>NC_080088.1:62088303-66888303 GCF_950005125.1 Chionomys nivalis
TTGCTCTTAACCACTGAGCCACCTCTCCAGCTCCAGTCTTTCTGAAGTTATGACCTTAAGTAGATAGCTCAGGACTGCTCCTTTACTGAGCATGCTCACACAGTGCCCACCCTTAAGATGCTTTTCTGTGTGGATGGGTACAGACTCCAGGGGTAAATCCCCATGCTTTGCTTTCTTTGTTCAAGGAACTGGGACTGGAGAGATGGCTCAGTAGTTAAGAGTACTTGCTGCCCTTGCAGAGTCCCAGGTTTGATTCCCCAGCACCTACACCGTGGCTCATAACTGTCCATAACTCCAGTTCCAGGGGACCCAAATCCCTCTTCTAATTTCCACAGGCAGGGCTCCAGACACTCACGCGGTATGCATTCACGCACATACAATAAATCTAAGAGGGGGGCACAGCTTTGGAATCCCTCCTGTGCTCTCCCTGTCTGCTGCAGATCGTAAACCTCCCTTCCATGTCTCTGCCATGGCTGTTTTGGCTTTGTGCTCTCCAAGAGGTGAGCTCATTGTGTTCGGTCACAAACCTTTCATTGCCTCCATTTAACCTTCCCAGCAATCTCATGACCACATAGATGTCTTTCAGAGGACCCAGGTTCAGTTTCCAGCACCCACAGTACAGCTCACAACTGTCTGTAACTCCAGTTCCAGGGGATTTGGCACCCTCCTACTGATATATATACAGACAAAACACTAATGCACATAAAATAAAAATAAATGTAGTCTTAATAAATAAATAAATTAGTTAAGAATCCAGCATGCTGGCACACTCCTATAGCACCCAGGAGGCTGAAGCAGGAGGATTGCCTGGGTTACAGAGAGTTCAGCTTGCCTTCCCCCCATTTATCGAGGATTTCAGTGACACTAGAGCCCTCAGTTCTAAGCATGGTGTCATACACTGGCCCCCAGGTCCTGGGAAGAACTGGGGCACATCCCTCTGAGAGATGGGAACACAGAAGACCTCCCAGAAGATGGTCCACCAGGCCTTCTCCAGGCTGTATATTGGGTGTTACCGAAAGGTTTCCGTACGCCGATATTAGGTTTATCCACCGATGCAGTAAGTCAGTTCAAGCCTAATTTTAAAAACCAGGTTTATTGGGCTAAGAACCCCAGGGTGACTTTCCAGCCCCCAGAGATGAGGTGATGGAAGGGGAGCAGGAGAAATCGCCACCCTGTAGGCGTGGTCTTGAGCTACTGTTTGGAATAACGGGAGGGTGAGACTAGCCAAACATCCGCATATTCTTTTCCTCCACCCTAGAAGACAAGGGGAGTCAAGACAGGATGACTTTAAGTTTCCAGACAGAGTGAACAATTTTCCACATGACAAAGAGCTCCAAGGATAATGGTGGGGCTGCTGACAAGGGACTGTCCTTCACTGTGTTTTCTCTCACTGGTGGGCGGTTCAGAGGTCAGAGAAAGGAATAGGAGCCAGTACTTGCCAACAATCCCAAATAAAAGGAGCTTCAAGCCGGGCAGTGGTGGCGCACGCCTTTAATCCCAGCACTCGAGAGGCAAAGGCAGGCGGATCTCTGTGGGTTCGAGACCAGCCTGGTCTACAAGAGCTAGTTCCAGGACAGGCTCCAAAGCCACAGAGAAACCCTATCTTGAAAAACAAAAAACAAAAAACAAAAAAAAAAAAAAAAAGGAGCTTCAGGTTGACCTGAACCCTATTCTGTATATTGACTTTAGGAGCCATGCCTACAGGGCCTGCAGTGTGACCATGGCTACCCTGTAGGCGTGGTCTTGAGCAGGTAGCAGTTTGGGGGAAAAGCCTGAACTTAGCAGCAGACTTTAGAAGCAGCTTTGCCTGGGGAAACCTAGCCTTGACCTTTTATCCATAGAGGCCAGACCAGAAAGACAGACAGAATTCTCCTGGCGGTGATGTGAAAAGACGGGAAGAGCTAAACCTGGGTGACCGCTACGCTCACTAGGCAGGCCAGTAGGCCCTTCACGGCCACGGCCGCTGTGGAATGGTACCTCTGCATGCCACCCCAACGGCCCAGTTCTGTCTTCAGAGCCACACATCACCCAGCTCTCTGTTCCTTCCAGGATTTTCTTTTTCTTGACTTGATCTATTGATTCCTGCAGGTGCTGGAAACTAACTCCAGTTTAAGGGAAGTGAAACAGGAACTTGTGTCTTCACTGGTTGGTTCTGTGCGCTCAGAGGAAACCTTGCTAAATCATTGAGAATACCTATTACAGGAAGAGACTTACAGGCTGCCTCCTGCACCCCTTGAACTTCATGAAACCAGAAAATGAAGTCTCAGAGCACAAAACGGCGCGGTATTCCTTTATCTTGACGGACAGGTGATGCAGAAATTGAACTCTGTCCATTCCCCCCTGGGACTGAAAAGCTGAGGTCACAAGTTCTCCAGTTCACTGTACCAAACTCCAGGTCCCAGAACAGTTGTGGGGTCAGGTGGGGACGTGTCTGGACACGGACTCAGTGACAACGGACATGTCCCACTGGTCCTCACACTCAGAGGAGCCCGTAACATTCTCTCTCGGGCAGTGACTCTGGCTGCTCTCCCGGGGTCAACTCCGAATCAGGACTCGGGCCTGGCAGCTTGTGAGTACTCAGGAGGCCCGCGCTTGGCCAGAGGGCCGGATCAGACTCAGCCTTGCTGTGGGAAAGAAACCAAAGTGGGAAGGGGGACAGAGAAGACTGCCGGCCTTCACTACCATGTGCAACCTGATGGTCAGCGCCCAAGGACCCAGATAACAACTTCAAGACAGAGGCAGCAGTCATGGGGGGAGGGAACACTGTGATTGGCTGGGGCCACAAGTGCCACTCCAAAATGATCCACACCAGCTGTATGAACCTGCGTGAGCCATTGACGATGTCTCAGAAGTCAACAGTCTTCACCGGAAGTTGGCCCTCGTCGCCCTTCAGCTTCTCTCCTCCCCCCTCCTCCAATGCCCACCCCGAAAGCAGACTCTAACACGCTGTCCACACTCACCGCGATCTTTTTAGGTTTCTGTTTTTGAAAGTTTGCACTTATAAATTGCCTCTTAAATAAAAATAACATCAGCCGCAGGTCGGTGGAGGCCCAGGCCTTTAATCCCAGCACTCAGCAGGAGGAGGCAGGCTGTTCTCTGGGAGTTCTAGGACAGCCAGGGCTGCTACACAGAGAAATCCTGTTTTGAAAAACAAACCAAAAACAACAGCTGAGAAGAGAAGCATGTGCCTGTGGTCCCAGCACTCAGTGGGAGGTCATTTTGGTTATATAGGAAGTTGAGGCCAATCTGTGGTATGTGAGACCCCCATCTCAAAAGAAAATAAATAAAGTCAGGTGGTGATGTCACACACCTTTATTTTCTTTTTATTTTCTTTTTTTTTTTGGATTTTCGAGACAGGGTTTCTCCGTAGCTTTTGATTCCTGTCCTGGAACTAGCTCTTGTAGACCAGGCTGGCCTCGAACTCACAGAGATCCGCCTGCCTTTGCCTCCCGAGTGCTGGGATTAAAGGCATGCACCACCACTACCCAGCTGTCACACACCTTTAATCCCAGCATTTGAGAGGCAGAGACAAAGTGAGGTCCATGACAGCAATGGCTGCACAGAGAAATCTTATCTCAAAAAAAAAAAAAAATTCAAAAACAAATAAACAAATACATAAATAACAAATACAGGACTGGGAAGGTGGCTCAGTTGGTACCTTCCTTGGTGTGCAAGCAAGAGGACCAGAATTCCAATCCCCAGCACCCACATAAAAACTGAGGCCAGTGGAACTCTAACCCGAATGCTTGGTGGGGAGGGAGACATGGGTTCCTCAGGTTCACTAACTGACTAGTCTAGCGCGTGGGAGAGTTCCAGGCTTAGTTAGAGATTCTGTTTTAAAAAAAGAAGGAAAGAAAGAAGAAAGAATAAGGTAGAGAACCACCACGGACGATGAACACCTGACAGAGACCTCTGCACACATGTACACACATGCACAGGCATCTGCATGCATAGCCGTGTACCTCTACATGAATGCACAACACATACACACACACCCACAACCAACACACATGCACACACGTGCACAGGCATCTGCATGCATAGCCGTGTACCTCTACATGAACACACAACACATACACACATCCACACAACCAACACATATGCCATAAAGACTATTAAATAAACCCATTGCCTGCCCAAAAAACCCCAGAAGAATAGGGCTGGAGTGTAGCACAATGGCAGAGTATGTGCTTAGCCCTGAGGTTGGATCACAAACTAAAAACAAGAAAAAAAGGGAGAAAGTCTCTCAAGGCGTGTGAAGCCCCAGTCACGTTCCCCACCTCAGCTCAATTCAGACTTTGTCATTCCCTCACGCTTCATGGAACTCACATCTGTAGATCTCTGAACATTTTGCTCATGGACGGTATTTTGTTGTTATTATTATAGACGGAACTGTGTCCCTCCAAAGAGGTGTATTAAGAGTCCCAACCCCAGTACTTCAGAAGGCGACCTTATTTGGAGAAAGAGTCTTTGCAGAGGTCTTTGCAGAGGTCCACAGTTGAAACCGGGTCATTAGGTTGGGCCCTAATCCAATATGGCTGAAGTCCTTACCAAAGTGGGGAGTGAGGTCAGGGAGAAGCCTGTGAAGCCTAGAGTGAGGTTGCCAGAAGTCATGCCCTCCCCTGAGACCTTCAGGGTGGCTCAGCTGGCCCTGTGAACCCGGGTCCTGGATCTCAGCCTCCCGAGAGTCGACGGGTAATGTGCTGTTACAATACATTAACCTCATTCTATGCGGCTCTGCCCTTGAAACCGGCTTGTAAGTGGAGCTGAGGCGGCTGGTTCTCTGCGCCAGATCTCATTATGATATGCCACGACTTAGTCATTTGACCTTGAAAAGTTACATGGCTTGATTACAGGCTTTATAAATTATTCCTGTGTACTCCAGGCTGGCCAGCTGCCTCTGCCAGACTTGCTTATAGCTCTTTGTCTTCATGGGCAAATGTGTTGTCCAGACTCCTGCCCCAGTACATTGCAGGAGCCCAAGAGCCTCTGGGGTGAAGCGGACAAACACAAGTCGTAAGCGGTGAGGAGCAGCCAGGGCAGTACCGCCTTGGCAGGAGGACTTGATGACTCCCCCAAGGGAGTGGAGCTGAGAGGCAGCAGGCAGCGAGTGTCCTCTCTGCCCGCCTTCTCCTGAGCACTTTCCTTTCATTTTTGCCAGTCTGAGGAGTGGAATCCATGTATACTTTCTTTTGTTGTTGTTGTATTTTGCTTTGTTTTGTTTTTTCCAGACAGGGTTTCTCTGTAGCTTTCTCGAACTCACAGAGACCAACCTGCCTCTGCCTCCCAAGTGAGTGTGGGATTCTGAACTCCTACACTGGTCTTAGGCTTTGCACGTGTATCACAGTTGTCCTTATACATATCTTTTCGTTATATTTATGGTGTTCTTTTCTGAACACAAGCTTCTCTTTCCTCTCAAACAGGATTCGTCCTCTTCTTCTTCTACCCCCTCTTCTTTAGTTAAAGGTTCATAGCAAAATTGAGCAGAAGGTTCAGGGGGCCTGAGATTCCTTCTGGAGAAATCTTTCACGCTCCCTGAAGCACTCTCTGGCCAGGGGACAGCGCTTAGGCAAGCCTTGGCTGCATGCCTGCTCTCCTGACCTGGAATGTTGGCCATAAGTCACTGGGAGAGGCTCAGGGGAGGCCAAGCAGGCCAAGGGTCTTGAAGAAAGAAATGCTCGGCAATGTCCGACCTGCTCAGGATCTTCAGTGTGGAGGTGGTTCCAGAGGTGTGTGCATGGAATGCCAAAATTCATTTTAAGACTCAAATTGGACAATCTTTCTTAAATGCATTTTTCATTATTGTACGTGCAAATGCACACGTGTGCAGGATGTACACATGTGTGCACATGTGTATGGTGGATGAAGTTGGGGTGTCTTCTTCAACCTCTTCTCCATCTTACTTGTTTTTCTTTTTTAAAAAAAGTACTGTGCACATGTTCATGATATGTACCATGGAGGATAGCATACAGAGGTCAGAGGGTTAAACCTGAGAATCACGAGGAGGAAAGATCAAATACACAACTGTTCGATTAAATCAAGCTGTGTTTTGCAGTGCACCTAGCACTAGCCAACTGGGGTCTCATCCTAAGTCAGGATTTGAGAAATCAGCCCCTGCCAGCCTCTTAAGGTCCCTTTTTTGTTTTGTTTTAGCTTTTTGTTTTGTTTTTGTTTTTCACGACAGGGTTTCTCCGTAGCTTTGATACCTGTACTGGAACTTGCTCTATAGACCAGCCTAGCCTCAAACTCACAGAGTTCTGCCTGCCTCTGCCTCCCAAGTGCTGCGATTAAAGGCAGCTTTAAAGATCAGAGCCCAGCTCTGGGGTCCCTTTTATGGGAGAGATAGGTGTTCACAGGGCGAGAGAGTTGGCAGTTATGCATTGTTAGAAAAATGCAATGAACGGGGGGAAAAAAAACAAGGGTAAGGGTATACATCATGGAAATGGGGTTGCGAATTTAGTGTAGGTTTTAAAACATGTTCTATGCTTTACATCAGATCTAAGAAACAGAAACGCCGGGTGGTGGTGGCTCACATCTTTAATCCCAGCACTTAGGAGACTGAGGAAGGCAGATTCCCGTGAGTTCCAGGTACATGCCACCACGCCCTCATGCTCACTCAGAAGGGACTTTGCCTACTGAGCCCAGCCCCATGTGTGTAGTTTAGACACATAGAAAGCACAGTAAAGCAGCTAAAACACTGCGAAGGTGGATGAGAATTTTCAGGAATTGTGCGTGTTTGCGGGAAGAAAAGGCAGCCTAGCATAGTGGCACATGCTTGCAGTCCCAGAACTTAACGCCCACCAAGGCAGGAGGATCGTGACCTTGAGACCAGCCTAGGCAACACGGGGAGATCCTGTCTTGATAAAGCTAAACAGAGGGAGAAGGACAAAAGAAGTGTGTGTGGGGGGACTTCTTCTAAAATACTAACAATTCTGATTGCAAGGTTATGAAGTATTTTAATCTTTCTCTTTGTGTTTTTGACACTTTAAAGTTTTTCCAAAGCATAGCTAGGCAATGCAGTATATGTCTGTAGTCCCAGCTACTCAGGGAAGCTGAGGCAGGAGGATCACTTGAACCCAGGAGCTTGAGGCTGGCCAGTCTGGGTAATACCATAAGACCTTAGCTTAAAAAAAAAATCGGAAACATGTTCAACTTTTTGCTAAGAAATATAAAAGCAGGCC
Organism: Chionomys nivalis; assembly: GCF_950005125.1. Taxonomy (NCBI): domain Eukaryota; kingdom Metazoa; phylum Chordata; class Mammalia; order Rodentia; family Cricetidae; genus Chionomys; species Chionomys nivalis. Next base: position 62,095,485 of record NC_080088.1, read on the forward strand.
TGGTAGTGGTGGCGCATGCCTTTGATCCCAGCACTCAAGAGGTAGAGGCAAGAGTATCTCTATGAGTTCAATGCCATTCTAGTCTACAGAGCAAGTTCCAGGATAGACAAGGCTACAGAGAGAAATCCTGTCTAAAAAAGAAAAACAAAAAAAGAAAAAAGAAAAGAAAAGAAAAAAGAAAGAAAGAGAATATAAAGTATTAATTTCAAAACAAAAGCAATTTTGTAAGTTCAGAGATTTTTGTGATCAGCAACAGCAACCATTAAGGCTGTTCCACAGGCAGAGTTACAGTAATCAGAAGCAGTTTGGGGCTTGCTAGGTCCTAGAGCAACCAGGCCCACCTTAAGTCTGTCACTCCCTTGCTACTTGGCCTTGAGCTAGTCAAACAACTACTTGGGGCGTGAGTTTTCACAATTATAATTCAGAGATAAGGTGTGTATGTGATCATGAGAGGCCCAGGAGCCTCTTAGTGGGCCCCACAGCACAGCAAAGGTCTAGGGAATCACACACACAGCTGCGCCACAGGGCCTAGCCTCAAGGCATTAAAGAATACAAGGGTCAGGTATGCTGGTGTAGGCCTTTAATTGCAGCACTTGGGAGGATCTCTGAGTTCCAGGCCAGCCTGGTCTACAAAGCGAGTTCCAGGACAGCCAGACCAACACAGAGAAACCCTGTCTCAGAAAAAGGGTGTGTGTGGGGGCGGGTGGGGGTGGTGGAGGACTTAAGAAAAGCATTGCTTAGTTTTGTTTTTAAGGTAATAAAAAGAGAGTGGGTTGGAACTGGTCGTTTTTTTTTCTTTTTTCTTTTTTTTGTTTTTTTCGAGACAGGGTTTCTCTGTGGTTTTGGAGCCTGTCCTGGAACTGGCTCTTGTAGACCAGGTTGGTCTCGAACTCACAGAGATCCGCCTGCCTCTGCCTCCCGAGTGCTGGGATTAAAGGCGTGCACCACCACCGCCTGGCTTTTGGGCCTTTCTTAATAGGTATCAGAAATCGTCTCTTACCCCCAACTAACCACAAGCAGCCTCCTGTGCTCAACCACACCCCCAGCCTGCAACACCCCTAACCTTCGTGGTCACCTCTCCTTTGGTTGCTCGGCTGGGCCAGAGAGCAGGCCTTACTCTTCTTCACACTCTGACAGCCTTGCTCTTGTCCCCCACAGCCAAGCTGTCTTCAGCTTGGCTTCATCTTGGCAGGATGTTCCAGCGAGCCTTCCTCTGGATCCCACCCCCCACCCCCACCGTCCACCCTCGCTTCCATGAGCCCCTCTCCCATCTATCTGCTCACGTTCACGGCTCTCCCTTGACTTACATTCTTACCTGTCTGCAGACTGGGTGTCAGCGTCGCCTCAGAGACCCGTACTGGTAGGTGGGAGTGGTGGATTTAGCTCTGACATGTTCTAGAGCTAGCATGGCCTGCAGGCCATTGCCTGTCTTTCTGCTTCTTTCTGATTCTCCTTTTTTGCCATGCCCCTGCCCCATTCCCAGGCTGCTGCGTGCCCTACCCTAGACTTGGGTCAGCCAGTCAGGCATCAGCCAGCAAGTTGGAGGACATCCTTAGTGTCCACACAGCTCACCTCAGAGAGGAGGGCTGAACTGCTGGGCCAGGGTCTGGCAGCTGGGTGGCTGACATTTTTCTCCAGATCCATCACCTGTCATAAGCCACCTTTTCGGGGTGACGTCTGCCGTGGTCCTAGCCATGGCAGGTTTGTACATTCCAGGGTAGGAGCGTGAGGATTAGAACTGTTAAGCAAAAGGAACACATGAATATAGGAGGAATGAGAGACAGAAGCATAGGCTATTGGGAGGGAGTTCCAGTGAATGCCCAGGTTTAATTTCCATTTGCTTAAATACCTTAAATAAAGGTAGGCGTAAGATAAAACAAAACTGCATTTGCATGGTACAAGGAATGAACAGACCAGTCGAAGCACTGCCGGCTACGTTCTTAGTTAAACATTCTGTTGCCAGGACAAGACAAGTAACGCTCACACCCTAGACCAAAACTGTAGGCCAATCACCCCTTGAGTAGAATCCATAGTTATCTCTTAAGGGAGTGGGAACCTACTTAGATCCTTTTGTCTGAGAAGCAGATGTACTTCTTAACACCCGAAATACCAGGTCTGGATGTTAGCCACACCTGCTGGCAATAACCTTGAGCGAGCAGAACTCTCTGATCTGTGATTTGAACTGTTTACAATAACCAGGAAGGAACAGAAATAAGTTCCAACTCACTGACCTTTAGTCAAGATAGAATGGACCCGTACCTATGGGCCCTGTCAATCACCCCAACCAGGTTACTGCCAGCAGTGAAGACAGTGACTCTTGGTAACTCATCTCACCTCTCTGGGTCCCTTTCCTGTCCTGCACCTGCCCTAGGGGCTGTTGTGAGCAGTGGGAGGGGACAGTCTCCTGAACATGTTTCTGTTGCAGTTCTTACGTCAGGGCAACACTGCGACACCATCGCCTTTGGTGCTTGGTGACAACTTTAACTCATCTCACTTTACAGAAAAAAATTACTTTGTTGAAGAACATAGTCCAAGGTGGGGAGGTGGGAGGGAGATGGTGGCACACACCTTTAATTCCAGTACTTAGGAGGCAGAGGCAGGTGGATTTCTGGATTTGAGGCCAGCCTGATCTACAGAGTGAGCTTCAAGACAGCCAGGGCTACACAGAGAAACCTTATCTTGTGTGTCTTGTGTGTTTGGGGGTGGGGGTAGTCCATATTCAATCTGATGAACGTAGGCAACCTCTCTCGCCACTTTAAAACAATTTATCAAAAACAGGCTTGTGTCCTGGGCTGGGGAGATGGCTCAGTGGGTAAAGTGCTTGCTCTATGGGCATGAGGACCTGAGTTTGGATCCCCAGAACTCATGTAAAAGCTGGGCACAATGGCATGTGTCGACAACCCTAGCACCGGGGGAGAGCAGAGACAGGATCCAGGTGGCCTGCTGGCTGCTCACTCAGTGAGAGGCTGTCTCTAAAAGAAGTAAATTTTGGAGAGCAGTAGAAACACATCACCACTTCTGGCCTTCATATGCACTTGTCCACACACACGCATGAGCACACACACACGCGCGTGAGCACACACACACGCGCATGAGCATACACACACACACACAATCTAAAAAAAAATAAAGTCTCCAAATGCTTCACCTCAGAGTCAGGTCAAGCTTCTTTTGAACTGTCAATATTCATTTTCAACATCCACTCAAATAAACACTCAGCAACGAAAAGCTCACAGTGTGCTTTGACAGGTCCTCTGGCAACAGAGGGGACACTTGACTTCCTGCCTGTAGGTCTTAGAGACACCTCTGTCCTGGGAGTATTACAGGCCACCCTGGAGATCCAGGATCAGGACAACCCAGTCCTGAGAGCCTGACAGACAGAAGGACAAGGGTCTAATGTGAAGTGAGATTTTAACTCATCCTGGAGGGTTAGTCTGTCACTTCTTGGTGTCACTTCTTGGTGGCACACGTCTCCTGTCAGTCTATACCTGAGACCTAAGTGAAGGGAAAGCTAAGTTGAGGTAAGAAAGTGAGGGTAGATTTGCTTTCCTTCTCAGGCACCTGGTGTGCAGAGGCAGCAGTGTGCACAGCAGGCAGTGTTCACAGGCAGCAGTGTGAACTGGTGGCAGTGTGCACAGGTGGCAGTGTGCACAGGAGGCAGTGTGCACAGGCGGCAGTGTAAACTGATGTCAGTGTGAACTGGTAGCAGTGTGCATAGGAGGAAGTGTGCACAGGAGGCAGTGTGCACAGGCAGCAGTGTGCATAGGCGGCAGTGTGCACAGGCGGCAGTGTGCACAGGTACCTAGTGTGCATAGGCAGCAGTGTACACAGGCAGTAGTGTGCACAGGAGGTTGTGTGCACAGGTGGCAGTATGAACTGGTAGCAGTGTGCACAGGCGGCAGTGTGAACTGCTGGCAGTGTGCACAGGCGGCAGTGTGCACAGTCAGGCCTGGATTTGCCAGCAGACAGTCCTTTGTTCTGCCAGAGAGATTCGGGACTGGAGTTCGATCTCTTTAGAACCAGATTAATTAAGAGATACAGTGAGGCCCAGGTACCAGTCCCTTACTGTGCTCCTTCACTAGAGCGAGCACTGGGCACACTTGATTCCCCACAGCTGCCTAGGACGAAGGCAGGCTGGGATGTAACTGTGGGATGCTTACTGGTTTCTATTACACAATAGCACATCCTCCACAGCAAAGTCAAGAGAGCCAGGTATAGTGGCTCACATTTGTAATGCCAAGTCTTGTGGGGGCTGAGACAGGAGGATTTCTGCGAGTTCATCTAGACCAGTGGTTCTCAACCTTCCTAATGCTGTGACCTTTAATGTTGTGGTGACCCCAAGCATAGAATTATCTCGTTGCTACTTCAGAACTGTAATCTTGCTACTGTTATGGATCATAATGTAAACATCTGATGTGCAGGATATCTGATACGCAACCCCGTGAAAGGATTGTTTGGCTCCCAAGGGCGTCTTGACCCACAGGTTGAGAATCACTGATCTAGAGGGAAAAAAAAAATTGGAATGGCTACCTGACATAATTCGAATATTCTAAGGATGGAAACAGGGTGCAACTTTCAATTTCCAAGACCCAGTTAGAACACACTTCCCCAGGACAATGTGCTGGATTTGGGTGCTTGGGTGACCACATGATCAGATAAACAACCCCAGGATTCATACAGTGGTTGTCCTCGTTTTTCTCTCCCTCTTTCATTCTTTCTCATTTCCCTTCCTTCTTCTTCTTTCTGTGCTGGGGACTCCATCTGTGCCAGGCAAGCCCTCAAAAGTAAGCTTTAGTCCCAGCCAAAGGATCCTTTAATATTGGAACATAAGACCGCAACACTGTTAATGAGAAAAGTAAGGCAACACCATTGATAAGCAATTTCTTTCTGGGGCTGGCCGGTGGTGATACAGGCCTTTAATCCCAGCACTCAGAGGCAGAGGTAGGCGGGTCTCTGAGTTTGAGACCAGCATGGTCTACGGAGCGAGTTCCAGGCCAGCCAGAGCTATACAGAGAAACCCAAGTTAGGAACATCATGAAAGGAAACAGGAGCAGGTGACGAAAGGGAACAGGGGACACCAGTGTGGTTTATGTCCCACCCTGTTGAAGAGGCTACTTCACCTAAGAACTGGAGTTGCAACCCCCGTTGAAAGACCAGGGAAGGTTCTGGATCTGTAGACTTCTGAGGAGGAGGATATGGGGGCCAGCTAGGACTGAGGCCTGAGAACAAGAGGGAGAATTAGCTCTGCTACTGAACTTTCCTCCGGGGTGGAACAGGTTTCCCATGGACTCAGAGATGGGTTTAAACTCCTGCTACCACAGGCTACGCTAAGGTGCTATGGGCAGGGGTGGGAAAGATGGGGCTGAGACCCAGCTGTGATTGATTGGCAGCTGGCGATCAATCATCTTCAACCTTAGGGAGAACCCATCCTACCCTGAGCTAGTATCCCAGTGAGGACTGAGCCTCCCTTGCCACCTCCTCTCTGTGACCCAGGCGACATTGTCACCCACCCAGGGATCTGTGGGGACCTGTATAGGAAGGGACGCGTGACACACATGCCCTTGTGTCCTGCCAGCATGCATTCCTGTTTGGTCCCCTCCTTTCCCTCTGAAGCCTCGGGGCTAGGGTGGCTGTCAGGCAACCGCTCTGCTGAAGCCTCTTTGTTTCTGAGGCAGCAACTGATGGTGTAGGTGGCTTTTCATGATTCATAGCCAGGCAGAGGAAAGAGGTGGGATTCTAATTTGAGATCAGAGCCCACAGCTGGGGGGAGGGGATGGTGGGGGCTGCTTCCTCCCAGGTTAGGAGAGAGGCCACAGCTGGGTTGAGGGCTTGGCTGGCTGGGCCTGCACGGGGGTGGGAGGGTGGGAGGGTTGGGGGGTGTAGACGGTACCAGCTGTGCCGATAAAACTGCCCACAAGTGTCTGGTCCTGATCTTGCTCAAGTAATGTCTGAGTTGGAGGGTGCCTAGTTCCACTCATAGAGAGGGAAAGATTTTCACAGTCACCCAGCAAGGCAGTGGGAGAGCTGGCCTGGAAATCAAGCATCCCGACACCACACCCGCAGCTAGAATCCCCCTACTTAGGGCACTCCCACGCAATTGCCATATTTGATTAATTTGCCTCTGGTCTTTTAAAAATAACACCCATGAGATTATTTTAGACTTGTTTTTTCATGAGTGTCCGTGTGTACATTTGTGCACCAGGGCTGTGCCTGGTGCCTGCAGAGGTCAGAATTGGGCATCTGATCTCTTGGAACTGGAGTGACAGATGGAAGTGAGCCACCATGTGGGTGCTGGGAACCAAACCCAGGTCCTCTGCAAGACCTCAACCAATGAGCTCTCACATGTAATTTCAAAATGGCTTTTAATTGTACTATGAATAGGTGCCTTCTTTAAAAGTTCGTGCTACATTGCTGCTGGCCCTGGACACAATGTGGTTACTTGACGTTTGATGAGTGAGTGAGTGAGTGACCCCCTCTTCCCACCCCCGGTTCAGACTCCAGGCTTTTTTTTTTTTTTTAACAGCTCTTCTTGAGCCAAACACACTTCTCTTATTACTGTTTAATGTGCATGGGATATGTGTGTGGTATGTGCATGTGTGTTAATGGGTATGTGGTATGTGCTAGTGTATATGTGACAGAGCACATGAGGAGGTCACAGGACAACTTTGAGGAGTTGGTTCTCTCTTTTCGCCTTGTTTTGCTGCCTGTTCCCTGTAGCTGGCCTGGCAGCCTCTGGGTCACACACCCCCCCCCAACCTGACTCACAGCAGGAGTGTTGGAATTACAGCCAGAACTGGTTTTTTTCCAGGTTCATTCCAATGTGGAAAAGGAAGATGTAAAGTCCTGTGCACTGGAGAGGCCCCCAGGCTGAAGGCAAGGGAACCGGTGGGGACTCTGGGAGCCAAGTATGGCCCTTGATGGGACCTTGGGATTAAAGGTGGGTGCTGAGAAAAGCGGCCAGGCAGAGCACTGAGTCAGAAGTCACTGTGTGCCTGACCCCAGAGGTCAAGGGAAAGACTTTTCAGGAAAAGGGTGTGGTCAATGGTGCCATTACAGCTGGGGATGAAAGAAAACTGACCTCGGCCAAAACAGCAAACCCTGGCCTGGGACGCAACTCAGCTGCAGAGAGAGCTTCGGATGCTCAGGGCCAAGAGTTTGATCTCCAGCACAGCGAAAGAAAACAAAAACTGACCAAAGTAGAAAAAGCAAGCTCCATTAAGGTCTCAGGCCTCATCTGTTCAGCGGCTGTGTGGGTGGACCTGGAAGGGTGTGGGCCTTCCAACCAAACTCCAGGGGAAGACCCCACTGAGCAGAAGCGGGGTGGGATGAAAAATCAAACAAACTGCTCCTTTAAAGCCACCTGAGTGTTTTAGGAACGTCTGGATTGGGGCTTCTCTTTCCTGCAGCAGGATATTTAAAGAAAACAGACCTGAAAGACTTCAGATCCAGAGCAAAGAGCCCCTGTGTGCCTCCTTCTGGCCTTGGCTTTGGAAAAGGCTGCTTTCCTCTTTGCTCTGGATGGTGCCCAAGGCAGCCAGAACCTCGTGTCTGAGCCATGCTAACAGCCCAAGTCCCAGAGGATAGTCAGAGCGGACTGGGCACAGACAGATCTCGGCCTTACAAAGGCTTTTACCCCAGGGCCTCACAGCAGGGACTTGGGGGCTTCAGATTGTGCTGCCAGCTGGCAGTCGAGCTCCCCCCCCATTCCCCAAGACCAAGCCTAGCTTCTTCCCTTAGAAACAGATAACTTGGCTAAAGGAGAGGGAGCCGAAGGTCACCACGGAAAGGTGATTCGGGCTCAATGCCCAGGAGTTAATGAGGTAGCCTTCCCTCAGCCCTGGCTATTTCCGGATCATCTCAATCCAGAGTGTGTGAAAAGGCGGAGGGCCAAAGAGGGCCAATGGAAACACAAGAGGATGAGCACCCACGCTGGTGGCCCACATCTATAATCCCAGCTATTTGAAAGGCTGAGACAGGAGGATTGCAAATTCAGGCTCAGTCTGGACTAGAGAGCAAGTTCAAGGATAGTACCCGTCTATAATGACAGAAAAGCGGAAAGGACAGTACTTTAGCATGGGTAAAGCTATGGACTCCGTCTCAGGGTGGGGTGGGGTGGGGTTGCACAGTCCCTAGACTAAGTAGACTGAGGTGGTCCTCACCCTGAGCCCTGGGCAAGCATCCCATCTCAGCTCTTGTCTGAGAGAGGGACAGTGAACACCATGAAGAGACATCCCATAGTGCAGTCGGTATCAGACACAGGCTCCACTCTCTTGTTGGCAATGTAGGGTGACTTTGAGAAGTTGGGAGTTATCTGGGACACACTCCAGGAAGCAGCAGCGCTGGGTCCCACCCTACATCTCCAGACACCTACTCTGCTGTCACCTTAGCTCCCTGACCAGGGTGGGGCCAGCTGGAGGGCATCTGTCTGTTTCTGCTATGGCTCTCGAAGAGAGATCTAGAAACAAGTGGGCTGGGGAAATTCCCGGCCTGGTTCTCTGCGCGGTACCCTTCCTGGCTGACTTCTTGTTTTCCTTTGCTGCTAAGGGACGGAGGAGGGTTCAGCATGACTCAAGCTCTGCCAAGGATCCTGATGGGCCGGCCAGGGCCGTGTTGAGCTCAGTTCAGAGCTCCGTTCATGGAGCCAAAATCGTAAATATGAGGAGCATGGTGGTACAGGCCTGGGATCCCATTGCTTGAAAGGCTGTGGCAGGAGGATCACAGGTTCAGGGCCTGATTGGGCTTCAGACCAAGTTCAAGACCAGCCTGAGTAACTCGATAAGACCTTGTCTCAAAATTTAGAACTGTAGGGGCTGGAGAGATGGCTCAGTAGTTAAGAGCATTGCCTGCTCTTTCAAAGGTCCTGAGTTCAATTCCCAGCAACCACATGGTGGCTCAAAATTTAGAACTGTACCCCAGTGATGGGGTACTTGCCTCCCTTACATGAAAATCTGCATTTGAGCTGCAGGGCTTAAAAACTTTTCAAAGGAATGCCAGGTCAGAGCAGGAGGAGTCTGGGGACTGTCCAGGGTCATGCCCACAAAGGTACAACAGTGCCTTCCTTGAGGATTAAATGAGCCAATGCAAGCAGAGCATTTAACCCTGACACACAGAAACGCATTCAGTGTCTGTAGCTACTGCCGTCATCCTAATGGCTCTGCTCTCTGATGTCAAGCAGCAAGGTGTCCAGGCCCTTCCTGTTTACCAGGCAGGACCTGGCCCTGCTTTCTTACCACAGGGTGTGGAAAGGACACAAAGCAGACACCTGGAGACAGCTGAGGTGACTCCGGGGGACGCCCTCCCTGATGCCCACATCCGTGGTTTCCTTCTCCCTGAGAAATGAGGTGGTCAGATAACCCATAGGGTCCCCTCAGTTTGGAACCTCTGATTTCCATAGCAAAACAAAACTGTTCCAGTCAGAAGGCAGTTCTGAGTGAGTGCCTGGCTGGGCTGCAGAACCCCGGGGGCGGCAGCAGACAAAGGCGCCCTGTGCAAAGGCTGCCTCCAGCCCTCATGCCCTGTACCCAGATCCCACAGCTTCCAAGAATCACCATTAGACGTCCTTACTTGAAAGTCCTCCACTGACTTTGTGTTCCTGGAAGTCACCATCCAGGAAAAGTCGGGGTTGGCGGGGGTGGAGGGGGAGCGAAAGGGATGGCGAGCAGGAGGGCAGCCCCACAGTGTGTAGTAGGAAAGAGGACAGAAGGGAGGACAGAAGGGAGGGGAAGCTGGAGATGGAGCCCCCCACCCCCCACCCCGACACTGAGAAACAGGCGCCCAGAACAACTGCGGCTGTGGACTCCCTTCAGCCTGGGGTGCCGTGGACACAAGCACCTAAACACAGGCCACCGGCTGTTTGCTTAAACCAGTGCACAGCCATGGCCCCTGCTCTGCAGGGGAGTCCTGGCTCTCACCCCACCCCCACCCCTCCACTCCCCAGCCACCACTCCAGTTCCTTTGGCCTAGAGATCCCCCAGGGGTTGGCTTTCCATAAAACAAACTTCCCCTTGAAGCAGTACACTCTTCCCCAAGGGGTTGTCACCCAGCCCCAAGGGATCCTACTCTAAACTGAGCAGCACTGGACTTGGTTGTCATGGTAACTGGCATTTAGAAGCCCTAAGTGGTCCGGCAGAAGCTCCGCCTCTTGTAGCCCTTGGGTCCCACTCTGGATGAAGCTGCCCTGGAGCACTGGAGTATGGCTCTGCCTGAGCTATGCCTGTGACGGCGCTGACACTTAGGACCCCTCATCTCTTGTCACAGAGAAGCCCTCCGTCTGTCCTCACAGTGAAGAAGATGTAGAAAAGGTCATAGAGGGTTTTGGTTCTCCCACTTAGCATGACCAGGGGAGGTTACTGGTTTGTTGAGAGTGTCTCATCTCTAAAACAAAAATAGCAACATTGCAGCCTTGGTGAGAAGATCAAAGGACTTATTAGGAATAACGTAGCACAGGCCTGACAGGACAGCAATAGCAGCGTCACCTGGAACCAGGGCTTCTTCCCTGGGCTGCATTTCCCTGCTTAAGAACTAAAGAGACACAAGCCCGGATGGAGGTCTCTTAAGGGCCTGACACCTGACCCAGGAGCCCATGAGGGTGACCAGCAAGGTGCCTGTGCCCTGTGAGATGTGAGGAGTTTGGCCCCGACTCTCCTTCTGCATTGTCCCTCGGCCCAGTCATCCTGCCTGGCTCCACCATCAGGGCCCCCCTTGGGTGGGGTGGTTAGGGCAGAGCAGGGTGGGGGGAACCAGAGGCAGCAGGAGCCATTATCAGGAGGCCCAGGATGGAGAGGGCTTCGGCAGCCTCCTTATCGGCTCCCCAGCGACCCAGACTGGGATGCACCCACTTATCAGTGGAGCTGTGGGAGGGCGGGGCCAGGTCCCCTGCAGCTCCTGCTCAGGCGCCCCTGCTGGAGTTGCTGAGAGTCGGAATGTCAGTGGCCTTCTGGGAATCAGAGAGGCACCAGGTTTGCCATCAGGTTTGCTTAGCTAACACTTCCCTCTCTAGCCCCCAAACCATGGTGGCGGTGGCCTGTGGGATGAAGAATCTGATCCCTGCCCTCCCCTAGGAGGCCTTCATGTGGTAAATGACGCTTGTGGGGGCTGCTGGGCCAAGCAAAGGAAGTGACATCGACTGTGGCATACAGAGCTGAGTCGTCAGTCACTCGGCTTTGTTATGTCTTACAAGTCTCAACATCCAAAAAGGCCATGAGGACCACTTTGGAGATGTTTTTGGATACCTCCTGTGGGGTCTAAGAATTGGCTAGGCTCCTGCAGAGGGTTCTCCAGCTACAACTTGGCACATGGTCATTCTTGGCTCCATCCCTCACTCTGAGGGTGGCAAGGCTTTCCAGGCATGCGGAGAACGGGCCCCACAACAGGGCTCTGAGAAGAGCTCGTACCTTATCTGTGGACCAAAGACTGGGTGGGGTACATCTGAGAACCAAACGCAAGTTCTGCAGAAAGGTGGGGGCGGCACAACTGGAGCCTTCCAGCCTGGCAGGGAAGGACACGAGAGTGGCCTGATGTTTAGGGGAAGGGCCAAGGGCCATCAAGGGTAGGTGTGGGCTAGATCCCTCTCCGAGCTGTAGAAATTCTCAACTGGGAAGGACAGAGATTCCAGGAAGAGGTGTCGGCCTCTGGAGGTGTCAGGGCCTCTGGAGAATCTGAAGAAAATGGCATCCTTGCCTAGTGGGGTAACTGAGGCCTTCTAAATCAGGGAGGGTAGCATGGACTTAGCCTCTGGAGGCCAGTTGCCTGAGGCAGGTGAGTCTCCAGCATCCTTGAGACCAGGAACCAATAAATACAGTCTCAAGCCAGAAAGGGCTGAAGGGACATAGCATCCCCTAAGCCCCTAGTGGAGCTGTGACTTCAGCAGGTACCTCTCTCAGCCTTGGGTCAGGTTCCTGGACCCCTCTGTCCCTCTGACCCAGGCCCAGGCCCAGGCTACCTGGAGAGCTCCTCTTTGGAGGAAGCAAGCAGGAACCCCTTGACTGTCACATTCTCAACATTTTCTTGAAGCTGGGCGTTCCCCTCTGCACACGCAGGTGCAGACACACATGTGGCTCAGTGACTCGGAAGGACTGTGTCTGTCCTTGGCTGCCATGTAACTGTGGAGCTGTGCCTTGTAGCTGGGCAGTGGGGGTGCACACCTTTAATCCCAGCACTCGGGAGGCAGAGGCAGGTGGATCTCTGTGAGTTCAAGGTCAGCCTGGTCTACGAGAGCTAGTTCCAGGACAGGCTCCAAAGCTACAGAGAAGCCCTGTCTTGAAAATAATACACACACACACACACACACACACAAAACCCAAACAAAAAAAAAGAACACCTAAAATAGCCCGAATGTGGTCCCTGGCACCACCCAGAAGGGCCAAGCTGGACTGACTTCTTTTTTAATTTTTATTTTATTTACTTATTTACTTATTTATACACAAGGTCTATGTAGCCTTGGCTGTCCTGGAACTTGCTATGTATTCCAGGCTGGCCTCAAACTCACAGATGTCCTCCTGCCTCTGCCTTCCAAGTGCTAGGATTAAAAGCATGAGATACCATGCCCGACCTGAATTTTGATATGCCAATGACATATTCCAAGATTCCACCTAGAACCCAAAGGCTTGTAAGCTGAGCAAGGGTAAAACTAGAGAAAGGCCTCCACGTCCCATAGAAGCTCCTGACATTGAAAAAATGGGCTAGCCAGCAGCGGGGGTGGGGGGCAGGGGTGGGAGTGGGGGTGGGGGTGGGGTGGGGGATGGTCAGAAGCAGAGTGGGTAGAGTTGACAGATGTGTCAGGGAGGGGCCTGGGGCCTCCAGGGACAGGTGAGGAGGGATGGGGGAGTTGGATGGGGGATGGGTGTGTGTCACGGGGTGATAAGGGACTGAAGCTGTACTTTATTGTCTAAAGAGCTGGAGAGATGGCCTGTACTACACAAGGCCGCACCGTGGTCACTAGTAAAGACAGAGTTTAAATGTGCTCCATCAAGCACCTCCAGGGACCTGAAGACCACGAGACCTTGGATTACACCAAGGACAGGTGGACTATAGGAGTACAGTAAAAATGAGACACGGTTGCAGGAAAGATGCAGGCCTAGCATCTTTGTTCCTCCATGTAGCTTAGAGGATGTGGGTACCCTTCCATCCATGTTCCTCCACTGGAAGGGTACCCACATCTAGTTTGATAGCCTTCCAAATTACAAGGTCCAGTGCCGCAGTAAGGAGCCTGAGTGAGATTTGCGCATTCCCGGGCAGTGCGCGCCCTCTGCATCCAAAAGAAGGTACTGCAGGGCGGAGGCAGCGTCCTTCCTCAGAACAGATGTGACTTGGTGGTTTTCTCTCACATGGGCTCTCATCAGGAAGACTGCACCCGTCCATTGTAAGGATGAAACACTCTTCAGTGTCTTGCCCAGGGTCACGGAGCCAGACAGTGATAAACCCTGTGCTTGGGTCTCCAGGGATCCTGGCTCACCCATCCCTGGAGGTCTTTGTCCCCAAGCCCCTTGAACAGGTCTGACACCCTCATTAGAAACCAACAATCAATTTAATGAGGATCAGTGGGTGCCAATGCTCCTGCCAATGAAGCTACATGATCTGGGCCCAAGTGGACCACGGGGATTCAGACCGGGAGGCGTAGGTTCAGGGGGTCCAGGCTCTGTGAGCGCCGGGACGAGCCTCGTCTAGGGGCCTCGGACAGCAAAGAGAGCCGTGGGCTGGCATCGATCTAAACACAGAGTGGACACATACAGGCTCCCTCCAGTCTCCCCAACTCCAGATCCCAGCCAACCCCGGTGCTTCATCCCTCCCCAACTCCCCATTGACTAGCATCTCAGATGTCTTACAGGTCGGGAGGAAGCTGCGGTTGTTTGGCTCCCGTCCTATTCCTTACGTTCTGCTTCCATATATTTCAATGGAATTGAACCGTATGGAAAAATTTTGTTTAAATAAAAGAATATTCTTCAAAAATGGTATTAACTGTAGGCTAATCTCTGTCCTCAATTACCAGTTGGGGAAACCGGTCCAGACCTAGTGACTGGCCCAGGTCCAAAGTAAATTGGAGATGCATTCTTTTCTCTTTTTGGGGGGGGAGGGGATCTGAGAGTGTTCTAGAAGTCTGTAACCACCCTCATCCAAGATCTCTCCAGGTTTAACAGTCTGCACCAAGCTCTGCGTGCTCCTCAGGGCCAGTCCCACCTCCTGGGGATATTCCCATCTGATTTCTCACCTCCTGGAGAACAATGGCCACCTCACCACTTCCTGAAGTCCGTTTCTGTGCCGTGAGTGGAGGCTGGGGCTGGGCCTGAGGCTGGAGTTGCAGCACAGGAGGACCTGGGGAACAGTGTTTAGGAGGACATGGTGGCGAAGGCTGTATCTTCTCATAAATCCATTCTGTCCCCACCGGTCTTTGCAGACAGACAACTTCGGACATGTACCTAAAGAAAAACAAAGCCGTTGCAAGGAGACAGGTCTCCATCCTCTCCATCCTCCCTCTCAGTCTGGGGGGGGGGCATATTCCCAGGGTGATATCAGCTCTGCTCAGAGCTGGGCTAGCCCCTCTGGCTGCAGTTTCCTTATCCCCTCAACCCACTTCACCCACAGCCCTGGGGTCCACCACTCAGACGTCTCTGTTCCCAACTCACTTGGGACCCAGTGGTGCACACATCGTCAGATACCAGTTCCTGGCAAAGCCCTGGTCAAAGGGGTTGTGTTCTTGATGGAACCTGCACTGGAAGGGGATGAAAATGATACGGTGTCAGAACTGGCCAGTCCCTCGTGGCAGCAACGTGCTCCTCAGACAGCCTGCTCAGTTCCAACTGCCACCAGACTGCAAAGGAGGGCAGGGAGCACCCCAGTTCCGATCACTCTGTACCCACGGAGGCTCTCTTGCCTTCTCAGGGCTTCCCATCGCCTGTATGCCTCTTTGTAGCAACCTTACTCTGTGACCACACATGCCCTCCTCTGCCCATCTTCCAGACAATATCCCCATCCTCCCTTAACCACACAGCCCCTCCACAGACAGCCCCACCATCCAACCATCTGAAACTGGATGTCATGAGGGGTGAGTAGGTTGGGAGGCAAAGGCAGGGGATGCTCTGTCTGTATTTTGGCTGTTTGTATTCCCCCCAACAACCCAACAATACTGCCCACCTGCCTTCTTAAAACATCTGTCAAATTATCATCTAATGAAACGGGTTCAGAATCCACATGCTACAACGTAATGATGAAAGATAGCAAAAATAATAAATAAATAAATGTTAGGTGAATCCCCAAATGCAGACTCCTGTAAGGGACAGCTAGTCTCAGTCTGCTCAATAGGTTGACAGAATTCTGATGAGAACCCCAAAATATTTGTAGAAAGTGACAATCTGATTTCTTAAATTTCTCTCCAAGAAATAAACAGCCAAGAACCTCAGAAAAAGAACAGTTGGAGAACTCATTTCACGCTATTTCCAAACTATAAAGCAACATTGACCAAGACAGAACAGGACAGACCGAAACGTGGAATCCAAACCTAAACCATATCTATCCAGCCAGTTCTGGTTTTTGTTTTGTTTTTGTTTTTTTGCTGTTGTTTGTTTTCGAGACAGGGTTTCTCTGTGCAGCTTTGGAGCCTATCCTAGAACTAGCCCTTGTAGACCAGGCTGGCCTCGAACTCAGAAATCCACCTGCCTCTGCCTCCCAAGTGCTGGAATTAAAGGCGTGTGCCACCACTGCCTGGCTCTGTTTTTGTTTTTTGTTTTTTAATAAATATGCAAAGCCACCACAGTGGAGGAAAGAAACCTTTCCAGCAAATGGTGCAGATATGTAAGCAGCAAATCTTGGGGCCTGGAGACACAGCTCAACAGTTAAGAGCATTCATGGTCTCTTCTGGCAGAGGACTCAGGGTCAGTTCCTGGCGCCCACATGGAGGCTCATAACTAACTCCAGCTTCAGGGGATCTGACACCCTCTTCTGACACCACATTCACCAGGCATGGACATGGTACAGAGATATACATTCAGGCAAATATTTGTACACATGAAAAAAAAAACTTGGAAAACAAAAGCAAGCCTTAGCCACATACAGAATTTAGCCCCAAAGGAATCCTAGATCTAAACATAGAATCTAAACCTGCAAACCTTCCATAGAAGCCGGGCGATGGTGGCGCACGCCTTTAATCCCAGCACTCGGGAGGCAGAGGCAGGCGGATCTCTGTGAGTTCGAGACCAGCCTGGTCTACAAGAACTAGTTCCAGGACAGGCTCCAAAACCACAGAGAAACCCTGTCTCAAAAAACCAAAAAAAAAAAAAAAAATGTGAGTGAGATTATGCGACCTTGGATTAGGCAGAGATTTCTTAATGTCCACACCAAATGCACGTGATCCATTTTGGGATGCACACACACACACACACACACACAAGCACACATTCACACACACACACACCGTGCACATGTGCACCTTCACACAAGTACTTCACAGTAAAAAATTCCTACTACTTGGAACCTGAAAAGAAAATGAAATCATGAACTATAGATTACAATAAAATATTTTTAAACCATATACCTGAACCCGGAATACATAAAGAACTCAAAAGGCACAAAACTAAAATATTTCTTTTGTTGTTGTTGTTGTTTTTCAAGACAGGGCTTCTCTGTAGCTTTTTAGAGCCTGTCCTGGGGACTTGCTCTGTAGGCTGGCCTTGAACTCACAGAGATCCACCTTCCTCTTCCCACCAAGTGCTGCGATTAAAGGCATCCACCAACATCGCCTGGCCAAATAATCCAATTTTTAAATGGGAAAAATATTGGAGCACAGATTACATCAAAGATATACAGCTCGGCATCACTCGGCATCATTTCATGAGGAAAATACAAATCAAAGCTATAAGATACCATCACACATTTACTAGATGGGTTAAAGCAAACAACTAAACCTCCGACAGTGTCAAGTGTTGACAAGGAGGTAGAGCAACTAGAATTCTCATATGTCATTGTATGAATGCAAAATGGCATTTTGGAAGACAATCTGGTAGTTTGTTATAAAACTAAACACACAGCTGCCTCATGACCCAGCAGTGCCACTTCTAAGAGTTTAGGAATAAACGGAGAAGAACAACATGGGGGATCTCAAACGTTTTATCATTTATGTGGGGTTCTGAAAGATAACAGCAACCCCTAGGGGTGGAAAACAAATCAGTCATTGTCGGGGCTGTAACAGGACTGTAAGCGGACCATCAATCACCTCGAGAGACTCCTCTGGAGTAAGGAGGTTACTATTTTCGGACCCCCTACCGTGACTCCCGGTTTCCACTGCATCAAGATCAACTCCCACACTCGATTTTACTGGCTGTTTTACTGTGACCAGCTCTGAGGTCTGTTCAATCGCCCTTGCCACGCTCTGCTCTGCTCTAATCAGAGCTGTTTCCTAACTCTCTCAGCAACATTCTGCTTTCAGTCAGACTTGATGCCCTTAACTCCAGCTGCCAACGAGGTTGAACCAGGGGGAGCAAAAATTCAAGGCCTGCCTGAGACTGTCTCAAAAAAAAGGGTTGGAGGTGGGCTTGGGCTACAGCTGAGTGGAAGAGCATTTGCCTAGCATTTTCCAGGCCCTAGGTTCAATTCCCAGTGCTGGAGGGAAAAAAATTCTATTTGCTGGCTCCCTAGTTTTTGCAAAGCTGGCAACGACCAGCTTTTTTTTGAGATCACACTAGGAAACCCAGAGTGGCCTTTCGGGCCTGTTAACCCTTAACTCTTCTCGGTCCAAAATGCACAGGCCAGGACTAGCCGCTCTTGGTGTGGTCCAAAGGGGAGATGCTCAGTCCTCAGATGCAGGCACAGTGCGGCGCACGAGGCGGAGAGAGGCCACCGGACTCCAGCAGGTGGTACTGTGGTCTGTCTGACCTGCTGCTCTGCACCTGCATCCCAAAGGCCTTACCCTCAGGGCCAAAGGCAGTGGAGGCTCAGATCCAGAGGACCCAAGGTACCTCCCCCAACCATACAATTCGGTGCCCACATACCTTGTTCTCGCAGGAGCGCTCCGCCGCGCTCACAGATACGGCATGGATCATCAGCAGCAGGACGAGCGGGATCAGGAAGCCTGCAGCCGGCAGAGCCACCAGGATACTGACCAGCTAAGGAACCACGCCCGGTCCAGCTCATCTTCCCCTCTCCATCATTACTCGCCACCCTATCCCACCACACTGTGGCCCTGCTTGTCCCTTTTAGGCCTTATTATGTGGCCCCACTAGGTTCTTATGTTACTTCGTTTTTGCTTTTGTCTTACTCCGTCCATTTCCCTACACTCATCCGCCCACACTGAGCCTCTAGCGTCATTTGTCACGGACTCAATCCTTTGAGAGATCTCATCTCTCCCTTGCCTCAACCCCTCCCCACTGCTCCTCACATGGCTCCTCGGATCTGTGTAGATACGCCATAACCTTGTCCACGGAGAAGGGCAGATGTCTTGTGTGAATTAGGAACATCAGGCAGGAGACCAGCAGGGCGCCGGAGTAGAGGCAGAGGGACAGGATCAGCAGCATAAAGAGACGGAAGTTGCGGTGACCGATGCAGTTATTGACCCACTTGCAATGGTGATCGAAGTCCTGGGACAGGAAGAGGAGCAACCCTCCAGAATCCATCCTTTGGCCCAGCTTCCCTCATCCCAAACAACTCAGCCCTCCAGGTGGCTTACTCTTGGCCCCCTGTGCCCCCCCCCCCCCCCCCCCCCCCCGTTCTGGCTTTCATCCCAGAAAGAATCCCGGTGAATGTCGGCCTTAAAACTGACATTTCCAGTTAGAACCCAATTAAGGCTTGTCTTTTGGTGGTGTTGTTGTTTTGTTTTGTTTTTGTTTTTTGTTTTTTCGAGACAGGGTTTCTCTGTAGCTTTAGAGCCTATCCTGGAACTAGCTCTTTTTTTTTTTTTTTTTTTTTTTTTTTTTTGATTTTTTGAGACAGGGTTTCTCTGTAGCTTTTTGGTTCCTGTCCTGGAACTAGCTCTTGTAGACCAGGCTGGCCCCGAACTCACAGAGATCCACCTGCCTCTGCCTCCTGAGCGCTGGGATTAAAGGTGTGTGCCACCAGTGCCCGGCTAAGGCTCTGTGTCTTGGGGCTTGTCCTGATAGAGCTTTCAGTCAGATATAGGCTACCCCTGGGCCTTTACTTTCTCATCTATTAGGTGAAGAGAAAAAACACCTTGCCCAGCCGGTGTCCTCCCCACGTTTGTAAGCTGGTGTGCCGTTGCACATGAGACAAGCTTGCCCAAACCAGGAGCTCCAACTCAAAACAGAGGAGGACAGGGAAATCTCCAGACCAGGCCTGTAGTCAACTGAAGGGCTCAGATACCCAGTGACAGCGAACCACTGTCCCCTTCCCCAGGGCCAGAACAAATGAATGTGTCCGTGCTGACATGCCAGCCTCTCTGGACACATGCGGGCGCAGAGGCAGCGCCCCGTGTGAGGGACCAAGAACAGGTGGACATCCAGCCATCCTTGGCCTTACCGGTTACTGAAAACTCTCATGCCCACCACCGGGCGACATAGGACGAGGTTCAGGCCAGGTCTAGGGGACGGGTTAGCAAATAGGTGGGTACCAAGGGGGGGCTCACCTCCACACAAATGTTGCACCAGGGGCAGTGGCAGGTCCGGGGAGGGCGATGAAAGCAGCACTTTGGGCACCACTGCAGGCGGAAGGCCCTTTGGTTCACACTCACCACATGGACCGTCATGGGGTCCTCAGCGGTAGAGCCTGTCATAGAAGAGGGGTAGGCGGTAGTAGCCGTCACACTGCTGCTCTGGGCAGCCCTGTAGCAGCCCTGGGCACAGGGGGTGTGGGAAGAAGTGGACAAGGGAATCGCTGACATAATGGAGCAAGCTGACCAAGAGAGAGAGAGAGAGAGAGAGAGAGAGAGAGAGAGAGAGAGAGAGGAGCATGCTCCAGCTAGCCTTGTGTATAGAACTCTGCCTTTGAAACAACGGGAGCACTTGAAGTTTTTGTGTGTAGTTGGCAGATGGAGTAGAAACTGCATGGTTTGGACAATAGAAACTACATGGTTTGGACAATAGAAACTGCATGGTTTGGACAATCCTCCTGGCTTTTCTATAGCCTGTGCAGCTTATCCCTCTGAAGCAACTGAATGAAAAACATCCAACATCCAGGATCCATGTTTTTTTGTTTTGTTTTGTTTTGTTTTGTTTGTTGCTCCCTCTCCATACACACACACCTTGGTGGTTCAGGAAATGAAATGCTAGAGCCAGAACAGTACTGCAAGTGGTACAGAGGTCCCGAGACTGGAGGTGGGGTGCCAGCCTTTGGGGCACCACCTCCTCCTTCCAGGGGGCTGAGCCCTCACCTCGATGTAAGATACCAGGATCTGAGAAGTTGAGCGAAACGAGACTGTAGAAGGTGAGGACGAAGAGCGGGCCTGTGACCGCTGGGAAGACCCACTCCCCGTTCTGAGCCAGCCACCTGCAACTGAGACCAGAGCTGCTTTCAGTCCCGAGCTGAGCAGCCTGGAGTTCCTCCCCAGGCCCTGTCCAGCTGGGTCAGGATTCCCAGAACTAAGTATCCAGTGGGCGACAGGCTCTCAGCGGCCCCACCAAATGTCACCAGCATCACCAGTTATGTCTATTTCCCACCCCCACCCCATGCGCTGATACTCCAAAACTCTGCGGGCAAGTTTTCATCTAACCAGACAGCTGTTCCCCGGGCCTCCCGTTACTCCTTCCTGCATCCCCCTGCCTCTGTACTATCTTTAGTTTCCATCCTGTCTCCGTGTCAGAAACCTAACAGATGATGTGGGACACTCACGGGAACCCGAAGAAGAGGCCGCTCACAAAGACCAGCATCATCACATTGATGGCAGCGAACAGGCTCGGGAGGAACCATGGTAGAGGGACCACAGGCAGCGGCTGCGGCTCCTTCACAAGTGCCATGGTGTCTTTTAAAGGCATGGCTAGGGCAGAGGAAATACCCAATTGACCAAGTGCTTGCTTTGCAAGAATGGGGCCTGAGTTCAGTCCTTGGGTCCCATGTAAAAACAGAGTGGATTGGGCTGGAGAGATGGCTCAGAGGGTAAGAGCACTGGCTACTCTTCCAGAGGTCCTGAGTTCAATTCCCAGCAACCACATGATGGCTCACAGCCATCTGTAATGAGACCTGGTGCCTTCCTTGCCAGCAGTACATTGTATGCTTAATAAATAAATAAATCTTAAAAAAAAAAAAAAAAAAAAAAACAGGGTGGATCAAGGCTTACCCTTAGCAGCCACAAGGGGATCTGGGGCTTGTTGGCCAGGGAGTCCAGCCAAACGGCAAGCTCCAGGGTTCAGTGAGAGACCTTGTCTCAGAAAGGAAGGTGAGATTAATTAAGGAAGACAGCAGTCTTTGGAACACACACACACACACACACACACCACGAAGGTGGGGGAAGAGTATGATTTTCATACTCACAGGGTAAGTATGAGCCACTAGCTACTCACTCACAGGGTGAGTATAAAGCACTAGCTACTCTTTCCCCTAGTGACTCCCAGAATTTCATTGCCATAGCAACGGAAGCCCCAGTCCAGGAGAACAGAAAAGGTGTCAGCGTGATGTCACAGACGCAGAGGGACAGAATCTCTGGCTGCTTCTGGTCACTTGCAGTTCCAGTCATCTTCCCATCATTCCTGCTGGGGACTAAGGTGCCCCGACCCTGCCTCGGAAGCTGCTGGGGTTTGTCCCCCAAAGGTTCACAGGCTGAGGCCCTGTTAATGTGCTGGAGGTCTTAAGAGAGCAAGAGAAGGCTTACCAGGGACATTGACTGACTTGCTTTTTCTCTTTTTTAAGAGACCTGTTTATTTATTGTGTATACAGTGTTCTGTCTGCATGTGTGCCCGCAGGCCAGAAGAGGGCACCAGATCTCACTAGAGATGGTTATGAGTCACCATGTGGTTGCTGGGAAATGAATTCAGGACCTCTGGAAGAGCAGCCAGTGCTCTTAACCTTTGAGTTAACCTTCAGACCCCTGACTGACTTTCGAAGGGATTGATGTAGTCGTCATGGGACCCCTATTTAGCAGATCATTATAAAAAGCATAGGCCTGACCCCCTCCCCAGTCACAGAACCTGTCAGTCGTGATTTCCTGGAGTGATGAGGACCCACACTGCTTCACCCCAGACAAAACTGATGACAGACCAAAGGACTGAGCCCTCCCAAAACTAGCTTGGTGAACCAATAATTACTGAGGTTACTTACAGAAGTATGGTTGATGTAAAAAAACAGCTTCATCATAGAAAAGCTCACAAGGGTCACACGCCTGGAGCTCCCTGCACTACTGCAGACAGGCCTTGTAACAACTGTACATTTCTGAGTGTCTCCGGTCTTGTCAGTTCCACTACTTTCCCGTCCTCCCTCAATGAGAGTGTTTCAAGATGGAGCTTACAGACCCCACACTCGTAGTTGTCCTGGCCCTGATGTCCTTTGCCACGTAATGCGGTCAAGGGGACCTTCACCAAAGGCCAGTGGGTGTGGCTGGTAATCTTTAAGCTTCCAAAAGTATGAACTAAATAAACTTCTTTAAAGTACCAATTCTGGAGTATTTTGTTGTAGCAACAGAACGCAGGTTATTGCAAAGGTCTCATGGCATTCAAAAGCACATAAGATGGCCAGTGTTTGCATTATCTTTTTGGGTCCAGTGCTAACTTGTAGCACAACGCTTGGTCTACGTGCCATGTGCTACGGTACGATTCACGAGTTGGACAAGGGGCTGGAGATTGAAACACACACACACACACACACAGACAACTGAGAATGCTCTCTTTATTGTGTTTCAGGGCAGCCTATACAGCGTCTCCTTGACTAATGGCCACATTCTAACACTCACCTGTGAGCCCACCAGAACCATTCCCCTGCCATCAGGAACTCGAGGGTCTCGTGCTCAGAGCAGCTGCAAGCACAGGAAAACAAGTTGTTTACTCCGGCAGCCAGAGGGGGTCACAGGAAATTCAGGGTCTGGGGGGTCCACAGTCCCCAACATTTCCCTCTTTTCTATATAATTAGACCAAGGTTCTGGACTGGCGTGGGCAATGCACAAATATGATGGACGGGAGAGCAACCAACCACATGCAAACCCCACAAGAAATCCAACTGCTCTTCTTCCACATGAATGATATTAAATGCTGAATCCAGCTGCAAGATAGTCACAGCAGCCGTCTGGCTGATGGCAATTCCGGCTGCCACAGAGGAGACCACAGTGGTGACAATAGCAGCCACTACGGCCCCTATGGCTCGGCAGTCATCCTTGAGCTCCAGATCCTCCTGACTCTTCCTCCTTCAGCAAATTCTACCGGCGTGTGCCACCACAACTGACTGGGGCGACTCCACCAGGCCGGGCATCAACTGGCCCCGGGCGATGCCCCGCCTCCGCTGGGACTCAGGGCGGCAGGCAGACTTTGGGACCTTCGATACTGCGCGGATCCCTTGAGTCCTGCAGGAAAGCCCGCCGCTTGCTGTAAACTCTTGTGTAGTGCTCGCACAGAGTCAGGGACCGCCCCACCTCCCTGCCCCGCCACGCCTTCCATATGCCACGGATGGGCTGCCCGTCGGGGTCTGCACGGCTCCGGCTCCGCTCCGGCTCCGCTCGGCTCCGGCTCCAGCACTTGTTGCTGCAGTTGCCGATGCACCTCACTCCCTGATGTGCTGTCTACAGCGTCTCCCTCACTCCCTGATGTGCTGTCTACAGCGTCTCCCTCGCCCCGCAACCTCCAGTAAACAATCATTTAGGGAATATGGGAGTCATTCTCTCCAAACTACTTCCTGCTGTTTATTGGGCAAAGTAATTTTGGGGGGTGTTCATGGAGACCTTTCAGGGAGTCTTGGTCCATCAAACCACATTAAACTAGAAGGATCCCACAGGTCCTCATCTCCTGTGGAAACAAAAGCAGAACCTCTTTCCAAAGCAACAAATCCTTAGACCCAAATTTTAAAGTCAAGATTCCTTTCTTAGCAGTCCCCAGAATCAAATGTCTCTCTCTAGTCAAAAAAATTAAAAGAAAACACAATAATATACATAATCCAGATTCTCTGTGCACATTCCATCTTTTTGAGGCCTTCTCTTTATTACTTTCCTGCTGGCCAGTCTTCCGGAGGCCATCCCTCATAGCGTCTCTAGTTCCCAGACTCAGCAGTGCTCCCTTTGACGCCTGCGCCACCTGGAACCACTATCAGGAAAGAGTCTGGGGATGAAAAAACATATAGACACAAACCCATCTTCAGTGCACCCTCACCATTCCCGAGGGCAATCTCTCAAGGATCCCTAGTTCCCGATCTCCCTGGGGGCCTCCACTAATTGAACCCAAAACACGCATTGCATTCATCTCAGCCGAAGGGTTTTCCAGAGTTACCTTCATAACACAATTTTGCTCAAAGAGACAGCCTTGGTGTTGAACGGATATGGCAAACTTCCCCCCAGTTAAAGAAAGGAAGGTGCAGGAACTCTCTCTGTCCCCTTCTGTCTGTCTTGAACAAGATATGTTTGTGCAACAAGTCAGTTTGCTACCAACACCCACCTGTGTTGTTGAGTGGTTGTCCCAGCTCTGAACTGCCTCGCTGAGCTTTGTGTTAAATGAGAAAGTCCTGGGCCTGCAAGTGTGGGCGTACATGTTCGCGTGTGTAGAGGTCAGAGGACAATATCAGGTATCTTTCTCGATTGCCCTTTATCTTTTCAAAAACAAGTGTTCAAAATTTTAGTTTTTTAGGCTTATCTGTTTTGTTTTATGTGTGTGTGCTACCGGAATATATGTACATTACCATATACACGTCTGGTGCCCACAAAGATCAGAAGAGGGCATCGGATCCCCTGGAACTGAAATAAAGGATGGTTGTGAACCACCATGTGGGGGCTGGGAATCAAACCTTGGTCCTTTGCAAAAACAAGTGCTTTTAACCCCTGAGCCATCTCAGAGTTATTTTAGGTATATTCATGTGTATTTGTGTGAGTATATGCCAGGCAAACTTCTGAGGAGAAACTGGAGGAAAGCATCTGAGCCCTGGCACTGGCATCACAGGAGGCTGTGAGCTGCTCGGCTTGGGTGCTAGGACGTGAACCTGAGTCCTCTGGAAGAGCAGAGAGTGCTCCTAAGCACGAAGCCATCTCTCCTTCCTTCCTTCCTTCCTTCCTTCCTTCCTTCCTTCCTTCCTTCCTTCCTTCCTTCCCTCCCTCCCTCCCTCCCTCCCTCCCTCCCTCCTTCCCTCCTTCCTTCCTTCCTTCCTTCCTTCCTTTTTTTAAAGACAAAGTCTCACTATGTAGCCTTGACTGGCCTGGACTCACTATGCAAACCAAGCTGGCCTCAAACTCATAGAAATTCACCTGCCTCTGCCTTCTGAGTGCTGGGATTAAAGAACACACACACACATAAATAAACAATCAACTTTCATTGAATTAGATATGACAAGCCCTTTATTTATTTATTTATTTATTTATTTATTTATTTATTTATTTTGGTTTTTCGAGACAGGGTTTCTCTGTAGCTTTGGTGCCTGTCCCGAAACTAGATCTTGTAGACCAGGCTGGCCTCGAACTCACAGAGATCCGCCTGCCTCTGCCTCCCAAGTGCTGGGATTAAAGGCATGCGCCACCACCGCCCGGCGACAAGCCCATAATTATGGAACTCAACTGAACTTTACATGTAGAACATGGAAACAAAATCCCTGCAGAAAACTGGCACCTGCTCTGTGGTCTTGCAAAGTTCTGCATTGCTTATTGTCTGATTCTAGAAGGTTAGGAGCACTGGACAACTGGGGCTGTGGGAGGAAAGGGCTGTATCTGCATACATAGTATAAGCAAAACTGGCCTCAGAATGACCAAGGACATGGGTTCAGAAAAAAAAAACTAGGGTTTTAGAATCACCTAAATAACTTTTAAATTATGTATACATATTTGGTTTTTCAAGACAGGGTCTCTATGTAGCTTCGGAGATTGTCATGGAATTCACTCTGTAGACCAGGCTGGCCTCGAACTCACAAAGATCTGCCTGTCTCTGCCTTCTGAGTGCTGAGATTAAAGGCGTGCACCACCACTGCCTGGTTTAATTAATATATTTTAAAAGAGTCAGATGTAGTGGCACACACCTTCCAGTACTTGGGAGGCTGAGGCAGGTGGATCTCTGAGTTCAAGGCCAGTCTGGTCTACATAGCAAGTTCCAGGACAGCCAGGGCTACAAAGAGAGAATCTATCTCAAAAAATAAAAAGAACAAAGAAAAACAAACAAAAAAGATTTCTTTCTTTTTATTTTTCATGTATATGTGTATGTGTGAGAGCCGCACGTTTGGTACCTATGGAAGCCAGAAAAGAGCTTAGGATTTCCTAGAGCTGGAGTTACATGTAGTCATGAGCAACCATGTGGAACCGAACTCAGCTACTCTGCAACAGTAGTACAGACTCTTGATCCCTGAGCCTTCTCTCCAGCCTCTAGTTATTTATATTCTGTGTGTAAGAGCAGTTTTTGCCAGCATGTATGTAGGAGCATCATGTACATGTGGTACCTGAAGAGACCAGAAGAGGGCAACAGATCCCTGGAACTGGAGTTACAGACAGCTGTGACCTGCCATGTGGGTGCTGGGACTCAAACTCAGGTCTTCTTCAAGAACAATCAGTAATTTTAACCACTGGGTCATCTCTCTAGTCTCACCTGAATAACTCTCCAGACAGAATTTATGGCTTTGATTGTAATATGATACAGTTCCAGATCTACTGACCATAAAATAAGGGAGTCTTCAGGCACCTGATGTAAGCCTCTTGGGCCACATGAGTGGCCAGACCCCTCCCCTGAGGACCTCCAACTGCCAGGTTTCCCCTGCAGAACACTCTGACTGCCTTATGGCCAGACCCTGCCTCCCCCTACAAAGTGAAAAATCCAAGCTCTGAACTTGAAATCTCACCAATTCCCACCCTGAAAAGTACCACCCCCACCCCCAGGAAACTCTATATAACCCCCCCCCCCGTTATGTTTAGTTCCCTGCTGTTTTCTCGCCCGAGCAAAGGCAGCCACCATCTTGGTTTTTCCCGTCCCAATAAATCTCTTGTGTGAGGTGTGTTGTGCGGTGTGACTTTGTGGTATTCCTTGACTCCCTATCACCAGGATTCCTTTCCATCTGAGCTGCAACGCTTACGCCTACATATGTAAAATATACCCAGACACAGGGCAGAGCACACCCATTCTGAAGCCCTTTACTGTCACCCAACAGGTCACCGTGAAAGGCTACCTGGAGAGCTTTGATTACTGGAGAAGACAGGTTTAAGACCACAGTAATGGTGTGTGTTCAAGGATAGTTGGCCTTCGGGACTATAAATCTTGTGAAAAGAGCATTTTCAGCACCTACCAGAAACATGAAAAGTAGTCACTGGGCCTGAGAGGCACACGGCCACCACATGCAGGCTGCTCTTCCAGAGGACTCTAGCTTCAGTTCCTAAAACCCACGCCACGGCTCACAATCACCACCTGCAAGTCCACTTCAGAGGACCCAGTGTCCCGCATCTGCCCTCTGTGGGCACCGCACACGTGTGGCATAGGCACACGCAGACACGTCCACAAAAGTAAAAGTAAGTCTTAACAAAAAGTAATCAACCAGGCAACACAGCCACTTGATATCAGCAAAATGCAGAAACTGAGACAGAACTTTAAAGATCGGCTCATCTGGAAACAAGGGTTCGAAAAGTCTGGGACTTTCTGTGTGTGATAATTAACTGTTGCCTCTGGGTAGTTATTAGAGCCCTTGATAAAATCTCATCGATTTTAGCCAGAATATTGTTTCTTCTAGATAGTTACCAAGCTAACCCAGACAACTGCCAAGCAGAGTGTTCCCCTTCCCACACACTTTTTGCTTTATTTATTTATTTATTTTTGTTTTTCAAGACAGGGTTTGGGAACAGCCTAAGCATCCACTGGCAGATGAATGTATAAAGAAAATACGGCATAAACATAGCATAACTTGTTTATGGCTTTTAAAATAAATGAAACTCAAGCCAGCCACGGCAGTAGGAGGCTGAGACAGGAGGATAGGTATGAGTTTGAGACCAGCCTGGGATGCATTATAAGAGCCTGTCTCACAAAGAAACAAAAGAAAGAAAGAAAAGAAAAAATACAAAAAACAAACAAACAAACAAAAAGAAATGGAAACAAGCCTTTGGTGCTACCTAGCTGGCAATAGGCATTGTTCTCAATGTAGCTGGAAGACACATCGTTCTTGGTAAAATCTTGATAGGGAAGAAGGGAGAAGGAAAAATAAAGAGCTAAAAGAAAAACTATCTTATTTAAGAGGTGCTTCTGAGCAGGGCGTGGTAGCATATGCCTTTAATCCCAGCACTTGTGTTGTGCAGTTCATTTGGAGATGTAATGTATAAATGGGAAATATAGGTTGATAGATAGTCATCTATAATGGTCAAGCTTGTAGTCATGTTAGTTGGGATATATATATATATACATATACATATACATATACATATATATATATGTTAGATAGGTAATCTTCAAGCCTTTCAGAGACCTATGGAATATGGCACTTAAAATGTTTTAAGAACTTAGGACTTTTCATGACAATGAGACTCATCTGCTCCTGGCAGCACCATTCTACTTCAAGAGGATGATGGGCACCAAAGAGGCTCCTTATGGTGTTGGTTAGCCATTTGGGCAAGAAACTGTTCTTGCCTGAACTGCTTGATGATATGCTGTTTAAACTGGACATGCAGGACCCACAGAAAAATGACTGCTGAAGTTGCCTAAAGGTGAGACAATCCTTCAGGGTACCTGCTTCATGAAAGAGTCTGCCAGACATTCTGCAGGACAAAGAAGAAAGTGATTGACAAACTGCCAAGATAGGTGGAAAGGTCTTTGAAATTTCCTGCTTCGTGGGAAAGTCTGCCAGATACTATGGGCCTGTAGGCTGAAGATTGGGTGCCTGCAATGTTACAGAAGAACTTTGGGTGACTGTCCAGGCAGTGAGATGTCTCTGTCAATTCTAGTGTTTTGGAAGTTGATTACAATGCACTTTCTGTTAACTTACATAATATTATATCCTTCTGGAGTCTTTGATGGAGTTGGAGAATAGATAATTATAGTTTTCCTTAGTTATGATAAAAGATAAAGTAGATACAAATATTGTAACTATAATTCTTGCTTGATACCTATCTTGTTATATGTAATTTTACTATGTTAAAGTTAAAAATCTTCCTTTTTATTTAAACAGAAAAGGGGAAATGAGTGGGAAGTTCTTCTGTATATGTGTTGCTTATATTGGTTAATGAATAAAGAAGCTGTCTTGGCCTGTGATAGGGTAGGACAGAGCTAGGCAGGGAAAACTAAACTGAATGCTGGGAGAAAGAAGGTGAAGTCAAGGAGATGCCATGGAGCCACCAGAGGAGAAAGATGAAAGCTCCCAGTGACCTTGCTGGTAGGCCACAAGCCTCATGGTAGACTATAAACTAGTAGAAATGGGTTAATTTAAGGTATAAGAGTAAGCCAGGCCAGGTGGTGGTGATACACACCTTTAATTCCAGCACTCAGGAGGCAGACGCAGGCAGATCTCTGTGAGTTCGAGATCAGCCTGATCTACAAGAGCTAGTTCCAGGACAGGCTCCAAAGCTACACAGAGAAACCCTGCCTCAAAAAACAAAAAACAAACAAACAAACAAAAAGTAAGACAGAGCAGTGATTTAAATAATACAGTTTCTATGTGGTTATTTCCGTTCTGGGCAGCCAGGAACGAATGAACGGCCTCCAAAACAGGAACTAGCTCTTGTAGACCAGGTTGGCCTCAAACTCACAGAGATCCACCTGCCTCTGCCTCCTGAGTGCTGGGATTAAAGGCGGGCACCACCACCGCTCGGCCCCATGACCTTTTCTTAGGTCGTGTGTGAGGAAGCAGCAAGCGGGACCTGTGGGAATTATGTGTGTAATTGAGGAATTACCTTTGTGCTCTCCACAGCAGCTGGATCATTTTAAATTCCCACCACTGTGGAAGTGTTCCCAACCCCACATCTTACCTAATACTTTTTGTTTCCAAACTTTTAAGAATAATAGCCTTTTGTTTGCTTTTTAAAAAATTATGTGCATGGATGTTTTGTTTGCATATGTGTGTCATGGGCATGCTTGGGACCTGTGAGGCCGGAAGAGAGACCCTGAGTGGCAGATGGTTGTGAGCCACCCTGTGGGTGCTGAGACGCGAACCCAGGACCTCTGGAAGAGCAGCCAGTGCTCTTAAGTCCTGAGCCACCTCTCTAGCGCCATAATAACCATCTCCAACGGTCAGCCACAGGCAGCTCAATGTACTTTTTTCAGTCTTAATAACAATTCAAAAGGAAGTATGATCCTTATGTGCAGAAAAGTACAAAGTACAGCGGGGAAAGACAAAGGACCCTAAATTATTAACAGCCCTGAGTTGATGATTGAAAGGCTTGACACTGACAGGACGGCACTAGTCTCCAGCGAGTTTACACCAATCCCCTCTTCCTTTCGTCTTTTCTTTTCCTTTCTTTCTTCTTTTTTTTTTTTTGAGACAGGATTTCTCTGTAGCTTTGGAGCCAATCCTGTAACCAGCTCTTGTAGACCAGGCTGGCCATGAACTCACAGAGATCTGTCTGCTTCTGCCTCCTGAGTGCTGGGATAAAAAGGCTGCACCACCACCGCCCAGCTGGTCTTTTCTTTCAAGACAAGATCTCATGTGCCCCAAGCTGGCATCCAAGTCACTCTAGACCCAAGGATGACTTTGAACTTCTGACCCTCCCACTTAGACCTTGAGAATTCTGGGATTACAGTTACGCACCACCACACCTGGTGTATGTGATGGAAACCCGGAGCTTCATGAGTACCAGGAAAGTGCTCTACCGAGTGAACTACATCCCTGACATGGGTAGTCACCAGAGAAGACTGTTTGGACATGCGTTGACGTCAGTAGAAAGTCTTTATTAGTCAGCCGGCCACTACACTGGGTGTTCAGGATCCCAACACATCCCTGAGCCTTTCTCAGGGTGAGCTTTTAACCACAAAAACCATGTTCTGTGTTAACATACTTTAGTTAACAAGAACAGAGGACTACAGAAGCTAAAAACAAGGTTTTGACAGGTGATGCTGTCTACATGCTGAGTGTTACAGCCTGAATGGCACTTTCATCATGGAGTCAGTTGTGCTAAGGTCTCAGGCCCTGTTATAATCCCTAGCCCCAATCCATGCAGCATCTGTCAAAAGACCATCTGACAGGCTGGGGAGATGGTGCAGTGGTTAAAGCACTTGCTGAACAAATGTGAGGACCAGAGTTCAGATCCCCAGAAATCCACTTGTGATTCCAGCCTCAGAAGCAAGCTGGCTAGCAAGACCAGCCATACTGGCAAGTTTTGGGTTTTGTTGAGGAATTCTGTCTCAAAGAACAAGATGGAAGAGAGGATGATTTCTGACTTTAATATCAAGCTTCCACATACACGTGCATCCATACACATGAAAGAATACACATACACATATGCACACACACTTGAAAAAATGGAAAAGGAAGAATTCCAACTGAGAGTTTTTCCCCAAAAAGGGAGAAATAGTCCTGAAAATCATATGGAAATGAGAATGAATCCCAATAGCCAATCTTGAAAAAGAACGAAATCGGAAAACTCCCTCCCTCTTTCCAGTCGCAAAGCACAGCAATCGAATTGATGGCACTGGCATGGACATAGACATTTATGCTGAACTTGTGCCCCCCCCAGCCTGCCTTAAGTGACCCCTCACAAGCAACTACATCATCCCAAATCCCCAACCAATACAGATCGCTCTCTTGTTTTCTTGATCTTGCTCTGTCTTTCTCTGTCTCTCTGTCCTGTTTCTCTCGCATGTCCCTGCTCTGAGGTGGCCTTTCACACATCCCCACTAAATCTCTTGGTGAGATCTGTTGCATGGTGTGATCTCTGAGGTATACCTTGGCTCCACTCACCAAGGTACTCCTGCCAATTAATCCTAACAATACAGGTCAGGGGAATCAAGTTTGGAGTACAGTGAGCATGGTAGTTCACACCTGGAGCCCTAGCCCTCCAGGGCCTGAAGCAGGAGGATCAAGAGTTCAAAATTAATGTTGGCTACATGGTGAGTTCAAGGCCAACCTTGGCTGTATGAGATCCTGTCTCAAAACAAAACAGAAATATGGAGGGAAATAGTAAACCCATATATCTCTGGTCAATTTGTTTTCAAGAAGACTGCCAGTTATTCCATGGGAAGAGTAACTTTCTTTTTCTTTTTTTTTTTTAACTTTTATTGATTCTTTGTGAATGTCACATCACGCATCCCAATCTCATTCATCTTCCCATTGCTCCACATCCAAACCCTGCCCTTGCAACCTTCACCCCAAAGAAACCAAACAAATAAAAATCTCACCATGAACTTTTTTTAAAAGATTTATTTTATATGTATGAGTGTTTTGCTTTGCATGTATGTCTGTATCACATTTATCCTGGAACTAAAGTTGTAGATGATTTTGACCTGCCATTGGAGGCTAGGAATTGAACTCGGGTCCTTTGTAAGAACAATGCTCCTGGTGGCGCACGCCTTTAATCCCAGCACTCGGGAGGCAGAGGCAGGCGGATCTCAGTGAGTTCGAGACCAGCCTGGTCTACAAGAGCTAGTTCCAGGACAGGCTCCAAAACCACAGAGAAACCCTGTCTCGAAAAACCCAAAAAAAAAAAAAAAAAAAGAACAATGCTCCTAACCACCGAGTCATGTCTCTAGACCAAGAGTAGTCTTTTCAATAAACAGGGCAAGAACAACTGAACATTCATGTGTAAAAGAAGTAATCTCAGCTGGACACTGTGGCCACACAGAAAGCAGAGGCAGGCAGCGGATCTCTATGAGTTTGAGACCATCTTGGTCTGCAGAGTGAGTTCCAGGACAGCCAGGGCTACACGGTGAAACCCTGTCTCAACTCAAGCAAAACAAAACACAACAAAGTATGGGTTCTATTGACTGACAATGCTCAGGACAAAGGTCTGTGTTGTTTTTAACGAATTTTCAGTTATTTGAGTTCACCAATAAAGACTCAGGAGCCAGGTGCTGGGGTGAAAGCCTGCTAGTTCAGGGAGGCCGAGAAAGCGCCCAGCTGATCTTCCTCCTCAGCCAATGACCCAGTAACCTCTCCTTTCTCCTCAGCCATCTCAAAAACTCTCCTCAAACTGAATGCCCCTCCCTTCTACTTCCTGTGCATCTCTGTCCATCCTCCTGACTCCCTCTTACCTCTATGTTTTTTTTTCTTAAGAATCCTATGTTCACTTCCTGTCAACTGGTTGCTTGCTGTGCCTCTTGACCTATGGTTGACTGTATTTAATCGTGTTTACAGTACTGAAGCAGAAAGCTCTTGGATTAAGGGGTTCGGGATTCAAGATGTGATCAAATATCCTGCAACAGGTCTAGGGAGGAGGGATCTAGAATAAGCAAAATAACAGGCTCCTTTGTAAAGTACGGGGGTGGGGGAGTGTTCTTCCATAAGAATGGGTTCTAGCGCACTGGGTTTTGATTCTACTGCATGTATTGGCTTTGTGGGAACCTAGTCTGTTTGGATGCTCACCTTCCTAGATCTGGATGGAGAGGGGAGGACCTTGGACTTCCCACAGGGCAGGGAACCCTGACTGTTCTTCAGGCTGACAAGAAACCCTGACTGCTCTTTGGACTGGAGAGGGAGGGGGAGGGGAAAGGGGGAGACGGGGAGGGAAATGGGAGGAGGGAATGAGGGGAGAATTTTTAATAATAATAATAATAATAATAATAATAATAATGAATGGGTTCTAGTGTCGGCAATGGAATCTGGGGGTTCAGGTGAGGTCTGGCTCTATATACAACAAAAGATCACAGGCTATTAACAACATCTTTTCCCAGCCTTCTGGGTGAAAAACAGGTACATACGTCCCTTTCATCAAAGAGGCAAGACTGCATGCTTCACGTTCCTGCATTCTCTAGTGCTCTTTTGTGTGAGCGTGAGGACCTTGCGCCCTCTCCAGAGATCCTAGACACAAGAGTATATTATGGTCCGGCTCTGTAGGAAAGAGTATGGTGGTTCACAAAAGCCTAAGAAATAGAACCACTGCTTTCCCGCTGCAGAGTATGTAGCTAAGCAACTCTCAGCAGAGTCTCGGAGATGTTTGTGTGACTGTTCTTGCAACAATATTGCTCACAGCAGTGAGAACTCGGTACCCATCAATGGACAGGCGGGCAAGCAACACAGACAAGGAGACCTCCTTCAGCCTTGCCAGGGAAGAAAGCTCTGCACGCGATAGGTCGTATAGACCTTGACCAATTTGATAGCATCCTGCCAGGTAAGTGCTAAACAGACCACTGTGGGAGAGGAAGTACCATGTGACACGGAAGAGGAAATACCATGTGACACAGTTCCGCGTGCAAGTTTTCTTTGTTAACATTTTGTTTGTTTATTAATACAGAGATAGAATTTTATTCTGTAGCCTCAACTGGTCTCCAAGCTAAAAATAAAATAACACATCGAAGTCATTATTTCCTGCAATTAACATATTCTAATTAAACTATGGGGGGGGCGAAGGCTGTCTGGTTCTTATTAGTTCTCTAAGTATGACTGACAGCTAGCTCGCTGTCAGTCTGGGCCCCCAGGAGAAGAATTTGACTGGCCCAGATCTAACTGAGGGGACTAGCCTTGAAGAGCAGAGCTGGCATGCTGGTCTGATCTCATGGGCACATGTACAGAAACTGCCACTTAGAGACTTTGGCTAGGACAGGAACACCCATCAGGCTGCCTTCCTCCACCTGTGCCCAGTGAGAAATGGCCATCTCCCCTGGTGCCTATCAGTCTCTAGCCCAGCCTCAGGTCCCCCCACCTCCTTCCTACACCCCGACCCCAGTCTTGAGGACATCGACTCCAGGGAAGTCTAAAGTTCAGAGCTGGTGCTCAAGGCTTCCCTTCGGTCACAGAGAATGGCCTGAGGCGTGTTCTAGTGGAAGCTGCTTGAGTCAGCTCGTGCCTGTTAGGTGTGGCTGAGGCCGTTGACTTCCAGGATGGGCACCCTTACCCCCTTTTCCTGCCCTTCCCTCCACCTCAGGAGGTAACTGGCCCATGACATGCCTACTCCTGGCAGTCTCTTGCCCTGTCCTGAGAACTGTGCTTTCTGCGGAGGGTACGGCAGGACTCAAGAGATTCGGTGAAGTGTGTGTGTGGTGGGGGTAAGGCTCCTGCCACACCTCCTAAGAACCCCACTTCCTGGTCACACTACGAAAAATCTCCTGCTGAGCCTCCACAATGAGTCCCCCTCTATCCCAAGTGCCTCCGTTCAAGCTATGACACTCTAACCTGGTTTCTTAACCTCCCTTGCCCTGTGCTTTGATATCTGTGAACTGGGAATAGAGACCACCCTTGCTTTGTAAGAGGGTGATAAGGTTTTAGATGAGGAACATTCTCCATTTCCCACAGCGCCTGGCATCCCCTGAAGCACCTGCTGCCATTACCCTGGTTTCCTTATTCTGTCAATAGTACCAGCCAGTTCCAAGTGTGTGCCAGGCTTCATGCCAGGGATCTTGGGTCACGGCACCCCGTGCTCAGCCTCAAAGGAGTTTAAGTCTATTTGGAAGGAGAAACCAATAAAATTGTTCTTTTGAAAAGAAAACTGTTTATTTGTGTATTTTTTGGTGTATGAATGCTCTATCTGCATGTAGTTCCACATGGCAGAAGAGGGCATCAGATCTCATTACAGATGGTTGTGAGCCGCCATGTGGTTGCTGGGAATTAAACTCAGTACCTCTGGAGGAGCAGCCCATCTCTTCACTGCTGTACTGTCTCTCCAACCCAATAAAGAAGTTCTTAAGCACGTAACTTGGAGGGAGGGTGTGAGGGTGAGTGTGGGTGTGCAAGCCTCTAGAGGCAAGGTCAGCGTGGAGCATCTTCCTCAATCGCGCTCCATCTTTTTGGTTGGTTTGTTTGTTTTCAACACAGGGTTTTCCTGTGGCAGTTCCAGCTGTCCTGGAACCCGAGCTGTAGGCCAGGATGGTCTCGAACTCAGAGATTCACCCGCCTCTGCCTCCCAAACGCTGGGATTACAGGTGTGTGCCACCATGGCCTAGCCCCACCTTATTTTTTTAAATGAGGTCACTCACTGAACCTGGAGCTCACCAGTTCAGCTAGACTGGCTGGCCAGCAAGCCCCAGGAGCCCTCCCATCGCCCCTCCCCAGATGCAGGATTACAAGCTACCACAGCCATCTTTTTGCGTGGGTGCCGGGATCAAATCCAGATCCTTTCTTCGGAGGGTAAGTGCTTACAGACCAAGCCATCTCCTCAACCTTAATTTGGCATTTTAAAAGAAGCCCTGTCAATGTGCTCAGCTCTGACTGT
This sequence comes from Chionomys nivalis, assembly GCF_950005125.1. Taxonomy (NCBI): domain Eukaryota; kingdom Metazoa; phylum Chordata; class Mammalia; order Rodentia; family Cricetidae; genus Chionomys; species Chionomys nivalis. The sequence continues at coordinate 62,131,786 of NC_080088.1, forward strand.
GGGCTCTGACACTCAGATGTGATGCAGTCTCAGCTTGTCCTGTTCTTCAGGTCCAGGTGTGGCCAAGACTGTCCTCACACCAACCAGGACTGACCTTTAAGAAGCAAACACTGAGCCTGGTGGTGGTGGTACATGCCTTTAATCCCGGTACTCAGGAGGCAGAGACAGGCAGGTTTCTGTGAGCTCACGGTCTACCAGGTCTACAAACGAACTCCAGGTCGGACAGCTCTATATAACAAAACCCCGTGTAAAATGCAGCAACAGCAGCAGCAGCAGCAGCAAAGCTTGCAGGCCTCCTCTGTCCTTCTCAAGCAGCCATCACCACCCATATGCCAGGCCACAAACACAGACACAGCGAGACCTCAGTTCTGAGTCTGACATCTCCAAGGAGCCAGAATCTATGATTCCGCCTGGTTCACCTGGAGTTACTGACCAAGTGAGGGCTTTGTCCCCCTCTTCTGGGGGTGAGGGAGCATTCTGTCTTGGATCCAGCGAGCCTTAGAAGACTCCTTAAGGGAGTATGAAGTGAGTTGGGTACAAGGAGTGGGCAGATCTGAGAGAGGTGGGAGGGGCCAAATCTAACCTATAGGGAGGAGTAAGGAGTCGGGGAACTTGGTCAGCACAGGGGATCAAATTCCTCTGGGGTGAACTCAGATAAAAAGCTTGCTGAGGAGACCGCAAGGGAGACTTCCACTTTCTCCTTCGCACTCATCCAGCAGAACAAGGCCGCAAGCGCCACAGTGCCGGACAGAAACCTCCGGGCTCTTCTGTGTCCCAGTCTGCTGGCCCTTCCTACCCCTCCTCACCCGGAGTCTGCCTGAGAGAACAGAAGAATGGAGCTGGGCAGGACTCAGATAAGACTTGACCCCAGGTAAGTGAGGGCGGCAGGTCTTGGGCTGGGAGCCAGTTGCTAAGGAACAGTGGCAGCCCCTATCACTCTGGCCTATCCCTCCCTGGCTCCCTTGCAGGGCCCTTTGGCTTCCAGCACTTAGAACAAGATAAGATTGAAAACTGGGAATCCCCTCTGGCCTCAGGAAAACTGGGATTGGATCAGTGTGTGGCCACTTCAGGGCTGTGAATTGCCTCCCTATAGGAGCAGAGAAAGATTACAGAGAAGGAGGCTGCAGAAGGCACCCCACACACATACACAGAGCCCCTGACCAAAAAGCAGGCTGGCCCACCCCTGGCGTTATGGGATCACTCCCCTTCTTTCTTTCCTCCCTCCCTCCCTCCCTCCCTCCCTCCCTCCCTCCCTCCCTCCCTCCCTCCCTCCCTCCCTCCCTTCTTTCTTTCTTTCTTTCTTTCTTTCTTTCTTTCTTTCTTTCTTTCTTCTTTCTGATAGAGTCCTATCATGTAATTGAAGCTGGCCTTAAACTAAGATTCCCCCTGCCTCAGCCTCCCTCCCCAGTGCTGGGATTACAAACCCACATTGCCAAGTCTGGCTACGGGTCCCCTTCTTTCTCTTGGACCCAGCTACCCATGGCTTGTTTTATACTCTAACCTAAGCCAGTTCTCCGGGGCCTCGAGGAAAAATGGACTAGCTCCTAGCACTCAGGAGTGTTTGAGGGGTATCAAACTGTGTAGTCTGCCACACCCCTTCCCCAGCTGCCTGGTTCTGAGAACTGGTGTCTCTCCAGGTACACAGCAGATCTTCTGGAGCTGCTGACAACCAACTACAGCATCTCCTCTGCCTGCTTCTCCTACCCTCCCACTGCAGCTCAGCTCCTGAGAGGTGAGTCGGGGGTGCCCCCTGGAGGAGTTGAAAGCAGGACATGTGTACCCCAGAGGGAAGTCAGGACAACTGGGGGAGCTGAGGGGAGCTAGTCCACATCTGGTCAATGAGAGAGGATGGCTGGCTAAGGCCTTGGAGAAGGTCAGTTCTCCCAAGGACCCAGAGGACCACAATGAGTCATGAAAATCTAGTTCAGGAGACGAATCTGAGACTGGGCCTCCACCCACCCCAGCCTCAAGATGCGTTCAAACCAGGCACACTAGGATCTGGGACATTTGTGTTTCTGGCTTTCAAGATGGCACCTATATAACCCAAGCCCCACATCTCCCCTGGAGCGCATACTCCCTGAGAGCTCACAGCTCTGCAGAGGGATGGGCTCGGCTGGTGTGAGCCTGCAAACTTGTCCTCCCGGTGTCCAGCTGCTTTTGAAAGTGGAAGACACCGGAGGCAGCTGTGATCACGCTTTCTGCCTCCAAACCACCGAGAACAAAGTGGCACATGTGCTTCTAGGAGGGAAATGGCCAGGCTAGTTTTCTCTCGTCGCTTACTCCATGAGTATCCATTTCTGAAATGCGGAGCTCTTGGTGGTTCCTTCCGACACAGACGCCTCCAAAGCAAGGGGACACTGCCAGGTGCAGAGGGAAGCGGATGTGGCCAGGTCCTTGGGCTAAGGATAAGTCTGTTTCAGATGCTCTGAGCCAGGGTGCTATCAGCTGCAGGTGTCTAGACGCCTGGTGGCACTCTGTGGTTAGAGCCAGTAGGTGAATGGCTGCATCCAGCTCTAAGCACCTCATAATCAGGGAGTGGAGCTGGAGGGACAAACATCATCTTGCACCTGAAGTCCTCAGCCCAGAAGGTGTTTGGCATGTCTGCAGACAGTTTGAGTGGCCACATTGGAGGGTGCCTGCCCTCAGCAGCAAAAGGGTAGATATTAAGGAGGCCACTAGACCACCTGCAGGGTACAGTACAGTCCTTCACGGTAGGAGCCTCCATAGTACGGCTCCCTGTGGTACGACCTCCCACAGTATAGCCCTCCACAGCACAGCCCTCCACAGCACAGCCCTCCACAGCACAGCCCTCCACAGCACAGCCCTCCACAGCACAGCCCTCCACAGCACAGCACTCCACAGCACAGCCCTCCACAGCACAGCCCTCCACAGGAAAGCTCCCCACAGAGTCGAAGTGTCAGCAGTACTCTGGAACCTTGCCTCACACAACACACTAATTTTCGTACCTCCTTGCTACCAGACTGCATGCGCAGGTAGACCCCACAAGGATTTGGAAACAGGTTGACTCTCTGGGTCTCATAGGAGGCTGCCTGGTGAGGCTGGGGCAGGAGGGATTTGGGGAGTGCAGAGCAGGTATGGTGATAGAGGGAGTGGGGGGTTCCCCACACTGGGAAGGTTCCTCTGGCAAGGTTGTGGGTACTTGTGGAGGAGCTTGGGGCAATTGAAAGGGCTGGGCAGGTGAGGTGGGGCTGGAATAAGGTCAAGCCTGAGTTTGTACTTTATCCTCAAGATGGAGCCACCACTGAGGGCTGTAAGATTGGGAGGGGCTGGAAGGAGAGTTTCAGGACCTTTAATCAGTAATCAGAATGACGTGGGGGGAAAGAGCCTTGAGTGGGGTTAAAACCAAGAGGTTGTTGACCCCATCAAGCTGACCACAGAGGTTGAACCGGGGCAGCAGGAAGGAAAGAAACAGAACATGCAGCCGACACAAAGCAGGAGCCCTGGTAAATATTTAGACAGGAGAGTGGTTCTGAGCATGGCAATGACCCACAGGAGACTCGAAGGGAAGGAGGATGCAGTGAGACTGCTTCCAGCCCCTTTACCTCTTACCTGATTAGAAAGGGCTATTCTGGGACCATTAAAGCTTTTCAGGACCAAGGTATCTTTTTAGTTTGTGATATGATTCCAGTTAAAATCTTTAATTTTATTTTAAACTAAACTGACCTAACATTTATCTAGAGAGTCAGGATGGTTTGGGGAAGGTGTAAAAAGGGAGACTTCCCTGCCAGCGATGAAGGCTTGTGTTAAGCTTGTGGCTCCTGAAGCAATGAGGTCGCAATGGCAAAGGGCCCGGAGGAGAAAAACAACAAAGCGTCGTGTCCAGAGGCAGTGCCAGGCCACCACAGGGGTCCATACAAAAGGTTGCGGTGGGACATGGGGGTGCACACAAAAGGACGCTATGGGACATGGGGGTACACACAAAAGGATGCGGTGGGATAGGCTCCTAGGTAGATGTGTAGAACACCTGTCTATTCCCAAGGAAATAAATGCACAGGAAATTTAATTCAGGAAGATTAAGGACATAAATGTAAAATTAAAACTTTTTAATTAAAAAGTAGAAATTGTCTTTAGGGTTAGAAACAGCAAATAATTTCTTAAAATTCAAGAAAGGGTCAGTGAGATGGCTCAGGGGGTAAAAATGCTTGCTGTGCAAGTCTGCAGACCTGAGTCTGATACCCAGGACCATGTTAACAAAAACAAACAAACAAACAGCTGATGGGCGGCAGTCACACCCAACATAATATATCATACCTACAAATAACATATAGTACCCACGAAGCCCAAGCTCCCCTCTCCTCCAGCCCAGCAGTTCTAATTCCAGGCATATGCTAGAGAAGCTTGCTTCTCTACACCGAGGAGACACACCCAAGGGTGCTAATTGCAACATCAGCTTCTCATGATGAAAGCAGTAAAAGTTACAGAAATACGGTTGTGCAAAAAACATTTAGAGTTTGTAAGATTCCATTTGCATAACCTATTTATTGTATGTATTTGTTTATTGTAATTATTATTAGTTTCTTGAGACAGGGTCTTGTTGTGTAGTTCCGGCTATTCTAGAACTCTGTATGTAGACTAGGCTGGTCTCAAACTCACAGATATCCCCCTGCCTCTGCCTCTTGAGTACTGGATTTAAAGGCGTGTGCCACCACTGCCCTGCTCATCCTGCTTTCTTATAGAAGCCAGGACCCCCAGTCTAGGGGTGGCACCACTACAATGGGCTGGGTCCTCCTCCCATCAATCACTCATTAAGAAAACGCCCTAAAAGGTTGACCACAGTCTGATCTTATGGAGGTTTTTTCTCAACTGAGGTTCCCTCCGCTCTGATGACTCTAGCTTGTGTCAAATTGAATAGCGAGCATACTTAAAGAACAGGTACTGTTACTTGGCAACAGAACAGAGAACAGCCCGACAAGGTCCCTGCCTCAGCGGTGGAGGTAATATGAAAGTATGGAAAGACATAAAGAATCTCACTCAACTGGGCAGGTCTCATCACGCAGGCTGCCGGGACATGTGGCTAAAGTCTAGCACAGGCCCAGGAGCCAGAAACAGAGAGGTCAGGGAGAAAAACGGAGGCCAAAGAGAAAGCCCTGGGGGCGGGGGCAGAAACAGCTCATCATGAGGGCTGGAAGAATGAACTCTCCAGTCTGGAACACAGAGGAGAGCTGGGATGAAAGCGTTTTTAATTAGTGTGGAATAATTGTGCACATTGATGGGGTACAGGCCAGTATTTCAACACGTGCATACAAAGAACTCTGATCAAACCAGGGTGACTAACTTCCCCAGCCCCTTGTCTTTCTATTTGGAACCTTCAAGCTCCTGTTTCTAGTCTTTCGTAAAATGAAAACTAGTTTTTGTGTATTATCGTTACCCTAGAAACGATAGACTGTGGAGCCCTAGCTGTCTCTCCTGCCACCCAGTCTTCCTCTACAGACTCCTCTGCCTTTCTGCTGTGGAATATGTGTTGTCCCACCTCATTTTAAAAATCTCCTTTGAGTCTGGAGAATGCAGGGTATGAAGATCCCAGTTCAGAGGCCAGGGGGAGATCCAGGAATGGGCTCCTGGGGGATTTCCAAGAAGGGACCAGACAGGGTTTGGGCTTTGGTGTGCTTGTGTGAGCACATCACCATTGCACACTGATTGCTAGTGTTAGACTATTCATGACCATCTCACCTTTGAAATGGAAAATTTAAAAATGTTGGGGGCTAAGGGGGATAGCTCAATGCCACACAAGCATTAGGGACCTCAGTTCAGACCCCCAGGGCCCACATAAAAAGCATGGGGAGGTACATATGTACACCCAGTACTAGGGAGGCAGAGATGGATGGATCCCTAGAGTTCGTTGCCTAGCAAGTCCAGTCAAATTGGTGTGCTCCAGGTTCAGTGAGACCCTGCTTAAAGAAGTAGAGGTCGGATGAGATGGCTTGGGAAGATGTTTTTAATTGTGAGGAAAAGTTAAAGACCCTTTGTAGGGTCAGACATGATGGTACACACCTTTAATCCCAAGTACTTGAGAGTCAAGGACAGGAGAATTTCTGTGAGCTCAAGTCTAGACTCTGTCTGAAAACACACACACACACACACACACACACACACACGCTTGGGCTCTATTCAGCAGGCATTACTGGAGCAGCATCTGACCTTCAATTCATTGGCATCTACTCCCTTTCTCCTCTAGAACTGGGCCCATTGGAAATTGCCCTCACCATCATCTTGACCTTTCTTACCATGGGCTCAATTGCCATCTTCCTAGAGGATGCTCTTTATCTGTACAAGAACACCCTTTGCCCCATCAAGAGGAGGACTCTGATCTGGAGTAGCTCGGCGCCAACGGTGAGGATTCTGGCACTGGCCCTTCAGATGCTGGCACTGGTCCTTCAGATGCTGGTGTTGGTCCTTCAGATGCTGGCACTGGCCCCGGGAGATGGGGCAGGCTGGCCTGAGAGTTCTAAACTCATTTGCTCCAGAACTGAGCTGCCTGCTAGCACCATGTCGACTGGGGATGTGAACTGATTTCCACCTGTTTGCTGGTGGGATGACGTCTTCTATTGCAGAGGGCTGCAGAGATAGCAACCCACTTGGCACCAGGCTGTGCCACTCTTTCTCCCTTCACTATGGCACCGCTGTTAAGAGCAAGCCACCTTCCAATACGCAGGCATTTGTTTTCAGAGGGTCAGACTAAGTGTTGCCCTGCTGCTGTGGGCTTGTTTTTTCCCCTCGTGTGTACTGAACACATTACCACTGAGCCACAGCTCCAGTGACTCTAAGTCTTTTTTAAACTTACCTATGCAGCCATTGCATAGGACCTGGATTTAATTTATTCATTATTTATTTTCCAGCTGCAATTCTGCTTATTTTAAAAATGGATTTATTATTATTATTATTACGTGTGTGTGTGTGTGTGCAATGAGGGGGAGCATGCACGCCACAGCTCGTGCGTGGAGATCAGAAGACAAATTTGTGCGGTCAGGTCTCCTGTTCCACTCTTACACGGGTTCTGGCGATTGACTTCAAGTTGCCAGGTTTTCATAGGAAACAGACACCTTTACACGCCGAGCCATCTCGCCAGTCCTTGTTTCTATTTTGGTTGGTTCTGGGTACAGAGCCCAGGGCCCGATGCAGGCTCTACCCTGACCCAGTCACAGCAGTCAGCAAGTGGAAGGACTAGCGCCTCAGACGCACAGATCTGGCGTTTTTGAACCCTAGCTACAAAAAGTTGGGATGGTCTGGCTCGTCCCGCCTTAACCTGCATCATGTTCTCCTGTAAGCAGGTGGTGTCTGTGCTCTGCTGCTTTGGTCTCTGGATCCCTCGTGCACTCACACTCGTGGAAATGGTCATAACCTCGTGAGTGTCTGACCCCGCACCCACCACTGGGGATGAGCTCCCCTCTACAGTCCCTTCCTGAGCGACCCCCAAGCCTCCAGAGTCCTTTAAGCCCCATTGATATTAATCTAGCTCTCGCCAACCTGTGCTAACGAAAGGCTCTTGAACTTCAGCTTGTGCTCAGGAAATGCCTTTTCGGGGCACACTCCTGGGACACCTGTTTTTTCCCAGTCCCCTTCCCAGTCCTTTGGACCCAGTCACCTCTCTTGTTCCTCATGTCATGCCTCTAAAATGCCAGCCCCAGCTGGGCAGTGGTGGCACACACCATTAATCCCAACATGTGGGAGCAGAGGCAGGTGAATCTCTGAGTTAGAGGCCAGCCTGGTCTACAGATGGAGTTCCAGGACAGCCTGGGCTACACAGAGAAACCCTGTCTTGAAAAGCCAACTAAAATGCCCGGCCCTTTGCCTTCTCCCTCAGCGAGCCCCATCTCTCTTTAGCAGTAAAGGGGCGCACTGTGGCGCTCCCACCCACGTACTTGCAATCCTGCTTCTCTCAACCAGGTTCTATGCCATAGTCTTTTACCTGTTGATGCTGGTCATGGTGGAAGGCTTCGGTGGGAAGGAAGCAGTTCTGAGGACACTGAAGGACGTCCCGATGAGGGTGCACACGGGTCCCTGCTGCTGCTGCTGCCCCTGCTGCCCGCCCCTCATACTTACCAGGTGAGGCAGGGGAGACGAATCTCACAGGGACAAGTGAACACGTGACTCTGCAATGCGAGTTCAAGGCTCTTGAAGTTAGGGGCTGTATGGGACAAAGCCAATGATTAAAGCAGGCATCCCACAGCCAGGAACCCCCACATGGGCTCCCAGCACCCCAAAGAGAGGGAAACAGAGGAATAATTCATATTTTAACAGAGGAATAATCGTATTTTAAAAATGTGCATTAGTGTTTTGGGTTTCGGGTCCCCTAGATGGGGAACTGGATGGCAGTTGTGAGCTGCCATGTGGGTATTGGTAGTTGAACCTGGGTCCTCTACGAGAGCAGTCAGTGCCTTTAACCCCTGAGCTGTCTCTCCATCCCCAGAGGAAGAATTCGTATGCTTCAGCTGCCTTCCTTACTCACTTACTTTTTTTTGAGACAGGGTTTCTCTGTGTAGCCCTGGCTGTCCTGGACCTCTGTAGACCAGGATGGCTTTGAACTCACAGAGATCCACCGGCTTCTGCCTCCCGAGTGCTGGGATTCAAGTTGTTTTCTATCATGTCCAGCTTACACTGCATACTTTAGTGGCCAAGGGCAAACTGTAGGTTGAGTGCTTGCTTGTCCCTCTGCCTGCTGAATAATGAACCTGAGTCAATACTTGGAGCTCCTGCTCAAAAGGCTTCGTCAGAGGCTCAGACTACCCCCTACTGTGCCGTCACCCATGAGACATTTTTGTGTCTCGATGGCAGCCCAGCTTTAGTCCAGGAGCTCAGTGGAGGAGGTAGGCTTCCTCAGGGTGGGTGGTGTATGGGTCCATGTTCTTAACTCCCTTCCTCCTTCAGGAAGAAGCTTCAGCTGCTGATGTTGGGCCCTTTCCAGTATGCCTTCTTCAAGATACTGCTGAACATAGTGGGCCTGTTTCTCATCCCTGATGGCATCTTTGATCCGTCAGATGTAAGCCAAGAGACAGCAGAAGAGTCTTAAGACTCGTTATCTTTGGGTTCTAGAACTAATATCCGAGCACCAGCAACACACAGGGCAGGGCAGCCACAGGAAGAGTAGCAGCCCAGAGAATCCAGTGGGGAGATGGTCCAGGCTCTGGGGCTTTTGTATCACCTTTCTCCACATCGAAGAGGAGAAACAAAAAGAGGGTTTGTCTTCCTGACTGCCTTCTGATCTGCCACCAGATCTCTGAGAAAAGTACGGCTCTGTGGATCAACACTTTCCTTGGTGCGTCCACGCTGTTCGCTCTCTGGTCGCTGGCCATCATTTTCCGGCAAGCCAAGTTGCACCTGAGTGAACAGAATATGGGATCCAAGTTTGCTGTCTTCCAGGTAACTAAACCCCAGAAACGGTGTTTGACAAAACGTGACAAGTTAGGATAACAGAGGCAGAAGTGGACCCACTAGTCTTAACCTTTGGGTCTCCTGGGAGATCTGGAACACCATCTCTATCCCCCTGCATTGCATCTTTTATCTGCCTTTCTGTACCACAGAATATCACCAACCAGGATTAAAACAACAGAAACGTATTGTAGCACAGATCTAGAGCCTGGAAACCTCAAATCAAAATGTAGGCAGGGCCGTGATCTCTCTGGAACCTGGAATTACCTGGCTTGACACTTCCTCTCTGGTATTGGCCAGCAATCCATGGTGGTCCTTGCCTGGCCTTCTGCTGTCTCACTCCAACTTCTGCCTCCATCATCACATGACCTTGTCCACCTGTCTGTCTGCATTTTATGTGCTGGATGCCACTGGGGGCACGGGAGAGAGGCTGAATTTGTTTATGAGCAACCCTAATGAATGAGGTGGAAGCAGGATTATAATTTGCCTGAAGATGAAATCTACATCAATTTTTAATAGTTCTAAACTTTAGCCTCCATAACTGCAGAGGCTAGGGTATGCCTAAGCTGCACTGGCCTCAGAACCAAGCTGGCAGGTGCCACCACCACCCCCATCTGCCTCTCCTCTCCCACAGGTTCTTGTCATCCTGACGGCTCTGCAGCCCTCCATTTTCTCCGTCTTGGCTAGCACCGGGCAGATTGCTTGCTCACCTCCCTTTCCTTCTAAAACCAGGTCTCAAGGTAAGTGCGTGGGACTCCTTCCTGTGTTGCGGGTGAGCCTGGGGACAGAGGAGGGGAGAGAGGCCCTTGGGACAGAAGTTGTGCAAGCCTGATGTCTGCTCAGAATGTACAGGAAGAATCCAAGAAACCAGGCAGAGACTCTGAGGTCCCTTCCCTCTCTCATCAGAGAACTGCAATGTCCCCAGATTGAGGCCAGTCCTAATGGCCAAACCAGGAGGCATGGGGTTCAGCCCTCACCTTGGGACAGGAATGGGTACAGTTAGGAAGCAGACTCAGATCACAGACGTCAAAATCGAGTTCTGGATACCATTAATCTGCCTTGCTCCTCACAGCAGTTTGGTATCCTTAGGTCCTGGTTCAGAGGTAAGTTGAAGCCTCTCAGCTTGCCTGCCAGGACCGCACTGTAACCTCTGTCACGTTCCGCTCCACACTGCAGTGATGAACTGCCACATGCTCGTCGTGGAGACCTTCCTGATGACGGTGCTGGCACGGATGTACTACCGAAGGAAAGATGGCAAGGTTGGGTATGAGACTTCTTCGGCACCAGACCCGGACTTGAAACTCAAAGCCTGAGGCAAGTGGCTGGGACTATGGAAAAGATACTGTCCTTCTCAGGAGAGCATGAGCGTCCTTCTGTCCCTCAGACCTGAACCAGCGGTTCAGGCTCCCGCTGGCAGCGCAGGCTGGCAGATTCCATGCGACTATAGGGATGAGGGGAAGGTGCTGAACTGGAGCTCTGCTCAGGGAAGACATTTAAAATTTTGAAACGAACAGGGTGATCGCTGAGACTCTGCAGAGGGCACAGTGCTTCTGTGGCTGCCACGATTGGTCACCCTCGGCATCTGCACAGCAGAATAAAGGGGAGAAGAGTACGTGGTCTATGTATGGTTTATCAGTGGGAGTAGACCTTAGCTGGGCGGAGCAGCACCAGGCCAGCCTCCCGAAGAAGCCAGCTCGGCAGTACAAGCCATGCTTTCCTTGGGGGCATCAGCTGGCCATGGGAGGGCTGAGGCCCCTTGATGCCAGCTTTTGAAGTCTTCTGTAAGAAGCTGCAAATGGAACTATCATTCATATCGCCATGAAGCTTGAACTTGAGGGCAGAGATTGGGACACAAACTCAAAGGAACTGACAATGCAAGTAAAAGGTTCCTTCCAAAGTCGGGAGGTGGGGGCATCAACCTTTAATCCCAGCACACGGAGGCTCTCTGAGTTCGAGGCCAGCCTGGTCTGTAAGAGCTAGTTCCAGGGCAGGCACCAAAGCTACAGAGAAGTCCTATTTCGAAAAACGAAAAAGAAAATAAAAAGATATCAACACACATCTGCCTGGCCAAAACTACAGGAAATAGAAACACCAGGCAAAAGCACACGGCCTTTATTTGGCTAAATGACAAAAGCCGAAATAACTCTGAACAAATTGGACAGGAAAGCGATACACCGAACTCTGAGGCGAACCCCTTGACTCCCACAGTGATGGGCGGGTGTTCATGGCACATGTGAGTCTTTCCAACAGTGTTTCCTGCTCAGGAGTCTAGATGCGAACCACCTAAACGGTCAGTTCTCACTGTTTAAAACAGTTCCCCAAGACGGTGGGAGGTGCCCACTTCAAACCTAGCAGAACCCGACCTGGGCCACCCGAATGTTCCTGTTCTCTACCCCAATCTCGGACCAACAAAACATTCTGGCAGACAGACTATTTTTCTTTTTCTTTCAGGAGAATTAGCTTTTAATGATATTAGAGTCCGAGAACATGCTGTACTTGTTTATTCTGGAAAATAGAAGCTAGGGACTATTCTTTATCCCATGATGATCTATTTTGTGAGAGAAAACAATCATTGTTATGACTTTGAAAAATACAACCTTTAAAAATACTTATATTGGTAAGCTTAAAAAAATACCATTAGTTTTTAAAACATCGCTAGGGAAGCTTCTTTTGAACCCTGTGTGGGTTCAATTTCGGCACATGTATGCTGACAGAAATCTAGAAGCTAAGGCTTTAGGGGATCAAACAAGCAGGGAAACAGAACTGATCTGAGAAAGGACTGGAAGTTGATAAGGAACAGATCTCAAAGACAACAGGCTCGGGGATGTGAACTGCACCAGTGAACATGCACTGGGGACAGAGACAAAGCACGGGGACGAGCCACCGTGGAGGGTTTTCCCAGATGACTGGCCAGATGTGCAGCCACAAGTGAGAACAACTGCGGCACTGTTGAGCTCTCTGTCTCTCTGCTCAGGATTTTCAGCCTTTGCACACTCCAGTCCCCTCAAGTCTACAGAGGGTCTTTGGCTTAGCTCTCAGGAGCAGCTGCTGCGGGCACTAGCGATCTATTTCTGCTTTTTCTCTGTGGCATCCTCTATTCTCCAGTCTCCAGCCTGGTATATGAAAAGAGCAACGTTCCTGCCCAGCCCACGTCCAGGCTAACTGCTATACTGCCCTCTTCCCAGCACCAGATAGACTCCAGTCTGCAGCCACTCCCTATGGCATAGAGGCCGCGAGGCTCAACAACTTAGGGCTCTCCCACCCTTCCATGCTGCCTGCTTTCGTATGTGGCCTCAGGGAAAGGCTCCTCAGCTGAGGTTGCACAGGAAGAGGTACGGATTGGCCAGACACCACATCCAAACACTTGGCCACATTTAACTGGGTACAGGTGGCCGGCAGCTCAGCATCCCAACAGCACCTTTTTCTAGCACCTAGGAGGACACCGACCCTCAGGTACCTAGCATGCTGCCGTACCTCAGCATCTCTGCTTCATGTCTAAGTTATCTGAGGATATCAGTGGTAGAAGACAGGAAAGGGTGAGGGACACTCCAAGGACACGAGTGTAGGCTAGTCCTAGCTATGGTACACATCTTCTCAGCCCAGAGGCTCTGAGGTTTGAGACCCTCTCTGTTTCCAGTGCTAGCTTGGGGATATGCACTGAGAGAACAAGCAGGCGAGTAGGTACTGACGTCACCGCCTGTGTGTACCTGGGAGAATAAGGCAGAGAGAAACACGGATCACCCAAGAGAAGACCAGAGTAGGAAGGGTAAAGGGAGCTGTGCAGCGCTACATGACGTGGAAAACACTAATTTCAACAGGTTCGAGAAAGGGTTCCAGGCCAAGGCCATAGGAATCAGATCTGAGTGGAATCATGAGGAGTTAGGAATGGCGTTCCCACAGGCGACTGAGACACCAAGATGTGGCTCTACGACCCTCTCCTCTGCTCGGCCTGCCTGGAAGACAGTTTAGGAGCCCAGGGAGTCCTGTCATGCAGGCATCGTGTGGTGCTAGCCTCAGACCCTGAGGCTTAGCACAGCTTCCACTGGAGAGTATCTAGGGAGGACTATGAAGTGCTCACAGTCCCAGCAGAGGTACAAAGAAAAAGAAAATGTGGTTTTCTTTACTGAAAACACTAAAGTTCCACCCCTACAAGGGGTATTTATGAGTAACGACAAGCAGGCCTTAGAATAAACAATTTGCCCTAAATCCAACTATGGGATGACTGACAGTGATGAACTTGCAGGGCCATGTAGTGCCGACTGAAAACAGCTCATACTCCATAGCAAGTGCTGAGAATCCTCGCTCTTTGATTTGAAATTCAAGCTCTGTTTCCCCTGGAAACCAATGGGTGCAGTGGAGGCATAAGCACCAGCACGGGTGGGCTAGGGGCACGGACCTCTGTGTATTAGTAGTTGAGAGGGGGCAGTGGGCAAAGTCCCTGCCAAGTGCAGCGCTTAGGGGGCAGAGTCTCCATGGGACACTGATTCAACCCAAGAGCATTCTTAGGAGGAACAGAGCCCAACAAGTGTTTTAGAGACCAAAGTGCTTTTGCTGTACGACCTGTGAAAACTCAGTGTTAAATATGGCATAAGTAACATGGATAAACGGGCCAAGTTCAAGCTGAAACATTTACAAAGCATCCTTTGTATAAAGCCAGGCATGGTGCTGAACTGGCAGCTGCAGGGCAAGGAATGTATTCCCAACAGAAACTCAACCACAACTGCCCTCACTCGACCGCCGTCATCCCACTCTCCTCTGCAGCTCCAGCATCCCTCAGGGCTCCTTCCTTTACATGGAGGTTGCAGGAAAGAGATTGACAAGAGCTCCCAAATAGTTGGGTAACAGAATTTTCTGAGATGAACGCAGCAGAAAAACTGCAACTGATGCTCTCTGGTTTGATTGCATCCCCATCAGTGTCTGCATGGACCCCATGGGGTCCAACAAGAAACTCCTCAGGGAGCGAGAGAAGTGAGGCTCAGATCTCTTCCTTCCCACAGCCATGCTGACACACGGGCCGGCAGGACAAGCGGGGGATTGGGAGCTAATTCAGGTCTTAGATATATAAGGGAAATGGACATTGCGATAGTATCACCAAATGACCCATCAGCATGGCTCTCTGTTGGAAGGACCTGGCGAGTCACTTTGCTCCAGAATGGAAGGCAAGCATTAGTGTATCAGGAAGAAAGGCCTCTGGGTATTACACACTTCCTTCTTCTGCCCACTCCTCAGGGGCAAAAAATTAGCTCTACTTACTATATTTGAAAGACTAATTTTTAAAAAATTAATAAAAATGTCAATTTCCCGGTCAAGATTACATGAGCATGAACAGCAAAGCGAAGTTCTGGGGAGGGAGGATGGATGCACGGCAGGCTTCTACGGTGTGCTCAGCCTTCTCGGTGTGGCTGACGAGGGCTGGGGCACGGGCTGTTTTGTCCCCCATCCCCAGGTCCTCTTGCCCATTTGTCTTTTCTATGTAGATGTCCTTAGGTTTAGTGTTGGGATCACAAAATGGAATTCGACAGAGAGCTTCTGGAGGTGATGGGCAGGGGAAGGGAGAGGGCACAGGGATGAAAAGTTAGTCCTCTTCATCCTCGCTGATGTCACACGTCACAGCCTTGCGCCTACAGAGACTTGCTGGGGAGGAAGATGGGGAGGTCTTGCCAGAGAAGGGCCACCGGAAGGAGGGGGAGGGGGAGCGTTCGTGAGTAGGGCTGCTGCTGGGACTCTGCTTGGGACTGATGGCCTGCAGCATCCGACCTTTTCCCTCTTTCAGCATGTGTTTCTGGGGAGGGAGACCAAAGGCAGAGTTAGCAGACACCTATGGACCCCACGGGTCACCACCAGAGCCTCAGAAACCGCAAATGATTGTGAATCTCCCCTGTAATTACGTTTCATTTTTATTGCTGAGGGTCAAAGTTATGGTCTCAAGCACGTGAGGGAAACACCCTGCCCCTGCTAAAGCCAAGCACGACTGAAGGAGACAGGAGGGCACAACTGTGTCTGTCCTAGGCGCCCTCTCCACACTGGACCACTTTTCTGTGTCTTCACCTGCTTGCCTCTCAGCCTTTCTTGACCTCCACCAGAGACACTCTTCAGAGGCCACACGCCGGGCCAACACAAAGGTTCACTAATGGAGTTCTCTGTTTGGTTTGAGGGCACTGTCTCACTGGGGACCCACAGCAGCTCCTCACAGAAAGGAGGCTCCTCATCTGTGCTCTTTCTCCTTTCTCTTCCATGTTAGTGCAAAACACAGAAGGAATAGCTGAGGCTACCTAGTTATCTTGTCTCCAGATGTCAAGGCTGACAGAGAGCTGACAAAATTAGTAGGAAAACGTTAAGACTGGATAAGATAACGTCTCAATTTTAACGTTCCTTTCTACTCAAAGAGTCTATTCCTTTCCACGGCAGTGCGATTCCTGGGTCCGCTGAACATCGACTGGCAGTTGAAGTATTAGTATCACAAGTTCATGACCTGCCTTGGACCACAAACCGAGTTCAAGGCCAGTCTGGGCACCTTCGGGAGATACTGCCTCAACATAATAAATAAATAAGCCTGGTGTGGTGGCACACAACTTTAATCCTAGCAGCTGGGAGACAGAGACAGGCAGATCACTCTGTGTCCTCGGCCAGCCTTGTCTACACTGCAAGTTTCAAGCCAACCAAGGCGACATAGTGAGCTCTTGTCTCAAAAATAAAGATTACATAAATGAAAAGCCCCCCCCCATATTCCCTCAAGTGTCGGGAAGGAGGGCTCTCACCAGTGCTCCTTCTGGACCAAACATTTCCAAGAAACTTCCAATGAATTCTCGGGACTTCTCTTCCCATTTCTGGATGAGGTCAATGCTCTTTTCTTCCACCTTCTGCACAAATTCTTTTGATTTTTCTTCCACATCTTTTACTTTCTTCTTTACTTTATCAACCCGTTCTTGCAAGTGGTATTTCTTCTCCTAGGACAAAATAAATGCTTTTTAAGACATAGTGCCCAGGCTGGAAGAGATGGTTCAGGTTCTGTCCTTCCAGAGGACCCAGGTTTGATTCCCAGCACCCACTTAAGACGGCTCACACCTGCCTCTGTGTCCAGCGCCCCAGAGCTCTGACACCTCTGGCCCTGCTGGCATCTGCAGTCATACGCGCCTACCCACAGACATATACATAATAATAAAAATCATAAATTAAACTTTCAATTTTTAAAATCCTACTTTGCTTAATCTGTCCTGTATTTATTTAGGATAATAATAGGAAAGATAATCTATGAACAGTCATCTTATATGAAAGCATGATAATTTTCTTTCTTTTTTTGGTTTTTTGAGATAGGGTTTCCTCTGTGTAACTCTGGCTGTCCTGAAACTTGCTCTGTAGACCAGGCTGGCCTCGAACTCAGAGATCCATCAGCCTCTGCTTCCCAACTGCTGGGATTAAAGGTACACACCGCCACACCTGGCTGAAAGTGTGATAATTTTAACACTGTAAAAGCTCTGGACTAAACTAACTACAACACTGAGGGCAGGAACAGATCAGCATGCAGTCAAACAAAGTCAAGGTTTTTAAGATAAATCTAATATAATGAAATATAAATAAATATACCCAACATGACTCTTTCAGATGGGAATATATAGATACAAGATCACTACACACTACCAAAAAACAAGCCAATTATGCCAGAGTCAACATGGAAACATTAGATCCTTAATTAATTCATTATTCTTGATGCCCCATCTCTAGCTCCTTTTATGATGTCTGTGTTTGTGTACATGTCTATGCATGTGTGTGTAGGTCAGAGGTCACCATCATGAGTCTTTACCCACTGTGCACCATTTTCCTGAGACAGGCTCTCTTGCTGATCCTGGGGCACACTGATTCTATTAGGCTGCCGGCTGCTGAATTTCAGTGCCCCTGCCATCTGAGAGGATGCGCTGCCATCCCTAGCTCTGTACATGGGTGCTGGGGTCGCACTCAGGTCATAGTGCTTGCATACCAGGCACTCTACCAACCGAGACATCTTCTTAGCCCATGGTTTATGTCTTAGAAGTCGGAGATCTGTGCCCGGAGGTGGTGGTGCACACCTTTAATCCCAGAAGGCAGAGATAGGAGGATCTCTGTGAGTTTGAGGCCAGCCTGGTCTAACAAGTGTGTTCCAGGACAGGCTCCAAAGCAACAGAGAAACCCTGTCCTGAAAAAAACAAAATAAATAAATAAATGTTGGAGATATGCTTGCTCATCTGGAAAATGATAAAAAGTTGGTTCTACCAACGTTCCTAAACATTAGTGTAAAATGGTATGGATGCTCTATGGAGGAGGAGTGGTGTTTAGTCAAATGTAAAGTACTGTATCATCTAAGCAGGGCAGCACTTGCCAGTAACCCCATACTCAGGAGGCCAAGGCAGGAGGATCACAAGTTCCAGGTCAGTCTGGGCTATGACTTTAGACCTTTTCTTAAAAACAAAACCATGTGGGGTGGGGGAGGGGATAAGGTAGTCTCCTAAGGAAGGAAGAGGCCACAGTACAGCTTAGTAACCCAGCTTGTGCTTGGCTGCACAGGTGAGGGGAGGAAAAGGAAGAGGAGTCATTTGTGTTTTACTTTTTGTTTCATGTATATAGGTGGTTTTGTTGTTGTGTTGTCTGCATGTTGCTGGTGCACTACATATATGGAGTGCCCTAGGCATCCACACGTCATTGGATGCCTTGGGACCTGAGTTACGGATGACTGTGAGCTGAAGGGTGCTGGGAAAAGAACCGGGCCTCCTGAGGAGCAGCCAGTGCGTTACCCACTGAGTCGCCTCTCCAGCTCCTGCTTTTGGTTTATGAGACAGTCTTGCTGTGTGTCTCTTAGATGAGCCTCACATTTGCAGTCCCCCAGTCTCAGCCTCCTAAGTGCTGGGGATTATAGGTATGCATCACCACACTTGGCTCACCTACTTTTTGTTTGTTTTTCAAGATAGGATCTCCTATGTAGCCCTGGCTGCCCTGAAACACACTATATAGCAAGCTGACCTTGAACCTGAAGTGACCTTCCTGCCTTTGGCTCCCAAATCCTGGGATGAGGGGATATACCATTAAGGCTTATTCTGATTTACTTTACTCTTTCACAGAGCTAGAAACAAATAAAGGATTTTGGCTAATTGATTGTTGCATACAATATAGTTAGTAGACTTTTTCTTTTTTTTAATTGATATACATTTTTCTCTGCTCCCTTTCCTGCCTCTCCCGTCCTCCCCTCAGGCCTCCCCGAAGGTCCTCATGCTCCCAAGTTACTCAGGAGATCTTGTCTTTTCTACTTTCTACTTCCCATGTAGATTAGATCTATGTAAGTTTCCCTTAGTGTTATGTTTAAAAACCACCTATGAGTGAGTACACGTGATAATTGTCTTTCTGGGTCTGGGTTACCTCACTCAAAATAATGTTTTCTAGCTCCATCCATTTTCCTGCAAAATTCACAATGTCATTATTTTTTTCTGCTGTGTAGTACTCCATTGTGTAAATGTACCACATTTTTCTTATCCATTCTTTGATAGAGGGACATTTAGGTTGTTTCCAGGTTCTGGCTATGACAAACAAAGTTGCTATGAACATAGTTGAGCACATGTCCTTGTGGCACGATTGAGCATCCTTTGGATATATACCCCAAAGTGGTATTACCGGGTCTTGAGGAAGGTTGTTTCCTAATTTTCTGAGAAATCACCACACTGACATCCAAAGTGGTTGTACCAGCTTGCATTCCCACCAGCAGCAATGCAGAAGTGTTCCCTTTTCCCCACAACCTCTCCTGCATAAGTTGTCATCAGTGTTTTTGATCTTGGCCATTCTTATAGGTATAAGATGAAATCTTGGAGTTGTTTTGATTTGCATTTCTCTGATGACTAAGGATGTTGAATATTTCCTTAAGTGTCTTTCAGCC
The DNA here is from genome assembly GCF_950005125.1 of Chionomys nivalis. Taxonomy (NCBI): domain Eukaryota; kingdom Metazoa; phylum Chordata; class Mammalia; order Rodentia; family Cricetidae; genus Chionomys; species Chionomys nivalis. The sequence goes on from NC_080088.1 coordinate 62,151,068, forward strand.
ATTTTAGATTCCTCTGTTGAGAGTTCTCTGTTTAGGTCTGTATTCCATTTTTCTTTTATTGGATTATGTGATCTTTTGGTGTCCAATTTCTTGAATTCTTTGTATATTTTGGAGATCAGACCTCTGTCTGATATGGGGTTAGTGAAGATCTTTTCCCATTCTATAGGCTGTTGTTTTGTCTTTGCTTTCCAGAAGCTTTTCAGTTTCAGGAGGTCCCATTTACTAATTGTTTCTCTTAGTGTTTGTGCTGCTGGGGTCATATTTAGGAAGTGGTTCCCTGTGCCAATGCGTTCAAGTGTACTTCCCACTTTATCTTCTATAAGGTTCGGTGTGGCTGGCTTTATGTTGAGGTCTTTGATCCATTTGGACTTGCGTTTTGTGCATGGCGATTGATATGGGTCTATTTTAATTTTTCTACATGTTGATATCCAGTTATGCCAGCACCACTTGTTAAATACGCTTTCTTTTTTCCATTTGTATTTTTTGCTTCTTTGTCAAAGATCAGGTGTTCGAAGATGTGTGGATTGATATCCGGGTCTTCTGTTCATTCCATTGGTCCTCCTGTCTGTTCTTATGCCAATACCAGACTGTTTTTAGTACTGTAGCTCTGTAGTAGAGTTTGAAGTCAGGGATTGTGATGCCTCCAGAAGTTCTTTTATTGCTCAGGATTGTTTTGGCTATCCTGGGTTTTTTGCTTTTCCAAATGAAGTTGAGTACTGTTCTTTTGAGGTTTTTGAGAAATTTTGCTGGGATTTTGCTGGGCATTGTGTTGAATCTGTAGATTGCTTTTGGTAAGATTGCCATTTGTACTATGTTAATTCTGCCTACCCAAGAGCATGGGAGGTCTTCTACTTCCTGGTGTCTTCTTCAATTTCTTTAAAAATTTAAAGTTCTTGTCATACAAGTCTTCCACTTGTTTGGTTAGAGTTACTCCGAGATATTTTATGCTATTTGTGGCTATTGTGAAGGGTGTTGATTCTGTGATTTCTTCCCCAGCCCTTTTATCATCTGTGTACAGGAGGGCTACTGATTTTTTTGAGTTAATCTTATATCCTGCTACATTGATGAAAGTGTTTATGAGTTGTAGAAGTTCCTTGGTAGAATTTTTGGGATCACTTATGTAAACTATTGTATCATCAGCAAACAGAGAGAATTTGACTTCTTCTTTTCCAATTTGTATACCCTTGATGTCCCTTTGGCATCTTATTGCTCTAGCTAGGACCTCAAGAACTATATTGAATAGATATGGAGAGGTCTTGTTCCTGATTTCAGTGGAATTTCTGGGAGTTTCTCTCCATTTAGTTTGATGTTGGCTGTTGGCTTGCTGTATATTGCCTTAGTTATGTTTAGGTATGTTCCTTTGTATCCCTGTTCTCTCTCTCCAAGACCTTTATCATGAAGGGATGTTGTATTTTGTCAAAAGCTTTTTTGGCATCTAATGAGATGATCGTGTGATTTTTATTTTTCAGCTTGTTTATATGTTGGATTACGTTGACAGATTTTCGTATGTTGAACCATCCCTGCATCTGTGGGATGAAGCCGACTTGGTCATGGTGGATGATGGTTCTGATGTTTTCTTGGATTCAATTTGCTAGTATTTTTTTTTTAGTATTTTTGCATCAATGCTCATGAGTGAGACTGGTCTGTAACTCTCTTTCTTAGTATTGTCTTTCTGTGGTTTGGGTGTCAGGGTAATTGTAGCCTCACAAAAAGAGTTTGGCAATGTTCCCTCTGTTTCTATTGTGTGGAATAATTTGAGGAATATTGGTATTAGTTCTTCTTTGAAAGTCTTGTAGAATTCTGAGATGAAACCATCTGGTCCTGGGCTTTTTTTGGTTGGAGACTTTTAATGACTGTTTCTATTTCTTCACTAGTTATAGGTCTGTTTAATTTGCTTATCTGGTCTTGATTTAATTTTGGTGATATTTATCCAGAAAGTTATCCATTTCCTTTAAGTTCTCCAATTTTGTGAAGTACAGGTTTTCAAAATATGACCTGATGATCCTCTGTATTTCCTCCATATCTGTTGTTATGTCCCCTTTTCCATTTCTGATTTTGTTAATTTGGATATTCTCTCTCTGCCTTTTGGTTAGTTTGGATAAAGGTTTGTCTATTTTGTTGATTTTCTCGAAGAACCAACTCTTTGTCTCATTGATTCTTTGTATTGTTTTCTTTGTTTCTATTCTTTTGATTTCAGCTCTCAATTTGATTATTTCCTGCTGTCTAGTTCTCTTAGGTGAGTTTGCTTCTTTTTGTTCTAAAGTTTTCAAATGTTCTGTTAATTCACTAGTGTGGGATTTTTTCAGCTACTTTATGTAGGCATTTAGTGCTATGAACTTGCCCTTTAACACTGCTTTCATTGTGTTCCATAAATTTGGGTATGTTGTGTGGTCATTTTCATTGAATTTTAAGAAGTCTTTAATTTCTCCCTTTATTTCTTCCTTGACCACTGATGATTCCGGTGAGTATTGTTTAATTTCCATGTGTTTGTGGGTTTTCTGGAATTAGTATTGCTGTTGACTTCTAGTTTTATACCATGGTGATCTGATAAGGTACATTGGGTTATTCCAATTTTTTGGTATTTGTTGAGGTTTATTTTGTTACCGAGTATGTGGTCAATTTTTGAGAAGGTTCCATGAGGTACCGAGAAGAAGGCTATTCTTTTCTGTTTGGATGGAATATTCTATAGATGTCTGTTAAGTCCATTTGAGTCATAAGATCTGTTAGTTCTCTTCTCTGTTCATTTGTCTGACTGACCTGTCCAGTGGTGAGAGGGGAGTGTTGAAGTCTCCCACTATTAGTGTGTGGGGTTTAATATATGATTTAAGCTTTAGAAATGTTTCTTTGACATATGAGGGTGCCCTTGTATTTGGGGCATAGGTGTTCAGTATTGAAATTTCCTCTTGATAAATTTTTCCTGTGACTAATATGAAATGACCTTCTTTGTCTCTTTTGACTGATTTTAGCTTGATGTCTATTTTGTTAGATATTAGGATAGCTACACCCGCATTTTCTTAGGTCCATTTAATTGGTATATTTTTCCCCAACCTTTTACTCTGAGACGATGTGTCTTTGAAGTTGAGATGCGTTTCTTATATGCAGAAGAGGGATGGATTCTGTTTTCGTATCCAATCTGTTAGCCTGTGCCTTTTTATAAGTGAGTTGAGTCCATTTACATTAAGGGATATTAATGACCAGTGGTTGCTATCTCCTGTTAATATAGCTTTCATCGTTGGTGATTAATTTGTGCATTTTTTTTCTTCTTTGGGAATTGCTATAATAAGATCATCAATTGTGTGAGTTTTTGTTGTGTAGTCATCTTCCTTGGGTTGCAGTTTTCCTTCTAGTATTTTGTGTAGGGCTAGGTTTGTGGTTAGGTATTGGTAAAATCTAGACTTGTTGGAATATCTTGTTTTGTCCTTCTATGGTGATCGACAGTTTTGCTGGGTATAGTGGTCTGGGCTGGCATCCGTGGTCTCTTAATGTCTCCATAATGCTTGACCATGACCTTCTGGCCTTCATTGTCTCCACTGAGAAGTCAGGTATAATTCTGATAGGTCTACCTTTATATGTTACTTGGCCTTTTTCCTTTGCAGCTCTTAATATTCTTTCTTTACTCTGTATGTTTAGTGTTTTGATTATTATATGGCGAGAGGATTTTTTTTTTTTTTGGATCCAGTCTATTTGGTGTTCTGTAAGCTTCTCGTATCTTCATAGGCATATCTTTCTTTAGGTTTGGAAAGTTTACTTCTTTTTGTTAAATTTTCTGTGCCTTTGAGTTGACCTTCTCCTTCTTCTATACCTATTATTCTAAGATTTGGCCTTTTTATAGTGTCCCATATTTCATGGATATTTTGGGTTAAGCTTTTGTTAAATTTAATGTTTTCTTTAACTGATGAGTCTCTTTCCTTTATTGTACCTTCAGTGCTTGAGATTCTCTCTTCCATTTCTTGTATTCTGTTGTTCATGCTTGCATTTATGGTTCCTGATCTTTTTCTCGTGATTTCTGTTTCTATCATTCCTTCGGCTTGTGTTTTCTTTATTATTTCTATCTCAGTTTTCAAGTCCTGAATAGCTTCTTTTATAGGTTTGAGTTCTTTTTCTTGGTTTTCTTTAAGTGATTTGCTGATGTCTTCCAATTTTTTGTTTGTTTTTTCCTCCATTTATTTAAGGTAATTTCTCATTTCATCTTTAAGAATTTGAAACATTCTCTTGAGGTTATTTTTTAGATCATTTTCTTCTGGTTCATCCATATTTGGTTGTTCGGGTCTTTAGGTTTTACTGATATTGTGTTGCGCTTTGTGGTATGGCATGTGATCTTACCTTCTCTACTCATCTTTTCATCTAATAGGTGTGGTTGGGGATGTCTGAGATTCTGTTGAACAATCTTCTAGGTGCCAGTGAATCCAAAGCTCAGATGGTTGTTCCTCACGGTACAGTCAGTGCCACAGTTCTAGTCACCCCTTGGTTACTCCTGTTCCTGGAGGTAGCTCAGTACTCGATTTCTTCCTTTTAAACCAACTTTACTGAAGTATTATGTATATATAAAATTTATAGCATTTCTAAAAGCCAATATTAAGCAAAAGTACTTGCATGGTTTTTGATTGTTTTTGAAACAGGATTTTCCCATGTGGGGAACCTGTATATAAAATGCTGTGTGTCATTAGCCACATGGGAAAGATCCATAGTTTTCAACACATTCTCAAAAGAACACCCGATTTAAAAAAAAAAAAAAAGCAACCAAACAGTTAAGAGCCTCTCTAAACACACTGATACACTGATATTTGTTATTTTTTGAGACAGAGTGTCACGTTACTAATTCTAGCCTCAGAATTCTGATCGTACCCCTAGTGCTTTCACTACAACAGATATATCTGTGTTGTAACCATAGGCACATATTTTTGCTGAATTATTTATTTTATTTATTTTTTTTTTTTTAAAGATAGGACCTCACTGTGCAGCCCTAGCTGGCCTGGAACACAGAGCTCTCCTTCCTCTGCCTCCTGAGTGCTGGGACTGAAGGCGTGCGCCACCACATCCAGCTTTGTTTGCCTGTACTTGTATCAGTACACCAATCTTTTAGACCATGAGGGCATAACCTGGGTGAAGTGATTAGTGTAGTCTTTCCTGAAAAGCGGCGTGCATTGCCTCTGGGGAATGATAATCACAGCAGACTGAAAAGGGTGCGCAGCCCAGACAGCGAAGCAATGTGTGCCCTACAGAAGCAGGGAATTGCAAGATGAGGTTGCAACTCACATTGATAAAGCTGACATTGAGCTCCTTGGCAGTGTAGCCCCTCTGGAGGTTCCGTCTCGCATACACATCATAGTCACGGACAATGCGGGTGATGATGTCTGATGTAGAGATACCTTCTGTCCTTTGTGTTGGAGCAAACATGCCTGAGTTGAAACAAACAGACAAACACTGTCATGTCCTAGACAGAACCTGGGACTAATACACTTATTTTTCTCAAAAAATAGATTCCCTTTTAAACCCAGCACTTGAGAGGTAGAGGCAGGTGGATCTCTGTAAGCTTAAGGCCTGCCTGGTCTACACTGTCAGTTCCAGATCACAAAAAAGAAAGAAAGGAAAAAAGGAAGAAAAAAAGGGAGGAAGGGAGGGAGGGAGGGAGGGAGGGAGGGAGGGAGGGAGGGAGGGAGGGAGGAAGGAAGGAAGGAAGGAAGGAAGGAAGGAAGGAAGGAAGGAAGGAAGGAAGGAAGGAAGGAAGCTAGCGAACTCTAGAGATCTGGCACACAGGAATCAAGGCCTAGGAGAAAGGAAGCAAGCACTGTCCCAGTAGTAAGAAAAATATGGGACTTGTTCTAAATTTAAGAGATGAAAATGAGCTATTTGGACCAAGAATTGACAGGTGTGGGTAGTGCTCACTTAGGCTGTTGTCCACAATTTGACCGGAAGCAGAACATGGATTTCTGAGTTCCCACTTCCTACTGTAAAGCAGTGCCGTAGCTGGATCTCTGGAGTTGCCCAAGACCCCATGAAGTGAAGCTGGACCTCGGCTCACTCACCTGCTTCCTTGATGTGCTTGTACACGTCATCACTCCCCGCAGAAGAATAGGGGATATCGTCATGGGCTACGAAATCAATCTGAAAATAAGAAAACGTCAGCTCGTCTCCAGGCTAACTGCCACTTGAAAGACCCTGTAAATATTCTTGGGCTCAGGAAAAGGGAAACTGGCAAGGGTCACCAAGAGTCACACCTCAAAACCACCTTTTCTCTGTACCTTTTTGCCTGTTTCATACATTCCACAATCTGTCTGGAAAGCAACCTCATTATTTACGGCTTCTACATAGGAAGCTTGCCAGTTTCTTCTCCTGGTCTAGGAGAGAGGTGCTGCCTCCCTCCGTACGCCACCAGCATGCTATGGTCAGTGGAGCAGGACAGGCTTCTGGTAAGCCAGTTAGGAGACAGAGCCTGGAAAGAAGGGAATTTCCCTGTCTTTCTGGGTCTGTAGAAATGGGCCACAAAAAGGCTTCTAAAAGGGTGAAAGATTTCGTTATTGCTTAGTTAACTGCTTCTTCTCTTAGTTCCCAAGAAAAGGAGTATTTATAAATAGCAACTCACGTCTTTTTCCAGAACAAATATATTTTGTTCTATTGAGAAATAGAAAACCCAAAGCGACAAGTGTTTACCACTGCATTGCTGTAAATAGACTTCTTTTAGGAAGATTGCAAACCCTCATCTAGTGACTCTCTCTGGACAGCCCGTAAACCTTTGTTAATGCAATACTAACTTGAGCAAACCCAACCCCCAGATGCTGCACAAGTGTGAAGCAAGCTCCTCAGGACCTAAGCTAACCTCTCCATCACCCAGGAACAAGCTGACAGGATAGCAAAGTAAAGGCTAGGCAGCAAGCGAGCCGCATGGTGTAGATTTACTGCTCACAAGGAGGAAGGGGGCATAGCAAGTTCTCCTCTGCACCTCTGTCTGGGGCCAGCTATGCTGCAGAGAATGCCTTGCTCATCACACTGGGTTCCACTGTTAAGAGCTGGTGGAGGAAAGCTGGAGAACCACAAAGGTCTGTCCTGGGCTGGTGAGTTGGCGAGCAGGTAAAGGCACCTGCTGCCAAGCCTCGTTATCCCGTTTCATCCCTGAGAAAACTGGCGCCCCCACGCTGTTCTCTCACCTTTATGTGTGTGCTGTGGCCCCATACATACACATAATGAGTAAATAAAGTAAATAAAATGTAGTAAATGGTCTGTCCTAATCCTAAACAGTTACAGTAAATCTCCACTGGCTTCCGGCCTACTCAAGTACTGCTTCAGAAGCATGGCGGCTTTGTTCCTTCCTGCCTCCTGCAATGATCCACACACCCATGCAGAGAAGTAACAATATGTACACTGTTTCCCAAACTTGAGGGTCTCTAACCACTGTAACAAATCCATCCCTTTTATGGCCACCTTTGGTTTTAGGGATATTATTATTATTATTATTATTATTTTGGTTTTTCGAGACAGGGTTTCTCTGTAGCTTTGGAACCTGTCCTGGAAGTAGGTCTTGTAAACCAGGCTGGTCTCAAACTCATAGAGATCCGCCTGCCTCTGCCTCTTGAATGCTGGGATTAAAGGTGTGTGCCACCACCACCCGGCTCATGCCCACTTTTGTAGGAAGCATGCTTCAATACAGGAGAATTCAAAGGCAGGCTTTTTTTTTAAAAAAAAAAGATTTACTTATTTATTATATATACAACATTCTGCCTCCATGTATGCCCGCACTCCAGAAGAAGGCACCAGATCTCATTACAGATGGTTGTGAGCCACTATGTGGGTGCATGGAATTGAACTCAGTACCTCTAGAAGAGCAGCCAGTGCTCTTAACTACCGAGCCATCTCTCCAGCCCAGAAGGGGGTTTTTAATAATTACTTCTTAAACAAGAGTGAAAAACACCCCTGGTTTTTGTTCCTACACAATTTCTAGCCCCAAACCAAAGCTGAAAGTAAACTTAAATCAACAGAAGAGGGAGGAAGGGAGGGGAGCAGAGAAGAATGTATAACTCAATAAAATTAATAAAATAAAAAAAAATAAACAGAGAGAACATGTGCTATTTCCTAAATGCAAAGCTTTCTTCTTGAATTTAGTTTTTGTTTGTCTTTTTGAAAAGTATTATTTTTATATTTTGTGTGTGCCTCGTGCCCATGGAGACCGTAAGGTGTTGGGCTTTATGGAGCCCAGAAGAGGACACTGGATCCTCTGCAGCTGGAATTACAAGCCACTCCACACGGGTGCTGGGAATAAACTCTGGTCTTCTGAAAGAACACAAACACTTTTTTAAACTACTGAGTTGTCTCTCCAGCATATATTTGCTTGTTTCTGAGACAAAGTCTTTATTAGGTAGCCCAAGCTGGCCTCAAACCTGTGATCCTCCTGCTTCAGTCTCTTGGCTTTGGAATATAAACATCTTTTTTTACATTAAAAAATTAAATATATTTATTTTGTATGTGTACAACTTGTTCATGAATGTGTACATGTAGGCCAGAGGGTAACTTGCAGGAGTCAGTTCTCCCTTCTAGCATGTGGGTTCAGGGTTCAAATTCAGGTCATCAGACTGGGCAGCAAGTGTCTCTACCTACTGAACTGTCTTCTAACCCAGAAAGATAAAACTCCATCAATATACGGCTAGAACCATGGCTATTCTAAAGAGAGAGTAGGTCACACCTATTGTGCAGGGGAAAACTCCAGGTATCCAGACAGTTCATTGACGTCCTGCTAACAGTGTACCTGGAGCACATGCATCAGTCTCTCTGGGCCTTGTTCTCCATATGTAAAGGAAAGAATAGCTATCCCCACAAGACAGCTGTAGGGAGGAACTAGAACACAGCGACCATAAAGATACATGACGGATAGACTAGCCTTCTGTCTCAGGCACCGAGGAGATGCTGGAACTAGGAATGAGTACATGGCCAGTTTCTTACCCGGTGCTCGGCCAGGAACTCGGGCGTCAGTGTCCAGGGGGCGTTCCTCACCACCTCGTCCACATAGCGGCAGTGCTGCACGGCGTCATAACGCTCGTTTTCATTCATCACAGTGAAGCCCTTGAAGTTGTGCGTTAGCTCGTCACTGCAGACTGGGTTCACAGCACCAAAGTCGTAAGTCAAGGCCCCTCTGTCTACCCTTCCCCACTCACCAACCTTCTCTATCTTCTACTTTCTAGGCCATCCCCATCCAATCAGGAGACGAACCTTTTGAATGTAGTTCAGCCTGGGTACCAATGTTTTTCATAACTAACTACACTAAGGTTCACACTTTTGAAAAGAAGGTAAAACGGAACTCAGATTTTGACTTTGAAATGAACACCAGTGGAGTTTTTCGAGCTGGAGAGACGGCTCAGCAGTAAGAACACTGGCTGCTGTTAGAAAATACCCACGTTTGATTCCCAGCACTCACATGGTGGCTCACACCTGTCTTTTAGTCCCATGTATCTAATGTCCTCCTCTGAATTCCTCAGGCACCAGGCACACAGATGGTGCAGAAATACACATAAAGACCAACCAACTAACCAAACAAAGCAAAACAAAAAACTAACAAGCCTACTCCTACACAAAAAGTTTAAAAACGCTTTCTTATTTTTCTAAGATTGGACTTGACCATAATGTTTGCTTGGCAGACTTTTCTAGCTCTGTGAAGTCAAAGCTGATGAGGTGTTTTTAAGTAGAGATCAGAGCCCCTCTGTAACTGTGGAACCTCAGCTATGAACTACGAGATAATCCTATCTGGGGCAGCTTGTGCCACACCCTTCCTTTCATAAATGAAATCGGGCAGATGACTGCACTCAAGTCACACAAGCAGGAGGGAGACTGCTTTCTGAACAACACCCAGACCATCTGATGTTTTCTTACCTCCCACAAAGAGAGAATAACACCCAGACCATCCGATGCCCTCTCACCTCCCACAAAGAAAGAACACCCAGACCATCCGATGCCCTCTCACCTCCCACAAAGAGAGAACACCCAGACCATCCGATGCCCTCTTACCTCCCACAATGAGGTAGGTATTAGGGAAAAGGTTCTTCGCTTGCATCAGAGCCCGGGCATGACCGGAGTGAAATAAGTCAAATATTCCATCCGCATAAACTCTCACAGGCCGCTCACCTGAATCCAAATAAAAGAACTCATCATAAAAATACATTTATTGAACCCCTCACACCTGGACGCTGTGACTGCAGCACTGTGGGACTCTCATTCATTTCATTCTCGTCCATTCTCTGGGGCCAGGCCTGGTGACACAGACCTGTAATCCTGGCCACTCTGAAAGCTGAGGCAGCTTGGACTACACAGTGACATCAAGGCCAGTCTGAACAATGCAGTGAGACCCTGTCCCACAATAAAAAATAACCCAATAGTAGAGATCTTGCATAAGGCCCTAAGGTCAGCCCCCACTACCATAAAATAAAATAAATGCAAACATAAGCCATTTTACTATTACACAGTCTTAGCAAATGAGTACAGAAGATTTCCTGAACAACACAGGATTTCCCTTAGTGAGAGCAGCAATTTCTCTCTCCATGTTTTTATAAGGATTGAGTACTTTTCCCTTAATACTACCTTAGAAGTGATGCTAAATATATAGTCAATGAACACATTTTGTTTGTTTTTTGAGACAGGGTTTCTCGGTGTAGATTTGAATGATGGAGGAAGGTCATTGGTTAAAAAATAAGAAACTGCTTGGCCCTCATAGGTTAGAACATAGGTGGGTGGAGTAAACAGAACAGAATGCTAGGAAGAAGAGGAAGTGAGCTTAGATGCAGGGCAGCTCCTCTCAGAGCCAGACGCGATGCCGCTCTTCTCCGGGGCAGATGCGATGAAGCTCCGACCCAGGATGGACGTAGGCTAGAATCTTCCCGGTAAGCGCACCTTGGGGTGCTACACACATTATTAGAAATGGGCTAGTCCAGATGCGAGAGTTAGCCGAGAAGAGGCTAGTTATAATGGGCCAAGCAGTGTTTAAAAGAATACAGTTTGTGTGTTGTTATTTCGGGGCATAAGCTAGCCAAGCGACCAGGAGCTGGGGCGGCAGGAACACAGCCCGCAGCTCCTACTACAGAGCCTGTCCTGGAATTTGCTCTGTAAATCAGGCTGGCCTTAAACTCACAGAGGTCCATCCGCCTCTGCCTCCTGAGTGCTGGGATTAAAGGCGTGCGGACACCACTGCCTGGCAATATATATACATATTCTGAACTTCAAAATCCTCACCTTAAAGATTAACTTTGAATTATGTGTATGGGGGGGTATGTGCATGTAAGTACACGAACCTGCCCCAGAGACATCTGATTCTCTGGAGTGGGACTTACAATAAATGGCTGTGAACTGCCCAAGGGGGCTGGGAGCTGAACTCTGGTTCAGGAGCATCACACACTCTTAATCACTAAACTCCAAGCTCTCACCTGAGATTTATGACATTTCAAGTCAGAAATAAAAATGTATTTCCTGTACTGTAGAATGAATACGTCTGGATGGTGTGACATCCACAGAGTATTAAAGAACGTAACGGGAGCCACCTTCCTGTGTTTATTATGCTCTGTGTTTAAATGGAACAAAACGAAACTGTTCTGACTCTCGTTTTCAGTTTGCTGTGCTTGTTAATAACTAACGCTTTGCTTTGAAAATTAATCCTAGGGGCTGGAGAGATGGCTCAGAGGTTAAGAGCATTGCCTACTCTTCCAAAGGTCCTGAGTTCAAGTCCCAGCAACCACATGGTGGCTCACAATCATCTGTAATGAGGTCTGGTGCCCTCTTCTGGCCTGCAGACATACACACAGACAGAATATTGTATACATAATAAACAAATATTTAACAAAAAGAAAATTAATACTAGTAGGCACAGTGGTGCATTTATTTTTTTTTAAGATTTATTTATTTATTATGTATACAATGTTCTGGCTGCATGTGTGCCTACACGCCAGCAGAGGGCACTAGATCTCATTACAGATGGTTATGAGCCACCATGTGGTTGCTGGGAATTGCACTCAGGACCTCTGGAAAGGAAAGATGGTTCCCGTTGTCATATCATCAAGACGTATTCATTTTACAATACAGGAAACACATTTTTGCTTGTATTATTTAAGCTTTTATCTAGTATGTATGCATGTGTATGACACAGAAAGAGAGAGTGAGCACATACAAGAATGCCACGTGACATGTAGACAACAGCGGACAAGGAGCAGGGGAGCCACTACGGAGGCTCTGGGCGTGAACTCAGGCTGTCAGTCTGGGAAGCAGGCTCCTTTACCACTGAGCCATTTGCTAGCCCAAAATTTTGGAATAAAGTAAAACATTAATATGATGAAAAATAATAGAACGGGCAGTTTTCCTTTGGTGCTAAGAATTAAACCCAAGAATTCCTGTGCCTGCTTTATCACTGAGTTATACCTTTATCCTATAATATATTTAATATTGTAAGACATATATTAATACTGTTCTATAATATAAGGGTTAACTCAAGTTGTCAATCAGTTACCTTCCTCTTTAAGCCTAAGTTTATTCATCTATAGGACAAAGTAAAATAAAACATGAGTTGTACAATCAGCTGGGCAGTGGTGGCACTCACCTTTAATCCCAGCACTTGGGAGGCAGAGGTAGGAGGATATGAGTTCAAGGCCAGCCTGGTCTACAGAGTGAGTTCCAGGACAGCCAGGTCTATATAGAGAAACCCTGTCACAAAACCAAACAAGCAAAAATTAAAAAAAAAAAATCAAACATATACAATCTTAATCCTTGAACTAATTAAGGAAACTAACACTGGATTTTCCCAAGCAAGGCTAAAGGGGCTTCACTTGATCCCAAAAGGTAAAGGCTAGAAGACTGTAAAAGCTATGAACATATTACAGTATAGCCAGGGCAAAACAAGGGCAGCCTGACCGAGGAATCACACTGTCCAGAGAGTGGAAGAGCTAACGTTACTGAAGGAAGTTGCTTGCCAGCACAGTAAACCATCACGGAACCTTTCTCCAGCCAACCTACACCCCCATGTGTCCTGTTACCTCTACAGCATCCTTCCCGGCCATTGACAGCTCAGTGTGCTGAGACCTCACCTCCAGTGTTCGGTAACACAGACTGCTATTTTAACCAAGTGGTCAGCAGGAGCCACTGTTGCACAGGTCTTGGGAAAAGCAAGCACCAAAAATTCTTTAACCAAATAAAGCACACCCCGATTGGCAACCGTCTCAGCTTACTAAGAGCAACCTCCTCTCGCCCTCGCCCTCTGGGTTATAAAAAAGGTGGCTGCATTACTCTGGCTAAGTAAGCTGAGCCAGGCTCAATTCACTGTCTGCTGAAACACCCTCTCAAGCCAGGCTCAATTCACTGTCTGCTGAGACAGCCTCTCAGACACTGTCCTGGAAGCCCCGCCTTTGATCCCTGTTAAACCCACTGCTGCTTCACCATCTCCCAATAGATGCCTGAAGGTGAGCTCACCTGCTACCATAGCTCTGCCTCTGACTAAAGACTTCTGTTCTATGGTGCACAGCCTCCCTCTTAGGCTCCCTTAAGTTTCCTAGTGAAAACCTTGGGGAGATGAACAGGAAGGAAATATTTCTGTGTCAGTTATTAGAATTCCCTGACTGGCACAAGGGCCTTTTGTGTTTTATTCCTTGTCCTACATTGACACAAATATATTCTTATCTAACATAAGAAAAGATACAGCAGGGGCTGGAGAGATGGCTCAGCAGTTAAGAGCATTGACTGCTCTTCCAAAGGTCCTGAGTTCAATTCCCAGCAACCACGTGGTGGCTCACAACCATCTGTAATGAGGTCTGGTGCCCTCTTCTGGCCTGCAGCCATACATGTAGACAGAATATTGTATACATAATAAATAAATAAAAAAAAAAAAAAAAAGAAAAGATACAGCAAGAGGAAGATGCGAGAAAAAAACAAGAGGTCAAACTAGTTGGCCAACTTTACAGAAGAGCTCGCTAAACCCCCAAACTTGTGGCTCTCTCTGAGGACTGAAATTCAGTTCCCAGCATCTATGCGGCAGCTTGCTACCACCTGTTACTCCAGGTCTCAGGGATCCAATGCCCTCTTCTGGCCTTCTCTGACACCAGGCATATACATGGTGGGCATACACACATGTAGGCAAAACACCCACACATAAAAAGACTAATAAAAAATAAGATGCAGTAATTTCATCAAAGCCCCCTCTCATTGCTTAGCATAACGCCCACAAAGAGCAGCGCCTCTCGGCTGTGGAGAAGACCGAGACGAAGGGTCTAGGCTTTAGCCTCCACTGCAGCACTTACTATCTCCCACTGGAGAGCTGGCTTACTTCTTATTTTCTGTTGACCTTATCTGCTTTCTTAATTTTTTCATATATATAATGAAGATAATCTCAAGCATTATTAGAAATTATATCCTGCACTGGTGGTGCTGACTCACGCCTTTAATCCCAGCACTCAGGAGATGGAGACAGGAAGATTTCTATTAGTTCGAGGCTAGCCTCGTCTGCAGAATGAGTTCCAGGACAGTCAGAGCTATGCAGAGAAACCCTGTCTCGAAAAAAAAAAAAAAAAAAGTATATTTTTCTAAAACTTTTAAATAATTAAAATCATCAGTGTTTATCTATTAAAAGATTCAAAACCTGGAAATACTGTAGCACATTTTCTTCTCTTTTCTTCCTAAACACGGACTTCAGGTCTCAGGCATGCTAAGCCCATGCTCTCCCTGAGCTCTCCCTCAGCACACCACTACTTTTCTTGTCGGTTTCTGATGCACCACAGTGATGCGCGGATACTAACAACAAACCGCAGAACTGCGAACAGACCTGAGCAAAGTGAAATTCTGAATGTGTCATTACACAGTGCATAGAGCTGTGGACTACAAGTTCTGCTACTACGGCTGACTGTGAAATGTGAACTGTCTGTCGGCATTTTGAAATCTGACCTCCAGGCCTGCCTATCTGAGTTCAATTCCCAAGACTTATGGTAGAAGAAAACCAACTATTGAAAGTTGTCCCTGACCTCAACATGTATACTGTGTCATATACATATAAATAAGTACATAAATGTAATTTTAAAAATCTAAGAGGCTACAATAGTGAAAATCTGTCCCAATAACTAAATAAATTAAATTTACTTCATGAATAGAAAGGCTGCAATCAACGTGAGCCATGTCTAAATATTTTGCAGGAAACAAGTTCTCAGGAATTAGATTTTTGTTGTCTTAGGAATCTAGGGATCATAATAATTTTTTTTTAAATATTTATTTATTATGCATACAATATTCTGTCTGTGTGTATGTCTGTAGGCCAGAAGAAGGAATCAGACCTCATTACAGATGGTTGTGAGCCACCATGTGGTTGCTGGGAATTGAACTCAGGACCTTTAGAAGAGCAGGCAATGCTCTTAACCACTGAGCCATCTCTCCAGCCCGGGATCATAATAATTTACACAGCCTAACATGGTCAAAGGGTCTTGGGATTCCTAGACATCGACATTGCCCAGCAGCCGGTATAGCTGTATTTTACTACTCTTCACTTAGAAGGAAACAAACAAGCACAATTAAGAAGTAATCACAGTGCACACCTTTAATCTCAGCACTTGGGAGGCAGAAGCAGGTGGATTTCTGTGAGTTTGAGTCCAGTCTGATCCAGAAAGAGTTCCAGGACAGCCAGAGCTACAGAAGAGACCCTGCCCAAAACAAACAAACAAACAAAACCAGAAGCAGTCACAGCCAGCAGAGGTGGAGTAGCAGAGGTAGAAGGTCTTTATGAGTTCCAGGTCAATGGGTGGGGGGGAGGATGAGGGGGTAAGATTCATAAACACATTACGTCTGTAGGAGAATGTGCTGTGGTTGTAATGGCCTCTTACTCTGTGCTTGCCTAGAGCTAAGTCCAGCCCTATATTTGTAGAGTAGACAGAATACTTATCAGAGCTGATAAAGGAGTAGAAAAAAGAAAAGAGAATGGAGGATTTATAGACAAGAAGGAAAGAATACCTGCCTGTGGTAGTACTTACAGTGAACGCTTATGAGGGCTTTCATTTGTTTGTGAGGGTAGGTGGTTTATTTTGGTTTTGGGTTGTTGTACTGGGTTTGTTTTTCTGGTTTTGGTTTTTTGGTGTGGGGGGGGGAGTATATTTTGCCTGCATATATGTCTGTGTATCTTGTTCATGCAATACCCACAGAGGACAGAAAGGGTGTCAAGCCCTTGAAGCTGGAGTTAATGGGTGAGTCATCTAAGCCCAAGGTGGGTGGTATTTTGAGACAAGGGTCTCAACTTCAAGCTGGCCTCAAATTTTCTAGTGGTAGCCAAAAGCGAGCTGAAATGATCTTCCTGCCTCCACTCCCGAGCTGAGGTTACAGGTGTGCCACCATACACCTGGGTGCTTCTATTTATGGCGATCCCCAAAACCAACTGTCCAAAGCAGAAGAGTCCCCAGAACATATATTAATAATTATCAGGGGCCAATGACACAGTTCAACAAGTAAAAGCTCTTGTCATACAAGTCTGGTGACAGGCATTTGATCTTCAGAACCCATGAGGAGACAGTAGGAAAGAACTCAGTCATTTCCTGACTTCCACACGTGCTGTGGCACACAAGCCCACATATACACAGAATCACACACACACATACACAATCAGTATGCACACTCACACATGTGTATACACATGCACGCACATGAGTGCTCACTAAAAAAACTACTTGGCCAAAATTGTTAACTAATGATATATATTAAACCTATAAATAAAGAAAATGGGCATTCAAAATAATAAAGCAAGCATTTTAAAAAGCATATAATTATATCATTAAAGATAAAATTAAGTGATGAATCTTTCCCAATGAGATGTTTTTGTCTTCCATCAATCAGGAACATCATAGTTGATTGATACTATGAGAAAGAATTACAGAGAAAATTCTGAGGCTAGGAAAAATATATGACAGTTTGATACATTAAATATTTCAGTATTTATATAAATAGACACCATCATAGGGCAAGAAGTACAGCTGAGTAGATAGAATACTTGTCAATCATGAGCAAGGCTCTAGGTTTGACTTCCCTGTACCACAAAACAAACAAGATCACAACCCAGCTAGAGCTAACATCTATCTTTCCTTTCCTGCCACAATGGGGACCAAACCCAAGAACTTGAGCGTGCTAAGCGGCACCCGACCAATGAGTGACATTCTTAGACATCAGACTAAATAGTTGTGAGGGTTTTGTTGTGGTTTGGTTTTTTATTTGGTTTTGTCTTCTGTTTCATGACAGCAATGCCAACAATCCAGGGAATAAATGTGTAACAAGGAAAAACGTTTACGATTTTATAGAATGAGGCTATCCTCTGCAACAGAACACTGCGGCAGACTAGCACGCTAAAGACTGTAGCAAACAAAACAGTTAAGCGGTTACTTACAAGGAGTTCCTCTGCAGGCTTCTTCCATCGTTACCCTGACATAGGGCTTACTAAAGTCAACTTCAATTTCATCAGAAAAAGGAGCTGGCTGCCGTAAGCCCTGAACAAGAACATGACAGGAAGTTAAGTCAGATGCAAGGTGTACACTCAAGTGCTCAAAACAGCACAGCTTTAAAGAATAGACAGTTATTCCACGATGTGACGGAAACTCTATTAACACCGAAAAGGGGGAAAGTGCTCCAAAGTGAAAACCTTCTTCGGACTGAATAAACCACAGCATGGAGAGCAAATGTCTTTCCGGTGGTTTCAGGATAAAACTGAGCAATCTGACTAGGAACCTAAGCTCAGTTCCAAGAAACTGGGACTACTGAAATAATCATGCTTATTCTTTCCTTCATTGATTAATTATGGTGTGTTCTTTTAAATCCATCTTGCAGCCTTGTGGAGACAGCATAGTGCTTGCCTAGGCTTTGTTCATGGATTCAATCTGCTAATATATTATTAAGGGTTTTTTGCATCTCAGTTTGAGAGACTTTAAGTTGCAGTTTCCTTGTGGTGTTTTGTCTGGCTTTGACAAGTAGTGTTCCAAGCAATCAATGGTTTAATCAACTAATGAATTTTCTGACTATTTAGTAAGTGTCTCCAGCACACCACTGATACAGCCTTTCAATGCTCACAAGATCTGGTCTTTTATCTGAGTGCAGTGTAAACGCAAGCTTTCTACTTGCTTCATATAAATGCTTTATTAAAATTTGGCTAGGGAGACTGAATGGCAGGGAGCATGAAGGAACACTTCAAATGGGATGGACACACACACACACACATGTTGAACTGTGCCCTGGGTTTGACCTGTGGCAACATCAACATGAACCTAAACTTCAGCAGCTTCCTACTACTGCTCTTCCTTGTCCTATCTCTGAGTATTCATTAGCACAGGTTTCTGGTAGCCACAGAGCAATTCTCTTTTGCCCAAACAGTCTACATAATAAAACCAGGTCCTTGCAGAATAATCATTATTTTCATAATGCCAGGGGAAAGGCTCTAGAGAAAGAGATGAGAACAATGGAGCGGCGAGTTTCTATCCCCTACAGGACGTTCAATCTTTTGACATTGTGCAGTGACGAGTTATCATTTACAGAGTTCGTACTCAAGGGCTGTGCAATGACAAGGGAGGGAGGGAGGGGGGGAAATGTCCCAAATAAAAAAAAAATTAATTCACTATTTTGATGAGGCACACACACACACACAATATATATATATATATATATATATTGTATTCATTGGCATATCTGCATGAGGGTGTCAGAAGCCCTGGGACTGGAGTTACAAACAGGTGTGAGCTGCCATGTGTGTGCTGGGAATTGAACCTAGGTCCTCTGGAAGAGCAGTCAGTGCTCTCAAGCACTGAGCCGTCTCCAGCCCCTCAAGGCTTTTTATTTTTATTTCGTGTATGGGTGTTTTGCTTGCACATATGTTTGTGTGCAGCTTATATGCCTGGTGTTGGCAGAGGTCAAAGGAGGGCATCAGATGCCGTGGAACTGGAGTTACAGTTGGTTGTGAGTCACCACATGGATGCTGAGAGTTAAGCCAGTGCCCGTAACCACTGACCATCTTTCCAGCCCCAGGTTAAGTGTGCTGGGCTGCCCCATAGCTCTCCTTGGCCACACATGGTCTGTGGGCCATGGGTCAGAACAAATTACTTGCCCACCCCTCAGTTAATGTTAACTTCTTGGTACCTTCAGTTTCCTTCTAGCTGATACTTTTCATCTATATATGATTTGTGACTGTCTCCTTTTCTTGCCTTTGTTGTTGTTAATGTTGCTGGTTTTGTTTTTGAAACAAAGGCTGGCCATGAACTATATAGCCCAGTTTCTTAAATCCTCCTGGCTCAGCCTAGACTGTTCAGATTTACCACAACCGGGTCATAGCCTCATCTTTGCAATCTCAATAGCAGCAGCTGGTACCCAGGGGTTCTCAATATGTGTTGGCTGAAAAGGGACTGTGGAACCTTAGTCACAAGCAGAACCCTGGCTTTTCCTCAGTTTAGGTGCTTTACTTACACATACATACATACCACATATATTTATGAGTGAAATATATTTAGATAGGCTAAATTTTAATTTTTATGAATAATTTTGTGGTTGATTGATTTACTTATTTTTGGTTATAAGAGATAGGGATTCTCTGTGTAGCTCTGGCTGTCCTGGAACTTGCTCTGTAGACTAGGCTGGCAATAAACTCAGAGATCTGCCTGCCTCTGCCTCCAGTGTGCAACCACCACGCCCAGTGAATCATTTGTTTTTTAAGAGAGAGAGAGAGAGAGAGAGGAAGTTTGAAATGGGTCTAATTCATCTAAGGTTTGGCGATAGATAGTCTAGGAAGAACAGAGATGGAGGTGTACAAAGGAGCCAGTGAAGTGTAGAAATGACACAGAGAGGACAGGAGGACACGGGACACTGACACCGTGAAACGATACCCACACCCAATTACTGCAGACACTGAAATGTCCCTATTTTGTTACTACAAACTTGAGTTTTGGCTTGATACTTGTATGTCTTCCAAATTATCCTAGTCATTCTTTTCAATGTCCATGTAAAGCTTCTATGACTGAGCTGTGATTCATAAGGTGGCAAGAAAGCACACCATCCTTCACCATCCTTCACCATTCACGCTACCTAGAGCACTAACACCAGTGTCCGTGCTCCACCGCTGTCTACCTCCATCCCCAGGTGCTCCCGGCCACAGTTCTTCACTTACGACCGAGCAGTGCTGCACTTTTGAAGGAATGCCATCTTCCTCTGTTGCTCCATTAGGGCCAGGTGCCTCTTTCCTCCTCTTCCTCGAATTGACTTTAGCTGAACTCTGTGCATCCATTTTCTTTTAACTGCTCAAAAAAAAAAATGCAGAAAATGTCTGAACCAGTATTTGAGAGACACAAATGCACTCAGCAAACCAGTAATTACAGAGCATACCTTTCACCAAGATGAGCCAACGGCAATAAAGAAATGCAGAAAACACCACTGTGAACAATGGCCACAGTTCATCTCCTGCCCTGAAACTCACTCCCCAGCACTGCAGCCCACACACTGCCCTTTCCCTGTCTTGACTGTGTGCAGAGGGCTTGAGAGACTTGGCTGAGGAAGACTCCTATCCACATCAAGTTAGCTGAAGTGCCTGCAACCAGGGCTGTCAGATTCCCATCTTTTGGGATTTGGGAATACACACTTAGACTTTACTGATTACAAATTCCTAACCTGAAATACAAATACCGTGAAATCTAAAGTATTTTAGCAGACTGGGAATGGGTAACCTATACAGACTTTTTGTTTGGTTTGATTCTGATGTATATGAGGGGATTGGGAAGTTAAGACAGGGTCTCATGAGCACTGGCTGGCCTAGAACACAGGGTGGCCTCCTACTTGTGAGGCACTTGCTGCCTCTACCTTCCAAATGCTGGAATTACAGGCAGGCATTACCACCCCCAGCTTATCTAACTCTGCATCTATCAGAGAAACATAGCAGGTGCAATGGGAAAAGCTGTCTTTGGTAAAGTGCTCTTGCCTCAGCCTTCTGGCATTGGATCACGGTTGTGAGTCACCATGCCATTTCTTCTTCTTTCAGGGCCACCACCTAAAGCTGGCTCAGAATTCTCAACTGATAAACACACAGAATCTCTCTCTCTAATAGAAAACTCACTTTTCTGTCTAATTTAGCAGGAAGTATCTAACACCTCCCTGAGAGTCAGAACAACCGATGTCCTGTTTAGATGTGGGCTTGTCTACCTCTCCAGTCCCAGTGGGAACAGCTGCATTATAAAACTTTACTACATTTGTGTGTGTGTGTGCATGTGTACATATATGTGGAGGAGGGGGGAAGTCAAAGGACAACTTGTGGGCGCTAGCTCCCTCTTTCTACCACACAAGTTCTGGGGATTGGACTCAAGTTGTCAAGTCTGGTGACAAGTGCCTTTATCTGACGAACCAACCTGTTAGCCCCAAATTTACATTTTCTTGGGTAATACAGTCTGCATGAAGCAACAAACTTCTTTTGAATGAAAATTATTAGGCACCATCCAGAAACTGGGGATAGAGGAAGCTCTATGATCAACTGTCACTTCTGCCTATGATAAAGAATGGCACAGTGGAAAATCGCTGAATAGAAGAAGACAGGGAACGAGGCGTCCCTCTTTGCCTGGATGCCTCCTGTAAACCTCTTGAGAGCTGTCCTGACCAGATGCCCTGCAGCTGTGCTTCACTTTCCTCCCTCCAGCTCAGGCTCATGTGGAAATGTGTCAAGATCTACAAAAACCTGCTGAAGTGACAACGCCCTGTGAGTCATGGCTGAGCAGGAGCCTGACACAGAGAGATAGCAGTCTAGACTGACAGGAGCACCGCCCAGAAACTGCCTTTCATCACAAACAAACTGGCCTGGAAGAAGGTGAAATGTCAGCAACGCGAAGTACTTCCAGTTAACAATTAACCTCTAACTATGCACTCATCTGACAGGCTTGCTAAGACCTTCCCATCACAGGGCTCTTTTAGAAGCTGCTCTCTCAATACTTGGGTGGCAACGGCTGGCGAATGATGAGTTCGAGGCCGGCCTCCTAGCCTATACGGCAAGTTCCATGTCGGTCTGAGTTATATAGCAAGATCTTGTCTCACAAAAGGAAAGGCTGGAAATGTAGCCCAGTGGTAGACTTGTCTACCATGCAAAAGCACTCAGTTCAATTTCCAGCACCACAAACACACAATTACATGGAGAAGCAGGAAGTGCAAGAAAATTAAAATATAATACAGGCTGGTGAGGTGGCTTAGTGAGAAAAAGCTCCCACTGCCAAGTCTGATGACCTAAATTCCATATCAAGGATCTATACCGTGGAAGGAGACAACTGATTACTGTAAGTTGTCCTTTGACCGCCACATATGCACATGCCTCCCATAAAAAAATGAGGAAGCAAAGAAATAAGTAAATGTAGCAAAGTTAAATGCAGGTAGCCACTATTTTACCAATTGATACATGGAAGCCACATGCAGCATTCCTGCAGGCAGTTTTTCTGTCTTGGCAGACATCCCCAAATAACCACTCAGGGACTTATTAGTTATAAATGCGAGGCCAGTAGCTCAGGCTGATTACTAGCTAACTCGCACAACTTAAATTAACCCATTTATATTAATCTATATTCTGCCACGTGGCGTTACCTCTTTTTTTTCTTGCACTTCCTGCTTCTTCTCCATGTCTGGCTTGCAACTCCTCTAACTCTGCCCTTCTTCCCAGTGTCCTTAGTCTGATTCTCCCCTCAACCTTATCCTGTCCAGCTATTGGCCAGTCAGCTTTATTAAATCAATCAGAGCAACATATATTCACACAGTGTAAAGAAGAAAACTCCATATTTCCCCCTTTTGTCTAATTAAATAGTAAAATTATATACAACAAAACAGTTCTTAAGTAAGAATTATAGTTAACAATACCCAATCCATTTGTATTTGGCAAATTAAAAAAAATACTCTATTATTTATCCCCATGAGTCTAAAGTTTTATACCTTTTATTACAACTAGGGAAAACTTTATGACTATCTAGTCTTCAACTTCTTTAAGGATTCCAGAAGGGTGAAATGTTACCAACAACATAGATATCTGGCTGCCTTGACAGTCACCCAAAGTAACAAAGTAATTATGTAACAATGGGGCATCCATCTTTGGTCTACAGGCCTAGTATATCTGACAGACTTTTCTGAGAAGCAAGGATTTTGAAGGACTGCCCTACCTTGTCATGGCAAAGTTCGGCAGTCATTATCTTTTGTGTCCTACTTGTCCAGTTTGGACAGCATACTGTCAGCTGTCCAGGCAAGGGCAGTTTCTTACCCAGTGGCTAACTTTTGCCATGAAGAAAGCAAACTCCATATGGAGAGTCTTTGATGCCCATTATCTTCCCTGAAGTAGATTGGGGCTACCAGGAGCAGACATGTCTCATTGTCAAAAAAAAAAAAAAAAAAATCTATGATATTAAAACATCTTAAATGTCATATTCTGTAGATCTCTGAAGTGTTTGAAGATAACTTGCTTATTTAAATATCTCTGTATGGCCTTGAAAACATACTTAACATGACTATAGGTTTAATTGTAATAGGTGATTACCAACCTATATTTCTTTATTATCCTAAATAGTTTTCAATAATAACTTTCAAGGACTAGAAATTTACATTACATTGTTAGATGAGCCACATAGGTATAATACTTTTAAAAAGAGTAGAAACATATATTCAATATGTTCTAACAAAAATAACTTCAGATTTGTATCAATATTCAAAAATCCATACCAATGTAAAATATTTAAGACTAGTTGTTGCTTTTTTGGCTTAAAAGTAGAGTCAATATGCCGGGCGGTGGTGGCGCACGCCTTTAATCCCAGCACTTGGGAGGCAGAGGCAGGCGGATCTCTGTGAGTTCGAGACCAGCCTGGTCTACAAGAGCTAGTTCCAGGACAGGCTCCAAAACAACAGAGAAACCCTGTCTCGAAAAACCAAAAAAAAAAAAAAAAAGTAGAGTCAATAATCTACCCTTTAATCCTATCATTTCTAGGTTCCACCTTCAGAATGTTTGATAAAGAATTCCAAACCTATCATGTGACAGTTTGATGAGGAACAAGATATTTACACAATGTCAAAACGCCTCTCCGTAGATTAATTATTAATTACAAATGGAAAAGGGTTACCTTGATAGCAGTGGGGGGGTGTCATGCCATGAAACCACCCATAATCACTCGTCTACTATGAGGTGCTAAGGACACACCAGCCACACAGCGTGTCAGGAGGAAACAAGCTAACAAGCTCCCACTGAAGACGTCCCACAAGGAGCCTAATCTTCAAAAACTGTTGGTCACGAGAAACAATGAAAAGCTGAGAACTAATTTTCCAAAACTGTTGATTGTGCTGTCACGCAGTACTTGTTTTTAGGAGACATACATTGAAGCTTCCTGAAACAAAGTCATATCTACAACTTACTCTAGGTACAAGGAGAAAGAGGAAGGGGAAAAAAGAAAATATTATTTTTTGACAATGGCAAAATATTTGCAACACATGAATCTAGGTGAGGAATATGGGATTTTATCTTAATATTCAGGAACTTTGTGATTAGCTTTCCTTTTTATGATTTTTCCCCAACACAAATAGAAGAAGGGAAAACAAGGAAAATGTCATAATATATATTTTAAAAGCGGAGCTTAAGTGTAACTCAGTAGAGCACTTGCCCACCAGTCACAAGGCCCTGTGCTGGATCCCACACTGAGGAAAACAGCAAAGTATGACCCTAGATTTAGCACGAGAAAGTTCATCTTAGTGTTCCTGCAACTTTTCCATAAGCTTTTCTTTTCAAAAATAAAATGTTTTATTTAAAAAACAAATATCTCTACAGTTTCCTGAACAGATCAGCCCTCAAATGAGATCATCTCTGGAGTTCCTTCTTAATCCCAATTTGTTGACTCCTAACATGCGCTGCATAACGCATGCTCATGTGCTATATGACGAATGCACATAGAGTTGCTATATAATGCATGCCATATTTTTACACTCTTGAGGTATAATTGACATACATTAAACTGCACAGGGGATGGAGGATGGCTCAGTAACTGAGAAGGCAGACTGCTCTTCCAGAGGACCCCAGTTCAGAGCCCAGGACCCACACGGGCAGCTAATAACTTTTGGGAACTCCAGCTCCGGAGGAATCTTATGCTTCTGGTCTCTTTCACACTACACTCACATGAACACACCCACCACACACACACATATACATAATTAAAATAATAAAAATAAATTTAAAAATTAAAATACAACTTTAAAAAATATAACTGAGGCACTGGGATTTGTCTCTACTGCATGTACTGGTTTTTTGGGATCCTAGTCTAATTGGATGCACACCTTCCTAGGCCTGGATGGAGCCGAGGGGGGGGGGGCTTAGATTTCCCACAGGGCAGGGTACCCTGCCCTCTCTTAGGACTGGAGGGGGAGGGGAGGAGGGTGAGTGGGGGAGCGGGAGGGAAGCGAGGGGAGGGGAGGAAGTGGAAATTTTGATTCCTACTATTAATAAAGTAATAAAAAGAAATGTAATTAGTCAGTAGTATTGAAGGCCTGCATATTAGAAATTGGTTGTTGTTGTTGCTGCTGCTGCTGTTTTTTCTGCAAGACTTTTCTTCTTCAATATTAAAGAAAAGGGGCTGGAGAGATGGCTCAGAGGTTAAGAGCATTGCCTGCTCTTCCAAAGGTCCTGAGTTCAATTCCCAGCAACCACATGATGGCTCACAACCATCTGTAAGGGGGTCTGGTGTCCTCTGCTGGCCTGCAGGCATACACACAGACAGAATATTACATACACAATAAGTAAATAAATAAATAAATATTTTTTAAAAAATTAAAGAAAAGTAGAATTAAAAAAATAAATGGAATGAACGGTTCTACAGTTTGAAATAAAATAGTGTTAACATACTAACTTCCCATACATTTTATGACACAGTTGATATTTTAATTATTGCATAGTGCCAACATATAAGCAAGCCGAGAACATGATTTCTGAATAATTTCATATCTTCAAGGATAACTTTTGATAATGCCAATAAAATATATCAAAATATATATAACTGTAAGGCTGGGTGTGGTGGTGTATGCTTTTAATCCCAGTGATAGGCAATTTCAAGTTTGAGTTCCAGGACAGCCAGGACTACATAGAGAGACTTTGTCTCAAATAACTAATGTGATAGACAGACAGACAGACAGACTGACTCTGGGTCCCATAAACCTACCTTAACACCTACTGAAGGGTGGAGCCCTGGAAACCTCCTATTAAGCTCCATCTCTTAGAAGTCCCACTACACTCATACAATAAGGGCAGAACAGACCTAAGCTATACAGAACACAACTTACTGGAGGACTTACTGATGGAAGTTTGGTCATAAACAGTATCAAGTCCAGTTAGAGCCTGCAATTTGGGTCAAAGGGATGTGTTTATTTATAGGTCAGGACAAAAATGACTATCATGGCTGGAATGTACCCGCTTTATCTTAAGATAATACTAAGGAGTCAAGAGCAATCCTGGATCAGGGGTCCTATGATAAATTGCTACATGTAGTGATTTTATCCATTTATGGTTTGCTGGGGAAATATGCCAAAAAAATAGCTATGATTACTTAGTAAAACAATCATGGTGGCTACAATTCAAGACTGTAGTCACGTCGGTCCATAGCCCTATCACCTCACAGTGCAAAAATGCTTTCAGTCCATCCCACAGCCAAGGACATAACAGGTTCCAGTGGCGCTCAAAAGGCCAGAGTCTCATCTGACATATCAAGGCAACCACTTCTATTTCTGATTCCTTGAAAAACAATAAGTGAGTTACATACCTCCAGGATAAAATGGTGGGTCAGGACTAGAATAGATATTCCTTATCCAATATAAGGCTAGAGACAACCAGAAAGGATCACCCAGTCCAAAGCAAAGTCTGAAACCCAGCAAAGACTCTAACTGAAGAAATGCAAGCCTAGCATCTTTTACACATTTGCTGAGAAGTGAGTCCCCAAGACTTCTGCTTATCACCTGGGGCTGCTTTTCCACGCTGCCCGAAGCTCTGCCTGGCACACACTTCACACTGCTGATAGCTGTACCTTTCTGGGGTCTCAACATGCCTGACAACATAGAAACAGTGTATCTGGGCTCTCTAAAAAAGTTCCTATCCCGTGAGAAACTCTGCCTTGCTTCCTAGGTTTTCCTTTGAAAGCTGGGTAGAAGCCACCATGACTCCTTAGCTCTTGCATTCTGCAGGTCTGCATTCTCAGTACACAGACCCCCAAGTAAAGCTGTACCTAGACCCAAGTGACTCACGCTGCAGCCACAAAGTGCCTGGCCAGTCTGAAACAGGGAAATGAACCTAAGGTACCTCCTCCCCAAGGCACGTGCTGAAATAATTCTGTTCTGCAAGTTCTCTGTGCCTGTGATGGGAGAATAAGCTGATTTCTGATCTACACTACACATCTTTTCCAACCATCCCAGTGCTAAGCCAATACCACTCTCTGGCACACAGCTTCCTGGATGCATCCTTCTGAAAAGTTTCTGCACCCCAATAAGCCTCTCTGACGACACAATAATCCAAATCAGACCAAATCAAACTGAAT
The DNA here is from genome assembly GCF_950005125.1 of Chionomys nivalis. Lineage (NCBI taxonomy): Eukaryota > Metazoa > Chordata > Mammalia > Rodentia > Cricetidae > Chionomys > Chionomys nivalis. Next base: position 62,178,586 of record NC_080088.1, read on the forward strand.
AAGAGAAGGCCCAGGTTTAGTGGATGCCACACTCCCAGATGACTTCCCAGCTCCCCAGAGAGGAGAAGGGAAAGGAAGACTGGAAAATCACGAGTCTGCTCTCTGGGAGACAGTTTAAATACCCTATGGGAATGGTCTTGACTATCTCTGGGGAGGGGTCATTGTTTGGTGGGCTTTCTGGGGGTGGAGTCTGGACTGAGGCAACTCCCATGGGACAAGGCTTGGGGTGGAACTTCTACCCAAACACTGGGTATATGAATGCCAGGGGCTGGGGTGAGGCTTCCACCCGAATACCTTCTATGACCTTTCTCAGCTCCTCTGTCTGCTAATCTTCCAAATCTCAACCTTGATTCCTTTGCTCCTCAGTCTCCTTGTAAATCTGGGTAAAAAAATAACCCATAATACCTGCTTCTCAGCCTGGATACTTTGCTGTTCTAAAATCCCTTCTACCAGGAGATGGAGAGATAGCTCAGTGGTTGTCTTAGTTACTACCTTCCTTCTTTTCTTTCTTTCTTTCTTTCTTCTTCTTCTTCTTCTTCTTCTTCTTCTTCTTCTTCTTCTTCTTCTTCTTCTTCTTCTTCTTCTTCTTCTTCTTCTTCTTCTTCTTCTTCTTCTTCTTCCTCTTCCTCTTCTTCTCCTCCTCCTCGTCCTCCTCCTCCTCGTCCTCTTCTTTTCTCTTTTTCTCTCTCCTTCCTTCCTTTCTCTTTCTCTCTCTTTCTTTCTTTTTGATTTTTCAAGACAGGGTTTCTCTGTGTAGTCCTGGTTGTCCTGAAACTAGCTCTGTAGACCAGACTGGCCTTGAACTCAGAGATCCTCCTGCCTCTGTCTCCCAACTGCTGGGATTAAAGGCATGTACCACCACTGCCCAGTTGAGAATAATAAACTTTAAAAAATACATTTCTTTTTAGATGTTGTAGGGATTCATTGAGAAGGATTCTCAGAGAAATATCCTGTAGTAACAACACCCACTTGCAGAGGGGATACTGAGGAGGTAGAGACCCAAACAACCCACCCAGGACAAAGGAAATTTCTTACTTTCCTACACTTTAAAGCAAAGATCTCTCTAAGTTCAGATTTGTGAGGGTACTAGATAGGATACAAGGCAGTAGTTTAGGAAGTGAGTCCTTTCGTTCCTTTGAAGTGGCTCCTACCTACTAACCAGCTTGAGGACAGTACTTGGCAGTATATAAAACATGGATCCCCTCTACAGGGCAGTGTCCACAATCTAACATCAGCAAGCTCACTCTTCCATATCAGTTTTCTGTATTTTAGCCCATTTTATATTACTACAATGAAACCAACTAATTTATAAAGAAGCTTTTTAGTTCACAGGTTTGCACCTGAATTTGCAGGTTTAAAGGCCTCCATCTAGTAATGGCCTATCTTCTTGTTAATATTTACGTGTGTTGTGTGTGTGCGTCTGTGTGTGTGTAAGGGGGGGAGGCGCTCATATAGAAGCTAGCAGGGGTTGCTGAAACCCTCAGAGCAGCAGTTACAGATTGCATAACAAGTGTTTCAGTTGCTGAGCCCTTTCTCCAGGACCTGATGACGGCTCTTACTAGAGGAGCCCTGAGGTGATCGAGGGGAGGGTATATCCCATTTCAAAACCACTGCTCCGGCTTGGTGCTGTTATGAAAAGAAAAAATCTTACTAATAGTAAGCATTCATATAGCACTTTAAAATTATTAATACTCTTAGTGTTCACAACCCTTTGACCTATGCACACTTTTAATCCTAGCTTGGGAGGCAGAGGCATCTGGATCTCTGAGTTCAAGCCAAGCTTGGTGTACACAGTGAGTTCCAGGATAGCCAGAGATCTTGTCTCATAAACAAAAAAATATTTTTAAAAAAAGGGAAAAAAATCAAATATAGGGCTGGAGAGATGGCTCAGTGGTTAAGAGCACTGCCTGCTCTTCCAAAGGTCCTGAGTTCAATTCCCGGCAACCACATGGTGGCTCACAACCATCTGTAATGAGGTCTGATGCTCTCTTCTGGCCTGCAGACATACACACAGACAAAATATTATATACATAATAAATAAATAAATATAAAAAAATCAAATATAACCAGATAGCATCAGAAAACACTAGTAGTAGGCAAATACCCATACACATAAGAATAAAATCAGCAAATATGAAAATAATTTTTAAAAAAGAAATGATGAATTCTTTTTGGAGAGGCGGTAGTGGTTCACACCTCTAACCCCATAACTCGGGAGGCAGAGGCAGGTGAATCTCTGTGAGTTTGAGGCCACCCTGGGCTACAGAGTAAGTTCCAGGACAGCCAGGGCTACACAGAGAAACCATACCTTAAAAGAAACACACACAGAAAAAAGTACCTAGTAATTATCTTTAAATACATGAATGTGTCACAGTGGATAGGGCAGAGACTTATTTTACTTACTGGAAGATGTAGAGACACAGGTTCTAGCTGAATATAATAAACTCTTTTTAGGAATTATCTGCAAAGGGACTGGGCACCTCAGGAACCACTGTATCTTGGTAATAAAAGGAATGCCTTTTATTACCAATAGAGATAGTACTGTAGTACGAAGGAAGATCTACGTGCATGGAGAAACACCTTCTGCCTAGTTCAGAGACTCACAAGCCAACATTTGTGGTGATACAGAGATGCCAACTGACCTTTCTACCAAAGATTTTAAAATACTTTAAAAAGCTCATTTTTTTAACCAAAATTCTGAAAAGGTTCCTGCTGCTCTTGTTCTATTCTATTCAGATAACTTAACTTGAATGTTATCTACCGCAGTAGCTCCTCACCACAATTTTACATAATTTATAAATTTGAAAAGCAACTTTCACTTCTTTTTTGAGACAAAGTCTCACATTGGCCTGGAACTCACTATGTTGCCCAGGATAGCCTTAAACTCATGGCAATCCTTCTGCCTCAGCGTTTTAGGTGCAGAGATTATAGGAGCAAGCTATCATGTCTGTCAAAAACCTTTGTTTTGCCAGGTAGTGGCTCAGACCTTTAATCCCAGAATTTGGGAGGCAGAGGCAAGAGAATCTCTGAGTTTGAGGACAACCTGGTTTACAGAATGAGTTCCAAGACAGCCAAGGCTACACAGAGAAACCTTGTCTTGAAAAACCAAAAATAAATAAATATATGTAACGTATTACCAGACCCCCTTCTTTCCAATAAGTACCTAATATTTCTTAGGTAAAATACAATAAAATAATCTTATCTTTATAAAACAAAATATAGAATATATTAGAATTCCTATAAGTATATTCAAACAGATATAAGTCTAATTCATTGTGCTAACAATCCTCATTCCTATATGGCAGTCCTAAATATTATGATGCTAAAAGAGTGATTACAACAATCATACTTGGAGCGCTTCCTCTGTGTCAGGAAGTTACAAGCTTCCTGTGCATATTACTAATGTAACCCTCACCACCACCCTACAAAGTCGCTCATTCGTGCTCTCATTCCACACATGAGAAAACTGAAACACAAGGTTCAATGATTCCACTGAGCTCACCCACCTCACACAGGAAAGAAGCAGCATTTTCTTTTCTTTTTTAAAGGATTTATTCATTCGTGTATTTTATGTATGAGTGCTCTGTCTTCATGCCCACCAGAAGGAATCTGATCCCTCTACAGATGGTTGTGAGCCACCATGTGGGTGCTGGGAATTGAACTCAGGACCTCTGGAAGAGCCATCAAGTGCTCTTAACCACTGAGCCATCTCTCCAGCCCCCAGCATTTTCATCTGTGTTCCAAAATAACTTCTTATATTTAAAGGCACAGGTGGACAGTACATAGGATATAGCTTGCTGGATCTCCAAAATGATCTGAACTCAGGAATTCTCTCTCTACGGTCTGTGTTCTCTCTCACAAAAACACACCGCGCTGCAGACTACAGTGCCAGGCAGGATTTAACTGCACTTTTCATAAGCACCGGGCTCCCTTCCCACTAAGCAGATCATTGGCAGAGTACTCTGGATCCCAATTAAACTGAGATTTAACTCTAGGTCTTCCCAGCTTCTTAACTCCAGGAGGCCGGGAGTTCCCGCGTGATGGAGAAAGGCTGTGATAAAATGCAGAAATTCCAGAGTCGTGGTAAAGATCAAGTAAGAAATCAGACTATAAATCCTGATTATCCTGGGTATTTGTTGTTTGCCTTTCCAAACGCTCATGCTCCTTTTCATTGGGAGGTTCATTTGCTCAGTGTGCCTTCTCCCTCGCCCTGGGATCAATCCCGCTCAGCTACAACTTGTTGGAGGGGGCAGTGGTACACGACTTAAGCCAGTCCACACAGAAGAAAGGAAAACACTTGGACAAAAATGATCGCTTATTGTTTTCTGTACTTGGACCTGGGGGGTGTGACTTTAGGAACCAGTCTGGGACCAGCTCAGTGCCCATCTTGTCACTAGAAGGAAAGACTGGGGAATCAGCATAGGTAAGGCAGACCTGATGGTGAGAAGCCAGACCCAAACTATTTAGTCACACCAACCAATACATTATCCTTTTGCCCAAGTAAGCTAAGAACAATTTGTTCTTTTGTTTACCACTTGGGATAAAAATCATACTAAGAATAAAAACCTGAATCATAACTCATAATATAATGCTAGTAATGGCCTCTAGTCCCCAAGAGGCATTCAATACTTAGATACTTCAACATGGAAGAGCCAGGAAGGAAAGACACTGCAGATAGAACATAAAACATTTCCTCTTTCCCTCTTAACACCTTATCCTTCAGTAAAGTTCTTCTGAACAGCTTTAACAAACAAGGCAAAGGGGCCAACAGTTGAATGGAGTGTGCATAAGGCCCCACTTTTAACACCTCTGCCTGTCACCGCATTAATCACAAACTCTCCTTTCCAGCACACCTTCCAAATGTGGGCAGTGTCCCTCCTTCCCAGCACCGCCCAGCCTGCTGGCACATCAGCTGCTCCCAAGAGTTCTCAGGACACACAGTGCTGTCTCTGCTATCTCGACTGGCTCACAGGCCCCCAGTGCTTCTGCTGACTCACCTCCCAGCACACAGTGACCGCCTTGTTCTTCAGTGTTCCAATACACGCCTGCTTGGACACACCGACTCAGCTGGAGACGTGTATGTGGGGGTGGGGCAGCAGGGAGGAGATAATAAGGATGGAACCAGCCAAGCATTTTTTCTTTGATTAAAAAAATCATATTTTTAGAATTTTTTTTTTAACATTGTGTGTGTATATGAATGGGAGCATGCTGTTGGTGTGCATGTGCCACAGCATAGTGTGGAGGTCAAAGGACAATTTGCAGGAGTGGGTTCTCTCATCCACCTGTGGGTTCCACAGATAGAAATCAGGTCATCAGGCTTGGGGACAATGCCTTTCTCCACTGAACTTACCCTATCCAGTACTTTTTCAATATGAATGACCCGAAGGAAAGAAACCTTAGTTCAGGCATGCACATGCCTCTGTCTTAAAGATGACAGGACCCTGGGAGCAGTTTTAGGGACTCTCACCCAAACCTTTCTATTACACATACTGCTATTACATCTAGCAAGCACCTCAGGGCAAAAAAGGAAGTGGTTCCAAAAGTGTGACAACCTAAATGGTACCATATTCACTATTTCCAAATTTCAACAAATTCAAGCTTAACTGACTACCATATAGGGAGCTAAATCTGCAAAAAGGGAGAGGTGAACTGTTCCTTTGCAGTGTTCAGACTTCTGCCTTCTGAGGGAACAAACTTACTCTGTGTCTACCCTGCTGGACCGTAGAGAGCTCTGTAAATCCCCAGGAGTGAATCCAACACTCTGGGCATCCGTTAACCGGGTCATCTACCCTGCACTCGGGTCTTTCAGCAGTGGCATTGCTTCCACAAAGTCTCGAGTTCAAAAGAAGACAGAGCTAACCTAAATGAGGAAGAAGGGCTGTATGCCAGAAACAGATCTCCCAGACTGGGAAGAAACACACTTCTTAGCAGGCACGAGATGTCCCACTGCCTGCTTTGGTAAGGTTTAATGCAGCACAGCCAGGCTTATCTACTGATTATTGCTCATGGCTGCTCTGTGCTACAACAGCAGAGGGGAATACTGCAAATCCAAAACGTTTACTGACACATTATACAAGTCTGACAACTCAGATTTACAGATAAAGACAGAACTGGTTTTCATTTCGTTTTGTTTTAAGGCAGAGTCTATCCATGTAGCCTGGCTGTCCTGGAACTTGATGTAAAAGCAGGTTGGACTGAAACTCACAGTGATCCTCCTGCCTCAGCCTCCGACTGCTAGGATTAAAGGTACGCACCATGATGCCCATCTTCAGACTCAGTTTTAACAAATCATCTGTTGACAAACTTTGCCTAGAATTATACAATCTAAGGTAGAGGACAATATTAGGAATAGGATTATTTCAATAAATTGTACTGTAGGCCTAGTAAGATGGCTAAGTGGACAGACACTGATATGCAAATATGACAGTCTGAGTTTATCCTGGAATCCACACAAAGGTGGATTGCCTTCATCCTCTGACACAGAGCACAAAGTTGTCCTCTGACCCCCACACCTTTACTGTGACACAGGTATACGCTCACACACTAATAAGTCTAACAGAAGAAGAAGGAGGAGGAGAAGAAGAAGGAGAGAAAAGAAGAAGAAGAAGAAGAAGGAGAAGGAGAAGGAGAAGGAGAAGGAGAAGTGGTGATACATCTTTAATCCCAGCACCTGGGAGGCATAGGTAGGCGGATCTCTGTAAATTTAAGGCCAGTCTGGTCTACAGAGTGAGTTTCAGGACAGTTAGGGCTACACAGAAAAACCCGTCTCAAAAAACTAAACAAACAAACAAAGAGAACATCTGATCTGGAACTTCTAAATGTAAAGGCGAATGTTATAACTTACAAACCCACATTGGTTTCAAGCTGGAGTTCAATGCTCCACACTCCAATATTTGAGGTCTGAAAGTTGCCCTGTCTACAATACTGACTTTGAATTTACTCCCCTTCTTCTAATTTATTCAAAGGCACCCATGCTCAACACTGAGTGGGTACGGGTCTGTGGAAAGCCTGAGTTTGCCGCTGGAGCAAAACAGAGTGTCTGCTTCGGCCTAGAAACAGAGTAAGGTATTACAAAAAAGGACTCCCCTGAAATTCCCAATGGACACTAACAGCAGTTCTTTCCTCTTTCTTTCTGTTCTTTTGCCTGTGTTATATGTCTGTGCACTGTGTGTGCCCAGTGCCTGAAGACGTGAGGACTCGTGATAGCCCGTGGAGCTGGACGGTTGTAAGTCGCCGTGGAACCTAGGTCTGCTGAAGGAGCAGCCAGCACTCTTGACCACTGAGATAGCTCTCTAGCCCCCGCTAGTACTAATCCTTACATCTGAACTTTTTGGGAGGTGACAGCGTGAGACATCAAAGTTGAGACTTAGAGCACACTAGGCAGGCACATTAATACCCAGGTCCAGATAATTTTATTTTGTACTATCCTTCAAGAGTTAAGCCATGTATGGTGGGCAGCTCATATTTGTAACTTCAATGTTTGGGAGGCTGAGACAGGATAATTTCCATGAGTTCCAGACCAGTCTGGGCTGCCAAGTGAAGCACTGTCTCCCCAACCTCCCCACAAAACAGCCAAACAAAAAGAGCCCATGAAAATTCAACGAGTAGCCGCTGTTGAACTTACGCTCTTCCTAAAGTGAGATGTAAGACTCCTCTAAGGCAGGTGTGTGAGAGAATTCTGAATCTGGATACAACACTGTACACATGTGTTCTCACTAACTTCCAACAGTCACCATTCCCTTGAGTGTTAGGAACAGGAGCCACAACAGTAATGGCACAAGGAGCAAGAAAATAGACTCTGCCACCAGCAGACGTTACGGGCACTGCACTCACACACACTCGTGTGCACATACCCCCCCATACACAGATACACATATAAACATAATTTTGTTTTGTTTTGTTTTTTGAGGCAGGGTTTCTCTGTGCAACACCCCTGGCTGTCCTGAAACTCACTTTGTAGACCAGGCTGGCCTTGAACTCACAGAGATCCACCTGCCTCTGTCTCCCAAGTACTGGGATTAAAGGCATACACCACCACTGCCTGGCTAATTTTTAAAAATAAAAATAGCAGTTTGAGAGATGGCTCAGCAGTTAAGAGCACTGGCTTCTCTTTCAGAGGGCTTGGGTTCAATTCTAGTGCCCACGTGGCAGCTCAGAACTGTCTGCAATTCTCATTCCAGGAGAGCCACTGCTCTTTTCTGGCCTTCTAGGACATCAGACACATATCTGGTACCCAAACACATACACAAGAAAAGTACCCATACACATACAGTGAAATTTTTTTAAAAAAATAAATATAAATAAATCCTTTTAAAAAATAAAAACTGGGGCTGGAGAGATGGCTCAGTGGTTAAGAGCATTGCCTGCTCTTCCAAAGGTCCTGAACTCAATTCCCAGCAACCACATGGTGGCTCACAACCATCTGTAATGAGGTCTGGTGCCCTCTTCTGACCTTCAGGCATATACACAGGCAGAACATTGTATACACAATAAATAAATATTTTAAAAAACTGCTGTAGTAATACTTTAAAATATTTTGTTAAATGTATTGCAATATAACAATTCTTTTCTAATTCTACGTATTTTAATTCTGTATAAGAAAATTATTCTGGGGACTGGAGATATGGTACAGCAGTTAAGAGCACTGACTGCTCTACTGCTCTTCCAGAGGACCTGGGTTCAATTCCCAGCACCCACATGGCAGCTCATAAGTGTCTGTAAATCCAGTTCCTGGCGTTCTGATACCATCACACCATTGCACATAAAATAATTAAATAAATTATTAAAAAATTCTTTTAAAGTGTTTATAAAGGAAAATTATTCTGCTGGTGGGGTGCAGGCTTTTAATGCCAGCATTTAGGAGGCAGGGACAGGTGGATCTCCATGAGTTCGAAGTCAGCCTGGTCTACATAGTGAGTTCCAGGGCAGCCAGGGCTACATGCTGAGACTCAGTTTCAAAAAAACAAAAAGAAAAATTACTCTACGCGCCGGGCGGTGGTGGCGCACGCCTTTAATCCCAGCACTTGGGAGGCAGAGGTAGGCGGATCTCTGTGAGTTCGAGACCAGCCTGGTCTACAAGAGCTAGTTCCAGGACAGGCTCCAAAGCCACAGAGAAACCCTGTCTCGAAAAACCAAAAAAAAAAAAAAAAATTACTCTACGCTTGGTGTTGTGGTTTACATTTGTGGTATCAGCATTTGGGAGGTAGAGATGGTCATCCTCAGTTACAAAGACTGAAGATCTGCCTACGCTATAGGAAACCCTCCCTCAAAAAAGGAAAAATTACTGTGAAAATGGACTTCGTAAAGTTTCATCATACCATAAAAAGATCCCTGTTCTGAGACCAAAAGGGAAGTAAACACAGTCAAGGTAGATCTCAAAAACAAACCAAACTCACCCTTCTTAAAAGTCATACATTCATGTTCTCAAGTACAGAGCAAAAACCATGTTGCTATTTTTAGCGGTCCTATTTGTAAACAGCTGAGAGTGTGATGTAAAGTCCTGTACAACTAAGGGCTCCCTTAGTTCACTGGCACTCATCCTAGTTCAACAGAAAGCCCCAACTAACGTGACTTCCAACTGTGGCTACAACAGAGTTAACCAGAGAGAGAGAGAGAGAGACATGCCCTGCTATATACCTACCTACAAACTGCTTTCCAAAACGTATTATACAGATAATTCAATTATTTAGGAAATCTGAATCTAAAATAAGTATAATCTTCCCATAATTAGAGTGAGTCGGTGTTAACATCAGGTAAAGTAACCTTCAGAATCCAAGTAACTTCAGAATCCAAGACACCACCTAATGACACCATCTCCTTAAGAAGAGGTCCCCACGTCAAACAGCAGTGGTGGTGCATGCCTTTAATCCCAGCACTTGGAGGAGGCAGGAGAACTGCTGTACATATTATCTGTTTGTTTGTTAGGGTCTCACTTTGTAGCCAACCTGACCTGAAACTTGATAATGTAAACCAGGCTGGTCTTGAACTCGCGGAGGTCCAGCTGCCTCTGCCTACCAAGCTTTGTGATTAAAGACATGGGCCACCACACCTCTGACTGCCAAAAATTTAATGCCTGTCAGTGCTACAAAGAGATCCTATCTCAAAATAGACTAGGGGAGACCATACTCATTTTAATCAAGTTAAACTGCATTACTAATGGCCCTCATGAAGGAGAATGAGTGAGAAATAAAACCAGAAGCTAAAGCTTTAATTGAATGTGCCAGAATGTAGCATCATTCCCAGGTGTCAGGCTTAGCCTACAGTGCAAAAAACCATCAAGTTAGAGAGATGAATACACCAAGGCCTTTCCATGCCAGATTATCATGACTGTTGCCACTCCCAGGATTGTTCTGTCCTCCTTTTCTCCCCATGATGGTTGCCATTTATTATTATCATATTATTTACCATTGTACAGGACAATGGTGTGGTAGAGCAAGAGACTCGTAATCTCAGAGTCGTGGGTTTGAGCCCCACATTGGACACCAATTTGTTGGGTGCCAATTTGTTGCAATAGGAAGAGGCCACTTGTTCATCCTAGCCACCCAGAACCAAAATAACCACACAGAAACTATATTCATTAAAACACTGTTTGGCCCATTAGCACTAGCTTCTTATTGGCTAACTCCTACATCTTAATTTAATCCATTTCTATTAATCTGTATATCACTACAAGGTTGTGGCCTACCAGCAAAGTTTCAGCATGTCTACCTCCGGCCACGGATCCATGGTGTCTCCCTGACTCTGTCTTCTTCTTTCCCAGCATTTAGTTCTGTCTTCCCCGCCCACCTAAGTTCTGCCCTATCAACAGGCCAAAGCAGTTTCTTTATTTATTAACCAAGAAAAGCAACACACAGACAGAAGGACCTCCTATACCAGGATAAAATATCATTCTTTTTATTTTTCATTAGTATGATTCCCTATGTGTGTGCTTGCTCATGCATGCATTTTATGGTTTAGACATGGAGGTGCATGCATGTCATGGTGCATGTTCAGAGGTGCAGCTGGTTCTCTGCTTTCATTTTTTTATTTTATTTTATTTTATTTTTTTTTGAGACAGGGTTTCTCTGGATCTTTGGAACCTATCCTGGAACTAACACTTGCAGACCAGGTTGGCATTGAACTCACAGAGATCTGCCTGCCTCTGCCTCCCAAATGCTGGGATTAAAGGCATGCGCCACCACTGCCTGGCCTCTACTTCCATCTTTATGTGGGTTCCAGAGGTTAAATTCAGGAAGGCAGGCCTGCATCAGGTAAACACATTTCATGGCTAAATAATCTCCCTGGCTTCCAGTTCAGATCCCTAATTTTTCTTTAAAACTAGGTCTTACTGCTTTGTAGCCCACAGGTGCTGGAATTACAGGTGTGCCAACATGCCCAGTCCCAAAAGTTTTGTTTTCTTTGGTTTTTTGAGACAAAGTCTTTCTGCGTAATTCTAGTCCTTGATATATAGAGTTCAGGCTGACTCAGAAGTCACAGAGGTCTCCCTGCTTGTACCCCTCAAGCACTGGAATTAAGGTCATTTGAGATCATATCTAGCCCTGTAACATTTTTATTAGCAATTCTATTAATTGCAGATTCTCTAAACTGAATAGACTGTAAAAATCATATATCTCCCCACCTCTACTTAATTTGTCATAGACTGTTTTCTGTGTTCAGTTCCCTTCTCGAGCTCTGTTCCTTTCCTATCCTCAGTTTCTCCTTCCTCAATAGCTATTCCTAGCAGTTTCTCCTACCACAAACTCCTATTTCCTCATGGCCTCTGTCTTTAATTTTTTTGTTGTTGCTGTTGTTTTGAAACAGGATTTCTCTATGTAACCGTCCTAGCTGTCCTGGAACTAGCTCTGTAGACCAGGTTGGCATCACAGAGATCCACTTGCCTTCGCCTCCCAAGTGCTGGGATTAAAGAGACTCAGTATCCCTATTTCAATACAGCTTTAGGCTCTCCTCAAAAAGGCCCTGAGTTTTATTCCTCAATCGTAACTAGTCACCTCAATTATGTCCAAAAAGGTTCCTTAATCACAGAATCATTACAAAAAGAAAAGCTCAGAAATAATCCAATCCACTGCTTCTCAAACTAAACCAACAGCAAAAGCTGGACATGGTGGCACCGTGCATTTAACCCCAGCACTAGGGAGGCAGAAGCCAGATAGATCTCTGTGTGCTCAAGGCCACCCTGGTCTAGATAGTGACTTCCAGGACAGCCCAAGCAACATAGTCTCAAAAAAAAAAAAAACAAAACAAAAAAAACAAAAAAAAAAAAAAACAAAGCTGGTGGTGGTGACCCACACAGCACTTGGGAAGCAGAAGCAGATGTATCACTGTGAGTTCAAGGCCAGCCTAGTCTAGAGAGCGAGTTCCAGGACAACCAAGGCTACACAAAGAAACACTGTCTTAAAAAAAAAAAAAAAGAAAAAGGCAGGTAGCCCAGGCTCACCTTGAACCCACCAGGCTGTAGGACAACTCAATATACTCCTGCCTCAGCCTTCTGGTGTCAGGATTTTAGCTGTGTATCACGCACCCAGTTTTCAAATTTAGCTGTACTTTACTGTATACATCATAAAGATGTATGTAACTAACTTTAAAGATGTATGTAACATCATCATTGCAAACACACATACCTTAAACCCTTATTATGAAAACACAGTGGAAATTTCTATTCTAGTCCAGTTTTCCGTTTTTATTTCGTTGTCATCCGCTAACTATCTTCACAACCCAACAGTACATACATACACTGGGACTCATAGTTGGGAGACATTAATCTGAACCCGAACTTTCCATTCACAAGTGAAGAAACTCCATTTCAGTGGTGAAATGTGTTTCTCACCCACAGAACTTTGCCCCTAAAATTCAAACTCTTGTCTGATGAGTGTCACGCTCGTGTGGTTTCCACTTAAAGACCTCTCCCCGGTCACTCACTCACTCGCACTCCGTACACAAACACAACTTCAGAGCACCAACCCCAACTCCTGATCTTACGTTCTCCTCCAAGTCACCGCTTGCTGATGAGCGAGCCCTCGCCGCCGAGCTTCATGTTCCCACGGGTCAGTCCCCTCAGCCACCATCCATCGACCACTCAGTCCCCTGGGAGTCACTGCGGCATACTTACTCGGTCATGGTCCCGTCGCAGCCTCTGCCTCGCGCTCTCCGAGGTCAGAGTCCCTCGCGTTTACTGCTCCGGGGTCGCAGACCCCTCACAAGCAGTCCCCGCCCGGTCACAGTCCCCCTGGCTGTCACTGTTCCTCGGTCACAGTAGCCCCGCAGTCACTGCTCCGCATTTCCCTGGCTGTCACTGACCTGCTCTTCAGTCACAACCCCCTCACGGGCCCAGCCGGCATTTGTCCACGCAAGCAAACACTACCCCGGGGTTCCTTACCGCAGCTCCCCCGGGCTTGGGTCCCGTCCGATTCCTTCCTGGCGCCGCGTCACCTACTAGCGAAGTCAAATAGGTTGCGGGGAGACGCCCGGGAAACATCTGACCGGACAGCGGACCGGAAGTCCCGCCTACCGCCCGCCCTCTTGTCAATCCACCACCACGTCTCTGAAAACCACTACCTGACAGAGTAGTTCCGCTTCCAGCCAGGCGGGTGGAGGGACAGAGCAGAAGCACCGGACACGGGCGCGGGGTCAGCAGCCCTGGAGTACCGGATGTGTGGCGCCTCCTGTCGGCGGGGGCTCCCTGGGCTGTGGTCTCCCAGCGCCTCTTGCACCCGCCGACCCCCCGCACTTGTTCAGGCGTGCGGCCCCGATACCCAACCTCAGCAAAGAATTCAAGCCACGCCCGGCGAACGCTCGGGTCTGAGCTCACCGCCTCCGGTTATTCTGACCTAGGGTGACCCACAGAAAATGATCCCTACGAATGGACTGAGAAAGTAGTTGAGCAGTAGAGGCAAAGGCACTGGTAGGAAAATGCACGGATCGGGGTGGGCGGTCAAGAGAACGAACTTCGTACAGAGAACTTTTGGGGGATTTTGTTTTGTAGAGATTTCTTTTCCTCTTTTAAGATTTGTGCAGGTCCATAGAGGCCATAAACGGGAAAACAGATATCTTGGAGTTACAGGTTTTTCTGAGCACTTTCTGGGTGCTGGGACCTGAACTCTAGTCCTCTGCTAGAACAGTAACTGCTCTTCGCTCTTAACCGCAGAGCCATCGCTCCATCCCCTTTATGGGGCGGGATGGTGGTGGTGGGCTTTTGCTTGGGAATTAAAAATAATTTTATCAGACAGGGACTTACACTATTTCCCAGGCTGGCCTGGAATTTAACTACGTGTCCCATGCTGGCCTTGAACTTGCAGTGGGTCTCTGGCCCCAGCCTCCAGAATGCAGGCCTTAGCCACCACACCCAGTGCGATTTTGTAGTTGTAAGACAAGTGGGTACAGACAAAAGATGGGGGGAACCCACAAACTTTAATAAATTTGTTTGCACTTTTTCCTTGAAGATAACCAAGAAGGAAGAAAGATAGGTAAACTGCACCTGCTGAGGTGCTTCCAAGAAAGAAATGATTAAAGTCTGACTCACAAACACCCCTTGAAGTTCAAGTAGTATTTAGACATGGCTGATAAAATGGCCCAAATAAGGTCAGCTAGCTGGAGAAGACACCAAGGGCCTCTCTGGGGAAGATGATCATCACAAAAACAGGATAGGTTGTGGCCAACACAGAAGTCTCCAAATTTGAAGGGGTTCTACTTTATATACAACTTGGAAACTTCTCAGACCCTGACACTAAACAGATGTAGTAAGAGCTCAGATAGCATGATAAAGTCAAACCATTAGATATATAAAACCTAAAACAACAGATTTTAGGTGCCAAGGTCCAACTTATTTTTATTTGGTCAGGATATTATACAAAAGTTGAGGTTTCTTCGTGCTCACAGTCACCCTTTCCAAAGATTCAATAGTAGAAACAACCAAACGCTGCTACAACACAGAATAAGCTGTCCTAAAAAATAAATACAGAAAATAGAAATCCAGGGTGTTAGTGCTAATGAGATCGTTGGTCACACAGGCTATGACATCAGTGCTAACCAGTGTTATGTACTAGTATGGATACACTAGACCACTGTTAACTTTGTCTAATGAGACCGTAGGTCACACAGGCTATGACATCAGTGCTAACCAGTGTTATGACTAGTATGGATACACTAGACCACTGTTAACGTTTTCTTCTGTTTTCAGAGACTTCAACATAGACAATCAGACTTGAACTGATCTCCTGCATCAGCGTCCCAAGTGCAGGGTTACAGGTGTGACCCTCCATACTCTCCTTTTCGTCAATTTCCAATTATGGAGCTTTCTTCCTTCAAGAAACAGAAGGTTTCCAAGGAGCCGCTATAAAGTCGTTTTCCTGAGGACATCTACAAGACTGCTCGCTAAAAGGTGCCGAGTAGGGTAGGAGGGGAGGTGGGGGAGGGGATAATCGAAGCAGTCTATTTGCGTGTGGGGAAATGCCAGTGAAGCCCATTATGTGTAATTAACATGCATTAATCTGAGGATGTAGGAGGAGGATAGAGAGTGGGAGGTCAGCCTCTTTAATTACATATATAATTAATTACATAATTAATTATATGGTGTGGCGGTGCAGCCTTTAATGCCAGCTCTCAGTATACAGAGGCAGGATTGGTCTGCATAGAAAGTTCCAGGCCAGCCAGGGTTATTGTGGTGGGTATTCATTCTGCCAATAACCTTGGGCTATCTGGCCCTTTAAAAGGCAGTGCTTCTTATCTGCCTATGAGACCTCTTACAAGGAAGGAGGGAGGGTGGTCGCTCTCTCTTAGGTGGTGAAGGCCAGGTCAGGTGGCATGAAGCTGTGAGTGATTGGTCCCCTGCTTTTCAAGAACTCTACAACTGGATTTACCGTGTCCTGTATTCATGAGTGTATTTCCCTCCCCTTTTCATATCTTAATAAATCCTTAATACCACTTAAACAGACACACGTGGATTTCTCTTAACAGGTTCTGGTTCTGTAGTGAGACTCTTGTCCTTTTTTTTTTTTTTTTTTTTTGGTTTTTCGAGATAGGGTTTCTCTGTAGTTTTCGAGCCTGTTCAGCCTGTTCTCGAACTCACTCTGTAGACCAGGCTGGCCTTGAACTCACAGAGATCCACCTGCCTCTGCCTCCCAAGTGCTGGGATTAAAGGCGTGCGCCACCACCACCCAGCGCTGAGACTCTTGTCTTAAGAAAACAAAAACCGGGGCTGGAGAGAGGGATCAGGGGTGAAGAACACACTGCTCTTGCAGGGGACCCGCGTGGTCCCTGCACCCACATCGGGTGACTCATAGGGAATCATTCTGATACTCTCTCTGACCTCTGGGGCACCTGCACTCACATCAACATGCGCGCGCGCACACACACACAAACATATAGATATATATATATATTTAAAAAATTTTTAACAACAATGAGGTAAAATAATCAGATTTTTAAATTAAATATGTGAATGAAATTTTATGTAATGCATACTCACAAAATAATTATTCTATATTGCCTTACTTAAGACAAAAATAGTTATCAAATGTTTTGAATGTCTTGGAGTAAGTGTATTACCCAGAGCAAGGAATACAGGATATTATCATTATAACTAAGATAGGAGCATATGATGGTTAATATTCATTGTAAACCTGACTAGGTGTAGAGGAAGTCTGTGGGAGCATCCTAGACAGGTTTAGCTGAGGAGGAAAGGAAAGACCTGCCCTCCACATGGGCAAGTTCCTTCTACCACAAGCTGCCAACTGCTCCTGCTGCCAGGCCTTCCTCACAAAAATGGGCTCTACTGCCTGAACTAGAAGTCACATGTTGCTTCCTGACAGTATTTGATCTCAGCAATAAATAAAACAAGTAGCCAATATGGTGGATAAAGGGTTTTGTTTTGTTTGTTTTTTGAGAAAGGTTTCTCTTTGTAGTCCTGGCTGTCCTGGAACTTTCTCTGTAGACCAGGTTGGCCTCAAACTCAGAGATCCAACTGTCTCTGCCTCCCGAGTGCTAGGACTAAAGGTGTGAGCCACCACGTGGGCATGTGCAGTTATGTTATTAGAAGCCACTTTATCTGGTGTGCACGTCTTTGATCCAAGCACTCAGGAGGGAGAGGTAGGCAGATCTCCACACTCAGGAGGGAGAGGCAGGCAGATTTCCGTGAGTTCAAGGCCAACTTGGTCTACAGAGCTAGTGCCAGGACAGGCTCCAAAGCTACAGAGAAACCCTGTCTCAAAAAAACAAAAATCAAAACAAAACAAACAACATCAAAAGAAGCCACTTTTGTTTTCCTGCTTTAAGTAGAAATGTCTATAAATTAATTTTTTCACAAATAAAACAGTAAAATTTAAAATAAAACCACCGATGCTGGGCATTGTTGGCACACACTGTTGATCCCAGCACTAGAGAGGCAGAGACAGGTGGATCCCTAAGTTCAAGGCCAGCTTGGTTCCAGGACACCACCTACACAGAGAATCCCTGTCTCAAAAAAAAAAAAAAAAAAAAAAAAAAAGTTTCAGTAAAAACTCCTTATCCAGAAATATAAGGAGTTTTTAAAAGAGATGTCTCAAAAATATTATCGTGTCTTCCCATGTTAGCAGTAATCTGCTACACAATGGCCATGTGTCCCCAGACAGGAGAAAGGAGTTTCCCAAAGACTTACGTTCATGAAGACATCATGAGTGTAGTTGTCAGTGTCTGCATCCCAGAAACATCGAGCAGCCATGCTGGAATGCCAATGAAGACTGGTCAGCAGTGGACACTGTACATCTGACCTATGATCTGCCATAAGCAAGTTCATTCCCTAAAATCTCACAGGTCCATGCTTCAACCTTTCCATGGCACATGGAGGCAAAATATGCTGGACCACCAGGAAGGACAGGAGTCACAGGCAAGGCTGCTTGCAGCTAGAGGTGAGGGCCAGGGTCTCTAGCCACCTATCACCCCAACTGGCTTCCTGACAATTACACGGATCAAATTAATTTGGCTACGACACTTGTGGGTGACTTTCAGTGGGCTCAATTCCTGCAAAATAATAGGAAAAGAGATCTTGGAAAAGACCCAATATAATACTTCATCCAACCTGGTCATTTGTAGAGACCTATCCAAGAAAGGGACAACTCTGAGCTATAATTCAATCTTCTAACTAGACCAGCATTAGGAGGCCCAAACCTGTAAAACCAACATTTGGGAAGCTGTGGAAGGTTGCTGCTAAAAAGACCAGGGCAGCAGAGAGACACCCTGTTTCAAAAACAAACAAAAACCAAGTACAGTCCTGCAAACCTGTAATTTCAACACCGGCAATTGAAGGCAGAAGATCGAGAGTTCAAGGTTATTCTCAGCCACAAATAAACTTGATGTCAGCCTGGGCTACAGTGAGACCCTGTCTTAGAAAACAAAACTAGAATTTGAAAATACCTTTAGGGGCAGTAGGAATATATATATAGCATCAGACTATTTATAACTATAAAGTTAAATCATAGAGTAGTTCTTTAGTCCCTGAACTCTGCATATACTGAAATTTTAGATAATGGCTTCTTTCCTTTTTTAAAGACATAGTCTCTCTATGGTTCTGGCTATCCTAAAGCTCACTATGTAGACTAGGTGTAGGCCTCAAACTGAAAGGATGGAGAAAGAATTTGTGCACCATGACATAAAATAGAGGTCAAAGGGCAACTATTGAGAGTTGGTTCTCTCCTTTCACTAAGTTGAGTCCAGAAATCAAACTTGGGTTGTCAGACCTGATGGCATGTGCCGTTAGCTGATGAGCCATCTCTTCAGCCTCCCAGTTTTCCTTGGAGCTTGGCCTGACTACATCTCACAATGTCAACCCAAACCAGGAGAAGTTTCGAATACAAGACACTGTACTGAAGACAACTCTAGATTTGTGGGGGCCGAGACTATAGTGAGGTGGAGATCATTTCCTATGTGTAAGGCCCTAAGTCCAATATGCCCACCCCATGGACCACAAACTAAATAATGTGGATGGTCAAGAAGTCAGAGTTAGGCCTGGTGACAGGGACCGCTAAGTAATGCTGGCATGCAGGCACATCCAGGGCAGAGCATACAACAAGACTTGTGACCAGAGGTGACTCTAGGGACATCTACCTGGGAACCACCCAGACATTAGCCTTACGAATTCATGGCTGCATCTGTTAAACCATTCTCCTGACTCTTTCAGAGACAAAGGCTTACTGAGTGAGTTATCTATGCACACAGTGGACAGCTCCCAAGGAGCGCAGATGGGACAGGAACACACATACATACACACACCCCCACACACACCCTACCCCCCCCACCCCACACACACACATACACCCTACCCCACCCCCCCACACACACACATACCCTACCCACACACACACACACACACACCCTACCCCACCCCCACACACACACCCTACCCCCCCACACACACATACCCTACTCCCCCCCACACACACACACCCTACCCACACACACACACACACCCTACCCACACACACACACATACATACCCTACCCCACCCCATCCCCCCACACCCTGCTACTCACAAGACGCCTTCGCCCCTCTGCTCGCCAATCACCACTTGCACCACCATTTTATACCGGTCATATCCCAATTCTAAGAAGGAGAAGAGCAGAAAGTTAGCTCTATCCAAGTCCGCAGTAACATGACATGCTGATCACAGATTCTTCCAGAATAAAGAAGCACACAGCCCATGGGTACTTAAGGAGTAGATAGTAAGATTACAGGTCTGAGGCCTGGAGATAAGCCCTGACTAAAGTTGCCCTGAGGTAAACCCTTAGAGCCTAACTTTCCCTTTTATCTCACTAGTCTGTTAAAAGGGAAAGTTCTCGCCTGTTAGACTGTTGTACGGTACGGAGAGAAAAGGTATGAAGACACACAGGGTCTCAGTGAACCTGGACCCTTCCTGAGACTGCCCCTCAGTTTACAGAAATAAGAAAACATTCTTCTTGCCTTGGGACCAGAGAGCTCATAACAACTCAAAAGTAGACAAGAACCTTTCTTTTAGAAGTGGCATGTACAAGGTGTATCCGAGCTGGGAGTTCGTCACTGTGTTGGGGGTGGGGCACAGGATCAGCAAAGACTGCACACAGAATGTGCTGGAGAGTGAGAGTTTACCAGGAAGAGAGCTCTTCAGTGTTAGTCCCTTCATGGAGCGGGAATAACAAAGGCATGAGAATGGGACTGGAGAGGTGGCTCGAGGAGCAGGGTGCTTGCTGCTTGCACAGAGGACCAGAGTTCAGTCCGCAGCGCCCACATCAGCAGCTCACAACCACCTCTATCTTCAACCCCAGAAAACCCCCGCTCCATGGGCACCCACACAGCACATCACATAAATTAAAGAATAAAACTAGGTAGATGGTGAGAACATGGGATCTTCAGGAAACTGTAAGCTATTCATTAAGGTGGAGGGGAAGAAAAGAAACATAACCTGGCATGTTTGCGTGTGAAACTCAGCACTTTGGAGGCTGCAGGAGGAGAAGTTCAAGGTCAGGACGCAGGACAGCACAGTAAACTGGACAAACAACCTGACGACTACAGACACTGTCCAGAGGCAGCCTGAACAAAATTCGTGGGGAAGATCCCAGTTTGTTGGTGCACTTTTGTTGATGGTCGTTTGTTTTGTTAGAGCCATGATCTCACACTCATTAGTCTTCCTGCTTCTGCTTCCCGAGTACTGTGACTACATGTGGGCGCCACCCTGCCCTCCAAATCATTATTTTAAGAACAGTCCCCCCTCACCTGAGATGTCCCCCTTCTCCCTGAACCCCTAATGGCACAGAAATGTATGTGGGACACTCAACATCTAGCCGTGACGCCGGGCGGTGGTGGCGCGCGCCTTTAATCCCAGCACTCGGGAGGCAGAGGCAGGCGGATCTCTGGGAATTTGAGGCCAGCCTGGTCTACAAGAGCTAGTTCTGGGACGGGCACCAAAGCTACAGAGAAACCCTGTCTCGAAAAACCAAAACAAAAAACAAAAAACAAACAAACAAAAAAAAAACCATCTAGCCGTGACATCATCATTCTGAAAGAGAAATAAAAGGCTTTTTAAAGATTTATTTTTATGTAGATTAGGTCTTGCCTGCAATTTATATATATGCACCATGTGCATGCCTGGTACCCATGAAGGCCAGAACAGAGTATTTGGATCCATTGAAACTGGAGTCTAAACAGAGTGGCCTCAATGGAACAAAAATTGTGACATCCATGTGACCATGACTTTGTGGCAGAACATTTGCCTGGTATGCAGGAGGCCTTGAGCTCCATCCCCAACACTACAAAAGCGGGATGGCACAGACAGAAGTAAATAACTTCTCTGATGGTATAACACTAAAAATAGGGCATGGTACCGGGTGGTGGTGGCGCACACCTTTAATCCGAGCACTCGGGAAGCAGAGGCAGATGGATCTCTATGAGTTCTAGGCCAATATGGTCTACATAGCAAGTTCCATACCAGCAGAGCTACATAGTGAGACCCTGTCTCAAAATACAAACGTTTCTGTTAGCAAGAGACAAAAGCACAAAATGTATTATGCATATGTTGAATTTGGCAAGAGTGGAGGGCTGAATAAGAAAAGCAGTTAAGAATTCAGTAAGGCCGGGCGATGGTGGTGCACGCCTTTAATCCCAGCACTCGGGAGGCAGAGGCAGGCGGATCTCTGTGAGTTCGAGACCAGCCTGGTCTACAGAGCTAGTTCCAGGACAGGCTCCAAAGCCACAGAGAAACCCTGTCTCGAAAAACCAAAAAAAAAAAAAAAAAAAAAAAAAAAAAAAAAAAAAAAAGAATTCAGTAAGAAGTGGGCCCAGGACAGTCTGGGAGGGTACCGAATGCTGGACTAAATAATCTACAGGTTGGTGGGGGGAAAAGAAGCAATGATAACAAGGGAAAGGAAGGAAGCCTTCTGAATACTTGGGTTTCTCGGACATGGCTTCCCTGTGATGCTTTCGCGCAAATCTGTACTCTTTCCTCCAGTCTGTGAGATTCTGCCTGAGAAAAAGTTACCAAAGAATCACAGAATTCTAGACACTGAAGAAAGTTTGTCTTTAATAGAAAGCATAGATCCCGTCCTGGGATCAAAGATGGGGCAGGGTGCCAGGTGGGCAGTGGTGACCCATGCCTTTATCCTGCCACTCAGGAGGCAGGTCTCTGTGAGGTTAAGGCCAGCCTGCTCTATAGAGTGACTTCAAGGACAGCCGCAGACACACAGAGAAACTGTCTGGGGGGAGGAGGAGTGCAGGAACAAATGGTCAGAACTGGGCGTTTGAAGGGAGCTTCATTTCCAGCGACAGCCCGGGTTACCTTTCAGTTTATCTTTAATGGTTTCCGATAGACGTTTTGTGAGATGAGGCATTTCATCTGGAGAATATTCAGCGCTTGCCAGTTCCTCTTTGAGCACGGAATGGATGCAGTCTTTAACCACAGAGGGTCTAAACCTAAATCAAACAATTTGAGAACATCTAAATGTCAGCTCAGCACCCCAATGAGCTCCCTTCAACACCCCAACATCATTCTCACGTCAGCCTTTTTGTCAGCAGCAACCTTAAAAACTGTATCTAGTTGTGAAGTCACTGGGAGGTGGTGGTGCACACCTTTAGGTCCCAGCACTCAGGAGGCTGAAGCAGGAGGATCTCTGTGAGTTGGAGGCCAGCCTGGTCTACAGAGTGAGTTCCGGGACAGCCAGGGACTCGAAGACAAAAAAATAAATACATGAAATACTGTATCTAGGGCCTGAGAATGTAGCTCAGTGGTAAAGAACTTGCCTTGCATGAATGAGGCTCTGTTTTCGATCTCTAGCACTGGCCCCACCTGATACTGTTATCTACTTCTTCCATCCTTTCTTCTTACATTTACTTTGAGTCAGGATGTCTGTGTGGGAGTCGGCTCCTTCCTTTCACTACCAAGGTCTCCAGGACTGAGCTCAGGTCATCGGGTCTGAAGTAAAGCACGTTCACCAGCTGGGTCATCTCACTGGTCTCTTTTATTTGTTTATGTGCACATTTGCCTGTGTGTATGTATGTGCACCACGTATAACGCCTGGTGCCCCTGGAGTTACAAACAACAGTGAGCTGCCCATGTGGGTGCTGGGAACCAAACCTGGGTACTCTGCAGGGCAGCAGATGCTCTTAATTGTTCTCCAGCCCCTGCTTATGCTCTTTCCGCCATTCACAAAATGCTAAGCTTCTCTTAAACAAGTCTCACTGGCACATACTAACCCCGTTCTGTGCCATTTCCAAAGGAAACACAGCTCAGGGACATTCTATACATTAGAACATTTGCTGCGGTAACTGCACATACCTTTTTCAATATCCACGGGGAAACTGCTGCATGAAGTTGCTATCACATATAGGACTATCTCTACCTTTTAAAGATTTACTTATATTTTATATTTTTGGTGTTTTGCTTGCATGTATATCTGTAGAGGCCAGAAGATAGCATCTGATCCTATGGAACTACAGTTACGGATGGTTGAAAGCCGCCATGTGGGTGCTGTACTCCAGTCCTCTGGAGGAGGGGCTGTAGGACCCTCACCCCTTATTCTCAAGGGGGCGAGAAGAAATTTCCTAGCAGAATGTTTTCCCAGGAAGATAGTTGCCTTCCCTTCTCCCACCCAGCAGATTCCGAGCACAAGGTGACTTAGCTCAGCCCAGCCAGGCACCTGGTACAGGCTGATAAAGATGGCCTAACTCAGGAACAGTGGCCTTGCTCTAAGAACAAGGAAAAAGCTGACTTAGAATGGGAGGGAGCAAAAATCCTTGCATCCGTGCCAAAGCAGCTTCAAAAAGCCTCTTTGTAGTTATGCCTTTAAAAGCCTACCCCACAGAGGAGACACAACTCTCTCTACCTCACTATAACGGGATTAGTAGATAGGGGTTCCAAACATGTTTGTAGTATGCTGATTAAACCTTGCTTATTGCCGGGCGTTGGTGGCGCACGCCTTTTATCCCAGCACTTGGGAGGCAGAGGCAGGCGAATCTCTATGAGTTCAAGTCCAGCCTGGTCTACAAGAGCTAGTTCCAGGACAGGCTCCAAAACCACAGAGAAACCCTGTCTCGAAAAACCAAAAAAAAAAAAAAAAAAAAAAAAGGAGAGATGGCTCAGAGGTTAAGAACATTGCCTGCTCTTCCAAAGGTCCTGAGTTCAATTCCCAGCAACCACATGGTGGTTCACAACCATCTATAATGAGATCTAGTGCCCTCTTCTGGCCTGCAGGCATGCATACAGACAAACCTCAGTTTACATAATAAATAAATCTTATCGGGTGGTGGTGGCGCACGCCTTTAATCCCAGCACTCGGGAGGCAGAGGCAGGAGGATCTCTGTGAGTTCGAGGCCAGCCTGGTCTACAAGAGCTAGTTCCAGGACAGGAACCAAAAAGCTACGGAGAAACCCTGCCTCGAAAATCCAAAAAAAAAAAAAAAAGATGGTGGCGCACGCCTTTAATCCCAGCACTCGGGAGGCAGAGGCAGGCGGATCTCTGTGAGTTCGAGACCAGCCTGGTCTACAAGACCTAGTTCCAGGACAGGCTCCAAAAAACCACAGAGAAACCCTGTCTCGAAAAACCAAAAAAAAAAAAAAAAAAAAAAAACAAAAAAAAACCCTTGCCTCTCTGGTGGTCGTATCTGGGCACAGCAGAGCCAGTGCTCTAAACCACTGGGGCGTGTCTTCAGGCCTTCACCTTGGATTTTGAGGCAGGGTCTCTAAGTCTTGCACGTGAGGTTATGCTGGCCAGAAAGTTCCAGAGCCTGTTTCTCCAATACCAAGACCAAATCTCCATCACTAGGATCACAATATGCAACGACTTTAGTGGGTGCAGGAATTGAACTCAGGACTTGATGCTTTCAGAGCAAGCACATGACAGACAGAACTCTCTACAGCCCCTCCCCCCCAATCTACACCCCTTACCCCTCGAATTAAAAAAAAAAATCCTCTCTCGGTTCCAGTGAGATGGCTTAGCTGGTATTACAGTCAAGCCTGATGACCTAAATTCAATCTCAGGAACCACATAATGGAAGAACTGAACAGAACCAATTCCAACAAGTTGTCCTCTGATCACAAGTGCACAGCACAGGTGAGCACGCAGTAACTCTCAAGAGTACTGCCAGCAAATTGCCTGTTTCCAGCCTCTGTTTTTTCTGTCCCCGGTGTGCACGCCCTAAAGCCTCCGTGAGGTCAACCACTCCCATGAGCCAGCATAGGGTTCCCGGGAAGACCGGCCAATCCCGCGGCAGAGCTCTGCTTTGGAAAAGTCGCCACAGCGGAACGCCAAAGCCCGCCCAGCTCCGCCCCTCTCCGCGTCTCCTTGGCGACGCTGAAGCGCCCGGGCCCCACTCCCGACCGACTTCGTCCGCCGTGCCCCGACCGCTACGCGCCTTTGCTGGAAAATGGGCCTCAGAATATAGGTGTTCTCCGGCTCCCCTGAGTTTTTGTCGGCCTCGAACAAGCCCTCGGAGGCACCGACTGATCCGGACCGGCCTTTGGTGGACGCGGCCATAGTCCCGCGTCTGGACCAGAGGATCTCTAGAGAGGCCCGGCCGGTTGCTGCGGCCCAGAGGTCCCAGAGC
Source organism: Chionomys nivalis (assembly GCF_950005125.1). Taxonomy (NCBI): domain Eukaryota; kingdom Metazoa; phylum Chordata; class Mammalia; order Rodentia; family Cricetidae; genus Chionomys; species Chionomys nivalis. The sequence continues at coordinate 62,204,119 of NC_080088.1, forward strand.
GCGTCCCCAGGACAACGGGTCGCTCACGTGACATGAATAGCCACGCCCCCTTTGGCGCCTGCGCACTGGCTGCAGCTAATGGTGCCTAGTAGTCTGGGGTTAGGGAACCTACCGCTTGCTGGCGCCAGCAAGCAGCGAGACCAGCCCAGGCTAACTTCCTTCTGTTTCTTCTCTTCCTGTTTTTGAGACAGGTGGCCTCGAATTTGCTAGGTAGCAGAAGGTACCGCTGAACTCCGGCCTCGACCTTCCCAGGTTTGGGATAACGGGCATGCACCACCGTGCTAAATTTTATGGGTGCCAGAGCTAGAACTCTACTGAGTCACATCTATGCACACTGTTCCTTCTGGTTTTGGACAACTTGTGAATTAAAAGAAAGAGTCAAGAGTAGAATTTATTTATAAATTTTTGTTTTAATTTTTGAGGCAAGATTTTTTTATTTTAGTTGAAATTTATTTTATACACTATATTCTTATCATACTTTCTCCTTATGCCAGGTTCACCAGATTCCCCCTCACCTCCCTGTCAGATCCAAAGGAAACTCTAATTCACTCAACTCCAAAAGGCAGCCCAAATATTCAGAAATCAACTCCTGCTGGACTATAGGAATTCTGGCTGTGAGATAAAAGCCAGTGTTGCTCAAGAACCTGTGGAACTGGTTATGCCTTACCTCCTGCAGAAAGAATTTCGTCTACCCAAGCTCTTACAGCATTTCTAAGTGTGTACTGGCCTCCAGGCTCCCTCGCAGATAACCCTGGCCACATCCAGTCTCCTGGCCACGTTCAGTCAACTTCTTTCCCTCTGCTCTGGACTTTTTCAAATGTCTCTGGCTGTTCTCTCATATCTATAATAAAAACCTTAATCGTGTCATGTTGGCAATTTCTTTACTGTGTCCCCTTGAATACACTTCCTACCCCAACCCCAACTTAAGACTCTGCTCTCTCTCTCTCTCTGAAAAAAAAAAAAAAGCCAAAAAAAAAAAACAAAACAGGTCTAGTGGCTTTAATTTCAGCAGTTTGGAAGCATTGGCAACAGATCTTGGAGTTTGTGGCCAGCCCGTTTTACAGAGGGAGTGTAGGGTGAAAGGGTCAGTGAAAACAACTTGACCCCAGAACCAGAGCTTGAAATTGCACCAATCCCTCAGCTTGCTCCAGAGTCAGGCTACAAAATCCCACCAATCCCTGAGCATAGAATCCCACCAACCACTGAGGCCCCTGTGTACAGAATCCCACCAATCCCTAAACACAGAATCCCGTGAACACAGAATTCCACCAATCCCTGAACACAGAATCCCACAAATCCCTGAGATCCCTGAGCACAAAATCCCACCAATCCCTGATCTTGCCCTAGAATTGGGCCACAAAAACCCACCAATTTCAAGCCACCCAGGGAAGTCCCACTCCCCAAGAAACCCTATCTAAGCTCTGTGCCCTGTTCAATTTGCTCCCGCTTCTCATCCTAGAGGCAGCTACCCTCCTGCATTTTTCTGATGGAGGAGGGTCTATGTGTTACTTTTATTGGTTAATAAAGAAACTGCCTTGGCCTTTGATAGGCCAGCCCTTAGGTGGGTGGAGAAGACAGAACAGAATGCTGGGAGAAAGAAGCCGAGTCAGTCAGTCGCCACGATTCTCCCACCCAAGACAGACGCAGGTTAAGATCTTTCCTGGTAAACCACCACCTCGTGGTGCTACACAGATTATTAGAAATGGGTTAATCAAGATGTGAGAGTTAGCCAATAAGAGGCTGGAACTAATGGGCCAGGCAGTGTTTAAAAGAATACAGTTTCCGTGTAATTATTTCGGGTAAAGCTAGCTGGGAGCCAGGCCACAGCCCGTCACTCCCACCACTATATTTTTCCTTCCCAATAAATCTCCTGAGTGAGGTTTGTTGTGCAGTGTGTGACATTTTCCTTGGAGTGGAGCCCAGCTGTAATGATTTTTTTGCCAGAGCCAGAGCAGAGTGGTTAACAACTTCACTGGGGATACCCTCCCCTACCAGAACAGAGTTGGTCCACTTGTATTGGGAAAACCTTTCCCTGGAGCAGAGCTGTAAGCTGCCACTCTTAGAGTGACTGTGACATTCTTTGGCTCCCGATGGTCAGAATTCCTTTCCATTCAAGCTGCAATACTTACAGAGTTCTGTTAGCCCCCAAAGAAATATGGGACAAGTCTCACTCAGTACCTGTAGCTCCTCCCAGCACTTCTGACCCAGCCCCACATCCTAAACCTCTCCAACCTAGGCTCTGGGCCTCATTTGCCTTCCCCCAGATTCTGATCCCTATGTAACAGCCATTTTGGCTACACAGCCTCTTGGTTCTCATGCATTCTCTTGGTCTTCTTGGTCCTCTTGATCGCCCTCTCCTCTCTTCTTCCTCTTCCTCCCGCAACCCCACAGCCCAGTCTATTCTGCTGACCATGGTCAGTCTGGACTCTTCCAGATGCCACTGGCTGGTTTGTCCCTCATGTACAATAAAGACCTTTCTTGGGTTTTGAGACAGGGTTTCTCTGTGTAGCCCTGACTGTCCTGGAACTTAAATGAAAATGAGGACAAGACTGCGTGCCTAGGTACAGGTGAGAAGGATGTTTTGTTGTTGCTGTGGTGCGGGAGAATTGTCTGTATTCTGTCAATCATGTTTTAAATAAACACTGATTGGCCAGGCAGGAAGTATAGGCAGATCACCAGACAGGAAGTAGAGGCAGGGCGATGAGAACAGGAGAATTCTGGGAAGGAGGAAGCCCATTCCTGGCACTCCTGCCCAGACCACCGAAGAAGCAGGATGTAATCTGCCTGGCTAAAAAAGGTACTGAGCCACATGGCTAACATAGATCAGAATAATGGGTTAATATAAGTGATAAGAGCTAATAAGAAGCCTGAGCTAATGGGCCAATCAGCTTTATAACTTAAAAAGATATCTGTGTGATTTTCTTTGGGGTTTGCCGACTGCGGGGTACTGGGCGGGATGGAAACCCAACAAGCAAGCCGGCCCTGTTCATGTTACATTGCTGTTGTTTTGCTTGTTTGTTTTCTGCTTTTTTGAAACAGGGTTTCTCTTTGTAACATCCTGGAACTCACTTTGTAGATCAGGCTGGAATTAAAGGTGTGTGTCACCACTACCCAGCACCTGTCTGTAATTTTAACAGGCAACTTAACTAATGAACTAATGAGCTACCGAGGTGTTTGTAACCTTGGGAGTCAGGGGAGAGCTGTTAAACTGGTAAATCTATCAGTACCCTAGTCATCAAACACCATCAGATCTGAGAAGGATAAATTTTACCCGAGTAAGCAGAAGTGAGACAGCCTTCCATTTACCTAGACAGCTACCCCAAGTTTCTCCGAGGTTCCAAGGTAGTATCAGTTTTCAACTGCCAAGTAAGATCTGACAGACTTTCCTGTGGAGTAGGAATTTGGGGGAGACCGGCCTACCTTGCTTGACTTGACAAAGCAGGGTAATCTATTCCCCAGTGTCTTGCTTGTCCACAGACTGGACAGGGTCTTAGCAGCAGTTAAGATGCAAGGCAATTTTTTCCTGTGACTGGCTTTGCTACATTTAAAGCAAGCTCCAGATGGAAGTTCTTCTATGGTCATCCATATAGGATGCTGCCAGGACCTGGCATGTCTCTACCATGAGAAGACTTTTTATTAAAATGCCATATTCTCAGACCTCTGAAGCGTTTGAGGATGGGGGGGGGTCATTATCTGTTAGGCATAAGCAGTTTAGTGTATCTAGAAGGCAAATCCCAGTTTTCACAGGCTCAGGCCTTTAATCCCAGCACTCGGGAAGCAGAGGCAGGCAAGTCTCTGTGAGTTAGAGGCCAGCCTGATCTACAAGAGCTAGTTCCAGGAGCTGGAGAGATGGCTCAGAGGTTAAGAGCATTGCCTGCTCTTCCAAAGGTCCTGAGTTCAATTCCCAGCAACCACATGGTGGCTCACAACCATCTGTAATGGGGTCTGGTGCTCTCTTCTGGCCTGCAGGCATACACACAGACAGAATATTGTATACATAATAAATAAATAAATATTTTTTTTTAAAAAAGAGCTAGTTCCAGGACAGGCACCAAAAGCTACAGAGAAACCCTGTCTTGAAAAATCTAAATAAATAAATAAATAAATAAATAAATAAATAAATGTCCCAATGTGTCTTCTATGACATTCAGAAGGGGTAGTTGCTGGAGAAATACCCTTTTACAAGTTCCAGGAGAGACAGGCTAATTTTAGTAATCAGATTTTGATTCAGAATGTTCCTTCTTCAGTCAGACATGGTAGCACATTTGGGAGGTGGAGACAGGTGGATCAGGAGGAGTACAAGACTATCCCCAGCTACATGGTGAGTTAAAACCAGCTTGAGCTACATGAAACTCTATCTCAAGCAAAACAAAACGAAAAGTTCATTCAGGAAGGCCTAGATTGGCCTCTGTGGTTCTAACTCCCAACCCCCACTTTCCCTGGTCATCCTTCATAATACCCCGGAGTGGTCTGGCTCCTTAGGGCTGCCCTCTAGCATCTGTCGGTGAGATTCTTCATGCTCTGCCTGACTGGTTATGACTCCCTTTTGGAACTGGTCTGCATACTGAGGTCTGTGGAGAAAGACCACAGGGCAGGGTAGACAGCCCACACCAGCTCAGTGCTCACAGTCTCTGTAGCTGCCCCTTGGCTCAACAACACCAGCCCTGCTTCTGGCATGAGCCTTGCATCCATAGACAAGCTTGAAATCTGTCTGGCACTGTGGTGGTTTGAATGAGAATGGCCCCCATAGGCTCGTATATTTGAACATTTGGCCTGAAACTGGTAAACTGTTTAGGCAGGATTAGGAGGCATGCCACTGTTGGAGGACGTGTGTCACTGGAGGTGGATTTGAGGTTTCAAAAGTCCATGCCAAGCCCTGTCTCTTTCTCCCCACCTCCAGACTTCCAGATGATACAAAGCTCTCAGCTACTGCTACAGCACCATGCCTGCTGCCATGCTCTCTGCAATGGTGATCACAGGCTCACTCTCCATAACTGTAAACCTCAGTAAACTATTACTTTATAAATGGCCTTAGTCATGACATGTCTTCACAGCAGTTGTGAAGTAGCTAAGCCACCTCTCACACCTCTTTGCTGGACTAACTTAACTCTTCCAAGCAGTATCAGCTCAGACACATCCAAAGCCTTCCCGAGGCTTTCTCTGGAGCTCACTGTTCCTCTGAGCTCCTTGGTACCTGTGTTGAATGCTAACATAGTTCTTACCCATATGATGTTCAAAGTATGGTAAGTCTGAAAGGCAGGGCAGGGACCAAGGGCAAGCAGCTTGCCCTGGGCACTTCTGGATTGGATTTATAGCATGAGCAACTGTGCAGGCCTACAGCGGGTACTCAGAACATACTACTTGTTGAACTCTACCATAGACTGCTAGAAATAACCATTGTCTGTTAGTCTGCTAGGGTTACTCTAACAGACTTCCTCAGTCTGGAGGACTAGTCAACAGAAGTCTGTGGTTGTTGCTGTGGTTGAAACAAGGTCTCTCTATTTAGCCAAGACTGGCCTTGAATTCATGATTCTCCTGCCTCAGGTTCCTGAGTGACAGTATTATAAGCATGAACTGCAATGACCATATTTTCCTCACAGTTTAGTAAGCTAGAAATTGAAGATCAAGGTAACAGCAGATTTGATTTCTAGGGAGGTGTGTCTCTTCGGGTTGCAGATGGGTAACTCCTTGCTTCGTCCTTATGTGGCCTTTTCTTTATCCTCACGTGTACAAACACCACCTTCCTTCTTCTCCTCAACCTTTAAAAAAATTGGGGTGGGCCTACATAGATGGATCAGTGATTAAGAACACAACCTACTCTTCCAGAGAGCCTAGGTTTTAATTCCCAGCACCCTCATGGTAGCTTACAACCATTAGTAAGTCCAATCTCAAGGAATCTCACCCCCTCTTCTGGCCTGCAAGAAGAGGCTTTCTTCTTGTATGAAAGTACACAGACATACATACAGGCAAAACATCCATATATACAAGTAAAATAAGACAAATTTTAAATTAAAAATTACATTTATTTATTTATATATAGGAATCGGAGTTATGCATGTGCCATGGTGTGTGCGCATGCGTGTGTGTGTGTGTCTGTGTGTGTGTAGAGGTAGGACAATTTACAAGAGTCTGTTCTTTCTTTCCACCACGTGGGTTCTGGAGATCAAGCCTCAGGTCTTCGGGCTTAGCAGCAAGCATCTTTACCCATGAGCCACTTCATGGGTCCCTCCTTTGAAAGGTTTAGGAAAGGCCAGCTTACCCTAAGCCCACACCTCCTCTCTGGAGCCTCATCTTGCCTTAAACAAAGGGTTCTCCTGACTTCTGATAAAGGATGCTCTCGAGGTGTTTTATAGGTCAAAGGTTCCTTCTCTGCTGGGAGAGGGGCAATGGAATAGTTTCTCTGAGAATTGACACCTGAATGATGTTTGTCAGATCAAAGGGCTCCTCCCTCCCTTCTGGAAAAGGGTCCATTATTGTTTACAAACCAGCCCTCAGCCTGCACCTGGTGGGATGTGAGTGCAGCCTTTAGATCCTAAGGACCTTATCCTCCCTTCTCTCCCAAGAGTTTTTCTGAGGCACTGCCTGCTAAGAAAATGCCCAGGATACTCTTAATACTCTTCACTGGCCTAATAAGCATGGGGATCTGCAACTTTCTTTCATGGAGTATTTATTTCCCTCTCTCCCTCCTTTCTGTCCTTTTCCAGTATTGGAGACTGATTCCAGAATTCTGCTTATGTTGTAACAGTAAGCTACATCCTTGGCCCTATTATTTTGAGACAGGGTCTCTCTAAATTGCCCAGGACTGCCCATCCTCCTGCCTCATCTTCCTGAGTCTTTTTTTGTTTGTTTGAAACAGGATCTCAAAATGTAGCCCAGGCTGGTCTAGAAGTGATGATCCTCCTGACTCCAGCTTGGAGACCACAGGTGTGCACCACCATGCCCAGCCTCTTGCCCGTCTTGTAAGGATGTCAATCCTACTGGATCAGGCCCTCACATTTATGACCACAGGTATCCTTGATTACAGGTAAGGACGGCCCTGTCTCTAATACAGTCACATTGGTGCTAAGGGTTCCTGTCTATGCTTTGGAGGAAATGCAGTTATGTCTATTACAATAGTAAACCTGATTTTAGAATTTGGGGGGTCACCTATCTGTGTGTTTGAGATTGGAGGGCTCCCTTTGGGAGTCTCGGCTTCTCTGTCCTACCATGTGACCAACTTTCATGGGGTTGTCAAGAGGCTGAAATGAAATTATTTTACGGGTTAAAAATTCCTCCCTATACACCAGCAATGACTTCATTGCTCTTTCTATCACAGTGTCATCTTCAAAGTATGCAGGTGACGTTCATTTTATCCTACCATTCCCCCATGTGCAGGAAGATGCTGGCAGCTTACAGGAGGGCCTAATGGGGATTCCCACCCTGTTCTTGCAGGAAGGGTTGGAGGAAGCTTGCAGTGAGAACACCAGTTCAGGAGAGGACATCTGTTACCTAGCTCTTCTCACAGAAGCTGCAGAACAGGCCAAGGATGCTATTGACGACATGGATGGCCACCAGGAGAAGCTGGAGGAGGCTGATACACACGAGGGAGGAGAAGAAGGCCACATGCCAAACCACAGCCTTAGAGGGCTCCAGGCAGATGGAGGTCCAGAGTGAACGGTCATACAAATAATTCCTAGCCCGGAGAATAAACAAAAACAGCCAATCAAGGAACTCTAATAGAAAAACACAGGGTTGGGGCTCCCCCGGCCCAGGTCACAGGACTGTGCTTGTGAGGGTGACCATTACCTGTTGGGAAGATCTTTGAAGGGATAGCCAAATTTCCAAGCTTGTGTCTGATTGAAGGACGAGGTGTCGAACATACAAAAGGGACCGTCTTTCAAGGCTACCCCAGAAGTGACAAAGCAAACCAAGGCCCCCAGCAGAGCCAGGCTGCTTGACAACAGAGCAATGAGCATCTGTAGAGGAGACAGGAGACACGGCTTACACGGAACTGTGGTCACGGGACTGGTGAGGTGACACGGTCAAGTCTAGCTTCTCAGGTGGCAGGCATTCTCCACACTATAATGGGGGTGGGGGAGTGACAGATTCATTTAGAATGTGTCCAAGGGTGTCTGTCCCTGGGAAAAGCCAAGAAGAAACTGGCAGACACATGGGTCTCCATCTCCTCCCTGCACAGGGTCTTTGGCCCCTCCGGCAGGTTGAGACCCCCTTGCTAGTCTATTGCAGTCACTGAGCTCTGGACCAGCAAAGTGGTTTTCGCATGCCCACTTTCCTCCTCTACTGACAGCTTATCATTAAAGCCACCAAATTCCCACTCTTGATCTCTTTCAAATCAAGCAAAAAAAGAAAAAGGCGAGAAGGAAGCAGAGGAGGAGTTGGCTTGGTCAGTAGAAGACACAAATTCTGTTAGTTTATCAGAAGTCCAAAGCCGGGCGATGGTGGCGCACGCCTTTAATCCCAGCACTTGGGAGGCAGAGGCAGGTGGATCTGGTCTACAGAGCTAGTTCCAGGACAGGCTCCAAAGCCACAGAGAAACCCTGTCTCGAAAAACCAAAAAAAAAAAAAAAAAAAAAAAAAAGTCCAAGGCCATGGTTCTCCTAACAGAGTGTCAACACAATTACCTGGGAATTCATAGTTGAATATGGACTCTCTTCAACCCATCCCAGATGTCCTGGGTTAGAAATCCCAGGTAAGACGAAGCAATTTGTGTTTTAACAAATGCTTTAGAAAGTCTGATGCTCACCCAAGAGTCACTCGCTTAGCCAGGCAGTGGTGGCACACACCTTTAATCCCAGCACGTGGAAGGTAGAGGCCAGCAGGCAGAGGTCAGTCTGGTCTGCGGAGTGAGTTCAAGGACAGCCCAGAGCTACACAGAGAAACCCTGTTTCAGGGCGAAGAAAAAGAGCCACTCGCTCAGGCCAAAGAGAACAGAGAGTAGTGAACAAAGCGCCTGTGTGTTTGTAGGTAATGTTTTAGCATGGAATGCAGTTGGAGGGCTTCCCAGTGTGGGAAGCAGAGCGGGTCTCGTGTGGAGTGACAGTAACAGGGCACCCATTCACACTAAATATGTATGCGCTGGGTACTTCTGTCAGCTGGACACAAACTACGACAACCCAGGAGGAGGGACCGCCAACTGAGGGTTCGCCTCCCTCAGTTTGGCCTTTAGGCATGTCTGTATGGAATTTTCTTGATTGATGACCGAGGCTGTGGGGCCCAGCCCACTGTGGATGGCGCCATCCCTGGGCAGGTGGTCTCGAGAGGTATTAGAAAGGTAGCTGACCATTAGCCTGAAAACAAGCCAATAAGCAGCACCCCTCTACAGGCTCTTCTTCAGTTCCTGCGTCCACATGCCTGCCTTGAGCTTCTGCCCTGATCTCCCCCAGTGGTGGATTGTGAGCTGGAAGGTGTGAGAGGAAATAAACCCTTTCCTTCCTAAGTTGCTTTGCTCATGGTCTTTACCACAGAACCAGAAAGCAAACTAGAACAATATATATGCATATGTCTGTATGGCATGCATAGATGTATACACACACATACATGGAATCCAGGCTGATCACAACTATGTGGCCCAGGATGACCTTGAACTCGTGATCCTCCTGTCTCCATCTTTCAAAAGTTGGTGTTAAAAGGGATGAGCCACCATAGCCAGCTTGGGGTATTTGAAAGTCTATACCAAGGCAGCGGTAATTAATAACGTACAAACTTATTCTGGGCTTGTCAGTATCTGTAGAGTAGAAGAATTAGATTATAAATTGGTGGCTGGGTTATTTCTAATGGTAAGAAAAAGGTCTCTGTGCGTGCGGGCACACGTGCGAACAGGTGTCTGAGTGTGTGTGGAGGGGTACATGTATGTGGTCTGTTTGGGTTCCTCGGTTGGTTGTTTTAGTGCTGAGAATTCACTCCAGTACCTCGTGCACACCAGGCAAATGCTCCATTCCTGAGCTCCATCCCAGACCTCTAAGAAAATGTTCAACCAGCCAAGCACCAGCAGAGTGCTTCACACCAAGACTGCCAGCACTGGGGAGATGAGGCAGGAGGATGACAAGTTCAAAGATAGCTCCAAGTTACACAGCAAAAACCTGTCTCAAGAAAGCCCAGACAGGGGTTGGAGAAAGGTGTCTCGTGGTGGAGAGCACTGCCTGTTCTTCAGAGGACCCGGGTTTTGTTCACAACACCCGCCTGACTGCTCAAGACCCAGTGTAACTCCGTTCCAGGGGGTCTGGCACCCTCTTCTGGCCTCCACAGACACCAGCCACATATGTGGCACACAAACATACAAGCAGTCAAAACACCATACACACACGAAGTCAAATAATACAAATAAAAATAAAAGAAAACCCAAAATAACTAAGTAAGTACATAAAAAAATAGCCAGGAAAGTTTCTATCAATGATATATGTTTATAGTATACTTAAATTCTATTCATATCATTTTAGTATGAAAGAATAAGCAGCTTATCACATTGGTGTAGATATCTGTGGTTCATTAGCCACTTCCTTCTTTGTCTTGACCACCTCTTCTTCTTTCTTACTTTTTTTTTTTTTTTTTTTTTGGTTTTTCAAGAGAAGGTTTCTCTGTGTAGATTTGGAGCCTGTCCTGGAACTCGCTCTGTAGACCAGGCTGGCCTCAAACTCATACAGAGATCTGCGATTAAAGGTGTGCGCCCCCACCTCGAAGTGACCACCTCCCTTCTTACAGATGAATCTGGAAAAATTAAGTCACTTGCCAAGAGGTTGGAGTTGTTAAAGGACATAGCTAGGCGCTGACTTCAAGCCTGAAACCTGAGCCAAAGCTGAGCCCTCTTCCTCTAGAGCAAAGAACGAGAGAGCGGTGTTAAAGGGTGGGGCTCGGTGCTTACGTGCCGACAGGGTGCACTGTCGCTGAAGTAGCCCGTCAGGGAGATGAGAGTTGCTGCCAGGAGTACCTGGAAAGCAGAGGAGTGTGTTAGGAGGAGACTACGTGGGCCTGGAGAGATGGCTCAGTGGTTAAGAGCACTGGCTGCTCTGTCGGATGTCGGACATCGAACGGCTCAGGTTTGGTTCCCAGCACACACGGAAGCTTACAACCTGTTACTCCAGTTTCAGAGAATGGAACTTCTGGCCTCTGAAGGTTCTGGCACCCACATGGTCCACATGCTTACATATGTACAGTCAAAACACCCATACTCATAAAATAAATGAATCTGAAAGAAGAGACCAGGGGATTTTCATTTCTAGCTGCCACACACAGCTGTTGAAATGAACTTAGGGCCCAGGTTGAATTTAGCTTGTTTCGACTCTGTTGATGCTGACATCCATCTAGCCTTCATGCTTCTGAGCTAAAAACCAACAACCCACGATAAGTCCCCCTATTCCTTGGTCTGTTCATGGACCCAATACCAATTTGTTGGAACACCCCGACCACCACCACCTTCCAGTTCCATCCCTGAAACCCTTCACCTACCATGAATCCTCCTCCCCAGAGCCCAGCGCCCAGCATGGCATGCTTGCCAATGAGGCCCCTCGTCAGGTAGGTCGTATCCCAGTTAGGAAAGAGGAGTGCGATGTTGGCCCCAGCAGCAAACAGCGATGCAGTTCCGAGGCTCAGCCCAAGGAAGCGGGAGCAGGTCCGTGAGCAGGCCACCACACGGGGAAAAGACAACATCCTGGAAGGATGGGAGAGGGTCACAACAGAGCCAGGGTGCGAGTACACAACAGGGCACGGATGGAGACGGCTTCTGAGAAGAGGTCATGCTGAGGGCAGCTGAGGCATTTTCAAACACACTGCCTTGCTAAGTCTTCCATAATAATTGGAGTTACAGCCTCCATTTCCTGCCAAGCTTCAACCACACGTATTTCCACAGTCCATTTTGTGTGTGCCCTATTAGTGCCAGTGATTATTTCTCATTTTTCTTTTAAAATTTTTACATTTTCTTCAGTGAGTGTGTGTGTGCGTGTATGTCTGCACTCGCACATGCGTGCACATACGTATGTGTGTGTAGGGGCATTCGTGTGACAGACACATCACATGTGTGTAAGTCAGAGAAAAATATAACAATTTTCTTTCTTTTATGATCTACCTATTTTATGTATATGGATGTTTTGTCTGTATGTACATCTGTCTGTACACCAGAAGAGGTTGACCAATCCTCTAAGACTACAGTTATAGATGGTTTGGAGCTACTATGTGGGTGCTGGGACTTGAACCTCTGAAAGAATAGCCAGTGCTCTTAACCACTGAACCATCCTTCTAGCCAGAGGATAATTTTCTTTTTCTTTTTTTTTTTTTTTTTTTTTGTTTTCTGTTTTTCAAAACAAGGTTTCTCTGTGTAGCTCTGACTATCCTGGAACACCCTGTAGACCAGACTAACTGCATAATCACAGAGATCCGCCTGCCTCTGCCTCCCTAGTGTTGGGATTAAAGGTTTGCACCACTACCGCCCAGCCCAGAGGACAACTTTCAAGAGTCTGTTCTCTCCTTCCATCATGTGGTCCCAGGGATTGGACTCAACTTGTAAGGCTTGTTGGCAAGCACCTTTACCTACTTACTAGGTTATCTCAATAGACTTTCTATCCAATAAAGCTTTTAAAGGGTCCATCAAGATGCCCATTCTCCGTGCTTAAAGTCAGCGGTATTCTTTGATGATGTTGTTTGTTTTTTTGAGTTGGAGTCTCACTGTGTACCCTTGGCTGTTCTGGAACTCAGTATATAGACCAAATTCTCAAACTCTGAGAGATATATCTGCTTCTACTTCCCAAATGCTATGATCAAAGAAAGGCATGTATCCCCACACCTGACTGTCAGTGGTGTTCTTATCACTTGTCCAGTGTAATAAGAAAAAAAAGCCATAAGCAGGAAGTAACATTATTCAAAGATAATCTGGCTATAAAAGCAATCTATTGAAAATTACTTGAACTAATTTTAGGTTAATAATAGGTGAGTTTAGCAAGGACATAGAAAAAAATATTTATACACATCAGAGCTCCATGGTGTGGAGAAAGTTATCCAGTTGCTCATACAGCAAGCAGTTATCTCATCGATTGGTTTATACATTGCTGGGATATTTCAGGGTGAATCCCATTATGGAAGGGAGAAGAGCCATGGCTTCACAGAGTTCTACAGAATTGACAGTGACCAGCACTCGGGAGGCAGAGGCAGGCAGATCTCTGTGAGTTCAAGACCAGCCTGGTCTACAGAGTGAGTTCCAGGACAGGCTCCAAAGCCAAAAAAAAAAAAAGAATTGACAGTGACTATTCAAAAGACAGATGTTCCTTAAGCACTGAAATTCGGGCTCCTTACTACCCCGTAAGCTTGTGTAGTGATCTGTCAGCTGTACCTTTACTGTATGATGGTTGTGGCTCACAGCAGAATACCAGGGACCCAAAGGGGAGGAAGTGGTGAGGAGCTAGGAAAGACGATGGAGGCCTCCTTTTGAAGCCTACCTCCTTGCACCAGATTCAGCCTCCCAGTTCCTGTCAGGATGTGACCGGTGTCCAGAGGCAAGGTCCTCTAGAAAACACTCCTTCCTGCCAGGCGGTGGTGGTGCATGCCTTTAATCCCAGCACTCGGGAGGCAGAGGCAGGCAGATCTCTGTGAGTTTGAGGCCAGCCTGGTCTACAAGAGCTAGTTCCAGGACAGGCTCCAAAACCACAGAGAAACCCTGTCTCGAAAAACCAAAAAAAAAAAAAGAAAAAAATTTAGACAAATTAGAGGAAAAAACTACAAACCTGAGTGTGGTCTTTTGGGTGAGTGGAATTCAGAGAACCCCTCTAACTGAACACAGTGGCTCCCAGTATCTCAGTGAGTGCCAAGCCATATTCAGCACATAAGATGTGAGAGTGAAGAAGACGTGTGACTACATGTACAGTTCAGGACAGCAAATGCAGCCTCTGCATAGTATGCAGAAGCACATATGCATGCTATGTACGCATGATCGCTCAGTTAAATTGTTCTGAGGAAGCTTAAGTCTTAATCTAAAATAGAAATCTAGACATATTTTGGGGGTGCACATATGTAGAAGCAATGGACAGAAATGTTTCTGGGCATGCTCAGCTTGCAACATAAGAGTTTAAGTGAAAACAGTCCCTGAAGGAGAATTAACCCAAGAGTCTGCCCCTGAGGGTGCCAGCCTTGCTTAGTCACTAATAGCCCTCGGCTGGCCTGCACCTCGGACTCTGCAGCAAGAGCAGGGAGGTCCTACTCTACCCAAAGAGAAAGGGGGCTGAGCCGTGGTTTGACTTTCACTTCCTCTCCATGACCTTTCCCTTAGAAATCACAACATTCTGAGAAATCCTTCCAAATACTCGAGTCAGAAGATTAGTAAAGAGGTGGGCTCGGTTCCATGTGAGTAGAGACAGGCAGGATCAGGTCAAATTTGAGTTTGTTTCTTTTGACAGGGTCTCTTGTAGCCCAGGTTGGCTTAGTCACGATTGACTTCCTGCCTCCACCTCCCAAGGGTTGGGGTCTCAGGGATGCACGTTCATACCCCATAGGTCAAATCTCAAAATTAGGCTTTAGAGGAGGCCTGTGTTCAAACCTGAGGTGAAGGCTGGATGAGCCAATCAAACATCAGCCACCATCTGGGAACAGGGACCATTGTCTCGGAGCCAGAGTACACATTCTGTCTGTATCTGTTTCTTCACCTTTCCCTTCCCATCAACCAAGCCCAGTCTTTGCCTGGTACTGTGCTAAAGCCTAGGGAGACAAACGTGGAAAACACAGTCCCTTTCCTGAGGACTATAAAGCTAGGCAGAACAGGCAAAAAGCAAGGAGAAGGACATGGTCTGTATTGCAAGATTGGTGCTCTTCGCTGCTGCGCCCTGCTGGACACCATTTCATCGGACCCTTTCATCTCGACTTACCTGTGTCTGAAGACAAAAGTCAGAATGCGAGAACAAGAAAGTGGAGGGCGCTCTGTTCAAAATGGGCCTTGTCTCCTGCAGTCCCAGCCAGGACTCCTAGAAGGCCAGGCTTGCAGGGTCAGGAAGGGTCTGTATATATAGAGAGAGGTCACCTGGGCATTCGTGCGTGAGTGGGGAGTGTGCCCACAGCTGCCCACAGGCTGCCGCTAAAGGATCATTTTGTCACATAGGCGAGCCCTATGCTCATGACCCACTCCCTGCTCATTTTCATGTGATCCCAAGGAAGGAAGCGAGGGGCGTGATCTCATGAGCGCAATGGTTTTAAAGCGTCACTGGACGCAGCTGGGAGAACTACCTCAGCCTCCACCACCACCAGTACCCCTCCCCCACACCCACTGCACTGTCCTGCTGTATCATCCTTGCTTGTAGAATCTGGACTCCGTGGGCGCAGCAATGAGCACAACCTACCCTTTTTCCTTCTCACCCCACTTGCTTGGCCTCACAGGGCCATTCTTCCTTTCCTGTTCAAGCATCAGGCACCACCCTTAGTATCACAGTCACAACAAATGTGGTCTGCTGTACTGCTAGGGGAGCTGCAGACCTGTCCTAGATAAGGTCCTAGTCAAGCCCCCTCCCCTGCCAAACGGGGACGCTCCCCGTGATCCTAAGAGAGAAGTGGAAACAGGAGCCCTGTCTCAAAAGCAAAAATAAAGCAGAGTTTAAAATAACTTCGTGCCATATTAACGGCAAAGATGACAACTAATATCCAAGAATTATTGTGTCTTTTTCCTAGAAACTATCCAAGTAAAATATTTCCCCTTAATTTTCTTTCTCATACTTAGCAGAGATAATTACAGGAGGCAGAATGCACTATATTTGGCTCTTGGTCATAGTGACCAGCTTAAGAATTTTTAGAAAATAGATATAAATTCACAAATTCAGGAAGGGGAGGGACATAGAAATCTCCTTTATAATTATTATTATGTAATGTGTATGGGAGTTTTGTTTGCATGCACATCTGTGTGTGCCCGGTACCTGTGGAAGCTAGAGGACATGGGATCCCCTGACACTGGAGTTTTAGATGGTCGTGAGCTACCATGTAGACACCATCAATCAAACCCAGGCCCTCTGGAAGATAGGCCAGTGCTCTTAACTGTTTGAACCACCTCCCCAAGCCCAACCACAGACATTTTAATCACTCAATGGCCTTGTGCAAGTTTCCTGGGAACTTTAATTCATGCAACTGGTCCAGAACAGTGGTTTTCAACTGGGGGGTCACACACGACCCCTTTGGGCTCACACACAACCTTTTCACAAAGATTGCATGAAAAAATGCAGATATTTACATTATGATTCATAGCATACAGTTATGAGGTAGCAACAGAAATAATTTTAATGGTTGGGGGTCACCACAACACGAGGTATTAAAGGGTTGCAGCATTAGGAAGGTTCAGAACCACTGTTCTACAGGGTGAAGGCTGTATCTTACTTGACCTGAATACACTAAACCCAGCATGTTAGAAGTTCAAGATTCATTTTACTAATGAATGTGCCAAATAAAGTAACACACAGTCTCTGGTCAGACCTTACTTCTGTAGATGATACAAAATGACTAAGAAAAACCCCTATGTGTATGGATCTGAGTATGTGCATCACAGGCATGCAGTACCTGAGGAAGCCAGAAGAGGGGGGGCCAAATCCCTCTGGAACTGGGGTTACAGGTGGTTGTGAGCTGCCTGTTATGGATGCTGGGAACCAAACCCTGGAGAAGAACAGAGAGTGCTCTTGACTGTTGAGCCTTCTCTCCAGCCCTAGTTTAAGTTTTTTATTATTGTATTTATTTATTTAGTTTTGTTTTGAGACAGAGTCTCATTGGATAGCTCTGGCTATCCTAGAGCTTATCTTGTAGTCTAGGCTGGCCTCAAACTCACATAGATCTTCCTGCTTCTGCTACCCTAGTGCTGGAATATAGGTGTGTGCCACCACCCCGTGGGGGTCTCTAAAAACACCAGGGTCAGCAGAGTAATGATTCATGAGAATCTGGTGTGGTCTCCATCATACAGATAGTATAGAGAGCATCTGGTCTATTAGCCACCTCCAGTCCTGGTTGTGGGAACTTGGTCTGGTTGAACAGATAGCATAGATTACCAGGCTATTAACTACCTCCATTCCCAGGGTTTTGGATGAAAACCAGGTTATTTATCTTTCCTGTTGAGGAGACAGTTTTGCGTGTTTAACATTCTTGAGTCCCCTAGTGATAATCTGTGAGCACAAGGATCTCTATGTTCCCATCAACTTCTAAGTCTTTTAAACTGTATACCAGCTGGGCTTTTCTCTTCGTTGCCCTGGTACTCAGTATGTTTTCCTGGTGGTTGTGAAGTCAGGCAACTTCCTGCCTTAGTCTCCTTTGTATTGGGATTAAGGTGGTCTCCATATGCATTATGTAGGTATGTTTATATATGCAAACTTGTACATGCCTGTAGACAAGTACAGCTTAGTCTCCATTTCATTATAAGGAGCAATAATTTAGAGCTTAAGCTAATTCCCCATCTTCCCAGAAATTTGAAATTCAAGAGATATCAGGTTGAGTATAACCATCCTGGCAAGAATGAGAACATTTCCCCCCCAAGACAGTGTTTCTCTGTGTAAACCAAGCTGGCCTCGAACTCACAAACATGTACCTGCTTTCACCTCCCAAGTGCTGGGATTAAAGGTGTGTGCCCACTGCCTGGCTTGTGAGTAGTAAAAAAGCATGACCTGTAGAATAAGGGAAAGGGCTATAACTAGCTTTAAGACGTGAAGAGCAGAGTCGAGTGGGGAGCTTGGAATGGCAGCTGGGGCACTGCTCCTTGGGTCAATTTGTGACAATTAAGTGATTAACCTTACAAACAACACGGTAAAGAAACTATATGCTGCAGGCTGTCAAGAGGGCTCAACATCTCTGAGGCCCACATGGTGGAAGAGAATTGGTCCCTGCAAATTGTCCTCTGACCCCCACACAAGTGCTGTGACACTTGCACACCCACAAAATAAATGCAGCTTTCAAATTTTTATAAACAAACTACATACATACTTGCAACAAACAAAGGCCAGAATTAGGTCAGTTTCCTCATCCAGCTCAGCTTTGGGAAGCAACAGAGAGCTGGTCACCATCCTTTCCACAGATGTGTGAGCCTCAGACTTTGGCTCTTAGAGGCATGGTCTAGACCTCACTTAGCCAGAGCATTTGCACATCAGATTATGAATAGGGCTGGGGTGGGAAGGTTAATGCCATAGAAGGCTTGTCAGGCTGGAAGGCCTGGGAATAAACAAGACAGACAGAAGTTCCGTTCTCAGGGTACTGAGGTGGGGTCTGAGACAGAAGGGGAAGTTAAGACAACAGGATTCTCGAAGAAAGGGAAAGAGGAAAAGACAGGCTCAGCAGGCCAGCTGTTTTCCAGTCTTCTTCAGAGTGACTAATCCTCCCCCACTGATAGCTGACAGAATAGAGCACATTCCTTTAATTGGAGGGAGGAAAAAAAGGAAGTTTCAAGAGGCTGAAAGAGACGCCACTGGTCACTTGGGTGTTTTCCTCCCTCGGTATAAAAATACTGAAAACTTGAGCCCACTCAAGCTCGGCTTCATTCCCAGCACACTGAAACTGCTTTTGGTTTCACTCTAGTGAACACCTCGCTGACCCCTTTACTCAACCCCTGCCGCACTAGATGCAGATGGACATCCTCCCCGGCATCTCTCCCTCCACTCTAGCTGTACCTCGTGGGCAGTCTCTTTGCAGGGTGATCCTTAGGCTTTGGACCTTCACTTCCCCTCCAGAGAATCTAGTTCACTCTCAGCACTGAGCTCCACCTATACTGGTGTTTCTTGGCTCTAACTCAGTTCACCTCTCCCTCTAGCTTGACTCTTGGGTCCAGTTTCCCACACTGTGTCTGTGAAGAGAGGCTAGCACACGGAGAAAGTTTGCTCTTGTCAATCATGTTTGATGCATTCAGCAAGGTGCCCACCTGTCAGAAACAGTTCATTTCGTTTTTCTCATCATCTCAGATCAAACTGCAAACTCACTACATGCCCAACCGGCTCCCTCAGAACCTCAAATTCTCTTTCCCTCTCCACATTCTTTGCATTTACTCTCCTGCTCCTGATTAGTTTGTCAGCCTTCGTTCAGGTCCCAGCATGAAAATGAGCTCAACAGGCTGCCCTCTTCCTTGAGTGGGGTAGACAGCACCTTCCCAATGCTTGTTATCCCTATATAATATCCCTCAATATTCTAGTGAAAACAAAACCTCCCACAGGTTCCTTTTCATACCTTGCCAAAATCTATGATTTCACCCATGCCTTGAGGACAGGGACTATGTCATTTTACCACATTCTTACACCGTTTGTTTTTTCTGTTCACTTTTAAAACTTATTTATTTCTATGTTTATTGGTGTTTTGCCTGCATACATGTCTGAGGATGCCATATCTCCTGGGACTGCTTTTACAGACAGTTGTGAGCTGCCATGTGGGTGCTGGGAATTGAACCTGTTGAACCTGGGCCTTCTAGTTAAGAACACTGGCTGTTCTTAATCACTGAGCCATCTCTCCAGTGACCTGTTGCTCACTTTTTGAGACAAAGTTTCATTCTGTAGCCCAGGATGGCTTTCAACTTGCAGCAATCCTTCTGAAATCTGCAGGAATGACAGATGTTTTGGAATATGGTAGTCTAGTACTTTGGACACTAAAAATCCAAACGGGGGGGGGGGAGGAGAAATATAAAATGACCCTTGGTGAGTTAGGCAAAACTACAATGTCTAATATACAACATAATCATATCTCCTCAATTTTTTGCCCATTTAGTAATTATTTTCCCTTCATTTGTTTAAATGGAGTGTTTAGGTTGTTTTTGAGGTAAGAGCTCACGTAGCCCAGGCAGGCCTCAAACTTGTGATGTAGCTAAAGATGACCTAGGACTACTGATGTCTCTACCTCCAAGTGCTAGGATTACAAGGAAACACCCACCATATCCATCTTAGCTGATTTTCATCATTATTGGTCTGAAAGAGTAAACATTTCATTGCCCAAATTTGTTAAATGTATAAATGCACTTTCAAGGCTTATAGCTAACCCACTGCTTTCAGAACACTTTAACTGAAATGTTCACTATATTGTTAAGGATGGAGAAAAACAAGCAAAACCATCTGACGAATACAAACCAATTGTCTTAGTTTTTTATTTGTTGGTTGATTTGTTTAGTTTGGTTGTTTAAGACAGAATCTCTCTATGCCCCTGTCCCCCCAGTGTTAGAACTAAAGGCGTACACCACGCCTGGCTGTTTTTTGAGAGTGTTTCAGGTAGTCCTGGCTAACCTTGAACTTGCTATATAGCCCAGGCTGGCCTTGAACACCTGATCCTTCTGCCTCAAAGTACTAAGAAACCAAGTTTCTAAAAACACATGAGAATTTAAGGACAAACTTTGAAATCTGAATTACATAAATGAAACTATCCATTACTTGGCAAAAACAATGACACCAAAAACTAATACTGAAAAGTTTTTGTTTTTATTTCCAAGATCAAATATTACAACAGGACATTTACATGTATTTATAAAAAAATGCAGCAGTTAAATTTATAGATAAGAGGTTTCCTTGAGTTTGGTCCCTCTCTCAGCACAGTGAGCTGATGTCTTCAAAAGATTTCTTCATTCAATTCCCCTCCCTCCCCCACCCTGTTGCACCACCCACCCACCCCAACTCAAGTTGCAATATTAATATAAAGCAACTGGGTACAACACATCGAATATTCACAATTTGGTACAGCCCAAACCAGGAAATCATCAACAGAGAAATCCTGACTTCAAAAAGCATTTGCCTATAGCCTATGTGTTTCCATGGATATGTCACAGCCAAGTGTCTAACATGCCCTACGTTCAGAGCAAGTGGAGCCCAGTGCGTCTCAGCCAGGAGTTACAGCTCCTGCCTCCGTGTGCCTTTTGATTTTAGGCTTCCCCTAGCACTTTACAATCACACGAATATCTTGACAAAAACTTTAGTGGATGGAGCAATTTCCCCTTTTCACTGGTCTCAAAGCCTTCATTCCAACTTGAGGAAGCATTCTAACAATAAATGATCTCCTAGTACTGTGGAATTAATGCCCAGAAACCTGAAAACTAAACACCCATAGTAGGAAGCACTGGTCAGAAACACATCACAGGAACTAGCTCTGTTCACTATTTTCTTGGATTCAGCAACAAGCTGAACTATAGATTAAATTTAGAACCTGTATAAGAATTCAAATCTCAGTAAGACCACCACTTTGTCCAGGGCAAACTGAGCACACAAACAGCCCAGGAAATATCTAAACACTGTGTTAAGAACTGCTAGAAAAACACTTGTAAAGTAAATACCCCAAATTGACTTCAATTACCTCTTGATAAGAAAGGAAGTGAGGTTTGGAAAAAGACATGAGAGACATGTTTAAAAACACAAATAGTGAAGACGTGCCAGAACTGGGCATCCCAGATGATTCTAAATGCATTGTTCAAACTGAACTCTTACAAAACATGCAAAGATCACAAATACTCTTAAAGTTTCCACAAAGCAACACTTACTAGAAAAAGGACTTTCTTAACAGTTAAGAAGAAAGGGGGGGGGGGCGCTAGATCCTTAGAATTTGTCAATAACCAACAGAAAAATTGTTTGGAAAGAAAGAATTCTCAGGAGTGAAAAACTTATGTCCAATATTCATGTCAACACTTAGAGCACCCCAAAGTCTACATATGATGTCCGTATCAAACAGCTCATCTCTCCACATCTGAGGGTGGAGGTTATCTCATAGCTGTCCTGTCTGCTTGCCAGGGGCTATGAATAGCCTTTATGAACTGGAGGTGTAGACCTACAAAATAAGGTGCAAGTCTGCCAAAGCAAGATAAACAGCTCCCATTATAGGCTTGTCATGAATGAAAAGTGGAGGTCACAGGCTACTTTCTCTAATTAGCTGGTAAAGCTGGGGGCTCTCTGGAGGCAGCACAACAACAACACACAAGTATATGATTAGCTTCATAAGCCTATTTGCATTTTGAATCACATCATTTAGTATTTGATATTTTATTGGTAAAAAATTGTGAGAAAAGCACACCATAAACTCATTTTGTTGAAAACATGGTATCCAACTGAATATAAGTATTCTGTCATTAGCTTGAAATTCATCCTGGGGACACACACTGTAACATCAGCAATCCTGACACAGGAAAGAAACCAGCACAAGAGTGAATGGTTCCTATCAGTTAAGATCCCCAACGAGCCCATGAATAAAATTAAAAAGATTCTGAGAAAGGGAAAATTTCAGGCCAGAACTTATCTCACTTAAAATAGTCCCCAATTTTTAATAATCAATAACTGACTCTTGCTATCCTAGATTAAAAACCATTCTTGGTAATGCTTGGGAATCCAACCAGGATCCTGAATACACACCAGCTTGTAACTTTCTCTCTTGGAGACAGGTGATTAGGCATTACCTATTGACCCAGTTTAGCTGAGCTCTTCTTCCCACTGGAAAACCTAAGTGACCTAATAAGGCATATAAAATCTTAGAGCAATTTAATTGCTAGCAGTCGTACCATTATACAATAAAGGTCTGCTGATAACTGCCAAAGAATTAAATGAAATGATATAACTTCCCGTACTTCTAATGTGGTTGTTCTTAGACAAATTACTATTACTGGTTCTCTAAAACAAATTTTTTATTTTTATTTACTTTGTGTGTGTGACTGTTTTGCCTAAATGTGTATTTGTGTACAACATGCATAACTAGTGGCCTCAGAGGTTAGACAAGGGCATCAGATTCCCTGGGACTGGAATTATGGATGGTTGTGGCCTACCATGTGGGTATAGGGAAATAAACCCAGGTCCTCTACAAGGGCAGTATGTACTCTTAAGTGCTGAGTCATATCTCTGGCTCTGTAATTTCTGGCTTCTTATAAAATCAAACATAAACTCACTGTATAAACTGGCAATTCCACACCTCACTATTTTCCTCCAGAGCAGTAAGACCTGTGTTCATACAGTCACTATTTGTGGTACTGTAGAGTTTTAATTATAATTCTTGAAAGACTGCATCTAGTTGGAGCTAGAAGAGCACTGTGACGTACAGATACATGCCACAGTAAAGTGCAGGTATATTCAATAAAGGATGAGGCAAGGAGAATTTTATTTTTGAGTCAAGATCTTGGAATATAACTTCACACTGACATGGAATTACCAATCCTCCTGCCTCAGCTTCTGAATCAGAAGAGTTGGATCCCCTAGAATTGGACTTACAGACAGTTGTGGGCTGCTATGTGGTTTCTGGGACTCGAAACCAGGACTTCTGCAAGAACAAGTGCTCATCTCTCCAGCCCCACAAGCAAATTTCTGTAAACTTCTTCACTATGTTTAATCAAGTAATTAGTGCATATGGAGAACCCAAGTTTATTTTGGGGTTATATGGTGTAAGGGCCATATTAAAAACAGTCAAAATTAATCAGGTTAAGCCAGGTGTATTGGCTTGTATTTATAACCCCAGAAGAGCTCAAGGCCAAACTTGAGTGTTTTAAACTAAGTACTGGTTTAGCAGTTGTATCTTTAAAAACCAAAATGTTTAAGAGAATGGTGAGGTTTAGGTAGGGCAACCAAAAATCTATAAATAAACAAAGTGCCTTGGGGGGCTTATTATAGAGTCAGCCATCCTCTTACTTGGAATGTGAATTCTCCTTAGGAAGAAAGAAGCTGGAAAAAGCATATCTGCCTCAATATATTCCCTTCTAAATTAATTCATAAAAAATGAGAAGCCAGGTGGTGGTGGCACACACCTTTAATCCCAGCACTCGGGAGGCAGAGGCAGGCAGATCTCTGTGAGTTTGAGGCCAGCCTGATCTAGAGAGTGAGTTGTGAGAAACCCTGTCTCGGGGGGGGGGGGGGAGAGGGGAGAGAGAGGAAGGAAATACAGCCAAGCGTATTAAATACTATGACTAATTTTTGGAGAAATTATGTGAAAGACAGGCATGGTGGCTAACTGTAATCCAAGGAGGACCCAGAGGTTCAAGGTCATGTTCAACTACACAGTTACTTAAGAGGCCAGCCTGATCCAGACAGCCAAGACTACTAACAGAAACTGTGTCCTGAGTGAGGGGGAGGTTAGCCTGAACTACATAAATGTTTGAAAACAAAACAAAGTAAGACAAATAACCTAGGCATCCAAGTTCTTTAATGGAGAAAACTAACCAAGGCTACTATAATAATCTCTACTCTTAAAAATAAACAAACCAAATACCTCTTAATTCTAAGCTGTCTCATTACTGGGACTAACACAAAGGCGAGTCTAAAATACAAATAATCATCACTGAAATACTAAATCTTTGTATTACAGGAGAAATCAATATATTAGAATGGTACTCTTTGGTTATTTTGAGGTCTAAAGAACATTCCCACCCCATTCTAAAATGTGAACTAGGGATTCTGAGTTTCACAGTAAACAACTGAAGTATCAAGTAAGGCAAACCAATAATGTTGAATATTCGTTCACTGCCCAACAGCCTTTAGGTATCTGCTCAAGGACAGTGGTTACTCAGGTGGTAGAGACTGAAAGCAGCAGCCTACTCATTAAGACTTAAGCTGCTGGAAAAGTGTGAGCCCGAGAGGCTGATTCTTCCTATCCTCATTACTTTTCAAGTTTTAGTTTTACACAAGGCATTACTCATAAATTTGTACTCCATAATTTACTATTAAGGAAGTAAACAAATGATCTCTAAACGGCAGGACACTACAAAGATCCCCTCTACAGGACAAGAACTATTTTAAACATCAGCTTAATGGAAATCTTGAAAAGGTCACATCTGCCCAAACCAAGTGTGAATTTCCCAACTTATACAACTGCTGAGCCAGTCTAGCTTAAAGCACACAAATTCAGTTCCAGTGCTGGGGACACCTGCTTCACATACACATCTCAGTCATTCTTAAAACTCAGTAGGCTTACAGCATTAAGCCTTTAAAAAAATAACTGGCTGTTTAAAGATCACTAGATCTGTATACTGTACTCTGCTCTGTGATTTCATCACAGTGAGGTCTATAAGAGATTGGGTAAAAGATACTTGGACACAGGAAAAAATGAAAGGAACTGATTAACAAGTACACTTTTAACACTTTAATTAGTCTGAGAATGATATAAAATAAAGGGAGAGACCAGATGCATAATACTTTGGGAATATTTTTATCTGTAAGGGTTATGATTCCAGGCACAGTTCCTCCATGAGGTTAATTCTACTAGTAGTTAACCCTATCCTTCTCCACTCATGTCAAAACTTAACATCATCTAAAGTCCTCTGACTCGAAAAGACAGAACTAACCTAGTCCGATTCTGTTTTTCTTTTTTCTCGATTCTCTGTTTTTCAAACAAGAAATTCTAGAGCCAGAGAAGAAGTAGCTTGCCAAGATAACAAGAAGCAAAGTTGTTACCCAAGTGTACTAAGCCCACCAAGATCAAACACCATGAATTGTACCCAAAGAGAGAAATCCTGTCTTCATTTTTCAGGAGCCCTCTGGTATTCTTCTCTAGTGTTCAAGTGAGATTCCTGCTAATTAAAGAATTGCTAGTACTGGAGTTTAAAATTCTTTATTACTTGGAAAAAGGTCTTTACTTACGAATCTAGTATTTTAAAGAGGCAGAGTCAAGAATGAGCCACAGCACCTGGGATTACACCCCCAATTAAACCTACACTATCCTTCCCTCCTGAGTTCCTATTATCACAGTTCAACTCTGAAAGGGATAACACTCACCTTCCTGCTGTTATCCATGTATACAGATGATTCCTTAATTGGATGAAACAGTTCAAAGAGATCTTAGCTTTGAAAATATTTCCGATGTTTGACTACAGACTCAATAGGGTGCTAATACAGTAGATTTGTATGCAGGACAAAACAAAAAGATATAAAAACAAAGTTTGTTCAATAACCTATCATGAATAATCTATCAGAAAAGATAATTGTATCTTCTTTTTTTTTAATAAAAAAATCTTTCTATGGTTTCCATCTATTCTTGGCAAATAATGCTGCAGTTATTTTCCTTACTGAAGTATTTTCAAAAAAACAATGGATAACTGTCTGTTAAAAATGGCATAATTAAGATTTTATAGGGATAGTACAAATCCCACAATCTTGACCCCAACTATCCCTTCCAGCTTTAAGGAAACAAAAACCTTTAGCTGACAAAGCCAAAAAATAAGATGACCTTATTATTATAATATATTATAATAAAGGGACTCCAACTGACGTAGGATAACATACCACACAAGGGTAAAAGAACAGACTCTGGGCTCTAATTTTAATTTGGCCCTTACCAGTAACGACATATTGAACAAGCTGTATGAATTCCAGTTTTCTTCCTCATTTATAAATGAGTAGAATATACCGTGTAGGGATTGTATGAAGACTGAAGGAGGAAACACACACGTCATACACAGCACACGCTAGCTACTCACAACTAGTCCTGCTCTGCCCTCAGCCGGTACACTGTGCTCAAGTTCACACAGCATTTCTCTCACAAGTTTTCATTTCCTTTCTTTATATATCACTCTCAAGTTTATCTTGTCCCTTTCCTCCTTACTTTAAAAACTTCTGAGCTATGTCTACTACCTATAGGGAATCACCATGTTTAACTAACACAGACTTCATTTGACTGTCCAGTAAAAGCTCCCCCTTGGAAGAAAAATAACATGCAGAAGAACAAAGACAAACTTCTTACATAGATTAAATACTTGAGCAAGGCAATATTACCATTTATTTTTTTCATGTATATCTATAACTCTTCCTCCCATGGGCCAATCCTGGTCAAAATGAGTAAAATCCCCCACAGCTCATCATCCTGACTAAGCTTGATATATGTGTAGTGCCTTGTCTCGTAACACACATATATACTCAGTCATCTTAATTTCTTATAAATGGATTTGCCAATGCTGAGTATATTAAAAAAAAAAAAAAAAAAAACAAAAAACAAAAAAAAAAACTGCGTACACTCTCTCACTCTGAACATCCTGCCTGAGGTTCTCAAGACAGGCTACTCTATAGAGAACCACATAGACGGACAAGAGGACGAAGCAGAGCCCCCGAAGGGACACCTCTTTGTCTGGTTTGGGCTTTAGCTGGGCTTGTGCTAGGAGTGGAGACGGTGCCAGCATAGCAAAGCTGAGAATGCTCACTTTTACCCTGGGGCTCCCGGAGGCTTAGGCTGCTTACCTTGAATATTAGTTTTGTACATTTGAGAGTATACAGCTCCATCCATTCCTCAGTCAGTTTTTATTCAAGTTCAAAGCTACAACTGAAGAATTAACATGCTTGCTCAATAAATCCAAACTGTTGGTTAAGCCTCAAGCGCTATAAAAACACCAAAGTGGTATTATTCAGTCACCAATCTAGAGAGAGAACTTTGACTCAAAGTATAAATGAAATTGTAATTATATAAATATATTTATAAATATTTATACAATTATATACTTATACATAAGCACTTACACAGACTTAGAAAAAAATGTAAGAACATTAATTCAAAAGGACTCACTGAAAAATAACAAAATTTCCCATGATTTCCTTGAGGAGATACATAACCCATTCTTTAGGGAGGTCCTTCAAAATCCAACCATTAACAACCATATTCTACCATCGCACACTAGAAACATACCACATCCTTTAGCTTATCTTTTTAATCCCTAGTTACCAAGAGAGCAACCTGCACGGACACAGGAACTCAAAGGTCTCTGAGCAATCACAATTTATGTCCCTCAAGTACAAGAATCAATCGAAATCTCCGATTGACAAGACAGGTCAATCCTATAGAAATGGTTTTATAAGCAGTTTCAAGTTTTATTTTCCCACCAATCACTACTGTTCTGCTGGAGCACTCTATCTAAAAGCTCAAGGAAAAACTGAGCACAGAGTAAAGCTGATGATAATATAGTGCTTTATAAACTCAGGTGGCCTCTTCTAAATAATACTGAAAAAAAAGCTTTCACCAAATACAACTTGAATGTTGACTTGTTGGCAGAAAAAGACTCACATCTGACGGTTACTGGTAATGTCCTTCTTACTATTATCTCATGAACTGGGTTTTAAGGTCTTCCTATCAGAGACTTTCAGTTTTAAAAATTTTATAGAATAAAAGAGCATGAGGAATTTAGTTACCAGAGCACTTTAGAGTATTTCCAATTGGGGGTAAACAAAATCACTATTTCTAACCAAAAGAACATCACTAGCAACTCTCAGCTGCAGGTTCCCCCGCCCTGCCCACCCCCCCAGCCCCGGGACATACCTAAGTATGCCTTAAGCACATAGGACACTCAATAACCATAGTGTTTACAATTATAAGCCATTGTACTACATGATTATTGAACACCTGCCTTCCTATAGAACACTACAGACTCAGACAATGAAAACAAAGGAACTAATTGGCTGTGCAGGCAAAAACAGCAAGCACCTTCCTACCTAGCCCAGACACAAGATGCTCACTAAAGGTTCATCCCCGGACTGGAAAGAAGAATATAACTAATAGAGCAATAATAAAGAAAACTGTCTCAGGCTAGGACACTGAAAGTCACCCTGGCTACACCATACAATAAGCACTCATTCTGCCAATAACACACATCATGGAAATAACTCTTGTAACTGGAAGATGGGAATCTTGGAGGGAAATTTTAAATATGATGAGCAATAGTATAAGAGGATCTTCTCCCACATAAACAAAAGCCTGGATATTTCATTAAGAAATCTTCTTATATGAAGAACAAAATGCATGTTAAGAGAATTTCTTTTACCTACCAAAAATGGGGTTGTTTTTAAATTCTAATTCTAGCCATTCTTTGTCATAGGAGTCTATGGTTAACATCACTAGATACCAAAAAGGTGCCACAAAAGAGACCAATTACAACACACATTTCTGCTGCCAGTACTGGGAGAGATCTTATCCTTATCTTTACACTTTCATTTGGTCACATGTGATAAGAAAGAAAGTGAGAAAAAGAAGAAAATCATAGAGGAAGAGAGGAGAAAGAGAAGCAGGAGAGACACTAATTGCAGGTGACAGAAAGAAATAAAGGAAAGGCAGGTGACTTGCTTGTCCAGCTTTGGCTCTATAGTCCTATGAGCCAAAATGCATACTTAGTGACATGGTATCTCACAGGAAAAGGGAAGAAGGGGTAAACTGAGAGAGGTCAGGTCATGGTGTTAATTTCTTTCCTGTACAAAGACAGTCTCTTGAGGACAGAGGCCTGCCTCTTGTAAGGTAATGTCATAGTCCAGATGAGAGAGCTTCCTCCGAGGGAAATTGGTAAGAAGTTCAAAACGTTCATTTGGATATCCTTTAGATTGGACGTGTTTCACCAAAGCCTAGGAAAAACAAGAGTTTAAAAAAAAACAAAACTGTTAGCTGGAAATAACACCATGCTGACTAATTTATAAGAATACTCTATTTTTATCACATTAGGTGAAAGTAAGTTATTCAGATAAACAAAGTTTATTTATAGAAGGCCAACAATGCTTTGTCCTGTGTGCTAGAGCTCTCGAAGAGAATCTGCTGGTCTTAATTCACGGGTAGGGGTCTTGGGTGTCCCTGTTAGTGACAAGATCAGAAACATGTCTTACCTGAGGCCACACATGGCAAGGCATGCTAATCCAGCATTATAAAAATGTATTGGTGGATCTCTATGAGGTCATATTGATCTACATTTGAGTTCCAGACCAGTCAAGGTTACACAGTGAGACTGTCTCAAAAAGAGGAACAAATCCTAGCTGATTTGGAGGCGTTGAGTGTCTGTTATAGTGTATTAAGGATATTTTTTCTCAGATGGGTGGGGTGGCATACACCTTTAATCCCAGCACTTGAGAGGGAAAGGCAGGCAGAACTCTGTGAGTTCAAGGACAGTCTGGTCTACAAGTTGTAGGACAGTTAGAGCTACACAGAGAAAGCTTGTCTCAGAAGAAGAAAAAAAAAGAGTATTTTTTTCTCTTCATTTAGGGCTACTACAAAGTTCTAGGGAAGGAAAAGCTCCCTAAGTAGCTTGTCATCGTAAACACCAAATTTTTCAGCAGAAGAGCTGAAGATAAAGGGTATTGGAGGTGCCTGTGTTCTGGTGGCTTGAAGCCACCCAGGGAGGCTAATTAAATACTAACATTTTCCAAGTTGGGGGGAAAAAAGTTCAATAAAACTCTTTGGATAAGTAAGATAAATCCATATCCAGTAACTTATGAATATAACTATGTGATATAAAAAGAGTCATTGCTAACTTCTCAGTAAGTAAACCCAGTCAATATTTATAATAAAACACTATACATATAAATTTTTATACATACATATACACATTTTATATATGCTAGAACTACCTATTTTAACCTTTGGGACCATCAGTAACTAACAGTTACAAAAATACATACACACATCTAAAGTATGTATGTATGTCCCCAAGTAAGTACGTAAGTATGTTTGAATATTCCCAAGACAGGGTTTCTCTGTGTATCCCTGACCATCCTGGAAGTCACTCTGTAGACAAGGCTGGCCTCAAACTAAAAGATCCACCTGCCTCTGCCTCCTGAGTGTTGGGTTTAAAGGTGTGCACCACCATACCCATCGAAAATGTTTATTTTTTTTTTAAATATAAGTTCTAAAAGTTTTTTGAAGTTACCTGATGAGAAACCCTGTGGTAACTATAATATTTATTATTACTAAGATGGTTATTGCCTCTCAGGCATATATATACACTGCCTGACTATCCTGGATAAAGGGAATGGTTCATATCACAGGTGATGGAGTGGGATGGTAGGTTTCATTGTGCTATTCAGAATAAAATGTAATTTAAAACTTACGAATTGATTCTTGAATTTTTCATTTAATATGTCTATACCACAGTTTTCTGAAAGAACTAGGAGACTCTCCTCTCACCTCTGTCCCATTTAGATAGTAATAGCATTCTGGCATGGGCCAGCAACTACCATTTGTCATTGTTCAACTTTCTGGTTTCAATTCCAATGTCCCCAAAGGCACATGTTCTGAGCTTTTAGGATGTGGGGCCTGGCTGGCAGAGTAGGTCACCCACAGGCAGGCCTCGAAGGTCCTATCCACCCCTCTGGCTCTGGTGTAGTCTTCTACTTCCTGACCCACAGCAACATGAACAAGTCTCCAGCTCCCATCACTAGAGAGGGAGCCTCTGCCATGCTCTCACTGTCATGCATATCCTGCTTTGCTGGGATGAAATTTCTTGGAAACCATGAGCCAGAAGAGACCCTTCCTCCCTTAAACTGTTTCTGTTTTTTAAGATTTTTTGAGACAGGGTTTGTCTGTATAGTTTTGGAGCCTGTCCTGGAACTAGCGCTTCTAGACCAGGCTGGCCTCGAACTCACAGAGATCCGCTGCCTCTGCCTCCAGAGTGATGGGATTAAAGGCGTGCACCACCACCGCCTGGCCTGCCTTAAGTTGTTTCAGTCAAGTATTTTGTTGTAGAAGTGAGAACAGTGACTAACGCCAGGCATAGTGACAGGCTAGGAATGGGGACCACCCACAGGTTATGCAAGTAAGACCAAATTTCTCTTCTAGCGCTTAGGTCTTTAGAAGCTCCCCGACAGGTGCTGTCATGTTCAAACCAAGGAGTAAACAAAACTTACAGGAATACAAAAAGGGGAATGGAATAAAATAGAGACTCACAAGAAAAGTCTGACATATCACAGAAGATACCGAAGAACCTTGGTTCCTAACTACTTTGTTACAGACACTACTAAGAAACCCAAGACCCCCACTATAGTCTTCGGATAAAACCACTACTTCTTTTCTAGAAGTCAGTGTTCACCCACACTAACACAGAACTGAAAAGCCTTGGTTGGCCTGTGACTTGCCTAAAAAAATGGGAAGAAAATAAACTAATTAAAAATAAGACAGCAGCTCATATTTATAATTGAAACACCTGGAAGGCTAAGCAGAAAGACTATTTTAAGTTCCAGGCTAGCCTGGGCTGTGAAGTGAGACCCCCACCTCAAATACCACCACAGCCTTAATTCTAACATTTGGGAAACTGAGGGAGGCAAATCTCCTCTGAGCTCAAGGCTACTCAGGGCTGTATAGTGAGACCCTGCACCAAAACAAAAACAAAAAACAAGTAAAAAAAAAAAATCAGGGCTGGAGAGATGGCTCAGTGGTTAAGAGCATTGACTGTTCTTCCAGAGGTCCTGAGTTCAATTCCCAGAAACCACATGGTGGATCACAATCATCTGTAATGAGATCTAGTGCCCTCTTCTGGTGTGTGGGCATACATGGAGGCAGAATGTTGTATACATAATAAATAAATCTTTAAAAGAAATCTCACAACAAACCCTCTCCCAAAAAAACCTAAGACTCTTGACAATGAAGTTTTGATTTAGATATGAGATACCCTACATCTACATCAGAGAGTTGAGCTTTGACTTCAATTTTCTGTGGTCTCTAGGATAAGGGTCTGCTTAGCATGCATTAAGTTATGGGTTTAATCCCTAGCACTACGAACAATCAGTTTCTTTGCTTCAAGCAAATGTTTCAGTGAGATAAAACTCACCAGCAGTTTAGCTTGCTCTGGAAGAGTGATCTGCTCCCTTTTTCCATCTGGGTACCGTAGCATTAGCTGTGCTTTTGGTCCTAAGGAAGAGTTACACACACATAGATAGGAGTTTAATATCGGAGATTAACTAAAACAAGTTATTTAGTACACTCAAGTTTAGCAAGTAACCCACCATTGACATCTATCCCCTCCACTATTCCATCTGACTTTTCGGGTGACATCTCCAAGACCTCAGGATCCATGGCTGGCAACCCTTGATGGTTTGTGGCTGTGCCAGGCTCAGTTCTGGCTGGGGGCTCCATCAGTGGCCTTCTGTTCTCCTCTTTTCTATGCCCCACATCTTTATGAGGAGACTTTCTGGACTTAGCAAGATTCTCTACCTCCTCTTCTTCATCAGAGCCACAAACTGATATGAATTCCTCACTGCCAGAAAAAAGTTCCGATTCAGATTCTTCATCTGAGCGGTTATCCTGCTTTGCCTGTGCTGAGTCGAAATGTGTCTCCTGCAGAGAGGCTCTGATGGCGGCTTCCAGCTGGCTGTCTTCACTGGCATCTATGAGGCTCTCCTACGAGGTGTGCCAAAACACAGGTGGAAAGAATAACAGTTAAACCAAAAACCACTCAAACAGGATATAAAAAACATACAGTCAACATGTCACCATAATTTTCTGCCAAAGCAGAATCTGTCTCTGTTGTACAATGTGAGGACAAGGACTTTTATTAGAAAGTAAAACTGAAATGGCTACTTGAAAGGCAAAAGTAAAAGACTATCATTAAACTGGATATGATGGCACATACCTATAATGCCAGCATTCATGTAGGGGATTGCTCAAAGTCTGAGGCTAGCCTGTGCTACAAAGTGAGACACTGTTTGAAACACAAATAAGTACACTAATGTTTTAAGCTCAGGCATTTTTAGCATCAAAATGAACAAAGCCAAAAAAATAGGTTATAATTTTTTTTGTTTAGAAAAATAACTTTATTTATTTATTTATTTAAAAGATTTATATATATACAGTGTTCCTGTCTGCATGTATGCCTGCAAGCCAGATGAGAGTGCCAGATCTCATGGCAGATGGTTGTGAGTCATCATATGGATGCTGAAAATTGAACTCAGGACCCCTGGAAGAGCAGCCAGCTCTCTTAACCGCTGAGCTATCTCTCCAGCCCCTGAACTCGTTTTAAATATAAAGCCAAACTACTAGTCTTTAATAAGATGATTAAACCTCAGAAAATGTCTCCTTTGCTTATCATTAAATACAATGATTCTTACCATTCAAAACAAGAAAATATCATTACCAAGATATGACATGGTGGTATGCCATACCAATCCTCCCAGGGTTTAACACTTGGGAGGCTGAGGTAGGAAGTTTGCAAGTTTGACTTCCAACATGCAGCATACAGTGAGATCATCTCTCAAAAAAAAAGATCATCTAAGGGAAAACATATTTGGGGTGTATATGGACAGATTAAATTCTTAAAAGCTTAGTAATAAAGATTTTCATTATGATAATGAGAAATGCATATTTCCTTTATTTACATTATTTATATAAATATATTTATTTATGCCTGTATGTATGTGTACAGCTATGCAGCTAGTGTGTATACATTTAAGTCAGAGAACCAACTGGCAGAAATCTGTTTTCTCCTTGCACCACAAGGATTCTGGAGATCACTCAGGTCATCAAGGTTGGAAGAAGGTGTCTTAGCCCACTGAGCCATCTAACAGCCATAGAATTGCAAATTTCTAATATTCTCTTGTTAAAGTTTTGAATACCACAGATTTTTATCTTTTTCTTGGGGGTTGGGGGTTCAAGACAGGGTTTTTCTGTGTAGCTCTGGCTGTCCTAGAACTCACTATGCAGACCAGGCTGGCCTCAAACTCAAGAGTTCAGAGATTGACCAGCCTCTGCCTCCCAAGAGCTAGGATTAAAGGCATGTGTCTACTGCCCACACAGATTTCATTTTTAAATGTCACAAAATATGGACCACCTGAATGGAGCTAATTTATGCATGCATACCATGTACATGCCTGGTACCTACAGAGTCTAGAAGGCACTGAATCCTTGGAACTGGGTGGTTGTGAGCTGTCTGGTGTGGGTGCAGGAATCTGAACCAGGGTTTTCTAGAAGAGCAAGTGCTCTTCTTCATGGAGCCACCTCTCCAGCCTAGTATTATGATTTTTTTTTTTTTTTAAAGAGTCTTCTATAGTCCAGATCGGCTCAAAACATACTATGTGGCTCAGGATGATCTTGAAACTCTCAGTCCTTTTCCTATTGCCACATAATAATTTTTTATAAATTAAGCCAGACATGATGGGGTACACCTTTAATCCCAGCACTTGGAGGCAAAGGCAGGTGAATCTATGTGAGTTCAAGTACAGCCTGGTCTACAGAGTGAGTTCTTGGACAAGCAGAACTACATAATGACCTTTCCTAAAAAATAAATGAATAAAAATAAAATTAAGTCTAATTTATCAACCATATAAAGCAGGTAGACTTATTTATGGGACAGCACCAGCTTAAGTGACTAAATTTGCAGTAACACTATACAGCAGGGAGACAGCAGATAGCACCAGGTTCCTATTGTTCCTATCCAATACTCTTCCCTGGGATTCCTTACTTACAGAACCCAAATTATGGTTATAAACAAAAACATCAGGGGCCAGAGAGTTGGTTCAGATTAAAAGAACCCGCTATTCTTTTTAGAATTTTATTTTTATTATTTTAATATGTGTGTGTATGTATGTGTTCGCACGAGTGTAGGTGCCCACACACATCAGACCTGGAGCTGACTATGAGCCACCTGATGTGGGTGGGTACCTGGACCTGAACTCAGTTCCTCTGGAAGAATAGTATATGTTCCCACTAATCCTGCTATAATCAGCAACATTTTACAGTAACTACTCAGCCATCTTTTCAAGAGCGTCTCCTCAAGAGCCGGGGGCTTTTGGTGAAGGTTTTAAACCAAAAGGCAAGGCTTTTCTGCATTATTACTTTGTGAATAAAGTGGCTGTTTCTAGCTGTAGATGTTTGCTGTAGTTGACTCCCCTTCTGTTACAAATTTATGACTTAATTTCCACAGTTCAGAACTATTTCCTATGCTTTTGGGGCTCACTGATCACATTCCCATAGCTACATGTGAAAAGTTTCACACTGCCAGGCCTTTGTTCCTCTCTCCTAGGTAAATGCAGAGATCCGCCTTCGGGCAATTATCTTTATCTACAGGCATTTTGCCACTGTTTATGGTCCAGGTAAGAGCATTCTATTTAAGATATTCACAGATAGGGCTGGAGAGATGGCTCAGTGGTTAATTAAGATCATTGCCTGCTCTTCCAAAGGTCATGAGTTCAATTCCCAGCAACCACATGGTGGCTCACAACCATCTGTAATGAGGTTTGGTGCCCTCTTCTGGCCTGCAGACACAGACAGACAGAATACTGTATACATAATAAATAAATAAATAAATAAATAAATAAATAAATAAATAAATAAATAAATAACTATTAAAAGGATATTCAAATAAATAAATAAATATTAAAAAAAATATTCACAGATATCCAAGGACACAGAATTACTACTTGCCCAAAGCTGTTGATTCACAGTTGCTCAGACAGATAGAATAAGCATGCCCTGGTTATACACCACTTAAAAGATTCCTAACTCCTTACACCTTAACCTCAGCTTACTGATGATTTTAGTTCAGGAAACTTACTGCTTGTGTTTTATAGCAAAAAAGATAATTAACTGTAACCCAGAGAAAAACTTCCTTCCCATTGGCACCACAGACCCAGAACATCTGTGATCAGAATGGCTGATAACAGCAAACCCTGGAACTGATAATATAGAGGCCAGGGTCTCCTCTTTGTTTCTACCACTTAGACCAATAAGTGTAAACGCCAGACCTAGACCCATAGAAATTATAGTGACTTATGAATATGCTAATCAGATCAGGAACCATTAGCTTCCTCCTGACTGTTTACATGGGTTACCTGGTTACACGATATCCTCTATGCATGCTGGGAGGAAAAAAGAGGGGCATGCTGATTTAATAAACAATCTGTGTTCTATTCATAATTTTATTGAAAATAAACCTTTAACCACCTAAAAATGTAGTGTAGCATACTAGCTTTCCCCTCTAGAATTCCCTGATGATTTAATTCATTTCTTAACTTTCTCCATTAAGGAGTTCACCAGACATACACTAAGCCACTCCCACCCTGAGCTGACAGCCACGGATGAATGTCTGTGTGTGAAAACTCCTTTCTGATTTTTATGGGTCAAAAGAATTCCAGTCCTGAAAACCTGCTAGAGCTGGGTAACTGCTGGTTATATTACTGGGAATGTTTGTAACAAGTGGGTTAAGGAATAAGAAAGAAGAGCCGGGCGGTGGTGGCGCACACCTTTAATCCCAGCACTTGGGAGGCAGAGGCAGGTGGATCTCTGAGTTCGAGACCAGCCTGATCTACAAGAGCTAGTTCAGGACAGGCTCCAAAGCTACAGAGAAACCCTGTCTTGAACCCTCACCCCAAAAAAAGGAGGAGGAGGAGGAGGAGGAGGAGGAAGAGGAGGAGGAGGAGGAGGAGGAGGAGGAGGAGGAGGAGGAGGAGGAGGAGGAGAAGAAGAAGAAGAAGAAGAAGAAGAAGAAGAAGAAGAAGAAGAAGAAGAAGAAGAAGAAGAAGAAGAAGAAGAAGAAGAAAGAAAGATGGATAGAAAAGAATGTCTTGTGAGTAGATTTCTTAACCCTTAGATTCTAGCTCCTTTTGCTTATTGTGGTGTCTTTAATTGAATCCTGAGAGGGATTCTTAAGAGCTGGTCTCTTAAAGACCTCATTATACTCTATCCCTCCAGCACCACCTTCTGCTCTTGCAGAGAACACGGGTTCAGAGACCCACATCATGGTTCTCAACCATTTGTAACTTCAGTTCCAGGGGATCCAACACTCTTGTGGCCTTCAAGGGCAGTGCACACATGTAGGACAAATATACACATACAGGCAAAACATTTATACATAAAGAATTTTTTAAATAAAAAAAAGGTCTAATTAAGAAAGTCCATGTACTACTTGCCCTATAGTATTTATTTGCTTGTTTTGTCTATGACTTGTTTTGAGATAGGTCTCACTCTATAGAATAGAATTCAATATATAGTTCTGATTGTCCTCAAACTTGCAATAGTCCTCCTGATTCAGGCTCTTGGGTGCTGGGATCAGACATGTGATAACCTGCAAACTAAGAATAAAAGGGATACAGGCAGGAGATGGAGGCATAAGTATCAGGAATTCAAGGATATCTGAGCCCACTGGACAAGATCATAATCTGGTCCACAAAAAGGAGGAAACCTCAGTAACTTCCTAAAGTACATCTTAATAAACATATGGACTAGAGAGGCAATCAGTGGTTAAAGAGCTTGCTTCAAAAGTGGGAGGACTATTGCTCAGATCTCCAGAACCCTTATAAATGCTCGGTGGGTGTAGCAGCCTGGCTATAATTCTAACATTCAGTAGGCAGAGACAAGAGGGCTCTCATAGCAAACTGTCTAACCAGATTAGCCATATTTATGAATTTTGGGTTCAACTGAGACCCTGCCTCAGTGAATAAGGAGGGCAAGGAACGATCACACACACACACACACACACACACACACACATACTCCCATACAGAAGAACATACACATACACATCACACAAATACAAATTTTAAAAGGAGTTATATAACCAGACAGAGGAACTTCTAGTGGTCAGACAAGTCTCCAGGAGCCAGGAAGGAGCACTAAGAGACTTCAACAGTCAGATTAGTGCTGCTGTTGCTACAGTTACAGAAACTTCTTTTTGCAGTGGACAATGGTAACCGCAAAGACACATAAGGGGTTAAAGTGTGGAGAATAAATGCTGAATGGGACTATAGCGTTCATAGCAGCCTCTCCACAGTTCAGGAAATGTCATAGAAGAGAAGGCAAAGAGAATGTAAGACGTGAAGGATGGGTGGAGGGACATTTTCTGGGAGTGACAAAATTGAATTCCTGATTGCAGTGGCTGTGATCACCTGTATAAATCCTGCACAAGATGGACCATAAACACCCTGCCATGGAAAAAACTTACAAAGGCACAAGCTCTCCCTAAAATAAACAGTTCGTGTTTGCGGGAATGGAAAGGACATTTTCTTTAGGAGTGTAGCCACTGGTAAGGTGTCAATGCTTCTGTAAATGATTTCTCACTGGGTCACAAAAATAAGTAAATGAATAAAAATGTGAAACTCTATATACATATATAAACACATATGCATGCATACATATCAGTCAACAGCAACATGTGTCATAACAGCAATTCAAATCAATAAATTTGTTTATTGAGGTTGTACTCTGAGGCCAATACAAAAAAGAAAAAAAAAAAAAAAAAAAAAAACCAAGAAAATACTGCTGGCAGAAATTAAAGACACAAAAATAGGGAGATATTTTCCATACTACCAGACCTGAAGATTCAATTATTAGATGTCCATAGAACTAGTGTATTCCAATATTCCAATTAAAATTATAGTAAGTTTCCAGCTGGGCAGTGGTGGCGCACGCCTTTAATCCCAGCACTTGGGAGGCAGAGGCAGGCGGATCTCTGTGAGTTCGAGACCAGCCTGGTCTACAAGAGCTAGTTCCAGGACAGGCTCCAAAAACCACAGAGAAACCTTGTCTCAAAAAACCAAAAAAAAAAAAAAAAAAAAAAATAAGTTTCCGTGTATTAAATAACAGGTTGGTTCTAAATTTGTAAAGAAATGTGAAACGCCCAAAGTAAACAGAAAAATTTCACTTATTCAATTTAGGTACTTATTTTAGTATGGGCTATTTCTTTTATCACTATACCCTATAGACTTCTAAAGATAATTTTATTCTCATTGCCATCAAAATTATAACCAAAGTAAGACTGCCTTATCTTTGAAGAGCTTTTACTTGAAACTAATCATAATGTCAATTAGCAAAGATGTTTGCATAATAACTATTACAGAGATTAAGTGTAAAAATAAACTCTGAGAGAGCCAGAGAAACCTAGGACCTAAAGCTATCTCACCAGTAATAATGCCACATAATATCCCAAGTGAAAATCTTACATCCACTGTTGCTTCACTTTGGCTTGAAAAGTCCTCCCAGAGTTGCCTTAGGAAGATCCCTCTATCAGCAGCCTGGCCACACCAGTTCTCCTGATTTATATACTTAAATTGTTCCTTTCTTTTGTTTTTAGGTCTCATTCTTATTCTTTAATTATTTATATATGTGGGGGGTTATATACATGTATTATGACTTCACTGAGTAGACGAAATTCTTCTGCAGAAAACTATCAAAAAAATAAGTATCTAAGTAGTACAGTCAGAAACACTAACTGGTCACTACTTATATTATTAAAAGTACCATTTTAACATCAAATGTTTCACATAAAATGCTGACATACAGGTATATTCAGTCGTCTGTCACTTATACTTACTGATCGGGCACATTTTTTTGGGGGACTGCTAGAAAGTCCATCCAGTTGCCCATGTTCACCCAGAAACCCTGTTACTTGGTCCAAGAAAGAAGATACATCTAATTGGTGCCACTCTACTAGCTTCTGACCTAAAAATTAAAAAAAAAATTAAGACATGTAAATATAAAATCAATAATTCTTCTAACCATACTCATTAAATAATTGCCATATGAATAGTGAACATTTGTTACAAATTCATATCCCCATCCTTCAGTTGCTGAAGTCACAGAGTATCATCATAACCTAACCAATAATCAATTGATAACTCATTGATAGAATCAATCATGACAGGAAAACTATCTTATTTGCTGGCACCACTTACAGCAATTTAGGAAAAAGAAATTCAAACAAAGAAAAATTTAAATAAAATATAATAATGAAACCAGCTCACCCTCTAGTGCTCTAGAGGAAAACAAAACTTAAAATCTTAAGATTTTATTATAATAGAAAAACCTAGGGAGACCCTTATAAAGAGATAATCCTAACAGTTTTCCTGAAAAAGAGCAGAACTCTACAAACACAAAATACTGTTTCCCTTCAAGTTGCCAGAAACAGACTCCCAAAATACACACATTCAAGGATGTTTACATAATTATGGAATAAAAACTTTCCTTTGGCCGGGCGGTGGTGGCGCACGCCTTTAATCCCAGCACTCGGGAGGCAGAGACAGGCGGATCTCTGTGAGTTCGAGACCAGCCTGGTCTACAAGAGCTAGTTCCAGGACAGACTCCAAAACCACAGAGAAACCCTGTCACAAAAAACCAAAAAAAAAAAAAAAAAAAAAAAAAACAAAAAAAACACAAAAAAAAACTTTCCTTAACTATTACATTG
The DNA here is from genome assembly GCF_950005125.1 of Chionomys nivalis. Lineage (NCBI taxonomy): Eukaryota > Metazoa > Chordata > Mammalia > Rodentia > Cricetidae > Chionomys > Chionomys nivalis. The sequence continues at coordinate 62,244,869 of NC_080088.1, forward strand.
CTAAAGCCAGACCCAATCAAATATTAATCAACTATTTATGTATGTGAAAAATAAATGATAGTTTAAAGGCTGTAATTGGATGTAACTTACCTGTCCGTGGGTCCAAGATGGAAACATAGGGGAAATCCCCTAATTTATAAAACTGTATGTATCTCTGACCTTCCTCACTGTCATGATAAACCTGTTAAGTCAGTAATATAAAAAGCAATGTTACCCACTAACAGCAATGGATTCCCCATATAAGCCTTTGAAAAACATGCTTTGTTTTCATTCCCATGTGAAAAGAGAAGTAAGATCAGGTATGGACTTACTCCCAGTCCCTTCTAAAAACTCCATTATGAACAACAAACCTATTCCTCCTCCTTCCTCACTTCAAAAGAGGTACTAACTTTTTCTTTTCAAGTATTTGTCCATCTATGATTTTTCTGTTTGTTTGGTTTGGTTTATTTTGGAGACAGGATCTCACTATATAGCTCTGGCTGTCCTGGAGTTTACTATGTAGACCAGGTTGTCCTTGAACTCACAGAGAAAGGCATTCTCACTATGCCTGGCATAGAAAATGTATTTTAATAAATCACAATATATTAAGATTATAAATTTGAAAGCCCAACATTTTACTAGGCAGAGATGTTCAATATTTGAATAAAATAAAAGAAATTCTGTCATTAAAAACAATCACAGAGCTAAGCAGTGGTGGCACACACCTTTAATCTCAGGAGGCGGAAGCAGGTGGATCTCTGCAAGTTCAAAGCCAGCCTGGTCTACAGAGTGAGTTCCAGGACAGTCAGGGTAACACAGAGAAATCCCGTCTCAAAAAAAAAAAAAAAAACAAAAACCAAACCAAACCAAACCAAAACAAAAACTCAAAAAACACCAATCTCAGAGGCCAGCAAGATGACTCATCAGGTCAAAGTGTTGCAGCAAAAGTCTGACCACTTTAGTTTGATCCCCAGAACCTATAACGGAAGGAGAACACCAATTTCCAAAAGTTATCCTCAATCCTCCACACCACACAGCCATCCAGTATATACACGCAAACTTATAATAACAATAGTTAAAAAAAAAAAACACAGAAATCCCACTGGATTTATCAGACTGTAAAATACAAACAGGTAAATTAATAGCATCAGTAGTGATATATCTTAGAAAAGGAAAATATTATGTTTACTTTGTTATTTTCTGTAACTTTTTAAGAACTAGAAATTGAAACTGGGTCTACCTAGGCTATAATCCCCAGCTACTCAGGTGACTGAGGTCAGAGGATCACAAGTTCAAGGGCTACCTGGAGTGGTTTCAAAAACTAAAAAGGAGTGGACCCTAGTGGCACACACCTTTAATCCCAGCACTTAGGAGGCAAAGGCAGCTTGATCTCTGAGTTCAAGGTAAACCTGATCTACAGAGTGAGTTCCAGGACAGCCAGGACTATACAGAGAAACCACATCTGGAAAAAAAAACAACTAAAGAACTAAAAAGGAGGATGGAGATTATCTTAATGGTGGAGCATTTGCCTAGCTTGCAGGAGGACCCAGGTTGAATCCCCAGCAGTAAGCCTCTTCCAAACAAACAAACAAAACAAAAAACTCCAACCAAACAAGAAAAGTAAAACAAAAGGGAAGTTAGAGGCAAGCTACCTAGTTTAACTTAACTAGATAATTTACACGAAAAGATATTACATCTGAACATGGAGGAATATTAAGCTAAGAACGCACAGTAAAAGAGTAGCAAACTCAAGCTAAAACACAAGTTTTAATGTTTTTCCAAAGTTCTAAAATGTTTTTCACATGGCCATTTGTCTTGTATGGATATTAAATAGTTGAAATTGACTAATTCCATGTACTAAGCATGAATTACATACTATATCTTAAGAATTTAACACCCACAGATCCTGACATTAAAATGTTAATTTATATATATATATATATATATATATATATATATATATAATCTATTGATTTAAAGAATATTAATGTTAATTTCACCTGTATCCTTTGAACCTTTTCAGGTGGTATTTACAGTTTTTCTACTGAATTGCACAGCCATAGACTGACTGTCAGATGCTCCTGAAGCATGAGCATCACATATTTAACCATCAAAGGTAACTGAATAAATGTGAATAAATGAATTCACTTTTCCCAGTTTGTAACACCATTCCTCCTCAACAACATCCCACACTACAAAAATATTACCAAATTTTTAATTAACTGTCCTTCTTACCTGCCAGAAAATGAAATGTTCCCGGATAATATTCTTCACAGCTTCATTGCTCCACACATCACGGTTGAGGCACTGGCATGCAAAGTCTTGCACATTTTGAATGTTTATCATCAGCCACTTATTCTGCATCTGGCCACACTCTTTGGCCTGTAAAAGTAAAGTTAAACATTGATTAAAAAAAAAAATAGTTTCTAGCCAAGCAGTGGTGGCACACACCTTTAATCCTAGCACTTACGCGGCAGAGGCAGGAGGATCTCTGAGTTTGAGTTAATCTGGTCTACAGAGACAGTTGCAAGACAGCCAGGGCAGAAAAAGTCAATTTTAGGAGCGTCATTCCTGATAGAGTGACCATGTTCCAGTGGATGCTCCATGCTCCCCTGGACCATTCTGTGTAAGGGTAGAACAAATTGGTCTTGGTGGTTTTAGACAAGGCAGGGACAGAGGCTACAAAAGTTGAGAGGGAGTACCCAGGTGGGAAATGTGAAGCTGGGAGGAGTTAGGGGAATAGGGAATGAATATGATTAAAATACACTGTAATGAATTCTAACAGGGTGTGGGTGGTTCACACCTTGTTGTAAACTGGGTAGCAGCACTGGGTAGGCAGAGGCAGGTGGAGTTCTGAGTTCAGAGCTTCAGGACAGCAAGGGCTATATAGAGAGACCCTGTTTCAAACTCTGTTGCCAAAATAAGAAAGAATAAAATATCAAATAATAAATAAAATGATATCTAGAGGCTGGCGATATGGGTCAGAATATAAAAGTACTTGACACTCTTGCAGAGGAATGGAGTTTGGTTCCCAGCACCTATCCCCAGTGGGTCACATCTCCAGAGGATCTGATGCCCTCTTCTGGTCTCAGGGGACAACGTCATGCAATACATATATATGCATACATATACATATAAATAATAAATCTTTAAATGACATAGTTTTTTTTCGTTTACACATTATTATTTTGCATATACATAATCCTTGTGACAGCTATCAAGTTGAGTGAATTAGGAGAAATCAGAACTGGTGGAATTGCACTTTAGAGAACACAAACCTTTAGGACTGAGAAGAAAGGCCCACCCAGAAGTTGGTTGGCACCAGCCACTGAATGAATGAAAATTGGAGGAAGTAAGTGCATATATCCCTGTAAGCCCCTTTCTTTCTCAGTGTACACATGTGGCCATTGTCATCATCAGACTTCAGCTCTCCAGGGAGTTTCTAGGCCTTCAACACCAGACAGAATGGCTGAAGCAGCCTACTTTTTGGATTGAGCAGCTCAAGTATACAAACAGTTACTGTTGAACTACCAGTGGATATCATTAAGTCAACCTAGTAAATCCCTTATTTTTATTTTTTTTTCCTGTAATACTATGTGCACAATAGTCTTGATTCTGCTCCTTTAGAGAAAGGGAAATATTGGCTTTGACCTAACTGTTGGAACCCCACATTCAACAGTCTTACCAGCCAGCAAATCCTCTCTGGAAATACTAAGTATCTTGAAAATGTGATAGTTTTGTTTTATTTACTTGTTTGTTTGTTTTTAAAGGTTTGTTTAATTTTATATGTTTGAATGCATGTTTAGGAGTTTATGTACATGCTTGCTATCTGTGGAGACCAGAAGAGGGTCTGGATCCCCTAGAACTGCAGTTGTAAGTCACCATCTGGGTGCTGGAAACTGAACCGGATCCTCTGCAGGAGCAGCTAATGCTCTTAGTGCTAAGCCATCTCTCCAGCTCCTACTGCTGTTTCTCAACGACAGTCACTATCACTGTGGTGAGAAGGGAACATATTCCCCTAGCTTTGCTTAAAAGTTAGCAGACAATCAAGTAAACTGCCCCAGGAAGTTTTGCTTTGGGTTTAGAAAAGATAAAGCTAGGAAGAACTGGGGAAAGAATATATTTTGTAATTGGATCCAGATATATTTCTAATATCCCCAGTACTTATCTGAAACTGCTGTGGGAGCACATTCTGCTCCTTCAGCCAATAGCCTTTAAGATACCAGCCCACCTGGGCATGGTCTCTTATACTGTAAAAGAGCTGTAAAATATGCGCTCCGCTCTCTTGCTTCTGGCTGCTAGACTCTGTTTTTGTTCATGCAGAGAACTGTTATCTAGGACAGTGATCTGTAAGTTTTCCCTTAAATAAATAACCCTTTTATTATTCATAATTCTGAACTGGTGTGGATATTTTGTGACTTCCATCATCATGAAACCACAAATAACAAAAAACAATACAAATTTAATGAGTTATCCATTCTAACTAAGCACTGCCACATGGAGACCAGACTTTTACAATGTCGAATATGACAGGAAAAGTAGTTCAAAATTCTTTTGAAGAAGTCCCTTCTTCACAATTTCATGGATAATTTATTTTTACTATAAACCAAGAATTATCACCCTTTTAATTATAGGAAAAACTTTATAGTTTGTCTATGATATACCCAATTGCCAACTCACTAGTTAAGTTTTGGGTTATTATAAGTTGAGCAACTTTTTTTGTTTTTGTTTTTCCAAGACAAGGTTTCTTCTCTGGGTAGCCACAGGTGTCCTAGAACTCAATCTGAAGATCAGGCTAGCCTTGAACTTAGAGATACCCCTGCCTTGGCTTCCCTAGTGCTAGGCATGCACCACTACCACCCCAGCAAGTTGATCAATTTATATAAGCCCAGATCAGCTAACTAAATGATAAACAGATAGGTAACAGATATTATATAGATACATTGTCCTGAGTAGATGGCAAGATTTCATCACACTACTTAGAAGAGTGCATCACTTAAAACATACCAATTTTCGGCCAGGTGGTGCATGCCTTTAATCCTAGCACTCTACCCATGAGGTAGAGGCAGGTGATCTCTATGAGTTCAAGGCCAGCCTGGTCTACAGAGTGAGTTCCAGGACAGGCTCCAAAGAAAACAGAGAAAACCTGTCTCAAAAACAAAACAATCGAACAAACAACAACAACAAAACACCATAACAACTTTTATGTCTGGAACTTTCCATTTAATATTTTGAGATTTCATGCAAATTAAACCTAATCAAAACTGAAGATAAGAGGGAAACTACAATATAGGCAAAAGAGAAACACAAACAATTTATAAATGGTTAATAAACATTATACTACATACTTAGCAATAGTAAAAGATACATACATTTACAAAACTAAGTTTATAAAAAGAAGCTTTCAAAGTGGTAGAGGTTCTACAATGATGCCACACAAGGCTAGTCAAAGGCTCTCAAAATAATCAACCTTATACACTGTTGTTAAAATGTTAGTCATTTATTGCCAGTAAAAATATAACCCAGTGCAACCCATAAGTATATTATGCAGAAATAGTTAGGATACCAATTCTCTATATACTGAAAAAAAATAAAATTGAATTAAAAAGGCATGGTGGCACACAGAGAAGGTAGAGGCAGACCCACCTCTGATTTTGAGGCCAGCATGGTCAATATAATATGGCCAGGTTACACGGTAAGACCCTGTCTCAAGAAAGAGGAAAGAGGGGGAAAAAAAAAGACAAACTAAAATTGTAAACCAGTTCATAGGTTTAGTATACAATCTCCAAAAACTTACTGTTTCAAAGCTGCCTTTGTGCATCAAGTCAATTGGTGGCCGGAACAGATCTGCAAGGGTGGTGAGTTTCTTATCTATTGCTCCTCCATTTCTTAATTCCTGTTCTTGCCTAACTGCAATACAGAAGGATGGGAAAAGTTTTAATTAGTCATAAAATGAAAGTGTTAAATTCCATAATAAACAAAAGACCTTATATTGACTGAAAGAATTACTGAACAGTATGCTTAGCTTCAAAAAGCAAATGACTTAAAAAAAAAAATACAAAGAGGGGCAAAAAAATATTTCAGGAGTTTGTGTTGTTCCCTAGCCAAAGGATAAAAGTAGAAAATTAAATTAGTTACAAATAGTCATGTTGGGCCAGGCCTAGTAGTGCAGACTTAGGCTAACACAAGAAGTTCAGTCACGTGTGGCAGCACCTGGCTTTAACCCCAGCACTCAGGGGGCAGAGGCAGACTTCTGTGAGTTCAATGTTAGCCTGTTCTACAAATTAAATTCCAAGATAGTCAAAGTTGTTACACAGAGAAACCCTGTCTCAAAAAACAAAAAACCTGAACCACAGAGTGAGTTCAAGTCCAATCTGAACAACCTTGTAAGAAATTGTCTGTCTCACAGTAAGAAGGAAAGGCGGCTGAGCTGGGGATCTAGCTCAGTACTTATCTAGTACACACAGGCCCCCATTTAGTGCCCAGCACCATTTAAAACAAAACCGAATTCACCTTGAGATAAGGATACACCTGAGGGGTAGAATGTTTGCTTGCCTAGAATATTCAAGGCCCTGTTTGTCCCCAGCAAAATAATACACACACACACACACATCCCTCACCAAAGTAAACTCTTTCACATATTCATAACACAGAAGAAAGCTTTCAGAATCATCTTTCTAGTTTTGATAATGACCCTAACCCATCGAATGCAGCTATCTCCCAGTCTGTAAGCTTGCAGTAGAGGTTATAGACACTGCTGTCCCCATCTACTAGAAAAGCACAGATTCCTTTGATAACAAGCCTTTTCTTTCAACTTTTTACAAAGTTATTGGACCTATCCTTGCCTTAAAAGGGCACAGATACAACACCAGATACAGACCAAGCATTTGTCATGTATTATCTAAAAAACAGCTGTCCTGGGCCAGCTAGATGGTTCAGAAAGTCAGGATACTTGCTGCCAAACCTGATGGCCTGAGTTCAATCCCCAGGGCCCATGTGGTAGGAATTAACTACAATAAGCTATTCTCTTGTTAGAGAACACACACATAACATGGCCTACACACCACCCCCAACAAATAAATGAACAAATTTGTCCTTTCTTTAGACTCTTAAAAGTATACTTCTGAGACACTTCTGCGCTGTACCACAGAAAGTTATGAACCGTGCTGACTAGTTTTGTGTCAACTTGTCAAGCTAGAATCGTCAAAGAGTAAGGAGACTCAAGAAAATGACTCTGTAACACTAGGCTGGCTACAGGCAAGCCAGTAGGGCAATGGTCCTCAACTTTCCTAATGCTGTAACCCTTTAATACAGTTCTTCATGTTGTGGTGACCCCCAAGTCATAAAATTATTTTCATTGCTACTTCATAACTGTATTTGTATTGTTACTAGCTATAATGCAAATATCTGATATTCAGGATACCCCTCCCCCAAGCGATTGTGACCACATGTTGAGAAACACTGCTGTAGTACATTTTCTTAATTAGTGATTGATGGGGGAGGGCCCAACCAATCGTGGGTGGTACCACCCCTAGGCTAGTGGTCCTTGGTTCTACAAGAAAGCAGGCTAAGCAAGCCATGGGGATCAAGCCAGTGAGCAGCACCTTTCCATGGCCTCTGCATCAGCTCCTTCCTCCAAGTTCCTTCCCTGTTTGAGTTCTTGTCCTGACATGAAGTATGAGCCAAGTAAACCCTTTTCTCCCTGTGGGGACCCACAGTTGTGATCCTGCTCCACCATGACTGGAGGTCAGAGACTTTGAGCTTATTTTTGCTCTCTCAAAGTTGTTGACGACAAGTGTGGCTACAAATGAGAGATTCTGGCCCAGGGTGATTAGTATTTTGGGTGTAGAGGTGGAACCACTCCATCTGGACCAAAGGTCGGAGAATTCAAGTCTGTTCCTTATATCATGGTAATGAAGTCTGTTGCCTCCTCCCTCCCCTTATGTTTCTCTCTTATTTCTCTTACATCTCTGTTTCTTTTTTACTTATTAATTCTAACCATATTCTTACCCTAGACCATACAAGTTTTGTTGATGCTGGTCTTTGACACCTCCCTAAGTTGTGCATGATCATAGTGTTTCATTATAGCAACAGTAACCCTAACTAGGACAGTGTCTGTACATACATGTACATGTGTGTATGTCATGGTACATATGTGGAGTCAAAGTAGAGCTTGCAGGAGTCAGTTTCTCTCTTTTCATCATGTGGATCCTGGAGATCAAACTAGCCAGTATCTTTACCCAACATTTTGATGTCGCTATTATTTCACTTTTTAAACATGGGGAATCCTCAAAGTAATGAAGACAAATACTAAACATTCTTTTCATTGTAACAGAAAGGAAGTGGAATGGAAGATGGAGCTGAGAGACTAGCTCACAAATACCTACTAGTTTCAGTTTGAAAATCTCGGAAACCATCAAATATTGAACGTGCAGGCCTTCGTCTTTTAGGGGCTGTAGAAGAAAAACAGAATTGGTAAAAAAAAAAAATTAAAACATTAATTTTGAATAATATTCTAAAGATATTCTTTATATAAGCATTCTTGCTTTATTTTGTGTGTATGTAATCTTTCCCTACAATATAAGTTCATGTAGCATGTGGCCAGGAGAGAGTACCAGATGCCCTGAAGCTAGAGTTATAGACAGTTATGAGCCACTACATGGGTTCTGGGAACTGAACCTCTGTCCTTTCAAAAGAATCAGTCAATGTTTTTAACCACTGAGTCGTCTCTACAGCCCCATATGTATTTTAAAACATTCATATTTTTAATAATGCCTAAAAATAAGGAAAAAAATAGAGCTGGAGAGATGGCTCAGCAATTAAAGAGCACGGGCAGCTCTTCCAGAGAAACTGAGTTCAATTCCCAGCACCCACATGGCAGCTCATAACTGTCTGTGACTCCAGTTCCAGGGGATCTGACACCCTCACACAAGCATAGATGAAAGCAAGAACACCAAAGCGCACAAAAATAAAAAATAAATTACTAAATTTCAGGACAGCCACAGTTACACAGTGAAACCTGCCTTGAAAAACAAAACCAAAAAGAAAATAAAAAGGGAGCCGGGCGGTGGTGGCACATGCCTTTAATCCCAGCACTTGGGAGGCAGAGACAGGCGGATCTCTGTGAGTTCGAGGCCAGCCTGGTCTACAAGAGCTAGTGCAAGGACACGCTCCAAAGGTACAGATGAAACCCTATCTCGAAAAACCAAAAAAATCAGTAGCCCTCCTGTACACAGACGATAAAAGGGCTGAGGAAGAAGTCAGAGAATCAACACCCTTCACAATAGCCACAAATAGCATAAAATATCTCGGAGTAACTCTAACCAAACAAGTGGAAGATTTGTATGACAAGAAATTTAAATCTTTGAAGAAAAGTTCAAAGTGGAAATATCTCCCATGGCTCTTGGGTAGGCAGAAATAACATAGTAAAAATGGCAATCTTACCAAAAGCAATCTACAGATTCAACACAATGCCCAGCAAAATCCCAGCAAAATTTCTCAAAAACCTCAAAAGAACAGTATTCAACTTCATTTAGAAAAGCAAAAAACCCAGAATAGCCAAAACAACCCTGTACAATAAAAGAACTTCTGAAGGCATCACAATCCCTGACTTCAAACTTTACTACAGAGCTACAGTACTAAAAACAGTCTGGTATTGGCATAAGAACAGACAGGAGGACCAATGGAACTGAACAGAAGACCCGGATATCAATCCACACATCTTCGAACACCTGATCTTTGACAAAGAAGCAAAAAATACAAATGGAAAAAAGAAAGCATATTTAACAAGTGGTGCTGGCATAACTGGATATCAACATGTAGAAAAATTAAAATAGACCCATATCAATCGCCATGCACAAAACTCAAGTCCAAATGGATCAAAGACCTCAACATAAAGCCAGCCACACTGAACCTTATAGAAGAGAAAATGGGAAGTACACTTGAATGCATTGGCACAGGGAACCACTTCCTAAATATGACCCCAGCAGCACAAACACTGAGAGAAACAATTAGTAAATGGGACCTCCTGAAACTGAAAAGTTTCTGTAAAGCAAAGGACACGGTCAACAAGACAAAACGACAGCCTACAGAATGGGAAAAGATCTTCACTAACCCCACATCAGACAGAGGTCTGATCTCCAAATTATAAAAAGAACTCAAGAAATTGGATACCAAAAGAATACATAATCCAAAAAAGAAAATGGAGTACAGACCTAAACAGAGAACTCTCAACAGAGGAATCTAAAATGGATGAAAGACACTTAAAGAAATGTTCAACATCCTTAGTCATCAGAGAAATGCAAATCAAAACAACTCTGGGATTCCATCTTACACCTGTAAGAATGGCCAAGATCGGGCTGGAGAGATGGCTCAGTGGTTAAGAACATTGACTGTTCTTCCAGAGGACCTGAGTTCAATTCCCAGCAACCACATGGTGGCTCACAAGCATCTGTAATGAGATCTGGCGCCCTCTCCTGGCCTGCAGGCATACATAATTAATAAATAAATAAATAAATAAATAAATAAATAAATAAATAAATAAAATAAAATCTTAAAAAAAAAAAGAATGGCTACGATCAAAAACATAATGACAACTTATGCTGGAGAGGATGTGGGGAAAGGGGAACACTTCTGCACTGCTGGTGGGAATGCAAGCTGGTACAGCCCCTTTGGGTATCAGTGTGGTGATTTCTCAGAAAATTAGGAAACAACCTTCCTCAAGACCCAGTAATACCACTTTTGGGTATATATCCAAAGGATGCTCAATTGTGCCACAAGGACATGTGCTCAACTATGTTCATAGCAGCTTTGTTTGTCATTACCAGAACTTGGAAACAACCTAAATGCCCCTGAATCAAAGAATGAATAAGAAAAATGTGGTACATTTACACAATGGAGTACTACACAGCAGAAAAAAATAACGACAGCTTGAATTTTGCAGGAAAATGGATGGAGCTAGAAAACATTATTTTGAGTGAGGTAACCCAGACACAGAAAGACAATTATCACATGTACTCACTCATAAGTGGTTTTTAAACATAAAGCAAAGAAAGCCAGCCTACAAACCACAATCCCAGAGAACTTAGACAACAATGCGGACACTAAGAGTGACTTAGTGAAGTAGAAAGTAGAAAAAGACAAGATCTCCTGAGTAAATTGGGAGCATGGGGACCTTGGAGGAGGATTGAAGGGGGAGGGGAGACACAGGGAGGGGAGCAGAGAAAAATGTAGAGCTCAATAAATATCAAGAAAAAAATTAAAATAAAAAATTTTTTTAATGCAGTGTAAATGACTAATCACTCTTTGACCTAGCGCAATACAAGTCAAGTCCGTGTGTGTGTGTGTGTGTGTGTGTGTGTGTGTGTGTGTGTGTTTGGGTTTTAGAGACAGGGCTTTTCTCTTAGCCCTGGCTGTCCTGGAACTTGCTCTGTGGACCATTGTTGGCCTTGAACTCAGAGATACACCTGCCTGGGATTAAATAGTATGAGTCACCACTGCCTGGCTGCAAATTCTTCTCTTTGTAGAGAGGGTGTCACATACCTTTGATCCCAGTATTTCTAAGGCAAAAACAGGCACATTTCTGTGAGTTCAAAGCCAGATTGATCTAGAGCTACACAGTGAGATCATGTCTTGGGAGGGAAAAAATGCTAGGCAAATGCTCTTCCTACCTCCAGCCCTAGCCCTTATATAAATCCTAAACCCCAAGATTTAAGAATTCTGTCTTAGTGGATGCACTTGTAGAATCATAAACACCAAAAAAATACACTTAAAATTTCTGAAGTGTTCCCATGATTACACAGGACAAAGTTCTTCTACTGTACTTCTAGAGAACCTATATTCAATTTTTACATATTTTACATAAAATTTAGAATGTATTAATTGAAATGTTTCTTTTTTTCTTTTTCTTTTTTTTTTTAGAAAAATGTTTTCAAACTTTATTACCCATACATATCATACTCTTGGAGATCTGTTGATATTGTTTTGCTTTTTGAGACAGAGCCTATTGTCCATACAGTTGTGGCTGACCTAGACCTCACTATGTAGACCAGGTTGACCACCAGATCAGTCTGCCTGAGAGCTGGGATTTAAAGGCATGTACACCACGGCCAACTGAAAATGAATATGTTAAATAAATTCTTTCAGTGTAACATTTTAAATAGACGTGTGTGTGTGTGTGTGTGTGTGTGTGTGTGTGTGTGTGTATACCAGGCTGTGATATACATTAAAGGTATGGCAAACACCTTTAACCCCAGCACTTTGGATGTGGAGGTAGGCAGATCTCTGTAAGTTCAAGGCCAGCCTGGTCTACAGAGTGAGTTCCAGGACAGCCAGGGCTACACAGAGAAACCCTGTCTTGACAAACCAAAAAGAATCACTCAGTTAAAAGAAGAACAATTAAAATTACAAATAGATAGCTCAGCAGTTAAAAGAAACTGCTGGCCAGGCGGTGGTGGCGCACGCCTTTAATCCCAGCACTTGGGAGGCAGAGGCAGGCGGATCTCTGTGAGTTCGAGACCTCGAGACCAGCCTGGTCTACAAGAACTAGTTCCAGGATAGGCTCCAAAAACCAGAGAAACCCTGTCTCGAAAAACCAAAAAAAAAAAACCAAAAAAAAAAAAAAAAAAAAAAGAAACTGCTGCTCTGTTCAGTTCCCACGAAGTACCCATATGGGTTAGCTCACAACTATCTCTAACTCTAGCTCTAGGGGATCCAATTTCCTTTTCTGGTGGTTTGTGTGTGTGACTCTGTGCGCACGCGCATATGTACGTATGTACATGCACACCCACACACACCCCACAAATTAAAATTTTAAAAACCAAAATTTAGAGTTGGTAGTACTTGCCCAGCATACATGAAGCCCTGGCTTCAATCCTGAGTACCTCATAGTCCTGGAGTGGTGATATATGCCGGTAATGATAGCAGAAATTTAAAGTCATCTTTGACTACATGAGTTGAATTCAAAATCAACCTGAGCTGGCTACACAAGGGCATGTTTAAATGTCATTCATATAAGCACACATGACCACCAATATTTATATTAAACTATCATAATTATAATGCCAGAAATAGTGCTACATGCCTGGAATCTTAGTAGAAATAGGAGGTTGAAGGTCATAAAGGGCTACAAAATAAGTTTAAGACAGGACTACATAAAACTGTCTCAAAAACAAAAGAATCACAATTACCTTCAGGAAGAGACTTTCTAAATAGCCCAAATTTTAAAAAATTTAAATCTAATCTTTTTCATTCTGCTCTTTTTTACTGTTTAAAAAAACTGAAGAATTGTGATTCTTTCTAATCTTCGAACTATTTTTAATTAATAGTATCTATTTAAAACGTATGTTTGTAGCAGGAGTTCTTTAGGTTCAGTGCCTTTGTTGTTGCTTTGGTTTTTTAAAGACAGCCCTTGTATCTAGCCCAGGATAGCTTGGAGCTCAAAATCTACTACTACCTCAACCTTCTAAGTGCTAGAATTACAGTCATGTACTACCATACCTGGCCCCCAAACAATGTCTTCTGAAAACTAGGTAAGTGATAGGATTTTTAAAATTTTATTTTGTAATGTGTGTGCTTGCCACAGCCCATGTGTACAGATCAGAGGACAACTTTCAGGAGTTGGTCCTCTCCTTCAACCAGGGGTTCCAGAGATGGGACTCAGGTCATCGATGCACAGCACTTTTATACAACCTTTCTGACAGATTATAACCCTAACACTTGACAAAGCAAGTGTGTTATACAACGGGACACAGAATACCAGTGTAATAGGGAAATATTCTATTCTAATCCACCAAGAGCAACCAGCTGATAGGCCAACATATTCCACCTCTCTTTCATCCTTTTGTGAGGCACCAGGCCACCTTGGGCTTTTACTACTACTTTATATCACTAGCCCTCTACCCACCTCCTATTATTTTTTGGGCTCATCACTGCTATTTGCTCCCTCCTCATTTATCATACCTTCACTAAGAGCCTCTCTTAAAGCTACAACGCCTCTTGCCCTCGGACCTTTTCTCCAAGTGCCCTCTCATTCTTGCAAACTAGCTACCATAAGCAAGCACCATTCCTCTGTCTGTAATCATCTTTCTGTTTACTCAGTAGGCATGTTATTCATTAAGGCGAAAAAGACTAAGCTACAAAAAGCTAACAGAAATCCACACACACACAGGACAGCCCTAGTGGAATAAAAGGACTAGCAGATAAAACCAATATAGTAAGAAGAGCAACACTGTTTTCATATTTTCATAAATCTCTGATAATATCTAGTTTAAGAGAAAAACTGGGACTTTCATATCGTCTGCATAATTCAAAATCTATTACTTTGGGTTGGAGAGATGGCTCAGAGGTTAAGAGCACTGTCTGCTCTTCCAGAGGTCCTGAGTTCAATTCCCAGCAACCACATGGTGGCTCACAACCATCTGTAATGAGATCTAGTGCCCTCTTCTGGCTTGCAAGTATACATGCAAGCAGAACACTGTATATGTAATAAATATTTTTAAAAAATTAAAAAAATCTATTGCTTTATTTAAGTTTAAGTATAAGAATATTAAAATCCAGCCCCACAAAGAAATAGAGTAGTAAAGAAATAATAGCATTTTAGATAAACATGAATATTTTTTGATACCATACCAAAAATTAAGTAGCGGTGATTCCTTAAAGATTTGTGCTAAACTGGGGTTGTGAGAGTTGGTTAAACAGTTAAGAAGAATGTACGACTCTTCCAAAGGGTCTGAGTTTAGTTACTAGCACCCAATCGACTGGTGCACAACTACTTCTAACTCCAGATCCAGGGAATCTAATGACCTCTTCTGGCCTCCTTGGACAGGCATGGACAGGCATACACACACCCCTACCTGTAATGCCAGCTTCAGATAGCACGTGTGCATGCACACACGTGCACTTGCACACACACACACACACACACACACACACACACAGCCTGTAATGCCAGCTCCAGGATATCCCATTTTCTCTCTTGGCCTCCATGGGTAACTGCACTGACACGTATGTGTGCACACACATATAAAAACTAAAAATTAAAAAAAATAAATCTTGAGCTGGGCAGTGAGTGGACACCTTTAATCCTAGCACTCAAGAGATAGAGACAGGTGGACCTCTGAGTTCAAGACCAGCATGGTTCACAGAGTAAGAAATAAATGAATGAAACAAATAAATGAATAATAAAATAATAGATCTTTTTAAAATGGGTTGTGCAAGCTAAAATCTAATCAACTCTATATTCTGTCTCAATAAAATTTGTTGTTCTGACTTGTTCTCACAGACTTTGACTCTTTCTTTTACTTGTTTTGTACTGAGGATACAGTATCTCTATCCAACAGCTTTGAAGGAAATCCTTTTTCCTATGATTTGGGTGTCATCTCAAAGGCCTTTGTGATAATGGCTTGGTTCCCACCACAGCACTATGAGCACAGCACTATGTGAACCTTTGAGAAGTGGAACCTAACAGAGAAGCTTTGGTTACTTTGGGCTGTGCCCTTGATGGGAGCATGAGACCCTGGTCTCTTTTATTACCTTTTCTGTTTCTCGGCTGCCAAGAACTGAGTAACTTCTACCATATGTGTTCACTATGATGTATACTGCCTTGCCACAAGCAAAGGGACTAACTGAAACCTTCAAAAGTAAACTAAAATAGTGCCCTCTTTTCAAGACAACTAACTCAAACATCTCATTACTATAACATGAAGCTGTCTAAAACATCGCCATCACTCAGTATGCACAACCTGTAGGTGAATATCCAGGACAGGATGACATCTTACCAGCAAAAGCACTTACTATACAGACTTGAGTAGTTAAGTCTGGATCCCCAGGACCGAGGCAAAACGCACAGTGGGCTCAGAAACTGTAGTGGTTTGAAAGAAAATGGCCCCTAAATGAATGGTACTATTAGGAGGTGTGGTCTTGTTGGAGGAAGTGTGTCACTGTGGAGGCAAACTCCGAGGTCTTATATGTTCAAGTCACACCCAGTGAGACAAACCACTTCCTGCTGCCTGCACAAGATGTAGAATTCTCAGCTACCTCTCTACCACATCTGCCTTCATACCACCATGCTTAATGCCATGACAATAATGACTAAATCTCTGAACTGTAAGCTAGCCCCAATTAAATGTTTTCTTTATAAGAATTGCTGTGGTCATGGTTTCTCTTCACAGCAATAGAAACCCTAAAACAACAACCCACCTGTAATCCCAGCCTTGGAAAAATGTATAAATTTCCTCAGAGATTGAAACAGTCCATCCTGCAGGAAAGTAAACATCTCAAAACAGCTTCAGGAAGTCCCTGAAACTTACCAGATTCATTAGGCCACTTCTTGAAAAAGTTAGCAATAAAAGCTAAGCTACAAAGAAGACTCTTGGATCAGACCAACTGCCTGGAAGAAGCAGAAACTAGCTGAGCTGCCTGGAAGAGGGTTAGGTCACCTGAGGTGCTTGGAAAGGACACTCTCCAACCTGTTCAGTGTGTTCGAGATTCCCAGCTTTTGTGAACTGTTACCCATGCAAGGCGGGCTTTGGTGATGCAGATGTCTTTGTGACCCCTCACCCATACTCCTGTAAGTAACCCCAATTAAAGTCATTAGTTCAACAAGCTGGACTTTGATGGTATTGATACTTGGTCTATAATGGGATCCCTATCTGAGGTGAGTTGATGTGTGTGTTGCTCTCCCAGGAAAAGTTTTGTCACACAACACAATGCAAAGATGGGATCCCCAGCACAAGCTGGACAGGGAAACCAACCATATCAGAGTGCCCAGGGTTTGATTCAGAAACCCTGCCTCAGTGAATAAGGTAGAAGAGCAACTGAGGATGATCACAACCTCTGGCCTTCATATGCACGCACATGCACACATGGGTACATCCTTCAATGTACTTTATAATTTACACCATCTCTAGATTACTTACTATACCTAATATAATGTAAATGCTTTCTAAATGATTGTTCTGTTGTTTAGGGAATACTGACAAGAAAAAAGTCTATGCTCAATACAGATGGAATTTTTGTAATGCTAGGGATTAAACCTAATGCCTCACACATACTAGGCAAGTGCTCTACTTAGGAATGAAGTATTGACACTTAATAGATGACTTTAAAAAAAAAAGATTATTTGTTAATTATGTATACAGCATTCTGCCTGTATGTATCCCTATAGGCCAGAAAAGGGCACCGGATCTTAATATAGATGGTTGTGAACGGACCTGTGGTTGCTGAGAATTGAACTCAGGACCTCTGGAAGAACAGTCAGTGTTCTTAACCTTGGAGCCATCACCCCAGCGTGTGGATAACTTTTTAATCCTTTAAAAGAAAATTAATGCAGGCCAGGAAGTGGTGGTGCACGCCTTTAATACCAGCACTCAGGAGACAGAGGCAGGCGGATCTCTGTGAGTTCGAGGCCAGCCTGGTCTACAAGAGCTAGTTCCAGGACAGGCTCCAAAGCCACAGAGAAACCCTGTCTCAAAAAACAAAAAACAACAAAAAAATTAACGCCCCTTCTTGCCTGGTATAGTGGCACACATCTTTAATCCCAGAATTCAGGAGACAGAGGCAAGAGGATCTCTGTGAGTTCAAGAGTATAACAAGCTCCAGACTAGCCAAGGACACACAGGAGACCCTGTCTCAAATACGTAAATAAATCAAATTTTTAAAAATTATTTCTTTTCGAGGCCAGCCTGGTCTACAAGAGCTAGTTCCAGGACAGGAACCAAAGCTACAGAGAAACCCTGTCTCGGAAAAAAAAAAAAAAAAAAAAAAAAATTCATTTCCCCTATCCTAGTTTTCTACAAAACTTAAAACAGGTATCTTATTTTCATGTTTCAAACCATTTCTCTATACTAGTGTTCTCAATACAATATACATTTCACCATGTTTGCCCTACCACAATAATATTCATCTTCTACTTTTTAAGTAATACCTAAAAATATTTGCCTCGTAAAAGGAAGCAGGTACTCATTAGACTATTACTGTTCTTTAAATGTATTAAATACCCCATACTTTAATATGTTCTGAATTCACCCAATTTTTTAAACAATTTTTTTCTTTTCGACATGAAATAAAGACTATTTTTCTCCTTTATCCAAAATAAGAGCAGTATTTGGAGATATTAAAATGAGAGCAGGCAAGGGATACAAAACAATAAAAAGCAATAAGTCAAATATATTGAGCTATCAGTAATATGTACATTTAGAAGAAGACACAACATAAAATTAAAGATTCTTTTTAATATAATGACACTGGCTTCCATGACATGGAGCAATTCCAAAGGGAGTGCATGTTGGGGGGACGGGGCAGGCATGGTAGCACACAAGTTTAATCCTGTAATTTGGAATGTAGAGCATAGAGCAGGTAGTCTCTGAGACCCAGACCAGCTAAGGCTATAGTTACACCTTCCCTTACAATAAAAGACAGTAATTCTTTTTGGTAAATTTCCTCCTTGCTGTTATTATTTTCTGTTAAGGAATGCAGCTTACCTGGGGAAGAATATAGAAATATAAGATAAGAACTGATTCTATAAATGACAAAATAATCTCTGAGTAAGCCCTCATATCTTCAGTTCGTTTATTAAAATCCTAGACAATAACAAAATCAAATAAAATTAAGCAAATAAAGTAAACTTACCACCAAACAAAGGTTCTGGCTCCACCAATATTTCTTGCTTTTGAGGAATTGGGGCACGAACTTCTTCTCTGTTAAAAATAAAAGTGTGAATATATCAAAATAAACTGTTTTTGTGATACCTATTTTCCTTCTAAATTGTGAATGTATTCAAATTAACAAGTGAAACAAACATGATTTTTTAAGAAACTACAGTAATCAGAAAAAGAAGTTGTAAATGATATCTAGACAGAGATTAACTAGAATAAAATATCTATCACAGAAAGCTAAAATGGTTTACAAAGAAGAAAGTAAAAAGAAAAAAGATCTCTTTCCATCTCAGGTCCCTTAGACATTTACTTTTAAGATTACTATTATTTAGCCGGGCGGTGGTAGCGCACACCTTTAATCTCAGCACTTGGGAGGCAGAGGCAGGAGGATCTCTGTGAGTTCAAGCCCAGCCTGGTCTACAAGAGCTAGTTCCAGGACAGGCTCTAAAGCTACAGAGAAACTCTGTCTCGAAAAAACCAAAAACCAAAACCAAAAAAAGATTACTATTACTTAATTATAGGGGGTAAGGGAGATATATGCATAATTGAGACCTCAGATTCTCCTGAGCTGCAACTATAGGTGGTTGCAAGCTGACCAACACGGATGCTAGAAAGAGAACTTGAGCCCTCTGCAGGAGACATATATGCTCATAACCACTGAGCCATCTGTCCATCTCAACCTAACAAGGTCTCACTATGCAGCCCTCCCTGTCTGGCATGGAACTCAGAGATCCACTGCCTTTGCCTCTCAGGTGCTAGGATTAAAGCTTGTTCCAGGCTACATCCAGGCTGCAGTTATTATTTTGGCCTTTCTGCCTCACCCCTACCCCCAACTAAGATCTGAACCCAGGCCCTGGTACTTGTGTGGCAATTTGTCTACCAATGAGTTAAATCTGCAACCTCCAATCCTCCCTGAATTCTTTTTTTTTTTTAAAGATTTTATTTTTAATTATGTATGTGGGAGTATATGCATGTGAATGTAGAGCCCACAGAGGCCATAGGTGACAGATTCCTCTGTAACTGGAGTTACAGGTTCTTAACTGTGGAACTGCATCTCCAGCACCCAGCCCCCCAAAATTCTTAGGGATAAGGAATTTATCAAAAAGGGAAAAAAAAGTCAAGTAAAAATGACTGGAAAAATATAGGCTTACTAGAATCAATATAATTAATGCTACATCACATAATAATTAAAAGAAAAGAATATATTAAAATTAAAGTAAGCTTCAACAAATTGGCACTAAATTTTTTTTTAATATTTATTTATTTATTATGTATACAATATTCTGTCTGTGTGTATGTCTGCAGGCCAGAAGAGGGCACCAAATTTCATGACAGATGGTTGTGAGCCACCATGTGGTTGCTGGGAATTGAACTCAGGACCTTTGGAAGAGCAGGCAATGCTCTTAACCTCTGAGCCATCTCTCCAGCCCCCGGCACTAAATTTTTTATGCTATGAAGGAAGACGCTACCACAGTTACAATCTTTAAGTATTTACTCAACAGATCCTATTATACAGAAGAGGAATCTTCTATATAAAATATATAAGCAAATATATAACATGCATAATAAACATGTAATAAAATACAAACTCTTACTTTGAGATTTTTTTTCTTTTTTGGCTTTTGTTCAAGACAGGGTTTCACTGTGTAATAGCCTAGGCTGTCCTGGAACTAGCTCTATAGACCAGGGTGGCCTTGAACTTAAGATATCTGCCAGCCTCTTCCTAAATGCTGGGATTAAAGGCATGTGCCACCATCAACATCCAGCAAAATTTCATTTTCTATGTTTATGAATGCTTGCCTCAATGTCTTCACACCTTGTGAATGCATGCCCTGGGAATGGAATTCAGAATTTAGTCCTCTAGAAAAGCAGCCAGTGCTCCTACCATCAAACCATCTCTCCAGCACCAATAATTACACATCCTATAAAAGGTGATTCTGGAGCTAGGGAGATGGCTCTGTGGGTAAACATGCCCGCCCTCATGTCTGCCCAGCTGAATTGGATTCCAATACACAAGGTAGAAGGAGAAAGTAGATTTTCAAAATTTGTACTCTAATCTCCACACTCCACACATGCCAAGATGTGCATATCCATACACATACATACAGAGAGATAAATCTTAATAAAATTTAAATAAATTAAATTAAAGTCAACTCTCAACAAGAGATAGAGCTCAGCAGTAGAACACATGCCTGTCCTGTATTTGATACCCAACACTGGAAATAAAAGAAAAAACAAAAAACATTCTTTTCAAAGTTTATCTTCATAGACTCAATATAATTACTAATAACTCAGGAAAAAAATATTCACTTTTATAAACTTTATTTTTTTCCTAGGAAGAAATCATTTTGATAAGTGGTTTATACTAGGGCTGATAACTCAGTGGTTAAGAGCATTAGCTGTTCTTCCAGGGGATCCCAGGTATGATTTCCAGTATTGATATGGCGGCTCATGTAACTCCATTCCCAAGGGATCCAACAACCTCTTGTGGCCTCCATGTCACCAGGCATGCACATGGCACACAGATATACATACAAGAGACATACATGCATAAATCCGTATACATAAAATAAATAAAAAATCTTAATAATAAACTAAATAGGATCTGGGCTGGGCATGGTATCCCATGCTTTTAGTCCCAGAACTTTAGAGGCAGAGAAAGATGGATCCTTCTAAGTTCAAGGCCAGCTTGATCTTCAAAGCTTAGTCATCAGAGAAATGCAAATCAAAACTCTGAGGTTCCATTTTACACCGGTAAAAATGGCCCAAGTTTAAACATACTGATGACAACTTATGCTGGGGAGGATGTGGGGTAAAGGGAACACTTCTGCATTGCTGGTGGGAGTGCAAGCTGGTACAGCCCCTTTGGATATCAGTGTGGCGATTTCTCAGAAAATTACGAAACAGTCTTCCTCAAGACCCAGTAATACCTCTTTTGGGTATATATCTAAAGGAAACTCAACTGTGCCACAAGGACATGTGTTCAACTATGTTCATAGCCAGAACCCATAACACAACCTACATGCCCCTCGACCAAAGAATGGATAAGGAAAATGTGGTAAAAAATAATAAAAAAAAAAAAAAAAGGAAAATGTGGTACATTTACACAATGGAGTACTACACAGCAAAAAAAAATGATATCTTGAAATTTGCAAGTAAATGGATGGAGATAGAAAACATCATTTTGAAAGAGGTAACCCAGACATAGAAAGACAATTATCGTATGTACTCACTCATAGGTGGTTTTTAAACATAAAGCAAAGAAAATCAGCCTACATATCACAATCCCAGAGAATCTAGACAGCAATGAGGACCCTGAGAGAGACATACAAGGATCTAATCTACACGAGAAGTAGAAAAAGACAAGATCTCCTGAGTAAATTGGGAGCATGGGGACCTTGAGAGAGGGTTAAAGTGGAGGGGAGAGGCAGGGAGGAAAGCAGAGAAAAATGTAGAGCTCAATAAAAATCAATAAATCAATAGAATCTGGGCATGGTGTCACATGCTTTTAGTCCCAGCACTTGAGAGGCAGAGACAGGTGGATCTCTGTAAGTTCAAGGCGAGCTTGGTCTACAAAGTGAGTTCCAGGACAGTGAAAGATATGCAAAGAGACCCTGTCTCAAAACACCAAAAAATAAAAAATAGCATGTTACCTTTAAAATCAGTTTATTTGAAGTTATAACCAAATATTAAAAGTGCTTAATATTTTTAGGCTTAAATGTCATAGAAAATAACAGTTAATTTTAAGAATTTTATGCATATAAACAAGCAAGATGACTCACTGTGATAAAGGCTCTTGTCACCAAGGCCTGACCAACTTATTGGATCCCTAGAACAACATTTGGAAGGAGAGAACTAACTGTCTCAAGCTGTCCTCTGACCTTCCCATAAGTCATATGGCAACCCACATACCCAAACACATACATGGGGGAGACAAAGAATAATAAACATACAAAGATCAGTTTAAATTAGACCTAATGATTTCTACCATGTGTTCTCATGTCCTGCAAAACCCCTTGCCCACCATACACACACTTTTTTGGAGCCCATTTCTGAGCCAGGCTCTAACTAGGCTGTCTTCAAACTTCAATTCTCATAACTGAGCTAGGGTTGCACTGGGCATGTTGATGTATGCCTTTAATCCTAGAACTAAGGAGGTAAAGACAGATGAGTTTGAGGCCAGTCTGACCTACATTAAGACCCTGACTCAAAAAAGAAAAACAAAATACCTCAAAGGCTGTGGAAATTACAAACATGTGCCATCAATTCTAACAAGGACCTATTTTTTCAATATCTAACAGTTGGAACTTCAAAATCCAACACTTGGAGTTCAAAGACATACTTTATATTTAAAAAAACTATGAATGTTAATTTGTAAGTGAACACTAATACTCTGTAATTAAAAAACCACCAGTTAGACAAATCTATAATAAGAAAAATGATGAAAGAATAATTCAAGATTATGTCCAGTATTCTTTCCTACTTTTTGTTTTAAAGTTTTTTTGTTTTGTTTTTGTTTTTTTTTTTTTTTGATTTTTCGAGACAGAGTTTCTCTGTAGCTTTGGAGCCTGTCCTGGAACTCCCTTTGTAGACCAGGCTGGCCTCGAACTCACAGAGATCGGCCTGCCTCTGCCTCCCGAGTGCTGGGACTAAAGGCGTGCGCCACCACCGCCCGGCTGTTTTTAAGTTTTACTACATAACTCAGGCTGGCCTCAAACTTGAGACTCTCCTGTCTCAACATTCCAAGTGCTGGGATTAACCATTGGTGGTTCAGCGGTAGGGGTCTCACCTGCCATGTGTTGGGGTTATAGAAATGTGCCACCACACCCAGCTGCTCTTTCCTACTGGACACAGGTCACTGCTCATATGCAGAATTTCAATAACCTGAAGGAACAATCTATCTGTAGAAGTAAGTTTAGTAAATACTTTAATCAAAAAGAAACAAGCCAGTTGGTTTTGGTGACCATGTCTATAGTACTAACTACTTTGAAGGCTGCAGTAGGAGTCATGTGAGTCCAAGAGTCCAGCCAGGGACAACAAAGGAAGACTCCATTTCAGGGAGAGTAAGGAGATGGGGAAGGGGAGTAAGGAAGGACCCCTTAAGAACTTTTAAAAGCGTTAACCATAAAATTTTTTCTGAAATATGTAACTGGAGACTTCTCTTACGTTTCCTGGCCACCCAGACCTAAATAATCACAGAGAAACTATATTAATTACAATACTGTTTGGCCAACAACTCAGGCATTTTTCTTGCTAGCTCTTATATCTTAAATTAACCCATTTCTATTATTTTGTATCATACCACAAGGCTCATGGTTTGTTACCTCTTACTTCTTGGACAGCTACATGGCATCTCCCTGACTCCGCCTACTCTCTCTATATCTCTTCCAGCCTGGCTATATTCTGCCCTGCTATAGGCCAAAGCAGCTTCATTCATTAACCAATAAAAGCAACACATATAGAGGAAGACATTCCACATCAGAAATAGGGTATCATGTAACCCAAGCTGGCCTTGAACTTGTTATGTAGCCATCACTGCCCTAGAACTTTTTATATTCCTGTCCCCACCTCCCAAGTGTTAGGATTACAGGTGTGAGCACTATCATGCCAAGCTTTAAAAAACATGTTTTATACAAGTAAATTTTTTTATTGGTATACTGTACTTCATATGGTATGTGTAAAATCACCTCAGTCTAAAGACAATTTACTACTAAACTGCACACCAATGAAATATCTCAAATAAATTAATAGTCCTGAGGATGGATAGATGGCTCAGTAGTTAGGGGGCTTGTTGCTTGCTCGATCATGAGTTTGATCCTATCATTCACAAAAACCTGTAACTCTAGTTCTAAGAAATCACACACTCTCTACTGGCCTCCATGGGCACTCACACACACATGGGTATGAACACGAACATCTTTTAAAAAAAATACCTATAAAGTAAGACTCAATTGGCCGGGTGGTGGTGGCGCACGCCTTTAATCCCAGCACTTGGGAGGCAGAGGCAGGCGGATCTCTGTGAGTTCGAGACCAGCCTGGTCTACAAGAGCTAGTTCCAGGACAGGCTCCAAAACCACAGAGAAACCCTGTCTCGAAAAAACAAAAAGACTCAATTACTGTACATCTGAAGATGTTTGGCGATGTTAACTACATTGAGTGGAAAAACAGAAGTTGATTTGGAAGGGAAATTCTAGTTAAGGAATTAGGAGCTACTATTAAATGTTCATCAGTTAGCACATAAGTTAACCAAATCGTGATGCAACTAAATAGGAAAAGATACTCATTTATGAGAAATATTTGTTACTTGAAAGGCTGAGTCAAAAGAATCTCTGGAGCTAAGGAGTTTTAGACTAGGTTAGACAAAGCAATGAAATGCTACCTCAAAAAGGTAAAAATAAATGCTATAGGGCATTTAACTCAATGGCAGAGTACTTGCCCAGCAATGGTGAGGCCCTGGGTTTCATTCATCTTTCAAAACAGGCACATGCACACAATGCTGTCAAAGGCACTAAAACAAAAATAAAAGCCAAACTGCCAGTCATAGTGGAGCACACCTTTAATCCCAGCACCCAAAAGTAGATGCAGACAGATCTCTGAGTTTGAGGTCAGCCTGGTCTACATAGTGAGCTCCAGGTCAGCTAGAAAAAAACCTGGTCTCAAAACAAAAACTACTATTTCAGGTATAGTCAAACACACACACGTGTACACACACACGTACATGCACCCACAAATCAACTGCAAATATCTACTATTGACGTTTCTATCAACTAATTTTTAAAATATTATTTGTTTGTTTGTTTGTTTACTGGAGCAGGCTAGCCTGGAATGTGCTATGCAGGCAAGAATAATCTAAGAAATCAGAGATTCACTTGTCTGCCTCCAGTGGGCTGTAATAAAGGTGCATAACATATCATCTGGCTCAATACTGATTTCTATTAAAACTCTGAGCCATGTTGGGGAATGGGATCACACTTAAGACAAATGTCAACAGAAAACAAAAAACAAGCAAAAACTTATAAGCTATTAATATGATCTCTAAAGTTCATAATGCATGTAAAAACAATATTCCATTAATCTGAAACTAACTCAAAGGAGCAATTATACTTGTATATGACCTGGTTCTTAAATTATATCTGATTTCATAAAAATAATAGCCTGGCCCTTTGCCTGTTGTACTTAAAATGACTCCTCTGTTTCTCATATTATAAATTATCAGAATTACAAAAGACTAAGAGTATTAAAGTCTTACTTAGGGACTTTTAAATTAAGGGTTTTTCTGGTTTGGTTCTGTTTTTCAATACAGTGACTATGTAGACCATGCCAGCCTCTGCCTCCTGAGTGATGGAACTAAAAGCACAGGCTACTAAGTCTTGCCCCTTTTAACGTTTTTTTGTTTTGTTTTGTTTTTGGTTGTTGTTAAAGCTAGTGCTTAGTCAGGAATTGTGGGCAAACCTGGAATCCTAATACACAGGAAGATATGAATTCAAGGCCAGCCTAGGCTATACAGCAATGGTATCTCAAAACAACAACAAAAAAAAAAAACTTAATGGCCATCTGAGAGCAGAGGCATGTGCCTAGAGTAGTCCCATTAGGTTCGGGCCTAATACTTTCCAAGGACTGATGAAATTTTGCTCAAAAGTTAGGTATTTAATGCAAACTCTTATGAATCAAACATAAAGGGCTAGAAAAAATCAAACATATACAGTTCTATATACAGTGGGGACGCATTAGTGATTAGGCGGTAACTAAAGAATAAAGAACTGGCCGGGCGGTGGTGGCGCACGCCTTTAATCTCAGCACTTGGGAGGCAGAGGCAGGCGGATCTCTGTGAGTTCGAGACCAGCCTGGTCTACAAGAGCTAGTTCCAGGACAGGCTCCAAAACCACAGAGAAACCCTGTCTCGAAAAAACAAAAAAAAAACAAAAACAAAACAAAACAAAAAAAAAAAAGAATAAAGAACTGAACCGGGCAGTGATGGCACACACCTTTAATCCCAGCACTTAGGAGGCAGAGGCAAGCAGGCAGACCTCTGTGAATTTGAGGCCAGACTGGTCTACAGAGCAAGTTCCAGGACAGCCAACGCTACACTAAAAAAAAAAAAACTGTCTCAAACAAACAAAAAAAGAAAGAATGAAGGATTTTTTTAAGTGATGTATTTACTTTTATTTTATGTGCATTGGTGTTTTGTCTGCATGCATGTCTGTGTGAGTGTCAGATCCCCTGGAACTGAAATTACAGTTTTGAGCTACCATGTGGATGCTGGGAGTTGAACCCAGGTCCTCTGGAAGAAAAAGATACTTGCTTTTTACCTGCAGTGTAGCTTAGGAAAAAACAGTCATGCTCTAGTTTCCTGAGACAGAAAATAATACCAAACTATAACGCTCTTTAAAAAGAACAAAAAACAAAATGACTTCAAACTTGCTATGTAGCTGAAGATTGTTTCTGTCTCCACTTCCTAAGTGCTAGGACTATGAGCATGTGTCACCAAGTCTGGTTTATCCAGTGTTAAGGCTTAAACCCAGAACTTCTTGGATGTTAGGCAAACACTTTATCAACTGAGCAAAATCCTAAGCCAACAAAATTCTTTTTGTTGTATAGCTGGTGGCTGTGGAGTACATAAACCCCAATTTCAGACCAATTATAATCAAGCAGTCGTAGCCTGCCCGCCTGCCCGCCTGCCCACCTTTAACCCACACATTCGTTTGAAGACTAAAAATGAGGATTGAAGAGAAAAGATGAAAATAAATATATAAATAAATAAAGAGACAAGATGGCATGCTCTAGAGAATTTAAGATATAGTAAACACAAAAATTTCCACATATTTTTCAGAGGCTTTCAACCTTAAATGTTTTTCAAAACTTGACCTAACTTTGATAAAAATGCAACTAGTTAATTTAGGCAAAGAGAACTGCTACAATAAATAATAAATTCATACTCTGTGTGTGGTCTGACTGCAGAGACACTTGCTGAACTGGTACTGGGCTCCTCAGCAATTCCTCCACCATCCAAAAACATAGTGACCGCCATCTCCAGGTTGTTGTTACAGGCTTCAAGCATATGTTTTCCTACACTTTCACTTGCACCTGAAAAAGCAAATGAACAGAAAAAAAAGTTAAAAAATGACATCTTACATTCCAGCCCATGTTAAAACATGGAATCCCCAAAAAGATTAACTGTCTTCCCCCTTTAAAATGACTTGTACAAAAACACATTTATTCACTCTGTTCTGTTGGCTGGCTGGAATAAATACCAGAGCTAGAAAACAACATAACATTACCACAGCAGTAAGACAAGAGTATAAATAAGAACAAAAAAATGGCATTTCTTTTCTTTTTCGAGTATGTGTGTAGTTTTCTGTTTAAGACAGGTCTCATACTATAGCTCAACTCAGAAATCCTCCGCCTCAGCCTCAAATACTAGTCTTACAAGAATAGTCACTACTACGCTTGGCTGGCTATTTGTCATTTGTTTGTATATTATGTGTGTGCATATGAATGTATGTGCATGTGGGTGTACCATGGCACATGCACGGAGGTCAAAGGACAATATCTGGTACTGTTCCTTGCTTCTGTCTTGTCAGAGAAAGAGCCTCTTACCTGCCACTACATACATAGGCTAGCGACCTAACAAACTTTCAGGAGATTCTCTAGCCTCTCATCTCAATGTAGAAACACTGGGGTTACAGATGTGTGCTATGGCGACTGGCTTTACATAGGGTTTGGGGATTCAAATTCAAATCCTCGTGCTTGCATCTCCTCCGCTCTATCTGCAATTTCTTTGACTGGCTGAATTGACTAGTGTAGTGGTACAAACACTGGGGACTCGGAGACAGTGGATCTCTGTGAGTTATGACCAGCCTAGGACTATACTGTAAAACCCCATTTCAAAAATCAAAACCAAAAACAAACAAAAAATCAAGATAAGTATATTATTTGTTAGCAATAAAATAGAATAAAGAAAAATTAAAGACTACATTCTAGAAAGTTAGAAATATTGTTAGAAAGAATGTAACTCAACTAACATTTTCTCATCTACTCAAAAATTTTTTGAGGAGGGGCTAGGCTATGGCTCAAACTCAGAACACTTTTAACACTTTTTTTTTTTTTTTTTTTTTGAGACAGGGTTTCTCTGTTGCTTAGGAGCCTGTCCTGGAATTCACTCTGTGGACAAGGTTGACCTTGAACTCACAGAGATCCACTTCCCTCTGCCTCCCAAATGCTGAGATTAAAGGATTAAAGACAAGTGTCACCAAGGCCTGCCCCCAGAACACATTTTTAATGTCAAACCAAGAGAAGCAAACAGGGACCATTTTTGTCAAGATATAAATATCTGGTAAGAAACGTCAACCTTTGCTATTTAAAACTGGTCCAAACAATCATTTGTAAATAAAGCCAGCACAATCTGTTGAGGAAAATGTAAATTGGTAAAGTCCTCTTAAAAATAATTTTACATGTACTAGAGATTCCTTTTTTTACTCAGTTGTACAAACTTCTTGAATCAAATCAACATGAAATATTATTACATGTCCAGAAATATGTTCAGAGTAGATTCAGTTAATGAAGCAAATTTTGAAACATAAAGCATTCTATACTAGTACAATGTAAACCATAATATGTATTTGATTTAAATATTATGTGGCCACTGCAAATCACCTTGAGCTTTCTATTTGAGTTAAGTTTTCTTTATCTGAATTATATCCCTTGGAATCTTGTTCTGTTGGTAGCAAATGCACTAAGATTTTTGTCTCAAAATGTCTATTGTGAAAGCATTTTACTGAGTATGCCATTTCAGGCTGACAGATGTTTTGTCTCAATACACAAGGCAGCATTCCAATGTCCTCTGCTTTCTGTTGCTATAGCTGGGAAATCAGTTGTCAGCTTAATGAAAATTATTTTTATAGCAGTCTGTTGGTTCTAGAACTTTTAAGGTTTCTGTCATTGGGCTGCAGTTTCCACTGTGACTTGTCAAAGCTAATCTTATTTATTTCTTGGGATTAACTGGATTTCTTTTCTTTTTTCTTTCATTCCTTTTTCCAAAACAGGGTTTCTGTGTGTTTGCCCTGCCTGTCCTGGAACTCCTTTTGTATACCAGACTGGCCTCACAGTCACAGAAATCTGCTTGCTTCTGCCTCCTGAGTGCTGAGATTAAAGGCATGTGTCACCACGACCCCGAATCATCTTTTTTTAAGATGCTGCCTCTTTATATCTTCATGCTGCTTTCTCAGCAGTATCTTATTGTTTATCCTTCTGAGATAGAGTTTGGCTCTGTAACCCAGGCTGGCCTCCTCCTTCCTCAGTTCCCCAGTCCTGGAATTACAGGAGCGTGGCAGCTCATTTTGACTTGGTGATGTCTTTACTGCTATCTTCTAGTTCACATATTTTCTCTTTAGGTATATCAACTGATTTAACATCATTTAATCCTTTATAAGTAGTTCTATTTTTTCCAAGTTCTTCATCTGATCATGTTTTAAGAAAGCCTCAACTCACATTTCTACTTCAACCTTTAATTTCAATTATCTCTATTAATATGAAACATAATACTACACTATAAACTTTCTGCAATCTCTAGGGATCACTATCTTATTTTTTCCTGGATCTCACTCATTATCCAAATTTTCTGTGTTATTTTTAAATTTTCATTGTGTATATATTGTTGAAAGATATTTGTTTGCTCTGACACTCTGAGACTGCCAATAAAGTTAAACTTGAACCAAGAGACAAAGTTAGTGATTTGAACAGAATTAACCATAGAGGTTTTGGAAGACCCAAGATACAAATAGAGATAAAGGAAGCAGTAATAAGGGGCTTGGAAAAGATTTGTGGGGTCCTTTTGAATCGAAGGGGAGAGAGGTGGTCACAGGCCGAATCTCTGATCAATATCTGACTCCCGAATTTTATTTTAAAATAGAACAAAATAAGCAAACACTTCAATGTGTGTATATGAGGAGGTGGGTATGTGCACATGAATCCAGAGAGGGTGTCAGATTCCTTCAAGTTGGTAGTTTTGAGTCGATGTATGTGCTTAAATCCTCTGCAAGAACAGTTCGTACTCTTAACTGCTGAGCCACCTCTCTAGCTTTGTTATTTTTATTCTTTTAGTTACTTATTTGAATGTGTGTATCTGCTTAAGTGCATGTATGTGTGTGCAGTTGCACACATCTAAAAGCACAGAGGCCATTGCCATTATGTATTGTCTTCCAACTTCCTAAAGCTGGAGTCCACGGCATTTGCAGGGAGCCCAGCTTGTTATATGGTGGTGAGATTAAAACTCTGGTCCTTAACACTGCAGAGCAAGAGCTTTTAATCACTGAGCCATCTCTTTCCAACCCCCAGCCTCTCTGTTCTTTTCAAACAGAGTCTCACATTGTAGCCCAGGCTGACCTCAAATTGTGTCCTTCTGGTTTGACATTCCAAGTGCTGAGATTAGGGACCAGAAGAAAGCTGGCTCAGTGGGTACACATATTTGCCATCAAGTACTGGAATTATGGCATACACCCCTTGTCTAGGGTTCATCTGTGATTTGTTTACTATCATCTAGTATAGCATACCCTGGAACTTTTACCTGAAGACTGTTTGGAGCCTGGCATTGAAGGAACACCCTCCTAAAAGCTTGATGGACTTTGCAAGGTAACAACAGACATGACCAAATAAGAGTTGATAGCTAAAGCCGGGGGTAGGGCCCAGGTCTACCCCTGTTCCTAGGGCTCATCTTGAGGACAGTTCCTGGTCAGCTAACTAAAACATTCTGTTTGTTTCTGTGCTCTCTCTGCCCCACTTGGTGATTAGCTGTAGGGCACTGTTTACTCCATCTATGGTGTGGTAATTTCCCACCTGTCTGGGCGGAAATCCTTGGGCAGCAGCGAAGTATATAAGAATTTCCCTAAGGCTGAATAAAGGGCATTCAGGTGATCTCCTGACCCAGGTCTCTTGTGTGTTCTTTCCATCTCCAGGCCCTTGCCCAGCTCACATACGGTACAGTGGCATGTGAACTGTATCGAGGGGGTAACACAGAATCAGGTGTTACAGCTGGGCAGTGGTGGCGCATGCCTTTAATCCCAGCACTCGGGAAGCAGAGGCAGGAGAATCTCTATGAGTTCGAGGCCAGCCTGGTCTACAGAGTGAGTTCCAAGACAGTCTCCAAAAGTTACAGAAAAACCCTGTCTTGAAAAACCAAAGAGCTGATAGTTGGCTAGAAAGTTTTCCAAGACCACAGGGGAAATATAACTGCAACAGGCCTTGTTAGACATCCTTTTCCATATGTGAGACCCCTTGCCAAGACTGATAGCAAAATGTCAACTTTCTTGAATGAACCGAAGTTCTTTTGGAGTCCTTCAAACACTGGACTTTGTTTCTCGGGCTCCATTATGCTATAAAAATAAGTTTAAAAAAACAAGCAAACGAAAAATTTGAGCAGATTCCACAGGATGAAAGATTTTTAGGAAAGCTAGCTAACATCTGTGCCGGACACTGGTGGTACACAATTTTATAATACAAGCACTCGAGGGCAAAGGCAGGTGGATCTCTGTCAGCTAGAGGCCAGCCTGGTCTACAGAGCAAGTTCCAAGACAGCTAAGAGTACACAAAGAAACTTTGGCTCGGAAAAACAAAAGCAACAAAAAGCTAGCTAACATCTGCATTCCCAATGTAATTTCATTCTTAGCTTTTTGACAGCACAGTGATGGATCATTAAAGATTTTTTAAAAACTTTCATTTTATACGTATGTTTTGATTGCATATGTGTACATGCACCATATGCGTGCCTTGTGCACAAAACGGTCAGAAGAAGGCTTTAACCATCCTCTAAAACTGGAGTTAGACAGTAGTAAGTCAACATGTAGATGCTGGGAACAAACCCAGGTATTCTGTAAGTACAGTTAAATGTTCTTAATTGATATGCCATCGATCCAGTTTCCAATATCACACATTTTATTCAGCATTTTTTCCTATGAAGAGGAATTATTCATAATATTCTACATTAGTCAAATGATGAAAAATGGAAGTATTACCTCTACTTTTAATACTCTCATTCTCTATTACTACTACTATTACAACAACAACTACTACAACTACTACTGCTATACTTACTATACCAACTACTACACCACATACCCACACACACATTTCTGAAACAGTCTCTCATTATGTAGCCTTGGATAGCTTGAAACTCACTGTGTAGGTCAGGTTGACCACATATTCAGAGATCCCTGTCTTAGTCTCTGATATTAAAGGTGTGTATCACACTTGGCTTTTATATGTGCACCCATACTGTGCGTGTGTGCCTGTGTGTGTGTGTGTGTGTGTGTTAAAGACAGAGTCTCACTATGTAGCCCTGATGCGTTTAGAACCCATTATGTAAAACAGGCTAGCCTCAAACTCACAAGAGCCTCCTACCTTTTAAGTGCTATCATTAAAGGTGTATACTATTCCTGGCCTTTCTCTATAACTTCGGTTACTACTACCTCTAAGGTTTTAATTAGTTCAAGTCCTTCACATTTTTTACTTAATTACTACAACAGGGCCCTAAAGGAGCATCATTCTGCCGGGCGGTGGTGGCGCACACCTTTAATCCCAGCAATCAGGAGATCAGGAGACAGGCAGATCTCTGTGAGTTTGAGGTCAGTCAGGTCTACAGAGCTAGTTGTTCCAGGCCATCCAAGGTTGCACAAAGAAACCCTGTCTTGAAAATCCAAACAGGAAGAAAGAGGAAATTAATTATTATTGAAGTTAATTTTAAATGAAAAACAAACACCTTTTATGAGGGAAGAGAAAACAAGATAAATATAAAATTATCTTTCATGTGGTATGACATGAAATACAATGGTCGTCGGTCCTATTTCCTAGCACACAATTTCAAAAATCCTTGGAATCCTCAAAATGTCATTTTAAGGAATGCAATTGGGGTTGACTGATGGCTGAAAGCTCATGGCAGCTTTCAAGATGAAAGCTGATCACCTGAAACCAAGGTAGATTAAGTAATGATAGAAATATTAAAAGCTAATCACTCATACATATGCAATGAAATCTCCATAAAAACCAGAAATGACAGACTTCAGGGAGCTTCTCAAGACCCAAATGTGATAGCCAGGTGGTGGTAGTGCACGCCTTTAATCCCGGCATTCGGGAGGCAGAGGCAGACGGATCTCTGTGAGTTCGAGACCAGCCTGGTCTACAAGAGCTAGTTCCAGCACAGGCTCCAAAGCTACAGAGAAACCCAGTTTCGAAAACCAAAACCAAAGCAAACCAAAACAAAACAAAAGACCCAAATGTGAGGTTCTTAAAGGGTGGCACATCCACAAAGGGAGTGTAGAAGTTCCATGTTCTCCCATAACTTACTCTAAACATCTATCCTTTGTAATATCCTTCATAATAATCTGGAAAACAAATATTTCTCCAAGATCAAGAATTACTCAGGAAAGCCTTGGAAACAGCAGGCTGGTAAATTTGAGAAGCTTTCTGAGACTCTGTAAGCTGAGTCCTACTACAGACGTGTCTCAAGAACACTGCTCTTGGTCATGCTTCTTTTTAAAGACATTTAAACAAGAGTGAATGTAGATTAATGAAAAGTGAGAAATAATACCTGAGAGTGGGGTTCCCAGGGAAAAACAGATATGCTTTTTTGAACTTTGTATTTATTTATGCAAACTCTATTTTTTTCACATTTTAAAACTTATCTTGGTTTGTGTGAGGTGTGTGCGTGTCACAAACTTGCAGGAGTCAGTTCTCTCCAAGTGAGTCACAGAGATTGAGCTCAGATCATCAGTATTAGGTGTAAGTCATCTCACCAGTACCCTTGATATACTTTTTACACAGCAAAATAACTTGTGATTCTCTTCCATTTTCTTTTTGAGAAAAAGTCTCTCATGAGCTGTGTATATAAGACAGACGTTATCCAGGAGGCTAAAGAAGGATTAAGGCTAACCTGCAATTCTACTTCAAAAAGGAAGAGAACAAAAAAGAGAAGAAAAAGAAAAGAGAGAGAAGTTCAAGTGACAAATGACTACTGCATACAAATTTTTACTGCCATCTTCTCACCGCTCCTCCTCCAGAACTCCGAAGACTAAATAAATGTGAATAAAATGAGATAATATAAGCAAGGCATGGTGGTATAACCTATAATCCCAACACTTGGAAGGCAGATGTAGGATTATAAATTGAGGCAAGCCTGAGCTAGACAGTAATACCCTGTCTCAAAAAATAAATAAATAAAAAAACAAAACGAGAAAGTTGTTAAGCCAATCCTCTTGCAAACTGTTAACACTTTGAACTGCCTATCCCCAAAAACTTTGGCCTGAAATTATGATAAAATATCCAACAATTTTCTTTACTCCCCCCTCCCGCCCGCCACGAGACAGGGTTTCTCTGTGTAACAATCCTGGTTGTCCACTACTGCCTGGCAGAACTTCCAGCAATTTCTAAAGTGGCACTATATACACTTCTGCCATCGGGCTATATTTGTGCAGCAGCACTGTCAGCATTGATTACAAAAATTAAAATATTGCCGGGCGGTGGTGGCGCACGCCTTTAATCCCAGCACTCGGGAGGCAGAGGCAGGCGGATCTCTGTGAGTTCGAGACCAGCCTGGTCTACAAGAGCTAGTTCCAGGACAGGCTCCAAAGCCACAGAGAAACCCTGTCTCGAAAAACAAAAAAAAAAAACAAAAAAAAAAAAAAAAAAAAAATCAAAATATTGACCAACTCTGAAAAGCACTGAAGATGGTTTACATCCTACAGTATCAAATATTCATCCAAGAGTTCTATATGTAAAAAGTAAGCATATCATTATGCAAATTTGTTATAGTATTTATTAAATAGAAAAATTATACGTATACCAAAGAATTGTTGTACACCTTTAATCTCAGCCGTGAGTTCGAGACTAGCCTGGTCCACATAGTAAATTCTAGGTCAGTCAGGGTTACACAATCTCAATAGTAATGATAAATAATTAAATTAAAATTCTTGTGCTGAGGACATAGGAGTATTTTCCTAGCAGGCACTAAGCCCTGAATTTGATACCTGACACCACATAAAACTGGACATGGTAACTGTGATGGGTTGAATGAGAATAGCTCCTATTGGCTCAGATATTTGAATGTTTGATCTCCAATTGGATAAAAATGTTTGGGAAGAAGAATTAGGAGGTGTGTCACTGGGATGAGCTTTGAGGTTTCAAAAGCCCACAATATACCCAGTTAGCTGTTTCATAGTTGTCTCAAGATGCGTGAGCTCAACTTAGCTTCTGCTCTAGTACCAAAGCTGCCTGTCTGCCTGCTTGCTCCCAAGCTTGGCACCCTGATAATCATGGACTAAACTAATCCTATGAAAATGCAAGTCCCAATAAATGTTTGTTTTTTGTTTTTTTTTTTTTTAAGTAAGTTGCTTTGGTCACGGTATCTCATCATAGCAATGGGAAAATAACTAAGAGAGTGATACAAATCTCCACACTGGAAGGTTGGATCAGGAGGATCAGAAATTCAAGGACATACTCTGTTATATGTAAGATTCAAAGTCAGCCTGGATTTATATAATTTGTGTCTCACTACATAAATTTGATTTATTAGCAATAGATGTTTTATGTATACTACTTTACGTACCTGTGTACCTAGGGCCTGGTTTAAAAAAAAAATTGTCAAACTAAAAGGAGTCACCAGAAGCTAGAGATAGCTCGGTGGTTAAGAATATTTGCAGAGTCCCTGTATCCACACAGCAGTTCTCAACCGTCTGTGGAACTCCAGTTCCAGGAGATCAGGTGTCTTCTTCAGACCTCCAAAAGCACCAGGCACACATGTATAGCACATACACATGCATGCAAGCAGGCAGAACACTCATGCACATAAAATAAATCTAAGATAAAAAGTTTTTTTAAAGGGGATGGAATTTAACCAGTGTAAAAAACTTAAGCCCTGGCAACAAACCAAAAAGAAATTGAAGTACCAAGCCGGGTGGTGGTGGTGCATGCCTTTAATCCCAGCACTCGGGAGGCAGAGGCAGGCGGATCTCTGGGAGTTCGAGGCCAGCCTGGTCTACAAGAGCTAGTTCCGGGACGGGCACCAAAGCTACAGAGAAAACCTGTCTCGAAAAACCAAAAAAAAAAAAGAAAAGAAAAGAAAAGAAAAGAAAAGAAACTGAAGTACCTACGGATGTAGAGATACATTTAATCCCAGCACTTGGGAGGCAGAAGTAGACAGGTGAAATCTATGAGTTTGAGGCCAGTCTGGTATACATGGCGAGTTCCAGGACAACCAGGAATACACAGAGAAACCCTGTCTCAAAACAAACAATAAAGAACAATAAAAAAAAGTTAGGATCTATAAAAAAAAAAAACCTGCATGCCTAGCCTCTATACTCAAATGAGAAAACATTTTGCTTATTCCTTTCATCATGTAGGCAAAAGGATCCTCGAAACTCCTCAGATAAACTTAGTTCTAAATTCTAGACATGTCATCTACTGGTTGTATGATTAGGTAACTTACTAATTTCTCTAAGATTTAGTTCTCTGTTATAAGATGGAAATATTACCAATGTCATGACCTAAGTGATTAAGAAAATGCACATGAGTAGCTAGAAAGATGGCTGGTTAAGAGCACTTGTTGCTCTTGTAGATGACCTGGGTTCAGTTCCCCATACCCACAATGTGGCTCACAACCATCATTATTAACTCTAGTCCCAGGGGCTCTAATGCTCTCTTCTGACCTCCACAGGTAGGTACCAAGCATGCATGTAGTGCAGAGTAGTACATTTAGGTAAACACTAGTACAAATAAAAGTAAAATAAATAGGGCTAGAGAGATGGCTTAGTGGTTAAGAAACTGCTCTTCCAAAGGTTCAATTCCCAGCAACTATATGGTGGCTTACCACCATCTATAATGAGGTCTGGTGCCCTCTTCCGGCCTGCAGGCACACACACAGACAGAATATTGCATATATAATAAATAAATATAAAAAAGTAAAATAAATACATCTAAAATTAAAGAAAAGGAAAAGAAAATGCACATAAGGGCATGGGGTGTATGTCAGTGGCAGAATACTGGCCTGGCATGTATGAAGTCCGACATTTGACCTCCAGCAAAGGACAGGAGGGTGAGCAAAACCAAAGGCTTCTCCTCCTCCATCTATCTCCTCAGCACTAGCATTGCCATTAAGAGAATAAACCACTACAACTCCCTTTTCTAGTTGAGCTTCTGTGGACATAAGTTCCTATTAGTTGGGTAGAAAACACTTTGTAGACAGGTCTGTCTCCCCAGCCCAGCTCAGTTCTTAACCAGCAAACAGCTGGCTGTTACTAAATGTAACATCCAGGTTGCATGGCGCTAAAGCTATATGTAAATAACCAATGAATAACATACAGAGTATACAATGTATATATTTATATATACCACTTAAGGAGAACCATTTTGTCACATAGTATACAGGCCAAATAGGGTCTCAGTTTTCTTTCTCTTGTCTGATACTATGAATATGTACTTCCCTTATGTTATATACTCATTTAGAAAATAACAGGAAGCTGGGCACGCCTTTAATCCCAGCACTCCGGAAGCAGAGGCGGATCCTGTGAGTTCAAAGCCAGCCTGGTCTACAGAGCTCATTCCAAGACAGCTAGGGCTACACAGAGAAACACTGTCTTTTTTTTTTTTTTTTTTTTTTTGGTTTTTCGAGACAAGGTTTCTCTGTGGTTTTGGAGCCTGTCCTGGAACTAGCTCTTGTAGACCAGGCTGGTCTCGAACTCACAGAGATCCGCCTGCCTCTGCCTCCCGAGTGCTGGGATTAAAGGCGTGCGCCACCACCGCCCGGCGAAACACTGTCTTAAAAAATGAAAAAGAAAAAAAAAAAAAAGAAAGAAAAAAGAAAAATACAAGAATGCTGGGCATGGTGGCCATGCCTTTAAGGCAAGTCAATTTCTTTGAGTTCAAGGCCAGTCAGCTCATTCCAGATCAACCAAGACAATGTGGTGAGGTCTCAAAAAACAAAACAAAACCAGGACTGAAAAAGGTAGTGTGCATTGAGGTGGTTAAAGTATTAAAAAGTGAGGAGGAGGAGGTATGATGCACACTTTTTTGTTTGTTTGCTTGTTTGTTTGAGACAGGGTTTCTCTGTAGCTTTGGAGCCTGTCCTGGAACTAGCTCTTGTAGACCAGGCTGGCCTCGAACTCAGAGATCCAACTACCTCTGCCTCTCAAATGCTGGATTAAAGGTGTGCTGGGATTAAAGGCTTGTACCCACCACTGCCCGGCCTGATGCACATTTGTAATACAGCCCCTTGGGAGGCTGAGGCAGGAAGACTGCAGCATGGGATACAAGGTAAAACCCCATTTCAAAACAAGAGTAGAGAAGAGAAAGAGGAGGAAGAAGGCACTTTACTTAAAAAAAAATCATAACCATCCCTTCTAGTACATTCTTTGTTAGTATATCCTTTTAGAAACAGAAGACCTCTGAAAGATAATGAAGGGTCCCAGTTGCTGGGGGAACACTACGATCACCACATCCAACAAACATCTGGAAATACTCCAAGTTTTTAGTTAACAGAAGTCTGGTGTAGGAGGGTCTTCTTTCTATGTGTTGCTTTCATTGGTTAAATAAAGAGACTGCCTTGGCCTTCTGATAGGACAGCAGCTTAGGTAGGGGGAGTAGACAGAACAGAATGCTGGGAGAAAGAAGGCAGAGTCAGAGAGAGCCACCCACCATGAAGCTACCAGGTCAGACATGCTGACTCTTTCTTGGTAAGTCAGTCACGTGGTAACATACAGATTATTAGAAATGAGTTGAATCAAAATGTGAGAGTTAGCCAATAAGAGGCTAGAGCTAATGGGCCAGGCAGCAATTTAATTAATACAGATCTCCGTGTGGTTATTTCGGGCATAAGTAAGCCAGGCACCGGAACACAGCCCCCTTCTCACATACAACAGAAGTCCATTTTTGTAGTAGTCATAAGTAAGAGGTAGTATACTATCATCCATGGAAAGAAGCTGGGCTGTTATGATAGACTGGAAAAAATGCCCCCAAAACCTACACACACCTCCATTTCAGGCTTTTAGCCTCAAGAATTATAAAAATAAAGCCAGGCAAAAGAATAATCATAAATGGTATACAACTTATCAATAACAGAAATGAACCACTGAGATGGGCAAGTGGTGGCACCTGCTTTTAATCCCAGCACTCAAAAGACAGAAGCAGGTAGATCTCTGTGAGTTCGAGGTTAGCATGGTCTACATAATGAGTTCCAGGACAGTCAAGGCTACAAAGAGAAACCGTCTAGAAAATAAAAAACAAAAAAGAACTATAAAAATAAAGGTATGTTTAACTAATTTAAACTACTGAAATATTTGTAGTAGTTTGTTACCCAAAGGAAAGCAGTTAGTTAAGTCTTTTGTAATAGATTCAACAGTTCAGCGCCACTAGAAATTCATACATCAAATCCCAATAGAAGGCTCCTCCTCAAATAAGAAAGTAGGAAGGAAGAAGGGTTAACTGAAAGGGGATGGAGGGGATGGAAAGAAAAGAGGGAATGGTGAGGAGCTATGTGATATAAGGGCAGTGAAACAAACTTAGTGAAGTCTTCAGTTTCAAGACCTAATAATAACTTTTGGTGAATCAACTGTAAAAATTCACTCTTATTATTTACAACAAAAATCATGCTTTCCGATGAGACTAATAAAATAAACTTGAAGATTTAAAACATCTATAAACTTATTGAGATCCTAGTATTATAAATAGCAGCAGAATAGCTTAATCTTACTCAGGAGTCTATAATCTAGGGTACAAATTATATCTTAAAGCTTGTCACCACATATACCTTTTTCTTATTTATCCCCTTATCCTTCCAATGTTCAAGGTTGCTAATAACAAAACAAGGCATGACTTAACCTTGCCTGGGGGGCATAGTTTTTGAGAAGTAATTTCCTTGGGCTTGCTGTCTCTTAGTTCACACCTTTTCCCCATCTATGAGGAGACATCTCCAGATCTATCACGTAGTCTAGTTAATGTCTCTACACAGCTGGTAGAATCAAGGATTATTCCAAATGAATAGTTCTTATGACAATTTGCTGTGTTACTTTTAGTGCTAATAAAGGACTTATCTACCATTGAGGAACCAAAGTGTAACAATCAATCAATATTGAAGAA
The DNA here is from genome assembly GCF_950005125.1 of Chionomys nivalis. Lineage (NCBI taxonomy): Eukaryota > Metazoa > Chordata > Mammalia > Rodentia > Cricetidae > Chionomys > Chionomys nivalis. The sequence continues at coordinate 62,285,614 of NC_080088.1, forward strand.
AACTGTGGGACATGGTTGCTCACATCTATAATCCCAGCTTTCAGGAGGCAAAGGAAAGAAGACAGAATTTGAGGTGAGCCTGGGATATAACAGTGAAACCTTGTCTTAAAAACAAAAACAAGGGGGCTGGAGAGATGGCTCAGAGGTTAAGAGCACTGACTGCTCTTCCAGAGGTCCTGAGTTCAATTCCCAGCAACCACATGGTGGCTCACAACCATCTGTAATGAGATCTGGCGCCCTCTTCTGGTGTGCGGGCATACATCGAGGCAGAATGTTGTATACATAATAAATAAATAAATCTTTAAAAAAACAAACAAACAAAAAAAAAACAAAACCCAGGCGTTTTAGTCCCAGCTCCCAGGACTCAGGAGAGAGAGGCAGGTAGATCTCTGTGAGTTCAAGGCCAGCCTGGTCTACAGAGTGAGTTCCAGGACAGACAGGGCTAAACAGAGAAACCATCACCAGCCTAGAGAGGTTATTTTTTGGTTCCAAGTTCACCCCAGCAAAAGTTTAAAAAAAAAAAAAAAAAAAAGACAATCAGTGAAAATGAAAGTGAGTGATGGCTGTGAGAAACTGAATCTTAACAATTTAAACCTTAATCTCACCAGTGTTCAATCCTGAAGCATTTCAACTTCGGTACAAAGCTTTTGTTCATTGTTTTGTTTTAAGACAAGATCTCATTATGTAGTCCAGGCTAGCTAGACTCCCAAGTTCTAGATTATAGATAACATCACAATACTGGTTAAAACACTTTTTTAAATGTATATACCAGCTCTTTCTGCCATCTTATGCCTGTGGAGATCTGCTGGGAACATGATTTCTAAAAGGAAAATATATCTAGAAGGCTGTGGTCCAAGGCCATTTTTGTTGGCTATAAGTCTTGGGAACTAAAGAGGGCACATAGCTCTTCTTAAAATTGAAGGTGTTTATGCCCGAGAAGAAATTGACTGCTACTTGAGCAAGAGATGCGCTTATGTAAATAAAGCAAAAACACAATACAGAGAATTCTGGAGGCAAACCAAACAAAACCAGAGTAACCTGGGGAAAGGTAAGTCAGGCCTGTGAACCAGTGGCATGGATCTCACCAAACTCTGAAGCAACCTTCTTGCAAAGGTCACTGGACAAATAATCTGTGTAATGCTGTACCCCTCCCAGTTTTGAACTAATAAAAGGTAAATAAATAAAAGTGGATTTTTGCTATTGTTAAAAAAAAGTATGCACTAAAACTGCACTTAGTAAGTATAGGGAAAAGAAACAAAACAAAAGAAAAAGTTAATCCTTCACTGCACCAAGGAGAACTCCAGTGAGTAGAAGGTAACTCCATGGTAACTTAAGAATAAGATCCCAACCTCTCTTCCCTGTTCTGCAATTACCCTGACCAGAGATACCCAGTGTACAAATAATGGCTAAGAGAGCTTTTTTTTTTCCATTTTTTTTTCATTTTTTTTATTCTTTTTTAATTAAAATTTCCAACTGCTCCCCGTTTCCCATTTCCCTCCCCCTCCTCCCACATATTGCCCCCTCCCCCCGCTCCCCTCCCCCTATACCCACTCCTCTTCTCCTCCCCCCAGTCCATTCCCCCTCCCTCTTGATACTGAAGAGTAGTCCAAATTCCCTGCCCTACAGGAAGACCAAGGCTAAGAGAGCTTTTGCTGTCTGACAAAGCATTGTCTTCTGAATCCAACAAAAGTTGGGGCATGAGAGGTTTATGAATGGTATGTAAAAATATCTATAACAACAATCACTAGGGAAATGCAAATTAAACCCACAACTATATTACTCTTATTATATACTTACAGAAAAAGCTTTAAACAAAGTCTCAAATAACAAGTGCTGACAAGAATGCAGAGAAATGGAACTCTCCTGAACTGCTCAGGGGAATGCAAAATGGCATGGTAGCTTTTGGGAAACAATCTGGCAGCATCTTATATTTATTCATGTATTATATGATCTAGTAAGTAAACCTGTAGGAATTTGTGTAAGGTGTGATAGTTAATCTTCATTGCTAATTTGACTAGATTCAGAATCGCCTAGGAGACACACCTCTAGGTATCTTTGATGGCATCTCCAGAGAAGTTAACTGAGGAGGAAAACATAGCCTAAATGTAGGTAGTATCATCCCAGGGCTGGGGTCCTGGACTAAATAAATTAGAAAAGTGAGTACTGAGGATCCACCTCTAACTTGTACTAGTCCCAACAGACTATACCATCAGATTATGAGCCAAAACAGACCCTCCTTTTTTAAGTGGCTTCTGTCAGGTACTCTAGCACAGCAAGGAGGAAAGGAATAAACAAAACCAAGACCAAAATATGCACTGTGCTTCTGCAGTGCTTTTAGAAGCTTTATTTGTAAATTTTCTCAAGGAATCGAGTATATCCCCTCTTTTTTCTTTTTACGATTTATTTACTTATTATGTATACACTGTTCTGTCTGCATGTATACCTGCAGGCCAGAAGATACTAGATCTTATTACAAGTGGTTGTGAGCCACCATGTGGTTGCTGGGAATTGAACTTAAGACCTCTGGAAGAGCAGTCAGTGCTCTTAACCACTGATATTACAAAATGTGAATGAATTTCAAATGTAATACACAAAGAAGCCATACTCTAAAGACTTCAATAACATAATTCCATTTATGACATTCTGGAAAACAAAAAATTAAAACAAATTAGGCTACAAGTATAGAAGCAACTACAAGGGAACAAAAGGAACTATTCTGCAATTTTCCTTTCTCCTTAAGAATCTTATTTTTGGGGAATGAAGAGATGGCTTAGTGGTTACAAGCCCTGGTTGCTCTTCCCGAGAACCTAGGTTCAAATCCCAGCACCCACACTGCTTCACAACCATTTGTAGCTCCAGTTCCAAGAGACCCATCCAATATGCATCTCTGATCTCTATGGACACGCATACATGCACACAAGTTTTTTAAAAAACAGATTAAAAAAAAACAACTCACTTTATTGTGTAGGCTGGTTTTGAACTCTTGCCCTCAACCAATCCTCCTACCTTGAGGCTTGACAGTAGTTAGGACACTACTAGTAGGTGAGTGCATAACACCATACCCAGTTTGTCCTGCATCTTGATGGATCAGTTACAAAATTTATGCATTTACAAAAACGTACAGAATAGGTCAAGATGGCTCAATGGATAAAAACACTTGCCACCAACCTTGATCACCTGAGTTTGATCCAAGGACCCATATGGTGGAAGGAGATGACTTCCTCTGTCCTCCGACTTCCACAAGCATGGGCATGAACATACACACACTCTTAAACAAAAAACTTAACAGAACTAGCTGGATATAGTAGTGCAGGCTTATACTCTAGCTATTCAGGAGGCTAAGGCAGGAAGATTAAGTTTGAAGCCAGACTCAACTATATAGAAAGTTCAAGGCCAGTCTGGGCAAATTAGTGAAACCCTGTCTCAAAATAGATCTAGGCATATATAACCCAAGTCAGTTCACTTCTCTGAGTAGTTTTCTTCTTATGTAATGTAGAAATGGGTCAAGATCTGCCTGTCTGTCTCCCCATCCCTGAGATAACAAGCATGCCCACTTTTTTACCTAGATCCTAGATTATGAGGATGAAACTCAGTTCCTCATGGGTTCTCACAAATGAGCTATCTCCCAACCTCTGTTTGTTTGTTCTATTTGAGCCAAAGTCTCACTACATAATCCTGGATGGCATAGTGCTGAGCCCCAAGTGGCTACAAGCTAGCAGCAATCTTCCTACTTCAGCTCTTCAGAATGCTGGATTATAGGCATGCAACCCATTTCCAGTACAACCCCATGAGTTCTGATTTCCAGCACTGCTTATCTGATGCTGCTAACTTTATTGCTACAACTCTGGTTTAGTCTTCTCTGTACTTACTCTATAGTTTCCCCAGGTGCTTTTGCTTCAGCTTTATGCCCTAGAGCCTACATTTCCTCACATTCTGCTCTCCTTTAAAAGTCATTCTTTGGGGGAGGGGGGGTGGCCCATCCCTTTATTACCAGCACTTGGGAGACAGAGGCAAGCAGACCTCTGTGAGTTTGAGGCCAGCCTGGTTTGCAGCGCAAGTTACAAGACAGGTTCCAAAACTACACAGAAATATCCTGTCTTGAAAAATTAAAGTCATTCTTATTGTTTTATTTATATCACTATCGACCACCAATATGGCGATCTGTCTTCTTTATATCCCCAAATATTCACTGACTTACTAAACAGCCCCATTTGAAATACCTAATGGTAGCCCTTACTTACCCAAAACTGAACCTATCCTCTTCCCAAACCTCTTCTACAATCTCATACCTTCCTGAAGAGTACTGTTATACACCTTGAGGTCTAAACCAAATCTTTTTTTTTTTTTTTCTTTTTCGAGACAGGGTTTCTCTGTGGTTTTGGAGCCTGTCCTGGAACTAGCTCTTGTAGACCAGGCTGGTCTCAAACTCACAGAGACCCACCTGCCTCTGCCTCCCAAGTGCTGGGATTAAAGGCGTGTGCCACCACTGTCTGGCCCAAACCAAATCTTAAACCACATTCTGACTTCTCAGATTTCTTTATCTTGTGAAGTTTACTTTTCTCTGCTTCCTTGTTGCAGAATTTCTTGCATTAATTAACCCAACAGGTGCCTGAAGAATCTCTTCTCCGTTGTAGCTAAGAAACTCTTTCTTTAAAAAAAAAAACCCAAACACGACTGGGCGGTGGTGGCACACACCTTTAATCCCAGCACTTGAGAGGCAGAGGCAGGTGGATCACTGTGAGTTCAAGGCCAGCCTGGTCGACAAGAGCTAGTTCCAGGACAGGCTCCAAAGTACAGAGAAACCCTGTCTCGAAAAAACCAAACCAAACCAACAAACAAAAAACCCAAACACACAATAAAGCCAAGAATCTCTAAAATGGCGTATAAGGAAGGCTCTTTCAGCTGCCCTCAGTGCATCTCTCACCAACTCCCTAGCCCTATTGTCTCTTCTTTCACTGTATTTTCACCCTCTCATCTCCAAGCCCTTGCACATAAATGTCTTCCGAGTTCAGACAGAAAATTCTTTCTTCTGGGAAGTCTCTATCTCCTCCTATGTTCTCACATTAGTTGTTTGATTGGCTTTCTTTTTGGTTTTGACACTAAGTGTCACCCTGTAACCAACCATGATGGGCCTGGCACTCAGACCCACATGCCTCAGTTTCCCAAGTGCCAAGATTAAAGACATGGGACACCATGCCTGGTGCCTGAAATTTTTGGCAAACTTCATTACCTTTTTTTGAAAGTTACTAAAGTTCCAAGGGTTTTTCTTTAATATCTAGATCACGGTAACATTTCCTTACATAATGCTCTCAAATACAGTTAAACATCAATTCAAGAGAAATATACAGAAAACAGGAATGGAAATTGACCACAAAGCCAAATACTACGCACATCAATATTTCAAATGTCATAATAAATATCCAGACCAGGAATGGTGTTGGACACCCAGCACTTGGACAGATCTCTGAGTTCAAGGCCACCTTGGCGTACTAATGAGTTCCAGGATAGTCAGGACTACCTATAAGACCCCATCTCAAATAACACTAAAAATAATCCATTCATTCAAAAACTTCAGAGAAATAGTAAACTAAGGTCTCTTCTTCAATGCAATTCTATAACTTGTCAACTGGAGTTACAGATAGTCCTAAGTGTCAGGTGGGTGCTGGGAATAAAACCCAGGTCCTCTGGACACAACCAGTGCTCTTAGGCACTGAGACATTTATCCAGCACTCCTAGCCTTTTTTTTTTTTTTTAAAGACAAGACCTCACTATGGAGCCCTGGCTAGCCTGGAACTTTTTTTTTTCCTTTGGGAGGTACGGGGTTCAAGACAAGGTTTTTCTGTGTAGCCCTGGCTGTCCTCAAACGCACTCTGTAGACCAGGCTGGCCTCCTTGAACTCAGAGATCTACCTGCCCCTGCCTCTCAAGTGCTGGTATTAAAGGCAAGCACCACCACCGTCAGGCTCATTTATCCTTATTTTTTGATTGCTAATTTATCTTCACTTTTTCCTTGTTTTTTGGCTTGTTGGTTTTCTCTATGAGACTCACTACATTTTTCTATGCAAACAATGCAGCAGTATTAACTTGTATACAGAGGCCTATTTCTTTCCATAATGTTGGTTTGGTTAGACACTGGGAAATCCACATATTATAAGTACAATAATCTGATCACAAAACTTAACAATATTTTCAGTTTTACCTTACTTTTCACCTCAGTTTTATTACTAATCTTATTTTACTAACTTTGACATATTTCATGCGACGAGACAATAAAAACAATGCATCAACCATCTAATTATCGTTGCAGAACAAAGCATAAAAGTAGCTTCAATTATAAAACTGCAAACAACGTGTATTGGTTAAAATACCATGCTTTACCGATCTGACACGTCAAATTCAAAAACACAAAGTAGAAAAGAAAAATCTCCACATCTAACACATTATTACCAAAGAAAAGATAGCCCTGCTGAGAGCGGGAACTAACTTTCTGACCTCTTTTCAAAATGACAAACTAGAACAGCAAAATCACACTCGGGCACATGGAGTACTCCTCTCTCAAATCACTCCACAGAGAACTTCATCATTTGCTCCGCCCTCTAATAACTCATGCAAAAAAAGTTGAGCACCCTCAGAGAGAAACAAGACACGGCACATTCATAGAATGGCTTAGAGCGTTTCCTCCGGGCTAAGAGAACCTGCGTCTGCCCTTCGTCGGGGTCCGAAAGGAAAGAAAAACCTAGGCCTAAGGTTTCGCGGATACTGACATCCAGAAACAGATTTCTCGGCCAGAAGTTTCTGCCGCCATCCCTATTTTACCAGCAAAGGCTCGGGCGCCATCGTCTCGATCTTTGATTTTATTATGAGGATGTGGGAAAGGCTACCCAGGATTACTCTAGGCCCCCCCCCCATTAAGCTTAGGGGTACCCCTCATCCCTATCCTAAACCCTCCGTCCCTAACTCCTCCGCACCCCTTGTTCCTGGCGGCAAGTCCCTCGGGATGTGTAAAGGCACGGCAGAACCCACCGGCCTCGCCGTTAAAGCGAGAAGGCCCTCGCACGCCAGGGCCACCGCCAAGGCTCCGGGGGGCCCAGCGAGGGGAAGGGCAGGCAGGGGCGGAGGGACGATGACCTGGCCGGGAGGAGAGGACGGCGTGAGGGGACCCATTGCACCCCCTTGTCCGAGGGCCGCACGGCACCCCGAGAAGGTGATGAAGGAGGAAGAGGGCGGTGGCCCGGGTGCGGCCCCCTACTCCTCCCGCCCGCAGGTCCCCGATGGCGGGGACCGCGAGCTCGGCCCATCCCCTGCTCCGGGCTGGCAGGGGGCGTGGGGGCCTGTCTGGGAACTGACCGGAGATCGAATCGAGGGACCCCGGGCCGCGCGGGGGGGGGAGAGCTGCCTCCCGCCTGAACCGTAGACCCCGGACGCTGTCGTCGCCTGTTCCTCGGGAGAGAGGACAGGAGCTGAGGGAAAAGCCCGAGGGAGGAAGGCATGAAGGTGAGGGGAAGCCGGGGGGCCAGTCCCGACAGCCTCTCGGTTCCCCAACGCTTCACCTTCCCGTAGCCGCGTCCCTTACCGGTGATGGCCATGAACTGCTGAATTAACCCCTTCACCGCCGACGACGCCGCGGAGCCCCCGTGGGCAGCCATCTTACCGCCGCCGCCGCCGCCGCGGAACAACAACACAGACACACACACGGCCGTCCCTCCCCCACGCCGTTGCGTGCTGCGCGCAGGCGCCCTGGCAGGCCCAAAGCTCCGCCCCCCTCCCGCTTGCGCGCGGCTCGCGCAGGCGAGATCTCCGCCAGCCGCCGAGCGCACAACTGTGGTGGTGTGACTCCCGCGTTGCTTCCTTGCTAGGCTCCTAGTCCTTTGAAACCTTTGATGGCTTCCTCCAGCTTCGAAGGTATCCACCTAAATACCGTGTGTGAAGCCTAGTGTCTGAAAGAAACTTCAGAACTGAAATACCAAAACCTTCATGCAATACGCAGGGCTTCACATATACTAGGTATTTTGTTTGTTTTTGGAAGATGAGGGTTTCTTACAAGATCTCCTGAGTAAATTGGGAGCATGGGGACCATGGGAGAGAGTTGAAGGGGAGGGGAGAGAAAAGGAGGGGAGCAAAGAAAAATGTATAGCTCAATAAAATAAATCTGTGTTTCTTAAATTTTAAGTGTAAATTTAAAACTTAGTAAAAAAAATGAACTAGTCCATAGTAGATTTTAATAAATGGTTATTCTGTTTTTCTTCAACAAATGTCTCAGTATGTCTCCTCTCGGAGTCAGTCTTATTTTCTTCAGATATAAAATGAGATGTCTTTTTCTTTCTTTCTTTCCTTTCTTTAACAAAGATAGGTGTGGCGCACGCCTTTAATCCCAGCGCTTGGGAGGCAGAGGCAGGTGGATCTCTGTGAGTTCGAGACCAGCCTGGTCTACAGAGCTAGTTCCAGGACAGGCTCCAAAGCCACAGAGAAACCCTGTCTCGAAAAACCAAAAAAAAAAAAAAAAAAAAAAAAAAAAAAGATAGGTGTAAGCATTGCCGCTCGGGTGGGAAGGGATCCTGACCCGAGCTAAGGAATGCTAGGTGCTGCAGCTCAGATGGAAGCCTATTCCGGCAGTCAGGGCCACAGGAAGTGTAGCAGTTTCTAGGGAAAGGTTTCCCCAATGTAACAGCTCTGCTCAGGCTGGAAAGGGCTTCCCCAGCGAAGCTGTTACAATTTGGCTATAGTCCCCCAAGCTGTTAACAACTGTGCTCTGCTAGTCGGGAAGGTTTCCCCAGCAACACTGTTACAGCCCTGATCCCGTGAAGTCATTTCTCTCCCCTGCTCCATTCCAGCAAAAGAAGGCCTTCATCCAAACCTCATTTAAGAGATTTATAGGGAGGAAAGAATCCAGGAGAGTGGCGGAAAAAGAGCAGCAGCCTACTGAACAGGTGCAGGCTTATATAGGGCTTCTTAGGGACCGAGTTTATCCAGGGAGAGGATTTTCAGGGTGGGAATTGGTCAGATTTCAGTCCCTTGAGCTCAGATTGGCTAGATTGCATGCACAGGGATTGGTTGATTTTCTGCTTAGTTGGTCAGGCGCAGATTTGGCTCTGGTTTTAGAGCCAAACTGTGTTCCTTTCACTGGCCTTTTAAACTGTTGGCTCTAATTTCAGGGCCAGGGTATATTTATTTCACTGACTCTGATTCTAGGGCCAAAGTGGGTTTCTTTGGCACTGGTTTCAAGGACAGGGTGTATTTCTTTGGTTCTGGGTTCAGGGCTAAAGTATTTCTTTCACTGACTTGGGTCTCTGAGCCAGGGTGTGTTTCCTTCACTGGCTCTGGTTTCAGGGACAGGGTGGGTTTCTTTGGCTGGCCCCTTTTCCCTACAATAGGTATATATGTAGATACAATAAGTAAAATATAGCCGGGTGGTGGTGGTGCACGCCTTTAATCCCAGCACTTGGGAGGCAGAGGCAAGCAGATCTCTGTGAATTCGAGGTCAACAAGAGCTAGTTCCAGGACAGGCACCAAAGCGACAGAGAAACCCTATCTCGGAAATAACAAACAAACTATACACACACACACACACATATATACAGAGAGGGGGGGGGGAGAGAGAGAGAGAGAGAGAGAGAGAGAGAGAGAGAGAGAGAGAGAACACTGGAGAATGACCCTGAAAACATTAATGCTTGCAACTAAAAAAGAAAGAAGCAATGATGAGAGAGATATCTAGCTTGGTTTTCACTTGGTTTTCATCTTTTACTTTTATATAAGATAATAGTATGTAGGGCTGGAGAGATGGCTCAGTGGTTAAGAGCATTGCCTGCTCTTCCAATGGTCCTGAGTTCAATTCCCGGCAACCACATTGTGGCTCACAACCATCTGTAATGAGGTCTGGTGCCCTCTTCTGACCTGCAGGCATACACGCAGAAAGAATATTGTATACATAATAAATAAATAAATATTTTTTAAAAAAGATAATAGTATGTAACTTGCATGATTCTAAATACTTATTATTTCGGACATTTAGACTATCTTCTATTCAGCACCTGGGAGACAGAGGCAGGCAGATCTCTGTGAGTTGGTGGCTAACCTATTCTATTGAGCAAGTTCCAGGACAGCCAGAGCTACACAGAGAAACCCTGTCTCAGCCCCCTACCCCCCAAAAAGAGTTGAAGGATGGAAAGACGACTCAGCTGTTAAGAGCACTTACTGTTTTTCAGAGGACCCAGATTTAGTTCCCAGCAACTGCAGTGCAGCTCACAACTGTCCGTAACTCCAGTCCCAGGAGATCTGGCAGTCTTCCTGGGCATAGCACACATGTGGTATTCCATGCAGGTCAGATACATACAAAATAAAAAAAAGAGAAATTATTTTTAAAAAGTGGGGGGAGTACACGATGTAATTGGATGGTCCTAAAATTATAGATTCAAAAGTTCAGATTAAAGCCACGCAGTGGTGCTTTGCCTTTAGTCCCAGTGCTCAGAATGCAGAGGCAGGGGGATCTCTGAGTTTGAGGACAGCCTGATCTAGAGAGTGGGTACCAGGACAACCAAGGCTACACAGAGAAACCCTGCCTCAGAATAGAGAAAGAGAGAAAAAAGTCTAAATCAAGAAAGAGAAAGATCCCTTTAAAATCTGGCAGAGGTAGGCAGACAAGCCTGGTCTATGGAGTGAGTTCCAGGCCAGCCAAGGCTACATAGTGAGAGTCTGTCTCAAAGGAAAAAAGGTATAGGGAAGGCAGGCAGAGAAGAAGGGAAAAAGAGAAAAAAAAATGGGCTTTGAACCTAGACAGGAATAAGCTAAAAAAGATTGGGGGATGGAATACAGCAAATGCAAAAAGAAAGTCCAGAAATAAAAAAGATTTCTGTTACCAGGGCCAGGGAGATGGCTCAGTATAAAGGCATGTGGCCAAGCCTGCTAACCTGGGTTCAGTCCCTTTGGCCAGACTTTTAGCTAAGCCCAGTGTTACCACCATCAGAAACAAATATTAGGGCTCAGTGGAAGAGAAGCATTCACAAGACCCTTGTGAATTTGATTTGATCCCAGCACTTTCAAAAAAAGAAAAATGTGGAGTAAACATTCAGTTAAGGAATTCGGCTGTTTAGGGCGGTTTGCGTCCTAGCAGGAAAACCGATCTCAGATGGCTCCAACAGCAGGGAAAGTGAGGGTGAGTCCATATCAGTGCTGCTGGACTTCAGCTCCACCTCTCTCTAGATCTGCAGGCACGCCCTTGTCTGCGGGAGTGTTGTCCCTGGCTGAAGGCAGGGACTCCACACAGGAGCACCTCAGGCAGAGGAAGAAGCACCATCTCACCTGCTAAGAAAGGGACCATTTTCTAGAAGTCTCTTTGGGGACTTTCCTTCAAAATCCATTGGTTTGAACTGAGTTACAGTTCCCATCCTAAGCCTGTCCGGGGTGGGAGAGAAACATAGCTGGTTTAGTATAGCTGGCATATGGCTGTGTGGAGGAAGGTGCTCTCAAGCACCAGAATGTGGGACTTGAAAAAGAGAGAGGAGGAGGAGGAATTGATGTTAATTAGGCAACAAACAGACTCTTCTCCATTCATAAAACTTCCCTGTGAACACGATGAAATGCTCCTCCACGTCCCTTTATTCCGGTTCTCCTTTTACCTAGAATCCTTCTGTGTAACAGTTTAACAGGCTCTTTAATACCAGGAAAATAACCGCTAGAAACTCCTACCTCTCAGTATGAAATTTAAAAATTGATATTGTGCGGCTAAGAGCACTAGTTGCTCTTTTAGAAGACCCAGGTTCAATTCCCAGCACCCATGTGGAATCTCACAGCAGTCTGTAATACTGACTGGGATCCAATCCAAGGGATTCAATACCTGGCCTCCTCAGACACTGAATACAGGTGGGGTACAAAGAAATAGGTAGAGGCAAAACACTCATACACATAAAAATAAAACTAAAGGTTAAAAATGTTTAAAATGGTGTCCTAGAATATTAAGACGTGTTACATTTGTTTGTGCTGTGGAACATTTGTTTTAATGACAAAAGATGTGTTGCATTCTTTCATGTTGCATTTGTTTAACTCTGTCACACTGTGATTCTTTGCCTGTCTAAAATACCTGATGGTCTAATAAAGAGCTGAACAGCCAATAACTAGACAGGAGAAAGGGTAGGCGGGGCTGGCAGGCAGAGACAATAAATAGAGAAATCTGGGAGCAAGAGCAAGAGATATCAAGGATCTAGAAAAAGAAGGGGCCAACTACCCAGCCACCCAGCCAGCCATGGAATAAGAGTGGAAGTAAAATATACAGAAGTAAGAAAAGGTAGATGGGATAATTTAAGATAAAAAAAAAAAAACTGGTTATAAACAGGGCAACCTAAAGCTGGGCATTTATTTTTATTTTTTAAGATTTATTTATTTAGGGGCTGGAGAGATGGCTCAGTGGTTAAGAGCATTGCCTACTCTTCCAAAGGTCCTGAGTTCAATTCCCAGCAATCACATGGTGGCTCACAACCATCTGTAATGAGGTCTGGTGCCCTCTTCTGGCCTGTAGGCATACACACAGACAGAACATTGTATACATAATAAATAAATAAATATTTTAAAAAAAGATTTATTTATTTATTATTTTATTATGTATACAGTGTTCTGTCTGCATTTATCCCTGCAGGTCAGAAGAGGGCACCATATCCTATTATAGATGGTTATGAACCACCATGTGGTTGCTGGGAATTGAACTCAGGATCTCTGGAAGAGCAGCCAATGCTCTTAACCTCTGAGCCATCTCTCCAGCCCAAGCTGGGCATTTATAAGAAAGAACAAAACTCCATGTGTGATTTATTTGGAAGCTGGGTGGTGGGCCCCCAAAAGAATTTCGACATTCCAACATGGGGCTAGAGTAAAAGAAAATTCAACAATAAAATGGGATTGTGTTTTTGGTTGTGAACCTAGCCTTTAAAGACTGAGCCATCTCTCCAGCTAGGGCTGGGCTGTGATACGGAGAAACCCTCTCTCAAAAAAGTAAAAAAACAAATATATATATATATATATATATATATATATATATAGTGAAAGTTGTCAGAATTAAAATAAAGTCACTTTGTCAAGCCTTTCTTCATAAGGAATAAACAAAACTGAGAGGTTATGAGGAGGGAGGGAATCCTGTTTGCATAGGTGGAGAGCAACTATTCAGAGACTTCTGAAGCACACCCTTACACAAAGGTCATTATACCTTCAACTGATTCCCCAGCGGGGACCTTTGCCCGGAACCTGTCTGTTTAATCTCAGACTGAAGCCATCATGCAATAGACACTTGTAGCCAGCGATTATAGTCTCAGAATATTTCATGTAACCTTTTACATTTCATATTTATATATTCCTCTTGTTGCAAGCATGGTGGCACAAAAGTGAAATCCCAGGAAGCTGAGGAAGGAGGATTACTAGTTCCATGTCAACCTGAAATTATATACCAAGACCCTGATTCAAAAATAAAATTCTCCTTGTCTCACCTTTTTTGAATACACCTTACTTTACTGTGGTGTATATTCGTACATTGCAATGCTCGTCTAGCCCCAACTGTATGTTATTCTTTCAAGAATTATAATTAAAGCTACACATACAAGTGTCTGTATGAACACAGGTCTTACTGCTCTGGAGGAAAATAGTGAGATGTGGAATTACTGATCTATACAGTGAGTTTATGTTTGATTTTATAAGAAGCCAGAAATTACAGAGCCAGAGATACAACTCAGCACTTAAGAGTACATACTGCCCTTGCAGAGGACCTGTTTTATTTCCCTATGCCCACATGATAGGCACAACCATCCATAACTCCAGTCCCAGGGGCTCCAATGCTGTCTTCTGACCTCTGATGGCACCAGACACACTTGTTATACACAAAAATACATACAGGCAAAATAGTCAAACACATCAACCAAAATCTTCAAATTTATTTTAAAGAAGCCAGAAAACTTTCTTATGGTTTTTAAACTTCACTTAGGGGAGGCTAACTAGCAGTTTTCATCTTAACCAAGCGATGAAACGTAATTACATTACTAAAAACATTACCAAAATTAGGACCTTTTAGGCTGACATGGTGGTGCAAGTCATGATCCCAGGTGCTCCGGAGGCTTAGGCACACCCCTGGCAAAAGCCTTTATTAAGATAAAGTTTTGTTGGTTTCTTTTTTGGGGGGGGGGGCTGGGTTAAGACAGGGTTTCTCTGTGTATCCTTGGATGTCCTGGAACTCACTTTGTAGACCTAGCACTTAGGAGGCAGAGGCAGGTGGACCTCTGCGAGTTCGAGGCCAGCCTGGTCTACAGAGCAAGTTCTAGGACAGCCAGGAACAGCTAAGGTACACAGAGAAACCCTGTCTTGAAAAATCAAAAACAAAAACAGATTTAAAAAAAAAAAAAACAAGCAGGTGGCGCACGCTTTTAATCCCAGCACTTGGGAGGCAGAGGCAGGCGGATCTCTGTGAGTTCGAGACCAGCCTGGTCTACAAGAGCTAGTTCCAGGACAGGCTCCAAAACCACAGAGAAACCATGTCTCGAAAAACCAAAAACGAAAAAAGCAAAAAAGTCTGTGACATGTTTGTAATCCCAGACCATGGAGACCATTGCAAGAGGATTGTGAGTTTTGGTCTTTAGTCAAATGACTCTCCCAACAGAGTAGCTTTGCAGAAGCTGCAGCTGCTTCGTGGTAAAGCGATACAGCATTAAAGATTCCATTAGCTCCAATCATGGTAGCCCTCTTCTTCTTCAAACGTCTTCTCTGGCCTATACTTCCATATTGCTGTTCATCACTGAGGGACATGGGATGAGAGGGAAGGACGAGGGAAGGGAAAAAGAAAGAATGGGAAGAAGTGGCTCCAGAGAAGAAAGAAAATCAAGAAACAACTGGTCTACAAGAGCTAGTTCCAGGACAGGCTCCAAAGCCACAGAGAAACCCTGTCTCGAAAAACCGAAAAAAAAAAAAAAAAAAAAAAAAAAAAAAAAAAAAAGAAACAATAGTAGAAGGACATAGGGGCTGAAGTCAAAGTCGAAAACAACCTCAGGGCTTTTCACCTGGGAAGAGGGAAAGGTGATGTGCTAGCTGATCTTATGTCATCTTGCCACACAAACTAAAGTTATCTGAAAGAAGGGAACTTTAACTGAGAAAATGCCTCCATAAGATCTGGCTGTAAGGCCTTCTCTTAAGTAGTAATTGATGGGGGAGGGCCCAGCCCATTATGGGTAGTTCCATCCCTGGGCTCGTAGTCCTAGGTTGTATAGGAAAGCAGATTGCATGAGCCATGAGGAGGAAGCCAGTAAGCGGCATCCCTCTATGACCTCTATAATAAGTTCCTGCCTACAGGTTCCTGCCCTTTTATCCCCAACTTGTTTTTTGTTTTGTTTTGTTTTGTTTTTGTTTTTGTTTTTCGAGACAGGGTTTCCTCTATAGCTTTTGGAGCCTGTCCTGGAACTAGCTCCTGTAGACCAGGCTGTCCTCGAACTCACAGAGATCTGCCTGCCTCTGCCTAGTGCTGAGATTAAAGGCGTGTGCCACCACTGCCCATCCCCAACTTGCTTTTTGATGATGGTGTTTCATTGCAGCAGTAGAAACCCTAACTAAGATAGGTGAAAGATGAGTTCAAGTTGTAAAATTAAGTATAACTCTTAACCTACAAAGTTATAGTCTAATAAGTATAACTTTACTTTTCTATAATTCAATTTAATTTGTATTACTTCCTGTTCAGGAAGATGTTATGAGACTATGGATGGTGACATCCCTCCTCCAAGGCTATATCTCCTAATACTTCCCAAACAGTTACACTAACTGTGGACCAGCTTTCAAATATATGGGCCTGTGGAGGCCATTCTTATTCAAACTGCCATAAAATGTAATGATTGGGGCGGGGAGAGGGTTCGAGGCAGGGTTTCTCTGTAACTTTGGAGCCTGTCCTGGAACTAGCTCTTGTAGACCAGGCTGGCCTCATGTAGATCAGCCTGCCTCTGCCTCCCGAGTGCTGGGATTAAAGGCGTGCGCCACCACCACCCGGCTGTAGTGATTTTTTTAAAAATGTATTTATTCTCATGGATAGCGATAGGGTATTTATTGCAAAGCCCTTAGTAAACAATTAAATGTCCTCTTTTCCTAAGCCGGTTGCCACCTCCAGAAGCCAAGGACAGAAGAGATGAGTAATGAGGGAGGTAGAATGGTTTTGTGGGACTCTGGGGACAGATGAGACCCCAGGCACTAATGTCAGGGATGGCTGTTTCTTGTTCGAGCAAGTTCTCTTTCAGTGGGTTAGGAGTGAAGTCACTAAGTACCACAACGTTTCTAAGTGTGGGTACTGATGACACCACTATCTGACCTGGTTGGTATCTGAATTTCCACTGAAGGACGGGGCCTTCTGTTTGACGGTCACGACAGGAAGTTTCTTGAGCTTTGGCCGCGGTACCAAGCAGAGCTTAGCCCACGTGGACTCCAGCTGGGGTCAGGCTTGCTATCAGCCACTTGATTAGATGGTTGTTTCCATACTTGGATCTCCTCAGAAACCAGCACTCCTAAGGGAGATGGGCTTGTTCAGTGAAGTAAGAACTGATCTCTTAGCCTTTTGTACATTTTTGCAAGATAGCTTTTGTGGCTCCAGCAATCACAACGAGCATCTATTTCATGACTTTAAAGACAGAAAAAAAGTGGGAAAGGGCAAGGTAAAATATTCTTAGCATTCTCACTGGATTTCTGCATTTTTCTCATTCACTATGATTATGTCAGAGGACATAATTACAAAAAAGCTGCTCATTTTTGAGAAGTCCCTCATTCTCGTCATGGTGAAACCTGGATAAAGGTTAATGTAGCAGTCACTTCTACAGTGCTATGACCACAGTACCTGAGTGCCTGACAGGAGCCATTGTTTGTCTCACAGTCTCAACAGGCTTGGTCTCTTATACTCCCCTAGTCCCCAGAGGTTCATGGCTGTCTGTCTTAGTTACTGCTTTATTGCTGTGAAGAGTCATCGTGACAGAGGCAACTCCTATAAAGGAAAGCATTAAATTGTATTCTTGTGGGGTTGGAAAGATGGCTCAGTTAAGGGCACTGACTGTTCTCCCAAAGGACCGGAGTTCAAAACCCAGCACCCACATGGCAGCTCACAATTATTTGTAACTCTAAGATCTGATACTCTCACACAGACTTACCTGCAGACAAAACACTAATGCACATACAATAAAAATAAACAAATTTTAAAATAAATTGTGGTCTTGTTTAAAGTTTAGAGAGTTAGTCCAGGATCCTTGCAGGAAGCAGGCAAACATGGCTCTGGAGCAGTAGCTGAGAGCTTTGCATCCTGATCTTCAGACAGCAGGCAAAGAAAGAGGCACAGGTGCTGTGAGCTGCTTGACAAACTGTGACACTCTGAGACTGTTAACAAAGTTAACCTTGAGCCGGGCGGTGGTGGCGCAGGCCTTTAATCTCAGCACTTGGGAGGCAGAGACAGGCAGATGTCTGTGAGTTCAAGGCTAGCCTGGACTACAGAGCGAGTTCCAAGACAGGCACCAAAGCTACACAGAGAAACCCTGTCTCAAAACACAAAAATAAATAAATAAATAAATAAATAAATAAATAAATAAATAAAGTTAACCTTGAATCAGGAGGTGAAGCCAGCTTCTAGAGGACTAGAATTAGCCATAGAGAAGCCAGGAATTTGGATGGAGAAGACACAAAGGAAAGAAAGCACAGGACTAGAGTTTGGCGTTTCTTTTGCTTTGGGGATGAGTGAAGAGATACATCTCTCTCTCTTGCTGGGTCTCTGGCCAAAAAGCAAAGTCAGTTGATTGCTTCTCAGCTTCTCTGATCTAGCAGGTTTTCACCCCCACATCTGACTTTTGAGTCTTTGTTGGTAAATAGAACTATAAGCTTAATTTAACCCTACATATCGCAGCCACAGTAGAGCCGGGGCCTTGGAACTGAAAAGTTCCCCAGCCGCTGGGCACTACTGGGGGGTTGTGGGAACCCCACAGTGGTAATTAAAATCTCAGTAGATTCATGTGTAGCTACTAAGCCAACAGTAAAACATCACATAGGGCATGGCATGAGCTTTTGAAACCTTAAAGTCCAACCCCACCCACGCACCTTCTCTAACAAAACCATACCTCCTAATCCTTCCAAATAATTCTACAAACTGGAGACCAAAGCATTCAAATATATAGGACTATAGGGGCCATGCTCATTTAGGCCACCATACCATCTCATAATATAAAATGCATTTAGACCATGAGTCCCAGCAGCCCCAGCACAATCCAAAAGTGTAACTTCAAAGACTTTTCTCAGATGCGAGGCAAAATCTCAGCTCTGAGCCCCTGAAATATCAAGGAGAAAGTTTCAGGCAGCGTACACGGGGAGGGATGGTGTAGGAAGAGTGCCTTGGGTTCAAGGTCAACCTGGCTTGCTTGGGCCAGTGGGAGGAAAGACTGAAAAGGGGTAGGAAGAGAAGAGGAAGGAAGAAGAAAAAAAGGAAGTGATTCACACAACCACAACGTACAGTGTGTAAAGGGAGGGATGGGAGATCAGGAGGTCAGAACTGGACCACAGCAAGACTGAGCCCAGACACTGCACATCCAACCCTCTAGCTCCCAGCCAAAGTATGGGCATGAGCGTCATCATGCGAGTGCTGATGGCCTTTGGCAGCCCTGCATCTGTTGCCTTGCCAACCACAGCCACTGTCTCCACTCATTGCCTGTGGCTTTCCTACAGAGATGTTTCTCATTCTTGAAGACCAACATCCTAGGGTCTCCATTCCTGCTTATGACTCAAGCCAGGCCCAGCTACATCGCAGTCTTAGAGTAATTGCTACATGATGGTAAATAACAAATACATTCCTTTCTGGCTCCTCGGACTCTTGGGTGAGCCTAAGGAGAACCTTGGTTTACCCCTGTGGATCTCTGTTCCTGCTGCGGTAGCAGCTCTGTCCCCATTGCTCCTCAGGGAACTGTCCTTCCACTGTACTGCCTGATCCTCTGATGGCTTTAGAGACGAGAAGAAAAGAACAGAGCCTACTATCCACACATGTCATTTGCCATCTTTCTTCTTACACAAAATAGACACCTTTCAGGGCCTTAGTTGTCTGCCAGAGGTAAAATGGTACCAACAAAACAGGCTCTTTAGAGATTCTCGAGTTTCCTCTCCAACACGTTAATATATATTAATAGTTGTGAGTTCCTGCCTCAGTGGTACATACTAGTAGTCAGTCTCAGCTACTTGGGAGGCTGAGGCAGTAGAATGGATCAGAAGCCCAGGCATTTGAGACTAGCCTGGTCAACACGCCTGGCGGGGATGAGGGAGGAAAAGCTTGTTGGTTTAGGAATGGCTCATTTTTTGCCAGAATTCATGGCAGCCTCCATTTACCCGCAGTTTCGTCTGACATCCAGCCATTGATACATCACATCTCGGGTGATTCGGGCTCAGTCGCAGCAGACAGCGCTCCTGACACCTTCCCCGGAGGTCAGCAGTCATCCGATGCTATGATATTTTTGTTGTTCCATCTCATCACCCAGCCATGGTGCATTGTAACAAGGAGCGAGATTCCTGCTGCAAAGGGATAGTTCGCACTGAGGAGGAGGGCACATGCTTCTAATCCCAGCACCTGGGAGTCTGAAGCAGGAGAATTCTTCAATCTGAGGACTGGAGAGATTGCTCAGAGGTCTTGAGTTCAATTCCTGACAACCACATGGTGGCTGACAACCATCTGCAATAAGATCTGGTGCCCTCTTCTGGCCTGTAGGCATACTTGCATATAGAACACTATATACATAATAAATAATTTTTTAAGACAGTCTGAGCTACCAGCATGGTCCAGGCCAAGCCAAGTCACAAAGAAAAATCCTGTTTCTAAAATAAGTGAACAAAGCAAACTTTTGAGACCACGTTTACATGTTTTATTACAGTGTAGTATGTTATTATTATTGCTAAGTTTTTACTGTGCATAATTCGTTAAGTTTTATCATAAGTATGTGTGTATAGAAAAAAAGTATATATAGAGTTGACTGTTGAGCATCTGTAGTTTTAAACAAGTACTGGTGACTTGTAATCTACTTCTTGTGGAGACTATTATGGTAGTAAGAGATATGTCTGCCTTACCCTAAAGATTTTTTTTTTTGGTTTTTTCGAGACAGGGTTTCTCTGTGGTTTTGGAGCCTGTCCTGGAACTAGCTCTTGTAGACCAGGCTGGTCTCGAACTCACAGAGATCCGCCTGCCTCTGCCTCCCGAGTGCTGGGATTAAAGGCAAGGACCCAGGTTCTATTCCCAGCACCCACACGGCAGTTTGCAACTGTCTGTAATTCCAGTTTCTAGGGACCCGACACCCTCAGATGTACACACCAATGCACATAAAATAAAAATAAATTATTAGCCGGGCGGTGGTGGCGCACGCCTTTAATCCCAGCATTTGGGAGGCAGAGGCAGGCGGATCTCTGTGAGCCTGAGACCAGCCTGGTCTACAAGAGCTAGTTCCAGGACAGGTTCCTAAACTACAGAGAAACCCTGTCTCAAAAAACTCAAAATAAATAAATAAAATTATTTATATTAAAACAATCACCATAATAGACATACAGTCTCCTCAAAGTGAAACAAAAAAATTGGTGTAAGAATGAGAGACAAAGGGGCTGGAGAGATGGCTCAGTGGTTAAGAGCACTGACTGCTCTTCCAGAGGTCCTGAGTTCAATTCCCAGCAACCACATGGTGGCTCACAACCATCTCTAATGAGACCTGGCGCCCCCTTCTGGCATGCGGGCACACATGGAAGGAATGCTGTACACATAATAAATAAATAAAACCTAAAAAAAAAAAAAAAAAAAAAAAATTTAGCCGGGCGGTGGTGACGCACGCCTTTAATCCCAGCACTCGGGAGGCAGAGGCAGGCGGATCTCTGTGAGTTCGAGACCAGCCTGGTCTACAAGAGCTAGTTCCAGGACAGGCTCCAAAACCACAGAGAAACCCTGTCTCGAAAAAAACAAAAACAAACAAAAACAAAACAAAACAAACAAACAAAAAAAAAGAATGAGAGACAAAAAATGTGAAAATTAGTCAGACGGTGGTGGCACACGCCTTTAATCCCAGCACTTGGAAGGCAGAGGTAGGTGAATCTCTGTGAGTTCGAGGCCAGCCTGATCTACAAGAGCTAGTTCCAGGACAGGCTCCAAAGCTACAGAGAAACTCTAAAGAAAAAAAAAAGGGGGGGGGGGGAATTAAGACCCTAAATCTGAGTTTACCATTTATGCAAAGGAGAGATAGAATGGTGGTTAGACACAAAGCAAGCTGGCGTTAGACAACGTGGTGGGGACTCGGGGTGTTAGGTTGCACTGCATGGTCTTGTCTGTTTAACTGAAGCAGGAGTAGGTTGCAGTCGGCTTCTGAAGGCTTTTTCTGGTGTGGACCACCAAAGGTGAGCTGACTTTCAAAGCAGGAGTCTGTTAGGGCTGGTGATGGAGGCCGGAGCACGTGTCTTTAATCCTGCTACTAGGGAGGCAGAGGCAGGTGGATCTCCCTGAGTTCCAGAACAGCCTGGTCTACAGCAAGTTCCAGGACAACCAGAGTTTCACAGGGAAACCTTGTCTCAAAACAACAACAATAGCACCACAACAAACTAAACAAACAAGCAAACAAACCAAAGAGCCTGTTAGGGATTGGTTTTTGTCAGGTCCCAAAGAAACCCAGGACAAAGGGCTGGCTGTGCTGCCTTAGCAGACCAAAGTGCCTGCTTGACTTCTAGGCTCACTCAGTACCAGTGGCTTCTCCCAGCGCTTCTACCCCACCCCCAACTCTACAGCCCAGGGGCGTTCCTTCCCTCCCCGCAGCTTCGCATTCCTATATAAACCTGCTATTTCAGCCACGTGCTCTCTTGCTTCTCTCTTTGCCCTCCTTCTCTCTCTGTCTCCTCTTCCCCTCCCCTCCTCTCATGGTCCTGTTAAGTCCACACTCTTTCAGATGCCTCCAGCTGTACTCTCCTCAGATCTACAATGAAATCCTTCTCCTCAGCCGTACCTTGGAGCGGTCATGTCCTCATTTTCATTCAGTTTTCAGAGGTGTATTCAATGAACCAAGCTGACACTGATTGATTAGCTAGGTTTATAACCTGTTCTGGTGTTACTTGTTACCATGGATATAGATTGAAAAATCAATGTTTTCCTAGGAGCGTAGGGAGTCTTATTCTCCTGGGGAAATTTTTTGTAACTCACTACAGAAAAAAAGTCAATTTTCCAAGTGTATAAAGAATTCTCTGGAAATTGAGAAAAAAAAAACCCAATATCTCAAAAGAAAGAACTCAAACAGAAAAATAAATACAAATGGTAGATAACACTGAAAGAAAAACTAACTTTTTAGGTAGCTCAGTGTTAGCTGAATAAGGTCCTGGGTTTATCCCCAGCACCAACACAGATTCACCGCAATCTCTTTGTGGTTTTGAAATTAAATGACCTTGTAGTGTCTCATGTGTATTATAGTTTCTCATGTATACTGTATGATATCTTGTGTATATTGTGCAGTGTCTTGTGTATATTGTGTAGTGTCTTATGTATAGTGTGCAGTCTCGTGTATACTGTGCAGTGTCTTGTGTATACTGTGCAGTGTCTTGTGTATATTATGCAGTGTCTAATATTTATTGTGCAGTGTCTCATATCTCATATGTATTGTGCAGTGTCTTGTGTATACTGTGCAGTGTCTTGTGTATATTGTGCAGTGTCATGTGTGTATTGTGCAGTGTCTTGTGTGTATTGTGCAGTGTCTTGTGTATGCTGTGCAGTGTCTTGTGTATATTGTGTGTGTCTCATATATATTGTGCCTTGTCTTGTGTATATTGTGTGTGTCTCGTATATATTGTGCAGTGTCTTGTGTGTATTGTTCAGTGTCTTGTGTATATTGTGCAGTGTCTTATGTATATTGTACAGTGTCTTGTGTATATTGTGCAGTGTCTTTTGTACATTGTACAGTGTCTTGTGTATTTTGTGCAGTGTCTTATGTATATTGTACAGTGTCCTGTGTATTTTGTGCAGTGTCCTGTGTATATGTGTGTGTCTCGTATATATTGTGCAGTGTCTTGTGTATGTTGTGCCGTGTCTTGTGTGTATTGTTCAGTGTCTTGTGTATATTGTGTGTGTCTCATATATACTGTGCAGTATCTTGTGTGTATTGTGCAGTGTCCTGTGTATATTATGTGTGTCTCGTATATACTGTGCAGTGTCTTGTGTGTATTGTGCATAAGTGTGAAGGTCAGAGGACAGCTTTCAGTTGATTCTCTCCTTTCATCTTGTGAATCTCAGAGATCAAATTCAAGTCATCAGGCAAACAAACACCTTTACCCGTTGAGACATCTCAAAGGCTCTCAACATCTTTTGTAATAAATACTTTATTTAACAACCATGTGCAAGGTTCTGCAGAAGAGCACAAAACA
The DNA here is from genome assembly GCF_950005125.1 of Chionomys nivalis. Taxonomy (NCBI): domain Eukaryota; kingdom Metazoa; phylum Chordata; class Mammalia; order Rodentia; family Cricetidae; genus Chionomys; species Chionomys nivalis. The sequence continues at coordinate 62,308,995 of NC_080088.1, forward strand.
CAGCCACAAAATTAAGGTACAATATCAAAGGAAAGTTAGTGCATAGGTCACCAAAATTTTTCAAAAGAGTTTATTTATGCCCATGTATATATATGTATGTAAGAATAATTAATGGAAAGAGAGGCCATGAATTTGAAAGAGAGCAAGGAGTAGTATATGGGATGATTTAGAGCAGTGGTTCTCAACCTTCCTAATGACGCTACCATTTAATACAGTTTCTCATGTTGAGGTGATCCCCAATCATAAAATTATTTTCATTGCTAATTCGTAACTGTTATGAATTGTAAATATCTGATATTCCGATGGTCTTAGTCAATGTTAGACACAAAGGAAAGCCCCACCTGCCCAAGGACCAGGTAAGTTCCTGGAATTCTGGGATTGGAGTTCTTGAAAACTAACAACAAAGTCTCATGGGAAAGTATGGTGGCCTATGGGTTTTGTCCATATAAGTGCACCAACAGGAGCCACTTTTACCTGGAAAGTCTCCAGTGATGGTCATGGCCATAGTCCACCTTGGTCAGTATTTAATAATTTTAATAAAAGCTTGCTTAAATTCAGTCAAAATGGTAGAACTGGTTTTTCTGATGAATTTCAGGATTAATAATCAACCCTTGTGAAAAGGGACATTTGACCCCAAAGGGGTCTCTACCCACAGGTTGAGAACTATTGACTTAGAAATAGGAAAGGGGAGGGGCAAATGGTGTAATTCCATGTAATTTTAATCTCAAAAACTAAAAAATAATTTAAAAATAATTTATTTTTATTTTATGTAGTGAGTGTTTTGCCTTCATAAATGTCTATGTATCACGTGCATGCTGGTGCCTCAGAGACCAGAAGACAGACAGATGCGAGCCGACCCGTGGGTGCTAGGAATCAAACCAGGGGTGTCTAGATGAGTAGTCAGTGCTTCTAACCCCTGAGTCATTTCTACAGTCAGGCCACCAAATTTTAAATAAATGTTTTATAAAAATGCATGGAGCAGGGCATGGTGATACACACCTTTAATCCTAGCATTTGCAAACAGAAGGTGAATCTCTGAATTTGAGGCAAGTCTGGTCAACACAGGGAATTCCAGGCCAACCAGAATTACGTGGTGAGACTGTCTCAAAACAACAAACAGAAAGGAAAGTCCTGCCGTTGAAGCAAGCAGGTAAAGGATCTGGCTGAGAGCCAGGTGGTGGTGGCGCACGCCTTTAATCCCAGCACTCGGGAGGCAGAGGCAGGCGGATCTCTGTGAGTTTGAGACCAGCCTGGGCTACAAGAGCTAGTTCCAGGACAGGCTCCAAAGCTACAGAGAAATCCTGTCTTGAAAAAGCAAACAAACAAACAAAAAAACTATGCATATCTACATATCTAGTTTTTTTTGTCAGGACCTCTGGCCAGCTTCCAAATAACCACACAGAGACTTAATTACAAATGCTCAGCCAATAGCTTAGGCTTATTACTAACTAGCTCTTACAACTTAAATTAACCCATATTTCTTATCTAAGTTCTATCACATGGCTCGTTACCTCATTTTCTACACATCCTGCTTCCTCTGCATCTGGCTCGAGAGTCCTCAGACTCTGCCCTTCTTCTCCTCTGCCTCCTCCTCTTCTTCTTCTCCTTCTCCTCCTCCTCCTACTTCCCAGCATCCTCCTAGTCTGACTTTCCCACCCAAAATCTTCCTGCCCAACTATAGGCCAGTCACATCACAAAGTGGAAAGCCATCCTCTGACCTCTACATGTATGCCATAGCACAAATGCCTCCCTTTCCAATAATATAAAATTTAAAACTATTATACACTAGCATTGCTGAGTGTTGCTAATACATTCCTGTAGCTCTGAGGAGGATGGTAAGTTCCAAGTGTTAGAAATGAGTTTGGGGTTGCAAAGAAAGAGACACCACTCCAACTGAAGTACCTGGACAAGATAGATTGTCTTAGGGCTTACTATTGCTGTGAGGAGACTATGCCCATGGCAACTCTTTTAAAGAAAACATTTAATTGAGGGGCTGCTTACAGTTCAGAGGTTTAGTCCATCATGGTGGGGAGCATGGCAACATGCAGGCAGGCCTGATGCTGGAGAGATAGTTGAGTGTCTTTTCTTACATCTTGCGGGCAACAGAAAGTCAGCTGACATTCACACTAAGGAAAGTTTGAGAAAAAGAAACCTCAAGGCCTGCCTCCACAAGGACACACTCCTCCAACAAGACCACACCTACAGCCAGGTGGTGGTGGCACACGCTTTTAATCCCAGCACTCAGGAGGCAGAGGCAGGTGGATCTCTGTGAGTTTGAGACCAGCCTGGTCTACAGGAGCTAGTTCCAGGATAGGCACCAAAGCTACAAAGAAACCCTGTCTCGAAACAACAACAACAACAACAACAGAAAACCCCACCCCACCCCCCAAAAAAAACAACCCAAAAGAATTGGCAAACAGGAATTGAAGGAAGGAAAAAGGGGCCACCATTCCAAGGAGAAAAGGGGCACCACTCCAGGTTGTAGAATTCCTGGAATTCAGCCGGGCCTTTGTGTAAACAAATGTTTTCTAAGCATGTATATGTGTCTGTGTCTGTGTGTATGTGTGTGTGCGTAGAGATTTGTGTATAAAAGTTTTACAAAGTGGTAAAGAAAAAAAATATTTAAATTCCTTGTCCTAAACACAAGTTTTATAATATTTGATTAACTCTTATTTATATTTCTTTTCTTTCTTTCTTTCGTTTTTTTCAAGACAGGGTTTCTCTGTGTAGCACTGGCTGTCTTGGATCTCACTTTGCAGACCAGAGTTTGCCTCAAACTCACAGAGATCCGCCTGCCTCTGCCTCCCAAGTGCTGGGATTAAAGGTGTGTGCCGCCACCATCCAGCTATTTGATATTTCAATATAACTTTGTATTAACATCTCCTCATTCCCCACCTCCAAACAGGTTTAAAAATTAAGTTATTTTTAAAAAATCAATTAAATGAATGTTTTTCCTTTGTCTTTTTGAGCTGGGATTTCCCTCTTAGCTAGGCTGACCTTGAACCCATGGAACCATCCTCAGTCTCCTGAGTAGCTGGACTATAGGCATGCAACAGCACACCTGGCTCTATTCACCTGCACACCTGGCTGTATGCACCAGCACACCTGGCTCTAGGTCCTGTAATTTTTAGATGTGTGAAGACAAAGTCTGCTAAGCACTCACTGATGGTGGGAAGCAAGCTGCTTCTAAGCCGTCTGGTTGATCTGATGCCAGGGCCTCTTGCTAATTGTTACTCCTCCTCATCTAGTCTTTTTTTTTTTTTTTTTTTTGGTAATTCAGGTTTACTCTGGAGAGTTCCTTCATTATGCCTCATTTCAAATTGTTCATGTGCCCTCCTTTCAAGAGATAAATCTGATTTTAGCCAAGAGCCCCGACTCTGTTATTTCTAGGGTGTGTCCTGCTAGCAGCATGGGAATGTAATGATTATGTCTAAGGGCTTAATTTTATAAGGAGGCAATTTCAAAGAGGAATTCTTTTTTTTTTTTTTTTTGGTTTTTCGAGACAGGGTTTCTCTGTGGCTTTGGAGCCTGTCCTGGAACTAGCTCTTGTAGACCAGGCTGGCGTGCGCCACCACCGCCCGGCTCAAAGAGGAATTCTTGTTACCCTCATGAGGAGGAATTGCACAGGCTTGAGGGACTTGTAAGGGCTAAGTTAAATTGTCAATGATAGGCTTAGGTAACAGCCTATGTATGAAGTGGGGCACACCCCTCACTCTTCAGACTCAGCAGCCCTCAGCATGGTCAACCCGAACACTCAGGCCTTCTGTGGATCCTTCCAGGTTCTCTTTTCTCCAATTGATCCTTTGTGTGTGTGCTTTGTTGTCATTTAACTTTTTAAAAAAAACTTTTATTTTATGTATGATTATTTTGCCTTGTTGTGTGTTTGTTTCTCAAGTGTGCCTGGCTTCACAGAGGATTTCCTGTGGCTGTGAACCTCCATCTGGGCACTGTGAACTGAACCTAGGTTGTTTTGCAGGAACAAGTACTCTATTTGGGGTATGGGTTTGGTTTTTAGTTTTTGGAGATAGGGTTTCTCTGTGTAGCCTTGGGTGTCCTCAAACTCCATCTGTAGGTCAGTCTGTCCTTGAATTCATAGAGATCCACCTGTCCCTGTCTCCCAAGTGCTGGGATTAAAGATATGCACTGTTCTTAACTGATCCTTATTGAAGTTTTCTCTCGTGGAAGAGTGTGGATGCGTCTCACCTCCCCACACATCTTACCCCATCTTGTCAGGATGGGAGCTTACAGATGTTTGTTGCTTGTTTGTGTCAGGTCCCACAGGAACCAGGGACAAGTCTCCCTCAGTACCATGACTGGTCCCAGCCCTTCTTACCCAGTGTTAATTCCCAAAGACCGCCAACCCAAATCATCATAGCCAAATTAATTTCAGCAAGCAACTAATTAAAGCAAGTCTTTTTAAATACATGTACATGGACTTTCCCTAAAATTGGGATTCAAGAGATCAGCATTGGACATGGAGAAGATAAGGGCTTTTATAGCTCAGGGGTAGGGTTTCCAAACGGGGGATTTGGTAGGCAAATCTGCAGGGTTATATAAGCAGAACATAATAAGGTGGTCATAGCAAGGTAGTCATAAACAGCAGGTGGTTATAATAACTTTTGAAACAAAAATTAAAAAACAATATTGTTTGGTCAGAGCCTCCAGATTGGCTTCGCGATCTGGAAAGCCCGTTCCTTTCTCTCTCTCCGAACCCTGCCCACTCAGTCTCCCAACAAAGGAAAGGCACCAAAAAGCCCAGCTCCCCATTGGTGGTGGCTATGGCAGTTTATTCCCCCTGAAATTGCCAGTCATCCAAGTCCCTACCTAAGCGCTCAGCTTTTGACCATACTTGGACACAAACCCAGCTTGTGACAAACCTGTCATCACTCCTCACCTACAACCTATAAAATCTCCTTGCTTTTTAGTTCAGGAGTGTGGCATCTCCAGCCTCAATCTCTGAGACTGGAGAACTCACCTGGGAGTTGCTTTGATCAAACAAATCTGTGAAAGGAGCAGGCAAAAGCCTAATGTAGAAGGAGGAGAACAGGCCGCTTTTCATCCCGCCCGGCTAGCTTTACACCCGAAATAACAACACACAAATTGTGTTCTTTTAAACACTGCCTGGCCCGTTAGCTCTAGCCTCTTACTGGCTAACTCTCACATCTTGCTTAACCCATTTCTAATAATCTGTGTAGCACCACGAGGTAGTGGTGGCTTACCGGGAAGGATTCTAGCCTATGTCCATCTCAGGTCGGAGAATCATGGAGACTGCCTGAATCTGCTTCTTTCTCCCAGCATTCTGTTCTGTCTACTCCGCCTATCTAAGCTGCTGTCCTATCAAAGGGCCAAGGCAGTTTCTTTATTAACCAATGAAAGTAACACATAGACAGAAGACCCTCCCACATCAGCCTAAGTACTGTCATTTTGGCTTTAGAGTCCATTACCTGCAGGGTGAAATAAAAGCTCAAGTTCCCAAGCCCTAGGGGAGCTGGGAACCTTCCAGTAGCTGACCCACCTCCTCCTTAAACCATACAAATAGTAGTTGTGTATCTTTAGTTCTCTAGAAACATCATAGCTGTTCCTAACAGCAGAAGGAACAAATGAGTCTGATAGGTTGGGCTGAAAAGCTTGCATTGTATGCCAGTTGACAATAATGGGCCATTTGAGGAAACCTCTATTCTCTAAATCCTGATTGGTGGAAATTGTGACTGTAACTTGGAACAAATGTTTGTGATTTTTGTGCTTATAAACACCGCTTCTGCTCCTGCCCGGGGTTGTCAGGAGAAACAAAGCACCCGAGGCCTTGTCCTGCAGCCCTGATCTATCAGTGACCTCTTACGTGGTGATTTATGAAAGTCTCAGCAACCATAGTGTCTCAGTGTCTCTCTCCTTTCTCGTGTGCATAACAAGCTCAGTGGAACACCTGCTGTTAAGTCTTCCTCAGTTGAGCTCTTTCTGGCTCACTGTGTTGGCAGAGGAACTTATCAGGGGGCAGAAAATCTATTAACAATCATAACACGGTTTTTTCTTCTGTTTTTTTGAGACAGGGTTTCTCTGTGTAGTTCTGGCTGTCCTGAAACTCACTTTGTGGGCCATGCTGGCCTCAAACTCACAAAGATCCACCTACCTCTGCCTCCCCAGTGCAGGGATTAAAGGCATGCGCCACCACCGCCTAGACATAACAACTTTTTGAAAGAAAGACATGATTGCTATTCCTGGAACAGGACATACAGAACAATTTGTAGTTATGGTTACAGGTGAGGTATAGTCTAATCTTTGAGAACAAGTTTAGTCATAAGTAGGAACAATCCTAGTTTGTCTTTACTATAAGATGCCTTTCAAGCCAAAGATGGAGGCAGGCTGGTTCATCACCCACCCCTTGCCCTAAACTTCTCCAGCCCAGCTTTGCTTCCTTCCCTCCAGCCTCTGATTCCTGTATAACGCATCTATTTTGGCTACTAGTTCTCTTGGTTCCCATTCACTTTCTTGGTACTCTTGGCCCCTCTCTTCTCTCTCACTTGCCACTTTCTCTCCTGTCTCATGGTCTGATCAACTCTGCTGACCTTTTTCAGTCTGGATCCTTCCAGATACCTCTAGCTGTTTTCTCTACCATATCTGCAATAAAAACCCTTCTTCTTAATCATACCATGGAGTGATCAGTCAATTCCTCATTTTCATTCATATAGCAAGTTCTGGGACTGCCAGGGCCGCACAGAGAGACCCTGTCTCCAAAGCCAAGCTGAATGAAATGGATGCAGTAAAGAAACCAAAATAGCTGCCCCATGGGCAAAAGAGGGAAAAGTTTATTCCACGTTATCGAGGCTGTCTCTCAGGAAAGCAGAGACGAGAAACAGGTGGGGTGGGAATCTCCTGGGTTCTATGGGAGCAGGTACCTGGGAGGAATGGAACCTGTGAGCTCAGGTGGGGCTTGTGAGTAGGGACTGAGGGAGGATAGAGGCTGACATCAACCTTGACAAACTAATAGGCCCCATAGTCATACATTGTTGTAAGGAGCAGCAGGCTAAGTTCCCGCCCAGATCCTACATGGCTAGGTTAGCCCCGGAAATAATAACATACAAATTGTATTTTTTTAAACACTGCTTGGCCCATTAATTCTAGCCTCTTATTGGCTAATTCTCATAACTTGCTTAACCCATTTCTAATAATCTATGTAGCACCACGAGGTGGTGGGTTACCAGGAAGGATCTTAACCTATGTCCATCTTGGAGAGGAGAGCTATAGTGACTGCTTCACTCAGCTTTCTTTCTCCCAGAATTCTGTTCTGTCTTCCCCACCTACCTATGTTCTGACCTATGTTCTGGCCAAGCAGTTTCTTTATTAATTAACCAATGAAAGCAACAGACAGACAGATGACCCTCCTCCATCAATACGTTCATAGGAGAGCCACAAGTCTCTTTTGCCAGGGAAACAACTCCTTTTGTTTAAATGCCAGACTTTGGGAAAAGGAATTTCTTGGGGCACCTGACACTATGTAGACCAAGAGATCCGCCTGCCTCTGCCTCCTGAGTGCTGGAATTAAAGATGTGTGCCACATTGAGTTTAGATATTTCTAGGCATCTGGGTTGAGAATGTTGCTCACTGTAGGGTACTTGCATGTGCATGAAGCCCTGCATTCAAGCCATAGACTAAACCAGGTGTGGTGGCACACACCTGGAATCCCAGTACTTTTGCAGTGGAAGCAGGAGAATTAGAAGAGCATCCTAAACTACCTAGAAGTTCAAGGGCAGCCCGGGATGCAGGAAGAGCATCCTAAACTACCCAGAAAGTTCAAGGGCAGTCCGGGATTCAGGAGAATAAGAAGAGCATCCTAAATTACCTAGAGAGTTCAAGGGCAGCCTGGGATGCAGGAAGAGCATCCTAAACTACCTAGAGAGTTCAAGAGCAGCCTGGGATGTGGGGCACTCTGCTTATAAGTAGAAATAAAAGCCGAGTGGTGGTAGCACATGCCTTTAATCCCAGCACTCAGGAGACAGAGGCAGGCGGATCTCTGTGAGTTCGAGGCCAACGTGGCCCACAAAGTGAGTTCCAGGACAGGCTCCAAAGCTACAGAGAAACTCTGTCTCAAAAAAATAAAATAAAAAGTAGAAATAATAAATGAGGTTTCTGTTCATCTTCATCTTATCTGTTAAAGGAAAATGCCTGTGAGTTGCTTCCCTTTCTCCTTTTCTTCAAGGTGCCATTCTAAACTGCTATGATTTAAAACAATTCCCACGCTCCTTTAACTTCCTATTAAAAAGGGTTATGAATTGGAGGTGGTAGCACATGTCTTTAATCTCAGCACCAGTGAGGCAGAAAACAGATAAATCTCTGAGTTTGAGGTCAGCCTGGTCTATAGAGAGAGCACGCATCAGGACAGCCTGAGCTACACAGAGAAATCCTGTCTTGAAAAAGCAAAATAAATAAAAATAAGGAAAACTGCCTGTTGATAGTAAATAATTACAGGAATTAAAATTCAAAATACTAAAAAATAGGGAGGAGGTTGGGTCCTGTTGTAGAATATTATATTATTTTAAAATGTCTTACATATCTTTATGCTGTGGAACATGTTTTAATGATGTAAAGACGTGTTGCATTCTTTTAGGTTGCATGTGTTTAACTCTGTGAAGCTGTGATTCTTAGCCTCTATAAAACACCTAATGGTCTAATAAAGAGTGAGGCAGGAGAAAGGATAGGCGGGGCTGGCAGGCAAAGAGAATAAAAAGGTGAAATCTGGGAGGAGGAGGAATAAGAGAATAAGGAGAGGAGGACATTAGGGGTCAGCCACCCAGCCACCCAGCCACCCAGTCACCCAGCCACCCAGCCACCCAGCCACCCAGTCACCCAGCCACCCAGCCACCCAGCCACCCAGCCACCCAGTCACCCAGCCACCCAGCCACCCAGCCACCCAGCCACCCAGTCACCCAGCCACCCAGCCACACAGCCACCCAGCCACACAGCCACCCAGTCACCCAGCCACCCAGCCACACAGCCACCCAGTCACCCAGCCACCCAGCCACCCAGCCACCCAGCCACCCAGCCACCCAGTCACCCAGCCACCCAGCCACCCAGCCACCCAGCCACCCAGTCACCCAGCCACCCAGCCACCCAGCCACCCAGCCACCCAGTCACCCAGCCACCCAGCCACACAGCCACCCAGCCACCCAGCCACCCAGCCACCCAGTCACCCAGCCACCCAGCCACACAGCCACCCAGCCACACAGCCACCCAGTCACCCAGCCACCCAGCCACCCAGCCACCCAGCCACCCAGTCACCCAGCCACCCAGCCACACAGCCAACCAGCCACACAGCAAGTCACGGAGTGAGTAAGAGGGAAAGTAAGATATACAAAAGTAAGAAAAGGAAAAAGCCCAGAGGCAAGAGGTAGACAGAATAATTTAAGAAAAGCTGCCTAGCCACAAGCCAAGCTATAAGCTATTTATAAGAAAGAATAAGACTTCATGTGTGATTTATCTGGGAGCTGAGTGGTGGTCCCCCTCAAAAGCCAAGAGTAAAAAACAAAACAAAACAACAAAAACCAGAATTGTGGTGGCACACAGCTGTAACCCCAGAATTTGAGATATTGAGGAAAATTAGTTTAAGATCGTCTTCAGCCGGGCGGTGGTGGCGCACGCCTTTAATCCCAGCACTTGGGAGGCAGAGACAGGCGGATCTCTGTGAGTTCGAGACCAGCCTGGTCTACAAGAGCTAGTTCCAGGACAGGCTCCAAAACCACAGAGAAACCCTGTCTCGAAAAACCAAAAAAAAAAAAAAAAAAAAAAAAAAAATCGTCTTCAGCTACATAACAAGTTCGAGCCAGTCTAGACGAGACCCTGTTTTGTCTCCCACCCAAAGAAAAGGGTGTTATTTATATTTTATTAATGTTTATGTACCATGGGTGTTTGCCTGGATGCGCACTATGTATGCAGTGTCTGTGGAGACCAGCAGAGGGCGGTAGATCCCCGAGAACTGGCGTCGGAGTTACTGCTGTGGAAGAGCAGGGCGGGCTCCAGCTCCTAGCGGTTTGTTTGCTCTCATTGTCACCGTAGCGCCAGCCTGACTGCAGCCTCCCAAGCGCTCCAGCTCTTCTAGGAGTAAACTGATGGAACTATTTCGAAGATACAAGCAACTGTTGGGACGCGCTTCCTTCTCAGAGATCTGCAGGGTGCATTCTCTCCCACACCCTGGGCTCCTCTGCTTGGATTGCTTCACTGTTCTCCTGTATGGTGAAAAGTCTGAGCTCACTTCCAGGGTTTGAAACCCCACCAATTCCTGAACGAAAAAAAATCCATCAACCCCTCAAACTCACCAATCCCTGGGCTCACCACAAGCTCAGGACTTGAAATCACAGCAATCCTTACCCAAGCCCCAGAAAACCGAACCCCACCCCTATGTAAATTTGTCTCCTGCTCGGTTTCCTGCTGCGCCTCGCCTCAGCAGAGGCAGTCACCCTTTTGTGTCTCTCCCGATAGTTCTTTTGTGTAGTTTGTTATTGAAGGGACACCGGCCCACTTGAGCCTGTGGCTCTAGCAGGTCTTTCTTGCACTTCTCTCCCATTTTTCCCGCATTGTTAAAAACCATTAGATTTATAAAGCCTGCCATCAGGTCTATTCCCTTATATGGCCACTTCCTCCTCCTGTGAGCTCCAGCTATCGAAAGCCCCCTTTGGCTCCCCTAATCTTTGGTTCCCCTAATTAACATACCCAATCAAAATATACCACAGTGTCCTAACCCATTCTAACACAGACCTCCCCCCTTTCTTTCTTAAAATTTAGACCTGTAAGGTCATTTGTTGTTTTCTGAATCAGAAAGCAGCCACTTTTTTTTCCTCCTGCTTAATAAAGCATCTCTCTGTGAAAACAGGTGTTTGTGGTTTGTGCCTGCTCCGGGGGTCCGGGAGGGAACCTCTGCTCTGGGGAGGCGGAGGGGGACGTTCCTTCAGTTGTGCAGTGTGACTTTATTATAGTCCTTGGCTCCACACTGCCAAGATACCTTTCTCCTAAGAGCTGCAACACACCGCCACTCCAAGGTTACCCAGTCAATCTCCATATTGAAAACCCACTGTTGAAACAGTCCTTGTGGGCTCACTTTCTTTTACCTCTTTTGCATATGTAGGTATTCTGCCTGCATGTGTCTCTGTGCATCACATGTGGCTGGTGCCCAAGAAAACCAGAATTACAGATAGCTGTATGCCAACATGTGGGGACTGGGAATCGAACCTGGGATCTCTGAAGAGCAGCCAGTGCTCCTAACTGCTGAGCCATCTCTCCAGCCCCTACTTTTTGTTTTTGTTTTTTGAGACAGGGTTTCCCTTGTAACAGTCCTAGCTGTCCTGGAACTAGCTCTTGTAAACCAGGCTGGCCTCGAACACACAGGGATTCACCTGCCTCTGCCTCCCGAGTGCTGGGATTAAAAGTGTGAGCACCTTCTTTGATCCAGTTCTTTGCTCACAACAGGGCAGCAGGTCTGCCACTATCCTACCTGGAAAGTCTAAACTTTGTTTCAAATGACTTAAAGATATATCAAAACAAAAGAATTCAAAAAATTCAATGTTCCATTCTTCCTTGCTGAAAATAATTCCTAATTTAAAATTCTTATAACTAGGGGGCTGGAGAGATGGCTCAGCGGTTAAGAGCATTGCGTGCTCTTCCAAAGGACCCGAGTTCGATTCCCAGCAACCACATGGTGGCTCACAACCGTCTGTAATGAGGTCTGGTGTCCTCTTCTAGCCTGTAAGCATATATGCAAACAGAATATTGTATCCATAATAAATAAATAAATATTAAAAAAAAATTCTTATAACTAGCGGGTTATGGTAGTTTGTGCTGCTACAGAAACATGACGATCCCAAAAGCTCAAGGAAGGCCAGATTACTCCTCACGGTTAAGAGGGTAGCAGGGTCTATGAACAAGATCAATGTACACCCCATTCATGTATGAAAATGGCATACATTTTATACCCATTATGCATGTTCTAATAAAAAAAGCTAAACATAGCAAAAAGCGGCCAGATGGAGTAATACAAGCTGAGCTTTCTAAACAATATGGAGTATTTTAAAAACATTTACCGTTACTTTGACTAGTTATTTTCAACATGATTCAGAATTCCAAAGTATTCAAAAGAAGCATTTTTGAGAAACTCTCTGTTGTGCCTTTCCTCTCTCTCTTTCCAGTTCTAGCTGTCCTGGAACTAGCTCTTGTAGACCAGGCTGGCCTTGAACTCAGAGATCCGCCTGCCTTGGCCTCCAGTGCCAGGATTAAAGGTGTGCACTGCCACCTGGCTTGTGCCTTTTCTCTTAATTCTCCTGCATAAATTAATCTTTATTAAAAATGCCTTGTAGGACAAGATGGCTTGGTAGTCCAATGTTAAGAACCAACCATGCTGCAGCACACAGCTTCCTACCTGCCCAATAAATGGATGTAATTTTTTTTTTTTTTTTGTATGTAGCTATGCAGCTCTGGCTGTCCTGGAACTATGCAAGACCAGGTTGGCCTCAAACTGAGATCCGCCTGCCTGTCTCAAGTGGCATGCAACCACAATGCCCAGCAACTATGTTCTGAAGTTTTATGGTAGTTTTGCTATAATGTGTAACTTCTAATTTTTATGTAGCCAACTTTTGTTTTGGCTTTTGATACAGAGTTTCACTTGGGCTAGGAATGTAGCTCAGTGAGAGAATGCTTACCTAGCATGTGTGAGGCTGTGGGATTCCCCTCTAGCACCACAAACAGGGTCTTATACGCAGCCCAGCTTAGCCACCAAATAAAAATCCTCATACCTTAGCCTCAATAGGGCTGGCATGGACCACCTGGTTTATAGCCATTTTTTTTTTTTTACTACAGTGTAGTAAAATAAACGAGTCAATTTTTCATTAATCATTCTTTTAATTAATTATATTTATTTTTAGAACTCACAGAGATGCCCCTGCCTCTGCCTCCCAAGTACTGGGATTAGTTAGGCATATACCACCATGCCTGGCCTCTTTTTAATTTTTTGATTTTCAGCATCTGCACAGTGTTAATACTCCGATAAAATTGAATGTTTTCCACATGAGGAAAAAACAGTTTACTAATGACCAATAAAAAATGTAATACTTTCTAACACAAAGGCATAAACATGAACAACAGAAAGGTTAAAGGAGAAACTACAAATCTCAAAACCAACTTCAGTCAAGATAACTTCCCCACGGAGCAGCAGGTGGGGAAGTGTATGAATTCTAACCACAGCGCTCTGTGACCTGTTTTCCTTCGTCCCTTTGGTCATGAACTATTCCACAAAGATTCCATGTGATAACTTTAAATTTGGAGTTCCAACATGTAAAGCATTAAGTTAAAAAAACATACCAAGATAAACATAAAAACAATCTTAAAACTTGGAAGAAAAACTCAAATGACAAAAATGTGGATCAAGTCAAATACTGCAGCAGGACAGTGAGTTCACTGTGTTAACAGTAAGTGGACGCCAGGACCCAGAAGAAATGTTATTGGAACTATGGTCTGTTGAAAAGTTATTTGTCTTAACGAAAGGAAAGGTAACAGTAAAAGTTCAAATTTCACAAGATAAAGTCAGTTCCCTTTGTATTTACCTTGCACACAAACACAAAGTCTAAGCCAGTAAGCGTTGAAGGTGGTAACGCAGGGTATCCAACAGAAGCCTATGGTACACTTTTCCTGTAGTAAATTCCTTTCTCTAGATCAGTAAAAATATCCCAATATTTGCCAAGATACCCTGGTGTGAAAAGTTGTAGACCCAAAGTATTTCTGACAGGGGGATGTTCTGCCACAAGAAACCCGCTGCCCATCCTGGACCCAGGTTCTGCTACAGTCCCAGTGACCCTAACCGCCAACCCACCACTCGGCCCCATCCCACTCTGCAACCCTTTTGTGTTAGCAACCGAGCAGCCTTTTGTCAACTAGTTGGTGTAGATTCTGATCCACCCTAAATCACAGGGAACGCTAGAACGCTCGGATTAGAGCAGGTACGGGAATGAACTACTTTAGTGTTAGGCTCCTCACCCCTCATAACAAAAGAAAGGCCGAAAGACTTTTGGAAAGGGAATGGAACCTGAAGATGTCCTAGCCTAGGCATTCTTATACCTGTAAAGACTGTTGCAGTTAGAGCATAGCAGTTATTAATAACAGAAACAATTCTTAAGGACCTTTCCTTATCACTGATTTTTGCAGAAACATATTTGTAAATTCTTCCTTGTAACCACACCTTAAAACAAAAGTGTGCTTGCTTAGCAGAAATTGATGGCACACCTCAAGATCTTATGATGGAAAAGTGCTAGTTCTACAATGCAGCTTTACTAGGTTACAGAATACTCTCTTTACCCGTGCTTTGCTTGGTTCATCTCTGAAACATCTGAAGAATACTTTTCTGTGAATTACTAGGCTGTTGGGAATAAGTGCGTTTAGAAACATTACTACAATCATCTTTAGCTGAATGTGGCATCTTTCTTCCATTAACTGAATCCTTCCATTTGTTTTTGAAGGGTTGCCTATACTCATCTTTTGTGCTCCTCTGAGATTTTGAATGCTCTGCATCAGTCTGCTTGATGGAGTTCCTATCTTTGGAGTTCTTCCTCTGTCTGTGCAGCAGCCGGTCTGGGGGTGAAGATGTGCGCAGCTGGTACTGATTCGGGGAGCCTTTCTGCCGGTTGAGCACCACTTGTTCTTTGTCCACCTCCTTCTGAAGCTGCAATGCTAACAATCGGTCCTCTTCTTCTTGCTTATGTCTCTCAAAAAGCATGCGCTCCAAATCTATCAGTTTTTGTGTAAAATTCACTTCTGTTTCTTCTTGATCTGAGGATTTGAGGACTACTTTCCTTCTTTTTGCAGAAAAGCACGGATCCATGACTGCTTCAAACACAGATTCCTGGTTTTCTCTTTCGGAAATCTCTTTTCCAACCACTAGATGACACACTCTACTTTCTGGAACTCTGTTACCATCAGCTAACTGGGTCATACCCGACACAGAGCACTCCTCGTTTTCTACTTTACCAGAAGGCTTAACTGTAGCTTCGTTAGAGCAGGACACTTTGGCTTTAGTTTCCTCATGATTGACAACACATATATCATCAGGATTGGTTGATAGTGTTTCAACTGCTCCTTCAAGGCACTGTTCGACATCCTTGGCACACATCCATGGCACAGGTGACTCTACTAAAGACTCCAAACCTTGTTCTTGAGTTTCTACGTAAACCTGCGGAGAAAGTGTTGGCATATCATCGTTTTCAATTTCTGTTTCTTGCCACACAGGGCTCTTCATGTCACTACTGTCAATTTCCTGCAGAAAATAAAATTACCGATTACATAAAGGGAAACCGTACTATATAAACCTCCTACATTGATACCATAGGTGAACACTATCACATGTTACTAATAAGGTATGTTCTTGTCACCTTTGCTCCCCCTTCTCTCCCCTTTCTTCTCTTTTTCTTTTCATTCCTTTTTTGGTTTTTCAAGACAGGGTTTCAATACGTAGCTTTGCAGCCTGTCCTGGAACTAGCTATTGTAGACCAGGCTGGCCCCAAAGTCGTAGAGCTCTGAGTGCTGGGATTAAAGGGGTGCACCACCATCGCCAAGCTAGGACAATTAATTTCACTCCCATGAAAACCTACAATAAGCTCCACAACTATACTCAACATATGACCAATAGCTGGCATAATGACTCAGCCTCTTTCATCTTTCTAGATCTTCTCGGACACTTTAAAGATTTTGTTAAGCGTGCACGTGTGTGTCAGGGGATATATGAACATGAGTGCAAATGTCCAGAGAAGGCACGGAATCCCCTGGAGTTGGAGTTAGTTAAAGTAAATGTTAGGAACCAAATTTGGGTCCTCTGGAAGAACACTGAGGAATCTTAACTGAGCCATCTCTTCAGCCCTTCTTCGTATTTTAACAAAGTGACTATGTGGATCTCTTCTGAGGAAATCTTTTTGAGATAGGGTCTGACAACCTACCAATCTGATCTGAAACTTTGGAAAAGAGATTCTGCCGCTTTAGCCTTCCAAATGCTAGGACTACAGGTATATGGCATTGTACTCCAAAGGATTTTTGTTTTTGTGTTGCTGGGGACCAAACCTAAGACCTTGCCACATTCTGGGCTAGTGCTCTTCTACTGACAGTCAGAAAGTTGTTTGTGGCTTTTTTGTTTGTTTGTTTTTCAAGGCAGGGTTTCTCTCAACAGCTCTGGCTGTCCCAGAACTCACTATGTAGACCAGGCTGGCCTCAAACTCAAAGAGACCTGCCTGCTTCTGCATCCCAAGTACTGGGATTAAAGACATGTGCCACCACCTGGCTAAAGAGTACTTTTTTTCGAGACAGGGTTTCTCCGTAGTTTTTTGGTTCCTGTCCTGGAACTAGCTCTTGTAGACCAGGCTGGCCTCGAACTCATAGAGATCCGCCTGCCTCTGCCTCCCAAGTGCTGGGATTAAAGGCGTGCACCACCATTGCCCGGCTGCCAAAGAGTACTTTTAAATGCAAAACTTGAGGTACATGGCCTTACAAGGGGAACTGTAACAAGATTATTACAATACTTAAAAAAACAAAAGTGTGAGGGGGGCTCGGGGGCGGTAGTGGCACGCGCCTTTAATCTCAGTACTCAGGAGGCAGAGGCAGGCGGATCTCTGTGAATTTGAGGCCAGCCTGGTCTAACAAAGCTAGTTCCAGGACAAGCTCCAAAGCTACAGAGAATGCCTGTCTCGAAAAACCAAACCAAACCAAATCAAACCAAACCACCAAAAAACAAAAACAAAAGTGTGAGCTGGGAGTAGTGTTGAACGCCTTTAATCTCAGCAAGTAGGAGACAGAAATAGCACAGGTTCTAGTAACCCACAGCAGGAATCAGGTCCTGAGAGCTTCTTCGTCACCAACATACCTTAGATATGCAGCTTTTATCCTCTTCATGTACAGCTGCAGACCCAGACTTAAATTTAGGTGACAAATATCTTAAAAAAAAAAAAAAAAAAAAAAAAAGTTAAGTTTACTAAAACTTGAATGCTTTGAAAAAATTCAATGCTAAAGGTAGATTGAACCACTTATGCCTAAAGGTGGCAAGTTTGCTGGATATTTAACTTACTGGAGCAGATTACATCTCCAGGTCTCAGGTCAACTTTAAGACCCAACCTGACCGTGAGCACTCCAGGACAGTCAGAGTGCCTGGCGAGCAACTGGAGGTTCCTGCTTCCTGCCTAGCAATGCAGAGGGTGAACATGGGGTATGGGTGGGGAGTTCAGTACAGTATTTTAGTGTAAAAATAGAATAGGAAGAAAAGGTCATATTATATATCTCATAATTCTTGGATAGAACTTAAAAGGCTGACAGGATCAAATAATAGAGACCACAAAGTTTCTCAAAATTAATGAAAGTATCATTTTAGGCTGGGAATGGTGATGCATGCTTTTAATTCCAGCACTTGGGAGGCAGAGACAGGCAGATCGCAGTGAGTTCGAGGTCAGCTTGGTCTACACAGAGAGTTCCAGGACAGATTCCAAAGCTCCAGAGAAACCCTGTTTCTAAAAACAAAAACAAACAAAAAAAGAAATAGCTTACAGCTGGGCAGTGGTGGTGCATTCTTTTAATCCCAGTGTTCAGGAAGCAGAAGCACGCAAACCTCTGAATTCAAGGGCAGTCTGTTCTAGAGATAGCCAGAACTACACAGAGAAACCCTTTCTGGGGGTAGGGGGAGTTTATGGATGAATAGTAACATACACATGTAAGAACCATATGAATCATAGCAACAGGAAAGGATTATCACTGGAAAGACCTAGAGTGGATCACAATTTTTTTTTCTGTGTGTATGCACACTATTTTTTCTTTTACTTTTGAGATTATAATTACTTAATTTTGACATGCCAAAGGAGGTGGGGGAAAGCCCACAAGACCTCAATCTAAACAAAGAACTGTACAAGCAACCAAGGAATGCCAAGAATGGGAAAAATAGTTTTTACCAGGGAAGAGACCAATGACTGGTTACCCAGTACCAACTGGTCAGCCCTGAAAACATGTATACAAGTAACATACAGACTGAGCAGGTTGGATTTAGGTATATGTATATAAATAAATACGTATTAATGAAACATTTAATTAATTAATACAATTAATGAAAAAAGAGGCCATGAATTCAAAGGAAGCAAGGAGAAGTACATGAGAATGTTTGGAGGGAGGTTTTCTTTTTTACTGTTGAGACTAGGTCACATAATATACATACAGCCTTGGTTATCCTGGAGATCCTTATATAGACCAGCCTTGAATTCAAAACTCCACCTGTCTCTGTCTTTAAAATGTGGGGAATAAGGGCATGTGCCAACATGCCTGGAATTTGTGTAAATATTTTATATAGTAATCCAGAGGGTTATTCTGACATGCAGAAATTCCATAGAAAATACTGAAGATTGGTGCAATTTAAAATATACATGTGCTGAGCATGGTGGTACAGGTCTTCAATTCCAACATTTGGGAAGCAGTGGCAGGCAGATCTCTGTGAGTTCAAGGCCAGCCTGAGCCTGACAGAGCAAGTTCCAGGGCTATACAAGAGGAACTTGTCTCAAAAAAGAAAAAAACGGGGGGTGGGGAATACACACAATTCCTTCAAAAAAGCTTAAAACACATATACATACTGCTTGGTTTAATGGTGTTTGGGGGGGGTGTCTGGTTTTATAAAGTTCCCCCTCTATGGAGCCTCTTCTTCATATCTCCTTAAACTAGACTTCAGTTTCTCATCTCTTACTTACAGTGTGTGTATGATGGATTTGAAGTTTCTGTTAGCGCACGCTTGCCACTGTGTGTGTGCACCAAGGACAACTTTGTGCAGTCAGTTCTTGCTCCACCTTTACATGGCTTCCAGGGATCTACAGATCGCCAGGCTCATTCTCCAAGTACTTTTATCAACTGAGCTGTCTTGTCAGTCCTCATCTTTTACATTAAAAGAAGATTTCTTGCCAGGTGTGGTGGCACACAGCTTTATCTCAGCACTCAGGAGGGAGAGGCAGGCAGATCTCTCAATCTGAGCCCAGCCTGGTCTACAGAGTGAGTTCAAGATCAGCCAGAGCTACGCAAAAAACCCTGTCTCAAAAAAAAAAAAAAAAAAAAAAAAAAAAGAAGAGGAGGAAGAGGAGGAGGAGGAGGAGGAGGAGGAAGAAGAAGAAGAAGAAGAAGAAGAAGAAGAAGAAGAAGAAGAAGAAGAAGAAGAAGAAGAAGAAGAAGAAGAAGAAGAAGAAGAATCTCCTCAAAGGGAACAGGAACAATCTGCTATGCCCCTAATTTCTCTTTTTTTAATTAATTTTTATTGAGCTCTACATTTCTCCCTGCTCCCCTCCCCTCTTCAATCCTCCCCCAAGGTCCCCATGCTCCTAATTTACTCAGGAGATCTCGT
The DNA here is from genome assembly GCF_950005125.1 of Chionomys nivalis. Taxonomy (NCBI): domain Eukaryota; kingdom Metazoa; phylum Chordata; class Mammalia; order Rodentia; family Cricetidae; genus Chionomys; species Chionomys nivalis. The sequence goes on from NC_080088.1 coordinate 62,328,367, forward strand.
CTTTTTCTACTTTCTACTTCCCATGTAGATTACATCTATGTAAGTTTCTCTTAGTGTCCGCATTGTTGTCTAAGTTCTCTGGGATGGTGGTTTGTAGGCTGGTTTTCTTTGTTTTATGTTTCAAAACCACCTATGAGTGAGTACATGTGATAACTGTCTTTCTGTGTCTGGGTTACCTCACTCAAAATAATGTTTTCTAGCTCCATCCATTTTCCTGCAAAATTCAAGCTGTCGTTATTTTTTTTCTGCTGTGTAGTACTCCATTGTGTAAATGTACCACATTTCCTAATCCATTCTTCAGTTGAGGGGCATTTAGGTTGTTTCCAGGTTCTGGCTATGACAACCAAAGCTGCTATGAACATAGTTGAGCACACGTCCTTGTGGCACGATATTATGGCCGTTTTTAACAACAGAAAGAACAAAGGAAAGGCTTCTATTCTGTGTTGGTTGCCAGTGATGGAACATACAAGGACAGATTCCAATCTTTGGCTCCTGACTGGTAAAACTGTATCTGTAACTTGGCACAGGTGTGTTTATGGTTTTGCACTTATAGACTCCACCACCGCTTCTGTGTGGGGCTGCCAGGAGAAACAAGGCCGAGTCCTTGTCTTGCAGCCCTGATCCGTCAGTGTCCGACTTATGTGGTGATTTATTAAAGAATTTTGAACTCATAAGTGTCTCTCCTTCCTCATGGCACACAATGGACATCGAAACAGGGTTTCTCTGTGTAACAGCCCTATCTGTCCTGAAACTAACTTTGTAGATCAGGCTGACCTTGAACTTACTACACGCCTGATGGAGACCCAGTGCTGTGGAATAATCTTGTACATTGTGAAAATGTGTTGCTTTCATTATTGATAAAGAGCTGATTGACTGATAGCCAGAATAAATACTGAAGTCAGAGGGGTCACAAAAGATGGAGAGGAAGCAAGACATGCTGGAGGACAGATAAAACCACGAGCTTCAGGGCAGCACGTAGATTAATAGAAACACATTTATTTATTTATTTGTTTGTTTGTTTTTCGAGACAGGGTTTCTCTGTGGTTTTGGAGCCTGTCCTGGAACTAGCTCTTGTAGACCAGGCTGGTCTCGAACTCACAGAGATCCGCCTGCCTCTGCCTCCCGAGTACTGGAATTAAAGGCCTGTGCCACCACCGCCCGGCAAAATGCCTTAATTTAAATTGTAAAAGCTAGTTAGTAATAAGCCTGAGCTACTAGCTAAGCATTTGCAATTAATATTAAGTCTCCCACGGCTGTGGGGACAGGAAAACTCCACCTACAATCTTACATCAGTTCCCAGTGTGGCCCATCCACAACTCCAGGTCCACATCCTGGGACCCAATGCCCTCTTCTGGCACCCTAGGACACCAGGTACACATCCAATGCACTTACATACATGCAGGCAAAACACTCAAACACATAAAAAAAATCTTTAAAAAACAAACCTCATTAACAAAACTTGATGAATTGGTAGTCACTATGAACAAAACCCAAAGGCATACAGTAGCTATCAATGGATAAATGGCAATCATATTTACTTACTTTTGAATATCTCCAAAATTTTTTTGTTTGTTTGTATTTTTCTTTTGTGACTTGTTTGTGACTGCATCTGATTTTCTCGAACTCGAAGGAGAAGTCAAAATATCTTTCTCGTAGTTATTGTTCTTCAGTCATAAGAAAAACATACAAAGGCATTATTAATGAGAACTTTATGAAAAAAAGCTTTGAATTCTACAAACTCAAAATTCTTAACATTTTTCAAAAACTGAATTTTTTAAGTTCTTTGAAGAATACTGAGCATGTACATACTTCACTCTTCTTACCTAGACTTTATTTTGCAATAGGCATTCACATAGCATTTACATCATATTACAGATGAAAAGACATGATTTAAAGTCCATGGGAGGAGGCAAGATGATTTAGTGGCTAAGGTGTTCATGCTAAGCCCAACAACCTGAGTTTCATCTCAGGACCCATATGACAGAAACAGAACCAACTCCACAAGCTGTCCACTGACCTCCGCATAAGACGCTGTGGTACATGTGTGTATACACACACACACACACAGAGTCATCTTACATAGACGTAATAAACATAAGTACACAGGACGATACGTTTGGGTTATACACAAAGCTGTGCCATTTTTACCTTAATGGTAAGATTCATTAAAAAAGAAAAGAAAAGAAAAATTCTAGGTATACTTCATTTTGGTGAAATGTATTCTCAGACATTTTTCAAAAGTAGGGGAGTTAACTCAGGGGCTTTGTAACCTCAGTATTTCAGATACCCTAGGTCTCACTGGAGACAGTACTCAACATGGCTCAATTCCAGAGAATCCAAGTCAGTTTGGTTTAGAGTAGGTATGAGAATTTTTACCTTATTTTTAAAATATTTTATTGATTTCTTCATGTATGATGTTTTGTCTGTGTACATGTATGTAAGGTACTGGGGATCAAACCAAAGTCCTCTGCAAGAGCAGTCAGTACTGTTAATGCTGAAACATCAGTCTAGCCCCCAAAAGTTTATATTTTAAAAGAAGCCTAGGTGGGCTCAAGGTATATATAGCTCAGTGCTATAGCTTGTGCTAAGGTTTTGGCTTCAACCTACCAGGCTCTTTTGAGCCATTAGGTTTAGGAACCCTTAGGTTTTAGTGTATGTATGTTTTACCACCTTGTTTTTCATTGTTTTTTTATAAATAATGTAACAGTAAGATAAGGAAATCCAGGTTCAATATATTATTTAAGAATTAGGCTAGGAGGACCAGTGAGATGGCTCAGAAGTAAATGTACTTGCTGCAATGTCTGGACACCTGAGATTGATCCCCAGAGCCCACAAAGAGGAAGGAGAGGACTAACTCTTGACAGGTGTCCTTTGACTGCCACTCAGGCAGTGCCCATACATTACATAAATTAAATGTCAGAATAAAATCAGGCTTCAAAAGTAAGGTATAGCTTACTTGTTTAGCATACCCAAGGTATGGGATTTGATCTGTACCACTAATAAATATGTCCCCAACTGAAGCAATTAAGTAACAATACACAAAAATGTATTAGTCATAAAAGTTTGTTTGCTATTAATTTTTTTGTTTTGTCTTGGGGTAGGGAGCTGACTCAGAAGTCAAAGCCACTCACTGCTCTTCTAGAGGACCCAGTCACTCCTAGCGCCCATGCCAGCACCCACTGCCCAGAATCCCCAGTTCTAGAGGAGATGTCCTCTTCCGGCCTCTGGGGACATCCAAACACATATGACATATAACTCCCCCCAAATCTTTAAAAATAAAATACATTTTTCTCCTTAAATAGAACAAAGATATTATTAAAAAAAAAAACAACCCTTAAATTGTTGTGAAGCTTCAAAGCAACATGGGCATCTGTCAAAACTTACAATACTGATGCTGAGCCTCCTTGCCAGCTCTTCATCCCCTTTCAGCTGTTCTTCCATCTCACTTCTCCTCCTTTCTGTCTGTCTTTTTTCTTCCGCCTCTTCTTCCGCCAACAATTTCTGTATGTATTCCTCACTGGCTTTGTTTTCTTCTTCCTTGCTGGCTTGTCGTTCAGCCTCCACCTTAAAAATAATAAAGGAGCTGGGTGGTGGTGGCGCACGCCTTTAATCCCAGCACTCGGGAGGCAGAGGCAGGCGGATCTCTGGGAGTTCGAGGCCAGCCTGGTCTACAAGAGCTAGTTCCAGGACAGGCTCCAAAACACCAAAGCTACAGAGAAACCCTGTCTCGAAAAAAAAAAAAAAAAAAAAAAACCCAAAAAATAATAATAATAAAGGACATTCTTGAACATTGGAGAGATGGCTCAGCGGTTAAGAGCACTGGCTGCCTTTCCAAAGGATCTGAGTTCAATCCCCAGCACCCATACAACAGCTCAAAACTGGCTATAACTCCAGTCCCAGAGGGATCCGATACCCCCTTCTGGTCCCCACAGGTACTGCATATACACCCTGCAGAGACATACATGCAGACAAAACACCCATAGGCATAAAATAAAAAGATTAAAAATAATAATAGTAATAAAAGACATTCTTTCTGAAATTTTTTAACATACTCATTTCACAACAAATGTAAAAAAAAAAAATGGAAGCAAACATTTCAAATCTCCACAGGCCAAGAGCAGTTCAAGGTCCTACCCCAGGAAGCGCACCCCAGCCAGTCCAACAAAGGTTTGGCCAAAGACTCAAATCTCTTGCCCTCAGATCTCACAACAGTTCCCACCACAGCACCACACACACTCAGTGTTTCCTCAGCTCATGGAAAGCCACATGCTAAGGCAGACCTAACTGCCTCCGCTGCTGCTCTCTTTAGCACAGCAGACAGATTTACTAAAGAGAGAGAATTCTGAAAACAGAAGGAGAGCCAAGAGAGGAATACCCTAGGCCTAGCTGCTGCTGTTGCTTTTTTTGTTTTTTTTTTTTTTAAAGAAAGCAGACTATCTTTTTCATTATACATACCAATCCAAGTTCCCACTCCCTCCCCTCCTCCCATGCCCTCCCATCCCAGGCCCATCCAATCCTCAGGGAGGGTGAGTAAGGCACGAGAGGCCCTTCCTACTACATCTAGGCTGAGCAAGGTTTCCATCCAAAAAGAACAGGTTCCCAAAAAGCTAGTACATGCAGTAGGAATAAATGCTTTTTTGTTTTTTAAACAAAGGGTTTCTCTGTGTAGCCCTTGCTGTCCTGGAACTCACTCTGTAGACCAGGCTGGCCTCAAACTCACAGAGATCCACCTGCCTCTGCCTCCTCCTGAGTGCTGGACTAAAGACATTCACTATCATGTTTGGCATTTATTATTTATTTATCAATATTATTTGTGTGTGGAAACAGGAGGATCACTAGGGCTTGTTGGCTTCCAAACAAGCTGATTAATTGGGCGGAGGGAGAGGTGCAGGAAGGCAAATCTCAGGTTCAGGATACATTTTGTCTAAAAGGAGTGGGCAGAGAACGACAGAGGACATCCAACTCCCTCTGTGCACACCCACTACCTTTCTAACTAACACAACTCCCTCTGTGCACACCCACTATCTTTCTAACTAACACAACTCCCTCTGTGCACACCCACTATCTTTCTAACTAACAGAACCTTGACTTTGTGGCTGGGGAGATGGCTGGCTCAGTGTGCTAGAGTGCATGCTATTCAAGCATAGAGAACTGAGTTTGGAGTCCAAGCAGCACATAAAAGCCGAGTATGTCAGCATCCATCTGAATTCCAGGTGTTCATCCATAGGCTAGCCAGATAAGCTGAGATTCCACATGAGACTGCAGTTCAAAAAACTAAGTTGAGAACCATCAGAAAAGATACCAGAAGTCAATTTCTGGACTCTACATGCATGGGCACACATGTATAATAAAAAAGTCAAGACTCGCCAGGTGGTGGGGGTGCACGCCTTTGGTTCCAGCACTGGAGGTAGAGGAAGGTGGATCTCAGTGAGTTCGAGGTCAGCCTAGTCTACAAAGTGAGTTCCTGAACAGTCAGGACTGTTACACCAAGAAACCCTGTCTCAAAAAACAAAAAAAAAGAAAGAAAAAAAAAAACCCAAACATTTGACTTTAGCTGGGTGTGGTAATACACACCTACAATCTTAGCACTTGAGAGGCTGAGGCAGGTGAACTGCTGGAAATTCAAGGCCAGCTAGCTGGGTTAGATTGTGAGATCCCCTCTGCAATTCCTTCCTTCTCCTAATCAAACAAAAAGTCTTTCTGGAAGTCATATTGGGTGAGTAAAATGTTCCAATTCTATTAACAGTTAGAAGCAGCTGCTGCAGCTAGTTCAAAATAAATGCTTACCACAACAGCTAGTGCAGACAGTAAGGCCTAGTTCTCTTCCTCAGCTCTGTGCTTTGTTCTTTGGCAGCTTTTTTTTTTTTTTTTTTGGTTTTTCGAGACAGGGTTTCTCTGTGGTTTTGGAGCCTGTCCTGGAACTAGCTCTTGTAGACCAGGCTGGTCTCGAACTCACAGAGATCCGCCTGCCTCTGCCTCCCGAGTGCTGGGATTAAAGGCGTGCGCCACCACCACCCGGCTTCTTTGGCAGCTTTTGACCCTAACTAAGCTCACTGTGAATCCTCTTCCCATTCATCCATGTTTTAGATGCTGCCTCCATGAATAACAAACTTGTCATCTGCATAGAACTGAGCTTCCTGTAAGTCAACAGCTCTTTATTTGTTAGATCAACCTTATTTCATAATAAATCTAATACCATGTTAGAGCTTGTTTGCTTCTGAAGTTTCATTCCCTCCCCGTCACTGGCCAAAAAAAAAAAAAAAAAAAAAAAAGAGAGAGAGAGACCGACTCCTTTTAGGATGCTCACAGTGTGCTCCTCTGTAGTATATTGGTGCTGAGCTAAACACACAGCCCAATTTCATATTTAGCTGTGTCACCAACACAGACTTTAGATTAGAAAAGCAGCCCTCGGTGATACTCTATCTGGAAAATCAGGAAATTGGCCTTTAATGAAAAGAAGCACTGGGCTTGCTTCCACAACAGCAGGCTGCCCCACAAGTACAAATTTGAACTGGTGTATTTTATTTCCAGCACGTGGCCTGTCGAGTCTTATTTCTGAGTTAGTAATAATTCAAGCTCCTAAAGGAACTACCAGGACACAGGAATCAGTTATTTTCTTGTGGATAAAAGTCAATTACTAACTCAAATGTAGCTAGTCACCTATACTATCAGCACTGAGGAGGCTTATGGCAAGTGGATCACCAGTTAGAGGGCAGCCTAGGTTACACAGAGACAGTCTGCAGGACAGAATGAGATACAGAGCAAGACCTTGTCTCAAAAACATAAGCGCCCTCCTAGTATCACACTAGCGAAGCTCACATGCTGCACTGGAAGCTGAACCTTTACCCACTGTGTGCTTCAGTCACCCCTGTGTACATACTTACGTCCCTCACTAAACCACAATCTACCACTTTACCATCCTTTAAAAGGTAAAAACTCCAAGGAAATTTTTATACTTAAATGCTTAGGCATCACTAACTGCATATAGTAAGTACCTAATATCTACACAGCAAGATCCTATCTAAAAACAAAAAGCACCCATATTATATATAAGTAATAGAGGCTACTTTATTATTGTTGTTGCTGTTGAATAATTTAAAAAGGAATCTTGGGCCAGAGAGATGGCACACTGGTTTGCTTCCCAGCACCTACATGACGGTTTACTAACTGCAGTTCCAGGGGATCTTATGATGCCCTCTTCTGGCCTCTAACGACATTAGGCACACGAGTGATGCACAGACACACAAGCAGGCAAAACCCCCATATACATTAAATAAAAATAAACAAAAAAGGAACCTCAAGGTGCACTTAGGTGGCGTATGCTTTTAATCTAGTACTTGAGAAGCAGAAGCAGGATCTCGTGAAACTATGTCTTAAAACAACAAAACGACTTCTAAAACCAGGTGTGATATTGCCATTCAAATAACCCCACCACTGTAATGAAGGCAGGAGAATCATAAGTTCAAGGTCATCCTGGGTCACCAAAGAGTTCCATGATATTATCTTAATGGGGGCAGAGAGGGCTATGAAGTACACTTAAAAATTACTAGTATTTGAGTATATGATAGTTATATAAACATACTATATATAAATCTGAGATTTCTGAGATTGAAAACATAACAAAGACATTTTCAACAAAATAAAAAAATCAAAAACTAAGCTATTTCATACCCACCTTGCTTATCTCCTCTTCATACTCTCGTCTCAGCTCCCCAGGTTTACTTAACATACGAACTGGCTGGCAGTCATCAACTGTTTCACATGGGGAGGAAAACAGCATTAGGGCAACAGAACTTTATGACCAACTTTGTGAGGCGCGTGCATGCACACGCATGCAAGCGTGCATGCGCTTACACACACACTCCATAAAAATAACTCTAAAAAGCCAGGGGGAGGGTGGTGGTACACGCCTTTAATTCCAGCACTCAGGGGAGACAGAGGCAGGCAGATTTCTGAGTTCAAGGCCAGTCTGGTCTACAAAGTGAGTTCCAGGACAGCCAGAGCTGTCTTGAAACCAAACCAAAATACCTGTAAAAGGCAGAGAGCTAGAGATGTGGTTCAATAGCAAGAGTCCACATCTGACATGTACCAGGCCCTGAGTCATAAAAAACCAGTAACAGAGTAGCAGGGGGGAAAAAAAACCCTAATAGTACCCTAATAGTATATTAAGAGATTAAGGAAGAGGGAAAATAATTTTTAAAAACTGAGACAATTTCAGGCTTCCAACTTGTGATTCTTGTGCCTCAGATTCCCGTTTTTTTTTTTTTTTTTTTTTTTTTTTGGTTTTTCAAGACAGGGTTTTTCTGTGGTTTTGGAGCCTGTCCTGGAACTAGCTCTTGTAGACCAGGCTGGTCTCGAACTCACAGAGATCCGCCTGCCTCTGCCTCCCAAGTGCTGGGATTAAAGGCGTGCGCCACCACCGCCCGGCTTCAGATTCCCGTTTTAATTAGAAGCACGAGCCACAAACCACCAGGCCCAGCTGAGCCTGCTCATGTAACTTAACACGTGTAAGTTAAAAAAGATAATTTGGAGGGGCATTAATGAAGAGTCAGAAGTCACACAGACTTCTTAGAAAAAAGATTGCTACAGAAGAGAAAACCCATCCTTAGAATATCCGAATTTCCTATTTTGCAACTGTCATTTTGTAGAGACCAATGCAGGCAACGGTATGGTGATATTTTGTTTGTGCTTTAACAAATAAAGCTTGCCTGAAGATCAGAGTGCCTAGCAAGCCACACTAGTCAGTCATAGAAGCCAGGCTGTGGTAGCACACAACTTTGATCTCAGCACTTGGGAGGCAGAGGCAGGCCAGTCTCTGAGTTCAAGGCCAGCCTGAGCTACGGGAGATTGAATCAGTCCAAAAGAGAAACAGTCAAGCAGTGATGGCTCACACTTTTAAGACCAGCACTAGGGAGACAGCAGTCTGAGGGATTCAGTCTGAGCATGCAATCTGAGGTTTCATAGAGACAGTAGTCAGTCTGAAGATTCGTAGAGACAGGATAGTCCCTTTGATCTAAGCATTGGTAGAAAGAAGTAAAAGAACTCTCTAGTGGTTGGCTGCTCTGTTTCTCTGATCGTCAACATTAACCTCTATATCTCACTCCGGGTTTTTATTATAAAGAACAATTAGAATTCATGCTACACAGAGTGATAAATAGGAATCCTTTGCTTGCTTTGCTTGAAAATTTGTTGGACAATCAGTCTCAAGTTGTCATTTCATAGTTACATAAATTTCAAGAGATATAGTTGAGAAGTCTGCCACTATTAGGGAATCAGAATGATATGAGAAAAACTAGCATCATGTACTTACTGATATACTGTGCAGAAAAAAAAGAAAAAACATGTCTCTAACTCTAATCTAAAACCCACTAATTTTGTTCCTGTAGCCACTACTGCTATGACAAAATGCCTCATAAACAATCTGAGAGAGGAAGTTGATCTTGGCTCACACAAAGGTTTGCACCCATGGTTTTATGCCCTGTAAAAGCTAGAAACATGGTGAAAAGGCTTGGTAAGGGAGAGCTGCTTACTGAGACAGCTGCTAAGAAGCAAAGAAACAGAAGGAAACAGGAACAACATACACCTTTCAAAGCCATTCCCCAGGGAACAGGGTATTTCCTCCAGACAGGCCTCACCTCCTCCCATTTGGTACGAATTTATCAGTGGACTGGCCCATTGATGAAGTTAGTACTCTCTTGATACAATCACCTCAGTAAGGACAACTGGGAACAGTCTTCATACTACGTTAAAACTTTAACAATTCCTTCTAATGCGTGAACAGTATGTATATTCTGTTGTAGATATATATACACACATACACATTTAGTTTATACGTCCCTTGATGACACTTGGGCACTTCTACTTATTTCTAATTTTTATATGCTGTATGTTTTACATGTTTGTACTAATACATTCTCATATTACAAATACAATTAAGATGAACCTTCCTTTTCATATTTGAAACCATCTGAAATTTGAAAATATCTGAAAACAGAACTTTCTATTAAAAAAAACTTTCATTTGGATAACAAAAGGATAAATTCAGCACTTGGAAGGCAGAGGCAGGCAGATCTCTGAGTTCGAGGCCAGCCTAGACTACAGAGTAAGTTCCACGACAGCCAGGGCTACACATAGAAACTCTGTCTTGAAAAACCAAGACAAAAAAAGGCAGCTTAAAATCTAATTACAATTAAAACGTTGCAGTTTAATAAGTTAGCTGTCTCTGGCAACATCCTCTTATGCTTTGATTCAGTTCTTCCATCTCTTGCTCTTTTCATGGGTCCTGTACCTTACCCATCATCTTGCTGCCCTTCCCTGGACTGTTCCCTTCCTTTGGGTGCTCCAGGATAGGCAGGTCTCCTTCCCTTCAGACATCTTTTTATCTAGGGATTCTTGCTGACCTTCTATGATTTCTTTTCCACAAGTCATCCAAAGGAGTATGAAATTGTAGTATCACCTTTATCTCTTGTGGTTTTGATTTGTACTCCCCTAACGACTAATGTTATGGAACATTAATTACTCTATTAACAATATTCAGGTGTCTTACTAGTAAGCTGGTAACATGAATATCATTAATGGAGTAATATCTAAATTCTTTGCCCACCTCCTTTCTTTTCTTTGAGACAATCTCACTATAACTCAGGCTGTCCTGGAATGTATAAAGAAATGAGCCACCTTACCCGACGACTTTGCACTTTTCATTGGATTCCTTAATTTTTTTGAGACAGATCTCACTAGTCCTGGCTAGACTGGGACTGCTGATGTAGACTCCCTGATGAGTTTCTTTTCCAAGTGGGTTCTTTATTTTCCGGATGAGTTATTTTTTAACAGGGTCTCACAACACAGGTCGATCTGGCCTAGAATTTACAGTGACCCTCTTGCTTTATTTCTTACCATCTACGATTTGCAAATATATGCTTCTATTTCGTGGGTTGTCGTTTGTTCTCTTGATATCTTGGCTATTTATTTATCAAGTAAACTTTTTTTTAAGACTAAGAAGAGATTTCTGAGAGTTAGAGAGATAACTCAGTAAAGAACACGTACTGCTGTTCCCCTCGAGCAATCGTGTGTGTGTGTGTGTGTGTGTGTGCGCGCGTGTGTATGACCAAAGTATCAAAATATATATACTCTACCCCCTCCCATCTTTGAAGGTGACTCTCCTGTCTATCCCACTATAATATCTCAAATGGATCATCTCAGTGACTAAAAGAAATGAGAACTTAGCATCCTTCATCTCAGCTCGTGGTATAACGCCAGCTCTTACAGTTTCTCTACTGTATACTTTGACTTTTGCCTTTGTTGTTTAGAGAGAGGATATTTCTATGTAGTCCCGGCTGGCCTGGAACTCCCTAAGACCTTTATCTCAAAGTTTTACTAAGATTGTCTCCACAAAAGAAACTGGAAGATCTAAATAAATGGAAAGATAACTTTCATGGATACTGGACTTTATAATAATTGGTAAAATCCCAACGTCCCCAAGCGCTAAATTTACATGCAGTCCAATCAAATTTCCAACAGGCTTTCAATAGACATTAACAAGTAGTTCTAACTCAAGAAACCTGTAATCCCAAACTGGAGGACAAGGTCACCCCCAGCTGCACAGCCTATTCAAGGGAAGCCTGGGCTACAGAAGAATATTTTGGGGGTGGTGGTGGCGGCGGTGTTTGTTTTGGATTTTTTGAGACAGGATTTCTCTGTAGCTTTGGTGCCTGTCCTAGAACTAGCTCTTTTTTTTTTTTTTTTTTTTTTTTGGTTTTTCGAGACAGGGTTTCTCTGTGGCTTTGGAGCCTGTCCTGGAACTAGCTCTTGTAGACCAGGCTGGTCTCGAACTCACAGAGATCCACCTACCTCTGCCTCCCAAGTGCTGGGATTAAAGGCATGCGCTACCACCGCCCGGCTAGAACTAGCTCTTGTAGACCAGGCTGACCTCAAACTCCAGGCCCACCTGCCTCTGCCTCCCAAGTGTTGGGATTAAAGGCCAGCACCACCACCCGCTGTTTCCTTTTAAAACGAGGTAGACAGAGCCGGGCGGTGGTGGCGCACGCCTTTAATCCCAGCACTCGGGAGGCAGAGGCAGGCGGATCTCTGTGAGTTCGAGGCCAGCCTGGTCTACAAGAGCTAGTTCCAGGACAGGCACCAAAGCTACAGAGAAACCCTGTCTCGAAAAACCAAAAAAAAAAAAAAAAAAAAACAAAAAACGAGGTAGACAGCTATCATAGTCCCAGAGCACACAACGCACAGCAGGCTGATCTTGAACTCAGAGGAGACTTCCAGCCTCGGCCTCCGGAGCGCTGGGATTAGAAAAAGCAGGACCACACCCTGTTCTAAGAGGTACTTTAAATGGGTGACTATTAGCATCTGCATCTCTACAAAGTGGGTTTTCTCGTATGTTATGTTTTAAGATTTGTTGCTTAAAATGGATACCATGGCAAATTTTGTTTTGTTGTTGTTGTTGAGACACCGTTTCTCTGTGTAACCCTCAATGTCCTGGAATTCTCTGTGGAAACCAGGCAAGCTTTGGACTCAGAGATCCGCCTGCCCCTGCCTCCTGAGTGCTGGGATTATAGGTGTGCACCATTCTCAGCCACATTTTGTAATTAGTTTTTTTTAAACACATAATAGACGAGTACACCACTGACTACATTCAAGGCCCAGAAGAAAATATGAATGGCTTGTAACACAGGCAAAGTGTTTAAAGACTAGGGACCAGTTTGTAGCCTTTTGCACCCCCAGAATGGAAGAGGCCAACGAAAAATGACTGAACTAAATAGTCCTCTTTTTTCTTTTCCGAGATAGGGTTTCTCTATGTCACAGCCCTAGCTGTCCTGGAACTAGCTCTAGTAGACCAGGCTGGCCTCGAACTCAGAAATCCACCTGCCTCTGCCTCCCGAGTTCTGGGATTAAAGGCGTGTACCACCACAGCCCAGCTTTTCCTTTCATTTTCTTTTTTTTTTCGAGACAGGGTTTCTCCGTAGCTTTTTGGTTCCTGTCCTGGAACTAGCTCTTGTAGACCAGGCTGGCCTCGAACTCACAGAGATCCACCTGCCTCTGCCTCCCGAGTGCTGGGATTAAAGGCGTGCGCCACCACCGCCCGGTTTCCTCCTTTTCTTAGAGAAATGACGGTTCCCTCTCTAAACGATTTTGGGATTAAAACAAGAAAGAAACCAAATAACCTTGTTGACCTTACCGATTTCCTTTGATTCTTGCCCAGAGACTCTAAGCTTGCATTCCTTTGCATAGTGTTTTTGGATAATCTCCCACAGGTCTGTATTGACAAGAGAATTTCTTCGGGTATGATATCGAGTCCACGAAGAGACTCGGCGACGACAGAAGGGACAGCACAGGTTGGCCTTTTCAACAGTCGATTGAAAGCACGGGTTACAGAGCGTGTGGTTGCAAGGAAGAGTTACCGGCTCCAGTAGGATTTCCATACAGATTCCGCATTGACATTCGGCTAAGGAAGGGATGGCGTCTTTGGTTGCAGCCATCTTCATATGCTAACGAGGCCTACTCAACGTCAACACCTGAAAGAAGTCAGAGGCGTCTTTCGGCTCACCACCGGATGGAGAAAGTCAGAGAGCGGTTTGGTCTTTAACCTGACACACAGCAGTGTGTTGGAACCCAGATGGGCTGAACTTCCCCGGGCCGGAGGCAAACAGGCGCTGTGATGCCCCGCGAACAGTTATGCCCTGCGTCCAGCAAAGGAATGAACGAACGTTCCTTGGGGAGCGCGGCGGCCTCGGGCCGGAGCGTGGTTTCGGCTCCCCGCGCCGCCGCCGGTCGGCTCCAGCTCCCCTTTTCACCAGGTGAAGACCCGCCTTTTTGCGCGAGGTCGCCGGGCCCGCCAGGGCCGGAAGCCGGGAGACCGCCGCTCCGGGAGCTCCCCGGACAGCCCGGAAGCCGGGCGCGGGCCGCCGCTGGACTTCCGTCTCGCCGTTGAGGTGGAGGCAGCCCTCCAGGGCCCGCGCTCCAGCTTCTGGCCGCCTCGCGGTTCCCCACGGTCCCGAGACGCAGCCGCTCAGACCTGCTGGCCTGCCAGCCAAACTGTTTACTGGCGGCAGGAGCGGGGACACACGACCAACAGACGTCACAACTGCCCGCCAAAATGGCAATTCTTGCCCAAGGATCCGCCCAATTGGGCGGGACTTTCGGGGCTGCGCGCGCCGTCGCGTTCCACCTGCCAGTTGCTGCTCCTCCAGGCTTTGGTGGTTCAAGTTTTGTTAGTCACTGGCTGAAAGGTAAACTCTAAACAAGCTCCAAACGGTATTTTTTTTTTTTTATTAGTTATCCTCTTAGTACTTTTTTTTTTTTTTTTTTGCCAGTTTTGTTTCTCTGTAGCTCTGTAGCTTTGGCGCCTGTCCTGGAACTAGCTCTTTTTTTTTTTTTTTTTTTTTTTTTTGGTTTTTCGAGACAGGGTTTCTCTGTAGCTTTGGAGCCTGTCCTGGAACTAGCTCTTGTAGACCAGGCTGGTCTCGAACTCACAGAGATCCGCCTGCCTCTGCCTCCCGAGTGCTTGGATTAAAGGCGTGCACCACCACCGCCCCAGCGAGACCCTTTTTCAAAAAAAAAAAGTATTCAGTGATGGGCATGGTCACACATGTCATGTAATCCCAGCATTTAGGTAGAAAAGGCAGAGACAGAAGCAAGGGAATCTAGAGTTGGAGTCCAATTTGGGCAACATAGAGAGTTCCAGGTCTAACAGACTCTGGTTCAACTTCCCTGAGAATCTGTAAGAAGGCTGCTCTCACCAGAAAGTTGAACGTTTGGGCCAGAGAAACCTTAGTACTGTGACAAGCTGACATTTACACTTTCTTCTATGGCATGGATCCCTGATGTCTGCGGCCTTCCTTTCTAAAGGCTTAAAGCCCACAAGCTTTTTGTACACTGTGTGGAGATGTGTCTCTGCCCTTCTTTTCCTGCCTAAGGCACCTTCTCATTGGTTTAACACAGAGCTGAATGACCAGTAGCTAGGCAGGAGAGGATAGGCCGGATTTCCAGGGAGAGATAGGAACTCTGGGAAAGAATCTGAGGTGTGGGAGATTCTCCAGTGAGAACTGGGGGAAATAGGACTTATGGCACTGAGGAACGGGTAATGAACCACCTGGTTAATTTAATGTGAAAGATTAATATAAATGAGCTCATTTAAATTTTAAGAGCCCATTGGAAACAAGAGTAAGTTAAGGCCAAGCTTTCGTAATTAATAAAAAAAATCTCCATGTTATTATTTGGTAGCTGCCAGTCCAAAGAAAAACCTCTTATAGTCTGTCCTGGAGCCGTGGCTGTCAGACACCTGATACAGGTGCTACGAACGGAACTCTTAGCTGCTGAGTCATCTCTCCACTGAGTCATGTTACGTTTATGATTGATTTTACTAGGTATTCAAAATTCAAAATGTTCAAAATGAACAATCTGATTCCTGCTAGAGAAACATATCTACCTCTTCCAGACACCAAAGACAAACCAAAGAAGAGACTGTGTTCAAGTTCAGTTTGCTGAACCAGTGAGTTCTTTAGTCTTAGAGGAAAATGAGTGTGAGATTTCTTACTGTAGTGTGGATGACTCAGAGGCAAGCTATCCCACCTACAGCTCGCACCTCAGCATGAGATGACCCACAAAAGCTTCATTTCTAGACTCCCAACCACAGTCCACTGTTGGGGAATATTATTTAAAGGTGTGTTACATTTGTGTATACTCTGGAATATTTGCTTAACAATGTAAAGATGTGTTCCTTTTGTTTATGCTGCATTTGTCTAACTCTGTGAGGCTGTGATTCTTTGCCTGTCTAAAACACTTGGTGGTCTTATAAAGAGCTGAATGGCTAATACTGAGGCAGGAGCAAGGATAGGCGGGGTTGGCAGGCAGAGGGGATAAATAGAAGGAGAAATCTGGAAGAGGAAGAAGGGACAAAAGAGCCAGAAGTGGACACTTGGGGCCAGCCACCCAGTCAGTCACCGAGTAAGATTACAGAAGTAAGGAAAGGAAAAGGGCCAGAGGCAAAGGTGAATGAAATAATTTAAGGAAAGCTGGCTAGCAACCAGCCAAGCTAAGACCAGGCATTTAGAAGTAACAATAAACCTCTGTGTGTGATTTATTTGGGAGCTGAATGGCAGGCTCCCCAAAAGAGTAAAAAGAAATATCCAAAGACAAGAAGAAAAGAGCAAAGAGTAAGAACAAAGTATAAAAACAAAGGACAGCAGTCAACTGTCCACCTCCTGGATACTCCAGCATCCCTAAGACCAGGCGGAGCAAGACTGTGTATGGCTTGTGGCTGGGGCTGGAATCTCAGGGGACAGCAACATCATCCTCTCCCTTCCTGATCTCATGGCTATGTGCTGTGGCTGATCACAATTTCAGTGATGCCATGCTGTGTCTGGAGGACAAGTTCCACTATCTAGTGAAAAGTATTTCCCTTTGACTCTTGACCTTTTAGTCCCCTCACCCCCGCAAAAAAATTTTTTTGCTTATCACTGCAGAAATGTAGATATCTAAACTAATATACAGTATCTTTTAAAATATAAGTAATATATATGCATTATATATAGTTGGTTTTGCCCCTTTTATACTTAACATTAAATATTTAGACAAAACACCACCAAATCTGAGTGATGATTTCATATAAATTTATATTTATGTTTGCGGTATCAGGGATTGGGCCCAGGACCTCTATATATGAGGCATATCCTCTGGGTTACATCCCCAGACTCTATTTTCTTTTTTTATTGAATATTTTTTATTGATATTTATTGAGCTCTACATTTTTCTCTCCTCCCTGCCTCTCCCCGCCCCCTTCAATCCTTCCTCAAGGTCCCCATGCTCCCAATTTACTCAGAAGATCTTGTCTTCTTATACTTTCTTTTTTTTTTAAATTTTTAAACAAAGAGCAAACATGGATTTATTTATTTTATATTTATTTATTTATTTATACAGTATCCTGCCTGTAGGCCAGAAGAGGACACCAGATCTCATTATAGGTGGTTGTGAGCATGTGGTTGCTGGGAATTGAACTCAGGACCTCTGGAAGAACAGTCAGTGCTCTTACGTGCTGAGCCATCTCTCCAGCCCTCTTTTTATACTTTCTACTTCCCATGTAGATTATATCTATGTAAGTCTCTCTTAGTGTCCACATTGTTGCCCCAGACTCTATTTCACTATAAAAAGTTTGCTTATTTTTTAATATGGCTACACACAAAATATTTATTGTATCAATTTGTCATAATTTCTTTAGTGCTCCTCCCACTTTTGCTATAAATAAAATAAGCCTACACTAAATTATTCATGTTTTTGTTTTTGCGATACAAATGACTGAAAGTGAAATTGCTGGACCGTAGGGTAACAGGTTAATCTTTGGCTGATGGTATCAACTCTTTCAGGGATGCCCTTTGGTTCTCAGGGGTCCTCACTGCTTTCCCCTTCTCAATGACCTGAACAGCCTGCAGCAAACCATCCTGCAGAGCCTGGTTCTTTACCATGTTGGTGATCATGAACGTAACATCTTTGATGTACATCTGTCGTACATTAGCAGCATAGTGTTCTGCTTTGTCGCCATGCGCAATGAAGAAGGTACAGAGCGCTGTGACGTGTCTCTCTTGCAGCCCGTACTCCTCCAGGACTGACTCCCACACGGTTCTAACACGCTTGTTCTTGACTGTTCTTCTAAGGACAGAGGCTAAGGTCGGAAGACTTCTCACCAGGTCTGGAAGCTTCTGAAGCACTCGAGTGTGCAAGCAAATAAGGACTTCAATGACGTAGCTGAATAAAATATTCAGTTCCATTGAGGTGAACCTATGAAAAATGTGGAAAGCTCCTTAAATGGAATATTTAGTGTATAAATGTAGGTTATATTTGATTAGATTGGCTCAATGTAAACCCACTAGGAAACCAGCTATCTATTTCAAGAAATACAGCCTGCACCAAACTGCAGAGCTGGGCTCTCAGGCCACCCATGGTGAGGGAATTCTGTCACTCATTCCCGTCAATAAGACTGGCAGGTAACAGACTCACAAGGTGGGCACTGTGGTGCTGGGCATAAAAAACAATGCTCAGATCAACCTTTTGTGAATGAAGGAACCCAGGCATGAGTAATACCTTTGGGACAAACTAAATTCAGTTTGGAATGGCCACTGAGAGCTCTTGCAAAGCCACAAAAGCCAGGATTCAATTATTGCTCACCCGAGGGCCAGAACTGCTGTCCATATCTCATCCTGGGCTGCTTGGCTTGCCAAAGTCTTGCTATGGTGTTCAAATTGCTGTGTCAGTTTATCCTTGGTAATGTCTAGTTCTTTGAACTGTGCGTCTAGAGCTTGGAGCTTGTTGTCTACTCTACAGGATTAAAGAATCAAAGTTAAGTCTGGGCCAGGGTAAACCCAAGACTCTAATAGATTACTTACAGCCCTACCAAATGTAGATGAAGACTTAAGGTGAAATGTGAACAGGGTTCCCACTGGCCAGGCCTCCTCTGATCTTGCTCTTCATATTGTCTGACTTCTGGATCATCTAGCTGTTTCCATGTCTTGTGCGATACTTTATGCTTCACAGAGTATCAACAAGCATTATTCTCATGACTGTAAGTGAAGCTATCAGTTGTTACTTTTTAAAGATGGCTTTATTTTCTGTGTGGAGGGAGGGGTTGGGGTGCATGGGTGTAAGCCAAAGGATAAACTGTAAGAATTATTTTCTCCTTCCACTATGTGGGTCTTGGGGCTTGAACTCAGGTGGTAAGACCTGGGCAGCAAGTGCCTTCACCAGCTCCACCATGTCACCAACCCTCTTTTTTCCTTTTTTGGTTAGAGCTGTACAAGTCCTGGTTTTGCCATTTTATAGATAAATTGAGTTTGAAGAAGACTATCACTTAAATGAATAGCGCTAGAATCAATGAACATGACAAAGTAGCTTACCCTGTTGACTTTGCAGATCCATTTCTACCTAAAGGAGCAGCTCAAATTCCATTGTGTGTGTGTGTGTGTGTGTGTTGATAGTGATACTGGGGATTGAGCTTAGGGCCTCACACTTTCTAGGCAAGAGTTATACCACTGAACTATGTCCAACCCTCCACTGTCTTCTTAGATCCACTCTCTGGAAAATGCTTCCCAGTATCTCCCAACATTTGTTTTAGTTTACACTGCATAAAGTATAAATTCTACATAGAGGTCAGTGGCCATTTCTTAGAGATATTTTCCTCTCCCCTAATAGCCAGCAGAGGCCTTCCAGAGAAGGAGTAACTTATGTCTGGGTCATACACCTGGCACCTGTGATGACCATGATCTGCTGAGCCATCACACGGGGACTGAAGCAGCTGGGAGCAGCACTGACCACCAGGGGCACCGGAGCACTGCCACTGTACCTAGATGAACCACGAAGGGCTGGAGGGACAGCCCGCTGGCCTGAAAGCACCACATCATCTTTGATGAAGGAAGCGATAGGAGACAGTTGCCTCTCCAGGGACCTTGACCTTTGTGGCTGCCCCAGATTATGTCCTTGAGCATCTTCCCTTGGTCCTCAGTTTCTCCCAACAGTAGTTTCAGGGGCCACTTTCTCTCAGACGTACACTTTATCTGTTCTGTGCATTTCCCCCTCAACAGATCATCACAGTCAACTATCCTGAGCTTAACTTTATGAACTCTCCCCTCCATCTCAGAAATTACGACGGAGGAATTTTCTCTCAGTTTTGGTTCCAATTTACACCTAGATAAAAGTTGGCATGGAGCCGGGCAGTGGTAGCGCACGCCTTTAATCCCAGCACTCAGGAGGCAGAGGCAGGTGGATCTCTGTGAGTTCGAGGCCAGCCTGGTCTACAAGAGCTAGTTCCAGGACAGGCTCCAAAGCTAGAGAAACCCTGTTTCGAAAAACCAAAAAAAAAAAAGTTGGGGCCGGGCGGTGGTGGCGCACGCCTTTAATCCCAGCACTCGGGAGGCAGAGACAGGCGGATCTCTGTGAGTTTGAGACCAGCCTGGTCCTACAAGAGCTAGTTCCAGGACAGGCTCCAAAACCACAGAGAAACCCTGTCTCAAAAAACCAAAAAAAAAAAAAAGTTGGCATGGAATGTGTGCTTTAATAGGAGCATGAAGCCAGTGCGGCTTCTCTGCAGCAGCCTCTGCTTTCAAGTCAACTATGCCACTTGACTGTCTTTAGCTTTTAGACTTCAAACTATACTGCTGTAGAGCATTTCTAGCCTGAACTCTAGAGATAAACTCTAGCTTGTCAAGAACAGTTTATAATTGCAGGAATCCTTTGGAATATCCTGCCAAAAGACATGCTGACCACTCTGCTAAATGTCTAAAGAGAATGTAGAGATGTCTGAGCAGGTAAAGGTGCTTGCTGCTGGCCTAGTGATCTAACTTTAATTAGCCCCACATGGTGGAAGAAGAGAACCAACTCCTTCAAATCTTGCTGACTTCTGCATGGATGCTTGTGACATGTACAACCTTGCCCTATCACATAAAAAAGAAATATATTTATTATATATTAGAGCCAGGTGGTAGTGGCACATGTCTTTAATACCAGCTCTTGGGAAGCAGAGGCAAGTGGATCTCTGTGAGTTCGAGGCCATCCTGGTATACAGAACTAGTTCCAGAACAGTTAGGGCTACACAAAAACAAACAACCAAAAGAAACCCTGTCTCAAGAAACAAAACAAAACAAAAACAAAGGGTTGGAGAAATGCTTAGTGAATAAGTATGCTTGTTCTTATAGAAGACCTGGGTTCAACTCCCAGCCCCCACCTGGTGGACAGCTTATAGCTGTCCATACCTCTAGTTGTAGGGGATCCAATGCCCTCTTCTGACTTCTGAGGGCACCAGGCACAAATGAGTACACATAAAATAAATAAATCTGAAAATAATTTTTAAATAAAAAATGTAAATCTGAGTGCAATCTTTCCTATGACAACTCCCCAACAGCCTCACAGTTTACTCAGTTGTTGGAACTAGAAATCTAAGAATGATTATCAACCCCTCCCCAGACAACTGCTATCTAACCCATCTCCTGCTTGTTCCCCAGTAAGCCAGCCCATCACCTTTCACAGGTCCTAGGACCACAGGAAGTCTTCCTGGGTCCTTGCTCCAGTCTCCAATTCATCCTTCACACACTTCTCTAAAATGCTGTTGTGATTTAGATTTATTTTCTGTATGAGTGCTCTATCTGCATGTACACCTTTATGCCAGAAGAGGGCATCATATCCCACTATAGGTGTAGTGAGCCACCATGCTGCTGCTGGGAAGAGCAGCCAGAGTTGCTGGCTCAGTTAACCCGTGAGCCATCTCTCCAGCCCTACTGTGATAATTAACTCAGTTAAAAATGTATATTTTCTACCGCCTGACTTTAGGGACAAATGGATCTCCTCAGCCACAAGCATAATGCCTCTGTGAGTCTCCTCACACATCCTAGTTGCTAATCTGTAAGGCCAAAATGTAGTTTCCTCACTATAAAATCCCTCCCCTATTTATTTCCTCATAAACTCACTCAGATGCCTTGACCCAGCTAAAGTAGCCTCTGGGAAAAGCCACTTTCTTAGGCAAAATGGATTGACCCCTCCATTAGTCTTTTTGGAACATCACCAGTATAAGGTCACTTGTATGAAACTGTATATTTAAAAAAAAAATACAAAGCCGGGCGGTGGTGGCGCACGCCTTTAATCTCAGCACTTGGGAGGCAGAGGCAGGTGAATCTCTGTGAGTTCGAGACCAGCCTGGTCTACAAGAGCTAGTTCCAGGACAGGCTCCAAAACCACAGAGAAACCCTGTCTCGAAAAACCAAAAAAAAAAAAAAAAAAAAACTACAATTCTACTCTTCCTATAGGCTATGAGCTCCTTGAGGATAACAGCCACATTTCACTTATTTCTATAAATCTAGCATGAACTGAATGGAGTTTTAGCATATTAAAGAATTTTTTTCTTGATTCTGTGTGTGTGGCGGGGGGCACATGCACATGCAGAGGATTTATAAATCAGGACCTTTGAACCACACAAACATTCTACTACCAGACTAAACTCCAACCCCCAGAGTTTTCTTTATTATCAGTTAGAAATTTTTGAATCTGCAAGACTCAGACCACTTTGGCAAACACAGTTCTAAAGAGCATGTCTGTCTTCTTTGCTTATCTCTATCTCCATTCTTCACTCCCTTCTGACTACAGCAGACCCTGGCTTAGTCCCTCCCTGGAACCCGGAGCCACCTTTTCATTGCCTCCTTCAAGGATATCAGGGCTGTGGTTTCATGGTTCATCTTCTTTAGGAAAAGGAAAGGAAGCAAGATGAAAACCCTAGAGAGGTTGGGATCCTGGATTTTCTGCTGTTTCCCGCTCAGCAACAGGCAGCAGCAATGGGAATATGCAATCTAAATTCTGCCTGGAAGGTCACTAAGTACATGAAGCTTTTAATAGCTTGAACATCCAAATATAGTTTCAAAGAAGCAATGGTTGAACACAGGTGTCCTGGGGTGCACTGTAACATTTGTCTTTGACAACAGAGCAAGCCATTATAGAACAACAAGCAGCCACAGCAAACACAACTTTGTTTACACTGGGAAACTTATATAGGGACATACAAACATTACTCTACAATTAAATTTGATGGAGATGCTACTATCATTTAAAAAAATGTATATTTGCTATACATGAGTATTTTGTGTATACTTGAATCTGTGCACCATGTGCCATAAGAGGGCGACAGGTCCCCTGGAACTAGTTACCGACAGTTGTGAGCTCGCCCGTAGGTGCTGGGGATCCAACCTAGTTCCTATGGAAGAGCAATAATAGCTTTTTTTTCTGACAGGGTCTCTCTAAGTAGTCCTGCCTATACTGGAATTTCTGTGTAGACCAGGCTATCCTGGAACTCACAGAGATCTGCCTAATTCAGCTCCCAAGTGCAGAGATTAAGGATATGTGCCACTATGCCTAGCTAACAAGAGCTTAATTAACTGTAGCCATCTCTCCAGGCTCAGGTTTCATATTTTAACAGCTTTTTATCAAATTATAATCAATACAAGTTTTTAAAGAATGCCTTACTTTTTTTCTTTTTTAATTGATATTTATTTATTTATTTATTTTTTGGTTTTTCGAGACAGGGTTTCTCTGTGGTTTTGGAGCCTGTCCTGGAACTAGCTCTTGTAGACCAGGCTGGTCTCGAACTCACAGAGATCCGCCTGCCTCTGCCTCCCAAGTGCTGGGATTAAAGACGTGCACCACCACCGCCCGGCTTTTAATTGATATTTATTGAGCTCTACATTTTTCTCTGTTCCCCTCCCTGCTTCTCCCCTCCCCCTTCAATCCTCTCCTAAGGTCCTTATGCTCCCAATTTACTCAGGAGATCTTGTCTTTTTCTATCTACTTTCTACTTCCCATGTAGATTATATCTATGTAAGTCTCTCTCAGTGTCTGCATTGTTGTCTAAGTTCTCTGGGATTGTGGATTGTAGGCTGGCTTTCTTTGCTTTATGTTTAAAAACCACCTATGAGTGAGTACATGTGATAATTGTCTTTCTGTGTCTGGGTTACCTCACTCAAAATAATGTTTTCTAGCCCTATCCATTTTCCAGCAAAATTCAAGATGTCGTTATTTGTAACATGAGGGCCTGCTTGTTGGGATTTCTGTCCCGCCCGACACCCCACAGCTGGCAAACGCCAAAGAAAATCACACAAAGGTCTCCATAAGAATATAAACTGAGCCGGGCGGTGGTGGCGCACGCCTTTAATCCCAGCACTCGGGAGGCAGAGGCAGGCGGATCTCTGTGAGTTTGAGGCCAGCCTGGTATACAAGAGCTAGTTCCAGGACAGGCACCAAAGCTACAGAGAAACCCTGTCTCGAAAAACCAAAAAAAAAAAAAAAAAAAAAAAAAAGAATATAAACTGAATGGCCCATTAGCTCAGGTTTCTTATTAGTTCTTGTAACTTATATTAACCCATTGTTCTTATCTATGTTAGCCTCATGGCTCAGTACCTTTCTCAGAGGGGTAGGACAGTCACATCCTGCTTCCTTGGTGGTCTGGGGAGGACTGGAGGAGGGAGCTTCCTGCTTCCCAGAATACTCCTGCTCTCTTTTCTCCACCTCTACTTCCTGTCTGGTTTTCCCGCCTATACTTCCTGCCTGGCCAATCAGCATTTATTTAAAACATGATTGACAGAATACAGACAATTCACCTGCACCAGTTATTTTTTTCTGCTGTGTAGTAAGTACTCCATTGTGTAAATATACTACATTTTTCTTATTCATTCTTTGATCGAGGGGCATTTAGATTTGTTTCCAGGTTCTAGCTATGACAAACAAAGCCGCTATGAACATAAGTGAGCACATGTCTGTCTTTGTGGCATAATTGAGCATCCTTTGGATATATACCCAAAAGTGGTATTACTGGGTCTTGAAGAAGGTTATTTCCTAATTTTCTGAGAAATCACATACTAACATCCAAAGTGGTTGTACCAGCTTGCATTCCCACCAGCAATGCAGAAGTGTTCCTTTTCCCCACAGCCTCTCCAGCATAAGTTGTCATAGTGTTTTTGATCTTGGCCATCTTACAGGGGTAAGATGGAATCTCAGAGTTGTTTTGATTTGCATTTCTCTGATGACTAAGGATGTTGAACATTTCCTTAAGTGTCTTTCAGCCATTTTAGATTCCTCTGATGAGAGTTCTCTGTTTAGGTCTGTACTCCATTTTTTTTTTTATTGGATTATGTGATCTTTTGGTGTCCAATTTCTTGAATTCTTTGCATATTTTGGAGATCAGACCTCTGTCTGATGTGGGGTTAGTGAAGATCTTTTCCCATTCTGTAGGCTGTCATTTTGTTTTATTGACCATGTCTTTTGCTTTACAGAAGCTTTTCAGTTTCAGGAGGTCCCATTTATTGATTGTTTCTCTCAGTGTCTGTGCTGCTGGGGTTATTTAGGAAGTGGTCTCCTGTGCCAATGCGTTTAAGTGTACTTCTCACTTTCTATTCTATAAGGTTCAGTGTGGCTGGCTTTATGTTGAGGTCTTTGGTCCATTTGGACTTGAGTTTTGTGTTTGGTGATAGATATGGGTCTATTTTCATTTTTCTACATGTTGATATCCAGTTATGCCAGCACCACTTGTAAATATGCTTTCTTTTTTCCATTTGATAATTTTTGCTTCTTTATCAAAGATCAGGTGTTCAAAGATGTGTGGATTGATATCTGGGTCTTCTATTCGGTTTCATTGGTCCTCCTGTCTGTACTTATGCCAATACCAGGCTGTTTTCAGTACTGTAGCTCTGTAGTAGAGTTTGAAGTCAGGGATTGTGATGCCTCCAGAAGTTCTTTTATTGCACAGGATTGTTTTGGCTATCATGGGTTTTTTTGCTTTTCCTGCCTTACATTTTTTATGATGATAATTATGTGGGGGGTTTTGTTTGTAGTGGGGAGCTGCGGGCCTCTTCCCACAGCCCGGCTCATGGCTGCCTGGCTAGCTTATGGCCCAAAAGAACGACACACAAACTGTATTCTTTTAAACACTGCTTGGCCCATTAGCTCTAGCCCTTACTGGCTAATTCTCATATCCCGATCAACCCATCTCTAATAATCTGTGTAGCATCAGTCTTACCAGGAAAGATTCAGCATGTCTGACCTGGTGGCTGGCTGCATCGCTTCTGGCTCTGAGAGGAGCTGCCCTGCATCTGAGCTCACTTCCTCTTCCAGCATTCTATTCTGTTTACTCCACCCACCTAAGGGATGGCCTATCAAATGGGCCAAGGCAGTTTGTTTATTGACAAATGACCTTCCTCCATCATTTCCCCTTTTTCTGTTTAAACAAAGAAAAAAAAAGGAAGGCTTTAACTTTAACATAGCAAAATTACATATAACAAAACAGTTATCAAGCAAGAATTACAGTTACAATATTTATATCTATTTTATCTTTTATCATAACAATGGAAAACTATAACTATAACTATCTATCTATTCTTCAACTCCATCAAAGACTCCAGAAGAATACAATATTACCTAAGCAAACAAAAAGTAAGCAACTTCTAAACTCTAGAAATGACAGAGACATCTCGCTGCCTGGACAGTCACCCAAAGTTCCTCTGTACCGTCGGGGCATCAATCTTCAGCCTTCAGGCCCATAGTATCCAGCAGACTTTTCCATGAAGCAGGAAATTTCAAAGGCAGTTCAGTCACTATCTGCTGTGTCCTACAGAATGTCTCGCAGACTCTTTCATAAATCAGGAGCCCCGAAAGATCATCTCACCTTTAGGCAAGTTCAGCAGTCCTCTCTCTGCGGGTTCTTTGTGTCCAGTTTATGCAATAGTCCAGGCAAGAGCAGTTTCTTGCCCAAATGGCTATCAAACTCCATAAGGTGCCTCTTCGATGCCCATCTTCTTCTTGAAGTAGATTGGTGCTGCCAGGAGCAGAGTGTCTCATTGTCATGAAAAACCCTAAGTTATTAAAACATTTAAAATACCATATTCTCTAGCCTTTGAAAGATATGATGAATGCCTATCTGAAATATATGCATGCACATCTAGAAAATCTAACTAACATGACTACAAACTTGACTATTATTGATAATTATCCATTAACAACCTATATACATTACATTTTTAAGTGAACTACACAATCACAATACCTTAATCAATATCAGAAATACATATACATATAATAAAATTGACCTTAAATTAATATCAGTAAACCAAGATTCATATCAATGCAAATTATTCACATCTATATCATCTCCCCCTTTAAATGTAAAAGAACATTTATAAACAATATATGGGAACATGGGCACAGTTTTTTCTCTCCAAACTGCTTCCTGCTGAATGGGGGCGCTGTTATTTGGGTCTTTATGGGATAACCTGTCTGCTAGGTTCATCTCAGTTGGCAGTTGAGCAAAGCAATTTTTTAAGGGTGTTCACAGCAACCCTTCAGGAGGGCGTGGTCTATCATACAATATTGGGATCGAAGAAGCAATCCACAGTGTCTCATCCTCTGTGAAAACAAAAGAAGAAACTCTTTTCCAAAGTATCATATCCTTAGATCCAAATTCTGAAGTCAAGGTATTTTGAAAATATCTATCTTGGATTAGTTCAGCAGCATTTATAAACAAATATCTTTTAGCATCTGTTGCTCCTTCCTCAGCATTAAAACAATTCAAAGAGAGCATAATAGCATACAGTATCAAGATTCTCTGTGTATTTTCCATCTTTGTGCAGCTTTATTTTAACTCTATTTTGTTTACTTTTACTTTTATTTTATATTTTCTGTATATCTTCGTCCTGGAATAACTCTTTAGACCAGGCTGTCCTTGAACTCACAGAGATCTGTCCGTCTCTGCCTCCCAGGCAGTGGGATTAAAGGCGTGTGCTACCACACCTTGAAGTCTCAGAGGTCAATCTCCCTCTGCCTCCAAAGTGTTGGGATTAAAGGTGTGTACTACCACACCCAACTACTCTCTTTCTTCCTTATTTTTTTTAAGAACTTTAACATTTAGCCTGCATATATTTTTAAGTACACTGTAAATCATTTAAAGGTTTTCTTTGTCTTTGAATCTCTCTTTACTGTATTTCTCTCTTTTTCTGACCACACGAGCCTTTAAATTACTGAGCAATATGGCTAGGATTAAAGCCGTGGCTTTGCCGGCTAGATCCAGCCCATTCCTTAGCTTTCCAGCCTCATGGCAGAGGTACCGGCTGTAGCCATGTTTATCACCACAACTCTGTGGCGTTTCAAGGTCCTTGCCAGCAAACAAGCTACAACACTCAAATGCTCTCTCTATAGCTGACCTCCTGCCTCAGTCAGAGTTTGCCCTGGCAGGACGGACCAGAATGCCAGCATTTTAAAACAGCACAACCTTTTTTCCTGCTATGGCTGAAAACAAACAATCATGCAGTCAGCTTTTCATCAACACCGTTCAAGTGTTCATGGCAGGACCTCTTAATGAGCTGCAGGTTTTGCAGCTAAAGCTGAGTCAGGAAGCCTCTCTTAGATGAGAGCGCTTGCTTGCCTCTAGCAAGCAGAACAGAACCAAGAATTTGCTGCTACCAAGAAAATATGCTTTATTCTATTTTTTCCCAAGCTTTCTATGGATTCAGTTGTCCACACGTTGGGGGCCATTCTGTAGTGGGGAGCTGCGGGCCTCTTCCCACAGCTCGGCTCATGGCTGCCTGGCTAGCTTATGCCCCAAAATAACGACACACAAACTGTATTCTTTTAAACACTGCTTGGCCCATTAGCTCTAGCCCTTACTGGCTAATTCTCATATCCCGATCAACCCATCTCTAATAGTCTGTGTAGCATCAGTCTTACCAGGAAAGATTCAGCATGTCTGACCTGGTGGCTGGCTGCATCGCTTCTGGCTCTGAGAGGAGCTGCCCTGCATCTGAGCTCACTTCCTCTTCCTCCCAGCATTCTATTCTGTTTACTCCACCCACCTAAGGGATGGCCTATCAAAATGGGCCAAGGCAGTTTGTTTATTGACAAATGACCTTCCTCCATCATTTGTTTGTTTGGTTTTTGGTTTTTTTTTTTTTTTTTGGTTTTTCGAGACAGGGTTTCTCTGTGGTTTTGGAGCCTGTCCTGGAACTAGCTCTTGTAGACCAGGCTAGTCTCGAACTCACAGAGATCCGCCTGCCTCTGCCTCCCAAGTGCTGGGATTAAAGGCGTGCGCCACCACCGCCCGGCTTGGTTTTTGGTTTTTTGAGACAGTAGCTTTGGAGCCTGTTTTGGAACTAGACCAGGCTTGCCTAGAACTCACAGAGATCCGTCTGTCTCTGCCTACCAAGTGAGTGCTGGGATTAAAGGCGTGCACCACCACTGCCTGGCGATAATGATGGTTTTAAAGTTAAAAATCTAACCAATGGTAGAAATTAGTATTATTGGGGGCTTCTAGTAGTATAAAATGAGGAATTGATAGAAAAGGACACATGAAACATTATTTCTCTGTGATCCAGTGGTTTGAGTCTGTAGTCCCCCTTTCAGGAGACCAGCACAGGAAACAGGAAGATCTTCCCAGCCTATGAACTCAAGGCCAAACTGGGCCTCATCTCGGAACCTTTTCTCAAAACAAAAGTAAGTACTTGTTTTATTATTAAAACTTGCAGTAGCCGGGCGGTGGTGGCGCAGGCCTTTAATCCCAGCACTCGGGAGGCAGAGGCAGGCGGATCTCTGTGAGTTTGAGGCCAGCCTGGTCGACAAGAGCTAGTTCCGGGACAGGCTCCAAAACCACAGAGAAACCCTGTCTCGAAAACCAAAAAAAAAAAAAAAAAAAAAAAAAAAGAAGAAGATCTCCTGAGTAACTTGGGAGCATGGGGACCTTGGGAGAGAATTGAATGGGGAGGGGAAAGACAGGGAGGGGAGCAGAGGAAAATGTAGAGCTAAATAAATATCAATAAAAAACAATTTCCTGCAACTTAATTTGACTACCACTTATTCAACAATAACAGAACAACAGAAAACTTGCAAACTCATGGAAACTGAACAACTCACTACTGAATGAAAAATGGGTCAAGGGGCCTGGAGAGATGG
The DNA here is from genome assembly GCF_950005125.1 of Chionomys nivalis. Lineage (NCBI taxonomy): Eukaryota > Metazoa > Chordata > Mammalia > Rodentia > Cricetidae > Chionomys > Chionomys nivalis. The sequence continues at coordinate 62,357,827 of NC_080088.1, forward strand.
CTCAGAGGTTAAGAGCATTGCTTGCTCTTCCAAAGGTTCTGCGTTCAATTCCCAGCAACCACATGGTGGCTCACAACCATCTGTAATGGGATCTGGTGCCCTCTTCTGGCCTGCAGGCATACACACAGACAGAATATCATATACATAACAAATAAATATATATAAAAAAAGAAAGTCAAAAAAATGGGTCAAAAGAGAAATTAACAGAGAAATTAAAGACTTTGTATAATTAAATAAAAATGAGCTGGGCAGTGGTGGCTACAAGAGCTAATTCCAGGACAGGCTCCAAAGTCACAGAGAAACCCTATCTCAAACCCCCTCTCCCCCCAAAAAATTGAATAAAAACGAATATACAACACATCCAAATTTTTGGGATACAATGAAGGTGGTTCTAATGAGAGGGCCAGACAAATATTATGATAGGCCCCTAATAACTCAGTTAAGAACTAGGTCTCACTTCACAAAGCACAATCAGTTACCAATACCTGACAGTGGACAAGGCAGGTAAGCCTGGGTCAACACTCTTCCACACATGGGTGATAACCAAGTAAGGACAAAGCCTGAGCCTTGTGCAGACTTGCCCAAGAATGGAAAAGCTATAGCCTTAGCCCACCCCTGCTATCCCTAACCAATTAGAAATGTGCTAATATGATTGCCACTGACGTAATCCAATCCCAAGTACAATGGTCACACTGCTTTTAAAATTCCTGTAACTGCTTAAAAGGAGCTTACACCTCCCTCTTGGAGACAGCACCATTTTGTATAGGTGTGTGACTTCACATGCATATGGTATAATAAACACTCTTGCTGATTACATCATGCCTGGTGGTCTTTTAGGAAATCCTCGCAGACCCTAACACTAAGACTAAGTTTATAGCACTAAGTGCTTACCAAAAAAAAAAAAAAAAAAAAGCCCAATCTCATACTAGCAACATTAACAGTGCACCTGAAAGCTCTAGAACAACAACAACAACAAAATCACATCCAAAAAAGGCAGATGGCAATGAATAATCAAATTCAGGGCTGAAATTAATAAAATAGAAACAAACAATATAAAGAATCAATGAAATGAGTTGGTTCTATGAGAGAAAATCAGTAAGATTGACAAGCCCTTATCCAAATTAATCAAAAAGCAGAGAGTGAATATCCAAGTTAGCGAAATCAGAAGTGAAAAGGGGCTACAACAACAGACATTAAGAAAATCCAGCCGGGCAGTGGTGGCGCACGCCTTTAATCCCAGCACTCGGGAGGCAGAGGCAGGCGGATCTCTGGGAGTTCGAGGCCAGCCTGGTCTACAAGAGCTAGTTCCGGGACGGGCACCAAAGCTACAGAGAAACCCTGTCTCGAAAAACCAAAAAAAAAAAAAAAAGAAAGAAAAAAAGAAAATCCAGAGAATCAAAATGACATACTTTAAAAATCTGTACGCCACCAAATTGGAAAATCTAAAAGAAATGAGTAATTTCCTTAATATATACCACTTACCAGAGTTAAAGATAGCATAAGCAATTTAAAGAGACCTATAAATGCTAGTGAAAGGGTTGGAGAGATGGCTCAGAGGTTAAGAGCACTGACTCTTCTTCCAGAGGTCCTGAGTTCAAGTCCCAGCAACCACATGGTGGCTCACAACCATCTGTAATGAGACCTTGTGCCCTCTTCTGTCCTGCAGGCAGAATATACGCAGAGCACTGCATATAATAAATAACAAATCTTAAAAAAACAAAGTTTAAAAAATGATGGAGGAGGGCCATATGTCTATTGGTTAATAAAGAGACCGCCTTGGCCTTTAATAGGACAGAAAATTAGGTAGGTGGAGTAGACAGAACAGGATGCTGGGAGGAAGAAGCCGAGTCAGGCAGTCGCCATGATTCTCCCACTCGACACAGATGCAGGTTAAGCTCGTGGTGCTACACAGATTATTAAATATGGGTTAAAGCAAGATGTGAGAATTAGCCAATAAGAGGCTAGAACTAATAGGCCAGGCAGTGTTTAAAAGAATACAGTTTCCGGGGCTGGAGAGATGGCTCAGTGGTTAAGAACATTGCTTGCTCTTCCAAGGGTCCTGAGTTCAATTCCCAGCAACCACATGGTGGCTCACAACCATCTGTAATGAGGTCTGGTGTCCTCTTATGGCCTGCAGACATACACACAGACAGAATATTGTATACATAATAAGTAAATAAATAAATATTTAAAAAAAATACAGTTTCCGTGTAGTTATTCCGAGTGTAAAGCTTGCCGGGTGGCGAGATGCAGCCCTGCCATTCCATCAACAACAACAACAAAATACTAGTGAAATAAAACCAGTAATTAAAAGTCCTCACTCCAAAGAAAAGCCCAAGGTCACATGATTTTAGAAAACATATCTACCAGGCTTTTTTTTTTTTTTTTTTTTTTTTTTTGGTTTTTCGAGACAGGGTTTCTCTGTGGTTTTGGAGCCTGTCCTGGAACTAGCTCTTGTAGACCAGGCTGGTCTCGAACTCACAGAGATCCGCCTACCTCTGCCTCCCAAGTGCTGGGATTAAAGGCGTGTGCCACCACCGCCCGGCACTACCAGGCTTTTATAGAAGAGTAATGCCAATACTTCTCAAATTATTTCACAAAATAGAAACAAAAAGGGAACATTGCCCAATTCATTTTATGAGGCCACAGTATCCTGACATCAAAACTACATAAAGATCCAACAAAGAAAGAGAATTACAGACCAATTTCCCATATGAACAAAAATACAAAAATTCTCAATATAATACTTGCAAACCCAATCCAAGAACATACCAAAAAGATCACCATGATCTAAAGATGCAGGGATAGTTCAACATACACAAACTTGATAAATGTAACTCACCATATTAACAAACTGATGCAGAAAAGGCCACTGACAAATCCCAATACCCCTTCAAGATAAAAGTCCTGAGAGATTAGGGATAAAAGAAACACACTTCAACATAACAAAGGCAGTTTACAGCAAGCCATAGTCAACCTCAACTTAAATGGCAAAGTTCACCAAAGTCAGGAACAAGACAAGATTGCCCACTCTCTTCATACTTATTCAATATAGTCTTGGAGTCTTAGCTACAGCTATAAGACAACTGAAGGAGATCAAAAGGATACAAATTGGAAAGGAACAAATCAAAGTATCTTTGTTTCAGATGATATATTAGTATGATAGTATACATAATTGACTCTAAAAATTATACTGGGAGTTCCTACAGCTGATAAACACAACAAAGTAGCTGGATACAAAATTAACACACAAAAGTCAATAGTCTTCCTATATACAAATGACAAACAAGTCGAGAAAAAAATCAGGGAGACCTAACAGATAGCATGGACAGATTAGGAAGACCCAGTCTCGCAACAATGAAACGTTAAGGCTGGCAATATTGTTTAGTGGTGGTCACTTATTTATCATGTGTAATTCCCGAGGGTTAACTCCCAGCATCAGGAAGTGTGGAAACAAGTGGGGAAAGGGGAGGTGGAACAATGGGTGTGGGGTGGTAGAACTGGTATATGTTTTTGGTTGTTGCTTGCTTATTTGTTTTTTGGTTTTCAAAACAGGGTTTCTCTGTATAACAGCCAGGTTGGCCTCAATCTCACAGAGATACATCTGCCTCTGCCTCCTGAGTGCACCACCATGCCCTGTTGAACTAGTATATGTTAATGGAAAAGGGTAAGGTATTTAAGAGGAACAAGGAGAGAAATGTCTGCTCACACGGTGGTGACATATTACAAGCCACCCTTGCTGTCTGGTGGCTTCAGTCACATGGAAGCAAGAGTGGTGACGAGTATCAGAAGCTACATGCTGCTAAGAACTGGCAATGACACTGGTCAGGGACAGTTAGGGCACGTTACGTAGGATTTAGTCAAAACTGCTTATGGCCAAGCATTCCCCACCTGCAGTCATGGCATTGGGAAGCACCCAGTCACCAAGGCTTGCTGTGGGACGATGGTCTGTACCCTGTCAATTGTATTTTAATAAAATGCTGATTGGCCAGTAGCCAAGCAGGAAGTATAGACTGGGCGATGAGAATAGGAGAATTATGGGAAGAAGAAAAATTCAGTCTGCAGTCATCATCCAGACACAGAGGAAGCAAGATGTAACTGCCTCGCTGAAAAGGTACCAAGCCATGTGGCTAACACAGACAAGAATTATGGGCTAATGTAAGTTATAAGAGTTAATAAGAAGCCCTAGCTAATAACTGGTTTATAATTAATGTAGACCTCTGTGTGTTTCTTTGGGGCTGAACGGCTGTGGGACAGGGTGGGAAAGAAACTGCTCAACAAATGGCATGTTGGGGGCCGCTAGATCCACTTATAACCTGAGAGAGTTTGGGAACTAACAATAGACAAAAATGAACTTAAGCATAGCTTCTTGGTAGCATTTTCTCAGGTGGGCTCTATTTGCTAGAGGCAAGTGCCTCTTATTTAAGAGAGGCTTCCTGACTTCGGCATGACTCAAGTATGAGGATTCCAAGTTCAAAGATAGCCTTGGATACCACACACATTAGAAAAAGAAGAAGAAGAACAACAACAACAACAAACTCTTTAAGGCCTGTAGAGATGACTCTAGGAGTTAAGAATACTGGCTAAGTAGGGCAGTGGTGGCGCACGCCTTTAATCCCAGCACTTGGGAAGCAGAGGCAGGCGGATCTCTGTGAGTTTGAGGCCAGACTGGTCTATAAGAGTTAGTTCCAGGACAGGCTCTAAAGCTACAAAAAAAACCCTGTTCTCGAAAAACAAAACCAAAACCAAAAAAATTCAGCACTGGCTATTGTTCATGTTGCTCAAGAGAACCTTGATTTGATTCCCAGACCACATGGTGACTCACAACCATCTACAACTCCAGTCCCAGGAGACCCAAGGGGATCCAGCTTCCTCTGGCTCCTACAGGTACCTCCTTCCACTGGTACCAACACAGTGCACACACATACATTCAGGAAGACACCCATACACATAAAGCAAAACTAAAAAAATGTTTTCTTACTAAACTAATACATCACTTTATCACTTACTGTATGAATTTTCAATTTTATTTAGGCTTTTTGTTTTTCGAGACAGGGTTTCTCTGTATAACAGTCCTGGCTTTCCTGGAACTCACTTGGTAGACCAGATTGGCCTCAAACTGAGATCTCCCTGCCTCTGCCTCCCAAGTGCTGAGATTAAAGTCGTTCACTACCACCACCTGGCTAGGTTTTCTTTCTTTTTTTTTTTTTTTAAAAGGCCCTGAATACCTTTTTTGGGGGGGCAGGGGCTTCTAAGACAGGGTTTCTCTGGGTAGCCCTTAATGTCCTGGAACTTTCTCTGTATTCCAGGCTGGCCTCAAACTCACAAAGATCCACCTGCCTCTGAACCCAAATGCCAGAATTAAAAGCATGTACCTGTTACGGGATTCCCCTCTTTATGCTATGAATGTTTTATTACCATTGCTTAATAAATGAAGAAGCTGCTTTGACTTATGGCAGGGCAGAAAACAGGTAGGTGGGAAAACAAAACTGAATGCAGGGAGGAAGAAGATGGAGTCAGGAGATGCCATGTAGCTGCTGAAGGAGAAAGATGCCAGAACCTTACTGGTAGGCCAAAGGCTGGTGGTGATACATAAACGCTAGCTAGGAATACGCCTAAACCATTGGCCAGTGTTGAAACTAATATAGTTTTTGTGTGATTATTCGGGTCTGGACGACAGGGAAACCGATGCACAGTCTCTTTTATCTGCACCAATATCGCCTAGTCTCTATCTGCTATTGAAATAAAACATTTTAAGACTTTGTTTTTTCAAATGAAAGATACTTTGACATGAAAGATAAAAGTTTTCTCATTATGGGTGGTGATGGCACATGCCTTTAATCCCAGCACTTGGGAGGCAGAGGCAAGTAGATCTCAGTGAGTTTGAGGATAGCCTGGTCTACAAAGTGAGTTCCAGGACTGCCAGGACAGAGAAACCCTGTCTCAAAAACAAACAAAAACAAACCCTTTTCTCATTATTTCTTGCTATTGCTACTGTTGAATGGAGACTAGATAGATGATGGATTTTCAAAGCGGGAGGGTACTTACTCTTATATAAATGATGATTACATAGGGGTCTGTGCTGTATGTCTACCAAACAACCAAAGAATTTTTTGAATGTATGACTGCAAAAAAACCAAACAAACCCTAGGCCTGCCTCATTCAGGCCATTGGCCAGTTAATAACTGGACCTTCGTCAGCAGTCTACATTTTATTAGACATTAGAAAAATATCTGACTGGGTGTGGTGGAGCACCCCTTCAATCCCAATAAGAGTGTTGGGAAGGGGCAGAGGCAGGAGGATCTCTGTGAGCTCAAGGCCAGCCTGGTCTACACAGTGAACAACAAAACATCCAGAAAGACCCTGCTTCAAAAACAAAAACAAAAACAAAAAAAACAAAAACAAAAAAAATACCCCACAAAAAACAAAAAAAACAACCAGAAACCCTTCTTTTCCTTCCCTCCCCTATCTGTCTCCATCTCTCCTTCCTTTCCTCCTCCCTTTTTTAACTTCTCTCTCTGTGACAAGGTCTCACTAAGTAGTTCAAATCAGTCAAGTTCTTGAATGCTGGGATTACAAGCATGCACCATCTACCTGGATATTTTATTACTTCTAAGACATTATTTTTTTAAGATTGATTTATTATGTATACAGTGTTCTGTCTACATGTGTGCTTGTATATCAGAAGAGAAATCAAAGTAAGACAAGAACACAGTAAAAGCCCCAAACTTTATATGAGGAAAAATGAAATTTTGTGTAAAATATCTGGCACAATTAAGTCAGTGAACAGTTGGTAAATAGTTAATACTCAATCTCTATACCCAAACTCGAATGTCACTTACTATATGAAATATTATCCAACAATCTTCTTATGTTCAAATTAATATGATTCTACACATGGCAAATAGTTTAAAGCAAGATTTTTTTTTTAACCTAAAAAATAAGGTTATCAGCAGGGAGTACAAGGTGGTTCATGCCTCAGAATTTAGAGGCTGAGACAAGAGGATTGCTACAAATTGTTGTTTTTTTTTTTAATATTTTTTAGAGTTTATTTAACTTTTATTTTATGTGCATTGGTGTGAAGGTGTCAGATCCCCTGCAACTGGATCTTCAGACAGTTGTGAGCTGCCATGTGGGTGCTGGGAATTGAACCCGGGTCCTCTGGAAGAGCAGTCATTGCTCTTAACCACTGAGCCATCTCTCCAGCCCCGGGTTGCTACAAGTTTGAGGCCAGCCTGTGCTATGTAGTGAGTTCCAGGCTAGCTTGGGCTACAAATGTGAGGATGTCTTAATAAGTAAGGAGGTAACAAACAAAAAACCAAAAAGACTTGATCAGAGTTCTTACAGTGCTTTTTATTGGCCCTAAAGTTCACTTAAGGGATACAAAGATATACAACTCGTCTGATCGGCCACTAATATACTTTGCTGCCCCTTTATTTTTGTATTCAAGAGCCAGTTCACTTTTTCTCCATGTTCAATATCGAGCTTTGGCAGAATCTTTGCATGCTTCTCCTCATCCGCTCCTGCGGTGCTTGAGTTCCCACCCTGCTTGGGGCAAGCTGCTCCTTTTGCTTTCTTCCTGTGGGTGTGTTTTCCAGGACTCTTCTGTTTCTTCTCCATTTCACTGCTCACATCCCACAGCCGTATCTTTCCATCGTTCCCTCCAGTAAGCAGCAGATGGGACTCAGGCAGAAAACAGACTTGGGATACCCCCAAAGTATGACCCTTAAATCCCAATTCTCGCTCACACTTGACTCCCATCACCCTGAAGATGCGCACCTTACCATCCTCTGCACCACAGCTGAAAATATTTCCACACGATGCCACCGAGACAGAGTGGGCTAACGCAGGGTTTAGGAGCTGACCAGGGGACTGGGGCCCTTCTGTTTCCTCTGTTTCATCCTCCTGTAAATTTGTAATCCAGACGGGTCGGGCTTTTTGAAGACTCCACAGCATCACCTTTAAACAAGGCAAAGTTACACAGTCACACAGTGATCTAGCCTTGTTGGTCAATTACAGTGCTTACTGAGCTGCTAATAAATATCATGCAGTTCCTGTACCATTTAAAATGGTCAAAAGCTGCTACTTGACACTAGACTGAAATGAGAATATAGAGGCAGACGTAGGATTTACAAAGCCAGAGACTAAAAACTGTTACTGGAAAGACTCCGTGAAAGTATACTTGTTGGGCTGAGGACACAGCTTAGTGGCAGAAGCATTTATTTGACACCTGCAAAACCCTGGATACAAGCCCCAGCATCACTCACCAAATTTAGAGAAAAAAAGGAAGAGAAGAGCCGGGCGGTGGTGGCGCACGCCTTTAATCCCAGCACTTGGGAGACAGAAGCAGGCGGAACTCTGTGAGTTTGAGACCAGCCTGGTCTACAAGAGCTAGTTCCAGGACAGGCTCCAAAACCACAGAGAAACCCTGTCTCGAAAAACAAACAAACAAACAAACAAACAAACAAACAAACAAAAGAAGAGAAGAAGGAAGGAAGATTAAAAAAAAAAAGAAAAAGAAAGAGAAAAACAAACAAGCCAGCTAGCATGGTGGCACATGCCTTTAACCCTAACACTCAGGAGGAAGAAGCAGGTGGGTTTCTATGAGTCTAAGGTGCCTCGTCTACAGAGCCAATTACAGACCAGCCAATGCATTAGTGAGACCTTGTCTCAAAAAACAAAATAACATTTCCTATTTGATTTGCCAAACAAATTCTTGGTTTGTTTCAAACCAGGTGTGACTATGTAGACAGCTGGCTGTGAACTCATCGTGACCCTTTTGCCTGTTTGCCCAGGGCCAGGATCACAAGCATGCATCACCATGTCTAGCTCAGACTTTTTTAATTGAGTGAAAAATCTTATTTTGGGATAAGTACTGTTGTACGAGCCAGCAAACCAAGCATTAGGAAGGTAGAGGTAGGGATTCAAGGTCGTCCTCTGCTATACAATGAAACTTTACCAGGCAAATCAAAATAGCAGTTATCTAGCCCTGCCTTTTATAGCATATTTAAGAATGTTCTCAAGCCCCTAAAATGTCTCACATAGAAATGGAGACAAAATACCAAATTCTTGATGTCCATTTTTTAAAAAAAGTTGGGTTTTTGTTGTTGTTTTGGAGACAAGGTCTCACTTACATAGACCGGGCTGGCCTTGAACTCATAGAGATCTGCCTCTGCCTCCAAATGCTGAGATGGCATGTACAACCATGTCCACCCCAGAAAGATTTATTTTACTATTCTGTGTATGCATGTGTGAATACTAGTGCCTCACAAGCAGAAGAGGGCGTTAGATCCTCTGCAGCTGGAGTTACAGGCAGTTGTGAGCCATTTAACATGGGCGCTGGGAAGCCAACTCAGGTCCTCTTGCAAGAGCAGAGTGAACTCTTATCAATGAGCCTCTCTTCGGCCTATTTCCAATCTATTACTGGTCACTTGTGCAGATCTCACTGCCACACCTAACGACTAACGAGTCAGTGATGAAATTTGGTATAGCCAAAGGATGAAAGAACAAAACACACTATATCTGAATATTTATAGCCAAGTCACCTGGCTACACAGACGCTTCTTAAAAATCGGAGGAAGATCCAACCTGAGGGTAGAGAATGCAGGTTTAGGGAGGGTTTGTCAAGACCTAGATGTAGGTTGTAGGGAAACTGTGTCCTATAAATACAGATGGATCCTGGTGGTGACACACACCTTTAACCCCAGTGGCTGGAGGCGAAGCAAGCGGATCTCTTAAGTTAGAGGCCAGCCTGGTTTACAAAGCTAGTTCCAGGACAGCCAGAGCAGCATAAAGAAACCCTGTCTTGAAAAACAAAAACACCCAGAATAATTCTATATCGAATGATTCTGTATAGAGTTTCTACAGAGGCACTGCAAATATTTTCCAGGGCTTCTTTACTATTTGGGACGTGGCCCCGCACATAGGACATCTACTAATTCCACTGCCATGCCCTCCAACGCTGCTATGATGGATACTGATTTTCCCTCCAGTTTTTCAAGACAGGATTTTTCTGTGTAGTCTTGGCTGTCCTAAAACTTGCTCTGTAGACTAGGCTGGCCTCAAACTCCGAGACCCACCTGCCTCTGTCTCCTGAGAGTGCTGGGATTAAAGATGTCCGCCATCACCACCTGGCAACACTGATGCTGCTGCTGTTGCTGTTTCTGAGACAGGGTTTCTCTATTACATAGCTCTGGCTGTCCTGGAACTTGCTATGATGTAGCTCTATCTGGCCTCCAAATCACAGAGATCTGCTTGTTTCTGCCTCCCAGGAGAGGGGCTGAGATTAAATGTGTACACCACTACTTCAAGCATAGATGATACTTTAAGTAACTCTTATAATAGAGAAAAAGCATTGAATTTGGAGGGCAGAGAATTAAGGCTGCTTCTAGGCAGGTGGTTCATCTAATAATAATTTTTAAAAAGGAACAACAGGTGGCTAGAGATAAGGCTTAGCAGTTAAGCAAACTGCTCTTCAAGAGGACTCTGGTTTAAACTTCAGCATCCATGTGACAGCTCCCAACTGTCTGTAACTGTAGCTCCAGAGTATCCAACGTTCAATTCTGACCTGCGCAAATACCAGGCCCAAAGCCAGTGCACATACATACATGCAGGCAAAACATCTGTACACATAAAATGAAATTTTGAGACGGAACAAGAATTAGGAGGGCACGACTAGAATGAAGACTAGTATTTGCAAAGTGAAAAGCACTTAAAAGTCCTAAGCTCTCAGCCCTAGTGATGAGATCTTTCTCTTGCAGGAGGAAGGACAGTTGCTTTGGGAAAGTTCAAGCTATCTAAAACCTCTCATATTAATCCAAGACCCGCTCCTGTGAGAACACAAAATTAAACCCCACCAGCTTTCCCTGTATAATGTGCTTCACACCTCCATCTCCTCCCTAGCAGTCTCCTCTGAAGGCAGGCTAATTTGTGATGTTGCTTCCAGAGTCCATCACTGCACACTGTGCTCTGCTTCTGGTCACCCACAAGCATTTCAAGTAACGTGTTTTCAAGGTTTTCTGCTCCATCTCCCGTCCTCACACACATTCAAACCATTTAAGAGTTTCTAGAAGCTGGGCGTAGTAGCACACACCTTTAAGCCCAGCACTCAGGAGGCCAAGGCAGGTGAGTCTTTGTGAGTTCGAGACCAGCCTGGTTTACAGAGAGTTCCAGGACAGCCAGGGGTGTTATACAGAGAAACTCTGTCTTGAAAAACAATGACAAAAAGAGTTTCTAGAGTGTGTGTGGATCAACTCTACATTCAGTAGCCCCCTGTCTGTTTTGCTGACATAAAACTACCCCTTCTTTGTTTAAAGCAATTTTTACATTCAGGCATTTGAATCCTAAGGTCTTAGAATGTCTAATGATGGGCAAAGGAAGACAAAGCGCTAATGAATAAAATAGAGTAGGTTCTGTCGGGCTAGCATTCAAGGTAGAACTAAGGCTATAGTTCATTACTGGATAAGAAATGTTAGGATAGACTAGAAAATACTTGTTCAATAATTTGATTCTAACAAAAAAACAAAACAAAAAAAAAGCCGGGCGGTGGTGGCGCACGCCTTTAATCTTAGCACTTGGGAGGCAGAGGCAGGCGGATCTCTGTGAGTTCGAGACCAGCCTGGTCTACAAGAGCTAGTTCCAGGACAGGATCGAAAACCACAGAGAAACCCTATCTCGAAACAACAACAACAACAACAAAAAAAAAAACCAAAATAATTTGATTCTAGGAGCTGGGGATACAGCTCAGTGGAAGAGTACACGTTAATCATGTACAGCCCTCAGTTCAATTCCCAGAACTGCCAAGGAAACCAACCAAATACCTATTTGATTTTGTTAGCAAATCCTGCTCAGAAATTACCCAAGTGCTTTTTGCAAAAACATCACCTGCATATCCAGGCCGCATGACACCAGGCTCTGAGGCCGCTGAGGTCGGAAAGCCACAGAGGAACAGATGTTAGAATGTCTCTTCAGGGACCTGGTGACTTTCTTCTTTTCCAAGTCCAGGATTTTGATTGCTCCAGAGTCATCAGCAGAAGCCAGCAGACTTTCCGTTTCATTTAGTGAAAGACAATTGATTTCTTCATCATTCACATGAAAATGGTCCAGGGCCCCTTTAAGAGACCTGACATCTAGTACACTGATGCTTTCTCCATGGGAGGCATAGAGCTTGGTGGGGCAGGAGGGCGAAAACAGGACGCTGGTAACATCATCAGCCCCTTCCAACTGCATGTGTCCTAATGGAGTCCCATCTTCACCCCAAGCCACAAGATCTCCACCCTCTGCTCCTGAAGCCACCAGCCCATCTTTGCTTGCGTTTAGGCAGAGGACAGAAGAAGAGTGTCCACCGGTCCACTTGACTGCCATGATGGCCCGCAGAACTCTGAAGAGGGAGAAAACATGTATCAGATCTTATACCAGAACCTGAAGCGATGAGACAAATATAACAAACACTTCAACAGTTTTTAAAGAGAGTTTAAAAGCTCAATTATCCCCTTGTCCTCTCCTCTCAAAAGACATTTAAAGACTAGACCTACAAAACTCTGGGTAAACATAAGCCGTGTCTAGCATAGCTATGCACAGGAGACACAAATACCTGCTGACTAGCAGGTGTAAGCTTTTGCAGGTTTCCTAATCTTACTAATTTTATCCTTTCTTGTTTGTTTGTTTGTTTTTGGAAGACATTAACTCAATATTATTTATTTTTTAAAATAATTTATTTAATATTATGTGCACTGGTGTGAGGGCATCAGATCCCTCACAGACAGCTGTGAGCGGCCACATGGATGCTAGGAATTGAACCTGGGTAATCTGGAAGAACAGTCAGTGCTCTTAACTGCTGAGTCATCTCTCCAGTCCCGATTGACTCAATTTTAAAGGCACTTTTCGCTAATTTCTACCCCAAAACATGAGAAGTTAGTCAATGAATAGATTTTATGGTTAAGAGGGCTATTACAGACAACAATATAGTTCTGATCATTTTCTCCATAATGGATCTAGTAGTAAATCTTTTCATTAATCCTTAATTAAAGACCCAAGAACAGTACAACTCTTAAGCACTAGGGGATGGGGGAGGACACACAAGGACACTAAATTTCCAGACTCTAACTCGCATGGGTATTCATTGATCACTTATATAATCAGAAAAATAATAAAGAACTATTAATGGGACTGTTAAAAAAGTTAGGAAAGCCAGGGCTGGGGCGACGGCTCAGCAGTTAAAAGCATTGGCTGCTCTTTCAGAGGTCCTGAGTTCAATCCCCAGCAACCATATGGTGGCTCACAATCATTCATAATGAGATCTGTTGCCCTTTTCTGGCCTGCAGCAGACATACAGGCAGAATACTATATACATAATAAATAATAAATCTAAAAAAAGTTAGGAAAACCTCAAGAATGTATATATTCATCTGGGGCCACAGAGGTGGTCCAGTGGTTAAGAGAACCTGATTTGTTGCTTTTGCAGAGGACTGATTTGGATACCAGAGTAACTCCAACACCAAGGGATCCAGTGCTTTCTTTCTTTTTTTTTTAAAAAAAATATTTATTTATTTATTTATTAATTATTTATACAATATTCTGTCTGTGCGTATGTCTGCAGGCCAGAAGAGGGCACCAGACCTCATTACAGATGGTTGTGAGCCACCATGTGGTTTCCGGGAATTGAACTCAGGACCATTGGAAGAGCAGGCAATGCTCTTAACCACTGAGCCATCTCTCCGGCCCCCCAGTGCTTTCTTTGACCCTCTGAGAGCACCAGAAATGTACACGGTACACATGAATACATACTCATACATATCAAATAAAAAAAATTTGTTAGAATAAATATCCAGTGAGCCTTTTCACTCTAACCAATCAACAATTATCATGCATAATATTTATTAGTGATCCAACTAAAGCCCTCGAAATCATTCGGTTTTTTGATTGTTTTTTTTTAAAGATTTATTTATTTTATATATACAAGTGCTCTATCAGCATGTACGCCTCCACACAAGAAGAGGGCATCCAATCTCACTACAGATAGTTGTGAGCCACCATGTGGTTGCTGGGAATTGAACTCAGGACCTCTGGAAGAGGAGTCAGTGCTCTTAACCTCTGAGCCATCTCTCCAGCCCTCCAAAATCATTTGTTTACTTGGTCTGTAAAACATATCCAAAGACCATTATCATAAGTGTTAAACAAGCCAGAACAGGTGGCACAGCACCTGTAATCTGGCTGAGACAGGAAGATTTTGAGTTCTCGACCACTCTGGGCCACATATTGAGACCTTTGAGGGGGGAAAAAGGGTCAAACACTCAGAATGCTGTGGCAAAATGGCTATGGGGAAAATGTTCTTAAAAGTTAAGTCAAAACAATCTAGACATAAATAATCTGCAATCCACTGTTCTTGGTTTTCTACACTTGGACCAGACAATCTAGTAGAAATAGGTTAAGGTCAATATTCTCTCACTTGTTTACCAAGTCAGTACATTGGCCTTTTCCTGTGCAGTTGCTTAAAAGGGTAAAGCACAGAGTTTACTCATATCCAATTATGGATTACTTTAATTAAATAATAGGTCACTTCCTCTAACTCCTGATGAGATCACAGAGTGCATAAGAACAAAGTGAGGTATGCTAAGAGCGTTTTATTAAAGGGTGGGATGCCACAAGGGGCAGCTCTGAGCAGGTAGAGTGCGTAAGGACATGGGCAGGGAACAAGGTGTGGCTCATAAACAGTGAAAAGACTGGTGACGAGAAAACAAGAGAGTGAGTGAGAAAGGCAACCCTTTTCTGCTTTGAGATTACCCTGATGTTAGCTGAGTGGTAATATGCCTCTAAGTCACCTGAATAACGGGTAAAGGACAACAGCCAGGCAAAGGTGGCACACACCTTTAATCCCAGCACTCGGGAGGCAGATGCAGGTAGATCTCTGAGTTAGAGGCCAACATGTTCTACAGAGTGAGTTCCAGCACGGCCAGGGCTACACAAAGTCCGTCTGGTGGTTGCGGGATAGAGAACAGAATGATATCATTAGATCCTTCAAAGACTTACCTGAAGGGAGACAAGATAACAATATGTGATAAATGATGAATGATCTCTACCATTAATGCTTTTCTTCAGTCACACCTTTATTTATAGATTTCTGCTATTTAAGTGTACAAGCCTCGGAGAGAGGGAGAAGCAGAAACTGACTGACTCTGTTTTACCCAGTCCTAAATTCCTGGCTCGTGTGGTCTCTCGCCTGAGGTTCCCAGGCAGTCAGAGCTATAGACTCTTTGTACCATAGTGCCTTATCCATGCCTTTCTATATCATCATTCTGTGTAGTTCTTTCCCTCCTTTTCAGATCTACCAGTTAAAAGAAACGTAACTGCCATTCAGACAAAATCTGGGTCACCGCGCAGGAACCACAGAGAGATGGTCAACACTTTCTCAAAGATTTGGGTTTCCTAAAGCGAGTCCTGATGTGGACAGACTGGAAAAAACTAAAACTAGGAGACTGTGGCATTGGCACTGACGAAACAGACAAGCTTGTGGTTAACTAGGTGGAAGGCGTTCTGAGGATGGGATCGGCGAGTGATAAGCGTGAGATTACACCAGAGTAGGGAGTAGTCGCTGCCCATTTGTTTTTACTAAAAAACAGGAAGTGAATTACACATAGGTGGATCTCAGGCAAGACTTCTTACTACATAAGGATTGCATGACACTGAGTTGACTACTGAGCCTGTGAGCCCTATTATTATAGTAATCATTCAGTAGAGAATTATAAAGCCAGATTAAACGACCTCTTACCATGCATGCTCACCCTGTAGTTCTTCTTTTATTTGACTTTCTGTGCACGGCATGTACATCTCAGGCATGTATGAAACCAGTAGAGGCCTCGGCTCACCTCAGACTGCAGTTACAGGTGGCCTTGAGTCTCCACCTGGGTGCCGGGAATGAAACCTGTTCCTCTCCAAGGGCAGCAAGTGCTCTTATCCGCTCAGCCATCACTCCAACCCTCTATTATTCTTTTTCTAAGTACTCTTTAAATTTTGGAAACATAGTATGACTAAATAATGCAGGATTTCTTTTCCTCCCTGAAAACCATCATTATGCCTCCACTTTATTCTCCTACCTGGGACTGTTTAACAAATTAAAACAGAACACAAAACACATTTCCTTAATCTTTTTACTAAGAGATGGATCTGAGCGCACTATATTTTATCCAAAAAGATTGTGACATTTACTATTTAAATGACACTTTGGGATTATCTAAACTTGTTTTTCGCCGCGTATTTACGAAGCAAATTTTGTCACCTTACTTTTAGAAAGGAGTACTGGTACAGATGTTCGGGGAGTCCCTACGGTCCTGTCCCCCAAAAGACTGGAGTCTTTAATCCTAATCCTAGCACTCGGGAGGAAGAGGCAGGAAGATCTCTGAGTTGAAGGCCAGGCTGGTCTACAGAGCTCGTTCAGGACAATCAAAGCTACACATAGTAACCGTGTTTCGAAACACCAAAAAAATAAAGTAAATAAGTCAAATGCTATCTAACCTGATCAAGACAAGAGGTTCTCAACTGCCCAAAGGTAAAGAAAATGGGTCCAATAAAAGTAAAGGTGCACGAACTAACTGGCGAGCAAAAAGGGAATTGCCATGCACAAACTGCAGATTGAGCAGGAAGCAAATGAAACAGGAAACTCCGTAGGAAGAGAGGCCAAGGAAAGCCGACTCAAGGCCATTAGTCGAAAAAGAGAAAAAAACTCTAGAGAGTAGATCGAACCCACTGGCAACAGCCTCATACCTGGGCTTCCCGTTCCCGGCCGGCGCCTAGTGATGACCTCACACTCAGCCTCCAATCCCGTCAAGCTTAGGGAGCGAGGCGCCTTCGCGGAGCAGTCACTTCCGGGCTGAGAGGCTTGGCGTACGAGCTGGGCGTGCGCCCTTGCTTCTTGCCCTCAACCCGCATGGCGGATCCCGGGGTGCGTCGCGGGGAGGCCGGGCGAGGCGGGTGGTTCCGGCGCCCGCGCTGAGCGGCTACGAGGGGCGGGGACCCGAGTGGCCCGCGCGTCTGCCCTCAGTGAGGCGGGGCACACGGCGGACGCCCCCGGGCAGGGGCGGGAGCAGTGGAGGCGCCGCTGGCCCGAGCTGAAAGGGGTGGTGGAGCGCGCTGCTCCGATCTCTAGGCGAGGCTTGGCCTCCGGTGCCGAGACGGGGCGAAGCGGCGGCAGCGGCGGCCCTCGGGCCGGCTAGTGAGGTGATGGCGGCGCCGGGCCCGGGGGCTGGAGCAGCTTCGGGCGGCGCTGGCTGCGGGGGCGCTGGTGCGGGCGCGGGTTCGGGTTCCTCCGGGGCCGGCGGCCGACTGCCCAGCCGGGTGCTGGAGTTGGTGTTCTCCTACCTGGAGCTGTCGGAGCTGCGGAGCTGTGCCCTGGTGTGCAAGCACTGGTACCGCTGCCTCCACGGCGACGAGAACAGCGAGGTGTGGCGGAGCCTGTGCGCCCGCAGCCTGGCAGAAGAGGCTCTGCGCACGGACATCCTCTGCAACCTGCCCAGCTACAAGGCCAAGGTGAGGGAAGCCCGGGCCATGTCGAAGCCCGGCTCTTATCCTGCCCGCCGTTCTCGGGGTGTATCTTCTAAGCTTGAGTCAGGTGTCTCACCTCATCATCCCGCCTTTCCACGGCTTCAGCCAGTCAGTACCGTCCTTACTCCTCGTCTCCGTAAAGGTCTTTTCTTTGCATTGAAGTTCTGCTTTGTGAGCCACCTCACTTTTTAAAATATTAGGTGGCATTCCATCCCTGATCTTCACCACTCTTATTACTTTCGACTGTCTTACAGGCAGACCTCCAGCCAGTATCCTTGATTTTCTGTTTTCCCGGCTTCCAGATTGATTTATGACATTAGTTCGTCTTGGTTGCTTTGAAATGGGTTTAGTTGCCGGGATCTTTGCATTCACCTCAGCTTTTCCAAGCTCCGATTAATAAGCACATTTCATTCTTTGTGCCGACGTTCTCATGCAGCGGCAGTATTTAACGCTTCCAAGTGAGTTTGGGGTTACGCATCCTGCTAACTAATTTGCAAGGAAGAGATTTTAATAGAACATCCTTCCATTGGTGCCATATAACTCATAAAGCTGCCTCGTGCTACTATTATTGATTACTTCCTTGATATCTTTTTCATAGTTCTACCCAGTTGATGTTTCTTCTGTTGTATTTATCATCTAAACGTTGATTGCTGTTTTTCTGTTTTTTTTTTTTTCTTCCATTCCTATGTCTTCATAACAAAATTAGAATGCTAAGTAACAGGTTGTGGCAGGACCAAGGATTCTCCAGCCCAGACAATGGTCCTCGGGTTTAGACAGATAGTAGCTCTTTAGAATAGCAATCATCAAGAACATAAGTGAAGCCGGGTGTGGTGCTGCACACCTTTAATCCCAGCACTTCAGGGCCAAAGGCAGGTGCATCTCTGTGAGTTTGAGGCTAGCCTGGTCTGCATGTCAAGTTCCAGGACAGCCAGAGCTACACAAAATAAGAGACACTGTCCCAAAACAAAACAAGGAGCATATATGAGAGATGATAAAGTCAGATCTAGATCTGGAATGTGGCAAATGTTAGGAATATTTCCTAAGCAAGCTCTCTGACGACGCAAAAATTCCCAATCAGGCCAAATCAAAACAAGCAAAATTAAGAAATATCCAGGTTTAATGGGAGATCTGCGTTCTCGGGTGGCCCCGAGGGGGAAATGGGAAGCTGCAGAAAAGCGACCCCTGGGAGGAAGAAAGGGGGACCACGTGTTTTTCTTTTGGGGGGGATCACTTAAGTACCCTGGGGAGTGGTCCTGACCCCACCCCCAGGGAGGGGTCAGGACCTGGCCTGCTGGGATTTAAAGTCCAGACCAGGCCTGGGATAGATGCGAGGGACTGGGGCCTAGGCTCCCAACCTAACAGCAAGCATATTCCTTTTTAATGCTCTATGCTAGTGAGTGTCAAAGTAATTTTTCATGTGAAATAGATACAATATTTCTTTTATTATATGTGTATTATAAATATGTATATACACATATATTATGTCTATTTTGGAGGCAGGGTCTCACTATATAGTTCAGGGCAGTCTCCAACTTGCCACTTTTCTGTCTCTTTGAGAGTGCTAAAATTATAGTATGGATCACTGCTACTGGTTTATTTTATATTAAAACAAGTTTTAATGTGATAAGAGAAGGAACACATGCTGTTGAATATGTCAATTATCAGATAATCTTTCTTTTTTTCCTGAGACAGGGTCTCTCACTAGCAACCCAGGCTGGCCTAGACCTTAACAGAAACCCACCTAATTCTGCCTTCCAATGCCTGAGATGCAGGTGTGACCACTCTTGGCAAAATATTTTGATGCAAGTGTGTGAATTCACAAATATGTGAATACCAGTACCCACAGAGTCTAGAAGATAGTGTCATCTCCTGGAGCTGGAGTTACAGACAGATGCGAGCTCCCACAAACACACACACACACACACACACACACACACACAGAGGCATGCACGCACGCACGCTCGCTCGCACCGGGAACTGAACTTTGGTACTCTGGAAGATCAGGGAGGTTTTCGTTTGTTTTGTTTTGTTTTGAGGTTTTTTTTTGTTTTTTTGTTTTTTTCCCAAGACAGGGTTTCTCTGGATAACAGCCCTGGGTGTCCTGGAACCTGCTTTGTAGACCAGGCTGACCTTGAACTCACAGAGATCCACCTGCCTCTGTCTCCTGAGTGCTGCGATTAAAGGCGTGCACCACTACCACCTATCTAGAGAGCATTCTGGAGTCCTTGTTTTTCTTGTTAAGTAAAAGAACATCATTTGCCAGGATTGTATTTGTGTAGTATAGATAGTCATTGGGTATTAATTGTATAGTAATTTAGAGGAGAGTGCAGAAGATTTCAATATTGTCCTACTTTGCTTGATAGTCAGTGTTTTTAACTTTAAAAATTTGGCCTCTGTGGGTCTCTGTTCAAGGCTAGCCAAAGCTATGTAGTAAGATCCCTTCTCAAGAAAAAAAAATTAAAAATTGTCCTTTAAGATTTATTATTTTTGTCTAGCTTAAGGCTTCTAAGCTTGATATGGTGGTACATTGGGAGACTGAAGCAGGAGGAGCAAAATGAATTTGAAGCCAGCTTGGTGAGTTCCAGGCTAGCCTGAACTACAAAGTGAAACCTTATTTTAAAAAACAAAATAAATGAATACATTTTTGTATTTACTTTAATAGTTACATTTACATGAGTCAAGATTGAGATAAAAGGACGGGTAAAACAGCTTAGTAGGTGAGTTGCTTGCTGGGTGAGCATGTGTACCTCAGATTCCCAGGCTGGCTGGAAAAGCTAGGCTGGCATGTATCCGCAACCCAGCATGCTGGGCCTGAGCCAGGTGGATCTCGGGCTGTCGCTGGCCAGCTGGATTAGCCAAAATTACAAGCTTCAGGCTTAGCAAGAGGCTTTGTCTCAAAAAATAAGGTGGTGAGCCAAAGAGGAAGCCATCCAGTGTACACACACTCACACACCACACACAAAGAGTTCACCAAGCGTGCAGTAGATAATGTATCCATGTGAGCTGAGCGTCAGTAGAAGTAACATGTCTTCCTTGGCTGCTGTCCCCCTGCTACCCAGGTCTCATCCTTGGAAGCCACCTAAATTGATACTAGTTTTGTATCTTTCCAGACAGTTTCCTTAAGTGTTGTAATACAAGCGGCGGGGCTGCGTCCCTGGCACCCAGCTGCCCACATGGCTAGCTTATGCCCCGAAATAATTACACAGAGACTGTATTTTTTTGAACACTGCCTGGCCCATTAGTTCCAGCCTCTTATTGGCTAGCTCTTACATATTGATCTAACCCATTTTTAATATTCTGTGTAGCACCACGAGCTGGCTTACCAGAAAAGATCTTAACCTGCGTCTGTCTGGAGTGGGAGAATCATGGCAACTCCCTGACTCGGCTTCTTTCTCCCAGCATCCTGTTTTGTTTACTCCACCCACCTAAGGGCTGGCCTATCAAATGGGCCTAGACAGTTTCTTTATTAATTAACCAATAAAAACAACAGATTGATATAAGACCCACCTCCATCACTTAAGTTTCTAATATTTTAACTTTCTGCTGTGTATACTGCAGCTTCAGGGTGGACTTGTACTTATCCTGGGTTTCAGGTGAATATTTTGAAGATGGAAGGTTAATGTAATTCAGGAAGTACTCAGGGAGTCTGAAGTCCTTAGAGGAGGGAAGTGTATGTAACACATGGCACACTTTGCTCCTTAGTGTAGTGGAGGAAGTTCACTGGAAAGAGTTGAGTGGAGAATTAGAAAAGGTTTGACATGAAGATGATACTAAGCTGAACTTTAAGATGAGGTAGATTTGAAAATTTTATGAAGAACTCTGAACAGAAAAACATAAAGGGAAAGCAAAAATGCAAAGTCTTACCAACTTGTGCCTTATGGGGATTATAGTGTATAGAAGGCATGCACATATGCGTGTGCAAGCCTGCCTGTGTTTCTCTTTTTCAGTACTGGGGATTGAGTGCATGCTAGCTACATGCCCCAGCCTGAGGAATAGATGTTAATCTGATCATTTTGCAGTTGTAAACTGCACTGGTGAGTATTGTGAGTGAGAGTTACACTGTATTCCGAGTGTCAGTAATGGGGGCTTTAACTGGGTACGGAGGTCAGACGTGCATAGGCTCAGAGAGACCCCAGGGGTAAGGATGAACAGGCCAAGAGGAGCAAGAAGGGCCTTTTAAGGGAATCTGCTGGTGTGAGAAACTAGAATGTCAGCGGTAGTCCTAGCACAGATGCTGCCGGTGTGAATGAGATGAAAAGCAGTGGGACAACGTAGTGAAGCCGCTTCTAGTTGTGAGCAAGAGAAACAGACATGGGGACTGGTGGTTGGATTGGTTTGTATTTTAAAGAGGTTATTTTTACTTCAGTAAGGAGAAGAGGTTGGAAGAAGATTTTAGAAATCCTTTAGATCTGTTAGAAAGTAGGTAGTGAAAGAGATGGAGAGAAATAAACACTTAGGAAATAGGATCGCCAGGATTTGATGGCCGTTCCTCCTGTTGTCTTTAGGTATGGCACTAGGATTTTAGGTCATCATACATTAACATTGATTTTTTTTCACTCAGAGAAAATTAAGATATTGGGATTATCTGTGTTTTCTCTGAAATTTGCGGGATCAAACAATCTTTTCCTTAAAGCATCTACAGAATTTGGCAGTAGTTTGGAAATAGAAATGAAAAAGAAGGAAGAGCAGGGAATGACTCCTAGGTATTTGAGGTACATAATGTGTCACTTGAGCTAGAGTTCATCTGCGGAAGAGCAGAATGCACAGAGTTGAGACATTCAACAGATGTCAGGCAGCACTTGGTAGTTAAGGCTCAGGAAAGTTCTAGGCTAAAGATAGAAAGTAATTTTAGTTGAATGAAGGGAAATGTGATTATAAAGGTAACCTGGCACTAGATATATGAAGGCCTTTTGAAACACAGGTTTTTTTGTTTTTTTTTTTTTTTTTTTTTGGTTTTTCGAGACAGGGTTTCTCTGTGGTTTTGGAGCCTGTCCCGGAACTAGCTCTGTAGACTAGGCTGGTCTCGAACTCACAGAGATCCGCCTGCCTCTGCCTCCCGAGTGCTGGGATTAAAGGCCTCCGCCACCATCGCCCGGCTGAAACACAGGTTTTCATACATTGTTTGGGCTTTATTCTGCAATTGGAAAACCATACAAGTTTGAACAGATGAAGGAAGAAGTAAAAGCTGTGTTTTAATGAGACCAGGCCATGAGATACAGAGGGCACATAGAGAGGAGGGCACAGCGGGGAAAACTGCCGCAGACGGGGCGGGTGAGATTAGGGAGGGTGGCTCAAATAGAATCCCAAGGAGCGGGCAGCAGGACTGGGGTGGGGAGAGCATGACACTAGGAAGTATGCGGTTGGTTCATCTTTTTTTTCCTCCTTCCCTTCCCCTACCTGTCGTGCTCTGTCTCAAACCCAGGATTCCATGCATGTTCAGCATTTATACCCCCATTTCCAGAAACTTTTATAACTCGTGTTTTACATATCTCCAGGTAGCACTGGTTATCCCAAATGCCTGTGTCTGCCTATACTTCTCTAAATTATATCCAAACTTATATCCTAAGCTAGGTCTTTGTTTTCATTTGTAGAAACAGAATTAGGACAGCTTGTTGAGAAGTGGAGAGTGTGTTGGAGAAGGAGGTTGGGCTGCTGAGCTCAGGAGAAACTACTCAAAAGCCCGAGGCTGTACTGTACTGATGATGTTGAAATAGGAAATCTAGGTTGTTCAGAAACTGAGACTACTTGACTTTAATTTTGTTTTTCAAGATAGTATTTGTTTCTCTGTAGACCAGGCT
This sequence comes from Chionomys nivalis, assembly GCF_950005125.1. NCBI lineage: Eukaryota > Metazoa > Chordata > Mammalia > Rodentia > Cricetidae > Chionomys > Chionomys nivalis. The sequence goes on from NC_080088.1 coordinate 62,381,160, forward strand.
GGCCTCTCAATGCTGGGACTAAAGGCACATTCAGCTTTAAACATTATTAATTGGGCATTTTTCCTTTTCATTTGAATTTTTCAGTTTTTTTTTAAAAAAAAAAAAACAACTATTTCATGCACATTGGTATAACGATGTCAGATTCTCATGAACTGGAGCTACAGACATCTGTGAGCTGCCATGTGGGTGCTGGGAATTGAACCCGGGTCCTCTGGAGGAGCAGTCAGTGCTCTTAACCACTGAGCCATCTCACCAGCCCCGAATTTTTCAGTATTTTAAAAGCAAAGACACATACTATGATACTAGTGTCATCTCTAAAAAGAACCTGGCAAGATGGGCGGTGGTGGCGCACGCCTTTAGTCCCAGCACTAGGGAGGCAGAGGCAGGTGGATCTCTGTGAGTTCCAGGCCAGCCTGGTCTACAAAACTAGTCCAGGACAGGCTCCAAAGCTACACAGGGAAACCCTGTCTTGGAAAACAAAGTGAATGAATGAATGAATGAATGAGTGAGTGAGAGAGAGAGAGAGAGAGAGAGAGAGAGAGAGAGAGAGAGAGAGAGAAAAGAAACTGACAGTAATTTCTTAATAGAAAATTGCAGTGTTGCCTCATAAATATGAAATATTATAGTTTATAGTTTATTTAATCAGTATCTGTATACATTCTCATGATAAGGAGTTGCTAAGTCTTTTTAGGCTATCTTAGACTGCAGATTGATTCCATTTCCACCTCCTCCCCTGTAATTTTTTTGTTACCATCCTAGATTTCTGATTTCATTCCCATGATGTTGTTTAATGTGCTCTTCTGTCTTTCCCATTTCTTGCAGGTTCTACACTGACCAATTTAGATTACATTAGGTTTTTGTTGTTGATTTTGTTTTTGCAAAAACTGTTTACTAGAATCATCTGCTTAGAAGCACATTAGAAAACAAGATCCTTATAATTAAGCGTTACGTGGTACAGACAATAGTGAATGGGGATTCAGGAGAGGAGGAGGATGGGAATTGGGTGGCCCTGGCTAAGAATATCTTTACGGAGGTGGCGTTAGAGAACAAGGAAGAGGGCAGCAGATGGGACACTAGGAGCCCAGCGAGGCAGGTGGGGTAGGAAGTGCATCAGCCTGCTCTGAGAGGCTTTGGAGCCAGGAGGAAGTTGCAGTGGATGTGGTCCTCTGTGTGGAGCTGTCAAAAGTTGTTAGCTGACCTGAGAGTCCGTGGAGATACTGTTTCAGAAAGACAGCTCTGGAAGGAATTTAAGGCTAAGGACTACTTTTGTAGGCTTCTGTGGGGCAGAGAGGGAGTCACTCAGTGAATGCAGTAGAATCAGTTCAACAAAATGGGAAGCTGTGATAGGAGGTTGAGCAAGAGGCTGTCACTGTGACAGGGAAAAATTCCTAGAATTTGTAAGAATTGTGGACTGGGGGCTGGAGAGATGGCTCAGAGGCTAAGAGCATTGCCTGTTCTTCCACAGGTCCTGAGTTCAATTCCCAGCAACCACATGGTGGCTCACATGAGGTCTGGCGCCCTCTTCTGGCCTGCAGACACACATGCAGGCAGAACACTGTATACATAATAAATAAATCTTAAAATTGTGGAATAGTCTGAGAAAATATTAACATTATCACGAGGACTTAATTCTCTCTGTTATTTTTTTGATTTAGAAAATACCTGCAAGTATTACTATGCCTAGCTCGAGCTAGGAGTTATTTTTAATGGGGTACAGTATTTAATGTTAATTTCACAGCTAGAGCTTTATTCATTATTTGGAAATAGTGTGCTATTTAAAAGTTTATGATCTTATTATTTATAAACACAAAGCCTCAAGTTTTTTGGTTTGGGAGCAGGGGAGAGAGATGGGATTTGCTCAGTAGCCCAGGCTGGCCTTGAACTTTCACTTCTGCTTCAGCCTCCCAGAGGGCTGAGATCACAGGTGTGAGCCACTACATTTAGTTTGCTACATTTTAATATTTAAGAAAAAAAAAGTCGAGTTTATTCTTTTGGTCTGGTTCTCATGTTTTTAGGTACGTGCTTTCCAACATGCCTTCAGCACAAATGACTGCTCCAGGAATGTCTATATCAAGAAGAATGGCTTCACATTACATCGGAACCCCATCGCTCAGAGCACCGATGGTGCAAGGACCAAGATTGGTTTCAGTGAGGGCCGCCACGCCTGGGAAGTATGGTGGGAGGGCCCTTTGGGCACTGTGGCAGTGATAGGGATTGCTACGAAACGGGCCCCTATGCAGTGCCAAGGTTATGTGGCATTGCTGGGGAGTGACGACCAGAGCTGGGGCTGGAATCTGGTGGACAATAATCTGCTACATAATGGAGAAGTCAATGGCAGTTTTCCACAGTGCAACAACGCACCAAAGTATCAGGTGAGAAACGATATTTTCTTGTGTGGGCCATTTCAAATCACATCTTAATTTGTTTAAAATAGAAACATTTTTATATAGCCACTATAGATTTTTGTCTTTGTTTTGGTAATTTTTAAAGTAAATAATTGAAGGTTATAAGTCAGTATTTCTTAATACATATTTGAGTAATCAGTCTTTGTCCTGGGTCAGAGGTTGCCAGACTTTCCATACAGGGCCAAATATTTTAGGCTTTGCTGGCCATGCTGTCTCAGAATCACTTTGTGCTCAGTTGCTATAGCATCACATCGCCTGCATGTAATATGATTAAAGAAACGAGGCTGTGCTTCAGAAGACCAGTGTGGCTCGTGTCCAAGGTTGTCATCTTCCATGTGTCATGAAACATCCAGGACTCCCCCACCCCCTTTTCTGGTCACCTCATCATCACAACAAATGCACGTGCATATACATGCATATTTACCCTCTGTTTCTTTCTAATGTATGGATTCAAAGCCCTTCGAGGTATTAGTGTTTTCTATAGAGATAAACAAGTTCAAGCAGACTGCTACATTTATTTTCTGTATCTTAAATTTGTTTTTAAGTTTTATTTTATGGGTAGGAGTGTTTTGTCTGCTTGCATGTCTGTGTATCCCTGGAAGCCAGAAGATGATGTCAATCCTCTGGAATTGTAGTTACAGACACTGTAAGCCACTATGTGGGTGCTGGGAATTGAACCTGGGTCCTCTAGAAGAGCAGGCAGTGTTCTTAACTGCTGAGCCACCTCCCTACCCCATATTCTCCCATCTTAATGTCTTGCACTCATTTGATTCTAGAATTAAAATTACAATTCTTGTGTCTCAAAGCCGTATTATAGATTCAGCAGAGAATAAAACAATTCAATAAGATTCCAACAAGTAGGCTGAAGAGTTGGCTCAGCAATTAAGAATATTTGCTGCTTTTCCAGAGTTCAGTTTCCATCTCCTACCTTGGACAGCTCACAACTACTTTTTAACTCCAGCTCCAGGGGCCTCAACTCCCTTATCTGACCTCTGTGGGCACCTGCAAACATTTATACACACGTATAAAATACACAGTGTTTAAAAATATCTTTTAAAAAGAAATTCCCAAAGCAGAAGTCTTGAGGGACTGTAGATTTCACATTTTGGAACCACAGGTAGTTTGAAATCTTTAGCTTCAATAATCTTTGAGGGGCTGGCAAGATACTTCAGCGGTTAAGAGCACTGGCTCTTCCAGACGACCCAAGTCCAGTTCCCAGCATCCATGGCAGCTCATAACTGTCTGTAACTCCAGTTCCCAGGGATCTGATGCCCTCTTCTGGCCTCCACAGACACTGCCATGCAAGTGATGCCCAGACATTCAGGCAAAAGACCAGTACACATAAAAAATATGGTAATAAAATTATCAGTTCTGGCACACTAATATAAAAGGTAATATATATATATATATATATATATATATATACACACACATATACATACTACATACACACACATTTTTTAAAAAATTTTATGTATGTATGTATGTATTTATTTATTTATTTAGGCTTTTCTAGACAGAGTTTCTCTGTAGCTTTTGGAACCTATCCTGGAACTAGCTCTTGTAGACCAGGCTGGCCTCGAACTCACAGAGATCTGCCTGCCTCTGCCTCCCTAGTGCTGGGATTAAAGGCGTACGCCACCAACGCCTGGCCATATATACATTTCTTGAGGTGCAAAAGCTGAAAGGATTTTCCTTCGTAAAATCATTCCTCATTGTCTCTTAAAGACTCTATATATGTCCTATAGAGAGGAGGGGGCAGTTCTATCACTGAACATGAAATCTTATCACTATTTCAGGTGCAGTGGAAATCCTCATGTCCTTGTTTTCGGAGATTGTTCTGTGTTTTCTTTCTTCCTTTTTCTTCTTTGTGTTTGTTTGTTTTCGTTTGTTTGTTTTGTTTTTGAAACAGGGTTTCTCTGTGTTGTCCTGGCTGTCCTGGAACCCACTCTGTAGACAAGGCTGATCTTGAACTCAGAGATTCCACCTGTCTCTGCCTCCTGAGTGCTAGGTTTAAAGCTGTGCACCACCACTACCTGGCTTATTTCCATTTTTTAGAAATATATACTAAAATATAAAATATATATTTTAGAAATATATTCTTAGATGGAATATTCTGAAAATCTTAGGTCAGGTGGAATGATAGGATTTAAGTCGTCTATATTATTACTGATTTTTCTTTCTTTTTTTAAAGATTTCTTTGTTATGTGTACAGTGTTCTGTCTGTATGTTTGCCTGCATGCCAGAAGAGAGCACCTGATGTAATAGGTGGTTGTGAGCCACCATGTGGTTGCTGGGAATTGAACTCAGGACCTCTGGAAGAACAGCCAGTGCTCTTAACTGCTAAGCCATCTCTCCAGCCCCCTTTACTTGTTCTTTTACTGAGAAAGGTATTGAAGTCTCTAACTGTGCTCCCTAACTTGTCTATTTTTCTTTTGGGGCGCTCAGTTTTTGCTCCATAGACTTAAGGACTCTGATTGTTAGAGTTCCCTGTTCATCATTGCAAATGACCTTTGACTCTATCAATATTCCTGTTTGAGTCTGTATTGTCTGATTTTAATGTAGCCACTCCAACTTTTTATGGAATACTATTATAAAGCATCCCTCCAGCCTTTTGCTTTTGATTCATTTTGTTATTAAGATGGGACCCCTAAATAGTATGTGGTTGAACCTTTCTTATTTAACAGCATTTTATAGTCTGTCTTTTAAGAGGTTAGTCCATTTACATACATTATAACTGTTGAACTGCTTAATAGTATCTTTGCGTCCCTTAATTTATGAATGTTTTATTCTTCATCCACAAGCCTTCTCTTTTTTTTGCTTTTGAGACAATGTCTCACTATATATCCCTAGCTGGCCTGAAACTCACAGATAACCACCTGCTTCTCCTTCTTGGTGCTGCAGTGAAAGGTGTGTGTCACCATACTTGGCACTCATTGTCTTCTTTGATTGCATCATTTCTGTGGCTCTAGCTTCATGTCCACTACCAGTCTATTACCTTCTCAGCTTGTTAAACCAGGCTAATGAGTTCTAGTTATTGTGTGCTTTAGATCTAGAGTTCATTAGGTTTCTTTTTTCTGTATCCATTTCTCTATTGAGAATTTCATATTTCTTTCATTCTTTGGACATATTTAGAATGGCTGTAATATATTAGTGCATATATATTATTTAACTACATTTCACAGATATGTATATATATATATATATATACACACACACATAATAACTATAAATACTTTGAATTCTTTGTCAAATGTCCAGGTAAGAGTCATTTTTTTGTTTGTTTGTTTGATTTTCAAGACAGGGTTTCTGTGTGTGGCCCTGGCTGACCTGAAACTTACTTTGTAGACCAAGCTGACCTTGAACTCAGAGATCTGCCTGCCTCTGCCTCCTGAGGGCTGGGATTAAGGGTACCACTCCCCGGCAAATTGGTTTCTTTTGATTTCCCACCACTTCAAGAATCATACTTTTCCTATTTTATCTTAGTGTTTTTTTTTTTAATTGAAAACTGCATGTATGGGTAAGATGTACTAGCAATTCTGGGATGTCTTCTTTTTCTAGAAACTGCTTTATTCTTTGGTGTGCGCAGGTTTTTTTTGTAATGGTAGACAGTTAACTTGCTGGAACTCAAGACTGCAAACTTCATGCCTCTACGGTATGCAGCAGCAGGTTTCAGCTCTGCTCTTCTCGGCCTGTCTGCTTCTCAGTCCACTTCCCTGGGAGCTTTTCATGCGCATGTCATCTGTGTCTCACATGGATGTGGGTGGAGCTCGTGTGCGGACTTGAATGCTCTCGTCCTTTGCTCCTTTCTGGTGTCTAGTTGTTCTGCCGTCCACGTTTCTGTTTGTCTTTAGAGACCGTGCTGTGCTGTGTGGCCTGGCTGTTAGAGCTCTCTCTGTAGATCAGAATGCCTTTGAATCCAAAGATCCACCTGCCTCTGCCTACCAAGTGCTGAGATCAAAGGTGTGCCTACCACACACATTTTACCCATTGGTAGCCACCAATGCTAGAGAATCTTGTGCTTTTCGAGTCCTTTACTGTAAACATACATGTGGCATGTTTCAAGGTGAAGCAAACTTGTGAATTTCAGCAGAATTAATTGTGTCTTTTTTTTTTTTTGGTTTTTCGAGACAGGGTTTCTCTGTGGCTTTGGAGCCTGTCCTGGAACTAGCTCTTGTAGACCAGGCTGGTCTCGAACTCACAGAGATCCGCCTGCCTCTGCCTCCCAAGTGCTGGGATTAAAGGCGTGCGCCACCACCGCCTGGCTAATTGTGTCTTCTTAATCTGCTGCAAAATAGGGTTAATTCCTGAGACTGACGGGAGGACTCCTAGGACGACAGACAGGAGTGCTGTCATGTGTGTATTTGCTTGACAGGCATGGTGTAGACGATTTAGAGGACTGCAAGATGGGGGATGCCTGTGGTCCGGTTGGGCAGTCATTGTGACAGAAAAGAAATGATCGAAAGTTAATGACAACAGCAAGAGTTAATAATAATCAGGAAGTATTAAATCCTAGTTATAAATCTTAGGACTTTCTTCATCTTTTTTTTTTTTTTTTTTTTTTTTTGGTTTTTCGAGACAGGGTTTCTCTGTGGTTTTGGAGCCTGTCCTGGAACTAGCTCTTGTAGACCAGGCTGGTCTCGAACTCACAGAGATCCGCCTGCCTCTGCCTCCCAAGTGCTGGGATTAAAGGCGTGCGCCACCACCGCCCGGCGACTTTCTTCATCTTTTACCTGCGTTTGGAGACAGGAGCTCATGTAGCCTAGGCTGTCCCTGGTCTCACTGTGTAGCCAGTGATGACCCTGAACTCCCGTCTTCCTTCTTCCACCTCCCAAGTGCTGGCAGTTGTGTGGTGCTGGGGACGGGACCCAGACCTTCCTGTGTGCGAGGCAAGCAGTCTTCAGAGGAGCTCTGTGGCCAGTCCTCCTTTCCACTTTCGGCATCTGAATGCAGCCTTCCTGTATGAATGCGAGCCAGAGAGACGACCCTGGGTGAAGAGCTGAGCGTGTCGGATTGGAAGCTTAGACAGACAGTGCTGCTGTTCCTCTTTAAAAGCAGGCATGGTTGCACAGGGTTCCAGGACAGCCAGGGTTACATAGAGAAGCCCTGTCTGGGGTGTGGGGTAGATTTTTAAAATTTTATTTTATGTGTGTATGTTTTCCTGCATATATGTATGTGAATCGTGTGTAACTGATGCTGCGGAGTTCAGAGGAGGGTGTCAGGTCCCTGAAACTGCAGTAACAGATGCCAGTAAACTACCTTGTGGGGGCTGTGAACCGAATCTGGGACTTTTGCAAGAGCAACATGTGCTCTGAACGGCTGAGACATTTCTGTAGCCCCATAAGTTTTTCTTCATCCTGAACGTAAGCTGTTGTCACTCAACAGCAGTTCCACTTTCCTGCTCTCACCTCGTTAGCGCCTGCTCTGCCGTCTCTGTATGATGCTTCTAGATACTTACTGGAATTATAAATGTATCTTTCTCTGGCTGGCTTGTTTTATTTAATGTTGTGTTTTCATGCTTCATTTAAGCTTTAGCATATATCAAAAATTCATTTCTTGCCAGGCAGTGGTGGCGCACACCTTTAATCCCAGCACTTAGGAGGCAGAGGCAGGCGGATCTCAAGGCCTGCCTGGTCTAGGATGCCTGGTCTAGTTCCAGGATGACCAGGGCTACACAGAGAAAAAACAAAACAGACAAACAAAAATCATTTCTTTTTCTGGTGATTTAATATTTTATTTATATATAACAGCAACATGAATGGGTTATTTAGAAAGATCTTTTTGGTAAAATGTACCAAGTTATAGATGGTAGTGTTAACTTCCTTAAGAAAAGGATTTGAGCAAAGAATAATTTAAAGTAATTAAATATAGGTCTTCTTTAAAAATGATCTAAAGAAGCACTGTATTGAGAATGATGTGTGTTCCTTCTTCTGAGTCCTTACCCACCACAGAAAGTCCCCTCTCATTTACAGAGATAACTTAGACGACACAGATCCTTTGTACTTTTTCCTTTTTTCAATTTGTACCATCATTTTCCTGCCCATGCCTTCGGTGGATACCCTGCTAACCTTGTGATGTCTGTTTACAGATAGGAGAGAGAATCCGAGTCATCTTGGACATGGAAGATAAGACTTTAGCTTTTGAGCGTGGGTATGAGTTCCTGGGGGTTGCCTTTCGAGGACTTCCAAAGGTTTGCTTGTACCCAGCAGTGTCTGCTGTATATGGCAACACAGAAGTGACTTTGGTTTATCTTGGAAAACCTCTGGATGGATGACAGTGGCTTTCGGGGAAGAAGGACAGTGGAGAAGAGATCTACTTGTGGAAAGTAGAACCATGAAGTGATAGTATCATGTGTGCATGCCCAAGAAACATCCTGAGAACACACGGAGTTGAGAACTGGAGAAGAAGCAGCTGGACAACAGAGACGATCTTAGTGTTTTCCTCTTTCCACTGGGCCAGAAAAATCCTCAGGGTTGCAGTTGGTTAAATGGGCAGTTGACATATGCATGTTGCCACAGATTCTTCTCTACGTTAGCAGTGTGTTCCTTCCAGCTTAAAGGTGAGGTGTAGAGGTGCTGCAGAAGGAAACCGCAGGATTTATGTAGTGTGTACGAATGAAGGCCAGTCCCATCTTACAACTGCCTGTTCTTCCTCCAGTCCCTTTACTTCTAGCCAGCTTGACTTAGAACGTATGAAACTGGCTGGGTTTATTTAATATTTTTAATATATTGAGAAGCATGGTCTGCCTGGACTGCACTTCTCCAGCAATGAGAAATAAAATTGTGCAGCTATTTTAAAAGTTGTATATATAATGTGTGTAAAAACTGTAAAAAAAAAAAAAAGAAAAGAAAAGAAAAAAGGACAAAGGGATTGCTTTGTTCTAATTCAGTTTCTTAAAAATCACTACATGGTACAAAATTAGAGTGACATTTAGGGACAGTAGGGTAATACTAAGAGGAAGAGGAGACGCGTACTAGCTCATATGTGTTTGGGGCTTATAGTCCACGGCTGTAACAGAATTATGGTGAAGGTTCCTCGGTTGGCCAAGGACTGGGGAAATAGATCTACTTATAATTATGCATATGCCAGCAAGGCTGGTTCAGACGTAATAGGAATGTGCGTCTCGCGTCTCTTGGCATGTGTCTTTAGTTTTTGGCCTTCTGAGAAAACTGTCTCCGCACAGAGCAGTCCCAGCTGCTCTTAGAGCACTCGGTATGAGCGCTGTTAGTATAAACCCTAGAACACATGGTCAACGGTTCTTTTATTTCCTAACTTTATAATGCTGTAGATGTTATGAAGAATTTTTAATTTCATATTGTTTACAATCAGAAGCCTCAAAGTCTCCACTGGGGCTGTCAACAAAATGTTTACTCACCCATCTGAAACAGCGCCAGCCTGAACCCTGGTGAAGAGTGTTCTTAATCACCTAGGTATTGCCCAATGGGCTTAACGCTGAAAACCTAGGTTGGCAACAATTGGAAAGTTTCATTGGAAAGAGTTGGACATTATTTCCTATTTTGACCCATAAACCTTCTCACTAATACGCTCTGGAATTTATAATTCAACACTTGAGCTGAGGGCTTTGTTTTTTCTTTTGTTACAACAGAAACATCTTTCTGTATGAAAGTATAGTTAATATGGTTCAGATACATAAGAATTGATGAAGGCAAGTAAAGTCTTTGTACTTTTTACATGATTGCTGTATGTATATTTTGTTTTAAATCTAATAAAATTAGGGACAGTGAGCAGCTTGCTGGGGTTCTTGGAGTCCTTGAGAGTTAAATTTGTCAATACTTCTCTGAATCAGGCGGCTTCAGCCATGGAACAGGTCTGTAGTTGCCTCCTGAAAGGGTTACAGGTATTTGTATTTGCTTGAAAAAGAGAAAGTTGTTAAAGATTCTCTTTTTATTATCTGTATCAAGAAGAAACCTTGTACAAAATGGAATTATGTGTTAAACTCACTAGGGAAGATAGCTGGCCCAGAAAATGTTTTGTTTTTTGTTTTTGTTTTTTGTTTTTCTTGTCTCAAACAACTCAATTTGGTGGTGTGTAAAATTTGATTGAAGACCTGGCTAAGGATGAAGGCTGGATAGTTAAAAGCTGGTAGCTGTACTGACTGCATCTTCAGGAGCAATTCCGGAGCCTCATGGGTTTGGCTTGTAACTTTGTTTCTGTCTTGTCATAAATGTTCATTTGTAACAAAGTTTTGAAGGTGCTGACTGGAAAACAAAATCATATGGTTATTCATTCCTTACTGAACCAAAAATCAGGAGATTCCTGTATTTAACACCAAGCCATTCTTTCTGTGGTTTGTTTTTGATTTTTAAAGACTGGTTCTCACTATGTAGCTCAGGCTATCCTTGAACTAACTCCCTGCCTCAGCCTCCCCAGTACTGGGAATACAGGTGTGTGCCACCATTCCCAGAACAAGCCACTCTTAGCTCATAGAATTGACTGTTACTAGTTAGGATGAGCACCGGAGGACAGGGAGACTTCATTTATAGCTGGATCTGTTTGTTACTAGAGACCAGCATGGCTGTCAGACCGTTAAGGCAGACTGCTCAGCACTGGAGGCGGTCACGTTTTCACGGGTCTCAGAAAGCACGGAGAAGATGACAGTTGTATCTGAAGACGGGGTGTAGCACCTAAATCAGTGCTGCCCAGCGTGGCTGGAGTTTGGAGGGGCTAAAAAGAACTATTTAAGCTTGGGCCCCGTAACTCTGATTCTGGTGTTGGTGGGATATGTTCTGACCATAAGGATTTAAAAATGCCCTGCTGGTTTGAGAGTGCTGCAACGGTTGAGAGCAGTTGTGCAAGATTTCACCTGGAGTTTTCTCATCTACAAAGTAGGAGATCCTTGCTCCCCTCACTACCTCCAAGGATACAGAGGGAAGAAGAGAAAACACCGAGTGCAGTGTTGTGGGTGGAGAGGTCTGCTGTATCTCAGCTGTAGCTGTGATCAGGAAAACATGGATAATTGAATTTGTTGTTGCCGTGGGGAGCCCTTGTGTTGTTCTCTGAGGAAGCATGCGCGGGTGGACAAAAGTTAATTACTATTACTCTTGTTCACTATGGTCTTCTACTTGAGATAGGCTGTTATAGTTACCTTGTTCATAGGAAAGAAGAAATATTAAGGCTTAATTCTGTAATGTTCATTGGCTCATAATTCATTAAAAATTCATACAAGGAATTCTGTGGTGGTAGATGTCATTTCATAATTGCCATTGTTCATTGTTTACTTTTGAATGTCAAGTCATTGATTTCATCCCTCAGTTTTACCCAAATAAGCTTAAATACAGATTTGACAAAGTATCAGAAGCAAGTTTGCTTGGTCCAGCCGAGCCTCTCAAACGGTTCTGTGCTAAAGTACCTCCTGCCTCCGGGTCTGATTTGACTGCCAAGCTTGAAAAACAGCACAGAAATTACAGTTAAGTTCACCGCTTTTTTATCTTTTAATCATTTTAAGGAATGAACGGTTTGATGAGACAGAAATCAGTGTTTTTAAAGTGTCAGTATTAACATCTTCCTCGCCCCCCCCCCCGAATGGTGTCTCTCCTTCCTTGCAGTTTGCCTAGTTTTATTTTTTAATACATGCTGACTCGGGCTGCGTGGCTTTGCAGCTTGCTCACAGGGTTGGTTATTTGCTGGGCTAGCTCCTCCACACGAACACTGTCTCGGATGGACTCTGCCTGTGTACCTAGTCTCTAAGCCTAGTAAGCAGGAGCTCACGTATTTCCTGTGAGAAGAAGAATTTGGGAAGAAAGATGAAAACACTTGTAGATATATAGACCAAAGTATAAGCAAAGACAGATGAGAGAAATTCTGTGTCATAATCCAGGTGGAGCAGGAGGCACAGGATGTAAATCTGAGTGAGTGAGGCAGTTTTTGCCAGTGCTTTTTGGACACTCTCCTTTATTCAGAATACCAATAGTATGACTTTCTAGTTCTTGTTGTAGATTTCATATTTGCTTAGAATACCAAATAGAATCTCATGTTTTAATTTGGGGTGCAGGGATGACTGTTTTGCCTTAGCTTCCTAATGAAAAGTTAAAACTAGGCCTGTCTCAGCAGGTCAAAGCCTGTGATTGATCTCTGGGACACACATAATTGGAAAGGAAGAGCCGACCCTGAAAAGTTACCCTTCACATGCACGCTGTGCACACAAGTACATGTATGCGTGCAGACAAAATACATAAAATGTAAAAAATGTTTTTAAGAAAGCTAGTGTTCGCCTAGGGATATAGTGCAATGGTAGAATGCTTGTCTGGCATGCACAAGGCCCTGGGTTCAGTCCCTAGTACAATAAGTAACAGAATGCTAATGTGCAGTTTAATTCTGAGCATATTATAACGGGAGTATGCTAGACATCTTCATTTTAACATTGTGGACTCGCTTCCTTTCCCAATCTGTATTTAAAGAGATTCTGTTTCCCATGCTTCTTTCTTGGCATGTATTTGTCATAAGAATGATGTGTTCGTTGTGCTGTTTCCATCCATCTATCATGCACTTTGGTCTCGCCCTTCCTGTTACCTCTGTCCTCCAACCCATCCACTTTGATGTCGTGTATGTGTGTGTGTGTGTTTAAGTCTAGACTCTGCATATGATGGAGACGCAGCATTTGTCTGAATCACCGTTTTGTGTTTTGAGATAGGGACTCACGAGGGCATGGAGCCGCTGGTCCTGAAATTGTATCCTTATCCCTGTACCTCAGAGGACTGGGATTGCAGTTGTGTGCCGCCCTTTGTGGCGCATCTTCACTTTGGAGGAAAGATTTAAGATTGGAATGAAAGTCCGGTGGTGGTGGCGCATGCCTTGGGAGGCAACTACCATCCTGTTTACAGAGTGAATTTCAGGACAGCCAGAGCTGCCAAAGCTGTTTCACAGAGAAGCCCTGTCTCAGAAACACAAACAAGGATTGGAATGAAAACCGTTAGTGACAGTCCTCTGCAGAAGCCAGAGGGTAGTGGTCATTTCTCGCCGGGGTTCCCTGAGTGGTGGTCACCCCCCGAAAGGTGACAGGCTGGCTGCACGAGATGTTGAGGAGCAGCTGAGTGCTGCCCACCCTTTCAAACACAGACTCTAGTGAGCTTAGGTGCTGTGCAGTCATCACATGGAAGCGCTAGTGATTCCCCGGGCTGCACTGTTTACGTGTTTTACGTGACTAGTTGAGCTGCAGCTCCTGACATCATGAAAGGTCTTCCCAACCACCCTGCTATCAGCCACCTACTCAGATTTAGAAAGAATGAAAACAAATCGAAAAGTCAATGCGGAATTGATTTAATATTTTGTAGCATCCACCACATGCCGGGCTCTTGCTAACTGCTATGAATATCAACGTAAAGATGAGAACCGAACTAGAAGCAACACTGTTCTGCAGTTGCTTCTGAGCGGATGTGAAGATGGCCACAGTACCAAAGGAGTCATTACCTTAACGGACTTAAGCGTGAGGTCCGCGTGGCGGAGGAGAACGAATGCTCTAAACCTGGAATGATGCTTCAGGACGTGAGAGTATAGATCACTGTCCTAGGAGACAGCCGGCTGCTGCGGTGTGAGGGTTAGCAGTATCTGGAGACTGCATGTTGCAGAAGTGCTGAGAGCACGGGTCCAGCATACTGAGGCCACATCATAGCTGTCAGACTAAGAGCTCTGGGTTTAGCCTGTCTCGTGGGGAAGCCATTGAAAGGTTTGCGGCAGGGTCACTGCATGACCCATGCTGTAATCCTGAGTATTCTACCTGCAAAACATAACAGGTAGTCAGGACAGGGAATGACAGAGACCTACCCAAGACAGCTAAGAATATGGAGAGGCGCATTGTGATATTCTGAGGGGATGGGGAGTCGGTTCAGTTGGTAGTGTTTGCTGTGGAAGCAGTCTGGAGCACACCAAGCTGGACTTGGTGGCACATTATCTATTACCCCAGTGCTGCAGGGAAGGGGGTAATCCCTGGAGCTTGCTGGCCAGCCAGTTTAGCTGAATCAGTGGGGTCCAGGCTCAGTGAGAGTCCCTGTCTCTGAAAAGCATTGACTTCTGGCTTACACTGCTGTCTCCCTGTGTCTATTGCTGCGGTAACACCACGAGAGGAAAAGGTTTGTTTCCACTGACTGTATATAGTCCTGGCATGAAGAGAAGCCCAGGCAGCAGCTTGGGGACCAGAACTAAAGCAGAGGACTTGGAGGAAATCTGCTCGCTGCCGTGCTCCATTGTAGGCTGCTCAGCCTGCTTGCTTGTATCCTCCAGGACCATCTGTCCAGGGATGGCACCACCCACATCAATCATTAGTCAATAAAATGCACACCAGGCACCTACAGGCCAGGTTTATGCAGGCATTTTCTCAACCGTGAGTCCCGTTTCCCAAACGACAAGTTGACAAAATCTAGCCAAGACAACATGCAGGTATGCACACTTGAACATCTACCTATACACCCGCCTCCCCCTAAAAAAAGAATGGGAAGGTTAGTGGACACTATTTGTCCACCGAGCAGCCACAGCAGCTTGTGTTTTCTGCCATCACTTAGATGTCAGTATATTCTCTCCATAGCCCGGGCTGTCCTGGGACTCACAGAGCTCTGCCTGCCTCTGCTTCCATACTGCTGGGATTAATGGCGTGCACCACCTCGACTAACCTAGAAGTCAGTATTCTTATCTGGATTTTTTTTTTCAGAGACCTTGTAGCAGGTCCCTTCTTGAAGCAGGTGGCAGTAAAATTTGGGTGCTAAACCAAAGCTAAGACACTGCAGCTCTTGTTGGTCATATCTGAGAAGCAAGCTTCCACTTGTTTGACAAAAGAGGATTTAAATAGTGAAAATTACTATAGGAAAGAAATAAGCCTAATGGTATAAGTTGGATTGTGTCATATGTTAAAATTTTAAAATACTTCACTTTGTGTGCATGCATCTGTCCATCTGTCTGCCTGTCTCTCAGTGTCCCGCATGTGCAGGAGCCCACAGAGGTCAGAAGAGAGCACCGATGCCCTAGCACTGCTATCACTGGTGTTTGTGAATTGCCATGTGGCACTAGGAAACCTCTGCAAGGGCAGCCAGTGATCGCAACTGCTGAGATGTCTCTCCAGTACGTATGGTATATGATACATTCTTTTGTTGTTTATTTTGTTTTTGTTTTTCGAGACAGGGTTTCTCTGTGTAGCCCTGGCTGTCCTGGAACTCACTCTGTAGACCAGGCTGGCCTCAAACTCAAAGATATGTGTTAAATTCTTTACCCTCAAGTACTTCAGAATGTATCCGTTTGAAAATAGGATCATTTCTGATGCATCTGATTTAGATGAGGCCATACTGGAGTAGAAGAGGTCCCTAATCTGCTATGACTAATTTGTTAGAACTCAAATGGGAAGGTATCCTGGTAGTCTGGAGCCAAGGATACCACAAAGTCACACTGCTCAACAAACCTCACACAAGAGATTTATTGGGAGGGAAAAAAATCAGGTAGGTGGTTGCCCCTGCTCGGGTGAGAAACAGCCTGGAACTGAGCAGAAGGCAGGGTTTATACAGAGTTTCTTGGGGGTGGGGTAGACCTTTTCAGGGTGAAGCTTTCCAGAGTGGGGATTGGTGGGATTTCAAGTCCAGAGCTTGTGCATTTAACTCTAGGGTGGAGGCAGGGCCCAGCCGCCAGGGCACTTAGAGTGTTCTGTGGATGGAACCCGGCAGTTGGAGGTCCTCAGGGGCTTACAGCTAATGTCCTTTGAAATGGAGACATTTAGGCAAAACATGAGCACTGATGGTTGCCTTACGAAGATGAGGACGTGGGCTGGGTGATCTGACAGAAACCAAGACACCTCCAGGAAGTAGGGAAGAGCCTGCCAGGCTCCCTTTCCTAGCCCTCAGCAGGTGCCAACCCAGCTGGCACTGGGATCTGGGATGATAGCTTTCAGAATAGTGAGGTGGTGACATTGTTGCCGTCCGGTTTGTGGCACTGCTGTGACAGCCCAGTGGTAAGATTTTTAACCAACTTTGCGTTTTCTCTCTGGAGGGAACTTTGATGCCAGATCTGGAGATTTACTAAAACAAAGACCACTGATAGTTTTCGGGGTGATGTAGAGTCGGTGGGAGGTCCCTTGCTGGCTTGTATTTGTAGCCCAGTGTTTGTGGTTAAGGATGTGGGCTCTAAAATGAAGCTATGATTATTAGTGTCCAAACCCCGGTGCAAACTAGTTACTACTCGGGCAGGGTATTTGATGGGTGTGCCTGTTCCCGATGTCCATAATGAGGTGGGAGGTAGTGCTGGTGTTTTTATATTTATATATTTATTGTGTGAGTGCATGCAAGTACCACACACACGTGGAGATCAGAGGACAACTTTTAGGTGTCAGTTGTGACTTTTCTTCTATGTGGGCTCTGGGGATCAAACTCAGGTCATCAGGCTTGGTGGCAAATGACTCTCAGTTGAGCCATCATGCTGGCTCTGGCTAAGCACTTTAAAAGGTGATGTTCGAGTTAATGTACACTAATGGCTTTAGGATAGTGTCAGGAGCGTAGAGATTTACTGAACTCCTCTGTATTATTTCTGAGCTATTCTAAGTAGTCAATACTAGAAGCAACCATGAGAGTGAAGTGAATAGATCGTAGTTGCTTCTTTTTTTTTTTTTTTTTTTTTTTTTTTGGTTTTTCAAGACAGGGTTTCTCTGTGGTTTTGGAGCCTGTCCTGGAACTAGCTCTTGTAGACCAGGCTGGTCTCAAACTCACAGAGATCCGCCTGCCTCTGCCTCCCAAGTGCTGGGATTAAAGGCATGTGCCACCACCGCCCGGCGTCGTAGTTGCTTTTTAATATAAAATGCAACTTACCTGTTTCTAAAATTAAGAATAGGAATTTGTATTGGTGTTGTTGGTTTTTTTATTTTGTTTCGTTTTGTTTTTATTTTTTTGTTTTGTTTTTCTGAGACAAGGTTTCTTTCTGTAGCCCTGGGTAATCTGGGAACTAACCAGCTCAGTAGACCAGGCTGGCCTTGAACTCAGAGATCTACCTGCCTCTGCCTCCCAAGTGCTGACATTAAAGGTGTGCGCCACTACCACCACAGGCCTGGCTTTAAAAATATTTTTAATAAACAACTGAATTTGAAGTAATGGAAACAAATGGAGCTCATTACAGAGATAGAACAGGAAAACCATAAAGTTTTACCCATAAGGACCATAGAAGTCAGAGCTCAAACCACTGCATCAGAGGAGAAGAAGCTGGGCTCCAGAGAGGCTAACATGATGTCCCCCAGGCCAGTGTTCATCTCTGACCGCACTGGGTCTGATTTTCACTAGCTTTCTTGCGATTCCATCACCCCATGAAGCAAACTGAGAAAAAAATACATGATAAGTTTAAGGCATGAAAGGTAGAAACATAGCTCAGTGGGTAGAATGTTTGTATATCACTCATGAAATTCCGGGCTCGCTCCCAACACTACAGAATGTGCTGTGTGGCAGCAGGATCATGAGTTCAGAGTCATCCTCAGCTATATAGCGAGTTTGAGGTCAGCCTAGGACATGTCTTAAACAAAAACCAATGCCAGGAATGCATTTGGACTTAATATGAGGCTTGAACAAAACAATGGAAAGCTAACAGGAATTTATAGTGCCACTGGGGTAGCAGTTACCCCTGAGTAATTGTGATTCAGTTCCCAGCACCCACATGGCAGCTCACAACTGTAACTCCAAGACCTGACACCCTCACACAGACACTCAGACAAAACACCAATGCACATTATATACATTTTATGTATTCAAATGTATTTTACATATCTTATAATGAAATATTATATATTATATAAAGCCTGTCTCAAAAACCAAAAAGATTTATTACTTTTTAAAATGTATATTGGTATTTTTTTGTCTCCGTGTGTCTGTGCATCAAATGTGTGCAGTACCCTCAAAGGCCAGAAGAGGGCATAGGATCCCCTGAACTGGAATTACAGGTGAACCACCATTCTTGCTTGGAATCAAACCCAGGTCCTAAGAAAGAGAAGCCAGTGCTCCTAAGGAGTGAACCATCTCTTTAGCCTTATCATCCTGTAATTTTTTTTCCCACTTTTCCCTTTGTGATTAAAAATACAAGAAACAGCTGGGCGGTGGTGGCGCACGCCTTTAATCCCAGCACTCGGGAGGCAGAGGCAGGCGGATCTCCATGAGTTTGAGACCAGCCTGGTCTACAAGAGCTAGTTCCAGGACAGGCTCCAAAACCACAGAGAAACCCTGTCTCGAAAAACCAAAAAATAAATAAATAAATAAATAAAATAAAATAAAAAATAATAAAAATACAAGAAACATACAATTTAGTGTCTTCATTACTTTTGGCCGTACAGGGCAGTGATATTAAATACATTCATAATGTATGTAGTCACCACTACTCTCCATCTCCTGAACGCTTTCATCTTGGAGAATTGAAAGGAAAAACAACTGAAGAAAAATTAAAGAAATTCAAGAAAACTCACTTCCCCCATCCTATGATCCCTGGCATTTTACTTTCGTTATGATTTTTGATTCTTCTCAAATGCTTTATATAAATTGAATCATGAAGCCTCTGTCCTTTGTTGACTGGCTTATTTCACATAGCATAAAGTCTCCAAGGTTTATCATTTTCTTGTGGGATGTGTTAGAATCTCCTTCTCTGTAAAAGTGTGTGTGTGTGTGTGTGTGCGCATGTGTGTGTGTGCACGTGTGTGTGTGTGTGTAGGCCTGAGGACTGCTGCAGGTGTGAGTGCTTGGCATGCATTTCTGTGCTCTGGAGGCCAGGCTCAGACCGTCACACTCTACTGACAGGCACCCCAGCCCTCCTCCTGTTTAAGACCCACATTTTCGGCTCTGTTCACCCCGTTGGACGTGAGGTGCTTCCTCCTTTTGCCTACTGCGGATAAGGCTGCTGTGCTGGAGGTGCAGCCACCCCTTCAAGACTCTGCTCTGGACTCTTCTTGACGCTTCCCAGAACTGCATTGTATGGAATTCTATATTTAACTTTCTGAAGAACTGCCATGCTGTCTTCTAAAGTGACTGTAGAACTCTACCCTTCTGGGCGGTGCTCAAGGGAGTCCGGTTTCTCTGCGTCCTGGAGGGCACTTGCTGTTTTCTGTTAGATTGTTTGGTTTGTGACAGCCACACTGATGAAGGTGAGGTGAGACGGCATTCCCTTCTTATTTGATTTTACTCGCTGATGTATCAACCTTACATTCCAGCCAGACTGCCTGCCGGTCCTGACCAACCCTTGGCAGCCTGACTGTTCACGCCCCCTGTCCTCCTCGTGTGGAATCTTATTCTGGGCTCCTGATCCCCACCCAGCCGTACGCTCCGGTCCTAGAGCTGAGAGCGAATCCAGCTGCTGAGCAGTTTTCTCACAACGCTTCCGAAAGTATCAGCATCTTGGGGCTGTGGCTGAGCCTGGCGGCTGACGCTAACAGAGCACGTGACTCGAGAGGAGCGAATCTGAGACAGCACCCTTACACAGCCCACCCAGACAAAGCACATGGCTGCTTGAATTAGCCTCAGTTATCAACTTGACAGACCTGGGAAGAGGGACCCTGGTGAAACATTGCCTCCGTGAGATGGGCCTCTGCGCATGTCGTTAGGGCGCTTCCTTCACTGCTCATTGATGCAGGAAGGTCCAGCTCACTTTGGGCGGTGCCACCAGTGGTTGTCGGCTGTTTAAGAAGTCAGGCTGAGAAATCTGGAAAGAGCAAGCCAGCGAGCAGCACTCCTCAGGTCCCTGCTTCACTTTCTGCCTCCAGGTTCCTGCCTCCTTGAGCTCCTTGTTCTGACTTCCATCAGCGACCCGAAAGCTGAAATAAATCCTTTCTGCCCAGAGATGCTTTTGCTTGCAGTGTTCACATCAATGTGGAACCTCGGCTAGTACAAACGCCCCGTACTCTGCAGGCTGAGTGGAACCAAGGCTTGTACAAACGCCCTGTACTCTGCAGGCTGAGTGGAACCAAGGCTTGTACAAACGCCCCGTACTCTGCAGGCTGAGTGGAACCAAGGCTTGTACAAACGCCCTGTACTCTGCAGGCTGGAGCAGGCATTCGCTTCCAGTTATCTGTTCCCTCAATGTGGTCTCTCCATAGCCTTCCCAAGAACCACAGGCCTCACACCTTCAGGCAGGCAAAGGAGCCAGGGACTGCAGGATCTGACACTCCACCGAGGAAACCAAGTCCTATCTAAGCAGTTGTAACACAGGAAAGAGAGAAAATGAGGGGCCAGGGGACTCCGGGAATGCTGTGTGACAGGGATGTTGGAGTGAGGCAGGGATTCAGTCCAAGTGACCCAATGGAGGAGGTATCATTTGAGCAAAACCTCAAAGGAAAAATGGTATTTAAACATGTGTCAACATGCAGAATAAATTTGGAAATGCAATTTCTTTTTTTATATGCATTTATCATGTATACTGTGTTCTGTCTGCATGTATGCCTGCAGGCCAGAAGAGGGCGCCAGATCTCATTATAGGTGGTGGTGAGTAACCATGTGGTTGCTGGGACTTGAACTCAGGACCTCTGCCGAGCCATCTCTCCAGCCCAGAAATGCAATTTCTTTTCTTTTCTTTTTTTAAAAGATTTATTTATTTATTACATATACAGTGTTCTGCTTGCATGTATGGTTGCAGGCCAGAGGAGGGCACCAGATCTCATTACAGATGGTTGTGAGCCACCACGTGGTTGCTGGGAATTGAACTCAGGACCTCTGGAAGAGCAGTCAGTGCTCTTAACCTCTGAGCCATCTCTCCAGCCCGGAAATGCAATTTCTTAACAGCAAATGACTAGTTTCGCTCAGTGAAGTTTCATTCTTCTTAACATATTGAATTTATAGTAATTTTTCTCACCCATGCTTCCAAATATACATCTACATACAGATATATAGAGATGTATATATAGAGGTGTGCATATATATAGGTGTTATATATGTGTGTATGTTATGTGTGTGGATGTTTTGCCTGCATGTATGTTGTGCACTATGTGCGTTCCTGGTTTCCCAGGAGCTCAGATAAGGGAGTAATGTCCCCTGGAAGCAGCTGCGAGCTCAGAATCAAGCCCGGGTTCTCTTCAAAAACAGTGTTCGTTTTTTTTTTTAAACAGATTTATACTTTTATAACTCTTAATGTAAACAATCGACTTTTTTAGGAGTTTTTAAAGCAACACTTTTAGTATAACAAATTGACTCTAAAAACATCCAGGACTAGGAAAACCAGGTCATCAAATACTCATACCATTACCCATTATAATAGAATAACTATGCTTGCTGGAGATTAAATATGGTTCGGAAGTGTTGAAAAGCCGAAGAACAGTGTTCTTTTTTTTTTTTTTTTTTTTTTGGTTTTTCGAGACAGGGTTTCTCTGTGGTTTTGGAGCCTTTCCTGGAACTAGCTCTTGTAGACCAGGCTGGTCTCGAACTCACAGAGATCCACCTGCCTCTGCCTCCCAAGTGCTGGGATTAAAGGCGTGCGCCACCACCGCCCGGCTAAGAACAGTGTTCTTAAGTACGGAGCCGTCCGTCTCTCCAGCTCTGGCATTTATTTTTCTAACTGCAGGTGATGTTTATATCCTAAATGTTCAAAATACCACCAGGTTGTTTTCTGTCTTCTAGGCAAGTTAAAACCCATTTTGTTGCCTCCTTGGGATTCCTCTGCCACGTCCTGGCTTAGTTTCCACAGGGACCCCTCCCCACAACACACACTACAAATACTTGCTTAATTTTTTTTTTGTGTGTGTGTGTCATGCTTAAGTCTCTGACTGTTCTTTTAAGTATTATAGGGGCTTGCAAAATGGCTGAGTGGATAGAGGAACTTGCATTCAGGCCTCATAACCTCCATTCATCCCTGGATCCCACAGGGGAGTAGGAGTGACTCATGAGAGCTGCCCTCTGACCTCCAGGCATGTGCTGTGGTACCCGTACACCTGCACAGATGCACACGCACACACACGTGCGCACACAATTCAAATAAGGAATTAAGCGTGTGTGTTGCTGGGACTGAATCCAGGGGCACACATGAGCCAGGCAAGCGCTCTCCCAGCCCTTCTAAACGGGCGTAAACACCCATTTGCTCTCTGCTCAGCTTTGATAGCTCAGAAGCAAAGCATCGCTGATAGAGCTGCAGCCTACACTACTCTGAGCTTGCAATTCCAGTCCCCCCTCTCCTCCCCAGAGTGCGACACTTGTCATTGTTGTGTCTGGTTTATGCTTTTTCCACATAGGGATGGCTCCACACAGAAGAGTTTTGTGCCAAACCACCATGCGTGTACAAAGCCATGAGCCACAAAATGACCACATATGTAATGTTGGCCCCGACGATTACCGGACAGCTGAGACACTCGCTTCACTAGAATTTTTACTGTACTGTGTTTAGATACACGAATGTCCACCATTGTGCTTCAGAGGTAAGTGCCATACTGTGACAGCTGAACAAGCTGGTGGTTTAGGAGCGGTGGGCTATAGCGTATAGCTGTGGTGTGTAGTCGGTGATCCCATTGAGGTTTGTATCATTACACCTTACAATAGCCTCACAATGAAATCAGTTAATGTCCCCATCAGTAAGTGACATGACTGTGTGTGTGCATGTGCCATGCTGCTGCTGCTGTCATTCTGTAACATACACAGCCTTGGGACTTCTTCATGAACAAATAGAGCAGTTAAATCATTTCCCCCATCATACCAATACACGACCATCTATCTGTTTCTCCCCTGATCACCATTTAGGTTGTTTCAAGTTTTTGTCATTATAGACCAATGGTTCTCAACCTTCCTAATGCTGCAACCCTTTAATATAGGTCCTTATATTGCGGTGACCCCCAGCCACAAAATTATTTTTGTTGCTACTTCATAATTGTAATTTTGCTACGTTATGAGTCATAATGTAAATATCTGTGTTTTCTGATGGTCATAGGAGACCCCTGTAAAAGGGTTGTTTGAACCCCCAAAAGGGTCTTGACCCACAGGCTGAGAACCACTGTTATAAACAAAACTGGGGGATGGCTGGAGAGATGGCTCAGCAGATACACACACTTGCTGCTGTTACAGAGGACCCACCCAAGTTGAATTCCCAGCCCCTGAGTCTGGTGGCTCACACTGATCTGTAACTCCAGTTCCAGGGCATCCAGTACCCTCTACTGGTATCCAAGGGGGAACCCACATACACATTCACTGACTCTCACTCTCTCTCTCTCTCTCTCTCTCTCTCTCTCTCTCTTTCTCTCTCTCCCTCTCTCTCGTTTTTTGAAACAGAGTTTTTCTGTGTAGCCCTGGCTGTCCTGGAACACACTCTGTAGACCAGGCTGGCCCTGAACTCACAGACCCGCCCGCCTCTGCTGCTGAGTGCTGGAATTAAAGGCTGCGCCACCACATTTGGCCTACTTTGTTTTTCTATTGTAAAAACAAAACACAATGACCAGGTCACCTTATAAAAGAAAGGGTTTATGTGCCTTTTTAGTTGTTCCTGAGGGAGAAGAGTCTGTCATGGCAAAGAACTGTGGTAGCAATCAGCAGGCATGGCATCAGGAACCGGATGCAGAGAGCTCACATCTTGAACCACAAACACCAGAGAAGTCCTTCCAGTAAGGCCCCAAATACAAACAGTGCCACCAACTGGGGACCAAGTACTCAAACATCTGAGCCTGTGGGGGTGGAGTTCTCTTTAAACCACCACTGCCACAAGCCCACAGCCAGGTTCAGAGCCTCCAGCCAGGATCAGAGCCTCCAGCCAGGATCAGAGCCTCCAGCCAGGATCAGAGCCTCCAGCCAGGATCAGAGCCTCCAGCCAGGATCAGAGCCCTGAAGGTCCCCTAACCCTCCCAGCCAGCTGCACCAGCTGGTGATACAGGAGCCTCATGGTGGTGTAGGGGGATAGCCTCGGCCAAACCACCACCCTAACCCAGCCGGATTTACTGACTAGGTCCTGCTTTCCTCCTTTGACGGGCAATCCCTCTCTCACCACCTTGCCAAGTTTGGATCTAGGCCTTGCTGTGGCGCTCAGGGTGGCTAACTTTACTAACTTTTTTGTTTTTCTCATTTTTTGAGAAAAGGTCTCTATGTAGCTCCCTATGTTGACCAGGCTAGCTAACCCGAGTTCTGGGAGGTCCGGCTGCCTCTGCCTTTTGAATGATAGGGTTAAAGGTATGTGATACCTCACTCAGCTCCTTTGTCATATTCTTTTTAAAAGAATTTATTTATTGTTATTTTATGTGCATTGGTGTTTTGCCTGCATGTATGTCTGTGTGAGGGTGTCAGATCTTGAAGTAACAAATAGGTGTGAGCTGCCATGTGGTGCTGGGAATTGAACTTGCGTCCTCTGGAAGAGCAGCCAGTGAGTGCTCTTAACTGCTGAGTCATTTCTCCAGCCCCCTCCACCTTGTCATGTTTTAATCCACAATTATGTTCAATCTGGAGTTTATTCTGTCCATTAATTATTTAAAATTATTCTGTGTATTACGTTTCTAAGATTTCTCATCTGCTTCTGATGAAAGGTAAACCAATAAGGGCTGGAGATGTGGCTCAGCTGCAAGGGTGCTTGCCTGGTGTGTAGGAAGTCGTGCATTTGCTCCCAGTACTGCATAAAACTGGGCATGGAGAAGGATACCTGTAGTTCCAGCACTGGGGAAGTGGAGGCAGGAGATCAGGAGTTCAAGGTTAGTTATCACTGGCTATGTAGCAAATCTGAGACCCTGTCTCAAAAAACCAAACAAAAACAATTTTATTTTTGGATTTGAGTTATGGCTACATAGTTCAAGATTTAAAACACACAAAATAAAATAAAGAAATTATTGTTTTAAAAATATTTACCTCCAAGCTGGGTGGTGGTGGCACACGGCTTTAATCCCAGCCCTTGGGAGGCAGAGGCAGGCAGATTGCTGTGAGTTTGAGGCTAGCCTGGTCTACCGAGTAAGTTCCAGGACAGGCTTCAAAGCTACAGCGAGAAACCCTGTCTCAAAAAACAAACAAATAAACAAAAAAGTGCTAAGAGAAAAGATCATAAGCACTAAGTGCCTTTATTGAGAGATCTTATAGTAGCAACTTAGCTCACCTGAAAGCTTTAGAACAAAATAAGTAAAGACGCCCAAGAGTTGGCAGGAAATAATCAAACTGAGGGATGAAATAAACAAAATAGACAAAGAGAACAATACAAAGAATCAATGAAACAAAGAACTGGAGAAAATCAACATGATAGACAAACTAGCGAACAGAACACCGATAGTGCAGGCACTAAGATCAACAATTAATAAATGGGACCTCATGAAATCGAAAAACTTCAGTAAGGCAAAGGATACGGTCAATAGGACACAAGTGGCAATGTACAGATGGGAGAAGATTTTCACCAATTCCACATCTGACAGAGGACCAATATCCAAAATATAGAAAGAACTCGAGAAACTAGATGTCGACAAACTAAATAATTCAATTTAAAAATGGGGTACAGATCTAAATAGAGAATTCTCAACAGAGGAATTAAAAATGGCTGAGAAACGTTTAAAGGTTCAACATCCTTAGTCATCAGAGGAAATCAATTCGAAACGACTTTGAGATTCTGTCAGAATGGCTAAGATAACAAACACAAGTGATAGCTCCTGCTGCCGAGGATGCAGAGCCAGGGGCACACTCCTCCACGGCCGGTGGGAGTACAAACTTGTGCAGCCACTATGGAAATCATATGTCGGTTTCTCAGAAAACTGGGAATTCATCTACCTCAAGACTCAGCTCTACCACTCTTGGGCATATACTCAAAGGATGCTCTACCGTACCACAAGGACACTTGCTCCACCATGTTCATAGCAGCCTTATTCGTAATAGCCAGAACCGGGAAACAACCTAGATGTCCTTCAACCAAAGAATGGATAAAGAAAATTCACATTTACACAATGGGGCATTACTTAACTATTAAAACAATGATATCATGAAATTTGCATGCAAATGGATGGAACAAAAAAAATCACTCTGAGTGAGGTAACCCAGACCCAGAAAGACAAACATGGTATATATTTACTTATAAGTGAAAATTAGCTGTAAAATAAAGGGTAACTATGCTAGTGTCCACAGATCCAGAGAGACTAGGTAACAAGGAGGGTTCATAGGCGGATGCCAGATCTCCCCAGGAAGGGACTCTGGGGGCAGATGGGGTTGGAACAGGAGGGATCAGATGGGGGAACACTGTGAGAAACGACTGGAATTGGGGGACATGTCGGGGGTGAGGTGGAAACCTAGTGCAATTGAAGCTCCATGAAATCCGCGAGAGCAACCCTAGCAATGGGAGACACGGAGCCTGGACCAGTCACCTTCTGTATCCAGGCAAGGCCTCGAGTGCGGGGATTGGACACCATCCCACCACAAAACCTCCCACCTGCAGCTTGTCCTGCCTGCAGAGTGTTCTGGGACCAGAGCCTAGCAGAATCATTCTCAAAGAGACCAGAGAGGCTTCATCCAGCAACTGCTGGGAGCAGATGCAGAGTTCCACAGCCAAACATTAGGCAGAGCTTGGGGAGTCCTGTGGAGGAGCGGAAGGATGGAGGTGCCAGAGGGGTCAGGGACACCACGATAACATTATAACACAGCTCAGAATCAATTGACCAGAATTCATGGGGCTTGCAGAGATCAGGGAGCCTGTGTGGGTCTGACCAAAGTCCTCTGCATATATGTTATGGCTATGGAGCTTGGTGTTCCTACGGGATTCCTAACAGTGGGAGCAGGGGCTGTTGCTGACTCTTGTCTGCTTGTGGGACCCTTTCCTCCTACTGGGTCACCTTGTCCAACCTTAATGCGGTGGTATGCGCCTGGTCTTATTGCAGTTTGTTATACCATGTTTGGTTGATGTCCCTGGGAGGCTGCTGTTTCTTGGGGGAGGCAGAGGGGGATGGATCTAGGGTGAGGGGTTGGGAGGAGAGACTTGGGGGAGGGAGGGGAGGGGAAACTGCCATCAGGATATAATACATAAAAAAAGAAAAAGAAAAAAACTAGCCAGGAAAAAAATTATTACCATCATGACAATAATAAACAAACAAAAACCAAACCAGGTGGAAGGGGCACACCTTTAAACCCAGCACTCGGGGAGCAGAAGCAGGGGGGATCTCTGTGAGTTGGAGCCCAGCCTGGTCTACAGAGTGAGTTCCAGGACAGCCATGGCTACATAGAGAAACCCTGTCTCAAAAAACCAAACCAACCAATCAAAGAACACACACACACATGCACCAAAACCAAAACAAACAAAACAACAAAAATTTACTTGTTCTGACCAGGCATAGTGGTGTGTGCTTTTTTAATCCTCGCACTCAGGAGGCAGAGGCAGGGGGATCTCTGTGAGTTCAAGGCCAGTCTGGTCTAGAGTGAGTTCCAGGACAGCCAGAGCTACACAGTGAAACTGTTTCAATGCATATATCTTGCTATATATTTTTCTGTTTTTTTTTCATTTTTGTTTAGTTTTGTTTCATATACATACATACTACATACATACACACTACATACATACAGACATACATACTACATACATACAGACATAATGCTGTTAATCGAGGTGCAAGTGTTGGGGTGTGGGTGGGAGAGAACACAGTCACTAGAGCGACAGTGGGAAGAGAGGAGCATGGGCACTGCAAAGAGTTCTGTTAAGGAGCACAGCCTGCAAGAGAAGGGAGCGTGGGAAGCAAGGCTAGCACAGGAGGTGGGGGCTGTCTGGAGTCTCTGGAATAGGAGAAAAGAAAGCATTGCTGAAGGACCTGGACACCATTTTCTTAGCCATGTAGTCTTTGCAAACCTTCCTGGAGAAGCATAACACTGCATTTGGGGAGCGGAGTATCCTTGGACCATACCCAAGGCAAGAGGCAGGCAGGCAGTTGAGGCCTTTAAGCCTTCCACCTCAGGTGGCTCCCCGCCCCGATTCTCGTTTGCTGTCCCCTTCATAAGCTTGTATCTTGACTACTAGCCAGAGGTTCTAGACTTTGCCAGTACAGATTTATGTTGATCTCTGGCTATATTTAAAGACTATTTTATTCCACATCCAGTTCCTGCCTGGATGTGGAAGGCGGCAGCCCCCCAAAGGGGGTTCGACAGGGTTCATCCAGCAGGGGGCAGCAGCAACACACTTGGCGATGGGGTAGATTGGGGTGCCAGGGCTAACCCGTAGGGAGGAGCTTGCTGGAGGCAAATGTTCCTCAATTCCACTTCCCAGTTAAGCCCACACCCTGTGGCGGGTCTGCCCACATGTTTTCTGCAAAGCTGAAGAGTCTGGAATGAGGAGGCCTGACTCAAACCTTTTAGGACCCGGCTTTTTGTTCTTTGGTTTTTACCTAACACATCGTCATCTGCTTCAGCCGGAAAAGTTCTAGTTTCTCCCTGGCTTCTCTTCCCTTCTCTAGTAGTTTCTTTTCCTCCTGCGATAAGATGACCTGGCAAAAGCCACTTCAGGGAGAGGGGTCCACAGCACAGATTTCCAACCGTCAAGAATCGGAGAGCAGTGGTCACATCTATCCAGTCAGGAGGTAGAAACAGGGGCGGCGCACTTGCTGGGGACCTGCTCTCTTTCTCCACTAGATACAGCCCAGGATTCCCTTCCTGGGGAATGACGCTGCCCCCGGGGGGCGGGGGGGGGGCAGGACTCCCACTTCCAGGAACTCAATCAAGACAGCTCCCCAGAGTCATGCCCAGAGGCCCATTTCCCGGGAAAATTGCAGGTTCTGTCAAGTAGACAAGACTAACCATGACATCTTGGGTTCCTGACATTCCCCCCCACTTTCCTCTCACTGTCAGGACCATGGGTTCATCTGTGTGACCGTCCAGTCCCCGTGGAACTCAGGGATACGGTGAACTAGAGACTGATTGTCCTGACCCATGCATTCACCTCCAAGATTACGATCACCCGGAAGGCAAGGGCTCTAAGTTTCTCACGTCTGTGCTCCTTCCTCATTTGCTGGCTCTTCTGTTGACAGGGCAGGGCATGGGCTCTGCCTGCAATCAGGCCTACAGCTTTGCACACACGTGGATGCCACAGGGACGGTGCCTGGGAACGGGACATGTCTGGGGATCAAAATATAGTGATAATGAAGAGTTCTGAGAAGATTCCCTGACAGTCTGAGTGCAGGCCCTTCTGTTTTTCTTCAAAACCCACTGGCACACCCTAAATAACCTCTCCACCATGACCGCACAGCGGAGGCAGCGTGGAGAGCATTGTCTCTCGCTGCCTAAGTCACCAGTCACACTCCCGATTTTACCCGCTGGACTTCAGGCAGGTCACTTGCCCTTTCTGAAGCTCCACTGTCTGGTCTGTGACCGGGTGGTAATGACACATTCCACAACCACTTGATTGACATGCTAGAGGAAGGCAATGATGGGAGAAGGTGTCCTGTATAATGGAAGGCTTCAAAGCATTTTCTAAGCCGGGCGGTGGTGGCGCACGCCTTTAATCCCAGCACTTGGGAGGCAGAGGCAGGCGGATCTCTGTGAGTTCGAGACCAGCCTGGTCTACAAGAGCTAGTTCTAGGACAGGCTCCAAAACCACAGAGAAACCCTGTCTCGAAAAACCAAAAAAAAAAAAAGCATTTTCTAAAGGGGTCATGTATTGTGTGTCTTCATGAATGTATGTACACATGCATAGTGAAAGGGAATGGTATCAGATCTGGACACTCCAAGACCAAGTTCTCAGCACAAAGGAGATTTATTTGTCCCAGAGGGACAGAGGGCAGGGACAGGAGATGGAGGATGAGGGAGAAGAGAAGGAAACAATGGAGAAGGGGAAGGGGTATTTATCTCAGGGTGGAGGGTGTGGGGGTGGGGAGAGGCAACGATTAAAGAACTACCTCTGGATATAGAAGGGAGACAGACGTAGACACAGACCATAGGAAAATGACATTCCCCCCGAGACAGGGTTTCTCTGTGGCTTTGGAGCCTGTCCTGGAACTAGCTCTTGTAGACCAGGCTGAACTCTAACTCACAGAGATCTGCCTGCCTCTGCTTCCCGAGCGCTGGGATTAAAGGCATGCACAACCACCACCTAGCTGGAAAATGACACTTTATATGATGAGGTGTTTGATTTTAACTGGGCTTGTTAATTAGAGCAGTCAAAGGGGGGCTTTTGATTGCTGGACTTCAATACTCCGGTAGCTGGACCGGGATAGTCAGTCTCAGGAGACGGAAGTGGCCAAATAAGAGAATAGCCCTTGGTGGCTAGCTTTAGGAATGTAATCTAATGGTTTTTAGCAAGGAAGAGGGAATGAGGGAGAAGGACAAGGCCTGCCTTAGCCATATTTGCCATGCTTGGACCAGCCAGAGTCCCTCCATGTATGTGAAGTACAAAAGCCAGAGGGTGTGTTGGACCCGAGGAGCTAGAGCCACAGGCGTCGGGAGATAGTCACCAGGTGTGTTACGTGGGTCCTGCGGGCTAAACTCCCACCCTTAGGATTTCCCAGCAAGTGCTCGTAAGCACGGAGCCCTCTCTCTGGATCTTTAAAATAGTCCTCTATCCCAGGTCTCTTTAAGAGCACCCTGGCTCTTGTTTCCTAGGTACACTGAACTAAGCCATGAAATAAGATGTTAGGAAAAATTGCATCCTTGCTTGTTGGGGTGTCTATTAAAAGACAAGACAGGGCAGACAGGGTAGGATTGTTTGTAGGGATTTATCCGCTCCCAGCTCTTTGTTTTATTGGGGCCACGGCAGACTAATAGGAAGACCTACTTTTAAACCTGGATCTGGATTGACTGGACCAAAGGGGCACAGGCTTTAGACCATTTCTGAGGCTGCATCTAAAACACCCGTGGCGGATAAGACGGACATGGGATAGAGTTTGTCTGCTTGCACTTTCCAGGTAAATTCCACGTTGTCTCTGGCAATGCAGGACGAAGCACGTTTTCGTGAGCTGTTCTTTATTATTTGACGTTTAGCTTTCTGATGCAATTGATGGCTGGGAGTGTTCTGAGGGTAAGAAAAAAGGCTATTCATCTCTATATCCTGTCCGGCACCAAGTGGCCCTAGGGTCCCATTTGTTGGCCTGACTGCATTGTTCTTTCCTCTCTGGGACTCGGAAATACGCTGGCCAGGGTTCTTTGTCCTGTCCGATTTACAGGCAGCATTTGCAGAGTTCAAAACAACCCTTGCTTTAATTAGGCTTGTGATTTCTCTCCTGTTAAATCTCCCTGCTGTCCGCGTGGGCTGGGAGAGGAAGCTTTAACTCAGAGCACCTGCTTCTGTATCAGGGCCATTGCTGTTCCCTGTGGTGCCTGGTGGGGGGCTTCCTCCCCCACCCCCACATCCTTATCAAGTGAAATCAAACACTGAAGGAAACCGGCCAAGAAGCCAGGGCCCCTCAGGGAAACCAGAAAGCATAGAATCAACCCTGGGCCCAGCTGGGTCAGTGGCCCTCTTCCTTTCTGCATCCAGGGGTCCATGGCCTACTCCTAGCTCCTGACCAACTTTTCACTGCAGCTGACATTCCCAGAGGCAGGATTTTGCCACTTCCCCAGAAGATCAACGGCATTTGACCTTCTGCTGCCCTGCAGTCTGCCTCTAGCGGTGTGGGTGGCCCCTCTGCCCCACGGGACAGCCCTGGGGATCTTTGTTTCTAGTTCACCCCTGGGAATACCCCTGGAAGGCAGGAGTTTCTCAGAAACTTACAAACCCAAAAGGGAGTGAGGAAGGGAAGCTAAGCAGGAAGGAAACGGGAACAAAGCCGTGACAGGGCCTTCCTCCTTGGGGCCTGAGTGGCTGTTTAACCTTGGCACTTGGCACCACCCTAACTGCCCTGCCGCTTTCCCGTGTGAGTTCATGTGTGCCAGGCGTCCTATGGGACAAACGAGTCCACTCTCACCTTGATGCCTGTGTGTTTGTGATCGGCTCCTGGTGTGGCTCAGGCCGACCCAGAATCGACCATGTAGCCTAGGTGGGCTGGAACGCCCAATCAGATCCTCCTGCCCCAGGCTCCAGCGTGCTGGGAATAATGCCACCGCACTGCGTTCATTTTCTTGCTTTCTGTTGAAACTCTAAGTCCATTTAAAGGCATGGCGACAACCAACCCACTCTTAAATATTCCAGTATACGCGTGAAAAGCATAAGGTTGTCATATCACCGCGAACATAAAAGTGTAAGTAAATAAGATTAACAATAATTTTCTACCACTGATGCTTTATCTATACTCAAACGTCTACAGCTGTCCTCAAAATCTTCTCTGCTATTGTTTTGTTCAAAGTCAGAGTGTGATGTAGCATTTAAGGGCTCTTCTGTGTAGGATGTCTTCTGTGTACGACGTCTGTCTTCCGTGTGGGGGATATCTGTCTTCCATGTGAGATGTCTCCCGTGTGGGATGTCTTTCATGTGGAATGTCTTTGGTGGGGGATGTTTCCCGTGTGAGACGTCTTTTGTGTGGGATGTCTCCCCTGTAGGCTGTCTCTAGTGTGGGCTGTCTCCCATGTGGGCTGTCTCCCGTGTGGGCTGTCTCCCGTGTGGGCTGTCTCCCGTGTGGGCTGTCTCCCGTGTGGGCTGTCTCCCATGTGGGCTGTGTAAATGGATAAAACAGGACTGTCATATCTTGCCAAGACAGGGTAAGATAGTTTTGAAAAGTTTCTTGCCTTTGAAAATGGTATGTCAGTTATGTTAGGCCTTAGCCAAAGTTGGTTGCTTCAACATTGCGAATGAGACTTTGGGTGATTACCCAGGTAGTCAGTTGTCTCTGTCATTTGTTGCACATTTTGGAAGTTTCTCGATTGTACCTTCTGTTTACTCAAGTAATATTACTTCCCTTCTCAGATCTTTGATGGAGTTGAAGATTAGATAATTGTAGTTACCCTCCTCATGATTTAGCTAAACTTAATTTCAATACATTATTTAGACTCCTTAAAATAGAATGCTTAGTAAAACTTTTGTTATGCGTTCCTTGCTTAATATTGTGTATTGCTTGTAATTTTATATTTGGTATCTGTTCCTATTGTATATAGTTGTATTGGGTTTGAATGGATCTTGTTTAGACAAAAGGGGGAGATGATGGGGAAGCTCAACCAATCACATCTGGTTAGGGTGTGGCTGCCTGGAGTCCAGGTAGAAAAACCAGGAGATGCAGGTTCACGCTCCCTCCCTCCCTCCCTCCCTCGCTCCCTCCCTCCCTCTCTCTCCCTCTCTCTCCCTCTCTCTCCCTCTCTCTCCCTCTCTCTCCCTCTCTCTCCCTCTCTCTCTCTCTCTCTCTCTGTCTCTCTCTCCAGTGCCAGCCTGGACCTATCGGATTTCAGAACTTCCATTCTTATAGTGTAAGTTTCCCCTCTTTAACCATTAAAGTATTCCTGTTACTCTTGAGCTAGCCTGGTTACTTATCATACCGACCTAATTCGCAACAGGGCTGTCTCCCGTGTGGGATGTTAAAGAGTGGGGGGGGGGGCTCATTTCCTCCTACTGCTAGGAGGCCAGTCCTTCTGTCCTGTACAGGCCTGGGGTGAATATCAATCCACTTTGCTCAGAGTCCACAGGTTTAAATATTAATCGCATGCATATACATTTCAGAAAAATATCCAGACTAGTGCCTGACCACACACGTGGGCACCGTGGCCCCCTCAGACTGACACACTCAGTTACACAGCAGTGCTGAACTGGTCGGAGGCTCCCCCTCTACTCCTGGTCTCTCTACTCAGGATTAGGAATGGAGTAGCACTCACGGATGGAGCTTTCTTGTTGGTAAAACAGATTTGAACAAAAAGATCCTTCAAGTTCCTTTCAGCTTTGAACTGCTTTTAAATTGTGGGAAAAGACACACAACATGTGGGGACTCAAGAGCTGACTCAACAGCTAAGAGCACCGGATCTTTTCCCAGAGGACCCAAGTTCAGGGCCAGTACCCATGGTGGCTCTCAACTGTAAGTTTGAGGCAGCCTAGTCTACAGAGTGAGTTTCAGGACAACCAAACCAAGGTGGTCCTGCACAGAAACCCAGTCTCAAAAAAAAAAAAAAAAAAAAAAGTAAATACAAAGTAAAAAGAATCTATTGTATAGGGGCTGGAGAGATGGTTGGGCGGTTAAGAGCACAGCTGTTCTTCCAGAGGACCTGGGTTCAGTTCCCAGCACACACTTGGCAGTTCATAACCATCTGTACTTCCAGTTCCAGCAGATCTAGAACATCTGGCCTCCTTGGGCACCAGGCACAGACATGCAGTCAGGGAAAACATCTAAACTCATAAAAATAGGAATAAAGAAGAATCTACTGTAGGAAGATGCTACTGTTGCCGTGACACTGTAGGCGGAGTTTAGGAAAGCAGGGCAGAGCCGAAGCAGAGAATGTGACTCACCCCTGCTGCCGGGGCGACACCTGCAGGCTGCCCTGGCTTGTCCTTTGTCCCCACCCTGTGCTGACCACAAGCAGCCAGTCCTTTCTTGTCTCACCAAGCCCCTTGCAGCCTCTCTGACCTGCTTGATTATCTGTGTTCTTGGGCTTTCTGTTGAGCCCCCGAACAGGGAGCCCTGGCAAGAGATGTCCCGGCTTCCTCCGTGAGGTCGCCTCAGGGAGGCTGTTGCTCTAGACCAGCACTTCACAGGACTCCTAGAGGAGCTGTGAGTCACCTGTAGACTCTTGCCTTCTGTGTTCTGGTCAGAACTGTGCTCCTTCACACCTAAGGACATGGCCAGATCTTTCCGGCTCATCCGGGCTCCCTGAATTCCTATGACATCTTTGTATCGATCCCTGGTTCCTTTAGGAAACCGATACAAAGTTTCCTTTAGGACCCCCCCCCCTTAGATTGCCCAGTTTCCTGTACTACGTTCTATAATGCAACAACAGAATATGCCATAGTACATATTCTGTGTCCACATTGGAAAGTTGCATGGGATTGTGGTTGCTTAGCTGCAAGAAAACTATAGGCACGTAAGGTAGTGTCTGAGGAGAACAAAAGTGATGGAGACATGGGGACTGAGGAGGAAGAGTCATGTGGGACACGGGTCCCTGAGCAGCCTTCATCCGATGGCTAACGTTCACACCTGACACACATGGGGCCTGAGCAGCCTTCATCCGATGGCTGACGTTCACACCTGACACACATAGGGCCTGAGCAGCCTTCATCCGATGGCTGACGTTCACACCTGACACACATAGGGCCTGAGCAGGCCTCCTCAGATGGATAACGTTCACACCTGACCGCAGGAGAGACTATTAGTCTGGAGACCACACCTTGAATCTGGATACTCAGTGGGTTTTTTTTAGTGGCACTCAAGGGTGAATCTCAGGCCTTTGCACATGCTATATGCTAGACAAGCTCCATCTCTGGCCCTTTGCTTTTTAAGACAAGACCTCATTATATAGCTCAGGTTGGCTTTGAACTCGCTATGGTACCCCAGCTGATTTTGAGTTCCTGCCTTCTGCTTTACCTCCTGTACACTGAAACAAGTTGTAGACCATCACCATGCCCAGTTTAGAGACTAAAAAAGCTTAATTTGAGCATTATTTATCTTATTTGTATGGGTGTTTTGCCTGCATGTATGTATATGTGGCACATGCATGTCTGGTGCCCCAGGAGGTCAGAAGAGGGCCTCAGATCTCTTGGAACTGGAGGTACGCGTGGCTGTGAGCCACCATGTCGGTGAGGTACAAGTGTTTCCGATGAAAAAGATTTCAGTGGACTAAAAACAAAAAGATGAGTGAAGATGTAAATAATGGTGAGAGGTGGATGGCTGGCCTTTAACCCCAGCACCTGGGGGTGAGCTGGGGCTAGCCCCATCGAGCTACATAGTAAGTTCCAGGCTACCCTGGGCTCCATAGTGAGACCCTGTGAAAGAGAAAGATCGATCTCAAGTGTTATGGGAAGACAATGAGAAATTAAATTTTTTAAAAGGTAGTTTGTTCCAGGAAATACAGTTCTGATATAAATAATTAATGCTGGCAAAACTCATCCGAAATGTCTATGGTGTGGGGGTATTGGGCCTGTCCTCACAGTACTTGGGAGGTGGGAGCTGTAAGATGTTGGTTGAGCTCAAAGGTAGCCTGGGCTACACAACAAGGCTCTGTCTCCAAGATGGAGAG
Source organism: Chionomys nivalis (assembly GCF_950005125.1). Lineage (NCBI taxonomy): Eukaryota > Metazoa > Chordata > Mammalia > Rodentia > Cricetidae > Chionomys > Chionomys nivalis. The sequence goes on from NC_080088.1 coordinate 62,417,491, forward strand.
GGATCAAGACCCTCCTTGAGGGCAGAATGACAGGAATCAAAATGTCCAGTTCCCTCCACTGACCAGGAGGAGTGATATGAGCTTTACTAATTTTCCATTTAGGTCTGGGCTGCATAAAAACAAGACTTATGGTTCCTGGAATTGAGTTTCCTCCAGTTTTGAAAATTACAGTGTCGGCCTCCAGGCCCCTGTCTGCTCCTTCGACAACTCCACACAGTGACCCCACAGCAATGTGTTACAGCCTCTTTTTCAAACTTGGGTTGGGTCTTCCTCTGGGAAACTCAGAACATTCCTTCCCTTTGACGGAGAAAATGGAAGCAAAACACCTGCCTTGCGCAGTTCTGCTTTCTGTCAGCGCCAAGAAGACAGCACCAACCACAAGCAGCCAGTCTCTTTCTTGCCTTACAAAGCCCCTCGCGGGCCTCTTTCCTGTGTGACTTTCACTTTCCCAGAGGACCTAGTTCGCTCCCTCCCCTCCCCTTCCTCTGTGGTTGCACTCCCTGTCCAACTTGGCTTCACTTTCCCCCACAGTCAGAGAAATGGCTGAGTCGGGAGGCTTCTTTCACCTCCCCTTTGGAGACTGCACTTGAACTCTCACAGGTCGGGGGAACCTTCTTTAGCTGTCACGGGGATTGGGGTATAACTCAATGGTGAGCCCCTGCTTAGATTGTGCAAGGTCCTGGGTTGAGTCCCTAGTGGTCTGACACCTGCCTCCACCCCCACCCCAGCAAAGTTTGGAAAAGCTTCAGCTTTCTCCCAATGTGGTGTTTTCTCAAGCTGTAGCCTATCCTTTTAATTTTTAAAAAGATTTATTTTATGTGTGTCTGTGTGTGCCAAAGTCTATCTATGTGGACCCCATGCATGCAGGTGCCTGCAGACACAGAAAAGAGCCATGGATTTCCTGAAGTTACAGATGGTTGTGAGCTACCATGTGGGTGCTGGGAACTGAACCCAGGTTCTCTGCAAGAACAGAAAGTGCTCTTGACTGTTAAGTCTTCTCTTTGTCTCCTAATTTAATTGTCTCTGTTTTCTGAAACAGAGTCTCATATCGCAGTTCGGAAACATCATAGAGCCAAAGATAGCTTGAACTTTCCGTCTTCTCTGCCTCCTCTGTCAAAACTAACAAAGGCAGCCCGGCGGTGGTAGCACACGCCTTTAATCCCAGCACTTGGGAGGCAGAGGCAGGTGGATCTCTGTGAGTTCGAGGCCAGCCTGGTCTAGAAGAGCTAGTTCCAGGACAGGAACCAAAAAGCTACGGAGAAACCCTGTCTCGAAAATCAAAAAAAAAGCCGGGCGGTGCTGGCGCACGCCTTTAATCCCAGCACTTGGGAGGCAGAGGCAGGCGGATCTCTGGGAGTTCGAGGCCAGCCTGGTCTACAAGAGCTAGTTCCAGGACAGGCACCAAAAGCTATAGAGAAACCCTGTCTCGAAAAACCAAAAAAAAAAAAAAAAAACCAAAAACCAAAAACTAACAAAGGCATCTGTCACACGCTTTTTGCTTTCTCCCAAGGCTCCCTGGCACTTCCACTCTGCCAATTCCTCCTTCTGGCCAAAATTAGGTACAGAGCGTCAGTTCCCCTTAATACTTCCTCTGGCTCTCTGGAAGGTGAACTTGTCAGCATTAATTCCCACAGGATGCATGGGCAACCGGAAGCCAAGCACCTTGCTCTAGTTCATCCATGGCGAACAGTGGAGCTCTGACTCCAGAGGCCAAACACAGGCTCCTGTGCTGAGTACCTGTTAGAGTCTGGATAGACCATGGGCGGCGGGGAGAGGGGGTTCCCTGCAGACACCAGGTACGGTAGAGTGTCATCCTCACGATGCAAGAAGGTCCAGCACAACTCAAAAGTTGGTGTTGGTTCAGACTTCCGGAGGGTGACCCCAGGCAGTTTACTTTAGAAGTCCTATATTAGTACACCACGGTTTGGAAAAAGATTTTAATTAACTCAGTCTCATGTGTACAACCAAGCTGAAGATGGCATTACATTGAAACTCTTTTCAAAGCCCGTGTGGCACCTTCCATGCAGATGGGTTCCGATGACTGAGAAACAGTGCTCAAAGGTCTAAGGAAGGAAGTCAGGTGTGGCCTGGCCCTCCAGACAGCACAGGGCACCAGGTGACTGACTACATCGGCTCCCAGCCTCTAGGAAGAAAGTATACATCTCTGCCTTTGAAGAGCCAGCCCTGCGTGTTGAACATCCCTGGTCTCCCTAGTGCTTATCTGTGAGCACAGCCCTGGTGGCCTCCACAGTAGACTCGCAGCAGCTTGAATGTACCAAGGCCAGCCATAGGCACCTCTCTGCCTTAGCTGCTTTTGTCATGGGAGGTGGAGGGGTTTGTGGTTCATGGTCTGGTTCTGGGGTCTCTATTAATCCTCCCGGAATCTCTGATACCTCCTTTCTGGTATTTCTCCTTCCATTCTTGGCTTGCTTTCTTCCTCATCATTTTTCTTCGTCCTTCTTCTCTTCCTCCTCCCTTTTATCATTTTGACCCAACATTTCTTGTCTTTTTACAAAGTGTCAAAGTTTTTTTTTTGTTTAGAAACTGCTTATAATTAACTTTTAAACAATAACTTAACCCGGCAACTATGCCCCCTCATCTGCCAGCCAGTTTCTCTACTAGAAAGGAAGGCTCCAGCAGCCTTGAGGGTCAAACAGATGCTCTGCCATGGTGGTGGGCAGACTGCCTGCACTGCCCCAGCTTCGGGCTCAGAGAACTGTGGCCCAGCTTCAGTGCAGAATCGTCCCTCTGCCTCCCAAGGCCTGTATCACCATTCCTCCGCGCCCTTGGCTTTCAATCCTTGTGACCCGAGCTCCACTCTGCTTCTCACCCTCCGAAAGTCTTCATCCGGACAGTGTGAGCTCCCCCCACCCCCCCCAGTGGGAGGCCGCATATACCTCTGGGGACTAAATTAGTGGTGAGTTCCAAAGAAAATGGCCTGTGCTTGTGGCTCCTCCTCTAAAAGGTGGAGTATTTTCCTCCAGAAATGGAGGTGTTTGTGCAATGCCACTCCATTGGGTTTCTTTGTTTTTCAGTTTTGGTTTTTGGAGACAGGTTGTTTCTTTGTGTGTCCTGGCTGTCCTGAAACTCACCCTGTACACCAGGCTAGCCTAGAACTCAGAGATCCACCTGCTTTTGCCTCCTGAGTGCTGGGATTAAACGCATGTGCCTCTACTATCCATCAATGTCTTTATTTTTTTTATTTTCTTTGTTTTTTCGAAACAGGGTTTCTCTGTAGCTTTGGTGCCTGTCCTGGAACTAGCTCTTGTAGACCAGGCTGGCCTCGAACTCCCAGAGATCCACCTGCCTCTGCCTCCCGAGTGCTGGGATTAAAGGCGTGCGCCACCACTGCCCGGCTCAATGTCTTTATTTTTTAAATTATGTTTGTGTGTGCGTGCGTGCACTCATGTGCACGTGTGAGTTTCTGCTTCTGTTGCAACTCAAGGGTACACTGAACTTCAGGCCAAGCAACCAAAACCCCAGTCATCATGATACAAACAGCTAATGGTCACTGAGTTACGAGGTTTGACAGGGGCAACATTTCATTTTCTTAACTGTTCTGTGAAGTATGTTCTACTATCAAATGCCTTATAAATGTGGACTGAAGCACAGGGAGACACACATAGGGGCAGAGCCAGGCAGTTCTGCAGGGAGCCATCCGGTCTATGCAACCTGTCGGTCCCCCCAACAAAGTTTCCGTGAATTATCTCCAAATGCTCCATGTAATTGATGCATTTAGGTAAAAAAGTATTTTACTAAAGTAGTCTAAAATTTACTGTTATCAAATTGAATCTGCAAATGATCATAAACTCAATACTGTTTTCTTATTAATAATTCCAACGATCATGTTCAGAGTTACAATGATACAGAACTGTGATTTCAGAATGGCTTCAATGGTAATCGTAACCCAGACTACAAATGTGCCTGTCTCATAATCCATTACGAGTTGATTCTGTTCATTTTTTTTTTTTTTTTTTTTTTGGTTTTTCAAGACAGGGTTTCTCTGTGGTTTTGGAGCCTGTCCTGGAACTAGCTCTTGTAGACCAGGCTGGTCTCGAACTCACAGAGATCCGCCTGCCTCTGCCTCCCGAGTGCTGGGATTAAAGGCATGCGCCACCACTGCCCGGCTCTGTTCATTATTTTTGAGTCTGCGCCGAGACTACATCCCTTGTAAATGCTTTGATTGTCTACTGAAGTTTCTGCTTACATGTTGGGCATGCTTTGAATATGTCAGTGCTTCCTCTATTATTCAGTCTGGGGTAACTGAACTTCTAGGTGTTTCCAGGCCTTACTTGCCCTAACGTATCCCCCAGGAAAGACCTCAGCACAGTAAAAAGAGACTCTCTTAGAGGGGAACACTCCCATCCTCTCAAGCGACTTGGTTTTTTCTGGAGCAAGCTGACCATCGTTTTCAATGTTTGCTAATTGGACTACAGCCTGGTTTCTTCAGGGGTCCCAGGGCACCCGCAGAGCCACGGGCAATAAGAGTTTGCTCCTGGGAGACCAGTAGCTAACACTACCTCCTGGTGACTTGAGGAGGAAGTTCACTTTGACTTCCAGACCCCACTCTTGCCTCTTTCCCATCTCTCTTCTGAACCGACCATCTTTGGATCTGAAGTAAGTTGTTCCCTACGAGTCAGGGCTCCTGATCCCAAGCAGTGGAAGACGATCAGCAACAGTGAGAACAGAGTTTATTGGAAGGACCATGGTAGACACTGGTGCGAAGGCTAGGGATCCAGATGAGGAAACAGGCAGCTTCAGGAAGAGGCAGGCAGCTCTGAGCACAACCTAATCATCCTGCCCGCGGAGCAGCTGGTTGGAAGCCCTCGTCACCGTGGCTGCTGAACACTGCCTCTGACATCAGAGGTCTTTGCCGCATCTGATGGCATACTCACACCGTGAGCTCCAGACCTGTGGGTTTGGCATGTCTCACAGTCGGGGCCAGAGCTTGGATTATACAACCACACTTTAATTCTCTAATTTTCTAGGGGCACGGCTCTGTTTCTTAAGACTGTGCAAGGCAATGCTTCCCTGAAGCATAGAGGAGCCTGGGTGCTGTCAGACTTCAAAATCCCAGCAAACAGTGACTATTATAGACCCCAGTTCTAGGAACATAGCCCTCTCTTCTCAAGGGGAAAAGGGAATAGCTTCTTCCCAAAGGGATAAGTGTCCCTTTTTCTTAACAAAGAGCATCTAGCATCAGGGACACAAAGGCAGGTGTATCTTTGTGAATTCGAGGCCTGGTCTACAGAGTGAGTTCCAGGACATCCAGGACTACACAGAGAAACCTTGTCTTGAAAACCAAACAAATAAAAAAAAGCAATTTTCTGGACTTTTCTGATCTATAACAATGTGCAATCAATTTATGTAATCAAATTATACTTCTTTATAAATATTTATTATCTATTCCATTCTATACTCATATTAACATATCATCATGAAAATATTTGCTTTATTAATGTAAAATTATATAATTGAAATATTAATGATCTCCTTAACAACTGTCTCCAACACAGAACTAAGATGGCTGCATTTTAAATAAATCTATAGCATCAAAATATTCAAAACATAGTATTTAAAAATGTGCAAACATGTAAACACATAAACATATAAACATGTAAACATGCAAACATGTAAACATGAAAAAGGGAGAGTCCAATGACTGTAAATATTTTTACTTTAAGAGGCTGTCTCAGTTTACTTTCTAGGGCTATGATAAACACCCTGACCTAAAGGCAACTTTGGGAAGAAGGTTTCTTTTTATAGCATGGTGAAAGGAAGTCAGGGCAGGAACTCAAGGTAGAAATCTGGGGGCAGGAACTGAGGGAGAATAATGGAGGAACACTGTTGACTGGCTTGCCCTCATGGTTTCCCCAGCCTGCTTTTTAGTATAACCCCGGTACCACCTGTCCAGGGGTGGCACTGCTCAAAGTGGACTGGGCCCTCCCACATGAATCCTTAATTAAGAAAAGATATGCTGCACAGACTTGCCTACAGGCCAATCCGAAGGATGCATTTTCTTATGTGAGGTTTCCTTTTTCCAGATGACCAGCTTGTATCAAACTGACAAAAAACACAAAAACAAACAAACAAACAAAAACAACTAGCCAGTACAAGCCAAATACCAACTTAAAAACATTTGGTAACTACCAGGGTGTTATTTTTATACACCCTGAATTTATAGCTTATGATTTTATCAACGAAGACCTGGCAGTTAGAGGCTGGGGTAAAATCCTCTAGCTCAGAGAGGTTGAGGAGCAACTAGCTGACCTTCCTCCTTTGCTGTTACCTCAGAAAAGATCACATCAGTCCACTGCCCCAAACCGTAAAGGCCCACCATACTCAAAGTCCCCCCTACTCCTGCATATGTGTCTATCGTCTTCTGAACTCCCTCTGACTCTACGACTTCTGTCAATTAGTCACTGACTCTGCCTCCTGACCTAAGTTGATTTCATTTGATTAACACAACATTTCCTGTTTTTGTCCAAATAAAAAAGAAAGGTTTTGCTGGACAGTGGTGGCACACACTTTTAATCCCAGCATCAGGAGGCAGAGACAGGCAGATCTCTGTGTGTTCGAGGCCAGCCTGGTCTGAAGCAGAAATTTTGAAGGACTATCCTGCCTTGTCTTGGCAAAGTTCAGCAGTCAACTTCTTTGTGTCCTGCTTGTCCAAGTTGTATAGCATACTGTCAGCAGCGATGCGAAGGCAGTTTTTTCTTTCTTTTTTTCCTCTTCTTTGAGACAGGGTATCTCTGTGTAGCTTTGGAGCCTGTCCTGGAGCTTTCTTTGTAGATCAGGCTGGCCTTGAACTCACAGAGATCCACTTGTTTCTGCCTCCCAAGAGCTGGCATTAATGGTGTGTGTCATCACCGCCTGGCAAGGGCAGTTTCTTGCCAGTGACTAACTTTGCCACAGAGAAAGCAAATTCCATATGGAGATTCTTTGAGGCCCATCATCCTTTTATTTTTCCTAAGTAGATTGGTGCTGCCAGGAGTAGACATGTCCCACTGTTATAAAAAGCCTTATGTTATTAAAATATCTTTGGCATATTCTGTATAGCTTTGAAGCATTTGAAAATCACCTCCATCTCTCTAAAATACATGAGGTTAAATAAAGCTTATTTCTGTCTACATCCAAACCCTTACTACAAGTTTAATTGTTATCTAATTATCCTAAACAGTTTGTAATGTTAGTTTTCAGGAACTAGAATGTTACATTTTTAAATGAGTTGCAAAGGTACAATACCTTACAGTATGATGTAACACAAATTACCTTAAGTTTGTATCAATATACAAAAATCCATACCAATTTAAAATATTTGAGACTAGTAGTTGCTTTTTAGTTTAAAAGTAGATTCAATAATCTACCCTTTTAACCCCTTTTTTTCTAAGAAAGACAGAGGAAAGAAAAGGAAAGAAAAGAAGAAATTCCTAAATCTAACCTACTTTTAGTTTCCTCCCTGACCATAACCAATAACAACTTGTAACTACCTCCCCTAAATGATGCCAGACATCCATAACTCACCCAATGACCAAAAACACCCATGCTACCTTGTGGGGATGTGGACATTGTGTTCTTAAAATCACTTCTTGTTTTCTGGTGGCAAGGACATCTTTAGAGGATCCTGAGAAAATAGGGCTAATGGTTAAGTCCTGGGAGAGCTAACTGTATCATTTGTTGTCCAGTCTGTGTGCAGAGTTTATCTCAAGACCTGGCTGGAGTAGTCTATGGGGGGATGGGGGGTGATGGACCATCTTAGCTAACTGCCTTGAAGTTGTCCTGAGCAGTTTGTAGTCCAGAGCTGATCTTTGGGAGGTGTTTGTCAGCTTAGAGGCTTACTACAGTCCAGGTGGATTTGTCATTACAGGGCCCCATCATCAGCTTGGAGACCTCTAACATCTCTCCTAAGAATGTCATGGTTCACTGCAGAAAACTTAAATATTTTCAGTGTCATATGCAGCAGATCTCTGAGAGGTTAAAGGACCACACTCTGTTAAATAATCCAGGATATACAAAGTTAGTTCCTAGTTACCTGCTTCAGACTCAAACCCAAAAACCTATACAGGAAGGTAGATGAAGCTTATTTCTAGAAATAACACTCTATATGACCACTAATAATAGGGCAGAGAGTTTACATATACATAATAATCTTGCAGATTTTGAGATAATATTTATACCTTAAAAAGCTTTAAAAGTCAAATGAAAGGCAAAGGATGATGAGATTAGCACACACATTCACACTCAATACACATACATAATTAAAACATTTTTTAAACTTTAAAAAATAGATTGTCTTGATAACTGGAAAGTATCAACTTAACTGTTAACTTTTTATTAAGATTAAAAAAATCTTTAGACAGGGGCTGGAAAGATTGTTCAGTGTTAAGGGCACTAAATACTCTTTCAAAAACCCTGGGTTCAACTCCCAGCACCCACATGGCCACTAACGAATGTGTGCAATTTCAGTTCCAGGGCCCTGACACTTTTACACAGACACACATGCAGGCAAAACACAAATGCACATGAAACAACAATAAATAAATAAATTTTAAAATTTTTAGACAAAAATTTTTTTACATGTCTTATAATCAAGACGGGGTGGATGGGGATTTTCTTCTTGATTCCTGCTTAGTTATTTTTTTGGTGTTTTTTCTTTTAGTGTTTTAATGAACCATAACTCACATATAACAGAAGTCAGATTTAAGATGTCTGAGGCAATGTTCTTCTTAGCATAATCACCGCGTGGTGAGACCATCAGTACTAGAGAGTATTTCCACCAACCCACAAGGAGACCCCGTGATCAGCAGCAGTTACTCCTAAATCTAAATCTAGCTAAATCTAGATGATTTCTGTTTCTGTTACTTAGTCTGGACTTTTCATACACAAAATGGAATCAGAAAATAAACAATCTTTTGTCATTGTCTCCTTTCACTAAAGGTAAGGGTTTAAATTTGTCCGTTTGCAGTGTGTACTGGTATGGCACGCCTTCTGTGTGTTTGTGTGCATGGCGTACATACATGTGTGTAGAGGTGGGGAGTTGATGGTTAGTGTCTTCCTCAGAGGCTCTCCACTTTATATTTTGAGATGACCAAATGGTCTCTCATTGAACCTGGAGCTCACCAATTCAGCCAGGTTGGCCAGTGAGCCAGGCACCTTCTGTATCACCCCCCAGCACTGGAATTACAACTGTGCTTCATAGTTCCCAGCTTTTACCTGGGTGCCAGGGATACCTCATGCCTGCACAGCAAGCATTCTTACCCACTGAGCCACCTTGCCAGTCCTCACTGTATCCTTTTAACGGTAAGCTGTTATCCCATTAAATGGATAGACAATTGGCCCTGTGTGTTTAATGAATCCACATCCACAGATTCAACCACTCATGGATAGAAAATATTATTTTTATTATTTTTACAAACAGTTACAAAGCCAAGGAGATGGCTCACTGGGCCAAAACAGTGACTGCACAATCCTGATGACCTGAGTTTAATCCCTGAAACCCATGTAAACTTGGAAGGAGAGAACAGACGTCAATAGTAGTCCTCGGACCTCCACACTCACACTATGACACACATACTACCTCTCTCTCTCTCTCTCTCTCTCTCTCTCTCTCTCTCTCTCTCTCTCTCTCTCTCTCTCACACACACACACACACACACACACACACACACACACACACACAAATAAAATAAAATCACAAACACATAGCCAAAAAAATTAATTAAAAATTTTAGATAGTATTCAAAGTAATGGGTGTCACTATGATGTGTGTGTGTGTGTGGTGTGTGTGTGTGTGTGTGTGTAATTGCACTTTGCTCTTATTCACCCCCTCCTGCAGGTCTCTGTCCTCCTTCCCAATGTCCCTTTTGCTTTCACGTCACTTTTTCTGTCACACTTTCTTGTCTTCTCCCCTCCTTTAGATTTCACCTCCCCAAGTCCCTTTTATGCTTTTAAGCTACACATGCACACAACACACACATGCACACACACTTAAATCAAGAGTCCACACATGAGTGAACATGTGATATTTGTCTTTCTGAGTCGGAATTATTTTGCTTAACATAATGATCTTCCCTTCCATCCATTTCTTGTAAACGTTATAATTTCTTTCTTTATTGCTCAATCGACTTCCATTGTGCATATGTCACTTAAAGATTCTTCTCATCTGTTGATGAGCCTTGAGCTGGTTCCAGATGTTGGCTAATGTTACTAGCAGCAGAAGTATCTCTGGGGTGTGCAGACTCAGATTCCTTCGGGTGTATACCCAGAAGTGGCACATCTGGGGAGTGGGAAGGCTGGTAGTTCTATTTTTAGCTTTTTTGAGGAACCTCCACACTGACTTCCATGGTGGCTGCACCAGTTGACACTCCGACCAGCTCTGTGTGAATGTTCCTCTTTCCCCATGTCCTTACTAGCATGGGCACATGCCGATCATCCTGGCACGCGGGAGGTGCAGGTAAAAGGACTAGAACTTCAAGGTCACGCTCAGCTGCACGGCAAGAGTGAGGACAGCCTGGACTACAGCATCTAAAGCAAAACAAAATAAGAAAGAAATCATGCCTGACAAAGTATAATGGTACATGTGTATGACAATGACATTATGAAACCTGTCATGTTGCATACTAACCTAAAAATAAATAAAATACAAACTAAATATGTACTGAGGAAGGTTAGATTCTTTCCTACCATGTCCATAAGTAATATATGTATAACAACCATTTAAACACTCAATGTATATTAGGTATGGTAGAAGTATTAGGGAAATGACTTAAAGTGCATGGGAGGGGTTGGTGAGTTGGCTCAGTGGGTAAAGGTGTTTGCTACCAAGCCCGATAACCTGAGTTTGATCCCTAGGACCCAAACAGTAGGAGATAACTGACTTTGCAAGTTGTCTTCCAACCTACAAACATGCACAAATACATGTGTACGCACACACAAATAATAAATGTAATTTAAAAAACCCAAGTAGATGAGGAATGTTCATAGGTTATTTGCAAATATAACACCATTTAAAAATTTAAATTTTTTTATTTATTTGTTTATTTGTTGTGTATGTAAGTTGTGTGGGCCTGCTTGCCATGATGGATGTACAGATGTCAGAGAGCAGCTTGTGTGAGTCAGTTCTTTCCTTCTACCATGCTGCCCACTGCAGCACCATTTTATGTAAGGAAGCAGAACTCCAGGGATGTTGACACCTTGGAGTTGGTCCTCTGGCCGTCCCATGTTCCATCACTGGAAAAATCCATTTTCATGAATGTTGCAGTGAATGTGCATATATTTTGGTCACCCAGGAACAGAACTGGCAAGCACTGGTAAGTCTTAGGTTGTTTCCCAAAGCTTCTGCCTTCACACATTCCCACCAGCAGCGTGTCAGGACCCGATCTCTCCACATCTTGTCAATATTGTGAGTTTTCTATTCTACCCACCTCAGTGGCTATCAAGACGTGCCTTGATTTGTGTTTCTCTGGTGGACGTGAACATCTTTTCCGTGTGTATCGGCCATTGGTAGATCTCTGAGAAAATGTGTGTTCAGACCTTTGCCCATGATTGCTCTCTTTCTCTCCCTCCCTCCCTCCCTCCCTCCCTCCCTCCCTCCCTCCCTCCCTCCCTCCCATTGTTTTGTGGACACTGAAACCTGGTTCTGGTGCACATGGCAGGCAATTACTCCATCACTGAGCTAGTCCTCCAGTCTAGGAATTCCCTATGTGGGTGACACTGTTGTATCTAGAGGAACTGTCTTCTTTTTTTTTTTGATTCTCTCTTCCATCTCTTGTATTCTGCTGTTTAGGCTTGCATTGCATTTGTGGTTCCTGATCGTTTTCTCATGATTTCTGTTTCTATAATTCCCTCGGCTTGTGTTTTCTTTATTGTCTCTATTTCAGTTTTCAAGTTTTGAATAGTTTCTTCCCTATGTTTGATTGCTTTTTCTTGGTTTTCTTTAAGGAATTTGTTGATGTCTTCCAGTTTTTTGTTTGTCTTTTCTGAGGAACTGTCTTTTGAGTAGTATCTCTTGAAGTTCATCGTGATGCAAAGGCCCTCGGGGAGAACTGACTTTGGGATGTGAGGCTATCAAGAACGAGAAAGGAGCCTGATGGGCTGCGGAGACTGCTCGTTGGTTAAAGAGTCTGTCCTATTCTTCCAGAAGTCCAGCCCTGATCCCAGTACCTGTGTCCAACAGCTCACAACCTCCTGGAAGCTGGGACCCAATGCTTCCAGTTTCTGTAGGCACTGCAATCGAATGCACATAATCCCTCCTGTACACAATTAAAAATAACAAAATCTGTTAAAAGCAGATAGAAGACGACATCATCACATTTCTGCGTGTCCTTTTCCTCTTCTACTGATCCTTGTCCCCACAATTCTAAATAGACGTTAATGGCTCTAAGGCAGTGATTCTCAGCCTTCCTAATGCTATGACCCTTTAACACAGTTCCTCATGCTGTGGAACCATAAAATTGTTCTGTTGTCACTTCATAACTGTAATTTGTTGCTCTTATGAATCGTTATATAAATATCTGATATGCAAGATATCTGATGTGTGACTCTGGGGTCGCGACCCATAGGTTGAGAACCACGGCTTTAGCAAGGCTGAATATGGGAAGGACTATTCAGCTTCTCCCAAACACGAGGCATCTCGTTTTGAGAATTCTCCGCTAGAATTTAGGCAACTGTAGTTGTCAGACATCTGAGTTCTGGAAGAATTCGGGGACGTTTTATGCATGTAGAGTGGGAACGGTCACTACACTTGGGGCAAGTACGGGGAGGCGTTTGTGGGATCCTCAAGGAAGCAAGGGGAGGGACTGACAGAAAAGACGATGGCCAGGAGAGCAACAGGGGAGCTTGCGAAGGAGAGACGACCTGGAGGACAGGGTGGGGTGGAGTGGGGAGGCTGGGGGACCAGGCAGTGGCATCTGATCACCCGTCTTCAGGACGGCAGTGGGAACCGTATCTCTGATCAGCGTGCTTTTATAAACACTGTGTGAAGTGTGGAGAGGAAAAGTGGTTGAGGGGTCTGAATTTAGCTTCTGAGCTCAGAGCTAAGCTGGTAAATGTTTCTGGGGTTCATCTTCCTCTGGTTTGTTGGTGTGAGAAAAAAAAAAGCTTCCCCGTTTCCGCCTCAGTGGCCCCTCTCCTCTACCGACCCCACCCTGCTCCCCGCTTGTGGCTAAACTGCCCAACTGCCAATTAAAACCCACATTTCCCAGCATGCCTTGCACCCCTCAGAAGTCTCAGTTCCTTCCATTCACCCTGCACTTCAGCTGAAAGGGGCTTTAGTCAATCACCCCTGGTTCACCACAGGGCAATGTGCTCTCTCTGGGCCTCTACCTCCACCTCCCCCGGGTGAGGGAGAATCTGCTAGCACTCCACAGTAAACCACACTTGAGCAGGAAGAGCCTGCCCATTGCGTTGTCCCGGGCCACCATCACCAGGAAGCAGTGCCAGGCTTTCCCTCTTCAGGCAGCTCCGCGGGGACTTTTCTGTGGGGTCCTGTCCAGGAGTGTATGGCTTCTGGTGAGAGCGGGCTGAGACGTGAACTTGAGCTGGGGGGCTCTGTGGCAGTGGCACCGTGCCCCACGGCCAGGGCTCTTCTGGGCTGCCAAGAACTTCCTCTTAGCCCGTGCATTTCCTCACAACTCCGGAAGCTACAGCTGACCCACCACCCCCACCCCCAGGCCCGCATCCCTCCCTGTTCTAGGAATTCACCTCCCTTTTTGTTCCCTCGTCCCCGTGAGTATTCCCTCCTCTGGGTCACCATGTGGGGTCGGATTCTGAACTCTTCACGTTCTGAAAACCAAAGGGTTGTTCGGGTTTCATAGCCTGAAGGGGCAGAAAGCTTTTTGTTCACTTTGTCTAATTGCCCTGGGATTGGAAATTTCACACTTGCTGACAAAAATATCACTGGGTTTCGAGACAGTTTCTCTGTAGTCTTGGCTGTAGAACAGACTGGCCGCAAACTCAAAGATCTACCTGGCTCTGCTTCCCAAGTGCTGGGATTAAAGGCATGTGCCCATCGCTGCCAGGCTCAGAAGATAATTTTTACAATTTTACTTTTCATGTGTATGAATGTTCTGTCTGCATGGATAGATGTATGTGCACCACACGTGTGCCTGGTGCCCATGGAGGTCAGAAGGTGTCAAATTCCCCGAAACTGGAGTTATGAACAGTTGTGAGCTTTCATGAGGGCGCTGGGACCTGAACTAACGGCATCTGCGAGAGCAGTAAGTGCTCTTAACCACCAAGTCGTTGCTCCAGTCCCCCAAAACTTTTAATAAAAAAACCATAGTCAATATTACTAAAAGCCTAGTTGGTCTGGGTTCCTATTGTTGCCATAAACCAGTCCAGATTGAGAGACCCCGCGGGACACCCGTCTCTCGCCACCTCCGTTTGTTCAGTGTGAATGAGTGGGGCGCTCAGGTGACAGTCGCTCGCGGGAGTTGGGTCTCCACATGGATTCTGGGGCGGAACTCAGGTTGTCGGCTTGGCCATGTGCATCTCTAGAAGCCGAGCTGTCGCCCCAGCCTGCACCTGTGTTTTTCCGGGTGTGTCTTTATTGATGCTCAACAGGACTTTCAGGTTTCTTCTATTACATCTCCATATGCAGATGAGCTTTCACTTTGTCAAAACTAAACCTTTTTTTGGACGCTGGGTCCCATTTCTGCTCATCTTCCACTGATCTGTTTTGCCAGGGAAATGAGTGCATGGTGGGGTAATTTATATATGATATTTATAATATATATTTGTATATATTTATGTAATAATATCTTACTTTTAAAGATTTATTTTTACTAAGCTAGATGTGGTGGTGCACACCTTTAATCCCAGCACTCAGGAAGCAGAGGCAGACAAATCTCTGTGAGTTCAAGGCCAGCCTGGTCTACAGAGTGAGTTCCAGGACAGCCAAAGATACACAGAGAAACCCTGTCTCAGAAAACAAAACAAAAAAAAATTTTATTATTTCTAAGTAAATGTGTGTGTGCATGTACATGAGTTATGTGAGTATACTTGGTGCAGAGGCCAGAAGAGGGCGCCAGATCTGGAGCTGGAGTTAAAGGCAGTTTTGAGCCTCCTGATATGGATGCTGGGAGCCAAACTCAGGTCCTCTAAAGAGTGGACGTCCTTCCCTGTTTTCACCCCAACACGCCACTTTACAAGTTGAACAACATGTGTAACTGTAGCTTGGCTCTGACTCCATCACTCCATCACTCTCTGGAAACTTCCCTGTATGATCATCTCTTCACTCATCCCCGCCCACAGGAACTCACGAGCACCTGGCCCAAGCCGGGCTGCTCTGTCCTCAGCCTTGGGGTAGAGCAGACAGTTTCCAGGTGCTGTTTCCCTTAGCGGCACAGCATCTAGTAGGTGACTGAGAAACATTAATTAGCAAAATATAATGAGTCAGCAATTATATATATAAAAAAGTATTGTGCAGTGACTTAAGGAACGGTATCATGAAGGAAGGCAAGGTTGGGGGAAAGACAGTGACAGAGGGTTGGTACTTAAGGGGCGTGATCAGAGATTCCCTCTTTGGGAGATGTGACACCCAAGAGGCATTTAAGTTGTGAGCTGTTTGGGTGTATGGTCACAGGTGTAGGCTGACTTTTCTGTCCCTCCAGCCAGTTCCCAAATAGCCACAGAGAGACTTATTATTAATTATAAATGCTTGACTGATTGCTTAGGCTTGTTACTAACTAGCTCTTACATTGTAAACCAACCCATTTCTCTTCCTTCACTTGCTTCCCTGTGGCTCATTTTGTTACCTCATTTTGTACACATCCTGCTTCCTCTTTGTCTGGTTGGTGACTCCTGAGACTCCACCCTTCTTCTTCCCAGAGTTCTCCTAGTATGGCTCTTCAACCCAATCTCTTCCTACCAAGCTATAGGCCAGTCAGCTCTTAACCAATGAGAGTTATGCGTATTTACAGTGTACAAAGATTGTTCCACAGTTCACAGGGGCCTAAGAACATTCTAAACCTAGGAAGAAAAAAAGGTGAAAGCTGCAAGGCAGAATTCTTTAAAAATGTTTATTTTAGCTGGGCGGTGGTGGCACATGCCTTTAATCCTAGCACTTGGAAAGCAGAAGCAGGTGCATCTCTCTGTGAGTTCGAGTCCAGCCTGGTCTGCAGAGTGAGTTCCAGGACGGCCAGTGCTACACGCAGGCAAAACACTCATACACATAAAATAAACAAAAGTAAACGATATTTTAAAACGGAAAAGTGCTCTTGAGTTACCAATGAATGACTTCCCAAGTCCTCAACCTCTCCAAACACTGTGGAGGAAATGACAGGAACTTTCATTTGGCGAGGAAACATTTGCACAGCCCATACAAGGTGCTTAGGCTAAGGAAGCATATAAACACGACCAAATTGTAGCTCCAGCATTTCAGAGCTCAGGGTCTCCAGGGATGTGTGGAACCTTAGCAGATGATGACAATTCCACTTCAGCATTGAACACAGGTACAGAGAGGCCTCTTCTTTCCCATATTTTGCTCCATTTGGCCTTGGCCTTATTTGAAGTTTTCCTCATCTTGTCAGTCTAACCCGCACAAGGCCCAGCTCATAGGATCCAGCTCAGATATTCCAGAAGGGCTAGCTTGCAGTCTTCCACCGTTATGCCTTCTCTCCCCGTCAAAGCCCCCAGCACCCAATTCCTGTCCATCATGGTGGTCAGCTGTGAGGCTCTACCTTGCTGCCCCCTTTCCCACCAAGCTCTGGCCTTCACAGGGGACTTCCAAGCACATCTCATTATCTTTGTACAACATGCGATGTCTGGTTATTTGTTGATACTGTCAGCATGTCCTTAAACAGGAAGAGGTGACATGCTGCAGTTAGTGACTGAGGAAGACCAGCACCAAGAGGAGCCGGTGGCCCTCACCCTCTAAAGTTCAGGGGTCTTTACGCTAACCTCCAGCTTTCCCAGGGTTGGCACCATGAAGTACCAATGTGGGCTTGGATTTTTGGTTCTTAAAAAACTTCATTCCTCATGAGGGAAATGAAACTAGTGAAGAGTCTTCTGCAGCAGCCAGCTGACGTGGGGCAGGAGGACGATTCCCAGTTAAGGCCTCAAAGGAAATCCCCTCCCTGTCATGTGCGGGGGCCCGGAGAAGTAGAGCATGCACCAGGCATGTCATGGCCAGGCCAGATGCCAAGCCGAAAGGCCAGGATAGGAAGGTCGCCCTGTCTGTGGTGAGGGGATGAGAACCCAAGGCAGATGGAAATGCCAGAGGTGAAGCAAACAGACAATCTCTGGGCCCAAGGTGACCTTCCAGGCCTAGTTCTTGCCACTCCATGGCTGGGTGTACATGCTGACTGCTCTTTACCATGGACCCCTCTGCAGGAGGAGGAAGCTTGCCCCCTTTGTCCTACCTGCTCCTATCCAGATGTCTGTGGCATTTCAGTCTCCACTATAGGCACCTCCTGACCCTGAGGGACCCACAAGTGACAAGCTATTAGGAAGCTTAGTTTAAGAAATAGAAGTAAGAGCTGGAGAGATGGCTCAGAGGTTAAGAGCACTGGCTACTATTCCAGAGGTCTTGAGTTCAATTCCCAGCAACCACATGGTGACTCACAATCATCTGTAATGAAATTTAGTGCCCTCTTCTGGCATGTAATCATACATGCTGGCAGAATAATATATATATGTGTGTGTGTGTACACACATATGTATAGTATTCTATATTTTAAAAAAACAAATAGAAATAGATTAAAAGCAGCATATACTTTTAATCCCAGCATTTGAGAGACAGAAGCAGGTGGATCTTATTGAGTTTGAGGCCAGCCTGGTCTACAGAGTGAATTTCAAGATAGAAATTAAAAAAATAAATAAATACATAAAGGAAAAAAAGCTGGGCAGTGGTGGCACATGCCTTTAATCCCAACACTATGGAGGCAAAGGTAGGCAGATCTCTGAGTTTGAGGTCAGCCTGGGCTAATATAGAGTGAGTTCCAGGACAGCCAGGGCTACACAGAGAGAAACGTGGTCTGGAAAAACAAACACAAAACAAAACAAACAAAAACCAAAACCAGAAACAGAAACAAAACAAAAAGAAATAAACAAAAAAAGGGTACTTGTTTTGTTATTTTTCTACTGCTGTGACGAAACACCACGGCCAAGGCGTCATTTAATTGGGGGTATGGTTTCAGAGGGTTAGAGTCTACGATGGCAGAGCAAAGCCATGAGGGCAGAAACACCTTAGAGGAGGGCTTGAGATGGTGGAAGTCCCAAAGCCTGCGCCTAGTAACATACTTCCTCCAGCAAAGCCATGCCTCCTAAACCTTCACAAACAACCACCAACTGGGGACCAAGCATTATGCAAGACTCTTCCTGGTGAGACGTAACACACACATCTAATCACCCCAGAAAGGGAGCCACGACAAACCAGAGTATGGATACCATCAAAGCTCAAGTTGGTGAACCGTGAGTTGTGTTCAGGTTACGCCTTAGTTGCTGTTCTATTGCTGTGAAAGAGACACTATGACCAAGGTAATTCTTACAAAAGAAAGAATTTAATTGGAGGAATGCTTATAATTTTAGAGGGTGGTCCATTATCATCACAACAGGAAGTCTGGTAAGCTGGAGAGGTAGGTGAGAGCCTCATCCTGATCTGAAGGTAGGCTGGCAGGCAGAGAGACTCTGCGCCTGGCCTAGCCTGCTGTAGGTTTTTGAAACCTCAAAGCCCACCCCCAATAATGGTTCTTTCAATAAGACCACACCTACTCCAACAAGCCACGACTCCTAACCCTTTTAGTCCTTCTCAGATAGTTCCACATCCTGATGATTAAGCACTCAAATATATGAGCCTATAGGTGTCATTTCCACTATAAACTGCTTACAGGAATACAGGTGAGGGCTTACTTACAGGAACAGAAATGACTCGAAGACGGCTGCATGACCAAAGACTGTCTTAGCACAGATAGTGACTCACAAAAGCTGGGAGCACAGTGCACAGCCTGCAGGCAGCTCAGCAGGCTGGAGAGGGTCCTTTCCAGGTGCCTCAGTTGGTCTAAAGCTCTTCCAGGAAGCTCAGCTGGTTTCTGCTTCTCTCAGGCAGTGGGTCTAGTCTGAGAGTCTTCTTTGCAGCTTGGTTTCTCTGAGAGTGACCCTTTAGGAGTCTTTATTGCTTACTCTGGAAGGGAGGGGCCTAGTGAATCTGGTCAGTTTTAGGGATTTCCTGAAGTTGTTTTGAGTTGTTTACTTTCCGGCTTAAGGAGCTTCCTTAATATTTCAGTCTCAAAGGAAACTGCAGCACAACACCAAGTATCCAAAAGTCAGATCCCATGGGGGCCACAATCATCTAAACAACCAAGACTCTAACACAACTCTCAGAAGTCAGTGACAGGAGAATCACAGAAAAGATAGATTGATTTAGTGCCTATTTCTCTCTTCTTTCCTTCCCCGTTTCTTCTTCGAATAAATGTTTACTGAGCCTCTTTATGCACACTGGGCAGTATGGTTTTTTGAATAGCACATGGTTGCTGTCCTTAGTGTAATTGAGAAACAAGATATAATTTCAAAAAAAGAAATCACGGCATAAGCCCTGTCATGAAGTTGGGAGACTTGTATACAAGGTGTGCAGAGGAGGAGGCCTCTGAGGTGGGAAAAGCTTCCTGGAGAACAGGGAGCCCCATTCATGCCTTGAGGATGGAAAAGGCTGGGAAAGGCAGGGGGATCATTCCCGCCAAGGAGGTCTCAGAAGAGGGAGAATGGAGTGTGTCTGAGGAACTTCCAGGCAACCAAGACTAAAATGAGACCCTGTCTTAAGAGAAAGAAAAGTAGCTCAGTGGTGGTGGTGCATGCCTTTAATCCCAGCACTTGGGAGGCAGAGGCAGGTGGAACTCTGTGAGTTCAAGTCTAGCCTGATCTACAAAGCAAGTTTCAGGACAGCCAAGGCTATATTACAGAGAAACCCTGTCTCAAAAAAATCAAAGAGAGAGAAAGAAAGAGGAAGAGAAAGAAGTGAATGAGAAAATTAGGACTCAGACACCAGTGATTCTTAAACCAGTTAGGATAGAGTCTGACTAGGAGATGAACAAGACTGGACTTTGTGTTGGCCATCTACTGCTAGGTCTGGGACCCGCCCTTAAGTGTGGTTTGTATACCCACTGAGACTCCCTTGGAGAACCTAATTTTTCCTTTGAGAATGGTTGGGGATGGGAGCTCATGTCTGCTTCTCCATCTCTGCCCAGATTTGGTTTGGATCTACGCAAGCCCTGTGCACATGACCACCATTGGCAGAGAACATTTTACACAGCAAATCAAACAACCTACCCATACTCAATAGAGCCAAGAAATTGATGGTGCTGACAGTCTACAATGCAAGCTCCATTAGAAACAAACCAAACTTTTCCCTTCCTTGTCTTCCTCTGTTCTTCTTGCTTGTTTGTTTGTGGCAGGGTCTCATGAACCCTAGGGAAGTCCCAAATTTGCTATTTATGACAGGACAATCTTACACTCTGATCCTCCTGCCTCAGCTTCTCCAGGGTTGGGATTACAGGTGTGGAACACCATGCCCAACTTTCTTTTTCATTTATTCATTTACCTTTTTTTTAAAGCATGGTGCCCATAAAAATGATTGATAAAGACTAGCAGAGTAGATAAAAGCAAAGATTAACGGGTGGACAACCCTTCTAAATGGTGGACTGATCCCCTTTTCCAATTAAACAAACTTGGGTTGCCCTTCACCAAATTCTGTCCCAACTTGATCCTTGGACAGAAGCGTGGAGACTTCCTGGGATAACCGACCACAAGCCAGGACTCCCAGCTCCCAGGCTCACCCACCGGGGAGGGAGCTTAGCGATCCTAACATCTTCGCAGACTGCACCTGCGTGGTGACAACTCTGCAGGTCCTCCAGGGGCCCGCGTCCTTGTCCCATCCCCCCCTGCGCCCCCCGCGGTCGCAGTTCCTTCTAAGACGCTTGCTGAGTGCTGAGTCGCTGAGCAGCGAGCTCTCCATGTGACTTCAGTTTCCGTCGGTTCCTTCCGCAAGTGCTAAAATAATCTGATGCCCCAGAGCGAGTAGGCAGCGCGGCAGCGGCAACTGCTGTCCAGGAGGCCGGGGCCCTGGAGACGATGCGCCCCAAGGAGCCGCCTGGGCCTGCGGGAGCCGTGAGTATTTCGTGCGTGGGCTCACCGCCGGGCACCGCCAGGCTTCTCGAGGTGGGCGAGCTGGGAAAGGATTGGGTGGTGGGAGGTCAGGCAGCCCCCCCGCCCCGCGCGCGTGCACACTCAGGCTCATTGTGAGTTGGGTTTGTGGTATCCAGATACCCCGCCTCTGGGCTGGATTTGGGGGCTACACCTCTGGTGTAGGTGGAAGTCCCTCCCTCAGGAACTCTTAGAGCTGAGAAAGGGGGTGTGATGTGGGAGAAGCACCTAGGGCTTTAGAACCAGCTGTGGTTCGATTCCTGCCTGAGCAGGGCGAATGTGAAGAGGTCACTGAACGTTCTGAGCCTCCGTTTTCTCATCTGCACGATGGTTAATACTCCTTGCTTGGTCTGAGTGACCGGACATAAAGAGACGAGGCGGCGAACACTCACCATGCGGGTGTTTGCGTTGTCTTTCTTGCCCGTACATAGACATAAATTGAGACCCACCATTACACAGGCAGTCGTAAGGATTTATCCGGATCAGCTGTGTGTGTTAGACCAACAGACAGGGAAAGCCCTTCTCCTAGAGTCTTTGTCCGGGGTAAAATCTACTAGGATGTTACTGTGATCTACAGATCTACAGCAATCGGAGCCAGGCTCCTGACTCTTGTCCAGTATTCTGCTGTAGCCCTCTTGGCCTCTCTGGGCACAGACACACACCCATGTACCCATAAACACCCAGGAGCTGGGCAGGAAGAAGTATTACCCTCAGAACTGGCCCCACGTTGCTTGCTCTACGGAGATGAACACGTGCCCCACTGTGAGAGGATTAGAACAGGCTTTCCAGGGTCCCTTTTTGCTACTGACCGTGAGGCACAAACTTCCCATGGCTGCAGGTGTTTGGGGCCTTTCTAGCCTGGGGCTCCCCCATAGGCTGTATATGTAAGCCTCAGAGTTCCTAGAGGGGTAGAGATTTATGGGCCCAGGAAAAAACCTCAACACCTGCCTTTAGGTTAAAAACAAAACCAAACAGCCTCACTGAGAAGGTGCCTTCATTTGATGGGTCCCCCAAGGGAGCTCTGTGGACGCTCACACAGACTCCATCTGGCTGTCCTGGAACCCACTACCCTCTAGTTCTTAAGCCCCTATCCAAGGGCTACAGGGGCATCCCAAACAGAGCTGGCTCCCTTTGTCTTTGTCCTGAGGAACACAGGCACTGGCCCGTCTGTCCCTGGTCTTCCAGACTTGAAAAAAAGACCCAGTGCAGACCCCAAGCTGCTTTCTGGTGGTGCACATCCCACCGCGGAGTGGAGGCCAGACTCTTCTGTGGATAACTGGTAGCTTGGGCCATGCTGCATCCATGTGATAACCGCTTATGTCCGGAGAGCTTTGATCATCTCCCCGGGACCTGCTTGTCTGTAACACAGTCCCAAGGGCCACTGACTTCTGCTCGGGTAGCATTTCAGCGACGACTTCACTAACCTATGGGTGTGTCTCTGCCCTTGGTGGGATTTATAACTCCTTTCCCTCCAAACCGTTTTCAGCCTCATAGCTGAGCAAAGGTGACGCGTGCAACCTGGTAGGTTAGCCAGTGGTTCTGAAAGCTTAGAGAGGCGAAGAAGAAATAAAGAGGACCATGAAGCTTCTATCTCATAATGCTGTGTGCAACTGCAAACCTGGTCTCAAGGATCTAGAGATAAGATGGTTTTATTATTTATTTATTTGTTTCTACTTTTGGTAGCTTGGGGGGGATTAAACCCAGGTATTTGCACATGTTAGGCCAAGACTGTCCCAGTGAGCTACATACTAGATCAGCCATAGATAGGATTATTTAAACTGCGGATGACAAAGCCCACCTGAAAACGGCTTCATCCCAACAAGAGGATTTGCTCTGTCATATACCTGAAAAGTCTAAAGGCAGTTACTTCAGGCATGTCTGGATACAGATCTAAAAAAAAAAAAAAAAAAAAAAAATGCCACCAAGAATCCTCTGTCCTCATCCCTCATCTGACTTGGCTTTGCTCTTACTGGGCTTGTTCTGGAGACAGAGACAAAGGCCACTTCAGCTTCCAGGTTAATCCCCACCAGTGTGACATGTGAAGCAGAGTCAAGGGCTTTCCCCTGAGTGGTGTCCCTGGATTGATACTGTGTCTGACATAAGCCAATCACTTTCTCTGGTTAGGGGCACAGGAGGTTGTAACAGGGACAGCTTCCTTCATAGTCCCCACAGTGATGAGCTGGGATCAGCCAAAAAGAAACAAAACCCAAAGAAACAAAAAGTTAGGCTTCTTAAGAAGGCATGGAGTAGGGGAACAGTGAAACGTACTGCCTACTGAATTGCACGCCTAAAAATGGTTACAGTATTACATTCTATGTGATACAACAGAGGGAGCCAGGGAGGGAAGGAGGGAGGGAGGATGTATGTGTGTGTTTCCCCAAAAAGCAGCCCAGCAGTTGTTACCAGAAGCAGGAGAAACGAATGTGGGCAGAGAGAACTTTCCAGGACTAACAGAATCAAGGCCTGAGACCAAACTGTGTGTCTTCGGTGTGAGACTTCAGCCTCAGCAGAGGGGACAAAGGAGGAAGTAGGAACTTTGCCCTGATGGTCACCAGTGAGATGGGCATAAAGAACAGGCTGGGACCAGTGATGGGCTCAGCGTGGCCACAGAGTTCTGTGAGGTCCCGGGGGACTCCCCTCCTGCAGCCCCAGCCCCCACATTTACCACAACCAGGCTCTGTACTTGGGCTTGCCCTGCGCTACTGCCTGCTCCTACCTCTAAGAAAGATAACCATCGGGGAGGGGATTTCTTCTCAGGAGATAGCATTTGGGGCTCTGACTTTGCACACTGCCTCTTCTCAGTGAGTCTTAGACATCTGAGGTAGCCCCAGTCGGTCTCTCCTGGCTTTTCTTGTTTCCTTTGGGTGAGAAGACTGAGGGATGTCCCTCAGATTGCAGAATCAATGGTGAATAGCTCTCTCTCTCTGCCTGGCCTGGGGCCATCTTTTTCAACTTCAGGTGAGTTAATGGTCCCTGAAACCCCCCCATTCTCACTCACCCCCCCTAACCCCGCAAGGCACTTACACTTGAAACTTCCATGTGGGCCAGCCCTAACGGTCTTTCTCTTGCTCTGGTTATTCACCTCTTCTTCTAGTCCTTGAATTGAAGCTTCTATTTTAGCAATAATCTTGGCCTGTTTCTTCCTAATTCCCAGGGCTTCAAGGCTCTCTAGTCATTTAGCACATTCCTGCTTCCACGAAGGTGCTAATCAGAATATCAAAGTTAACATGACATTGGTCTCTGACCAATGAGAATAGATGCTGTGGTTAGATATAGGATCCTAAGGGTCAGATGTGACCTCTTGGCCCGCTGAGTTATAGTGGCACCCTGAGAGTTCTAAGGTAGTAGCCCGCTATCTTGGCTAGAGGCTCCTGGCTACTCACCAACAAGTATATATATCTACCTGTGCACCCCAGCTGAACATTTAAATGACAAAACAGCTCCCAGCAGGTGTCCCTCCAGCACCTTCTTCCTGGACTGAACTCAGCTCCACAGGACCTGAGTCACTATGGGTTGACGCCGGCCTTTTAGAACTGTGGATTCCTTATCTGAAAAGTGGAAATGATTAAGCAGACATCTGTGTGCCTGTGCTCAAGTGCAGCACCATTATTCACAGTGGTCGAAAGGGGATGAGTGATGAATACATAAGATTTGGTAGGGGCAGCACCCAGCTTTCGAAAGGAAATCCTGGTGTGTGGCACAACCGGATGGACCTTGGAAGGAAGGCTTCTGATGCAAGAGAATAACTATGACCCGGTTCTCTCTAGAACAGGCAATTCCCGGAGGAAAATCTATGGTTACAGCTGTGCCAGAGAGGGGCGTGTGGGGAGTGATTTGAGGGCAGGCTGATGTGAAGGTTATGACAATGGTGAGCTGGTTACCTAGCCATGTGAAGGTACTTAATGCCACGGAGTTATGCTCAAGAGAGTTAAAGTGGTAAATTATACACACGTGTTACCAAAGTAAGAAGAACACGGAAGTCACCCCTAGTGCATAGAACCTGCTGCTGATGTTAAGTCGTGAATCGGGGTCTGCAGGGGTCTTTGCAAGCTCCAGCGTTAATGTTACTGACTGAACACATTTATGACAATTCTCTTGGCTTTATGCAATAATCTTTCAAATTTTCATTTTTTAGGAAAGTAACTTTTTTCTTTTTTTAAAGATAGACTCTCACTATGTAACCCACGTTGGTCTTCGGTTCTCCATCTTCCTGCTTCAGTATTCTGAGTACTGGGATTACAGTCTTGTATCAGCATGCCTCATTTAGAAAGGTTTTTTTTTAAAAAAAAAAAATCATAATACTCTCATTCCTCTGTGAATTCAAAAATCTTCCTCTCTTCTTCCTCTTCTTTTTCAGTTTATTTTGAAACAGGGTTTCTCTGTGTAGCTCTGGCTGTCCTTGAACTTGCTCTATAGACCAACCAGGTTGACCTTGAATTTAGAGATCTGCCTGCCTCTACCTCCCAAGTGCTGGAATTAAAGGCTTGTGCCACCACCACCTGGCAGCGGGAGAATTTTAATTTTCTTTTTAAGTTTATTTTTGAGACAGGACTTCACACTGTAGCCCAGGTTAACCTGAAATTTATGTAGCCCCTGTAGGTCTCAAACTCATGACAATCCTCATGCCTCGGCCTCCTCAATGTGGGTCTTACAGGTTTTTAAATTTTTGTATTTATTTTTCTAATGTGCCTGAACAGAAGCCAGAAGATGTCTTTGAATCTCTTGGGACTGTAGTTAACAATAGTGTGAGCTGCCATGTGGGTGATGAGAATCGAGCCTAGGTCTTCTGGAGGAGTAAGTAGCCAGTGTTCTTAACTACTGAGCCATCTCTCAGGCCTCCTTACAGCAAGGTTTAAAGTGTTAAATTGTTTAATATGCACTCTGAAGTATTTGGGGAGAGAAGTACTGGTGGCCATAGAGTGCGTGTGTTTGTCTGGTGCTGATGGCTGAGCCATGCATGTTAGGTCTGTGTTCTGCTGCTGATCTGCCTCCCAGCCTTTCTAAGTTTTGTTTTGAGAACGGGTCATGAAATTGCATTGCTGGCCTCAAATTCACAGTCTTCCTGCCTCAGCCTCCTGTAATATTGGGATTACAGGAATGTACCACCATGCCCAGCAATTTGGTATTTTTTAAAAATAGTTATTTAATTCTACCCATATTGTATGTATGTGAGTGTGTGTGTGTGTGTGTGTGTGTGTGTGCACCATATGCATGCAGGAACCCATGATGTCAGAAGAGGGCATCAGATCCTGTGGAACTGTAGTTACAGGCAGTTGTGAGTCGCCATATGGTTGCTAGGAACTGAACCCAACTCCTTTGCAAGAGCAACAAGTGCTCTTAATCAGTGAGGTACCTCTCTCTTCCCCATCTATTTGTGCTGGGTTTTTGGTTTTGTTTTAAGGTTTATTTTTGTTGCTTTTTAATTGTGTATGCGTGTGCACACAGGTGCCTGTGGAGCCCAGAGCCATCTGACCCTCTGCAGCTGCAGGTGTCATTGTCAGTGTCATCGTGTCAGATGTGGGTGCTGGAAACCAAATTTTGGTTCTCCGGGAGAGCAGACACACCCTTGATGGCTGAGCCATCTCTCCAGCTCCATGCAATCTATTTGTAAACATGATAAAAATAAGAGGAAGTGAAGGATAAGTAGAAAATATGATAAGATATAAGTATAGTAAAATGTCATGAGCGGAATGTAGGTTGTGGGAATACAGTGGTCACTGGTCACAGGCTTTTTTCAATTTGGCTGTATGCTCCAGTTTTTTTCATATGTAAATGTCAGAGGGAAGTTAAGTTATTAATAATTAATAATTACTCAAACTGCTTCTCACAAACATAAAGTTAATAAAAAACTGCAAGGATAGATAGGATTTTCTATATACATATCTATCTATCATCTATTTATCTATCTATCCATCAGAGCATGTGGGCTGTCAGATTAGTCTTCAACTGGACTGTTCAGCTGTGAACAGGAGGAAGGTGCCTGAAGGATCAATGGGAATTTGGTAAAAGAAGACCACAGAAAGGGTCTTTCCTGCAGAGGAAACAGCTTGTGAAATGTGTGATTCAGCCAAGGACTGCATGCATCCCAGGGTGGTTGGGGTTTGTGGTATTGAGGTTGAGTTGATGCGGAACTCACAGGCTTGAGTTTGAACTGAGGCTCTCCGTTCACCAGGCATTTGGCCACACCCCTGCGTGGCTCAGGTCCCACAGGGATGCCCCACAGAGATGCCAGCATTTCTACTGATCTGGGCAACTGTTAGGAGTCCCTGTCAGCTCTTGCTCTTTTGTGCCTTCTCAAAGAAGCTGTGTTGGGGAGTGGGTATTTTCATTCCCACTCCAGGATAAAATTAGCTGTGGTTAATCTCTGTGGTCTCTGTGCAGAGGTCCCACAAACTCAGGGTGTCACCTCCCCAGGAAGCCCGAGATTCACAGGCATCTCCCATGAATGGGACAGAACAGCTCCTTCGGCATATTTTTTTTCCACACTGACTCCATTTGCTCAGAAGACCTACCTCCACTTCCCGTTGGTTCAGATGATACCTAGCTTCACCCAAGGCATGTGTCTGCCCTCTGAGCGGGAGGAGAGGGCACAACTGGAGGCTATGGAGGCACTTGCAGTCCCCGATGCCATGTGCTTACATGGAAACCCTTGGCATTTCCTTATGAAGACAAAGCTTTTGCATACACCTTCTTCACTTCTGTCTCGGCCCAACCTTTTGCTGTGTTATCGCCACATGTGGCCACTACTGGAGAGGAGCCACGTGGGTCTAGGGCTTACCCTAGCCCCCTCCTTTACACCATTCTTTCCTGCTTCCTCTTGAAGAAGCATGGTGGCTTGCCCTTACTCTTGCAGAAGTCACCAGTGTGGGGTGGGGGTGGGGGACCTGTGAAAGGAACTGAGAAACTAATGCAATACAGGTTGGGTGCCTGAGGAGATTATTTTCTCACATACAGATTCCTTTCTCATGTACAGAGGGGACACTGGGAACCCGCTGCCAGCCAGATGCGATCTCTCAAAGTGGGAGCACATTTGCAGTCTTTAAGATCTGTGGCTAGATACGTTCTGTGGCCGCAGACTGGACAAAGTAAGCTGACCTCTGTTGGTTTGAACGGGCTGGCCCTGACCACATGGGGAGTCCATTTACTTCTCTGTGGCCCTGAAAAATTGAGTCTGAGGAGGTAGTAAGTGCTTGAAGCAAGCAGTTGCTCGCTCTAGGATATGCTCAATGAGGGGAATTGCTGCTGTGGCCCTCAACCCTCTATTCAAGCAGAGGCTAGGGTAGAGGCTGGCGGGACCTGGTTCATTTGCCCAGGAGATCCTTGACATTCGCATTTGACAAATGTTTTGGGGCTATTTCACGGCCTCTGCCGGGCTGACTGCCCACAGCCTGCCCACATCGCTCCATCCCCGTGTTAGGATTTCCAGCTATAAAACAGTGCTGAGTGATCCCATGGGAAATTGTGCTGCTAGTTTTTAGTCAACTTGACACAAACTAGAGTCATGTGGGAAGAGGGAACCGCACTTGAGAAAATGTTTCCATCAGACCGCCCACAGGCAATTGTAGCACCTGTGCCACTACAGGTCGGTATGCGAGCCAGGAACTAGGCTGGAGCCTTAAAAACATACAAAGATAGACAGAGGAGATGCGGGGACACAAGTCACCCTTGATACAAGAATGCCAACTTTATTGTGCTCAGGGGCAGCTTATAGAGGGATCCTTAACTGATAGCCACGCCCCAGCTTTTGGGATTTTCAGCTGTAAAACCCACCAGAATTCACTCCCCTGCCATCAGGAACTCATGAGGGTCTCGTGCTCAGAGCAGCTACAGGCACAGGAAAACAAATTGTTTTGCTCAGTTTACTCCAGCAGTGAGGCAGGCAAAGAAAGTCAAGGGGCCAGGGATCTGCAGCCCCCAACAGGCAAGTCTGGGGAACATTTTTTTTTTATTGATGTGGGAGGGCCCAGCTCTCTGGGGATAGTGATACCCTTGGGTATATGGTCCTGGATGCCATGAGAAAATAGGTTGAGCAACCCATGTATGCAAGTCGGTAAGCGGCACTCCTCCATGGCATCTGCTTGAGTTTCTGCTTCCAGGTTCCTGCCTTGAGTTCCTGCCATGACCTCCCTTAGCTGTAAGCTGAAATAAACCCCTTCCTCCCTGAGTTGCTAATTTGGCAATGGGGCTTATGACAGAAATGTTGAGTTTGTTAGAAACCTAGCCAGGACAGAAATGCTACCTTTTCTCAAAAGGGTGGCCATCTACAAAATTTGGATTAAAACTTATTTGCTAGAGGGGTCTGCTTCAACTCTTTACCTGGCTGTCCAACCCATGTCCCAGAGACCAGCATGACGGGACCGTTACGAAGACATCATCCTTCCCTAGATGTGTTGAGCATAAGGCTGGCTGACAACTCGTGGGGTGTTGCCAGGATTCTGCCTTTTGGAGATTGTTTTAGAACCTAATCCAGTTTAGGTTTAGCACTGCTAGTCTCATTTTATTGGAGAAGAAACTTTTTGAATTAGAATTATTGAATTACAAAGAATGCATACATTTCTCTACAAAGCCTCTTTTTTTAAGGCTTGTTTCGCTTCTCTCATTACTTGAGGAGAAAGTTCTTAATTATGTGGTAATTCATGCACGGCACTTGCTAATAGCTCCTTCAGCAAAGACACTGCAGTCCCTTGCCTGGCAGCCATGGTATGGGAGTCACAGCTGGAGGGGTGAAGAGGCGAAGGAGGCAGTTGTGCTGGGTGGGTGGGTGGGTGGGGGGTGCTGGGGTTTTCCAGTGAGACCTGGAAGCTGCACTGATCATCTTGACCACTGCAGATCTGTGGTCCAGAAGAGCGTTTCCAACCTGAAAGTTACTGCTTTGAGAGCCCGTTACCCTTTCTCGATAAGTCCATGCCTCAGTTTCGCTTCAGTCCCAGGGCTTGCCCCTGGGCGCTAACACAAACCACTCTGGTGCACTTGACTGCTGAGCTACATCCTGGCCCAACGAAACCAGCCCCCCCCCCTTTTTTTTCATTTTGAGAGTCAAAAAGTTGACCCGACTAGCCTCTAAGTTGTGATCCTTCTGCCTCAGCAGGAACCATCACCTCTGGTTCTATATTTTCATCGGACACTGCTTCAAAACCATTTTCTTTCTTTTTTAAGATATATGTATGTATGTATGTATTTATTATATATGCAGTGTTCCCCTACCTGAATGTCTGCAGGCCAGAAGAGGGCACCAGATCTCATCACAGATGGTTGTGAGCAACCATGTGATTGCTGGGAATTGAACATGTGGTTGCTGGGAATGGAACATGTGGTTGCTGGGAATTGAACTCAGGACGAGCAGGCAGTGCTCTTAACCACTGAGCCGTCTCTCCAGCCCCTCAAGGTCAATTTCATTTGCATCGTTAGCTCAGAAAGGAAACAGAGGTCACCTGGCATATTTCAAGTAGGCGATGTCATGCAGGAGACTGGCAGAAGATGATAGAAGAAGCTAAGAGTCAGACAAATAATAGCCTCTTGCTGTGTAGGAATCTGTGCCCTTGGCAGGAGGGAGGGAAGAGGGATGGGGTCCCAGAGACCGGGGTCACCAGGGAAATCTCAAGGGGAGAGGGAAAGGAGAGATATTCTGGATTCTCCGCTCTCCTGCCTTCTAACTCCCCAGCAGCACTCCTGATGGCCGAAGATGCTGTGAACCAGCTGTCACAGGCTTGCAGAGCCTTCTGCGCCTGCTTAGGATCAGGGCAAGGCAGGATGAGGTCATCACTCTGAGGATGGAGAGCTCTTTGCCAGTGCAGTCTCTGCCCCTGGGCCACCCTATTCTTTTCTTTAAAACCAAACAAATAAAATAAACACTTATTTTTAGTTATGTGTATGTGCGGGTACAAGCACATGCGTGTGTGTGTGTGTGTATGTGTGTATGTGTATGTGTATGGGGGTACCCTTTGAGACCAGAGGCATTGGATCTCTTAGAGCTGGAGTTGCAGGAGGTTGGGAGCACATGATATGGGTGCTGGTAATCAAATCCTTTGCCAAATCAGTAAACACGATAACCGTTGTGCCAGCTCCCCAGACCCTTGTCTTATTCTTGCTTCTCAATACAGACTTTTTAATCCAGCCTTTCCGAGTAGATTGTTGAATTGGCATAGCCGAGCAGTCGCCCCTCTAACCGTGTCATTCACTGTATTTTTTTCCTGTAACATCCTAGAGAGGATACTGAAGAACAACAGCCACACAAGCTGTCAGCACCATTTGGAATTCATAAATAATAATTAGGTTGTCAGCAGCTTCCACTGTTGATGAAGCACTTACAGCATAAGAGCATCCTGTGCGGCTCTCATGAAGTCTGTGAGGGGTTATTAGTGCCCCCGTTTTACGGGAGGATTAGCCAAGACTTGGAGACTCTATAAAAGTTATGGAGAGTGGAGGCAGAATTTAAACTCTGGACTGTTGAGGTTCCAAACTTTAATCTCATGACAATTCTGTTACTTAATGCCAGATGTTGCCCTTGTGGGCCTGGCATTTTTTTTTTTTTTTTCTGGGCTAGTTGGCTGAGTTTAGGAGGAGAGAATACCTTTAAATTTTGTGAACATTTTGGTGTCTCACAAATGAAAATTACCCTAGGTATAGTGACCTGTGCTCATCTAGAGTGCCAGTCTGAGGTGTCGTGAGCCCCTAGAGAGCTGCCCTCCTGCCCTTCACACGCCAGAGTTTAGCTTGTCAGTATTCGGCGTACAGCTGCGTGTAGCAGCCCACGCATGACAGGAAGTAGAGAAAAGACTTTACTGTACTGACAATTCCCATTTCCCCATCTCTCCTCCAAGAGCTTCAGGACATTCAGTGAGATGAGAACGTGAGTGAGCGATTTTTATCATCCTTGGCATTTATGAATCTGGCAGCTTTACCTCAGGATGGGCGGGGATCCCAAAGTTTCAGGAGTGCTTGTGTGTGTGTGGGAGGGTGCCAGAGGACACTGAGGACAGGAGTCCAGATGGCTCCGCAAATGCCATCTGTGTCCTGTGCCGGCCGTGAGGTAATAATTCCCACACAGGTGCAGGAATAGGAAGAGGGCCTTGGAAGGGATTCCCAGAGGCTCACGAGGACGGATCCCGGGTTGTTTCTGTGGCGTAGAGAACCAGTCTGACCTCCAGTCAGAGCTGGAGCTGATTTGAGTGGTTTCACTTGGTTTTTTGATAGTCTGTTTTCAACAGGGAACGTTCAAATCTGACTAAGATGTTAAATCATCCTTTGGGATGAGTAGACACACTAGAAGGAAGGCAAGGAGGGGCCCTACGGTGGTCTGAATGTGTCAGCAGGAAGGTCTGTGAGTGGCATGAACGGGGGAGGTTCATGTTAAACATGGTGCTGCTGCTGACCCAGGGAGAGACCAAAGAGCTGCTCTCTCTCTGGTCCTTCTTGCAGGTATCCAGGCAAGAATGGGGCAGATGGGATGTTGGACCAGGCTCTTGCTGTTGATGGGGGTAGAGGAGGGTGAAGATGCCACTCGGCTTTCAGATCTCACACTTGGAGGGTTGTCCATGAAATTCCACCTAGGGGGAAAATCTTCCTGGTTACCAACCCTGGAGCTCAGAAGAGGGACCCGGGCTGCTCTCACCCCTTGATACTCAGATTTGGAACCCTGTATAGACTAGCATTACACTTGGATCTTTGTTACCCTGAAATTTGTGAAGGTGGTGCTGTTACCTCTTCATTGGAGACTCTGTTGATAGACATATCATTTCAAGCCACCCATCACTGCCACCATCTTTCTGCACTGGCCAGGCAGGAGGGCCGTAACCACTCCAGAATTTTTTAGTCTACCCAAGGATTGCTTTTTCATTTTCTCAAGTTTTTTTTTCCTTATCTAGGTGAAAATATGAACATCCTTTTATGGATGGGCTATATTTAAATGAGCTAACCAATGTGACAGACTTATTTCTGAAAGCCTTCTTTTTTTTTCTTATTTTTTTGGTTGTTGTTTGTTTGTTGTTGCTTTCCGAGACTCAGTTTCGCTGTGTAGCCCTGGCTGTCCTGGAACTCACTCTGTAGACCAGGCTGACCTCGAACTCAGAGATTCGCCTGCTTCTGCCTCCTGAGTGCTGGGATTGAAGGTGGGCGCCATCACTACTAGGCTTCAAAGCCTTCTTTCAGCAAAGCAATTGATCTGTCGGAGTCCAGAGGCTACAGTCAGCATTTCTATCCTAATTTATCCTTCCTTTGCCTATGCACTTATTCGTTCATTCATTCATTCATTCATGGCATAGATCTCAAGCTCATGTCTGCATCAGGCAGAGATGAGCTTCAGAGAGAGAGAAAACTTCAGGCTGGCAAAACACAGGAAACTCTCAGTGACCTCAGGCCTGGTACTCAACTAAGGCCTTTGCATCTCCTGTCCTGTCCCTTTGGGGTTCAGAGGTCAGCCACCTGCCCATTGAGTGGCATAGACGAAACGAAATGAGCTCTCACGGGTGGTGTCAGCGAAAGGTTGAATGTGTTGGCTGAGCTGAGAAACTTGAATAATTTGTGGTTTTCCACCTCCTTGTAGTTGTGGGCCTCCAAGAGATACGTGCAGAAGCTAGCTGATTCCTTGTGCCTGTGCTGAGCTCGTGCTAACCCGTCTTATTCAGTTTGTCCTGGTCTTCTGTCCACAGTGCTGCGCTTGAGATGGAGTTCCTGCCCCTTTGGCTCTGCCTGGGTTTTCACTTCTTGGTTGTGGAATGGAGGAACGGAAGTGGGACAGCCGCTGCAGCTTCCCAAGGAGGCTGCAAGGTGGTGAGTTTCCCCTTGGATTCTGCTCTCCCTTTGGCCCCTGTCCTCCTGAGGCTTGCTTAGTCTGCTAAGAAAGCTGATGCCCTGTCAATCAAAGGGCAGTCTGACTCACTGTGTACCTGTCTAGCAGCATACCTTCCCGTGCAGTGTGCTTACTGCTCCTTAGCAGGAGATTTCAGGATGGCACTTGGAAGGACCTGGAAGTCCCTGCCCCACCTTTTCATGTGTACTGACAGCAGGAGGCCCCACAGGCAGGCCTACGTCAGCCACCAGGAGCAGAACACCTGGCTAAAGAGCTCCTAATGTTACCAGAGTCCCTGAGGGACACACCAGCACTGGAGAAGTCCTGCCTGCGAGTTCATGTGTGAGCCAACACAAGCGCTTCAGCGGCCCCGCAGAGAGCACACTGCCCAGACTGTATTGAGCCATGTTCACATTGGTTGGGTTGTGAGCTTTGAGTAAGCTTCTGGAAGTCCAGAGGCAAGTTGCCCCGAGCCTTCACAGTTGTCTTTTGAAGACTCCCTACCTGCACGTAAAGAGAGATTTAGGTCATCACTGAGCTCAGTTCCAGAGCTCAGTTCCAGAAATTTGTCTATAACTGAAGGATGTCAAGGGTCTGCATGAGAAACTCACGCCCACTCAGCATCCCTCAAGCCCAAGAACTGGAAAGACAAACTGGAAGCCAGGCTTAATACTTACATTCAAGATTTTCTTTTCAGGGGCTGGAGAGATGGCTCAGAGGTTAAGAGCATTGCTTGCTCTTCCAAAGGTCCTGAGTTCAATTCCCAGCAACCACATGGTGGCTCACAACCATCTGTAATGGGGTCTGGTGCCCTCTTCTGGCCTGTAGGCATAACACAGACAGAATATTGTATACATAATGAATAAATAAATATTTAAAAAAAAAAAAAAGATTTTCTTTTCAATATATTTGGTTCCAGGGAAAAATAGTGTTCTTGAAGCTGATTAATCTCAAACATCGTGGCCATTATGGTTCTAAACCACTTGTGGCAACCAGTAGCCAATGTGTTTGAGGACACCCCAGTGTAGTGCAGGGGTCACCAGCCAGACTGGCGAGGCCTAAACCCTATAGCCCTACCACTGCTTGGCTGATGGTCCTGAAGTCTCTCTATGACAGTTTCTTCATCTTTAACATAGAAACAATAATGATAATGATATCTGCTGGCCATGGTGGCACACACCTGTCAAGCCAGTACTCAGGAGATGGAGGCAGGAGAGTCAAGAGTTCAGGACCAGTCAAGTTCAAGACCAGTCTGAGCGATATGAGATCCTATCAATAATGATAACAATGGTAATAACTAATTTCTAACATTGATATCATGATACCAGGCTCTTTTGATGATTGGATGAATTTATAGCATGCATTCACAATGATGCCTGATATGTAGTGACTGCCATGTGTTTTTTACCAATTATCATTATTATGTTATTATCAGCGTCAGCCCAGCTACATGTGACTGCCACCACTCCCCTCCAAAAGCAACGAGTGATTTCACATCACAATAGCTATTTGGGGGTGACCAGGCATAGGAAGAAAAGGGAATAGAACATGAGGTCACCAGCCACTTTTTAGGGCTCAGTCTGGTGGGAAGCTATAGAGCTTGACCATTGAGGAGGTCAAAGAAAGGGTTTCCTCTGGCCCTTACGATTGGAGGAGTCTGAAAACTCCGATGCTACTCTCCATTATGTCAGCCATCCGACCTGACCATAAAATGGCCATGGGAAAGCTTCCTGTGTGCCCCGGTAACCACATGGTCCTTTGCAACACTTTGGTGGGTCCGTGGGAATTGCAAAGGTCTGAACCCCCTTGGACTACAGCAACTGTGGAGGAACAGGGTCCATCACAGGCTGAGGAAAATCACTATGCACAGTGGTCTCCAGGGAGGCCTCGGGAAAATACAGAGATGACAACGGTCCCAGGGCAGAGATTTAATCTGTAAAATTGTCAGTTCTTCACACATTA
Source organism: Chionomys nivalis (assembly GCF_950005125.1). Lineage (NCBI taxonomy): Eukaryota > Metazoa > Chordata > Mammalia > Rodentia > Cricetidae > Chionomys > Chionomys nivalis. The sequence goes on from NC_080088.1 coordinate 62,453,375, forward strand.
ATACAATCCCAAGGTAAATGGAGTGGGCTTTGGGGGGGGGGCATGGAGATAGGAGGAACCTGGCAAATTCATTCTAAAGTCTAGTCTGAAATTAAAAACAACTCAAGTGTTCAACAATGAGCAGCCTAATTAATTAGCACACATTGGCAATTACAGCTGATATGCCAACACTTATTAGCCATGATAAATATGATTTACATAAGCAATCACACTCAATCCTTGGGGGGGCAAAAAACCTATGAGCGAATTACAAGTATAATGGTTGTGTCTTTTATCTGAGGGAGAAGCTGAGATTAGATGAGTTTCTTTTTTTCTTTTGATACAATGCCTCTCAATATAGTCCTGGCTGGCCTGGAACTCTCTCTGTAGACCAGGATGGCCTCAAACTCACAGAGATCCATCTGCCTCTGCCTCCTGGGTTCTGAGTACTGTCACCATGCCCAGTTACCTTTTTTTTGTATTTTAATATAACATCAATTTTTTAGTTATTATGTTTTATTTTAATAACTTATTAAAGAATTTGAGACTTTAAGAGATTAGTTCTTTGCTCAGAGTCAAATTAACATACTGCAAAGTAGAAGTTCAGACTTGAGTGCTGGCTCCAAATTTGGGTGTCATACTTTTCTTGGGACTTTTCTCTTCAGTCCACTTTGTTCTTGGAGATTGGGCCATTTGGTACTCACTTGTAAGTAAGAAATACCTTGTTCTACTGACCAACCTATAGGAAGCAATGGCAGTGCTCTTCTTAACAGTTTTTTTCCTGGATACCTATCTAACATCTTCTGACTAGCTAATTGTTTTTGCAAACTCCGTATGTGTGCCTAAATTTTGTGTTTTTGGTCCTAGGTGGATGGAGTTGCTGATTGCCGGGGGCGGAACCTTGCTTCGGTACCCAGAAGCCTCCCGTTACATTCCTGGACACTCATTCTGGATGCCAACCCTCTCAGGGTACTGTGGAATCATTCCCTCCAGGCCTACCCACACCTGGAGAACCTCAGCCTGCACAGCTGTCACCTGGACCGTATTGGCCACTACGCCTTCCAAGGGCAAGGCCACTTACGCAGCCTGGGCCTGGCAGACAACCACCTCTCCGAGAACTACAAGGAGACAGCGGCAGCTCTCCACACCCTGCTGGGACTTCGGAGCCTGGACTTGTCTGGAAACTCCCTGACTGAAGACATGGCAGCCCTCATGCTCCAGAACCTCTCCTCGCTGGAGGCTGTGTCCCTGGCAAGGAATACCCTCATGAGGCTTGACGACTCTGTCTTTGAGGGCCTGGAGCACCTCAGGGAACTGGATTTGCAGAGGAACTATATCTTTGAGATTGAGGGTGGTGCTTTTGATGGCTTGACGGAGCTGAGGCACCTCAACCTGGCCTACAACAACCTCCCCTGCATTGTGGACTTCAGGCTCACGCAGTTGCGGTTCCTCAATGTCAGCTATAACATCCTGGAGTGGTTCCTGGCAGCCAGGGAGGAGGTGACCTTCGAACTGGAGATGCTGGACCTGTCTCACAACCAGTTGCTCTTTTTCCCCCTCCTGCCGCAGTGCAGCAAGCTGCACACCCTCCTGCTGCGGGACAACAACATGGGTTTCTACAGGGACCTGTATAACACCTCCTCGCCGCAGGAGATGGTAGCCCAGTTCCTTCTTGTGGATGGCAACGTGACTAATATCACCACTGTCAACCTCTGGGAAGAGTTTGCCTCCAGCGACCTGTCAGCCCTTCGCTTCCTGGACATGAGCCAAAACCAGTTCTGGCACCTGCCGGATGGTTTCCTAAAGAAAACACCATCCCTTTCCCACCTGAATCTCAACCAGAACTGCCTGAAGATGCTCCACATTCGGGAGCATGAGCCCCCAGGAGCCCTCACTGAGCTCGACGTGAGCCACAACCAGCTGGCAGAGCTGCGCCTGGCTCCAGGGCTCACTGACGGCCTCAAGAACCTCCAAGTGTTCAACCTGAGCTCCAACCAGCTCCTGGGAGTTCCCACTGGCCTGTTTGACAATGCCAGTAACATCACTACAATTGACATGAGCCACAACCAGATCTCTCTCTGTCCCCAGATGGTGCCCTTAGACTGGACGGGATCCTCCAGTTGTGTGGATTTCAGAAACATGGCCTCTCTGAGGAGCCTCTCTCTAGAGGGCTGTGGGCTGAAGGCATTACAAGACCGCCCATTCCAGGGTACCTCCCTCACTCATTTAGACTTGTCTAGCAACTGGGGGATTCTGAACGGGAGCATCAGCCCTCTCTGGGCTGTCGCCCCTACATTACAGGTCCTGGCTCTCAGGAATGTGGGCCTCAGTTCTGGCACTGCAGAGATGGACTTCTCTGGATTCGGGAATCTGAGGGAGCTGGATCTTTCGGGAAATTCCTTGACTAGCTTCCCAAAGTTCAGTGGCAACTTGGCCCTGCAGACTCTTGACCTCCGCAGAAACTTCCTCACGGCCCTTCCTCAGAGGGCTGTGTCTGAGCAGCCACTGAGGAGTCTGCAGGCCATCTACCTCAGCCAGAACCCCTATGACTGCTGCGGGGTGGAAGGATGGGGGGCCCTACAGCACTTCAAGACAGTTGTAGACTTGGCCATGGTCACTTGTAACCTCTCTTCTAAGATCATTCGTGTGGTCGAGCTGCCCGAAGGCATGCCTCGGGACTGTAAGTGGGGGCAGGTGGACACTGGCCTGTTCTACCTCGTCCTCATTTTGCCTAGCTGCCTCACCCTGCTGGTGGCCTGCACTGTCATCTTCCTCACTTTTAAGAAGCCTTTGCTTCAGGTCATCAAGAGCCGGTGTCACTGGTCCTCCATATACTGACCTATGTGCCAAGGTTAGAAATTTGATCGGTGCACATAGGGATGGGTTTCTCTGATGGGTCTCCACATCTGTCAACACTGAGTGTGACCCACTGAAGGTTAAATTAAAATTTTATAAAATTTCTATCATTCATCCCCTTAAATTCTCCCACCCTTGTGGTTCATTCTCATCCTCCTGGTGGAATATTTATTAAGTGGCATTCTGTTAGAATAAAGGGCGTGGCTTATAAATATTTTTAAATCAAATGTATCTTGTGTAATATCCTTTAATGGTTTCCTTTGGGTTATTTTTTCAATGATCTTTCTTTGGTGACATCTGTGGAGGCAAAGGTTGTCAGCCTGATGCTATTTGACAACGCATCATCTCCCACTGCATGCCCAGGAGATTTGCCCAGGACAAGAATCCCAAGGATTCTGCTGGAGGGTGTGGCACCAGATGTGAACTCCCCACTCTGGCCACGGCTGAGAAAGAGCCGGCAGCGGGGCCCTTTCCAAGGGCACTGGGTTCACACGTGGAGTTTCTAGCTGGCAGCCATGATGTGTCCATGGGCAAGCTATGAGAATGGTAACTCAGCCTGAGTTCTGCCTGTCTGTGAGCCAGGGGCTGTGCTTGCTCTGAGGGAAAGCAGAGGAAATGCAGAAAGGAAGGAAGCCACATCCTGCCACCTGTGGACCTTCCTACTTCACATCCATCACATTCGTAACATTCAGCACCGGCTTCCTGAAAGCAGAATATTCCCGTGCTCCTCCCTGGGGACAATGCAGAGTCACCGTGCCTATCATTCTGGCAGCTGCTGCTTCTCATCTCCACTTTCAAAGTCAGTCTTGAAAGAACCATACGAAGGGGCAAGTGCAGCTGAGGGGACAGAAACTGATTTCTGTTACTGAGCAGACTGATGTCAACGGAACTGTTAAGATGAATCAGAAAATCGGTGGTCCTGGCAAGGCAAGAGTCTTCCTTGCTTTGTATGCAGCTGTCCCAGTAAGTCGCCATGTTCCGTGGCATCAGTGGCAACCCTTAGGTGACATTAGATGTTGCCCTTACAGCCATCTACCTTTTCTGTCAGTGGCTAGACACATCCTGTGTAACCTTTGCCTAGTGCTTCCTGTGTCCCTGACGCTGCCTTGAAGCCTCTGCCCTGTTCTGCCGGGCGAGCTTTCTCAGTCTCTGCTCACAAAGTCAGCCTCTCACAATCTCCCCATTAATAGGACCCTGGGGCCCTGCTGTTTTCCAGAGTGATGGCTAACTGCTTAGACAAAGGAACATAGCTGGGTGGTGGTGGTGGCACACGCCTTTAATTTCTGTACTCAGGAGGCAGAGGCAGGCGGATCTCTGAGATCGAGGCCAGCCTGGTCTACAGAACAAGTTCCAGGACAGCCAGGGCTACACAGAGAAACCCTGTCTCAAAAACAACAAAGGAACTTATCCGTGACTAGTCTTGAGTTAGTATGCCAGTCTTGTATCGGCTGGTGCTTTTAGTTTCTCACAATAAAAGATCGATTCTGCCCGATTAAAGCATTATAGGAATTTAAGCAAGAGGATCCTGGGACGTTCTGAACTCTCTGAGTAGGATCCACCTTGGAAAGTGGGTGGGAACAGAGAATGGTGTGTCACGCCGGAAACAATGGTTTTGAGAATGGGACTGCAGCCAGCCCTTTATCCTGGACCCATAGTCACATTGCTGCCAGGGCTACAGAGCCATTGTCGTCCCTGCGTTCTCCTGTACCACCAGCTGATGCGCAGCCTGGAGTGAGGGCATGGCTAACTGAGCCTAGGTCCTGTGACCCTGCCTGGCTGACAACAGGATGAGCCCTGAACTGAGCATCTGATGGGCTTCTAGGTAAGATGTTTTTGCAGAAAAAAAAAAAAAAAAGACTGTTTCTTGCAAATGCTCATATGCTCATGTCGGACAGAGTCTCTAGACGTGGGAATGAAGAAAGATGCCAAAAAGACAAAAGAGTAACCAAAAAGCATCATGCTTTTTTGGGTGATTGTGGACATTTTAGAAGATTTCTAGAAGCAGGTTCTGGGCACAAATGATGGAAACTTCAAAGGGAATTTCAGTCCACTGGGGAGATATTTGGGGTCTATGAAGCCCTTTGAAGCCCCTCTAGTCATTGCATGTAATCATTGTTTGTAGGACCCTGCCTCACAGGACTACAGATGGAGAATTTAGGACAAATTCTCTGGCTGCTGTCAGTGGCTTCGGAAGGCTGTGGCTGTCCTGCTAGCTTGGTTTATCACTAGTGTCTGAAGGCTCAAAGGAGTGAGAAGTTTGGTTAGGGCAGGTGGAGTTGTTTTTTTTTTTTTTAACTTCCCTTTTATTTATTCTTTGTGGATTTCACATCATGCATCTCCATCCCATTCATTTCCCATCCCTTCATATCTGCCCACTGCCCTTGCAACCTCCCCCAAAATAAAATAAAATTTAAAAGAAAAAAGAAAAAAATCTCTCCATGGAAGCTGTAGTGTAAATTTACACAGTAAATTTTTATAAGTGTTCATTGCAAAGAGTCGTTGGTCTTGTTCAAGGCCTCTGGTTTCTGCTACACTATTGATGCTGGCCCTCTCTGGGACTCCTCTTGGACATCCTGTTTTTATCCTGTGTCAGGGAGATTCTGCAGCTTTGGGTCTGCAGGACCGGCCCCTTCAGTGCTACCGCAGATCACAGATGAGGTGGATGCTGGGTTAGGCCATCTCACAATCCTGGTTCTGGGTTTGGGTAGTGGCACAGTTGTTCAGCCCTCCAGCTCTCCCCAGTCCTCAGCACCAGAGTGAGCTCAAGCTCTTCACGCTAGTTCAGGTTCAGCCCCTGCAGGGATGAGCAAGGAAGGGTTCGGTTCTTGGGCGGGTAGATTTTTTTTTTAAAAAAAGGATAATTGTAATTTTAATCGTGTGTGTGTGTGTGTGTGTGTGTGTGTGTGCAGATGCCAGTGAAGACAGAGGTGTTAGATGCCCTGGAGCTAGAGTTGCAGGTGGTTGGGAGCCCCTGATGTGGGTTCTGGGAACTGAACTCCAGTCTTCCCCGAGAGCAGCACGTGCTCTTAGCTGCTGAGCTGTCTCTCCAGCCATGCCCTCCATCCCCAGGTAAAATTCTGTCTCTAGTCTTGATCTGTGGATTCTTCCAACAAATCCTGCCCCTTTGCCCTGATCCCCCCCCCCCCCCCCCCCCGCACACCTCTCTCCTAGGAGTATACTATAACATTCTCTCGGGCCACTGGAGAAGGAGAGTCACAGAGCCTGTTACCAGAGTTCTTTGGTGGAACCCAAATGGCTGTTTTCTTGAGATCTCCTCTACAGCCAGACTGTGGGTAGGACAATGCCACATGCCAGAATGTTCGGATGACAGAGCACTGAGAAGCAGAGAGAAAATGGGAGGCTTGTTTGTTGGCACAAGCTCTCAGATTTTGACGATTGAGTTGCAAAGCAAAAGTTTGAGATCTTCCTAGAAATGCAGAGCAAGTTATTAGAGCTCAGCGGAGCTCTAACAGTCCCAGTCCCGAGGAATTGAATGTCCCTTGGTTTGATTCCATCTGGGCACCATTTAGCCATTCTTGGCTCGCTTTTGTTTGTTTACCATGTCTGATAATCTCCACAGCACCAGATCTGTAGTTCACCCTTCCTGGGAGGCTGATTTGGCTAAATAGGAGCCTCAGAAGATTTGAGGGGAGATAGGGGGTGAGTGGGTTTGGAGGGATGGGGGTGATGAGATGAGGGATTTTATTTCTCTGACATTTTGTGAATTTGTCTTGAGCTGGCTACACCTATCAGCCAGAGATCACTTCTCTGTTAAACCGAAAACTCTGCCTGGAGGTCCAGGCCCCACTGACTCTACTGGTCCCTACCTATGGGTTTAGGGGTGGGTAGCAGTTCTGAGTCACCAGACCTGTGTCAGTGCCTTGTCCTTTATGGGGTACCTGTCCCTAACTGCCGCTTTGTAAACAGTGCTTTGTTCTTGCTTGAATGGACTATCTGGTTCCTTTGGGGACCCTGGGTGGCAAAGTTCCTTATTTAGTAATACTTGCTTGGGAAACCCTAGCATTTGCATCAAAAAGCCACAGGATGCTGAGAACACAGCCAGAGCCTGGAAGGCCAAACCTAAAGCAGGCATCCCTCTGACTCATTATGGGTGAACTTGAGGAAGGAGTGGCTATAAATAGCTGACATATCTCATCATATTACAAATAATTACAAATCACCATGGAAGATATTTCTAGCCCGAAGAGTGTAGGTGTGGTGATGGCTAAGGGAAGCGGACAGTGGAGCTAGGGGAAGAGGCTATTAAAGAATACTCCCTGCTGGGCGGTGGTAGCACAGCCTTTAACCTCAGCCCAGCACTCGGGAGGCAGAGGCAGGCGGATCTCTGTGAGTTCGAGACCAGCCTGGTCTACAAAAGAAGTTCCAGGACAGCTAAGGCTACACAGAGAAACCCTGTCTCAGAAAAACAAAGAGAAAGAAAACAGGGGCTTGGAAGATGGTGCATGTGAGTGAGGTGGTTACCAAACAGCCACTGATGGAGGAGTTACTTTCATTTAATAAAGAAACTGCCTTGGCCCATTTATAGGCCAGCCCTTAGGTGGGTGGAGTAAACAGACAGAATGCTGGGAGAAAGAAGCCGAGTCAGGGAGTCGCCATGATTCTCCCACTCCAGACTGACGCAGGTTAAGATCTTTCCTGGTAAGCCAGCTCATGGTGCTACACAGAATATTAGAAATGGGTTAGATTAATATGTAAGAGCTAGTCAATAAGAGGTTGGAACTAATGGGCCAGGCAGTGATTAAAAGAATACAGTTTCCGTGTAATTATTTTGGTTCATAAGCTAGCCATGTGGGCGGCTGGGTGCCGGGGACACAGCCCCAACGCTCCTATTATTATAAGCCACAGCTTTATTGTGAGTAGGAGCAAATCTCCAGAGGCAAGTGGAACTGTCCAGAGCCCAAAGGAAGCAGGCTGGACATGGCCAGGGGTGGAGCAGAGGTGTGGGAAAATCATGCAGGTTATGAGGAAGATGAGTAACTGAGGGAGGGAAACCTGGAAGAAAGCCCTGTGAGTTCAGGGCAGAGGACAAGGACACTAGCCAGGGGCCTTTGAAATGTGTAACAGGGACTTGTGACTAGGGATTAAGGGGCCTAGAGGTCAGCATGGGCCTCCATAGGTAGATGTTAATGCAGAGTCATGTGTCCCTTATGCCAAAGGCAAGGAAAATGACTCCTTTGGTGGATAGAAAACCAGTTCCACCAATTCCTGAGGAGGGTCAGCTTTTATTTAACCACCAGGAATCCTTCTAAAATCCAGTCTGAGCTAAGCCAAAGCTCTCATCTATGGACATATGCACTTCCTGGGACCTAACAATGGCTCAGTGGTTTAAGAGCATATGTTGTTCTTCCAGGGAACCAAGGTTCAGTATCCAGCACCCATGCTGGGCAGCTCACAACAATCTTTGTCCACGGAATTTAATGTCCCTAGCCTCTGTGAACACACATACACACACAAATAAAAATAAAACAGGACACTCCCATATCACACTTTTTCTCAGATACAAAACCTAGATTGAAAGGGTTTGCCAATGACTGTTTATGCACATAGAGCCTGTGTGTGTGTGTTTGTGTGTGTGTTTGTGTGTGTGTCTGTGTGTGTGTCTGTGTGTGTGTTTGTGTGTGTGTTTGTGTGTGTGTCTGTGTGTGTGTTTGTGTGTGTGTTTGTGTGTGTCGTCTGTGTGTGTTTGTGTGTGTTTGTGTGTGTGTCTGTATGTGTGTCTGTGTGTGTGTTTGTGTGTTTGTGTGTGTATGTCTGTGTGTGTGTCTGTGTGTGTGTTGTGTGTGTTTGTGTGTGTGTCTGTGTGTGTGTTTGTGTGTGTGTCTGTGTGTGTGTTTGTGTGTGTGTGTGTGTGTGTGTGAAATGAAAGAAGAGTGACTGAAGGAGGGGCACAAGAGTGCCGGGGAAGAAAGAACAACAGAAAGGGTGTGCCTGCATTTGGAGTCAAAATATTTATCTACAGAAAAAGAGAAAGTAAAAAATATAAAAGTGGTTTTTTTTAATGCATTTTCTTTTTAATGAGGACAAAACTATTGTTCACAGCAATTTGACTCCATGCCGGCCCTGCGTATCTCAAGGTGTCCTGTGGGGTTTCAGCACAGACCTCGCTGCTCCAAGGAGTCAGAGATGACAGCGTTGTTGGAATGCAGCGGAAAACTCAGGACAAAATTAAACAGGATACTGCAGTAAACTACCGTCTGCTTAAGAAATCCCCCCTTGTCATCTCCTCCTTCATCAAGTGTTTGGACGATTTCCAAACACTTCTTTTGTGCTGATGTTTTAGGTAATTTCACTTAACCTGAGGGAAACCCTGGGCTGAGAGCAGTTAAGATTTGCCGAACGTCATATGGAATTAAGGTCAAGATGTTATCAGTGTAAGCAGCCTGGCGCGTTGGCTGTCTTTATTGAGTATATCAAACTGTCAGCCCTGGGTCGTAGTGGTCCCTGAAAAACACACGTTCACTGATTAAATGGCAGATTCAGACATGGTCCACACGGGACAGAGGAAAGGACACTTGGAATAGTAGTTGTCACCAGCAGACCCACATAGAGACAGCCCGGAGATCCTTTACAGCCAGTCAGTTGTTGGGGACTGCAGACCCTCAGACCCTGAATTTTCTGTGACCCCTTGCCTGCTGAAGTAAACAGCTTGTTTTACTGAGCTTGCAGCTGCTCTGAGCACGAGACCCTCATGAGTTCCTGATGGCAGGAGAGTGGTTTCTGGTGGGCTTGCAGCTGAAAAGTCCTGAGCGCCAGGGCGTGGCCATTAGTCAAGGAAAGCTCTATATACTCTGCCCTGCAACACAATAGAAGGGGCGATCTTGTTTCAAGGATGACTCGTGTGTGTGTGTGTGCGTGCGTGCGTGTGTGTGTGTGTCTGTCTCTCTGTCTCTCTGTGTCTGTCTCTGTGTGTGTGTGAGTCTCCAGTCCCTTGCCCGATTTATGAACGTGTGCGCGTGCGTGCGTGCGTGTGTGTGTGTGTGTCTGTCTGTCTCTCTGTGTCTGTCTCTGTGTGTGTGTCTCACTCTCTCTGTCTCTCTGTGTCTGTCTCTGTGTGTGTGTGTGAGTCTCCAGCCCCTTGCCTGACTTGTGAATGTGTACACACGTGCGTGCGTGTGTGTGTGTGACATGCACATGCGTGTCAGGGAACTCGTGGCATTGTCTTCTCCTGTCATGGGCCCAGGGACTGAACTCAGGTTGTTGGGTTTGTTGGCATGTTACCCATATGCTGAACCATCTTCCCAGGGTTGTGAATGAAGTTTTCAGTGGGATTAAAGTTGGCTTGAGTGTCGCTGTGGCCCAAACTGTGGTGCAACCCCACGAACCTCTGAGGCTCTTGGGGGTATGTTGGGGCCAGGATGGGAGGGTCCGGGGTGGGGGTAGGGTGGGCAGAGCGGGCCATGCTTTCTAGAGGGGGTGTGTGTTTCTCTTTCCGGCTGATGTTTTCGATGTGGTGAGTACATCCCTTCGACGGAAGCCCTGTACTTCCTGTTCTTACCAATGCTGAAAAAGAAAAAAAAAACCAAAAAACAAGCTAGAAGTGAAGAAAAATGGGGGAAAAGGAGGAAATGGGAAGTTCTGGCCAGGTCAGGATGCCAGGCTCCAGGAGAACCAAGCTGGCTTTCATCCAGGAAACGTAGAGGAAGAGACACCGTCCCCATGGCAGATGATCAGATCAATCAAGACTGAGAAAATAACTTCTCCATATGAAAAGAGCACCTTGACAAACATCTGAATGTCAGGACAGTTGAAGATCTTGAAAGAAGAGGTACGTACAGAGTGAGGCTGTCAAAGGAATACACATAGCCCCAATGCTCCCCTTAACTTTCTCCATTTCCCCCTCCAGTGTCCTGCAGTGTCTGAAATAATCATTTTAATATCAGATTCTGCTTGCTGTCCTTGGGAGGAACATCTTTGCTTCCACGAACTGTTTCATAGGATTTAGCAGAAACAGCCCAAACAGTGTCCTGGTTTCTGAGCAGATGTCCACAGGCGCTGCTGACGGAGGATGAAATATTTATTTATTTATTTATTTATTTGTTTATTTATTTATTTATTTTTGGTTTTTCGAGACAGGGTTTCTCTGTGGCTTTGGAGCCTGTCCTGGAACTAGCTCTGTAGACCAGGATGGTCTCGAACTCACAGAGATCCGCCTGCCTCTGCCTCCCAAGTGCTGGGATTAAAGGCGTGCGCCACCATCGCCCGGCTCAGGATGAAATATTTATATGCTTGTTTTTATCACACAAACCAAGCCCAGGGGCTGGAGAGATGGTTCAGCTGCCAAGAGCACTGGCTGCTTTTGCAGAGGACCTCGGTTCAGTTCCCAGCACTCACATAGCAGCTCACACCTGTCTGTAACTTTGTCCCAGGGCTTCTGACACCCTCACACAGGCATTGGTGTTCTGCATACCAGTGCTGGGAATTGAACCCTGGTCCTCTAGAAGAGCAGCTGATGCTCTTAGCCGCTGAGCCATTTGTCCAACCCCAACAACTGGTTTTTATAGAAATGGTCATAAGTAACCCAGGCTGGCCTTCTGCTTCCTATGAAGCTGTGAGTAGTCTTGAACCCCTGTCCCTCCTGTTTCCACCTCCGAGGGCTGAGATTACAGCCATGCCCCACGATGCTCTACTTATGTGGTACAAGGGATTTAACCCAGGGTTTCCTGTTTGGTGGGTAAGCACTCTACTAAATGAGCTACATTCCTGTTTTTGTTGTAGTTGTTGCTTTTTCCTCTTCTGATGGCTAACTTGAGCACTCTTTCTTTTTGGTTTTTAAAATCTTGTAAATTGCCCTGTGGTGAGATGCACGCCTTTAATCCCAACACTCAAGAGACATAGGCTGGCAGATTTGAATTCAAGACCAGCCTGGTCTACAGAGTGAGACCCAGGACAGCCAGGGCTACACAGAGAAACTGTCTCAAAAACAAAACAAAACAAATCTTGTAAGTAAGTACAATCTATTTCTTGGGCTTCAAAGGGAGAGAAGCCTGGTCCTTGTTGATTTGGAAGCTCGGACCTATGCCCAGGATTGTACCTCAGTAGTTCATCACTCATTTTAATCTGCCTTTTCCTTCTTGAGTTTTGTGCTTGCCTGTCACTAAGGGCAAACCCCAAGACTCCTTTTATTCTTGGCTCACTCAGTCTCCACACAGCTGGGCAGGGCATTGTCACCTGTTTGCTGGCTTTGCTGTGTGACATTTCTCACATCAGGTTGTGATAACAGCTGCCTAGGTTACATTTCAGGGACCTGAGGGCCACTTCTGTTGAAGCGCTGGCTCTTCTCTTAGGCCTGTAGATATCTTATGGGTGACGGGGATGGGATGGAAGGCTAGACATCTCTTCATACTGTGCTGTGGGCCAATGGTTTTACCCTGTAAAAATTTGTTTCTTTGTTTAATAAAATGCTGATTGGCCAGTAGCCAGGCAAAAAGTAGAGGCAGGGCGGACAGGCTGAAAGTAGAGGTGGGGTAATGAGAACAGGAGAATTCTGGGAAGAGGAAAGATTCAGTCTGCAGTCATCATCCAGACACAGAGCAAGCAAGATGTCACTGCCTTGCCAGAAAAGGTACCAAGACATGTGGCTAACAGAGACAAGAAATATGGGCTAATATAAGTTATAATAGTTAATAAGAAGCCTGAGCTAATAGGCCAATCAGTATAATTAATGTAGACCTCTGTGTGTTTATTTGGGACTAAACAGCTGTGGGACCTGGTGGGACAGAAACCTCTGTCAACAATACTGTGTCTGTCGCCTTTGCTGCCTTAATCTTTGAGTCAGATTCTTCTTGTTCTGTTAACTGGAACTGGTGCGCTGTTGCTTCTAATCCATCCTTATGGTCCGTCAGTGACTTCAGCAGCCCAGGTACCTAAAGTTCTTCATTATAAGGCCCAGAGAGGGACTGGAGAGATGGCTCAGCAGTTAAGAGCACTGACTGCTCTTCCAGAGGACCCACACATGGCAGCAAACACCTTTCTGTAACTCCAGTTCCAGACACAACATCTGCTTCTGCATGCTAGTGGGTACCAGGCATGCACATGGCACATAGACATACATGTAGGCAAAACACCCGCACACATAATATAAAAAGGAAAACAAGAAAAAGGCGCAAGCAGTACTTCCTGACCAGAATGTTTGCGCAGGAAGATGGTGCCAGCTCCGAGGGAAACCAGCAGCCCTTGGGACGATGGGATTGCCTGTAAACTACAAGCCAGGATGTTTGCACACAAAAAGTAAAACGTCTTTTGAAACTGTCCATAGCCAGAGGAAAATTTCCAGCTCGTAAATTAAATCATTCCAGCAAATCAATAAAAGGTTCTCTTCAAGGAGTCCTAGTATGTCTCACCAGGACTGTCTGCCCTCTGCCCATGAGCTGAAGCCCACTAGAGCTGCCTGTAAGCCTGTGGTACTTGGCTCGGTGTCCTCGGTACTATCTCTGCCCCCAAATCCTGTCTTTGAAACAGACACACTCTCCCTTTTCTAGTGTGTAGATGTCCTTCTTCTTTGTGCTTTTGTGAGTCCATGACAAAATGACGCTGCACTTAGGTGGGCTTGGTTTTCCAATGTGTGGGTTCCTGTGGGTGCATGTGTGTGTGCAGTCAGAAGTGGGTAACTTCCTCAACTACTCTCCCCCTTAATATTTAAAGAGTAATTTTAAATTATTATTATTGTTATTGTGTGTATGGTGTGTACATGCATGCAGGCATGTTTATGCCTGGTACATGCGTGGAGGTCAGAGGACAACTTTCAGGAGTCAGTTCTCCGGCTTCTTCCCAAGGCCTGCTCAGCCTTCTGTTCTCTTTCTTCCTCCTCTTCCTCCTCCTCCTCCTCTTCCTCCTCTTTTTCTTCCTCCTCCTCTTCCTCCTTCTTCTGGTTTTGATTTTTTGAGACAGGGTTTCTCTGTAGCTTTGGAAACTGTCCTGGAACTCTCTCTACTGACCAGGCTGGTCTCGAACTCATAGAGACTTAGCTATCCCTGCCTCCTGAGTGCTGGGATTAAAGGCATGAGCCACCACTGCCCTGCTCAGTCTTTCTTCTTATTGCACCCAGGAGTGCCAGTCCAAGGACAGCACCCTCCACAGTGAGCTGCGCTCTGCCACATCCATCTGTCAGTCAGGAAAATGTACCACCGTTTGCTCACAGACAAATCTGTTGGGGGCGCTTTCGCAACTGAGGCTCCCACTCCTCAAGGGGCTCCAGCTTGTGTCAGCTGACAAATAACTGACAGCATCCCACACTTTAGCTCCGGCTAGTCTGGAATTATTAAAGCCCAGGCAGGCAGTAAATCTTCCTGCCTCAGCCTGCTGAGTGCTTGGAATACAGCTATAGGCCAGCACACTGGCCAGCCTTACTGCCTTGCTTATACTCACCGTTTTCTTCCTTGTATATAATGTGAGCTTCCGGGTGTGTGGGAACACCTGTATGGCTCTTCTTGTTTCTCATGCTTGAGAGTTTTACCTAACTCAGTATGAAGCTGGATCCTGCTGACAAACCCAGTAACCTTCTTGAGGACAGATGGGTCTCACTCAGCCCTACCCTTCCAGGGGACTTCCAGGATCCACCTGTAGAGGAAGACCAGGATGGAACCTCCCTCTTAAGTGCTCCCCAGATAGGCTGGAATTTCCCCCCCTTCCCCTCCCCCAGCCCCCAAACAGACAGACAGCAAGCGGAGAGCACAGGGTTAGAGAAAGATTAAAAGTTATTGAGCATGACAAAGGGCACTCCCCAGAGAACTGCCCACGGGTTTCTTGGTATCTGTCAAGTGGTGTTTTAGAGAAGAAATAGCTTTGTCAGGCCACCCGCATATCCTCAGACCAGCGAGCTACGTGTCGTTCAGGGTCTTCCATGAGTTCAGCGTCATGAACAGTAAGCATGTCACTCTTTAGAAACACGCATTTATTAATTTGACTTAAGTCTGAACATACAGAAATACTGTACCATTGTTTCTGTGCCCCTCAGTGTGTGCCAAGGAGGAAACGGTCGCTCATCCACGTGGGAACATTGCTAGAGCCCCAGCGTGGTGCCGGGTACCGCTTAGCTCTGGGAAGATATACAGAGTTGGGTTTGGGGACTTTGGGGTTTTTCTCATTGGTTTGTCACTCACAAATGCCCTCTCCTCATTTGCATCCCCAGTCCCTCTACTGTGTTTGTCGCCCCTCAGCACCTGCACCTGTGAGCTGAGAACCAACTAGTGCTGGCTGAGGTACTCGGTCCCTGGTGGGCAACAGTAAGGAGATTGTGTGTGGGAACACTGTCTCTCTGTGGTCCCTTCAGCTTTCTTAATTCGGTGAGGTCCCAACAGAGGAACCAGCTTCTGTCCCTGCATGATCTGTGCATTTGCTTCACAGTGTAACACAACTGCCTCTTTTTATTCGTGGTCCCAAAGCTGGGCGACACAGAATATCAATCTGTCACAGATTTAATAATTGCATCTCTGAATCATAAAGAAATTAAACAATGTCAGGTTCGCCCTGACACGGGTCCACGGCCTCTTTTCTTTTAGACCTGTCTTCCTCCCCGTTGCTTTCCTCTGTGTCCGCTCATATAATTTCTTAAGTGCGAGGGGGGAGACTCTTCCTTACAAAGTTCCGGGGATGTATATGAATGCCCCTTCATCTGGGATGTCAGGTTTAACTCCCTCCCCATACACCTCCTCCACCCTGCTTCCTAGTTTTCTGAGTGTGGGCTGGAGCTTGTGACTCATCTCAAAAGAACAGACAATGTAAAGAGAAAAGCAGGTGTTGGAGGGACCGCTGAGTGGTTAAGAGTACTTCCTGCTCTTCCAGAGAGCCTGAGTCAGGATCCTAGCACCCACGCCTGGGCGCCTCACAACAGCCTGTAATCCCAGCTCCAAGGGATCTCAGGCCCTCTGCTGACCTACACACACACACACACACACACACACACACACGATAATAAAAATAAAATAAATCTTTGGAGTTTTTGTTTTCTGGAGACAAGGTTTTTCTGTGTAACCTTGGCTGTCCTAGAACTTGCTCTGTAGACATGGCTGACCTTGAATACCCAGTGAAAGATTGATTTTCGCCAGGCAGTGGCCTTTAATCCCAGCACTCAGCAGAGGCAGCAGATCTCTAAGTTCCAGGCCAGTCTGATATACAGAGCAAGTTCCAGGACTACACAGAAAAACTCTATAACAAAAATCAAACCAAACCAAACCAAAATCCCAAAAACAAAATGAAAATTAGAATATTGCTACATTTTTTGTTATTTATTTTTTGTTTTGTTTCTAGACAGGATTTCTCTGTGTTATAGCTCTGGCCGTTCTGGAACTCACTCTGTTGATCTGTAGACCAGGCTGGCCTCGAACTCATAGTCTACCTGCCTCTGCCTCCCAAGTGCTGAGATTAAAGGGGTGTAATTTCACAGCCATGTTTAAGTCTTAAATTTTAAGAGATGGTGGCGCGCGTCTTCAATCTCAGCACTAAGGAAGAAGAGGGAGGAGGATCTCTATGGTCTACAGAGTGAAGTGTATGTGTGCATGTGTGTGAGAGCGAGAAAGGGTGGAGGGAGATTGATTTTTGCTGTGTTTCTTAGGCTGGCTCAAAAATTCGGGGCTTTAGCTGGATGGTGGTAGTTTATGCTTTTAATCCCAGCACTCGGGAAGCAGAGTCAGGTGGATCTCTGTGAGTTTGAGGCCAGCTTGATCTACAGAATAAGATCCAGGACAGCCTCCAAAGTTACACAGAGAAACCCTGTCTCGAAAAACAAAGAGAAAGAGAGAGAGAGAGAGAGAGAGAGAGAGAGAGAGAGAGAGAGAGAGAGAGAGAAGAGAAGAGGAAGGGAGGGAGAGAGAGAGAGAAAGAAAGAAAGAGAATGAATCCTGACCTCAAAAATATTGTTCTGTCTCAGTCTAAATAGAACAATATAGAATGGAATTAGCAAGTTCTTTGGAAAACACGAGTAAATAAAATAGATACGAAAGAGAGAAAAACATCTGAGCAGAGCTATAAACTGAATCTGTAATTAAAACTTCCCTCTAAGAAAATTCCATTTCCAGATGGCTTTGCCAGCTACCAAGATGTTTAAGGAAGAAATATATTCTTCAAGAACATTTCAGTAGTGGGGAAAAGAATATTTTCCAACTTCAGTTTTGTTTTGTTTTGAGACAGGCTCTTACTATGTGGCCTGGATTGTCCTCTAAATTGAAATCCTCCTGCCTTAGCCTCACAGGTGCTGGGGTTATGTACCATCATGCTTAGTTTAATTTGTTTGATTTTTTGAGACAGGGTTTCTTTATACAGCCCTAGGCTGTCCTGGAACTTGCTCCATAGACCAGGCTGACCTTGAACTCACAAAGATCCACCTGCCTCTACCTCCAGATCGCTGGGGCTAAAGGTCTGCACCACTATGCCCTACCCAAATTGATTTGAAATATGCAAAATCCTAATATCAGACCTACAAATGACATTGCCAAAACAGAAGATTGTTGAATGATATCTTTAATGAACCCACACACGACTACTCTACATAAATAGAACAAATCAATCCAGAATTATTCAAGAAAAGACACAATACCTTTTAAGGAACCCACCCCCAACACACATACATGGTGGGGGCTTCCTCCTAGACCCCAATAAGGCACAAACCACACCCAAACACTGGTTTTCACAGAGAGATCCTTTATTAAGTGAAGAAAAAAAGTTAAAGTGGCTGCTTTCTGACTAAGGCAGAAAAAAACAAAAAACAACAAAAAACAACCCAAAACCCAGCAGCAATGACCTTGTAGGTGCCACTTTCTGTGCTGGAGTGGATAGGATGCGGTGGTGATGAAGAGGAAAGAGGAAGGGCTACCTGTCCCAGAGGGTCAAAAGACTGCCTCTGGATAGAGAGGACACCAGTGTGCTGCACAGGACACGATGGTTTCTAAAGGGGAAGCCCTGTGCTAGGATGAGGTGTTTAGTTTTAATTGGGCATGCTAATTAGGTGAGCCAAAGGGGGCTTGTGATTGCTGGATTTCAATACTTTGATAGCTGGACCTTGGTAGTCAGCCTCAGGATGAGGAAATGGCCAAATAAGGGAATAGACCTTGGTGGCTAGCTTTAGGACCGCAATCTAACCGGTTCTTAATAAGGCAGAGGGAATGGGAGAGAAGGGCAAGGCCTACCAGAGCCAGCCACACATTCAAGTGTCCCTTGAACCTTGATTAGGAATGCCAGGTTTATCCAAGGAATATGAGATCAACATATCACTCCAAAATCAGCAATGCCAGTCTACCATCAACACGCTAAAAGCAGCTGCAACTGCCTCCGTGTGTCAAAGGCCCTGGACAGAACATGGCATTTGTTTGTGTCATGATGCTTAGGAAACCAATAGCAACAATTTCTCTAATAAATTGTATGCATCTATTAAAAGCTTATAGGTGCCAAACTCAATACATTAATACTGAAATGTCATTTCATGGCCCCGATATCAGAAGCATGACGGTAAGACTGTAGTGTATGCTCACCCAAACACAAGAAAATCGAGATGACTACTTAGAAGAACAAAGCAGAGGAAGATTTTGAGTTCAAGGTCACTCTGGGCTATAGAGTAAAAAGAGCAAAACACAAATAAAATTTGGCTATGGAGTAAGACTGTCATAGAAAATAAAAATACATAAGTAATTGAGATTATTTATTAAAGGCACTACTTAAAAAGTGAAAAAGTAAACCTTGAACTGCACTTTCACTTTCCAGCCACCCAGACCCAAATAATCACACAAAAATACTATTAATTACAACACTGTTTGACCAACCACTCACTCTTATTCCTAGCTACCTCTTACATCTTAAATTAACCCATTTCTATTATTTTATATTTTACCATGAGGCTCATGGTTTGTTACCTCACACCTTGCTTCTTGGGTAGCTTCATGGTGTCTGCCTGACTCTGCCTTCTTTCTCCCTGCATTCAGTTTAGTTTTCCTGCCTAGCTATGTTCTGCCCTGCCACAGACCAAAGCAGCTTCTTTATTAATCAATGGTAATAAAACATATTCATAGCATACAGAGGGGAATCCCACATCACTTGACCTGGGAGAAGAGATTCTTAATGTGTGTACCCAATGAACGACTCACTATCTGTATACACAAACAACTTAAAAAATCAATAAAAAGTCAGTAAAAAGGACTGGAGAGATGGCTCAGCATTTAAGAGCACTTGTTGCTCTTGCAGAGGACCTGGGTTCAACTCCAAGCACTTACATGGTGGCTCACAACCATCTAAAACTCCTGTTCTGGGGCATCCTGCTACACTCTTCTGACCTTTGAGGGCACGAGACATGCATGTGATACACATAAATGCATTTAGGCAAATCACTAATATGATGTGGGATGTCTTTCTGTATATGTGATGCTTTTATTGGCTAAGGAATAAAGTTGCTTTGGCCTATGGCAGGGAATAATATAGCCAGGCTGGAAGAGATATAGAGAGAGTAGGCAGAGTCAGGGAGACGCCATGTAGTTGCCAAAGGAGACAGATGCCAGATTATTACCAGTAAGCCATAGCCTCGTGCTGATACACAGATTAATGGATTTAAGAGTTAATTTAAGCTGTAAGAGTTAGTTAAGTAGAAGCCTGAGCTAATAGGCCAAGCAGTATTGTAATTAATATAGTTTTTGTATGATTATTTGGGTCTGAGTGACTGGGAAAGAACAAGCAGTCTCTGTTTACAAAATGGCACACCAACATGAGGCAACTACGTACATATAAAAACTGAGAGAGCTTGAGAAGAAATTTTAGACACAACAGAGTTAAGCACAGCTTCTTGGTAGCCACACTTTTTCAGATAGATTCTGTTTTCTGGCAGTGAGCAGAGGCACAGCTCCTTTAAGAGGCTTCCTGATTCAGTGTTAGTGACAAAAAATTGTGCAGCTTCTTTAAGATCCGGCTTCCTGGTTCATGCTGGGAGAATGAACTCTGGCTCTTTCAGGAGGTCCTGCACTTAAATGGGGTCTGTGAGCGGCGGGATGCAAATTGTTTAATGGTGACATAGACCCACCGAGTCCCTGGAGCTGGGGCAGTGTGCACAACTTGCAGAGGTGGTGAACATGCCTCTGCCATGTTGGAGTTGGCAGAACAAATTCTAGCGATGCCCACTTAGCATTTTTTTTTTAAAGTGCTCCTGGTCGGAAAATGATTACAGATATGCAATAAAGACAGATTCAGATGAAAAAGACCTCTGAATGGGTCACAGTGTTGGATAAATATACATAGGCTTGGGAGAGAGAAGGAAAAAAAGAATATAGACAGTTAAAAAAAATAAAACAAAGTCTTTAAAGAGACAGTAAAAGTAATATAAAAGAGTACAGACAGACATAGATTAAAGGAGTGAAAGTGATTTTAAAAAGCCACATAAAGTTGGAAAATACACAGAGAGTCTCGATTATGTATACTACTGTGTTTCCTTTGGGATCTCTGAATTCAATTCTATGATTCTATGTAGCAGTTTTTAGGCCAGCCAAGGCTAAATAGTGATACCCTATAAGCAAAAACAAACAAAAAATAAACACCAGAAAGAACAGAAGGAAGGAAGGAAGGAAGGAAGGAAGGAAGGAAGGAAGGAAGGAAGGAAGGAAGGATTACCTAAGGGTTACGATCTACCTTATGAAAATTTGCCGCAGGGCTTGTTCATTTTTGAACGCAGCTTGTGTGTAATGCGCTGTAGAGAATGATCCTTCAGCCAGGCTGTGGTAGTGCCTTTAATTCCTGCAGAGACAGGAGGGTCTCTGTGAGTTCAAGGCCAGTCTTGTCACTAGAGTGAGTTCCAGGACAGCCAGGGAAAGGGGCTTCTTCTAGGGCATGAAGACCTTTCTCTCCTGGAAAATATGTACGCTAGGGAGATTTTTTGCTGAAACAGGTGTGAACGAGATATCGTTAAACAGCCTAAGGCAAATTACAGCTACTAGGGTCTACTGACCTGCTACCTCGATGCCACAAAGAAAGGAAATAGCCCAAATTTGGTCACATGTGTACAATGTTTATTATAAGGTACAGAGAAATCATCTTAAAACATGCTTTGTGGGTTTATGAGGCCTTGGGTCTCTGACCTTCCAGGCACCCCTGTTCTCCCACAAGGAGGCAGCTGCCATCTTGTCAAGTCTTTCTAGTCATCAGGACCGGTTAGAAGAGGCTAGAATGCCCTTCAGTCTACGGCATGGGTGCCACAGGCCTGTGACCCTGCTTGGCAATGGCGTGATTTCTCAGCGGAAGACATAACGTCAAGGTTAGTGGACGTGGCCAAGCCTCTCTCTTTGCTGTTCAGTATAGGGCAGGAAGGACTGGAGATGATAAAACCTTGGCTGGAATCTGGTTCCTTTGGTAGGGTGCTTACTTAGCATGTGTGAAGCCCTGGGCTCCAACGGAGCACCAGATAAAACTACTATCCCAGGTGCTGCATGCTTGTAATCCCTGCACTTCAGAGGGAGACAGCAGGCTCAGAAGGGCACGGTTATCTTCAGCTGCATGGTGAGCTTGAGGCCAGCCGGGGGTACACAGGACTCTGGCTCCGTGGCTCAGCGTACTGGCTGCTCCTGCAGAGGACTGGGTTCAGTTCCCAGCACCCACACATGTCAGTTCACAATCACCTGTAACTCCAGTTTCAGGAGATTTGATGTCCTACACCTCACATACATGTACACAAACACATAAATAAAAGTAAATGGAGAAAAAAAACAGGAAAAATTACAGTAACATTGTCTAATTTTTTAATTTAGATTTTGATTTTTTTTCTGGTTTTTTAAGACAGGGTCTCCCTATGTATCAACAGCCCTGACTGTCCGGACTTGCAGGGATTCGCCTAACTCTGCCTCCCGTGTTGGGATTAAAGGTGTGAGCCTCCACTGCCCACCTGGTCTGATGTTTTCTTTAATTAGCAAGAGGGCGGTTGCAGAAATCAGGTATAACTTCCAGTGAGCTCCAAGTCACGGACTGAGCTGCCTCTGCCATTCGCCAATTTCTAGGTCACCTACTGCTCACTTCACCCACTCCTAAGTAACTTGCCTGTAAGGGCACCAGAAATTCCTACTAAGGATCTCACAGAAAGCCCAACCCTGGCAGGCTAAGACGGTGAGTCACCAGAACACTACTGTCCCCTGGTGGCAATATTTAGAACTGCGTGGACAGGGCCGGAGGCATGGGGGGGGGAGGATGTGGAAACGACTGAACGAAATCCTCTCGCCTCCCTGTCCTGTCCTATGCCATCAGTGTCCACTATGCCCTGCAGGAAGTTCCAGAAGCCGCCCACCTACTCACAGGAATTGAAGTTCCGCAGCTTTTTTTTTTTTTTAATTCTCCTTTAGTGGACTTGGATCTGTTCCTGTCTTCCCGTCATTAGGGGATATGATCAGAGTCCAAGCCTTGGGAGGAACAAAATCCAACCAGGAGCAATTTAAATGAGTAGGCCCTACAGGACATGGGCAGCTGGAAGAACAGGGAATGGATTCAAGATTGAACAAAGGAGCAAAGTGATTAATTGGGTTTAATTAAGGGGAAAAGCAGTTGAGTTATGGAAGTCCCGCCAACCAAAGCAGGTGCAGGAGTAGGAGTCAGTCAGGCTTTCAGGGGAACTCAAGGCAAGGGGATTACAACTCCAACCCTGCTGGCAGGGCGGCTTTCTCCTTTAAAAAGTCAGTATTTGATTTGTATATAAGTGTGTGGAGCTGGAATGGGAGAGGGAAGCAAACAACAGAGAAGAGAAAGAAAGAGGGGCGGGGGAGGAAGAGTCTAGAGATGGGGTTTGAGTGAAGAAGAGGCAGAAGTCAAGTTTTTGTATTTAAGTGCTGACCCCCAGCTCTGGCTCTGTCCCTCTGCAGCTGGCTGCCATACTGGGGGCTGGTCAGGTGGTGGGGTGCGGCGGGGGGGGGGAGGGATTTAGAATATGCTTGCTGTTTGGCAACGTCCTTTCTCTTTCCGGGTCACTGCTCTGGCACTCCCTGCTTTTGCTTGCGTCTCAGATGCGTGCATAGAGTGATAGTCTCTTTTCCCCCTCCTTCTTGAGTCCTGGTTTCTCCGTGTATCCCTAGCTGTCCTGGGACTCGCTCTGTAGATCAGGAAGGCCTCAGAGATCCACCTGCCTCTGCCTCCCGAGTTCTGGGATTAAAGGTGTGCGCCATCACCCTCCAGCGGCATGATGGGTTAGTCTTAACCATCAATTTGACCCAAGAAGGGAGTCTCGAGCAGTTATCCAGATTAGGGTGGCCCTCAGGTGAGGAATTTTCTTAGTTGAAGTAGAAGACTCCTGTTGACTGTGGGAAGCACTGTTTCACTGGCTGGGCGCCAGACTGTAAAAAGGACTACTGAGCCGACAAGTGCGCATGCACTAGTTCTCTCGCGCCTGGCTATCATGTGACCTGTTCTTCCAAGCCCTTGCCATTGGGACCTCCCTGCTGTCGAGAACTGCAGCCTGCCGGTGGAAGCTAGGATAAACTCCACCTAAATTGCTCTGTAAGGACACTTTATCGCTGGAGCCAAAATGAAGGTGATTCAGCTACCACAGCTCCACAGTTGATTTCACAGATGTCTTCCTGATGGCTACATGGTCGGTTGTTTTCAGTGGCCCCCTGCCATTAATGGTCACTTCTCACTTTTTTTTTTTTTTTCAAAACCGTCAAACTGGCCGGCAGTCTTGCTTCCCCATTTTACCACTGTATCTCATTTCCTATTGAGCAAAGCTTCCTCTCCAGGTCAGTTCTTGCCACACCCTGCAGGGGCGAGCCCTTTTTCCACAGAAAGAAGAAGTAGAAGGATCTGCCCTGGGCCTGAGGGAACGTACCGGTTCCCCTAGTGGCTGCACACTGTCTCACCCAGGGGCTCCCAGAGAGCTCAATAATCTGCTGGGATAAAAGTGAGGATGACTTGCGCGGGTCACAGTGGTCCTGGCAGCAGACGGCCCCTCCCATGGAATAATGTACTCCCTCAGTGCTGTCCCAGGCCTTGCTCCTGCTTTCCGGGTCACCAACAACACATTCCCGTGTCAGCGATGCCCTTCCCTCTTCCTCCTGCATAGATAATTTTCCCTTGGAGGATGAACTTGAACCTAGTCTGCTTTTTAGAGTGTCCCAGTTGTCTCCAGCCTACCTCACTCCTTCCTCTGCACAGAGCCTGTGTGAGGATGAATCCTCACAGGTCCAGAGGGTTGTGGCTGTGGGGAGGTTTGAATGGAGGGCTGTAAGTAAATCTGGATCTAGTAGAATTATTATAAATGTTCCATAAAGCAGAGATCACAGTGGGATATGGTGGAGTTACCAGAACAAAGGAAAATTGTGGATTTTCAAAACTGAAGAACAAAAGCCTAGTACAGTGGTTCCCAAAGTGTGGTCCGGGGGACTATTAGACTGCCAGGCGCCTGGCGCACACCTTTAATCCCAGCACTTGGGAGGCAGAAGCAGGTGGATCTCTGTGAGTTCAAGGCCAGCCTGATCTACGTAGTGAGTTCCAGGAGAGTCAGGGGCTGTTACACGGAGAAACCTTGTCCCAAAGAAACAAAACAAAACAAGCAAACAAAAAGAATGCTGGTTTTCTGTCCTTCCCCAGGCCTGTGGAGTCTGAAGCCCTGGGCCAGTGACTCGATGGTGACGGGTGGGTCTGCCCACCCTGACTAGCTTGAGTTAGAGGCTCGAAGGTCATGTCTTGATATGACTCAAAAGTCCCAGAAATGTGAAGGAAGTGGAAAATAATTACTACTATCCCATTTTCTGCGCCAGTGGGTGTCAGTGAGGTGGCTCAGTGGGGAGGGACCCACCGCCAAGCTAAAGCCAGTTTGAGCCATGAAATCCATGTCAGAAGGAGAGAATGGACTCCTGGGAGCTGTTCTCCAGCCTCCACCCACACACCTGGTATGTGCTAAACCCCATCCCCAAAAGAAGTATGAGTTCAAAAATAAAACTGGTACCCAGGCAAGAACTGAGGAGTATTTTCTTCATTGAGGTTTTCTTTTGGGGCCACCAGTCTCAGGGACGACCAAGCATACGGATGCCGCTGTCAGTGCAGATGCCTGAGCTACAGCCTACAGTCTCAGGGGAGGAGGAGGTGCCAGGCTTAGCAGGGGTCAGATGACAACCTCTGATCTGGAAGGAGAAAGAGCTGCTCGCCCTTTCCACACGGGGTGACAGGCTTCCGGCCTTGTGAATGAAGCCAGAGGGAAAGAATGCTAAACCACAAGGATAAAGTTGGATTTAAGCATAAATTTCTATAAAATGTGACTTGGTCGTGCAGTGACAGCAAATGGCGGCTCTCCCTGCCCGGCTCGGGCTTTCAGACCCTGCAGCAGGAGTGACCATGGCGGAGGACAGACCTCACGGCACCCACTCTATCTGCACAGCACTTAAGGGCATCTGATATTTTTATTGACATTTCTCCTTACTGAAATGTGAGCTGCTTGTCCTCGGTGTTTGATTACTGGGGACAGCACTTGGCATCTTGTCAGGGCTTGAAATGGATCAGATGGATAAAGAAAGACTCTAATACATCCAGATATCCCCGCATCGCGAAAAGACTGTTAGAAGGCACCTAGAGGTTGAGCAAGGCTCACCACAGAGGTTGACTAAGGCACATTGCTTACATCCTTCTGCCGCCTAGTGAAGGGGGCCTTTGGATAAGTGAAAAACAAATACTGCCCTCTGATGGTAGGTTTTTTTCCTTCCACTTTTTGTTTCAGCAGCAATAAACATCCTGCTTTTCTTGTGGTGAAAATGTTAAGAGTGCAGGCTAGGCATGGTGGTGCACACCTTTAACCCCTGCACCCTGGACTTAGAGGCAGGTGGATCACTGTGAATTTGAGGCCAGCCTGGTCTACAGAGCAAGTTCCAGGACAGCCAGAGCTACACAGAGAAACCTCATCTTGGGGTGAGGTGCTGGATCTTGTTGTTTCCAGCTTCCAGCACTTTGGAAGCTAAGATATGAGGACGATTGAGGACAGCCTGAGATAGGGTGAGATGCTGTCTCAAAACAGGGGTGGTGGGGCTGGAGGTTTGGCTCAGTGGTTAAGAGAACCTGTGTTTTTTTTTTTTCCCAGAGGACCTGAGTTCAATTCCCAGCACCCATACGGTGGCTCACAACCATCTATACCAGTCCCAAGGTATCCAAGGCCCTTTTTAGATCTCCAGGGATACAAGACACACATGTGGCTGGGCGGTGGTGGCGCACGCCTTTAATCCCAGCACTCGGGAGGCAGAGGCAGGCGGATCTCTGTGAGTTCGAGACCAGCTTGGTCTACAAGAGCTAGTTCCAGGACAGGCTCCAAAACCACAGAGAAACCCTGTCTCGAAAAAACCAAAAAAAAAACAAAAAACAAAAAAAACAAAATGACACACATGTGGTGCACATGTATGCAGGTAGGCAAAACAGTCATGCCTATCAAATTATAAAATAAATAAAATTTGCTAGGCAGTGGTGGCACGTGCCTTTAATCCCAGCCAGCACTCAGGAGAGAGAGGCAGGCAGGTCTCTGAAGTCAAGTCATCCTGGTCTACAGAGTTCCAGAACAGCCAGGGCTACACAGAGAAATTCAGCCTTGAAAAACCAATAAATAAATAAGTTTCAAATTGCAATTAGGAAGGCATGTCTGAGATGGCTTAGTGGGTAAAGGAACCTTGCATCAAGTTTCAAGATCCGAGCTCAAGCTCCAAAATGCATATAGTGGCAGGAGAGAACGGACTGCCATTAGCTGTCCTCTGATCTCTACACATGAGAGAAACTCAAGCTAGGTATGGTGGTATACACCTGTAATCCCAGTATTCAGGAAGTGGAGGTAAAAGGATTAGGAGTTCAAGGCCAGCCTTGACTACAGAGTAAGTTTAAGGCCAGCCTGGGTTACATGAGACTATGTCACAAAAGAACAAGGATAAAACTCAGGTTGACTACGATAATGCATACCTGTGATCCCAGATCCTTGGAAGACTGAAGAGGGGCTGTTTAAGCCCAGCAGTTGCAGACAATTGTGTGTGGGAGGAGGGCGGTGAGATGGGTTAGTGAGAAAAGGCGCCTGCCACCAAATTTAATGATCCAAGACTCACATAGCAATGAGAAAAGATTACTACAAGTTGTCCTCTGACTTTTCTACACAAGCATGCTTGTGCTTGCGTGTGCATACACACACACATACACACACACATAAACACACACACAAATGCAACTGAAAAATAAAGAACTCATGTAAATATAAAATGGATACATATTAAGATGTATTAACTTGGGTCAGGTGGTAATGGCGTGTGCTTTTAATCCCAGCACTAGGAGGCAGAGGCAGGCGGATCTCTGTGAGTTTGAGTCCAGCCTGGTCTACAGAGTGAGTTCTAGGACAGCCAGAGCTGTTACAGAGAAACCCTGTCTCAGAAAAAGAATGTATTGATTAGTGACTGGTATAAGAGGCAAGTCTGGCTTAAGTTCTTTAAATATCCCACGTGTGTGTCTATGTGTTTGGATCAAATCACTCTCTATTCTTCCCCCTTTAATTCTTCCCCTTCCCTCCACCATTTTCTCTCCCAACTTATGTGGCCTTTCCCTTTTTCTTGTTGATTCAGATAATCTTGAAGAACTGAGAATCTACAGGCACTTACAGAAAGATGTTAAAATGATTTTTGGGTTAGACATAGACTGGCTAATGGCAATAGGAAAATAAACCATATTCTCTATGGCTGTCTTCTTTATTGGACAGAGATCTTCAAGTTAACATAAAAATGCACAATTCCTGGGCTCTAAAAAAATGTAAACAGCAAAGTTAAGCGGTCATGTCACAGAAGACTACGGTTTGGGTTTAGGTCAGTGGTAGAGTGCTGGGTTCAGTCTGAACCTCAGAATAAAAAAAATCGCAAATGAAGCTTCTAAGAAATGCTTAAAGAAGACACATGGCCTTACCTCTTGCCTCATTCACAAAATTGAAATGTGGACAATCACTATAAGTGGATACATTTCCTCTTATTACTAGCTGGTGACCCCACTTTTAGGGTGTGGTGGAATTGTGAGGAGTGATGGGAAAAGAGGAAATGGGGGAAAAGAGATTAGAGGTTTGGGATAAAATGAACTTGAGGATTATATTAAGATTTCATTTTTTATTGCCTCACCTAATGTAAATGGAGGTTTCTCTGTCCCACCCTGTCCCGTAGCCACTTCCAAATAATCACTCAGAGGCTTATATTAATTATTAATGCTCAAGCAGAAGCTCAGGTTTATTACTAGCTCTTACATTTAAATTTAACCCATATTTCTATCTGTGTTTGCATGTGGCTCAAGGCTTGTTACCTCATTTTCTTCACATCCTGCTTGTTTGGCAGTGGGCTCTCATCTCTCTTGACTCTACCCTTCTTTTTCCCTGTATTCAGTTTGGCTTTCCTGCGTAGCTATATTCTGCATAGCTATAGGCCAAAGCAGCTTTTATCAATCAATGAGAGCAACATATATTCGCAGTGTACAGAAGGGTTATCCCACAGCACCCTAACTTGTTCCCATTTTTCTTTGTTTTTGTTTGCTTGCTTGCTTTCAAGATGGGGTTTCTCTGTGTAACAGCTCTGGTTGTCCTGGAACTCACTCTGTAGACCAGGCTGGACTTGAACTAATAAAAATCAACCTGCCTCTGCCTCCTGAGTGCTGGGCTTAAGGGCATGTACCACCATGTCAAGCTACATTTATATTACCTTTTAAAGGCAGGGTCTTTCTCTGTTGCTGTAGCTGGCCTGCCTCTGCCTCCTGAGTACTACGATTACAGACATCACCATGTTTGCCAAAAAACATCAGTTTAATTTTTTTAACAATTGATGCATAAACACACACACAAATCATACCTATCTAATTAAAAATTTTAATTAATCTACTTATTTATTCTATTTCATTATCAGAAATAAAAGATACTTTTGTTTTTGAAGGAAGGATTTCAATGTGTAGGGTAGACTAATCTTGAACTCATGACCCTCCTGTCTTGGTGCAGAGCACTGTGCCACCACACTAAAACCAATGCTGGGGGGAGTAGAGAATCCAATCTAACCCTAGCATACAATAGGGAAGAGGACAATGCAATTAAAAAATATTTAATAGTAGCAATCATAGATTTCTTGGCTCTGGTTAAAATTTCCTTCTAAGATGAGAGCATATAATCAAACTACATTTGGTTATAACTGACAAGGTCATGAGCAATGAAGAAGCAGCTCCAATCAAATGAACTAACCTAAGAATTCTCATCCTAGAAATTGAAAGTTTCCTAGATCAGGTGTTCAGGAAATAAAGAGCCTTCATTTCACCTCAAGAACACTCTTTTCTGTCTGTCTTGAATACTGTTACAGAATACTGAAAATTCATATTAAAAAAAAATACCCGGAAAATCTAGAGTAAAAGGATAAATTTGTAGATACACAAGGCATAGCAAAATTAAATCAAGGAGATATAAACAACTTTAACACATCCATAGGAAGCAATGAGATTGAACCGATAAGGTGTGCCCACAAAGAACAACAACAAAAAACCAGAACCTGACGGAGTTGATGCTGAATTCTCCAGAACCTTTAAGGACAATCTAATGTCAATCAATACCTTTCAAACTCTTCCAAAACAGAAAGAGAAGGGATAATATCAAAACCATTGCACAAAGTCAGCCTTACCCTGACACCAAAGCTGGATAAGGACACAACAACAAAACCACACACCAGGGGGCTGGAGAGATGGCTCCGAGGTTAAGAGCACTGGCTGCTCTTCCCCAAGTCCTGAGTTAATTCCCAGTAACCACATGGTGGTTTACAACCGTCTGCAATGAGATCTGGTGTCCTCTTCTGGCCTGCAGACACACATGCAGACAGAACACTGTATATATAATATATAAATAAATCTTTTAAACAAAAAACAACAACAACAAAAAAATCACAGACCAATTTCCATGAAAATACATGTAGAAATTTTAAATAAAATATCTCAAAATTCATTAAGAAAGACCACCTACCATAACCAACTTGGCTTCATGCCAGGAATGTAAGATTGGTTTAGTACATGCAGATTAATAGATGTAATACACTACATAAATGGATAGAAATCACATGACCAGTTCAGTACAGAAATGGCCTTTAACGAAGTTCAATGTTCTTTCATGATTAAGCCCCAGAGAGACTAGAAATAAAGGGAAATATCACAACGTGACAAACACACCACTGATGCCATTTGTAATAGAGAGTGTGCTTACCTTGGCTTTTCACCTGCTCAAGTAAATATGGTTATTTGCTCGAGTGAAAAATAAAACAGATGTACAAATGGCAAGCCTTTAGGCAGTATAATTATAAACAGGGAAAATTTTAAAGCATTTCTTCTAAATCAGGAATGAGATAAGGGAACCGATAGTTGGAGGTTTTTGTTGTTGTTGTTTGGGTTTTTTTTGGCTCTTATGGAGGCCCACCACCCAGCCCCCAAACAAATCACATAGAGATGACACTGAAGGAAGAAAATTAGACTGCTCATGCTTATGGTTTAAAAAATTAAGATTAGAAAAATGTGTATATTACTGAGAGAAATGTAAAGATTTAATGTGGTCCCTATCAAAATTCCAGTGACATTCTTTACTGATGTAGGAAAAAAACTACTAAAATTCATATGACAGCATAAAAGACCTTGAGGACGGGTGGCCCACTCCTTCTGTTACAGAGTTCGGTTTCTAGCACCTGCATTGGATGGCTCATTGGAATGGGTGGCTACATTGTGACTCCAGCTCTAGGGAATGTGATGCTCTTTTCTGGAATCCTCAAGCACCTGTCCTAACCGTATGCTGTGGAATAATCCTTTTGTACACCATGACTATGGTTTGCTCTCATTGTTTTAATAAAGAGCTAATGGCCAATAACTAGGCAGGAAGAGGTTAGGTGGGATTTGCAGACAGGGAAAAAAGAGAATGCTGGGAAGGAGAACAGAGTTGCCAGCCAGATGCAGAGGAAGCAGGAGATGAACAAGCTGTGCTGAAAAAGGGTACCACAATGTGATAGAGCGTAGGTAAAAAATATGGGTTAAGTTGTAAGAGCTAGTTAGTAATAAGCCTAAGCTATCAACCAAGGTTTTATTTATTTATTTATTTATTTATTTATTTATTTATTTAGGATTTTCAAGAAAGGGTTTTCTCTGTGTAACTTTGGAGCCTGCCTTGTAACCTGTTCTGTAGAGCAGGCTGGTCTCAAACTCACAGAGATCTGCCTGTCTCTGCCTCCCTAGTGATGGGATTAGTGCCATCACCGTCTGGCTTTGGCTAAGCGTTTATAATTAATAAGTCTCTGTGTTGTTATTAGGGAGCCAGGTAGCAGGAAAGAGCTGACTGACAAGACAAAAAAACTCTGTGTACACACACACATACATATTTTTTAAAAAATGTGCTGGTTGTTTTTTGTCACGTTGACAGAACCTAGAGTCACCTGGGAAGAGGGAACGTCCACTGGGAAATCGCATCCATCATACTGGCCTATGGGCCTGTCTATGGGGCATTATTTTGATTGTGGTTAATATGGTAGGGTGCAGCCCACCATGAGTGGTGTCACCCCTGGGCAGGTGGTCCAGGCTGGGCAAGCCAGGTGGAGCAAGCTGGCTAGAAGTGTTTCTGCCTTTGCAGTAGACTGTAAACTATATGATGAAATAAACCTTTTCCTCCCCAAATTGTTTTGACCAGTGTTTTATCATAGCAACAGAAAGCAAACAATGACAAAAAAAATCTAAAAACAATGGGCTAATGTTTGCCAACTACACATTATATACCTAAAAAATCTATCACCTTCTATTAAAGACCTTAGATTCTATTGAGAACTCACAAACTCCCACCCCAAACCATACAATCAACAAAAAAGCTGACTAAACAGTTCTCAGAAGAGGAAATACTAATAGCTAGTAACTCATTGAGAAGTGTTCCCATCTGTGGCCCTTAGAGAACTACACATTGAACTGCTTTGTGGTCCAGTCAGAACGACTCGAGAATGAGAGGAAGGAGGAACCCTTGTGCACGAGGGTGGGAATGTAAGCTGGAACAGCCACTGTGGAAATTTGTATGAAGGCTCAGAAAAAAAAAACCTACAAATGGGGCAACCAAATGACCCAGGTATCACACTCCCAGGGGAAGACGCAAAGACTCTAGGTCAACTACTACAGACACACTCGCACATCCATGCTGTTCCTAAGTCAACAACTACAGACACACTCGCACATCCATGCTGTTCCTAAGTCAACAACTACAGACACACTCGCACATCCATGCTGTTCCTAAGTCAACAACTACAGACACACTCGCACATCCATGCTGTTCCTAAGTCAACAACTACAGACACACTCACACATCCATGCTGTTCCTAAGTCAACAACTACAAACACACTCGCACATCCATGCTGTTCCTAAGTCAACAACTACAGGGGTTGGAGAGATGGCTCAGTGGTTAAGAGCATTGCCTGCTCCTTACAAAGGTCCTGAGTTTAATTCCCGGCAACCACATGATGGCTCACAACCATCTGTAAAGAGGTCTGGTGCCCTCTTCCGGCCTGCAGGCATACACACAGACAGAATATTGTATACATAATAAATAAAATAAAAAAAACCACAACTACAGACACACACTCGCACATCCATGTCTGCTGCTCCTAAGTCAACAACTATAGACACACTCGCACATCCATGTCTGCTGCTGCTGTATTCACAACTAGGAAATACAACCAGCCTAGATGTCCATCAAGAAATTAGTAAAGGAAATGTATACATACACACAATGTAATTTTATTTACAGGAAGTGGAGACAAAAGGAAATCATCATGCTATATAAAATAAACAAGTTTAGAAAGACAAAGGCTGCATTTTCTCTCCTATACAACATCTAGGGTTTTATTGTTGTTGGAGACAGGTTTCTCTGTAGACCTGGCTGTTCTGGAACTCACTCTGTAGACCAGGCTGGTCTTGAACTCACAGAAATTCGCATGTCTCTGCCTCTTGTGTGCTGGGATTAAAGGGGTGCACCACCACCACCTGGCCAAACTCTAGGTTTTTATATGGGTATGGATGTGTGTCAGGGTGGGTGGGGCTAGAGAGGACACTATGAAGGGGGAGGAAAGAGCTTAAGGGGTGCAGAAGGTAATGGCACACACAGGACACGAAAGCAAAAGGGGGTGACTTGGGAAGAAGGGGATCAGCAAGAAGACAAGGGGACACAGAGTGGGGGTGGAGCAGGAACAGATGACACCGATGCAGCTGTGAAAATGCCGTAACAAAGCATTGCTTTGTCTGCTAACTTACCCGAGCCCTGACAAACAAAACACGACCGAAGGAAAGGAAAACTGGTAAGACTCAGGGCTCACAGGCACAGCTGTACTCAGTGAACAGTAGCTTCCTTGTAGAAAACAGATGCTTTCTATCGCAGAGAATATTCTAGCAAGAGCAAACACACCTGCACATGGTGGCCTTGTTAAACAGAGATCACTGTACCTCTAAATTCCTGGGCAGGTTTCAACAGGCAGAACCTATTGCTCACTTGCGGGTGGACTTCCCACCGTGTAAACCAGCTTCTCACAGGAAGTGGTTCTGGGTTTCAGAACAACTTTAGTGTACATTTCCTGAGCGTGGAGGGCCAGAACTGCCTTCATCTGCTGCGCTGCATGTGCCGGCAGCTGCGAGGCATTTGCAGGTGCTTTTGTCTACCCCAGAGTTAAATTCGCAGACATAATGAACACAGGTTAACTCCAATCTTGTCGGACTATAATTATTCACTCGTTCTCAAAAATGTCTATGCCGTGTCCATTTACTGCACCCTCCCCCTTTGCTTCATCTAGAAACATCTGTGGCCTTTGGGGGGCATGCACAGGCCCCTTTCTGTTGAGGGAAGTCTTCCCTGCTATCTACCCGCAGTAATCCAGGTTCTCACCTTTTTAGCCTTCATCGGAAATCAGGCTCTAATCTCTTTCCTGAGTAATATTATTAAAATATCTTTTTACAAGTTTCTGAGTTACCGTCCCTTTGGATTGCCATCTCTAACGGGATTCCTAAGCTGTTTCTCATAGGCCTATGCAACACATGCAAGTATCTTGGTTTTATATTCTGTTAGCGTTCACAGATTTTCTGGGACCGAGCTTTGTTCTTCGTGGACACGGAGCAGGAGGTCTCAGAACTCGTCAGCTGACTCTGTGTCCCAGCTGCAGGACAGCTGCTCATCCTGCAGGAACTCAACTTCAATGTCATACACAAAACCGGGGTCATCCTTTCTCTTCTGATTTTTCTCAAAAAGTCCATCCATGATGCTCTTCCTTTTGGCCAGCTCCTTGTCATCGAGTTTGTTCAGGTCTTCCTCGGGGTCAATGGTTGTTTCCCGTTGAATTTGTTCCATCGTCTCTGCCAAGCTCTGCCCCTGCAAGTAACCTCGTAAAAAACTGAACAGCTTCTCCAGCTGCTTCAGGGACACCTGCTCCAGGTAACTCTTGTGCCGTGGATTATTCTTTAATTGCTCAGCAGCTCTGGTGCAGTCTGGGAGGAAGAAAAGTGTATAGACAGATACATTTGTCACCAATACTGGAAAGATTGAGATAGACCAAAACCCTGAGACCACCTGCTCCAAGCCTAAAGGGGCCTATTGAAATCAATAATTATTCTTTAGAACTATAGTTTTATAGTAAATTGAGTTTTGTAGGGTATAATCTTGCTGTCATATAGCAGCTTATTTATTTATTTATTTATAAATTTTTTTCAGCTTATTTATTTTTTTCTGAGATTAAAACATACCAATCTGGTGGGGGAGGAGGGAATAGAAGAAGGTGAATGAGAGGAAACTTCAGTTAGAATGTAAAATAAATAAACTAAAAACAAAACAAGCATTCCATCCTATAGAGAAGCTTCTTCACACAAAAACTAAACAATCTAAAACAACTCCAGGAAATCCCTAAAGCTGACCAGATTCACTAGGCCCCTTCCTCCCCTAGAATAAAGTCTGCTGAGGGCCACTCTCAGAGGAACCAAGCTACACAAGAGACTGGAGACCAGCCAAACAGCCCAAACGAAGCAAAAACCAGTGGAGCTGCCTAGAAGAGGCTCAGACCAGTGGAGTCAACTAAAAAGGACGCTCTCCCACCTGCTGAGCTGCCTGCAGGCTGTGTGGTGTGCTCCAGGTTCCCAGTTTTGTGAGCTGTCACCCATGCTGGGGTAGATATCGGTGGGTGATGCAGCTGTGAGTCATTTCTGCTCCTGTGAGTAACCCCTCATCCATATTCCTGTAAGTAACCCCACTAAAGCTCATTGGTTCACCAAGCTGAACTTCATGCTACCTGTCATGGCCTCCCTATCTAAGATAAACACATGTAAATATGTAGTGTCTCCCTAGGAAACATTTGTCACACGATGAGCACACGCCTGCACTCCTCAAATTTGGAAGAATTGGGAAGACAGAATGTTTGAAGCTAGCCTGGGCTACTTAACTAGATCCTGCCTTATAAATTAAACCATAACTGCACGGTATGATGGTACATGTTTATAATTGCTTCTCATCCCCGCATCAGGGAGGTGACATAAAGAGATCCTGTCTCATAAAATATCCAAAGGAACCGGCTGATGGTGTCAATGCTTTTAATTCCACTTTTAATTTCAGTGTATGAATGTTTGCCTGAATGTATGTATGCATACCATGTGTGTGCAGTTCCAGGAGAGACCACAAGAGGGCATCATATCAACTGGAATTGGAGTTAGAAAATGGTTGTGAGCCACCAAGTGGGTGCTGGGAACTGGACCCAGCTATAATAGTAGCAAGTGCTTTTAATTGCTAAACCATCTCTCTAGCCCCCAAATGAAATATTTTAAACAAACAAACAAACAAACAAACAAACCTAGTTTTAGTGTAGAGAAAGACAAATGGATTTTTTTTTCTTAACCAAAAATTACTTTGTGGGATGTTAAAAACTGTCAACTGAAGAAACTGTCTAAGGATGAAAAATGCCATATTTTTTACTTATTTTAGAGAGTGAGTCTCACTATGTAGCCTTTGTAGGCCTAGAGGTCACTATGTAGACCAGGGTTGGCCCCCAACTCTCAGAGATCCTCTGCCTCCTGGTGGCTAGGGTTAAAAGGCATACATAGCTGGTGAAAAAAAAAAAGCATAGTTTTTAAAAGGCAGCCATGTGACACTAATAAAATGATGTCTACAAATAAAAAACATTTGGAGAGAGAGAAGGAAATTTAGTATTATTAAACAGTAGTATATCATTTAACTCATGTAACCATTCTATTTTTTTTTTAACTTGGTTTGTTTGTTTATTTATTTTGTACACAGTGTTCAGCCTCCATGCCTGCAGGCCAGAAGAGGGCACCAGACCCCATTACAGATGACTGTGAGCCACCATGTGGTTGCTGGGAACTGAACTCAAGACCTCTGGAAGAGCAGTCAGTGCTCTTAACCTCTGAGCCATTTCTCCAGCCCCTCTTGTAACCATTCTAAAAAGTTAAATCATCAATTCTTTGACTGTTAAAAAGTACAGATTAGGAAATTCTTAGTCAGGGCTTCTATTGCTGTGATAAACGCCATGACCAAAATCAGTTGCGGGGGGAGGGTTTATTTGGCTTACACTTCTATGTCATATAGTACATGATTGAAGAAAGTCAGGACAGGAACTCAAACAGGGCAGGAAACTGGGGGCAGGAGCTGGTGCAGAGGCCAGGGAGGAGTGCTGCTTACTGGCTTGATACCCTCTGGTTTGCTCAGCCTGCTTTCTTATTCCACCCAGGATGGCCAGCCCAAGAGTTGCACCACCTACAGTGAGCTGGGCTCTCCCACATCAATCATCAATCAAGAAAATGCATCAAAGGTTTGTCTACAGACCTAGCTGTTGGGGGCATTCTTTCAATTGACACTCCCTCTTCCTAAATAACTCTAACCTGTGTCAAGCTGACATAAAATACCAGTACAGAAGCTGAAGTTTATGAATGACCATCTAGTCCCTGATAGTCATGATTTGAACCTAAGTTTAACTCTGAAGAACCTCTCATTCTGTTGCATGAAGCTAAACCCCCCCCCTCCCTCTCTCTCTCCGCCTCCTCACCCCCTGGGTTCTCCCTCTCGGTGGGACTGCATCCAGGACCCCCATGCTAGGGAAGTGCGCTACCACTGACTTACATTCCCTTCCCAGCCCATCGGTTTTGTTTCAGATGTTGAGGCAGGCTATCTCAAGCTATCCAAGCTTGAATTTGCAATTTTCCTGTCTCAGCCTCCTAAAGTACTTGGATTATGGGTATATGGCACCAGACCTGATTATGTCAGGCTATTTTTATTAAGACAGGAGGCAAGGGCTGGAGAGACTGCTCAAGGTTAGGTGTGCCTGCTGTTCTTGCAGGGTTTCCAAGTTTAGCAACTCACAGGCTCATAACTCCAGTTTCCTTCCAGACTCTGTAGACACCCACATGCATGGCGAACACTCAGAGACACGTATACAAAAGTTAAACAAGGTAAGAGGCAGATAAACTAGGGTACCTGAGAACTTCGAGAAGTTTCGGACTGGCATAATGCGCTGGCGGCTCTTTCCCTCGGTCTCATTGTCATAAATTAAGACGATAGCCGGGGGCTGGAATCTAATTCCACATTTCTTGGCAACACATTTCATTTTGACATACAATTCAGTGTAAACTGGAGGAAATCTGAGAAAGACGGGATAGCTGTGGAACAAGTTTCAGAAAAAGAAAACCCAAATTGAGGTCGGTATTGCATAAATCTGCTTTCTCCTTCTCCTCGGCAGATCTGGCTGTAGTCTCAGCCCTGGAACTACACACTCAGCTAACAAAGTTCAAGACTTTGAGGGCCACCTTGAAAGTTCAGCTGGCCAAGGCTAGTCTCGTTCGTTGGATCTCTGAATCTCTGCTTGGTTGGGATGCAGGTCCTTCCCACATGAGCTAGGTGGTCTGGCCCCTTAGGGTACTGCATTCTTACCAGAGGTTACACAGGAACCTCAAGCAAGCCCAACAAGTGACTGACTAGCCTACAGATGCATTTTGATTTTTCATTTAAAGGATGTCTGAATCATACTCTATCAATATTATGGTCTTTTAAACTTTTTCCTTTTTTGAGTCAGATTCTCATATAGCCCAGACTGGCCTTGAACGTGTGATCCTCCTGTCTCTACTCCCCCAGTGTTAGAATTACAGGCACGTGCCTTTAGGCTTGGTCTATGGGGTGCTGCAAATGGAACCCGGGGTTTCGTGCATACCAGACAAGCACTCTGCCAGCTATGCTACATCCCCAGCACGTTTTTCTTTTAAATAAACATTTTATATGGAGATGTTCACTAGACCAGATCTACCCCACCCTGTACTTTATGAACTCTTTTATTCATCAAGAGATTATTTTAAGCAGTCGGGAGATGGTGGCGCACACCTTTAATCCCAGCACTCGGGTGGCAGAGGCAGGCAGATCTCTGTGAGTTCAAGCCCACCTTGGTCTGCAGAGCAAGTTCCAGAACAGCTAGGCAGAGAAACCCTGTCTTGAAAAATCAAAAAAAAAGGTTGTTTTAAAAACCATTACTTACCATCTATGGTCCCTGTTAGTCTACTTGTCTAGGGAGGCAAGAGTGTCCATTTTCATTTAGCTTTCAGCACATATCTGCAACACAAGAAGGGTAATACTTATTTAATGCTATGTATTCATATAAACGAAGGTTTCTATATATTATCCTGGGGCACTGGGGCAGGAGCTGAGCGCTGTTACACATTGTGAAATAATATTAAGCACTGTTAACTGTTGCTCGGATTGTTAGCTCTGTGAGGCTTCTTTCTGTGAATGATTCAGACCATGTAGGGCAGTGGCTTCACAGGTCCTTCTCTTACACTTAGTGCCTGGAGCGGGGACCTGTCAGCAGCCCCTTCACTGGGCAGACCCAGCTTTCCTTCCTTACTTACTGTTTCTCTGAGGATGCCAGAGAACCACAGCCAAAGACAGCCATGGTGAGTACTCCAGCCAGCAGGCACAGGCCTTGGAAGGCGCACGCTGGGCGCTGCCTCACTGAGCATTAGTAACCCTAGGTTCACAGTGCCAGTGTGCAGTAATCCCGGTGGCTCAGCAGCAGCTCTGGGATGCAGATCACGACATCCACTTGCATGAAGGGCTGTGTAAACATCCTTGGTGCAAGCACCCTTGCCTAGCACCCATCCGGCCGCTCACTTTTGGAGTCACCTGCGATACACCCCTTTGTTCTGCTCCAGGTGCTCCATGTTACATAGGCTCATTCAAAGGCTTTTCTTTCCCGCTTTTGATCTTTAGGACTAGCAGACCAGACTGAGCTCTCAACTCCAAGAAGACATGGTAAAACTGGCACACTGGGAGCAGCCTCCATCCTGGTAGCAGCAGTCACAGCCCCACGAAGGTAACTGAAGGTTCCAAGAGTGGGTACCTGTGGTGGTCTGAATAAAAATGGTTCCTATCGGGAGTGGCACTCTTAGGAAGTGTGGCCTTGCTGGAGGAGGTGTCACAGATCTTGTCCTCCTACCTGCAGATCAAGATGTAGGACTCTCAGCTCCTTCTCCAGAACCACATCTGCCTGCACACCAACATGTCTTAGCATGACGATAACTGTAAGCCAGCCCTAATTAAATGTTTTCTTTATAAGAGTTGCTGTGGTCATGGTGTCTCTTCACAGCAATAGAAACCCTAAGAAAGCAACTGAAGCAGAAATAGTAGAGAAGTTATGAGGCCTAGGTGCTGAAGAGTTTCGGGGGGGCTTCCAGGCCTGGGGGGCTTAGGGCTCTTGTACCCTGGTCCAGCAGCAGTAAGACCAGCCTTGCAGGAATGGAGACACTCAAGGCCCCAGAAGCTGTAACTTAGTTCTGTTGGAGAACAATATTATAGGCACATTGTTTAAGAAGTTGACAGTATTTGTACTGGTTCATTACAGAAAAATAGGGACAAAAGAGAGGAAGAAAACATGAAATATTCACCTAACTTCCATCTTTATGTTTTATGCTTGCCAAGTAGACTTGTCATACAGGACCGTAATCTGTAGTCTTACCTCTGCTGTTAGAGGTGAGAATTTATATTCCTCTGAGAGTAGGCATAATAAAGAGCTGCTTTCCAGACTGCTGTGCTCTGCCTTTGATCTGAGTCGGTGGCTAGGCACTACTCCCAGGTCATCTCATTAAAGTATGATGTTAGTAAACGACTACTAAAACCACTACTAAACACATTATAACAGATGACCACACTTGTCAATATGACTGACGATAATGTAGGGCGTTCACTATAGAGTTTTCCTTTTTGAATTTATTTTTAGGGACAGGATTTCTCTGTCTAGCCCTAGCTATCCTGGAAACTAGCTCTTGTAGACCAGGCTGGCCTTGAACTCACAGAGAGCCTCCTGCCTCCGCCTCCCGAGTGCTGGGATTAAAGGCGTGCGCCACCACCGCCCGGCTGTCCACATTTCTTAACTGCAGGCTTGTAGTGTTATATTACACCCTTCCCCACTCCAAGACCTCATGCCTGGTCAGCACTAGCACTCTCCAAAACTGCTAACACGGTCCCAGAGTTGGGAGGAGTGACAGCATGTTTCCCTAACTGTTCTTGGCCGCATGTGTACTTTTCTTCCCATGGATCAACGACTGCCCCTCACAGCACCTAAGGGGATACGAATTTCCTCCTGATGTCCTCACTAGAGCAAGGCGACCCTTCTTACCCTTGAAGAAGTACAGGAAGTGCACATCTGAACAGCAGTGAGAGGGTCGTTTCCATCCAACCGCATTGCACAGAGGACTCATTATATCGACTTTGAGGTGGAGCGGAGCTTGGCGCTGCAGGAAGAAGCGACAGCCATACCCTACAGGAGTAACCATGGGGTGAACTCAGAGGCAGGAGGCCTAGCCCGCACTCACCCGGCTGCGGACAGGAAGCCGGCCAGAGCTCTGCGAGTGCGGTCCTGAGACCGTGCTCGGTCTAGAGGCCGGTCGGGCGCCCTCGTAGGATGGTTTCCAAGGCAACAGCGCGGGCGCGCGGACGGCGCTTGCGCAGCTTCTCGCCCCGCCCCGGCTGGGACGGCAAGGGGCGGAGTCAAGTGCGGTCCTCTCGGGGACTTGGAGTTAAGGGGATTCTGAGCTACCCAGTGGGAGCGCTCGGTGGGCTCAAGGACGTTCGCACACGGAACGCTCCGTCCCAGTCACCGGGGCCAGTGGGAGTACAGTCTGCCTCCGCGACCGCATCTCGTCCCGCGCGCCCCTCTCGGGCGTCGGCGCTCCGGCGTCCTGGCTGCCGACGCTGTGGCCTGGCTGCTCCTCTGGGCGGCTGGGCTGGTCGGCAGGCTCACCGCGGACATCAGCGACGCCCCCTTCAGCTCGGGTAAGGGCCCGAGGCTGAGGGAGTGCGCGCGGAGCGTGGGCGCGGTTGGGGAGCACCCGCGGTGTTACGGGGACCGGGGCCGGGAGGAGGTTAGCAACGAAGGCCGCGTGCGCCCCTGCCCTCCCCGTGATCTTTGCGCGGTGTTCCATCCCGGACATCGGAGCCGGGCTTTGTCCTTCCGAGGCGGACTGGCCACACTGTGGCAAAAGTACTAAACAAGGCCAGCCACGAAGCGTCTTGGGATGCTTATGGTACCCCCGAAGCTGCTTTTTGCAGGCTGAGAGGCCAGGGAACCCTTCGAGTCCCGGGATATGTGAGAATGCCCAAACAGCGTGTAAAGGAGAAGGGGTGAGGTAGTGTGACGCGTGACAGACTTCTCAGGGAGAAGCAACACAAACACACACACACACACACACACACACGGAGGGGGAGAGAGAGAGAGAGAGAGAGAGAGAGAGAGAGAGAGAGAGAGAGAGACAGCACGCTCACCCAGAAAGGTAACCTTTGTACCAGTATCCAATTTGATGAACCAGTGAATTTTTTATTGGCGTTACCAGTGGAAATGTGGGCGAGGAGTTACAAGGAGCAGGGATAATGCAAAAGAAGCTACTTCACTAGAAAGCCCACCCCAACATGGGTGACACCCCCACCCCGAAACTGCAACCCTGGAGCTCACTAAGCAGCTTGCAGGCAGCTCCACAGCCCCAGCAGCTGGTTTTTCCCCCTATCTCTTTGTGCAGTTTGCCCCCAGCAACTCTTGACTCCCTTTCATAGGGTTGGTAGGGACCCTCAAGAATCTTCCAAGTTTTACTCTCCTGGCTTCACGTGCTTTCTTCAAGTTCCTGCGGAACAGGTTTATTGCAGTGATTCACACTCCCTTACTGTCCTTCCCACACATTTCTACTCAAAGTTTTATAGCAAGGTATCTGACAACTGAATATTTAATGCCTTTTTTCCTTTTTGTTTTTTGTTTCTTATTTTTTTATTTTTGACACAGGGTCTCACCATTCTTGAATTTTTACCCATTGAGTAATAGTTTTAATATCCAAAATATGCATGGAATCAGTTTATGAAGACTTCTGTTTACCCCGCGTTTGTAAATGAACTCTGAATCCTTCAGGTGCCTCTCCTTTTCTTGCCTTTTTTTCCCTTTAACTCTCCGAACATCTTCACAAAGCATGAGTGTACAATCTTCCAAGATGTGTAGGCATGGACCAGGGAATACAGAAGGTGCTGTTATGTCTCTGATGAGGTTTGGTGAGCTAGGAGAATGGATAACCTCAGAGAAGGACTCTCACTCAAACACAGAGCTGTTAAGTGGTGGACTAGGATCTGAAACCAGACATTCTCAACCTCCAAGATAGGTTTATATGTAATAGATTTATGTGGAGCTCAAACTGCTTAATTTAAAATTTTTATCTTTCCATTAGATGATTAGATTTTTCTAACAAGTAAAGCTTTTTCTAGTAGTTATTTTCTAATTATTTGATAGTTCTCTTAATGTGCTTATTTTCATTTTTAATGTCTTGATCTTTATAGGTATAAGGGCCACTTGTTCTGAAATCATTTTGAGGCAAGAATTCTTGAAAGATGGTTTCCATAGGTAAGTTGTCCACTGATTTCTAGTTATATTCAAATACTGGCTCATAATTTACAGCAAGAAATTGATAGTTGAAATATGGATAAACTGAAAAATTGTTTTCATTTTTGTTTGTTTTGAGACAAGATCTCATAAAGTTCAGGCTAGCCTCCAATTTGCTATGTAGTTTGGGATAACCTCGAACTCCTAATCCTCCTGCTCATTCAAGTACTGGGATTACAGGTTTGTGCCACCAAACCTGACTTATTATTATTGTTATTATTTTCTTTCTTTTTCTTATTTTTGTTTTTGTTTTTGCTTTTTTGAGACAGGGTTTCACTGTGTACCCTGGCTGTCCAGGAACTCACTCTGTAGACCAGGCTGACCTCAAAACTCAGAGATCTGCCTGCCTCTTCTTCCAAGTGCTGGGCTTAAAGGCGTCCGCCACTACCGCCTGTCTTTTTCTTTCTTGAGACAAAGTATTGCTGTATAGACCATGTTGGCTTGGAGCTTAAAATAATCTTTCTGACTCAGCCTTTCAATTTGGTGAAACTATAGGTGTATACCATGATTCCTGACTGACTTTGTTTTTATTTTTGTTATCAATTATCTTTTCTTTAAAAAAAAAAAGCCATTTCTCAGCATTCTGTTTATGATTAAGTGTACTTTGCATGTTATTTTCTTTTTGTAGAATTTTGCTCCCGATAGCTAATTCCAGACTTTTCTCTTCTGGCTTATTCTTGTCTTTGTTGTTCTCTATATTGTATGAACTTTTGTTTTGATACCTTTGTTTCCAGTGACTGACTGTA
The DNA here is from genome assembly GCF_950005125.1 of Chionomys nivalis. Classification (NCBI taxonomy): domain Eukaryota; kingdom Metazoa; phylum Chordata; class Mammalia; order Rodentia; family Cricetidae; genus Chionomys; species Chionomys nivalis. The sequence goes on from NC_080088.1 coordinate 62,496,880, forward strand.
CAGTAACATGCCTTGGTGTGGTTTTGTCTGTGTTTTCCCTGCCTGAGGGTTGCTAAGTTTCTTGGACTTAGGAATCATAGTTCTCATGAAATCTGAACAGTTTGGGGCCATATGTCTCTGTTCCCTGCCCTGTCTTTCCCGGGCACCACTGAAGCGGTTCCTAGATTGTGTGCTTTATTTTGAGTTCACTGCTTCAGTTCCTTCTTCCCTGCCAGTCTTTTTTTTGTTTGTTTATTTTTCTCCTTTTTATGCTCCAGTTTTCCTTGTTTTCTGTGGCTTCCTCCAAGCCATTGATCTTTTATTAGTCAATGTTTAATTGCTTCTAATCATACATTTAGAAATTTTATTTTATGTAATTTGAAGTTAAAATTTAAAATTTTTGTTAAATTTATTCATTTTATTTTATGATATTTTGCCTGCATGTATGTTTGTGTGTGTGTTATTAAAATTTAAAATTTTTGTTAAATTTATTCATTTTATTTTATGATATTTTGCCTGCATGTATGTTTGTGTGTGTGTGTACCACATGCATGCTTGGTGCCCAAGGAGGTCAGAAGATGGCATTGGATCCCCTGGAACTGAAGTTACAGATGGTTGTAAACCACCATGTAGGTGCTAGGAATCAAACCTGGGTCCTCTGCAGGAGCAACCAGTGCTGTTAATCCCTGAACCATCTCTCCTGTCCCATATAAAGACTTTTAATGTCCACCTGCTATTCCCATTTCTTTTTTAACAGCATAAAGAAAAGACATTTGTTTAGGCCCCTTATTCTGGAGGTGCGAGGCTCAACTATGTCTTAAGTTAGGGTTTCTGGTGCTATGATCAAACACTTGAATCAAAAGCACCATGGGGAGGAAAAGGTTTGATTCGATCTTACAACTCTCAGGTTCCACTCCATCACTGAGGAACTGAAGCAGAGCCCATAGAGGAATGCTGCTTACTGACTTGCTCCACATGGCTTGCTCAGTTTGCCATCTTGACCAGCTGCCCAAGGGTGGCACCACCCACAGTGGGCTGGGCCCTCCCACATCAGACCTCAGTTAAAGCCATCTGATGTAGGCATGGTCTCAGCTGAAGTTCCCTCCCCCATAGACCCTGACTTATGTTGACAAAAACAAAACAAAACCCTAACCAGCCTCAGAGGCCGTACCTGGTAGTGGTTTTCTTGCTGATCAAATCAAAGGGTAGCTCAGTGCATCAATTACATGACAAGACAGAAAGCAGCTTTGGTAGTTGTAGACTTTGTTTTTCTTCCTTTAAAGACTGTTGGGCTCTTCCTCCTGTTAGTAAAGGTTTTAATTTATCATCCTGATCCTATAAGCTTTTTGTTTAGTTATAAAATTACAGTGCTCTTCGCTTCAGGGCTAATCTGTCTAAGACTTTACCCTGTTGGGGTCTGCTGTGAATGTTTCTGTTTTACGTTTTGATGTTAGAACTAGAATGCTTTCTGATCGTGAATGAAAGTTTGGAATGTTTTACTTTTCAGCTCCTTAGTCACTCCCCCCCCCCCCCCGTTCTTCTTGACTTCTTAATTACACTTACCTTAGCTTTCAGCAAAAGCAAGGAATTTCTAGTTGGATTTTTAAAAAAAAAAAAAAAAAAAAAAAAAAACTTTTTTGGTTTTTTGAGACAGGGCTTCTCTGTGTAACAGCTCTGACTGCTCTGTAACTTGCTCTGTAGACCAGGCTGGCCTCAAACTCATGAGCTCTGTCCACCTCTGCCTCCCAAGTGCTGGGATTAAAGGCATATGCCACCACTGCCCAGCTTTTTTTTTTAACTTTAAAAAAAAAATTATTTATTTATCCTTCTCTCATAGCATATAGCCCAACGGCAGTCCCCCTCTCCCCTTTATTTTTAATATAAGCTCCTTCCTTTCTGGAGTTTCTTATGTGGCTTCCCAGCCACTACCGTCTCTAGCCACCCATCTTGTTATTTCCTTAAGCAGAAGCCACAATGTGTCCTTGGATCTCCTCTTCACTATAGTCCAGAATTTGCCTCTGAACAGAAAGCTGGGTAGGTGTGTGTACCTGTGGTATGTGTAAGTGAATGCATGTATGTGTACCTGTGATATCTGTAAGTGAATGCTGGTGTATGTACTTGTGGTATCTATCTGTAAGTGAATGCAGGTGTGTGTACCTGTGGTATGTGTAAGTCAATGCAGGTGTGTGTACCTGTGTTATGTGTTAAGTGAATGCATGTGTGTGTACCTGTGGTGTGTGAGTGAATGCAGGTGTGTGTACCTGTAATATGTGTAAGTGAATGCAGGTGTGTGTACCTGTGACATGTGTACATGAATGCAAGTGTGTGTGCCTGTGGGTATGTGTATGTGAGTGCAGTTGTGTGTGTGTACCTGTGGGCATGTGTGTGCCTGTGGGTATGTGTCTGTGAGTGTAGTTGTGTGTAAGTGTGCACCTGTGGGCATGTGTGTGCCTGTGGGTCTGTGTATGTGAGTACAGTTGTGTGTGTGTACCTGTGGGTGTGTATACCTGTGGGCATGTGTGTACCTGCGGGTATGTGTGTACCTGTGGGTATGTATGTGTGAGTGCAGCTACCTAAAGAGAGATATCTGATTCCTTGGGTCTGGAGTTACAGACTGGTGTAAACCACCTGGCATGGGTACTGGAAACTGAACTTAGGTCCTGTGCAAGAGCAGCACTCTCTTAACGGAACCATCTGCAGACCTAAGCTAATTTTTGTAGATGTTTATGACGTCATCGCTCCTTTTCTTTGTCAATAGCCAGTGTCGGTACTACTGTTGAAAAGACCCCGCTTTCCTGTCAAATAATATTAGTTCTTTTCTTGGAATATTAACATGTGTGTGACTTTTGGATTTTCTTTCTGTTGATCTTCATCTGTTTTTATATTAATGCTGTGCTATGGCTCATGGTAGGAATTATGAGACATCCAATGGGTGATCTCTTGTGGTGTAAATATTTCACTTGACATGATAATCTACTCTTTTTTTGTTTTGTTTTGTTTTTGTTTGTTTTGTTTTTTCGAGACAGGGTTTCTCTGTGGTTTTGGAGCCTGTCCTGGAACTAGCTCTTGTAGACCAGGCTGGTCTCGAACTCACAGAGATCTGCCTGCCTCTGCCTCCCAAGTGCTGGGATTAAAGGCGTGCGCCACCACCGCCCAGCGATAATCTACTCTTGGAAAATGAATTTGAAATGTAGTGTCCGTGCTATAATGGATGTTATGTTAATCTATCTTATTTAATAACTGAGTGAAGAGATTTACTTTAAATGTCCTTGTCTTACAGAGACCTTTTAATAAAAGTGAAATTTGGAGAAAGCATTGAGGACTTACAGACTTGCCGGCTCTTGATTAAACATCACATCCCAGCAGGACTTTTTGTGGATCCCTATGAGTTGGCTTCATTACGAGAGAGAAACGTAACAGAGGTACAGCTATTGGGGAATTTTTTTTTTTTGGTTTTTTCGAGACAGGGTTTCTCTGTGGTTTTGGAGCCTGTCCTGGAACTCGCTCTTGTAGACCAGGCTGTTCTTGAACTTACAGAGATCTGCTTGCCTCTGCCTCCCGAGTGCTGGGATTAAAGGCGTGCACCACCACTGCCTGGCTCCTATTGGGGAATTTTTAAAGAGAAATTAATATAGGCATGCAATGATTTGGATTAAGGCAAAATGTTAGGTAAGACAACATTGTGGTTTAAATTTTGTTGAAGTTTTTTTTTTTTTTTTTTTTGGTTTTTTTCGAGACAGGGTTTCTCTGTGGTTTTGGAGCCTGTCCTGGAACTAGCTCTTGTAGACCAGGCTGGTCTCGAACTCACAGAGATCCACCTACTTCTGCCTCCCAAGTGCTGGGATTAAAGGCGTGCGCCACCACCGCCCGGCTTTGTTGAAGTTTTTAAAGGTCCTTTTTTTTGCAATAGCATAGGTGTGTTCTTCAACAAATGAATGACATTTGTCAGGACTAAGCCACCTAACCTGAAGTATCTGAATGCTTTTCAGCAGTATAGTTCATAGTTTAGTGACTAAGAAAGTTAATGTGTATTTGTGTATGTCTCTGCATCTAAGATTAAGGATTAATAAATAGTGCTTAGCTTTGTTAATAGGAAAGACATATTGGCTTTTTGTTTTTCTTTTTAGTGTGTATGTGTGCTAGCATTTGTGCATACACCTGTACACACACATGTGAAGGCCACAGGTTGACACAGGATGTGTTCCTCTGTCTCTCCATCTTACTTTTGTTGTGGTGGTTGTTTTCAAGATAGGGTTTTTCTGTAGCTTTGAAGCCTGTCCTGGAACAAGCTCTGTAAACCAGACTGCCTCGAGCTCACAGTGATTCACTTGCCTCTGCCTCCTGAGTGCTGGGATTAAAGGCGTGCTCCCAGCATAATACATATTTCTAAGGGAAATAAAAAAGAGTAAATTAAAGAAAAGTAAAAATAAACTCTCACAATTAGTGGGTTGCTACTTAAGATACTTAAGAAAAAATTCATAGCACTAAATGACTATATAAGAAAGAAGATCTCAAATAAATAATTATGGGTCTAAACCTGGCAGTGGTGGCTCACACTGTTAATCCCAGCACTTGGGAGAGAGAGGCAGGTGGATCTCTGTGAGTTCGAGGTCATCCTGGTCTACAAAGTGAGTTCCAGGACAGCCAAGGCTGCTACACAGAGAAGCCCTGTCTCGAGAAACAAACAAGCAAAACATTAGTAATAACTCAGAAGCTCACGAGTTAGCTAGGCTTGCATAGCAGTGTCCCAAATAAGTTGGAAAACAAGGACTGACACCTGAGGCTGTCCTGTTGATATATAAATTTGCACATGGATGTTATTTGAGAGTGTGTTACACAAGCACGTGTATACTCACACGCAGACAAAAAGGACCCCAGCTTTCTAAGTGCTGGGATTATAGGTGTGTGCCACCATGTCTGGCTTAGGATTATTTTGAAATAGTTCTAACACATTTAATTTTTGTTTGCTTTTGTTTTTTAAGACAGGGTCTCACTATGTATCCCTGGCAGGCCCGGGACTCACAATGTAGACCAGGCTAGCCTTGAACTCATACAAATTCACCTGTTTCTACCTCCAGGTGCTGGAATTAAAGGCTTGTGCCACCATGTGCTCTTAGTACTTTTTAAAAAAGACATAATTTTTATTTTAATTTTAGTTGTGTATACATATGTGTGTGTGTGTTGTGTGGACATGTGCTTGTATGTGTGGATGCCTGTGGAGACCAGAAGAGGAATTAGATCTCCTGGAGCTGGAGTTACAGGCGGTTATGAGCTGACCGACGTGGGCACTGTAAACCAAACTCAGGTCCACCGTAAGAGCTCTTCATCACTCACTGAGCCGTCTGTCTCTCCAGCCCCTATTTTATTTAGTGTTGTATGCCAGTGTGCATGCCGTGGCACACATACAGATCTGAGGACAGCTTTTTTTAAAAGATTTGTTTATATTTTTATTATTTATATTTACATGTATGTCTGTGTGAGTGTTTGTGCACATGGGTGTCCACAGAGTCAAGAAGAGGATGTCAGATCTTTTGGAACTAGGGTTCCCAGGTGTTTTTGAGCTATCCAACGTACTTTCCATTGCTGGTCTAGAAGACAGAGAAGCATGTAGTCCTAACCACTGAGCCATCGCTTTAGCCTGCTGGAAAACCTCTGGGCAGCAGCTCTCTCCTTCCAGTGTGTATTCCAGAGTTTAAAGTCATGTGCTCAGACTTGCATGGCAAGTCCTTCTGTCTATGGAGCATCCCCCAGAGCTTTGCTGGTTGGGAATGATGTAAGTATAGTATAGTTTTAGCCCTTGGGTAGGGCAAGGCAGGAGATTTGCAATTTTGTGACCAGCTTGAGCTGCAGAGTAAGGTCAAAACCAGCCTTAGCTACACAGTGAGACAGTGTGTCTGTGTGTGTATGTGTGTGCACGCAATTTGTTTGAGGTTGGTTAGTGTTGTTCAGTGGTAGATCCCTTGCCTAGAGTGTATAAAGTCCTAGTTTTGAGCCCCAGCACCACAAAAATAAAATTGTTTTTCACATTTCCATTGTATACCCACTCTAGAAAGTTGTTGACCTTTGCCTGGCTTCCTGCCTGCGGTGCTCTGGCTTACTCACTACCATTTACCTCACCGAAGAACAGGAAATGGCCAGGATGATACCAGTCATTTCAACCTAACACAAGTTAAACGGTTTTGTCATAGTTGTTCCCCCGTTTGCTTTTATTATTTGTGGATCATATCCTGTGTTTTCTACATGCAAGTGAGGATGGAAACGGAGTGGAAATGGCCTGTAACAGGAATACACTTGATGCTTCTGCCTATGTGTACAGCAGTCTTCAGTTTTACCTTTGTCTTTTTTTATTTTTCTTCATTAGTATTTTCTTGATTAATATTTGTTTTCTCTTCCACAGGCAGTGATGCTATCAGAAAGTTTTAATATAGAAGCTCCCAACTATTTGTCCAAAGAATCTGCAGTCCTCATTTATGCACGACAAGATGCACAGTGCATCGACTGTTTCCAGGCCTCTTTGCCTGTGCACTATCGCTATCACCGGCCCCATAGGAAGGATGGAGACACCCTGATTGTGATCAACAACCCAGACTTACTGATGTACTGTGACCAAGGTGAGGGGTAGAATTAAGACTAAAGGTGTGGTGGTGGGCCTTAGTCAAGGACAGAATGACAAACACGTCTTCCTTTATTAACTTGTAGTGAATTGTTGTGAGATGGATACCTTTGAGTTCCACCTAGGCCAGAAAATACAACTACAGGCCTGAAGACGGCTTGGAAGGTGAAGGTTCTTATTGCTAGGCCTGACCAGCTGTATGCATAATGAAGGAGAGCCCAACTCCTGCAAGTTCTCTTACCTCCACGTTTGTGCTAGGTGCACACGTACACACACACACACACACACACACACACACACTGGCTGTAATAAAGCATTTTAAAGGAGAAACAGGACTTTTCCACCTGCTCTCAGAGCTATCCCATGTGTTGTGTCCCTATCATAACGTCCTCTTTCCTTTCTAAGACTAGCTCATTTTACTGACTTCACCAGTCACTTCCGCTTTTATTTTACGATTTTTAACACTCTATGTATATTTGGATGTCTGTTTGTGGGTATGTGAACCTGGGAGTACAGTGCCTGAGAGGCCAGAAGCAGGTGTCCAATCTCCTAGAGCTGAGTTAAAGGTAGTTGTGCTTCACCCACTGTGCATGCTGGGAACCAACACAGGTTCCATGGAAGAGCAAGAAGTGCTCTTAACCTCTGAGCCTTACCCTCATCCCTGACCCTCAGTTCCTTAATGGACATGAATCTTTTGGGGGGCATTTCGAGACAGGGTTTCTTTGTGTATCCTTGACTGTCCTAAAATTCACTGTGTAGACCAGGCTGGCTTCAATCTCAAGAGGTTCACCTGCCGCTTCCTCTCGAGTGCTAGGATTAAAGGTGTGCCACCACCACCTGTCTGTGAGCATGAGGCTTAAATACTTTAATTTTAGTCTTGTCCATAACAATAACAACAAAAAATGTTATTTCTATTAAATTTCTTTAGTTTTGCTATTTCTCTCCTGTCTCTCTCTTTTCCTTAAGATTCTTTTAGAAGGCCCATTGATCTGAAGGTTTCTTTTTTACGTTTTGGGCCTTTCTATTTGCACTCATGTAAAACACTTATTTCCTGGGATTGACTACATGTAGTCAGAGATTGCTCATTTGTTTCCCGGCCTCCCAGACCTGAAGTAATCACACAGAAACTGTATTAATTACAACACTGCTTGGCCAACAGCTTATTCCTGGCTAACTCTTATGTCTTAAATTAACCCATTTCTATTAATCTGTGTATTGCCATGTGCTTGTAGCCTACCAGTAAGCTTCCATCCGGCTTCTGTCTCCTGCGGCAGCCCATGGCTTCTCTCTGACTCCGCCTACTCTCTTTCTACATCTCTGTTTAGATTTTCCACTGGGCTTTACTCTGTTAAGCCATTGGCCAAAAGAAACTTCTTTATTAATGAATGTCAATAAAACATATTCACAGCATACAGAGGGGAATCCCACATCACCTCCCCTTTTCTGTTTAAATTTAACATAGTAAAATTACATATAACAAAATAGGTATCAAACAAGAATTACAGCTACAATATTTATATCTATTTTATCTTTTATCATAACTAAGGAAAACTATAAATATGACTATCTGTTCTTCAACTCCATCAAAGACTTCAGAAGGATATAATAGTACCTAAGTAAACAGGAAGTGCATTGTAAGCAACTTCCAAAACTGTAAGATTGACAGAGACATCTCGTTGCCTGAACAGTCACCCAAAGTTCTTCTGTAACGTTGGAGTATCCATTTTCAGTCTACAGTCCCATAGTATCTGGCAGACTTTTCCCTGAAGCAGGAAATTTCAAAGACAGTCCCACCTATATTGGCAGTTTGTCAGTCACTTTTTTCTGTGTCCTGCAGAGTGTCTGGCAGACTCTTTCATGAAGTGGGAACCCTGAAGGACTGTCTCACCTTCTTTAGGCAGCTTCAGCAGTCATTTTTCTGTGGATTCTGCAAGTCCAGTTCATATAGCATAACATCAAGCAGTCCTGGCGAGAGCAGTTTCTTTCCGAAATGGCTAACAAACTCCATAAGGAGCCTCTTTGATGCTCATCTTCCTCTTGAAGTAATTGATACTGCCAGGAGCAGATGTGTCTCATTGTCATGAAAAGTCCTAAGTTATTAAAACATTTTAAGTGCCATGTTCTGTTAGTCTTTGAAAGATTTGAAGAATATCTATCTGAAATATATCTCTATTATCTAGGAAACCTAACTAACATGACTACAAGCTTAATTATTATAGATGATTATCTATTAACCTACATTTCTTAATTATACATTACATTTTTAAATGAGCTGCACAAACAATACCTTAATCAAGGGCAGAAATATATATATATATATATATATATATATATATATATATATAACAAAATTGACTTTAAATTTGTATCAATAAACCAAGATCCATATGAATGCAATTCATCTCTATGTCATATCCCCCTTTAAATGTAAACAAACATTTATAAACATAGTTCTCTCCAAACTTCTTACTGCTTCTTGTTGGGCGAAGTAATTTTAGGGGTTTACAGAGACCTTTCAGGGGATCTTAGTCCATCAAACCACATTAGTCTGGAAGGAATCCACAGGTTCTCATTTTCTGTGGAAACAAAAGCAGAACCTCTTTTCCCAAGCAATATATCCTTAGACCCAAATTTTGAAGTCAAGATACCTTTAAAATATATATGTTGGTTTAGCTTAGCAGCCCGTACAATGAAATAAATGTCTCTCATTTACAGTCAAAAAATTCAAAGAAAACTCAATAATATACATAATCCAGACTCTATGTATATTCCATCTTTACATGGCTTATTGTTTTTACTCTATTACTTTTTCTACAAGTTTAATATTTATTTTATCTTTACTCCTTTAACCTATGACTGTCTGTACTCTTATAACTGTCTATACTCTTTCTCTTCTCTCTCTCAAGCTTATGTACATTTATCCAACACTTTGACCCGTTCAGAGGTCTTTTTCATCTGAATCTGTTTTTATTGTATATCTGTAATCCCTCTCTGACCAGGACTGCTTCTTAACACGCTAAGTGGTGTGGCTAGGACTAAGGCTGCTTTGCCTTTTGGCTCCACCCAGTCCAACGTGGCAGAGGCATGTTCACTTCCTCTGCAAGCCATGCACATTACAGCAGGTCTATTTTGTGCCATTAAGCAGTTTGTAACATGCTGCTCACAAATCCCATTCAAGTGCTTGGCCTCCTGAAGAGCCAGAGTTTGTACTGGCAGTGTTAACCAGGAACTGCCGTTACTTATGCTGAGTCAATAAGCCTTTTCTTAAAGGAACCGTGGCACCCCTGCTCCCTGTCAGCATCTGGGAAAAAAAAAATGCAACAAGCTGCACTAAACTCTGTTCTTTTCTGTCTAGAATATCTTTTCAAGCTCCCTCAGGTTTTATGTGAATGTAGTTGCCCTACGTTGGGCACCAGTCCAGACATATGATCAATTTCATTCATGTTTGGTTCCTTTGGCAAGACCATAGGTAATACTAAGTTCTTTTATTAGTAGGCATGTAATATCTGGCCATTTCTCTTTTCAGGGGAAGGGAATGAGATAGGATCTTCCTGTGTAAGCCACTCTTGCCTTAAACTTCCTTTATTGCCCCATACTCCTGAGTGGTGGGATTGCTATACTCTGAGGATGTCTCCTTTTTATAGTGATCTACCTCCCCTTTGCTGCTTTCTGTTTTGCTTTTAGGTATATATATATATATATATATATATATATATATATATATTTTTTTTTTTTTTTTTGTTTTTTTTTTTTTTGTTTTTTTTTTTTTTGTTTTTCGAGACAGGGTTTCTCTGTGGTTTTGGAGCCTGTCCTGGAACTAGCTCTGTAGACCAGGCTGGTCTCGAACTCACAGAGATCCACCTGCCTCTGCCTCCCAAGTGCTGGGATTAAAGGCGTGCGCCACCACCGCCCGGCGCTTTTAGGTATATTTTATATATAAGTATTTGCCTGCATGTATGTATAAGTACCACATACATACCTATGGATGCATGTGAGCCACGTTATAGGTGTTGGGAACTGGACCTAGGTCCTCTGTAAGAAGAGAAAATGCTCTTAACAAAGAGACCAGTCCCTGCTTTCTTACAAAGCTGACGGTGTTGTTACTAATAGACAGCAGAGAGGGATTTTTAATCTTACATTGTCGCTGTTCAGCCTTTCCTGACAGGAATGTTAAAGGCTTTTCCACTCTGTCCGCTTTCTTTATCCAGTCGTGTTTTCTGCTCCTGTTCAAGATGCCATTGCTTGTCCTATCTAAGCTCTGAAGAAGTGTTTCTCCTGAGAGAACACACAGGATTCTGATAGTTTGTTTTGATCTGAGTGCTTTGTGTTGATGTTTGATATGGAAATTTATCAGGCTGTGTACCGAAAATGTGTTCATTTTTCTGAACATAATTTATATCCTTTAGAACAGGTTTTTGAAGTAATGATGTCTTTTTTTAAGTAGTACTTCAAAAAAAGTCACATTATATTTTAATGGCATCTGTTAACAAAACATATTTCACTAATGCAGTTACCATTGCAATTTCATGTTTCTTAGGTATCCACATAAGAAAGAACACCAGCATACAAGCATGTGATGATGGATGGGTATGGGCTGGCCTTCTGTATATGTGTTGCTTTTATTGGTCTATGAATAAAACTGTTTTGGCCAATGGCTTAGCAGAGTACGGCCAGGAAATCTGAACACACACACACACACAGAGAGAGAGAGAGAGAGAGAGAGAGAGAGAGAGAGAGAGAGAGAGAGAGAAGGTGGAGTCAAGGAGATGCCATGTAGCTGCAAGGGAGAAAGACACCAGAAAACCTTACCTGTAGGCCACAGCCTTGTGACAATACACAGATTAATAGAAATGGGTTAGTTTAAGCTGTAAGAGCTAGCCAGGAATACACCTAAACTATTGGCCAGACAGTGTTGTAATTAACATAGTTTCTGTGTGATTATTTGAGTCTAGGCAATCAGGAAATAAAGTGCAGTCTCCATCTACAGGTGGGTCCAAGCCATCTATATACACGTGTGTAGAGATGTCTGAATTCTCATATCCCAGCATGAACGGTTCCTGATGAAGTGCAAGGCAAGCTGTAGCCTTGAATCCAAAGATGAGGTTTCTGATGTCTTGTTTCTACCCCTTTTTTCAGAGTTCCCTGTTTTGAAATGCTGGGGTCAGTCAGAAGTAGCAGCTCCTTGTGCTTTGAAAAGTGAGGAGATGTGCCGGTGGAAGAGCATGCAGTATAAATCAGTAAGAAGCTTTATGCTGCTTTTAAATAGCACTGTCTCACTTCAGTCTCTGCTGTGTTGAAAGGTTAGCATGCTGTATTCTCATACAGAGCACCTGTGTTGTTTTAAGATTCTTTGCTACTGATGATCACAGTGAGTAAAGTCAGTGTCATTTGAATTGGGAGCTGGTGGGGAGTGAGTCCCATGCCTCATTGGTCAGAGTATACATGTTACTGGGATACTTTGTAAAGGTGTGAAGAAAAACTGCACATGCATTCAGTTTTCCTTCAGCAGGAAGGCCATCCTCCACTACATAGTGATTCGGGGCCAGTCTATGCTGTGTGAAACCCTGCTTCAAACTAAAATAACACAAAACCATAAAGGAATATACCATTTTTTAGGAATGAAGGATCCAGAATGTAGGTTAGTGGAAGAGTGCTTGCCTCTCAAGTGGAAGACCTTGGGTTCGAACCCCAACATAGAAAAATTAAAAATTTAAATGAAAGTATGATATAATATGTGTGTATTCCTAGTACTCAGGAGGTTAAAGCATAAGGAATATGAGTCCCAGGCCAGCCTTGATGACATAGGGAATTTGAGGTTAGATCCTTCTTTCTTTCTCTCTTTTTAATTTTGTGTGTGTATGTGTATATGTAGAGGTCAGAGTACACTTTTAGGAGTTAGTTCTCTCCTCCTATCTTTTTTTTTTTTTTTTTGTCGTCCTTGGACAGGGTTTTTCTGTATAGCCTTAGCTGTCCTGGAACTTGCTCCTGATGGAGGAAGGTCATTGGTTAAATAATAAAGAAACTGCTTGGCCCTCATAGGTTAGAACATAGGTGGGTGGAGTAAACAGAACAGAATGCTGGGAGGAAGAGGAAGTGAGCTCAGATGCAGGGCAGCTCCTCTCAGAGCAGACGCGATGCAGCCAGCCGCCAGGTCAGACATGCTGAATCTTTCCCAGTAAGACTAGTGCTACACAGATTATTAGAGATGGGTTGATTGGGATATGAGAATTAGCCAGTAAGGGCTAGAGCTAATGGGCCAAACAGTGTTTAAAAGAATACAGTTTGTGTGTCGTTATTTTGGGGCATAAGCTAGCCAGGCTTCCAGGAGCTGGGGCGGCAGGAACACAGCCCACAGCTCCTACAACATGCTCCATAGACCAGGCTGACCTTGAACTCAGATCCTCATGCCTCTGCCTCCTAAGTGCTGGTTAAAGATATGTGCTACTGTGACTTGGCATAGCTACCACTGCACAACAAGGGTTCCTTTCACTGTGGGTTTGGGAAATCAGACCTAAGACATCAGACTTGGATAGCAGGTGAGTGCTTTTACCCACTGAACTATCTTGTCAGCCCAAGACCCTGTCTCTTAAGAAAAGGTAGTTAGAATTAATACAAACTTTTGAGTTAGAGAATCAAAGAAATAGTGCAATCACCCTAAGATGTACATTTAAGTGACTCTAATTTTTCTTTTTCTGTCTTTTTGAGACAGGTTTTCTCTGTGTACCCTGGCTGTCCTGGAATTTGTTCTATAGATCAGGCTGGCTTCAAATTCAAGAGATCTGCCTGTCTCTGCCTCCTAAGTTTTGGGATTAAAGACATGGGTCGCCACACCTGGCTAAGAAAAGAAAACTTTTAAGAATAAAAAAATAGTCTTTTAAAAAAGAAAACAAAGATGGGTGGTGGTGGCGCATGCCTTTAATCCCAGCACTTAGGAGACAGAGGCAGGCGAATCTCTTGAGTTCGAAGTCAGCCTGGTCTGCAGAGCCAGTTCTAGGATAGCTAGGGCTGTTACACAGAGAAACCCTGTCTTGAAAGGCAAAAAAACAAAACAAAACAACAACAACAAAAAAAAACCAAAACAACTTTATGCAATGTATATTGATAATATCTATCAACCATTACTTCTCCTAGTGCCACACACCCTCCCAAGTTCATGTCCTCTTTTTTAAAAGTATGTATAACCTAATGAATCTGGTCAGTGCTGTCCATGTACACATGGGTGTGTGGCCATCCACAGGGGCATGAGCAGCCTGCTAGTGACATGTTCCCAAAGGAGACTAACTCTTCCTCCCTTAGCAGCCATCAACTGCTGTAGCTCCTCCCCACTAGCTGTGGAGCCTCAGAGGCCCCGCCCCCAACCGAGCTGGAGTTTTGATTGACTTGATCTTACACATGTCTTGTGCATGTAACTCCAGCTTCTGTGAGCCCATACAGACAACAGCCATGTCATGCCCAGAAGTACACATTTCACAGATGCCTTCCATACCTTCTGGCTCTTCCATTCTTTCTGCCCCTCTTGTGAGAAGTTCTAGCCTTGGTTGGTAGGAGCTTGATGCAGATGAGCACCTAGAGTTATTAAATGCCTCTGATTTTCTCTTTCCCTCTCTCCACAGATCCGTAAGAATTTGACCCTACAAGTCCCAGTGGGACTGATGATCCATACGTCTTTAGTGTGTTCTGTGACTCTGCTCATTACCATCTTGTGCTCTTCTTTGATCCTTGTAGCTGTTTTCAAATATGGCCATTTTTCCCTGTGAGTTTTATACAGTTAGATGTTTTCTATGAACCTAATAAATGGGACCGATTCACTTGTGACAAGGCATGTAAACTGGCTATTTTGTCTTCCTTATGGTTAAAATTTCATTTCCAGGCAGAGCTCTGTCAATTCATGGGTAGCCTGGTCTACATTGTAAGAACCTGTCCAGTAAAACAAACAACAAAAAATTATGTGTCCCAGAGGAAATTTTGGGTCATTGCCAGCTAAGTTTAGTGTTCTGTTCTATAACCCTCAAGTACTATTGGGTAGTCTGGTAGAGGACACTTCTTTATGTTAGATTAATACTTAGAAGTGCTGTCTTCATCTGGTATAGAATGAGTAGAATGAGTTCTTTGTTAAATTATTTACTTGCATTGGTGTTTTGTCTATGTGTATGTCTGTGTGAGGTGTTGATTCCAGAGGAACAGAAGTGCAGACAATTGTTAACAGATATCTGTGTGCTGGGAACAAACCTGAGTCCTCAGGAAGAGCAGACAGTGCGATTAACCCCTGAGCCATCTCTCCAGGCCCCTAAGCCTATGTTTTACAAGCATTAACTGTGGGATTAATAATGTGACATTGAAATGGGATTAGCTTTTCTTTTTTCCTTTTTTATTTTTTGGAGTGTGAATATGACATTTATTGAATTTATCTGCTAGAGTGGAAATAATGTCTACAAACATCCAAATGTTTGTTACTGTACTTCTACAACACAATTAAAGTCCAAGTGTTTTTTGCCGAATAGTGGTGACACATTCCTTTAGTCTCAGCACTCCAGAGGCAGAGAGGTGGGTGAATCTCTGTGAATTTGAAGATAGCCAGGACTACACAAAGAAACTCTTGACTGGGGCAGAAAAACCCTAGTGGTTTTTAAAAAGTAAATTCAGTCAAAACTCATTTGTGATGACGTAAACAAATGCAGACAGATTATAAAAATATATATTTTGTGTATTTGTTTAGTGTGCTTGTGTTTAGTGAGACCCTGTTTTGTTATGTTGTATATTTATGTTTAGGGAGACCCTGTCCTCACAAAACAAAAAACTAACAAAAAATAGGCTAGTTAGAGTGGGAAGGGTATTGGGGTTGATAACTCACACCTGTAATCTCAGCACTTCATAGTAGAGGAAGATAATCAGGCTTTGAAAGCTAGCCTGCACTACATAGCCAATTCAAGGTCAGTCTGGTCTATGTGAAGAGCAGTCAGTGCTCTTAACCACTGAGCCATCTCTCCAACTCCCCAGAAGGAAGATTTAGAAATAAAAACAAAGCAGAGAAAAAACTAGTCAGATAAACACACAGATCCTACTGCTTACCCTTTTATCCTAAGGAGAATCAAACTGCATTTTTTTAAATTTTGTTTATGTGTCTGAGTGTTTGCCTGCATGAATGTATGTGCACTGCATATGTTCAGTACCCTTGGAGGCCAGATGAGGGCATTAGATCACCTGGAACCGGAGTCACAGATGGTTGTGAGCTGCCACATGGGTGCTGGGAAACGAACAGGTTCTCTGGAAGATCAGCCAGTCTTAATTGCTGAGCTGTCTCTCCATCCTTTCTAAAACCTTTATTTAATAAATTCCACCTTTGCTTAAGTGTGGATATACATGTGTATGTGTGTGTGTGTGTTTTGTGGGAAATTCTTCTCTGTTTTACTTTTATTGATTAATGAATAAAGAAGCTTCTTTGGCCTGTGGTAGGGCATAGTAGACCTAGGTGGGAAACCTAAACTGAATGCTGGGAGAAAGAAGGTGGAGTCAATGAGAAGCATGTAGCTGCCAGAGGAGAAAGATGCAAGCCACCAGCTGGAACCTTGCTTGGTAGGCCACGAGTCTCATGGTAAAATATAAAATAATAGAAATGGATTAATGTAAGATGGAAGAGCTTGCTAGGAATACACTAGAAACATTGGCCAAGCAGTGTTGTAAATAATACAGTTTTCTGAGTGATTATTTCGAGTCTGGGCAGCTGGGAATGAATGAGCAGCCTCTACCAACATGGTGCATTTAAGAGAAGTATTTGTTTTGAGTTGAACCAAATTTCATTATTCTGTAAGTGTAAAGTTAATATTTAAGATTGTGTCCTATTACATAATCCAGTTTTGTAGTCATTTAGATGGATGTCAAGAAGCACACGAAAACCGTGGGAATGGCACAGCACAAACATCGACATGACTCACTGCCTAATTTTGATACAAGCGCATGTCTGTGTTTGGCTTCCTCATATTATCTTCCTTTGATAGACATGAGTAGGTGTTTATATTTTCAGTCAGTTTTGTAAGTCCGTGTGTGGTCCTTTTTGTTTCAGGCCAAGAGAATGGGTACTGCTGTCTTGTTCATTATGTCCCAGTATTTGTTCCACTTTTATAATTTATCTATCTTAAAGATTTGTGTTAGGCTCTTTTGGATGCAGAGAACAGGAAACAACTCAACTAGGGTGGTGCTAGGCATGTGTATTATTAAGCATCTTAGTTGTTCAGCTAATTGTTTTGGAGAATGCTACATGCTTTAGGAATTAGAATGATCCTTTGCAGCCCTAATGACTTGGAATATAAGGAATTTAAGGACTCTTCTAGGGAAGCTACTTATTTTGATAATCCATGTTCAGTGCTAATTATATGGAAATGGAATCAGAGTAAAGTGACGAACGTCCGTCTCTCAGACATGCACCCTGTGTTGCCAGCAGGTGGCTGAATGCAGGCTTGGGTAGACTACAAGAGAGTAAAGTGGTATGCACTGAGTATGCCATCAGAATCGGCCTAAGCAGTGAGCGCATAGTTACTCATTTATTGTTCCTTTATCTTAGCCCCCCCCCCACTCAGGTGTCATATAGCTTATCTGGTCTCCCACTCACTATGTAACCCTTGAACTCCTTATCTTTCTTCTACGTCCCAAGTGCTGGGATTTCCAGCTGGCACCACTATGCCTGGCATGAATTATATCATTTCTCGATCTCTGTTGGTAATGTTTCTGTTTTAGTTTGATAATTCAGCTACATATACATTTCTAAGTTAAGTTATTTCTCTCAGTACTTTCGGGCATTTCTTCCATTACAGACTGACACCCATGGTTGCTTTGGACAGGGTTGCCTGTTATAGCCCAGGCTGACTCAGATTCACAGGTGTCATGCACTATGTCCAGCTAAGAAATCTGGTATGAGTTTAGTAGTTGCTCATATGTGGAGAACTGTCTTTCTTCAATTTTTTCCCCTGGTTGCTGTATCTTTGGTATTCTGCAGCTCCACCGCTATCTCCTAAGTAGCTATCAAAACCCTAGAGATTTCTAAGGAAAGTTGGTATATTTTAACCCCAGCAGACATGGCTTCATTCACTCTGCTTTTCTCTTTGTTTGGGGCTGAGCCTGGGCCTTGGAGAGCTACCAGAGAGAGGCATTCTTCGCTAGTGACAACTCCCTGTGTTTCTACAAGGATATCAGTTCATTATTTTATTTTTTGGGAGGGGGCGGGGTGCAGGTGTGGAAGTCAGAGTTCTCTCCTCCTACCCTGTGTGTCCTGGGGATCACACTCAGGTGGAGTCTTGGTGGCAAGTACCTTTACCTGCTGAGCTATCTAGCTGCCCCCTTTTCTTTTTCTGTTTAGCTAAGTCTTTATGCGTGATCCAGACTAGTGGTGAACATTCCTGCCTCAGCCTCCCAAATGCTGATAGGCATGCACCATCGAACCTGACAATCTCATGAGCTTAAAGGGTAAACCAGTAGGTAACATTACTTCTCTGCTTAAAATTGTTTAATGGCTTCTGGAAGTAAAGGACACATTTCTTACCGTATCAGTCCTGTCTGTTTTTGAGATGAGGTCTTGTACTCAAGCTCCTCTTTCCTCAGCCACCCAAGTGCTGGGATTGCCGCTTTACTCCGTCACATCTGTTGTGCTCTAGGATTTCCTCATAAACCCGTCTTGCACCAGACTGCAACTACACAGGTCTCCTAACCTTCAGTTGCTGAGTCATCTCTCCACCCCTACATGGAGCTGAGGACTGAGCCTAGGGCCTTGCGCTTGAGCTCACGCTCTACCTCTGGGCCATGTGGGTGTTCTTAACCGACATGGCACCTTTTCCTTCCTGCCTGTAATCCTTTTCTCTGGGTGTTTCTGGCTTTCTCTTTCTGTTTTCACTTTAAATATCACCTTCTCTGTCCAAAGTAATCTCCCTCAATTTTTTCCTTGTAACATATCGATATAAACGCTTTATTTTGTTTTCATTATTTGTTTTACAAAGACTAGGTAAAGCATGTCCATCCCTGAATCCATGGTACCTAAAGGTGTCCTTTATATGCATTATACACTGACATAATTGTAGAATAAGAATACATAAATTAGACCTGGCAGTGGTGGCACACGCTCTTAATCCCAACACTCAGGAGGGAGAGTCAAGCGGATAATTCCAGGAGAGGCTCCACAGCTACAGAGAGTTTCAGTCTCGAAAAACAAAACAAAACAAAAAGTTACATAAATTAACTCCTCCGTTTGATAAAATACTAAGGTATTTGTTTGCAAAAAGGGAGGACCTAATTTAGCAGCATTATCTGGTCTAATTTGTAGGTTTATAAAAAAGCAAAGTGGTAAATGTATAAATGCTCAGAAACAAAGATCCTGTATGCGCAAACATATAGGGATCAGATGTTCTCCGTCAGCATCTTCAGACAATGCAGAATGCGAATTAAATGAGGGACTTTTCTCTAAGCCCAGAACGACCTCCCCGCCCACGCTCCCGTCAGCAGACGACTGGACTACCATTCCCAGCAGCCCTGTGCGAGCCCGCCCCTCGGGAGTGACGCCACCGGTGAGGGCGGGTCTGTGCTCCGGCCCCGCCCCTCGCCCCGCCGACGCCCTCCCCCAGGGTTGTGGCCACGCGCTGCGGCAGCGGTTGTTCCGCTTCCCCTCCGGCCCGGGCCGTCGCCATTGCCGAAGGCTCTTGCCCTCCCCTCCCTGGCCCAAGGGGCTCCGCGCCTCACGGCCTCGGTAGCGACGGCCGCGCCCCGAGCCGCTCCCCTCTGCCCTGCCCTCCTCCCTCTCTGCCTCCCAGCGCAGCGCTCGCCCGCGTCGTCCCGGCAGCCCGCCCCGGGTCGGGTGGAGACCTTCCCTCTCTGGTAAGTGCGGACGCTCTCGCCCGGGCCGGGCCGCCGCCCTCCTCCCGCCTCCGCGGCCTGGGCCCAGCGGCCCGGGACACAGGCACCTGCGAGCGGGCCCTCGGTTCCGGGCGGTGGCTCATTGTCTGCTCCCGGACTCTCAGCCTCGGCCGAGAGGAAGCTCGCGGGGCTGCGCGTACCTGGCTGTACCCGGCCGTCCTCGCCCTGCTCTACCGCTGCACTGCACCGGACGGCTCGGGTTTGTTCCAGGATGTTCCCTCCTTTACCAGCTGCGTTCGCGGCAGCCTTGTGGCTCCGGATTCTTGTCGCGAGCCCCTTAGGTTCCGTCTGTGAGCTCTTCCTCATTCTCCACATCAGGAGAAAGTTTTGCAGGGCTCCGGGAGCCTCCGCTTAAGAACAGAACTTAAGGATCTTCTCATAGTTTTTGCTTGATCTTCAGCCAGGAGGTGAATGTTTGCTTCTTAAGGTTAACTTGGGTTGAGGTTGGCTTTTCACCATGTTTGGCTGTCTGAAACACGCGCGCCCTCACTCACAAATACGTTGCCGCAAATAACTTAGTGGGCTCAACCTTTCGTTTTAGAGATCAGTCATCCAAGACAGAAGTGTATAAAACAGTTGCCATTGTGGCTTGATGGGAGGTTCTCCCCTTCCTTTATCTTAATTTTAATAGGGCTAGGTAGAGTGGGAGAGATTTGTTTCCTCTTTGATAAATAACCAACTCCTATTTGCGGCCAGGTTCTTCTTTACAAGTGACCTATAAGTTTTCTATCTTTTAATTTCTAACCTTTTAAAAAAATGATAACCAGACCGGTTAGGCCCAAACCTAGACTACCCACGACGAACTGTGTTTTGGATGAATGTTGTGCGCGTCACGTTTTCCCCCCGCTGTGTTTGACTCTTCCGCTCTTATAAGTAGGCAGGATATTGAAATAAATACACAAGAATTTGCTCTGGAGATTTTTTTTTTTTGGTAGAGTTATCCAAAAGAATAGCATGAATAAAATTAGGTTGGGATGAAGGCAGTGAATTGTAATTTTTAAAGCAGGTTAGGACATGTCAACTTTGTCAGAAGCCCTGTGGCATTTGTAGAACATTCTTGCCCAGCTCTTCGGTGTGTGTGTGTGTGTGTGTGTGTGTGTGTGTAGAGAGAGAGAGAGAGAGAGAGAGAGAGAGAGAGAGAGAGAGAGAGAGAGAGAGAGAGAGAGAGAGTTTAAGGGGAAGGCCTTTTCATTGCTTTTACACCCATCCTTTGCCTTTTTTCTAGATGGCCTCATCCCTGCTCAGGCTGGCCTGACACTTCCTAGGAGTCTCAGCCTTATGTGCTAGGATTACACATGTGAGCTAACATACTTGGCAGCCCCTGCTTTTAAATCTTTCTAGAGATTAATTAGCCAGGAACACTATTGTACATTTACGTCATGGAAACTGAACTTCATGTTGCTTAGGTAGGTAGGTAGATAGGTACTGAATCTCATGTTGTTGCTTAGGTAGATACTCATTTTAAAGTAACTTTTGGATTTTGGTAAAGAGGTTGACCTGATTCAGAGTGTTTTGTTGTTTTCCCTTAACAGTCTATTATTACTTTTCCCTCTACTGGGCTGTGGGGGACACGGCCCAGTACTTAAGTCCTGTCATTCTTTGGTGCTGTCAGTTGTTCTTACGCTAATGACATGTCTCGCCGTGAGAGGTTTAGATGTAGAAATGCCAGGGAATGAGAAAGTACCTCGAGGTCACCTTCTGCTATTTCTTCTCTTTCTCTTTTTTTTTTAAACCCCTTATACTGCATTGAACCAAAGCCCTCCCTCTGATGCTAGGTAACCACTCTATCACTGAGCTCTAACCCAGCCCTCTTTAACTTTTGAAACACTCTCACTTAGTTTTCCAGGCTGGTCTTGAACTCGTTCTCGACCAGGCAAGTCTTGAACTGGTGTTCTTCCTGTCTCAGCCTTCCTAGTATCTGGGATTGTAAACCTGCACCAGAAGAATGACTCATTTCTTTCCAAAAGCAGGTGTCTGTTTAATTTTCTTTTGAGACTGGCTCTTTTCATGATACCCTGACTTGTTTCAAACTCCTGGACTCAAAAGATTGTCCTGTATCAGGCTCCTGGTAACTGAGATCACAGGTATGCGTACCATTGTGGTGAGCAAGCAGACACTTAAAAAAAAATAAATTCTTGGGTATTTCACTTCTCTTGGGGCCATGATTCCAAGTTTACCCTCAGAGAGAAAGATTAATTCTTCTGGATTTTGTGTTATATGATACCAACATTGCAAATCTAAATTCGTGAAGTATAGTTTTTAGTTGATGTATGTCTGCTAAAGGAGTGGGAGTTCTTGTGTTTCTTTGATCTTTATGATAGGCAGGTTTCCAAGTAGACACGATGAGGGTAGTTTATATTTCAGTTCAATTACATGTTTTAAGTGAAGGAACTTAGAACTTGTTCTGGTTAGCTAAAGATAAACTTTGAATTACACTTTCACAGAAGTCAAGAGCTTTTTACAAGAAGTCAAGTATAAAACAAGTAGGTATGGTTGAATCCTTACTATCTTTGTCATTAATGATTATTACAGTAGTAATATTCAGTATACATTTCCTTTGGCTTTCTGAGTTTTGTTTTTGGGTTAAATTGGACTTTGTTCAAGTCTTGAGACTAAATCAGGTCTTTTCCCATTTTGAGTGCTTCTAGTTACAGAATTAGCTGGTTCTTATTTAATGAGAGGAAGGTTGTTGTTTGTGAATTGTGCTTCTGAGTTCTTGTATCCTTTGTGTTCAATGTTTTGTCTGCTTGCATGTCTGTGAGTGTGTCAGAAGTCCTGGAACTCTAGTCACAGATGAGCTGCCGTGTAAGTGCTGGGAATTGAACCTGGGTCTTCTGGAAGAGCAGTCAGTAGTCTTACCTGAGTCATCTCTCCAGCCCCTCCTTTTTATTTTTTAAGGAATTGTTCTTTGTGTATGTACAACATGTGGATGCCCATGAAGGCCAGTATAGAGCGTCTGATCCCTGGAACTGGAATTACAGACAGTTGTGAGCTGCCATATGGGTGATAATAGAACACTAGTCTTCTGAAAGGGCACTCAGTGGTTTTAACTGCTGAGCCATCTCTCCAGTCCCCCATGGCTAACAGTTTTGTTTAGTAAGAAGTTAGAAGTAAGCATCTGTTCAGGGTATGTATTTTTTTAGTTGATTTAAATTCTTTTGTTTAGTGCTTCTTGGACTGAGTCTCCAAGTATAGTCTGATTGGCCTTGAACTCACGGTGGTTCTCTTTCTGAGCCACCCGAGTGCTTGGATTATAGGTTGAGCTACCACGACCTATTTACCTTGATTTTTAAAATAGGGGTGGGGCCCTTGTGTGTTGATTTCCATATCAATACATACAGTGGTACCTTGTCTCTAACGGTTATGAGTTACCCCGTTATATGGTACTCCATCTGCTCATTATGGTTTTCTGGTGGAGTGGGGAGAGCCTTAATGACTGTCCCTGTTGTGTACACAATTCCCAGCAACCACATGGTGGCTCACAACCATCTGTAATGAGATCTGGTGCCCTCTTCTGACCAGCCAGGGAATGTGTAGGCAGAACACTGTATACATAATAAACCTTTTTTTTTTTAAACTTTTGTCAATGTATGTTTTCTCATCTATATTATTTTATCTAATGGGTATTCATTTTGCCTCTGTTGTAAAATCTTGCCTATTACACTTTTTACTAAATAAAATCTATTTTATTTTGAACTTTTAGTCGTAATTATTTATATGTGTACATGTATATATGTATTTATATATGGTTTGAATGAAAGTGCCCCTCCTCATGTTTGAATACTTTTTTTTTATTTCAATGACAAATGTATAATAACGTGTTGAAGAAACACACACAATCATTTCCTATACAATCAAAATTATTTGTGCTGGCCTGGCATGGTGGTACAGGTCTTTAATCCTGGCACTTGGGAAGCAGAAGCAGGCCTGGTCTACACAGTGAGTTCCTGTGTAGTCAGGGGTACATAGAGTGGCCCTGTCTCGAAAATTATAAAGCAAACCAAAAGAATTGTCTGTTCTTTCTATTCATTCCTCTTGAGCTCAAGCCTTTGGGTGAGCTCGGGCCCTCGGACTACTGAGTTATGTCTTGGTTCTGTCTGCCGTATGTTCCAGGTGATCCTCCTGCCTCTGCTTCCTAGCTCACTGTAGCAGCATGCCACACACAGCACATAGCTGTTGTGATTCTGGGGTCAAACTCAGGTCATCAGGTTTCCATGGCAAGTGCGTGCTTTTACATATTGAGGTATCTTCTCAGCTCGGGGTCTTGTTTTCAGTTTTTTCATTGTGGTATAAAATATACCTAAGAATGCTTGCCATCTTAACGGTTTCTAAATTTACGGTGCCATAGCATTGCATTTCTTCACTGTGCTGCATGGCAGCACTACCACCCCGCTCTGTAGCTCTTTTCATCTTGTAAAACTGAAAGTCTGTGCCTACTAATGAGTAATTCCTTGTTTTACTTCCAGTCTCCATGATTCTGACTACTTATATAAGTTGTACCTTTGTCTTATTTCACCTAGCCTAATATGCTCAGTCAGTGATCATCCATGTTGTGGCATGTGTTAGTGTACCCTTCCTTTTATGGTTGAATACTTCATTCTGTGTATTACCATAATTTGCTTAACCAAAAGAGTCAAAGAACACTTGAATGATGCTATATAGATATCAATATAGACAGACAGATATTTCTTCAAGAATGTCATTTTCTCCAGAACAAACTGCTGGCTTGTATGACAACTACTTTTACTTTTTTAAAATTCATTTTTATTTTATGTGAGGTGGTGTTTTGCATGCATATATGTCTCTTGTGAGGGTGTAAGAGCCACAGTTGTTAGATGCCATGTGGGTGCTGGGAATTGAACCTGGGTCCTCTGGAAGAACAGTCAGTGCTCCTAACTGTTGAGCCACCTCTCAAGTTCTACTTTAAATTTTTTGAGGAGTCACTAAACTTTTCCATGGTGGCTGTATTGTTTGACTGTTTTACCAGCAGTACACAGAGTCTTCAGTTTCTCCACATCCTTGCCAGTTCTTAGTTTTCTCTTTGTTTTTGTTTTTTTTTTAAAACAGTAGCCATCTTCCCGTATCTGATTGTAGTTTTGATTATATTTGTGTGCTAGTTGTCACTTAGTATCTTCGGAGGAATAGCTCAGGTTCTTACTGGTCAGTTTTTCTGAGGATATAACTTTTCTGCTGATGGGGTTAAGGAACTGGATTGGGTAGTGATATATTTAGTTGCATGAGAAACTTTGTACTTTTTTTTTTTTTTTTTTGCTTTTTCGAGACAGGGTTTCTCTGTGGTTTTGGAGCCTGTCCTGGAACTAGCTCTTGTAGACCAGGCTGGTCTCGAACTCACAGAGATCCACCTGCCTCTGCCTCCCAGGTGCTGGGATTAAAGGCATGCGCCACCACCGCCCGGCTGTACTGTTTTTCAAAGCTGCATTTTCTTGCATTCCACTTCCTTGCTAGCATGTGGTCGATTTAGCTTTTCTAAAACGTGTAGTAGCAGTATATGCTTAGTTATTGTCTTTTAAAATCTCATAATGATGTGTAATGTTAAATATCTTTTTATAAGTCATTTATATGTCATCTTTGAAGAAGTGTCTCAATAAGTTTTTTTCTTTGTTTTTCTTTCTTTTCTTTCTTTTTTCTTTTTTTTTTTTTTGTCAAAGTTTCTCTGTGTAGCTCTGGGGGTCCCAGAACTAGTTTTGTAGACAGAACTGGCCTTGAACTCGCAGAGATTCACCTGCCTCTGCGTCTCTGCGTCCCAAGTCCTAGGATTAAAGGTGTGCTCTGCCACCACCTGGCTATTTTGTCCATTCTTACTAGAGTCGTCATTTTCCTATTGCCGGGTTATGAGTTCTTTGTATTTCATATAATAGTCTTTTATATCGTGAGCATCTTTTCTGTCTTCTAGCTGATGGCTTTATGATGTGTGTTTGGTGACTATTCTTCGCTGCTTGATCCTTTTTACAGATTGTGTGTTATCAGTAAAATAACTATCCTATTTAATATTTTTGCATGAAATGTTTATTTTTAGTATTTATTTCTGTGGTGGGGCACAGATGTATCAGAGGACACCTTGCAGAGTTCAATGGATGAAACTCAGGTGGTTAGGCTTGCCATCAGGTGCCTTACCCGTCTCACCAGTCCTTCTGTTTGCTGTTTGAGGAGTCTCAAGCAGCCCAAGCTAATCTAGAACTCACTGTAACCGAGGATGATCTTGAACTCCTCATTGATCTTCCTGCCTAACCCCTTACAGCCATCCGCCTAAGTGCTGGAATAACTGGCGTTACAAGTGTGTGCAATTCTGCCAGGCTACCTTAGATTTTGTCTTAAAATCTTATCTGTGTCTTTTTGGCTCAATAGATTAATTAAGCTTTGTCTTCCTTTCCATTTTGGTTTTGTTATCTCTTTTAAATTGTAGTCTGGCGTGGTAGTACACATGCCTATAATCCCAGCACGTGGGAGACTGAGGCAAGAAGATGGAAAGTTGGAAACTAGCCTTGGTTACATACTCATGTGAAAGACCTGTGTACAGTTTATCTTTGTTTTATTCAAAAATGGGTTTTTAAAAATTTCAGCTGGAGAGATGACTCAGAGGTTAAGAGCATTGGCTGTTCTTCCAGAGGACCCGAGTTCAATTACCAGCAACCACATGGTGGTTTACAACCGTCTATTATAGGATCTGGTATGCAGGCAATGCAGGCAGAACACTGTATATATAATAAATAAACAAGCCTGTAAAAAAATTTATACTTTATTGTAATAGATGATTGATGCTTGGTTTCTAATGTTTGCTTTACTTAAAGACTGCCTTCCTAATTATTGTCAGAAGGTTTTTATTTTTAAACTTTTATTGAATCTATGTACTGTGAAGTGACTATCTTAACGTTTTTTTTTTTTTTTTTTTTTTTTTGGTTTTTCAAGACAGGGTTTCTCTGTGGTTTTGGAGCCTGTCCTGGAACTAGCTCTTGTAGACCAGGCTGGTCTCGAACTCACAGAGATCCACCTGCCTCTGCCTCCCAAGTGCTGGGATTAAAGGCGTGCGCCACCACCGCCCGGCTATCTTAACGTTTTTTATGGTACAAAAATGTTTCTTATAAGGCATGTGCCAGGCATTGGTGGCGCACGCCTTTAATCTCAGCACTTGGGAGGCAGAGGCAGGCGGATCTCTTTGAGTTCGAGGCCAGCCTGGTCTACAGAGCGAGTGCCAGGACTACACAGAGAAACCCTGTCTCAAAAATAACAAAAAAGGCACATGTGGTAGTGCATGCCTTTAATTTTAGCACTCAGGAGGCTGAGGCAGGAGGAGTTTGAAACCATCTGGACTATGAGCTCCATATCGCCAGGGCTACATAGTACACCTGTCTAAAAGGAAAAAAGTTGCAAAATAAATGCAACCAAAATATCTAATAATTTACATTGTCACCAGTGCTAACTACAGACCTCTGTCCTACCTTTCCTGTCAGAATTGGTGTAGGGGAGGGGTTGTTCTCTGGTTCCCCAGCTCTGGGCTTGACAAGGAAATGAACACCTCTCCTAGTGCATGACCCATGTTGTCGTCTGTTTTTACTCTTTGCTCTTTTGGGGGACTGCCATGCAGCTCCCAAATAAATCACACAGTGAAACTTACTCTTTCTTATAAATGCCTGGCCTTAGACTTATTTCCCCCTGGCTTTTCTTAACTTTAAATTATCCCATCTACCTTTTGCCTCTGGGCTTTTATCTTTCTCTATTTCTGTTTATCTTTTCTTTCCTTCTTATTCCGTGTCTGGCTGTATAGCCGGGTTCTGGCCCCAGAGTTTTCCTCTCCTCCTTTTCTCCTTCCTTGATTTCTTTTCTCTCTGTTTCTCCTTCTGTTTATTCTCTTTGTCAGCCCCACCTGTCCTTTCTCCTGCTTTGCTATTGGCTATTCAGCTCTTTATTAGACTAATGAGGTGTTTTAGACAGGCAGTGTAACACAGCTTCACAGAGTTAAACAAATGCAACCTACAAGAATGCAACACATCTTTTCATCATTAAACAAATGTTCCACAGCATAAGCAAGTGTAACACATCTTAAAATAATATTGTATGACAGTCATCTATAAAGTTCCCTTTTCAAAACTGCCAGGTTGAGTCGCCTCCCCCCATCCCCATCGACCCCAACACTTTTCCTGTATCATTTGCTTATTTACTTTATTGTTTTATTTATTTATTTTGGTTTTTCAAGACAGGATATCTCTGTGTAGCCCTGGCTCTCCTAGAACTCACTCTGTAGACCAGGCTGTCCTTGAACACACAGAGATCCTCAGGCCTCTGGCTCCCAGTGCTGGAAATTAAAAGCGTAAGGCACCACTCCTGGCTTTCTTTGTATTTTAATTACATTTATGATTTCATGTTGGGCCACATTTATAGCTACAGATTGAACACTCGCAGCATTTTGCAGGCAGGGAGTTGAGATGAGGGTGTCTGGTTCCAAAGATGCCGGGGAAGCAAGATGTTTAGTTTCCAGAGGGGTTGGTTCCCCTGGGCTGGACAAGTCAGTCTCTACTCAGGAATTCTTATCTGCTCCCGTCCTTTTAAGCTGCCTCCTGTGGTGACCACACAGGAGGCAGTTGGAGCTGTGGAGGCTGCTGCTGTGGGAGGGGGTGGGGGAAGGTTGGTGACCTGCTGGGAGCTGGCACCAGTTTCACAGGGGTGATTCATAAACCCTAGGTACACTCCCAACATTGGACAGCTATCACTGTCATCCTCTCCAGAACGTGCCTCTTCTCCAAGAGCACTCACTTCCTGAAACACTAGCCAGTCTGCCTAGTGATCGTCCTCTGATAACCTATGTCCCATCTCTGTTTTCTGCCTCTGAATTTGCCTCTTTTTGGATGTTTTATAAAAGTGGGATCGTACAGTGCTTGTTCTTCTGTGGTTGACTTATTTTAGGGTAACAAAGTCTTCAGGGTTCATCACATTGTGAAAAGTACCAAATTTCACTAATTCATTTACCAATGTTTTATGTTTTGAATTTGTAAAGTATATTTTGTTTCCTTTGGTCTCCGGTGTTTGAAATGAATGAGTTCTATAAAATACACTGGATTGAATGAATATTGGTGTCTAATTTCCCCACCCTCTTTTTAAAAATCAAAAGCAGAACCATACTTTATAGGGAAAGTTCTGCTCCTTTTCTCCCTGGTAATTTAAATCTTTTGTTTTGTTTTTTTGTTTCTGTTTTTTCAAGACAGGGTTTCTCTGTGTAGCCCTTGCTGTCCTGGAACTCATTCTGTAAACCAAGCTAGCCTCGAACTCAGATCTGCCTGCCTCTGCCTCCCAAGCCCTAGGATTAAAGGTGTGTGCCACTGTACCCAGCTGATATCTAAATCTTAATGGAAAAATACAGAAACATTTCTGATTTGTCAGTCTAAAAATTCTGAATTCAGCCACACTTTTAACTTTTATTTTTCATATTTTGCTGGTAATTATATTCTGTGAAAGTAGATTCAGGTTTTCCCTTTAAGGGTGGCCATGTGCAAGTCAGCGTGCATTACAGGAGCACTTGGAGGCCTCTTGCAGCATTGCTGACCTCAGGACTTGTGTTAGTATTGTCTGGTGTCATCTCTACTTATCCTTTTGCCTTGGGTCGTCTTTGGCTCCCTCCTGGTATTCCTTGTGTCCAAATGGTAGTAGGTAGGATCCCCTGCTCCTTCCTTCCTTCCTTCCATTTTGACAGCTTATGTCTTGTAAATAAAAGTTCAGTGATGTTACCTGAAACATGACTTGACGTTTTATTTCCATAAATACCTCTGATTACTTGTGTTTAGGTTGTCCTGTTTTCTTCCTTTCTTTCATACGTCTGTCATTATTAGGCTGGTTCACCATCCATCCTGTCCTCTCTGTGAGCTACTCAGATGTTTGCTGTGTTTACCTCTGACATCAGCTTTATTTCTGTTATCATACTATCATATCATAATTCTTTTATATATATTTTTAAATGTACTCTAGTACATTTTAAATGATATAAAAATGTACCCTTTTCTTTTTAAATTATTCATATTTCATCTTGGTCTTTTATCCCCATATGTACCTGTTTCATGGAATTTACCAAACAGCGTTAGCTCCATGTTGAAGCATCTGCCTTTCCAGGCAGATTCTCCCTGTTTGCAGTGATCTTTCCTTTTTGTTTTCTTAGCTTTATGATGGATTTTTTTTTTTTTTGGTTCATCATTGAGTAGTAACTTAATTATAGCGGATGTGCATTTGAAGAAATGTCTGTGAGCTGGGCGGTGGTGGTGCACACCTTTAATCCCAGTGCTTGGGAGACAGGAGGGAGGGGGATCTCTAAGTTTGAGGCCAGCCTGGTCTACAGAGTGAGTTTCAGGACAGCCAGGGCTGCACAAAGAAACCCTGCCTCAGAAAACCAACCAACCAACCAAATAATTAATAAAAGGCCCAAGACCAACTATAATATGTAACCTCAATTTTTTTAAGACTTCAGTTATTTGAAATTTTTTTAAATTTTAATTATGTGTCTGTGTGTTTGTCTGCATGTGAGGTTGTACAATGCCCGTGAAGGCCAGAGGCATTCCCAGAAACTGGAGTTACAGGCAATTGTGACCAACTTGACATGGGTGCTGGAAACCAGACTCTGGGAGCAGTGTGAGCTCTTACCTCTAAACCTCCCTCCAGCCCCAAGACTTCAAATCTTTCATTCCAAATTATCACTCACAGGTAAGGTTTTTAGGAGATTTGTTTGTTTGATCATTTAATCCCCATCAGCTGAAGGGAAAACTCGTTTAGGAGCGATTGCTGCTCTTCCAGAGGACCTGGTCTGTTCAAATGTGGGACTCGGCACCCTCTTCTGGCCTCCCACATGATGTCCACTCGCACAGTGACATACATATAAATTAAAATCTTTTTTAAGGCTTTTTTCTCTGAAAACATGTGACTTTCCAGATTTGATGCTTGTTGTTACTCCCCCCCTCCCCCCCGCACACACACTTTATAAGACTGCATACACTAAGCACATTTTGTACCCAGCCATGTTTGGTTTGTGCGCCTGTATGTATGTGTGTGTCAGAGAAAGTACCATGGCTTGTGTATGTTTGCATATGCGTGGAGACCACAGGCTGACATGGGGTGTCTTCCTTGGTCCCTCTGTGTCTTATCCAGTAAATCAGAGTCTTTAGCTGAACTCACAGCTGGCCAGTAGTAGTAGCTTACTCTGGTAAACTAGCTTGCTCCTAGGATCTTCCAGTGTGACCACCTGCTTGGAAACTGGGGTTTCCAGCAGGCCAGCAGCTCCATCTGGCATTTATGTGAGTTCTAGGGGTCTGGACTCTGGTCCTCATTCTTGCACAGTACTTGAACCGCTGAGCCATCTCTCTAGCCTTATTCTGGATTTTTAAGACATAGTACACTTCAGGTTTAGTAGCACAACCCTGTAATCCTAACACTCCAGAGACTGAAGTGAGAGATGGGGGGGGGTCCGGTCTCAAAAGAAAGAGGAGAGGGAAGACATAATGATCTTTACCCTCATCCTTTAGTAAAAAGTACTTTGTTTAGACCCTGAGCATGGCTTTAATAGGAAAGAAGCATGTTGTCCTAATTTGCACCTCTTTGCTATTGAGTGAAACTGTGCTTCTCATGTGTTTACTGCCCCCTTTGTCCTCTGCTTTGTGTGTGTTGTTGTTGTTATTTTTCCTTTCCCATTTTTGATTGCCATTTAGTGTTTGTGACCAAACTTACGGAAACCTATGTTTCTAGTATTTAGTTCATGTTTTAGTTTTTAGTGATCTTTATTGCTTGCCTGTTCTCTTTGAGAGCGTTTTCCTAGCCATGGCACTTCATTGCTGGCCATGTTTTTTTCTATGAGTATGGTGCTTGGGTGGAGACAAATGAAGAAAGAAAGTATCAGTGTGGATTGCCACATTTCTCTATACTTGCTGTCTCCTCTGAATCCCTGGCAAACTCCTTCTTTAGTTTCAGAAGCCGCCTGGCTATAATGTATAGAACCAGGAGTCTTTTCCCACCATGTCTCATTGGCTCTTCATAGCCTTGCCTTGTTGCTGTATGGTGCTATTTTCCCATGGACTGAGGTCAAAGCCAGGACTAAATCTTTGCTCTCTAGGATCTGGCAAAGTTTGTATACTAAATAAATATTTCAGTGTTTTGTTCTTTGTTTGTCACAGGGTTTCTCTTTGTAACTCTAGCTGTCCTGGAATTTCGCAGATCAGACTGGTCTTGAACTCAGAAATCCACCTGCCCCTGTTACCCCCGTCTGTTTTGTTTGCTTTTAAAAGACAGCCTCAACTCTGTCTAGTCTGGAACTCTTTTAGACCAGTAACTAGCCTGAACTCACTAAGATCCACCTGCCTCAGTACTAGTATTAAAGACATAAGCCACTGTGACCCGCTTAAGTAAATATTTGAATAAATTAAGAGAGAATTAATAATTATTCTATAATAAATAGAATAATAGATTCTCAAGTAGTATCATTTAATTTCTAGTATAAAATATAAAAAATAGGTTATTTCTGGAAAGTAGAATAATGAGTGTTCTTTATTTTTTATTTCAGATTGTGTCTTGTGTTGAGAAGGGTTATTTTTGGACAGGTTATTAAGATGTTTTAAAATAGGCTTAAGGGAGGGGGTCCTCAGGAAGACCTGCCCCAGGACATGTGTGTGAGAGCATTGGAGGGTTTGGGATTTTGTGATGAATGGCGTATACTGCTTTATCTTCAGAATAAAACACTATTAAATTCACCCCTCACAAACTTATAGGTGTTTCCTGTTGCCCAGGAACTGCAGATGTGTAGGTGGAGGCTGTTCCTTTCCTGGCCTTCCAGACCCAAATAATCAAACAGAAACTATATTAATTACAACACTGCTTGACCTATTAGCTTAGAATTCTTATTAACTAACTCTTACATCTTAGATTAACCCATTTCTATTAATCTGAGTATTGGCACGAGGCTGTGGCCTTCTGGTAAGGATCACTGACTGCACCTTCTTTTCTCCTCTATCTTTGCATAGAATTCCTGTCTTGCTCTATTCTGCCCTGCCATAGGCTCAAGCAACTTCTTTTCTTTATTCATTAACCACTAAAAGCAACACATATACAGAAGGACTTCCCACACCACAGATGTAGCCATATTTCCTACCACTTGCTGTGTGCCCTCTGACCTTACTGTTTCATGTGTTAATTGAGGTTTCTCTCCCCACTGGTTCCTGAATAAACACTCAGAGACTTTTATATTAATTATAAAAGTTTGGCTGATGGCTCAGGCGTCTTACTGACTAGCTCTTACATGTAAATTAACCCATTCTAATAATCTGTGTATCTCCACATGGCTTTGTGGCATCACCTATTCTCTAGTACATCTTGTTACTCTGGTGGCTGCAACTCTCTTGACTCTGTCTTCTTTCTCCCTGTCTTTCGGCTTGGATTTCCTGTCTAGCTATATTCTGCCCTGCCATGGGCCAAAGCAGCTTTGTTCATCAGCCAATAAGAGCAACACATGTTTGCAGCATACAGAAGGACATCCCACATCAGTCTCATGAGTTAAAGCATACCTGTTCTCTTGCCCAAATCCACCTTCTACTGAGCGCTACTTGGATGAACAAGTTCAGAGCATTTTACGTCTTGGTTTTGTCTTGAACATGAAGTGGTGACACTGTGAGGCTTCTGGACCTGTTTGGTTAATTATTAGTTTCAAGATAAATGAAAAGTTTTATTGTCTTGGTTTTCTAGTACATGTCCTTAAAGAATAGTGATATATCTTCTAATATCAGGGTCTTTATCATTCTAAAGACTAAAAAAGCCCATTATTAAACTCTAATACCATCAAATATAAAATCCTTTCATCCATATTCACTTTACAGATAAAAATTTTTTTATTATGTTTTGTGTGTGTGTATGTATATGCATGCTTGAGGGTACACATGCCATGGTGCTCATGTGTGTCAGTGGGAGTCAGTGCTCTCCTATCATGTGGGTCTTGGGGGTTAAACTCAGGTTGTTAGGCTTGGTAAGCAGGTGCTTTCACCTGCTGAGCTGTCTGGGAAGCCCAACAGATATTGTCCATTACTACTGTGGACCAGGACAGTGCTAAGTCTAGTAAACAACCCCACTAGTTAACCAGATAACTCACTGGATCCCTGTTTGGGCTATATGAGTAGGGAGGGAAGAAACATTCATTCACTTAGAAGAAAATTAATGCCGTGGGTATAGTTGGTAGTTTCCTGGGAATGTGACGGTTAGGCCAGTCCTTAGAGTGGATTCTTACCAGATAGCACTGAGGAGAGAAAATAAGGTGGTTAGCTGGCTCATCCTGGTTTGCCCTAAGGCCTTCAGGATTTAGCACCAAAAAGTTCTATGGCCAGGACCGTCCTTGGTTGTGGGGGAAGGGAATGGTTAGTCACCAAACAGAAAACCTTTTTGGGGAGATCATATGTAAATATTCTAGGTGGCTGGTAGAAAAACTAAAGAATGGATATACAGAAAAGCTTAGAGAGAAACTGAAATGATGCGTCTGGATAGAGGGTGGCCTGGTCCTGAAGGGATCATGGGCTTTATCCCAAACCCCTTGAAAGGCTTTTATGCACTGAGCCAATACCATGCAATATTTCTAAAGTTGCTAACTGCCTTGTGAGGGGTAGTCTTTGGGAATCTGAGAGTAAAAAGTAAACTTGGACAATTGGAAGCAATGATTAAATCATATCATAGGCTAGAGTGATTTGAGAAATCTGTTTTGGAAGTCACAGAAAGTTTGGAAATTGAAAATTAGAGCAAGCTATGGAAACTTAATGATTTTTTATTTATTTATTTATTTTTGTTTTGTTTTGTTTTGTTTATCGAGACAGGGTTTCTCTGTGGCTTTGGAGCCTGTCCTGGAACTAGCTCTGTAGACCAGACTGGTCTCGAACTCAGAAATCCATACCTGCCTCTGCCTCTCAAGTACTGGGGTTAAAGGCGTGTGCCAGTACCGCCTGGCTGAAATGTTAATTCCTTAAAAACGAAAAAAAAAAGAAACAAAATTTTTAGCATTATTTTATGTGCATTGGTGTAAGGGTGTCAGGTCCCCTGGAACTGGAGTTACAGATAGTTGTGAGCTGCCATGTAGGTGCTGGGAACTGAACCCAGGCTCTCTGGAAGGACAGCTAGTGCTCTTTCCCACAGAGCCATCTCTCCAGCTTTTTTACTTTCTTTAATTATTTTTGTCACTAGGTGGAATTTTTACTAGAATTGTCTAGATAAACAGATGTCTGGCATACCACCCTCCAAATACGCTCAAGTACATTCTGCCCAAAAATCTTTGACAGCATGGCATGGTGGTGCACATCTTTCCTAGGATTTAGGAAGCAGAGACTGATGAATCTCTGTAAGTTCAAAGACAGCCGGAGCTATATCATGAGCTCTTGTCTCAGAAAGCAAAAACAAAGCAACGGCCTAAAATACAGAATAATGTTGGGTCCAGCGGGGTTGCGCAAAGATGGGGACAGACCACCAAAGTCTAATAGACCAGAAGCAAACTTTATTCCAGAAACCAGAATCCAGAAAAAAAAAATAAAAAAATCTCTATGGAGCACAAAAAGCTTATCAGCTGAGACCACAGCCAGAGATAGATTTTGTAAGGCTGTGGCCAAGGCCGGTTTCTAAATCCACCTTTTTATAGTAGGGGCACCAAGCATTAGGTTTGAATAAAAGAATTTTTATAATCTCGAGGTAAAACTCAGATACAGATTGCCTTACTTTACAATCTCCATTAACAGTTTTTTTAGTTAAACTAGTGTTTGTACTTAATCTATTGTCTTTCGGGTGTTGTTTACTGAGCCCTGTGCTCTCCCCTTTGATGCTGCCAGTTTCACAGAGCAGGGATAACGCATAACCCAGAGGTCATATATCTATTCCTAAAAGTTGACTCAGCTCATGTACTAGACCAGCTCTCAATTTGCTGAGAGATGCTTTGGTCTTGTAAATAGAGCTATGGGTTGTAAAGCAGAGTAACTCACTGTTAATAGTTAATCCTTAAGATATCGAGAAAGCTGCTGACAGTCTATTCTCATTCTCCTAGGCTTACAACTTTATATTTCTTTATTTCTGCATTCCTATTTCTGGAATCTACATTTTTATATTCTTATTCTTGAACCCTTCAGATAAAATCTGAAAACAATTCTTTCTGAGAACATAACAAAATCTGTATAAATGGTTTTGTTGCTTTTTAAAGTAGATGCACTCAAAAGCTGTGTGATTACTTCTTTGATGGTCCATTATTCAGATCACTTCTAGAACTTTTTAAGTCATTCTAGAAACACCTGGTATATTCTTCAGAGCCTAGTTATTTTTCATAAATTAAAAAGAATTTTTATTTTCTGTGTATGGGTGTTCTAACCCTGTGGATGTCTATGCACTGTGTGAGTGGAGTTATTTATGTGGATACTGAGACTTGAATCAGCTGCTGTGGGAGAGCAACCAGTATTCTGAACTGCTGAGCCATCTCCAACCCTGTCCTGGAACTCAGAGATCTGCCTGCCTCTGCCTCCAAGTGCTGCAATTAAAGACATGTACTACTATAAATGGCTAATTTTTTCTATAATTCTAAAATTTTAAGAGCTGTGGCAGCATCATTACATAAAGCTTTCCTATTATACCCACCAACTGACCATATTCTATCAAATTAAACTCATAATAAAATCTATTTTCAGAACCAGTAGAATGACATGTGGTGGTGGTGGGGAAACTGTGGGGCTGGAGAATCGGCTCGGCAGTTAAAGCACTTATTGCCCTTGCAGAGGACTGGGGTTCAGTTCCCAGCACTCACATGGGGGCCTCAACTTTCTGTGACTCCTGTCCCAGAGTGTTCAATATCCTCTCCTAACCTCTGAGGGCACCAGGCACATACATGGTACATAGACATACTTGAAGGCAAACCACTCGTGCACTTAAAATACTAAAATAAATCGGGCATGGTGGTGCACCCCTTTAATCCCAGCAGTTGGGAGGCAGAAGCAGACAGATCTCTGTAAGTGTGAGGCCAGTCTGTTTATGTAGTGAGTTTCAGGACAGAGTATGGTACACTTCTACCACTGTTGTGCCTCATGTTGTCTTTCAGACATGTGTAGCTGAGATTACCCTTGAGTTCTGATCCCTGTCTCCACTTCCCAGATGCTAGAGTTACAGGCATATGCCACCACTACTGACTTGATTAGTCATCTTAATTCTTGCCAATATTGACATTATAAAGTGATATCTGCTGGTGGCCTTATTTACATTACTATAGTATCTGAGGTTGGTCATATTCACATGCTGTTTGCTTATTATTTATTTAGATTTTTATTAAGATTTATTATAATAATCACTTGTTCAGAAAGTATGGTATATACCGCCACCCTCCTGAAATGGGGGAGTTTTCTGGCTCCCATTTTTATATATTTTCTGTCTGCATGAGTTCCTGCATGTATGTGTGAGTACCATGTGTATGCCTGATGACTCAGAAGGTAAGAAGAGAGAGGTATTGAATCCCTGGAACTGCACTCACAGGTAGTCCTGAGCTGCCAGGTGGATGCTGGGTGTCAAACGAGGTCCCTGCAAGTGTTCTTAATTGCTGAGCCATCTCTCCAGCCCCATTTACTTTCATATTCAGCCTTTAGTTTGAAGTGTTTTTTGATGCTATAACTATAAGATAAAGTTGAACTGTTTCTTTGCCTGGATCCCTCTAAGCAGAGGCTGAGGGTTTATGTAACTACCTTATTAGGAAGTACATTCCCAGAGAACAGAAGTGTGAGGAAGTGGAAGTGAAGCCTGGAAGGAGTCGTCGCCAAAGGGAAATCTAACCATAGACTCCTTGCATTGTCCCATCCAGCACAGGGTGAGAATGGAGTGGTCCACCCACACTTAATCCCCCATGCTACCAGATTGCATATGTTTGGGTACCACATAACATATCCGTGTTGTGAAGTGTTATCATGTTGTCCTGAGTGAAAAAGTTGACCTCATCCAAAAGCTGTTTGCTGGGGTAGTAGTAGTTTGAGAAGATATATCCAGAGGCTCTGAAAAGCGGCAAGTAATACAATATCAGAAACTGATTGTGTAATATAAAGTTACAAAATATTTTTCTATTAGGTATTTGTGTATTATGTATGTATGTATGTATGTATGTATGTATAATTATTCTTCCAAAACATCCTTACTGTTCCCTGGGCTTTTCGTCTTCCATATAAATTTTAGAATTGGTGTCTCATTGTTTCA
The DNA here is from genome assembly GCF_950005125.1 of Chionomys nivalis. NCBI lineage: Eukaryota > Metazoa > Chordata > Mammalia > Rodentia > Cricetidae > Chionomys > Chionomys nivalis. The sequence goes on from NC_080088.1 coordinate 62,534,585, forward strand.
CAAAGGCTTCTTGGATTTGATGATGATGATGATTGTAATGAATCTATAGATCAGTTTGAAGAAAGTCTGCATTTTTACAATTTTGAGTAAATTCATAAATATTATTATCTTTCCCCATAACAACAGACCTCTGGGCATGTCTGAGGGAGTGTCTAGATTGTGGGACAAGCCACCTTAACTCTGGACACCTCCTTTCCTTGGGCTGGGACAGACTGAATATAAAGTAGAAAGGAGCTAAGAACTAGCATTTCCCCTACCTGCTTCCTGAATGGGCTAGAGTGTGGCCAGTAGCCACATGTTCCCACCACCACGCCTTCCCTACCAAGATGGACCGTGCACTCAAACTGTGAGCCAAAATAATAAGGCTTTCTTCTGTAAGTCATTTTTGTTACATATTTTACTACAGCAACAAGAAACGTCACTGATGAAACTTCAAAATACTTGGTCCACATCTGCCTTCTCCCCAGCCTACTCCTTGTGAAAGAGTAGGCAATACAGAGTGTTGTTCAACTTACTTAGTGATTGAACAAAGAGTCTAAAAGTAAAGGTTGACTTTGTTTTCAACATACAACTTGAATGGCAGCTGTCTGTTTAAATTTGCTAGCATTATTTATTTGAAAAACATTTTTAGATTTTATTGCCTGTATAATACCTTGCTGGGTACTTGTAGTTAATTGAAAAACGTTACGTCAGGCGTGGTAGCACACGTATAATCCCAACATTCTGTAGGCTAAGGAAGACAAACTTCAAGTCTACCCTGGACTATGTAGGGACCCTCTGTTCCTTCCTCTGCAAACCTATAAAATTAGTGTCTCCTCACAAAGAATAGAGTTCAGGAGAGGGTATAAGATACCTCATATCAGGTAATGATAGTGGCAGTGTCAAAATCGAGTCAGTATGTTTAATACACAGTGCAGAAAATTCCTATTGTAGGTGTTACTGTCTGACTGTAAAGATGAGAGTTAGCAGTCACTGCTCACAGTCAATTTTGTTGAGCCACACACATTTCAGTTCAGCATCCACATGGCAGCTCACAATCAACTGTCTGTAACTTCAGACTCAGGGGATCTGATGCCTTCCTCTGATTTCCACCAGCACTAGACTTGTATGTGTGCAGACAAACACTCATACACAGAAAATAAATCTTAAGAAGGAGCTGTGGCCAAGCACACCTGTAATCCCAGCATTTGGAAGATAGAAGTTGAAAGTTACCAGGCATGATGGCATATGCCTTTAATCCCTTCATTTGACTTCGGGAGCTGCATGGTGAGACTCTGTCTCAAAAAAGCTTAAAATCATCCTCCATAAATAGCAAGTTTGGAGGCCAGCCTGGTCTACATCAGACCTGTTGCCAAATGTGTATATTCTTAGGTATTAGTTGATAGTTGTTAAGGCTCATTTCTCCTGAAGAAGTTTTGTATTGTTTTTTGACTCACCAGAGAAATGCTACCAAATGAAGCTGTATCCCACAGAATGAGTTTAGACCATTAAAATGTATTTAGAGCTGGGAATGGTGGTTCATTCCTGTAACCTTAGTGTGCACTAGGATCACAGGTTCAAGGCCAGCCCTAACTACACAGCAAGCAAAGGTACATGTGTGGGTTGGGGGGGTGAGCTGTTAGGATTTCTCAGTGGTTTTGTTTGCTCCTTTTCACTATGATGAGGCTTGCTAGTTAAGGTATTTTCATTTTCTGCCCAGAGAGATTTATTTTGATTTGTGCCTGTAGAATACAGCTTTTTAGATCTTAGCTTTATGTGAAAGGGACTTCCGTTAAAGTTTTCAAACTCAGACATACTGGTTTTGTTGCCTGTCCCTTCTGATGCCATCAAAGTAGAAATCTTTGGTAGGTTTAGTCAAGCATTGAGAATAAGTGGGCTAGCAAATGGCTTAGTCTCTCGAGTAACTTGGCTTTGTTTCTGGACTTACTAAAATCGTCTCTCATTTATTTACTAATATCATTTGCACTATAAAAACCTTCCTTTTTACACTCATTTGTATATGCATGTATGGAGGTCATACATGGTGTGGATTGTGGAGATAGAACCAGGCCATTGGGCTCAGCAGAAAGTATCTTTGCCCACTGAGCCATTTTCCTGGCCGCATGATTAAAATCTTTTCATCAGTTACCCAAATTTGTATTTATGTGAATTTGATGCAGTTTGATTTCCCTTTTTTCTTCTCTGCCTTGCCTCTTTGCTATGGAGCTTTGCCATATTGACCTGACATCTGACTGGTGTTCTCATCAGGTGGACGCCTGCTTCCTCTCCAGTTTGGAAGCCTCTGTCTGTGTGTGGCAGCACTGTAGGTAGTTTGGGTGTGTTTTCATCTGTACTCTCAGAGGTTCTTAACGTTTGGGGTGCGATGATATCAGCTTACGGCGAGAGTGTTAGAGTTCTGGTTAGTGTTGCTACATTAATAAGTTATTTATATATAATAAAATATATAAAATTTAAGTATGAAATTTGAATAAGAATTCCACTTTCTTACCATGTTTTCTGGTGATGTGTTTTTCCCTTGCTGCGCCATAGTCTATCCCAGTAGATTATAATAAATTAATTTCTGCTGGTTAGACCGACTGGTTCCAGACACCACTTCTTTATTTCTGCCATGTATTTAACTACCCCTGGTCTTCTTCAGTACACAATTGAGTAATTGTTTGTGTTTGAAGCTCGTCACAGTTAAACAATGGGCCTGTTAAAAAGTACAGTGTGTTTTGGGCGCACTTTTTGTTTCGCCTACTTGTTTGTCACTGAAAAGTAGCAAAAAGTGAGCAGTCTGGAGAGCGACACTACTTACTTGCTTTTTTTCACATGTTTTTGAGTATGGTAGAACAGAATATAGGGCACATTATCAGTGTATCATGAAATTTGTTTTAGCTTGGTTTGATTTTGAGACAGGGTCTCATGTATTTCTGGCTGACTTCAACTCCTTATGCAGCCAAGGATGTCTTTGAACTTCTCGCCTCCAATCTCCCTGTGGTAGGATGCATGCACCCCTTGTCTGGTTGTATACCGTTCTGGGAGTTATACCCAGGGCTTCATGCACACTGAACAAGCAAGCACTCTACTAGCTAAGCTGCATCTCCAGTCCCATGAATTGGTTTTGTGTCTATTGTTCTTTCCTAAATATAAGATTAAAGAATTTTATCACATTATTAGGCACTTTTCAGACACTTAACACAGTCAATAGAAGCAGTACACAAAAAAGCTGCTTTGTAGGGAAGAGACTGAGGTCATAAGTCAGCTGTGAGGGACGAGTACGAAGGTTTTCAAAGGTAATCCTGTTGATATGGCATGCTTCATCTGTGTCTAATAAACTGCGGCGTGAGAAAGCGACTCCTACGGTCAGGAAGGATACACTTTGTCAGGGAATAGAAGAACATGGTCGACATGAGTCATTCAGCATTCCTGTCTAAGATGTGCAAAGCCCTTGCCCTTTGGACTGAGTGAAATGTTGGGGAATAAAATGACAAATCATGACTAATTGTCACAGTTGTAATTCAGTGCCAAACGTCATCCAGTGCACCGTGTTAGCAAAGAGACAAGCATGAGGAAGGAGCTAGGATTCTTGGATTCTGGTAGTAGATCTGCTGCACGTAATAGATCTGTGTGCAGGTTTTAGGTAAGTCTCTTATTTTCTGGTAGGTTATTTCTTTGACCTATCAAATGTGTCAGATAATGTATTTCAAAGTAATACACCAGAACAAGTAACATTTGTGACATACTCTGAAAGAAATAAAAGCTGCAGGATTCAGAGGGAAATAATAATGTCTGCATCTCATTCTCAAATTATGGCTGCTTTTCTCCGAGTTATAGAAATTGAGCTAAATTGAAGAAGTAAAGATTATTTTAAATTTTATATGGATGCAGTTGGCCTCCTTTTATTGTAGATAAACGAAGGTTTCCTCACAAAAGATCAATATCCAATTACCATTTAAAACTTGTTTACTGAGGAGTTGTTTTCCCAACATGCATACTTTTATATCAGAATTTACATAAGGTAGGGATCTTTAGCTGCTGTAACTGACTCTTTTAATAAGACTAAAGAGCCAGTGAGATGGCTCAGCTTTCTCCAAGCCCCATGACCTGAGTCTGATCCTCAGAACCCACACAGTGAAAGGAGCAAATTCACTCTCTCAAGCTGTTCCTTCGTGTGCGTGTAAAATAAATAAATAAATGAATTGAAAGCAGAGGTAGGACTGGATAGATGGTTCTGTGGGTAAAGCACATGGCAAACTATCATCAGGACCCGAGTTTGGATCCCCAGCACCCATGTAGAGCCAGGCATGATAACATATGTTCTCTGTGTTCCTACAACAAGATGAAGACAGAGACAGGAGAATTTCCCAGAAGCTCATGAGCCAGAAAGCCTGTCATACTCAGCAGTAAATGATTCAAAAGGTGATGGAAAGCAAGGGCTCATACCTGAAGTTGCCCTGTGACCTCCACATGCATCCACGTGCACACTTTCAGGAAGATTAAAAAACAAAGACAGGAGACTGGAGAGGCAGCTCAGCAGTTATCCTCAAGAGGACCAAGACCAAGTTCAGTTATTGACACCTACATCTGGTGGCTCACAAACTCAGAGAACATCAACACAAGGGAACAGATACCTGTTTGTCCTCCTCAGGCACCCACACACAGGCAGAATATACTCACACAAGCACACACACACATAAAATAATTTAAATATAAATGTCAATTTCATAACTATACTTGAATGTAAATAAGGTTAGCTATGGGGGTGTGTCACTTATGTTTCTGAGCAGAGCATTACAAGGTGACAGATAGTCTTGGCATCGTAGCCACACTGATTCTTGGGCATGTTATACATTTACCTTTATCTTTGTACTCAGATCAGTCAGGTTCCATGTGTCAGCTTTTCAGAGCCTGACTCCAGCATCCATAGCACACAATGCCCTGTGCTCCATTCTCTTTGCCTGTCTCATTAGTTCACTTTGTCCCTTTAGACACTTGTACTTCCAAGTCACGTATAGTCCCGATTTTCTTTATCCTCTTCATGGTTCCCTATGTCTGTGCTATAGTATAGCTCTGGAATAGTGCTGAAGTGAGCACTGGCCACTGGCCTTCTTGTGTCTCTGTGACATGCTGAATTGGAGTCTGTTGGTAAAACCATCAGTGACATAACTGGGTCTCAACATAAGTTCTTGTTTTAGTTTTGGGAGAAGCCTCTATGGTCACTTTCTTTTTCTTTTTTAATTGTATTTTTTTAAAAAAAATAAATCTGTTTTCATTTTACATACCAATCCCAGTTCCCACTCCCTTCCCGCCTCCCATTCCTTCCACCTTCCTCCCTCCCTGCTTCGCTCCTCAAAGAGGGTAAGGCACATTACTTTGAGGAAGGACCAAGGCCCTCCCTACAAAGAGAATGGGTTCCAAAAAGCCAGTACAAGCAGTAGGGATTAAGTCTCATGCCACGGCCAGTGGTCCTGCAGTCTGCCCCAGCCCTACAGCTGTCACCCACATTCAGAGGATCGAGTTTGGTCCTATGCTGGTTCCTTCCCTGCTCATCTGGAGTTGGTGAGTACCCATTAGCTCAGGCGAGCTGTTTCAGTGGGTGTCCCCGTGATGGTCTTGACCTCTTTGCTCATGTTCTTACTCCTCCCACTCTTCGACCATGGTTGCTTTCATAATGACTGGACACTCCAACCAGTAATGCTGAAGGGGCTCCCTTTGGACTCTCAGATAGCATTTATTGTTACTTGTTTTCTTAATGACTGCTGTTCTTAACAAGTGTTAAGCTGGAATCTCAGCCTAGCTTTGATTTGCTTTTCCCTGATGGTTTATTGAGGTTGGATATTTTTTATGTTTATTGCTGTTTGTATTTCAGATTTATTTTGTGTGCATGTGTTTGTGACTGTAACAGTACCAGAGGACATGGGTGGAATTCAGTTTACTTCCTGTCACTTTGTAGGGTTGTCAGAATGTCGGACCTGGATGCAAGCACCTCTACCTGCTGGGGCACCCCACTGTCCTGTATTTTGATTTTGAGAATTGTTCATTTCATTAGCCCATGTATTGATTAGGGTGTTTGATTTCTTGTTATTTAGGTTTTTTAGTTTGTATGTTGTCAGGCATGTCCAACCTGTGGTTCATGGGCCACATGGATAGAAAGAGACCCAAAACAAAATATTAAACTTAGTTCAAATATTATGAGATTTTTTTATCTCTCGTGTGTGTGAGAGAGACAGAGACAGAGAGAGACAGAGATTCAGTTCTGCTTTGTAGATGACAACGAACATAGTTGTTTGATATTAAACCTCTATAAGCTATATAGCTAGCAGAGTTTCCCTGTTCAGAACATCCTTGACTACATCAGTATTAGAAACTTTTTTCCTCTAGCAGTTACAAAATTTCAGTTCTTACATTAAGATCTTCGATGCATTTGGAGTTGACTTTTGTGAAAATTAAATATGAAATTCTTCTGTATATGAACATCCAGTTTCCTAGCACCATTTGTTGAAAGGCTATCTATTATTCAGTGTATATTTTTAACATCTTTGTCAAAAATCAGGTTTTTTAATCTGTGGGATTGATATCTGGGTCTTCTGTTCTGTTTATCTGTGTGTCTGTTTTTGTGCCAGTACCATGGCTCTATAGTGTAACTTAAGCTCAGGTATGGTGTTACCTCCCACATTCTTATTTGCTAAGGATTATTTTGGCTCCCTTGGTATTTTGTGCTTCCATGTAAACTTTAAGATTATTCTTCCCATTTTTTTGTTTTTGTTTTTAAGACCAGTGTGAGTGGGGTGTGTGTGTGTGTAGCTTCCGAGCTACAGAGAAACCCTGTCTTGAAAAACCAAAACCAACCAAACATAAAACTCCAGGTGTTTGTTACACTCCCAGTACTAGGAAGGTATAAACGGGGATCCTTGGGGCTTGCTAGCCATCCGTTCGGTCCAGTTATTGAGTTCAGGCTTCAATAAGAGACCCTGTCTGAAAAATAGAAGGTATAGAGTTATTGAGGAAGATACCTTTATCCACTTCTGGCCTTCGTTGCATGTGTGCACATCTATGCACATATAAAGGAGAGCCAAGGACCATCTCTGCTTCTAACAGTAGACCTACCAGAGATATCCAGTGTGGCTGTTTGAGAGCTTTTGTTCCCCGCAGAAATCAGTTTTTCTTAAGACTCCATATTATGTGGCATGCCATGCCTATAATCCTAGCACTTGTGAAGCTGGAGCAGGAGGAGCCCCACGAGTTCTAGGCCTAATTATTTAAAAACAAACAGGCTGGAGAGATGACTTGGTGGATAAGAGCATGGCTGCTGTTGAGAAGATCTGGATTTGATCCCCAGTATCGACATGGGGCTCACAACTGTCTGTAACTCCAGTTCCAGGGAATCTGACGCCCTCTTCTGGCTTCTGGTGGGCGCGCGCACCCACACACACAGACACACACACACACACAGGCAAAAACACAACACATAACAATAAAAACGTTAAAAAAAATTGAACTTTTCTAATTTGCTTCTCTAATGCTGTGGTAAAACACGGATACATTATGAAAAATTTAAAACAAGATATTGACCAAAAGCAAATTGAGGAAGGGAAAGAAAGAAAAGGCTGATGTATAGATTGCACTCTGCTATCAAGGAATGGCGCGGGAGGGATGCTGACTTGTTCCCCATGTCGTGCGCAGTTTGCTTTCCCAGGACAGAGTGGGCTGGGCGCTCCTACATTGTCATTAGTCACGAAACTACCCTCTGACTTGCCCACAGGCCAGTCTGATGGAGGCGGTTCCTCAATTAAGGTTTTCTCTTCCCAGGTGATTCTAGTTGGTGTCATGTTGACCAAAATGGGACAACACACAAACATGTTCGTTTTTATTTTGGAATCATCTCAGAATCATTGGTTAATTAAATCACTTGTAATGTGTTAGCGTGAACATATTCTTCAAGCATTCAGTGTAGATTGGTTTTATTGAGGCAAATTTGTTTTATCGTTTATCATCTATTTATCCAGATTTTGCTAATGTAACTAACTGGATCACATTTTCTAATTTGCAATTGTAGTAATTACTGTCTGTGCTGTCTTTAACCTTGTTATTAATTGAATGTTTTGCATGTTGCCTCTCTCTTCCAGGCCATTTCATAATCTGAATCATGTCTGATAACGGAGAACTAGAAGACAAGCCTCCAGCACCTCCTGTGCGAATGAGCAGTACCATTTTTAGCACCGGAGGAAAAGATCCTTTATCGGCCAATCACAGTTTGAAACCTTTGCCTTCTGTTCCGGAGGAAAAGAAACCCAGGAACAAAATTATCTCCATATTCTCAGGCACAGAAAAAGGTAAACAGCTGCTATGATTTCGGAAGTCTCACATTGGCACATGATGTGTTTCCCATCTTGATATTGTCTATGGTGAATAATAGACAGATCTACAAGAACCCTTGAGGGCTGGAGAGATGGCCCAGGAGTTACGCTCGTTTGCTGCTCTTGCAGAGGATGACCTAGGTTTGATTCCCAGCACCCACATGGCAGCTTACCACTGTCTAACTCTAGTCCCAGGGGATCCAACACACTTTTCTGCTCTCCACAACTGCTGCCTGTACCTCTCATACCTGTGCTGTAGGTACATACACGCAGGCAAATACTCATACACATAAAATAAAAATAAACCTTAACAAAGAAAAAAGAAAACTCTTGATAATAGGCACTATTAAACAGACTCTCGTAGGCTTGATGCCTCAAACCCTTACTTAGTACTTGGAAGACTGAGGCATGAGGATCAGTTGAACTCAGGAGTTCAAAGTCAGACTAGAAAACACAGGGTTACCCTGTCTCTAAAACAACAACTACCCCCTCCCAAAAAAAGACTTATTCATTCATTCAGCGTCTTATTGTGTAGCCAAAGCTGTTGGTCCTCCTGCCTGCAATGTGTGCTGTCATGCCCAGCAAAACTACCTTATTAAAGTGTGAATGCTTGCTCAGTCTGCTTGCTACAGAAAGTGAATTTCTATTCTTACCTTCATTTTCTGAGACCTTTATACAGCTTCCTGACATTAGTGGGATTTGTGATTGCCCTAGTCTATTTTGTGTGGCTTTAACAAAGTATCTGAGAAGATAGGTACTTTATGTGGGTGTGGTGGTGTGCACCTGTAGTCCCAGCACTCAAAGGGCAGAGGCAGGTGGCTCTCCATGAGTTTGAGGCCAGCCTGGTCTGCATAGTAAGCTCCAGGTCATCCAAGACTATGTAGTGAACTGTCTTAGCCCTCACTCCACTCCCCTCAAAGAGGTTTATTCCGTCTGTACTTCTGGTGGCTAGAAACTCCAAACAGCACAACCCCAGTGTCTAATCAGGTCCATGTCACAGCTTGGTGAAGATTCAGAAGAGGACCCAGCTACAGAATGTTTAAAACCCAGAAGCAGAAGAGTCAGCAGGGGCAGCTACCCTTTGTGAGAATCTGCTCCCTCAGAAATTACTGTGCTGACACCATTAATCCATTCTGAAGGTGGTCATTACTCCTATGAGGTCCTTCCCCTTAAAGTTCCAACTACTTTTCTATACCATTTTTATTGTTTGGTGGATTTTTGTTGTTTAGACATTCCCTATAACTGAGACAGGTCTTATGACTGCTAGTCCTCTTGCTTCCACCTTGCAGGGAGCATGAATGGTTACAGACATGCAGAACCATGGCCTGCTTTTTATAGAACACTGCTTACTGGGGATCAAGCCTCCAGGGTATGAACCATTAACAAACAAGTCATTTATAAACTAAGCCATAGGGCTGGAGAGATGGCTCAGAGGTTAAGAGCACTGACTGCTCTTCCTGATGTTCTGAGTTCAAGTCCCAGCAACCACATGATAGCTCATAACCATCTATAAGATCTGGTTCCCTCTTCTGGCCTGCAGGTGTACATGCAGGCAGAACACTGTATACATAATAAATAAAATCTTAAAAAAAAATAAAATAAACTATAGCAGTGATATTTGAGGTACATGCATCAGTTGTCAGCTTGATCTAGAATCAAGATGGAACCACCTGCACACTGTGGTTGGCCCACTGGCTGGGATCTTGAACTATATCAGTGGAAAAGGAAGAAGAATGGCAATTTGAAAGCCTGAGTTCAAGTGTCAGCATCCACATAATAAAAGAGAACAAACACCCACAAATGGTCCTCTTATTTAAACACATACCACATGCACACATAAATTAAAGGGGGGGGATATGAAATGAGATTCACTGAGTAAAGTGCTTGTTCTGTAAGCATGAAGGTCTGAATTTGATCTGCAACCCCTATATAAAAAGCCAGATGTGCAGAGTGTACCTGTAACCCCAGAATTGGGAGGGAGGGGACAGGCAGATCCCAAGGGTTCATTGGTCAGCCAGTCTAGCCAGCTGATGAGTTCCAGGTTCAATGATAGACACTGTCTCAGAAAGTAAGGTAGGGTATGATACAGACAATGTAGACATCTGGCCTTCAGGGTATGCACATAAAAAAAAAAAAAAAAGATTGATTATATTGTAGAATACAGTCTTCTGAGATCCTTAGTTGTGATTTGAAATTAAAAATTTTTTCTTATTTTTCAGTGATAATGTAATATTTTGTCCTCTATATCAGTCAGAAGGAGCTGATAAAGCGTCAACATGTCTTCTTTCTTTTTTTCTGTTTTGGTTTTTCTTTTTTCTTTTTTCTTTTTTTTTTGGTTTTTCGAGACAGGGTTTCTCTGTAGCTTTGGTGCCTGTCCTGGAACTAGCTCTTGTAGACCAGGCTGGCCTCGAACTCACAGAGATCCGCCTGCCTCTGCCTCCCGAGTGCTGGGATTAAAGGCGTGCGCCACCACCGCCCGGCTTTTTTGGTTTTTCGAGACAGGGTTTCTCTGTGGTTTTGGAGCCTGTCCTGGAACTAGCTCTTGTAGACCAGACTGGTCTCGAACTCACAGAGATCCACCTGCCTCTGCCTCCCAAGTGCTGGGATTAAAGGCGTGCGCCACCACCGCCCGGCAACATGTCTTCTTTTAAGAACTGTTTGTCAGGGCTAAAAGTAGTGGCACATACCTTTAGTCCCATAGTCCCAGCACTGAGAGTCAGAGACAGGCAGGTCTCTGTGAGCTCCAGGCCAGCCAGCCAAAGCTTTGGAGTGAGACCTTGTGTCAGAAAAGAAACAAACAAAACTCATTTAAAAAATCCATTTAGATCACCTGTTTATTTTTGTCAGTTTTCTGTAGGGTTTTCTTTTAATTTTTTTATTTTGTTTTTTGTTTGTTGATTGCTGAGTTCCTAATATACTCTGAATATTGATCCCTTGTTGATTAATTAGTTTGAATATTTTCTCCCATCCAGCAGGTTGTTTCCTCAATTCTGTTGACCTTTTTTGTGTGTTGGAAAATCTTGTCAGTTTGACATAATCCTATGGAATTAGGCCTTTTATTTATTTTTGTTTGTTTGTTTTTCGAGACAGGGTTTCTCTGTAGCTTTGGAGTCTGTCCTGGAAATCTCTTGTAGACCGGCTGGCTTCGAACTCACAGAGATCCACCTGCCTCTGCCTCCTGAGTGCTGGGATTAAAGGCATGTGCCACCACCGCCCGGCAAGAATTAGGCCTTTTATAACAAATTCACTGAAGGGATCCTTTGCTTGCCTGTTAATGTTTGCATACTCTGTGTTAAATGATAAGCAAAGCAGATAATGTCCCTACCCTTACTACACACGTCCAAAAGCTAGTGGAACTGGGACTTTATCTCATGGGTAGTGCACTTGCCTTAGCATGTTGTGAGGCCCTAGGTTCATTTTGAGAGATGGACAGAGTGTCGTAACATGTAATTGTGAACTATGAAGACTGACACAATGGTAGTGTAATATGCCTGACTAATTTGGAGTTTTAGGAAGGCTTTCTAAGGCAAAATGGAGCTTGAGGGTTAGAATGAAGCAGTGGTTAAAGTGTATTCTATGCCTAGAAAAGAATGGTCAGTGGCCTGACCACGGGGTTATGGTATACCGTGGCACTGAGTGCAGGCCAGTGTGATTTAAAAACAGAGGGCACATGACCATTACAGCTAAGTGTGACATTCAGATGGAACTGCACACAACAGAAATGAAAAAGTGGGGAAGATCTGGTCACAAGGGTCTTCTGTGCTGTAGAACTCGGATTTTTCTTGTTTCCTGAGCAACCATTGCAGAATTTAAGGAGACTGGTAGCAGTATAGAAATTAGGTTTTCTTAGAGGTCTAAGACTACCTTGAAAACTGTGGGGCTTTTGCAGGAGGCTTAAGCCAATTTAGTAGTTTTAATAATGAAAATGACAATGAGCCCTTGTCTTGGCTTATTATAGGCTCTAGTTAGATAGCTAGTGTTGAGTGTTCATCAGCCGAGGCAGTTTTACACCCAATTATTAAGCTTGTGTGCACTTTACATATCCGATGGGGTTTGAAGAGTGAAGATGTTACGTAAACATCCTTTCTTGTCCAGAAATCCAGTGCTAATATTAATACTGGTTTATACTTCACCTACTTCCTTGAGACTCTTTCTTCTGTGTTATGGAACAAACTTAGTTTCATGAATTTGGAGATAACACTGATTGATTGTTGGACTGGAAACTGAGGAGTCTTCATTTAAGTAGATAAGTGTTCTTTCTTCCTCTTTTCTGTTCTGGAATGCCCCACAATCTTGTGCCTCATTCTGCCAAGTGCTGGGATGGTGGGTATGAACCCCCAGGCCCAGCTTCTCAAGAGGCTGTTCTGTGACTCCAGCTAGGTCAACTGTAGAAAAAAAGCAGTGACTTTAAATTTCATGTCAGCATGAGCCTCAGAATTTTACCTCCTGTCCTTCCCGCCACTGCTGTTTTGTTATTTAAAGGTTTTAGAAGTGAGTCAGAGAGGTTTCCATGGTCTGTTACTTCCCATCAAGTGATCTGTTATCTGTAGATATCTTATAGATTATTATTTTTGACAAGCAAAAGTGGGAAGTTGACTTATTTTTAAACATGAATAGATTTCTCCAAAGCTAGGGTGTCTTGCAGAATTATTTATTTCTGCCCAATGTTGGCATCTAGAGTTACAACCAATCTATAGAGCAGGTCTGTCTAATATGTGTTTGTTCTGAGGCTTACTTTCATATCTTTTTTATCAGATGCTGTTTCTAAAACTTTGACCCTCATCCAGGGGCTACTAAAATATGACCAGTACTTGTGAAAAAACAAGTGGAATTCAATAGACTTTAGTTTTAGGATATTGTGTCGTTTTCTTTCTTTCCTTTTTTTTTCTTTAATTGAAAAGATAAGCACATAGTTGGGCAGTGATGGCACACACCTTTCTTTAATCCCAGCACTCAGGAGGCAGAGGCAGACGGATCTCTGTGAGTTTGAGGCCAGGCTGGTGTATAAGAGCTAGTTCTGTGATAGCTAGGGACTGTTGCACAGAAAAACCCTATCTCTAAATAAATAAATAAAGATAAGCACAAACAAACAAAAGGGTATAGTGGTGCACGCTTTTAATCCCAGCACTCAGGAGGCATAGGCAGGTAGATCTCTGTGAGTTCAAGACCAGCCTGCTCTACATAGTGACTCTGAGACAGCCAGAACTACACAGAGAAACACTTTCTAAAATATATATACATATATTAGGCCAGGTGACACATGTCTTTAATTCTAGCACTTAGGAGGCAGGCAAATCTCTATGAGTTTGAGGACAGCCAGAGCTATAAAGAAAGAGACAAGAGACCCTGTCTCAACAAACTAACAAGCAAAAAAGACTTATATTTATTGTAGGTGTGTGCATACATGTGCCTGCAAACTGTGGTGCATGTGTAGAGATCAGAGCACAGCTTGTGAGACTTGTTTGTCTCCTTCCAGGATGTGCGTCCACGACATGGAGCTCAGTTGTCAGGCCTGGCAGCAGGCATCTTTACCCACTGAGCCACCTGGCTCTCGTCATTTTCCTTGTCTAGGTCCATCTCTAGGCTGTTATTCTTTAACTTCCCAAAGGTGGAGAAGCTGCTGGACCTTAGATACAGTAAAACCGAGCAATGCTTTTGCTCACTTCTCTTTCTTCCTCTTCCCCATACTTGTTTGCTGTTCTTTGCTGATTTAAACTGGACTTTTTCATTGTGTTAGGAAAGGGAACTTTCACACCAGCTGTCCTTCCTTATAATCTGGTCCCTGGAGCTATGCTGGTTTTTTGTAATTCTGGCATAGCTCAGTCACCCTGTGAAACAGTTGGCTGGAATGTTAAATGGGGGACTGGGGCTGTTGATGCCCACCTTGGATTGGGTATTTGTGATCAAGGTCATATAAGAAAATGACATTGTTTTCCAGTCGTACGCATTGGGAAATGGTGAAGTACCTGATGTAACAGGAGAAAAGCCTCTGCAAAGGACTTTTTTGGTTTTTTGAGACAGGGTTTCTCTGTAGCTTTAGAGCCTCTCCTGGAACGAGCTCTTGTAGACCAGGCTGGCATCGAACTCACAGAGATCCGCCTGCCTCTGCCTCCCGAGTGCTGGGATTAAAGGCGTGCGCCACCACCACCCGGCTTGCAAAGGACTTTCTAAAAAGAAGATCATTGGAGAGATGGCTCAGAGGTTAAGAGCACTGGTTGCTCTTTCTGAGGTCCTGAGTTAGTGCCCAGCAACCACATGATGTCTCATTAACTATCCAAAATGAGATCTGCTGCCGTCTTCTGGCCTGCAGGCATACATGCAGGCAGAACACTGTATACAAAATAAATTTTTAAGAAGAAATAAATAAAATAAAAAGAAACATTTTCTTAATACACAAGATTTGTTTCTGTCATCTTTACAAAAATGGTATACAAATTAAACTATTAGTTAGTAGCTGACAAATCCTTTGTCCTGTTTGCAGTATAATGAGTTAGAAGCCTGGGGACATGAAAAGAACTAGAGGTCCTGACCTGAGATTACTCAAGTCAATCTGGTGGAAAATGAAAGGTTGCTTATGATAGATGTAATTGTGTGTTGTAGTAAAGACAACAAAATTTTATGCAAGCTTAATAGTTGCCTTTCCACAGTTGGCATGACCTTCCTGCTTGCCACATCTCTTGTTGGTAGATATGTATACCTGGAGAATCTAGATAAAGCATCGACATTTTGCAGAGATGTGTCACTACTGGCCAAAACTGGTATTGTTTCCTGTGAGTGTTAGATTAGTAGTATCTCTGGGAGCAAAGAACAGCATGCACTAGCATGTCTATGTACAGATTTATCCAACAGCAGTGCAGTGGAATCTTGTTGGTTAAATATGACATATTGACCAATTTTTGATTCTTCAGATTCTGTTTTAAAAACACTTTGCTCTTCCCCCTGAGATTACTAAAATACAGCAAGTACTTGAGAAAAACAAGTGGAATTAAACAGATTTGGGTTTTAAGATACTGCAATATTTTATTTTTTTATTTTAAAATCTTTATATTTTGTGTGTGTGCCAAACCCCAAGACCCAACTAAATTGTCAACTTAAGTGTTGTTTGTTTTTAAGTCATTATAAGGGTAAAGGAAAGGAAAAGGCAGTAGTGTCCAAGATTCTCATGTGCACTGGGAAGATTGCAGTGGAAAGAAGACACCTGCCTGAGTGGACAGAGAGACGGCGATTGCAAAATGGAGTGTGTGAGAGAAGGGATCCATTTTTCCTCTCTTAAGAATCTGCGTGACAGCTGGGCGGTGGTGGCGCACACCTTTAATCACAGCACTTGGGAGACAGGCAGGTGGATCTTTGTGAGTTCAAAGCCAGCCTGTCTACAAGAGCTAGTTCCAGGACAGGCTCCAAAGCTACAAAGAGACCCTGTCTCGAAAATAAAAAAAAAAAAAAAAAGAATCTGAGTGACTCAGGATTTAAAGACTGTATGGAGGGGAGAAAAGTTTAGGCATCAGAATAAAAAAATACAGATTTGGTCCAAGTCATCACACAGAGCTCCTTTCCTCTGTCTTGAGAACGTTCCCAGTACTTTGTGTCTGTCCTGGCCCTCAGACTAGATGTGGGGGCTTTCTCTGGATAAGCAAAGTGTTCTGGAGGAAGGTGCATTATATACTCTGAGCCTGAGCCTCATCCTCATCTTTGATCTAGCTGGTCTCCCAGTTATTTGTGTAATGTTTTTCTGTAAGAGTGAACAGCAGCGGGTCAACAGACATCTGAAGAAAACATCTAGAGCACTGGATAGCACATGCCTTTGAGGCCTGCCTGGATTACTAAGTGAAATCAAGGCTAGCTGGAGCCAGATAGCAAGACTCTGACTCCAAAAATCAGGTAATTTTATTAAACAGAAAGTTAGAAGCCTTCCACTTCAGAGAAAACCAACAACCAGAAAACCCAGCCTACATCATGTATCTACCTACAACATGGTCTTTGAGAAACAAAGACAAGTTCATGAACAAGATAAGGGTTTTCAGAAAGAAGAAATGATTGAAGAATGAAGAGAAATAATTCTTGGAAAATCAGTATTAAAAATTAACAGAACAAATGTGATAGAAGGAAATTATTGAGAAATATTGATAAAATAATCAAGAAAATTCTCCCACAGTTTTTTTAAAGCACCCAGATGGGAAATGTAAAAGAAAACAGTCATATGTTGCAAATAATGAACAAATTAAATAGAATGAGGGAAATAGAAATAATAGGGGGAAAGACCCATGGCTGGAAGGTGACTTACTGTTAGAGCACGTGCTGCTCCTGCAAAGACCTGGGTTTGATTCCTAGTACCCATTCTAGGGATCCGATGCTATTTTCTGACCTGCATGAGCACTTCACGTAGGTGGTATGCTTATATGTAGAAGGAGCTGCAGGCAGGCCTGCTTTTTGTCCCGCCGGGCTCCCGCACGGCTAGCTTAACACCCAAAATAATTACACGGAAACTGTATTCATTTAAACACTGCCTGGCCCATTAGTTTCAGCCTTTTACTGGCTAATTCTCACATCTTGACTAACCCATTTCTAATAATCTGTGTAGCACCACGAAGTGGTGGCTTACCAGGAAATATTCAGCATGTCTGACCTGGCGGCTGCCTCCATGGCGTCTGACCCCGTGGCAGCTGCCTCACTGCCTTCTACCCAGCATCCTGTTCTGTTTACTCCGCCTACCTAATTTTCTGTTCTATCAAAGGGCCAAGGCAGTTTCTTTATTAACCAATGAAAGTAACACATAGACAGATGACCGACCCTCCTACATCACTTATATACTTGTGTAAAATACTAACACATGTTAAGAAAAACAATTACTTTTTTAAAAAACTGGAGGATATAGAGATGAGTCAGTGGTCAAGATCACTGAGCACCTAGGTTTGGTTCCCAGTACTCACAGCATACAGCTGGCAGCTTGCTGTAACTCCATTTCTAGGTCATCTAATGTCTTCTGGCCTTTGAGGTACCTTGCACACAAGCAGTGGGCGTATTCTCAAGCATGCATATCCACATACACATGAAAATAAATATACTGACAAAAGATTATTATTTGATGAAGGGTTACAGTAAGGTAAAAGTGCTAATGGATACAAGGTTTCTTTAGGGGATGATAAAAATATGCTAGTTACATGGTGATAATTTTATGGAATTCTAGATATAGTAAAATTCATTGGATTGTACAATTTAAACAGGTAAATGTGACACAAGAGATGGAAGAGAATAATAAAACTTGGTTCGAGTGATTGCAAAAACAATAAGTAAAGTAGCCGAAACTACCTTTAGGAAATCCACTTCTTTATATAACATTTTTGTATGAACTTACATGTTAGGGTAGAATCAAAGGTTTGCTGGGGTTGGCGGTAAAAGTCAGGATAGAACATATAGGGTCCAGGTTCAGTCTCCACTGAGAAGACACAAGGTAATGTTTTGTACAAGTATGTACTGATAAATTCAAATTATGGAAAATGAATTATTTTATCTGCCAATACAGGGTTTCTCTGTGTAGGCCTGGCTGTCCTGGTACTTGCTCTGTAGACCAGGCTGGCCTCGAACTCCCAGAGATCCACCTGCATCTGCTTCCCAAGTGCTATGATTAAAAGTGTGCTTGAGGCCGGGCGGTGGTGGCGCACGCCTTTAATCCCAGCAGAGGCAGGCGGATCTCTGTGAGTTCGAGACCAGCCTGGTCTACAAGAGCTAGTTCCGGGACGGGCACCAAAGCTACAGAGAAATCCTGTCTCGGGGGAAAGAAAAAAAAAAGGAAAGAAAAGAAAAATAAATAAGTGTGCTTGACACTACCTGACTGAAATTTCTTTTCTTAAAAGATACAGATTTTCAAAGCTTATTTTTCAAAAAGAAAGAAAATATTAAAGAAGACCGTATTTCCTAGAAAAGCTAAACTCTTTCTGCTGTGTACTTGTACAGTGCTCTTGTACACTGTAAAGAGTTGTCACTAATATTGGTTTAATCAGGAAGAGTAAGCAGGGCAACAACACTAAGAGAATTGAGAGAAGAAGAAAGGCAGTCACAAGCCAGATGCAGAGGAAGCAAGATGAGAATGCCTTACTGAGAAAAAGTACCAACACACATGGCTAAACATAGACAAGTATTATGGGTGAAATAGTTGTAAGCGCTAGTTAGTAATAAGCCTGAGCAATAGGCCAAATAGTTTATAATTAATATAAAACTCTGTTCATTTGGTACTGAATTGGTGCAGAACTGCGTGGGACAGAAACTTCTGTCTACATCTTTCCACAAAGAAAATCTTAAGACCTGCCTGGCTTCATTAGTACATCAATGAAATATTTAAGGGCCAAGTAATTACCAGTTCTATACAATTTCCAGAAAATTGAATAGAGGTAATGTTTCCCAACACATTTAATGAGCTTCACGTTACCTGGATACCCAAAATCAAAAACATTACAAAAGAGAGAGAGCTACACATTTCTTGAACATAGATAAACAATCTTGGCAAAAATTTTTTGTTGCTGTTTTTGGTTTTTCGAGACAGGGTTTCTCTGTGGTTTTGGAGCCTGTCCTGGAACTAGCTCTTGTAGACCAGGCTGGTCTCGAACTCACAGAGATCCGCCTGCCTCTGCCTCCGGAGCGCTGGGATTAAAGGCGTGCGCCACCACCGCCCGGCTTGGCAAAATTTTTACAGTGGTAATCCAACAGTGTTTTAAAAAGGCAATGGGTGAGGACCAAATACAGTAGCACACGCCTTTAATCCCAGCATTTGGGAGGCAGAGGCAGGCCATCTCTGAGTTCAAGGACAGCCTGGTTTGCAAAGTGAGTTCCAGGACAGACAGGACACAGGTTAAAAAAAAAAAAAAACAACCTGTCTGGGGGTGGGGGAAGCAAAAACCAAAAATAAATAAATACCCACCTTCATTGAACCGTGTTGTAGACTAGGGACTAGCCAATTTAATTAGGTTAAATAAATAAATAAATGAATAAGTAAATTGTCCAAATTTGAAAAGACATGCAAGCTTTTCCTTACTTTACCACAGCATGTTTCTTTATCCTGTGGTGTCCTCAAAAAAATTTAAAATAAGTAGAAGAAAGTCTCGGAATATAAGATCAGTCCTGAAGAATATGTTTTATTTTGTATTTTCTGGTGGCACTGACCCAAGATTGCAAGCATGCTAGGCAAGCAAGCTTTCTCTGAGCTGCATTCCCTAACACCCAAAACTGCCATTTTTAGTAGCATCAAAAATTAATAAGTATTCCTTTGCAGAAGTATGATGGAGGTAGTGGCAGGATCTGTATTCTGTTTTCCAGTACTAGCAGACATGGCTGAAAGAAAGACCTAATTAATACAGATTTGCTGTTGGTCATGGGTCAGAAGGCAAGGTGTCAATAAACTCTAAATTGATTCATAGAATTAAATGCAATTCCTGTCACAGTCCTAGAAGGCTTTTTGTAGAAATTTAAAATATTCTTAATTTCATATTATAATGTAGAGAACCTGAAATAATCCCAGCAGATTTGAAAAAAGTTAAAAGAAAAATAAGGACTTAGACTGTTCTTTCAATGTTTGTATGAGGATGACAGTAATCAAGGTAAACAGGATTGGCGTAATGATAGACAGATGACTTTAGGGGAGCAAAGCATCCAGAAATAGAACCACAGGTTTAGAAGCTGCAGGTTAGAGCACGAAGACGGAGGAGGAGAAGGAATTCCTGTTTGAATTTGCAAAGAATGTTATATTGATAGTGCAAAAAAAAAAAAAAAAATGGCAGTGAAGCCATAGGTAAGTTGGGTAATTTAAAGATGTAACATTTACAACCGTAACAAAAAGGAAAGTATACACCAGGTGTGGTGGCTCATGTGTTCAACCTTAATATCCGTAGGCTGATACCGAAGAATTACCATTAATTTGAGGCCATTGTAGGCTGAAGAATGAGGCCCTGTCTCAGAAAAGCAAGGTGGAGGAGGGAGGAGGGAAAGAAGGAAGACTTTAACTTGCTCAAGTGACCTCTGTAAATGTGTCTTTGAAGGCACCCTCCAGCAGGATGAATGTTTGTGTGCCAGTTTCCTGTCAGCCACTGTTCCCAGAATAGGATTCTTCTGCAATAACTTCATTCCTAATCAGTTTCAGAAAAAATACAAAATAATAAATCCCATAAATAGCCTTGTTTAAAGAGATTATTTTCTCTCCATGCCCTCTAGGAAGTAAAAAGAAAGAAAAAGAACGGCCAGAGATTTCTCCTCCATCTGATTTTGAACACACTATCCATGTTGGCTTTGATGCTGTTACTGGAGAGTTCACTGTAAGTTTACCTACTGGAGGTTTGTATATGGCAGTTAAACAGTGCTGACGGGTTGTGGGAACACTCAGTGAAAAGAAGCACTTACTGTACAAGTGTGAGGACCCAAGTTTAAATCCCCAGAATGCATACAACACAGAATACAGAAGTAATTGTGATACTCGTACAGTGTGATGGGAGACGAGAGTCTCTGAAGACTCCAGGGCAGCTAGCGTGGTATATGATGTAAGTAGTGAAAACAGGAGACCTTGTCTCCAGGTAGAAGACAGTGATGACTGAGATGATCCTCTGACCTCTGCAAATGTGCACATACTCAAGAAACAGAAAAAGCGTACTCAAGCATTTTTAGGATTAAGTTTTAAATCAGTTTTTCTCTCTGGTTTTTTGAGACATGATTATTATGTAACCCAGACTGGCTTCCTGTGAACTCATTTTGTTGTTGAGACTGGTCTTGAACTCAGCCCTCTTATCTCTGCCTTCTTGTCTGTGTGCTGGAGTGACAGCTGTGAGCTAACATGACTGGTGTTGAACTTTTCTATCCCATGTGATTAGTTCCTTTTCCTTTGTCGTCATTTCTTTAAAGCAAATTCTCACTACGATCCCAGTAAAGCCTGAAACTCTGAATGCTTCTGAGAGAGTGGGGTTACATGCTGACTATCATGACTAGTGTTAGTTATCAATTCTTACTGTTTTTTGCTTGTCATAAAAATATTAGTAATTGGGGCTGGAGATGTGGTTCCGAATTACATACATGCAGGCAAAACATTCATATTCATAAAATAACCTTTAAAGAAATTAGTAATTGGATGACCTTTTTCTCTAGAGAGTTGAGCCTATAAATTATAGTTATGAAAAAACAGATACAGAGAAATGGAATTTTAGGTCTAGGTAATGGCTCAGTTGGCAAAATGCTTGCTTTATAAGCATGAAAAGATCTGAATTCAGGTCCCTAAAACTCAAATAAAATCCAGATGCTATGCTGGGAGTGATCCTGCATTCCCATCCTACTTGTAACATTTTAGGTCAGTTGAAGACCCTATTTCAAACAAATGTTGGAAGCCACCTGAGGATCAAGCTAGAATCTGTCCTTTGACCACATAGTCCTTAAAAAAAAAAAAAGATTATACTTTTTGTCAGATATGGTAGCTCAAGCCTTCATCCCAGCTACAGAGTCTACAGGATAGCCAGGGCTACGCAGAGAAATCCTACCTCAAAAACAAGCAAATAGAAAAGCATATACTTTTATAATCCCAAAACTTAGGCACCTGAGAGTAGTATTGTGAGTTCCAGGCCAGGCTGAGCTATATAGTTAAAACTTTGTTTCAAAACTAATAAATAGGGACTATATAGAGATGGCTCAGTAGTTACTAGCACTTGTTCTTGTAGAGGACCTGGTTTCGATTCCTAGCACTCACATCACAACTCAAAACCATCCATGACACATACTGTACAGATAGACATATATGTGGACAAAACATTCATGCATACATCAAAAAAATAGTAACTTTAAAAAAAATCATTTTAGCCGAAAATTTATGTGTATTGGTTGGTTATCATTGATCTATGAAAATGTTCTTTATTAGAGCAATTCAAATCCTAACTGAATTGTGAATTTCTTCCTGTTAGGGCATGCCGGAACAGTGGGCGAGACTGCTGCAGACCTCCAACATTACCAAACTGGAGCAGAAGAAGAACCCTCAGGCTGTGCTGGATGTCTTGAAGTTCTACGACTCTAACACTGTGAAGCAGAAGTACCTGAGCTTCACTCCTCCTGGTAAGACACCAGACAGTGCCAGAGCCTTGCCAGATGAAAAGATTCCTCTGGGAAAGTAAAAACTGGAAGGATTGCTGTTGTCCCACCTCTCCTGCATAAATCTGCCTTTAGAGAGTGATGAGGTTGACCCACATCATGACTGAGTGTCCGGAGGTTGTATTAACCTCATCATTTTGCCAGATATGGAGTTGGTCGATGTTTTGACTCTGTTTATTTAATCTTTTCCTCTTTGTTGCTTTTAAATGACTTTCAACAGTAGAAGGCAAAAGGTCTGAATTAATAGACAAGCTCATGCTAGAGATGGTTATTGTTAGTGGTATAAATTGAAGTGAGTTTTATAAATAAATGGCAGGCTTTGAAATGAAATGCTTTTCCACTATTTTGAAAAACCAAAAAAAAAAAAAAGAAAAGAAAAATGCTTTTCTACTCTTCTGGGTGTGCTGAAAAACACCTTAATCCCATTACACAGAAGGCAGAGACAGGCAGGTCTTTGTGAGTTCAAGGCCACTCTGGTCTACATTTTGAGATCCGCACCAACCAAGGATACACAACAGTAAGACCCTGTCTCAAAGAAAAGAAGAAAAAAAAATCTGTTAAAAAATTGAAACTTCCTGGAGAGATGGCTCAGGGATTAGGTTAAGAAGTGCTAGTTGTTCTTTAAAGACCCAGGTTCAGTCCCCAGCACCCATGTGGTGCCTCATAATCATCCCTAACTCCAGTTCCAAGAGATCCAGTGCCACCTCTGACCTCTGGGGTCACCAGACACATGTTGTACATGCATGAAGACAGAATACATACGCACACGAAAGAAATGAAGTCTAAAACTGGAAAAGATTATGCAGGGATTATAGCAGATGTCAGGCCAGCCAGAGCTACATTGCAAAAACCCTGTCTGCCTTTTGTCCGTTTGTTTGTTTGTTTGTTTGTTTATCTATTTATCTATTTATTTATGGTTTTCTCTCTCAAATTGGTAATGTCTTTTCTGTTTCACATTTAGAGAAGGATGGCTTCCCTTCTGGAACACCAGCAGTAAGTTAATCATTTATTATAGTTTATATCCTAATTTAGGTTACCTAAAACAAATCTTTATTTTGCTTGCTAAAATATAAAAACAGATGTCATAGCTCATGTCTCTAACCTCATAACTCACCAACGTAGTGAATTCACTGCATATTTGAAGGACTGGATAGCTAGTAAGATCATGTCTTAAAAAACCAAAAGTAAAATAAAGTTAGCCATCAGATACATAACTACTTTTTTTTGTTGTTGTTTTAAGTTAGCTACTTGATTAGTTGAAGAGAAGAAGCCATATTAAGTAAATAGGATTTTGGTGGGCACTTTAAAGCCACTAAACTTTATAATGCCCTCCAAAGCAATTTAGCTACTTCTCCAGTGTTTCAATATCGAACTTGAATATGGTGAACTGAATGGCATAGTCTCTTCTCCTACCAGTACCATTCAGAGTATGATAAACTATGGCACATTCTAAGTAGTTAAAACATACCAGCACCTTTTCTTGCTTTATTAACTGGTAAACCAGGATCTTTCAAATGCCTCAAAGTGAGGTTTGTGTCTACATCATCCAGAGGACCTTTGCTTTGCTCCCATGAAGTCAGTTCCCTACTTAGAGAGCACTGTGTGTGCATCTGTAAAGGGCAAGAATAGTACTCAAGTGGTTCAGTGCTGGAGCAATTACAGCATACACAGGCCTTGGTTCAGTCGTTAGCACAGCCTCCTCCCCACTAAAAATTATATTCACCACATATATTCATTTACTTTTTAATTGATTGTATCAGAACCAGGAAAGTTTGATTGTTTTTAAATGAGCTGTTGAAAAAATAAACTTTTAAAAAAAATCCTTTTGTTTTTATTGAGCTATAGATTTTTCTTTAAAATATTTTAAAAGGGGAGTCACATTTTAACCTTTTAATTTTATTGGTTTACCCTCCTTTTTTGCTCATGTGATGAATGCAGCTGAATACCAAGGGATCAGAAACATCAGCAGTAGTAACAGAGGAAGACGATGATGATGAAGATGCTGCTCCTCCTGTCATTGCCCCTCGGCCAGATCATACAAAATCAGTGAGTGATTGGTGACCTGCACTGTGTGTTTGAAAACACTGGTCTGCATTTGACTTGCAGTTGTTTAAAGGCCCTCAAGCTTGAACTACTGTAGTCTGGAGAAACTGGTTAATTATCAGAACCTACTTTTTGGAGCTGATGAAATGACCAGCAGGTAAAAGTTGCTTACTACCAAGCCTGGCAGCTTGCATGCAGTCCCCAGGACCCACAGGTAGAGGGAGAGAACCAGTTCCTTCCAGTTGCCCTCTGACCACCTCATGCACATTCTGGTGCGTGTGTACATGCACACAATAAGCAAATTAAAATTAATAAAACTACTTTGAAAAGTAATGTCTTGAATAGGCTTGGTGGTGCCCATCTTTAATCCCAGCATGGTAGGTGGATCTCTGTGAGTTCAGGTCATAGTTTAGTGAGTTCCAGGCACTAGAGCTACATAACTCACTGGGTTTTTCTTTCTATATTTCTCTATTCCTCTATTCTAAGGAGGATCTATTTCTTTAGCTTTCTCAAGATAGATAACTATTATATCTAAAACTAAATCATTACTGTTCCCTGAATTATGTATTTTACCTTGCTCTCAAAGACTGTGTGTTTATTCAAGAGGCATTTAAGAGTGAAATTACTTACTAAGAGAATTTTAAGCATAGGGGCCTTAAGTAGAGACAAACAGTGAGAAGCTGCGCCAGTCCTGCTCTTCCCGCTGTGATGAGGTAGAATGCAGAGTGTGCTTTGCTGCCCTAGGACTCTGCTCTACTCTGCAGGCAGAGCTGAGACTGACGCGGTGGTAGAGCACTGTTACTTCTTTATGATTGAGGACTGGCTGTTGGAAAGGGAACAATCAGTGTCGTTTGTAAAACTTACGGGGGGAGGTGGTTAGAGTTATTTCAACATCAAGACTCTTATTCTTTTCTGTTCCTAAGCTGTGCTGGGTTTGTTTTGTTTTTGTTTTGAGCCAGGTTCTCATGTGGTCTAGGCAATATGTAGCTGAGGCTGGCCCAGAACTCTTGATCCTCCTGCCTGTTTCTCAGGCACCCAGATAGAGGTGTGTGTACCATCCCTGGCTGCAGGTGTGCTTTTTATTTATTTATTATTTTTATTTTATGTGTGTGACAATTTTGCCTGGGTGTGTGTCTGTGTACCACATTGTACCTGATGCCTATGGAAGTCAGAAAATGGCATCAGATCCTCTGGAACTGTGTTACAGATGGTTACGAGCAGCCATATGGGTGCTGGGAATTGAATCTGGGTCCTTTGGAGAAGTAACGTGTGCTTCTTTCATTACATTGTTGTCAGTTTGTTAGATATGGAATTTCATAGACCTATTTTGCTAGATACTTTCAAAATACATACATGCTGTGTCAAAAAAGATATTATGCATTATTTCCTGGTTACGTGTTTTAGGGAGGTGGGACTATTTATAACAGGGTCTTTTTGTAGCCCAAGCTCTCCTTGCTGTATCTGCCTCCTGAGTGTTAAGCTTACAGACATGTACACTATGCTTGGCAGTTATGTGTTTCTTTTTTTGTTTTTAAATATTTATTTATTTATTATGTATACAATATTCTGTCTGTATGCCTGCAGGCCAGAAGAGGGCACCAGACCCCTTTACAGATGGTTGTGAGCCACCATATGGTTGCTGGGAATTGAACTCAGGACCTTTGAAAGAGCAGGCAGTGCTCTTAACCGCTGAGCCATCTCTCCAGCCCCCATGTGTTTCTTGTGTGAATATACTGTCCCATTCTTCCAAACAGTGGGAAAAATAACTTATTGCTAAGCAAAAAAAAAAAGTCCAAAGGATGCATTTTCTGCTACCAAGACCATGTGATAATGTTTTCTCTCGAGTTTCAGCAATGAACTATTTCTTTGCAGATTTACACACGGTCTGTCATCGACCCTATTCCTGCTCCAGTTGGTGATTCTAATGTTGATGGTGGCGCCAAGTCTTCAGACAAACAGAAGAAGAAAGCCAAGATGACAGATGAAGAGATTATGGAGAAATTAAGTATGCAGACTATACTTTATTTTCTTAAAAACATTTGTCTCGGAGCTGGGGATAGTTGTTGCCTGGGGGAAGCACTTGCTTAGTGTATGCAAAACCCTTGGTCGGGGGCTGGAGAGATGGCTCAGTGGTTAAGAGCACTGGCTGCTCTTCCCTCTTCCAGAGGACCTGGGTTCAATTCCCAGACCCACATGGCAGCTCACAACTGTCTGTAACTCCAGTTCTAGGAGATCTGACAACCTCACACAGACACATACTCAGGCAAAATATCAATACACATAAAAATAAATAATTAAAAAAAAAACCTTGGTCCCTGCAGCCACATCCAAAGGACATAGCTTGACTCTGTCAGAGGGTTGCATATAGCTTCTTAATACAAACCTATAAAAGGGCACTTGCCGTCAAGCCTGATTACCTCAGTCCAACGTCTAGGATCCACATGGAGAAAGGAAAGACTCCGAAAGTTTTCTGACCTCCTTTTGTGGAGACATAAGTGTGCACCCATGCATATACATACACACTAAACAAAAAAGAAACATAAAATTGTTCCTAAAGAACACGACCTTCTGTAATATGTGTCAGCAAGGTAACAATAATATCTGTTCACAAATCTATAGCAGCTTCCAATAGCACTGACCCGGGGGGGGGGGTGGAGCTCAAGGAAAGACTCCTGGTAGATAGTGTTTAAATCATGGATGGGCTCTAGTTATTGCTTTTATTCCTTTTATGTATGAACCTGCTTTTACTGTGGCATTTTATAGAAATACATAATAATCCTTCTCTTAGGAAAGCTGCTACTTTGAAACAATAAACCAGAACAGTGGCTGCCAGCATTTAGTCATGACCTCTAGTTGTCTTGCCCCTCTTTTGCTGCAGATCTTTTTTCGGTATCTTACGGTGGGTCTTGGCTTTGTGTTTTATAGCTTGGAGGTAGAGTACTTAGGTAGATTATAACTTCGCTTCATGTATTCATGTATTGCCTTGAGCAGCTGACAGTGCTGAGATATTTTCTCCAGTTTTAATAGTAAATATGAGTTTTAATTATTTTTTCCTAATTTCTTGAATTTAGTATTTATTTCTTAATATATTGAAGTGTTGTTTTTTTCAAAATATTTGGTTTTTCTAAGTATATTAAAAGGTAGAAGATGGCTGGGCAATGGTGGTGCATGCCTTTTTATCCCAGCACTTAGGAAGCAGAGGCAGGAGGATCAACCAGCCTGGTCTATAGAGTGAGTTCCAGAACAGCCAGGGCTACACAGAGAAACTTTGTCTTGAAATACAAAAAAAAAAAAAAAAAAAAAAAAAAAAAAAAAAAAAAGTCTAACCTGATGGAAAAGTGTGCCACCACCTTTTATTGCTTATTTTTCTTTTTTTTTTTTTTTTTTTTTTGGTTTTTCGAGACAGGGTTTCTCTGTGGTTTTTGGAGCCTGTCCTGGAACTAGCTCTTGTAGACCAGGCTGGTCTCGAACTCACAGAGATCCGCCTGCCTCTGCCTCCCAAGTGCTGGGATTAAAGGCATGCGCCACCACTGCCCGGCTCTGCTTATTTTTCTTAATTTCTTTTCAACTTTAAAATTTTATGTGTATTAAGTGTTTTGCCTATATGTGTGTATATGCACTGCATGCATGCCTGGTGCCAGCAGAGGTCAGAAGTGGATGTTGCGTCCCCTGGAACTAGAGTTATGGGTGGATGTAAGTAAGCTACTATGTAGGTGTTAGGAATTGAACCCAGGTCCTGTGATTTTAACTACTGAGACAATTCTCTATCCCCTGCTTATTTTTCTTTAGTGTTGATTGTTTAAAGCAAATTATTTTTGAAACTTGGTGTATGGAAAAGTACTTTTATAATCGATGCAGGTTATTAAAAGGAATAATATCAAATTTTATTTATATTTAGTTTGCTTGACTGACTTCTAATTTTTGTTTTAAATAGGAACTATTGTGAGCATAGGTGATCCTAAGAAAAAATACACAAGATACGAAAAAATTGGACAAGGGTAAGTTCGATTCTATTGATACGATACTCAGTACTCATGGATATACAGAATCTACCCTCTGACACTGAACACTTCACTATTTTGGGTGGTACCTTGGGAGATTGTGTAAATAGAAACTGTACTTCTAATTGGGGTATAATGATGCATACTTGCAACACCATCACTTGAGATGCTGTGGCAAGATTGTTACAGACTGGAGCCCAGCCCATAGCCTGACCCTGTCTCAGAAAATAAATAGACTGAGCAGTGGTGACACATGCCTTTAATCCCAGCACTCAGGAGACAGAGGCAGGCGGATTCTCTGTGAGTTCGAGGTCAGCCTGGTCTGCAGAGCTAGTGCTGTTACCCAGAGAGACCCTGTCTTGAAAAACCAAAAAATAAAATTAAATTAAATTAAAATTAAAAAAATAAAAATAATCCAGCACTGATTAGTAGTAACTTTGTATTGTCTGTCCTCCCTCCCTCTTTCTCTCTCTCTGACCCTCATCTCTTCTTCACGTCCTCCATCATCATCATCATCTTCAACAAAGCTCCCTGTGTAGCCCAGGCTGATCCCACACTCACTGTATAATCCAAGTCCTAGTAATCGTCTGTCCTTAGCTTCCCCAGTGCTAGGACTAAAGGTGTGTGTCGCCGTGTGTGGCTTTCATTGCTTTTTCCTGTATATCATTTTCCATAGGTGGTGAGGTAGAAAAATTGCACATATATAATGTATTTTAAAGACAGTTTATTTATTATTTATTTACTTACTGTTTTATTTCCAATCTTTTTTTTTTAAAGATTTATTTATTATGTATACAGTATTCTGGATATTCTGTCTGCATGTATGCCTGAAGAAGGCACCAGATCTCATTACAGATGGTTGTGGCCAGCATGTGGTTGCTGGGAACTGAACTCAGGACCTTTGGAGGGGCAGGCAGTGCTCTTAACCACTGAACCATCTCTCCAGCCCTTATTTCCAATCTTAATTTAACACTGATTTTAATAACAAAAAAATAGAAAGTCACCATTTGTTTTCAGTGCTGGAGCGTAAACCTCAAGCCTTGTGCCTGCTGGGCAAGGGCTTTACTACTAAGCTACATCTCAGGCTTCCTACCTTTGTGTTTTTACATAATAATTGGTAAGTTACACAGTAATAGTGATGAATGAACAAGAATAATACTTAGGAATGACAGTCACAGATTCAGTGTTGAAATTGCAGAGTGCTGAGATTAAAGGTGTGTGCCAACATGCCCTGCCACTCAAGCATAGAAGGAGATTTTTGAGGATGTGCTGTTTTCTGCTACTACTGCTTCTCCTCCTCCTTCTCCCTCTTCCTCTTCTTCCTCCTCCTCCTCTTCTTCTCTTCTTCCTCCTCCTCCCCTCCGCCCTCCTTTCTTCTTCTTTTCTTTTATTTTTATAGGTCTGAAAAATTTGTGTTTGAGTTTTGGCCACAAGGATCGCCTCACTGTTTTCTCCCCTCTTTTCGTTTTAGGAGTATTAGTCTAAGATGTTGAATCCTTTTTCAGTTGTTCAAAGCCTGAAGTGTTTGAATACTGTAAATGGTGTAACTTAAGAACTTAATTCTATTCTTTTTTTTTTTCCTACAGGG
The DNA here is from genome assembly GCF_950005125.1 of Chionomys nivalis. Classification (NCBI taxonomy): domain Eukaryota; kingdom Metazoa; phylum Chordata; class Mammalia; order Rodentia; family Cricetidae; genus Chionomys; species Chionomys nivalis. The sequence continues at coordinate 62,564,662 of NC_080088.1, forward strand.
CTTCAGGTACAGTTTTTACTGCAACTGATGTAGCACTGGGGCAAGAGGTAGCTACTGTTTAAGTCTTCATGTTAACTATTTGTGTAGAGAGAAGGAATAATGAATAGAACCATGTTGTGGGTCATGGAGTGTATATGCTTATCTGTACATAAATGTGTAGTAACCAAAGGCTATCCTCACCAAATAAGTGAGGCTGGTTGACCAGGGAACCAGGGGATCTGTCTATGTGGACTTCCCCAGCTCTGGATGTATAGATACGTGCCACCACAAAAGGTTTTGGGATGGAAGGAACTGAGATCTTTGTACTTGGAAGTGCTTTAGCAGCTGAGCTGTCTCCTCAGCCCTAGAATGTAATGTATTAGAAGAATTGATCTAGTTTTAGCAACAGTTATTATGTTAGGGGAAAAAAGATGAATTTGTATAGGATCACGAATAAGGAAATATTTTTAAATATTTGCTAGTTTAGAATTTTTTTTAAAAAGTAATTCCTTGTATAGACTGACCTTAAGTTGGTTAGTAAACTTCAGAATAAATCTAGGGTCACTGAGATAGTTCACCAACACAGAGCCCACACACATAAAACAAACAGAATTTCATTTTTAAATGTTTTAAATACAAATTCATATATAATTTAGAATCTGTATCACAAAACATTGTAGATAGGCAGTATACATGTAAAAACATCATGTATGAATAAGTCACAATCTCACTGTGTAAGGTATACATATATAACTAGCTAATTGGTGCTTGTAACTCAGTCAGAGAATTAGGAATGCTGTTTTGATGTTTCAAATATGTTTCTATTATAGGTTGCTATTAAGCAGATTAACTTACAGAAACAACCAAAGAAGGAATTGATCATTAATGAAATTCTGGTGATGAAAGAATTAAAGAATCCCAACATAGTCAACTTCTTGGACAGGTAAATACAAATATTTTCTTTTTTTTTTTTTTTTTTTTTTTAATTTTCGAGACAGGGTTTCTCTGTAGCTTTGTAGCCTGTCCTGGAACTACCTCTTGTAGACCAGGCTGGCCTCGAACTCACAGAGATCCGCCTGGCTCTGCCTCCCAAGTGCTGGGATTAAAGGCGTGCGCCACCACCGCCCGGCTCAAATATTTTCTTGAAAGTTGAGATCAACTCGGGGTAGTGATTCGTGACCATAACTCCAGCATTGGAAGACGTGAATGAGTGAAAGTCAGAAATGAGAAAGGGAGGCTGAAGAAATAGCTCGTGCTCTTCATGAGCACACACCCAACACCCACATGGCAACTTACAACTTCCTGTGACTCCACCTCCTCTTTGGGCCTCTGTTAATACTCACATAGTGCACATAAGCTCAGTGAAGCAAACATACACATAAATTACATAAATAAATCTTAAAACATAAAAAATGAAAAACATACATTGGGATAAAAATATGGGCATTTGTGGTTGGAGAGATGACTGAGCAATTAAGAGCCCTTGCTGCCTTTTAGAGGACCAAGGGTTGGTTCCCAGCACCCACGTAATGGCTTATGCCCACCTGTGACTCTGGTTCTAGGGCATTCAGCTCTCTCTGCATGCATACATACACGTAAGCAAAACACACAAAACAAATTTAACAATTAGTACTTAACAGTCTTCAAAAAACAAAAGAAAAAAGCAAAAACCCAGAAATTTGTAGTTTCATTATTTGGTACAGGCATAGCATTTTAGATTGAGATACCCCTGCTGAAAAGAAAGCCAAAAGGAGGAGGGGAAGAAAGGTGAAAACTGCACACTGCAGTCGAGAGGACATTGCCATGAAGGATGGCCGGCAGTGCTTGTGTTCATGGAAATGAGCAGAGCAGAGGCACTAAGGAATGGCTGGCTGTGATTCATGCTGTGATCTCAGAGAGGACTAGCCACACAGTTTTTAAACTGTGAGTACAGTTTTTGTTTTATATAACCCAGGAAAGCCTCAGGCTTGCCATGTGCCTGCTTTGGTCTCAGGAAGCTGGGGTTATAGCATTATTAGATAAATAGTGAATGATAGTATAGGTTGCATTAGAGATAATAGATTAAAGATGGTTTTCTTCTGTATTTAAATTTGCTTAGAATAGGGGAAAGATATTATGAGACTTTAATCCGTATTTGTAAAGACTGTATTAAAAGAAACAAAATTTTCAGGTCCATTTCCTTGCTTGCTTTTTGGAATCTCTTTTTATTTTTTGAAATTATAATTGTATCAGTTATCCCATCTCCTTTTAAGAACTTTTTATTTATGTGTATGTGTGTGCCTGCTTGTCTATGTACACTAATTCACAAGATGGTACCTAGAGAGGCCAGAAGAGTGTCAGAACCGAAGACTGAAGAGAGTCACTATGAGCCACTGCTGTGGTGTTGGAACAAACTCTGGTCCTCTGGAATGAGGATTTCCCCTCTCGTTCTCCAGCTGGAGAGATGACTCAGTGCTTAGGAGCACTGGCTGCTCTTCCAGAGGTCCTGGGTTCAATTCCAAGCACCCACATGGCAGCTAACATTGTCTCTAACTCTAGTCCTATGGGATCCAGCACCTTCTCTTGCCTCTAGGCTGTTCATCGGTGCACAGACACACACAGAGGCAAAACACCCATATACATAAATTAATTTTTAAAATTTTTAAATAAAATATTATTCCACATCAACATAGAATGAAAGTTTAGACAAGCCCTAAACTTTGGGGTCATTGATTTGTTTGACTTAGGATTTTGTTCTTGTCAGTAACTATCTGTGTGACCTTGGATGAGTTACTGAACATTTTCCAAATCTCCCACTTTGTTTGCCTTCCCTCACCCCACACAAACATACAAGGGGAAGAATCTTATATTTTCTTTTTGTTTGTTTTTTGAGAGAGGGTGTTTGAACTTGCAGCTCCCTACCTCAGTGGCTACCTAGCTTGCCTCAATGAAATAATTTTCTCTCTCTATATATATATTTGTTGATTGATTGGCAATTCTTATATTGAATTTTTTGGTTGTTTTTTTTTTGGAGACAGGATTTCTCTGTAGCTTTGGAACCTGTCCTAGAACTAGCTGTGTAGACCAGGCTGGCCTCGAACTCACAGAGATCCGCTTGCCTCTCCCTCCCAAGTGCTGGGATTAAAGGCGTGCGCCACCACCGCCCAGCCAATATTTGGCTATTCTAATTGCTATAACAGATTTATACACTCAAACAAACAATGTAGGCAAGCTATAACATTAAAATGATCCTAAAACTTTTTTTTTTCTGGCTTTCATTTGTTTTGTTTGAGACAGAGTCTATACAGCCAGCCCTTCTGGCCTCATTCAGGGCAATCTTGGTAACTGCTTTCTAAGTGTTGGGATTGTAGATGTCTACTACCTCACCCGAATGAGGACTTCTTAATTTTTTTTTTTTTTTTTTTTTTTTTTTTTTCAAGACAGGGTTTCTCATAGTTTTTTTTGGTTCCTGTCCTGGAACTAGCTCTTGTAGACCAGGCTGGCCTCGAACTCACAGAGATCCGCCTGCCTCTGCCTCTCGAGTGCTGGAATTAAAGGCACCACCACCGCCCGGCTTAATTTTTTTTGTTTGTTTCATTTTTTTTTTTTGATTTTTTTTCAGATAGGGTCTCACTACATAGCTCTAGCAGTTCAGAAACTGTGTAGACCAAGCTGGGCTCAAACTCACAGAGATCTAGTGCTGGGGTTAAAGATCTGCACACCACACTCAGCTGAGAACATCTTAATTTGTGCTGTTATACCTGTCTAGTGCTCTTCCTAGTTCTCAAACTGTTGGTTCTTTGGTTTTATTACATTGTGTTTGGCATTTTAATTCCACAACACAGAGAGCCATGTTCTTAGAAAAAAGTAAAAACACATGTGTATTTTCTTCTGTTTCCAGTTACCTGGTAGGAGATGAGTTGTTTGTGGTGATGGAGTACCTTGCTGGTGGCTCACTCACTGATGTTGTAACAGAAACCTGCATGGACGAAGCGCAGATTGCAGCTGTGTGCAGAGAGGTGGGTTTGCAGCCTTTGATGTTAGGGTATGCACTTAGCCAGGGTGAAGAAAGAAAATTTTTTTGTGTGCAGAGACTTTTTCTCTGTATACTTTTTGTGGTTTGTTTATTTGTTTGTTTCTGTTATTTCATCCAAGATAAGAGTGTCAATCCTGCTGGATGTGGGGGTGCATGGGGAGAACTCCATAAATTGACACCAACCAGGATGCAGAGTGAGACTCTGTCTCCAATAAAAACAACAAGAACTTTAGCCCTTTCCTTCCTGTGGAAGATAATTTGGGAACAAGACATGGTCCTGTGAGGTATAGAAGTCACAGGCAGACTTCAGCAGTGTGATTATCATCCAGATAGGACGCTTTCCAGAGGAGAATGGGATACCATTGAAAAATGTGTGAATCAGTAGTAGAATCTAGAACCAATGTTACAAACAAGATCAAGATGTTTATGCTTACAAATCTGTGCAGAGCCCCTGGCTTTAGTAAGACCACTAAAAGTGAAGAAACTAGTTATTTATGTACATATTTTTAAGTTTTATTACATTTTTACTGTATATGTATGCATATGTGTGCGCATATGCATACCGTGACACATACATGGAAGTCAAGACGACTTGTGGGAGTTTGTGCTGAGTTCACAGGACTCTGTTGGCTCTCTGTGGTTTGATGCAAATGTGAACTCGAAAGATTGCATATAGGTCTTTTTCAGCTTGTACCAAAGGTGATTAAAAGACAATTCTGAGAAAATATCAACTGGCTGCTATGTTAAGACAGGGCCTCATGTGAATCCTGCTGGTCTCAAACAATGTGCAGGAGGATGACCTGGATGAGATCCTCTGAATGCTGGAATTACTGTGTGCACCACTATGCCCAGGCGTCACGCAGTGATGGAGTTCTACCCACTGCTTCATGTACTCTACCAGCTGAGCTCTGTAATAGTTCCAAATAGCATAATCCCTTAAAGGGTATGCTGGTCACTTAAAAGCTGGCTAAAATTTAAAAATTTGTGTTTCGTTGGTTTTTCTAGTACTTCTCGGTTGATCTCACAGTTTTAGAAATTCTGTTGTCCAGTCACTTTGATCTTATGTGCCGGGATGTTAGAGCTGCGTCAGATTTGTAAATTTGTATAAATATTTTCCAACCCCTTTTCCTTCCCAAGAAATTCATTAGGTGTACTGAGATAGATCTATCTCTCCCCTCTCCCCAAATGAGCAGTTGATAGTCAGGCATGGTGATGCACCTTTAATCCCAGCAGAGAGGCAAGAGGATCTGAGTTCAAAGCCAACATGGTCTACAGAGCAAGTTCCAGGGCAGCCAAGAATACAGAGAGACACTGTCTCAAAAAGCAAAAGAAGAGTAGTTGAGATTGTTAGTTGTTATAATTGGTAGATAAAGTTTGTTCTACTCTGATGGGAATAATAAAAATACAATTGACATTTCCCAGATTTACAATTTACAGTCTCCTTTGGGATAAGATTTTTAGTTGCTATAAATGGTGCATAAAACTGGAAGGGGGGCACACACCTTTAATCCCAGCACTCGGGAGGCAGAGGCAGGCGGGCGGATCTCTGAGTTTGAGGCCATCCTAGTCTACAAGAGCTAGTTCCAGGACAGGTTTCAAAGCTACAGAGAAACCTGTCTTGAAAAAAAAAAAGGAGGGGTGTATGTGCATAAACTTTGTTACACTCTGATGGAAATAATAAAAAATACAACTGATTTTTCTCATATTTACAATTTACAGTCTTCTTTTATATTTAAAAACACTGGACCAGGTTTTATTTTGTTTGAGGTATTATTTATTTTGTGTGTATGGGTGTTTTGTCTGCATATTATCTGTGTTGGCTTGCATGCAGTACCTGAGGATCCTCTGGGGCTGGAGTCACAGTTGCCCTGGTGTGAACCCCGGCTCTCTGGAAAAGCCACCAGTTCTCTTAGTGGCTGAGTCATTTCTGTATCCCCCGAAAATCTCATTTTCTGTTTAAGGAAGGGAGAAACTTTGTCTTTTATACTCAGTGCATCAGGAAAGTTTGTTTGTTTATTTATTTTTACTTTTATGTCCATTGGTTTTTCCTTGCATGGTTGACAAGTATGAGGGTGTTGGATCTTGGAGTTACAGACAATTGTGAGCTGCTATGTGGGTGCAGGGAATTGAGCCCGGGTTCTCTGGAAGAGCAGTCAGTGCTCCCAACCACTGAGCCATCTCTTCAGCCCCAGAAAGTTACTTTTTTATACTAAGGATTCTTTATTTTGTTTTTGAGGTGCTGGCATTAAAGCCCAGAGCCTCGTGCATACTAGTGCTGTGCCACTGAACCCTACCACTGCCCTCTCCTTTTCTCAGACTGTGGATATAGTTTAATATGAACTCCATCATGAAAGCATGAAGACATTAGCTTAGACCTCAGTGAAACCCTGAACAGGGACAAACTACCCAAATCTTCACTACTTAGTCTGTGACTTTGAGGTAGCTATGGTTCTAATGGGAATAATCACAGATTTACTCTGTGTATGTGGAGGGAGGAAAAGGAGAGAGAAGAAGGTCTTACTGTGTAGCTCTGCCTACCCTTATAAAAATCCTCCTTCCTCTGCCTCCTAAGGGCTGGGACTAAATGCTGGGACCTCCATGCCTCTGCCTGGTCACAATCCACTTAAGGTTAAGATAATTTCTCAAAAGCCTGTGTGTGCTTACCAAGTGCAGTGTAACTTTACGCGTTTAAGCCTGAAAAGACCTAGAAGTTAAATAGGCCCAGTCATCATTTTATAAGCAAAGCTACTGAAGACTAAGTATTGAAAACCAGTGGGAAGATGGCACAGTAGTTACAAATGCTTCCTGAGCTTCCAGAGGACTGGAGTTTAGTTTCTAGCGCCATGTCTGGCAACTTTCAACTGCCTGTAACTCCAGCTTCAGAGGATCCCATTCCCTCTTCTGACCTCCAAAAGCACTGAACCTGGTGCACAACTACTTTTCCCACACACACATTAAAAAATCAGTGGGGAGAAAGTCTCCAGGTATGGTGACTTGTACCTGTAGTCCTGGCACTTTGTGAGGCTGAGACAACAGGGTTACTAGGAGCTCAGAGCCAGCATGGGATACAGAACAAAAACCCTATCCTGTCCACCTACCCCTCAGGAAAATAGATGAGACATTATTTAATACACCTGGAATAATAACCCGTCTCTGTAATCCCAGCACTGTGGAAGTAGAGGAAGGGGGATCAGGAGCTCTGAACATTCTCTGCTACTCAGTAGAGTTCAAGGGCAGACAATGGGAGACAATTTTTCTTTTTTGAGGCTATTTATTTATTTGTTCATTCATTCATTATTCATTCATTCATTCATTCGTCAGAGACAGAGTTTCTCTGTGTAGCCATAGCTGTCCTGGAATTTTCTGTAGACCAGGATGAACTCAAAATTCAGAGATCCACCTATCTGCTTCCCGAGTGCTGGGATTAAAGGCCTGCGCCACCAATGCCTAGCTGCTTTTCTTGTTGTTTTTTTTTTAAAACAGTGTTGCTTTGTACAGCCCAATTTGGGCTGTCCTGGAGCTCTCCATTCTCCTCCCTCAGCCTCCCAGGGCTGAGATACAGGCATGTTAGATACATCATGCACAGCCAAAGCTGTAGTTTTTGTTTGTTTTTCTTTCTTTGCAGGTGAAAGGACATCTTTTCTCTCCCAGTGTTAAATCTTGGAGGGCTTCTACCAGGCAGAGCAATGTGCCGACCCTCGTACTGTGCGTGACCTCTCTTGGACTTGTTGGGTCGTTTCATTGATAGGTGTTTTCTCTGTTCAGTGTTTACAGGCCTTGGAGTTTTTACATGCTAATCAAGTGATCCACAGAGACATCAAAAGTGACAATGTGCTTTTGGGAATGGAAGGCTCAGTTAAACTTAGTGAGTAGCAATGAAGTGACATTTCAATGTATCTGTGATTGGCTGTGAAGGGTGGTGGCTTGTTAAATGTGCCTTGTGAACCCAGTACTTGTGTTCATGGCAGACCTTACTGCTTGATGAGTATTTTGAGCAAATCACTTTGTGTCCCTTTGTTTTGTTTCATATGAACAATAAGAAAAATACTAATGTTGGAAATTATTTTTGAAAATTGAAATAAAACAAAGTGATATCCAGAGGATTGTTGTCTGGGCTACCCTGATAGGATTCTTCTCTGTAGGAAATGTGATTGGGTATAATTTTTTGGAGTGTTTTCTCAGCCTGCCCCTTCACCCTCAGGGAATGTTTGGAGACTGTCTGACCAGAAAAAAGACCTTGTGTGACCTTGACCTCAGGGTGACAAGAAATAGGTTTCCTGGGCTGAACTACGGTGGCGGTGGCGTACTCCTTCTTGAACTCAGAGATCTGCCTGTCTCTGCCTCCCAAGTGCTGGGATTAAAGGCATGTGCCACCAGTGCCCAACCTCGCTCATATTTTTTATACGAAGTAAAATTAAAGTCTAAGGGTAACAAGTTCACAGTCAGTGGATGCCAAATAGACATGGTAGCACATACTACAATCTCAGCAATCAGAAGGCTGACTTATAGGGGGCTCACAAATTCAGGGTCATTTTAGGGGAAGTTTTGTTTTCTTGTTATTTTTGTTTTTGTTTTGAGACAGGGACTCACTATGTAGTTCTGTCTGTCCTAGCACTCACTGTGTAAACCAGACTAGCCTCACACAGAGATATACCTGCCTCTGCTTCCTTTTCGGTTGCTGGGATTAAAAGGCGTGTGCCACTGTGACTTGTTTTCAAGTCATTCCTGACTACGTTTTGTATTCAAAGCCAGCCTAGGCTATCTGAAACCCTGTCTGAATAAAACCTAAAAAATAAGGTTTAACCTTATTTTAAAAAATAGTTTTGCCGGGCGGTGGTGGCGCACGCCTTTAATCCCAGCACTTGGGAGGCAGAGGCAGGTGGATCTCTGTGAGTTCGAGACCAGCCTGGTCTACAAGAGCTAGTTCCAGGACAGGCTCCAAAACCACAGAGAAACCCTGTCTCGAAAAACCAAAAAAAAAAAAAAAAAAAAAAATAGTTTTAACAAGAGAAGGAAAGAAAAGGATTATAAATTCTCATCCCAGCTAGTGCAGTGTCAGGGACTACCGTTGAGTATCTTGTTCCTTGAACGTAGATGAGACAGTTGGAGCATCTTTCCTGTGCAGTTACAGTTAAGTATGGTCTTTTTAGCCGGGCGATGGTGGCGCACGCCTTTAATCCCAGCACTTGGGAGGCAGAGGCAGGCGGATCTCTGTGAGTTCGAGGCCAGCCTGGTCTACAAGAGCTAGTTCCAGGACAGGCTCCAAAGCCACAGAGAAACCCTGTCTCGAAAAACCAAAAAAAAAAAAAAAGTATGGTCTTTTTCTAGGCCTTCTGCTGAGTTGGATGCATAATAATTCCAGCTTTAGCTGTTCTTTAAAATTCTTGCTGGCCAGGTGGTTCAGTCAGTAAAGGTGTTTGCTGTCAAGCCTGGCAACCTGAGTTCGGTTCCTAGAACCCACATGTTGAGAGAAAACAAACTCTTGAAAATTGTCCTCTGAACTCCCATGTGCTCTGTGACACATGCACCCCGCATACTCAAATAAATGTTCAAAGAAACTATTAAAATACAGCAACCTGTACCAGGCAGTGGTCATGCACATACCTCTAATCCCAGCACTCAGTAGGCGGAGACAGGCAGATCACTGTGAATTAGCGGCCAAGTTGATCTATAGAGTGAATTCCAGGACAGCCAGAGCTGTTTCCCAGAGAAACCCTGTCTCAAAAAAAATAAAAATAAAAATAAATAAAATAAAATAAAAAGTAAAAAGAAGAAAGAAGGGAGGGAAGGAAAAAAGAAATTAATTCAGTTTCCATGTCCTGAACATTGCTAGATTTAATCATTGCGTTTAGGTTTTTGGGTTTGTTTATTTGGTTTGGTTTTTTGAGACAGGGTTTCTCTCTGTAGCCCTGACTGTCCTGAAACTCAGAGAGATCTACCTGCCTCTGCCTCATGAGTGCTGGGTTTAAAGGCGTGCACCACCAGTTTCTGGCTCGCTGCATTTAGTTTTATTGTTCACCTTGGATAATTTTTTTTCTTTCTTTTTCTATTTTCTTTTCTTTTTTTGGATAATATTTTTACCACTTTCAATTTCAACTCTTTAGAATAAAATTAGTTATTAAGAAGAAAATACCTGATAATGTGTACTTTGTTGTCAAAAGTAAATGTGAAAATTACTAGTAAATAATGTCCTCAAATTTTGAACTCACTCTCCTTTGCTTCGTTTTTACATTTTTTCCAGAGAAGGGGGTGGGTGATGGGATGCAACCATGTCTGCTGACGTGAACTGATGAAGCATCCCTTGATGCCATTAACCCTGGTACTCTGCTTTCTTTTGTAGCTGACTTTGGCTTCTGTGCCCAGATCACCCCTGAGCAGAGCAAACGCAGTACTATGGTTGGAACACCGTACTGGATGGCACCAGAGGTGGTTACACGAAAAGCCTATGGCCCCAAAGTTGATATATGGTCTCTGGGCATCATGGCTATCGAGATGGTTGAAGGAGAGCCTCCATACCTCAATGAAAATCCTCTGAGGGTAAGACTAATGAAACACTAGCTTTACTGTAAGAAAACTCTTTGCTTCCCTTCTTTAAAAGGGCTTTACATTTGTTTGTTTGTTTGTTTGTTTGTTTGAGTGGAAGGGGCACATATGTGCCATAGCATGTTGAAGGTCAGAGGACAACTTGTGGGGATGGCTTCTCTCCTTAACTCTTAGGCTGTCAGATTAGGCAGCAAGTGTCTTTACCTGGTGTCATCACTCAGGCCAAGGAAGAAGTACTTTTCTTCAAAACATATTATGTACTTGTTTGTGTCAACCATTGGAAAAGAATTTAGAATATGGTTGGTGAGATATAATCTCTTTTCCTGTATCTAAAAATTATATTGCCTCTGAATTAAGGTGTAGAGTTCAAAATTTTGTAGATTTTGGGTAGTGAGTCAAACAGTTTTGTTTATGTGAATGTAATCGCTTTTCTGCAGAGCTGAAATACCTTAGATTTTGGTTTTTTCTTTGTTGTTGTGTGTAGAGATTGCTTTGTAGCTGAGGATGACTGTGAATTTCTGATTTTCCTGCCTTTGGAAAACACTGGACATGCAGAAGTGTACCAGCCACCCAGTTTTATGTGCTGTGGAGAACCGGACCCATGGCATCATGCATGCTAAACGCACTATTAATTGAGCCATACCCCCAGCCCATTAGGTGCCTTTTCCTACACATTTAGGTATCCTGGATATAGCAAGGTTATCACCAATGAACCTTGGCTGCTATGTCCCAAAGATGAGAAAAGTTAGATCTCTGAGGTAAGATGCCTAAATGGTAATGTTAAAATCTGTATTCCAGCAAAAGAATAGACTGAGCTGAGTATTCTAGGAACTGAGGGATGGATTCTACCACTGTTTCCTCCCTTCAAATTTCCTAACAGTAGCTCAGGCCTATAATGTGGCATCAAGAGGCTGAGGCAGGAGGATAGCCACAAGTTTTGTTTTTTTTTTTTTTGCCAAACATTTATTGATTTTTTTTTTTTTAACAGACCAGTTGTTTCAACAAGAATGTCTTTAAGGTAGTATTAAGCCTCAAATGACTGTGGGCTGATAAGTCTAGTTAAGAGACTTCTATAAATTTGCCCTCTGTTCATACATCTTCCCCTTTCCTTCTTCCATCACCTTGTGAAGTCTTGCTGGACCCAAACAAGAAAGATGTTTACAGGGTCTTGAGTAGGTTCCCTCTAAACCAACATGTACAAAAGTAGTAATATTCTCAAACTCAACAAAACTTGGGGAAGTGGAACAGAACTCTACAAATCACAGCAGTTTTAAATTGGAGTTGTTTGAGAAACACCTTGCTTTAGCTTCATGAAATTTTAAGTGGAATAACCACAAGTTTGAAGCCATTTTCATCTACATAGTGAGTAGCCAGAGCTACAAAGCCAAGATGCTGTCTCAAGAGAAAAGGGGAGGGTCAGGAGAGATGCTCAGTTAAGAGCACTGGCTGTTTTTACAGAGGACCAGGATTAGGTTTCTAACACTCACATGGCAATTCACAACCATCTATAACTCTAGTTTCAGGAGCTACAACATCCTTTTCTGGCCTCTGCAGGCTCTAGATATACAGACACATGATATACAGACAAAACAACCATACACATGAAACATAGTAAAATTTAAAGAGAGAGAGTGACAGGTGAGTGGGGTTATTTTCTAGTGTGAACATTCGCTGTGCTACAATAAAATTAATACTGATCTAGTCATGGGAAATGAAATATATCCTGGAATAAGAAAAGGAGAATAGCCAATTGATGGTGGAACACCTTTAATCCTAGCACTGATGAGGCAGAGGCAGGCAGATCTCTGTGAGTTTGAGCCAGCCTGGTCTATAGAGTGAGTTCTAAGATAGTCAGGGCTACACAGAGAAACTGTCTTGAACCGCCCTCCCCATCTCTCCCCCCAAAAAGTAAACAAAAAGAAGGAGAATAAATGGAGTAGGGGAACCTTGCGTGAAAGACTCTTGATTGGAGCCGGGCGGTGGTGGCGCACGCCTTTAATCCCAGCACTCGGGAGACAGAGGCAGGCGGACCTCTGTGAGTTCAAGGCCAGCCTGGTCTACAAAGGGAGATCAGGACAGGCTCCAAAGCTACAGAGAAACCCTGTCTCGAAAAACAAACAAACAAAAAAAAAAAACAAAAAAAGACTCTTGATTGGGAACACTACGAACCTATATGAGTTAGTAAGTGGTATTTTTTACCTTATTTGGGTTTTTTCTTTGTGTGCTTGGGGCTAAGGCACTGTTAAGTTCAGCCTGGCCTAGAGCTTGCTGTGCATAGACCATGTAAGCCTCCTGCCTCTTTATTTGGAATGCTGAGATCTGTTGACTGATATTTCTGTCCCACCAGGTCCCACAGCCGTTTAGTCCCAAATAAGCACACAAATGTCTACATTAGTCATAAACTGATTGGCCCATTAGCTCAGGCTTCTTAATAACTCATATAACTTAGATTACCCCATAATTGTCTGTGATAGCCACATGCCTTGCTACCTTTTTCGGCAAAGCAGTCACATCTTCCTTGCTCTGTGTCTGGCTTCCTCTCTCTGGGTGACAACTGTTGACTGAAATTTCCCTCTTCCCAGAATTCTCATTGCCACGCTTCTACTTCCTGCCTGGCTACTGGCCAATCAGTGTTTATTTAAAATACAAGTGACAGAGTACAGACCGTTGTCCCACAGGAAGATTCCATGCCCAGTTTAAGCAGATGTCAGTTTTAAGAGATGTCAGCCATATTTTTTCTTTTTTCTTTTACAAAGTGGTTTCTCAGGGGATGGAGAGATGGCTCAGCAGTTACGAACATTGCCTGCTCTTCCAAAGGTCCTGAGTTCAATTCCCAGCAACCACATGGTGGCTCACAACCATCTGTAATGAGGTCTGGCACCCTCTTCTGGTCTACAGGCATACACACAGACAGAACATTGTATACATAATAAATAAATAAATATTTTTAAAAAGTGGTTTCTCTGTGTAACAACCCTAGCTGTCCTCAACTTTAGACCAGGCTGGCCTTAACAGCAAAGTGCTTTTCAAGCATGAGGCCCTGGGTTCTATCCCCACACAACAGGACATGATGAACACTGGGAAGATCAGAGAGACCTGGGACTTGGTGTTGTCACAGAATCGCTGGCATTGGGGTACTAAGAGTGAAAAAGATGAGCTGTAGCCCGGTGGTGGTGGCACATACTTTCAATCCCAGCATTTAGGAGGCAGAGACAGGTCGATCTCAGTAAGTTCCAGGACAGCCAGGACTGTTACAGACAAATCCTGTCTAGAAAAAAAGGGGGGGGGGGCTGCAGAGTAAATCAATTACTGCAGCCAGTAGTCCTGGAAGGTGTGCCCATAGCATACATCTGAGGAAGCATGGGGGGGGGGGGGGGAAGATGAGTGACTGCAACATGCTTCTCTGTGGCTGCTGAAATCACCACAGGTCAGGACAGGAGTCACATGAGAGATGGCCGTGTAAAGAGCTATAGTAAAGGAGTAGGGAGGAGTTGCCTGGAGTCCCTGGGTGTTGAAACAAAGACCCTTGCACCGTCAGAGCGTGAGTTAGGAGGTAGGTGGTGAAGGTCTCAGATCAGCCTCTGGTATCTGAGTTGTGGGAAAGAAGGCAGCTTGCCACTGGGGAGCACAGGATGGCAGAGGCCAGAGTATGAAACTCGATGTACTATCATTTTGTGAGTGGCTTTAATATGCCAAAATGTTTTATTTTTTAGGCTTTGTACCTGATAGCAACAAATGGAACTCCTGAACTTCAGAATCCAGAGAAACTTTCTCCAATATTTCGGGATTTCTTAAACCGGTGTTTGGAGATGGATGTGGAGAAAAGGGGTTCAGCCAAAGAACTGTTACAGGTAAATTTGGTGAAGGTAACTTTTGGAGGATGAGCTTCCTAGTGCTGATGCTTCCCTTTTCACTTGCCACATGCCCGGCAGTTGCTTTACTTTAGGCTTTCATTTCTAGCAATAAAATTTATTTATTTTTTGTTTTTTTGTTTTTCGAGACAGGGTTTCTCTGTGGTTTTGGAGCCTGTCCTGGAACTAGCTCTTGTAGACCAGGCTGGTCTCGAACTCACAGAGATCCGCCTGCCTCTGCCTCCCGAGTGCTGGGATTAAAGGCGTGCACCACCACCGCCCGGCTTAGCAATAAAATTTAAAAAAAACAAAAAACAAAAAACCTTAATTGTGGCCAGGCAGTAGCGGCACACACCTTTACTCCCAGGACTTGGGAGGCAGAGTCAGACGGATCTCTGAGTTTGAGGCCATCTTGATCTACAGAATGAGGTCCTGGATAGCCAGGGCTACACAGAAAAACTCTATCTCGAAAAACAAAACAAAACGTGTGTGTGTGTGTGTGTGCGCGCGCGCGCATGCGTGTGTGTGTGCGCACGTATTTGTGTGTGTGGACAGACATTATGGAGGTCAGAAAAAACTAGCAATAGTCGTTCTCTCCTTGTCAGACTTGCCGACAAGTGCCTTTACATCCTGAATCATCTCTTCCGCCCTTAAAAAAACAATTTTTAGTTGCATAATTTTTAATCATAGTAAGTTTCTGTAATTAATCAAATCTTGGACCTGTTCAGTGCTGTCACGAGTATATTTATGGGTCTTAACTCTGTAGAACTATTTTATTTCTTTATTCATTCATTTCTGTGTGGCCCAGCCTGGCCTACAGCTCGCCAATGTTGTTGAAGATGGAGACTGATCTTGAGCCTACCAAGTACTGAAATCACAAAGATGAACCACCATCTGCCTGTGCAGCTAGGGATTGAACCTGGCCAGGACTTTCTGTATGGAAGGCAGGCACTCTGCCTTCTGAGTATACTCCTGGCCCCTTAAATCTTTAGATGTTATGCAATTAGGAAAACTTACTGGGGGTTGGTAAAGTAGCTTTCTGAGTAAAAGTATTTTGCACCAAGCCTGAATACCTAAGTTCAATCTCTAGACACATACACACACACACACACACACACACACACACACACACACACACGAGTTTCATACACACAGAGTCTCACACTAAATTAATGTAATTAAAGAAAGGGGGGGAAGAGCCTAGGCATTATAGTTCACACCTTTAATCCCAGCACTCAGAGGATCTCTGAGTTAGAGGACAGCCAGGTCTTCACAGAACACCTTGTCTTTAAAAGCTGAAAAGAGAAGAAAGAAACAGAGTAACTTCTTAGTAGGCAAAGATTGCTGGGAGTTTGAAGCCAGGATAAGTTACAGCTCAAAAACCAAAACCAGGGCTGGGGAGATGTCTCTTTATAGAAAGTGCCTGTTGCCCAAGCATGAGTTTTGATCTCTAGCACACATCCAAGAAGCCAGGTGTAGCTGTGTATGTCTGTACACTATACACTATGTATGTCATCTATATACTATATATTCTATTTATACATGACATGTCTAGGCACTATAGTGTCTATACATTATATGTCTTACTATATATGTATATACATTATATTGCACTATATCAGTCTAGATACTATATATGATGTCTATGCACTATGTCTATATGCTATATGGCTATACATTTGTCTAAATACTATATATATACTGTGAAGTCTACAATATATATGTCTATATGCTATACATGTCTATATACTATGTATGATGCCTATACATTATATATGTTTATGAACTATGTGTGTCTATGCACTACATATATCTATATACTATATATGGTATCTATACACATATATGTGTCTATACACTCTAGTGTTGGGGAAACAGACAGATCCTTGGAGGCTGTTGGCCAGTGTAGCGGTCAGTGAAAGACACAAGGAAAAGTGTTGTGAAGGGCTCCTGACATTGACCTCTGGCCTCCACACTTACACACAAATATGAAAACAGCGTACAAGCTCATGCCACACACACAAACCAGCTCTCCTTGGAGCTGTAAAAGTGATGTCCTGACTGTGAGAATTTTAGGAATCAAAGTACATGGTTTTGTTTAATAAACAATGATCCATAAGTAATTTGGGGCTTCAGTTTCTAAATGTGTAACATTTCTATATTTTCTTTCTCCCCTCCGTTTGGCAGCATCCGTTCCTGAAACTGGCCAAACCATTATCTAGCTTGACGCCACTGATCCTGGCAGCTAAAGAAGCCATGAAGAGTAACCGCTAACGCCATCAACTGAGGCCTTGTATTCTTTTATCCATTTTCTAAAAGAAGTTTTTTAAAACATGAAATTGTTACTCTGAGAGATGTAAAGAGACAGTCTGCATCACATGGAGAAAAACAAGCCAACTTCTATTTTCTAAAGATGACCAAGAAAAAAATACAGTAAGAGAATTATGACTTCCAGATGAGCCCCTGCTTTAGGGTCCAAAAGGAATTGTGGACTGCCTCACTAGCCTTCCATTTCAGCAGACAGCGCTTGCCTTGCGCGTACTGTGTGGTGACTCTGCCACTGCAGTAGATCCTGTTTGTTGTCTCCTTTGGGATACTTCCATACTTGAATGTCAGATTCGAGTTTTTCTGAGTATTTCTTAATCTGCTGGTCTCACCTCCCCCCCCCCCCCCCTTGTAGCCTTCCCTTCCTCTGATCTGATCCTCTGGAGTTGTTGCCTAAATTGAAGGCAAGTGCGACAGAAATTATGTAGCTCTTTATATTGGCCAAAGAGCTTGCTTGACATGTGACTTTTTATAGAAGTTAGGACCAGCGTTGTACATGTATTTCAGTCTAGAGCTTAAACTGAAGGGGAAAGTATGTGATTTTTACCTTTTTTAACAAATGTGAAAGAGTTAACTTTAGAAGTTTCATGGTAGTGAGTTTGACATTTGTTACATGTATAGAAAGGACTAATAATCTATATTTATAACTAAATCATTGATACAGAGAAAGACTCCACTGACTGTATGTTCTTACCATTTTTGTCTTTTCTGCCTGTTTCTCCTCAGATTTGGCTTTAGGAACCAAAGTGATTTGTTCTTCCGCTTGGACTGCATGCCTTTGGTGCCGGTCCCTTCCCTTTTGTTCCCTTGGGAATGAGTGTCTGTATATGTTGCGATTTTAGGTATCGGGTTTTGTTCAAATCAACCCTTATTTCGCATACACCCGGGCAAGTAATAACCATTGAATTTTCAGAATTTAAAAGTTAAGAACTGTTTTTCTCTTTAAAAGGAAAAATATTTGGGAGTAGCAGAAAGCAAGAGAGATTTGAACCTTGGTATTCTAGGCTAGTCGTAGAAATGAAATGGCAGTGTTGTAGAGATAAGGCTCATGGCAGTAAACTGTAAAGAGTCATCTGGTTTACAGTGCTCCCAACCCATTATGTTTTACTGCGAGCGATGAAATAGAGTACATGGTGTTGGGGTAGTTTAGTTTTTGTTTTTCCAAATGAATATTCATGTAAAAAACTGGAGAAAGAGAACTGCAATGTGCATATTGATAGTGATACTTGTTATTCTAAAGATTTAATGAGAGGTCTGTGACCTGTAGCGTTAGCTCTTAGCCTGCCCTCCCCTTCCTGTCTTTTCTCTCTCTTCTCCTTATTGCTTTGTTGTTTTGCCTGTGGAGGAGGAAATTATCTCTTCTGCTTCCTGGAGCCACAGAAGAGGAAGTTCTGTGGTTGGTTCAGGACCTGTCCCCGCCATCCCCTTTCAAAAGAACTTGACACATGTTTGCCATTCTGCACAGTACGAATCATGAGTAAATAGGTGTGCTCTTTGGGACACTTGGGGAAAGGGTCAGAGTTTCATTTCCTGTTGTGCCCATTCAGATACGAGGATAAGAAGAGGTCTCTGGGGTCTTCATAGCAGAAAGGTCTTCAGTGAAACTCCACATCTAGAGCACTTAATGTCTTGTTGTCCTTGTGATTGCCTTTCTACCTGGACTGCATTTGGCCTTCTACAACTGTCACTGTGTATTTCTGCTGGGAAGCTGCAGTGTCTCTTGAGTTGCAGATGTGAGCATTGTTTGTAAACAGTTGTCTGGGCAGATGATAATGGTGATACTGCCGACAAAGTAGAAAGCCAGTGAGATGATGGAACTGGTCCTCTGTCCCATGACTGCACAAGAAGGCACCCCATCCTGTCTTAGAGACCACAGGGGACACGTGCCAATGCCCCCGCCGTACGCTGTGACTCCACAAGGGCTTTTCTCTCAACAGAAGCAGTTTGGGGTTTGTATTTACAATTTCTTGGATGGTTACTTGGATGTCCATTGCTGGCGACGGACTTTGTCATTCACACATGACTCCGAGGTTAAGGGAGCTGCACTGTTGTTTATTCTCTCCTGACCTGGATAAACTAACCTGTAATAGTTTAACAGTAATGGTTAATTTTGAGATGTGTCATTTTTAAACAAAATAATCTTTAAAGCAATATAGAATTGTGATTTATTAGTTAATTTTAAATTAAAATGTTGAGATCCTGTTAAAAGACAATTGTATGACTTGAGATTCATATTTTTTTAATAATTGCCTCTGTATCCTCTCTTTTGTCATCTCTAGAGTAGGAAACCCCATTGGACCTACTTTGGTAGTCCTCTAGTGTTGTTGGGACTGTCCCCCCTTATGTATTGTCTTACCTTGTGGTAGGCCCAGGTGTATTTGTTTCTCTTGTTCCTTTTGCTGCTTTTACAGAACACTTTATCCTACCTAGAATAGTAAAAAGTGACTGCAGCGTTCCACACCGTGACTGGCACAGCTTTGCCGTCATATGTTGAGTTCCTGGAACAAAGTAGGAGCCCTCTTCCCTTCAACATAAAATATTTAGCTGCTTGAAATGTCTCTAGTGACCACCAGTCCTAAACAGGCTTTGCCTTTGACAGGCAACTTTCAGCTGCCTAGAAGTATTTCTCATGGGTTCATGTGTATACACTGTGTTCTTACCAGAACATGTTTACACCTTATCAGACCTTGGTTAGAGTTAGAAGGGAGGTGTTAAACAGTTTGCATCTGGTTTTGAATATGAAAATGTTTGAAGTGTACTGAGATCTGCAGCCGCTAAGGCCATTTTCTGCCAAGCCACTAGGATTTGAGAGTACTGACTCCTGCAAGTTGTTATCTGACCTCTGAATGTGTATGTGTGCACACATACATACACACACAGTCACATGGGCAAATGTAATTGTTCTTTTCTTTTTTTATATAGGGTCTCTCTGTATAGGCCTGACTAGCTTAGAACGTAGGTAGATGAGCCTGATCTCACTCAAAGAGATTCCCCTGCCTCTTGCCTTCCAAGTAATGGGATTAAAGGTATGCACCACCTGTCCTGTCCTTACACTGTTTCTAATGTAGTTTTAGACTGTAGTTAATGGGACTGGAGCTGTAGCTCAGTGGTGAATCACTTGCCTAGCACGCACAAAGCTCCGAGCTGATCCCTAGTTCCAATAAAAACAGAAAGAATCTAGGCCGCTATTTGACATTACTGCATAATTTAAAAATTAATTATTGCTAAAATCCAATTAAACGCTTCTTTTTGGTTTTTCTAACAGAATTTCATAGCACTATACAAAGCAGATTGGTCTTCCTGGCCGCCCTTGTGCCTGTGATTGATAGTTTAGTGGTTTTTCTGTAGTGTAGCATGTGTAAGGAAAATCCAAACATGGTGTACATTCGTTGACCACTCCGGCAAAGATGCTGGGTTAGATAATGTGGCATTCGGGAGCAGAGTCAAGCACTGGCCTGCTCCTTGAAAGAACTCAAGTCTTTCTCATTTTCTGTATTCTATATTACCCAAAGAGCAGAAGAAAATACATGGTAACCTTGTCAAACATGTTCATTCTGTATCAAAAAGCAAAGCAAATAATTGGTTTTCAAAATTTTTGGTTGGAAAGTAGTCACTTTTTTATTTATTTATTGTTTTTCCTCTTTTGATAGGTGGAAATTGAGTTGAGTAAAAAGTAACTTATTTCTGTTTTGTCTTCAAATTTCATATTGCCTTCTAGTTTTAATTTAATCCCACATAATTAACTGTTCTTTGCTCTTAACTGCTGTATTTCATGACTGAATAATTTTGTTCTTTGAGAGCTAGAAATAAATTTTCATGTCCATTTTTTCTTTTCTTAAATTTCCACTTTTTGTCAGAATAACATCAAAGAATAAATATTTTAAAATCTTAATAGGTTTTCTGCCAGGCGTTGGGGGCGCATGCCTTTAAATCCAGCTCTAGGGAGTTAAAGGCAGGCAGATCTCTGAGTTTGAGGCCAGCCTGGTCTACAGAGTGAGTTCCAGGACATCCAGGGGTACACAGAGAAACCCTGTCTCAATAAACAGAAACAAAAAAGGTTTTCAAAGAAAATACTAGGATTTTGAAGGGGGAAGGAACAGACTGTCACATAGCCCAGGCTGTCTTCAAACTTGCTATGCAACCTAGGGTAACAAACTTCTCCTGCCTCTTGTTCCAAGTGCTGAGATTACAGACATATCCACCATATTCAAGCTCACGAAGTACAAGCACTCAGATGCTGGATTTCACATCTGTTAACAAGGGTTCTCCAGCTGCACTGCATCCCCACCCGTTATGCTAGTGTTTTTAATGATGACTGTTTTAGACCAGTTCATGGTGTCATGGTACCATATTTGTTTGTTTGAACTCAATGTCGTCCAAGCTGGCCAAGGTTTGTCTTGAACTCCTGATCTGCTCAGCCTTCTAGGAGCTGAGATTACAGGCTGTGCCGCCACAGTTAACACTATCTTGACTCTATTCCAAAGCTCCAAATTAAGAGGGGTCCTTAGAGAGCCTGAGTAGAGGACTGGAGAGATGGCTTGGGAGTGAAGGGTGCTTAGTCTTGCAGAGCATTCTCAAAACCATCTGTAGGGCTGGAGAGATGGCTCAGCGGTTAAGAGCACTGCCTGCTCTTCCAAAGGTCCTGAGTTCAATTCCCAGCAACCACATGGTGGCTCACAGCCATCTGTGATGAGGTCTGGTGCCCTCTTCTGGCCTGCAGGCATACAAGCAGACAGAATACTGTATAAATAATAAATAAATTAATATTTTTTTAAAAAAAAAATCTGTAAGTCCAATTGCAGGGGATCAGATGCCTTCTCCTGATCTCCCTGGCCACCAGGCATGGTACACATACATTCATGCAAGCAAAACAGTCATGAACATACAATAAACTATGGTTGGACAGAAAACACAATCCTTTATCCTAAATCTGATTCAGAATAAACTTAAAAATAGCCCAGCTAGGAGTTCAGTCAGCAAAGTGCTTGCCAAACAAGCATGAGATTGGAGTTGGGTTCCTAGAACCCAAGTAAAGAGCTGGATGTGGTGCCTCACAAATAAAGTCCCAGCACTGAAGACCTGTAGAGATGGGCAGGTCCCTAGGGCTCACTGGCAGTCAGCCAGCCAATCCCGTAAGTGACAAGACACTGCCTCAAAATACATGGTGAAGAGTTGACACCTGACATCAGCCTCTGGCCTCCTAGTGCATATGTGCACACATAGCCCACTGCCCTTCTGATGTGCCTGGGCATCTGAGAAACTAATGATTACTTGACTGAAGTGTAGCATGGGGTAAAGGCGAAGTCACAAACAAATCCCACACCAGTTTGGAATTATGATTAATAGAATGGTTATTTATTTAAAGGGGAAAAAACTTACAGATCACCGTCCCAGACAACAGCCCTCTGCGCAATCAGGAAGGGAGTCTAGTCGCCAGAAGCGGAACAGGAAGTAAGAGAGAGTGAGGAGGGAAGTGGCCACTTTTTTAAAGGGAGAGAGACCACACCCCAATGGGCTGGTATCTCAGCGGCTATTGGCTGGAGGAGCGGAAGGACCTCCCGCAACAATGGGGGCAGGAAGAAGGTAGAAGAGAGGGGAGTGGAAAAAATGTATAGTTCAATAAAAAAAACCAAAACACTAAATACATCACTTAAGACATGTTTGTAATGGTGGAGTGCATAACTTGGTGTGACCCTGAAAGTCCGCTATGAAGAAAGCACAAAATGTGTACTGTTGTAGACTGGGGTCCAGGGCATAGCTTGTGAAGTATTTATTAAACTATTGGGTTTGGTTCTGTTCTAACGCACCCATTTTGGGGAGGGGGAACTTAGATGAATTAATGCATGATCTTAACATGGTATAACTTTATGTGCATGTTTTCCTCTCTTTGAAATTTGTTAGTATGTATTATACATAATGGATTTCATTGTATTTTTTCAGTATGTACAATGTCTTTGATCCTAGTCACACACACCTCATAACTCTCATGTCACTAGTCCCAGTTTGTTTTTGTTTGCTTTGTTTGTTTGTTTTGCAGCAAGGTCTTCTCTGTGTTCCCCAGACTGGCCATAAGTTCATAGAATTAAGCAGCGCCCTTACCTCAGCTTCCCAAGTAGCCAGGGCCAGATTCTCATCCCTGGCTTCTAACTTTTTTGCAGGTCTCAGAACCTTTGCCTAAGAACAGCTAAAACGTGCCTCAGTGGTTGATACCAATACTTTCTGTACTTCTCTTTGATGTCTCTGACAGTTCCCCTCTGATCTCAGCAAAACCACACTTGCCAGCATCGCCAATGACTTCCTAATTAAGTTTCACAGCTCTTGTTTGTTGTGTGTGTGTGTGAAGGAGTCAGTTCTCTTCTTGCCACTGTGGATTGACTTGAGCATCGGTGCATTTACTATTGAGCCAAATCCCTGGCCCCTTACCAACTCTTTGTAGTCTTTCTGAATGACTTCTGTTACATTGGGCATAGCTGACTTGGTAGTGATTGGCCAAGCAGTGTTTTAATTAATACAGTTCTGTGTAATTATTTCAGGTCTGAGCAGCCAGGAACGAATGAACAGCCTCCACCAAGACTGACTGACCCCCCCCAAAAAAAGGAGGAGAGAGAAAAGCTGTTGCTGGGCAGGAGAGATGGGCCCATGGGTTAAAGTGCTTAATGGGAACAAGGCTTGAGTTCAGATACCCAGAACCCACATAAAAGCTGGATGTGTAGCCAGCCAGGTGGTGGTGGTGCACAGCTTTAATCTCAGCAGCACTCAGGAGGCAGAGGCAGGCGGATCTCTGTGAGTTCCAGGACAGCTAGGACTACACAGAGAAACCCTGTGGTGGGGGAGCTGGATGTGGAAGCAAGAGCATGTAATCCCAGCATGCCATGGGGCTTGCTGGTCTGGTGTACACAGCAGAAAAGGAGACCCTATCTCAAGTAAAGCTTTTTGTTGTTGTTGTTGTTTTGGATTTTTTTTTTTTTTTTTTTTTTTTGGTTTTTCGAGACAGGGTTTCTCTGTAGCTTTGGAGCCTGTTCTGGAACTAGCTCTTGTAGACCAGGCTGGGCTCGAACTCACAGAGATCCACCTGCCTCTGCCTCCCGAGTGCTGGGATTAAAGGCGTGCGCCACCATCGCCCGGCTGTTTTGGATTTTTTTGTTTTTTGTTTGTTTAGTTTGGTTTGGTTGGTTTTGTTTTTTGGAGACAGGGTTTTTCTGTGTGGCTCTGGCTATCCTGAACTGTAGACCAGGCTGTCCTCAAATTTAGAGATCACCAGCCTCTGCCTCCCGAGTACTGGGACTAAAGATGTGCACCACCACTGCCTGTCAAGAAGATTTTGTTTACTTTGGAAAGAGAGACTGTCTCAAGGCCGAAGTTGAGGACCAGCACCTGATGCTATCCTCCCACCTCCACCTGCTCACTGTGAAGTATGTGCCCACATTTACAGCTACTCAGCTACACAACACGTGGTAGACAGCCCTGGCTGCCCTGGAACTCAGTAGAAACTCCACCTGCCTCTGCCACTCAAGTCTGAGAGTGAAGCCATGCATGACTAACCAGCATGCACAAAACATATACAAAATTAAAGAAGAAGAAGAAGAGGAGGAGGAGGAGGCGGCGGAGGAGGAGGTGGCGGAGGAGGAGGAGGAGAGGAGGAGGAGAGGAAAAGCTAGACTGGAGAAATTACTCAGTCATTAAAAACTTTAAAAAGCTGTGCATGCCAGGGATGGTGGCTTATGCCTTTAATCCCAGCACTCAGATCTCTGTAAATTCTAGCCTAGGGAAGGATACATAGACCCAGTTTTAAAAATAGATAAAATAATCTCTTGGCCCTCCTTTTTCTCTCTCTCCTTTTCCTTTCTTGCCCTCTACCTCTCCCTCCCTCTCTCCAGACCCAGTTCAGACGTCTTATGTTTCATGTATACCTTACACACATAGTCTGAAGGGAATTTTATATAATATTTTTAGTACACCTGTGTCTGTGACATGTAACATGAGATCCAAATGTGAGGTTTTTGTGGTACCATATCAATATTCCAAAAAGAGTTGGATTTGGGCCATTTTGCATTTCTGATTAGGGCTGCTTAACTTGTTTCCCAAAACTGTCTGTGATATCTCCTACTGTCACTTTGCCTGTTCTGTTCCATGGCAGGTGAGATGTTCCTTGCTTTGCTGTCTTCTAGAAACCCGCATGGGGAGAATGCCATGCTCACTTAATATCTTCACCCTTAGATTTAGTTTTGCTTTTGAGACAGGATGTCATTATGTTGCCTTCAACTTGTCCTCCAGCTCCAGAATGTTAGAATTACATTTGTGCCTATGAAGGAGCAGAACAAACTCCATTTTGAGAAAGAACTTCATTTTAGACAGGACCTAGGGGCTGGAGAGATGGCTCAGAGGTTAAGAGCATTGCCTGCTTTTCCAGAGGTCCTGAGTTCGATTCCCAGCAACCACATGGTGGCTCACAACCATCTATAATGAGATCTCGTGCCCCCTTCTGCTCTGGTGGCATACATGCAGACAGAACACTGTATACATAATAAATAAATTTTTTTTAAAAAAAAGACAGGACCTAACGTGGGGGTGGGGTTGAATGCAGCCTGGCAAAGTCATAAACATTCCCAAGAAGCTGTGCCAGCCCTGGTCACAGGGACCCCATCAGGGTCACATCTGCTTACATCTACTTGCTGTGAATACCCTTGTAGGCATCTGATTAGCCACTGTTTTAAAATTCTCCTATACCCCAACTAACATATTCAAAAGAATATATTGGTTTTTCGAGAGAGGCTTCTCTGTAGATTTAGTGCCTGTCCTGGAACTAGCTCTTGTAGACCAGGCTGGCCTCGAACGCACAGAGATCCACCTGCCTCTGCCTCCTGAGTGCTGGGATTAAAGACATGCACCACCACTGCCCAGCTCAAAAGTTATATACTTTTATCCAATCCCAAAACGCCAAGGCTTGTGCCTCCGTGCTTGCAGTGTTCCCTTTAACATCTCCTTACCCTAAAGCCTTGGGGCCGTTCCCCCCACCTGCTGCAGTGGTGTGTTGAATTGTGCTAACTTGTAATCAATAAACCCCAATGCGGTTACATTGGATACCGGCTCTGTGGTGGACTTGTTTAGGTTTTGCTTTTGAGGATTGTTTAGGGTTCCATGTGACACAGGCGCAACACCTAGGTGCTCACTAAGACCTGTAGAGTTAGTGCATTGCTGGAGCTGGAGAGGTGGCTTAGAGACTAAGAATCCAAGGTCAGTTCTAAGCAATTTAAAAAAAAAAAAATGGGGCTGGAGAGATGGCTCAGAGGTTAAGAGCACTGCCTGCTCTTCCAAAGGTCCTGAGTTCAATTCCCAGCAACCACATGGTGGCACACAACCATCTGTAATGGGGTCTGGTGCCCTCTTCTGGCCTTTGGGCATACACACAGACAGAATATTGTATACATAATAAATAAATAAATAAATAAATATAAAAAAAATGCATCGCTCTGTCAGCAGGATATGTAGCTCACTGGATTAAAAAAGTGCCAGGACTTGGGAGGCAGAGGCAGGTGAATCTCTGTGAGATCGAGACCAGCCTGGTCTACAAGAGCTAGTTCCAGGACAGGCTCCAAAGCCACAGAGAAACCCTGTCTCAAAAAACCAAAAAAATAAATAAATAAAAAATAAAGAAAGAAGTGCCAGGTATGCTGATTTGTTTTTTATCAAGTTGTTAGAGCCATCTGGAAAAAGGGAACTGCAATTGAGAAAATTCTTCCATCAGATTAGCCTGTAGGCAAGACTGGGGCATTTTCTGGATTAACGGCTGATGTGAGAGGGGCCCAGCCTACTGGGGGCAGTGCCACTCCTGGGCAGATGGTCCTGTGTTGTCTAAAGCAAACTGAGAAAGCTGTGAGGAGCAAGCCAGTAATCAGCATGCATCCATGGCCTCTACTTCACTCTGACCTCTCCAGGATGGATTACAAGCTGTGAAGTGAAAAACCCTTTCTTCCCCAGGTTGCTTTTGGCTGTTGTGTTTATCACAGCAGGAGAAAGCACACATGGCCACCACGCAAACCGAAAGACCTGAGTCTACAGCAGAGAGAAGTGATTCCCGAGAAAGCTGGCATGTAATTCCCACGTTCACCGTGGCACACACGTTTCCCCTCCCACGCTTCTCTCCTTCCCACTTCTCTCTCTAAATAAAACCTAAATTTAAAAATGCATTACCAGCTGGTGGGGTAGCACACACACACACCTTTAATCCCAGCATTATGGAAGCAGAGGTAGACAGATGCTCTTTGAGTCCAAGGCCAGCCTAGTCTACGCAGTGAGCTCCAGTCCAGCCGAGCTACACAGTGAGACCCTGTCAAAGCAACAACAAAATGCACCATCAGAGTAAGGCCGTCAAAAAGAGACAGGGGGGCTGGAGAGATGGCTCAGTGGTTAAGAGCATTGCTTGCTCTTCCAAAGGTCCTGAGTTCAATTCCCAGCAACCACATGGTGGCTCACAACCATCTATAATGAGGTCTGGTGCCCTCTTCTGGCCTACAGGCATACACACAGACAGAATATTGTATACATAATAAATAAATAAACATTTAAAAAAAAAAAAGAGAGACAGGGCCTCTCTGTAGTTCTGACTACCCTGGAACTAGACCAAGCCGACCTTGAATTCAAGAGGTCCACCTGTTTCTGCTCTGGAGTGCTGGGATAAAGGTGTGTGCCATTATGCCCAGCCTCTGTTTGGTTTTTTTGAGACACAGTCTCACTGTAGCTACACTGACCTCAAACTCAGCAATCCTCCTCTTTCAGAGTCCTGAGTGCTGGGATTATAGGCATAACACCCCTCGCTGCAGTCTTTCTCAATTTTCTTGTTTGCTTTTATGTTTATGGGTATGCGTGTGCCACAACATGCATGTGGGGATCGCAGGACAATGTTGGAGAGTCCATTCCCTCCTCTCATCATGTGGAGATCACAGGACAACTTTGGGGAGTCCATTCTCATGTAGCTGTGGGGATTAAGCTCAGTTTTGCCTCTGCGACAAGCTCCTTAACACACTGAGCCATCTTGCTGGCCCCTCAATTTCTTCAGTTGCAACACTTCCTATATTTAAAAACAAAAGTGCAGCTGGGTGGTGGTGGCATGCCTTTAACCCCAGCACTCTGGAGGCAGCTTTGAGAATTTGAGGCCAGCCAGGTCTTCAGAGTGAGTTTCAGGACAGGCTCCAAAGCTACACAGAGAAACCCTATCTCAAAAAACAAAGTGAGATCCTACCTTAGAAAGGGGGAGGATCAAAAGGGTGGGGTGGAAACACTGCTTAACAAGCATGTGCCTATGTGCAAGGTCCTTGCCTCAATCCCAGGTACATGGAAGAAAGAGCACTCGTTTACATGTGGTTGTTAATCCCAGCACTCAATCCCAGGTACACGGAAGAAAGAGCACTCTTGTACATGTGGTGATATACCTAATTCCAGCACTCAGGAGGCAGATGCCCGTTACTTAGAAGACTGGAGCAAAAGGATTATGTCTCAAAAAATTCTATAACAGACCAAAAATATGAATCATCTAAAAAAGTAACCAAAAAATGTGTAACACTGGGCTGGAGAATTGACTCAGCAATTAATACTGCTGATTGTTCTTTTTGGAGGACCAGGGTTCAATACTCAGCACCCACAATGGCAGCTCAGAACTATCTGTAACTCCAGTTCCAGAGGATCTGACATCTTCTGACCTCCACAGGCACCACAAATGCATGCTGTGCACAGACACATGCAGGCAAAATACCCATGCACATAAGACAGACAGACAGATAGACAGAATTGAATTATATAACACTTTATAGAGAAAATATGAAGATTTTGTTGCTTTAATTTGTACTGGGAACTGCTTGTGGATAGGAAAGTTTAAATTGTGCTTATTGAAGAGAAAATATGGTATGGTACAATTGGGGGCTGGCCATGTAGCATGGTGGTACATAGGGGGTGCCTCAGGGCCCCCTGCAAACAAACAGCAATTCAGTCTGAAATCCTGGCTTGAAGTTGGACATATTTCCTGGAAGACATAGAAGATCCTAGAAGCCATAAAATTACCCATACTAATCTAGCCAGTTTTTTCCCCTCCAGTGTTTTCTGTTCATTTTTTAATTTGAGACAGGGTCTCTGTATGTAGAGTGGCCTGGAGCTTGCTATCTAGACCACACTGATCTCAAACTGACAGAGATTCCATCTGCCTCTGCCTCCAGAGTGCTGGGGCCCAAGGCATGTGCCACCAGGCCAAGGTTTTTGTTTTTACAGTGTCTCTAGCCCAGGCACGTAACTAAAGATGAACGTGAATAGCTGATCTTCCTACTTCCACCTCCCAAGGGTTGGAATTGGAGGCATGTGCCACCATGCCACGTGTACAGTGCTGGAGGCCAGGGTGTTGTGCACGCTAGTCAAGCACTTTACCTAGTAAACGACATAACTAGACCTGCCCCACAACACGCTCCCCTTTTTGTTCAGTTCTAAGACAGGGGCTCATGTATCCCAGGCTGACCTGAAAGTTACTGTGTAGCTGAGGATGACCTTGAACTTTTGAACCTCCTGCTTCTACCTTCCAAAGGTTAGGCAGTAGCGAGGTCAGACCTTTGAGTGTTAGCCAAGTGCTTTACCAACCTGGGCCTAGCCGTTTCTTTCTAATAGCTTTAGTGTATTACATTAATCCATGGTGAACATGCACGGTCTGTTGTGGGTCTGTCTTGTGGGTCGGAGGATGTTGTGTGACAGACTCTTCCATGGGAGTCACAGCATGCCCCTCTACTCACCTCAGATTTTGGAGTCCATGATAGACCAAAGTACGGATCCCATTAAGTCTAACTTGGTGAACCAACGAGTTCCTTTTTTTATTTTATTTTTTATTTTTTTAAAACATTTACGATTTGTTTTTTTTTAAGGTTTATTTATTTATTATGTATACCTCCATCATGTATGCCCGCACACCAGAAGAGGACACTAGATCTCACCACAGATGGTTGTGAGCCACCATGTGGTTGCTGGGAATTGAACTCAGGACCTGTGGAAGAGCAGCCAGTGCTCTTAACCACTGAGCCCCGGGTTCCGTTTTTTTTTTTTTTTTGGTTTTTTGAGACAGGGTTTCTTTGTAGCTTTGGTGCCTGTCCTGGAACTAGCTCTTGTAGACCAGGCTGGCCTCGAACTCCCAGAGATCCGCCTGCCTCTGCCTCCCGAGTGCTGGGATTAAAGGCGTGCGCCACCACCGCCCGGCCCGAGTTCCTTTTTTTAAATGACTTAATTTTATTTATGTTCATTGGTGTTTTGTCTGCATATGTATCTGTATGAGGGTATCGGATCCCCTAGAACTGGAGTCACAAATAGTTGTTAGCTGCCAGGTGGGTGCTGGGAACTGAACTCAGGTCCTCTGAAGAGCAGCCAGGGTTCTTAACAGCTGAGCCGTCTCTCCAGCCCTGAATCACAAGTTTTGTTGAAGTTATTTACAGGAATATGAGTGATGGGTTACTTACAAGGACAGAAATTCTTCAAAGGCAGCTGCAACACCAAAGCCCACCACTACACAAGTGACAGCTCATAGAAGCAGGGAATCTGGGGCACTCTGCACAGCCTGCAGGCAATGCAACAGATTGGAGAGTGGCCTTTCCGGGTGCCTCAGTTGGTCTAAACCTCTTCCAGACAGAGTCAGTTTCAGGAACTTCCTGAAGCTGTGTTTGCATTGTTTATCTTCTTGTCTAAGGAGCTTCGCTGCAGGATGGAACGTTTTCAATCTGAGGAAACTTCTCCAACAGAGAAAGGCATAAACAAAGAGTTTAAATACTGGCCCTGTTCAGAATTGCAGAGTACCATAGCTGATTTTACTATCTGTCTGTCTGTCTATCATCTATCTATCTATCTATCTATCTATCTATCTATCTATCTATCTATCTATCTATCTATCTATCTATCTATCATCTATCTATTTTGTTTTTCAAGACAGGGCTTCTCTGCATAGCCCTGGCTGTCCTGGAACTTACTCTGTAGACCAAGCTGGCCTTGAACTCACAGAGATTCACCTGACTCTGCCTCCCAAGAGTGCTGGGATTAAAGGTGTACGCCACTACCACCCAGCCACATTTTTTCAAAATTATGTTTATTTACTCATGTGTGTGTGTGTGTGTGTCTGTTTGTCTATCTGTCTGTGTGTTTGTTTGTTCCCATCTCACAGTGTAAATGTGGACATCAACGTGATGTAATTTGCAGGAATGGGTTCACACCTCCCACCATGTGAATTCTGGAGACTGAGCTGAGGTCTTCAGGCTTATGCAACAAACCCTTTTACCCAGTGTCATGTCGTAGCCCTCACGGCCGCTTTGAGACGGGAGACTCTGAAGGGAGGGGAAGAGATTGATGATTGGCACTCAGTCTGTTCATGCTTAGGTTTCCTAGATCCGTGCCCATTACTGTGAGGTGAAGCTGGAATCTCACACATGCGAGGCGAGTACTCTGTCCCTCAGCTATGTTCCCAGTACCTTTCCCCTCCACTTTTTATTTACAGACAGTCCTGGTACAGTCCAAGCCGGCCTCCAGTCACCGTAGCCTAGACCAGCCCAGGACTTGTGATCTTGCTGCCTTAGCCTTAGGAGTGGCTGGAAACACAGGCCTGTGCCACCAAGACAGGCATGCTTGGATTCCTGCACTAAAAGGTTCTGTGAAGTGCACAGCCTTGCTGCCGGGTTATAATGAAATCAAGTATTAAACCAGAGGTAGCGGTGCACACCTGTAATCCCAGGGCTTGTGGCCGAGAGAGGAGGATCGGGAATTTGAGACCAAGCTCAGCCACACCATGAGCTTGAGGCCAGCTCAGGCCACATGAGGTCCTATCTCAACCAAGGGTGTAGGGCCTGTGACTCAGCAGGTAAGGCAGCTGCTCCCCAGCCTGACCTGTGTTTCATCCTTGGGACCCACATGGTAGAAGGAGAGAACAAATATTTTCCTTAAACAACATAAATTCTTCATTTTTCTTATTGGTTGGTTGGTTGGTTGATTGAATTTTTTTTTTTTTTTTTTTTTTTTTTGGATTTTTGAGACCGGGTATCTCTGTAGCTTTGGAGCCTGTCCTGGAACTTGCTCTGTAGATCAGGCTGACCTCAAACTCACAGAGATCCACCTGCCTCTGCCTCCCAAGTGCTGGGATTAAAGGTGTGCGCCACCACGGCCCAGCTATTTTTTTATTTTATTTTATTCTAATCGAACTTTAATCTTTATTTTATTGGTTTTTTTGTTTATTTATTTATTATGTATACAATATTCTGTCTGTGTGTATGCCTACAGGCCAGAAGAGGGCACCAGACTTCATTACAGATGGTTGTGAGCCACCATGTAGTTGCTGGGAATTGAACTCAGGACCTTTGGAAGACAAGGCAATGCTCTTAACCACTGAGCCATCTCTCCAGCCCCTTATTGTTTTATTTTTATGTTTATTTTATTCCAATCTTTATTCTAATCTATTTATTGATTCTCTGTGGATTTCACATCCTGCATCTGGATCCCACTCATCTCCCTGTCCCTTCGTATTTGCCCTCTGCCCTTGCAACTCCTCCACAAGATAAAATAAAAAGTAAAGAAAGATCTCGTTGAGGAGGCAGTGTGTGACACAGTGAGTCACACAGTGTGACGCAGTTTACCCTTTAGCCCATCTTCATTTGCAAGTATTTGCTGCTCTGAGTCACTGGTCTGGTTCAAGGCTCCGGTATCTGCTACACCGTCAGAACAGTGTCCTCACTGGAAATCCTCTTGGATACCCTGTTGTTCTGGCTGGAGGTCCTGCAGCTTTGGATCTTCAGGACCAGCCCCTTCTTGTGCTCCAGCAGATCATAGATGGGGTGGATGTTGGGGTGGGCCAACTCATAGCCCTAGTTCTGGGCCTGGGCCAGCCCGCGCCCCCAGCTCTCCCCCACCTTCAACACCAGGGTGAGCCCTCCAGCGCCATCCCAGCTAGCCTGCCCTATGCAGTAGGCAGCAAGGGGCAGGGCCAGGAGAGGACCAGTTCTGGTGACTGTCCTCTGCCCTCCACACATGCATCACACCGCATCTACACCCACCTGCCCACAGGAATAAATAAATGTTGAAAGCTGAAGATAATAAAAGAATTAAAAACCAAAAGGAAAGAAAACCAGAGAGAAAGAAAAACGAAAGATGCAGCTCAATTGGTAAGAGTTCTTAGCAGGCGTGAGATCTTGAGCTTGCTTCTCAGGACCTCCTACATGGGATGTGGTAGTGGCACTGCCTATAATCCTGTAACTTAGAGAGTACAGGCAGAGGGATCAGATGTCCAAGGTCATCCTTGATGTGCTGCCTAATTTTATGCCAATTTAACCCAAGCAAAAGTCATCTGAGAGGAAGGTGCTGTGGGGACAATGTTTTACCCTGAAAACATTTGTTTAATGTATTTGTTTAATAAAATGCTGATTGGCAGGTAGCCAGTCAAGAAGTATAGGTGGGGGGCAACCATGCAGGAAGTAGAGGCGGGGCAACGAGAACAGGAGAATTCTGGGAAGAGAATTCTGCAGTCTGCAGTTGTGACCCAGACACAGAGGAAGCAAGATGTGACTGCCTCGCCAAATGGCTAACATAGACAAGAATAATGGGCTAATATAAGTTATAAGAGTTAATAATCAGTCTGAGCTATTAGGCCAATTAGTTTATAATTAATGTAGACCTCTGTGTGATTCTTTGGGACTTAATGACTGTGGGAAAGGGCAGGACAGAAATCTCCGTCAACAGGAAGGAACCTCAATTAAGAAAATCCCTCCACAAGACTGGGTTGTAGACGTGCCTGTAGAGCGTTTTTTAAATTAGTGATTGATGAGGGAAGGGCCCAGCCCATTGTGAGAGATGCCATCCCTGGGCTGGTGGTCCTGGGTTCTATAAGAAAGCAGGCTGAGCAAGTCATGAAGAGCAAGCCAGCAAGCAACATGTATCCATGGCCTCTCACACAGAAACTGTATTATTTGCAACACTGTTTGGCCTGTTAGTTCAGGCCTTTTATTAAGTAACTTTTTATCTTAAATTAACCCATTTCTATTAATCTGTGTATCACCACGAGGCTGTGGCCCACCACTAAGGTTCTGACATCTGTCTTCAGCAGCCACATGGCGTCTCTCTGACTCTGCCTTCTTTTCTCCTCATTTGGTTTAGTTTTCCCACCTAATTCTATTCTGCCCTGCCATAGGCCAAAGCAGCTTCTTTATTAACAAATGGTAATAAAACATATTCACAGCATACAGAGGGGAATCCCACATTAGGCCTCTGCATCAACTCCTTCAGGTTTCTGCTCTGTTTGAGTTCCTGTCCTGACTTCCCTGGATGATGAACAGTGATGTGGGAGTGTGAGCCAGATAAACCCTGTCCTCCCCAGCTTGCTTTTGGTCATGGTGATTCATCACAGCAGTAGAAACCCAAACTAAGACACTTGGCTACATAGATTGAGACCAGTCTGGGATACAAGGGAATCTTAGCTCAGAGAGAAAAGAATGAGAGAGACAGAGACAGAGACAGAGAGGGAAGAAAGTAAAAGTGTCAGGCCTAGATTCTGTGACACAGCTACAAGTCAATACCAAAGCATGAGCCCAGCCTGTTCCTTGGCCGACTTCTTAGTCTTCTTAATACTCTGCCTATACCCAGTCAGAAAGTTCAGCTGAGGCAGAGAAGGAAACAGAGGCCTGGATTCTGTTACCTTTAAAAATGGCCTCATGTAACTGTAAACCTTGGTGTCAGAATTTGCATTGCCTGCCGCCACAATGAGAAGAGACAGGAACTGAATCCTTGAGTTGTTCCTCGTCAGAGAGCTGGCAGTTTGAGAAGGTGACATAGTAACATCTTTAGAGCATTCCCTGACTCCTCAGTGGGTGGAGTGCTCTCACCGGCTACACAAGGCTCCGGATTGGTTCATTAGGTCTACACAAGGCTCCGGATTGGTTCATTAGCAACTACCGAATAAGCTGGGTGTGGTGCTGTGCACCTGTACAGAATCCCAGAACTTGGGAGGTGGAGGCAGAAGGATCAGGAGTTCAAGGCGTTTGAGGCCACCTGGTCTGTATGAGGCTGTGCCTCAAAAACAAACCAAACCAAAACTTGGTATGAGTTTTATACAGATGGGCACAAAGGCAGTCAGTCATTCCAAAGTTGCACCCTGACCCTCTGGCCAAGTAGTCAGCCTTGTCCCTGAGATTCCTGATGTTGGTGTCTCTCCTAATCTCCTGCATCCTCCCCCTCAGGACAGTCCGTGTCATAGAGTTTGCATGCTCGCACAGCCGCTGAAACTTACAATCCAGGTTCAGTCAGAACAGACAAGCCACCTGAGTGTGTCCATGCTAAGTTACTTACAGTAAGTGTAGATTCCTTTCTAAAATGGGAGGTGCGAATGTGCCCTTAGAAGACTCAGGAGGGTGAGATGGCGCAGCAGATAAGGGCTTTCGCTGTCAAGCCTGGTTCCCTGAGTTCAGTCCCAAAGACCCAGGAGGAAGAGAGCAGACTCCCACAAGCTGTCTCTGACCACCACACCACACGCTCTGGGATGCTCCCTCCCTAAATAAACAAACAGCCACTTACAAAGTGACTCTTCCAATAAATATCTCATGCAGAAAGATTACCCCACTTCAGTGTCCCTCTTGAACCCCAAATCAGGACCTTTCTTCTAATTTTTTTTTTTTTTTTTTTTTGCTTTTTTTTCGAGACAGGGTTTCTCTGTGGTTTTGGAGCCTGTCCTGGAACTAGCTCTTGTAGACCAGGCTGGTCTCGAACTCACAGAGACCACCACCCGACTCTTTCTTTAATTTTTAAAAAAATTAGCCAGGCAGTGGTGGCGCGTGCTTTAATCCCAGCACTCTGGAGGCAGAGGCAGGTGGATTTCCGGGTTTGGTGTCAGTGTGGTCTACAGAGTGAGTTCCAGGACAGCTAGGGCTACACAGAGAAATGTCTTGAAACAACAACAAAAATTTAAAAATTATGTGCATTTCCAGGCATAGTGGCATACATCTTTAATTCCAGAATTTCAGCAGAAGCAGATGCAGGCGAATCTCTATGAGTTCAAGGTCAGCCTGGGCTACATAGTGAGTTCCAGGACAACCAGAGCTACAAAGTGAAACCCTGGCTCACAAACAAACAAACAAACTACGTGTGTGTGTGTGTGTGTGTTCCTGTTCCCTTTCTGTTGCTGTGGTAAAACACTCTGACCAAAAGCGGCTCACAAAAGGAAACTGGGTTTATTTCTTTTTTAAAATTTTTTTAAAGATGTATTTATTATGTATATAGTGCTCTGTCTGCATGTATGCTTGCATGCCAGAAGAGGGCACCAGATCTCATTACAGATGGTTGTGAACCACCATATGGTTGCTGGAATTGAACTCAGGACCTTTGGAAGTGCTCTTAACCTCTGGGCTCTCTCTCCAGACCGAGAATTTATTTCATGTTAGACTTCCAGGTCACAGTCACTGATTGAAGGGAGCTAGGGCAAGAACTCAAAGCAGCTGGCGGTTGATGTCTTCCAGTTCCACTCAGCATAGCCACTGACCATGTAACTCAGAAGCAGAGAAGTACAACAGAAGCTATTCAGTAGCACTGCTGGCCACCACTGCCTGACCTCTATGGCTGACTAATGGCTAACTCTGCACAGTGATCTTCAGGCAAACTTTATTTGTTAGATCACAAACAAAATATCACCACAACCATGGACAGACTGAAGTATACCACCCCAGTCTAACTCAATGAACCAAGTTAGGTGCCACCCTCAGCAGGCCTCTATCAGCAGTGAGGATCTGAAGAGAGAGACTCTCCAACCTATCCAGCTGCCTGCAGGCTGAGCAGTGTGCTCCAGGTTTCCAGCTCTCGTGAGCTATTCCTGCTGGGGTGGGCTCTGGCGATGCAGCTGTCTTTGAGTCATTTCTGCTTCTGCAAGTAACCCCTCACCCATATTCCTGCAGATCACTCCAATAAAGTCATTGCGTTACTCTTGCTCTTGTTCTCTCCTTTTTCAGAAGTGTCCTGTGTAACCTAGGCTAGACCTAAACTCCAGATCTTTTTGCTTCCATCTAGCTCCAAAGTGCTGGAATTGCAAGTGTGCACATCATGCTTTCCTTCCTTCCTTCCTTCCTTCCTTCCTTCCTTCCTTCCTTCCTTCCTTCCTTCCTCCCTCCCTCCCTCCCTCCCTCCCTCCCTCCCTCTCTCTCTCTCTGGACAGGGTTTCTCTTTGTAGCCCTGGCTGTCCTGGAATTCACACTGTGGATCAGGCTGATCTCGAACTCAGAGATCTGCCTGCCTCTACCTCCCAAATATAAGGCTTAAAGGTGTGTGCCACTACCACCTGGCAGGCTATTTTCTTTCTCTCTCTCTCTCTTTCTTTCTTTCTTTCTTTCTTTCTTTCTTTCTTTCTTTCTTTTCTTTTTCTTTTTTCTTTTTTCATTTGTTTTTTGTTTTTTTAGAGACAGGGTTTCTCTGTAGCTTTTGGAGCCTATCCTGGAACTAGCTCTTGTAGACCAGGCTGGCCTCAAACTCACAGAGATCCACCTGCCTCTGCCTCCCGAGTGTTAAGATTAAAGGCGTGCATCACTACCACCCGGCAGGCTGTTTTCTTAAATTCCAGTAAAATCATCCTTCCCGAGTTTCCTTCTGAGTATCTTTTGTCTGCAAAACAAGAAACCCTTAGGCTCTGCCTCCTGTCTCACAGACACCAGCTACAGAGAAGTGTGATGAGGAAAAGCAGAGAGGAGATTCACGATGGTCACAATGAGAAGAGGAATGAATGGAGCTTAATGACCCAACATCTGTACTGGAGAGTCTAGTGGTCATCTTCCAGGTTCTGACTTGAGGACTAGGTTTAAATATACAGCAAGTGGTATGCATAATTAAACAATCCTGGTTAAGATGGAGTCCAGGCCATTCCAGAGTTATTGTCAGTTCCAGTCCTGCCTGCAGGGTGCTCTGATATATTGTTAAGTTGCTTGTCAATTTGAGAGGGGGCAGTACTAACCACATAGATCAGTGGTTCTCAACCTATGGGCCATGACCCTTTTGGGGGTGGGGTCAAATGACCCTTTCACAGAGGTCACCTGTAAAGGGAAGTTTCTGTCCTGCCTGGTCCTGCAGCCATCCTGTCCCAAAGAAACACACAGAAGTTTACATTATTATAAAATGTTTGGCCTATTAGCTCATGCTTATTATTAACTAGCTCTTACAGCTTATATTAACCCATAATTCTTATCTATGTTTAGGCACATGGCTTGGTACTTTTTCTCAGTGCAGCATTCTCATCTTGCTTCCTCTGGGTCTGGGTGGCAACTTCAGTCTGAGACTTTCCTCTTCCCAGAATTCTCCTAGTCTGGTTGCCCCACCTATACCTCCTGCCTGGCTACTGACTGATCAGCGTTTTATTAAACCAATACAAGTGACAAATCTTTACAGGATACAAGACCACTGTCCCATAACAGTCACCTAAGACCATCAGAAAACACAGATATTTACATCACAATTCATAACAGTAGCAAAATTACAGTTATGAAATAGGAATGAAAATTCCATGGCTGTGGGTCCCCACAACATGAGGAACTGTGTTAAAGGTGTCAGCCTTAGGAAGGTTGAGAACCACTGTCTTCCCCTCAGGGTGGAGGTTTCTGTTCTGCAAGGTTTTGTTCCTCATGGAATTCAAGATTCCAGAAGAAACTTACCACTATGCCTCCCTCCAGAGTACAGGCCAAAATGAAGGCAAATGACGGCAAACTTTGCTTCAACTTTTAGTTTTTTTTTGGCAGAAGTGAGTAACCGATGCTGTATGGCAAAAGCTTGTAAATGTCTGTTTCTGGACCCTGCCCTCGGTGACAAAATGGCTGAAAAATCATTGACAAAGAAATTTTTTTTTTTTTAAAGATTTATTTATTTATTATGTATACAACATTCTGCCTGCATGTATGCCTGCGCACCAGAAGAGGGCGCCAGACCTCATTACAGATGGTTGTGAGCCACCATGTGGTTGCTGGGAATTGAACTCAGGACCTCTGGAAGAACAGCCAGTGCTCTTAACCTCTGAGCCATCTCTCCAGCCCGACAAAGAAAATTTAAACTCTCTTTCTCTCCTCTCTCTCTCCTCCCCCTTCCTCCATCTCTCTCTGTCTCTGTCTGTCTGTCTGTCTGTCTGTCTCTCTCTCTCTCTGTCTCTCTGTCTCTGTGTGTGTGTGTAAATGCATGAGTGTTAATCATGACAATACCATTTTGTAAAGTGTCTTCACTTTGGTTAAACAATGACAGTTCCCAAAACTAAAGTAACTCGTTTGTCTAGATTCTTCCCCCGTAACTGCCCAGGGGGGATGTTTGTCTTTTACCTCACATTCTTCAATCTGCTGCTAGTCTTGTTTCCCTGGATACTCCTAGCAACGACCAACCAGGGGCCAAAAAAAAAAAAAAAAAAAAAAAAAAACGAGAAGAGAAAATAAAATTGTAGTCCTCTTCCCACTTCTGTTTCTCTGCCCTGTAACTGGGCCTGGCTCCTCGCACGCCTTCCTCCTCAGGCAGCTCCAATGGCGGCCATCACCTTTGTAGTCAGGCTTCCACGGCTGGCTGATTCGACACTGGGTGAGTTTGGAGAATTTTCTCTCTGAGAACTTTCATTCCGATCATCCATCCGGTAGACTTCTCAGAATCCTTGTGTGGGGGTCCGAGGAAACACTGAAGGAAGACACCAACTCAAATAGTATGAGAGCAGAGAGGACTTATTAATATTCCCACGTGCATAGGTATGCTCATGTGTGCAAAATGGCGGCGACCCTGAGAGGAGTGCACAGGCCCCTTTTATTTATTTATTTATTTGGATTTTTCGAGACCGGGTTTCT
Source organism: Chionomys nivalis (assembly GCF_950005125.1). Taxonomy (NCBI): domain Eukaryota; kingdom Metazoa; phylum Chordata; class Mammalia; order Rodentia; family Cricetidae; genus Chionomys; species Chionomys nivalis. Next base: position 62,604,204 of record NC_080088.1, read on the forward strand.
CCGTAGCTTTTGGTTCCTGTCCTGGAACTAGCTCTTGTAGACCAGGCTGGCCTCGAACTCACAGAGATCCACCTGCCTCTGCCTCCCGAGTGCTGGGATTAAAGGCGTGCGCCACCACCGCCCGGCTACAGGCCCCTTTTAAACACAGCTTAAAAGGTCATCTCCAACATAACTGGAGAAGCAAGCAGCAGTTACATTAGTATACTCTTTTTGTTTGTTTGGTTGGTTGGTTTTTCGAGACAGGGTTTCTCTGTAGCTTTGGATCCTGTCCTGGAACTAGCTCTTGTAGACCAGGCTGACCTCGAACTCACAGAGATCCGCCTGCCTCTGCCTCCCGAGTGCCGGGATTAAAGCCGTGTGCTAACACCACCCGGCACATTAGTATACTTTTAATTGGCTGAGGTTTTATCTTTGGACATACTTGGGTAAGTTTTAAGGGGGTTGCAGGAACTGTCCTTGAGACGTTGTGGGGCTGACTCAGGCCTTGTTGCTGTTTTCTGCCTTGTCCCTGAATGTAATTTCTTGATAAATGACCCTTTGTTGGGAGAAAGACCTGTTTGCCCCTCTCAGAGAACTGAAACCTAAATCCAGCTGTAAAAGTGGGAACGTTGAAACCTTCACTTGGTGTCAACGGAGCTTGCCCCTGACCCCGCTGCTCATGGAGACCAGTGGACGCGGCCCTCTCTTCTCCAGGGGCATCTCACTGAGCAAAGTGTCTAACTTGTGAGATGGCCTCCCTTTTTGTCCTACTTCCTGCCGGGAAAAATTTTCTTTCTAACCCCTCCTCAGCAGACCAAATTCCTGCTAGTATGCTTAGGGACTCTCCTTTGGCGCCCCATAGATTTCTTCACCCTGGGCCTAACAGGCTCTATTGCAACAAAATATCCTTTTTTTTTTTTTTGAGACAGTGTTTCTCTGTGTATCCTTGGCCGTTCTAGAACTTACTCTGTAGACCAGTCTGGCCTTGAACTCACGAAAATCCGCCCACCTCTGTGTCCTGGGGTGCTGGAATTAAAGGTGTGGGCCACCACTGCCTGGCCAAGCTCGTTTATTAAAACAAGCCAGGTGCACTTGCCCAGGGCTACCACCCTGGGCTTGAACTTCACATAAATTACTAAGAATCAGGAAAATGGTGCACAGACTTGTCGACAGGGCAGTCTGATAGAAGCATTTTCTCAGCTGAGGTTTCCTTGTCCCAGATGAAACAGCATCTGTTTGGGGCATCCCCTTTCCCAGTTGTCTGACCCTCTCCAGGGATGGAACATTCTGGAAAAGTTCCATATGCATATTATCTTTCAGTGACCAAATTCCCACAGAACAACTTCCTTCCCTCCTCCTCCACTGTTCAGATTTTCTGCCCTCCAGGACAGCTGCAGAGCTCTCTTACCCTCTATTAGGTCTGGGACACCACACACACACACACCACTGTCATTATCCACCGTACCTCTATGGTAATCAAACCACTGGACCCCTCCACATTTCTTTTTTTTTTTTTTTTTTTTTTTCGAGACAGGGTTTCTCTGTAGTTTTGGAGCCTGTCCTGGAACTAGCTCTGTAGACCAGGCTGGTCTCGAACTCACAGAGATCCGCCTGCCTCTGCCTCCCGAGTGCTGGGATTAAAGGCGTGCGCCACCACCGCCCGTCACCCCTCCACATTTCTTTGTCAAGTATCCGTCCTCTTACTCCCTATGGACTCAGTGGATTTAACCTGTAATTATCAGACTCCTGAAAGTCCACACTTTATGTCTGCTGATCCTCCACACAGCTCCCCCGAGCAAGTCAGACAGCTTCCTCCCCTTAGCTGAAGATCTGCATAACCGAGTGGCAATTCCTATTCACCCAGTAGCCTGCGATCTTCCTCCTCTCCATCCCTCATTCCTCCTTCCACCTCTCACTTCTCAGTTCTGGGTCAAGACCTTTTCACATTGATTTGGCCAAACCCTGATATCCAAATGTCCTGGCCCAATCCTTCCCGAAGATTTCCCTGTTGCCCTCTTCTCTTCGACCAGGCTCTTGCTGGCAACCTGCAAAACCTCAGCCCTGTTCCCAGCACTCTCTTCCAACACATAGAGAACCTCTTCTTCTTCTTTTTTTTTTGGTTTTTCGAGCCAGGGTTTCTCTGTGGCTTTGGAGCCTGTCCTGGAACTAGCTCTGTAGACCAGGCTGGTCTCGAACTCACAGAGATCCGCCTGCCTCTGCCTCCCTAGTGCTGGGATTAAAGGCGTGCGCCACCACGCCCGGCGAGAACCTCTTCTTTGAACTGTCTCTACAACACATCCCTACTGTCCTGAATTTTCTGGCCGACCTGGGATACTTAGTGTTCCCTCCTAAAGTCTGGATAGCATCCCCTACATAAACTAACCTTGGCCTCCCCCGACTCCCTCTTCCCCTGGCATATCTGAATACTGCATAGTTGTAATCCAGGATATACCCTTCCCAAACACACCAACTAACCCAAACAGTACCTTCCCTCCTTTCCCAGCTTAGCAAACGATCTTGTATCTGATCTGGATTCCTAACTTTGATGTCTTCATCCCCAAACTTCATTCCCAAGCTACTTACGGTCCTTACAGAGCTTCTGGACCCTCCTAACCTAATCCTCCCCATTCCCCAAGGTCAAATGGTGCCTTTCCAACTACTACAGCTCTAAAGACTCTAGACCCCTCTAAACCCTTCACCCTGTTTTTAGAATCCTCTCATAACCTGGCCTTAGTCTTCTCTTATTTCTACTGAGAGACACAAAGTGATTGTTATTCTCATGTCATGAGTCCCCTAGATGTTGGGGACTGAGGACCCTCAGACCCTGAATTTTCTATGACCCCCTGCCTGCCAGAATAAACAACTTGTTTTCCTGGGCTTGCAGCTGCTCTGGGCACGAGACCCTCATGAGTTCCTGATGGCAGGGGAGTGGTTTCTGGTGGACTTGCTGCTGAAAAATCTTGGAAACTATGGAATACCCATTAGTCAAGGAGAGCCCTATATAAGCTGCCCTGGAACACAATAAAATGGGCATTCTTGTTTCAAGGATAACCCATCTCGCTGGGAGGTGGTGGAGCACACCTTTAATCCCAGCACTTGGGAGGCAGAGGCAGGTGGATCTCTGTGAGTTCGAGACCAGCCTGGTCTAGAAGAGCTAGTTCCAGGACAGGCTCCAAAACCACAGAGAAGCCGGGCGGTGGTGGCGCACGCCTTTAATCCCAGCACTTGGGAGGCAGAGGCAGGCGGATCTCTGTGAGTTCGAGACCAGCCTGGTCTACAGAGCAAGTTCCAGGACAGGCTCCAAAGCCACAGAGAAACCCTGTCTCGAAAAACCAAAAAAAAAAAAAAAAAAAAAAAAAAAAAAAAAATCACAGAGAAACCCTGTCTCGAAAATCCAAAAAAAAAAAAGATAACCTCCCTCTCTCTCTCTCTCTCTCTCTCTCTCTCTCTCTCTCTCTCTCTCTCTCTCTCTCTCTCTCTCTCCCCCCCCCGTGTGTGTGTGTGTGTGTGTGTGTGTGTGTGTGTTTGTGTGTGTGTTTCAATCTCCAGCCTCTTGCCCAACTCGCAAACCGTCCGTGGTGCAGGCGCCACACCAGAGTCCCCCAGCAGTCTGAGTTTGTACACAAAAGCAGGGAGCCTTTATTGCAGGCTCGAGCGTGGGCTCTCCCCTTGCTCCGACACAGCGGTTGGATCAGAGAGCATGGGCTCAGCTATGGCAGGGTTTTTAAGGAGTAAAGGATGGGCAGGTAGGAGAATTCGGATTTAGATGGGGGCTGAGCTTCTTTCTGATTGGGCAGGAGTGGGGCAGCAGGAGTCTTGTCAAACAGGGATTGGTACAGGCTTTGCGGCAAGGAAATTGGCAACCTATATACGTTAGGAAAGCTGCCTTACTGTTCTGGAGTATCTAGTACTTGTTTGTCTCAATTCTGATTGGTCCCCCGCAGGGTACAGTCTGGTTTCTCCTGGTTATTGTAGAGGTGAGGGAGGCCTAGTCCCAGTACTGTTAGTCCACAGCCTGTCACGGCTGCACAATGTTGTTAGGCCTCTTCATTAATATCTATATGTCTACACGATAGTCTGCATGTCCAGACACACTCAGGATCACAGGGCTGCTCTAGTCTCAGCGCTTAAAGACTCTTGGCGCTGACTCCTCTTAACCTTCTTTTTAAAGATTGTTTTTGAGCTGGGTGATGGCGGCAGACACTTTTGAGGGAGGCAGATCTCTGTGAATGAGATCAAGCCCAGCCTGGTCTACAGAGTGAGTTCCAGGTCAGCCAGGGCCACATAGAGAAACCTGTCCCAAAACACCAAAGGGAAGCGGGCGGTGATGGCTCATGTCTTTATTTTATTTTTTTTAAAATATTTATTTATTTATTTACTATTTATACAGTATTCTGTCTGATTGTATGCCTGAAGGCCAGAAGAGGGCACCATATCTCATTACAGATGGTTGTGAGCCACCATGTGGTTGCTGGGAATTGAACTCAGGACCTTTGGAAGAGCAGGCAGTGCTCTTAACCACTGAGCCATCTCTCCAGCCCTGGCTCGTGTCTTTAATCTCAGCACTCTGAGAGGCAGAGGCAGGTGGATCTCTGTGAGTTCGAGGCCAGCCTAGTCTACAAAGTGAGTTCCGGGACAGCTAGGGCTGTTACACAGAGAAACTGTCTCTAAAAATAAAAAAACAGAAGGGGGAAAATCTTTTTTTGTTTTGTTTTGTTTTCTCGAGACAGGGTTTTACTTTTTAAAATGTGTGTGAGTGTATGTGTGTTTATCTTACGTATGTGAGTGTCCTGGGAGGGCAGAAGAGGGCATCAGATCCCTTGGTACTTCGGTTGCAGGTGGTTGTGAGCTGCCTAATGTGGGTACTGGTAATTGAACTCAGGTCTGATGAAAAGCAGGAAGCACTCTTTACTGTGGAGCTAGATCTTTCCTGGTGTCCTGGGACTCACTCTGTAGACCAGGCTGATCTCAAACTCATAGAGATCCGCCTGCCCCTGCCTCCTGGTGTCCTGGGATTAAGGGGGTGTGCCCACACATCTGTTCTGCCCTGATCTTAATGTTTTCATGTTTTGTTTGGGGGGTTTCATTTGTTCTCCTTTTTCCAGGGCTTTAGGTGTATCATTAAGTTATTGGAGATTTCAGGTTGGAGAGATGGCTCAGAGGTTAAGCACTGGCTGGTCTTCTAGAGATCCTGAGTTCAATTCCCAGCAACTACATGGTAGCTGACAACCATCTCTAGTGGGGTCTGATTCCCGGTTCTGGTGTTCAGGTGTACATGCAGAGAGAGCACTCATATAAAGTAGATAGGTAAATAAATTTCAACCTGAACAGTTCAGATTCTGTTGGATTCTGGGATTTAAGTCTCCATCATTTCATCAAGGGCATGTTTGTTGTTCAATCACATGCTTGTCTATTCTGTGGGAGTTTTTCTGTGTGCTAGCATTTCTCTTTTGGTTGATATGTAGTTTTATTCCATTTTGATCATTTCAACTTTCCTAGATTCGTTAAGATCCACAAATTCAGCAAGGCTGTGGTGGCACACACTTTAATCCTAGCATTTGGGAAGGCAAGAGGCAGGAGGATCTCTGTGAGTTTGAGGCCAGCCTCGTCTATAGAGTGGGTTTCAGGCCAGGCTCTAAAGCTACACAGAGAAATACTGTCTCAAAAAACAAGAACAAAGCAAAGCAAAAAAAGTTAACTATGTCCTAATACATGAACTATTTTAACGGAAATTCCTTGGGCTGCTGAGAAAATGTATAGTGTTTAGATAGGATATTCTGTAGATGTCTGATACCATTTGATCTGTGGTGTCATTTAATCCCGATGTTTCTCTCTTTTTTCTGTCATTTGGTGACAGCAGCATATTGAAGAAACCCCCTACTACTGTGCTGGTTTTACCTGTGACTTTAGATCTAGAAATACTTGTTTTCTAAGATTGGGTACAGGTTTTCTTTGAATATTAAATATCCTCTGTTAGGGCAATTCCTGCAGAATGCTGCAGCTGTTTGGATTCTGGAGTGTTAGCACCTCGTTTTGATCTGCCTTTTGTGACTGCTCCCGTGTATCTGGTACCTTCTGTTTGAAGTATGTAAATCTTATCTGAGAGTTTCCTAAAGTTCAAAGCCTATGCAAAACTTGGTTACAGGAGGACAAGGCAAACGGAGTTGTCCTGAGGTTTTGGAATTTGTATTGGCTTTGTCTCTTTGAAGGATACTTCGTTACTGTATCAGCGAACAGAGATGTTCTGAGGTTTTGGCATATGGGAAATTTACTTGCTAAAGGTGTAAATTATATAACAATAAAAAAGACCTTTGAGCCTGGCAGTGGTGGCACATCCCTTTAATCCCAACACTCAGCGAGGCAGAGGCAGGTGGATTTCTGTCAGTTCAAAGCCAGCCTGGTCTACAGAGTGAGTTCTAGGACAGCCAGAGATACACTAAGAAAAACCAAAAAAAAAAAACAACCCCAAAAAACAAAAAACAAAAACAAAAACTCTGTCTCCAGCCACCCGCCTCAAAAGGGCCTTTGCAAAGCTAGAGTCAGTTTACCAGAGGCTACTCCCCTGCAGCTGGAAAAACGACAAAGCATCCTAGAGGACCTGTTTCTTCTTTCCTCAGACCCACAGGAACCCAACACCAGAAACAACAGTCTTCATATTGAGTTGTTCCCATAAACAGTATAAAGTGACCTTCTTTTCCCTGGCTCACTACTTTTTGCTTTGAACTCTGTATTTCAGGTATTAGGACAGTGACATCTGCTTGTCTTATCGATCCAGTTTACTGGGAACATCTTTTTCCACCCTTCTGCCCTCACAGTGTCTGTTTTGTGTGTGTGTGTGTGTCTCGTGTTGAGCTTCTTGTAGGAAAGCAATAGATGGTTCCTACCGTATGATCCAGTGTACTAGTCAGGGTCTTTTGATTGGGCATGGAGACCCCCCCATGTCCACAGCTAGAATTGAAAGCTACTTCTTGCCAGGCGGCGGTGGCTCAAGTCTTTATTGCCAGCACTGTGTGTGCGTGTGCATGTGTGTGCGTGTGTGCGCGCACACACCACATGAGTACCTGGTCACTGAGGTCAGAGGAGGGCACCAGGTCTCCTGGAACTGGAGCTGCAGATGGTTGTGAGGCTTCATGTGGGTGCTAGAAATTGAACCTAGATCCTTTGCAACAACAACAAGTGGTTATTAACTACTGAGCCGACTCTCCAGCCCCAGTTTCAGAACTTGAAATACATCATTCCAAGTTGTTCTGGCTTTTCAGTTTCAGGTAAACAATCTTGTGATACTCTGATGGACGAGGCTTTGCTTGTGAATTGGCATTTTTCTCTTGCCACTTCCACATGCTTTTGCTGTTCTGTAGATGTGATTTTTTGATTTTTTTTTTTTTTTTTTTGGTTTTTCAAGACAGGGTTTCTTTGTGGCTTTGGAGCCTGTCCTGGAACTAGCTCTTGTAGACCAGGCTGGTCTCGAACTCACAGAGATCCGCCTGCCTCTGCCTCCCAAGTGCTGGGATTAAAGGCGTGCGCCACCACCACCCGGCTATATGTGATTTTTTTTTTTTTTTAAAGACTTTATTTATTTATTTAGTATACATACATGCCAGAAGAGGGCACCAAATCTCATTATAGATGGTTGTGAGCCACCATGTGGTTGCTGGGAATTGAACTCAGGACCTTTGGAAGAGCAGGCAATGCTCTTAACCTCTGAGCCATCTCTCCAGCCCCTATATGTGATGTTTTAACTGTAATACGAGGAAGGAAAGTTCTGTTCTGATCTTGTCTCTTTGATATACTAAATGCCTCCTGGTTAAATCTCGTTTGGCATCTTGCTTCTTATCTCTGGGAAATTTCCTGTGATTCTTTTGGAAGTGTTTTCCAGGCTGTCCTGGAACTCACTGTGTAGACTAGACTGGCCAGGAACTCAGAGATCCATCTGTCTCCTCGTGAGTGCAGGGGTTAAAAGCACCACTCCTGCCTGCATGGTTATAATCCTATCAAGTCCACAATTGAAATTAATCATCAATCTCACTGGGTAGACCAGGCTAGCCTTCAAACTCACGGCAATCCTTCTACCTCAGCCCTCTGACTACAGTTGTGTGTTATCCTACTCGGCTTCAAAATGAAAAGTTTTGAAGTAGAATAAGGTAAAAAGACCAATTATTAGATACTGATTTGTTGATTTATTTGGTGATTTACTGTTTGTACCTACTTATTTGCCTAGCACGACTTCCCTTGCTACCTGAAACAGAATGACCTGCTGAAACAATGGGTTGTTGCTCTTAGCAACCTGCTGGCTGCCATGTATATACTCTTATGTAACATCTGGCTTGCGTGCCTGCCCCACCTGGTTTAGATATAAAGTGAATATACAGTCTGGCCCCGGGATCGGAACCTTTCCGAAACAGTCCCGGCTTAGGTTTACCGGGACACCTCCCCCTCTTCTCTCTCATTAGTATTAGAGTGCTTATTCTAGAAGGATTTCCGCGACCATTTTATTGAGTTGCATAGGGTGATGCACACCGGTAATCCATCCATCATAGTGCTTATGAGGCTGAGTCCGGAGGATCTGAGTCCAAAGCTAGTCAGTGGTGCACAGTGAGACTCTCTTTAAAGAAAAAGTACATTGGGTGATTGCTGACGCACCCACCAGAAAAAGAAATTTTATTGTAAACTTTCTGAGTTCTGGTAGGCCAATTACCATCGAACTGGAGGCCCTGCCCTCCTGGGGAGATGTTAAAGAAATAAGTTACATTACTAGGGGCTAAAGATCAACAGGGAAAGTCGAGTGGGAAAGCCTGCGCCCCTCCAGAGCGAGAGTGCGAGGGCTCAGTGGCTCGTACATCGGCTGAGGTCTGTTTTAGCCTTTCTTTTTTCTTTTCTTCTTCTTTTTTTTTTTTTTTTTTTTGTTTTTTTTTTCGAGTTAGGGTTTCTCTTTGTAACAGTCCTGGCTGTCCTGGAATTCACTTTGTAGAGCAGGGTGGCCTCGAACTAAGATCCCCCTGCCTTTGCTTCCCAAGTGCTGGGATTAAAGGAACGCGCCACCGCGCCACCACGCCACCACCACCACCACCAGGTTTGTTTTAGCCTTTCTGACGGCAAAAGCTTGAAGGGAGCTAATGGCCGGAAGTCGGAAACCTGCCTTGAGGGGCCTGGGCCAACACGAGATTGCAGTTCCTCCAGAACCTCCGTTGCAGACCCACGCCTGGAGCAGAAGCACACCAGCGTTTCTAAAAGCAGGCGTCTCTAGCCACGCCCTTTGCACAGGGCGTGGGCGGAGCTCCTGGCGGAAGGGCAAGGGAGGAGGAGGTGACGCGAAAAGCGGGCGCCGGTATCGCGCAGCGGCTGGCAGGAAGCTCGGCAGCCCTGCCGGCCGCGAGCGGGCCGGAGTCCGGGTGGCTGGTCGGGCTTCTCCGGGTGTGGGCGTGGGCGAGGCAGCGGTCCCGGCGGCCGCAGCGTTCGTCCAGGCAGCGGGTTAGGTGCCGGGAGCCAAGCACCTAGGTAAGCGGGAGCGGGGCAGCCCCGGCGTCCGCGGCGCTGCTGACCAGCCCTTCCCCACGCCAGCTCAGCGCCGCCCGAGGCCCTCACACTTCCCCACGGCCGCACCGCAGGCCGCCTAGTGGGCGCTTGTCTCCGGGGACCGCGGCCCTTCTTCCTCTGTAGCCAGAGCCTTGAGATCAGACAGCTAGAAAACCCGCTCCCTGGGCTGCTCTTTCCGAAGCCAGGGGACGCTTTGCCTGTAGATCGCTGTCAGGCTCTCAGCTCCTGCCTTATCGGAAGTCGAGGGGTTTGAGTTTATCCGACAGCTCTGCTTGCTGCTTGCTTTGGTTCCTTCCCACCACGCTTATGCATGGCACTCTTGGGCTTTAGGTTGGTGGGAGGCTACTTTTTTATTCTATCTGGGCTGGGCAGTATTAACCCCGATTTCCACTGTGAGGCCATTCTGTTGGGGAAAGTGAGATGCTGAAAGGTCATGGGAGTTTGTACTTAAGAGTCCGGAGAAGCTGAATTGAAGCGCTAGTCTGCTATTTGGTATTGTTTTTAACTTACCGCCTGAACGTAGGCATTTTTTTTTTTTTTTTTTTTTGGTTTTTCTAGACAGGGTTTCTCTGTAGCTTTGGTGCCTGTCCTGGAACTAGCTCTTGTAGACCAGGCTGGCCTCGAACTCACAGAGATCCGCCTGCCTCTGCCTCCCGAGTGCTGGGATTAAAGGCGTGTGCCACCACCGCCCGGCCGTAGGCATGTTCTTATACCTGTACAAATTAGTTGGAATAATTGAATGACATTTTTTGAGGCTCTGGTTAAAACGCCATTTAAGAATATTCAGGGCACATGGTACATCCCTAATTATGCTTTTTGCCTTTTGTCCAGAATAAGCTTAGTATCGAGAAGGGTGCCAGGAGAGATACCAGGATCTTGTGTGGTTGGAACTTAACTGCAATCTGTGCTTTGAGTGTGCAGCATCCAAGAAAGCTAGTCACTCAGATGCTTGTGCTTATCGATAGAGCACTGGCATAAGGATAATTCATCAGTTTCTCCCATTTGGAGATATCATTTGTGCTCTGGGCTTTGAGAAAAGACCTGGGAGATGCCTGGTTTATGTTTCGTCCTATTTAGGAGTCCTTTGCTCCTATATCTCGGATTCCCGATACTCTGCTCCTAAAACATACCGTATGTGGCTCAGGCTGGAAGGCAGTTTGCTGTGTAGATTATGCTGGCCTTGAATTTACAGCTATCCCCATCTCAGTCACCGTCTCCCAGATGTTGGGATTACAAGCCCGGTTTGTACATCTTTTCTCTTTTGCCCTCTTTTTTTTTTTTTTAATTAAAAAAAATTTTTTCAAGACAAGGTTTCTCTGTGTTGCTTTGGAGCCTGTCCTGGAAATAGCTCTTGTAGACAAGGCTGGCCTCGAACTCACAGAGATCCTCCTGCCTCTGCCTCCTGAGTGCTTACGCCACCACCACCCAGTTTGCTCTCTCTCTTGTCCCCCCTCCATCTTTTGTATAAAAAAAGCGTACATGCATATTTTGCCTGCATGTCTGTGCATCACATCTTGTTTGGTGCCTATGGGGAGCAGAAGAGGGCGTTGGATCCCCTGGAACTAGTGTTATGAGTGATTGTGAGGCACTGTGTGGGTGCTGGGGATAGAACACATGCTCTTCACCACTGAGCCATCCACCCTACCTTCCCACTTCGGTTTTCATGGTAACCTTTGCCTTTCTCTCCACCTTTAATTTTTACTATTATTATTGTTATTATTTGAATGAACCCAAAGCATCACATATGCTAGGCAAGCACTAAGCCTGGTTCCTATGTCTTTTTGATTTACTCCCTGATTTTGTCCTGGTACTTCTTATCTTGTGGATTCTTTGAGAAAGGTATATAGGAGGTATATACTTTGATAAATCACCTGTCTGAAAACCTTTTTCCCTTTTCAGTCATTAATTCTTAGGCGGGCCTAAAATTCTCTTGTTAAATAATTTTCTGTCCGAACTTTGAAGCCTTGAAGGCATTTCTCCATTGCTTTCTAGTTTCTAGTCAAGGTGGGTGGGGTGCGCTGACCTGTGTGGGGTCTCTTCCGGAACCGTTCTGCACTCTATGTATTGAGACAGAATCTCTCATTGAATGTGGAACTGCCCATTTGGCTGGCTGGTTGACCATCAAGCTCTAGGGATCTGTCTTCTACTACCTAGTTCTGGGATTATAGGAATGTGTTGTTGTGCTCAGTTTTTATGTGGGTCCTGAGGACCCAAAATCAGGTGGTGTGGCACCTGCACCAAGGGACGGGCAAGGGGCTGGGGATTGAAATACACATACACACACACACACAGAGACAGACAGGCAGACACAGGCCATCCTTGAAACATGAATGACAATTTTATTGTGTTCCTGGGCAGCTTATATAGGGCTCTCCTTGACTAATGGGTATGCCCTAGCTCTCAGGATTTTTCAGCTGCAAGCCCACCAGAAACCACTCCCCTGCCATCAGGAACTCATGAGGGTCTCGTGCCCAGAGCAGCTGCAAGCCCACCAGAAACCACTCCCCTGCCATCAGGAACTCATAAGGGTCTCATGCCCAGAGCAGCTGCAAGCCCAGGAAAGCAAGCTGTTTACTCTGGCACGCAGAGGGTCATAGAAAATTCAGGGTCTGAGGGTCTGCAGTCCCCAACAAGGTAGCAAGCATTTTTCCCACTGAGGCATCTCCCAGCCTCTACACCCCCAACCCCCACCCCGCCTTTTTTCTTTTTCTTTTTTTCTGAGATCTGAGAGTCTGCCTACTTGTGACCCGTCTGCCTCAGCTTCCGAGTACTTGGACTGCAGGAGGTGTAGCTGCACCTGGGGGAGCGGGCAGTCAGTTCTCAGATAGCAGATCTCATTCTTTTCTATTTTTCCCATTCACCCTGTTTTTGTGTTTGTTTTTTGTTTTTTGTTTTTTTTTTTTTTTTTTTTTTTTTTTTTTTTTTGAGGCAAGGTTTCTCTGTATAATAGTCCCAACTGTCCTGGAACTTATTTTGTAGACCAGGCTGGCCTCAAACTCAGAGATCCACCTTCCTCTACACCCCAGTGCTGGGATTAAAGGTGTGCGTCACCACATCCTGCTCATTGTATATTTTTTTAATTTGAAATTATGTATAAAGAAGATGTCCCTTCTACCTGTTTTGTTACCCTTTAAAATTATACAGGGCATAGTGATACATGCCTTTAATCCCAGCACTCCAGAGGCAGAAGCAAACTAATCTCTGTGAATTCGAGGTCAGCATGGTCTTCATAGCAGGTTTCAGGCCAGCCAAGACTACATAGTGAAACCTCTCTCTGTGTGTCTCTCTGTCTCTCACTCACAGAGTATTTATGTGTATGTTCTGGCACCACAGTGACATTTCGGGTTCATAGGTTCAGGCTGGCCTCCCACTGGACTGTGTGACCATTGATGGCGTTGATTTCCTTGTGCTCCTGTCTCGGCCTCCAGAGGGCTGGAATTTCAAGTTTGAGTCACTGTGATACCGTTTCTTTCAGTAGATGAGTATATTTAGAAACCAAGGTCTGGTTGTTAGGGTGCTTACTTTTTACTGGGATTGTGTTGCTTCATTGACAGTCAAGAAATATTTATCTGTGTATGTACATTGCCATATCTGTATCTGCATTAAACTCTGAGCTCATAGTAGTACCTCCAGTTTTTCTCTCATCATTTCATGCTTCATTGTTTCTCTAGTGGTGGAAAGTCTAGCTTTAATTATCCACAGCATATTTTATTTATTTGCTCAACTTCAGGATACCAATAATACAGAATTGACTCCTACTTGTATGAAAAGACAGATTTGCTATGCACTGTGCAATATCTGTATGCACACTTTGTCTTTCTTTAGCGCTCGAGCATGTTGTCTAAATATTGTTTTCTAAAGTTGACTGTTAATTTTCTCCCTTTGTGGTGTGGTTGTATTAATCATTTGAAATACAGGGGCTAAGCCGGGCGGTGGTGGCGCACGCCTTTAATCCCAGCACTTGGGAGGCAGAGGCAGGCGGATCTCTGTGAGTTCGAGACCAGCCTGGTTTACAAGAGCTAGTTCCAGGACAGGCTCCAAAGCCACAGAGAAACCCTGTCTCGAAAAACCAAAAAAAAAAAAAAGAAATACAGGGGCTAAGAGATACAACACAGTGGTGGAGCTGCCTGCTGGGCATTCATGAGGCCCTGGTTTAATCTCCAGTATTGCAGAGAGGAAAAGCAAGCACGCCAGGTTCATTTAAGATGTGAAGCATTAGGTTTGTCCTAAAGCCAGAATGGCAGAAAGCAGAAAGACATACAGAGAAACAACCCTTCCCTCATCATTTCTTGCCCCTCCCTCCTTTGGAACTCATCTGAACTTCACCTTCTTCATCTAAGGATGGATCCTGTAAATCACTGCATGCTGGTTGCTGAAGGAATCCTTGCCCCATTGAAGCTTCATTCATCCTGTAGATAAACTAGTTTATTCAACCATACTCTTGCTGTGGGCAGTGGTGGAATGTTTGCTTTTATAGACAGTGTTGCAACAGATAGCCTTGTCATTGTCCTAGCTGCGTTTTCTGTTCAAGTTGCTTAAAGTAAAGTTGCCAGATCAAAGGATAAATACTTCTGTGGAATTTATGAAATCTTAACCAAATTCTCTTCCAAAATGATTACGTCAGTTTGGAATTCCATCAGCAAAGTTTGAAAATGCCTTTTTTAGTCAGGTGGCAGAAGCAGGAGGATCGCATATTTGAGGTAGGTCTTGGCTACAGAGTAGTATCTGGGAAACAAAGTATCTTTTGGCTAGAGAGATGCCCAGCTGTCAAGAAAGTAACTCGAGATCTCCAGAAGGAGACTGTCTTACTGCTTTTCAATGTTTAAGGGCTATTTAGAAATTTTTATTTATGAATTGCCTCCTTATATATTTTTTCTCATTAGGTTATCAAGCTTTTTGTCTTTTATTTCTTAATTTAAGAGTTCTTTATGTATTAGCAATATTAGCACTTTATATGTCATGACTTTGTTAAGTTTTTTTTGTGTATGTATAGTTTTTTCTTTTAACAGACCTAATTCACTTTTATTTTCCTTGTATAAAAACCCTTATGTGGTGGCCACAGTTGGAGCGTGGGTCCTCTGAACAGAGATCTGGTGTGGGTTTTCACAAGATGGTCAGTGAATTCCTGATAAGGAGACTTGGTGAACACAGTCTCTTTCCAGAGGTCAGGGGTAAGGTAGCTGTAGGTCTTAGAGATCACATCAAAGGTGGCCTTGGCAAAGTTGCCCAGAGTTGCAGTGCAGCCCCTGGCTGATGTGTAGCAGTCATCAATGCCAGCCATCATCAGCAGCTTCTTGGGCACAGGAGCAGAGACTATGCCAGTGCCTCTGGGGGCAGGGATGAGACGCACCAGCACAGAACCACAGCGGCCTGTCACTTTGCACGGAACAGTGTGGGGCTTGCCAATCTTGTTCCCCCATTAGCCTCTCCACACAGGGACAATGGAAAGCTTGGCCAAGATGATGGCCCCTTGGACGGCAGTGGCTACTTCCTTGAAGCACTTAACACCGAGACCAACATGACCATTGTAGTCCCCAATAGCGACGAAAGCCTTGAACCTGGTCCACTGGCCTGCCCTAGTCTGCTTCTGCACTGGCGTGATTTTCAGAACCTCATCCTTTAGGGAAGCTCCCAGGAAAAAAATCAGTAATCTCAGATTCCTTAATGGACAGGGAGAACAGGTAGATCTTCTCTAGGGACTTAATTTTCATGTCTTTAACCAGGCGGCCCAGCTTGGTGACGGAAATCCACTCCTGGTCTTCAGCTTTACCTCTGCCAGCCCCGCCTAATCCTGGGCCCCTGGGTCCTCCGGGCCCTCCTACTGCACTGGTGTCATCCACCAGTTAGTGTTTTCCAGAAGAAGCAGCAGCATATATATAGTTTTTTAGAGACAGGGTTTCTCTGTAGTTCTGGCTGTCCTGGAATTCACTCCGTAGACCAGGCTGGCCTTGAACTCAGAGATCTGCCTGTTTCTGCCTCCTGAGTGCTGGGATTAAAGGCACCACCCAGCTTTTTATAGAGTTTTTCATTGATTGTATTTTCCAGGCTCTTAATCTTTGTGGTGGTCACCACATTGTGTTTGTTAGTGTGTTAGTTGATGGAAATGCAGTGGCTGGTCTTTATTAGAAGAAACGTCATATCACATCCTGAAAAGTCAATGAAGTGGGCTAGCTGGGGCTCCGACGTGGAGGAATATCTGTGTTTTGACTTATGGATTTTCTTACAAACTAACCAACTTTTCTGGAGGATGAACCAGCGATTACCACAGTCTCAGGATGAGTTGAAAAAGAGTGCTTCTTACTGACTGTACCATTCTTCTTCAAACTGTCCTCACAGAATATCTGTTTTACCATTTTTTAAAAAAAAATTTATTTATTTTTATTTTATGTGTATTGGAGTGCATGGTTGTCTGTGTGAGGGTGTCAGATCTTGGCATTACAGACAGTTGTGAGCTGCCGTGTGGGTGCTGGGAATTATACTTGGGCCCTCTAGGAGAACAGCCAGTTCTCTTAATTGCTAAGCAATCTCCCCAGCCCTATTTTACCCTTTTTGAAGGTTAAATTTCTATTCTTAGGGACGAAATTAGGATATAGAGTCTGACTGATACATTTCTTTGATGTCCAAATACACTGGAGAATAATTGTTTGGCCTTTTAGGGGAGCATTAAGTATCTACAATCATTAAATGACCTCTCTTGTCCTGATAGGAATTATCTCATTGACAGTGTATCCTTATAAAGTGCTGGTGTGGAGGGCAAGTCCACAGCGTGAGCTCATTCCTTCAGCTTGCTCTGCACTGCGCTTTCCTGATTTATCTTCGCCAAGAAAGGGAACAGCTTCTCTCTCAGGGCAGGAGGGAGGATCTGGGGTGGAACTTCCTCTTCAGACTTCCTGGGACCTTCCTTTTTCAGCTCCGTCCATATTCCTAACCTTCATAGGTATTTGTTTCCTCTAATTTGGGGCCTTTCTGAGCTCATGCAGCTTACTTCATGGCATTGCCCTTTCTGACCTGCTGAGTGTGTTACTCATCCGTCTGCTTTTTGTTTTTTGAAACAAGGTTTTGTTGTGTGGCCTTAACTGACCTGGAACTTGCTAAGTAGATCAGGCTGACCTTGAACTCATTAAAGATTTGAACTTGGAGACCCTCCAGTCTCTGCTGAGATTAAAAGTGCATACCACCAAGTGTGACTGTTTCTTTTACAAGTTTTATTGATCTTTTTTCATTAGCTTCGTCTGTGGGGGCTTTTACTCATTCATTCACGCACATGTTATTTTTGACAGGGTCTCATTATAAATCACCAAAGCTGGCCTTTAACTTGTGATCCATGCCTCAGTCCCCTGGCTGCTAGGATTATCGGAGTATATGCGTACCTACTTTTTAAAATCTAACTTCCAGCCGGGTGGTGGTGGCGGCACATGCCTTTAATTCCAGCACTTGGGGCGGGTGAATCTCTTTGAGTT
The DNA here is from genome assembly GCF_950005125.1 of Chionomys nivalis. Taxonomy (NCBI): domain Eukaryota; kingdom Metazoa; phylum Chordata; class Mammalia; order Rodentia; family Cricetidae; genus Chionomys; species Chionomys nivalis. The sequence continues at coordinate 62,621,177 of NC_080088.1, forward strand.
CCAGGCCAGCCTATTCTATAGGGCGAATTCCAGGACAGCCAGGGTTGTCACACAGAGGAAAAACCACCCAAACACACATGCACAAAATCTAACTTCTAGCTGTGCATTGTGGCGCACACATATAATTCCAGCGTCTGTGAAGCAGAGGCAGTAGGCTTGCTAATTCAAGGCCAGCCTGAGTAATTTAGAAAGATCTTGCCCCTCCCCCAGTCCAATGTTGAATGTATCATTGGGCTTTGGAGAAGAGACCAAGGTAAACATATATTTAGCCCTCCATGTTTTTTCCTCTCATAAGAAGGTAATATTGAGGCTTGGCAGTTGATGCGCACATCTTTAATCCCAGCACTAGGCCAACAGAGGCAGGCGGATCTGAGTTTGAGACCAACCTGTTTACAGAGCTAGTTACAGGACAGCCAGGGCTACAGAGAAACCCTTGTCTCAAAAAATCAAACAAGAGGGGGACGGGTAATGTGGAGGGGGGGTGAGTGGAGAAGATGGGAACTTTTTCTTACTACATTGTTAGCAAACTTGCCTTCCTGGTTATCTATTGGTTTCTGGTTCATAGTGTGTCATGTGTCATTTCTTCCACTCCTCTTACGGTGGCTAGTGTCTATAGAACTTTTAGTAATACGAGATATCATTAACTTCTGAAATCATGTGTTTGGCTTTTCCTTTTCGTTTTTTGAGACAGGCTCTATACCCCAGGCTGACTTAGAACTCGTGTGGCTGAGGATGACCTGGACCCTTCCCTCCTCTTCCTTTATTTACTTGTTTCACGGGTTTGTATACATAAACACACATGGTATACTTTGACTGTATTCATCTCTCATTCTATTATTCCCCTTCATAGAACCCTTTCTTGCCTCCAAGCCCACCTCCTACTTCATCTCTCTCTCTCTTTTTGACTTTTGAGAAAGGGTTTCTTGGGCTGGAGAGACGGCTTAGCTGTTAAAGGCTAGGCTCACAACCAAAAATATAAGAGGCAGGGTTTCTCTGTAGCCCTGGCTGTCCCGGAACTCGCTCTGCAGAGCAGGCTGGCTTTGAACTCACAGAGAGCCGCCTGTCTGCCTCCCGAGTGCTGGGATTAAAGGTGTACAACCACCCCTCGACTCTCTCTTTTTTTCTGGTGTACCACTACATTTAGTTGTTGCTTGTAGGAGCACAGGTGATGGGTTATCACTTGAGAAAGAATAACTTAGCCAGTGGCTACTCTACTGAAGAATATGATTCCCCCTCCCCCAGTAACCTTTGATTGTCTAGAGCTCCTCAGGGAAGAGTAGGTGAGCCCTCCATGATGGAATGTTGCTGGGCCCAGTCTTGTACAGGTCCTCAGTAGACAGCCATTGCTGCTATGAGTTCGTGGGCACAGACACAATAGACAGCCATCGCTGCTGTGAGTTCGTGGGCACAGACTCAGTAGACAGCCATCGCTGCTGTGAGTTCGTGGGCACAGACTCAGTAGACAGCCATCGCTGCTGTGAGTTCGTGGGCACAGCAGCTGGGTCACACCTACACAACAGCGGTCCACAGCACTTTATCTTGCGTTCTTCATTCTTGTCCCTTCTTCCTTGTTCCCTGAGCCTCGCAGGGTATATATGCTATCGATGTCCCTTTTAGAGCTGAGCACTCGAGTCACGTGTTTATATCACTTTGCTCAGCTATGAGTCTCTGTATTAACTGCTGCTGACTTCATACAGAGCAGCACCAATCTATGGGTATAGACATAAATACCCAGAAGGCATTGTGATCCCATGTCCTTTAGTCAGAGCTCTACTACTTGTAGGGCTTGTCACCTGCCCAGCCCTGGGGTTTTGACCAGGTTTATAGTGCCAGGTGTGAATACCCTTCTGTGGGGGGTAAGCCTCAGATCTCACTGGAATTGGTTGGTGTCCTCATAACCTTTGTGCCACTGTTGCTTGTTGCTCCAGGCACATCTTGCCTGGTAGGTTGTAGCTTTCAGGGTGCATAGCTGCATAAGATTGATGACCTTTCTCCCACAGACCTTGAGCTGATCTTTCTACCTCATTTCCTGAGGGTTAGGGTTGATTATGCGTGTGCATCTTGATGACTAATGGTTTTATGTGGTTCTGAGGATTGAATCCAGGGCTTTGTGCAGGCTGGGCAAGTGCTCTGTCTCCAGCCCAGTGTCTTGTTCATTGAACAGAGGCCCTCTGCAGGCTAGGCTGGCACTGACTGTTGTAGCTTTGTGTCTGGTTTTCATTCATCCTGCTCACTGCTCACCTCTGTCAGCTGTTCCTGGCATTCTCTGTGTGTGTGTTTGTCGGTGGCTCTTATAGTCACTCGAGAGCCAGTGTAACTGGGTGAGAGCAGCTGGCGAGGTGCTGTTTCTTACAGACAGATTCTGACTTGTGGAAGTGGAGTCTGGTCTCCTGAGGTTGATGGCTATGTGGACCAAAGATAACTTTCCCTTTTAAAAAAAGATTGCCTGGGCTGGAGAGATGGCTCAGAGGTTAAGAGCACTCTCTGACTGCTCTTCCAGAGGTCCTGAGTTCAATTCCCAGCAACCATCTGTAATGAGATCTGGTATCCTCTTCTGGCCTCTTTAAAAAAAAATGCCAGCACCTTTAATCCCAGCACTCGGGAGGCAGAGGCAGGCGGATCTCTGTGAGTTCGAGGCCAGCCTGGTCTACAAGAGCTAGTTCCAGGACAGGCTCCAAAACCACAGAGAAACCCTGTCTCGAAAAAACAAAACAAAACAAAAAAAAAACCAAAAAAAAAAATGCCAGCAAAAGTTGTTTTCCTGTTGGAAAATTATAAATAAGCTGATATGAATCTGTTCGAAGTGGTATTTGGTGCTTCTCCCTTACTGTCTTTTACTTTGCAGTTGAGAACACAGAATCTGAATGACATGTTTCAAGTCACTTAGCTAATGAGAAACAAACTCTGTCTAGCAAGGTGGCTCCGGTACTAAAATCTCAGAAATTCTCTTCTGATTCTTTGCCTTGTATGTTCTATTAGAGACTGATGCAGCAGGCTGAAGAGACGACTCAGCAGTTAAAAACACCTGTTGCTTTTGCAGAGGACCCAGGTTTGATTCCAGGCACCCACATAGTAGCTTACAGCCATCCATAATTACAGTTCCAGGGGATCCAACGTCCTCTTCTGACCTCCTCAGGCAGTAGGCATGTAAGTGGTGCACCTACATACATGCAGCCACATACTCAAGCACATAAAACACATAAAATAAAAATAAATCACAAAAACAAAAACTGGTATATTTTGAGAAGTTTTGGGTTTTGCTTTGTTTTTTGAGACAGGGTTTCTTTGTGTAGTCCTGGCCATCATGGAACTAACTCTGCAGACCAGGCTGGCCTCTAACTCAGAGATCTGTTTGCCTTTGCCTCCTGAGTATTGGAATTAAAGGCATGCATCACTAACCACTGCCTGGCAAGTTGTTTTTTGTTTTTTGTTTTTTTTTTTTTTTCCTGAGACAGAGTTTCTCTGTGTAGCCCAGGCTGTCCTGTAACTTTTTATGTAGACCAGGCTGGTCTCAAACTTGCTGAGATCCGCCTGCTTCTGCCTCCCAAGTGCTGGGATAAAAGGTGTGCGCCACCACCGCCCAGTGGTTTTTTGTTAAAGGTGTCACTCACTATACAGCACTGATTGACCTAGAACTCACTGTGCAGAAGAGACTGGTCCAGAACTCGAGATTGAGGTCCACCTGGTCACAGCTTCCCCAGTGTTGGTATTAAAGGCATGTGTGACTGTGTACCCTGACAGTTCTTGAAATGTCCTCATCAGAGGCAGGTGTAAAGAAAATATGGCTTGTTAAATGTTCATGTCTTCCTTCTTTCCTTTTCTCTTTGCAGTGGGACCTTCAGTCAGGTAGGATTTCTTTATGACTGATAGAAGAAATTGGAATGCATATGTTCTTTTTCATTTTTTCTGATCTTAGCTGTGATATGTCTTTATGGCATATTTACAGTGAAATCTAACTTTACCTTTTTTTCTGTTTAGGTACATCAGTTCTCATTATGCATCAGAAAAATGAAAAAACAGAAGAAAATTCTATGGAAAAAAGGAATTCACTTAGCCTTTTCTGAGAAATGGAATACTGGGTTTGGAAGCTTTAAGAAGTTCTATTTTCCTCAAAACCTGTGCTTTCTGAAAGCTAAGCTGGGAAGGCCGGTTGTTTGGGGTCAGCAGTTGAGGCATTTCCAATATAGTAAGAAGGGTCCTCACATCCAGAAGTCATGGATTCAGGATGTGCCACTTTGTGCAAAGGCCAGGTCTGGAGTGGCTGCTCAGAATGGTAGCACTTTGTATGCCAAAGTAAGCAGGAAGGGCACCAAGCACTTCCTTTCTTCCTCAAGAAGCTTCCTGAAACTCCAAGCAGATAAGTTACTGTCATCAGCAAAGAATTTGGACCATGGATACTGCAGAGAGAAAAGGCTCCTGAAGGCAGTCACTAGCTTGTCAACAAATACTGTCTTAGGTAAGGCCAGTGATCACAAACCTAGGACAGGCCCACAAGCTTCAGACTTTCCCATGAAGTTCAATGGGGAGAGCCAAAGTCCAAGTGAGAGCGGCAAGATTGTGGTCTTGAACAAACATAGAAAGCGTGTCTGTTATGGCTGCTACCAAGGGCTAGAGCACCACAGGAATGGGAGGAAACCCTTGATTCCGAAAAAGTTCCAACTTAATCAACATCGAAGAGTCAAAGTGTCTCTTATGATGTATGAGAAATTATCCATGATTAGATTTCGGTATAGGATTTTCAGATCCCAGCACTTCAGAACGAAAAACAGAGTTTACAAGCTAAGAAAAGCCCAGAGGAGCTGGGTACAGAAGGTTGCTGGGGACCATCAAGAGAACTGTAGGGATAACACTGAGGCTGGCAGTTGCAGCCCGGTTCCTTCCCCAGAACCTGAGGACCCTTGTCGGTGTCAGCCATACCTTACAGACATGGATGGCAGTGCCGTGGTGAAGGGGAAGAACTCGCATGTGCCTGATGGTCACACTAAAGAAAGCCCTTTCTTGGACAAGGAGCGCAATTTAGATGAAGCCTTCCCTGAGCAACAGAATGGCTCTGCCACATACGCCTGGGACCAATCACCCTCTTCTCCTAAGTGGGAGTGTACAGAGCAAATTCACGAGATCCCTTTAACAGAACATCCTCCTAGTAACAAGCTCACTTCGGAAACGGAAAGAGCAGTTCTGACTCTGGGTCAGGAGAGTGGGACAAGTGCTGTCAGTGACGACAGAGTAAGACTGTCGGTGTCTGGAGCAGACGCATCTGTGGGTGCTGTGGATGGGCCTGTGTCTGAAAAGCCTCCTCAGAACGAGCACTTCCAGATGGAGGAGGATGGGTCTCTCAAGCAGAACATCCTTAGTTCTAAACTGCTGGACCACCCTTACTGTAAAAGTCCCTTGGATGCCCCCTTGATGTGCAGTGAACTCAAAGCAGAAAACCAAATGGCGGGTGGCAAGGGCAGTCAGAAAGCTTCTCCAGTGGATGATGAGCAGCTGTCAGCCTGCCTCTCCGGTATGCACTGTTCTTTGTTGCCCTCCATTATCCTTCCTAGAAGTCTTGGTTCACCCTCCCACACATGGCTTTCCCTGGAGGCCATTGGATGTTCGTGGTGCCTTTTACACTGCTCCCTTATGGAGATGTTGCTTAGCTCCCTTCTCGGTTTGCTGATGGACACTTGGATTGATTTTGCTATAAGGGTTCAATGAACTTTTGTATACAATTGTTTCTGTAAGTTAAATTGCTATTGAAATTGCTGGTAAAAGAATGTTGATATTCAAACAGTTTAAGAGAATGGCCAAATTACCTTTTAAACCTAAGTTTTACCAGTCAGTCATACAGATTACAGGTGAGAATTTTATAAGATCAGGTCTTTGTTTTTAGACAGAATCTTAGGTAAAATCAGTCTGGCCTCAAACTTGCATGCAGTCGAGGATGACTGAATTCATGATGCTCTCAAGTGCTGGATTACAGGTATGTTATCACCATACATGATTTATATGGGGCTGTGGAGTGAACGCAGGGCCTTGTGCATGAGAGGCAGACATTCTGTCAACTGAACTCTACCCAGCCTGATGACTTCTGTGTGTTTGGCTGCATTTGATTGGTACATAGTTTTTCTTTACCTAGTTCTCCTTAGGATTGTTTCTCTTTTATTATTTATTTATTTATTTATTTATTTATTTATTTATTTATTTATTTATTTTACAGTATCTCAGTACTGTGCCTGCAGGCCAGAAGAGGGCACCAGATCTCATTACAGATGGTTATGAGCCACCATGTGGTTGCTGGGAATTGAACTCAGGACCTTTGGAAGAGCAAGTGGTGCTCTTAACCACTGATCCATCTCTCCAGCCCTTCTCTTTTATTAATATATGAGAAGCTCCTGTATACCAGCCAGAATTATGGTTTCTATGAATATAGGAACAAGCAGAATACAATGATCTCTGCTTCCATGGACCACCATATCAGTTTAGATATAAAGATGCCAAATTAATTGTAATTGCCAAGGATTGTCACTCCCAGAATATAACATTCTTTAGTGCCACAACATTGTTGTTGTTTAGACAAATTTTAAAGTTTTTGTTGTTGTTTCTTTTTTCTTCTTAACAGTATTTATTATTTTTTTGACAGTTCCATATCTGTATACAGTGTATCTTTTTTTCCTTTTTCTTTTAGTTGGGGTTTTACTGTATCTCTCTGACTGTCCTGGAATTTGCTATGTATACCAGGCTGTCCTTGAACTCACAGAGATCCATCTGCCTTCCAAGTGCTGGCCTCTTCCCTCTTTTTTTTTTTGGGTGAGACTGTGTTCACTGTGCATCCCAGATTGACTCTGGACTTGGCATCCTCCTGTCTCATCTTCTCTGGTGCTGGTATTAATGGTATTAAAAGGCAAGAGCCACCATACCCAGGTTACACAGTTCTTAAAAGAATTTGCTCCAGACTCTGTCTCCCAAATACTGAAATTAAAGATGTGTGCCACCACACCTGGTGTTATACAGTGTAACTTGATCATATGCAACCCCAACTTTCTCTCCCTGACACCCCCAACACATCCCTCTTTTCCCTCCTTGTTCCTTCCATCCGTCCCCACTCAGTCCTAACTGGACAATACTGTTGGGATGTTGACTGATTTTGTTGGCTGATCTTGTGCTGGTGACCATAGCTGCCGTGAGCTCACGGGTGCAATGGTCGTGATGTGTCCAGAAGACAGCATGTCACAGCTCTTCTTCCCACCCTTTGACCCACTCTTCCTCAGTGTTCCTGTGAAGGTCAGGACAGCTTTGTGGAGTTCGTACTCTCTACCTATTAGATGCAATCTTTCAAAATATTAAGGTTTCCTTATTTCTCCATTCTTTCATGTAGACTAAGACCCCTGTGTAGAAACAAGATAGCTATTAAAATACAAAGGCTGGGAAAATAGCAGACATAAATACTCTTGGGGCTGGAGAAATAGCTCTATGATTAACAGACCTGGCTTAGGCAGAGACCCAAAATGACAGCTCACAACCATCTGTAATTCCAGTTCCAGGGGATCTGACACCCTGTTCTGGCCTCCTTAGGCATTAGGCACACATGTAGTACACAGACATAAGCAGAAAAAACACCTTTATACATAATAAAAACAAAAAATTTAAAAATGTTATGTGCTTTATTCTTAGAACCTCCAACAGACTTGGGTGAAGAATCAGAGGTAATGATTTAAAAAACCTAGGGCTGGGCTGGGAAGATGGCTCAGTGGGTAAAGGGTAAAGGCACTTGCTGCCAGGCCTAAGGACCTGAGAACCATCTCCCACGTGCTGTCCTTTGACCTCTGTTTGTGTGCTTTTGGCAGGTGTGCCTTACTGTACACACACACACACACACACAGAGCGAATGAACGAATGGAATAAAAGAATAAAGGGCTGAGGTGCATTCTGTGGTTTGTCCAGCATGTCTGGGGCCCTGAGTTGGGATTCCCAGAAAGTTGGGAGCCACTCTGGTGGGAGCTGAACAGGAGGAAATACAGGGTCTTCATCTTTCTCTGTGCAGCAGAGTCCTTTCCATTTTGAATTGACAGCCTAGCAGAAACCATGGTTTGGAGCCACAGAAGGAACTGGTTACGGTTTTCCCATCATAGTCCAGTTCAGCTGTCAGCCTGGCAGGCCATGGCTCTTCCTTATCAGCACATCCCTTTGTGAGCCCCTGAGCCTTCCTCAGCTTCTTTGTAAGCTGTTTACAAGCAATGTTGGTTTTTTTTTTTTTACTGGAGATTTGCTCAGTGGCCGTGATTGAAACCATTAAATTAATATATACATCAGTTGACGGCAGACGGCCTTATAATCTGGATGAAATCCCTTTTGAAATTGTTTCCTTGGTTGTAGATGTAGCTCTGTTGGAAAAACTTTTATACCACAGCTAATTAAATAATAAAAATTGTTTTTTAAAAATCCCTGTTTTAAACCAGGTCTCTCTAGAGCCTGGCCTGGTCTATAATCCCAGCTGCTGCTGGAAGTTGAGTTGGGAGGTCTTAGACCAGCCAGCCTAGGCCACAGAGGGAAAGGCCTTGCTCAGTTACCCAGTCAAGCTTCCCTCCCCTCACGGGGCTATTCAAGCCTTGTGAGTAGTAGGTTTGCTCTGCTGTGTGGATGGAGCTGCCCTCAGACTTGCTATGGTCCTCCTACTGTTGCTGTCTCAATGATGGGATTGCAGGCATGTGTAGGCATGTACCACCGAGACTGATTCTGTGCTGTATTAACAATGACCGAATTTAAATAATACAGGGATGATGGTCTTTTTTTTTTTTTTTTTTTTTTTTGGTTTTTCGAGACAGGGTTTCTCTGTGGTTTTGGAGCCTGTCCTGGAACTAGCTCTTGTAGACCAGGCTGGTCTCGAACTCACAGAGATCCGCCTGCCTCTGCCTCCCGAGTGCTGGGATTAAAGGTGTGAGTCACCACCGCCCGGCAGGGATGATGGTCTTAACCGATTTTAAAGGTTTTTTTTTTTTTTCATTTCTGTTGTTTGTTTTTGTTTTTTTTTTTTTTTTTTTTTTTTTTTTGGTTTTTCGAGACAGGGTTTCTCTGTGGCTTTGGAGCCTGTCCTGGAACTAGCTCTTGTAGACCAGGCTGGTCTCGAACTCACAGAGATCCGCCTGCCTCTGCCTCCCGAGTGCTGGGATTAAAGGCGTGCGCCACCACCGCCCGGCTGTTTTTGTTTTTAAAGAAATTAACTACTAGGGTTCCCTAGGCATATTAACCCGATGATTTGTTCTCATCCTCTTCCCTCTGTTCCCAGTCCTGTCTAAGAGATAACATTTTGTTATGCTACCCTGGTGTCTTAGTCACTGTTCTATTGCTGTGAAGTGAGACCATGGCCAAGGTAACTTATAAAAGAAAGCATTTAATAGGGGCTTACTTACATTCTAGAGATTTAGTTTGTTATGGTGGGGAGCTTGGCAGCACACAGGAGACATGGTACTGGAGAAGTAGGTGACAGTTGTACATCTGATCTGTAGGCAGTGAGGCACTGCTTGACATGAGCATTTGAAACCTCAAAACCCACCCCCAGTGACACACTTCCTCCAACAAGGCCGTACCTCCTGGAGCCTGTCATTCTTATTCAAGCCACACCTGGCTACCCAGAATTCCTGTGTCCCAGTGGTCGGTCATTGGCTCAGCCTTTCCACTAGCTGAACCACAGGTTTCAAGATCACACTATGGAAATGTCTCTCTTTAGTCTTGACAAGCCCTCTTAAGTATGTCAGGAGTTTAAAAATACAGTATGAGCTGGACATGGTGGCACACACCTGTGCCCATAGCATGTAAGGAGGCTGATGAGGTTTAGACCCAACCTCTGTTCTGTATGGATGGACCCTGGCTTCAAAAAAAGAAAACCACCCACCAAACTGTTTGCACAGCTTTGGGTTAAAATCAGCTGAAACCTTGAAAACCCAGTGTGAAGTGGCAGTTTGAGCATTTCTTTGTGAGTTGCAATGGCGAAGGGCCTAACTCTAGCCTTTTGTTTTAAATGGCGTTACTGTGTTTTTGTTGTGTGCTCTAATGGATGTGTTACATGCTATGAAAACACCTTTGCTGAAAATTTCCCATGTTTTTCTTTTTCCTTTATGTAAGGATTCCTAGATGAGGTTATGAAAAAGTATGGAAGTTTGGTTCCACTCAGTGAAAAAGATGTCCTTGGGAGATTAAAAGATGTCTTTAATGAAGACTTTTCTAATAGGTATGTCAGTGATGTAAAAGTTAAGCCCGTAGTTACTGCCAAAAATGACTTTTCCCTTAAGAGAAAAGAAATAATTATACGTTGAAAAAATGCATTTAACCTTTTTTTTCAAAATCTGTTTTAGAAAACCATTTATCAATAGAGAAATAACAAACTACCGGGCCAGACATCAAAAGGGCAACTTCCGCATCTTCTACAATAAGCACATGCTAGACATGGATGACCTGGCAACCCTGGATGGTCAGAATTGGTTGAATGACCAGGTTAGTGCATTGTAGTTTTCGGGGTAGAAACTTGCACAAGATATTGGCCAGTAAAACATACCTTTTGGGTTGGCTTTCCATTTTTCTTTAAAAACGATCTGACTCAGGTTTTACTACCTTCTCTACTATCAACGCAGGACGGTCAGAACTTACAGGACTAATCAGCGGGTTTCAATTTTACAGGTCATTAATATGTATGGTGAGCTGATAATGGATGCAGTCCCAGACAAAGTAAGTTCCTTTTTTTTGCTTTTAAACAGTATGTAATTATCTGTATTCTTTAGATTAAATGGGTTGGATTATATCTTGACTCTGCATTTTAGACTTTGCCATATTTTCGATCATCATTTTTGCTTAATCTGCGTGCAGTTATACACCACCTTTTATCCCAGCACTTTGGGAGGTAGAGGCAGGAGGGTCAGAAGTTCAAAATCATGCTTGGGTTCATAGCACACTTGAGGCCACTGTGGACTACATAAGACCTTGTTTCAGGAGAGGGAGGGTGGAAGGGAGAAAGAGAGAGAGAAAAAAATTTTTTTTAAAAAATATTTATTTATTTATTTATTATGTATACAATATTCTGTCTGTGTGTATGCCTGAAGGCCAGAAGAGGGCGCCAGACCTCATTACAGATGGTTGTGAGCCACCATGTGGTTGCTGGGAATTGAACTCAGGACCTTTGGAAGAGCAGGCAATGCTCTTAACCACTGAGCCATCTCTCCAGCCCCGAGAGAAAAATTTTTTGCTTAAGAAAAAAAATCAGTGTCCTTTTGGGCCGTGGCGCACGCCTTAAATCCCAGCACTCGGGAGGCAGAGGCAGGCGGATCTCTGTGAGTTCGAGACCAGCCTGGTCTACAAGAGCTAGTTCCAGGACAGGCTCCAAAACCACAGAGAAACCCTGTCTCAAAAAACCAAAAAAAAAAAAAAAAAAAAGAAAAAGAAAGAAAAAAAAATCAGTGTTCATATTTTCTTTCTTATTTGGTTGTGTGTGTTTATTTGCACCTAAAATGGAGCTTACTACTACTTTTTTTTTTTTTTTTAAGATATCTTCAACAGGAGTTATAGATTTTAAATAAAACTTGATCTTGGGGCTAGAGAGATGGTTAAGTGCACTTTTCTTTTCCAAGGAACTTGGGTTTAATTCCTAGCACCCACATAGTGGCTTACAACTGACTACAGTTCCAGGTTCAGGAGATCTGGTGCCCTCTTCTGACTTCTGAGTACCAGAGGCAGAGGGATCTTGTCTGAGTCCCAGCATAGCCAGAGATATACAGACAAATTCTGCCCCCCAAAATAAATAAATAAAATAAATAGTTCTTAATAAATTAATCTATTAAAAATAAAATCTAATACCAGCAGAATGGTTCTTTGTTTTGGATTTTTTTTTTTCTCTTAAAGCTCATGATTTTGTCATCTTCATAACAAGATCAGCTTAGAACTGAACCACTTGGCCCTTCCTCTTCTTATTGCCCTCCAGTTAAAACTGTTTGCATCTCTTACTAGCCAGCATCCTCTTGATTGCAGTCAGCTAGCACACTCCAGTCTCAGCATAGTCTTCTTTGTAGTTTTAGCCTTTTTGTGGAAAACAAGCGTAGTCTGCCCACCACAGCCTCTGTTTCCTATCATAATGCCACTTTTCCTGCCCTTGTACTGTGGGTCACTATGTGGGGTTGGTGCTTGCCACATTTCTTGCAGAATGTCTGGTGGGTCTTAGGAACGTTCATCATGTTGGCGGGAATGATATTAGCACTTGGTTTGGATTTTTGTGACGGTCTTGCTATTAAATCTTTGGCTGGTCTGGAACTCACTATTATAGGTCAATTGGCATTGAACCTAAGGCCATTTTTTCTGCCGCTGCTGAAATGCTGGGGTCCTGATGCACCCAATTCTTTTTTATTTGTTTCTTATTTTGAGACAGAGCTCACTATGTAGACCAGGCTTGCCTCAGACTCAGAGATCCACTTGCTTCTGCCTCCTATGCCTCTTAGCTTTTTTTTTTTTAGACAGTGTTCACTGTGTGCCCCAGATTAGTGTTGGACTTGGGATCTTCCTGCTTCATCTTCTCCAGTCCTAGGAGTAAAGAGAAGAGCCACTATGCCCAGGTTGCATTAAAAGAATTTGCTTTTGACTTAACCTGAAGGCATTTGAAAGCAGGCTGCTGTGACCTACCCTGGAGTTCCAGCTTTACTAGGTCTTAGGTGGTCCTAAGAATTTTGATTTTCACATTCCCAGGTGATGTGATTATTCTGGTCTGGTGACCACACCCTGAGAGTCACAAGCACCCAGGGGGTGGACAGTTCTATCCTAGAAAGAGAGTTAAAGTTAGCGGGGACTAGAGCTCCGGCTCAGTGATCGGTAGACACAGAGCCTGCGTTCAGTCTACAGCACCGAGTGAAGGGCAACAACTGTAATAAGTGCGAGCGTCCCCAAATGAGCAGAAACCACTGTAAAACAGCTAAGCTTAGCACGAAAACCTGCTGTTTCATTTGGCCAAGGTAATCTTGTAGACAGAAATGACTGTGCATGCCTTTAAGCCCAGTCCTTGGAGGCAGAAGGTGGATCTCTGTGAGTTAGAGGCCAGCCTGGTCTACAGATCGAGTTCCAGGCTGTTACACAGAGAACCCTGTCTCGAAAAACCAAAAAGAGGAAGGAAGGAAAGAAGGAGGGAGGGAGGGAGGGAGGGAGGGAGGGAGGGAGGGAGGGAGGGAGGAAGGAAGGAAGGAAGGAAGGAAGGAAGGAAGGAAGGAAGGAAGGAAGGAAGGAAGGAAGGAAGGAAAACCCTAAAAGAAAAAAAGGAAAGGAAAAGAGAAAGGAAAGTTCATAGTTACTGGAGAGGAATCTCCAAATCCTTACACTTCAGATTGGGTAATTTCGTAATTCCCACGCTGGAGTTTAAAGTAATCATTACTTCCTTTTGCTTGTTTATTTATTTATTTTTTGAACAGGGTCTCTCTGTGTAGCCCTGGCTATCCTGGAACTTGCTCTATAGACCAGGCTGGCCTTGAACTCATTGAGATCTTTCTGCCTCTGCCTCCCGAGTGCTGGGATTTAATGGGATGCTAATAATAATGTTAATGAAAATTTGGAATAGACTCTTCTGTTTACTGTGTAATATATTTTCTTCCTCTTGACCTACCTTCCTCCTTCCTTCATCCTTCCTGCCTCCTTTCCTTCCTTATTTCTGTACTTTGAGAGAGAATCTCATGTAACTTGGACTGACCTCAAACTCTGCTATAGCTAAGGATGGTTTTGAACTTCTGATCGTCCTGTCTCTACCTTCTAAATGTTAAGATTACGAGTGTGTGCTGCCATACCCAGTTTTCGTGGTCCTAGAGATCAAATTCAGGGTTGTGTGCCTCTGAGGCAAGGACTCTTCCAATTCAAGCTAGGCCTTGATTTTTCTTCTCTTTTGTTTTTGAGACAGGGTCTCTATGTAGCCTTGCGTGGCCTGTATGTCACTATGAAGATCAGGTTGGACTCCAACTCACAGAGATCCACCTACTGTACCTCCTGAGTGTAGGATTAAAGGCGTTCATCCATACCTGATCAGGCCTAGATGTTTAATAAAAAAGAAAAAAAGAAAAAGAAGAGGCCGGGTATGGTGGCCCACACCTTTAACCCCAGCATTGGGGGAGAGGAGAAGGGACAGGGATGGAACAGAGGCAGGCGGACCTCTGAGTCCCAGGCCAGCCTGCTCTACAGAGTGAGTTCCCAGAGAGCCAGAGCTACACAGAGAAATCCTATGTTCAAATTAAAAAAGAAAAATCTTTCATTTATCTTTTGTTTATTTTATGTTTCCAAATTCTTAAATTTCTGTTTTCTCGTGAAGTTGAATCTGGGAGTGGTCTAATGTAACCTGGTTGATTGTGTTTGCTGTTCTAGGTCCATTTCTTCAACAGCTTTTTCCACAGACAGCTGGTAACCAAAGGCTATAATGGAGTTAAGAGATGGACTAAAAAGGTATTGCTTCCTTTATACTGAATTTGAAGTAGATGAGCGATTCTTGGGGGAGGATCAGAACTGGAATGACATTATGGTGTTAGTAGAACCCTCATGTGACTGTTTACTGTGTTTTATCTTAATGTCTGACGAATAAGACTCTTGAGTGTGGATCTGAATGTGCTGTAAGGAAGGAGCTGCAGTCTGGGTGTTCACGACTGCAGCATTACTGTTAGCCTGCTGGGCCGGCATTGAGAAAACACTGCTGAGTGTTAGAATAAAAGGCTAAAATAGCTGACGTGCCTTCAGTGACGCCGTCAGAGTGTTTATGGTGGCGGCACGAGGGTTGGAAGCCAGGGAAGCACTCTTGTCCCTGAGCCGCAGCCCTAGCCGTGGTTTATGTAGTTCAGCTGGTCTTCAGCGCGTCGTCTTCCTGGGTTGGCCTCCCAGTGTTGGTGACAGGTTTTCTTCATGACGCCTCAGTGGAAACACTTTTGAAGCCTCTTGAGTAGATTTTTGCTATTTTGACAGTTACCAGTAAATTCAAACTCCAATAATAAATATAGAAATAATTTTGTTTTTCATTTGTCTTTTCAAAAGGCCTCAGACTCATGTAGCTCAGGCTATTCTGATGCTCAATCTGTAGCCAAAGCTGACCTCAAACTCCTGACGATTTTGCCTGGACCTCCTGAGCACTAGGCAGACGTGTGCCGCCATTCCTGGCGTACTTCTCACATTTTAAGCTGGCTGGGAGGATTGGAGTAATGAACGTGAGTCCTAGCTGAACTTGTAAGCCCATGTGGAGGTAGAAAGACCAGAAGTTTGAGGCTAGTCTGAGCTATGTGAAACTCTTTTTTTTCTTGTTGTTATTTTAAAAAGAAGCCAGACAAGGTGACACGTGCCTTTAATTCTAGCACTCAGGAGATAGAGGCAGGTGGATTTCTGTGAGTTCAGGGCCAGGTCTAGTCTGATAGCAAGTTCCACACCAGCCAGGGCTGTACAGTGAGATCGTGTCTCCAACCAGCCAGCCAACCAAACCAGGAACGACTCTTAAGTCGATGGAAATAAGATTTATTACTTTATTTAGACATTCCAAGCTGGCCTAGAATTCCTGCGTAGCTGAGGTTGAACTGAATGCCCGATTCTCTGCCTCTGCCTCAGACTGCTGCAGTTCCCAGTGTGAGCACAGCATCTCCTTTATGTATGCCGGGGATCGAATCCAGGGCTTTGCGGATTGGAGGCAAATACTTTACCAAGTGAGCCATATCCCCAGACTTGGAAATAATTTTTAGAACAAGTACAGTGTCTGAAGTATACAAATCTAAGAGAGCTAGAATTCATATTCCAGTTTGGTGACTTAACTGGCTGTAATGTGAGCACACTTGCTTAACTATCCTGAAAGTCAGGCCCTCTGTAGAGGAGTTTACAGGTTTACTCTGTTGGGAGAATAAAGGAGATTATATTTAGCAAACCACTAAACATATTGTAAAATACACAGTAAAATGCTAGTTGTCGTGATATATATTGAAACTTACCAAATGTTCATTTCAATTTTTTGATGATCCAATCACTAGGTCTTTATTTTAAAGAAATCTGGAAAAAGAAAGATTTGTAAAAAGATGCTTATGAGATTGCTAATTTTTTTTTTTTTTTTTTAAATTTTTCGAGACAGGGTTTCTCCGTAGCTTTTGGTTCCTGTCCTGGAACTAGCTCTTGTAGACCAGGCTGGCCTCGAACTCACAGAGATCTGCCTGCCTCTGCCTCCCAAGTGCTGGGATTAAAGGCGTGCGCCAACACCACCCGGTGAGATTGCTAATTTTAGTAAAATTAAATTCTCAAATAAATTGATACCTCAGCTTCATGGAATTTTAAGTCATTGGTAAACCTTATGGATTTGTGTCACTGTTTCTTATAGTAAATATGTATATATGGTGTGTGTGTGTGTGTGTGTGTATATGTATATACACATATGTTTTCGAGATGGAGTTTCTCTGTGTATCCCTAACTGTCCTGCCTGTCTCTGCCTCCCAAGTGCTGAGATTAAAGGCGTTTACCACTACTGCCACTGGGCAGTAAACGTATTTTAAACTGACAAAATTCTAACAAAGCCAGAAATTAAAGGCATGCCATTAATTCTTAAATGTTTTCTTTTCATTTTACTATGATTATTTTTAGTGGAGATGGAGAAATGGCTGAGTGGTCCAGAGCCCTGGCTGCTCTTGCAGAGGACCTAGGTTTGGTTTCTATGTCTGGTACCTTCTCTTGCCTCTGTGAGCACCAGGCACAGATGTAGTACACTTTAGCAGGCAAAACACTCAACACATAGAAGTTTTTTGTGTGTGTGGATAATTCATGTCACAGGACATGTTTTTTTGTGAGACATAAAACGCTTGACTCCTAAACACTACCATCTTTAGGGTCATTATATAGTCATGATTGCTTAGAGACCATTGGCCACGGTCACAGAAAATAGTTGCAAAATAATCATTACTTTGTTAAGTGAAAATAAATTATTCTATTCTCGGAATTCTCAAACTAGGATAACTAAAAAAATATTTCAATCATATGCTAAATGCTAAGAAATTAACAAAACAGTATGAAAATGAATGTTTGAAAATAAATTGCCCTTAATCCCCAAACTCCCAGCACTCAGAATAAGAGGCATGTGGATCCCAGAGAACTGGAGGATAGCCTTGTCTACATCGTACTTTCTGACCCTCTCACACATCTACACTCACATGCTAATACAAATGCATATGCTTGTATACACACACTCAGACATACTAATAAAAATAAATCTCTTTTAAAAATACATCGCTAGTGGCAGATGTCTCTCATTTAGTAACCCTCATAGACAATAAGTAAGCTCACAAACTCAATACATTCAGTAGAACTGCATAGATATATAATTAATAGATCAGTACACCCCGTCAAAAGAGAGTATGTGGGCTAGTGAGATGCTCCTGACAACCTGAGGTCAGTCCCTGGGACCCACATTGTGGAAGGAGAGAACTCGCTCTTGAAATGGTTCTCTGATTACACGTGACCTGTGACATGCATTGTCCACACACTATATATAAATATTAAGATTGGGGGAAAGCCAGGCATGGTAAAGCACATCTTAAATCCAGCACTGGGGAAGAAGAGGCAGGCAGAGTTTGAGGCCAGTCTGGTCTGTGTATGAGTTCCAGGACAGAGCTACACAGAGAGACCCTGTCTCAAAAACAAAAACAAAACAAAAAATAAAATACAAAAAATAAAATGTGGGGGGAAAGGTTATTTTTTTTTTAGTTTTTTTTGAAAGGTTATTTTTAAAGACCAGACCTAGCTGTGGGGTTTCTGGCTCCCCTTTATTTCCCATGTAGATATACAGTATGTATGTACCCAAGCTGGCCATAAACTTGCCATCCAAACCAGCTTCATTTATTTATTTGTCTACCCAAGGGATATTTGTAAGAACAGATCATATACTTGGCCACTAGAAAGTTGTAGAGACATTCTTCTCTTATTATGAATCAAATTGAAAATAAGGGCCAGGAAGATGGCCCATCAGGCAAAGGGCCCTGCCACCAACCCTATCTGAATTTGGTCCCTAGGACCTCCACATGGTACTCCAGAATAAAATATCATGCAAAAACTTTTTCCCTGGAACTAGCTTTGTAGACTAGGCTAGCCTTGAACTCAGAGATTCACCTGCCTCTGCCTCTGCCTCTGCCTCCCGAGTGCTGGAATTAAAGGTGTGCGCCACCACTGCTCCGGTGCAAAAACACTTTTAAAAGAAAAAATTTAAAAACTTATATTAAAAAAACAAAGAAAAATAAAAATAAAAGGTGGCAGCAGGGAGGTGATAAGATGCTCACAGTTCATGCACGAGGACCACGCATGGCTTCTGACTCAGTACGAGACTCTCAAACAGTAAGACAGAAAAGCAGTCGAGGAAAGGAGTGATACATGCCACAGCACAAGGAAGGCAGAGAACACCTTTGCGAACCAGGGTCTCTCCCCTTTAGGGTCAGAACTAGTCAGCAGGCACAGCAGGCACCTTGACCTGCACCATCTTGATGGCCCCAAACTTTTACTTAGAGCTAGGAATTGGTAGTTACATAGGCAGGTCTTAAATGTGTGTTATTCTACTCTAGGCACGCGCCACTGTGCCCAACTTCGTGTTATTTGTTTCGTAGACAGGGCCTCTCCCGCCAGCAGAGGGTGACTTTGCACAGCTCTTGCTATCACCTCCCAACTCTGGGATTACTGATGTGCTGATGCACCGCTACCTCACTTTTTATAGGTGTTTATGGACTGCCTACTACTTTATCCTTTGGAATTTTTAATTACATCAATTTATTATGTGTGTGTGTCTGGGTACCCACATGGCATGGCTCAGGTATGGAGACCAGAGAGGACAGCTCTTTTTTTTTTTTCTTTTTTTGGAAGTTTATCTATTTATTTTTTTTTAATATTTATTTATTATGTATACAA
Source organism: Chionomys nivalis (assembly GCF_950005125.1). Classification (NCBI taxonomy): domain Eukaryota; kingdom Metazoa; phylum Chordata; class Mammalia; order Rodentia; family Cricetidae; genus Chionomys; species Chionomys nivalis. Next base: position 62,640,068 of record NC_080088.1, read on the forward strand.
TATTCTGGTGCCAGAAGAGAGCACCAGACCTCATTACAGATGGTTGTGAGCCACCATGTGGTTGCTGGGAATTGAACTCAGGACCTTTAGAAGAGCAGGCAATGCTCTTAACCGCTGAGCCATCTCTGCAGCCCCCTTATCTATTTATTTTTATTATTATTGATTTTATTGCTCCCCTTCTTTCCTCTCCCCTCCCCTTAGGCCCTCTCCCATGGTCCTCATGCTCCCAATTTACTCAGGAGATCTTGTCTTTTTCTACTTCCCATGTAGATTAGATAGTTCTCTTTCTACAGTGTTGGTTCTGGATTGAACTCGGATCATCAGCTGTGGGCAGGGGCCTTTACCATCTCCATCCATTGGAAGTTTGAGTGGAATAGCAATTTTTCTAGATTATAAAAGAAGTGTTTTAGGATATAAAGGGCATGTTAGGAATTTTGTTTTCTGAGACAGTGTTTCTTTTTTTATTTATTTATTATGTATACAATATTCTGTCTGTGTGTATGTCTGCAGGCCAGAAGAGGGCACCAGACCTCAATCCAGATGGTTGTGAGCCACCATGTGGTTGCCGGGAATTGAACTCAGGACCTTTGGAAGAGCAGGCAATGCTCTTAACCACTGAGCCATCTCTCTAGCCCCCCTGAGACAGTTTTTCTATGACTGTCCTAGAACTCACTCTGTAGACCAGGCTGGCCTTGAACTTACAGAGATCTGACTGCCTCTGTCTTCCAAGTGCTGGGGTTAAAGGTATCCACCACTGCCTAGGTTAGGATTTTAAGGATTTACTTGAGTTAAAGGTGTATAGTGTTATCAAGTTTTCTCCATTTTTTATAAAGAATATTTTTTATGATTTATTTAACTTTATTGTATGTGCACTGGTGTAACGGTGTCGGATCTCCTGAAACTGAAGTTACAGACAGTTGTGAGCTGCCATATGGGTACTGGGAATTGAACCTGGGTCCTCTGGAAGAGCAGTAGGTACTTGTAACCACTGAGCCATCTCCAGCCCAAGTTTTGTCCATTTTAACATTGGAGCCGAGACTGCAAGGTTCAAGTGTGCTGAAACACATTAGTATGTGTATTCCTGTTCTCTTATTATTTAGAACTGCATAAGGTAGGTACTATTGTTTCCTACATGTTACACTCTTAAGAAATCGGCATAAAAGAGCAAGTAAAACAGATAAAGCAAAAAGAAAAGAACCAATCTTTGAATTTAAACAGATTTGCTTGAGGTTGCATGATCTTTACTTTTTTTTTTTTGGTTTTTCGAGACAGGGTTTCTCTATAGCTTTGGTGCCGGTCCTGGAACTAGCTCTTGTAGACCAGGCTGGCCTCGAACTCACAGAGATCCACCTGCCTCTGCCTCCTGAGTGCTGGGATTAAAGGCGTGCGCCACCACCGCCCGGCATGATCTTTACTTTTTAAAACTTTTGTTGTCTTTAGTACTATTTAATACTAGCCCTAGTGTACGCTCGGCTCCCTAGCAGTGCTCTAAAACAAAAGCCAGCACCCACGTACAGGTGGAAGAAGAGAGCCAGCTGCACACAGTTGTCCTCTGACACGCATTATGCATGTGTGTCCTCATAGTAATAATAAATACGTTAAGTCATAGCAGACAGTTGACCAAACTAGTTTTTGTACATTAAGTGAAAAATAATATTTTTCTATTTGTCTTACTTTTGAGCATTTTAATTTAGTAATTACAAACATGGCGTTTAAGATGAGACACTGTTCACATTCTGCTTTACCACTTCCCCATTTTATGATCGTTAGCGGGTCAAAGGTCAGTAGATGGATAATGGCGTTGGCTCTATGGTGATGGCTCTTTCTCTTCACCAGGTGGATTTGTTTAAAAAGAGCCTTCTGCTGATTCCTATCCACCTGGAAGTCCACTGGTCTCTCATTACTGTGACGCTCTCCAATCGAATTATTTCATTTTATGATTCCCAAGGCATTCATTTTAAATTTTGTGTAGAGGTAAGTTACTATTCTGCCTATTTTAATTTTTAATCTGTGCTTGACCATGACAGATCATAGCTCTAGACAGAACAGCTGACATCAGCCGCTGCTGCGCAGTCTGAGAGGACAGCTGTCAGGGCAGGCGACCAAGCTGTCAGATCTGAGGCCCCCTTTGGAGAGGCGTGCCCTAGTTGGATTTAGCATTTTATTTATTATTTATTTTGTTTTTCCATACACGGTTTCTTTGTCTAGCCTTGGCTGTCCTGGAACTCATTCTGTAGACCAAATTGCCTGTGAACTCGGAGATCTGCCTGCCTGTCTCCTGAGTGCTGGGATTAAAGGTGTGAGCCATCACCACCTGGCTGGATTCAGCATTTTTTAAAAAATTTATGTGCATTGGTGTTTTGCTTGCATGAGGTTGTCGGGTACCCTGGAACTGGAGTTACAGACAGCCCAGCTACCAGGCTCCTAAGTCCTGAGATTATAAGTGTACGGTACCATGCTTGGCGTTGAGAGGAGGTCTAATATAGCTGAGGCTGGCCTTCAACTTGCTATGTAGCCAAGGATATCTTTGAACTCCTGGTTCTGCTATTAGCACTCAAGTGCCAAGATGTTGGGTGTGTGTCCCCACATCTGGTTCATACGGTGCTGGGAAAGGAATCTGAGTGCTGTGCATGCTGGACAAACTCTTCCCTCAACTACAAACCCAGCCCACTAACGGACGTGTGAAAGGCGCGATGGTCTAAGAATTCATGTGCATGAGCTTGAACTGAAACAGTGAAGACAGACTCCTCGGGTAGATGTCAAAGCATGTTATCAAACTTTTAAAATTAAATGTTACTTATGTCAGCTGAGGAATATAGACTGATTGGAACATCCACTCTAAAGTATCCATGAATAATCGTGTCTCGTGTGTGTGTGTGTATGTGTGTGTGTGTAGAATTTAGTATATGGTAAAATTGAGAAAAGACAAATTGTTGAGCTGGCAAAATTTGCTATTTGGAAAAATACAGAGGCTTGCATTAATACTACAGATAGAAAACATGAACATGCTGGGCACGGTGTTCCATGTCTTTAATACTTGGGCTTGGGAGGCAGATAAGTAGATTTGTTAAATTCTAACTTAGTTAGGGCCACATAGTGAGCCCTATCTCAAAAGCAAAAAAACCATGAAATCTTGGATAAAATATAGAAAGTGTTTTATTCATTCATGGAGTAGGGAAGGCCTTCTTACACAAAAGAAGAAGAAAACACCAAGGAACCGCTTGATAAATTTAATTGTATTACAAAATCTGTGTCTGTCAGATTTGGAATTACAGCTCAGTGAGAGTCCAGGCTCACCATACCACGAAGTGAGTGAGTAAAACTTGCGTCTAGAAGTTAGCAGACATGTGGTAGACCCAGAGAAAATGGTTAGCTGCACCTCTCCAAGTGAGTTAAGGGTTGGGAAAGGGCCTGAGAGATAGACAAGAGAGCCAGAATGTTCTTTAACTTTAGTTATTAATGCCTTCTGCCATGTTTTTCTTGTCTTTAAATATAAGACAAGGTTTCAAATGTAGCAAGTTGACCTCATAAAGTGAGGGTCAAGTCTAGAGTGCCTACTTCAGTCCAGATGTGAGTGGGAGCCTAAAGGACAGTTCCAGCTGGAAACTAACACAAGTGCCATGCGGTTGTACAGACTGCAGCTGCTTTTCCTTCCTTTCTGATTGGCCAACTTCCATATTTTCACCAGCTAATGGAACAACTTGTCTGTTGTGCTTTCTTTTTAACTAGAATATAAGAAAGTATTTGCTGACTGAAGCCAGAGAAAAAAACAGACCTGAATTTCTTCAGGGTTGGCAGACTGCTGTTACAAAGGTAAGTTTGACACAGCTGGGACTCTAGCGTGTGTGAGGGGGACAGTGGCCCAAGGGCGGTGCCTGCTGGGAGATCTGAAGAGTCCAGGCCAATCAGAGTAAAATCTTAGTACTTAATCATCATGAGGCTGTTTCCCAGAACTTGCTGAGAATTATAAATCATGTCATCCTTGATGTAGTTAGTAACTGTGTGGTGTTCTAATTGGAGGCCCTGAGGCAGATCAGCCCTCCAGCTGTTTCCTTATAATGATCTCATGTGATCCTTACAACCTGTGTGGCAGGCAGTTCTTTAGGGTTAAGAGGCGACTTTATTACATACACAAGAAAACTGGATATTGGAACTATTGTTAGAGGTAGGTCCTTGAACTCAGGTCTATCTAGGTTATTGGCCCAGTTTTATAGGCAGAGTTTTGACAAATGTTGAACCTAAGCCCAAAAGATCAAGATTAGTTCATCTTTTAACTGAACCAAATACTAATCTTTAAATTTTTATTTTTTGTTCCTAATAACCTACATACTAATTTACATAAGAAATGAACTTGTAGAATTTTAGTTTTTAAAAATTGTCTGATTTACTGATTTATCCATCTAGCTCGTCTAGGTATGCTACATTCTTCCAGAGTCTTCCATATTCCTGTCTTAGATGCAGTAACCAGTTTTTTGGAAGCATATTCTTTGCCTTTATGATTTACTTAAAAGAGTACAGCAGAATTGTATAATCTGAGGTAAAAAAGTTAAGGCTATAAAAAGGAATTTAATTAGGTAATTGTTTTTTCATTGTTGTGATGAAATCCTTGACAAGGAGGGGGGGTCTAATTGTGGCTCAGTTGGAGAATATAGTTTATCATGGCAAGGGACGTCTGGTTTCATTGCATCACAGCCAGGGAGCACAGAGGATGAGCACTGGGCACTAGCGTATGCTCTGATCCTCAGGGCCACTTGTATTCATTGTCATTGAATTGATAGCACAACTAATAGCTAGGTCTTTAAAGTGGTTTTTAAATTTGTTTTTCTCATTTCCCACATTTAACTTGTGGTTGCCACTTGAAAGGTCTTTACATGTGGCCTCTCTTATTAAGGTACTTGAACAGTAGAGGTATAGATTAGTTATCTGGGAGTAGTACTCCCATTTACCCATGGGAGCAGTTTTCTATGTGGAGAGACACCTGGTCTATTTTAATGATCATCTTTTTTTTCTCTTCAGTGTATTCCACAACAGAAAAATGACAGTGACTGTGGAGTCTTTGTGCTCCAGGTAAACACTATTTTACAGTATGTGAACTGCTTGTTTTGTCTTGAGAGAAGAAACGGTGGTCCTGTTGTTTACGGTGTTAGGGAAGACAACACTCTCCCTTTGTTGCTGTATTGCGGATGTAACCTTTAGGAAGAACTGACTCGCAAGGGATCTTAGGAAGCTGTGTCAGAGGAGGACATGTATTTATAGGAGAATAAAATGACACATGAACGCAGAGATTTACAAAGACCTTGGGAGGTAGCCTCACTGTACACCTCACACCTTATGAATTTTGGGGGTTTATAAGGAAACTTGAGTTACTTTCCCTGTGAGGTTCAAGGGCATACAGGCTCAGCAAACTGTACTTGGGCAGAGTGGAAGGATGCCTAGCTGTCCACTTGCTTGGAAAGCTGATTCTCATTGGAAGTCAGTGTTCTAAAATACCATGATTCTCAAGCTGGACTTAGTGGCATAAACCTTTAATTCCAGCACTTGGAAGCAGATCTCTGTGAGTTCAAGACCAGCTTGGTCTACAAACAGTCCCATAACAGCCAGGACTGTTACACAGAAAAACCCTGTCTTTAGAAACAACAAACAAAAACAGTATGATTTCACAAGACCCACGTTACTCTGCAGCCTCAGACCTAACTTTAGGTGTGTGTGTGTGTGTGTGTGTGTGTGTGTGTGTGTGTGTGTACGTGTACGAGGCAGTGAGTGGAAGCACTGTACACGAGCCATCTAGGTGTCTCTGGGACAGAGCATTTTTTTTGTTTTTCTTTTGCAGTACTGCAAGTGCCTCGCCCTAGAGCAGCCTTTCCAGTTTTCTCAAGAAGACATGCCTCGGGTACGGAAGAGGATCTATAAGGAGCTGTGCGAGTGCCGGCTCCTGGACTGAGACTCAGCAGGGACTCTGAAAGGCTGGCCATGTTGGAGCAGATGGTTTGTTACTTGAATCTCCAAACACTTAGTGAATTTTTACAGGTATTTCAGATTGGTGGTGTTGGGCCACTATTGTTACCTCAAATTTATTTTTGCCCTTCTTCATTTCTCCTGCTATCTTGTACTTTTTTAAATGTTTGGTTTAGTTTCATTTTAACTTTATGGATTCCATACATCCCTCCCATATTTAATATATTTATTATCCAAACGCATGCATATAGACAAAGCATGCAGTAAAGAGTATTAAAAAAAAAAGCCTAGTAGATTTGGTGCAGCTTTTGAAACATAGTTAGATGTGAACTGAATACAGGTTTAAAATTTAACCCCAGAACCTAAAAATGCAAGATGTTTTTGATACAGTGTAGCTCAGAATAGATGTTTCCTATGGCATAAAGGGGTAGCTAGGAGTGGTTGTGAAAAAGCCAGTCATGTTTTACTTAAATGAGCGGCACCTTTTGCTGATGTCCCTCAGATGAGTCTCTGAGCATGAGATGCCTTCCTTCCGAGGGGAGACGGGACTGTTCTGCTTAGGGACACAGTGCTCGCAAGCACAGTGCTGATTTGAGAAAAGAGTTAAGGTATGAGAGAAAAAAAAAGAAAAAAAAAGCAGCATCCTTGGGGGCCAGTTACCTTAAAGAAAGGTTTTTTTTGTTTTGTTTTGTTGTTTTGAGACAAGGTCTCACTATGTAGCCCACGCTGTACTAGAACTCACAGTAGTTAGGCTGGTCTGGAACTCAGGCCAATCATGTCTCTGTCTCCCCAGGGCTGGTAATACAGGTGCATACTAATATACCCTACAGTAAGATTTCCATTTTGGTCTTAAGAATTATAATAATGGATTAAATCTCATAAAGGTTTCTTGGGATGCTAAACTTTTTTCTGGGTTTGACTTGTAAAAAAAAAAAAAACTTAGCATCCACCAAACCAATGATTAAATGAAAATTAGGCTTTTCATAAAAGTAATTTGCTAGTTATCACCTCTCTCTATTGCCTCCCATGTTCTCCAAGGTATTGCAGATTTACCAAAAATGTTTCTGCTTTAAGGTGTCTGAGATACAAACATTCAGAGTAGAAGACTGGCGAGGTCTTGCACATAGTGGGAGAAGAAGGGAGGCAACACCGAGGTCTCAAGGAGAGCACGTGAGGAATGTTTTTTAGTCTTCTCTGGTGGCTCAGCATCTTGAAGGGCTCTTTTGGCTTCTGTAAGAATAATCTGAATCCCGTACTCAAAAACTGCCTGTTTATTTAACTCCATCCTCTGGGGACAGGCTGTTCTGTTAGGAGGAAAGTGGTGATCTTGCATCTTTAGGCTGGCCTTTTGTGACGTGTTTTAAAGGAAAATAAGTAAGATGCATAGTAAGCCTAACTAGTTATTTTTTCTGAATTGAAGGAGGCAAGAGTAATGAACTTGTGGAGAAAAATACCAAGTAAATGACAGAAGAAAACTGACAGTTTTCTTCTTTTTGTTTGAAAAACAAAAAAGGTAAAATGTCTGAGCAGGGCTTACTGCTGCAGTAAGGGTTGACCCTCTATAGCAGTATGGACCCTGGGCAGTAGCCTTAGCTCACTCCTCTCCTTAATCACCCAGCCTCAAAAGGCCTAAGCATAAAACCAGGTCAGCATTTCTTGTGCTTCCTGTCATTAAAAGAGAGTAGAGGCACTTTATGTTGTCACAGGTAAAGGTTGTGTCACCACTGGGGATGATGAAAAGTTAGAGGAAGATAAACCTCCTCTGTTCTTGTGGTTCTGGGGACTGTGTGTTAGGCAAGTGCTCTATCACTGAGCCTCCTTTGTGCTTTTTGAATTTCGAGACAGGGTGTCATGAAATTGTCTACGTTGGTCTTGAATTCACTCTGTGGCTAAGCCTGGCTTTGTTTATACTCCTGACACCGAGGAGCTAGAATTACAGTCACCATGTCAGGCCAGCCTGCCTGAAGACCTCACGGAAGGGGTGGGGAGCAGGGTCTCAAGTGTCAGGCCGGCCTCAGACTCTTTATGTAGCCAAGATGACATTGAATTCCCAGTCCTCTCCCAGATGCTAGGATTATAGGTCTGTGTCACCAAGCTAAAGATATGGTCTTAAGATTTTCAGACATAATTACACCAGCATGAACTTCTTTAAAATTTATAGCATGAGTTTTGTTGCTGTGCCTATACTGTTTCAGCCAGCGATGAGATGATTGACTCAAAATGTCTCCAACTTTTAAAAATCTTGTGAGGAATTATCTCACTTCCCCAATAACAGACCTTTCATGGAGAAGTTACAGTTGTGTTCGAGAATCTTGTTGAAATAGGGTCTTTGTTTACCCCAGGCTGGCCTCAAACTTGCAGTCCTTCTGCCTCAGCCCCCTGACGTTTGGGTTACATGGGCGCACTAGTATTTTCAATGCCTGGGAGAATCTTAACGTCCAGAGCCTGAGTTGCCACTTCTCCAGTCTGAGAAATGGTCACGTCGGCACAGAAGCATGCAGGAATGAACAGAGACTCAGTTGTCCAGGTCTAAGTAGCTACTCTTTCCCTTCTAACAAGATCAGCATCTTCAGATGGACTGTTGAGCTTGCTTTAGCCTCAATGCTGGATGTTCTGAGTATGTTCTAAGTCTGTTTCTGGCATTAGTGAGCCTTGGTTTTAGAATACATAGTTGCTCTTTCTCCTCTTGTGATTACATGTAAACTTCTGTTTAGCTTTCAAGTCCTAGATTGCAGAATGTTTTGTCTTGATGTTTACAGCAATGCTTTGCTGTCACTGGCTTGGCGCTGAACTGTTGATGCCCATAAAGTAGGCAGACTTTATGTCACTGGGATGAATGTAAACCCTGTACAAACTTAAAGCTATTCATATATGACGAGCCTTCAATAAGCTGCCCAGTCCTCCTGGCAAACTTATCTGGCTGTATTTGCTTCTTTCCTTTTGTTACATTTCTAGTAATGAATATAGATTTAATGCATCTTTTAGTTTTCTTAGGCAATCATGAGAATTAACTTTCAGTTGGCTGCTCAAGGAAGAGAAAAGCAGTTGCTGCCAATAATTTCACAGTGCGTTTTGGCTTTGCACTGTATTCTGTGTTTACTATTGAATATGAATATCATGGTTATCTTGAACTTATTGTTGGAGTACAACAGTAACAGACCTAACTGGGGACACAGCCAGTACTTGCCTAATGTAAGTTGTCCCTTTTCTCTGCCATTGTGGTTCACTGTTTCCGTCCCCGCATTAGAAACAATGGGGGTCTGAGTGGGTCACGGTGAGAAACAGTGAGTTAATACTGTACATTAAATACACTGATTATCTGCTCTGCTTCATATGTTAAGAGACCAGGTTAATCAACAGTTATACAGCACAACTTCTGCTGTGTGCTAGGCTCTGCCTCCTGGCTGGTAGATAACCTAAGATCTGGGGAATAGCACCCAAGAAGTGCTATTATATTTGGGGTTACAAAAGCAGACCTAGACAAGTTGTTCGCTTGAAAGATTATGATCATGTAAAATTACAGTCAGTACTCAACCCTTCTAGCAAAATATTTTTTTGAAAAATAAACTAAATGCCTTTATAAACATGTGTTCTCGTGTTGAGTAACATGTATTGTTAGGTGGCTACTATCGTAGTGTCTCCAGTGGTAAGGCTCTGAAGAACAGTGGCGCTGGAAGCCTCCTCCCTACTCTGCTGATGTGCAGTGCAGCAGGAGCCCTTCTGGATGGGCATGCTCAAGTTTGTCTCGTACCACAGCTAACGGCCAACGTGCGGCTACTGAGCACAGTGTGCTTGGTGTCACTGAAAACTCGGGCTTCAAATTCTCTTTTTTTCTTTTTTGGTTTTTTTGAGATAAGGTTTCTCTGTTTAATAGTCTTGGCTGTCCTAGAACCTCTTTGTAGACCAGGCTGGCCTCGAAGTCACAGAGATCTGCCTATGCTACCACTACCCGACTATTCTTTTTATTGTGATGTGTGGTGGCGTACACCTTTAATCCCAGCACTTAGGAGGCAGAGGCAGAAGGATCTGAGTTCAAGGCCAACCGTATCTACAGGGTGAGTTCCAGGACAACCAGGAATACCTAGAGCACAGTGTCTCAAATCAGCAAAGAATTACAACATTCATTTATTTTGGTTTCTCGATACAAGGTTTCTCTGTATGACTGTGGCTGTCCTGGAACTCAATTTCTAGACCCATCTACCTCTGCCTCCCACTAATCCCTAGAAAAAAAAAAAAAGAAATTTATGCCCTGGCAATGCTGAAGCAGGCATGGGCAGCCCATATATGGCGGTTCTGTTGAACTTGTCCATATTGAGTTTCATGGTCTAAGTTGATGAGGACAAGACCAGGTCCTCTTCCTCAAGAGGGCACCATATTTCATTACAGATGGTTGTGAGCCATCATGTGGAATTGAACTCAGGACCTTTGGAAGAGCAGGCAGTATTCTTAACCACTGAGCCATCTCTAATCCCTAGAGCTGGGACTAAAGATGTGCATGGCCCCGTATGGCTAAGAGTCATTACTGTTTACTTAGGAGTGTTCTGCCTTGCATGTAACTGTACCATGATGCATGCGGTCATACTCATGGAGGGCATTGGAGCCTATGGAACTAGGTCCTCTGGCAGACAGCAAGTGCCCCCAAGCCATTGCTCCAGCCCTGATTTTATTATTTTTAAGTAGCCACATGTGGTGTCTAACCACCATATCAGGTAACAGAACTCTAAACCAAGTCTCAAGTTTTCTACCTCAGCTTACAGTACACAGGAAGCTAATGATTCAGGTCCCAGGATGGCTGCTCATTCTTCATTCACACACCCGGCCTTCCTGTCTCTGTGGGCTTTCTAGTTTTTTTGTTGTTGTCTGGGATAGATGGGCTGTGCCTTTGAGCTCCATCCTTAGCTGGTCTTTCCCCCTCAGTCGCCAAAGTGTTAGGATTATAGGCATGTGTCACCACACCAAGCTTAGCATACATCTCTGAGAGCTCACTTTCTTTGATTAAAATGGGGTATAGTTCAGATATTATGCCTGAAATAAGAAAGTAGAGTGTGGTGTTTGGAAGAAAATAGCCCCCTCCACCCCGCAGGGAGCAGCACTGTTAGGAGGTGTGACCTCGTTGGAAGAAGAGTGTCACTGTAGGGGCAGGCTTTGAGGTCTCTTGTGTTCAAGCTATGCCCATTGCGGAACAGTCTCCTGCTGCCTATGGATCAAGATACAGAACTCTCAGTTCCTTCTCCAGCACCATTCTGCCTGGATACCACCATGTCCTGCTATAATGACAATGGACTAAACCCCTGAAACTGTAAACTAGACCCAATTAAACGTTTTTCTTTCTAAGAGTCGCTGTGGTCATGGTGTCTCTTCACAGCATTAGAAACCCTAAGACAAAGGAGTGTATGAAAAGAGACCGTCGGAATTAGCATCCTCAAGCCCAAGAACTATCCTAATTCAGCCTCGTTTCTTTCCTGTCCATTATCTGGACAACTAGCCTCTCTGCACTGCCCCTTCAGTAGTGGTTGGTTGGTGCATCCTGTGTTTCACAGGGTGCCCACCTTTCCCCTTCATGCACTGCCATAGCAGTTACAAGTATCGCTCTGAAGCGGACATACCAATTCTGTACATTATTCAGACTCTGTTCCAGAACACAGGGGCCCCAAAACAATGTCCTTTATAGGCAAGGAAGTATACACAGAATAAGTTGGGCTAAATTTATTGAAACTTGTTACAGAAGATAAAACTGTAGAAATCTAAGTTATATTTTACTACAAAAGATAAACAGTTCAAACTACAGTATAAAAGCTTTATTTTAAAACTCAAGTATCTCCTCATTAAGTGTTTGCTTCCTAAGTTGTTCCATTATAGTTGTCACAGCTCCAAGAAAACCATTTTTAATGCAGTCTCAAAGGTGTTCTGCACAAACCTTGAAAAACTAGTAAAAAAAAATAACAGATGAAAGATTTCCCTTTAATCATGAAAAATTATTCATATGCAATATTAGAAAGAAAATGCAAAATTTTCTAGACTCCCTTTCTAAAGACCTCCAGCTTACTATGAATGCACAGAGCACGGCAGGCACGATTTGAAGGAAAAAGGACAACAGACAGTTCTGGCCGGGCGGTGGTGGCGCACGCCTTTAATCCCAGCACTCAGGAGGCAGAGGCAGGTGAATCCCTGTGTGTTCGAGGCCAGCCTGGTCTACAAGAGCTAGTTCCAGGAAAGCTAGGACGGTTACACAGGAAAACCCTGTCTCAAAAAACCCAAAACCAAACAAACAAAAAACCAGACAGTTCCTGGAAGAGGCTTTTCTTAAACACTTCCAGTTCGCAAACTCTTGAATAATTTAGGCAGTCGTGAGGACTAAACCTAGGACCACTCACATGAGTACTTAACCACTGTGCCTTGTATCTCCCCCTGCCCATTTTCTGTTTCTATTTTGAGGCAGACTCAAAAGGTTCCCAGGCTGGCCTTGAACTTGTGATTTTCTTGCTTCAGCCTTTCAAATAGCCAAGATTATAGGCCTGGCTGAAGCCCCTTTTTAAAGCCCGATTAACTCGAAGGTCATTTTGAAAGCAGGAAGAAATAACCTAAGGCGCCAAGAGCAGTTTCCATGTCAAGGCGGTGTCTGAACTGTCATCCCATTGCCTACTGACAATGTCTTCCCCTTCCCCCGCTCCTTAGGACAGCAGAGGCTCTCTGCACAACAGTGTCCTTGGGGTTTGGGGGTTTGTTTGTTTGTTTGTTTTGGGGGGTTGTTTCTTGTTTTAAACTGTCAGTGAAACATTTGTAAATTTTGTGGAATGTGTTTAGTAAACACTTCAAGTCCTGACATACAAAGCACAGAAGCAGACAAGACAACTTAAGGCTGACTTTTGTGCCAACTATATTTTCAATATAAAAAGCAAATCCAGTTGACAAACACTTGTTCCTAATTTAGAGCAAAGCTACAGACTATAGCAAAACCTCAGCAATACACATGCAAACTTAAAATCATTTCACTTTCCATGAAGATTACCAACCTACTTGTAAAGTCAAATCTGACATTTTCCAATCTCCCTAAAGGACATGTGGTATCCGGCTGACAGTTTAATTGGCACAGATTGAGTGAGTCTGTTGCCCAGGATTATGGGTTTGACCTAGTAACAGAAAAATCAACCTAATAAGACTAGAATTAAAGGCATTCTTTTGGATTCTGTCTTTAATAGTTCAGAGGAAAACCAGAAGTGGCTTCCAGTGCAACAGAGATACTGATCAGACCTTGGGTAATGTTCATCAACAGAGTGAGCTGTGTACTTGGGGCTCTCACCACTCACTGTTTTTGTGCCAGCTTGCCATAGCCGCCTCTCCCAGCATCGTAGTCCTCCCGATACTCATCTCGAACCTTAATTGAAAAAAAAAACACCGTGGGATGTTTGTTAATCCTAGTCATGCCAGGCATAGTTAAACCTTTTCGGGTGTCCATGAACAAACAGGGCATAAACATTAATACTCACGAGTGTATTTTGCTTTTGTTGTAGGCATTGTGGCAGGAGGAGGGCCCCTAGCATGAGTTGAGTTCAGTAACACTTAAATGTACAGAATATTTCAAAGTCTAAAATTTCCTTATCATTGGTCCTGGTGTGCACTATCTGTGATTTCAAGAGGATCTCAAGTTTGATGCCAGATGTCTTAGGAAAACCCCCTAAATCCCATCAAAACTCAAAAGCAAAAGCTCATACAAGGAATAACCACAAACTGACAACTGGAATTCCAGGCAGGTTAGCTATGCCCTTGTAGCATACCTGACCCCCAGACCGTCCACGTCCATACTGCCTGCCCTCCTTAAAGCCTGCATCCCAGTCTGTGCGTATGATCCGGTCATCCAGACGGGTTCCGTTTATGTACCGCATAGCGTTCTCCGCGTCTGCTCTCGAGTAGTATCTTACGTAAGCATTAAGGGACACCAACAGCACTTAAGAGCACAGAAAGGACAGGTAAACGACATTTTGTCCAGACTATGTCAGTCATGATTTCCTATATATCTGCAAATAATTATTTGGTTCATGTTTTGATTTGCAAATAGAAAAATATGGTCAATGTAATTTTGGACCACAAACTTCTTATGCAAGAACAATGATAAAATTGAACATAGTGGTTCATGTTCATAATCCTAGCACTCAGGAGACTGAAGTAGGGGGATTGCTGTGAGTTTGAGGCCAGCCTGGACTTCATGCCAAGATTCTGTCTCAAAACAAAAACAATGGCATGGGGGAGTGGGAGTGGCTGGAGAGATGGCTCAATGGTTAAAAGCACTGACTGCTCTTCCAGAGGTCCTGAGTTCAATTCCTAGAATCTATATGTTGGTTCCCAGATCTGACATTGCCTTATGACCTCAGAGGGTATCAAATATGCAACGTAGTACAGACATACATGCAGGCAAAGCACTCCCATATAAAAATATAAAATGAATATAATAAAAAAATTAAGAATCACTAACACCAAAAAGGAAAATCATGCATAAACACAGACATGCTTATATATAAATAAAAAATCCCAATTACCGACTTAAGCAATTATAATTGACACTGGACTTGCAACATGTGGTAAAATCCCAGCTGACACAGACAATGCCCAGCAAACAGCAGGCCTTTAATGACTTTTGTTCCATGAATGCTCGACAGAGCAAAACCAAGGAGCAACAGTGGGCTTGCTTTTGTAACTTAGTAAGAATGTTGAGCACATGTTTGCCAGGCAAATGGAAACACTCTGGTTCTTAAGGCCTTTTTATCTTTTCCCCTGTCTTCCCTGTGAACCCTTTTATGTTACTGCTGCTAGGGTACAAAACTTTGGTCCTTTATGTCTAGGGGAAGAATGAAAGAAATGTGTTGGGCTCCAAAATCAGACACCAAACATTGTGGTGGAATGGGCCTTTTTATGCTCAGCTGCCTGGGGACTTTGGCCCAGGAGTGGAGAGCTAGTCTGAACAACATCACAGGATTCTTATTTTTTTTTTTTGGGGGGGGGGGGCGTGCAAGACAGGGTCCATGTAGCTCAGGTTGTCCTGGGCTCTAACTCAGAGATTCCCCGACTCTGCCTTGAGTGCTGAGATTAAAGGTGTGTGTCACCACACCCGACTAGAACGCCTTTTGATTTTTCAAGACAGGGTTTCTCTGTATACCCCTGGCTGTCCTGGAACTCACTGGAACCCGAGACCACCTGCCTCTGCCTTCCGAGTGCTGGGATTAGATACTTTTTCTTTCTTTTCTTTTTTTTTTTTTTTTAAATATTTTACTTATTTATTATGTATACAATATTCTGTGTGTTTGCCTGCAGGCCAGAAGAGGGCATCAGATCTCATTTTTAGATGGTTGTGAGCCACCATGTGGTTGCTGGGAATTGAACTCAGGACCTTTGGAAGAGCAGGCAATGCTCTTAACCACTGAGCCATCTCTCCAGCCCCCTAGACACTTTTTCTTAAAGACTCATCTGTGAAGTTTCTGAACAGAGAACACCTATCAGTTTCCCAGTTCACAGAGTATGACTCAGGAAGAACTGAGAGAAAAGTATAGGATTATAGTAAGTTAGTGCCTTAAAAACAACACCCAGGAGGGACAGGCTCCAGATTAGCCAGGGCCATACGGTGAGCCCCTAGAAGGATACTCCACAAAACAGAAGCCACAGGCCGTTTTCTTCATCTTATCCAGACCCATGATGATCTTCTTTATATCACCACTCTTGCTGAAAAGCTCATAAATCTGTTCTTCAGTTGTATAAAAGGAAAGATTTCCAACATATAATGTACAGCTTTTCTTCAGTAATTTTTCTTGTTCTTCATTGTCCCCCTAGAATTTCAAATAGAGACCACGTGAAACATTACAACCTCAAAAGAGATGTGCTTAGGGCTATAGATGCCCAGCCAGTAAAGCGCCAGCTGTGCAAGCCTGACAGTTGAGCTTGACCCCAGAACCCTTCCTAGTGAAAAGCTGGATGTGGTGTCTTGCACGGGCAATCCCAGCACTCCTACAGGAGATGGGGCTGTAAGATGGGACAGTCTCCTTGAAGCTTGAGGCCAGCCTCGCCTGGAGTCCACAGTGCAGAGCAGAAACAAGAGTGAGGGACACTTCCTGACACTTCCTGTGCCCTCCACAAGCATAACACACAAAACTAAATTCTAGAGTCTGCTTAAAGTTACAATCTTAAAGTTACGCAGATGCCCCTTCTGATCTGGAAATTAAAGCTTTTCATCATCCTGATTCCTGACATACTCCTTGCCCTTATAAGAGGCAGTTCTGAAGCTGGGCGGTGGCGGTGCACGCCTTTAATCCCAGCACATGGGAGGCAGAGGCAGGTGGGTATAAGTGAGTTCTAACGCCAGCCTGGTCTACAGAGCGAGTTCTTTCCAGGACAGGCTCCAAAGCTACACAGAAAAACCCTGTCTAGAACCGCACCTCCCCCACAAAAAGAAACAAAAAAGGTGAGTCTTTTTTTGTTGTTTTGCTTTTGAGACAGGGTTTCATGTAGCTAAGGCTTTTCTGAACCTACTATGTAACCAAAGATGACACCGAATTTCTGATCCTCCTGCCTCCACCTTCCAAGTATTGGGTTTACAGGCATTCACCACTCTGGGTTTATGTACAGCTCAGGATCTACCTGAGCGCTTCCTGCCTGCATGCTAGGCAAGCGTTCTACCTACTGAGCTATGTCTACGTAGCCCAGTTACTTTGTTTTGCTTTTTGAGATAAGACCATAGCCCAATCTGGCCTCAAACTCCTGACATTCATGCTACTACCTTCACCAAAGGTTCAGTAACAGGAATGGATTATCACACCCATCTCCCAAGTTATAGTTTTTTTGTTTTTTGTTTGGTTATATCATTTTATTCATATTGGTGTCTTGCCTGCCTGTATGTCTGTGTACCATGTGCATGGCTAGTGTCTTCGAAGACCAGAAGAGGGCAGCAGATCAGCTGGAATCAGTTATAGATGTTGTGAGCCATCATGTGGGTGCTGGGAACGGACTCCAAGTCCTCCAGAAGAACAGTCTACACTAACCTCTAAGCCATCTCTCTGACCCTCCTAGCTACAGTGTTAAAAAGGAAGAATGTGGAGCTATAATACGCAAGTGATTTTGCCTACCCCTGTGAAGGCACAAAGGCCTCAGGTGAGAAAGCTACATTTAAGTTTTCTTTAATTCTCAGAACTATGATGTAGTATGTCCTAATGTATTATTCCCATTGTACATGTGAGGGAAAACAGTTTCACCTAAGGAAAAAACACAGGAGTTATATCCAGAATTCAAACTTAGTTTTGGGCTGAGCATGGTGGTATATACTCTTTTAATCCTCTGATGAGTTCAAAGCCAGCCTGGTTTACATGATGAGTTCCAGGTCAGCCAGGCTATAAGTGAGACCTTGTCTCAAAAAGCAAAATAAAGTAAAATTCTGGTCTTATATCCCCAGTGCAGCATTGCCTTAAGATCAAGGCAGGTCTGAACAGGTGTATGGAACAGTAGCCACGGTGTGCTTAAACAAATAACGCTGGATGATGGGTGGCGTATGCTTTCATCCCAGCATTCTTGAGTCTGCCACAGGTGGATCTGCAGGGGGATCCAGGACAGCCAGGGCGGTTACACAGAGAAAGCCTGTATCAAAAAACAACCCCAAAACAAACAACCAAAAACCCAAATGAGCCTCAGGTTTTAGAACTTTAGACGAGCCATTAGAGAAAACAATCACTTCAACATTTCTTCGTACAGGTGCAGGTGGATCTCAAACTTGTGATCTTCCTGCCCCAGTCTCCAGAACAGCTAGGACTTCAGATGTCCCCACCACACCCGGCTAGCGGATTCACTCTGAGGACTTCAGATGTCCCCACCACACCGGGCTAGCGGATTCACTCTGAGGACTTCAGATGTCCCCACCACACCGGGCTAGCGGATTCACTTTGTACTGCTGCTCTTTTCCCTCAAGTAAAATCCAATCTACTGCTTCAGCGTAATGTGATTTCCCACTCAGTGCAGCCCTGACGCATTGCATTTAGAAGACACTTGAAAATGCACATGACAGAAATTATTACTGTTTGAAGGGAGCTACAGGCTTTTGACAAAAGAGTCCTTTCCTGGTTTTGCCCAGGAAGTTTCAGATGGAAAACAGTTAGGTATTAATGTGGAACTGTTCAAAGTAGTGAGACCTGTAAAAAGCGGCAGAAACTCATACCAGACACACAGGAGACGTTTTCAAATTAGGCTAATTTCCTTTTCGTTTTGTGAAACAGGGTTTCTCTGTGTAGTCATTGGCTGTACTGGATTTTGTCGTCCAGACCTTGATGTGACTCGTGTGGCTTGTCTATTTCCGATGCCCGACAGACAGCAAAAACAGGATTCAACTTTGAGTCTTCTACTTACTACCCACTTTGTAGGATTGTCTTACAAAACAAAGGGCTGTAGTGCCAAACGGCAGTGTTTGGCTGATTATTAAAATCAAAAACGGTGCCGGGCGGTGGTGGCGCACGCCTTTAATCCCAGCACTCAGGAGGCAGAGGTAGGGGGATCTGTGAGTTCGAGGCCAGACTGGTCTACAAGAGCTAGTTCCAGGATAGACTCCAAAGCTACAGAGAAACCCTGGCTCAAAAAAAAAAAAAAAAAACAAAAACCGGCAATAATGTACGGAGCCATCGCAGGGATACCTCCTTCATTACAGTCACTTTCCCAAGCAGGACAAGTCCATCCACAGCCACCACACCCGAACCTCCCTGCATCAGTGCTGGTCACCGCAGCGGCAGTAAGAGAATGTTAAAACAAGTCTCAGGTTCCCTAGGAGCTAAAGGGCTTCAGTGATACCCAAACACCGCTAGGACCCCATTCGCACTTTAGGACCCCAACAAAACAGGCAGGAAGACACAATAAGACAGGTGCAAACCGTTCCTCAGCATTCGAACCCAAGGCCTGCCTCCCTCGTGGCCAGGCCGCCTCACCCGGAAGTGCTGGTCCCGGTACTCGCTGAGCTCCACGTAGGAGTCGCTGCGCAGCGCCTTCAGGAGGCCACCGGACATGGTGCGAAGACACGAACCACTACGCGGCCACCGCTGGAAGAACCTGGCGGCGGAAACGGAAATGTGCGCGGCGTGCTGCAGTGGGCGGACGTGGTCGGGTCCAATCTTGCCGCGGCTGTGTCGTCATCAGGAGGCGCCGACTTGTCCGTCGTCGGGTGTAGCCGGTAGGAAGGCGAGCGCGGCGGGCTCCGGGTTCCCGGGCGCTCGGAGGACGATGATTTTCCGGCGGCTGCTGGCTGTCCTGCTGCACAACCCGCAGCTGGTGGAGCGGCTGTCCGAGTCGCGGCCCATCCGGCGGGCGGCGCAACTCACGGCTTTCGCCCTGCTGCAGCTACAACTGCGCGGCCGCGATGCAGCCGGCCGCCTGCGAGCCCTCGCGGGTCAGTCCCCGGACTCCTTGGGGCGCCGCGTCGCGAGGTTCAAGGACACATTCACTCAGGAACTCCGCCGCGGCCTCCGAGAGCGTCCAGGACCACCCCCAGGTCATCGGAAGGGCCCGGGCGCCAAGGTGTAAGCACAGACTGCACTCTGCCGGGCCGAAGTCACGTCCCCTCCTCCCTTCAGTGATCTACACCGACCTTAACGTTCAGGAGTCATCTCGGGCACGATGCACGGCTTCGAATCCTGACTCGGATTGTCAACATGCAGATGCCTACGTTCAAATGGACATGTGCTAGTCCTGTGACTGGCAGGACATAAAGACCCCGAAGGTCACCAGGGATAAAAGAGTCTAGACCAGAACATTGCACTACTAAGAGCCATGGCCAACCATGGCCTGCTTTCTACAAGCGGAACTGAAACTGAATGAATGCTGCTGCATCTACGTCTGGAGCAGAATAACAGGGAAGATGGTGGATGGAATGCTAACCCTGAGGTTGCCACAATCTTTGATTAAATGTGTAAGCTGATTGATAAGTCTGAAGGATCTTCTAACTTAATAGTTAACACATTAAGTGTCTGTTGATATTTGCTCTTACATTCTGTGTGGTTTTTGACTTAAAACTCTGTTCGTGTGAGGATGGAGGCTACTTTTCGAGTAACTGCAGAGTGAGGAGCCCAGGCACGTATCTCCAGGGCTCTAGTCTTGATCACCCCCACTACTCTTCACAGCATCTGTGCTACTCAGAGACTGCTTTTCTGTCACTTCTGATACCGTGGCACACGATGTTTAGTTTCCTCTTCTTGGTCTCAAGGGCCTGCTAGGGTACTCGGATGGCCAGCTGACTGAACTGTGATGGGAGACCCATGCATGTAACACCTGTCATTTTGAGGCTTCCTAACTCGATTTCTAGACCTCTGTTTAAGCCACTCAGTTAACGTTGGCATCTAGAAGGCTTGAAGCTGTTGGAAAAGCTTTTAGACGGTACCAGATTCTGAGCAGTCTGTGTTCTCAGTTCCCCCTGGGGCAGGCTAAGAGGACCTCATGGCAGCGCTGAGGAGGGAGAGCACCTGACACTGACCTCAGGACCCTCTGATCCGTCAGGGTGGTAGGTTGGCTGAGTGGAAGGGACTTCCTTCAGGTCAGTTTGTGAGTCACAGACTAGGGACTAGAGCTGACTGTGAGCCTCCTCTGTCCCCACTTTACACTGTAAGATTGGAAATGATGGTAGCAAGAAGTCAGGCATTGTGGTAAGTTGGGCAACGCCACTCAGGGATGTCATCAGCAGTTCACTGTCTTTGATAATCAGGTGCGACTATATATTTTAGACATTACAGCAATCGGAAGTAATGGCGTAGAAACAGGCACATGCCAGTGGGTATGCTAGGTTTCTTTGGGGACCTTGGCATTGGGACCATGACTGGTCAGATCTTTGGTGTCTCACCTAGAGGAACAACCTGTCTCTGTGCCCAGAAGAGCCAGCAGTGGGAGTCTGTTCCGGTGTCCCAGCCCAGCAGCCTGTGTAGAAGATGGGGTGGCACCTTCCTTCTGTGGCTGAATCTTGGGTCATGGCTGCTTTGTCATGACAGGCCATCTTCCAGCTCTATGATGTGAAGACTAAGGTGGGCCCTCCAAGCCTGGCTGAGTAAGGAGGACAGGGCTGGAGGGTCCTCCAGGGTCAAGTGGGGAAACAGGAGGGTCTCATTCTTGAGAGGAAGACCGCACTTCTCCAGAGCATGCCTGTTGGTCCCTGGAGTTACTACAAAGAGGC
This sequence comes from Chionomys nivalis, assembly GCF_950005125.1. Classification (NCBI taxonomy): domain Eukaryota; kingdom Metazoa; phylum Chordata; class Mammalia; order Rodentia; family Cricetidae; genus Chionomys; species Chionomys nivalis. The sequence goes on from NC_080088.1 coordinate 62,661,195, forward strand.
GGCAGAGCTGTTGCCCACCGGCCAGTCGGCAGGCTGGTTGTCTGCTGAAGTTGTTCAGGGCTTGGCACAGGAGCCAGTCCTCAGCCCCGCCCATGTCCACCACCTCCACAGGCGATGGCAGGCCTGAGAGGTGCAGGAGGTGCTGGGGAGGCATGTAGGTGTGAGTGAAGAGAAGCATGTAGTGTGTGGTCGTGCCCGGGAGGACGGGTGCGTGGACTACGTGTTCCAGATACTTCAGGCCAGGTACCAAGCCTCCCTGATGCAGGCAGCCAAAGATGAGAGCACCTAGGGCATTGAAGAGGACCAGGGTGCCCTTCCAGGGTATAGGCTGGGTTTGTGGACTGCAAAGCAGGACTAGAGGGACTATGAGGGGAATCAGGAATCTAGGCTCTTGGTGGCTAAAGGCAGATAGCAGGACAAGGGGTGTGAAGTAGAGGAGAAGGAGATGAGACTTGGAGCTAGACAGTAGGCCACGGGCACCCAGCATCCCCAAGAAGCCCGTTTGCGCAAACACACGGAAGCAGCTGTGGAGTTGTTGCCATGCAGCCTGCAGGGCTTGAGCATGCAATACCCCGAAGAGCAGGAAGCCATTGACTGCCAAGTGAGTGAGCCGTGCATGTGTGCCATGCCTTGCGAGGTTTTGGGGGTCCAGGTTGTAGTACAAGAAGTTGAGAGGTGTGAGAACAAGACAGCTGGATCTGGAGAGGCTGGAGAAGTACCAGCTGTCCATGGTTATAAACAGCATTGCAGCAAGAGCAGCCCCTGGTAACAGCACCAGGGCCTCCTGGATCAAGGCCGTGATGCTAGGTTTCAAGGTTCTGTGGATGCCCCAGAGAGAGAGGGGGACCAGAGCAAAGGCTAGAAAGGTTGGCCGATTGAAGAAGCCGGCAGCCATGACAGCACCAAGAAGGCAGGTATGGCACCATGGGCCTGGAGTAGGCGTCTCTGATATGGGATTCCATGCCACGTAAGGGGACACCAGCACCAGCAGCCATGTGAAGAGCAGTCCCTCGATGGTGTTGGAGAAGGTCCTTGTGTAGAAAACCAGGGTGACATAGGACCCAGACAGCAGGCACATAGCATTCCAGCGATCTGCCCCCCACAGCGGGGCCAGGTAGTACACAGCCCAGTCCAGGGCAAAGGAGAGGGTAGTGAGGAGGAGTCGGGGCCCCACCAGCAGCACGTAGCCACTCACCAGACCGGGCCAGAGCCCCAGCTCTTCCCAGAACCTGAGCAACCAGAAGGTAGAGCCAGAGGTCAGCAGTGGGAAGACCACAGTACGGCAGGAGCTGCTGGGGTAAAATTCCCAGGGCCGTGAAGCCTGCACACCCAGGATGTCCTCTGCAGAGAGAGAGGCAGGGGTGAGCCAGTTCCAAGCTTAGGCTTGTGCCCGGAAGAGTTAGGGGTCAGCACCAAGATTGCAAGGCCTCCTAGTGGACACTTCCAGCACAACCCCTGGGCTTGCACCGGGTGGTTTCCTGCTTTGGTAAAGCTACTTTGTGGGAGAGTCTCTCAGGTGGCCTGTCTTCTCTCCCCAGCTCTTGAACAGTGGAGACCATCCTGGATGCAGAAGAGACAGGCAAGGAAACAAAGCGAGAAACGGATTGTATGTGTCCCGGCTGGTTTAAGGATGAAAGGGCCTTTAACAACAATGTGGGGGACCTCCAGAGACGGCAAGGAAAGAGCGAACATGGTTCCCTAAGTGGGGTGAATAAAATTCTGCTGTCAAGAATGAGCTTGGAAGCCAGGCATGGTGGCACCTGCCCAGAACTCCAGGACTTGAGAGGCAGAGGCAGGAGGATCAAGAGTTTAAGGTCAGGGAGTTTGTGCCTATGCCCATGAGAGAGACTTATCTCAGAAATACAGGGAGGAGCCGGGCGGTGGTGGCGCACGCCTTTAATCCCAGCACTCGAGAGGCAGAGGCAGGCGGATCTCTGTGAGTTCGAGACCAGCCTGGTCTACAAGAGCTAGTTCCAGGACAGGCTCCAAAAACCACAGAGAAACCCTGTCTCGAAAAAAAAAACCAAAAAAAAAAAAAAAAAGAAAAAAAAGAAATACAGGGAGGAGACTGAAATGTCCACCTTACAGTTCAAATCTACCTTTTGAGCCGGGTGGCAGAGTTAGGCTTCCCACGCCACAATCTTAGTCCTCAAGCTGAGTGTGCTAATGCACATTTGTTTTTTGTTTCTTTTGTTTCGGTTTTGGTTTTTTGTTTGTTTGGTTTTTGGTTTTTCGAGACAAGGTTTCTCTGTAGCTTTGGAGTCTATCCTGGAACCAGGCTGGCCTTGAACTCACAGAGATCCGCCTGCCTCTGCCTCCTCTGGCAAATCCTACTGGTGTGCACCACCACAACTGGCTGCTGGTGCACACCTGAAACATTTAGAGGCTGAGTGAGAATGCCACAAATTTGAGACCGGCCTTAACTGTATAGAGAGACGCCATCTTAAAAGGGCAAGAAAATCGAACCGCCAGGTGGTGGTGGTGGCACATGCTTTTAATTCTAGCATTCAGGAGGCAGAAGCAGGTGGATCTCTGTGAGTTTGAGGCCAGCCTGGTCTACAGAGTGAGTTCCAGGACAGGCTCCAAAGCTAGAGAGAAACCCTGTCTCAAAAAACCAACAAAAAAAAAAAGAAGAAGAAGAAGAAAACGAAGAAAGAAAAGAAAATCAAATCAAGTGTCTTTGAATCTTTCTCCTTCTCTCCTTCAGTCTTTTAGCTGGGCATGTGGCCAGATATAAGGGCTTTATTCCCCAGCTGTTTTTATGACTGATGTGGTCATGTGATACAGTCTGACCAGCGGGCTAGAAGTGTATAACAGGTGGTGTGGTGACTCTTGCACACAGAAGCCTTGCTAGGAGCACTGCTATGAGTTGAAGGGCAAGCTTGGGCTGCAGTGTGAGCCCCTGTCTCAAAAAACAAAATAATTGCCTGTTGTGCACAAAATCCTGGGTTCAATCCCAAGCACAGCATAAACCAGGCATAGTGGCACCTGCCAGTGATCACAGCACTCTAGGATTGGGGGCCAAAGAATCAGAGGTTCGTGGACATAGGCAGTTCAAAGCCAGCCTGGGCTGCATGAGACCTTGCCTCAAAAAAGAAAAGACGGTGAGTCTGGAATGGTGGTGAACTCCTTTCCTATAACCCCAGGACTCGGGAGGCAGAGGCAGGAGGACCTTGCTGAGTTTGAGGCCAGACTGAGCCCTAAAACAGCCAGGATGTCATAGAGAGATCATGTCTAAAAAAGAAAAGGACTAGCCGGGCGATGGTGGCGCACGCCTTTAATCCCAGCACTTGGGAGGCAGAGGCAGGCGGATCTCTGTGAGTTCGAGACCAGCCTGGTCTACAGAGCTAGTTCCAGGACAGGCTCCAAAGCCACAGAGAAACCCTGTCTCGAAAAACCAAAAAAAAAAAAAAAAAAAAAAAAAAAAAAAAAAAAAGAAAGGACTAAAGAGATGGCTCAGCAGTTAAGAGCACTGGCTGCCCTTCCAGAGGTCCTGAGTTCAAATCCCTGTGATGGATGCCCTCTTCTGATGTGCAGGCATACATGCAGATAGAATATTCATACCTAAAAAATTACATTAAAAAAGGGTTTGTGTGTGACTACTAATCTTGGTCTGAAGGGAGAGGACTCTCCTTGAGCCTGCACAAGACAACTTCACAACTTTCCTTATGTCAGGCAAGCTTCCCTCGCCACCAGGAAAGCCCAGCTATGAAGTCATTCTGCTGACACGTCCAGAATCACATGCTGAGCGATCTGTTGGCCCAAGGAGGAAAACACGGAAGAGGCAGGTTTTTCATTAACATCCTTCAGAAGGTGAAGAGAATGTTCATTCCCACCTCAAGTTCTAATCCCAGAGAGGCTGCAGCTCTGCCTGCTCATTCACCCCCACTGCGTGTCTTCCCCCACCAAATGTCGACTGCTGCCCCAATCTTATTAAAATACGTGGGGGTTTTACCTGCCATGACCTCAGGTGACTGGAAGAACTCATCTGGGTGTATGTAGCCAGTCTGGGGAAGGAGACACCACATGACTCGAAGCAGACCAAGGCTCCCCCAGATCACCCTGGCGGCCATCTTCACATCAGATCAAACACAGGGCTGGAAGCCTGGGATGATGTCACAGCTGTCACGGGTGCCACTCTGGAGATCAACATCTGGGAGGGTGACATTTGGTGGTTACTGTAACGTGGACTACACTGTAATCTGAAGACAGCAACATAAAAACGATAACGCTAAGGCATGATTGGTACACATCTGTAGCCCCGGACATGGGAGAGGGGGCAAGTGGACACAGAAGGGTTTCAAGTTCCAGGCCTGGGACACAGGAGAAATACTGTCTCAAAACAAAAACAAAGCCGGGTGGTGGTGGCGCACACCTTTAATTCCAGCACTAGGAAGCAGAGGCAGGTGAATCCCTGTGAGTTCAAGGCCAGCCTGGTCTACTGGAGCTAGTTCCAGGACAGCTAGGACTGTTACACGTGGAAACCCCATCTTGAAAAGCCAAAACAACACACAAAGCAAAAGGTTACACGTGGTAGTTTATCCAGTAATCCCAGTACTTGGCAGACTTAGCAAGTTCAGTTGAAAAACCAAACTAAAACAAAAAGCAACCATGTTACAGTTAAGATGAATGTTAGGGGTGATTAGGAGCATTTGTAGCTATTGTAGAGAACCAGATTGGATTCCCAGCACCCACAGGGTCGCTTACAACCACCAGTAGCCCCAGTCTCAGAGGGTCCAAGCCCCTCTTTTTTTGTTCGTTTGTTTTTTGTTCTTTCAAGAGAGGGTTTCTCTGTGTAGCCCTGACTATCCGGAACTCACTCTGTAGACCAGGCTGGCCTTGAACTCGCAAAGATCCACCAGCCTCAGCCTCCTGAGGGCTGGGATCACAGGCGTATGTATGTCAACACCACCCAGGTTCAACAGGTATGCACATGCAGGCAAGACATTCATACACATAAATTAATAAATATTTAAGAAAATGAAAGTTAGGAGGCTGAAGAGATGGCTCAGAGGTTAAGTACACTGGCTGGCTGCTCTTCCAGAGGTCCTGAGTTCAGTGACTCACAACTGTCTACAATGAGATCTGGTGCCCTCTTCTGGCCTGCAGGCACACGTGCAGGCAGAATATTGTATACATAATAAATAAATCTTAGGGGGAAAAATAAAAGCTAGGGTTAAAATGGCAAGATTGGTAAACTGAGAAAGATAAGTAAGAGGACTTGTATAAGACAGGTCAGGTAGGAAGGACAAGGCTTGCCCAGCAGGCTCTGGAGGGATCCCAGAAAGTGCCACCCCCAGGAAGAACCCCGTCTCCAGGAGCAGGTACAAAGCATCATTTTCCTTTCCCTAGTAAACCCTGAGCTTTTGAGATAGTTTTGTTTTTGTTTTTCAAGACAGGGTCTCTCTGTGTTGCTTAGGAGTTTGTCCTGGAACTCGCTCTGTAGACCAGACTGGCCTCAAACTCACGGAGATCCACCTGCCTCTGCCTCCTGAGTATTGGGATTAAAGTGGTGCGCCACCGTTGCCTGACTGCGTTTGGGATAGTTAACCCTTACGTATGTTCTTCAAGAACCCTTGCTCTTTCCATAGTCGGTCTCTCAACTTTATGGCTGGTTGTTCTTTTGCACATATTCCTGTAATTGTGTCTGACTGAATTACGAGGAAGCATGGTTTCTAAGAAAACCTCCACCTCTTCCAGAAAGGCGTCCCCCAAGACAGTCCCAGAGATGGGCAGTGGGAGGAGCTATAGTACATAATGATTAGAAGTCCCAGCCTGAGAGGCAGCCCTTTGCTGTGGACTCTGGGCTGGGTCCGCCTTCCACTCTTTTTTTTTTTTTTTTTTTTTTTGGATTTTTCGAGACGGGGTTTCTCCGTAGCTTTTTGGTTCCTGCTGTCCTGGAACTAGCTCTTTTTTTTTTTTTTTTTTTTTTTTTTTTGGTTTTTCGAGACAGGGTTTCTCTGTGGCTTTGGAGCCTGTCCTGGAACTAGCTCTGTAGACCAGGCTGGTCTCGAACTCACAGAGATCCGCCTGCCTCTGCCTCCCGAGTGCTGGGATTAAAGGCGTGCACCACCACCGCCCGGCTCCGCCTTCCACTCTTTTCTTTTCTTTTTTTTTTTTTTTTTTTTAAAGATTTATTTATTATGTATACAACATTCTGCCTCGATGTATGCCTGCACGCCAGAAGAGGGCGCCAGATCTCATTACAGATGGTTGTGAGCCACCATGTGGTTGCTGGGAATTGAACTCAGGACCTCTGGAAGAGCAGCCAGTGCTCTTAACCTCTGAGCCATCTCTCCAGCCCCTGCCTTCCACTCTTGAGTGCACCATTCTGCTGTCTCAGATGCTGAAGTAAACCCTGAACCTCGTGAAACTGAATCCCCAGTCTTGAGGGGCACCTGCTGTGAACATCGGAAGGGGGGGTCTACTGTGAATGTGATGAACATCGACTGTAAAGGAATGGAACCCCAAACTCTGGAACATGATTGGAGCTGGTTGTGAGTCGCCTTTGCTGGAACTTTCCTTTGATTACACCAGCTTCTGACTTTCCTGGAAAGCCCTTTTAGATGCAATTTGGCACTCCAACCACACCATTTGTTTTGTTTTTGTTTTTAAATATTGATTGATTATGGATACAGTGTTCTGCCTGCATGGGGCACCAGATCTCATTACAGATGGTTGTGAGCCACCATGTGGTTGCTGGGAATTGAACGCAGGACCTCTGGAAGAGCGGCCAGTGCTCTTAACCGCTGAGCCATCTCTCCAGCCCCTCACCATTTATCATTTATTTTTTTACAGCTCCTCTATTCTGAGACATTCCTCAGAGCTTTTTTACTTACTACTGCTGCCGTTGCGTGTTATACTGATTGCATAGGCATCAAGCAACGTGGGGTTCAAGTTCCTACCCTGTCACTTGCTGGTGGTAAAACCAGTCTCAAAACCAATTTATTAAGCCGGGCGGTGGTGGCGCACTCCTGTAATCCCAGCACTCGGGAGGCAGAGGCAGGCGGATCTCTGTGAGTTCGAGGCCAGCCTGGTCTAGAAGAGCTAGTTCCAGGACAGTAACTAAAAGCTACGGAGAAACCCTGTCTCAAAAATCAAAAAAAAAAAAAAAAATATTTCTCGGCTGTAAATGAGTGCCTACCTTAGCATTGTAGGGAAAAGAAAAAAAGATAAAAAAAAAAGGCAGATGTAACAAATAGTTGATTTCAGTATCTGTTTTGCTTTAACTCTAAGCCGCCTTGCCAAGATCCCTGTGCGGCACCCTCCACTCCACTGCATTCTGCCAGTCGCCTGATCCTTTCTTACCCTGCTGGGCTGAGATTCCCCCGGGGCTAAGATCCACTGGGCTCCAACTTAGACCCAGTCCAGAGTCCAGTTTAAATGGACCCACTGAGGACATCTGTCAAGAATAACAGAAGGTCCCCAAGAGGAGGTGGCAAGATGGGTGCACTGACCACAAGTGCCAGAATCTCGAGACCTGCAACACAGCCCAGCGGCTCTCCAGGTTGGTGCCAGGTTACAGAAGCCCTCTCAGTGGTCTCCTCCCGCAGACAACCTAGGGGGCGGAGCCAACACCTGTGTGTGTGTGGCCCGGGGGGGGGGGGGAGATGACAAGTCTCGCCCAACCCTGATTAGTTTGCCGGTTCAGGCAACTGAACACACATCTGCTTGAGCTCTGGTCCAAATCCTGCGTCTCCCGCAGCCCCCTGGCTGTGAGTATCCCAGAGCCAGGAGACATGTTGGGTGAAAGGGACCGCTCCCAGGGGTGGTGATGAGACTAAGGCGAGAGAGTGGGTGTGAAGACCGAGAAGATGGGGACAACCAGGGCACCAAGGTGGGGTGGAGTGGGGTGGAAGCTGGGGGACTGGACATCTGTGGGACCTGAGAAGGGACAGGCTGGGCGCTGAGTCAGAGGCCTGGGTCCGCTTCCTGGTGCCTGGTGTTTCTCTGATGCCCAATGTATGCTCAGCCCCGTACCGGCTCTGGGGCTGCAATTATGTGTGGATCAGTGTAGTAAGGAAAGTCCCTACCTTCAAACTGAATCTTCTAGTCATAGCTGCTGGGTCCTTGCTAACGGGAAGGACTGAGGTCCTTAGGATGGATCTTCTTGGATCTAGCGTTTGACGTTTGGAGGGATTTTAAACGCCATGGGAGGAGGGCCCCAGCACTACCAAGAACTAAGAGACTAAGCCAAGAACTCGCTTAGTCTCTAGGATCCTTGTTGGACTTCGCAGTGACTCCTAACCCTGTTTTCCTGCTGGCTGGCATTTCACCCACCCTCACCTTGACCCTGAGGCTGCACTGAACTCTGCAAGGAACTCTACCTTCCAAGCCTCCTTTTTTGGTTGCCGGAAAGGAACTGTTTGTTCTTTGATTGACGTAGAATATAACAGCCAACCTTAAATGCATCAGGAGAGTGGAAGGGAGCCGGGCAGCTGGGGCATACCATTAAGTTTACCACACCCTCGCAGTTCCGGGCCATCAAATGGGAACTTTGCTTCCTACCAGGAAAAGCCAAGGCCCTGACCATCATTCTCACCCCCACCCCACTCCTGCTGCTACCCCCAGACAGGGTTTCTCTGTGGCTTTGGAGCCTGTCCTGGAACTCACTCTGTAGACCAGGCTGGCCTCGAACTCACAGAGATCCACCTGCCTCTACCACCCGAGTGCTGGAATTAAAGGCGCGCGGTGGAAGGCGGTCCCTGACCATCTTGACGGTTCCTTTCCATGGTTTGAGGTAAAAGTGTCTGTAGGAGATGCGTGACATTTGAGGACAGGGAAAGGATGCTCTCTTGACTGAAAGCAACTGTCCCTGCCGCCCACAAGAAAGCCTTGTGCTGGTGTACAGGGTCCCTTTTTCTCTTTCCCTTGCCCCCATGGGACTCCTGGGACCCATTCTCTCAGGGGAAAGGCTAAAATTAGGGGCTAGCTAAAATTAGGGGATCTCTTGGTGCACACAGACATCTTTCTCTACACTTTGAAGCGTTTTAAAGTTTCATTTCCACTGGGATCTTTTTTTTTTTTTTTTTTTGGTTTTTCGAGACAGGGTTTCTCTGTGGCTTTGGAGCCTGTCCTGGAACTAGCTCTGTAGACCAGGCTGGTCTCGAACTCACAGAGATCCGCCTGCCTCTGCCTCCCGAGTGCTGGGATTAAAGGCGTGCGCCACCATCGCCAGGCTCCACTGGGATCTTGCTGCTGTGTTATAGATGGGGATACGGAGACTCAGTATGGCTGTGGAACCGCCTAGGACCCCGGCTCCCCAGGCAAGTCTAGTAACAGAAGAGGATGCAAGTCTAGGCCTTCTGGGCCCCAAGCCAGTGCTCTAATATGGAAAGTGCCCTGAGCTTCCCTTCCCAGCAAAATGTCATCATGAGTTCCTTGTTGTCCCCTAGGTTCCCTGCCGGTCAGCGCTCTCACATCCTGCAGAACAGTTTGGGGGAAAGCTGCAGATGAGCGCTACCGTTCCCTTGCTGGTCTGTGGGCTCGGAGCAAAACTAAAGGCTGACCCCCGTTGCCTGCCCGCATTGCGCCCTCATCCCGTCCCCAGCCACTCTTCCCAGACTGGGACTGACTCACCCACGCGCTGCCTCGGGATGCACCTGCCGCGCTGGCTACCAGGGTCATCGGGAGTGAGGGCCTGAGCCCGAGGCTCTAACGCCCTGCGCCTGCGGGACAGAGGATTGCAGAGCGGGGTGGGGCGATGGTCTTCCCTCTCCACAGCCGGCTCTGGACTTCCACCAGGGAATTAGGCCAGAGATCAGGCAGAACTCGCTAGGCGGGGCGGAGAAGAATGGGGACAATTGTGTGCGCCCCCGCCCCCAGTCCCGCAGTCTGCAGTAGTCGCGGTGGGGACTCCTGAGGAACTGATCCTACTTTGCCTGTGCCGTGAGCGTATTCTGTCAGCAGCGCCTCCTTGTAAACCCATGCCCGATTAGCTTCCTTTTTTAGTACTAGCGTAGTCTCGCCAGACTGTTTCTCACTGTACATTTTGCTTGCTTGTTTTGAGGCAGGGTCTCGGTGGCCTCGAACTTGCCATCCACCTGCTCACCCTCTCTAGAGCTGGATTACAGGCGTGCGCCACCACACTAGCTTTCAGTCACACACTTTTGTGGTGTGTGTATGTGTGTGATTATTTCTCCGTGGTAGGGAGCTAGTCTAGCATGACTGAGATCCTTTGCTCGTCTTTAGCCCCTAACAAAAGCAAACCCCACTAAAACCAAACCAAACCAAGATGAACACAGAAGAAGTTCCTGTGGGAGTGGGACAGGGAAGTGGTCCTTCTGCAGCCGGTTCCGTTCTCCCGGGATGCTGAGCTCTCCAGGCAGTTGCCGGGGGCAGCGCCTTCCAGGCTGACGTAGGCTGTCCCTTTGTGCATGGTGCAGGTGCGGACCGGCTACTTGCTGGAGAGCAAAGGGTCGCAGAAATCTTGGCCCCGCCCCAAGAGTTGTGGGGCGGGGGGGACAAGGGGGCTTCGGGGAGGCTAGCACCAATGATGCCTTTGCGAGAAGGGCCGTGTGCAGAGCGGAGCCACGCGATGCGGTGCCCACCACGCAGGGACACGTCACAGCCCCGTCACAGCCCACCTCTGCAGATCTACGCACCACTCGGGAGCCTGTAGTTTCCACCGGTCCTTCGTATCCCCGCCTACTGCTGGAGGGCTTGTGGCTGGCTGGCTGTGAAGCTGCCCCCTGGTGGCACGATGTTTCCCTCAAGCTTCTCGGGTTACTAAGTTGGCAGGGTGGAGGAAGGCTTGACTCTTCCAAATCCTGATTTAGTAAGATCTGGACAGAGTCACTTGCCTGTGCTCCCTCAGGCTCCACATAGTGTTCACATTAAAAAAAACGAACAAACAGCAAAGAAAACCAAAGAACTACTATATGGAGATATTATTTATATACAATAAATGCCAGAAAGTGTTCGTATTGGCTGAGACCTGAGGCTTTTGGCAAATGGAAGGTCAGACTAACTACTGCCCCAGTTCAAGAAACATATTTTCATTTTCCCCCAAAGCTCCCTTCTAGCCTCTTTCCAGCCTTTCGACCTCTTCCACAGTTCCAGACATGAGCTGCTCTGATTCCTAATGCTGTCCCCCGTTGTTCCCAGAATGTCCTCTAAACAGAAACAGTCAGCCACTGCTCTCGTGTGCCTGGCTCTTTTCACCGAGCACAATGCCTTTGAAGTCCATCCCAGTGGTCGAATACAACAGACAATTGTATTCTCCTCTGACTCAGCACTGAGGTCTGTCACTAGACAGAGGTTACATACCTGACCTTGGCTGGACAGAGCTCCTGACTTCGACTTAATGTTTGCAATGTCCCTCTCCTGCTACAGAAGAGTGGAGGAAGTCAGCTGCCTAGGTGTGTGACCTATGACCACGTGTCCCCCGCACAGGCAATTTGTTCCCAATGGCAAGTTCACAATGCGTGGCTCTTCTCTTGTTCGTGTCTAGAAAGACAGTCCTCCCTAGAAGAAACCTGGCCCCCTTTCCCTCAAAATAACAAAAAATCGGGCTGGGGTGTTAGGCATGTGAGCTGAAGAGCAGATGACCCAAGGAAACACACTGAATACGGCTGGTATATTATAGACCCGTGGAAGGCAGGGATGGCTGGGGCCTTTCCCCCTCACTGTCCTCAACCAGCTGCTGGGGATCCAGAAGGAGATGGGCCAGGGACTTCACCAGAGCCAAAAAGACACACCAAGGCAACTTCTAATTGGTTTGTTTAGTTAAAGCAAGCAGGTTTGAGGCAGGTACAGTGTAGGCTTAGATGTCTGGACCTTATTAAGAAGCTGGGAGAGGACTGGAGAGATGGCTCAGAGGTTAAGAGCACTAGCTGCTCTTCCAGTGGTCCCTAGTTCAATTCTCAGCAACCACATGGTGGCTCACAACCATCTGTAATGAGATCTGGTGCCCTCTTCTGGTGTAGAGGCATACACGCAGGCAGAACCCTGTATACAAAATAAATAAATAAATAGGCTTTTAAAATGAAACAACAACAACAAAACCCAATGTGCATAAAATAAAAATAAATTTTAAAAGGTATATTAAATTTAACATTGAAAAATAAGAACCTGGGAGGGGCAGAGCTGGAACCTGTAAAGATGATTAATCTTTGCTCTGGAAGCTGGGTGGTGGCGGCGCACACCTTTAATCCCAGCACTGGGGAGGCAGAGGCAGGCGGATCTCTGTGAGTTCGAGGCCAGCCTGGTCTACTCTTGTATTCCAGGACAGGCTCCAAAGCTACAGAGAAACCTCTGAAAGGAGTCAATGCTAAACTCAAAATGGCCTCTAAGGCAACATCCACGCTCTAGTCCTTGACAGAGTGTGTCTCTATAGTGTCCCCTTGTCACTGGGGTTTTCCTCTGCATGGAGATACTGCACAGTCTTACCCGTTAAACAGTCCGGGCTGGTGTTGAGGCACCCTCTCAGAGCCCCAAAGTGAGAATTTCCAGCTGGGGATACTGTGAATAAAAATGACTTTCATATGTCTATAAAACTCGTGTGCATATCTGTTTTCATTTTTCTTGGAAAAATTCCTAGAAGTGGGTGGGCTGGTTTGCAGGAGGGTGGAGTATGTCTTCGGCTGCAGCGCTGCCCGCTGAAGGAGGGCACCGCGCATGCTCTGTCACTGAGCTATCAGCCACCACCACCCCTTTAACATTGTATTTTGAGACAGGCATCACTGAGTTGTCCAGGCTGAACTCATTCTGTAGCTCAGACTGGCCTTAAATTTGTAAATACTCCCTGTAAGTCTAAATACGGGCTCGAACCGGCAGACCTGACCAGGCTAGCCCTTCCGTGCCTTTACAGGAAGCTGTGAACTTGTTTTGCAAAATAGTTACACTATTTCTTTTAAAGTCATGGCTTTGAGTCTCTGTTCATTCACATTCTCTATCTATCCATCCATCTATCTATCTATCTATCTATCTATCTATCTATCTATCTATCTATCTATCTATCTATCATCTATCTATCATCTATCTCTCCAGGATCTCACCTTGCCCAGGGTGATCTTGAACTCATGACCATCCTACCTCCTTCTGAGTATGGGGTTACTGGCCTTCAACACCATTCTCGGCTCATTTCTCGCATCTCTCTCTGTAAACATTTTCACTGCTAGGGATGGAACCTAGGAACTCATGCATGCTAGACAAACACCCCACCACTGAGATACACTCGTGAACCCCCATTTTGTGTCTTCTCAACAGCGACCCTCAGAAAGCCAGATTCCAACTGTGACAACATTTAATGTGTTAAAACTTCCCAAGCTGGGTATGAGGGTACACACCTGTAACTTCAGTACTTGGGGAGGAAGAGACAGGAAGGGTGGCTAAGCCACATTTGAGACTGGTTTGGGCTATACCCCAAATAATTTGTTTTCCCTTTTTGGCTCATGCTAGATCTGGTGTTGGGGTTGAATACCTGCTAGGCAAGGACTCTACTACTTAGCCATACCCCTGTCCCTTAAAGCGGGCGTGTACACATGTGGGGTGTGTTTGTGTGTGTGTACTTACATGGTGTTCGTGTACGTGTGTGTGCCAGAGGTCAACCTCTGGTATTGTTGGTTCGGAGCGGTGGTAGCACATCCTGTTGGAGGCACAGAGGTTCTTGTACTCACAGAAAAGGGCAAAGAGAACAGGAATGAAACTAGTCATGAAGGGTGTCTCCTCAAAGGAGGAGATAGAAATCAAATACCCAAATTTGATCCAGAAAGTGAGTGGATTGTGTTAATGACCTTTGGCCATCTGCGGAGGCAGACCTCACCCACCTTGTGCTACAGAGGCAGACCTGAAATACCCCAGAATGATGACCCCAGACTCTTCCCTCCCTGGACTGTCACCCATCCTTGGGGGAGGTGTCACAAGTACTCTATGGCCTGCTGACCTCTATGCTATGGTCAGAGACCACACCAGATTCTAGGCCTTTTAGCTACAGAACCCACCCTTGTGGTCACATGTACTTGTAAAGGAGTTTCTGTGTAGTCACGTCTTAAGCTTCATTGTGCACCTGATATTGTACTGACTGTTGCCTGGAAACCTTTCCCAGATTGTACTGTGTTTAAATACGCTGACAGTGAACCGCCTGGCATTAGACTCCCGAAGACTGATCCAGGTTAATGAAGTCGGTCTGTACTGGGTTTCATTCTCATTTCTTTGCACGGTTCTCTTCCCTGATGACATCTGCAGGGCCCCCCCTCAACACGCCTTTAATGCTAGAGCTAGGGAGGAGAGGCAGGCAGATCTCTGAGTTACAGGCCAGCCTGGGCTACAGAGCAAGTTCCAGGACAGCCAAGGCTACACAGAGAAGCCCTGTCTCAAAGAGAGAGAGAGAAGGGGGGCAAGCTTCGCATCTTGTTTTTTGAGGTAGTTTGTAACTGGGTTCTAGCTCAGCCAGAAGGTTGGGCTGGGCTAACTGGTCGGTAAGTCCCGGGGAACTCCTCCCCCCATACTCAGGGACCTCCTCTTTACCTCCGGTGTTATGGTTTTCTGTCTCTTTAAGAGACAAGCCATGCCCACTCCCTCCCCCATCCGCTGAGGCAGGCTGATCTCCAGCTTCCGGCCTGAGCTCGCTCTCTTTTCCATCTTCCTCTCGGAGAGGCAGCTTCGCTTCTGCCTCTCTCTCCACTTCTCTGCTTCCCTCTTCTCTGTCTCTCCTCCTCCTCCTCCTCCTCCTCCTCCTCCTCCTCCTCCTCCTCCTCCACCTCCTCTCTCTCTCTTTCTCCCTCCCTCCCTCCCTCCCTCCCTCCCTCCCTCCCTCCCTCCCTCCCTCCCTCCACCCTTCCTCCTCCATAACCCCCTGAATAAATATTCAACCTCACCCTGCATGTCGTGTCTATCCATGTCTCTGTCTCCTGCCCGCCTGCCATGTGTCTCCCTGCCTGGGACCAGCCACGGCTTGGGGACTGGCAGCCGTCTCTGCCTGTGACTGGCTGCTCCCAGGGCCCGCTGCCTGCCGCCACATGGCCCGCTACCACCATTTGGGACCTACAGCACTTCTGCTGCCTACTGCCGCCAGGGATCCTGCAGCATTTTTTAAAAAAGAATATTACCCGGTACTCAGGGACCTCCTCTTTAGACCCCAGCCCCCCCCCCCCCCCGTACTCAGAGACCTCCTCTTCGCCTCCCCAGTACTGGAATTTCAAGCGTATACACCTGATTTTCTTTTCTCTTTTTTTTTTGGGGGGTGTGTATTGTTGAGATAGAATTTCCTTATGTATCCCTAGTTGTCCTGGAATTTACTGTGTAGACCAGGCTGGCCTTGAACTCACAGAGATCCGCCTACCTTTGTTTCCTAAATTCTGTGATTAAAGGCATGCACCACCATGCCTTGCCACACCTGGTCTTTTTTTTACATGGGTTTTGAGGATGGAATTTTGATCTTCAGGCTTATTCATCTCTCCTGACCTAAAAATGTGATTTTTCCCCCTTCTCTCCGACAGGGTCTCACTAGGTTATTTAAGATGCCCTTGAAGTCACTTTATAGTCCAGGCAGGCTTTGAACTGGTGCTCCCCCTCCTTCAGAATCCTGAGTAGCTAAAATTATAGGTTTGTGTTTTCAGGCCTGGTTTGGACCATGATTTTGGATCAAAGAAAGTTTTGCCTACTTTACGGTTTTTCTCCTATGTTTTGGTCTGTAATTGAAGACATTGTATCAGTGTGTTTGGGCATCTGATACATTCAAATTAATTTTTCCAGCCGGCGGTGGTGGCGCACGCCTTTAATTCCAGCACTCGGGAGGCAGAGGCAGGCGGATCTCTGTGAGTCGAGACCAGCCTGGTCTACAAGAGTTAGTTCCAGGACAGGCTCCAAAAAAAACCACAGAGAAACCCTGTCTCGGAAAAAAAAAAAACAAACAAAAACAAACAAACAAACAAACAAA
Source organism: Chionomys nivalis (assembly GCF_950005125.1). NCBI lineage: Eukaryota > Metazoa > Chordata > Mammalia > Rodentia > Cricetidae > Chionomys > Chionomys nivalis. The sequence goes on from NC_080088.1 coordinate 62,677,075, forward strand.
AAAACCAAATTAATTTTTCCATACTCTAGGAGGTCAAGAAAATCTTTTTTAATAATGTATTTTTATTTTATATGCACTGGTGTGCTGTCTGCATGTGTGTCTGTGTGAGGGTGTCAGATCCCTTGGAACTGGAGTTACAGAAAGTTGTGAGCTGCCATGAGGGTGCTGGGAATTGATCCCAGGGCCTTTGGAAGAGCAGCCAGTGCTTTTAATTGCTGAGCCATCTCTTCAGCCTCTCTGCCATCTTCTTATAGAGCCACTGGTGTCTGTGTGGAGGCTCACACACACCTGTAATTCCTATAATCTGGAGGTTGAGGCAGAAGGATTGCCATGAGTTCAAGGCCAACATCAGTGTCTCCACCACAAGATTGGCCTGTGAGACATTTCCTTAAATAGTGATCAATATGGGAGGGCCCAGACCATTGTGGCAGGTGGTCTTGGGTTGCATAAGAAAGCAGGTTGAGCAAGCCAGTGATCAGCACCTCTCCATGGCCTCTGTATTATCTCCTGCCTCCAGGTTCCTGCCATGTTTGAGTTCCTGTCCTGACTGACTTCCCTCAGTGATGGATTGCGCTGTGGCACCATAAGCTGCCAAGTTGATTTGGTCAATGGAGTTTTACCACAGCAATAGTAACCCTAACGAAGACAGTAAATAAATGGGAACAAAGAATGACATTTTCAGGAATCAGAGAGAGAACCCCACAAATAAAACAAAGTAAAAACTTCAATAGTTTTGAGAGAAGACAGGTCATAGTAAGAACATTCTCCTGTTTAACCCTTATTGTGTAAGAATGACCTTGGGTCAGCCGAGGTGGCACAAAGATTACGTCATGATGGATTTGGGAAGGCAGGTGCGGAACCCGGATTCTTTATCCCAGTTGATCAGCTGCTTACAAGCCCTTCCATGTTCCTTTTTCTTATTTTTTTTTAAATATTTATTTATTATGTATACAATATTTTGTCTACATGTAGTCCTGCAGGCCAGAAGAGGGCACCAGACCCCATTACAGATGGTTGTGAGCCACCATGTGGTAGCTGGGAATTGAACTCAGGACCTTTGGAAGAGCAGGCAATGCTCTTAACCACTGAGCCATCTCTCCAGCCCCCCCTTCCATGTTCCTTATCTTTCCTTCATCTTCATAAAACACGCGATCCTGTGTGTGTGTGCGCGTGTGCGTGCGCGTGTGCGTGTGTGTGTGCGTGTGTGTGGTTTGTGCACGTGTGCATGTGTGTTTGTGTGTGTGCGTGTGTGTGGTTTTGAACGTGTGTGCGTGTGTGTGGTTTGTGCACGTGTGTGCGTGTGTGTGTGGTTTGTGTGCGTGTGTGTGTGTGTGGTTAGTGCATGTGTGTGCATGTCTTCAGCTGCTACTTGCCGTTAGGTGCTAACCGATCTCACTCTTTCTCACTCAGCTGTGGATGTTCCGCGGTTGTCAGGGACGTGAATGTGGAATGGGATTGTGCTGCAGCCTCCATTCCCTTCACAGCCTTCGCTCACAGACGCCGCCCCTGTAGAGACAACCAGCCTCATCTTAGAGCCATCTGGTCCTTTCCCCAAACCGCTAAACTCCCAGCATGCAGCAGTCCCAAAGCAGTGTGGGGTAAAAAGATGAGCTTTCCAGATGATGGTGTCGCATCCTAGCTAGAGCCCTCACTGATCTTAACCGCAAAGGCCCCTGCTGCTGCACCAGAGATGCTTCCCTCTAACCTCAGCGTCCCGTCCCTACAGAGAGGAATTGCTTTGTTTTCTGGTCTGTTGTGGAGTCTCCAACCCCAGCTTCCCCCACTGCAGGGCCTTTGCTACTAAAGGATATCTCACTGAGGTCCCTCTCCGTGCAGCTCTCTACCAAACCTGGAAGGAATCTGTATTGCTTAAAACATAGGATGTGCCTGAGAACCTAAAATTATTTCAAAATATTTTGTTTTGTTTTGTTTTGTTTTTTTGAGACAGGGTTTCTCTGTAGCTTTGGAGCCTGTCCTGGAACTAGCTCTTGCAGACCAGGCTGGCCCCAAACTCACAGAGATCCACCTGCTTCTGCCTCCTGAATGCTGGGATTAAAGGCGTGCACTACCACCGCCCGGCTCAAAATAAATTTAAGTGCTTCTTCTTGGTAGAGCCTTCATTTAGCCTCCAAAGGCTCTGGCTTCTTATACACATTCTCTGTCTCCCTCCCTCTCTCTCACGTGCACTCACATGGGTGTGCACACACAAATACGGAGAGAACTTTAAATATATACATGCGTGTATAAAAGTATATTAATGTATGATTGTATTCGTAGGCATTGAGAGAACTGAAGAAATAAAGAAAATAAAATGAAAATAAAAATTAAGCAGGGCGGTGGTGGCGCACGCCTTTAATCCCAGCACTCGGGAGGCAGAGGCAGGTGGATCTCTGTGAGTTCGAGGCCAGCCTGGTCTACAAGAGCTAGTTCCAGGACAGGAACCAAAAAGCTACGGAGAAACCCTGTCTCGAAAAATCAAAAAAAAAAAAAAAAAAAAAAAAAAAAAAAGAAAAAAAGAAAAAGAAAAAACAAAAATTAAATGTAAGGGCTGGAGAGATGGCTCAGCTGTTAAGAGCACTGGCTGCTCTTTTAGAGGACCGAGGTTTTTCTCAGCATCCACATGGTGTCTCACCTGTGACTCCAGTTCCAGGGATCCGATGCCCTCTTCTGGCCTTCATGGGCACTGCACACACTAGAATGTGGATAAGAGCTCTTGTTGCTTCTCCAGAGGACCAGGATTCAGATCCCAGATCCCAACACCCACTTGGCAGATCACAAACATCTGTGACTCCAGCTCCAGAAGATCCAATGCCATCTTCTGACCTCTGTGGGCACCAGGCATACAAGTGTCACATAATGAAGAAAAACTTGCCTCAGAAGATTAAAAAGAGGGGGCTGGAGAGATGGCTCAGAGGGTAAGAGCACTGGCTGTTCTTCCAGAGGTCCCGAGTTCAATTCCCAGCAACCACATGGTGGCTCACAACCATCTGTAATGAGACCTGGTGCCTTCCTTGCCAGCAGTACATTGGATGCTTAATAAATAAATAAATCTTTTAAAAAGAAAAAAAGAAAAAGAAGAATAAAGAGAGGGGGCTGGAGAACCAGGGTTCAATTCCCAGAACCCACATGGCAGGCAACTCACAACAGTCTGTAACACCAGTTCCAGGGGATCTGACACCTGCAGACAAAACACCAATGCACATAAAATAAAATAAATTAATTAAAATTTTTATTTTTATTTTTTTTAATTTTAAAATGAAAATAAAAAGAAGAATAAAGAAAGACATAAGACAAATGAGAGAATGCTGCCAGGCTAATGGCACGGGCCTGAATCCCAGCATTCTGGGGGCTGAGGCAAGAAAACCATAGCACATCTGGAGCCAGCCAGGAATACACGAGACCCTGTCTCAGAAAAAATACTTAAAAAGAGAGATTGTTGAATAAAGAAATGCAAATAATGCATACAAGTCCCCAAACCCATTTAAAATAATAAGAGTAAGATCATTACTTAAAATAGTGAGAGTCATAATGAGAGGTAGCACATGCTGTAATCCCAGCATTCAGAGTCTGAGGCAGCCTGAGTCCTCTACATAGCAAGGCCTTGTCTCAAAAATAAGTAAATGTACACAGTGATTTTATAGATAATATCAAATTTCTCTTTCTAGGAGTTGTATAGCAGCTTGCTGTGCAAAATAAAAAAAAAATCATCTATTCCAGCCAGGGCCAGGGCCACACACCTATAACCTCAGCCACTCAGGAGGAAGGGACAGGGGCATGGGGACCAGGCTGGCCTCAAACTCAGAGATCTGCCTGTCTCTGTCCTCCAAGCACTGGGCTTAAAGGTGTGCGCCACCATGCCCAGCTCTACTTTTCAGTTTGGGACAGGGTTTTCCTATGCAAGGATCTCTACTTTAAGAGTCTTCTTTCTCTGCTTCCTGAGTGCTGGAATTACGGGGGTGCCTGCCCATACCAAACTTTCAATTTAGGTTTTGACTGTGATGAAATGAACACACAGTTTTTAAGCCCCAGTAGATACACGAGGCTTAATATGAGGAGCAACAGCAGGGTTAGACAGACGCGTGAGTTTTTGAACATCTGGAATGGAGCCTTTCTCCACGTGAAGATGCGAGCAGCCAGCTCCGAGGGCTTCTCCAGAGGCAGCTTTCCTGTCACCTCCCCTCAATGCTCAGGCTCCCTTCTTCCTGCTGGGGAGAGCCCCCTCCCCTTCCTTTGTCCTCCTTTCTTTTCATCTCCTGAGTGTCACCAGGACTGAGTCCAAAGATTGTGTGGCCCTTAGGCAGCTGGAGGGTGGCCCAGAGCCCATATGACAGATGTCTCCCACTGTGCAGACTTTTTCCTTCGGGCCACCAACCAGCTCCCAATCATGACATAGAGACTTCTTGTTAGTTATGAGTGCTCGGCCTAGCTTATGCTTGTTTCTGGCTAACTCTTTTAAATTAGATTTAAACCTGTTTCTCTTTACCTTTTGCCTTGGGGCTTTTTACTTTTCTTTCCTTCTATATAAGCTTACTTTCTGTGCTTCTCGAGTCTACTAGCTGGCTAGCAGCTGTCTGGCTTCTGGCCTTGGTCGCCTCCCTTGTTCTCCCTCCTACTTCTCCTGTTTCTCTTTTTCTCTCTCCTGCCTAGATTTCTCCTTCTCTTTATTCTCTCTTCCCACAAGCCCCGCCTATCCCTCTCTCTGCCTAGCGATTGGCCATTCAGCTCTTTATTAGACCAGTCAGGTGCCTTAGGCAGGCAAGGTGAAACAAACACATCTTTACATAGTTACATATGCAGTGTAAAAGAGCAACACAGCTTCACACAGTTAATGTCCTGCAGTATAAACAAATGTAACAATCTTTGCACAGTTAAATATCCCACAACACCCCACCCCTTCCTTCTCTCCTCTAGTTGCAAAGGAGGGTACAGAGGCCTGAGTCATGCCAGGCTCAGGAGCAGCTGGGGTTCAGGTCCATTGTGGTTTTCCTATCTCATCTGGTTAAAAGTAATGGCCACAGGTCCACCTCCTCCTAAAGGGACTGCAAGGACTTGGGGCGGTGCCAGAACCAGGATCCTAGTCTTCCACCAACTAAAACTGTGACCCTGAGCAAGCTGTCTTTTCTCCACGTTCTTTGGTTTCCCTAGCTGCCGCACCCCAATGTCACCTTGAATAGTCAATGTTGTGGAGACAGACAATATGATAGAACACTGGCCTGCTTGGGTCCTCGGTGACCAACAGTGGGCTGAGGGTCAGTTCAGAGGATCTCTGCAGCGAATGGCATGTTGCTCTCACTGGACTCTGAGGTGCTCCCTGCCCCGAGCACAGCTTTGCTGACCCCAGCCAGCCAATCACAGCCTCTTCCCTATGCCTCAGTTTCACAGGTTGAAGAGGGAAGCCACCACAACAGCAAACGTGTGTGCCTGCCATTCGGTTCAAAGAATGTGTTTTTTGTTGTTTGTTTATTTTGGTTTTTTCAAGACAGGGTTTCTCTGTAGCTTTGGAGCCTGTCCTGGAACTCACTCGATAGACCAGGCTGGCCTCAAACTCACAGAGATCCGCCTGCTTCTGCCCCTTGAGTGCTGGGATTAAAGGTGTGCGCCACCATCGCCTGACTCAAAGTTTTTTATCACCAACAAAAATTTCAATTAAGAACATTTAATTTGAATGACACCAAGTGTTCTTTAGTCTTTTACTCAAGGATTTATTTGTGTTTGCTGCATATATAGGAGCACCATGTGCGTGCCCGGGGCATGCAGAAGTCAGAAGAGCAGAGGTCTCCTGGAACTGGAGTTACAGATGGTTGCGTAACCACGTGGGTGCTGGGATCTGAACCCTGGTCCTTTGCATGAACATCAAGTGCTCTTAAGCATTGAACCATCTTTCCAGCCCATATTTTTAAAATTTAAAAAACACTTGCCAGCCGGGTGATGGTGGCGCACACCTTTAATCCCAATGCTCGGGAGGCAGAGGCAGGCGGATCTCTGTGAATTCGAGGCCAGCCTGGTCTACAAGAGCTAGTTCCAGGACAGGCTCCAAAGCTACAGAGAAACCCTGTCTTGAAAAAGCTTAAAAAAAAAAAATAAAAAACACGTGCCAGGTGGTGGTGGTGGCACACACCTAATCTCAGGAGACAGAGGCAGGAAGATCTCTGTGTTCAAGGTCAGCCTGGTCTTCAGAATGAGTTCCAGGACAGCCAGGGCCACACAGAGAAATCCCGTCTCAATAAAAGCAAAGCAAACAAACAGAAAACAAACAAAACCCCAACCACCCCTTTGAAAAACCCATTTATCTATCTGTCTATCTATCTATCTATCTATCTATCTATCTATCTATCTATCTATCTATCTATCTATCTTTCTATCTATCTATCTATCATCTATCTATCTATTGAATGTGTGTGTGTGTGTGTGTGTGTGAGCGCGTTCTTCTTCCATCATGTAGTTTTGGGGACTGGAAATCAGCTGGTCAGACTTGACAAGAAGCACTTTTACCCCTTGAGCCATCTCACAGACTCTAAAAAGCTATTAAGTGGATTTACTTATTTAATGTGTGTAGGCAGAATTTCCTGTCCCAGCAGCCACTTCCAAATTACAAGACTGAGGCTTATATAACTTATAAACGCTCGGCTGATAGATCAGGCTTGTCACTAGCCAAATTTTACATTTAAATTAACCCATATTGTTATGTTTGTTTTGCCACATGGCTCATGGCTCTTTGCCTCCTTTTCACACTTCCTATTTGCTCCCTGGCTGCCTGGCGTCTCTCTCGACTTCACCCTCCTTCTTCCCCTCATTCTCAGTTTGGCTTTCCCGGCTAACTTCCTGTCCAGCTGCTGGCCTATCAGCTTTTTATTAACCAATGAACGTAACACATATTTACAGCGCACAAAAGGATTGTTCCACAGCAAATGTGTATGGGCATTTTGTCTGCGTGTATGTCTGTGCACTACGTCATGCCTGGTGTCTGAAGATGGAGTAAGAAACTTTGGAACTGGAGTTACAGACATCTGTGAGCTACTGTGTGGATGCTGGGAGTGGAACCCATGTCCTCTGGAAGAGCAACAGTGCTCTTAACTACTGAGCCACCTCTCCAGTCCTTTCTAAAGCAACTTAGTAATACCTTGGAATTTCTTAGTCCGAGGTCAGTGAGGTATACGGACAACCAGGGCTACACCGAGAAACCCTGTCTCAGAAAAACAAACAGTACCCGCCTTCATGGTTCCGCTCATCTTGATGTGCAGAGATTTTCAGATACGTGTGCCCTTTCTGGGGCCTCACAATGTTTGGTGTCTAGCTTAGAAGCCTTGAACTCAAGTCTGGCTTATGTTACTAAAGTGCTCTGACTGTTCCCAGAGTCCACGCCCTTTTCAATTGGCTTGTGAAACCCAGTGGGAGCCCCACAGATTAGACGTCACCATCAATGAAGCAGGCTGTTCTCTCGCTATGCCCACTAGGTGGCACCATGGATCCGCCTCTGTGAGTGTTTCCGTCTCAAAGGCAGTTGTGGGGTTTGGTTGCATCTGGTAGTGATGCGTTTTTTTGTTTTGTTTTTTTAAATCGGCCATTTCATACGGTTCTCCTAATGTATGTCTAGTCTTCTGCCCTGGGCACTTTCCCCTGGTTTATATCAGCGAAACATTGCCCCCTTTCTGTGGATTCTCGTGCAGCCCTGGCTGCGGGGTGACCAGAGACCCCGGCATGAAGGTCTCCTGCCTGGAATCCTATGCAACCTACAGTTCTCAGGTCTTGCTGTCAGAGGCATGGGGTCCCTTGCTGGGAGAAGGAAACATTTTAGACTGCTCCAGAACTTATGTGGAGAGCCAACCATCGCAGAGGTTTGAGCCACAAAGTGAGGCCTCCCTCTCGTTGGGCTGATCTCCCTGGTTCCCAGGAGCCTTTCTTTCTCATGGGACTCCAAGGACAAGTCATGCCCAGGTGACGCTGACTTTCAGTTCCCTGCTTCTGGGCTCCCAGGCAGGGCTTTGGGCCCCCCGCGTTGTGAAAGAAGCGGAAACACACCAGGAAGGCCTCAAATCATTAACAGATGACCCTGGAGAGTGGGTGGGACAAAGGCTGGGCGCGCGGCTTCAGCCCAGTCCTCACTAAAGAGCCCCTGGTTTGACCTGAAGATCAAAAGAGCATTTGTCCCGACAGCTGCCCTTAGGAGCTCCACCGTCTCTTCCGCGCAGCGTGGCCGAGCTGTTTCTGCACACGCAGCTTTCCCACCTCTGTCTTGTGGTTCTCCTCAGACACAAAGGCTCAGATAAGAAAGTCATAGCTGTCCTTGCTTACTTGTTGTGAGGTCTCTGCTCACTTGCTGCAGAAGTCCCTGTTCCCTTCTAGGGTCCGTTGAATTTCTCTTCCTGAGGCTCCTTTCCTTTTCAAAGGATTTCTTTTGTTTTCTTGAGATTATAATAAAATTATATAATTTATCTCTTCCCGTTCTCCTTCCAACCCTTTCATATACCACTTACTGTTCTATCAAATGCATGTCCTTGTTTTTCATTAATTGCTGTTATGTACACAATATATATTACTAAATACATAGATAAAACCTGCTCAATCCATGTTACTCACGTATGTTTTCAGGGCTGCCCATTGGTACTGAATAACCAGCTGATGTGCTCTTCCTTCCCTGGGAAGACTGTGTGTGTGTGTGTGTGTGTGTGTGTGTGTGTGTGTGTGTTCCTTGGTTGTCTCTAGTTCTTTTCTTTGTGTAGGGTTGTGGTCTGCTGGTCTTTCCCTCATCCACTTTGGCATGTCTATAGGTGTCATCCTTGTTCAGCTCACACCTGGACAGACATGTTGGTGAGGCCTTATGGATGTAGCTTCAGCCATTACTAGGAGACAGAGTCTCACAGCAAACTCCTGGTCCTCTGGCTCCTACAGTCTTCCCATCCCTCCTTCCTCAGGGTTCCCTGAGGTTTTGTATCTGTTGAGACTCTGTAGCTGCTTCTTTCAGGGCTGTGAGATGAGAAAGCGTGAGCAGTTTTTTTTTTTTCTTTAGGAGATGAGGTCTTCCTGCAGAGTCAGGCAGCACAACTCAGCATCCCAAGTGCTGTGGTTACAGTCAGAACGAGGTCCAGGACAGCCAGAGCTACATAGAGGAACCCTGTATTGAAAAACAAAAACAAAACGAAATGATATATCTGGAGGGTGACGGAAGAAGACAGCTGATGTCAACCTCTGGCTTCTACATGTATGCACACATGTGCACACACATGTGCACACGCAAGCACACACATACCACAAACTTTATACAGATGTGGAAAATTCAACAATTTATTCTGCATAGACACTTCTATTGAGTAGGTGTAGAGTTTCTCATTATAAGATGTATTTATCTTAGTATTGGAGCCAACATCGTGGTTTACGTACACAAAATAAAAGCTTTCCCCAGACTGATGTCAGGAACAAGAGAGACATAAGCATTTCACAGATATTATTTAATGCTTTCTGGATTTGGCAGGAACTAGAACAGAGAGATACTGACACCAAAAGGGAAGAAAAGTTCTATCCAGGTGGCATCGTTTTATACCTGGAAAATCCAAGGGCCTTGAACTAAGAAGCATCCAAATCTGGCAAGGACGAACAGCAACAGAAGGGCCCGTTTGTTGCTGGTGGGAAGGCAAAGTGGCACAGCCGGTCTGGAAGTCACTTCAGCAATTTCTCACAAAAGTAAGATCCTGTCACCACCATACGAAGCAGCAGCTGAGCCCTTGGTACTTATCTAAGTGAACTAAAATCTTCCAATCACATGAAACCCGAGCAAAAATGTTTGTACCAGCTTTATCCAAATTGTCGATGCTTGGCAAATAATCAAGGTACCTTCAATGGTGAATGGATGATCCGGACTGTCCAGACAGAATATTATCGAGTACTAAGAAGAAATAAGCTTTCAATCTCGGTGACACAGAGGACTCTTTTTTTTTTTTTTTTTTTTTTGGTTTTTCGAGACAGGGTTTCTCTGTGGTTTTGGAGCCTGTCCTGGAACTAGCTCTTGTAGACCAGGCTGGTCTCGAACTCACAGAGATCCGCCTGCCTCTGCCTCCCAAGTGCTGGGATTAAAGGTGTGCGCCACCACCGCCCGGCTTCCACAGAGGACTCTTGAGTGTATTTTATTATTAGGTGAGAGGTGACCTACAGCATCCATACAGCCACTTCCAACTGTATGACCTTCTGTAAAACACAAAGCTATGGAGTAGCAAAAAGACAAGGGGTTGGCCAGAATGAAGATGAAGAGAATGAAGGATTTTGTCCTGCAGTGAAACCATTCTATGTTCCATCAATTTGTCAAAAGCCATGCAATGTAGTCTCCAAGAGTGAGGCCCAGGACAGGCCACAGAGCTCAGAGGGGACGGTTTACCCAGGTACAGGGGCTGAAACAAATACGTCATCTGGGGCAGGGTGTGGGGGAGTGTGCGAAAGTAATGGGGTCAGGAAAGCAGGGCTGTGGGGAACCCCCTGAGCAGAGGCAAAGTCCTCTTTCTCTGTGTCTTCTCTCTGCACGCTCTCTGTCTCTTCTTTCTCTGTGTCTCTTTGCTCTTCTCTCCCTTCTTCCCCTTTTTTCTTTCCCTTCTCTCGCCTTTCTCCAATATAATATTTTTATTGTTTTTTGAGAATTTCATTGAACATATTTTGATCACTGTGGTGGTCTGAATGAAAATGGCCCTCTAGGCTCCTAGGGAGTGGCTCTATTGATGAGGCAGCCCTCAGATAATGACATGGAGACGTATTATTAATTATGAAGGCTTGGTCTTCTTAGGCTTGTTTTCACCAGGCTCTTATAACTTAAATCAACCCGTTTCTGTTAATCTACATTTTAGCACCTGTTTCTTTACTGCTCCCCAGTATCATGCATCCAACTTGCTCTGCATCTCACTGGAGAAATCCACACAGCTCAGATTCTCCCCCAGTTCCTCTCTCTCCCTGAAAGTCCCACCTATTATCTCCTGCCTAGTTATTGGTCATTCAGCTCTTTATTAAACCAATCAGAAGACTTCCAGGCAGATGTGGCAAAACAGAGACACATCTTCACAATGTACAAAAAAACAGGAGGTGTGGCCTTGCTGGAGGAAGTGTGTCACTGGAGTGGGCTTTGAGGTTTCAGAAGCTCAAGCCAGGCCCAGTGTCACTCTCTCTTCCTGATACCTGACGATCCAGATGTAGAACTCTCAGCTCCTCTCCAGCACCACATCTGCCTGTGTGTCGCTATGCTTCCCACTGTGACGATAATAGGCTAAACCTCTAAACTGTAAGCCAGCCCCAGTTAAATGCTTTCCTTACATGTTATGGTCATAGTGTCTTTTCACAGCAATAGAATCACGAAGAGAATTATATTCACCCCAAATTCTCCCCTAACTTCTCTCAGATCCACCCATTACCTCCCCATCTCATTTCAACTTTGTGTCTTTTTTCCCCCTCAAGACTGGCTTTCTCTGTGTAACAACCCCGGCTGTCCTGGAACTCACTCTGTAGAGCAGGCTGGCCTCTAACTCACAGAGATCCACCTGCCTCTGCCTTCCGAGTGCTGGGATTAAAGGTGTGTGCCACCACCTTCTGGTTTGTCTTCTTTTTTTTAATAAAAACAAGTTCAATTTGTGTTGCCCATGTTTGTGGCCATGCACTGGAACATGGAGACCTATGAGGGGTTACACCCTTAAGGAAAACTAACTATCCCTCCCCCAGGAACTATCGACTGTCAATAGCACTCAGGGATGGGTACTCTTCCTTTTAAAAACATTTTAAAATTAATTTATATATTTGTGTATTCATTCATTAATTCATTCATTATTGAGTATGTGTATGTGCATGCCACCATGCTAGTCTAATTTAATATATATTAAATTAGATATATATATATATATATATATATATATATATATGAACTAATTCAGTACAGTATCTGGGTTGGAATTTAATGTGTTAAATAGAGACATCAGACCAGCATGACAGCTCATACCTGTAATTCTGGCATGGGGAAGCTGAGGCAGGAAGATCTCTGAGATTTTAAGTTCACAGTGAGTTCCAGGTGAGGTAGGACTTCATAGTGAAACTATCACAAGAAAGAAACAGAATAAACAAAAGCAAAGGGAAAAAATCCTCACCTTATTAGAAAACTGATGAAAAAATTTCATTTAAGTTTCTTACCATGATAAGAAGAACAAAAGCAATAAAGCTCACCATTTAGGAATAAACTTAATGATATACATACATATACATACACATATATATATATATATGTGTGTGTGTGTGTGTGTGTGTGTGTGTGTGTGTGTGTGTGTATGGGGGGGCTGGAGAGATGGCTCAATGGTTAAGAGCACTGACTGCTCTTCCAGAGGTCGTGAGTTCAGTTCCCAGCAACCACATGATGGCTCACAACCATCTATAATGAGATCTGGTGCCCTCTTCTGGTGTGTGGGTATAAAATATATGTATGAATTGAAGTTTAAAATTCTACTAAAGGAACTGAAGAGAGGTTCAGTGGTTAAGAGCACTCACTGGTTGCTCTTGCAGAGGATCTGGGTTCAATTCCCAGCAACCCCCATGTTTGTTTACAACCATCTGTGATTCCAGTTCTAGGGGATCTGGTGCCCTCTTCTGGTCTCCAAGGGCACCAGACACACACATTGTGCACATGCATACATGTAGGCAAAACACTCAAACACATAAGATAAATAAATTAAAAAGAAAGAAACAAGCCAGGTGGTGGTGGCACACACACATTTTTATTTTGCCCACATTTCTTTCTTCTTCTTCTTCTTCTTCTTCTTCTTCTTCTTCTTCTTCTTCTTCTTCTTCTTCTTCTTCTTCTTCTTCTTCTTCTTCTTCTTCTTCTTCGTTTTTTCAAGAGAGGGTTTCTCTGTCGCTTTGGAGCCTGTCCTGGAACTAGTTCTTATAGACCAGTCTGGCCTCGAACTCACAGAGATCCACCTGCCTCTGTCTCCTGAATGCTGGGATTAAAGGCGTGCACCACCACAACCCGGCGTGCATATTTCTTTTCTTTTCTCTTTTTTTGGTTTGTTTTTAAACACAGGGTTTCTCTATGTAACAGAGCTCTGGCTGTCCTGGAACTTGCTCTGTAGACCAGGCCGGCCTCGAACTTCCGCCATGCTGGGAGAGTCCCAGGCCAGTCAGGGCCACACAGAGAAACACTGTCTCAAAAATCAAAACAAAACATTAAATTTTACAGAAGGACAGAAAAATCTGAACACATGGAAAATGTGTTAGATTTTTAGAAAATCCATTAACCCTAACATGATGTACAAATGACATCAGGATTTGTCGTCTGAGACGGGGTCTCACTGCATAGCTACAGTGGTTTGAGTGATGAATGTCCTCCAGTCTCTGACATTTGGACTTGGTCCCCAGTGGGTGATGCTGTTTGGGAAGGTTTAGGAGGTGTGGCCCTGCTGTAGGAAGTGTGCTGCTTGGGGGCAGGTTTTCAGAGTTTAAAAACACACGCCATTTCTTCCTTGGTCTCTCTTTGCCTTTCTGCTTCTTGCTTGTGGTTCAAGATGGGGATGACTGGCTTCTGCTCCTGGCACCCTGTCTGCTACTTGCAGTTCTACTACGCTGCAACAATGGACTCTGATCCTCTTGAACCGTAAGCCAATAAACCCTTTCTCCTATAGTTGTCTTGGCTATGATGTTTTATCACAGCAATAGAAAAATAACTAAGACAATAGCAAACAATAGCTGCCCTTGCACTCCCAATGCCTTGTTCCTGCCTCCTGAGTGGCTGGGTTTAATGGTGTGTGACTCTGGCTCTGGCTGGAGTGCATTTTTATTTTTTTATGTTACACAGTAAACTGCTATACAACTCCTGGGTAGAGAAATTTTATGTTATCTGTAAAATCACTGTGTACATATTTGTTTTTGAGACAAGGCCTTGCTATATAGATAGTTCTTTTTTTTTTTTTTTTTTTTGGATTTTCGAGACAGGGTTTCTCTGTAGCTTTTTGGTTCCTGTCCTGGAACTAGCTCTTGTAGACCAGGCTGGCCTCGAACTCACAGAGATCCGCCTGCCTCTGCCTCCCGAGTGCTGGGATTAAAGGCGTGCGCCACCACCGCCTGGCCGGCCTTGCTATATAGAGAGTTCAGGCTGAACTTGGCCTTCCATCCTCCTGCTTCAGACTCCCGAGTGCTAGGATTACAGGCACGGGCTACCATGTTGAGCTACTCTCACTATTTTAAAAGGATTTTTGGAGCTTGTATGCATTATTTATATTTATTTACTCAGCAATCCCTCTTTTTTTTTTTTTGGTTTTTTCGAGACAGGGTTTCTCTGTGGTTTTGGAGCCTGTCTTGGAACTAGCTCTTGTAGACCAGGCTGGTCTCGAACTCACAGAGATCCACCTGCCTCTGCCTCCCAAGTGCTGGGATTAAAGGCGTGCGCCACCACAGCCCGGCTAGCAATCCCTCTTTTTAAGTTTTTTTCTTTTTTTAAAAAAAAGATGTATACAGTATTCTGCCTGCATGTATGCCTGCACACCAGAAGAGGGCACCAGATCTCATTACGGATGGCTGTGAGACACCATGTAGTTGCTGGGAATTGCACTCAGGACCTCTGGGAGAGCAGTTGATGCTCTTAACAACTGAGCCATCTCTCCAGTCCTAAAGTTTTTTTTCTTGAGACAGGGTCTCGTTATGTAGTCCTGGCTGACTCCAGATGTGCTATGGTTTTCTTTTTTTTTTGTTTTTCGAGACAGGGTTTCTCTGTGGTTTTGGAGCCTGTCCTGGAACTAGCTCTTGTAGACCAGGCTGTGTAGTAGGGAGCTGCGGGCCTCTTCCCACAGCCCGGCTCATGCTTGCCTGGCTAGCTTATGCCCCAAAATAACGACACACAAACTCTATTATTTTAAACACTGCTTGGCCCATTTCTGTTCATGTATGTAGCACCCCAAGGTGCGCTTACCGGGAAGATTCTAGCCTACATCCATCCTGGGTCAGAGCTTCATCGTGTCTGCTCTGGAGAGGAGAGCATGGCGTCTGTCTCTCAGAGGAGCTGCCCTGCATCTGAGCTCACTTCCTCTTCCTCCCAGCATTCTATTCTGTTTATTCCACCCACCTATGTTTTAACCTATGAGGGCCAAGCAGTTTCTTTACTACTTAACCAATGAAATCAACAGATTGATATGACACTTCCACATCACTTCCCCTTTTTCTGTTTAAATAAAAAAAGGAAGGCTTTAACTTTAACATAGCAAAATTACATATGACAAAACAGTTATATCTATTTTATCTTTTATCATAACAACGGAAAACTATAACTATAACTATCTATCTATTCTTCAACTCCATCAAAGACGCCAGAAGAATACAATATTACCTAAGCAAACAAAAAGTAAGCAATTTTCAAAACTCTAGAAATGACAGAGACATCTCTCTGCCTGGACAGTCACCCAAAGTTTCTCTGTACCGTTGGGGCATCCATCTTCGGCCTACAGGCCCATAGTATCCAGAGACTTTTCCATAAAGCAGGAAATTTCAAAGGCAGTTCAGTCACTATCTGCTGTGTCCTGCAGAATGTCTCGCAGACTCTTTCATAAATCAGGAACCCTGAAAGATCATCTCACCTTTAGGCAAGTTCAGCAGTCCTCTCTCTGTGGGTTCTCTGTGTCCAATTTATACAATAGTCCAGGCAAGAGCAGTTTCTTGCCCAAATGGCTAACCAACTCCCTAAGGAGCCTCTTCGATGCCCATCTTCTGCTTGAAGTAGATTGGTGCTGCCAGGAGCAGACGTGTCTCATTGTCATGAAAAACCCTAAGTTATTAAAACATTAATGCCATATTCTGTAGTCTTTGAAAGATATGAGGAATGCCTATCTGAAATATATCTATGTACATCTAGAAAATCTAACTAACATGATTACAAGCTTGACTATTATTGATAATTATCCATTAACAACCTATATACATTACATTTTTAAGTGAACTACACAATCACAATACCTTAATCAATATCAGAAATACATATACATATAACAAAATTGACCTTAAATTAATATCAGTAAACCAAGATTCATATCAATGCAAATTATTCACATCTATATCATCTCCCCCTTTAAATGTAAAAGAACATTTATAAACAATATATGGGAACATGGGCGCAGTTTTTTCTCTCCAAACTGCTTCCTGCTGAATGGGGGCGCTGTTATTCAGATCTTTCATGGTGTAACCTGTGTGCCAGGGTCATCTCAGTCGGCAGTTGAGTGAAGTAATTTTCTGAAGGTGTTCACAGCGACCTTTCAGGAGGGCGTGGTCTATCATACCATATTGGAATAGAAAAAATCGACAGGGTCTCATCCTCTGTGAAAACAAAAGAAGAAACTCCTTTCCAAAGCATCATGTCCTTAGATTCAAATTTTAAAGTCAAGGTATTTTGAAAATATCTATCTTGGATTAGTTCAGTAGCATTTATAAACAAATATCTTTTAGCATCTGTTGCTCCTTCCTCAGCATTAAAACAATTCAAAGAGAGCATAATAGCATACAGTATCAAGATTCTCTGTGTATTTTCCATCTTTGTGCAGCTTTATTTTAACTCTATTTTGTTTACTTTTACTTTTATTTTATATTTTCTGTATATCTTCGTCCTGGAATAACTCTTTAGACCAGGCTGTCCATGAACTCACAGAGATCTGTCTGTCTCTGCCTCCCAGGCAGTGGGATTAAAGGCGTGTGCTACCACACCTTGAAGTCTCAGAGGTCAATCTCCCTCTGCCTCCCAAGTGTTGGGATTAAAGGTGTGTGCTACCACACCCAACTACTTCCTTATTTTTGTTTTTGTTTTTTTTTTTTTACTTTTAAGAACTTTAACATTTAGTCTGCTTATATTTTTAAGTACACTGTAAATTATTTAAAGGTTTTCTTTGTCTTTGAATCTCTCTTTACTGTATCTCTCTCTTTTTCTGACCACACGAGCCTTTAAATTACTGAGCAATATCAGTAGGACGAAAGCCGTGGCTTTGATGGCTGGATCCAGCCATTCCTTAGCTTTCCAGCCTCATGGCTGAGGTACCGGCTGTAGCCATGTTTATCACCACAACTCTGTGGCGTTTCAAGGTCTTTGCCAACAAGCAAACTGCAGCATTACATCCACAGACAACAATCAAGTCCTCTCTCTGTAGTCGGCCCTCCTGCCTCAAACAGTCAGAGTTTGCCCTGGCAAGACGGCCCAGAAAGCCAGCATTTTAAATAAAACAGCACAACTTTTTTCCTGCTACGGCTGAAAACCGAAAAGCATGCATTCAGCTTTTCATCAACACCGTTTAAGTGTTTCGTAGCAGGACCTCTTAAATGAGCTGCAAGGTTTCACAGCTGAAGCTGAGTCAGGAAGCCTCTCTTAGATGAGAGCACTTGCTTGCCTCTAGCAAGCAGAGCAGACCCGAGAAATTGTTGCTACCAAGAAAACATGCTTTACTCTATTCTTTCCCAAGCTTTCTCAAGCTTTCTGTAGATTCAGTGCCCCATGTCTGGGTGCCATCTGTAGTGGGAGCCGCGGGCCTCTTCCCACAGCCCGGCTCCCGCATGGTTAGCTTTATACCCAAAATAACAACACAAGCATTGTATTCTTTTAAATACTGCTTGGCCCATTTCTGTTCATGTATGTAGCACCCCAAGGTGCGCTTACCGGGAAGATTCTAGCCTACATCCATCCTGGGTCAGAGCTTCATCGTGTCTGCTCTGGAGAGGAGAGCATGGCGTCTGTCTCTCAGAGGAGCTGCCCTGCATCTGAGCTCACTTCCTCTTCCTCCCAGCATTCTATTCTGTTTATTCCACCCACCTATGTTTTAACCTATGAGGGCCAAGCAGTTTCTTTACTACTTAACCAATGAAATCAACAGATTGATATGACACTTCCACATCAAGGCTGGTCTCGAACTCACAGAGATTCACCTGCCTCTGCCTCCCAAGTGCTGGGATTAAAGGCGTACGCCACCACCGCCCGGCTTGTGCTATGGTTTTCTTGCCTCAGCCCCCAGGATGCTGGGATTCAGGCTCGTGCCACTAGCCTGGCAGCATTCTCTCATTTGTCTTGTGTTGTGGGGTATTCACCAGAGAAGGCTGCTTAAACATGGGTGAAGCCAACAGGAAGTCTTTATTAGCCAGCTGGCAACTACACTGGGCGTTCAGGATCCCAGGGTAGCTCTGAGCCTTTCTCCGGATGAGGCTTTAAGCACAGAAACCATGTCCTGGGTTGATATGCTTCAGTTAACAAGAGCAGTTGGCCAGAAGCAGAACTATAGGAGCTAAAAAGCAAGGTTAGTTTTTGTTTTGTTTTGTTTTGTTTTTCGAGACAGGGTTTCTCTGTGGTTTTGGAGCCTGTCCTGGAACTAGCTCTTGTAGACCAGGCTGGTCTCGAACTCACAGAGATCCGCCTGCCTCTGCCTCCCAAGTGCTGGGATTAAAGGCGTGCGCCACCACGCCCGGCAAAAAGCAAGGTTAGTACATCAGAGACTTTTCCAGAACTATATGGACTTTGATGGATTAGGTCTTTGTTTTTAGATTGTCTACATGCTGAGTGTTACAGCCTGAATGGCACTTCCATCATAGAGTCAGTTGTGCTAAGGTCTGGGAACCCTGTTACATCTTGTATCTCTCTTTATTCTTCTGAGGTGAGTTTTCCTTCCTTATGTGCCTCTGGTACCCACAGAGGCCAGAAGATGGCATTGGATCTCCTGGAACTGGAGTTGCAGATGGTTGTGATCTGCACCGCGGTCCTCTGCAGGAGCAACAGATCCCTTGACCACTGAGTCATCTCTCCACGCTAACACAGGGCTCTCAGTGCCAGACGATTATTTCTTACTCTCAAGGATTCCAGGGCTAAGCCAACATGTGTCTCCCATCAACTGTTATAGTCATGAACTCCGGTCTTAAGTCTGCTAGTTGTCCGTCCTTTGTGGGTAACCTGTCCTTTCTCTTATCTTCTCTTTTGCTTTACAGACATATGTGTTGTATATGATTTCTTTTTCTTTTTTTAAAAAAAGATTTATTTATTATATGTAGTGTTCTGTCTGCATGTATGCCTGCAGGCCAGAAGAGGGCACCAGATCTCATTACAGATGGTTGTGAGCCACCATGTGGGAATTGAACTCAGGACCTTTGGAAGTGCAGACAGCACTCTCAACCACTGAGCCATCTCTCCAGACCTATTTATTCATTCTTAATTGTAAACAATGTTCATACAATATATTTTGATCATGTTTTCCCCTCCCCCAGTCTTTTCCAGATTCTATTCACCTCCCTCTCCACCTAACTTTGTGTTCTCTCTCTCTCTCTTTAAATACAACAAAAAATAAAAAACACTCGGGAGGCAGAGGCAGGCGGATCTCTGTGAGTTCGAGACCAGCCTGGTCTACAAGAGCTAGTTCCAGGACAGGCTCCAAAAAACCACAGAGAAACCCTGTCTTGAAAACGCAAAAAAAAAAAAAAAAGAAAGAAAGAAAGAAAAAAAAAGAAACAAACTAAAACAGAACAACAACAAAAAAAACAAGAAACACAGAAACTCCCACAAAAACACAAAAATGAAAAGCAAAACGAACAAGTAAAAGACAAAAAAAAAAAAAAAGCTAAAAATGCTGGGTAGTAGTGGTTCACGCCTCTAATCCCAGTACTTTGGAGGTGGTGGTGGGGAAATCTCTGAGTTCAAGGTCAGCCTGACCTACTAGTGAGTTCTAGGACAACCAGGGCCAAACAGAGAAACCCTGTCTCGAAAAACCAAAAAAAAAAAAAAAAAAAAGAAAGAAAGAAAGAAAGAAAGAAAGAAAAATAAAAATAAAACAAAAAGCCAAAGCAAAGCAAAACGAAACAAAATATTGGCCAACCATTCCTGGGCACAGGACCTTCCCCTGGAATGTGTTGATAAACCCAGTGGGATCCCCTTGATAAACCTGATTTTCCCTTTGCCAGCGGGTGTCAACTGCAGATGGCTTTTTGGTTAGGGGTGGGACCTCATGTCCACTTTCCTGTCTGGTGCTGGGCCCCGTCTGGTTTGAACCTGTGTAGGCTCGTGTGTGCTTCCACAGTCTCTGCCACCAGCCCCGTCGTGTCTAGAGGACACTGCTTCCTGAGAGCCACGCTTTCCCTCGGGCTCCTGCCATGGTTCCTATGCCTCTTCCATAGAGATCCCTGGCCCCTGAGAGGAGGGATCTGATGGAGACACTGGGATGGGTTTATTTTGTTTGTTGCTTGCTGTACATTGGTATTCTTAGACCTAGGATATGATTTTCAGGAGTTGTAAATTATGTTTAAAATTTTTTGAGTCTTTTTAATCTGCATTTTTTGTGTGTCTGATCTCTTTTGCTCTATCACACACACACACACACGCACGCACGCACACACGCATACGAACTCACGCTCTGTTATGTTTCCCATTCATGGTCTTTCCCCAGTGTTTCGCCCTTGGTAGTTTATTATCCCATTTCTCTCGTTCTCTCTTCATCTGTGTCAGGCTGGCATTTTGAACTTTTCTTTGACTCTTATTTTTATTTTAAGAGTACAGGCATTCTGCCTGAATGTGTGTCTGTGTGCCATGTGTATGCGGGGCCTGTGGAGGCTGAAAGAGAGCATTGGATCCCCTGGAACTGGAGTTACAGACAGTTGTGAGTCATCATGTGGGTGTGGGAATTGAACCTGGGTCCTCTGAAAGAGTAGCCAGTGTTCTTAACTACTGAGCCATCCCTCCAGCCCTTATAAGAAAATTTTCTGGTGTCTTTCCTTTTTGGTTTTTCCAGACAGGGTCTCTCTGTGTAGCTTTGGCTGGCCTGGTCTACATAGAGATCCGCTTGTCTCTGCCTCCTGAGTGCTGGGATTAAAGGCTCTTGCTGCTACCACCATCACCGGCTAGGAAATGTTTTTCATTTTCTCTCTCTCTCTCTCTCTCTCTCTCTCTCTCTCTCTCTCTCTCTCTCTTTCTTTGTTTTTCAGTTCTCTCAACTGAAATGTATGCCTACGAATACAATCATACATGAATATACTTTTGTACACGCATGTATATATTTAAAGTTCTCTCCATGTGTGTTTGTGTGTGCACACCCATGTGAGTGCACGTGAGAGAGAGGGAGGGAGACAGAGAATGTGTATAAGATGCCGGAGGATTGAAGCCAGAGTCTTTGGAGGCTAAACACAGGCTCTACCAAGAAGAAGCACTAAAGTTTTATTTTGAAATAATTTTAGATTCTCAGACACATCCTATGTTTTAAGTGATACAGATTCTTTCTGAAAGACCTGGATAACTCCAGGTATCCCCAAAGAAAGCCCTGGATAAATCCAGGTCCCCCCCCCCCCCCCGAGCAGGAAGAAAATAGCCAAAAATCCAAGCAGGAAGAGAAGAATCAAAAGTCTAGGATTTAGCTGAATATAAAGTTAGATTGTGATCTTGAGAATAATCTTGAGAAACAGGGAGTTTCCCCCTTGTGATTGTCATTGTACAGTGTTTTAGGAACTAGCTGATTATGACCTTGGGAGTGGTCCTGAGAGGCAGGGAGTTGCCCCCTTGTGATCTTCACTGGTATTTTCAGAATTTTCTGTGACACACTCCCTGCCAATTCCGGATCACTGGGCTGTGGTTTCTTCCCTTAAAAATCGGTTCTTCCGGTCACTTGGGGTCGAACTCTCCCCCTGCGTGGGTTCTGAGTCTCGGCCCAGTGCACTGGTTCCCGTCTCATCTCATCATTAAAGCCTCGTGTGATTGCAGCAAGGACGGTCTCTCGTGAGTTACTGGGGGGTCGTGTTATCCCTAGACTTGAGTGAGAGTCTCCCCAGCACGGGGGTCTTTCACTTCCAGGTTTGGTAGAGAGCTGCACGGAGAGGGACCTCAGTGAGATATCCTTTAGTAGCAAAGGCCCTCCTGGGGGAAGCTGGGGTTGGAGACCCCACAAGAGCCTAGAGAACAAAGCAATTCCTGTCTGTAGGGAGGGGACGCTGAGGTTAGGGGGAAGCATCTTTGGTGCAGCAGCAGGGGCCTTTGCGGTTAAGATCAGTGAGGGCTCTAGCTAGGATGCGACACCATCATCTGGAAAGCTCATCTTTTTACCCCACACTGCTTTGGGACTGCTGCATGCTGGGAGTTTAGCGGTTTGGGGAAAGGACCAGATGGCTCTAAGATGAGGCTGGTTGTCTCTACAGGGGTGGTGTCTGTGAGCGAAGGGTGTGAAGGGAATGGAGGCTGCAACACAATCCCATTCCACATTCACGTCCCTGACAACCGCGGAACATCCACAGCTGAGTGAGAAAGAGTGAGATCGGTTAGCACCTAACGGCAAGTAGCAGCTGAAGACGCACACACATGTACACTAACCACACACACACACATGCACACACATGTTCACAAACCACACACACACACGCGCACACACACATGTGCACAAACCACACACACATACACGCATGCACACATGCACAAACCACAAACACAAACACACATGCACAAACCACACACACACATACACGCATGCACACATACACAAACCACACACACACGCACACACAATGCACGCACGTGTGCACACATACACACACACACACGCACACAAGCAGATGTTTTATGAAGATGTAAGGATCATCCCAAGCACAGTCGAATGGATGCTTGTGCTGGGAACAGGGAGGGAGAGGAAGTTGACATGTCTGAGGGGTGAAGGGACGATAAGAGCATGGAAGGGCTGAGGTGCCAATAAACTGGGACAGATAATGACTCCAGCCTGTCTAGTCCATCGCAACTCTGATCTCTGCTATCAGCAGAGAGGTTTGTGTGTGTGATCCTGTCACATGACTGTACATAGTCTTCCTGGAAAACCTGCAAGCAACTGGGGGCCTAGAGGAAAGGCAGACGCATGACCCATTCTATCAAGGTGTCAGCTGTCTACCAGTCCAGTCCAGGTCCCCAAAGCATGCATCACTGTCTAGAGGTGACCTGAGCCACCCCTGGAATCACGCAGATGCTGGCTCAGCTTGGCCTTGGCTTCTGGGTTTTTCAAGAAAATTGACGGGAGGGTCTGGAGAGAGAGCACTGGGTTGATAGTTCCAGAGGATCTGCTGTCCCCTTCTGACCTCCACGGGAACCGCAAGTATAAACATATATGCAGACATAACAACCATACACATAAAATAAAAACTTGGATTTAAAAAGAAAAAGGCTTAAATCCCATGAGCAAAGTTCTCCAGCTTGTCACAAATCTGGCTAGAGTTCTTATTCTGGCTCCTTTCTTCTCACACTTATGTAGACATATCTGAGTTAGAAGCAAGTCTAGACCAGAGGGGGCCACACAAAATCCCAAAGAGAAAGAATTCAGTGACAACCTTCAGGGCACCAAGGAGTTTTATATTTATTTTTTGGTTTATGAGACAGGGTCTAGCTATAGCCCTGACTGGCCTAAACTCACGGTGTCAATCAAGTTCGCCTCCAGCGTGCGCTAACCCTTCCGCTGCTGCCTCGCTAGCGCTGGGATTACAAGCGCACACCACCATGCCTGTTCCCTAATGACGAGGAATTTTAAAGATGTAAGGTTGTCCAGGGACCGGAAAGCCGTGTCCTTGAAGAAGATGGACCAGTGGTGGGGCAGGGTAGAGGGAGGGGAAACTGTAATCAGGATTATTGAATGAAAGCCAGAGAGAAGCAATCAGGTCTGTATCGTCAGCATACTGTTAAGTGTCCATTCACAGAGAAAGAGTGTGCGACCAGTCACAGGGGAATGCAATCCCAGACCACAGTAAGACAACGCCTTTCCTCTATTAGGAAGGCTCCTCTCTATAACACAGCAAGGACTGAGGGTGTGGTTCAGGGGTGGAGCCATCAAGCAGGATGCGTGGGCACCGCACCGCACAAAACAGAACCAAACCGGGAAACAGTTGTTGACGGTGACGTGGAGAAATCGGGAACTTGGACGGTGCTTGGGGACTTGGGGACAGGAACGGCGCACATGCTATGGAAAAGTTTGGCGGGTTCTCAGAAAACCGAAACAGAAAGACTGCGGGTGCTAGCAGTTCTACTTCTGAGCATAGACCTGAAAGTTTTAAAGGCAAGGATTGGAACAGATGCTCGTGAAGGGAGGGAGACAGGCAGGACACAGGGAGAGACAGACAGCTAAAATTAAAGGCCACCTGAGGGGAGCATGGAAACCTAATACAGTTGGAGCTTCCTAAATTACATGCACATGTGAAGGCGATTTCAATGAAATTGCCAAATAATGGGGGAGACAGAGCTCCAGCTGGACATCTCTTATCAACAAATGAACCTTCTGGCCTGGAGGTGGTGGTGCACACCTTTAATCCCAGCACTTGGGAGGCAGAAGCAGGCGGATCTCTGTGAGTTCGAGACCAGCCTGGTCTACAAGAGCTAGTTCCAGGACAGGCTCCAAAGCTACAGAGAAACCTTGTCTCAAAAAACCAAAAAAACAAAAAACAAACAACAACAACAACAACAACAAAAAAAAACAGAAAAAAGAAAAGAAAAAGAAAGAAAAAAGAAAGAAAGAAAAGGAAAAATGTAAATGAAGCTTCTGGTACTGAGATTGGGTTACGTCTAATTGAGTTGTTGGCCAAAAGGGTCCTATGGGAAGCCCCAAACCATCCAGGCTGTTGCCAAGGTTATAGGTTGCTGTCCACAAACTGACGGCAAGGCCCTCTTGCTGAAACCAACACTACACAATCCATGCCTGCCTAGATCCTTCACCCCCACAGGATAGCGTTCTTGGCCCCAGAAATACACGCTGCAGGCCACCGGAAGAGAAAAGTAAACACTAGCCTAGTTTCAGACCCTTTGGTCTACAATGGTGTCCTGCCACAAGGCAATCTAGTGCAGGGATGGCACCAAGTTTGTGGGAGTCACCAACCCATACTTGATCTGACTTAAGGCCCACTCCATGATGGAACCCATACCTGATGCTGCTTGGGTGACCGAGAACCTGAGACTAGATAGCCCAGGGACCTGGGGCAAAACCAAACACTGCTGCTCTACTAAAGGAACGTACAGTAAAACGACTCCTAACGGCATTCAGCTTTGCTCAGCCATCGTCAGAGAAGCTCAGGAAGGGGAGATTCACAGAGTCTTTAGTGCTTTAGCGAAAGCAGCAACTAGCCCATGCTCCCGGCCTCAGCAGCTGGGGCAAGGGACGCTTTTCAACTCTGCACATCACTGGTCCCCGTTCATTACCCAAGCTGTGTTGTGGGGTCACAGGCCCCCTCAGCCAGGAGGCTGAAGGCAGGGAGAGCTGTTCTCTGTTCCGAGAACCCAGGCAGGACAGGAGAAGGACCTCTGGCCCGCCCAGGCTTGGCCTGGCAGTCAGCGTAGGCTAGAAAGCTGTACTGTGAAACCCGGGCTTCGAAGAGATGAGCTGGCGCCCAGCCAGCACTTCTGTTATCAGGGAAGAGCCTCTGCTCCAGCAAATGCTCACAAAGCCTCTTTGCTGTGGGGGCGCCTGGCTCAGTGGCCCCCAGATGATTATGGAGATGGGAAGGGGAGAGATAAGAGCTATTGCACCTGAACTTTGGCCAGAGTGTCCTGGAGGCTACATGCAGGTAGCCCAGACAGGCCTGCAGAGGACGCTGGTTTCCCAGCAGCTAGTGCTCAGATCTTAGCTTGCCTCTCTCTAGTCTTCAAGCCCGGAGAGCAGGAGAAAATCTAGCTCTCGTGTGGGAGTGTGGGAGCGAGAAGAGGCCACGCGGAATTTGGTGATTTGTGGTCCAATATCCTTGGGATGTACCACAGACTTCTCTGCTTCCTTTCTGCCTCTGGATGGGTGCGCTGGGTCCTAATAGCCAGCGTCTGATGCCACAGGAGCTGGAGGACGCAGAGGCAGAAGGGAAGGAGTGAGAGGGGACGGCTAGTGTAGCCATTAAGCACCAAGCCCCTTGCACGGAGCCCTGCGCTAGAACAGGCTTCTTCCTTTTCCCTGATGTGAGCTCTGCCAGCTCACTGCAGCTCAGGGCTGCCTGCGCCTGCTCCCTCACACTCTTGTGGAAAGGCAAGGGGAAGGGCCAGAGGACCCAGAGCTTGCCAGTGCCTTGCGCCTTCTCTCCAGCCCAGACTGTCGCCCCAACAGCATCCTTTGACATTTTAGCACACATGGGAATAGGCACCAAGAAGGCGTGGCAGAGAGACTGTGACATTCTGTGCTCTGCCTAGACCAGCAGAACAGTAGCAGACTGTGGCAGACTGAGTGTGTGCCCCTGCTAAGATGCCGGTGTTGAAGGTCTCTGCCTCCACGGAAGGACTTCCTTATGGAAAATCGGCTGAGACCTGAGGGCAATTGTGATAACAGAGCCATCTGCTCATCACTTTGCCCCTCTGTAAATCCGGGATCCCAGAATCTTAGGGATCATGCTTCTGTGGAGATTGCTTAGCGAAACGCTAGGTGGTCTGGTCTTGAGCCACGAGTGTGTGGGGGGGTATGTGTGGAGTGGGGGTGGGGACATGGGGGTATGAGGGAGCGTGTGGGGGTGAGGGAAGGGCTCTGAGGGGATCTCTGCCAATGTCATCAGGGAAGAGAACCGTGCAAAGAAATGAGAATGAAACCTGGTGCAGACCGACTTCATTAACCTGGATCAGGCTTCGGGAGTCTAATGCTAGGTGGTTCACTGTCAGCATATTTAAACACAGAACAATCTGGGAAAGGTTTCCAGGCAACAGTCAGCCCAATTCCAGGTGCACAATGAAGCTTAAGACGTGACTACACAGAGACTCTTTTACAAAGTACATGTGACCGTGAGGGTGGGTTCTGTAGCTAAAAGGCCTAGAATCTGGTGTGGTCTCTGACCATAGCATAGAGGTCAGCAGGCCGTAAAGTACTTGTGACACCTCCCCTAAGGATGGGTGACAGTCCAGGGAGGGAAGAGTCTGGGGTCATCATTCTGGGGGATTTCAGGTCTGCCTCTGTAGCACAAGGTGGGTGAGGTCTGCATTAACACAATCCACTCACTTTCTGGATAGAATTTGGATATTTGGATTTTTTGTTGTTATTGCTTAGTTTTTTTTGTTTGTTTGTTTTTTTGTTTTTTGTTTTTTGTTTTTTGAGACAAGATTTCTCTGTGTAACAATCCTGGCTGTCCTGGAACTCACTCTAGACCAGGCTGGCCTCGAACTCATAAAGAACCGCCTGCCTCTGCCTCCCAGGTGCTGGGATTAAAGGCGTGCACCACCACCACCTGGCTGGGTATTTGATTTTTATCTCCTCCATCGAGGAGACATCCCTTCATGATTAACCTTCCTGGCTCTCTTAGGGCTTCTCTGTGAGTACAAGGACCTCTGAGTCCCCAACAGAGGTCCTCTAGCCAGGCTGCATTTACCGGGTGTGGAAACAGGATTTGGAGCAGGCAGCCTGCAGGGAAGCCTTGACCTGCGGCAGGTCCCGCCTCCTAGAGTGGTCCGCCAGTCTGCAGCCCTCTGAGGAGTTTGAGAAGGTCGAGATCCGCCCCTTCCCTGCCCCTTACTCCAAAAATATCCTCCAGATGTAAGCTCTCCACATGCTACCCCACAAAGCTCAACCTGGCAGTGTGACCTTACAGAGTGGGTCTAGGGTCAGGCTGCCTGTCTCTGTCCTCCTGGCTCGTTAGCTGGCTGACTGGGCAATTTCTCGCCTCCACACCTCGGGTTCTTCATCTGTTCCATATGGCTGTCACATGAACACCTCTGTCATGATGTTTTGGGAGATAAACTGGCACTCACCAGTTGTGCCAACCATGCAATATTCGTGGCCTTTAAGTGTTAGACATGTCTTTTTTTTTTTTTTTTTTTGAGTGTGGAGTTTATTTGAGATAAAGGGAATGAGAAGGGAAGACACACACACACACACACACACACACAGAGAGAGAGAGAGAGAGAGAGAGAGAGAGAGAGAGAGAGAGAGAGAGAGAGAGAGAGAGAATCAGAGACAGGGGAAGTCCTGTCTGCCCCGTCAGAAGAACAACAGGAGAGAGAGCAGACATGCTTTAACCCAGGTTCCAGGTAATAGGATCTTGGGCGGGTCACTTTTCTTCCTGCAGGGGGCGCTGTGGTGCACAACCCAGTGTTATTCCAGGATGCAGGCTTCATTCCTTCCAGTTGGCTGTTGGCAGTGGTAGCATTAGTTGATGGTGCCCTGTTAGGCAATCTTGAGACTTGTCCACAGCTGAAGGGAGCCACTGAACTCAAAGTCATGCCATCCCAAACCTGTATCCAAGAGGGATGGTACAGGCCCGTAAGAACTGGGTCTTCTTGCTGAAGGCAATGCAAGGGGCCTCTGCTGCATCACCATCCACAGCACTCACTCAAATCTCTGCCTCATAAAGTTTTCTGGGCAAACAAACCTATGACAACTGGTGCCCCGAAGGATCCTGGGAAAAGATGGTAAAGGGGTTTTGACAGTAGATCATCACTGGCCAGCTGGTGATGAGGACTTCAGGCACATAGCGGTGGCATAGCTGTTAAAACTTTCCCAGAGTGTGGCAGAGATGGTGTGGTGTCCCATGCCTGGAATCACAGCACCAGGATGCTGAGGCGTGAAGACTTCAAGTTGGAGGTCAACCTGGGCTACCTAGCAAGACCTGGTTTTAGAAGAACAAGTGTGCCAGAAGAACACGTGTGCCAGGCATAGTGGCCCATGCTTTATAACCTCAGCACTGGGGAGGCAGAGGCAGGAGGGTCCCTCATCTATATAGTGAGTTAGAGCCCAGAGCAGGCTACATAGTCTATGTATATAAAACCCCCTCTCAAAAGTAACCAAACCAAACAAAAAAATCTAAATAATAACTAACTCTCCAAGGGCTGAAATGAGGTAGTAAACAGGTGTAAAATGGACGTTTGTGTGCTGGGCCTTGGGTCCTGTTTCTTCAAAGTGGGACACCGGGTTCTGAGCGCTAATGTAGATTATGGAGGTGAGCTCCCTATCAGCAGAAGACCCTGGTCCCTGTAACCATGGTTTCCTACAAGCTAAGGGAAAGGACAGTCTATTTGGGGACACCGGAGGACTACATCCACCTATGAACTAGGAAGGTAGGGGTGGGGTGGGGAGTACTCTTAAGTAGGAACACATCAGGCAAGGTGGCCTTGGAGAGCTCTGAGGAGCTTTCTTGTGTCCCTGTCTCCTGAGCAATCAGGCAGAGCCTGACTTTCCCCAGCTCCTCCCAGGTCAGTGGTACTGACTTTGGCACCTGAGGCTGACCCGGCTGAGCTTGCCCTTCAGTCCATTGTGTTTGGGTGATTGATCTCTCTTTCTGCCATCTGCCCACAGCCTGGCAGAGGGCTCAGGATCGCTGGCAGTGGCAAGCAGTGGATGGGACGGGGTTTGGGACACAGCTCTGTTGACCTGCAGGGACTTTGGGATTGTTTGGGCAGACACATAGTGAAGAAGCGAAGGCTCTAAGGAGAAGTAACCTTTCCAGGGTCACGTGGCCACTGGCACAGTTGCGCCTACATCTGGGTTGAGTGGTTCCAGGTCTGGGCTCCTTCAGCAGAGACAAGGTGACAGCAGAAGGCTTTCTTGTCATTACTGTCATAGCTTGTTTGTCCACCCCAAAATGCAAAGGATTGTTTATGCATTCATCTCCTTCCGTGCTCGAGTCTGAACCCAGGACCTCCCTCATGTGAAGACCATCACGGGGCTTCTGAACGATAGCCTCGGCAATTTCACTTTAAATGTTTTGCAATTCAAAATTTAGAGTTCCAAGAAACTAAAAATAAAGTTTAAAGAAAGTAAAACTTACCCTTAAATCCCACCAACTGGAGAGAGTCACTTTTAACAGTTGGGTGAGCAGACTTCCAGACAGCACTGTGCGTGAGTGCGAGGGCTTCTGGTGATGGCACCGCACACTGTTTCATAACATGCTCTTTTTACTCAACAATCTGTCCTGGGGATCTTCCCACCTCGGCAAAGGCAGCCCCACCCTTTACATAATGGCTGTCGACTGTCCGCTGCAAGTACCAAGGATGGAAGTGCCAAGGATGCATTGAGATGCTTCCAGAATTTTGCTGTTCCTAAAATTATATTGGAATGCTATACCGTCATGGTCATGGACCCAGATACTGTTTTAAGGCAATTTTAGCAGGCTTGTCATTTATTTGCTATTCGTTTATTTGATTCTATTCAATTTTCATTTGTTTTTGTGTGTGTGCACGTATGCACATGAGTGCAGGTGTCCACAGAGGCCAGAGGCACTGGATTCTTCAGGTTCTGGAGTTACAGGCAGTTGTGAGCCACTGGACATGGATGCCGGGAACGGAACTCTGGTCCTTTGGAAGGGCAGTGAGTGCTTCTAACTGCTGAGTCATCTTTCCATAGTTCCAGGGCTTGAAGGGGTAAATCTTACCAATGACTCTATTGCATAAGGCTCCTAGGTCACCCCTAAGGAGGGTGAAGAGTCCTGGGCTGATAGACACCAGGTTGGTCAAGGAAATGTTTTTCTGAGCACCAGTGACGATTCAATAGAAGGCAATTGCCAAACACTATGGTTTGCTCCCTACCGAAGAACTGCAGGTTCTGACCCAGGACCCACCTGGGTCAGGGTGGAGGGTAGAGTGGTTTGGGGCCCTGTGCCCACTTTTCTTATCCCAGAAGTTTGCTCACAGCCCCCCCTCCCTTTCTTCTTCCTTCAGGTTTTCTATTTGTAGAGGAAAGGACTCCACCTCACAGAACCAGGCCTAAGTCAATGAGCACAACACCGGTGTTGACCAACTCATAGCCTTTGGACCACCTGTGCAGAGCATAGCACCAGAACTCTCCCCCGACCCCCATTCTTGGGTAGTAAAGCACTCCAAGAAGCCTCCACTAGCTAGAGGGGGGGCAGCAGGGAGGGAGGGAGTGGGACAGAGCTTCGGCTTCTTCTAAGACATGTGTGAAGTCCTGGGTCAAGGTCAAGAGGGTACCTAGAAACACTTGACTGCCAGGTTAAAGGGCTTGCAACAACTGACCTTTTGGAGACCACTTGAATTTGATGCTGTGAGATTTTTTTCATCTAAACACCAGTCAGATGACTCCCAGGATGTCACCATCCCTAACGTGACTTTCTGCCCTGTCTCTGAACTCCACCATCTCCAGCATTGTGAGTGAGCCCCAGGGCAGGAGGAAACCCCAGAGGCCTGGTTCATCCCCACAGAGGGGAGACCAGGGTACAGAGAGGAGTTGAAATTGCCCCTGAGTTACACAGCCTGCTTACGGCCTCGAGTCCACCCAGTAGTCTTCCCACCCTTGCCATATTCAGTAGCGAGGAGGAGATCCAAGGCTTCTGTTAGAGAAGGTCAGTCCAGGACTGCTTGCCCTGGATGCTGCCATCTTCTTGCTCTGCCCTCCCTCCTGTGTCATTCTTTCCCTTTGCCTGTCACTTCTGTGTCAAGGTGGTTCATCTTCAAACCATCATGCTGCTTTCTGGGCAGGAAGAGGTGAAGGGTTTCCCCCAAAAAGCCTTTCTGGGGTATAAGTGCCCAGACCCAACTGATACATCTCCAACACAACCCCTACACCTGAGGCTCAGGGAAAATCACAGAAGAGGGGGTGGGAAGATTGTAAGAGCCAAAAGTCCAGGATGTCTTCGGTGGGCTTCTATATATGACAGGGAAGTGGCACCCATGGACTTTCAACAATATGGTTGCCAAACAGGGCCAGCATCAAAGCACCAGGCAACTGCCAATCTGGAGAGGAAATTCCATCCCCTAGATGAAGAGCACAGGTGGGCAATGAGAGAGAATCAGTCTCCTCCAAGGAGCTTCCACAGAGTTGTCCAGTCTCAGGTGGTCAGCCCAGGGCACGTATACATATGAACAGCAATGAGTGGACTCAGTAGATTATATACATGTATGCATATATATATACACACACACATATATGCAACAATGATTAAAGGAGGAGCATGAATTCTGGGGCCAGAGGGAGGGTTGGAGGAGAGAGGGGGAGGAGTGATGATATAGATGCAGCTCTCATGTATGATTAGTCTCAGAAAATAAAATTTATCAAATGACAGCAAAAAACTCTCTGAAGCTAACATCCTACGACCTTCACTTAGCTTTCTCTGACTTGAATTCAGCTGTCTGGCCAGCCCTAGTGTGCTTGGCTAAGACTGAGGACAGAGCATAGACCAGTGGTTCTCAGCCTCCCTAATGCCACCACCCTTCACTACAGTTCCTCATGTTATGGTGAGCCCCAACCATAAAATTATTTTCTTTGTTACTTCCTGCCTAGCTACTGGCCAATCAGCATTTTACTAAAACAATACAAGTGACAGGGTATAAGACCATTGTCCCATAGCTACTGTAATGAATTGTAATGCAAATACTTTCAGAGATAGAGGTTTGTCAAAGGGGTCTTGATCCTTTTGGCTGAGAAAACCACTGATGTAGAACCTTGTGCATGCTAGGCAAGTGCCCTCCCACTGAGTTACCTCTCCAGCCCTGGTCATCACTAACTGAACATTTTCTATACTGCTTAGGACTTTGCGCATCTAAACAAGGGTTCTACCAACACAAACCCCTAGGGCTCTTTCTATTTTTACATTTAGAACCAGGGTCTTATTAAATTGTACAAACTGGCCTTGAACTTCATTTACAACAGAGGCAGGCCTTAACTTTTGAACTTCCCACCCCAACCTTGTGAGTAAATGTGCTTACATGCCCTTGTCAGCAGGCCTGACCGAGTAGATAGTTTAGCTGGGTATATGGCCATACACCAGACCAGGGGCTGCTAGAAGGAAGACTAGAGAAGGCATCAGGTGGCAGGGAAGGTGGCCAGTGAGGTTGCTTGAATTGAGATCTTGGCTAAGGACACTTGGTCCAGCAAGCCACTAGGCCTTTTCTTCTCTTTGCACCCCATGTCTCAATGGTGGGTACAGCAGAGAAAATCAGGTTTGAGCTGCAGGTTTCTGGGGACTTTGGGAACTAAGGAGGATGAGGGTACTCTCTCTCATCTTCCTTCAGGCTGGAGGGAAGAGTCAGTGATTGGCTAGAGGGGGTGACTGTATGCTGTCCCTTGCAGCTGGCTGGTTGGAGCGTCTATCAGCACATCCCCTCCCCCAGGACACTGTAGAAGCCACAGTCTTCCCCAGGGAAGATCCAGTTTCCTCCCGACTGAAGCACTAGGTCCTGGTGGGGCAGGCGCCTGCTAAATGGCCTCAGTGAATGTAAACTCACATTGCCTCTCACTACAGTCTTTGGAGGGAGGAAGCCTGCTCTCCCGCATCAACATCAGCTGGGAATGTGCCAGAAATTCAAACCCTGAGTCCCTACCGCAGACCTGTGGATAGCCAGGAGCAGGGTGCAACAGCCTGTTCTGACAAGGCCTCTAGGTCACACCAAAGGCTGCTGGGAAGAAGAAACGAGGCAGACTACCCAACTCTCTGTCCTTCAGTTCGGGCTGTGAAAACTGGCTTTTCCTGACCTTGTTTTGAGAGTCTGGTTGTATAGCCTTCGTTAGCCTCAAACTTTCAACTTTTCTGGCTTTGTCGTCTAAGTATCGAGTGAGACTGTGTGTATGTTTGTGCCACCACACCCAGGAAAAATGAAATCTATTTAGCCCAGGCTGGCCTCAAACTCTAGATCCTCCTGCCTCAGCCTCCTGCCTCACCATGAGAGGAGCATAAAGACTGGTCTGTGCTTCAGTTCAGGTCAGAATCCACTTCGAGAACCACGGGCCTCAACCCCCACTCATGAGTTAACAGTGAGCTTGCCAAAGATAAGGTGTGGGCATCTTATTCTGGCAATACGGGGCAGGGGCAGCGGGGATGTTCTCATCCTCCCCTGCATGCAGTCCCCAGAGAAGCGGACACCCAAGAGGCTGAGGGGGTGGAGGCAGCTGGTATGAGCCAGGGATGGGGATGGCTGAGGCACTGCGGGGGCCAGAGAACCAACTGATGGAGAAGCAAACAGACCACAATGGTTGGAACGCAGAGTGGCCCCTGACACTGGCTTCCTGTCAAATGTGCCATCTTGGGTGAGGCAGGTAGACTTTTGAGCGACAAAGAAAACAAGTTGAGTCAGCGGCAGACAGTCTCCACCGCAATCCAAGACTCTGCACATGCAGAGATGGTTGGCTTTATTTAAAAAGGAGCCAATGTCTTTCTTTAGCACTAACATAGCAGCGGCCCCTGGCAATCAGACGTCATTTACACAACACTCTTGAAAGTCACACCTGCAAGGCACACAGCACAGACATCACACTCTGGGAGGCACAATCGCCCACACAGACTCCATCTCTCCCTGTGAAAGTCTCCTGTAAGAGAAATACCAATCCCCAGGTCTGAAAAGAATGGCTGGTTCTGTCCTGAGAGGAGGGGCTTGGTCTCCAAAGCAGCTCGGTGACCGAGATTCCTCAGGAAGGTGTGACTCTGGATGGGACACTGCCAGGGCCTTCTCTGCCGCTGAGAGATGTAAAAGATCTGTCCTGTCGCCCACAGGTGGGGGCGAGCCACTGGGAACCTGGCCTGTCATCAGCATCCCGAGGCCCCCCACACAGACCAGTACACAAATAGCTCCAGGCCCACGCTGCTTCCAGGGTGCTGACAAGGGCTGCTTGCTCCTGTTTCTTCTCTTTATTATTTTTAAAGGAACAAAATTTGGAGTAAAAGCTGGGAGTTCTGAAAAACTTTCTCTGGCTCTTGAGGGAACAATGGCCAAATGGAGAGGGGAGAGGGTCATCCCTGAGCTTTCTGTGGATTCTCACAGTGTGCAGGAACCAGGGGCCCCTTCTGCACCAGGTGCAGGGCTGTGGGCAAAGACAGGGCTCTTCCCAACCCCATGGTTCAGGCATGTCCTCGGGCACAGTTCAACACAGGTGTCGATTTTGGGCTAGCTCACGCTCCTTCAAACAAGGGATAGAAATGCTCCCACAGTCAAGGTGTGTGTGTGTGCGCGCATGTATGTGTGTGTGCGTGTGTGTGGTGATGGTGGGGGGTGAGGGACACACTGAGGCAGGGAGGAAGATAATGTTGAGGTTGACCCCAAAGGAGGGAGCAGTGGATTCCAGGCAGCAGTCTCATGATGCGGAGAGGTCCAGGCAGGGCAGGGCAAGTCCTGCAGCAGGAAGTCCTCACCCTGCATCACGCTCCTCATCCACTAACATTCTTTCTGGGGGTGAGGCTGGCGGAGGAGTAGGAGTACTTGCACCTCCTTCACCTGAGGTTTTCTGCAGGACTTCATCTCCACAGTCCAGCTCTGGCCTTTCTCCCATCCCTGTCTGGTAGATTCTACTGTCCAGTGGGCTGGGCCCCTTGGTGCCACAGAAGACAAGAACAAAGTTCAGGTGCTTAGCAACCCTGCTCCTCCCAGGGCTTGGGCCTCTGAGCCTCGGTGGACAGACGTACTCGGGAGAGAGCAGTGGAGCAGCGGGAGCAGGGACTGGGTGGGGGGGAACTGTGTCACTGAGGTCCTCTAGGTTGGTGGTGGGTTTCTGCCTTGGCAACTGACACAGAGGCAGGTGTGGGAAGCCGGCTTTTCGGTTGCCATGGCAGCCAGCCTCTCTTTGTCCCCCTCCCTCCCCCCAGCCAGCCTGTAGGCTCCAGGTGGGAAGCACAGATTCGCTGAAGGAGCCGCCAGCACGTTGCCTCAGGTACCAAGGGCTCAGGCAGGTGGGAAGACTTGGCCTTATCATCCTGATTCCAGAAATTTCTCTTTGGGCTGCGTGTGAGAGTCCTCACCTTGTCTCTGGAATCCCGCGCTCTCCTGCAGGGTTAGCCGATTTCCGGGTTTCTTGGGCTGGACTCTGTAGCTTTCCCTGCTCAAGCCGCTGCCTACAGCAACCACATTCAGAGAGCACGCGGGAGGAGGCCTGCAGCCAGGCCCAGCAGGAGCGGGGACAGCAGGGGTACTCGGTGCACTGTGGCCACTGGGAGTGGGGGTGGGGAGGGAGGATGACAGGTAGTTAAGGCAGGAAGCACCAGGCCTGTGGGCGGCCAGCTTGGTGCTCACACACAGGCAGGACTATTTCTGTGCGCCTGCTAGCTCCAATCTCTTTTCTGCCCCACGACAATCTTGCCTTTCCCTGGTTTATTTACATATGCATTCCCTTCCAAATTATGCTGCCTGCATATTTATGCCGTTACCTCAGATCCACTTGGGACTATCATTTTCAGCGTTTATGTTCATGATCCCAGTCTATTTGGGTAACAGGCCGGAGCTCCTGACTCAGCCATCTGCAAGCCTCCCTGTCTGGACTTTCCCAGGACACTTCACCTTGCGAGTGCATGAAATAGGAACCTCTGCCTCACCCAGGCCTGGCGTACCCTTCTGCTTCCTCAGAGTTGATTCCAAACCCCCAATGGAGATGGGGTGTCTCAGGGCCTTTGCAGGGGGTATCACAAGTGTTGGCACAGAAGGCCTGGTCCCCTACCTGCACCCGAGCATTGTTGAGACAGCATCCCTTCCAGAGCCACCACGTAGTCAGGACCCAGCCATTCCAGGTATGTGGTTTTCTTCCCAACAGGTACTGCTCGCACTGTGGCATCTTTGAAAAGCAGGTCTTGGCTGTGGTATTTGGAGGAGTCAAACATTTGGAACCCATTCTGGTTGCGGTCATCTCCAAACAGGTCCTAGAAACACCGAAAGCAACCACTATGTCTGGGCTTACAGACAATCCCGGGGGTCCCAAAGAGCAAGCACTTCAGGTCGCCAAGTCTTTCTGTTGAAACCATCTACTTCACTACTGATGAGCCTCTGTCATGAAAGAAGTCTGGGGAAAGATTTGCATAGAGGTGCCATCCAAAGACAGTCAGAAATGTCACACCAGACTGGTTCTTGAATGCAAAACTGAAGTGTGAGGTTTATAGCAAGAAGGCCCCAGAAATGAGAGAGGGTGCAGATGCAATGACTAAGGGCTTGGCTGGGCCTGCTCAACGTTTCTCAATCTTTTTGGCAATGATTTCTTACGGGCATCCTTTCCAATGAGCCCAGACAGTCTCACAGATAGGGGCTCCTGTTCTGTCACCAGGACTGAGAAAAATACGGAGGGAGTTGATGATGTCATCACCAAACCTCATCAGGGTCCCAGGGCTGATCCTGCTACTTGCTTCCCTGATGGGAACCCTTGGCCTGAATGAGAGTCGGCCAGCCCTAGTGAGCTAGAGGAAGGCGAGACACAATGCCAGAAGCTGGTGATGTAGCCCTATAAGCCTAGAACTGAGGAGGCTGAGGCAGGATTGGGAGTTTGAGCACAGCTTGGGATACAAATACAAATACAAGGACATCTTGTTCACACATGTATAAGGTGTGTCCACTGTTATTAATAATCAAGGGGAAAGGGGGAAGTGGCGAGGAGGGGACTTGTCGAGTCTCCTGAAGCTAGCCACTATCTCAGAAAAATGTACAATCCCACGGTATTCTTCCCTGCTTCTGAGAGCTCGAGGGACCAGCTTGGGGAGGTCGCTGGCTTGAAGGACAGAGTACATATAATTCCAAGGTTTAGGACAGCCCAGTGGCTCTGCTGGTCTACGGTTCTGGTGGATCAAAGGAGGGCCAATTCAGCCTAATAAATGGAGCTAGGAGGATACCAGTCTGGTGTAGGGACCCAAAAGCAACAGAAAAAGTGATTCTAAGGGGAGGGTGGGGCTCAGGAGGAGGGGGCTGTGGCCAGTGCTGCTGTGAGGTCAGGGGTCATGGTGCACCTGACAAGAGCAGTTTCGGGGACCTAGCAAATATTGTCTGGAGTGGGGTTACCCCCAAGAGAGACCAGGAGAGGAACTGATGGCCCCAGCGTGGAGATAGCTTCGGAGGGGTTTTGCTCTCAAGGGGAGCCCGGTGGGGTACTTCCTCTGGGTTTGAACTTCCAGCACCGCACAAGAGTAATAGCGGTAGCAAGGGGCGGGGTTGTAATTATCCGAGATGCGAGGCCACTCTAGCCTAGCTCACCTGGGCCTTGTCCAGAAGTCCATACACAGTGAAGATGTTGGTGTCTGGATGCACCATGACAGCTCGGGATGGCATCTGTGCCAGGCTGCAGGCCTGGAACTGGCTTACTTCAGCCCGTGCCCCATTGGGGCACAGCAGCTCATAGTCTTGTGACCTGAGGTGAGCAGCCCAGGGTTCAGGATTGTGGCCTGAGGGACAGCATGGGGTGGGAAGAAGTGGGAGAGAGATCCATGAGACCCTTCACCAGGAGGAGGTGGTGCTTTCTGGACAGCTTCCCGGTAATCAGCATTTCCAACCAGCATTTGTGAGCATCAAGCTGCTGATACCCTGCGGGAGTCCCCTCCTTTTGTCTTGAGGTGCTCACTTAGCATCCTCCCTCCCCTTTCCAGAAGGAACACCAGGCGGGTTCCTCATCGAGCTAAAAATAAAAAAGCACCCTGGGAGGTATGCCATGGCAGCCAAATCTCCCACAGCCCTGTCCAGCACACTGCCAGGCTTATGGGGACTAGGTAGACTGTCGGGCTCATGCAGAGAGGCCAGCTTCCTGCCCGGAAGGTGGGGCCTGAGGTTCTGAGTGGGAGGTGGGCAAGGCAGCAGGCTGTGGCATCAGGACGCTTTCTCCAGCATGGTTGGGGCAGAGTCCTGCTAACCTCAGTGGCCTCTGGGGACTGTGGATAGATAGAGTTTTTGTTTGTTTTGTTTTTCGAGACAAAGTTTCTCTGTGTAGCCCTGGTTGTCCTGGAACTTGCTCTGCAGATCAGGCTGGCCTCAAACTCACAGAGATCCACCTGCCTCTGCCTCCTGAGGGCTGGGATTAAATGCATGTACCACCAGCGCCTGGCTAGAATGTGAATTTTGAAATACTGATGTTTTTCCTACGTGTCTTATTTGCCTTCTGGGCCACAGCCGCGCTCCTTGGGCTGTATCTGGGACAACAGAGGAAGGGGAAAAGATGGCTAAGCCTGATCTGGGGGACTGTCGAAGCCTGTGGCACAGCAGGGTAGGCAGAAAGGGCTTAGACCCACACAGACGTGGCTTCTTCCCCCACCCCCCGCCCCCCGAGAGTAGGTGGATGATAGGAGGTGAGAGGCACTGGACTCAGGATCTCAGATGAACCTTTTGGGGTCCTGGGACTGAGTGTCTGGGCCCTTCTGCCCTAGTGAAGTCTGGGAAGATGACTCCAGGAGACATAATTGTTTGTGTGATGAACCTGACTAGGCCGTATCTTAGTGCGACTTGAGTGGACTTCCCTGCACAGGACGCTGACCTGCTCATGACCAGCGGCCAGAGGAAAGGTCTTGCAGCCCCCATCCACAGGTTTCAGTGCCCCATAAATACCCGCAGAGGGGCTGAGATGCAGCTACCACCTAGCTAGCAGTGGGATATGAACTTCAATTCTGGACCGAAGGAAGGCACCCCCAGCATCTGCGCTTAACGCTGCGGCCTCTGAGTTCTCTCCTGGATGCTGCTCTGTCTCCAAACCCACAAACCCAGCAACGTCCTGTGCCTGGATTGGTCTGGACTGGTCTGGATCGGGAACAGCCCTCTCCCACCTGACTTTGCTCTAGCCCCAGCCCCTTCACGTACCGTTTGTATTCTCAAAGACCGTTGTGTGCTTGACGAAGGCCACATCCCCTGCATGCTCTGCAAGGCACCTGTTACACAGGAGAGCAGGGCAGATGTCAGAAGGACAATCCTGCCTGGGGGGAGCCAGGCTAGAAGACACCCCCCCCACCCCCGCTCCACAGCTACCACCAAGTACCTGAACGCCCCGCTGTAGCCGTAGTATCTCTCCTGGCTGCTACCCACACACTTGTTACGGCCCTTCTCATCTCCCACGCAGAGTGAACACAGCGAGGATGGGTAGTTTCTGGGGTTGTTCACAGGCACACAGCTGCCATTGAAGAACTCGCTCACGGCTGGGGCAGAGTGGGAGGGATGTGGTGAGTCCCCCCCCCCCCCACCAGCAGAAAGACAGCCAGGGAGGAGAAAGGCCTTTCTCCCATCTCATTGGCCTTGGTTTGAACTTCTTCAGGGACGGGGAGGTCACTATCTCATGATCTAGACTCTGTCAGGAGAGGGAACTGTCAATCCTAGTGCCTTCTGTGTGCTCTGATGTAAGACAACTGTTTATTTCCTCTGAGTTACCAGCCATGAGAGAGGTGTGTGCCCAGTCAGCTCAAGAACCTCACTGGCTTTGCACTGTGAGAATATGGGAAGAGATTTACACGCGACAAATATTCTTTATTCTGTCGCCACCTTAGCACTTAGAACATTGAGGCACAAAAGTGCACATCCTCCCCCTTTCTAACAAGGTCCGAAATGCTAGGGGCTGCCAGATGTGGGGTCAATGCAGGATAGTCAGGACCACTCAGACATGCCATGAAGTTGTGTATGTGCGTGTTGGGGGGGGGGGTTCTCCCAAGACCATGCCAAGAACAAGACCTGACCCTCAGAGCTGACCATCTTCCCGTCAGATCCCAGAGAGCTTCCGGGTCTGTGCCCCTCAGAGGGAGGTACCTGTGAGGACATCACAGTCCTTGGGCCGGATGAAGCCCCGCTGGATGAGGGAGCCTATGGGCACATCCCAGCCGGCAGGGCTGCCCAAGCCTGGGTGGCAGGAACGTTTGCCGCGAAGTTCGTCCAAGGTGAAGGAGTAGGAGCTGTCTCGCCTCACCACAGCCACCACAAAGTAGGAATTGCTCCTGTCCTCCTCTGCAGGGAGATGGACATCTTGAAAGGCGCCCTTACAAAAGCCGTGATCCATGCCTAACAGCCCCCTCCTGCTTCTCTGTCTCAGCTTGTGGGTATCTTACAGGCTTGGGGGTGCCCAGGCTGATGTCCCAGGATCCTTAGAGAGCACCTGGTGTCTCCACTCTTCACCTGGTTGAAGAACCCCAGGAGCCCCCACCCATGATCTTTCTCACACCCAGGTGGTGTTTCTCACTTTTTGGGAGGAAAGCATGCACAGCTAAGGCCTGTAGACACATTCTCTAAGCCGAGCAGGAGGGACCAAATGTCCTAAGGTCAATACTTAAGAAGACAAAGGACAAAATCAAGCCCAAACCACCAAGAAGGTGTGACTAGGCCAAGAGGCGGAGGGCTCCGCGTAATGTCAGGGAGAGGCCAAGGACACCTTGCACGCTGTGGCCTGTCTGTGAGGCCTGGGCTGCCTGGTAAGAAGGGCTTTCGTAGTTGTTAATGGGGAAATTGAAAATCAGGAGCATATGCAACAGACTCTGGCTGGGTTCTGCAAAGGCTACTTGACCCTGCTCAGAACTGAGGCCTGAGCTAGGAGGGGCCTGCTTCACGACAGATGGATGCCAAGGCCTAGAGATGAGGTACTGAGAGGAAGCTGGAGGTTCTCCAAATGATTTCGGGCGCGGGGTGGGGGGAAGGTTCTAGAGTTATAAAGAACGAGCCACAAGGCGGGGCAGGTACACTCACCAGCATACTGTTCTCCAGCCGCCGGGACCAGGCCATACGCCTTGCCTGCTGTATAGATGTCCTCACCTTCCAAGGTCACAGCGTCAATATGACCAGCCTGCTGAAAACAGGGAGGGGCTCTGGATGGCGGGAATCCTTGGAAATGGCTCTGCCTCTCTTCCTTTGGGAGTCCCCTTGGTCGGGAGAATCCCACTCTGTTCCTCCCTGAACCTTCCTGCACTCATGAAGAGGCCAGGCCCAGAGGCTGCTGGGCGGCTGAAGGGCTAAGAGCAGCTGATACAGGTGTGTGTGTGGGGGAGGGGCACACTTCAGTTCCTGGTGACATTGGTTTTTCAGAGTACAGATGCTGAGACTCTCGCATCCCTGCTCTGCCTAGCACTACCCTTGACCTACTGCTTGGCCCCCGGGGACTGCCATCTTCCAGAGGCCTGAGGTCTCTCAGTACTCTTCAATGGGTGGTACCTTACATGGACAAAATGTACCAACAATGGCAGAATGACCCAGAGAACCCTAGGGCCTCAGGACGATCTTCCCTGAGTGCTAGGGACCGTCTGAGAAGGCAGCAGGCAGGTCTTCCCTCCAGCCACCCTGGACCCTTCCTTCCAGGTCACCTATATCCTATCCCACCTGACCGTTCTGAAGCCTTCTGATCCTAGCCAAGGTAGCTAGTATCCTAAAAAGGGCAATACAGCTACAGAAATATGGTAAACCCTAGGAGAAGGGCCAGGTTGGAGAAAAGAGGGGCCTGGACACCCTATGAGGGTGCCCCACACTGTGCAGTCCATAGGTGTGAGGAGGTAACAGTGGGTAGCAGATACATAGTTGGTACACCTCTTAGGGCCTCCTTTTCACTCCGTTCCTCACACCTTCTGTGATAGAAAGGAGGACACCGCCTGACCCCTACGCCAGGGCCTGGTCACCGTGGGATTCAGGAAGGGACAGCGAAGGCTACACTGGACGCCATCTCCAGAGCCTGGGAAGCTAGAGCTGAGGCTCACTGGGGCCTCTTGCTGGGCTTCTGAAGAGGCCTGGTGCAGTCTCCTTCTCTCTCCACAGGCCTGGGTGCCCCCTTCTCTGACATGTTCCTCTGAGGCTGAGGGGAAGCTGACCCTGCCCTTCCCATCTCTTTGTGCTGAAGGCATTTGGAGAGATACCCAGACAAAGGTCAGTTTGCCAGGCACTGGGAGAGAGAAACCCTCTCCTCCCAGCCTCCCTTGCCTTAGTGTCCAACCGGGGAAGCCAGGAGGACAGACTGGATGGGCTCTGAGCAAGGGCTGGGGTTTTCACTGTGGATCAGTGGGTACCAGTTCTCAGGAATGGATCGTATCACGAGCTTAGGGTAAAGACTAAAACCGAACACAGGAAAGAGAAACGCCACGCATTCTTTCTGCCCCTTTCTACACAGGACGCATGGTTTCCACGCATTGCTTTTAGAAACGTTTTGCACGCTAGATCTCCAGACGTGGCGGAAGCTGTTTCGAATGTGGGCATCTAGCAACCATCTAGTAAAGGGCGGTCTCCCACTCCCACCATGTACAGGGGAAAGCCAAGTTCGCAAGGGAGAGACTTCCTCAGACCAAATGCCTCTTTCCAGCCAACTGGGATGGGAGACAAGGACCATGGCAGGGACCGCACTGCCTCCTCCCTGGCCCATTCCACCTGGATATGTTCCATGCAGTGCTCTGGGGACTCGGCCGATACACACTGGATCTCTGGCTTGAGTCTCTGCCGGCTGAAGGCCACAGCCATGTCTCCACACTTCTGGATCTCGGGTGTGGACAGCACACACCAGCGCAGGTAGTGGGGCAACCCTGTGTAGGGTACACATGGAGGCAGTTACCTCAACAGGAAGCCTTTCAAATCAGAACTCAGAGAAATTCCGGCCTCATGTGAATCCTGCCACGTTGCGTTTGGGCAGAGATGTGGGCAGCAAGGGCAGGGATAGGGACTCACGGTTGGGGTCGCAGAGCAGGCCCTTCATGGCTTGCAGGTATTCCTGGCCCAGCCAGGCCTCATAGTTCTGGGTGGCGATGGGCACAAGCTCCAAGGTGGAGTCTTTGAACAGCAAGTTCTTCTGGCCATAGGCCTCGGAGCTGAACATCTGGAAGCTGCTGGACTCGTGGTTGAACAGAATCTGCGTGTCAAAGGGAGAAGCAGGGCAGTGAGGAGATTGCGGCCTACATCCCTCCCACCCAAGTTCAGCCACGTGAACCGCCTTCCTGCGACCTCAGGCCAGGTGCCCACCCTGCCAGTTCTCCACATTGCCTTCCCTGGTGCTCTGTTCTCTATACCCCTCCAGTTCTGCCTCATCAAAGCCCCACCATTTGAACACAGGGCTCATGGCTCAAGTTTAGATGGTTATGAGCACAGGTAATTCCCCGGGCGGGTGACTGACATAGCGGGGTGACTGCAAAGCTCCATTCGCCACTTAAGCAATGGCACAGTAGTCACCTTATTTGCCCACAGGTCGTGGTTTTGACCTTCAGAGGCACAGGACGGAAGGACTTCCATTGAGGGGTTATGAAACTCTGAGGAGTGCCCATGCTCTGGCTACTCCCATCCCTGCCAGCTTGTGAGGTGCCTTTCACACTGCCCTGGCTGCTGGCCCTCTCGGGTCTGTCCCGGGTAGAGTCCCTCCAGACCTTAGCCCTGAGCACCCCCGCCAAGGGCCCAGTGCTACCTGGGGGCTCTCAGGGCACGACATTCTTCCTCACCTGGCCTTCATTGAGCAGCTGGAATATGAGGCCCCCATGCATGTCATTCCTGACCACCACGGCATGTGCAGGCACGCGGGCCAGGTTGCACCGTCTCCACTCAGTGACATCGGCCCGGCTGCCATCCCTGCAGAGTAGCTGGAAGTCCTGGGACATCAGCGCCCTGCCCCAGGATGGCAGGGTTTTCCCTGGAAGGTGGGAACCGGGGAGTCAGCTCCTGTGCTCACAGAGGATGGGGAGGGCAGTGGGGGATGGGAGAGGGGGTCTGGGGGAGGCTGCACAGTTTGGTGGTGGGAACACAGCACTCGTGATGAAGTTCTTCAGCCGTACACAAGGCCTTGGATGTACTCTTTCTACCTCATAATTTCTGTTAAATAAATGTGAGGTAGCTTGCCATAATACAACACGCACTAACATGGCTACTTACAAATGGTAAGAGAAGTAAAAAACCAGAGGTGCTTAGGGTGAGAGAGCTAAATGTAGCAAAGTAAGCAGGGGACAGGGGGAAAGGGGCAGAAGACACAGTGAATCACCTGTCA
This sequence comes from Chionomys nivalis, assembly GCF_950005125.1. Classification (NCBI taxonomy): domain Eukaryota; kingdom Metazoa; phylum Chordata; class Mammalia; order Rodentia; family Cricetidae; genus Chionomys; species Chionomys nivalis. The sequence continues at coordinate 62,721,573 of NC_080088.1, forward strand.
GAATCTCCTCAGAGCCGTGGCCCTGAGGGAGAAGGGTAATCCTGCAGGCTTTGTCCAAAGCGCAAATGTTTCTATGTTGGTTTACTTCCCCTTAAGGCTTTTTCTCCGAACTCACTTTCTATGTCTGCTCCTAACCCTTGACCGTCACTACGCACACAGCTGACTTTGCATGCTGCCTTTCCCCATAGCCTTTAATCCCAGCACTCGGGAGGCAGAGGCAGGCGGATCTCTGTGAGTTCGAGACCAGCCTGGTCTACAAGAGCTAGTTCCAGGACAGGCTCCAAAGCTACAGAGAAAGAAACCCTGTCTCGAAAAAAAAAAAAAAAAAAAAAAAAAAAAGACTAGAACCAAACCACAGTGGGTCCTACCTTGTGGTTCCTCATGCTGTGGTGACCCCCCTTCCCCCAACAACCATAAAATCACTTTCAGTGGTACTTCCTAACTGCAGTTTTGCTACTGTTATAAATCATAAGGTAAGTCTCTGATATTTCTGGTGGTCTTGGTTTACCCTTTAAAAAGAGCCATTCCACCCACGAAGGGGTGACAACCCCAAAAAGCCAATGCTCTAAACTCGAACAAGGGGACTCTGTCAGGAAGTGAGAAGGCAAAGGTTACCTGTGGGGTCACGAGCACTCTCTCACAGCTAGAAATCCAACCACTCAAGCCGCGGGCACACCCAGCAAGGCCTTTCCACACCCCACACGGGCACTTAGAGAACCCTCACCATCACACAGGGCACGGCCGATGCATCTCCCCATTCCAGCCTCTCTCCACTGAAAGCTGCCGAAAACCTTTCAGAGTCATTTGTCAAAGAGTCAAGCATGCCTTTTAGACCTCTTGCTTCTCAGCTTCAGGGACAAAATCCAATTAACTCACCACTCTAGGCAATGTTGATTCTACTGGTTTTGCTCCCTTCCTTCCTTCCTTCCTTCCTTCCTTCCTTCCTTCCTTCCTTCCTTCCTTCCTTCCTTCCTGTGATGTGTGTGTGTGTGTGTGTGAAGACAGGATCTCTCTGTGTATCCCTGGCTGTCCTGAAATTTGCTATGTAGACCAGGCTGACTTGATCTCACAGAGATCCGCCTGCCTCTACCTCCTGAGTGTGGGGATTAAAGGCATGCATCAGTATATCTGGCTCACAAAGATGTTTCTTAACTACTTCTTTAGAAACCATTATGTTACTACTCAAACTTTAAAAAGAAACAAAAGAAAACAACAACAATCATACACACAAACAAAACAACAAAATAATCAGGGGCTGGAGAGATGGTTCAGCATTTAAGAGCACTGGCTGCTCTTCCAGGACCTAGGTTTGATTCCGAGCACCTACATGGCAGCTCACAACTGTAAATCCAGCTCTAGGGCTTCTGATGATCTCCTCTGGCTTCCTTGGGCACAGGGTGTGCCAATAATGTACAAACATACATTCAGACCAAATACTCATGCATACATAAAACAACAATAACAAAAAAGAGAATAAAATACTGATTCAGACTCAACACAGTGCTATTGTTTGCCCCCTTCCAAGCTCTCCCTTGCTAACCCATCTTGGGGACCATCAAGGACAGTTCATCCAATGGTCCTGTCCTGTCCTTTACTGAAGACAGCTCTTCATGCCTTGTCCTTCACTAGATAGCTTGCTGTCCACCACTAAATTTGGTTTATGTCTGCCTTCATGAAGTTTAGACTAATCCACCAACTTGGGCACAACAATTAGCTCAAAAGTGCCAAGGTGGGGCTGCCTCCCTGAGTTGCATCAAAGGACCATGCCTGGATAGTTAATTTTGTAGGACTGTTCTGGTTTCAAGACAGCTCTTTTGTTCCTTAACACCTCATCAACACCACCACCCCCCAACCCAATCAACAATAACATAATAAACAAGAAACATAACCCCGAAACAAAGAGAATAAGGCTCACACACTCTGGACCAGACAAAAGTCAGGAGTGGCCACTGGGGTGGGGGCTGGGGCCCAGGGATGGGAGAATGGGAGCACAAGGGTTTGCTTCAGTCCACAGTATGGACTGTGGTACTTAAAAAAAAAAAAAAAATCTTACTGCATAGAATTTCTACTTCAGTTTAGAGAGGAAAAAATGCTTACTGATATTCAGGTAAATTCAAATTAAAAGATAGTTCCAGACGTATGTGTAATCTTATCACTTGTGGTAATCCTCCTGCCTCAGACATCCAAGTGCTGGGATTATAGGCATTCCCCACTGCCTTTGGCTGAAGGTTCCAAACTTCAACTACTACAAAGTTCAAAACAAATTTAAACCAATCCATCCCAGCAACCCATCTTGAGTAAGACTGTCCGGGGGCAGGCCGGTCTTCTCCAGGACACAGGGGCACAGGGGGCATCAAGAAGGGACAGGGCAGCCCACAGTGTCTGGTGCAGGGTTAGTAGACTTACGTGGTCACGGAGAGAACCCAGTGCCACACTCAGAGCAGAGCCTCGCTCTACCCACCCTTGCCGCACCAAGCAGCTGGAATGTCGCTCGTGAGACCCCTCTGCGGCCTTGTGAAGATGGGGAGCTAACGTCCGAAGACATGGGGCTTACCCAGAATGCCCCGGGAGACTCAGAGCAGCACTGAACCAGACTGCTAGGATCTAGGGCCAACCTGGGCAGCTCCGCCTGATCCCCACTCACCATCCGTGTTCTCCAGCACTGTGCTATGCTTCACAAAGGCCACATCCCCTGCTCCTTCCGCCAGGCACCTGTGTAGGAAAAACCACGAGCCTGGGTGGAGCCCTGCTTCGTCCATTCAACGCCACCCCGCTTCTACCCTGGGAGTTTGACCAGCTTCAGGAGATGACCCTAGGAGGTATATATTTTACAGTTCTGCAGTTCTGGGGGCCCGCCCCCAGACTGTTGGTAGCGTAGTTTTGCCATGGGGTGGACCCTTTTTTAGCTCCGTCATATGTCGGGTGGACCAATAAGGTAGGCGGGGTGGGGCTTCTTTGAGCTTGCGAGCTGTGCTCTCTCTCTCCTTTCAAGACAGGGTTTCCCTGTGTAGCCCTGGTTGTCCTTGAACTTACTTCGTAGGCCAGGCTAGGCTTGCCTTGAACTCACAGAGAGATCCATTTGCCTCAGCCTCCCTAGTGCTGGGATTAAAAGCCTGGGGCACTATGCCAGGCTGTGAGTGGCCCCTTACAGTCAGTGCAGGGCCTGCGCTGCCTTCCTTGTCCTGCCATCTGAAGCCCAGACATCCAGTATATTTTGGAGATGACACTCCTCTGACACAGTGGACTGGACGAGGAGGCCTTTCATGTCGTACCCAAATGTCCCAAGTGGAAAGGATCGTGACTTTCATATATTCTCCCAATATGGGAGGCAGATTGGCCAGAAAATAAGTAAACTGAGCTGGGGGCCGGGGAGGTACCGGACCACTGAGGTCTGTGAGGGCATAAGGTAGAAGGGGCGAATAGTCAGGGACATGGGGAGGTAGTAGGGACTGTGTCCTCCCTCTGTGGTAAAAATTGTTCCCCCGGCCACCAATAATAGGGTGCTAGGTGGGGACATGAAGTACTGATTGCTGCAGGAGCTGGGAATGGGATTAGACATGAGCCCTTAGACTCTCTCTTGGGTCATGGCAGGCTGAAGTGCCAGTCAGAACCAGCATAGGGAAAGGCCCTCCCTGATGGGCAGACGTCAGCAGCCTGACCTGGCCTTTTCCATTTTCCTTGGTCAGAGCCCTCCCTTTTCTAAGCACACCAAACATGTTGACTTTGTGAGCAAACCCGCCCTGGCATCTTCCGGTTTCATGTTTATTATAAACTGGGAAGAGGTCTGCACAAAGGGCTCTTTGAAGCCAGGCAGACCACAGGTCACTTCCCTGCATCCCTTAGCTCTCCCACTGCACCCTGCCCCGTCCCCTACCGGAAGGCTCCGCTGTAGTCATAGTATCTCTCCAGGGGGCTCTTGTCACACACGTTGTGCCCAGAGGGGTCGCCACGGCACAGACGACAGAGGGACTCAGAGTAGCTGGTTTCTCCCGCTCCAGGGACGCAGCTGCCCCCGAAATAGTCGCCAACGGCTGTCAGAAGGAGCAAAGAGAGATCACTGACCCCACCTTCCGGCTTCAAGTGAAGAAACGTTAACTGGATCACACTAGTACTCCCAGACTGGGCCCTCAGACCCCGGGTGGGGCTGTCGCTGTGGCTGGAAAGTAGAATGTTGTCTAGAAATGTCTTCACAGGACAGCTGAATGCAAACTGGGTTCTGTTCTCACTGCAGAGTTTTCAGACCAGAGACCAGCAATTTTACCCAAAAGGCGAAAGTAGTGAAGAGACCTGGCTTGTCATGGGGTCTGACCTACCTGCTGAGAACTGCATAGTTTTTGTGGGGTTTTCTTTTCTTCCTTCTCTTTCCTTTCTCTCTCTCTCTCTCTCTCTCTCTCTCTCTCTCTCTCTCTCTCTCTCTCTCTCTTTCTTTCTTTCTTTCTTTCACACTAGACTTGTAGACCACCCATGCTCGCCCACCCTGAGAGACTGTGGCCATAAGATCTCCTAGGTTGTCAGTTATACCATGGCTGAGCCCACAAGCCACTTGGGGGCTTATGGGTGATGTCAGCAACTGTCTAGGAAGCTCGGGACACATCTAGACAGAGGCCACCCTCAGCAGCCTACATGAGGTCAATCTCTTCTTGGTTGTCTTCCTACAACTGTGGTTGGTCCTCGGCCGGGCTGTATTACATGGGAAGGGGCAATGTGCTCTGTAAAAGCCAACGAGCCGGAAACTCAAATGGAGGCCACCAGGCTGGGCCAGTAGAGTGGAGGGCATGACGCCCTGACTGTACTCAGGGAAGGCTCTCCTAAGAGGTGAGGCTTTGCAGATTCCAAGGGGGCGTGGGGTGAGAGCATGCATGGGCAGAGTGAGAAAGGAGGGGCTGACTGGAGACTTCAAGCTGCCCCCCCCCCCCGCCAGCCTTCACCTTTGAGCACATCACAACCCATCACTGAGAGATGGCCGCTCTCCACTAGGTAGCCAACAGGCACGTTCCAGCCCACAGTCCGATTGATGCCTGTGTGGCAGGACTTGATGCCCTTCAGGGTGTTGATGGTCACGTTGGAATTTCTTCTGACCACGGCCACGGCGTAATAGGAGGTCCCAGCGTCTAGAGAGGGAGAATTGCGGAGTGAGAACAGCAGGGAGAAGGACACAGGCGACTCCTGGAAAGGCTGTGGAAGATGGTATCCAGTGCACGTGTGTGTGCGTGTGCACGTTCAGTGTGTGTGCACGTGCATGCGTGCATGTAGAGGTGAATACATGGATGTGTGCTTGGTTCTCTATCATTGAGAGAGCTGGTGAGAGCGCATCTTAGCACAAGATTTCCCCTCCAGCCCCCCGGCGCACCCCTCCTCTGACTTGTGAACAAGACACGTACAGGGACAGTAATTCATTCAACTGTTCCCATTTTCCTTCTCGAGCCATCTGGCCATTGCTGGGTCCCCACGACTCAAGTCAGGGGAGCCTTCGCTTTCTGAGAGCGGAAACCCTCAGGAGAGCTTGCAGGTTTGAAGGACGGGCCATGGTTATAGAGAGAAGACGGGTACTCAGAGTGGTGGGGGTGGGAAGGGGGGTGGAGAGACACAGGGAGCTAGTGATGTGGCCCCAAGTCACTCAGATCTCTGAATGGCTCTGGGTATATGGGCTCTGCAGCTCCACAAGACTCCCCTGGGCCCATTGTAGAGAAGGCTATTAGGAAGAGACACATAATTCTCTACAGGGACCGAAGACCAGGCCAGTCATATACACCTTCTTCCTTCCTTCCCCCCCAGCCCCCCTCTCTACACACACACACACACACACACACACAATGTGGTCATGGATGCTCGTGATCAGAGCATGCTTGGGTTTGGAGAAAACTAAGCAGCTGTTTCTCACCATCTGGTGCTGCCTCTCTCGTGAGTTTCTGGAGCCATCCAGAACTCTCCCGCCAGCCCATCCTTGGAGCCCTGCCCCATCAGCCTCCCTTCTTGCCTCCTCTGCAGGCTTCCTGGTACCTCTTTCTCTTGCCCTGTGGGAAACTGGGCTTTGGGGTGCATGCCGGCTAACTGACTCTTGCTGGTGAACCAGGGCTTCTTCTTACCATTCCACTCCCAACCAGGGTCCCGTGGGTGCTCAGTGGGGTACTGAGTTAGCCAGAGGTGAGCACCAGAGCTTGGGGACCCTTGGCAAAGATGCGAGGGCCTGAGAGCTCATGAGAGGATATGACTGTTGCCTTGCCAGCAATAGAGGCTGGGCATTGGCCAAGCTGTGAGAGACACCCAGAACATGTCAGGTAGAAGGAGACTGGCATGGGCCACGTGACAGGACGAGGACTCTGCCCCAGGTGCGGCACGTTTCTGGGTCTGCTGGGTTCTGTAGCTCTCATCCCTCCTGTCCCCATCCCACACCAGCTGCCTCTGATAGGGGCACTAAATTATGTGTATATATGGGCACCTTGGTCACCAGGCACCTGCACATTGGATTCCACCTAGTTATGCCCCAGGCATGCGGCTGCCCCTTAGTAAGAGCCCAGTGGGCAAAAGTTGGGGTTTTGCTGTCGGGCCACCCTGGAAGAGCAGACTCAGTCAGCTTTTGCATCCCTGGCTCTCCCACCAAAACGTTTCAAGAGAGAACTAGGAAATTCTCAGAAGGGCTTTTTGCCTAGACCCCCAGAAGTATTCTAGGGATAGAGCTGGTGACCAGCCTGGGGGCTTCAAGGCCACATGGCCAGACTGGCCCTGACTTCTGTGTGGGATCTTTGTTTCTCCCTGCACCATGCCCCTTACCTTGGTCATACACTTCACCCACCACTGGCTTCAAGCCATGCTCCTTCCCCGCCTCATAAATGGCTCCTCCATCCAAGGTGATGGCATCAGCTTCTTGGTCCTGATGGCAGAGAGAAGGTCAGCCAGCCCAGCTGTGGGCCCACTTAGCCGGAACTCAGTGACACCCACAGAGTCCCTCAAGAAGCACGGAGACCTCCAAAGCCTTCATCTGACCCAGGAAACTTATCTTATCTTGGCCCCACCCCAAGGGCCCAGGATTCAACCTGACTTTATTACATTTGCTCTTTACAAGTATTAGCTATGAATTTTACAGGATCTTAACAGACAGGCACAGTGAAACACCGGGGGCGCAAGGAGGAGCTGCAGGGAAAGAATCTCTTCATTGTGAGGTTCTGGGCCTCCTGCCCCGGTCCCCAGCCAGGCTTTCCCTTCAAGAGAGTAAATGTGGGACGGAGGCTGAGAGGAGCTGTCCTTCAGTGTCGCTGCCTTCTGCCCTCAAAGGGCTAGCTCCATTGGCTGGTTAGTTCTCAGAGGCCTCTTAGGGACCAGACTGCAATGGAGCCCCAGGCAGTACCTGTCCTATGGTGACTTACCTTTCTAGTCCTATCCTGCCTCTGAGAAGGGCCGATGCCAGTTTACTGGGTCTCCCATCACCCAGACTTGCCTTCCCATCTCACATTATCAGGGCCCTAGGTTGGGGGTTTTTTCTCTAGGAAACTTACAAGCCACATTCTGGAAAACTCCGTGGCAGTGAGTAGTCACCATGGGTCATGAAGTCACTGTGTTAGCTAGGGTCCCCCCCCCCACACACACAAATTTGACACAAGCTACAGTTATCTGAGAAGAGGAAAACTCAGTTGAGAAAATACCTCCATCAGATTGGTCTATGGAGCATTTTCTTTTCCTTCCTCCCTCCCTTCCTTCCTTCCTCCCTCCCTCCCTCCCTCCCTCTTTCCTTCCTTCCTTTTTTCTATTTTGGTTTTTCAAGCCAGGGTTTCTCTGTGTAGCCCTGGCTGTCCTGGATCATACTCTGTAGACCAGGCTGGCCTTGAACTCACAGAGATCCACTTGCCTCTGCCTCCAGAGTGCTGGGATCAAAGGTGTGCACCACCATGGCCAGTTGGAGCATTTTCTTTCTTTCTTTCTTTCTTTCTTTCTTTCTTTCTTTCTTTCTTTCTTTCTTTCTTTCTTTCTTCCTTCCTTCCTTCCTTCCTTCCTTCCTTCTTTCTTTCTTTCTTTCCTTTTCTCTTTTTTTTTTTTTTTGGTTTTTCGAGACAGGGTTTCTCTGTGGTTTTGGAGCCTGTCCTGGAACTAGCTCTTGTAGACCAGGCTGGTCTCGAACACACAGAGATCCGCCTGCCTCTGCCTCCCAAGTGCTGGGATTAAAGGCGTGCACCACTACCGCCCTGCTTTTTTTTTTTGGTTTTGGAGCATTTTCTTGATTGACGGTAGATATGGAAGGACCCAGGACAGTGTGGGCAGTGGCATCCCTGGGCTGGTGGTCCTGGTTGTGTAAGAAGGCAAACTGAGCAAGCCAGGAGCAAGGCTGTAAGCAGCCCCCTCCATGGCCTCTGCATCAGTTCCCGACTCCAGGTTTCTGCCTTGAGTTCTTGCCCTGACTTCCCTTTTTGATGGACTGTAAGAAAAAGCCGGGCGGTGGTGGCGCATGCCTTTAATCCCAGCACTTGGGAGGCAGAGGCAGGCGAATCTCTGTGAGTTCGAGGCCAGCCTGGTCTACAAGAGCTAGTTCTGGGACAGGCTCCAAAACCACAGAGAAACTCTGTCTCGAAAAACAAAAAACAAAAAAAAAACAACAAAAAAAAAAAAAAGAAAAAAGAAATAAACCCTTTTCCTTCCAAGCTGCTTTTGGCCACAGTGTTTACCACAGCATAGAAAAACAAGCTAGGACACTCACTATGGCTTGCTCTCTCCCCCACGAGTGGGTAGTGTCCCTGTCCCCATCCCAGCAGGGCCATTGTACAAGGGAAATCCTACCTGAAGATTTTCTTCACGTTCTCCTTTCCCCACTGTGCCTATCTGGACTATAGCCCCTTCATGCCCCCGCCCCCCACCTGGAAGGAAAAAGTCAGGCGCTTGCTGCTGGGAAAACTTGGGAGATTACATCGTCCAGCCCTGGCAGAGGGACATCGGCCTCTTCGCGGTGAATGGGGCTGTTGTGTGCTCCTCCTGAGTCAGAGCCCTCTTGTCTGGGCCAGGGGTGGGGAACGGGCAGAAGGGAGAGGCCTCACCTTGATGAGTTGAACACAGTGGTCAGAAGAGGTGCCCTGGATGCAGAGGAGGGAGGGCTGGATGCCAGCCTCCTGGAAGGCCTTGCTCATGTCTTCGCATTTCCGCTGCTCTGGGTCTGAGATGGTACACCAACGCACCTCCATCACACCGAGTACTGTGGGCCAGGCAGCAGACAACCGTTCCTTGTTTATGCAGCCCGTGGTGACCCCACCAGCCTGCATGGCCAGTCCCCCGCCACACAGCCTTGCATTCCCACAGCAAGGCAGTGAGACACAGCGGCAGGGCAGAGCTGCGCCTGCAGATGGGTGGCTCAGAACCCAGCCCACTACAGAGCTGTGGAGAATCCCTGCCATGGAGCTCAGACTGGGGAGAGGTGAGCACCGGTCCCATGCCTCAACAGGCTCTGTGACCAGCAAATTCCTGACCCCTTCCGAAAGAGGTGCTGGCCCAGGATCCCACCTCAGCGCCATCTCTGCCCTTCTGGTCAAGAACTGGACCTGTGACTGATGGTGCGGGGTCCCTGCCTTCTGCAGTGGGGGCAGAGTCAGGTCCTTATTGTGGGAAGGTGAGATAAGCAAGGGAGGTTGAGGAGTGGATAGGTGGATTCAGGTTTCTGTTCCCTTAATGGTGACATCAGGAGACTTATTAGCAGGTGAGAAGCCCACCTTCAGTGTTGGAAGTCAGCTATGCAGAGGACACACAGGTCCTCCGTGGGCTTCCTCTGTGTCCCTTGATCTGACCAGGTCAGAGTCCTAGGGAGTGTTCCAGCAGGGGCCCAGAGGAAGAGGTTCCAGAGTTCCTAGGGGCTGATGACTTTGCAGCCAGAATCCTCTGGAGGCCTATACTTCGGGGAAAGATCTGAAACTTGTCTTTGGTCCGTCTGTCTGGGGGCCAGGTTCTTTCCGATGACAGCCTGCACCCCATCCTCACCAAAGGTCACCACTTGTACATTCCATTGCCTCCTTCAGCTATGGCGCTTGGAACACTCAACCCTTGTCCCCAAGGCTCCTCTCTTCCTCCTCCTTTTTACCCTCTTTTTCCTTCCTCTGTCATCACGGCGACCGCATCCCCTAAACTCCCTCCCGCCTTCTGCACCAGACAGGACACCCTGGGACTTCTTCCCCGACATCTGGCACTCATTTTGGAGGCCTGGCTCAAGGCTGCTTCCTTCGTGCTGTGCCCTGGTAGGGGTGAGGGGCCCATAGACTTAGCACAGTGCTGCTCAGCACCTTACTCTCCCTGGGGGACATTCTCACCAGTGTACAGGGACAGGAGCAGCAAGAGAGTCACACTCAGGAACCTCATGGCAGTGTGCAGCCTGCAGCTGGGTTGGCTGGGGTCCTGGCAGGTCCGGCCTGGCTTCCTCTCCTTGGTCTCACTGACCCTCCACTATTTAAGCGCAGCTCTGGCAGAGTCCACGCCCCTGACACACCCTGCACTGAATACCTGAACTGAACGCGTGGCCTTGGCTTTAACTCTGGCACCCCCTGCTGACGCCTCCGGCTGACCCAAGGTGGCTGACTGACTCAGTTACTCCCTGGCCCTCTCTGTTCTGTCATTAACCTGGTCTGTTTGTTTGTTTTTGTCTGTTTTCATTTTTGTTTTTCCTGGTCCACAGTAAAGCCTGAAAGCCACTGTTCCAGGCCGACCAGTGTCCTAGGCCTGGTGTTTTGTTAAGATATGTGGAAAACGGGCTGCAGAAAGTCTCCTCTTCCTCTCCTTCCCCTGCAAGAAGAGGGCGGGTGAAGTAAGGGAGCCCTATCAAAGGAGATGTGTAAACCCGCCCAGCGGGTCAGTTATTCCAGGGTCCCGAAGAGGCGCTATCTGAAAAAGACATGGGCGGGAGACAGAAAGGAGACCAAGCAGAGTTCTTGTCCAGGTCTCACTTTATTAGTGAAATGGTTGTGGCTTATATAGCCCTTGGATGAGGAATTTGGCTTGGGATGGGGGCAGGGGCATGGCAAGGGCAGGAAGGGGTCTTGCCGGGGCAGCAATGGTCACGAGTCGACACTTGGTCACGAGTCGGCACACCTAGTGTTCTCTGTGCAAGCGGAATTGTTCCTTTTGTGATTCCAACCACAAACAGTTCTCTAGATAGTTGGAATGTGGGGTGGGTTCCGCTAACAGATAACTCTCAAGATAGTTGGGTGTAGGGCGGGCTCTGCCAACAAGCAGTTCTCAATACAGTTGGGGTGTGGGGTTCTCCGCAAACATCCCCAGGACAATGGTTCCTGCTATATTCTTTGGGAAAATGGCTCCTGACAGAGATGTTCAGGGGTCACTGTGGGGATGGACTGCTGAGTCCATCTGCACGGGTATGCTGAGAAGGCCAGCGACTGTGAACAAAACCATTTACTTTAGCCGGGCGGTGGTGGCACATGCCTTTAATCCCAGCACTCGGGAGGCAGAGGCAGGCGGATCTCTGTGAGTTCGAGACCAGCCTGGTCTACAAGAGCTAGTTCCAGGACAGGCTCCAAAACCACAGAGAAACCCTGTCTCGAAAAACCAAAAAAAAAAAAAAAAAAAAAAAAACCATTTACTTTAAAGAAAGTATTTTCTTATTTTGAATTACATGTCTATGCGTAGGTCTTTGTACAGGTCTGGGCACATGAGTGCAGAGGCTCTCAGAGGCATCAGATCCAGTTCCAAGGGGGTCGCCAGCAGCCTGACAGGAAAGCTGGGATTCAAATTCAGGTCCTCTGTAAGAGTAGACAGTGCTCTTAACCACTAAGTCATCTCTCCAGCCCAGCTGTGGCATTCTCTGCAGTATATTTTTGCATGAGACTGAAGCCAGATTCATGTTATGGCCCTTGGGTTACGAGAAATTACCTGTGCAATTTTCTTTCTCTCTCTCTCTCCCTCTCTCTCTCTGTCTCTCTCTCTGTCTCTGTCTCTCTTTCTCTCTCTTTTGGTCTTTTTTTAAAACAGAGTCTCACTCTGTAGGCCAGGCTGGCCTTGAACTCCCAGCTATCCTCCTGCCTCAGCCTCCTGATATGGGCCGCCACACTGAGTTTATCCACAGTGCTCCGGCTCTGCTCACAACAGAACCTTGAATGTGAAGGGTGAAGGATATCTCTGTGTATTTCCCCGGTGCTGTGACTGGGGCCAGTGTGATGGCCTAGACACTAAAAGCATTTGCTGCCTCGAAGTCTAACAACCTGGGTTTGATTCCCAGGACCCACATGCTAGGAGAGAACCTGCTCACACAAATTGTCCTTTGACCTTCACGTGTGCACAGTGGCCTGTGCAGTCAAAACTAATAAATGTAAACGTGATACAACATAAAAATACTTGGAGAAAGGGCTCATTTCAGCTCAGATTTCGGGGTTATAGTCTGCCATTGGAAGGGGAGTCACAGAGGCAGGAACTTGAGACAGATGCTCACGTGCATCTTCAGTAAACAGCAATGAGCAGGGGATGAATGCAAGCTGTATTCGCTGCCCACTCCACTAGACAGTTCAAGATGCTCTGCCCAGGAAAATGGTACCAGTCATAGTGGGCAGGTCTTCCGTATTCACTGACTTATTAATGACTTGTAGACATTCTTAGAGGCTCCTCTTTTAGGTGATTCTAGATTGTTTCAGGTTGGCATTTGACACAATTAAGTTTTATAACTTTTGTTTTGTTTTTCCTTTTCTTTTCTTTTTTTTTTTTTTGAGACAGGGTTTCTCTGTAGCTTTGGAGCCTGTCCTGGGACTAGCTCTGTAGACCAGGCTGGCCTTGAACTCACAGAGATCCGCCTGCCTCTGTCTCCTGAGTGCTGGGATTAAAGGCGTGCACCACCACTGCCCAGCTTTATAACTAAGGTTAACAACTGTAATTAATAACTGCTGCTGGGGTGTCAGGAACCATTTTCCAGGGATGATGGCGGGGACCATTGTCCTGGGGATGTTTGCAGAGAGCCCCACACCCCAACTGTATTGAGAACTGTTTGTTGGCAGAACCCACCCCACACCCAACTATCTTGAGAGTTATCTGTTAGAGGAACCTGCCCCGCATTCTAACTATCTAGAGAACTGTTTGTGGTTGGAATCACAAAAGGAACGATTCCGTTTGCACAGAGAACACTAGGTGTGTCGACTCGTGACCTCCTGACCGAAGACTCGTGACCGACTCGTGACCAAGTGTCGACTCGTGACCATTGCTGCAAGACCCCTTCCTGCCCTCGCCATGCCCCTGCCCCCATCCCAAGCCAAATTCCTCATTCAACGGCTATATAAGCCACAACCATTGCGCTAATAAATGGAGACCTTGACAAGAACTCTGCTTGGTCTCCTTCCTCTTTCCCGCCCATGTCTTTTCAGATAGCGCCTCTTCGGGACCCTGGAATAACTGACCTGCCAGGCGGGTTACAACCCTAGAATAACTGACCAGCTGGGCGGTTACACTGGGGAAAGGGATAAGACCGGCTGTGGACTGGGACAAGGCTGCTCCCCAGGGCTCTGCTGAGTAGCTGTAGTGCACGGGGTGAGGGCTACAGCCTGACCAGGATCTAGAGGGGGGAATCTTTTTGTGTGCGCACTTATGTGCTCGCAGGCCAGGGAACAACTTGTGGGAGTTGGTCCTCCCCTTCTACCATGTAGATTTCAGGGATCGGCGTTTCTGCTGCTGTGCCCCTCAGGGAACCGCAGTATTTTACTTAAACCATTACATTGGTGCTTGTGACCTGGCCAGGCTCTCCATGTTCCCTCCTGCCCAGGGTCGGGCCAGCTGAGGACATGTGGAACCCTCAGCTCGAGAACCAGGCTTCTTTACAACTTTGCATTCTATCTGCCTAAGCTACGGTTGAGCCCTTCACTGCTTTCCATGGCTAAAAATGAGAACGTACAACTCAGGGTTGGTCCTCCCGTGCTAGCACTGCACACGCTGTGTGGTGCACTCAATTTGGGGGCTCCGCCATGAGAGACCACTCGGAGCGGCCTCTAAGACTCTCTGGCTTCTGAGTTGCCCAGACCGGAGCCAGTGAGGCTTTAACACCCCACCTGTAGAGAGAGGACGCTCTTCTGTAGACTCTGCGGTGTTCGCCGCCATTTCACACCCTGCTCTCCTATGGGCCCTGTGGTGTTTTTCACAGGCTTTCACGTTTCCAGCTATGGTGTAAACCTCAAACCGTGCTCTGCCAGTGTCCCACGGGCTCTGCTTTCCTCACACTGCTCCTGACAAGACTGGTCGGATCCACAAGGCAGCTGCTTCAGTTCCAGCCTTTGCTCCCGACTGCGGCTTGTGGCATGGCGGCTTGGCAACAGGGTAGATCATGCCTCTATGTCTCTCTTACATACAACATGTGACTGCTGTATTTTGACTGAGGTCAGGTGACTTCACCGCCATCTTAACTAAGAGCCAGGTCAGGTGACCAAGTTCTGCCATCTTAACTGGTGTATTTCCAGCCTAGTTCCCTGGTGCTAACTCTAGTACATAGGTGACCTTACCATCATTTTGACTGAGGTCAGGTGACCTTACTGCCATCTTGACTGAGAGCCTGGTCCCGTGACCAAGTTCCGCCATCTTTACTGAAGTATTTCTGCCTGGTTCCCTGGTGTTAACTCTACTACATAGGTGACCATACCACCATTTTGACTGAGGTCAGGTGACCTTACTGTCATCTTAACTATGGTCAGGTGACTTCACTGCCATCTTAACTGAGAGCCAGGTCAGGTGACCATGTCCTGCCATCTTTATTGAAGTATACCTTGCCTGGTCCCCTGGTTTACTTATGTTTTCTTCTTGCTGACTCTGTGACATGTATGTTTTACACAGTGGCATGCCTTTAATAGGGCCCACCAAGAGCATCCACTCTTCCCAATTCCTGTTTTCTCTCTCTCTCTGCATACATATAACTTAAATGCACCTATGTTTACTGCTAAATGTTATGATTGTCTGTTCATTGCATCTCATTCCAGACTATAAAACAATAAGTCTCATGTGTTAAACTGGTATGTACTTTAGTCCAACCCTGCTTTAAAATATATTAAGCTGTTCTCTACTATTGTCAGTTCTGCCATTAACTTTCTATCGCAAGCAATTTTTTCTTCTTTTTGTCTTTCAAAGAGTATAAATCTTATCTGTTAAGTTGAAAGCCAGTACAGTCAAGCTCGGATCCAGCTCTCCAGGCAGATTCTATACTGTAGTTATACTCAATAAGCAGCCCTCAACTATTCAAATATCTGGGGAATATGGCATTTAACTATTTAATTATTAAAAAACTTTTCATAACAAAAAGAGTCAGGTTGTCTCCTAGCAGCAGCACTCTACTTCCTCCAAAGAAAACAGAAGGCAAATGGGCACAGAACAACGTCCATCCACAGTTTGCTTCAACTGCCAAGCACTGACCACTGGGAAAAACTGCCTTTCATCTAAACTTAAGATATCCAGACAGTGGACAGAATCGCTGGAATCGACAGCCTAGCTGCTCAGGTCAAGGTAGGTTTGTCTTCCTACAGATTTCTTAGCCCACAGGATCTTCTGGAGCCTGGCAGGCCCTGCACTAAACAGAAAAAGGCAAATAAGACTTTCAGCAACCATGGAGGACCCTGAGGAGAAACTCTAGGTATCAACTAAGTAAGTTCTCTGTCATTTTTTAAATCAATAACTCAAGTACAATTTTATCTCTGATGCCGTTTGACAGTTGAGAGGTTTTGTTGTTTAAAAGGACAGCCTCACCAAACAAATTCCAACAAGTACAAGTTATCAAATCTCTTTCACGCTGCCTTCCATAGTCTTAAAAATACTTTTCATTGTGTAAAAACATGTCACAGTCATTGTGATGACTCATGTTTTCACAAACCCAAATAAATCTTTTTTTTTTTTTTTTTTTTTTTTTTTTTTTTTTTTTGGTTTTTCGAGACAGGGTTTCTCTGTGGTTTTGGAGCCTGTCCTGGAACTAGCTCTTGTAGACTAGGCTGGTCTCGAACTCACAGAGATCCGCCTGCCTCTGCCTCCCAAGTGCTGGGATTAAAGGCGTGCGCCACCACCGCCCAGCTCAAAGAATTCTTGTGAGTTTTAGGCAGCAGAATTGAAGGATCCACCTTAAACAGGTCAGATAGATTCCTCTCAATTCCCTGGTCCTAAATTTTTCCCCCTAAACTTAACTTTGTCCTCTGTTCGGCCAGTACCTTAAACAGGTGTAAGAGATACCAGACATTTCCATACCACAAACACCAGACAGGTGCAAAGAGACTAGCTAACCCAGGATGTGATCAGCACCCAGCTTTCTCAGGTTCCCCCCCCCAGATGACACCCACAAATAAGCAGGAAGCAGTCTTGAGAATCCGCCACCCCAATTCCTTTAACCTGTGGTGCCTAACCTCCTGCCCCTTTTTTTTTTTAAGATTTATTTATTTATTATGTATAAAGTGTTCAGCCTCCATGTATGCCTGCAGGCCAGAAGAGGGCACCAGATCTCATTAAGATGGTTGTGAACCACCATGTGGGTTGATGAGAATTGAACTCAGGACCTCTGGAAGAGCAGTCAGTGCTCTTAACCTCTGAGCCAACTCTCCAGCCCCCCTCCTGCCCTTTTATTATAAAAAAAAGAGATGGGAATGTAATGGTCTGTCTTGTCCCTTCAAGCCCACACACTCCCTTCCCCTCCACAGCTGAGGCAGGCAGAGCTTCCTTTCTTCTTGCAGCCCGAGCCCTTTCTTTTCTGTCTCTTCTAAAGAGGTAGCTGCTCCCATGGCTCCTCTTCTCTGCTTCCTCCATCCTCTTTCTCTCTGGCTCTCTCTGCTCTTTCCCCTTCTCCTCTTTCCCTTCCATGGCCCACTAAATAAATACCCACTTTCTCTGCATGGTGTGTGTCTCTGCCTCTCACCTGCTGCGCGGCTCCCTGCCTGGGACCCAGCTGCCTTCATGGCCTGCCGTGGTCTCATGTCCATTGTCCACTGTCACTATGTAGCACTTGGGAACAGTGCCGTTTTATTTTTACTGTTCCACTATCAGGTTTGGCAGCTGTTGTCACAGAGAAGCACAAAGAGAACGAGCAATGTTTATTAAACAGGAGTGTCTCCTCGATGGACATCAAAATCAAAGACCTGCATTACATCTAGAAAGTGAGTGGATTGTGTTAATGACCTTTGGCCATCTGCGGAGGCAGACCTCACCCACCTTGTGCTACAGAGGCAGACCTGAAATCCCCCAGAATGATGACCCCAGACTCTTCCCTCCCTAGACTGTCACCCATCCTTAGGGGAGGCGTCACAAGTACTTTATGGCCTGCAGACCTCTATGCTATGGTCAGAGACCACACCAGATTCTAGGCCTTTTAGCCTAGAACCTGCCCTCATGGTCACATGTACTTTGTAAAGGAGTTTCTGTGTAGTCATGCCTTAAGCTTCATTGTGCACCTGGAATTGGACTGACTGTTGCCAGAAAACTTTTTCCCAAATTGTACTGTGTTTAAATACGTAGACAGTGAACCGCCTGGCATTAGACTCCTGGAGTCTGATCCAGGTTGATGAAGTCAATCTGCACTGCATTTCAAGTTTTTTTTCCAAGAGACAGGTTTTTCCACGTAGCACTGGCTGTCCTGGATCTCATTTTGTAGACCAGGTTGGCCTTGAACTCAGAGATCTACCTGCCTCTGCTTCCCAAGTACTGGGATTAAAGTTGTGCACCACTGCCCAACTGGGTTTTCATTCTCCGAGCAATTGGCTTCCCTATACGATACCTTCAGAGACTGCTCTCAGGCCACCAGCGCCTTTACCCATCAACTCCTCTCATCAGCCCAAGGATAGTGACGTCTTTACCACCATTCCTAACATGTCTGGGAACATATATGGACCATAGCAACATAGGGTAAGACATAATGTTCAAAACACAATGACAGCGTCACTTACTATAAACAAAGGGAACAAGCTGTGACCACCCAGCTAGAGCACAGGTATTCTGTGGAAGGAGAAAGGGTGTGTGGGAACTCAGGGGAGTTCAGTGAGACACTGCAGACGGGTTCTCCAGGGAAGGTCGCCTGGGAAAGAGGGGATGGCACTGGAGCTCGGAGCTGGGATGGCCCAGTCCGTAGCGCTACCTTTAGAGGCCAGTGAGATGTAAGTTACAGTGCTATGCATATGCCTGAAGGAGGCTGTAGGGCCCATGTCCCCAGCCCCTTTTCTTCCTCTGGCCATGGGTGGTTGACTAAAGACATACCCTCCTGTCCTGCCGCTGCGCCCGACTTCTAACTGCTCCATCCGATGGAGGAAATCTGCACACTTGTAAGCACGGACCACATTTCTGTCACTCACCTCACATGTCTATTACAGGCACGTTAACACAGTTGGGAGGGGTCAGGGAGGGTCAAACCCACGAAGAAGTCACTGGGGCTGGGGCTGGCTTGGTGGGTAAGCAGCTGCTATGCAACCCCGTGACCCGGGTGTGACTCCTGAGACCCATGAAGATGGAAGAAAGAATAAACACCAGTGCTGGCCTGCCGCCCACGCATGCGCTGCGGCACACTCCTGTGTCTACACATCATATTCATTCATATAGACTAAAATGAAATTTCCTTTAACTTTGAGCCACTTATTATTGAGTCAGAGCAGTTTTCCTTTTTCTGAAAATTTTATTATAAATCCAGATTTTCAATTTGTAGGATTACTAAAGTTAAAACATTTTGGTAAGTTTCAAAGCCATTGAGGAATCATCAATTTTATAAAAAAAAAATGCTTCAATCTGAGAAAAAAAACAGCATAAAAGGAGGCAAGGGGAGAAAGGGACATCAGTAACACTCTAAGTGGTCCGCCATGAGATTTTCATACCGTTTCTTCCCAGGAGGCGTCATCTGATAGAGATGAGACATCTACCTACCCACAAGGAAGATCAAATTGATACAAAAAGAGGAAAATCACAAAGCAAGTCCAGGAAGAGTTTTTTGTTTTTTTGTTTTAATATTGGGTGACTTAGAGATTTAGAGCCAGACTTTTTATCCCCTGCAGCCTTTTTCACCCTCCTCCCAACCTGCAGAAGCAATGCCAATAGGTGTATTTCAGTCAGTTAGAATGCCAGGGCGGGGGGGACAGGGATGTGGGGGTTCCGAACTTACACTCAGATTCCTTACCCTAGGTACTTGGGACAAGAGCTTTAAGGGGAGAGAGGCACCAAATTACAATGTGAAATGAGTATGAGGTTGTGGAGTTCAGAAGACAAAGGCTGTCTTTGGGAAACTTCCTGTAAGAGAACTTAGGTTCAGCTATGAAGAAGAGCATGGTTTTGCTGGGGAGGTGATGCTGAGGTAGACATCAGCATGGCGGCCATGGCATGTTCAGCGGAGTACTCATTAAAGGTATGGCCAGGGAGGAAAGAGTGGTGGCTGACTCAGTTCACACATACTCCATTCTAGGAGCACACAGACAAGTGGATTAGTGTGGACTGGGGACTGATGGAGGCTACTGAGCAGAGGCACAGTCCAAGCTGCACTTGAGTCCCCTGGTAGTAGCTGGACCAGCCAGGACACGGTCTGTGAACCCAATGATTGAAGGGGCCATTGCAACAACTGCCTGGGAGCCGAGGAGAGACCTGGATTAGAGTGAGGTCAGGAAGAAAAGGAGGACGTTTGGGAAGAATTAAAGTATTTGGTGACTGAAAAGTTGGGACATGTCAAAAGCACCAGTGTTAAAGTTTAGGTGTCTGAAAGAACATCCTTGGATAAAGCCGCTGTTAGCCACAGGGAGAAGAGCTGAGCTAGCAGTTACAGGTAAAGTGGACCTGAACCGAGCACTAAATGTTCAGAGAAATGGAGCTATTCTCAGAAAACTGTCTCTTCTCATCTTAAATATCACCAGGGAAGTAGGTATTTTTGATTAAACGACTCACAAGATTTAGAAAATCTTTTAGTAGAAAATCACACTGTGGGACATATGGAGCATTCATGCGCGCTGCTGTAGCTGCTCCATCTGGGAGGTGAAGGAGTCTAATTTTAGACGCGCTGAAGACAGATTAGATCACTCATCTTCCCTAGAGAAAGTTCCCATTGTGCACTCATTAGCAACTTTCCCGTGGCGATTGTGCCATGTGCTGACTTCCACGTATTTTTTTTTACATTAAGAAATGAGTGCACATTAATTGTACAAGGCAATAGGTTTGTGATATTTTTGTTCATACTCCATATAGTTTTTTTAAAAAATTCATCCATCAGTACAAACTCTTCAAAGCCTACCACTAACTGCTCACTGTTTGAGGAGAGTGTGTGTATGCGCAAATGTGTGTGCTGTATCAAGATTCCTAAGGGTTAGTTCAGAGCCAACCTAAGGGACAAAACCAAACCAAAACGTCCCTGAGCCAGCCTAGACCATGCGCCGTCTGAAAATGGTACTTTCAGGTGGTTAGTATTCAGAGCCAGCTGATGAAAGGGTCCTCAAGTACTCTGCACTCGAGTCACAGTTCCAGAAATCATGTAGTAGAATATTTAAAATTCTTGGGGTTACTATGTAAATAAACCATGTGTGAGGGCCCAAAAATGTGAGCCTATTTCCACGTTGACCAAAGGTCAGAGAGTTGAAACTTACCTCCAAGGTTATTGTGTTTCTACCTCAAACAAAGTCCCACCTAGATTTAGGTCAGAGATTTCTGCTCTCTCAAAGTTATTGTCAAGAGGTATGACTAACAGTCAGACCTTGTATTTCAGGAATAGAGAAGGTGATTTGTTTCTACCCCAAACAAAAGTCTAAGGATCCTACTATGGGTCCAGTTCCCTTAGGGAGATGACAATGGATTATACCCAGTGAGTGGGTTGCCTACAGAATGTTTTGTTCTAGCAACAGAATGTTTAACTATGGTTGTACCCCACGACCTTCAATTGCTATGTTCATTTCCTTGTATCATATTAATGCAGTTTTTGTCTTACTCCTTCTTACCTTTTGGGGTCAAGGGTATTTAAAGCAATTGGAAAAATAAATGCGGGCGAATTTCAGTACTCACTGGAATTCCCTCCCAATACAATCCTGTATGTTTCTCCGTTTTATTATTCTCTTTCACATCTTCATATTCCTTACTAATATTTTCTAAATCCACACGCCTCTACCCTGGCAAGAGGTGCTTTTGTCGAGGCCAATCCCCAACAACCAGGCAACTAATTGTTATAAAAAACAAGCCATAACCATTTGGAGTTTAAAAAACCAGGTTCTCTGAAAATGACTACAAACAACAAAAACCAGACTTCTGTCTTTCCATGGTTTCTTAGTGGGATGGCTTGTTTTTGTTCCTCTAACCACAGCCATCCTTTAGAACCCTGTGGATACCAAGACAGGGCTCCGAACTAGGTGCCTGAAGTGAAGCAGATGGTCTGAATATTTGGGAAGCTGTGTATGAGTTATATACAAACAGTATCATTTTCTTGGGACTTGGGCATCCAGATTTTCCTGTACTGTGATCAATCCTCTCCTCAGACACTAACACAGGAAACGGAAAGGAAACAACTGACTCTCACAGTTGTATTTAAAGTGCTTCCATTTCACGACAGCCAAGGTGTCACTTCTTTCTATAATACAATCTTTTTATTTTTATGTGCACTGCTGTTTTGACTACATGTGTGTCTGTGTGGGGGTGTCAAATCCCCTGGAACTGGAGTTACAGACAGTTGTTGAAACTACCTGGCACGAATGAGAAGGAAACACGGAATACACAACAAACCCATTTAGAAGTTTATTAGAGGGGGTGTGTACAGGGGAAGTCAGTGTGGTGAGAGGGAAAGGGATGGCCTGCCCAGCTTTTAAAAGCTGCCTAGCGCAAGCGCACAGGGGGTTGACAGTACTATGCCATACTCAGATGAGGGACTCAGGCATGCGCATAATGGCTTAGCTGAGTCATACGTGGATGATGTAACCATGCATGGTGTGGGTCACGTGACCTTTAACATCCCTGGGGCCATTAGACACTTCTGCCTGAGGGCTTGTCTGCACATGCATGGCCCAAGAACTCAGAAGTGTTAGCCTTATTGTGGCTGACATCCGAACAGTTGTGAGCTGCTATTTGGGTGCTGGGAATTGAGCCCAGGTCCTCCAGATTTGACAGTGTTCTTAACTACTGAGTCATCTCTCCAGCCCCCACCGTGTGACTGTGAAGGGCGTATGTGTACATTGAATTGGAATTCTTTCAATGTACCATGTATTTTTTCCTGCACATACACATGCGCGTGCCTCTGAGAGCATGAACATGTGTGGAAACACCTGTGGTCGTGGAGGTCAGAGGCTGATGTTAGCAATTTCCCTCCAACACCCAAGGCAGGGTCTCAGGTGAACCCAGAGCTAGTCACGTGATCGAGGGATCTCATTCCAGCCCTCATTCCTTTCTGGTTCGCTCCCCAGTCCTGTCTGATGATCACTACTGTTGGTTTACAGAAATGAGGAAATCAGTGGGAAACTACCTTATGGGTACTTGCTCCCCAAGGTCTCAGTAGTATCAAGCTACCCGACTATCAATTCTGCCCAGCAGACATCTGGAAAGAAACAAATACAATTTTTAGAGCATGAACGGTGGTCCTTTAGGATGTCTTCCTGCTCTTCAGTGTGTGGCACAATGGCTTATCCTGGGATCTCGCTTGTTGTAAGGTGGTTTTTGGAGCTCTCAACATCTTCCACTTTTCTTCCCGAGTGTTTATGTTTGGCAATGATCTACTGTGTCCAGCGTAAGAGCCACACACATTGCCTCCTGTCTTTAAACTTGTTATGTAATATGGTGAAACAATCTGATAAAATGCCAGGTTATTAAAAAAAACCCTCCAAAATTCAAGACACATTTGACATATGGATTTTACAATAAAGTTTATTAGCTGTTCTCCTCTTTCTCATAAATGGAATGGATAATGTTGGTAATTCTTTACAAACCAGTGATTTAAGAAATTTTAACGAAGTTGCCCCAAACCACATATTGAATAAACAATTCCAAAGAGCAATGGGAAGCCAAATGATATTAATGATGGACTAGAGAAAGTGATTCTGAAGGTATTCGGCTTCTCACTAAAGTTGAAGAAGTTTGCTGTAAAGACCTGTGCAATTCTAGTAGTGCAGCTACGCAAGATGAAGGCCTG
Source organism: Chionomys nivalis (assembly GCF_950005125.1). NCBI lineage: Eukaryota > Metazoa > Chordata > Mammalia > Rodentia > Cricetidae > Chionomys > Chionomys nivalis. The sequence goes on from NC_080088.1 coordinate 62,744,608, forward strand.
GGGGAGTCTCAAAATGGAGTTTGCTTTTCTATTAATGAAACGAGAACAAAAAGAGGGGCGGGGGACCAAAATCAAACTCCACAATAAGAACACAACACTGACAGAAAGCCTGGGAGCACTCTGGAACTTCTGTAGGAAAGAGGAGAACACGCTCACGTCTACTTGCAATCTAGTTTTCTAGAGGTTTTTCCTCACCACCACCAGACACTTGCTTTCAGTTCACATGATTAAGGAAGGTAAGTTTCATCAATTAATATTTAATTTAAAAACCAAATAAAAAGTTAGAAGTAGGTGGCAAAAGAAAAATATATTTTAAATATATATATGTTTGTGTGTGCAACTATGTAAAGAAAATAATTCCCATAGTTACAGAGTTTAGTTAAAGAAAGTTTTATATATATTTATATATATTTTATTATAACAAAATAGGCAGTTACTGTGGGTAAAATAGTCATTAAAATCTGCCCCCCACCCTAAGCATACATTAAAATTTCAGGCTATGATCTGGACACCTTCCCACTGTCATGATTACTACATTTCCACAGAAACTTTCTTGTCCGCAGTTCTGTCTGTGAAACTTCCTCACCTTCTGTGTAAAGGTGAGCCCCCTTCACCTCAACAGAGCCATAAACAGAGTGTGGACAGTGCTTGAGAGACACTGGACCGGTGCTGCATGAGCTGATGAAAACCACTCAGACACTGTTACTCCTAGAAAAGTGCACTAAGGGAGGGCTCATAAAGACTTCTCATGAATATTATGAATGAACTCAGACATTAATTTTGAAGTAAAACCCCTATTTTTCTTATTTGTCTTTAATGAAATAATTAATACCAGAATTCAATTGAGGAACGAACTTGAGAGCTAATACACCGGCCAAACCATGCTATTAAAGTTAAGCGTGCATTGTTGCTCAAGGTCCACTGAGTCACTGATTAGAACCATCTTTCATTTATACTGAAATTGGAAAAGAATGTATATAAAGCTTTTCTGAAAATCTCTTAAAGTTAACTTTCCCTTAAACATTAAGGAATTTTACAATTTTGCATCTCCCCAAACCCTTGACAGCTGGTCAGGCCATTCATCTTCAGTTCTGGAAAATGGCCAGAAACCAATAGTAGCAACACAGAATAATACAGATGACACAACATGAAGGAGACACTGGATGTCCAAAACGGGCAAACTGCCGACATGAGGGTCTGAGCCAGTGTGAAAGGAGCAGTGAAGACAGACTCCAGGGCAGGGCAGAGAAGTGAGACCATGGAAGAAAGAAACAGAAAAGTCAGTCTTCATAATTTTTCTTTTGCTGGGACCCAAATGTAAGGACCAGACTGTTCTTCTATGACCTGCTTCACTTGGTTGTAAATGTCCTCCAGCGTGTCTCCCTGGACAATAGCTGCAATGACAAAAGCCACAAGTGCCCATTACTCTTTCTTTGCCATCAGGAAGTATTATTGGTGAGATGTGAGAAGGCAAGCTTTGGACGCAGTTCAACACACGGATGTCCTTGGCAACAACTGGTCATTTAGCTGACTTTACAGGCGTACAATACACACACAGTGACCAAATATGAGACACAGTTATTCTCTCTTTATCTTTTGCCTAGAGTTTACTTTGCTCATCATCTGAGCTTGCATTAGCTCACTCACTCATCCATCTGAGGGTGCTAGAGACTGAGCCTGGGGCCTTGCACAGGCTGACCATGAGTTGCCTCTCTCAGTTATGTCCTTCAGCCATTAGTTTTATCATTTTAATACAAAGCGTTTGTTTCCTCAACTTTTGTGGGAACTACAGAGAACGAGCACAGCTAGTTATCTGGTGAGGGCAGTGTAGAGTGTTAGGAAAAGATGGCTGGCTATGGGTTGTGCGCTCTGCTGAAGGGTGAAGTGGGCCAGTACTGAGGGTAGGTGGACTGATACATACAAGCTAGAGCCTTAGTAGTTAGAAGCTATTAAAATCAATGTTAGAAAATGTGTAATAAAAAATGGCAACACAGGCATCTGTCATGGTGCATGTCTGAAATTTAATGCCTTGAAAGGCAGAGGCAGGAGGATTATAAATTCTAGATCAGCAGGGGCTACACAACTAAACCCTGTCTCAAAAACCACAGTTACAACAACAAAAAATGGTAGCAATTACTAAGAACTAGTTATTTGGATATTTAGAGCCTCTACTCTGTAAGGATCAAAGGTTAGCTAATAAAACTAAAAAGACTTAGCATGGTAATTGGCAGGTGGCTTACAGAGATGACCCAGCACTCAGGAGGTCCAAGCAGGTGCACCAAGTGTAAGTGGGTGTAAGGGAACCACATGTGTTTAGTTTCCTATGGCCTGAGACATCTGGAATAAAATGCCAAACAGAGATGTAAGTCAAACTGTCTGGCTGGTGGTGAGGTTAAGAACACCATCATGAGGAACATCGTCTATGTGCCAAAGAAGACTTCTATGTAACTGAGAATGTTTGAGTAATCAAAAGCTAAGCTTCAAAATGTTTATGAGTATCAGTTCTGTGATAAAAGCTCACATTCTGAGCGACATGGAGGTATTACTTAATATCTGAGAAGACACACACATTTGGCAAACATCAGTTTCATCTTGCCTGGCTCAAGTGCTTCCTAGGGCAGGGTCACAGTGGCAAGCAGTGAAGAACAGCTACCTTGGGAAACACACACACACTTTGCTTACTGGGTAAGTCGGAGCTCTCCCTGGGTTGGAAAAGCAAGAAGTCAAGGCCACAGATACCTCATTCACTCATTACCACTGAAACCAACACCACGGGTCTGGAACAGTCCAGAATGACAGCCTAAGCACTGCATGGCACAGAGGATCAGGTTACTTCTTTGATGTGCCCGCCCAACCTCATAACTCACATCTAAGGATATTCCACAAGAGGACTTGCTTTCACTCATAAAGAATGTCAAGGTTATGACTAATAGATAAAGGCTAATGGATGGTTCTAGATAAAAGTAGACCAATTATGTGTGGTAGCTCAATGCAATACGTGCTCCTGGATTGAACCCTGAATTTTTTTTGTCATTTTACTCTAACAACTGCTAATATCTCAGGGAAGTCTGTATTAAAAGGTGAGATTATCAATGCTAAATTTCCTGGGTTTGATTATCAGCATCTTACTATAGAGGGACATAAGCAAACATTCAAATGTCTTTCTTTCTCTTTTTGAAATACTGACATATTTAGAAGTAAAGGACATTTATTTGTAACCTACTCAGATGTTTTAGAGATGAAATGTTAACATCTGGAAAATATGAGTAAAGCCGTTCTTATGCTAATATTCTTAAGGTTTCTAAGTCTGAAATTAAAGAAAAAAAAAAGACCCTTTTCCCTTTAGTTTATATCAGAACACTTACTGGAATTCATATAATCATTCGTTTAAATGAGGTCAGGTGAGGCTATGTGTGTCCCAGCTATTCCGGTAGCAAATGTAGACTGGTCACTTGAGTCTAGGAGTTCAGGGCCATCTTGGGCAACCCAGCTAAACCCTATCTTTTCTAGCCAAGTCTAAGCTGTTATTATAGTGGTGGGCTAGTTGCTGCCAGAGTTGGGTGGTTCATGTAGTCCCCTCTAGTCCTCTAGTAGTCTGTGTGTTTGTTGCCCTTCTGTAGGTCATATAGTACATGAAGACACTCATAAATTGCAATCCCTTTCATCTTGAAATTCTCAGTCCTCCCAATTGTCAGTAAAAAAAGTCTTGCTTATACCAAGTCTACAGTATACTGTTATAGTAGCAGAAAACACACTAAGACAGACAATTCACCAATCTCTTTTCTGGGTATATATCCAAATAAAATATCAAAGTACATCAAAGAAACATCTGCAATTCTTTGTTAACCTCAATATTACATATACAAAAGAATGAAAACCAGCTAAATGTTTGTCAACAAAGAAACTATGGGGAATTTAAATATATATAATGAGAATATTATTCAGTCATAAAAGAAGGAATCCTTTCCTTTTTGACAACCTGAATGAATAATATACAAGACATTAAGCTGAATTAAATAAACTAGACACACAAAAATACAATCTACATGGCCTCATTTACCTGTGGAACCTTCTATGAATCTGAATTCATAGAAGCAGAGTACAGTGATGGTTCCCAGAATAAGAAAATGCTGACCAAAGGCTATAAACTTCTGTTTTCAGGAGGAAATGTGGTGGTATAGTCACAGTTCAGTGACAGTGCTGGCCTAGCTAAGCAAGGTCACAGTACTGGGAAGAACCAAGACCCTAAAAAGACAATTTCTGTGTACTAATGTAGAGCATGGTGACTATAGTAACAAAAGCAGATCTCAACTGGACACACACACACAATCAACCAACACACATACAATCATACACACACCCATACACCAGGAACTATGGTGACATATGTACTACCATGATTACAATAATCAACTCACAAAGTATGCAATATTACACTTTATACCCTGAATCTGGAAACTCTGTTTCAGTAAGCCTAGGGAGAATGAATCAAAATTTACAAAGGGTAAGAGAGAAGGTAGAGGCTTCAAAAAGCAGTGAAATGAAATCTGCTTTCCTCTGGTCAACTGTGAATCACTGCTGTGCACAAAAACCATAGGAACACTACATTTTAAGGTTCCCCATTACCAGCAAGGCGAACTTTTGAGTTTCCCACAGGACAAACCCACAGATCTTAGAGTTTACTTTGAAAATGACAGGACTAGTTACTACAGACTAGTAGATGTGGACACAGCAAGATTTTCTCAAAAGGGCACTGTCACACACACATGGCTCCAACCTGTGAAATGTTCAGTGAACTCCTGCTCCAATTTCATGGCTCTTTCAAATGTTTTTCTGGCTTGTTCTTCTGTTAGACGCTTATTCATTTCCCTATGCAAATAAATTTAGAAACTGGTGATTAACACATTGTAATACTCTGAAAAAAAGATGAGCGAAGACATAAAAGGCATAAAATAACGGGAAGTTTAACTCTGCACAAACCATCACTAAGAGCAGACTGCCTAGTCCTGCTGTCTGACACACGCAGTGAGAAGAGTGCCACAGCACTTTCTACACTAGCTCAGCAGCCAGCGCACGCAGTTGACAACTCTCACTGTGCATGCATGTGAAAACGTAACTCACAGACTGTAAATGAGCACATTAGACAGTACAATAAGAAAACAGAGTCTTAGCCATCAGTGCAGTGAGCAGTGAGTAACCTCAGAAGAGAGAGGAGAGAAGGAGGGAGGGGGAGGGTGGTCCTGCTTGGTGTGCAAGCTGACCTTGACCTTCCTAGTACACTAGCCTGGAACTTTCCATCCTCCTGCCTAAGCCTCCTGGTGCCACATTCAGCTAAATTAAAACCTTGATGCCCAGCAAAAAAAAAAAAAAAAAAAAAAAAAAAAAAAAAAAAAAAAAGAGTCTGAGGAAACACTGTAAAAGGACCTAGTGGAATCAGCAGACAAAAAAGAAGGAAGACTATGCATTAAAAGTTTAAGCACCTGTCATGAGTAAACCTTATTTAGAACTTGGCTACAGGAAAAGACTGAAAACAGACATAAGTAAATCTGATTGTATTAAAAATATTAGTTAAATGCCATATTTACAGTGGAGATGCTTTTAATTCAGCAATTACTTTTCAAATACATGAAATGATACATATGAAATTTATCTCAAAATAAATTGAGACAGAAGTAGTAAGCCAATTGCAAGCCCGAGGTCCTCTTGCAGCAGGATGATGAGCACACAGGGATTTGCTTCCTCTTGGAGAGGAATCTTTTGCTGTCTCACCATTATGCAGGATATTTTGTGTGGCTACAGCAGTGTTCTTCCAATCTTCAGGATTCCCTGAACACTTCTTGTTCAGGTACGTATAATGGTGATGAATTTCTGCTTTTGCTTATCTGAGAACATCTTAATTTTCCCAATTAAAAGCAATTTTATTATTCTGTGTCATGGTACATGGGTACACATCATGGTATCCTTGTGGAGGTGAGGACAACTCCTTGATGACATTTCTCTAATCTTCATGAGGGCTTAGGATCAAATGCACAGCAGGATTATGCAGCGAGCTCCTTTCCTTGCTGGGCTCTATCACTGGCCCTTTCCCTCATTCTTGCTGGGTGTAGTATTCTTGATTGACAGTTTTTATTTTTTCAGTGTTTATTATTATTATTGTTGTTGTGGTGGTTTTTTGAGACAAGGTTTCTCTGGAGCTTTGGAGTCTGTCCTGGAACTAGCTCTGTAGACCAGGCTGGCCTCGAGATCTGCCTGCCTCTGCCTCCCGAGTGCTGGGATTAAAGCTGTGCACCACCCACTGCCCAGCTTCTTCAGTGTTTTTGATACACTGACCCACTGCCTTCTGACTTCCAAAGGTTTTGACAAGCATTCTGCTGATAATTTACTGAAAAATCTTCTGGCTGTGGTGTCATTCCTCAGGCTGTGTGCAGCACTGCCTTCCCACAGCCAGCTGTGGTGTGCCTCTCAGGGTACTCCATTCCTTATGCTTGGGCTTTACTTAACACTTTGGATATTTATGACTTTTAAATACAATCTGGGAATTTTCTTCAAATAATCTCTTTGTCCCCTGCTCCCATTTTGGAATTCATAATGCACATTGGTCTCTTTGATGGCAGCTCCCAGTTTCTTGAAGCTCTGTTAACTTTTCTCTAATGTTTTCCTTTTTGTTCCTCAGACCTGGTAATTTCCATCAGCCTGCTCAAATTTGTCTCAATCTCTTGAGGAGTTTTACTCTAGTAACTGTTTTTCCCCCAGAACTTAAAAAAAAAAAATTATTTTCAGTTATGTATCTTTGTGTTGCTGTATGGGTATGTGCACATGAGTCCAGTGTCAGAGGACGTTGGACCCATAGAGCTGGAGTTACAGGCTGTTGGACTGCCCAAGGTGAGTCCTGGGAACCCAAGTTGGATCCTCTCCAAGAGTAGTATGTGCTCTTAAGGGGCGAGCAATCGCTAGCCTCCCAGAACGTCAAGTTCTCTCTTACTGATATTTCCAATTTGCTCAGATAGTTTTCTTGACTTTGATCTTGTCGTTTGTGCATCGCTAAGGCATTATAAATATCATATAACATGGAGCAGAAAGGATACTATGAGGATGAAGAGGGAGACAACAAATGCAACACAGCTGAGTATGAACACTGAATGACATACATGGATAAAAATGTTATATGGAAACCCACTACTTTTTATTTAAAAACCATTTATTATAATAAAGTCATTTTATAGTCTGTACTGACATTTGGTCTGTCTCAAGAAATTTATTGTTTTCTTTGAATGCAGCATTATTTGCTATTTCTTTCTTTACATTTAAAAAATTTATTTATTTATTATGTATATAGTGTTCTGCCTACATGTATGCCTGCATGCCAGAGGAGGGTACCAGATCTCACTACAGATGGTTGTGAGCCACCATGATGTTGCTGCGATTTGAACTCAAGACCTCTAGAAGAGCAGATAGTGCTCTTGACTGCTGAGTCATATCTATAGCCCCCAATTTTTATATTTTCTGTTCAAGCTTTATATTTGAATATTATGATTCAGTAATACTAGAGACTAATTTTTGTTGTTCTATTTAAAACTTAATTATTTACTGTTGCAGAGTGCTTCTGTACTGAGGCAGCCTGACAAAAACTAAAGATTTTTCTCAGGTATTTTCTGAGACTTTCCATGATCATTTACAATATATCTCTAAATAATATCCATACAGTGACTACTTTCAAATGTCTTGGGCTGGCTACCAAAATAAAACAAGATAAAGTCAAGGGGGTAGGGGGCAAGTCTGATGGAAGTCATTGGGGCTTTAACTCTTCGAAAATTACTTTAAAACAGGGGGTGGCTGACTACATTTCTAAGTAAGAAAGAGCAACCATTTAGCATGGCAGTTCCTCGCCCACAGGAGACAAGGGTCTTTGTTGTATCCTTTGCTCTTAGAAATTGCATGCAGATTGCTGGAAAAAAAATGCATGCGCGGCTTCTTGCTATGGGGCTAAAAATAAAGGAATGGGGTGCTGACACCATTAACCCTTTAAATCAACTCCAGGAAGCTGTAAGGCTTCGAAAGATTTCAAAGTTCCAAAATAGGTCGAAGAGATAGATCCTGCTAATGGAACCATTGTATATGTGAGGGTGATGGATTACTGTTGTAATCTATCATTATTTGGAGATCCTCTTTGGCAACAAGTCTATCCCATTTACCCTGCCATCCCCACCCCTGGGCTTTGTTTACGCTGGCCAAGTGCTCTGCTCTAGATCTTTAGTGCCCTGATGGAATTTTAAGTATTAAACCAGTCTACAGTCTAGGAATAAAATCGGGTTATTCTACTTTATTAGGTGCAAGACCACATAAGATTTTCTTTTTGTCCTCTTCTTAACATTTTTTTGAAGTGTAACTTTAAAAACATGAAAGTATGATATCTTAAATGTTCATCATGACAAATGGTCACAAACCTGTGCACTGAGTACTCAGGTCCAGTGCAGAGCATCCCCAGTGCTCTGAAAGTCAAGGACATCATCCTCAAACCTAAGTGTTATTTGGTTTCTGCAAGTGATGATTAAACCTGAATTTCAGAGTGTGCAAACTTTTAATTTGAGATCTTTTATTAAAATTGCAAGATTCTCCTATGCATTTGTACATAGTTGGAGACCGATTGTGCTTATTTCTGCAAAATGTTTCATCATAAAAATGTTGTATCTGATGAATTTGGCTGCTTGTAGTCATTTAGGTAGTTTCTAGATGTTGGCTATTTAAACAGTACTTCTGCTGGCAAGCAAGTATTTTTGGCTAATACAAGTGTGCTACAAGCTGCAACATTATACAGTAATCGTTCAGCCATTTTTTTCCACAAGCAACTTATCAGAACCAAGGGATCTGATAAAGGCTAAACCAAAAAGCAAGGTTTTTTTTTTTTTTTGGCATTATTGCTTCGTGAATAAAGTGGCTGTCCTTTGCTGTAAATTTTTTTGCTGTAGCTGACTCCTTTTCTGGTTGCATATTTGGGAATTAATCCCCCCTGTGAAACAGTTTCATACTGCCAAGCCGTCTTCCCTCTCTCCTAGATAAGCGCAAAGATCTGCCTTCCTGCCATTATCTTTATCAGCAGGCATTTGGTCATTCCATTTAAGATATTCACAGATATCCAAGGACATAGAATTACTGCCTGCCCAAGCTGTTGCTCTGGTTTTACTCCACTTAAATGATTAACTCCTTATGCTCACTTTCACCTCAGTTTACTGATGATTTTAATTCAGGAAATTTATGCTTTGTGTTTTACAATCAAGGACAGCAGAAGGGATAATTAACTGTAATCCAGAGAAAGACACACAACACCCACAATCAGAACGGCTGTTAACAGCACACCCTGGAACTGGTAATTTAGAGGCTTGGGTCCCTTTTTTGTTTGGACTGCCTAGAGCAAAATGCCAGACCAGGCCTGTAGAAATTACAGTGTCTGGTGTATGTGCTATTAGATGCAGGAGCCATTAGCTTCCCCCTGACCATTTGTGTAGGTTGCTTGGTTACCCGACTCTATGCATGCTGGGAGAAAAGAAGTGGCACGCTGATTTAAACAATTCGTGCCTTATTAATAATTTTATTGAAAATAAACCTTTGGCTCTTTCTAACCACCTAAAAACAGCATAGGATACTAATCTTTCCCTTTAGAATCCCTAGATGATTTCTTTCTTAACGAGAGTTCACTTAACGTGCATGGATCTGTGTGTGTGTATGAAACTCTGATCAGATTTTTTATGGAGCAAAAGAATTATGGCCCTGGAACCTGCTAGGGCTGGGGAATTGCTGGTTTTACAGATATATATGACTGGGAACGTTTATAACAGGCAGAACAAGAAAGAACAAGGTAGAACAAAAGAGAACAAGAATGAAAAAAGAAAAAGAAGAATAAATAAACATGGACAGATAGAACCTGCTGGGAGTAGATTTCTTACCCCTCAGATTTCTAGCCACGTTAGCTTATCCTAAAAGTCTTAAACACTGGAACTTTAAGGAACCTGCAGAAGAATCATTTCTGTTGTATATATCCACTGGGACTTGTTTCTACAGCTTGTACTGGCTTTTTGGGACCCTAGTCTATTTGGATGCAAAGCTTCCTAGGCCTGGATGTGGGGGTGGGGGGTGGGGGGGAGGCTTGGACTTCCCACAGGGCAGGATTCTCTGCCCTCTCTTAAGGAGGGAGGGGGAGGGAGGAGGATGAGTGGGAGCGGGAGGGAAATGGGAGGAGGGGAGGAAGTGTAAATTTTTGAATGGAAAAAAAAATCTTCTGTCAGTTAAGGAGCCACCATCCTTTATCGTTTTAATGGCTAGTACACAACTGTACTGCACATTTAATAATATGAATGATGATGACAAGAAATGATGGTTAGCATGATACAATGCTCATTTACTCTCACAACACCCACTAAGATGGATAGAAATACTACTTTCTCCACTTTCTATGGAGAGAATGAGATGCAAAGAGGACAAGTAAGTACCTCAAGGCTGACAGATCTGCACTTAAATGGAGCACTGTAAGCATGATACTTACATGATATTTTCCATGGATTTGGGTTTAATAAAAATAGATATTGGGTAAAGTTGTGCAATCTGCAATCTCTTTATGGCATTTCCAGACACATCAAGGATACAATGCTTGCCCTAAAACAGAGACAATAAAGAAGTAAATTAAATTTAAGTGGACCAGATCTTTTCAATTATACCAAAGGTGTCCCTCCACAAGTTACAATGTGAATTATGGTTCATAGATCCTTTTTACTTCAAGCAAAAATGTCATTCATTAGTAAATTTTAGAAGGGAAATTAAAAGAAGAAAATAGTGATTATGAAGTTAATTCTCCATTCTCAAAGCCATTTAAAAAATTAAAATACAGTTCTTATATTTCTAGTTTTTTATAAAACAATACTGCTCAATGGGTAGAGAGATGGCTCAGCAGTTAACAGTGTGTATTATTCTTGCAGAGGATTTGAGGTTAGCTCATGGCACCTATGTTGGGCAGTTTATAGCCACTGGTCAAACTACAGCTTCAGGGAATCCAAAACCCTCTTCTGACCCCAAAGGAAACCTGTATGTACTCATGTACACACACACACACACACACACACACACACACACACACACACACACACACACACATGTGCACACTAAAATCTACAAATAATTCCAAAGGTCATTAATGAACTTCATTTCATAAAATGGCATGACCAACAGAAGGTGAAAAAAAATCCTAGAACACCCGTTTAAACCTGTAAATCCTCACTACCACTATTATTTAAAAAAAAGTTATTTGTATTTCTGTACATATCTGAGTGTGCTCAAGGAGACCAGAAGAGAACAATGCGTCCCCTGCAGCTAGAGGTATAAAAAGTAGTTGTAAACAATCTGATGTAGGTGCCAGGAACCAAACTCAGGCACTCTGTGACAGCAGTACCTACTCTTAACCACTGAGTTCTCTCTTCAGCCCCTCACTCCCACAGTTCTAGTCTTCTAATTTTCATTACACGGCTAGAAAATACTATAGACTGCCATTTGAAAAACCCAATTCTGGATTTATATAATTTTTCTGACAAATTTACTATCACAAAAGGCCATTTACATTTTTATGATAGATGTGTATTTCTAGCTACATAGAAAGTGAAAATTAAATAAATTTTATTGTGATATTTAAAATCAGGTCCTCATTATTATAAAGTACCTTGTAATTTAAAGGCTAGAGTTCATATTAGGAAATAATATTTTTGCTGGGTGGTGCTGGCACACACCTTTAATCCCAGCATTTGGGAGGCAGAGGCATGTGGATCTCTGTGAGTTCGAGGCCAACTTTATCTACAAACTGAGTTCCAGGACAGCTAGGACTGTAACACAGAGAAACCCTGTCTCAAAAAATCCAAAGAAGTAACATTCTATTCAACGGGCATATTTACGATAAAAACATTGAAAAAATCAAAAGAAGTAACATTCTATTCAACGGGCGTATTTACGATAAAAACATTGTAAAAGACTCCAAACATACAGAAAAGTAAAAAAAATTATGTAGTCGCAGTATTAATTTTTTTATTTATTATGTATATGGCTACATACATGCTTACACACCAGAAGAGAGCACCAGATCTTATTACAGATGGTTGTGAGCCACCATGTGGTTGCTGGGAATTGAACCTGGGTCCTCTGGAGGAGCAGCTAGTGCCTTTAACCTCTAAGATATCTCTCCAGCCCCGCACAGTATTAAATTTTATTTATTTTTATGTGTATGTGCATGCGTGTAGGTCAGAAGTGGACATGACACCAGGTGTCTTCCCTAATTGCTCTGCACCTTACTTTTTTTTTCCTTTCCTTTTTCTTTTCTTTTCTGAGACAGGTCTTCCTGAACCTGAGGCTTGTCACTCTTTGGCTGGACTAGTTGCCAGTGATTTCTGGGGAGCTTCCTGTCCACACTTCCCAGGGCAGGGATCCAAGGGCATACCACATGCTCTATTTCATGTGGTGTTAGGGATCTGAAGTCAGGTGTTCATGTTTAGTGGCTAGGACTTTGCTGACCAAGCCATCTCTCAGCCTTGTCTTAGGTCCCATGACACAATTAGTGGACAAGCTCAATGGACTATTTAGAAGTGGGGCCTAGTTGGAGGAAGTAGCTCATTGGAAGGAACTCTGAAGGGATTGATTTCTGGATATTTCTACTCTCTCCTCTTCTTGCTTCCTCACTATGGACTGAAACCTCTGAGACCATCACTAAAACAAAGGCTTCCTTTCCTGCTTTCTTTCATGGTGACAGAAAACTAACATGCTGACTCCACTCTCTTTACATTTACACATCAGTGTTTGTGTAAATCCCAGAAATAATATTACCCACAGACAGGGACGTTTATTATATGATCACAGTATAATTCTAGTTCTAATGTACCTTATTGAATAAGCAATAGAAAGTTGCTGGTTGAGGTCCCAATTCATGATATGTATTGGATTTACTTACAATATCTGAGTTGCCATCAGTTGGGTACAGTTCCCCAGCTTGTCATTCTAGATCATTTTATGAACTGTTTTGTGTGGTGCATGTATGTGTGAGCATGTGAATATGGAGGAGGGCAGAGGCCAAAGTCAGGCGTTTTAGCTCTCAACCTTACTTTTTTTTAAAAATAAAGATGTATATTTATTATGACTAGAATATATGAATATTCTCCTTGCATGTGTCCCTGAAGGCCAGAAGATGACACCAGATCTCATTACAGGTGGTTGTGAGACACCATGTGGTTGGTAGCAATTGAACTCAGGACCTCTGGAAGAATAGTCAGTGTTCTTAACCACTGAGCCATCTCTCTAGACGCACAACCTTACTTTTTAAGGTAAGTTTTCTCACTGAACCTGAGCTGTTTAGCCTCCACTACACTGGCTGGCCTGTGAGCTTTAGGAACCCACCCAACTCCACCCTGTTCACTCTAACTTGCCTGGCTTTTACATGGATGCTGGAGAAGGGAATGTAGGTCCTACACTAACTAACAAGACCATACCCAGTGAAGCATCTCTCTAACCCTGACCTTGGCATGTTAGGAGAGCACAGATCCATTTCATAGGATATGCTTCGATTTGGCTCAGCCTGCCTCTTGACTATCAGAGGGCAAGTCACACACTTCTGGAAGGAATACCACTGATATGTGGTATCTATTTTTCCCACTTCTACTGACAATGTGATCATATTTAAACTTCTGTCTGCTTAAAATTTCTCCATGGTAAAATTATCTTTGCCTTTGTAACTAGTAATTTCAGGGATGACACTTTCTTAGCATGTAAATAACCTTGTTTCTTTACTTATTGTGATATTTTAAGATAGATTTTGATAGTTTCTTAAGGTTCTTGCTGAAATCATGACTACCATACAGTTTTCTTTCAGGAAGGATTTCCGACTTTGTCACTCCTGAACCTGGATCAGCAGCAGACAGTGATTGTGAGCACAGCTTCTCCTCCTCTATCTTTTCAGTCATGCATTGCTTATGCCTTCCAGGGCTACTTAATTTTTATTTAACCCTATGTTTTATAACCAGTTATTAATTTACTTTGACAATCCAATGTTAATTTTAAATTTCAAACTTATACAAAATGCTCAAACAAGTCACTCTGAACTTCTTTGATCTCTTATCCTACTTTGCCATCCTTTCCACTCCGCCTCTCCCTTTTTTAAAAATAAAAATACGTAGCCAGGCTGGCTGAGCTCGCGACCCTCCTGCTCCCACCTTCTCCAACAATCCCTATTGGTGTGAGCACCGCAAGCAGCTCTACTTTCCCTTTGCTAGAAACTAATCTCATCAGGGTCTGATTAGTTCTTCCCATGTTTCACACAACTGAGTAAATTTGTTTCCTTATTTCTTCTTTTAAACTGTCAAAGCAAGCTAGGCATGGTGGAACACACCTTTAATCCCAGCACTCAGGGGGCAGAGGCAGGCAGATCTCTTTGAGTTTGAGGTCAGCCTGATCTACAGAGTGAGTTCCATGACAGGCCAGGGCTACACAGAGTACACTGACTTGAAAAACCAAAAACAAACAAACCAAATCAACCAACCAAACCCAAAAGATAAAACAGACCCTTTTTCATGTTGCATATCAATTCATAGATACTTTTTAAAAATCATTTATTTACTCTAAAGAACTCCATTTCATGGATATTCCTGATTTCTAATCACTTTTTAATTTATCTTTACTTATAGACATATACTAGTTTTGCACATTAGTAGGGTTAAATGTGATAATCCATACATGTACTGAGTTTGCACTCATCAAACACAACTTTGTATCCATTTCCCCCATCCCTATGGAATTAGTACTAGCCTGCCATTGTTGTTGTTGTTCCTTTTTTTTTCCTGCTTTGTTTCAAGACCAGGAATTACTAAACCAGATGTTGTCATCAAACTCACCACAGTCCAGCCCAGCCTCAAGGTTATAATTCTTCTGCTATGTGCTACTGCCTGATTTGACAATGCTGGATTGACCTTGAATTCATTGGACAGACTGACTCAGTCGTGGTATAGTATCCTTTTGACAAGAGTCAGTACATCATCTTGACTTTATTATAAAAACTGTTTTAATCTAACGTCAACATATTATTAGAATATGTTAGAGAACATTTTAAAAAATTGTTGTTGCTAGGCACCTTTAATTCCAGCACTCGGGAGGCAGAGGCAGAGGGGCAGGTGGATCTCTGCCTCCCTAATCCTGCAAGCTGGAGGCCAGTCTAGTCTACAGAGTTGAGTTCCAGGACTGCCAGGGCTACAAAGAAACCCTGTCATGAAAAATAAAAGAAAAAGCAAAAGCAAACCAAACCAAAACCCACAAAACTTGTTTTTAAATTTGTATGCTGTCTTTGAAGACTGAAGACTTTTTTGGCACCTAAGCTTAACATCTTACTCAAGGTGTGGTTCTTGTCCACACCTTGTGGACCTAGGCCTTCAGATAACCATCTCCTATTTTACAGATGCATGTGATCATTTTATTTTTAGATTTTGTCAGTCTTTTCTGGTATCTATTTTCCTAAGACACTCAAGATCAAATTTTTACTTAGCTAAAGTGGTAACATTAATAAGACATCAAGTCTATGTCATCTATCTTCTGTTTCTTAATTCAAATAAAGTCAAAGTGTGCGTTCTCCTTAGAAACCACGCCCCAGGGTGGCTTTGGTGCTCACCTTCTCTGCTACTGCTCGCACAGACTGGACGCTCGTCCCATACAGATGGTTGTTATACTGGCCAGCTTCAATGAACTTATGCTCCTGGATGTCTTTTTCCATCTGTTCCCTTGAAGTCACAAAATGATAATCTCTTCCATCCACCTCATAATCACGCTTTGGTCTAGTTGTATCTTCAATAAAAAAGAACTTGGGGAAGTGTTTCATATTTAAAAACAGAATAAATACATCTTTTACTTAATTTGTTGCTTTTTAAAAAGTTTAACACAATACTTTTAAATCTAAAAAAAAGAGAAATAATATTGAGGATGAAGGAGTTTATTAACAGTTAACCATAACCCTTTAAAACAGTTATATTTACTTTTACCAAACAGTGACACTAAATGTTAAAAGTTTTAATTTGGGTTACTCACGAGGGACACAGGATCCAAATTTGTCGGGAAATTCTGAGATTAAATCATCATTTACCCTGTCTTTCATGGGTCCCAGAATAATGACTGGCCGGGTATAATTGACTATAAAGATAAACACATGAAAAGGTATAAACACTTAGCAAATACAAATGTGTTTTATTTCAGCAGAGAAGAAAACCATTCTGAAGAATCTATTCTTTGTTCTTTCTTTACATTATGTTCTTTTGTAAATAAATTGTTATTAAAATCTCTGAAGTCAATCAAGTCAAATTGAGCATCTTAGTTCAATATATCACCAACATCTCGTTTTAAACAGAAAACAAAGTATAGTGTTTTCCTGGTGGGTTCTGAAGTTAAGAACTAAGAAGGCAGAGCAGAGAAGACAGGAAGAACAAGAACAACTGAGTGGTAGGAAGTGATCTAGATGACTCAGCAGAGTACACAGTGGATTGTGCTGACGAAGGAAGTCGGTGGTGAGCATCAGCCTAGTATTCTGGTTGGAGGAATTAGATATAGTGAGGAAGATACAACATGTGAAATAAAAATGGCCTAGAAACTGCCTGGGTAAAGAGTATAAGAAACTATGAATTTAAAAGCATCTCTGACAGTTTTAAAGTGTTACTGCAAGGGCAGTAATACAATATTATACATATTGAAAAGAAGTGGCTTAGGAATATACCATCAGTAAAAACCAGTTAATATAAAATAATTTGGTTCTAATATTTTGTGTATTAAATAGTGCTTCTTGAAATTCATACAGAATTTTTCTACATATATAGTTTAAAAATAGCAAAATTACTATACAACATTTTTCTATCTGAAAAATCAGCATAGTCTGATTTTCTAAACCAAGAAGCATATTTAATTTCATTTTACATTAACTAATCAATTTATTATAACTAATTTCTGTGTATGTGACATGGTATGTGTATATGCAGGAGAGAGGATAACTTGTGGGAGTTGCTTATCTTTTTCCACCAAATTTGTTTTTGGAAATTGAACTGAGGTCATCAGGTCTGGAAGCAAGCAATCTTGTCCACTTGTCCATCTCACTGACCTTGAATATATACTTTTTAGTAAGGCTATATATACAACATGAACGAACTTCACAAACCTTCTTGTTGATTCACTGGCTCATACGATAAAACATATTCTTCTTGACCACCTACAGAGAGTGAAAGCAAGGGTAAGGCAATATGAAGATAACTGATGCCAATGTGATCCTCCTCCACACAACTCACCTAGCTCTTTACACATAAGACACTAGAACTTTCTGAGAAGTGAACAGAGAATACAAAAATATATATCATAAATTATCCAAGGCAAGATTTAGAACAAAAGGGGAAATCATTAAACCATAAAGGTAAGCTTAATAAATATAAGACGAAACATAAATGTACTATTCTTTCCATAACTTAATGTTACTATGTGCTCCCTTTATTTATAGATCATTAAAACCTTTACTTCTGGCTGGAGATTTAATTTACTGGAGGGCTGCCTGAGTTTGCTCCCCAGTAGTACAAAAAGCAAACAAAACTGCCTCCAAATAACAACCTCCTCATACCAAAACCCCAAACCAACAAAAATTCCTTCCTCTGGTATATCACACATTTATATAGAACACATATGTTCTATGGATATGGGACTGCTTGCCTAAAATCCCAGCACTAGAGTCTCAGCCTCAAAACAAAACAAAAATCAAAATAAGAAAAACCCAGTAAGCCAGAGAAAATACTGTTTTTGTTTCAATTGACTGTATTTATTTAAAGCTATATTTTATTTTGAAAAACAGTATAATTTTGCTTGAATTACAAAAGCACTGCATCTGAAATTTAAATTGAAGGAGCTTTGGAAATATAATAAATGAAAAAAATCTAGCAGCTATGTGAACTCTGTGAATACCATGAAAATAATTAAAACTCTAGCCGTAAACATGTACTACAGAAAACAACAAAGACTCAGTGACTGAATGAAAGCAATGAAAACTGAATAATATATTTGGGAAATGTTCTCCTCATCAAGATTCTGTCACAACTAGGCTTCTTTGTGATTGGTTCACAGTGAATGCATTACTGTATGTGTGCAGCTGATGGCCTTCTAAATCTGTAATAGTGGCATACAAATCTGTATTTGTTTGCTTCCAATCTTACTACTGTAGTATTCCACAACAGATACTTCATGAGCTGTTTTCTCTTTTTCTTTTTTCAATTACTGATATATCTATGCATGGTAGCACACAGATCTCTATGAATTCGAGGCTAGTCTATGTAGAGAGTTCCAGGCTATCTAAGGCTACACTTAGTGAGAACCTGTCTCAAAAACCAAAACAAAACAAGTTACTTACTGATGAAATATGGTTTACATACTACAAAACATGCAGTTGGATATTTCAAAACTTAGCAATTCATGCAAATGGTGAGAAAAGACAGTATATACTTTCATTTACCTCTTTTTAGTCTATAAAAACCATTCAACTACTCTACAGTGGATTCTGGCTTTAAGTAAATAAAAAAATAATTTTGCCATTCTTCTTTCTCAAATTACATAGCTATTATGTAGAAAAAATATTCAATCAATGAATGAGGGTTAAAAGTATATATTGCCAACATGAAAATCTGGGAGTGGTAAAGGGATTAACCTTTTGAGCAGCCATACTCATCTGTAATCAAGATTACTTTCATTTTAGACAGCAGTAAAAAAAAGTTAGAAAAACAATTTTAATTTTTAAGTTGTTACAATTGGTATTCACATACTCTCTGCTTTCCATATTCCAATTTGTCTAAAAAAAAATCCTTAATTATATAGCCAATTAACATCAAGAGTATAACATTAAATATTAAGAAAGAAAACAGCATTACTTTTTGAGCAATGGTCGCACAGAATAAAAAGAAAATAAACTAACAATCATTTAGCATTACTAACAAATATCCTTTAAATGCTTATGTTAAAAATGAAATTACTAAAGAAAATGGGAAAATACATGTTCATTCCCTATTATTTACTTTTTATAAGATACACACAAACCCACAGACTATGTATAGTATACATAAATTAAGTTGGTAAATGGGTTTGTTTTCATTAAAACCTTGAAATTAACCTTTCTCTGTATGTACAGCTTGAGGACCCCTTACCCAAAATGCTTGCAACAAAATTTTTTTTCCAATTTAGAGGTTTTTCGCATTTAAAATATTTACACAGCCAATATGGCCAAGCAACTCTGAACTGAAAATTTTGAAGAATAGATGTTCTAAGATCTGAAACTTTCAGAGTATCATGCTGGTGCAATGAGTGTGAATTTTTGGTTAGATGATTTCCTTTCTCAGGTCTACAATTTTACTTGGCTTTTCCTGCTTTGTCAATCTTAGGCATCTTAGACTTTTAGGTTTCACACCCTATCGCTAAGAAAAAAAGCCACTCAAAGGTATTGATTGCTTCTTTTACAAAAGAATAAGTGACATGGAACACTTACGGTAACTACTTTCACTATCGCTGGCATTAGAAGTTATATGCTCTGAAATAGAAGCAAAATGAAAAGAAAAAGAAAACAGTGTCATTAATTTAAAAGAGGATAAAAGCAAAGTATCAAAATTAAACAAGGTGGTATTGTAAATGTTGAGATATGAACCACATAAAATTTCCCATAAAAAAAAAAACCACAGAATTTTTACAAAGCATTTTAGATTTTCAATGAAAAAGTTAAATTTTCAACTAAATTAACACAAATTAGCACAAGGAAATACCTGATGTAAAAGAAAATGTCTTACTCTCTAAATTTATGTTTATGAACAAAATTTTCAGTAAAACCCCAAGTAGAATACACAACAGATAAAACATAATCTTGAATTAGTTCTTAAATACCATACCATAAAATCCAAAAGGAGAAACTATATTTGGTACCATTTAGTTTAGGAAAAACCACCTAAGGGCAGAGAGAGGCCATTTCCTGATGGGGACAGGTCCTTTTGTCATTTACCACAGCCACCTGAAGCTGTGTAGATATGAGGAAGGGAATCTGAGATGCATCACTGCGTTTCAATAGGTCAGCATTCCTTAGCCACTGTCCTGTGACAAGAGACTACTCTCCAGAACAAGACAACTCCCCCAGCAAATAGTAAAAAGCCACCTAGCTTCCGCTCAAAAGCCGCCCCATTTCGTATCTGGTACTCATTGCTCAATAAGTATCTTTCTATCTATCTTCCTTGAATAAAAGACCAAAACTTTTATTTAGAAAACCAGCTGGGCGGTGGTGGCGCACGCCTTTAATCCCAGCACTCGGGAGGCAGAGGCAGGCGGATCTCTGTGAGTTCGAGGCCAGCCTGGTCTACAAAGGGAGTTCCAGGACAGGCTCCAAAGCTACAGAGAAACTCTGTCTCGAAAAACAAACAAACAAAAAAACCAAACAAACAAAAAAGAAAACCAAACAACAGAAACTTTCAAGGACAGAGGGAAACCTAAATGTCTAATGCTAGGGAGAGAAGAACAAGAACATTTTAAGGACAAAAAAGTTTGAGGCCCAGGTCTGCTCATGCAATTAAGCAGTTCTGCAGAAAGGAGAACAGTAGACCTGCATCAGAGTGTAAAACAAACCTGCTGATTTTAAATTGCAAAGAAAAAGATCAATTCTCTCAAAAAACTGTGTGTGTCGAGGCCAGAGGTCAACACTGTCTTTTTCTCTGGATCTCCATCTTATTTTTGAGACTGTTTTTCATTAAAGCTGGAGCTCACTGATTGGTCAAGACCTACACACACGTTCCAGGGATTCTCCCCTATTCACTCCCAAGTGCTGGGATTATAGGTGTTAGGATTATGCTGGCCTTCCCTCTCACCTGGCAGGATGAACCCAGACAGTAGACTGTCCCTTTAAGAGACAACCTCTGCCCACTCCCAATCTCTCCCTTCCTGTTGAAGCAAGCTGGTCTCTTCTCTCTCTGCTGTTATTCTGAAGAGGCAGCTGTCTCTTTCCTTTTCTCCTCTCCCTACCTCCATACCCTCCCAATAGCCTCTAAATAAACTCTCCATACTCAAGCTCTCTCTGTTTGTTTGCTTTTTGGTTTTTTCGAGACAGGGTTTCTCTGTAGCTTTGGAACCTGTCCTGGAACTCCCTTTGTAGACCAGGCTGGCCTCGAACTCACAGAGATCCACCTGCCTCTGCCTCCCGAGTGCTGGGATTAAAGGCATGCGCCACCAACGCCCGGCATGGCATACTCTTGGTTTTTTTTTTTTTTTTTTTTGTCCCTGGTTCCCCACCCGCAGTGGGATCTGCCAGGGTCATTAGTGCTGTGAACTAGACAGGCTCTCCCATCACCCCTCCTCTCCTAGGGCCTATCCTCTGCTCTGCCAACATCTCACTAGGTCCAAGAGACACTGGACAGTTCCAGAGCATGGAAACAGTGAGGCAACCAGATATTCCAGGACATGGCCAGCACCCCAGCTTTCTCAGGTAGGTGCCCCAAGATTTCCATGGCTATAAATCATCAGGAAGCAGTCTTGAGAACCCAGAGCCCCTGTTCCTGTCCCACCTATTCTTTAATTTCCCACCTTTTTATGATAAGAGAAAGATGGGATTATGATTATGTTGGCCTTCCCTGCCACCTGGCAGTATTACTCCAGACAGTAGCCTGCCCCTTTAAGAGACAAACTCTATCATTCCCAATCCCGCTCTCCTTCTGAAGAGGCAGCTTTCTGTCTCTCTCTTCCTCTTCCTCCCCTTTTCTCTCTCCCTACCTCTCTCTTCCTCCCCTCCACACTTGCCTTTAATAAAACCAGCATATTCTGTTTCTTGCCCTTGGTCCTGGTCTCCCAACAGCAATGGGGCCATCCAGGGTCACTCATGTCTCTTTCAACAGGCATGTGCTATTCCACTAGGCTTTTTGTTTTTTAAACATCAGGTCTCCATGCTTGTATGACAAGCAGTTTGCTGACTGAGCAACCTCCCAGCCTTAATGTACAGACCTTTCTTAACCACAATTTACATTCCATTTATGTATGTATGTATGTATGTATGTATGTATGTATGTATGTTTGGTTTTTTATTGAAACAGGGTTTCCCCTAGTTGAACCTGTCCTGGAATTTGCTCTGTAGCTAAGTCTGTCCTTGAACTTCTCACATAGCCTCTAACCTCCTAAATGCTGGGAATATACACAGAGTGACACAGTCGTCTCCCATATACTTTAATCCATTTTTGATTCTACAATACTTAATACAGTGTAAATATGCCTAAACTGTATCATTCAGCGAATGAGAAGGAAATTAAAGCCAATTCAATTTACACCACTGGAGGCTGTGAAGTCAATAATAGTAAATACAAGTGCTATAGAAAGACTTGAGGATTTGTGAAATGCAGGAAGCTGCAGGAGGAGGATGTCATTTCAGTGCACTTAGTGCAGTGCTTTGAGTATGTGGCAAATTCAAGATTTATGCTTTGCAGATATTTGGATTCTTCTCCCCAAATATTCTGTTGTGAAATATTAATGTAACTATGTAAAGATGTTGACATTTGTTTATGATGATTTGTTTTAACGATGTAAAGGTGTGTTGCTCTGCTTACCTAAGGCACCTGATTGGTCTAATAAAAAGTTGAATGGCCAATAGTTAGGCAGAGGAGAGATAGGTGGGGCTGGTAGGTTAGAAAATAAGCAGTAGGAGGAAGTGAGAGACGGGAGATGCCAGGCGCCAGCCATCCAGGTAGCTGTCAGCCAGCCAGATAGAGCAGGACACACAGAACGAAAGGTAAAAAGACCCAAGGCAAAATGTGGATAAAGAGAAACAGGTTAAATTAGGAACTACCAAGAAATGAGCCTAAGCTAGGGCTGAACATTCATAATTAATAAGTGTGTCTGGGAGCTGGTAGGAGGCCCAGAGAAAGCCTGCTACATTTGGGCACCAAAATGCTGTTTTACCTTAGTCCCAGTAGCTGCGCTTTAAACTACAAGGGGCTGTATTGCTCAGGCCGCAGTCTAGGGGAGCTCTGTTACTGCAGCTAAAGGTAGTTCTAACTAAATCTTTATAGTTCTAATAAAACTTGAGATTCAAAGGCTAAGGTGAAAACCTGTGAGCTCAGAGAGTTAAAGACTAGCAACTGCCTAACTTTCTTTCTTAGCTGGCACCCCTGGAAGCCACTTTCTTCCACACTGCCCCAAATAAAAATCCCACTCTAAGCTCCTCCCTGCTACTTCCTGTCACCTAGCTGCTAACCCGCCTCTCTGAGCCCAGGTTAATTTTTATTTAATTAACAGAAACACAACACATTTTTACAGAGTTAAACAACTACAGCATAAACAAATATAACACATCTTTGTATAGCTAAATGTTCCACAACATTAGCTAGGAGCTGCACCTGTGGCGTATCTCAAAGGGCCATAAATTAAGAACGTGGTCTTCAGCTTGGTATAATCAGAAGGTGTAGACACTTAGTAAGTGCAGCCTAGTGTGCAGATTTAGGTCACTGAGGGCACTCCAAGAGGGTAGTAGGACACTAATCTTTCCGAGCTTTTTCTGTACTTCCTAGAATCATGAGACGAACAGTTTACGACACCACACACATTCTTCAATGATGTGCTATCTTGCCACATGCCTCCCAAGCTATAGGGCCAAGTGATCACTGACTGCAGCTTCCAAACTGAGTCAAAATGAACATCTGTCTTTATATGCCGATTATCTTAGGCTTTTGTTAGTACCAGAAAGCCAACACACTTGTCTCATCCCTTGTCTAGCTTTCTAGTGGACAGCCTGTTTCTTGATTCATAAAAAACCTGCACTTGATGCAAATAGAGCCTTCAAGTCTAGGCTGAGCCTCTTAATACAGGAAGAAAGCATTCCCTAAGTTTTCTCTCCTCTTTCCCCTCTCCTCTGCCTTCCTTTCTCCCTTGCCTCTTCTATTTTTAAGATGCCTGGTGA
This sequence comes from Chionomys nivalis, assembly GCF_950005125.1. NCBI lineage: Eukaryota > Metazoa > Chordata > Mammalia > Rodentia > Cricetidae > Chionomys > Chionomys nivalis. The sequence goes on from NC_080088.1 coordinate 62,768,594, forward strand.
GAACGATTATTTCAAATTTAACCACGTTTTATCCATCTTCTCAAACATTTCCTTCTTGCAGGGTATGTTTGTTTATTCTCTGCAAATGTTACACTGCCAATCACAAGCAATACTACTTGACATCTTATTTGTAACAAAAGTGGTAAAACTAAGTCTGGTTTTGGCACTTGAGTGCTGTGCACAACTCTGCTTATATCAGCTTTTGGAACAAGAAGAAACTAGACAGACACAAGAAACCTATGTGGCTAGCCGAGGTGCTTTATAAAACTGAAAACTGTGAAAACAGAAAGTGAGTGTGTTCTAGACAGGGACAAGTCCTTTCTGAAACTGTTAGGACTTGAATCATCTATCGTCTACTGAGTTACATCTCCTTTAGTCTTATTTTGGTGTATTTTGAACTTTAGCATATAATGAAGTCATAAGGATCCTTCTTTGAGTATTTTCTCTATAGTAACGATCAGCCTATAATGCTTTATGTGTTTATGTGATAATCTCCTTCATTCTCAGTTTTAGAGTTCTACTGGTATTTTTCTATCACCTTTAATAGTTTCTGAATAAAACCTTGACCTTTAGGTTGCCAAGTTAATAAATTCTTTCAATTCCTGTGAAATGAAGCAGATACATGTAATTCGATGAATTATAACACTGTGTAGAAAGTTAAATCTTTCACCAAGTGACATTGCCTGATAATCAGTTATTTTTCTCTTAAGAAATTTTAATTCCCAATTAGAGAGAGACACAGGGTGAGGTACTAAGCATATACAGCAGCATAAAGTGTGGGAGCCACAATCATACACATCAGTGTCAGTGGGGGCTCAGTTCCTTTTAAGGAGTATTTTCATAGGTCTGTGGTGCTTCAAGGAGATTCAAAATTTCCAAGTTGATCCATATAACCTCTAAAATATATCAGCCTCAAAATAAATCCTAGAGTACGAGTAATCTGTGGAGCTATTTTCCAGTTACTGAAGGTTTTCATTGGCAAAATGTTCTAAAATGTAAAGAAGCTGCTACTAATGACTGGAAATCTGTGGTGCCACCAAATTATATTTTTTAATTAAAAATTTTTTTTATATATTTTGATGTTTTCCCCTACCTCAACTCCTCTCATATCCTCTTCACCTCCCTACTAACCCAACTAAGAAGACATACGCAAACATGAGAAAGAGAAAGGACGCCTAGAGCGAAGTAGGCCTGGCAGAAGTTCTTTACATATAAAGTACTCTCTTTTGCCTAGTGCAAACCCAACTCATTAAGATCAAAGTGAAAGTAAATCAATGAAGTGCAAAAATCCATCACTAAAACTGTAAAATTTATTATTTAATGGTGTAGTTCTTGGAAGGTTAACTAGTTAATTATCAATAAAACTACAAGTTTTAAAATGGCTAATAATTCAAATGAAATGAACAATTTAAAAAATTAGCTTGAATGATTATTTCTATGAGTCATGATCACCTAAATTTAACTTAGTAGTATTTGGTGACTTTTCATACTTCAACAATTTGAAAACACCTAATTTAAAACTATAACTCCCTTTGTAGATCAGTGATGGGATCACACTCACAAAGCTAGTGATGGGATTACAGGCATATGTCACATGCTTATTCAAACATCGAGTTCCTTCTATATATTAGAATCGGCTAATCTTTATATGATGACCAATTAGTAGATAGAAAGTTAAGAGCAGCAACAAGAACTAGAAGAACAAGAACAACAACAAATCAAAGTAAACAACCTGGTTAAGGAAGGAACATTAGTTATAATATATTTTATATCGCTTCTTATAGTCTTAAGAAAGGAAGCTACTCAATTTTCCCCTAGACTGCTACTTGAACGTGATGTCTATTTCACATTAAAACAAGGGTTCTCTAACATATTACTGTAGTGATTTAAACTTGTTTTAAAAAGGAAGACCCAAAGCTCCAAAGGTGTACATGTCAATATCCTATTAAAATGGGCAGGTGGTACTATTTAAAAAAGTGTTTAAAATGTCTACAGTCAAAAATTTTTTTAAGCAAAGGTAACTACCAGAAAAATTATAAAACTCAAATGTAACCGAGTTTTCCAAGTGGTATGTTAAAAAGGGAACACAAGAAAACAACAAAAATTGTATTCTAGAAATAAAAATCCCAAGCATGTTACAAACATGGACAGTCTAAAAGCCATCTAAAGCACATACCTCCTCATGCCAGAAAGGCACACTACTATAAATCTCAAAATGTCCCTAAGTAAGGAAGGAGGTTAAAAAATAACTTGGGAGTGTTTCGGTCACTTACTCAGGCCTTTTGATCCCATGTCGTCAGGGATCTCCTGTAGAGAGTAGTCCCCAGAGAGCAAGCAATAAAAGACAATCAAAAAGAATAGTTGTCAGTGATGCATAGAATTGGTGCTACAATAAGAGACAGTTCCAAGACCATTACAGGTACACAAATTTTACAAAGACTGGTTTTAGATTTTTCAAAGTTTAGAATGAGTTACTAAATGTTACCTACAAAATGAATAAAACCTGGAGCTTAGCAGTTGATTAGAATAGAAAGGCAAAATTTTAGGTCATTTGATGTTTTACAAGTAAAATTCACATTATCTTTATTTATGGTATTAAGATAAAATGGAACGATTCCAGATGATCTGGTATCAGAAACTGGCAGTACTATACCTATAAATCAGAAATCTACATTTTTTTCCTCAGAAATATTTGAATGTGTGCCAAGTGCTTTTTACATGAGCCCGTACTTCAAAGAGTTATATTTATTTTATATGTAAGCTATAAACAGATAACTTAAAACACTGTTCAACAATTCCTAGGTACCAGAAGTTAAGATTGGCATACAAATTAATTTGTGTGTATTAAATTTCTCCTGCTTGAGACAATCAGTAACCTGTTGCAGCTCTTGAAACTGTCTCCATGGTAACAACCAACTGCAGGGCAGCAGGTCCCTCTACATTCTATTTTCAGTTGACCAATGGATCCACATACTTACGGTCAGCATCACTTGTTTCCTGCTCACTCTGGTCCTTGTTCTTGTAGAAGGGAAATTTTCGGGAAAAGAGGTTCTTTTTACGCTTGTCATTGAATGACTGCTGAAGAAGAGAGGGAGGGGCAAAACAAAGGGGGTGTCTACTTCTGTGTGCACAAAGGCCCAGCCTAGCAGCTATGGAAGCTGACTCCTGTGACCACAGTGTGCAGCCAGCATGAATTTTACACTGATCACATAAAAAATGAATTTCTGATTTTGTATAAGGTCCTATAATTCTAATGTTTTGGAAGTGGTAAATAAAATTTTAGAGCACATTCAATTTTATCTTAAAGAATAAATGCTACTTGACAAAAAAAGCAGAGTCAATCAGATTACTATTATAGTATAAACCAAGCTAATATTTATTACACAGTTAATATTTATATAAATATTTTTCAAGAATAATTCCCATGTAGAATAATAGGTATGTGATACCAAGTTATTTTTAATGTTATATTGCTGCTCAATTATCTTTCATGTATCAAGTAGCAATCCTGATTTTGCTTTGTCCTAATTACGCTTTTTCTTTTATGCCTTTATTTGTGGCTCAATAAATTAACACAATAGCCACTATTAACAAAGCAAACCTAAATAATTATGAGGATGTACCTAACAATAAAATTTTTTTTGAAGAGAAAAAAGTAACTTAAGTATGAACTCTGTGACATACAAATGGAAAGAACATTTATGCAGTCACTAATCTGAGATTGTGAAGCATGAGAATGATGATGTTTATTAAAGAGGAAGCGCTGGCTGTACATTCTTCTGTTACAGGCTTTCTAAGGAGAAATGACCTTACCTACCAGTGACATGAAAACAATTATCTGGAGTGGGGAAGATATAAAAAAGTAATTTTTGGGGGGGAGAGGGGCAGTGCTAGGGATTGAACCCAGGTCTTCTTATACATGGTAGGCAAGTGCTTTACCACTAAGTCATACCACTAGCCCAAAGAGAGAAACCTTGCTTTGATTTTCCAAGTTAATCTGTGTCATAAGATGCTGCAACATATAGAAGTGTCCTGTACCACTGGCAATCCACTTCTCAGGGCTTCAATTACCTGTGGTCAACTTGGTTTGAAAATATTAAGTGGACTATTTTAGAAATGAATAATTCTCAAGCTTTATACTGCATCATGATATGAATATCATGATGAAATCTGACATTCTATCCTGCTCCAACCTATCCCGGATGTGAATTGTCATTGTGTCCAGTGCATCTATTCTGTATCACTAACTGACTCATAGTGATTTGGTAGCCATCTTTGTTATCAGATTGACTTCTTGATATCAATGTGTTTAATGTTCAAGTGAACATTTTTCTTAATGCACCAAAGCACAAGAGTAGCAATAATGGCAATTCATTATATTATATTGGCATAGTTCTTATCAATCTCATATTGTGCCTAATGTATAAATTATACTTGTTATAGAGATGTATCTCCAAGAGAAACCCAGGATATATGAGTTTTGGTTCCATCCATAGCCTCAGGAATCCACTGCAGTCTTGAAATGTATCTTTCACAAGTAAGTGGAGCCATTACTGCATATTGTTTTGAAGCGTACTGACACCAATCTGTATTGCATGTCCTTGTTTATAAGCATGTGGTGCAAACAATTAAGGAAGTAGCCTTTAGTTCTAATTCTATAACTCAAGTTTTAGTTTGAAAATAATCATTATAAATTAAGTTAGATAAGTAAATCCATAAGCTAAGCAAATTATCTTAAAATCTGAAAGTTCTAAGGAACTAGAAAGAAGAGAACTCTTAAGAAGAAGCTAAAAATGCAGCTGTGGAGGACTGCGGGAAATCTGGTTGGCAGCTATTTTATAAACCGTCAAGTAGCATTATATGATTTAAAAAACCTGCTTAAGTCTAAATTTTAGAAAGGAGAAAATTTAAGTTTTAGCAGAGAAAAAATGTTAATCTTTTACCTAAGAATCATTGGCTTGAATTTATGTTTTCTGATAAAACTGATGATTTAAAAAAGGTTATTTACCCTGTTTACTGCATAAACAGTGGTCAGAGTCAGTTTCCTAGCATATAACCAAAGAAACATGAAGTTTAAAATGTTTTGATTTTTGTTATCTTTGCAGTTAGCCAAAATGAGATATCACAAGGACATCATAATACAGGACAGGAAGAAATATGTGTTAGTTAAGAAATGTATTAATTATACTAACTTAATATCATCCAGGTGAAGAATTTATTAAAAATGCAAATTAAAGTAGCATAAGCAAACAAATAAGTGTATGGAAAATACAAAACTGAAGAGACATGTTACCTTCAGTTTTTCTGTATTTTCAGTAAAAATAAGAAATCTTTAATTTCTTAATATCATTAATGTCATGTTGTAAGAGTGCAATAAACAGATACAATGCCACAAACTCCCAATACATATATTCAGCACATAGATATATAATTTTTGTATGTAGCATTTAAAAAAATAGCTAAATGAGTGTTAAAAATGTTAATGAGGAACTGAAATGTTAAAGGTTTGCAATGAAAAAAAGTTTAGAGATCAGCATGTAAGGAAAGGGAAAGGAGGAATAGAAAACACTACAGGAGGAAGTGCAGTTCTGTATCAATGGCAAGCGTATTTTTACCCCACTCAGTACCATGCATACTTCTGGTGCTGTGTTAGAACACAGTGACTGTGTACAAAGTCGGTTACAGTCAACAAACAAGACTAAGATTTAAATGTCGTTAATTAAGTTAACTTTTTACAGAATGAAAGGAAAGTTAAAACATGCAACCTCTTTTTCAAGTCATTGATGGTTTACTGTAGTGACTTATTTTTAAATATACATATAAAACAAGTACAGAAAACACAGTTATTTAATATCCTGAGTATCTACTTGGGATTTTTCTTCTAATAAAAATTTCTAACTTATATATTACTTTAGGTTACAAGTTGTAATTGTTCTTTTGTCTGAAAACTACAAGTTAATTTTACAGAAATTTATCACTTTCAAAAACTGAATTATATAATTTATTCAGATTTAATTTCTTTAAAATATTAAAGCTTTAAGCATTGGGTGCTTAGTGAGATAATATGTACAGTCATGAGGGTGTACAGAGAATAAATGTATTTGCTGATTTAGCTTTTACATTTATTTAAAGTATAATGAAAGCGTATAAAACTTTGTTTCAGATTAAAAAATCTGAAATCCCAATCATTATGAAAAGCATTTCAGTACAGCATGTGTAAATGTTCTTCCTTCAGTTTACTTAAGAACATTTTGCTGCACGGGATTACGGGTAGTTAGGAATTGCATATCTATTATAACTGAAATCTGTACTATCTCTATCATCTATCAACATCTTATATTTTCAAATTCAAGCACATTTAAAGTAAATGAAAATAAACACCTAAAATATGCAAGAAACGTGATATATTTTTGCCATCTAAACAACTTCTTTTGACTTTATTACCTTCAAATATAGCTTCATGTTGATCCTAACATCAAAAAACAAGGATCCTAGTAAGAAATTAATTATGGGATAAAGGGGGATACAGATTAAATACCTCTCTCCATGACTTCAACTTCTAATTTGTAAACTTACACTGTGACTTAAATTAACACCCCCGCCTCCCCACACCCCTTTAATGACAGGGTCTCAATTTGTACACAGGGATGTCCTGAAATTAACTATGTAGAGCAGGTTGGCCTCAAACTCACAGAAATCGCCTACCTGCCTCTGCCTCCTGACTGCTGGGTTTAAAGGTGTGCGCCACCATGCCCGGTAGGTAATAACATTTAATGGGAGTATGGTATAGAATCATTAAACTAGCTGTCCTGGAATAGCTGAAGCACAAGGACGTCTGTTGCCTATTTGCTTCTCTCTATGTCTTGGGACTGCAAGTATGCATCATCAACTCAACTAAAAGAGTCAATTAAACTGAATAAAAGCTGAATCCACATCACTTAGAAAATTAATATTGTTCAAAAGATACTAATAGTCTATCAAATGACATAATTTGAAAAGATCTGTAGAATAGATACTTTATAATAATTACTACTGTTCTGACCTGAGGTGAGAGCTGCTCAGTTAATTTTTATAGTAAGTCTTTTCAACAACAGAGCTGAAATAAAAATTATGGAAAGGTGTATTGTCTGAAGGATTTCCAGAAATAAGAGACTTCACATACTTACCCCTTTATCTCCTCTCGTTTTAGAATTGAACTTGACTGTTTTTAACCGGGCTCGTTCTTTCTTCTCCACTCTGTCAAAGCACAGAAGGTCACTGACTTTGTTGCTGGAGATGAATCCTAAGCCTTACACATATCAGATATATTTTCTAGCACTTAGTCTTGATTCCTAGATTTTGTTTCTTCTGTTTTCGAGGTGGAATTTCACTACGTTATTCAAGCTTGATGTGAACTCAAAACCTTGTCTTACCTTCTGAGTAGCTGGAGTTTATGGGTCTACATTACTGTTCTTGGTTAGAATGGTTTTCTCTTTAAAAAGTTTTGTGTGTACATGTTTATGAGTGTACATGCATATACCTATGTATTCATGGAAGTAAAGGTCACTGTTAGAGGTCTTCCTTACATGTTTTCTACCATTGAAAAAGACATTTAGTTGTATGTATTTACACATGTATGTATGCACGCACGTCTGTATGTGAGAATGAATAAATGTGTGTGTACCCAGGAAAGACAGAAGAACTGGATCCTCTGTGAACTTAAGTCATAAGCGTATAATATGATGTGGATGTTGGGAACAAAACTTGGAGTTCACGCTAGACTGGCTGGCTGGCATAATCCAGGGACTGTCCTCTCTGCTTTCCCCCGTGTTGGAGTTCCTGGTGTGCACTGTCCTGGGTGTCAGGATTAAAAACACAGGCTCTTACACTTTTGTGACACTTTACAGACAAAGCCATCTCACCAGTCCCTAGATGTTATTTAAGTCCAATATGATTAATAGCCTTGCCTGACACCACTTATAATCTAAAATTCATTAGACTTGCTGATAAACGACACATTACTATGAAGAAACGTCTTATGAAATACCAAACTGCAGTCTGTACACACTCACATGCACTCAGTTCCATAATTATTCTGAAAACACTGTCAGACTTCGGTAATTTTTCTATGTCTCCTTATTCTTTTAAAGACTAGTTTATCATAGGACATATATAATAAAAATTGATCTCAAGAGAGAAATCAAATGCAGCAAAACTCAAAAATTTGGATACACACTGTATTCTTGAAAAATTCTGTACTGTTCTGTAGCTCTGAAATATAAAATACACATGAAAAAATTAAGCTTAATTTCAATAATATATAAGTATAAAGATACAATATAGTATACAAGTCAGAGCTGAAAAGTATATTGGAAGGAGAAGAGGCAACCCTCATTATATCTTTAAGGGTAAAAGGCATACTTTGTGAACAGATTAAGAGGTGCCAGAAGGGCTTTTAAAAATGTTGAATTTGAACCTTGCTAAATTACTATCTATCTATACTAGGAATGGAGTCTCACTGTAATCTTGAGGTCAGACTGTGTTCCATAGTGAATTCCAGCCAGGATGTGCTAGAGTCCTGTCCCACAAACAAAGAAATAATAACAAAAGGGTCACCTATTCAAATATGCAAGTAAATAAACAAAATAAAATCTCATTTAGATAGCGACATCAATATTAATCATGAAAACTTGGTATCATGTAAATTAAACTTTTTATAAATCTTTAATTTTCAGCTGTTAAGTATAATAGCATACTGAAGGAAAACCCAGCACAACAGCATAAGAAAACTAGCTGATGTTTTATTGTAAGGACAATGGACCTTAACCTCACAGATGTAAGTCTTATGTTCTTTAGTACTCCAGAAGAATACTTAGAGTCTTAATGGCACGAATAATTTCTAAACTTGTCCCAATACTTATTAGATGGTACCACTAAACTAGAATTTATTGAATAAACATTTACCATTCAAAAATGGGCTTTTCTAATTGTCGTTTTGCTCAGTAAATAAACAGTATTTGTAAATGGTATTCCTGAAATAAAATCAAGAACTGTGAGAACTTTAACTCTTCAAGGTATTATATTTCTAGACAGAAGACACTTCTATTTAAGAAAACATAACTTTTAAAAACATTCCAGAAAAAAATAAAGGCGTGTACATCTCCCCGAAGCCTGTGGTTGTTAACTGTGCCCAGAACTGTCAAGGGTACTGTGGAGGAATGCCATGCCTTTCTTTGATGTGCAAAAAAGGCGGGGCACTATAAAGCCTAGATTGTTACTTGACATCCAAAGTGCTGAACTCCCTTTTAAGATCCTCTCTTGGTGCCATGCTTCTTAACAGAATTTATTCTATCTGGGCTCAAACATGTTATATACAAGATTTTGGGGGCTGGAGAGATAGTTCAACAGTTAAGAGCACTGGCTGCTCACAGGTTCAATTCCTGGCACCCACATGACAGCTCACAACTATCTGTAACTCCAGTCTCAAGGGATCTGACACCTTCATCACAGACATACATGCAGGCAAAACACCAATGTACATAAAATAAAAAATAAATTATTAAAATACAGATTTTGAAGAATGTTTCTTTGGCACAACGCAATGAAAGGTATGAAAGACATTCATAGACTTTGAGCTAATCAAAGTGGGAGAAGCACATCCCTCATCCCACCACTTGGGTTAAGGGGAAACCGAGGCCCAGAGCAGAGCAGCTGGAGGCTGCTTTTCATGCTGTTTCTCATTGGAAAGAACGAAAGCTTCTTCATCAAAGTGTGTAAAAACAAAGACCTACTTCACATTAAAAAAAAAAAAAGACAAATTTACCCTTCTACTACATTTTTATGGTAGAAAAAGGTAATATTCTATAATGCTATTTATGAACTAGGGGATGGGTGGACATCTCAAGGTGAATCTGTTACTTCTTTCCATCCAAGTCAGCAGGCGTCTCACTGGGTGAGACACATGCAAAGCCTTTGTAGGACACAAGACTCCAAAGGGTATGACAACTTTTAGGAGCTGCAGCTTTGATATTTAAGATGTGAGGCTGCATTGAATCAAGAAGGCAGAGAAGTTTTTCTGAATTCAAGCACACATATTTTAATCTAGGAAAGAGGAATGCCAAAGGCTGCACTCCTAAAATAAGATTTTCCATCAAATATACGATCATACAACAGATGGATCTGCTAAGCATACAGATCTAGCTAACAACAGTTATAACCCCCTCCCCCACCAATAATCACAAATCATGGCATCTTGGCATACTTTACTACTGCTCTCAGGCTTAAGGTGCAGTCCAGTGGAAGAATGTGTAGCATGCACAAAGCCCAGAGGTGAGGTGAGGGCTCAAACCTTAATACTGCAAATAAAATAAAGTAGTACTACCTGTTTGTGCTATATAAGACAAACAGACATGATATGGTGCATTTTTCAATTAAAAGAAGTACAAACCCTACTCATCAATAAATTTGATCCTAAATAAATTAACTAGTTATAATAAATATTAATACCACACTTGCTGGCTATCTTGAAATAAGTCTAGTCTAGATAACTGAAATGAAAAGAAAATGAAGTATTTTACAAGGTTTTCTCTCTTCCTTTTACTTTCTTTTTCTTCTGTGGTAGGCATTAGGGATTGAACCCAGGCCTCATGCATGCTGGGTAATCAAACCGTGGTCCTCTGGAAGAGCAATGAGTGCTCTTAACTGCTGAACCTTCGCTTCATCCCCTTCAACGACAATTTAGTGACTGAATATTTTGCAGTTATACAGTGGTAACTTTTTTGTTTGTTTGAGACAGAGCCTCACTATGTACCCTGCTGAGCTCTCCCTGCCTCTGCCTCTGCCTCTGAGGATTGGGATTAAGAGTGTGTGCTACCCCACTATGACCCCCACTGGTTATATTTAAGTGTGATAGATTAAATAATCATGAATCACACCATGAAAAACAATGCATACATAAAATCACTATTTAGGGAAAAATATTTATTCAGCTTTCTCAATTTACTGGTTTCAATAATCTTGGGGTTCAAAAACTTTCAATTGTGTATAGTATAGTAATGCATACCTGCAATTCTGGCACCTGGGAGGCTCAGATAGGGGGACTGAGAATTCAAGGTCAGTCTGTGATACACAGCAAGACCATGTCTCAAAAAACAAGGCTAGGGAGATGGTTCAGTGTGTAAACTGTTTAAATCACAGCTCAGATTCTCAAAATCAACACAGAACAGGAAGTGGTAGTGCAAACCCTGCAGTTCTCCTCCTACAGTGATGAAATGTGGAGACTGGAGGATTCCGGGAAGCTCACAGCATCAGCTAGCCTGGTGTAGGCAGTGGTGAACAAGAGATCCTGTTGCAGACAAAGTGGAGACAAGGACTGACACCAAGGCTGTCCTTGACTGCAACACCTGTGCTATGGCACATGTAAGCCCCTCCCACATAAAGCCCACGGCTTGATTTGTTATAGTTTTCATATTTATAGGTAAAACAATGGCTATAAACCATATATACCTATCCTCTCACATATTTATTTATTTTTTATATTTTTCAGAAGGGTTTCTCTGTGTAGCCCTGATTGTCCTGGAACTCTTCCTGTAGATAAGGTTGGCCTCAAACTCACAGAAATCTGCCTGCATCTGCCTCCTGAGTGACAGGATTAAAAGTGTGCACCACCACAGCCTGGTTCATAATTACTTTTAAAACATTCTTTGGGTGGTGAAAATACTTAGGCTCTACTTTCTTAGCAAATTTCAAGTACCCAATGCAGTCTTGTTACCTACAAGGTTCATCACAGCACACAGTAGCATTCTGGGTGTTATTCTTTTACAACTGAAACTATGTTATTTCTTGACTAACATCCCCAGTTACTCTTCCACCCACTCTTGGACCTCTAGTGTACTTTCCAGACTGATTGGGCTAACTTCACTAAGTACAATGTGCTTCAGGCCTACCCACCCAGCACAGTGAAAGAAATGCCAGAATAAACAATGACTTATTAATGTCCCACTTTGAAGTAGTTAAGAAAAACCATTTACCTGCGTTTACTAGGAATTACTCCAACTTCGTCACTCTCACCATCTGGTGTAACCTGCCTGGCTTGCCACCACTCATCGTCAGAAGCATTGATAACATGGAGAATATCTCCAAATTTGAAGTTCAATCCTTGACTGGGAAGGCCACTATCTTTAGTCTTGTCGTAATCAAAAAGGGCTCTAGACTCAGAAGAAAAAAGTTCATAATAATTTGTTATAGTGGTATTAATCAACTTTAAAAACATATAGGATTCTAGAAGTATATAAAATTTGTACAGACAAATTATTAGTATAGTATAGTACTTGTATTGACAAAACATTCAGACTCAATTTTACATTATAGATAAGAGAGTAAGACAAAAAAGAAATCACAGAAATCATTCTGTAATGGGAACAGTCTTAAGTATATTTTTTATTGCTTTCAGTATTTTAGGACAGACTGCATGCTTATTTATTTGATATAGAGAATTGGTATACAGCTGAGGTGGGCCCAAAACTCAGTATTATTCTTGCGTTAGCCTCCTAAGTGCTGGGATTTCTAGTTTCTTTACCTCACTGTGAGGAAATTAAATGGACACATGTGACTCATTAGCACTCTTTCTATTGGGCAGTGACACAGACACTTTAGAGTAGGGTGGTTTCAGTGCTAGATCCAACACTTCCTGGGGCTTTGCTGTACTTTGTTTTACTCTGACAGTTTATTTGGTTTCACTTTGCTGTTTCTTTCCTAATATTGCAGAATTTCTCAGAGGATTACATCATATTTGGTAAAGTGTGTAAGAGAAATTTAAAAAAAAAAATCTTTGGGTACTCTGGGCTACCCTTGCAATCTCAGCTAGCCATGAAATTGAGGCAGGAGGATTGCTTAAGTTGAGGAGTTCGGGGAGAGCCTTGGCAATATACTGACACACCATCTCACTATAAAAAAAAATTGAATTTAGCACCCAAAATTTCTTTCACTATAATCCAATAACAAACTAAATTGGATTCTTAAATGAAAAGAAACATAGTTAATTTAGAAAAATAAAATGTAAACATTATCTATTGTCTATTTTGATTAGACATTTAGAAGAAAACCCTCCAAACTCCTATCCATAGATTAACATAGGTATACACGTATATAAAACTATACCAAGAGTGATTATTATTATTATTTTTTCGAGACAGGGTTTCTCTGTGGTTTTGGAGCCTGTCCTGGAACTAGCTCTTGTAGACCAGGCTGGTCTCGAACTCACAGAGATCCGCCTGCCTCTGCCTCCCAAGTGCTGGGATTAAAGGCGTGCGCCACCACGGCCCGGCTTCCAAAAGTGATTATTTTACTAGTTGACTACTTCTTTCACTTGTTTGCAAAAGTAGAATTAGCAAAAAAAAAAAAAAAAAAAAAAAAGTAGAATTAGCAGTTCAAAAGTCATTATCAATAAAAATTAAGTACAGTTAACTTTATATAAGGTGCCAAATTTTTTAAAAGACTTTATTAATTTAATCTTCACAATGTTAAGTCTTTCAAAATTTGTTAAAAAGGAATTTTTTAACTACTATTTAACTAATTAACATACAATATGTAAATAAATTAATTCAAGTCCAAATAAGCTCTCTTAAAAGTAGAGGGAAAACCTGGGCTGCAGTGCACTTGCCTGGAATGAATAAGGACATGAGCCTGACTCTCAGCACCAGGGAAACAGTGCACTATACTCCCCAGCATTTCCAGCATATGGCAAAGGGAACCAAGGAGAACTGTGGTAAACAGACTGAAATCCAAACATGAATTCTTTTGTCCTAAGCTGAAAACTGAAAATTAAGGTAAAATCTTTCCATGCTACCCAACACCTTTTTTTTTCTGGGGGCGGGGAGGGTAATTTTTGGCGTAGAGTTAATTGCTCTTTGGAAAGAAGTCAGTTTTGGACACAGTGGAATGCAGCTGTTCTCTACGTTTCCTTTCTATAACATATATGTTAATGGCCTAACTAGTTTTATGTAGTCTTTTACAGCATTGCTTTTCATTTTGTTATTTTATGTGCAGGAGTACATGTAGACAAATTTAACCCAAACAAACTTATGCAATCAATTCTAAAACATTAACCTAGCCGGGCGGTGGTGGCGCACGCCTTTAATCCCAGCACTCGGGAGGCAGAGGCAGGCGGATCTCTGTGAGTTCGAGACCAGCCTGGTCTACAGAGCTAGTTCCAGGACAGGCTCCAAAACCACAGAGAAACCCTGTCTCGAAAAAACCAAAAAAAAAAAAAAAAAAACCTAAAACATTAACCTAAATTTTTTGCCTTTCTTTATACCATTATTAATTCAAAGGGTCACATAATCTAAACTATTAAAATAATATCCTAACTTTTGAAAGACAAGTCTGAAAGTCACTCATGGAAATGTTTTTACTGATTTGTATTGAATTTTTCTATAGTAAATTCAAGTCAGTCACAGTAAAAAAAAAAAAAAACAACAACAACTAAAAGTCTGCATACATAAATGATTAAGTGACGTCACAATTGTAAGTAAACCTCACCTGACGTAGAGGGATCGCTTCTGGCTAGTTCGGAGAGAACCCGACCCTGAACTAATGCTACTGCTCATCAGCTGTTCCCGTAAGTCATGGATTTTAGCTTCAAAACGACTGTACTCTGATGGGAAAAAAAGAAATAAACTAAGAACAAATTTCTTAAAGGTAAAATGTAAACTATATAAAGTGTCTTTAAAACTGACCTAATGACCTAAAAACTCTAAAATTAGTTAGGTCATTAACTTCTTTTTTTTTTTTAAATTGTTTTTATTGAGCTATATATTTTTCTTCATTCCCCTCCCTTTCACCCTTTCCCATGGTCCCCATGATCCCAATTTACTCAGGAGAGCTTGTCTTTTTCTACTTCCCATGTGGATGAGATTCATGTATGTCTCTCTTAGGGTCCTCTTTGTTGTGTAGGTCCTCTGGGATTATGAATCGTAGGCTGTTTTTTCTTTGCTTTAGGTCTAAAAGTCTCTTATGAGTGAGTACATATGATATTTGTCTTTCTGGGTCTGGGTTACTTCACTCAATATGTTTTCTAGATGCATCCATTTGCCTTCTGATTTTAAAATGTCATTGTTTTTTTCTGCTTTGTAGTACTCCACTGTGTAAATGTACCTCCATTCTTCAATAGAGGGGGGGCATTTAGGTTGTTTCCAGGTTCTGGCTATGACAAACAATGCTGCTATGAACATAGTTGAGCACATGTCCTTGTGGTACAAGTGAGCATCGTTTGGGTACACACCCCAAAGTGGTATTGCTGGGTCCTGAGGAAGGTTGTTTCCTCATTTTCTGAGAAATAACCACACTGACATCCAAAGTGACTGTACCAGTTTGCACACCCACCAGCAATGGAGGAGTGTTTCCTTTTCCCCACATCCTCTCTAGCATAAGCTGTAAATGTTTTTGATTTTGGCCATTCTTACAGGTATAATATGGAATCTCAGAGTTGTTTTGATTTTCATTTCTCTGATGGCTAAGGATGTTGAGCATTTCCTTAAGTATCTTTCAGCCATTTTAGATTCCTCTGTTTAGATATGTACCCCATTTTTTTTATTAGATTATTTGCTCTTTTGATGTAGGTCACATGTAAGTATAAAGTATGTCTACAAGTTTAAAACAGTAGTAAGGGTCTAACTCTACCAGAAATTAGAACTGGCTAGTGGAGGATGTTTTTGTTCAAATCATATTTGATCCACTAAAAGAAAACTCCACAAATTAAATAACACTAGCAGTTTTCATTACCTTTTAATTTAGGTGTAAAATTTAAAAAGCAGGACTTGAATATTCCAGTTTTCAATTAAAAATAGAAATCTACAATAATTAATGTTAGATACTTTGATTGCTGCAATTTTCCATGAGAGAAAAACTCTCAAATACAGAACTTGTGCAAAGTTAGTAATAATAGAAAAATATACCCGAACCAGATAGTAGAACTAAATTTAACTAGTTTATAACTTTTAAATGATCACCAAAATAAGAAAGGTAATCAGAAGTAACATTCATAAAATTAAAAAATTTCAATTTTTTGAAGCATTTTAAACCATAGTATAATTCATAATCTTATGAATCAGAATAATGTCTTCACAAGGGCACGCCAGAAGACACACTCTTGAAATGAACAGCTGATGTTACACGAGCACTTACAGAGCAGTACTGGGATCTGCAGAGAGCAGTAAACAACTCAATTCCCTGGCACTGTCAACCTGGTCAAAGCCTCTGCTCAGTCAGAACATTACTGCAATCTTTTTCTTTTCTTTTTTTTTTATTTTATTTTTTATTTTTTTTATTTTTTTAAAACCCCAACAAAAAAATTTATTGGTTCACTGCTATCAAGTACACATAATAGGTAATGGTGATTTCTTTTTTTTTTCTTGCTGATTTTTTTATTAATTAATTAATTTAATTATTAAAGATTTCTGCCTCTTCCCCGCCACCACCTCACATTCCCTCCCCCTCCCCCAATCAAGTCTTCCTTCCTCCTCAGCCCAAAGAGCAAGCAGGTTTCTCTGCCCTGTGGGAGGTCCAAGGACCACCCACCTCCATCCAGGTCTATTAAGGTGAGCATCCAAACTACCTGGGCTCCCACAAAGCCATTACATGCAATAGGATCAAGAACCCATTGCCATTGTTCTTCAGTTCTCAGTAGTCCTCATTGTCCATTATGTTCAGCGAGACCGGTTGAGAAAGTATGGAATATATACATATTAGAGTACTACTCAGCAGTAAAAAACAATGACTTCTTGAATTTTGCATACAAATGGACGGAAATTGAAAACACTATCCTGAGTGAGGTAAGCCAGACCCAAAAAGAGGAACATGGGATGTACTCACTCATATTTGGTTTCTAGCCATAAATAAAGGACATTGAGACTATAATTCGTGACTCTAGAGAAGCTAAATAAGAAGGTGAACCCAAAGAAAAACATATAAGCATCCCCCTGAATATTAACCTTCATCAGGCGATGAAAGAAGACAGAGACAGAGACCAACATTGGAGCACTGGACTGAAGTCTCACGATCCAAAGGAGGAGCAGGAGAGTGAGCACGAGCAAGGAACTCAGGACGGCGAGGGGTGCACCCACACACTGAGGCAATGGGGATGATCTATCGGGAACTCACCAAGGCCAGCTGGCCGGGGACTGCAATCTTTTTCTGACCCTGAAAAGTATCCTCTGCTGCGTCCACACAGGCTGAGGCTGGGCAGCTCTAGCAGTAAAGTCACAGATGAGGACTTCCGATGCCCTTGTATAATCTACCTAGATTTCATCTATCTTGTTACGACATTTGCTGATTTTACTGTCTTTGACCACTTGATGAGGGAGGGCCGCCTGATGGTCACTTCCCCTTCCAAGTGAGTTCTTCAAACTGAATACATCTCTTACTTTTTAAATTAAAGAAAAAAAACTATTTATTTGGTGTGTTGGGGGAAGGTATACATATTTCATGGATCCTGTGTAGGGATCATTTGACATCTTGTGGAAATTGGTTCTCTACTGTGTGGATTTGGGACTGAACTCAGGTCATCAGGCTTGGTCACAGTGCCTTTACTTGCTCAATAATCTTACTAGCCTATCAAGCAACTCACAGTAGTAAAGACTCACGATATCCTAACTTAGTAGTTTACACGTAGTATCATATCACTAATTTGAAGCAGAAACTGTTAATTTGGCCAGTGTGTCTTGTTCCAAGTTGGATTTGGGACTCATCATTGCTTGAGTCTTTTACTTTTTGGCAAAGGGTATCACAAAATAACACAGCATTTTCCCTGCCTGAGTCTGGGAGCCAGCCATCTGTCCAAACAGCCTCAGTTTTTAATGAGGTATTCCTCATTAGAAGGCAAAACCTAGGGACTATGCATGCTCATTGCTACTAGGGTGTGATTGGGCCAGGACCCTCAGTGGTATTATGTATAACAAATATGGATATTTGTATATGCATATAAAGATGTTTATGACTATATTTGTTATGTATATTTACATAACCTGAAAATTGAGCTCATACCAAATTTTTGAACTCTAACCCAACATTACAGAGTTAATATTTAGCTCTTTCCTTTCTGTGTAATTCGTAAAAATCATGGGTAATAAATACTGGCTAACCACGTGTACTCACTTTATGAAGTTTCTGTACATAACCAAGCATCTGCTCCTTCAGGAGCCACTATTTTCCTGGTTGTGCTGACTACTCACACCAGGATGTAACCTGACAGGAAGTCCTTCTGGTGGGTTACGCTCAATGGACAATGATAACACTTCTTATGCTCTTGGCTCCAAAACTTGCCTATTCTGAGCTCAATTTTCAGGTTTCTCTATGGAGAAACACTATGAGCGGCAAGTACATCTATTCAATATGGGGTATGTGCTAGACTTAGGTAAAAGTCAATGGGCATTAAAAAAAAAAATCAAGACTTTATGTGTTCTGTTCCACTGTAACAATCCTTCCTGTTAGCAGAAAGTTCTTATGAATGTATTAAATTGAAATTTCAAACATTTACTTTCTAAAGGATTTTTTAAATAAAAAATTAAATCAAAATATAAATACATCACTTCTGCCTTCCTTTTCCTCCCTCTACCCCTCTAACATCCTCCTTCCTTTCACTCTCTAACCAACGGCTTCCTTTTATTACTATTGTCACATACACAATACATAAACGAACAAGTACAAACTGCCAACTATGAATGTTACATAAACACATTTATTTTCCTTTGAAAACATTGCCATTGAATATTTTCAGCTTTTCTCTATCTTTGTTTTATTTTGTTTACTTTTATATAAATTCCTCACTGAATTTATGCAATGTCTGTTTTTTTTTTTTTTTTTTTTTTTTTAGCTTATATTAATCTCTATCATGGTTCTTCTACTCTGTAGTTTTCTTTCAAAGTGAATGCATAAACTGCTATGGAAGCTGAGGTTAAACTTCACATCATATGTTATCTGTTGATGAGTTTTGCCGCTACTTTCTGCTGTTTATTAACACCTTCATATGAATGGTCAGGTTAGCTAACTTTAAAACTATATATTACTCTTGAGTTCAATTTTGCTGGACTAGGAAAATAAAAGTAAATATAATAACATCGGGTAATTATATTTCTTCTAGATGCTAAATTATAGACTATTTAATGCCTAAATTATAAATTATTTAATGTAGTTTCTTCAGCCACATCATTTTTTCCTTCCTCATCATGTTGTTTATGAATATCAACAAGCATGCTACTGTGTATTCTTCTGGGTGTTCAAACTGGTCAATTCCCTGAGGTTTTACTAGTTAACCGGTAATGTTGATGCCTACTAGAGTTTTACACATGTTTACTATAGTATTACCTCAAATTTTCCATTATTACTTTCTTCCCTTAGGAATCTAGTCAAATTATTTCATGATGCTTTATTATCTAGAAACAAAGTGTACCATAAACTCCATTATTCTATTTTAAATACTAGAAAAATATCATAAACTTGGTTAATAAGTATAATCTAACTCAAAAGAAAAAACTGAGTAACTTTATTTTCTTTGGCAGCATTACTATTTTTACTTATGGTCTTTATTAATCTTTCAAATAAATGAATTAGTAAAAACAATATTAATATGTGTTAAGTTGGAAGTCAAATTAAAAAGAAACTTGAAAATTAATCCAAATAATGGTTCAATCACAAAGCAGTTGGCAGAGGAAGTGTTCTCAATCTTAATGAAAAAATACTTCTGGCCTGGAAAATAAGTTGGTTTAGACTGGACAAATACTGGATTAGCAAATTAAAACAAACATAAAAGAGTTAAGGTTATAAATGAAACATTATTAAGGGCTGGGAATGTAGCTCAAATGGCAGGTGCTTGCCTAAATGAATAAAGCCTGTGTCTTGATCCTCAGCATAGTATAAAAACAGGCATGGTGACTTTCAACCATAATTCTAGTATCTGGGAGGTAGGAAGGCAGGAGGAGCAGTTCAAGGTTATCCTTAGTTACACTGAGTTCAATAACAGCCAAGGCTACATGAAAGCCTGTCTCAAAAAAGAAAAAAAAAAGTTAAAAAAAGTAAACATTGCCAAGAGGAAGAACTTAAAATAATGGAAATAACTAAAATGTACAATTGTTATAGGTAACAAGGACTGTGTTACCTTCAGGTCGATATTGTGCAACGATAGTGACAGCTTGGCCTGCATTTTTTAATGCTGCTGCTGCTTGTTCATGACTCGCAGCTCTGAGATCAACACTGTTTACCTATAAAGAAAATCAAATATTAATGTAAGAAATCAATGGTCTGTTATGTGGGTAGGTACAGATTAGCTGCATTACCTTTATTATTTAAATACAATGTACAGTAAAAAATACATGATTATTTTAAACAATTTGATTCACTAAAAATACTTTATCAGTAAGAAAAGAAAGTCAAACATAAAAGGATTTCAGAAGGCTGGCTACCCAGCTAATAATATGGTATCAGGATGATTTCTAACTGGTTTTCCTCTGTAGAACCAACCATGCATTTCTTGGATAAAGTCCTCTTGGCTACAATGCATGACTGTATGTTTCTAGATCCACTCTATTTCTTTGTGGAGGGTCCCAACATCTATATTCACAAACGTAGCTTTCTTGTTCTGTTTGACTAAGTCCAGCCTCACAGACTGAGTTAGGAAAAAGTTACATTTCTTTTGATTTGCTGGAATTTCTTACTTTTTTTGAAGTTTCTCAGAGAAACTGCCTACATTAGTGCCTTTGATTTCTCTTTCTTGCTCCACATATGTAATCCACATACTATAAAAATATATTTATATTGGTACTGGAATCAAAACTATGACTTTGTGAATGTCAAATACATGCTCCACCACAAAATTATAATCCAAGCCTTTGATTAGTGATTTAGTGTCTGTCTTTCCTTGCTACAGATCTCTTAAAATTTATTTTTGGTTTATATCTTTCCTAAATTTATGAAAAGTGATATATGTACCAAATATCTATGTGTGTGTGTGTGTGTGTGTATGTTTAGTAACCACTTTTGTTTTAAAGTGTATTTTCTTATTATTTGTGCTTTTGATTTTTATCTAATGATGTACTTAAATGTTTGTCCTGGAGTTTTTATGTTGTGTTCAATTTTGAAGATCGTTTTGCACATTTTCCTCTTGGTCCTAAATATCTTTCTATTTTATTTTCATGGCATTTCCTCAGAGAGGACTCTGAGCATTTACACGTCAGTGTCACTGATGTACACTGCCAAACAGTGCTGATCCAGGGGAGTCTTGTACTCTCTGGAGTGGTCTGGACTGTGCGGTTGGGCTGTGCTGCTGCCCCAACACATTTTGGCAACATAGTATGTCAGTGACCCACATAAGCTGGTCTCACACGGGCAACTTAAAATTCTCTACTTTTGCTCTGAGTTTTTCACACCAAAGCCTATGCCAACTGAAAATGTACTTTGACTGAAGGTGTGAAGTGAAGGTCCTAAGCTAATTTTATTTTCCCAACTAGCTTAACACCAATTTGTCCTTATCACACTATAACTTATTTTTAAAAAGACCAAACTACTGTATCTCTTCACAAATGTAAAATAAAATAAAACAAAAGCCCCTATGACTAATTAAGATGGAGGCATCTGACAATCATACACTCACGAAACTACTTAAAGAACATCCACTATCCAGCCCCAAGAGTTCTACTTGGCACTTAAAAACAAAAACAAAAAACCTTTTTATTGATTCTTTGTGAATTTCATATCACGCACCCCAATTCTACTCATCTCCCTGTGTCTCCATAATGTCCCTCTGCCCTTGCATCCCCCCCCCGAGAAAACAAAAAGTAAATGTAATAAAAGACAAAAAATTAAAGTGTCCAAAAGTGACAAGAGGACACCAATGGTCGCTCTCATTCTTGACAGTAGTGAGGGAGGAGGAATAGATGGAAATAGGAAGATACCAGTAAGGAAAACTTTACTCAGCATCTTATGGTTTCTTGTAGACTGGGGAAACATAAAATTTCTAGGAAGTCACAAGGCAAGTCTATGCCCAACCTGTCAACCTCATTACCATGGATCTTGACTGAGTATTCAGATAAATGTTTGGGCACTGAAACATAAGCATTAAGAAAGATCTAATCATTCCTGAATTGTAGAGGGTATTCCCAAATATAACAGTAGCTGTGGTAGTTTGAATGCAACTGGCCCGCATAACCTCATAGGGAGAGGCACTATTAGTAGGTGTGGCCTTGTTGGAGGAAGTGTGTGTCTATATGGGAGCAGGCTTTGAAGTTTCCTGTATTCAGGTTATTGCCCAGTGTCTCAGTCGACTTCCTGTTGCCTGCAAGCCAAGATGTAGCCAGCACCTCATCTGTCTGCACTCCATCATGCTCCCTGCCATGATGATAATGAACTAAACCTCTAAAATTGTTAAATGAGCCTTCTCAATTAAATGTCTTCCTTATAAGAGTTGTCATGGTTATGGTGTTTCTTTACAACAATAAAAAACCAAACTAAGACAGAAGCCTACTAAATTTAGCTCATAATAATACTTAAAGCAGTTAAAATACTAAAAATTGACACTGAAGAAGCTTCACGGTGTTGAAAATTAACAGGAACTCTTTACTTTCAGTTGCTCAGGGAAAAAAGTGTACCAAGACAGGTGAAACAAAGCCCTCCAGGTCAGTGCAGACAGAAGATAGAATGAGAAACAAATATTCCCAAGGTAGAGAAAAAAAAGGTACGTTCAGAGAACACAAAGAACTACAGCACTCCAAGAAGTGGGCAGTTGAGTTGTAAAGCAGTTTGGGATGGTGTCAGTTCAGCTGTAAAACATGAGAATTTTCAGTGCTCAGAAAATGCTTACTTGATCCTACTCTTAAAAACCAAACAAAAGCCAGCAAAACAAAACAACCGAGCAAAAACTCCCACCAAATTAAACTGAAGCTATAACAAAATACAGTACAACTACAGATTATGTTCATACAACTTGATTCTGGCAGCCTAAGATACGAAGCACTCCCTAGTCCTAGGATTAATCCCTGCCATTCAAATTACTCTCTTACAGAATAATAACATATAGGATTCACTTCATACTTTAAAACAATTCTGGATATTAAATTATTTAGAAAGGGAGAACAAGAGAGGGGGACAAGAGAGGGGGGACAGGAGGAGAGATCCCTTTGGTTCCCACCCACAGTTTGCATGCCCACCCCTCCCTGCTAATAAGAGAGAGGAGGGGGGAGGGAAGGTCAGAGCACAACTTGCTACAGCTGGTTCTCTCTTTTCACCTTGTGGGCCCAGAAACTGAACTCAGGTCATCAGGCTTAATAGCAAGTGTCTTTCATCTTGTGTGTCCTATTTCATTTATTATTTTATCCAAAATGTCTCATGATAGTTTAGATTATAAGACAAGCAAAGATGGAAGAAAATGTAACTTATCAAGACAGAGAGAAGTTAGGTGAGTGTGGAGCCACATGCCTGTCATCTCAGTACTTAGGAAGGCAAAGGGTATCCATGAGTTGCTGGCCACGCTAGACGACACTATAGAAAACAGAAGGCCAACTAGGGTTTTAATGAGAACCTGTTACTAAAAATGATTATTATTATGATAAAAATGTTAACAGCTGTAGAGACAGATGATGTTGATGATGAGTTTGCAGACTTTGAGCAAAGGCATAAAAACTATCAAAAATGAACAAATTGAATTGCTAGGAAAAAAATTACCAGATTTTATTTGAAAAACTTAGCAGTATAGTAAAATTAGCTAAAGAAAAATAGGAAACTTGAACATAAGTCAAAACAAGTTTCCAAGCTGAAATGTAAAGACAGGAAAAGAAGAACACGAGGAAAGACAGACTCTATCATCACCTGTGTAATAGTATCACACAGTCTAACAAAGACATGGGTATTCTGAAGAGATACTGACCGAGGAACTTCCAAAACTGATGTGAGATGGCAAAAAAGGTAACAGCACTTGCCATGTAAGCTTGTTAACCTGAATTTGATATCCTGAGTCCACAGAGGAAGAAAGCTGACTTAAGAAGACTGTCCTTTGACCTCAACCCACAGCATGCGTGCTCAACACCACTCATACCCAATAATTTAAAAAAAGTGCTGAAACTTCCCGAATTTTGCGTGCAAATGGATGGAAATAGAAAACACTATCCTGAGTGAGGTATCCCAGACCCAAAAAGAGGAACATGGGATGTACTCACTCATAATCGGTTTCTAGCCATAAATAAAAGACATTAAGCATATAATGTATGATCCTATAGAAGTTAAATAAGAAAGTGAACCCAAAGAAAATCATATAGTCATCCGCATGGAGAGGGGGAAGTAGACAAGATTGCAGGGCAAAAACTGGGAACTTGCGGGTGAGGTGGCATGGGGCAAAGGGGAAATGGGATGAGAAATATGAGAAGGGGAGGATGGGAGGAGCTCGGGGGATTGGAATGGTTGGGATATAGGAAGGATGGATACGGGAGCAGCGAAGTATATATCCTATCTAAGGGAGCCATCTTAGGGTTGGCAAGAGACTTGACTCTTGAGGGGTTCGCAGGTGTCCAGGAATATGTCCCCAGCTGGTACCTTGGGCAACTAAGGAGAGGGAACCTGAAATGACCCTATCCTATACTGATGAATATCTTGCATATCACCTTAGAACCTTCATCTGGCGATGGATCGAGGTAGAGACAGAGTCTCAATCTGGAGCAACGGTCTGAGCTCTTAAGGTCCAAATGAGGAGCAGAAGGAGGGAGAACATGAGCAAAAAATCAGGACCACGAGGGATGCACCCACCGTGACAGTGGAACTGATTTATTGGGAGCCCACCAAGGCCAGCTGGTCTGGGACTGAATAAGCATGGGTTGATTCCGGACTCTCTGAGCATGGCGGTCAATGAAGACTGATGAGAAGCCAAGGACAATGGCACTAGGTTTCGATCCTAATACATGAACTGGCTTTGTGGGAGCTTAGACTGTTTGGACGCTCACCTTTCTGGACGTAGATAGAAGGACCTTGGTCTTCCCGCAGGGCAGGGAATTTGGACTGCTCTTCAGTATCAAGAGGGAGGGGAAATGGAGTGGGGGGAGGAGAAGAGGAGTGGGGATAGGGGGAGGGAAGTGGGGGGAGGGGGCAATATTTGGGAGGAGGGGAGGGAAATGGGAAACGGGGAGCAGGTGGAAATTTTAATTAAAAAAGAATAAAAAAAAAATAAAAAAAAATAAATAAAAAAGAATCTGACGCAGTCATTTCCTTCCCTTATGTGAGGACAAGAAACAAACAGTAGAGGGGATAACTAAGCTGCAGGTGAATATGCATTTTTATGAACAATTTGATTTGGCAATTGGAGTTTTCATTTATAACAACTTCTTAATACAGTGGACCAACAATCCTTTGTAATTAAAGGTGTCCTTTTCTCCCCCGGTAGTTGGTAAGGAAAGTGGGGATTCACTTCCCATTTCTTGGGTATTTCAGTTTTCTGATTATTTTGAAATGGACTGAGTTCCCTGCCTGCCTTGTATGACACCTGCAGCCTGCCTGGAAGACAGCTCCTTCAGCCTGAGCACCCCCTGTCCTCTGGTGACTTGCTTGTTCAGTCTGCCTGCCCTTACAGTCTACTTAGTGTTTCTTTAAGGAGACCTGTATCTGAATTTCATAAAAAATGTGACTTTGATTTTGTTGTTAATGTTTTGTTTTGTTTTAATGTAATCTCTATATACCAAGGACAGACCCATCAAGTGCTAAGCTTGGCTGAATAATTTTTATTCTTCGCCATTCTTCAATAAACGTGTTTTTTAAAAAAAAAAAAGTGCTGAAAAAGAAAAAAAATGTTGACAGTTCTATATTCAGTGAAATTATGAGAAATGTAGGTGAATAAAATATATTTAAAGAAATCAGTACTGAAGGAAAAGTTAAAAAAAAAGAATCGAACATTATAGGGTAAAAAAAAAAGCAAAGATATGAGACTAGAATTAACTACTGTTATTCTACCTGGGGATGTAGTTCAGTGGTGGAGCAGATGTGTGGATCTGAGGCCCTAGGTTCAGCCCAAGTGCCACAAATAATGGTAATCATTATATAACAATAAATACCGTTAGATGCAGAAAATGTCAGCTTGGATTAAAAAAAAAACCCAAAAACACCAAATAAGACTGAACTCCACAATGCGTATCAAAAGTATACTTTTAAATTATTTTTAAAATTCATTTTTTAATGATTAACAGCTCACAGCAAAGAAAATAAAACATCTAATTATCATATCCTACCGATATAATACGATCTCCTTTTCTGAGTTCTCCACTGAGATCAGCAGGTCCTCCAGCCAGGATGAAGGAAATAAATATTCCTTCTCCATCTTCACCTCCCACAATGTTGAAACCAAGTCCTGTTGAGCCACGATGAAGAACAACTTTTCTAGGTTCTCTAAAAGTTAAGGAAAAAAATTAAATACCTTAGAGATTTTATGTAAACTTGAACACTCTTCACAGAAGAGCATCTTACTGATGACTCCTGTGAGGGGAGGAGGTTCTCCTGTGGAGCCCTGGCTGACCTTCAACTATCTGGTCTCAAATTCATAGCAATTCTACCTAGTCTCCTGAGTATGAAGATTATAGGCATGTGCTACTAATACCTAACAACACACAAAGCTAAATGGAAAAAACAAAACAAAACAAAGCCCAAATCAGAAACCCAAATGTTATATAAAAGATTTCTTAAAAGCCAGGTGGTGGTGGCGCAAGCCTTCAAGCTCAGCACTCAGGAGGCAGAGGCAGGCGGATCTCTGTGAGTTCAAGGCTGTCTTTTTTTTTTTTTGGATTTTTCGAGACAGGGTTTCTCCGTAGCTTTTGGTTCTTGTCCTGGAACTAGTTCTTGTAGACCAGGCTGGCCTCAAACTCACAGAGATCCACCTGCCTCTGCCTCCAGAGTGCTGGGATTAAAGGCGTGCGCCACCACCGCCCGGCTAGAAACCCTGTCTTGAAAAGAAAATTTTCTCAAAATTACAAGGAAAAAGAGAAATAAAAGAAATCTAATATATAATCTAATTTTATATAAAAGCAAAAAAACAAGACAAAACAAAATCCCAGTGGTAAAATTCAAGCAAACAAAACCAGAATAATAGTAAAAAATAAAATAATATGAAAGTAACAAATAATATATGGATTTGGGAAGAGTTGGGAAGTAGTGAATTTGATCAAAACATCTTATGAATATTCAAGAATAAAAATAGTATTAAAGGTAATATAAAGTAGTATATCTAGTCTATCAAGAGAGTTTGTGTGCACTGTTGCCTGAGAAGTCATCAAGGCCATTATTTCTCAGGTAAACAGAGCAGCTATCTCTTTCGCCCTTCTTTTAGTTGCAAAGCTATGCAACATTCAACTAGTCAGTACAAACTATTCCCTTTTGCTAAGGAGAGGGCTCAACCCTTGTGACCTCCGACAGAGAAAGACCTTAACAGAACACATTCCTGCCCTCCATTCTCATATGACCTACCTGGCCATCAAACAAACATAATGAAGATATTTGGAGGTGAAATCAGAGACCTCATGGGCATTATGGGTTGCCCTGCCAACCTGGAAAACACCCATCCCCAAATCTTTTAGATGAAGTAATTAAGCCTCTTTAACATTTGGGCAAGACTGTATGCACCAGTAGTCCTAGCTGCTTGCAAGGCTCACGTGTGAGGATCTGAGACCACTAGGCATCACAGGCAAAGTCCATCTCCAAACAAGAGCAGCCTTCCTGAATTTTATTATCCAAAATACAAAAGATTTTTTTGTATTCTGAGTGTTCATCACTTTTTTTCAGAGGTCTCACTATGTAGTTCTTATTTGGCCTTGAACTCAAGAGATTTGTCTGCTTCTGCCTCCCAAGTGCTTATAATTAAAGGCTTGCATTACCATGCCCGGCCCTGTTTATTACTTTACAAAATGAATTTTATGATGGATGCATTTACTTTTTTCTACACATCAAAACTCTCTGGACTGTATCTCACCATGGATAATTTTCACAACTGCTGGCAGTTAGAGGTATGCGAAAATCATTCACATCTCTCTTACAGTAAGATCAAGAAAGTGCCAGCAGCAGATCCTTTAAATTTGATGAAATGTAGAATTCCACTTGACAGACATTACTCTTAAGAAGAATTTAGTATATTTGGCATGCATCTAAAAATTTTAATATACTTTTTCTAAAACATAAAAGAAAACAATTGGTTATAATAGCTGTGAGAGTTAACTATTACTTTAAGATGACATAGTGTTGATTCAATCTTCTTACATACTGGTCTACTCAAAAACTGAAATAGTACTTTCTACATATTTATGGTGTTTACAAAGTTATTTTTCATACCAAAGATAGGAAACAAAGCAAAATGTCTAGTACATACATGTGTATATATACCTCTATATAGGAGAAAATATGGACATTAAAGAGAGGTAGAGCAGGACGAGGGGCACATGAGTTTCACGATGGTAGATAGTGGATTCAGGGTGCAGGGCATGAATTCACATGTGTGAATTGTAAATTCATAGAATAATTGTTTTCAAGTTTAACAGTTACTTCTGGAGGAAAAAAATTGTAAGTGTAAATATAATCCACGAATTGGAGTCCAACAGGAACTGTCATTAAACAATGTAAATTAAACCACAGGATACTTCTGGGACTCTCCGAAGCAACTGGCAGTGATGTGAAGTATCTTATTTGCTCACAAAGCTAACACACAAACAAGTTACATATAGTCTCGGAACTCCATCCATATCTATTCCCAAAGTAACTGGCTCACAGCAAGCACTGAACAGACATGTGAATGTCAGTGTTTTCACAGAATTGTTTACAGTAATCAAAAGCTGGAAACAAAGTTTAAGTGGTAACCAATGGATGAATGAATAAACTGTGGTTTGAAAGTGTGAAGAGGCATGGGTGCACACAAGCGCGTGCGTGCGCGTGTGCGCACACACACACACACAGACAACTATTACTTAGAAAGATAAAGAGCTGATATATACTAACCTATGAGTGAACCTTGGAAACTAGACATACTGCTTGGTTCTGCTTACATGAATACACAAGAATCAAATTCATAAGACTGAAAGTAGACTCAAGTTATCAAGAGCTAGGAGTGGTGAGGATTCATCTGTGATGATGAAAATGGTTTTGGAAATGGCTAGTGGTAATAGTGGCACACTGAATATAATGTACCTGAAATATACACTGTGAAAATGACTAAAATTTTAATTTTTATTATATAAATATATTTTATCACACTAAAAATTAATGACATATATTACAAATTATTGAGCTGTACATCTTACTATTGTGTGTGTATGTGGGTATTCATGTGTGCAGGTCAGAGGAAAATCTTGTGTCATTTCTCAGGAATTGTCTACCTTCTAAGCCAGGCTTTCTTACTGGCCTGGACCTGCCAACTGGGTGAAGCTGGTGGGCTAAACAGTCTTAGGGATCTGCCTGCTTCTGCTTCCCCAGTGCTGGGATTGCAAGTGTGCCACCAATCTGGCCTTTTTAAAATATAGGTTTGGGGAATGTGTGTGTCAAACTCAGGTCTTCCGACTAAGCCATTTCCCAGCCCCATCTGTAAACTTGACAAGTGTAAAATTTATGGTATGTGAGTACCTAAATAAAACTAATTAAAATATCTATTTTTTCCTTCAAAACAGAAGGATCTCACTATGTAGCTCTGGCTGTCCTTAAAGTCACTATATGTAGACTTGACTGGCCTCAAAACTCACAGAGAACCACCTCCTTCTGCCTACCAAGTGCTGGGATTAGAGGTGTGCACCATTTACACACCCAGCTCTGACTAAAGAATAATTAACAAAGCTTTATAGCAATTAAATGTATGCTGTGGCATTTCTGAAGGGGAGCTGAGAACGGGTGACAACTTCTCAAGGAACTTTGGTTCCAACTGTGGAGGACTTAAGAGTGTTTGGGCATACTTTCTTATCTGGGTAAGAAGCATAATTATCCATGGGATTGATACAATGTACACCATTTTAAGAAGACCTATTCAGTAACCAACCATCTGATTTTCACATTAGTATGTAAACAGGTAGGTATTCTATGCTAAACAGCCAACAAATACTCTAGAAGATATGAGATATGCAGAGAGGCTGGATGGGACAGGAAGGAAAATGTAAATACAACTTACCCTTTAATTGGCAATATATGTAAATATATTAAAGCTATATTAACCATCAATTTTCCTTCCTTCTAGAAATAGGCACTATTAGCAAATAACAAAAACAGATCAGTTGAGAAGAAATGCTTATAAACAATAAGCATTGACTACTCATTTAAAAAACTAAGAATTCTGGGACATTCTGCAGGATACAACAGATAGTGACTGAACTGCCTTTGAAATTTCCTGCTTCATGGAAATGTCTCTGGATACCACGGGCCTTTAGGCCGATGATGGATGCCCCAATGGTACAGAGGAACTTTGGGTGACTGTCCAGGCAGCGAGATGTCTCTGTGATTTCTAGAGTTTTGTAAGTTGCTTACTCTCATTTACTTAGGTAATATTATATCCTTCTGGAGTCTTTGATGGAGTTGAAGAATAGATAGATAGTTACAGATGTTTTCCTTTGTTATGATAAAAGATAAAATAGATGTAAATATTGTAACTGTAAAAAAAAAAAACCAAAAAAACCCAAGAATTCTATTCTTTTTATTAATTGTCATTACTAGCCCAGCTAAAATGTTTCCAACACTTAACTCAGTAACAAGAAAAACACTTCTATACTAGAGACTTTTCTTTTTAAA
Source organism: Chionomys nivalis (assembly GCF_950005125.1). Taxonomy (NCBI): domain Eukaryota; kingdom Metazoa; phylum Chordata; class Mammalia; order Rodentia; family Cricetidae; genus Chionomys; species Chionomys nivalis. The sequence goes on from NC_080088.1 coordinate 62,799,338, forward strand.
GACTTATTATTTTCCTTTTATACATATGAATGCTTGCACAAAAGTATGAAAGTACATGTCATATGTTTGGTGCTCACAGAGGCCAGAAGGTGTCATCAGAACTCCTAGAACTAGAGAGACAAGTGGTTGCAAGTCATCATGTGGGTACTGAGGCTGAGCCTAGATCCTTTGCAACAGAAGCAAATCCTTTCAAAAACTGAGCTGTCTCTCTAGTTCTGAACCCAGTTTCTTTTTCTTTTTGTTGACAGAAACCTTGTCTCGAAAAACAAAAAAACGAAACAAAAAAAAAAAAAAAGAAAATTTGGTCTTTAATTTTTAAAAAAGATTTACTCTTGTTTTAAAATAAATTATTTTATCAATAAATGCTTGATTTATGTATCTATTTTATATACTATATATCCAGAGAAAGGGGCTGTAAAAAGTTTAAGAACTAAATCTACTGTCTGAAGTCTACAGAGAAAGTAACAATTCAAACAAAAAGGTTCAAAGTAAGCAATGATTACAATGATAAAAGTAATAAAAACTAAGATATTACTGAGGACATATATGATGCTAAATGCAACAGTTAATATAAAGTACTTGTAAAAATATACGATGTCTCATGACTTCAATGCGTAATGTGAAAAGGAGTTAAAATATTTTTTTAAGTGAGTTTTTAATATTTATTTATTTATTATGTATACAATACTCTGTCTGCTTGCCTGCCTGAAGAGGGCACCAGATCTCATTACAGATGGTTGTGAGCCACCATGTGGTTGCTGGGAATTGAACTCAGGACCTTTGGAAGAGCAGGCAATGCTCTTAACCACTGAGCCATCTCTCCAGCCCCAAGTAAAATATTTCTATTTCATCAGACTCTTATAGAACTTCCTAGAAATAAACTTTGTGCAGTTACTACTATTAGATGAAAGCCAATTTGGTATCAGAGTATCAACAATATATATCTAGCAATAAAGTCATCACTTGTTCATTTCTGAACACAAACTGCTTACTATAATATTCTATAACATATATTGAAAAAAAAAAACAAAGTTAGCTTAAAGGATGGACCTCTTAGTTTAGTTTTATCTAAGCTAATCTCTTCCTTCTAATAAAAACCAAACCAAACCAAAAAAAGAACCAGAGTTTTGATCTGTAACCCAGCCTTGAGCCTGAACCCACAATCTTCTTGCTTCAGCCTTTTCAGGGCTAGAATACCAGGTGTTTACTAGCATACCAAACTACTGAAGCTAAGTTTTAATGAAACTTACCTCGTCTTAAGACGGTAAAAAGCAGTATTTTAGAAAGGAGTAGAAATTACTTACTAGCCCTAAAAAGTATGGCTCTCTATTGTGGCTAATCAAAATGGTACTTAACAGTTGTAAGAAGATGAATATTAAGTGCCTTACCTAGTAATCTCATCATCTCCAAGAACTGCTTTAGAAATGGGTGAGTATCTGGCTGGTGATGCTGGTGTCTGTCCCAAGTAGGAGGATGGGCTAACATGGTTATCAATAGGCTGAGAAGAAGCTACAAAATAAATTGAGAAATGTATCAAAAATGAAAGATGCCACTTAGTACTTTGATGTGAACTTCATAAAATTAAAGTAGAATTCTTTTTGCTGCTTTGTGTAACAGAATTTAGTAGAGAATATTTGTCAGCTAAGAACAATGTATAAGCTTAGTTTTCAGGTCAAAATTGGTTTTAACATTCAGATCAAAGAAGCTAATTTATTTCACTTGCACTCTTGAGAATATACTACAAAGGAGTTTCATATATGCTGATGTGCAAAATTAAATACAGGAAAGGTTAAAACTGTCACAGAAAGGACTAAAATACAATGTATACTAGTAAAAAATACTATTATTGTTATACGTATAGATAACAATATGTTTGTGCACCATGTGCATGCCTGTTTTCCACAGAGGCCAGAAGAGGGTGGGTGTCAGATCCTCTGGGACTGGAGTTACAGGCTTTGAGCTACCAGTTTCTTAATCACTGAGTCATCTCTGCAGCCCCTTTAATTAAGAAGCCATTTGTAGACTTAAAACAACAACAACAACAAAAAACCACAGACACTCACATATTTATTGTGAATGGAGGCCAGAAGTGTAAATTTTAACTTAAAAAATAGTTAAGAAAAGCCTTATACCAGGTTAAAAACTGTCAACCCAACCTGTACCTGTTTTTAATTATGTCCACAAAGAGTGGAAAGCTGGTAAAAAGCAAAAAATGTAAAGTCATTTGTTGTTTCATTTTTGTAATAGTATCACATACACATTATTCAAGAAAAACTGTAGCAGAGTTATACTGCAACTCCTGAACACACTTTACAAAGACCCAGGCAAGAAACACTTCAGCTATTGTTTACAAAGACACCAACCATCCTTGAATTATCTGAGTCATTGCCAAAATACATAGAAAGCAATAAAGCATTTCAAAACTAGCTGAAAACTAACATTTTTATTATTAACCATTAGTTTTTCCTTTCACCGTCCTACTAAGCATTTTCTAAGATAAAGAACTATGAGGAGTATACAAGTGCAGAAGTCATTAGTTGGAGCAACTACAGTGGCTATGCAGGTAACTTTAAATAATGAAGGGATCTGAATGAAAGACAATGGGAAAAGACTGAACTGTATGGTATAAGGATAAAATAAATATACTGCAAAAAAGCAAGCAGCATCTATATATGTCTCTATATCATCAAAAATTATAACTCGGACATCTACTGTGTCTACATGTACCATGGGTGTGCAGAGCCTAACAGCATTTACTGTGTCTACTTGTACCATGGGTGTGCAGAGCCTAACAGCAATCCTTTTCTCACTAGCTCCTAAGATATTCTTTTAGAGTTGCATCAAAGTACTTCCTACCAATGGTTCTCAACTTTAAAGTCCGAAGTCCTTCCTGGGTGATATATGTTTATTGATTTTTGATCTTCAAGTTTCTTTGCTGTATTATCATGTTTGTATGGAACAAAAATAAAAACTAAACAACAACAGAACAAGTAAACAAGCAGAAAGTGAGAAGATAGAAAAGCATGACCGTTGTAGTGTCAGAAATTACATCGGATATGATTATGAGCTCTGTCATTAGCAACAAGCATACTTTTATTCCTGCACACCGTATTTTGGTCCCCGCTCCCCAGCCCAAGACAGAGCTTTTCTGTGTAGCACCAGTTGTCCTAGAACTCACTCTGTAGACCAGGTCTGCTTCTGCATTCCAATTAAAAGCATGTACCATCAAGGCAGATATACTGATTGTGCCTTTCCAATTCTCTGCAGGTTCATGGACAACTTACATTATATATATATATTTATATTTATATTTATTTTCTTCAGTATTCTTGCCAAAAGGTTTTTTACTGTGTAGTAAACAAACTGTTTGCTAACTCTGATATCTGTTCACCTATATCCTGCCTTTTCGAGGTGGGAGACACCCAGGACAAAAAGCCAGCCAGATGCCAGCCAGCCAGTCAGCCAGAGGTAGTGAAAGTAAAATGTACAGAAGAAAGATAATTAGCCCCAAGGCAAAAGGCAGATAAAGAGAAACAGGTAAATTTAAGTTAAAAGGGCTAGCTAGAAATGTGCCTAAACAAGACTAGACATTCAAAACTACACAGTCTCTGTGTCATCATTTGGGAGCTGGTTGGTGGCTCAAAAAGAAAAAACCTGGTACATACATATTAAAACCTTGTTTCAGAAAAAGTGGCTGTGTATGTTGTTAATATCTATGCTTCATACATAATCTAATTTGCCTTGCCTTAGAAAACTAGCAATACCGAGGCAACTTAAAGTATAAAAGGTAACATGTTAGCAGCAGAAACATTTTTAGAATGTCCACTAAGTTGCCAAGATATTACAAACATTGCTGGATCTGATGTCTCACATTTGTAATCTCAGCACTTGGGAGGCTGAAGCAGGAAGATTGCCATGGATTGAAGGCTAATTCTAGGTTGCTATGTGAGATGCTATCCCCAAAACATCCCCACAGACAACACTAGTATATTGTTTATCCTTAAAAACTATCTCAGGGGCTTAGGAAGGAGATCAGTTAGAAAAGTACTTGTCACATCAGCCTTGGGACCTGAGTTTGAACTTGGAGGTGAGCAGATCCCTGGACTTACTGGGTAGCCAACACAGCCCAATTGGTGAGCCCGATTTCCAATAGGAAAACCCTGTCTCAAACAAAGCAAGGTGGATGGTTCCTGAGGAACAACACCCAAGATTGACATCTGGTCTCCACAAGCACATACATATATGTACACATTCAAAAATATATACTCACACATATATAAAAAAGGATTATCTTTGGGTTTTATTACTCTGCCATTAAAATGTTTGTAATCATAAATTTTTAAAAATAATTGGCTATGCACATTATGGAATACATTTCTGTTTTCAGATAACTTATAACCAATTATCTTATTTCTTAATGTTCTTTTGAAAATTATAAATGATTAATAATTCATGCTTTGTGTTTGCTTAACAATTTAAAATTCTTTGCATTTGACAGTAAGAACCAGAGTGTGCTTTTGTCAGCTAGTAATGACAAGCAGTGAGTACCTTAAAAGTACTTATGAGGTAATGCATGCATTTGGGCAAGTAAAATTTGTAGTCTACGGTTTGATGCTAAGTTTTTACATTCCTCACTAGAAGTAGGGAACAGATAAGCAAGCATTCACATGCTTCCTTCATCACTCTGAAGGTACGTGGCCTGAGCCCGACTGCCTTTGCTTATACATCCTCCATGTCACCACACAGCCAGAGTGCCCACTGCTGTCTTTGCTCAGACATATTCAGACAGGAACATTCCTGCAAGTTTGACTTGGTAATTATATGATACTTCATTTATGAATGTGCTGCTCATGGGCAGTGGGTGTCACCGGAGCCCTCACTGTAGATGGAGAAAGAGATGTTCAAGTGGGGTAAAGACGCGAGACTTGGTCTAGTTCTTGTTTGTTGTGGCGTTTCACTGACTGCTGGCATTTGTCGGTCAACAACTCTGTATTTCTAAGGGAAATATGAAGCAATTAATTGTGCTTATCATATTTCTAAGTGCCCCTTTTGTCCTTAGTTATCCTAATGTAACAGAAAAAAAACGATACACATAAAATAATTTTTTGTGTCATATTCAAAGCTTTCAAAATGACCAGACAGGTCATTTTGTTTCATTTATTTGTCAAAGTAGCTAATTCCAAGTTAAGGAAATTTTGATGCAGGCTGACAATATTCTTGTATTTTGTTTTAGATTGTAAGCTTAATGATAGGAAACTGTATCAATGATTTTGCAGCAACTATTGTTGTATACCTTTGTTGCTTAATAAATGTCCATAATTATTCAAAAAAGAATCATAATCTGTTTAATAAATAGTGCTTGATCACCGGAATATCTGTTTGAAACAAATGTATTACCTATAAAAATTAAAACAAAACATATTAGGCTTAGATTTTACAGAAAAAAAACCAGAAGGCTTTTAAGTTCCCTAAAATGACTGTAGGATGGGAAATGATCTCAATGAGTTCTGAAAGAATGAATCATGAAAAAAAAATGCTCTAGGGATGGTGTGAGCAGCAGCTGCCACAGCAACGAGAGCAGTGCTCAGGTCGCTTCATGACATGCAACAGAAGGCTTTTTGATTCTTACAAGGAAGGTCTCAAGTCTGATATACAAGATGAAACAGATGTCACAAGAAATGCTGCCTACACTGTGGCTTGTGAAGACTGTATGCATGTGGTAGAGGGGAGAAACAGGAACTCTGTGTATGGTGGCAGTAATGATGTGGTTATCGGCATGTAACAAACATTCCAGGAGGGAAACATAGAATTGAAGGAATTCAGGATAAAGCACTGAACACTTCACATGATGGCATAGCCTGTGGGCCAGAGGCCAAACTTGATTTCTTGCCTCCAGTAATCAAACTTTGTACTTCAGTTGCTGATATAAAGATTAGATTATTTTACTAGTCATCTTCAAGATAAAAATGAATACAAGGTTTTGGAGAGTCAGCCAGATTTGATGAATAATTTGGTGTTCCATCCCAATTTAGGCCATAAAATTCCAAGTTTAAATGATGACCACAGTTGCAGGGTTTGGAAGCAAAAGCAGAGAGGCCACTTTTTCCTTCATTCTTCTCACGAGTATGGCATATCCAGGATGCTAAGTGATGGTTGTAAAGAAGTATGAAACAATCTGGCTATTTTGTCTCTTCAGTCAAACAGATCACTGCTTAAAGTATACTTTAGAATTGGTGCTGTTGCAGGAAATCACTGGGTAATGGGCATTTTACTAAGTCCTGTTCACACGGAGCAAGCAATTAGTGAAAATTTGTTTGCAGTCACCTGTTGTCCTAGTAAAGCGATAGGTCAGTTTCAAATGCATCACTGAGGGCAAGCTCAGCTTACCCCCACTGGTTCTGTAGCTGTTGGAGCCGTTCTTTCCTACTATGTGCAGTATTAGGCTATCACAAGTGGTTGCTTTGGGTGACCAAACCATAAAATGAAAATTTCTCTGTAATTATTGATCCTGTACTTTGTGATTTCAGTAGATATTTTGACTAATTTCTTATAGAAATATCTTAGTTGTCTTTCCTGTTAAGCAAAATACTCAAACATTGTTCAATTAATTTGATTAAAATAAAAATTTTATTCAAAAAGTAGTAACAGAGGAAAAGTAAAACAAATTAGGTGAAGAGAGTTGCAATTTCTTGAATTCTTAAGACCTCCTGCAAATCAGTAAGAAATAGACAATACTAACTGAAAAATAATAAGGGCTGGAGAGATGGCTTAGTCAATAAAGCGCTTGCTATGGAAGTCTGAGGACCTGAGTTCAGATCCCGACCACACAAATAGGAAACGTTGCGTGTGGATAGACAGCCAAAGCTTTAGGGGCAGGAAGGACAGGAGAGAGAAGTGAATCCCTGGAGCTCACTGGTCTGCTAGCTTAGATGGATCTCTGAGTTCCAGATGCAGTGAGACCCTCAAAAGACAGGGCAGACAGTGACGGGAGACACTTGACACTGACTCTTAGCCTCATAGGCACACCTACATACATATATGCATGCACACACAGGAGTATGTAGAATTTAATTTAATGGTATAAAAGATATTAGTCAAAGTAAAAATCACATGAAGGTGATTATTAATCATTAATCACCTAGAAAATACTCTGGTTTCTCTTTAGACAATGTAAATTTTTTGCCTTATCACCAGGAAAAATGAGTGAAGATCAGTATGAAAATAATTAATGTATAACTCAAAACATATCCATTATCATCTATAAGTAAAAAAGATTAATGATTTCAAGAGCTGAAGATGCAAAAACCCAGACTATAAAGTGTTTCACATCCTTTGCTAATTTGTCTATGGTCATAATACCCTAAACTCACCAGATCTCATCAAATTTTTTGTAAATTGTTTAGTATTATCAGCTAAAAATTATACATATATATTCATAATGTTAGTCTTAAGAGAAATGTGGTATATATGTTCAAAGGAAATATGTAAACTGGGCATGGTGGCATATACATGTAATCAGAACCAAGGAGACTGAGGCAGTAGAAGTTGAGATAAGCCTTAGTCACACAGCATAATTCTGTCTAAAACAAATAATGATGGTGAGGGAAAAAACAAAATAAAGAAACTAATCAGAAAATCTGCTTTTTGTTCATATAACAGAACACTTCATAGTAGTAAAATAAGAAAACAAATCACCAAACTGATACCATCACACAGATCTTTAAAGTAAGCAAAAGCAGGAAGTTTCAAGAATACAAACAGAAATCTAAGAACAAGGAATAGATCTAAAATATCTACATATAACAAAGTAACAAACACACACAGACACATTGTCTTTTTAAAAACAAGATTTAATGCCATCTCTCCACACTTGACCAAGAGAGCCCCATCTTGCCTAGTACCTTTTCCTATCTATTCTCTCACTGATACTTCTTTCCTCACCTCCCATATTTTACATGTCCTCCTTAATCTCCCAGAAGAGAACTTCCTCACCACTGTACTTTCAAATCTCCAGCTATGTTCTGCGTTTAGGGGACAGGAATGAAGAAGACATTTGGCTGAAACATGTTGGGAAGGAAGGGCCAAAAAAACGGAAATGCGAAGAAGCTAGTATCACCAGCAAAGCATAAAGCCTAAACTTAAAAATCCATTAGGAAAACAGAGCTATAAAGAGGCAAAGAAATGAACTCGAATCACTGAAGCTCAAAGGAGGTAGAACTGATAAGAGAAATGACTGAACTGATGGTTGTGAATGATTTAAAACTGTTGAAGTCGATGAAGGTATCAACAATTACTGAAAAGATCTAAAGTATTAGAAGGACTTATGTACTCAAGCTGAAGTGAAGGGCAGGAGAGAAAGCAAGAAATTAAGACACCAGAAAGTCAGGGTTTATATGAGTTAGTGTAGCTTTCTGTCATCTCTAAGAATGGCAATGTGAATAAATGTTACAAGAAAGATAATTTAAGTGTTCAATGAATAAAGTCCGATCTGTAAGGGAGACTAAAGATGATAATAAAGGGAAGAGGCAGTAAGCTGAAGTGCAAGGTCTGACAAGGGCTTAGACAAAAACTACTTATAAAAAATAGATTCAAATACTTAAAAACCCACAAAATAAATTATTCATGTTTTTAACATACTGAATAAAAATAATTTGTAAGTTATGAAAAATAAATGCTTAAAAAACCCCACAAAATTCATAATTGCAATTGCCTGAAATGGAGAATGGTAATAAAACACAAAGCTGGGCTAGCTACAGTGAACTACAATTTTCTCTTAATGTTCTATTAGTTCATTAACAGTCAGGAAACAAGAGCAAAAAGAAAACAGCTAAATATTCCACTAAACTTACATAATAAATAAGTCATTATTATGTCATTAATATTCTTCAAGATTAGCTCTTCTACTTAAAAAAACATGTCATTATCATAAAAGGATTCACAAAAAATATTTTTCTGTTTAATGTTTTTCAAGGGAGTAACCTGGCTATTTGTAATACAGTTTGAGCAGAATTAGGACATCAATTATCAATTTGTGGAAGAGCTGTCCCAAATGTGCACATAGCTGTCCTAAAGAGGCAGTATTCAAAATGAGATTGATATCTAAATTAACAAGCCATATTGTGCTTTAAGTTGCAAATAAACACATACAAAGTTCTTATGTGAAGTTTATACACAAGATCAAGGACATACAAAAATTACATATAAGCAGTGAGGTGTGCTTTGTCAAAAAGAAGTACGCCATCTCTGTTGATTAGAAAGGCTGAAGAAAATAATTCATTTAATTAAAGTCAGTGTTATTCAAAGCATAGTCAATGAACCAACCAGGTGCATCAGAATTATATTTGCCTGTACACAGAATAAATTACCTGTCTATTTCTGTGCTTAAGCACATAATATGAATCTGCATTCTTTGCAAAATACCTTTAGTAATTGTTATTTACAGAAAAGCTTGAGGATCAAAGTGAAAACTTTTAATTATAAAGATTATGATTTAACAGATTCTTAAACTATCAGATTAAGTGATTAATGATTCTCTTAAAATATGTATGCTCTTAAAAATATTTTATTTTTAATTATATGCATATGTGTTTGTGCACACAAGTGCAGGGGTCTGAGGAGGACAAAAGACGGCACTGGATTCCTGGAGCTAGAAATCCAGGTGGCTGTGGGCCACCTGAAGGGGGTGCTGGGAACCGAAGTTGGAGCCTCTGGAAAAGTAATATGCTCTCTTAATTGCTGAGCCATCTCTTCATCATTTTTTTTCTTTCCTTTTAAGACAGAATCTATAGCACGGATTATTTTTACAATCTTGATCCTTCTATCTCCATCTCCTCAAACATTGGGTTTATATCGTATTTTTATGATGTTTACTCTTTTTTATTACAGTATACTGGTGACATTATAAAAAGCATATTTATGAAAATAAGACAAATTTAGCCAACTTAAGCTAACACACTTACAGTTAGTGATGTCAGGTGGTGCATAGCCGTCATTTATATACATACTTGTTGGTTTTGCCACTTTCAAATAAACAAAATCGGATGTGTTCTTTAAGGCAGTTACTGCTTCTTCATGAGTAACTTCTTCTAAACATACACTGTTCACCTATAAGAAAATAATGAGAAGTATTTGAAAACATTTTCACATGCTTTCTGATTTTTAGCTGAAAACAACTACCCAAATGATATGGGATATGAGAAAGTGACTTAAGGAAAACAAAAGATGTGTGAAAGGAAAATGCCAGTGTTCTACGATATAAGGAAATTGTTTACGTATTTTCACGAAATAGACTTCTGATTCTAGTTCCTTTCACTTAGCCTCAACTTTCTCTCATTCTGAAGATATTTAGAAATATAATATTGGAAGCCCAATTAAATTCTTTTAGGAAGAGACAGAATTAAAATACAAACTAAGAGCAAGTTATTACTATTAAGCCTTGTCCAATTTGTAGAACTATGCACAAATATGACATTTTGTCATTAAATATTGTTTTCTTATTTAATATTAGATGTTCAAGGAAAGAGCTGAAAAGATATGAGGGATTCAATGTGCAGTAGGAAATAAGATGATCTCAAAGTTTTAGACTTGAGCAAAGTTATCTGATATTTATTGAAGAGTCTTGATTTACAGCTTAAACAATGACTTTGACTTTTGGAACTGCACTAACAAAACACAGCATGCACATCTTAATGTTAGGATTCTAGAGGGATAAGAGAGTAATAAAAAACAGTGATAGAGCGATAGAGATATAAAATCAGAAAATAAATTTGCTAAATACAAAGTGCTTAGAGAATGAAGTTGTATTATGCCACTAGATTAAGTAAATTAAAAATGAGGCTCCAAAATTGTATAATTTCAGGGTAACTGTGGCAATAAAGGCTTCATTACAGTTTGAGACAGAATGAAAAGTCCTGTTGCTTTTCAAAATCAACACAGGCTAGAAGTCACTCACTGAGATATTCCTTACATGGTTTCAGTATGGAAATGCCGGCCACAAGAAAACATAAGACATGAGAATTAAGAACACTCCTTATACTCACTGCTAGGAGCTTATCTCCAATCTGAAGCTTGCCATCCTTGTGTGCTGCACCTCCTTCAATTATTTTGGTTACATAGATGCTGTTATCACCAGGAATATGCTGATTTCCAACACCTCCAGCAATGCTGAACCCAAGACCTGGTTGGAATGCACTGTTTAGAGTCTCATCAATAAGAGGAACAAGGACAACAACCAGAGTGATCATTCCATCACACAGAAAATTGTGTATTTAGTTATCTGCTTTTGAAGTCTTAAGTGTAGGGACTGGAGAAGTGGTCAGTGGTGAAGACCATTGGCAGTGCTTACAGAGGATCAGGGTTTGGTTCCCAGCACCCACATGATGGTTTCCAAGCACCTTTAACCCAATGTGTTCTCTGGCCTGTGACCGCCAGGCACTACCATGGTGCATAGACATTTAAGCAAGCAAAACACTCATGCAGATAAGTCTAAACTTTTTTTTAAACCTTAGGTTTTAAATGCAAGCATTGTAATAGTTACAAATATTCCTTTTTCTGTGGATTTCTTTTTTTTTTTTTTTTTTTTTTTTGGTTTTTCGAGACAGGGTTTCTCTGTTGTGGATTTCTTCTTAAAAGTCTTTGTGTACATGGACTTGAGAATCAACAGAAACATAAAATTATGTTTTATTTTTGTTTCTATCATAATTACACAGTTTACTAACACTTTACTATTTTTCACAAGGTTGAAGTAACTGCGAGGAAATACTTTGTTCTTTGTACTAGGTACAACACCAGGCTTTATGAATGTGGCTCCTTTTCCATTTATAACTTTTTTCCACATTGACAACTTTAAATAACAATTTTTGCAGTCCCCAAATCCCATCTTCAAAACCAAATTCTCCACAGTTTTCATTTGTTGGAATCCTACTTCCTCTAGGAGGCCAAGTATTAGAATTACTATTTCTACTTATCCTCAATCCCATCAATGCCTTCAGAATTCAGAAAGCACCTTACTAGTCCTCACTACAGAGGTGACCTTCATGACACACAACATACTGTCTTCCTTTAATATGACTTACACCTGATATTTACTTTGGAGATAATCAAAAGTTAAACAAAAGTAGTACATAGTAAAAGTTTAACAAAATGACACTTAAAATAGATGTAAATGAATCTACTACATTAAATGGAGGGCTGGTGAGATTGATCAATAAGCAAAAGGTGCCTACCACCAAGACTGACAACCTAAGTTGACCTTTGACCTTAAGGAGCCAACAAGGAGGAAGGACAGAATCCCTGCAAACTGCCCTGACTTCCACATGCACACCATGGCAAGCCACTCTTTACCCACTAAATAAATAAATGTAATTAAAAAAATTTAAAGTGAATAGATTCTGTTCCCTACTTTTTAAAGTTATTAAGGGTAGGCTACTAAACAGCAAGAGAGCCTCTCTAAAAAGGTAAGGTGAAGAGCAAAAGAGAAGACGGACGTTACTGTATTCTGGTCTCTCTGATCATGCATTGTTGTGCATATGAGCACACACACAAACACTACATACATACAACATCACAAAGAATTTACTCAGGAGGTGGAGGTACAAACCTTTAATCCCAGTACTTGTGAGTTCAAGGCCAGCCTGGTCTTCTAAGAGCTAGTTCCAGAATAGAATCTAAAGCTACAGAAAAACCCTGTCTCAAAAAACCAAAAATTTATACACACATAACAGTAAAATGTGTGTATAGTACACGGAACGTAACACGGGACCTTCTCAAACGGTGCCACCTTGGTAGGAATGCAGCCACTCTGAAGCCCTACTTGAGACAAACAGCAGTGGGAATACTACGAACCTACAAAAATTTTACAGATGACTAAAATTATAACATATAGTTTAAGTCATATTTCTTAGTAATGTCTTATCTCATTTACAATGTACCTTTAGGACCTTTAATGAGCTTTATCTCCATTATTTTCTCTGATGCTGGCTTCCGCCTTTTCACATACAATCGCACAATAGATCCAGCTTCTTTCAGCGCTTCAACTGCTTTGCTATGGGTTACATCGCGAACATCCGCTTCATTGACTCTCAGGATACAGTCATTTACTCTAAGAAAAACATAATAAGGTACAATGTTTTATTTTACCAATTTTAGTTTCATTTTGACAAAATTTTTATTTATTCCAAAAAGTATAAATGAAGAAGTTATATGTTAAATTTCAATGTATAAATTTCTCAAGAGCCAGCAAAGGGAGGAAAATAAAATTGATAGATTATTTAAAAATATTATTTGAATATTTCTTATGTACAAAGATACTTGATAAAAACAGCAAACACTTGGCAATGACCACATGCTAGGCACTTCCTTAGTGCTCTCATTTTTAAAACTACTTGTATCAGCTATGTGTAATATATTTTTTACCCATTTTAAACATGAATAAAATGAGGCATGATGAATTTTAATACAGAGCTCTCAAGGTGACAGAGCTGTATTTAAAACTTAGGAAAATGGCCAGAAGTAGTGGTGTATGCCTTTAAGTTCAGCACTCAGGAGGCAGAGGTGGGCAGATATCTGAGCTTGAGGCCAGCCTAGTCTACAAAGTGAGTTTCAGGACAGCCACGGCTACACAGAGAAACCTGATTCAAAAAACAAACAACAACAACAATAAAAAAAACCCCAACAACAAACAAAACAAAAAAAGAAAAGAAAAATGAAGCTCAGAGAAACTTAAGATCAGTTAAACTAGTTGAAAATCAAAAGAAGATAGTGTCAAAAGTGAAATTAAGTGACGAAATTTTAATTTTTTCCAAATCTGAGATGTGATATTACTTTTTGAAACTTACGTGAAATTATAGATCATATTATTTACTTCAAAGTTCTCTTACATAAATAACATAATGTGACATGGTAACTAAAAATTTCTTTTTTGGTCCTATTCTCAACATTTTCAACTTAGCTCTGGTCCTGGCTTTGACTGCATGGCACCCCATTAGAAAAAAAATGGTGGTCATTTCAAATTAGCAGAGGAGTACAAAACAGATTTAGGCTATTAACACGGTCCTGACAAGTTTTTATTACCACACCCAACGGAATGACTACTACTTTGGGTGTGTTCCTCTGTTAAACAAGGAACATACAAACTTTCACATAAGCTGGGCAGTGACTTAAAATTAGGAAACAGATGTCACATATGTATGGATGGTCAAACTCCTAATTTTTATGTCTAATTTCTCTAATATACTACCCGCCATATTAGTGAGAAGCCAAATTTAAAATCTGAAGAGCTACATAAAGTACTAGAACCTTAGAAGATGTTGATTTAATAGCTGTGAAGTCCTTACTCCCAACATGCTTCTACCTACCTATAAACATAGACCAACAAAAGAAATGGGGAAAATGCCAGAATTTATGGTTCAAGGAAATAAGTTTTACAAAAGACATTTTCCAAAATAGAACACTATATAAATCCTACATATACACGTTTTTCCTAAACAGAAAAGTTTTGTGACTTTATCTGAAAATATCAAGGACAACTCATAATATCTAGAAAACTGGTTACAGATATTTAGGCAATCAAAATGCATTAATCAAACTATTATAATACCTAAGATAAAACCGAATTCCTAAAAGATGGAACAATACAAAGAATGAAATTTCCTGAGAATTGGTTATTTAATGGGCTTGAGCATCTACCTACATGTAATTATGCTGTTTCTTCTTTGTGTTAGTCCGAGTCTTTTGTAACATCACAACATTAAGTGTAAGACATACCGCAATCTTCCATCCTGGGCAGCTGCTCCTCCTGTGATAATTTTGGTGATGAAAATACTTGAGTCATCTCCAATGTGTGGGTTGTCTGTACCTCCTGCAATGCTGAAACCAAGCCCTGAATTTCCCTAAGGACAGAGGGAAAAATTCCAGAGATCTAAGCATTTAGGCTCTAGCAATTGTACTAAAATAGGAACTATAACACAAAAAGGAATATGCAGAGGTAAGAGAAAGATTCTAAAAAAAACCAGACATGTTCTTCATATAAGGAAAAACTTCTTCAGAGGTGGTATTGCTCAGTAGGTGAGGTTGAAGTAATGTACTGAGCTCTTCAGAGGCCTAGTTTGAAGTTCTTTATTTACAAGTATGTGTAATTTGTCTGTGAATTTCTCTCCACCCATAGAGGTGACACTACAAATTTCTTTTAAAATGCACCTCATTCACGTCTGATAGGGCAAATCTCTTCCAAGAAACAAAGCATCTGATCGCTTCACTTCATTAATTAACTAGTTAAGTAATTAATGTATTTGAGAAAGGGCTTCCTATGTAGCCAAGACTAACATCAAACATGATGCAATCCTTGCCTTGGCCTCCTGAGCCTGGGATTCAGGTGCCATGATGTCTGGTTACCTCTGAGCAGGGCACACATCATTTTACCTTTTAAAAAAAGGGGTGAAGGTGATACTTTCCTTTTGACCACTTTGCCAGCTGTTTATTTAAAAACCAACAAACTGGTGCTGATAAATACTAGCAACCATTACTCTCTGAGATGTTTAATCAATGTACCCAAATGCCACAGCATTTTTTAGTGATGAAGCCCAATCTGAGAACTTAATGCTGGCGAACTTTTATGATGACAAGTAGACTCTGTCAACTGCCACCTCACTTTCCTGTTTATTTGACTAACATGAACACTGAACTTGAGTAATATTTGTACATAAAAGTGGTTCCACTGCCAATGAAAGTCTATAGAGAAAAACTATTTCTTTGACCTAAGAAAAGGTACTTAGAAATGTTTATTTTCTCAAGAATCTTCTGCATGTAGTTTTCTAGCAACTCAAATAAGTGGATATATCTGACTTATTACTTAACTATTCATATCTAATAACTCAGACATCCAATTTCCTACTACTTGTCCTAAAATACCAATTTAATTCAATTTTTTCAGTTTAAATTTCTTAAAGAATTAGTGGGATGTCGTCAGCACTATATTAATGTTGAGCTTCCTTGAGTGTTACTGAGACACCTGCCTAACTTATGTAGGTGGCTTGAAATTAAGTAGTAGACAATGAAGATCTACTACATATGCAAAGACCTTTCAATTTTACTCATTTTCTAGGGCATCCATTTGGGCTTCAAACATAACAAAATACAATTATCTACGATTTTAGTTTTTAAAATGCAGACATTCTGTTACTCTGGAGAGTTACTTGTGTAGAATATTTAACTCCTTGGAAGTGCTTGCCACACAAGGGTAGCCTTTCCAAAATACAGCATAAACTGATCAAGCATGCACACACTCTCATCCTCACATACACGAATGATGTATGTAGGTAGGAATGTATATTTGAGACAAAGTCTCATGTAGGTCAAGCTGCTTTGAATTTGCTATGCAGTAAGGTTGATTCTGAACTACTGCCACCACTTGCTAAGGGCTGGGAATACAACCATGCCATTGCCCAAATAGCAAGCTTAGAAACAACTAAAAAGAAAACTCTAACCAACTATCATAGTCTACAGCACCCAAAGGAGATAAATAAATGCAGGGTAGTTTCCTGGAAGGGGGGGCATGCAAACTAAGGAATAATAAGTGTAGACTTCAGTTAATAATAATGTACACACATAAACTGGCCCATTAGTAGAAATAAATATACTGTAACAAAGGCAGATGTTTATAAGAGAAAGTGAAGTGCAAAGTAACTAAAATTCTCTGTATTACCCTTATGCTTTATTTGTAAATCTACAAAAATGTAAAGGATATTAAAGAAAACAAACATTCTGAAAATACTATGGCTAGTTTTACTATCTGTAATCTTAAAAAAAGAAAATAATTTTCTGGTTTTGAAAGACATTTCTCCCTTGTATTCTATGATTGAACTTAAAAGTTCAAACGAAAGATTAAGATAATAGGTTTTACCCTTTCAAGTGTGATTTCCTCATATTCATAATCTGCATCAGTACCATTAACCTATAGAGGAAAAAAAGTAGCTTAAAAATTCAGAATGAAAAATTCAAAATGTCAAGATAATTCTACATGATTTAGTAATGAAAAACTGTTAAGCATGATAGTGATTAAAAAAAATATAGTCCCATTTTAGTAACTTTAGGAAAGATTTACAAGGAATGGAGGAGTGTCAATATGACTATGTATAGTATTATTATCATGACTTGCAAATATAGTAGAGGTGCATTTAGCTTTTACTATTTTTGAATGCTGATTTTCTTCTTCTTTGAGGGGGGTTGGTTTTGTTTTGAGACAGGGTTTCTCCTGTCTGTCCTGGAATTCAATCTATAGACCAAGCTGGCCTTGAACTCAGAGATCTAATCTGCTTCTGCCTCTGGAGTGCTGGGATTAAATGTGTGTGCCACCACCACCTGGTTTGAAGGCCAATTTTTTAAAAATATTTATTTATTTATTATGTATACAATATTCTGTCTGTGTGTATGCCTGCAGGCCAGAAGAGGGCACCAGACCCCATTACGGATGGTTGTCAGCCACCATGTGGTTGCTGGGAATTGAACTCAGGACCTTTGGAAGAGCAGGCAATGCTCTTAACCTCTGAGCCATCTCTCCAGCCCCTTGAAGGCCAATTTTTAAAGATTTATTTTTTGAGTATGAATGTCTTGCCTGCACATATATCTATGCACCACATGCATGCAATTATTCATGGTGGCCAGGAGTTTGGATCACAGGGTTGTGAGCTGCCATGTGGGTGCTGGGAAATCTCAAATTAATGATTTTTTTTCCTAACATTTAGCCCTTAAGAATTTGTTTTGATTCATAAGAAACCTGGCTCTAGAAAAATTCTCAGGAATCCACAAGAATGACCCCAGCTAAGACACTAAGTAGTAGAGGAGAGGGTGCCTTGCCCTGTAGTCTGACTGATGATTATCTTGAATATCACCATAGAACCTTCGTCTACCAACAGATGGAAACGGAGGCAGAGAGCATCGGAGCACTGGATTGAGCTCCCAAAGTCCAGATGAAGAGTAAAAGGAATAAGAATATAAGCAAAGAGGTCAGAAGTGTTCATCCACTGAAACAGTTTACCTAAGCTAATGGGAGCTCACCAACTCCAGCTGGACTAGGAAGGAACAAGCATAGGACCAGAACTAGTTCTTCTGAATGTGGCTGACAATTGTATGTCTGGGGCAGACTGAGGGGGCCACTGGCAGTGGCACTGGGATTTATCTCTACTGCATGTACTGGCTTTTTGGGATCCTATTCTCTTTGAATGAATACCTTGCTCAGCCTAGATGTAGTAGGGAGGGCCTTGGACCTTCCACAAAGCAAAGTGCCTTACCCTCTCTTAGGATTGTAGGGGGGTGGGATGGAGGGGTTGGGAGGAGGGGAGGGAGTGGGAATTTGGATTGGTATTTTTCTTTTTAAATCTAAAAAAAGAATTTGTGTTGAGATAAAATAGTAACAGAAAAGATGAGAATAATTTCAACAAAAATTTTTAATGGAACTATAGAAATCTGCATTTTATTGTCCTTAATTCTGCCCTATATTAATCATTTTACTATTTTTATCTTAAAATTTTACATTTTAGGTTTGTGTATGCGTGGCTATCATGGAGGTCAGAGGACAACTTGTGAGGAGTCAGTGATCTCAGCCCTGGGAATCAAACTCAGATCTCTGAAGTTTGGAGGCAAGGATCTTTACCCATAAGCCATCTCAGTAGCATAATTTTTTCTTGTTAAAGACACAGCATGGATGAATAGAAAGACAGTCAAGTGAAGTTGTGTCAATTTGTACTTAAAACAGAGTTCAATACATCATATTTAAAAACAGAGAGCTTATTTCCAAATAAGAATAAAGATGTTTGGCCTCAGCATTTATATTAAATATAGTAGTGAAGATTCAAATCAGGGAAATAAGTCAAGAAATAAGAGCATCTGGACTGGCAAAGAACAAGCAAAACTGTATCTGCGGATAACAGGATCTAGATTACAGAAAATCCAAAGAAATCTACACAAAATATTGGCAACTAATAATGGGTTCAGCAAAGCTATTGGATAAAACATCACCATTTAAAATTTATAGTGTTTTTTATTTACTACCAATAAGAAGTATACAACTTATAAACTAAAAAACGACAAAATTTCACTGAAAGGTACTAAAAGAAACTTACATATTGTTTCTAAGTAACTGATATTTTTAAAAAATATTCAATAAGGAAAGAACAATCTTCAACAAATGATGGAGGAAGGTCATTGGTTAAAAAAATAAAGAAACTGCTTGGCCCTCATAGGTTAGAACATAGGTGGGTGGAGTAAACGGAACAGAATGCTGGGAGGAAGAGGAAGTAAGCTCAGACTCGATAGCTCCTCTCAGAGACAGACTTCATACAGCTCATCGCCAGGGCAGACACGATGAAGCTCCAACCCAGGGTGGACGTAGGCTAGAATCTTCCCGGTAAGCGCATCTTGGGGTGCTACAAACATTATTAGAAATGGGCTAGTCCAGGTGCGAGAGTTAGCCGAGAAGAGGCTAGATATAATGGGCCAAGCAGTGTTTAAAAGAATACAGTTTGTGTGTTGTTATTTCAGGGCATAAGCTAGCCAGGCGACCAGGAGCTAGGGTGGCAGGAACACAGCCCGCAGCTCCCCACAACAAACAAATCATGACAAGCAAACTCTATATTCACATGAAAAGAATGAAGGTATAGCCTTATCTACACCCTATGAAAATAAAACCAAAATGTATTAATATCTAAATTTAGGAGCTAAAACTACAAAAATAGCTACTATCTAAAATAGTGATATATTATTTGTGTTTTAATAAATAAAGTCTGCCTGAAAGTCAGTGCAAAGCAGCCACACTAGTCAGTCATATAGGCCAGGCAGTGGTGGTGGCACACACCTTTAATCCCAGCAGCCACACTAGTTAGCCATAAAGGCCGGATGGGTAGAGGAGACAGGATTACCATTCTTTAGTCTGAGGAAGAGGTAAGAGCCAGTGGCTGGCTGCTTTGCTTTCCTGATCTTCAGGTTGAACCCCAATATCTGTTTCTGGGTTTTTAATATTCTTAGTACGTTTGGCACCTGACGTTTGGGGTATGAATTCATGAAAAAGGTGTTGTACTGTGGCTTTACAGCCACCAGCACAGGCTCAAACTACATGCAGCCGGAGTCACCACTCTACTGGCTAGGTTTTTTTCTCTCCTGGCAGCCTCTCCCTGAACCCCTTTCTCGGGCTGCTGCAAAACTACATAACTGCCTTGAAAAGCAGTCAGGCTTTTACTGTTCTATGCAGTAGCAATAAATCTCACATCTTCATCTACACTGTAGGTAGACTTGGAAAGACAAGTGGGAATTCTTAAAGGGAGGATTCAGTTAAGAGAGTTTTTCCCCAAACTAAAAAACGGGGGGAAAAAAAACATTACAAAGGAGGGATTTTGGTCTCTGTATGATTATATACTAGACAGTTTGAAAACTGGAAAAAATTAAAAGAGAGGATAACTAATTTAGATGGGATTTAGGTAATGTCAACTGTAAACATTATCAGCACTATAATTTTTGTTTTATCACTAAGGAAGTTCTTTAATCTGAGTGCTAAGATATATGCCTTAGAAAAACCTAATAAAACAGATCACAGAGACATTCAAATCCAGACAGAAGAATTTAATGGAGAACCAATTTCAACGTTGCATTTTAAGAATAGAGAAGAATAGCCTAAGGTTTTCAAACAACCAACCTTAAAATGGTAAGAGTAAGACCTGTGTGCTAGGCTGGGCGGTGGTGGCGCACGCCTTTAATCCCAGCACTTGGGAGGCAGAGGCAGGCGGATTTCTGTGAGTTCGAGACCAGCCTGGTCTCCAAGAGCTAGTTCCAGGACAGGCTCCAAAACCACAGAGAAACCCTGTCTCGAAAAACCAAAAAAAAAACCAAAAAAAAAAAAAAAAAACAACCTGTGTGCTAATGCTAAATTTAAGGAGATTCAAGGAAGCAATAGACTCATATGGCATGCATTCACCTTTTGTGAAGTAAATGTTAAACTTGTAGTCAGTCTGTAACAGAATTATTCCTAATGACTGTATAGAGTTGGTTAAAGCTGTTTTAGAGCCTGGTCCACAATTACAATGGAGTAGCTGGTTCAGAGAAGAGGCTAAGATAATGGAACAATAGAGTAAAGATAGAGGTATGGAAATTTCCCAAGATCAAAATCTTAGAGAAGAAAATAATGCTACTATAGAAAGGCAATCTCTATATGATGTCACATACTGACTTTATGCCAAGCAGCTGCTTTGAATGCATAGAATAGCCCTGAAGAAGTAGGAAAGAAGCTGGAATCATTTACTAAAGTCACACAGGGCCCAAAAGAAACTTCACACATTTCTTACAAAGACTGACATCAGCAGTAAATAGAATAATACCCAATTCAGAAGCTAGACAAATAATAATTGAACCTCTGGCTTTTGAAAATGCCAATTCTTTATGTAAAAAGATAATTAGGCTGTTAAAGACAAGGTCAGAACCTTTGGAGGAATGGATTCAAGATATCAATTAATACTGAATCTCATGACCATGATGCATGCATGCATGGATAGGAGAGGCGATTTCCAGAGGTTTGAGGAAAAATCAAAATGTCAAATGTTATCATTTTGGTAAATAAGGTCACCTTAAAAGGGATTGGACACAGGGCATTCCTAAAAACAATGTTTTTTTCTAAGAATAATCCATTTAGAATGCCCCCTCCCCTTTTAGATTGTGCAGATGATGTGGCTAAGGCAGACATTGGACTGATGAATGTAGGTCAAAGAGGAATATTCAAGGTAATCCTCTGCTGTCAGGAAACTGAGTTTCCAAATCTGGTTCAGTCATTTCCTGTCATTGTAAAGGACACACCTTTCCAGAGTATATAAAGAACCTAATGCCTATTGTAAGAAACCATACTGCTCTTTTTAACAGAACAGCTATAGAAAAGAGAACAAAAACTCAGGAGAAACCATAAAGCAAGTATTTTGGCAAACTTCTATAAATGACCTAAGACCAGAATTGAAAATATGAATAAATGATGTTGTCACTGAAGGTCTGATAGATATAGGTGTGGATATGGCAATAATTTCATCAGAATCTTGGTGTCCAAACTGGCCTCTTCAGGATGTAAATGCTTGTTTTTAGGGATTGGAACTCCATGTCAGGTAAAGCAGAACGCGAGATGGGTTGAATGTATAGGACCAGAAAAACAGAGAGGAATAAAATCTTATGTGGCTAACATAGCAATGAATTTGTGGGGATGTGATTTCTAACAGCAAAGAAATATTTATATTAACATCCCCCCAATCTTAGAAACAAACCATAAATTAATGTATGTTTCTGGGAAAAATATTACAATGTTTTATAAAGAAGAGTCACTGACCATTCAGGTTATACAAGAATAGGGCACAACAGTTGCTTTTTCAAAGGACCAACAATCCTACCTTTAAAACGGTTGACAGACAAACCTGTACGGGTTAAAGCAATGACTTTTAACAGTAGAGAAACTGAAGGTTTTAGAACAGCTGGTACAGGAGCAGCTAGATGGTTAGCATATTGAAGAATCAACCAGCCCTTGGAATCTCCTTTGTTGTTAAAAAGAAATCTAGAAAATGGAGAATGGTAATAGATCTAAGAGCTGTTAATAAGATGATTCAGCCAATGGGCCCTCTACACTCTAGAATTCCTTTGCCTTCTCTATTACCTAAAGGATGGCCTCTTATAGTTATTGATTTAAAAGATTGTTTCTTCCCTATACCTTTACAAAAAAAGGACAGAGAAAATCTTGCCTTTACAGTGCCTACTTGTAATAATTCTCAGCCTGCTAAGAGATATTAATGGAAGATTCTCCTACAGCATTTATTTCCTCTATGATACTGTAACTTTTTGTTAGATTTTATAAGTCTACTTGCTAATAGAGTTTAAAATAAAAATAATCACTGATTATATGCTTAAAAAACACACTTCAAGAAAAATAACTAGAGAAAGTATGCCAAGTATTCATATCAACAAAAGCACAAATTTCTGGGCTAGAGAGATGATTCAGTAGGTAGACACTTGCTGCCAAGGCTGACGGCCCATGTTCAACTGCCTGGACCCTTATAGTAGAAGGGATAAAATGACTCTTCCAATTCTGCAGTCTTCTATTTTCCATGTATGCATACATCCATCCCACCCCTGCCTCCCTACCAAAGATATAAATAATAGAAACAGTCTCTAGAGTACAAAGTTCAAGTATTCACTATCACCGTGAGAGATAACACTGAAGAAAGGAAGACTTTTAAAAAGTGATGAACAGCTCTTTTGGGTTGGCCATCAAGTCTTTTTCAAAACCTCCAAATATACCATACTAATATTTATACAAATACAGAGAGAACAGTCTGAAAATTAACTATGGATTTTTAAAAAATGGGTAAAAGGATTTCTTAAGTCTATAAAAATGGCACACTATTAAAAACAAGCCCAACTGAAAGATTAATACTACTTCTATTTAATGCATAGGTACCAAATAAGCTATTTCCCTCCAAAGCCATTTTTCTTTCAAATGAAAAGTATTAAATTATACTATTTCTCTGGCTATTTAAGAAAGTAAGTTTAGAGAAAAAAACTAATCAATTTAAAATTAGAGTTAAAACTAATTATATATATATAATCCAGCTTATTAAAAAACGATCATGTAATTAAAATTCTAAAATTACTGTGACAAGCATTACTTATAATACAATATATATACTACAATAACTACACAAAACTATTGTGAGTTGGGCTAGAGAGATGGCTCAGCAGTTAACATCACTGGCTGTCTGTTGGGTGGTGGTGGTGCACGCCTTTATTCCCAGCACTTAGGAGGCAGAGGCAGGCAGATCTCTGTGAGTTTGAGGCCAGCTGGGTATATAGAGCTAGTTCTGGAACAGGACAGGTAGAGCTGTTACACAGAGAAACCCTGTCTCAGCCCACTCCCCTCCAATGATCACTGACTACCCTTCCAGAAGACCTTAGCTTCATTTCCCATGGAGGCAACTATTTGTAATTCCAGCCCCACGGGGATCTGGCACCCTCTGGCCTCCACAGGCACTGCACACATAGGGTGCAGAGCTATGCATCCAGTCAAATACTCATACACATGAAACTGAAATAAACATAAGCCATCCTCTAAATTATTCAGTATATAAAAACATTTAGTCAAAGTTATTAATAAACTCAAAATTAAAACACAAATTTATAATTTTACCATTTCTGCTTTGTGTAAACCTAAAACAAGGTAGTATTGTTTCATTTACTATAGTAACTCAACCAAAACAAGATAGTATGGCTTTATTTACTACCAATTATAGATATTCTGTATACAGTATTTTTTTTTTCAGATGGGCTCTCATGTAGCCCAGGCTAGCCTTACACTCACTATGCAACTCAGGCTGTCCTTGCACTCCTACTTATCCAAAGGCCAGAACTACAAGTGTGTACCATCATCATCAGGTTTGCAGCAGCAGAAAGTATTGAGTACATCAACTTCAACAACAAAAAAGGCAAAATTAGTTAAATGTGGTGATGGGATAGAACTTACGTAAGTTGGTGTCTCCAAGCTGTCTGTGTTGACCAGCACTGGAGGAGGGTTTGCCTGTAAAGAAAGAGTTATAAGGTGTTAGTGTAACAAAGAAACCAACAAGTTACATTACCATGCTCCAAATACTAACAGCTTAACAAAGACTGACTGCTAATTGGTTTGTTTTTTAAGGCAGGATATTGTTCTTTAGTCAAGTTTCAGCTTGAACTTGTGATACTTCTGATGTAATCTCACAGGGACTGGATTTCACTGGCTTGCTATTTCTAAAGTTACTTTTTTAGTTGAACCTTCTACATGTAAAATGACACATTCAAGTGAGATACATTAAGCAGTACAGCTAAGTGAGGCAAAATGAGATAAGAACATTTCTAACTAGGTTTGCTTTTGAGAAATAAGATGGTATTATTCAGTTTCCCTTTTTCTATTTTCTTGAGTGTGTTTATACACACTGCATGAGTGACATGTGTGAACACGTGCATGTGGAGGCCTGAAGCTAATGTCTGGAGCCATCCTCTCCTGCTATTCTACCTCATTCTCATGTTCTCACTGTGCTCACTGCTGTGGCCTGTCTACAGCTACCTAGCTTGCTCTAGGGATTCTTCCTCCACATCTCCTTTTCTGCCTATGAAATTCAGAGGGTCCGAATTATGGGTAGGATGTACACCCAACACAATTTTCATGGGCTCTGGGGATCTGAACTCTGTTCCCAGTCTTACATGGCATGTACTTTAACAAAAGAGTCATCTCTCCAGCCCCTAAGAGTCTATTGCTATGAAAACAGGTGCAAATTTAACATTGGTAAAAAACCTCACCACAATCTTCTCTAACCCAAGTAGTATTCTTTAGTAAAACAAACAAAACAAAACTACTTTGCAAGGAAATCCAGTTATTTTTTCCAAGGATCCCACAAAGATTCCAATCATTTTATTAACCTAGAAAAAAAAATCTGCCAAATGAAAAATATAATCCCCTCAAACAAACAACATACACACAGAGAAATCAGTCACAAATTTGAGGAAAATTAGAATATTTTTCTATGTTAAGACTTAGATTATTTTGGGCTTAAATTCCTGCTCTTTGCTGTTATTCTAAGACCAGCCACAAAATAATTTGTAATAAGCATCAATTTAACTTTGAAATGAAAGGGAAGAAAAAAAAAACCAACAACCTGGTTTCTTCTTAAGTTTTTTTTTTTTTTTTACATAGATGATACTAAGGAACAAAATTAACTGTCATGTGAAAAATATACCAGAAATTATAAATTCTTTATATATTTCAACATTATTTTTTCAGAATATTTAAGATTTCTTTGTAAGAGTGCTAAATCAAACAAACAACAATTGTCCTTTAAACAAACTTTCAGAGAGATGCTTACATGCTAATATTAATTCCCTAAAGAATTACACAGCAGCCAGGTGGTGATGGCGAACACCTTTAATGCCAGCATTTGGAAGACAGAGGCAGCGGGATCTCTAAGTTCAAGGCCAGGGCAGGCAGGGCTACAGAGAAACCCTGATTTTGGAAAAAAACGAAACTACATAGCAAAGTTGTATAGAAGCAATATATAGCACAAAACAGTTTTCTTCTAAATAAATAAATTGGCTTTTTATTTATGCACTTAAATTTAAATTTTTGTTGTTTTGAGGCAATGTTGCACAGTATAGCCCATGGTTAGATTTCTTTATGTAGCCCTGGCTGGCCTCAAACTCAAAGCAATGCTCTTGCCTCAGCCTTCCAAATGCTAGAGCTGCAAGTATAAACCACCATGCCCAACTTTGTGTAGGTTACTTTAAAATGTGAATATTTGAGCCAGTGAGGAGACACATGCTTGCAATTCCCCACAAGGCTGAGGTGGAGAATCTCAAGCTCAAGAACAGCCTGAGATACAAAGCACAAATGGGTTGAATGCATAGGGCCTGAAGGGCAAATAGGAAGACTAAGGCCATATATAGCCAATATCGCAATAAATTTATGGGGCCATGACCTGCTGCAGCAATGGAATACCCAGATTAACATTCCTGTAGTTCCAGGAACTCATAATTCTGGGAAGGATATGATGAGGTATTATGGAAAAAGGTCACCAGCCATTCAGGCTGTACAAGAACATACAGCAAATACCAAACCTTTAGAGGTACCAACAGCCCTACCTTTAAAATGGCTAACTGAGAAGCCAATATGGATCAAACAGTGGCCTCTAGCTGAAGATAAATTACAGGCATTGGAACAGCTGGTGCAAGAGCAACTAGATGCTCACCATATTGAAGAAACAACCAGCCCTTGGAATTCTCCTGTGTTTGTTGTAAAAAAGAAATCTGGTAAATGGAGAATGGTGACAGATTTAAGAGCTGTCAACAAGGTAATTCAACCTATGGGCCCACTACAATCTGGAATTCCTTTGCCTTCTCTATTACCAAAAGGATGGCCTCTTATAGTTATTGATTTGAAAGATTGTTTTTTCACTATACCGTTACAAGAAAAGGATAGAGAAAAATTTGCCTTCACAGTGCCTACTTATAATAATTCTCAGCCTAATAGGAGATACCAATGGACTATCCTCCCACAGGGTATGCTCAATAGTCCTACATTGTGCCAATATTTTGTAAGTAAGCCATTGGAAATAATTCGTAAACAATTCCCCAAGTCCATAATTTACCATTACATGGATGACATTTTGTTATCTGATTCAAATAAAGATACTTTAGAAAGGATGTTTGAAGAAGTAAAAGTCTTGCCTAGGTGGGGATTACAAATTGCCCCTGAAAAGATTCAAAGAGGAAATTCTATTAATTACCTAGGTTACAGAATAGGGTTAGAGAAAATTAAAATGCAAAAGGCACAAATTAGGAGAGACCGGTTAAAGACTCTTAATGACTTCCAAAGATTGTTAGGAGACATTTCCAGTCTACGACCAGCTGTTGGGATAACACCTGATCTAATAGTTCATTTAAACAAAACCTTAGATGGTTATAAAGATTTGAATAGTCCAAGAAAACTGACAGCTGAAGCAGAAAAGGAACTGACAACGATTGAGGAAAAATTACAGGAGGCACATGTGGATAGGGTGAACCCAAATCTTAGCTGCATCCTAGTCTTATTGCCTTCCAGAATTTCTCCTACAGGGATTCTAATGGAGAGGGAAGATATTATTTTAGAGTGGATATTTATACCTAATAAATCAAGTAAAAAATTAAAACTTATGTGGAAAAAGTCTCTGAATTAATTATAAAAGGTAAGCTGAGACTTCGTCAACTAGCAGGTATAGACCCAGCAGAAATTATAGTGCCTTTTACTACTGAAGAAATAAAAAAGTTATGGGAAGACAATGAACCATGGCAAAGAGCTTGTGCTAATTTTTTGGGAGAAATTAATAGCAACTATCCCAAAAGTGGTAGACTTAACCTCATAAAGAGAACTTCTTGGATTCTTCCTAGAATTGTACGTGATGCTCCAATAACTGGAGCCCGTATGTTCTATACTGATGCAAATAAATCAGGGAAAGCAGGTTATAAGTCAGATGAATTGAGTAAGGTGGAACAAAGCCCTTATAATTCTGCCTTTTGGCAGAATTATATGCCATTCTTATGGTGCTAAGGGATTTTAAAGAACCTCTTAATATAGTTACAGATTCACAATATGCAGAAAGAGTTATCTTGCATATTGAAACTGCTGAATTTATACCAGATGACACAGAGTTGACTTCATTGTTTATCCAGGTACAAGACATAATCAGGAACAGACTTTGTCCGATGTACATAACACACATCCGGTCCCATACAGGTCTGCCTGGTCCTCTAGCACAAGGCAACGCTGAGATTGATCAATTATTGATTGGAAGTGTGTTGCAGGCCTCAGAATTTCATAAAAAGCATCATGTCAATAGTAAAGGCCTAAAGAAAGAATTCTCCATTATATGGCAACAAGCTAAGGACATTATAAAGAGATGTCCTATTTGTTCCTTCTATAATCAAACACCGTTGCCTGCAGGGAGTAACCCAAAGGGTACTAAGAGAAATGAAATCTGGCAGATGGATGTGTTCCACTTTATGGAATTTGGTAAATTAAAATATGTACATCACACCATAGACACGTATTCAGGTTTTCAATGGGCTACTGCCCTGAGCTCAGAAAAGGCTGATTCAGTAATCACACATCTATTGGAAGTTATGGCCATCATGGGAATACCTGCACAAATAAAGACAGACAATGGTCCAGCATATGTATCTAAGAAAATGAAACGCTTTTTTGCTTATTATAATATAAAACACATTACAGGTATATCACATAATCCCACAGGTCAGGCAATTATAGAAAGATCAAATCGTACTATAAAGGGTATGCTGAACAAACAGAAAGGGACTGAAAATACCCCCAGAAATAGATTACATAATGCTTTATTGACCTTGAATTTTCTTAACGCTAATGAGAAAGGAACGACAGCAGCAGAAAGACACTGGATAATGGAAAAGTCTGCTGAACTAAATCAACCAATTTATTTCATAGATGTGCTGACCTCTCAATGGAAGCCAGGAGATGTGCTACGTTGGGGAAGGGGTTTTGCTCTTGTTTCCACAGGAGAAGAAAAATTGTGGATACCATCAAAATTAATAAAGGTTCGATTTGAAGAGGAGAAACCTCTTGGAAAGGAGAAATGACAACTCATCCACAATGATGATATTCATACAGGTGGTAAGAAAAACATATAGAATGGGGGCAGGGTTCTGTTCTTATCTCCACAGGAAAACACTCATCTTTGAAAAATTCAAGGGACCCTGGATGTTTGGATACTGACAGATGGAAAAATACCTGCCCAATAGGAACTATCAAGAAAACTGAATAGGTTGTGTAAGTAAAATAAATTAAACCATATTTCTAAATTTATAGAGCTGGTTTTGAAGTTGGACTCTGGCTCAGTCCCTCTCCAATTCCAAGCCTGTTGGTAAGAGAAAAACCCAGAGTTTCTGGAGTTTCTGTCTCATATCAAGAGTCATGATATGGGACAGAAAGAAATATGAGTTTAGAAAACATCTTTGCTTTTCTTCATATCTATCATACTTTTCATTGAATATATCTATCATGCCTTTCATTGAATATATATATATATATGTCTATATATGTCTATATGATTAATGTTTAAGTTTTTTCACAATGAACAATGAGTTTTTCCTGAAGTGACATTTGAAGTTTCCAGGAAGAAGATGGGGCCCCATAACAACAACTCCACCTGGTTGATATGACGTCATGATACTGATAACGCTACTACAAGACCTGTTTTGGGTACCAGCTGCACAAGACAGTTCCAACTTGGTTAGCTGAAATGGTGCACATCTTATACAACACTCTGGCCAGACCTGCACAAAAATACTCAGAGACTATTTGCAATTTTAAAAGACATTGATCTTGAAATTTAACCATCATTTTACTTTCACAGGATCCCCCAGAAAGAACATCGCCCCCATGACAGCTGGAAGTAACTCTAGAGGACGACGTCCCCTCTCCCAGTAAAGTTTGCCCTTGGGTTTAGGGACATCATTTAGGGGTTGATTATAATTGGTATACGGTTGAGGGTTGGGGGAGGAATTTTATAAGCTCAGGGATCATTTGAAAAAAAAAAAAAGAGGGATAATGGGATGATGGGATAATAGATTGGTACTTGTGAGTTATTGTTTTGAGACAAATATATTGGTATCGATTCTTATATATTGATACAAAGTGAAATTATATTGACTATTGTATGCATGCATGTTTCTACCTGTTTAAAACATTTTTATGTATTGACAAATATTGTATTGATATATATTGTATATATTTACCATATTGCAGTATACATTTCTACCTCTGATTAAGATACTTATATATTGTTTGTGTATTGATATATATTTACCATACTGCAATGTATATTTGTACATTGCTTATATTTGGAAGTCATTGTCCTCATTTGTTTCACAGTCATTTATTGTCTTAGTCTTTAAGTTAGATAGGTATTGAGAATTATATAGATCAATAGTATTCTGAGTTTGTCATTTATAATTAGACTAATCAGGTTCTTTAGATATATAGAGATTATACTCAGTATAGATAGATAATCTTCAACCTCTTCAAAGAGCTGTAGAAAATGGCCTTTAATCTAACTCAGAGTTTTGTGGTAGTGAGACACAATTGCTCCTGGCAACACCGCTCTATTCCCGAGAGAATGTTGAGCACCAAAGACACTCCACCTGGAGCATTTCTTTTTGGCAGAACTGGCCTTTGGGCAAAGAAATGCCCATACCTCAACCACTGACAGAGATACAGAGCGTGCATCAATGGATAAAACACGACTGTCATATCCTGCCAAGACAGGGTAAGATAGTTTTGAAAAGTTGCTTGCCTTTGAAAATGGTATGTCAGTTATGTTAGGCCTTAGCCAAAGTTGGTTGCTTCAACGCTGCAAATGTGACCTTGGGTGATTGCCCAGGTAGCTAGTTGTCTCTGTGATTTGTTGCATGTTTTGGAAGTTGTTTGATTGCACTTCCTAATTACTCAGGTAACATTATTTCCCTTCTCAGATCTTCAATGGGGTTGAAGACTATATAAATATAGTTACTTTCCACTCATGACTTGGCCAAGCTATTTATTATATAAGACCTTAGCTAGTTAGAATAGGATATTTGTACTTATTGTATATAATTTCGTAGTAGGTTTAGAACTCTCTTACTTAAACAAAAGGGGGAGGTGTTGCGGGAGGTCCTTCCGCTCCTCTAGCCAATAACGCTGAGATACCAGCCCATTGGGGCGTGGTCTCTTTCCCTTTAAAAAAGCAGCCACTTCCCTCCTCGAGCTCTCTTACTTCCTGCTCCGCTTCCGGCGACTAGATGACTAGACTCCCTTCCTGATTGCGCAGAGGGCTGTTGTCTGGGACGGTGATCTGTAAGTTTTTTCCCCTTTAAATAAATAACCATTATATTAATCATAATTCCAAACTAGCATGGGATTGTTTGTGACTTACGCCTTCGCCTTCATCTCAGGCATGTATCCAAATGATACACTATTATCAGTCAACTACTTATGAGCATATATCATATAATAAAATAAATAAGTACAACAGTTTCAGATTGGACTACACGTATAAGAATAGTTCAAAATAAATTGGTAGTATTTCATTATCTACAAAGATGATGAGAACTCCTACATGTTCAACCCTATATAAGTTATCTATCTTTGACGATTTAGTGACATTAAACATGATAAAGATTCTACCTGTAAACTATTACTAAGCAAAACTTAGAGACATCTGAGATTTTACAGACAGTTGAAATGACTTACTTCTCAGTGGCATAATGAGATTACTGACCATTTTTACCATACTCATATAGAGCTTCACTGGGTTCTGTCTAAGGATTTTAGAGAAGAAAGAAAAGGCATTTTGAAGTTAAAGAAGAAATTATGTTCTTCAACCACTATGGAAAGAAAGCCACCTGGTTCCCTCTACTTATCTGTATCAATCATGCAATGGGTAGGTTTTTTTTTTTTTTTTTTTTTTTTTGGTTTTTCGAGCCAGGGTTTCTCTGTGGCTTTGGAGCCTGTCCTGGAACTAGCTCTGTAGACCAGGCTGGTCTCGAACTCACAGAGATCCGCCTGCCTCTGCCTCCCGAGTGCTGGGATTAAAGGCGTGCGCCACCACGCCCGGCAATGGGTAGGTTTTTAAGGAAACCTAATTCCCATAATTTTTTTTATAATTATTACAATGTTACCTGTCAGCAACAATTCATCATCATTCTGGATGCTTTTTTATTCTAATAATTTATAAATATTGAAACATGTACATACAACAACAAAATCTTATATTTACTTAAAACAAACAATGCAGAATAAGTTGCCTATAGATAAAGGTAAAATTTAGAGTACCATATCTGAAGGGAAATCTCAAGAAACATGAAACTGGAAGAAAAAAAACATGAATAGTTGTACTAAAAATTAATTACAAATTTAAACCAAACTAGCATCTGGTAGATAAATCTATTATGACATTAGAAACCCTATTGATTTAAAATACATCATGACATAACAGAGAGTCAGAGATCTTGGAACACTCAGTGCTAAATGGGGTATCTCCATCAAATCTCTCCCTCGGGGCTCAGAGATTCTGACAGAAGATGAGGCAGAAAGAGATGAGCCAGAGGGATGGAAGATACCATGAAAACAAAGCCCTCTAGATCAGCATGAGCAAAGCTCATAAGAACTCACAGGGCCTGCAGTGTCTGCAAACTAGGTTCTCTGTGTATACATTATGGCTTCCAGTTTAGTGCTTTTATGGGGTATCTGAGTGAGTGAATGAATGGGTTTGATCCTTCTGCCAATCTTAGGCTCTTTTCCTTTTTTTTTTTTTTGGACCAGCTCTATGAATTCGTTTTATCATATTATATTTTATTATTAAATACATAATTATAAAAAAGAAAAATGTCATAAAAGGTCGTTTGAAATAAGAGCTTACAGACATAAAGTTCAAGTGGCAAAATGGTCTGATTACTTCAAGTTCAGCCACCTAAAGTAATGGTAAAATATCTAAGTGATAGCAGTAGGAAGGAAATGAAAATATTTACGCGTACATAAATTATTTACCCACTTAAAATTTTCTATCAAGATAAAACATGGTATTTGTTGAAATAGTATTTTATATTTTTCCAATTTATAGTAACGGGAATGAAGGGAGGAAAACAATGCGTGACCTGAAGATATATACACACTACAGACAGACACAGTATCATAGCACCATTACTACCAGCAAAGATGAAGGGAAGGGCACTTCTGACAGAAGGCAGAAAATGTAGCTATAGAAAATAAACTAGTTTTTCAAGGTGCACTAAATACCTAAAATAAATTTCACACTTTCTTCTGAGTGCTTGTTGCTTCCTTGTAAGCAAGGTCTCTCATTCCACATTACCTTTTATCCTGTTAAGTTTTTCAAGGTTGTATGTGGGCCAAGGTAGTCCCTGTTTTCTGTTTTCTTATTATTTTAGGTGGGAAAAGAAAAACTCACTTCCTATATCTCACTTCAAAAGACACTTTCTGTCAAGACCCAGTCCAAGATCTCTATCTCACAGTCATTCTGTCATATCTGCCTATAGTAACCTCAATGAATATTCAAACTCTTTACCCAAGAGAGGACTGCATGAGGGTCCTGGAAGTAATATAAAGGAAATATAAACAGTAGGACGTTACATACATCTTGGAAGAGAAAACCCTGTAAATCATTTAGCAGCTAGGGAAAAGGGTAGTACAATGGCAAAGATAGTCTAGAAAAAGGAACTGACAAGTCAGGAATGAACTGGACCATTTAACAATAACAGTTAAAGAAAAGTTCATTCTACTGATCTGTTTCATCATCAATAAAGTATCTGGTAGTGACTGCTGCTATACTAAATAACAAAAATTTACAGAACTAATTAATAACGGTGATGATGATAATATATAGATAAGAGAAATTATAAAGTGAATATTATTAAGTGCAAGTATTAACAACTAGAGGATCTAGGTAAAAGTATGAAACATCTTTATACACTTTGCAACTTTATAAACCTGAAGTTATTTGAAAATACAAACCGATATAATAACAAAAATCTAGAAAGCAATAGAATAAAGGAACTTCAGTCAAATGCCAGTATACAATTACCAAAAAATTAATCCAGATAACTGCATACATGCTATTTTATTTAAGATTACTCATAAAAAAATAACTGGTCAGATAATACTACTGGTCCAATAATTTAAGACTCAATACTCTGTTGTATTGCAAACTAGAAAGGCTCTCATTCAATAAAGAAATTAACGGCTAACCTTCCTCCTCTACAGTCTTAGGTTCTGGCAGGAAGTCAATTATAGTATTATTATATACATAAGTCCCCCTGATCCACAGTGGATATCTCTCAAGATGTTGCACAGGTAGTTGAAACACTGGATAGTAATAATGTAGTGTGTGTGTGTGTGTGTGTGTGTGTGTGTATACACATACCTATGAAGGTTTAATTTCTAAACCAGTCACCGAAATAGATGAATAGTAATTAGAAACAAAATAAAACAAGTATAATTCTATCTTGTAATAAAAGTTATTTAAATTTATGAGTCAATGGTTTCTAGAATTTTCTACTTAGTATTTTTTGACCATATTTGAGTGTAAATGGAACTGCAGAAAGTCAAATCTCAGATGAGGAAAGATATTAATATGTATGATTGGAACAATTACCAAAAAAGAGAATGAAACCAACTTATTGTTTGTGAAGAGTGTGTGTGAGTACCAAGAGACATCCCCCCCCCCCAAAGTCCACCACAAATATGGAAGGGGGAAGAGAAAAAAGAGTGGGAGGGGAGGGGAGAGTGAGGGAGAGCAACAGAGAGGGAGGAAGCACAAGAACTTCCAAGAGTGCACTAGGGCAAAAGCATTCTGTCCAAGCTTTAATCGCAGAACAGTGCTTCAAGCTGACATAAATAAGTCTAAAACACCTACTCTACAGTAGAAATATGTCTCTGGATTATAAAGCTAGAATCATAAAGATGAATGGTTGCATCCCTAGAGAAAGAATCATATTATCATATACTTGAATTTCATGCGGAGAAAAATGGAGCTCTGAAAGATCGAGGAATTTCTTCCACTATCACATGTCTAGAAATGAGTGTGACAAAATGGTGGTGGGTTTAGATCAGACTATTAAGTTCATGATGTTTTATTAATTTTAGGTAGTTATTCAATATATCTTGCCCTGCACCATTTGTAGTCAGCTTAAATGAAGTTCAGATGATATGATCAATATAAAATATTGTAAAATATAAAAGCATTCCATGAAAAAGAAAGACAATATAAGGTGTCTTCATTCTTTGTGGTTTTCTGATCTGTTTAGGACTTACTATGTAAACCAGGCTGGCTCTGAACTCACGGGGATCTGCCTACCTCTGCCTCCCCAGTGTTAGTATTAAAGGAATGTACCACCGTGTCTGTCTGACAGTCTTAAAAAATCATCCATCTACTATCTTTCTTTCTTTGGGCATTATTTGCCTGACCCTCAGACTTACTGGGAAATGTGGTGGTGTAATCTCTCCCTTACAGATAAAGGGAGTATAACAGTCAGAAAGTGTAACCTGTTTGTGTTACAAAGATAGGACTAAACTCTGAATCTTTTACCTTCTGTTTCTGTGCTGAAAAGTTTTATGTCAATACAACACAAACTAAAGTCATCCGAGAGGAAGGAACAGCAGGTAAGAAAAATGCCTCCATTAGATGGGGCCGCAGGAAAGTCCATATGGCATTTTCTTAATTAGTGATTGATAGGGGTGTGGATAGGGACTGCCTGGGCTAGTGGTCCTGGGTTCTATAAGAATACAGGGACATACATGGATCTAATTTACATGGGAAGTAGAAAAAGACAAAAAACCAGGAGCAAAGGGATCATGGGAGAGGGTAGAATTAGAGGGAGGAGGAAGGGAGGGAAGCAAAGAAAAATATATAATGCAATAAAAACAATTTAAAAATGGACAATAAAAAAGAACACAGAATGAGAAAGCCACAGGCAGCAAGTCAGCAAGCAGCATCCCTCCACAGCCTCTGCATCAGCTCCCACCTCCAGGTTCCTGCCCTGACTTCTTTCAGTGATGGATTATGATGTGGATGTATAAGCCAAATAAACCCTTTCCTTCCCAACTTGCCTTTAGTATGGTGTTTTATCACAGTAACAGTAGCCCTGACTTCTATTTCTTTAAATACTGATTCCTCTAAAAATAAAGTACCATTTAAAAGGACAAGCCTGACTTATACATTCTTTTAAAGATTTATTTTTTATTATTACATTTTTAAAGTACCTAGAATTTTTTTCATACATTATATTTTGATCATATTCTTACCCCTCCCCAAGTTCTCTTCCCAGATCCTCCCCACCTCACTACCTCCCCAACTTCATGTTTTTACTCTCTCCCCAAACAAAACAGAACAGAATAACAAGCCAATAGCCCCAGAAAACAAAATAAAGACCCCTCCTAAAAACAAAAACCACTAAACCAAAACAATAAAAATCAGTGGAGACCATTTTGTGTTAGTCAACTACTCCTGAGCATGGGACCTACCCCTGAGTGTGGTTAATATACCCAGTGTCACTACATTGGGGAAAACTGATTTTCTCTCTCCCAGCAGGTAACAACTGCAAACAGCTTTGTGGTGAGGGCTCGGAGTCCATGCCTACTTCCCCTTCTCTCTGCTGGAATTTTGTCTGGCTTGAATTTATGCATGATGTCAGTCTCTGAATTCTATGTGCACCAGCTCTGTTCTGTCTAGAAGACTGTCATGAGCCACTTAATCACTTTTAGCTTTAAAATTTTTCTGCCCCCTTTTTGGCATTGATCCCTGAGCCTCAAGGGGAGGGTCTGATGAAGACCCTCCATTTAGAGCTGAGTGCTTCATGGTTTCTCACTGCACATTGTTCAGATGTGGATCTCTGTGCTAAATCCCATCTGCAAGAAGAAACTTCTCTGATGAAGGTTAAACAATGAAGATGTAATTTAATTTTAAAGTGTGTGTGTTTGTGAATCAGGTGCCTGTAGAGGCCAGAAGGGAGTGTCAAATCCCTTAGAGCTGAAATTAATGTCATCTGACCTCAGTGCTGGGAACTGAACTTGGGTCTTCTATAAAAGAAATACCTGCTTTTAATGGTTGAGTCACCTTTTCTGCCCAAGTTACACATTCCTTAAAAGAATATGTTTTAGAATTTATCTGGAAACAACATTTAAGTTCTATCAATTTTACACTAAACATAATGGGGATAATACTTATTTTGAAAAATGAGACAAAGCCATCAGCTTTTCTTATAGCATGTATCACTGTCATCTAAGACATCAGTAGTGGTTATTCCTTTTCTTATATGTGTAGTTTCATTGAGTTTGTTTGTGTTTTGAGACATAGTTTCTATGTAGGTCTGGTTTTTCTATGTAGGACCATGCTGGCCATGAACTCCCAAAGATCCATCTGCCTCTGCCTCCTCAGTGCTGGGATTAAAGGTGTGAGCCAGCACTCTCACAGACTTTTAAATTTATTCATTTATTCTCTCTCTCTCTCTCTCTCTCTCTCTCTCTCTCTCTCTCTCTCCCTCTCAAAAAAAAAAAAAAGTTAGGCAGATAATATAGGGGCCTGTGTGCAAAGATGCTGTGCAGGTAGCACCTATTCTCTCTAGCTGGGAACTGAAGTCAGGACTCAGAGCCATAGCTCTTATCTTAGTTAGGCTTCTAATCACTGCAGAACCTCTCAAGTCAGAACTACCACTACTCCAGTAATGCAGATTAGAAAACAGACTTCATCACTGTGAAGTAAACTAACCAGTTACACAGCAGTGAGTGGTGGGAATGAGTTGAAAACAACTCATATTGACTTATAAACTTTTATTTTTTTTTAACTCCAAGGCTATAAACTATGAACATTTCAACAATTTACTAGCAGAGTGCTAACTTAGGGACATTGAGTTAGTAAATCAAAGAAACCTGAAGGAGGGCAAGCTCCCAGTTAAAAACAGAGACCTGTACAAAATATCAAAACTATTTTTACCAAGAAAAGTAGAAGGAATGGGCTGGAGAGATGGCTCAGAGGTTAAGAGCACAGGCTGATCTTCCAGAGGTCCTGAGTTCAAGTCCCAGTAAGCAAATGGCTCACAACCATTTGTCATGAGATCTGGTGCCCTCTTCTGGCCTGATGGCATACATGCAGGCAGAACATTGCATGCATAATAATAAAAATAATTCTTTAAAAAAAAAAAAAAGCAAGTGAAATAAGCTTTCAAATCTTCTTTTGAAAATGTTATACCACTAGATATGTAAAAATACATTCATCTTTACCATGTTATAGCAACTTTAAATTGTTGACTGCTCACTCTTCACAATATAAAAATAATGTATATCTAGATTTACATATTCAATTCATGATGGCTTCATAATGACTGAATTCTTAACAATTTGCACAAAAGGTAAGGACCTGGAAATTGCAACATTAGTGTAACTCAGTTATTCGATCCGTTCGGTTCACTATACTACTGAAGGTTTCTCCTAGAATCTCATACAGCTACTTTGATTTTTAGTTTTTAGCATAAGGAAGCACTAAAATGTGAGTGACCACAATTGTTCTATTTCACTCTCAAAAGGGGCTTGTCTGAAGCAGCTGCAATTATATTCTCTCACACAACATTCACATGCCTAGATTAATGTCACTGATCAATTTCAGCAAATATATCTATGAACATATTAAGTAATATTATGAGCAATACTGGAAACTCTCAAACAAAAGATCATTAACTATACTTACTATTAATTTGACTGAATAAGTGTGTTGCAAGGGCAATAAAATGTCAACAAATTACTCCTTCCAGCGAATAAGATTCTAAAAATAAAAAAATTATCAAATTCGCTGACATTTGTCTACAATTTTCTTTTTTCTTACTGTTCCATAAACTAAAAAAATAGTGTGTCGGGCAGTGGTAGCGCATGCCTTTAATCCCAGTGCTTGGGAGGCAGAGGCAGGCGGATCTCTGTGAATTCAAGGCCAGCCTGGTCTACAAAGCCAGTTCTAAAACAGCCAGGGCTAGACAGAGGAAACCCTGTATCGGAAAAACCAAACCAACAACAACAACAACAACAACAACAAAAGAAAGGAAAAAGTAGGTTTTAGTTTGGAGCAGTATTGACATAAATTATGAAGACAGAGCACTATGTCACACATATACTCCACAACACTCAGGAAGAGGCAGCAGGAGGACTAGAACAAGGCCAACAAGGACTACACAAGGCCCTGTCTCTACAACAGGAGCTTTCATGTAATTGAGATACAATCTACCTCAATAAATGCAGAGCATGGGATTTAAACAAACAACAAAAGGCTGAATACTTCCAAAAACAAATCTGCATGAGAAACAGTGCCATAGCAAAGAATGGATCTGGCAAAAGAGCAGGACCACTAAATCCACAAATCAGACAAGTTTATAAAAACAAAAATATAACTTACTTTGAACATAGTAACAAGCACAAAGGCATGTTAATAAATCTCCAAAGGTTTAATATGATTAGCTCAGAATGCACTCTATTTTTGTACCAAATAAATAGCTAATGTTGAAGTTATCTTAAATCCCAATGGAAGTAAAATCAAATTAATATACCTAATGAAAAAAAATACTTCAACAGTTTTAAAAGAATACAAATAAAACATTGAAAGCAAATTAAATGTTTATAAATAAAAAAGAAACCAATAAAAACCTGTAGTGCGGTGGGCAGGACGACAGTACTCTCAGCAGGGACTGGCAGGGCAGGGGTCACAGGGACAGTGGGAGAGGAGGGACAAACAGCTTCTGTGGGCTAAAATCATCAATGACAAAAAATCAGGAAAAAAAATCAAATAAAAGAGAAACAAACAGAAAGTTGTACCATAAAGGTAAATATAGTTCTCCATATATTAATAAGTGGGAAAATTATTAAGGTATTACTTTAGTTGGTTAAGTAATGAAACTGTCCTATGACTACTGCAGTAACAATTATGACATCAATTTATAATGTCAGTGTCTATGGTTAATAAGACCTGTTCTTTAGAATGTATCAATAAACACAATCAATCATGCACTATTTTATGACATGCTTGTTTTATAGACAAGTTGCAAAAAACTTTTTTGCATCCAGACAATATCTGTTTATTTTTCCTTTTTCACATTAAAATAAAAATTATTTAGCCTACCATGCAAATAATGTTTATAAATCAACAGGACAAAGATTTTTAAAAAATCTCCAATTTAAAGTAAACCCATATTATTAAGAATATGCTACCTAGAACAATAAATAACCTACCTAACTGGATCCTTATGTGCCAGACAGACTCTGGCAAAAGTGAGGGAAAAAGTACAGAAGCGTTTCAGCAATTTAAACCAATAAACTTTAATATTCATGCTTAATTACTGCCTGGCTTGATCATTTTCAAAAATAGTATATAATATGCATAAAAAGTATATTTTCTAACAAAATTAACTCAAAATACAAATTAACTCAAACAAATGAAATATAATGTAAGATAATCTTCAAAATCAAGCAGATAGGAAGACAATGGAGACTAATGGACTTAAAGCAAGAAGAAAAATTAAGATGAAGCTACTTTGCTTGTAATCGATAAAAACAAAATTATATTAATAACTGTAATTTATCAAATCAATCAAGATTCATAAAAATGTATAAAACCAGGTTGAGGCGGGGGATAGTAAATTCAAGGCCAGCCTGAACTCACAATATGTATTATTACATAATACTACTGTCTCAAAACCCAAACCAGCCAACCAAAAACCTAAATGTAGATTTGAATAGAAGTTTTTACAATGATTAACAAGTATGTTATGAGAACATGAAGACTGGTCATTAGGGAAATGCAAATCAAAGTTATAACGAATTGGTACTTTATACATTACTGAGGAATGGTGTCATTAAAACAAAACAAAATCAAGGTAACAAGTGGTGGCAAGGATGAAACAAAACCGTTGTGATATTGCTGAGTGTTTATAAAATGGCACAAGCATTTGTGGAAAACAACTTAGTGATTCCTCAAAAACAGTCATGGAACTATTGTGTGATCTAGCAATCCTACTTCTAAACAACTAAAGATAGGGGAAAGAAGACTCAACTATTTGCATGCAATGTCCAAGACAGTATCATTCACAACAGTCAAAGGTGGACAATTCAAATTTATATATATACAGATAATCAACAAAATGTGGAATATACCTATAATGGACTATGATTCAGCCTCACAAAGAAAAAAATTCTGGCACGTGATACAACATGGGTAGAACTTGAAGACTATGTAAGTAAAATCAAGGTCACAAATTATTCCTACTTATATACTTTACTATAATAATATTTTAAAAATTGACTGGAAATATGTCCTATCACATTGATAATGGATATTTAAATTCATCAAAGTTTAGAAAATTAATTTGCCAGTAAATACCCATAGTCTTTAAAAACTGCCTCAACTCTGACTTAGTTTAATTTAACCTCAAGGAACAATTTAAAAAGGAAGAATAACACTTCTGAGATATTCTCTAGAGCAGAGCTTTTAAGTGGGGAGCTGTGGAATACTCTTAAATATCCAAAGGTATCTCAAGTAATGTTAGCCATTAACATTAAATGTTATGAAGCAATTAAGTATAATAGCTTGTAAATCAGATGAAATACTGCTAATAATATTAAAAGATATGAAACACAGAAAGAAAAATTTAAAAAGTTAACAATGGGAGTCAAGATTGTTGATTGTTTCCCTTCTTGCACTTATTCTGAATCTGATTTCTCCAATTGTTAATAAATACATAGAGACATTATAAATATAAGGTGAGGGAGGAAAAAATGGTACCTATTAATACAAAATAAATCATCTGTCATCAGACAAACACAATGAATGTGCTCTAAAGATACTGCACATCTCAGTAATGCTGGAAGAATATTAATACTGATAAATGAGCTTAAATTGCTGGACTCTGCTATCTGAATTTATTTTCAAACAGATTTTTAGCCATTAGATTTATGGTGAAAACAACAACAATAACAAAATCAATCTCCTCTGCTCCTGAAGAAGTAATTCTTAAAATAAAGGATGACATTTTCATAATATTGGGAATATACGTAATGTCACTGAATTATACACTTAAAAAACTAAAATAAGGGGCTGGAGAGATGGCTAAGAGGCTAAAAGCATTAACTTACAGAGAACCCAGATCTCAGCTACCCATATGGGTGACTGGTCCCAGGGCACCTGACATCTTTTGCCGTGGAAAGCAGGTGCACTGTCACACATGGCAGCCAAAATACCCACAAATTAGAATGTTTAAAAGGGTAAAGTAAAAATTTTATGCTATGTTACTTTACCACAACGGAAGAAAGTACACCGAATTAAGAGGGTCCAAGGCTTTGACTTGAAGCCTCAGTCACTATTTCTACATTGTTACTATTGAAAAGACTTCGGAATTCTGTATTTGAAGGTCAGAATTAAAAACTTAAATGGTGGCAACCAATTTTCATGCAAATACTTAAATGCCCTTTAAAATGATTTATGACAAAGCACAGGGGAAGAACGGTTTTGAATGAATTGTTGCTATATCATCTGGAAATACACACCGAAAGAGCAAATGAATAGAGATTCCTATTTTCAACCATACTGAGAGAACGAAACAAAAATCTTCAGAGGTAATATGGATAGATACCACTGCCTTTGCAGAGGAAGTAACTTACTGAACAGAGTGTTCATGGCTGGAACCAAAGTAAAAGGATGGCTATCATCTGTGTGCAAGGAATGGCGGGGAGCCCAAACCACAGGGCGTGGTAGCCAGAATCGAGTGAGGACGGTGTTATGGGCACAGCAGCATAAACATCTAGCATGAGGCTCACAGATCCCAGTGGAGTACAAAAGCAATCTGTAGATACTTAAGCAGCAAAGAAAATGATAGGATGGGAGGTGGGAAGGGAGGTTTCACTCTAATAAATGAGGCTATAAAGAACAATGGAAGCAAGGTTTCTCATGTTAGAAAAAGTAAAGCTGTAAATTATGAAAATAGAAAAAAACCCAGCATGGACCTATGCTGTAAGATCAGAACTGGCAGTACTGGTATAAACATAATGGTTTTTCATTTCATATAGAACAAAACTAAATACAGGCATAAATGTATTTCCTAGATCTGCCACACTGAGAACAAATGGTAACACTTACTATCTCAAAGCCTAGAGATATATACCTAGTACCCAGAATCTTGATTTCTAATTGTCCATACTCAAATAAGAAAACAAAAGAGGGGTCCTTACAGAAATGGCTGGCTCCAGTGCTAGAATTCACTGAGAATACCATCACTTGGACAGCCTGCTATCTGCCCCAACGTAAGTAAGTAAGTAAGAGACTTAAGAAAACAAGGAATTTATTCTGGCTTATGGTTCTAAGGGCTCGAGTCTACAATGGCAAGAAGTGGTGACACGTTGGTAAGAGCAGGAACCTGCTGGGTCTCATTTTTCATCCACACACAGGAGGCATTGAGAGACATCAAGAGGGATGAGGTTATGCAATCTCAAAGCCTGCCCCTAGTGATGCACTTCTACAGTAAGGCTGTACCACCTAAGGATTTTTTTTTTCCTGTCTTGTTAGAAATACTTTATTTTTTTTTAGTGACTTTTTTAAAAAAAATCTATTTTGCATACTAATCACAGTTTCCCCTCCCTCCTCTCCTTTGGCTCCCTTCCCCCACCTCCTTTCTACTACCTCCCCATCCACTCCTCAGAAAGGGTAAGGACTCCCATGGAAGTCAACAAAGCATGGCATAACAAGTTGAGGGAGGACCAAGCTCCTTCCCCCTGTATCAAGGCTGAGCAAGACATTCCACCATAGGGAATAGGTTCACAAAAGCCAGTGACAGATCCTAGTCCCACTGCTAGGGCCCACTCCCCACAGACTAAGGTATATGACTGTCACCCACATGCAGAGGGCCTAGCACCTAAAGAATCTTTTATCTCCCCAGACAGTATACCTGAAGAACTCGTGCTGAGAAACTTGAGCCTAGGGGGAGACTCTTATTCAAGTTACTAGAGTTAACAGTAAAACTCAACAAATAGCAGAGTCCATATTAAATAAATACATACACGAATTAATAAACAAAATGCATTTCCTTGAAATAGAATGCGAACTAAAAAGTGTAGAAAATGGTGAAATTATAAAATCATCATCTGGCAGCCATCATCAGGTTATAATTTATTTAAGAAACAGTGATGGATGTTTAAACTTCCTATTGCTGTAGCTAAGTGAAACTGTCATTTTTTACTACGAACATCTGAATGGGATACACGTACACACACACACACCACAAAATCATGCATCCCCTCAAAATACTAACCTGGATAAATACAACAGATACTATCATAATCAAGTAATCAGCACTAACATTACCATAACAAGATAAATTGAAATTAAATACTATCTCACAGGATACAATGACAATACTAACTTTGGTGCCAAACACAATGAAATGAATCTAGTCAGACAACCCAAATCAAGCATTAATACTACAAAATAATTGGCCA
Organism: Chionomys nivalis; assembly: GCF_950005125.1. Classification (NCBI taxonomy): domain Eukaryota; kingdom Metazoa; phylum Chordata; class Mammalia; order Rodentia; family Cricetidae; genus Chionomys; species Chionomys nivalis. The sequence continues at coordinate 62,843,949 of NC_080088.1, forward strand.
TAGTCATCAAAACTGATAATTCTTTCTAAAATATTTTGTTCAGTTTCTGAGGAATTTTATTTAAGCAAAACTAATATAAACTGTCCATATTTTAACTTTTATTGTGTATGGGTGTTTTGGCTGCAAGTGTCTGCATACCACCGTGGTGATTGCTTGTGGTCTAACAAAGTTTGCCTAAAGATCAGAGTGCGGAGCTAGCCACACTAGTTAGCCATAGAGGCCAGGCAGTGCTGGCACACACCTTTAATCCCAGAATTTGGGAGAAAGAGGCAGATGGATCTGAGTTCAAGGGCACCCTAGGCTACACAGTATGGATCCAGTCTCAAAAAGAAACAGAGCCATGAGGTGGTGACTCATGTCTTTGATCCTAGTACTTGGCAGTCACACATCTTTAATCCCAACACTAAGGTAGAAACAGGAAGGGATATGCCTGGGTGAAGAAAGGAATATAAAGCGGGAAGAAACAGGAGCTCAAGGTCTTCAGTCTGATGCCTTGTAGAGACAGAATACCCCATTCAGTCTTGAGGATTTTGTAGAGGTAAGAATGAGTGGCTGGCTGCACTGCTTCTCTGATCTTTCATTATTTACCCCTTTATCTGACTCAGGGTTTTTATTATTAAGACCAATTAGGATTTGTCCTACATACCACACATATGCATTGCCTGAAGAGGACAGCAGAGGGTGTCAGACCTCTGGAACTGAAGTTACAAATGGGGCGAGCTGTCATGTGGGTTCTGGGAACTGAATCAGGATCCTCTTGAAGAGCAGCCAGTGCTCTTAAGCATGGAGCTATCTCTCCAGCTCCAAGAGTACATATTTAACGTTAGCAATTTGATGAGCTGACACATACGAAATTATGACCACAATGAAGTCTGTGTACGTATCCACCATCTCTAACAGTTTCCTTGTGTTTCTTTGGTGTTTTAGTTTTGAGTTGTTAGAACACCAAAAAGTATTTATTTTTAACACCAAAAAGTATTTATTTTTTAAATGTCTCAAAATATCATAAATAAATATGCTTTTCTTATATTGGTTTTCATTTCTTGGTAATAGTCTAGTAGTAACAAAGCACTACTATGCTAGTAGTAATCACTAGAGTAAGAGGAACAGTTCAAATAAAATCAGGTAAAGCTATACACTTAACGCAAAAGAAAGAAAGAAATTTGAGGTATGAGTGGCTCTACTTTATAACCAATACCTGGAATTAAATGGACAGCTTATTACCAGTATTCATTTATTAAAAACAATCCATTTATTGGTTCCATGACGTCATGACTATTGCTCTGTCTTGGAATGAGTCCCTACAGTAAAAAATTGGTAGTGCGACCAGGATTTATCCCTTCTGCTTCTTCTGGATTTTTGGAACTCATTCTCTCTGGAAGAATACCATGCTCAGCCTAAATATAGTGGGGTGTCCTGCCTCAAACAATGTGCTAGACTTTGTTGACTTCCCATGGGAAGCTTTAACCTCTATGAGGAGTGGATGGGGGAGGGATGAAAAGTGGGAGGGGGACAGGTGGAGGCAGCAGCAGGAAGGGAGGGAGTGGAAAATGGATCTGACATGTAAAATGAGAAAAGATAGGTTTTTTTTTAAATAAAAAAATAAAATTTTATTTTTTTAAATAAAATAAAAAACCTTCCATCCTAATTGGAGAGTGACTTGCACTGGAGCGAGACTGAATAAAGAGTTGATTAAAAATACACAGAGAGTTGGGCTTTTGTTTTTAAAAACACCCCTTTACACACTACAAAGAATTAATTAGTATTTTGGCTTTCAAAATTCCTACATGATAGTGAGAAAGGCAGCTTCCAGAGAAAACTCCTCTTACATCACTGGCCACAGTCCCTCTTCTGGAGGGCAGATTCCAGGGGTGGACTCTGAAGGCTTTAGGCCTCCACATGTTTATACTGGTCTGGGAACAAGCACAGCATCGTCCACAACGTAGCAGTCACTTACATGTCACCTTCAAACATGTATGGCAGTCTAGTGAAAGCTTTGACGACAAAGTCAGTTTTCCTAAACACTTCAGGCATTACCTCAAATTTCAAAGCACAAGAAATACATCTACTGGTCAGTCACTCCTAATCCCTTAATGACCAACTTTTATTCCTTTATGTTGCACTGAAACCCCACTGTACCCTACTTTTCAGGAACTGATCTAGAATCTACCTTCTTTGGGTAAGGATCTAAATATTGTTTCTAAAGAAAAACAAAAGAATCCCTAAAGCACACTATGTCATCTTAACCTATCTTGCTGTCTGTAAGACATCCAGAGTTAAGAATTCTGTGGAAGAACAACATATGCCCTCCCTTTTCAGAAGGCAAATAGTTAATCACAAATGACCTACCAACAAATAAAATATCCTAGCCACAAATGATAAACACAGTAACAAAATAATACATTCACTTGAAACAAAAACTACAGCCCTAAAAAACCCAATAATCAGATGAAAGCTGGTGAGGTGTGACAGATACTGGAGCTTACAAAGCGGAGTGAGGAGATGAAGACATTTGTAACGTGATAAAGTGCTTGGGATTCTAGATTGGAAAATGTCAAATGCATATACATGTATGGGTTAAATAATGAGACAATGTAATCATTACATTTGGGTTATTCCAGAAAAGAAAGAATGGAGAATAGTACTTTAAAAATCTTCTAGAACTATATAAATCAAGTAAGAAACAACCATTAGAACACTCCTGTCCTGTTCTATTGTACCATCGGTAAGATCGACAGAGATCTGTTATTATTTTGAAAAATCTTGGTCACATGACTAGCAACAGTCTCAGTTGTTTCTATCCATAGCAACACCACGGAATCATTAGCCTCTGAGGCTGCCTTTGGAGACTTGTTTCCATGACAACAGAGGTTATAATATTAACACTGTCTGAAGGAACACTGCAGAAACCTGTAAATTTTTATAATTTGACAGATTATATGCATTTTCAAGTGTTTTTAAAACAAACACCATAATGACAATTACCTGAAAGATGTTTTGAACTGATTTAATAAATTTCATTACTTTTCTACATAGGTTTATATTTTATACTAAGGTCTTAATTTAGGAAACCTATACTCAAAATATATTTTTGTGTGTAATTTTTATGTGATCTGAAGCATGTGCACATTCTCATTTATGAATACACTATTGCCCCTCACTTTTAGACATTCAGCAATACATACGTATTGTGTGAGCCTACTTATCAAATCCCTTTCTGTTTATTTACAACAGCTAATGTGCTTTCTATTATATACATACAAACCGTCAAGGAAGAGACAGAAGGCAAATTAGGAAGCTGTGATAGCGTAGCTGAGAGGTAACTGGTGGTGTAACCTGATGGCAGTATCAGTAAAAATGGGCATGAGTAGACAAATAGAAACTGGGAATATAGAGTTCATGTGCCCTAGGAACTGATGGGAAGTGAGGACTATTAAGAATAATCTCCATAGCTAGATGTGGTGGTGCATTCCTTTAGTCCCAGCACTCGGGAGGCAGAGACAGGTCTGTGAGTTCGAGGTAGTCTGGTTTACAGTGCGAGTTCCAGGGCAGCCAGGGTTCCATAGAGAAATCCTCTCTTGAAAAACAATTCCCACAATAGCAACTAAAAATTATTTCCTAGATAATAATTAGATTTAGACATAAAAGAGCTATAGTGCTATCTAAATATCTATTTTTCTTCCTAATTATTTAAGACTTCAGAACTGGAAAGGATTGGCTGGCTCAGTGGTAGAATGATTGCTTAGCAAGCACAAAGCCCTGGGTTTAGAAGCCAGTTTCCTAAAAGTCTAGACGTAAAATGTAAAACAATCAAGAGAGGCTGGGCAGTGGTGGCCCATGCCTTTGATTCCAGCACTTGGGAGACAGAGGCAGGTAGATCTCTGAGGCTGAAGTAGCCTGTTGGTCTACAGACGAAGTTCCAGAACCCAGAGGGCTACAGAGAAACTGTCAGGGGCAGGGGGTTTGGGAAGGCACCACAAGAGATAAAACAACAATAACAACAACAAGAAATGATTTCCAAAATGTAAAATTGACAAGAAGATAAATAAAACTACACTACCAAGATGCCAATATCACATTTTGTATTAATATGCTTCATGTAATTACAGTAAAATGAATTTAGACTAAATACAAATGTTCAGTAAGAGCTTTTTTTAAAAAAAAGGCCTCTGCATTTTCAGGAAAATGAAATAAATGAATTAACAAATCTTTGGTACCCGTATCTTAAGACAACAAAAGTTGTTGGTGAATAAGGATCTTGAGGTTGGTCCAGCATAGCTAGAATTCTTAGTCCAAGTTCTTTGGCCCTTTGTTTGAAGATCTACTATGACATAATGAGGTATGATTCTGATTAAATGTCAAAGCTGCTACTTGAAAGAAAGAAAGAAACCAGGAAAAAAATTTCAAGCCTTTTGAATGTTTATGGAAGGATAAAATATAGCAAAGTAGATTTTTAAAAGCTCCACTTGGGAATTGCTATATTCAAGGGAGGATCAATATCTTCAGGACAAAAGGTGTTTTTCATGGTTTAATATTTTTCTTATGATTCATATGCCCTTTGCCACTGTCGTTGCAAACATATTACATATTTAATAAAAGCTGTATAGTTAAAAAACCTGAAACAGTATTTCAACCAGTAATATATGTATGAAATTCAAGTCAGTAACTCAGAAGCAAATGTATATAGAACCAGACACATTTTTAAATAAACCAGAGGGATATCAAAATACAAGTTATTTTTAAAAACTTAAAATAGTTATGGAAAATAGATGTAGCAATTAATTCTATTGTAGAAGCATGGGTGCAAAATTGTTAGTTTACACAGACAAGTTAGCTCATGAATCTATTAATTTTAATTGCAAGAATTCATAAATTCAGTTAAGATTTCTGATCTCTTCACTATGAAAAGATGTTATTTTATAATAGCATTCAGCTAACAACCTTTAAAAATAGATGACTCAGTCACCAGGAATTTAAAGAAAACAGAGACTTAAAGACTGAATATAAAGATATAGTTATATAATTAACACAGGAAGAAATTATCAATTGCAACATTACTTTGTCTTTGATATTTTTTAGAACAGGCTAAACAAACACGTGGCACCATGAACTTTATTAACTATTCAGCTAAAATGGGCCCTTAACACTTCTTAGTAACTACATCTGTTCTAATCACCCTTCTGTAAAACCCCAATGACTCGGGCCCCCACTATCCTTCCTCCACTCACTTCTTCAGTTACGTTGGCCTCTGCTCTTTCCATACCTTTCCAAATTCTATTTACTTTTCTTCCAAGGATTCTCTTGCTTAGATAGCTACAGCCTCAATTCTATGAACTCTTTCCTGTTTTTACTCAAACATGACCTTCAAAATTCACTATCAGCAATCCTATCACCTCCCCAATATCTTACTTCTCTCATTTTCTTCCAGGATACCACATATTTTGGTAATTATATTGTTTAGCTTTTTTCCTGACCATTATCCATAATAACTTGTAACCAATAGACTACACAAAGACAAACATCCACAATCCAACTCTGGGGAATGTGGTCGTAGTTTTCTAGGCTACTTCTGGCTGATTTGGTGCTGATAATCATAATGGAACCCAAAGGAAATTTAAGACTATAGTCAAATCCTGACTGGAGTAGTCTGTGAGTCTGAATCATCTTAGCCAGTAGTCCTGAAGCTCTTCTGGATGTAGAGCTCAGAGGACACTGCAACAGTGGTGCCCTGAGACACTGGATCATGTGGGTCATCCTGCTCCTGTCAGAGGTTTTTCAGGGGTCTTTCTTAATCAAACCTTATTTTTCTTAACCCAGAACGAATCTATAGCCATTTCCTGTGGAAGCAAAAAAAAACAAAAACAAAAAACAAAAACAAACAAAAAAAAACAACAAGACAAAAAAAAAACCCAAAAAAAAAACAAAAAACAAACAAAAAAAACTCTTCTCTAAAGTAAAATATCTTTTGATTTAATTTTTGAAGTCAAGGTATTTTCAAAATATATAGGTTGGATTAATCCAATAGCATTTATAATCAAATGTCTTTTAGCAGCTGTTGCTCTTTTCTCAGCAGTCAAACAATTCAAAGACAGCACAATAACATACAGATTCTCCGTGTTTTCCTTCTTTATGTGGCTTTTTAAAAAGTCTATTTCTTTTATTTTTAAATTTTGGTTCTTTGAGACACGGTTTTTCTGTCTATCTTTGGCTGTCATGACCAGGCTGTGTTCGAACTCACAGAGATCTGCCTACCTCTGCCTCTGCCTATGGGATTAAAGGCATGTGCCACCATACCTGACTACTCTATTTCTTTTTTTAAAGGACTTTCTCTATCCTTTTTCTTTTCTCTCCAAAGCCTATGTATATTTGTCTATTGCTAAACACAATGTAATTATTTAGAGGTTTTATTTCGTCTGAACCTGTCTTTACTGTATATCTCTATCTTCTTCTGACCACATGAGTCAAGCGATATGGCTAGGATTAAAGCTGTAGCTTTAGCAGCTGTCTCCACCTCATTCTGTACCTTTTTGAGAGTCTAGCTTCATGGTGAAGATACTGGCAGGAATCATGTTTGTTGCTACAACTCTGTGGAACTTCTAGGTTCCTGCCATCACCAAGAAGCCTGCTGCTGACTGCTCGTAAACACCATTTAAGAATTTGGTGGCAGAGCCTCTTAAAAGAGCTGCAAGGTTTTTGCCACTAAGGCTGAGTCAGGAAGCTTTGCTTAGAGGAGTCACACCTCTTCTTGTCTCTAGGACAGTCTCATGGAGAAAAGATCGTTACCAAGAAGCTGCACTTGACTCTGTTCTTTTTTGTCTAGAATCTTTTTTTTTTAAAGCTTTCTCAGGCTTTGTGTGGAAATTCTTGTCAAACGTTTGAGTGCTATTTGTAGATAGAAGTTTCGGTCTGCCCTGGACCCGCATCCGTTTAGTTCCAAAGAAACACACCTATAAACTGTTTGGCCTATTAGGTCAGGTTTATTACTAACTAGCTCTTACTACTTAAATTAACCCATAATTCTCATCTATCTTTAGCTACGTGGCTTAGTACCTTTTCTTAGTGAGGCCTTCTTATCTTGATCCCTCTGCATCTCCGCCTTTTCTTTTCCCAGAATTCTTAGTCAATCAGTGTTTTATTAAACCAATATGAGTGACAATTTTTTTACAGTGTACAAAAGCATTATCCCACAGCATACAGTCACAGGAAGCTGTGCTGTGTGTCAGATGGACAAATTCATATAACTAAACCACCAAAACCAATTCTGGAATGAATTAAGAATACTTGCTCTTCCTTTTCTTGCTCCCTTTCATGCTTTACACAGAGCAGAAACTGATTAAAGGTTCTTTCTGCATACTTCGGGGGGCGGGGGGGGGATGCCCAATCAGAAGTGTAAAAGTTTCCAAGTGTAAAAGTGCAAAACCAAACCAAACCCAATCAAAAAACCCAAACAAGTGGCTATTCCCTACTGTCCTCTGACAACAGCTCACTGCCTAATGTTGGCCTATGTGAGAACAAACGTGTCTTTAGAGTTTTATCTGTTTCCTCTTCACACTGGACTTTGAACTTAATCTTCTCAGAGAGAGCTTGAACTGTAAAGCCCATGGTGTCTTTCCTCTGAACTCCTAAAGTCTCCTGATCTCAATCTGAGTCTTTATTCTATACTGTTTCTTGGGGTTACTATCTGCTTTACCATTATAGTCCCAGTTTGACCTTTTAGTTCTCTAATACGACTTTCATTATTGTTTTGCCCCCTCCCCTTTTTTGAGACGATCTCACTATGGCACCCTGGCTGGCCTGTAATGCCCTAGGTACATTAGACTGGCCTCAAATGAAAAAGATTCTGGATGTGAGGGCGATCTGGCAGCGACATCTGTCACCCCATTGATCACCAGGGTTGATTCAGTTGATCTGGCTGGCTAGGCGGGTGTCCCCTTCCTCCCTCACCACTCCATGTGCGTCCCTCCTGAAGCGCTTGGTCAAAGAGAATGACCCTCCCTTAATAGAGGAGGACCGGTCTTCGGTCAAGAGTATACAAGCAGCTGTGCTCCCCTGCTAAAACCTCCAAACAAGCTCTAAAGAAATCCTGTCTCTGCCTCAGGAGTTCTGGAATTAAAGGCATGTACTACAGTGCCCAGCTCTAATACTTGTTCAACTAATCTTTTGTTCCATTCTCTCTCAGAATAATTATTGTGGGTTTTGCTTTCTCTCTTGGTTGGACCCTGTTAAGGTTAAAAATCCTCTACCTAAGACATATCTATTTTCATTACTTTTTAAAAATTAAGATATAACTTTTTTCCATTCTGTAATTAGGTTGATCTTCAGATTCCTTTCTTACAACACCACAATATTTTGTGGAACTGCTAACAATGGTGGTAGCCACCATGTTTGCTGTGATGAGTGAAGATGACCATGAAGCTACTGAAGCTGGGGACTGACCTCCAGGCCCGGAGAACCTGGGAGGGCTTTTGTGGGTACTGTTTTGTATAATTTTTTACTGAATCTTGATTTAGATAATATTCCAATTTTTATTTTCTAAAAATATGAAAACAAACTCAGAATTTAGGTCATTTTCCCAATGTGCTATGCCAAGTAAAGGGCAGAATATAGATATAAACTCAGGCCATTATCCTCCAAAGACATACTTAACCAGCATAGGATGCTGTCTCTTTAAATAGCCTAAGGAATTTGTAATCACTTGACCGTAATCACTAGCAAACAGTGAAGGTGATATAGAGCATTCCTTGATATGCCTCATATCTGTTTTCCAAAAAAACTCTAGAACCAATTTCAAATTTACAACCTTTTATTATAGTAGATGGTTTTACAAAGAATAATTCAAATATACAAATCTCAAGATGGACCCATTTTAATTTAAATTCCAGATTATAATCTTTATTTTCTGAAAAACATTAAAAAAAACTTGTATTCTGTAATAATCATTGTTTCTCAAAGACAGATGGCTAAGCTAATGAAGGAAATCTCACAAACACTAATAACCCCCGCCAAAACAACCACCCCATATCTGTTCAGAAAGAGATACAACTTGGGGTTTTATAAATTTTTGAGAAATTATTTTTATTTTATGTTTATAGTTGTTTTGCCTGCACATTTGTTTGTATACCACTTGCAAGTCTTATGCCCAAGAAGCCAAAAGTCCAGCCCAAGAAGCTGGATCCCCTTGGAACTGGAGTTAGATGATTGTGGGCTGCCTCTTGGATGCTGGGAATTGAATCTGGGTCCTCTTAAAGAGCAGGCAGTGCTCTTAACTTCTGAAGATACACTGTTAAAGCTGTGTATGGTATAGTGCCTTTTAAATATACACAGACAGCAGCTGTGTTAAGATTCCTTTTAAAATCATACTCCTAGGGCTGGAGAGATGGTTTGGCAGTGAAAAACACTTGGTGTTCCTTCCAGGCCTGGAGGTCAGTTCCCAGCACCCACATCAGGCTACTTACAATGCAAAGTAACTCCAGCTCCATTTTATCAAACAGCCTCTTCAGGCCTCTACGGTGACCTGAACACATATGGCATGTGCGCACACATATTCACATAAAAAAAAAAAAAAAACCCTGCTGTCAGATATCATGGCCAATTAAACTATACTTGCATAAAATCAGACCAGTGTTTCTGGTCACCGATTACTATGTAACAGTAAAACGATTTTATCAGTAGGTTTTCATAAAAGTTTCTTAAACAAGGTAATAATTATAGGTTACTGTTTTCCACATGTCTGAACCGTTATTTTTACTTTTATCAAAATTCTAAGATTATATAATAACATTGTTAGGGATTGATAATATTAGTAAAAGATCTTTTTAAAAACATGTTTCAATGATACAACTCCAGTTCTTCACATGTGGAGAGTATAACTCCTCACATACTTTTTCCTTTTTTCAAAAGAATTTCATTTAATTTTATGTGTGCGAGTGTTTTGCACCTTCATGGATGTTTGTGTACCAAACTGTGCCTGGTACCATTGCTTTCGTCTTTTGAGACAACAAAACTGTATAGCCCTGGCTGTCCTGAAACTCATTATATAGAGCAGGCTGTCACCAAACTCAGAAACCCACCTGCTTCTGCTTCCTGAGTGCTGGGATTAAAGGCGTGTGTCACCACTGCTGGCTAGCCAGTGCTCTTTACTGCTGGTCCTCCCCACATTATTCTTTTTCTATCAGAATATTTCTAACGACTTCTGAAATATATACTTTATCTTACAAAACCTATGGTGTAGATGTGCAAAATTTTAAGCCATAGTTGTATATAAAGTTTGTGAAAATAATAATGACCAAGTCATATTTAGAAGCTCCAAGCTTCCTTTCAGTCATTATGATTAAACGAAAATAAGCAATTACCTACATAACATTTACTTATTCAATAAATAATTATCCATACATTCAATATGCTACTCTGAAGGAATATGAAAGAAACTGTGCACCTTATAGTACCAGCCCTTATGAAGCTTACGGCTCAGCAGATGACATTTAACTATGATAAGAAACAAGCAGTATAATTCTTAGGAAAGTAATACTGCTTGAAAAGAAAAAGGCAAAATGCTAGCCCAATAAATCTGAAAGCACCATAGATATGTGGCTCCATCCTTTTTCAGTGATTTACTTTAAAAGTTATCTTTAAAACTTACTTGAATATATTAAAATGAAATGTGTTTCTTTTAGCCTATTTGTCCTTGATAGAAGGGCCAACTACATCAAGACATTATATAGAAGCTGCACAGATGAAAACTTACATAAAATATTTCTCATTTAGTTCTGCAAAATAAGCCAATCTAAATTTAAGACAGCAACTTTATATATTTTTTTTAATAGAATTTAATTTTCAGACCAGATTTAGGTTCACAGAAAACTGAATGTCGAGTACAGCAAGTTCTTGCATACCCTCAGCCCACACATGTGTACAGCCTGCCCACTATCAACACCCTGCACCAGAGTGGTATATTTGTTACAACAGATGAACCTATACCCAGCATTATCATATTCCAGTGTATGCTGGTTCACTCCTGCTGTTGGATAGTCTATGGGTTTCCAGGTGTATGATGACATCATTCACCATTGTAGAATCACACACAATAGTTTCACTTACTGATTCTTCTCTCCTCTCAAAACCTGGGGAACTTGATTTTCCCCAAATGTCACAAGGCTGGGATAATATGTATAAAATCTTGTCAGATTGTTTTGTTTTCTCTTAATAATAATCATTTGCTATTCTTCCATATGTTTACAGCTTAATCTTTTTTATTGCTAAATACTATTCCGTTGTCTGATGTGTACCAACCTATTAAAGAGCATCTTATTTGTGCCTAGGTTTTGACAACAAAAAGCAAAATTAGAAACACCTATATATAATTCTCCTGTGGATCTAAGCTTGTAACTAACCCAAGGAGACTCCAAGGAGTACCACTGCTTCGTTGTAGGGTCAACAATGTACTTTGTAAAAGACTCTGTAACTACTGTAAACAAATACTTTTTGTTTAGTATCTGTGTTTTCTAAGGTGTTCTTCTGTACCAATAATTGATTCTTACATATTAAGCACATTTTAAATAAATACACTTATATGTGCTATAAAAATATTATGATAAATGGAAATATGACATATGTCCGTCAATATTCTTCTGGTGAAAGGGTGAACAATTCCAAATGTGAGTCATAGTCTTTTGAGTGAGGAATTAAATACATGTTTATGACCAAAGTAGCATTTATAACCAGTTAGATAGATGATTTGTACCCCTTTCTCCTGGAAAACTATCCTACTCTTGATCACGGTCAGCATTTCTGAAGTAGTTTTAAAAGGCTGCATACTTACTTTGAATATGCTCTAGTTTCGTGCAAAGGTACTACAATACTAATAAGCAGTCTCTTGAAGATGAAAACTATTCTCCCTTCCTATTGGGACTGGCTTAATGAAAAATGTATATAAGGTTGGATCTAAAATACCTCAAGATGAAGATGTCTTGGTAGGAACACTGAAGTCTGTTGCCTAGTTATAAGTCAGAAGATAAATGGATATAAATAGATAACCATATGCCTTTGTTTGCCTAGGAAATACGTATTTGTACTTGTCCCACTTTAGTTATTAATAGCACCCTCTTTCCATCTAGCGCCTAAGAGTTACATAGTCATCCTGACTGTGAGAAAACCGAAGTTTTTCTCCGGGCTCACTTCCTCCCCAGTGGGACAAATAAGAAATGAGATATCAGCCAGAGGAGAAGCTTAACACCAACTCGATACACAAATGTTTCGTGGAGAGATTAAGAAAGAAATAAGACAGAGAAAAATCTGCACTAGCTTTTCTGAGTAAAAGCTGATCTGTCTTTCTTCTCTCATTCAGCAATATTTGTGTTGTTGTATTTGCTATGCTGCCAACACTGTTACAGAAGCTGAGCATTGGCATAAACATAAATGGAAAATTCCACCTACAGGAAACTGAGAGTCTAGTGAAGGAAGCACTCTGAACTGCATGGGCACTTGCACTCACTCATAAACACATGCCCACACACATAACAGGTGGGAGGGTGGAGGCAGAGGGAGAAGCCTATCTTAACCCAAAGCCAATAGGATTTGCTGTTATCTTGGAAGTGGAGCAAAGGAAAAGAAGATAATCCCAACGGTTTTGTCTTTTGAGTCTCAGCACATATAAGAATAGGAAGTAATAAGGTAAAAATTCTTGACGCTGAAATGTAACTCAGTGGTAAAGCATGCTCATAAGCATGGGCCAGATCATATGTTTTCTTTCTGTCAAAGACCACAACAAAAATAACAAGAAAATAAAGAAGAAAACAAACGAAAACCTTAAGAAGTTAAATGAAAAAAGAAACTCAATAATAGTAATAATGAAGGAATTCTATTTTTAGTATTTCATATGCTTCACTCGGGTGGAAATACCGAGTAAACAGGAAGCTGTAGTTATAAAATCTAGTATACAGGAATTAGCTTTGAGCTAAAGACAGAAACCTTGATGGCAACAGCACAAGACTGGACTGGGTCTGGACAAGATTACTTGAAAACACACACACACACACACACACGAATTCAAGACTAAGCCCTAAGACATTCTAATACTTAGCAACAAGAAAAAGGAAAACATTCCAAAGGATACTGAAGCTAGGAGAATGAATATGACATCAACACCCAAGAGTCAAAAGTCAAAAAAATTTAAAGAAGTAATCAACTGTGTTAAATTCTTTCGTCCTGTAGGTAAAATAAAGAGTAAAAACTAACAAGCTTGATTTGAAAACATATACACATAGAGACATTTTCAGCTGTCTGTGTTAGTGAGAGGTAATATTTTAGTTCATGGAAATTACTTAATAAACAAAAGTGGAAATGACAGTGGAAAATGGAGTCTGATGAGATCTTGAAACGGGAGTGAAATCTAGTACAGAAGTGAAGCGTGAGCTTTAGGAACAGATAGTTCACTTGCTGCTAAAAGAAGATTATCAGCTTAGAAAACAGGTATGCTTAAAGTGCAGTTTCAGAGCTCTTGTAGAGAAGGCAGAGCTGCAATTAACAAAGTATAGATGCTTCCAATAAAGGGACAAAGGGGAAGAGAGTTAAAATTATAAAAGAATTTGAGCAAGGCAATGAGGAATGTATGAGTGGCAAAAGACAGTAATAATCATTGGTCCCTAGAGTCTTAAGAGGATTAAAATCATTGTAGTGGGGTACTGCACAGAGTAAGCTGAAAAGGAAAATGGTAGTCATGTGAAATGCTTGCATCAGCGATTCAAGTGATACAGTGAGTAGTACTGGAAAGTCTTGAACATAATCATTTCGGTAGATTGTTCAAGTGAAAACACAAGGTATTTCATACCTATGGGTAAAGATATGAAAAATAGAAAAGTCAAGGTTTTGGGTAGATTATGTAAGGATATAAAGTCACTAAGAAATGATTACACAAATAGTGAGCAGAACAAAGACAGTATGTCAACAGCTCAAATACTCAGCAATCATAGTGATTAAGAGAGATGCAGATGCCCAGAAAGGGAGGAAAAGGAAATATTGCCCGATGATACCTGATTTTACTGATGGAAGCTTTAAAAAAAGATAAATGGGTTAAGATTACAAAGAGCAGTTTTTATGGTCATGAATCAAAGAAGGGGGATGAGGTACAGCCATCCACAAAACAGTAATGACAACACAAGCTACAGCTCCACCTCTTGGTTCCATGATAACTACTTACAGGAGCAGGACGGATGATGATGTGAGGAACCAAAAGGAATATTTGGCACTGCTTATAAAATTATTATATATATGTATTAATTATTCAAAACAAAGACTATAATATGAAGTCTCTAAAGAAAAATTATAGCAAGGTAAAGCAACAATATATTCATGACAAATATATCTTAATTTAAAAAAGTTCCCTTTCCCAACTTACAATGTAGACTTCTGAGGCAAAAACCAAATGAATGGAGATAGTACGTAAACAACACTTTTGTTACTATTAGTGAGGGTTAAAGGGGCAAGGAAATCAGGAACACACAGGACTTGTATGGCCTGAGGATAACAGGAAGCAAGAGAGGAAAAGGCAAGATGATGAAATGAACCATTGTGAAGAACTAAAGACACCTGAAAGGGGAGAATGTGGAGCATTAAAAAATACCATTCCAGCTAACTGAAACAGACATTAATTCCACAAACAGTTACTGAGCACCAACAGAAGCATTTGGTATCTTGTAGATATTTCTAACTATTTGGTTTCCTTATCATTTAGAATACAATGACTTCCTAGAAGTTCCAGATATTCCATGGAACCTGGCATATAATCTTAGTTCTGAACGTGAATACTTCCAATAGGCAAGCAGTTAAAATGAATTTGTAAGTAAAGTTTCTTTTTATTTGTAGCAAGGAGTGTTTGGGAATCAGAGTAGTGACTGAGAAAATAATTAAAATTTAATTTAGTAACAACTCTTCAACTTGCTAAAGTATAATATAACCCAACTAAGGGTAATTACAACAAAAGTTTAGCTTCCTAGCAAATCTTTTTTTTTTTTTTTTTTTTTGGTTTTTCGAGACAGGGTTTCTCTGTGGTTTTGGAGCCTGTCCTGGAACTAGCTCTTGTAGACCAGGCTGGTCTCGAACTCACAGAGATCCGCCTGCCTCTGCCTCCCGAGTGCTGGGATTAAAGGCGTGCGCCACCACCGCCCGGCTAGCAAATCTTTAAAAAGTTTATTTCGGACAACATCAAAACAGAGTACAATCACAGTACAAAACATACTCATAGTAGTTACAAATTATGACATTTCATTCATCTACTCTGCCCCTTACAACAACATTAAGTCCTGTGGTGCTACAAAGCCAGGCCTGAGTCATTATAAAAATGGACTCCAGCATCAACTAAGATGCAATCAGGTCTCAAGCTCTTTTTCAGTTCCACTATATTTTATTTTATAAAACAAACTCCAATAAGTTATAACTACAGACTTGAACATATCAATTACGTAACTCATCAGAAAGAAAAGGAAAAAAAAAAAACCCTGACCAAGGAAATTTTCATACCTGCAAAGACAAAACTCAAAGGACAAGAGAACTATCAGTTAAGAGATCTGCAAGAGAACACGACAGGAACCAACTGGGGGTGTGGGGGGAGTAATATTCAGTGGTGTAACAGGGCTACAACCATTTTAGTGTCTAGGTTACTGTTTTCCAATTGTATGCTTTCAGTGGTTTTATGTGCAAACTAGTGGTCTTTTCATTTGTATGTTCTAAGATGAACATCAGATATAAACATGTGGATATACATAAGCACAGTAGTTTATTTACATAAATCATCGGGTATTTTTATTGATGAAAACATTATTTTATATTATTTAATCTATAAAAACCGGCAACACTAACCTTTAATCTTTTCACCCATCATAATCAGAATTAAGATAAAAAAATTCTTAGAGCAGTGAGTATTTAATTTCAGAGTCAATCATTGCCTTTCAGTAAGTTTTGCTGGAAGTAACCTCAGTGCCTACATGTAAAATGATGATGCTTCCTACTCCTGAATTTCATCTTAATCATGTAAGAAATAGGTAGATTTTTCTGACTTTTAAAGTTGACATTTTACAACAAAAAACCATTATGAGAAAACTCTAGAAACCAAAACAAATAAATCAGCCTGGCAGTTATATTTATATTTACTGTGCTGCCTCTATTGATGAAGGAAATAATCTTTAAAGGAAATTTATTTTTCAAAGAACCAAAAGTATATGCATCTGTAAGCATATTAAGAATTACTGGTTTCAAAGTAAAAATCACTCTCAATTTGTTTTTAAATTAGACTATTTTTTACCCTTTTATTTTTACTAGTTGAATAGCTATCTGCTACAATGTATTTAAAATATTAACATTTCCTTTCATCATCTTTTATACCAAATCACTAGCATTTTATTCAACTGCTTTTATCTTCTCCTTCTATAGCCAATATTCCTTTCCTCTTAAAGAAGTAATTTTATGGGACATTTTTAAAAATTGGGACTTTTCCTGTTTGCTAGCTTCTTTATAATTTGAATATGCTAAAAATATTCCATGACTATGCAATTGCACACATTTACTAATTCCAGATTAGCCTTAGACAATATATATTTGTAAAATGGAAGGACTCATTAATCTCTTGACTAAATCAATTTAATATATCTTTAAGATAAATATATACAATATCAGCTAATTGTATTCCATTTAATCCATTCTCAAAAATTTAAAATATTTAAGCTATCTTTTGTTTCTTACTATAATTTCTCCCTAAGGTTTTCTACGAACATGCAAAACTAAACAAATAGGTTGTTTTAATTTGCTCAAACATCATTCTCTACAGCATTTAACATCATCTAAAAATAAGATGAACATTATTAACTTATATTTTAACTCATGTGTTAATGACTTTTCATTTTTAGAGAAGTCATTTAGCAGAATCTGAGACTGTTTTGTTTAGCATTACATAACATAAGGGAAAATGTTTTTCATTTCCCCTTCTGTGCTAAAGACCTGCAGACATGGACTAAAA
Organism: Chionomys nivalis; assembly: GCF_950005125.1. Lineage (NCBI taxonomy): Eukaryota > Metazoa > Chordata > Mammalia > Rodentia > Cricetidae > Chionomys > Chionomys nivalis. The sequence continues at coordinate 62,860,954 of NC_080088.1, forward strand.
ACATAAAATTTCAGTGCCAAGATAACAGCACAGAAGACTCAATTTTAATAATAAATCTGCATGAAGACATTGTGGCAAAGCAAATATGAACATAAATATATTAAAAATAATTTCAACAAGTGGCATGTTACCTGGGTGGAGCTGGTGGCTACCGAGATGCAGTCAATAAAGCTGTGTCTTCGAGTGAAAAATGCAACTATCTGCTGCCAGCGTGAAGGTTCTGGCTCAGCTTGCAGTTCATCTGACGAGCCCTTTTTTGCCCAGTGTTTCTGCTTTGGGCCTACTGAGCCATGGCTAGAGCTAGCATTCCCTCCTCGACTGGCGCGAGAGTACAGAAGTGTGTTGTTTCCGAAAATGTAATTCATCTCTGCAGCCCTGCAGGTGGTTGCCAAGCAGTCTTACTTCTCCACCAGCTGCTGAGTGGTGAATGATCGGTAAAAACTGCAGCTAGAATTACAGCAGCATCACTTGTAGATCAGAGAAAATAAAAACCTTGAGAAATGATGCTCATTTTCTCTGTAGTTTCCTTCCTATGAACGAGCTTGTATCTTCCTTCTGTACCTGTTAGCTGTATGATGGCTGAGTTTATTTTTGCAGACAGAAAAAGACGACATAAGGTGGATTTCTTTCTCGTGATTATTTTTTCACCAGCGTCTGCAGGAACCAAAAGCTGTTCTTTTGTTAGCTGATAACTAGACGGACTGAAATCCAGGAAGTGAGGTCGATTAGCAGGTAAAGAAGGATGTTATAAACACTGGGCTACCAAGACCCTTTGGGGCTGACTGATTTAGCGCATGGGGTGGAGAAAGGCCGGGTTACTAAGTTTCAATCAGTGTGGAGTAAAATCCAATGGCATCTTCACTGCTTACATAAATTATAAATAGAACTGAATTTTAAAATACAAGGTTTCTTTCTGATAACAGCTCTGATTGTTAAAGTAATTTCATTAAAAGGGTATCTGTTACAAATTTTGACATCGTAAAGGATCTTACATTATTTAGCATTGGTCTTTAAAAATTGTTTAGGATATCATTTATGCTGAATTTTGAGGATCTAATGTTAGGAAAAATATGTTTATAATATAGCATAATTATTCTATTTAGTGTATTGATTTCTAATGTTTTTGATTACTGAGTCTAGAATAGATTGATCAGAAAAATACATACACGGCCACTGGAGCTTTTATGATAAAAGAACTGTTAAGAAGCAATCAGCACCATCTGTTTAGTATATCATTATCATTAAGATTATAAGGTTATGTGTTTAAATATGTAAAAAACACCAGTAATTTTTTATTATAAACCATTGTACAAATGCTACTCTGGCTCATGAATACTGCTTGATGAATTTCTTAATCTATAATTTTTTTCCATTTTTTTCCCTCATAGCAATTAACCTTAGAATCGCCTGGTGTTTAATATAAATTCTTTATTTTTTTAAAAATTTAGTTTATATGTATGTGTATAAGCTACATGTATTCAAGTGATCAGGAAGGCCAGAAGAGGGCATCAGATCACCAGATCCCTTGGAGCTGCAGTTACAGGTGGTTGGAAACTGCCCGTTCGGGGTGCTTGAAGTCAATTCAGGTCCTTTGGAGGAGTAACACATGTTTGTAACCACTGAGTAATCTGTTTAGCCCCCATGAAATGCTAGTTAAAAAAACTCCTTAAGTAACTCTTAATACCCTCAAGTTTAAGAAGTAGATTCTGAAGCCTAACCTATGATATGCTATTAGTATATGTCACAATATATGTACACTTAAAAAGGTATGTGAGCAAAGGTGTTATCTGATGATAATTGAGTGAATCAATTTTTAGTTCTGTTTGAAGACATCATAAATTCCAGGCCCACTCATGATTATTTTTCAGATGTGGACAAAATCTTATTTATGTGTGTACTTCAAAGCAGGAATTAAATGTAATCTACTGGACATGGCACAGCAAACCACAACCCTGAGGCCCACTGCAAATTTGGCTCAAGAAGAAAAGATGCCCATATTATCTCCTTGATTCCTTTACCTAAGACACCCAAAGAGCTGAGAATCATGTGGAATTTTTAGGGATCCAATACTTTACCAAAGAAATTAAAGCAGAGTTTGGGGTTTCTTTCCAAGTAGTAGGAAAGCAGCTTACAATCTGTGGTTCTAAACAGATTAATTCTATTTAAGTCCAGTAGAGAAATACATGAAAACATTAGACTTTTACATGAATCTAAGAATCCTCTTTGAAGGAAAAGAGTAAGACCTCCCAAAAAACAAAGTCTTACTATGGACCAGTATTTAATAAAGAAGTCATTAATACATTTCACACAGAGAGTAATTAGTTTGATCCCAAAATGTGTGCTATGATCCATATATTCTGATAAACACCAAGAGAAACTAAACACAACACTCTAGTTTTGATACAGCCTTTGAGATTGTGGATTATCATGATGAGGATAGTGAATATTAAATGCAAACCCCCTTCTTCAAGTTGCAAACAATAATACAGACAACACAACAGTAACCCTTCAGTGCATTGAGAATTACCCTAGAAAGCCAAAGATCACTCCATTCCACATTTTGCAAAAACATGAATAATTATGCTCTAATATACAAATTTTCTATATCAATCTATTCACTACAAAACTTTCAATTTCTCAAAAAGCTTTTTTTATGAAAATATCTTGTTATCTGAAGTACAAACATCTAGGCTGTAGATTAGGTCGTCCACTGTCCAACAATATATATGTATAAAACAATATATGTATCAAAATCATAACTGGTTCCACATAATTTGACTGGAATGTAGAAGGCAATGAAGAGTACTTTTTTTTCAATTAAAATATTTTTATCTTTTATTTTTAGTACATTATTTTTTATTTAATTTTTCCATTTGTTTACATACCGACCAGTTTCTCCTCCCTCTTTTTTTAATTTTATTTTATTCTTTTTTAATTAAAATTTCCGCCTCCTCCCCGTTTCCTATTTCCCTCCCCCTCCTCCCACATATTGCCCCCTCCCCTCCCCCTATCCCCACTCCTCTTCTCCTCCCCCCTACTCCATTCCCCCTCCCTCTCGATACTGAATGAAGAGTACTTTTGCAAGAACCTTATTCATTCCACAATAGAGCTGAAAGATGAACTTCACTAAACCAGAATTTAGGTTCATTACAGAAAACCCTGGAATAGGAAATAAAAGTAATATGCAACCTAAAACAAACCAAAAACAATTGCTGCTAACACCTAGGGTATATGTAAAGTAACATTTTTATGCAGTTTACTTTTTCCTTTAAAATTATTTATCTATATGTCTGTGACTCTATGTCTGCCTTGTGAATGCCAGTACCTATGGAGGCCAGAAGAGAGGGCTTAGAGTTCCCTAGAACAGGAGTTACAGGTGGTTGTGAGCCACCTCATGTAGGTGCTGGGAACCAAACTCCGGTTCTCTGGAAAAGCACCTAGTGCTCCTAACCACTGAGCAATTATTCCAGCCCCAACTTTCTCCTTTCACACTAGAATTCTAACTGTAACAGCTGGAGAAAGCTTAATGTAGAAAAGCGAACTACACACAGACATAAATATACATGTGGTAGCTATTCTTGGTTGTCAACTACATCTGGAATTAACTAACTTAAGGCCCAAGCAACTAGGCATAACTGTGTAGGAATTTTCTTGGTTGAATAATTTGAAATAGGAAGACCCAGTCTAAATCTGGGCCACACCTTCTGGTGGCAGCTATATAAAGGACATGTAAGGAGGCTTTTGCTCTTTGCCTGCTTGCTCGCATTCTTTTTTTTTTTTTTGGTTTTTCGAGACAGGGTTTCTCTGTGGTTTTGGAGCCTGTCCTGGAACTAGCTCTTGTAGACCAGGCTGGTCTCGAACTCACAGAGATCCGCCTGCCTCTGCCTCCCGAGTGCTGGGATTAAAGGCGTGCGCCACCACTGCCCGGCTCTCATTCTTGTTGGCATATTCATTCCTTCAAGGGTATTGGAACCTAATTCTTTGGGATTCTGATGAACACTTAAGGCCTGCTGAGATATCCAGCCTTGTGGACTGAACTATTGGATTCTTGAATTTTCTGCCAAGAAATGGTCATTGTTAGACTAGTTGAACCACAGCTTTGTAAGTGTGTGTGAGAGTGTGTGTGTGTGTTCTTTTTCTCTGAAGAATTCAGACACACATGCACACGCACTCAGACGCACTGTTTCACTATGTAGCCAGGTTGAATTGGAACCCACACAGATCTGCCTACCTCTGCCTCTGAGTGCTGGAACTAAAGGTGTAAACTACTTCATCCAGCAAAGTACATAATTAATGATTGTTATGCAAAACTTGAATATCATAATTGTTGGGGAATATTATTATAAGGTGTGCTGCTTTTGTTTATGTTTTATTTGTAACTCTGTGAAGCTGTGATTCTTTGTCTAAAACACCTGATGGTCTAATAAAGAACAGTCAATAGCGAGAGAATAACAAGAATAGGTGGGGTTAACAGGCAGAGAGTGTAAATAGAAGGAGAACCCTGGGTGCAAGAGAACAAGGAGAGGAGAATATCAGGAGCCAGCCACCCAATACACAGCAAGCCACGGAGAAAGAGGTAAAGAAAGATATACAAAAGTAAGAAAAGTTTGAAAAAGTCTAGAAGCAAAAGGTAGTCGGGACAACTTAGGAAAAACTGAAGAAATAAGTCAAGCTAAGGCCGGACATTCCTAACTAAAAATAAGCCTGTGTGTGTGATTTATTTAAGAGCTGGGTGGTGGGCCCCTTGAAAGAGCCAAAAGAGTAAAAGTCATGCAATAATAATAAGCTTAGGGGTGTTAGTATGTATTTTTATAATATTAAATAGAAGTAAAAATTAGTTCAAAATTATAAAATAGATATTCAATTATTTGGATACAAATTTCCAAACTTACAAATAAACCCAGAAACCTTTCGGTATAAATTACAAAACAAAGTATTAAGTAATCTTAATGAACAAAGACTGCTATTTATTTAGAAAAGCAAACCCAGAAACACACACAATCTTCATGTAAGTAAATCCCTTCTGTATGGGCACCACCTAGTGGTCGAATTGTATACAAATTATATGGTCTTAGTTTAATCTACCCCAACAAGAAATAAAAAAATGAAAAAAAAATTTAAATGAAAAAATCCTTAGGGCTGGAGAGGCGGCTCAGTGGTTAAGACACGTACTGTTCTTTCAGAAAATCCAAACTAGACTCCCAGCGCTCAAAACAGACAGCTTGGCTTTACAATCACGTGGAACTCCAGCTCTTGGGGATCCAATACCTCTGGTTAGCGGGGTGTGTGCTTCTCTCTCTCTCTGTGTGTGTGTGTGTGTGTGTGTGCAAAGCCCCTGACACACACACGCACATATAATTTTTGATATACTTAAAACATGAAAAAGCCAACACCTTTTATGCTCCAGAGTTGTAGAAATGAGTTAATTTCAAAATTGCTCATTATTTACTTGAAACAAGAAAGTTATATTCCCATAGCATCCAGTAAAAAGGCTTATCTTTGATTATATATTTCTACAAATCTCATATTCAATAATTTTTGAAAACCTATTAAGCATTATTATATGACTTCCTTTGGCAATATCCTCAACTACTACTGTAGGGAATGCATGTAAGTGAGAGATAAACTCATTTTTGGTCCATACACCCTTCTCTATCTTTTATTTCCAGTTTCTCTTAACAATATTTATGTTGTATATACTAGTTTAAACAAAATTTTTCTTGCCATTGAAGAAGAAACACATATGAAGTACTTTGTTATATCTGTGTCATTGCAATTAGGGGTGTTAATGTATATAGCATCTGGCCTCCTTTGTCACTTCACCTAAAATTGGATCTATTTTGAAGGCTGAATTTCTGCTTATTTTAATTTATTTTCTGACTACTTTCCTACATCCCAACTCACTGTTTTTAGAGTCCTCATACTATTGTTAATCCCTGAATTTGTCCAATATGTCCTTTTTATTCACTGGAATTTTTTTAACATAATATCACTAATTTCTTTTATTGAGACTTTTCCCAATATTAGCCAGAAAGTACCCTTTCCAGTTTCTGAAATGATAAAATCATAATTACCTTCATACTTAGCTCTGGATGGACTTTCCATCACTGTAACTTGTCATCAGTGCGGTAACGAGAACGACAAAACAGCACCACATAAGAACCTATTCACACAGCATCTGATGCTGGCAGCTCCTTCTCCACAGCAGCCCTCTATACCATACCCCTCCTTTCTAACAGGTACCCTGCCTGGTACACTGAAGTTACCTCAATGCTGAAGTCTCACCTCTACAGTAGTTACTCCAGGGGTGGCTTCTAACTCTGACTGCTTTCTTCAAAATCTTGCTTAAGTGTCGGCTTTCTTAAAATAATTTAATTCCTCCTATATTTTATAACATACTGTGATGGCTGGTTTTAATACCAACCTGGCACAGTCTAGAATCATCTAGGAAGAAAGTCTCAATGGGGAACTGTCTGGATTATAAGGGCCTGTGGGCACATCTGTGGGGACTTTGACTAGTGGAAAGATCCATCCGCCATGGGTGGTAACTTTTTCTAGACACAGAAGTGAGCAGAGCACTGTGTACATAATTTCATGGTTTTCTGGTCTGGCTGTGAATGTCATGCGACTAGCAGCTCCCTGCCATGATAAGCTGTAACCAGGAATTAATTCTTCGCCAAATAAGCTCTTTCTCCCTCGTGATGCTTGGGAACTTAAAGTACGACATATATCATGCTACACCTGATTTCTCATTAAAGTATTAACCACTGAAAGTTAAATCATCATTAGACCAGTCTCTGTTTATGTTTTTTGTTTGTTTGTTTTGGTTTTTCGAGACAAGGTTTTTCTGTGAAACAGTCCTGGTCGTCCTGGAACTCACTCTGTAAACCAAACTGGCCTTGAACTCACAGAGATCCACCTGCCTCTGTCTCCCAAATGCTGGGATTAAAGTCATGCGCCATGGCCACCACCCAGTTACCTGTTTATGTTCTTGAAATATAAGCAAAACTATTATTCTAGTAATTATGGCTTGGACTGTTTTGTTTCTGATGGATTTCAAAGACAAACTATCAGGTCCAGGCTGTTCTCAAATTTGAAATCCTGCTATCTCAGCCTCCAAAGTACTAGCATAGCAATTGATTATTAAAAATAATCATCTATTAAATGAATTTTACTGTTTTCTTATGGTTTGAAGAGTTTTATTTGTTTTGGTCTGATGTAAGTCACACTGGCCTCAAATTCACTATGTAGACAAGTCTGGCTTTGAATTCATATTCCTCTGGACTCTGCATTCCAAATGCAGGATTACAGCATTCATTCAACACCATGCCTAACTCTGATTTTTTTTTTTACTTTTTTATCATTAGTTTTTATTAGAATTATGAAGACTAAAGCAGTACCTAGTTAATATTCAGCTCCGCAAATCAATCTTATGCATAGATACTTTCTATAATTGCAAAAAATCGTAATTGGAGGAAGTATTAACCAATATAAAGGATACATGAAAAAGTCACATGAGGATCAAGTTTTGTGGCACAGACCTTTAATCCCAAGACTCAGGAGGCAGCGGTGGGTGGCAGGTGGATCTCTGCTAGTTCAAGGTCAGCCTGATCTACAGATCAAGTTGAGTTCCAGGATGGCCTATATTACACCTAGAAACCCTGTCTCGAAAAAACAAAACACACACACACACACACACACACACACACACACACACACACAGGAAAACAGTAAGAGCCATAAGGAAGCCTACTATTTTGTAATAGCCAGAACCTGGAAACAACCTAGATGTCCTTCAATGGAAGAATGGATGAAGAAAGTGTGGAATATATACACATTAGAGTACTACTCAGCGGTAAAAAACAATGACTTCTTGAATTTTGCATGCAAATGGATGGAAATAGAAAACACTATCCTGAGTGAGGTGTCCCAGACCCAAAAAGATGAACATAGGATGTACTCACTCATAATTGGTTTCTAGCCATAAATAAAGGACATTGAGTCTATAATTTGTGATCCTAAAGAAGCTAAATAAGAAGGTGAACCCAAAGAAAAACGTATAGTTATCCTCCTGGATATGGGAAGTAGACAAGATTGCCGGGCAAAAAATTGGGATCTTGGGGGTGGGGTGGGATAGGGGTAAGGGGAGATGGGGAGAGAAAAGTGAGAAGGGGAGGATGAGGGGAACTTGGGGAATTGGGATGGTATGAATAAAAGAAGGATGGATATGGGAGCAGGGAAGCATATATCCTAATTAAGGGAGCCATCTTAGGGTTGGCAAGAGTCTTGAACCTAGAGGGGCTCCCAGGTGCCCAGGGGGATGTCCCCAGTTAGTTCCTTGGGCAGCTGAGGATAGGGAACCTGAAATGGCCCTATCCTATAGCCATACTGATGAATATCTTGCATATCACCATAGAACCTTCATCTGGCGAAGGATGGAGATAGAGACAGAGACCCACAATGGAGCACCGGAATGAGCTCCCAAGGTCCCAATGAGGAGCAGAAGGAGGGAGAACATGAGCAAGGAAGTCAGGACCGCGAGGGGTGCACCCACCCACTGAAACAGAGGGACTGATCTATTGGGAGCTCACCAAGGCCAGCTGGACTGGAACTGAAAAAGCATGGGATAAAACCGGACTCTCTGAACACAGCGGACAATGAGGGCTGATGAAAAGCCAAGGACAATGGCACTGGGTTTTGATCCTACTTCATGTTCTGGCTTTGTGGGAGCCTAGCCAGTTTGGATGCTCACCTTCCTAGACCTAGATGGAGGGGGGAAGACCTTGGACTTTCCACAGTGCAGGGAACCCTGACTGCTCTTCGGACTGGAGAGGGAGGGGGAAGGGAGTGGGGGAGGGGGAGAGGAGTGGGAGGAGGGGGAGGGAAATGGGAGGCTGGGAGGTAACAACAATAACAAAGTATTAAAGAGATATATCCCTAGTGGCTGGATAATGCTCCTAGAAGCCCTACTGTCTAAGAATCAAAATTCCCAGTGCCAGGTATAGGATATCGGTGTGTGTACTGCTGGTCAAGGGGGCCCAAAAGGCCCCTAAAACGATACAGGCTCTTGTCAATGCTCTTAGTTGTCCACCAGAATTAGACGGTAAGTCCTTACTGCGAAGATACAACATCTTGGCGATAAGATAGAAAGCAAGCAAGAACTGAGCTGGAAGCAATCACAATGCTAGAAGGAATGCATGCTGCTAGGAAAAAAAGGTGAACAGTGGTCTTTTGCTTATTTGTTTTTGTTTTTTGGGACAGTGTTTCTCTGTGTTTGTAGCCTTGGATGTCCTAGAACTCGTTCTGTAGACCAGGCTGGCCTCAAACTCAGAGATCCACCTGCTTCTGCCTCCAGAGGGCTGGGATTAAATGTATGCACCTCCACTGTCCAGTTAATGGTGGTCTTAACTATGAGCTACAACACCAATCTGTTAGATAAAATTTGACCACTGATACAACAGTAGCATGATTGGTGGGGGTGGGGGTGACCCAAGTACTCTCTAGTTGGATGAGCCCCTGCTCCACAAAAGGGAATTTATACCTAGTACTCAAATCCAGACAAGAACCTGTGGAAAGATTACAGACCCTTGTAAAGAACTTACTACTGGTGTTTATCTACACTGACATGGTGTTGAACTACTTTTTCCACACTTATGTTTATAACCACAGATAAATGCTATTTCCTTCAATCAGAGAAGCTTCTCTGTGTAATGCATAGTGGTAAATGCAGAGACTCATGGCTGCTCAGAGTGCTTAAAAAACAAGGGATACTTGTATGCTCAGTCCTTAACAAAATGTCTATTTTTCATTTTTTTATTATTATGTTTTATTGTGTATATGTGTCGTGGTGCATATGTGGAGGTCAGAGGATGACTTGCAGAAGATGGTTCTCTCTTTCCACCATATGGGTCCCAGGTAACAAACTCAGGTCATCACTTCCTCCAACAAGACCATACCTTCTAATAGTGCCACACCCTTTGGGAGCCATTTTCTTTCAAACCACCACAGTTCCTATTTGCAATAGCTGTGTCATATCCAAGAGATAGCATTTTACAATCATTTTCCTAACTTCTAGTTCTCATATTCTTTCCATGCTTTCTCCTACAATGTTCTCTGAGCCTTGGCTGGGGTTATAAATGTCTTCTTTAGAGCCAGTGAAATGATTTAGTGGGTAAAGGTGCTTGTTGCCAAGACTAATGGCCTGTTTTTTGATAAAGAATCTACAAATACACAACAGAAAAAGAGAAAGCGCCTTCAAGAAATGGTCCGGGTCTAACTGGATGTCTACATGTAGAAGAATGCAAATAGATCCATACTTACTACCCGTCACAAAACTTAAATCCAAGTGGATCAAAAATCTGAACATAAAACCAGATACACTGAACCCGACAGAATAGAAAGTGGGGAACAGCTCTGAACATACAGGAGACAACTTCCCGAACAGAACACCAATATTACAGGCACTAAGATCAAGAATAAATGGGACCTCATGAAACTGAAATGCTTTTGTAAGGCAAAAGACACTGTCAAAAGGTCAAAACAGCAGCCTACAGAATGCAAAAAGATTTTCACCAACTACATATACAATAGGGGGCTAATATCAAAAATATATAAAGAACTCAAGAAACTAGACCTTAACAAACCAAATCTAAAAATAGTAATAGAGGACACAGAGCCTAAACGATCCCCCTTCTGAAACCAGGCAAGGCTTCCAGGGGTAGGACTGGGACACTAACCCAGCCACAAAATCTTTGACCTATAATCTGTCCTGACTGCAAGATATGCTGGGGCAATGAATGGAAGCTCAGAACTCATGGGAGTGGCCAACTATAAATAGTCTAATTTGAGGGTCATGCCATGAGAGGGAGCCCATGCCTGACATTGCCTGGATGATCAGGAACTGGAGACCCACGGTAGAACCAAACATGACTGCCCCCTACCCAAAAAAAAAAAAAAAAAAAAAAAAAAAAAAAATCAATGAATGAGTCTTAAAATCTGCTATACTCAGATGGGTTCCTTATCCAGTCATCCATAGATAGGCTTTGTCTGGCAGCAGATGAGAGGGGGTGGATGCAGAGACCTACAGCCAAACATGATGGAGAGAGACAGTCCAGGTTGGAGGGCTCCATGAGTCCCTTCCCTCAGAGCTCTTGCAGAAGAAGGGGAGGAGGAATTTTAGGAGTCAGAGGGGTAGAAGACACCCAGAGAGCATGGCCTGTGGAATCAACGAACCAGGGCTCATAGGGTCTTACAGAGACTGAATTGGCAATTGTGGAGCCTGCATGGGTCTGTGCTAGGTCATCTGCAAATAAGTTATGGTTATTGGCTTGGTGTTTTTGTGGGACTCCTGACAGTAGGAGTGGGGGTGTCTCTGACTTTTTTGTTTGCTCTTGGGAACCTTGGGTTGCCGCACAAGAGTTTTGATGTGAGGGTTTATATCTGATACTATTGTATCTTATGGTGCTGTGTTCAGGTGATGTCCCTAGAACACCTACTCTTTTCTAGGGGGAGATGTGGGTGGTGGAGAGGACCTGGGAGGAGTAAAGGGAGAGGAAGCTGTAGTAGGGATGTATTGTGTGAGAAAAGAATAAATAAATAAATTAAATAGAAACAAATATTGAAGAATAAAAATGCCCATCAAATATAGTATAAATATACACAATACAAATACACTATACGATACGTTTCAATTCTTAATGTTCCCTTTTAGTTTGGGAGTGAAGGGAAGAGCACGGTTTCTCCATGTAGCACAGACTAGCTTTTAAGTCACTATGTAGCTCGAACCTGACTTTAAACTTGCAGCAGTCTCTCTAGCTCAGTTTCCCAAGGTATGGAGAGTACAAGTATATGGCACCATGCTAGGCAAATTCTTAAAGTTCTCTAAATTTTGATATTACATACTAACTTTAAAAAACACTTTATATAGTATTGGGTATGGTGGACTAGGCCTGCAATCTCAGTAGCACTCGGAAGGCTGAGATAAGAGGTACAGAAAAGGTAAATAAACGTTCTTTATAAACAATACTTAAAATAAACAAAGGGTTGCTATCCCAACACAGAGGGGAATGGATAACAAACAAACAAACAAACAACCCACTCGCTTACAAACTGGTCAGAATGATGTTCCATACAAAAGCAAGCAAAAATCCTAAGTAGGCAAGTCACAAAACAAGAAGCCTAACTGAGGAGGTAAGTATATCCTAGCTCACTAATAAAAAGGGATATGTATATCCCAGTCATAATGAGATATCATTTCAAAAGAAAAATAAGACCACTCTGTATTTATGAGAATACAGACCAATTAAAGCCTTGTATCTTGCTTTTCTAAAGTGAAAATTATACAAATATTTTAGTTTGCCACCATTAATTGGGGAGGGGGAAGGTCCTATGTGTCTCTCCTGTATTTTTAGCTAGCAATAACCTAAAAATACTCAATACCAACTAAAAAAAAGAAAAATTATGAATGCTTTTTAAATAGAAAACTTTAGATTGCAAAACTAAGTAATAAGTTGTAGGAATATAATGTTGCACAAAAATGCAATCTGATATATGAATCCATTAAATAGAGTTCAAATATACAAAACAATACATAGATTATAACTGTAAATATACAGTAGAACTTTAAAGGAAAACATCAAATTCAGGACTGTGATTATTTATAAAGAAAGAAGAGATAAGAGCAAGAAAATTCACAAATGAAATTTCAAAGACTATTTTAATCAAGTGTTTAAAAATGAATTGGAAATACTGTTAAATAGCATGTAATTCTTTAAAACTATAAAACTAAAACCAACCCAAAGAATGGGGAATTTACATTAGCTTGAACAATTATTTATAAATAAAAGTAATATCTAAGTCATATCAATAAACAATAATAACAGTTACTATCCTACCTTTATTGGTGAAATATGAGAATGAGAAACAAATCCATGGACATTCTCTATCTCTGACAGGTTCTTCTCTGAGACATGAACCAGTTCTGGACCTAGCACCTCATTAGTGACAGGTGGGGAGGTGTGCTCTGGAGGAGGGACCTCTTCATCCTGATACCGGTATTTCTGTGAAATAAAGAAAACTATTACATGTGAAGAAACCCTAAAGCCAAAAGAAGCACAATTCAAATAATGATTTTCATAACTATTCAAATATTAAACAACATAAAAGTGTTTTATATAGTTTATTCATAAACTGAGAAAAACAGGACTCTATTTTTAAAAGTCTTGATAAAGGTTTAAAAATCGCAATAGAAGTTTAAACATTAATTTGCCCATCTATTTCATATCAAACATTATGTGTATCTCTAGAAGGCAGATGTTTGAATGAAGTCAGCATGAAAATCTGCTTATTTAGCTAAATAGGTCTGGTTTCTTGTTCAGTTAACTTGCACAAAAAAAGAAAATAAGCCAGTCAGTCACTTCAATTTAGAACTGAAAATTAGCCCAGCAGAAAACAGCATTTTTTGATTTTCTTTTACCTAACAAAATAATCTTAACTTGTATATGCACAGGTAGAAAGACGGACATTTTCTTTGTAATTTTTGTTTGTTTGTTTGAGACAGAGTCTCACTCTGTAGCCCTAACTGTCTTACAACTCATAATGTAGATCAGGTTGGCCTCCAATAGACAGAGTCACAGAGATTTGCCTGCCTCTGTCTCCAAAGGTGCTAGGGTTAAAGATGTACACTTCCACAACCGGCTCTACGAAATCTTTTTTTGTTTTATTTTATTGTTATTTCTTGAGACAGGGTTTCTCTGTGTAGACCCAGTTTTCCTGGAGCTTATTCTGTACACCAGGCTGGCCTTGAACTCACAAAAATCCACCTACCTCTGCCTCCCAAGTGCTGGAATTAAGGATTGTGGGGGTGTAATACAATTTTAAAAGACTAACATAACTATGAAAAACAAACTTACCTCACAACATATAAAAATTAATAATAAGAGGAACTGAAAAAATACGGTGCATTTTTCAATTCAGGCTATGTTTGCTCTCTACAAAAAGTTAAAATAAAACTCACTCAGATTACTCACAGATAAACAGAATAATAAAGAAAAAATAAGGCATTACAGAAAATAAAACAATATTCAAATTATTACTAGCCACTAAAAGCTATTCTTACAAATTATTAGAAAAGAATAGTCAACAAACACAAATAAATATGTTTAAAAGTCACACAAATGGGCCATTAACTTATGGTGTGAAAAAACCTAGGGGAACAAAGGTGACTAACAAGAGGAAAGAAGAAAAATAAGGGGAAGGATAGTGCGGTATGGCAGAAACACGCTCAAATGTACATTATATACTTGTATGAAAATGCCTTTATGTAACCCAGTATCATGTTCAGTGAAAAGAAATGTGCGGACAACAACAAAAAGAAATAGTATCAATGAAGAACATAAATACTGACTGAATATGAAACAGTGACAGGCCTGACAAGATACGCCTTCTGGCGTAATAGTGGCGTGAACGCTATTAACAGTGACCAACCATTTCCTGACTGTCCTTAAAGTACATTCACACAAGATGGAACCCATGGCTGTCTAGGTCATAGTCCCTAGGGGAGAACCTAGTACTGTTAATATGCTAAGTGTACATAGTAATGAACTGTACCCTACATTCTTAGCTTTATACACATAGACTAACGAAACTCTTAACCCTCATCAGAGAAGGTTTTTTTTGCAGTAGATACATAACTTGGTTGAGTGTAAATAAACTCTAAATACTCATGATAGGTATGACACAAAGAAACCGTATCTGCAACTCACAGGCACTCTGCAAGTAGCATATACTTTTAGGAGAAATACATCCACAAGGACATTGACTTCAGAGTAGTTTTGGGGGAAAACATTAAAGGACCTACTAATAGATTCCACCTGTCTAAAAAAGGCTAAGGAAACTTTGATACAGGCACCATAGGAAATACTATCTAGGTTAAACTGAGTAAAAATGTAATAGGAAAGGCTGAAGATATAAATTACTGGACTGAAAAAAAAAGCATGTTTCAAAATTAGACATTCATATTATATTAAAAAGTGGTATATGTGCATAAATAAAAGTATAAATAGTGTAAATATTTTAAAGCAAAACTGCATATATGTATACATCGAATAGGCATATAGATGTGTATATTGTGTAAAAATGTATATATTCATACCCATAAGTGTAGATTAAAGAAATTAACAATAAGAAATAAACTAGTTCATTCTGAAAGGCTAGAGAAACAATTTTAAATACTGTTTTCTAGTCACCTTTTAATATATACATTTCCTTTTGGTTTCTTTTATTTCATTTTCTTTCCTTAAAATTAAATTTTTCTTTTATGTGTATCAGTGTGTTTTGCCTACATTTACCATGTTTGCAGTGCCCGTAGGGGCCAAAAGAAGGTAATGGATCCTGAGAAACCGTAGTTACTGACTGCTGTCACCACAATCATGTGGGTGCTGGGAACCCAACCCAAGTCTTCTTAACTAGTGAGCCACCTAATGGTGTACTCTTTTATCAGAAACCAGAAGTGTCTAGTTATTCATTTTTGTGATGTTAGTACTTCTTGATACTTAGTGCTTAAAATAAAGCATTCCCTGAGAAGGGTCTGCAAAATTTAAAGCTATTTTTTAAACTAATTAAATAGAACACATGTAAAAGTTACATTTCACCAGTTATTCAGTAATTTGCTAGTTCAATACATACAGCAGTAACAGGAGAAATGCCCAAATTTTTCCAATTAGACTTCAATACACACAAAATTTGGTTGCCACCCTCCAAAGATGAACCATAATAGCTTTCAATATCTCACCTGGCACTCTCTGTCTTCCCCCACCCCCAAACTTTTCAAGCCTGCACTAATGTTCATATGGAATTGCAAAGGAACAAGAATAGCCAAAATAAATCTTTGAACATAAGAATGAGGTAGATTGCCAGTAAGCTTTCCTTCATGACTTCTACTTCAGTTCCTGTTTCTTGGTTCCTGTCCTGAGTCTTGTCCTGGCTTCCTTTAATGATGGATTGCAATAGGGGAATGTAAGGAAAAATATCCTTTTCTCCCCAAAGTGCTTTTTGTCATGGTATTTATCAGAGCAATAGAAATATAGACTAAGATATCCATAGACTAATATTAGGCTAGATATGAATATGGCTGCTCAGATGACAAAGACTTTCATGTCATCACACAGAAGCTATTTTGCAAACATTACATCATATCAGATGGAGGCTATTATGGTATATATTGTGTGTTTTTGTCTCTTCCCTTGCTTCTCTCAGGCCTTGATATAAGTTAAATCAAAGTACTATCTATAGTTTGTAGTTTATAATGTCCCCCAGCAGCATAAAGACGTTGTATACAGTCAGCTGCTATCAGAAGGTAGTAGACTCCTTAAGAGGTAGGAAGTAGCTCAGTGTCTTTTGGTCATTGAGAATATACCCTTGAAGATGATAGTGATAATGAGTGTCCCTCTTCTTCTGTTGCCTCTTGTATCCCAGCCATGACATCAGAGTTTGGCTCCCATCTGCTTTGCATCAGGCTCTAAAGCAGTCAAAGATCGATGAGCTAGAGTCTTCAAAGCTACGCACTAAAGTAATCTTTCTTTATATTCTGCTTTCCCCATAGTAACAGAAAGCTAATGAATTTAGGTAAGGCAAAATTTGTACATGTCTCTACCACCAGGAGAAAGCTTTCTTTTGCAAACCATTGTCTTGATATCATACCATTGTGATCTGAACATTTTAAATAAGAAGAATCAAGAAGAATTTTGGCGCCATCCTTGTTAGGGACTCAAGTTTATGTCCCTGTCAAATTCAAACAGACTCTGTTTGCTGGCCACAAACACAGCTCCTTTAAGAGGAGCATCCTGACTCAGTGTTAATGGTAAAAATCCCTTGAAGTTATTTTAACAGGTTATGGATATGGCATTCCAACAGTAGGCTGGGTCCTTCCACATCAGTATGTAATAACATATAATGAGAAAACAGAAGCCATGAATTTGAAAGATAGCAATGAAGCGAAGATGGAAAGATTAGGAGGAAGGAAAGAAATGAGAGAAAGGATGTAATTCTATTATAATCTCATAAAATAATTTTTAAAAACCAGAAAGCATGCTCCATAGACTTGTCTACACCTCCATCTCAATTGAAATTCCCTTTTCTCTAATGGTCACAGCTTGTGTCAAGTTAAAAAAAAAACCTGGACAACCAATTAGAGTTTCAGCTTCATTTTCTCCTAGTGAAGGAAAGAATATTTTTATTTTCTTTATTTTATTTTATTTAAAGGTAACAGAGGTAGGTAATTAATGAATATAAATGCTGATTATGTTAGTAATAAATAAGTATGAGATAAATGACATATTACAGAAGGTACATACTTCTGGGAAAGGCTTCAACAGTCAACATTAAGTTCCTCTAGCAACATGAGTGTCTAAATTGCAGTATATTAAACTTGCTTATCAAAATGGATTTTTCCATTACATTTTTGCTCTGAACTTATAGGTCTTCCTAATTAATAATTATCTTAAAAAATAACTGAGTATGAGTCTTTTTGTGTTGTTTCTCATTCCTGTGTTTTGGAATGGTATCAAAATTCTTTTCAAAATAAAATGAATATTGTTAAGAAAAAAAAAAAAAAAAAAAAAAGAATGAGGTAGATTAACTCACAACTCCTGATTCTAGAAGTCACTACAGAGATATACACACATACACAAAATGGGCTGGGAGTATAGTTCAGCTAGTAGCATGCTTCCCTAGCCTTCATGAAGTTCATGGTTTGTTTTGCACACCTGTAATCCAAGGACACGAAGACTCAGTCTGAGCAGGAGACTCAAAAGCCGGGGGGGGGGGGGGGGGGGGCAGATTATGGAGAGATGGTTTAGTGGTTAAGAGCACTTGTTAGTCATCGTGAGGACTGGAGTTTAGATTCTAGTATCCATATTAAAGTAGGGTTTCTCACAAACATCTGTAATTCCATCTCCATGGGATCTGATACCCTCTTCTGACCTTGGTCCACACACACACACATACATGTACAGACACATAGATGCACTCACAATAAAAGATCTAAAGGAAACCCACACTGTAGAAACACAAATATCATTCATTCATTCATTCATTCATTCATTCATTCATTCACTAGTGTGAGTGTTCTGTCTGTATGTATGCCTGCATGACAGAAAAGTACCCATTACAGATGGTCATGAGCCACCATGCAATTGCTGGGAATTGAACTCAGGACCTCTGGAAGACTAGCAGGTGCTCTTCACTCCTAAGCCATCTCTCGAGTCTCACAGATAGTAATTCTAATAAGGGTCTAGTATCCAGAATGCAAAAGGATCTCTAACAACTCAACAATAAAAGACAACATAATTTTGAAATGGATTTAAAAAGACATTTTTCAGAGATATAAGAATGACTAGTAAGCACATGAAAAGATGCTTGACATTATCAGTCACGACAGAAGTCAAGGCCATTAACAGGCTATTACTCAATAGGCAATAATCTGCCGGAGATGTGTAAAAGCAGACTGCACACACTGCTGGTGGGAACACCGAGGTGGTGTACCTGTTAGAATCAAGGTTTCCGAAGTCTCCATATTACTAAGCAACCCCACATCTCAGTGTATAGAAGAACGGAAAACAAGCCTCAGAACTCACAAGTGTTTAGAGCAGCACTAATCACAGTAGTCCCAATCAGCTCAAATGCCCATTAACTTAGGAATAAACAAAATATAATATCTACACCATGATATAATAGTATCTCTATAAAGAATGAGCTACAGATCTCATTAACTAGGCTTGTATTGTTGTGATAAACACCATGACCAAAAACAACTTGGGGATATCAGAACATGGTCTAAGGACGGAGTCTTACGAGGACATTCTGGAGTGCTTGTGAGAAAACTCCAAGAAACCAGGACAAGAGTCTGTGAAATATTTCTTTAAACACATGAACTGTTCTTGGATTATATTTTCATGTCCCTCCCAGGTGTAGAGGATGGGAGAGAGTTTACTTGTTATTTGTTTATATACCTCTATAGAAAAATACGCTTTTGTCTCGTGCATCTTGCTGGCTATATGTAGCCTGCCCACCAGCAAGGCCTGTCCTTGTGACTGAACACTTGTTCATAAGGCTTAAGTCCACTTCATTTATCAGCGCCACTCTCCCAGGTCCTTTAGAGCAGTAAATGGGAATAAAGGGTTTATTTCATTTACAATTTATAATTCACCACTGAGGCAAGTCAGGGAAGGAACTCAAACAGGGGAGGAACCTGGCAGCAGAGACTAATGGAGACATCATGGAAGAATGTTCCTTACAGGCCTGTTCCTGGGTGGCTCAGCCTGCTTTCTTCTAGCACCCAAGGACTACCTACCTGGGGGTATCAACACCCACAGTGTGATGGGCCCTCCTACATCAGTTATTAATCAAGAAAATACACCAAAGATCTGCCCACAGGTCAACCTGGTAGACATAATTTCTCAGTTGAGATTTCCTATTCTAAAATGACTCTATCTTGTGTCGAGCCGACATAAAACTAGCAAGCATAACATAGAAACCTGAAAACATTTTACTGTGTATAAGAAGACAAACACAAAGGCTACTGTTCTAGTTTGGTTTCTATTGTTATAAAAGCCATGACCAAAAGCAACTTTGGGAGAAAAGTTGTTTATTAGCTCATGTGACCATATTACAGTACTTCATTTGAGGAAAGCCAAGGCAAGAACTTAAGCAAAGATCATGGAGGAATACTGCATATTGGCTTGCTTAGCCTTTTAATACAACTTAGGACCACCTGTCCAGGAGGCACCACCCTCAGTGAACACAGACTTGCCTACAGGGCAATCAGAGAGACAATTCCTCCACTGAGATTCCCTCTTCCCAGATGACCCTGTGTCAAGTTGACAAAAAACAAATATTATAGAACTGCACTTATAAGCAATGTTCAGAATAGGTAAACACATAGATCCAGAAAATAGAAGTTTGCCAAGAACAGGGGATAGTAATCAACTACTAATGTGTTTGAAATCTCTTTTGTGTACAATGAATACATTCTGGAATAAATGGCAGAAATTGCAGAACCTTCTGGGCACAGAACTGTATCCTCTACAGTGTACCAATGTTCCTTTTCTTTAGGACACAGAGACTTAGAAGTGTTTTTAATGTTTGGACTAGCCTGGGCACACTTTTGGCTAACTTTTTAAATTAACCTGTTTATCTACCTTTTGCCTTGGGGCTTTTTACTTTCTGTTTATTTTACTTTCACTGCTTCCTGTGTCTGACTGGCTGGAGGCTGCCTGGCTTCTGGCTCAGGGTTGTGTCCCTCATTCTCTCCTTTTTTTTTTTTTCATTCTCCTTTTTCTTTTATCTTCTCGAGCTTAGATTTCTCCTCCTATTTATTCTCTCTCCCTGCCAGCCTTCCTTTCTCTGCCTAGCTATTAGACCAATCAGGTGCCTTAGACAGACAAGGTGAAACAAATGCAACACATCTTTACATAATTAAGCACACGTCCTTACATTGTTAAACAAAAGTAACACACTTTCACACAGTTAAAGTAATATTCTGCAGCATAAACAAATGTAACACATTCTTATATGTCTAAATTCCACAATACTACAAAGGTAAACTTCATATAATATGAGAATCTTAATTATAAATTGATACATGTATATGATTGATTTACATTTGCTGCAAATAATCTTTCTTTCTGAAAAATGAAAACATCTCTAATTGGTGGGAATCTTGTTGGTCTGTAACTGCAAAGCATTTCAGTGTCCCCAGTGACACGCGCACAACAATATTGTGATTGTTTTCATGTTCGCATCTGTTTTCTTTCATTTGTCTGTGTACGTTTACCAGCTGCCACCTATAAACTTAGATGAAGTGATGCTGTCATGTGCTCTTATGATGGGACATGCCAAGTACATCACAAAATACTCCACAATAAAATCCTTATTTAATAATAAAATGAATGAAAATGCTACATTTCGCCGGGCGGTGGTGGCACACGCCTTTAATCCCAGCACTTAGGAGGCAGAGGCAGGTGAATCTCTGTGAGTTCGAGGCCAGCCTGGTCTACAGGAGATAGTTCCAGGACAGGAACCAAAAGCTACGGAGAAACCCTGTCTCAAAACACAAAACAAACAAACAAACAAACAAACAAAAAAAACAAAAAAAATATGTGATGGGACAAGGATATCCACTGTCATTCAACACAGTATGGAAGGCATGGCCAGAGCAATCCAACAATGGAAACAAAAAGCATCCAAATTGGAAAAGAGGAAATCAGACCGGCACTGTTTGTAAAAAGAAACCCTCAAATTTTCTGCCAATAATCTGTTAGAATAATCAACTAGTAAATTGCAGAATAGTGAAGTCAACATACAAAATTAGTAGTACCACAATATGTCACTAGCAAATAAGAAATTAATATAATTAAGTTATATTAATTACATACAATTATTATATACTATATAATTGTTATGTATGAGAATTGTAAGAATTAGAAATGAATATAATAATCAGAAATAAATAAAAATTAAAAGATAATATGTATACTAGCTATCCCCCAAAAGAGGAATAAATCTGACCAACAAGAGAAATAATCTCTACAAGAAAGCTACAAAGCACCAATAAGGGGTAAGAAGGCTCAGTAGGCTTTAAAGTTATCTACTGGAGAAGTGGTTCTGAACTGAGACAACGCCTGGGATGCACATAAAGATGGAAGGAGAGAACTAACTCCAATAATTATTATCTTACCACCACACACATTGTACATACATATACATACTATAAAAGAATAAATTCAAATGATCTATACATTCAATACACATCATATCAAAATATATGTGACACTTTATATAACTAGAAAAGGTACCATGCCATGCAATCATGAACAGAACACAGCAGAAGGCACTATGCTACTGGACTTGAAAGTGTAATTTTAACTTAAATGAATGTTGAGAAAATTTGATAGTCAATATTCAATATCAAAAAGGAATGGAATCCTGTCACTTTTGGCAACATGGATGGAACTAGAGATCCTGTTAAGCACAGTGAAGCACAGAACAAAAAAATAAATAATATAGACCCCCACTAATGTGTGGATTCTAAAAGTTTAGTTTTTGTAATAAAATACAATGGTTTTCAATTGTACCCTGCATTTCTATTTTGTGTCGTGTATGTGTAAAAAAAAAAAAGAGTATTCTTAAATAAGGACAGTGTAAGTTATCTATTAATGTTTAGTGATCACTTTCAAGGTAGCATTAAACATTATAGTCTAATGGTATGGGAACACATTCATTACTTTATAGGATGAATAGACTAACTGAATGGTAGCATCTGGCAATATTTATTTTTAGTCCTGAAGGCAGGAACAAAGAAGTTATAATAGGTAAGGATTATAAAATACAGTAGAAAATAATCAATAAAATGGAGTCTAATGGCTGATTTTGCCAGGCAGACTTGAGAGAGTGGGGTTGGAGTAGGGTGAGTATGTGAGTTGCATGACTGTGGAGGCCAGAAGCTGAGTATGAGGAATCTGTCTTTCCTCAATCAGCGCTCCACCATCTTTTTCAAGACAAGGTTTCTTTACTGAAGCTGAAGGTGGTAGTTTTGGCTGGACTGCCTGGGCAGGGAGCACTTGGGATCAACTATCTCTATTCCCCAGTGCTGGAGTACAGGCTGTGGTGGTTTCAAGGAGAATGGCTCTCATAGGTTCATATATTTGAATGCCTGGTTCACAGTTGGTGGAACTGTTTGTCACTAGGTGTGACCTGTTAGAGGAGGTGTCTATGGGAGTGGGTTTTGAGGTCTCAAAAGTCCATGTTATTTTCAGTGTCTCTCTCTGCCTCTTGTACTTGTAAATCATGGAGTAAGCTCTAAGCTCTTAGCTCCTATTCCCGAACTATGCCTGTCTGCCTGCTGCCATTTTCCCTACCATGAGACTCACCCTCTGAAAACATAAGCCCTAAACAAACTCGTCCTTAAAGGCTGCCTCGATTGTGGTGTCTTAACACAGCAAGAGAACAGTAACGAAGACACAGTTCACAGCACATGCCATTCTACCCATGTTTTATACATGTGTTATGGAGATCTGAACTCCAGTCACTATGCTTAACAGAGCAAATATTTACTGAGCCATCTCTCCAACCCAATTAGTAGTGTTTTTAAAATCCTAACTCCTATCAGACCTTTCAAAATGAACTAGCATGTATATCCCCCAAGTTACAGCATCAAGAAGAAAGAGAACACTACAAAACTCATTTTTATGAAGTATTATCCTGATACCAAAATTGGAGAAGTATACAACAATAAGAGTAATTACAGACCACTATCTCTGATGTACACAGATGCAGTTTTTAGTGAAATATTTTGTACACTGAATTCAACAACGTTAACACACATATATGCGTACATACACGCCATTCCACCTTGACAAAGTTGTCATCATTACAAGGAAGCAAGGATGGTGAGATTAGTTATGAAAAGTTGGCACATAAAGACACTCAGTGACAGAAACCATGATCTGTAGTGGAAAAATCTTTTTATACACTGTGAAGATGTGTCACTCTAACTAGTTCAATAAAAAGCTGAACGGTCAATAGCTAGGCAGGATTTCAGGGCAGAGAGGACTCTGGGAAGAGGAAGGGGAGTGGACAGCCAGAAGTGGAATAACCAGCATGGGCATAATAGAGACAAGATCATGAAAGAACATAGATTTAGAAATATGGGATAATTTAAGTTATGAGATAGTTAAAAACAAGTATAAGCTAAGGCTGAGCTTTCATAATTAATAAGACATCTCCATGTCTTTATTGGGGAGCCAAAGGTCCCAATAAAAACCTCTTAACTACAAATGGCATCTAAAGTCAGGGGCTCAAATATTCAGGGGCCCCAAGATAGGGCCTCAAAAAGCTAAGAAAAGTTCTGGACAAGGAGTTGGATGTAGTTTCATAGTCCTGCAGTCTCTTAGGCAGGCTGGTGACCGGTAGCATACAGAGGCATGGCTACTTGCTGCTTGCAGGTTGGCTCAGATGCCAGTGCTATGTGGAAATAGCAGTTTGGGATTGTCTCACATAAATAGATATGCTACTAATGCTCAGAAAGACAGATCTGAACAGAAAAAAAAAAACTCTAAACAGGTAAACAGGTAACAGTGTATTTAAAAAATGTGTGTAGGCTTAAAAAAGAAAAATGCATATAGGCAGTCATTTAAAAAGTTAATAAATAATAAAAGTCTTTAAAAAATAAAATACAAAAATGATAAGCACTCTAAAGATGAAAATTACACAGAAAGTTTGGATCCTATATGATGTCATGTTGACTTTAAATTTTTTGATTGCTGAATAATAGGTGCTGAGAGATTGGATTATAAAAATTACTAAATTAAAACAACCTATGTATTAAAAAATGTATTAGCTTAAAATGGAAGTAAAAATAGGTTATTTTGGGAAAGAAGTTATGCCTTTGTTTCCACAGAAAAAGAAAAGCTGTGGATTCCTTCTGGGTTAATAGAAATCAGATTTGATCATGGAAGACCCCTGAAAATCCTGACTATAGATGTAAAGAAATAAACCTAGAAAAACTACAAGACAGGTGACATATATTTTACCTACTCAAACATAACACACACACAAAAATCATGGCTGGATTGTGTACAACACACAGTCCATACTTGTGTTAATGTGGATATGTATGTTACCTTTGAAAGTTTGTGTGCTTACAGAACAAGGAGACCACACCAATGAGTAAGTGTGGCCCAGGTGATTCAGTCTCTCAGAGTTCTGTATCTAGAATAGCTTCAAGGCTGCTCGCTGAGATGGTCCAGCGTCACAAACTATTCCAGCCAAACTTCAGACAGCTTTGCACCCTCCCATCACACTAAGACTAGACAAGAGCTAGACAACAGCTAGCTCTCCCAGAATTTGATCATTATCTTAATTTTCTCTGGACCTCCTAAAGATGTTATCACCCCTGACAACAGGAAGCAGTCTAGAGAACTCCAAGGTGACATTCCTAGGAGGTAGAGTGGATGGTTTTTGGTTGTTCAGTGGGTTATAGATGTTTGTAATCATTTGTGTGTGTGTGTGGGGGGGTAGTTAGAAATTGTTACTGGTCATGGTCAAGGAGAAAGGTAAAGATTAAATTCAGAGATCACTTTCTGAAGGGAAAAAGGGGAGATGATTATGGTATAAAATGATGGAACAAAAGAGTGGGTTGTTGAAGTCTACTTTTGAGCAACCATTAGTCTCAAATATCTCACATTGGTATGGATTTTTGTATACTGATACAAATTTAAGGCTATTTTTGTTATATTGTATATATGCGTCTACTCTTGTTTAAGGTATTATACCTATGCAGCTCATTTAAAAATGTATTAAGTTTTAGTTCTTGAAAGCTATTTAGGATAATAAAAAACCCAAGTTAATAGTCATCTATAACAAACTAACAGTCATGTTAGGTATGTTTTCAAGGTCATACAGAGATATACTTTAGATAGTGTAATCTTCAAACACTTCAAAGACCTATAGAATATAACATTTAAAATGTTTTAGTAACATATGGCATTTCATGACAATGAGACATGTCTGCTCCTAGGAGCACCAATTTACTTCAAAAAAGGATGATGGGCGGATCTCTGTGAGTTCGAGACCAGCCTGGTCTACAAGAGCTAGTTCCAGGACAGGCTCCAAAACCACAGAGAAACCCTGTCTCGAAAAAAAAAAAAAAAAAAAAAAAGATGATGGGCATCAAAGAACCTCCCTATGGGCTTTGCTTTCATTTTGACAAAGCTAGCCATTTGGGCAAGAAATTGTCCTTACCTCCACTGCTGACAATATACTGTACAAACCGGATAAGCATGACACAAAGAGATAAAACAGGCAAACTTTGCCAAGACAAGGTAAGAAGTCCTTCAAAATTCTTGCTTCCTTCATACAAAAGTCTGTCAGATATTGTAGGCCTATAGGCCGAAGAAAGATGCCCCAACATTACAGAGGACCCTTGGTTGAGTTCATAATGGATACCCCAACAGTAAGGAGAAATCAGGCAGCCAGATGTCTCTATCATTTCTACAGTTTTGGAAGTTTCCATCTCTGCATTTTCTATTTACTCAGGTAATATTATGTCCTTCTCAGGTCTCTGATGAAGTTAAAAGATAAGACAGTTATAGTTTTCCTTAGTCTTAATAGAAAGTAAATTAGGTACAAAACTTTGGTCTCACTATAAGATAGATAATGGAGTATTTTCTCTGAATTTGCCAAATACAAGTGGACTGGACATTGTAAATGTATTTCTTATTTGATAATTGCTCTTCTTGTGTACAGTTTTGCATTGTTAGAATTAAAACCTTTCCTTTTTATTTAGACAAAAAGAGGGAAATATTGTGGAATAATCTTTCTGTACACTGTGAAGACTTGTTTAATAAAAAACTGAACAGCCCAATAGGTAGTCAGGATTTGCGGGCAGAGAGGGCAGTGGGAAGAGGAAGGGAAGTCACCAGTCAGAGGCAGAATAACAAGGATGGGCATAATGGAGATGAGGTAACAAACAAGTGAAAGAACATAGATTTTAAAATATGGGTTAATTTAAGTTATAAGAGCTAGTTAGAAACAAGCCTAAGCTAAAGTTGAGTTTTCATAGTTAATAAGAAGTCTCCAGGTCATTACTGGGTAATCTACAGTCCTGATTAAAAAGTCTGACTACAATAATCATCACAAAGGATACAAGAAAGGCCTCTGACAAAAGATCAACATCCTTTTATGATAAAAGCCCCAAAGATGTAGTTAGTGACAGTGCACATCATTAATCCTAGCATCCAGGAGGTACAGGCAAGCAGATGTCGGAGATCAAGGCCAGTTAGCTCCTGGGTTCCAAGTCAGCTTCAAGGCAGCCAGGGTTACACAAACCCTGTCTCAAACAAACAAGCCCCAAAGAAATAGGAATAGAAGCATATTTCAATAGCCACACGACAAACCTAAACCTTAATGAGAAAAAACAAACTAGAAGCATTTCTCTAAAATTTGAAACAAGGGTTTCTGTTCTCTCCACTCTTAATCAATAAAGTGCTTTAAGTCTTAAGAGTTCTTAGGGAGGGAGGGAGGGAGGGAGGGAGGGAGGGAGGGAGGGAGGGAGGGAGGGAGGGGGAGAGAGAGAGAGAGAGAGGGAGAACGTGAACTAAGGCAAAAAAAGAATACTAAAGCAAGAGAAAGAAATACATACAATCAATCAATCTAGGTTTCACGTGTGAGAGAAAACACTGAATATGTATCTTTCTGTGTCTGGTTTATTAGACTAAATATGGTGATTCCAATTCTATCCACTTGCCTGTAAATTCACACACCCACCACACACAGACACAAAAAAGAATCAGGAATATGAAGGAAAAAGGGACTAATGAGAGAGGGCAGGAGCAAATAAGGGGAAGGGAATTTGGCCAAAGAGTACTATAGTGATACTTTGCTTGTAATATAACAAAGCTTGCCTGAAGATCAGAATGTAGAACCAAGTCACTAGTTAGTCATACAAGCCAGACAGTGGTGGCATATACCTTTAATCCCAGCACTTAGGATCACATGCCTTTAACCCCAGCACTAGGGAAGTGAAGACAGAAGGAATATGGCTGGGCAGAGAGAGAAATATAAGGTGAGAGGGGACAGGAATACAGATACAGTCTGATTATTTGTAGAGACAGGATCCCCTCTTTGGTCTGAGCACTGGTAGAGGTTAGAACTCTCTCGTGGCTGGCTGCTCTGCTTCTCTGATCCTATAGCTTTTACCCCCTAATATCTGACTCTGAGTTTTTATTATTAAGCACAATTAGAATGTGTGCAACAATGGACCACATTTGAATAGGAACATCATTATAAAGCACACAACTGTATAATAAACATACTATTGTTTTAGGGAACGCCTCCGTTTTAGTTTATCCTGTATTTCTGCTAAATTGAAAATGATTTAGTGATAGCACATCCAGCAAAATTAATACATAATGTCAAACTACACACTGCTTCACTCAACACTACCACCTTCTTTTCTTGCTTTTCTCTAATACACAGGCTACTAAAAGCTGAATACCAAGCTTCCAACTCTTTCTTGTTAATAGAGTCCATGGTAAGACAGACACATCAATGAAACATAAGCAGACACTTACTGGTTTTGTAAACCACATCCTTCTCTTTTTTCTACCTCTCCTTTCTACATTGTGTCTGGAACTACAACAGACTCTCAATGAAGCAATGTTAGTGCCTGCAACAGCCCCTTACCTCCAAGCTGGTTATACTGAGGAGCAGGGGAGGCACATTTATTTAAACTGCTAATGTTTTAGTATTTAGTTATTTGTAAGTTCAGCTTTTAGCATGAGTTAGCTGAGTAAAGTCAGTCAGTCAGACTGTTCAAATCTACACTGTAAGGTTTTTGGTTCTTGTTTTCCTCCCAATTAGGGAGGGGCAGTACAGGGGGGGCAATTATTTGAGACAGGAAACTATTCCACCCTAATGGCCTCTAATTAGAAGAAAAGACACCAACCCCACTACTAGATTATTACTTTAATGATATGATGAAGAGGCAGAGTAAGAAGTCACAGACCTACATGAACAGTTATTTCTTGGTGTGTGTGTGTGTGTGTGTGTGTGTGAACACTTGCACAAAGGCCAAGAAAGAACATCAGGTCTTCTGATGTGGATCACCCTCTACCTATTCCCCTTGACATAGGGCTCTCACTGAACCTAGAGCTAGGCTGACAGCCAGCAAGACCCAGCGATCAAAGTCTCCAGTCCTATAGCTGCTGAAATAACACTTGCATAACGAGTGCTGGGATCTGAACTCAGGTCCTCATGCTTGTGCAGCAGGTGCTCTTGCGCACTGAGCCATCTCCCCAGTACCATGAATGGTATCTCCTGAAAATCATGTTTGCCACAAATTCCATACTATAATTGTGTATGTATAAAATACCCATTAATCAATTTTTAAATTTATTTTTAACATATTTCTTTGTTGGTTCTTTAGGAATCTCACATAACGCACCAATTCCATCCATCTTCCAGTCTCTCATATCTACCCCTCACCCTGAAGTGTCCCCATCAAAAGAAAATTTTAAAAAATTCAAATAAAGGCGTGGTGGCGCACGCCTTTAATCCCAGCACTCGGGAGGCAGAGGCAGGCGGATCTCTGTGAGTTCGAGGCCAGCCTGGTCTACAAAGGGAGTTCCAGGACAGGCTCCAAAGCTACAGAGAAACCCTGTCTCGAAAAACCAAAAAAATTCAAATAAAAAACAAGCAAGCAAACAAAAGAGGAAAAAACCCTTTTGCTCCTCCTTCTTTCTCACATCTCCAACACCTCTTCATTCATCCTAGTGGCATTGGGAGCCCTGGTGTATCACACAGTATACCTTTTTGTACAATCAGTTTTACTTTTAAATGTTTACTGCAACAAGTCATTGGTCTTCTTCAAGATCTCTGGGTTTCTGGTACTCCATCATCACTAGACCCTCACCAAAACTCCTCTCAGAATTCCTGAGGCTGGCCCAAGTCATGAAGATCCTATGGTGTCATTCCACAGGAGCAGTCCTTTCACGGGTTCTAGCAGGGCCACGATGAGGTGGAGTTAGGGTGGGCCAACCCAACGCCCAGCTGTCAGTCTGGGCCACTGGGGCTGACCCCTTGAGACAAGGGGGCAAGCCAGCTCTCCCTTGTTCATGGTAAGGGATAGAGACATCTCTTCTGAGTGGGAGAGAGAGGTGGCTCTGCCAGGAGGGGGGAGGTTAGCTCTCTTGATGCAGTGTCCAGTGAGGTACAGGGCCAGTTTTCCCAGGGGTAGAGAAAGGTGGATGGCTTAGCTTGGTCTTCTGATTTTGTCATGCATGGTTCCTCTAATTCCCTGTGGTAACACAGGCCACAGACATCAACGAAGACACTAGCTGTAACAGGACCATGGAGTTAGACATGGCCCTCAGCAGCAGCTTCGGTCTGGAAGACATCATGGCTCCCGGATGGCAGAACAGTCACTCAGATCAAAATGGCTCCAGTAGCACCAGAACCTCTGGACCCCAACAAGGCCACAAGTTGTGGCCCAAACCTCAGGCTTCTATGTGTCCTTTGGTGGCAACACGGGTCTCGGACTTCAACACAGACTCAAGACCCAGACATGGTCCTCAGCAATAGCTGGGTCTAGATGTCACTACTGCCCCAGGAGGCAGTGAAGGTCACTCAAGATTGGCACAGTCCCAGTGGCAAAGTGACCCTCAAGACACTAACATGGCCCCAGGTGGCAGTTCAGACCTGAAGCATCCACATGGCCATTAATCCATTTATAATCATACCAAGTTGCAAAAGGAATATAATTTTTAAAGTATTTTTTATATCCCCCTTTGGTTTTTTGAGACAGTTTTTTCTCTGTGTAGCCCTGGCTCTCCTGGGGCTTACTCTGTAGACCTGGTCAGATTGGCCTCAAACTCAAACATATCGGCCTGTCTCTGCTCTGCCTCCTGAGTTCTGAGATTAAGGCGTGTGCCACTACTACTGGGCTAAAGTATTTTTTTTAGGTGGTAGTGGTACATGCCTTAATCCCAGCACTCAGGAGGCAGAAGCAGGTAGATCTCTGTGAGTTCAAGACAAGCTTGGTTTACAGAGTGAGCTCCAGGAGAAACCCTGTCTCAAAAAACAAAACAAAAAAAGAATGTAAGGATATCCAGAAAATTTGATGTCCAACGACTGTGAAGCAGTCACACAGCTAACTTCCTAAGGGTCCTGAATTGAGGTGTCTGCCTAGTTTGCTTTTGGTTGCTTTGATAAAACATTGACCAAAACCGACTTAGTTTGAGAGGAGTTTATTTGGCTTACACCTCCACATCACAGTCCATCATTAAAGGAAATCAGGACAGGAACTCAAGCTAATTTGATGCATGAGTTGTGCATAGTACATGACCAAGGACAAGAGCACTTAAAAAATTGTCATTTGGTACATAGTAGAGAGGCCACTGCTGCCAGGCACAATTTTTCGACATTTCTGTGCTTCCCAAGCTCTATGTCACATTGCATTACTGTATGAGTTGTGGCACTCACAGTAGGGTGGTCAGGAATTAATCTCAGGAAGCCTAAAAGGACCAAACACCCCCACTGTGATTTAGATCTGCTGGTGCTGCCCTGTGGCCTCCATCAAAGCCCATGTAAAGAGCTAGCTTCAAAAGGAAGGACAAAAGAAAAACCATCTGGGAAAAATAAAAATACGGAAATATACTTTTAAAAGTAAATTATTTAAAAAAATTAAACCTTTTCTAAATGTATAATCTAAGTATTATGCTTATGAACTGGTAAAAAAAAAGATTTTCCATTATTGTTTCAAGCTGTTTCTGACATGCTTTAACCAAAATTTACAGAACAATTCACTTCTCAAAAATGTCCTGCTTTAATTGTACATTTAATATTTTGATTTTATTTTATCATAATGCTTTAAATAACAAATTCTAAATTTATAAGAATACATCAGTGAAGATGTAACTCATACATTTGTAGTCTTAGGTGTATTTCTCTATACAGTCTGTATCAATAATATATCCTGCTTACTATCCCCACATTATTCTTTGAAAACTGTAACTACAAAGTTAAGCCTCCCACAAAATGCTAGTAAATCCAGTCTTTTACTTCCAAAATACTTGGAAGTATTTCTTAGATTATTCAAGTATAACTTAGATGCTGTTTCAAACTATCTTTAATTATTATACATATAACCATTAGACATTTTCCACATAATATTTTCTTCACTTTCCCACTAGAGGGCCACCAAGATAGCCAAACAGTATTTTGTGGTGCCTCTTACAGAATTCTAACATGGTTTGAAGTAATAGGATTTAGAAGTATTCAGCATTTGCAAAGAATAGTAGACTAAGTGATATGCAATCTTTTAGAATGACCCTATGACAAAGTTAGCATTTTAAAGACATCTTATGAACCTCATAATATATAATCAGTTTAAATTAAAAAGAAAAAAATATTTTCCAGTGATTAAATTTTTACACCGAGAAAAATTACTTTTAATACTTAAAACCCTTCCCCCAAACCACCATTGCATGCAACACATGAAGAAAAGCCTAAAACACAGAGAAAACATAAATGTAGCCTGAGTGGTCTAAGCCATACAAAAGAATTTTCTTCTGGTTCATAATTTAATGCCCAGTAAAAATGTTAAAACATATCCATAAAAGCCATTTCCATTTGGCATTTCTGAAATATCACTAGAATTTTCTGACAATATGAAGACTTTTTGAAATGAAGGAAAAACAAAAGGAACACCAAACCTCCCCAGCCAATTAGAAAAGTAATATATTCATTAATAATGGTTTAAAGAAAATACTTCAATATAACTTAGTCTCCTACCAATTTAAGATATATTCATATCATAAACTGGAAAATTTCATAGTTCCTTAAAAACTAAGGAAAAATTTTTATTTAAAACAATTTCTAGGGCAAGCAAGATGGCTCAGCAGGTTAAGGGTGCTTGCCTGCAAGTGTAGTGACCTGAGTTCAATCCCTAGAACCCACACAATAGGAGATCTGCTCCTGCAAACTGTCCTCACACCCTGACATGTTTGCTAACACATGTACTAAACAAACATATGCAGGTTAAGAAATTAAGTATTTCAACGGGGCAGTGGTGATGCACACCTTTAATTCCAACACTTGGGAGGCAGAGGCAGGCGGATCTCTGTGAGTATGAGACCATCCTGGTCTGCAAGAGCTAGTTCCAGTTCAGGCTTCAAAGCTACAGAGAAACCCTGTCTCAGGAAGGAGGGAGAGGGAGGGGGAGGGGGAGGAGGACGGAGGGAGAGAGATAGACAAAGAGAGACAGAGACAGAGAGAGATTAAGTATTTCTTCATAACTAATTATTCCCAGAAACATATTTTTGTTAGGCTAGACAGTTTTTCCTATTTTCAATTGGTTTTAAATCATGTGCTATTTTTAATTGGAGAAATTATGTAAATCATCACTTTAAAATTTTTTAAATTTTATGTGCAAGAGTGTTTTGAGTTTATGTATGTATGTGCCCCATATTTATGAATGTGCCTCACATTTATGATTGCTGTCTGTAAAGGACAGAAGAGAGTCAGATTCTCAGGAACTGGGAGTTACAGATGAAGCCACAGTGTGGGTGCTGGGAACCAAACCTGGTTCCTCTGCAAGAGCAACAAATGCTCTTAACTGTTGAGTCATCTGTCCAATCCCAATACATCACTTGTTTATGCCTTTTAATAAAGTTCTATGTCAGTGGTTCTCAACTTTCTAACACTGTGACACTTTAATACAGTTCCTCGTGTTGTGGTGACCCCCGACTGTAAAATTATTTCCTTTGCTACTTCATAACTGTAGTTTTGCTACTGTTATGAACCTTAAAGTAAATAATCTGTTTTCTGATGGTCTTAGGTGACCCATGTGAAACTCAAAGAGGTCATAATCCACTGTCTGAGAACTGCTATAAAGATAAAGATTTGCATTTTGGGGCAAATTTTGATGTTTATTTTCTTTATGTAGAATTCATCAATAAAGTAACAGAATACCAATTTACACATGGTGAATAAGGAAGCATGTTTTTTTTTACTTTATTTTGATAGAAGCTTTTTTCCCTATATAACCTAAGATCAATTTGATTTAGAACTTATTTATTTATTTGGCTGGTGTGGATTTTGGGGTGGGGTACTCTATTTAACAGTCCTGACTGTCCTGGAACTCACTCTCTAGACCAGGCTGACCTTGAACTCAGAGATCTGCCTCCCTCTGCCTCCCAAGTGCTGGGATTAAAGATGTGCACCACACGACTGCCCACTGATTTGTTAGATTTGTTTTGTTTGTTTGTTTTGTTTTTCAAGATAGTTTCTCTGTAGCTTTGGAGCCTGTCCTGGAACTAGCTCTTGTAGGCTGGCCTCAAACTCAGAGAGATCCGCCTGCCTCTGCCTCCTGAGTGCCGGGATTAAAGGTGTGTACCACCACCATGCAGCTAATTTAGAATTTTTAAAGACCTATAATATTAGTTTAAATATTAAAACTATAACCATCGATTTCATAAAAATGTTATCAAATTTCATGCCTCATATTAAAGTAGTTTCCCATATATTTAATTTTCCACAGGATCAGAAAATAAAAATGAAGCAAACAATCCTGCATCAATAGAGAATGATGGGATTCCATACTAAGTTTTCATTAAAAGTAGAGCTTGGGCTAGAGAGGTGGTTCAGTTATTAAAAACACTTGTTGCTCCCTTGGAGGCCAAGCTGAGTTTCCACCAGACACACAGGGAGACTTGCAATCACCTGTAACTTCAGCTCCAGAATCTGATGCCCTCTTTGGGCCTTTGAAGGCACCTGCACACGTGGCATACACATAAAGAAAACAAAAGTTGATTTCTTTAAAATTTTATTCATCTATTTTATGTGTATAGGTGTTCTGCCAGCATGTATGTCTGCACCACATGTACTTGGTGCCCATGGTGCTGGGTACCCTGTAACTGGAGTTACAGAAATGGTCGTGAGCTGCCATGTGGGTGCTAAAAATTGAACATGGGTCCTCTGGAAAAGCAAGTAGTGCTTTTAACCACAGAGCCATCTCTCCAGTCCACAATATAATAAAAGTTAATTTGAAAAAAAAAAAAAAGCACAGCTTTCTTATTACATCTTACATCTTATCTGTGTTCGGAGCAGCTCTTGTGTGGGACACACAAAGGGCTGGGGATTTCCTGAAACAAATTAAAGCCAATCAACCAATTTTACTTGAATTACAATTATTTATTTTCAGAAGTACTACTAGATTTTAATATCAAATTTCTTTACAAAGAACCGTGCCCCCCCCCCATCACACCTGTGCAAACTCTCCTCATACCCAACATTAAGGGCAACTTTTCTGTTGGTGCATGCTACTTTGTAGGACACTGGGAAACAGCAGTTTGTATTTGATCCTAGCATATATTTTTTCTGACCCTGAGGACTTCAACCAATTTAGACTGAAATTCTATACAAACTTCCTTGGCCAATGCTGCCTGCTGACAGTTGTGAACATGTAACCAAAGCAATCTTTCCAAAATATGTACATTACATATTGCATTCTTCAGTTGGTTCTACCTCCACAGCTGAGATCAGGTCTGCACATATGATTGGTATTAAGATCCTAAAGACGGCTTTTTCTTATGTGCAAAAACTACTTCAGAATAATTATGATCAAATTCATAGATTTCAGCATGTCTTTGTCAAGGCCCCTAAATTAAGTTTAATCAAGCATAGGAGCCACCACAGGCTCCACCTGCTGCAACTAATGAGTATGAAAACAGTTTCTCTAGTTTTTTAAAAAAATTATTATTAAGTATAAAGTATTGTTTGCATGTCTGCCTACAAGCCAGAAGAGGGCGTCAGATCTCATTATGGAAGGTTGTGAGCCTCCATATGATTGCTGGGGATTGAACTCAGGGCCTCTGGAAGAGCAGTCAGTGCTCTTAACCGGCTCTAGTTTTTATATACAAGTGGGATTTGTCTCACTAACCATGTAGAATGTGAGTAATGGGCCTTCAAAAAACTATATCCTGGCACATTTGCTCACTTAAAGTACATCACTTGGCATGTTGTCTACCAGAATAATGTCATGTAAAGTTCAGATACAACTATTCAGCCAAAGATCTTCATAACGGACTTACCTGAGTGAGCTGTTTTTAAGGTAATATAAACATGTAACATTTCAACTACAATGCTGCGCTATAATCACTTTAATAATTAAGAACTTCAATTATTCTTACTTGGCTTTTTAAAAATAAAATAAAGGAAATTAATTTATAGTCAAAATTTATCAACACAAATCTGCAGACAGTATGAGAAATAGAAATTTGTGGCTTAATGAGCAAATCTAATTTTAACGAATTAGTATCACTAGTCTATTCTGTCAAACAATGAGTCTCAAACAGCCTAAGGAAAGTACTAACAACAACAGCTACTTTATGACTTATCAGACATTGTACAAAGTGCTCTACATGTACAATGCACGATGTAAAGCACGTTAGAAAGGCTTTTTAAGCTTGAATATGCACAATCTTTCAATACTGTAAGAAGAAAAAGCTACTCAGTATTATCTGAGAAAAAGTAGATGACTAATATCTAACCTGAGAAAGACAGAAAACAGCTGGAACTCACTGCTTATAGAACACAAAATTAAACTTGTGACTGCCTCACATGGCAGGAATAAATACACTGTAAACAAACTTGGGTGCTCTGATTATCAGACTATTCAAAGAATGGACTCCAAGAAATTAGAATTTTTCCAGGAATCTTCTGAAGCACTGGGGGAGGGTCTAGTTTGTCAGAGGAAGAACTTGTCTCCTGGAGGGAGAATCACAAAGTAAGATGCTCATATCATATCTAAGAGAAATCCTCAGAAATGTAGATCAGGGCCACTGCACAGACAAGGGGTAAAGTCAAAGGATAAACAAAATTGTTCTTAGTAATAAAGAGTAAAGCAAAACCAAAGTCATTACCAAACTATAGGCAAGACAAAAGAGAATCCAGAAAAGCTGGAGAAAGGCAAGGTTAAATACAGCAGTACATTAATAGAGACACCAAGAGCTAAAGAACAATAGCAAGAATGTGATTGGTTATTAAAAAAATACTATTAAAAGGTTGGCAAATAGAAGTGTTCATTAGCTGTGACAAGAGAAAAACTGTCAGTTCTTTAGTAAAGCAGATTAAATGGAGTGTTAAGAGTGGAATAAAGTCAATTGAAGAGTTACTATGAGGTAAGAAAGTGGTAACAGGCTATGTTGTGCTTTCCCGGCCCTTTAAGGGACAAGCCACGCCCACTCCCATTACCTCTGACCTGCCCACCGCCATCTTGCCCTTCCCTTTTCTGCTTCCTTGGCATGTGCATGCGTTCTCTCTCTCTCTCTCTCTCTCTCTCTCTCTCTCTCTCTCTCTCTCTCTCTCTCTCTCTCTCCCTCCCTCCCTCCCTCCCTCCCTCCCTCCCTCCCTCCCTCATTCAATAAAATGCTTTATGCCTATCTTTTGTGTTTATGTGTCTGTTACCCACGCCGCCACCACCCGCGTGGCGCTTGCCCTCCCGCTGGTGGGAAACTGTAGCCGCTTGTAGCTTGGCGGGCCCTCCAGTCCGCCTCGGGAACGTTTTAAGAATAACAGGCTATGTAGATAATTTTTAAAGAAATAATCTATGGTGGTTTGCAGAGAAGATAGATAGATAGATGGGTGATCCAAACTTTTAAGTTGAGAATGGATATTTTTCATGCTGAAAAAAAATTAGAATAAGTTGGAGGTATTAGTATCATGTGTGTATATATACAACACAAAATTCATTTGTTTCATAAATACCTTATATACATGATCTAAAAAGAAAGGTCTACAATATGTCTAATGTACCACAATTCTGACTGTAACCTATCAAATGCAGTCAAATGTGGAATTTTCTGCAGGTGAGGTCATGTCAGGGCTCCAAGCTTTTGGAGAGTATTTCAGATCTTCTAATAAAAGATATATAAGCTTATATTATAGTTTTTATGTTAGCTTGTAAGTTCATAAATTTGTTCTACAAAATTTAAGAACTATTACATTTAAAGGCGCCATTGTTAATCTATGCTTTGGGATACAGTAACCATGAAGTTATAATCTGAATGCAACAGCAAAAAGGGATGGGGCACAACTGTCAAAAAGCAACTGTTGTGTGCTACCCAAGGTAAATTGTTTAAGCTCAAAACAGTGTGTTGTAACTTTTGAATGTTGAAAGTAATTTTCATGGCAACCACAAATACGATGTAGAACATCCATAAAAGGGGTTAAGAAAGAAATGTAAATGTCCTGTGCAAAATTATTCAAACATAGCAGAGTGCAATACAGGAAATGAAGAACAAGACTACCACAAAATACACAAGAACTAAATCTCAAAGTGGGAAAAGACCCTCTAGAGTTAGCTGAGCTCTAACATCCTCATATGCAAGCAGAAAGCAAAGAAAGCAATGCGAAGAAGGGTGAGGCTTTCAACTCTCAAAAGTCCACCCTCAGTGGTACACTTCCTTCAGCAAGGCCATACCTCCGAAATAAGAGGCATTTTTTTTATTCAAATGATCACAGCGAGTAATGGAGAATCAGTGAACTGCCTACCTCACAAACATGAGGATCTGAACTCAGATCCCCAGCAACCACATAAAAGTGAAGTATGGTCATGTACATCTAAACCCTAGCTGGGGCTAGGGAGAGCTAGGGAGAGTCCAGAGCTCACTGGCCAGCAATCTAGCCAAGTGGAGAGTCAGTGAGAAAACTGTTTCAAAAGATAGTGATAGTGAAAGGCTCCTAATGTCAACTTCTGGCCTTCATGTGCTGTGTGTGTGTGGGGGGGGGGATAAAAACCTAGTTTCTAAACTTTTCAGAACTACAGTACTCAAAGCAATGGTACTAAAGACAGATATCTAAACAGTATAATATAAAAGGTCCACATTAAACTCTTAAATACATCGTCAAATAATTTTTTTACAAGAGTGTCAACATCATTCAATTAGAACAGGTAGTCAGTTTTCCACCTGTAATGGTAAAGTGTAGTGACACATCCACATGTTAAAACAAAAAAAAAAAAAAATGGAATTGGACTTTTTCCTAATACCATATAAAAAAAAACTTGAAACTCCCAACTGACAAAGGACCAAACATAAAACATAAAATGCTGAGAAACTGCAATGTTCCTTAGATACGTCAAGAAAAGAAAAATAGATAAATTGGATCTCATGAAAAATACGATCAACCTTTCAAAAGCAAATTTAAAGAATGGGAGAGGGTGGTGATGGAGGCACCTTTAATTCCAGCACTCAAGAGGCAGAGGCAAGCTGATCTCTATGAGCTCCAGACCACCCTGGTCTACAGTGTTACAGACCAGCCAGAGTCAACAAAACAACAAAAAAACAAGAGAAAGCACCTGCAAATCACACATCTAGTAAAGAGTCAATACCTAGAATACACAAAGACCTTCCAGTGCCTCATAACAAAATTCAATTCAAGATTTTCAAAATAGAGCAAATGCAAATGATTTCATTCTTCTGTCAAGACACACTCCCATGACCATGGCAAAGACACAGCGCCAGTTCTTTCAACCAGTAGAATTCTTGGTGAGGACTTACTGCCCATAGTTTGCCAGTCTTGTCTCCCACTTTCATTTTATACACAGTATAGGACTTAATTTGTAGAAGGCACTCCATAAAACAATGTTAAAAGCAATCTTGAAACTTATTTGTTATCTTTTTATTTTACAGTGAAAACTATAAAATCAGGTTAAAATTTGCTCAACATTATTTTTAAAGAAATGTCTTCTTTTAGATCTTAAACAAGGACCTCACACTTAAGATTAAGTAAAGGTTTACTTATTAAATTTTCAAAGATAAAGTAAAACAATTATTACTTTAGAAAATTCTTATATATGGTTTGCTTATAAGTGATCAATGTAACACTCTGAGTCACACAAGCAAAAGATGATAAATGTAGCAACTACTTTAAGGTCACCACATGTAATGCAAAGTTGTAACTAAGCAAAAGCTTGTTTCATCATCAAGCTTTTCCAAAAGCCAATATGAGAAAAACATACTTTCTGGAAATCAGTATTAATTGTAATAAAATAATCAAATCATCACAATAACAATTTATAGTATCAAAAATCTAGTGGTATAATAAATACTAAACAGTTATAGAATAGGCTTATGAAAATTTTTTGGTGTGGCTGTAGAGCACTAGCTAACACTAGAGGGCAGCATTTCTATTCATTTTAACTTTAAAAAAATCTGAATTCTTTAAAGTTCACAGCCGGCCGGGCGGTGGTGGCGCACGCCTTTAATACCAGCACTCGGGAGGCAGAGGCAGGCGGATCTCTGTGAGTTCGAGACCAGCCTGGTCTACAAGAGCTAGTTCCAGGACAGGCTCCAAAACCACAGAGAAACCCTGTCTCGAAAAACCAAAAAAAAAAAAAAAAAAAATTAATAATAAAGTTCACAGCCTTTCAAAGCTCTTGCTGACATGCAATTTTAATACAACTTATTGCAAGTACAAGTGCCCTGATGTATATATGAAGGCTTTGCCCACGTGACTCAAATTTGATATTCATAATTTTCAAGGAGGTAAAGCAAAAATAATGGTGCAATTAATTATTAATATTTCATCAGTTACCCAGTTAAAATAAGTACTTGCTGAATACCCACTGGAATCACAAATAATCTCCATAAAAACACATTTCTTAGCTGGCTCGTGGTGGCATATGCCTTTAATCCCAGCACTCGAGAGACAAGCAGATCTCTGTGAGTTCAAGAGCTAGTTCCACAACAGGCTCCAAAGCTACAGAGAAACCCTCTGCTTGGGGGGGGGGGGGCGGGAGGGGAGGAGGGAGGCATTTCTTCTTTCCTATCCACACAGGATACTTACATACTAATCCCCAGAAGTACTTATCATAACCCTAAACCTTTAACAACTAACAACTGGAGACTTGGAACTGACACAGAGTGCCAGGCTTAGCAGGTTCTAAGATGTAAAATAAAAGAGACAAGGAGCTGATAGAGCAAAAATAGGCATGAGTAGAAGCAACTTTAAATCTCATCTTTTTTTTTTTTTTTTAACTATTGTCAGTTTAAGTTCAAATTTGTTCCGGTAACAGAGTTGTACAAAAAACCACCTACCACCCCACGGCATTTAAAAAGCAAGGGACAGGCTGGAGAGATGGTTCTGCGGTTAAAAGCACTGGCTGCTCTTCCAGAGAACCTGGGTTAAATTCCCAGCACCCAACTGGCAGCTCACAACTGACTGTAACTCCAGTTCTAGGGAATCGTGACACCCTCACATAGATACAAATGCAGGCAAATGCACATAAATAAATTTAAAAATAAAAAGGGACAGAAATTACAAAAGTCCAGAAAAAGTATTCAGAAAAACTTCTCCACCCAGCCAGGAGATTACTTATTTTCTATCTAGTAAAAGTTACTGTTACCACATACCAGTTACTGTTTCACAGTTGACAGGTTTTAGTTCAACTCATCTCTAACAAGTTGTAAAGAAGGTACCATTATCTCACCTACGTTACTAAACAGGAAACTAAAACCCAGGAGAAATAATAAGCAACTGGCTTCACAATCAGTAATTTAAGAGAATTTTTAAATGAGAGGCAGAATAAGAAAAGCCTTGCTTATGCATTTGAAATTCTTTTTTTTTTTTTTTGGTTTTTCGAGACAGGGTTTCTCTGTGGTTTTGGAGCCTGTCCTGGAACTAGCTCTTGTAGACCAGGCTGGTCTCGAACTCACAGAGATCCGCCTGCCTCTGCCTCCCGAGTGCTGTGAAATTCTTTATAAAAGGATGAACAGAAAATAAAGGCAGTGCTTGAAAACAATGTCTCTTATTTCAATCAGAAGATTCTAAATAAGACACGTCCATATGCACTATTAGATACTAAAAATTAAGAAAAAGGTGAAATGAGAAATGCCATATACTACAGATAGCATATATCTTTAATCCTAGATTAATAGAGGCAGGGAGATATCTGTGAATCACTCTGGTTACTTAGTGAATTCCAGGCCAGAGCTAAATAGTCAAACCCTATCATTAAAACCCCAAACCAAACAACAAAAACTGGAAAGTTCAAAATGACTTAAGAATAACAATGAGTCTTTCCAAATGTAAACAATTTAGTGGAAACACATTCAATACACATCATGGTGTTCAACAGTCTGATGGTAATTAAACTGTGAGACATTTGACACTATGTACCAATAAATTAAAAATGTTACCATTTACATTACAAATTCATTACCAAAAGAATTATGATTATGCTCAGATTTAGCAGCAAGTTAATAATCTTTAAGTAAAAAAACAAAACAAAACAAAAAAATACTGATTAAATATATTATAAAACATCCAAACAATGAAATCATTATGAATGTTACAGGAAAACATCCAACGGCATGTTAAAGATTTTCAAAATGCACTGAACACAAATTCTCACCCATCTCCAATCCCTTAGTCACACCAATGACAAGAACTGATCACAATACATCTGTCTACAACTGCTTATCAGAATCCTTAATACAACTGCTCGGGATGTAGCTCAGTAGCAGAGCATCTGATCAGCAGTTTTCTGACAGTAACCAATACTAAATGGTTTAATGAAGGCTGGGAGCAGTGGCAGGTGGATCTCTGTGAGTTTGAGGAGGCCAGCCAGGTTTGCATAGTGAGTTCCATAGCCAGAACTACACAGTTGAGACCCTGACCCATCTCCACCCCCCAAAAGGGAAAAAGTTGGATTTGGTCAAAAGATAGATTATGACCTTGTTAACTAGTAAAATCATGATGCAAAAGGCAAAAACAACTTAGGAAAACAGGTAAAGCATGTCTTTAATCCACCTCTCGTTTTAGGTCCTATTAACAAAAAGGAACCCCAGGGTCTCCAATTAGAGTAATTTAAACCCAGTTTCTCAGAACTAGTAAAACTACAGTAGTTTATTTTTTAATATAGGTTATTTACTATTGGGGGGGGGGCACATGCCATGGCATACATGTGGAGGTTAGAAGACAACTTTGAGAATTAGCTGTCTCCTACTATGTTTTGGAGATCCAATTCAGGTGGTCAAGTCTGCATGGCAAGAGCTTTTACCTGCTGAGTCATTTCCCTGGCCCTACAGGACCTTCTTAGAGCTATGTCATGCTGGCATGTGGAAAGATATATAGAGATGAGTTTACCTAGCTCTTTTGCCTCTCTGAACTAGGCAAGAGATATTCCCAAGGACAACATGCTACTTCTTTATAGAGAGTTTCTCAGTAGCAAAATGCTTAATGAATTTAATAAGTTGAGTACAAATTTTGCATAGAAAAATAAACAAAGCTAGCTGCAATGGTGTACACTTGGAAACCCAGAACGTAAGAAGGTAAAGACAGGAGGAGGACCAGGAAGCCAAGGTCAGCATCAGATGCATAAGCATTCAAGGCCAGTCTGTGCTATATGAGGCCTTTTCTCAAACAAACGAGTAAGTAAAATTTTAAGAAGAGCTCTAAAACAGAGAAGCAACAAGAAACTTTATCAGACTCTAAATCATACTATTTAAAGCTTCAATTAGTAAAACACTGTTAGGCTGGTTCATAAACAGACCAGTGAAACAAATCGAATACCCAGAAACAGACCCAAAGACATGGGAACTTACTGGGTGAAACTTCAATTCAGTGGGTGGAGGTAAATAGGGACTTTTAAAGAAATGACATGAACAAACAGGTAACAATTTAGAAAACAATCTTTTACTGAGAAGGGAGGACTGAGTAACATTGTAAGTAAAGACACATGACAAAGTGTGTGTGTGTGCGTGCGGGCATGGGGAAGGGTTGAAAACCTGCAACCGACCTTACAGAAAAAGGTTAATTTCTGATAATTAAAAAAGTTCTTACAAACTACAAAGAAAAGGGCTATCTCTCCAAATAATACATTACAATAAACCTTAATTAAACACATCAGAGAAATGCAAATTAAAATTTCACTTCATGTTAAGCAAGGTGGCAAAGGCCTTTAATCCCAGCACTTTGGAGGCAGAGGCAGGCCGATCTCTGTGAGTTCAAGGACAGTCTGGTCTACAGAGAGAGTTCTAGGATAACCAGGGCTGTTATAGAGAAACCCTGTCTCTCATAGAACACTAGTCACCCATCAAAAGTAAAAATTATTCACTCACATGCTGCTAATAAAAATGCAAAATGGCACAATGCCTATGGAATTATGTAACAAAAGTACCAAAATTAAGGAGCATTTTTCTCTGAACCAACAATGCCACATATACAGAAGACTGTTACAAATACAAAATGACAAAGCGGTTTACTGAAGCATTCTTCTTAACAGTGAAAGAGTAAAAAGAATCTTTCTGTTCACTGAAAGAATTTATAATTGTTTTAGCTCATTTGGGTTGCTAGAATACAATATACTACAGACTAAGCAATCAATAAGGAACTGAACTGAATTTCCTTTGTGTCTTGAACACCTGCAGGACAGGTATCTGAAGCAGACAAGAAGCAACCTCCAGCAGAAGAACACTGTATTCTTCTTGCTACAGAAAGGGTAGAAGGACAGTAAGGGATCCTTCAGTCTGGAGCCTTTTCATCAGGGTGCTATCTTCATGAGGTCAAAGCACTCATGACAATCATTTCTCAGAAGCCACAACTCTCAACACCTATACATTGTATGTATTCATTTTTAACATGAATTGGGAGGTGATACCATCATTTGAGCATGAAGTTCTACTGGACAATGTTGAAGCTGCTGACATTTTGCAGCTCGAGATATTGAAGTACTAAAGTGAGAAAGGATTCTGTTTCCCAAATCTAGTATAATCCAGAAATAAATACAGTCACATAGTCAATGGATGATTAGAATATTTAAGTGAGGAGAAGCCAAATATGTACCAACAAAAAAATGATACAGTGGAAGGGCTGGAGAGATTGATCAGTGGTTAAGAGTAGCTGCTCTTCCAGGTCCCAGGTTCAACTCCCAGCACCCACATGGCAGCTCACAAATGTCTGTAACTCCAGTTCCAGGGGATCTGACATCCTCACAGACATACATGCAGGAAAACACAATGCACATACAAATAAAAATAAATAATTTTTAAGAGACATGTGTGGGAAAAACAGCAAGAAAACCTACTTTCTGGATCATTCTGAATTATTTTTAAAAAGATACAGAACAATAAGTGACTTTGCATATTTTATCTTATTGTGTTGGTGTTTTGCCTGTATGTATGTCTGAGCCCTACTTGTGTACCTGGTGTCCATGGAGGCCAGAAAAGGTTATTGGCTCCCCTGGAACTGGAGTTACAGACAGTTGTGAGTCCCCATATGGGTGCTAGAAACTGAACCCAAATCCTTGGAAGAGCAACTAGAGTTCTTACCAGTAA
Source organism: Chionomys nivalis (assembly GCF_950005125.1). NCBI lineage: Eukaryota > Metazoa > Chordata > Mammalia > Rodentia > Cricetidae > Chionomys > Chionomys nivalis. Next base: position 62,905,845 of record NC_080088.1, read on the forward strand.
GCTATTTCTCCAGGCCCAATAAATAAATTTTTAATGAGTTTTCTGAAATATCCATATGTGCATTACAAAGCAAAACAATTTTTTAGGCCTCAAGTTTGGGTTTTATGGACCAAAGCTCTACCCGTAACATATTATACTGAGTACCTACTATGTAGTAAACACTGGATCAGGCAGAGCTACTACAGAAAACTAAACAGTGCTTTTATAACACTTTCAATACAATGAGAAGAATACAGTAATAACAAATATAAATGCACGGTACACTACATATTAGAAAGGAAAAATGAGGCATACTCTGATAGAAGAACTAAATCTAATGAGTACACTAGAGAGTCCCTGATGAAGCGATCCATCAACTGGAGTCAGAAGGATATGATCTAAGAGCAGAAGTTTGGAAACTGTCATGGACAAATACTCAAAGATGAAAGAAACACCTCAGAGGAACTGGAAAAGGCCTATTAACAAAAATAATGGAAACCTAGTATAGTTCTTAAAGCAAATATATTGCCAATTCCTTAATTAGGAAAAAAAATCCAAAAATATACATAATAAAAATATATTAATATTAACATCTTTGTTCAGAGTATTAGCTGAGCTTCCAGACAATCTGGGTTCAATTCCCAACACCTGGAGAGTAAACAACTTTCTGTGCTTCCAGCTCCAGAGTATCCAACACCCTCTTCTGGCCTCCTTAGGCACTCACTGCATGCACATGGTACACAGACACACATGCGGGGGGGAGGGGGGGGACCATTATACATAAATTAAAATTAAATCTTAAAAAAAATAAATATTAGCAACTGGCACTGAGCTGGAGAGTTACTTTCTCCTTCCTAGCCTTAAATAAGAACCTAAACTAGATGCCTCTTTTTTTTTTTTTAAGTTTTTTGAGACAGGGTTTCCCTGTTTAATAGTCCCAGCTGCCCTGGAACTAGTTCTGGTAGACCAGGCTGGCCTCGAACTTACAGGGATTCACCCGCCTCTGCCTCCCGAGTGCTGGGATTAAAGGCGTGTGCCACCATGGCCCAGCCGCAAGATGCCTCTTTTTTAGCTCTATCTTGTCAACTATCAGTCTTTTAAATGACCCTAAGAAGACAGAGAAGAGCTTTTCCCTGTATATGATAAGAAATTAGTTAACAAAGGGTGGGAAAAGGTATGATCCTACTATAAGAACTTTGGATACTAAAGTTATACCTGTTAGCTCCCCTCCTTTCCTGTTTCTTCACAGAAGTTACGAATCAGATAAAATGCACTAGAATAAAGAATATATATGCCCTTAGCTTCAGTGTGTGTGTGTGTGTGTATGTGTGTATGAAGCACTTTACTGCTATTATAAAAAAAAAAAAAAGCTTCTTAGCAATATTCCCAAAGCACTCCTTAGATCTAGTGTGCTTACAATTAACTTTCTTACAATGATAATGAACCTGATAAAACTATTTTTCTCTACCTAGTCTCTCATATTAGCTGTACACTGATCTATTTATAAAGTGGCTAGTTGGGAACCTAAGAATCCTCAAGGAGAAAATTAACTGTTTTCTAAGACATTATACAGGAGACACACAAGAAAATACTGTATTCAAGCAGATTAAATAACATGTAATCTATATTAGTACAAGTAAAAACAACCAAAAATACCAGAATACAAATGTTCCTTCCTTTTGAAAAGTGTTTAAACCCAGAACATTAAAAAAAAAAAATTCAAGGAGAATGTATATGTATATGAAAGCCCACCACATTTCTGTTTCAAATGTATTAATGAGGGCTGGGTATGTAGCTCAGTGGTAGAGCACTTGCCTGGTATACGCATGGTCCCAGGTATAATTCCCAGCATTGGGAGGAGGAAACCAACTTAGCTCCTTTTAAGGAATGCATTAATCAGAAAAGGAATGTACGGCTATTTAAAACTGTCTTAAATTAGTAAATGCCAATTATACTACTGTAGATGGAGGCCAAGATTCAGCAGCTCAATAACAGTGGAGATTTAGTCATCCCATCTCACAACCTAGTCATTTGAAAGCGTTTTAAAATAACAGTCTTCATTGTGAAGAACATATAGTTATTATAGTTGGGAGGGGGACTCAAAAACTAATCATCATTGCTTTAGCTCAACCCACATGCCTGTTCTTAAGGGTATCCATGGTAGCCGTGATGCAACATGCCTACCTAGTTCACTGTGCCTACACAAGTGGGAGATAGGGGAGGCGGATGATGAAAAAAATTTTACTTGAGGAGTTTTAGTATTAACACGATAGAATTATATCAACTACATTGTCAGATTTTAAAAAGCACAAAGCTCTCCAAAAATTATAAAGGCAGGAAGGCAAGAAGGGGAATAAGGATGCACTGAAGTCTTTAGTTGAAGAGAAAAAAAAATTTGTTCTTCTTGCTATAGCAATTGCTTAAAAATGTTCAAAGGGTTTATTTCTAACCACAGAATAAGTGAATCTAATTTAGAATTTTCAAAACTACAAATAATGTTTTATGCTTCCTAATTTCCAACCTACATATCTTCCTATTTTTGTTTTCACAGTTACATAATTATAAATATTTTAAGGATAGTGATTATATCCAGTGTTTTTTACGCAATAAAAAATGTTATTTTGCTTTAAAAAAAAAGGAGGGTGAATGCAAAATAAATCTAAATCTATAAAATAAAGAGAAATTAACTAAATGAAATTATACAAGGTAATTCACAGGAGAAAGCCAAACATAGATGTCAAAAAATCAAAAACAAAAAACTTGAAAGGAAAACACAACCAACCAACCAAACAAACCTGTTTTCAGGAGAATGTGTCTCTTAAATACTCTTTGGGAATACTTCAATAAAGCAGTTTACTTACATCCTGGAGAAGCCCACCCTGTTAGCACAGAGGACAAGCCCACATCATGGGCACATTGCATCTGATCACAGACTACTATCTGAACCACAGCTCTGCATGCCGTAATAAAACGAAAGTCAATGCCATCAGTTTTCCCACCTTCCTTCTTCTGAGAACTAATTTATTGCACAAAAATAATCATGGCTTGCTTTCAGAAATAATACTTTTGCTTCTTCCTTTACTACTGAACATAATCTTAAAATCTCAACAGTTGTATCTAAAAAAATCACTATGAGGCATTAGTGTGTAGAAACAAAAACTAAAATGGAGTTTTGAAAACCCAAATGTAAAGTTTAAATGTAAGCACCTGAAATTATAACCATACAGTCATACAAGGACCACAAACTGGTGCTTAGAAATCAGTTGTCTGCTTGGAGACTAAGTGAGGCATGCTGGACTCAGGACAAAAAGCAAAGCAGGCTTTAAAAGTATTTCAAGAAGTGCTGAGCAAGTTCACGATTCTCAGTTCAGACCAGTATCTACCTAACAACATAGTGAGAACCCGACTGTTTAAAAAGAATAGTCCAGAAACTGTAGGCAAAACGAGCCACACTTTCAGCTAACATGCCATGTCCAGGGAAAGAGAAGAACTCTGAGGAAATACAAGACCTAAACATACAAAGGCTTTCCATATCCATACTGTTAGGAGGAAAACTGCCTGTAAATCTTGGAGGAAAAAAAAAAATCAGTTTTGCATACTATTTTTACCTTCCTGAAATACATTTCAAACTACTGCCTTTGCTAACTATGCATCACATAAACCCAAGCATCTATCTGCAAGCATCTAACAATGGCTATGTTTCAGGTTAAAGAATGAGCACAGAAAATCTAAATCTTACCTTGGTGGTTACAATGCACAGGCAATCCATTATTCTATCATTACAATATTATAAACATAAAGCAAAACTATTCAAATCGTCTAGTTCAACAACAAAAAAACTTCAAATAAAAAAGTTGTTAGATAAAATCGTAGATGAAAAGTTATAACTGTGCCAAGATCTCGCCAGGATCCATTCTTAGAGATAGCAATTTTTCTACTATCTGAAATATAAGAAGCCAGAATGCATCACGTGCCCTACAATCTTCTTTATGTAATCTGTATCTGAAGAACTTGAAATTATCCAACAAAACACTGTGGAGCTTGCTGGGGTTTATTCCGTAAGAGCCCACTGCTGCTTCAGACGCTACTTCATTAATCCCTCTTTTCAAGATCCGTTGCCAGGGAGTCATCTGATTAAATGCCTCACAAGGAGGGTTCCCAAGCACAAATTTAAATCTGTTTCTCCTTGTTAGATATAGTGTAGATATTGAAAGAACTGCCAAAGAAGAAGAAAATCACTAGAAAAATGCAAGCAAACATTTCTTCACTAAACCATTTCAGCAACTGCAGCCTGCAAAGTAATGACTTTCTCAGGCAGTAATGAATGGAATATTCCAAGTGTTATTTTTTAGAAGGGGAGCAGGGAGAACAAAGTAATAAAGTAAAACATCACTAAAACTTACATTTTCTCTCCTTACCAAAATAGACAACATTTTATCACTGAAGTCAGATTTTTACTTTATTATGTTACCAAGTCTATGCCAATCCCTTGTTCCTCAGGTACAGAGAGGAAGCGCCACAAGGAGGCAGGTATCATATCAAACTCCTAAGTAAGTACTCATTTTTAACCCGGAGACCTCCTAACTTTTTAAATGGTGTCTGGTCCTTATGATCAAAAGCTAACAGAAAAGGGAAAGGACACAGAGATGCCAAGTGGCTTTCAATTTCATAAGCTTCCAACTCCCCTATAAAAACATATAGTAAGGAAGAGTACTATCTGCAATCCTGATACCTTAAATAAAATTTATCATTTTTTAAAGCAGACTACTAGAAACAACGTATGTAATATTCAAACACTGACAGGGCATTGCATTTTTTGAAGGAAAATAGAGAATTTAGTTGATTTCTCTGTGTTCAGAAATTTCATAAAAATTTTAAGATACCCAAAGAGGGAAGGTCTCCCTCAGTATGGCAGACTTCCAAAAAGTGAAGGCTGGACAATCCCTATAGGAAATAAGAAACATGGTTCAACCCATTAATAAGCTATATAAACAGTCATTTTCTTTCTTGGGTAGGGGCACAGTTTTCCCTTTTATAAAACACACTTTAAGAGTTCTTCCCTTTACTTCTGTTATAATTTCTATATTCAATAGCTCTTAAATTCCAACAAGGGCAAAACTCCTACATCTATTGTTTTGTTCTCATCAATTGAGGGTTAGCATATTGTGACCAGGACATAACCGCGGCTCAGTATGTGTTGATGACTGAGTAACATGTAAATTGCAGGTGATTAGAAAATTAAATTTTTGAATTGATTCTAAAAATGAGACACCTCATTTTCCCAAGACTACTTCTAAAATATCTCTGCCAACTCAATTATAAATTTGTAAGAGTATAGATTAAATGGCCAAATAGCCAAGTTTAAATCTGAGTCACCTTGATGCATATTTAACAAATCACACTTTAGAAAATAATTTTAGTTGGACTTTATATTCATCTTAGACACATAGTCATCCATATAACTACATTCCTCTAGTCAGATGTGGGCTGCAGAGACGGTTTGGTTGATAAAATGCTTGCCTTGTAAGCACCTGAGTTTAATACTCATATCCTACATTTAAACTTTTAAAAAGTAAATAAAGAGAGCCAGGTATATACGACAGTACCCGGGGCTTGATGGCCAGCCAGCTTAACCTAAATTGGCATGGCACGTTCCAGGCCCATGAAAGACACTGTCTCAAAAACACAGGTGGACAGCAGAGATTGTTCTCTGGTCTGAACACATAAGTGCATATGTGCCTGCATACATACTTGCCTCCCATACACACATCTATGTGTGTACACACACACACACAAACACACACACAATTAAATCTACTTAACTTCAAACAGCAGTTTTACAGAATCTTAGTTGCATGAGATGTTGCTCTTTCTAAATTAAAATATCACCTTCTACTAGTACCCATTTTAAGTTCATCTATTTTTCCTATTTGGACAGTAGTTGTACATATACAATGTCTATGATGTAACCAGTTAACTGTATTACCTGTTTTAATGTACTTGTCTTTCAATAAAGCTTGAATATAGCATCTCATACTCAAGATTGATCATATAATCTGTACTAAATTCTATACTTACTCCACCTATCACAGACAAACTGGCACTGACAAGTCACATTTTTCTTTTGTTTTTTACGAGACAGGGTTTCTCTGAAGCTTTGGAGCTGTCCTGGAACTCACTCTGTAGATCAGGCTAGCCTCAAACTCACAGAGATCTGCCTGCCTCTGCCTTCCGAGTGCTGGGATTAAAAGCATGTGCCACCACTGCCAGGCTGACAAGGCACATTTTAAATCAATGTGTTCCTTTCATGTCATTTCCTCTTTGAAATGATTTAGAAGTTACCCTGTAATACAAGCAACTTGAAAAAGATTTAAAATAACCCTTCAGAGATGACAATATCTCACATAATATCTAGGAACAAAAGATAATCAACACTGCTTCAGAATACCAGTGACTTGTTAAACCATGATGGTGTGATAGGGAACAAAATGTTCCACCTTAAACAACAAAAACACAAACACTGGACATGTATAAAGGAATAGTTTTCAGGTACTGAAAAGGGGCAGTACAAACCAATGAACCTGTATGAGGGGAAATAGAAGATGAGCCCTGTAACTGTCCAGCCAAGGGAGAACTCAACACAGCCCAGTGATATGTGAGGAGACCTAAGTGAAAACTCAGTATGGTCAAGGTGTCCAAAAGTATGGGAAGAGTAAGCAGAAGGGATGGGCTGCACAGGCAGGGCGCCCTCAAATGGCCAGATTAGCTCTCATCATCTTGATCAACAAAGACATCAACTTGAGGTAAAGAAAAATCTAGGAGGTGGAGGAAGGAGAAAGTGTCAGGCCCCAGGATTCACATAGTACCAAGAATAACAGAAAAATTCCTATTAGGCAGGACACAGACAGGATTGAGTATGGCCATAGTCTGGGAACAAAATTAGCCTCACACTAAAGATTTCCAGGTATTGCTTTAAAACAAACAAACAAAAAGCCATAAAAGGTTAAAAGTTCAACAGATTTCAACTTTTTCCAAATAATGTCACTGTACACCAAAGTATGTTCAAGAATATTTAAAAGAATAAAATAATAACCTATGCTTACAACAAACAAAAATTCACAACATCTGCCAAATTTTCAAGCAAGCAAACAAAAAGAAAAAAAAACAATGATCATATTAGGAGATATGAAAAATAAAAAGTAACCAAATTGAAATTCTAGAGAGCATTAAAATTTCTGAAATAAATTTTTTTCTGAGTGGAATTAATGATACTACATTCAGTAAATTAAGATACAAAAACTGTCTAAAATGAGGAAAAATTATCATCTTAGTAAGGTGTGGGACACATCCAATCAAACTAGTTTACAACTAATTGGAATCCTTGAAGAAAAGAGATGGGTGAAATCTCTCTTTCTCACATTTAACCCCAGGGGTCTTGTTCAAGCTAGGCAAACATTCTACTCACTGATCTATAGACCCTAGTACTCATTGTTAGATTGTATTTTGAGACAGGGTCTCACTGAACTGTACAGAGTGGCCCTGAACTCACTCTGTAGTCCAAACAAGTCTCAGACTTGTAATATTTACCTTTTATTGAACCTATCTACTCACCTATTTATTTTGTATATAGGTGTTTTACCTAAATGTATCTATATAGCACCTGTGTGTGCCAGCGGGAGTAAAATCCCTGAGACTATATTACAGGCAGTTGTGAGCCGCCATATAGGTGCTGGAAATTGAACCCCAGTCTTCTGGAAGCAGAGTCAGTGCTTTTCACCACTAAGCTTTCTTGTCTCAGACTCAAGAGTAGTTGAGATTTACAGATTGTGTCACCAGATGCCACTAAGTAAGTCAATTTTTCCAATGTGGGTAAAAACTATAAACCTAAAAACTCAAAGTCAATGAATTCTAAGCATATGTCTGTGCATCAGTGCATGTGTGTGTGTGTGTGCGCGCGCTTGCAAACAAACTTTTCTGTAGATATGAGGTTTTTCCAAAACAAAATTGAGAGAAACATAGAAGGGGTCTAAATTAACTGTAAAATATGGGTCCCTAAAGAAAGTTACCAAGTCAGGAAAATGTGCCAGTTCAACGGTTGAGCACACACTCCATCTCTTAAGAAGAAAAGTACAAAGAGGCAAACAGAGATTAGTCTGTGCCAAAAGAGGTGTGAAGACCTCACATTAAAGGTTTTGAACAGAGCCGTCAAGGTGCATAAGGTGCAACAATACTTTAAAGAATGCACAGAATTGTGTGTCATTTTTCAGATTGTGGTATGGATTATGGATGAGCATGAAAAGAAAAATAAAAGTGATTAAAAACAGAAACAACAACAACAACAACACAGGTCAGCTGTGGTGGCACACATCTTTGAACCTAGTACTTGAGAGGCAGAGGCAGGCAGAAATCTGTGACCTTGAGGCCATCCTTGCCTACAGAGTTGCAGAACTACCAAGAAACAGAACAGAGAAACCCTGCTTTGCTTGTTTTTCTTTTTGGTAGGGGGAGGTAGGGCAGAAAATCTTAGTGATCCTAAAACACTTTGCATTAATCCTAATTTGGGCTATATTAAAATCTGAACATTAAAAAAACAGGTTGTTGGGCATGAAAGCAAATGTCTTTAATCTCAGCCCCAGGAGGCAGAAGCAGACAATTTCTGTAAGTTCAAGACCAGCCTAGTCCACATAGAGAGTTCCAGGACAGTCACAGGTACATAGTGAGACCCTGTCTCAAAAAAAAAAAAAAAAAAAAAAAAAAAAAAAAAAAAAAAAAAAAGTAGTAGTAGAAGAAGCATGACCAAGAATTAGAGGAAATATTTTAATATATGTATAAGACAAGGGAATTATATCCAGAGATCTTTTTTATCATAAAATAGAAGTTTTTGTTTTGTGGATCGGTAAGAAATTTGAACTATAGATACTTCACTGAAGAAACAAAATGACCAACTGGGGGTTGGAGCACTGTCTCAGCAGTTAAGAGCATGTGTTACTCTTGCAGAAAACTTGGGTTCAAACCCAGTACCCACACAGTGGCACACAATCATCAGTAACTCCATTTCCAGGAGATCTGACACCTCCTGACCTCTGTGGGCACCAGGCACAAATATGGTGCACATACATACACGTAGGTAAAGCATTCAAAATAAATAAATAAATAAATCCTAGACTTTTTTAAAGAACAAACTGACAAATGAAAAGGTGCTTTTTAATTGTTATTTTCTCTAATGACAGGAAAATTAAAAAACAAACCAACCACTCATCATGAAGAATTTCTACATACCTCCTACGCTTGTAACAGAGTTAGTTCTTTAATATATTTTAAAGTCAACATCTAGAAGGCTAAATTTAAACTTTAGTCGTTCACATGTGCTTGTAAATGTCCTGACTCCAAAATTTTCTAGTTAAAATAAATGCTATGATGTTGTGGGACATTATTTTAGCTAGGCAAAAGGTGTGTTACATTTGTTTATGCCGCATTTGTTTAACAATGTAAAGTTGTGTGTTTAATTATGTAAAGATGTGTTGCATTTGTTTCACCTTGTCTGCCCAAGGCACTTGATTGGTCTAATAAAAACCTGAATGACCAATAGCTACGCAGGAGAGGGATAGGCAGGGCTAGAAGGCAGAATAAAGAGAAGAAGAAATCTAGGCTTGAGAAGAGGAGGAGAGAACAAGAGATGGGCCCAGGCCAGAAGCCAGGCAACTGCCAGTAAGACAGGAGAAGTCGTAAAAGTTAAGATTTACAGAAGGAAAGAAAGGTAAAAAGCCTTGAGGCAAAAGGTAAATAAAGAGAAACAGGTTAATTTAAAAGAGCTAGCCAGAAAACAGTCTAAGTTAGGTGGAACATTCAAAACCAGTCATGATTTGAGAGTTGGTTGGTGGACCAAAAGAAAAAGCCTAGTATACTAATATGAAAAAGAGATTATCTCCCCACATCACTTAGATAATTTTCCTGCTAGGATGAACTCTAAAGGGCTGGAAAAGTGAAGTTATAGATAACAAGCACAATAAAATAATAATACTGAAAAAAAAGACTATGTGCTCTTTCAGACAACTAACCTCACCCCCCCCCTTTTTTTTTTGGTTTCTCAAAACAGGGTTTCTCTGTGTAGCCTTGACTGTCCTGGAACTCAATCTAATCTGTAAACCAGGCTGATCTTGAACTCACAAAGATCCGCCTGCCTCTGCCTCCCAAGTGCTGGAATTACAGTCCTGCACCACCACCACCGCCTACCTACCTGCTGTTTTCTTTTTAACAACATACTTTATGGCATATAACCTGCTTTATTCAATATAAACATATACTCTGACAATGGAAATATGTTTTAATAATATATTAAATTGAAACAATTAAATTCAACCATAAATTGAAACAATGATACACTGAAAAATGCAGCGTGTGACCGCATGGCTGATGGGCAGGGGTGGCAAGCTGCCACTGCCTAAATTCAAGAGAGAAGTCTTGCAGGCAGGGCTACAGTTCAGTCATAGCGAATTTTCCCAGGCTGAACGTGGGAAAAGACCAAAATTCAAAATCTGAAGTATGCTTTGTACTGAACTCTATCACTTTCACACTATCATAAACTCAAATATAATAAGTCAAATCAAGTTGAGAACCATCTATAGAATATATACAGAATTTATATTTATCTTAGCATATATGTATTTATATTTACATATAGTATATAAAATACATAAATATATTAAAATATATAAATACACAGCTTAAATAGCTACAGTAAAATGTTTTACCTTAAAACTTTTGTTTTGTATGTTTATGTGTACATACAAGCAAACATGAACACAGCGCCACAGCACACGTGCAGGTGAGTGGACAACCTGTGAAGTCAGCTCTTTCCATCTACCATGTGAGTCCTCAGAAGCCACCTTTATCCTTCAAGCCATGTCACTGACACAGCATGCTCTTTTGTTTCCTTGTCTGAGACAGGGTTTCTCTACATAGCCCTGGCTGTTCTGGAACTCACTTTGTACACCAGACTGGCCTTGAACTCAAGAGATTTACCTGCCTATGTAATAGGAACAAAAGCATGCACCACCACTGTTCAGCCAGTATGATGTTTTTAAACCAGTTCCTTACTGGTAACTATTTAGACTTCTTCCTGTCTCCTATTGATTAATATTACATAGATTACTGCATTGGGCACATCTTTAATTATTTTATGAGAAAATAAATCCTGGAACACTGGTCACATAATTATATACAATTGTCTCTCAATTATTATCCTCCTCTACCAACCATGTAAGTTTCTGTGTACTCATTTAGCTCATCTTTAACAAGCTAATCATTTGAAAATAATCCCTTGTCAGTTTAAATTTGCGTTTAATGTGAGGTTTGCTGTTCTGTATTTTTTTTCTATAAACTACTCATTCACATGCTTTGGTCACTTTCCTATTGAAGTCTGGTTATAGTTTGTGTTCTTAGGTTGAAATGGTCACTAAAGAAAACTAGTCCTAATATGTTATGTGAAATTATTTTTTTGTTTTTGTTTGCTGGTTGGTTGATTTTTTTTTTTTTTTAATGTTTTGGGAGAAGGGCTCACCTACTACATAGCAAAAGCTGGCCTCAAACTCAAAATACTCCTGTCTTAATATCTAGAATACCAGGATCAGAGGCAAGCATCACCACACCCAGCAACGATACAACAGTTCTATAATTAAAATCTAATCTTAGTTGAAAAAAATTCTACAGTCAGCATTCTTGACTTCGAAGATCCCACATAGGGCTCCACACTAGGCAAGTGCTTTATCATCAAGGTACATCCCCAGACTTTCTTTTCCAACTCAGATTAGGGACAGAACCCAAGGTCTCACATTTGCTAGCACTTAGCTATATGGCCAAGTCTACACTTGTTTTTTACAGTTTATTTTGAAGCCGGATTCTAGTTCCTCAGCTGACCTTAAACTCATGATCACCCTGAGCCTAAGTCTCTGATTTGCAGTGGTTTTTTGTGTTGCAGCTCTTAGAAAAGGTATCCTTTAACCAGATGTGGTGCATGCCATTAATCCCACCCTCGGGAGGCAGAGGCAGGCGGCTCTCTGAGTTCAAGACCAGTTTGGTCTACAGAGTTAGTTCCAGGACAGCCAGGGTTACACAGAGAAAACCTGTCTTGAAAAACCAAAATAGAAAAAAGAAAAGGCTTCTTTTATCCTAAAGACATAGAAAAACTTGTTCTAATGGTCTTGTTTTTTAATCCTTTGGCTCTTTCAGCCACTTAAAATGTGATACCAGGAACAGAACAGTACATTCTTTAGGCAATTTCTCCCACTTCATCTTCCTTTTATTAAAGTCATATACTCTCTCAAAGTAATTATTTTTATTAAAACAAAACGCCTCTTTTAAAAAAAATGAATAAAAATACAAGGGAAAAAGGAGGAGCTAGCAATGTAGGTCAACAGTAAAATGCCTTGCACCAAAGCAAGCCACCTACAATTGATCATCAGCACTCTTGTGAGGATGGAGGGAAACCTTTGTCCCCAAAACAGTTTTAAAAAACATTATGCTAAACATCTCCCCAGGGATATACATGTTCAAAGTAACAGAGAGACATAAAAAAAAGTCACTAAGAAAATAAGACATCATTTTAAAAATAAATAATATTGAACTTAATTTTACTATATTAGGAAAAAAGGTAACATCATAAGGTTAACTAAAAAAGATTTGGCAAGATGTATACCAGTTACCAAGTGTAAGTAAATAAATAAAACAAAGAAAACTGGATAAATGCCTTAAAATGCAAAGATTTACATCATTAAGAGAAAACAGAAACTGACAGAAACCGATTAATCTCAAACAATCTTCATAAAAGCAAACACTGTAAAAAAAAAAAAAAAAAGGTAGGATCACACTGCATGTCATTTCTGTCGGAAAAAGGTTGCCTATCCGAGATTTAGTATATGAGTATAATAATAATTTAAATCTTGTTTAAAGTAAAATAACCTTAGGATTTTCAAGTTATCTTTCACTTTGTAATTAAATAAAAGTGATTTTTGCATTTGTTTGATTTGGGTCAGTGTGCTCCAAAGTCTTTTCAGCCACAAACATGACTCAAACAAGAGATCAAGTCAGTGATCACTTAGTCAAGCCTCCCATCCAAAAGCAGCAAGAATGAATGGTAAGAGGGGAACTAAATCTCCAAACATTTCAGAGTTCTCATAACTACCTGTCAGTGTGTTTTAAACTTCTTACATTTTCAGACTAACATCTGTCAAGTAATTTGCTACAAAAACAGTAGTTCCTAATAACAGACCTTACTCAAGTTTGACATATACATTTCCCCATAAAAAATCATCTAGAAATTGATGGACAGATCCCAATGTTCCTTGTAAGAGTCCATCCATGAATGGGTATGAATTTCCCACAGGAAATACCATGTCCTATCCTTTCTCACATATTTTCCAAACTATTCACATCTAATATTTCTTATTTAAAATTTCTCACTCTTCTGTTTGCTTGAGCCGTCAGCATGTCTAGATAATTTAAGCGGCAAAGAAACCAGAGCTGTACATAGCATTCTAGGTATAAGTATTTCACATATTTACAAAATATATATGTTTTTAAAGTATCTTTTCCTCAGGGTTGGTGATAAACTTAAGGGGTCTACTGCATGTCAGGCATGTACTCTACACTAACTATAACTTTTAATCTCCAATATAATGTTGATGAAACTCAATACATTTGTGCTGGCTAGTCTTATGTCAACTTCTCACACAAACTAGTTATCTGAAAGGAGGGAACCATATTTGAGAAAATGCCTCCATAAGATCTTGCTGTAGGGTATTTTCTTAGTGATTGATGGGAGGAGGGCCCAACCAATTGTGGGTGGTTCCACCCCTGGGCTGGTGGTCCTGGGTTCTCTTAAGAAAGCAGGCGAAACAAGCCATGGGAAACAAGCCTCCAGATTCCTGCCCTGTTTGAGTTTCTGCCCTGACTTCCATCGGTGATAAACAGTGATATGCTAGTGTAAGCCAAAAAACCCCTGTCCTCCCCAACTTGCTTTATGGTTATGGTGCTTCATCACAGCAACAGTAACCCTAATGAAGACAACTTTGTTGACCTCTCTTATCGAAACCTATATGGAGATAAACTTGCACCTCACAAAGAGTTCATTTTTTAACTTAATGAATATTCATTCCCATTGGTTGTATTGTATCAGACATTTTAAAATAACCTATAAAAGAGAGGCTGGAGATGGCTCTGTGGTTAGAATTGCTTGTTCTTGCCAAGGACTGGGATTCAGTTCCCAGCACCAATATGGTGGGTGATTCACAACTACCCATAACTCCAGTTCCAGACCTTCTTCTGATGTCCTCAGGCACTGGGTATGTGAGTGGTACATACATACATGCAAGCAGAGAATTCATACACATAAAGTAAGTAAACTTAAAAATAATTTTTTAAAAAATTTATAAAAACTAAGAAATCTATGCTTTATAATAGCAGGTATTATAAATCAAACAATAGAAAAAACAGGTAAACATGAAAAAGTCAATGTTCTTAAACCTTAACATTTTTAAAAAACAAGTCTTTTAACCTAGGACTAAGACAATAAACATGAAATAGAAAAGTGTAATTGGCTAGGTTTATCTGTGCTGCTAAACATCTGAGAATAATTTATGTAAAAGAGAAGCACATTCGCTACAGTTCTGGAGGCTACAAAGCCTAGACTCTAGGCATATGATGTAGTGTCCCTGGCTTCACTTTCACAGGCAGAGGGCAAACCTAAATTTCGTCATAAGGCTTCTTTTATAAGGGCCTTACTCCCACTCATGAGGAACAAACCCTCATGACCTAACCACATCTCTCCCCCCTCCCCACTTCTAGGCTAGAGACTGAATCCAGGGTCTCAGGCATGCTAGGCAACTTATTCTTGAAGGAAAACATTTATTTGAATCACAGCAATAACTACAAACTTTTTTTTGGTTTGTTTGTTTTTTTATTTTTCGAGACAGGGTTTCTCTGTAGCTTTGGTGCCCGTCCCGGAACTAGCTCTTGTAGACCAGGCTGGCCTCGAACTCCCAGAGATCCGCCTGCCTCTGCCTCCCGAGTGCTGGGATTAAAGGTGTGTGCCACCACCGCCTGGCAACTACAAACATTTTTAAAACTGCATTTGAAATAGACCACAGGATGAACTATTATTAAGGCAAATGATATATCAACCAAAACAGGAGATGGTAAAGGAAATTATCCAGAAAAATGTAATTCTAAAGAAGAGCAAAGAAAGCACAAATACAATCAAAGAGAAATGTGTAAGATTTACTAAAGTGAATTATTAATTCAATGTTAAGAAATTTGATAACCAAAGGCGGATTTGCTCAAAACTAGCCAAGTAAGTTGGGTCCATTACTTTCTTTCAGATTTCTTTTTTTTAGCTTTAAAACATAGGGGAGGAATTGTGCTCATTCACATTGCTCTAAAATGCTAGTTATGCAACAACATATTAAGTAAAACAAAGTTAAACCTGACTGCTTCATCACAATGTGCTCCACCGCTGCTACCCACCACCACTTTTCTGACTTATTACTCATCAAACAGAAGCTGATTCACTTTTTCAGGCACAGTCTAGTACTAACCAGAAGGAACTAGAATCAAATTTAGGGACAAGCACTTTTAAATGACTAACGCTTCTCAGGCAGAATCATCATTACAAAATGCTGCACCACATCCAACTCTACTAGCAACAATACAGCACAAACGATAAAAGAACACTACCAATTACCAAGACAGTTATTAAAATTCAAACAAGTAGGCAGTTTTAACTACAGAAAAATGTAAAAACCAATGCTGACTGGAAGGACTGCTAGTCTTCAGTTGAATTCTAATACAATTCTTCAAGCCAATAAAAAAAAATTCTATTATTAAGGGCTCAGAGCCACAATTGTAGTCTTTCTCTAGGCAAAAAGACCAAAGCAAAATCATCTTTTCAAACTACAATGGCCACGTTAATAATTACAGAAATGGAGCATTCTGAGGTCTACCATGTAAGACACTTTCTAATATCCTAAAACAACTATTTCCGACCTCAACAAGTTACAAACTTTAAGGCAGAATCAAGAGATTCTCTACATTTTAAGAATACATTTTCATTCTATTCTATTATCTCATTATGTCCACAAAATATTCATCTTTTGTTTGGATGTTCACCTTAATAGACCTGGAAGGAGGTGGGAGGTCCTTGGACTCCCCACAGGGCAGGGAACCCTGACTGCTCTTAGGGCTGATGAGAGAGGGGGAGTGGATTGGGGGACGGGGAGGGATATGGGAGGCGGTGGTGGGGAAGAGACAGAAATCTTTAATAAGTAAACAAATTAATAAAAAAAATTAACAAATTGATCACTAAAAATTGACTCTGTAAAAGCTGTATCTTACCTCTACAGGAGGGCTAAGGCTGCTGGGCAATGTTTCTGAAGTCACAGTAGTGCTTGGAAGGCTGGCAATCTCCCAAGTATTCACAGGCTGAATTGGTTCAGACTGCTTTGAATGATCTACACATTTTGGATTATCAAGTAAGGTCACTTCATAAAATTCTTGAATATCTAGAGATAAAGAAAATGAAAATTTCAAAAGCATTTTTATCTCCTAAACTATGCAATGCTAAAACAACATAATTCAAAGGCAACTTCTTACTCTTATTAGAAAAATAAGACATACTTTTTTGCTGTTGTTGCTTTTTTTTTTTTTTTTTTGGAGACAGGGTTTCTCTGTGTAACAATCCTGGTTGTCCTGGAACTCACTCTACAGACCAGGCTGGCTTTGAACTCCAAAATCTGCCTGTCTCTGCCTCCCAAGTACTGGGATTAAAGGCTTACCCACAGCTCAACCACAACCATATACTTTGAACATTAGATCATTTCCTCATTTCATTATGTCACAATTACATCAAAATCTGCAGGATACTGTGTAAAGTCATAAGTATTTTACATATTAAAAGTCAGCATTTTGGAGACGGCTCACAGTTTAGAGTGCCCAGTGGTTAAGAGTGCTCAGTGTTCTTGCAGAGGACCTCAGTTGGGTTTCCAGCACCCACATCAGAGAGGTCACTATTGCCTAAAACTCCACCTCCAAAATAACCCAATGCCCTTTTGTGGTCTCTGAAGGCACCTGCACGTCCATGTACATACCCCTACACACAACACACACATTCACAAGGTATTAAAAACTTAAGGCCCCATGCATGGGAAAGGAGCGCACAAGCCCACCTTAGCTGCAAATCCACAGGCAGTTGACAAATGCTGGGAGAGGCAATTTTTTTTTGAGGGAAGCCCATACCCATGCACATAAAAGCAGCACTAATTAGGCTCAGCAGGTCATTTAAACAAACTGTACTGGACATGAAAGTGGGAGGTAGATAAGGGGGAAGAGTCTAGGGGAGTTGAAGGGGAAATTATAGGGCAGATATGATCAAAATACACTGTATACATACATGTATGAAATTTGCAAACATATTTTTAAAAAGTCCTACGTTAAAATTCTAACCTTTAGCAATTTGCTACATGAATGAGAAAATTACTACTCTTTTGATTTGTCTCACTGAAAACTATTTAAGAACTGAGCATAATAAAGTGCCAAGGATGCTAGCATACAATAATAATAAACAGTGATTAGTATTGTAATTACAAATTGTTCAGATCAATCATTACTAATGTTTTACATCTTTATCATTAGTCTTCAGACCAGGAATATAAATCTTCAAGTATACCACCAAAATGAATATATGTATAATTATTTTTATTATATATATTTTTTTTTCTTTTTTTCTTTTCCAAGACAGAGTTTCTCTGTAGCTTTGGAACCTGTCCTGGAACTAGTTCTTGTATACCAGGCTGGCCTCGAATTCACAGAGATCCGCCTGCCTCTGCCTCCCGAGTGCTGGGATTATAGGCATGCGCCACAACAGCCCAACATGAATATATTTTTTTTAAAGTTAAGAAAAACCAAAGAACGAGGACATCTCCAATTCTTCTAGTCTATATATCCAAGAGGAAGTGAAAAACAACCACAAAACCCTGAAACTAAATGTTTATTTAGAATAGCACAGCATAATTTAAAAGATGAAATTATTTTGTTCCCAGTTGAAATTATGTGAATTTACTATATAATAGCCACTGTTAATATTAATATTATTAGTATATTATATGTATTAATATCATTATACAATATAATAATATTAGCAGTGGCTATTCACTTAGTAACACTGAGCGACAATTACATAATGTTTAGATTTTGCACTGTGAGTTCTTTAGTCATTTGCTGTTATAATTTAGAATTCCTTAAAGAGAGGGAATTATTTAACAGCCAATATGGTCATTATCCTGTATAAATCATCAATAATGACTATTAATAACATTTAATGTAACTTTCACTTCTTGTTTCTTACTATTTTGAAAGTATCATTAGGCCCTTTAAAAACATCACATAGAACAATGAGACAGACAGCTCAGCAAGGTAGGAGTGCTTGTCATCAAGCCTGAGAGTTCAATCTCCAGGACCTACACACTGGAGGGAAAGAACTGACTGCCACAAGTTGTCCTCAGATTTCCACACTCAAACTGTGGCACGTGTATACCCACACACAATTATAATAAATAAAATGTAATAAAATTTTTTTGAAAGCCCACATCTCACAAGGCAACAGGAACAATGCAATTCTATCTTAAGTTTTAATAACTAGCACGATTTTAAAAATCAAAGTACTAGTTAAAAAATAACATTAGTACACTAATGATAAAATCGACCCATCTCACCAGCTGTTAAAATTATTACTAGGCTGGAAAGATGGACACAAGGCTAAGATGGCTCTAGTAGAGGACAGTCCTTAACCCCAGTTACAGAGGATCTAGCATCCATCACCTTATGGCCTCTTCACAGCCCAGGCAAATACATACAGGCTGATAAAACACTCTTATAAATAAAATGAAAACAGTAAGTCCTTAAAAAAATATTGCCAGATGCCGGGCAATGGTGGCTCACGCCTTTAATCGCAGCACTTGGGAGCCAGAGGCAGGTGAACCTCTGTGAGTTCAAGACCAGCCTGGTCTACAGAGTGAGTTCTAGAACATCCAGGGCTACACAGAGAGATCCTGTTTTGAAAACAAAACAGAAATAGAAAGCAAGTATAAAGAGGATATGAAGAAATCAGAACCCTTCTTCACTCATGAGAGTGTAAAATGGTGAAACGGCTACTGAAAGTGGAAGGGTGGCTTCTCAAAGTGTAAAACACAGAACTGCCGTGCAATCCAGCAATCCCACAGCCTGGCGTACAGAGCAAAGCAGAAAGGAGAGGAAGAGAGGAGGGGCTGAACTGTATTAACAGATCTGTACACCAATGGTCACTACAGAAAAGAAGCTGAGAGGTGATAATTCAACTACCCTCCAAAACTGACGAAATAAAATACAGTATGAATGTACAAAAAATATCATTTACTTTTGAAAAGGAATTAAATTCTTAAAGCATTCTATATAGATGGATAAATCCTAAGTGAAATAAGTCAGACATGAAAGGACAAATACATTTCATTTACATCAAGTATCCAGAATATCAAATTCAGACACAAAAAGTAAAATCACTAAGAGTAGAGGGGAGAGAGGTGGAGGAGAATTACTACATTTTAACAGGCATGTGGCACGATCTAGATATTTCTGTTTGTTGTTGAGACATAATTATTACTCAAAAGAGAACTTCTGTTTGAGTTGAAAATAATTAAAAATTAGGGTGCTAAATTTTATATTGTATATACTTTACCACAATAAAAACATCAGAAGAGTTCTAGAATAAAGAATGTTAGGAGTTTGGTAATGAGGAGTAAGGCTATGAAATGCTCTCTTTACAGACACAGCACAGCTGTGGCAAACACGAACTCACAACAGAGGCAGGTGCCTACATAGTGCTTATACAAGGCTAGCCCATAAACAGTCACAGATGGGGAAGGGGATCATGGAGCTCCACCTTGATGAGCTAATGGCCACAGAGGGGCTGCTGGGAGAAGTCACTGTCTTTGACAACATAGCCACTGGTAAATTACCCATGCTCTAGTGGAAAACTTCACATCCATGCCCATGTGAGTGACCCTGGTTGAAAGTGGTGGGCCACAAGGCAAAATAACCATCAGTAGCTCATAACCATCTGTAATACCATACCTAAGGATCTGATGCCCTCTCTGGACTCTGTGGGCACCTGGCATGCATATGGTACATAAACATGCAGGCAAAATACCCATACATGTAAAAATAATAAATTATAAACTATTTATATATATTATATATATAAATATATATATTTTTAACTCAACGACAGAAATGTCTTTGAGAAAACTGAAGGGAAAGGTAGGGGTGTAACTCAGCGACAGAGTACTTGCCTAGCATATACAAAGCGAGCCCTCATTTAATTAATGTGAGTGTATGTAGATATACATAAACAGTTTAACTTGTCATACATTTAGAAGTTATTTTAACACAGAGTAAATTGCTGTATTTTAAAATACAAACTTATTATCTTCATCCATCTTTTTTAAATTAGTAAACTTGTGTTTACAGAAAACTCGAATAGAAAGTAGTTTCCGTATCTTCACCTTCTCATTCCCATTTAACATCTCATGTTAGTATGCTACATTTGTTAAAACTGACAAGCTATTAGTTCGTTGTCGTTATCTGAAGACCATAGTTTGCATGAGGATTCAGTTTGTGTTGTGCACTGACTGATTTTATATGCACATGTGCTGTTCTGACCTATGGATCCGTCGTTGTGACACCATAAGAACAGACGGCCTTAAAAATCCTGTGTGCCCAGCTATTCAATTTCCTCTATTCCTCAAATTCTGAAAACTGCTGATCTTCTGGTTACCTCTCTAGTTTTAGGAATCTTCCTACATTACACTGACAGAACATTTGCATGAGCAGTTCATGACAGAAGCCTTAAATGCATCCCTCCTTTTTCACCAAATAACTAAGTTTTAGGATTTTATCTCAAAGTACTTAGTCTATGGAGACTGGCTTTGCTCCCTTGCCGGTACATGTTAAGTTTTATCTTTTACTGCTAATGCTCATTATTGTATGGTTCTACTGTACTTTACCTGCTTACCTATTCAAGAACATCCTGACTCCTTCTAACTTTTACAATATCAATTATCAATAAAGCTACTATAGATTTTTTGCAGGGTGTTTTGTTATTTTCTTCATGCCACACTCTTACCACAGAGCTACATCCCAACACCTTGATTTTAATGTGTGTGTGTGTTGTTTTAAGGAAACTCATGGTCTCCAAGGTGTTCAAGTCCATAGTCACTGGGCTGTGTTTCTGAGCTTGTTGTAGAACACTGATGGGTATAGAAATGTGTTGGCAGAAACTATTTACATTATGGTGGACAGGAACCCAAGAAAAGGAAGCTATGTTTAGGTTTTTAACTCGTCTGGGCTGAAACTCGTCAAGAAGCATAAGTAACTGTTGGGTAATCTGGTGTTAATAGTTTAAAGAAACTGCCCAAATGGCCTCTGACGCGGTTGTGTTGTTCTACATTCCTACTGGCAGTGTGTTACTGCCATCAAGAAGTCATATTGGTGCTTTGGATTTTAAGCATTTTCAAAGCCATGTGGCATTATCTAGGTTTCTGTTTGCTTGGTTTTGAGACAGAATTTTGTTCTGTATCCCAGGCTGGGGTTGGCATGAACTTTTTTTTTTTTTTTTTTTTTT
Source organism: Chionomys nivalis (assembly GCF_950005125.1). Lineage (NCBI taxonomy): Eukaryota > Metazoa > Chordata > Mammalia > Rodentia > Cricetidae > Chionomys > Chionomys nivalis. Next base: position 62,927,527 of record NC_080088.1, read on the forward strand.
TTTTTTTTGGTATTCTGAGACAGGGTTTCTCTGTGCAGCCCTGGCTACCTTAAACTCACTCTGAAGACCAAGCTGACCTCAAACTCAGAGATCTGCCTGCCTCAGATGTGTGCCACTACTACCAGGCAACAAGCTGGCTTGAACTTTTACACTATGACTATGACTCAGTGTAGTCATTTTCATTGGCAGTGCCCTATGGTACTTGAAGTTAGATAGATAATTACTTGCTATTTCTGACTACTTTAGTAAGATATCTGTATCTTCTGCTTACTTTCAGTGGATTTTTTTGTCAAATCCTACATGGTTTTGGTGGACTTGGGTGCCAGTTCTCTGTCAGATAAATGTTTCACAAATATTTTCTTACTGGCTATCACTTGTCAGTATTCTGTTCCACCAAATAAAATACTTTTTCATAGATCAGGAAGGTCCTCTGTTATGTTAAATTATTGCATATTCCTAGGTCTGTGTTTTGTTGTAATAAAAGCGGCAGGGCTGCGTCCCCGGCACCCGGCCGCCCGCATGGCTTATGCCCCGAAATAATTACACGGAAACTGTATTCTTTTGAACCCTGCCTGGCCCATTAGTTCCAGCCTCTTATTGGCTAGCTCTTACATACTGATCTAACCCATTTCTAATATTCTGTGTAGCCCACGAGCTGGCTTACCAGGAAAGATCTTAACCTGCGTCTGTCTGGAGAGAGAGAATCATGGCGACTCCCTGACTCGGCTTCTTTCTCCCAGCATCCTGTTCTGTCTACTCCGCCTACCTAATTTTCTGTCCTATTAAAGGGCTAAGGCAGTTTCTTTATTTAACCAATGAAATTAACTCCTCCATCATTGTTTAAAAGAGCCTGAGTCAGCAGTAGCTTTAGTTCTTAGCTTAAGAAACATTAATTTGTGGGGTCTTCTGTTTAGGATGATGTAGGTTATCACCCAAAACTGTAAAGTTTCATTTTCTATTTGAAAATACCCATCCTTCTCCATCTTACTTTCCTGCCTCGCATCCCTAACTTTGAGGCTGTTTCTGGAATGCTGTATTTCCTCCTCCTGGGTCATCAAACTAAGAAAGTAACATAGGTAATAGAAATCTTTTATATAAAGATTTCTGAAATAAGTGACATGATTCCAATTTTTTTATAAACTTTGTGTGTAATGTGTATATATGAGTTCAGACACATGTGTGCCACAGGGTAGACACAGAAGTCAGTGAACAACTTTCAGGGGTCAATTCTTCTCTGTTCTGAGGATTGAACTCAGGTCATCAGGCTTGTGCTACAAGCATCTTTACCTACTGAACCATCTCTCTGGCCTCAAAACATATTTTTGATGTTTTTTAAAATATTTATGACTGCTGTGGGGCAATGATCTTGCACCCAGTAAAGATTTATCAGTTGTATTGCTTTAATAAAACGCTGATTGGCCAGTAGCCAGGCAGGAAGTAGAGGCGGGGTGACAAGAACAAGAGAATTCTGGGAAGAGGAAAGGCTGAGTCTGCAGTCCTCACCCAGATCTACAGAGGAAGCAAGATGAGAATGCCTGGCTGATAAAAGGCACCAAGCCATGTGGCTAACACAGACAAGAATAATGGGCTAATGTAAGTTATAATAGTTAATAAGAAACCTGAGCTAATAGGCCAACCAGCTTATGATTAATGTAAACCTCTGTGTGTTTCTTTGGGACTGAACGGCTGAAGGACCAGGTGGGACAAAAACCTCTGTCAACATGACTGATTCTGCTGATTCCTAGGACTAACTTGATGCTTTTGTTTTAATTTTATTTAATGCATATGTTCAAGATTTTGTGATTTAGACTCTGTTTGAACTACACTTTCAGGAACAGTTTAGTCTAACATCAGGGAGAGCACTTTCAGACTATGAATAGAGAGCAGGAATACATGTGATAAGACAAATCCAGTAGATTCCAGTAAGTTTTTCAATTGTGATTCATTTAAGCATATAGTTTCCTCTAAGACATATTTTAGTATTCCTGAATATTCTTCTCTATTTTTTGTGCAAATATACCACCATTTCAGAGCAATAAATAAAAATATAGTCAGTTATTTAAATAATATTGTTATGTATACCTGAGTGATTAGGCTGAAGTACCTTCAAGAAAGTCTGGAATCATTCTTAATCTATTAATCATTTTTACCACTGTACTCACTTAATTTCTTTACATTTTCTTTTTTTTTTTTTTAAATATTTATTTATTTATTCTGTATACAATATTCTGTCTGTGTGTATGCCTGAAGGCCAGAAGAGGGCACCAGACCTCATTACAGATGGTTGTGAGCCACCATGTGGTTGCTGGGAATTGAACTCAGGACCTTTGGAAGAGCAGGCAATGCTCTTAACCTCTGAGCCATCTCTCCAGCCCCAATTTCTTTACATTTTCAAAGTAAAAATTCAAATAAATGGTTTACTGAAGGACTGTTATTTTACACTAGGTAGTAAATGTGGTACTGAGAAAATATACTGAAGGATACAACTTTTGAAGCATTAGTTATAATTTATTTTTTCTAGAGTTACATTATGTTTTCATAGTATATATATAAAATTATGAGAAGTCCTTATTGACACTGAATATTGAAGCATATGCATAGACTGAAACTGAGAAAAAAAATCAACATGGTCAACTTCATAGTTAATTTATTTCTGGTGGTGTAACCTTTACCTTGCTCAAACAATTTCAGTTGCCATCCTATCTCTTTCAATTGTTTTGGAAATCTGAATACATATTTAGTAATAGAAACTTAAATACACAATTAAGTAGCTATAGCATTGTAAACCCTCACATTTACTAAAATGCACTTTTTTAGTGCATGTGTGTTGTACACAAATATATGTATGCAGCTAGAGATTAAACATACAAGCTAAACTGTTTTATAAAGTCTTGAAATATAGGTGAATGTTTTCATAAATGATGGCAATAGATTAAGATAATAATCTTGGGGATTAGAATACAAAGGACGGTCTTTCCAGGTATGATACCACAAGCAGAAAACACCTCTTTACTGACAAATCTAACCATAAATGAACATACATTTTTAAAATCCAAGTTTAAAAACACATAACAAACAAGGGTATGATATGCCTAGTGTTAATTTCATACCTTTAAGTAAAGGAAAAGAGGAAGTACAATGACATAAACAGGTAATTCAGAAATTAAAACATCAAGATAACCCAAAGAATATCCCACAAATGAGGAGATATTAAAAGACATACTTTGCATTATTTAAAGCAAACTAGTCATTCTTCTATATACTGCCTAAAATATTACATTAATATAACATTAGTAAGAGGATTTCACAAACTACAAGGAAAGCCTTAAAATGTATACCCCTGTTCACCTAGTAATTAACATTTGGCAATTTATCCAATGGATATAATAAAGAATACAAAACAACAACCCACACATGTGGGCGATGTGCATATTTGTATGCCTTATGAATATAATGTTTATCAATTTGTATAAAAATTGATTTAAAAACCTAATTCCTGGTAAACCATTAACAGAAAAATTTGTTATATAAACAGTCATTTAAAATGTAGAAAAGTTACACATTTATACAAATTCAACTGCAGTAGCCTCAAACATACACAGAAGCAGGTTCTACCTGTCAGCCTACCAAATAACACACACACACACACACATTCAGAAATCTACTCCAGGATAGTCTTAGTTTCCGAGTGCCTCTTACAGTGTGAGCTTCCTACTGTATCTCACTATGTAGTGTAATTCTTTAATTCTTTTCAGTACTAGTCACTTAAGCCAACTATTTCATCTAGTATCAACCGAAGAAATTCAAACATTATGCCACAGAGAAAACACAAACAACATTTTAGTCAATAAGCAATAGTACTAAATTTCTGAAAGATTTTCTGGGGTTATTTTAACTAGATATATCTTTAGCTTTTCACCTTATAATAACTTTGTAAGTTTTAAAATTTATTTTTGCCAGGAGGTGGTGGTACACACCTTTAATGATGTAGGTGCTGGGAACTTAAGATAAGTGCTTGGCAAAAGTAGCATGTGCTCTAAAAGCAGAGCCATCTCTCCAGTCTCTTCTTATAGGACAACTTTAAGCAATCAGTTCTCACATAGGAAAAAAGTTTGACTGTTTGTGTAAGATGTTTTATAAAATCAAAGTGTATGTACAGAATGATACACGAGATAATATTTACTTGTATTGTACAAAAGCTATAGTTGTCTGACCTTAAATGTCTTAGAGGGAACATGTACTATCTTTGTAACAGATTCCATTTTGGAGGGCTACAGGGAAGATCACTAGAGAGAATGACAATGACATACAACACTGCAGAGGGAAAAACATCTATCAGTTCATCTAACAGCAAAATGTAAGCGTCAAAGATACTCCGCTCACTTCTAAATCAATGTACACTAAACACTATCTGGATCTCCAAAAAACAATATCCTACAAAATTTACATATCTCAAGCAATTTGTATTTCACACACTGGAAACATGGTAGATGTTAAATTAGTACATTAAGTTATCTCCGAGTTTAGACATCATTTGACTAACCTATGAACACTCCTTTTAAAGGAACTTGAAGCAGCATCTTATGCCAAAAAATCAGTACAGTGCTGAAGAAATGAGACACATCATAAAAACGCAAGAGAAAACTTAAGAACACTACCCCTGGGCTAAATTTGAGACAGCTTAAACATCAAAATCATTAGGGCAAAAAGTGATAACCACTGAACAAAACATAACTGCAAAGTTCATGGTAGACAAGCACAGAGGGCTTTTGATTAAAATAAAATGTCAAGTGTCGTCAGGCGGTGGTGGCACACACCTTTAATCCCAGGATTCGGTAGGCAGAGGCAGTCAGATCTCTTGAGTTCGAGGTCAGCCTGACCTACAGAGTGGGTTTTAGGACAGCCAGAACTACACAGAGAAACCCTGTCCCAAAAACCAAAAGACAGAAGGGGAAAAAAAAAAAAGTCAAGGGGCTGGAGAGATGGCTCAATGGTTAAGAGCACTGACTGTTCTTCCAGAGGTCCTGAGTTCAATTCCCAGCAACCCATGGTGGCTCACAACCACCTATAATGAGATCTGGTGCCTTCTTCTGGTCTATAGGCACGATACTGTATAAATAAATAAATAAATCTTAAAAAAAAGTCAAGTGTAAAATGGAAAATGCAGAAGTTTTGCTAATATGTAACTAACACTTTTCAACAACCACAGTAACAATTACTTCAAACAAGAATTATTCATGATTTAGCTCAAGAGTAAGGTACATAAGTGATATTAAAGTGTCTCCTCCACATATAAGTGCAAGGGGAAAGAGTTACTAGAAAGAAATCAGATAATATATAACTAGGTGATCAAACTTGATGTTAACAAGGAAGGGAAGACAACACTGCATACTTTTGGATATACAGAATCCTAAGCCAAGAATACAACATCTGAATGTAATTACAAGCAAACATCAGATAAACCCCAAATTGAAAAATATCACATAAAAGCATAAAAGCAGGAGCTGGAGAGACAGCTCAGCAATTAAAAGTACTGGCTGCTCTTCCAGAGGACCCAAGTTCAGTTCTCAGCACCCATATGGGAGTTCACAACTGTGGTTAACTCCAGTTCCAGGTGATCTAATGCCCTCTTCAGGCTTCTATGGGCACTGTAGGCATGTGGTATACATTCATACAGGGAAAACATTAATACCCATAAAACAAAAGTAAAAATTTTAAAAGAGGGCGTCAAGGGGGGATAATAGTATTGTTCAAAGGTCAATGTTGGAGCTCCTTGGGACATATGGAGGCAGGAAGAACTCAAGTTCAGGGTCTGCCTGGGCTACAGAGCAACTTCAGGGGTCATCCTGGTAAACATAGCTTTTTAATAAGTTAAAAAGTTTTAGAAGAATTATGAATATAGCTCAGAGGTAGAATGCTTGCTTAGTAACTGTCTCTCTCTGTTCTTAGCTCACTCTCTCTCCCTCCCCTCCCCACTCTCTCTGAGATCATAAAAAACATACAGGAAAGCTGGAGAAAGGGCCCCAGATTAGAGAGTGGAGAAATGACAACTAAAGTACTCTCCAGCCATGGCCTTTTTCCTGTACAGAGGAAAGGTTCCATACTGCACAAATGAAATAGCTTACAAGTAGTTACAGATGCTTTTACAGCTTTGCTATCCCAAGGTTCAAAAGAAAATTCATCCAGCTCCAGCAAAATCAAAATAATGTTGTAGCACTGGAGTAGGCAAATAAACAATCTGATTACATCAAAACCACTACATGAAAAGTAAATAAAATTCTCTTTAACTTCAGTCTACTCCATATCCTATTATATTTTCCTACTCAAATCTACCCATATACACTTATAAATATAAGTTAATAAAAGGCTAAAATGTAAAACTTATAACTTTTTAAAAAACACAATTTTGACATTTTACTTACAGAGAGTGCTGAGTTCTCAAATTCTGGTTATAAAATCAACATCATTATAAACATTCTCCTTGAAAATGATACTTTAAAAATAAATAAATAGCCATTGCCCTACAGACCAGCAAGTCTTAAATTCTTATTATGGTTATTGCATTTAACATAATGACAATGAATATAATGATAAGGAATATTTTAATTAATGAAGTAGAATATGTTCTGGATTCAAATTAGAACAACTTAGTATCTAGGGTTCCATGGGCAAAAAAAAATAGCTATTTCTTAGTGCCTCAGACTATCTATAAAATGATAAAAATCACCTAAAATTGGTGACTATACCTCACAGGACTGAGGACTAAATAAAATATTTGAAATATAGCAATTATTACTTTTTATATCATTCCCAGCAACAGTTTTCATGGGTTATTTGAGGTCTTGGCTAGGAAAAACAACAACAAAAAAGCTTCAATTAAAAGGAATCAGAAGATCTAAACATATTTTTTTCCACAGACATAAAAGTGACAAAGGGGGATGATAGAAAGGAGCTCAAACCCATTTAAAGCCATTATGAGACAACATCTTGCACTTATAAGGATGTCTATCATCACAAAAACAAAAGATAACAAATGGTGGCAAGGATAAAAAGAGAACCATGTTACACTAGTGGTAGGAATTCAGATCTGAAGCCATTATGAAAAACAATATTAACTTCCCAAATAAATTAAAAATAGAACTACCATAGAATACAGGAACCCCACTTTTGGAGACAGATATATCCAAAGGAGGTAAAACCACCAGCTTGTAAGGATATGTCCACACCCATGTTCACTGTAGCATCACTAAGCGTGAGACACAGAAACAAAATGTCCATGAATGGACCAAAAGCTTTAAAAATGTGCTTGTGTGCATATATGCACACATATACATACATGCAAACACACAAATTCATTCTGTAACAAAAGTTTCATCTATTACAACATGAATGAACCCAGAGATACCGTGCTAAATAAAATAAACTGGACACATAAAAACACTGCATGATTTCACTTATGTGTTGAATGCTTAAGTAAGAAAGTAAAGCTCAAATATGGAAACTGGGATGAATCTGTGAGTGAAGGAGGCCTAGGAAAAGAGGTTAAAATGTATAGAGTATTTTTGATAAACAAATTTAGAAATCTAATCTTCAACATAAGGACTAAGGCCAACAAAATGTACAGTATTAGGGATTTTTGTTAGAGTAAGCAGATTTTAGCTGCTTTTGACTAAAAATAAAAGTATGCAAGATGATACACTAATTGTTAATTTTTCTATCTATCTATCAACATCATTTTGTAAACCTCAAATATACACATTAAAATTTAACTTTTGTTTTGAGACAGGGTTTCTCTGTGTAGCTTTGGAGCCTTCCTGGAACTTGCTTTGTAGACCAGGCTGACCTCAAATTTACAGAGATCCACCTGCCTCTGCCTCCCAAGTCCTGGGATTAAAGGCGTGCACTACCACAGTGCAGCTTAAATTTGAAACTTATAACAGGTTCACTACAGCCTCTCCACATGCACAGTTACCCTGGCCCTGGTCTGTGTGGCTCTTAACCTTGGCCAGAGGTTTCTTTTTACAGCGGGCAGTACTTAATGCAGAGGCTCATTATTAATCAAATGCTCAGAATAAGAGACTATGGATGCTTAGCCCTACATAGGATCTCTCTATCAACAGGTCCTTTCCCACCAAGGCTCGGAGAACACTGCAGAAGAGGGAAAGAAAGAAGAGGAGGTGGCAATGCTGTGAGTGCTGTCTTCTGGACAGGGTATGGCCAGTGCATGCATGAGCTCACAGCTGCTATAGCTGCCTGCACAAGACCTACACAAGGTAAGCTGGTAGAATTCCAGGACGTATCGACAAGGGGTTTAAGAGCCCACAGCTAGCTGGAAAGCTACTGGCAGTGAATGGTTGCTGGGAGAGAATCATTTTCTTTGTGTGATTGTGTGTGTGGCCACGGATATGTTGCCCATGCACATATAAGCAGTATTAACTGAACTCAGTGACTTACTGGGAAAAAAAGACAGCAAGAAGATGGGGTGATCCAGGGTAAGTTGAAGGGGAAAGAATAAGTGGTATGAACTGTATATATGTAAAAAATTAAAAATAAGTAAAACAAACAAACAAAAGCTTGGGGACACTGGGAGTGTATCCCAATAGTAGAGTGCTTACTTAGTGTGAGTTTAGTCTGTAGTATGCCTTCCCTTAAATAAAATTAAAGCTTGCTATTTATTGCAGATAAAATAAAAACATGCAAATCACATGACCAAATTTGCTCAAGTATCTAAAGACATATCTTGAAACCAGAATCCTGTGCATAAGATAAACAGATGTGTTAAACAGCTATTGACCAGGCAGCTGGTGACAATGGTGGTTCATGCCTTTAATCCCAGAAGAGGGAGGTGGAGCTCTTTGAGTTCGGGGCCAGCCTGGTCTATAGAGCGAGCTCCAAAACAGTCAGACTACACAGAGAAACCCTGTCTCGAAAAAAAAAGGAAGGAAGGAAGGAAGGAAGGAAGGAAGGAAGGAAGGAAGGAAGGAAGGAAGGAAGGAAGGAAGGAAGAGCTACAAGGGTAGACTTGTATGGTCTCCACCTCCATGGACTCCCAGGGTAACCCTGAATGCCAGACACCTTAAAAATGACTTGAAATCACTAAGAATCTGAGTTATCTGGATTCTGATATAATCAAACCATATCAAGTCTATCTAATTCAGCAAACTTTAAAAAGCAATACTTTATATGGGAATATAAAATATATTACGTTTTCAAAGACTTCTTGAATGAATGACAAAAGGATGATATTACTTCTCATTAATACAAAAATTATCACCAGATATGTTTGGGTCTAAAGTCTAAACAAATGTGAAGATAATGTACTTTTTTGTATAATTTTAAATATTTGACTACAAAGAAAGCTGAAGTCAGTCATGGTGGCACATACCTTTAAACCCAGCACTGAGGGCAGAGACAGGTAGATCTCTATGAATTTGAGGGCAGCCTGATCTATGCCAGCAGCCAAGGTTACATAGTGAGACCTTGTCTTCAAAAAACAAAGAACCTCCCTGAAACTAAAAAGTTAATAAAAATTTGACCGCTTTTCAAGAATTTTCAAATTATTTAAGGATACTACTTAATCACCAGAACATTTCCTACATTTTATTAAATTGAAAATATTGCCAATTATAAGTTACACCACTATTTCACAGCAGAAATTAAAAAAAAATTTAAGTCCACAACCAAACAACCAATTAGTAATAGCACATATAAGTCAGATGTGATGGCTCCAATCTGAATCCCAGCACTCCAGAGCCTGCCTGGGCGGCACAGAAGGGAAAGAGGGAAGGATATAGCATGTATAAAAGATGCTACTCAATTTCAGACATATTAAAATGTTTTTTAAATGGGGGCCAGTAAGATAGTTCAGCACATAATGGTGCATGCCACCAACACTGATGACCTGAGTTCAACTCCCAGGTCCTATATGATCGAAGGAGAGAATGAATTTCAAAAGTTACTCTTTAACATAAGCGGCACGTGTGTTCACATGTGAGTACACGTGTACACACACAGACACACACACGTTCTCTCAATAAAAATAAAATTTTAAATGGTATCACAGAATAAATACAATGTAGTTTGTCCTTTCAAACAACCCCAAAGTATCAGAAAGCTAATGTTTATATCAACCAGAGGGAAAGAGAGCATTTCCACACCAACAAACCCCACAGCCTCATACAGACTTTTAATTGCACGAAAATAGTCAATACTATTACTTCAAAAAAATCAATAAATAATACTAATGAAATTAGAAAAACACTTGGCATACAACAAGCCTACTGCCAAAAAACCAAACAGGTAATTCACTAAAACGTAAGAAAATGTGTTCTAAACTACAGTCAAAAACCTAACTGCCTCAGGGTGGTGGTGTCATGCATGTCTTTAATACCAACACTCAGGAGGCAGAGGCAGGTGGATCTTTGTGAGTTTGAGGACAGCCTGGTCTACAGAGGGAGTTCCAGGACAGACAGGGCTCCAGAGAGAAACCCCCGACTTGAAAAACAACAACCACAACAAAAAAGAACCTAACTATCAAATGACTTTTTGCTAGCTTAGGTCATTGAGCCTATGTCTCCTTTAAATCTAGCTATCCATCTACAGGCACCTCAGAAAATAAAAGTGCTGTCACTGAAGGAAAAGCAGGCAATCCACACTTTTTATGAAATTGGACATAGGGCAATTTACCAGCTGAAATATAATGTAACACTACTTCAAAGATGTAAAGAAAAAAATCTTAACAGCTTATAAAGCTTCAGAATGAGGAGCAACATATGTTTTGTGGTATTGTTTTTTGTTTATTCATTTTTCAGAAAATTTCTATGTAGCTCAGACTCCCCTTAAACTATTTAGCCCAGGTTGGCCTGGAATTCTTGATCTTTCTGCCTCATCATCAAGTGATAAAATTATAATATGTACCAAAGAATGACTATATTAGTGCAGAAGAACTATCAACTCAATTATAATACATAAATATAGAAAAATCACTACCAAAACATCTATTTCAAAATGCCTAAAATATGTTACTTTTGTTCCACTAAAATTTGATAGCACATAACTATTAAACACTAAAATACAAATAAGCCCAAACAACAAAGTTCATTAAATAACAAAATTATAAAGACGAAGAAAATTCTCTAGCACAAACTTAAATAGAAAGTTATCAAAACTCAATTATGCATATATGAATGAACATTTAAAGCAGGCAAGGAAGAATATGCAACAATTGCCTCAAAACAGCAAGTCCGACATGGGAAGGGTTGGTTCTATTTACTTTACTAACCACTTAGTTTTCTTAAGTTACAGCTTCCCTACACAATAAGACTACATATACATGTGTATGAAATGAGGACATACAAGTCATACTGTTTTTCTCTAAAGTGTCTCTACTAAATAAAAATTTCTAGGTTTAATGTGGATCTAGAAAACCTAACAACTAAAAATTTACTTTTCTCTTCCTCATTTGTGTCCCCCCCCATTTGGAACTTAAACTTCATGGCTTAGATACATAAATGCAAAAATGTCTACTATAGCTTATGAAAATGCTGATAATTTCCAAAGATGGGTGACAGATATAGGACCATTCATTCTCTCTTTATTCTTAATGCATGTTTTCAAGTCTGTAGTAACACTAAATTTTATTAAAAAGTTTTAAGGTCTATCAAGTCTCTTATATATGTCTAATTCTAAAACTTAGTAAAAAAACATCAACCTAAGTTATTTGACAAGGAACACATTGAAAAGTGTCCAAATTACACCAATAATTTATCTATCAATATCTATATATACATACATACACACACACACCACACACATAAATTAGGCCCATCTGCTGGAGAGTTACTAAGAAAATGAACATAATATAAGAAAGACTATGTCTTATATGAACTTGTTACACAGCTGATACTTAATTTTTTAAAAAATATTATCCTTAATCCTGGAAGCAATAACTACTCTGGCACAGAAGTTTGCAAGCCTGTGAAGTATATAAAGCAAGGTGTCAGACACACCAACTTGTTTCTTATATTGGGGATTGTATGGAAAACAAAAAATTTCATTTTTAAAAAGGACCTACCCTATTTTATAAGGTATCAAAAGTCCACTGCTTCAGTTTACAACCACATTCTACAGTCAATGAATTTTCTGATATTTAATCACTGACAGCGTCAGGAACTATATTCAGAACTCTGGACTATTTGTCCAATTCTTCAAATCATTGAACTATCTCATACTTAAGATACAAGAAAGAACAGACTGCAACAGTATTATCTGTAGAATAAGGCAATTATTAGACAATATCATCTCTGACATTGCTTCCCAGGCCTAAAATTCATATTCCACAAATGCCAAGTTTAACAGAGATGAGTACTCTCAAACACAGCAGAACCCTCCAAACGCTTTCAAGAGTCTAGGGCAACGCAAGTCAAATAGAGAAACACACGGACAGTAGCACAGGCATGACCTGGGGTGCTCCTAACACATGTCACATTTCCGCAACTCGCCCATCTTTATCAGCTAACACTAAGACATGAACTGCTGCTCCCCAACTGCACACAAATAATCATGCTGGTAAGGTTTTCTGGCTATTAAACATTTCAGAAAGAACAGTGACCTAACTGAACAACCAGACTCATCAGAAGATGGGCTAATGGCTCTGTCCCACAGAGAACCGAGCACAGCGCCATTCGAGTTTAAAGTGACAGAGAAGCATCATGCCTGAGTGCAGTGATCACAAATATGAAAAGCTTTAACTCCCACCTATTAAAGCTTGAAAGAGGTTGCTCTGAAATATGTTAATAACCCGCTCTATGGAACTTCTGAGCTGTCTATCTTCAGTCTGGCTTAGTTTCGATCGATATTCTTCCAACAGATGCAATGCTCTCTGGGTATCTGAAAAGACAAGGATGGTTAAAATTTCAGGGACGTATTGTGTGTCTTTGTGTATCTGCATGTGTACAAGAAAGGAGCACATACTACAGCTACAAAACATCTAAGGGGTTCCCTGAAAGTCCCTCCAAGCCAACTACTACAGTCACCACATTCATGTCCCCATTCCCTACTAAGACAAATACTGTAAATGCTTTTACATCACAGTAGAGAAAAGAAGGAAGATAAGGGGCTCTGTGGTAACTGTGGACTGATAGCTTCCAAGAGTAGAAGACCATCTAATTAAAGCAATGGCAACTTAGTTTTAGACTGCCTAGCAGACAAGAACAAGTTATCTTCGATTTGTTGTCTAACCCAAATTTTAAGTGTTTCTAAACATCAGTCCTTAGTATCCCACAGCTGCTCACAAAATAGTGCTGAGTTAAAGGATAAAGTGAAATACTGAAGCAACGAAGTTTTAAAAAGACGTGGTAGGGATGAACTGTTTCTGTAACCACTAGAGATGTCAAGAAGGTGAGTTTAACAAACTTCTGCGTGTTTCCACCTTTTGAAATGAGACCATAAGCAATAAAGGTTGGGACCCTGCCGACTCAGCAGTTACACAAACCTTTCCAAAACAGTAATCACAACACTGGTAGATGTTACAACGAGTGACAGCCACAAACCGGTTCCAAAATAAAAACTCACCTTGCTTCCGGACCGGCATTTTTCTCCAGAATCAAGAAGAAGGCACACACCTCTAAAAACACAAAACAGAAAGGAAAACTTGAACTAAAGCAAAGAGAATCGTGGATCCAATAGTACCCCCCCCCAACCCCTCAACTTTCGACTCGGAAAAACTCCAACCTGGGTGTAAGTGCTCACCTTCCAAAGTTTTCCCAAGCGAAAGGCAAGAGCCTTAAAGCCCAGGAGTGGCAGCCAAAGCAGCAAGCTGGTTCCCAGGGGTCAGTATCCTCCCCCGCCCACTCACACCCCACACAAATCAGGAGCAGACCCAAGCCCGCTCCGGAATGTTCCGCCAAAGCTTCCCCCTCCGCAGGGCGCACCTGAAGAGGAGCGGGGCCACCGTCGCCGCCGCGGCGTGCTAGCCACGCTCCCCACCTGCTGCCGCTGGCCGGCCCGGGAGCAGCCGCGCAGCGCCCGGGCGAGCGAGCAAACGAACGAGCGAGCGAGCGCCCGGCTGCTCCCCCGCCCCGCTCGGGCCCCCTCCTCTCGCTTGCCTGGCTCGTCGCTCGCCTCCTCCCGGCGACTCCAGCAGACGCCGGACCGGACAGCCGCCGCTCTCCGCGCCGCCCTCGCGCCGCTCATGCACCTCTCCGCGGCCCCCACACCTGCGGCGCCGCCGCAAAGTTCCCGCAAGCCGGCGAGCGCTGGCGCCCCGGGTGCGCTCGGGCCGGACTCGCAGCAGCTCCCGGCCCGGCCCCGCTCCACGTACCCCGCCCCGCCCCGGCTCGAGCTCAGCTGAGGGGGTGAGGGGACGGGGGAGGAGCTCCCCGCGGCTGCCGCACCCCCCCGCCTCGGTCGCCGCAGCCGCCGCCTGCCCCGCTCGCCGCGGCCCGCCGCCCTGCTCGCCCGTTTGCCTCTGGGCCGCCCCACCCCCGGAACCTCGCCTCCTTCCGCGCCCCCCAGTCGCTCTCCCCCTAAACTTTCCGCCAAGATGGCGGCCCTGGAGCTGGCCGGGCGCGCGCCCACGTGACTGCTTTCCCGACGCTCTCAGCCAATGAGAAGTGAGGAGGCGGCTCGCTTCGAGCTCGGGGCTCCGGGAGCTGCTACCTTGGGGTGGGAGAAGGGAGGAGGGCCGGGAGGGGGGGCTGGAGAACTGGAAGGAAGACCCGTTAGCATCCAGAGGGAAGCGCCTCGCTCACAGACGCTCCCGTCGAAGTGGCTCTGAGGACAAAGGAGTTGACACGCGCGCTCTACAGGTGGTCTGGAGTGGCTGTGGGACAGCCCGCCTGCACTTCGCGCTCGCCCACCGGGGTGTCCTGAACGAGCTTGCGCCAACCCCGAGACGCTGGAGGTGTGGGACGAGAGACGTGACCTCACCTGCGCTAGATCCGAGACACCCGTTAACCCCACTGAACACCGTACCGGCCAACTTCAGGGCAGGAACAGTGCCTGGCACTCCGGGGTGGATCCCCAACAGGAAAAACTGAATTTGAGCAGCCTGCGCCGCCACCCACGTTAGGGGGAGGAGGAAGAAGGGACTTGGGAGGGGAAGGGGTAGCCTATGTCTTCTTCCACCTTTTACTGGTTCTTTAGAATTATTCGCGTCTCAAAAAAGGGTTGAAGAGTTTTATTAAGGACGGGATGTAAAACGGAGACTGGGGGTTAATTCCTAGTATGAGCGCATTAAAGAGTGCAAAGAGGTTTCCTCATTCATTTTCTCATTCATTCATTCACGCTTGTGTCCCCGCCCAGTGATGCTCTGAGGTGTTGCTCGTGCTATGGCTGTCCCTTCAAGAACTCATCATAGCGAGCTACTCCCAACCCCTCTAGCACCTCAGAGCCCTGTCCTTTACCCAGCTCTGGAGGTGAACCCGAAGCTTGAGGAAATTCTCCAAGTCACTGCCCAGGTCTTTGAGCTGCTTCTGAGTAATAGGGACTTTTCTGCTCCATAGCCCTGGAGAAAAATTTCCCCAAAGTCGTCAAAAGTTATTGAGGCAGAACCAGAAATCCAGAGATCCAAGTAAGACTGGATCAGCAATATGGTTCACCTGGTTAAGATTCTTGCTTCCGAGCCTGATGACCTGAATTTCATACCTGAGACCCACATGGTGGAAGGAGAGACCCTCCCCAAGTTGTCCTCTGACCTCCACGCAATACTGAAACTCAATCCGTAAATGTTTTTAATTAAAAGGGAAAGTGAGGTTTTTCTATAAACCTGACCAGCCTTTCAGGAGACTCTGTCCTTGACGAGTGGAAAAGTCTGAGAAGGAACCTTGCCCCGGAACCATAACTCGGAGGAATGCTGACGGCTGGCTTTCACTTTTGGATTTTACTGTAGAATCCTAACTTGTGAGAACCTTAGGACTTCGGAGCTCATGTAGATCTACTTTCAGTTGGAGGAAGAGAACCCGGTCCAGAAAGGGAAAGCAGACATTCCCCGTGCCATATAAGCCGCTCAGTGGCCACAGTGCACAACTGGGCTCCCCTAGCTCCATCCAGCCCAGCACTTGACACCATGATTTCGGACAAGCGTGTTGGCAGCGTTTTTCGTGCCGTTGCATTAGGCATGCTGGCATCTTGAGCAACAGTAAAGGCCACATTGCAGCGAGGAAATGGGGCAAAGAGCAAATGAGGTTGTCTCCTTAAGGAAAGGGATCCTAATAGTTGAGTGGAGGTCACTGAGCAGTGGCAATGTCTAATGGCTTCATAGTATTGTCAAGACTTCATCCATATGCTGCCACTGTAATGGCTCCAGTAAGGGACCATTCTTAACCTCCATAACGCTGGGCCCCATAGAACCTTTCTAGAAATAATATTTCTTCAGAATTTGGGATGGAGGGAAATTGGTCCTCTTCCTTGCTGTTACTCTGTTCATATATGTTCAGTTATTTGGAAAGGCAGTAGGGATCGAAATAGCCAGAGCCGGGCTGTGCTTTCAAGGACAAAGGCCTGTAGCAGTGGGATAAAGTTCAATGAGCTCTTGCCAGGGGACCCTGGAGACTAAAATCAAGATGTGTGTTGGTTGCTCCTCAATGTCATCCTAATCTTTCCCTAAAAAGGGGCAGTGAGAAGGGCCATATTGCTCTCCTCTGTTGTAACCCTATATTGTTGTCAGCAATGTCCAAAATCAGGGATGAACCCAGTACTTACGCCATCTTGAGGGCTTAGGACAGGCCCAGGTCAGCTATGAGGGGACTTTACTATTGCTCTTCATTTCTGTCCCTCAGTGTTCATTATTTAGGGATACAGAACAAGTTCCTTGAAGCTTAGGAACTTAAAAGTACAATAAACAATACCACAGCCTCTGTGGGGCAGGAATTTAGGGGCTCCTTAGTTGGACGTCTCTCAGGATCTCAAGAAGTTGCAGTCATCTGAAGGCTTAAATGAGGCCAAAGAGGTTTTAGGGGGGAGGGGTCAGTTGTGAGGGGTTGAGAAAGGATCTCACTATGTAGCCCTGGCTGGCTTGGAACTCTTTATGAAGACCAGGCTAGCTAGCAAACTGGCTGGAATGCTTTGGGCTTTCACCACCCAAGTGCTGGGATCATAGCATAGGTGTATACCACCGGACCCTACCATGAGGATCTTTCAGCGTGGCTAATTCACACGGCTGTTGACAGGAGGCTTCAGTTTTGCATCTAGAAAAACTCTCTACATCTCTGCCTGAGTGTCTTCATGACACAGTGACTGAATTCCAGAAATAGTGATCTAAGAAGGCAAAGCAGAAACCATAGTGGTTTTCATGCCCCAGTTGTAGCGCCTGCACTTGGGACGGTATGCGAGCCAAGAACTAGGCTGGAGATTTAAAAACACACACACAGGCAGAGACACGAGGACACGGGTCATCCTTGAAACAAGAATGCTAAGAATGCCCCCTTTATTGCGGTCAGGGGCAGCTTATATAGAACTCTGGCCATATCCCAGCTCTAGGGATCTTTCAGCTGCAGTCACCAGAAATCACCCCCTGTCTGGTGCTCAAAGCAGCTTCAAACACAGGAAAACAAGTTGTTTTGCTCAGAGCAGCTACAAGCAAGTTATTTACAGGAAATTCAGGGTCTCGGGGTCCATAGCCTCCAACACTAGTCTCAGAAGAAACACTGATTTTGGTCCATTCTGGTTACTTACAACTAGCTAATTTATAAACAAGAGTTTTATCACAGCACTGGGGGATTTGATATGTGATGGCAAACCCATTCCTCTACAGCGGTGGTTCTCAACCTTCTAATGCTGCAACCCCACTGGTGACACCAACCATAACATTATGTTCATTGCTACTTCATAACTATAATGGTGCCACTGTTGTGAATCGTAATGTAAATATCTGCGCTTTCTGATGGTCTTAGTGACCCCGTGAAAGGCTTGTTTGACCACCCCCCACCAATGGATAGTGACCCACAGGTTGAGAACTGCTGTTCTAAATGGTGTCTTTTTTTCTGTGAAAGGGAGATAAGCGGGATCCCTTAGGCCTCTTTAATGAGGACAGAAATTCCATTCATAAAGGCTGGCCTCATATCTCCTCCCAAAAGCAGGTGTTCGAGAATATGAGTACAAGACGTAGGAAGTGTTGAGAACCATGGTGGAAGTTGGCTACCTTACCATAACATTCAAAACAATACTGTCTGTGCTTTTCCAAATAACTTCTATTTTCACAAATTCTTTCTTATGTCAAGCACGTAAATTCCTAGGGCCCAATGTATAACCTGATTATTTTTCCAACCTCCTCTTTAAAAATACACATTCGCACGTATACCCACAAACACTCAAATAAAGGAAGAGAAGTTAAATGTGACCGCACGGTTCTCAAGTTAGCTTTTCTTTTGAATAGTTGGAAAGCCTTCGATGTCAAAGGACCACAGGGAGAGGCAAACTTCCCTTTCTTTTGCTGATCTGTCGGAAGTATGATAAAAAAGAATGTTGCATTTCAGTTTCAGAGCTCCCTTCCCAAACATCCCTCTCCCCAAGCTACCTTCACAGCTCAGCATCTAGCTTTTCCTTCCCACCCCCAAGCCCCCAGCCTGTCCTCTGCACAACTGTACAGATCCTACCAGACTCCATGACAGTGTTAGCTCTCAGGCCAGGAAGCAGGAATACGCTGGCTGTGCAATTCGTTCACAAAAAGGAAAGGAGGAGATGCTGTCAAAAAGGCTCATGTCAGCTTCCATCGCAAGAATAGTGTGAAGAACGGCGAAAGGACCACACATAGTGTCATGAGCACACTATGGCAGAAACATAGATGGACATGCTTATGTCTTTCCACAGTGTCAGAATTTATTGAATAATAATAAGTTCACAAGTTCACGTTTTAATGGCAGTAGTTTGTCATATAATGGTGACCTGCCCAAAATGATGGTTATAGCTTCTTTTATTCCAATCTTAGTTACTAACAGTAATATATCTCATAGCACACAGTAAATATATCTGTATAACTATATGCATATATGCAGATAACACAGTAAATACAAGTGAAAGGTTGCAGTAGAGTTCAAAAGGTTTCAGAAGTGGACTGAGGAAGAATCTGTATTGATAAGATAATGAACCATACTAGTGCCAGGAGGAAGCTGCAGGGATCAGGCTTGGGAGCAATGCTGCAAAGTCCAGGCGCTAGCTACTAGTCAGGAGCAGAGGGCCAAAAGTCAGGTCCAAAAGGGCACACGGAGGGATGGGCAGGCAGTCCTGCAGTCTACATTGACAGCAGAGAACTGAGTTGGGTCAAAGATCCAGGAGTCAGGGAGCCCACCCTCCCTCCCCCTCCCCCCTCCCTCCCTCCCCCTCCCCCTCCCTCCCTCCTTCCCTCCCTCCCTTCCTCTCTCCCTCCCTCCCCCCTCCCCCTTCCTCCCTCCCTCCCTCCTTCCCTCTCTCCCTCCTTCCCTCTCTCCCTCCCTCCCTCCTTCCCTCTCTCCCTCCCTCTCTCCCTCCCTCTCTCCCTCCCTCCCTCCCTCCTTCCCTCTCTCCCTCCCTCCCTCCCTCCCTCTCTTCCTCCCTCCTTCCCTCCTTCCCTCTGCCTCTACACACACACACACACACACACACACTAGGTATCAGATGATGGGTTGTTGTGTGACTATGTCATTCAAGTTTTAGGTACCCATCATTTTATGGGTGATGGTAAGGGAGTTATACCTTTCCTAGGCCTGGCATGTCTGATAACGTTCTTGAGCCCGGTTTCCCTGGTAGAGTTTCCTATGCCCATAAGACTCTACACTCTCAGCTTATTCTGATCAACTTGGAGGGTGCTCCTTTCTGCTCCAAGGGAGAAGCCACTTTTTTTTTTTTATTAAAAATTTCCGCCTCCTCCCCACCTCCCTTTTCCCTCTCCCTCCCCCCACTCCCCACCCCCCACTCCCCTCTCCCTCCCTCTCCAGGGAGAAGTCACTTATCAGTTTGGGATGGATGGGTGATGGTGGCAGATGGTGCAGTTTCTGAGTCCACAAGAAGGCTTTAGTCATCATATTCAAAATGGAGCTAGACATGGTGGTGCATGCCTTTAATCCTAGGATGCCAGAGCCAGAGGTAGATGGAGCTCTGTGAGTTTGAGGCCAGCTAGGGCGTAGTTTATAAGGCTAAGCAAAGTGAGACTCTATCTCAAAAAGAAAAAATACCACCCCCAGCAACAACAACAACAATTGGAGTCTCTGAGAGTGAGGCAATGTCTTACAGAGTGGCTGAGAGTGAAGTGTCACATCTCAACAGAGAGCAGGACTGCCGTAAAAGCCCAGGGAGGCGTATCTTAGTAGCACACTTTAAGAGCGATTTAGACGAGCCAGAGTCTAGGAAGAGTGTAGTCAGGGCAGCTGTGATTCTGAATCCTTATGTCGGAGAAGCAGTTATTCCGCTGAGGGCCATTTCGCTGGGGAAAAAGGGCTTCTGGGAGTTTGCCTTTGGTCTTCAAGCAGGCTTTTTCTATCTGTTCACGGGACAGGAAGTCAACCAGTGAACAAAAGATATACGGATACTGTAAGTTCTTCCTTAATGTGCTTGGCCTCACATTCCAGAATTCCAAAGGGTGGTGGGAATGTCCCGTGAGGAAGTTGCTCAATGCACTCAACAGGCCTTCTTGACATAAAGGGCTAGACAGTCAGAACAGATGACTGAACCTCTGTGGTCACCACTGTGGGCCCTTACAAGTTCAGTCCCTGCTGAATACTAGAATGCTATTAGTGCTGTTTTATCTATATCAAGAATCCAGTCTGCCCAGTTCAGATGATGCCAAGGCTGGCCTCGTTTGTTCGCATGGATAATGTTCTAATTTCATTTTTTAAAACTGTAATAAAATACTCTGACCAGAAAAAGAAGAAGGGAAAGAAAGAAAGAAAGAAAGAAAGAAAGAAAGAAAGAAAGAAAGAAAGAAAAAAAACTTAGATCCCATTAGGAGTATTTACTGGTTTACAATTTCAGGAAAGTCAGGATAGGAACTTGAAGGAGCTAATCACATCCAGATCAAGAGCAGAGAATGAATATATGCTCACCTTTTAGCACTCTGCTTGCTTGCTGCACTTACACAATCAGAGCTCCCAGCCCAGAAAAAGGAACCACCCAGGGTGGGCTAGGTCTTCCCACAGTGAGAAACTGAAGACAGTCTCTCACAGATGTGACCATAGGCCAACCTGATAGAGGCAATCCCTCCCTGAGAATCATTTCTCAGGCGATTCTAGATTGTACCAAATTGATGATTAAAATTAATCATCACAGCCGGGCATGGCAGCACACAACTTTAATCTCCGCACTTGGGAGGTAGAAGCAGGCAGAGCCTGGTCTACAGTGCTGGTTCCAGGACAGCCAAGGCTACACAGAGAAACCCTGTCTCAATAAATAAATAAATATTAACCATTACAGAGAATTATCAGAATAAAAACTACACAGTGAAACCAATTCCATTTAGAACGTGGACAGTTGCCTATCTCTTCACTAGGCGATTAGGCACTGAACTCATGTTTTTTAGATGGGGATCACCAAGTTTCTATACATAGTGTACACTCTTGGATTTGATATTAACTGATCCCTTATACCGGGACAGCACTTTATATAGTGTTAGGAGGCAGACTTAACTTATTTTTGTCTCCAGGCAACCCAAGCATCGCTGTGCTTGTGCGCTCCCACTTTGCAGAGGGTTTACAGGGCACCGCAGCTGGGTTACAGCTGAGGCTGGGCATAAGTTGCTTTCCATTAGTTGACACTGACTCGCTTCTGCTTTTTCATAAGTTAAGAGCAAAACCAAAAAGTATATGCATAAGTATGGAGGGGTAGTCTACAAAACTAAAGAGGCACAGAGATGGGTAGGAAGACAGAGAAACTAAAAGAGGTGAGGAAAATAAAGACTGAGAGACTTAGCTAAAATAAAACACACAGCACTCAGAAGAGGCAGAGGCAGGTGGATCTCTCTGAGTTTGAGGCCACACAACAAGTTTCAGGCTACACAATGAGACCCTGTCTCAAAAAAAAAAAAAAAAAAAAGCAAAAAACAAAAAACAAAAATAAACAAACAAAAAAGCAAATAAACAAAAACGGGTAATAGACTAGTCTGTTGTATATTTATAGTATAGAGTATTTATAGTATATCACAATGCCTTCAACAGTGGAGACAATTTTGATGGAACAGAAAATGGGAACATTGCCTCTCGCCTCAAAGAACTAAGCCTGGTTATTTGCTATGACTAAATGACTTAGGGCTTTGGTGTTTTTCTGGTTTTCCTTGTTTATATAATTTATTTAACTTTATGTACATTGGTATGACAGTGCCAGATCCCCTATGTACATTGGTATGACAGTGTCAGATCCCCTGGAACTAGAGTTACAGACAATGTGAACTACCATATGGGCAATAGGAATTGAACCCTGGTCTCTGGAAGACCAAGCTGTGCTCCTGACTGCTTAGCCATCTCTCCCATCCTTTATTTTGCTTTGTCAATGCAAGGGTATGTCTTTAAAATATCCTAGACCTGGAGAGATGGCTCAGTGCACTAAGAACACTGGCTGCTCTTCCAGAGGACCTTGGTTCAATTCCTAACATCCACATGGTGACTCACAACTATAACTTCAGTTCCAGGAATCCAACAACCTCTTCTGGCCTCTGTGGGCACCAGACACACAGATGGTAAGCAGGCATACATGCAGGCAAAGCACCTACACACATTTGTTTAAAAGGTAAAAATACATAAAGAAAACACTGTATAGCTTCTTCCTTTCTCCTGACAGGCATCCTTAAGTACAGTTGAGAGGCTTTTCTTGATACATGAGTTGTTCAACTTCCTAGAGTCCTAAGATACTACCTGGTCCCATCCTTTGTTGACAGACAGGCCATGTAAATCCAGGAAAGCTCCCAGAGAGCATCACACACAATTACCAAAGGACTTTCCCTGGATAGCAGAAAACTGTTGGCATTTCAGAGTGGCCAGCCTTGGGCTGCAGGGACTGGCTGTTTCCTGACAGCGCATCTCTAAGTTTAGGCAAGTTGAACTTCGGTTTTGAAAGAACCCTTCATAATGAAAGAACCTTAGGATCCCATATTGGAGCCCTCAGGATCACACTAAAACCTCCTTACTCGAAGGCCTCCTCACCCCACCCTTTGCCAAGAGGATTAGCAGCGTCTCTTCCAGGAAGGCTCTGTGTAAGGCTTCTCAATCAGATTATCTTTTTATAGTCAGAGAACCCAGACTTAATTGAAATTTGAAGAAATCTTATTAGACTGCTATAAAGTTATTTGTATTTTGTTTCTGATATGGGGCCTAACGGAACTCAGATAAACCAGAAGAAGTTAAAGGATTTTTCCTAATGGAATGTGGTGAGTCATGTGACCAAATGACTTTGGGATGGAAGACAGTTGGAGCTTTCCAAAACACAGCTTCCTGTGGCAGTCTCTCATCTGGGGAAGTGGCACTCACAAGAGCTATAATTTTCCTGGTTTTCATTTTGAATAACTTTATTATTCTCTGTCATTTTACACTCACAAGGACTGGAAAGACAGCAAATCATTTAAGTCTTACTTTCTATTTAAACTTCCTCGGATGTATATTCATTTCTTTCCAAGACAGTTTTACCAACTGAGATATTTGTGATTAAAATATCCTCTACTTTTTCTAAATAAGTCGGGCTACAGTTGAAAAAAAAACCCTTTCCAGAAATGCTTTTGAAAATCCAGCTGGAGGCACAAGCAGGCAAATCTCTGTGAGTTCGGGGTCAGCCTGGTCTACAGAGCCAGTACCAGGACAGCCAAGGCTACACAGGTAAAACCTTGTATCAAACAAACAAACCAACAAAATGCCTGAAAATTTTTTCCAAGACAGATATCACTTCAGATCATAAATTATCACGCAAATAAACCCTGCCCAAGGGGAATGAGGAATAAGGTAGTAACAGCTATAAATCTATAGTTTTAAAGGGGATATTACAAATTCCTCATGAAGGTGAATAAAATAAGAATATGAGAGAAGAGAAATATTTAATAAGAAAAACTCAGGCCAACAAGATGGCTTGTTGGGTAAAGAAGCTTGCTTTCACACCTACGGACCTGATTCTATCCCTGGGGAAGAACTGACTCCCACAAACTGTCTTCTGACCACCACGTCTGTGTTGTGGAACATGTGAAGCACCTTCCTTGTCCTGAACTGTCGTCAATCAATCACCTGATATCAATCATCAATCAACCAATAATCAAAAAAATTATTAAAGAAAAAAAGAAACGCTAAAGTCATGATTAAGAGGGGTCCAGGTTTAAGGGAGCAACATAAAACTGTAGTTCTGTTATTTTTTTCTTTTTCTCAGAAATCAGTCTCCAAATTTCAGAACAATAAGAAGGTTGTTCCTCCAACAGTAAAAATATGAGTTTTTAACTCTAAGAAGATGGAAACTTGCTGCTGGGCATGGTGGCGGCGTATGCCTTTAATCCCACTCAGCACTCAGGAGACAGAGGCAAGCAGAACTTTGTGAGGTTGAGGTCAGTCTGGTCTTCAGAGTAAGTTCCAGGATAGCCAGGGCTACGCAGAGAAACCCTGTCTCAAAAAAAAAAAAAACAAAAACAAATGCAAAGAAGATGAAATATTGGTAAATCTATAATGTATGTGTCTGGGTTAGGAATTGAAAGAATGAAAATTGCAGCTCAAAAAAAAAGTAGTAGAGAAGAATTACACATACATATATACATAGACACACATGCACACACACATACCATATACACACATGCACACACATATACACACACATACACATATACACACATACACCATACACACATACACATACACACATTACACACACCATACACACACATACACAAACACCACACACACACACACACACACACTATACACATACGCATACATACACATACACCAAGGGTGTCGGGGAAGTTTTCCTTATCTTATGATGGGCTTATAAAAATATCCCCCGACTGCATTCAAATCTAAGTTACTGAACATAGCTTAGCCTAATTAACTTAGATTAAACATGTTTAAAACCCTTATATTTAGACTATAGTGGGTAAAATAATTTAACACAAAGCCTGTTTTATAGTAAAGGGTTGAATGTCTCATAATTCATTGAATCCCCACCTACAGAAAATAACAACACAATACACTGTTGGACTATTAGCTCTTTACCCTCTTGATGACATGGCTGACTAGAAGCTACAGCATTACAATTAAAATTGTATTGTATTGTAGGAGTATTACTGAGTTGGGGGAAAATCAAAATTCAAAATATGCTGCCTTTATCTCATTGTAAAACTGAAAAAAAAACCATTAAATCAGAAATGTGCTGTGTGCTACACATACCATGTGTGATAAATACAAAGTGGTCTGTTCTATTTATTCTGAGTACTTTTGTGAAGATTTGAAATATTTCTTAATCAAAGGTTTAAGCCCAGAAAAGTCAGATAGATATGGAAATGACAGTCCTGAATCCCAAGGAAGCTGGGGGAATTTCAAGTATGACGAGGTGAGAGCTGAAACCAAGGAAATGGCGAAACATCTGTATAAAGAAAAGCAAGACGCCCAGGTGGCACCCTCCACCAGTCGTCCAAAGACAGAAGTTTGACCTAAGCCAGCCACAGCGGGATGAGCACATGTCTGCGGTCCCAGTGTTTCTAGGAATAGATGGGAGACAGAGATAACAGCAATCCCTGTAGATTAACCTGATAGAAAGCATAGCAAACTGATGTAACTCTCTCTTTGTCATGCACACGCACACACAGACAAACACACACACACATACCCCATAAATACATACACACCCACTAAAAATAGATTTCCCTTTCTTTCTTTTAAAATTTTGAGAAACTATGGCTGTGTAGTCCAGTCTCGCCTTGAACTTTCAACCCTCCTGTGTCAGCCTCCCAAATTCTGGAATTACAGGTAATACACCACCACACTCAGCTTATAGGGAGTTTTGATAGATAGGTAAAGCCCTTTGAAGGCCATTGCATTTGAGGTGTTCACGTGGACTGGGATAGAGAGTCAATTGGAAAAACTGGCTGATAGTTATCATGATTGACTGAATATGTATGCAGGCATTAACTAGACCAGATATGCCAACACGACTCTGACCCGCGACCTTTCTCTGAAGCAGGCAGCCTGGGAAGAGAAACCTCAATTTCTGTAGCATTTAGGGAATTAGGGCTCACATCATGGCTGCCAGCTTTCCTAACTTACGCCCTGGCTTCTTACTCAAGACCACAGAACATTAAATATGCCTCCCAAGTTCCGCCTCCCCTCCAGCGTTGTCATATCAACACACCAATGGGAGCATACCTGCAGATCTCTTTGTTCCTTCCTTCTCTTCTTTTGTGCTCTGAGGCTTCCCCATTCCCAGCCAGCTTCGCAGCTTATATTACAGCCGTCAAACGCAAGCGAGAGTGGCTCTGCCCGTTGCTAGCTCAGACTTTGTGTAATAATAGCCTTGATTTATTCTCATCCAGGTGACCACTGCTTATTTCAATAATGACATTAAAAATGTTCTTAAAAGGGAAAACACGAAAATTAGAACAGAAAAACTACTTAGTCAGCTACTTCACTAATAAACGCCTCATTCATCAGGTCCTTTGCTTAACGGATATAGATTATGCATATATTATAAATCAGACACTAGAATAAATTACACTTCTTTTTTTTCTTTCTTTCTTTCTTTCTTTCTTTCTTTCTTTCTTTTTTTTTTTTTTTTTTTGGAGACAGGATAGCACAAAGCTGATGCCTTGGGATTTGTCAGTTCAGATCTTGACTCTGTGCTTATTATGGTCTATAGCATGCAAAGGATAGACTTAGAACTTCTTCAAAGTTCTCTTGTTTGCGTGTGAATGAAGAGACGTCCTCAGTATGACGATAACCTGCACCAAAGAAATACTACTTTCCAGGACAGGCTCCCAAGCTACAGAGAAACCCTGTCTCAAAAAAAAATAAAAAAGAAGAAAAAGAAAAAAGAAAGAAAGAGATCCTACTAATAGTGGCTCAGCAGTGAAGAAAACTGGCTGCAAATCAAGAGGTTTGATTCCCAGCACCTACAAGGGGGTTCACCACTCCAGTTCCAGATGTTCCGATGCTATCTTCTGTCCTGAACACCAAATATGCACGTGCAGACAAAACACCCATGCACATAAATAAGAAAACAATTTTTTTTAATAAAAGGTTTACTACTAATACCCTTTCTATGCCCGTTTATTTTTAAAAGCAGAGATTCCATATCCTTAAGTTTGTGAAATTATTTTTAGAACCATAATTTTAAAAAATTGTAAAAAGCCGGGCGATGGTGGCGCACGCCTTTAATCCCAGCACTCGGGAGGCAGAGGCAGGCGGATCTCTGTGAGTTCGAGACCAGCTTGGTCTACAGAGCTAGTTCCAGGACAGGCTCCAAAGCCACAGAGAAACCCTGTCTCGAAAAACCAAAAAAAAAAAAAAAAAAAAATTGTAAATATAATTACTTGTCTACTAGGGTACTTCCCTCTTCCTCCCTCTCTGTTTTTCTGTTTTATAGTTAATTTATTGATTCACAACACAAAGTTTTCATTAATAAAGTCGGCAAACAAAGCTCCTGGAAATCTTGCTCCAGGGAATGATACTCTGGATAAGTTTTTCCTAAAGATGACATTTTCATTAGCACCACTAATGAACTGTGCTTATTTCTTTGGGGAGTTATGATTTATTAAAAGAATTAAATGTTTAAAAAATACCAAAATAATTACATCTATTCATTTTGAATATGATCACAGTGTTTGCGATAAAAAAATTAGTGCCTATTCTCTGCAGTCATGGTGGCTTTTAAACACTGCATAATTCTGGAGATTGCCACTGGGAAAGATTGCACCGTTGCTCATTAGGTGGATAATGTCATTATAATAGCTTTACCCGGAGACATAAACCAGTTCAATGAAGCACACGAAACAGAAAGGCACAAGTTTGTTTGGTGAATCATTCTTGTTCTATGGTGACTCTGTATTGAGCCAGAATGCAGCTCGGGGCTTAATTTGATGTATCTTACAAGGAAATGCTGCAGGAGGACAGAGTTCCTCTAATTGGTCTCTAGGCTTGGTGAGCTCTGTTCACAAAGTTGTCTGTTCACACAGCTTTGTAAGCTAATTGTGTACAAGCCAGGAGAGAATAAAAACGCACGCCTAATAAACATTCAGATAGACACCCCCACCCCAACCCTGGGTCCATGCCTTTGACTCTCTCCTTGCCATTATGACCTTCTATCGGGACCTTGCGTGTGACTGGCCCTGTCCTGGCCCAGAGTGCTGGCAAGTTCAGATCAGGTCAAGGGTAAGACCAGGCCAAGCTAACTCCAAGCTTAGCCTTATTCACATCTCTTTCAGGCTGGGCTAAAGGAACATAGCCAGCTTGTTGGAGGTCAGTAAATCGATTCTCCAAAGCAGACCCAACTGGAAGAGTAAGAAAAAGATGTACTGGGGGTTAGCTCTAGCCTCAAGCACAGAATCTCATGGAATGCTGTCTGAGTTAGGGTTTCTGTTACTGTGAAGAGACTTCACGACCGTGGCAACTCTCACGTGGGAAACACTGAATTGGGGTGGCTCACTTATAGTTAGTTCCAGAGGTTCAGTCCATTGTCATCATCATGGGAGCATGGTGATGTGCAGGCAGACATGGTGCTGTTACATTTGTTTATGCAGGCCACGGGAAGCCAGCTGACAATCACACTGAGGGAAGCTTGAGCAAAAGAGACCTCAAAGCCCACCCCCACAGCTGACACACTTCCTCCAACAAGGATACACCCCCTAATAATGCCACTTCCTTTGGGGGTCATTTTCTTTCAAACCACCATAAGTGCCTTATACATTTAGTCGTAGTGAGAAGGTTCTGTAGCAGAGGGGAAGGGTGACTGCCACTGAGAGAATCTTAACCCAGAATCTATCATTTGCAAGGAAGGGGCTGTTTAAAAATTCTCCACTCTAAGGGGTGATGCAATGGCTCAGAAGTTAAGGTGCTTGAAGCCAAGCCTGACAATGTGAGTTCAATCCCCCGGACTCACAAAACAAACACTTCTGTAAATTGTTCCTGTCCTCTGACTGTGGTACATGATAGCCCCAAAAATAAATAAATAAAAAAGTTTTTTAAAAGTTTTTTTTTTTTTTTTTGGCTCTAGCCTTATTGAATATAGTAGACTGCCTTCTGGAGAAGTGATCAGGTCAGCACTTGGCATTACAGGGATGTCAAGGACTGGTGGTCCAAGCTGGTGCTGGCAGCAAAACTGAGTTGAAGATGACTTCCAAACTAAGGAGCTGCCTCCCAGTAGAGCCCCATGCAGGATGTGGTTGGGGAAGGTGCGGATGGATGGGGCCTTCAGTGGTTCTAGAAGAAGCCTGCGTCTCTGGTTGGACAATGACTCAAGCTCAGCTCTTGGTGGGCAAGGTTGCTCACCTATAAGCAAGAAAATGAATGTGTTAGGAACAAGAAGGCCTTAACTCTTCAGTCTGTACAGTTCAGGCGCTATTCAGTACCAGCTATTCACAGTTGAACATGGAGATGAAGAGGATCCAGCTCTCATCTACAGAAAGACAATAGAAATAGATAATAGAGATAAACATGATAGAGAGCAAGAAACAAACCCAAGGCTGCGCTCAGAAGGACAAAATAGTCCAAAGAAGAAAGGTGGACCAAGTGCTGGGTGGGATTGCCCATATTTCAGCACCGAATAGTTGAGGCAGGAGAATTATGAGTTGCAGGACAGTCCTGATGATGTAATAAGATCCTGCTCTCTCTCTCTCTCTCTCTCTCTCTCTCTCTCTCTCTCTCTCTCTCTCTCACACACACACACACACACACACACACACACACACGATTTTAAAGGGCCTGGAGAGACAACTCAGTGGCTAAGAGTACTTTCTGCTTTGAAGAGGACCTGGGTTCAGTTCCCAGAACACACATGACAGGTCACAGCTATCCATGAGGCTAGTTCCACACGGCAGGTCACAAGCATCTATGAGTCCAGTTCCAGGGGATCCTATACTTTCTTCTGGTTTTTGCAGGGAGGCACTAGATAGGCACGTAGTGTCCAGATATACATTTAAACAAATGACTTTTACACATAAAATAAAAATAAATCTGAAGGAGGAGGAGGATTAGTTCAGGGTGGGAAGAATGACAGGCCACAGTAAGGTCCAGAAAGTTCAGGAGCCAGCCAGTCACAGGGAAGGTGCTTAACAGATTGAAGGTTTGAAATCACCCTGTTTTCTTCTCCTGCCACTGGGCCGTTTTCGAGAGCCTCTATCCTGAGAATTTAGCATAGCGAGTTCTCTACTTTAAGATGTAGGCTCTGAGTCTCTTCAGGTATACAGGAAGGCATCGTGGCCATCACTCAGAAGAGGTCAACCACCTCCCAAAGTCTCTGCTGAAAACATTGTGTGCATAGTGATCCAGGGCTTGGAATTTATCCTTCACTCTTCTTTCCTTCCTTCTGCCCTTTTGAGTCCTTGGTTGATCCTATGTCTCTCCCTTTCCACTGTGTCTTCAGAATGACCTCGTTTCACAAGTCATTTAGGTCTCTGGGACAGCTCCTTCCTGAGAAACCTTGAAGTTCACAGAATACTTGTTCTCCGAGTACTTCAGATCTTGACAACAGGCTATTTGGGGAGCGAGCCATCAAACAATGTTAGATTCCAGAAAGACAGCCTAATTGAGCCGGAGACTAAAAGGGATGGATGGTACAGGGA
This sequence comes from Chionomys nivalis, assembly GCF_950005125.1. Lineage (NCBI taxonomy): Eukaryota > Metazoa > Chordata > Mammalia > Rodentia > Cricetidae > Chionomys > Chionomys nivalis. The sequence goes on from NC_080088.1 coordinate 62,958,224, forward strand.
GGATCTGATGGGAACAAGGGACTGAAGGACTTCCTGCGCCAGCAGCTGCCCCCGACAGTCTCGGCTCTCTGCACACCATCTCACATGAGAAATATTGTCTGGACTCACAAAGAAGAGACTGACATAGTTACCAAAGGGTTCTGTAAAAATTGGCCATCTGATAGAGTGAACCCAAGCATCATTTTTTATTTAATAACAGTAGTGGGGTTGGGGGGTCCTAGTTTCTATGCTCAGTGAAGAAACCCTGAAAAACAGAAATACACACCCGGGCCGGGGAGGTGGGGACCAACTCAAATCACACAACCCGAAGATAACTGCCAACCAACTAACATTTGTTGGAGATATTTCTAGTATTTTCCATGCATATACATTTTTTCCTACCAAAAAAAAAATAGTAACATACGTGTTATTTTATAGACTTTCTTTCTTAGGTAATTTACATTTACTTTTTATCTCTGAAAGGGCTTAGCTCATGGCAGGATATTTCTGTTCAGCTATGATATACATGTCTTATAATTATCTCAAGTGGAAAACATCTATATGAAACACTACCACTGTAATATTTAATGTTTCAACTGTGTAAACTGAGGACACGACTGTTTCAAGGTATGGCCGAGGGGAAGGCTTTTATTGTAGATGTGAGAAGAGTCTAGCCAGAGGCACCAGCGTGAAGGGAGAAACTAATAAACTGAACATGGCCAGCAGACAGAACCAGATCCTGAGAGCAAGGAGCGGGGGAGCAAGAGAGCCAATGGCAAAGAGAGTGGGGATAAAGGAGACCAAGAGAGAGGGGGCCAAGAGGGGTAGACAAAAGCGAGCAGAGAACACTCGAGTAGCTGGAACTGTAGGGGGAAAGAAGTACTGGATATAACCCACAAGCTGCATGACACAGTGTCGTGGTCGTGTAGGTGACAGTGACAACGTAAGGATCCTATAGTTTTAAACTTTAAGAAAATAATTTTCGTAGCAAAGTCCCTATTCAGAAGTAAAAAGCATAACATAAGTCACCAGTCACAACAAGGGGAATGAGTGTGATGGCTCATTTGTCAACTTGATTGGATTAAGGACCACCTAAGGGGCCCTCTGTGGTGGTGTACACCTCGAATCCCAGCACTCTGGAAGCACAGAGGCAGGCAGATGTCTGTGAGTCCCAGGCCAACTAGGGATACATTATGAGATCCAGTGTCAAAACGAGAAGAGAAAGACTCCAGTCACTAGTGAGCTGTAGCTGTGAGTTGAGTGTGCAAAAGTGTTTCTAGAGGTATCAGTTGGCAGCAAGGAGACCAGCTCTGGATGTGGTTGGCACCATCTCATGAATTAGGGGACCAGACCGAGTAACAAGGAAAAGGGAAACGCGGAGAAACATTTGTGTTCACCTCTCTGCTTCCTTCCGGCAGGTAGAAGGTGACTGGCTGCTTCCTGCCCCTACTGGCAGCCCCTTCTCCAACTAGCAGCAACCCCACCCCCTCCACCCAGCAGCCCCCTGCCCCAGCCACAGGACCTTCCCTACTAGGATGCAGGATGCTCTCTGTCATCAAAATGTGAACTAAAATAATCTCCTTTGTCCCTTAAGTAGCTTTCTTGTCCCATATTTGGTTACAGCGGCGGCTAAAATCATTAACAAGAGGCGTGACGACGTCTTGCCTCTTAACTTCCCAGTTACTGCAAAGGCTCTCAGGCGGTGTTTTCTCAGTCAGCATGAAAAGTTCTCTCAGATTCGGACGTCATTTTCACCTTAGATCCTCTTGACTTACATTTCCTCACAGGTGCCTTATAATTACTGTTTTCCCTGGCTTACACAAGAAAAAACGGAGGCCCGGAGAGGTAGCTTGCCCTAGGTCACAAAGCTGATGTGCAGGTACTTCTGGCTCCAAGTTCATTGCTTTTCAAATCCCCTGTGATTCATTTACTAGTCCTTGAGATGCTATCATAATGAAGAAACACAGTATGGACTTTTCCAAGACTTCAGTTGTTTTTTGTTTTGTTTTGTTTTTTAAGATAAAGTGTCTTGTCCCAGGCTAGCTTTGGACTCCTGTTCCTCCACTCTCCCCTTCCAGAGCACTGAGATTATTACAGGCATCTGTCAATAAACTGTTACGATTCTTCCCCTCTCCAAGTTGGAAAAAATGGTTATGTTTGGAAGAAAGTAGTTGAAAGCTGTGATTTAATAAGAAGCCATTTTGTGGGCAACACACAACATATAAAATATAAATTGTATTCCCCTTCCCCCTAAAACTGTGTGATGTCTGCCCTTGCGCTGGTACACGGTAGTGTCTAACGTGGTGGGCTCTGGGGGTTGCCTTCTGGATTTGAGTCTTGGCTCCATGGTGCTACAGTCTGGGTAGGCTATCCTCCGTGTATTTCCACCCCTTTACCAACTAGAAGGAGAACAATAGCTCCCGTTCGGAGGATTGCTATGAAGTCTGGGGGGGCGGGGGGAGGATGTCAGTAAAGTACTTAACCTTTTGTTCATCACACGCTAAATGCCTGACACATAATTATTCGTATTACTTGACACTGAGATCCTTGATAACACTGTTGTATCCAGGGAGGAGGGCCATGGCGGGTGCTAAGTAGGACAAGAGGTAAAGCTCCCTTCTCTGATCTGCCAGGGGATTAGAGAGATAATTAAAGGGCTTCTCCAGTAGGCTGCAAGCTCACAGTACCCACTTCAACATGGTTTCAGCCTGTGGTGGTTTCTTCTGCTGCCAGTGGATTCTTTAGGCATTATGGAGCTTCATTTAAAAATGATTGGTGTTTTTTTAGACACCTTTGGTTATTATTTCCTCATCTAATTCTGTTACAATGAGAAACAGTCAATGCATGTTCAGCGTACCTCTTTCTTTTCTGTTCTTCTTTTTAATATGAAGCCTGTTGTTTGGGGAAATATTCTGAAAGCAGCAGTGAATCGCATTTGGTGACTGTTGTTCGTGTTTTCTGAGGCTTTGTCGTTCCTCTGTTGACATGTGTTATTGGTTTTAGAAGAAAATCTTGTATGTGTTTACATTTCCTTTTCGTTGGCATTCACTTCTCGGTTCCCTTCCTCCCTCCCTCCCTCCCTCCCTCCCTCCCTCCCTCCCTCCCTCCCTCCCTCCCTCCCTTCCTTCCTTCCTTCCTGGTTGTCGTTGGGTTTTTTGTTGTTGTTTTGTTTGCTATTGTTGCTGCTGTCTGTTTGAAATAACTGAGGAACACTTCTCCTTCATTCTCTCTTCATCATTCCCTTGGCAGCTATGGTTCCGCTTTGTATCTTTGTGGTTGCTTTGGGCTTGCACTATCTATTCTTGTTACTGTGTCTTCTCCTGAACTGTAACACACCAAAGACAGAACAATAGCTTCACCAGTATACTTCATTACCCCTCTCTGATCCTTTATACCAATGTCATACATTTTACTTTTGCATATATTATAAAAATCCATAATATGCCATGATTACTTTTGCTTTAAACAGTCGACCTTAATTTAAATAAATTAAAAATTGAAAAATTTTCCTATATTTAACCACATACTTACCATTTCTAAAACTCTACATTCCCTCTATAGACCTAACTTGCTGTCTGGTTCACTTTCCCCAGACTGATGAAATCCTGCCGTTGATGACTTCTCTTGGTTTCTATTTATATTTTAAAAAATATTTTTATTTCTATCTTTGCTTTCTTTTAGGAATCAAATCTTTGATTCTATCATCTCACTTTAAAATTAATTGAGGGGGCTGAAGAGATGGCTCAACGGTTAGGAACACAGGCTGCTCTTCCAGAGGAGCTGGGTTCATTTCCCAGTACCCACATGCTAGCTCACAACCATCTGCAACTCCAGTTCCAGAAGAAACAGGTACTCTTCTGGCCTCCCCAGCACCAGACACATACATGGTGCACAGACACATACTCAGAAAGCAGTCAGAGACATGCAATAATAAAATACTCTTTTGAGACAGTGTTTCTCTATTTAGCCCTGGCTGTCTTAGAATTCATTCTGTAGACCAGGTTGGCCTCGAACTCACAGAGATCTGCCTGACTCTGTCTCTCTCTCTCTTTTTTTAGATTTTTTTTAATTGCTTTATAAATAATACCATTCAAAATTTCCACCTCCTCCCCTCCTCCCATTTCCCTCCGGCTCCCCCACTCACCCTTGCTCCAGTCCTAAGAGAGGGCAGGGTACCCTGCCCTGTGGGAAGTCGAAGGCCCTCCCCCTCCATCCAGGCCTAGGAGGTGTGTATACAAACTGACTATGATCCCAAAAAGTCAGTACATGCAGTAGAATCAAATCCCAGTGCCATTATCGTTGGCTTCTCAGTCAGCCCCAATTGCCAGCCACATTCAGAGAGTCCAGTTTGATCACATGCTCATTCAGTCCTAGTCCAGCTGGCCTTGGTGAGCTCCCATTAGATCAGTCACACTGTCTCAGTGGGTGGATGAACCCCTAGCGGTCCTGACTTCCTTGCTCATCTTCTCCCTCCTTCTGCTCTTCAACTGGACCTTGGGAGCTCAGCCCAGTGCTCCAATGTGGGTCTCTGTCTCTATCTCCATCCATCTATGGTGATATTCAAGATATTCATCAGTGTGGCTATGGGACACAGCCAGTTCAGGCACCCTCTTCTCTACTGCCCAAGGACCTAGCTGCCTCTGTCTCTTGAGCACTGGGCTCAAGGGGATCTGTCACCACTGCCTGGCAGTAAAACAATATTTTAAAAATCAATTGAGGGGCTAGGAAGTAGCTCAGTGATTGCTGCACAAGCCTGAGGGTGTGCATTCAGATCCCTCAAGCCCAGAGGCAGTAGAGCTTAACTCTGTAATCCCAGGGGTATATATTGCCAGATGGGAGGCAGACCCAGGAGAATCCCTGCAAATTCCCCAGTCAGCAAGCCTGCTGCACACGCAGCGAACATCAAGGGAGACTCTGTCTTAAAGTAGAAGGGCTGATACCTGAAGTTGTTCTCTGGCCTCCACATGCTGTGGCATGTGTGCAGCCCTCCTCCTGTCTCGCCGCCACCAACACACCGCACACCACTTGTTGAAAAGTTCTCTTTGTATCTTAAGGTGAGGAGCTGTACCAGAATCATCATATTCCATCAGTGACTTCCTGATTATAATTGCAATGTGTTCCTCTTAATTCACGACATTAATCTGACAAATTAATAGTGGTAGCTAATTTTCTTTAGTCTTTCCCTAGCAATTTAAATAAGCAGATTGAGCGATTCTTGAAAGTGATTAGATTTGGATGTACTTTAAACTTTCCGGGGCTAGGACGTAGAGCAGTCAATAGACTACTTGTCTAGCATGCAAGAAACCCTGGATTTGATCCCACCACCTTATTAACCCGGCATAGTGCTATATACTTTTAATTTCAATACTCCAGAGGTAGAGGGAAGAAGATCAAAAGTTCAAGATCACCCAAAGCAATTATTACAGCAAGTTTGAGGCCAGGCATGCAGCTGTCTCAAATAAAATAAGATCTCTTGAGTGGGTAATCTGAAATCCCCTACCTCTGATTTCTGGCTGGTTAAGCTCTTAGGTCCATAATAAGGATTTAAAACCTGGGTTTGTGTGACTGGCCCACTAGCATCTGTATGTCTGAGCATCCACCTTAGGGTAGCATGTGCCCCAGCTGCCAGGCACTCACACCTTCACACTAGTGGAGGTGAGCGAGCTTTATGAGCACAAAGAAAAGTGTATAGAAGAAAAGCGCCACTGCTCTAGCAGAATCTTTCTCATTCTGGAACTTTACTCTGGCAAAAGTCAGTGCCCTTACTTTTTCTCCTTCTCTTGGGAGCATGTGCATCCAGAGGACATCCATCAGCTTTATTCTCAACAGTTCCAAACTGTAAGCAACCGTAAGTATTCACCAGCCAACAAACTGTGTACCAAACAAATTGTGGTACAACTAATCTGAAAGCCCAAAATCCGAACTGCCATGAAATGCGGAACATTATGAATGCTTACATTATGCTGCAAATAGAAAGCTGCACACGTAATGTCAGGAGATGGGTCACATGCAAAAACCAGGTTCACTAAAAATGTTTTCAGATTACCTTCAGGTTCTGTGTATAAGGTACATAAAAAGCATAAATAAATTTCATGTTTACATTGTGTCTCATCTCCTCAGTCTGTCTATCAATACAATGAAATAGAATCTCAATGAAAAAGAGATAACTGACACACATGATAACATATATGAATATCAAAATAATCGTGCTAAAGGAAAGAAGTCAGACCTACCCTCACCCCCAAGAACATGATTCCATTTGTACTAACTTCTAGAAATGCAAAATAATTTATAGTGACAGAAAGATTGCTGGTTGCCTTGGGATGAAATGTTGCAGGGGATCAAGTGGAGCACAAGGAAGTTTTTGGTGGGCAGGAGTTCTCTGCTGTGATGATGGCTTCAAGGTACACACTGTGATCAAAGCTTACTAAACTTACACTTTAAACAATGTGGTCCTACATTCAATTGTATCTCAATATAGTTTTTAAAACAGATATTAATATAATATTTTATCAGTCTTTTAAGAATGTCAAAGATTGTACTTTGATCATATCCCCCCTCCCATTTTTACCCCAACTCCTTCCAGATTTATCACCAACTCCTAGTCCTCTTCCCTTTCCCAACTTCATGTCTTCTTTTTTTTTTTTCAATAACCCAATAATTCCATTACATGCAGTCCATATACTCATGGGTATGGTGTTATCCACTGGAGTGTGTTTGACACACCAGGGGCCACATCCTTAAAGAAAACGGATTCTGGGCCTGGAGAGATGGCTCAGCGGTTGAGAGCACTGACTGCTCTCCCAGAGGTCCTGAGTTCAATTCCAGCACCCACATGGCAGCTCACACCTGTCTGTGACTCCAGTTCCAGGGTATCTGACACCCTCACACAGATGTACATTCAGGAAAAATGCCAATGCACTTGAAATAAAAATAAATTTAAAAGGGGGAAAGAAAGAGAAAGGAAGAAAGGAGGGAGGGAGGGAGGGAGGGAGGGAGGGAGGGAGGGAGGGAAGAAGGGAGGAACAAGCAAGCTGATTCTCTGGCCCTCAGAAGCTGCCAGCTGTCAAAATAGTTGGTTCCTCAGTGGTTGGGCTCATAAGCCCTGCCCTACTCCATACTAGAACGTTGATTGATTGACCTTGTGCAGCCAGTCACAGCAGCAGAGCGTTCACGAGTGCAATCTTGTTTCTAAAAACACTGTTTGGCTTCAGCCTCCTCTGGCTCTTGGAATCTTTCCCTCCTTTCTTCTCAGATGGTCCTTGAGCACCAGCATCTGTGACTTCACTGACACTTACTCTCCCACTTTGACCAGTTAGTTGTGAGTGGCTTCATTACCTATCCCCCAGTGCCCCAAAAACTTCTCTGATGAGGTCTGCGAGCTGCAGCGTTCTATGGGGAGAGAAAGGCAAATTTAGAGGGCAGCTTGATCAGTCATCAGTGCCCCTCCGGTGTCTGGGAGCTGCCCAATCGGGTTCTCGGCTAGATTTACAGTACCAGGCATGTGGTTCCACCCATGGAGTGGACAATAATGCTGCTATTAAAAGCTGCCAAATGGGATTTGTTGTTATTGTTTTTAAATAAAATTAATCTTGGGCATTTTCCTTGTAGATATTTATCTCAGAAAATTGAAAACTTATGTCACACAAAAGCCACATGAGTGTTCAAAATAGTTTTATTCAACTTAGTAAGACAACTAGAAAGGGCATGACTGCCCTTCAGTGAATGACTGAGTAAAGAAACTCTGGCTGTCCTCACGATGGCCAAGCACTCGGCAGTAAAAGGAATGGACTGACAGCGCATGCACCTTGGAAGAATCCCGTGGTTTTGCAGGGAGGGGCAGAGGCAATGTCCAAAGGTCAGATGCTGCATGGTTCCTCTTATATAACATCCTCAGCTGACACAGTTGTGGAGTGGAGAGCAGACTGCTGGCTGTCAGGTAACAGGGGCGTGCTAAGGGGTTTGACTCCAAAGTCAGAGTTTATTTTGGGTGACACAGACTTCCTGTATTGTTGCGATGGTCATCTGATCTATATGTGGAGCCAAATTGTGTACACACACACACACACATGTTCACACAAAAATTAGTGCACGTAGATACTGTTAAAACTGAATATTGGTCTACAGAGCAAGTTCCAGGACAACCAGGACTGTTACACAGAGAATCCCTGTCTCGGACAAAGCAAAAACAAAAACAAATAGAAAACAAAACAAAAAACCCAAACAAACTGCTGTGGGAGCTCCTTCTGCTCCTTCAGCCAACAGCCTTTAAGATACCAGCCCATTTGGGCGTGGTCTCTTATACTATAAATGCGGCTGTAAAGCAAGTGCATGCTCCCTCTCTTGTTTCTGGCTCTCACTTCCAGATGCTAGACTCTGTTCCTGTTCCCCTTTTGTACAGAGGACCGTGATCTAGGACAGTGATCTGTAAGTCTCCCCTAGACAAATAACCCTTTATTATTCATAATTCTGAACTAGTGTGGGATTATTGTGTGACTTCCATTATCAACAAACCAAAAACAAAACACAACTCAATAAGGTCTATATTTTACTTAACAATATTTTACCAATATTAGTTTCCTGTTTTTCTTTTTTAATTATTAGGTGTCACCTTTGGGGGAAGCTGGTTTAAGGAACTCTGCACTATTTTTTGCAACTTCTAGTGAGGCTCTGTTTTAAAACTGCAATTATTATTGATTTTTTGTGGTGCTAACGATTGAGCACCTTGTGTATGCTAGGAAAGCACTGTACCGCTAGGCTACATCTCCAGCCTCTTAAAATAAAAACAATTTTAAATTTGTAAGCAAACATAAGGGGAATAAAAAATTTTACTGGAGACTTGAGGTTAACTCGATTTGAGACTCTTTGAAAAAGCATTTTTTACATTAATTATTTAGTGTGTGTGTGTTTAGTAGTATTTAGTGATGTACATGGAAATCAAAGGACAATGGAAAGAACCGGCTCTTCCCTTTCACCGTGTGAATTCTTGGGATTGGACTCAGGTTGTCAGGCTTGGCAGCAAGCGACTTTAAACTGCTGAGCCATCTGACCTTATAGCTCTTGTTTGGTTTTTTTATTGTTTGCTTGTTTTGAGGTGGGAGCTCACCGTAGGGCTCTGGCTGGCCTCAAACTCACACTGTAGGTCAGGCAGGCCTTGAACTCAGAGATTTGTCTGCTTCTGCCTCCCTAGAGCTGGGATCAAAGGTGAGCGCCCTGTGCCAGCTTAATTTATAGCTTATTAAGCTATACCTTTTCCTTAAAGCTCCTCTTCAATGCTGTATTAGCTGGTATGAGAGATGAAGAGCTATGAACTCACTGCACCCAATGTTAAATATAGGTGGAAAACAAAAATATCAAACGAGTCTGTGGATATGCAGTGCTCAACGGGTCTTCTATTTTCAGTGTGGAAGCCGTCTCAACTTTCCTTGTGCTGTGACACTTTAATATAGTTCCTCATATTGTGGTGACCCCCAGCCATAAAATTATCTTCATTGTTACTCCATAACTGTAATTCTGCTGCTGTTATGAATTGTAATGTAAATATCTATATGTTTCAATGGTCTTAGGTGCTCCCTCTGATAGGGTCATTTGACATTCCCTCCCCAAGGGGGCACCAACCACAGGTTGAAAACCACTGCATTAGAATGTGAGTGCGGGTGGTTACTGTATCTTTATAATTCCAACACCTACCACAGGGTGTGGCTCCCTGGAGGAACAGTGGAGGCTTCAGGTAGGAAGGAACGAGGCAAGGGAGAGTAAAGAAGGGTAAAGAAAGGGAAAAATATCTGACAGACCTTGAGCTGTGTAGTCTTGTTTGTGTCGGTTCTGGAGACCGTGTTTAGTGACAGTTCAGTGTACAGGACCATGTGGAGGGTGGTGTGGGCAAGAACCCCAGCAGAAATGAAAATCAGTGCTGCCAGTAGACTCCAGGGACAAGGGTAGCTGGCCACATGTACTTTGGGATAGGTTGGAATCGGGCTGGGAATGGGGTTCTACAAGGCTCGATAGAGGGAAGACTTTAATACTTAACTTTTTGGTTTCTCCAGGCCACACTGGAAAAAGATGAACTGTCTTGGGTCACATATTAAATGCACAACACTAATAAAACCTGAAGAACAAAAATAAGATCTATGTATAATTTTTGGGATATCTGTCCCCACAGATAAGTATCATTCTAACCATGGGCTGTCGTGTTTAGAGAGTCTTTGAAATCTTTTTTTTTTGTATTTTTTAATTGATATTTATTGAGCTCTACATATTTCTCTGCTCCCCTCCCTGCCTCTCCCCTACCCTTTCAATCCTCCCCCAAGGTCCCCATGCTTCCAATTTACTCAGGAGATCTTGTCTTTTTCTACTTTCTATTTCCCATGTAGATTAGATCTATGTAAGTCTCTCTTTAGTGTCCTCATTGTTGTCTAGGTTCTCTAGGATTGTGGTTTATAGGCTGGCTTTCTTTGCTTTATGTTTAAAAACTACCTATGAGTGAGTACATGATATAATTGTCTTTCTGTGTCTGGGTTACCTCACTCAATATGATGTTTTCTAGCTCCATCCATTTTCCTGCAAAATTCAAGATGTCATTAATTTTTTCTGCTGTGTAGTACTCCATTGTGTAAATGTTCCACATTTTTCTTATCCATTCTTTGGTCGAGGGGCATTTAGGTTGTTTCCAGGTTCTGGCTATGACAGACAATGCTGCTATGAACATAGTTGAGCACATGTCCTTGTGGCACAATTGAGCATCCTTTGGATATATACCCAAAAGTGGTATTACTGGGTCTTGAGGAAGGTTATTTCCTAATTTTCTGAGAAATTGACACACTGACATCCAAAGGGGTTGTACCAGCTTACATTCCCACCAGCAATGTAGAAGTGTTCCCTTTACCCCACAACCTCTCCAGCATAAGTTGTCATCAGTGTTTTTGATATTGGTCATTCTTACAGGTATAAGATAGAATCTCAGAGTTGTTTTGATTTGCATTTCTCTGATGACTAAGGATGTTGAACATTTCCTTAAGTGTCTTTCAGCCATTTTAGATTCCTCTGTTGATAGTTCTCTGTTTAGGCCTGTACTCCATTTTTTTAAAATTGGATTATGTGATCTTTTGGTATCCAATTTCTTGAGTTCTTTGTATATTTTGGAGATAAGACCTCTGTCTGATGTGGGGTTAGTGAAGATCTTTCCTCATTCTGTATGCTGTCGTTTTGTCTTGTTAACTGTGTACACCTTTGCTTTACAGAAACTTTTCAATTTCAGGCAGTCCCATTTATTAATTGTTTCTCTCAGTGTCTGTGCTGCTGGGGTTATATTTAGGAAATGGTTCCCTGTGCCAATGCATTCAAGTGTACTTCCCACTTTCTCTTCTATAAGGTTCAGTGTGGCTGGCTTTATATTGAGGTCTTTGATCCATTTGGACTTTAGTTTTGTGCATGGTGATAGATAATGGGTCTATTTTCATTCTTCTACATGTTGATAACCAGTTATGCCAGCACCACTTGTTAAATATGCTTTCTTTTTTCCATTTGATTTTTTTTTCTTCTTTATCAAAGATCAGGTGTTCAAAGATGTATGTATTAATATCCAGGTCTCTTATTCAGTTTCATTGGTCTTTCTGTCTGTTCTTATGCCAATATCAGGTTGTTTTCAGTACTGTAGCTCTGTAGTAGTGTTTGAAGCCAGGGATTGTGATGCTTCCAGAAGTTCTTTTATTGTATGAGTCTTTGAAATCTTAAATCAGATTTCAAGATTGTGATCAGTAATAAAGAAAATGGAACATGCATAAGTAAAAAACAAAACAAACATAAAACTTCATTTATTTATATATATATTTTTATTTTAAAAGTAAAATAAAAGAGTCACATAAAATTGCATTTCATGTGGTTTCTGATCATTTTCAACATTTGACCTTGACTTAACCATCTTTTGAAAAGTAAATGATGTCACCATTAATGGTGTCTGCATCAACACATGGAAGGAATTCCTGTGATTGGCAGCGATTTACTTGCTTGACCCTTATACTTGATCATATCCACCCCGAATCCCTAACTCCAGCTCTTCCAAGAACCCCTACATTCATCTCCCAACTTCATTCCTTCATTTTTTGGTAGCCCCCCCGAGTCCAGTTGTTGCCGACCGTACGCACATGTGGGTAGGGCCAGCCACTGAAGCATGGCCAATCTACCGGGAAGCATAGCCCTGAAGAAAATGTATAGCCCTCCCCTGACACTTCATTAACTGTGAGTTTGGGGCAGTAGCTGAATTGCCTTCTCTTAATTTTATGTCACTCTCTCTTTTACTTAGTGACTATACCAGACAGGTTGATACTGGACAAAGAAAATAACTTTATTGTGTATATTTTACTGCTTCATACAAATCTTTTGTTTATTGTCTTTTAAGAATTTTTAAAGAGTAATTTCTTGTGTGTGTGTGTGCCGAGGTGTATGTGTGTTCACGTTCATGAACCACCCTGTGGGTGCTAGGAGCTGAACACATACACATAAAATAAGTAAATACAAATTTATAAAGAGACTGGGGAAGGTTTTGAAAGGTGGTAAATAGTCTTAGAAATTTCCTTAATCATCACAAAAGAATTCTGGGGTAAAAACTCTAATTCATAAAGACACAGTAAGTTTGCGTTAGGAGTTAAGACATCATGAAACTTTCTAAAATACCTTGGACTTCACAAAACGTTAGGAAAATAGTGACTACAAAAATTCTTAGAACTTCTTTCCTTAGTGTTACTTGGAAGAGCATGTGAATTAGCATTAGTAGTTTGTCCAACCTCACCAAGCGCAAGCATAGCAAATTATCTTTCGTTCTCACTCATGCCCCATGCGACTCCACGGCTTCGGGATAGTGTAAACCCGAGTGGGGGGCGATCCTGCTCTTACTCAGTGCGTCTCCCCTGCGCATGTGTCTTCAGGTTCTACACTTTCTCCCACAACCCTACACTAAGGCGTGGCTGCTTGAGTTTACGGGATTCAAAGATATTGACTGAGCAGAAATACAGAGAGCTGGGGTTTTCCTCTTCCCCCTAAGAAATACATTGGACATAAAACCAAGGCTGTGTTTCCCTTGGCGACAGCTCTCAAATTACACTTCTCATCCATCCTCTTAACCTTTCACATCCTTTCCTGTAGCCATTTCATCCTCCGTCGAAAATGCCAACCTAAAAATAAGCAATCACCCTGAAAAGGATCCAGATGGAAGCAGAAAAGCATGTACACTCTCAGTCAGTCTGGGGAAGATTTTCTACGTCTGCCATCCGACTTACGTGTTTCTCTTCATTTCTGCCACCTCACAGAGGGGGGTCGGAGATGCTGAAAAATGTTCGGACCCACTGAAACCAATTTCATTTTTCAAGGATTTTTATTCCAGATAGTAATCGTTTCATAGGGCCCTTTAGAAGTTCAAGAATATATTGGAAATGAATGTGAGTGATTTATATGTTTTATTTAATTGAGCTGAGATTTCAGTTAATTGTGTGTATTCTTAAGAAACAAACATTTTGTTTCAAGCATCCAGGAAGTGAAGACTTCATCAAGCTTGCAACTTGACAAATACCCTAATTCTTTGGCTCTAAGAACGTGGAAGACTTTCGAAGACAGGACTGCTGTCTGCTCCTTAGACACAGATAACCAGGCCGTGAGAATTATGAGAACGATATGAATGCTGTAAATTATAAGCAGAGTGAGAAATGCAAATACCAGACTAACCAGGATCTATAATAACTTGATATTTTTAAAATTCTCTTTTTAGAAGAGAGAACAACATCCAGAGATACACACACACATTTACATCAGAGGGGACTTTGTGCCTGTTGTCAAGGAATCTTTGATGTCAGTACACATTCATCTCGAACACCTACATCTTTCTTATCTATAGTCCCGTCTAAGGGCAACTGGCGTCCAGAAGGAGAAATGTGAGACACCACAAGACGTTGAATCACTGAAGGGAAAAAATAACTTGTATTTTATACCAAGGCAGGCCAACTTTCTATGCCGTATTAGGACATTAGAATAAAGAATTGAAGGAAAAAGCATTGGCTGAATAAATTATCTTTTAAGTCACAGAGGCCTCATTCCCTAAGCAATGCTTTATAAAAATGTCCTGAGTTGTCCCCTGTTTGTGGCAGCCTGCGCCTTTAATTCCAGTACTTGGGAGGCAGAGGCAGGCAGATCTCTGCGAGTTCAAAGCCAGCCTAGCCTAGTCAACACATTGAGTTCAAGGGCAGCCGGGGCTAGGTAGAGAGACCCTGATTTAAGAACAACAACAAAAGTCTTCCAAACACAGCACGTAAACCCTGATAGCTTCAATTTCACATGACTAAAGGATCACAATTTTTGTTTCGTTTTTGCTCCCTAAATCTCAAAGCCCAGGTAGTTAAACTGTTGTGTCTGAAGCTGATGAGCTGAAAATTGAAAGAGAACCCATTTAAGAGGTTCGAAGGGGAAGAAAGCATAGTTTCAGCCCTCCATGTTCACAGGTTCAAATCCCAGCACCTACATCTTGTTCAAACTGAGCCTCCATCAAAGCTGGCTGTGTCTCTCCTCATTTTAACATTCTAAACTATAAAATGCTGACAGGGGGCTAAAGGGTAGCGCATCTGCCTAGAGATGGCAGTGGGCTTGGCCCTCCTACACGAATTAGCAGTCAAGAAAATGCCCCGCAGATGTGGCCACAGTCTGATGCAGGTAAGTCTTCAACTGAGATTCGCTCTTCCAAGGTTTGTCTAGGTTTGCCAAGTTGACAACCAGCCCAACACCTCCTTTTCCATTCTTTATAAACTTGATTGTATCTGTTAGTATCTACCATTTTATAGAGGATTGGATGACTGTTGGCTCACTGAATGAGCAATGAGTATATGAACAATCCAATGACCTTCCTCTTCTTCACGGGATCTAGTAGAAAGAGGCGCAGAAAACAGATATCCTATCTAAAGGGTGTTTGTTGGAATGGAAGCTGGCAGGCTGGCCCGCCATCCCCAGCTTTCTGCCCATGAAACACAAATCTACTACCAGGTCTTCCAATTCTCACAGCTGTGTCCACGTGTGGCGCATGGCATCCTGGCAATGTACTCAGGAGAGCCTCCAAAGGGAACTATGCATCTTTGACCGTGTACTAAAACCGGTGTTTCAGGACTGGTTTGTGCAGTCACCTCATCCAGGAAGCAAGAGGCACTAAAAACAGCTCCGTGAGCATCCAACACAAAGAACTACAATCGGGCATTGTGCTTTGTGACCATGCCAAGCAAAGTGAAGCAAGGCATTCTGTTCCATAAGCTTTATAAAGGCCAATTTTAACAATCTCAACCTTTCCTGGAATAGGGATGTAACCATTAGGAGGCAGAGCAAACTTTCGCTTTTCCAAATATGTGGAAACATTTTAAATAAACCCCTTTCTCACAAAATAAATTTTATTCCTTTGGTCACTTTCGGTGTCAGGAGACCCACGCCACCTGCTTGTCCTCGGCCCTTCATTTGCTGGGCGGTTGCAGGTAAAGTTGGACTCTCCGATTCTGTACCATGCTGCAATGCTTTGCTTAGATCGCTTACCGGCTGCTGTGTCGTCCCCGCACCCTCCTCCCCAGAGTCTCACTATTTCATTATAAAGACCAGAAGAACAGGCCCTTGTTCCCAGGCAGGAAAACACAGAAGCCTCGTTTGTTTATTATTTTTAATCATTATGCATTTGTGAGTTTCATAGCTTCTTCAGCGATTGTTCAGCGCTCGATGAATTGGCATGTGATTGAAGTCAGCTGCTCAGCCCCCAGGGTGTGACCATCCATAACGCCCTGACCGAAACAAATCCCCTTAAAGTTCAGGCTTCAACCTCAAGGCCATGAGCAATTAATCCTCACTTGTCGGACTTTCCTCTACTACTACTTAGAATGTGTTTTTATAAGCACGTTCCCTCTTTACCTCCGTGAAAGGCAAGCAAGGGAAAACAAGCCTGCAGGAGCATCATCCGAAGGCAGTCACACATACCCCAGCGCACGCACGGGCTGCTGGGTTGGGACGGACTCCAGCAATATTGCCATCTTTTTCAATTACCGTAATACAATAAGATTCTTTTGTTTCACTTAATGCTCTCAGTTTGTTACCAGGGTATACAGCTCGTTGGGTCATCAGTCTCTGAGAAAATGGCATTTTAAAGAAAATGATGATTTTCTGCCACTTCAAATCCTGTACCATGAGCTCTTTGACAGATTCCATTTGTCCATTTCCACTTCTCTCAGATCCCTCATCCTGCCCAGCAGGTGTTAAGTTTTCACCATGGGATCCTTTGGTTTCCTTTTGCTTCTAGTATTTGAGAGTAGAAAGGGGAAGATTGAAAGCAAATACAACAAAATACTGACTGTGGCCAACTGGATGATTGGCATGTAGGTATTGGTTATATTGGTTTCTATAATCCTACAGTTTTAAAAGAATTAATTATTTTAGCTGGGTGGTGGTGGTGCATACCTTTAATCCCAGAAGTTGGGAGGCAGAGACTAGCGAATCTCTGAGTTCAAGGCCAGCCTAGTCTCCAGAGTAGGTTCCAGAATAGCCTTCAAATATCAAAACAACAAAAATCAATTAATGCATTTTAATATTTCTTTCTTGTGAATGGGGTCTGGCACATGCCTTTAATCCTAGCAGTTAGGAGGCAGAGACAGAAAACCTCTGAGTTCAAGGCCAGCCTGGTCTACAGAGTCAGTTCCAGAATAGCCCTCAAATATCAAAACAACAAAAATCAATTAATGCATTTTAACATTTCTTTATTGCGAATGGGGGTCTGGCACATGCCATGGTGGAAGACGTTAGAGGACAACAGATAGGAATAGGCACTTTCTTCCACCTGGGGATCCTGGGGATCGAACTTGTCAGACTTGGCAGCAACGGCCATCTCACTGACCTCCTACAGACATTTTAAAAGTTCTACACAGTTTAAAATGTGGCCCCTGTGTTTAAGAAGTTCAGAGTATGGCATAAGATATATGCAACTACCATTACATTCAAGTCTTGTGCACTGATTATTACTCTGGGAGACTTTTATCCCCGTTTTAATATTGTGTGGTGTTGTCTGCAGTTAGGCCTTCATCATTCAGGCCTCACTCATGAGATGCAAGTGCTCTACCACTGAGCTCAGTTCAGAGATTCTAGAAGATTCTCTCTAACAGTTAAGGGAAGAGGACAGAGTATAACATGCTTTCCCACCTGGTACCTTTCTGTGGAGAATATAAAAAGGCTTCCTCCAGAACACAAAGTTTGAAGATGAGTGCTTTCCCACTGTTTCGGGTAAAGTTAGGACTGTACTACAGACAGAACCTGGATGCTTGGAAGCAGAACCTGGACCACATCTGGGGAGGAGAGTCCCCTCTTAGTAAGCCTGGGGTGTCCTGTGTCAGCGTGATCGGGGTGTCCTATGTCAACATGACCGGGGTGTCCTGTGTCAGCAGTGAGCATGCAGTCAGGACCATTTACAAAGTGCCGAGTCCTGCTCGTCAAATTTCTGGCTGGTTGATGAGGATCTGAGGAAGCAGACAGAGGGGGTGAGCAAAGGTCACTCTCTGTAAAGGGATGTGTGCAAGAGGGCTGGAAAAGGGCAGGGAGCTTGGCTAAGTAGAAGGGTCTAAGTGAGATTGATGGTGGCTCATAACGGGGCAGCGGCAGAGAGAAAGGAGGGACAGGAGACAGATCTTTAGAAGACAGACGAATTCACATGAAGACAAAGCAGGTAGGGGGATAAAAAAGAAGGTAGTGTTGGGCTTATGACCCAGAAAGTGGGCTGAAATCGCTAAGTTCAGAGAATGAGAGAAGAGGACAGAGAAGTGTGCAACATGCTGAATTCGGGAAATCTCTGGCACCTCTTGGGGTTGCCCTCGAGTTCACGAGGTGCTTATGGATATAGTGAGTCTGGTACAGGTGCTTTCTGGACCAGAAGCTGATATATTGGCTGAGACCTTAATGATGTTGAATGTGTCCCAGAAAGAGTAAGGGAGAGAGAAAAGAACAGAAGCTGAAGCTCTTATGGTACACAGAATTTAAGGACCAGGGAAGGAAGAGAGGCTATGAAAGAGATTGAACTGTGGTTCTCTGGAGGATCAGGGGTGGTATCGGTGAGCATCCCATCTGCTAATGAAGAGACTGCACAGGTAATACAGCAAATTTGAATTCTGATAGAAATAAATACCTTTTAAAAAATAAATATATCCCTTATTTGCTTTGTCTACTTGTTTTGAGACAGGGTCTGGCTGAGTAGCTCAGGCTGGCCTTGAACTCTTCATCCTTCAGCCTCAGCCTCTTGAGAGCTGGGATTGTGGGCTTGTGCCACCATGCACCACTGTACTTGCCCAATATGGTAAGCCTAGCGAGTGAGGACGAAAACGTGCAGATGTGTTAGAAGAAGCACAGGCCTAGGACTCCAGAGGGCAGGAGGTGAAGAGAGAGATGGTTCTGGGAGCCCATCTTCAAAAACCAGGCTGCGGGGCAGTAGGGAAGGGATGGGGCAAAGACAGGGAGCCCTCTCCTAGACAGAATAGAAACTTTGTGTTGTCATCTGTCTCCCACAAGTCACAGACCTCCTGACATAATGTCCATGCCTCAGTTTCCCTTGTAATAAGATCTTCCCAAGGCCTACTCTCCAGGCATTAGGAACTCAATAAATGTTTGCCAGCTTAAATTCCTAGACAGAATTTCTCTAGCAAGTCAGAAGAATAAAGGTCACTTAAGAAGGCACAATATTTTAGCCTCTATTTGAAAATTACAGCCTAGGTTTAATCACGATATTGTCTTCTATTAAAAAAAAAAAGAAGAAGAAGAGAAAAATTACTGCCTGACTCATTTTGGCAAATATAGTTTAGACTGACCAGAATGGCCTGGGAAGTAACCTCAACTCTGTACTTCTATTTAATAAAGATACTTCTATTTAATAAAGATACTGTATTAGTCAGGGTTTTTGAGAGAAACAGAACTTACAGAATGATTATATCTATACAGAAAGGGGATTTATTAGAATGGCTTAAAGGCTGTGTTCTAGTCTAACAATGGCTGTCCACCAACGGAAGTTCCAAGAATCTGATAGTTGTTCTGTTCACAAGGTTAGATATCTCCCCTGGTCTACATTGTACACTGGAATGTCAAAGAAGTGGGCTCTAATGCTTGCCAGCGAGCACAGGCAGGCAAAGAGAGCAAGTTTCCTTCTTCCTCGTCATTTATAGAGGGCCAGCAGAATGTATGGCCCAGATTAAAGGTTGGTCTTCCCACCTCAAAAGATAAGGATTAAAAGTCAGTCTTCCCACTTCAATGATTTAATTAAGGAAAAAAAAAAAAACCCTCACAGGCGTACACGGCGGCTTGGGTTTTGGTAATTCCAAGAACAGCCCCTGCAGGCACATACCGCATTTTACTGTAGAGCACAGCGCCGGTTCTTCTACGCTGCTAATATAAAGTTACAGCAGCAACAGGAAATCAATTAATTAATTGTCTTGAGCTTTCTCAGGATCATGGAGTTTAGTAGATCCCGAGAGGTTGAAGAAAAATCAAAATAAAAGCAACAAGGCACCCAAACCAGCCCATCAGGTGCTCAGGGGGTTGTGAGACCCGCGGGAAGCAGCATCCCCCAGCTGTTCTGACAGCAGCCGCTCCACGTGGTTCCCAAGCTGCCTCTCCTTCTTTACACAGCTAAGTGAAATCCACTCACCCCATCAGAGGAATAAACCAACCACAAAACAAACCCATTAAAAGGCCACTCAAGTCTGCCTGAAGTGATCCAAAGCAGAGATGCTGACTCGCAAGAGCTTTCAAAGAGACATGTTTTGCATTTCCACTCTGAAAGCTTGTGTCTGCGTCTACACTGGAGATCCCTGTCGGGCAAGAGCAGGGAGCAGCCTGGGCTGAAAGTGGAGCCCAGGACTCTGCGCTAGCTGTTTAGGAATGTGGACGGGGCACAGACCTGGAGTCAGAAGAGGCTCTTGTTAGATGGAGAAAGAGAGAAATGGTTACATGGAAAACCTTGGATGTTGAGGTTGGGTTAGACCTGTGTTCAAACCCCAGATTTCCTCCACTGTTCTGCAGGCAGAGCTTTAACGTGACGGTTGTAAGCAAAGCTTTAGAGTTAGATGTGCTTGCGTTTGGTGCCTAGTGCTACGGGCAGAATGAAGAATGCATTCTCCTTAAAGCCATTATAGCACAATGGCTTCAAGAAAGGGAAAATGATAACAGAATTCCGGGAAAGAGAACTAGGAAGGTCCCTGCCATACTGTGGGGAG
Organism: Chionomys nivalis; assembly: GCF_950005125.1. Lineage (NCBI taxonomy): Eukaryota > Metazoa > Chordata > Mammalia > Rodentia > Cricetidae > Chionomys > Chionomys nivalis. The sequence goes on from NC_080088.1 coordinate 62,978,455, forward strand.
GAAAAGAAGCCCATCCACCATGGTCGGGGGGTGGAGTTAGAGGACTGGGAGAGAGGGGCCCATGAGAGTAGGGAAGAGCAAGTGGCAGTCACTGGCTCACTGGCAGGCTTAAACTCCGAAGGGAAGTAGTCCGTTCAGTCACCGGGCTTGGGTTGGGGATGCTTAGGGGTACAGTCTGTACTTCTACCTGTATGAGGACTCCCAGGAGGAGGCTGCCCTGTACATGTGTGGTAGGGGCCCACCTGACAGCTACCCTGCTGTACCTCCTGACTCTGGACAGACCTAAGGCAAGACCACTCCTCCCTTGAGGCTGCCCAGCCTGACTCTTAAGCCCTTGAGAGCCCCACTGGGGAATGCAGAAGGCCACTGAGCATTTAGGCCAGTGGGCCATCCATGAGCTCTGTGGAAGGGGAGTGACACATAGCGTTGGGAAGAAAACTGTTGACACATATCACAAGGGACAGATGGAGTCCTGCCACCAGTGATGGTGAGGGCTGTGTGTACCTAGATGGAGGATGCAGCAGGATGAGCCTACCGGGCTGGGAGCGGACAACAGGCTTCTCCACAGCTGGATTTTACGCTTAGACCTACCCTCCCAGGGGCCTTTCTATCAAGAACAGTAGGACCCCAGAGGACAGGACAAGGACCAGGTTTCCCAAAGCAATGGAACTGGCGTAGGGCAAAGGAATAGTTCCAACTGAGCATTGTACCTTGAATTATTTGAATAGCTATTCAAAAGAAGCCAAGATAACTAACTGGGCTGGGAGGAACCAAAAACAAAAACAAAAAACAAAAATGACTCTTTTGTCTGCTTCCCATCCTCCACTCAAACCCGGAGCTCTGTGACTCGATCAGTGTTTGTGTGTTTCTGCTCCTCAGGAGGATTTGGGGTGCTAGAGGCTAAGATGAGCTATAGAAAATAATGGACCAAGTAACACACACATCACGGTCGCCGGGGCAGATATCACAGTCCACCTTGCGACGAGCTTTTTAAATACAGGTTCTAACATAACTTAGACTCTGGGCCTCCATTTTTTCATTTACAAACTGAGGGTTATAGTGCTGCGGGAGAGTCATTGCGACCACTGAGGGAAACGGCATGCTCTAAGCACCGGGACAGCGCGCGCGCAGCACAGAGCTGTGCCCAGAACGTCATTCCCAAGCTCTCTCAGGCTTCCGTTCTCTGCCTCTATAAAGTAGAATATCCCTCCATGAAGCAGTTATCTTGTAACCCGCCGGTGACACAATAGGTATGCTGAGAGGAGATCGCCCTTTCCTTTTTCTGTAGCCTTTCTGAAGAACGAATCTATTTCTCATTTCCCACCTCAAGTAAATTCGGGGAGATGGGGCAATCATCTTGTTTCTTTGTAACGGTGAGGAGGCAGAAGTGCCCGTCATGTGGGGCAGGTATAGTACAGGCACTGATCACTTCTAGTTAGAAGGCAGAGGTACAGTCCACCACCAAGCCAGTGAATAGGTCTTGGGAAAAGAGGCCGACTTGGCATGTAGAGATGGTGGAGGGTGGTCCAGGCAGGCAGTCCAAAGCACAGCGGCCTGCAACCAAATCAGGGAAGGCAAGAGGATGGGGGAAGAGGGCCACTATGGGGAGCTGAGGGCAGGTCTCATACAATGGCTCCATGTTATCGAACTGAGAGTTCTTTTTCTTTCCTTTTTTATTTTATACACATTGGTGTTTTGACATGGGCATTGGGTACCCTGGAACTGGAATTACAGTCAGTTTTGAGCGGGCATGTGTGTCCTAGGAACTGAACCCGGGTCCTGTGGAAAAGCAGTCAGTGCTCTTAACCACTGAGCCATCTCTCCAGCCCCAAACCGAGAGTTCTTAACATGCTTTTCTTCTGATGTGTTGTGAAAGGAAAAAGAAAGCGCTAGCATAAACTGAGTCTCGGCACCGAGACCGCTGCCCTGTCGATATCGTATGAGCATACTGGCACTAGGTATTCACTAGAGGAGCAAACGTGAGTTCAGGAAGGTTAGTCATCTGCCCAAGGTTACACAACTAAAAATAAACCAAGTCAAACTTGGGTTTGCCTGATCCACAGCCAGTGTTCTGAGAAAAGGCCCTCGGGCCTTCCGTGTTCTACCTGTTTGCTTGTGACTACGCCTTTCTCTTCAGCTCTTGGGTTTAAGGAAGTCATGATGCTTTGTGTTCTGTTACCAATAAATTAACACAGAGGTGGAAGGTGTGCAGTCTGAAAATCAGACTCAACAGAGAGCTGTTTCTAGTTCAGGGTAAAAGAAAACCTGCCCCTGCCCCATGTATGCCCATGATGTCAATTTCGATTATCCAGAGGGAGAGGAACAGGGTCAGGGCCCAAGATTCGGCTTAAAAAAGGCAAAGCAGAAATGCCGGAAGCCCTGGGAGACTCGGTTTTTCTATAGCTTCTTGCTGTTTAAGCCTGGGAGATTATATTTAGAGGCACATTCTGAGTCAGGAAACACGGTGACAAATGTTTATCTGGCAGAGAGCGCTTTAGAGAGAAGGCTCAAAAGGCCTGCTGCCTCAGCTAGGGCTTACGTCGTGAGACCTAGGATAGCTTGGAATTTGTACTACACATCAGGTAGAGGAACTTGGTCTGTGAGCCCAAGGGTCCAATTAAGTGTAAAACCCCCTGTTTACCCAAAGCCAAGACTCAGAGAGGCATGCAAACCCCTCAAAGCTCACACAGACCCAAAGAAGCAGAACCAAGACATGGGACCAGAGATTGGACCCCTTGGCTTCCCCATGGAGCTGCTCTAAGGGGGATAGACTCACCTGACTAAAGGCTGAAAAATGATTACTGTCCCAATGGCCTCTGATGGGTTTTGCTAGAATGACAGAATTTTTACAACTAAAGGTGGCAGTGGAAATAATCTAGTCCACTGGTCACGATTTATAGATGAGAACATGCGGGCCCAGGGCATGTTGTGGCTTGTTGTGAGGCCAGAACAATTTTAGCTAAGGAATCTGCCTGTGGCCAACACTGAGTGATTTGTATGTTCATGTCTGATAAGTATGACTATGATGTGTATATGCATGTGTGCACATATATATATTTACACATATATATACATACATAGTATACATACACATACAAACTGTGTATGCATGTATATGCACTTACATATATTATGTATCCATAATGTGTCTACATAACATACATCCCACTGACCATGATGGGCACCATCACCCCCAGCCCCACACACTCCAGCGTGGAGATCCCAGAGGTAACCCCATCATATCCTTACCTTTAGACAGCATCCTGTCCTAGTCAGAATACCTGGGGCCAGGCAGTTTGTATAGAAAAGACGTTTACTCTGGCTCACGATCCTGGAGATTGCCAAGTCCAGAAGCGTGGTGATTCGCATCTGTTCAGCTTCCGGTAGGGGCAGCCTGCTGCTTCCCAGGCTGGGTAGCAAACTGTCTGTTGATAGAAGGGGCAAAGCATGGGAGACAGCCCCACTGTAGCGCTCGCCATCACTGTCCCCACCCTGCAAAGCTGAGAAGTCATCCAGGGAAAGCTTTCCGCCCACTCCTGAGAGCTCTGCCTTCAGACCCCAACCCCCCTGGCCAATCCACACCTCCAGCATCACCACGTGGAGGAATCAAGAGTCAAACACATAAACTCTGAAGGGGTTCACTCAAACCATAACACTTACCTCTCTAGTTTTGCAAAGGAGATAACATGTGGCCTACTTTTAAAGACGCCAGCAAAAGAGTTCTCAAACATTTGGTTCTTTCCCGGTTTGAAAGTCCCTGTATTTGGCACATAGACTTGGAAAGGTGAAGCAGAAATCTGAGTCCAGTGCTCTATGGTGTTTGTCTCAACAGTCCTGAATACTAAGCATTTACAGCATTCTGGTGATAAGAAACATCTGACGAAAATGTGTTCACCCTCGAAACTTACCTGGTCCCACAGCCACCTCCCTCTAGTCAGCTTGCCAAGCACCGCGAGCCCACTCTGCCTTGGGGAAAAAAAGGCTGGGAGCCCTTTTTGCCTCTTTGCCATTTGCATTGCTACCCAGCTGAAGCTGCTCCCCAAGGAAGCACTTTCTGCAGTCAGACAGAAGGAAACCAGGATGCTGTTCCTCTGGGATTCCTGCAGTCACTTCACCATCCTCTCAGAGACCCCCCCCTCCCGCATCTGACGTGACTTGTCCTTTAAAACAGGCTTGTGAGAAAGATGCATTTATGCCCAGCGTTGCATTCCCGCACAATCCCTCTGGCGCCAAGGCTGGAAATGATCTGTGCAGGGCACACAGCCAGCCTAATTATTCCCATACTCACAGATGCAGGGAATCCCGGCTCACTGGCCCAGGGGAGGGAAGGAACCTCCCTCTTTTTGACAGTGTCTTCCTCATGGATATGCTTAGCAGTAATGACTGTCTGGGAGGAGGGATGGGATGAGCTGTGACTGGAAGGATGGGTAAGATTTGCTTAAGGTGCCCTCTGGCAGGAAGATGGGATCACCCACAGTTGGGGATAGTGAATGAACCTGGGACTTAGGGCAAGCAAGAGAGAAAGGCATGTATTTGTTGGGGAGGAGGAAGATGAAACCAGTCAGGATCCTAAGAGGAACAGGACCAGATGGGATCATTCCAGGAGGGTTATCGGCAAAGCTGTGAGCTGGGCAAGCCACAAACAGTACAGGGACTTAGACCCAAACATTGTCACCTCTAGACACCAAAAGACAATGACCGAGATGGTGAGAGTTGTGCAAAGCAGCTGTTTTAGAAGGAACAGAAACCAAGGACACAGGCCAGTTGGAGGCAATTACAGATTCAGGCAGGGAGGATGGTCGAGTTCACAGTTCAGGACCTCACAACCCACAGGCGCCTTCAGGGCCAGGCGGGTGGCCTGGCAATCTTCACAGGCTGTGTCTTTTGTAGATTTTGCAAAAGGCAGGAAACTTTTAACCGTAGTTTCCTTTTACAACACACATCAAGTGTTGCGTGGCTTTGGAGTAGTAGTGGGCATCTTGGGAATCTGGATATGGAGGAGACAGGTTTGGAAAGTGGACTAGATTTGAATTACTTTTGTGTTGTCCACTCAGTTCATCGCCGACTCTCTCCTTGCCCTTGGATTGCGTGGCTGTCATCTTTGTGGAGAAGTAGAGCCTACTAGCCTGCTGGGGAGTGTCCGCCACCCCTTACTGATCTGTTGCTGAAAAGCTGACATCTTCGAAGATGTCTGAGCTTAATTTTCCAGAAACTGATAGGAAATGGCATGGAGGAGGAAGTTCCATTGGAGATGTGTATGTGAGGAATGAGGATGGAAGCACTGAGAGAGGTTGGCAAGGATATGGTATCAGTCATTCTGAGTAGCTACAGATGGCCATGTGACCTGAGGAAGGATGGGGCTCAGGGTACCCTCTATAGACCATAGCAGAACACTCACCATGTAACACTCTACTGGGGACATCAAAGACAAATTAGCTTATAAGAGTCATTGTCACCATCCTGGCAGCAGTGGCAATATTTTAAAAAGAGACATTTGTGTCCCTCTGGCTATCAGACTATTGAATAATGGGGAATATCCCCAAGAATATCATGTTGGAGGAAGGGATAGGCTAAAAAGTCTGGTGCCAGCCAGAGGAGTTTGTCTTCCAGGAAGAGACTTTACACGGTTCTGACAACTAGTCAGACAGCCTTACAGGACAGATGCCAGCCTGGACACAAATGGTCAGTGATGGGCAGGACTGTACCTTAACTAGGTCTGCTTAGTTGTATATACCTCTTGCCTTTTATTTAAAACTAAAGCTTGGACTGGAGGGATAGCTCAGGCATTAAGAGCACTTGTCACAGCCAGGCTGTGGTGGCATACTCCGTTAACTCCAACACTTGGGAAGCAGAAATCAGCAGATCTCTGAGTTTGAGACCAGCCTGGTCTACAGCGAGTTCCAGGACAGCCAGGATTACACAGAGAAACCTTGTTTTGAAAAACAGAAAGAAAGAAAGAGAGAGAGAGAGAGAGAGAGAGAGAGAGAGAGAGAGAGAGAGACGGAGGGAGGGAGGGAGGGAGGGAGGGAGGGAGGGAGGGAGGGAGGGAGGGAGGAAGGAAGGAAGGAAGGAAGGAAGGAAGGAAGGAAGGAAGAAAGAAAGAACGAGCCCTTGTTGCTCTTGTAGAGGACTCAGACTTGGTACCCAGTGACACAAATGACCATTTACAGTGTCTATAACTTCAGTTACAGGAGATCCATTGCTTTCTTTTGATCTCTTCGGGTATCAGGAATGCTGTGTACAAACACAAATGCAGGTAAAATACACAGACATATAAAATAAATTTAAACCCGAGCTTCATATTAAGACTCCAAAGATGAAAATGGGGGTCCCTGGGCCTCTTAGTTGCTCTCTCTAGTGCTGCCACGTGGAATGGATCTCCTTTTTCTCCTCTGCACTATTCTTTGTCTTGTTGATGAGCGTGTTGAAGACAGGTGGCCAAGTGCCGCTTTCAAGGGCTGCTAGAACCGAGGCTCTTTCACTAACAACCCCAGAAACACTTACCAGAAAACTTGAGGTGTCTGAAGTCTTAGTTCCATAGGAAGAAAATGATAGAGGTCTTTCCAAATTTAAAAACAGTTTGGACAGTTGACATGATTGCTAGACATGGTGGCTATGGGCAGAGGAAAGCCGATCTCTGGGAGACTGATCTACATGGAGAGTTCCAGGCCAGTCATGATTACATAGTAAGACCATGTCTCAAAGTAATGATAGACAAATAGATAGACATATAGATGATAGACAGACAGACAGGTAGATAAATGTAATTTTAAAAATTTACATGATTTACAAAGAAATGCATACTTAAACCATTCTAGCCAACTAATGGTGAAAGAAAATATAGTTTCCTTCAAATCTATTAAAGACTGGATTGTATTTCTGCTCGTTCTCTAGAAAATCACATGGTAAACTTGAGGAGTAGAGTGTATGTAGGCAAGAGATGAAGAGAAAGTCTTACAGGTATTTAAGACAATTAAAGACATTATTATCTTTCTGAATCCCTTTCTGAAGGGGGAATGCCTGAAAGACACAAAAGGCAACTGTGATGGTATTCTTATGATGGTAAACTTTCTTTTCTTACACAGACTTGTTCCTCAGAGACTTCTGCCAACAACTCAGTGGCCAGAACTGTCACATGACTGTCCCTAGTTGCCAGTTAGGCTGTGAAAGGAAGAGCCTGAACTTTCTAGACTCAGGGGGAGATGACAGGGAAGGGATGTTAAAGTGGGCTTTGAGAGCCAGCCAAGGTAGATGGTTCAAAGTTTGAAAACCACAAGTTCTATGAGCCACGAGGGTTTGAGGCCCACAATTCCTTCTGTACCTTTGTGATGGTTGGAGTGAGAAATGCCCCACATAGGCTCAGGCATTTGAATACTTGGTCCTCAGTGGGTGGTGCTTCTTGGGGAGGTTACTGGAATCCTTAGAAGGCATGGCCTCACTCGAGAAAGAACATCAGTGGGAGTGAGGGGAGCTTTGAGAGTTTCTAGCCACACCCTACCTCCAGTTCGGTCTCTCTGCCTCCTTGGTGTGGTTGAGCTCTCTCAGTTTCCTGTTCTAGCCCCCGCTGTCATGCATTCCTTACCACTCATAATCTCTAGCCCTCTGGAACCATAACCAAAAATAAACTCTTTTTTCTCCCAAAAGTCACTTTGGGCTATGCTGTTTCATCAGAGCAACAAAAAGTACCTAATACTGTCCTTCCTGTGTGTGGAGCACGGTGAAGAGACTTTGCTGTTTCTTTGAGAATTTTCTATTGCACTATCTTATAGGTCCATTTGGAAGTAGATCTTTGTCTCCATTCCTTCTGCATCTCATGCCCACATCCAGAGTCTCATAGTTCCCCAAGTTCATGCCTTCCTTGACTGTTCACTAAACTAACTAGGCTCCAGTCAGTGCCCCAGCCCTCATGAACCTACCAGGCTAGTGGACAAGGCAGCTTCGAATGTCATTTTTTAAAAGTTCTTAAACAGCAAGGCCTGGCTTGTCAAATAAAGTGGCTTGTTTGGTCAAAAGCAATAGACAAGTTTTTCCACAAACTTCTTTTAGGAAGAGGAGAAGGAGGAGGAAAAGAAGGAAGGAAGAAAGGAAAGAAGGAAGAAAGAAAGAGAGAGAGAAAGAAAGAAAGAGAAAGAAAGAAAGAAAGAAAGAAAGAAAGAAAGAGAGAGAGAAAGAGAGAGAGAAAGAAAGAGTTAGCTCTACATGACTGGTTTGACTGTTGAATGACTCTGCTTCTTTGAAAATTTGTCTGCTTTCTCCTCCTAGACTGACCAGTTCCTTCTGAAGACAAGGCTGATTTAATGGCTGATTAATTTCCTTATCCTCAGGAGCGCAGTTAGTGCTGGCACATAGTAGGAACTCCAGAAATATTTGCGGTGGGGAATGGAATCTAGTTTATGTCTTTAATAAAGACTGTCAACTTGGCAGCTGGGCTCATCTTCGCTTTGGGTGTGTACTCTCTGGCTTACGGGGGTGTAAGTGGAACAATGAATTGTTTTAAGCTTCATAAACCGTTTTGTGTGAGCCCCTCCTAGTACCACACACATACACACACATATATGTCTTGCCCCAGTGAGGCCCCTGCAGGGTGATATTAGCTCCAAGAGACTAGGCAGGATCAAATATCCTGGAGCATGCACCATGTCTTATCTATCTCTCACACACACCTTTACCTTCTTAGAAGCAGTGAGGAGACTTGGCTCTTTCTACTGAAGGAAGTGATGGCTACAGGGAGCTGAACTCAGGTGCCTTTCTCCCCTCTGTCTTCTCTCATTTAATTCTAGAGTTTCTTTAACACACATATGTTGTTCCAAATCTCAAGCACCCAGAGAAGTCTTTAGTGACCCTCTGCCTGTTCTTACATGAAGTTGAGTACATCCCCCACTCCGCCACAAGAACAATGTCAGTTTATTTTAATTCAAAGAAAACAAAGCACTGTGGAATTTTAATATAATTTGTCTGTTATGATTTTTTATGCCCTTGAGATATCTCTTTCAGCCTCGAGTGACAGAAAGTGGACTGTTTTGTGGAGTGTCCCATCCCCCATTCTTAGCTTGCTTTCTATTGCTGGGATGAAGACCTTGACCATAAAAACTTGGAAGGGGAGGGTTTGTTTCCTCTTACAGCTTACAGTACATCATGAAGGAAAGCCGGGGCAGGAACTAAAGCAGAGGCCATGAAGGAACGCGGTGTTCCATAGCTCGCACAGACTGCTCAGGTTTCTTAGACAGCCCAGGCCCACCTGCCCAAGGGTAGCACTGGCCGAAGTGGGCTGGGCCCTCCCATGGGCTGGGCCCTCCCAAGCCCTCCCACATCAATTGTTAATCTGGAAAAGGCAGACAGGCTTGCCTACAGGCCAGTCTGATGGAGGCACCTTTCCCTCCAGTGGAAGTTTCCTCTTCCTGGATGACTCTAGCTTGTGTCAAGTTGACAAAAAACAACTGACCAGCCCACCCACGGACGTCACTGTGAGCATTGACTACCTGGACTAATTGGAACGGCGTTGATCTAGGACACACTTCAGAAGCCACCTGCTGCCTGGAAGGCAGGCAGGGGAGGTCAGCGGGACCTGATGCTTGATTATGTCCAACTGCTTCTGTGTCTTGATCCACCCACAGGAAGGATGCTTGGATATGAAAAGAAGCATCCCTGTGTGCCTGGAGCTGTTTCTTCAGTGTAACAGTTGGGAAAGCAGGCTGGGCCAGAGTCTGACAGCTCTAGGTTACAATCATAGTTGTATATCTTTGGGCAAGTGACTGAGTCTTTCTGGGCCTCAGTTTGCCCATCTACAAAATGAGACAATGGCTATTTACTCACCTAGGACATCTATGGGATGGCCGTGATTGTGTCTCTGATTCATACATTGGTTGTTAGGTGGCTGGGGGTATATGTCATGACTTGGCTACGGGTGGGTATGGTTAGAAGTACTGGCTCCAGCTGGCTTTTCAAAGGCTTCCAGATTCTGAGCCCTGCACAGTTTTATCAGTTGTGATTTTATTAATTCTTTATTGGTCCCTCAGCCCCGGCTCCACTTCACTCATTTATGGAAAACCGAGACCTATGATTTTCCTGCTGGCATTTGGTTCAGACACTGGTTTCTGAAGATTTCCTGCCACTTGAGAGGACGTCCTTGGAGCTTCTCTCTCTCTCTCTCTCTCTCTCTCTGTGTGTGTGTGTGTGTGTGTGAGAGAGAGAGAGAGAGTGTCTGTGTGTGCCTGTGCCCATGAGACGTGGTCTTCTTCAGATCTACATTACAGACAGTTGTGAGCTTCCAAACACTAAACTTGGTCCTCTGAAAGAGCAGCTAGCGCTCCTTACTGTTGAGCGTTTCTCAGGATTACTTTCCACTTCCGCTGTGCCCTGGGGTGGACTTGTAGAGCGAGTGTGGACGGAGCCTTGTTCTACATGCTGGGGACACTTACTGCTAATACTTTCCTACAGTGGCCAGAAGGGAGATTTCGGGTGGAACTGTGCCAGTCTGACACGTGAACGGAGACTGGCAGTTCACCCTCCTCTGTTCTGGGGAACCCCTGGGAGCTTCACTCCCGCTGGTCCTGTTTCCTGGATACCTTAGAGAAAGGGGTGGGGATGAGGTCAGAGGAGAGAAACACACAGTGAGACACACACAAACCCAGACAGGAAGGCAAATGAGACGTAAACAAAGGGAGAGGGGCCTGCAGACAGCTGGCAGGAGCTGGAGGTCTGAGGGAGACACTCGGAGAGAGAAGAAAAGCAAACTGGACACGTAGGGGAGATGCAGTTTAAGAGAGAAGTTAGATGTAGGGGGGCAGATAGGAAAAAAACAGCGGCTGGGCTGGAGACATGGAGGTGGCACCCAGGAGGCTTCTTGCTGAACTTCTTTTTTGGCTCTCCGCAGCAGGCCGAGGCTCATGTTCAGAAGACACGCTTGGGAAAGTGGGCCAGGAAGACTTACAGGGACAGCTGGGCTTCAGCTGCGGTTGACAGTGGCCAGCCTGTTAATCCAGAGCCTAGGCTACAGGCAAAGCAGGGGAACTCAGACTTTCCCCACAGCTTCTCTTGGGACAAAGATAAGGCTCCTGTGGCCCAGCACAGCCAAGGGAAAGCAGAGTGTCCAAGGACACACTGGGGAGCCTGCCAGGGACCTGGGGCTGTACCCCTCTGGACCAATCTAGCCTGACAGGCCTCTGTTGGCATCTTGTGAACATGGGGAGTAGCCAGCCCATAGCTGAACAGTGCCACCCTGCCCGCTGCCTTGCCCAGAGGCACGTGCTGTCCCCTAGGCTTCAGGAATGCCTCTCTTACAGCCGAGAGGCTAATAACCAGACAGCCATGTTCTCCACACAGACATGCTCACTGGAAAATGCCTCCCTGGGCAAGCTCCTCTGTTGTCAGGATAGCATCTCCAGAAGCCCCCAAAGGCAGAACCAGGGAAAAGACCTCAGGTACAATCATGGCCTGGGGGAGTCCTGGTCCTGGGGCATCTCCAACTTGTTTTGTGTTCCCCTAACTCCTTCTTGTTTCTCTGCACATGCCCACAACGGCCAAGGCCCCTGCTCTGCCTCTGCGCTCTTTTTTCTCTTTCTGGCATGTTGGCCTACTCCTGTCTTACAAGGTTTCAGGAGACTTTATCCCTAGGCTCCTATCTCTTGTGGCCAGCTCCTTGGCTGATCTAGAAGGTCACTGCCCTTGGGGTCCCAGGAGATGGGCTTCTGTTTTCCTGTAGGCAGGATGGAAACTCCTTAAAAAACAAAATGCCATCCAAGTGATGCTGGGCCCTCAGGGCTGACACTGCTGTATGAACTATAATGTCAGAGAAAGCCAAGTCCCTCTGTAGACTAGGAAACTGAGCCCAGGTAAACTCCCAAAATAACAGCAGTCTTGTTCTTACCACCCATGGAGTCAACATGAGCTTGAGGATTCTCAGTGGGGTCAGATCACCAAAGTGTGAGCCCTGTGAAACTGGGGTGTAGAGTGACAGCAGAGTCAAAGTCATGGTGAAACCACTCTGGGAGCTGACACCTGCGGCATTGTCAGGATGGTCAGTGTGGGAGCCAGCCATGATAAGATAAATATGAACAGATCACCCAAAGGAAGTCCTTTACTTCCAACCATTATCACCTGCCAGAGTAGGACTCAGCCATAAGTTTAATGGAGGCCTGAGTCTTAGTAGTTTACCCTGAAGCAATACCTGGTTGCAGGAAGGACCATAAACTAAGATTACCTGAGCACCACCCAAAAACAGACCATCCAAAGGAAATGCCTGATGTTCCAACTACTGTAGATAGGATCTCCTGCCAGCACACACTTACCAGGAGACCCCTAGACAAATGTCAGTCAATGGAGGTCCTGAACCTCAGAAACTCCTCAGCCCCACCTTTACTACTATAAAAACTCAATTCTAACTGAGCTCGGGGCTCTCTGTTTATTCCAACACGTTGGACATGCGGAGAGACTGAGTTTGCAAACTTGCAAAAAAAATAAAGGCTCTTTGCTTTTACATACGGGACTCGGGCTCCTTGTTGGTGTTTGGGAAACTTCGCAAATTTGGACCTAACAGTCAGGAGGCAGCTTGAACCTCTCTATCAGGGACCGTCTCCTTCCGTTCCTGTTTCCTGTGGCCTGGAGAGCTTTTCCCCATGCGCCATCACGCAGCGCTCTCCCCACGGGCCTTCCAGTGGGCACCTTATCTGCAGAGGGAAGTTGATTACAGCGAGGCAGTGCTGCAGCCACGAATAACCCCAGGTCCAGGATTCACGGCCTAGGCGCTTGCCAGTCCAGCTTTAAGCAGGAGGTACTGGTCCCACAGAACACTATCTCCCTTTACTTCCCTCTGGATAGGAATACCTGAAGAAGCAGGAAAGATCTCACCTCCTGTGATGCCGTGGATCAACAGTCCTAGAAACAAAGAAAACCTCCAGCCTGGGGTGGAGATGGTGGTTGGGGGTGGGGGATAGGAGGGTGGGAGTTTTTCCTTAGAAGCAGTCAACTCTGCAAGGCAGAAAAAAAGTGGGTGGTTCTTTGACTGTTCGTCTTGCCCCCTCCCCCAAACACACTTGTGGAAAGCTAACCACTGAGATCAGCCCCTACTTTGAACTTGGCCTCCCAGCCTGTGTAACTTAGAGAGGTGCCGCTGTTGTTTGTACACTACCTGGCTGGCTGTATTTTGTTACAGCATCCTGGAAAGACTGCGGCTGGTGCAGTTGCTTGGCTATAGAATGAGCAGTGGCCACAGGCTCCACGGGGGGGGGGGGGGCGAGGGGCGGGGAGATGAGGAGTGTTTGTTGTGCTTTGTCCCTGGTTATGGTTGACCTGGAAGAACTCCACTGTAGGCAGATAACACTCCGCTGCTCTAGGATCAGCCCTTTGCTAACATTTCAATACTGAAAAACACTTTCAGTTGATTCTATGGGCTTTTTCTAATGACACTTTTCTCTCTTTTAATAATTCCACCTATTTCCATTTTATTGCATCAGTCATACCCATCTATCTCTATCTCTATCTATCTCTATCTATCTCTATCTATCTATCTATCTATCTATCTATCTATCTATCTATCTATCTACTACCTAGAGAGAGAGTCCCATTTTGTAGCCCTGTTTTCCCCTAGACTTGTAATCCTCCTGCCTCAGCCTCCTGAGTATTTTGATTTTAGGAGTGAGTCACAAAGCCTAAATGCGGGGTGAATGTTTTCTGATAGGGACTTAGCCCCACGATGCCTGTTTTAAGGCAGCGAACCAAGAGAAATCCCAGAAGTTTGTGCAGGGGAGCAGTCAGTGCACACTCGGGTCTGACAGGCTTCATGTGGGAAAGGAGGCACGCAGCCCTCTTTCATCATCTCAGAGACCTTAGCTGCCCCAGGAGAGGGGATAATACTGGCCATTCTTTGCTAGCTCTGTGAGGATGAGATGCAATGGCCTGTACGGAGTAGAAAGAACAGACTCTGAAACGGCGTCCTAGAATTTGCCTCCTGATAGGGTCACCTTCATCTCCCCTCCTCCTACAGTGGGGTTCGGGGTTGAGTGACATGGCCAGCAGAATCTAGCAAGGAGGTGGGATGTAGTTTTCCAAGTTAGGTCTAGGAAAACATTGAGGCTACCTGCTCAGTTACCGTCTCTTTGTGGGGAAGACATTGTCATGCTGTGAACAGCCCTTTGAAAGAAAGGTTTATTTGAGAAGAAACTGAGGCTCCCCAACAGCCATTTTAGAATTGATACTATAGCCACAGTCAAGAAACCTGTAGCCCCAACCCCTGGCAGACTTAGCCAGTCACTCCTCAGTTCCCAGTCTTCAGAAATGATGTGACATAATTCGCGCTCATTGTTTCAAAAGGTTGTTTGGGCAGCAATAGATAAGCCTAAGATAAGCACTTGGTCAAAGTTATCTATTTAATCACTATTAATATTAACAAACATTGGAATTCCTAAAGAATAATCAATTTAAAAAAAAAGAATAATCAAGTTGTCCCTAACCAACCTGAAAATCAATGTCGTCTGGCTGTTCTAGTTTTCTTTTTGCTGTGATTGACAAGACCTTTCCACCAAAATCAGGATTGGGCTAGCATGTACTTGCTGGTCACCACCCATTACTGAGAGAAGCCGGAGCAGGGAGGGAAGCAGAAACCACAGAGGAATTCCTCTTACTGACTTGTTCTCTGCCTTGTTCCTTGACCCATTTGCTCAGCCCAGGCCACCTGCTTAGGGATGGTGCTGCCCGCAGTGGTCTGATCTCTGCCAAACCAGTTATCAATCAAGACAATTTCACATAAACATGGCCATAGCCCAATCTCATTCAGGCAGCCACGCAGTTGAGATTCTCCCAGATGTTTCTAGGCTGTGGCAAGTTGGTAGCTGAAGGACACAGGAATTGGTGGCTCACACTTGTAATCCCTGCACTCGGAAGAGAGGTTTCTGTGATTTGGAGGCCAGCTTGGGCTATATAGTGAATTCCATGCCAGCCTAGGCCACAGAGTGAGACCCCCATCTTGAACAACTACAGCAACAAACAAACAAAAAAAATAAAATAAAACAAACAAGCCGAAACCAAAACCCAAAGAAAACTAGTATTAATGTTTATCAAAACCCCCTATTCTTCGAAAGCTCTTTCTTGTCTCTCAGGCCTTAAATCCTAACTTTGTCAGATTTCTGTTAAGCACACATGGTCTCAGTTATACAGTTCCATGGAAATAGAAGTTTTGGACACTAATTCACACACTAGTGGAGATGATTTTGTTGAGGAAGATCCCTTTGTTGGTTTCCTCGCGTGGGTGAGGCTAAAGGAGGTCTGCTTTTTCAGTAGGATGGTTATTAGCCTTATACAGCAATTTATATTTATATTTAAATAAATTTCTAAAAGAGAAATATCCAGCTGCCTCTCTGTACTCGCTGTGTGTCTACTGTCCCGAAAGCGCATGGGTAGCCATGGTACTACTGCCTGTATGGGAATTTTCATCACTGCAGGAAGTTCCTGCCCACGTGCCCATCTAGATGTTCAGTGGGTTCTGAATGTAGGACCTGTGTAGCAGAGGGCTCAGTGTGTTCTAGACCTTGTCCTCTTCCCGGTAGCTCTGAGGCAGGAGAGATGGAGTCCTCTGTTCTGGAACGCACATCCAGGACGCCAGCAACGGGTCTTGGGGAGAATGTCCCATTGTGTGTGTCCCTATCACTGTTAGTTTCTGTTGCCATGGTCCTTGGTGTTGATAGTCAGTTGTTCAGTTGCTATGGTGGCACAGGATGTCCAGAAGCAAACTCAGTCCCATTGCCTGTCCCCACCAGTGACCGTGTTTCATACGTGGCCCTGCCGCCCTTTCTCCTCTTGTATGTCTACAAGTCAAATTCTCTTAGTCAAGCCTTCGAGCCATTGTCTGCTCCTGTTCCCTTCTGCCAGCATCTTGTCTCAAGTCCTCCCCTCTCTCTGTTCAGCATCTTGTCTCAAGTCCTCCCCTCTCTCTGTTCAGCATCTTGTCTCAAGTCCTCCCCTCTCTCTGTTCAGCATCTTGTCTCAAGTCCTCCCCTCTCTCTGTTCAGCATCTTGTCTCAAGTCCTCCCCTCTCTCTGTTCAGCATCTTGTCTCAAGTCCTCCCCCTCTCTGTTCAGCATCTTGTCTCAAGTCCTCCCTTCT
Source organism: Chionomys nivalis (assembly GCF_950005125.1). NCBI lineage: Eukaryota > Metazoa > Chordata > Mammalia > Rodentia > Cricetidae > Chionomys > Chionomys nivalis. The sequence continues at coordinate 62,994,550 of NC_080088.1, forward strand.
CTCTGTTCAGCATCTTGTCTCAAGTCCTCCCCTCTCTCTGTCCAGCATCTTGTCTCAAGTCCTCCCCTCTCTCTGTTCAGCATCTTGTCTCAAGACCTCCCCTCTCTCTGTCCAGCATCTTGTCTCAAGTCCTCCCCTCTCTCTGTCTAGCATCTTGTCTCAAGTCCTCCCCTCTCTCTGTCCAGCATCTTGTCTCAAGTCCCCCCCCTCCATTGTTCAAGTGCTCTTCTGGATCCCTCACTCTGTTGCGAAGCAACAATACAGTGTGCAAAGGACTTACCATGGAGGGCAGAAATGCAGAGTCTGCAAGGAGATCAGGTCATTTCTTAGAAGTTATCTGAACACAAGTACCAGGAAAAGGTAAATCCCCCTGACCCGCAGCACCCCCACACACGCCGAGGAATCCTCTTATCCCGTCTGGCTGTTCCATTGTTCTCCTTTTATCTACAACAATCAAACTCTACTCTTCTGCCCCTCATTCAGTTGCTTATCATCGGTCTCTAAACCTCCACCTTGCTGAGGGCCCTCACCTGCACTCTCTGATACCAGATCCAGACATAGAAAAGAGGTATGCCCTGCCCTCCAAATGCAAATAATCCATTAGACAAAGTGAGTCCTTAGAAGAGCAAGACATGCTAGAGAGTGAGGCTTGTTATTTTCGTGCTTCCGTCTTACCTGCTCAAAGGAATGCCCAGGGACTTACCTGGGACTGACAAAGTCAGGCAACACGATAGCGTTCAGGGCAGCACATGATTCCAGAGGCCCTGCTAGTGATTCAAGCAGCATATTTAGTACTAGGTACCTAGAGGAACAGAATTTAAGTGATACCTCTGAGGAGGGAATTCAGGAGCCATGCTCAAGGAACCTCATTCAAAGACCCTTGCTGTCCCATAATCAAGACGCTGGTCCAGCAGTTAGAACCTGAGGATAGGAGCAGGGCGAAGAGAGGCCCATGTCTTGGGCATAGGCTCATGTCCAGTTGGGAGCAGTAAGAGGTTCCTCTTCTGAGCTTAATTTACTTCCTAGTGCAGGCAGATGAGCAAGGGGGAAGAGAAATAGCTCACTGGCATTGTTTCTTTTCTTTTTCTTCCCTCTCACCTATAGATCTACTTGACCATGGAGTGCAGAGCCAGAACCAACAGTGAGATCACACATACCCAACTACAGTGGGCAAGAAGAGCAGAACGCTAGCCTGACCTGGGCCTACTGCAGTGCTGCAGCCAAGAGGGCTGTTTGGGGGCTGCTGGGCTGTCATTTCAATGCTGGAACTGACTGGTATAGCTCCTGTCAATCTTGACAGGGTAGGGAGGGAATTCCTGCTGACCACAGGGACTTCCGACTCTCACACGGTAGGGAAGCCTGGAGTGCTGGGTTTGACAGTGTGCCAGGGAAGACAGAAAGAAGGATGTCCAACAGGCTGAAGCCGGGGAATGACCCAGTGGGTGTTTACAGTATGTGCGCCTCTTTGATGTGCTCTGGCAACATTTCCCCCCCCCCCACCCCCGCTTTCCCTCAGATCTCTGGCCTAAGGTTGCACAAGCGAACGAGGGATGCAGTGAAGAGAGCTGGGAGGCTCACAGCACTTCCACGTTGTCATCTGGCCTGGGACACCAGGCTGGAGTGTCTCCCATGTCCCATGGTGGGAGGCCGGGCAGGGGGAAAGCTGGAATGCATCACCTAGAGCAGTTGCTTGCCTAAACCACGGGTAGGGCCACAAGCCCACTAAATGCCTTTGTGTGAATTAGAAAAAGCACCTCTCCGTGCGCGGATACAGCTTTTTGGGCTTGGCAACAGAAAGGTTAGAGTTCAGTTCCAACTCTTTGGTGGATAACCTGTGCAACTGTACCCAGTGGCTGCCTGGCCCATTTCCCCTCCAACTGTAGGTAATGGACTTAGGGTTGGACACAGAAGAGGACTAACAAAAGAGAGAACACATAGGAAGCTCACAGAGGCATTCAGTCTCAGAAATCAGCCCTTTAAGAGACAAAAGCCACACGAAGCCAGTGTCTAACATTAAGGCTGAAGTCTTGGCTCCTGGGAACCTCTCTCAGTGCTGCAAGGCCCCGGGAAGAAGGGGGACGTTCCAGGAATGATTTCCAAGATGTCATTCATCTTCCTTCACGAGTCCTTTAAATGCACTTATTCTCTACTCACACTTACACACTCAGGTGTTCAGTACGTTTTGATTTATGTGTGTGTTTAATCCATGTCTTTAATATCCGCCCCTAATTTTATTCTCTCTCTTGAACTCCAAGCTCCCAGAAAGTGCAGGCTGTGCAGTAATTGAGAGTCTTTCTCTGTGAAGGGTCTGGCCCATTGCCACCTGCCGCTTTTAGATAATACTGATGATGATCAAGTTCAGATTCCTCACTGTGGCATTCCAAACTTTCTGTCATCTGGCCTTTAACCTATTCCCTTCCCTGTGCCCATTATTCTGGTTTAGCAGCCCACATGATAGACCGACTAGCTGACATCCCCCAAGCTTTCCACCTCCACGATTTAGCTTAAGCTGCTGCTTTCATGGACACAGCCTCCTCCCATTCCTCCTCCCGCTAAGGAGCCACACCCAGCCCAGCTTTGGAGAACCAATCCCAGGGCTTTTCCTTGACAGCTGTCCTGAGTCCTTATGCGGGGGTGACCTGTACCTTAGTTTTCCTGTGACTTTCGTTCAGCTTCTGAGGACTCTTTACCTTATACTGCACATCACTGCTATTGGAACAAGTGTTGGCTTCCTGGTTGGGGCCCAGTATCTCATCTGTGCCCTTCTCTGCACCCTTCACTCCAGGGATGGCTACCCAGGATTCAGCTTTGTGGCCAGGACGAGGACACACCCACCTTTCTTTGAGTGTAAGTCTGCTCATCATCAGTACAGGTTAGACAAATTGATCCCTAAGGATCCCATGGTGGCTTGATCTCTAGTTCTCTGAGTCCTAGATGAATACAGGCTCAGAAGGATATCTGTTGCACTCAAGAGAAACTTCCCAGTTTTAGAAGTTGGAAATTTGGGCTGGAGAGATGGCTCAGAGGTTAAGAGCACTGGTTGCTCTTCCAGAGGTCCTGAGTTCAATTCCCAGCACCCGTATGGTGGCTCACAACCATCGGTAACAAGATCTGGTGTCCTCTTCTGGTGTGTGTATACATAATAAATAAATTATAAAAAAATTTACAAAAAAGAAGTTGGAAATTCAAATCAGTTAGTCCCCGGCCCCCTGATTTTTCTCTCCCCATAGATGGAAACGGTGAGTGACTTGGAATAGATGGCCCAAGATTCAGTATCTGTTGTTCAGACCTGGCCTCTCCTGAAGTTTCCCTTCCATCCTTCCTGAGGCAGAGGTCTGGCTCACACTCTGGCAGTGGTGCTGAAGCTAACCTGCATGTGCCAGGTCCCTCTGTGCAAGCTCAGGACTGCATGCACCATGACAGCCAGCGAAGGAGCAGCCTGGCCTGCACCGAGGCCAAATTACTAAGCATTTAGGTCTTCAGTGCCCTGACAAATCTTTAAAATAGAGCCTATATTGTCTCCTCAGGGTGGCTCAGCACCCCGTACAGTTGCTGTGATTCACAGAAGTGTGGGCACCAAGGGTGTGGGGGTGCTTCTTGGAGGCTTCTCAGCTCTCCCTCCTGGAAGCAAGAGGGGTCACAGCCAGGAGAGGCGGTACCCACACTTCACACCCTCAGGCTTCCGGAATACCACTTTCCTCGTAGTTTCAAGTTTCTGTGCTTTGCATCCGTTGCCAACCCTCCAAGGCAAGTGCGTTTGTTAGGGCAACTTCAGAGTTCCAATGGAGTACGGAGACACACTGGAATCCTGATAGCTCGGTGTGAGGGCAGACACTGCCTTTAGGGCTAAGAGGGTGGCAATGCCCCATCTGGTAGAGGCCTAGCCAAGCTAGAGTCTCGGCTTCAGGCCCATCCAGGCTGCTGACTCACTGTGGGCTTCTAATTTCCTGTGGAGGGCAGGTCCAGCTCTGGGAAGCCTTGAAGGCTTACTGGTGTTGATACAACTACAGCCTAGGGCCAGTGGGCTGGGAGAAGGCCCTGCTGGGCCACAGACATCTGGGCAGTGGAGTGGACCAGGGTGGGGAAGAGGATAAGAGGGGTGATGAGACCCCACTCCCCATGTTTGAGGAGGACTGGCACGGCAGCTACTTTGAATGAGGACAATGGAACTCAGACAAGCCAAGACTAAGCCCAGCCTGAATCCTTGCTTCTGGAAGAGGTGGGCCACAGGTCTCTTGGATCCCATAGCTGGGTTTAAGATTTTCAGTTTCTCCATAGACTCTACCAGACAGGCCAAGAAGGTTCAGAACTGAATAAGATGAGTGCATATATAAAAATTCAAATCCATTAGAACCCCTGTGTGTCGCTTTCAGCTTTCCCGCCTTCTCAAGGGCTCCAGGAGTCACTAAACCTTCTTTATCTCATTACACAAATATGACATGACCAGAAGTGTCTTCTTTCTTTCTTTCTTTCTTTCTTTCTTTCTTTCTTTCTTTCTTTCTTTCTTTCTTTCTTTCTTTCTTTTTAGTTTTTCGAGACAGGGTTTCTCTGCAGCTTTGGTGCCTGACCTGGAACTAGTTCTTGTAGACCAGGCTGGCCTCGAACTCACAGAGATTTGCCTACCTTTGTCTTCCTTCCAAGTGCTGGGATTAAAGGTGTGCGCCTGGCAAGTGTTTGCTTTCTACCTGCTTTTCCAAATGCTGTGAGAATGAGGGATGACCCAGAACGTGGCTGTGCATCTCAAGGCTCCAGGTAAAATGCTGAGTCTTGGCACGCAATGGAGATAATGTTTAAAACGTTCTCAGAATTGTTTCTGTTCCTGTTCACTGTAGGTGAGAAGCTGTGCATGTGTGAGAGTGTGTGTGTGTGTGTGTGTGAGTGTGTGTGTGCACATGTGCATGTTTGTGTGTGTGCGTGTACGCATGTGCGTGTGTGTGCACGTGTGTGTGAGCGTGTATGTGCATGTGTGTGTTTGTGTGTGTGTGTGTGTATGTGTGTGTGTGTAGAGGAGAGCAGGGAAAATTCAGTGCTTTGAAGAAAGGGTACATAGTTGCCATTGCTGAGGTCTCGCTGTCACATTAGAGATTTGGGAATCCCCAAAGTGACATGCTCAAAAGCCAGCTGTGTAAGAGGCAGGATTTTCAAAAGGCTGGGGCTCTGATAATAGTTTATGTGTGAGCGATCTCTACAAGGCAGGAAGAGGGCAAGCAAGGGAAACCCGTGATCACAGGAGAAGCAGGAAGAGGTGGGACAGTTAGCTTAGCCAGGCTAAGCCTTCTTCTCCCAACCAAGGCTTCACTCTGGTGGGGGAGATGCGGCCCACAGTTCAGGATACTCGAGGGCCTTGTTCAGTCAGTTTCAGAGGTCTGACCTCTCAGAGATTCCCTATGCCAACTTAGTAGTGTCAGCGGCATAGCATGGGCAGTCTCTGCGTGCTCCTAGAAGTGGATAAGGAATTTGGGGAACTTGCAGTAGGGAAGGGCGGAAAGTATGGCTCAGGCTGCTTGGTAGAGGGACTTGTGGGACCCTGAAGCAATCCTGCAGAGGCCATGTCAGAGGCAGCTAACCAGAATCCAGTTACCGTGGCCCAGTGCAAACCTCCTGCAAGCCGGCAACTCCTCACCATAGCTGCCCAGAACTCTCACCTGCGGGTGAGTTTCCCATGCCTAGGCACCATACTCCTTTTGAAGCATTCATGTATCTATGTCTCCGTGTGTGTGTGTGTGTGTGTGTGCATGTGTTTGCGTGTGTGTATTACTGAGTGCACACCAGCTCACATGCACGTGAATGCCAGAGGTCAGCCTCTTGTGCTGTTCCTCAGGAGAACTTTGCTCTTGAGGGAGAATCTCCCATGGGCCTGGGGCTCGCCAATTAGGCTAGGTTGGCTGCACGGAGCATCCCCGGAATCTCCTGCCTCTGCTTCCCTGCAGTGACAAGCATGCCACCACACCTGATGTTTTTAGGTGTGCATTAGGGCCAATGTAGAGTTTCCTGCTCATGTGGCAGCATCTACTAATTGATTTCTTTCCCCAGCCCCTGGGTTTGGTGTGTTTTAAATGCATTCCAGCCGGGCGATGGTGGCGCACGCCTTTAATCCCAGCACTCGGGAGGCAGAGGCAGGCGGATCTATGTGAGTTCGAGACCAGCCTGGTCTACAGAGCTAGTTCCAGGACAGGCTCCAAAGCCACAGAGAAACCCTGTCTCGAAAAAACAAAAACAAGCAAACAAACAAAAATGCATTCCATTGGTTCATGAACCCAGGAAGCAAATGACTTTCTTTTGGGGGAGAGAAATACCTTTTGCGTCAGAGTGAGGAATAGAGCTCCCAGGTTACACTGTTTGGGGAACTGAGCACTGCCAGGGTTGTGTAGGTGTCAACCGGCACCTGAATGACTGATTGTCTTTGAGCCTTGGGCACCTCATTGTCTGCCTCACTGTCCTTTCTAGGTGGTTCCTTCCCTGACCCAATCTGAAGAGGTAACCCTGGGCATCGGAAGGGACCCAATTTGTAGCTAAAGTTACAAGACCAAGAGATCATACGGGGATGAATGGGTATGAGAAGGCCCCCCCCCCTTTTTTGAATGAATAGATTAACTTATTACCTATAGTGCTTTTCTGTTTCCCAGAGAGCGGCATGCCATGACTCTCTGCTGCCAAATACAGCTGAGTCATTCTTTCCAGCTCTCCAAGCCAGGACACTTCGTTTGAATTTACTGTGGGGGAGGCACAGCGGAGCTGGGTTCTTCAGAAAGGAATTCAAGTTTCACAGACCTATGTGTGTTCGTACTCTGCTGCTCTGATTCAGCCACAAAGACGGAGTGTGTGCCTGCTTCCAAATGCCGGCTGGGCAGCTCCAGGGCCCTGAACAGCTCCTGACTGCTCTGCACCCGTCTCACCCAGAGACAGGCTCGGCTGGTGCTGGTGACTCAGATGCGGGCATGATGGAAGACAGACTCAAGGGAGCACTGGGAACTGATTGGTGGGCGAGTGTGAGCTCGGGGCATCTGTGAATGACCCGGGGCTGTGCAGAAGTTCAGTTTCACACGCTAGAACAAATGGGTCCTTTGTGAATCATGGCTGACCTTTGTCTCCTTCTGCCTGGTCTCCCCCCACTCCTCCCTCCTTCATGCTGGCTTCAGTCAGGATCCCTGGTGCTCTAGAAGGAAACCCTGACTGGGGTTGGACATCTCTACCCATGGCAGAGCTGGGATAGGGAAGGTTGGAGAAGGGCCACGGCCTTTGGGGATGATATTCTGCACTGTGTCAGAATGGCTTTTAGGGTCTGGTTCTGTTTTTGTCTTTTCATTTTGCTCATCTTACACAGTGGGGGAGGGGAGATCAGCATCAGTCGGAGAAGAGCGGCAGGACTGAGCCCTGATTGCTACCCAGGGTCCATCAGACCCTTCTAGTCCTAAGTTACACATCCCCAGAAGAACCAGCTGCTATTTAAAAAGTAACTGGAGGTCTGAGTTCTTTCAGATCTGATGCCCTGGCCAGAGGAGTTGGTCCTGAAGACCTGCCTGCTCTCTCAGCTCCTGCTAACATCCTGACTAAAGAGAGAGTCCTTCCTTCCAGTTTCTGCTGAGAGCAGCAGCAGCAGCAGCAGCAGCAGCAGCAGCAGCAGCAGCAGCAGCAGCAGCAGCAGCAGCAGCAATGATCCCTAAAACCCAACAGCGCCATCCCTACCTCATTTGCTGGGATCTATTAATCTCTTACAATAGCCAGTGGCTAACTCACCTGGCAGACATCTGGTCTTGATTTAATTAACTTGAGAAGCGAAAGAACATCGGTAGGTAAAGGTCTGTAATTAACAATAATCTCTTAAGATTTTCTTTGTTGGGCCCCTCCCTCCCCCCCCACCCCCCCCCCCCTTCCAGGCAGTAGAAAAAGACTAGAAGGAACCAAAGGCAAATAGAGTTGAATTCCTTCTTGAATAGTTGTTCCGGAAAGCCCTCTGGAAAAAAAAATTGCTGGCTGTTTAACTCAGCAATTTGGGTTCGCGTTAGGAACATCGTCAAACTGTGAACGCTTTGATCTCTTGAACGCTTTTGTCCGTTAGGAAAACCGCAGGCACCCAGCTCCTAGGCTGTACTGTCACGCATCTTAGAAGCTCTTGGCACGTGGCCAGGAGTAAGAGGCTTGAGAGGGGTTGGCTTTGCTGGAGGAGGAAGCAGCCAGATGCCTGGGGGTGAGTGTCATAAGAGGAGCCAGGAGGCCAGGACACACCCCTTCATTTTCTAGTCCATAAAATAAGGAGGTGGGACCAAATGAGTTCTAAATTCTAGGTCCTACCTTCCCCATCTCAGAACCTCTGTAATTTTTGTTTTTTTCCTGCACCGCAAACCTAATGGTGAGGTAGGTTAGCAAGGAGGAAGGCAACTCGATGCTTGCTCTGCAGGCTTATCAAAACATTTGAGCGGGATTAAGACACTCCTCTGAACAGTGGTACATCCTCAGATGGATTCAGCTCCTATGGCCACAGAGAAGAGCAAATTTAACTTGCCTCCGGGGGGTTGTGGGGCACCTGTGACCTCAGCAGTAACGAGCATATGTTCAATAGCATTCTAAACCACAAGGGGTTTAGGCAGGCCCGCACATCAAACCCGTGCCACTGCCTCCCTCCTGTTGCATGTTCTTCTCCACGGAAGGAAGGCAGGACCTGGGCAGCACAGGCAGTGAGCTGTCTTCATTCCCGCAGCCATCCCACAGATGCTTATGCCTACTATAGAGGACCTGTCTCTGGGGAGACACAAAGAAGTAGCTAGAATATCTGTTTGCCTCAGATAAATGGTACCAACAAACCGCAGATTCCACCGAAGACCAGCTTGGGGAACTAAGGAGTTTTTCGAAGCTATTTACAGGACCCTGAGTGACTCCTAGGGACCACTGAGGGGTCCCACCCAGAGCTCCAAAACACCTCAGAGTTGCATAACTGACGAGACCCTTGGGTAGTTTGCAGCAGCCTTGCTCTGGAACATGCTGGTTACCTTTTATATACCCTTGGGAGATGCAGAGCCTCATCAGGATCCCAGGAGGGATTGATAATAGGCCAGCTCTCACGAGGGTCTCTTGTGGATGTGTATAGCTGTTCTGGTTGAAGGCAGCAATGGGCGTGCCCACTGTGGAGAAGATAGCCAAGCCAGCTGGGCCTCAGGGTGGCAGGAACTGATAAAAACACAGCACGGAGTCTCAGTGGCTCTGAGTGTTCACTTTTGCTGCTGTGGCACTTTTGGTGTGCATATTAGATCTGCAGCAAACTCACCCAGGAAGATACCCAGGCAGATGTATCTTCCAGCCTGGCTAACCTGAAGGTCTCAGAAGGACTTACTACTTCTGTCCATAGGGTTCCCATTCATCCTTCGAGGTCAATGCAATGCTACCTCCTCTGGGAAGCGTCTTCTGGCATCTCTGTCTTCTGCTCACACAGAGCATTTGGTTCAACTGACATGAAATCACACCGCCTTTTACTTTGAGAATTTTCTCCATTATATTGGTTGTTCCTTGTGGCACAGGCACAGGCAAGACAAGACCTTGTTAGGTTCAGTATGCTGGCCGCCATTACACCTGATGGTGAGTCAGTGTGTGAAGGGGTTGCCCTGTTCACTGGGTCTCCTCCGGAGCTCTCTTCCTGGCTTGGGTTCTCACGCCATCCTGAGTCTTTCTCTGGATGGATTTCCTAGCTTACTCTGATCCGGAACAGTCAACATCATCCCTTGCTCTGACTACTCTAGTAGCTTCAGTGCAGTTAAGACCACACTGTTGCCTCCATAACTCCATGCCATTGATTCACATTAAATGTGGGGTCCTTGTCACTGCTGCCAAGTCTAACTTCACTATTATTCCCCATATTAGTGACAACTGTTTCACTTACTTAGCTCAAACTTGGGGCTTTGGGTTTGTCTATACCTGACACAGACAAGAAAGCTTCCTCCTTCGAAACTGTGAAGGAGGTCCGAGCCCTCCGTGAGATGTGGAGTCCTGAGCGTTAGCCCAGATGCATGTCATGCTCTGTGGCTTGGCCTGTGTCCTCAACCCTACGCCCAGAGAAGTATGATTCCTTCCAGCACTGGCAGCCCTGAGGGATTGCTCATTGTTGTGGAATCACGGGCTGGGTTTATTTTTATAACAAGTATTTAATGTAGAAGAGCCTAGTAGAACCGCCTGGGTTTCATAACTCTTCCGGCTCTATTACGTGCACAAAGCCATGCCAGCATGGCTCCTCCTCTCTCCTGTCCCCATAGAGATGCCTGCTGGGAGCCGTAGCATCAGGTTAAAGCTCAGAGTCAGGCATCTGAGCTCAGGGCTCAGGGCACAGCGGGATCCTTCTGGTTAGAGAGGAGAGGTATCTCATCCCCAAATAAATGGAAAGGAAGACAGCTTGCAGTCTGGCCAGTGCAAGGGAGCCAGCACCTGCTGATGTACAGTCATTGATGCTGAATCCATCCAGGCAGGGATCACTTCATTCTAGAGCCCAGTTCTCAAGTCTCAGCTGGCTCCTGATTCTCCAGTTTGTTGTACTGACCCCTGAGAGGCTGGGGAAGCAGAACCTTCTCTCTCTCATGACTTCATTCTTTCTTTTTGTCCCGATACCTTCAGTGGTTCCTGTTACCTGGACACTGTCACTCTCTGGAAATAACTATTGTGTATGTATGTATGTGTATGCACACTATGTGTGTGTATATATGTGTGTGCGCGTAAGTGTATGTGTATGTTTGTATGTGTGTGCACTTATATGTGCACTGTGTGTGTGCATGTGTGTGTATGTGTGTGTGTGCACAAGCAGGTGGAGAGGCACAGAGTGATACTAGGTGTCACTCTTCAGGATCTATCCACTTTGTTTTCGAGACAAGTGCTGTCTATCATTAGGACCTGAGACTCACTGGTTCAGCAAGGTGGACTGGCCAATGAGCAGCAGGGATCTGCCTGTTTCTGCTTTCCCAGTGCTGGGGTTACAAGCTTGCCACTAGGTATTCATGCTTGTGGGTGGCATTCTGTACAGTGGGGAGGATTGTCTACAATAGCCATACTTTTTAATTCTCCAATGATGGAGCTTATTAGACATGTAGCAAAGAAAAGTAACGGAACAAATAGCACATAGCCGGTAGATGGGACAGCAGCTAGACAGCACAACATCAATCAGGCCCAACGGAGACGACCGGAATAGCCTGATTGAAAGAGCAAGCAGACAACATCATCAAATCAGAAGTCAAATGAGGAAGCTGCATTGAGGCAGCCAGCTGGAGTTCCTGATTGAATGCTTTCTTTCCCGGATGAGCTTCCTGCTTTCTGCTCCCACCAGAGACATTTTATATCACGGGATAAACAATAGCAACTTCTGTTGAAAACATTTTATCCTCTGGCTGTTCTCAAGGGCACTGTGTTTTTTAAATACCCTTAGATGTTTGCTGTTTTACTTTCTCCCTGTTATAGAGTTATGGGGCCAGCCTGCCCCAGGACAGCCAGTTCTAGAGGACCCTTAGAGACAAACATGGTTGGGTCTGAAATGGCGTGTGTCTATCTTACTCCCAGAGCCAGCTTCCCAGTAGGCTTTAAGAACATACAACGATTTACCAGTGTATTTTATACTATTCTTGACTCTTTAATTGTTTGAAGGTTGTGTGTGTGTGTGTAATAGGACATTCTCAGTGAAAGGTTCGAGAATAAGAATATAAAAATGTAGATTTCAAAGATAGTGTAGAAATAAAGAAATATAAAGTTATAAGTCTGGGAGGATGAGAATAGACTCTCAGCAGCTTTCTCAGCAGTTCGAGGATTAACTATTAACAGTGGGTTATTTCACTTTACAACCCGTAGCTCTGTTCACAAGGCCGAAGCATCTCTCTGCAAACTGAGAGCTAGTCTAGTATATGAGCTGAGTCAATTTTTAGGAATAGGTATATGACCTCTGGGTTATGCGTTATCCCTGCTCTGTGAAACTGGCAGCATCAAAGGGGAGAGCACAGCTTCAGTAAACACCACCCAAAAGACAATAGATTAAGTGCAAACACTAGTTTAACTACAAAAACTGTTAATGGAGATTGTAAAGTAAGGCAATCTGTATCTGAGTTTTACTTGAGATTATAAAAATTCCTTTGTTCAGACCTAATGTCCCGTGCCCCTGCTATAAAAAGATGGGTTCAGAAACCGGCCTCTGCTACAAGCCTAACAAAATTCTTCTCTAACTGTGGTCTCAGCTAGCTGACAAGATTTTTGTGCCCCATGGAGACTTTTATTTATTTGTTTGTTGTTTTCCTCGATTCTGGTTTCTGGAATAAAGTTTGCTTCTGGTTTATTAGACTTTGGTGGTCCATCCCCATCTTTGCATGACTCCCCTGGACCCAACACTCAGCTCTTTCATTTTAACAACTTTTTGAAAATATAATTCGTGTAAAACAGGAGGATTGACTTAATAAAATTTACATTAGAAAAAGAGTTTGTTGGTCCTTGGAGCCTTAACCTTTCTTAGGTCTTGCTAGTTTGATTATTGAATACTTAGCTGCAAGATCTTTTATTTATGCTTTTTAGTGTTTTAAATATTACCATTTTATCTTTTTATTCCTTTCATGCTGAGGTATGGGAACAAACTATTAATGCTAACATCTTAACTCATACTTTTGATTTTTATCAAATATTCCCTCCTCAAAGAATTGGGGCCCAGTTCTTTTTTGTTCCACATTCTCTTTTTCTTCCTCCTCTTTTTCCTCCTCCTCTTAATGACATCCTCCCTGTCTTCTTCTTCTTCTTCTTCTTCTTCTTCTTCTTCTTCTTCTTCTTCTTCTTCTTCTTCTTCTTCTTCTTCTTCTTCTTCTTCTTCTTCTTCATGACTGACTATAAATATTTATCCCAGGGGTATATCTGTGCACACATGCATGCTCAGTGCCCACTGAGGTGAGAAGAGGGCCTCAGATCCCCTGGGACAGTAGTTATAGATGGTTGTACGCAGCTGTGTGGGTGCTGGGAATTGGACCTAGGTGGGACCCAATCCTTTAGGGCATGGGGCAATGACCACTCTGGCTACTTTCAGCTGGGTGGATGGTCTGTCATCGGGGTTCATGCTAAGGTGGTATAGGATGTGTGGCGTCCAGGGCCAGGAACTTCAGGTGCTCCAACAGCCCTTGGTAGAAGATGGTGGTCAAAGACTCTAGACAGCATTATTCGGTCTAGGACTAACCTCGAAAGGTTTAAGGCCTGGTATCTGGAAGACAGCAAGACATACATGAAGAAAGATCAAAGACACAAGTCAAAATTGAAGTAGTAAGATCCAGTGTAGGGTATGATGTATCAGGAGCAATTTGTTTGATTTTTGAAAGACATAAACTTGATTAGCCATCAAGTAAAAGTGTAGAAGAGGCTCAGGAAGGTTTTGTCTGCTGGGTACAGGTAAGTAGCATGAACTACATGGCGACCATTGCTACTTGGCAAAATTCCAGCATGTTGACATTGTGGATCATAATCATAGCACTCTTTTATCTTCATTTTTAATGGGTCTCACTATGTGCTATGGGAGTTCCCTTTCCCTTTGAGAAATAATATGTGACTTCAGTGGAAGATGAGGAGGTATAAGTGGCAGCCTCCTTAAACAACATAACTCTTTGGAAAAGATCCCCACTACCATGGAACCATATAGCGTGATAACTCTGTCTACTCCCACACAAGTTAATAGCAAGCCCCACCCAAGTCCATATGCCCTCCTCCTCCCATGTAATCTCTTGTGCGATTGTAGAGTATAACGTGTAGTTTTTCTCCAGTAAAGCGACAGCCATCCTGATTCACCTTCAGACCTGGTCAGTCCCCTTTCGTTGCAGCCTCCACACCTCCTCTTTGGGACCTGAACCCTGCTGGAATTGGACCAGAGCCTTTAAGAGTCACCATGGTATTATGAAGACTTCCCATGAAGACGGTTTTAACAGTAGGAGCTATGAATCATGGGTCTACATATTTGCTTATCTGAGGTTGACCTTTGGGTCTCATTTGAAGAGAAAAATCTAGGTTCTCAATTGGTTTATTGTTCCAGTGGGTTTTTCCTGCTTCTTATTGTGAGTATCTTCTAAAAAGTAGAGTTTAATTCTGAATAAGTGATTATCTTGTTAGTAATCTCTGAAGGTGGATAGATGGTAGAGCAGCATATGTTTTTCCGATGGGTGTTTTTTGACCATGTATGTGGCCACAGATTAACAACAACAGCTTCTTCTTCTTCTTCTTCTTCTTCTTCTTCTTCTTCTTCTTCTTCTTCTTCTTCTTCTTCTTCTTCTTCTTCTTCCTCCTCCTCCTCCTCCTCCTCCTCCTCCTCCTCCTCCTCCTCCTCATTATTAGTTGAGACTCATAGGATTACACTTAGAGCCGTAGAAGGAGCCCCTGACTTCCCTATATTTTTTCCTCCACCAGCTGGGCTATCTGGAGGTGCCCATCCTGTTGACCATGTGGCTTCTTCTGGAAGCATGGGGAACATGCTGCTCTCTATTGAGTCCCCTCCCTGCAGGCTATGTACTGGATACAGTACACAGAATCCAGTCTCTGGAGATTCTACAGCCTGTGGGCTCAAGAGGAGACATGATTTATTGAAGTCAAGGGGCTTCATCATCTCCTGGGTTCTGGCTCTTGGAAGGCAAGACCCCAAAATATTGTTTCTCCTATTAGTCTCTTTTCATTTTTATTAGCACAAGCCTCAGAGCTTTAACTGCATTTAACTTCTAATATTTAGATAAAGTGTATAGAAAAAAATGTAAGTAAACCCTGATTTTTTTTCCTTTTCAGACGCATTCCCCCCATTCCCAGTAGTTAAAAACTAACAAATTTAGCAAAAACACAAAGAATGATCTTAATTAAACATAATTTTTTTCCTAGCCAGCTTTGGTGAACGTGACTGAAAGTAGATCAAATGGGATAGGAGAGATGGTTCAGGGCTGAGAGTGTTTATTGCTCTTGCAGGGGACCTCAGTTTGGTTCCCAGTACCTCCTGTGGGTGGCTTACAACTGTCTGTAACTCTAGCATAAGGGATCAGACACCCTCTTCTGCACTCCACAGGCATCTGCACTCGTGTGGGAACATACCCACACACGCCACATGCATATAAATGATTAAGATGAAAAGAATTAAAAAAATAGTAGCTCAGTAACTTAAGATACCTATCAATTTAAATAGAGGATTTCTGTCAGTGTGCTGAACTTTGACCTTAGGAATTGACCTTTAATCCCCATATGCTGCATGCAACCATTCATACACCATCTTTAAGCTTTCTCTCCCACAAACCTTGTAACTTGCTTACGCTTTCTGGTTTTATCTTTATCTCTGTTTCTCCATTTTAGAACATTCTAGCTCTTTCATGTTAGGACCAAAATCTTATTTTATCATGCAAAAAAAATTCCTCCTTCCTACTATAAAATACTCTTTTCTTTTTCCCCTTCCTTATCAGTAGCATAACCTCATGCTTCTCGTATTTCCTCCCTCCCCTCTCTCACTTTCTTTCGTTTTTACTTTATTTTCTTTCTTAAAATCAAGAGACAGAACAGTGTAACTTTGCTAACTTATTAAGGGAGCGAATCCAAATTGTAGTTGTGGTGTACTATAACAAACTAAGAGTCCCTGTCCACACGAATGGACAGGTGAAACTATAGTGATTTGCCTGTTGTTAGATCTTAGCAAACGTTTGTTTTTCTTCAAGGGCTCTTTTACATTTTTTCCTTGAAAAGGTCTGAGAGAGAAAGTTACATTCCATTAAGAGCCTGCCAAAATAAGTGAGTTCCCAAATGACCTGGGCAGTGAATAATCTGTGTCAACAAGAGAAAGCAGAAGAGAAAATATACAGAGGCTCAAAACCCTTCACATCTTAGACCAGCACATGCAGCCCTAGCTGCAGAAGGCATTTGGGTGTTGATCTAGTTGTCCAGGAATGGGATGCCAGGTTTCTATGGGGTGAGGGTTTTAATCTTCATTCCGTTCTCCATCCTTCTATCATCCTCCCATATATCCATTGGAAGTGAGCGTGAATGTCACAGCTCTGGAGCTGCAAAGATATCCTGACTTATCGGGAAGCCAGGATATACCTAGAACCGCAATAGGACAGCTCTGGAAACTGGAGCAGCAATAGAATAGTTCAGCAATAGAGGGAGAGGTATCCTGACTTGTCGGGAAGCCAGGCTACCTGAAGTTGGGGTGTGGTGGAAGATGGTCTCCCCGCAGGATATAGCAATTCTGCTCCTCTCACGGAGAGCCACTATAGCTGAATTCTGCTCAGCCCCCTAAGGGAACATTCTAGCAGATGTTCTTCTGCCATCCAAGATGTTACTCCTGCTACACTCTGCTAAAGGGAAGCGCCTGCAGAATGTACTCATCTCCTCGGGGCTCTAGCAAAAAGTTATTACTTTTCTGCTCAGCCTTTGCTCAACCCTCCTAAGGGAATGTTTCAGCAAGGTTCTTCTGCTCTGTTCTGCTCAGTCTTGCTCAGCCCCCTAAGGGAACATCTCAACAAGGTTTTTCTGCTCAGTCCCCAAAAGGGATGCCCCAGCCGTGCTCTTCTATTCTGCACCAGCGAATGAAGATCATCACCCAAGACTCTTTGAGAAAGAGATTTATTTGGAAAGGAGTCCAGGAGAGTGGCTGCCTCTGCAAGGGTGGTGAAGGGCAGCCTGCAACTGAACTGGCAGAGGGGCTTATATAGAGCGCCTTAGGGGCGGAGTTTTCCCAGGGGCAGAGATGGCTCTGATTTCAGGGCCAAGTTGTGTTTTTTTTTTTCCTCCCCCCCCCCACTGGTCCTTTTTAGCCTTTTGACTCTAATCTTAAGACCAGGGCATTTTTCTTTCACTGGCTCTGATTCTAGGGACAAAGTGTGTTTCTTTGGCACTCACTGGTTTCAGTCAGGGAATGTTTCTTTGGTTCTGGATTCAGGGACAAAGTGTTTCTTTCTTTTTTTTTTTTTTTTTGATTTTCGAGACAGGTTTTCTCTGTAGCTTTTTTGGTTCCTGTCCTGGAACTAGCTCTTCTAGACCAGGTTGGCCTCAAACTCACAGAGATCCACCTGCCTCTGCCTCCCGAGTGCTGGGATTAAAGGCGTGCCCCACCACCACCCGGCTGACAAAGTGTTTCTTTCTCTGTCTCAGGTCTCAGACCTAGGGTGTGTTTCTTTCACGGGCTCTGGGTTCAGGGTCAGAGTGCTAGATTTCATGCTCAGGGATTGGTTGGTTTCTTTGGCTGGCCTTTTTATATCCGTCCCATGTGTCAGGGTCCCAATTTGGACCCACAGTGCTAACATCCAGGTGTACTTTTTGATTGTTTTGAGACTTATTTCCCTTTTGACTTTCTGTGACAGCCACCCTTTTGAAACAGAGACAGTACCTCTGGATCTTGCTGACTATGCCAGCTAGTCATAGAGACTCATCTGCAATCCTATGCTTTCAGTTTCAAATGAGGGATCTTATTAAGCATGTAGCAAGCAAAAGCAAGAGAACAATTAGCAGGTAGCATTTCAGTAGGAGCAGTAGATAAATAGCAAAACATCAAATCAGTATTTACAACATTCGAGAGAGAAGGTACCATCCTCAAACTGGAGTCTAAAAAGTCCATCAGAACTTGACTGAGGAAGTCTCCTTGTGGCAGCTAGCTTAGATCTCTCTCTTGGGGATGAGCTCCTGGCTTCTTGTTCCCTCTCCAGGTGTTCTCTCTCTCTCTCTCTCTCTCTCTCTCTCTCTCTCTCTCTCTCTCTTTCTCTCTCTCTCTCTCTCTCTCTCTCACACACACACACACACACACACACACACAATGGCTTAAATAACCTTAACTATTTGCTTTTTCTCTCCACAGAGTTATGTGGTCAGCCTGCTCATGTCAGAGAGTTTTGGAAAATACTTTGAGACGAACATGGTTAGGTCTGACCTGGGGTGGAGGGTGCTTTGCCTACATACATGTCTGTGCACCATGCATGTGAAGTGCCTATGGAAAGAAGAAGAGAACTCTGGGTTTCCTGGGACTAGAGTTATAGACGACTGTGAGCCACCATGTGGGCATTAGAAATTGCATCTGGGTTCTCTGGAAGAATGTCCATTGCTCTTAATTGCTTTTGTTTGTTTGTTTGTTCATTTGTTTTTGAGACAGGATTTCTCTGTAGCTTTGAAGCCTGTCCTGGAACTAGCTTGTAGACCTGGCTGGCCTCGAACTCACAGAGATCCACCTGCCTCTGCCTCCCAAGTGCTGGGATTAAAAGCGTGCGCCACCACTGCCTGGCCATTGCTGTTCATTGCTGAGCCATCTCTCCAGCACTCCTCTGCCTTACCTTGCCCTTTCCCTCTTGGCCTAACGTGACTTCTGGAGGTCGCCGTGGATCGTTTCTTCATCACCACTCTTAATAGGCAGGGATGGGGTGGTAGAAGTCAAGCTGGCACTTAAACGGTTTGCTCTGGTTCTAAACTCTGAGACTTGGGTGTCAGACAACATCACATAGAATCAGTCATCTTGGGCCCTGTCTCGTCCACTGGTCTCCTGGTTCAAGCAGATCCTTAATCAATGTGTATGGATTCATCTCTGGGATTCCTAGAGTGCCACGATGAACCTGGGGCGGAGCTGAGTGCTGTGGGCTGATCCTTCCCAGTTATGGAAGTCTTCCCAGCTGGAAAAGGCAGTTGGAATAATAAATCAATTTGCCAGATGCTTCCTAATTGGCATTCTTCCAAGTTTTCCTCTCCACCAAAAGGACGAGGTTATGGCATGCAGCCCGATTCAATGCCCTGGTGCTTCAGCCTGCCTGGGACAGCTGTGGCCACCTACTGTTGACCTGGAAGTGTCAGGAACAAACCCAGAATAGGTTAAGTGTTAGATATGAGATCAAGGAATTAATTCCCTATAACACCCCAAAAGAAAATTGCTTAGGAGATATCTCAGGGCCTCTCAATGAAGTAGGTAAGAAGAGGACAGCTGGAGAGATGACTCGGTAGTTGAGAGCACTGACTGCTCTTCCAGAGGACCTGGGTTCAATTCCCAGCACCCACACTGTGTTTCACCATCATCTATAACTCTAGTTCAGGGACCATGTCAGTCTCTTCTCCCTTCTATGGGCAATGCACTCAGCTGGGACACATGTTCCTTCCAGTGCGGTATCCAGGAGTCTGGCAGTTGCTAATGGTCATATGCCCTTGGCTTCCTCCAGCAACTCCTTGCCTGCCAGGCCCTGTCACCCACACCTCTGACACCATCCTCCAGCCAGTTCCTCCTGCCATGAAGACTTTCTCTAAACACGGAACCCCGTGAAAGGATGAGGAAGGAGGTGTGTTTTTCACCGATGCCCACTCTGTTGCCCAGCTCTTTGGCAGGGCTGTAAAGGGAGCTAGAAACAACTCTGATTCTTTCAAATATCTCAGAGATTCTTTCGGACTCGGAGCTATCATAGTTTGATTTTATTTTTCTGAACCGTGCTGAGGCTTACTAGCCAGCTGAACCATCTCATCCACCCAGCCACGTGGACCTTCTTGAATTTTACATTTTTCCCACTTGACTGAATGATCATAAGCTATGCTGGCTTCTGAAGGAAGAAAGTGTCGAAACAGCCGATATTTGGATTCTGCGTGCTGTCTCCCAGAACATTTCCTC
This sequence comes from Chionomys nivalis, assembly GCF_950005125.1. Taxonomy (NCBI): domain Eukaryota; kingdom Metazoa; phylum Chordata; class Mammalia; order Rodentia; family Cricetidae; genus Chionomys; species Chionomys nivalis. The sequence goes on from NC_080088.1 coordinate 63,014,126, forward strand.
AAATATCATGAACTCCTCAACAGTTGGTCCCATTTGGTTAAGCTCTTCATTCCTGTGGCAGGTTGGGGGAAAATAGCCACAATAGTTTCCATTCCTTTTGTGAAGAAAGAGAGCCCCAGCTTCCTACTGCTCCTAAAGAAATTGTAGTAAGATAGACATAACACATGTTTTCACCATTGTAGCGTCTGTCTGAAGTGTGTGCTTCTGTGGCATTACGTCCGTTTACATCGTTGTGCCACCACCACCAACTCTGCTCATCTCCAGAACTTTTTCTTCTTGCATCTGCTCAGATGGAAGGGTTCCTTTGCACTGCCCCTCCACTCAGTCCTCAGCAACAGCCCCTGTGCTTTGTGGCCCTAGGAAGTGAGGACTTGGAGCTGGTGGGAGCAGAATCCCACGGCTCTTGTCTTTTCATAACCAGCTCCTTTTACTTAGCACAGCCTCCTTAAGGCTAACCCACATCACAGCATGTGTCAGAAATGCCCCCTTCTTAGAGGCAGAATGATGGGTACTCCGTCACGCACACTTTGTGTATTCAGGCATCTGCTGATTGACACTTGGATTGCCTCCCTCATTTTGCAATTACGGAGATACTGCTAATGCAGTCAGTGGGTGTACAAACATCTGTTTGGATCCCTGACCTTAATTCCCTCAAGCATATACCTAGCATTGGGATTTCTGATCAGACAGCATTTCTGTTTAACTTTAAGGGATTGTCGGGTCATTTTTCATGGTGACTATACTATACCATGTGCCATTCCCACAGCTAAAGCATAAGCCTTCAGTTTTTCTAAAGCCTCATTGTTATTCGTTATGTTTGTTGTAGGTTTTTGTTTACTTTTAGCACTTTAATTTTGAAAATAACTATCCTAACAGGTACGAAGGAGCATCCCCTTGTGGCTGTAAGTCCCATGTCCCTAATGGTTACTGGTGGTGCTCACCTTTCCACGTGTTTCCTGGCCTCGTGTACATCGTTGAAGTAATATCTAGCCAAGTTCTCCACCCCTCAGTCGGGGACGGCCATTATACTGACCAACTTTCCCATTTTCATAGTGAAAATCTGACATTCTGGGAAACCCCTCAATTCCAGGCAAACTGGGCCAACTGGTCACCCCAGGTGGCTTTTGTCACTCTTTGGAGGACACTGTTGGAGGAGGCTGCTTGTTTGTTTCCCGGCTGCCCGGAAACAGAAATAATCACACAGAAACCATATTAATTAAATAACCTCTTGGCCTATTATCTCTAGCTTCCTTTGGCTAACTCTTACATATTAATTTAACCCATTTCTATTATTCTATGTATTGCCATATGACTGTGGCTTACCAGCTAAAGGTTTAGCCTCTGTCTCAGGCAGAGCTACATGGCTTCTCTCTGACTCCCCCCTTCTTTCTCCCAGCATTCAGTTTAGTTTTCCCTGCCTACCTCTATTCGTTCACCCTATCAGGCCAAGCCAGTTTTCTTTATTAAGTCACCAGTCATATTTACAGCATACAAAGGGGAATCCCACAGCAGGACACAGTGCTGGGAAGTGACAAGGGAGGACTGGAGAATGGCTCAGCAGTCAAGAGGTCTTATTGCTCTTGCAATACATTCACAGCACCCATATGATGGTTCACAACCATCTGTAACTCCAGTTCCAGAGGCACAGGTTTCAACCTAACCTCCACAGGACTCTGAAGCCCCCTCTTTTCTACCCTTGGAAATCTAAGCTTCACAAACAAACTTATGCTCACAGGGCCAGAGGCATGAGGCCCAGTCTGCCTGTGAGCTGCCAAGAATGAGAATAGAGTCAGCTGTGCCAGCTCACCACAGCTGCACAAGAGTCCAGAATTGCTCAGCCAAACTGGCCTGGACTAAAGAACTGCCCAGCTAGCTCACAGCCTGGTATCCAAATAAATGACAATTGTTTTAAGCCTGTAACGTTTTGGATGATTTATTACTCAGTGAAACTCAATGCCTGTGGTTCCACAGAAAGGGTGCTAGGTGCTGTAAGACCTTTGAGGTAGGGAGGACTCTCCTGCCAACCCCCACTCCATCCCCACCCCCAGTGTCTCTACTCATTTATTCTTAGGAGAAGGACTTCATCTCTCATTGAACTTCAGTGTGGTGGGCCTGAAGTAGCCAAGTAGCCATCATTCTCTGGGTGCAAAATGACAAATGTTTTCTTTCCACCATAGTTTACCCTTCTTCTTCTATGCATCATTGCACAGAAAGAAATATGCTCATTAGATTTAGAGGGTAAGGTGGCAGAAGGGCCCCCCTCTGCACCCCACATTCAGATACATCCTCCTACATGATCTCTATTTTCTCTTGTTGACCACACAAGCCTGGAGAATTTTTGACTTACATCAAAGCTCTTTCTCCAGTTGGCTGAGGCTTCTGGAGGCGCGAGCCTCTGTGGGCAGCTGTAATGCAGACAAGCTGTTCTGACAGTGGAATCTTCTCACTGCATGTCCTGTTTGTCCCAGAGCTGTTCAGGGCCTGTCCTCCCGGCTGCTCAAGGTCAGGACCCTCAGGAGTCTTTTAAAGTCTGCCTGTTTCTTACCAGAACTTCAGACTTTTCACCTTTTCAAGAAACAACTGTCTGGTGATGATGGCCCAAACTATGCATAATGATTTTGTTTATTTGTTTGTTTTCTCTCCAATCAGCCCTTAGAGGGACCCCACACTTACAGGGCTGCCCTGGCCTCCCAAGCTCTGTTTGGTGGCTGAATGAATTCTCAGCCTCAGAGTGATGGGAATTCTATTTGGGGCTCTTTTCTTAGCTGTGGGTTGCTAAACACAGTCACAGTGATGCTCACATGTCAGTAACGGTCTTTAGAAATCAATGGGTCTAGTGTCAGCACTTAGCAGATGAGGAACCTGAGGCCTGGAGTTACCCAAGGTCTGGAGCTGGTCAGCTCAGTTACTGAGCAAAGTGGCCACGTAGTTATGGCTAAAATGATGGTCCTCTGGCTGCTAGCGGGACGTCTGTATTAGTGACTTTTCACATTGCTGTTCCCAAATACCTGACGAAAAGCGATCTGGTTTGGGGGTGGTGGTGGTTGAAAGGGTTTATTTGGGCTCATGGTGGGGAAGAAATGGGGGCTGGATTGGTTTATAGCTGTGGGATTGGGGCAGATCAGGACGCAGAGAGAAATAAATACTGGTGTCAGCTATTTTTCTCCCATTTTCCTTTTACAGCCAGAACCCCAAACTCATGGGATGCTGCTGCCTACATTCAAAGTGGATCCCCCCCAACAGTTCATCCCTTCTAGAAAAGCCCTCATAGTTCCATTAGAGGGTAACTCATGAATCTTCAGGTGTTTCTTTACACCTCATGCAAATGAGGAGCTTATGTGTGTGTGTTCACGTGTGTGGGTGCACATGTATGTGCACGCATGTGAAGGCCACGGGTTGAAATTGGGCATCTTCCTCAATTGCTTGTATTATTACCTTATATATCGAGACCAACTTTTTTAAAGAATGGAGAGGTCTCCACCATTTCAGCCAGCCTGGCCAGCCAGCTTGCTCCAGGGGTACCCTGTCCCCAGAGGAGCGGGTCCTGGAGGTGGGAACTCCAGTCTTCAGGATGGCAAATGTTTTATTCACTGAGCCATCTCACCAGCCCCTCTCCCCCACTGGGTGTTACTTCATCCAGTCAAGCTGTTGGTGAAAATGAATTACCATGGAGTCATCTCATCTGTCCAACCGCCGCTCTCTGCCGCTACTTCCCAAAAGCCTCTACACTTTGACTGGGTTTTGAACAAATGGCTTAGAGGAAGTGAAAGGAAATGAGTGGTTTTTGTAGGCATCGGGCAGCAGCCATAGGGAGTAAAGAGTGGTGTCCCCTACGAGAGCAATCTCAGCGAGGGTCCTTTGGTATTCTCTTTGAGCTGAAAACACCCCTCACACCTGCCCTATCCCCACCCCGGACAGAAATTCAAAAGGACAAAGAAGGCAAAGCTCTCACCCAAATCAGCACAGTGACAAACACTGGAAGAGCCCTCTGTCCCCCACCTTTTCATCTTACTTTGTAAACATGTTTCTTATGAATATCTAAACGTCACCAGAGGAAAACCCTATGGCTTATGAAATCTCTGCCTTTCTGGTCACTTTCTTCTGATGCTTGTCAAGTTTTCCTGTTGTATTAGGAATAAGTATTTTTTTAACCTTTTTTTTTTTTAAAAAATCTTTCTAAAACATTATTTCATATTGTGTCAACAATTTTCATGTTTGTCTGTTTAAATTAGGATTCTGTAGCTATACTGTAAATGTGACATAATTTGTCTTCTAATTTGTCTCCAGTTGGATATTTGTATTATTTCTAACTCAACAGAATTAATAACCCTGATATAGTTATTTTGTATCATTAGCTCTTCTGTTCCTTTGGGTTTACATATGCAGGATGTGCTTTCTAAGATTTGATCACAACTAAGTCTCCGTTCTTTCTATTGGCAAGGTTACTCTCCAGAAAGACACAATCGGTTCCAGGGCACCCAGCTCATTTAGATGGGCCATTATCCCAGCACAAAGTGCAGCTATCACTGACGCTTGTCATTTATATTCATTTTAGCCTGTCAAACTGGGGGAGGTAAAACAGTCAGGAACACAGAAAATATGTCAAAGGAGACAATTTGCAAGATGGAACCAAGAAACAGAACTGGACGCCTGCGAAGACAAAAGCTCCAAATGGAACTGGCTGAATGAGGCTTGTTCACAACGATCACCTGTCTAGGGCATGTCGAGGGCTGTCTGGGTTGACCATATAGGGCCAGTCAGGGTGAATACACATTCAGCAAATGGGTAGCAGGGCCTCTCACCTAAATATGGTTTGTTATTTCTTTCTATTTTAGCGAGGGTACGCATCCTTTCCTAAGAAGTGATCGTCTTCAGGCCTTGCACATCCTTTTCTGGATAGCTGACCATCTGCAGGGCTATTGTGACTACTTGTCCCAAGTACCTTTTCCTGTGGATGTGCTTTTTTTCTTTTCCCCTGCACGGGCAGTCCTGGGTTGTGTAAAAACGGAAGCTGAGCAAGCCAGAAAGCAGTGTTTCCTTCAGGTTCTTGTCCCGACTTCCCTCAGTAATGGGCAGTGACATAGAAATGGAAGCCAGGGTGCCATCTGCTGTGAGGTGATGTTGCCAAGAGGGCCCTTGCAGAAGGGTTCTATGCTATTTAGACTTTAACCAGACAAACCTCTTTTCTTCATGAGTGTACAGACTTGGGTATTTAAGTATAGTGATGAAAAGACAAATACGCCTGTTTGTTGTCGGTGCCATGGCAGCTTAAGAATATTTCAGCTCCGACTTCCCCTTACCCACAGACCTCCACACTCAAGAGGGCACTGCACAGAACAGTTCTGACATATTCCTGGGCAGGCTGTTCTTCCTAGTTTGTTGGACCTACCAAGTTGCCAGTGTCTAGACTGAGCAACTCAGAAACCCCTGGAAATTGTGGTGGCCCAGGGAGCAGAGACAATGGCTCAGAGAGACCTGGCTATCTAGCTTTGCAGACCCATTTCTGCTTTTTCTCTTTCTTCATCCACTTGGAACATTTTTGGGAGCAGCTTGGTGCAGCTTAAGTTTTGGGGTTCTCCTGCATGATTGGCAGGCCAACTCTGAAGCCTGCACTAAGAAATCTCTTGACCACAAGGACCACCCAGAAGCCTGGGACATGTGAAAAGTGATAATTTCCCTGGGGGAAGCTGAACCCCAGAAGGCCTGCTTGTAAGATGGAATAGCTCTTCTTATAAGAGGACATTTGCCTGAGTGTTTGAGAGACTCCCGGCCCTCGGGACTGGGGTCTGTGGATTCTCTAATCCTATACTTAGTATGTAAACACCCAGAGGGGTTAAAGGGTGGAGGAATTCTTGAATCCTCAACAGCCTCAACATTCTTCCAGCTGTGCTCAGCATCTGGCTGGCAGATGATGTGACTGACTCTTCCAGCAAGCCCACTATCCTGCCCCAGGGCTGAGACTGTAGCTCTCTTTTCTCCCCAAGTACCCGCAAATGATGGGGAAACGGGTAGAAGTACACACAGGATGATCTGATTTTCCAAGGAAGCACTGGACTGGCCGACAACTCAGTCCCCACCACTGAGGCATCTCCTTTTGAGAATATTTTACTTACCCATGTCCTGAGTCTCTAGGCTTCAGAACAGACCCTTCCTAGACAACTAGCATCTTCTTTCTTTGGTTTGCTTTATCCTTTTCTGAGTGTAGTACTTCTATGTATCCAGGTGTCTATCTTGGTGCACGTTAGTGTGGGGTGTGCACGCCTGTCTGTGTGCATGTGGAGCCCAGATGGTAATGTCAGTGTTTCCACTACAGTGCCCCATGTTATTGTTGAAGCAGGGTTTTCTCACTGAATCTGGGTCTAAACAATTGGCTAGACAACAGGTCAGTGAGCTCCAGGGATTTGTGTGTCTCCCTCCCTATGATGCTGGGATCACAGGCATGCACTGCTATGCTTGTCTTTATATGTGGGTGCTGCGGATCTGAGCTCAGGCCCTCATGCTTACGTAGGAAGCACTCTCCGTATTGTGCCATCACTCCAGCCCTCCTATTGGTCCCCTTAGATGTAACACAGCCTGCTTCCTGGCCTTGCTGATCTTGAAACGAGAAGCCACCTGTCTCTTGCTCACCTCCTTCCACTCCAGAAAGGATAGCACTAGCTAGAGTCTTCTGTATGAAGACTCATGTCTCAGAGTGAAGTCCCTGAGAGTCTACTACAGTCTTTGCCATGCTTGCCTTTGTATAAGACCTGTGGCTGGTCTCCAGTGCAGCCTGCAGACACTCCGATTGAAAATGAGAGGAATGAGGAGACGTTGAAATCTCATTTGAAGTGGTTGTTAGGTACAGAGAGATGAGGAAGTAAGTCTATTGTACTCTGGCCTCTGTAGACTTACCTAGATCAAACAAAGGTACTTTGCATGCCCTGTTGGGCTCCAGTCAGTATGTGTCCTACGTAGGTCCTAGTCAGGGTTATCATTGTGTGATGAGACACAGTGACCAGAGGCACCCAGGGAGGAAAGGGCTTATTTGGTTTATGCCTCCGCATTGCACATCATCATCATATCCAAAGAAGTTAAGGCAGGAACCTAGAGTCAAGAGCTGATGCAGAAGCCACGGAGGAATGCTGCTTACTGGCTTGCTCCCCAAAGCTTACCCAGCCTGCTTACAGAACCCATGGCCACTAGCTCAGGGGTGTCTCCCCCCAGTACAATAGGATTGGCGCTCTCACATCAAACACTAATTTTAGAAATGCCCTACAGGCTTGTCTAAAAACTAATGGAGGCATTCTCTCAACTGAGGCTCCCTCCTCTCTAATGTCTCGAGCTTGTATCAAGCTGACATAAAATGAGCCAAGATACCTAATTAACTTCAACTGTCATCTTGATGCAAACTAGAGTCACCTGGAGAGGGCAAACTGGTAGGGCATTGTCTTGATTGGTGACTGACGCGGGAGAGCCTTGACCATTGGAGACTGACGCGGAAGAGCCTAGACCATTGGTGATTGATGCGGAGAGCCTACAGCATTGGTGATTGTTGCGGAGAGTGTAGACCATTGGTGATTGACATGGGAGAGCCCAGACCATTGGTGATTGACACGGGAGAGCCCAGATCATTGGTGATTGACACGGGAGAGCCCAGACCATTGGTGACTGATGTGGGAGAGCCTCTACCACTGATGACTGGCGCGGGGGAGCCCAGACCATTGATAACTGATGCGGGAGAGCCTAGACCATTGGTGACTGACACGGGGGAGCCTAGACCATTGGTGACTGATGTGGGAGAGCCTAGACCATTGGTGATTGACGCGGAGAGCCCAAACTATTGTGAGTTGTGCCATCTATAGGCAGGTGGGTCTGGGTTGTATACAAACACTTGGAGAGCATAGGTCTGGGAGTAAGCCAATAAGCAGCATTCCTCTGTGGTTTCTGCTTCAAGCTCCTGCCTCGAGTTCCTGCCCTAACTTCCTTCGATGGAGGATGGCAACCTGGAAATGTAAGCCAAATAAACCCTTTCCTCCCCAAGTTGTTTTTGGTCAGAATGCTTTATCATAGCAATGGAATGAAACCAGGACAGTCTAAAACCCTTTCCCCCAAGGTGATAATGGACTTCTCTGTACCCCAGTGTGACTGCAGGATGGGGACAGACTCAGGCCAGATAGGAAGAGCCACAGGACCAAGCAATCATACACATGAAGCCAGCAGTGGGCATTGTGTAGACTATACAGTGCAGAATCCCAAGAGGAACAGCACCACACCCCGTCACTTGAACATGTCTGTTCTCAAAGGCTCTTGCCTTGGAAGTAAGCGTGTTTGGGAAAAGATATGGGATGTGAGACTAATGGGTACAGCAGCAGGGGAGAAGGGTACAGCTGCCGCTGCTACTGCCAGCCGAGCTGGGCCTTCTGGCCTACACAAAGCTGAAAGGAAACAATCACGTGAGCTGAACTTACTCTCAAAATTATGGACGGGGTTGGAGGTATAGCTTATGGTAGGGCATAGACTTAGTAGACTTAGTACACACAAAGCCCTGGTTTTAAGTTCTAACAGTAAAAGAAATAAATAATAAATTAAAGGAACACACACACACATACAAATAGAGTAGGGAGGGACAGGCAGAGTCAGGCAGGAGGAGGGGTGGCAAAACCAGGTCAGTGCCAGAAGGCTGCTTGTACTGGACCAGAGTTCATCCCTTGGCCTCATGGGCTTCAGGGAAGAGAAAGCAGTCATTAGCAGAAGTCTCTCTGTCACAAAGCAGACTGTGTTTGGAAAGTCTTCACCCTCTCCTTGACCTTGGTGCTCAAGGTTTCAGGATGAGTCACCCCGTTCCCTGTACCAGCTTCTTTCTGTCTTCTCCCCTAGCTCTGACGTGTCTAAACCCGTCTGCACCCCCAGAGCTGAAGCGCCTGTCATCTTCACACCAAGGATGACTAACTGTGGCCTGCGCACAGGTTCCTAATTATCACAAAAGTGAAACTGCTACATGTCTTCAAGCTGAGTTTCGGAGAACAGATGGGTGGAAGTTGCAGGAGCCATGAAGACGTTGGGTGGCAATGAGCTAAACTTTGCCAGACCTTGCAATCCTCAGAAGCAAGGCCAAGTCACCACGGAGCCAGACAAGGTGTCCTCCTTAGTGGAATTACCTTGTTAAGGCCGTTCTGACCACCTCTGATTAGGTTCCCAGGCTCATTAAAATCCGTGTGCCTTTGACAGTATCTCTTAAATCTGACTGGATCTACCTGCTGAGAATAGTCAGGGCTTTGCAGTGGCCAGTGCAAGCTAGATACTATCTTTTGGTTCGAATTCTTGTGACTGTTCCTCCCAAACCCCAGCCCATGCTTGTGTGTGTGTGTGTGTGTGTAGTGTGTATGTGTGTGTATGCACTGCCAACAATGCAAGTCACCATTTAGGTATGTTGGCTGGCAGGCCCTCTGTGCCAGCCCAGCCAAGTGTTTCTGGCCCAAACAAAGCCAGAATAAAAAGTCCAAGCCACTTGAGCTGAATTTCTCCAAAATTTAGGGAGTGACAGGACATGAAAGACACTTAGATTACACTGAGAGAACCGCAACTAAGAGGCCTACCAAAGGAGAATGAAGGGGGAGCTCTTACCCCCTCTGATATTAAGACATATTAAAGCCTTATACTATCGACAGTCGTCAAAACAACACACAGAAAGACCAATGGAGCAGAGCAGAGAGTTCTGATGAAGAACCGTGTGTGTCAGAACTTGAAGGATGGAAGTAAAATCAGCACAACAGAGCTCAGAAATCCATCTGTGCCATCTAAGAAACTCTATTAAGACAAAATTTCAAAAACAAAAAGCAAAAGTTTGTAAGTTTGACTATATCAAAATTAGGAATTGTCTAACAAAAAGTACATCGCTGATGCTAACAGACTGGTGGCAGAATAAGTACAGATATCTGTAATATTTCCTAAGAACTTATCATTTGTAGCATGTATGCACGGTATGTGTTTATATGTGTATGATGTGGGTATGTGTGAGTGAGGGCATGCATGTGCTGGAAGAGGTCAAAGGACAACCCTTTAAACAGACCCTCGGGATGGAATCCAGTCACCAGGTTTGTGTTTCAGGAGCTTTTACCTGCTGGTTCATCTCCTGGGCATGTAGTGCCAATTCTAATTGGTTTAATAATAAAAACCCAAGTCAGCCCAGGCAGTGGTGGCGCGTGTCTTTAATCCTTGGGAGGCAGAGAATCTCAGTGAACTCGAGGCCACCCTGGTCTACAAAGGGAGTTCCAGGACAGCCAGCCAGGACTGTTACACAGAGAAATCCTGTCTCGAAAACAAACAAAAACCAAAAATCCGGAGTCAGATGTTAAGGGGTGAAAGCTGAAAAATCAGAGAAGCAGAGCAGTCAGCCTCTACGAAATCCTCAGACTTATCGGGGTATCCTGTCTATGCAGGTCCTCAGACTGAACACTGTCTCTATGAAATCTCAGACTTAACAAACGAGGTATCCCATCTCTACAAGTCCTCAGGCTGAGTGTTGTCTCTATGAAATCTCAGACTTAACAATCGAGGTATCCCGTCTCTACAAGTCCTCAGGCTGAGTGTTGTCTCTATGAAATCTCAGACTTAACAATCGAGGTATCCCGTCTCTACAAGTCCTCAGACTGAGTGCTGTCTCTATGAAATCCCTGACTGAAACCACAGTTCCTGTCTCCTCCTGCCTTATATTCCTTTCTCTCTCCGCCCAGCCATATCACTCCTGTCCCCACCTCCCTGGTGCTGGGATTAAAGGTGTGAGCCACCACTGCTTGGCTCTGTTTCTCTTGTAGACTGATTCAATCTCGTAGCCCAGGGTGGCCTTAAACTCACAGATGTCCCTCTGCCTCTGTCTCACGTACTAGAATTAAAGGTGTGCGCCACCACTGCCTGGCCTCTATGGCTAACTAGTGTGGCTAGCTCTGCACTCTGATCTTCAGGCAAGTTTTATTCGTTAAAACACAAACAGAATATCACCACACGGGCCCCTATACTTGTAATATCTAAATGAATGAGGATTTGATGAGAAGAATCTGGAAGGATCTTGGACACTTATGACTGGGATAGGAAAAAGGAGAGAAACAGATGTTACATAACATTTCCTAAAGCTGGCAGGTTGCCACATGTCATTTCCCTGGGTCACAGGTCCAGAGATGCAGAGCTATGTGGTCTAGAAGTGGCCTTATGGGTAGCAGTGACCAAATGAGAGAAACAATAATAACTGGGCAGTTAAAGAGTTTAAACTACGCTTCACTGTAGCCCAGGCTTCTACCAATGCCGTGGGGTATTAGTCTCTTCAGAGACATGGTACCCCTGCATGACGAGTCACTGAGTGGATCGGTCACAAATTAGGGTGAAGCAGCTTCCTTCGGCCAAAGGCAATCCCCATAAAGGATCTGGATCTTCTGTGCCTTCAGAGGCCAACACTCTGGCGGCTGAAAACTGAGCATCCACATCCACCAGGGCAGGTAAAAAAGCTGCATGAGAAATGCAGATGAAAACAAGATGCTACTGTCTGCCTTTGTTAGGGATAAACTATGGAAAGACAGTAAAGCTAGGGGTGGCAGATGTGAGCTGTGACTGCTCTTGTAAACACCTGGAGGGAGGGAGGACTTGAGAGGAGCCTGCCCTGGCAAGAATTCTGGGGAGCACCCTGGGGAGTCACCGTGGGGAGCACACAGAAAGTCCAAATTCTCATTCAGTTCCTCTGGAGACATCTGCAGCCACTCATGTTGAAGGCTGTCTTGGTTCCCCTCATTAAGATTGGGAATTAAATGTGGTATACACTCCATTATTATTCAGGTATTCCAGGGACGACTATACAGCAGAACTGAGGTCTGCGTAGCAGCATAAACGGATTTTAGGAGCAGTAGCAAAAGAATAAACAAGGGGGAAAGTGAGAAACAATGAGCTAGAACACACACATAAATTAACACTGCAAAGAAACAACTTTTGCAATAAAGAATGCAAATCAAAGGCGGCATACTACACACCTAAGAATTATTGTGGCTTGCACAAGAAAATAGAATTCAAGAACAGAGAGAAATGGGAATAAGGAAGTAACTACATCTCCAAAAGGTGTTTTCCGGGACCAATGATGCTTATATCTTTGAGTCAAGAGGGAAGGTTAGCTGAACCCTCTTCACCCGAACTGTAAAGAAGCAGTGGCAACAGCTACCTCTGAAGCTCCGAGACAGCAAGTTCAGACTCCCTGCCTTCTCTCGCCGAGACTTTCCAAAAGGTCACAGGCTGAGTCATTCGCAAATCACAGGACCCTGCCACACACCGCTTCTTGCTTTTTACCTGTGAAGGAAATGACATCCACCTCCAATGTTCAGTGGGTGAAAAGCTTGGCACCTGCACAAAGGTTCATGCCTCTGCTGGCGGGTGGCTGTTTCTCATTCTCTCGCTACCTTAAGAATCTTGCTTCCTTTGGTTCCCACCAGAGCTACTGCCTCTGCTGAAATGCCTCACCTCCGGCGCCCCTTGGAGCAAAGTCAGCGCGCGGCAGGTAGAGGAAACAGCCAACTTAGAGCAGTGTCTCAGAGCTTGCCCATCGCTGCAAATGGTGGGTATCTGATGAAAAGGGGCTCACTGGCAGGTTGCCTCGACGGTCTGTTAAGACCCCTGTCCTAGTGGAAATGAGGAGGGTGTCTCCTCTACTTCTGAATTGATCTACACGATACAGTAATTACAGAGAAACTGCAGCGTAATGAGACTTTCCAAGTACTCGGGTTCTGTTCCTCACAGTGCCTGTTGCCAGCCCCAAGCTGACCTCTATTCAAGGTCAGGTTACAGTCCGAAGTGTGGACTAGAGATTAACAATAAGAGAATCAGAGGATAGCTGATCTGGGGGACTGGAGGAGAAATCAGGAAGTCGGTCTGGCCACACCTACTGCTTCCAACCTCCTGGCCTGCATTAGATCCTTAGTCCCATTTGACTCTTTGCCTTTCTCAAGTTATCTCCAGCACCGAATTCTACAAGTGCCTCTCCCATCAATAGAATACCTAGGAAACTGTGAATCCCAGGATATATAGGAAAGGAGGTCTCTTTGGGTATCACATTTTACTGTGTTTTCCTTCTGGGTCAAGAATGAAAACTTCTAAGGTTGCTTTAGGATTGACCCTGGAGCTCTCAAGGCAAGATGGTATTCTAGTTCAGATATGTAGTGTCCTCTCAAGAAGGAACATGGTGCCTAACTGGTAGTGCTGCTTTGGGGAAGGTGCTGGGAACCTTGGGAGGGAGTCTCCAGCTAAAGGAGGTAAGTCACTGGTGGTGGGTCCTTTGGGGCTGTGTTTGCCCTGAGCTCCTCCTGAATCCCATATTCACTGTTTCCTAGCCACTATGACATAAAGCCTTCTGCTGGACCACATCATCCCTGAGAAGGTTGATATCTCTGAAACCGCAGTTCTCGGAAGCCTCCCCTCCTGCACCTTGTGTCTTATCCCAGTGGTAAGAAAAGTGATGGATATGGATGGGCCTCTTTTAAAGCTGTGCAAAGTCACCAGTGGACGAGCGAATGGGCACGTGTCTGCAGAGCTGACTCCCTTTTCCACAACCTTTCCCCTTCTTTCTTATTGGATAACTGGAGATCATGTTAGGACCCAGAAGATCTGACCACTGCTCCTGCTCAGACTTCTTTTTATTGAGCAATCAGTCTTAAGCAAGAAGACCTTCACCTCCCACCTTCTGCTTTTTTGACTGTACTTCTGCATGCTTAGAAATGGAGCTATAAAATCTGTCATGGTAGTGTTCATATCAGCCTTCTCTAGCCTTTGGGGAGTAAAAACTATTTTTAAATAGAAAATTATAATAAGAAATAAAAACTTGGCTTATAATCCCATGATCCAGGTAAGACCTCTTAGCATCAAATAGATAAGGGAGTAAGTGCATAGTTAAAGAACAGAATCGATATGAAAACAGACCAGATGAAAATGAAAGACCACCCTCTCTGGTTTCCTCTTCCTTCTGCAGTAAGAACTCATGGAAGAGCTTCATCAAGACAGACTGTGTCTCCTAGGAATGTCAGAGGCCACACCCATAAACTCTCTGCCCAAACACGAGCTGCACAGGATGACCCCAACAGGACACTAAAGCGGACAGGAGGAAGCTTACAAGGTCTCAGCCCACAGGCAAGTGGAGAGTGCTGAGGATGGGAGAAACAGTCTCCTAAGGGAAGAGCACACGGACCAGTTGGTTACCCGAGGCCAGGGGGCGGCCCTGAAAACACTTACAAGTAACAGTCTACAGAGGCAGCGGGTTGTATCTATCTATTTAGGAATGTATGTATTTACCTATAATTATGTAACAACAATTAATAAAGAAAAGAGACCATGAACTTGAAAAAGAGCAAGGAGGGGTATAGGAGAGGATTGGGAAGGGGAAAAGGGAAGGGGAAATGATAGAACTATATTGTAATCTTAGAAGATATAGGAACAAAAATCCCACTTTGGAAAAGTGTGCATACAGATTTACATGGAGCCTTTTTAGAAGCATGCAAAAGTATTCATGCTGTAAACAGTATTCTTGAATTTTTCCTTTTTAACTTATGTATGTGCCTAAAATCTACTTAATTCATCTAACAGCTAAATAGCAGCTCCTCGAATGGTCTCGCAATCCAGGCCAGATGGTTTTGCATTTTTTTCTTCTTTTATGAACACTAATGTGTCCTCTTGCCCCTGGAATTTCCTCCTGAGAGCCAGGCTTGGCCAAGAGCTTCGATTCAGGTGCCAGCCAGAGAGAGAAGTCCCCATGCCATCAAATGCTCAGGGCAAAACCATTATGAAACTGTCACGAGAAATGTGTTTACTTGTTTCCATTTTTGGAGAAAATTTCCATAATCAACGGCCAGTTTGACACTTATGTTGATGGTTGAACATTTCTGACAAACCTCAGTGTTTTCAAAAATTCCAGATTTAGAGAGGACCTGAAGGTCATTTGGTTTGGACCCACTTCGAAATTCCTCCTACAGGCTTTTGTGTTATTTATTTTTGCCATTTCATAACATGGAACAGCTCTCACTAATGGAAAATTTTCCCTCATTTTCGCGGAGCGGTTCTTTCTTCCTCCCTGTATTAAGAAACTCTGAATCTTATTTAGCGTTCTAGCAGAGGCACTAATGAGAGTCAAAGAAGAAATTAGAGAGGATCCCATGTTCAGTTTTAAGGAATTTCATGACTGTAAAAGCACACAGCTTGTAAATAGCACAGCAAATATGGAATGCCACATTCATAACGCACACATTGTACTAAGGGGCTTCCTACCAGAGGGACATAGTCTCTCCTGTCTGAAGACGCCAATCAACACTGCTCTGTGTTCCCCGGTGCCAACCTAGGACTCCACAGGCAAGGCTCCCAGTGTCGAATGCTCTTCTTGAACAAGAGAGGCTCTGAGGCAGTGTGAAGCTAGCGAGCAAACAAGCCCAGCATTCAAACAACACAATGATACCAGCGCCTGAGTGGTTATATCACACATTCAATCGGGGAGACAATTATATTTAAGCTACAGTCTTATGATGACACAGAAAAATCACAGTTCATCAGACAGTAAACTAATACTATATACTTAAGTATTTTAAAGCAATTTGTGTCTTTTGGTGAAGAAGAGGCCAAAATAACAATTAGAATTTTTAGAAATTAAAAAATATGTGGCATTTGAAACTAATAAAATGTATCAGTGCTCCCAAAGTAATGTGTACTCGCAAGATAATTAGTTCTGTCCAGGCTGTCTGGATCAGTAAATCAAACAAAATCAAACCAAAACACTAGAAGCTAATATACAAGAAGACATTTTAAAACTGTAGACATTAAGCCGGGCGGTGGTGGCGCACGCCTTTAATCCCAGCACTCGGGAGGCAGAGGCAGGCGGATCTCTGTGAGTTCGAGACCAGCCTGGTCTACAGAGCTAGTTCCAGGACAGGCTCCAAAGCCACAGAGAAACCCTGTCTCGAAAAACCAAAAAAAAAAACAAAAAAAAAAACTGTAGACATTAAAGAAAGAAAAAATGCTTTAGGCACATTGATTTCCTTACAAAAGCCTTTAATGTGAAGATATATCAGCAAAATAAGAACCAGAGTGGAGGGAACCTAAAGATTGGTACGTGAGAATAGGTTAATATCTTAATAATTCTATTCTCTCTAAAGCATTTCACAATAGGGTACTGCAATTCTTCAGTTTATTACAAAAATATCTTCTAAAAAGCCAGTCCTAATGTTGAAGCTAAGAGACATTTTTTAAATTATTGGAACTATACGGTAAAATACAAAGAACCGTTTAAATAAAAGCAGGGTAATATCTCATTGGGCAGTAAACCCAAGAGGTTTTTTTTTTTCCTCTCCATATCTATATATCCAATGGAGACATTATAGGTGTATAACTTCTAAGTAGATATAAATTTTTTAAGGGCAAAAGCCATGATTCGCTCAAGAATACAGTTGTTCACATATCACACAGGATGTCTTACAACAGATACCAGCTTGCTGAGCTTCTCATGGTAAAAACACTAAGCTATTGCCTCTGCTATTGTCTAGCGGGTTGTTCCTTACTCTGCAGACTCTGGCGGCACACGCTGTGGAGAAGTCACCCTCCACCACCGCTTCTCTTTGCACAGTTGGATCACGACGATAGAGCCTTCAAGCCCTTAAGATGCAAGGAAGGCCTGGCAAAAGCCGCCCACAAAGCCGGTGTCAGTGTTCTGCTGGATAAATTCTGCGGCTTCGTCAGTTAGATTGTTAATTCAGACGTAGCTTTATTTCCTCGCTCCTTAATCTGTCCTTTTGCTTTGTTTACATCTTGCCCAGCACCCTTCAAGTTAATCTGCACACAGCCAGGGACTGGCAACCTGTGGGAGAAAAGAGCCACCGCCTACGACATTTGCTACTAGTTTGCCAGGCTTCAGGAATGAGGGTCCTGCACATCAGCTGATTCCACTCATTACCATCTGGGGAGATGATGAATAATTTTCTACCCCGGGTCTAGAGCTCTGGCCAAATACTGGATTCTACTAGTGGTGTCTTCTTGCACACTCTGTTATGGCAATACTTCCTAGGAGTCCCCATGGCTTTCACAGTCTTAGAGAAGGGGGTCTGTGACTGCCAATTGCAAGTTAGGTGGAGTGGCAGCCACCCTCCTCTCTCCAGCACTTTCCATGACCAGGTCTTAAAGCTCTGCATTGGCCTTAGCTCTACCCTTGAAGTAGCCTTGAACAAATATCCTTTCCCATGGCTGCTCTCCAGACATTTGAAGACTTTACTCCAAGTCTACTTTTTATTCATTTAAATGCCCCCCCCCCCAAGGGAGCAGAGTGATGGCTTGCTTGTCTTGGAAGATTGAGGACCTGAGTTCAACCCCCAGAACCCGTGTTAATAAGGAGATGAAGGAATGGAGGGAGGGGAAAAACTGGACACAAATGTTTGTAATCCTAACATTGGGGAGTTGGAGAGTGGAGAGGGCACCACCAGCGCTCGTTGATCAATGAACTTAGTTTAACTGATGAGATCCAGGCCAGTCAGAAACCTGTCTCAAGAAACGGTGTGGATGGTGTATCTGGATTGCTGACCTCAGGATTCCAAACGCATGCTCCTACATGTGTGCACACATGAATGCCCACATACGCCCACAAAAATTTTAAAAATTAAAATTAGAAAAGGCCTTCTATCCAATTATGTTCCAAACCTTGTGTTAACCACACTGTGTACCCCACAAAGTTCATGCTGAGTCATTATTATTATTTGCAGTTGCTGTAGATCCTAAAAGGGCCTTGCATATGCTAGGCATTTAATAAACAACGCTGAATGAATGCAAGGACAAATATCAGTCTCTGTGCTCCAGGAAGCCTGCCTGTAGTGGGAGCGAGGAACACAGTCAAAGGTAATTATAACCCAGGAGTAATGAGCGACAAGAGGCTGGAGAAAAGGGGAGGTCCTCAGCCAGCATTCCTCCTCGTCCCTTCTCCACGGAAGCTCCTAGCACACCATCTTGTTAGGACATGTCTGCTTGCCTCTCCACCTGTATACTTAGCTCTTCCTCAGCTATGAATCCCTGATGTTTAACACAGGCTCTCACCTTGGGGAAGTATGTTACAGTTCCTATAATTCATGGATGGTTGAGTATATCAGTGGATGAGTCTTTCCCTAAGGAAAATCATAGGAGATGGGCTGGAGACATGCGCACTGCTCTTCCAGAGGACCTGAGGTTGGTCGCTAGCACACACAATTGCCCATAACTCCAACTCCAGAGGGACCTACCACCTCTGCATGACCCCTAGGGCACCAGCACTACTGTGCACATAGTCCCCTTTCAACACCCCATACATAATCTTTAAAATAAAGTAATTTTGTAAAAAAAGAACTGATGTTATTGGTATAAGCTGCTTTTTTTCTTTCTTTCTTCTTCGAGTGCTAGGTGTCAAACAGAGGACTAAGCATGCACCCTACTTGAGTTACACCCTCACTTCTTGGCTTAAAGCTCTTCTTGCCCTAAGCTTTGTCAATACGAAACCTTCACAGAATGGAAGTGACGGAACCAGCAGTGGGAGGAAGACGCCTTAACATTCCACGCAGCCTCACCTCTCTATCCAATGCCTTCAGCACACACTTCATCAGCGCCCGCACTGCGTCAGGAGCACTACCAGACACGACAGCAAGACAAGCAAGTTACAGTTTATCCTGTTTGGGACAGCTGAGACCTTACGGGTGACAGTGTGCTCTGAATGAAGGACAAGGTGGTCAGGTAAACCTCCCGGAGGGGGAGAGGGGGGATTGTACAGGTCAGGATATTCTGGGCAGAGGGCACAATGTGGTAAAGCCCTGAGGTGCGGGAACACGGCAGTTTAGGAATATAGTCCATCCTGTCCGTAGGTTCTGTAGTCACAAGCACCAACAGCTGCACTTTCAAAATAATCAGGAAGAAAGCTTGATCTGGATCCAAACATGTGCAGGCTTTTTCCTTGTCACTATTTGCTAATCAATTCAATAGAACAGTCATTTGCATAGCACAGTGGTATCGGTAGTATGAGGGAGCTTGGTGTGGCGTGCCACAGAACAGTGTGTCATGGAATACCCCCGTAGTCCTAACTACTTGGGACTGAGGCGAGAAGGACACTTGAGCTCAGGAGCTCAAAGTCAAATTAGGTAATATAGTCAGACACTGGAAAATAAGTAAATAAGGACGAATGTATGTATGTTATCTGCAGTAGGACCCATTTTACACAGGGACTTGAGAACCTGAGAACTCTCGTACCCATGAGGGTCTTTGCTATTGACTGGGGAGTGAAGGAAGTGGAAGACAGAGCAAGGCCAGAAAGGGCTTTACCTGGCTGCTAAAAACTTTAGACTTCAAGGATGAGGGATTCATTAGAAAGAAATATAAAATCTCTATACGATTGGATTTCTATTTTAGAAAATATTATTGTGTTACTCAGCTTTCCCTTACAGTACCAAAGACCTGAGAGAGTCAACTTGCAAAGAGAAAAGGTACTATTAGACCTAAAGTCTTGGAGGTTCTGGTCTGTCATTCACTGGACCTGTGGTTTTGAGTAGGTGGTGAAGTAGCAGCAACAGGGCCAGTGTGTGGCACAGAAGAAAAAAAGAAAAAGGAGGGGATGAGGGTCCCATTATCATTTGAGGGCTCATTCCCAGTGACTAAAACCTCCCATTAGGCTCCTCCTCCTAAAGGATCTATCACTTTCCAACAATGCCAAGCTGAGGACCAAGTCTTTACTATATGGCCTTTGCAGAACATTCCAGATTTAAACTATAATAGCTCCTTTCATAGCCATGTAGAAAATGGACTGGAGGAACAAGAACGCTGGGGGACAGCTCCACTGGGGACAGCTCCGCTGGGAGACTAGTTGGAGCATATGTAAAAAGGAAACCAAGGGAAGAGTGACTTAAGAGACACCGGACTGTGTGTCACACTGCACTGACTCTCCAGCTTCAGATGTGGGTGGCTGGACGTGTCATTGTGCAAGGGAGAGAGATGAAGAGATGGGAAGCCCGGTAGTGGTGACTCATACCTTTAATCCACGCATGTGGGAGGCAGAGGCAGGAAGATCTCTGAGTTCCAGGCCAGCCTGGCCTACAGAGTGAGTAGTTCTGAAAGACCTGGATAAGTCCAGACTCCTCTAGCAGAAAAAATAGAGCCAAAAATCTAAGCAGGAAGAGAAGACCAAAAATCCAGGTTAGCCGGTTCAGTGACTCTGTTTTAGGAACTAGCTGAAGATAAAGTTAGATTATAATCTTGAGAATAATCTTGAGAAACAGGGAGTTACCCTCTTGTGATTATCACTGATATTTTCAGAATTTTTCAATGATCACTGGTATTTTCAGAATTTTCTAATGACGCCCTCCCTACCCCCTTTGGATTACTGGGTTGTGGTTTCTTCCCTTAAATACCCCTTCTCCCAGCTACTCAGGGTCGAACTCTCTACCCCTGCATGGGAAATGAGTTTTGGCCCCGGTGAACTGGTTCCTATCTTGTCAATAAACCTCGTGTGATTGCAGCAAGGACGGTCTCTTGTGAATTCCTGGGGGGTCGTGTTATCCCGAGACTTTAGTGAGAGTCTCCCCACTCCGGAGGTCTTTTAGTTCCAGGTCAGCCAGGGCTACAGGCTACACAGAAAAAAACCTGTCTTGAAAATTTTCCCCACCCGCAACAACAACAACAAAAATAAATAAATAAATAAATAAATAAAGGAAAAAAAGAAATTGATTGGGAATCAGTGAATTGGGAATGGAGAGTTGAAGGAACCTGGGAGACATCTAGGCCTAGAGATCCCCAAGCCAGATGGACACGTGGGTCAGAAGCTCCAGGAACAGGACTGGGCCGAGAGATCCAGGAGTAGAGGGACACAGGAAGAGTATAGAGTAGGAAGGAGAAAGGGCCACCTGAAAGTCTCGGATCAAAGAGTTCTCTGGGTAGCATTCTAAAACAAATGAGGACCCAGGAATTCTCTCCGAGTACTGGTGTTACTCATGAAAACAGAAATCAGAAGCATCAGGAGTGCTGACGGAGAAGGAGAATGGCATTCGGGTGACCCTTTGGTAGCAACGAGGCCACAAAGATTCCTGGATGAAGGGTGACAGCTTCAGTGAGACTTGCCAGAGCTTTGTGACCTGGCTTATTTGAGATGATGTTTGTGCCTGCCTCTTTTACCCCGCCTCTGATTCTGGGGTCTTGTATAAAGCTGCAGAATGCCGTGAAAACCATTGCATCAGCATCCTTGTGTCCCTGTCTGCCTCTGTCTTCCGCAGGACAAAAGACCTTCCAAGTCTTTGCAACTTTCAAGCATCGGAGCCACACAAAGCCCACTCAAGCCCAAAGCATGTGTAAAGCTGTCTCCTGGCTGAGAGGAATAAAAATCAATATTTTCCAAGATCTGAATTATTCAAACGCTATACCCCAGAAGTGATTCATAACCCAAAGAGAGCCTTGGTAGGAGAATGGCGGCTGCAGAGTTGTGTAAACAGTGTTTAGCTCACAATTCCCCGAGCAATCAGTCAGAGGACTGGAAAAAGATGAGACCGCAGCATCATTCTGATACAGAGTCCCGAGGAGAGCCCAAGGGAGCTGGGCTGCTGAGACGTCTAGAAGGCAGTAACGATAGAGCTCAGGATTCCCTGGGCTCTCCAAGTGCCGGTGTCGTCAAGAATTCCTAGGCTCTTTGCACATGGGAGGGTCAGGTTAAGTTGGTGATGGGGAAAGGGTGATTCAGATGCTCCCCTATAGAACAGAATGAAAGATCTTCTATGAGAAAGGTGTCCGTAGTCTTACATCCTTGACCCTAGATGACCACTTTGTGTGGACGTGTATATCTGTGATTGGGGCTGCTCAGGGCATGTGCCACCAAGACCACGACTCATTGGGAGGACTGTTCTGGGAGCCAATGATAAAGTCCAGAATGTGGCTCATTTGGTGAAAACTCATCTTTTTAGGTTTTGTTGTTTTTTTGAGACAGGGTTCACCTGCACAACCCTGGCTGTCCTGGAACTCACTCTGTAGACCAGGTTGGCCTCGAACTCACAGAGACCCACCTGTCTCTGCCTCCTGAGTGCTGGGATTAAAGGCGTGTGTCACTGCCATCTGGTGAAAATTCATCTTAGGAGCTGGAGAGATGGCTCAGAGGTTAAGAGCACTGCCTGCTCTTCCAGAGGTCCTGAGTTCAATTCCCGGCAACCACATGGTGGCTCACAACCATCTGTAACAAGATATGGTGCCCTCTTCTGGCCTGCAGGCGTACATGCAGACAGAATACTGTATACATAGTGAATAAATAAATCGTTAAAAAAATAAAAAAAAAGAAAATTCATCTTAATGGAAGAAATAGCAAACACAATGGAGAGGGAGTGGGAAAAGCACAAGGGATATCCAGTTATGAGTCAGGCTTCCACGCCACTGTGACAAAATATCTGCCATCAGGAACTTAAGGGAGAATGGTTTATTTGACTCGTGGATTCAGAGGGCTCAGCTAATCACAGCAGACAAGGCCAGGCACTGCAGAACAGCTCACCTCCCGTGGCCAGGAAATGCCCCAGCCAGTGGAGAGGTGCTATTCACATTCAGGATAGGTATTACTCTTCAGCAATCCTCTCTGGAAATGTGGTCACAGATACTAGAGCCACACCTCACCAATATCCAGTGAAGTAGACAGAGTTGGGGGCAGTTGAAATGAAGACCTGGGATCTGGGTTTCTGGCTTCATCACTTGCCTTAGGTAGGACAACGATCTTTCTCAGGCATAGTTTCTGTGATACCAGCCACTAATAATGGACCACTACTGACTGCATTCTTGGGAAGCTCAACTGGAGCTGAGACACCCAGGCACCGCTAGCTAGCTATTCCCTCAGGATGTTATTTGTTAGGATATTGCTTTGTTGACATAACAGGGACACCCAACCAAACAGCTTAAGTGAGACGGATGTTTACTTCTCTAACAAGCTGGCGTGGCAGCTCAGTCACCAGAGGACCGGTCCTTCCAGGTTCCTGGCAAGGGCGTCTCATTTCACGGTTCAAGATGGCTTTCTGTCATGACCACAGTCCCACTAGCAGAAGGATCAAGGAATGACAAGACCCCCCCCCACCCCGACCCAAATGTTTATATACCGCCTCTTCTTATGTCCTGCTGGCCAGAATGTAGTCCCATGAACATATCTAGCTCTAAGAAAGACTGGGAAATGGAACTATTTTCTAGAAAGCCTTGGACTCACTTAAAATCCTGTAGCTAAACTGGCCACGCATCTTTAATCCCAGCACTCAGAGGTAGGCAGATCTCTGAATTCAAGGTCAGTGTGGTCTACAGAGTGAGTCCCAGGATAGTCATGGTTAAACAGAGAAACCCTGTCTTGAAAAATCAAATAATAATCATCAATCAATCTTGTGATTAAGGAAGAAGAGACAGATAGTGAGGGACAATTTTCAGCTCCTGCCACCTCCCGTATTGTCTACATTCCTTGTGTTTTGGGGTCCTAAGAATGTAGACAAATACAGGGAAGATGCACAGGACTTCCTTAGGGAAGTCTTCCTTGGCCCTCCAGACTCCATTAGAAATTCCCATACTCCTCTGTTTATCTTTCCCAAGGCTTGGAATGCTTATACTCTAAGTTTGCTGTCATTTTCTCTGAGGATACACTTGTGAGAATGTGGCACTGTGTCTTCTTTCTTCCCTGGGGCCTGCCTATGGCACACAGACGAATGTTCACAATGTCCTTGCTGACTAAGTAGTGTCATCAAAGAAAGGCTCTGGGACACCCTTAGAGCAGAGTGAATGGGTCCTCTCCACGCCAGGGTGTGTCTGGAACAGAATGAGTCTTTTCTACCATGTTCTTGGTGTTGTGAGTGTGCTGTCAAAAACACAGATGAACACACTTGGATCTTTCTACAAAGTCCAAATTTATTAAATAACAATGAATTCACGAGGCACAACAATTTTGCTGTCAGCAGTTCCTGAGTAGACCACTTTTCTGATTGAGGGAAATATACAGGTTTTGTTTTTATTCCAATCTTTAAAAAAAAAAAATTTAACTATGTATTCATTTATTTCATGTGCATGTATATCTGTGCATGTGTGTGCGTGCATGTGCGTGCGCATACATGTGTATGTCAAGGACAACTTGCAGGAATGGGTTTTCTCTTTCCATCATTTGGATCCTGAGGATTGAACTCAGGACACTCAGTCTGGCTAGCAAATTCCTTGGCTGGCCAAGCCATCTTGCTGGCCACAAAAAGGTTAAAAAGGCTAAGAGAGTTCTAGGTGCTGAAAGAGCTCTGAGAAGCAGGAGCCCAAAGGGATGCAGTAAGCTCTCTGTGAGAGAAAGCTAAGGAACCCCGGCTGGAGGTCTGTTGAGGGCGCTGCTACTGCTGCCGCCCTGGACTCAGGCTGCACTGTTGCAAAGTGCAATGTAGGCTGGAAAGGGAAAAGACACGACCACGGCCAGGCAAGCAACCAGAGAGACAGACAGGCAGCAATTCGAGTGGGCCTCTTCTACAGCAGGGACTGATGCACACGGAAGCCTCTGGGACATTCAGGAGTTCCCTGCCTCTGAACCCTCTGGCAGTGGGTGGGGCTGTTGGCACTGCAGTGTTAGGGTTCCTCCTTTTTATGGGGTCCAGGTGAAGGAGTTGTACTCTTTCCTCAGTACGCTGTGCTTAATAATTCTTGGGCCTACTTTTCCTGATCTGATTACAATAAACCATGAGCCTCTATAGTTCCAATTTATCCTAATAAATTGATGGGGTGCTGCCCTTTCTACTCCCAGCCGTTCATCAGCTTGCACCTTGTGGGTGGCACCAGACAGATGGTGTTTATATCCACCCAGGTGCTGAGTCACCTCCGTCCTCAATGAAGTCAAATACTGCTTGAAGATGGAGTCTCTCAGGGCAAGACACAATTTGAAAAAAAAAATTGTTTTGTACAATATGGAGGAACATAGACCAGGGTACATACAGCCTGATCTCAACACTTGGCCATGGGTATTGTTCTGAGCATGTAACCAGAGTCTTAGGCCAGAGAATCAGGGGTGGTTTGGGGGTATTGGGGTGTGTGTGAAGGAATGGGTCAGGAGTGGGCAAATTCCAACAAACTAGTTCCCGCTACTTGCTCCAGGAATCAAACAGAAAAGTAATGAGGTTTTTTTTCTTTTGTTTGTTTGCTTTGTTTTGTTTTTCAACTAGCTGTCCTGGAACTAACTCTTGTAGTTCCAAGCTGGTCTTGAATTTACAGAGATCTGCCTGCCTCTGTCTCCCTGAGTGCTGGGATTAAAGGTGTGGACCACGACTACCTGGCAGTAACAGGGTTTTAATCAGCATGGCCATGTCCCACAAACAGAAATCAAGCATTTCAGTCCATCTTCAGGGACAATGACATGAATGTCAGGGTTTGGGTTTTGTTTGCTTTTTGTTTTTTTGGTTTTTTTTTTATATTTATTTATTATGTATACAATATTCTGTCTACATGTATGCCTGCAGGCCAGAAGAGGGCACTAGACCTCATTACAGATGGTTGTGAGCCACCATGTGGTTGCTGGGAATTGAACTCAGGACCTTTGGAAGAACAGGCAATGCTCTTAACCGCTGAGCCATCTCTCCAGCCCCGTGTTTGTTTGTTTTTTGAGATAGGGTTTGTCTGTGTAACACCTCTGGCTGTCCTGGAACTTGCTCTGTAGACCAGGCTGGCCTCGAACTTACAGAGATCCTCCTGCCTCTGCCTTCAGAGTGCCAGGATTAAAGGCGTGCACCACCACCACACAGCATGAGTGTCGGCTTTATATAGAGAAAAGATCGGGGCAGGGGGCAGAGTAGTCTTGGTCAAATTGAGATTTAGATGGTCATTATCTCAGCCTCATATGGTTGCTCCTGTCAGTCGGGGGAGGGGGTTTTCAGTTATAAGGTTGTTCCCATTTGGGGACTGATGTCATAACGGGGTGACCTGTCTGTAAGACTTTACTGTTCCTGGAATCCAAGGCTTAGGATAGTGACTAGAGGCTCATGGATGCTTTTTTAGGGGTCTGCAACAGAATGTTGTAAAAAAAAAAAAAAAAAGCTAACAGTAAAATAACTTATTTGCTCATACGTTTGCTTTCAGCCTTGAAGTGGGGACGAAATAAGTCAGATGAACTTAGTGTTAGTCAACTGTGTGTGGTAAATTTGTAGACAGACACCCCTTAAGTGACTAAGACGGCACCATGTGGAACTGAATAAGTCCTGACCCAAAGCTGGAGACAGATACAAAACGAAGGAGAGATGCCAGCTTTTCAGTCTGCATTCAGTTACCTCCTGGGCCCAATGAGTAGTCAAGGCTTCTTAGGAAAAGCGGTTTCTGAGTGTCTGTCATCATCAGGGTTGGTGTTCTGCTGGTGCTATGTGCTTCCAGACCCCGGAGCTCCTGCAGTGGGCTCTTAGCATGGTGTGAGACTGCCTTGGACAGTTCGGGAGCGGGAAGCTGCCCTCTCATGGTAAAGTGTGCTGGGAGCTAGCCCCTGGGGGTGGGGGAACCAGTGAGTGTGGGGGAGGGGAAGAGCTTGGCCCAGAACAAGGATGTAGCTGGAGGCCTAGTTTTCTGTCCTGGTCTCTGTAATGCAGCCAATAGGCCTGTTGCCTTCTTGTGAGGCGTGAGGAAGAACCTCAATGGAGGACATCCCTGAGGAGACTGGTCTGCAGCTAAGACTGCCTAGGGTCTGTACCCAGGTGGGCTTGCAGTTTGCTGCACAACAACCCTCTGATGGTCTACCTCTGGGACCTCCAGCTCGCTCCTGCTTTGACATAACCAGAATCGCCTTTTACCTTAGACAGGACTCTGGTTCCTACGGTGAGCGGTGAGCAGAGGGCTGTGGCCTCCACTTGACCTCCAGCCCATTGCATTCTCAGCCCACCCCGTCTTCTTTTGGATTCATTTTGGAGGGAAACCTGACTTGGGCTCCCAGCGGCCAGCTCCTTTTGGCAGGCTCCAAAGCCAGGCCAGTTATCACACACCAAGCCCTGGGGCTTGAGAGGGGCTCAGGTTACACTAATGAAACCCATTCCAGAGCCAAGTGCAGATTTCCTCTCTTGTATGTCCCCTGAAGGTGGGGGAGGAGAGAGCTGCCATATCCTGCCAGTGGCCCCTGGAACTTTGCCCCATGCTTGGCACCTGGGAAACCCTTTCTTCTGCTGTGGCACTTGACTGACCCTGGGAATGAACACGAAAGAGGTTTCCTCCTGACCACTGACTTTCTTCCCCCACCAAACACCAGCGGCCCTTCATGCCCTGCAGGCCCCTCTGGTCAGCATTAGGCTAAATGAATCCACCGAGCAGACTTTCCTCACAGGGGAGGGGGTTCTGAGCTAGAAAGTTGTCTTCCTTGCTTCTGCCTGTGTCTGGAACAAAGAGGAGCGGAGAAGTATTATCTCTCCGGCTGGCTTCTTTCCTCTTTTTCAGGAGAGTTTCATTACAAACTCGGGACCCTGGGTTTCCCTTGATGGGCTGCCGGTCTCCAGCTTCTTAGTAGATTGTCCTTATCACCATGGGAGGACTGGTTGCTCCCACTCTCCAAGAGAAGGATCTTTCTGGGCTGATTCCACCCCTGATTTTTTTTACTTCATTTACTTCTGTCCAACATAAACCCTAGATTGTCCACCTGCACATTCTAAACAATGGCATTACTTTGTGAGATAATCTGGGTCGTCAACTTGACTGCATCTGGAATCAACCAGAATCCCGGCTACTGGGCACTACTACTGTGAGGGATTTTCTCGATCTGATTATTTGAAGCAAGGGGTCTCTCCCTAAAGCCCCACAGTACCTCCTATGGCAGCCCACCTAGGACACCAAAGAAGGAAACACCACCTTTTGCCTGCTTGCTCCCACCCTCAGTGCAAGCCCACCTACTCTAGTGCTGTGGCATTCCCTCACCCGTGTTAGATCGTTTTCTCAGGGTTCAGCCTAGACTGAAGACAAACAGTGCTTCAGGATTCCTCGGGGCCTTCGGTGCCGTATTAAAACTGCTGGACATCCGACATCTAGTCTCGTGGACTGAACAACTACGAGATTTCTGGCCTCCTCCCGCGTGAGTCAAACACTGAGCAGAATCCTGTAAGTCAATCTAATGAATCCCTCTTTGATATATGGGTTCATTCTGTCAACCTGGTTGATACAAACTTCCTTGAGTACCCTTCTCTTCTGGGCAGTCCTCCCAAAAGTTGTCGACCAAAAGTTTGTTGACCAAATTATATGCACACTCTAGCTCTCAGTAAATGGTGGCAGCAAAGCGGGGGAACGAGCGTGTTGTCAAGAACACTGACTTGGGAGGTAGGGCTTCCAAGTTCCAGTTCTGTCTTTGTTGTTCACCAGTGTGATCCGGAGAAGGTCATTTCTGCGTAAGGTTAGATGCTGTGCTTAGTGCTGGCTGACACTAGTGTCTACAAGAAATGGATTCATGGTTTCTTGTCAGTTTGGGCAGCATCTCGTCACTTACCAGTATTTGATGATCTTGAATACGCATAGATGAGGATCTGACCTAGGAACTAGGGTGATTCTAACACTGAGCAGAATCTGAGTTGTCTGACTTCATCAGACGGGCAGTCCAGACTGCATCTTACTTTGTGTATAGATGGTGGGATTTCCAATTAAAGTAGGGCTAGATTTGACTGCACATTTTGTAGGCTGGCCTCTAGGTTATTCCATTTCTATTCCACAGGTTTTGAGGCAGTCTTACTATCTTATGCTGAATAAGGGTGATGTCAGACGGAGGAGAAACCCGCCACCACCACCAATGTAGTTGGGGCTGGAAGCAGGAATGAATGGAAAAATACTCTAGGAATTTATTTTTCTTGCTTCACTTTTTCCACTTCTCTGTAGCACTGAGAGAGCTGGGAGAGGGAAGCAGATCAATAAGTCTGATTGAGATGAGAACTCTCCTGAGTTTGGCAGTCTCTCTGTTGATTGGTCTTTATTCTTCATCTCATTTGCATACATACATCCAGCCAATCAGATCCCATCAGGGTCTATCTAAAACGCTGGGCACAGCCTTATGATCATCAGTCTGACTCCCCCTCACCAGACCAGCTCTTCAGAGGAAGAGTCAACAGACAGGACTGCAGCAGGGACACTTGATCCTGCCTGTGGGGGGGAAGCTTCCTGTCTGGGGGCAGGCATCCCCTGAAACATCTCGCCAGGTCCAACAGTTCTGCTTCTGTTATGTTCACTCTCCCTGGTGATCTGTTCTTTTCTTTTTCTTTTGGTTTTTTGAGACAGGATTTCTCGTGTAACAGTCCTAGCTGTCCTATAACTCACTTTATAGACCAGGCTGACCTCGAACTCAAAGAGATCTACCTGCCTCTGCTGGGATTAAAGGCATGTACCACCACCGCCCAGGCATGCCACCTGTTTATTATAGACTCCTTTGGTTGGCATCCCACGCACACTGAGAGCTCACAGCTGGAATGCCTGCTGCCATCCCCTCCTGGTTGGCATCCTGCTGCTACTGAGCATTCAGTTTTCATTTTTCCATCCATGTTGTTACTCCCAAATGGTATATAGAAGTCATCCATGAGCCACTGAGATGGCTTATCAGGGAAAAAGCACATGCTGCTAGGCTGGGGGACCGAGTTCAAGCCCTGGGACTTACATGGTAGAAAGAGAAAACTGATTACTGTATGTTGTCCTACACATGGATGTCATGGCATGCATATACTCACACTTGTACATATATACATACAAAATAAATACACAAAATGTAATACAAATTCTTGTTTGTTCATCCTTTTGCATGTCCACTTCATTCTTAGAGGAAGTCAAGAATTGCCCCAGTGAGTAAGCAGGTTCCAGATACGTTGAAGGAGGCCGCTTGTTTGTTTCCCGACTGCCCGGCAGCTCAGACCCGAAATAATCACACAGAAACTATATTATTTAAATCATTGCTTGGCCAATCGCTTAATTGTATAGCTAGCTAGCTCTTACATCTAGTATTAACCCATTTCCAGTATTTTATATTTTATCATGAGGTTTGTGGCCTACGAGCAAGTTTCCAGCATCTGTCTCCTGCAGGGCTCCATGGCTTCTCTCTGACTCTCCCTCCTTTCTCCCAGCATTCAGTTTAGTTTTTCCCACCTACCTAAGTTTTGCCCTATCAATAGGCCAAGGCAGTTTCTTTATTCACCAAAGGTATTCACAGCATACAGAGGGGAATCCCACATCACTTACCCTTTTCTGTTTAAATAAAAAAGGAAGTTTTTAACTTTAACATAATAAAATTACATATAACAAAATAGTTATCAAGCAAGAATTAGTTACAATATTTATATCTACATTATCTTTTATCATAACTAAGGAAAACTATATTATTACTATCTATTTCTCAACTCCATCAAAGACTCCAGAAGGATATGCTATTACCTAAGTAAACAGGAAATGCAAACAGTTTGTAAACAATTTCCAAAATTCTAGAATTGACGGAGACATCTCGTTGCTTGGATAGTCACCCAAAGTTCTTCTATACCACTGGGGAAATCCATTTTCAGCCCATAGTACCTGGCAGACTTTTCCATGAAGCAGGAAATTTCAAAGACAGTTCTGCCTATATTGGCAGTTTGTCAGTCACTTTCTGCTGTATCCTGCAGAATGTCTGACAGACTCTTTCATGAAGCAGGAACTCTAAAGAATTGTTTCACCTTTAGGCAAGTTCAGTAGTCATTTCTCTGTGGGTTCTGCATGTCCAGTTCAACAAGCAGTCCAGGCAAGAGCAGTTTCCTGCCCAAATGGCCAGCAAACTCCATAAGGAACCTCTTCAATGCCCATCTTCCTCTTGAAGTAATCGGTGCTGCCAGGAGCAGATGTGTCTCATAGTCATGGTAAGTCCTAAATTCTTAAAACATTTTAAATGCCATATTCTGTAGTCTTTGAAAGGTTTGAAGAATGTCTATCTAACAGAAATATATCTCTATACATCTAGAAAATCTAACTAACATGACTACAAGCTTGACTATTATAGATGACTATCTATTAACGTTTATTTCTTAATTATACATTACATTTTTAAATGAGCGTCACAACAATACCTTGATCAAGATCAGAAATACATATACACAGTATAACAATATTGACCTTAAATTTGTATCAATAAACCAAGATCCACACCAATGCAAATTTCTATAGCATATCCCCCTTTAAATGTAAACAAACATTTACAGACAATATTTGGGAATTTGGGTGTAGGTCTCTCCATACTGGCTCCTGCTTTTTATTGGGCAAGGTAAATTTTGGGGGTATTCATGGCAACCTTTCATGGGGCCTTGGTGGATCAAACCACGTTAGCCTGGAATGAATCCACAGGTTCTCATCTTCTGTGGAAATAAAAGAACGACCTCTTTTCCAAAGTAACATATCCTTAGCCCCATATTTTGAAGTCATATTTTAAGATACATATATATTGGTGTAGCTTAGTAGCCTGTACAATGAAATGTCTTTCTGTATTTAGTTCATTCACAGTCAATACAATCAAAGAGAACACAATAATACACGTAATCTAGACTCTTTATGAACTTTCCATCTTTATGTGGCTTATTTTTTTTACTCTATTCCTTTAATCTATGATTATCTATGCTCTGTTTCTTTACCTTTTTAAAAAGCCATTTACTTCTTTTCTTAACTATTTTTATTCCTTTTCTTCTCTCTCCCAAGCCTACGTACATTTATCCAACACTGTGACTCATTTAGAGGCCTTTTATGTCTGAATCTGTCCTATTGTGTATCTTTAATTCTTTTGTTTGTTTGTTTGTTTTTGTTTTTTCAAGACAGAATTTCTCTGTAGCTTTGAAGCCTATCCTGTACACCAAGCTGGCCTTGAACTCACAGAGATCCGCCTGCCTCTGCCTCCCAAGTGCTGGGATTAAAGGCAGGCACCACTACTGTCCAGCTATATATCTGTAATTCTTTACTGTCCAGGAGCACTTCTTAAAATGCTAAGCCCTCCTTATGAACTTAAGCAGTGCCATTGTTAGGGGAAATACAGCACTGCCTGCTTGCCCAACCCAGCATGGCAGAGCTGTTTGCTGCCTCTGAGAGCCATGCTCACGGACCCATTTTTAGGCACACAGCCAGTCTATGTTGCCATTAATCAAGTTGTAGCACTCTGTTCACAAATCCCATTTAAATGCTCCATAGCCAGATCTCATCAGAGTTCACACTGGCAGCATGGCCCAGAAAGCTGGCATTTCAAACTGTGGCTTATTTTTGCTGCCGCTGAATCAGGAAAACCTCTCTTAAACAAGCTCTTTGCCAGAAAGCAAAGCCCATTTGGGGGGAAAATGCAGGTAAACTTTGTTTTTTTTTTTTTTTTTAGTGTCTAGAATTCCTTTGCAAGTCCTCTCAGGTTTTAAGTGGATTTTAGTTGGTCACGCAGGCGCCAGTTGTTGAAGGAGGCTGATTGTTTGTTTCCCGGCTGCCCGGCTAGCTCAGTCACTAGAGCATGAGACTCTTAATCTTAGGATCATGGGTCCCACCATACCCTTTGTTTAGTTCTGCTCATGGAGGTCTCTACAGACACAAATGTGACACTCTTCATAACCCATAGGACATATCTTCACAAGGCTCATGGCTTCCTGTCCCCACCACAGCCTCCCAGGGAGGGTGTAGAACCAGTGACAATCACATTCAGCAATGCTTGGCACCTAGCAGCCATGTATCAATCACTTCAACTTTCCAAAACCCTGCAGAGAAACTCGCTTTGAGACAAACATAAAGAACTGCGTTTTCAGAGGCACTGAATCCATCTTCTATAAACGTAATCATTTGAAGCTAATACTCCCCACCCCATTCTTTTAAAGCAATGAAGACGGTGTAAGACTTGTAAGTTGCTCCTTTTCTATGAGAAACATCATTTGGGGACACAGGGACTTGGTAAATAAATTCAAAAAAGCACAATCTGCCTTACCAGGGAAGCTGCAGACCCTAACAGTCAGGGTGTCTTTTCTGGAACATAGACATGACCAATAAATAACTGCCCATAGGGAATTGCCTGAGGGAATCAGGGAGGGGATGGTGTGTGGAACAGTGTCCTTGAGATGGACACTCTTAGTTGTCATGCAGCTCTCAAGATGATGCTGCGGGCTTTGGTGGTCCCTACATCATGGTGTGTAGGTTGTGCCCGTCTGTAATCTCATTTGTCCCCTCCGTCCTGTTCTAGGCTTTCACCACAGAGAAGCAGAAGAAGAAACAGGGCATCTTCTGCACTCACAGGCTTTGGCTCTGTTAGAAATTTGTGTGCTAGGAAAGAGATTGCTTCAACTTCTGGCTCTGAATTGATTGTCTACCCTATTGTGTTCAGTCCTCCAAAGGTCTTGCTAACCCAGGCAGCACTGGAAGAAATTTCTCTACTTTTGTTTTTTCCGTGTGCAACTTATTTTACATTACATAAATCTAGCTTCCTGATGGCTTTATTGGACTCAAAGTATGACTGTCTCAGGTTTTATACAAATATTAAATTAACATTCCCTGTGCAAGCAAAACCTATAATCATTAATTTGGGTTATGTTTAAAACAGTGATTGCCATCTAGGGCCGTGCACTGATGGAATCATGGTCGCTTTATAAAAATTCCCATGCCAGAGGCCCACACCTCAAAAATCTATTTTAATTGATTTGGAGTGGGGCCTGGGAATTGATTTTTTTAAGGCTCCCTGCTGATTCTAATTGCAGCTAGGATCCAGAAGCATTGTTCTGAAGGATGCCTAAGAAGTGTGTTAATTTAGTTGCAGGGAAGACAGACAGTTGGAACTGCCTGATGGGCTTTGTCAGTTTTCAGCCCCGTATCTGGAGAGGAACAAAGCCAAAGATCACAGTGCAGTTATATAAGGTGTGGAGCACAAGCCGCTTCCCAAACTGGCTTCTTACTGGATGTCTAGTTCATGCAGGGCAATTGAAAGCAGTGACGTGGGAGCACTGGGTGGGAACTAACTACATGCTTTCTGACTATAGAGTCCAATAATATTACATAATCACCAGGCTATACGCAGAAAGGATAAGAGACAGTTTTTAAAAAGAAGCGAATTCTTACCCTTCTACTATCCTGCACTGAAAATGCCTTTGTGCTCTGGAATGCCAACTCCTAATAAGCCCTGTAACACAGATTTATGTTGCCTTGAATTTCAAGGCATCTTCACTCTAGTGAATTATGATGAGAGGTGTAAGCCAGCATCGCTTGCCTGGGAGAGGAGTTTCTGGCTTAGTGTGTCTGAGGCAGAGTGGGGAAGACAATGCAGGTAGCAGAGGAGACAGAACAAAGGACAGTCCCTGAGCAGGCGATTCTGAGCTTGTTAACAGTCAGCCAGAGCCAGGACTGATCACCACTCAGCAGGATTTCCAGGCCCTATGAATGGCTGGAACCTTTGTGTTCTCTTCCCTGGGAAAGGCCGGCCCATTAGCTCACTGGCTGCATTAAAGCTTCATTTGTGTCCACCCCCCCAACATTATGAAGGGGACAAACACTTTTCAAAACTTAGAGGACAGCTAAGGGAGATTCTTTCTCTTTTGAGGGTGTCATTAAGCATATGGTGCCTCAGGGGATGAGGAGGCCATTAACACAGAAGCCAGGACAGGGATCAGCTCCCAGAAGAGGAGGCAGCGGGAAGGATATGGAGAGCGCTGCCAGAGAAAGGGGCTGGCACTTGGGAATCAAGCTCGGGTCTAATTGTGCGTTTAAAGAATGGTCATCTTTTGAATAGGTCAGGCTAAAGAGTTAGGGATTTCCCTGAGGAATAAGATGCATTAAATTCATAGACTAAATTCAGACAGAGTTCTGCATCCAGTGGACATTTCCCTGGGGCCAGGTCCCCCTGTATAGTATCTGCATGCTCCGAGGAAGCCCATTTGGTATTTAGTGGAGGAGCACTGGCTGGCTTGCATATGGGGCTACCTGATCCTACACTGTCTAGAAGCAGCGCCTCTGTCCCGCCTAGGCTCTTGACAGTTTTTGAAGGACTCTCTTTACAAAGACATCCAGAAGCTTAACAGACTGGCACCAAGCTCCCTTCTAGCCTCGGGGTAGAAAGGGAATCCCCAGACCTGTCCCCGGGGTGACAAAGGAGGGGCCTGGATGCTTTCCCTCTCCAGGGTCTGTGACCAACCGAGGCGGAAGCTTTTGTGCTGTAAGCCAGGAGAATCTAACAGGCAGGGTCACTAGGTTTCAGAAAAGACAGGCACGAACATCAACAAAGTTTAATCCTGGGGAGTCTATCCGACGCCCCCTCATCCCCTAGTCTTAGAGTCTTATGAACAGCTAACCACACACTGAAGACTGAATGTAATTCTTTTACCCAGTTATTGAAATCCAATGTTGATCTTGCACGAGTAGACTTCTACCTGCCAATCACCGCCTTCTGTGTCTGTCACCACCCTGCATCTGTACTGTACTTTTCCTGTGCTCCACGAGCTGCGCTCCAGTCTTGGACTGAGGTGATCCGTGAAATCGGGCTCCCCTGCTTCAGCCAACCGCACTCACTCACTGCTCATGGTGTCGGTGGAAGGCTCTTAGTGACCCCTGTTGAATGACATTTGTGTCTGTGTGTTCCATCTCTCACAAGCACTGAAAACCAAAACACCAAGCTGAGGTCATCAGGGAAGAGGTATCAGGGAGCCGTGAGACAGGAGAGGAAAGTGGGGAGCTATTAAAACATTCAGAGCCGGTCCACTGCCTCCGGTGACACTTCCTGTGATTCCCACCTTCTCATGTTGGGCACGGCTACCCCTCACCAGAGTGGGTGGGGGCAGAGGATCTATGTCAAGAATGAGCGGGGTCTTCAGATTTAATGGATTTTGTGGCCTGTGGCCAGTATCTCTCTTTCTCTGTGCCTCAGTTTACCCTACTATTGAATGAAAAAAGCAGGCGGGCTTCCTGTCTACCTTATGACTGTGGCACTTTGTAGTTTTATGCACTTGACAGCAGAGCAATTACACATTGGAGGATGAGGCAGTTCCCATGGTGGTTCGTTGGGCAGAGAGAGCACGTAGCACACAATGCTCCAGGCCCTAAGTTTACTCAACAACCTTTGGCCTTAGAGGCCTTTTAGGAGTTTCAGCTTCAAAACATTTAGCATCTCAAACGCCAGACCACAGTTGCACAAAACAGGAAAATCTTCTTAGGAAATGGACACAGCCCCTGGAGCCGGGGTAAACATTTCCAGGGCACACAGAAATCAGCAGTATTGTGTCTGCTGCGCTGTCTGCCCAGGTGGTTCTGGATGAATCCTGCCTACTCAGAGTCTTGTCTCCGGGCAGTTCTTTTCCACTCAGTGTTGGTCTTAATGATGAATGCAGGTTGTCCAAGTCTTCTGGCCCCAGCTGTCCCAGAAACTAGGCTGGGAAATCACTTCCAAGTTCATCTGTGAACTGTCTGGCTTTTAAATGCTTCCTCCAGAGACAAAAGCTCATAAAATGCTGTCTCGGCAGCTAGTCACAGAGATCTGTGTGCGGTTCTCGGCTGATGCCCGGTGTGGTGAGAGTCATGATGCGCCAAGTAGGGAAGTGTCTAGTGCAAGGTTGCAGAGAGGTCAGAAGCAGAGCATCCTGGTGTCCTCAAGGGTGCCAGTTAGGGCAAATTCTCTGCTACCCTCTCAAAGCAGGTGTTTCCATGCCAGCCAACTAGCCAGACAGCCAGACAGCTGGCCAGTCAGCCAGCTAAGTGACTGCGAATGAATTACTACATTGTTTTTATTTTTTTTACTACTTCAGGGAGCAACAATACGCCCTAACCTTGGGGGCAGGGCAGAGCTGGCCAGCTTCCTGGAGTTCTTCACTTTCTGAAACCAAAACTCGGTGTCACATTTATTCCCTGGGCAGTATGTAGAGTTGCTTAGAAAGAGCCGCATGTATCGGAGTGAAGACCATGTTCTGTCAAGTCTCATCCCGACCTGTACACACCCACCCCACCACTCCTCAGAGCAGAGATGGTTTGGTCTGGTGGCTCAGAGCATTGCAGGGGGGCAGCCACAGACAGAGGAGGCATGTCCCCAGCCCTGCTAGCAGCAGCACTACCGAGCCTCCCTTGGCTGCTCCAAGGGTAAACTTCCTAATTAATGCTATCTGTGCTCACTGGCTAGACTGAGATAGCCCTTTTCCTTTTGGAGGCCACCACAGAGAAGGCTGGTTGACTGACTGAGTGAGTTTCGGTGATAGGATCCCACTATGCAACCCAAGCTGTGTCTGCTGTGATTAAGGGCTTGTAGCACTTGCTACACCTAGCTGGAATTTTCCACAGGAAATTTTACTAAAATAAGTAGAAAATACAACTTAGATACGACAGCACTTGTAGAGTACTGCTTTTTTTTAGAAGTAGGGGCTGGAGAGATGGCTCAGAGGTTAAGAGCATTGCCTGCTCTTCCAAAGGTCCTGAGTTCAATTCCCAGCAACCACATGGTCGCTCACAACCATCTGTAATGGGGTCTGATGCCTTCTTCTGGACTGCAGGCATACACACAGACAGAATATTGTATACATAATAAATAAATAAATAAATAAATAAATAAATAAATAAATATTTAAAAAAAATAAGAAGTAAACCACTTTGTAGAAAGACAACAGCATGTGTTTTAAGACTCCATATGTGTGTCACCTAGTGCTGTGAGATGGGGTAGCCGCTGGCCTCTTGTTCTTGAGCCTTCGGTATGTAGTTAGTTATGACTTGGGGTGCTGTAAAGGTAAACTACACACTGGACTTGGAAGATCTCCTACGAAAGAGTATGGGGCTGGCCGGATGGTTTAGCAGGTAAAGACACTTGCGACCAAGCCCGATGGCCCGAGTTCCATCCACAAGACCCCATGGTGGAAGGAGAGAACCGACTCCCACAAGCTGTCCTACCACACTTGAACTGTGGCACACACACGGACACACACGGACACGCCCCAAAATGTAATAAATTTTTAAGTACTCTACAATGTCGTAGTATTTTAAAAATACTTATTGCATGCTAGAGATTAGGTTTTGGCTATTTTGGAATAAATAAATGTAATAGTTACTTTCATACCTCCTGCCCACTGCATGCTTTAAGGTAGTCATGAGGTCATAATTCCTGGGGGGGGGGGACAGTTCATATTCCTATTGGACAGCCCTAACCTAGAGAAACCACATTAACATTTTAGTGACATTCCCCCACTGGTGTGTATAAGAAGTTCAACTTTGGATTAAAAGTCTGATTAAAAGGCTCTTCAAGGCTTCCACAGACAATGACCAAGGTGGGCAGGGCAAACAATGTGGAATATGGCCCTCCACCCAGCCTTTGGGACCCAAGCAGGACACAATCATCTCTGGAGAGAGAAACCATGGAGGACTCCAGCCTCGCAGCCCATGCTCCTTACCTACTGCAACTACAACCCAGAGTTAGCATTCCTGGGTGTCTTCACCTGAGATCAAGGGCACAAGCCTTTCCCAGGGGTGTCTGCAAAGGGTCCCTTTTCAGGCTGAGGTCCAGGAAGCCAGACGGTGTTCTCTTCACACTAACTCAGCATCCAGGACTTTCCCTCTCCTATTCCCACCCTGGAGTCCTGCCAGAGCCTTTGGTCAGGGATCTCCTATCCAGTCTGAATACTCCTAGTGTCTATGTTGACCTGCCTGCCCCTTGGCGATGTGCCACCACATGGAAGAATGAACGGATGGGTTATGTCTCCTCCACCTTCTCTCCGGCTGGTGCTC
This sequence comes from Chionomys nivalis, assembly GCF_950005125.1. Taxonomy (NCBI): domain Eukaryota; kingdom Metazoa; phylum Chordata; class Mammalia; order Rodentia; family Cricetidae; genus Chionomys; species Chionomys nivalis. The sequence continues at coordinate 63,052,775 of NC_080088.1, forward strand.
CACATTAAGATGCCAAGGGCATTGCTGTTATTGCTGCTTTCATTTGAGCTCAGAGTTACTACCCTCAGCAGCTCTGACATCCTGCATCTCCGCGTTCTCTTCCGTGCTAGCGCGGCTGGACCACAGACCGTATTTTTAAAAACAAACAGAGAATCACACTGACATGCAATTTATGCAGCCTGTCCCAGCTTTTATGGTGTTTTGACTTAGGATTATTCAAACTTTATGATGGTACAAAGAACAGACATACACAGGCTTTCTGTCTTTCATTACTGCTATCTACTGTAACTTGGATTGTCCCCAAAGGCCCATGTGTTCAAGGGAAGGTCATGAAACCAAGAAGAGGTACGGTCTAATGCAGGGGTGTTTTAAGGTCATCAAAGGGATACCTTCAAAGGGGGGTGCTGTAGGACCTTAGCCCCTTCCTCTTTTTTTTCTTCTTCTTCTCAAGACAGGGTTTCTCTCTGTAGCTTTGGAGTCTGTCCTGGAACTAGCTCTTGTAGACCAGGCTGGCCTCGAACTCACAGAGACCCACCTGTCTCTGCCTCCCGAGTGCTGGCATTAAAGGCGTGCGCCACCACCGCCTTCCTCTTCCTTTTGTTCTTTGTCTGCAGGGTGAGCGAGGTGGTCCTGCCACTGTGTGCTATCTTACCACTGTGGGCACAAGAGCAGCAGGCCAATTGATCCCGGACTGGAGCCTCCCAGATCATGACCGCTAAACAATCACTTTTCTTGGGAAGTTGGTATTAATATTCAATACGTCATGACAAGATGGGGCTCAGTCCTTGGCCCTTTTCTCCACTGTCAGCTCCACTGAAAGCCTTCGGAGCCTGTTTAAGCAAAGGCATTTGGTAGGTTAGAGTGTACCTGGTACATTTTCATTTTAGGAAACATCTCAGCTAGGGTTTCCATTGCTGCTAAGAGACACCATGACCACGGCAACTCTTACAAAGAAAACATTTAATTGGTGCTCACTGACAGTTCAGAGGTTCAGTCCATTATCATCACTGTGGGACATGGCGGTGTGCAGGCAGACATGGTGCTGGAGAGGGAGCTGCTACATGTTGATATACAGGCCACAGGCCACAGACTGTGACACTGGGTGTGGCTCGAGCATATATATGAGACCTCAAAGCCCACCTCCACAGTGACACACTTCCTCCAACAAGACCACACTTATTCCAACAAGGCCACACCTCCCAATTAGTACCAGCCCTTTAGGGGGCTGTTTTCTTTCAAACTACCACAGGGCATTTCCAACCTATCATAAAAAAGACTTCGTCAGGGGGCTGGAGATACGGCTCAGCGGTTAAGAGCATTGCCTGCTCTTCTAAAGGTACTGAGTTCAATTCCCGGCAACCACATGGTGGCTCACAACCATCTGGAATGAGGTCTGGTGCCCTCTTCTGGCCTGCAGACATACACACAGACAGAATATTGTATACATAATAAATAAATAAATAAATATTAAAAAAAAACCTTGTTCCCTTAAAAAAAAAAAGGGCAGGAGAGATGGCTCAGTGGTTAAGAGCATTGCCTGCTCTTCCAAAGGTTCTGAGTTCAATTCCCAGCAATCACATGGTGGCTTACAACCATCTGTAATGAGGTCTGGTGCCCTCTTCTGGCCTACAGACATACATACAGATAGACTATTATATACATTATATATATATGTATATGGACTTCGTCACCATGCAATCCCATTTCAAGGGAAGGAGCACTCCCCTGTGCCGGTCAGGGTCTCCACAGGAAAGAAATATTATTAGGATAATTCTGGAGTGTTTCCCCTCTCACACACGTGTGTGTGTGTGTGTGTGTGTGTGTATGTGTGTGTGATCAATCTCATGGTCATGCACATGCAAGGTGAGGCCTCTACCCCTAAGCCACAGTCCTAGTTGAGGTTGACTTATAACAAGGACAGGTTAGAATAGAGAATAAAGGACAGCTGTACGGGGAGCTTAGGACCCCAGGGCTTCTGGCAATGGGGAGTGGGGAAAGGATCTGTTGCCAGAACCAGGAAGGAAGAGAGCTGTGCAGGGCTGGGATGCTCTGAGAGGAGGGGACAGCACAAATAAGGAGACACCACAGGGTCAGACCCCTAGCACCTCCCTCCTTCCCTCCATTTGGGGTGATCCGTAGGCTATGGTGTTCAGGCTGAGGAACTCTCTCTAGAACGAACTCTCTCCTCTTAAGTTAATTCTCAGTTGTCTAGTTCAGTCTTACTAGAAGATTCAGAAATTACCCAGGCTAAACACCGCCAGAGCTCAAGGCCTACGCAGTGGCAGGGAGAAGGTTATGTCTGAGAAGAGAGGGGTGGGCTTGCTTCCTTCCCTCCCTATTAATACACAAGGCCAAGGGGTGTTGAGGTTGGCCAGAGGCCAGACTTTAAGGGCCAGCTGGAGGAGCTGTCTGACAAAGCAGCCACGGACACACACGTGGGGGAGTTGTCGACCACGTGTCTCCCCAGAGCCCAGGACAAGGGTAAGCAAGCCTTAATGGCACTACAGGAATCCTCCCAGTACTGTTGACACCACTTGGGCACTGGCATAGAGGCCGTCAGGCATGATATGTCTAGCTGTTAGTGTCTGCCCTGTCACCTGACCGCCACAGGCACCCAGAGGCGCCTTCATGTTCCTGTATTTGTTCTTTTGTCAAATAAATCATTGTTGAGTTCCTTGCTCGATGCCAGCATAGTGTTAGGTACCAAGAGAGATGGGTGCAGACATATCTAGGTACCAAGAGCGATGGGTGCCGACATATCTAGGTACCAAGAGAGATGGGCGCAGACATATCTAGGTACCGAGAGAGATGGGCGCCGACATATCAATGTTTGAACCGCCAGGGACTGAATAGTCAAACCAATAGGCACATAGTAAGTCTCTAATGCACAGAAGGACCGTGAAGGGGAGGATCTGATTTCAGTCAGTAAGGACAGAGAGGAATGGAGGGAGACTGAGGAAAGGAGCAGAACTGGACGTCCCTGTTAGTCACCTTCCTTGTTACCATGGCAAAAACCCGAGAGACACCACTGAACAAGAAGAGGGATGTATTCACTCTTGATTCCAGAGTTCAGCCCACGTCCTTGGACAGACATGGCATGTGTGAGGGGATTTTGTTTATTTATTTTTACTTCACAGAGGACAGGAAGTGGAAAACGAGAAGAATACAGGGACCAACCCTGATCTTCAAGGGCTCACTTCAGTGACCTTTGTCCTCCAACTAGGGCCCACTTCCTGAAAGTTTTTAGAACCTCCCAAAATAATGGCAACAGCTGGGGACCATACATTCAACACATGAGCCTGTGTGGTTATTTTTAAACAAGCCGTAACATTCCACAGGGCCAGTAACAGAACTCAACAAATCTATCTTCCCTTCTCCCTTTTCTTTCTTTCCCTTCCCCCACTCCTTCTTCCCTGCTTTCTTCTCTTTTTCCTTCGATACAATTTTACTGCTGAGGGGGCTGGAGAGATGGCTGAGCGGTTAAGAGCAGTGACTGTTCTTCCGGAGGACCTGAGTTCAATTCCCAGCAACCACATGGTGGCTCACAACCATCTGTAATGAGATCTGGCGCCCTCTGGCCTGCAGGCATCCATGGAGGCAGAATGTTGTATACATAATAAATAAATAAAATCTTTAAAAAAAAAATTTTACTGCTGAGCCCAGGCTGGCCTTATGATTCTCCTGTCTCAGCCTCCTGAGCGCTAGGACTGGAGTTACGCACTATCATATCTGCTTGGCAAATATTCCTTGAATTCCATCCCTTCAGTAAGAACAGAATGTATAAATCAGTATAAAGATTTATTAATCTAAGCTGGGTGTGGTGGCGCACACTTTTGAACCCAGCACTTGGGAGGCAGAGTCAGGCAAATCTCTATGAATTTGGGGCCAGTTTAGTCTACATGCTAGCTCTAGGCAAGGGCTGCATAGTGAGAGTTAGAGGAAGAGAGAGAGAGAGGGGGGGGGGGGAAGGGACGGGGAAGGGGAAGAAAGGGAAGGAAGGAAGGAAGGAAGGAAGGAAGGAAGGAAGGAAAGAAAGAAAGGAGAAAAACTGTCTTCAATCTGAGAATACTGTCACAATCATAGTTTTCCCGAGGAAGATGGAGCAGACATACTAAGAATTTCCGTGCTAAGGATGTGATCTTGGCTTCCCTCTGTGCTTCTGACCACTTTGTAATGGCCTTGGACAAGCTCCTAAAGAATGGGTACAGATGTGAGGAATTGATATCTATGCAAAGATCCTTGGGTCAGGATCCCAAGTTTTCCCACCAAGGTGATGGAGAGACTGCCAAGGGCAGCTCAGAACCTCTAAAGTGCTCTGGAATGAGAATGTGGGGATCTGGTCTCACTGTGCCGCTGGCTTGGAGGCTTCTGCTTGTCTCTGCCTGAGCTCACTCTATAGTGCGTCCTCAGCTTTGCTCCTGCCCTCTGAGATGGAACTCCATGACCCGCCCATTCCCAAACCCTCACTTCTCTGATTTCCAGCAAAACACTTTCTCTTCCAGAACTGGCGGGGTCCAGCTTCCACTATTGCTATGCCCAGAAGAATCTGCATATAGCACAATAACCTCTTGAAAGACTTCTCCTTCCCTAGCTCATCCCCATGAAATGGAGCCCTCTGGTCTTCCCACCACCAGCTACTGCTGGGCCCTTTGAGAGCCTGTCATTAAGGATGCTCTCCCAGCCATAGTAACCTCCAGCAGAAAGAATGTAAAATTATAGCACGCCCACAAATGCTGTCTCAATGAGAGAGCATGGGAAGGACGCCCCACTTACAAGCAACCCAAACTTCCTATGGACCTAGTGTGAGACGGCTGACTCGGGACCAAGGGCACAGAAAGAGATGGCTCAGCAGGGCAGGTGCTGACCGTGCTGGCATGAGGATCCGAGTTCAGACACCTAGCGCTAATGTAAAAGCTGGACACTGTTGGCTAGAACGAGAGGAAGGGGACAGGGACAGGCAGATTCCTGGAGTTCACTGGCCAGTCACTGTAGCCAATCAGCAAACTCCAAGTTTGGTAAGAGACCCTGTCTCAAGAAAATGATGAAGAATGCTAGAAGATGCCTTACATCGACCTTTGACACCCCCCCCCCAACATGTACATACACCATTACACAGACACACACAAAACAAAGCAGGGCCTACAAGGCCCTGGGTTCAGTTCCTACCACGGGGTGGGAAACAACAACAAAATGAAATCCAAACAAACAAAAAGACAAATCAACAGCAAGAATGCAGAAGTCTGGTTAACCACTATGGGTTTGCCTACCAGCCCCCGGATATGTGCTGTCTGTCTTCTACATCCCCTGCGCTGTCTCTGGTTCTCCCAGCCTGCTCAAGACACCCTGTCTACTTTCCAGCTGAACAATAAATCTACCACTACTTAGACTGACTTGTCTCAAACTACCATAGGTTTGGACTCCTATGCCCCACATTCTGGGCTCATAAGACCACGGTTGTCAATAGTTATCTTGAGGCCTCCCTCTCAGCTCAGCAGAAGACCCACCCATGCTGTCCATTACCATCTGCCAGGCCTCTTCAGTGCACTGTGAGTTGCAAGAGTCTTGACAATCCGTTCCTCACAGGTTGCTTTCCACTCTCCTAGTCCAGGGGCTTGAAGATGTCAGGTCCTGGTGCAAAAACAATAACAGTTTTTTATTCTGTGACTATTTCTCATGAAAGAAGAGCTCATCTCTACTCAGGGATGATGATACAGTTGTATAATTCTACATAAAGGGCTAAGCCTACACAGGTCACCATAAGGGTCTTGGAGTGATCTTTTTCTTCTTTTAGTGGGGTTCTAAATGTTCCAGAGAAAGAGATTGTGGTGTAACAGGTTCCTCCAAGATTGAAACATTCTATCCTTCTAGGAAGCTCTTTAAACAAGGAAGTAAACAATCAAAATAGCTCCAGGAAGTCCCTGAAACCAACCAGCTTTACTGGGCTCCTCCCTGCCAGAGTAAACAACAAAAACTGCAAAGGTTTTTTTTTTTTTTTTTTCTTGCATCTCTGACAACCTAAGATTCAAAGAATACTCTGAGACCAGATGGGCTAGTCTGGAAGAACCAGAAACTAGCAGAGCTGCCGGAAGTGGTTTAGACCAACTAAGTCACTTGGAAATACACTCTCCAACTGGTGAGCTGCCTGCAGGTTGCAGACTGTGCTCCAGGTTCCCAGCTTCTCTGAGCTGTCACTCATGCTGGGGTGGGCTTTGGTGATGGAGTTGTCTTTGAGTCATTTCCACTCCTATAAAGTAATCCTTTACCTATATTCCTGTAAGTAACCCCAATATACTCGTTGGTTCACCAGGTTTGACTTTGGTGGTATCTATGTCTGTCATGGGATCCCTATCTGGAGTGAGTAGATGTGTGTTATGTCTCCTCCAGAAAAGTTTAGTCACACAATAGGGGTCAGCCCCAGGGACTACTAACAAGGTGGCTGGCTTGGAGCTGATTGTCCTATATTGAGGAACATTAGTTTAAAACGTATTACATTCGTTTATGCATATTTGTTTAATGACACAAAGATGTGTCACATTCTTTAATGTTACATTTGTTTAACTCTGTAAAGCTGTCTTACTTTGCCTGTCTAAAACACCTGATTGGTTTAACAGAGCTGAATGGTCAAAGCAAGGCAGGAGAGACAAATAGGTGGGGCTGACACGCAGAGAGAATAAAGGAGAAATCTAGGCTCAGGACAAGAGAAGGAGTGAGAAAAGGAGGAGGAGAGAAGGACACCAGGTTTTATGATTTTTTTTTTAAAAATGCTGGCGGGTCCCGAGCAGCTGGCAGCGGGTCCCGTTGCCTGGTCCTAAGAGTCGCCAGCCCTGGGCTGGTCCCAGCGAGCCTGGTGGTGTGAGCAGGCAGCAGGTAGAAGGCACATAGACAGACACATCGTACAGAATAGAATTGGATATTTATTACTTAGAGGAGAGAGGAAGAAAGAGAAGAACAGGAGAGAGATGGAGAAGGGCCAGAGAGAGAGAGAGAGAGAGAGAGAGAGAGAGAGAGAGAGAGAGAATGCACCAAGAGGGGATAGTGAGAATCTAAGATGGCAGGGGTTGCTGGGAGTAGGCGTGGCTTGTCTCTTAAAGAGACGAAAACCATAACACCAGGGACCAGCCATACAGCTCCATAGCCAGCCATGGAATAAGAAGGAAAGATAGGCGTATAGAATAGGGAAAGGTACAAGCCCAGAAGGAAAAGGTAGACAGAATAACTTAAGAAAAGCTGGCTACAAACAAGTCAAGCTAACATCAGGCATTCATAAGTAAGAATAAGTATCCATGTATTTATTTGGGAACTAGGTGGCAGGCTCCCAAAGGTTAAAAAAAATCAACTACAACTACAGTTCTGTGTATCTCCAGTGGACTTGGGATGGACATGGCTAGAATGTAGGTATGGATGCCAGGCAAAAGCTACCTTCCAGGGATGTTGTTCCTGCCTCTCAGCTGATACACAAGTCAGGGCTGTAGCAGGAAACTATAGGGGTGTTCCTGATAGGTGACTGTGGAGGCTGGTGGCTCAAAGATCTACTGCCTGAGATGAGATGCTCAGGAGGTAAGGAAGAGGGTGGTGAAGTAGAACCACAGATTGGGGACAGACCCAGACAGAACTATGACAAACATATCAGTGTGGACTACGTGATTGCACATGCCAAATTTGTTAGAAGTTACCACTCTGTTCTGATAATCTGTTCACATACACACTGGAAGGACCAGGTTTCTGTCCCTCTCACACTGTAATTGCTGGAGATAAAAAGAAAATCTTAACATTGAATGTTTTCTTCTGTGGAGGGGAGTTAGAAAGTGGGAGTTGTAAAGTGGGGATAAAAGTGTATCTGCCCAGTCATCAGTGAAATATATGTCCTGTTATTGTGAGGTCGGGGAATATCCCAGCACCCAGATGAAAGTTGACTGGGTTTCGGTTTGCAGCTGACTTGGGGCTCAACTTCATGATTTGGACTGATGTTTTCTCTCTCTCTTCTTTCTTCCTTAGTGAAAAGGAAAGCCCTTTGTGCACAGTCTCTGTAACTGTTTAGAGCATTCTATTCTGAAGTCTCGTGGTTCCTGTGAGGACACTCTGAGGGCACTTCTAAACCCATAATCCCGGGCTGTAAAAGGGACCTGAGGGACTGATCAAAGGTGATCTGCCGGTTTATGACCATCCCTTCAAGGCCCTTTCCTTTCTCCCTGACAGTTTTATAGAAGTCTTTCTTCTCAGCTTCATCTGGATCAAAGACTTGGAGGCAGGGGTCTCCTCGACCCCCTCTTGTCAGAAAGGGAAGGGATTACCCCTGAATTAAATCTTCAGTAAAACAGGTTTACCCACCTCCCTGCAGGGGTGGAAGAGGGGGGAGGCAGAGGAAACCAAAGTCTTTCTGGCTCACCAAAGGACAAGGAAAGGGGTTAAATTCTGGAGTGACTTTTTTTCTTTGCCCTTGCAGCCCCTCCTTCCTGTCTTCCCCCTATTCTGTCCCTCCTTCTCCAGGACTCCTAGCTTTCAAAGGGAAATTCTCTGATCTTTTGTACACAGTGTTAACATCTTCAAGCTGCTACAAGTGTGTTTGTTTGTTTATAAGGCTCTCCATCTACCCCAGCCCTTCTCTAGCCTAGCCACAGAACACTAAGCTGCAGCCCCCACTCTTTGGAACACTGGAAGCTTCCCCTAAACTCTTAAGAGTGCAGCCTCAGAACTGCAGGGGGCAGGGGCTGCAGGATTCAGGACACAGCTGGGTTTGCTCATTAACTCACTGCTGTCCCCACCTCCCTTCCCTTGGCACAGCAGGATTTAGGTTCTGTGGGGTGAGGAACGTCAGGGGCCGGTCCTGGAAGGCTGGAACTACCTTAGTCCTGAGATACACCATGTGGGAGCAGAAGAGGTCATGAAGAGCACCTGGCACAGGGAATTCTGGGACCAGTTCCCTGACCCACACCCAGGGTAACTCAGCACTGCAGAGTCTCGTGGTAAGGGGCCTCGACGGAGGCAGAGCACACAGGTTCCCCAAACCATTAAATCTTATTTGCAGGAACTTGGGGCCCACCTACGACATGCCCCTCTATGTTTAGAAGAATCTACAGAAAAGCACGACAAACCTTGTGCCCCAGAGTCACCTCCCAAGCAAGGAGACCTGTGTGAGGTTCAGGGACCATCTTGTAATTTCAGCTACTCACGAAGGCTCTATGTAGGAAGGTCTTGAGTATGGGGCCAGTCTGGCTACACAGTGAGATTCTGTCTACAAGTAAACAGACACTAAAATTGTTGTGCTTTCCTTTCCCTTTAAGGGACAAGCCACACCCACTCCCATGACCTCTGACCTGCCCGCGCCATCTTGTCTCTCCTTCTGTTTTCTTCAGCGTGGCCACGCTCTCTCTCTCTGGTTCTCTTTTCCTCTCTCTCTCTCTCTCTCTCTCTCTCTCTCTCTCTCTCTCTCTCTCTCTCTCTCTCTCTCCCTCCCTCCCTCTCTCTCCCTCCCTCCTTTTCCCCCTTTCTCCCCTTTTAATAAATGCTTTTATGGCTACTTTCTGTGTCCATGGGTCTGCTCACAACCGCCGGGCATTGGGAACTCTGCGGGACCCACCGGAGCTTGCTGCTCCGTGAGCCCCCCGGGGGACTCCCGCACATTATTTTAAGAATAAGAAAAATGAAGTAGATAAGTAAGTTATATCAGAAAAAACTAGGCAGTGGATCAGGTGCCAGCGGTTTTCTGTGCTGTTCTGTGAGTGCCACTGCAGGGAACTCTGAGGGAAGCGTGGGTGAGCTTGGAAGTTGTCACACAGCTACAGTTGAGATGACCATATAATGCTGGAGAACAGTATCGAAGTTCTAGAAGACAAGGAAGGCAAGAAAGAAGTCATACTGGAGAGAAACCCTCTGAAGGTATTCAATTTGGCGAAGAGTTTATGCCTCCTGTCAGGAGAGAAAAGGAACTTTTTGACCAGTTTGTCTGAACTGCTTCCTGGATGCCTGCAAAACCACAGAAGCCCCGAGTGATGCTGACTCCAGATGACTTCCAGGTTGTCAGGAGATCCTGAGACGGGATGGACGATCAGGCTAGTACAAAGAGCCCTGGAGGACCTCTAAGGAGGGAGATTAGGGTGTGGAAGCCAAAGGAGCAAATGGCCAGAGGGTAGTGCTCCCAGTAAACCTGAGGGTAAGCTGGCTCCTACCCTGCTCTCTGCATTCACTCACCTGTGGTGGGTCAGCCCCTTACAGATCTTCATCTCTTTCCTTTTTTTTTTCCTTTGGCATTACATACAACTGTCAGTGAGAGCAGCCTGCAGATACCCACTTTGCCATCCCCACGTGGGCCTTAAAGCTCCTGAGTCTCCACCCTGTCAGTCCCTGGAATCTGCCTGCTTGGTGGGAATAAGGATATTCTAAGGAGACTTTTGTAGCTCTCTTCATGGCTAACAACTAGTAAAACCTTGGACCCCATAGGATTTTCATTTCCCCGGGAATCTCATTGTGGGAAAAGACTACGTCCTCCTGAAGAGAATGTCTTTACTAAAGAAACATTTGCTCCTTATCTGACCTCCTTGCAGGAGAGACAGGAGCTGAGACTGGGGGAGGGTTTTTAAAAATGGGAGAATTCATTATATGACTTTGTTAGATTACTTAGTTTTGTCTATCTTTGCCTTCTATCTAAACCTGTTGGGACTCCAAGGATGGATTAGTTACCTTACATTTCCATCACTGTTACAAATTAGTCAAACTGAATAAATATCATGTTTTCAGTTTTCATTAGTGAAAAAAGAGTTTAGGTCAGGGATGGGACTTTCCTGGTAGAGAGAGGGCTTGCTCAACACAGGAAGCCCCGGGCTCTGACCACATAAACTGGGTACAGTGGCATTTGCCTGTAATCCCAGCACTCAGGAGGAAGGCAGAAAACATTCACAATCATCTTTGCTATATAGTGAGTGTGAGGTAAGCCAAGCCTGTGCTGCAGCATGAGACCCTGTCTAAAGATAAATAAATAAAAAGAGGAAGAAAGGAAGGAAGGAAGGAAGGAAGGAAGGAAGGAAGGAAGAAAGAAAGAAGGAAAGAAGTTGCCTTCTCTACAGGTTCTCTCTGGGACCGCAAGCTTAATTTGGACTTGATGGGATTTAGCAATTGCTTTGGGAGAGCTGCGTCTCCGGCATAACGCTCCAATCTACAAGCTTTAGGGCCACATGCTGCCCTTCCCCACACCTTCCTGTGCATTCTGCTCCTATCGGTGTCTCTATTCCCTGTGCCCCAGTTTCTGTAAGAGCCTCAGCTTCTCTCACATCCAGCTCCTCCCTGTTGTCTGTCTCCCTCTTCTGCACACCCTCCTGGGCCCTGTCTGGAATGCAGTCCACCCTCTTCTCCCTGCTCAGGCCTCCGGTGGTTTCCAGTCCCACCTTTTCCTCCCTTAGGTCTTATCATCTCCTTTGCACTTTGGCTATTTAAAAAGGCTGCAGCCTGGCAGTATGGCCCCACCCTAGGACAACTTAGCCAGATTTGCATTCTAAGATGAAAGTGGATCCAGTGCTGTGCTCTTAACTGGTGTTTCTTGAAGGGTGTTCACAGGACCTACAATATCGACATTGCTCAAACATTCATTGGAAAAGCAAATTCTCTGACTCCACCCTTAGGCCTCTTCATCTAGAAACTCTAGAAGGGTCCTCGAGCCCTCCGCATGATTCTAAGACACATTCAAGTGTAAGGACCACACACGGTCCCTATCCTCTCCGCAGGACCAGCCCTGTGGGCATACATTCACAGAACAGTGCTCCTAGATGCTGTCCTGGGACTCTTGTCTTTAAGCCGGATGAGAGGACAGCAGAGGTAATTATCAGCAGATGTACGCTACGCTCCTGGCTTCACCATCCAGGGGGGTCTCGGTGCTCACTGGATCCACAATATGTGGGATGTCAGATAGACTTAAAGTGGCCACCAGGTAAGAGAGACTCAGCCAGTGCCAACCCAGGACTTCTAACAGTCACGGAAGCTGCTTTTACTGGGGAGCGCTAGTCCCTCCCTTCAGCCTTCAAGATAACTAAAAGCAAGACAGAAACCTGGTAGCTCAGCTTTTGCTTTGCAACTGTCTTCTTTGCCTCCGGTAAACTGCTCACCTCTGCACATAGGTGCAGTGATGGCTCAAGGAACCACTGACCCTGAACCAATTTTATTCCCTTCAAAGCTGAAGGCTGAAGGTTAGGGCAACGGAGGCATTTTTACTGTCAGTGGTTAGAGTGTCCTACTCTAGCCTTTCAAAGGGTGCCTGAAGGTCTCAGGTTATTGTCTGAATCTTACAGCCTTCTTGGATTCCAGGAACAGTAGGATCTGGTAGAACTGATCAGGACCCAGATGGAGGCCCTTACCTGTTGGTGGAAGTTCTGTCTCGCAAGCCGCTCCCAAGTAACCATACAGAGGCTTAATGTTAATTATAAATGCTCGGCCAATAGCTCAGGCTTGTTACTAGCTAACACATTTTTTCAATTAGTCCATATTTTTATTTATGCTTTGCTACATGTCTTGGTACCTGCTCAGTACGGCATGTTCATCTTGCTTCTTCCTGTGTCTACCGGTGACCCCTTTGACTCTGCCCTTCTTCTTCCCAGCATTCTCTGGTTCTCCCCAAACCTTATCCTGTCCAACTACTGGTCAATCAGCTTCTTTATTAAGCCAACTACAGTGGCATACATTCACACAGTGTAAAGGAATATCCCACACTTATCCATGATGGTGAGCTGCACCCTGGGGCATCAGTAGTCATTTCCTGTGACCCAGTTTGTTCCTTCAAACAACATGGACTTCTCCATGCCACCTTCAAGACCTGGCCTGAGACAATGAAAGATGTCTGACCAGGGACTGTTTGAGTGAGTAAGTATCTATCTGGACTCTGCTACCTTCCACTATTGAAACCTAAAGCTTGTCAGTGTCACAAAGCCAGTCTAGGGTATGGGGTGTCACTGGTCCAGTAGACATTGTTTAAGTGTCCTCTCTCTGCTTTTCACCATTGCTCTTCTCTCTAAGGAATGTATCGGGACTGGTGGCCAGGCCTAGCCTGCTGAGGCTGCAGAAACTGCAGTTCTTTTTCTAAAACCCCAGTGTCTGGAAGATAACCACGCGAAGCTACTCATTTCCTAACTCCCAGACCTTGCCTTGTGCAAAAAGCTAAGGGACAGTATCATCCCCCTTTTCACTTGTGTCTGATCCTCAGTGTTAGTCAGTCACACTGCCTGGGCACTGTGACACAGAAGGAAAGGGGCAGAGAGATGGCTGGGGGAGGGGGCAGCTTTCTCTCACAGTCTCCTTTTGCATGGTGAGATGGAGGAGGTTAGAGAATGTCACCCTGACAGGCATGTGTCAAAAAATAAAAACAAGTGAGTAAATTCCATGCTGGGCTTCCCCTGTTCTGCTGAGAACAAAATATATACAGATGTCTGATTTGCCATTTTAGTAATCCTACATGCAACATAAACATTTGCATTGAAAAGTGTCATTGCAGAAGAAAAGGTAAATTCATGTTAGCAACTCAAGGTTTTTTCCTTTACTTAGAACAGCAAATGATAGGTTTTACACACACACACACACACACACACACACACATACACACGTCACAGAGACTGCAAGAGATACAAGAGAAATGAAAACAACCTTTTAATTTTACTGCCTCTGATAGCACTTTTACCTTGCTTATTTAAGCAAGAATTCTCTGCATTTGAATTTTGCACTAGATTCATCCAATATCTTGGCTCCCTCTGCCCCATCTTGTCTGGCATTCACACCGGATTACTTCTGCAAGATGGCAGGAAACACTGTTCGTTACACTTGGACCATAGTACAAACCGATCCTGTCTTGCGTAGCCTTGAACAGTGGTCATTCAAATCTGAAAGTCCATAATAGGGAGGAATAGTCTGCAGTAGAGATGACCCCATTTGTTTTCATTCTCACTGTTCTTTCTTTCTTTCTTTCTTTCTTTCTTTCTTTCTTTCTTTCTTTCTTTCTTCTTCTTCTTCTTCTTCTTCTTCTTCTTCTTCTTCTTCTTCTTCTTCTTCTTCTTCTTCTTCTTCCTCTTCCTCCTCTTCCTCTTCCTCCTCCTCTTCCTCTTCTTCTTTTCGAGATAGGGCTACTCTAAGTAGCTCTGACTGTCCTAGAACTCACTCTGTAGACTATTCTGGCCTCTAACTCACAGAGATCTGCTGTGGGATTATGCTCTTGTACACTGCAAAAATTTGTCACTCATATTGGTTTAATAAAACACTGATTGGCCAGTAGCCAGGCAGGAAGTATAGACAGGGCAACAAGACTAGGAGAATTCTGGGAAGGGGAAAGGCAGAGACACAGTTGCAAACCAGATGTTGAAGAAGCAAGATGAGAATGCCTTACTGAGAAAAGGTACAAAGCCACATGACTTAGATAAGAATTATGGGTTAATTTAAGTCATAAGAGTTAGTTAGTTATAAGCCTGAGCAATAGGCCAAACAGTTTATAATTAATATAAGCCTCCATGTGTTTGTTTGGAACTGAATGGCTGTGGGACCAGGCTGGACAGAAACAACCTGCTTCTGCCTCCCTGAGTGCTAGAATTAAAGGTGTGCACCACCACTGCCCTTTATTTACTTTTTATAATTATTATTGCATGTTGGGGTAAACATGCCACAGCACCTGTGCAGAGCAGGACAAGCAACTTTGTGCAGATGGTTTTCATTTACCTTTCCATGCGTTACTGTCTTTGTTTTGGTTCCAGCAATCAAATCAGGTCACCAGACATGTGCAGTAGCGCCTTCCACCCATTGAGCTACCCTCCCTGACCCCCACTCTTTTACAAAGAACCAAAATGGTCTGTTGAGTTATTAATTTTTAACTTTCTTCCAGCCTTTGAAACCTCAACTTTGGGGGGGCTCTTGCTGCCCCCTGCTTTTGTTAAGAGCTGTGACAACAGGCTTGGTGACACACACTTATAGTCCCAGCACTCCGGAGGCAGAGGCGGGAATAACGAAAGTTCAAGGCAAACACAGGCTACATAGTAAGACTTGTTTTGTTTTCCCAAGTGGTGACATTTTCCGCCTACATCTTGATTACATGTTCTCCTTCCATGTTGTGTGCTTCCCCTTAAGATATGTGATAATCAGCAGGAAGACTGGGTTTTTGATTTTTTTTTTTTCTGTCTCAGTCCTCTTTTTCTTCCTCATCAGGATCATTTGCAATTTTAGGTGCTGGGTTTTATTTTTAGGGCAATCCCATTTTAGCCCTACTCCCTTTCGGAGCTTTTCACTACGGCTGCATCTATTCTGAACTTTTGGAAATGTTTCCTTAGTCTATAAGTCTGAAGATCCCCACCCTGCTCCAGTAGGATGGTCCTTCTTCTGCAGGCTGTCATTGTTTTTACACGGCAGCGGGTCTCTGCTGGTCGATAATGCCTGGAGTCCCACTTTCTCACACTTCCCTTTGCTCTGACCCCCTTCTTTTCAATGGATGAAATTTTCAATTGGGCCACTCAAGACTTGACTAAATTAAAAGTTTGAATATGTATGACACTTAGAGACTTCCACAGCTCTATTTTTCTTTTTAAGAAATCAACATTTGCCACGCTGTTTATGACGCTGTGCTTCTTTTCCAAAGATACCAGTGACAGTAACACCCATGCCATCTTAGCGTCACACTACAGGGTTTCTCACTACCATCTTTCCCCTCGAAAGGTAAGAGCTGTGTTCGCACCTCTTGAAGGCAGGTAGGTTTGTGGCTCCAGCAGAAAGGATACTGTGTGATTTCCGAGGCACGAAGGTGCAGCCTCTACCCAGCTGTCTCTAAAGATCTCGCTCTTGGAACCCGGCGGCAGTCGTGTGAGGAAGAACAAACTGGGTCATGCGGAGAAGCCACATGGAGAAGCCACATGGAGGTTCTGGATGGCAGCCCAGATGGAGTTCTAGCCAGCGGCCAGCAATAAGAGCCAGGTACACAAGTGAAGGGATTCCCACCGAGCCCCAGCCCCACTCATACCAGGCATCTTTTAAACTGAGGTCCCAAACATCGGGGGACTGAGATGAGCCGTCTCTGTTTTGCCCTAAATTCCTGGCCCTCAGAAACCATGAAGAAGATGGTTGGGGATGGTTTGTAATGCAGCGATGGGAAAGCTCCCACAGTAATTAAAAACTCATTAACCGGGAAGTAGAAATGAAGACTAATTAAGAATGCGTCATCTCCACCCTTCTTCTGACGGATTAGTGCCCATTTCCCTCCACTCGAGAGACTTAGCTCACAGGTGGAAGTAACGCCGTGATTGCATGCCTCCCCAGTCACCGGGCTGAAATTGGAGCCGCTCTCCTAAATCATATTTTTGTATGAAATTTAATCTCAGCTATTATAAGGGAATTATATGACCCCCGCTTGGTTTACTGTGTGAATTCAAGAAAGAACAAAATTAAAACATCTCTCACATACTTCTCTGGCTGATTAACATAACACAGTTCTAGCGAATGACGGCCCCCCTGCTGGAAAATGTTCCCTCGTATCCCAGTGTATTGAGTCAGAGATCGTTTGCAGGCAACGAGCAGAACTCAGTCAAGCTGACTTGAGCAAAATGAAAATTGGCTAGATACAGGGGGATTCGGTGCATCTCAAATAAGGAAGTGAGGCACGCGGGGTGGCACCAGCCGCTGCTAACAGGCAAGAGCAAGAGGCTGCTGTCTCTGTGTCTCCTTCTTTGGTGCTCATTTCGGAGTCTCTATAGTCTCTGTCTCTCTCTCCTAAGTCACTTGTGATCTTGAGCACATTCGAAATCCTTCTTTCCCTCAATTTTCTTTTGTAAAGTGGGGACAAAGATAATAACAGTACTTGCCTCCCTCGTAGGGCTGTTGTGATATTGAGTCCAAACATGTAAAGTTCTCTGGATGATGCCCGATGTGCTGACAACTTTGCCTGCATTGCACTTTTGCTTTGCTGACTTACTCATAGCTTAGTTTCCGTGCCCCAGCCCTTGCTGTTTTCATCTGTGCGGCAACACAAAATACCTTCTTTAGATTGGGCAAGTTCATCGATAGTAGAAATTCACCAGTCACAATTCTGGAGCTTAGGAAGCCCAAGATGAAGATACAGGTAGATTTTCTGTCTGGTGAGTGTTCATTGTCTTTGTTCAAGATGGAGTCATATTGCTATGTCTTCACATGGTGGGTAGAAGACAGAAAAACAAAAGGATGAATACTATGTCCCCAGAGGGCAGAACAGAAGGGCAAACAAAACCTTTTGTAGGATTTACTAATTTAGTTCATGAAGACACAGTACTCATGATACAATCACTTCTCAAAGGCTCCCCTTAACAATCTATTTTTTATATTATTTATTTATTTAATGTGTATGAGTGCATTGTCTGCATGTCTGTACATGCACCACATGTGTGCCTGATGTCCTAGGATGTCAGAAGAGGGTGACTCCCTGGAACTGAGATTGTGAATGGCTGTGAGCTATCATGTGGGTGCTAGGAGTCAAATCCAGGTCCTCTGGAAGAGCAACCCATGCTCTAACCACCGAGCCATCTTTCCAGCCCCAAGGCCCTCATACTTAATCCCATCACATTTGATACAAGTCACAATGTTTGAATTTAGGAAGAACACGTTCATTTAAGCCATAACAGGAATCTACCATGCAGCTGTTTGAACCCAATTTCTACTTTCATAGGAGAGAGAATTTTATCAGCTCAATGAGGGTCAGATATCTGTCTGTGATCTGTGGCAGAAGGCAAGGGTGTCGGGTGGTAAGTAGATTCTATAGAAGTAGAGATGGATTGGTTTTCATCAGAGGGTTTGAGGATCACTACTCCCATGTGGGTAACCATCTACATCCTGTGTAGTGGTCCTGGCACTTTCAGTGTTGGCTTTAGCACCATGCCTAGCAAGAAATATACTGGGTAAGCGTCATTAAGATGGCTTCCTTAGCTAGCATGTACTCCCCATCCCCTTCTATGTTACCATCTCTCCTCCTTTTGCTGGCCCTTGGTGCGCTAGTCCCCAGAGAGGCCAAAACAGAAGTCTTCAGTCCTGCAAATGGGTTTTATAAATGGTTACCTAGATGTGCCCCTGAAAGAGTAGTCACAGGGAAAACAAGAAATAAGAGTTATTTCCCCTCTGTGGTGGTTTGGAAGAAAATGATGCCCAAGGGGAGTGGCTATTAGACAGTGTGGCTTTGTTAGAGTAGATGTGGCCTTGTTGGAGAAAGTGTGTCACTGTGGTCATGAGCTTTGAGGTCTCTTCTGCTCAATCTTTGCTCACTGTGACACTCAGTCTACTTCCTGTGGCCTGCCTATCAACATGTAGCAGCTCCCTCTCCAGCACCATATCTGTCTGCACGCTGCCATGTCCCACCATAATGATAATGGACTGAACCTCTGAACTGCAAGCCAGCCACCACAATGAAATGTTTTCTCTGTAAGAGCTTCCAAGGTCATGGTGTCTTTTTGCAGCAAAATAGAAACCCTAACTAAGACACCTTCCCTCCCATCTGGTATTGTGAAGTTAATCTACTGATTTACATGTGGTGACTATGTGCTCACTGAGGTTCCCCTTGAAGAAACTTGAGAAACAATATTAAATTTATTGATCTCACCGAGGAGGAAAGGAACATGAAACAGAACACTGCACAGAAAGTTAATTGGTTTAACTAAAGGAGAATGAGGTCGGAGGAAACATTGCTCATTTCCTTCCTATATATTATTTCACCTTTTATTTGATGTGGACACGGGGTGCAATACATTGAAATGGCATGGTTTCAAACCCTATTTCCCAGAAAAACTTGAGGGTCGTGGACAAGTCAGTATCTCTTTAAATCGTGGAGCAGTGCTAGTTAGCTGTTCTCCCTGGGGGATGAGTTGGCTGCAGCTTCCCACTTGGTACCAGGCCAGCCTCCAAACTGGCATGAGAGACCTTTTCCCTGGCCTTATTCTCTGGATCGGGTAAGATCCCAGACACCGCAGGTTATGATGCTCATATTCTTGGTGGGTTAGAGTGTCATCACCGGACTGACTTTCTGAGTGTCTGAGCAAGGCTCCTAAATATTGCATAATTTTAAGAGGATCCTTTCAGAGAAAACAAGAGACTGTTTTGAGGGGGGAATGACCCATGGCTGAGTATTAGCATTGTTAAGCAACATACAAGAAAGGCAATAGAATGTCTGATGTTACAAGAGACAAGATTGCTCAGGCCTGATGATGCCTGTTTCTACAGCCTTCCCCCTATTTCCTGTCCCTGATTCATCCTTTAGGGAACTGACTGCTTCTCTCACTTTTCTTCATGGAGATCGCCCCCTGTGAATGGTTATCTCACTTATTTCCAATTCAAGAACCAATTGCTTTCCCTCCATCTGCTTCAATCTCAAGTAGACAGAACTACCTTAATGTAATCTAATAGGACCTTACGATAAAACAAGACAAGTCTGGCTGTTATTAAATTACTACTAAAAACTTAATAAACTGTAGATGGCAGAAACAATACGTCTAAATACATCAAGGCGTGGATTAACCAAATATACTCTCGTAATTACAGGCTTGCCTATACTCAAGGCAGGAACCCACAGAAGTATCGTCATATTTCTCACTAACTGACCAGGGCCTCCAGGTAGAACAACCCCACTTCTCTTTCGCCTGTTGCCCTATTTTGGGTTTTCACACAGTGCTCACCTCTCTGTTTGGTTTCTATTTTTGAGATAGGGTCTCCTGGAACTTTGGCTGGCCTCAAACTCACTAAGTGCCTGAGGGCAACCTTGAACTCCCGATCCTCCTGCCTCTGCCCCTAGAGTGCTGGAAAACCAGACGTGTACCATACACAGTTTATGTTGTGCTAAGGACAGAACCCAGGGCTTCATGCTTGCTAAGCAGGCATGCTCCCACATGAACAGCTTTCCCTGCACCACTACTCTGAGACTTGTGTAACTCTTGTTTATGTTCTTACTTAGCAATTACGTTCTCTACAGAGTACAGAAAAGCCCCTTTCCGGCTCTTTTTCACATCTGTAGTCTCAATGTCTAGAACAAAATCTTATACCAATGCCAAAAATTTGGAATATCTTTAGAGTGCTTTATAATTTTTAAAATTGTTCTCTCTGGGGTTGGGAGATGGTTCAGTAGTTAAAGGGCTTGTTGCACTAGCCTGATTTCAGAGCCGTAGAACCCGCATGGGTGGGTATGGCAGCTTGCCCGTAACTCCGGCCTTCGGAGGCAGAGACAGGACATCCCCAGAGAAAGTTGACTGGTATTACTAGCCTTATTAGTGAGCTCTGAGTTTGATTAAGAGACCCTGACTCATTGGAAAGGTAAAGAAGGATGGTGGATGATTTCCCGGTATTAGCCTTGGGCCTCCGCTTGTGCACATTCACACACTACACTGTAGATGGCTTTTCCTTTGGGCTGCTAACCAGCCCCCAAATAAAGCCATGGAGAGGTATTATTAGTTATGAATGCTCGGCCTTAGCTTAGGCTTGTCCCACTAGCTCTTTGAACTTAATCTAACCTGTTTCTATTCATCTACATTTTACCTCTGGGCTTTTTACCTTTCTTTCATTCTGTATGTCCTATTTGCTTGCTTCCTCGTGGCTGGATGTCTAGTCCCTGGGGTCTAGCATCTTTTTTCTTTCTTCCCCCAGCCTAAATTCTTCCTCTTTACTCTCCCTGCCAAGACGTCCTACCTGTACCTCCCTCTCTGCTGGTCATTCAGCTTTTTATTAGACCAGTTAGGTGCCATGGGCAGGCAAGATAAAACAGCAACACATCTTTGTGTGATTAAACAAATGCAACACATCTTTGCATAGTTAAACAAATATTCTGCAACATTACACACACATGCACACACCGTGCACACACATACGTGCACACAACACACACACAAATGCAGGGGAAAGGTGTTATCTAACAAATGAAAATAACTCCACACTCGAGGGAGTACTTCAGCATATACTAGGAAACCTGTGCATCTGCCTACTTGGCTTGTGCAAAGATCCTCGTGTGTACTATGCTGCATCCCTTCAGGGAAGTCTTCCAGCCTCTTGCCATCCTCTGCGAACTGCAGCAAGATGGGAGAACAAAAGGAAGACAAAAGGGCAGGGAAAGGAGGCTGCTCAGATAGAGGGGCAGCTTGATAAATAGCCCATTTGTCACTATACAGCCCTCTGCCTCCATCCTATTGATTTTCCTCTTCTGCTGTATGTGCCCCTGTGCCTAAAGCAGCCAGGATACTAGTGAATGGTTTTCAGTGGGCGACTTTCAGTCAGACCCCCTCTTACCTCATTCTGTCCTCTGTCCCCCATTTTTCTAGCACTGTGTGTATTGCAGTGGATAACCTTGTCTGGAGTTCTTTAGCTAGTATTTTTTATAACCCCTCAGACTGTGGGCCTTGACAGGACACTTGTCTCAGCATCCTTGAGCTGTTTCCTTCACCAGGAATGAGGAATGGATGTATGAATGAGGCCAGACAGAGGTGGTGGCCTTAGCTTTTACATCGTTGTAAATGTGATCATAGAAAGGTTAAAAGAACTGACAGTCTGCTGTTGAAGAGATTCACTGGTCTCTGTCTGCAAGCCTAGGAGCAGGTCTAGAGCAACCTAGAGAGACTGAGGCTGGGATCTTGCGTGGCTGAGGGCTCCAGAGTAGCCCAGAATTACTCCTGATCAAGAGGAGCTCCAAGAATGCAGGGCGACGCAAGAGGAATCAAAGTCTGAGCCACTTCCACTTACCTGATAAAACCTCGAGAGGATGGTGAGCCTGAAGGAAGACGGGAGAAGGCAGAGATGGAGACCCCAGGAGACTAGAACTGGAGCGGTCACATTCTAGAGGGCAGCTGGGCGTGGGTGGGACTTGCTTGAGGGAAAAGAGTGGACTTTAGGGAGTGGTAGAAAGGGTGAAGGTCATCAGACCCTCACCAGACAGGTAGAACTGGTGGAGGGCTGGGGTCACAAGCCAAAGCTGAAGCAGGAAGGAGAAGGCCGGTGGTGCCACTTGGTGGACATATAAGTGAGTACTGAAGCTGTGAAAACATGATATTCCAAACAGGAAGAACTCAAATCCTCAACAGCCCGCCACTACCTTCCAATCAGAAAACCCAAGTCTTGAGAGGTCAGGCCAATAGTTCAGGGTCACCTATGTCCATAGCTCAGGGGCATGGAAGCAGTTGTGGCATCGAGGCTACGGCCACTTGCTCACAGTGCGGGACTCCTCGCTTCTGTGTAGTTACTGAACAAACAAGAAGAGACCATGTGATAGGAAGGAGAGGAGGAACTGGAGTGACAGGGTAGAATGTCAGGATCTATAGCACTTTGTCCCAAAGTGTGGCATCCTCTGAAGTTTCTGTTGGGTGGAGCTAGCTTAGGCCAGCTCTTCTAGTGACAACGAATTGAGGAAAGAACAGAACGGAGGTGGCCGTCTTCCCTCTAGGGTCTTGGAAAGTCTGGAACATAGGATGCAGTTCTGAAAAGCCAGCAGTAGTCTCTGAGCAACCCCCCAAACACACGCACACACACAGACATATGCACACACACATACACACCCTGCCTCCCAAGAAACACAGGAACTCACATGATGCCAAGAACAGGGCCAGCATGTTGCTGATAAAGAGATACTCATTCAAGGGTTCTGTCGCACAGCCTCTGAACGGGGAGGAATGCATTTTCTTTTGGGACATGTGTTTATTTTAATCAATCAACTAAAGGAAGAAAGCACCAGGCCCGATGTGGGCAATAATTGAGAAGATTTACTTAAGCGGCTTCTTCTTGTCTGGGTCCACCAGTCTCATCCTCAGGAGTGCTGGACACCATCGTTAGAGACTGCACCGGGCACAGATTGGGCCTGCAGGAGCAAAACAGAAAAGCTTGCAGGTGGGAGAGGGCGGAAGAGTTGGCAAAGGAACCAAAGGAATATACCGGAACACAGCTGCCTGGGGAAGAAGAGGTGCAGGTCACCCAGAGGGGCACCACAGTTGGGTGTGCGGTGTGGAGGAGGAGGCTGGGAACATTGTAGGGACGCGGATGCATTAGAAGAACCGTAGTGCTGGGAGGAATGGGGAGAATCAGAATGTACTGGGATGGGAGGGATGAGGCGGGGAGGGGAGAGGAGGGAGAGGAGCTACTATCCATAGAAAGCATACCAGCCAAGGAAATTTGCCAGGTGTGGTAGTGCACATGTAAAATCCTAGCACTCAGGAGGCTGGGACACGAGGATTGCCACAAGTTTGGAACCGGTCTGGGCTACATACTGAGCCCCAGGACATCCAGGAGTGCGTGTGTAGTGAGACAAACCTGACCTTAGCACTCTGCGTGTGTATCTGTGCACCACACGTGTGCAATGCCTGAGGCAGCCAGAAGGGGGGTTCAGTCCTTTGAAAATGGAGTTACAGACAGCTGTGAGCCATCTTGGGGGTTCTGAGAATTGAACCTGGGGCCTCTGGAAGAACAGCCAGTGCAGCCAGTGCTCTTAACCACTGAGCTATTGATCTAGCCCATAACCACCATTTTAAAAAGATACTTTGAAAAAAGTGTGTGCGTGTGTGTGTGTGTGTAGGCATGTGTAGCACAGATTGCAAGTGGAGATCAGAGGACAGTTCTCCAGGGTTGATTTTCTCTTCCATGTACACCTCCAGGGTAGAACCCAGGTCCGTGGGTGCCTTGCCCGTTGAGGTATTAAAGACCCCTTAACTGCCATCTGTAATGCCAGGATCAACTTGGTGCCATTTGTGCACATTTGCTGTGCACTCCCCCCATAATGTATTATAAAACAAATTCTTTGCCAGATGAAGGTTCTAAGGTGATATGTAAGATATTCATCAGTATAGGATAGGGTCATTTCAGGTTCCCTCTCCTCAGTTGCCCAAGGTACAGCTGGGGACCTCTTCCTGGACACCTGCGAGCCCCTCTAGAGTCAAGTCTCTTGTCAACCCTAAGATGGCTCCCTTAATTAGGATATATATTTCTCTGCTCCCGTATCCACCCTTCACCTTCCTAGACCTAGATAGAAATGGGAGGACCTTGGTCTTCCCACAGGGCAGGGAATTTGGACTGCTCTTCAGTATCGAGAGGGAGGGGGAATGGAGTGGGGGGTAGGGAGAGAGGAGTGGGGATAGGGGGAGGAGAGTGGGGGGAGGGGGCAATGTGTGGGAGGAGGGGGAGGGAAATGGGAAAGGGGAAGAGGCGGAAATTTTAATTAAAAAAGAACAAAATAAATAAATAAATAAAAGACAGTAATGTTAAGAGAAAAAAATAAAACAAATTCTTTCTATTGAGAATGTCACTGAGAGGGGCTTTAGGGACAGACAGGGGTGGGGGTTCAGGGTGGGGATTTGGGGGGCTGACATTGCTGCAGGGTTCCTTGTGTAAAACCAAGTATTGGACAGGAGGATATGGTAGAGGTGTTGAAGGGTGTGGAGGATGGGAGTGTTTCTCCGTGTGTAGTGTGGCTTCAGAAGCAGCAGCTGAAGACAGGCCTGGAGAAATGTTTCGTGGTAGACATGGCCTTGTGTGCAATTTCATCAGACACAAGACAGAGCGAAACAGCGGAGCATCATCCAGCTGTTCCGATGTGCTGACTCTGCTCAAAGCGCCTCTGTGGCCACCCACCATGCTAGAGGAGCTAACGGCATTCTCAAGGACTGGAGGGGTCATATCCAATGACTCCAGGTCAGCAGAAGGGCCAGCAGTCTGCACAAGGTCATCTCCACTGACTCAAAGTTGGCGAGGGACCCTGTGCCATATCAGTGACTCAGAGATTGCTGTCTGACCTTCCCTCAGACCCGGTTCCTTCCCATTCCTCCTCTGGCCACGTTTCTATTCTTTCTGGGCAATAACTGATTCTCAGAAGATGTGAGTCAGGGAAGCCAACTGTAGCTTCCTGGGGCTGAAGGGGAAGTATGCTTCGTATCCCTCACCCTCCCACACTTCAAAATTCTGGTCAGCTTGTTCTCTGAGAGAGACCTGCCTGATGCAGGCACCACAGGGTGTCCCTCAGCAGGAGGACCAAGCTCATCTACTAAGGCGGTGACAGTCCTGGAACACAAAAGATGCTGCACATCCTGTCTCCTTGGGGATTTAATCACAGGCATCAAGAGGAGTTGCTCCCTTTGGAGTGTCTCTGTCTCCATGCTTCAGGAGGAGAGGGACATAGAATTAATCCTTCCACAAACTGGGTAGAAGCCGTTCCCCACTGGCACACACCGGGGATGAGATAAGTGTCCGCCCACACCATCATAACCCCTATTCACTGACCCCTGAAGGCTGCTGGCGGTTTTCTTTCTGGAGTTTTGGCGTTTTATTGGAAAGCTAAATTCACATATTCCTGGGAGAAATGATTAGATATTGAGACACTGTAATTATTTTCTAGCTCTCTTTCCTATTTAAAAAGAAGAAAAAGGGAATCAGATGACAAAGGCAGGGAAGAAAGAAAAGATAGTTCCACAGGGCTAAGGGAAAGGAGGAGCCTAGGGAGAGGCTCCAGGCATAGAAGGCAGATCCAGCCTGCCTCATACTTGACCTGGGGCAATAGATCCTCCTATGAAGCCCCAACACTATCTGGGATTCAGTTAGACTTGTCCATGCTAGG
The DNA here is from genome assembly GCF_950005125.1 of Chionomys nivalis. Classification (NCBI taxonomy): domain Eukaryota; kingdom Metazoa; phylum Chordata; class Mammalia; order Rodentia; family Cricetidae; genus Chionomys; species Chionomys nivalis. Next base: position 63,078,306 of record NC_080088.1, read on the forward strand.
ACTCCTTCCTAGACCCAATTAGTCAGAAGCTCCAGGGGTGGCCCAGAAGCCTCTGTTTTAACAGGCCCCAAAGGTGACTGATCCACAGCCAAGGTGGAGACTGCTGGCTGACCGCCTGTCAGCTGAGGGCAGGCATCTGACCAGATTCTCTGATTTGCCCTGCAGTTCTTGGATCCTCAAGAGGGAGTCATGAGAAGCCGCTGTGGGATATGGTTAGGAGAGTGACTGGCAGACTAGCTCTGGTGGCAGCGGATGGTTGGCACAGACAGGGCAGCTCTTGGCCAGAGGGGCAAAACCTTGGGAGCCGAGTTGGGCGAATTTGTTGATGAGGTTCCCCTGGGCAGTCATGTGGGCATCTGAGATGCTCAAGAAACCCTGGGCTGACTGGGAAGATAGACATACTGAGGCAGAAGCTTGCTAAAGAGGGGTAAGGCCCAGGGGCTTCAGAGCCAGGCTGGGAGGGACAGAGGGAGGAGAGGTGAGCTGCTGGCTCCTCTTCAGAACCATTCCTGCCTTTGACTCAACCTGTTCAAGATGTATCTGTTAGGCCAGCTCCTGTCCTAGTCGATGCTCCTCATCTCCAGGGGTCCATGCTTGCTCAGCTAACCCTGGTGCCAGGGGCAGGGGCAGGGGCAGGGAGCTGATGGTGAAGCCTGAAGTGGTCTTTTACAGCATGGCCATTTCTCTACAGCCCTCTTCCCTGCTTTATCATCTCCACTTGACATGGTGTGGAATTCTGTGCTTTGTGTTTCCTTCCATTAGAATGCAGGTCCCAGGAGAGCAGGCTTTGTACAGCATTCTTCGCCATTCAATGCCTAAGATTCCAGGATGAGGCCTGCTCCGGTGTGTTGGTTATTTTTCTCAGCACTGTGGTAAAATAAATAGCTGAGAAAAGCGATTTAACGAATGGAGGATTTTTATTTTGGCTCGTGGTTCGGAGGAAGGTGTGGAAGGCATGCCAGCTGCGCGGGGAGGGGGGGGGGTTCCATCCACAGTAGTGAACATCATACAGTGTGACTGGTTACATCTCAGTGGGTCAGGAAGCATTGATGCATCGTACCTGAGCCAGAAACAGGACCAGCTATGACCTTCAAAGTCACCTGCTCAAAACAGCTGGGACCAAATGTCCAAACACGTGGCCTTAGGGGAACATCTATGTTCACATCATAATACCTAGTAAGCAATCAATGTATTCTTTAAAGAAAATGAATGAGTCTTAAATTCATTCCAATCAAATTATGCTCTATCAACATTGATATTAATATAAAAATTAGTTCCCTCAAATGGTTGTGTAAAAAAAAAATCAATCCTCAGGTTCTTCAGTCCCTGCACAGACTGCAGCTCAGGCCTCCTCCACAGAACAAGCTTCCCTTAGGATGCAGCAGCCAGGAGTGGGGAGGATGTGGCCGGGAACCAGGGCTTCTGGGATGGAGCAATGGACAGAAAAGCTTCTGTCTCTCTGCACCTATGCCACACGGGTGCTTCTGTGAGCTGGAAGGCTAGCAAAGTTAGAACCAGTGTCACACAATGTCAAAAAACTTGTCTGCCCAGAGAGTGGTACACAGCGTGAGTCCAGCAGGGACTCTGTGATCTCTGGGAACAATCCTTGCCGAGCAGAGCTGTCCTCAGAAAGTGGCTTTAGCTGCTGTTTCATTGCTGCTCATCAGTGTGCTCCTAGAAGTCCCTAGATGTGTGTCTGGTGAATAAACATTTTGGAATTGGCTTTCATTGATTGTTTTTGAGATATTAAATTACATTTAATATCTTTATGGCTGGAAGTCATCCTAAAACATATCTGGCATTGTTTTATATTGGTAAGTGGAATACTGAACTTCTCTGTTTATCTTCCTATGGGTATACAGAATCTCAGATACGGTGATTTACAGCAACCATTTGACACAGTGGGAGGCTGCGGAGAGGAGGTAAGCAGAGTGAAATACTGCGTTGATTTTAATCCCAGATGATAAAGGGCATTACAATATTCCTTGGGGCTAGAGAGAACTCAACAGTTAAGATCATTGGCTGGCTGTTCCAGAGGACCCAGGCTTGATTTCCAGCACCCACATCATAATGGCTCACAACTGTCTGTAAGTCCAGTCCTGGGGTACCCGACACTTTCTTCTGGTCTTTGTGGTACTGTATGCACCTAGTGTGCAGATACACATGTAGACAAAACAAACACCCATACACAAAAAATTAAAAATATTAATAGGTTAAAAAGATAAATTTTAAAAATCCCTTTCCAGTCATGTTGACACTTGGAAATTGGAGACAGACAGATCTCAGGGAGTTCTAGGCCAGCTAGGGCTACACAGTGAGATTCTATATTTATTAAAACAAAAATCCCATGGGGGCTGGAGAAATGGCCCAGCAGTTATAAGCACTGACTGCTTATCTAGAGGTCCTGAGTTCAATTTCCAGCAACCATCTGTAATGAGATCTGGAGCCTTCTTCTGACTTGCAGGCATACATGCAGACAGAACACTGTATAAACATAATAAATAAAACATATTTTTAAAAATAGAACGTAATAAATAAAAATACTTGATATTTTTAGTAGTTTGTTTTTCTTTTATGTTCATTGGTGTTTTGCTTGCATATATGTCTGTGTGAAGGTGTCATATCCCCTGGAACTGGAGTTACAAACAGTTGTGAACTGCCATGTGGGTGCTGGGAATCGAACCCGGGTCCTCTGGAAGTGCTCTTAACTGAGAGCCATTTCTCCAGCCCCCTTGATATCATTTTTTACGCCTTAGTTCTACAGATATGGAAAAAGGCACAAGGAAGGAACGAATGAACCTAAGGGAATTTATTCCCAAAATGGCACTACCAGCTGGAATTGTCATTTACACATGAGCAGTGGAGTGGAGGTGGAGGGATGTTTCAGATTCAAATCATGTTTCCATTGTGTGCATTCATCCCTATTGCCTGTGAGTAGAAAACTCTGGTTAATTCCTGTTCAAATTATTTGTGTATATATGCGTGTGTGGGTGCACATGTTGGGGGGGGGGGTCCGTGAGTGAGAGGGCCACAGTGGTTGTTCTGCTCTCTTACTGTGAACCTTATTTCCTTGGGACAGGGTCTGTCCTTGAGCCAAGAGCTAAACTGAAGCAAGCTCCTAGGATCATGTCTCTGCCTCCGAAAGCACTGGGGTTACAGGCATATGAGGCATGAAACATTTTTATGTGGAATTTCAGCTCAGGTTACCCATTCCTGTGCAGCAAGCACACAACTTCACCACTTACACTTTATTTTTTTTTTTTTTTTGTTTTTTGTTTTTTGTTTTTCGAGACAGGGTTTCTCTGTGGTTTTGGAGCCTGTCCTGGAACTAGCTCTTGTAGACCAGGCTGGTCTTGAACTCAGAGAGATCTGCCTGCCTCTGCCTCCCAAGTGCTGGGATTAAAGGCGTGCACCACCACCGCCCAGCTCTTACGCTTCAATTCTATACTAAGGGGGTAAGTGTCTATAAAGAATGTTGGTGTGGGACAATGGTCTGTATTCTGTCAATTATATTTTAAATAAACACTGATTGGCCAGTAGCCGGGCAGGAAGTAGAGGCCGGTCAATGTGAACAGGAGAATTCTGGGAAGAGGACGAGCAGTGACTCAGCCACAGAAGAAGTAAGGTGTGGAATAACAAAGTCCAGTGAATCAACACAGATATTTTTGTTGCAATAAAATACTCTGACAAAAGTAATTTCAGAAAGGCTTTATTTTATAAAGCTCACAGTTCCGTGGGATGATCAGGCGTGGCAGAGAAGTCATAGCAGCAGGGGCTTGAACAAACTGGTCCTACTACATCCGCAGTCAAGAGCAGAGCACAGTGGATTAATTTGTCCATGCGTGGGATCAGTCCCCTTTCTCTGCTCTCATACAGTTCATGATTCCCTCTCCTAGGGAATGGTACCGCCCACAGTGGACAGCTCTTCCCGCCTCAGTTAACACAATCAAGATGATAATAATAAGCCCATGGGCCAACCTTATCTAACATGTCCAAGGGACAACCTTAACTAACAAGCCCATGGGCCAACCTTATCTAACATGTCCAAGGGATAAGCTTAACTAACAAGCCCATGGGCCAACCTTATCTAACATGTCCAAGGGACAAGCTTAACTAACAAGCCCATGGGCCAACCATATCATCTATATACTCCATCATTGAGACTCTTCCCAAGTGACTAGATTTTGTCAAGTTAATAATTAAAACTAGCCATTCCAACACCTTGCACCTCAAATGCTTACTATGAGAGGGAAAGTTAGGCATCAGAATTAATGGATGACGACGCTCTTTTAATCTCATTCTTCCTTTATTTGAGCTGGATGAACTCTCTTAGGGGAAGCCAACATAATTCTCGTGTAAGAGAGTGCTGTCACCTATTTTGAGTGTGTGTGTGTTCTTTTTTTGTTGTTTTTGTTTTTTCAAGATAGGGTTTTTTTCTCTGTGTAACAGTCCTAGCTGTCCTGGAACTAGCTCTTGTAGTCCAGGTTAGTCTTGAACGCACAGAGATCCACCTAGCTTTGCTTCCCGAGTGCTGGGGGTTAAAGGCGTGCGCCACCATCACCCAGCCTTATTTTGAGTGTTTCTGAGAGAAATGGTGGCACATGCTATGCTTTGCCAGAAAGCTATACCTGTTACATGACAAAGAAGACACACACCCCAAGAAAGATATGGTATTCCATGGAAATTAGTAATGACAAATGAGTTTATCAACACCACAGATCTGAAGACAAAAGTCGAATCAATGTTGATTATCAGTTACAGCGATGAGGAAGCAAACAGTGAAAGAGACCGCATGCCTAAGAGCTCAAGTGTTATATAATCCTGAAATCAACATAAAGGACATATAAAACATAGCCAAAGAAAATTCAGGCCAGGGATATTACTCTGGTATAATCCTTGCCTCGCATGTATGGCCTGAGTCTCTAGCACTATAGGGGGGAAAAGAAATGCAGATAGCTTCCCTGGTATGTATAAGGCCCTGGGCTCGATTCCTGGCACCACAACTCTGTGTGTGTGTGTGTGTGTGTATGTGTGTGTAAAAAGCCACAAACTTCTAAAACAAAAGAAAACAAACTCTTAAATAAATGAAGCCTTTGGTTAGGCACCCTTGGCATGGTAAACACACACGTTTGATTGAGACATTGATGCTGTCTTTGCTCAAGTTAGGATGGAGGAGATAACTCTGTTAACGCCTTCAAAGAAAATCTGAGCAAACTAGATTTGCAGAAATGGGGTGGTGAGGTTAGCAATAGGCCCAGAAACCACCTCACACGCCAACAGGCTGGACATGCAGGAACATCCTCAGAACCACTGAGTTCTTGTTTCCACTCAGCTTGAGAAGGCTCAGGAGCAAAGTTACAGGCTCCAGTGTGGGTGAAGTGCCAGTCTTCCTCGGAGGGGCAATACAAGCAACAGTTACAGGACAAGAGGTTTGACCTTGTTCGAACAAGGCAGCACCTTTCTGCAAGGCAGCTGTCCAAGCCAAGGCCCAGGACACAACAGATCTGTAATCACAGAGGGGGATGAGACAAGACCATGATGAGAAGATGCCGCGTGCAGAGGTGATGCGGACGGAATGTTGTAACCACCGCCCCAGGCTACATCTGGACCTGGCACTGAACTTCCAGATAAAAAGCAAAACAGGTGCAAACAGGCAGCAGCTGCTCAACCTCTCCCAGTGAGAGAGTCACAGGAAAGCTGCTGGGGTCAGACATGACAAACAGCTCTGAGCATCCTGTGGAGAGAGTCATCCCATAGAGTGCTTTCCTATGAGAAGATAATGACTTCTGACAGGAAACAGGGATCTCAGGCAGGCTCATGACATTACAGGGGTTTCCGATTAAAACACACACACACACACAGAGGCTTTAAATGAGATTGTCTAGCAGATTTCTGGGAAAACGTTATTTTTCTAAAGAGAGTAGTGATTCCTTTCTTCCTTCCTTTCTGCGCCCCCCCCCCCCCCCGCTCTTTTCTGGGCAGTGACTTCCGAGAGCCTAGTGACTTCTGTCAGATACTGCATAGGTGAATAGTGACCTCTGACTAAGAGATGGAAAGGCAGAAGCACATAACAAACTGGAAACAATAGGGAGGAACAAGCCCCACTGGGAAGTAGGTTCTTGGATGGAGGGAGGCTTGAGATGCCGGGGTGTCCAGGAGAGGTTCCCACCTGGCACCATCGGTGGTATCGGGTCTAGTATTTGTTGGAGGCGGGCTACCGCATATATTTGCAATAGATATGACAGTAAGTGACTGGGCAGCCATCCAGAACCTTGTAGGAAGTAGGGGTGGGGGCGCTGGTCGTTCGGGGACACGTTGGTGTTCATTCAGGAATTCTAATAGATGCTTTTGCCCTCTTAATTCACAAAATGTTCTTATAAGGGAGGCAATGAGGAGTAAAATGCTGTCTCTAAAGCGGTGTCCCTGACATTATCTAGTAACCAGGCCCAAGCACGCTAGAGGCAAGTTGGCCCTGAGGTAGATGAGAACGAACCAAGGGATGGGTGGTACTGATAACACCCTCATAGGAACAGCAGGCTGGCCAAATCCCACTGTTCGGAAGCAGCGGTCCCTTGTTCCCCAGATTCCAACATCCACGCACCTGAGGGTCAGGTTGACAGTGACCAAGAACCCAGCAGTCCGACACAGAACCGAACAGCCTGAGAACAGGACAGCCTCTGACCCACAAGGTTCTCATCCTCTCTCCTCGCAGGCACCACCTCCAGCACGTGACTGGATTCCTGCAGGCACTGGGCACTGGGAGAATGTTAATTGTTCAGATCCCCAGAACAGCTGCTGGGCCCTGAGCCAGCCGGAGCCACGAGCTGCGTGCCCGTTTGTACTTTGAACCGGATACGAGGCCAGGCACGGATCTTCACGGGCCCTGCGCACAGGCCTCTGCAGGCAGCGCCACGCACTGCCTGGCCACCTTCATCTCCGTTAAGGAGTCTGCACAGCTTGCTTTCTACAGACCCGGGAACATGATCTTTCTAACTGCCATCACCCAGTCTCCTTTCTGAGGATGCTTTCACCCTTTGGTTGAATTCAGTGGAAAACGAGGAATTCCCCCTACCCCTAAAGACGTATTTTATTTGGGTGCGTGTTTTGCCTACATGTATGTGTGTGTGCCGTATGCATGGGTCAAAAGCCATCAGATCCCCTGGAACTGGGATCTGGAGTTACAGACGGTTGTGGGTACTGGAAGCTGAGCTCAGGTGCAATGCAAGAACAGGTACTGTTAACCACTGGGCCGTGTCTCCAGCCCCAGGAATTCCTCTCTTAATGAATGCCCCTGGCAGAACCGCAAGCCATCTTATTATGGCTGCCATTGCCAACTAGGAAATAGTCATAGTGATAATAAGCATTACAGATAAGCAGATTTCAGATTTTTTTAATCTCAAAAAATGTGTGTTTCTGAAGAGAGTTGGAGCTTTTCTTGGTGTGTGTTTATGATGGCTAATCTGATCTCATCTTAAGAACAGCTATGCCAGACCCTCCAGGGGAAGTCTATTTCTCATCCCTAGCTGAGTGGAGTCTGTTGTGTCCTCAGCAGTGATTCTTTTTTTTTTGTTTTTGTTTTTGTTTTCTTGTTTTTATTGAGACAGGGCTTCTCTGTGTTAACAGCCCTAGCTGTCCTGGAACTAGCTCTGTAGACCATACTGGCCTTGAACTCACAGAGATTCACCTGCCTCTGCCTCCCCCCAGTGCTGGGATTAAAGGGAGTAAAGGCGTGCATCACCACCGCTGACTCAGCAGTGGTGAGTCTTTAATAGATTAAGACTATTAATCTTTAATAGATTAAGAGTCACTAGATTGCTGCTCCTCTACAACTTCCCAGGGGGAGTGTAGACGTGACCGAGAAAGCTGTGTAGATCTCAGGCTCCTCCCCTTCCTATGAAGACTCAAAAGGTCTCTGCAGTTTTTGAACATCGCTTAACCTTGATGACCTCATCTGTAAAACGTGGGTAAAGGTGTCCTGCGTGACTGTTGAGATGGCAAAATGAGATAGATACATGTATAAAGGTCAGTGGTCCCTTGAGGTCAGTGGAGTTTGGCCCCAGGAGTCCTAACAAGGGACAAAAGCTCATCCCTTCTGTAAGATGGAGTAGCGTTCGTGCATATCTATGCACCTGCTCCCATGTGCTTGATTTTTTAATTCATTTTAAAATTATATGTGTATACTTGTTTTGCCTGCATGTATATCTGTGCCTGGCGCCCAAGGAGGCCAGAAGAGGATGCTGGTTCCCCTGCAATTTGAGTTACAGGTGTTTGTCTGGAAACCCATCTCTAGATCACACACACACACCCCTATATATGTTCAATATAGGTGCCATTTTCTTCAGAGTCCTTTAAACCACGGTTAGTTTGTTGAATTAGTCTCACGGACACAGAGGGCTAATTGTATACAGCAGGCAATAGGTCTGTGGACTTGAGGAAGCCGTGCCCAAGGCAGAGTGAGGGCAAGTGCAGGTGGCAAGGCTGTGCAGTCTGCCGCCACAAAGACGTCAATGGAGCAGCTGAGCAGAGGCTGTGATGACATGCTGCTTCCCAGGCCCTGTCTAGCACCAGGGTGGGGCTTCTCTGCACAGCAGCTTGGCCTCCTCTACACAAAGCCACCATGGGGGTGAGCTGTAGCATCTGCTGAGGGCCTGGGCCAGCGCCCAGCCTGTTGTGGCTGGGACAGAAAGATTGACACTTGTGGTGTATGCACATGGGGGCACCTCCTTCCCCACAGGAAGACCAGGCTCCCTGCTTCTCCTGTTTGTCATCGGACACCTTGGTGAAGTGGCACCCACCAGAGTCTTTCCCCATCTGGGGTTCCCTAAGGTGGGCCAGCCTGACTATGCATGGACTCTGATAAGTACTCTTCCACTCAGGGGACCTCAATGGGACATTCTGCAGAGTCTCCATCTTTATGTCCCAGGACCCCCCAAAAGGCTCCTCTAACACTACAGACAGCACCAAGCAGATAAAAAAAAAAAAAGAAAAAAAAACAGATGGAGTCCTGCTATCCTGAGGCAGTGACATTCATTGTGAACAGCTTCCTAGTTGGTCTGCTGCAAGCTGGTCTTTTTCTGCCGCCATTTCAGTCTGATGTTACAACACAAGCAGGAGTGTCTTTGGGAGTTGAGTCTGGGCGTTGCCTTTTGGCTCTCCTCTTGCACTGTATCCAAGGGCAACCAGTCCACACTGACCAAGATCTAGCACCCACAGAAACCAGAGCCAGACACAGGCAGGGCTCAGCATGTGCTTGTAAAACCAGATTATCTTCCTTCAAAGGCTAGAAAATACTGGGCTTGAACAAGCTGGAAGAGGAAGCTGGGTTGGAAAAAAGTGGGGTAAAAACACCCAAAGTACGCAGTTTGTCTCCCTGTCCACTAACAGTGCGGGGTGCCCATAGACCTAGCATAGAAAGCAGTGGCCTTAGAAAGGAGCAGGGATGAAGCCAGAAACAGAACCCTCGCCTCTGAACAGAAGCAAGTATGTAACTCTCTACAACTTGAGGCATAAGATTGTCTGCTGAAGGCGCCGACTAGGATGTGACTGCTCTCCTCAGAAGAAGAAGGTCCTTTTGAGAAAGCTAGATCCACTTCTGCAAAACCAAACAAAAAACAAACAAACAAAAAAAAATGAGTTTACCAGGTGACTAAAGTACCTTTTTGGACTAATTTTAGGAGGTAAATATTACAATTCAAGCTGGGCAGTGGTGGCACATGATTTTACACTTGGGAGGCAGAGGCAGGTGGATCTCTATGAGTTCAAGGTCAGCTTGATCTACAGAGTAAGTTCCAGGACAGGTTCTGAGCTACACAGAGAAACCCTGTCTTCAAAAACAAACAAACAATAATCATAATGAGGAGGAGGAGAAGAAAAAGAAGAACCATAAAGCATACCAAACAACAACAATGAAAGGTTTCATTTGGGAGCTGGGCGAACGGCTCAGCAGTTAAGTGCGCTTGCTGCTCCTGCAGAGGGCATGAGCTGGATTTCTAGCACCCATGTAGTGGCTCAAAATTGTCTGTAACTCCAGTTCCAGGGAATCCAATGCCCTCTCCTGGCCTCTTCAGCCACTTGCATGCCTGTGGTATACATACTCAAGTTCACACACACATAAAATTAAAAAATAAAATAAAATAAGTCAGTAAAGCAACAAAATTCCAACAGCCTCCAATGACTTCTCTGGGTCCCACAGTGGACAGTGCAAAACCATGCCTGTTATGTGGGTGACACTTTTTCCCCTGGAGCAACCGATGTTTAAGAGAGTGACTGTTGATCACTGGGTCACTGTGATAGTTGGGCCTTTTCTTAAAATGAACAAAACAACAACCACCACCACATAAGCAAAAAACAAGATAACGCAGGGGCTAATGTGTCCCAGGCTGGCTTTGGAGACAAAGGTGACCTTTAGTTCTGATGCTACTGCCATGCAGAGACTTGTGAAAGTAAGGGTTTGTCTCAGGTATGATTACTGTCGCTGTGACGAAACACTGTGATTAAAGCTTGGGGAGGACAGGGTTTATCTGGCGTACACTTCCACATCAGAATTTATCATCAAAGGAAGTCAGGACAGGAACTCAAGCAGGGCAGGAACCTGGAGGCAGGAGCTGATGCAGAGGCCATGGAGGGTCGCTGCTCACTGGCTTTCTCCCCATGGCTTGCTCAGCCTGCTTTCTTATAGAACCCAGGACCACCAGCCCAGGGGTAGCACCACCCCACAATGGGATTAGCCCTCTCCATCAATAACTAATTAAGAAAATGCTCTACAGGCCTGCCTATAGCCTGATCGTATGGAAGCAGTTTCTGAATCAAGGCTCCCTCCTTTTTGATGGCTCTAGCTTGTATCAAGTTAGATACAGGATTGTACCTAGCACAGGATTGAATCCAAGGCTTTCTAGGCAAGGGGTTTGACAACCAAGCTGCATGCCCAGATAACGGCTGGTCTTAGATAAATCACTCTGAAGCAGTTTAGAATGACCTTGGAGACAGGCTCTGATGTCTGTTAGGAAGTCTGCAGTGGGGAAAGCTGACCTTGAATGTGCACGGCGTCATCTCTTGCGCTGGGATCCTGCACTGAATAAGAAGGAGATATGCGGAACACCAATATCCCTTTCTCTGTGTCTGATGGAGGTGAATGTGACAGCCACCCGCACCTCTGCTGCCACGCTGCCCCAAGGATGGACCCGATCCCTTCTTACACAGTGAGCAGAAGCGAACCCGTCAAGTGTGCGGCTTCGCTCAGGCATTTCATCACAGCAAGAAAGGAAACTGACCGGAGGAGGTTGCTGGCTGCCCAGCTCTCAGCATTCCCATTTCTTTTGCGTACAGCTTAACTGTATTTCACAATTGACCACACGCTCCTTAAATGGAGTTTTAAAGTGTTCTAAAGCCTTTGGACAGAGGTGACACATATTTACCTTGAATGCATTCATAATTAAGGAGGGACGTTTGAGCAGAACCTCAGATGGTGGTGGGTAATCTTAATGGTTCTTACCTAGATGGGGTGGGGGCATTCTTTCTCCAAAGAATATTTAGAATGCCTGGAGACATTTTTGGCTGCCATAAGTGAGATGGGGTAGGGAATAGGATGCTACTGGTAGCTAGAGGGTAGAGGTCAAAGGTCAACATCCTAGAGAGTACACAACAACTACCCTCCCCAAGCACAAAATTCTGGCATTTGATCAGTGTCCATTTTGAGCCATGACACAGAAAGGAATGTAGACGTATGAAGGCCAGAAATGTTGCCCCCAGTCAGCTCACGTGCCTTAGGACCCGGCTCAGAGGCCTGCTGTCATCCGTCACTTGGGACTAGTATCAATTTAGCAATCTCTCGGGATGGTTATAGAGTCTGAAGTCAGTATGTCCAGCTGTAATCAAATCCGACTATTGCGATTGCTGGCCGCTTGCTCTATGCCGACAACAAGAGGCATGGCTGAATCTGACATGGAATAGTAAGATTTAGCTGGGTGAACCCCATGCTGGTCAATGCGCTCGAGTCAGTCAAGACAGGAGTACGGCAGATGCCTGAGCACCATGGGTGGGGTTCCCCCTTAGACTTCCGCTGGCAACCAAGCTTTCTTGTTAGCTGTTTCTTTGGCTAGGTCAATGTTGTCAGCTTCGTGTGTCTTCGACCTGGGGCCAGAGTTCACTTCTTGGCTCTCATTCATTGCTGTGCCCTGTTTAGTGCACAGGGTGAGCTAGGCCAGAGGGTTGTTCTGAAAGCCAGGTAACCTGTGAGCATCTGTGGCAGTTGTCCTCAACCTGTGGGTCGCGACCCCTTTGGCAAACGTTCATTTCAAAAATATTTACATTATGATTCTAACAGTAGCAAAATTACAGCCATGAAGTTGCAACAAAATAATTTTATGGCTGGGAGGGGTCACCACAATATGAGGGACTGTATGAAAGGGTCTCAGCATTAGGAAAATTGAGAACCATTGGTCTAGAGGTTGAATGATTACCATGATTTGCTCTAACCTAACACTAATATTTCCCAAGTAACAATATGATATAACAATTAGAATATAAATAATTTAAAGAATGGTCATAGCTGAGCCGTGGTGGTGCAAAGCTTTAATCCCAGCTCTTGGGAGGCAGAGGCAGGTGGATCTCTGTGACTTTGAGGTCAGCCTGGTCAACAGAGCGAGTGATAAAATTACACAGAGAGACTCTGTCTCAAAAAATAAATAAATAAAAATAAAAAGAATGGTCACAATTCAGGATAGCTTTTTGTCAGTCTGGGCTTTCTCAAGCAATAGTCCCTGAAAGTACAAATAGCATCACGTGGGACTAGAGCTGGGAGATGCCGGAGCCTGTAAGGGGGCAGGGGACTGCCGCTGGAAACCGCTGGGAACCACCGCTGGGAACCACTGGTTTGACTCTCAGGACGCTAGTTTCCACATCAGCTCTTGAGCTGGAAAGCACAGCCCTCCAGAGTTACTGGCATCCTCCAGGGAATCTTCTTGTTTATTCTGTCCCCAGCACGTGCTGCAGGGACCATCCGTGCCCCCTCTGTCTGCCTGCTTTGTCATCTCTACATTTGCATACCCTTCACCTCACTGGCAAACACTTCTCCCTCCCTCCAGTGAGGACTGTAGGGCAGGGTAACCCCTTCTACTTCATGGGTAAGGGCAGGGCTAGGAGACCTGGCTTAAACTCAGGCTCTAGAGCCAGAAGAACTAGGCCCGGGCCCCATCTTGTGACTGTGGATCAATAAATGGCTCTTTCCACCCCCTTCGTATTGGTAATGGACCCCTCAGAGATCTCGGAGACGCTGGATATCCAACTCCCATGGAAAGTAATGACTGAAGCCGGCAGGCAGCGTGTACTTGATGGACGAGGCATTTTATGTATTCCCAAGTCCCAGTTCACTCATGAGGATTTCACAAAGGTAAAATATAGAAAGTAATGAACAAGTTCGTGCTCGGTTGCCATGGAAACCTATGCTTATCTTAGGGTTCATATTCTGTGCAAAAATTCCAAAAATTCCCCCCGAGGAGCTTAGATTTCTAAATCTGAAAAGGAATCCATGCTATGTCGGTAGTTCCTAGGTGGTTTTACCTTTGCTATCCATCCACATCTGTACGTCCCATCCACAGCAGCAAAGGGAGAAGGACCTTCTAGAACAAGTCAGTGGTTCTGTTACCTTGTTTCAAGAGATGCCCATCTCTTCATTCATTAACTCAACATTGATGGAGCATGTAAGACATCGTGCTAGGCTTACAAACAATGCTAAAAGCACACTGGACACAGATCCACATAGCTGCACTTTATGACGGAGGTCATTACAGCAGGCTTAGGACCTGTGGTTAAAGGCCCTTTTGAACGAAGCTGTCGAGGGCTCTTCTGTTTGGAATGTAAAACACGCAGAATAAGCCAGGCGGTGGTGGCACACGCCTTTAATCCCAGCACTTGGGAGGCAGAGGCAGGCGGATCTCTGTGAGTTCGAGACCAGCCTGGTCTACAAGAGCTAGTTCCAGGACAGGCTCCAAAGCCACAGAGAAACCCTGTCTCGAAAAACCAAAAAAAAAAAAAAAGTAAAACAGGCAGAATACAAAGATGTCCTGCTAGTGAGGCAGGAAGTCTCTGAATTCTGTACAGGTCCTCAGATGGCTACAGCACTTACTGAAAATACTAACGGAATACTTCACCTTAGGGTCTTTGCAATGAAAACCTAAAAGCTCATTTATAGAAACTTCCAAACAGGCTCCAGTGCAACCATCTCAAGGACAAAAACAAAGCGAAAAACAAAAACAACAAAAAAAGTCAGCTCTAGAGTCTGGCATTGGCTACTATTCACTAAGGAACATTCTTCCTTAAAAAGGGAAAGTTGTATGTGGCACAACTCCATTATTTATACCGTATCTGATTATCCAATCAAAAAATATCAATGTATCATTTTCAAGGGAGAGAGGAGGTTGATCTGGTGAGTGGAAACTTGCAGGAGGCCGCTTTTTTGTTCCCTGCTGATCAGACCACAAAATAACCACACAGAAACTATATGTTTTACAATACTGTTTGGTAAATAGCTTAAGCATATTTTTGACTAACTCATATCTTAAATTAACCCATCTTCATTAATCTGTGTATGGCCACGAGGCTGTGGCTTACCAGTAAAGTTCTGGCATCTGTCTCTGGTGGGGCTACAAGGCTTCTCCTGACTCTGCCTTCTTTCTCCCAGCATTCAGTTTAGTTTTCCCCTCCTAGCTAAGTTCTGCCTGCTATAGGCCAAAGCAGTTTCTTTATTCATTAACCAATAAAAACAACACATAGACAGAAGGACCTCCATCACCAGAAACTGAAGAACTGTTCTAGAGGGTCCTCTGACATTCCCTGCCAGACGGGAGAGGACATTGGCAGGAAATTACAGAAGGCTGCGCCATAAAAGAGGAAATGACTCGCTTGATGTTCATGTGGATGGTTCAATGAGGTGGCAAAGAGACTCTACCTGCACAGAGGAAGTGATGTCTCCACCGGCTGGAGCCAACTGCCAGCCCGCCACCCCCACCCTACAAGGGCACCAGGATGTCAATGACATTCTCCCTGCTTTCGGGTCAGTTAGAGTTCCTTTGGGGGAAAGTCAGTCAGCTATCTAGACAGTTCTAGCTATGTGGAGAGCGCTCACACCCAGCTGTAGGGGAAGGGGGCAGGGAAGGGGCCTGTTGCAAGACTGCCTGGACACAGATAAGAGTCTCTGGGCAGTGCCTTTTAGGGCTAATGCTTTACACATGGCTCTGGGGATTTGTTTAAAATTGAAAAGTGACGGAAGAACAAGAGCGTGTAATAAGAAATCCTCCCGAGAGGGAATTGAGTACAGGAAAAGGGCACACAGTCTCTAACACCGGCACCCCATTCCACTTACAGTGAGGACACCGGCAGACCTCAGTGCCTCCCCCCGAGGTCCTTGCGGGTTGTTAGGGGATCTCCAGGGACATCTATTCTTCCCATTAGTAGCAAACCAGGCCAGAGCAGGCACTGCAGCTGCACTCCCATTGACTCGATTGGATTACAAACCCGAGTAATTGCCATTTAAGATTCAAGTAACGGCGAGGGCATTCATCTGCGCGTTCGTTCATTTGTACGGCAATTAATTTGTACCTAAGTTAACAATGAAAATGGCTATGTGATCTAATAAAGTAGAAATGACTGCAAGAAAAAAATAACCATGTCTGTTCCACCCTGCTAGCCAGGCCAAATCACTCTTTCCTGCCCCGCTGTTGTTTGTCTCTCTGAGATGGTTATTTTCAGGCAGGCCAGGAGGGAGGAACCGGGCATGCATGCTGGCCCTGTCAGGGGTCCAGCCTCAGAGGCCATGAACAGGAAAATGAGATTTGTGTGCTGCAATACGTTATTGACTTGAAATGATGTAGGCAGGTCACGGCTGTGATGCACCCCGAAGGAACGCCAGGAAGTGAGCCCTCTGGAATTGTTTAAAGCAAAGAAAGACACACACCAACCCAGAAGATATTAGCACAGAACTGCAAACCGGGGCTCCTGGCCGCCATATGGCCAGCAGATGCATTTTGTTTGGTGTGAAAGGAGTTTGAAGTCTTTGGATTTGTTTTTAATTCTTAAAAATTGGAATATTTTCATATAAATACCCAGATTTTCCAAGTGTTGTAAAAAGTTGGAATTGCGGGCAGCTTCTCCAAGAGAATGAAACCACCAGACAGAAACTGACCCTTCTTCAAGGGGCCAGAGGCAAGAAATCTCATCTTCCCAAGCATGGCCTTCAATCTCCAGTTCTTCCTTTGACTACATCCCACCTCCACCCAAACCATCCCACGTGAGAGACAAGTTCCTGGAACACAGCATGGACACTGAGGATCTGGAGTATCATTCCCAGCATTCTGCAAAGGAGTCTGAAGATGGTGATGCTGAAGATGAGGCGTGGAAACCAAGGAAAATGGCTGAAGTGCCCAGGAAGACCATCCACGGGTGTTCCTGCAGGGGGGCCTGTGGTTGTGACCACACAAAGTGCTGGAACAGCCAGCAAGAACAAGATAGCTTGAGTACTATTGAGTGGAACCAGGATTCTGAAGGCTTCTTCAAACTGGAGCATCCTACAGAGGTGATGCTGGGTCTGAGCTTCCTCGACCCTATGTATGTCACTCCCAATACCAGGATCCTAAAAGAGGTGTGTGATATGGATTAGGTTCTGTTAAAGAAGATGACCCTTGCAGTTCGCTTAGATATGCCAGACATAAAACACGGATCAACAGAATCCCAAGAAAATATGGCCACAGGGAAGAAGAAGAAGAAGAAACGCTCTGGCCAGCAATAGCAGCTTCTTCTCTGGCTGTTCTCCTGCCAAAGTGGAGACCCACTGAGGGTGCAGTCAGCTCAGCTCTTCCCCTCCTCCACTCTGGCAGACACTGTCAAGGTACGTCAAAGGAGAGGATCGTTTCCTAAGGACTTCCCTGGATTTTTGGTTTCTTGCTATTGAAAAAAAGGGGACACAGTATTACTGTAAGTAAGAGAGCCTTTGTTGAGTGTTGGCCCTTTGTCCTCAAACCCCCACCCAGGACCACTATTCTTTTCTGTGGAATGGAAGCCACGTACAGAAGACGCAGGGACACTTCAGGCACCCACCCTCATGTCAACAGCTCTTTCTCTGTGATGGCCCAATGCTGTCTGCTCATGGGTGTGAAGCTGTGGCCTTGAGACTGTCTGGGTTCAAATCCTTCATCTTACCTCAGGGATTGAGCTGGGATTATTCCTGTCCTGAATGTGTCTGTATTTTAAATGTTTTAATAGGACCCCCAAATTGTTTTTACATGTTAAATAAATTAACCCTAGCTATTAAAAAAAAAAGTTGGAATTTCGTGGGCACTGCACAGACAACAGTCCTGTCTGACAACACTTCCCTGGAGCTGAGTGGTGACAGTCCCTTGCACTTAGGTCATGCTCACTGCTTTACTGCAGTCACCACCAGTCTTTATTGTACTCTGCTAACCTCTTCTCTCCATTAGGAGCCAGCCTGGCTAGGATTGAGTTTGTGTCCCTTTTCAGCATTTGCCTAATGGTGTGGGAGTCCCCTCTGCGTGCTGTGATTACCACTGACTAATAAAGAAACTGCTTTGGGCCTATAGCAGGGCAGGACAGAGCTAGCGGGGAGAACTAAACTGAATGCTGGGAGAAAGAAGGCAGAGTCAGGAGAAGCCATGTAGCCCCACCAGAGACAGATGCAGGACAGAACCTTGCACGTAAGCCACGGCCACGTGGCAATACACAGATTAATTGAAATGGGTTAAATTAAGGTGTAAGGGCTAGCTAGTAAGAAGCCAGAGCTAATAGGCCAAGCAGTGAATTAATTAATACCATTTCTGTGTGGTTATTTCAAGTCTGGGCACCCAGAACAAACAAGCAGCCTCCTACTACAGCCTAGTCTTAAAGGAGTAACCTTCTGGTTTACATTTCCCTTACCTTTTCACTTCCTGGAGCATTCTGCTTTGCTAGCATTTGAATGTCTTAGACATGGCCATTGTTCCCTCAGGTAACATCTTAGCCCTGCTTCCGTGTTGTGTGGCTCCGGCATTGAACCTATTGCCACAAAACTAATGGCTAATCCAGCAGAGGTTACTTAGCATAGTCTACCTGCACCTTTAGGGACGGACCATGGCTAAAAGGAAGAGGCCAAGTGGCTTGTTCAAAGTGATGCAATGACTCGAATCTGAGCTAAGAGCTGCGTCTCAGCTTCTTCCGGGATGTCCCTTCATGAGGCACATGTCACAGAATAAGGATTCCCTGGGTCACTGTGCAGTCTCCTCACCTTGAAGAAGCCCAACAATATAGGCCCGTTGCTCTCCAAGATGGTCTAGCTTCTGGTTCACTCTGCTGCCTTGCAATGGGAGTGAGACCAGCTGGACCCCCTCCTATCCTCCTCGCTGACCAGCTGCCTGACCTTAAGCAGGCTTCCTCACTGGCTCTCTGTGTCATAACTTCCCGACGATGTCAGCTCGGAGTGCCTGCCTCACAGGGTGACGTCCCAGGACAAAGGAGCACAAAGATTCTCTGAAAAAAATGCACACTGTTAGAGCCACTGGGGTGTGAGGAGAGAGACATTCTAAGTCCCCTCCTCTCAAAGGGAGGAAGTGCAGGCTCAGAGGACAGGCCCCAGAGCCAACTACAGTTGGTGTTCTGATTTGTAAGCCCGACTCCTGGCCTCCCCGAACCGAACCGTCTGTCCCCAAGCACAGGGACAGGCTATGGGGTGACAGAACTGCCCTAAGGGGTCCCCACAGGGTTTCATGGAAATTGAGTCCCAACCTAAAGACAGGGTCATTTCACTGATTCCATTCTAAGGGCAAAGTGGGAACAGGGTGGTGGTGGTGTGGCAGGAAGACCCTACACCTTCCTCCTTCCCAACCCCCGGTTGGAATTCGGATCACATGGGATCAGAGAAGGAGGCCTTGGGATCCTCAGGGAAAGACGCTCCCCCCAACCCCCACCCTGGGACTGGCTCTCAGCTCACCAAGGCAGGCTTGGGAGACAGGAGTGCAAATGAACACTTGTCTGTGAGCTCGCAGGACCTGCCAGTGCTCAGTTTAACTAGATTTCTGCAGTGACATCCAGGCATGTTCTGCATTAAATTAGAGCTGGTAATTTCTTTCAGAGGGCAGCAGCTCTGAAATGGCATGAAAGACGAAAATCTGTTCCTTGAAAAACGACACCATATGGGCCCGCGCTGCTGCAGTGGGGGGGAAAGGCTCGGCCTCTCTTTGTTACTCATCAAGCCGGCGATGTGAATGTCAGATTCGCAACAGAACCATATACTAACGGCACCCAAATTAGCTGTTAACAAGGAACTCCGGGCTAGCTCAAGGCAAGCAGATTGCTCTGACTGTGAGAGACGGAAAGCACTTTAGCGAAAACACTCTTATTGATATTCCCCAGCCTCAGAAAAGATCACTTCCCGCTGCCAGTGCAGCGCCAGAGCAGGAGGTGCCCAGGCTGCTGTCTGCCTGGGTGCCAGGAGCCGAGCCAACAACGGAACCTCCAGGTTTAGGAGAAAAACAAATGTTGCAAAGAAGCTGTTAAGAGTTCAGAGTATTGGTGGGAAGAGGCAAGGATCGGACTCTCAGATCCGGCGGGGGCGCCAGGTCCTGGGGAGGCCGCTTGAGGGTTTCAGAGCACTGTCCCTACCCAGTTATCCAGCAGCTTCACGGGACTCTAATGAAATCACTTGCGGAGCACATGGAAGTGGGCACGTGATGTTTAGCAGCTGAAACTCGTCGTCCTAAATTACCGCCCCCCCCCCCCCGGTCCTGAAAATTATGGGTGATTTGGGTGTTTTGTTTTGTTTTGTTTTTGCTTTTTCTCTGAAGAGGATCCTATCTGTAGTTACACTGAGCCATTACCAGTGGCAAACATCTCTAGCAGACAAACCCTGGTCCAGCGGGCTTTTTGCTGTCCTTGGCTCCAAGGTGAAGACCTGGCAGGGGTGGGGGTGGGGGGATTCGGGGGTGGAGAGTGAGGGGGTACGTAGCTAGATAAGAATCTAAAAATCAAGGATAGGCCATCTTTTGAGTTGATTCCAGGATTGTGGGCCAGGACCAGGGAGAAGGGGGCCCAGGAGGTAGACTGGGAGTTTAGGATCACAAAACACAGCCAAGGGAAAAGGAGAAAAGAACAAAGCAAAGGCAGTTGGGGAGCAGAAAGATGGTGTCCATGTGGGTGCAGGTGGTTTGCACCAAGAACCCGTCCAACAGGAGGAATGTGTGTAGTCCTTATAGGTGTGAGCAGGAGGAATGTGTGTAGTCCTTATAGGTGTGAGCAGGAGGAATGTGTGTAGTCCTTGTAGGTGTGAGCAGGAGGAATGTGTGTAGTCCTTGTAGGTGTGAGCAGGAGGAATGTATGTAGTCCTTGTAGGTGTGAGCAGGAGGAATGTATGTAGTCCTTGTAGGTGTGAGCAGGAGGAATGTGTGTAGTCCTTGTAGGTGTGAGCAGGAGGAATGTGTGTAGTCCTTGTAGGTGTGAGCAGGAGGAATGTGTGTAGTCCTTGTAGGTGTGAGCAGGAGGAATGTGTGTAGTCCTTGTAGGTGTGAGCAGGAGGAATGTGTGTAGTCCTTGTAGGTGTGAGCAGGAGGAATGTGTGTAGTTCTTATAGGTGTGAGCAGGAGGAATGTATGTAGTCCTTATAGGTGCTAGGTCTACATTTTGGGAAGCAGCAGCCCCTGCTGGGCTGCACAGTGGCTTCTGGGCCTGAGAGTTGAGTCACGTGAATTCTCAAGTGGAACGCCATGCCCTAAGCATGCACAAAGCACTGTTGGTTGAATGTTGGGATTGGTGGCACTCGCCCTCCTCTCAAGCCACTGAGGTGATAAGACAGATACAGAGGTACCAAAGGTAAGCTAGACACAGGAGGAGCTCTGAGGAAGGGCTTGAGATAGTGTGCTAGAACTACAGACAAGGGCAGAGCTCTGTTCTGTGACATCAGAGGGAGCATAGAAGAGGGCCTGAAGGATGGTGTCTTAGGGTTTCTATAGCTGTGAAGAGACACCGTGACCACGACAATGCTTATGAAGAAAAACATTTAACTGGGCATGGCTTACAGATCAAGCTTTAGTTCACAGTCACCAAGGTGGGAACCATGGCATGGTGCATGCAAGCAGACATGGTGCTGGAGAAAGAGCCCAGTGAGTTCTACATCTGGATTGACAGGCAGCAGGAAGAGAGTGACACTGGGCCTGGCTTAAGCTTCTGAAACCGTAAAACCCACGCACAATAACGTATTTTTTTCAACAAGACCATGCCTACTCCATAGGCCATGCCTACTCCGTAGGCCACACCTCCAAATAGTGCCACTCCCAATCAGGTCATTTTCAAACCATCACAGATGGGTACCAAATAAGCACAGGACTTCCAGATCTTCAGGTCCTCAACATACAAATAAGACCCTTGGAATCCAGTCCTTGCTGGTCCTAATGCAAAGCCAGCCTGACTTCGTCAGCTGGCTCCCTTGTCTTAAAGTATATCGAGGAGACAATGTGGCATCGAGATAACAGGAAGAACATGGGAAGTCATGTTTGCTCTGGAGGAAGTGGGAACTGGGGGCAGAGCCAGCATGGCTTTAGAGAGTCTGACTGGTCCATGGCAGTGCAGTGGATAATTTCGACCTGTGGACAAGCTGCCAGGCCACCCCGTGAGGAGAGGTAAAAACCATGCTTCTGACAGTTCTGCTATCCAGTTCTCAAATATAAGTTTGAGAGACATGCCTGCACAGCTGACATTTATGAAATGATAGGATTTGGGTTTTCTGAGTGACATAAATAGTTACTAGGAATGTCATGGGAAGCGCTTTGGTTCTCGTCCGTCTTCTGGGGCCACTGGAATGCTGCTGGCAATGGTCCTTCATCTAACAAACAGCTGTCTAGGCTGTCCAAAGGCTCCAGTGCGAGCATATCCCCCAATCAGCACCTTCTAGGAGCCATGAGGTCGAGTCAGGATTCGGAAGCTTTTGCTGGCCCAGGTGATTGAACTATGGTTTCTTCCCACGGGGCCTTCACAGCATCTCACTAGCCCTCCCTGTGCGTCGGCCCAGGCTCCCAGCCAAGGACAAAACTCATAATACAGGTTTGGTTAAAGATGACTTCTTTGTCCCTTCAAGAGACTTACTTTGTAAAAATTAATGAAGAAAGAGTATCGCAAAGATGAATGTTCCTCCAATGTATGGAAAGTAAACTTGGAGATCAAAACACAAGAGCAGCCAAGGGATACACTTGATGTTGTCCTCTGACCTACACACACACACACACACACACACACACACACACACGCGCGCACACGCTCTCTCACACACACATACGAGAGAAGGCTCAACAGTTCTTGTTCTTGCAAATGTCCTGTGTTCAATTCTCAGCACCAACATGGTAGCTCAGAATCCCTCAAAACTCCAGGTCCAGGGGATCCAGTGTCCTCTTCTGACCCCTGTGGACACCAGGCATACACATGATAACACATACGAACCTGTAGGCAAAACACTCATACACATAAAATAAATCAATATAAAAATGTAAACAGCACACACAAACAGAAAAAGCTTCCTAGGTGCAAGCATCAGAGGCTCCTTTAGAAGGAGCCACAATCTTTACGAACAACAAAGGAACCACAGCCAAGTTCATACAAACCAGCTTCGTATCCCTACCTGCCGTTCTGTCTCTGTCTGAGACCAGGGTGGCCTCACATTCAGAAATCCACCTGCCTCTGCCGCCCATGTGCTGGGGTCAAAGGTGTGCCACCACTTTGTCTCTCATTGGCTTTCGCTTGGGTTTTAGTTCCAGCTCTGCGATGAAAATGATGTGAAGGTGCACACGCCTTTAACCCCAGCTCTCAGGAGGCAGAGGCAGGCGGATCTGCAACTTCGAGGCCACCCTGGTCTACAGGGTTACAGAGTGAGACCCTATCTTAAAAAAAAAAGGAAAAAAGGCTACCATAAAAAATTCTAGAATTTTCTAGTCCCAGAAAACCTACAGATTTAATCAAGGTTTATGGATTTACCATCGAGTAAAGGAAAAAATGTGAAGCCCAGAATACAGTGTTAGGTCAACTAGAATTACAATCGACATAAATATGTTTTATTTTTTTTTAAATGTCCTTTCTGTAAGACAAATATCAATTTCTCCAACGATGCTTACAAATCAATCTTCAGATGAACAGCCGCTAGCACCTCACGCATTTCCCCTGGCGCTGTCTGGGAGCACGACGCACAGACTCCTTTGGTGTGACCTTTGGTGTCTGTGCAGATGGAGAGATCCGTCTTCCCCAATTATCTCTACAGTGGTGCGGGCCGGGCCACGGCTTTCACTCACCTCTCCTCAGCTTGACCGAGAGCTTCCTGAGGTGGCTTCCACTTAAACAAGCTCATCAGGAAAACAAGTTCTTTTTGAAGATATGCCTTAAATCCAAGAAAAGAAAGGTTATCAATTAAAAAAAAATACAATGCAAAGGCTGAGTGTGGTTATTTTTTAGGGTGCCAGGCTGAATGGTTTAAATAACAGAATGAGTTTTCCCATGAGGCTGGAAGTAGGGTCCCGTTATCAGCAGGGCCAGTTTCTTCACCGTGGCTGATAGACAAGCCATCTCCTTGCTACGCCCTCATGTGCACCCCTGAAATATTTCTGTGTGCCCCTTCTCAGGAAGACACAAGTCATACTGGATTAGGGCCCATCCTAATTTCATCCGTTTTCATTCAGTTATTTCTCCGGGGACCCTGTCTGCAGATATCGTGATGCTCTCCGATGTGGGAACATCTGCAGCTCCAGGGGAAGAATTTGCAGGGGGACACAGTGACAATATTCATACAGCAAGATGCCCAACATGTACAACTTACAACTCCAGCCAAGACTGGAGGACACCCTTCTGCACCATTCATACACTTCTTTGATTTGTGTTTTGCCCAGAACAGATAGGCACAAATGTCCTAAGTTTCTACCTTACAGTCCAGACAGCCCTGAGGGAGTGGGCTGCACGGGGAGGAGGTGGCTTCTCTGTCATAGTCAGGGTCAGTTGTGCTGGCTTCTGGACTACCGCTGCCAGAGCAGTGGGAGTAGTGAGGAGGGGTGGGGAATGGTTGGATAGGGTGGTGGAGGGATGGAGGTGGGGAGAAAAGGGGTGAGGAATGGTTGCCGCTGAGAAGTGAGCCAACAGCTTTCCTGGGAGCCATGCTTCTTCTCCCCTAAAGGAAGTCTTCCTGCTTAGGTAGGAAATGAGGGGGCAGATCCGGAGCCCTGGACACCTGTCTGTTTCTCCTGCCCTGGGCCCAGCACACAGATGTTATGGAGAAGACTGAGGTGGAAAACATGGCCTCCTTAGTGACTGGCTCACCCCTTCCAGATTTCCAAAGAAATCCCCACACACGAAAACTTCCCTAAAGCCACCTACCTTACTCTGCTCACTTGCTGGGAAAGTTCCTGATCTCCCTGTGGGGGGAGTGGGTGTGTTTTGTGGCATGCCCGGGAACGCCTGTAATTCTCCACCTGTGGAGCTCCCACGGCGACAAGCCTAAACAGGAGTGACATGGAGAACCCGCAGTGGCAGCGCAGCTGCTGGTCTGCCGAATCGGGGTCACCCAGAGGCACTCAGAACTAAGCCCATTGCAATGGGACCCAGGATGTGAGTGCCTATTGCATGCCAGGACTTTTGACATACTGTGGAACAAGCCCCTGCCCCAGACTCGGCTCATTACCTCCATCTTACGGATGAGGGGGCCAAGGTTAAGCCTCTTGCTTCCTTCCCTCAAGATCAACAGCTCTGGAGACAGAGTTGGAGTCTGAACAGAAACAAAACCAGGCCCACTCTCCCCACCCAGTACAGTGTTACCTGCCTCTGGGTCTGAGCCACAGGCAACAGAGGCACAGACCCAGGCAGCTCCTCGAAGGCTGTCCTCGGGCATGGAAGACCACTACAATCCACACCTGCCTTCTCTTCTGCTCCTTCCAACTGCAGCTTCGTGGGACCGCTCGATGCTCTGCTCAGGACTTAGCACATAGTTGATGTTAACAAAGGAGAAGGGAACTCGAATGCCATTAGGTCAGGACACAAGCTGTACCAGGTCACCAGGGTGAGTGCCCTCACCCTGATTCTGGACAAAGGTCACGGAAGTCCCTTGGGGAGCCCTCACTGAATCCACGGATGATGGCCCCAGGTGCTCAGCTTCAGTCCTTGCAGGGTAAGGGGGGAAAGGTGTGAACAGACTTCCAGACCCTGAAGGAGTAGCCATTGGTGACCAACACTGCCTTTTTTATCCCCCTCCTTAACCCTGGGTCTTTACAAACGCTTTTGTTCTGAAATGGCAGTGCAATCAAGAGGAAAGAAAGCCAGTTCTACCTCACACTGCCACAGTGTCCTTGCGGACAGATCCTGACCCCATCCCGTGCATTGCCTCCCAAGCTGCCAGTCTGAGCCAATGGCGATGACCCCCTGCTTCCCTGGGGAGGGTGAGAAGGGAGTGGGGGTGGGGAAGAATGTTCCATGAACATGTCCTGCAAACTGATCAACACCATTTGGACTTCCCCTGCCAAAGAGGAAAGCGCCAACATTTCAGTTTCATTCCCTGAAGCTTCACACCCCTTTCTGCATTTCTCGGGTGCTCTGGGAAAGGAGGGTTTTAAGAAAATAATGGATTGTCTCTTTCGGAGTTAAAAATCAATCTAGACATTAATTTCTGCTTAGACACAGGCCTTCCTTGGCATGTACCAGTCAAGAGGTGACAGCAACTGCGAAGCTGGGGGGAAACCCTGCTGGCCCTCTCACCTCTTAGAGAGCCAAGTATTTGCTTTCCCTTTTGCTTAATCTAAACTAGTCTCTTCCGCAAGCTTTTTCTAAACAGCTATTGATTTCCCCAGCTTGAATAGCCCATTAATAATGCTGAGTTCTCAGGAGTCCCTTTAGTGCCTGCGCTTTGTTTGGGTTAGACTTGCTCCCTGGGGTCGTCTGAGGGAGTCTGCCTTCCTCACAGGCCAAGCTAGTTCTCAGGGTGATTGGAATCACAGTCGCACCCCAGTCTGGGTCGGGGGGTGGGGGCAAACGAGCTTGGGGGGTGGAAACTGGCTTGTCCTCACTGCAGCTGGTCCTCACTGCTGCTTGAAGGGCCTGCACCCACAGCCAGTCTGATCGGTGCCTAGCTCTGCCCTCAGTACATCAGGGGCAGACCCCTGCCGAAGAACTACATGGCAAGGAAGAGGAGAGCTGCTCATGCGACCCAGAGCTGCCTGTGCATTCTTTGGGCAGCTTCAGATAGTCTTTGGCTTCTTCCAAGGCTTCTTGTTCCAGCCCCAGATTTCACTGTGGTGATGCCTTCTGCGGAGGTTACAACAATGCAGCCCCTGGTGTAATATGACAGTGCCTCACACCATCTGGTACCAGTCACTGCTTCTCTGATGACCCTGACACTCTGCAGCCTGGCTTGTGCTCACCCGTGTGGTCAGGAGGAGTGTATGTAGACCAATGTCTCCACTAGGAGACAAGAGCCGGAACGATGCTCTCTTGCTCCTTCAGATTGCACAGGGGTGTTTGGTGAGACCCTTGTACGGTCTCCTAGTGTTTATCACCTGAACAGTGGTAGGCAGTACAAAGCTGGGACACGTCAGAGTACCCCCTTCTGTCGGCTGTCCTTCTTCTGCCTAGGAAAGCAGGTAAGTTTGAGCCTGTATCTTACACTTGAGTTTGGCTCTCTGGGCAGCCCAGGGTAGACGGTCCAGCATGAGACTCTCAGTTGTTTGAAAGGGCAGTCTTGAAGGAGAGGCTATTGCCAGGCATGGTGGCAATGTAGCCGCATTCCCAGCACCAGGGAGGCTGTGGTAGGAAGATGATCAAGAGTTTCAAGGTAAGCCTGTGCTACAGAGACAGTCCTTGTTGATAGCACTAGGGAGCGGGAGGAGGAGGGGGAGGAGGGGGAGGACGAGGAGGAGGGAGGACGAACTGTTCAGACTCAAAAGCATTCCAATGATGGAATACAGACAGTGAGGCGGAAGGAGGGAAATGGAGGCGTGTAAGGCATCCTTCTCTCTCGCCCTTCTTCCTCCCTTCTCATCCTGACCACCCTCCTCTTCCTTCCTCCTGTCCTGGCCTCCACACAAGCCTCTGCTTGGCTGTGCTGTGACATGCTTTTTCTCCACTCCTACATTCTGCTTCCCAAGGTGTTTCATCCCAGAGAACACCTGCTCCCTCTGAAGGAGGCTGCCTGAATTATAAATGAGCCTCCAACAGATAAAGATGTGCTCAATGGAACAGAAAAGAGAAAAGCAGGCAAACAAGAGGCCAGTCTGCTTCCCTGAGCATCCTAAAATGGTACAAACTTTGCTTTCCCTTGGACACTAGCCTGAAACCCCAAGCCTGCCTCAGAATGGTCTGAAAGCGTGCCTCCCTCCACCCAGTCCCCTTGGCCACTTCCTTTTGTCTGGGCAGTTCTGCCCCCCTTCTGTTTCCACAGTGCAGCGGCTCTACCTTCTTCAGCTCGGAACACGGGGCTTTCTCAAAGTCTCCCCCATCCGTCTGCCTTCCCCAGCTGGACATGAGCTCCCAGTCACCTGTCTTTGCTCTTATTTTTTAGCTCGGGGTGAAAGCATTCTGCGAGTGGACTATGGCCGATTCCCTTCTGAAGATGAAAGGCCCTGTTCATGGTCATTGGTTGGGAAGTAATGAGGAAAGGCAAAAACGAAAGTACTGTGGATTTAAGGGCTCCCCCAAAGCTCCTGTGTTTAACACTTAATCCCAAATGCAACAACGTTGAGAGGTGGAGCCATTGTGAAGATGTAGATTAGCGCCACTGTAGAAGGGGTGGGCTCTGGAGATAAAGATGAATTCAGTCTCCCATGCTCCCCCTCCACGTGATAGGACAGCGTGACACTCCTCACCAGATGTGGCCTCTCATCAATCTTTGACTTCCAGCCCTCGGACCGCAAGCCAGATAAACCTCCATTGTCTATCAGTTACCCAGCTGGGGCTCTTTGATTACAGCAGCACGAAGTGGCCAAAGGCAGAAGAGGACGACGGGGGACGAGGGCTGCTGAGCATCTACCGGGGCTCCAGATACGGGATATAGCCGGTCGCATTGGTGGCCAGTTCTGCCACGCAAATGACAGGTCTCAGAAGAGACTCAAAGTACTGCTGCCAGTGAGGTGTTGCTGGGGCATGTCGCCTGTGTGGGAAGCTTGCCACTGCCTCCAGGGTCCTACCGCTGTAAAGAGCCGCATGAGGACGTACTGTGATTGTGTCCCCAGCCAGTGGCAGGAGAGCCGGTGCTGGGAGGAGTCCCAAGCCATGCTCTCTTCCTGATCCTCCTATGTTATTTGTTGTCTGACTTTTCTTTATCGCCCCCTGTGAGCGTGGTCTCCCTTCCTTATCTAGGAGTCTTGGTTCTCCAGTCTCTCTGAGGCTGGAATCCTCCCAGCTAGACCTATTGCGTTTCAAATTTTGACAATGGCATGCATCCTCAGAGCGCAAACACAAGGAACCCCTACTCTGGACATAGGGAGGAGTATTGTGGTTCTGAGTAGCCTACTGAACCCCATTTGATGTCTCCCACACTTCCTGCAGAGTTGGATAAGACAGAAGGTACCTGCTTACATTTAAATTCAGATAAACAATGAAATCAGCAGGATTATATCCCATGCTGCATTTGGAAGATACTCACTAAAAATATTCACTGTTTATCTAAAATTCAGATTTAACTCAATGTCCTATATTTATATTTGCCAAATCTGACAATTCTCCCAGAAGCCCTGTTGCTATTTTAGAGAATCCAATTACAGCCCCTGTCGGGACCACTGAAGCCCAAGAGAAGTCGTTTGAGATTTAAGAAGCTTCAGGAACTTAAGAATTGTTCATGTCTTCTTCCAAATGACTTCGAAACTAGAAAAAGACTTATTTGCTTTTAAAAAGTTGTGGCAGTCTTATGGTATAGTCATGGCTGAGCTTGAACTTGTGATCCTCTGTCTCAGCCACCTTAGAGCTACACCTATGCCACAGTTTTTTTTAAAGTTTGTTTTGAAGGTGAGCTAAAAATATAATTTTATGTCATGGATGATGGCACGTGCATGTAATTAAAGCTCTCAGCAGGCACGGGCTGTAAGGTCAATGTAAGTTCAAGGTTAGCTTCGTCTATACATAGGGAATTACCATGTATATTAAAACCCTGTCTCAAGCACATATATATGTATATATACACATACATGCATATGCATATATACACTATACATACACATATACATTCCTATTGCATATGTTGTATGAAAGGCATGGTCATATGCATCCTGTCTTTTCTAAGATAACCCCCCCCATCCTTGGC
The DNA here is from genome assembly GCF_950005125.1 of Chionomys nivalis. Lineage (NCBI taxonomy): Eukaryota > Metazoa > Chordata > Mammalia > Rodentia > Cricetidae > Chionomys > Chionomys nivalis. The sequence continues at coordinate 63,107,590 of NC_080088.1, forward strand.
TAGGGATGCAGACAATCACTACCTGGATTGTTGAGGGATCTGAAGCCCAGTGAAATAACAAAATATCAACCAAGGAAATAGTTCCGCGGTAGAGCCTAAACAAATTGGGTTAGGCTCCCTTTACAGTGTTCCTTCCTATGCACGCCTTGCCTCCTTCTCAGGGAAAAAAAAAGTAAATAAAAATAAAGACACACACACACACACAAAATCTCTTGGAGGACACTGAAAGCAGGAGGCGAGAGAAAGTGCCCTGAGGTGCTGGTGGAGGAAGAGCCAACTAGAGTGGCATGTTTTAATTGATCTCTGTGCTCACAGCTGCCAGCTCCCAGGGCATACAGCTGCTATTTCTGAGTCAGCAAGGAAGAGTGAGGCTCCAGCCACAGTGCAGGCTTTTTTTTTTTCCTCTCAAGAGACCTTGCAAAGCAAAAGCTTTCTTCCCCTTTAATTGCCCAAGCAGTTGGGAGCCTGCAGCCCTGGGGATACTACCCAAGGTCACTTACAGACTTTCACCGGGAGCTTCTCCTGGAAGTCCCAAGAGACTCTGCCCTGCTGAGGAAGCTGGGCTTGCTCTGACGGTGTAGCAGGAACCTTTAGAAGCGTGGTGCAGTGCTGGGCGGTGGTGGCGCTTGCCTTTAATCCCATCACTTGGGAGGCAGAGGCAGGTGGATCTCTGAGTTCGAGACCAGCCTGGTCTACAAGAGCTAGTTCCAGGACAGGCTCCAAAACCACAGAAACCCTGTCTCAAAAAACCAAAAAAAAAAAAAAAAAAAAAAGCGTGGTGCAGTTTGTGAGGAATTTGACAATGCCAGTGTTGCTTAGCGGTTATTCGAGTGACCAGGGCACAGCCCCGGAATAACCCTAGAGAAAGAGGATGCTTCTAATTGGCAGAAAGAACCCCTCACTGCAGGCTTCTGTGTTTAGAAGATCCTTTCCACCAACAGTCAGGACGCTAAGCTTGAGGGTCATCCTGCCATGCCAATCAAATGAGATTTGCTGGCCTTTCCGTAAAGATGTCTCAGACCTAACAGAACTATCAAATTCCTCCCTCTCGCCCTTAACACGTCTCCCCAGCATTTTCAACTTCAATACCTGTCTTTTCTGTCTACCCTGAAACAAGCAGTTTTGACTTAAGTCATCTAGACTGAGTCCTCTCTTCCTCCTGTGTCCAGAGCCAGCAAACCAGCAGCATCCAACCATCACCTGAGAGCTGATGTCACATGATATCTGAATCCCACTCTTCTACTTCAAGACACCAGCATCTACCCCGAATGACCCAGGTAGGTCTGTCTACATCTATCATGGTTCTGTGGCCATTTCCCTAATGTCCCGAGGCCCTCCGTCATCTGGAGAGTCTTTCTCTCCTGCCACTGTGAGCTGTTCTTCTAGTTGCCTTTAAGGTTTCTGTTGCTCTGACGGAAACACAGTGACCAAAAAGCAAGCTGGGGAGGAAAGAGTTTATTTGACTTAGACTTGTGATGAACTTGCTGTTCATCCCTGAAGGAAGTCAGAACAAGGCAGGATCCCAGAGACAGGAGCTGATGCAGAGGCCACGGAGGGGTGCTGCTTACTGGCTTGCTCCCCATGGCTTGCTCAACCTGCTTTCTTGTAGAATCCAGAACTACCAGCCCAGGGATGACACCACCCACCATGGACTGGGCCTACCCCCATTAATTACTAATTGAGAAAATAGAGTTGGATCTCATGGAGGCATTTCCTCAGCTGAAGCTCCTTCTCTGATGACTCTTGCTTGTGTCAAGTTGACCAGCCAGTCCACCAGCCCTATTTAATTCCTTCAGTACACTTACCCAGAATCTGCCATATCTGTTCATTCATGTTGACTTCCATACCCCCACAAAACATGTGAGTTCTGTGTGGGCAGGCCATGTCTAGTCTGTGCATTTCTCAGGCCTCTTGTGATGAAAGTACCTGAGAACTAGGTGGCTCCCGACCACAAAGATTTATTCTCTTACATTTTTTGAAGCTTGAGGTTAGAAATCAGAGTGGCTGCAGAACCTGTTATCTCTGAAAACCTCCAGAGATTTCAACTCTCAAAGTAGCCCGAGGCCTTGCTTTCTCACATGGTAGTCTTCCCCTGTGTCCACACACACACACACACACACACACACACAAAACGTCTCTCCCTCCCTCCTCCCCTTCTCCACTCATCCCCACCTCTTTCTGTATATCCATCTCTCTAGGCCAGGTCTCCATGCATGCTAGGCAAGTACTTTTCCATTGAGTTACATCTCTTTTTTTCTTGTGTTGGTCCTGGGGATTGAACTTAGGACATCAGGCATACCAGACAAATGCTTTACTACTGAGCTGCATCCCCAGTCTCCTTCTCACAAGGAAAACCAAGCATGCAATAATAGAGTCCACCCTATTCCAGTGTGACCTCATTTTAACTTGATTTCATTGGTGAAGACCCTACTTCCTACCAGGGAAGAAAATCAAAACGAAGTAGCATTGGTTCAGGGCATCTAACCATGGATACAAGATGCCATTCTTGACTCAGGTATAGGATACAACCTCATGAGAGCTGCCCTCTGAACTGGACTCAATTGCTGTTTCCCTAAAGACTACTCTCTAACCTTCTCCCAGGACCAAGACTACATTCAACTCCTTTCTAGAAAGGCAGCTCAAATATAGCCACTGTCAATCAGAATCCCTGAATGATATAACTACCAACCATTGTGCAATTCTAGGGGGCTTTTTAAAAATTCCTGCTGAAGAATTTAGAGGGTTAGAATTTATTAATTCTCCTGCAGTTTCATACATACACATACACTATTCTCACAATCCCTCCCGTACCCCCCCTCGTCGTCCCCCTTCTACCAAATGCTGCCTTCTGCCCAGCAGGTCTCCCTCCTGGTTTTGTGTTCTTTGCTTTTCTGAACCCCATTATGTTTAATGAGGGTTGTTTCCCTGCGCGTGGGTGGGGGGATATGAGCAAGGGCAACTAATCAGGCTCTACAGCACTGAATAGGACTTACTCTCTACAGGTGGTTCTTCAGGTGGAAATGGGGCCTAATGAGCGCTCCCCCCCCCCCCACACACACACACTCATGACGGAACGCTGAGGAACCTGGTCTTGGGATGAGGCACTTTCCACAGGTGCAAGCCACATCTAGTATTGTAAACCTGGCCGAAAGTCCAAGGCTATGGAGTTCACAGGCCCTGGGGAGGGGGAGGGATGTTCTGCCAGACTGCCTTCTGACTATTCACATCCATACCCATGGACTGGTACTGTTTCCATCCTTCATCAGAAGCTTCTATCTGTGGGGGTGGGGTGGGGAGAGGTAGAGCAGAGACATCTGTGGTCAAAATGGTGAGAATAAGTGACAGTTGAGCGCTCAGCTCTAAACAGGACATCTGTACCACACCTTCCAAAACTCAGGGAACACTGGAGACGAAAGGAAGAGTGTAATCAGAGCTGGAGGAAGAGAAAAGTACCGTCTTCCAGATGGGACATCATTGTCGCACCTGTGAGCCCACAGCTGAAGAGACTAAAACCAAAAAAAAAGGTCATTTCCAAGAGGCTTTTTTGTACAGTGAGGACAGGTAGACAGAAAATAGAAAAATGGTTGATTGGCAAGTGGCCCTTTAGCCACCTGTGGAAGGACTGAGGCAGGAGAGTTTAATCCACCTGGCATGTTCAGGAAACTTGAGCACAGTGTCCCCCATCTTGGTTTCTCAGGTCAGATAGAAAGCTTGATTCGAACATCACCTGTTTTGAGCTCTAGCCTGCGCTATCGACGTGGAACAGGAGACAGTCCAAAGCAACCTCTCCCTGCCATTTTTTACTAAACAGCTTTACCATGATCTAGCCAGGACTTGAGGGCTGCAGGAACGAGGCTGGGTCCACAGGGCAATCCCATTAACAAAGCTGAGTAGTACTTCCTCAGGAGACCTGAGGCTGGAGGACCATGGATTCAAAGCCAGGCTTGGCTTCACAGCAAGATTTGTTTCGAACACACGCGCACACACACACACATACAAGCGCGCATGCCACGAGGGACGACAATTTTGAACCATATCTTTAAAAGAGGACACTCGAGCTGGAAGAACTGCTTTCAGTTCTGTGGCTTCTTCCTTAAGGAGCGGCCTTCAGGGATGGGGCTAAGCAACAAATGGCTCCCAAGCAAAGCGGAGTATCTATCCCTGTCACCAGCAGATCTGGGGCTTAGGGGGTCCTGGAGCTCAGATGTAAGGCAGATGTAAGCTCTCTGGCTGGGATCCTGAAGGGCTTCCTGCGGAGACGCTACACTTTTGACCTAGGTGGCAAATTCACAGGTGGAAATGTTTTCTGAAAGGAGGGGCCAGCTTGGGAGGGGCCAGCTTGAGAGAGGCCAGCTTGAGAGAGGCTAGAGAAATGGCAGGGTAGGGTTCCAAGAAAGGTAGCCGGGAGGTGCACCTGGGAAGACAGCCCATTCTTGGTAAGGGAACTTGGATGGGAAGACATTGCTTACATAGGCTGTGATTCTAGCTTCTGCTCAGGTACCCGGTCTCCAGCGACCTCCTCCTGGGCCTCTGGGCCTGCTTCCTCATCAGTAATAAAGGGTTTCTCTGAAGATGCTGCCATAATTTGAATATCCCCCAAATCATGTTGATCAGAGAAGGCCTGAGCTAAGACACCGCAGTAGCCAGGTGATCCTGTTCCATCTTGGGACTCTGTAGACTCCCCATCACAAGTAGGCTCTTAACAGATGTGGCCTCGGGCTTCCCAGTCTCCAAGACTGTAGGGAAGAAAGTAGTTTTATAAATTATTTAAGAAAAATAAGCAAGGTTTTGGGTTCTCTGTATCAAGCTGTTTGGTAAGTGTTGCGCTTCTCTGTTTTGCTGAGGGATGGGGATTGAACCCAGAGCCTAGCACACGCCCAGCAAAGCAAGTCTTCTACAACTGAGCCACTGCCTGAGCCGGAGCCCATCTTAAGAATGGTTTTAAAATGTTCAGAAGCCACTGATCACCTCACTAAAGGATTTCTTGCCCTCTCCAAGCGTGTCTTTGTGCTGCAAGCACATGAGGTTTGTTATTCAGATGAAGATGACTCACTTAGGATCTACCAGGTTGCTGTGAATTGCCTATGATGTATCAAGTCTTTTGACCTGTGTCCAGGGGAAGAGTCCTATTTCTTTCTAGCCTTAGGAGAGAGTGCCTGCTGTGATCTGAACAAGTCCTGGGAGCCAAGTCAGCAGACCAGACCGCACAGAAGCAGCAGATACCACCTAGAAATACATACGAGGGCTCCTGGGAATCTCTAGACTGGCCTATTGTTGGGAACTGTGAACCTCCAGATCCTGAACAATTTGTTTTCCCCTGCTCGAAGATTCTACAGCTGCTCTGAGCACGAGACCCTCAGGAGTTCCTGATGGCAGAGGAGTGGTTTCTGGTGGGCCCTCAGGAGTTCCTGATGGCAGGGGAGTGGTTTCTGGTGGGCCCTCAGGAGTTCCTGATGGCAGAGGAGTGGTTTCTGGTGGGCCCTCAGGAGTTCCTGACGGCAGAGGAGTGGTTTCTGGTGGGCCCTCAGGAGTTCCTGATGGCAGGGGAGTGGTTTCTGGTGGGCCCTCAGGAGTTCCTGATGGCAGAGGAGTGGTTTCTGGTCCGTTTGGCTAGGGCGTGGCTATCCCTATATAAGCTGTCCCTGAGCACAATAAAGGGGGCATCTTGGGGCATTCTGGCCGCAAGGATGACTCGTGTCTTTCTCTGTCTTTGTGTGTTTCAATCTCCAGCCCCTTGCCCAGCTCGTGAACTGTATGGTATGGTAGCGCATAGAGCGCAGACGGGCATCGTGCGCTACAGCCTGTCCTGTAAGAACTAGTAGAAAAGCCATGAACTTGGGAGAAAAGGCACCTCAATTTTATGTCTCCGCTCCCAATAGCAAATGAGCTCTAGATACCCCTTTCAGTTGGTTTTTTTTTGTTGTTGTTTTGTTTTGTTTTATCGAGACAGGGTGTCTCTGTAGCTTTTTTGGGAGCCTGTCCTGGAACTAGCTCTTGTAGACCAGGCTGGTCTCAAATTCACAAAGATCTGCCTGCCTCTGCCTCTGGAGTGCTGGGGTTAAAGGTGTGCGCCACTGCCACCGGCCCCTTTCAGATCTTTGTGTTGTTGTTTATTTAAAAAAAAAAAAAAACGGGAAGAGAGAGTCTCGTCATACAACAGGGCTCACATGGACAGTTTATTGGAAGAGAAGAGAAAAGAGGCAGAAAAGGACAGAGACTGGTCTTTGGGGACGAGAGTGGTGGAAGAGAGAGAGATAGGAGGTGGGCAAGGCCTGCCTTTTATAAGGGAGCTAGGGATGCACACATCTCTTGGTGGGAAGCTGAGCTATGTTCATGATGGAAGCAATAGCACAGTTAGGAACTCTGACCAAAAAGACAGGGCAAGAGTCAGAAATGGATACCTCTGCCACTCTGAAAGGTCTCTTAGCGACCGCAGCTGAGGACATAGCCTGTCAGGACCCTAATGGCAGGCCAGTATAGATGCCTGAACACTAACACTTTGTACCTTAGTGTCCCTGCTTCTCCACTAAGGAAAATGTATTAATATTGTTCCACTGCTTCAGTCATTTTGGAGGTTAGGGTGGGGATACTTGGGTAAGAGGGATGTTTATTTGGCTTTTGTTACAAACTAGAGTCTCTTAGTAAGAGGGAAGCTCAGCTGAGGAGTTGCCTCCACAGATTGGCCTCTGGGCATGTCTGGGGGGGGGCATTTGCTTGATTAAGGATTGATGTCAGAGGGCCCAGCTCACTGAACAGTGCCATCCCTGGGCAGCTGGTCCTGGGTTGTATAAGGAAATAAGCTGAGAAAGCTACAGGGAAGGAAGCCAGTAAGCGGTTCCTGCCTGTAGGTTCCTGCTTTGATCACCATTGACTTTAACCTGCGACTCTGAGATGACCCCCAGCAATGTTCTTCCCATCTGTCCTGTGCAAAGCTCTCTGTGAACCTGTCCTGGTCACTTCGTTCCAAACCTTATCCTAATATAGAACGCTCAGGTCCTCCTCTCCTCTAAGAGGCCAGCTAGCGTGTGTACAAAGACCTGTGGGCACGCATGTGGAGGCTGTGGAGCAAAACCTGACTCTCCACAGCCGTAGTTCTGACCTTGGCAAGTCTCTGTCTCCATCCTTCCTTTCCTCCTTCCAGGAGCATCTACTAAGCTCTTCCGTGGGCCACCAAGGCTCCATGCTCAGGTGGGCCTGAGACCACGGCTGCCTGAGTTCCCTGTGCTACGCTTCTCAAATGTGTCCAACTTCCCAACAAGATCATACAACTCGTGGGGTCCGAGCAAGCAGTGGATCCAGCAGCAGCTTTGAGACAGAAGACGCAGTGTCTGGACGTTCGAGGTCACATCACTGATAGGGCTTTGAGACTGAGAAGAGGGCCACACCCCACTCGGAGCCCTAACCATCCTTAAAGTGAAGGGCAGCGGCGATGGATTCCCAAGGCTGGCAGAATGTGGAGTTGGACCTAAGACAGCAAAAAGTGTTCAGATGGGCTCAGTTCCCTTAGTATTTCCCATTTCCCTCTCCGACCCCCATAGGTTTGGGTGAGGCTATTGCCACCACCATGTAGAATCTACAGGTGAGCTCTGTTGCCTTGGGGACTCACTAAGCTCACCACTGCTGTTTCTCACAAACAGCCCAGATCCTGCATCTAATCTTTCTCTGCCTCTGACAGTGTCTAGGCTTGAGCAGGCCCCCTCTGGTCTCTCTTGGCCTGTCTCTCAGGCCCTGCCTTGTTGATTTTTCAAGAATCCACCCACCTTCTGGACGGTCTGTTAAGTTCCATCCTGTGTGTGTCCTATGGGAACTTACCCTCGAGTCTCCTTGGCTCTACTCTCTGGGAGTGGAGGTGGTGTCTTTTTCCTGAGTCTTATTCAATCATAAATCCTAGCCTGAGTATGTACCCTGTCATAGCCTCTTAGCAATGATGTAAACCGAATACCTTCTTGGCTTTTCTGATGTTGTTCATCTAGACCAGCGAGCCACCCAGATGCTGCCCCAGAATAGTCGATGCTTTGGAGTCTGATGGTGTCAGTAATATTTTCTGGACAATAGGTCCTGACTCCCTGAGAGCACTGACCAGAGACAGCAACCCCGAGAGAGACGGTGGCCAGCACTCTAGGGTGAGGCCATGGAGTGAGGTCTACACAGTCACACTAATGACCTTAGCATGTCCCCCTTCCCTCCATACCCCTCTTCCCACCTTTTTCAAACATCAATTGAACATCCTCCTTGGGCCATAATCTGCTAAGCCTTGGAGTTCAGAAATAGTCATTGGGCTGAGAGATTGTTCAGGGTTAAAACACTTACCCTGCAAGTGTAAGACCCTGAGTTTGGCTCCAAGAAGTCGTGTGAAAGGCAGTTAGCCACAGCGGTCCATGTGCCATTTGAGCCTTGGAAGGGGGACACAGGGGATCAGCAGGGCAAGCCACATGGGCCAGCTCTTGTTCGACTGAGAGACCCTGCCTTAGCGAACAAGATGGGAGAACAGATGATTTCCAACATCAGCCTTGGCCCTCCACGTTATACGCACACACGTGTGCCCACACATATAAACATGGATACACATACGTGCACATGAAACTAGAGGAGGGAAAAAGGCCATTCCTCTCTGCCTTGCAGTTTGATGGGGAAGCGGATGTGCTGGCATTTTCCTGCCTGGCTTCAGCTTCCTTATCTGTAAAAGAAGGGTGTACTAGTCCTAATAATACTGTGGCTGCCTCTATTCAAATGCCACCCTGTGGTCAGCTCAGCATCTTAGGCCATCTGTCCCCACTGGTTTGGCACTGGAGAGGCCACAGTCACCAGGTGACCTGCAGGGAAGAGTGGGTACTAAGTGATGACTTGGATTGTACTGAGGCCAGTCAACACTGTGGCTGCAAGGGCTTTGCTCCCCCTGTTCCAAATTTTCATTCCTTCAGCTCCCTTGGCCGGCAAACCACCCTGAAATTGCCGGTTTATTTCCAGCGTGTCCAAGCGGGCCAAGAGGACCAGATGGAAGACAGAGTGCGCTTTCATTTGCGCTGAGCCAGTGTGGAACTCAAGCTCCTCCAGTGATTGGTGTAGGCAGTTGGCGGGACCATCCAGTGTCTTCCTTCACCGGACATTAGGACTTGGGGACACATAACTATGTGAGGACAGCTGTCAGGCTAAGTCTGCTGCACGGATTCCCAAGGACCTTGCATTAGGAGACTTGCTGGGTAGTTTGACGCACCCAACTGGCGGCAAATCTCAGATATTACTTGAGAATTCCCCCATCACCGCACACACACTGCCTTCTGTCTCCCTCCTTCCCTCCCTCCTTCCCTCCCTCCTTCCCTCCCTCTTCCTCCCTCCCTTTCTTCCTTCCTCGTTGCAAGGAATGGAATCTTCCAGTATGTCAGGCAAGGGCTCTACCACTGACCTATACCCCATCCTTTTTTTTTTTTTTTTTTTAATAACTAGCTGTAGAACTTAGGATTTGCTTTTATTTTTTTCTACTCACATGATTCCCGCTCCAGTCATCCTCTGTTTATCCGGTTGAAACCCAGCGAAGGACAAAGATACCTACTCTATTGGACATATCCAAGATGTCTTCTTAATGCGGTAGGGCTTTTGGCCTGAGCGAGAACCAGCAACTTTCCATGCCTACTGGAGCCTTCACAGTTCTCTCCGCTGCACTGTATGCATCTGTTTTGGTCAGGGTTTTTTTTTGTTTTTGTTTTTGTTTTTTTTTTTTTCTCTGCTTAAAATTTTTTTTCAATGTTTGGCTCTTTCCCCTACTACCACTTTTTGCTTTCTTTCAAAATTTGGCTTTCAAGGTCCTTGCCTTACATGTGCAAACTCTGCAGTTGGTCTTGGCCAGTCTAAGCTCCCACGAGCCAGTATTTCTAGTTCCCTGGTCAGGAAAGGCACTTTCCAGATCCAGAGGCTGCCAGAAAACTCACAGAATTGTTCAGCTGGAGCACTGCAAGCCACAGAGGCAGGAACACGACCAATAGCCCCGGAGAAAGCTGTGGAACCACTGCGGTCCTCTGATGGAAACAAGATCTAGAGATGCCCTTCATCAAATGTCACTGCTTCCCATCCCCCACCTCCTCCAGGGAGCTGCCAGGCAAGAGGTGGCCCATGGAAACAGGCAGGTTGGAATTGTCTTTACCCTGCCAACTGACTAAATATCTTCAGCTCCCCAACCCCAAGAGGTCCCAGGGCGATCTCTGATAGTTGGGTGCTGGTGTGAACACCTGGTTTCAGGCTGCTTGTCTGGATGCTTTCAGCTTTTTTTTTTTTTAAAGATTTATTTACTTATTACATGTACAGTGTTCTGCTTGCATGTTACTTGTACACCGGATCTCATTACAAATGGTTGTGAGCCACTATGTGGTTGCTGGGAATTGAACTCAGGACCTCTGGAAGAGCAGCCAGTGCTCTTAACCTCTGAGCCATCTCTCCAGCCCTGCTTTCAGCTTTGAAAGCGGCTTTTGTTTTAGCAACAATAGCTGTAGAACAGCTCTGACTGTCCATCCGGCAGTTCCCTCCTGTAACTGCTGGTTGGAAACCAAGACCCTGGGTGATACGTTACCCTGAGACACGTGGAAATGCTCCATGAGGTGTGGTTGATCGAGGGCTGCTCATATCCGTGCCTGCCAGGAAGGCAGGAGGGTGGTTTAGGAGTGATGGGCCCCAGGCCATGACAGACAGCAGATGGGATGAGGCCCACAGAGACATTGTGTCATTTTGGAGGTGACCTAAAAAGTGTCAAATGCAGACCAAACTGCCAGGAGGGGTGCTGTTCCCTCATCTGGTGGCTTTGCAAATTTGTTCCTTTTACCATTTTCCTAAAAGAAACCTCTTCTGTTTACTTAGCTGAGATCCAGTCAAGTTTCCTTTAAAAAAAAAAAAAAAAGCTACATTATATCGTTATTGAATTATCAAGCTTCCTCAACATCAACATCATCATTATCAAAATACAATCCAGGTGTTCAGCTGAGTGGATCCTTACGTGAAGCAATTTAAATGAATAAACACATTTCCTCTTCATCTTTGGGAAATCGGCCGAGCAGCAAACCCAGAACCGCTGTGGCTGAGGTATGAAAGGCTATGCAAACACACATGTGCGTGAAGTCTGGCATACAGCAGCGGGAATAATAAAGGGGAGTGCCTGAGCCACACTCACTTCTGAGTGCATTTGATGGTGCTGATGTTGGGCACTTGGGGCCTGTGGGATGAGAAGAGCAATCTCAGGGACTGGGGAGAGATGCCTGAGTCAATAAAGTGCTTGCTGGCTAAGAATGGGAACCTGAGTTCGGTCCCCAGCACCCACATAAAAAGCAAAGTGTGCCCAGCACTCGCGAGGACATGTTACAAAATCAATCTTGGCCACTACTGCTATTAGTACCCCAACATGGGTGTAGGCTTACCACCTCTCTGAGGAGGCTCCATCTGCTCAGATTTGGAAGCCCAGGTTAACCTACCAAAGTGAAGTAAATTTCAGAGATTTTTTTTACTTTGGTATAACTAATGCCCCTACCAGATTTGGGGCTAGGGCCTAATTAGGCTGTAGCACCTGCCGCAGCCCCTTTCCTGAAGCTGCTGCAAAGGAAGCGACAAGAAATACCTCCCTGCTCCCCACAAGAGTCTATGTGTGAATCTGGAACTTTCTGACAGATTGATTCCAGGATAATAGCTGGAACCCTAATTTTCACTTTCCCCAAGGTTGTTTGCACCCCCAGTCTACCAGATTCTAAGACATCAGAAAGCACCAAGGGCTGTCACATCCTCCACCTAAACACTGGATGCAGTAAATGTGTCCCTTTCATTCCCCCACCTCCTCTCAGTCACACTTGACAAAGTTTCTTCTTCTTATCCTGGCAATGCAAGATTCCCTCCCTCTTCCCTGCCACCTGGGAAGCAACGCCCCATTAAGTTAGTAATTCACATGACGGAGGCTGGAGATCAATGAAGGACAGTTTCCTGTGTCACGTTTGTGCCTCCACAGAAGCAGGCTCACCCTGCAAGCGTGGCTATGAACTGCTCATCGACCTCGCGGCACAGAGGTTTCCCTTTTCTCTGCAACCTATAAGAAGGTACCACCCCTTTGTCATTTGGGCCTGAGCTCTCCCCAGCGCCCCCACGTGCTGTCTATCTCTGGCATCTCTCTTTTCTTGGCATTAATATTTTTCTCAGTCAATTTGGTATCTCAAAGAACAATCCTCCTCAGTGTCTGGCCCCTCTACCCGCTGAACCCTAAACCTTTCAGGCTCCAAGACAATAACTTGTCACTTAGTTCCCTCCAAATCTGAGGGAACTATGGTGAAGCAAGCATCTTTATCCTCTGAACCATCTTTGCTAGCCTGAGCTATTCCTTCTCTTTGTTTTCCTTTTTTTCATTTTTTTGTGTGTGGTGTGTGTGTGTGGTATGTGTACTTGTGTGGTATATGTGTGCATGGTGTGTGTAGTGTGCGTGTGTGTGTGTAAATGTGTGAGCCCGTTTCTGTGGGTGCTTGTGCATGTGGAGGCACAAGTGTGACATAGGAAACCATCCTCCATTCATCCCCAGCCTTCGTTATGTGAATTACTAACTTAATGGGACGTTCAAGTGTCAGGTGTGTCCGCCTTGACAAAAACACCTCTTGCCAGGATGGTGGCACAGGGATCACAAAAATAAGTAAAGAGTATGAAGATGCTAATAAAATAATAAAACAGGAACTGTAGGATAGTACCGGGAGTTCCAGTGAATACTGAAAACGCCCGGTTAATTTTCCATACTCTTTTATATCCCAATACAAAAGGGGAAGAAGACAACAAAAGACTTGTTTAACATGATACAAAGGACAACTGAACAATTAATTGCTTCAACGCTTTGAGACATCAAGTCATTAGCATTCTGTTGTTTAGGTAGTGAAGCTGCGAAGCTGCGCTAGACTAAGCATCCTGAAGGCAGCCACTCCCAAGGTAACCTCCTATTACAAAAGAAGGAGCAGAAGTATGTTTGCATATCCTGACCACCTGTCAGGGTGGAGTGGATCTTCCTGTCTGAGCCATCTTAACGTCAGAAGAGCCAGCTGAGTCGGGGTGTGTAGCCCTGATTATTGTCATCAGTTTTGAGCAACCTCCAGCAGAAGGTGGAAACAGGCTCACATTTTTGGGCCTCCGCATTCGAGCCAAAGTTTAAAAAAGACTAAATTGTCTAGCAGAGGGATCCAAAGTTAAAACTCATAATCTCTCTCACAAAACCAACTTTCCCAAATGTCCCCTCTAGATCAGGAAGATGGTACCTCCTTTCCATTTCCAACCAAATCATCATTTGAGGCGGGTTGGCGAAAGGCTCTTATGCCATGTTGAACTTCACTGACCTCCCCCCCCCCCCCCAGACTACAAGCCTCCGCCAAGGGCCAGGCCAGGCCCCACAAGCTCTTGGTTCGGCCCATAGAGCAGACTTATCACATCTGCCTGCAGCAAGTAGTCAGGGGTGACTAGAGGACCCAGAAGCTCTGAGCCACACCAGCCCACACCCTCCTCTTTAGCACACTAACAATCTGAAGAGCCACGGGGACAGAGCTCAGGGGTGTTATTAAATGAGAGTCCCTCCCTGGGGGGAAGCATAAGGAGTAAGCGTTGAGAGTTCCTCGAATTCCATCCACATGGCCACCCAAGGAACAAACCTCCATCATCTTAGATGCTTGTTTCCCCCCATTCTCAAATTCTGCTCATCACCCAGTACTGCCAATTTCACCTCCTAAATATGTTTTGAATCTGATTTATTGGGTCCATTATATGACTGTTAGCTGTTAGTCCAAGAAAGTGTTAATTTCTCTCACTTGGGCTCCTCATTAGCCCCCCTCTACCTCCAAGTTCCGGCTCTGCCTTTCAGTGTTGGTGTTGACAGTTAAAACCTGCGATGTGGGCCCAGCACTCTGTCCGCGCAGCCCATGCCTTTCTCCCTAGCCTTGAACACATGCCGTGATTCCCTGAAACTTGTGTCGGAAACTATAGCCACTCTGCCTTCCTTGATTTCTTGGGGGAAATGGCTTTGGTCAGCCTCAAAATCATACTGTTGCATCTCCTCAGAATCCATCTTTCCTTCTTCCCTCCCTCCCTCCCTCCCTCTTTTCCTTTCCCTTCCTCCCTCCCTCCCTCCTTCCCACTCTCCCTTCCTTCCTCTTTTCCTTTCCCTCCCTCCCTCCCACCCTTCCTCCCTCCCTCCCCCCTCCCTCCCTCCCTCCCTCCCTCGCTCCCCTCTCTGGCTTGCTTTGCCATTCTTCCTCCTCTCCTCCTTCCTTCTCCTCCCTCCCACTTCTTCTAGTTCATATTTCATGTTTTAACCTAAACATCAACTTTCCATCAGGTCCCCCTACTAAAGTGTTCAAGAATTTTTTACATTTCCCTTCATCATATTGGTTAGTTAGTAACGAGACAGCTGGATTGTTCTGCCCCACACTCCAGCTCCCCTCCCTTGGCACCTGGCACAGTAAATGGTACACAGTGGTGGATGTCTGGTAAATAATTTGTCAGTTGAATGAGGGAGAAAAGTGGTCTGAGAATAAGATGCATTTTCAGTGGATAGTTTAAATCCAAATGCCCCTTTTCTGGAAAAGTCGAATGGACTGAGGAAGTATGGGCTGGAGTGTCGGTGTGTGTGTGTGGGGGGGGCGGTGAAAGAAAGAGAGAAAGGGGTGGGTCCCCATGGCAGAGCTAATAGATCCTCTGGCTGTGTATGGAAAACATAGGATAACCTTTGGATAAATAAGTAGGCGGAACAGAGAGGGTGTATCTCAGAGGGGACACATTCAATTGGGAAGAGCAGGAATATGTAGTTCTTGACATCCACCATACCAAAATTTGCCAGTATTTCCCTGGGATGTGGATTCTCTCAGGATGCTTTATCTCTATGAGTAATTAGTTATCATATTGTAAGGTCAGCCACTTTAGTTTTGGGGGCTCTCCGTGACGTGGAGGTGTCCAGAACTGTCTCTACTTGTTCTCCAAGCCTCGTTTTCTAACCATTAGTCCTAACACCACCCAATTTTATCTAATATGTTCCTTCCTTCTCTGCTTAAGTCAGCCAGAATTGGTTTCTGCTGTGTATAGCCAAAGACTGGCTTAATTTGGGAGTCAGCAGACTCCACATGACCAAGCAGGTGAGTATCAGGCATGTGGATACCAGGTGTAGGGATGCTGAGCATGCAAATACACAAGAGTGGACCAGACCGCTCTGGAATCCTGGGCATGCAGGTCTCCTTTGAAATATGAAGGGAAGATGACAGTTTTGGAAACAGAGCTTGCAAGCGAGTACGTGTGGGTGGCGGCCCCACTAGATAAACCATCCTTTTGTTGGGATGTGTCATCGTCATAGGTCACCTGATTCATCCCAACTGAGGGCCTGGGAAATAGCTATCATGTAGAGGACCCAGAACTGCAGCTGGTTCATGGCCTTGTGCCTCCTGGTACTTGTTGTGCTTTTCCTAAAGAATCTGCACGCTGGTCGTCTGAGAGCTTTCCCACATCCAGCAGTGCACACTAAGGCATAAGGCATGAGAGGAAATCGCGGAGTCAGAGTGCGCCCACCATGCTTCCCGATGCCTCAGAGAGGACGTCAGAGCAGGAAAGACAGGCAGGCCATCGCGTCTCCTGTCTTGTGGTCTCAGACATCGATGGGCCGCAGGGAAAAACCTCACAGCGTGGCTCCCACGGTGTCTCAACCCCCAGAGCTGATCCCTAGGCCTGTGGGGAAGACTCAGGTTTGTGCGTATTTCCAGGTGAGCCTTATATGGCTTGTTCATCATCACTTCCCACTGAAGAGGAAACTGAGACTTCAAAAGAAATATTCTTCTGACCAAATACTCCCGTGCCCTGCTCCACCCCAGCTGAGAAGCAGTTGCCTAGCCAGACACTAATTCGGGCTTCTTGGACTCCCGCTTTTCTTGAGTGTTTGGGGCTCCTGGGGGCACAAAGAATATTTTTTTCCCAAGCCATAATGTGACTTTTTGTATCTGTGATGGTTGATTTTTATTGTTGTTGTTGTTGTTAACTTGACGCAAACTGGAGTCATCTGGAAAGAGAGAACCTCAGTTGAAATTGCCTCAATCAGATTGGCTTGCGGGCATTTTAGTTATTGATGTGGGAGAGCCCAGCCCACTCTGGACAATATTATCTCTTGGCAGAAGGTCCTGGGTAATAGAAGAAAGCAGACTGAGCTAGGTATAGTGGAGTGTGCCGTTAATTCCAGCACTCAGGAGACAGAGGCAGGTCTCTGTGAGTTTGACACCAGCCTGGGCTACAGAAAGACTTCCAGGACAGTCAGAGCTATATAGGAAGATCCTATCTTGAAAAAAAAAAAAGAAAGAAAAGGAAAGAAAGAAAAGAAAAGAAAGCAGGCTGAGCAAGCCACAAGGAACAAGGCAGTAAACAGCACTCCTCCATGATCCCCATTCAGTCTCTCATTCATTCTGCCTCCAGGCTCCTGCCTTTAGGTCCTGCCCTGGCTTCCTTCCATAATGGACTGTGATGTGGAAGGAAGCAAATAAGCCCTTTTCTTCCCAGGGTGCTTTTGGTCATGGTGTTCATTGCATCAACACAAAACACACTAGACCAGTGGCTGAACAGGGCATTCCTATCCCTGGTTGTAAGAGGACAGCTTGTCACAGGGACTCCAAGAACTGAGGATGGCTATGTCGCTCTTGACTGGGCCACAGAGGCTGCTGTGGCCTCGGCTGGGTATCAGAAAGCAAGATCACTGTTCAAATCACGTGCTGACACCTGGCCCAAGCCCCTTCATCTCTTTGAGCACGTTCTCCCGTCTGTAAAGAGGGGAGGGTAATTCCATGGTAGGTGAGCTGTGTTGAACGAGCAGGTGCAGGAGTCGGGGGGGGGGGGGGGCTTGTCACTCTTGCAAGTTCCTTACCAATTTCTCATGGGCGTCAGGGCAAGAAAGGCCTGCAAAGGCCTGAAATGGTCCCAACTCTAGGAGGCAGGAGAGCTCTGAGGACTGACTTAACCCTAGCTGGGGCTGTTTCAAGGGAGATGCCTCCCCTTTTGATTTCCCATCTCCCTCCCTCGGCTGCAGACAGAGGAGAGAAGATGTGTCTGACCTGGGAATTGGAATCGAGGTGGTTAAATCTAACGATGAGCTTTTAGTAGGAGACTCATAAAAATTCTGACACAGAAGTTCCTTTATTGTACAGGACTGTTTTGGCTATCTTGGGCTTGGGAGTACAATCTTGTATATCTGCTTGGGAAATCAGTATGGTGGTTTTTCAGAAAATAGGGAATCAATTTACCTCAAGACCCAGCAATATCACTCTTGGGCACACACCCAAAGAATGCACACTCACACCACAAGGACATTTGCTTAACTATGTTCATAGCAGCATTATTTGTAATAGCCAGAACCTGGAAACAACCTAGATGCCCCTCAACTAAAGAATGGATAAAGAAAATGTGGCACATTTGTAACCCGCCTGGCAACTGTAATCTGCCTAGCGGGTCAGTTATTCCAGGGTCCTGAAGAGGCGCTATCTGAAAAAGACATGGGTGGGAAAGAGGAAGGAGACCAAGCAGAGTTCTTGTCAAGGTCTCCGTTTATTAGCGTAATGGCAGCAGCTTATATAGCCCTTGGATGAAGAATTTGGCTTGGGATGGGGGCAGGAGCATGTCAAGGGCAGGAAGGGATCTTGCCGGGGCAGCAATGGTCACGAGTCGACACTTGTTCACGAGTCGACACTTGTTCACGAGTCGGTCACGAGTCGACACACCTAGTGTTCCCTATGCAAGCGGAATTGTTCCTTTTGTATTCCAACCACAAACAATTCTCTAGATAGTTGGGATGTGGGGCAGGTTCTGTTAACAGATAGCTCTCAAGATAGTTGGGTGTGGGGTGGCTCTGCCAACAAGCAGTTCTCAATACAGTTGGGGTGTGGGGTTTTCCGCAGACATCCCCAGGACAATGGTTCCTGCTGTATTCTTTGGGGAAATGGCTCCTGACACACATTTACACAATGGAGTACTACTCAGCAGTAAAAAACAGTGACATCTTGAAATTTGTAGGCAAATGGACAGAACTAGAAAAAGCCATCCTGAGTGAGGTAACCCAGACCTACAAAGACAAATATAACATGTACTCACTCGTAAGTAGAAAATAGACATAAAATAAAGAAAACCAGCCTAGAGACCACAATCTCAGAAAACCTAGGTAACAAAGAGGACCCTAAGAGCTACATTCATGGGTATACCTAGGCAGGGGGAAAAAGGACAAGATTTCCTGAGTAAATTGGGAGAGGGGGCAGGGGGAAGGTGGAAGGAAAGAGGTGTGGGGGGGAAGGGTAGGAGGGAAATGTATAGCACATTTAAAACAATTTAAAAAATAATAAAAAAAAGAATTCTGATGCAGTTGTGAAGTCATTTAGGCCAACGTTTTTTAAACAGCTCCTCTCCATTCCTACCCTTTCTCTTCCTCCCCTTCCTCCCCTCATTCTTTTTAAAGTGGAACACTTTCTTCCACAAGACCTCAGTATAAATGAATTTCTTACCAAGCACTTGGGATCAGCCACAGAAGAGTCACTGATTGATTGTGTGCACAGGCAACCAAGGCTTAAAGAAGAGACAGTCAGACCGTGACCACAGTCACACAGTAAATCAGTGGCTGAGACAAATGGGAAAACACACTTCAAAGCAGGGCATGCGCACGCATGTGTGTGTGTGTGTATACAATCTCTCTGCCTCAGAGATTGCTTCATGTAGAGTTCATTTACACTCCCTAAGGACAAGCTCCCTCCCTGTGGGGCACAGGTAGGAAATGGGGACAGCTTGTGGCATTGTTGAATCTCAGCAGGCTTCACTGGAAATGAGATGTCATGAGGAAACGACAGGGTGTTTTCTAGGCATGAACCCACAGCTGAAGGGCAGAGTGTGTGGAATTGAAGCCCTGGAGCTCCTCCTGGCTGGGTCTAAGGCTTCCTCCATGGCTCCTCAGAGCTCCCCACCGGCAGCCAGATGGTGACAGCAGCCAAAGGAGAGGCTGTCTATCCTCACAGAGGGCTGCAAGTGGCTCCTGACCCATGCACACAGGCACTTGCGTGACCTCTAAACTCAAAAGAGACACTTGGGCCCTCCAGTGAGCTTCCTGCCAGGTCCCTGAATGCTCTCACAGTGCACACAAGAGGGCAAAGGGCCGGGATGCGGCCATGACTTTTTCTCTCCTTCCATTACTGTGCTGGCTAACCCCCCCACACACACACACACATACACACATAGTGGATAAACAGCATTTATTTGGAAGACAATGTCTGACAAAACAGGCAGTGTTGTGAACAGTTTGTCAACTTTCTGACTCTCTTTAGAATGTAGGGGGTTGGGCAGACCACCACACCCAGGCATCCCACAAAGTAGGCAGGTCACCTTGGGGGGCAACCTTTACCTGCTCTAAACTTCCTCTCACATTAGCAGTGAGGATTCGGGCATCCTAGGTTGGTGGTCCTGGGTTCTATAAGAAAGGAGTTTGGGCAAGCAAGCCAGGCAGCAAGTCAGTAAGCAGCAGACTCTGCATCAGCTCCTGCCTCCAAGCTCCTCCCCTGTTTGAGTTCCTGCCTGACTTTTTCAGTGATGGACGACATGTGGAAATGTAAACCGAATGGAACCCGTCCTCCCCAGCTTGCTTTGTGGTCGAGGTGTTTCATCACAGTAATTGAAACCTTAACTTTGTTGTAGTTGTAGTAAGGCCGCTTGTTGGTTTCCGGCTGCTCAGCCCTGAAATAACCACACAGAAACTGTACTAATTAAAACACTGCTTGGCCCATTAGCTCTAGTTTCTTATTGGCTAACACTTATAATCTTAATTTATCCCATCTCCATTAATCTGCGTATTGCCACATGGCTGTGGCTTACCAGGTAAAGTTCCAGAGTCTGGCTCTGACAGGGCTACATGGCTTCTCTCCTGACTCCACCTCCTTTCTCCCAGCATTCAGTTTAGTTTTCCCTGCCTTGCTAAGTTCTGCCTTGCTATAGGTGCAAAGCAGTTTCTTTATTAATCAGTGGTAATCACAGCATACAGAGGGAAATCCCACATCATAACTTTTCTGACGGAGTCACCTCAGTAACCAGTGTCTCACATCAGCAAGCTCAGGACGAGCTTGGAGGACAAGTGTGCCTCCCATTTGTCTGGCTCCCTGCAACCTGTAGGGCCCAGAAAGTTCCAGTATCTAGGCACTGAGAGTTTCAGTGGGCTGCCCTTGAGCATGAGAGGGGTTTCCGGGGCACAAAGGGTGGAGCAAAGGCTGGGGTTGAATGTCACCTCCATCCCACCCAAACATACTGCTGGGATCTTTTTTTTTTGTTGTTGGTTTTGGTTTTCAAGACAGGGTTTCTCTGTGTACTGACTCACTGGAACTCACTCTGTAGACCAGGTTGGCCTCAAACTCACAAAGCCGCCTGCCTCTGCCTCCTGAGTGCTGAGATCAAAGGCGTGCGCCACCACTGCCTGGCTGCCCCACTTGGATGTCACTGCAGCAGCACATTGTAGCATCTCTTCTCCTCTAGCCTTCTGTTTTCCAGCTGCGCTTTGGAGTTACCTTAAAGAATTAAAGTCCTGGGCCCACTCTAGCTCCTGACTGTAGGTGTTTTTGTGTGTTTTGTGGTGCTGGGCTTTCCCAGGGTTTCCTGTTTACTAGGCGTGTGCTCCATCACTGAGCCACATTCCCTGGCCGGCCACGACTCTGATTTTCCCCTTTGCTGTATGAACCAGTTCCCCGAGAGAGATTCCTACACAATTGTTCTTGGAGCCAGGGCCTGGATGACTTTGGAGATCCTACTTAAACCAGCCTTTGCGTATCTCACCCCACCTCTTCCTGGTGCTGCAGTTTTTCCAGACTCCCCAAATTACTGTGCTTTCTCTTTAAAGATGCTGTCTCCCCACCCCAAGTCCCAGCACTCGGCCTGTCAGACCAGGCCTCTGCAAATCCAGCTTCCCACAGGGGAGCACCTGCAGCCTGCTTGCCTTCCCCTCCCCAGGTACTTCCACACACTTGGTTGTCTTGTAGCACCAGGGTGTCCTGAGCACCCAACAGTTTAGAAAGTGATGTGGTCTGTCCATCCCATCCCCTACCACATCAGCCAACCTGGCTGGGAATAACATCTCACCCTAGATCTCCTGCAGTTGGAGGACAGGTAATTCTTAATTCTACCCCCTCCACCCCGAGTATTGAAGAAGACACAGGAAGGGGCCTGCTCTTTGTTCCCTTTCCTTGAAGATGCCCTTGCTGCTCTGTAAATCTCGCGTTTTCTCATTTAGCATCCTGCTGCTCTTTGCTTCACTTTTCTTCCCTTGGGGTCTTGCTTTGGAGCCCAGGCTGGCCTTGAGTTCCTGATTGACTTTCTGCAGGGAAGGCCTAGACACAGCACAGAGCCTGGCTTCTATCTTTGTTTTTCCTCCCAAGTACTAACAAGGTCTCACTCTGCTTAGCTTCTGAGATCAGGCGAGACTGGGGACATTTTCAGGGTGGTATGGCTACAGGTTTGTCTTTGTTGCTTATGGTGGGTCCTGCACCTCATCGGCACAACTTCGGCCAGACATTCTGAACCAAAAATTTTCAGTGGAACACAGCAAAAGGAGGAAAGGGGCAGCTGCAGGGCCAAGCATCCCTTATGTGAAGACTACAGCTGAAACCGAGGAAGACGGCCAGTCTGCTCTACTTCTGAGGAGCCCAGTGCAGCTACTCCAGGAGCTGTAATTAAGTTCACCTCTAATTGGATAAGCGAGACCAGCCTGACATGTGAGAGAGTAATTAAGTCTCACTGGGGGCAGGACAAGTCCCTGGGCAGCAGCATCTCTGGAATCCCCATTCCCATTCTCTCTTTCTCCCCTCCCTCCATCTCTCCCTCCTTCTGATACATGTCCAAGAATGGGAAGGCAGAATGGCCCCAGCCCTGCCTTAGAATCTTTCCTGTCTCTACTCTCTGCCCCCTTGCATCAAGGGCATGGTCATTCGACAATACCTTGGACATGGCACAAGACAAAGAAGGCCAGGCCTCCCCTCTGCTCCGCCTTCTGCAAACTATGGGCTGGGAAGAGGCTGGCTTTAATGCTACCGCATCGCCCAGTGTTCCATCTCTGACTTAAGTCTAGCTCAGATCTCGGGTCCCGATGGAGACTAGGGGAAGAGGAGGGAGTCCTGGAGACAGAAATTTGAATGCTGCGTTTGCCTTGGCACACTGACTATGATCTCCCATAAATCACATAACCTCCCTGAGGCTCTGGTTTCTTATCTGCAAAATGGGCATAATGTTCCCCATCACTAATAACCAACCCGCTTACAGTGGAAGGAGATGAGAGACAACAGTTGTGAGGGCACGTGCAAGCAAGCAGCTGTTAGCACCTAGCCAGAGGTGAAAAGTTCTTGAACGCCTGAAGGCAACTCAGCCGGCCTTCCAGCCCAGAACGCGTCATCTGTCCATGAGGGATGGGGTAACCATGGCTGAAATCTCCCATTCACATAGAAAGGGGTATGGAAACCTTGTCAAAAGAGAGACCTGAGCTCTTGAACTTAACTTAGCCACTACCAAATAGCAAGAGGATTGAGATGTCAATTGTTCTGTGGAGGTCTGGGTCAGAGCCAAAGTCATGTGCCCAAGACTTGAGGCTAGACAGTAGAGGCAGGGTTGACTCTGCCTTTGGCTAAATCTTTTAGGACCAAGGAAAGACTCCCAGGTACTGAGTCCTCTGTCACTAGTGGGGTTCAAGCTCCAAGGCAGACTCTGTTAGCCACTGGCCAAACTAAGGTCTCTGGTCCCCATCCTCAGATGCTCACACTATACCTCTGAAGCTGTCACTCATGAATCTCAATCCTCTAAGGACTGTGCAGACCAGAAAGGCTTTGTATGCAATGGATAATCTCTATGGCAGTCCTGGTGCCTTCATCTCTCTGTTAGTGCTCTTTAAGCCAAACCAAACCTGTCTGTCCCAAGCCCTGTGCCCATGTCTCTCAAGTCCCTAGAAGTGTGGACTCAAGTGTTTCTAGAACCTGTCCTCTGAAATGCCCGCTGGTGGTTGAAGGATTCCTCTAGCACCGTCTCCAAGGGAGCCATGCGCAGAATACCAATGGGGTGGGGGTGGGGGTGCGGGCGGGGGGAGCTGGTTTGTGTGGCCATGCTCTGGGATGGTTACTGTGCTTGAGCTTAGAGATTCCTCTCACTGTTACATAATCGAGGTATTTTTTTTCCCCTCCTTATTTTAGATCCTGGTACCATCTGTCCTGATTTTCATGCTTCGCTGACTCTGGGCTGGAGGTGAGCTCAGGCTTGGCCAGTCAGCTTTGTCCCTCACGTGATGAGAGAGACTTGGGAAAGCCTGACCTTATCTGTAAAAGGAGATCTTGACCCCGCCCTGCCTCCCTGCCAGGGCAGCTGGAAGGATCAGCAGAGAGGTGTAACTGGCTGGGTAAGTGTGTCTGGCGCTGTACACAGGAGTCTGGTTGTTAACCTGGTTCTCCAAGCTGGGCAAAGGTGCTCGCTCACCTGTCCTAGGAGAGTGCCCACAGATTTGCAGAGCAGGGTTGAAACACAGGAAGTGAACAGACCTCGCCACGGGAGGCTCAAGACCCCCTGCCATAGACAGCAGGGGCACAGCCCTAGCAGTTTGTGACAGGCAAGGACAGGTTGTCTTGTCGCCTGCTCGCGTGGCCTCTTGGCCTTGCGGTGGCGGTGGAGGGTGAAGCTCGGCCCGCGTTGACTTAGCAGACAGCAAAGTCTTGCAAAAACCTTGTCCATTTCCAGCCATCAAAGGTGGGTTCACGCTAGGTGCAGCAGGCCAGAGGTCCCAGCTGAAGTCCTAGCTGCAGGCTAAGCCCAACCTGAGTCCCATCCTTATCCTCCCCACCCCCACTCAAAGGTTTGTCCAAAATGCTTTCCTTCCTCTTGCCTGTGGAACTAACTGAGGTTCAAAGGCACAACCAAAGGTTTGGGCGAATGAGAGCCAGCACACACTGCAGGGCCATCTCCCTGCTTTAAAGGCCACAGGAAGGAGTCCGTAAGACAAAGAATGCCAGGCTCTTGGCTATACTGGTCAGCTTGGCAGTTATAAAAACATGCCAGAGATTGATGATTAAGCAATAAAATACATGTTCACATAACTCTGGAGGCTGGATGTTCTGTTCCCACCCCCTGATGCTGGGCAAGTCACCCTCCTCTTTGGGGCCTCGGTTATATGATCTATAAAATGGGAATACCCTGTGATCTGCCCACCTCACCTGTCTCGTAAAGATCAAAGGCAGTTCTGTGTCCAAGCGGGACGGTAGCTGCAACAAGGGAAGGGGGTGGGGGTTGAATTACCACTGAGATTATCTGGAGAGAAGGTACACTGAGATCTTCTTTTCTGAGACAGGGTCTTACTGTGTAGTCCAGGCTGGCTTGGAACTCTCTATGTAGACCAGACCAGGCTTATCTTGAGCTCACAGAGATCAGCCTAACTTCTTCTGCCTAACTAGTGCTGGGATTAAAAGGGTGTGCGGCCATGCCTGGTAGCCTCAGGCTTTTCAGTTACGAGAATACAGAGGAAAACGCAGGGCCAGCAAGAGAGTCAGCGTAATCCTAAGTAAAATAAATCACAAGAGCCTGACCAGACAGTCCTCTTTTGCAGCTTAAGATGCCGGTGGAGATTCTCTGGCATTCAGCTTATTTCTACTCGGGACTCAAGTATGTGCCACTTCTAATCCCCTTCTAGTTCCCAGTGATGGATGGATGCAGACGTGCAACTCCAGGCCACTCTCCAAGTGTTACAACCAATCTCTTTATTAAGCACGAAAACAAATTCTCCAAGATGTAAAAATGCTACCTGAAGGCTCCAGCTGGAAACAGTCACTGCGGTACAAAAGCGGCTCGCTGCCGTGGGCTCGCTGCTGTGAGGGAGCTCTCTGGACACCGAGGCCCCGCCTCCCTCTTTCCTTCCCTCCCAGGCCCTATCTGTCTTGCCTGAAGACAGGGGCTGGAACCGGGTACCCCTGTTTGAATCCGGAGCGGTCCAAAGCCCAAAAGGCAAGCTGAATTCGCTCTCTGTAGAACCCTCTTGCTTCAGCAAGGCTGCACCCGGCAACCTGGTCTAGCTGCCTAGGTTCCTTTGCTTTCTCCTGGCACTGGGCTCCGGGTTCAGGCCAGACAGCTGCTCAGGAGTGTAAGGATAACCGTCTCTAAAGGGGCTTTGCTTCTTTCTTTGTTCCCAGGCAGCGTCCAAGTAGGTGGTCAAACGCTCTTGGAGGACCTCAAGCTTGTGTGGAAGAAAAAAACGCCTGAGCAAACTCTAGCCGAGGAGGCATAGCTCCCTCTGGTGGCAGGTCGGGATTTGCCGCAAAAGGCACAAATCACTGTGAAGAGCTGGCACTCCCTGGCTCAGGGCTTGACACCACCTGGAAGAAGGCAGTACTTGGTTTGGATCCAAATACCCAGACCCTGACCAACCGCAGGGACAAGCAGCCTTCAAATTCAAACCTTCCTGATGGACAACACAGACTGTCTAGCAGTGTCTCAGCGTAATTAAAAAATAATGTTTACAGTAGGAAGGAGAGGTGACCACCCTGAAGTCCTGTGGAGTGTGTGTGTGTGTGTGTGTGTGTGCGCGCGCATGCACCACATAAGCACGTGAGACAAGTAGGTACCCAGACCCATTGCTAGGGAGATGTCTCAGTGCCCAACCTTGGCACTGAGAATTTGTCTACAGCCCCAAGGATAGCACCAATCCTGTTCAAGGCGAAACCAAACCATACTCCTAGGCAAAGAGCGCCTCTGCCCAGACCCAACCTGAGTCTTCAAAGATGGTAGAGAAACTTCAGCTGGCAACCTCTAGATCTCCCATCCCCAGCCAGCTGAGAGTCAGTGGCTGCTGGCCACCAGTCACACAGTGCCATGGATGGGCAGAGAACACACAGTAGCACCTGATGTGACTGTCTCAAGAGAAGACACTCTGCTGGTAAGAAGATTCAAGGACCGATGGGTCCAAAGTGTCCCTGGAACACAGTGTGATGAGTTTTACAGCAATGCGCAAGCACGAGTGGGACCACCTGGATGCAATGGAAGGGGTATGCCATGTGCCATGAAGCTGCAAATTCTTCCTGCACACAAGAATAAAAATCTGTTCTTTTCACTTGTGAGACTAGATTAAAGATTAAATGGGATAAATATTTTGAACGGATGCTTTGACTTAGAAATGATTTGGGATTCTAGTCTAATAATCTGTTTTTAATAGAAAGATATTTCCCACAAATCTTTGTATAAAATCAACTTGAGCTAAATAGAAGCACCATGTTGGCTTTGAGGCTTAGGGCCACCCGCCTGTGACCTCCCACATCTGTGAAGGCCTACCCCCTTTACCACGTGAACAAGTAAGGTTAATGCTAAAATAAGTCTTCCTACGACCGTGGATGTTCCACAGCGAGTCATCAAAAGGTAACCGTATGAACTCCCCACCCCCATCAGCCTTTCCCCTCCCACCAGATCAGAGGACGCAGGCAGAGGACACCGGAGCCTCTTCAGTGGATGTAGATCTTGTCAGAGATGGCTCCCGGCAAGTGTGTCATGATCTGCATTCGCAGCCACCAGTAGTAGTCCATGGGGTGGTAGCGGGTGTAGGGGGTGGCGGCAGTCAGGGCGTGTGTGACAGCATCGATGACAGAGGAGGTGTCTGTGGAGCCGCTGTTGCAGTAGGTCTCCATCTTGGCGATCTTCTCATCGAAGTACTTCTTGCCATAGTCTTTGCGGACGACCTCGGGAAGCTCGTCCCACATCTTCTTGGCGATGGCCTGGATACGCTCAGGGCTATACAGACTGGTGGCAGCGATGAAATTGCCGGGCTCCACCACACTGACCTTCACGCCCAAAGGGTGCATCTCGTAGCGCAGGCAGTCAGAGAAAGCCTCTACCCCGAACTTGGTGATGCAGTATGGCGAGCGGGCTGGGTTGGCCATGCGGCCCAGCATGCTGCTGATATTAACAACACGACCTATAGAAGAAGACGGCAAACATCTGCTCAGGGGGCATTGCCCTGTGACGTGGTGGCCCGGCAGGGACAGCTTTAGAACCATCCGAAGCCACCCAGCTAATCAGTATTCCCCAGCTTCCCCAAGGGTCCTGCTGTGCCAGGCAGGACCAGGAAAGGGGAACAAATGAGAAACAAGCCTGTGGACTAGGAGGGTGCAGTAGACTAGGCAACACACAACGGGCTGATCACAGCCAAAGTCTGCCTGGTGGCAATACCGTGGGGTGAAAACACACTGGGCGCCCATGGGACATGGAATGGCTATGTCTGTGTGGACCTGTGCATCCACTCTAAGCAGGGTCTGATGCTGGTCGGGGAGAACAGGGAACTAATGCTCTTTCTCCCCAGTCAGGTGCACAGAGAAGTAACGTGGCAAGTCCAGGTAGGTACCAACTGCTGGCACAGCTAGGGATGGAGATAGAGCGCAGAAGGCAGAGTGCCCAGAACACCTCAGAAGAGAGGAGGACCTGGGTTGGTGGGCTGTTCCCAGAACCAGGTCCAGAAAGAAGTGAGCTGGGGCAGGAGCAGGGGTCAGGTTTCCAAAGCTGATTTCAAGGTTGGACTTTAGGTGGCACTGTGGGACTCATTCTGTCACGGGTCCAGCCTGGGAATGCAGGGGCCCATTACAACTCCCCATAGGGTTGGGGTAGATCCCTCTCAGTCCAGGCTGACCTGGGTCAGCTTGCCTAAGGCGTGCCCCCAGGAACACCCGCCCCCCAGTGTGAAGTCAGTTGAGCTTCCTCACAAAGACTACAGACTGAACCCCGTTCATTCCTGTGCTGCCAAGACCTTGGGGGCAGATCTGGGGATCTGGTACCTTTTGTCACAAGGGCTTGCTGTTCCAGGGGAAAATGTCAGATCTCATGACTTTATAGACGGTTTTGCTCACATTTGGCTATTTTATATGATTTGGAGATTGTGTCTCTTCTCCAAGTTTCTAGTCTTGTTTGAACCGAATAACACAACGTCTCATTTTTAAGCTACGGAACATGCTAACATTTGTCTAGCATTACACAGCGATGGAACAGCATGTAGACCAGCTGGTGCACATGTGCTGACTTCTGCAGAGTTGGTTCCTAGAGGACATGCCTCTACGATCCATGAGCCCGGAGTGCACAGACCACTGAACTACCTTTCTTGTGTGTTTTTGAGACAGGGTCGCATTATATATCCCAGGCTGACTTTAACCTCAAGGTCTTCCTGCCTCGGTCACCCAAGTGCTGGGTTTACAGATGTCCACCACCATCCCAGCTCATCTGCTCCACTTCTGAAAGCCACAGACCCCTCTCCCCTGCCTGACCATGTACTTCTGTCGATCGCCATTCCCAAGCCGAGCCTGGCTCAGATGCCTGAGTTCAGCTCGCTGTTAAGGACGGTAGCTCTGGCAGGTCTGGGGTTTCCATTCTGAACAGGAATGAAAAGTTTGGATAGGTATAGGGAGGGGTGGGCAGGAAGACTCTCTCTTCCCAACTCACCTTTGGCTCTCCGGAGAAGGGGGAGGAAGGATTTCGTCGTGCGTACCGTGCCCCAGAGGTTCACTTCTGCCACCTCCTTATACGTCTCCATGCTGGTGAACTCCACCTCCCCAAATGTTGAGATGCCTGCATTGTTAACCAGGCCCCACATTCCTGCACACAAGAGGACACAGCCAGTCACCATATGGACGCAAACGCAAACACTAGTCTGCCACTCTCTACTCTGATCTCTTTCTTCCAAGCCTCTTGCCCAGGGCTTTCAGGAAACATTTCTAGAGTCGGTCATCTCTAGAGAGAAAGGGAGAGAGAGAGAGAGAGACAGAGAGAGACAGAGGAGAGAGAGAGAGAGCCAACACTCCGACTGAATAGACTGTCCCTATGGTAGAACATCCAGGCTTCATGTCAGTGCTGACAGAATCAATTCTCAGCCCTTCCTGACTGAGCCTTGTAGGGTCTCCGCCTGTGTCTGCCTCCACTCCAGCTCTGTATGGTTCTTATCACCTTGACACGTATCTGGGAAGAGATCGCAGTAATTAAAAAGATGCCTCCATCAGATCGGCTTGTAAGCAATCTGTAGGGCATTTTCTTGATTTGGAGGGGCCCACTATGGGTGCTCCAATGCCTTCTTGCCAGGTGGTGTGGAAGAAAGCAGTTGAGCAACCCATGTAGCACAAGCCAGGCAGCGGCACTCCTCCATGGCCTCTGCTTCCGTTCTTTCCTTGAACAACCCATGTAGCGCAAACCAGGAAGCCACACTCCTCCATGACCTCTGCTTCTGTCTTACCTTCAGGCCCTTGCTTTGAGTTTCTGCCCTGACTTCCTTCAGCGATGAACTATGATTGGAAGTTTATACACCAAATAAACCCTCTCCCAATGTGCTTGTGGTCATGGTGTCTATCACAGCAGAGACGATGACAGGCATTTCTCTCTCCTCCACATGGCCTCAAGTCTACACCCTGCACCTATTCATCCAAATCAGCTATTGCTTCGAGGGCCCTTCTCGCCAGCAGGCAAGGAAACCTCAGAAACTTTCCAAGCCAAGCTCATAGAAGGGCACACAACCTCAAGGTCACCTATTAAGTTATGGGCTCTGCTGCCAAGCCTTGTTCATGGTCAGGCGCCGCCCCACTCCACCTTGGGACTGTTAACAATCCTCTATTCTCTCAAGCTCCTCCTCCGAGCAGGCTGCTGTTTGCTGGCGGTCACACATTAAGGGACCTTGGCTTAGGAGCCTTTCGGCCAGTGTGTCTCTTCTCGCCCTCTCCTGAGACTGTGCGGTGATACAGGCTATGAGATACAGTTCTCTTAGCGTGCACCAGTTGACTCTTCTATACGAGAGTAGCTAAGGGACAGCTGGCTTTTGTAGACTCAGATGATGTTGGTTCTGCAAAGTTCCTGGAGTTTATTTTGTCTGCTAACTATTTTTGCAGCAAGGCAAGGGAAACCAAAGCTGTCAAGGGAAAAGACAGATTTAAGTCTCATCATTAAGTTGGAGGCAGAGTTGAACCTGAGCCAAGGGAACAGAGCCTGTTTTCCAGGCCTCGATTCGAGTTCAGTTTTTTGGGTGTAAGCAGTGGATGGGTCAGAGCCCCAGGGCAGAGTGGGGTCCTGCCTCTTTGGTGTGGAAATCCTCAGCATTTGGTCTCCTTATGGCTGATTCTCCTGCCTCTCTCTGAAAGCTCTGTGCTCCTTGCAGGGGCTTCAGCAGCCATGGTGCCTGCTCGCGGCCTGTGAGGATAAGGCCCGGACTCACTCTCCCAGTGCATCATGGGAATGAATGTGTAAATGACAGAGTAATTGGTCTCATGTTGCTTTCCTTCCGTCTTGCCCAAATTAAAGCTTAGTCAGCTGACCTCTGGTGCCTTCTCCTTTAATTACAGGGAATTAAGGGCATTTATTAAGGAGAGGAAATTGCTGGTTAACTAAGTGTCCAAAGAGCTCCCTCCTGCATCAGCTGCCTGCTGGGGCTTCCTGCCCTCAGCTCTCAGGCTGAAGTTGTGACCTCGAGGCACAACCCACACGATCCGAAGCATCCCAGAAATCCACGGCTCCCAGGTCTGTCTTTTGACTTCCCTGAGGCTTCTTTCCTGGAGTCCAGAGGCTAGGGCTAACCCATGGCCCCTACCCATGCCTCCCCGCCCACAGCTGTCAGGCTTTTCTTCCTTTTAGGTGCTTCTCCTTTGCCCCAGTAGCCGCCCTTCAACTCTGAATCCATTAGGAATTCAAGACGTGCGTGTTGGTGGCGGATGTCTACAAACACTACAGGAGCCTTCTTAACCATGCCACCTGATCTCCTTCCTTCTGCAGCCAGACTTCTGAGAACACCCTATCCTCTCAATCCGGTCACATGGCTCTGGACTCCAACCTCCGTCTCCTGTTCACCAGGTTCTCCTACGGGCCGGAGAGGCCATCAACTGAGCCCCGCCTCTGTCTCTATTCTCTTCTTAGACACTGTCTACCAATGGCCCTGGACACCAGCTTTCCCCTGGGTTTAGTGACACCGGGCATCCCAGCGCTTTTCCTCTACCTGCCTCCACCCGTCGCAGGCACACCCAGTCTTTCACGCTCAGCCTGACTCTCCTGAACGCTGGCACAGTCTCCTCGTCTACTAGATGTTTATAGAACCTTCCAGTGGCTTTGTGTTTGATTCAGATGGGACAGTATCACATGACCAAAAATGTATGCATGCATGCTCAACCTGAAAATAAAACAATTCTATCTGGCACTACTGTCCCATAAAGATGAATTAAACTTCACCTGTCAAAGTCTCCTGCGTGGTAGAGCTGGTGACTTGGCAGATAGCAGTTAGCCTCAGAGCTCCAACAGCGCCCCTGCCAGTCCAGAAGGCAGCTGCTCCCCCAGAAAGGTCTCACCATTACCTCCATGTCCAGACAACTCCCATGAACCCCTAAGAGGAACAGCTCCAGAACTCCGCCTTACTGTCCCTTCTATCTGCGCTGAATGGCCCTAACTCACCCTGAGCACAGCTAACACGCTGAGTCTGTCCTGTTAGTGTGAACACACTCGCTCCTCTAGCTCCTTCACTTCTCCCATCCGATGTGTCAGCCAAGGCTGGGAAGATGCCTGGTGGTTAGAATGACAGCCACCAGGCCCTGGAGTGGCACTATGATGATGTCACCTGACCCTCATAACTAAGCCACACAGTAGATGTTAAATCGGCCCATAGCTGAATGAGGTAACCAAAGCTTGGCTTCACCAGGGACCAGGCGAGGAAGATGCGATTTGGACCTAGACGGAGGAGGAGCCTTCAAGCTCAGCCCCACATAGCTGCTGGTTTCCTTTGCTGGGACAGAAAGTCAATTCTGTTTCCTTCTGCATTAACTTAGGTCCTGGCTGACCTCTCTGCTGTGCTGCCGGTGAAGACCCAGGTCTCCCCGCCTCAATCTGTATCTTCCATCTCTACAGGACCTGCAGCCAGGTTAGTCTTTCTCCTCGGATCCTGTAGCTCTCAGTCTGTGGGTAGTACACAAGGCCCTGGCAGACTTCTCCTCACCCCTACACATTCTGCCTCCCTCAGTACGAAGAGCTCGATTGCTCCTCTAGGAAGCCTGCCCCTTGTCACCACAGGGGTGAAGTCTAGACTAAAGGGATCAGCTAGAAATACTTTACCACTTCACAGATGAGCAAGTTGAGGCCCACGCAGGGCCTGGTTGACATCCAAGTCACATTTCTGTGGAGAGGTGGAGCCCAGGGAAAGCCAGCCCTCCCCCTCTGATACCAAGAGAAGGGCCTGATGTAAAGGATTCCCTGCCCACGGCATCAAGCCCCTGGGTTGTTTAACTGTTCTTTGAAGGTTTGTCCTGGAGTCACTAGATTGGTGTCTAGTTCCAAGCTCCTCCTGCCAGATCAGAGCCCTCCAGGAACCAAGCATAGTCCCAGGCAAACAGCAAGGACTCAGTAAATGCTTACTCAAAGGTAAGTAATGACTTCGGAGTCAGGCCACACCCACAGCCCGTCAACAGCTGTGTGTTCGCTTTCCTGGAATTGGGAGGGCTGTTCACAGGCACCACATGTCCAGTCCCTACAAGTCCTACAAAGCAGGGTAGGTGGGACTAGTGAAAGGTGGCTCTAAGGACACCTCAGCACCTCAGGTCACTTCTCAGACTCCAGTAGTGACTGTCCCATGGAACCAGAGTGAAAACCAACCTCAAAATGTACCCAAGATGGTAGTACACCTGTCCTTGTGTTAAACGTGACTGCTGAGATGTTCTGAGAGGGCGCCACCTGCAGGTCAAAGTTAGCACTGCATGTAGGAGCTGTTCCTGATTTACCAGGAAAAGGACCACATGGCCCAAGGGGGCGAGCAGTGGGAGGTGGGGTGGATAACTGGCAGGGAAGAGGTAGATGGGGAGAATGGGAAAGACTGGGGGGCAGGGGGATCCGGCATGCAAATGCTGTCTGACAGTTTTAATTTCTGGTTTTGAACCCAAAAGTTCCAAATCATTTTCCCCAAACTGCATTATGGTTACGGTGGGTCACGGTGACGGGCAGAGCCGAGGCTGTGGATCCCAGCTGTGCCCCATTCCTGTCAAGCCCCATGAGCTGTGATTTCAGACTGCCTGGTGCTATGGCCGTCCCCATTCCTAGTCTGTGAAGGCAGCACCCTAGCTGCCCAGGGAGGCTGTGGGGACAAAGGGTGACAGGCTATGTGGCTGGCAATCATCCCACTGGGGCCCAGCCTGCATTTTCTAAATGGGCCAGGGACACCAACTATCGCTGTTAATCATTAAACAGATTTCAGTAGGTCTGTAACACACTGGGCGCTCCTGGAGAACACAGGGCCCCAGAATGACCTCTCAGAGGGTAGGGTGGCAGCACCGAGCTGCGGAGGTGACCCCAGTGACAGACTCCCTAACGGAAGTCTCTCCCATGGCTAGCCGTGTGGCACAAGCTCTTCTCAGAGATGGCAGCGTTTTTCAGCCTGGTGATTTTGGTAATCTACACAGCACAGGTGCAGGTCCCCCGGCTCCCTTCACTGGACCCCACCCAGAAGCTGTGCAGCAGGGAGCTAACTGAGGCAGCCCCCATTTTCCCTGGCCTGCCAAGGGGCTCTAAGATCAACAGCACAGACTGATTCTTCCACAGGGCCTACTGTGTGGCCTAGCTCCTTGCTTTCGGGGTCCATTTGAATGGTATTCCACCCCCTCTGAGCTGGAGAGCAGACCCCCTCACACTAAGGTCCTCCACCCAGGCTGAACTCAGGACAGTGTGCTCAGGCAGCTCTGCAGCATTCGATCCTTGGCCCCCTGGCTCTCCACACTTTCGACTTCGAGGCATCCATCCAACCTCTCTGACATCCAGCTCTCTCCTTCCTGGGGTCCTAACTCCTTGTATCCCTTCTGGACACTCCCCCAGGGTGTCCCATCGGCACTTCCAGCCTTCTTACCCGTCCCTCATCTTGCTCCTGCCGTTGAGAACACCAACTATGTAAGACAGACACCTCTTGCCTCTTTTTCATCCCCATATTCAAATCAACTCTGCCAGCTCTGTTCTATCAGTGCCATTAGCGAGCTCCAGTACCAGGGGCGAGCTCCAGTACCACGGGTGAGCTCCAGTACCACGGGTGAGCTCCAGTACCACGGGTGAGCTCCAGTACCACCGGCGAGCTCAGTACTACCAGCGAGCTCCAGTACCACCATGTTCAGGCCTGTGCCACCCATACTCCCCTTTAACCCATCTGTTCCCCACTCTAATGCAGGCTTCAGAGGGAGCTTTGGAAGTTGAGCCAAGCCATTACCTCAAGACAATCCCTTCACTCTCCAGCACCTTCAGCCAAGCAGCCAGTCTGCTGCTGCCTCCAGTCTCAACCTTGTGATGGGACCCTCTGTCACACCCAACACACCATGGGCTGCTTCCCAGCACCGTTCATGCTCTGCCCTCCCTCTGGCATCTCCTCCCCGGCTCTCGACCACACTACCCACTCCTTCCATACCCCTGACACTGGGCCAGGCCCCTTTCCTTGCTGTTCTGCCTCTGTCCGTGCCCTGTTCCCTGATGGTGAACTCAGTCCACCCACTGAACCCTAAGGTCCTCAGGGACAGAGAGCGTTTGGGTATCTTTGTGTCCCCGTCACTCAGCCCAGAGTGGGCATTCAAAGAACACTGGATGAACTGGCCTGAACTAGGAGGTCAATCTGTCACCCCACAGATTTCAAGCTTGCCTCTAGCCCTATTCCACTGTCCTATTACACAGGTATGTTTAATTTAATCCACTTCCTTATACCGAGCAGAAGGAAGAGTTTAAACAATAAAGAGAGGAACCTTTCTCCAGGAGGCCAGCAAACGGAGGGCGGTGTTGGGCAGGATCCCTGGAAGAGCGTCACATACCAACCCTGGTTCTCGCGGCACCCTTACCCTTCTCAGGGTCCTTGAGGCCGGAGCGGATGGTCTCCACCGCCTTCTCTATCTCTTCGCTGTTGCAGACATTGAGCTGCACGGTTCTCAGGCGGTCACTCTTTAAGCTGTCCAGCTCCTTGACCCCAGCATCACCTTTGTCCTGGAGGAGATAGGGCTGCCGTCACTGCTGTCCTTCCTACGCTGGGCAGGTTCTGGACTTAGGACCCAGCCCAGGTAGGGACTACCTCTAACCCCCTACAAAGCCTGAGGCTTACCCTAACACAAAACTGAGAAAGTTCACGGTAACATTATTCAAAATAGCCAAACGCCAAGGCAAGTTTTACAAATATTCTGAATAAATGTTTATTTTTATTTTTGTGCAATTTTTAAAATGCAGTTTGGGGCTGGAAAGATGGCTCAGCAGGTAAGAGTACTTGCTGCTCTTGCAGAGGACTTGGGTTCGGTTGCCAGCACCTATATAGTGGTTCACAACCATCACCTAGAACTTCAAATCCAGGGAATCTGAGACCCTCTTCTGGACTCTGGGGGCCCCAGGCACACATGTGATAGTCATATATGCAGGCAAAACATCCATACATGGGCTGGAGATATGGCTGAGCAGTTAAGAGCACTGGCTGTTCTTCCAGAGGTGCTGAGTTCAATTCCCAGCAACCACATGGTGGCTCACAACCATCTACAGTGGGAGTTGATGACCTCTTTTGGTATAAAGGCGCAAATGCAGATAGAACACTCATTTATAAAATAAATACACCTTTTTTTTTTTTTTTAAAAATTCATATACAAAAAAATAAATCTCTAAAGATGTTATATAGTTTATCTGGGGTACAAATGAGCAAAGTACTGTAGCATATCCATATAATTAAGTAATATTCTGAGAGAAAAATGAATTATAACAAATGCTACACTATAGATGGCTCTCAAAAACATGCTAAGGCCAGGTGTGTTGGCGCTCCATTCTTGTCAAGTCCCAAGTCCCCCAAGCTGTGACTCCAGGCTGCCTGATGCTGCTGCCTCCCCGCTTCCTGGTCTGTGAAGGCAACGCCCTGGCTGCCCAGGGAGGTCTTTCACCCCAGAACTCGGAAGGCAGAGACAAATGGATCTCTGTGAGCTCCTGGTCAGTCAGAGCTGCACAGTGAGACTCTGTCTAAACACAAACAAACACTGTGCTAGGTGAAAGACACACAGTAAAAACACCCAGTGACTTTGAGTCCAATGCGAGATTCATCCAGAGAAGGCAGGTCTAGGGGAATGGAAATCAGTGGTTGTCCGGGGCTTGAGGTGTGTGTGTTGCAGGGGGTTGGGGGGCGAATAACTGAAAAGAACCAAAAGGCAAAATACTGAGCCAAGGAACTGTTCTCAGAGTGAACTGTGGAGGTGACACAAGTCTCCGAACTGGGGGACAGTCCCCTAGTTACATTTGCAGCCTCATGTTTTAATACCTCCCTTCGTGGCCCCTAAATGCTCCCTGATTCCCAAAGCAGCCAGCTGTAGCTACACTTAAGACTGTGCTTAGGCTGTCCCTTCTGTCTGTCAATCTCTTCCTTCTCTGCATCCCACCCCCACCATGGATCATTCTGGAAAGGGCTTGAGAATGCCTTTATTCTCGTTCTTCAACTGTGTTTGTGCATGGTGTCCTCTCACCAACGGACGGAGAGCTCCCTGGGAGTGCTGGCTAGTTTTATGTCAGTCTGGCCCAAGCAAGAGTTATCTGAGAGGAGGGAATGCCAACTGAGAAAAAGTCTCCAAAAGATCAAGCTGTAGGCAAGCCCATAGAACATTTTCTTAATTAGTGATAGGTGTGGGAAGGCCCAGGCCATTGTGGGTGATACCACTCCTGGGCTGGGGTCTTGGGTGCTATAAAAAAGCAGGCTGAGCCGGGCAATGGTGGCGCATACTTTTAATCCCAGCACTTGGGAGGCAGAGGCAGGTGAATCTCTGTGAGTTCAAGACCAGCCTGGTCTACAAGAGCTAGTTCCAGGACAGGCTCCAAAGCCACAGAGAAACCCTGTCTTGAAAAACAAAAACAAAAACAGCAGACTGACCAAGCCATGAGGAGCAAGCCAGTAAGGAACACTCCTCCACGGCCTCTGCATCAGCTCCTGCCTTCAGGAGCTTGCCCTATTTGAGCTCCTGCCCTCGTTGCCTTCTACAAAGACGTGTGATATAGAAGTGTGGGCACAAGACACATTTTACTCCCCAACTTGCTTTTGGTCATAGTATTTATCACAGAAATAATAACTCTAACTAAGATACTGAATCTTGGACCAGTCTTATTCTACAACAGCTAGCAAAGCATCAGGCTCATCACCATCATCTAGTTGGGCCTATCAAGTGAACAGATGGCAGAGCAATGGATGGATAAGGATTGCTGGTACATGTATATACTCATACATGCATGCAAAAAGCTATGTAGAACACACGAGACTGAAGTGGAAAAGGCGTAGGCTATTTTAGCAACACATGTTAGAAAAGCACATGTGTGTGAACATGCACGCACATGTGTGCACGTGTGCACAAGCACACACACAGAATAACTGCTTGGACAATGGTAAAGAAAATGGCCCAGTCTTACCTTCATTAAGCAGCCAGCAAATACAAGGAAACCTTTTGAGTGTAGATGTTTGGCCAAAGAGAACCCAAATCCGGAGTCACAGCCTGTGATGAGGACAGCTTTGCCGCTCGCCTGTATTAGAGGGTTAGACCCGTTTTAGGAAGCCAGGACCCCACAGCGGAGTAACCAGCCCTCCCCAGCCCTCTTCACAGTAATATTAACGCACGCTGGGTGGCCAAGCCTCATCCTCCTAGCTGGCTTTCGCTGTCTGGAGAACTACAAGGCCCGAGGTATGCTGGGAGTGGAACTCAGAATCACCCGGTCCCTGCCAGCAACAGTACTGCCTGGGAAAAAGGACTCCTGCTGGCAGGATCTTCACGTCTTTTATCTGCAGTCACCGCGATGCTCACTGTCCTGGTCCTCAGCAAAGCCAGGCTTATGCAGTGCTCTCTGGGAGCAAGGCACTGGCTACGGGTTCCGTTCATGTCACATCCCCATCCCCAACCATAACCCCACAGACCAGCGGGTCTCAACTTTCCTAACGCTGTGACCCGTTAATACAGTTCATCTTAAGGTGTGGTCACCCCAACCACAAAATTAATTTTGGTATCACTTCATAACTGTAATTTTGCTACAGTTTGCTACAGATATTATAATGTAAATATCTATGTTTTCCAATGGTCTAAAGTGACCCTGTGAAAGGGTGGTGTGACCCCAATACCCCACAAGAGGTCATGACCCACAGGTTGAGAACTGCTGCCATGGAGTCACTGTGATTATTCCATGCCACCATAGAGGAAACAGAGTCACTTTCAAATGCCCAGTGCAGTTAGTGACAGGACTGGAGCACAGATGGGGCTGAGAGACCCCAGAGCCTCACTCTGAACCCCAACTCTCTGCTTCCCGGCAGGTCTCCGACAAGCTCCCTGGCTGGGAGGGGTGGAGTGTGTGTCATTACCGGTCCCACATGCATGGGGAGAGGGTCTTCCTATTGACGGAGGGTCTCAAAGAAGGATTAAGCGAAAATGTGGTTCAGAATGTCCTGGGCACTGTTCAGGCCCACGCAGAGGGTAACTCGAGGCCTAGGGTCCCCAGATGGCCCTCCTCTACCCAAGGGCTCCCAGGGAGCTGGCTTCCACTCACCTCATTTGCCTCACTGGCATAAGTCCGACGGGTGGTTGCCGCGAAGGAGTCTGGGTAAAACAAGAGTGTGTGTCTACAAGAAAACAGCAGCCGTGAACTCCAGGTTCCAGTGCCACTCCCGACCCCACCCCTGGGCAGAAGCTGCTTACAACACCCTCAACCACCAGCTAGGCTAAGGTAGCACTGATTTTCTCCCCATCCCGGGCTATGGGGACAGCGCTGCTACTGCTTAGAGAACCTTCCCACCAGGAGACAGGCAGGTGGGCAGCACACCAGACAGCTCGGCTACTAGACAGGAGATGCCTTCCTGAGAAGAAAGCCAGCCTGATGGCTACTTTCTTAGGAAGACATGCCAAAACTTGACTGACCCTTGGCCTACTCCAGTGATCCTCATTTTCTGCTTTCCACAGAGACACGGATGGTAGAGTGCTCCAGAGTAATCAAAGCGTGCA
This sequence comes from Chionomys nivalis, assembly GCF_950005125.1. Lineage (NCBI taxonomy): Eukaryota > Metazoa > Chordata > Mammalia > Rodentia > Cricetidae > Chionomys > Chionomys nivalis. The sequence goes on from NC_080088.1 coordinate 63,146,580, forward strand.
TACGCTTTCAGAAACCAACTCTTTCAAAGCCTTCTGCAGGCTTAGAGGGTAAAGGTTATTGCCACCAAATCTGACAGCCTGACTTCATCACCAGAGCCCACATGAGGCTAGAAAAGAGGACTGATTGCTGCAAGCTGTCCTCTGACCTCCACGTGTACACACACACACACGCGCACACACATGCATGCACGATGTGAGATGCCCCTCTATATGCTGTGAATATGTCTTATTACCTTTGGTTAATAAAGAAGCTGCTTTGGTCTATGGCAGGGCAGAATATAGCTAGGCAGGAAATCCAAGCAGAGAGACAGGGAGAAAGAAGGCAGAGTTGGCAGATGCCAGCAGCCACTAGAGAAGCAAGATGTGAGATCACAAGCCTTGTGGTAAAATATAGAATAGTACAAAATTGGTTAATTTAAGTTGTAAGAGCTAGTTAATAATACGCCTGACCTAATAGGTCAAACAATTCAGGAACTGGCAGGCAGAAGAGAAACTTCCATTTGCACACACACACACACACACACACTTTATTTTCAGTATTTTAATTCTCCATTAGCTCAGTGCTGCTTTCTTAATCATTGTTTTTAAACTTTTTATTAGAGATAACTACAGATATACACACTGTTTATAATGATACATAGAGCTGGGCTTGGTGGAGGCAGCTAACTGGGAAGATGAAACAGGAGGGTCACAGGTCATCCTGGGCAACTTGGTGAGATCCTTGTCATAAAAAGTATAAAAATAGGGCTGTGGATACAGTTCAGTAATAGAGTGCTTTTCCACCACACATGCAAAACCCTAGATTTAATCCCCAGTACTAGGAAAGAGAAGGATGGGGAGAGGGAGAAGAGAGAAGGAAAAGGGGAAAGGGGAGAGGAGAAGAGGAGGAAGGGATGGGGAGAGGGAAGAGAAAAGAAAGAAAAGCAAACAGAGAGAAGTTGGGTACCTCTTGCCTAGTGTCCATTAATGATGGACATTGCACAACTGCAATATTACAGCCAGGATACTAACAAAGATACAGCAACCACGCGGAACATTTCCTCTTGCATCTTTCTCTCTAGCCTTCCCAGAGCCACACCTAGCCCACCCCACCTCTTCAGCCTCTTCTCTATCACTACGACAACAACGTTAAGCCAGGTATGGGGTCTTAGTCTGTAATCCCAACACTCAGGGTACAGGAAGACTTCTGGGAGTTCCAGGCCAGCCTGGACCACACAGTACAATTCTCTCTTATAAACACAAAACAATAACAACAAAGAGAACCTTCTAAGTGGATTACATGGTGTATAAGGCTTTCTGGGTCTGGCTTGCGACCCTCAGTGTTGCTCTCTGGAACTCATCCAAATTCTGGAAACCACTTCCCCCTCTGACTGGGGCAACTGTCTAACTAGTTACTTTCTGAAGGTCATCTGGGCTGCTTCCAGGTTGGATTTATTATGAATAAAGCTGCTACGAAGATTCCTGGGCAAGATTCTGTATAAACATATTTCTCTTGGATAAACTCCCAGGAGCGTAACCATTGGGTCCTATGGTCGGTGTGTGCTTGGTTTTTAAGGGACTGGGGAGCTGTTTACAGTTCCAGAGTAGTGGAAGCATACAGCATTTCCAGGAGAGATGTATGGGAGCCCAGTTTCTCCACATACTTCCCAGAATTTGATGATATCACTATTTTAAATTTTTTATTTATTTGTTATCATTGGTTTTTGAGAGAGGGAGTCATGTAGGGCAGGCTTGAAGGCCAGACAAACTCCAACTGTCCAGCATCCTCCTGTCTCAGCAGGCCAAGTGCTAGGATTACAGATAATGTTCCTTTATTTTACCCATGTCCGAAACTATACACGATTTTCTCACTGTGGCTTTAATTCACATTTCTCTAATAGCTAAGAATGTTGATCATCTCTTCTATGTTTATCTGGTACCTGTCTCAGGTCAGACAGCTAAACAAGCACCACAGTACGGGTGGCTTACACACAAGACAGTGGTTTATAAAGGGTGAAGACTTAACAGTTTTGAAAGCTGGGAAGCTCCAGCTCAAGGTATTGGCAGACATGAGAGCACACTTCCTAGATTTTTGTGACTTTGCTTGGTCGGAGCGGATAGGTGGTGTCTTAGACCTCTGTCACTGATGATGGCTTTGCTTCTACGACCCAACACTTCCTAAGACCTGACCTCCTCACACCAGCTGACGTGATCGCTTTTAACTGTCAACTTGACAGAATCTGGAAACAACCTACGAGACACACACTCTGTCTGTGAGGGCTTCCAACGAGGATTTGGTCCGGGTGGGAGAGCTAGCCTCAGAGTGGGTTGCGACTTCTAAAGCAGGGCTTGTATGTGCAGAGGACTGAGGGGAAACCAGTGCTGCTGGCCTGCACTTGCATCCCCGAGGGGTGTACTCCACGGCTACAATCTGACTGCAGCTTCTTCTGCCTTCCAACGCAGACTGAGAACCAGCGGCGATGAAGGTATCTCCCAGGCCTCCAGTACTAGCTTCAGATCTCCAAGGCATCTAGCTTTAGGTTCTGAGCAGCTACTGGGGTCTCAGCCTCTCCGATGTGGCCAGCCTCTAGTGTGTAAGCCAAGCTAACACACCCCTTTATAAGTCCTCCTATGTTCCACATCACACCAGCAGTACGGGACGTCCTCCTGTATTCCTCTAGAGAATCATATCACACCAGCAGTGTGGGGAGCAGAATTTCAGCACACACATTTGGGGGCACACAAGCATTGAGACCAGAGCATGTCATGCTCATCCTGTGCTTAGTCGCATTCTAGGTGGACTGTCTTCTTTCACTGCTGAACCTTCAGCATCCGTTAGATGCTCTAGATGCCTTTGCTGCCCATGCAGCATAAAAATCTCTTCTAATCTATAACATCCACCTGTAAGTGTTTGTTTTGAGACAGGCTCATTATGTAGCCTTAAGTGACCTGAAACTTGCTATGTAAATAAGGCTAGCCTTAAACTCACAGAGACCTGCCTGCTTCTGCCTCCCACGTGGGGATTAAAACTGTGCACTACCATACCTGCCCCCCACCCCGCTGTCCTCTTAGCAGGGGCTACTGCAAGGAAACGTGTTTCATTTTAATGAAGTCTAATCAACCCACTTTTCCTCTTATGGGGCATATGTGACTCTTTACCTAAATTTAACCTCCTCTTTTTTTTTTCTAAAAGTTTTCCATTTAAGCTCATGATTCTTTCTGAGTTTATTCTTGCATGAGACAACACTTAGGTCAAAGGATTTGGTTTTGCTTAGGAGATCCCAGCAGCACTGTTTGCAATGCTATCTTCTAAATCACTGTTGCCAAAAACCGGTCAAGTATATTGCGTGGCCTCTGTCTGGCTGCTTTTCTCTGTGTCACTGACATATGTACCCTCACCTTATTTCTCTTTTTGAAAAATAAACTATTATTCTATTTATTTTGTCTTTCCATGTAAATTTTATTTATTTATTTATTTATTTATTTATTTATTTATTTATTTATTTATTCAAGACAGGGTTTCTCTGTAGCTTTTGGTTCCTGTCCTGGAACTAGCTCTTGTAGACCAGGCTGGCCTCGAACTCCCAGAGATCCGCTTGCCTCTACCTCCCGAGTGCTGGGATTAAAGGTGTGCGCCACCACCACCCGGCTCTCCATGTAAATTTTAGAATAACTTCTATAGTGCAACATGGACAGAACTTAATGAATGACATCTGAGGTCATCCTCTGGCCTCCGTTGTACCCACGCATTCACACCCACCTATACCCACATATATGTGTACACACATATGCACACACGCACACACACACGCATGCATGCATGTAAAGCAAATGAGCGAAGAAAATAAAGAACTGTCCTTATATCCCTGGAACAAAGACATCTTTTTATGTTTCATAATTTAAAAAGATATTGCTGAATTCTACCTGCTAATAATTTAAGAGTATTCATAAAGGATTGGTCTGACCAGGCAGAGACAGGCAAATCTCTGAATTTGAGGCCAGCTTGGTCTACAGAGAAAGTTCCAGAAAAGTCAGGGCTACATGGAGAAGCCTCTCTCCTCTCTCTCCTCTCTCTCTCTCTCTCTCTCTCTCTCTCTCTCCACACACACACACACACACACACACACACACACACACACACATTGATATTGATCTGTAGCTTCCTTTCCCCACTTTTTGGTACCGGTTTTGTCTGGCTTGAAGATTAGGGTAATATTAGCTTCATAAATACTTGCATGACTTCATAAAGTCAGAGAAAGCTCAGCCCAGCCCTGGGCCTCCACTGCTGCTTCCCTGGCTGGGAGAGGGAGAGGGCGGTGGTTTCCTTGCTGCTTTGCACACATGTAGGGACATATGATCTTATTCCTGATGGGGACGGAGAGTCTCCTCCTACGACTCTGCTTCCTTCCTCCCGAGCAGACAGGGTTACCTGAAAATGACAGGTCTCTACTTGGCTTCCTCTGACTTACTAAAGTCCTCACCTCTCCGACACACCCTGTCTAATGGGATGAAGTCTAGACTCTGCTGTCTGCTGACCCTCACTAGTAAACACAGGCTGAGGCCACAGATGTGAGAAGAGCAATCGCGGGCTAATGTTATTTTCCCTTGCCAGGGCTGGTTGGTCCTACAGCTGGAGAAAGTGGCTTCGGTTGGGATGGTCTGTGTCTGGCTCACTGGTGTTTCCAGGCCACCAGCTTCCTCAGCTCAGAGTCTGGGATACATCAAACAAACAGAAACCTCAAGGCTGTCATTCCTCGGGTCTGAGGTTCTTGCCTCATCTGCTTTCTGTCCACCGGAACGGTCTGTTTGCTTTGTAGAAGATCCAGAAATTGTCACTGTGCTCAGCAGGGGGCACAGGCAGGGGAAAAGCATATGCACCCCATCTTTCTGGAAACGGAAGTTCTCTTCTGAAGTGACTGTTGAACCAGCAGTGGCAGGAGGAGGCCAGGGGAGATGAGTGACAATTTTCTGACCTTTGAACTTCGGTACCATATTCATATATTACCTATTTAAACCGAAGCATTAAAATGTATTACCAGTGGTAGCTTGCTTGTCCAAGATGTTTTAGGCCCTAGGGTTGGTCCCTGGGTCCCTAAACCTAAAAACCATGTTATTCACCATTCTTTTTTTTTTTTTTTTTTTTTTTTTGGTTTTTCGAGACAGGGTTTCTCTGTGGCTTTGGAACCTGTCCTGGAACTAGCTCTTGTAGACCAGGCTGGTCTCAAACTCACAGAGATCCGCCTGCCTCTGCCTCCCGAGTGCTGGGATTAAAGGCGTGCGCCACCACTGCCCGGCTTATTCACCATTCTTAAGGTGGTGGGTCACTAGACAGAAACAAGGTTGACTCGGAAAATCTGCCTGGGTGATGCTCTGTGCTTTACTGAGTTAAGCTCTCGTGTGTAGATGGTTTCAAGCGAGAACAGCAAGGTCGGTTTACCAAAGCTAGCTCAAATGACATCACCCAAAGAGAAGCACTGTGTGTCCGTGATCCCCAGCGTGACTTTACAAAAACAAAAGGACCAGAAAGGTGTTTCTAGTAGAACTGAAGTGTGCTTATCTTCTTAAGGGTCCTTGGTACTGTATAGCGTTTCTAAATACGTGACATTTTATTTATTGATTACTAGCATTATGATTGGATGTGTGTATGTGCACGCGCATGCGTGTGCATGGCATGGCACACAGTCAGTCCTCTCCTACCTTTACACGGGTTCCGGGGATCAAACTGAGATCACCAGGCTAGCATGGCAAGTGCTCTACCCATGGAGCCATCTCATGGACCCATGTGTGACATCTTAAAAAGTAACAGAAAAGTCACAAGTAAGATAAAGGCTTTGGTCAGAAGTTTGCTGCCAGATTTGTCTGTGACCCACCCTCCCATTCTCAAGTCTATCCAGATACGAACGCGGCCATGGCCAAGAAGAATGTGACACCTGGCTCTGCCACCCACACCCAGCTGTTGGTGGCACACACTTACGTCCCAGAGAACTCGCAGCCCCAAACCCTCTGGACCTAACCCCCAAAGGCAGAGCCCTACAGAGGGGTGGTGGTTCAGCCTATGACCAGCAGGGGTCCTGCTGGGCTCTGCCAGGGCTCTCTGCCACCTCCTCTCACCACCGCCGGCCGTGCCTCATCTGCTCTGATTTCAATTCTCTTAGTCCTTCCCGGGTTCCTACATGCCTGTGGCATCCCTGGCCTAGGGCTGTTTCTCACTGTGGAGGGGCTCTTGTTCTCGACCTGTTAAAGCAGAATCCCCAGGGTGAGGCAGAAGGAAGCACACACTCCATGCCAAGGTCTGTGGTAGACACCACTGCTCATTTGCAGCCGGAAACTCCAGGCCACGTAGAAGAGACCGTTCAGAACAGCCGAGGTATCCATTCTGACTCTTGCCCTTTCTTTTCGGTCAGAGTTCCTAACTGTGCTATTGCTCCCGTCATGAACCAGAGCTGGTAACCAGTAGCTCAGCTTCCCACCAAGGGAGCCACGAGTCAGTGTAGCAGAACTGCATCCAGGAAGATTAGGTTGAGAAGGCAGAGTGACCCAAGTCCAGTCTCACAATGACCTCTGGGGGAAACAAATTCAGTCAGGAATCTCCAGGGTCACACAGCTGCCAAACATGCAAACCCAGGGTGGACTTAAAAGAACCAGGCGAAAATGCCAGCATCCACTTCTACACGGCTAGACTGGAGCTAGGGGGTGTTATGTTTCCTATCTGCCAGGGCAGACCACGAGCGTGGGTTATAGGTTCTAGCGTCCAGGGTGGTACACACCGGCTACCTAGCTGCCAGAGCTACCAGTGGTGTCGGCACAGACACTCCTAAAACCAAAGGCTAATGGGGCTGATTGTCAGGTGTCTCGGCAGGGGCCGGAACCAGCCACCCCTCGCGAGGTTTGCACCTGGATGTGTCCGAGCGAGACTCCAGCTGAGGAGTGACCGGTGGTGGCTGTGCTGTCTGGACGTCACACTTTTTTAAGAGAGGAACACAGGTCAAGGAAAGACCACTCAGGAGGGAACCGCATGGGTGGAATAAAAGGTGACAAGCAGATGGGTACCGGGTGACATGGTGTCCAGAGAGGTGACAGTGTGAATTCGGAGGTGGACTCACAACAAAGGGTGGCCTTTACAGGAGAAAACGTTCCCGCCCACTATGAAGAAGGACTGTGTGCCGAGCTGTCCAAAGACACGAGGCTTCCTGGGAGAGGTAATGACCTTCCCATCAATGGATACATTCAACAGCACCAAGGCGGAAGGTCACACATCAAGGACGTTAGGATTCACCCTCAGGGATAACTGGAGCATGAAGCCCTTGGCAACTGAGACCCAAAGGGAACTGTTCAGGCCAGGGATTTCCCCTATGACCTTGTGTCTGATCCCTAGCACAGGTCACCCCCGTGCCAGCCCCCCCTTTGTATCTGCTCTCCCTCTGGACCTCCATGATATCCCACCCTGGGAATGTGATTCACTCTGATTCAGCTCTGCTGCCCCTACACACTTTGAAGTAACTCTTCCCTTACCCACACAGTCAAGAACGTCCCTGTAGGAGTTTTGTTTCCTCCTCAGTGAACCAAGTGCGACTAACACCCAAATCCCCTGAAGGATAAATCTTTGGTAGAAATATTAATTTCCTTTGGGGTTGTTTTGATATAAGAAATTTTCAGAACTCTCTAAATGCCACTTTGGAGACAGGTTGTTCTATTTTGTGTTTTATGTGCTTGAATATTTTGCCTGTGTGCAGTGCCTGCTAAAGCCAGAAGAGGGCGCTATATCCTCTCTAGCTGGAGCTAGACTGTCAGGCACAGACTCGTGGATGCTCCCGTGGGAGCATCTGGGTCCTTTGGAAGGGCAACTAATTCTCTTAAGCACTGAGCCGTCATTCTAGGCCCTATTTTTTGTTGTTTTTTTGTTTTGCTCTCTCTCTCTCTCCCCTCTTTCTCTCTCTCTCTCTCTCTCTCTCTCTCTCTCTCTCTCTCTCTATGAGTGTGTAACGAATCACTTGCTTTAACAAACAGAGACAGGCAAATAGCTAAGCAGTTTCACTATATCCCTCAGCAAGGCCCTAGTACAGTCTGGAGATTCTGCTGACCTGTAATTTCTATAGATTCCCGAGGGAAAGTGTGCAAGAGGGGAAACCACAGGACCGAATTGCTGGGTCCCCGAGGCCTGGAGAATGGGGTATCCTAGCATGCTGGGAATAGAGCATCTAAAAGACAAGCAAGTCTAGAAGCCTGGGTAAAAGCCATTTGCCCTGGTGGCAGGCATGGTCTGCAGAGGGAACACAGCTCTTCCTAAATGTGTAGCACTTTTGCCATAGATAAAAGTGAGTTCTCCTTGGGCAAGGGTTGCGCTTGCATGCAACAAAGCAGGAACCATGCAGTCCTGACAGGAAATTGGACAGAAACAGCCATCTAAGACGGGCAATGTGTGCCCATGCAAACTGCCAGATTCCCAGGCAATTTTCTGCTTAAGCCATTGACACGGAATTTCTGATGTTGTAACATTCAAGGACTTGAACAAATAAAAAGCAAATTAGAATGGATTAAAAAATAAGGAGGGCAGAAAGACACTTCTCTCTAAAGTCTGTCACACGCCAACAACGGAGAGCTGAAGTCCTGTTTGTAGCTGAGCCTCTTGCTCTGGCTCCCATACAAAAATGGGTTTTAGAAGAGATCCACAACTAACTACTGAGCTGAGCTCCCAGAGTACAAGGAAAGAGAAGGAGGAGCGATAACATGGACAAAGGCGTCAAGACCATGAACCTGAGCTAGTAGGAGCTCACTGATCCGCACTGACAACTGGGGAACCTGCATAGGACTGAACTAGGCAACCTGAGTGCAGGGGACAATGGTGTGGCTTGGGCACTATGTGTAGCCACAGGCAGTGGGACCAGCATCTAACCCTAAAGCATGAACTGACTTTGTGGAGACCATTCTCTACGGAGAGATACCTTGCTCAACCTAAGCATGGTGATGGGACAGATTTAGTTGGTTTTCCAAGGGAGGCCTTAACTCTCTCTGAGGAGCGGGTGGAGGGAAGGTGGGGTGAGCCGCAGGAGAGGAGAGAGGGGGAACTGGGATTAGTATGTAAAAAAAAAAAAATATAAATATAAATAAATAAAATTTTAAAAGGAGAAATTTCTCAATATCTGTTCTATCTTTTCAAGGCTTATTTATTTATTTATTTATTTATTTATTTATTTATTTATTATGTATCCAGCGCTTTGCCTGCAAGTATGCCTGCAGGCCAGAAGAGGGCATCAGATCTCATTAAAGATGGTTGTGAGCTGCCATGTGGTTGCTGGGAATTAAACTCTGGACCTCTGGAGGAACACCTAGTGCGCTTAACCCCTAAGCCATCTCTCCAGTCCTCAATGTCTGTTCTAAAGACCTGTATGAACATAGGAAAGACCAAGCATCTTGCTATAGAGACAGCATTTAACCTGACTGTTGACTCACTTTCCTCAAATATGACCAGGAGAAGTGTGTCTTCTTTTGTAGCAGCAGAGGCCACGGAATTCCCACTCGAACAGGTGAAATCTGCTGAGTGTGGCGACACACACCTAGACCCAGCATGTATAGGCTAAAGGGGAGGGCCCTTGAAGCAAGGAATTGGAAACCAGCCTGGGCTACAGGGTAAGATGTGTCTCCAAAATCCCAAACACTTGTTTGTTTAGTCTGTGCTTATTTCATAATTCTTCTAAATCACACAAGCAGTTCAGGAATGCCTAGGGTATTCTCTTAAAGTGTAAATGTAAAAAAACAAACAAACAAAAAAACCCCAATGAAACGGTCACAAGGACTCTTGAAGCTTCTTGCCAAACACGCTAATCTGTATTTAACCACAACACCACAATGGCACACACACACACACCCTACACCCGGACAGACATTCTTCAGAATAGCTGGCGAGTGGTCCCCCAGTATCATGATCATGACTAAGGTGACGAAGACTTGCTGTGATGAGAGCAGACTGAGGAGATGCATCAACTAAATGCAATGGTGGTGGGAGGGGCTAAATCATCAGTGGGTCACTCAGCGAAGGCTAGACAAGGTCTGCAGCTTGGTTATCAGCATCGTTTCCATGGCACTACGATTTAAATGATGCAAATGGCTAAGGAAGATGAGTGCGGAGGAAGCTAGGTGTCCTTTGTTTTTGCAATTTTTAGGAAATTCTAAAAGTGTTTCAAATAAAGGGTTTATTTCTTAATTTTTGCAACCACTGGGGACCATGTGTATACCAGGTGAGTGCTCTGCCCCCTGAGCTATAACCCCAGCACATCAAAGGGGTTTACAAGACAGGAGCTCTTTGCCCTGGGATTCCTGGGAAGGCCTGGCTTCTGAGCACTCCCTGAGGGCCGGGGTGCTGAGGACAGTCAGGACCCACCTGGGAAAAGCATGGTCCTCAAGGCCACCTACCTCTTCCTTTAGTGGCTTACCTTGTCACATTCTCTCTGTCACAGACACTTAGAATTTTCCCTGGGAGCTGCGACAGGGGTCTGAGACGGGCAGCCAGCATCATGTCAGCAAGTAGTAGGGCGATCGCTTTCTTCTGGTAACTCTGAAACACAAAATGCATGCTCAGCCTCTTGCCCTCAGAAGTTTAGGCAGGAAAAGTCCATTTTCTGACAAGGCACTGCTCAAGCTAAAGCCCCAGGAGATGGAAAATCGGGAGCCAGGGTGTACCAACAGCTGGACAACCATGGATGGGTGGTCACCTATGCGTGACAGACAACATTGAACTAGACCAGTGATCCTCGAGGCAGGCTGTACTAGGGGAACTGACTTGGGGACATAACCAGGGGAAGGAATGTCTAACCTTGTGACAAAGAAAAATGACCTCATCTGTAAAGTTCACACTCAAGAATTGTGCAATTGAGTTTTGTTGTTGTTGTTTTTCAAGACAGGCTCTCTCTGTATACCCCTGGCTGTCCTGGAATCACTCTGTAGAGCAGGCTGGCCTTAAACTCACAGAGATCCGCCTGCCTTTGCCTCCCAAATTCTGGAATTAAAGGTGTGCACCACCACTGCCACAAAAGGTAAAATGTTCTAAGTCATTTTAGAATTTTGTGTTGGCTCACGTCTATAACTGTCAGCTGTATGTGACCTGCAGGTCTGACACACCTGTTGGGGAGTCCTCTGGGAGAGCAGCCACCAGTTAGGGCCGGTCTAACTCAGAAAGCCTGGTTCCCTTGTCCAGGTTTCTGACATCTCATGAAACATCCATCTGTTGTGATCAGGACACCAGCCTTTGCCCACAGCGCATCTCCATCCTCTGTGGGTGGCGTGTGCCACACTATGCGCCACTTGGCTCAGGACTCCACCTCTCTCTCACCCCAGCAAACTGGAGGCTCTGAATTAAGGCGAGACTCTTCACATTAAAACACACACACACACACACACAAGGAGCTGGGCGGTGGTGGCACATGCCTTTAATCCCAGCACTGGGAGGCAGAGGCAGGCGGATCTTTGTGTGTTCGAGACCAGCCTGGTCTACAAGAGTTAGTTCCAGGACAGGCTTCAAAAGCTACAGAGAAACCCTGTCTCGAAAAACAAAACAAAACAAAAGAAACAAAAAAACGCACACAAAATCCAGACAGGGTAGTACACGCCTGTACTACCTAGCACTTGGGAGGCTGAGGCAGGAGGATTGCAACTTGGAAGTTAGTCTAGACTATAAGGCAAGTTCCCCACCAGCCTGAGCTATAAGACCAAAAAACAAACAAACATCATCGACAACAAAACCTGCACACAGAACAAATAAAGACCACACATATACTCCCTCATCCTTACCCATTTTAGGTTAAGTCAAACTACTACAACTAGGTCATATGTTACTTGGTGTCGCCTAAGGCCTCCCCAGCACCATGGTGATTAAATGTCTTATATACAAACCAGACCCAGACCGGGCTTGCGCTATGGCGACTGACAAATCAACCAAAGCAATGCTCATCACAGGGGCAGCTGGGGCCATTTATCTGCTTTATTCTTCAGACAACGAAGAGAAGCAGAGGTCTCCTCAGCTTGCACTATGCTTCCATTAGTGCCTGTGGCTCAGCATGTGTGTTAGCGCCTGCTCTGGCTAAAGGGCTAGGAGGGGATAGTGACAGCTTCTCACCAAAGGAGGAGAGGCTGGGAGGATCCACATGTCTGGAGCCCAGGTGATCAGACTGGGATGCGGATGTCTTTTTTCCTGGCCTCTCCTTTGTGAAATGGGCTGTAGCTTGCCACATCTTGTTAATAATAAGATCCCAGCAGGGAGAAATCTCTCCCTAGCCCACCCCAAACGCAACAGACGGTCAGCCATGAGGCCAGTACATCAGTCAATTTTCTATGACAATTAATAAAGTACCTGATACCGAGTAACCTTATAAAGCCAACAGGTTCATTTTTGACCCACATTTTTATTCCAAACTTAAAGGTGTACATCTAGTTACTGACTTCAGCTGGCAGAGTCCCAGGTTGTTACGATACATCAAGACATCATAAGTCAGTAGTCAGTAGCATGAACTAACTACACATCTTCTGTCCTTCCTTCCTTCCTTCCTTCCTTCCTTCCTTCCTTCCTTCCTTCCTTCCTTCCTTCCTTCCTTCCTCCTTTCTTCCTTTTGAGACAAGGTATCACTATGTAGCCTTGGCTGGCCTCAAACTCATAAAGATCTGCCTGCCTCTATGAATGCTGGGGTTAAAGGCACGTACCACCACACTTGGCACACAGACCTTTTATAGAGCCATCAAAATTCAACAAGGGAGCTCCACCTTGATGGCATTAGCTAATCTGGATCAGCTCCCAAAGGCCCTTTCTCTGAGGGCAAAAAAAAATAGTTCACTTAAGATCTGGAGAGGTGGCTCAGGGGTTAAGACCACTGGCTGCTCTTTCAGAGGACCCAGGTTCAATTCCCAATACTCACATGGCAACTCTCAATTATCTCTAACTCCAGTTCTAAAGAATCCCACTCCCTCTTCTGACCTCTTCTGGTGCCAGAAATGCATGTGGTACAGAGGTATGCAGGCAGGCAGACTCCCATACACATAAAGTAAAAAGGAAAAGGAAGAAAGCAAAAAAGTTTACTAATTTCCATAGTGAATAAGGACAGCCGGTTAAATTTCTACCCTTCAAACTTTACAATTCGAATTAAGGCTCAGACCATATCTAGATCATGGGAGCCTTATGCTAGTCAACAGGCCTGCCTAGACAATGCTCAGGGGGCAGGCAGAGGTGCTTAGCTGCTGAATTCCCAGGCAGGCAGACAGGGCCCCTTTGATTTGTGTTACTACTGACCTTGAACTTGACGGTGGTTCTTCTGTACTCTCCTTTCTACAAGTCACTCCCATTCTGAGAGCTTCCGGCTAGAAAGATCTTTCTAACAGCCGGAGGCAAATCCTGCTTTGGCCTCACCTACGCCTGCTCTGCTGGCCTCTAACTGCCTTTCTACACAACCCAGTTTGCTCACTTTCCAACTTTGTCTCTTACAAGTCTGGGGAGGCGGCTCTCTCCAGTCTCAGAGCACTTGCTTGGCCATTGCCCTCCCTCTTCCTGGGTGGCTGAGGCTGGGAGGACTAGTCTGTCCCTTCAGTCTTTTGAGTGGAGCAAGCAGCCTTGGCTTCACATGGAGCTCTGCCTATCTTTACACAACAAAAAAAAAGTGTTTAGTAATTGGGGACAATTAGAGCTGGTCCCCGGGAGATGTCACTCTCCGGGGCTGGATGAGTTACCCTAAGAGCAGGCTGTCTGGAGCAACCCATCTGCTACGTTCTGCCACGTTCAAACCAGCTCCCACCTCTCCCCGCCTCTGTTGTGCTATAAACAGCATGGCGTCCTCACCAGAAGTTGAGCATCAGCCCTGTGCTTTGGACTTCTCAGAAGCACAGGCGAACTGAACCTCTTGTTTTGAAAAGTATCATTCTCAGGTATTCTGTTAGAACCACAGAACCATGCAAAGTCATCTCCCGTCTTTAGAGAGCTCCCGAGCAATACACAGCATGACCCTGTAGGCCCATTGTCTTTAATGCCTGAGCTACCCTGCTTATTAACTTAACCTCTCTCTATGAGACAAAACCTCATGAGACCAGAGGACCTGCCCATCCTCTTGGCCATTTTCAGTAACCATCAGTGCCCAGGACAATCAGAGGAGGCACTAAGCACACCTCTGTTGAGTCTGAAAGGAGGTTAACCAAGGAGTAACCTTCCTTCTGGGTAGGAAGGCACCATGCGGTTCATACTGAAGTCCCTGTGGCAGGTCCCTGCAGGCGGCAGCAGAACAGAGCCCAACTTGGCCCCTGTGGAAGACCCAAGCCAGAAACTTCATTCTCTACAGGAAGCCATGTGCTGAAGAGCTGGATGAACACTCGCATCTCCACCTCGTCCCACCACAACCGAAGCCTGCTCACTGCTCCTGGCTGAACACACGCATCTCCACCTCCTCCCACCACAACCGAGGCCTGCTCACTGCTCCTGGGTGACTTCAAATGCTCGTCTGCAATTAAAGACCTTCTCCAGCCCTTGGCTCAATGCCTGCACAAGAAAAATGTCTCAGTGGAGTCTCCAAATAGAGGTTGCTTTCAACTTAGTTTTCCTTAGAGTCAGCAAAATGGGAAGTGTTATAGTCAAAATAGCTTAAAGCACATAAAAACTCAGGCCTTTGAATTATGCCCATTTACAATACGGTCTCTCATATACAGAGTGGTAGGCGGGGCCTCATACTAAGCAAGTGCTTTGCGGCTGAACTACACCCCCAGCCTGGCCTAGGTTTATGGCACACAGAGCTATCATGGCATACCTGAGGACTTTCCCCCAGTTGCTGTTGCTGTCTTAATGCCACTGGGTGGATTTCACTCTCTGTAAAAGAACAGGAAGTTCTTTGCCTTCAGGTTTGGGAACAGAAATGGTGACAGGAAGCAGGTGGTTCCAGAAAAAAGAAGGTCTCGTAAGGGCTGGGGGCTCTGTTGGCCTTGAAACTCAAGCACCGCTGTAAAAGGGCACAAGGGTCGGACTTGGAGAGACCAAATCCATAGGACGTTGTCACAAAATAAAGAGGCTAGCAAAACTCCTCTCATGAGCCGGGTGGTAGTGGCGCACGCCTTTAATCCCAGCACTTGGGAGGCAGAGGCAGGCGAATCTCTGTTAGTTCAAGGGCAGCCTGGTCTACAAGAGCTAGTTTAGTTCCAGGACAGGAACCAAAAAGCTACGGAGAAACCCTGTCTCGAAAATAAAAAAAAAAAAAAAAAATTAAAAAAAAAAACCCTCCTCTCATGAGCACCCCCTCAGATTTCAATGCATAATCTCTGGGAAACCCAAGATGAACCCCATTTCTCCTCCCATCAAAGCAGTCCAAATCAGGAGCTTGGTATGGTAGCGTCTATAATCCCAGCACTCGGGAGGCAGAGGCAGAGGCAGGCAGATCTCTGTGACTTTGAGGCCAGCCTGGTCAACGGAGCAAGTTCCAGGACAGCCAGGGCTATACAGAGAAATCCTGTTTTGAAAAACCAAAAAATAAAAAAGCAAAAGCCTTTGTTCAAAGAGATGCCCACCAGTCCTTTGAGAGAGTCTGGACAGGAAGCCTCAAAGGGTTACACAGGAACATTAGATGGTATCCACACATTCTCACCAGACTCCAGCACAATTGCAGACACAACACACAACAAATCTCAACAGAGTCAATAAAGCCAAGGATTTAGCTGCACAGCCCAGTTCTGCAGAGACACACCTAACACGGGCAACTCAATCTGCCCAGGAGACTGTGGTCACAGATGAATCCCTGAAAGGTAGTCACTGCAGTGTGTCTATTCTGTCAAGACCCTCTTCTCCCACTTGGTCCAGCCCACAGGACTCTGCCTCCACAGGGGGATGACCTGTCCCCTGACCCTGGATGACTTAGATGAGCCCTATGAAAGGATGAAAATCAGCCTCTATGAGCTGGACACCTAACACCTGCTGAGGGTAGGTAGTCAAAGGTGGATCCTACAGAACACTATCATTAATTTATCTGCCTTACGTTCAGACAGTGCTTCATTGTTGACCTTATAATGACAAGGTGACACTTGCCTCCCGTACCCCATCACTCATCTGTGTTTTCCCAAGAGAAGACGCTACCAGAGATGTCAAAATCACTATAAACTACAATAGCCAGACTAAGAGAACATTCTATGCCCAGGAGACCAGGGCTTGCTTGTCAAGGGCAAGATCACTGATGCTATCCGGGGCTCCAGCCTGGTCTGCTCTTACCATAAGGCGAGCTTTCATAGCTGTGTTATTCACTTGCTGTCAACACACTAAGGTTTATTTCCAGCTCAGCCTTTGCCCCAAACTCCAGGCTTAGGTATACAACTGTCCCTTTGAAGGTTTGATTGGGTATGCCAGGTCTAATTTGTCCCAAGTGTGCCTGTGTTCTGATTTCCTGCACATTCCACAGCCCAGCTGTTGGCAAATCTTACTGATATCCCCTCCACGAGCTAGTTAGGACCCTCTGCTAGGATCCACCACCATCTAAGCCTTCGTCCCTCCTCGCCTGCATTACTGCAACCGCTTCCCAAGTAGGCTCTTTGAGGTCCCCATGCAGGGTGCTCAGTCCTGCAAAACAGACATCATACCACTTCACTCTTGCATCTCATTCCCCTAACAATTAAAGCCCAAATTGGTACAGACTGCCCAAAACCCTACTTGACCTTGGCCCCATCGTCCTTTTGACCTCATCTCTGTCCACTGGGTCTCTGTCATGGTGGCCTTCTTGCTGTCACTAGAACATCTCTGGCGCACTGCAGCTTCAGGGTCATGCCTTCCTTGTCCCTCTGCCTGGAGACGCTTCATAAAACAGTTACATCTACAGAGCTCCATCACCTCAGTCCTTCACACCCCAGCCTGGTAATTTCTCTGTCCTCTGCCTGCTTCCTTTTTGGCTTTCCTTCTTGGTCCCTTGCTACAACCTTTCTATCTTATCTGCATTATACACATTCTTTCTATCTTATCTGCATTATACACATTCTTTCTATCTTATCTGCATCTTCGAGACCCAAAGCTGAGTGAATTAAGGGGGTTTTAAGCCAGGCGTGGTGGTCCATGCCTTTAATCCTAGAACTCAGGAGGGATACCAGTCCTTTTCTGTCGCTTTGTTCTGCAAACCACATAGTTTAACCAGGGCCATCTGGCTGACCACTGCATTGGAACTGTCCACCGGAGCCTAGTGGGGTCTTCAGCGAGTATTCAGTTTTAGCCCATGACTCTCCCTCTCCCTAAGTCAATAGTAAATATTTCAGTCGTGAGGGGTGGGGGCCCCTGAGCCCCTCCTCCATCCACGCCTGACCTTGGAGGAGCTGATTTTGTAGTCCACCTGTGAAGGCATGCATAGCATCTGGGTTCTTACCAGTGCTCACTAAATCATTTGCTATACCATCTCTCTGCATTCCTGTGCCTCCCTCATCCTATACCAAATCGGATCTGCTTCACACCTAACGGGTACAAATAAAACCTCCTCCAAGCTACCTTTCTTAATTGCCTATAGCAAAAATCAGTCTCCCAACAGCTACGCAGGAAGTTGAGGCAGGGTGGGGGTGGGGTCAAGACCTTACTGGACTATATGAAGTCTTAGGTCAGCCAGGTAACTGAGTGGAACATTATCTGAAAATAATAGAAATCAAGTTAAATATATAGCTCAATGGTAAACACCTATCATACATGAAGCCTTGGCTTCAACCCTCTTCACAAGAAAAAAAAGAAAACACCAAACAAACAATAAAACCTCTCTCTCTTTCCCCAGTCTCCCTCCGGACTTCTGTAATTGCAATCACCGAGTGGGGTATACTGGAGATATTTCTGTTTCCAACTACTCACAAGCCCTAGCTAACCATCGGTCCCACCTGCACTGTGAACACACCACGAACAGGACTCAGATGGTGAATCACTGACTTCTAGGTTTCCTCTCGAGATGCGTTGTTCAGAAAGGATGAAAGATACATAAATGTCTCCGTTCAGCTGCTTGGCCTGCTAGGGTGTTTATGTTCCGTGCTTCAGGGCGAATATGATGTCGAAAGAAAGGCGTCTGCTGCGTCACAAAGGACCCTGGCAAGAGGAAGCCTCTGCAACTCTTCCAAGTGGGAACCTCTGGGCTGGACAGTGACTCTGCACCTACTGACTTATGGGCCGACTTTGGCTCACTGGCTGGAAAAACACGCGATGGGTATTATGCCGCCTCCTCCTGGAATGGGCAGCCACAGGGAGAGGGAAAATGACGTTGGGGCCCCACCCAGATGCACGAACCCACGGGATCTCGGCGCCCTCCCACACGCAAGGGGTAGGGTGGAGTCGCACAGGCGCCTCCTCCTCCACGCCGCGCCCCCGACGTGGCTGTGGACCTCACAGCCAATCCCAGAGCCACGGTCCCTTCCAGCCGGCACGAGGGCGGGGACCAAGGGGGCTCGGCCAAAGCCGCGCTCCTATTGGCTGAGGCGGCACCACCTAGACAAAGCCACACTGTCCTCCAGACGCAGCGCTGGGGTGGCTTCGGGCCTGGTCCTGCCAGGGTCCCCGTAGCTCTGCCATCCCTAACCGACCCCCACGGTGCCGCCACCTTGCCTGGACCTTTTCCTCCCCCAGCACCGAGGTCAATCCAGTCTCCACTAACCCCGACTCCGTTCACTCTCAAGCGGCTGGACCTGAGGCCTCACCGCTGGCCAGCATCCTTTCTGGGCGCAGCACGCACGGAGGAGGAGCTGCCAAAACCCCGAGAACAGAGCCTAGTGGAGGTCATGGAAGGAGGGGGGTGAACGTAGGGCAAGGTCGGGAGAAGGGTCGGGACCGCGCAGAGCCAACAGCCGAGGCTAGAAGATTGGATGAAAGGCTTTGATTCATTCTCGGCCTTGGGCTACGAAGTGACCTTGGGCCAGTTCCTTCCATTCCTGGGGTCTCAGTTCCCGTCTGTGAAATTGCGCGGGCAGTGAACAATGAGTGCCAAGGGTTTCACCTAGGGGCCACGAGACCGCGTGATCAACCCCGGGCCTCCAGTGGCGAAAATAAAGCACCTTGTTCCTGGAGGCGCGCACGGAGGAAGCGGGAAGCAGCTAGAGTGTGGCGGGTGCAGACGACCGGGAAACGAGACAGGGAGATCGATCGATCCATCTCTGGTTCCTCTTTGGCCGCAGAGCTGCCTAGAGGACACTACGTCCCTTCCCCACCCGCATTCCAAGAACCCTTCACAGTCGCCACGCCAGGCCAACCCAAACCGGGCAGATGGTGCTGGCGTGCATGCTCCAGTGACGGCGACGAAGACCCTCCTCTTACCCCCAAAGCGACCCGGTAGGGGGCTCCAAGACGAGGGCTGGGCTGGTGTGCAGTCTCAACCTGGAGCTGTGCAGGTGCTCGCGCTTCTGGCTTGGAGTTGGCGCCCTGCCCCTGTTTCCCAAGATACTCTACCAAACCCCCTAAAACCGGCCTTCAGCCTCCGACACCCGGATGTGCCTTACACACTCTGGTGCTTGCGTTAGGGCTGCGCCGGGCGGGGCCCGACGGCTGACAGCGCGGAGGCGGGGAGAGCTTGGGCGCAGCCTCCTTAGCCCTCCTCATCCCGGCCTGGCTCTGCTCCAGTAGAGGGTGCCCCTAGTCTCTAGGCACCCCGGAGATAACTAGTTCATCCCAATATAAGCCTGGTACAGATCCCTGCTGCCATCTGATCTTTCCTTCCTGGACCCTCGATGGAGCAGGAAGGCAAAAGGTGAGAGAAAGCGTCAGCTCTCTCCCCGCGCCCCCAAACCAGGGGAGAAAGTGCCTCTCCAGGAAGTGAAGAAAACCCGCGAAGGACAAGACTTCTTCCAGGTTTTTCGTGTGTTTGCTGTCCTTAAAGCTCACTGGAGCTAAAAGATTAGTTGGTTGACTTTTAAATGTCATTTAACCAAATGACATATAAAATTTTTCTTCTGAGATTCTTTAACGTATCACAACGTCCCAAGGTTTCACCAATAGGACATATCTGCGTGTGGTCTGCGGAGGCAGTCAGCCACCCCACTACCACGAGATACCTGTTTCCAGGATGAGAAACAGGCTGAGAAAAGATACCAGGCTGTTAGTGATGGAGCTATGTTTAGAAAAATTACATAACGACTGCTCAGAAAGGGACTAGGAAGGTGAACGCCCGAGCGAGGTATCGGGGCGATTGTGGGGGTGGGGCTAGGCTTTAAAGAAACCTGCCATCCCCGTCCCTGAATTTTGAGGGTTGAGGCTGTGTTTCTTTTTTATGCCCCGCTTCTGGCACCCAGAGCACTGAAAACCAAGAGTCCTAAAAAGAGAACGCCTTGGTTTGCTGTGCCCATTTCACACACTCAAACCAGACTCAAAATGGCGCTCAGTAGATGGTGCCATAGCCCATAAAAACAAATCGCTATACGTAAATCAGGCGTGGCTGTATATGTCTTTAATCCCAGCACTCGAGAGCCGGGCAGATCTACAAAGTGAGTTCCAGGGTTCCAGGGGAAACCTGTCTCAAAAAAACCAAAAGCCTATAAAACACCTATAATCATAAAATCATTATAGAATGAGTTACACTTTGAGGGTTGTCATGCTGGAAGAGAGTTAATCTTCCCATCTAGGAGAACCGTAAATTCTAACTTGGTACTTGGGGCTGAGAATTATGTATAAAGATTTATAGAAGACTTACTAGTTGACCTCTTTGACATTAGTTTAGACACCCTTAGCGGCTGATTTCCAGTCTTTCCAGCCCAGCTTTGCTGGTGTAACCTGAGAAGCCCCCACCTCAGCCATACCTGTACCTCCTGATTCCAGTGTGTCCCATTGTCACAGCACACAGGGACCGCTGGGGCAACCCACCGCGCTCCGATACTGGGTAAACCTGCCAGCGTCAAAGAGCCAATGCCTTCCGGGGCGTTTCTCTGGCCAATATCACCCCCTTGAGACACATCTGGCCCTCATTATCCCCTTAGCAGTACTGACGTGAGCCTAGCATACTTCCTGAAATGATAATATGGGGTCGGTGGTAGGGAGCCACGTGACCAACTCAGTAACACATCCTTTTCCACTCCATCCTCCCCACATGACTACAGTCAGTCATGTCTAAAATGATTCCCAGTGGTGGCCCGGGTGAGTGTCCTCTGTTTTGCTGTGCAAATGACATACAGAGCCATCCTCTCCCCATAGGGAAAGCCATACATTATCTGCCAGACCACATGCGTGAGGTACTGACCTCGATTACTGAATTGCAAACGACAGAGCACCTCTAAGATGTTGGTACCCATGGGCAGATCACCAGGACCCTGCCATCTAGTAAGCATGGTCATCGCATGCCTTTCAGAATCTCTGGGGGCTTGGCCAAGTCATCCCTCTTAAGAACGTATAGAAAGGTATGCCGTGAGCTCTTGCTAGACTTTGTATGCAGAGGCTACCTTCATCCCAAGGAAACTGCTTGACCCTCAAAACTGGGATCTAAATTAAATGGAAACACAGTGAAGTTAATGTGTCTTGTCAGGGGGGTGTATTCCCTGTGCTATTTTCTCATACATACATATAATGACAAGGTCTCACTGTGTGGTCCTGCGTGGAAGACTGGCCTGCCTCTGCCTCTCCAGTGCTGGAATTAAAGGCATGCACCACCACACCTGGCTCTTCTTGTCCCTTTTAAACATAAAAAAAAAAAAAAAAAAAAAAAAAAAAAAAAAAAAAAAAAAAAAAAAAAAAAAAAAAAAAAAAAATTCCCTGTATGGCAGTGAGCCACATGACTAGTGAAAATGCTCTTTTGTCACCCCGTTAATCACGTAAATGGGGTTTGCTCCCCAGATAAGCCATCTGTATACACATTCTCTTTAGGGTCTGTTTGGGGTGGGGGACAAGTGGGGTACACAGATGAAGAAAATGGCAGCTCTGAAGAGGCATTCTAGCCCCATGTCAGGCCTCTTTCTAAAGACTGCTACCAACCCTGCTAGTGAAGAACTGGTTTGTTGGGTTTGAGATTCATGCCTTCATTCCCCAAATGTCCTGCCCTCGAGCACATCACTAACAACTCAGAGACAGGCTGGAAATGGCGACTCCCAGGAGAAAGCCATCGAGTAGGCAAGAGAGGCGAGTAGAGGCGGCCCCATCTCTAGTCATTCTGTCTTCCAATCTGGGAGCTAGAGAAAAGGCTTGGCTGTGAATGTGAGCACACGAAGCAGAAACTGTGGGAACCAGGTCACTCTAGACAAGACGTGTGCCAAGAGTCCAGCTTCCCGCTGCACTTCGGCCCACACGCAGGGCCTGGGGCCAGACTCCTTAGCAGCTGTGCACCTCACCTGAACCCCCAGAGGGCGCTGTTGCAAATAACCAACTAGGTTTGGGAGGGGAAAAAAATCTCTGCCTTTTAGGGATTGAGATGTGTGCGCGAGCTGAGTCATCGGGATCTCTACCGTAAGTCTTCTGAAAGAGGGACAGAGACATGCAGTGAGAATAGGGAGTGTGGAGCTTGGGAGAAGTTTTAGAGAAGAATTGGCTTTCTGAAAGATAAAAACACAGGAAAACTGCAACACCTAAGTCCCCTGCTGAATCAGGCTCTCCTTATCTCACACTTTGACCCAGGCCGGTTTAGTTAACATCCCTCCCCTTTTTGGACCCTGCCCAACTCAGACTACACCTGGCCCCGGGTGCCTCTGCTCCCTGCTGGTAGTGAAGAGCACAGCATCTGATTGGTGTAGACTAAATCCGGCCTTTATTCACCCCCCCCCTCCTAAATCCTGCACAATCTGCAGTTCTGTGATGAGATCGGACGGGGCTAGAAAACAATGGTGCCATCTGCTGCCCCAGACCCCACAAACTTTCTGCTTTGATGCAACTGGGTTTTTGTTTTAACCTGGAGGCCTGGGGAGGTGGCACCAGGGGGTGAGCAAAAGCCAAAGAAGAATTCAACACTCCCCTGCCCCCCATCACCCCAACCAATGTAAGAAGTCAAATGTGGCTGCACATCTGCACTCCTATCAAGATGGAAGGCTATGATCCAGTTTATGAGGCACTTGGAATAGGGACTCCTTTCTACAGCAAGTTCTCCATGGAAATGTCTCACAGTGATTCTGATATAGTGGCCAATTCTGGTACTACCTAACCTAATTGACCATATTAACTTCTTTTGTTTCTCTTGAGACAAGATCTTATTGTATCTCACTGTATACAGGCTGCCCTTGAACTCACAATCTTCCTGCTTCGACCTTCTGATTTCAGGAACTATAGGTGTGTAAAATACCATACTTGGCCCATATAAACCTTAAATTATAGTACATGGGACCTGATTCTCAATGCTTAGATCTGGTTAATTTTCTATACTTCCAGGTCTATTTTTAAAAAAGAATATTGAATATACTATAACAAATTTTAAAACCAAGGTACAAATTTATATGTTTATTTCAATTAATTTTTTTTCAGTGAGCACACATCCCTTTCATTTCTGCTGTTGGCACCCAAGTTGGAACTTAATTTTTCCATCTATCAAACTGCATAGCTACTGAGTCTTTAGGAGTAGCTGGGACCTCTTTCTAAAAGCCTGTTTACTTGTCTCGAACCTTCTAAGCATCCCTGGAGATGCAGGGGCATTTCCTTCCACAGGCAACTCTCAGGTCCACCTTCTCTTACCTTAGCAAGCTTCTGCAACACTGCCAGCACAGGGAGTTGTCCCAGACTGTGACCAGCCAGATGCCCAGAGTCCTCTTACTTCCCAGCAGGGTATAAAAACTGCCCAGCAAAATCTCGTCCAGACTTAATGTGTTTTCTTTAGATGGGAATGAAAGTTCCCACACGAGCGTGACAGGAAAGCCACCTACTGATAAAATACCGTACCAAGCTTCTGGATGTCTACGTGTTTGTTATTGAATGGGCAAAGTTCGGTTTTGTTACCATTTGTTTTAAGCTTAAACTGTCTGTGAATTTGACCCTCTGGAGAGCAGAGGATCAAGGGTTGATACTGCCGCTAAGGGAAATACTTTAAAGAAAAAAAAAAGATGGCAAAGGCCATCCTGGCTCTATCTGAGGCTCACCCTGCCAGGCAGGCAACTGTGGACACAAGTTAGCTCAGGAACTAGCTGAAGAGAATGGGGACTAGCCAGGATACCCTGAAGCATAAGCAGGAAACACGTCCTGAGGAAGAGTTTTGAATGTTTCAGGAGCTTTGCACGGGATGCCCGGAGTTTTGAGAATTCCTTGGGGGCAGCTCTTAGTATCGCCGTGCTACGATTCAAGTGGTTAAACTCAATGGAAAAGTAAGTGGGGTTAAATTAGTGACCTGGGTTGGTCTCTTCAGCAAACAAGGTTTGGTCACCTAACCTGGAGAGAAATGAGACGGCTGGACATGCTTCCTGGGGCCAAAGGGAAGACAGACCTGGTAGTGGATGAGAGCCATAAATGTGACCAGTTGCTAAGTCTGTAGTTGGCATGAATATTTATTCCTTGTTTCCTTATAACTATGTTTGTGTGTACAGCGATCCCTTGGTTCCCTTCTCTTTCTTTTTTTTTTTTTTTTTTTTTTTTTGGTTTTTCGAGACAGGGTTTCTCTGTGGTTTTGGAGCCTGTCCTGGAACTAGCTCTTGTAGACCAGGCTGGTCTCACAGAGATCCGCCTGCCTCTGCCTCCCAAGTGCTGGGATTAAAGGCGCGCGCCACCACCGCCCGGCTCCCTTCTCTTTCTTATCCTTTCGTCACGTAACATAAGATGTGTTGACACTCCAGTCCCAAGTCAACACATCGTAAGAGTGCATAGGGCTCTTGCAGAGGACCCGAGTTAGTTTCCCAGCCTGCATGTCTGGTAACTCACAACTGTCTGTAATGTCAGCTTCGGAGGATCTGATGCCCTCTTCTGGCCTCCAAGGGCACTCCCACTCATGGGCCACCCCACTACCTACCTGCCTCCCCTCGCCCACAATTCAAAATAAAAAATAGGGCCAGTTATAGTGGTACACACATTTAATCCCAACACTCAGAAGGCAGAGGCTGGTGGATCTCTTTGAGTTCCAGGCCAGCCTGGTCTATATAGTGAGACCACGTATCAAAAGACCAAAAATTAAATAAATAAGAAATAAATAAATAAAAATCTTAGAAAATACCGTGTTGATTTTAGTCTCCTAATAGTTAAGGACTATGAACTATTACCAGCTGGCCTCCTATACAGAGTGGACTTGTTGAGATGTCTCAGACACATGATCCAAATTCTTAAAAATTTCTCCGTTGGACAGAGCGTGTCACTCAGTGGGAGAGGGCTTAACCTAGAACATCTGAGGGTTGAGTTCAATCTCCAACAATGGAAAATAAATAAATAAATATATAAATAAATAAATAACATTCTTGAGCCCAGTGAGATGGCTCAGCAGGTAAGGCCACTTGCCACTTGCCACCAAACACAGCAGCCTGAGTTCAGTACCTGGAATCCGCATAGTGAAAGGAGAGGACCAACTACCCCCCCCCCCTGCAAGCTGTTTTCTGACCTCACACGTGTACACTAATGTGCTCATACACACACAAATAATAAATACATGTTTTAAATTTCTCCCCTGTATGGGCCATTTCACATTCAAAGCATATTTGTCTTTGATTGGGATACATGGGAAGGCCATTCTTGATATTGGTAGTTGAATGAGTTTTGTAGTATTATGTGTGCACATAATATACATTTTATATACATGAACAACCCTACTAAAATACCCACTCAAAGTGGTCTGGCTCCCCAGTTGGACCCCGAGACAAACTTGAAACAGATTCTTCTCTGCAACTATCACTCTTTTGAGAGTGGCGGTAAAGGAGCATATTCTGGGGCCTGGAAGATAGGCCAAAGGTAGGAGGGTTGGTCTCAAGCCAAGTCCAGATGTGGCAGTGTTCACTTTACACCCTGTCTATGCCCTGAAGTCTCTGCGGTCACTGCCCTCCAGGTCCTCGCTGACTGTGGAGGGGGCAAACACGGGAGCTTCCTCTTGAGCTCCCGTACTTTCTGTGTCCTAACTCACAAATGCAACTGTTCCTCTTTCCCATTTTTTCCATCTCCCCTTTCCGGACGCTGCTAAAATCCTCAGCCTGCTTGTCCTAACGCTCTGGATTTTCTCTCCCCTCCCCCTCTTGTCCTGTCCTGTCCCTCTCTCACCTCTCCCCCCTCTCTTCCCCCCTCCCCCTCCTGTCCTGTCCCTCTCTCACCTCTCCCCCCTCTCTTCCCCCCTCCCCCTCCTGTCCTGTCCTGTCCCTCTCTCACCTCTCCCCCCTCTCTTCCCCCCTCCCCCTCCTGTCCTGTCCCTCTCTCACCTCTCCCCCCTCTCTTCCCCCCTCCCCCTCCTGTCCTGTCCCTCTCTCACCTCTCCCCCCTCTCTTCCCCCCTCCCCCTCCTGTCCTGTCCTGTCCCTCTCTCACCTCTCCCCCCTCTCTTCCCCCCTCCCCCTCCAGTCCCGTCCCTCTCTTTCCTCTCTACCCCCTGCATCTGCTCACAGGTTGCCACTGCCAAGCCTCACCCTTTCTTTGCCTCCTCCTCATAAGGCCTGACTTCTCTTCCTCGTGTCCATCAGCCTCCTCCGGCAACTGTCCAAGCCTGCTGTTTTCACTGTCAAACTCCAACCATGTTGGCCTGTACTTTCTCCAGAGTCCCTTTGAAGATTCTTGCATCTGCAGGAGAGTCTGTGTCCTTAGTAACAGAGCGATGGAAGAGGGATCTATTCTTCAGGTGGAGGCCCAGGAGTGGGCTCAACAGAAACAGGGGTCACTCTAGCGCCCGGATACAGACGACAGGTGACCTTTCCCCCAGCTCATAATTTTGAAAGGAAGTTTAGGTGAGTGATAGAGCTTCGTGTTAGAGCATGTGCTTAGCATCCACTTAAAAAGTTGTTTGTGTGTACATGTGTTCATACGTGCATGCGTGTGTGCATGTGTTGCGTGTGTGTGTGTGTGTGTGTGTATGTTTCTATCTTGTCTTTTGACACAGAGCCCCTTACTCACCAAGTAGGCTAAGCAGGCTGTCCAGCGGTCCCCAGGAACCCACTTCCTCCAGCCAGAAATCACCTTTTGATGGTCCCAAAACAGTGTCATCAGCATGTGAGGCACTGAGGTATCTGCAGACAAAACACATTTACATAAACTGTCTGTTTTTGAAGTCCCCAAATCTAGGTTTGTCTGATCATTTCCTCCAGACTGATTATCCAGCTTAGGTATGTTGTGCAGGAACACTACCTGCATGGTTCTGAGGTGCAGTTTAGGCTGAGGTGCGGGCTCAGTATGCTTCTTATGTGACCAAGGAGCTCCAGTTTCTCCTGAGGTCCGAAGAGGAAGGTACTGAGGAGGAGATGAGAAATCCAGGCAAACGTGTCCTGTTATTGTTGACGGTTGTTCGGAGGCCAGCAGAGGCAGAGTAATGACTCAGCAAGTTAGAACACTTGCTGCTCTTCCAGACCAGATTTTAGCTCACAGCACCCAGACAGGGTGGCTCACAACGACTTTAAACTGTAGTTCCAAGGTATTCAATGCCTTCTTCAGGCCTTCATGGGTGCCTACACCTACCTGTGCACACACATTAAACACATAGATTAAAATAAATCTTTAAAAAAGCTTCAAGATGCCGAGAAACAAGCCTCACTCAAATGGCCAGATTTCAGCTCCTGGATGAGATGTTTTGAACCCTTTCCCAAGCCCTCTCCTCAAGACTACAACATATTTTTAGCTAGCATTAAGAGGGAAAGACAATCTCAAATAAAAAGAATGATAGTTTTAGTGCCCTTTCCCTTCCCTTTATTGTCAACTCTGCATGGCCCACTTTACTCAGAAATCCCTTCCCTCTCTCCTTCTTCCTGCTCACCAATGACCTCCATTTGTAGGCAGGGATTTTATCTCACTAGCCAGCTCCCCAATAACCACATGGAGACTTTTTCTTAGTTATGTGTTCTGCTGATAGCTTAGGTCTGTTACTGACTAGCTCTTATAACTTAAATTAATCTATATTTTTTATTGAAAGACTCCCAGTGTGGGGAGACTCTCACTTAAGTCTCTGGATAACACGACCTCCCCAGTAACTCATGAGAGACTGTCCTTGCTGCAATCACATGAGGTTTATTGACAGGTACCAGTGCACTGGGGCCGAGACTCATAACCCACACAGGGGAGGAGTTCGACCCCGAGTAACTGGGAGAAGGGGTTTTTAAAGGAAGAAACCACAGCCCAGTAATCTGAAAGGGATAGGGAGGGCGTCACAGAAAATTCCGAAAATACCAGTGATGATCACAAGGGGGCAACTCCCTGTTTCTCAAGATTATACTCAAGATTACAATCTAAAGTTTATCTTCAGCTAGTTCCTGAAACTGAACCTGCTAATCCTAGATTTCTGATTCTTCTCTCCCTGCTTAGATTTTTGACTCTATTTTTTTCCTGCTAGGGAGGGTCTGGATTTATCCAGGTCCTTCATTATCTATACTCTATCATGTGGTGTTACCTTTTTTCAGCACAGCATATTCACCTCCTGCTTCCTCTGCATGTGACTGCCAACTCCACCCACCTTCTTCCCAATATTCTCTCAGTCTGACTCTCCCACCTAACCCCTTTCTGCCTAGCTATTCGCCAGTTGGTTCTTTATTAAATCAATGAGAGCAAAACATATTCACAGTGTACAAAAGGGGTAAACTCACAGATCAGAATCCTCCACTTGACCTGTTGAATCACGCAATCCAAAAAAAGCAGCCGGCGGGAATGAAGCGAGGGTACCGGCTTCCCCTTAAATAGTATAAGAGGCCACGCCCCAGTAGGTGGGTAAATACAAGCTGTAATACTTCCTACATCACAACAGTGACAAAAATTCTAAAGCATCTGGGGATAAGAAAACATACGGCTCTGTCCCCTGTAGCCATGTCTATTGGCCGTGGTCAATCCCACTGTGTTCTTTCACAGGGCAGTGTTTCCTTCGTGATGTTTGTGGGCAGAGTTCCAAAGGCAGCAGAAGTTTTCTGCCCCGAGCTCTGGAGACAAAGGATTTGGTTACAAGGGTTCTTCCTTTCACAGGATCATTCCAGGCTTCTTTTGCCAGGACAACAACTTCACACACTATGGAGACACTGTTGGCAAGTCCATCTATGGGGAGAAATATCAGGATGAGAACTTCATCCTGAAGCATCCACGTTCTGGTATCTCGTCCATGGAAAATGCTGGACCAAACACAAATGGTTGCTCATTTTTCACCTACACTGCTAAGCCTGAGTGGTTGGATAGCAAGCCTGGGTCTCTAGGAGAATGAACCAGGGCAAGAGCATTGTGGAAGTCATGAAGCACTTTGGGTCCAGAATCAGCAAGAGCAGCAAGAAGGTCACCATTGCTAAGCACAGGCTTCTCTAATTCTTCTGACATGTGTGTCTCAAGCAGCAGACCATTCTTCAGGAGCTCAGGGAAGTGGCCTTCATCCCTTCTGCTCACAATGCCCATCATCTTTGAGCTCTCATTGCATTTCTTTAGGGTCCATATTTTCCTTATTTCCTCCAAGTCTATGTGAATTGCAGAGTTAAGTTTATGATTATAAATGAAAACTAAATGAAAAAGAAAATGTAGCGTTATTAAATGAAAACTGTCTTTATTGAGAGACATGATAGATGCATTGAAGAATAAGGTGATATACTGCCCTAGACAGGAAGCCAACTTTATGAAAGATTTTTCCCCAACCTACTTATCTAGAATTAAGTGCAACCTGGAGAGATAAGGAAGAGAAATTTGACCAGTTGATTCCAAAGGGGAAAACAAGCAAAATTAAGCAGGGGTGGAAGAAGAAACAGAGCCTAAGAGCCTAGTGGGAAAATGGTCCTCTTCAGGTTCAGTGAGAGACCTTGCCTCTAGGGAATACAGCAGAGAGTAATAGGAAGAAGGGTACCCAACATCCTCCTCCAATCTCCATTGATGCACACTCCCTATATGCCCAAGTATACACTTATGCATACCACTCATATATAACACACAACATACACACACACAAATAAAAAGTAAACTGGAGAGTGCTAGAGCAAGATAATTGATATCGACCCCTGACCTAGACAGGTACATACATACATGGGCGCACACACACAGAGGCCCTGGATTTGATCCCCAGAACCATGCACACACATACAATTTTAAACTTTTATACCAAATCATTGGCTAGGAGAAAACATATGCAACATATATAAAAGATAAGGGATAAAAATCCACTGAATTAGAAGTTCCTCCATATGAGTCATGAGAAGACAAGGAATCTTATTGAAAACAGCTTCATAAGGGGGAGAGAAATCACAGAAAATAAAAAATGAGAGGCTAACAAACATCAGAAAAAAATATACTCGATTGCCATGATAAATCATTTTTAAAATGCAAACTGACATTTTTTTCCTGACCAGATCATGGAAAACTAAAAACCACTGGATAGAGAGTGGAGAGGTGGCACCCTTACACAGCTGGATAGAGAGTGGAGAGGTAGCACCCTTACACAGCTGGATAGAGAGTGGAGAGGTGGCACCCTCACACAGCTGGATAGAGAGTGGAGAGGTGGCACCCTCACACAGCTGGATAGAGAGTGGAGAGGTGGCACCCTCACACAGCTGGGGAGAGAGAGAGTGGAGAGGTGGCACCCTCACACAGCTGGGGAGAGAGAGAGTGGAGAGGTGGCACCTTCACACAGCTGGCAAGAGTGAAACCCGCAATTGCCATCTAAAGTAAAATTGGCAGCAAGCACAATTCTTGTGGGCTCAGCAATTCACTTCTAGGACACCAGCCCATAAAACACTAGTGCTTTAACAGCCGTGTGTGCAGGTGGGTGTGTAAGGCAACATTGTTGAGTAAAAAGCTGGAAATAATCCAGGGATGGAATGCTTAGGTTAGTTATAGTCCATCCATACCCCCAAACACCACCTGCCCAGTGCAGATCCTTTTCTGGGGCCACCTTATGTGTAGCCCAGCCACCCCTAGCCCCCGACTCTCTTTGCAGGGCTCTTGTTAGAAGCCTGCCTCCCTGGCCCGCAGTTGGTTGATTTGGTGTGCCCACTGGCCCTCAGCAGGCCTCTCAGAGCCTTCATAAAGTTTGTAACTAGCATTGCGGTAGAGAGCTGTGGTGGCCTGAAAGAGAATGACCCCAGAGGGAGCGGCACTATGAGGAGGTGTGGCCTTGTTGGAGGAGGTGTGTCATCGTGGAGACCAGCTTTGAAGTCTCTCACATATGCTCAGGCTATGCTCAGAGTCTGAGACCACCTCCTGTTACCAAAATGTTGTCAAGATATGAGAACTCTCAGCTCCTTCTCTAGCACCATGGCTGCCTGCGTTCTGCCTTGCTTCCCTCCATGATGATAATGGACTAAACCTCTGAACTGTAAGCCAGCCACCTCAATTAAACATTGTCCTTTAGAAGAGTTGCCATGGTCATGGTGTCTCTTCGCAGCAATAGAAACCCTAAGACAAGAGCCAATCTAAAGATGTAACATAGGCCCAGAGGCCATGATTCTTGCCCTGTGCACGGAAACAAACTCCTCACTGAGCTGCCAGGAGAACAGGGAGTGGCGAGGACCTGCAGAGAGGATGTGGGGCTCCCACCCTGACTCCGCTGTCCCTGGACACAGCCAGCTGCCTTCTCACCCATCTTTATGTTCAGGTCACCTTCTTGCCTGAACTCATTCAAGCTGGCATT
This sequence comes from Chionomys nivalis, assembly GCF_950005125.1. Lineage (NCBI taxonomy): Eukaryota > Metazoa > Chordata > Mammalia > Rodentia > Cricetidae > Chionomys > Chionomys nivalis. Next base: position 63,178,153 of record NC_080088.1, read on the forward strand.
CGATCTTTTACGATCAAATAAGTCCAGAGTAAGATATCCGCCGTTAAAAAGACTGACATCACAAGTGTGTAGGAGTGAGGAAGGCCTCCCGAGAGACACTTGGGGTGAAAACACGTGAAGCTACAGAACAGTCGATGAGGAGTGGCCCCGCGCTGTGGCCGTTAAAATTGTCTGATTTTAATTTTAAGAATATTTTATTTTCTTTCGCAGTGTTGGGGGAAGTATGTGCCAGGCAAATATTCTCCTGCTAATTTACACCTCTACTTCCACATTTTGTTTCTAGTTTTAAGAAAAAATGATACACTAGCCAAAATGATAAGCTTTTAAACATGAAAAGGATGAGTAATATTGGGTGCCGAACTTCCAGCAGCTAGTATTTCTGAATAGGCAACAGACGACATCACGTTATCTATGCTTTAAGAAATATTATTGGTGCTTGGCCTCAGGCATACTAAGCCTGTGATCTGAAGCAGAGCTGAACCACTGGCTCCTCTTTTCTTCTTTCAGTGAGCTTTCAGTTTGAAGTAACTTTACATTTGTAGGAAATTTACAGAGCTAGGGCTCAGGGATGTGACCAGTCGGTAGAGTGCTTGCCTAGCGTGCAGGACGGCCAGCTTCTGTCCCCAGCACTGCATCAGGTCTGGTGTGGTGGCATACACCTGACACCTGCAGGCATAAGGATGAGTATTGAAAGTTCAAGGCTATGCTTGACGTGGTAGCAACTTTAAGACCAGCCTGTAATTCAGAAGCCCCTAACTTAAACAAACAACATGAGAAAGGAAGGAGGGAGGGAGGGAGGGAGGGAGGGAGGGAAGGAGGGAGGGAGAAAGATGGAGAGAGAAAAAGAGAAAGATTGCATAGATGAGTCCCCACAAACTCCTTAATCAGCTTCTCCTGATGGCGACATTCTGTATTCATCAAAGGTGGGACACTAACTCTGGCCTGCCACTTGTAGTTAAATTCCAGGCTTAGGGGTCATCAGTTTTCTCTCTGATCTCCCTTTCTTGTCCCGGGATCTCCTCTAGGATACCACACTGCCTTTAGTCATCATGCCTTCCAGAGTTTTCTGTCTGTGACCATTTCTCAGGCTTGCTTTGGTCTTTCAGATTGGGATAGTTTTAAAAAATACCCATCAAGCATTCCATAACTGTCCCCCAGGTGGCTCTTCTGATGTCTTCATGGCCAAACGGCAACATCTTCTCTTTTTTCTTTTAGTGGCAAGGAGAAAGGAATATCACAGGTGAATACTTTTGTAAGGGTGCACATTATCATCATAGCTGATGTTGCCGATATTGACCGTTTGCATAAAGAGTGCATCTGCCAGGGTAGGCACTGAACATCCTTCCCCATTTCCCCTCTTTCTCATCTCCCCTTCTCCCTGCCTTCCTGCTTCTCCCTTCTTTCTTTTCAGGGCTGAGGATCAAAGTCAAGCCCTTGAATGCAGGAAAAAACTCTACTGCTAACTTATACCAGCCCAGAAGTTTCTGTTTTAAACATTGGAAGCAAGTCATTGGAAGCAAGTCAGTGTCCAGCCATTTACAAAAGTTTGCGGCGGGGGGGGGTGGCTAGGTTCTGCTTCTTGGTGGATTACTTTTTAATTAAAAATAGATTTGAGGGCTGGTGAGATGGCTTTGTAGGCAAGGGTGCTTGCCTCCAAGTCTAATGACCTGAGTTTGATCTCTGGAAACCACGATGTGGAAGAAAAGAATCTGCCTGCTCTCTTCTGACCTCCATAGTAGAGCTGTGGTGCACACACAGACACACACGCACACACAGACACACGCACGCACACACACGCACGCACACACACACAAAGTAATTAAAAAGAGATTTGAAGGACTTTTGAAGGCCGGCTGTTGCTCAATACATTTTAAAATTCTAACATTCTTTCAACAAATCTGCATTGAGTACCTCAGTGGAGTGAGGGGGTTCTAGTTACTGATCTTAGGTGCTGAAAATAGAACAAAATTCATATTTATGAAACACAGACTTGTAGCCAGTATTGGATACACAGCAGATGGAGAAACCACTACAAACAAGCAAACCCCTCAACCCCATAGTTCTGAAGAGCTAAGAAAGGGACCTAACGTGAGATGAGATGAAGAGGACCCAGGCCCCAGGCAGAAGGAAGGCCAGAAGCAGAGAGCGCAGCAGTCTGGAGAGGTGGCCAGGGCCTCCACAGATGGTCAGGCTCCGGCACCCATCTTAACAGGCAGGCTGGAATTATAGGAAGGGCTTGCGACCCAACCAGACAGCATCTGAGGAGATAGTCTCAGCAACCCAGGACCGCAGCGGGCACTTTTGTGGTCGTTTGTTACACATATCTATGAAAACATAGCTACAGTGAGCAGGTATGCAGCCCCTGCTCTTCAGCACCCTCCCACCCACCAAGACCCAGAGCCTGGAGGAGTTTATCCCTGGGACTAAGACTTCCCTTAGATACTGCTCTGTCCCCACTGACACCCTCAGGCTCCATAACAGCCCCAGCCCGTCATAGGCACAGACCTTACCCCTAATTACAATCTAATTAATCTAACAGGACAGAATTGTCCTGAAAGTAAATCAAAGAGTCTGCCCAGATCTTAGCCAAAGCCAGAGCTAATTGAGAGCATTTTTCACCCTGGAGCCAGCAGGCAGCCCTAAGGTGATGGCTGTGTGGCCACCCAAGGAACATTATTGATTCTGTGATTTTTGTTTTTAGTATCAAAGCTGGAGCGTTATCAGCCCCAACAAGCTACCTGCCCCCAATGAGCCAGTCGTACAGATAAATAACAGTGACAAGCAGGGAAAGATCCACTCAGCCTGGCCACATTGGGAAGAAGGACAAATAGAGACCCAGTGATGCCCCCAACCAAGTCTGCCGTCTTTGGGCATTGACTTGAGGTGTAGCTTTAAATAGAGAGCAAGGGATAACCCTAACTAAGCTGTGATCGAGGTGTGGTCCTCACACATCACCGGTCTCTGTCTTGGTTCCAATCTGGTAAGGAGGTCTGATAAGTAGACAGAATGGTGTGAAACCTCTCCCAGGAAAAATTCGATAGCAACAGAGTGGGTGCATAACAGAAGTAAACACAGCCAGACACGAGAGAGCGGAGCAAACAGCAGGCAAGGAGAACGAGGAGAGCATTTCTAAGGCAATACTCTCCTGGGAGGGGATTTTATTTGGGGGGCTGCCGCATATTCGTGTAGGGTGAGACAATGTCAAGAGTACATTCCTGGGTATGCTTGATTTGTACCTAAGGGTTTAGCTGAAAATATAGGGGCTTTAAGGTGCATTAGCCCAGAAAAATGTCCTTGAGAGTTTCTGTCTTGTTTTGTTACTATAAATAAGAATGTAAATATGAATGGCCTCCCAGAGGCTCATATATTTGAATGCTTGGTCATCAGGGAGTGGCACTATTTGAAAGGATTAAAAGAGTTAAGAGGTGTGGACTTTTTGGAGGAAGTGTGTCACTGGGGGTGGGCTTTGGGGTTTCAAAGGCCATTGCCAAGCCCAGCCTCTCTGCTTCCAGATCAGGATGTAGCTCTCAGCTACTTCTCCAACATCTGCCTGCATGCCACCATGCTTCCTGCCATGACAGTAATGGACTAAACCTCTGAAGCTATAAGCGGGCCCCCAATTAAATGCTTTATTTTATAAGAGTTGCCTTGGTCGTGGTGTCTCGTCACAGCAACAGAACACTGATCAAGGGGGTTACTGATAGTTCCTTCTCTGGCTGGCACCAAACTTTCAGCTTCCTCTTCTTCCAGCATGAGATTGCTAAGAAAATTTTAACTCTTTGAGTACCAATATTCCAGTAGTTTTATAGTATAAGTAACTGGCTTTAAAATATCCTTTCTCACTTGATGGTATGATCCTCTTGCTGAAGACACCACACACTTTGATCCCAGGACATTGAGAAATCAAGTTGGTACTGACCCTGAAGCTTCCTCCCTGCTGGCTGGATTTCATAGTACTGGAAGGTGCCCTGCAAGCTGTTTGGGGTAGGGCAGCCATCAGTAGTATTACAGCTGTGATTACAGTGAGCCACGATAATGACTGGCACATGACATGCCCGTGAACACAACAGTAGAATTAACATTCTAGGGGTAACCAAATGCTTTCTGATGGGATTTAAGCCCTATTCCCCAGGAGGAAACACATCCTTGTACGGTAAATCAAGCCAAGAACCAGTGGTTGGGAAGTTCAAGCACCCCTCCCCCTGCAATCTACTACTGTTATTTTGATGAATGGATACAGTATCAAACTTCTCTCTAAATTTATATCTCTATATTCGTAGATTAGTGAAGGTCTCAGACCTCAGCAGAGACATTTCTTCTTCCACTTGGGTGGCAGCTAACACAGAAGCTCTCAACTGATCAAAGTGCAGGAAATAGGCTGTGGAGTGCAGCCACCTGAGGAGCATGAAGTTCAAGGGAGTGGGGCACGGGGGGGGACACGGGGGGGGCTGGAGAAGTAAGGGGGAGGAATGGGGGAGGTGAATCTGATCGAAACACATTGTACGTGTGTATAAAATTCTCAATAAACAAATAAGCATGTTATATAAACACTATCTTTTCTCTGCCTGGGGGTATAGCTCAGTCAGTAGAGTGCCTACCTAGTGTGCACAGAGTTCCCTGACCAGCACTGTGTTGTGGTACAGGCCTGTAATCCCAGTTCAAGAGGTGGAAGCAAGATTAGAAATTCAAGATCATCTGGGCCATAGTGGCTCATGCCTTCAATCCCACCATTTGAGAGGCAGAGGTATGTGGATCTCTGTGAGTTTGAGGCCAGTCTGATCAGCAGAGTGAGTTCCAGGACAGCCAGAGCTGTTACACAGAGAAAACCTGTCTCAAAAAACCAAAACCAAAAAGTTCAAGTCATCTTCAGCTATAACTAAGTTTGAGACCGACCTGTATTGCTTGAGATTCTGCTTCTAAACTGACTAAGTAAAGTATCTTTTCTCCTGCGCAGCAGTCATGCTAAGATAGGTCCCTCGAGAGAGCTGCTTTTAGAGATATCCATGGGCTCCATCTTCTGAGTTCTCCCCAGGGTTTCTTCTTCTTGAGGTCAATGAGATTAAAAAGCACCTGTTTCCTTCCTGCCCTTAGTCCTGAGAGCATGGGTGTGGAGGGTGGAGAAAGGGGGACTGTGTGGAGCCCAGTCTTCCCATTCTGTTCCACACTGGTCTTAAATTTTCTAAAGGGAAGTGATTTACCCCTGCACCTACATCAGAGGGACAAGATCCTGAGGAAGCCCATCCTCCTCCTTGGGTGCAGGTGACCTGAACTTCCCGGGGTCAAGGGAAGTTGCTATAAGGATCTTGCCCTCTTTCCCCTGAACCTCCTCCATACAGCCGACAGAACCACGTGGTAGGCGTGAGTAACACTGAAGATTGCTTTACAGTTGTGATTTTCTTTAAATCCAGCCTGATGCCTCTTCTGGTTCTTAAGAGCTGCCTTCCAGGGGTTCTGTAGACAGGAGGGTCTGGAAGGCACCCTCCCAGCAGTTTTCCTCATTCCAGAGAAACTGCAGTGAACCAAAATGGCCAGAGGGCGGAGCTCTTCATTAACCGGGAAATAATGAGGTTCCATATTGAACTGATAGCCTAATTAAGTATCAGCCAGCAGTGTACGCTGAACATTTTAGACAAATAATACGCCCTCAAGTGCCAGTAGTTGCTGCAGCTGTTAGCGAGCATCCGTGTAGCAGCCGCGATCACCTTGCCCCTCTCCTAGGAGACTTGAATTCAAATGTAGCAACTTTTGGACCTGAACCAATAAGATAACACCAGTCCTTGGGGTTCCAGTCCCCTCTTCTGACTTCTGTATGCACCAGGCATGCACATGGGGAACATACATCCAGGCAAACACTCATATACATGTTTAAAACATAGAAGTATTTACTGCTTTAGCAAAGGACCTAAGTCTGGCACCTGGGGCACATGGTAGCCAGAAAAGGGCACCAGATCACCTGGAACTGGAGTTATAGATGATGATGGTGATGACGATGGTGGTGATGATAATGGTGATGATGATGATGGTGATGATGGTGATGATGATGGTGATGATGACGATGGTGATGATGATGATGATGGTGATGACGATGACGATGGTGGTGATGATGATGATGATGATGACGATGGTAGTGATGATGATGGTGATGATGATGATGGTGATGATGATGGTGATGATGATGATGGTGATGATGATGATGATGATGGTGATGATGATGATGATGATGAGCTATTGTGAGGTTATAGGAACTAAACCTGGACCATCTGCAAGAGCAGCAAGGGCTCTTAACCAGCGAGTCATGTCTCCAGGTCCTCCAGGCTAAGTTAAACATCTTTTGAGTGGTTCAGTTGGTAGAGTATGTAACCGCCCAGTGGGTCAGTTATTCTAGGGTTGTAACCCACCTGGCAGGTCAGTTATTCCAGGGTCCCGAAGAGGCGCTATCTGAAAAGACGTGGGCGGGAAGGACGAAGGAGACCAAGCAGAGTTCTTGTCAAGGTCTCCGTTTATTAGCGTAATGGTTGTGGCTTATATAGCCCTTAAATGAGGAATTTGGCTTGGGATGGGGGCAGGGGCATGGCGAGGGCAGGAAGGGATCTTGCAGCAATGGTCACGAGTCGACACTTGGTCACGAATCGGTCACGAGGTCTCGAGTCGGTCAGGAGTCGACACACCTAGTGTTCTCTATGCAAGCGGAATCGTTCCTTTTGTGATTCCAACCACAAACAGTTCTCTAGATAGTTGGGATGTGGGGCGGGTTCCGCTAACAGATAGTTCTCAAGATAGTTGGGTGTGGGGTGGGCTCTGCCAACAAACAGTTCTCAATACAGTTGGGGTGGGGGGCTTTCCACAAACATCCCCAGGACAATGGTCCTTGCTATAGTCTTTGGGAAAATGGCTCCTGACAATCCTTCTCTTGGGATCCACAAATACAAATTTTCTTATTTCACCCAAAATGGAGCCTTGCCCCGTCCACAGAAATTCATTGCTCACTTGCCAATCTGCAGGCATTTCTTCAAATGCTGATGATACAGCGGGAAGAAACACACAAAGCCGTGTTCCCTGCAACTAAAATTCTAGTGAGGGAGACAGAATAAACACAATAAGTAAAGAAGGTAAGTATCACAGCAATTCTCTCCTTTAGAATTATAAATTCTGTGAGACGTGGTAGCGTACACCTTTAGGGAGGCAGAGGCAAGCAGATCTCTGGGAGTTTGAGGCCAGCCTGGACAGCAAAGTGAGTTCCAGGACAGCCAGGGCTGTTCCACAGAGAAAATAAAGGAAGAACTCTGAGTAAATTGCCAAAGATGAAAGGATGGTGGGGCAATTTTAGATAAAGACTTGGTATAGAAAGAGCAGAGGGCCACACCTATACATAGAGAGCAGGAGTAGATTCGATATCTACTTTTAAGATGTTCTTTAATGAGAGAATATAAAAGTCCCAATGCAAACAAGAGGTACAGATCCTTGGAGAGGGATCATATAAGTGATTGGAGGGGCCATTTGGGCCATGGGCCATGTGGCAATAAATAGATGAATAGAAGTGGGTTAATTAAATGTTAAGAGTTAGTTAAGAATAAGCCTGAACTATACATTAAGCATTCTGTAATTGACATTAAGCCTCTGAGTGATTTTTTTAGAAGTGGTGCGGGACAGAGCAGGACAGAGAAACCTCTGTTTACAGGCTATAGCAGAGTTCAGTTTGAACATGTTAATTTGAAATACTGATGCATCTGCAGGGAGAAGTCTAGAGTTCTACCTGGAGGTGACCTGGGCAGGAAGGTAATGTTTTAAAGCTGAATTACATTACCAAGCGAAGGACTAAAGATCTCTGGGAGGGGAGGCTAGCCTGGCCTACTTAGCAAGTTCCAGGCCAACCGAAGCTGCATAGTGAGACCCTATCTCAAAAGAAAACCCAAACAAACAAAAAATTTAAATGATCTGTAAGTTCCTTGGGAGAGGGTAAATGGAACAGAACACACACACACACACACACACACACACCATTTCACAGTACTAAATACATACTCAAACTGAGATGTTTTTGACTCCTCGGACTTCTGCATCAGATCTTGGTAGGACCTGAAGACCCAGTTCCCAGCCAAAGGTTACACTAACTGTCTTTGCCTCTCCTGAGTATACAACCCACCATGACTAAGCCATCTAGTCAGCCCTTGGTTGCCTGGGGCCTATGAGTGAGTGTGCCTGCCACATTCACTCAGGAGGATGAATTGGGAAAGAGGCACAGGTATGATGCCAAACTTAGTGCCGACACCCGATCGGCATAGCCCACTACAGCCCAGAACTTCAGGACTCCAATGATCCTCCTGTCTTAGCCTCCCGAGTAGCTGGGACTACCGGCGTGCGCCACCACGCCCATTTGCGCCTGTGAATCATGTAGAAGTCGACTTGTGGCATTTCCGGAAGAAAATTCCAGAGTGCCAGACACCTAGGGCTTGGCTGAGTGATGGGTGGGTGCAGGCTCTGAGTATTCACACCCCCTACATCTCACAGAGCCCCTTCCTTGTAGGAAGGACACACCCAGCCAGGGGAGTTTCAGATGTGCTTCCTGCAGCCTGGGACTCAGACCCAACGCTGGTCCTAGATAGAAGAAAACCTGCATGTTTATATACTAGCAGTTTCAAATAAATGGAGGGAGGTGCACAGCAGTTTGGCTGCGTCTTCCAAAATTAAGCCTTATAGTTCCGCTTTTAGAAATCTGTCATCTGATTTACTTGTAGAAATGCCCGGTGCTGGGTGTATAATTACATTCCCTATAACATACTATTATATATAAAAAGGCAGATGATATAAATAGCTACCAAATGGCAAATGGGTAATTGACTAAATTACAGCACACTTGTGCAGTGAAATATATCTTTGTAGCCACTACCCAAGCTGGTGGGAAAGATCCGTAATGGACGCTTTTAAATAAGACAAGAAAATTAAAGATCTGATATGGGATATGACCAATTGCGAGTCTATATAGCCATATGCATGTGTTCTGATGGTCACATTTGCTAAGAATTTTCTAGAAGTAATCACAAGAAACCTCTGTGTTATACTATTTCTGGTTGGTAAGAGGAGATATTGAGGGACAGTTTTTTACATTATGCTTCTGTTGGGATTTATCATCAACGGACTTAGCATTTCTATAATTAAAATAACAAAAAAGTGCTCCGACAACAAGCACATCTGAAACAACCTGCCTTCAGGTTGGAGAGATGCCGGGGGGTGGGGCGGGGTAAGAGCACTTACAGCTCTTCCACAGGAGCCAAGTTCAATTCCCAGAACCAGCATTAAGGCTGCTCCCAACCAATAGTCACTCCAGCTGTCGGGGCTCCAACACATCTGGCCTCTGCGAGGACCTTCACTCATGTGTGTACACACACGCACGCACATACACACAGCACGCACACACATGCATGCACACACACATACACAAAATTTAAGGGAGCTGGAGAGATGGCTCAGTGGTCAAGAGTACTTACTGCTCCTCAGAGGACTGGCGTTCAAGTCCCAGGGCCTATATGGTAGCTCACAAATGTCTGTAACTCCAATTCCAGGGGGTCAGACACCTTTTCCTGGCTTCCATGGGCTACCAGGCACTCAGATGGTCTACAGACATGCACGTAAACAAAACACCCATGCACATAAAATAAATTTTAAAAAATTTTAATTAAAAAAAATTAATTGGGCATGGTAGTGCTACCGCACATCTTTAATTCCAGCATGTGGAAGGCAAAGGCATGAGAATCTCTGTGAGTTCAAGGCCAGGCTGGCCTATATAGTGAGTTCCAGGACAGCCAGGGTTACACAGAGAGACCCTGTCTCAAAAATAAAAATAAATAAATAAATAAACTTTTCTGTTTCATTTAGAAATACATAAAAGGAACTCAGGATTAAAATATCATGCACTGAAGTACATTTCCTTCAAGGTGAGTTTGAGGAGGCTACCAACTGGACAGTGGGACATCAGGCCTCCAGACTGTCAGACTCTCACAGCCCTGTCTCAGGCCTGCAGCCTCTGGGTGGTAGCAGCCCCGTAGCTGTCCTGACCCATCCTAATATTGTGGGTGTAGGCAGTAGATCAGAGGATTTCTCTCTTCCTAGGGAAACAAGTCAAAGGTCAGGGCTACCCAACCATGAGTAAATACCAACGTCCCCAATTTCGAGAGCGCCTAGAGATGACCTGTACCCTAGTTTAGCGTCTACCACAGCTGGCTCTTGGCTGTTTGTCTGGCAGTTCGCAGACCTCACGAACTAGACTGAATTCATTTCTGTGGTCCTGGTGCTTGGCACAGCTCCTGGCACATAGGTGATGTTATACAAACATCCGTTGATGTGACGTCAGTCTCGCTCCCCTGACACATCTCTGGGTGGCTTTACTCTTTGGAGTTTCGAGCACTCAGCTCTCTGAAGGTGGTCTGCACCCGTGTAACATCCGCACTCTGCATTCGGGAGACCCACCAGAAACAGGAATCTCTTCAGTTGCTTCCTTTTATCTATATTTGTTTATTTACTTATTTATTTTTGAGATACGATTTCTCTAGGTACCCCTGGCTGTCTTGGAGCTCACTCTGTAGAGAGGGCTGGTCTTGAACTCAGAGATCCACCTGCCTCTGCCTCCAGAGTGCTGGGATTAAAGGCATGCACCACCACTGCCTGGCTATGTTGCTCCGTTTAAAGTAGGATTCTAGTCTAGGAAATTTGGAAAAATGAAGATTGCTAATAAAACCAGTGCTATGGTTTGATTAAGAGCTGCCCCTCCCAGACTTGTGTTTAGAACACTTGGTCTCTAACTATTTTAGGAGGTTGTGGGAACTTTGGAAGGTGGGTCGAGCTGAAAAGGTCAGCCACTGGGATGTGCCTTTGAAAGTTATACCAGGTTGCCAGTCTACTCTTCTCTCTGCTTCCTGTCCATCACACCATGAGCGGTTTTTTAACTCCTTCTGTGTCATGACAGATTGTTGCCTCTGAAACTGTGAATCAAAATAACCCTTTTCTCCAATCAGTCTTAGATTGTGTATTTTGCCTCAGTGATGCAAAAGTAACTCACTTGGAAAATTGATATTAGGAGAGGAGATGTGGCTAGGACTAAGCCTGACCATGTCATTCTGAGGGCTTTGGAGCTGCTTTGCCAGAAGAAAATGGAGATGCAAGTCAGAGAAGGCCTAGAATGTTCTAAGTGGAGCTTACTGAGTAATTCTGGTGGGAGCTAGGAAAACCAGGATGATAATGACAATGTGAACCATAGGGGCTGGAGAGACGGCTCACTGATTAAGAGCACTGGTTGCTCTTCCAGGGGATCCAGGTTCTATTCCCAGCACCCACATGGCAACTTACAGCTGTCTGTAACTCCAGTTCCAGGGGATTTGACACCTTCTTCTGATCTCTCCAGGCACAAGGCATATTGTCAAGCATAAACATACATGCAGGCACAAAATCCATACACATAAAATAAGAAAATGATTTTAAAGTATGAATGATAAAAGATAGCTCATGGAGTTTCATAAGGAAATGGGGATTTCATTGGAAAATGGCCTAGAGGCGTTCATACAACATTATGGCAAAGAATTTGTCCACATCTTGTTTATGGCCTGGAACATTGTGGGATGCTGTTTAAGTTACTGTTCTATTGCTATGAAGAGATACCATGACCAAGGCCACTCTTATAGAGAAAACATTTAAATGGGGGGGACTTGCTTACAGTTTCAGAAGGTTAGCCCATAATCATTATGGCAGTAAGAAGACAGGCATGGCTCTAGAGCAGTGATTGAGAGCTTTGCATTCTGGTCCCCAGGCAGCAGACATAAAGCAAAAGACTGGGACTGGAAAGGACTTTTGAAACCTCAAAGTTCACCCCTAAGCTGGGTGGTGGTGGCACACGCCTTTAATCCCAGCACTCGAGAGGCAGAGGCAGGTGGATCTCTGAGTTCGAGGCCAGCCTGGTCTAGAAGAGCTAGTTCCAGGACAGGAACCAAAAAAGCTACAGAGAAACCCTGTCTCGAAAATCAAAAAAAAAAAAAAAAAAAAAGGCCACCCCTAATGAAACACCTCCACCAACAAGGCCACACCTCCTAATCCTTCCCAAACAGTTTCATTAACTGGGGACCAAGCATTCAAAAATATAGGCCTATAGGGTCCATTTTTTTCAAATCACCACAAAGGACAAATTTTAATATAATAGATAAGTAACTTGGGTGAGGAAATTTCAAGATAGCGTGGCATTCAGGTTGTGGCATAGATGCTGCTGCTGTTCATAACCAGGTTTACAGTAAGAATAAAAACAGAGGGGGAAGATTTGTAAATGTGAAGTTTGGCTAGAGAAGGTACAGATTTAAATCTGTGGGCAAAGAGGGTATAGTTGTTGATAAACAAGTCCTGGCAAGATGACTGATGGGTAAAAGTGCTTATTGCACAAGCGTGATGACCTGAGATCAACAACTGGAATTCACAGAGGACGGAGAAAACTGACTCTTCCAAATTATTTACCTTCTAATTTCTACACATGAGCTATGGCATGTGAGCATCTGTTCTCTCTCTCTCTCTCTCTCTCTCTCTCTCTCTCTCTCTCTCTCTCATGCACACACAGACACACACACACAAAGAAGAAGGAGGAGAAGTGCAAAAGATGTTTCTTTCTTGCAGCTTTTCTCAAATAATCACTCAGAGGCTTAATTACTTATAAGTGCTTGACCAATAGCTCAGGCTTATTACTAGCTAACTCTTATATTTAAATTAACCCATATTTCTTATCTATGCTTCGTCATGTGGCTCTTGGCTTGTTACCTCATTTTCTACATGTCCTGCTTCCTTAGCAGCTGACTGGAATCTCCATCTCCAGACTCCACCTTTCTTCCTCCCAGCATTCGCAGTTTAACTTTCCCACCTACACTTCCTGTCTGCCTACTGGCCCGTCAGCTTTTTATTAACCAATGAGAGTAATACATATTCACAATGTACAGAAGGGTTATTCCATAGCCGACGAGGAAGAAGAAAGGGAAACAAAACTACATGGTTTCCACTGTGGTTATAGGAAAGATGTCTTAAAGATATCGCTGGAGTTTACTTATTGTAATCTGAAGGGTGTAAAATTAGAAGCTTAATTTAAAACCTTTTCCTTGAGAAGAAAAAGCCATTGGCGACCTATTTTACAGGAGGCTGCTTACGGGAATAACAAAAAGAGACAGGTTGACTCCTCGCAGCAGCGCTGTTTTCTCCAAAGAAGACAGAAGACAAATGTGCATAACAATGTTCATCTACACTTCATTTCAACTGCCAAGTGCTGACCACTGGGGAAAACTGCCTTTCATCTAAACTGAAGATCACCAGACAATAGACAGAATCACTGGAATCAACAGCCTAGCTGCTCAGGTCAAGGTAGGTTTGTCTTCCTACAGATTTCTTAGTCCACGGGATCTTCTGGAGCCTGGCAGGCCTTGTGCTAAACAGCAAAAGGCAAATAGGACCCTCAGAGACCATGGAGGACCCCAAGGAGTACCTATATGTGGGAACCAAGTAAGTTCTGTGTCATTTTTAAATTAATAACTCAAGTAAAATGTTACCTTCTCAAAGATCTCTGATGCAGTTTGACAACTGGGGGTTTTTGTCAGTTTAAAAGTACAGCCTCACCAAACAAATTTTAGTAAATTACAAATACAAGTTATTAAAGGTGTGTACCTGCAAGTAATAAAGGTGTGAGGAAACTTACGTTTTCACAAACCCCAAAAATTCTTGTGAGATCCGGGGAGCCGAATTGAAGGATCCACCTTAAACAGGTCAGATACACCCCTCTCAATTCCCTGGGCCTAAATTTTTTTTCCCTAAACTTAGCTTTGTCCTCTGTTCTGTCGATACCTTAAACAGGTGTAAGAGACACCAGACATTTCCATACCACAAACACTAGACAGGAACACAGATTTCTGTCTGGATTAAGGCATGTGCCACTCTGCCCAGCTCCTCTCACTCTTGGTTGCTTCCAGCTCCTTCTCTCTCCAGTGTGGTCCAGTTTGTCGGCAGTACTTGGCTGAGTCCCTGCCCTCCATGGCTTCCAATCTAATAGGAGAAGCCAGTGATTGCTGGTGTCATAGCTAAGTTTTAACTTCTAGACTGTGTCCAACAGCCTTTGAGACGCCTGGTGTTGTCTTCTCCTCAGTATCCAATCCTCCAAGGAAATGGCTACCTGCCAAAGCTTGGAGGGGGTGTGAGGGAAGGGGTGGGCAGGGGAGATCATTGCACTCTTGGCTTAACATCGCAGGGTTCTCTTTCCTAGAGCTGACTCCTAGTCAGTGTGGCCCAGTTCTGAAGAGTGGCCCAGGCTGAAATAGCAAGCAAGGGATGGTGACCTTGATTTGGAGTGCTCCACCCCCTGCCATCCCATTCTTGCCTGTTTGACCACAGAAGCTAAACAGTGAGTGTCTTCATTGTGAGTTTCCTTTACTCTTCTTGTTGCCAGGACAAAATACTTGACACACACACACAAAACAACTTAAAAGTTTGTTTTGGCTCAGTTTATGAAGGTTCAGTCCCTCTTGAGGACAAAGCAGAGTTCCTGAGCAGGAACATGAAGCAGGGACTCTTCACTTCTGAGAAAGTTGCGAAGCAGAGAGTGGGAGGTCTAGCATTCTTTCCTGCTTTTTATTCCATCTGGGGCTAGAGCCAGACGGAGCTACCCATACTCAGGGTGTGTCTTCCCTCCTCGGGTGAAGCTCTCTGGAAACACCCTCATGGACACACACAGAGTTGTGGCTCCCAGGTGACTCCTAAGCCAGCCAAGTTAGCTCTGAAGATTAACCGCCACAGTGATTGCCCACTAATTGTGTGCCTGGGAGCTCAGGGCTCTGCTTGTCATCTCTGAAACACCTGTGGTCAAGCCTCCTTGGCTGAACTCTGATCTGCTAGTCATTATGGTAATTATGGCTTCCTATCAACTGGCAAGTAAGTGCCACCCCCTGGCTTCAGTTACTGATGTAGGGAGAAGGGCACCATCACCATGGGTATTGTCGTAGTAAAATTTACACCAGTTAAAGACTTCCATTGAGTTTATTTTCAATTCTAGAATTGGGTAATGCTCTCATAAAGAATAAGGCCTCTGAGGGGCTGTGCAGAAGTGGACTTCGCAGACACAGGGGGCCTTTAAAAGCACAAGCAAAAAGCAAAAAGTCAGACTGGGCATTTGGAAGTTCCTTTTCATAGGGACAGGGATACCTAACAATAAAATGCCCAATTGATCATCATCAGGCCACGTGCATGCTGACACAGGTCAACCCCTGGGCCAGGCACGGGCCCCACAAGCGCTCTGCCCTGCACCCCAGCCTTCTGCTGTTTCTGAAGGGGTCTGGGCTAAGGGAACTTTACTGTAACTCCCTTTGAAACTGGCCTGTTCCAGACCCTTGAGTTATCTCTAACCCTGGTTTCTTGGAAGGTCAGAGAAGCATCTTGGGGATGTAGAACTCTGGCATGTGACCCCTTTTCATTTTTGCCTGGTCTGTGTATGAGCTCGATCTAAATAAATGACCTTCCATATTTGCCAATATTAATAACCCCCACTTTGTGACCATTTCTCCTACTTACAAATATTACCGCCACTCTCTCCTAAACATTCCTGAGGGCCTTCAAAAATCACGTGTCCTCTGGGCCCGCCGCTCACACATACTTCCTGGTTTCTTCTGGTCTCACATTGAGTATTTACTCCTGTGTGCCCAATTTCTTAACCTTTTTGTTTATTCTCTAACATCGGCCAGGGCAATGCAGGCTTTTCCATTTCGGGTCTAGGAACTGGCTGCTACTTTCCTTAAATAGAGATTACAGGAGGCCCTGTTTCTGACCGATCATCTTCCCAGATCTGTACATCAAAACAAGAGTGGCCCAGACTAAGCCGGGCGGTGGTGGCGCATGCCTTTAATCCCAGCACTTGGGAGGCAGAGGCAGGTGGATCTCTGTGAGTTCGAGACCAGCCTGGTCTACAAGAGCTAGTTCCAGGACAGGCTCCAAAGCCACAGAGTAACCCTGTCTCGAAAATCCAAAAAAAAAAAAAAAAAAAAAAAAAGAATGGCCCAGACTAACATTGATACCATCTACCTGACACTAAGCCATGCTTCTGATCTTCCACACACCGGAAATTACAGAGAAAACGGCCAGTTTCAGTCACGTGACAGTGATTGTTCTTCTGTCTAATTCCTTATGCAAAAGAAGTGCCTTGAAATAATCGGACCAGTTTCCTGTCCTGTCTCTGTTTCCTACAAGGAAAGTAACTTTGAAGTGACTAACCTGCCTTTTGGGTTTGTGGTTGGTGTATTTCCAGCCTTTCTCTCTATGAATCCAGCCTCTTGGAACGAGAGCCTGCAAGATGGTTCAGTGTATAAAAGTACCTGTGCAAACGTTTGAACCTGAGTTCGAACCCTGAAACCCATATAAAGGTGGAAGGCGAGAATCAACTCCAAAAAGGTGCCCTCTAACTTCCATATGAGTTCTGTGGCATGCGGTGCGCATACCCGCACGCAAGCGAGCACACACGTATAATCTTTTTAAATTAAGAAAAAAATTTTTTCTATTCAGCCCATTGCTTACTCTCTTTTATGGAAGGAGGTGCCATCTAATTCTAGGACTGACAAATAACAGTCCATTAAGGTCTGTGAACCTAGCGGCTGGAGATGGCTCAGCTGTTAAGAGCGTTCGTTGCCCTTTCCGAGGACCGCAGTTTGGTTCTCAACCTGGCATGTGACACACAACAATCGGTGACTTCAGTTCTAGGGGATTTCATGCCTTTTAACTTGCATTGGCACCAGACACACGAGTGGTTCACGTGCAATCACTTATACATAAAATAGGATAAATCTATTTTTTTCTGAAGCAATTGCTAATAGTTGTTTAGTTCAGTCATTTTTTATTAAATATAATTTTTTTATACAAAAGCGATTTCTAAGCTCAGTCGCTGCAGTTTTGGCCTTGGACAGTGTCTCTGGGCTTCTGAAACCCGCTACAGGGCTGGCTTTACCTTCTTGAGGTCTCTACCAGGGTGCAAAAGCCAACATCCCGAGGGAGACTTGCACAGCAAGTCTTCACTATCCCGACTGCAGCCTCCTTGGTCGAAGCGACCAACTGAGTTTGCTGAAGATGCTCCAGGCTGCTCCAGAATGCAAGGCCTTGAATTTTCATTACTACGTGGTCTCCCTTGTATTTTCATTGCCACGTGGTCTCCCTTGTATTTTCATTGCCACGTGGTCTCCCTTGTATTTTCATTGCCACGTGGTCTCCCTTGTATTTTCATTGCCACGTGGTCTCCCTTGTATTTTCATTGCCACGTGGTCTCCTTTGTATTTTCATTGCCACGTGGTCTCCCTTGTATTTTTAGTACCACGTGGTCTCACTTGTGTTTTCATTAGCACGTGATCTCCTTTGTATTCTCACTCTTACTTTCCCAGAACTTAACCCATCACCCCAGATTTAACAAGCAAACGTTGTCTCAGGCTGTTGCCTGGGAGACCTGGGCGTGGCTGAGATCCCAATGACAGAGCTGTGTTCCTTCCTGATCCTTGCACTGGTGTCTGCTGGAAACAAGTCCATCCAGCCTAGAGGTGAAGACAGAAAACCGATTTTTGTAGAAAGATATGGCTTAAGGAAGATAACGTAAAAGCTAAATAGACATTCCAAACCATACACCTTCCACCTCCCCAAATGACACGTTTTTATTGAAAACAACTTGGGACAGAGCTAGGAAGCTTCTCCAGACAGCAGAGGAGAATTAAGGGGACACCAGAAGCTTACTTGATTCAAAACCTTTGGTCCACTTTTGCTGATCTCATCGTTCATAGTATTCCAGGTTCTGCCAAGAATGGAAGGCAGGGCAGCCAGTAAACCGGCTCTGAGCCTTGACAAGCCCTTTGAGTTCAGAAGAAAGAGTTGAAGAAGAAACCTCGGGGAAAATGTACAGCCTACCACATCCAGGCTTCTTAAAAGTTCAAAATCAATGGCTTTGCACACAAATTCAGTTCCACACCCTTCTGAAAATGGTTTGTCACTAAGGAAGGAGACTTGTCATGGTGAAACTGAATGTGATGGCTCACAATAAACATAACCGAGAGAGGGCGAAGAAATGCTTTTATTACTGGGGCAAGTAACAAACACCGCTGTGAGCCCCAGGATCAAAGGGCTTTTGCTGAGGGAAGTGTCACAGGCACCTATAGAGAAGTCTGCTCACCGTATGTAAAGGTGGGCATTTCTGAACTGGCTTTGTTCAAAGTAGCACATCACCTCCCCCAAACCATCAAACAAACAAACAAAAAGGCAGTAAGAACTCTTGTGCATAGGGAATTTGATACTATAAGAAACAAAGTGTATCCTAGGTCACCTAAAAAGAATGTCACAATGAGCCAGCAATTTTTGGTTCCTTGAAGATTTCTCCGGAGGGACTTAGCTGGAAGGTAGGCAACACTGAAGAAATATTAGCAATTTTAAATTCAAAGGAACAGAAAGCCCTCGCTAAACTGGCAAACACAGGCAGTTATCCCTAAAAATACAAAATATATAGATTGAAGAGAAAAGGGGCGCCAGGAAAAAGAATGGAGCTAATCCTGTATTTAGGGCAATAAACAGATTAAGAAATGGAGTAAAGGGAGTGGTGACCTCAGGGTAAGACCCTGCCCAGCCAAGCTTCCATCTCATGAAAAGAAATTACAGAAAGGCAGACACACACACAAACACACACACACACACACAATGGAATTTGCCTCTGTTACTTATGAAAGCTGATCAGGCCAGGGGTGTGGCTGGGGTATCCCTGTCTGGAGGCCCAGTGTGAAGGTGAAGTCTGGATTGCCTGGGAGACCCCCAAGATGTTGGAGATTCCAGAGTCCTGGGAATACCTGCTGAAGAAAGCTGCTAACAGGGAGTGGAACAAGCCAGAGAGAAAGAAATGTGTTGCAGTCAACAAAGCTGAAAGGAGTTGGAGGTCTGAAGAGCGCTTTGACATCAGACGTGGAGATGCAGTTTGGAGTTTGCCCAGCTGGTTTTCGGTCTTGCTTTGGCTGAGCATTTCCTCACTAAACTCCCTTCCCTTCATTTTGTAATGGTAACATATATCCTGCCATTATATGTTGAGAGTATGTGATCTGTTTTTTCTTTTAATTTTGATTTTTTAAAGGATTACAGTTAAGAGATTGCATGAATCTCAGAAGAGACTATAAACTTTGGACTTTTAAACATAGTTGAAACTGTGATAGACTATGGGGTCTTTTGAAGTTGGACTAATGCATTTTACATTATTTTATGGCTACAAGTCTATGGGGGCCAGGGAGTGGAATGTGGTGGTTTGAATAGGCATGGACCCCATAGACTCAAGTGTTTGAATTCTTGCCTGTAGGGAGAGGCACTAGTAGGTGTGGTCTTGTTGGAGTAGGTGCAGCCTTATTGGAGGAAATGTAGGCTTTTAGGTGTCATATGCTCAAGCAATTCCCAGTGTGGGGCACAGTTCACTTCTTGTTGCCTGTGGATCAAGATGTAGAACTCCCAGCTCCTTCCCAGGCCCACGTCTGCCTGCATGCTACCATGCTTCCTGCCATGGTGATAATGGACTAAACCTCTCAACTGTAAGCCATCCTCATTCAGATGCTTTTCTTTATAAGAGTTGTCATGATCATGGTATCTCTTCACAGCAATAGAAACCCCAAGACACCCATTATGTATAATTAATATATGCTAATAAAATTTTTAAATAAAAAATAGTTTCCATACTTTATAAACATAATGCTACAAAATAAATATTCTTGTTCGGAGAAATGAAGACATAGCAAGAAAGATCTGACCGACAGAGTGAAAGTCAACAGGACAACTCCAGTTCCTTCAGTTCCAGGTCTGGCATCTGAGGCTCCTCATGGTAGTATCTATACCACAATGGGCTTGGGCACACGCAGACTTCCTCTGTAAACATCTGATCTTTCTCTTGTCTCCCCTTTCCTGGGGTCTCCATTTCAACTAAGGGCTTCACCTTCAGCTTTACAATCTAATCAGAAGTTCTGGGTGGGAGACAACCCTGCTACACATTTTCTGGAACTCCCATGAAAGCTTCCTTACCTGGTAATCCCAAATTCTATGCTCCTACAAACCCAGCTGGTACCAGGCATTTTCTTTTAGGTCACCAACCAGCTCCCAAATCATGACAGGGACTTATTAATAGATTTTAATGCTTGACCTTGGTTTAATCTGTTTATCTACAGTTTGCCTCGAAGCTTTTTACCTTCCTTCCTCCCTCCCTCCCTCCCTCCCTCCCTCCCTCCCTCCCTCCCTCCCTCTCTTCTTCCTCGCTCTCTCTCTTTCTCCTTTCTCTCTCTCTCCTTTCTCCCTTCCTCCTTCCCTTCCTCCCTCCCTCCCTTCCTTTCTTTCTTCCTATCTTAATTTCCTGCTGTCTCCTTGTCTGACTGGCAGCTGCCTGACTTCAGGCTCAGGGAGTATCTATCCCTCTCTTTCTCCCTTATTCTTGTCTTCTTCTCCCTTTCCTACTAATTCTGTCAGCCAACCACACCTATCCCTCTACTGCCTAGCAATTGATGGTTCAGCTCCTTATTAGACCAATCAGGCATCTTAGGCAGGCAAGGTGAAACATTAACAAAGGCACGTTCACATAGTTAAAGTAATATTCCACAACACAGCACTGTATGTTTTAACAAATAAAGCTTTCCTGAAGACCAGTGTGCAAAGCCTAACCACTAGAGGCCAGGGAGTGGTGGCACACACCTTTCTTTCATCCCAGGACTCAGGAGAGAGAGGCAGATGGATATCTGTTAGTTCAAAGCCACCCTGGGCTACACAAGATTGAATCTGTCTGAAAGAGAAACAGAGCTCACACAAAGGTGATCCCAGTACTTGGAATCCCTTGCCTTTAATTCCAACACTAGGGAGGTGGAGACAGTAGTGATATGGCCAGGCAGAGAGAGGAATATAAGGCAGAAGGAGACAGGAACTCAGTGGAATCTGAGGTTTGGTGGATCCAGTTGCAATCTGAGAATTGCCTGTAGTCAGAGAATGAAATCTGAGGGACAGTTTGAGGACAAGACTGCCCCTTCAATCTGAGCATTGGTAGAGGTCTCTCTAGTGGCTGACTGTACTGCTTCTCTGATCTTCAGAATTAATCCTTATATCTGAATCTGGGTTTTTATTAAGACCAACTAGAATTCATGCTACACAGCACCACATAGACGTCAATGCCAAGTTCTACTGTCATTGGGTAGCCTGGACCCTCTGAACCACAGCTCCAGTGAGTCCGTGTGTCTTCCTGCTGAGGCAGGTACCCTGAGGCCTCTTTGTTCACACACCCTCTTCTCAGATGAGACTTCATTGTTCCACTAGAGCAATTTATGGGCATGGTCTGCTCTCAAGGCACCTTTCTTATAGTCCCAGAACAAAGTTTGAGAGTTTCCCTTAATTGCACACTAATTAATTAAGATCACACTAATCTCTTCAGCATGTACAGCTGCTTTGTTCATACCTCCTTGATTCCAACTTGTTCTCCACTCTAACTGCCTCCAGACTCCTTTGGTTTATGTCTTTCTGCTCTCTCTCACTCTAAATTTAACTAAGAGCAGCGAACAGTAACCATGCTGCAGGCTGGATACTGTGCTGTCCTGAAATTTCCTCCTTTAAACAACTGAGCTCGTGGCTTTAAAGTTTGGTCTCAATCAAGTCCTCAGGACATAGAACGCAGCCTGGCCCTTCACTAGAATGTGACACAGCCCTAACAATTCCCAGTAGGGGCCTTGTTCCCTAAGAAGTCTCATGAACACAACCTCCACCATCAGTATTTCTAGATTGCTACAACCATTCACTTCCTGGAAACCTGATTTCCTTTAAAAAATTGAATGGGTGTTTTTAGTGTGTTCTCACTGAAAACCGTCACAGATAACACAAACTCAGAGATAACCTTTTTCCCCTTTAAAAAAATCAAGCTAAAGCGGACCATGGCATTGCAGTGGCAAGATTTTGTAGAATCTAGCACTATGAAACACTTGTAAAATGTAGCTGTCGGGATTGGTACTGGCTAAGGAAACCACTGAAGAAAAGCCATACCCCAAGAGGCTGTGGTGGCTCATATCTGTAATCCCAGCATCTGAGAGCTGAGGCAAGAGGATTGCTGGAAGTTTGAGGCCAACCTACACGTGGAGATCCTGTCTCAAAACAAAACAAAAACCAAACATTCAAAAAAAAAAAAAAAAAAAACCAAACAAACCAAAAAACCCAGCTAAACCATTCAAACAAGCCAGCAGCCATGCCATTCTTCTGAAACAGTGACTCAAACAAAATGCCCCTCAGTGGGTGCAGAGATCTCAAAAGAATGGTAAATATTCACAGTGGGTAGTATCCAACCCTAAAAATGAAATCTTGTCATTTGGAACAATGCAGATGGACATTGTGTTGAGTGAGGTAAACTTCACAGAAAGGTGATGTTTGTAATGCCAGTTCTCAGGGATCCAACACCCTCACACAAACACACATCCAAGCAGAATACCTATGTACATAAAATTAAAAAGAAATTGCTTTGATGTCCATTCTCCACCCCTCCAGTCTCCCTTCCCATCTCCATCCCTTACTCTCCACATCTACAAAAGTCCTGTCTGAGAATGCACAGCACTGTCTTTCTGTATCTTAGTACAGTGTCCACCTGTGTTGCTCCAAGTGACAGATTTTATTCTTAGGGTTGAATACCCCACTGTGAATATTTACTATTCTTTTGAATAATCTCTGCACCAACTGATGGGCATTTTGTTTGAGTCAATACTTTAGGAGAGTGGCATGACTTTTTGTTTGTTTGACATACATGGGTGTATATTGAAGGACATGGGTCAAAGAATCCCAGGCTAACTCCAAGATATACTAATTATATTTTTCTTTATTATAAGGGGAAAACTCATAAAACAGAAATGAGAAGTCCAACCTCAGCTGTGTAGTGTGGGAACCACAGAGAGAGAGAGAGAGAGAGAGAGAGAGAGAGAGAGAGAGAGAGAGAGAGAGAGAGAGGAGAGCGCCCTGAGTAGACCAGTGGTTTTCTCTGGTACCCAAAAGGTCACACCCCAACCTGGTCCCACCTCTTAAAGATCATTGGCTGACAGAGATTCCCCATCACCTCCACCTTTTGTCTAAATAAGAGAGTTTCAAACCCTATACAAACTATATACACTAGGAACAGATATCAAGTATAAAATTAGGATTACAATCAGCATATACAACATTAAGCAAGGACCACATGCTAAATGTTTTAATAAACATTTTATCCTAAAGAGTCTTGCATTGGAAATGGCTAAATTGGCTAAATCATAAGAGGAAGGTAACTACAACTATCTAATCTTCAACCTCATTGAAGGCCTGAGAAGGGAGATGATATTAGGTAGGCAGGAAGTACAATCAGGCAGCTTTCAAAATGTGCAGTAGATGACAGAGACAACTGACTACCTGAGCATCACCCAAAGTCTCATTTGCAATGTTTAAGCAACCAACTTTGGCTAAGGCCTAGTATAACTGATAGACCATTTTCAGAGGCAGAAAACTTTTCAGAACTGTCTTACCCTGTCTTGGCAAGATTTGACAGTCTTTTTCCTTGTGTCCTGCTTGTACACTATGTACTTTGTCAGAGATCGTTGCATGGGCAGTTCCTTGCCCAAAGGCCAGTTGTGCCAAGAAAACAAGCTCCAAGTGGAATGTCTTTAGTGCTCAACATTCTCTTGGGAATAGATTGGTGCTGTCAGGAGCAATCATGTCTCACATCAGCAGAATCCTAAGTTATTTAAATGTTGTGTTCTGCAGATCATTGAAGTGGTTGAAGATTACTTATCTATGCAGAGTACAATCTCTATGTATCTAAAGAACCTAATTAATCTGACCATATGTATAACAAACATGAGTGACTTTTGACCTATAATACTTAATGCCTGAATAACTTAAAAACTAAGACTTTATATCAGAATATTAAACAATCTTTAAACAACTGTCTTTTACTTATTATAATAATATATAATTTTAACTTTTATTTTTTTAGATACATATGTTGGACCATTGTTTGTCTTATTTGTGCAGGAATACTCATGATGGCCATAACTTGTAATAAATGTGTAATTACTGAATCAGCCTTTTTTGAGCTCAAGGCAGTTGTCCAACGAAAACCTGAATAATGTCTGTGATGTAATGTACACGTTTTAATTTTCCAAATTTTGTAAAGTGGAACACATTTATCTGCCAGATCTCATTTCTTTGAGTACGCTTTGAGTTACTCCCTGCAGGTAATGGTATTTGGTTATAGAAAGAGCAAGTAGGACATTTCTTTATAATCTCCTTAGCTTGTTGTCATGTAATAGGAAACTCTTTTTTAAAACCTTTGCTATTGACATGATGTTTTTTACGAAATTTTGAGACCTTTAGCATACTTTTAATCAATAATCAATTTTTGCATTACCTTGTGTTAAAGGACCTGGCAGACCTGTATGGAATCGGATGTGTGTTATGGGACAAAGCCTATTCCCGATTATGTCTTAAACCTGAATAAAAAATTATGTCAATTTTGTATTAACTGGTATAAATGTAGAGGTTTTAATATGTAAGATAACTCTTTTTGCATAATCAGTAACTATATTTAGAAGTTTTAAAAATCCCTTAGTACCATGAGAATAGCATATAACTCTGCCTTCCTGACAGAAGTATAAGGGCTTTGTTCCACCTTACTCAATTCTTTTGATTTGTAACCTGCTTTCCCTGATTGATTTGCATCAGAACAAAATGTACGGGTTCCAGTTATTGGCGCATCACGTACAATTCGAGGAAGAATCCAAGTAGTTCTCTTTATAAGGTTAAGTTTATTGCTTTTGGGATAATTGCTACTAATTTTTCCCAAAAAGTTAGCACAAGCTCTTTGCCATGGTTCATTGTCTTCCCTTAACTTTTTAGTTTGAACCATTTGGATTAAAAACCTGGAGTTGAGGCCTGACGGTGGTGGCGCACACCTTTAATCCCAGCACTCGGGAGGCAGAGGCAGGAGGATCTCTATGAGTTCCAGGCCAGCCCAGTCTACAAGAGCTAGTGCCAGGACAGGCTCCAAA
Source organism: Chionomys nivalis (assembly GCF_950005125.1). Classification (NCBI taxonomy): domain Eukaryota; kingdom Metazoa; phylum Chordata; class Mammalia; order Rodentia; family Cricetidae; genus Chionomys; species Chionomys nivalis. The sequence goes on from NC_080088.1 coordinate 63,203,226, forward strand.
GCTACAGAGAAACCCTGTCTCGAAAAACTAAAAAAAAAAAAAATCTGGTCCACTCTGGAAAAGCAGCTAGCGAACCATCTCCTAAGCACTAAGTCATCTCCCCAGCCCCAAGATTCTGTGTTCCACAGCACATCGGGGAGACACGCTCACAACAGCATCTTCTATATTTTATACACAGGTGTTCAAGAGAAATGATTCCTGTGGAAGGCGAAGAGCACACTAGCTCCTTCTACTCCTTATCAACTTCCTGCACATGCATTGAGTCATTCATTGCCCTGTCACAGAAATGTGTGAAATTATTAATCATCGATTTTTTTTAAAAGTCATCCTGCCTCTCCATTTTTAAGCAAGTCTGTCTTTTGAAAACAGACTCTCCCTCCCTCCCTCCCTCCCTCCCTCCCTCTCTCTCTCTTCCCCCCTCCCTCCCCCTCCCTCCCCCCTCCCTCCCTCTCTCCCTCCCCCCCTCCCTCCCTCCTGGCCTGGAACTCTCCAGTCCTCCTGCCTCGTCTCTCAAGCGCTGAGACTGTCACCACTGTCACCATCTTTTTTTCTATTTTTGGTGTTTTTGAGGAAGTTCCAGTCTAACAGTCACACCTCAAAGGGAGACTGAGCCGCAGGAGAACTGAGTTGTGAGTTTGCTTTTTTCTTCCTGGCCAGGGCAGGGCCCTAAGGGCAGTCAGAAACTGGGGCCTCAAACCCTCAGAACAAGAGAGTCCAGGGCATTTGCTATCTAAGAGGTTTCTGGACAGGCTGAGGCTGTTGACCAGACCCCATGGCCTGGAGAAAAAGTTGAAAAGAAAGTTATGCCTTTGGTGTTGCAACTCAAATAGCCTGAAGGCCTGTGGCCTGGAAACAGACTGGAACAAAAAAAGCCCAGTTACCCTGTTCTTTCCAGTCAGGAGTGACTTAATCAAACATCAAAAGAGGCTTTGTATTTTAGTAAAGTAAAATTTTATGACAATGACTTCAAATACCGTGTTCCTGTGCTTCATGTAAGTGCCCTAGCTCACTTACCAGGCCAAGGTCACCCGAAATGGTCAAGCGGAATAAAACCAGGCCTGAGTTGGAGGGGCCGCAGCAAGACTGAGGCCGTAACAATTTTATTGAGAGCAATCAGACTTTTTAAATCTCTATCAGAAGCAGAGTATAATGACAATTTCTAGGATCAATACAGTTGTAGTTGCCAGAATGCAATGAAGTTTGCGAGTTAAACAGGACACACAAGATTAGTGTCTAAGACCAATTGTCCTGCCACGTTTCCATGTTTCCTTGACTACTAAGGGAACAGACAGAGAAACGCCAAGAGGCCTGAATGGTTCGCTGCCTGAGAGAGTGCGTTGGTCTCTCAGGAACTGGAAGGCACATTATGCCCCAGGAGCCAAAGACTCTAATCCAAAAATCCCATGATGCATGCCTCTCAAGGCAGCTAGGCAGGCCAACCCCATGGTTCCCTGCGACTCCCCCTTTTATTTATTTATTTTTTTAATTTTGGAGTATGCAAGTCAATCTTTAAAGCAGACATGGAGTAGCAGATCAATCTCCAGGCTATAATGCTGCCCAGTATAGACAAGAAAAACTTCCCAGCAACATGCCTATGGACCAAAGTTTAGAAGTCCAATTAGAGACAGAAAAATGACAAAAAAAATCTTTGTTAGGTTTGTTATTGTGCAGCAATGGAAGAAGTTTGAATAATGAATGGTTAATATTTAATTATACAAGACCTGAACATCAACACTAAACTGTCATGTGACCATCTTTGCCTGGGGAACCGTATGATTGGCAGTGGGGACACCCAAGATCTCAATCATTGACATAAACAGGAGTGTTACTCCCTTCCCAGTTAGCAGAGTGAATTACAGGCTGGTCAGGTCCATAAGCCCAATATGTTTCAATAGTAACCGATGCATTCAACAGTGACAGCAAGGAACAGTCACCCCTTCCCTTGAGATTTCACCCAGGCTTTCCCCTCAGTCACTAACTTCTTCTTCACCTGAGTCATTGTTGGTAGGCAGACTTGGTTCTTCGTGGTTCGACAACACCACTTCATTCTCTTCCTTTCCTTCAGGTGTAGCCTCTGGAGACACTTTGGAAGGTCTTTGTCCATCCTCCACAGGCTGAGTCATTTTAGGTATCAACACTGGCTTTTCAGCACCCTGAGGGAAACACAAACACAGCCTAGGCTCTGTGAATTGTGGAATCATTCCATTGACCTGAAACAGCATCTCCACAAAGGATCATGACTTTGAAGTTTTTCAGAGGGGCCCCAAAACATTCTGCAGTGTAGTGGCATTTCATTAGTATTTTAATATAAAAAGCTTGCCTGAAGATCAGAAAAGTAAAACAGCCACACTGGCCAGCCTTCCAGACCAGGCAGCAATGACACACACCTTTAATCCTAGTAGCCACGCTAGCTTGCCACAAAAACCAGTCGGTAGTACACACCCTTAATCCCGGAACTAGAAAGGATTGTAAAGCAGGAGGAGGCAGCTCCCACTCTCAGTTTCGTTTGGAGGTTTCCTATTGTTGCTGCTGTCTGGAGGGCTCATTAACCCCAACGACCACACAGAGCTGGGGCAAGACTGCAATTCACAGAACACAGCACTGCAAAGATTCTCCAGGCATTTGATTGCAGACCTGGAAGGGGCAAGGGCAAGGGCAAGTCCCTCTCCTGTCATGCATCCAGGATCACTTAATTTCCCAAAGACATCATAAGCAGCGTTAATATCATGTCTGGTGGCCAGATCCCTTACGGAAGGAGAGGTGTGGGTCAAACAACCTTTTAAGAAAGGCATTGATCTCCCTTTAATCCCAGCACTTGGGAGGCAGAGGCGGGCGGATCTCTGTGAGTTCGAGACCAGCCTGGTCTACAAGAGCTAGTTCCTCAGCACTTAGAGGCTGAGGCAGGGTGTGGGTGTGGGTGTGTGTGCGCGCGTGTGCACGCGCACGCGCGCGTGCCGTGAGTTCTAGTCTTTTCTATGCTACTTAGCAAGACCCTGACTCAAAGCGAAAGGGAGGTGGCTCAGTTTAGTTCCCAGCACCACACTGGGAGAATTACAACAATCTTTAACTCCAGCTCCACAGGATCCGAGGTGCTCTTCCGGCTACCTTGGGTACGTAAACTCACATGTACTTAATTCAGCACAGGCACACATACACAGTATTAAAAATAAAATAAATCTTAAACAAAACAAAACAAAAAAAACAGTGATTGAGATGGTATTGATGTACAGCCCAGCATGTTGTACAGCGTTGGCTCGCACCACCCGCTAAGCTCCGCTCCCAACCTACAGAAGCTAAGTCGGACTTTCTCACTTCTCCCTAACCAGGACCATTGAACCGCCTTGCTCCCACTTCGGGGCAGGACAGATCTTGGAGGATCTCACTGAAGCCAGAAGAGACCACACTTCTTTCAAGAACTGACACTAGAGGTCGCCCTTCTCCAACATTAGACGAAATTTGCGGCAAGATATACTCAGTCTGTTCAAAAGGCAGCCTGGGAGGAGGGAAGGGCTGCTGTTGCCCAAGCTCCTAGAACGTTCTAAGATCGCTGACTGACGAGAGGCCGCGATGGGCGATTCACCAGAAATGGATCGGTTGTGTCCCTTCTCTCCGCCTGCCTCCCCCCCCATCCCCCACCGCCAGCCTCCTTCTCTTTCGCAGTCACCTTCCCAGAGAGCTTAGGGTGCTGTGGTCTGGAGCAGGATGGAAAAGACAAGATCCTTTCTATAGTGATGAACCAGGAGCAACAAAGGTGTGCTCTCTACAGAGCACACCGTGTGCATCAACCGAGGGCGCTGCGGGCAGACAGCTGGACCTGCATCCATTTTTCATTGGCCTGATGATAGTCTCTGCGGACACAGACACCGTGTTAATGAAGCTCAGGGGTCTCATGAAACCCCCAGAGGCTGACGGAATCTGGCTTGTCTGCCAGTTTCTCTTCTTTGTGCTATTCTTGGCCAAACTTTTCTCAAATAGGTCTGCTTGTCTGTGTAAACGCAAGGTACTTCCAAAAGATAATACTGTAATCTTTCGTTCTCTAGCCAGATGCTATTGTCTGCTGGAAGCCGGAAGGTCTTGTTCTAGCTGAGGTTTGCAGGGTAAATGCCCATTTAAGTCAATAGGCCCTGCAGGCTGCTCACCCCCAGCAATGATGCCGGGTTCACATAGGAGAGTTACATGCTTCCCTTAGCAAACCACCCACGACTAGAAAGAAAACTGTCACAGGGAATAAAAGTGCAGCCAGGCATGGGCCCTGCTACAATTTGTACGCTCAGTGTCCTGTGGAGACTGGGTGATAAAGGGGAGGTCCCTACCATGACACTGCTGGGGACTATTGGGTGGGGTCTTGTGGAAGGTCTCAGGTCACTGCGGTTGTGCCTCCCAAAGGGATTGTGGTATCCCAGTTTGGCCTACATAGTGAATTCTAGGCCAGTCAGAGCTACATTTTGAGATGCTGTCTCAAAAACAAAACAGTAGCAATAAAGGCTTCCCACCTAAGAAGGACATGGATGGGAGGAGTCGTGAAGGCAGCCGTTGGGAGTAAAGGTAGGGAAGACAAGGCAAGAGTCTTTGAGTCGCTGCATGTAATACTGTAATACTGAAGTGTTTCTACTTTTACACTACTGAATTTCATTTATTTGCTTGTTTGTTTATTTTTATGTATATAGTGTTCTGCCTGCGGCCAGAAGAGGGCACCAGATCTCAATATAGATGGTTGTGAGCCACCATGTGGTTGCTGGGAATTGAACTCAGGACCTCTGGAAGAGCAACCAAGTGCTCTTTACCACTGAGCCATCTCCCCAGACCCCTATTACTGAATTTTAAAGTCTTCATTATACTGCCTCCCAGCAGACAATGCTAATCTAATTAAGGAACCGAAGGAGATTTTTAAAAAAATGGATCTCTGTGCTGTAAACTTAAATAAAATTATACATGGAGAACTGAGTGTTTTTGGTAGGTTTCTATTGCTGTCATAAAACACCATGACCAAAAGCAAGTGTGAGTGTGTGTGTGTATGTGTGTGTGAGTGTATATGTGTATGTGAGTGTTTGTAAGTGTGGTGTGTGTGCGTGCATGTGTATAGGGGTGTTGTTTCATTCATTGTCAGTTTACAGTCCATCATGAAGGGAAGTCAGGGCGGGAGTCCAAGCAGAGCAGGAACCTGGAGAAAGACCCTGAAACAGAGGCCATGGAGGGGGAGCTGCTTACTGGCTTGCTCCCCATGCTTTGCTCAGTTTGCTTTCTTATACTACCAGGACCACCTGTCCAGGGGTGGCCCTGTCATTGTGGGCTGAGTCCTCCCACATCAATAGCCCCAACAGACTTGTCCACAGGTCGGTCTGCTGAGGTACTTCTTCAGTTGAGGGTCCCTCTTTCCAAACGGCCCTGACTTATATCACCTTAAGTTGACAAAGCGCTAATGAACACATCAGAAAGTGAATTAATTTGGGAGATGTAGAATCTGGGACGATTTACATGTTCTTCTCTTTCTTCCCTTTTCTGTTTTCTCTTTTCTTTTGCTCTTTATTAAAAGTTTCTCAGAGCTGGTAGGGTTTTCCATTTTCCTCCAGGACCTCTGGTTATGGGAGGTTCATTTGACGGTCGCATGCATGGGATTGCCATGGCACCTGCATGGACCGGCATGGGCTCAGCATGGGATCCATATGTGATGTGGGATTTTATTGGTCAATAAAGAAACTGCCTTGGCCCATATGATAGGGCAAAATTTAGATAGGCGGAGTAAACAGACCAGAATACTGGGAGGAAGAAGAAGTGAGCTCAGATGCAGGGCAGCTCCTCTCAGAAGCAGACGCAATGAAGCAAGCCGCCAGGTCAGACATGCTGAATCTTTCCCGGTAAGACTGGTGCTATACAGATTATTAGAGATGGGTTGATCGGGATATGAGAATTAGCCAGTAAGGGCTAGAGCTAATGGGCCAAGCAGTGTTTAAAAGAATACAGTTTGTGTGTTGTTATTTCGGGGCATAAGCTAGCTAGGCGACCAGGAGCTGGGGCAGCAGGAACACAGCCCGCAGCTCCTACCACAGAAATATGGGAACTGCTTTGCTCCCGACCCTTATTTCCTTGAGAGCTCCTTGCTTGGGGGTCGCTTCTGGTCTCCTAGCACCACTTAGCACTGCTCAGTGCTACTTTTCAAAAACTCTCCTGCTGTCTTCACAATTATTTTAAAGACACATCTATCGAGTTGAAGGCTATGGGGTAATGAAGCCTGCAGAGAAAGTTTTGACTTGGTACAGTTGCTGGAAGATGGACAGCTCACCCCTGTTAGTTCCACCCACTGACCCAAAATAGGACATGGTAACTCTGGGGTGGGCACACAGGGATAGGGGTGGTAAATGTTAACCTAATCTGCCCCGCCACACACACACACACACACACACACACACACACACACACACACCTGGGGTCCTTGTCTGTAGTCACAGATTGCTCGGCCAGTGGTGTTTCTCCTCCCCAGGGTGACAGAGGATGTATGCACTGTTTCAGTCTGTGTCCGAGTTGTACTATTTTCAGATGCAAAAAGCTCCCCCAGTGGCCTTCTGTTCTTTCCTCTTCTCGGATGGATCAAGTTGCAAACCTTTGTAAGGCTGGGTAAGGTAGTGCACACCTGTAGCCAGTGCTCCTGTGGTGACAAGGGAGACGCAGATAGACGCCCCAGCAGCTTGAGGGTCACTTAGCATGGTACATATGACAGCAAACAAGAGACCTGCCTCAAAAAATGTGGAAGGCAAGGGTTGATCCCTGAGGTCATGCACCATGACACACATGTGCCTGAACACACATACACAAGGGGTTGTTTTGTAATCCCCCCAAATCTCTCATTGTAGTGCAAGGTGGTCTTGAATTTGCCATCCTCCTACCTTAACCTCCAGAAGACTGGAATTCTACAATATAATTTGCCTCCCAAATGAACCTTGTCTACGCAACTGGCCCTCAAACGAACCTTATCTTCTCTGTCATTCTGACTCAAAGATGGATCCCAAGTAGCACATTCTAAGCCCTAGTGGTGCAGGTATGTAGTCATGGTGACCAGGTAACCATTCAGGATCTGCCCCTGTAAAGGATTCCCCCATTGTGGCAGGAAGTGGGGGAGTCAAAGGGCTCTTTGCTATTTCTTCTTAGGCCCAAGGTGAGTTCCACCTCCAGGCAAGCTCTCCCCATGATCATAGACTCTAGTTTTCAGAGGCACCTGGAAAGTCAAGTGACTGGTGGGTGCCCTGGCACTCCTAAACCCTGGGTAGGACAGAGGAAAAACGTGGGACACCAGATACCTACTGTGTGCTATAGCAGGCTTTCTTGAACTGCTAGCCCCCAAATTATGGTACAGAGACTTCTCATTCATTACAAATTCCTGGCGTTAGCTTAAGCTTGTCTCTAACTAGTCTTTTTTTTAACTTAAATTTACCCATTTCTATTTATCTTGTGCTGCCCCAAAGTTTGTTTACCTCATCTTCATACTGTCTATCCTGCTCTTCTGCTTCCTCTGTGTCTGTCTGTCTGTCTGTCTGTCTGTCTGTCGGCTGGTTGACCCAAGTCTAGCTGGCTGGCTGTCCTTTTCTCTCTGCCCACCAGCTCCACCTCTCCTTCCTCTGCCTAGCTGTTGGCCATTCAGCTTTTTATTAGACCTATCAGAAGCCTTAGGCAGGCAAGGTAAAACAGCAACACAAACAAATGCAACACAGCTTTCCATAGATAAACAAACATCCTCTTCCACAACAGTGTGCTTGGTGCTTAACTACATTCAATCCTTCCAACAACACTGAGAAGTAAGTAGATGGTCAACCACTCCACCGCTAGAGCCAAAGAGGTCGCCAACTAGGAAGCCAGTGGTAGGTTGGGAAGTCCCTGGCTAGAGCTGTAGCATGGGCTCTGCTAGATCTAGTCTTTCTTTTTTTTAATATTTATTTATTTTTATGTAAACAATATTCTGTGTGTATGCCTGCAGGCCAGAAGAGGGCACCAGACCCCATTACAGATGGTTGTGAGCCACCATGTGGTTGCTGGGAATTGAACTCAGGACCTTTGGAAGATCAGGCAATGCTCTTAACCTCTGAGCCATCTCACCAGCCCCTAGGTCTAGTCTTATATGACAATGCTTTCTAGCCCTCTGGGCCTTGGCTCCTTCATCCCAACAGTGGAGAGGATGACCAGGATGCTCTTTCTTCCCATGGAAGATCATATGAAAAGCAACTGTCAGCTGGGGAGAGGGCTTAGTCATAAAGCTCCTGTCAGGCAGGCATGAGGACCTGAGTTCCGGTGTTGAGCCGGTGGACAGGTGTGTCCCTGGACCTCCCCAGTCAGCCAGCCAAGCCAAGTAGGTGGACTCCACATTCAGTGAGAGCTGACCTCTGTCATGGTTCTTTAGATGGTCCGTCTAAAAATCCATTACAGAGGTCAACCGAAGGAGACTTCTGATGACAGCATCTGGTCTCCACAGGAAGCACACACATGTGCAGCTCGCACCAGCTCATGCGCGCACACACACGCGCACACACACACACACACACTAGCATATACCACTTATAAGAGAGAACAACGGCAATGGAGAGGGAGGAAGAGAGAGGGAGAGAGAGAGAGAGAGAGAGAGAGAGAGAGAGGGTGCGCATGCTCAAATCAGCTAATGTGCTTTGTGAACATTTTGTCAGTTATGAAGCCGCTACACAGGTATAAATGATGCCCAGGCTGAAGGAGGCAATCCCTGACAGAAGATGCTGCCTGGCTTGTAGTATACAGCTGTCACATCTCACTTCCTGCTTCCTTTCCCAAGTAGCAGGGCAAGGGTCCCATACGGGGTATTGATAAGTCACTATGGAGGCTCAGCATGGACACCTGTTCACAGACTCAACCCCACCCTTGAATTACCTTCAATCTTTTCACCCCTCAAAGGGAAAAAGGACCAGCTATGTTTCCTATGGCCATGGTGCCTGGCATGTTTCAGAACCATTCCATAAGTACATACTGGGGTTTTAGAAGCAGAGCCCCTGGAGAGACCTTGTTTAGAGACGGATAGGAGAGCATTAGTGATCACAGGCTTCACACGAACCAGAAGGTTGACAAGCAAGCATGGCCAGAAGATGCCCCCCCTTAGGCGTTGCCTGAATAGCTGCTGACCCTAGAGCAGTGGCCTTTCTAAAGCTGTGACCCTTTAACACAGTTCCTCGTGTTGTGGTGGAGGGGGAAGTATGGACCGTGGAGGAGAAGGGAGACTCTCAACTGGAACTGTGAAGTTTTGTTTTCTTTCAGGCCTGTGGGCAAACGTGGAATCACTGTTGACTGCGAGGGCAGAGTGGATTCTTAGGGAATCTTTTCAGCCCTTGGTGCGTATTTGATGTTTCCACAAGTTTGAAAGGTCTTTCTTAACAAGGAGAAAACATTCTCTGGTGATACAGCTAACCTGACTCAAAAAACAAAACAAAACAAAGCAAAACAGAAAATCTTAGAAAGAAGCTTAGGAAAGCTGGGTCCTGGAAAGCCTTGACCACGATTCTGCCACGCGGTGGCGCCACGCACTGCAGGGAGCCCCTGGGTGGAGCGGGCAGCCGCAGGAGAGCTGAGGAACCAGCTCTTGCCACAGACCTGTATAACTTGAAAGAGCGGTCAGATGTGCAAGTGAGAACAGCCTTGGGATATCTAAAGCAAGGTGCTGTGGTGCCTGGTAAGGAGGTGGGAACGAGAGCAACCGGTCCAAACACCCCCAGTCTGACAGAACAGCTGCTCAGCAAGTCCCGGGCTCCCTTCCCAAAAGCAGGGAGGAAGGCTTGAGCCCAGCCCCAGCCCTGGGACTGCGGACTCCAGGACGCCTGCCTGTGTCAGAGATCCTGGAGGTCTCATGAACTATGAACTTTTATCAAAATAGTCAACACTATTCTCCCCCTGGTTGACGCAACTTCAAAATTTTAAGGTGCCTTCTGGTTCTTTTAACCGTTAAGGTTATTATTATTATTGTCATTGTTTCTGGCTGAAATGCATGTGACAAGATTTTATGTACATATAGCCAATAATTAAAACAATTTTGAACAAGTAGAACAATTTATACTTACCAGACTTCAAGATACTGCACAGCCACAGTCAAGATAGACAACGGCCAGAATACATACACACGTATCAACTTTGCGGAGGCATTATTGATATGGTATAAACTCCACCTTAAGGACAAAATGTATTCCCCTAGTAGCAACACCATGATCAGTTGCTCTGTCGCCTTCCTGTTACCCAGTCCCCTTCCCGTTCTTGGGTACCCCCAACCAGAAATGTGCTTTTGATTATTAATGTTTTTCCTTTCTAGGACATCATCACAACATGTATGTTCACCCGTGTTTGTCTTTTCACTTAGAGGAGCGATTCGAGGTTTCGCCATTCTTCCGTTATTGTGTTTATATCCCTGCCGTCACACTTTTCCTTCTGGGCAGTACGGATGCCATTCACGGTATGGGTTCCTCACAATGGTATGGGCTGTTCACACCTTTTTTATCTATGCACTGATTGAGGGATATTTGAGTTGTCTCTTGTTCTCCACACGATAAAAACCAGCGTGGGACAGATCTTTAAATAGACATATTTTTATTTTTCTTGGGTAAATACCTAAGGAGTAGAGTTGCTGGGTTATAAAGTTCATGTGTGTTTAGCTTTAGAAGGAACTGTTAAATTACTTTTCAAAGTTGATGAACTACTTCGAATTCCCACCGTCAATTCATGAGCACCCCTGCTGTAGAAATCCTTGCTGACACTTCGAATGGTCGGTCCTTTCCAGCTTCAACTATCGGCAGCAGATGGAGAGGGATATTTTGTTCTGGTTCCCTGAGACCTGAGTAACAAATGGTTGTGAACTGCCAATGTGGGTTCTGGGAACTGAACTCGGCTCCTCTGTTAAAGCCAGTGTTCTTAACTGCTGAGCCATCTTTCCAGCCCAAAGTAATTCTTAATTTCTGATGTTATTTTCCTATAAAACATTTTAATTGAATAACTTCAACGATATAATTCTTTTTACATGCTGTTCATTTTTCTAATGTTTGCTTTAAATTAGTCATTATAGTTACATATTAAGCTTCCTGTTGCCATGATAACAAATCACTAAAAGCTTTAATGGTTTGAAACAGCATAAAGTTATTACCTCATAGTTCTGAAACAGGTCTTATGGGGATAAAACTGAAGTGTCTGCAGGGTTTCATCCCTTCCAGTTCATGGTCTCATCTTTATTTACATATTCTCTGTAATCCAAATTCCAACCCTTCCTGATTTTCCCCCTATAATAAACGCTCTAATATGTTTTATGTGACTTTTTGTGTTTTTTCCCCAAATGCTTTGTTGCCTGACTTGACACACACTTTAATTATATGAAGAGCATTCTGGCTTATATCTCCTTTATTTTCCTCCTTTAGCTCAGCAGTGGGAGCTGGAGAGAGGGTGGCTCCAGGGTTAAGGGCACTTTCTGCTCTTGCAAAGGACTCAGGTTAAGTTCCCAGCATTCCACAGCTGGCTTTAACTCCAACTCCAGGGAATCCGACATCCTCTTCTGGCCTCTGAGGACACCACTAGCATGCAGGCACTCACAGTACACATAAAATAAAAACAAACAAATCTTTAAAAGAAGCAACAACAACAAATGTTTAAACTCAGCACTGTGTTTTAAGTCCTATTCACGCCACTGTGGTTAAAACTAATCTTTCACTTCTAATGGCTACATAGCACTTCAAGGTGTGTGCTTATTGTAATTCCTCCTGTCTTTACTCCAGTGACCCAGATTACCTCCAATACCAGCAAGAATGCTGCCGTGAATTCCCTGGATGCCCCTCTGGGACACACTAGGACAGAAATTGCTGGACCATATGGTATCCATAATCTCACTCAGCCTTATTCCCTCCAGAACTGCTGCGATGAAACGCCATCTCGCCACAGCGCAGGGGGTTTCCTGGGTCCCGCAGCCCACATTTAGCCCCCTCCTGCTTTCTGTCCCTGCCTGTGGCATGCGGTGAGCTCTTCGTTACTTGGCTGTGCACTGCTTGATGACTGAGGCCACTCACTTTGCCTTTTATCTGGCTTTTCCCATCTACAATGTTCTCAGTTGAAAACTGTTCCCAGGCCCTGCTCGGAGCGCCCCACAGGTATCATTGGCCTTTCTACCTTGCCTATTGTCATTGCTGAGTGTAGTCATGGTAACCAGGTCTAAATTGTTTCTTCCGTGGCCTACAGGTGCCGTGAGCAGGGAGGGCCCCGGGTTTTACATGGAAATCGTTCTCAACAAGACTTCTGGTACCATCACGCATGTTTGATAACAAATAAAACTTGGATAGTACCCTCCCTGGGATCCAGGACTCAAGAAGGGGCGGAGTCCCTGCTCCTCGCGGTATTTGGAGTCTTTCTGTGATGCTGTCATTCTGTCTTTCTTGGGGAGATAAGGTGGATGTAACTCGTGCGTTGCCTGTGGCAGAGTCAGAGGCTGTGGCCGTGGACCTGTTTGAAATCCCATCAGATCTGGGTTTTGGGAATCACTGGCCTCCAAGTGGAATCTGGGAAGCAAAACCTTCAAGTACTCTCTCAGTAACAAGCCAAACAGAAATGGCACAGCTTTCTTCTTTGGCCTTTAACATTTCTTTCTATGCCACACTTGGAACTCTCATGCCTGTAGCACTACTGGCGGGCGGCACAAGGTGAGCAGGGTCAGGATGGAGCTGCTTAGGACAAGAGCGAGTTCTTCTAAGGCTGGGTGTATGATTGGCATTTTACTTCATGCCTCCCAGAACTTTTCATGCCAAATCCCCCAAGTCATCTTTTTTAAAAAATATATATTTTTACTTATTACATATACCATATACCTCTATGCCAGAAGAGGGCACCAGACCTCATTGCAGATGGTTATGAGACATTATGTAGTTGCTGGGAATTGAACTCAGGACCTCTGGAAGAACAGCCAGTGTTCTTAACCTCTGAGCCATCTCTCCATGCCCCAAAACCGTCTTTGCATGAGTCATCCCTTTCTCCAACCTTGGGTCAAGTGTGTTTCCATCCTGTGTGTTTTCCAGGTTCTGCCTACCACGGTGCAGTCTCCTCTTTCCATCCAGCCTGGTCTTCTATATAGCAGTTAGTTTTTGACGCGCCAGGAGGTCTATTTGGTAAGGACCCTCCTCTCCCTCACCGCCCCCCATATCTCAGTTGTACATGTGCTAGAGAAGAGGGGATGTCCTGATTTTAGAAGACCCCTCATTGGTGTATGTTACCAGAGGAGGAATGGGCCAGGGTCACAACATGGGCTTGTATAATTGTGTAGTTTGTGCATAGAGAGGCTCACACCGCCTTCAAGTGAGAACGGACAGGTCAACATCATGTGTTAGAACAAGTCCTTCCAAAAGGAACAGCAAGGATGCACCTGCAGGCTCCCCTGGCTCCCCATGTCAGTGTTGGAACTGAAAGGGTCAGACCCAGGGCTTGAAGAAGGAAGGGGATGGGCAGAGGTTCTTCATCTCTCTTCTACCCATGCACACTGCCGTGCCCTGACACACGTGGGACTGGTCTGCAGCCTGCCAATCGCAGAGAGTCCTCAGACCCTGGGCCTCATCAGTGGTGGGACGAAGGGAGGACTCAGCCCCCGACAGGACTGGAGACATTCTTCCATGCCATGACTGAGGATTGCTACTGATCAGGGAGAGGCCAGAGGAGCTGTTCAGCAGCCTACATAGATGCTCTCCAGCTGAAGATCTTATCCAAAACGGCAGTGGACATGACGACCACAGTGGGCAGGGCAGCCTACACCTCTAAGCTTGGGAGGCTGGGACAAGATTGCCGGAAATTGAGTCCAACCTAGTACATAGTAAGATCCAGACCAGCCCGTGCTACAGAGTGAGACTCTGCCCACCCCCCATTTAGTTTACTTAATTGGTTGATGTCTAGATCATACCATGGTTGTTAATTTAATCTTACACTTGTAAGGGGCCACCTACAGTTTAGGTTTTCCCTTGAGGGGAAGGCTCCTGCCCTAACAGCTCCTACCTCAATCTACCCTTACTTTCTTCCCAACTGCACTCCCACTGCCCTGAAAAGACAAATGCTTGAAAGAACTTTGTTACGCTTGTGTGAGTGTCCCTATGTATGGGTGGATGTGCGGGAAAGTGTGAGAGAGAGACAGACTGAGAAATGGAAGGAAAACTCAAAGATGCAGACAAAGATGAGAGGACGGATGGGCAAAAATTAGAGGGTGTGGGGGAGAGAAGGAAGGAAGGAGAAGAGAAAAAGAAAACAGGGCTGCCGTCTGTGATAACACACAGTGACCAAAAACAGATCGAGGAGGGAGGGCTTATTTGGCTTCCACATCCTGATCACAGTCCACTGTGGAGGAAAGTCAGGACAGGAAATCAAGGCAGAAATCTGGAGTCAGGAACTCAAGCAGAGACATGGAGGCGTGCTGCTTATTAGCTTGCTTGCCATTGCTTTTTTTTTTATATGACTGAGGACCACTCCCCAGGGTGGCACCACCCGCAGTAGGCTGGTCCCTCCCACATTCATCAGTAATGAAGAAAATGTGCCACAGACATGCCCATGGGCCCACCAGATGGAGGCAACTCTTCCCTCTTCCCTGATGTGAGATTCCCATCTGTATGCTATGAATATGTTTTGTTACCATTGGCTAATAAAGAAGTTGCTTTGGCCTATAGCAGGTCAGAATAGAATCAGGCTGGAAGAAATATAGAGAGAAAGTAGGCAGAGTAAGGGAGACTCCATGTAGCTGCCGAAGGAGAAAGATGCCAGAACAGAACCTTACCCAGTAAGCCACAGCCTCATGACAATACACAGATTAAGAGAAATGGGTTAATTTAATATGTAAGAGTTAGTTAATAAGAAACCTGAGCTAATAGGCCAAACAGTGTTGCAATTAATATAGTTTGTTTATGATTATTTGAGCCTGGGCAGCCAGGAACCAAAGAGCAGTCTCCAACTACATTTCCCCAGTGACAGTAGCTTGCATCAAGTTGACCAAATGACCTAACACACTGTCCAGCTAAAAGAAAAATTTTTATATAGAGCCTAACCATGCAATTGGCCTGAAACTCTCTATATAGACCAGGCTAGCCTTGAATTCACAGAGACCAGCCTGCCTCCACCTTCCAAGTTCTGGAATTAAAAGTGTGTGCTACCTTGCCTGGCTCAAACTGAAATATTTTAAATGCCGCTTAGGCCAGAGTCATGAAAATGTCAAGGGCCCTGTGCCCAGGGACCCTCTTATTTCTCCAGCAGACAGGCCAGGCACCAGCTCTAACACAGGAGCAGAAGGCAGAAGCTCATTTCCAAACAGGCAGTGCTGGGAGGAGTGCAGAGGACTGGAGGGCTTGTTCCCTGAGGGGTGTACAGGAAAGGGAGAGCACTGATGAGGTGAACAATGAAGAAGAATGTTCCAGCAGGGTCAGGATGCTCTGGAGGGGAGGATGCAAGAGGGCAGTGGAAGGGTCTCCTTCAGGCGAGGTTGAATCCTTAGCCATCAGAGAAGTGCAAATCAAAACAACTCTGAGATTCCATTTTACACCTGTAAGAATGGCCAAGATCAAAAGCACTGATGACAGCTTATGCTGCTTTGAGCCTATGACAGGAAAGAACAAAACTTGGCAGGGAAAAGCTAGGCTGTATGCTGGGGGGGGGGGGGGGAAGGGCAGAGTCAGAGAGACGCCATGGAGCCACCAGAGTCAGACAGGCTGAAACTTTGCTGGTAAGCCTCTGCCACATGGCGATATACAGATTACTGGAGATGGGTTAAATTTAAGATGTAAGAGTTAGCCAATAAGAAGCTAGAGCTAATGGGCTAAGCAGTGATTTAATGAATACAGTTTCTGTGTAGTTATTTTGGGACTAAGCAGCTAGGAACAAACGAGTGGCCCCCTACAACAAGGAATAAATTGCCATTCTTGGTCAACTACCCAGTCTTAGATGTTTTCTTACAGTAGTGTGGGATAGACTAGAACACCTGTCATGATCACCCATTAGAAAATTTAAAACTGGGGACATAGCTTAGTGGTGGCCTGTTATCCATAAGGTGCTGGGTTCAAATCCAGGAACAGGAAAAAAACGCATAAATTTTTAACCTACTTCCCTGACATTTTCCCCCAGGAGTGCTCATAATGTCAGTTTCTAATACAGACTTTGGTGATTGAGTGGGGATGAATGAGTACAAGGATGGCTTGAAGGGCTGATGATTGGATGGATGGACAGATGGATGAATGACATAAAGAATGACTTGTGGTAGATAGATGGAAGGGAGATAGAAGAAGAGGGAGAATGTGGTAGCAAAAACGAGAGCAGAGCACCTAGAAAGCAAGTCTGTGGCTCTCAGGAGGTGTGGGGGCTGTCAGGAAGTGAGAAGCGTGGAGGGAAGGGACAGGTCTGCTCACAGCCCTCTGCCTTGTTCCTGGAACTGTAGGTCAGTGCCTTTTCATGAAGACACCAACATCCATTAAGGGGCCAGGGAAGGCCATCTCTCTTTCCCTGCGCTTCCATTTCCTCCTTAGGAAATGAGAATGGAAGAAGTCACGTGGGGAATCTAAATGGCCTGTCCGTGCAGCTGCCGAGGGCTCCCCAGAGCTGCAGTGATTACTAAGGGGTAACCTGAAGTATAAAAGCCTTGCCCTGTAATTCCCTTCAAGTCTCAAAGGATTTCAATAACAAAGAGTGTCTGAAGTCTGTCATGCAATAAACTCTGAGCTCTGGCCTAAATCACCCTCAACTCGTTATACAGAGGAGCCTGTATAACAGCCAGGTAAGCTGCTCTTGGCTATGACCCCTGAGTCCACAAGAGAGACTGGATTACGGGTTTACCTAGTGCTGGAGGCATGATCTCCAGTGGGTGTTCTGCACTGGGAATGCAGGAAGACTCATCTAGATGGACTTTACTGGTGATACTCAAGGGTTTCCACCCAGGAATTCCATGGAGAGTGAAGGTTCTTCCGTGCCTCTTGCTGAGAACTTTACTGGGTGATCTTAGGTGAAGCCTCCACGCATACACAACTCCTTGCTTCTCTTCTGTTTGAACCTCTGTTGCTTCTGTTGTCATCCAACTCTGAAGAGGCAACTTCTTTCTTGTAATCAGTTAAAGGCCACTATCAGCCAAAAGGAATAAATTGTACCATGCTCACACTGGAGGCTGTGGTATTTCTGTCTTCATTGACTATGACCCGAGAGAAGAAGAGCTCAGGAATGCCACTGTTAAGGACTGCACCATTTGCCTGGGGTCATGTGTGTGAAATCCTTTGTACTTAGAAGCTATGACATCTTGGGTACCTAGTCTCCCTGGACCATGAAAACTCTGAGCATCCTGACCCATGGAGGGAGGGGTCCTATGCATTCACAAACTTTCAAAATGTCAAACTTGGATATCTCTTCCTGTGATGACTTTGTAACCTATCAGCTCAACAGTACCTAGCTAAACCGGCTTAAAGAAACCTGGGGAAGGCGATTGACACAGAGTTCTTTCAAACTGAAGCTTCCCAGTGGGTAAACAGCAAGAACTTGGAGTTTCTGGAACATGGTGCCTATGCTTGCTGTGATTTGAAAGAAAATGGCCCCCAGATGGAGCTGCACTATTAGGAGGTGTGGCTTTGTTGGAGGAAGTGTGTCACTGTGGGAGTGGGCTTTGAGGTCTCCTATGTTCAAGTGACTTCCAGTGAGACAGGCCATTTCTCGTTGCCTGAAAGATGTAGGAGTCTCTGCTACTTCTCCAACCCCATGGCTGACTGCACACCACCATGTAGCATCATGATAATAATGTACTGAACCTAGGAACTGTAAGCAAATCACCCCCGATTAAATGTTTTCCTTTATAAGAGTTGCTGTGGTCATGGTACCTCCTCACAGCAATAGAAATCAAACTAAGACACTTGCTCTGAAGGTGATGTCCCCTACTGCAAAGCTGGCCATTAACCTTCCTCCTTGCATTGACTCTGGCCCAGCTGTTTCAGTTCTCCCTCTAGAGAAAGCTTCAGGGTCATCATTCCTCAGCAACCAAGATCAGTAAAGAGACTCAGACCCATTCTGAGAAATACGAGAGGAATCACTGTTTCCTGGCTGGTCTCTGTCCCAAGACATGCTTCAGGTCAACTCCAGAAGCCTCAGAAGTCAGCTCAAATCTAAGCTCTGTGTATGGGTTCTATTAGTATTGATTCTCTTGTTGGGTACACAACCCTTCACCTGGCACTCTGAGCTGACACAGAAGGAATAAGTATACTGCTTGAATAGCCTGGTGACAGGGTATTCCAAAGTCACCAAGACTTCGTCGGGACCTGGATTCCTGGAAGAGTGGTTCCATCCCTACACTCAGGAGATCGAATGTCTGAGTAGATTTGCCCTGGGTTCCAGTGTGACATAATGGAACCCACAGAGCAGTCACCTCGCTTATTGCCCCCAGATAGTCTAGGCTAGTCTAGTGGGTTTTCAGTCACATCTATACACTCACCCACTCCCATGCACTAAGCCGTTCATTCAAAGCTTGTTCATCATGTTCCATTGAAACGGGCACTTTGACACAGACATTGACTCCACTTGAACCCACAGGCAACAGAAAGCAGTGTGAAAGTCTGGCCCCTCAGCTTTTATTTTGTGACTATACTGTGGTTGAAGGCACAGAAATAAGTTATTGCCCGTAATCTTTCCTCTGAGTTACCATGAATTCTAGAAAGAGTAAGCCTTTGCAGGACAGGTCCCACACACCCCAAGGAGAACAAGAATGTCTTAGGATTTCTGCTGCTGTGAGGAGACACTCTGACCACTGTGACTCTATAAAGGAAAACATTTAGTTAGGGCTAGCTTACAGTTCAGAGGTTTAGTCCATTATTGCCGTGGCAGGAAGCATAGTGGCATTGCAGGCAGACATGCTGCTGGAGAAGGAGCTGAGAGTTCTATGACCAGATCCTGAGGCAGCATCTAAAAGAAGAGAGAGTGATACAGGGTCTGAATTGAGCATCTGAAACCTCAGAGCCTGCCCCCAGTGACACACTGGGGCTTCCTGGGTGGTCAGAAGTGAGCTTCAGGTTCCCTGGGAGACTTTGTATCTGTAAGGCAGAGCATCATATAGCAGGACACCTGGCATCCTCCTCCAGCCTCTGTATTTATACACACACACAAGCTTACACAGCTA
Organism: Chionomys nivalis; assembly: GCF_950005125.1. NCBI lineage: Eukaryota > Metazoa > Chordata > Mammalia > Rodentia > Cricetidae > Chionomys > Chionomys nivalis. The sequence continues at coordinate 63,222,355 of NC_080088.1, forward strand.
AGCAGAGTGGTATATGCTTGTTTGTAAACCCCAGCACCGGGAGATGGGGACAGGCAGACCCCTCAGGCTTGCTCGCCAATCTAGCCTACTCTGTGAGTTACAGATCAGTGAGAGACCTTGTCTCAAAAAACTAAGACGAATGGCCTCTGAGGAACAACTCCCAAGGTTCACCTCTGGCCTCCATACACACATACACACGCACGCATGCATGCATGCACGCACGCACGTACAGGAAGTAAAACTCTTCCAGTAACTCCAACAAGGTCCCCTGGGAAACTCACCCTTTCACTTGGCACCTGACTCCTGCCTTAATTGAAAGGCTTCTATGGTGTTCTCTGGGCCGCCTCTCAAGTAACTCATTAGTTTCCATAAAAGCCAAACGGTTGATTTCTATACATTTTCCTTTCAAACCGCGAACAAAGCAGGTCCCGTTCTCACCAAGCGGCTGGCCGTGAGCTCCCTGGGCTCAAGCAATCCTCCAGTCTCGGCATCCTGAGGATATGAGATTCCAGGCCTCTGCCCTGGCCCACTTTGCAGTCAGGTCTAATTGACTCTTTCCCCTCGAGGACAGACCTCTCAGCCCGCTAGCTTCCTCCTCTTCTCACATCTTCTCTTAAGAGTTTCCCTGGGGTGTTCTCCAAAGCGATGAACATTTTTTTAAACGTTACTTCTTAATGGGTCCATTAGAGATTCTAATAATTAAAAATGCATTTGGCAAGGAAGCCTCCCCTGACTAGTGACCATTCTCTCCACCCTGCCTCATTTGAGTTTTCACATCATCCCACTTGTTTCTTTGTTCTTTATTATCTTAAGGTGTGTGTGTGTGTGTGTGTGTGTGTGTGTGTGTGTGTGCATGCATGTGTGTGTGAGAGAGCATACACGCGTACACGTGTGAGCCTGTGGAGGCCAGATGTGTCAGATGCCCCTCAAACTGGAGTTTCAGGGGGCAGCCCAGAAGCTGCTCAGGATGGGTGCTGGCAGCTGAACTCAGATCCCCTGCAGAAGCAGTGTGCGGTCTTAACCATTGAGTGCCAATCCCAGTTGCATTTTAAAAATCTGATCTATTTCTGTACTTGTCCACTTGCAGACTTCATTTTGGTTTTCACCCATTCAACCCCTTTAGACTGTGAGGTTCATTCAGGGAGAATCCATGCCTGCTCTGTTTTCCATGGTGTCCTCAGCACATAACCGAGCTCATGCCCCAGAGGAGCCTTGTTAAACCAGTCATTGAGTTACTAAATACAGTAGAATATTCATGACAAGCAGTAGGTATAGTGTGGTAACCTTGGCTAACATTAATTGAAATGCATGGTGCAGCAGGATGGGGTAGGTGACGCTGGATGCATGACAGCTGCGTTTGGGGAAGCAGAACAGAGTTGGAAGAAGCCAGCAGGCCTAAGAAGCTAAATAAAAGCATCCTTTATGATAGAAATGATTGCCCACAGCTGGCCAGGATGGCCTACATCCAGATGGGGCAGAGCAGCTCCAAGCTACTGCTTCATGCTAGCAAAGCAGACCAGCATACTGATGGCAATGTCCACCTTGTCAGTGGGGACACCTGGCAATGCCACTGCAGCAGGCATTCAGGACTGCTTAAAGAACACATTTACGGATATGTTGGACCACCTGCAAGGATCACCTAGTCATTTAATCCCTTAAAATGGAAGCGCGTTGTCTGAGTTATTGCTGGGTTCCCGATACCAAGATGAATGGTACTTGGCGCCAAGTAGGTGTTTAACATGGCTTTCATAGAATAAATACTGATGAATCTTTTCCAAAGTCAGGAAAAACTATATGAGATCTCATTAGAAGACAGAACAAAAATGTTTCTTTTGTGCAGGGTCTGGGATATGAAGTCAGGATCAATTTTATACATTTAGCACAAAGGGGTTCTGCTGGTTAATCTTGATTATCAGTTGGCTGGACTCAGAATCCCTCGGACATCAGTAAGCACCCTCCGGTGCCTCTGTGAGGACATTAGGTCGTGATGGTTCTAGCCTAGTGAAAGGCTTAATATACTATTAGGAAGGGATAGAACTGTGGGAGGCGGGGCCTGGTTGAAGGAAGTAGGTCTTTAAGAGTGCCCTGGAGGACCCCATTTTGCCTTGACTCTTTTCAGTGATTTCTCTGCTTCTGGTCTCTTATGACGTGAGATGCACCACCAGCTCCCAACCATTTTAAACTGTGATCAAGACATACCTTTCCACACTACAGTTCTTTCTGTAAGATCCTGGCCATAGCATGATAGGATGAATGCAGGGCTATGAAATGGAACAAAATCAAAGTCATATTTCCTTCTCTCATAGTAACCCCATCAAATATACTTGCTGCAGTGACATTGGAACAAATAATAAATCAATTACAGAGACGCTGGCTATTGAGAGCAATGTTTTTAGCTGTGAAACTTCTAGCTGAGGGAATAAGAGGAGAGGTCAAGGTTCAAGTTGGAAAACTCAAAATGAAATAAACCTTGAGAGGGGCATTGACTCCTGGGACAACTGACAGACAAGATACTCCAGGGCCAGAGGACCCTTGGAGCCAGACTGTGTGGAAGAAGGTCCATGTCCTTGAACTCAGCCTCCAGGCTTGCTAGCTCAGCTAGCTCAGGCCTCAACGCATTTCTGGCAGGAAGACAATGAAACAATGGTAGCATTTCCTGCTTGTGCTGTTTACCTACCCCTACAGTTTTAGGGATAACTATGAGATTTCTCTAAATTTAGTGGTGAATTTTGGTAAATTCAATACAGTAACTGAATGCAGGACAGTTATAGGAGAGGACACATAGGGAAAGGGAACCGTTGATTGAAAGGTACAAAGTTGCAATTAAGAGGAATAGGCTTACATGATCTAGCAGACAAGTGACTAAGGTAAGTAATAATGTAATTCATATTTCAAAATTGCCAAATGACATATTTTAAATGTTTTACCTCGAAATTATAATTACATGGGGGTAATGGGTTTGATAAATTGCCTAATTTAGTCATTTCACATTGTAAACATAATTATGTTTCTTTTTTTTTTTTCTGGTTTTTCGAGACAGGGTTTCTCTGTGGCTTTGGAGCCTGTCCTGGAACTAGCTAGTGTAGACCAGGCTGGCCTTGAAATCATAGAGATCCGTCTGTCTCTGCCTCTCAAGGGCTGGGATTAAAGGCATGCACCACCACAGTCCGACAGATTATTTGTTAATTTACAATAAACTTCTGAAAACTGAAATTTGTCTAATTAAGAAGAACCCATTTCAGCATATTCTTTCTTGGCTAGACCCCCCCAAATCTAACCACGGTTAGATGGATTAAAGAAAGAGAAGAAATAGGTTCTCTTTCAAGATATGATTAGATTTTACATGCTTTGGTTCCAGGTCATACAGAACTGGGTTGGGCTAAGGTTAGGAGTTAGAGGTTAGGACAGGGTTAGGGTTAGGGTATGGTTAGGGTTGGGGTGTCAGGGTTAGGGCTAGGTGTAGAGTTAGGCTCAGGGTTTAGGTTAGGGGTTAGGGTTAGGGGTTATGATTAGGGGTTAGAGCTAGGGTTAGGAGTTAGTGTTAGAGTTAATGTTAGAACTTAGAATTAGGGTTAGGCGATAGGGTTAGAGTTAGGGGTTAGTGTTAGAGTTAGGGTTAGGGGTTAGAGTTAGGTTTAGGGGATAGAGTTAGGGGTTATGTTTAGGGGTTAGAGTTAGGGTTAGAGGTTTGAATTAGGCCTATCAGGCCAATCATAAATTCTTGGATCAGGAAATTGCATTATTCAATAAAAGCATTGGGTGTCTTTCAGTTATCTAGTGAGAAACTGGGCTGAGCGCTGGTCAAGCCCAGGAGAACAGACCCTGAAAACAACACACTGATGAAATTCTTCTTGTATCAAAACAAGCTGTGAGGGCAGGATGCAGTTGGAGGTCACTCCGTCCTCTCTGCCTGGGTGGGTTACTATAGTTCACCGGGAAATTATGTGTACTCTGAGAAGGCTCCAAATCCTGCCTCAGGGAGCCCATGCTTCTGGCTTCCTTGCAGCTCCCTCTTTGTGACCAGAGGGTGGCTTCAGAACCACGTGCTGGGCCACACTGCTCATGTTGTTCCCATCAGAGCACAGGAGAGAACCCCTGCTCACCGCTTCTGAATCGATATGAACACCCTGGTGAAGACAGTCCCAGATGCTCGGCATCCAGGGTGTGGTCCCTCTGCATCCTGAGGCTGAGGACCTGTGGGGACAGCTGCATTCAGAAGCCCCTTTCCCATCCTCCTTCCTTGTGCACACACGGCCTCTCTGTCTCTCCTTCTTGTGGTGAGGACACACATGGAGAACACGTGACAACCTGTGAGTTTTTCTGCTTCCCATGAGTCCTAAGAACCAGGTAGGGAGCAGCAGGGGTCTCCTGGCACTGACAGATCTCAGCTGATATGTGGGCCCCAAGGGGTTTAAGGGTCCTCAAGGTGGTACGATCCTCCTCTAGCTTCCTTTCTTCATTTCTGCCCTGCTGGGTCCTCCTTGCCTTACTTACCTTGAAGGCAAGAGTCTAGGGTGGCTCTTTAGAGAGAGAAGACAGAACAGAACGTTGTGCCTGCCCTCTTGGTGTCTTGCAAATGAGTTACTCTTGGGGAATTACTTGTTAAAACAACCATTGATTCTGAAAACAGGCATGGCGGTGGTAGAGGCAGGGACAATCTAGGTCTCAAAATAATTGGCTCATCAGAGAAAGTCACTCTCTAAGACTCAGGTCCAAATACCATCCCGCCCATGGCTGTGACACATGGTAACAATGCAGAGACACTAGCAACTGCCCATCTCACAACCAGTGAGACGATAGTCTGACCCAAGGCATCGCCACCAGGAAAGGGTGAGTGAATAGAAAGTAGGAGCCTCAGTAGTTGGATGTGGATTCTGACAATGCATGGACATTGAGGAAAATGCAGAAAGGGAGCAATGCAGGGACCACATCTTCATCACAGGGATGCTGTGAGAAGTAAGTAGCCTAGATCCCTGCTAGGTTCTTTTATTTTTGTTTTTTTGAGACAGGGTTTCTCTGTGCTGCTTTGATGCCTGTCCTAGAACTAGCTCTTGTAGACCAGGCTGGTCTTGAACTCATAGAGATCCGCCTGCCTCTGCCTCCCGAGTGCTGGGATTAAAGGCGTGCGCCACCACCGCCCGGCCCCTGCTAGGTTCTTGACTGAAGTCACTTTCTCCTCGCTTCTCTCCCCTCCCGTTTTCATTAAAGGTAGACCACCACCGCCTGGCACTCCGCCCCCTCACCACCGCACCCTGCATCTTCCTACGACTGTCACAGCTGAAGTAGGGTCAGGTTTTACTGGTTCCCACAGAATAGTTGGAAATAAACATTTCCTCTCTAGCACTACCTGGGGAAAGTCCTGAAAGCCATCAGCTGGTGGACAGAATGTTTCTTTGTTCCTCTGACACAAAACTGACAACTCTTTGGGAAGCAAAAAAAGGCAGCTTGATCACAGCTGGGCAGCCGCTATGGGGGAGTAGCAGCTGCAGTGGCAGCCCGGGCTGGGCTGCGGCTGCTGAGTCTCCAGTCCTTGTGATTCTGGCCGTGACATCATGTGAGAGGTTCTTACACAACGAATGAATGAACAAATGGACTTCCGAAGGTCAGGTTCACACTCAACCTTATCCCTTCTTGGGTACACACAGATTGAGATTTTTCTGGGATTGTTCTGAGGCCCGGAGGAGCTGGCAGGTACTGACTGATTCCTCACTTCTGATTCTTTGACTTGTACATCTCTTCGTGGCCTTGTTTATTCCACAGAGATGTACTGAGCTCCTTCGCCGTGCAAGGTGTTGTGTTGGAAATTGGGGGCCCGAGCAGAAAGGACATCCCAGGGCAAGTGGAACCCATTGTGTAATGTTGGACAAGGCAGCCGACATCTGTTTAGTGATAACACATGGAAAGCGCACTCCTAAGTGGTGTCCAGTGCCCAGCTGTGTGGAGTTTTAGGGTGGACGTGCTGACTCCTGCAGTTCCTACAGGCTAAAGAAATGAGGAGAACAAGAAATGGGGTTCAGTCAGTGTGCATTTGTAAGAGGAACTGTTGAGAGCAGTGAACCCCCAGATCCTGAATTTCTTGTAAACAACTTGTTTTCCTCTGCTCTGAGACAGCCTGCAGCTGCTCTGAGCATGAGACCCTCAGGAGTTCCTGAGGCAGGGGAGTGGTTTCTGGTGGGTTTGACTGGGGCATGGCTATCCGTTAAGGATCCCTATAAAAGCAGCTCTGGTACACAGTAAAGGGGGCATTCTTGTTTCAAGGATGACCCGTGGCTCTGTCTCTCTGTCTTTGTGTGTTTCACTCTCCAGCCCCTTGCCCGGTTCATGAACTGTATGGTAGCGCATAGAGCGCAGATGGGCATGGTGTGCTATAAGGAACAGTAAAGGCTCCCCACTTTTATCTTCAGGATTCCGATTTGAGCATCAGATTTAAACAGAGGAAGTACTAGGATAGGGAATCCTAAAAGGTATGATCCCACCTCTTGTTATGACTTTGGGGCTACAAGGTGGTCCATCTGCCAATTCCTTTCTCACACAGAGACCCGTCTGGTCAGGAAATGCATTCGGTTTCTATTCTATCACAATCTGATTTGTACAAGGTTATCAACTCCAGGGTGAAGTCTCTCCATCATAGAGAGAGGGGACTGTCTTGCCTGAGAGGCCTTGTTCTTTGGGGATGCAAGGGGCAAATTCATACTTTCTGACAAAAGTAAATTCTAAATACCTGTTCAATGAACCATCTCCTCCAGTTTTTTTTTTTTTTTTTTTCTGATTTTGCCCTTCACTGTCTGAAACTGTATCCATGCATGGAAATGCCCAAGGGACAGTCAAGCTACCATCTCCATCCCCACCCTCCACCCCCCATTTTCCCTCCTCCCCATATTCATCTTTCCTTGCCCCTCCGTCCTCAGACTTCCTGCTGCCTTTCCCTCCTTCTCTGTCTCCTCTCTCTCAAGGTAGGCCACAGCTTCCAAACATCTCAGGCTGCAGGTTACTCCTGCCCCTCAGGAGAGATCTCCCTCCCCCCCAAATCGACAAAAAGAACCTGAGCATGCCACAGTCCCTCTACCCAGACAAACCATCTCTCTTATCCTGGGCACATCAGGAACCAATTGGTTTATTATTTTAGGAAGTTCAGAAAAACAAAACTCATACCATACTGCTTCTGCACTGCCAAAGCCTTCATTGGGAGGATGTGGAAACCCAGCTGGGCCTTTGTGTATATGCAGGAGCTGACCTTGTTTCATGAAGGATTGCAAAATCAGACAAATATTATTTCCCATAAGACATCTGGAAAAGCTCCGAGCCACAGTAATTGAATCGAGGATTCAGCCAGCACACTGATAACTAGCTGCAGGCAGGGGTCTTGGCTCTTGGAGCTCGATGGATGGAGAGCAGCCTTGAAGCACTGAACGGACAAGCCCAACTCTGCAATCAAGTAAGTGACCTTTTAAGAAATCTGGAGCAGTGCTTTCCCAGTCTGACCCAGGCAACTCAGCCCTTGGTGTTCCTTAGAAACTGTTGCTCAGGGCTAGAGCACTTACCTGGCTTGCTGGAAGTCCTGGCTCCCATTAAAGAAGGGGTTGGGAAGGTTTAGTGAGCAAGTGACGTCATCCTTTTTCCAACATGGAGGCAGGAAGCGGGCTCATAATCCCACCCCTAACTGAGGAACTCTAAGTATTCGATACCAGCTGGGAGAGGATTTTCTTTAATGATGTGACCCCTGGTAGGTCAACCGCATGCCAGGCAGTCCCTACTTCCACGAGTAATTGGGCAACAGAAACTGGACTCAAAGTTAGGGGGAACATTCAAAGTTGGGCGGGTAGAGAGGTGAGGGTGGAGAAGGTGGATCTGGGAAGAACTGGGGCAAATATGATCCAAATACGTAGTAGGAAACTCTCAACGAATTAATTGACAATTTCATAACCTGAGAAGGCAATGACTTCTGACCAGCTGACATCGCCTTTCTTTCTTCCCCTGCTAGAGTAACAGAACATGGTTCCCTATATGATGTTTGGAGCCAGACGACATCACTTTAGAATAGTCACATGAGCAATCCCCGTCACGTGAGCAATTCCCATCACCTGCTTCACAATCTCTCTCATGGGGTTGGTAGTCATGCCTGCTTTCAGAATGTGACACGCTTAGAGACAACACTCAAGAGGCAATGACATGAAATGTTGTGTCCTATAGTCAAGGGCTGTTACTTCCATTAGTTGAATATCAACCAAGCCTCCTGGAACCTGTGTGCAGGCGGCTAAGTAGAGGTGTTCAGAGCAGCCATCTGCTGTGAGCAATGTAGACTTGCTTCTCTATCAGTCTCAAGGTCAAGGGCTGGCCCTCTGGTCACCTTCCGGGCCACTGTGGCAAAATATCTGGCAGAAGCCATGGAGAAAACGTTCATTTTGTCTCAGTTTTAGGAGGTTCCATTGAGCTGGGTGGCTCGGTGGAGGAGCTCCGTCTATGGCTATGGAGTGTATTAGTCTCTAAAGGAACAGAGCTGACAGAATGGATGAACTATTAGACTAGATCATAGGATGCAGTGGTCTCAGAAGTCTAACAATGGCTGTCTTGGGACAGAAAAGCCAAGAATTCAGCAGCCATTTCTTCCCCAGGGCTGGCTGTCTCTGCAGTCCCAATCTAGGGCTAGAGTCCCAGAGGATTCCTGCAGCGCTGCTGGTTCAGGTTACAATCTTGAAAAAGCTGGATTTAAGATGCGTTTCAGCAATGGGATGGATGAACTTGCCAGCCAGAGTGAGGGCAAATGGGCGAAAAGTCCTCACCCTTTTCTGTGGACCACTACCAGAAGAATGTTTGAAATATAGGATGGGTCTTCCATCTTGAGGAACCTGATTAAGAAAAATTCCTCACTGGAGGAACCAGCAACTCGGGTCATGATTTTAGACACAGAGAAGTTGACAACCAAGGTTAGCCATTGCAGGGAGCACGTGGCCTTGTGTTTCCACGTGGGCACAAACCACAAAGCAGAGAGATACAGACCAGGCGGTCTTCCAGGCCCCCCACCTTCTAGGCCAGTCTTCTATAAGCCAGGCCCCATCTTCTAAAGGCTTCACAGCTTTCAACTAATATCACAAGCCAGGAACCAAGCACTTAAACTATTAGCCCACTGGGAGCCACTACAGTTCCTGAGTATGTCTTTGTTTTCCATGCATGTTAGTGTATGTTGTTGAATATGTAAATAAGTGGATAAAAACAATAGATAGTAAAGCTAGGACCCAAACTCAGGTCTCCTGTCTTCCATAGCTGGATGCTTATTGCTTCTTTATGTGTACCAGATTTTGTGTCTTAAAGGGAATAAAGAATAGTTTATTCTGGGGCCATTTTGAGTGGCCATGACCTCAGGACCACAGATTTAGGTCATCATGATTCCATGTTCCAATGTGGAAGCTGTTCCAATGAAGTTTTATAGTGTTACAGATCAAAGAAAGTCATCAATCAAGGCAAGTATAAAGTGCACTGGTGGGTACAGACACTGAGGTGAGAGAAGCTTTTCTATAAGCCCAGGTTGCTTTCTGATGAGAATTTGGATAGATAAAAGTTGGTAGTCTGATAAGTTAGAAGATCCCAAAAGGTTTCTACCTATTAGTCCTAGGACATTAGTTCTGATGCAGAGGTCAGTGAGGGATGGCTGTTCTGAGAGCTACAACGAGCCCAATGTAAGGTAAGTAAGGTAACACCCTCTGGACCTGCAATCGCCCAACCTCTCCACAGCACTGAGCTTCTAACCAATCTGCAGACACAGCTTCTTTTAAAGGTGTTTTTGTTCTCACTTGGTACCATTGGTGCCAAACTGGTCCCAGGTCTTTGCCAGAAGGTGAATGGCCACATGGGGGTAGGGAAGAAAGGAACGAGGCATCTGAATAAATCATGAATTATATAATGTTGTCTTAAGAAAGCATATTAGCAAGCAAAAGATTGACACTGTCAAGTGATATGACGTGGGTCTGGGAGCCCGAAAGCTACAGTTTGAATGCACTGAGTCAGGTCAGCCCTGAGAGTGAAGTGCCCCAAGCACAGCACACACAGGGGCAGATTTCCATGGGAGATTCACACAGTGGTTGATTTTGGAGGCAGTTCTTTGGCTGTGAAGAAATCTTAAACTGCAAACCTGTTTTCATTACTATGTTAATGATCGTAATTTATACTGTAGAGAGACTACTAAACCAGACCTCAGTGTAGGCAGAAAGAAAGATTTACTTACTGAGGATCAAACTGCACAGGCTACCTCTTGGGGGTGGGCAGTGGTTGTGTAAAGGAAAGAACAGAAAGGCAGAAAAGGAAGCAGATTTTATAACAGTCGGCAGGGTGGGGGTAGGAGCTGACACAGGCTGTCTGGGTTGAACTGGAATTGGGAGTCCTTCTGTTTAGGACAATGTTACTAGCATTGCTTAATGGTCTGTTCTGTCCCTTTAAGAGATAAGCCCTGCCCACTCCCCCATCTGCTGAGGCAAGCAGATCTTCCACTTCCAGCCTGAGCTCTCTCTTTTCCATCTCTCTCCCAAAGAGGTAGCTTCTCCTCTCCTCTTCCCCACCTCTCTCTCTCTCTCTCTCTCTCTCTCTCTCTTTGTTTTTTTCTCTCTCTCTCTCTGCTCTTTCCCCTTCTCTCCTTCCCTTCTTTCCCTTTCTCCTCCATAACCCACTAAATAAATACCCACTTTCTCTGCATGGCATGCCTATCCGTGTCTGTCTCTCACCCACCACCTGGGACCCACAGAGGCCTTGGGTGGTAGGACCTGCTGCCCCTCCTGGCCCACCATGGTCTCCCACCTGCTGCTACCCTAAACCACCCGCAGTGGCCCGTTGCACCCCTTGGGGAACTGCTCCTCAGAGTTTTACCATTACAACTGCTATTTTGGGGGAAGAGGGGCTTTAGACCTGGCAGTAATGATACCCCTGCCAAGAGATGTCGAAACCAGAGGACACTTACAAGCTTTAATTGTTTGTGAAAGTGTACTGGAATGTTCTTCAATTTAACCATTAGCAGGTGTGCGTGTCATCTTCCAACTTTCCCACTTCTCTTGGAAAGACTTAGCCATTGTTTCTTCTTTTTCTTCCTCCCCTCCTCCTTCTTCTTTTTAAGACCAAGTCTCCCTATATTCCTCATCTCAATCTTAAACTCTGGGACCCAAGGAATTCTCAGCTTCCTGAGTAGCCAGAAGTATATCATCTTATCTGGCTTGTTTCTTCATTTTCTTTCCCAAAAATAAGCCCTGCAAGTACTGAGAATTATGTTGCTTTTAACAAAATCTCAATTGTTCAATTTTACCAGTAAAGACTTAGGGGCCGGGTGCTGGGGTAAAAGCCTGCTAGCTCAGAGAGGCAGAAAAAGCACCCGGCTGATCTTCCTCCTCTGCTGATGTCCCAGAAAAAGACCTTTCTCCTATGTCGTTTCAAAAACCAAAACAAAAAACAAAAAACAAAAATCTCTTCTCAAAGTTCCCCCCTTCTACTTCCTGTGAGTCTCTCTTTATGTCCTCCTGACTCCCTCTTTCTCTCTATGGCCCCCTTTCTTATTCACTTCCTGTCAACTGGTTGTTTACCGCTTGACCTATGGCTGACTTTATTTGATCCTGTTTACCGCAGTCAGGCCGAAAGCTCTTGGACTAAAGGTGTAGGCTAGGACTGAGCCACACTACAACTAGAAACAGGTTTTTCCAGGAAATAATGCAATCTTAGAGTTCACGGTGTGATCGAATATCCTGCAACAGAATTAAGTATTCATTAATTTTTTATTGTCTATGCAGTTAGTAAACACTGTGCATAAGCCAGGTGCCCCATTTCGAGGGACAGGGCACACTTCAGGAGAGGGGCGTGAGGGTGAATCCTCGCATGGTGTGACGACACGAGAGGTAAGGCGCACCGTGGAAACCAAGCAGAAAGTGGAAACCAACCACGCATGGGGCGGGTTGGGATGCAGGAAGACAAAGAAGCCTCTCAAACTGGTTTCCACTTGAGCAGGGCAGCTATGCCTACCTTTTAGCCCATGAAAGAAAAACCACTTTAGCAGGACAGACGGGGGGGGGGGGGGGGGCCTCTGGTGATTGAGAGAACCACTTACCCACTTACTAAGAAATGGAGATATTTTCATCCAGGAGCCATTCTCTTTGAGAGGTAAGAGAGTTCTTTGTTTCTTGCCACAAAGTGTTCACTGAATATAATTTCATCTTTGCTGTGGGTTTTATAGTGGAAGCATAAAGGCCGTCACTTGTGTGATGAAAGATCACCCGGGTAGAGAAGTTTTCCTTTCTAACCGCAGGTCGAGTCTGTAAGGAAATGTGCTGGGGGTGGTGGTGGAGGGGGAGGGACCAGCATTTGCAGCAGGTGAGCGAGGCCGATCTGTGTGTTAAATGTACCATGACCTTAACAAAGTGTGTTTCAGATAGTGTGTATCCGGATAGTGTGCTTTCCATAGAAAGATCTAAAAGAACAAATGACAACGGAGCAATGCTTAGACCTAAGCTGTGGGATTATGAGGCAGTTACAAGAGACAAAGGAGTTAGACAGGTTCTCTGACGTGCAGACAGATAGCGAAGAGAGTGCGTAATAAAGATGACCGGGTTCCTCCTCAGCCTCCTGACCAGAGACAAAAGCCTGGTGTCTGACATCTCCCGCTGCGTACTTGTGCCAGCCCAAATCGAAGGCACTGGGAGCGGGATGAAGTCATCTCTAATTCCTAAAACAAACAAACAAACAACAAACATAAAAGCGTATTTGTTATCAAAGCCAGCACAGAACACAGAACAATGTTGTTACTTGTAGCCAAGCTAGAAGAGGTTTATCCATTCATTGTTCAATTTAATTACTCCCCAAAGTAGTTTATTCTGGTGTTCTTGGGGTTTCATCTTGGACTGGGGAGGGAACAAGGCCCATGAAGCCCCCACCCCTCCCTGAGGAGTTCTAGGCCCTTAATGGTGGCTGTGGGAGAATGTTCTCTAGTGGTGTCGCCAATGGTAAGTTGCCCTCATTTCAAGTAAATAAATAACCCCTCCCCCCGCCCCCATGCTCATGCAGGCAGCGCTAACTAAACTCCGTGTGTAGCTGCCTCGACGGGTTACTCTGTCTAGGGTTTGTAACCCGCCTGGCTGGCCAGTTATTCCAGGGTCACGGAGAGGCACCACCTAAAAGGCAAGGGCTGATAAGAGACAGGAGGCTAAGCTTATTTTGTCAAAGCCTCAGTTTATTAGGGTCATGGTTACAGCTTATATAGCCCCTGAATAGCTTGGGGGGCTGGGGCACGGGATCTTGCCACGTGGTCCACAGGGTCTGAGAGGTTACGATGGGTCGGGTCACGATTCCTTGGTCGGACAGTCACAAGGTGACACACCTAGTTGCCTAGATAGTTTAAAATGTGAGACAGGTTCTGCTAAGAGATAACTCTCTATTAACAGTTAATTTGGGTGTGGGATAGGCTTGGTCAATAAGACTATTCTCAATACAATTGAAAAGTAAAGCCCTCTGCAAAAACTCCTCACGGCGGTGCTTCCTGTAAATTTTGGGGGGACACGGCTCCTGACATCCGTGGAAGAAGAGGATCAGAGGGGGCGGGGGAGGAGGAAATAATAATGGAAGTGGGGTAGGGAAGGTCTGGGAGGGTGGGGGCGGGGAAGGGAGGCTATGGTCAGAGCACATCATATAGTATATGTATGGAATCGCGAAAGAATACATTACATTAAATATATGCTAAAAAGGATGTCTTTGGGTTCTAAAAACATTTGGCTGTTGAGGGAGACTGTCTTGAGACTGTACAGGAGAAAAAGTGTTCACTGTGATGACTCAGCTACTTTAGATGAGCACCTTTACCCCCCTGGTGACTGACTCAGCGCTCAGGGATGAAGTGCAGAGATCCATCGACGATCAACTTAGGTATTTAGAAACTTCAGCAGAATTGCTTTGTTGAAAACTTGCGAGTTACCGTTTGGCCTGAGCTTCTGCACGAGGCCCAGCAAGCCAAACCAAAATGGAGTCGCTTAGACTCAGGCTCCGGCTCCAGGCACGACACAGACAAAGTTGCTTCTCTGAAGTTCCTAACTTTCCCAGGAGAACCAGAGCCAGGGCAAGAGAACCTTAGAGAGCAAGAACTGGAGGGAAACAGAATACCCCTTCCTGCTGACCCCCCAAAATGGTCAGTTTTAGCTGGAGGAAATCTTGCAGCTTCAGTTTTTCCCAGGGAAGGTGTCACGGCCGGCCTGCCGGGAGTTGGGATTCTGTGCTTTTAACCGTGTAGCCTGAAGTACCTCTTGCCTACTCAGGGGAAGCCTTCCTTGATCTTCTCAGTCAGAAAGAACTTCCGAGTGAGTCAGCACGAAGCAAAGCTGGAATTTATTAAGCAAGGAACAGACACCTGACTCGGAGACGGGGTGGGGGATGGGGAGGTGGGGGGACGGGGGGTGGGGAGCAAGAGGCACCCCTAGCAGTAGCCACAAAGTGAGATCTATAGCTTCAGAAATTGTTTCATTTTAAGGCCGCTACTTCCAACTAAGTTTAAGGACCAAGTAAACTTTTAAAAGTAAAGAATTACCTGGCTTGCTTGCTTATTTCTCTCGCCTAGAGAGTTCTCTTTTGTCAGTTTCAAGGTCATCAGTGTAAGGCCTTGTTCAGGTTTGTGGATGAGAAACTGCTAGGGATATCAAAAGGTCAAAGGTCAGGAGGTTAAGACACATGCCTTGACCTTAAGTGTGACCTATCAGCTGTTAATACTCCTTTGGAGGTATTTCTTGGAAGATAGAGTAGGCTTCTTTGCTGGCAGTCTCGCAATGGTTTGTTTGGTCGAGTGTGTTGAAACCTTTTGACTCTCAGCCTGCGAGAAGCCTAAGCCGGACTCTTTCTCATGCCTCCTTAAGCCCCCCTGTCTTTTAGCCTCAGACCATGGCTTAGAGACAGCAATTTCGTGTTGTGCTTGCCCTGCTCTGGGGAGAAAGCTGGCCTCTGAAACCGCTTCCTCTGAAGAATTGCAACCGAAACCCAGCGGAGGCCTTTGTGCTTTGTTGCAGTTTTGCCCTTTGAGTAGAAGCGTCCTTTCTGTGGTGCTGAGGAGCAGCTGATTACGCATCTTTCAATGACCAGCAATTCCTAGAATGAGGGATGATTTAGATGAAAATGATACAAACTGAGAGGTTTGTGCTCCTCCGGCAAACTAAGTCCAACAGAGCTAGAATTTTACCTCTAGCTCTTAGCGTTGTATCTCTGGATACCCATTAAAAGCTAGGGATAGTACCCCTTCAGTTAGGGTCTAACGAGCACTCAGTGTGTGCTGGGTAGCCACGGGAAGCAGAGCAGAGGCCAGTGAGACAAACACCCTACACTTGCAGAACCTACCTGCTAGCAGGGGAACACGACAAGCAAGCAAACATGGATTCGGTTGCCGTGGGAGAGGAGGGCTTAATGAGGATGGAGCTAGCGAAGAGCCAGTGGCCTGAGCACTGCTTGAAAGACCAGGATGGCATTTTGAAGAAAAGTGACACCTGAGCCAAGACCTGGAGGGAAGAAGGGATGGGGACATCATGGGAGGAAGGAAGGGATGGGGACATCCGGCAGGGCTGTTGCAGGAGAAGGCTCTGAGCAGGAAAGAGAATGCCTCATTGTTCGGAGAAAAAAAAAAAAAAACAAAAACAAAAAGTAAAGAAATCTCTCGGCCTCTGGGACATATAAGAGTCTCTGGGGTTCTGGCGGCATTTCCGCTGTATCTCAAGAGTAGAGCTATCAGTTTCTCTCTATTGGTGGCAAGTTGGGCTTTTATTCAAGAATCTAAATCTGCTATGGAGGTACTGCCTTATCTGTAAGAATGGAGTCCACCAGCCCCAGGAACCAAGAGGTTGTTCTGACAGGAGGGAGGGGAGGTTTTCCGAGGAAGGGACACAGAGTAAGAGGCAAGTTCACGTCTATTCCCCAGTGACAGCCCTGGCTTTTCTCTGCTTCTCTGCTCCTGGCTGTTTCCCTTATTTTTTCCTTTAGTTCAGCTGGTTTAACCAGTGAGGCCCACCTTCCCTATCCCACCTGTGATGGAGAATCCCACTCTGTGTGGGGATCACCCACTCGCTGCCCTCACCTTCTTTGTATCCAGGCAACAGTGGGTGGTGAGCACTGGGGAAGACTTGTGGAGGAGGGAGAGGTGAACAGGGAATTTGGGAAGGGAACAAGGGCTACCTGGGCCACCGGAGGACAAGAAAGCACCTATATCCTGCAAGGAAAGAGTTCCTGTCCCTTGTGTACAGTATCTGAGTCCTGAGTCTGCCTGGAGCTTCAGGAAAGGGTCATCCTCTTCACGCCCGAAACAGCCTGCCAGAATCACCAGGCCCTTCTCTTTTCCTTCTTCTATCTGGCTTAGGACTTGAATTTGCTAAAATTCAAGAATAGTCTGGTTCAAGTCACTAAAATCTTATTACAAAAGGATGATGCTCCTCTCCTGAGGACCAGAGACTTCAGCTCTCAGCTGACCAACAGGGGCTTTTCCAACACACACATGCACATGCATGTGTACATACACACACACAAGCATGCGCACGCAAATATACGGTCACACACATGCACGAACACACGAGGGGGGGGAGAGGGAGAGAGAGAGAGGGAGAGGGAGGGAGAGAGAGAGGGAGAGAGAGAGAGAGAAAGATGCAAACCCCTCAATTCAGGCAATTAAACTGCCGCCGGAAAATTGTTTGCAATGTTCTTCTCTAAACCGGTAATCTGATGCCTTCCTAGTTACCAAGTGTCCACTAGGCTGAACACTGTTCAAGCCCTGGAGAACAGACCCTGAAAACAACACACTGATGAAATTCTTCTTGTATCAAAACAAGCTGTGAGGGCAGGATGCAGTTGGAGGTTGCTCTTTCTTCTCTGCCTGGGTCTGGGTTACTATAGTTCACCAGGAAATTATGTGTACCCTGAGAAGGATCCAAATCCTGCCTCAGGGAGCCCATGATTCTGGCTTCCTTGCAGCTCCCTCTTTGTGACCAGAAGGTGGCTTCAGAACCACGTGCTGGGTCACACTGCTCATGTTGTTCCCATCAGAGCACAGGAGAGAACCCCTGCTCACTGCTTCTGAATCGGGATGAACACCCTCGCCAAGACAGCCCCAGATGCCCGGCATCCAGGTTGTGGTCCCTCTGCATCCTGAGGCTGAGGACCTGTGGGAACAGCTGCATTCAGAAGCCCCTTTCCCACCCTCCTTCCTCGTGCTGTGCACACACCGCCTCTCCTTCTCTCCTTCTTGTGGTGAGGACACACATAGAGAACACGTGACAACCTGTGAGTCCTTCTGCCTCCCATGAGTCCTAAGAACCTGGTCGTGTGGGAGGTGGGGAGCAGCCAGGAGTCTCCTGGCACTGACAGATGTCAGCTGCTCTGTGGAACCCAAAGGGGTTTAAGGGTCCCCAAGGTGGTACGATCCTCCTCTGGCTTTCTTTCTCATTTCTGTGCTGCTGGGTCCTGCCTTTTTCTCCTACACAGGATGCCAACGTGGAAGGAGAGTGCACGTGGGACCGGGTACAGTAAGAGAGCATTGCCACGGCAGGTGGCAAGGTGGTGGCAATGCTTGGCCTAGACCCCTTGTCTTAGTTCACAGACCTGTGCCCTTTCACGGATGCTAAAGGGAAGAAGACACCTGAACTGCACTCCTTAGTGGCACAGATTCAGTCCCCGGATGTGACTAGTAATGACCTATCAATGTCAGAGCTCAGACATGTCCTGCTTAGATGTTGCATCATAGAAAGCGCCAGCTGCCTCATCTCTGAGGTCTTAGGTGGTCTGAACAGCGCGAAGGAACCTGTAGATTTGTTCAGTCCCTGAAGCCTTCCTTCTCCTGTCCATCCTCACCATCTACAGAAGCTGTGTCTCTAGTACCATTTGGCTGAGAATTATTATAAAATTTTAAATATAGAGGAAAGAAAGGTCCTTACAGAGCAGGCGGTCCCATCAACGCTGACCATTAATAGTAGAGGTCAGTCTGAGGCCTCCGTAGCTCTGTCTACGGACTGTTTCAAGGCCTGATGATCTGAGTAGTGAACTTGGAGAGTTAGCAGATAAGCTGTAGAACTTAAGCGGAATGTTCGGTGCCTCTTCATTCATTCTCCACACGGCATTAGAAACCACTGTCCATTTATCAGGTTTCCAAGTCCAGAGTCATCTGGGTGTGTCTGATCTGTGCTATGCCCCAATGTGACTGAACCAAATGTTCCCCCTTTAAACTGTACCCCACTCTCCAGCTCTAAGCCACACAATGGGATGGGTGTATTGCAAAGGGTGCAGAGGGAGGGGCTGCTGAAGATACACTGGTGCTCTCAACTTTGACCCCGTCAGGTATAGAATTCTATTTACAGGGGGGCTGGAGAGATGGCTCAGAGGTTAAGAGCATTGCCTGCTCTTCCAAGGGTCCTGAGTTCAATTCCCAGCAACCACATGGTGACTCATAACCATCTGTAACGGGGTTTGGTGCCCTCTTCTGGCCTGCAGGCATACACACAGACAGAATATTGTATACATATTAAAATAAATAAATTTAAAAAAAAAGAATTCTATTTACAGAAGGTCTCTTTCATTTGCATCTCTAGTGAAGACCATAATGTCTGTCTCTACCTCATAATAGGGAAACTGGTGCTCACTGCAGTAGGGGCCCACCCTGGGGCCAACTCCAAACCCCAAACCTGGCCCAGTTACCTGAGTCACATTCCTGGAAGGGACTACACGGGGTGCAGTATTCCTGTTCCATTTCAGGAAATGAAACAGTTGATTTTTCATTTACACGGAAAGGAAAAATAAATACCAGATGTTTGGAAACCTAGTACAAACTCGCCATACTGGAACTTACAAGGGCATTCAGAAGGAAAAAATTTCAAGTCAGAAAATCCACAAAGCAAAAAAAGATGTTTTGAATGAAAATGCATTTTGTCTTTCTCTCTCTCACACACACACACAAACAGTATCTCATTGTTTCTTCCTCAGGGAGCAGCTGTGAAGGAACTTAAGGGAGGGGACAGACACAGCATCCCATCTTTGTGCCTCATACAGACCTCAGCTTTGAGGCCAGTGTTCCCGAGCTGCAGGGGGTGTGGCATGAATGGCCATCAAAGGGCAATGGCCTGATGGGAGCTTATAAAATGACCCGGAGATGCCAGGCACCAAAATAGGCGCCTCACTTGAAGGATTCTGTGTGGAAACTGCCGTCTGCTGTCGTCTTAATAATAATAAAAAAAGGTATGTACATCGTTGTAACGTTCACTTAGGATAAATATGTTTAAAATAGAGGTTGCCTTGACTTTCTGTTGCCCCCTTTCAGCTCAAGTGGTGAGTATGGACCCGGGGCGTTCACACTAGCCCTACAGACCATCTCATTGTCCTCAAACTTACAAGGTAGGTGCTACCGGCAAATTTCAGGTGACAAGTCAGAGGGTAGGTAAACCTGTGCTTGCCCTGATGGCTCCCCTTGCCCCCCAACCTCCCCCTACCCAAAGGAGACATGGGAAGCTGCCTTTGTGCCAAGACAGCATCGGATGAATTCTCTAGAGGGATTCAGCTGCTCCTGACGGTAAGATCCGAGTGAAAACTGGGATTGATTGTGTGAGCAGAGTACTGGACACGAAACCATTTTGCTTAGATATGGGATTTGCTGGGTGTAGTGGTGTAACCCTTTAACCCTCACGCTAGAAGACATCGCAAACTGTAGGACAGTCTGGATTATGTGGAAAAAAAGGAAAGGAGAGGAAAGGAGAGGAGGGGAGGGGAGGGGAGGGGAGGGGAGGAGAGGAGAGAAGAGGGGGTGGAAAAACGCAGTTCTTGTTTGATTTGAAAGTTACGTGGGTTTGGTTGTTTTTAAGATCTAAACACCCATGGAAATATTTTATTATGCCATGTGAAACCTGAGAGTCTAGTTAATGCTGCCAGCTTCTTGAGGTCAGGGACTGTGGCTACAGGGACACGCAGGCCCTTGGAGAACTGGGTTCAAGTTCTGGCCTTACAAGAGGACTATGAATTAAACTGAACCATTGACCTTACAGAAAACCCAATCCGTTTCAGCACAGGTGACTTCTGGACGAGTCACTGGGGCCTCAGTATAGATCCCATAGTAGATACTGAGGCCAGAGCTTCCAAGGAGAGCCTCAGCATGTTTGATGATGTGTACCCACAGCCAGTGCCTACCCAGAGTGCACTGCAGGCTTGGAAGAATTACCTCTAAGTTATTTAATAGTTGAAATTATAGTTAAGCTTATTTCTCAAGGTAAATTCACTAAGAGGAGCTTCCTGTGATATTAGACAATAGGAAGACACGCATTATAAACTGTGTATCTTTTACTCAGAGTTATGCAAGCCCTCCAATACCATGCTCTGTCAGTGTTAGGTGAATCTAAACCGAAGGAGCGTGAAATATCAGCGTCTCCCCTCTCGAGGACTTCTAGCTATAGGAAGAAAACTCCAATAGCCAGACAAGGGGAGTGAGCTGCGCTCTGACTCCTCTCAGAGAACTCAGGGCATGTTTCAGGCCACAAGAGAACATCTTGTCATACATACGACATTGTCAGAGCTAGACATGGTCTAGACATGGTAAGGCAGGCTTCATCAGGTCTCACAGGCAAGCATTCAGGGATGAACACAGAAGAGAGCATGACCGAGAGGCTATGGATGGAGAGCTGATCCTGTCATGGTCCTGCTCCTTTCCAGGCCTCAGTTTCCCCACTGTACACCTGGCAAGGGTGTGTGTGGGGGTGCTGTGTAGTTGTCCTCTAAGGTCCTAGCCATCTGTAAACGCAGTAGAGTGTACATCCGATGTGCCACACATAAAGTCGGGTGCTTGGGAAAGACCAGTGGGCAGAGTTACGAAAATTCCAAGAGCGCTGGAGAATGGGCACAAAGTTTTGTGAGTTTAGGCTGGGCTTCTACAAACACTCCACCCCCCGAAATGTTAAAACACAGGTGTTGTGTTGCGTACATAGTGAGGGGAAAGGGGGCCTTCAGGACTAAAGATGGTGGTCCCTCCACAGATTTGCTCAAGAGAGCTTCAGCAGCCACCCTTCCCCACCCCGCCCCAGCTGGCAGCTCTTGCTCCTTACATAACTGTTCTTTTGAAAACCAGGCAACAAAGCCTTCAGAAAAGAAGCTATTGATTATTAAAGTTATTTGGAGGTTGAAAGACTCGTAATGAAGTGGTTATAATTATTCCTGTTATGACACATCCTTCTCAGGGCTTGGATCTGAGAACATTTTGCTTGCATTGACTCAGTCACCTTCATCTCGGAGAGAAAGGCAGCGAGCTGGAAATAGCTCGTGTGCAGGGAGAGACGAGGAGTCATGGAAAGGGAACAGAGGGAAGGCAAGTTGGGGGAAAGAGGCAGAGAGGAGCCCAAAGTGGCCAGTCATAGCCTGCAAGAACAGCTATTACAATCTCTCCATTGTCCCTGCCCAGAGACAGTTATGGCCACCAGGAGACTTCTGTACTGAAATAATATTGTGCTCTTCCACATCAGCGGGCAGGCCTTCTCTGGTTAAATGCACACCTTCTGTGGAAAAACATCCTCAGCGAATGGAGAAAACACTTGGGAAATACAATCCTGTTTCTGTTTTTCATAATAACAATGCTAGTATTTAGCTGGGCAAAGAGGCCCATGTTTGTAATTCCCAGCACTCACGAGGCAGAGGCAGGAAGATCTCTGTGAGTTCAAGACCAGCCCAATCTAAAAAGCAAGTTCCAGTCTAACCAAAGCTAATAGTGAGAGGCTGTCTCAAAATAAATAAATAAATAGATAGATAAATAGATAGATACATGAAGAAATAAATAAATAACAAATAGTGAATGTATACTGAGTACCTGCTTGGTGTCAGCCCCTCCCTCTTTCTGGGGAGGTGTCTTACATCATAACAGCTGGTCTTGAACTGGTGACCTCCAGAACTGTCCCACCTAAGCCTCTCCTGGCTTTATTTTATCCCAGTTTATTTTCGCAAAGGTTCATGAGATAGACATGACTATTAGTTCCACTTTATAAGCCAAGAAGCAAAGGTCTGACTTGCACAGTTACACTTAGTAGGTGGCAGAGCCAGAACTGGAAACCCATTTGAACAATACTGGGTCTCCATATGCTGCTCTTGGCTAGGGTTCCCAGCCAAGCATGGGTTGATAGGGCAGCCCAGCAAGACAGTCAAGGATGAAGTGTAGGGGTCCGGGCAGCATTCCTTTATGAATCTGATAGGACAGTTAATTTGTGCATGATTTGGATCTGAGCTTTATTTCTTCATTCACAGTATGACCTTTGACCTTTCAGTGCACTTCTTTGTCCATTCCCTGTTGACACATTGTTTTTTGTTCCAGAAACAAATACCCATTTTCAAAAGTCTGGGATGATTTGAGGAGAACTGAACAGGGTGCCCACCCTGGAGAAATTTTCAATGGGGGGTGGGAGGGTGCGGGTCCACGAAGGAGGCTAATTCAGCAAGAGATGCTCTCAAAGAGGCCAGTGCTCTGAGGTGATGGTCTCACTGTGAATGGATGGCCAGCCTGGCAGCAGCTGCAAGATAGCAGCTCCTCAGTGCTGAGGAGAATGCCGGCTGACGGACCAGGCCCTCAAGGACTCTCCATCACCGTGTGTCCTCAGGAGACCCAGACACATCCAGCTGCCTTATTTCTCCCCAGGCCTCTCCTGAAGCCACCCAGACCCGAGATGGTGACCATGCTGTTGCTCCTGGCTACTCTGGCAAGCCTCTTCACTGCAGCCAAGGGACAAAGTTTCCATCTTGGGAAATGCCCATCTCCTCCGGTGCAAGAGAATTTTGACGTGAAAAAGGTGTGGTAACTCAAACTTCTCCTTTGTTTTGGGCATGCCGGGAGGTTTATTTTATTCTTTTTTTTTTTTTTTTCTGTTTTTTGTTTTTTTTTGAGACAGGGTTTCTCTGTGGCTTTGGAGCCTGTCCTGGAACTAGCTCTTGTAGACCAGGCTGGTCTCGAACTCACAGAGATTCACCTGCCTCTGCCTTCCAAGTGCTGGGATTAAAGGCGTGCGTCACCACCGCCCGGCAGTTTATTTTATTCTTTAATCTCCCTCCAAAGCAAGCCTTGGGGAGGTGTGGAGATCTTTGCAGAGACAGGCCAGCAGGGTTACAATCCGCGTGAGGCAAGGAGAAAATCGGTTCAAGACGACTCAGTAACCAGTGTTGGTTCAGACTTCCAGAGTCTGACCCCAGGCGGTTTATTTTATGCATATTTAAGTACCGTGCAACTTGGAAAAAAATTTCCTGATTTAACACAATCTCGTGTGCACAAAGATGCATAACTATATCGATGTCACTTCTTCTTGGATTATTTTAAGGGACGAGGGGAGGATCTGGTGTGGTTTCCATCTTCCAGTTAGCACAGAAGTTATCTAGTCTATTAGCCACCTTTGGTTCTAATTTGGGAGCTTGTGGGGAGCCTTTGGCCATACAGATAGTGTAAAGGTCATCCAGACAATTAATCACTTCTGGTCCTGGTTGAGGAAGCTTGGGGGAAGTGTGGTATGACTTGGTGCCTTGGCACAGGGATTACCGAGGCTATTAGCCACCTCCATCCCCAGCCTTCTGGGTGGAAAGCATCTTTTCCTTGAAAAGACAAGCCAGCCTGTTTGCATTCCTGGTCCCTAATGCTATCTGTGAGCATATGAACCTTTGCACTCCCAACAAGGAAGGCACTTGCATTCCTTATTTTGGGTTTCCCTGAAGTAGTCTCTGAGGCCACAAAGAGGAGAGGGAGATTCTTTGGCACGTCAGCTTGCCCTGTAGATGGATGCCAACACGCCGCCGTAGGAGCGCCCTGGCAGGGGAGAGCTGTCAGTGTGTAGGGATTGTCCCCCACATCTCTGGGAAGGTGGGGGTGAGGTTAGGGGATGAGAATAGCGGCATTGACTATGACTGGTTACTACTATTGTCCAGAGAGGAAAGTGGAGTGTCCTCCCGTGACACAGCTAGCATACACGCACAGGTTTCCTGTCAGAGAACTCAAGACAGGACCTGGGAAAGGCCAAAAGTCCCGCAGGGGTGTTTTCTTGTTACCTACAATATAACTAGCTCCCCATAAATGCTCCTTCTTCTTGGAATGAGTCAGAGGGAGCAGCAAGAAGGGGGGGCAGGGATTAGGTGGCAGAACTCAGCGGCTCCCACAACTGGGGAAGGCCTGGGTTCTAATCTTAAGGCCCCTTCTCTTTAAGAGGTTTTGGTTGATTTTAGGAGCAGCACACTTGGCTTGAGAAACAGTGAACTTACCAGTCACTGTGGGTGCTGGAAGTGCTAGAGGGTGGGACGGAAGAGCTTAGAGAGTAGAAGGGAGGAATCAAGCAGTAGGCAGAGCCCAAGGTTAGGTAGGAAAAACCACACGGTAAGGTCTGCACTGACATTCTTCATTAATATCTTAAGGATTTTCTTTAATTAAGTCAACCTGGAACCCCCCAAAGGAAACCCCCCCAAAAAAAATCAAAAAATAAAAGCAAACAAAAAACAAGTTTATGATAATATCCAGGGAATTTGAGTTAGATTTTAATCTGGGAGTAAAAATGCCAAAGTATCCTTGAAATTATAACTGATATCTTCACTTCCAAACATCCTTTGAAAACTGAGGCAAAATGTTTTGAAAAGATGTTCGTGTGTGTGTGTGTGTGTGTGTGTGTGTGTGTGTGTGTGAACGTACGTAAGTGAGAAGGCGCCTATGCAGAGTGCTGGGTCCCCTGGAGCTGGACTTGCAGGCAGCTGGGAGCTGTACCGTGTGTAGGCCAGGACTTGAACTTCTCTTCAGGAGCAGCAAGGGCTCCTAACTGCAGAGCCATCTCTCCAGTCCTAAAGTAGATTTTTTTTAAGGCAAATATTGGATTGATTAGTTTATATAGCATTTTGCTGACTTGTTCAAAAAGGTTTTTATTTCAAGGATTTTTAATATATTCACTGTTATGCAGCCATCATTAAATCAGTTTTGGAAGACTTTCATTGTCTTCTAAAGAAGCCACAACCCGTTAACAGTCTCTCTAGCCGCACTACTCAGACTTTTCACCGCAGTGACAAACCCCTCCAGAGAAACAACTTGAAAGAGAGAAGATTGGTTCTGGGCTCTGTTTTCAGTGATTTCGGTCCATGGTTCATATGGCCTGTGGGCTTATGGGAGCAGAACCTCACAGGGTACATAGTTCAGAAGGCTGCTTAGCTTATGGCGGCCGTAAGCAGAGAGAGAAAGGAGAGCAAACAAGCCATCTCTCCCAGGCATGCACTCCCTGGCCTGCTTCCTCTAACTAACCCCTCCCACTTACCACCTCCCAGTGTAGCAAATCCATCAAGGGACTAATCCATTGGTTAGGTCAGAGCCCTTGGCATCCTATGACTTCCTTAAAAGTCTCACCTCTGAACTCTACTCACATCAAGACCAAACCTCCAACCTGAGGAGAAGCTTCACACCCAAACCAGAGCACTCCTTTTCTTCCCAAATCCACCATACCCACACGATCAATATTTTCCTTTCTGTCAATATGAATTTGTCTATGGGATATGCAATGCTAGCTTTTTGTGGCTGAAGGAAATGTTTTCAAGGGTCACCTGTTCGCAGAGTGCACCAACACTCCATTCCTTCTGTTGCCAAATGATGCAGGGATGATGCTACAGTTATTTGTCCTTATCGTTTGAGTTGTTTTACTTTTTTTGCTATAGAAATGCTGTGGCTGCGGATATGCAGACTTGGGTTTTTTTTGGAAGAGAGGGATGTGTGTTTTCAGTTCCTTGGGGGATATATGATTGTGGCTGAAGGAAATGTTTTCAAGGGTCACCTGTTCGCAGAGTGCACCAACACTCCATTCCTTCTTGTTGCCAAATGATGCAGGGATGATGCTACAGTTATTTGTTCTTATCGTTTGAGTTGTTTTACTTTTTTTGCTATAGAAATGCTGTGGCTGCGGATATGCAGACTTGGGTTTTTTTTGGAAGAGAGGGATGTGTGTTTTCAGTTCCTTGGGGGATATATGAAGTACGGTTGTGAATGTGGTAACTCTGTGTTTAGCTTTTTGACGAGCTGTTGGACCATCTAGGAACACTGGCACCACTGCCCGTTCTCACAGGCAGCCTCTAACATTACTTTCCTCACATCTCCGTGGGCGGTTGTTATCATTGTCCTCTTTTATTATAGGTGTCAGAGTGGTATTAAATAGCATCATCCCCATTTCTTAATGATGATGATTATCTTTTCATGTGCTTATGAGCCACGTGTCAATCTTCCAATTGAATCTCTTGCACTTAAAAAAATGGGTTAAAAAAAAGGTGGGCATGGTGCATGCCTTTAATACAGGTACTTGAGAGGCAGAGGGAGGTAGCTCTCTGTAGTCTGAGGCCAGCCTGGTTTTCAGAATGAGTTCCAGGATAGACACAGAGAAATCCTGTCTTGAACACCCCCCCACACACACTCAAACCTTTTAATTGTTGATACCCAAATCCTCTTTCTTTAAGCTAGATGCAGATCTTTTCCAGATATGTTAAAATAGTTTATCCTGTTTTGATGATTGGAAGGCGCTTTTTCATTTTCTGGCTGCCCAGACTCCTGAAATAATCACACAGAAACTATATTATTTAAATCACTGCTTGACCAACTACTTTAAGCATATTGCTAGCTAGCTCTTATATCTTTGGTTAACCCATTTCTATTAATCTGTGTATCGCCATGTGGCTGTGGCTTACCGGCAAGGTTCCGGAGCATCTGTCTGCAGCTACATGGCTTCTCCCTGACCTCTTCTTTCTCCCAGCATTCAGTTTAGTTTTCTTGCCTAGCTCTATTCTGCTAAGACACTGGCTGAAACAGATTTATTTATTAACCAATAAAAGCAACACATAGACAGAAGGATTTTCCATACCACTATTCGATGGATATTGTTGTTGCTGTTTTACCCTAACCCCACAGTGGAATGACAAAATGTTGTTGGTTGTATTTACTCTTTGTTCTTTTGGGGTGCCTGCCATCCTGCTCCCAAATAAATTAATTACACATGGAGTCTTATTCTTTCTTATGAATGTCTGGCCTTAGCTTGGCTTATTTCTTGTCAGATTGTCTTAACTTAAATTATCACATCTACCTTTTGCCTCTGGGCTTTTCTCTATTCTGTATACCTTTCTTTACTCTTACTCCATGGCTAGCTGTGTAGCTGGGTGGCTGACCCCTTGTGTCTTCCTCTCCTTTTCTTGTTCCTTCTTTTTGAATCCTCTTTCCAGATTTCTCCTCCTATTTGTTCTCTCTGCCCAGCTATAGGCTGTTCAGCTCTTTCTTTATTAGACCAACCAGGTATTTTAGACAGGCAAAGCATCACAGCTTCACAGAGTTAAACAAATGCAACATAAAAGAATACAACACATCTTTGCATCATTAAAACAAATGTTCCACAGCACAAACAAATATAACACATCATAAAATAATATTCCACAACAGATAGAACGTTTTACTTTATCTATATACCCTTTGAAGCATGAGGGCTTTTTATATCAATCAAATCCAATTTGTCTGTGTTTTTACTTTGGGGTCGGCCCTACAAACTTAAGTACCTAATTAGTAAGTATCCCATTAGCTCAGTAGGTAGCACTTAGTCTCATCCCTAGAGAAGCATTGCCTAACCCAAGGCTATAAAGATGTACACCCCTATGTTCTTCTCTGAGTTTTATAGTTTAAGCCCTTACATTTAAGCCTTTGGTCCATTTTAAGTTAGATTTGGCCATAGGAACATCCAACTCCATCTGTATGTCTTCCCCATTGTTCCAGCACCATTCTCCATTGAGATAGAAAGAGACCAGTCTCCACTGATAGTCTTAGTATGCATAGCAAAAATCAGTTGATCGTGTTTATCAAGTTTTATTTTCACCACCACCTCAATTCTATTCCAGGTGTATGTCTATATTTACTCCATATTTGATTGCTACATATTTGTCATAAGTTTCTAATCAAAATGTAGGAGTCCTCCAACTTTATTCCTATATTCTTTGTCTCTTGAATTTTCTGATCAGCTTGTCCATTTCTTTTATATATATATATATTTATTTATTTATTATGTATACAATATTCTTTCTGTGTGTATGCCTGAAGGCCAGAAGAGGGCGCCAGACCTCTTTACAGATGGTTGTGAGCCACCATGTGGTTGCTGGGAATTGAACTCAGGACCTTTGGAAGAACAGGCAATGCTCTTAACCCGCTGAGCCATCTCTCCAGCCCCAGCTTGTCCATTTCTGCAGAGGATATAAGGAACAATTGATTTCTAAAGTATTGCCGTTCTAGCCCTTTCTATTCATAAGCTATCTTTTTAGCTAATTTTTTTTTGTTTGTTTTTTTGGAGACAGGATTTTTTGTGTAACAGCCCTGGCTGTCCTAGAACTCGCTCTGTAGACCAGGCTGGGCTTGAACTCAGAGATCTGACTGCCTCTGCTTCCCAAGTGCTGGGATTAAAGGCGTGTACCACCACTGGTCAGCATCTATTTACCTTTTTGTCTTACCAATATTTTGCGGTTTTCAAAATACAAGTTCCTACATATCTGTAGTTAAATTTATTCCTAAATATTTTTGTTCTTTTTATGTTATTGTAAATGGAATTTCTTAATTTCATTGGCAGATTTTTTTCATCCCATGTGTAGAAACATTTTTGTTTATTGATCTTGCATTTTTTAAATTTGCAGTACTCATTATTTTAATAGTATGTGTCTGTGGGGTTTTGTTGTTTGTTTTTAAGATTCCTTAGCGAGACTGGAGACAGAGCTTAGTTGCACAAAATCAAGTCTGACATCCATTTCCAAATAAACTAAGCATGGTCACACACATCTCTACTCTAGGATGAAGGCAAGAAGAACATTCAAAATCCCTCCAAAACATTTTCTTAGGGCTTTGTGTACACAGTAATAGATCATCTGCAAGTAAGGATGATTTTGCATCTTTTCCAGTTTTCCTTTTCAGATATCAAACTGTCCTTGTATAGAAACTGCAATGAGAAAGATTTGCAGAACAATATGGGATCATGAAGGAACACAACATGACAACCTTTCACCTCTGAGTTTCCTTGTTTCAGGAAAGTCCTTGCCCGTAATGGTGGATCACTCAGGTAGCCTGAGCAGTTAAGAACTATGTTAAACATATCATAAAATGGGGACTTTTCCAAGGGTGCTTATGAAATTGTTAGCTTGCTTTTGGATTCTGCCAATGAAAGTCAAGTTCAACGGAGTTGTTTTGTTTAGCTAGGGTTTGTTGTTGTTGTTGTTTTGGTTGTTTGTTTGAGACAGGGTTTCCTGTAACCCAGACTGGCCTTGAACTTTTCACATCTGGTGTTGACCTTGGGTTCCTCATTTTCTGGTTTTGTGCGCCTCCCAGGTTCTGGGATTAGAGGTCTCTGCTAAATTGCAGTGTTTTAAACGGACTGTGGGGGTTTGCTAAAGGAGTGATAAACTACGGTCGAAAATTGCGAACACAGGCTTTAGCAGAGTCACGTGACTGAAGCAGTGCTGTCACTTGCTTCTGGATATTTCTGGATGCTTGAAGGCAAACGCGTGCTTTACTTGCTCTGTTGAGTAGCAAATTTTTTTTTCAAATATTTATTTATTTATTATGTGTACAGCATTCCTTCGATGTGTGCCCGCAAGCCAGAAGGGGGCACCAGGTCTCATTATAGATGGCTGTGATCTACCATGTGGTTGCTGGGAATTGAACTCAGGACCTCTGGAAGAGCAGTCAGTGCTCTTAACCACTGAGCCATCTCTCCAGCCCGAGTAGCAGATTTTTAAGTTTATAGAATAATTACATTTAATATTTTGACTAGGCAAATATACTCAAGTAGTTCGAAATGCTGAAGATGCAAAAGAGAGCTGGGCCCATCGCTCAGTGATAGCACAACTAGTTGGTATAAAGTCCTTTCAGTGCTCCATCCCTCGAACCATGGAGAGTGGAGGTGGGGTGGACACGGCCTGAATTCCAATGGTTCAAAGGAGCATCCAATGACGTTTTTCTTAGTCTCCTCAGTTTTCTCTGCCAGGAGCAACCAGGAAAAACAGCATATTGTATACCTTTTTATAGACAATGTGTACATATACAAGGAAATATGCATTAGGCATATAGCAGCTTCCAGATGCCCGTGACCTGTTGTCTAACCTGTGAGCATGCTACCTTCCCCAGAATAAAGGGATTCCACAGAGCTGACCTGAGATGACCAGACTGGCTATCCAGGAGGCTGTAACTTAATCACATAAGTTATTAGAAGCAGAACATCTTTCCTAGCTGTGGTTAGAGAGAGAAAGAGATTAGAAGAAATGAGAGTCAGGGGGGCGCAATGGTCCTTGAAAATGGAGGTCTTCTGGGTCCAGAAAGCAGGCTGCCTGTGTAACACGGAGAAAGCGAAGATCCCCACTCTATCTCAGAGCCTCGGGAAGGAGAGAAAGCCTACACCTCAACTTTAGCCTCGTGAGGTTAGCATCAGTGTCTGGCTTATGGAGCTGTAAGTCAATGAAACTGTGCTGGTTAGAGTTTGTAGCTCCTCACTGAGGCAATAGAAAGCCCATCCTGTAAGCTTTCGTTGTTCATGAATTCAGCTTAAGTACCCTGCACTTCAGACCCAGTTCTTTGCTCTTCACTCTTTCGATACCTTCGAGATAATTGCATATACTTCTTTTAAAAGGGGGTGTTTAAAATTTTAGCAGATAGATGCACACTATCATTTAACTTCCCAGGCCCTCACTGGACTGTTTCCTGCCTTTTATTGTGACAGACAGAACTGTAACCGATAGCCTTATACACACACATCATTTTTTTTTTTTTTTTACAACAGGCGATACATTCCCAGAAGTTAAATTGCTGATCTAAAGAACATGTACTTTTAGTTTGGTTCAATATTACCAAGCAGCCCTCTATAACCAAGAGGTTACAAATCGGAACAGTAAACCAACTCCAAGCAGGAAGGCCTCACAGCCAACATGTCTGAGTTACACAAAATTCAAAGATGCGGTGTAGAATTATCAGCTGTTGGAAGTGAAAGGTATTTTTCAGGAACCAGACAATCCCTTCCCTTCTCGGAGACTAGAATTTCACACAGGTTCTGACTGCAGAGAACTCTGAGAACATCTCCAAATAAAGAGCCCTTGAGGAGCAGGCTGTGGCAAACAACCAGGACCCGCACACCCATTCACTGAGTCTCCTTTGAAATGATATCTTGCCCAGCTGGCTGGGAACGGAGCAGCCCATTTGGCCTGGTTTCCCCTGGAAAGGGCTCCGCTTCTAAGACTACAATGGGAAAGAGTCAGCAGGTCCCCAGAGAGCCCCTGGGTTTTGCTCTGTTCCTTGTTGTCTGTACAGTATCTCGGAAGGTGGTACGAAATTGAGAAAATCCCAGCGAGTTTTGAGAAAGGAAACTGCAACCAAGCCAACTACTCGCAGATGGAGAACGGGAACATCAAAGTGCTAAACCAGGAGCTGAGGTGAGTGGTCCCGGGGGCCTGCCTGGGGTGGGTGACCTTGCTGTCAGGGGCAGGGAGACAGAAGGTGCCTGAGTTCCTCAAGCTAGGCACTGTGGGGCCGGAATGCGCATGCTTTCTCTTCTTTAACCAAGGCTTAGCTCATGCTGATTACCAAACACTGAGAGACCATAGGCAGTCAATAGGAATGTAGCAAAGCCCCTGCTCTCATTGTAAAATGGAGACTCCAGAGGCAAAGGACATCAGGCTGCCTTGTGTGGCCTCCACACCAAGACAGAGAGCCCTTGGACCTCCCCACCATTTTGTCTTTCTTCTTCTTCTGAGTCAGGCTCTTATGTAGCTCAAGCTAGTCTCCATCTCACTGTGTAACCAAGGATGTTCTGGAATTTTTAATCTTCCTTAGTGCTGGGATTACAAGTGTGTGCCACCAAGCCTTGCCTGTGTGGTACTAATGTTAACCCAGGGCCTTTTGTATGCTAAGAAGCACCCTACCAAGTGAGCCGCATCTCCAGCCCCAGGCACCTCCTTTTCTTGCTGAGCAAGCATCAGATATATGTGCTCTTGAGTTTGGGCCAACAGGATGTCTTTTAGAAGTATGTACTTCTGTCATTAAGTGCTCTGAACATTAATCTTCAATCCAGAACTTTTTGCCCTGGCGAGCAGACATGACGAGACCCAGGAAGAGGTCCTTCTTGTTTACCCTCCACCAACCAAAGTTATATCCAACAAACACATTTCAGTATTTCCTATAGGCAAGGCACTCCCCCCACCCCCACCTGAAAATATATTGTTTAATCCCCCATGATAAAGCAAAATAGATACTATTATAAACCTCATCGGTGAGAAGACTTAGGTACAGAGACGTTAACAACTTGTTTAGGGGCCACACAACTGACACATGATGAAGTCTAGATTCGGATCAGGGAAAAGGGAATGAAGAGAACAGAGACCAGTGGAAAAAGGCCTGGGTGAAGGGTTGTTCTTTCTGTCCTCTACAAGATATGAGGACAGTACTCAACTCTAAGAAAATAACTACGCTCAGCCCTCAAGTCGCTAGGTCCACAGAGGCTCTCTGTGCCCACCATACCATCCACTAACAGTTTGGGAGCCAGAGCCCTGCCAGCTGACTGCCAGCCAGCATAAACCAGAGAAGGAAGGAAGGCTCTTGAGGGCCCTCTGACAGAAGGAGCTCCTTTCGGAGCCCCAGGGGAGGGATGCTGGAGGGACTGACTATAGGGCTTCACATGCCTTTGCCAGGACTCTCCTAGGATTTTACAGGCCCTGTACTAGTCAGTGGTTTCTCCTCAAAGTGGAATACCATATAAAATGGTTTATTTGGGCCGCAGTTCTGGAAGTTCCATCTAGAATCAAGGACCAAACTTTTACCAGGTCCTTTGGGGGAACAAGTAGCAAGCAAGAGAGTTCTAATGACCTCTTTTCTTTTTATTTTACTTTTGTTTTTCAAGACAGGATTTCTCAGTGTAGCCTTGGCCATACTGGAACTCGCTCGGTAGACCAGGTTGGCCCCGAATGCACAGAGTCCGCCTGCCTCTGCCTCCTGAGTGCTGGGATTAAAGGGGTGCATCACCTCTGCCTGGCAGTAGGATCAATGAAATAATATGTCCCATTAGATGCCAAACCCATGAAGCCCACACACAGGGAACTGGAATTCTCAACCTGTGTTTAAGAACTTGGAGCCCAGAAGAGCTGTCATAGAACTGAAAGAATGAAGGGACCCAGCTTTGCTACTTGCCTGCCTGGCTCAGATCAGACTAGAATGTGCTCTTAGGCTAGCTAGTTCTGCAGCCAGGAGCAAGAGAACTACCATCCCTGAGCATTAAGTGGGGTAAAAAGGGTAAAGCTCTTACAGCAGTGTTTGGCATCTAATAAGCATGACTTTAGTGACTGAACTCCTGCTACTTGAAAACACAGATTGGGGCCGGTGAGATGGCTCAGTAGGCAAAGGCTCCTGCCACCAAGTCAAGTCCCACAAGTATCCTCTGACCTACACACTAATGTCATGATAGGCGTGTGTGTGCACATGCATACACACTAAATGTAATACAACCACTATTTAAACAAAATACAAATGCGTTTTCCCCATGAACACATTGTGCCTTCATGATCAGAGACTGGTGTCTCCAAGAACTGTTCTGGAACAAGACACAAATGATAGTGAAGAGAAGAGCCTGCTGTGTTGCTAAGTTACCATTTGCAGATGGAGACAGAACATCTTCCAAGAGACAGCAGGGCATTGTGCCTGGCCCTACGTGGTGGCAAAAAGACAATGCAATCAGGACTATGAGAGCACCTGTCCTAACCTGCCTTACCTGCTGCTTAGGATCTGGTTATAGAGCATCCTTGTAAGTGGATTTTTCTGTCCCTCCTGCCAGCTCTCAAATCAAGAACAGAGACTTATTAATTATGAAGTTCAACTGATAGCTTAGACTTGTTTCTAACTAGCTCTTAGAACTTAAATTAACCCATTTCTATTAATCTATGTTTTACCATGTGGCTTTTACCTCTATCCTGTGTTGTGTATCCGACCTGTTCCACTATTGGCTGTTCAGCCTTTTATTAAACCAATTGGAGTAACACATGTTCACAGTGTACAAAGAGATTATTCCACAACACATCCCTCACTGCGAATCATAGCGCTAAGCTCTCAACTTCCTCACACATACTTGGCTCTCATGGTTGGCCTGCTTGGCGACTGATGGGCAGGTAGCTCCTTTGCCACTCATGTCTAGACACCCCCTTCTCTGTCCTCTTTCCCAAGGCTTTCTTTCCCCTGCCCTCTGGGTTCATGGGGTCGTCGGGAGTTAGCCTAAAATGGGCCAGGTCCTTGTGAAGAGTACTTTCTTGGTTTCAAGACCAGAACATTTAAGATATGCCACCATGGCTGGGCGGTGATAGTGCACGCCTGCAATCCCAGCACTTTGTGAGCTCGAGGCCAGCCTGGTCTATAGAATGAGTTTCAGGACAGGCTCCCAGGCTACACAGAGAAACCCTGTATCAAAAAAGATACGCCACCATTTTATGTACCACTAAGAAAGAGTATCTCTGTCATTGGTTAGTGCTGGGGGACCGATTATAAAGTGTGTGTTTCTTCACAATTATGTCTCTGAGAACGGGACTTGTCTCAGAACCATGCTTCCTCCTTGCCTCTGTGACAACCTGCTCTGTTTCAAAATCTCCCGCGCTCACCGGACACCAGCTGAACTAGAGGGGTTTTCAGAACTCAGCTCCTAGATGGGACAAATGCTAAGACGTCAGGCAGCTCAGGGCTAACGAGAAGTGCCTCCGGTCCCCATGGGAAGTGCCTCCGGTCCCCATGGGAAGTGCCTCCGGTCCCCATGGGAAGTGCCTCCGGTCCCCTTCCTGCTTTGCATTATTTTCAGGGCTCTAGTTCCCCATCCTTTGTCTCTTTGTCGTCCTCTCCTCTGTGAAGAGACAACCTTGTAGGGGCTGTTTTGTTTATTTTCCCATTCCCCTTTATTCCCTCTCTTTGAAGCCTAAGAGCAGGAAGTGCCTGAAAGATGAAAGGCAAACAGTCCAAAGGTGTTGGAATGCCAGGGCCTAGCATAGAACCCAGCCCTTGGCTTTGTCACAGGGGCTTCTTCTCCACAAGTGCTGTCTTCCTCCCCTGAATCTCAGGCAGTCACAGAAGGAAGGACAGGGTCCAGAGCCAGGTCTGGTTGGCCTTTCAAGAACCCCTTACACCAGATACCACCATGTTGGCTGCCAGAGCCATTGGGCATGAAGCTTGACTTTCATTGATGCTTTTTGCTTTTCAATTATGTGTATTTTCTTTCGTTCCCATATCTCTTTTCCTTTCCTTTTCTTGTTCTCTCTCTCTCTCTCTCTCTCTCTCTCTCTCTCTCTCTCTCTCTCTCCACTCACTTTAGACCTGATGGAACCGTGAACCAAGTTGAAGGTGAAGCCACACAGAGCAACCTCTCAGAGCCAGCCAAGCTGGGAGTCAAGTTTTTTGAGTGTAAGTATCCACTTCCCTCAGGGAGCTTCAGGGACAGGGGTTCTGTAGATAGAAAGCTGGAGCCCTGTGTTCCAACACATCTGAGAGCTATCTTCAGGGTTCAAGTCAATGCACAATTATCTTCTGTGCACCTACCGTATGCTGTTCCCCAGAGTAGGCACTGATGATGGGCTAGACAGAGCTGACCATGTCCTTACAGCCTGACACATCCCAGTGGACACTGAAGAGGTACCAAGAAACTTCCTTAGCGTTCCAGGAGGCGAGGCCCACAAAGATACACATCTAGTATGAGTAGGAGACGGGATCCAATCTGATCTCGCAGGAAGCAGAAGTGGATGTTAGAACTATCCACATCTGCGTAAGCTTACAGGCAGGAGTGACAAGCTGAGGCCTGACTCTGCCACTTTCTAGTCACTCCGTTCTGCCCTTTGACTTCTGGTCTAACCTGGGAACATACAGGCAGCAGACAGGGTAGTTAGTTTGGTTACCTCTGTAGGTAACATTGGAGAATCCATCTCAGACCTGTAAGATCTTCTCACCCTGGAAATGCTTCGGTGGCCCCTCTTTGCACCTATGGGACAGATACCAAGTCAGTCCCATAAAAGAAATCATTGTCCTTCTCCTGCCTGCCTTACTGGCACCATGACACATTCTTTTTTTTCGAGACAGGGTTTCTCTGTAGTTTTGGTGCCCGTCCTGGAACTAGCTCTTGTAGACCAGGCTGGCCTCGAACTCCCAGAGATCCACCTGCCTCTGCCTCCCGAGTGCTGGGATTAAAGGCATGCACCATCACCGCCCGGCAGCATGACACATTCTTAAAGCTGATACAGGAAGGAGGACCCAAACACGTTAGTCTTTGCTTCTTCACTCAGGATGCTGGACTTGAAGCCTTGCCATGCATTCCTGGCCCTCCTTGTGAAGCAGTCTCTGTGTACATTGATGCTAGGGCAGCCATCAACCCAAGGACGCCAGCTGAATCCCTGGTCATCTCGTGTGCCTTTTCCATGCCGCTGTCGGGGGAGGGGGGCATAAAAATGATCCTTGACTGTAGCCACGCACTAGAATCACTGGGGAGTTTTGTTGGTGGTGTTGTTTTTCAATACCAAGCGTGGTGGTACACAACTGTATTCCCAGCCCTGAGGAGGCTGAGGCAGGAGGGATACAAGCTACAGGTCAGCCTGGGCTGACGTGACTTGGTGGATAATGCGCTTGTCGTATGAGCCTGACGATCTGAGTTTGATCCCTGGAACCCACCTAAAACTGAAGAGAGCTAACTCCAAAAGTATTGTCCTCTGACCTCTTCGCATATGCCATGGCATGTGGCCCGGCCATCTCATACACACACACACACACACACACACACACCCATGCATGCACGCACGCACACACACTAATTTAAAAAAAAATTAAAGAAGGCCAGCCACTTGAAGGTCTGAAGTTGGAGAAGGGTGGGAGGGTAGTCTTAATGTCTCTCACTGCCCCCACACATTTCCCATGTGAAGCACCGACTTAGAATGGGTCCCCACAGTCCTGGAGAGGGGGCTCCCCTTGCCCTGGTCCTTCCTCATGCTGCTGCCCCTGGTTTCAGTGATGCCATCTGCACCGTACTGGATCCTGGCCACCGATTATGAGAACTATGCTCTTGTCTACTCCTGCACCACCGTCATCTGGCTCTTCCACGTGGATTATGCCTGGATCCTGGGAAGAAACCCTTTTCTTCCTCCAGAGACAGTAACCTACCTGAAAGATATCCTCACTTCTAATGATATCGACATCCAGAAAATGACGATCACGGATCAAGCGAACTGCCCCGACTTCCTGTAAAGGGAGGGGTAGCCACTCCGGGTTACTCCTATGCTTTGTGCTCCACCCCTGCTCCTCATAAAGACAAACCAAGCAACCATGGCAAGTACCGAGGGAAAGTTTGGCTATAGAAGCCAAGGGAGGGGACTCAGGGAAAGTTGACCCAAACCCAGCCAGACCCCACACTGTCACTCTGCTAGCCCAACAATAAACATTTTGCTGATCAGCTGTGTTCACAGTGGATTCTGAGTTAGGGCTATTGTGGGAGATTCATTAGAAGCAGATGGTGGGAAACCCTTCAGCGGTTGTGTTTAGAAAAACAATTCTGAGCTGCCCTAGTTTCAAGGTACCAGAAGGCCGATGGTAAAGTTTGGTGAGTTGGATCCAGGGTCCCACTCGGCTGCAGCTACCCCTCTGGAGGGAAGGCTGGGAGGTTTTCGCTTCTGTCTGGAGTCTTCCTTGAAGTTACTTTCTCATCAGGAATTCAGAGTGTGGCTGAAGAATGAGTGTCCTGGGAGGGTCTGTGAAAGAAGAGATTCTGTGAGGAGAAGACAAAGGAATTTTAAAAATGATACAAACATTTCTCTTTCCTCCTTTGTGTTTACTGAGGTCCAATCACATTCCAGCCACTGAAAAATCCTGAGTCCCTCCCCGCCCACCCCAGAAGCTCCAGACCAGTAAGAGACACAGCAGGATAGAGGGCACCATGGGAAATCTGAGAACATCACACCCCCTTCAAGACAGAGGGTCAAGCTTAGACAGTCTGTCTAAAAGCCTCAAGGGCATTCCCATGCCCCTGCTACTCTAGGAAGTCAGGAACCTGGTGCTGTGTCTTCTGACCTGTGACTTTTAAAATCAAATGACCTCAGATTTATCTCTTCGTTCTTGTGTAGAATATATTCTATTTATGTTCATATATACAATTTTCATTTAAAGAAAAGTAAACTCAAAATGTAGCTTCCAATTCATAATTCAAAAAGCCTGAAAAATGCTGGGTAAAAATATGGGGGTTGTACGTGATCAGCTGCTGTTCCCAGTGTTGCCGGTTGTGTCCTGTGTCTGTCACCGCACTGTCCACTAGAGGCACTTGGCTACTCTTCTAGAATGCAATGATTCCTCAGAGGGCTAAGCTTCCTGTCACCTGATAGCTTGTGGTAAAAACTAAATTGTGTATATTAGGAATATTTCCTCACGCGAGCTCTCTCCCGAAGCAAAAATCTCAATCAAACCAAATCACAACAAGCCGAATTAAAGGATATCCAGGTTTAATGGGATTTTTGTGTGTGAGGGGAACCGGGAAGCCACCAAGGCTACTACCACCGGGAAGGAAAGAGGAGACCACGAAGGGACTTTCTGGGGAGCAGTTTATATAGACTGGGGGAGGGGTCAAGGTTTGGCAGGCACAGGGCTGGGGCCACCAGAGATGGAGACCAGGACTTACAGTGTAGGCGGTGTGATGACTCAGCTGGCAAAGGCACCTGCCACCAAACCCAAGGACCCGAGTTTGATCCCTGGGACTCACTTTGTGGAAGAAGAGAACTAACTCCAGTAAGGAATGCATGTGTTCACAGACAAACATACAAACACAAATGCAACCCCCACCCCTGAAAAAAAACTTATTTCTTTCTTCTCAGAAGTTATCTGGTAACATCTGCCTGCGGAAACTTCTGTGAGATCCAGATAGGGCAATCCACAGGCACCAAGTGGGGAGAGAAACTAGAGGGGGCAGAGAAGGCCAGTAGGAAACACGGCACAAAGAAACACGATAGCACATGGTCAGGCCGCACAGCCATCACTAGCTCTAACCATCACACGATCGCCAGTCTCTCTTCGTTATCATTACAACACATAGCTCTTTTTTCTGGAGGCTTTATAAAGCAAACTCAGATATCACAGCGCATTACTTGACCTATAACTAGCTAAGTGCACATCTCTGGCAGATATAATCACGTGTAGAACAAAAATACTGCAAGTTATGACATATGTCCTAAAGGTATTCAGAGAATGTAATCTCTATGTAGTTTTTAAAAATATTTTACATAGTTTAGGTGAAAGGGAGGATGTGTGCACAGAAATGGCCATGGTTTTATTTGGGTCA
Source organism: Chionomys nivalis (assembly GCF_950005125.1). Taxonomy (NCBI): domain Eukaryota; kingdom Metazoa; phylum Chordata; class Mammalia; order Rodentia; family Cricetidae; genus Chionomys; species Chionomys nivalis. The sequence goes on from NC_080088.1 coordinate 63,261,672, forward strand.
GTCTCGGATGGGAAGCAGCGACATCAAGACAATGAGGGGATGGGATTCTGGCTTCTAGAATGGCTGCTTCATATCATGCCACGTATTCATGAAAATTTGAGAACTACAAAATCACGTGGGAGTTGCTGCTCTGTGTGTGGGGGTTTGGGAGGTCCCTGCTGGTGGCCTTGCTACTTTGCAAAAAAACGGAGCTTGTGACTCTACCTCGGTAGCCACACCCAACTGAACCAAAGGCCCTGTACCTGAGCTAGGGGCCAGCAGTCTACAGACTGAATCAGCCTCACTGCATGGAAAAGGCCCCAAGAGATCTGGAGATGGAGCTCAGAGGCACAGAGGAAGGACCTGATTTCATTTCTTAGCTTCTACAAATAAACAAGCAAATAAATAATAAGTAAAACCCCTGAGAGGTTTAGGATGCTCCAGAGCTGTAAGGTCTCATAGTTGGCAGTGACCATTACTGGAGACAGACAATGAAGGCTATGAGAATATAGAAAAATTGTGGATATTAGAGGAGACCTTCACCCACCCAGGGCTCCTCCAGGCAGCTTCAGCTGTCGGTGGCTTTTCACTTCTCAGCTCAATTCCTGTGAATCTTGGCTGACTTAGTTCCTCAGTTCCTGCCCTTGGATTTTTGCAGGATTAGGTATGAGTACACACACACACACACACACACACACACACACAGAGAGAGAGAGAGAGAGAGAGAGAGACAAAGACAGAGAGACAGAGAGCACATACCCCCCCACACACACACAGCACACAGAAACACACATACATTCACATGCACACGGAGCACACATACTCCTCCCCCACAGTACATAGACACACACATACAGAGAGCACCTACTCCCCTCCACACCCTCCACACACAGCACACAGACACACACATTGATACACACACACAGAGTACATACTCCCCCATACACACAACACACACACACACACATATACACACACACAGAGTGCACACACTCCCCCCACACACAGCACAAGACACACACATTTATACACACACACACAGAGCACATACTCCCCCATACACACAACACACAGACACACACACAAAGAGTGCACACACTCCCCCACACACACAGCACACAGACACACACATTGATACACACACACAGAGCACATACTCTTCCCCCACATCACACAGACACACACACACACACACACACACACACACACACGCTCCCTTACCTTTTTATTCTGAGATAATTTGACTTGACTGAGTAAATGTTCCTTGCAACCGAAATAGCCTCAAGACAAAAGAGTTAATAATATAATGTTGCGTGGAAAAAAGAAAGCAGCAGTTTAACTCTGTAGTATTTATAGCTGCGTGAAATAAGGGCATTAAATCAAGTACTAAGAGCGAACAAAGAAGATGAAAGCAATTAGTGTGTTAGTATGATAGAATTATGGGTGCTCCTTTTCTCATTTTTTATGGCTGCTATTTGCGGCATGAGCTCTAAGATACATACAGACCCTGAGGCCTTCTTTAGTTTAGCCTGATCCTCTGGAAAGTAGAGTGTCAAAGCCCCCAATGGGCCTCCTCTTCCCAGAACGGCCTCAGATGTGGAGGCCTTCCAGAGCTGTTCTCATGTTTCTAAGGTAAGGGCATCATTCGTAAATAGGGGGTGTGTTATATTTAAATTTTTCACTTACTGAAGCAATTACTATTTATTACCAGTCAGGACCCACCCCATTCACATCTAGAAGACATAAAGGTCAATATTGAGTCATTTAGACAGTTTTTATTTCCACAAATCGGCTAAGCACTGTTTTCTTTTATAGCAGACTTTCCCCCACAAAACCATCTCACCTTGATAATTGAATAAGTGTAGGTTTTCATTAGTTGCCAAGTATGTTCAGATTTTATGCTAAAATTCAATATTTTGTTTAGTTTGATAGTAAAATAAACTCAACAGTTATATAATGTTTTCCCACGGAAGAGGTGATGTGAGCTCATTAGAAACAGCAAGGAGCAGTGGGGCCCGAAGCCCAGGGGTGGGGTGGGGTGGGGGCTGGTCTTGGCTCCTTGGTCCAGCAGGTTCTCTAAGGATCCTGCTAGAGCATTATGGTTTTGTACACTAAGCGAACTGTTGCTGAGAGAATGCCTGTACCTTTTTAGGGGAAAGAGTCCCAACATAAGTATAAAGTGACTGCCAGGCACATGTCTGTAATTCTAGCACGGGGTAGGCTGAGGCAGCGAGATCAGAGGATTCAAGCTAACCTAGGTTATATAGTGAGACCTTGGCTTGGAAGACGAAATCAAATGACTAAAAGACTAAAGTTTTACACTGCTTTGCATTGTCTTCAAAGCCTTATCCTCGTATATGGTTTGCCAAGTCATGTACAGTACCTGACACATGCATTTCCCAAAGGAATAAAAACCTTTACTCCCGTTACATGTTCTAGTCTATAGATTGCAAACTTTACATTTTGTTCTTCTTAGGTTTCCTAGTCTGCTAATAGTAAGTGAAGTATAAAATGTAAACCTTCAGCTAATTCTTTTTATTTTTATGTTGTTATTTTGAGACGTGGTCTCTCCATGTCTTTGGCTGTCCTGGAACTTGCCTTGTAGATCAGGCTGGCCCTGAATTCACAGAAATCTGCCTGACTCTGCCCACCAAATACTGAGGTTATAAGGTGTGCCATTGCACCTAGTTAAGCCAATTCTTTTTAAAATTTTTTATTTATTTGTTTATTATTTATTTTGTTTTATGTTTATTTTATATTTATTTATATGTGTGTGGTCTCTGTACACATGTATGTGCCCAAGAGTGCACATGGGGACCAGAAGAGGGCATTGTGTGTCCTTTCCTATTATTCTCTTCTCTATTCCCTAGAGGCAGGGTCTCTCCCTGTAACTGAAGCTCCCAGTTCTCGGCTAGGCTGCAGTCGGCCTCCATCCTCTTGTCTCAGTCATGCCCAGGACTGGGGCTGCAGGTTTGCATGCGCTCACTAGTTTTGTGGGTGCCAGGATCTGAACTCAGGTCCTTAGTTACACAACAAAGACTCTTAACAACTGAGCCATCTTCTGCCTTTGGAGTCCCATTCATCCAGCTGTTCAGCATCTTCCATATACCCAGAAACCATAGACAGCAAGGATTCATTCAGCTCTGAAATGGCTGTCAGTAAAGCAAAGTTGAAAGGGGACTTGAGCCAGGTGTGGTGGTGCACGCCTTTAATCCCAGCACTCAGGAGGCAGAGGCAGGCGGTTGTCTGTAAATTCAAGGCCAGCCTGGTCTTGACAAGTTCCAGGACAGCCAGGGGCTATGCAGAGAACACAGTCTCAAAAAAAAAAAAAGGTGTAGGGGGGGAGGGGACTTGAAATAAGAGCTACCAGATGCCAGAGTTGAGTAATGTGGTGTTGTCAAGGATGGAAACTTTATCCACAAATATCTTAGGTAAAAAGAAGGGGAGCCAGGGAGATGGTTTCAAGAAGCATACCCCTGGGAATGCTCAAAGAGAGATTGGACAATTTTCCGTTAGTACCTAGGGCATTCAGATATATGCAAATATGCCAGGCTCAAGGGAGCTAGCTGGGCTAAAGGAATAAAAAGATGTCCCATACCATATTCATGTGTGCTTGTCCAGAAAATATTATAAGGATGAAGATCTCCAGGCAGGCATTATGCATCGATTACGTAGCTACCCGCGACCATGTAAAAGAAGTACCCACTTGTCTAAGTCAGCACCACTGATTGTCAGTTTGGCACAGCCTAGAGTGTCTGAGAGGAAACTCTCAATTAAGGGACTCCTTAGATCAGATTGGCCCGTGGCTATGTGCGGGGGAGGGTGGCTTGATTATTAATTGATAGAAGAGGACTCAGCCCTCCAAGCGCAGCACCGTTCTCAGGCAGGCAGGCCTAGGCTGTGTAAGGACACTGGCTAAGCATGATCCTTTGGCTAACCCAGCAAGCAGCATTCCTCCACGGTTTCTGCTTCAGGTTTCTGTTTGAGCTCCTGCCCGACTTCCTCAGTGGTGGACTGTGACCTGGAACTGTAAGTCAAGTAAAGTCTCTCCTCCCCTAAGTTGCTTTGGGTCATAGTGTTTGTCAACGCGAACAATTGAAACTAGAACACGACAGGTAGGAGTGTCACCCATCCCCTGGCATCCATGTGTCCAAAGAGTCTGGAGTGTTCAGGCAGAAGCTCCAACCCAAGACCCCTCCCCATCTCTCTCCAAACCCTGACACACCTCAGAAAGCCCACCAACAATGACCCCTCCCCAAGAGACGCTCAAGACCACTCCCACAGTGTATTTAAACTGCCCTCCAGAAAACAAACGTGTGGTTTCCTGGTCTTTCTTTTCTGTTTCCGCTCTAGAGGGCTGGAAAGTCATTCAGAAGCATTGTTTCCATTAAACCTGGGCCTTTTCTAATTCGGTTTGATTTTGTCTGATTTGGATTGTTACATGGCGGAGGGGCTTGTTGGGGTACAGAAACTTTTCAGTTTTTTGCTTTGTTTTGTTTTTGAGACAGGGTCTCACTCTCTAACCTAGGCGGGTGTAGAACTCACAGTATATCACACGCTGACTTCGAACTTACAGAATCCCTCCTGTCCTGTGCTCCTAAGCACTGGGGTTACAGGTTCCACCACACCCAGCCAATGAGTCTATTTTTGGACTATATATATAATAATATATATAATAACAGTTACAGTGTTAAATGAATGGTCTCCTCCAAAACTGTACACTAATGGGCCACCAAGTGCCCACCCCATTGAAAAAAAAACACAAAAGGAATTTAAAGACCACGTGGGTTGGATGCTAACTTCTAGCAGAAGAGTTCCCAGCATCGCGAACTGGTCATTAGGGAAAAATTCCAAACATCTTATGCAGCCAGTCACCAGCTCCACCTGCTTGCCACCCAAGCCTTCTGTTTCCCACCCCTCCCAAGTCAAAATTCCTGCCGGTGTTCTGAGTCAGTTCCAAATCCAGAAGGTGTCAAATGGGCTCAAGCTTGCTGACCAGCTTGACTACAACTGGAAGAAGCAGGTGGCTACTCTTTCACCGGGGCATTATAGCTGTGACTAAGTGGGTGTGTCTTCCTTGCCTGCAGCCTGATCTTCGTGTACAAACCACAGAGCCAGAAGACTGCCTGAGTCTTCTCTCCAAATTGAGGGAGTGGTTGATGATGGCTAGGACCAACCCCTTGCGAGATGCTATAGGAATCTACAAAACGAAGCTGACATAATGCATTTTTCTTGGAAGCATTTTGTCAACAGATGATAATATGCACTGGAAGCAGCCTAGATGAGTCATTTTTGCACCTACAAATTACTAATAATTACCTTGGTGGGCTGGAAGTTGAGTTGCTGGTACTTTGTTAAGTCTTGGCTTGGATGACAGACACCTCAGGAAGCATCTACCGCAAAGTGGTTGTGCTGGGAACTTTCTATCACTTCCTCCTTTTGATCTCATTCTCACCATGTCTCATAATCCTTGGTTTCATGTTGCTATTTGTTTATACATTTATTATTCGTGTCTTCTACTAGAATGCAGCTTCCAAAAGCAGCAACCCCAATTTTCTGGACTCATGTAACCTCAGAGCCTTGGATTGAGATACTTAGTAAAGGTTTATTGAATGAATGAGTGAATGAACAAATGCATGAGTAAATCCAGAGGCTTAAGACAGGTCCCATAACCCAGAAAAAAAAATCAACAACAGAGTGAAAACAGAACCTACGTATAAAATGTCTATATCCGTGTGCCTGAGCATATTCGGCTGAGATAGCTTCCCAGTTACTATTTCTGGTATGTTCCCACAACCGACCACTGGAAAATTACCAGCTCCCTGACACACACGTTTACTTTCTAAATGAAGAAACTGAAGCTCAGCCAAGTGAAGTGACTTCAACAAAACTATGTGGCTTGTCATAGTTTACAGCTTGAACTCGGAACCAAGCTTCTACTTGTTAAGGTAAAAGTAAAACAGCCGTTCCCTGAGTGGCCTGTGGGCCATGAGGGCCAGTGGGTCCTAGGCAGGGAGCTGCACAGCGGGTAAGAGCCAATCTGCAGATCAGCCAGTCCCATGAGGAGCCACGGAGGGTGAGAGACAGAGATGGATAGGCACGCCATGCAGAGTGAGCTTGAATATTTATTTAGTGGGTTATAGAAGGGAAGGGGAAAGGGGAGAAGGGGAAGAGCAGAGAGAAGCAGAGAGAGAGAGAAAGAGAAACAGAGAGAGGGGGGAGGAGAGAAGTGGGAAGAAGGGAGAGGACAGAAAAGGAAGGACTCAGGCTGGAAGCAGGAGGAAGATCTGCTTGCCTCAGCGGACATGGGGGGGGCTTGTCTCTTAAAGGAACAGGAGAGACCATTACACTACTAAAGAAGTGTTTTGCTCATAGGATGAGATGGATTTTCTTTTAAAAAGTAATAGTTCTTTACCCCACAAACAAAACAAAATATAAACTATAATTAAAAAGTGATTTGTCTTCATGAGATAAAAACAAACACTATAGAATAAAGTCAGGGTTATACTTGACAGCCAGAGATCACGACACAGGCAGTTTGTTGAAGGACTAATTGCTGAGAAACTGCAGAAATTGCTGAGAAATTACTGATAAACATAGCTTTCTATTGCTATGATAAATCACTTTGAGCAAAAACAACTTATGAAACCTGTTTTGAAAGACGAGAGTTGAGAGAGGTGGTGCATGTGTTTACTTCCAACATTAATCCCAGGAAGGTAGAAGCAGGCAGATCTCTGAGTTTGGGGCCAGCCTGGTCTACAGAGAGAGTTTCAGGACAGCCAGGGTTGCATGGACATAAGCATGTATGAGAAAAAGTATGGTTCATTAGGGAAAGTAATTTTTTTTTTCCTTTCTAACAGATAAAAACCGCAAGGTATCATTTTTGTCATAATTAATTTCACTGCCTCCCGAGAGGGAAAGTGGAGCTGGATCATGACCTTGTTCTAAGAGATGAGTGAGCCAGCACAGACAAGACCACCTAGAGACTGTCCCAGACTGCTAACAAACCTTTCACCATTTCATGTCACTATGTATCATCTAGTATTACAGTATGTTAAAGACAGTCATCCCCAGACTCAGTGCCGATGCTCACACAGTGTAAGACCAGCACTCAGAGACTGAGGGGAGGGAATGGGGAAGTCTGGGCTGTTCAAGAAGACCCTATCTCAAAACAAACAAACAAACAAAACAAAACCCACCAACCAAACAAAAACCCCAAACAAAAGACATACACTCAACCAATAGAAGGCCCCCTATGAAGTGTGTCAGCACAGAACAATGGCGTTTCCAAAACAGTAATTGCCAAACAGAAGAAACCACAGAGGGAATCAAAATGAAGACTAACGATCACGTCCAAATAACCAAAGAATGCAAAGGAAACTCGCACAACTCTCTAAAAATAGAATCTATAGAACATTCCAGAAAGACTGCATTGAATCATTCAGTTCAACACGATCAAGTGCGGGGTTTTCTGCCTAAGGGATGATGGTTTCAATTTTCTGCTCTTAGGGTTGGTTTGATTCATGTGAGGCCTACAACCCCTGACGCGCTTGTGTGGCACACACGAGGCCCTAGGTTGGCTCTCCAGCACTGGGAGGGAATATCACTTTGGGTCAGGAATATAAATTAATCATAGAGGACTTATTTGCCTATCATGAGTGAGGTCTGGGTTCCTTTATCTCAAGTGACTTATTTCTTTGATTCTTTTTGCATGAAAATAGATGTTTTAGTACAAATTTAATTTATATGCTTAATGCTTTCTTTTTCCAGTAAAGGTGGAGTTTCTTGAGTGTACCGGATTTGGATGTGTATTCAGATACCATGCTAATTTTAATCATTTTAATTTGGGGACTTAATGATGGAAAAATATAAAAGAAAATTTATATCTAATTTCTTTAAAAAATTATAATTTCATGCCGGGCGGTGGTGGCACACGCTTTTAATCCCAGCACTCGGGAGGCAGAGGCAGGCGGATCTCTGTGAGTTCGAGACCAGCCTGGTCTACAAGAGCTAGTTCCAGGACAGGCTCCAAAACCACAGAGAAACCCTGTCTCGAAAAACCAAAAAAATAAAATAAAAAAAATAAAAAAAAATTATAATTTCTGTATCTCATTTCTTTTAAAAATTTATGTTTTCTTTCTTTTCTTTGTTTTTTGTTTTTTGAGATTGGGTTTCTCTGTAGTTTTGGAGCCTGTCCTGGAACTAGCTCTTGTAGACCAGGCTGGCCCCAAACTCACAGAGATCCGCCTGCCTCTGCCTCCTGAGTGCTAGGATTAAAGGCATGTGCCACCACCACCCAACCAAAAATTTATATTTTCTTATTTCCAATTTTTTTGTTAATTGTTGGCAATTTCACACAGGCACATAACACACTCCATCCACTGTCACTGTCTCCTATGTCCCTTTTGTCCCTGCCTACCCCCTCCCTCTCTTCTCTGCAAATCTCTTTCTTGTGTACACGGTTAGGTAGCAGTTAGACACTGTGTTACCCAAGAGCAGTAAGCTCCTCTCCCCTCACTGGGCTTACCACCTCCCCAGACATGGGCTGTTAAACAGGCTCACAGTACCCAGGAAGCGGGCTTCAATCAAATGGTTGGCACCCCCAACAGCTATGCCACTACTGCACAAGTGGGCATACCTTACTCTGTAAGCTGACTTTGTAGTTTGCCGCATTCACAGCTGGGAGAAACGCTTGTTGTCTACTCTCCCTGCAGCCTTCGCAGCACCTTCTAGCATTCTGAAAGCTAACCAGCAAGGAAACTTCTAGTGCACTCAGTATGCTTTCTACCTTAAAACAGAGGCCTTTGTTATCTTCAGCAATAGGGCCTTTCCCTCTAGTTCTGGTAGGCAAGCAAGAGGGCTGACAAGAGTCTACTGTTTTGAGGACCCTGGAACCTCCTGGGCCAACTCCTACCATTCTAGGACTAGATTTACATTCAGTAACCTATTGCTTCTAGGAGAGGCATTGTCTAGCCATGCAGGGGAACTCCTTTTTGTGGTTGTTTTGTTTTGTTTTGTTTTGATCTCAAATGCACAAAGATCCACCTGCCTCAGGCCCTTTGAGTTGCCCAATACGGGTGCTGGGATTTGAACACTGGTCCTTTGCAAGAACAGCAAGGCACTTAACTGCCGAGTCTCTCCAGTCCCATCGCAATCTTTACCTATGGACATGGTCTCTCTTGCTATAGAACAGGCAGGGACTGCGAGTCAGCTTTGAATTTCCCACTTCCAGTTCAAAAGAATGGAGTTGACACACCGTCAGATGTAGAACCTCTCTTACAAACCAATTATTTTGCCTGGTGTGGTGGCGCATGCCATTAACCCCAGAATCTGGTAAGCGGGGACAGGCAGATCTCTGTGAGTTCAAAGCCAGCCTGGTCTTCACCAGTGAATTCTAGGTTAGCCAGAGCTGCATGGTAAGACTCTGTCTCAAAAAAAGAAAAAAAAAAAAAGGAAAAAAGAAAAGATAATTTTTAAATATTCTTTGTAAATTTTTTTTGGCAATTTAAGTAAAGACTTTTTAAAAATTTTAAAAATGTGATCGAAAGGCATGTGTCAGAGGTCTATTTCGGTGTGCCGGAGGCCTATTTCGGTATGTCGGAGTTCTATTTTAGTATGTCGGAGGTCTATTTCAGCGTGTCGGAGGTCTATTTCAGCGTGTCGGAGGTCTATTTCAGCGTGTCGGAGGTCTATTTCAGCGTGTCAGAAGTCTATTTCAAATGAACTCAAACAGATTTGTAACATTTTATGAAGGGTAGAGTTGCTTTGCTCTAGTAGCTATTATTTTTCTGTTCTTTGTTGCTAACCAAACCTTAGGCCAGGTGTGGTAACACACAGCTATAATCCCAGCACAGAGAGACAAAGAAGGAAACTGTGAGCTGGAAGCTAAACTAAGCTAAGCTAGGCTATACAGTGAGACCTGTATCCAAGAAACAAAGAAACAAATTTAAAACCACAAGATAACATACTGGAATATAATTTATCATAAGAACATAATTAAGAAGATAATAATTATATGACTGGTGGTGTCCCATGCCTTTAATCCCAGCACTTGGGAGAGACAAGGGAATCTGTGAGTTCGAGGCCAGCCTGGTCTACAAAGTGAGTTCCAGGAGAGGCAGAGCTACACAAAGAAGCCCTGTCTCAAAAATCAAAAGAACAAAAAAGTCTAATAATTAGTGTTTTAATAACTATAATGCTATAAAATAGAATACTAATTTGTACCAGGTATTATGGGTGACAAAGTTATTTCAATCATTTTCAGGTGAGAACACCCACAGTAATGCTTCTCAGCCTCCACTTAAAGTTAATAATTCATCCACAGCCACACTTTCAGCTTCCAGCTAAGTGTACCTTTCCTACCTCATTTGGGCCCGACTGCTTAGCATCCAGCACTGATAACTGCAAATACGCACTTTTTAAAGGGTCAGTAGTGCAAGAAGATCATGTCTAATGTCTGTGGAAATCCAGCAATTTTCTCAAGAAAGCAAAATATGAATGCCCAAAATTTAAAAAAGGAAAGGAAAGGAAAGGAAGAGCTGGAAGGAGGAAGGAAAGAGAAAGGGAGGGAGTGAGGGAGAAAGGCATGGAAGAGAAAGCTTGAATACCACATAGATGCTAAAACAGCAGTGTTTCTGATAAGCTGCTTTTAGAAGAATTGATCTAGACCTGGATGAATTTGCTCACGATCTAATGAAAAAGGCAAGCAAGAAAATCAACTATTACAATTTAGGATTTGGAAATCGCATATGATTAGAAGCCTGTAATCTGGGGAGAATAGGGCAGGTGGGATGAGGGCCAAGGCTTTCTCCAGGAATAAATCCAAAACTGTACTTACAAGAAGAGCAGGGGAAAGACTGCCCCGGGAAAGGACTCGAGTGTGTGGGAGACAAAGGAAGAGCTAGGTTGGCAAGGGTCAGATTGTGGACAGACAGATGGATAGATAGATAGATAGATAGATAGATAGATAGATAGATAGATAGATAGATAGATAGATAGACAGATAGATATGGATGGATGCACAGATAGATAGAGACAAACAGAATCACTACAGACCGCATCGAGGAGCTCAGGTTTCAATCTGAAGGTGGAGAGTGGTTAAAGGATTTAAATCTCAAAAAAACAAAAAGCAAAAAAACAAAACTAAACTAAAAGTCTTTAGCTAGGATTTAATGAGGATTTAAATTTATAAGTTCATGTTGAAAAAAGGAAAAAGAAATCTACTCAGCAAGTCAGAGTCTGGTGTCCTCTGGGAAGCAAACACTTGCCCTCAAGGTGGCCCAGGGAGGGATGCCAGAATCTGAAAAGGAAAGGCTGCTTGGTGTTCAGCAAACCAAGAAGCCACCTCATTCACCACACACTCAGGAGCCACTCACCACTTGGCTGGACACCTCCCCTGGGGTACACAGTTCTAAGCGGTATTGAGCAACTGCGGCTAAGATGGATGCAAAAGGGATGGGAGATGAAGGACTGTGAAGCTGTGAGGACTGGAGAGGAGGCCAGGACACTGATGTGTTGTAGTGTGGACCAGAAAAAGCAAAGACTGATTTAGAAGACATTCAGGAAACAGTTATGTGGGTTTAGTGATGGGGATTAGGAGTCTAACATGACTACTTGCAAGCACTCAAGAACTAGACTCAAAGGAAAGCAGGCATTTGCGTGGGGAGGTGGCTAGCTTAGGACTTAGCTCCGGACACCGTTTAGTGTATTGTTAAACACAGATCCTGTACACCTACCTAGATGAGACTCATCCAGTTGCAGTTCCCAGTCAGCCTCTCAGACATCACTAATTCATTTTATGTGCAGCTCTAGATGGCATGGCTCCTCGATGGTTCAGTTTAATCCTGTTTAGTCCCCACTTCCAATCCAACTGTTGGGGAGGGATGAACAGTGTCTTCCTAAAAGATATGCTGCACAGGGGCTGGAGAGATGGCTAAGTGGTTAAGGGCCCTAGTTGTTCTTCCAGAGGATCTGGGTTCAATTCTCAGCACCTACCTGGAAGCTCACAATTGTCTGTAACTCCTGTTTCGGGGCAGATCTGACACCTTCACACAGATATACATGCAGGCAAACTGCCAATGCACATAAAATAGATAATTTTTTAAAAAGATATATTGCAGCCCTAATCCTCAGCACCTTCTCGGGGTCTTGGTATGCTGAATTAGGTTGAGATGAGGCTATTAGAATAGGCTCGAATTCAGTCCTAGTGATGTCTTCACAAGAGGAGAAAACACCACGTGAAGTCAGAAACACACAGGGAGAACTTTACACAACAACAAAAGCTGAGATTACAGTAAGGAGTGTGTGAGTTAAGAAGTGGCAGGAATCTGTGCTCACCACCAGAAGAAGCTGGGAAGAAACAACAACAATAACAAATCATACCCAGCCGGTCACAGTAACACACTTCAGCACTCGGGGCAGAAAGATTTCCTAAGGTTCAAACCTGATCTACATTGTGAGTTCCAGACCAGCTAGGGCTATATATAGTAAGACCCATTCTCAACAACCAAAGCCAAAAATAAAACAAATTTATAATAAAATTATTATTATTATTATTATTAGCCAACCAGGAGTGTGGTCCACCTATGACCTTGATTTCAGAAAAGCCTTCAGAACTATGACAGACTGCATTTATGTTTTTTATTTATTTATATATTTATTTATTTATTTATTATGTATACAATATTCTGTCTGTGTGTATGCCTGCAGGCCAGAAGAGGGCACAAGACCCCATTATAGATGGTTGTGATCCACCATGTGGTTGCTGGGAGTTGAACTCAGGACCTTTGGAAGAGCAGGCAGTGCTCTTAACCTCTAAGCCATCTCTCCAACCCTGCATTTATGTTTTTAAAATGATATTTGTATTTCTAATATTATTATATCATTTCCCCCTTCTCTTTTCTCCCTTGCCAATCCTTCCATATACCCTGTCTTGCTCTCTTTCAAATTCAGGGACTCCTTTTCTTTAGTGGTGTGTGTGTGTGTGTGTGTGTGTGTGTGTGTGTGTGTGTGGTGTGTGTTTCCAGGACTGATCAACTGGTGTGCTGTTCCCCGAGGAAGACTATTTTTCCTGCTCTCAGAATCCTGTTGTTGCCTGTAGTTCTTTTTGTAGGGTTGAAGCCTCTCGAGGTCCCCCACCTTTCAACACGTCTCTTGCTGCCCTTGTTCAGCTCGTGTTTAGCATCCACATTGGTGAGACTTCATGGGCGCAGCTTCTGATATTTTGGAATCAAAATGTGTGCTCCTTAACTTGTAATAAGGTTTGGTGCCTGTTGCTGCCTGCTGTGCCTGAGTTTTTTTTTTCCCTGTATTTAATTGGTGGAGAGAATAAACTGGATCAAGACTCCTAGACAAAACAATACCTCACACATCTTGTAGGAAGTTGTTTGACACAGTGGATAACCAACAATGTCTCTTAAAAGGAAGAAAAAAACTTGAGGCAAAGTTGTTTTTGTGGGGTGGTGTATGCCCATATTTCTATATGATGTGACAGCCAGGCTCTGAAGCCATAGGTCCCACCTGAGGTGGTCATGTAGACCTGCAGACAGGCTATTACTGTCCCAACAATAGCCAGGATGTACTGCTCCTTTCTCCTTTGTTAAAAAGGTAGATTGCCCTGGCAATGATGGCACACGCCTTTAATCCCAGCACTTGGGAGGCAGAGGCAGGCGGATCTCTGTGAGTTCGAGACCAGCCTGGTCTACAGAGCTAGTTCCAGGACAGGCTCCAAAGCCACAGAGAAACCCTGTCTCGAAAAATCAAAAAAAAAAAAAAAAAAAAAAGGTAGATCGCCTGGGGAGAGGTGTTTGCCAAAGCTGGTGACTAAGTTGCAGGTGTTTCCCTAGCCCAGCGCCCCCCAAGAAAGAGAATATTAATGAGGTCACGCGGGGGAGGGGTGGGGAGACGGTACATGACACACTGAGATGCTCTTTCATGATGACGGTGTAAGCTGTGTCTGGTTATTTCTCGTGCCTCCATACCGGTCCAGTTAGGGAAAATAGTTTTCTATGTTGGGGCCTTCGGTCCCTGACAGGGTGGGAGGTTGAGATACGGTTTCTTGGTGTAGCCCTCCATGACTGTCCTGGAACTCGCTCTGTAGACCAGCCTGGCCTTGAACTCAGAGGTCTGCCTGCCTCTGTCTCCTGAGTGCTGGGATTAAAAGCATACACCTCAACATGTTTACTCAGCATCCAGTAGAAGCAGTTTGGTGTCAAGGAATGGAGCCAGAATGTGGGGCAGAAAGGGCAGAGGAACATGGAGATGCCTGCGGACGATGGTAGGAAAGAGGCTACGGTCCAAGGTGGGCTGAGCATGACAGGATGGGAAGTCTGGTCAGTGAATCCTGCTTTAGGAGCGAAAGGACTTGTCTGCCACACCATCTGACCCTTAAGAGCTGGCCAGGCTGGCCTAATTGCTCCCCGAGGCAGCTGTCCCAAGAAGGAAGTGCTTAGCTGGGCACCAGAGCCTGGAAAGATTAAAAGGAGAGTTCTCTAAGGGCAGTGAGGGAGCCAAAAACATTTGGGGTTAAACTCTGCTTCAAGCTATTATAGCACTGATTTAATTGAATTATATTCTAATTCTTCAAAGAACCTAATTTCACACTTAAGGATGCTAACCTGATGCTCGGTTCTTCTGAAACGTGGCAAATGGAAATCGCCACTAACCAGCACAGCTGAACAGTGTATTAATATAACTGGAGACAACACGTTCGTTCCCCGCCACCCAGACCTGAATAATCACACAAACTATATTAATTACGACACTGCTTGGCCTATTAACTCAAGCTTCTTATTAACTAACTTTTACATCTTAAATTAACCCATTTCTATTAATCTGTGTATCCACATGAGGCTGTGACTTACTGGTAAGGATCTGGCATCTGTCTCCTTCAGCAGCTACATGGCATCTCTCTGACTTAGCCTACTCTCTCTTTCTCTCTTTCAACCTGGTTATATTCTGTCCTGGTATCGGCCGAAGTAGCTTCTTTATTAACCAATGGTAATAAAACATATTCATAGCATACAGAGTGGAAGCCCACATCATATTAAGAATTCAGAATAGAGGCTAAGGACATGTTAGTAAAGCATCTTCCACACAAGCATGTTTGGACCCACAGCATTCTCATAATTCTGTAACCCAGCACTGGGGTGGTGAGCAAAGGCAGGCAGACTACTGGAGCTCACTGGCCAGTCAGCCTAGCACAATCAACAAGCTACAGGATCAATGAAAGGCCATGTCTTAGCTAGGGTTACTATTGCTATGATAAAACACCATGACCAAAGACAACTCAGGAAGGAAAAGGTTTATTTAGCTCGCATATCCCAAGTCACAGAACATTGAGAGAAGACAAGGCAGCAACCTGGGGGCAGGAGCTGATGCAGAGGCCATGGAGGAGTGCTGCTTACTGGCTTGCTCCTCATGGCTTTCTCAACCTGCTTTCATATAGAATGCAGGACCACCAGCCCAGGGTGGTACCACCTACCATGGACTGGACCCTCAATCACTAATTAAGAAAATGCCCTATAGGCTTGCCCACAAATCCAATCTTATGAAGGCATTTTCTCAATTGAGAGTCCCTCCTCTCAAGTGACTTTAGACTGTGTCAAGTGGACATAAGACCAGACAGGGCAGACCATGTCTCCAAAGATAAGGTAGAGAGTGACCGAGGAAGATAAGCAGTGTCAACCTTTGACCTCCACAGGCATCATACATATTTGCACTTACATGTTCACACATGCTGACATGAACATGTACCTTTGCCATATACCTACACACACATGCATACAACTCATTTGCCAGAGTATTAGGGGTATGGTAGACTTTCACAAAATTAAGGCAAAATTAATATTGACTACAGGTCTATCTTGTACAGAGCTAGGCTCCCAAGTAGGGAAACTATTGAGAAATAATCTAATTGATTGTCTATGAGACAAGAATAGTACAGGTGCCATGCTAAAATATATGTTAGGAAAAGTTAGTTTTCACATAGGCTCCTTTTTTAGGGTAGGTGTTGGGTATTAAACGCAGAGCCTTGTGCACACTACCACTAATGTAATGTAGGCGTGCATTCCACTACCAATACACATTCTCCCTCCTTTGGCCTCAGTTTTCATTCAGACACCAGAAAACTCCCAAATACAAGATACAGCAAAAGGTCAGTTCTTTTGTGCCCTGGAATGGTCTGGATTGGAGATATGGAAAAAAAAAAATATTGGAAGCCATTACAGAGAGGAGCTGTTGAGATAATTTATTTATTTATTCCCCAATTCACCCAATACTTATTGAGAATTTCTATGCAGACACCATGTTCATGAAGTTTGTCTGTTGGAAAATAATAGAAGACAAAAAGGCCACTGTGAGAGATGGACCCCAAAATAATGCTAGTATGTAAGATGAGCCATGTAAACCAGGCAATCAGTGCAAAGAATGTAGGTAAAGAAAGGGTATGTGAAGAGAAAGGAGTCTGTGATGGACAAAACAAAGGAGAGAGAAAGAGAGGAGAAAACAGGAAGTTGGGTGGGTAGGGAGTTAGGGGTGGGAGAGGGAGTTGGAGGAGGGAGGGAAGGAGTTAAGGGAAGGAGGGAGGGAGAGAGAGAGGGAGGGAAGGAGGGATGGATGGATATGATCAAAATACAGTACATAACTGTCTTAAAAATTAATGAAAGTAATGTTTTAGAGAAGAAATTAGTCTGGAGAAAGATGAATCCAGTTTGGGAGGGCCCATGTAGTTCCGACTTTAGCCTACGTGGTGAGCAGTCACTTTTAAAAGCTTAGTCCTTTAGCAAACAGAGGAGAGAGGCCCTGACGGGCCCGACCTTTAACACGTCTATGGGGGAAGCGGTTAGTTTATAAAAAGCGGTTTGTAATCCAGTTTCTTAGAAATATGAGAGTAGCATAAAGACAAGTGGACAAAGAAGTGGAGTGTCCAGACCTTCAAGTGATCAAATAAAAGAATAAAATGACATACTTGATTAAAATTACTTATCAAAGTAGGATAAATGCAGAGTAGAAAAGATTTCCCGCTATAAACACTACTTTAAAGTATTTACACGTACATCATATGCATTCTTGGGTTTGCTGCTCTTTGATTTTACTTACATTGTGTGTGTGCACATGCATTGTAGTGCACACATATATGCATGTGGAGGCCAAAGAACCGCCAGTGGGAGTCCGTTCTCTCCTCCCACCATGTGGGTCTCTGGAGTCAACTCAGATCACCAGGCTTGGTGGCGAGTGCCTTAACTCAGTGAGCCACCTCCCCTGTTACTTTTGTGTGAGTAGGTGGGGATGTGGTCGGAGATGGGCCTGGTCCGTGCTCAGAACACGCCTTCCACCCCCAGGAACACCCCATTCTCTGTATTTGGAATCAAGGTCTACTCCTTATTGCATTATGAGTTTATAGAATAAAATGCAATCAAATCTGACCCAATTTATACAATATGTCACTGTTTGCTTACTTTATTCAGTAATTAGTGAATAAGTATGGAAATTTTTCAGTCCCCCAAAAAACAAAATCAAGCCAAAACCAAAACAAAATCAAACAAACAAAAGCCAGAGTGATTTCTAGCCAGCACAAGATAAACTCAGTTTAGCCAAAACACAAAATCCATTTCTTGCTAAGAACTCCCCCAAATCGC
Source organism: Chionomys nivalis (assembly GCF_950005125.1). NCBI lineage: Eukaryota > Metazoa > Chordata > Mammalia > Rodentia > Cricetidae > Chionomys > Chionomys nivalis. Next base: position 63,279,287 of record NC_080088.1, read on the forward strand.
CGTGGATTAGTCTTCCTCTTTCCGGTTTTGCTCTCACAGGCTTTGAACGAGACTACTTGTCCAGATTCTGTGGGCTTAGCTCATTGTCAGAGGGTCAGGAAGTGCGAGGAGGCTCATGAAAGTTGTGTCCTGAGAAGGGCATGTGCTGTGTCCTGGCTGCTCTCAAGCTTCCGCGGCAGTCTGTCTTTGAAGAGCAGCAGGGAGAGTCTCACAGCACATCAAAGCCGCTTCTCAAGCAGGGAGTAATTAATCTCTGTTCTGGCACCTTTGGGGCTCCGGCTCCCTTTCTAAAACTTTTTGTATTTTGATCAGATAATGTTGCCCCTGAAAAATCTGTGATCTTCCTGCCCAGGGAGGAATTACCTGTGAAGAAACAGGACACTGTGCTTTTCCTGGCAAAGGGCCACTCCTGATTCAGTGGTCACTAAGTCATAACCTCTGGGTAGTTTTCAGAGGTTGGGGTAGGGTACCCTTGTGGACCTGAGGTAGAGGGCCTAGGCAGCCAGGATGCAACCAGCCACTGAAAGCCATTTCCAACTTTGGAATTTAGGATTCTGCTCTTGGTGGGAGTGGTCCATTCCAAGGGACGGAAAGTCAACCGACTCAGTCACATGCTGATGGGGCGCCTTAAAAGAATAGTCCTTCCCTTCTCCTATACAGCGTCGGGTCAGGCAGCTGCCATAAAATCTTCAAACAAGAACAGAAATGACTGGCAGACAACCCTGCTATAGGTTTATTTTTTAAAATTACACCTCATTTAGCGTGTGTGTTATGTGTATGTATATGTGTGTATGTGTGTATATGTTTGTGTATGTGCGTGTGTATGTACGCGTGTGGAGGTCAGAGGATAACTTGTGGGGGTTGGTTCTCTCCTTACCATGTGGGTCCTGGTGATCAAGCTCAGGTCAGGTTTGGCAGCCTGTACCACACCCACTGAACCGGCCCTAATTTTTTTTCTAAAATGGTGTTTGTGATTTGCCTTAAGCGTCAAAGCTGCGTCTAGAAACGGAATCCAGAATGGAAGATTCCACCTCATGGCCATCAGGCAGGAAGTGTAGCACAGATACTGTCAAATACGGTGTTTGTGCTGTTTGGTCCCGACGACCTCCTCCACGGGCTACCTTCAGAGAGGAGCCAGGAGGGAGACCTGTTTGGAGGTGTGTGGAGATGATCCGGCTACGCTGAGGAGTAGAGTCGCCCGCGTGAACATAGGAGGGAAACGTGGACAGGTGCCATCATCTTTTAGCCAAACTCCCAGGCTGCTTTCCGGTTTAGGAATTTCCATCTGTAGTCACTGATAGTGGAATCGAGCATAGATTAGAATGAAGCAAAACTCTGACTTTGAAGAGGGAAAGATTTTCCAAGGGCTCCTCAGAGAACTCTCCTTCCAGTCCAGCGACGTTTAGCTTACTGTATTAAAACCCATGGCGTCTAGCTGCGGTAACCTGTTCATTGGAGAGCTTCCTTTCTCCGAGTCGGGCAATGCTTAATTATGAGCCTAGTCACAAATTCCGTTTGGCCAAGCAGGAACAAAGCGAATGACCCAATAATTATGAACATAAAGAAAAGTGTTGTGTCTTCTCTCGAAAACAGGATTATCAGTGCTGAGCTAGGCACGGGAGGGGCCACACAGTGCTGGAGCAAGAACCATGCTGCCTCCCAGGCCGGCAAGAGTCTTGTCCCTGCCTTAGACCTGGCTGACAGGCTCTGCCACCGGATCTGCTGGAAGAGCCCAGTGCAGGAGGGAGGAGGGCAATAGGAAACACTGGACTGGGAAAAGAGGTGGGCCTCAAGCCAAGGAGTGCTGTCATGGCTTTGCCTCAGAAACCCCAGGACACACTTAGCTCTCTGGCCAGCCAAGCCACTTCCCCTCTCACCTTCCTGCACACTTCCTCTCCATTATCTCCAGCCGCATTCCTTCCTATTCGGAGGCCTTCCCCTGGCAGGAATTCAGCCAGGGGCCAGCCTGGAAAATCTGAACCAGGTCAGGAAAGCTGAGGCTGTTCCCAGGAACAGAGTGCTAAAGACAGCAGACCGAGCATTGTCTCCCAGAAGCAGAGTCTCATTCTGAGATTACCACTTAAAACTTTAGAGCCTTGTCTCTCCCACCCCAACTGCCTAGGCTTCCTGAGTCAGAGCTGGGGGAAGGTAGGGAGTTCTGGCCTCTCTAGTGGCTAGATAACCTTGTCATGGGATGGGCAAAGTCCCTACAAGACACCTAGCCGGCTCTAAGGTTCCAGTGGGGTAGGGCCAACCTGATGAGGTGGCATTTCCCTGTGCCTTAGACCACTCTGGCCTAAGGTAGGTCACTGAGAAGTCTGATCTGGAGAGTGGTGGAAGACAGCTGGATGGTGTGGAGGAGGTGGGACAACTTTCACACCCAAAAAGCTTTCCGCAATAGAAATGTACTGGGGGCCTGAATTTTTAAATTAAGTGCAGGAAATTTGGCTCCCTCTGAGGGCACAGGGAATTTGAATCTGTGGCAAATGGCTCCCCTGACTTCTGGCATCTTGTCATCGCCTAGTGTTGCAAAGGCAACCACTCCAGTCCTCCACTAGCCCCCTGCCTTCTCGTGGTCTTCATATCCTACAGACAGGCTGCATGGAAGCGGCAGGATTTCTTCTCTCCGTCCATCAGCTTCTCCAACGGTAGAGAGAGGTTAGGTCGTTCTAACCTCTAATGCAGGCTGGTTATTATATCTTAAAAGTAACTATTCTGTGGTTTCATGATGGGTCTCTGAGGACCATTCCAATACTGATATCTCATAATTTTGTAACAAAGAGTTAAATTATGATGAAGGACTGGAAGTGGTGGCAAAGGCCTTTAATCACAGCACTCAGGAGACAGAGGCAGGTGGATCTCTATGGGTTCAAGACTAGCCTGGTCTACATAAAAAGACCTTTTCTCAAAAAAATTTTTTTAAATAAAAAGAAAGGAAGGAAGAATAAGAAAGAAAGAAAGAAAGAAAGAAAGAAAGAAAGAAAGAAAGAAAAAAGAAAGAAAAAGGAAGAATAAAATTATTACAAAAGTTACATAGAAAAGGGAGCTACATCGTTCAGTCAGCTAACGTCTCTTATCTTTGGGGAATGAGGTCACCCATGAGCCTCAGTTTTCTGGCATAAAACAGAAATAGTAGCAAGGCCTCACACGGGGATGGGAGAGAGTGCTTGACCGCCCAGCAAATCAGCCAGCCAGACTCTCCGCTGAAGATTAACAAACTCACGGCTCAGCGACTGCGCCCCGACGCCCGGGCGAGCACAGCAGAGCGGCGGGGTGGGGCGGGGCGAGAAGGGGCGGGGCCGGAGGGCTGGCTTCGTTCTCGCCCCGCCCCGCTCTAGATATCGCGAGAGGGCGGGCCGAGCTTGGCTTGGCCGTCGCGTCGCTCCCGCGCTGGGGCACAAGTCCGGCCTCCTCCGCGGGCCGTGGTCTCCTGTGTCGGCGGCTGAGGGCCGCCCGCCGCGCGGCGTCGCCTGTGGCGTTGCGGTCATTGTGTCGTGACGGTGACGCCGGTAGTGGTTTCCGCGAGAGCGGGTGCGGCTGCTTGAGCCCGGCCTGGGCTCCGCGGCCGCCTGGGGGGTCTCAGCAGCGCCCACCCTTTCTCCTCCAGGACCCCACGCCAGCAGCGACCCTGAGCCGACAGCCGGAGCGACCGGCAATGGCGGCCTCGACGGCCTCGCACCGACCCATCAAGGGAATCCTGAAGAACAAGACTTCTGCGGCTTCCCAGGTGGTGGCCTCGGCCGAACAGCCCCGCCGGACTGTCGAAGAGGAGCTGAGGTGAGAGCCGGGAGGCCGGCCTGGAAGCCGCTCCTTCCCGGCGGACGGGCGGCCGCGGGGAGCCAGCGCTCGGCCCTGCCCCTCCGGCCGCGGGGTGGAGCGGGGCCGGAGCCGGCACGGGCGCCGTCGGCAAAGGTGGCGTTCGTCGCGTTATATTTGTTAGGTACATGTATACATTTTAAACCTGGCTTTGAACTTGGTGTCCCCAGATAATTTAGAATCAAATTGAAGTTTCCATGCTTTAGCAGTCAAGTTTTTAATTGTTCGGTACCCTAAGCTAAAATTCTGCGGCAGAGGAGTTACTTTCTTGCCCTTAAATTTCAGTCTAGGTTCAGGCTAGTGAGATGAAAATTAAAACACAAACATAAGCACAAAGCCAACATTCAGCATCTTCCTGTATCCTCCCAGTTCCTGGTTTGTCATCTCTGCACTAAGGGAAACCAAAATTTTAAAATCACTGGTCTGTATTTAATGGGAAGTTATTATATTTTTGTACTTGAAGCTAGAGTTTTGGTGCTTTCTAGTTTGGAGTCCTGTCCAGCGTTTCTAAACGCTCGTCAGAGAGAAGCAACTCAAGATGTTGACGTAAAGCGTTGTGTGTAGTAGTAAATAACTGGCAAGTGCCCAAGGTCCATTAGTGAGAACTGGTGAAATATTAATTATGATACGCTTGTATAATGGAACAATATACCGGCCTGAAAAGAGGTGTTTGGCTACAAAGAAAACTACCCAGGATTCAGTGCTCAATGAAAATAATGTTACAGTACCGTGTCTAAGATATAACTGTACCACTGGGTCAGAAAGTAAGGGGGCTGAGATACCACTATGAGTTACTAAAAATAAAAGAACTCTTGCTTTTGGAAATAAAGCTTTAGGAAAGTTACTGAAATTTGTAGTAGTAGCATTAAATGAGTATGCTGATGAAATCTATTAGAACTAGGGCATTCTTATATTAAGGATCTTAATTTAGAGTCCTAAGAGTAACTAGCTGGGAACAAATTTAGGGAAATTGGAAGAAAGTCTCCTGTGTGAGTTCAGCTTAGAATGGCCTGCAGACACTAGAAAGGGACTTAGCCTTGCGGGACAAGGCCCCCACCTGGTTCTTTTGGTTTGACTCTTGGCCTTCCTTCTCAAGTTTTCAACCTCTGCTTGGAGTAAGCTGCTTTAAAGGGATTTGACAGTGGTTGTAGGTCAGGAGGAAAACAGTATGCCGGAACATAACAATAGCAAGAAGATCAAGATGTTCAAAAGTACCTACATAAGGCACCTCCACAGCCTGACTATTAAGCAGCAAGATTCTCATTGACTTTTATGTTATCCAGGTGAGCTTTTTTCCAACTGCCAAGAGTCTTTTTCTGCCTGCTTGATGTCCGTGCATTCTCAAATGTGATGTGCTGTAATCTAAAGCACAGTATTAGAGGTTTGCCTGCCCAAACTCCCATGGTTGCCTGAGATTTACATTCAGATTTTTTTTTCCTTTTTTTTCCTGTGGATGCCACTAAATGAGACTGGCTCCATTAGACAGATGGCTTCTTCTGAAAGAGTTCCTGGCAGAGCAGATTGATTTAAAAAGGATTTCATAAGCTTGTTGACAGATTGCATTGACTGTAGTTGTAGCCACATAGCCAGCACTACCAAACTCTAATTCCTTGAAGTTCATGGTGTATGGTTCCAACTGGTAAAAGATAAGCCTTTTCATAATCACTGTTGGAACATTATAAAGCAAAGAAAACAAATTATAGAAATAAAACTGTTATTGTCACAATTCATGCAAGCAATATTAATTGAGCCTCTTTTAACAGAAATGATAATATTGTAGTTTGAATACATTTGAAACAAACTTTTTATGTTTATGCTTAATTTAATTAAAATCAGTACCCCCAGTCTGATATATAAAAAGACTAAAAATAAGTGGCTCTTGCAATTATGATGTCCTTAGAATCCAGAAACAAAAGGTAGCGTGTCAGTCTAACTGGAAACGGTAGAGCAGTGCATTAATAACACAGATGGCCATCATATTAATGTAGAGACAGCCAGAGCTCTAAGGGGATTGTACTCTAGTAATTGTGTTCTGTATTGCCCCATAGATGCTAAGCATTGTTGCAAGCTTTGAGTCCTTGATCCTAAGGGAAATAAGGGATTATGTCCTCTCAAGCCTCTGGTCATAAATTGTCATCATCTGATCATTACTTAACCTTGTTTTATGTGTTTCTACTTAAAGACACCATATTTAATATATAGTGTTTATTAATTAGCACTGAATTCATGGCCAGTAGCACTCATGCCTGGATGAAGTTTATCCATTGTCACAGCATGGCTTTCTTGCACTTAGGGACACTGGGCAGCACTTAACCATTCGGGAGCCACTCACCAACAGAAACAGAAATGTGCATGGCACTAAGTAGACCACAGAATGTACTTGTGGCTAGGATGTAACACAGTGGTCCAGTGCTTTCCTCACATATTCAAGAACCTGGGTTTGATCCCCAGCATGGAAACAGAAGGGAAAGGAAGGCACATACTTGTATGTTGTATGAACAGACCATGTGATGGACATGTATCAAAAGGTCAATGAAACTTATCCTTTTGTACAAGGAGTTCAGGAATATATGTTAGTAATTAGTAAAATCAAAGAAGACTTATACGGTATAAGAACTGAAAGCAGCAAGCAGAGCCTTGCCATATTTGGCCGCGACTGATGGACAATACAGAGTTTTCCTACTCTGCTGCTGTCTTGACCATCCAGTAAACCACCTTCACTATTGTTTAGATTTAGTAAGGAAATTCCCAGATAGAGAGCCTTCAAGTAAGAGTGAAGCCTACCTTTTTTGCAATTGCTTCATCACTATCCCTCTCATCTGCCCCCAGTTACTGAAGGGTGTTACTTGTATAGGAGTAATTACTGACAGTTTTTCAAATGCACTTCAAATATTCTCATAATTCATGCATACTATTGGTTGTATTTCTTAAAATAAATATAGGGGCTAATGAAGATGGCTTAGTGGGCAAAACATTTTGCTGTGCAAGTGTGAGGACCTAAGTTTGAATCCCCAGAACCCATGTAAGACCAGACAGGATAGCATGCTCACCTGTAATCCCAGTGCTTACGTATGGGAGGCAGAGACAGGAGAACCTTTGGATTCCCAAACGCTTGAGAGCCTCAGCTAATCTGGCACACTCTGAAAAAAAGAAATAAGGATGCAGTCTCAAACAAGGCAAGAACTGCACCCAAGGTTGTCCTCTGAACATACACGCACACATGCACATTTTCACAGGTACAAAGTTTTTTTTATAGGTAAAGGGAGGTTTGTAAATTTTACATTGGTATTTCAAAACTCTGGTAAATTCATCTTTTAAAATAGTGTTTGATATTTTGATTGTTTTTAATTGAGTTCTTTTCAAGACTGATAAATCATTATTTGTAAATTCGTTAAGATTTTACACTCTAACTCAGATTACCCCTGGCATTGCAGTTCCCCTTCCTTACCCCAGAGACACAGAGCAGGTACACACCAGCATATCAGGCAGGTGTCCTAAGTGTCTTGTTCTGAGTGAATTATTAACTATTAGTTCCTGTGAGTCGTAACATTTGCCAGGTATTAGTTTTAGGGGGTTAATTAAAATGGATACACTCCAGAGTTTCTCATATTTAGGAAAGTTAAGTACACCACATTGCAACATGGTACCACATTGCTCAACTGTTTTGAAAACCACTGTCCTCTCCTGGGTTTGTGGAGTTCCCAAAATTGTTTCAGGATACCTCCAATGTAGTGCACATCTTACGAAGGCCTAACCTAACCTCTAGAGCTAATGAAATTAGATCAGTTCATTGAAAACATTGCCCCATTGAGTCAAAGAAACTACCACCAGAAAAAGAAAAAAAAAATTCCTATAATTATAAGATGCTATTCCTTTCAAGGTATATTCTTTTTCAGATATGAATGAAAGTGATTGTTTACAGTTATTAAAAGTATGTTAAATGTTACTAAATCCTATTTTAGGGAGAAATTGTAGTGCTTAATCTGAATCCTGTCTGCTACCAGTCACTGATTATTAGTTCTGACTGTCAATGAATTGCTCATTTTATCTGTAGATTGTACATCTTAAATGAGTTAAAATGCTCAACCCAGGACCTTATCTTAACTGTGTTGTTATAGAAATGTAGAAATCTTAATTGTTCATGCGTCTTGGGTTCCTTTAAGTAGCTCAATCCAGATTCTGTTGTAGTTTTTTACCTGGTAAATTCAACTTTTTTTTTTTTTTTTTGAATTTCGAGACAGGGTTTCTCCATAGCTTTTTGGTTCTTGTCCTGGAACTAGCTCTTCTAGACCAGGCTAGCCTCGAACTCACAGAGATCCGCCTGCCTCTGCCTCCCGAGTGGTGGGATTAAAGGCGTGCGCCACCACCGCCCGGCTAAATTCAACTTTTTAAAATTGTGTTTGAGTGAGGGATAGTGACCCACACACAATCTTAGTACTTGAGAGGTGGAGAGGTATGAGGAATGAGAGTTCAGGGTCATCCTTGGCTACGTACCCAGTTCAAGGCCAGTCTAGACTATGTGAACCCCCTACACCCCAAGGTGCTGAATTCCATTTTGTCTCCTTAAGTATGTGGAGTGTTAAAGTCAAAATTAATTAAAAGGTTATTTCTTTCCAAAAAGTTGCCTTTTGTTTGCTTCTGCTTGCTTTATTGTTAAGTCTTAGTTTAACTTCAATTGTGCTATCAGGCTTCAAATCTTGAATCTTTTCTAAAAACAACAACAACAAAAAATCAAACCAAAGAACCTGTTTATTGAAATGTAATATTAGAGTTTAATACTTTGAAGCAAAACCTGGCTTGCCACTCTGCGAGCAGTGGAAAGTATCAGACATGCAAGCAGAAACAAGAAGTACTGGGAGACCTTTGAAATGGCAACATTTGAACTACCCAAGTGAAAGAAGTAACTTTTACAGGACAAGATGTAAACAGTCTGCAGCAATCTAGTCACCCAGTGGGAAGGGTGAAACCAAAACCAGCAGTTTGGCTATCACAGCAGATCTGCCATGACCTAGTACGTTTTTATCTTTGGGATTTCTGACAGAAAATGGCTTATAGTTGAATGCAGGCTGCTCCTTGAGTTTTTAGACTCTGCCACTAATATTAATTCCACTGAAACCTTAGGAATGCTAATTTTATATCCACTGTCTCTATTGACAGTTCTTCTCTTCATTTGCTTTTTACCTAAGAATTCTTAGCAATTTTTTGAGTTTGTTTCACATTTTTTTGTTTGTTTTTGTTTTACAAGACAGGGCTTCTCTGTATAACAGCCCTAGCTGCTCTAGAACTTGCTCCATAGACCAGGCTGACCTCGAACTCACAGAGATCTGCCTGCCTCTGCCTCCCGAGTGCTGGAATTTAAAGGCGTGCGCCACCACTGCCTAGCCCCTGTTTTACATTTTTAATTTTTGTGTCCCCCCCTTTAATTTCAAGATAATCTTTCTTGGATTTGAATTTGAAAATTTCTAAAGATTTCTTTTCCTCTTAATTTTGTACTGAGGAAATGAAGGTTAGTACAGCTTTAAATATGTAAGACTTTAAATTCCATTTACAGTAGAGCATGATAAATGGAGAACAGACAAGGAAAATTCGGGATTCAGATTTATTGTAGTTGCAGATCAGGTAAATTCAACTTTCATGTGTAATGTACTTTTGCTAATCTGAAGAACTTGGATTTGCTGTGCAAAGGCTGTAAACAATTCATACAAGTGAAGTAAGCATTTGTCATCTATTAGATAATGAGTGATAAGTAAAACATAGTTTTAAACAATACTTAATACTCTGTAAATTAGAAAAGCACAAATAACCAGTTTTAGAAATGTCTTGGCAAAAATTGGTGACATTATAAATGATCTTTGTTTGTTTGTTTGTTTGTTTGTTGGATCTTTTGTTCTTTGCTTTTGTTTTTGGTTTGGCTTGGTATGGTTTGGTTATGGTGTAGCCCTAGCTGTCCTGGAATTAGCTCTACGGACCAGGCTGATTTGAAGTCAGAGAGATCTGACTGCCTCTGCCTCATGCTAAGTGCTGGGATTAAAGACATGTGCCACCACCACCCCACATAAGTGGTCCTAAAAATTTTTTTTGGGTGCCAACTACAGTGACCCATACCTAGAATCATAACTATTTGAAGGCTGACATAGGAGGATCACTTGAATCTGTAGACCATTGTGGATGACACAGAACCTATCTAAAGAAAAAAAGATTATTTTATATATTTAGCAAATTCTCCTAAAATCATCAGCAAATAGAATGTATGGAAATATGTCTGTCTCTGCTTGTTTTAAATAGCGTTAGATTAGATTACATTTAAATATCTAACATTAGTTAACTTATGTCAAATATTATTTAGTTATTAAGGCAAAAAGACAAAAGTAGCTTATTTAATATAGTATATAGTTTGTGTATTGGTGTATATATTTACATATTAATATATATTTTTATTTATGTATTATATAATTTAGTACATAGAGTGGAAAGAAAATGCAAAACTCCAAATTATTAATGTTAGCGTACGGGGAATTATACTTTTAAATTTTATTCTTAAATTTAAGAAATGTAATTCTGCTTATGTTTTATGTTTTTCTTTCTGTCATCTTACAAAGCAAATTTACAGGGTGTCGGTGTCTCTTCCCTCATATTAGAAACACTCTTTAAATGCCAAATATTTATCTAAATTGTATGAGAGAGAAATAGAAAAAGAGAGCTCATACCCACACTTGAGCATGCATGTGCAAATAACAGTTTGCAGGAGTTCATTCTTGCCTTCTACCTTTTTGAAGTGCAAGGTCAGTTGCTCTCGCTTCTACAGACTAGTTCAGAAGATTCTCCAGTCTCCGTGTTTTTACGTTACACTGGGACTGCAGACGCCTGCCACTGTCTCTCTTTACCTGGGTTCTGGGCATTAAATTCAGGTAGCTAGGCTTAAGAGGGCTAGTGTTTTACCTACTAGTGAGCCATTTCCTTAGCTGTTCCTTTCTTTTTCTACCCATGTAAGATAAGGTTATGTGTAGTTCAGCATTAACACTTAGAAATTTAACGTCATTTAGCATTGTTATCATCATTTGTTTTGTTTTGAGGTTAGAAAGCATCCAGCTAAGTCATTAATATTTTTAATATATCTAATAATAATTCACATTCAGAAAACTGTGTTAAATGCCAATTTAGAGCTTAAGAAAATACTATACATGCTGGCAGTGGTCTTGCAGGCCTTTAATTTCAGGACTTGGGAGGCAGAGACAGGCAGATCTTGTGAGTTCAGCCTGGTCCACAGAGCTAGTTCCAGAACAGCCAGGGATATATAGAGAACCTCTGTCTCAAACAATGAAAAAGTACTGTACTAGCGGCTAGGGAAATGGTTCATTTTCTAAAGCACAAGCATGAGGAACTGAGATCAGATCTCCAGCTCCCGTGAAAAGGACATAGTAGTATGTGCCTGTTTTCATTGTGTTGAGGTGGAGACAGGAAGGATCCCTGGAGCTTACTCCTAAAGCATAAATCAATATCAATTCTTTTTCATTATTAGTATCAGAATTGTTTTTCTGTTTTAAATATTTTTAATTAAAATTAGTTTCGATTTATTTATTTTTGTTTTTCAAGTGTATGGGATTTTGCCTACATGTATATTTGTGTACCACATGTATGCCTGATGTCTTTGGCGGTCAGAAGAGGGGATTGGATCCCCTGAAAATGGAATTACAGTTGAGCCACCATGTTAAGAATAGAACCTGGGCCCTCTGGAAGAACAGCAAGGCATCTCTGCGGCCCTTCTGTGTAGCAACTTTCTTGGACTGCCAGCCAGCTCCCAAATCTAGACACGGAGACTTACCGATTATGAAAGCTCAGCCGTATCTTATGCTTGTCCTACCAGCTCTTATAACTTAATTTAACCTATTTCTCTTCTTCTACATTCTGTCTCGGGGCTCTTTACCTTTCATTTTGTCCTAATTTTCTTGCTTCCTCTGACTGACTGGCTGGCCCAGGGCATAACCCTTTCCTGCCTATTGACCGATCAGCTTGTTTATTAAACCAGTCAGGGGCTTAGGCAGGAAAGGTGAAACAAATGCAGCACATCTTTACATAGTTACACAGTGCAGCATAAATACATGTAACACCTTCACATAGTAGTATTCCACAGCTCTCTCTTAATTCTTTAAAGATGTGTTTCTTTTCACTGTGAGCTTCCTTGGGATGTGTCCATGAACAAACTGAATTATTTGCTTTCTAAGCGAATAATATTTAATAATGTTTAAACAGATGGTAGTAGTGGGCTAAAATAGAAGGCCAGTTTAATTGTTTTAAAGATATTTGTTGCCATGCAACCCAGACAACCCAAGTTCCTCTCACAAGTTTAATCCTTTAAGCTCACATAAAAGATGGGAGAACTGACTTTTTCAGCTTGTCCTCCGACCCCATTACATGTGCAGACAGTAATAATAATTTAAAGACAGGTTTCTCTGTTTATCTCTGCTGTCCTGAAACTCACCTCGTAGACCAGGCTGGCCTCGAACTCACAAAGATTCCCCTGCCTCTGCCTCGAGTGCTGGGATTAAAGGTGTGCACTGCCACCACACGCCTCCCGCCAAATATTTTTAAAAATTGAGTCTTGTTATATAGACAAAAGTGGATGAAACTAAGCAATTGAAACTTCTTTTTTAAACTCATTCTCTACTATGACAAGTGAAATTGAAATTTTGTTTTAGAATTTTTAACCAAAGATTTTAAATTTTAAAATCATAAACGTAATTTTTACTTTTGGGGTGTGTTTGCTTGCCTGTGTGTGTATTGTATGCAGTGCCCTTGGAGGCCAGAAGACTGTGTTGATTCTCTGGAACTGGAGATGGTTGTGAGCCTCCACGGGTATAATGGGAGCTGAAACCTGGGTCCTCCACAGGAACAACTGTTCTTCATTACTGAGTCATCTCTTGAGCCCTGTTCCACATCTTAAATATTGTTTATATTTCATGTTGTTTTGTAATTTTTTCATGGATATATTTTCAGTTGCCTCTGTGTGTTAGATAGTAGGGCTGATTGCAAGTAGTGTAAATAACCTAGTGCCACAGGACGCACACTCATAATTTATTAAAATTGTATTTTGTACATTTTATCACAGTGAAAATGTGATATTCTTAATCTGAAGGTTAGAAAATAAGAGAACATGAAGTCAGACTCACCTGCTAAGTGTAGACATGTACGATTTTTTGTTGTTAGTTTTTGTTTTTTGAGATAGGAGTTCTCTGTGTATCAGGGCTTGCTGTTTTTAATATGTATACTAAATGCTTCCCCCCCTTTTTAATTTCAGTAAAAAGTCCCAGAAGTGGGATGAAATGAACATCCTGGCAACATATCATCCAGCTGACAAAGACTATGGTTTGATGAAAATAGATGAGCCAAACACTCCTTACCACAGGTAATATAATGTAGACATACTATCTTTTGTGGCTTGTTTCCATTTGAATTGATATAATTTCTAAATAACAGAAACTTTAAATCTGTTTTATATTTCTCTGTGTGTGTGTTTGGAGAAATATTTTTTCATGATTCTTTTTATTTTACATACTAACTACAGTTTCCCCTCCCTCCTCTCCTTTCGTTCCCTCTCGCACATCCCTTCTACCTCCCCACGCACCCACTCCTCCATCTCCATTCAGAAGGGGTTTTATATTTCATGCCAGAGTGCTAGCTAATGGTCTACCTGAATACATTTTTGTTACTACTGTGTAACTTCACATTATTGTTGTAGTCGTGAATAAATATTACTGTACCTGGATGGTGGCTAGCTGCTGATACACACAAATAAGTGAGCTTTGTCTTCTTTTTCATTGCTGTGGTTTTTATTTTTGTGTGTATGTATATATGATGTGTGGAAGTGCTGAGGAGACCACAAGCTGAAGTTAGGTCTCGTAGAGCTGGAGTGGAGGTGGTTTGAGCTACTTGATGTGAGCGCTGAGACTCCGTCTCATGTCCTGGCAGCAGCAAGTGCTTTCAACTGCTGAACCATCTTCCCAGCTCCAAATTTTGAAAGGAAGATGAGATTTGAGGGTTTTTTTTGTTCCCCAAGTAGAAATCGGAGGCTTTCTTTGGGGGAAAAAAAAAACTACATGGAAGAGATAGTTTTGTATTCTTTTGTATGGTGTTGTAGTTTTGGTAGTATGGATTTGGCAATTATAAATTTCAGAATTTTTATTTTTTTTTTATTTGTTTTAAGATATGATCACACATTATATTTCAGGCTGGTTAGAATTTACCATATAGTTCAAGCTGGCCTTGAAGCCAGAGTAGTCCTTCTGCATCAGCCTCTTGAGTGCTGAGATAACAGGGTGTGAGCCATTAGGTCCAGTTAAAATTTTAAAATATAGGGCTGGAGAGATGGCTTAGCAGTTGAGTACTGCTCTTCTTCCCGAGGTCCTGAGTTCAATTCCCAGCAACCATATGGTGGCTCACAACCATCTGTAATGAGATCTGGTGCCCTTTTCTGGCCTGCAGGCAGACATATAGGCAGAACATTGTATACATAATAAATAAATAAATAAATCTTTAAAAAAATAAAATTAAAAAAAAAATTTAAATATAATTGTGAAGTGATATTGTAATCAGTATCCAAAAAGAGATAAAAATGATGCAATAATAAGCATTATGAGACAATACAGATTCTAAATAAGTAGAACACCAAAGATTAGAACTTAATCTGTGTTGAAAAATATTTTCAGGAATAAGATTTTTTTTTAATCAAAGTAAGACCAAATAAATCTGTAAGTCATGTGCTTTTTTTTGTTTGTTTTTTTCCGCCTGCCTCTACCTCCCAAGTGCTACGATTAAAGGCATGCACCACGACTGTGCAGCCAAGTCATGCAGGGTTTCATGAAACCTAGGCTAGACTTGAACTTGCTATGTAGCTAAGGAAGATTTTGATTTTCTGATCCTCTTGCCTATATTCTTAGTACTGGAATTACAGGACTATGCCCCGTTTATGTGTTCTCATGGATTAAACTCAAAGCGTTGTGAATGTCAGATGTGAGTTACATCAACAAAAATGCTATCTTAAATGAACAGGACTTAAGGAGATAATGTGATGCTAACAGAAACAGCTCAAATACACATGAAAATGCTAAAATCTGTGACAGAAAGAAATAGTGAAACAGAAGCTACAGAAAATAAAAGTAAATATTGATGAATTTAAGGAAATTTATACCCCTTTCCTCTTAATTACAGGGTACACTTTATATCTCAAACCCTTTATTAAACCAAATCCAAAGTCGGGATTTTGTTCCTTCTCAATAAAGCGGGTAGCCACCCCTCACCGAGGATAGCTGTCCTAAAATAACTCAGATCAGAGATGACTTTGGAGGAATGGGTGGCTTTTTGTTGTTGTTGTTTTGTTTTTTCCTAATAACATTTAAAATGTAGTAAAATCTGAATGGTAGACATTTGGTGTTGCATTTCTTTTTGTTCTTTCATACCCATATATCCTTACTGTAGAGCTGCAGAAATGTAGCTTGGTCACTAACAGGCTTGTGTATGCATAGAGTAGTTAGCTTTTGTCAGTTCAGCACTCAGTGCTCCCGTTACTTCCATGAGATTGGTTTTGTTTTGTTTTGTTTTGTTTAGCAACAATAGCAAAATTTTTTTTTAAAAAAAAAAAAAAAAGATCATTTTAAACTAAAAATCTCATTGGTGGTTTATATTCTTTTATATATACACAAAGTTCATTTGTAACCCATAATTTTCTGTTGAACATTGCTACAAGTCAACAAATTATATTTCTTATATTCTACTCTACTTAAATCCTAAATATTTGTGGGTTTATTTCACGTTTCCTTGGATAAATGTATAACCAGCAGGTTTTTATTCATTAGGTCTCTAGGGTCTCTAGGGTCAGTATTAGTTTGCTTTTTTGTTGCTTTGACCAAGTAACTGGCAGAAGAGAACTCCAGAGGAGGGATTTCCATTTTTGTTGACTCGGGGCTCCAAAGGATCCTGGTGTCTGTCTGTGGTAGCTTGACCCTATGCACTTGCGGTAGAACATCATCAGAGGGAATGTGTAGTAGAGAATTTTAAAATTCTTTTCATGTTTTTTGAGAATTCCATACATTTTGATCATATTCTTTCCCCTCCTTAATTTCTTCCAGGTCTTCCCACCTCCCTACTCACCAACTTTATGTTCTCTCTTTAAAAAAAAAAAAAAATCAATGAAGTCAGTGACTTTTTTCCCTGCAACTAGGTCCTACCTCCTGCCTTGCACAAATTTCTATTAATGCCATCCTGAATCCAGAAGCCTTATCTGCCATTTGATCAGAGCCTTCATAGTCTGATACTGTCTGAGACTATGATCACAAATTCCCTGGAGCTGAGCTTTACTAATTCCCTGGGCACTTTTGTTGTTTTAATCTTTCTTTGTCTCTCATAGATTTGTTCATGTGTTGGCTGTTCAGTGAGATAGTTGGAGGGATGTGAAAGAGCTACAGATGGCCCCTCCCCAAATCTCAAGAGTAGAGGAGAAGCTTGTGTGCAGTGGGCACTCCTGATTCTATCCTGCATCCTGCTTGGGAAGCTCTTTGGAGGGTTCCCACATAGGAGAGGACACTGGCTCTGTTTCTGTGCATTTCTTAATCCAGCGAAGTAGGCAGCCAGGATTACCCACCATAGGATCTGTTTATTTTTCCTAGTCATATGTCTGTGTAGACCATTTCTTCCTTAATGGTGATATATAAACGCAAATTCTAAACCAGCTCAGCATTCTCACTGCCTAATTGTAATTCCAGTAGTCACAAATTTGGGGCCAGCTGGGCTGCACAGCAGGACTCTTCCCTCTCAAAATACTAAACCAACAAGTGGGTTATTTTGCATTATTCGTCCATCTGCCTCATTAGATAGAAAATTAACATCTTTAGTTTTTTTCCCCCCAGATAATTTGAGTTTTCAGTATTGTATGGTTGCTTTTTTTTTTCTTACTAAACTTATATTATCATTCCTTATGCCTGAGGCTTGAACTCTGGGACCTTATGCATGTGTGGCAAAGACTCCACTGAGTTAAATTCCCAGCCCAGTGACATGTATAATAGAAACTATTTTAAAGTTAAATTTCAAAGATGACAAAAAGTTGTAAATAAATTGTTACTTTAATAAAATTTTGTTTTCAGTCTTGGTTTTCTAGCTGTACAATTTTATTTCTTGTATCAATTTTAATAATGTGCTTGTTAATAGAAACATGCTTGTCATCCTAGTATGATAGGTGATGATGAAGATGCCTATAGTGACTCGGAAGGCAACGAAGTTATGACTCCAGATATCTTAGCTAAGAAGTAAGTACTAAAGCATTTCTGTGGGGAGTTTTAATTGTGGAAAGTCAAAGACATTTGCTGTATTCTGCTTGTACATTTATAAACAAAAGACTAAACTTACCCAGGTTTGGGTTTTTACTGACAATTGAACCCAGGGCTATGTAGTAAATACTTGCTTTACCACTGAGTAAGATTCCTGGCCCCCAACTAGATTTTTATAGCAATTATTGCGATCTTGTTTCTTGATTAATATCAATTTAAACTGGAGGTAGTAAGGTTAAAGTGCCTGACTCTGTGAATACTTAGTCTGTTCATATCCCGCCACCTACATGTTAAAGATGTGAGAAAAACAAATATAAGTTCCTGTTGTTCATTGATTTCTAGCACCTACCCTGCTGTCCTTGTTGCTTATATCCATCCCTACTTTTCCTTTTGCTTTCTTCATCACTTGTAGCTAGAATAGTTATTTATAATTTTGAAGTATTTTCATGACTCAAGTTAAATGAGACATTTAAATAGTACAAGTCACAGTTACTAATTTCTTCATAAATATTTTATAGATTAGCTGCTGCTGAAGGCTCTGAGCCAAAGTATCGGACTCGGGAACAAGAAAGCAGTGGAGAGGAAGATAATGACCTCTCCCCTGAAGAGCGAGGTAGGTAATTCCTGCAGCTGCCTTCAGTGCGATGCTAATAATTTTTGTGAAAAATAAATGTATTTGAAGATTGGAAAATTACTTTCATAGTTGGGAAGTGGGCAGGAAACAAAAAGCAATAAAAATAGAACCTATAATTCAGATTCTACATATGTGAATTTTTCATGTAATAGTATTGCCCCCTTGATTAAAAGAAGGTAGAGGAAATACTACTGTCGTCCAAGTATTTGTAGATATTCCTTTCTTTGTATTTTTAGTGCCCGATAAAAAGAAACTAGTAACTACTTATGAAATTAATTTTTTAGTGTCATTGAGTATTTGAATGATCTTCAAGTGGATAGATTGCCTTGTTTGTGCCTTTTCTGTTTTAAGATAGTGGTGATGCAGGACTAGGGATGTGGTTTAGTTTGGAGAATGCTTAAATAGCATTCACAGAGCCCTGAGTTTGAGCCTTGGCACAAATGAACTGTTTGTGTTGTCTCTAATAACAAAACTAGAGAAGTAAAGGCAGAAGTTCAGAACCTCATTCTGTAGTAGATGTATGGTCGTCCGGAGCTACCTGAGATCCTGTGTCGAAGAAAAAAAAGACAGTGAAATTTATCCAGAGAACCAAGATGATAAAATATAGAATGAAAATTGTATAGGTCTTGTGGAGCACAGAGTAGTGATGTCTTAGAAGAGAAACTAGAGAAGCCCTCATTGCAGGATGGAAGAGGCTCTTGTGCTCCAGACAGAACATGTGTAGTTAAGGCACTACTGCCTTTGTGTGTTTTTGTTTGCATGGAACACTAATCTGATAGGAATATGTTTTATCTTACTGTTTTTTTACTTTTTGAACCATGTGAATGTATTAGCTTTTCAAGAAAAAATTTGGCTGGAGAGATGGTTCAGTGGCTTTTCCAGGGGACCGGAGTTGAGCAACTATGTCAGATGGGTCACAATTGCTGTTAACTTTAGCCTTGGGCACACAAACACAATTTAAAAAATAAATATTTTTAGTTTATGTAAAAGAATATAAAATACCCTGTTGGCCATTGGTATCTGCAGGTTCAACACCTGCACATTTAACCAACAATGATTCAGAAACATTTGAGGGAAGAAAAATGAACCCATACTGAACACGGATAAACATGATTTTCTTGTCATTATTCCCTAATAGTATAGCACAGCATCTATTTACATAGCACTAAACCTAGAAATGACTGAACACATATTCAGTGTGTGAAAGTTATATGCAAATACTACACCATGTACATGAAGGATTTGAACATGTATAGATTCTGATGCCCTTAGATGTCCAGGATCTAATCCCTCAGGTACTGAGGGATAACTTATACATAGTTGTCCCATCCTCTTTTTTTTTTAGGGGGTGGGTTGGAGGGGCTCAAGACAGGGTTTCTCTGTGTAGATCAGGCCGGTCTGGTGTGTCACCATCGCCCTGTGTTTCTCATTCTCTTTGTAGAAAAAAATCAAAAGCTCAGGATGTAGCTAGGTGGTAGAACACTTGGGTAGAACTGAAGCTGTTCGGCAGACTCTCAGCCCAAGCTCATTATCAGCATTAGAGAGACTCTGACAATAAATAGCACTGGGGGCTACTAATATAATTACTAAATTAAATATAGGCGTTTTTCTCCTTAAATATTTACATGTCTAGAAAACATTTTGAATTTACAGGTGACCTTTTTGTTTGTTTTTTTGAGACAAGGTCTTAAACAGTAGCCTAGTCTTGCCTTGAACTTATAGTAATCCTCTGCCTGGGCTCTCCAGTACTAGGCTTATAGCTGTCAATAAGTACTACTTTTTAAAGACATATTTGTTATTTTATGTGTATGTATGGGCACTTGAGCCGACACATGATACAGTCAGGTGACAGCTAATAAGGAGTCAGTTCTCTGTGTGGGGTCTGGGGTTTGAACTCAGGTTATTAGTCATGGCAGCAAGCACCTTCCACCTGCTGAGCTATTTTAACAGTGCAGATACTCTCTTTTTATTGTTTTGATTTTTTTCCAAGACAGGGTCTCACTAGGCAGCACTGGCTCTCCTGGAACTCAGTAGGTAGACCAGGCTGGCCTCAAACTCACAGAGATCTGTCTGCCCCTGCCTCCTGAGTGCACCATTACACTTGGCTAGCCCAGATATTATTAAGATAAATCTAATGTATATTATAATAATTAAAATTATTAGTTGTGAAATCTGAGAAATACGATTTTATGCTCCAAGTCTGATGCTTTTTTAAGTTGGCTAATTTAAAAAAAAAAAATAGTTCTGTGTTTGACAGTACATATCTATGGTACTACAGTTACGAGGCTGGGGCATAATGATCCTATTGAGCCCTCAAGTTCAGGACCAACCTGGGAAGTTTAGTGAGACCCCCCCATCTCAAACAAACAGACTAAGCTGTTGGTGATTATTAAATGAAATGAAGTATTTAATGCACTTAGCACTGGTCATTTTGTATTCTAATTGATCAGTAAATACACTAGGGATAATTCTAGCACTTGGGAGGCAAAAGCAGACTGATCACTATGAGTTCAAATTCCATGCCTGCCAGGGCCACATAGTGAGACATTTTCTTTTTAAAAAAAAAAAAAAGACTTGAGCCCAGGATTCAGTCCCCAATACTACAAGGTGGGGAAGGACAGTTTTATTTTTAGTGTGAATATGGGAGAGGAGGCTACTCATATTCTATGGATGAGTATGAGAATTGTTTCAGGCATTACCAGTAACTACATATATGCATACATATATACATACATACATACATGCATACATATATATATATAAAAAACGAAAGTAAAAATATCACAAGACATTACTTATGTTTAATGTTTTGTGATCATTACAACCTAAACTATATATTTCATTTTTTAAAATATTTTGTGACTTACAAAGAGTAATGTGCATTTATATTTATGTTGAAAATAATAGAATACATAAAAACTATGTATAAGTTATATCATAAAAAGCATTGCTAATATAGTGAGAAACCAGAAAACTTTGACTTGGAGTAGATAATTATATCTCACTACCTTGAAACTTTTTACAAAGTTGAAATGACACTGAGTCTGTCTTGGATAAACTTGGATATGTGATTGTGTTAACAATGTAGTAAGTGCAGAAACAAACTATGCCTTAAAATGTGATTCAGTTTTGTAGTTTGTGTGTGTGTGTGTGTGTATGTATGTATGTATGTAAATGTATATATATTAATTTTTATTTATTTATTTTGGTTTTTCAAGACAGGTTTCTCTGTGTAGCATCTTTAGCTGTCCCAGGGCTACCTCTTGTAGACAAGGCTGGCCTTGAACTCCCAGAGATCCGCCTGCCTCTGCCTCCCAAGTGCTGGGATTAAAGGCATGCACCACCACTACCCGGCTGTAAAAACATATTTTTAGAAAAAAGAAAAATCTAGCTAAAAAAATGTTAGTGATCTCTGGGCGTCTTGCTTTGTTTTGTTGTAGTCTGAAGATTAGATTCATGAATACTAGGCAAGGAATCTTGCCATCTCTGTCTCCGTTTTTGAGTGAGGTTATTGGAAGTAATTTCATTTTACAATTTCTGAGTAGGTATTACTTTGGTGAGTTAAGATGTGGGTGGATATTTGCTTTGCCTTCACATCATCTGAATATTTAAAGATACCTAACTGCTCTGTTATGCCTGTGAACCTAGCTACTGAGAAGGCTGAGATAGGAGGACTGATGGGCCCACGATTTCAAGACCAATATGAGCAGTATGGTGAGATGACCCTCCCCCCATCTCCAATGTGGTTTTTTTGCTTTTGTTTTTGTACACTGTTTTTTGAGACAAGGGTTTCTCTGTGTGGTCCTGGTTGTCCTGGTTGTCCTGGTTGTCACTCATTAGACCAGGCTAGCCTCAAACTCTATCTGCCTGCCTCTGTCTCCTGAGTCCTGGGATTAAAGGTGTGCTCCAGCCTTCTGGCTGAAAAGTATTTTATATAAGCAGAGAAAAATAAATAATGACTGACAAGATCTTAATAATAGAACACTTGGTAATAATATAACCCTTGAAGGGAATTAGATCTTAGGAACTTTGAATATCCTTATTTTGGTGATGGCTGTGCTGTTTTGAGATTAAAATCATCAATAAAGCAAGGATGATGGAATTTTAATTCATTTCATCGACAGCTTTATTTTATTAATTCATTTTAAAGTTACTTTTATTTTGTGTGTATGAGTGTTTACCTACATTGTATGGAGGTGTACTCCATCTGTGCCTGGTGCTCAGAAAGGCCAGAAGAGGGCACTAGATCCCCGTGGAACTGAAGTTACTGGTGGTTGTGAGCGCACGTGGGGGTGGTGGTTAAGGCAGCAAGTTTATTTTTTGTATTTGTGTTTCAGTGTAAGTTTATGCTTGTGCCTGCTACAGGATGTTTGGCTTTTTATATGGGTGCTTGGGTTCAGATCTTAGAATTCTTTATTTCTTCATGAGCAGTTCAGTGACTAAAATGTGGCAGGTGTGTTGAGTTGCCACTAATTATGTTTCTAAAGTCATAGGAGTTTTTTAAACTGATAAGGATTTTTAAGAGGATTTTTTTCCTTAGTGAAAGTAGAAGTCATAATCAGGTGTGGTGTGTGCCTATTTTGTTTTTATTAGTTTGTTTGCACATTTTATTTATGCTGTGCTCGTGTGTGCATGCTCAGGTGCAGGGCAAAGGACAATCTCCAGGAAATGATCTTTCTCTTCACCATGTGAGCCAGGTGTGCTGTCTTGCCAGCCCTGGTGCATGCCTAGAATGTTTGCATTTAGGAGGCAGAGGAATTAGGAGATGTAGGTCATCTTGGGCTGCTTACAGAAATGTTGGGATTTTGCAGTCTTCATACATCTGATTATACTATTGCTGCAGAGTTTTCTTGTATCTTTAAATTTTCTTCACAGAATTTCTAAAAGCTTTGTCCATTTCTATTCTTTGATTGAGGTGTATATTTGAATCATAAATTAAATACTTGAGATTTTGTGGGCTGTATAGTCTTACTACTACTAACTACCTGACTTTGCCATTGAGCACAAACATAGTCTTCAACTGACAACAAAATCTTTCAAGTAAAATGAAGTGAATATAACTCTGTTATACACAGTGGACTCTGACAGAACAGGCTTGGACCAGTCCCCAAGTGGAGACCTAAGCTCACAGTCCTCTTTCAAATCTTTTACAGAAAAGAAACGACTGTTTGAAATGAAAAGGAAGCTTCATTACAACGAAGGACTGAATATTAAATTAGCTAGACAGTTAATTTCAAAAGACCTGAATGATGATGATGAAGACGAAGAAATGTCAGAGACTGCAGATGGAAACAGCATGAATATTGAAGAGTCAAATCAAGGTCAGGTGCCTTAGCAGCATCACTAGGCCTAAGATAGTGTGCTTCCTTCGCTGGAGCTTCTGGAATCCTTCAGAAGATTGTGTCAGTGTTTCTACAGCTTAATCCTTGGGTTCAGTTTCAAAATAAATTTATGCCTAAAATTAATTTTATAAAACCATATTTTTTTATTTACTTGGCTTTAAAGATAAATAACCTAACTGTATGAAGTCATGTTTTATTTAACAAGAAAATCTAAATTAAAGTTTAAAACGTTTTACTTGTTTTTATTGTTTTGTTTTATAGTGTTGAAAATTGAACCCAGAGCCTCACTCATGCTATTAGAACTCATTTAAAGAAAGCAGTTTTTGTTTTTTGTTGGGGACTATTGTTTGTGGGTATTTTATGTGGGGTTTTGGTTTTGGTGGGATGGTCTGTCATGTGACACTGCTGGTCTTGAAATCACAGCAGTCTTCCTGTCTCTTCCAAGTACTGGGATGACAAACACGAACTGCCATGTTTTGCTCAAAAACCATGTTTTTTTGTATGGAAGATTTGTTTTGACATTCCTATAGATACAAAAAGTACGTCATCTTTGCAGTGTTGCTGCTATATTTTTTGTGTTTTGACTACTTTTTTTATTTCGTTTTTCCCTCTTAAATTTAAATTGAGATAGAGCCAAGCTGTGAAGCCCACAACAACTTTACTCTACTCCACCTCCCTTGGCCTCTAAGCGCTGGGTTCTGAGTGCCCACCATCACATCCAACTTTTCTTTTGTCATTTCTTTAAGTCTTAGACTGCTTTCTGCAGCCTAACAATTATCGTCATAGGGAATATATTTTATTTCATTTGTTTTTGAGGTACAGGATCAAACCCAGGGCCTTATATATATCTACGACTGAAGTATATACCCCAGCCCCTAGTTCTTGTCATTTATTATTGTGTTTAACAAAGGTGAACCAGGTATGGTAGCACATATCTGTAATCCAGCACTAGTGTTGACTGCAGGATTGTTGTGAGTTCAGGCCAGCCTGGATTAGAGAGCATGGCCTGCCTCAAAAATGCAGTGACTGTTCTGTCCATCTTTATCTATGATTGAAGATGTTATATATATTCACAACCTTTTCCTGTGCTCGTTTCTTTGTTTTTTTTTTTTTTTTTTTTTTTTTTGGTGGCAGTGTAATTTATCTGTGGTGCCTAAACTGGTTCAAGTAAATGGTTGTTATATGTTAATGCTTACTATGGAATAGTAATTCTTTGATATGAAATAGTCATTGACTCGTTATAGTGTCAGGATTACAGTATTTAACTTGAACAAACTTCATCCTAGTAGTCATTAAATCTTTCTCTTCCTATTATTTATTTTTAATTGATCAAACACTAGGAACTGAGGTGTACTTCAGTAGTAGAGCGCTCGCAAACATATAATGTCTCCTAATTGCCCTGACGTCTTTGTTTCCCACTCTGGCCCCTCAAGTAACTTCTCATCAGCTTCCTTTAGACTTTCACTTTTGCTGCCAGCTCTTCTGTGCTGTAACAAGTTAAGAACATTCCTCATTTGCTGCTAAAATTCTTCCCCCAACTCAACACAAGGACTAAAGAATAAAGAAAAATCAATCTTAATCTCTCTTTTCTCCCACTCCCTCTCTCCATAGCTTTTTTTTCCCCAGAAACATTTTTATTTTTTGAGAATTTTACATGTATTTTGGTTATATCTGCTCCCCAGATCTTTGAACTCCTCCCATACTACCTCCAGCCACACCCATTCCCAACTTAATGTCCTCTCAACCCACATCCAGTCCATGCTGCCTGCACGAACATGGGTAACATCTGAAGAAAGCTGACTCCCCAGCAGCCATCAGCTGCCAATGTGGGGAGTTTGTGACCCCCTCCTCCATGCACACTGCAATGTTGTCTGGCTTGATGTTAGCATGCAACCACAGCTGCTCTGAGTTCCTGGGTATGATGGCCTTGTCATGTCCAGAAGACACTGTTCACAGCAGTCTCCCTAGCTTTTGGTTCTTGCCAGTCTGCTTCTGTGTTCCCTGAGCCTTGAGGGAGTGACAAAGATGTCACTTTTAGGGCCAACCTCTGGTCAGTTGTGGGTGTCTGTACTAAGCACTCTGCTACATAAGAAGTTTCTCTGATGACGATTAGGGTGCACTAATCTGTATCTAATGGCTCTTGAAAATTAACTTTTCTTCATCTCTGCTTATAAAACATTAAACTTCATAGACTATATATAGAGAGATTATTTTCCCAGGCAAGTATACTAGAATATAAAGTTTTGTATTAGTTTCTGAGTTTTCTGAAGTAGAAACTAAAGTACCCTCACATAGGAGTATAACTCCCATGGCATCATAAGAGTGCACAAGGATGGTTGAAAACAAGTTTCTCATCTACTCTTTGGGTCTTAACACTTCTTAACCAACCTTTAAAGCCCCATGTTCTGTAAAACTTACTACTTTTTAAACATGGGCAGTTTCCCTCATCTACTCTTTTGCTTCATGCCTCCGTTTATTTCTAAAGTTGGTATTGTATAATTGTCGGGTAATGTAATTTTTTTAGTATCAAATAGTTGGAGCTGTGTAAAACAGCTTTCTTCTTGCGGTTACTCACACCAGCGTCCATTCTGAAACCCATTTGTCCTATCTCCACATACATTCCTGCTTTTATAACATTTAATGGTATGTTTAGGGTCTTTCAAATCCGTCTATATAGCCTACATGAAGCATACCTTACTGATTTATTAAAGTTTTTATATTTGCTTATTAGCCATGCCAGGGAAAAGGTGTTTAAAATCAGGTAACTTCAGAGTTGGTCATAGTTTTTGTTTGCTTTAATAAATATCTGAGGAAACCACCTAAGAGGATTGGAGGAAGGATTCACAGTGTCTGAGTTTTCAGTCCATGTGTACTAGGCTCTGTCACTGTGGACTGTGGTGAGGCAGAGTGCATCCTGGTGACCAGGAAGCAAGGAGGGCCCGAGCACAGTGTAGCCACTGGGACAGTGTCCCATTCCTCTAGCTTAAGCTCTGTCTCCTTTCTAGGACCTCTCAAAGTAGACTCGATCCCTCAGCATATGAGCCTGTAGACAATTCATATTCAAACCATAAGAGCAAATTAGACTGATTTTTTTTTCTCCTTTTATCTTTGCAGGATCTACTGCAAGTGGCCATCTGCAAAACAAATCACAAAGTTCATAAAAGAAATGTGTTCAACAATGCAGTCATTTGTCAAATACAAACCTTGTTACTATACTACACTGCTTCTTGTTCTCTACAATTCGTGACTTATATACCAAAATACACACCAGTTATGTATTGCCAAGAATTAAGTGATAACCATAGAGACTGGTTAGACAGACAATGCCTAATTAATGCATATATTCTTGTGCCTCATATTTCACCAGAAATACAGTGTAATGTCATTAGTCCAAAACTGCTTTACTTTTGTAAGAACACTGGTTAATTTGTATATGATATTATATAGCTTTTTATGCTTTAGATATTAAATAATGTCATTGGGGGAAACTAATTTATTTTTGTCA
This sequence comes from Chionomys nivalis, assembly GCF_950005125.1. Classification (NCBI taxonomy): domain Eukaryota; kingdom Metazoa; phylum Chordata; class Mammalia; order Rodentia; family Cricetidae; genus Chionomys; species Chionomys nivalis. The sequence continues at coordinate 63,305,900 of NC_080088.1, forward strand.
CTTCTAGATAATGGTACCTCTTATAAAATGTTTGGAGAGTAGTTTGATGTTTTTTCTTATTTTAATCAAAAGCCTATTGGTACAGTGGGATATATGGGTGGATAAATATTTAGACAGAAACATATTTTTAACATTTATCTTTAGCTTGTTTTGGCTAATTGAGAAAGTGTTACTGTTCATTTTCTGATCGATGACCTTTAAAATTCCTGATTTTCTCTGTTCTCAGAAGGAAAGGAATGAAATCTTTTCCATCCAAACTGGTTTCCCCCACTCCCAACCACACTCAAATAAATTACCAGGTTAAAGTTGCACTGACATCTGCTCTGCTTGTTTTGGTAGGCTGGGCAGACTTCAGATGAGGTTTTGAATAGTGTGTGCTAGCTCAGCGTTCCCTTTATTTATATACCTGTCTGAACCTGCTCTTGTTTCCTACTCCCTTCTGCGTATATACATGCAATTGTAAAGATTGTTATAGGATGGTAAAGGCTGTTGGACGTGAGAAACTCTTCTCCCATACTCTGTCATTTGCTGTAGTAATGAATTCTCACTTTGACATCTGCTAGTTTTAAATATGAAGGAAATAAATGAAGTATCCATACCACAGCAGGACAGCTAAGCAGCCTGATCTCTGTGCATCTGATTGACAGCTTGGTCAGGAAATTGCTAATAGTTCATTTGACTTTAGACCTTAGAAAACTATTAACTTAGGCTTTTTTTGCACGATGAAAACTTTTTATGTAATCAGAATATGATTGTTCCTGAATGTACAGACAGAATTATGCCTGAACATTTTTAAATTGAAAGATTCAGAGGAGTTCCTGCTTTAAGAGAATATGATAATGCACACTTTAACAGATGGACTTGATTCCTTGAACATGGTAGAAATTATTTGGATTTTTTTCCCCTGAAAAGAATAGTTCCTGTGTGTCTTAGTTTATTGATGATTTCCTTTGTAGTCATTTATTTGTATCATAAGTTTTTGGTAGCACCAAATGAATCTGTTATATGACAGACTTTTAAAATAACTTCTGTATATTATATATATAAAATGGCTTTTATTGAGCAGCAATCTTCCACTTTCAATTTATGGAACTATGATGTCAAAATAAAAAAAGTGGGAAGAGTCTTTGCTGTTAGAAGAATATGCTTATTTGGAATGTCTTTTTTTTTTTTTTTTAATGGGATCAAACCAGAGTAGTTCTGAAATGTTACTACAGGATTATAACTTAACATTTTAACTAGTGAACCACTGATGTACACACTAAGAAATGTATACCTCATCTTTGTAAATTAAGCCTGTTTGTGGGGTTGGAAATTCAGTCTGTATAATATGTTCATGTACCCAGACCTCTGCTTTTAGTTTCTTTTTGTGTTCCTTTCAGATTATTGTTTTATTATTGTGTGTGTTGGGGGGGCACTACTGTGTAAGTCTGTGCACCACTTGCGTGCAGTACCTATGGGAGCCAAAGAAAGGTGTCTGTCAGATCCCCTGAACTGGAGTTACAGAAAGTTATGATTTCCCATGCGGGTGTAAGGGATTGAACCCAGGTCCTGGAAGAGCATCCAGTGAGTGCTCTTTATAACTGAGCCATTTCTCCAGCCTCTCCCTCCTGTTGTGTGCTCTATTTCTGTTAAAGTAGCCTATTGTACAGTGAAGAAAAGTTAAGACTTAAACATCTGATTCTTAGAGTTTTCTATAAACTTTCCTAAAACTTAAAGTCACAAGTAAGATTTCTGGTTTCACAAAGAAGATCCTACTCAGAGGAGTATGATAGACCTACTATAGTAGCACGTCTGTAGGATTTCAGGTAGTCAAATACAACTAAAGTGTACCCCCAGGGCATTAGAGAGAGGGCTCACTTATTAGAGCTCTTGCTGTGCACCCAAAGGCTTCATATGGCCATACATGTCTAATTCTAGAGCATAGCTGAATCAGTGAGCTCCAGGTCAGTGAAGGCGCTGTCTCAGAAAATAGGGTTGAGGGTGACTGAAGGGGACACCTAATATCCATCTATGGACTCCACGAGTGCGCGCATCAGAACCTGGAGACACAGAGTACTTCATCAGATCTTTAGTTCTAACTGACATTGTGTGGGACTGTTGGAAACAGTGATTTTTTATAGGCTAAAGATGGTGCTGAAGGGGGCGAGTATCTGCCCATCGCCAATGGAATGGTGGTTGGGACTGAGCCCACATGATGACTTCAGTAGGTCAAAAAATTTGTCACATAAACCTGCCTTTAATCCCAGCACTCGGGAGGCAGAGGCAGGCGGATCTCTGTGAGTTTGAAGCCAGCCTGGTCTACAGAGCTAGTTCCAGGACAGGCTCCAAAGCTACAGAGAAACCCTGTCTCGAAAAACCAAAAAAAAAAAAAAAAAAAGAAAAACCTTAGTTTGATATCCAGAACCGTGGTCAGAGGAGAAAACCAACTCCCCCAAATTATCCTCTGACCTCCACACATACACCATGGCATGCAGCCTGCATGCTGCTGATGTATGTGTGGTCACATGTATGCACATGCTACTACTACTGGATGTGTACTTTTGTAAATTTTTTTAGACTTTATTTTTACTTTCTCTACATAACACTTTTGTATCACCTCAAGTGATCATTAACTCTCACGAAGTCAGTGGGGACAGTAGTTTAAAACCTGAGCCATGGTAGTATAAATGATTGTTAATTTAAGAACGTAAGTTGAAGGGTAGAGCAAAATGCTATTTCCCCCTAAACTTATATTTTTAAATATTTCCCCTTTATTGGAATGCACTATGCATATTTTAATGGATATAATATGAAATTGGCCTGTGTGCAGATTTTTTTTTTGTTGTTGTTGTTGTTTTTGTTTTTGATACAGGGTTTCTCTATGTCCAGGAACTTACTCTGGAGGCCAGGCTAGCCTCTAACTATCTGCCTCTGCCTCCTAAGTACTGAGGTTTAAAGACATGCACCACTACCACCAGCACCCACCGTGGCTAGATTTTATTTCCTTTTTAACCAGCTGTCTCCATTAACCAAGTATTGTAGATACAAGGGTAGATCTTGGAGTTTGTTCAGTTTAGAAATGATACCAGGAGCTGGGCATGCCGTTACTCCCAGCTACTTGAGGTGGAGGATCACAAGTTCAAAGCTAACCTGGGCAACACAGACTGTTATTGAGAACCTGTTTGCTCTTGACCAGCATTGTATTAGACCCTTATTTCTGATCTTTAAAACCACAGGAAATGGGCATTCTACCTTTCACAAGTGAGGAAAATGCTCTCACTAAAACTGTTCAGTTTCAGACTCTTGTACCTGCAAAATGGCTAACCATATTTTATGATCGTTGGTCACATTTTAGATACAGACAATGCATTTTTAGCATTTGTGCCTTACAAATAACCTTAGGTTACTGGTGCATACTGTCTCCTTTGAGGGGAATGTTTCTCAAGTAGTTTTGAGTTTCTGTTTTGTTTGTGTGGGTAGACATGTGTGCTTATGAGTTCAGATGCTCATTCACGTAGGCATGTGTGCACGTAGAGACCAGAGGTCAGTTGTGAGTGTCAGTCTTCAGGAGCCATCTGGGTCACTGATCTGAATCTCACAGAGTAGGTTTCCTGGCCAGTGAGTTCCAGGAGATTTGCCTGATTCTGCTAGTGCTGGACTTAAATAGTGTATGCCTATTTAAATAGCACCTTCCCTCCTCTTCCTCAATATGGGTTCTATGGCTCAAACTCAGGTGGGTGTAGTTGCAAGTCAAGTGTTTCACCCACTGGAGGTGGTTAATCCTGATTTTTAAATATGGATTTAAAAATTATAATAATCTCCCTTATTTTTTTAAAATCTGGAAAACAGAAAATAGGCTTGTATATGGGAATAGTTAGGAAAATTGGAAGCATGTATGCTTGGTGGCTGCACATGTCTATATGCACTTAACTGTTGGTTGTATTCCACATACTTTTTACTTTTAAATCACTCAGAACCATGCACACCCCCCCCCCCCCCCCCCCATAGAATCAGTATTTTAAATTCAGGTTCCATGCTGTTTTACAGAAACTGATATGGACTGGAGAGGTGGCTCAGCAGTTAAGAGCACTTGCTGTTCTTGCAGATACCCAGGTTAAATTCGCAGCACTCGTGATGGATGGCTCCCAACCATCTGTAACTCCAGTTCTGGGAACATTGACACCCTCTTCTGGAAAGCTACCCAGACACGGGGTACACAGACAAAATACCCATATGTGTAAAATTTTTTTTAAAAAGATGTTAAACCAGCAGTTCCCAGTGTGTTCCATCAAATTTTCATCCCACGAGGTGTCTCATAAAAAGGGTTCCATGAACAGATAAACTTTCTCCTATAGCCCTTTGGAAAATTATATATTACCATATTGTAGGGACTGGGATAGAGCTTAATGGTAGGACTCCTGTTTAACTTGTTAAAGCCCCAAGTTCATTCTCTAGAACCAAAAAGCAAGCAAGCAAAGAAAGGTGCATAAGACTTATCTTGTGATTCTGGTATGGGAAGCCAAGGCCGAATTTCAAAGCCAACCTGGATTGTAGTGAGGAGCTGCGGGCTGCATTCCCACCTGGCTCCAGCACAGCTAGCTTATGCCCTGAAAGAATTACACGGAAACTGTATTCTTTTAAACACTGCCTGGCCCATTAGTTCCAGCCTCTTATTGGCTAATTCTCACATCTTGCTTTAACCCATTTTTAATAATCTGTGTAGTACCACAAGGTGTGGCTTACCAGGAAAGATCTTAACCTGCGTCTGTGTCTGGTGGAAGAATCATGGCGACCGACTGACTCAGCTTCTTTCTCCTAGCATTCTGTTCTGTTTACTGTGCCTACCTAATTTTCTGTCCTATTAAAGGGCCAAGGCAGTTTCTTTATTTAACCAATGAAAGCAACAGATAGATACAAGACCCACCTCCATCACTGGGTTCCATACTGGGATCCTGCCTCAAACACCTTTGGTGAGTCTTGGCTAAAGGAATTTCTTTAAAAATTAATGCCACACTTTTCAAATGCATTTTACAAAAGCCACCCTACCTTGTCTATCAGGTAACATCCCAAGCAAAGGTCTGGGCTCTTACTGGGTTTTATAGAAAAAAGGAAACTTTAGAGAAAAGATTTGGCTTATATGTAGTTTGCCAAATGTAAGACTAACTTTATGTAACTTAGGCAAGAAAACTGTAAAGTGAGTTTCTAGGAAGGAAGGGTGGTCACTGGCTGGCCATAGCCATAGTAGTTTAGTGCAGTGTAGTTTACTGGGTGACTGCGTGCTACTTACTGGAAAGGCATGGAACAGCCAGTGTCTGTGGCTGATGCTCCTAAGCCCGGTTAGTAGGACTTTTAGCTTCTGTATTTAAAATTTGTGTTTGACTCATCTTGGTTTTTATTTGAGGCATTATTGGGGGAGGTAATGATAAGACTAGGTAAGTGAGGGTGGATTTGGCAACTGTTTAGTCATGATTTTGTCCCAGCGGCCCAACCTGAAATTATTTTCAGTGTGAGTCTGCCAAGTATTTCAGTTGTTAGCAATGGGCGTTACTGAAAGTGGAAGAGAACGAACTTCTGTAAGTTTTTATCCCCCTTAATTTTCTTAATTTGCGACAGTGTTGACTATAAATAGATTGTGCAGGCTGATTTTTTCATTTATATCTATATCATTAAATCTATATCACTTAACTTTAAGCAAAAAAAATATTGAAAGCTTTACAGTATGTTTTGTTTAAATAAAATAGTTCAATGAGAAAATGTGTTTCTAGTAAAGAGCTAACATTAGAGAAACTAGCTGTCTTCATTACACTGAAGTATTCCTTGCATAAGCAATTACATAAAGTATTTTCTTCTCCCTATGTAGAAGAGACACTCAATTGAAAGCTAAGCACTTTTTCTATTGTAGAGTGATGTGTCAAGCTAAGAGGCGAAATACGGTTTAAGATTCTTTCTCATGTATAAAAATCTTCAAGTTTATGTGTGCATTCCTAGCAAAGGGAGCACTGCCTTGAGAACAAGGGAGGGGTGAGCATTTGCTCACTCTTCCCAGACACCTGAGGCTGCTGTCTTGGCTTTGATGTCACTGTTTTTGTTTTTAAGACAAGAGTTTCATTATGTAGCCTTGGCTGCCCTAGAGCTTGCTGTGTAGAACAAGCTGGTCTCACTCCTTGAGATCCCCCTGCCTCTGCCTTCTGGTGCTAGGATTAAAGGACTGTTACCACAGCCCAGCAAGATGGGTACTTTATAATTAGCAAGCCTAAATTAAGATATCTTTAGTTACCTACCACAAAATTGTTACTAAGCAAAATAGAACATTACCATAAAAATCAAAAATTGCAAGTTGTTTGCTAGTACCATTGCCTAATACAGAATTTTAGATTTCAGCAGTTAAAGTACATTTTGGTTTGTTGCCCTAAATTTTCTGTCTCTCTAATCTCTAGGTTGGATTATTGAGAGTTAGGAGGCTAAGGAAGAGGGTCTTGGTCAGGGCCAGAACATGGAAGTCCCACTCTAGTTTAAAATGAACATTTCTAAGATAATTTGGAAAAGCAAGTAGGTACTACTCCCCAATGAGCGTCTGTATTTTTCCTGGCAAATTGTAAAGCCAGTAATCAAATAATTGGAAGTTGTCATCCTGCTTTTTAGTCTTCTTTCTCCCCTGAGACAGGGTGTTTCTGTGTAGCCCTGGCTGTCCTGGAACTAACTCTGTAGACCAGGATGGCCTCAAACTCAGAGGTCCTCCTGCCTCTGCCTCCTGTATGTGCCACTACACCTGGCTTGTCATCCTGTTTTTAATCTAAAAGTATCCAGGGGTGGTGGAGTTGGCAGGTGATGAATCTAAAGTAGTACTTCGAGATTTTATTTGTAATTATGTGTATCAGTGTGTAAGCGAGTGAGTGCAGGTGCCCTTGGCAGGTGGATGATGGAGGCTGTTGCCAGTCTGCTGGAGCTGGAGTTATCAGGCAGCTATGAGCAGCCTGCCAGTGCCGGGAACTGGGGTCCTCTTGCAAGAGCAATACAAGCTAACCACTGAGCTGTCTCTCAAGTCTCATTTTTATTCTATACTTCAAACTTATAGCTAAACTAGAGTTATGTAGAATGTTGTGTTTTTGAAGTAAGGACACAGGCATAGCGCTCTGAGGAGAAAGAATTCAGTGAAATTCGTGAGTGAGCATCAGTGACTCCACTGCCACCTTACATCTGGGACTCCCTCCCATCTGTCCTGCAGCTCTCAGTCTCCGTTCCCATGGCAACGTCCTGATGTCCCCACTTGCTGTTTCTCTAGTCCACATAGAGGTGTTGCCAGCCTACAGCATAAAACCCTTGTGGAGACAAGATTGCTGTAAGATTACCACCCTGCCCTCTTACCTCTTCTAGACTTGGGTGCTTCTACTTAGCAATGATTTCTGCCTTTGTCTTTTAGTTTCTCCAGTTCCCCAAGTTTTCCCTGTTTTAGGACCCTTAAAGTTCCCCTGCTGGAAACAGTCTATTTCCCCCCTAATGCTTATCTTCCTGAGGTTTAAAATGTAAGTCTCCAAGAGGGGAGCATGCCCTATGAGCCCTAAAACATCTTCCCTACTGTTTTACTTGGTTGTTGCCCCCAGAATCAAATATCTCTCTGTACTTAGCTCATTCACAGTCATAAAGTTCAAAGAAAACAATAATATACATAATCCAGACTCTCTGCATATATTTTATCTTTATGTGGCTTATTTTTTTTCTCTATTACTTTTCCCACAAGTTTAATACTTATTTTATTATCTTTAATCTGTGACTGACTGGACTCTTATAACTGTCTATACTCTTTTTCCTCTCTCAACCCTACGTATATTTATCTAACCTATATTTAAAACTGTGACCCATTCAGAGGTCTCTTTTATCTGAATCTGTCTTTATTGTGTGTGTATCTGTAATTGTTATTATTTTCTGACCAGGAGTGCTTATTCTTTTAAATGCTAAGCGGGTGTAGCTAGGATCACTCCATGGCCCTGCCTGTTGGGTCCGCCCAGTCCAATATGGTAGAGGCATGTTCACTGTCTCTGAGAGCTATGCATACTACCCCAGCTCCAGAGTTGCAGTGGGTCTAAGTCACCGTTAAGCAATTTGTAACACACTGCTCACAGACCCCATTTAAGTGCTCGGCCGCCTGAAAGAGCCAGAGCTGTTCATGTAACTAGTTCTAGAAGCCTTCCCCTAAAGAAGCCATGCAGCCTTTGCTACCAAGGCTGTGTCAGGAAGATCTTTCTTAAAGGAACTATGCCACCTCACCATCAGCAAACAGAGCCTATCTGGGGGAAAAAAATGCAGCTTTTAAGAAACTGTGTTAAACTGTTTTATGTCTAGAATTTTTTTAAAACTCCTTTAGGTTTTATGTGGATGTAATCAGTCCCACATTGGGCACAAATTTGTTGATGGAGCTGCTTGTTTGTTTCTCAGCTGCCCAGACTTGAAATAATCACACGGAAACTATGTTAATTACAACATTGTTTGACCAATAGCTTAGGTTTCTTATAAACTAACTCTTACATCTTAAGTTAACCCATTTCTATTAATCTGTGTATCGCTATGTGGCTGTGGCCTACCCATAAGGTTCCGTCCTGAGTCTGTCTCCTTCAGTGACTACATGGTGTCTCTTCGACTCCGCCTACTCTCTCTCTCCATATGTTTGAATTTTCCACCTGGCTTTACTCTGTTAAGCCATTGGCCAAAAGCAGCTTCTTTATTAACCAATGGCAGTAAAACATATTCACAGCATACAGAGGGGAATCCCACATCAAAGAGGTAATAAGTGCTTGTGGTGATGTAAAGAAAGGAGACCATGTATAAAGTGTTGATGGGAATGCAAATAACTTAGCCATTATGGAAAACAATAGTTTCTTCCAAAATTAAGAGTGGAACTACCATGCAATTCAATGGTTCCTCCTCTATATAGTCAACGGGAATTGAATCAGTGTAATGGGGGAAAATGTGTTGTTGGGCCAGTGAGAGGGCTCAGCAGGTAAAAGTGCTTGCTGACAGGCCTTACAACCTGAGTTTGAGTCCCTCTGATCTCCACAGGTTCCAATGGAAGTGCTTGCCTATGTGTACACAAAATGAATAAGTGTAAATTTAAAAAGAAAAACAAAACCTGTCCTCTAGTGTTCATGATAGCATTTTTTCACAAGTCAAGATATGGAATCCACCTATGTGTCCATGAACAGAAGAAGAGCTAAAAAGTGGTGTGTGATTAGGTGAAATACTACTCATTCAGCCCTTTAAAAAGGGAGTGAGGCCTGAGGTCCTGAGCTCTGTCTCCACTGCTGGGGTTGGGGCCACACCATGAAGAAACCTCAAGTATGCTAAATGAAATAATTCAAAAATAGACAAATTGTGAATGATCTCACATCTGTGAAGATGTCAATAGAAACAGGATGAGTAGAATGGTAGTTACAAGGACCTGGCACGTGAAAACAGGAAAATGTTCATCAAAGGATACACCATAATCTTCACCTCCCTTCTTCCTTTCCCTCTCTAAAGTTTTTTGGTACCTTTATTCTGCGTGTGTGCATTTTTGTATACCACAGCACATGTATGAAGGTCAGAGGACAATTTAAGGCCATTGGTTCTCTCTGTCCATTGTATGGTCCTTGGGGATTGAACTCAGGTCATCAGACTTGGTCATGAGCACCTTTACCTACTAAGCCACCTTGCCACTCCTATTCCACCCCTTTTAGAACAGATTCTGACTGTTTGCCAGGGTTCCTAGAACAACCTCGGCTTGTCAGTAGCTGGGACTGCAGATGCATCCCACTACACATGGCTTCCATACAGACTTTAATTGCATTAAAGAATACATTCAGGGCCGGGCGGTGGTGGCGCACGCCTTTAATCCCAGCACTTGGGAGGCAGAGGCAGGCGGATCTCTGTGAGTTCGAGACAAGCCTGGTCTATAAGAGTTAGTTCCAGCCGGGCGGTGGTGGCGCATGCCTTTAATCCCAGCACTTGGGAGGCAGAGGCAGGCGGATCTCTGTGAGTTCGAGACCAGCCTGGTCTACAAGAGCTAGTTCCAGGACAGGCTCCAAAACCACAGAGAAACCCTGTCTCGAAAAACACCAAAAAAAAAAAAAAAAAAAAAAAAAAAAGAGTTAGTTCCAGGACAGGCTCCAAAACCACAGAGAAACCCTGTCTCGAAACCCCCCCCCCAAAAAAAGAATACATTCAGGGGATCTATTATACAACATGACTAACATTAATATTTTGTGTGCCTGAAATTGACAAAAGATAGTAGTAGTGTTCTCAATGCACGTGCGCGCACGCGCGCGCACGCACACACACACACAAGACAGAAGAAGTAATGGCCATATCAGTCAGCTTGATTTCATTCTACAATGTATACATATGTCAAAATCATGTACATCATAAATAGACATGGTTTTGTTAAAGAACGTTCTACCTCATTCTTTTAGATTGCCTTCATTATATAAAAGCAAAGGAATAAAAACATGTTGACTTTGCAATTACTGTAAATGATAAGAAGATCCTTTGTTGGATTTCTAGCCAGAAGATGTACTTAGGTCAATGAAAGCTGTAAAAGGGGAACATAGCTCAGACATTCAGAGGTTTTCCTGAGGATTAGGTGAAGCTGCTTAGTAGCCATAACAATGGGGGGCTATCACCAGTCCTCAGCACACTAAGGGTGACCCATAGGCATTGGAAGAGTTTTTTTTTTTTAAAAAAGGCCAAACTGCAGGACAAGAGGAAGTGTTGAGAATGTGAACAAGAAGATTGCAAGTGTAGGCAGCTTTTCAAGAAATTCAGTTATAAAAGCAAAGATGGGGATAGAGTAGACGGGGGGGGTGGATTTGTACATTTATAATCATATTTTAGAACAGCCTTGGGAAGTGGCTCCTCTCTTTTCTGTATATACTGTAGTGTTTAAATATTAATCACCAGCAATAGCGTTTGAAAGGAGACCTATGGAAGTGCCTAATAATCCAGCCCCCCATCCTTTGAAGAAGCTACTTACTGAATATCTCATGGAAGCTTCATCTAAGCTTACTCTTTCATCTAAATGCAGTGCCTAAAACATATCACTGCTTTCTACAGAGTGGACCTATGAGATTTATATTAATATTTTCCATTATTTTCATGTTATTTGCCTTCAAAAGATCATCTATTTTTAAACCTTTAATTAGTCTCCAGGCAGATGTCACAAGGGCTAGGACATCTTTCTCAGTTTCGGGCCTTGGTGTGTGTTCTGTTCTTTGTTCACACATCTTAGCAAGTTCCTGCATTCTAATTTTAGCTGCAATACAAATTAAAATGTCTACTGTTGTCAAAAAAAAAAAGCTATTTAGAAAAACATTTAAAATTACCACCGCCTTTTGGTTAAGTTTTGCCCAGTAAGATGGCAAGGCTCATAGAGAGTGGATCTCCCAGAACACTTGGGCGCAGAACTAGACAGCTCAGGACTAATTTTGGAACTCAGCAGTCAAAGCAAACTCGTTCCAAGGCTGACTGAGAAAAAGCAGGTCTCGAGTTCACATTCTTCTGTTTACCAATGTGTTCAAAACTCCAGCTTTCCCCCACCAAACAGCGCCACAGCCATCCTGTGGAAAGCCGACTCCCTGCCAACAAGCTGTAAACAAATCTTTGATGCCCTTCCTTGACCCCACTACTTAGAACCCCTGGTAAACTGTCAGTTCCCTTCAAAGTCTCACCCAAGAGCCCAGCAAAATGTCCTGTCAAGTAGGGATGCCTACTGCTGAGCTAGTGACCCTCTCGCCCCTATATGTGCACTGTGGCGCATACACACACACACACACACACACACACACACACACGTGTGAATCTTCTTGTCTGGCTTCTCTGTAGCTATCCGCCCTCCAAGAGTTCCACCTTCCGTTACTTTATCCCTCATTTCTCCTCTGCTAATCTATACCCATCTATTCCTGGATGGTAATGACCCTGTTAGTTTGGCTACCATCATACATTCAAACATTCCCAGGTTAAAAGCTCCTGACTCCCTTAGCGAGCAGGGTACAATAGAAGTCCTTTATGCCTTGGCTCTGGTCCGTCTTCCCAGTCCTTTTTTCCTACTCTGTGTGTCCCCTGAGCTGGGGAAAGCTCATCTGTTCTTTTCTCTAGCACAACCCAAGCCTTCTGTGTCTGAACGTCAACCCCCTAGCACGCTGGTCCTGTAAGCCGGGTTCCACCTCCTCCATTCAGCCTTTCCATATGTGATTTCTGGTTCCTTCGAGTTGCTGCCGCATTATGCTTCTTTCTCCTGTTTCATGTTGTTCTGTGCTGTTTGTGTTCCTGCCATCTCTTGCCTGAACTAACCACGCCTTTCTCATACTCTCTAACACCTGGAAAGGTATGCAGGGAATGTTGATATTCTCACGTTGAGGTATGCTCATGATTAAAGCATTAATACATGATTCTGATCTGTAATGTTGGAGCTGGTGAGTTTACAACTGGATGTAGGTGAAGGGATAAAAACAGTTTTTTTGTTTTTGTTTTTTAAAGATTCTTGTGCCTTAGACTTATTTCTGGACTACATATTAGAAGGCATTCTAGGGGCTGGAAAGATGGCCCAGTGGTTAAGGCCCTGGCTGCTCCTACAAAGGACCCAGGGTGCAGAGTACCGAGCACCCATCTATCAGCTCACCACCTTTGTAACTCCAGTTCCAGGAGATCTGACACCCCTCATCTGGCCTCTGTAGGCATTAGGCATGCATACACATGATGCACATACATGTGTTCAGGCCAAATAGCCACACACCTAAAAATATTCGAGGGAAAAGAAAAGACAGCATTGTTCTTCTTTCTCTTGTCTCTAGATCTGGGCACCAGGAGAAGCTGCTGGATTGCCAAGCTATGCAAAGCTGCCTCAGATCCAACAGAAACAACTATTCAGTTCTATTCCAGCTGAGCTTCTCCTCCCCGGGGAAGGCCTTACAGTATTCAAAGGGCTTAGTGATACATGGCTCTTTGCTCGAGGAGGACTGGAGTAGGTTTGGCTTGAAGAGCTGGCTGCTTCCGAATGCAGGTCAGCACAAAGCCCAATGGTATTTTCTGTTGCTCAGTGACATGTGGGCCCATGGAGATAAAAATGTTCATTTCAGTAGATGTGTGGAGTTTTCAGAAGGAAAGGTGTCAGAACACTGTCTTCACCAAAAATAGCATTCTGGAGGCACTGGGTGCCTGAATTTAGAAAGGTTAAAATTAAAACAAACCATTTTTACATCTTTTTCAAACAGTGGTTAAAATGGACCACACATAGGGGCTCGGCACAGTAGCTCATGTGTGTAATCTCAGGATTGGGGAGGCAGAGGCGAGAGACCACCTATAAGTTCCAGACCAGCCAGGGATGCCGAGGGAGACCCTGTCAAAGAGGGGGAGACTCTGCTGGGCTCTAGGACTTCATGCACTGCGCTGGATAGTTTCTTTCTAACCCAGCTGTCAGTATGTCCTCCGTTTTTATAAACTCCTGCGCTGGATAGTTTCTTTCTAACCCAGCTGTCAGTATGTCCTCCGTTTTTATAAACTCCTGCGCTGGATAGTTTCTTTCTAACCCAGCTGTCAGTATGTCCTCCGTTTTTATAAACTCCTGGGGACTTCTCACCTCCCTTTCCAGTTACTGATTGATGTTGGAAGATAAAAACATTGATCTTTTTTAAAATATTGATATGTAAATTTTACATAAAAATGCATTGCATGATTGGAAATACGACCACATTAATGAATTCAGTTCACTGAACATCTCAATTACCAACGGTAAATGGCTAATACTGAGCATTTTTGTTCCAGAATTTGTCCTAAAGGAGAACACACACACACATACACAAATTTCTCAATTACTCTCAGAAACAACCGGTGTCATAATTTTAAAAATTGCAGGAGAGAGAGACACCATCATAGGAGTGATGTGAAGGGGTTTTTATTGCGGGAAAGGAAATGGGAAACGAGGGGACGGGGGAAGCAGAAGATCAGCCTCTAGACACAGGAGCCATGGAAGAGAAAGAGGGGGGAAGGAGGGAGAAAGGGGGGGAGGGAGAGAGGGAGGGAGGGAAGGAGGGAGGGAGGGAGGGCCTGAGCAGGCCAGAGTACTGCCTGATTATATCCTGCCAAGTCCCCAAGGGGCAGGCTAGCATAATGCCCGAACGCTAACATTCCTCCCTTTTGTTTATTATAACAACTGAGTTAGGGATAACAAGTGGGGATGGGAAATTAGGGCTCTGGGTTCTTGAAGCTGTTTCCCGCTGACCTGGGGTGGTGTATTTTGGGGAACCTGAGAAAGCTGGGGTGCTGGCCAAGTCCAGGAATATCTGGCTGTTGTATTTCGCTGTCTAGGTTCTCTGGGGCCATCTGGTGCCTCACGGACCTGGCAAGATGTTGGCAGAGCAGAGAACAAAGTTAAGTTTAGGGGAAATTTTTCCTCAGGTTCTGATAATTGCGTGGGGGCAGTCCCAAGACCAGGGAAAGGTGGGGAGGCTTAGGTGTTGATTGACAATTCTTAATTGAGGGGTACATCTGACCTTAGAGGTGAATCCTAGTCGTCTCCCTGGAGCTTACAAGGATTCTTTGAGTTTGTGAAAAGGTAAAGTCTAAGACACATTGACAACTGGAAGGTAGTTCGTGGGTAGGTTCTGTTATTACCACTATTTTACGAACAGGGAGCCTTAAAGTGTGTAAAGAACCCGCCAAGGCCATGCACTCTAAGTGGCCTGTCCGATACTCCAACCCAGATAGTGTCTGGGCTTGTGATCCCGGCACAGGTGTACCATATCGCCACCCAAGTCATCGCTACAGCCATCCATTCTACATGGCTGCTTGTTCCCACTGTGTTCTCACAGCTAGCATCCCCAGCCCTCTGTGCCCACCAGCAGCATCTGCCATCAGTGCTGTCAGCCACCATGCTTCCTCTTGCTCACTTCCTCCTCCTCCTCCTCCTCCTCCTCCTCCTCCTCCTCAGACATCCCAAGCTCACTCCCTCCTCAGCACTGAAAACACCCCATCTGGGCTGCCCTTTTCTCCAGTCGCTGTCTTGTTTGCTCTTCATTCTGTTCCCGTCACCTCCTTGCCACCTGCAGTCTCCTGTCTCCTTCCAGTCACACATTTTGTTTTTGAGGGGGTCCTGGGTTGGCCTTGAACTCATCAGGTACCCAAGGCAGAGCTTGAATTTAGGAATTTCTTTCTCTACCTCCAAGTTCTAGCAGTGGAGGGCATGCCCAGTTTCCACGGGGCTGAAGGTCAAAAGCGAGCGCTCTACCAACCGAGCTGGGACCTATGTTTGAACTGATTTACTGTTTGTTTCTGGCACCTTCTGCTAGAAGGCAAACCAGGCTGCAGCAGGATGGGGGGGGGGGTGTTCCTAACGTGACTAGGGTAGAGCTAGGCAGCTCACAGATGTCAGTCAAGTGAATAAACTTTGTTTTTTTTTTAATGAATGTAGAATTAGATAAAAGAGTGTCATTAGACTTTTTATAGTTGAGCTAGTCTCTGAAAGATGAAAATCAATACTTCAAATGTATTGGCTAATAGATGGTTGGGATTAAAAAGGAAACACAAATCCTCCCCCCTCAACCTCAGGCCTGGCTGGGTTTGCCTGACGTCGTCTGTTTATTTCTTCTTTGCCTTTGGGGCGGTTCCAGAATCTTTCTGAAATTGCTCTCCGCTTCAGTCATTATAGCAACCAAACCACAGTGACGAGGAACCTTATAGTTTGGATTTATTTTAATTAGTAGTGGCTCTAACTTTTGTTGTTTCAGAGCCCAACATGTTTTTATCTATGGCTAAAACCTTGAAATATTTACAAAACCGTCTTTTTCACATTCCCTATGTGACTAGAATATTTAGCCAAACCCAGATGTTGACTTCATCTGAATGGATTCGTTTTTTCAATGTGGTCTTCTGTTACGAGCTATTTCATCTTTCTGGGCCCTTGTTTCCTGATTTAGTGAAGGTAATAATTGTCACCACTTCAGAAGGCTGTTCTGATGGGTAAATGAGATTGTGGGAAGACCTTGACACGTAAGACTCAACATGGTAGCTCTGAGCTGTCTATCTCTCCAGTGCTGTTGTCACCCCGTCAAGGCCTTGACCAACCCCCACCCGGGCTACCCTTACCTCTAAACTGGTCTCCCCATGACCACCCTCATGTCTTACTGCTTATTCCCCACAAAGGAGCAATAGGAGACCCCTTAAAACTTCAGTCAGGGAGTGGTGGTCTCAGGTACTGTTAGGTCAGGATGCTGAGGTGGGAGGACCTAAAGTTTAAGGCTAGCCTGGGCTACATAGCTTTTAGCTCAGAAATAAAGATCATTTCTCCTAGTTACAGACAAAGTAATCAAACCCCACTCGCAAAGGTGCCACGCCCTAATCTCTGGAAACTACAAATGTATCAGTGCCCGCTAGGTGTCACCTGACCCGAGTGTTATCCCCACCCCTGAGAGTATATTACCTTCTATAACTGAAGTACTTTACAGCTATGACTGAGTCTTGGGACAGGGAGACCAACCTTCCAAGTGGATGAGGCTTCCTTACTGTGGTTAGGAGGCCCCATGACCAAGCCGCACTGTGACCACCTCTAAAGATGGAGGGAGGGAACCTCTGGAAGCTGAAAAGGCAAGAGGGCAAATCTTCTCCTCGCAAGTCCAAAAGAAGCACAGCTCCCTCAACATGCTGATTATATCTCAGTCTGTTAACTTCTGACCTCTAGAATTGGAGAATAAGTCCGTGTTGTTTTAATTCACTAAATCAGTGCTAACAGTAGGAACAAAATGCCAATGTACCAGTCTCCTCTCAGAACCCTCCAGTGGCTTGCCAGGTCATATCAGCTTTTAAAACTGTGACCTGCAGTGCCCCGAGTCCCTGGATGCATCCTTGTGCCCTCTGCTGCAGCCGCGCTGGCCCCTAGCGGTTTCCATTCAAGCTCTTGCTCCGGCTTCCTCTTCTTGGACTGATTCGGCCCTGGAAATCCACAGGGCTGTCCCAATGCTTCCCTTGATCCCTGTGGGATGTCCCCAGTCTAACAATATAAAACAATCACTTGTGCCTTGTGCTGTGTCCTGCCCACCTCACCCACCTGCCGTCCCTTAGTCACCTCCCCCTCCCCCTGTACAATCGTCAAGTTTCTGGAAGCAGAGATCTTGTTTCCCATGCTCCTCTATGGCTTTCATCATAAGTGCTCGATAAATAATTCATTAAGTGGATTGAATGGGTGGACAGGGAAGAGAGACAGGAAGAAACGAAAGAGCCTTGTGGGAAGACAGGGCAGCTTGAGGGAGGGGTGTGACACCCAGGAGGAAGACCACAAAAGCCCAAGTGGGGCTTAGCAGAGTGAAACGAAGACAGTGACACTGCAGACAGAGGGAACTGCGTGCCCAGAGGCTGGAGTACACAGGGCGGTATGATGAGGCCATGATGCTGTATTACAAAGCTGGAATATGCATGGAAGAGTGACGTCATGTCCAGCCACAAAGGCAGGCTCTGGATCTAGACTGCTGCTTGGGCTCCATCCTGTCCCTACCCCTTCCATGCTGTGGGACCTCCAGGGCTCATCTCTGTCAGGTGGGGATGCTAGTGACCCTAAATGAGTGACTGACGCAAGTGTTAGATACATTGTAGGGAGAGCGCTGTAAGTGTGAATTTACTCTAAGGGTTTTTGGCAGCAGAGATGTTGATGAGGTTCATGGTTAGAGTGAGTGATATGATAGGACCTAAGGGATTGATTTTGTTTCTTTGGGTTTTTTGTTTGTTTGTTTTGTTTTCTTGGTTTTTTGAGACAGGGCTTCTTTGTGTAACTCTGGCTATCCTGGAACTTGCTCTGTAGACCAGGCTGGTCTCGAACTCACAAAGAACTACCTGCCTCTGCCTCCCGAATGCTGGGATTAAAGGCATATGCCACCACCTCCTGGCGATTATTTTTTCTTTTCGGCGTCTGAGAAGAGCTTCGCAAGGACTGTGAGTTCATCTCTGAATAAAGAATGATTAGTTCCCTTTTCAGAAAGTTTTCACTATGTAGCTAGAGGTTTGATGGCTCCGTGGGAAAGAGTACAACAAGCCTTTGCAACGTGAATGGTGCCTTAAAAGCCACAGGTTGTGACTCATTAATGGGCCACAGACCAACTTGATGGGTCAAGCTCAGCTCGGCAAGAGCAATAATAGAAAACAGAGCATGCGGTTTGGAAAGAAAGTCGTGTGTCTGACATTTGTGTCCATGGCATGCCTGTATTTATCCTTGTATACGTGTACACTGCATCTGCTCTCACGGGCCACCAGGATGAGCATTTCTGGCCAGAAGTCGCGATTTCACAAGGCGAGAAGCACTGCTTGAGGGAACCTTCTTGCCCTGCAAGCCGGCTGTGTCACAAGTCCTTTCCCGGATCTCTGACATTCTTGCCATTCTGCGAAGAAGTTGCGATGGACATCTCTCCAGGGCCACGGTGAGTCAAGCGACAAAGAGCAGCCACTCCTCAAGGGTGAGCCAAGGGGAAGCCTTGGCAGAGCACCAGCGGCTCAGTGCGGCAACTGAGGGAGGAACTCCAGATTCCAAAGAACTTGGTGTTTCCAGAGCAGGGAGTAGGAGGCCGGATAGGGAGGTGTGAAGCGCTTTATCTCCATAGTGCCGCCCACTGTGCTGCCTTTGAGAGTCACACAGCTGACAAGCTGCCCACCGCTCATTGGCAACGGCCCTGTCTACCTTGCTGCCCCGCCTCTCGTCAGCTGCCAATCACGGAATCATCTGGGGCGGGAAAACCTAGGAAGGAGTTGCAAGGTCCATCGGAAAGGGGAGGTCCCCACATGCCATAGTCACCTCTGCCGAACTTCTCTTCCCGCACCCAGCATGGAGGGAGGGGTGACTCTGGCTAGTTTATAGTTTAGTCCCAGTGCCGCCACACACCTGTTTATTTCGGGCAACACGAACTGGCACTACCTCGCCTATTCACTCTGATACCTCTTCTAGTTCCCTGAGAAAGGCGAGAGAGCCAGGCCTCAGGATTATAAAGGACCTGAGCCGATGGTAGCTGGCACCAGAGGAGCCGGTGAATGTGTTATTTGAATCTAGTATTTTCTTCGTTGTTTTTGGTCAACCACCTGCCGGAAATGGTTTAAGAGAGAAGGGGTTTATTTTGAGCTTGTAGCTTAAAGCGATGTTGTACATTATGGCAGAAAGACATGGCAGAGTTCACAGAGGTGGGAACAAGCTGCAGAGGGGGAAATCCAAGAGGACACTGGCACCAGGGCTGAGTCATAACCGTCAAAGCCCTACGTTAGTGCCCTGCTTCCAACAGCCAGGCTTCACCTCTTCTAGTTCCAAAGCACAGCCACCAGATAGGGACCAAGTTTTCAAAACATGAGCCTGGAGAGGACATTCCAGGTTGAAGCCACAAGAACGCTGATGTGACCAGAGACATGGAGGTGGCCAGGGCGACTCCTGTACTTCCGGCCATGTTTTCTCTAACAGTTTACTCTGTGTGCTTGCTGTTTTTACTAACCGGGAGCATCTCCCTTCCCAGTGCATCCCAGAGCACACACATCTGCTCTTCCAGATGAGCAGTTTGGGGCTCAAAGTATTTTGGCAAGTACGCATTTTGGTAATGTCAACATTTAAAATGTCAACATTAGAATGTTTTTAACTGAGTACTTTTCTCTGGTGAAATGAAATTCTTTTCTTTTCCCCTTAGGGGATTCTGAACACATTTAAAGGAAGGGCAGGAACAGCAAGGTGCCTGCCTTGTCGCAAGAGAGTAAGGAAGGAGGCGCTTCCAAGTCACTGGTAGTTTAGGTAGGGTAGGCTGAGACTAATCTTCACTAGTCAGGAACACATTTGAGCTTATTTTTTATTGCTGATTAAGGAAATAAATAATAATTCTTTTAATTTTGGCCCAGAAAGTTAACAGCTTGACTTTATCTATAGAAGCAACTTCTTCACATGGAGGAAGGTAGATTTACTTCTGTTCCCACATACTCCCCAAGCAGCCTGAGGATTCGGAGGCGGCAGGAAGATATTTGGAGGAAAAGCAGTGAATGGTTGACCTTTGACTGCTGAGGAACGAAGCCTGAAGTCTAGGGCTTGAGTCCTGTAGCGGGGGTGGGGGTGGGGTCGGGGTGGCATGGTGGGAAGGGGAACAACACGGAACTTACCCGCCCCCCCATATCATCCGCTCTGTACCATGTACAATAAAGTGTTAAAATCATAAGCCACGCAGCAAAACGATCCCTCTCCCACGCTATTATTCAGACAAACACTCTCTCCACGTTTGGAAATACCAAATTTCATTGTAAAAGCGAGGAACCCAGGCTTTAGCTAGCTCAGGAGCAGAGCTGACCAGAGACGTGGAGGTGGCTAGGGTGATCCCTGCACCTCATCCTGCCTCAGTTTCAAGGCATACCCTCCCACCCCTCACACCACCCCGACATACACCAAAAACAGAGCAGGAAACGTAAAGAAACCAGAGCATGAGACTGGAGATGGAGCTCAGATGGAGCGGCCACATTTGCTCAGCAGACATAAGAAGCCTCGCATCCCTTCCTCAGCCTCATGAAAGAAAGGAAGGAAATAAATAAATAAAAAATAAATGCATTTGGTGCTTCCTCAAAAGAGACACCCCGAATGTCCCTGTGATGATGCCAAAAGGCCTTGCACAAACATGCTCAAGGCCATGGATCGGGCATGAATGCTGGGTTTCTGCAGAACTGCTGTGTAGTGAAGAAGAATTAGAACTCAGGAATGTCGTCTTCCATCCTGCCAGGCTTCTGTGAGGCTCCCCTCAGCTAAGCTGAATCACAGCACACTCTTTGTCCAAAGCAGAAATAGAAACAAGCCTCGGGTCTTGGTATAACGTCTAGTAATGTCTCCACATCATTGCTTTAAATTCTTATTATTATTTGATTTTTAATTTTTTCCCCTTTGGTTCTTTGAGACAGAGTTTCTCTGTGTGACAGACCCAGCTGTCCTGGAACTCACTTGGTAGACCAGGCTGACCACGAACTCACTGAGATCCACCTGCCTCTGCCTCCCGAGTGCTGGTATTAACGGCGTGTGCACCACACCAAGCCCTTTTAAATTTTTAAAGATTTATTTTAGTCTATGTGTTTTGCATGCATGTTTGTTTGTACAATATATGCATATCGGGTGCCCTCAGAGGCCAGAAGAAAACATTGAATGCTGTGCTAGTTTGAATAAGAATGGCCTCCATAGGCTCACACAGTTGAATGCTTAGTCACCAGGGAGTGGCACTATTTGAAAGGATTAGGAGGTGTGGCCATTTGGAAGAAGTGTGTCACTGTGGGGTGGGCTTTGAGGGCTCAAAAGTCTATAACTAATGATCAGGATGTAGCTCTCGGCTACTCCCCAGGACCTTCCTGCTTGCTACCATGATCCCTCCCATGATGATAATGGACCAAACCTCTGAAACTGTAAGCCAGACTCCAATTAAATGCTTTCTCTTCTAAGAGTTGCTGTGGTTATGGTGTCTCTTCACAGCAGTAGAACATCAAGACAAATGCCGGGGACTAGAGTTACAGGTTATTATGAACTGCCTTATGGGCACTGGGAACTGACTGCCAAATTTGCCTTACCTGATACTTTAAAATTCAAGACATGCAGAATATAAATGGTGAAAATAGATCAACTTAAAACTCTGTGATCCACATTATTGGAGTAACAGTTGTAAAAACCTTTATCAGTTGAAAAATATTTCTTCTCATTATAAAAAGTAATGTATGTCCAAAACCAAACAAACAAAAGACAAAGGACATGCTACGCACAGTAGTTCATGCCTGTAATCATCTTGGCATTCTCTAGGAAGAGACAGGCAGATCACAAATTGAAGGCCAGCCTGGGCTGCATAACAAGATTCTTATTAAATCTTAGCACTGCCCCTAGATGGACAGATAGCATAGAGGAATATATAGTAACTAACATTGAATTGATTTCCTTCCTGTTTCTTTCTTAGAGATAATAATAGACCACGGGCTACTCTATGGCTATGCTGTGACTGTCTTTGGAGCTGAATCCAAGGTCTTGTGCCCAGCACTGCACTGGTCCTGCTCTGAGAGACTGGATTAGCCACGGTATTAAATCTAGCATATACCTCTTTCCTCCTTTGTTAGCAACAGGATGGCATATGCTCACATATGTTCACATAACCTTTCCATAGGATGCATTCAGTAGACATATATACATATTTTGAGGTTTTGACATACATGGTCAATTCGTTCTTAGTGTCCTGTGCTACCAACACTTCTGTGTGTACACTCTCACCGGTGTTTGGTTGTTTTTTTTTTTTTTTGTTTTGTTTTTTTTTGTTTTTTTTTGCCTAGCTGTGCTATTTCCTCCTAGAATGTAATCTATCCTCTCAGGCCCTGGAGCTTTCAGGGCTCCTCTTCCCAAGCCACACCCTTCTTTACCTGTTTGCTTTGTATATCAGGAGGAAATCTGGGTCTTGTGTCTGCCTGCCCTGCTTTGCAATAAGGAAAGCGTGTGTGGGGCAGAAGTGCCAGTTGGTGGCTAAATGTGATGTAATCAAAGCAGAACTGCCTGCCAGGCCCTGTGCCATGTGGTAGGGACAGCAGTGAGTAAAACAGGTCCTGACCTCAGGAACCTTGTATTCTCAGGAATCCCGATGTGTCATTGTTTTAAAAGTGCTTTTCAGTTCAAAGTGGGATACATTTTTTAAGAGAATGTGATTTTTAGGAGAGCAACAGGATGTTTGGGGGAATGCATAAAAGAATGTCTTTGAAGCTGGGTGTGAGGATACACACCTGTAACCTTGGCACTGAGGGAGCTACGACAGAAGGACCAGGTGGTAGTGGCACGTGCTGGCGGCAGAGGCAGGTAGATTTCTGAGTTCGAGGCTAGCCTGGACTATAGGGTAAGTTCAGGTCAGCCAGGGCTACAAAGAAAAACCTTGTCTTGGAAAAAAACAAAAAGATTCAGCCACAGGTGCACAAATCATAAAGGAAAAAGATATTTTACTACATCCAAATGAATGACCCCTGCTTCTGGAAGAAGATATTTGTATAATTGACGAGTCAACACCTGGGGCTGGGCATGAGACTTAGTGGTCCAGCACTTGCCTAGCACTCGGGAAGCCCCAACAATCACTAGCATTTCAAAAGAAACAATGAGATTAAAACAAATAGAAAAAGGCTGCTATTGAGGACCTAGAAATGTCCTACAAATGGAGAGAAACAAAATAACGGTGCCAGGTATGGTGGTGTACACCTTTAATCCCAGCCCTTGGTGGCAGAGCTATGTGGATCTCTGTGAGACCGAGACCAGCCTGGTCTACATGGTGAGTTCCAGGTCATCATGGGATATATAGAGCTACTCTGTCTCAAGTGAAACAAATTTCTAGGTTAAGGAACTGGAGAGGTGGGACAGCAGTTAAGAGCCCTCAGTGTTCTTACAGAGGACCTGGGTTTGATTCTAAGTACCCACATGGCCACTCAAAACCATCTATGATTCCAGTTCTAGGGAATCTGTCACCCTTTTCTGGCCTTCAAGGGCACCAGACACACATATGGTGCACATAGAAACATGCATAAAAACCACTCATAATTTACATATATATACACACACATCTATCTACACACATACATACACATACAAATATATGCCCCTTGCTAGTTTCTTTTTTTAAATAGATAGGTAAATAGAGATAGATAGATAGATAGATAGATAGATAGATAGATAGATAGATAGATAGATAGAGATATATAGAGAGAATGCACTTCCCTAGCACACATGAAGCCCTAGTTTTGATCCCCAGCACCACATAAGTGGAGGAGGGTGGCATACACCAGCAATCCTAGCACTCCGGAGGTGGATGCAAGAGGACCAGAAGTTCAAGATCATCCTCAAATATGTAGCAAGTTTGAGGCCAAGCTGACATTTATAAAGATCCTGTCTGGAAAAAAGGAAGGAAGGAAGGAAGGAAGGAAGGAAGGAAGGAAGGAAGGAAGGAAGGAAGGAAGGAAAAGGGACAGGCCAAATAGCTCAGTCAAGAAAGTGTTGAGCCCGAGACCTGAGTTGAGTGTGGGTGTCCAGCTCATATTAAAGCCAGGACATGGTAGCATGGTGGCATGTACCTGTCATCCCAGAGCTGGGAGAGCAGAGACAATTGGATCCATGGGACTCCAGAGACAGCAGCCTAACCTTATCTGGGAGCCCCAGGTCCCAGGAAGTTACCCTGTCTTTAAAAAGTCAGTAGAGATGACTCCTTGAGGTGGACCTGTGACCTCTATGTTCATATGTGTAGCATACACATGCACACACACACACACACACACACATACACACACACACATACACACACACATACGCACACACACACCTGAAAAAGAGAAATAGCTATTTCACAGAAGAAGCAACACCAATAACCAACAAGCACTTGGAAAGGTTTTTAATCTCACTGCTATTTAAGGAGAATATATTATAAAATCAGTATCTGTGATATATGTTATAAAATGTAAACTCAATACCATGCTTTTTACACATGAGATGGGCAAGAGCTAAAACACCTGACAGCACCAAGAGCCAGTGGGCATCTGGGGTGACGGGGACTCACAAAGTGTGGACTGAGTGCACATAGCTTGGACACTCAGCAGACAAGCTGCCTGCCTGCAGCCATGACCTGGAGACACTGTTGTAAATGTGCATAGGGAACGTGGACCAGAATGATGACAGTAGACAGGTTTCTGAGAGGGAAACTAAAGTGGAAGGGAAGGTGAAGAACTCATTTAGGAGTGAACCTCAACCAACACGATTTGACAACAAAGCGAAAAGTTATAGGAGAAGACATGAAGCCCCGTATCCCTCATACAAAGTGGAGAGATGGAAAGAAGCGAAGGATACACGGGTATCTTTCATGCACACAAAAGTGAAAATGGGCTGGAGATGTAGTTCAGTGGAGCGTGGGGATAAGTGAGGGGAGAGAGGAGAAGGAGGAGGAAGAAAGGAGAAAAAAGAGAGGTGTCTTCTACTTTTCTATTGCTGTAATGGGACATTACGACCAAGGAAACTTACAGAAGAAAGTGCTTATTGGGGCTTCCAGTGTCAGAGGGTGAGTTCATGACCATCGTAGCAGGGGACACGGCAGTAAGCGGGCAGGCATGATGCTGGAGTAGAAGCTGAGAGCTCGCATCTCGATCTACAAGCACGAGGGAGGTAGACACTGGGCCTGGCATGGGCTTCTGAAACCTCAAAGCTAGCCCCAGTGACACACCTCTGTAAACAGATACTGCTTGTTCATTTCCCGGTCACTCAGACCTGAACAATGACACAGAAATTATATTATTTTCAACACTGTTTGGCCTACTAGCTCAGGCTTTCTATTAACTAACCCTTACATCTTAAATTAACCCATTTTTATTAATCTGTGTATAGGCATGAGGCTGTGGCTTCCTGGTAAGGCTCCAGCGTCTCCTTTGGCAGCTACATGGCGTCTCCTTGACTCTGCCTACTCTCTCTCCATATCTCTTTCAGTCTGGCTATATTATGTCCTGTCATAGGTCAAAGCAGCTTTACTTATTAACCAATAAGAGCAACACATATATATATGAACATCCCACATCACACCTCCTTCAACCAGGCTGCACCTCCTAATCCTTCCCAAACAGTTACACCAACTGGGGACCAGTCAAGCCTACAGGCTTCTGTGGGCCATTCTCCTTCGCATGACAGTCAGTGAGAGAGCTCAGCATCTGGTCACTAGTCATCATACTTGGTGACCAACAGGGTAGAAGGAAAGAACTGACTTCTATAACTTGGCCTCTGACTTTTGCAGCTGCAAAATCATGGCACAACTCCCCCAATGAATAAGATGCGATTTTTAAAAATTAAAGGAAGAGAAAAAGAAAAATAAGGATGAATAGAAGACAATAGTTAGCTCTGAAGGCTTGATAAGTAGAGGGGGTTGGGGGGGATGTCACGGAACGGTTCAACAGTTGAGAATGTTCTGTCGAACATGCTGGGCAGTGGGTACAAGGCATGTACTACATCATTCCTATGTACACATGTAGACACGAAAGTATCAGGGATGATCAGCAGGGGCCCGAAGCTTAAAACAAGCACACATGTGTGAACATCTAGACCAGGGATTCTCAATCTTCCTAATGCTGCAGCCCTTCAACACAGTTCCTCATGTTGTGGTGACCCCCAATCATGAAAGTGACCCCACTGCTACTTCTTAACTGTAATTTTGCTACTGTTACAAATCGTAATGTAGCTGGGTGGCAGTGAGGAGCCTGCCTGGCTCCATTTTAAAGGCAGGAGCCATTATGCTGTGTTTTAAAAATACGCTTCTATTTACTGTGAGAGCTGAGTGGTTCTGTTTCTTGGAACCTGAGCTTTCCCAATCTATGACCTTTATTTGTTCTTGAAAAATACCCTGCCCCCTTCCTAACTCCTCCCTAGTCACGTGGTGGGTGATTACAAAAAAAATTTTAAGTTTTTTGTATTTAACAATTTACAAAATTGTAAAATTTTGTATTTTTTGTATTTTGTATTTTAAGGAGTGATTTTACTCCTTAAAAGGGGCCCAAGAGACAGATTTGGGGCTGTTCTTTTTAACCCAACTTAGGAGACAGTCACTGGCCAACTCTTGAGTGTACCCCAATAAAAATCAAGCTTGCTTCAAATTTGGCTCAAATCGTGGTAGTGGTTTTGTTCACACCATTGGGATTAACAGTAGTACCACATGGCTTTAATCTTAGCACTCAGGAGGCACAGGCAGGTGGATCTTTGTGAGTTCGAGGATAGCCTGGTCTACAGATCGAGTTCCAGGACAGTCAAGGCTACACAAAGAAACCCTGCCTTGAAAAACAAAATAATAATAATAATAATAAATAATTAAAAATAAAATTTAAAAACCCCAACAAAACAAAACTAATTGCAATGTAGATATCTGATATGCAGGATATCTGATATGAGACCCCTGTGAAAGGGTCATTCAACCCCCAAAGGGGCCACACCCCATAGGTTGAGAGCTGCTGCTCTAGACAATTATTGTTGCCTGATTTAAAAAAAAATGGCAAAAAACCCTAATACATATTCCATCTAAGGCACATCTACTTGTAACCAGGCCCTGTCTATACACAGGGCACAAAGACAATCGTTGGCATCTGCCCTTGAATTCGCAATCAAGGCAGACAAGGCGGTCAGAGTCATGGAAGCTTACCAGGGACATTAGGAGGGCAGATCCAATGCCCAACCCCAGCAGGAAGGGCTCCTGGAGAAGACACTGAAACAGACTGAAGTGGAGCAACAGGCATCCTGTTGCAGACCTATGCTGGCAATATGGGGAGCAAACCTAGGGCCTCAAATTGCTGTGTAACCACTCCTTGCTGAGTCACACCCTGAAGTCCAGAGGTCAACCTTTAAAGAGAATTTAGGTTGAATGAGGTCACAGGGTGGTGTCCTAATCCTAAACGACTGGTGTCCTGCAAAGAGGAAGAAGGGCTGTGCCGCAGAGGCGTGCATACAGGAAATATCACTTGAGGATCCAGCAGAGGCCATTGCAAGCTAAAGGGAGAGGCTCAGGAGAAAACAAGGTTGCCGAAACCTTGAGTTTGAACCTCTGTCCTGCAGGCAGTTCCTGTTGTTGAAGCTCACGTGTGTTACTGCTAACCAACAAACGCCCTTTGAATGCCCTGAATACCCAAGGAGTCCTTCGGGTCACAAAACCCAGTTTTCTTGACACTACCCAAGCCAGAAGATGCTGTTGCTCTCCCTCCTACCGTCCCCAGACACAGGGAGAAACACTCTCCCTCGACGTGGACTTGAGCTGTAGACAAGAGCAGCAGCTGTACAGGACCCCACTGGGGACAGCGGGGACAGCAGTGGCAGCAGTAGGGGCTGTGTGTCGCTTCCTGAGGCTGTGGTGGGCAGGTTGTGGCATCTGGAGGGGGTGGTAGAGACATAGCATCTTCAGAAATAGCTCTGGTCTGTAGTTAGAGGATTGTCCCTGCCTCAGAGGACCTCAAACCCTGATTGTTACCCTACTAACGATCCTTTGTAAAGATTTAAACATTTACGTGAATCACATGGTTTTTGTTTGTTTTGTTTGTTTTTGGTTTTTGAGACAGGGTTTCTCTGTAGCTTTGGAGCCTGTCCTGGCACTAGCTCTGTAGACCAGGCTGGGTTTGAACTCATAGAGAAACACCTGCCTATGCCTCCCAAAGGCTGGGATTAAAGGCGTGCACCACCACCTTATGAATTCCATGTTTTACATAAATTAAAATGTACCTATTTGAAGTGTGAAGTCTGACGAGTTTTGACAAATGCCCATGCCTATATATTTACCAGCACAGCCAAGATTTAGAACATCTCCATCATCCAAAAATTCTCCTTGTGCCCTCTTATTTGCCCACTCTCTGTCTAGGTAACTGCTGATATGTTTTTAGTTGCTATAGATTAGTTTTGTGCTTTCTAGAATTTCATAGAAATAAGATCCTAAAGGACATATTCTTGCTTCTGGCTTCTTTCATTCAGCCCAACATTTTGTAATTCATCCACTTTATTGATCCCACTTAATGGCTGGATAACATTCCACCGTATAGACTTACCACAATTTGTTCAGTCCTTTGTCTGTGGACGGGGATTTGAGTTGTTGCACTCTTACGGATTCCTACCAGCATGCTAGGTAGTTCCTTTCTTATACAAATAATCCAGCTTTTGTTTTGGCTGTTTGTTAAGTCTGTGGGCCATGACCACAAGGTGTGAGACCTGTAGGTCAGAGGTGGTAGTTCAAGAACGGAAGTGGGGTAGAGTGTGGGTCAGACACAATTGCTGTGAGCTCTGCCGGGGAAGCAGTGGGATGATACCACGGTGAGCTTTGGCATGATGGAGAGATTAGCTTCTAAGATAGCTTTTAGTAGCAGAGCACAGGCTACATTGGAGAGTGTGAGGCTGGCAGTCAGACCAATTAAGATGCTATTTGGAACCATCCAAACAAGCAATGAAGCAGCCACCCACGGCGGTGCTCATGGTGGTGCTCCTGACGGAAGGCAGGTGTAAACTCAGAGCTGGTACCTGGGAAGAAGTTACCGGGATCTGAAGACAAGTTAAATGGGGGCAGCTATGGTGAGGGAGACTTCTAGAAAAACAGCCAGAGAGCAGACTGCAGCCAGATCAAGAGAGGAGGCAGTGGACCAACATGGCTGTTCCCAGCATCACAAAAGCAAACAAAGAAGGAGATTAGGGAGCAAATTCTTGGAAACTGGGCGACTTGGATCTGTGGAGCTGCAGTGGAGCCGAGAGGGAATTTCCTTACCATATACTTACTGCCAGGAAGGCAGTTAGAGAGGAAGTAGAAACAGCCATGTTTGCTAGGTATGGGCTCTGCTTCGTATGGACCTCACAGGAAGAGACCCAGAGTCTGTTAGTATTCACTCTGGGCCCTGTAACCCTAAGCCTGCTCTCCCTCCTCAATCTCTTGACTTCCATGTCTTAAACATTGAATGTTTCTTTCCATTTTGACCTCTAGTTAGTGAGCACCTACAATGTCTTGGTCTTCTATGAGGTCTAGAAGGACCCTTAGCTAGCCCTTGGGTTTCAGCTCAAAGGCTGTTCTTTACAGTACTCTGAGACTCACGCCTAGACTCTGACCCTGGAAACTCTGATTCAGCAGGTGAGGCTCTCACATCTGCCTGAAGACAAAGGAACAGTAGATCCAGTAAACAATACAGATGGTTCTGTTCTACAGCTATGCCCGGCAGATGAATAACACATTGTTTCTTGTATCTTACTTAGTTTTCTCTCTCTTCCTGGCATCATTAGCTGAGCACATATGTGTGGGTAAACACATACAAGTGCATGAGTAATGATAGGGGTGTGAACGAGGAGGACATCACTGGGGAGGATTCTGAGTATTCAAGTCTTTCCATGTTTACTATGTCCCTGGTAAGTGAAGCCCAAGGACTGGCAATATTCAAGAGCTCAAAGTGAAAAGAATTCAATGACAAATAAAGATGGCCAATTGAAGTGCAGGTTGGAAGATGCAGGGCAAGAGGGGACAACCGACAGCTACCCTCAGAGGAGAATGGAGGGTGTGGTGCAGCAGGAAGATCTGTGCTCTCTTCCTAGACAGCGGGGCAACAAGTGCGGAAGGTGGGGATGTAAACAGGCACGCGGGCCGGAGAGCCACAGAACGCTCCTCACGATGAGTCACGGGTAGCTCCAGACCAGAGAGGAGTGAGCCATAGTTCACAGGAGGCCTGAGGATAATGACGAGCTTTGAGAAAAGCAACTTCCCCAGCGCACCACGGATCTAGCCACAGATCAGTGATAGCCAGAGCAGCTAGCATCCTGTCCCTAGTGTTGAAGCAGCGGCGGTCGCAGCTCCCACAGCCTAGGTGCCCTGTCTATCTACTCCTTAAAATATAGGTGATGCAACTGATTAATAGCTGGGGTGTACAGCTCGGTGGTAGAGAGCTTGCCGGGCATGTGCGTGTGTGTGAGCACACACACACACGCACACAGCGTCCAGTTCTGTTTTGTTTTCACTGACTAGAAATAGGGAAAGCTGGAGGAAAATGGATTGATGAAGAGCTGGGTGTGGGAAATGACCCAGGAAATGAGGCAGAGTGGAGGAAAACAAACCTAGAGGGACCTCCAGCTGTCTGGTGGGAGTGGGATGGGGGCAGGGTGGGAAAGGCTCGGAATGGGTGAAGAACTTGAGACATAGGAGGTTGAGCTTCTGCACGGAGTGTTTCAGTCGCGGCAAGGCTTGAGGTGGGGACATTTAAGGCTTGTCTGCCGTCCATATTTGGGGACAGGAAGATCTTCTCTTATAAATGGTACCATCCCCCACTTACTCATGCAAACCAGAAACCTGGTGTTATGGTCTGTTTTGGCCTCCTCCCTTGGACTCAGCTGTCTGTTGGACACCTTGGATTGCCTTTCCCGGATGACTCTTGATTCTAACTGTATTGGCTGAAAATCTCAGCGTTGCTTACAACAGATCAGCTCTGCCCTAGGAACCCTGTCCCCTCAGCCCACTCCCCTTCAAGCCGGGATTGGACTAAGTCACTCCGGCTAGTCTCGTCAGTGGCTCTTACCCAGAAGGCAAGGACTTTCCTAACACCAATCCTGCTTCCTTCTCCAGCTTCCTTTCTCCTTCCCCAAAGGCGACTGCTCTATTTATAGCTCCTGGAGACCGTGCTCAGCCTCTGTGCTTTAGACGCGGAGTTCCTGTCCTGCAGGGACTGGCCTTGTCCTTCCTTCATTCTTACTTTTGCAGGTTTCCTTATATCTGCAGATACGTAAGGACCCTTATTCCTTTCCCCAGGAGAGATCAGCATTCGTGCACAGATAGCCCTGTGTATGTAGACGTCAGTGTTCACGTACAGGCAGCCCTGTGTACGCAGGAGATGTCAGGGTTCATGTACAGGCAGCCCTGTGTATGCAGATGTCAGTGTTCCTGTACAGGCAGCCCTGTGTGTACACAGGAGGTATCAGTGTTCGTATATAGGCAGCCCTGTGTACGCATTGTCAGAGAACTCATGGAGGCCTGTAAGCTCTGGGGGAAGACGACTGTTCGTTTGTACAGAAAACCCAGAACTTGGGGCTGGAGAGATGACTCAGCAGTTAAAAACATTTGCAGCTCACCCAGAGGATCAGAGCTCAGATCCCAGCACCCACATCAGGTGGCTCTCACCCATCTGCCGCTCCAACTCCAGGGGATACGATGCCTCTGACTCCCACAGGCGCCTGTACTTACGTGCACATACCAATGCGCAGGCACACATACCTATACAGAATTTAAAATAATAAAAAATAATTCTTTAAGGATCCCCAGAGTGCCAGGCGGGCGGGGGTGGCACACATCTTTAATCCCACCACTCAGGAGGCAGAGGCAGGTGGATCGCTGCGTTTGAGGCCAGCTACAGAGAGAATTCTAGGAAGCCTAGGGGTACACAGAGAAACCTTGTCTTGGAAAACACAAAATAAATAATTAAATAAATACATACATACATAAATAAATCTCCAGAGCTTAAGATAAAGTTGAAGCGGAGTACATGCCCAGGGAAGCTGTTGAGTGAAAGAAAGAAGGAGTAGGTGCTGAAGTCACTAGACTGATGGCAGGAGCTGGGTGGAGCACTCTGAGTCAGGGACCGAAGTCCTGAACACGAGTGTTTTATAAGATGCAGCTGTCAACATCCCCTTAGAGAAATTGCCGGGCTAACCACTCAGCTGTCCTTCAGCCCTAAATCCCACCCCTCATACAAAGGATCACGGTTACATGACCCCATTCTCCCTTGGCTTGCCAGGAACCACAACCCTTGCGGCCTGATACTGAGAGGTGAGCTGCACTGCTGTGATTTTTCTTTGAGATCTGGACATTGAGCAGCAGACTGAAGTGCCAGACACCACTGGGAGCAAGGGTTGAGAGGCCACATCAGGAACCAAAACACATAGAAGTTGCTAAGCGGCCCTGAGACTCATTTTTATGGCCTGTACAACATCTTCTAATAGTTTGAAGGAGCTGTCAACATTTGAACATAGGGATTTGTTTTTTACATTAAACCTAGCTGTTTGGTATCTCATATAAAATCTGAAGATCTGGTATATTAAACACTGGCCAGATGTTAGGTGATGGTGGCACACGCCTTTAATCCTGCAGAGACAGGCAGATCTTTGTGAGTTCGAGGCTAGTCTAGTCTACAGAGATAGCCAGGGCTACACAAATAAATCCTGTTTTAGAAAACTAAAACCAACCAACTAAACAGCAACAACAAAACACTGACCAGAGCTGACCATACCCAGGGCATAGAGCTGACCATACCCAGGGCACATGCTTTCTTCTGCTATCCTGACTGCTCCTCTGAAGCCAGCTCCATCCATCACATTGCCTGCTGGGTGTCTGTAGAGACAGCCAGTAGCAATGATGTATTATGTCAAATATAAGTGCAAGGCATGTACTACATAAAGAACAGAAAAGAAGGGTCTATAGACATGGTTCAGTAGTTAAGAAAACTGGCTGCTCTCGAAGAAAACCAGGATTCTGCTCTGAGCACCCACATGGAGAGCAGCTGTCACTCCAGTTTCAGGGAATCTGATGTCTTTTTCTGGCCTCCAATGGTAGCAGGTTCAAATGTGGTGTACATACATGCAGGTAAACACACACACACACACACACAGAGAGAGAGAGAGAGAGAGAGAGAAAGAGAGAGAGAGGGAGAGGGAGAGGGAGAGGGAGAGAGGCATGATGTTGTGTGGAGAGAGAGGATACTG
This sequence comes from Chionomys nivalis, assembly GCF_950005125.1. Lineage (NCBI taxonomy): Eukaryota > Metazoa > Chordata > Mammalia > Rodentia > Cricetidae > Chionomys > Chionomys nivalis. The sequence continues at coordinate 63,339,105 of NC_080088.1, forward strand.
ATCCTAGAAAAGGAAAAACAGTCCCCAGAGGTACCTGGAGTCTTGTGATTCCCAGTTCCCATATCTGGCCATAATCCCCCTCCATCATAACCCATTTTCTTTAGGTAAATCACAATACAAGCAGCTAAGCAAAGGCAGTGAGTTACTATGGTACTAAAGGGTGGCAGCAATGAGGAAGGCAAGATCGTGATATGTTGGGATGACACACCCTCCAATGAGAAATTCTTGATGAAGAGGGAATGTGAACTGTAAATTAAGAAGTGTCAAGACTCAGCTGGGTGGTGGTGGTGAATGCCTTTAATCCCAGCACTCAGGAGGCAGAGGAGGCGAATCTCAGTGAGTTCGAGACCAGCCTGGTCTACAGAGCTAGTTCCACGACAGCTAGGGCTGTTACTGAGAGAAATCCTGTCTTGAAAAAAAATCAATCAATAAACAAATAAAAAGTAAAAGAAATGCCAAGACTTGCTGACCACACATCACGAACCAGGAACACACCAGGGAAGGGCACTAAATAACCTCTGTTCAAATGCCCTCCAAAGGAAACCTGGGGGCATTCTGGGAAAGGAAGGCTACAGTGTCCAGGGTTCTAGAAGGTTGGAAGAGAAACAGACTGAAATGTCTAGACGAATAAATTTGGGAAAGGTTTAAAATGTTTGACCACTTACATCCTTTTACTATTGTTATTGCTATTATTATCATATTGATTTTTCTTGAGAGGGACTGGGATCTCATAATATAACCCAGGCTATCCTGGTACTCTTTATGAAGCCGAGGCTGGCCTCAGACTCCTGATCCTCCTACCTCAAGATCCCATGTGCTTGGGCTACAATCATGGACCATCATATTCACTAGCTTATATTTTGGCATAGTGTGGATTCAACTTAACTTTAACTGTGTGTTGGAAAGAAAAGGAAAAAGATTCCCAAGAAGTGACATTTGAGCCGTGTAATTCTTATTGGTGGTGGTGGTGATGGTATCTTACCAGATACATGCTAAGCTAGTGCGAGACTACTAACCACAGCCTCACCTCCGATACTGCTCAAGCAGACAGCCACAGTGACAAGCAAATTCTCAAGGGAAGGGTGGGAAGTTTGGAGTTAAGAGTTTGGCATCATGGAGCTTGTGCTTGCCCTGAGTCACCTGGAATGCTATTTTTATATCTTGGGGGCCTCAGTTCCCATTACTATGAGGATAATGATATTGAATTTCTTTTAGTCTGAGATCTACAGCTCCTACTTTACCCCACTTATAATATTTCTTAATTTAGGACATTTCTTGCCATTTATACCTCAAAATGCTGGCACGATCACAGTATGGAGAAAAGAATTGTGACAGTGTCCTCAATAACTGGACACATGCAGGTTTAACCACATACAGAAAAAAGATGTATAATTGCTAATTAGCTCAATTATTTGTATTTGTGGTATTGTGCAGTTGAACTATCTATCTATCTATCTATCTATCTATCTATCTATCTATCTAGAAATAGGATAAAAGGATAGACTATTGAATATATTTGAATCCCAAAACAGCTATTAATTTCAGGATATTTTACATTGGTATGGATTTTAAATTATTGATACAAATTTAAAGTTAATTTTGTTATACTGTATGCATATTTTTACTCTTGTTTAAGGTATTGTGTTTATGCAGCTCAATTTAAAATGTAAGGTATAACTAAGAAATACAGATTAATAATCATTTATAATAGTTAAACTCATAGTCATGTTAGATATGTTTTCAAGATCTTATAGAGATATATTTCAGATAGATAGGTAATCTTCAAACACTTCAAAGACCTACAGAATATAGCATTTAAAATGTTTTAATAACTTAGACTTTTATGACAGTGAGACATGTCTGCTCCTGGCAGCACCAATCTACTTCAGAGAAGATGATGGGCATTGAAGAAACTCTGTATGGAGTTTGTTTTCTTTATGGCAAAAGCTATCTATGTGGGGAAAGAAATTGCTGTTGCTTCAATTGCTGACAGTTACTGTCCAAACTGGACTGTTAGGACTTTTTCCTAACACGAGCTCTCTGCTGATGGAAATTCCCAATCAAGCCAAATCAAAACAAGCCAAATTAAGAAATATCCAGGTTTAATGGGATTCCTGCACTCTTGGGTGGCCCCAAGGGGGAATTGGGAGGCCCCGAATGTGACCACCAGGAGGAAGGAAAAGAGACCACCTGTTCCTTTTTTGGGAGTTCACTTAAATACTCCATGGGAGTGGTCCTAACCCCCTCCAGGGAGGGTCAGGACCTGGCATCCTGGAATTTGGAATACAGATCAATACAACTCTCAGGGTTGGGGGTTGGGGGTTATGCTCCCAACTTAACATGGACCAGCAGGACGCAAGAAAAGTGACTGCTCAACTTTGCCAAGACAAGGTAGGATAGTCCTTCAAAATTGCCTGCTTCACAAGAAAGTCTGTCAGATATGCTAGGCCTGTAGGCCAGAGTTGGATGCTCCAATATTGCAGAGGAACTTTGGGTGACTGTCCAGGCAACTTGATGTCCCTGTCATTAGGTAACATTTCACCCTTCTGGCGACTTTGACACAGTTGAAGACTAAATAGCTATAATTATAGTTTTTCTTAATTATAATAGAAAGTAAATAAATACAGACTCACCAAGATAAGATAGATGATTAAGTATTTTCTCTAATTTGGATTAGATATTGTTACTGTAATTCTTACTTAATAACTGTTTTTGTTGTATATAGTTTTATTACATTAAGGCAGGATTTTTTTGTTTTTGTTTTTTCTGAGACAAGGTTTCTTTGTAGCTTTGGTGGCTGTCCTGGAACTAGTTCTTGTAAATCAGGCTGGCCTCGAACTCACAGAGATTCATCTGCTTCTGCCTCCCGAGTGCTGGGATTAAAGGCATGTGCCACCACCGCCCTGCTTAAGACAGAATTAATTAGATGAAAAGGCAGCAATCCTGTGGAATACTTCTCTTGTTCACTGTAAAGATTTGTCACTTAAATTGGTTTAATAAAACACTGGTTTAGGGCCTCCAAACTGGGGGTGATGGGAGGAGAGTGACAGAGTGAAGAGAGGCCAGTTGCCAAACACGTAGGACATATAAAAAATGAGGTAACAAGCCATGATCCACTTTGCAATGCACAGATAGAAATATGGGTTAATTTAAATGTGAGAGTTAGCTAGTAAGAAGCCTGAGCTATTGGCTGAGCATTTGTAATTCATATTCAACCTATGAGTCCATTATTTGGAACAAGCAGTTAGGACTAGAAATATCCATTTACATATCTATATGTATTCAACACACAAAAGTAATGAGTTTCATTGTGATATTTTCATACATATATCATTTGTTCTTATTCACCTATACACCATACCTATTGCCATCCTTCATCTCCCTTTCTTCTTGATGCCCTCTGCCCCAGTTCCTCCTGCTTTTGTGCTACATATCCTCCTCGTTTGAATCTCTGTGATAAACACTATGACCAAAAAGCAACTTAGAGAGAAAAGTGTTCATTTGGCTTACAGGTACAGGACTACCTGCCTAAGGGTGGCATTGCCCACAGTGGGCTAGGCCCTATCACTTCAGTAATTAATCAGGAATATGTTCCACAGATTTGCCTATAGGCCAGTCTGATGTAGGTGATTCTTCAATTCACATTCCATCTTTCCAGATGACTCTAGTTTGTGTTAACCATCACAATTGGCCTCTTGCAAACACATCAGTATTAAACTGTAACATTTTCTTTCTTGTTTACTCCCAAGATCCCATATTAATATTGATATCATATTAATACAATATAAATATACAGTATAACTTTCAAAGCCCTACCATCTTTAAAAAATTAAAACACTACAAAAATTTTAAGTCTCTTAACTTTGGTCTTCTGCAAAATAAAAAAACAACTTACTTTCTTCGTCCAAGTGGGAAGAACCAAGACACAATTACAATTAGATACAAACAAAACCCAAGTCCCAAAGTGTAAACAGCTCCGTATCTGATGACTGGAACTCATCCAAGATCCTCTGGGTTTCAATGGACTTGGGCAGCTCTACTTCTCTACCCTGGCCACCAGCAGCACATGCATGCAGTTTATCTCGTGTGTGCACTCCATACTTGTGGACGTCTTTGGTGGTCATCCCACTCTCCTGACATCTCCAAAATGCTTTGAGTATCTACACTGCAGCTGAGGTTGCACCTCGACCCATGGCCTCCTGGCCTCAGGGCCAAGCTTCAACTGCTCTTCATGATCCCTTCAGTACAGCAGCTCTCATGTTGCCAAAATCAGTAGCACAGAGGAGAGACCCTTACATATATATCATCAAGCTCGGCTGCCAGCTGGTGACACTACCTTGCCTCGGCCTTGCCGCCTCTGGACCACAGCTGTATGCTGACCCCGAGGAAATGCTTCCCAGAAGATTTTTGCCTCAGGATGTTGGTTCCTTATTAATCATAGCTGACTTTTCAGCCCTACCTAAGCAGCATCAATTGTCCCAATAAAATAAAGTTTCACTTCAGCCATGCTGGTCTCTTGTTAATAACAACTGATTCTTCTGGCTCAGCTGACCAGAAATCAGAGCTTCTTAACTTCAATATATCATCTAAACCGTTCTACTGGAGTCTTTGTTTCCCGCTGAAGCTCACAAGCCAAGCATTTCTCTCACCTGCATCTCTCTCAACACTATTTATCTTTCAAGATCCCACAAATGGCTCAGTAAGCTTTGAACACAAATGACTTTTCCAGTCCCAAGTTCCAAACGCTTCCACAGTCCTCAGCAAAACAATCTGGCCATGGCTGTCTGGAACCAACTTCTGTCTAGTTTGCATTCTGTGGCTGTGATAAAACACGACCAGGATCATCTTAGGGAGGAAAGGATTTATATGGTTACAGGTTACAGCCACCATTACTTGACACCAAGGCAAGATTCTGGAGGCAGGAACTGAAGCAGACAGAACAGAGAAACTTGGCTTACCAAGTTTCCAAGGCTTGCTCAGCTGGCTTCCTTAGACAACCCAGGACCACCCGCCTAGGGGGGCACCACCCACAGTGGGCTTGGTCAGTACCACAGTGGGCTGGGCCCTCACACATCGATCACTAGTCAAGAAAGTGCCCCACAGACTCACCCATAGGACTGTCTGAAGGAGACGGCTCCTCCATTGACAGTCTCTCTTCCCAGATGGCTTTAGCTTGGGTCAAGTTGACAAAAACAAACAAAACTGACCAGCACGCACAAATTCCATTACCTTCTCATTTCCCCTGCTCCTCTCTGTACCTGTTGTCCTCACCATTTCTACTTGCTACTTATGTCGGGTAGGTTTCAGGAAGCACAAACGTCCAGAAATGACAGTCTTGACTCATCAGCCAGTTGGACTGCAGAAGGATTTCAGGTGCATAGATAAAAGTCAGTGTTCCTCAGGAACTTGTAAAACAGGTTCCCAATTTGTCCACCAAAAGGAGTCATTTCCCTTGCCTCTGGCAGAAAAGGGACACTTAGTTCCCTGTTGATATACCTGTGGGGGCTATCAGCATATCTCAAAAGTTCACGCTAGCCTCCAGGCTCCTAGGCTCCAAGTACCCCTTAGGCATTTCACACTCCACTTTGGCATCCGGGTCCCTCTCACCTCTGCCTCTACCCTGAACTCCCAGGCCTGCTTCTGTTCACAGGCTTCTGCCCCCTAGATACCTTTGAGGTCCCCCCTTCCTCTGCCGCCCCCTCTGCTGTTCTCCCCTCTCTGGCAGATAGCCCTGGCCATGTCTAGTCTGTTGCTTGTTTTCTGCTCTGGACTCTTCCAGATGCCTCTGGATATTTTTCCTCTCTTATCCACAATAAAAAACGTTTTCTCCTAATCATGGACTGAAGATTTTGATGGTTTCTTTACTGGGCTCCCTTATATACGATATCTAGGAACAACTACATGAACATATAAATTCAAATGTAGATTCTATGAGAGAAAATACTGGGTTTGTCTTTATGAATCTGGATTACTTCTCTTCTATAGCCCCGAGTATCTGTGGAGTAGGATGTCGAGTCCTTTGGCCATAAGCCAAGGATGCTACAGCTGGGCATATGGTCGATTTATTTTTAGCTTTTTGAGAATTCTCCACACTGATTTCCAGAGTGGCTTGCGCAGGTTTGCAGTCTCACCAGCAGTGAGTCAGGGTCCTTCCTTCTCATAGTCTTCCCTAAGCTTGATATTTTGTTGATCTTAGCCATTCTGACTGTGGTAAGATCGAATCTTAAAGTTATCTTGATTTGCATTTCTCTGATTGCTAAGGATGCTGAACATCTTTTGAGCTATTTCATAGCCATTTTTATTTGTTCCTTTGAAAACTCTCTGTTCAGAGCCACGGTCTATTTTTTTTAATTGGATTGCCTGTTTTCTTAATTCTTTGTTTTCTGAGTCCTTCATATATTCTGGATATTAATCCTCTTTCAGATGCATAGCTGACAGATGGCAAAGATTTGCTCCTATTCTGTGGGTTTCCTCCCTACTTGATTATTTCCTTTGCTGTGCAAATTTTTTTTTTTTTAAGTTTTGTGAAGTCCCATCTGTAACACGTAGGGTACTGGTACTGTCTATGTTTCCTTTAATGGCTTCAGGTTTCACATTGAGGTCTTTGATTCATTTGGAGTTAGTTACTGTATAAGGCGGTAGATAGCATCTAACTTCATTTTTAATGTAATTATCTCAAGCTCCATCCATTTATAGGCAAATATCATAATTTCTTCCTCATCCTCTCTTCATCTGTTGATAGACCTTGAGGCTAGTTCCATTGTCTTGGCTCTGCTAAGGAGTATCTCAAAAGCGTGGGTGTGCAGGTACCTCTGTGGGATGCTGACTGAGAATCCTTCATGTGTATATCTAGGAATGGTGTAGGTGTATCATATCACATCATCTCATGATCATGATAATCCTAGCTTAGTCTATGAGGTGCCTCCATCCTGATTTCTATGGTGACTGCGTTAGTTTACATTCCTACCAGTGCTGCAGAAGGGCTCCTCTCTTTCTGTACAACCCTAGCATTTATTGTGGTTGCTTTTCTTTTTTACTTTTTTTTTTTTTTTTTTTTGACAGGGTTTCTTTGTGTAAGTGTCCTAGCTGTCCTGGAACTCTCTCTGTAGGCCAGACTGGCCTCTAACTCACAAGATCCACCGACTGAGTTCTGTGACTAAAGGTGTGTGCCACCGCACCCAGCGTGGTTGGTTTTCTTGATCAGCATTCTGACTCTGGTGAAAAGTAATCTCCATGTAGTTTTAATTTTCATTTCCTTGATGACTAAGGATACTGAGCACTTTTTTCATTTTCTTTCTTCCTTTGAGAAATGTCTATCAACCCATTATCCTATTTACTAAAAGAATATTTTTTTTCTTTTTGTGTTTAACTTTTGGAGTTTTCCCCCTTTAATTAAAATTTGTATTTCTCTTTTTAAAAGCGTATGTGTGTGTGTGTGTGTGTGTGTGTGTGTTGGGACTGGAGAGATGGTTCAATGCTTAAAAGAGCACTTGTTCTTTCAGAGGACCCGAGCTCAGTTCACTTCCCACTACTCACATTAAGTAGTCCACAGCTACCTGTAACTCCAGTTTCAGCGGCTTTGGCACTCTTACCTGGCCATTGCAGATACCAGAACACAGGCGGTATATATTCCCAGGGACAAAAACACATACTTTAAAAAGTAAATAAAAATTATTGTGTGTGTAAAGCACATGAGTGTGTGAGTATGGACATTAACTTTTGACAGCATGTATGCAGGTCAGAGCACACACAGATTTGGTAGCTTGTACTTTCTTTCCAGTGTGGGATCCAGGATTGAGCTCAGGTTTAGTGGCAAGAGTCTTTCCTGCTGAGTCATTATGCTGACCCTAGAGGGTTATTCATTTATGTTTTTCATTCTTGTTATACATTCTAGATTTTAATGCCTGTCATATGTGTAATTGACAAAAACATTTACCATTCTATAGGCTGTCTCTTTACTTTGCTGTTTTTATTTTTTTAAAAAATGCCACGTGGAAGTTTTTTGGGGTATGTGCGTGGCACATGCATGTGTCTGTGCTCATGTGTGTGCACATGCCTTTGTGTTAAGGTAGATATTGGATGTCTTCCCAGCCGCTCTTGACCTTATATTTGGAGATAAATTCTCACTGAGCCTGGAGCTCCTCAGCTCAGCCTTTCTCCATCTCCCAGCCCTGGGACCACAGCACATGCCACCATATTTAGCTTTTTACATGGGTGCCGAGGATCCAAATACAGGTCTTGTAATTGTGTGATAAGCCACTTATGGACATTGCTCTGGACCCTACTGTCATTATCTTATATGCAGATGTCCAGGCTCTTCAGCACCATTTGTGATGGATATGAGCACCATATCCCAGCCATGTTTTTGACATTGCTGTTAAAGATTTGGTAGTGTAGGTGTGTAGTTTTCATTCTGGGTTCTCAGTGCTATCCCACTGCTCTGCCTCTCTGGGTTTGTGCCAGTACCACAGGGTTTTGGTTACTATGACTGTGTTTTTGAGACAGGGTGTCACTATGTAGCCCAGGCTGGCCTCATATTAAGATCTTGTGCAGCTGAATTTTAACTTGCCTCCTCCCATGCCACTTTTAAGGGTCTTGCAACAGAATGATGAAACCTTGGCACAATAACTGACTGTATATGCTGACTGTTACAAATCAATGCAATTAAACTCAGTATAAATGGCTAATTCTCTTGATAGAGTTACATTCCTCGAAAGGATTAGCCTGACCAGTTGATATACTTGAGGATACTGAGCATTTAACAATTGATAGTTTGTAGCTATCAAGAGAACCTATGTAGATCATAGAAATGTAGAATTCAATAAAAAAAAAAGCGAAACAGTTTCTAACGAAAAAAGAAATATATACAATGTGTGTTCTTTCAAAAGTTTCAGATTATGCTAGAACGTTCTAAATGTGCAGAAGAGATCAAGGTTTAACTGGAGGTTATGAAAACTGGCTAGAAAACTGGCTAGCGTGCAACCACTCTCTAACATATGCAAATGGCCAAAGGTTACAGACTTTAGATAGTAAAAGTGAGCAGGCTGAGGCTTGACCTTTGACTAACCTGCAAAGAAGACAGTAGTGCAATTACAACCAACGCTTGTTGGATGTGTGACGCCGTGTCAACTGGACAGTTCTATCAGATGAGCGCCCTGTCAAGTGGGAAAGCTAGAAGAGAACTCTAGAAGTTGCCTCCAGGTGTTCACAACCACTGGGTTCAAACATCCCACCTATGCATTTTTACAGATACACTCATACTTTTATAGGTGCTTTTAATATCGTTTAGCCATTGTACTTTCTTTCAGGGAACGGTCCCTGATTGTATGAAAAGATGTTTGTAGAAACAATTTCCAAATCATTAAGCGGTGTTAGCAATACGCGAAAGGTTATCAAAGGTGCCCTCACGCCTCTCCTGGCCTCAGTTTCTCTAAACTGAAAGGCTTAGTCTAATCCTTTCCTTGTCATAATTTCTGCTCTTAGATCTCTACAGACTGCTGCCAAAGCTGCTTTAAAGAGCACATCTTCCTTTCAGACCCGAGGGAGGGGTGAGGGAGAAAGGTGGGGGGTGGAGGGGGCTGAGCGACGCAGGCCACGTGACTGTCTTCCTTTTCAGGGCGCCTGCGTGGCCAGCCTCCTAGCAACCCGCGCATCCCGCCTAACGACACCGGGGCACCGCGGTTGGCTGTCGCAGTGGCCGTGCACCTCCCGCGGGCGGTGCTGCCGGAAGCCTCTCCCGTGGCCGCGGCTTGGTGGCTGGCTGGCCTCGACTGTCACTCCGGAGCGTTTTCTCCCGGCCGGCGCTCAGCTGGGGCGGAGGAAGAGGCCGCCTGGGCCTGCCGAGCTGTTGCAGTCTTCGCGGCTGCTATGTCCAGGGTGCACGGTGCCCTCCGCAGCTCCGCGCAGCGCTAGAGGCGGCCGAGCGCCCGCCGACGCCGCCCAGATCCCCGGTGCCACCGCTCCTCCGCTCCTCCACTCCCGCAGCTCCCGCTGCTCCTCCGGCGTCGCCTGCGAGGCCAGGCGGAGGAAAGATGAAGATGACGGTGGATTTCGAGGAGTGCCTGAAGGACTCGCCCCGCTTCAGGTAACCCTGCCCTGTCGCCCGGTGCCTCCCGGAGCCGCCTCTCCCGGCGGCGGGGCGAGAGAGCCGGTCTTGGGGAGCGGCCACTGAACCCCGGATCACTCGTCAACCCGGGAGCATTCGCTGGCCCCGGTAGTGCCCGCCGGCTGCGGGAGCATCGACTGACCAGGGAACACCCGCCAGCTCCCGGCAGCACCCACCGACCCTGGGTGCATCGTTGGCTGTCGGGTACACCCGCAGATCCTGGGTACACCGCCGACCCCGGGCACTCCAGCCAGCTCCGGGAGCACCGCGGGCCCTCAGTCCGCGCCTTCCGACGGGGCGGGCCGCAGCCTTTCGCCCGCAGTCCGAGGCGTGGCCGAGAGGGGACGTCGCCTCTTCTGCCCTGGCTCACCGTCGCCTCTCCCGGAGCCCGGGCACCGCCGCATCGCTAAAATCGCGTCCCTCTCTGGCGCTCTTCCTCTCCCTTTCCTTCCGCTGTGCGTCGGCGCCCACCTCCCCACCCCCCTGCACGCCAGCTTTCTGGGCATCCTTGCGGGTCACTTAGTTCCTCTTCCCGCTTCTCAGCGGCCCTCGGCGGGGGAGGAGGGGGCAGGGGCCCCAGGGAAGCTTCGGCGGCGGATTCGACAGAGTCAGGGCTGGAGGGGCTGTTGAACCACCTATTCTAGCCACTCTTGACCGCCACGATCTGCTCTGCTTTCGGTTGAAGCTTTTGGAAGAGGTGCAGGGTTGAGAGGTTAGACAAGACAGCGTTTCTGCTTTGAGAACGGAAGTAGGAGGGCCCCGAAGATTGCATTTGTGTTCCTCTTCCCGCGGCCCGGAGGGCCCTGGATCACAGTCGGATGCTCCCAGTGGATCTGTCACAAAACTGATGTGGTGGCATTTGGATTCACATGGGCTGGCCTGCCTTCCACGTGAGAGGCGGCAGTACTGAAGGGGTCCAGAATCCGTGCTCTTTCCCTTTCGAGCATTATCGGAAACTCTGGGTTTGGAGAATGGAGCTTTTCTAGGCTGTGGTTTACAGTGTACTGGATAGGGCTGGCCTTAGGCCTAAATAAGTCCTTAAAACTTCTGTTACATAGTGACATTTTATGAAAACTTCCTCTGAGCATTGTGTGTGTGTGTGTGTGTGTGTGCGTGCGTGCGTGCGCGCGCGTGTGCGCCCACCGAGCTCCCTGCCAAATATGCATTGTAAATTCTTGAACCCTCCGGGAACTAGCTGTTCTCAGCCTTCTGACTGTTAATCTGGCATCCCATTCTCCTCTCCAAGAAGAGGAAGGAGATGTGTAGAATGAGGGAACTTAGAGGAAACTTAAGGACACGTTGTCTTTGCTCTTTTCTAGACGTAAGTTTTATTTGACGTTAGTGGTTGCAAGCAAACACAGCTCTGCACTTGGTTTCGTTACTGTTGTTGCCATTAGATTTTGACAGTTTTATGTTCTGGGTGAATTGAAGGACCCTGGAGACCCAAACAAGTTGTTTAGGGCAGCCATGGAGGTTAGCTCTCCTGACTGGGCAGCAAATGAAGTAATTGTAAAATAATACCTTGGGAAGTTTTGCTTATTATGAAAGTTTTGCTTAGATGATTCAGCTGTTTGCGTTTGTGTGTGTTATATGTTCGTGTGTGTGTGCGCGCAGGTGTGTGTGTGTGTGTGTGTGTGTGTGAAGGCCAGAGGTAGTCACTGGGTGTCTGCCTCGGTTACTTCCCACCTTGTCTTTTGAGACAGCTCTCACTGAACCCCAGGCTTGCTGATTTGGCTAGACTGGCTGGCCAGCAGTACCTAGGGATTCGCCCATCTCTGTCTCCCTAGCGCTGGGATTATAGGTATAGTGAGGTACCTTTTTTATAAACATATGTTTTGGGGAATCAGACTCAGTTCCTTTGGCTTGTGTGGCAAGCGCTTTTACCCACTGAGCGGTCTCCCCAACCATCAGTTCTTTATCTTCACAGGAAGTAACGACAGTTTTTTTTTGTTGTTGTTTGTTTGTTTTCTTTTTAGAGACTGTAAGCTTTGTGCTTCCCTAGTTTCAGATAAATTTGATTTGGAAAAAAAAGGCAAGTTAAGGGAAGTGCTTTGGGTAGGCGGCTGGCCTTTGATGTTGGTTACATGTCACATGACACTTTCTTTTTAAAGTAACCATTGAATATAAAAGAAGAATTAGAGATGCCAGGTTGTTATGGCGTGACGTGGTGAACTTTTTTGTTCAACTTGATTGTAATATTTGCCCTATTTTATGTAGATAGAGACTTCTAGCGTATCTAGCTGCTGGCATTCCAGTTATTGTCGGCTGGAAACTGGGAACAGAGACCAAGGTTCCAAGAGCTCCAGTGTCTTGTATTCATTTTGGGGCCTCGTTTAGATTCACAGTAGAGAACAGTGCCAAGAAGTTGACAGCCCCTTGTTCACATAATAGTTGTAGTTTTCTGGGTCTCTACTATTGTGTAGATTTGTCTTGTATCTGAATAGGATATTTCCTTAATATTAGTTCACATCACGTGTATACTGGATAAAATTGACTTAAGAGTGTATGTGAATTTATTGGAACTCATATCAAAATAGAGAATCTGCGAGCTGTGGGGGTGGGTGACTGATGCCTATATGTCCATCAGACAGTGAGGCAGGAGGATTGTGAATTGGTGGCTAGTTTAGACATCTTAGCAAAAGCCCTGTCACTTGGACCGAGGGGACGGCTCAGTGGGTAGAGCACAGACGGTGTGATCCTGGGCCGAGGAGACAACTCAGTGGGTGGAGCACAGACAGTGTGATCCTGGGCCTAGGGGACGGCTCAGTCATCGAGGACCATCGTGTGGATCCCCAGCACACTTGTAAATGCTGGGCTGGCAATCTCAGCGCTTTGGAGGCAGAGATGGAGGCTCTGGAACACGTTGGCCAGCTAGACTAACAAGCTGGCTAGCTAGAGGAGCTGAATCAGAGCTCTGGGATCAAGTGACCCTACCTAAATATATAAGGTGGAGAATGATGGAGGAACACCCACAGCTGGCCTTTACACATATGTGTGTGGGTGCTTAGACATACATACACCAATCTACATAAATATGCAAACACACTTGCGCACCACTCACATATACACATACTCTGCTATTCACTACTATCAAGGAAAGTGAGAGACATCGTGAGGGCTGGTCTCTGACTTTAATCCCTTAAAACCATTTCCCCTTTACTCACACTGGGGCTGGAGAGACAGCTCCGCTGTTAAGAGCACCGACTGCTCTCCAGTGAACCTGGACTCGATTCCTGGCTCCTACGTGTCGGCTCAGAACTGTCTGTAACTACAGCTCCAGGAATCAGTGCCCTATTCTGGGCATGAGGCATACATGTGGTGCACAGACATACATGCAGGTCAAACATCTACACACAGAAAATAAAAAGGAAACAAATTAAGGCCCGGTGGCACACGCCTTTATTCCCAGCACTAGGGAGGCAGAGGCAGGCAGATCTCTGATTTTGAGACCAGCCTGGTCTACAAAGCCAGTTCTAGGACAGGACAGCCAGGGCTACATACCCAGAGGAGTCCTCTCTCGAAAAACCAAGCGGGGGTAGGGGGATCAGAACAGAAACTGTGGAGCCTTCATTAAATTTTATACTTTCAGTATTGAAGATGTTTTATGTACTTATCTACCACCAAAACCAAAATCTTATGTTCGAATTTTAACTGTATAAAAGTTCATTGAGTTTTGTAGATTTTGGGTCCTGTTAATTTTGGTGTGTGATGCTTTTATTTATTTGCAAATTTTTAAATAATAAAATTTATAAAATAAAAATTCTTTCACAAAATGAATCTTTTGTGAGGGGCTTGTTTTTGAGACAGGGTTTCTCTGTGTAGCCCTGGCTGTCCTGAAACTCACTCTGTAGACCTGGCTGGCCTCGAACTCACAGAGATCCACTTCTCTCTGCCTTCCAGGTACTGGGATCAAAGGCATGCACCACCTCTGCATGGCTCACCAAATGAATCTTATGGCATTTAAGTACTGCATTTGCATGTAACTGATTTGGATGCTATAGACTTAGTGCAAAAGACAGATATTGTTGAGGAAAAGATTCACCACTACTCAAACCTTCATTTCCCTGCTAAACTGCTGGGAAAACATGAGGGGATATGGCTGAAGTAGGGGGAAAAGGATGCTGTTGCTGTGAATTTCATAATTTGAATAAACTCGATGTTTTCTCTTTCATTCCAATGCTGGGTACTTTGATTTTTTGCTGAATAGATTGGAGGGCACATTTCATTGTATAATTTTGGGTTCTATTTTTAGCTTTTAAAATACCAGTCTAAATGCTTAAAGGTCAAAATCTTGTTATAAAAATCTGCAAGAATGTAAATGTATCTAAGTGTACCTGTTTTTTTTTTGTTTTGTTTTTTTTTTTTTGTTTTTTTTTTTTTAGAGAGGGAATATTTGGGAGGCAGACATTTTAATTAATATTTACTGAATTTTGAATTTGTGCCTGGGATTGTTAGTAATTTCTTGTTTGAATTTTCAGAACTCGTAATCCAAATAATTTCTAGGCTTGGCATGTTGGTGGCACCACTACAATTCCCAGTACTCAGGGTGCCAGAGGCAGAAGGATTGTGAGTTTGAGGCCAGCTAGGGCTATGCAGTGAGACTTTGAAAAAAGAAAAGATTTTTATTTATTGCGTGTGTGTGTGTTTTGCCTAAATGTATGTCTGTGCATAAGTACAGCCGGTGCCCATGGCAGTCAGAGAGGGTATCAGATCCCCAGGAGCTGAGTTACAGACAGTTGAGAGCTGCCGTGTGGGTGTTGGGAATTGAACCCAGTTCTCTGGAAGAGCAGCCAGACCTGAGCCATTTAAGTTCGTGTGCAGTATGCTTTCACACCGAGTAGTGTTCGTATACAAACATAATTACTAAGCTTTTAGACATTTGTTTATTTGTTTGTTTGTTTGTTTGTTTAGAGACAGGGTTTCTCTGTGTATCTCTGGTTGTCCTGGAGCTCACTCTGTAGACCAGGCTGTAGAGCAGGTGACAGAGATCCACCTGCCTCTGTCTACCAAGTGCTGGGGTTAAAGGTGTGCACCACCACCACCTGGCATAGAACAAAACATTAGACATTAATGTTAGAATGTATTAAATATTTAAAGCTAGCTGCATATTTTGACATTGTTAATGATGTAGACTTAAAATGATGGCTTTGTAATAAAAATAATTTAAAAAAATCCATCCAAGGGTTGTTATCTGGGTGAATCTTGGTCTAGAAAATACTAAATGGGGGCCGTGTTGATAGCCTGGTGGTAAAGTGCGCACGTCTGATGACCTGAGTTGGCTCCTTGGAGCCCGTGTAAAGGTGGGAGGAGAGAAGGGAACGGCTCAAAGTTGTCTTCTGACCTCCATGTGTGTGCCACGGCATGCAACCCCCATTGTGTAATGACAGCAATAAGTAGAAAATACTACACGGAAATTCTAGAAAATATGGACTAGAATATTTATGCTGTATTTTGATTATTTTTTGTGTGTTTGTGTGTTGTCTATGTGTTCGCAGAGGTATGGGTATATGTTTATGCATTCAAGGCCATGGGGTTGGAATCTTCCTGTATTGCTCTCTACCTTATAGTTTTTATTAGTATATATTAATTATATATGACCACGAGTTAGTGGTTTCATTACTGTCTTACATGTACTCAGTTGTCTTGGCCCCTCACCCGTTGCTACCCTTCCGTATCCCTTTTCCACTTCCTTTCTTTTCACAGCTGGCTCCTCTCTACCCTTGTGTCTTCTTTTGGCGACCCTTAGGGCTGCCCACAGGCGCACAGGCACCTTATTGTAGGCTCCACGGCTGAAGAGAATGTCTCTCCTCCCCCAGCAACCACTTACTGTGTGTAAGTCCTCAGGGAGTGGTGGGATCTTGTGAGCCCCTCTGTCCTCTGTGACAGTGCCCGCGCTTGTGCAGGTAATTCCAGCTGCTCTGCACTGAAGAGTGTAACAGCCATACCATCCCCGAAGTCAGCAATCCATACTGCTCACTCCTTCCTCTGGCTCTTAACAATCTTTCTGTTTCTTCCTTGAGCCGTAGTGGGGATGATACCAAAGGCCTCATTTCTGCAATTGATGTTTCATCACTGTGACCAACTATAAATCTCTACAGTTACTACTGACTGCTGCAAAGCAAGTCGCAGCACTCTCTGTAGGCATCAACATAGTTATTTTGATTGACACTTTGATGGCCACATTGTGTCCATTTAGCAGACAACAGTAGCAGTGGCCCTCCTCTTCGCTCTCAGCCATAGGCTTTCCACAGTATCAGAGGTGGCCCTCCTGTTTCCTGGGCTTCAAGTCCAATCAGCAGCTGGTTGGTTGCTCCATGACAGTGCACCGTGGGCACAGCTTGCATGGCTGGCTCATAGGTTTGGAGGCTGGTTTCCGGCTTAGCAGGACGATGGATGGAATTCCTCCTCAGCCTTCTTGTGGGCCAGCATTCCCTGGTCTCCTTAGAGCTTGATTTTTGTTCTGTGACGGGGTGTGTTCCACCTTATTTTTTTTGAGGCGACTTTATCACTGAACCTGGAGCTCATGGAGTTGGTTAAACTGGCCGCCTGGCTAATGAACCCCAAGCATTTGCCCGTCTCTGTACTCCCAGCACTGGCTGTGGATGCTTGTTGGCACACTCGCCTTTGCTTTAGTGTTTGAGACCTGAATCAGGTTCTCAATGCTTATGCCACAAGTAGTTAACCAACTGTACCATGTCCCTAGGCCCGAAAAGTCATGTTTTAAAATTCGCCCTTCCAAGTAGTGTGGTGAATAGTCACTCACTGTCCCGCTCCATCCAGCTGGGATATGCTACTTCCTTTCCCAGTGTGTTCACTGTATATGCTGCCCGCCCATCAGCCACTCAGCGGTCTTAGTTATCAGATGGACGGGGTGGGATTGTAGTGTTGTGTTCAAGCAGTCTTTGTCTTATTTAATAGTGGGCTGGAAGTGTGAGAGCCGTGGTGCTGTCAGATCTAGACAAAGGAAACTGTAAAGTGCTTCATTTATGGGAAAAGGCAAAATTCTCCATGAGAAAAGGAAAAACTGGCTTTACGCTGAGATTGCTAAGGCCTGCAATATTACTGTATGGCTGTGAACCATCCTCCTGAAGCTCATTTGTGTGTGGAATGTTCGGTCCCTCTCCAGCAGGGCTGTTTTGGAGGTCATGAAACATTAGGAATTGGGACTGGATGGAAGTAGGTTCCTCAGGTTGTCCTTACGAAAGACCTGGTTCCCCCTTCCGGCTTTGCTTCCCGTCTACCTGTCACAAGGTGAATAGCTTCCACTGTGTCTTCTATCACTCTGATGTTCTGCCCATGGACATGGGGCTGAGCAGCCATGGATGGCCCCTTGGGAATCACGAGCACAAACAAACCCCTCCTCTCTTCTGGTGTTTATATCAGTGATTTTAGTCACCGTGACCTGAAACTGACTGATACCAAACGTTGGTACCAGAGAAAGAGGGCTCTTTCCACGACTGCCTCCTGACAGGTGCAGAAGCCTTTGGGAGCTGGTCTGAGGGAGCAGTGTGGAAGAGTTTGGTGAAGTGGGCTAACAGAACTCTCACGTGCTATGAGCAGGTTAGTGGACGTTGTGCTGGGAGCTCAGAGGACCAGACAGCTGAGAAGAATGCAGGCTGCCGGCTGAAGGGAGGCTTCTTTGGGGAACTGGAGTACAGGCTATTGAGAATCCCTTCTACATTTTGTTCATGGCTGGAGACTGTGGGAGACTGAATTAAAAGTGATGGACTAGTTATATGGCGAGGGGATTGTTAAGGCCGTTTAGGGTTCAGTGGTGGCCTAGCATTGCTGGCTGCCTTTAGCCAGGCTAAACTGACTTCACTCACGATAAAGTGCTCCATTTAAGTGAAAAGGCAGTGAGGGTTGAGAATGAAGGGAACAGAATGGCTTAAGAAACGTGCATTGTGGTCGGAAGGCTGCTGTGACGATGCTGCTGAAGAAGGATCGTTTCCGAGGAGGTTAGGACAACTGAGAAGCCACCAACTACAGCTAGCCCTAAGGGCTTCCTGGGAATTGGCCAGGACTCCAACCATAGCAGGCTCAAGGGCATAAACACATAAACTCATTAAGAAACTTTCACTTGGGATGAGAGCTTCACCCAGTCACAGGGCTTGCGACGTGCAGCCTAGGAAACTGTTTTCCCATGATTCATTTCACTGTACTCTGCTGCTCAGGAACTCAGAGGCCAGCACAGCCATGGTCCAAGATGGCACCACTCCAGCTGGTACAGAACTGGTCATTATCCGTGTGACCCTGGTTGTAGGGTCAAGGAGACTTCTAACCAGATCTCACAGAGAAGGCTGGGAGGCTGGGTAGACAACACGGGGCAGGGTGGGAGTCCACACAGGCTGATCGTGTGGAGTTCTCAGGGTAAACACCGAGCTGCAGTGTAGATTCCAGGATGCTGGAGATAACAGCATTTTGCTTTTGTTCTTTTGAGCAGGGTTGGAACTGTGACTCTCGGAGCTAACTGAGTTCATTTGGCACCATAAGATTGTCATGAACTCTTGGAAGCCAGGGGCAAGGTGAAGTGCCCTCCAGAAGCTTGTGTTACATGCTTGATCCCTAAATGACGGCAATAATTTTGGGAGGTTGTAGCAACTTCGTGAACCTAGGTAGATGAAGTAGGTACGAGGGTGTAACATGGAAGGTCATACCTAGTTCCCGGTTGTAGGTACGAGGGTGTAACGTGGAAGGTCATACCTAGTCCTGGTTGTAGGTACGAGGGTGTAACGTGGAAGGTCATACCTAGCTTCCTCTCTGCTTTGCTTCCTGTCACGTCACGTGATGAGCTTCTTTGGCGTGCTCTTCCTGCATGGTGGGCGGGCCTTGGACCTTAAATAGATCCGTCCTCCTCTAAGTGGTTTCACTCAGCTCTTTGGTTACCACAACAAGAACCATATGAATGAGTCTTCTTTTTTATTTATTTATTTATTAAAGATTTCTGCCTCCTCCCCACCACCACCTCCCATTTCCCTCCCCCTCCCCCAACCAAGTCCCCCTCCCTCGTCTGCCCTAAGAGCAATCAGGGTTCCCTGCCCTGTGGGAAGTCCAAAGACCATCCACCTCCATCCCGGTCTAGTAAGGTGAGCATCCAAACTGCCTAGGCTCCCACAAAGCCAGTACGTGCAGTAGGATCAAAAACCCATTGCCATTGTTCTTGAGTTCTCAGTAGTCCTCATTGTCTGCTATGTTCAGCGAGTCCGGTTTTATCCCATGCTTTTTCTGACCCAGGCCAGCTGGCCCTAACTTTACTCACTATAGAGCAATTCATTTAAGTGACAAAGCAGTGAGAACTCCTGAAACTGCCTGGACTATAGCCACAGAACTGTGCCCTTCTTACAGGGTGCTTTTTAAGACGCTTAAACTACCTTTACTCTGAAACGGTATGTGAGTGTGTGTGTGTGTGTATACATATGTATGTGTGTATGCGTGTGTGTATACATACATATGTGTGTGTATGTTTGTGTGCGCGCATGTGTGCGTATACATGTGTGTGTGTTTGCGCGTGTGTGTATACATACATGAGTGTGTGTGCATGTATGTGTGCGTCTACATATGTATGTGAATGTGTGTGTGCATGTGTGTAGGATCACACATTTGGTGCATGTGTGATGGTCAGAACACAACTTGTGGGAGTCAGTTCTCGCCCGTCCTGTGGGTTCCGGGATTGCACTCAGGTTTTTGGTTTACTGTCAGGCTGCTAATTTACCCGATGAGAAATCTTGCTGGCACTTCATTTTTTTCTTGTTAGAGTCTCACTCTGTAGTTTCTGCTGGCCTAGGACCATAGTAATCCTCCTGCCTCAGCCTTTCATGCTGGGATTCCAGGTGTGAGCTGCTTTACCTGGTTACAAAAAGGCTTTTTTTTTTTTTTTTTTTTTTTTTTTGTGAGTTTTGCTTTCACCTCTCAACTGGTGGAAGTTGCAGACACTGGGCCAGTGAGATGGCTCAGCAGACATTGGGCCAGTGAGATGGCTCAGCAGGTAAAGGCACTTGCCACCAAGGCTGACAACCCGCGTTTGATTCCTAAGAACTGGCTCTCCTGAGTTGGCCTTTGCCCTCCATATGAGTATGTACACATAAACAAATAAATGTAATAAAATTAAAGTCACAGATAATAACATGTAATAAGCACCTGTTACAATGGGAGAAGGCTTGTGGGTGGAACTTGACCTGGGTGCAAAGTGCCAGGGCAGACAGTGTTTAACATACACGAAGACTTCAGTGGTAATCCCCTGAAACAAATCACACCAAGCCATGTGACGGCAGATAAGAGACAGGCACACAGATTCACGTTTGTGTTGGGGCTGAGAACTGTGAACATCTTCAGAGAGGGTGCGTCTGTTGATGAAGAGACCGCGGACACATTTTCAGTCGTGTTGAAGAAATTGGATTAAGGCCCCATCCATAGCAAGTCCTCAGTGGCAAAACTAGGCTGTTCTGGAAGAAACCCAATAGAAGCGAGTGTTGAGGACCGTAACTTCTGGACGTTTGTTCCCTGTAGTCACTACCAGCACCTCTGTGGCATCCGTCTTTTCTGCCTTGGCATGCGGACATTGAACTCTCTGACACATCCCAGGAAGCAGCATGACTCCAAGAGGGTGCTCCGAGAGCGCATTCATGTTGACTTTGTTCAAAGATTTGTTTTTATTTTATGTGTGTGAGCATTTGCCTGCATGTATGTGTGTGTGCCCTGTTCTTGCCTGGTGCCTGAGGAGACCGGAGAGGACACTGGATGGATCATCTGGAACTGGAGTTACAGGTGGTTGTGAGCTGCCAAATGGACCCTCTGCAAGCCCAGCAAATGCTTTTAACTGCCTAGCTGCCACGTGACTTTTATTATAGTGTATTGTTATGATAATTCTATTTTTATTCTCTTTTAAAAATGATGTATTTATTATGTATAGTGTTCTCTCTGCGTGTATGCCTGCCTGCCGGAAGAGAGCATCAGATCTCACGGCTGTAAACCGCCACGTGGTTGCTGGGAACTGAAATCACGACCTCTGGAAGAGCAGCTAATGCTCTTAACCTCTGAGCTATTTCATCTCTCTAGCCCTAATACTACTTTATTATGGTTATGCTTCTTTGCCCAATTTGTAAATTAAACATGCAAGTAGGCGTGCATCATATTTATAGGATTTGGTACTAGCTGTAGTTTTAGAACTCTGCTGGGGATTTGTTTTTCCTCTTTCTTTCAGTGTTAGAGGTTGGATCTAGGACCTCACGCAAACTGGCAAGTGCTCTACCCTCAGCCCTAGCACCCAGCTGCAATATCCCTTTGGATAACAGAACAAAGTAGATTGATAAAATTCCCCTTTGAGTTGCAGGAGAGCAGTAAAGGGCTTTTTTTTTTATTATTATTAAAAAAAAGGATTATATAAACTGGGCACATTCCCTGTGCCTATAGGTCCAGCTACCTGGAGGGCTAGGCAGGAGGAGGTGTCTGAAATGACGTCACAGGGAAGGGGGAGTAACTGACAGGCATACATGTTTGACTGCAGGCGGGCGATGGTGATAACACTAGGAGGAATATTAACAATTTAATTGTGTGTCTTACAAATTATCACCAGCCGCCGGGCGGTGGTGGCGCATGCCTTTAATCCCAGCACTTGGGAGGCAGAGGCAGGCGGATCTCTGTGAGTTCGAGACCAGCCTGGTCTACAAGAGCTAGTTCCAGGACAGGCTCCAAAACCACAGAGAAACCCTGTCTCGAAAAACAAAAAAACAAACAAAAACAAAAAACAAAAAAAAAAAGCAAATTATGACCAGAGTATGCACTAGTTTATTTACTCATAGGAAACTAAACCTGACCAGACTAACCATTTTGGTTTTTGTGGCATTCGCCAGAAATATGTGTAAGTAAACAACTTTTCCTGTTGACATTCTTTTTAAAATGGTTTTTTTTTTTTTTTTTTTTTTTTTTTTTTTTTTTTTTTGGTTTTTCGAGACAGGGTTTCTCTGTGGTTTTGGAGCCTGTCCTGGAACTAGCTCTTGTAGACCAGGCTGGTCTCGAACTCACAGAGATCCACCTGCCTCTGCCTCCCAAGTGCTGGGATTAAAGGCGTGCGCCACCACCGCCCGGCTAAAATGGTTTTTAGCTTACAGGTGTTTTGGGTTTAGTTTGTTTCAGCTTTGTGAACTGAAAGTTCGTCCCTTTGAGTTTTTCTTTAAAGTGTTGAAAATGCAAGGAGACGGCGCTTTGGAGGTTATGTTTGTGTAGGTGTTGTGTGTGTGTATGCACGTGTGTGTGTGAGTGTGTGAGTGCGTGTGTGTGTGTGCATGTGTGTGAGTGTGTATATGTGAGAGAGGTGTGTGTGTGCATATGCAAATATGTTTGTGTGTGTGTGTGTGTGTGAGAGAGAGAGAGAGAGAGGGAGGGAGGGAGGGAGGGAGGAAGGGAGAGAGAGAGAAAGAGAGAGAGAGGGAGAGAGAAAACACCGTACTTCCTCGCACTACTCTTTTGCTTTTGCGTCAGGGTCTTGTCCTGGCTGTGATGAGGTCATGTACCACCATGCCTGGCAAAGTAAAAGAACTTTCTTTTGGCAGCACTCTGTAAATGCAACACATCTTTTAGCTCTTCTCCCTCTGTTTTTTGGAGCTAGGGTCTCGCCATGGGGCCCAGGAGAACCTTGAGCTTAAGATCCTCCTGCCTTTTCCATCCCCTAACACCGGGATTTTAGGCGTGTGCCACCGTTCTTGGTGCCTTTTTCTTTTAAAAGAAAAATTCAAATAGTCTAGGCATGATGATTGCACACAAGAGGCAGAGGCAGGGGGGTGTCTGTGAGTTTGAGGTCAGTGTCTGGTTTACATAGGGAGTTTCAGGCCAGCCAGGGCTACCTGGTGAGACCCTGTCTCAAACAAGAAACAAAATAAAACTACAACCACAAAAGGAAAGAATAGTAGAAAGAGATATTAAATATCGTTTAGCCCTCTCTGCCCCATCCCCACTTATGTCTACTGATATTTCTAGATTGCAGCTGTGTTCACAGGGTCTAAGCTTAGGTAATATGGTGGTTATCACTATCCTATTTTTCAATGTTAAAATGTTTATTTGGCTAATTAATACAATTTCCCTTATTATATATAGTGTTATCTAAAAATTGACAAATAATAATTGTTTTTTTTTTTTTTTTTTTTTTTTTTGTGGTTTTGGAGCCTGTCCTGGAACTAGCTCTTGTAGACCAGGCTGGTCTCGAACTCACAGAGATCTGCCTGCCTCTACCTCCCAAGTGCTGGGATTAAAGGTGTGCGCCACCACCGCCCGGCTAATAATTGTGTTTTGAGGACACAGTGTACACACTATACAAACACACTAAAATTTGATCAGATCAGAATAATTGGCATACACAATACCTCAGATATTTATCATTTCTTTGTGTTGGGAACAGTTAAAGTCTTCCCTAGTAGCTATTTGACATTGTTTAATGTTGCTAACTATAGTTATCTGGTTATCCTAAAGTACTGTAGGACATCCCGTTACTCTGCCAACTCAACTGCGCTTGTGCGGGTTAACCGTCCTTCCTTCATCCTGATACAGGCTTGTGTTTTTCCTAACTGTTTAGGAAATCAGACAGCTTTTCTGCTATTGTCCCTGAGCCACCTGAACCAGAGTGAGATATCTAGAGGAAAAAAAAAATCCATGGACTCATGCTTGTAATCTCTGACCTTGAGAGGCTGAGGCAGGGGCATTGTCTTAAGTTTGAGGTCAACTTTGGTTATATAGTGAGTTCGGAGTCAAGCTGGACTGCAGTGTGAGTTCCAAGCCAGCCTGGGCTATCTAGCAGGACCCGGTCTCAAAAAGAAGTAACTCACCCCTCCTCCAACCATCCCCAACAACCTCACAAACAAACAGCTAATGAAATGTAGGCTTGAGGGTGGTTTTTAAAGACTGGTTGGTCTCATAATCACTTTGTAATCAAAATTATAGCACTGGAGAGGTGGAGGCAGGATCAGGATTAAAGTCTATCCTGAGCTACATAGTAAGTGCCTGGCTAGCCTCGTGCCCTAGTTTTTCTGTTCCCGAGTACCGCTCCATGCCGTCCCAAGGCAGTGTGGTAGTGCTATTACCAGGTCCTCTTGTGAGGCACATTGTTGATTTGGAGAGACACTTTAAATCACATCTGAGTATCTGATGCTGTGTGTAACAAATCAACTGAAAGTGAGTCAAAACAACCCTTTTATTTTGCTTATGATTCAGGAGTCAGAGGTTTGGAAAAGAGCCTGGCTGGCTGGCTCAGCTCTGACTCATCTTCCCTAGAATCTCCTGAGATGGCCCAGGCTGGAAGACCCACTTCAGCCTGGCTCTCGCAGTCCATGTGTCTGATGTCCTGGCCTCCTTGGATTTCTCTGTCCTTCCCACCCGGCATCTCATTTTTCTCTCTCCCTGTAACCTGGGCCTCTTATTGCATGTTATTGCTAGTGTAGTTATATGTTCAAAGTAGTTTGCTTCTAAGGAATGAGAAAATTAAAGGGTTGAGAGATGCACCTGGACTAGCAATGTTAATGTTATCATATTCTTTTAAGGTGCCACCCAGCTCAAGGGGGCAGAGAAATACAGTCGCTCCGTGTGTGTATGTGTGTGTGTGTATGTATGACGCTGGAAATGGAGCCTCTTGTCTCGTGCATTCCAGGCAAGTGCTTCACCAGCAACTTCTATCTTCAGGCTTTTGTTTCGACTTTTTATCTTGAAATAGGGTCTCATTTGCACAGATGGTCTTGAATTTACTCTAGCTCAACAGGCCTTGAACTGTCTTCTGAATAGCTGCGATTACAGACCTGTGCTCCTGCCATATTCTTCATCTTTACTGGGGGTGGTAAAGTCATGTTGGGAGCGATTGATACTGTTTTCTTGTTGACACAGCAGAATACCTTAAAAGACAACTCGAGGAAAGAAAGAGGGGTTTATTTTGACTCCGGTTTGAGAGAACACAGTCCATCACATGGGGAAGGCTTGGCAGGGGTATTAGGCGGCTAGCCAGGAGGGGGCAGAGACCAATGCTGGACCATCACTCGCTGCCTTCCACTGCTAAGCCATGGGAAGGAAAGTTAAAGTGCAGCGAGGTTGGGTGAAGCCTGGGCAGTGGGTTTGCCACTTGATATCTCCCTCTCTAGAAGGGGTCACCATACCTTTGGAATCGTGAGCAGAAAAACTAAGAAATCAAAAATCAAAACCTGTACACACTAAAGGAAGGGATTTTTGCTTATTAAATTGATGACTTCAAGAGTTCCCGGTACTGCCAGGCATGGTGGCACACACCTTTTATCCCAGCACTTGGGAGCAGAGGCAAGAGCAGCCTGGTCTATATAGTGTGTTCCAGGACAGCTGGAGCTGTGTAGAGAGACCTTGTCAGTCACCCCCCCCCCACACACACACACAAAGCTAAACAAAACCAGTAGGCAAAAGGTACAGGGAAACAATCCTCACACAGTAGGAGAGAGCGTAGTCGGTGCATTCATGAGTGTGGGGCTGTGTCCCAGGGTGCACACGAGGAGTCAGAGGATGGTGCACATGAGGAGTAGCTTCTGGAGGTTGAACTCTGAACTCTGGTTGCCAGGCTTGCATGGTGAAGCACCTTTACCTGTTGAGTCATTTGCTGTCTCACACATCACAATTTAAAATGCATATATTTTGGGGCCTGAAAAAATGGCTCCGTGGGTAAAGGTGCTCGCTACCAAGACTGACAAACTTGAGTCTGATCCCTGGGATCCACATGGCGGAATGAGATAGCTACCTCCTATGCAGGTTGTCCTCAGAACACACACAAAAACTACAAATAAATAAAAAATGCATATTTTGATTGGTATTTTTTATATCTGGGACTACCTTCTGATAAATAATAGGGTGAGTGTGGTATGCACAGTCAGTGCAAACAAGAATATTTATCAGAGCGTTATCAAAATTATTATTATTTATCAAAAATAATGCAAAATAATATAGAACATTGGCAAAGTAGAATTTCTCTAGTTATTGAGGTAAAATTATAAGGGTTAGGGATGTGTTTGCCTGGCATGTGCAAGGACCCCATGCGATGATCCCAGTCCTGCAGCGAGGAGAAGCGAAAGGAGGAGGAGAAAGAAGAAAAGAAGAAAACATGGCTGATGGATGGTCATGAGAGATTTTGCATGTACTAGACTTCTCCTGAGTCTACTGTTTATTCCTCCCAGGCTAGTGAGGTGGGAGCAGCCCAGTTTACAGACGTGAGACACAGGACAGATACGACACACAGCTTACAGACGTGAGACACAGAACAGACACGACACACAGCTTACAGACGTGAGACACAGGACAGATATGACACACAGTTTACTGACATGAGACACAGGACAGACACGACACACAGCTTACAGCCGTGAGACACAGGACAGACACGACACACAGCTTACAGACGTGAGACACAGGACAGATATGACACACAGCTTACTGACATGAGACACAGGACAGATATGACACACAGCTTACAGACGTGAGACACAGGACAGACCCGACACACAGTTTTATTAAGTGGTAGAGAACAATTTGGATTTCAGTTTGGCCCTGATTCTGCGTAGAGTCTTAAGTCAAGACTTGGCCATCAGTGGCCCCTCTGCCCGATGGACGTGTAAAAGTCACACGGGACTTCTTGTGGAATAGACTGTGCTCAGCGTAATGCCCTTCTGTCCCTGTTTTGAAATTTTGAATAATTTTTAAATAAAAGGTCATACCTGTTTCTGTTTTGTATTATATCTTGAAAATTATGTCACCCTTAATTTCTACCTGTGAGATCAGCTTTTACATCTTAAAAACTTATAATCTGTAAACACTATATAGAATTTCAGTGTCCATAAAACTAACTAGTTTCTTTTTTTTTTTTTTTTTTTTTTTGGTTTTTCGAGACAGGGTTTCTCTGTGGTTTTGGAGCCTGTCCTGGAACTAGCTCTTGTAGACCAGGCTGGTCTCGAACTCACAGAGATCCGCCTGCCTCTGCCTCCCAAGTGCTGGGATTAAAGGCGTGCGCCACCATCGCCCGGCCTAACTAGTTTCTATATCTTCCTCCCACCCTGCCTTCCCTTTGTCTGTGCCACCTGTACCAGAGTACAACTAGCTCTCTGTAACTGTGGGTTCTATATCTATAGGTATGTATAGATACATATCTATTACCATAGAGGGAAAATAATTTAGAAGAGAGAAAATTGTGTCTGAAATAAATATGAATAAGCATTTTTCTTGTCATTGTTTCCAAATAGTATGGCAAATATTTACATGAGAAATATTGTAAAATATATAAGTGTGTGTGTATATGTGTGTGTGTAAGTGTTATATACAAATATGACATCATATTTTATATCAGGGTCTTGAACATCTGCAGAGTTTGGAACTCTGTAGTAACCAGGATGACCTCGTTTGCTCTTTGGTGCTTTGCGTTAACCTTAATAGCCCCTGCTCTAAGCCATGCATTGTTACAGTCCCGTTCACGAAAAGGTGAGACTGTGGGCCTCACGTTACATGGATGATACACACTCGTGTGCATGAAAAAAGTAGATCAAGTAATAGAATGCATGATATGACACTCATAGGTTCAAATAAACATTTAACAAAAGTCTGAGGTGGGGAGGAGAAAGGTTGACCAGGGGCCATGGTGTCATGATGAGGGGTGACATCATTGTACTGTTGCACATTGGAGTGACTGTGGACAGTCATGTACTTATTTATGGACTTTATGTTTTGAATGTTTTCAATATAGAGAAATAGCGAAAATTTGAGTTGGATTTGTTTACTCTGTTTTAAACACTAAACTGTATTCGTGTGTTAAAAGAGTACCCTCTTTTGTTCAGTGGTGGTCACAGTTTTTATAGTTTATTAGCCTTTGCTTTTGAAACTTGCTTCATCATGTCAGATCAAGTCACAGCAGAACTGTCCTTCTTGTGGCTTTGCCAGCTCCAGCACTGGCCTTTGCACTCGCCACCCCCCCACCCCAATTCCGTCTTTTCCTGTCACTGTTCCTTGAGGTCTCTTTCTCTCTCTCCTTCAGACCTGTCTTGCGGGTGTGATTGGGCTCCCTTTCCTATGTATGATCCTAGGAATCATAAGTATTGCAGATTGTCTTGCTACCACCAAATAGTTTTGAATCCCAGTCCACAGATGACACCTGATGTGTCTTGCACAGTTTGGCTAACTTCAATGTTTGTCTTGTTACTGTTGCCAGTGGAGGACACCCGTGACGTCGCTGCCTGGTCACGGACTTCCCAGTTTGGTGATCACTGTGTTGTTGGAGATGGCTGTGATCCTTCAGTGGCCAAGAGACAGCAATGCTGGTTTCTATGTATTGATCAAAACAGCGCTGGAAGGCTGTTGTGTAGCTTTGTGGGTGACTCCTGCCAGCACGCAGGAGCCTCTGGTCCTCTAGGTTTGATCCCAGCACACCCCATCCCGCAAAGGAGAAACTGTTGACATAGTTTAGTTCTGAGAAATGGGAGTGTGCATTTGTATGTGTTGTGCTTCCTGTTCTGTCCTTATTCTTTTGTTTCTTGGTGGGAATCGAACCCAAGGCTCACACATGCTAGGCAGTCACTCTGTCCATTCCCATTTTATATATAATCTTTACAGAAATCAGTGCAATGAGTAAAAACCTAAACTTTTATTGGGGAAAGGTGCCCTTTCTGTTTTGTGGGTGCTGGGGTCCTGGATTCCGGTTCTCAGGCTTGTTCAGCAAGCACTTACCTGATCCACTGAGCCGTTCACCCAGCCACATACTGAGGGTTTTGGGCAAATTATTTTAGTGTATTATAGTATGAAACAAAAAGATACAACCTGGAACAAAATGATTTGTCCAAGTACATTCTGAAACAATATGGGGAAGTTAAACATGAAATGGGTATGAGACATTAAGTTATTTTTAATATTGTATTTATTTTATAGTTTGGTTTTTTTATATCAATTTGACATAAACTATAGCTTCAGCTTGGAAGAAGGAGCCTCAGTTGGCAAATTGCCTCCATCAGATTGGCCTGTGGCTGTGTCTGGGCATTTTCCTGATTGATGATTGATGTGGGAGGGCCCACTGTGGATGGTGCCCCTCCTGGGCAGGTGGTCCTGGGTTGTTTGAGAAAGCAGGCTGAGCAAGTCATGGGAAGCAAGCCGTTGAACATGCCACCTCTGTGGTCTTTGCTTCAGTTCCTTGGCTTCATGATGGACTGTAACCTGTGAGTCAAGTGTACCCTTTCCTCCCTAAGCTGCTTTTGGTCAATGTGTTTAGCATCACAACAGAGCCACAGGCTAGGGTATTTGGTAGTAGTGAGGAGATTGTGCTACAATTTATTTGTTAAAGCTGAAAGGTAATATGGTGTGGGGGATTTGCTTTAAAGTATATGACAGTATGGGACCATATGAAACAAGTATAACGAAGTGCTGATGGTTGTGACAGCCAGGTGGGTGCAAGGGATACATTGTTACTGCTCTGATTTTTTTGTGCCCTTGACTCATTTTGTAAGGTTACAGAAGACATACTCTGACACTTCATCTTTGGCACATAAAAAAATTCAACCAGAACGTTGAATTGTATATGAAGATTTTCCCAAATGTTTATTACTTTTTCCAGAGGAGTTTTTTTGTATAAGGTTGTCAAGCTGTATATGCCAAAAGTACTTATTCCCAATTATTTGTTATACAAAAAATTCTCAGCAAAAACTGTTTGTTTCTGAATCTTTTGAAAAGAGCCCAACATCTGAAGTTTGAAGTAGTTATACTCACTCTTATAGTATTTATTGACCCCCCCCAACTGCATGCCCCTTTAAGTATGGCAGAAATCTAGATACTACAAAAGAAAAGTTCTATATGAGTTACAAACCCATTTAAATCAAAATGCCACTGAGAATTGTAGGACGCCATTGTAGAGACCCTGCCTTGTCAATCAGCCATTGTGTTTGCACTGTGTAATCTTCTCTGTGATTGCAGCACAGATGCGTCGCTGCTGCCGTCTTGCTGTGATTCTAGCTGATGTAAACAATGGCTGCTCTTCTGATCGCAGTCCAGCAGCTGTGCTGTGGTCATAGGGGCTAGAAGTGGTTATTGAAGTAAAGTATGGCAGTATTGCACACATTTATTTGATCCCAAGGAGCATAACACATGACTTGGTATCTACCCAGTTCCCCCGCCCCCCCAGTATTAAGAGTGTTCGTTATTCATTTGTTTGTTTCCCATGTGCTGGGATTAACCAGCATGTGCCACTCACTGTACTTGTCTTGTATTTTATTATTTAATGGGTCACTTGAGAAGTCACCAGACAGTCAGAGAGGTAGTTCTGAATCAGAAGTGCTTGTCACAGTCATATGGTAAACTTTTTCCAGAACACTTTTGGGTCGATTCAGATCTACTGAGTCAGAATTTTGGCAGTGAACAAGACTCGGGCACAGATACCTTGAAAAAGTTTTGTGGGTTGTTGTAAGGAGGCCACTTGTTTGTTTCCCAACTGCTCAGCCCTGAAATAATCACACAGAAACTATATTATTTAAATCACTGCTTGGTCCATTAGCTCTAGATTCTTATTGGCTAACTCTTACATCTTAATTTAACCCATTTCCATTAATCTGTGTATAGCCATGTGGCTGTGGCTTACCGGATAAAGTTCTTGCGTCTGTGTCCAGCGGGGCTACATGGTTTCTCTTTAACTCCTCCTTCTTTCTTCCAGCATTCAGTTTAGTTTTTCCTGCCTACCTCTATTCCCTGCACAGGCCCAAGCCAGTTTCTTTATTAACCAATGGTATTCACAGCATACAGAGAGGAATCCCATATCAGTGCATCATTCTGATGTCAACCCCAATGCACTTTCCTTTATCTAGTTAGTCTAATATTTACTGACTTGGCATAATTTTCTACCTGTTTTCTATAACACTTTTCCTTATTTTGTCATGTAGAACAAATGCTTTCTTTTTGGGGTGTGGGGTTGTTTGAGACAGGGCTTCTCTGTCTGTGTAGCCCTGACTAGCCTTGAACTCACAGAGATCTATCTGCCTCTGCATCCTGAGTGTTGGGATTAAAGGCGTGTGCCACCACTGCCCAGTTAAACAGTGTTTTCAAGTTGAAAATCAAAATGTTTTTAACAGACAAACAAGTGATGTGTTGGCGTTTGCATTTCGCAAATCTCTCTCTCTCTCTCTCTCTCTCTCTCTCTCTCTCACTGTGACTGTGACTGTGGTTTTTTGTTTTTCCTCCTTGTTGTTGGGTCCTAGATAGATGCGTATTACTTGTCTTTGAAGTTTGTGCTGTAATTCAACTCATTTACATGGAAATACTTTGACCCTTTAGGGTCATGAATCATTTATGTATTGGTTTTGTCAAGACAGGGTTTCTCTGTGTTACAGCCCTGGCTGTCCTGGAACTTTCTCCATAGACCAGGCTGGCCTTGAACAGAATCCATCTGCCTCTACCTCCTGAGTCCTGGGATTAAGGGGAGGGAGTATCATGAATGATTAATGTTGACTGTCACTACAGATTCTGTAGGTATTACCAATAAAGTGATATTATTTTATACATTATTTATACTTGATATAAATATATATATAATATAATTGTTTACATTCATAATATAAGAATTTTATGCCTTCAAATTTGGCATCTTGGATGAAATTAGAATGTTCCTGCAAGTTGAAACTTGAGAAAGTTTAGTCGTGAAGAAAAAGATTTTTTGATAGTTCTATATCCATTTAAAAATGACATTTATAGTTTAAAAATTAGCAAGCAAGAAAGTAATACCTGGTTCAGATGTGACTTTGTGGGTGGCTTCTAACCAAACATTTAATGACACAGAGATGTCAGTTCTACCCAAATTAAGAAAGCAGATAATCAGGGAGCCGCTCCCCGCTCTTTCTGTAATGACTGCAGCATTCCCCATGCTGAGATCAGACAGTTACAAGACAGCAAACAATAGCCCTCACAGCTTGGGAAATACAACTAATACTATGTAAAAGGGTGGTATGTCAAGTGGGGTTTATTACAGGGATGTGAGTTGGGTATAAAGTCAGAATCAATGACTACATTAGCAGAGAGCAGAATCAGACGATCATGTGCTCAGGAAAATGCCTTTGACAGAACCCACTATTCCTGGTAGAATCAGGCGATCATCTCATGTGCTCAGGAAAATGCCTTTGACAAAACCCACTATTCCTGGTAGAAGCTCAGGCAGAAGTTTCTAGCCCAGTAAAGATCATCTCTGGCAACCCTACAACTAACATATATCTGGGCAGAAACTAAATGCTTTATTCTTTAACGAGGAACAAGGTAAGTATGTGTGCTTCCACCACTGAATTCAATATGCTAGGGATTCTAGCTGGTGCCAGTGGGGCTGGGAGGAAGACGGGAGAGGAACTAAGAGTTTTTGTTAGTAAATAACATGATCTTATATGAAATAAAGTTGATAGGATCTACCAAAAACTGACAGCAAACTCCTAAGCGTTTGTAGTAATTAAAGTTAGATATACTGGTATTGAGTAGTTAGAAATTAAAATGTAAAAATCTCTTTTTATGTTACTTAGCATTTCAACATGTTAACAGAATACCTGAGATAAACAAGGAGAGACATTCAGTTTGGCTCATGGCTTTAAAGGTTCTAATCCTGGGGCTATGTTGTTCTTGAGTCACCAGGAGGCAGAACATCGTGTCACGGGTGTGTGGAAGAGCAGAGCCAGTCCCCTCATGGTGACTGGGATGTGTGTCCTTAGGGACATATGCCCTCTGACCTGCTTGCATAATCTCGTCCCCTCCTAGTCCACACTTCAGTAATGTCATCAGGTTATGAATCTGCAGTGGATCAATCCATTCTTGATGAGGTCTCATCCCTAAAGCACTATTAACTGGGGTCCAGCTTTTAACTCCTCTTAACACCTGTTGGTAGAAATTTCCTAGCCAAACCAGCACCTTTAGAATGACATTGCAAGCATGAGATACAAATGAGTAAGACTTGCAAATCCCAATTTATAAACCCTGCTGAGAAAATTCAGGAGAGACGCACCATGGTTGTGAGTGAAAGACGAAATTTTGTTTATGTTTTTAAAATTTATTGGCTGGAGAGATGACTCAGTGGTTAAGAGCACTGGCTGCGCTTCCAGAGGACCTGGGTTCAATTCCCAGCACCCACATGGCAGCTCACAACTGTCTGTAACTCCAGTTCCAGAGGGCCTGACACCCTCACACAGACAAGCTTGCAGGCTTAGTTGGGAAAAATGCCTGCCATTGAAGCATGAGGACCCAAGTTTGGATTCCCAGTACCCACATAGAAAGCTGGGTGCGGTGCAGTAGCCATGCCTGCAGTCCCATTGCTGGGGAGGCAGAAACTGGCAGATCTCTGGAGCCTATTGGGATTGGTGAGAGACCCTGCCTCAAAATAAGGTGGGAGCCATAGAGGGAGACACCTGACATGTGTGCATGCCCATGCACAAGTACACCTCCCTGCAGAAATCATATATCCATGCAAAGATTTTTGTGGGAATATTCCTAGCAGATTTTTAAAAATAAAAGCTAAAAACCGGAAAGAGTCCACATCTCTGTTGTGTGGTGAATGTATAAACAAACGGGTATCTCCAAGATGGAATATATCACTCAACAGTGGAAGGGCATTGTACTGTCTACACCATGACTGAATCACAGCATAAGTGTGCAGAGTGACCGGACCCAACCACAAAGAGCACATGTTCATTTTATTTCTTGAGCATTGTCAGGAACTTAAATTTATGTGTCCTGGGCAGAGATGGGAGACAAAGAGTCCAACAGGGCCTGAGGAAACTTTTGGAGTGTTCTAGTAGACTCATTATTAAATTTTGTGGGTTTGTGAATATATATTGTTGGGTCCAAGGGGGTCAGGCAAAGATGGGGGGGCAGACCACCAAAGTCTAGTAAACCAGAAACAAACTTTATTCCAGGGAAAAAAAATAAGAAAAAAATTAAAAAAATAAATCTCTGTGGGGTACAGAAAGCTTACCAGTTAGCTGAGACCACAGCAGGAGATGGACTTGTAAGGCTGTGGCAAAGGATGGTTTCCATACTCCCCCTTTTTATAGCAAGAAGTAACAAGCATTAGGCATGAACAGAGGAATTTTTACAATTTCGAAGTAAACACAGATACAAATTGTCCTTCTCTGCAATTTCCATTAGCAGAGCTTTTTAGTTAAACTAGTGTTTGTATTTTAGGTCATTGTTTTCTTCTGGCACTTTTTGAAGGTGTTTAACCAAAGCTCTGCACGTCCCTGATACTGCCAGTTTTGTGGAGCAGGGAAGGGTGTGGGAAAATGCACAACCAAAACGTCAGGTACATCCCGTCATTTAGAAGCTAACTCAGCTCACATTAATTGCTGGTCACGAGTGGCCAGGGGGTTCTCTAAGAGCCGACCCTCAGTTTGCAGAGGGACTCTTAGTTTGCAGAGGGTCGCTTCAGCCTTGCAGGCAGAGAAGAGCTATGGGTTGTAAAGCAAAGTAAGCTACTGTTAATCCTTAAGCTGCTGAGAAAGCTGCTGACAGCCTGTTCTCATTCTCCTAGGCTTACAACTTTGAATTTCTTTATTTCTACATTCTTATTTCTGGAATCTACATTTCTATATTCTTATTCTTGGACATACACACACACACACACACACACACCAGTTGTATACTTTAAATATGTTCAGTTTATGTCAGTTAAATCTCCATAAAGCTATTTATTAAAAAGATTTCAAAACCTTAAAGGAAGCTAGGCTGCGGCTGCTGTGACCCTTCAGTGGTGAGTCTCTAAAATGCTTTTCCCTTGCTGTGGGTATTGGTCATTTGCAGTATTTCTGCCCATTTCTCAGCATCCAGTGTCTCTGTAGAAAGCTGCCTTCCACGGTACAAACCAGCCTAGGACAGCTGGTTCGCACCTACTGTAGGAAGTGCTCCCTGGACCTGCAGTTGTAACGGTGCATCCATGCACTTTTGGAGGCCTCTTGCTGCTGCGTGGACCACTCCAGTCAGATGGTAGTCTAGCTTGCTCATGGAGAGACAGTCAACCCACAGAGTGATCTCTGGAGGATGGCGGCAGCCTGTGAGAGTGGATCGTGAAAGCCACTTTGCTAGGTAGCCCGAGGTGAAGGGAAGGAGCCTGCCATGTGTTTCGGTTCAGGAATGGACCTGAAAGTCCTGTGTAAGGAGACGGCCTTGCCCCAGCTTCCACCCCATCTTGGAACTTTCCAAACCGCCCCTCTTCTCATCCTTGCTAAAAATGGTTTGAGGCGAGAGAGGTCTGCTGTGTCCTGATGTGCTGTGAGTTTCCTGCCAACTGGACTCAAGCTGGAGTCCTTCCAGAAGAGGGAACCTCAGCCGAGAAAAGGCCCCTGCTGTACTGGCCTGTGGTGCATTTTCTTGCTTGATGATTGGTGTGGGAGGGCCCTGCTCATTGTGGGTGGTGTCACCCTGGGCTGGTGGTCCTGGACGCTGTAAGGAAGTTTGCTGAGCAGACCACGAGGACCAAGCCAGTTAACAGCAAACACTCCTCCATGGCCCCTGCTTCAGCTCCTGCTTCCAGGTTCCTGCCCCAACTTCCCTGGTTGATTGTCTTAGGCTGTCAGGGGAAAGGAGCTTCCGCTTTGTCATGGTCTTTTATTATAGCAATGGAAACCCTAAAACAACCATGAAGCTTTACTGTGCCCCTCTAATCATCTTATCATTCCCCAGGGGCCTTGTATGTGTAGTTTAGCTTCTCATTTGGGATTATGGCCATAGTTGGTAGCGATTTCCTTGGAGCCATGGCTGAGGCTGCGACAGACATTCAGTAAGGTCTAATACTAATGATGTTGATTGGCCCTTCCCGACTATTAAATAAGATTTGTGCTGTGTTTGGGGTCATCACAGTTGTGAGCCGACTTTGTTACTATAGTTTTGTACCTGGATTCCTTCCTGCATTGCAGGGCTGTAGCCACTCCTAGTTTCCTAGGAGGTGGCTTCCTGCTGCTGTCGCTTGGGTTTTTATTACTGTTTGTCCCTGCTCCTCTTTTTAAGTCAGTGCTGTCTGGTTTGCCTTATGATTCTGTCTTTTCTAAACATCATAGAACTTAGTTCTTTGTAACAGTTGTTCTTTATCGTCAGAGCTAGCTTGCTTTCTTCTTTTTTCCTCCCTCCCTCCCTCCCTCCCTTTCTTCCTCCCTCCTTCCTTCCATAGTTCCTTTAACTACTTAGTGGGACTGCTTTCTCTATTTTTTTTTAATGGAAGAGTTAAAATGCTTATTTTTAGGATGCCTCATAGCCCATAGGTTTTAGGGTTCTTAGAACTCCTGGAGAGAAGTAGGGTGGATAGCATTTGTAGCTACAGAAGATAAGTCAATCAGATGTAAAGTGGGTGGACCAGTGTGACAGATTCATGGCAGAATCAGAGCACAGGCTGTGGCAATCCACTCTGTTGTCTGGGTGCTGAACATTCAAGATCTGCTTTTCTCCTAAGGAATACCATTGACTTATTATCGGGATTATACTGGCAGGTAATACAGGAATGAGGATTATAGTAAGTCATGTATTAGATATTTATATTCTTTCCTTTACATTATTCAATAGGGAGCTCTCAGAAATACATTAATCAAAAGCAACCATATACCGTATTGCCAGTAAACTTACAGGAAACTCAGGCTAATAGGTTAACTGCGTGCATGCGTGTGTATACTTTTTTGGGGGGAGAGGGGAAACACAGGATCTTTCCATGAAGTCCCAACTAACCTGGAACTTACTATGTAGACCAGGCTGACCTCAAACTCACAGAATTCCAACCAGCATTTGCCTCCAGAGTGACGGAATTAAAGGTGTGCACCACCACACCCAGTGTGTGTACATTCTTTAAAAAAAAATATAGGATGCAGAAGTCTATCAGTTGTGTTGAACACTGATATTTGAGCGGGAAGCGTGGAGTGGCTATTCTGCTCTCACTCCTGACAGTTCAACAGCCTTCACGCTGTAGTCGTAGGGAAGTCTGTATTGAGAGGCCGCTGCGTTAACATTGGCAGGTATTATTCTGATCCTGAGTCCCTCAAAGAGTATCCATATTTCCTTAAAAAGAAGAAAGACCACAGATTTACATTGTAACATAGAGCTCTTTCCAGATGGTTCATTGCCGAAAACATTCTCCTATTACAATTTATTCCAGATTTTGTGAGATTCCTCTTAAACAACGTTATATTTTTGATATACGATGCCTCTTTTTTGAAATGTAAGTTTTGGGAAGATGCAAGTTTTGGAAGTTTTTGTTGACTCGTAAGGCAGAGTTAGTGTTTGGGAGTTTGATCAGCAGTCTGTTTTGGGACTGGATGGTGAGGGGAGTGGAGTCATTTCCTTTTTATACCTTTCTAGAGCTCTTCTCCTCTGGGTTGGTGACTGGAAATCAGTCTCCTGTCGTGAGGACATGGGTACTGTGTTCTTGTGACATGTAGCTGTGGAGTATAGTCAGACAGAGGCAGGTGTATATTCTGACCCTATTCCTGGGTACCTCTTTCAGTTTGTGATAGCTAGATCTGATTAACTATAAGACAGAATGAAAAGTAATGGAGTAATAAAAAAAGATCTCTGAATATGTGTGGGTATAAAATGACATTAGTAATTTTCCTGTATGTCATAAGGAAGAAAAATGGAGGGAGGAGAATCCCACTCAATTAATAACAAAAGATGACAAATAAATAGCCAAATTAGCATACAATATGTGAGATGTCCCAAAACAGCCCTAGAAATTCATTTGTTTCACAAGGTTGAACATGACCAAGGAGTCATTCCTGTTACATGTAGACTCATTGTTGTGGAAGAATAAATTCTTCCTAGATTCATTTGTAATAAATGAAACACCAATGTTCTAGAGTTTAGATGAAAGACTAAATATGTGAGCATAAAGTCCTAAAAATTAATGTTATTGAACACAGTGTCCCTAAGCAGATTTAAAATCGTGCCGTTAAAATAATAGCAGTCGGCAGTGTCCTTAACCAGTTCTTAAACGTGGTCTTAAAGTACAGAACTTGATCATGGAACAGACGAAAGAATTAGAAAAAAATCCAGACTAGACCTAAAATGTCTATGACTTTAGTGAATGGTGAAAATAAATGAAAGGGAAAGGGGTTGTCACTTGGTGAATGTGTGAGGGGCAGCTGGGTGGGGGCGCACACGATGTTCTCGCTGGAGTAATGAGTTCCCTGTAAAACTGAAGCCGCTACACTGCTGGAAAATGCCCATGAGAACACTGGGTCCTTAGAATCAGGATAGTTCTGTAAAGCATGGTACCAGATGAAGGCAGAGCCTTGGAATAGATCTGGCTATATCAAAATATTACCTGTTTTCTTAGCAAATGAAATATGAGGATTTGGAAAATGTGAAAAATTAAAAATTGTGTATTTTAAAAGGGTTAAAAAAGAAAGTCTTGAAAGCTAGGCATAGTGACACACACCTTTAATCTCAGCAGAGGGAGGCAGAAGCAGGCAGATTTCTGAGTTCAAGGCCAGGCTGGTCCACAAAGTGAGATCTAGTGCAGCCAAGAGCATAATGATACCTTGTCTTGAAAAGCAAAAACAAATACCACCACCACCACAAGTCTTGTAATCCCAGTTAAATACCTAGAAAAGGCGCCGAAGGGTGCCTACGTCTTGGAAAGCAGGAAGGGGAGGGGAAGAAATCCCTAATGGAGCTGGGTTATGAGAATGTTTTAAAATTAGATGGTGCATATACTCAGTTATTGAACTGTACACTTTAAATAGGCGTGGTATTTGAATTATATCTCAATAAAGCATTTCAAATTTTTTTAACTGGGAAAAAAATCTCAGTCGATGGATAGTTGAAAAAGACAAATGTGCCTGACTAGTAGCCTAAGAAATGCTTCACTTTTGTGTTAATAAACATGCAAATTAAGTCAACAGTGAGAAGCTAGTATTTAAAATATTGCATTTGACAGATGTTGAGAAACTTCTGGGTGTGTGATGGTTTGTGATCCCAGCTAACCAGGAGGCGGAGGTGGGAAGTTTTAGGCTAGCCGGAACAGTAGAGCAGGACCGAGATGTAGGTCACTGGTAGGAAGAGCACTTGCCCAGCATGTGTGGCCCTGGGTTCTTCCCCAGCACTGAATGAAGAAAGGCAAATCCTGGCTGGGCAGTGGTGGCGTGGCCAGCGCCTTTAATCCCTGCACTCCCGAGGCAGAGGCACGTGGATGTCTGTGAGTTTGAGGCTAGCCTGGTCTACAGAGCCAGTTCCAGGATAGCCAGGAACTACACAGAGAAATCCTGTCTGGAAAAACCAGCCAACCTACCAGAGCCCATCCTGAGTGTCAGAAGTTGAAGACCTTAGCATGAGGAAGGGGATCTGTTCTTATGTAGGTGAGCCAAGTGTGAATCGACTCACCTGTGTGGTGAGGCCAGAAGGGAGGGCAGCCCATGCCTGTGTGCACTCACAAAACAGCAGCTCCACAGCCAGACTGTCCTCAAGGCTGTGTGCACTTATTCTGCTGAAAGTTCCTTCAGCTTAGTAACTATGGTCTCAATTTCTGTCGGCCTGAACGTCAGTCACAGTTGAGGGTTGGTTCTCGTATAAACCACTTTACAGGAATTGATTTTTTTTTTTTTTTTTTTGGTTCTGAGGATCAAACCCAGAACCTTGCAATAGTAGGAAAGTACTCTTGAGGTATAGCCCAGCCGAGCCTGCTTTGTCCCTTTCTTAAGAAGTTGTTTGAAACTCCCCTGAAGGTGTATTTAACCCGTTAATATATCCAGCTAGGATTTAGCCCTCTAGTGGCCAGTGAGGCTCAAAAAGTACAACAGAGAACTTGTTGATTGTAGTGTGCTGGCAAAATTCATGTTTTGGGGGTCAGGAGAACCTTCACAAAGCAGTTACTGCAGGTCAGTGGGGGAAACGATGGTTAGCACCTGGTAGAAGTCTGTGCCGGGGAGAAGAAGACACGATGTTGTCATGCACTGGTGTCTGCACCATGCAGGAGTTCAGGGCGGCCCAGATTTGTGTCTCTGAGCATCAGTGTGAGAAGACAGGGAGCAAGCAGACTCGCTGCAGGAGTTCCCATGCTCTGGGATGGGGATTTTACTGCTGCTTTTCTTGCAGGTGAGGATAATTTCCTTCTACATTTTAAGATTTGCTTTTACACTTAAGATATTTTAGGGTTATTAGCACATGGTAAATCTTTCCTGAAAGAACTGCTCTTTTGTTGAGCATGTTTTTACTTCCACTGTTAAAATAGTGCGAGGTGGCAAAATTGATACGGCTTCTTTTAGTGTGTCTGTTTTCGTAGTGGTTTGAAATCTCTTCTCTATCTTCTTTTCCTTTGGGGGTTTCCTTAAAGCTCAGTTGTTACCCAAGTCTCAGTTTTCCTGCCTCTGCCTCCAGCGCCGGGGATTGCTGTCCTGTGGTGTTACACTCTGCTCTGGAAGGCTTTGGTGAGGACGTTCCTAACTAGAATCTGTCCTGGTGCCGGGGATTGCCGTCCTGTGGTGTTACACTCTGCTCTGGAAGGCTTTGGTGCGGACGTTCCTAACTAGAATCTGTCCTGGTGCCATTTGGACCATTGACTCCTTTTCTCAGGGAAATGTGGCGTCACTCTCACGGTGTGCTGCGCTACGACACGTGCTAGCACGACACCTCTAAAGTGGTAATTTACACTTTACACTTGTCTTCCTGATAGTAAGATTGAACGCCTTTTTGCGTTAATTTTTCTCACGTTCCTTCTCCTTGTCTATTTGATACTGTCATGCTGCGCTTCCCTTGGCCTGCTTGTCCTTTTCTCTGTGACTTACGGAATATTATTCAAATGTTGTAATGCTTTGTCAGAGAAAACCTCCTCCTAACCTGTGTTTTTTACTCATTTTTATAGTGTTTTTAACCAGAAAATTTCATCTTTCTACTGCTGCATAGAAAACATAAGTTTTGCATGTCTTATTTTTCTAAACAAATTTTTCTTTATTTATAGAGAGCCATCAATAGAGTAGTATTAAATAAAGTTCAACATTTGAAAATAATTAAAAATGGTGTTGATGTTGCAGACATGAGGGAATGGTTCATCTAGCTGCTCCTTGCTTTGTCTTGTCTGCCTTTGCTCACTGAAAGTGGTATTCACTTTTTAAATAATGAATTTATGTTCTGACAAGGTTTTTTTTTTTGGTTCACCGCAAAATCAAGCAAAAAGTAGGAAAAATTCCTATATACCCTCTGCTCCAACAAACATGTCCCGTACCAGAGGGTATATTTGTTAAAATCAATGAACATATCAATGTCACCCAAAGTCCATAGTTCAAGTCAGGTTCACTCATAGAATTTGGATCATTTTATAATGGCGTACATCTACCATTGTAGAATCATACAGAATAGTTTGGGTGTTTTTGCTAAGTGAAAAAAATCCTATTTTTACCTCTTCTTGATGTCCTCCTCCAGCTCTGATCACCTCTGGTCCCTTCACTGTGTCTATGAGTTTACTTTTTAAAGGAAGTGTTATTTAGAATCTGAAAGTATGCCTCCTGCCCTCTTTCACTTACTAATGTGTACCATGAGTGTGTTCACATCTTTTGGGCAATGGTATCGCGGTGTGGACCGGGGGGGGGGGGGGTTGCTTGTGTGAGGCAGGTACTCGAGCCATGTCCCTAGCCCTCTCTTTACATTGTGTTTTGATAGAGGGTCTCACCGAGTTACTCATTCTGGTCTAGTGCTTGCTCTGTAACCCAAGCAGGATTTGCATTTATGCTCTTGATGTCTCAGCCACTGTGAGGACTGTGCCGCAGGCCTAGCTCT
Organism: Chionomys nivalis; assembly: GCF_950005125.1. Classification (NCBI taxonomy): domain Eukaryota; kingdom Metazoa; phylum Chordata; class Mammalia; order Rodentia; family Cricetidae; genus Chionomys; species Chionomys nivalis. The sequence continues at coordinate 63,380,932 of NC_080088.1, forward strand.
CTGTTTTCATGGCGTGGTAGTTCATTTCTCTTTAGTGTGAACTATAGCCCAGTGCCTGGGTGTTCTACACTTTTCCCACCCACCTAGTGCAAGACGTGACAGCTGCTTCACTCTTTGGCATTTTGAACAAGCTGCTACAGCATCCGTGTATAGGCCTCTGATTGTGTGGACACGAGCTTTTAACTCCAGGAGCGTGATCTCAGGAGTGTGTGAGTATGTTGATGTCATTAGGAACTGCTAAGGATTTCCACGTCCGTCTCCCTTTGCCTTCCCGTTGCTGTGAATGAGCTTTGTGTTGCTCCTTACCAGCACCCGATGCTGCGGTGGTCTGGTTTCTATCATTGTCTTAGGTGTGCTGGTGCTTCTCCTTGGGGTTTACTGGCTGTGGAGCTGTTGTTTATCCCATGCGCTGGCCATCTTAGTATCGTCAGTGAGCTACCTCCTCAGAGATTTTGCTTCTTTAAAAATCAGACTTATTTTCTCCTTACTGAGTTTTAACTTCTTTTTGTATTTTGGTTAACTTTCCTTTGTTAATTTTTTTTTTCTTTTTCTCTGCACTATGGATCGATAGCCCATGGCCTGCATGCTTGGCAGTTGCTCTACCCTGAACTGTATCCCTAGATCAAACAGTCCTTTACCAAAGAAGGTCTTTGTAAATGTTTTTTCTCTGACTATGGTTTGTCTTCCTGTTCTCTTGAGAAATGTTTACTTTTAAGTGAATGATAGGTGTATTTATTTGTGACCGTAGTTTGTGATGAATTGGTGAATATTTTTACATAGAAAATCAAGACTGTGCGGGACTTGATAGTCCACCTGCCTATAAGTGTAGTATTTACTGTCCAGAAGCCGTGATTGCAGCGCTGAAGCTGGCCTGTGCTGTAGGTAAGATCAAGACTCCAGGAAAGTCATTCACCCCTCCCCCCTCCCCCACCTCTCTCCGTCTGGGATTGATTGACCTCTCTCTGTACTGGGATTGACCAGTGAGATTTAGCCCAGCCAAGCGTCTGTAAAGCTTAAGTAGTAGTTTAGTTTTCCTCTGTGAATTGTGTTAAACACAATGTTAAACACAAAATATTTAATCTTACGGGTCACAGAAATTCTTTATGCCTCACCAGTACAGTTAATGTGATTGCATGTGGTTAAGGAAAAAAAATATTTTTTACGTGTAGTCCAGGCTGGCCTCAATCCCAATCCTCCAGCCTCAGCCCCCTAAGTGCTGAGTTTTTACTTCTGTGTCACCACCCCTATCTTATTCTCCTTTTAGTTTTATGGGCTGCCTGTAATCTAATCACTTTATTTTATTGGAAACTTTAAAAAACACTTAATCTCACCTTAGAAGTACATTGATTCAAAATATCAGGGCTGAAGTGTTTTCAATATTGAAAGCTGTTTTGTAATCATATTAAAACCCGCCTTGGCTGGGAGTGGAGCACACCTTTAATCCCAGTACCCAGGAGGAGAGGCAGGCAGATCTCTGTGAGTTCTAGGCTAGCCTGGTCTACGTACTTCTGGGACAGCTAGTGACATACAGAGAAATCCATCTCAACAAACAAACAACAATAAAAGCCTCCGTTTATCCTTGCCCTTCTCTGTGACCATTTACTGTCTTGTGCTTGCCTGCTGGGCAGCTTCTGGCTCCCTCACTTTGCTCTGCTGCCTTCATTTCTGAACCACATATGTGGCCTTTCTTCCATCTTTGTCAATTCCCTTCACTCCCCGCCCCTTACCTTCCTTTCCCCAGCTCTTGACATCTTTTTAACTGGAGCTTTGCAGAGAGCTCAGGATGCCCGGCGCCCTCTGCCTCCTGTTTCACCACCTTAGTGCAGGTCTGTCCACCGTGCCCTTCTCCAAATTCTGACTTTTAACATCAAAGTGTTCCAAAGTTTAGCCCTCTTTTTTTGACGTGTGGTCTCAAGTCTGTTGATACTGTCTTTGTATCTATGATCCTTTTTTTTTTCAAATATAATTTATTTTTATTTTATGTTTACTGATATTTTGTCTTCAGGTATGTCTGCAAGGGTGTCGGAACTGGAGTTACAGATGGTTGTGAGCTGCCATGTGGGTGCTGGGAACTGAGCCCAGGTCCTCCCTCTAGAGGAGCAGCCAGTGCCCTTACCCATGGAGCCGTCGCTCCAGCCCTGCATTCTTCGCTCACATCTCCATCTTGCCTGAGCTCTGGACTCTATTTTATCTGCCTGTTTGCTCTCACAGCATGTATACCTAGTACTATTTCCAGATAAATGTACAACTGAATTCTAGATCTTCTCTCCCTAAACTGGTGCTGCTGAGTTTCCTGGTTTCGCTTGATTGTAACTCTATCCCTTTTGTGCTTTAGCCAAAGCCTCAGTCTCACCCTTGATTATACATTACCCATGCATTTGTGTGCACATACATGTACTTGCGTGTTACACACAGCTCACCAGGAAATCGTCTGGCTGAGCTTCCAGGGGATGGCTAGAATCTGGGGAGTTTTCACCATGGTGGGTGTTGGTTTGACCAGCCTCCTCTCTTAAGTGGGTGCTGCTACCTCCAGCTGGTCTTTCTGCTTCCTGTTTTGTCTCTTTACACTCTTCTACTCAGTAGCCAGACTGCGTCTTGGCAAAATATGCCCTACTGTTACCTCTTCTCTGGTTCAGACTGTCGGCGGTCGGCGGAGGTCATTCCTTTCTCTGGGCCTGTGAGGCTCTCAGTGTGATGAGGTTCTCTGTTAGCTCCCTGTAGCCTTTCTTTCTGTTCTAACCATGTTGCCTTCCTGCTGTTTCCTGGACACACCAGGGCTGCTGCACTGGTTGGTTTTACAACAGCCCTTCCTGATGGCTCACTACCTTACCTCAGGCCTTTGATCAAATGCCGCGTTCTTGGGGAATTCTTCTAGATACCCTGTTTGAAACTGTAGCCCAGACCAGCTTCTTTTACTCTTCTCGCCCTCCCCCGTCACCTTATGTATCCAGTTGATCGTTTATCATGTCTGCTGTTTACTGCCTGGGTTCCCTTAGGATGGCAGGAGTCATTGTCTCACAGACCTGTAGTGTGCATGCTCGCTCCTTCGTGTTTGTCTCTCTGAGAGACATAGTGTCTCATTATATAGTTCATGTTGGCTTTGAACTTTCAGTGTCCTCCTTGGAGTCCCAAGCGCTGGGTTACAAGTGTGCACCATCATGCCAAATTTTTTTTTTTAAACTTTAATTTGTTGAGGCAGTAGGGATTGAGCCCAGGGTCTTACACATGCTAACAAACATCTGTCATCGATCACATCCCCATCCCAATTGTTGTGTGTGCGCTCCTTTATGTGCAGCTGCATGTATGTGCACGCATGTCGAGACCATCCACCTTGTGTTTTGAAGTAGGGTCTCTCACTGACCTAGAGCTCACCAAGGCCAGGCTGGCCGGCAAGCCCGGGGGTCTTCCTGTCTCTCCCTGATTACCTGCACCTGTTGTGACTTCATTTCTTTTGAGACAGGGTGACTGTATGTAGCCTTGGCCTCTGACTCTCAGAGATCAGCCTGCCTCTGCCTCCTGCCTGTGTTAACTTTGTGTGTGGATATTAGAGATCAAACCCAGATCCTGTGCTCACAAGGCAAACTTTGCCGACTGAGATGCTTTCCAGTTCCTCTGCTAGAGTAAGAAGTGCTCTTAAACACCGCACTGTCTCTCCAACTCGAAAAGATTTATTCTTTTTATAATTATATGTATATGTGTGTCCTAGTGTGGATTTGTACTCTAGTACAGTGTCCATGGAGGCCAGAAGAGGACATCGGATCCCCTGGAGTTGGAATTACAGGCCTTTAGGGGCATTTAGTGTGAGTACTGGGAAACAAGCTTGGTTCTTCTATAAGAACAGATGAGTCCTTATCCACTGAGCCTTCTCTCCAGTCCCATTAGGGCCTGCTTTCAAATGCAGAGCTGTCCTGTGTGCTAGCATTATACACACTTCTCATGGCCAGCCGTCCGTCCTTCCTTCCTTCCTTCCTTCCTTCCTTCCTTCCTTCCTCCCTCCCTCCCTCCCTCCCTCCCTCCCTCCCTCCCTCCCTCCCTCCCTTCCTTCCTTTTTTATGACTTTTATGTGGGTGCCGGGGATCCAAATGCCAGTCTTAGATTGTCAAGCTTCAACACTAAGCCATCCATCTCTCCAGTCCCACAGTTTTAAAATGTTTTGTTCACCTAGACGTCATCCACCCATCCACGTGTCTTTCCATTTAGTGAAGGATACTTGCTGGTTCCCTAACTGAACTAGAATAGACTGGTAAGAGAGCCACAGCTCCTGTCTCTCGGTCTCGACACACTGAACACTAACCGACGGTTATACTGTGTCAGGCCCTCAGTCTGAAGTGAGCACAGTTGTCACTTCATTCACTTTTAAATTATGTGTGTGTGTGTGGAAATGTGCACGTGCAGGTGCACGCTACCAAGGAGTCCGGAAGAGGACACTGGATCCCTTGAAACCGTAGCTGTAGTTGGCTGTGAGCCTCCTGACGTGGGTGTGAGGAACTGAGCTCGGGTCTTTTGCCAGAGAAGTTCATGCTTTAACCCCTGCGCCATCTCTTCACCCGTCACGATTTTACTAGCCCATGTTGTTCATAGTATGAAATGGCTTTTCAACCTTGCCTGTTTATTATGCTTTTTAAAGTGTTGTTCTGTGCCCTTCTGAGCTGTGTGAGATCACAGGCTTTTAATGGAGATGCAATACTGAGTGATACGCCTTTGTAAGCATAGGTGTTTTATTTTCATTAAAAGGTTTTATCATTCAGTAATTTGCTAAGGTTTCTTCCAGTTTCTTGATTTGGGGTTGTTGCTCGTTTCCTCTTAATTTTTTCTTTCTGTAGTTCTGCGCTTTTCTCATGTGATAAATACAACATCATGTACAAAGGTCTAATGCAGACTGTAAAATGCCAGAAAATGGAAGGGTAGACTTCTCGTCACTAGGTGTTCCTAGGGGTGTGTTTGCTAATGGAGGAACCTGCAAAGTTATAGCTGTGAATGTGGAGAGAATCTCGAAAGGCTGAATTTATGTTTGTCCAATCTGCTGTGATTTTTGGGGGATGAGGGGGAGTGGTCCCGTGTATCACCAACCATTAACCTGAAAAGCATATTTGGGAGCAGCTGTGTTTCATCTTAGCAGCAGTTTTGTCTCAGCCTGACCTAGGAGCATCAACCCTCCCCCCCCTTGCTTCCTTTCTCCTTTGGAGTCGGTTGTCAGTCACAGCTGCTTTCGGTTGCTCAGTCATCCTAATAGTCCCCCAGCCATAGTATTCTTCCCCCATGGAAATACCTTTACTTTTTCCAAGCCATGATGTCTATAGTGCTCTCTAAAGCTATTGATGAAACCTCCAGTAATAATGTAAGCACCGAATCTGAGGTTCTTGGGTAAATTTGATTTTATCTCTTTATGCAGTGCTCCAGACCTGATAGTTTTCCTGTCAAACCCCAGAGCAGTGATAATAGTTCTTGGGAGTAGAGTGACCTTGTAGAGCACTAACTTAAAAAGTTTCTTCTGAAGGAAGTTTGCCCGTGCAGTGCATGTATGATGTTAAGACAGAAGACTCCTGGCTGTTGTGTCTGGGCTCAATTGCAGGCAGCCGTATGTAGCCTGTGTTTGTGTGTTTCCCTAAGCGTTCTCTTTCCTCTGTTGGACCACTTCCCTTCATTCCCCTCCTTCTCCTTCAAACCCTGTCAGGTGGAAGAACGCTCACGGTTGTCACTGCTGACTCATTGATCCCCGTGTAACAAGTGGGCTTTCTTTTGCCACCTTTTCCTGTGGCATGATGTTAACTCCTACAGTAATTAACCTGGCATCTCACATGCTTGAATTCACTAACTCCCCGAACAAGAAATACAGGCTGTTAGGGGAGGAAGAAAACATGCGAATACGTTCCTGAACTAGTTTTGAGTTTTATGAGGAGGAAAAATAAGATAATCTCATACCCGATGGAAATGTCTCTAGTGGCTCTTTAGGTTGGTGTCCTGTCAATAGCGGGTATTTGCCATTGTGCACGATAAACATTACTGTCTGCACACAGAGGAGATGCCAGGTGTGGCTGAGAAGTCACTTGCCTGTCCTGGAGAGAAGGAGAATCCTGGGGACAAAGCCCCCGTGTATCTACAACCACTGTGCAGAATAGAATAGTCTAGATAATAAACACAAGCTAGCCTTTATTTTTTATTTTATTTTATTCTATAGTTGTGAGTTGGGATTTACCGAGTGATTGATGATTGTGTAATGGCTGGAGGATGTGGTCCTACTCTCCCGACCAGCTGCTTGTGTTCCTCTCTGTACATTGGTTTGCTTGCAGTTTAGACTGTGTTCTTCCCCATCTACTGTGGTTTTACTGTGGATGATGGTGACAGGCGAGGACTTGAGAGGTAAAGAACTATGTTTTTTAAGTTACAACCCCTTTCTTTTGGAAAATTATTTTTATTTTGGGAGAGTGGCAGGGTATTTTGTAATCTGTATGAAGTATGTAACTGTTCCTCCTAAAATATTGTTCATCAAACAACTGACAAATCCCACCATTTTGTATTCCTGTGTTACATGATGAACACAGAGGCTAGGTACTCTGAGGGAGAATGAAGTTGTTAACAGAAAAGACTTTATGTTTTATACGTTGTTTTTTTCATTCATTCATTCATTCATTCATTCATTCATTCATTCAGTCAACTAATTCTGTTGAAAGCACAAGCAAGAGCTTGAAGGAAAAAGAGAATCAATTTAGGTTTTGGATTTGTTTTGAATGCTATTGTAACAGAACGTTAGATCTTAGAATAATACTGCAGGCGCACCAAGGCCGAGCTGCAGCTTTTATGGGTGATGGAGTGGAGACTGAGGAGCTTCACATTCTGTAGGGGTTTATTTTTGCTGACATAGTTACTTCATTTTTTCTTTCTCATTTTAGAGTTTCTCATGGAGCCTGCAGGTTGGTTGGTTCCAGTCGGAGGAAATAAGAGTAGTTGCGTTCCTAAGGTGATTGGGGAAGGCAGACCTTTTAATTCCATTCATTGGGACTTAAAAGAAAGTTTCAGGGCAACTCTATGATTTGTAGTGCCTCGGGATTGATCTCGTGTGCTGAGTCCTGGCTTGCTTTTGTTCTGACTTCAGTATGGGTTTTCCTGTGTTTGCTCGGCTCTGAGGGGTTCTGAATGCCAAACCATCATGTCAGAGTCCTTGGCCTGAGGTTGGGAGACCTTGGCTGTGTACTCAGCTCTGCCATGTAGATGTCGTCACCAGCTGCTAAAGCTTTCACAAAGTCTTCAAAATGGGTCACATTTTCTACGGTAGACCTTGTGGTCTGTATTTTATAGATGGAATGGTTCATATAGCTAGTCAGATACAAAGTCTGCGTTTATTAAAAACCCCATTCCCTGATCTCTCAATATAGAGACTTCACAGAGCTCCGCTAGAGCGGATCTGGATAGGAATCATGATAGAAATGCTTTAGTGAGAAATTTCTTTTTAAGAAATGGCTTTCCAGGGTTTATGCTCATTGTCACGGGGAGCTGTGTCTTGCTGGGGGGACTTTGTGTCACTCTTTTTTGCCACTAGCCACGGGGCTGCCTTTGGATCAGTGAGCTGTCCTTGATCCTGCCATTGTCCTTTCTTTGCAGAGAATAGTCCAGTATTGCTCAAGTTGGAAAGGACTGTTGCGCTCAAAGAGGAAGTTGGCTGGGGGCTGACATTTAACCGTGGCACACAGCAGTTCTTTAGAGTATAAATACTCATCTATGTCCTTTCTACCAAACAAGAGCTACAAATGTTAGTTTCAAAAGCCGTACATTATATGCATGCATACACAGACATACATGTGTGAGTGCTTTTGTGGATGGTGTTGGGATCCCATCCAGGGCCTTGCTCATGATAGTGAAGTATTTTATTAATGAGCTTCCTCTCAACCCTGTACAGTGTTTTGAGTATTTATCATTACTTTATATTTGATATCTCCCTAGCAGGTAGTCAAGGCTTGGAGTCTCCAGTCTGCCTTTAATTGCCGGAGGACATTTGTGTGCTTGTTAGTGATCTTGAATATCTTGTTCCTGCACTTTTCATTGCATAATTGTGTGACCTAGTTTGACGAATCCATTGTAAGGATATTGCCAGAGTTGGAGTGAAGGGTGTTGTTGCTTTGCCTTAAAAAAAAAAAGCAGGTAGCCAGGTTGACCTTGAATTTGAGGTGCTCTTGTCTCAGCCTGAAAGTCAGAGTTAATGCACTTGCTTCTGGACTCTGCAGATCTCCGAGTGTCTGCGCTGCTGGGGACAGCTCAGACTGTCAGAAAAGTGACAGTGGCAGAGGTGTGCACCATGTGTGCTGGGAACTCAGGGGCCTTTTGTCATGCCTTAGAGAGAGGGAGGGCCACTTCTTGGGGAGTTGTCTGAATAAATGTACCACTGTTGAAAATGCTGAGCTTATCCAGAGGTATACTTAGAATGCAAATCCTTCTCTACAATGCCTGTTCTCCAATCCCCGTTCTTCTGCATTATATAGTTCACGTCACATTTACCAGTCTGGGTTTCAACAGGGTTTTTTTTGGAATTAACATTATCCTAATTGTGTAATTTTCTTCTTCCTCTGTGTAATAATTTAATATCATGTACATGTTTCCCTGTCAGTAAGATGGACTTCATTTGTTTATTTATTTTGAGATGAGGTGTCGCCAGGCTTAGAACTCCTAGGCTTAAGCCTCCTCCCACCTCTGCTTCCTGAGTGCTGGGATTCCCAGCATGCCTTGCAGCCTCTTTTAAGAACTTGCTCCCTTCCCTAAAGAGAAGAAGCTATCAGTTATCTAGGTTTTTCTGGCTGTTGGACATCTTAGTTTTAGGTCAGTTGCAGTCTCCTTATGGAGATGGGTTTATTTGTCTCGGGTGTGCGGTGAGTTTAAATGATGGATAGGTGAGAATTCTATTTCCCAGGCTGAGGGAACGATGTGTAGTTAGAACAGCACTTGAAGACCGTGGCCAGCTTGTGGCCCAGGAAGCAGCATTCTGGCTTCTGTACTGTGTATTTGCCGCCTCCTGTGTTCTTGAAGCATATGCAAGAGGATCTCAGTTATAATGGCGCATGCTTACTGAATAACTAACAGGATTTTAAATCTTGGAGATTTGGAAGCTTTAAAAATGTGTGTCCTTAGATGGAACTGATAAAGTATTTATTCAAAGGTCACCCAAGGTATTTATGGAAATAGGAAATAGGGTTTATATCCTGGTTGTCTTTTGTTTGGTCCATTGCTTGAGAAGAAGAAGGTAGTCTCCCATTACTATCCAATTAAAGCAAAATTTGATTAGTTCTTAAAATAACGGTTGGAAAATGGCTAGGACATCAGTAGGAGTACGGAAATGGCGTGGGGACTATGGTTGGCTCTGCAGTGGAAAGTCGGCACGCCTAAGGTTGGGATCCTGTGGCCAGCACACACAGAGAACATGTGTAACTTGTGTTTTATTACACATCATTCTTAGTGTAAAATCTTACCCTTAACACGTTCTAATTGCAGCTGCTTCATTTGGCGTGTGACCTTGTGGCCTCAGCTGCTTTCTCTTTGTCGTTAAGAGCATCTGGCTCACTGTTTACTTTTTTCTTTTTGTGCGACCTAATCTTTGCTGATTTTCCTATATTAAAATTCTATCGACAGGAGAAAAGGGATCTTTATAAGCTATTTCTCATAGTAAAAGCCCCTTTGACTGTTAGTGCATTGCTCTTTGGTCTCATATACTTCACTATCTACAAATCAGAGTCAGTTAAGGCCCAACTATTAAAATGTTTTACTCTATTTTTCTTTTTGAAAGTAGGCGTTTGGATGATTTTATTTGACTAATGTGTCCTTTCTGTATTTTCTGGTATCTTGCTTACATACCCTAACTCATTTTTTAAAACACAAACAGTTCAGAATACTGTTACTAATTTGAATCGTATTAGTGATTAAATGTAAGTTAGCCTGGGGACAGTAAAATGGCTTGGTATTAAGACCACTTGCTCCTCTTCTAGAGGACCTGGGTTTGATTCCCTTCACGGCATCAGAAGCCTCAACTGTCCCAACTTCTACTTCAGGGGATCTGACACCACTGGGCTCTGTGGGCGCTTGTGTGTATGTGCACAAAACCACATGCAGACATACATAATTACATGTAATTAAAAATAAATGTTAAAATAGTTTGCCTAATGTATTTTCTTGTTGACCTAACCTATTATCTGTGCCATTGCATGATCATTAAATTTACATAAAGGATATTCATATCTATGTCTTCACTTAGAATGGAAAATTATTTTTCAAGAGTAAAGTATACCTTTAAAGAAATAAACTAACTGACTTTGTATTCAATTTTCCTAGGGCTGCTTTGGAAGAAGTAGAGGGAGATGTGGCGGAGCTGGAACTAAAACTCGATAAGGTAAACTTTGAAAAACATTTATTCTTATTTTCCCTAGTGAACGGGTAGTGCCCTCACTCGGAGCTGGTTTATGTCACTGGGATCTCTGTGTGAGTAGGTGCTGTCCTCCTGATTGGACACCGGAGGAAATGAAGCCTAGAGACAGACAGTAGCTTGCCTGTTCAATTGTCAGAACAAGGATTTGTGTCCACATCTGACTTCAGAAGCCACAGAGGTTCCTTTAGGTAGAAGTTTGTTCCTCTCCTCTCCATCAGAATGTCTCATTTGTCATTTCTGGTACGTGATGGGTTTTATATATAAGCTCATGATCCTAGTTGTAAATTTAGTTGTAAATCCTAGATGTAAATCAAATACAAATAAAATTTTAAGTATTCATTCCATTTTTAAGCTAATTCTAGAAATACTTAAGATACTTAACAGTTATACAGTTATATTTTATATAAGGGTAAGCATACGCTGATTCCCATCTTCTCTTTTGCTACTGACAATGGTTTTTGGATGTATGTCCATGAAGCATTATCTGCTGTGTACCAGGCAGAAGCATTTGAATGAGAACTGCATGGCTTTTGACCCATTTGTTCAGACTTCCTTCATAACTGCTGTTTGATGATATTTCTCCAGATTCCTGGAGATAGGCATGCACACAGATTAAATTTCTCTCCTGACAGTGATTTTGGTTGGACAGTTAAATGGTATTGCCATGTAAAACAGTCTTTTTGGACCCTATGGTACATAGGCATCACCCGGTCATCTTTTGGTGGGGCGGTGCAGGTCCTGATTCAGTCACACTTAACCCAAAGAACCTTCAAATCTTTTTTTTTTAATTAATTAATTTATTTAATTATTAAAGATTTCTGCCTCTTCCCCGCCACCACCTCCCATTCCCTCCCCCTCCCCCAATCAAGTCTTCCTTCCTCCTCAGCCCAAAGAGCAAGCAGGTTTCTCTGCCCTGTGGGAGGTCCAAGGACCACCCACCTCCATCCAGGTCTATTAAGGTGAGCATCCAAACTACCTGGGCTCCCACAAAGCCATTACGTGCAATAGGATCAAGAACCCATTGCCATTGTTCTTCAGTTCTCAGTAGTCCTCATTGTCCATTATGTTCAGCGAGACCGGTTTTGTCCCATGAATGATCAAAATACTGGAATCCTAGAGTCTTTCTTAACCAAAGGGGACCTAGAGAGTGTGAAAACTTAATAGTGTTTAAAATATTGTTCCCCGACGCCTGCCTTTCTTCTCAAAGATCCACAGTTACTTTCTGTGTTTCTCTGGGGTAAGATCGTGATTCCCTGTAAAATAAGCGTCCCTGTCCAGATTCTTGAGCTATTGTCCTTTTGATGCTGTGGTCTGAGAGAGTAGACCTTGAGGCTCACAAGGAATGGTGATTATGGAAGGGTGGCAACGTGAGGAACTTTTGGGGGTGGTACCTTCAGTTCCCAGCTTTCATAACATCGTGCAGGGTAAGTTCTGCTTATGATATCATTGTAAATCATACCAGTGACCAACTAAACTTGTTTGGTGACTTAGTGCATGGTTATTTTGCGTATCCTGTATGCCTCCAGTAGTTGGTTCTGGCTTGTGCAGTCCTCCCGAGTGGTCGAGTTCATGGGTCCAGGTATGCACTCCTGAAGGCGCTCTGGTGTTCGCTGCATCATGGAGTCTCACTGTTGCCATCTAGATTTGATCTCTGTGTCTACTGCGTCTTTTCTTTGGTGTGCTTGGTACCTGTCTGTGAAATCTCTCCTCAATTCCCACCAAACTCCTGGCCTTTTTGCTTTCATTGCATCGTTTCTTCAATGCACTTTCACTTAAACTCGACAACATTATGATTTTTAGGCTGTAGCAGAGTTCTGAGCTTGAACGCACAGAGCCTGGAGCTGCCTGGTTTGGCCTGAGGCTCTCATGTAACTGTAAGGTACATGGTTTTGGGCAAACTCCTCAGCATTTCTGGGCCTTGGTTTCTTCTTTTTCATTTTTTTCCCCCGCAAATGTTAACAACCTTTTATTCAAGAATCTCTAGTAAGGTATACATTAATTTCTACTGTGTATGAGACCAAGTGTCCCTGGCTGCTACTGGGTGTATAGCTGACAGGTATAGTTAAGAAACAATATTGTTTTGATCAGGGGAATGACAACACAGCACTTACAGCCATATTGTAGTTAAATCCTGCTTGTTTCTTATTTTTCCCACCAGGGGAGTAAGAGTATCCGTCTCTCTCACAGAGATACCCTAAGAATGACATGAGCTGTTTTATCAGGGCAAAGCACTTGGCATGGTTCTTGGCATGCCTGGCGAATGCTATGTATTTTTATTTTCTTTCTTATATGTGTGGATATTTTAGCAGCATGTTTGTCTGTACACCATTTGCGTGCCTAGTGCCCATGGAGGCAAGAAGAGGATGTTGAATCCCCTGGATCTGGAGTTACAGAAGGCTGTGAGCCGCCATGTGGGAACTGAACTCATGCTCTCTGGAAGAGCAACCAGTGCTCTTAACTGCCGAGCCATCCCTCCAGCCCCAACGTGGTAAATTCTGAATTAGCAATGACAGCAGCAGACAGCTCCCTGGAGATGCGGACAGTCTTAAACAGCAAACAAGCAGAAAAGACTCTTCTGGCCTTGCACTCACTGGACACAAAGTCCTGTGTTCACTTCTCATCTTCACTGCAGTGCTGCAAAGTTGGATTTATCGTCAGTTAAACATGGAAAAGAGAGAGGAGTGGAGAGGAGAGGAGAGAAGAGGAGAGGAGGGGAGAGGTGGAGAGAGGAGAGGAGGGGAGGGGAGAGGAGAGGAGAGGTGGAGAGAGGAGAGGAGAGGTGAAGAGAGGAGAGGAGAGGAGGGGAGGGGAGAGGAGAGGTGAAGAGAGGAGAGGAGAAGAGAGGAGAGGAGAGGAGAGGAGGGGAGGGGAGAGGAGAGGTGAAGAGAGGAGAGGAGAAGAGAGGAGAGGAGAGGAGAGGAGAGGAGAGGAGAGGAGAGGAGAGGAGAGGAGAGGAGAGAGAGATCACTTACCAGACAATGAGTTGTTTGTGTTCCTGTCAACTGGCAAATGCCTATGACATAGTAATTCCTTAGTGAAAAAGTGCTGGACAAATAGGTTAGGCTACCAGCCTGACACTTTAGACCAAGCTGACATTTATAATTAGGCAAAAACTCTGTTTTTAGCTTTTTATTATTCAGTTATATTTTTATCCATCACTGCCATTTGATAGGCAAAATCTCTGCCCTTTCTACACCACCAAGCCAGCCCTTCCTCTTGGGCAACTGCAGTGTGATTCTGCGCCCGTTCTCCTGTGATGGTGGCTGTGCTAATGCTGTCACATATGTCTCTGGCCACAGTCTTTGTCTCACCATTCGGCTGTACTCTCTGAGCTCTAGAGTGCTGCTAGCCCACCACTCTCTGATACCCTCATCCCTTAGTTCCTAGTCTCAGTGCCATTCTGTCTTAGGCCCTCTGCGCCTCTGGCCTTCTGTCCTGCTTGTTTGCTTAAGTAGTTTATTTTTTCCTTTTCCTCTTCTCTTCTCTTCTCTTTTCTTTTCTTTTCTTTTCTTTTCTTTTGTTTTCTTTTCTTTTCTTTTCTTTTCTTTTCTTTTCTTTTCTAGATAGGGTTTCTTTGTGTAGCCCTGGCTGTCCTGGAACTCTCCTTGTAGACCAGGCTGATCTTGAACTCACAGAGATCTGCCTGCCTCTGCTCCCTAAGTTCTGGGATTAAAGGCATGTACCACCATTGCCTGGATGACTTAGATTATTTTAAGAAAATGAAATTAATGTATGTTTTAAAAAGAAGAGAACTCTTAAGAACCAAACTATAATGTTGAAGTTGGCATTTTCTACAAGTATATAAATCCTAAAATAACTAGTACCTACAGAGTTCACTACTGGCAACAAAATATAATCCAAACAGTTGTTGATATTTCAGTTTATCCCTGTGAAAATGGTTAAAAGGACAATTGGGAGGCTGGAGAGATGGCTCAGAGGTTAAGAGCACTGACTGTTCTTCCAGAGGTCCTGAGTTCAATTTACAGCAACCACATGGTGGCTCACAACCATCTGTAATGAGATCTGGTGCCCTCTTCTGGCCTGTAGGAATACATGGAGGCTGAACCCTGTGTACATAATAAATATATAAATCTTTAAAAAAAAATTGGTACATCCACACCTGAAACAAAGTTTATAATTAATTTTTGACTACAAAAAGACAATCAACTATTTAAAACTGTATACAGCAGTGAAATATAAACACAACATGTAAACATTTGGTCCAACAGCCTTTAATTTGGTTAAAAGTCTGTTGCTTGTAGATGAGAGGTCCAGTGTGCTCCCTGCCCCCAGCAGTGCAGCCGTCTTTCCCCTGGATCGTCAAGACCAACACTGCTGTTCGTACACTACAGGGCTTTTGCTGGTCTAAGTAAATGTATTGCATCTTCTGTGTGAGTGATTGTATGGCATGGAGCATCCCCAAAGCTTGTGGTCTGTAAACTACAGGCGGGTCTGCCCACACAGTTTTGTTTCTTGTCCTATCTTGAACTTAAATACAAACCAATTTTGGCATCAGTAAGATTTTGACATAGAAAATCTTGGACTTTTACACCTGCGAAACCCTTGTATCTGAGACCGAGAGCCCTGCCTTCTCCCCTCTGGTCCACCCCACAAATGCTTGCTGGTGGGGAGTAGCATACTGTACAAGAGAAGACTCTGAGAACTCAGCCCTAACCCACCAGCATCCTAGTCCCTCCAACCCTACGGTACAAGACCCACAGCCTGTGTGTGAGCCGGGTTCAGGGCAGATCACAGTGATGAAGAACCATTCCAGCAAAGCAGCCCTCATTTGTTCTCAGAAACAATGAAAAACTGTGCTATAAAAAAGACATTTGCAGAACAAATATAAAACCAACAGCATCCTGCATCTCCAACTGTGTGCAGTGTTCTTGGTCGTCACCACCAGCTTCTATATGAAATACTCTTATCTGGTTATTAAAGTGACAGTAAGTCACAGACATTGAGAAGATTGGAAAATCATTTTGTTCAGTTCCCCTGTGCCATGCACTCACAGGCCTGGCAAACAGAGGAATTAAGTACAAATGGGACAGAGGTGGCTTGCTTTAAGTTGGACACAGGAGTTTTCACGTAAAAACAATCAGGCAGAAGGGAGGTGGGCTTACTGGGAGCACTAATCCTGGGCCCTGAAAGGTCCTGAAACTGGTGAGCACTTAGGAATGGAATTGCCCTGACAAGTTTTAAGAACACCCAGCCTGAGCACCGCCTTAGGTCCACCCAGCACAGCGCTCCCTAAGTTCCCACAAAAGCGGCCGCAGGTGTTCACTGACTGCAGTCGCTACAACCTCAGTGTCCTGCTGCTCCCTGGACAAGGGGTCCTGACCCATCACAACCACAGGTGATGGTCTCCAGCTGCTGCTTTGCTTCAGGGGCCATTGCTACTTCCTGCGACTTCTCAGCTCACTCTGGATGGTACCATTGGTGGCCGCTTCCTTTCACTGTGCATGTGTCTCTCATGCCTTTTGGTAAATGCCTCAGCACAACAGCCACACACAAAAGGCTTTTCCCTGTGTCTTCTGTCGTGGTCTTTGAGGTGAGACTCGTGTTTGAAGACTTTGTCACACAAAGTAGCATGCAAACAAACGGTCTCTCATTGCTGTGAACCTATTTGTTTTTTTTAGCCAGGGGCACAGACGAGTGACTTCCTGTACACCTCACAGCTATATGACTTCGTCCCTGTGCAGACTTCTTGGTGTTCTTTTAGGTGGGCCTGGGTGTGAAACCTTTTGTATATATTTTACAAGCAAATGACCTGTCCACCGTATGGAATTTTGCAGACTTCTTAGTCTGCTTTTGTTAGAAAAGAAAAAGTCTTACCTTGTGCCTGGCAGGCAACTTGCTCCCACTGGTGACCAAAAAGCATACTCACTCAAAAGATGTCTCTGGCGGCCATTGTCTGTCCTGGAGTCTGACCATCTTACACCCCGCTCACTTCATCATTAAATGTTAAGGTTGGAGAAATCTGGGACCCAGATCTTTGCATTCTGGGGTTTGTGTGGATTCTCCTCACTCCTGAGCATAGTTGTGGGTGACTTGCTGTCCTGACTAGGAGAGGGAGAGTTCCTTCTACTGTGTCTTCTTCTGACTGTGCATTATCATCCTGAGTATTTCTACCAGGGGCGATTTAGCTGGACCCCATACTGTGTAATCCAAGTTTCTTCCCCATCATCACCCTGAGCATCTCTAGCGGGGGCGATTTAGCCCCATGCTAATGTTTCTTTTGCCCCAGCCTCTGAAGGCTAGGGCTATAGCCACCATCATGCCTAGTGGAATTCCCCTTTTCTGAAGCTTTATGATGTGTTGTGCCCCATACCTAGGCTGTAACGAAGTTACAGTCTGTTTGGTAAAGCTACAGATTCCTGAAATGCTAGATACCATTTCTTGCCTCCAGAGCAGAAGGCAGGTCTCTTGCTGCCTCCTCAGTGTCTCTGCATGACTCCGCTGTGGCCCCGTGTGGCTGACTGCTGAAACTAATGCAGTGTTCTTCACGGATCGCAAGTCTCTCACTGCGTCCTCTGTGGCCCTGCGTGGCTCCGCTGTGGCCCTGCGTGGCTGACTGCTGAGACTATTGTAGTGCTCTTCACAGGTCACAGGTCTATTGTCACCTCTTCTGTGGTCCTGTGTGACTGACCACTAAGATTGGCACAGTGCTCTTCATAGATCACAGATCTCTCGCTGCCTCCTCTGTGGCCCTGCGTGGATCCACTGTGGCCCTGCGTGGCTGACCACTAAGACTGACACAGCACTCTCATACTGCTTGGTGGGAATGTTTTTATTTCTTCCTCCTAGTCTAGAAACAGCACGTTCTTTTGCAGTAATGAAAATCTCTTTTTCTGTGCAAACCCTCTGTCGCCTCTCTACTTTCCCTTGTCTGCCTTCTCTTTGTTTCTTATAAAGTGAAAACAGAAGCAAGTAGCAGCCAGGAACCTTGCTGACAGGGAAGCCCGACCTCTGCTGGGTAGCTACTGAGCACCTGTGGAGGCTCTGCTTGACCGAAGCCTCCTGTAGGTTAGTGCCATTGTTACGGTTATGCAGGGAGCCTCACAAGTTTGTTAAGGCTAAGGTCACCTAGATTCGCTTAAATGCCATTAGGATTTGAGTTTAAATAGACTGAGCTGAAAATCCAGTTTTAATCATGCTGTACTATTAGCCTTTCCTTTTAATTTAATTATTTTTGATATTCAATTTGTTGAGTAACATTACCTACATGGAACAAAATTCAAAGGCAGGAGAAGTGTGCCCAGTAAAAGCTGTTGACCATCTGACCCTCTGCTGGAGGAGTATACCCACCTAGTGCCTTTTGACCATCTGACCCTCTGCTGGAGGAGTATACCCACCTAGTGCCTTTCGAATTCTTGCAGAAATTTCCTAAGCATGCAAAAGAATATACATGTGTTTTATTGAAATATTAGTACTTGTAAAAATATTATTTTTTAAAAAATATGCTTTGGATGCTATTAATTTGTCACTTGTTGTAGGGTTGTCATTGTTTTTGGTGCCAGGGATTGGATTTGAGTCTGTTGCATGCTAGGCAACCTCTACAGTTCAGCCACACCCCTAGCACTGGCCTTCTCTTGGGTATTTTTATTATGCTGCATGTATATAGCACACCCATATGTGATGTGGATGAATCACAATGAAGATACAATGAGAGATGGAGGGAGAGAGGAAGGGAGCAGGGAAAGGCTGATGCAGGCTCAGTCCTGAGGTTGTAATCAATGCCTAACACAGGCATTGAAGAAACCCTTCTTTTTCTAGTAGTTTCCAGTGAGGCTGGTTAGTCATTTCGTAGGTCTGCTCTGATGGGGCGAGCCTGAGCCGCGTGGCTAACTTATAGTGCCGGTTTATGTACTTTTCTCTAGTAACCACAGCTGAAAAGTGTAGCTATATTTTCATCACAGTGCTGCCCATACACCTTCTCTTCCTTCTAGGGTGTACGTGTGTGTGTACGTGTGTTTGTGTGCGCGCGTGCGTGTGTGGCACGTGATGAACTGAACCCACGTGTAGGGGAGTGCTCTACCGCTGAGCTCCATTCCCTAGCTCCTCTTTTAGGAGGATTTAATAAATACTTATGGGCTTAAATTATGGATTTGAATGTGATGTGCTGGAGAGGGATGGGGCGTTGTCACACAGCCTTTGGGTCCTAACAGGTTGACTTTTTGCTGTCGCTCTTCCTGTGAATTTACCTTCTAAGGCAAAGGAGAATGTCGTTCACTACTCTACTTACTGATGGGATGTGATTTGGATCGAGTAGGCTAACTCATGTGTAACTGCTAACACGGTCGACTAAGGCCCATCTACATTCACTTCCCTTCCAACTTTGTCTTCTTTTCCAGCTTGTGAAGCTCTGTATCGCGATGATTGACACTGGCAAAGCCTTCTGTGTTGCAAATAAACAGTTCATGAATGGGATTCGAGACCTAGCACAGTATTCTAGCAATGACGCTGTCGTTGAGGTTGGTATCACTAAGATTACAGGTAAAGTGATGAGTGTGACAGAATGCCTTATGATATTATGATCATGTATTAATCTGCCTATTAATGGTTAGAGCGAACTTAGCCAGAGTAGAAGGCTGCCATTCCTCGGAGCCATGTTCCACAGTTGTGTTTCCTTAAGGTAGTAGTATGTTAAAGTTTGATTTCTTGTTGTGCATACTTAGCATCACTGCCCTACCCTCGCTTCACAGACTTGAGGTTTGCATGCAGACAGGTGAACTGAAGCAGGCAGGGGTCACGAGCAGAATCAGGTCACCAGTGGGTGAATATTAACCTACTCAGATCAGAACAGAACCCAACTGTGTGCCTGGAGCTGTATTGCTTCTGGCTGGCCTGTGGTCCCAAGTTAGCTTATATCCCTTGTTGTGCTCTGTAGTGCTACTGATGTTTCTTTCATGGTGAAAACTAGATTGGGAAGAAACAGGTATGTTGTGATAATTACGTGATCCATAGTTGCTTACAGAGGCACACTGTTGATGCTATCAAACCTTTAGGATCTCATGTTGTGGATGGGGCAGTACCAATTCCTTGATTTTTCTAGGCCTTAACATGTTATCACATGTAGACTTGTGGTGGTCTGCAGATCATGTGAGTTATTGAGGTTGTCCTGGGAAGTGTTATTGTTTACAGGCTAACCTGAGTTTTGTCAGATTAAATGCTAAGTAATATTTTTGTAACTTATTTTAGTAGCTTGCGAGTGACTTGATTTTCCTTTGGTTTCTTCCTTACAGACAAGTTTGACCAAGTTTTCTGACAGTCTTCAAGAAATGATAAATTTTCACACAGTAAGTATCAGTGAGTAGGTGATACCATGATTGTTTTAATTCTCTTTATTATTTTTTAAACATTTTTTATGGTTTATTAAATTTTATCTTATGTGCATTGGTGTGAAGGTGTCAGATCCCCTAGAACTGGATCTTCAGACAGTTGTGAGCTGCCGTGTGGGTGCTGGGAATTGAACCTGGGTCCTATGGAAGAGGAGTCAGTGCTCTTAACCGCTGAGCCATCTCTCCAGCCCCCTGTTGACACTCTTGAGTGGCAGTCTTTTATGAGATGACTTGATTGGTCTTATATTGGGGTGGAAATAAAAACCACCATAGGTGTGTGTGGCGGGGAAGAAGGGGGTGGGTCCGCTTTCCTCACTTCCAGTTCTAGCACAGTCAGTCTCTTCCCAGTGTGCTCAGTGAGCATGGCTTGTTGAGCCATGGTTATTACTGGAGCGTGGACAGTTTCCCAATGGATTCACCACTGCGGAAAATGATGTTCCCCCATAATAAACTCAATACCATAAAATAACACTCATTAAAGTTATTTTTCCACTTTGAGTTCTGTGCAATGTTTTTGGGAGTGGGGGGGACTGGGCTGGTCTTATTGTGGCTGAAGTTATATATCAGTGTTATTTGAGTTGTTAGCTGTTTCAAAAATGGGCAGATGCAACTCTCTGCCTCAAAAAAAGAGACGCATTTATTTTTATTTGTATTTCATGTGTATGAGTGTTTTGCCTACATGTATGAGCATGCCTAGTACCTGCAGAGGTCAGAAGAAGGCACCAGACCCCCTGGAACAACTGGCGCTAAAGATGGTTGTGAACCACTGTTTGTTTGGGTGTTGGGAATCAGACCTGAGTCCTCTGGAGATGCAAACAGTGCTCTTAACCACTTAGCCACTGAAAGCATCCTGATATCGTCTATAGTCTAATTTCATAATATAATTTCTGCAGTCCTAGGAGGTATTTTGGCTTTACTTTATACTTGGTAATCACATAAGTGGTCACTTGTTCTGGTGTGGAATCCAGTCTCACAGAAGATTACTGTTTCTTATGTTGCAGAAGCTTAGAGCATACATATCTATATATGTATCTATTTCCCTAAATATCTTTTCAGTATGCAATAGTCACTTGGAGTTGAAGTATTATATGAACCATTTGTTACCATTGATTTATTTAATAACTTTTTGAGATAAAAAGACTTAGGTTGAGGGAGATAATGTGAACTACTGTATTTGTCTTCTGGGTGTAATTAATGAGAAGTTGTTCAACGTGGTACAGATAGACCTGCTTAGCAGGTCTTATGAAATACATTATGAAATGAATTCTGAAATGCAGTAATGGATGCCATAAGGTCCAGAAGTTGGTAATAGTGTTTGTATGTATGTGTATACAGTTCTGTATTAAGATGTTTTAAATAATTTGTGTTGAAATGTAAAGAATTATTTAGTAAAGAAAAAAAAATTAGCTCACTTTGGTCAGTCTAGTATTATTAGGAGGTGGAATTTTCAAAGAAGAGTTTGAAACTGTAAGCCTATAGTCTTCCTAATATTTAATATGTACATTTAGTTTCATTTGCTTATGTGACTTCTTCAATAACTAAAAACAAGAAAGAATCAAAAAAATCAAAACTGCTCGGGCTAGCTGTCATCACAAGCCAGGTGAAAACAGCAAGAAGTAATAGCCGACGTAACAGTTAATTTACGGTACTAGAATTATCCAGGCCAGGGTAGTGACGCGGAGGAATGAGCTGTGTACTCTGTCAATGAGAAGTCACGGCCAGCACCGGTAGTGAGTTCAAGATGGAAACACGGAGGGATGAAGGGGCACAGCTTTGCAGGATGACTCCCTGTCTGAACTCTGTTAGCAGAGGAAGTCACAGCAGCAGGAAACCCAGAATGACCATCAATATCTGTGTGTGGCTGACAACCACTCCAGTGCTTGGCACCTTAGAAAAACACACACTCTTGTTTATTGGGCAGGAGGTGAAGCCACCAGCTAGCTTCTGCTCCTGCTTCTGGCTGGGTGGCTTGTCTGTGGCCAAAGGAGTCCACGTGTCTGCTGTGAAGCCTGGCTGGTGTTGCCTGGGTGTCTAGCACCTGTCATTTCTTAAGACCAAGGTCTGGAAGTCACACCGCTTCCTCTTCCGCTGCAGTCACAGCCAGGTCAAATTCAAGATAAGAGAATAAAGTGTAACTCTTGGCTGTACAGTGATGTGCTTCTGTGGGCATGGGAGAATTGTTGGTAACCTCTGGGCATGGGAGAATTGTTGGTAACCTCTGTCTGTCACAGTTTTAAACATCTAATGTGTGACATTTGTATGTTTGTAGTAAATTGGTCTTCATTTATTTATGACATCTATATCAGAATTCTTTGTTTGTTTGCTTTGTTTTTTTGTTTTTCAAGACGGTATGTCTGTGAAGCCCTGGCTGTCCTGAAACTCACTCTGTAGACCAGGCTGGCATTTCTCTGTATAATAGCCCTGTCTGTCCTGGAGCTTGCTCTGAAGACCAGGCTGGCCTTGAACTCGCAGAGATCTGCCTGCCTCCGTCTCCCGAGTGCTGGGATTAAAGGTGCGCGCCACCACCACCACCACCGGTTGGAGCTAGCTAGCATGAGAGATCATGTCCACTTCCCCCTCTCAGTGCGGAGGGGGTCCATCTGGCTTGGTCCTGTGCCGGCCTTGTGCATCCTGCACAGTCTCTGTGAGTTTATATGTACATCAGAGATCCTGATTCTTAAGTAGTGGTCCCTGGCCCAGCAGCATCAGTGTCACCAGCATCACCTGTAAACTTGTTGGACCTACAGAGCCTCAGCTCCAACTCTAGATCTGTGTCATCAGAGAAGCTAGCAGCCAGTTAGAAAGCCACTCTTAGAGCCACTATGGCTCACAGGCCAAATCTAGTCCCTTGCTTTTATTTTTTTACTTATTTTCAGGTCAAGTTTTATTCAAATAAAGCTTTACTCATTTTTTTGAGTTTTATATTTATGACAAGGTTGAATAATTGTGATACTCAGAGCGTATCTCAAGGGATTAAAACAGTTGTGTCTGGCCCTTTCCAGAGGAAGTGTGCTGACTTTGTTCATGTGAACCTCTTAATCTTTGTCTAATTCTGGGGCTGTGAAACCCATCAACTTTCTGTATTTGTGAACATCATTTAGTAATTTAGCTGCCTTTGGTAAATTCTCAGTGAAGTTAGGTGTGAGCCAGGTTGCAAACCAGCCTAATTAAGGTTAGAGTCTTTGGTGGTAAGGACTAGAAATCCAGAAATATGTGGCTGGTTTGTCTGTCTGTCTGTCTGTCTTTCTGTCTTTCCTGTTTTTCTGTAAAGCACCCTGGTCACCCTGAATCTTCAGTTCAGTGTGACTATAGAAGAGCTGCCTGGAGACCTTAGTAAATGTGGATCTTGATCCTTTCTCCTCTCCACCTTTCCCCTTCATATCCTTACTCTTCTCCTCCTCCCTTCTCCCCTTTCTTCCCTTTCCTATTTCCTTTTCCCTCTTTTCCTTTCTCCTCCTTTAGTTTCCCTTTTCTTTCCCTTCCTTCCTGCCAGGGTCTCCGATAGTCTAGGCTAGCCCAACGCTCACTATGTACCTAGGCTGCCTTCCGTTTGTGATCTTCCTGCTTCTGCCTCCTGTTTGCTGCTGGCGCCTTGGCCTGCTCCTGCATGGTGGGCAGCGATTCTGCATTTCTAAGAACGAGTTGGTGTTGCTCTCTCAGCCAGGTCAGGCTATCCTAGAACTCACAGCCCTTCTGTCTCAGCCTCTCAAATGCCTAGCCTTCAAATGTTGGCCTTTTGATTTTAAGACCTAACCCAGTAGAGAATCATTGCCTGAAGACAGAGGAAAGGTCTATAGATTAGCATGGGCAGAAGATGTAGTAAAAGTGGAACAAATTCAAACGTTTGTTACCTGTTGGAAGTTGTAATAATGAATCTTCATCGTCAATCGAGTGGAATTTGAACCACCTAGGAGATACTGTGCTGGACAGTCTGTAAAGACATTTCAGATTTAACCGAGAAAGGAAGACACTTTCCATTGTAGCTGCCCCGTCCCATGGGTTGAGGTCCCAGATTGAGTAGAGACAAAGGCAGACTGAGGACCAGCATTTGTCTTCTCTGCTTTCTGACCACAGAAGTGCCCCACACCCCGGCCACCAGTCAGAGCTGCTCTCATTGCTGTGTCCTGCCTCTCACAGTGAGCAGAATGTAAACCCTTTCTTCCCCAAGTCACCTTAGTCACAGCGATGAGAAGTCACTAAGACAGAGTGCAAAAAGTGGGACTGTTGCTGTGATAAGCCTGACCATGTGATTGGTAGGATTTAGAACTGGTTTGCAAGAGGAATGGGGGAGAAGCCTTCCAAGCAGAAGTTAATGGACCATTCAGAATACTGATGGAGATGTGGACGTTAAAGACTGTCATAGATTTCAGAGAGTGTCAAGGACTCTTGGGAATTGAGCTAGAAACCATTCATGTTATGTTCTGGAAAGCAATCTGACTCTACTCTGCCCATGTCCTGAGAACTAGAGCGACCGAGTTAAAAAGCAGTGAACCAATGGGATTGGAGGAGGACATTTCAAGATGTCACAGCATCCAGTTTGTGTAGTGGTTACTACTCATTCCTCTGGTCCAAGTTCCAGTGAGAGAGAGCACAGGAAGGATGGAAAGCTATGAAAGGCGTGGTTTGGTGAGGAGTGTAGCAGATGCAAAGTCCTGGATAAGCAGGGTGTGGAGAAAGCCCTGTGATCATTACAGAGATAAGCTGTGTTAAGGAGCGCCCTGACATTTTGTACTGGGACAGTAGGTAAAGAACCTCAAGGGCAAGATCCGACCATTAAAGGCTGCATACAGCATGTGCAAGGAGAAAGACAACCAAGAGAACCCGTGCATGGCTTCCCTGCTTGAAAACAACCTTCTAGGGAAGTGTTTGTTTCCCTAGGTTCAGCCACAAGGTGCCCAGAGGTCCAGCTGTTGTAGAAGGGGGCCAGACTGCATCTCGAGCTGTTAGCAGAGTAGGCCAGCCTCGTCCACATGGTGCTGATTTTTCTGGCATGCAAAATGCAAGAACATAGGGTCATGGAGTCTTCCAAGATTCTGGAAAACTGCAGAAGCAAGGTTGGATTCCAGGCGGAGACCATTTGTGAATGAAGTCTAAGTTGCAGTGGAGACCCAGGATGTTGGGGATGCCAGGATCCTGGTACAGCAGTAGACAAAAGCTGCAGGGACCAAGTGGAACCGACCTGAGAGAGGACTGGAGAAGCAGGGCTGCCCAAGGCCTTTAGAGCCCCAAAGATGCCAAGAGCCCTAAATGCTGTATATGTAACTGCAGGATTTTATGCTTCCCCAACTGGATTTTGGTCTGATCCTTGCTAGGACCCTATTCCTCTGTTTTAGAGTGAGCCTACTTTGTCTCATTACATTTTGGAAGTAGTTAACTTTTTATTAATTTTATAATGCCTCAAAATTAAGACATGCGTTGAGTCTTACAAGAGAAATTAGGCTTTTGAGTCATGTTGGAACTGGTAAGTCTGAGGGGACTTTGGAAATAAGATGAACGCATTTTGATTATGAGATGGCCGTGAGTCTCAGGAAGCCGGGGTGGAATGTTTTGGTTAAAAGTGATGTGTTTGGATGTCAAGTCTCCTCATGATCAGTGTGACTTGATCTAGAGTCACGTTGGAGGCTTTCCTCTGGGCATATCTGTAAGGGTGGTTTAACGAGGGATTGAAGATCCACCTTGAGTGTGAGTGGCACCAACCAACCCATGGACCGGGGTCCAGGAATGGGTCAAAGGGCAGAGGAGAAACTGAGCTGAGCACTGCAATTCATCTTTTTCTGCTTCCTGCGTGGAGATGCCGTGTAACACACCGTCTCATGCGCCTGCTGTCACGGCTGTATCTTCTCTCCCTGCCATGCCTTCCCTGCTGTGATGGAGTCGAAATAAACTTTTTTTTTTTTTAAAGTTGGTTTTGTCGGTGATTTTTGTCACAACAGTAACAGTAACGAGGAATGTAACCACTGAAGGTTACACGACAGAGCCTTCTTGATTTGTTTCAGCTCTTGCTATTACAGGCCTAGTGAGATTGCACAAAAGATTCAGTAACCCCACAGGGTCAAAAGCCTGCCCCTTAGGAGAGGATTTGGAAGGGGCAATAATGATTTTGTGTCCTGGAGTCATCAGGTAGGAGACGTGTGGTCCCTGGATGATAGGAGTCATAAAGACTTGAGAACATGCGCTCCCAGAGTCAGTGCTTCCTATATAAAGCGGCAGGAACGGGAAGCAGGGTTTATGCTACCTGTAGATTTGTTACCACATTTCCCCCCCTGCTGACTTCGTGAAGTGATTTCTCTGCCATCTGTGATGTGCTTCTGGGCTTTCATCTTTTCTTGAGCACAGCACGGAGTATGTTGTCCTAACGGGACCCAGGCACAAATGGGAAATAGCTTGCGTGTGAGCACTGATTGCCAAGTCCTGTGTTACTTTCTGTAGTTTAACGAGATAACGTGACATTTTGTCGCTCGCGGTTGCTCACAAGAGTGTCACATTTCTAGAAATGGAAGTGAACCTTAGCTTTCTCTTGGTGACCGTCATAGCTGTTTACCTTTAGCATCTGAAAAGGTGTAGGTTGGTGACCAGGAGCTGAGCTAAGACTCCAGCTGACTAATTGAGGCAGCTCTGCATACAGCTCAGCACTGGGGAAGCGTGTCAGGAGGTAGCTTATGTCTCAACATTGGCAAATAGGAACCGCTTTTATTCAGTTGCTCCTGCATTAGTAGCCTTGACTTCCCCAGAGTGGATGAGACATAAACGAATAGGCCAGCCTTGTGCAATGGCAATGCCTGCAACACCAGCACCAGGGAGCCTGGGGCAGGAAGGCTGTGTGCTTGACGGAGCCTGAGCAATAAGCATAACGACTTCCCAAGCAGCCTGGTCTACATAGTGAAGTCTGGTTTCCAAAAGACACAAGCAAGTGGGATTAATGGGTTTCTTAAAATACTTTTCTTGCTATTCAAATGCATATAGATTTTTATTTTGGGAATGCAGTATTTTGGAGGATATGGATGAAATATTACAATTTTGGAATACATTTTTTCCTTTGGAATGCTTTTACACCTTTGCTGTGGAATAGGGTACATACTGCATAACTATAAATGTTGGTAAACTCTGACATATTTTGTGCCCCCAGAGTTCCCTTTTGCTTCTCTGTAATTCCTTCTCTCTTCCTTAATCCTCCTCATTCCTAGTCAGTTGTCTGTAGTCTTTCATAATTAATTAATTTGTTTTGAGGCGTTCTCATAACTTTCACTCTTAATTATTTTTGGACTCAGTCATAGTATGTGTATAGTAGTTGATTTCTTCTTATTGCTCAGTAACATTGAATCACATGAGTATATCACCTGCGTATATGCATTCATCCGTTCATGCCTGTGTTATCTATCTACTGCCATATTACAGTTAACCCCAAACTTAGAGGCTTACGATACAAACCTCTAGTACATCCTCGTTTTCTGAGCTAGGAGTTTGGGAGAGCGCCACTTGGTGGCTCTGGCTCAGTCTGACAAGATGCTGCCTCAGTGTTGAGGCTGGGACCTTCATCATTTGAAGTCCTCACATGGACCAGCGGGAGACAGTGCACTCCTTAGCCCGAGGCCCACGTTCTTACCAAGGACCGTCTTTGCAGGGCTGCGTGAGTGTTCTTATGGTATGGAGTCTGTTACTGTCCAAACGTGACCCAAGAGCAGGGGAGGGAACGTCAGCATCTCTCATGGTCTAGTCCTAGAAGTCATATTGTGTTTCTGTCAGTACTGTTTGGAAGAAGCAAGTGACGGCTCCCACTTGAGGAGAGAAGAATTAGGGTCTGCTTTTTGATCACCATAGAATTTGTGGATGGATGTTCCAGATGAAATGGTGTGCCCCTTTAGTCATAGCTGCTTGGGTGACCCAGAGGGGTAGAGTGTCACAATCAATTGGAAGCCATCCTGGAAAGGAAAAAAATGTGCCCCATGTGGTGGCACACACCTCCATTCCCAGCCCTTGGGAGGCAGAGACTGGCAGTTTCTGAGTTGGAGGCCAGCCTGGAATATATGGTGAGTTCCAAGACAGCCTGAGCTACATAGCGAGACCCTAAAAACAAACAAACAAATATAAAAATAAAATTGTGGACTTATTTTAAGTGTACCACAATGGGCATTGTGTCACTTCTCAGTTTTGATCATTACAGATACAACTGCTTGTTACATATCTACCTACCTAAATACATACATATGTATAGATCTGTAAATACACATTTATTGTGTGTATGTAAATGTCTAGGGGTAGTTGGATGAAGAAAAGGAAAAGGAAAAGGAGCGTGACTGCTCCTAGGTGTGGCGGATGAGGAGGTGGATACGTCGGAGAGCATAGCCAGAGGCAGGGGCATCTGGGAGAGGCCAGAGAGCACCTGACCCTGAGCATTCGAGGGGGTGGGGGAGAGGACAACTAGGTGCAGGCAGCCAGGAGGCCCAAAAGAGTAGATGAAAAGGGCCAGGTAACCAAAGTGGTAGATTATATAGGGAAGGGTAGGGCAGGAGGCAGGATGCCAGCCAGGAATGCCCTGTAACAGGTCCCGACTGAGGGATGCAGGGAGAACCTGACTGCCAGCATCCGCTTTGGTGTGATAATAGGCACCTCAGCCATTCGTCCCAGGTTTGGAACTTAACAGTAGTGTGGCTCATTTCGAGGATGGCATTATGTGAAATTTTACCGCTTGCATAGTGAATTGTGTACTAAAAGAAAAAAGTACAGAAAATTAATTTCTTATATGAATGTTCATTTTAAATGTTAAAATTTCCTTTACATATTACATTCTTTAAGAAAGTTTTAGTATTAAAGAAAGCAAAACCTTCCAAATGTGGAGACAGTTTTCCCCAGTCGGTGGCACCTGTCTCCCTCAGCAGCGTGTGAGCTGCAGTTGGGTCACACAAGTGTGTTTATTCCGTAGAAGTTGCTGGGGGTCACTGCTTGACCTTTTGGCTCAGATCAGGTATCGATGCGATGGTTTTAAGTTGCTTTCCCTGAATTTCTTTTATGCTGAAATGTCATCTTTTGTACTTTAAAGAAACCTCACTGCGTGGTAAGAGTGTGCGCTGTGCCCATGTGCTTGTCACATGCTCTGGTCTCTTGTGGCACGTGGCTTTGGAGGCTTTGGCAGTACTGTGTGTGTGTGTGTGTGTGCGTGTGTGTGTGTGTGTGTGTGTGTGGTGACACTGCAGTCAGGACAACTCAGCAACTCTCACCCCCCTTCCCGTGCACCCTCGTGTTGCTCTTCCTCACGTCCAGTTATCACACATTCTCCTCCCTTCTCTACTGGGGATCGCTGATTGTTTTCTACTCCTATAGCTTTGCTGTTCCCTAAATGCCGAATAAATCACAGCTTGTGAGGTAGGTGTTGTGACTGGGATTTATTTACCCAGCCAAGTGTGCCGAGATTCATATGTTTGTGTGCCTTACAAGTCGTTCCCTTGTATCCCTGTCTTAATGTCTTTCCATTTCACGGTGAAGGGCATGTAAGTTGTCTCTGTTTTCGGCAGTTGTGGATACAGCTGTCGTGGAAATTTACCTCCAGCTGTTTCTGTGAGCCTACTTTTTTCTCTTGGATTTAAGAAGGAGTGGGATTGCGAGGCGCCGTCCAAGCCCAGCTTGGCCTTACATAATATGGGGTTTTAAATCACAAGTTTTATTTCTTAATTCTGCTGGTTGTTGGCTCCTCTTTTGTGAGCTTTGGTAGGTTTTGTGTTTCAGAAAAAAGAAGCGCCCCTTTTCTATTGAGTTTCTTGGCTTATAATTGGGTCCCAACCACATACATTATCTTTTTAATATCTACTGTGCAGAGGTCATACCCTGCCTCCTAAATAGCCAAAACTTGGCCTTTCATTTCCCTTCCCTTTGCTTTGGCTAGATAGATGTGTTTATATATGTATTCACCCTTCAGACCAGAGTAGAAAAAGAGATTTATTGAGCCTACCGCGAGAACATAGTGTACATGGCGTCACAATGGAAGCCGCCTCTGTGGAAGAGACAGTGGGCCGTTTAAAGCCGTCTTCAGAGTGGCCACCGTACAGCGTCCTTCCTGCGGCCCCTTTCCCTTAGAGGAGGGCAGCCCTGGCTGGCTGGCGTTTGATTCCCAGCAGAGCCTGGGTTTGCAGGGCAGCAGCTACTAGCCAGGTAATTTTAATTGACTGTATCCGGTCCCTCTGGTAGCCACCTGCAGTGACGCATGCTTTCTCTTTAGGGACGTGTTCTTGAGCAGCCTTGTGAAAATGCCCCAGTGGGGGCCGTTCCCTCTCTGTTTTCCTGTCATGGCCTTCCGTTTACTAGTTTTATAATCTCAGCCGTGGATTGGTTTTATTGCTTTTTCTTTATCATTTTCTATTTAACTCCATTTTGCTTTCTGTTGTTTCTTTTGCTTACATTGGGCTTTACTAGGATACAGGTGAAAAAGTAATTTTCGTGAAAGCAAACTGGGCAGATGTGGTAGAATTGTAGGGTAGAATGACTCACGAGATTTTTTTGCTTTTGCTGTTTTGTCTATTGCGTTTTTTGTTTTGTTTTGTTTTCTGCCTGTTCATCTTACTCTGTTTCAAGCTCCAAATTTGAAGTCGTTCAGAAAATTATGAAAGTACTTGGGATTTCTGTAGTGAGACCCGTCAGTGCTGGTTACAGCGTCCTGATGCCTGGGCAAGAGGCTGCTCTGAGGGCTGAGATTTTGTTCTTTCTACCACAACTGCCCTTTGACCCCCAGACTGTGCAGTGCTCACTGGGATTCAGCTCATCCGTCGTCTATGTTCCCAGGTCTTCCCCAGTGGAAACGCTTGCTGGGGTGTCACACAGGGCCGAGTCTGTTTCCATCTGGGTGAAGGGGAAATTTGTGTTGCTATTGGGTTGTCTTCCAAATTGGAAGTAGAATTAAGGATTTTTTTTTTTTCTAAATTTCTTTTCTGTAGTGAAGAGAAGCAAGTTATTTTTGAGACTGGGAGAATTTGGCTTAAAATTGGCTTCAATTTCTTTCATCTTTGTCTTTCGTAATTGTCCATAAGAAATAAAATGTGGTACTGGAGAGATGGCTCAGTGGTTAAGAGCACTGACTGCTCTTCCAGAGGTCCTGAGTTCAGTTCCCAGCACCCGCATGGGGGCTCACAACCACCCAGTTGTGAGATCTGGTGCCATCTTCTGGCCTTCAGGCATGCATACAGGCAGAACACTGTATACATAATATAAATAAGTAAATCTTTACAAAGAAAAAGAAATAAGGTGTTATTAGAATTGGTGGGTGCTGTGGTATTTATGTTTTCTCTTTCTAACATTTAATGCTATATTTTATCTTCTAGATCCTGTTTGATCAAACTCAGAGATCAATTAAGGCACAGCTTCAGAACTTCGTTAAAGAGTAAGTCAGCTTCGGACTAGAGGGCAGAAAACAATCAGCCAGTGGTTGCTGGGGCCGGGGAATGTGGTGGCCTGGGGCTATGGCTGAAGATACCAAAAGAGAAAGAAATTATAGGTCTCAGATTTCTGAAAATATTTGCTTGTTTGCTTTGTGAAATGTGATTAATTTCTTTTGAGTTTGTGAGGGAATCAGATTCACCTTGAACATATGTTTGAGTAACATTTCGTTCTGGTTAGAATCCAGAAAGTTTTCTAAATGTATGTAAAAACTGTAATTTAAAGGCCCCAAGGGTGGTTGAAATACTTACTGTATTCACAGCTAGGTTGTCTTGTCTCGATGTGGTATTTTCTTTGAAGAGAAGATAATAGATGAGAAAGAGCCACAGAAGTGACATGTTATATGTGACCCTTTGGAGGAGATTCACCATGTTTACATATGAAGTAAAATCAAAGTAAAAGTAAAAAAAAAAAAATCCAGATTTGACAAGTTAAGGAAAAATTTTTTTCACATTCTTAATTTAGTTTTTCTCCTATGATTTCTAGCAGAGAGTTTATAAATGCCAGTTAATTCTAGTACAGTATTAACTCTGAACACGGCGGACAATGAGGGCTGATGAGAAGCTAAGGACAATGGCACTGGGTTTTGATCCTACTTCATGTTCTGGCTTTGTGGGAGCCTAGCCAGTTTGGATGCTCACCTTCCTAGACCTAGATGGAGAGGGGAGGACCTTGGACATTCCACAGGGCAGGGAACCCTGACTGCTCTTGGGACTGGAGAGGGAGGGGAGAGGAGTAGGGGGAGGGGGAGAGGAGTGGGAGGAGGGGGAGGGAAATGGGAGGCTGGGAGGAGGCGGAAATTTTTTTTCAATTAAAAAAAAAAAAGATAAGTAAGGAGCTGGGCGGTGGTGGTGCACACCTTTAATCCCAGCACTTGGGAGGCAAAGGCAGGCAGATCTCTGAGTTCGAGGCCAGTCTGATTTACAGAGTGAGTTCCAGGACAACCAGAACTACAGAGAAACCCTGTATTTAAAATAAACAAACAAACAAACAAAAAACAACAACAAAGAAACCACGAGGAACATAATATAGGAATAGTGTCAAATATTATCTACGGCTGTTTTGAGTAGTTTTGGGCTTGGGTTTTTCACACAGTGCTTAGGGCTTAGGCCCAGTAGATTAGAATTAGCCTCCAAAGATGTCTCATAGTTCTGGGTTCTATTTTCTTTTCTCTTTCTTCTCTCTCTCTCTTTCTCATTCCCTCCCTCCCTCCCTCCCTCCCTCCCTCCCTCCCTCCCTCCCTCCCTCTCTTTCTTTCTTTCTTTTGAGATTTATTTGTCTAATGTACATTGGTGTTTTTCTTGTATGTCTGGGTGAGGGTGTTGTATCCCCTGGAACTGGAGTTACAGACAGGTGTGAGCTACCATGTGGGTGCTGGGAATTGAACCCAGGTCCTCTGGAAGAGCAGCCAGTGCTCTAAATGACTGAGCTATCTCCCCAGCCCCTCACAGCCTTTTTTCAAATTACTTCAGAATGCTTTAATACTCAGAAAGTCTTAGTTACACACAGAAACTTGTGGAATGTTTTAAACCCATTATGTAGTCTTTCTTAGACGTATTTATGATAATTAAAAACCATTCGTCTTCAGCTTAGTTTGTCAGTGGTGCTCTAGCAGTGGCTGCAGAGAGGTCTTGTGATTACCTGAGGTCACTAAGGGTCAGGGGCTTCACCTTTCCAGACTGTTACATGGTCCAGCTCTTTATAAATTTGTGTACATGTGTGTAAAGACTTTTTAATTTTATTCTTTATGTTCTTTTTTTATTAACCAAATAATTCCCTCTTAACAAGAAATTGTTTCTTCTGTTTCCATCTTTTGGTATTTTGAAACAGAACCTTGCTCTGTAGCCCAGGCTGGCCTGGCACCAACAGCCTCTTTCCATAGCCCCCAAAGTTGTGGTTGCAGGTGTGTTGTGTGATGTTTTACTCTTTTGGTGTTTTGGGGAGCCCAGCTTCTAAATAAATCACACACAGAGGCTTATTCTTAGTTGTAGAATGCCCAGCCTTAGCTTGGCTTGTTTCTTGCCAGCTTTTTTTAAATTATCCCGTCTACCTTTTGCTTCTGGGCTTTTACCTTTCTCTATTTCTGTTATCTTACTTTTACTTCTGCTCCGTGACTGGCTCGATGGCTGGCCTCTTATGTCTTCCTCTCTTTGATCTCTTGCTGCTCCTCCTTTTCCTTGTTTCTCCTTCTGTTTATACTCCGTGCCTGCTAGCCCCGCCTATCCTTTCTCCTGCCTCACTATTGGCCGTTCAGCTCTATTAGACCAGCAGGTGTTTTAGACAGTCAAAGAATCACAGCTTCACAGAGTTAAACAAATGCATCATAAACAAAAGTAACAAACCTTAAAATAATAACAGTGCATTGCCCTTGAGGTGGGCTTATGAGTATTGTTTCTTAAAATCAATAGTAGGTCTTAAATACTTCCCAGGTTCTTAGGATTTATCTGGAAGGTAAATAAAATTTAAGCTTTGGGAAAGGCCATTCATATCTGTATTCCCATACACATTCTCAATAGTAAGACCTACACTACTGTTTAGAAAACAGTATCATGGTTAAAGCAAGTATATGCTTTGAAATTATCTTTAGAAAAATTACCTTTCTGTTCTGTTGCATTAATTTTTATCATTATTTCCATTTGAATCATATAGATGAAACATTAGCTCACTTTATGAAGATCTATATACACAGAATGATGATACTCATAGTCCAAATCTGAAACAGTTCTAAAATAGTCCAAATCTGAAACAGTTTGAGCTCTCAGCTCTGAGCATTGGATTAAGCTACAGACCGGAAGTCTGTATACATGTCCCGGTGTCACGGGAATCCCAGACCTGAACTTCCTTGGTTCAGGCATCTCGGGATGGTGGCGCCCAGCTGGGGAAGGATGTGAACTTCAGGTGGATTAGCCGTGACTGCCTGTGTCTGATGACACACGTGACTGCCTGTGCTTGATGACACACGTGAGTGAAAGGACAATAGTGTGGAATTCTGAGGTTGTCTTGCCAGAATTTTGAAGAAAGTTTTTTTCTTTCTTTTTTTTTTTTAGAGATCTTAGAAAATTCAAAGATGCCAAGAAACAATTCGAAAAAGTCAGCGAAGAAAAGGAAAATGCACTAGTGAAAAATGCCCAAGTTCAGAGAAACAAGCAGCACGAAGTGGAAGAGGCCACAAACATCCTCACCGCCACGAGGAAGTGCTTCCGGCACATAGCCCTCGACTATGTCCTTCAGGTACGGTCTTGCCCACCTCCTGTCTCCCAGCAATGGTTACCTAGCAGGCTCCTTTGAGTGATTGTCCTAGGAAGAATACAGAATGCTTTTTCTTGGAATTTAAAATTAAAACGCCATTTTACATTTTTGTAATTTAATGCTTTTTTGAGGTATCTTAGACTGGCCTCAATCTCACTGTGTAGCCCAGGCTGGCCCCATACTCAATGTGTAACCCATCCTGGCCTCAACTTGATACTTTTCTGCCTCAGTCTTTGGAGTACTAAGCTATAGATCTACATTGTTACCTCCAATGGAAAATATGACTTCCACCTGTTTATGTATGTCTTTGTGTGCACACAGGTATGTGAATATAGATGCCTTTGGTGCTGATTCCTTTCTCCTTTTTCCTTAACTATAATATCTTATACACATTTTATTCTGCAGCATTTCTATTTCAGCTTACTTGATATTTGACTATCAGGCTTAAATAGTGTTAGCTTTTACTACCAACATTGAAAATATGTGTTTTTCAATTTTTCAAAACTTTTATTAGTGCTTCTTAACATAAACCCCAAACAGCAACTTCTCAGGGAATGCACCATGAGAACTGCTTTTCTGGGTGAAGGGCCTGCTCCCCCTTTTCTCCGAGCAGCATACGTGTGATCGGTATGTACTTAGTGGCACCAGCTTCAGTAGCTGCCGAAGGTGTCTGGAATTCATTGGCTGCTTTTGAAGATGAAACCCCAGACCCATGGAGGATTTGACTCCCTGTGGAGGTGGAAGACAGTAGCAGGGCTATATGGTTCCACCCGGCACACGGGGAGAGACAGGAGATGTGTATTTCTCTATCTGTGGGTATGCATGTTTGTGAGCGTACGTCTTTGCTTATGCATGTGTGTGCACTTCAGATGTCACCCTCCAGAATATTGTCCATCTTCGTTCAGACAGATCTCTCACTGGCCTGCAGCTCACCAATTAGACTATCCTGGCCGTCTGGTGAGCGCCTGGGATCCTTTTCATCTGTTCATCTTTGGGATTACAAATACTTGTTACCATGCCTGGCTTTTTTGTTATTGTTGTTGTTGTTTGTTTGTTTTTTGAGACAGGGTTTCTCTGTGTACTCCTGGCTGTCCTGGAACTTGCTCTGTAGCTCAGGCTGGCCTTTAACTCTCAGAGACCCCTCTGCCTCTGTCTCCCTAGTGTTGGGATTAAAGGCATGCGCCACCACTGCTTGGCATTTTTTTTTAAACATTTATTTTTATTTATTATGTATACAATATTCTATCTGTGTGTACACCTGCAGGCCAGAAGAGGGCACAAGACCCCATTACAGATGGTTGTCAGCCACCATGTGGTTGCTGGGAATTGAACTCAGGACCTTTGGAAGAGCAAGCAGCGCTCTTAACCACTGAGCCATCTCTCCAGCCCCATTGCTTGGCATTTTTATGTGGAGTCTAGGGATTGAGTGCTGATGGTTGTGTTCAAGAGCATCACTTTACTAACTGAACATCTCTCTGGTTGCTATATTTTTTCTATTTCTAGATTATTGTAGTTTTGTGTGTATATATGTGTATGTATGTGTGCACACACAAACTTGGATGTCATGGAAATGTCTATATAAAATTACACACAAATATATAATTATATATGTGTGTATATGAATATATACCTTGTATATGTTTGTGTGTATATATTTTTTTTCTTGTTCACAGGTCTCTCAATGGCCTGGAGCTAGGCTAGATTGAGTCCCAGGATTCTGCCTTTTCCCTTCCCCAGAGTGGGGATTTTAAGCATGTGCTGATGCACCCAGCTTTTTTCCATGGTTCTGGGGACTGAACTCAGGTCCTCAGGCTCGTGTGGCCAGCATTTATAGACTGGGTAGTCCTGTAGTCCTAGAGTATTCCCGGCCTTCTGTCCCAGTGGTTGGAAAATAGTTAGTGTATTATTTTTGTTTTTTAAAGAGTGAATGATATGTTATGAATTTTGTGTATGATGGGCTGTCTAAATTTTTGTTGCTGTGATGAGACCCTATGATCATAGCAACTTTTTTTAAAAACGATTTATTTATCATGTGTACAGTGTTCTGCCTGCACGTATGCCTGCACGCCAGAAGAGGGCACCAGATCTCATTACAGATGGTTGTGAGCCACCATGTGGTTGCTGAGAGTTGAACTCGGGACCTCTGGAAGAGCTGGGTCTTAACCTCCGAGCCATCTCTCCAATCTGAGCATGGCAACTCTTGTAAAGGAAAACATTTAATTGTGGTGGCTCCTTTACAGTTAAGAGATTTCGTCCGTTATCATCATGGTGGGAAGGAAGTTTAGCATGCAGGCAGACATGGTGCTGGAGAAGGAGATGAGAGTTCTTACGTCTTGATTCGAGATGTAAGGCACCAGGAAGCAATGTGTCTCACTGGGTGTGGCTTGAGCATGTATGAGACCTCAAAGCCCACCTCCCCAGTGACACACCTCCTCCAACAAGGCCACACCTCCTCATAACATCACTCCCTTTGGGAGCAGTTTTCCTTTAAACTTCCACTTGGGCTTTAGCTAAAATATCCATTCTTTTCAAACTGAGACATAATAATTGGGCATTTTCTTTGAGTTCATGCGAGAGTACTAAGTTAGCCTCCATGCTCACTCGCTTCTAACTATAATATTTCTCATGAGAATTCTTGGATCATTTTCTTTTGTGACCAAAGTAGCTGTTTTAGAGAATAATAGTAATGGATACCCCAAAGTGTAAAGTACTTTAGATGCTTTAAGATTTGAATTGTTTTTTTCCTTGAGTTTGAATTTTTTTTCCAAATAAAGAGGACAAAACAGAAGCCTGAGTTGGAACAGGGCCCCCCTCAGCCTACACTGGGCATCTGGGGGAATCTGAACAGTGCCCCCAACCCCGCGCTCAGCTTCCAGAATCAGTGTATTTCTCAGAGTTGAGCAGGCTGTGAAGCAGACAGGCGGAAGAAACCAGCGAGAAGGAAGAAAGTCAGATTTAGAATTTTCTTGGTCTGTTTTTGTTTGTAAGACTGTGTTTTACAATTCCCTTATTAAATAGACCGAGAGTTCAGTGGGAAGACATTTGGAAGGCGTTCTGTGCTCTTCTGGGCATCATTAACAAAGAGTGAGGGCCTCTTTTGGATAACGTTATATTTAAATAAAATGGTTTTTTTTAAAAATATTTATTTATTTATTATGTATACAATATTCTTTCTGCATGTATGCCTACAGGCTAGAAGAGGGCACCATACATCATTACAGATGGTTGTGAGCCACCATGTGGATGCTGGGAATTGAACTCAGGACCTTTGGAAGAGCAGGCAATGCTCTTAACCACTGAGCCATCTCTCCAGCCCCTGTTTTTTTTTTTTTTTGTTTAAAAAAGACAGCAAAAATATTTGTTAGGAATTTCTAGAATTGCAAAAGATCCTGTTAAAGCCTCCTTCTGCCTCGAACTCACTATGTAGCCAAGGATAACTTTGAACTCACAATCCTCCTGCCTCTATTCCCAGGGATTATTGACATGCACCATGACTCCTGTCTTGGGCAATCCTGGGGTTTTGATCCAGGGCTTTGTGCATGTAGGCGAGCAGTCTGCCAACTGAGCTTAACCCTACCCCCGAAAACTTGTAATTTGCTGGCATTTCAGTAAGTCGATCATAATTAAAATACTTAAATCCATTACTTCAACATATATTTATGGAGTGCTTACTATGTTCTGCTTGGGGACTGGAACTAAGAAGAAGGCCCCAATCTCATGGAGCTCATACTTTAGGTAGGGAAAAGATGTAGTCAGAAAACAGCAAGTAAGCACCGGGGAGGCAGAGGCAGGCCTAGTCTCCATAGTGAGCTGGAACTCACTGTGACAGTCAGAGCTACATGGTGAGACCCTGTCTTAAAAAGATAAAACAAAAAAGATAAAACAAACAAAAGTAGTTATAAATGTTATTGCTAAGTAGGACAGATATAGCAGCTAGCAAGTCAGGTGCCGAGTTAGACTGTGTGAGAAGGCGGTGTGTAGCTGAAGCCCGGGTTAGCAAGAGGTAACTCTAGGTCATGAGGGCAGAGCATCCTGACATGGAGGCAGAACAGCCAAACCAAGGCATCCGTGGGACAGTGATGGTCTGGCAGGAGCCCAGAGAAGGCAGAGGAATAGACCACGGGGCTGGAGCGGGTGGCAGGGGCCTCGGCACAGTGAGTGGCTTTTGGGGATGTGCTAGGAGGTTGCAGGATTTAGCACTGAAGGTAATGTGACTTCGTTTATATTGGAAAATCACTGTGGAACCGTGTGGAGAAGAGATTACATGGAAGGAAGGAGGGAAACAGAGGCCGTCCAGAAAAGATAGAAAGTGGAAATGGTGATAATTTGTACTACAGCTGTGGTTGAACCTGGATCTTCAAGTAGATGAGGGTGGAGGAAGATGGACATGTCACATGCTCAAGTGTTGAAATGGTCCATGACAACTCTGCTGTAATTTGAAGAACCAGTGTTTTCACTGAGCATGAGTGTGGTTGAGTATTCATTGGTATGCTTGTCATAAGTCTTTTAGCCAAAAGAGGTTTAACAATGAAAAACCCAAGCTTTGATTTTTCTTTTGTTTTGGGATCGTTAGGACAGGCATGCTTAGAATCTTGTATTCTGAGTTAGTGTTTAATTCACAGATGCTTAACCAAGTTTATCTTTCCTCAGATTAATGTGCTTCAATCAAAGAGGAGATCAGAAATCCTGAAATCAGTAAGATCTTAATGAAACACTGCTAACTGGGACTGTGTGTGTAGCCTCTGTAGTCTGACGCTCTGTCCAGGAGCTCTTGGCTCCCTTTGCTCCCCGTTTCTAGTTCCTGTGTCATCTGCTTCAGTTCCAGCTGCTTATGTGTCTGTTGCTAACATAGCCTGGTCCATGAAGGCAGGCCCACTGCCGGTGCTCCGCTCTGTTATCTAATGGAACATTGATGTGGTCTAGATGCCTAATACTTTCAGAAAGGAGCCGGAAGTGGTGTCTGACACTGGCAAGACCATTTCAGGAATCAAATATAATCATCACCTTGAATTTTCTTTTACTTGTATTTCCTTTTATGTTTTGGGTGTTTTGTTTGTTTGTTTGTTTTATGAGACAGAGTTTCTTTGTGTAGCCATGACTGTCCTGGAACTCGCTCTGTAGACCAGGCTGGCCTCAAACTCAGAGATCCGCCTGCCTCTACCTTCTTTGTGCTGGGATTAAAACTGTGCGCCACCAATGGCTGGCTGTATTTGCTTTTAGAAAGTTTGTTTTTAAAAATATTTTTTAGATTTCTTTATTTTATATGTACGTGTGTTTCGTAAATATGTGTATGTACTACATGCATGCCTGGTGCCTGCAAGGCCAGAAGAGGGCATCAGATCCATTGGAACTGGAGTTACAGACAGTTGTGAACTGCCATGTGGGTGCTGGGAACTGAGCCCCAGTTCTCTGCCAGAACCGCCAGTGATCTTAACTTCTGAGCCCTCTCCTCAGCCCCTGCTCCCCTTGGAGGGTCAAAGGACAACTCGTGGAAATAAGTTCTCTTTTTCTCCCATGGGGATCCGGGGACTTGAACTCTGGGTGTTAGGACCAATGCTATCTTCACTGGCTGTCTTGCCGTCCCTACTTAAAGTTTTCAGATCTGGAAAAGGCTTTTAAAAAATAATACCAAATTTCAAGGCTTGTAAGCTGTTTTCACTGATAGTGTGTGAGAGCAGCCGTTTCTCCACTGATTTTTCCTGGCAGTGCAGTGGCATTATAGCCTTGTCTCGTCACCTTCCCCAGTGGCATGATAGACAGAAAATGAGATTTCCATATGAATTTTGCATTTTCAGAGTTCAGTCACTTTTCTATATGTTTTTCTGGCTACTTACAGGATGTATGTGTATCTTTTCTCTTCTTCTGTTGAAGTCTTCATGTTTTGTTCTGATTTGTGGCACCTTGTATGGATTCAGATCACAATCTTCTGCTGTGTTTTCCTGATTTATCATTTATTTTTTAATATGCTTAGTATGTATTTTGATATATAGGTATATTACATTTTAAAAAACTCTTTTAACCTTTATCAGTTCTTTATGGATCTGACATCATGCATTCGGATCGGATCCCACCCATCTCCCAGTCCCCCGAATTTGCACTCCACCACTGCAACCTCTCCCCCCAAACCAAACAGAATTTAAAAGAAAAACCAAAAAGCCAAAACAAACTAACAAAACAAAAACAAAACAAAGAAAAATCTCATTGTGGAAGTTGTAGTGTGCCCTTGTGTATTTTACATTTTTATATAATCTTATTAATTCTTTATAACTCAGTGGTCTGAAAAATATTTTCACACAGTAATGTAATTATTACCATTATCTAACACTATAGTAATTTTTATATGTGAGTTTTATCATTAATCTTCGAATTTTACTTAGCTTCTTTATATTTTGAAAACAATTTTTTTTCTGTAGAGGATTCTTGAGTATCAACACTCTTATGCTCTACATTAGTCTTCAGTATATTAAACATATGTCTGTTCTTGCTAAAAAAAATAAAGCAGGTCTTTGGAGATCATTTGCATACATTTAATTATATATAATTCCTTCCCACGTGAAAATTGAATTGATGAGAACGGGAGTGTCTTTTCTTCTGGGAATTAATACAATACAGAAAAAGCTGGGAACCCCCACTCCTTACTTAATGTCAGTTTTGAGTCTGTGGGATGAATATGAAGAAATCCCCAGGGCCAGTGAGGGGGCCCTGCAGGCGAGGACACCTGCTGCTGAGCCTGATGCCCCCAGTTCAGTGGCCAGACCGTGAACTGACTCCTGCAAGATCTCCTGGACCGCCACACTCCCCAGGCATGTGTGAACACACACACACTGCACTAAAACAAATAAACAACAGCTTTCTAAAAACAGAAAAGGCTGTGCCATCCCCACTTGTATCTAAGTTTTTGGAAAAAGGAGTAACTGAGAGTCTGCCCACCTCCCTGGGGCTGGTGGCCCTGGTAGGTTAGAGTGTTTGCTACTGTTGACATTTCTTTCCTTCTCTGCTTAGGGAGTTTTCTTCGAGGACCACATAGATATCTCAGATGAACTTAAGGATTACTGTTGAGTGAGGCTATTGAGAATATTATTTCAATCACCCATGTATCTTTTATTTAGCTCTGAACAACCACAGTTGTTAAGATACCAAACCACTGGGTTTTTCTCTTAAAGAAAATTGTATTCTCTTTGTATTTACAAATATTTATGAAGTTCTTAAGAAAAAAAATCTCCATTTTAAGTAGATTTGACACTTTGAGTCCTTGTGGAGTGATCTGAAATGTGGGGAGGACTCCAGCTTTCTTCGCTTCCAGCACGCCTCTGAGCTGATACCCCTCTGTCCCCCTTAGATGCTGTCCTTCATGTATGCACACCTGGCCTTCTTCCACCAAGGCTATGACCTGTTCAGTGAGCTCGGGCCCTACATGAAAGATCTTGGAGCGCAGGTAACCTCTTGACTGGACTCTTTGATTCTGGGCTGCTTGTTGGTGTGTGTGTGTCTCTAAAGATATTTAGCGTGTGGGAATCTGGCTTATCACTTACTTATAAGGAGTTTGGCACTGGAGCACATTCACGTGTGGGTTAAAGGTTGAGCCAGAAGTGAACTTAAAGGTGACAGTGCCTGTGTTGAATATTGACATGAGGGTTCTGAAGAAGAGACTTCAAGGAACTCTTCCGGCAGGCGCGGTGCATAGCTGTGGTCCTAGGCCTGGGAGGGAGGCTGAGGCATGCTGAGATACACGTCCACTTTTTATACTACAAATAGCGGGATTTAGCCCTTTACTTTTTAAAGTAAGTCAGTAATCAAGTTACTGCCTTAGTTTGCTTTTATTTAAGACATTGCTTTTTTCATCTTCAAAAATTTATATTGACTGCTTGAGTAATGAAAGTCTTAGAATCATAAAGCTCTCAAGACCGTTTATCATCTCACAAAGATTAAAATGTTTGCCCCCCCCCCCCCCCAGACATACACTTGGTGGTGGCACTGCGGCTCAAATACAAATATAGGGCCTTAATGCATGCTAGGCATGTGCTTTACCACTGACTTGGCGCAAGTTACTTTGGGCATACTTTGTACGGGGTAATGAACCTTCTTACTCTGATTTAATAGTATTAATCTGGGTTTTTCTTTCCCATTATACTTTTTGAGGTGAGAGAATAAGGAAAAAAAATAGAATTTAGGGAAATGGGAGAAAGATAAGAGAGGAATGTGAATACCATTCAATGATCAAAGTATATGTGTGGGAGGGGAGGAGGGAGAGGGAAGGGAAGGGAAGAGGGAGGGGTGGGGGGGAAGAGGAGGAGGGAAGTGAGGAGGGGGAAGGAGGGAGAGCAGAGGGAAGGAGGGAGGGGAGGGAGGAGGGAGAGAGGAGGAGGGAGAGAGGAGAGGAGGAGGGAGGGGAGGAGGAGGGGAAGGAGAGAGGAGGAGGGGGAGGAGAGAGGAGGAGGGAAGGGAGGAGGGAGGGAAGGGAGAGAAGAAGGGAAGGGAGGAGGGAGGGAAGGAAGGAGGGAGAGAGGAGTGGAGGGGAGGAGAGAGGAGGAAGGGAAGGGAGGAGGGAGAAAGGAGAGGAGGAGAGGGGGAGAGAGAGAAGAGCGGAGGGATCGTGTGCACAGCATATGCTGTGAATTCCATGCTTTCTGTTCTTCGTCTCCTGCCGTGGACTGCTGTTTGTGTCCCTGCCAAACGCTCTGTATATGTGTCAGGTGAGGTAGGGTTTGTTTGCAGCCCAGCCTGAGGAAACTGGGACTTCTGTAAGAGAATCTTGGTTCTTTTATGTAAAGGCAGAAGCACAGGTTCATGGGTATTTGTGTCACAGTTAGCCTCGTGGTTACAAGTGACTTATCAATCTTAGCCATCATCCTTTGCTTGCGACCTTTGCCTTTCCTAGTCTAGCTGTCAGCTGCATTGCCTTTTGCTAGTGCTGGAATAATAATAATAATAAATCATGCTTTTGTACGTGCACTTTGTTTTGTTTATCTTGTCTGCATCTACGAGCGTCTTCTAAGTGGGTCAACAGGCACT
Organism: Chionomys nivalis; assembly: GCF_950005125.1. Taxonomy (NCBI): domain Eukaryota; kingdom Metazoa; phylum Chordata; class Mammalia; order Rodentia; family Cricetidae; genus Chionomys; species Chionomys nivalis. The sequence goes on from NC_080088.1 coordinate 63,424,360, forward strand.
TTAGTTAGGGTCCTTGTCCTTTAAGGATGGAACACACACTGGTACAATGCTCAAGACCAGGCCTCCAGCTTGGAGCCATTCCCCCTAAGATATCTGCTTTCTCAAAAAGGATTTAATGCTAGAAAAATGTGAATTTCTGCTTGAGTGTTTAGCCAAAAATGCCTGTTCATGTTAACGATAATCGGTTGATTTCTATTTATCTGTAAAATAACTTGGACTATGGTTTACCAAATACCTTTGTTTCTTTGACTTTTAAGTCTGTAATTTTCTTCTTTTCTTTAGTTGGATCGACTGGTTGTGGATGCCGCAAAGGAGAAAAGAGAGATGGAGCAAAAACATTCTACTATCCAGCAGAAGGTATGGGGCAACTCAGATCGACTTGCGTTTGCGGGAATGTTAGTGAATGCAGCCACCATTGCTACACAGGTCCTCTCAGTCGCTTGTTCAGTAAACCCTTCTCTCTGTGAAAAGTAAACGTGCTAAATGTTAGTGCTTGCATTTTGTTATCTTCTCAGAGCAAAACATTTGCAAGCTAGATTCTCGAACCAGTTTATAAATACTGCCTAACTAAAAGTTACACCTTGTTAAAATCTTGGCTATTATTCATGGTATCATTTTGGACACTGACAACCACCTGCCAAAGTGTGCATGCATGTATGTGCGTGTGCACAAGGCAGGGCATGTGTGTGTTCATCTGTACATGTATGTGTATGCCTGTGTGTGAGAGAGAATGAGTGCACATTCTCACTCTTCTCTCTCTCTCTCTCTCTCTCTCTCTCTCTCTCTCTCTCTCTCGCTCTCGCTCTCGCTCTCGCTCTCGCTCTCGCTCTCTCTCTAACTTCCCAGCTGCAGCCACTCCAAGGCAGCTCAGCACATGCCTTCTGGACCCTCATTGCTTGTTAATTGCCTAAGCCTAGCTAAACTATTCTTGACAAATACTTCTAAACATGAGGATTCAATAGAAATCTGTGTTGATTTCTTTATACAAGAGTTGAGTGTATTGTGTCCATACTTTACAGGTAATAGTCTGTGATGGGTTGGTGCAGCGGCCCAAGCATAAAGGCAAATTAGGGATTGGATAGTTCTATAGAGTTACGGTGAAGTTTTTTCTGCATGCCGTAAGAGATCTGTCCTCTCGATAATAAGCAACCAGGCCATCTTTGATTACAGATTACTTAGATTGGATCGGACATAGAAGATGTAAATGGGGAAAAATGAAGTGAAATCAGGAGCAGGTGTAAGACAAAAATAATTGTTCATGCTCAAAAATAACATTTAGAGAAGGGAAGACTTTTTTCTTAGGCCATCTTTACATCAGTCACTTTAGTTACTAGAGGAGGAGGCTAACTCCATATTTTCTTTTGTTTAAAGACGTGATCTGTCTGTATTCCCAGCCTAGCTTTGACCTCACAGCCCTCCCACTCTTGCCTCCTGTGTGCCTGGGATTACAGGTGTGCACCACCATCCCAGCTCTGGTTTAATTTACAGGTCTTGACTTGCTGCTCTCTTTCTCCTGCTTGCCCTGTCTCTCCAGAGTCTTGCTATGCAGCTCAGACAGGCCTTGAACTTGTGACCCATCTGCCTCAACCTCCTGAGTACTGGGATTATAGCGTTACACTACCGTGCCTCCCTCTTCTTTATGCTTAGGCTATACAACATGGCATTTTGATGACTAACTTGTTTTAATGGTGTTAGTGTCAAATGATTGCTAAAAGTAAGATGACAAATTATGTTTCAAAAACTATGTGATTGTTGATTAAATTGAATAAATATTTTAATGTCTTTTTATATATTTGTTCAATATTACACTGAAGGCCTCAAACTGGTAGACTGTCAGATAGGAGATGATTTGACTTTAAACAATGCACAACTGTTTTTATTTAAGAAAATAATGCTCTTTTTATTCATTGTGAATACTTTCTCTACCCCTAAATGCTGACACAGGCTGCATTACAGGTAAATAAACAAACAAACAAATGAAGTCAACTGAAATGTAAGGGAAAACATTTCTGATACTTTTCCAGTTGTTTTATCAATTGTATTGATCAGTGTGAGAAGTAGCGATGCTGTGAGTGCCCGTCTGTCTGTCCTGCCCGTGCCTTGGCATGTCTTTAGGTGAACAGTAATGAAACAGAGCTGCTGTACCAAACAGCGTGCATGTGCCCACCATGTCGAGGATGCTGGCAGGCAGCGCCGAGGTTCCTGATGCTCTCACCACTACACTGTGGATATGAACATCTCATTGTGGTTTTAATTTATGCATCATCAGTAACTAGTAATTTATATCTTCAGGTCATTTGTGGTCCCTGTTTATGAAACATCTATTCTCTTTTCTTCCATTTTACTCCCAGGCTTTTTAGCTGATGACCAAGTTCTTCATATATTCTAGATATAGGTGTTTTAGGTTTTCAGCCCTGTGTCTAGTGCTTTTGTTATTGGTTTAGCAGTACTCATCACAAGATCGCAAATACCACATAGCTTTGCTTTTTCATGTTTATAGCTTTGTTTTATTTGTTTGTTTTTTGTGATGGTGCTGGAGACTGAGCCTCAGGCCTCATGTATGACGGGTAGATGCTTTGTCGCCGAGCTCTGTCCTCGGCACTGGCATTTAGCTCTTTAACTCGTGTAACTGGGTTCTTGTGTGTAGTGGGTAGAAATCTACTTCCTCCCGTCGATAGATTATTGCTCTTGGTGAGTTAGCAAGCCTCCTCCTCCAGTGCTCTGTGTTATGGCATGTGGCATGTGGTACACCCCACACTTTTCCTATCTGAGGCGCTTTCTGCACTGTCATTCCATCCCGTGGTCATTTCGTCTTCATTATCCCAACACATCATTGTCTCAGTTGTTATCAGCTTTATAGTAACTTTTCATGTCTGAGTAAGCAAAGCTTCCACTCCCTCTTTCTGCACACTGAGTTTTGTATACTTGCAAACTCCAGGAGTAATTTTGTTCTATAACAGGAGCTTTTTGGGGGATTGGTGAGATGACTCAGTGGGTTCAGCCCTTGCCACACTAGTCTGGTAGTCCTGAGTGCTGGGACATTTGTTAGTCTTCCTCCAGGATACACACAGCAGTAATTCATTTTTTAAAAGGCTTTCGGGATTTTGATTGAGGTTATATTGGATCTGTCACAGTCTTACGCTACCGTCTTTTTAAATTCTCTTAATGACTTGCATGAGGTTTTGTGATTTTCTTACATACCTTTGGTTAGGTGTATTCCCAGACCCCTACATTACAAATGTTCCTGTAACTACTACCTTTAGAAAGTCTCTGTTCTGTTTGGGCGAGATTGATTTCCCTGTGTTGATTTTATACCCAGCACTCTCATTGATGCTCTCTCTGTATTGATTTTATACCTAGCAATCTAATGCTCTTGATGCTGCTTTCTCTCTGAATTCTTTTGTGTACAGTGTCTTCTCCATAAGCAACATCAGGACAGTGTACTTCTTTCTTTCCACCCTTCACCTTTGTCACTGCTCTGGTTGACTGGACCTTTCTGATCGTCTTGACTGGTGGTAATAATGGTTCTTCTGGTCTCACTCACAGGCTCAGTGGAAACGCTTTGGTTAGCTGTTTTGACTCACCCTTCTTAGTCGAGCCATCCGCTTCCTGGGCCCTGCAGGAAAGAGGCAGATGTCCTTGTTCTGTTGATCTGTCTTCCAGTTGTTCTTGGCTCCAGTTGCCTTTGAGTGTCCCCTCCTAACTGTCAGATTATGAACGTGTTCACAGAGATTCCTGAAGCAATATTGCATCCGCTGTTACTAGCTGCTTACATATGGAACGTCCTGCAGTGTATCACATCTGAGTACTTTATTAAGGGACATGGATAATAGAAGACTCATACATCTCAAGAAGTAGTCGAGAATACACATTTACAGTGCATTGCACATTGAGCTAATTCTGTTTGATGCTTTATATTATTACTATTTGGTATCACTACTGTTATCACTATTTTGGTGTTGCACATGCTGGACAAGCAGACCCCATCGAGCTGCACCCCTAGCCCCATTATTTATGCTATGAGTCTCGTAATGATTACAAAGAACCTGCAGATGCCTCAAACACAACCTTTAGTCCTCCCCAGAAACTAAAAATAAAGCCAGCATGTGACGACAGTTGTAGCGCCACTCCTGGGCCTGCTCCTGACTATGTAAGGGAAGCACACCCCAGAGATGCTCACACACTCGAGTTTCCTGCTGCAGTTCACAGTGGCCAAGACGTGGAGCCAGCCACGTGTCTTCAGCAAACATGGGACTAATGAAAATGTCACATGTTCATACACATGTGCGCACAGAGTTCATTTAGCCTTAAAGAAGAGTAAAAGTATGTCGTTTACAGGAAGACAGAAGTGGAAACAGAGTAGGCAAGTATCAGAAAGATAAATAGTAAGTTCTTTCTCATATGTGGAATCTAGCCCAATATATTAATTCTAAGTACATGAAATCTACACATACGAATATATCATAATGAAACCCTATATTATATTCTATATTGATTTAAGATGTAAAAGTAAAAGCACAAGAAACCTTTAAGATGTTGTAAAGGTGAGGGCCGGAAGGACAGCTCATTTGGTGCAGTGTGCGCTATGTAAGCATGGGGCCCTGTGGTCAGATTCCAGGGACCCTGAAAAAGACTGGGCGCCGTGGCCTACACCTGTGGAACTAGTACTAGGGACTGGAGTGAGGTGGACCCCCGGAGCTTGCTTGCCAGCTAGTGTTGCCAAATTGGTGAGTTCCAGGTTTATTGAAAGAACCTGTCTCAAGACATAAGGTAGAGTACAATCGAGGAAGATCCCTAAAGTTGATGCCTGGCTTCACAGGCGTACACGTGCTCACACACATATGCACAAATGAACATGTACACACGTACAAAGTATACATATGTTGCAGAAGTCAGTTAAGTCTGGTTACTGCGCAATGCACTCTGCTGTGAATGATGGCTGGGTTTATGTGTTTGTTGCAGAACACTTGTCTGTTGTGTTTAGAGTACTGAGTTCAGACCATACATGAAGTACACATGCATGCACACATGTACACATGCACATACACAGAGTAATGTGAATTTTAAAAATAGGTGTACACATAGTTTTAATGAAGGAACTAGTGTTTTCTATTTTTTCCAAAGATAAAAATGTAGAAATATAACGATTCATTTATAGATTGACTTTTTATGCTTAAAATTTTTGGTTTTTGAGAAAAGGTTTCTCTGTGTAACAGTCCTGGCTGTCCTGGGACTCATTTTGTAGACCAGGCTGACCTTGAACCCACGGAGATCCGCCTGCCTCTGCCTCCCAAGTGGTATTAAAAATGTGCGACTACCGCCTGAATACCGCCTGGCTTTTTTAGAATTCAACCTATTTCCATTTCATGTTTTAGCATGTTCATGGGAGGAAGCCCTGGGAGGATTCTCACCCGCTTTCCCTCTAATGCTGGTTTCTCACAGCTAAGCATCATCCAGTCTGCAGAAGAGCTATCATAGGTAGAAGTCTGGCTTCCAGGGCTGGAGAGAAGGCTTCCAAGAGCACTTGCTGCTCTTGCAGAGAGCCAGAGTTTGGTCCCCAGCACCCTGAATTGTTAGTGTGTTGAAGCACGTCTCTGTTGTTATGTTCCTTCTCCCGTGTTTGTGTAGGACTTACTGCGAACTTCTTACAGCTGTTTTCCCTGGATACATCTCTTTCTGGGAACACTGTTGTCTGAACTCGTGTGTGTCTTGTCTAGGACTTCTCCAGTGATGACTCCAAGCTGGAGTATAATGTCGATGCTGCGAATGGCATTGTCATGGAAGGGTATCTCTTCAAGCGAGCCAGCAACGCCTTCAAAACGTGGAACAGGTAACAGACTTCAAACGTTCATTGTAATTTTAACATGTTTGCCATTTTCTGCCTCTCCTTGTAATTGGCAACTCATTTTCCCCAGAACTTTCTAAATTCTACAAATTCTTATTAACTGTCTTATTACAGTCTACCGAATAGTAAGGGTCAGGTAAAGAGTGAAAACACAGATTTTTAGATTTGAAACTAAAGCCTTAAAGGATAAAACTAGATTTTTTTTTAACTCTTGGTCTATAATGACTAAATTCTCATACACACACACACACACACACACACACACCACACACCGGGCTACAGAGCTAGTTCCAGCTCAGCCACGACTACACAGAGAAACCCTGTCTCGATCCTCCCACCTCCCCACCCCCGCAAAGTAAAAATTTGCAGGTCTTAAGACCAGGTAGCCCTGAGCTTTTGGCCTTTGTAATAACACGTAAGTAGGACATGAGAAGTCATGATAGTCATTATTTCTTTATTATAAATGTAATGGCTAACAAACACTTTGAATTTTTACTTATTTTTTTGTTGTTGTTTATTTTGTTTGTTTTTTTCAAGACAGGGTTTCTCTGTATAACAGCTCTGGCTGTCCCGGAACTCATTTTGTAGACCAAGCTGGCCTCGGATTTACAAAGATCTGCCTGCCTCTGCCCATCAAGTGCTGGGATTAAAAGACGTGAGCTACTACTGCCTGGCTTGATTAATATTTACAAAATACAAAACTGTTGAATGTCTTACAAGAATGGAATTGTAGCCAGGTATCATGGCGTGGATACCTGTAATCCTACCCACGAAGGCAGAAGAATTTTGAGTTCCTGGCCAACTTAACTTGCATAGTATGATCTTGAGTCAAAAATCGCAAAACAAAACAAAAAAGAAATTATGAAGTATTTTACTATATTGATATGACAAGTGAAGTAATTTCATGCCTAGCAGCATTGAAAGGTGCTCAGCTCCAGTCGTCCTTCTGATATCAGTGCTTGGTCTTTTGCTCAAGGATGCTGTTTTCCCTTTTGTTTAAATCAAAAAAGGACAGTTTCATAATAATTGAAAGTGGTGTTTGTGTTCTGGGTAACTGACTTGCTATTGCAGGATTGGATGAAATGTCTTCTGTGGTAGTGGCAGGTAGGCATTCACCCAGTGATGGAAATGTTCCTAAAGGCGGGTTATTGCTAAAATCAATAGGGTCTCCTATTAATGTTCATTGGGTGTACAATGTGTTAATTTAACGGGAGCCTCAGTGCTGTGTTGAGATGGATCTGATTGCACTTACTTAGATTTCTTTTTTTTTTTTTTTTTTTTTTTGGTTTTTCGAGACAGGGTTTCTCTGTGGCTGTGGAGCCTGTCCTGGAACTAGCTCTGTAGACCAGGCTGGTCTCGAACTCACAGAGATCCGCCTGCCTCTGCCTCCCAAGTGCTGGGATTAAAGGCGTGCGCCACCACCACCCGGCCTTTACTTAGATTTCTTGGTGTTGAAGTTCGACAGCTCCCAGTGACATTTTTAAATGTCAGTGGTTTATTGAGCATTTCTCTAGTGTTTGATGTTGTAGGAAATCTAAATGGTGCATGATTTTATTTGATTTTTTTCTTCATTTGAGAGTGAATAAGCTGAAAAGACTGAAGATATTTAATATTAAGCCTCTGAGTTATGCAGAACTTTTAAATAAGACATGGGTACTGGAGGACCGTTATCGTGATCTGATTATCAGTAATGCTTCTAGTTATTACACAGTGAAAATGAAAAATTAAAATTGTGTTTCGTGAGCTGAAATGTAAAACTATGATCCCTTTAAGTCCTTGGAAAATTCTGTAGCTTGTGTAGGAAACTAGAAACAACGAGTGCGCAATAATTTTATAAGATTATTCAGCCACTGTGGTTTTATAGTGTGATGCTAGAATTGAAATGTAACCTTCGGATTTGCACCTCCTTAAAGCTTAAGAAAATGAAAGCCAAGATGTATAACCACTTTGCATTTCCACCCTAGCGAGAAATGCGATCTCGGACTACAAAGTGAAGCACAGTTAGTCTTAGTGGGAGGTCCATTGCAGACCTACTGTTCAGAGCAGTAGAATACGATCAATCAAATGTGGACCTTCTCAGTGTTTGATGAGTCATATTGACTGGCTTTGACACTAAAACAGAAGCGAGATCAAGTTGGAGCATCCGCGAACCCCTGCTGTAGATGTGCTGTGTCCACAGGGTGGGAGGGCATCCCCTCAGAAGTGGAGCTGCTGGGTCAAGGACTGTCTGTGACCACTGCAGTCAGCAAGGACAGGGAGATTTAGAAAGATGGCTGAAATTAAGACGGATTTATTTTTCTCATGGTTTTGTAGTCTGGAAATTAAAGATTGGATGACGTCATTGAGGGAACTTGTGTTGCTGGCCTGTGTTTTGGTAGCAGAGCTGTGTGCCTGAGATCTTGAGACAGAAAGTCAAAGAGCAGGAAGGGAAATGACCAATTCCCGACAACACACGTCCTTCAGGAGACCAGCACTGGTCCCTTGCACAGGCAGTGTCTTCAATGATGTAGTCACCCAGCACAAGGCCCTGCCCCCTAAGGATTCCACCATTGTAGCTGTGCCACACTGTGAGCCAGATCTAGTGCAGAACCTTCAAGGGGACAGATGATATGCAGAATATAGCAAAAATTTGACAGGCGAGAGCAGGGATGAGGCTTATCAAATGCCTAATCTCAGACGTGCAAGTAGTTCCCTTCCATTCATGTAATTTATTATAATACGGTCTGCTCCTCTAAGTAAGACTCTATATTCCTTAATATTAAAAACATCTCAGAGACTGGGCGGTGGTGGCACACACCTTTAATCCCAGCACTCAGGAGGCAGAGGCAGGCGGATCTCTGTGAGTTCGAGGCCAGCCTGGTCTACAGAGCGAGTTCCAGGACAGGCTCCAAAGCTACACAAAGAAACTGTCCCAGAAAACCAAAACCAAGCCAAACAACCATCTCAGAATCCACCTCTTCAGATATTAAGCTTTTCTATTCATTTTATGAAATTATATCATATTTTCAGCATCAACTATCAAAGATCTCCATCCTGAGGGATATGTGAATGTGATTAAGAATTCCCAAATGTTAAAAAAAAATCTCCCTCATGCTTCATAAATTACACTTTACTTTAAAAGCAGTGTCTAGTATTGTATGATGTAGAATGGTAATTATGTTTTGTGTGTGAGGGCAGATGGCATAAGAATGAGAAGTTCATGTCCTATATGCATTGCCAGTCATGTTCCTGCTAAATTCCAGAGTTCTTGTTGGTGGCATCTGACCATGTAAATGTATGATACTGTTGGCTCTCTGTATGATCTCACACTTACGGACTCACCCAACTGAGAATCAACAATTTTGAGAAACACCAACTCTGTACTTAACATGGAGGTTTTTTCCTTGTAATTATTTACTCTTTTAAAAAATGCAATAATACTATTTACATAGCGTTTACATTATAATAACAGTTGCAACAGTTGCAAGTAAATCTAGAGGTGATTGAACTCAGTTAATTCAAGTCGCAGGTGGGAAAATCAACTGAGCCCAGAGAGGTCTGCATGGCCAGTCTTACTGTTTCTCTCTCTCTCCCTCCCTCCCTCCCTCCCTCCCTCCCTCCCTCCCTCCCTCCCTCCCTCCCTCCCTCCCTCCCTCCCTCCCTCCCTCCCTCCCTCTGTCTCTCTCTCCCTCTCTCCCTCCCTCTCTCTTCCCCCTCCCTCTCTCTCATCTGTCCTTCATACACTCATGTATTATGATTATATGCAAACGCTGCATTTTGTCTTAGAGAACTTGAGCATCTATAGATTTGGTGATGTGCAGTTGGATCCTAGACCCAACCGCTACACCAACACCAAGGGACGGCTTTATTTTTCTGGGGTGCATGCAACAATGAGCTTTCTTATTAAGTTATTTTCTCAGTATGCAGTTTCAATTCAGACTTTAAACACTGGAACGTATGTCTCTCTTCTCTGCCTCACAATGAATTTGGAAAGGAGGAATAACAAGGAAAATAACTGTTAATGTAATTTAGTATTTAGTTGGAAATGCTAATAAAAGAAGCAGACTCCAGAAAATATAACCCAGCATAAAATGTATTATACAAAATTTTAAAGCAAAATGTTCTATATACTGCTGGTACAGATAAAAATGTTTTTGGTTTTTTGAGACAGGGTTTGTCTGTGTAGCTTTGGTGCCTGTCCTGGAACTCTGTGTAGACCAGGCTGGCCTTGAACTCACAGAGATCCTCCTGACTCTGCTTCCCAAGTGCTGGGGTTAAAGGTGTGTGCCACCACCGCCTGACTTGATAAATTTTTTTTATTGGCTTTTGTTTTAAAGTAAGAAGTATATACCTAGACTAAAAATGAGTCTTCTGGGCAGAGTGTGTATTCCCATGGTCCCAAAACCTGGGAGGGTGAGGTATTACGTGAGCTAAGTCAGCCTAGGCTACACAGCCAAGCCCTGTCTCCACCTTCCTACTTCTCCCAAAATCACTGAGTGAGTCATGTTTATGTGTGGCCTTAAAGTCTGTCGTCATGTGATGAAGGCAGATGGGGATCGGTGGGAGGTTTACTCGGTTACTATTTTATGATCTTTGAAATTCTCAATTAGTCACCCCATTTTCTTTCCAAAAAGTTTTTATTGGCTGAAGGTTTCTGTAGGTAAAATGCAGTGCTTTTCCTCCTACCTTCCAGGCACAGCTTATTGAGGTGTGGCACAAGGCTATCTGTATTTTCTAGTTAGGACCATAGAGGCAGACAGTCAAATTAGTAATAATAAGGTAATGGTAATATAATAATTCAAATATTTGCAAAGTATTTCAGTTTCTTAAGAATTGAAATTTTGCAGAATGTATATGTTTATAATAAAACACATGATACTCTACTCAGACTGCATTGTTAAGTTGTTAGCTTACGCTTGTTTCTTTAGTTTTTTTTTTTTTTTTGTCTTATTTTTGTATCATGCTGGTCCTTTGCTTATTTGGCATTTGCATTTTCTTTCTTTTACGCCTTTCCCTTTTGTTTTAACCCTGCCCCATTTTTTCACATGACAGGAAAAAACCCGATCATATCAGGTACCAAATAGCTTCCTGCCTCCCTCTTCTTATCCGCTTTCCTCTGTAGCATGAGAAAGCCCGATTAACCCGTGTTCAGTTGGATTACTTGCAATGGATAAAAAAATCTCTTTATGCTTTAAATTGGAACGAAAATACAAGTGTTTATTTGAGGAAGAGACCTTTTGGTCGCCCCTGACCTCAGTTGGTTTGATCTGGGGAAGGACGGCTGATGCAAAGTCGATGCAGACCGAGTGGTAGGCACACCCTGTGACATGTCTTTTGACATAAAATAGTGACCTTTGTTTAGGATGGAGCAGCAGCTGGGATGAGAGAGACTCCCTTGCCTGGTCATAGGTGCTCTCTTCTGCTTTATTCCCATGGAAACAGCAAATTGAATTGAATAAATCAGTGCATTAGGCCTTTAATTTATATTAAATGGTTATCTAGCACCAAAATATGGCCCCATAATTTATATAGTTTTAGTTATAAACCTTCTTCAGATTTAGAACTGCGACTTTTCCCAATATTTTTGATGTTGAGAGCAAACATAGTAAAATATATTTGATTTTTGTAAATTTATTTTTTTCCCATTTGACCTAAATTTTGCCAACTGGAAGTTTTTCTTCATATGTAATAGTATTTATTTTTTAAAAAATAGATGTAATATTTTGGTCTAAATTATAATAAATTACTTTTATTTGACACAGATACAAAATGTGTCTTACTTTTCTTACACATAAGAGATTAGAAGCCAACTATACTTTGTGCTCTACTTTTTAGTCTTGTAGACTGTGTACTCTGTTAGCATGGTGATTTCCAAAGCTTGTTTCTTCACTCTAGTCACAATTTATGTAGTGCTTTAACATTTCCTGTAAGAAGTATTTCTCTGTGTGTAGGTAATTCATAGGCTGCGAGCTGTTCATCATACTTTTCCTTTCTTGGAAATATTAATAGTCACTAGTATTACTTTATAGGAACAGCTAAAAACTCTATTCCAGTGGTCGGAAAGAGAACTCAGTCACTAACGTGCTTGCCTTGCACATATGAGGACCTGAGTTTGATCTCTCACAACCCCCACACAAATGGCACTGAAGAGGGAGAGACAGATAGATCCCTAGGGCTCGACAGCCAGCTGCTCTACCCAATTCGTGAGTATACGAGACCTTGTCTCAAAGGAGTTGGGCAGTGCCCTAAGTATGATCCCCAAGGTTTTCCTCTGGACTCCATGTGCATGTGCATATATCTGCATGCACACTAGAGCACACGCATGCACTCCCCAGACATGCACACATATATGTTTTGTTACCTTTAGGCACCTGGTTAAAGTTCTGGTTGGCATTGGATGTATGTTTCTAATGGTAGCAGAAGGAAGATAGCGTCAGACTATCACATCTTTATAATTCATTTTTCCCTTCCTATGATGTATTGTTATGCTTTCTTTAAGGAAGTAGCAAATGAAGAGAAATTTGTACTGTCTTTTCTAAGTATTTTACAAAATCCAGTGATGAAAAAATGTTACCCAGAAGCAGTTGAATATCAGGGAAACTGACCTTCAGAAATACATATGCTCCGTAAGGCTAATAGCCGAAGGGAATGGTCTCTGATGGAACAGGGGCATTTATCTAGTTATTATTAGTAGTATCCCTAGGGAACACTGTCCCAAGATGGACCAGGTCAAAAGACCTCAGAAGCATGAAAAGTTTGCATTTTTATATGGATGTCTTTCCATTATTTAATAAAAGTGTAGTTTTCTCAAACCGTGTGAGAGAACTACTATGGTGCACAGCCTGTACATTTTTATCAATATAGTTCACCCTCCTCAAATGAATTTTATGACAACATTTTAATCAGATTCAGAGATTGCCTCCATTGCATGTCATCCCATGTGGCAGGGTGCGCCATTTGGTTTGTGTGTAGGACTTTGATCTAACATCTCTAACTGGCTGCCTGTCCCCACAAGAGCCGTGGAATTCTTCCTTTTCTGGTCTGTTGATTTGCATTCAGCGGCACCCACGTTATTTTACTTAGATGCTTATTTAACATAACAAACTCTCTCTCAATGAAAAAGGTGATGCATTTTTAAGTGGCAAGAAAACCCACCCACCCGGTAAAAGGCCTGAAACCCTAGGATGTATTCGGGGCTCCTTCTCAGCTTTGAAGAAATAACGAAAAATTTGAAAATAGAAATTCAAAACACCTGGATATAATTTCTAGCAATTTGTATTATTGTCAATGAAAAGGTAGAATCTCTATCTGCTAATAGATTAATAACTAATGTTTATATTAAAAATCATCTCATATAAAACTAATTTAAAAATAACAACTCAAATACTGTTCATTTTTCGTGCTTGGTGAGAAGTTTTGCTTCTTTTATGAATGGCTTTTGACTGTAATTTTTTATGTATTTATTTCTTTTTCTTAAGTTAATAAACTAGAATTAGTGCATATGGCTTACATTACCTACATTTATTTTTCTAAATAAGAGTGTGAGCAAATTGTTTTCCTAATAACTTAACAGTAATGAGGAGAACCATTTAAACAGTTTGGGGGTCATATATATATGGTAACAACAATGTAATTCGCCTGAGAAGTAAGGGCTCTTCTATGGAATAAAGCTAGTGATCATCTTATTTTTGATACAGTTCTAAGTGATTAGTCTCTGTTTTGCTGAGGATCAAACATTTGCTGAATTAGCTTCTAAAAGGTTGAAAATAAAGCACCATTTACCATATATAAATGGACATTTTATCTGTAATTTAAGTTTTCTTTATCATAAAAGTAGATATTTGAAGGAAAAGATAATATTTAGTACCTCAAAAAAACAAAACAACAACAACAAAAAAAATCCGTGAGTTTAAAATAGTTATGGTCTTAGCAGGAAAAATAAAAGCTTTTGTTGAGATGTGACAGAAAATGAACCAAAACAGATATTTATCTCCCTAACCTGTGATTATTTTTAAGATGCATATTCTTAGTTTTCGGTAGTTATGTCATATGCTTTAGTTTACGAGAACAAAGCAGTGCATTCCCAATACCATCACCCTACACCGCCGGAGGATGACTGAAGGTACACGCCATCTTTAATCTGTTTGTCTTTGTCTAGACGCTGGTTCTCCATACAGAACAATCAGTTGGTTTACCAGAAAAAGTTCAAGGTACGTATGTTCTTTATTAAGCAATACAGTGAAAACTGCTAAGTTCCAGTTCTAGTTCTTTGTCTGTTTGTCTTGGTGAACACTGAAGTCCATAAATATCCATATGCAAAATTCTGAAATTTCCGTCTATTGGTTTTATGTTTGGGTATGCATAACAAGTAGAGTGGAAGCTGTCAACCTTGATCCTTAAAAGCAGAGTGATTTGATTCTGAATTCTTTTTGAGAAAAAAAATTGTTTTCATTTGTGTGTACATGTGTGTCTGAGTGCAAGTTTGTGCACGTGACTGCAGTGCCCCCAAAGGCACTGGGTTATTGTCTTAAAGCATCCCTGGCCAACCTGGAACTCACTGTGTAGGCCAGGCTGGCCCCCAGCTCACAGAGATCTGGCGCTCTCTGCCTCCTAAATGTGGGGATTAAAGGTGTGCGCCACGTGACCTGCATTATTTTTATCATTTTTAATTGTGAGTATGTATGTGTCTCTGTACGTGTGAATGCAGTTGCTCACTGAGACCAGTGGTGTTTGATCCCCCAGGAGAGGGAATTAGAGGTGGTCGTGGGCTGTCCGATGTGGGTGCTGAGAACCCAATTCTGTGAGCAGTAAGCAGCCTTAATGGCTGAGCCCTTTCTTTAGTCCTATTGTTATGAATTCTTCTTTTTTTTAAATCAGTTTTTTCCTTTTTTCTTCTTTGCATGTGTATGGGTATTTTGCCTGTATGTATGTCTCTGTATACAGTGCCCAAAAAGGCCAGATAAGGGCATCAAATCCCCTAGAACTGGAGTTACAGATGCTGAGAATCGAACTTGGGTCCTCTGGAAGAGCAACCAGTGCTGTTAACTGCTGAAACATCTTTCTACCCCTTTCTATACAGATTTTATTTTTATTCTTAGTTATGATGTGTATATAAATGTCTTGAATGTGGATTTGTGCACTTGAGTGCAGTGCCTGTGGAGGTCAGAAGAGGGCATCAGACTTCCTGGAATTGGCATTACTCACAGGTAGCTGTGAGCTGCCTGACCCTAACCCTGTCCTCCACCAGAGCAGTGTACACTCTTAACCACTGTGATGTCTCTCCAGCTTCAATTCAGAATTTTTTTTTCTGTGTTTTGAGACAGGGTTTCTCTGTAGCTTTGGAGCCTGTCCTGGAACTAGCTCTTGTAGACCAGGCTGGCCTCGAACTCACAAAGATCTGCCTGTCTTTGCCTCCCTAGTGCTGGGATTAAAGGTGTGCGCCACCACTGCCCGGCCGGAAATTTTAATTCCTAGTTTTAAGGTGTTTTGTGTACCAAGATTATTACCTTCATCTTATAAGTCCTTCTGTTAGTTATGTGGCAGGAGTAACCCTGACATCCCATGGTATCATTTTGAGGCTGCAGATGGTTTGTCTTTTAGAACACATTAGTTTAGGACCAATGGTGACCACAAAGAGTGCTTTAAAATGACAGAAGTCAAAGTGTATGCCGTCAGTAATGTAGACAGAAACCCTGTCTTTGTTACCGCTGTGTTTATGTGTTTCCTTGACCTCATTTCAAGGCAAGGAATTTTATGTGTTGGAAAGGTGTACTGGAAAGGCTTGTGAGAATGCTGGAGCCTGGAAAGAGACCATTTGTTAACTGATAGTGTGCTTCTCACTTAGCCCTTGAATGACAGTCTGTGAACCATAAACCTCTGATATCCCCTTTGCTGTGAGATGGCCGCACTAATCACAGGCTCTTGTGGACTTTGTAGTTAATCCATTGGTGCTTTCTCCTGATTTTTTGCACTGGTATTTTAATTAGGGAATGACAAAATCTTTTCTCTTTCTTGTAAGAATTTTAAGAAGGATTTACCAATTTCCCGTTGTTTCTCATTGTGCTATTTAAAATATGATTTGCTACCGGTTTCTCTTTGGGAAGAACGTAGCTCTTCTATATGTGAGTGGGAACCCAAAGAGTAATGGACATCAGTGGGATGGAAGAGGGTCAACAAGGAGATAATTTTTTGAGTATTTGTTAAGTGTCAGTTGTGGGTCAGTCCTTTCTCTACATGATTGCACTTACTTTACATAGTAGTTGGATGAGGCAGATTAAATGAACAATATAGGATTGCCTCCATTAGTTCTATATCTTCATAACGACACTATGATAAAATAGAGACCTTCTAAATGAGGTCCGTTTTTGGAGTGTATTTGGGCTGGGAGCTAAGTTGATGAACTGAGCTTGCCTCCTTGCTGTAGGACAGCCCCACGGTGGTGGTGGAGGACCTCAGGCTGTGCACGGTGAAGCACTGCGAAGACATAGAGCGGCGGTTCTGCTTCGAGGTGGTCTCTCCAACAAAGTAAGACGTTCGTGACAATTTGAGAATTGTTTTTATGTTTACGTAGTTTGTCTCAAAGACTTTACCAGATCTGAGAACTCTGATTTATGATTATCAGTGTAACAAAAGAATGAATGTTTTAAAAATGAATTCCATTAGCAATTGTAGATGCTCTGTCCAAGAACTTATGTAATTCTCTCCATGTATCCCAGTCTTTCGAATCTGTAGAGATCGCTATTTATTTACTTAGTGGGGCTGCGAGCATGTTAGGCAAGCACCCACTACCGAGCTCTGTCCTTCCTGTAAACGTTTATGTGAAAACCTGGTAGGTAGTGAGAATTGAACTCAGGGCCTTGAAGTTGTCGTTCTCCTGTCTCAAGCACCAAACCTAGTCCACGCGAAAACTTTTTAGATATTATGTTAAATTGAAAGTGTGTGACTTTGAATTTCATTTTGTACCACACTTAAAAAAAGAAGCAGTGTTCTGCTTACATGGTGGAGAGAAAGGGAGGTAGAAGGCTATGAGAGAATACACACACACAAACACCACACAGACACACTGACACACCACACAGACACACACACACACACCACACATGCATACCATACAGACACACACAACACATCACACACAGCACATCACACACACACACTACATACACACTACATGCACCCACCACACACACATACTGCACAGACACACACACACAGATATATACCACAGACATACACACCCCTCACACACGCATCACATACCACACAGACACACAAGGTACACACACACACCACTCAAGGACACACCACAGACATACACACACAGCATACCATACACACATACCACACAAACACCCATAGACACATACCACACACACACACACACACACTACATCACACAGACACACACACCACACAGACACACACATCACATCACACACACAGACACACAGTACATCACACGCACAGGCACACACATAGCACATAGAACACACAGATACACACACACACACGGTACACAGACTTAGAGTCAGGCAAAACACTAATGCACATTTTAAAAATGTACTTAGTAGCATAGTGAGGAAAAATAAAGTGTATGGATTTTTTCCCTCCTGACTTACTATCTGACAAAATGATGCTATTTCCTTGTAGAAGTTGTATGCTCCAGGCAGATTCTGAAAAGCTTCGCCAGGCCTGGATTAAGGCTGTTCAGACCAGCATTGCCACTGCGTACAGAGAGAAGGGCGATGAATCAGAGGTTAGTAGAGGTGTCGTCAGTATCGTGGGACATACTGCTGAATGTTTTCAGTTTCACTTGTAGCATATAGTATGGCATCCTTTTTATGGAACGTAATTTTACGTAATTGAAATGTTGTAAAATCTTAGGCTCAAGTTCTTTTTGTTTATCTTTTTGTATGTTCTTTCTACCCCTTTCTTCCTTTCTCTTCCTGCTTCCCCTACCCACCTTTCCCCCCCTTTAAGCCTCTTTTATTCTTCCTTTCTTGACAGATCATATAGCCCAGGCTGGTTTAGGACTCACTGTGTAGCTGATGGTGACCTTGAACTTGTGATCCTCCTACTCCCACCCCCAGAGTGCTAGGATTTAGATGTCTGCTATCACAGTTGCTTTTCAGCCGTGGTTGGGATTAAGCTCAGCACCTTGTGCATGCTGTATATGCCGTCTTCTAACTGAGCCGTGTTTCCAGACCTTCCTTTTCTTTTCTCTCAGTATCCGTGTCTCTGTTCTGATATTTGAATGCCTATACCAGATCGAGATAAAGGTTTCCCACGTTAATGGGTTTCTCCTAAATATTTTGATATCTTTCATTCATAATAAAATTTTGTGAGTTTGTAATCTTTAGTTTTAAATTAACACTAAGTAAGCTGCAGAGAAGGGAATCTCACACTGTCTCTTGTTGAAAGCTTCCCAGAGAACGAACAAACTCTCTGGAAAGGCAGTGAATGAAGCCCTGAGGAGTGAAGCTGTTCTGGATCTTTAGATGTGGCCTGAGACATAGAATTAGTGAGAGATTGATAATAGGAACGTTTTCTATTGTATTTCAAAGATTATCATGGGCGACCTGGAGCTCCCAGGGGTAGATGAACCTAGAAGCTTCCTAAACAGACACCAAGGGAACTCCACTTCTAAGCAGTTACTCTCAGAGAAGGGATTTCTTCAGCCTGCAGTTTACCTGGGCATTGTTGAATACAGATGATGAGAACATTGGCAAAAGGGCATGTTGGTGAAGGGAGACCTCAATATTGCCTGTTACCCAAATCATTTCTCCGTTCTGGGTCAGCTACCCCTCAGTGTTCGGTGTGGTATAGTTATTAGCCTGGCTTTGTCTTAAACAGTCGTATTTTAGTGTTCCTTTCTTTTTGTTGATCCATATTATTTCTCCCTCTTGAATAAAGACTTTGAGGACTTCCCTCAGTATTTTCCAGAAAGCGAGGCATTTGTGATTCTATGTTCTCCTGAACAGTGCTGTTTTTTGTCTTCACATTTGTTTGGTAGTTTCACTAGGTATAGAAGTTGTAGATTGGAGACAGTTATCCTTAAGAAACTACATTATGGCTGGGTGGTGGTGGCGCACGCCTTTAATCCCAGCACTTGGGAGGCAGAGGGAAGTGGATCTCTGTGAGTTCGCTGCTGGCCTGGTCTACAGAGAGGGTTTTAAGGACAGCCAGGAGTACACAGAGAAACCCTGTCTCCAGGGTGGGCAGGGAGAAACAGCTTTAAGATGTTTCTTCTGCTCTTTTGTTTTTTAGTTTCAGAGTTGCCTTTCTTATTACTGATCTTTCCTATTCTTTCCAATTCTCTCTTTCTGGAATTTTTGAATCAACATTTTTTCTTTTTTTTGAATATTGTTAATCATCTGGCCTCTATTTAATTTTCAAGAATTTTTCTGTTCACTGAATGTTTATTGAGTCTGTTATTTTGTGGAATTGCCATACTAGAACTGTAATTATTAATTTTTACTTCCTGAAAAAAATTTTCATTGTCTAAGTCCCATTTCTAAACAATTAAATTGTGCCATGAATCAGGCATCAGTATTTTTATTTATTTTGGGTTTTTTTGCAGTCTTTTTTATTCTTTAGAAATTTGTCCATTGTTCTAATGTATTTTGATCATATCCACCCACCACTACTTCCCTCTAGTCCTCCACAGAGACCTTCACTTATCTTTCTCTGCTCTTCTTATTTTTGTTGCTAACAACTCTCTGAGCTCATTTAGCGCTGCTGACATATAAGTGGCTGTGTGACTGACTCATGAGGCATGAACAATATAGCACGAGCCACATCCCCAAAGGAGTGATTCTCCTTCCCTCAGCAGCCATCACCTGCCTGTAGCTCCTCTAGTAGGGGCGGGGCCTCGTGGTCTCAGCCATCAGCCATTCTGATTGGCTTGACCTTGTATAGATCTTCTGCAGGTAACCAGAGTTGCCAAGAGTTGATGCAGTCAGCAACCATGCCCTGTCCAAATATGAGCACATTGCAGCTCTCCTCCCTGTCTGCCAGCTCTTCTATGGTCTCTGCCCTTGCTTCTTCCCTGAGCCTTGGATGGTGAGTGGCTGAGAGATGGGCCACCCGCAGCTGAACACTCTGAGTTATTTATGTTTGGCGCTTTGATCAGTCATGAGTCTCTGCACTAGCCACTACTCCCTGCCAAAAGAAACTTACCTGACCAAATTGAGGGTAGCACCAAGACTTTAGTAGCGACATAGCATTTAGAGTACAGTTTGACAGTCCGACCGTTTGGTAGAACAGTAAGGATAGATATCCCCCCCCCGTGGCCTATGATCTCTGCAGTCATAGGCTTTTGATGAGGTATACAGTATGAGGCATGAAATCCCTTTTGCGAAGCAGGTCTCAGATTCACACAGAAAGCAGTTGGTTGACCTGTAATCATTATGCCATTATTGTACCCGTGGGTGCATCTTTCTAGCAAGCCAGTGTCATTAGCATGCATGTTCCAGTGCTGGGTAAGGCTATTGATGTCTCTTCTCTCCCCAGCAGCTTCTGGCACTGCGTAAGGCAGGCAGCCAGCAAGGAGGGAGTTCCCCAGTCAGTTTGAGGTTGATCTCTCTGTCCTGCATCCAAAGTGAGTGGTGACTTCAGCTATAGGCACTTCCTATCTAGTTACTGTGGGCAAAAAGAGCAGTGGCCGCAGCCTGTGATATTTGGGGTGCCTCTGGGCCTCCCTAACCAATACACTTAATGAAGTATCCTGGGTCATAAATTAAAACAATTTTTTCCTTAGGCAATCCTGTAGACAGCTAGATGAACTGCTCTGTAGGTTTTCCTTGGCTCTCTTGTAATGTATCAATGATTAAAAGTTAAGCCTACACATTGAACACCTAGTTAAGATTTTGTTGAGTAGAAAAGACTCTCCTAAGTTTGGGCTATGTGCTGAGCAACTACCACACCAGCATCTTTTTCCTAGAGAAAATTCACTGGTGTCTCCCACAGGTGTAAGGAGTCGGCAGGGCAGACGTGGGTGCTGGGTATCTATCTCAGCACTGTGTATGCATGTTCGCTTTGTTTCCCGCCTTTGATCTCTCAGCTGATGAACCCCATCTGAGACTCTGATTTACTCCTTTAGAGAAATGGTTTCAATTCATTTGTACTTATGTTTGGAGAAGTCCCTTACTGGCCTGGGGTTAGGGAGAGAACCCTGGGCTACAACTGCTTCCTGACCAATGATGCCTTCATTAGCTCTCAGCATCTCTAGTTGGGAGCAAAAACATTAGCATATCAAGGAAAATTGGGAATGAACCCATGTGATTTCTGCCTTAAATACTGATACCTTTTCCACAGATAATTCTGTTTAACTTTACATTTCAGACATCTGATAAGCCAGATCTATTTTGAAAAATTTCGAAATCTCAAATGCCCATAGAATTTGAGTACAAGTTAAGTTCTTTCCCTTGAACTGCTTGAGAGTGAGTTCCTAGCAGGCCGCCTCATCTCCAGCTCCTACTTTATTAACCCATTCCCCTAGCCTAGGACAAGATGTCCCGTATAATCATGGTACAGACATAAGCATGGAGATACGAGCCTTGATATGTGACACCCATTTGATCCACAAATGCTTTCGTGTTTAGAAAGCAAAACGATAAAGTTAGTGGCCATGTTGTCCTCAGTCAGTAGTAGTTAGGACTTCAGGTTAACCTGACCTTTGACCTTGAAAGTTTTGAATTTAAGGCTATCTATTCAGCTAAGTTTTACATATTTGGCAAGAACGTTGTGTGTAAATACTGTGTTCTCAGGCCATCCTTTCGGGTGGCACATGGTTTTACTCGCTCCATTTTTCCAGCGTAAGGTACTCTTATAACCTTTGGGTAGTAAATGTTTTGTGGGGGGAGTACTTTGAAATTCTGTTTCTTGCTCAGTTGAGGTTTATTCTATGACTAGTTTTTAACTGTGTTCCTGTTTGCTTTTATTCCATTCAATGTGTCACAATTCATTACTTTCATTATTTGTGTGTCTCAGATTGACTCACGTCTGTAATGTGCACGCATCCTTCTGATCCCGTGTAGGAGCCGGAGCCTGCATGAGGCTGTGCTCTTTAAGTGCATGTTGACCTTGTTCTCTGAAAACAGTAGGAGTTCCACGTCCCTGCGCTCGCCTTGTTTGCTCAGCCCTTCCTAATTCTGTGTGTTTTCAGAAAGACAAACAAGAATCAAATTCTATTTCCAGTGCTTCTGGGCTAACACACTGGCTTGTACAGGGCAGAAGGTTTTTCATCATGAAGACTTTATGTCTTTAATTGCTTATAATCAAGAGCCACATCTGTGGATTTGGTTGATTATTGCTGCCTCTTAGCTAATGCTTATTAAATACTCTATTATTGGTGTGACCATGCACTTAAACAATTATCTTTTTGTATATCATATTTTGTTTTTGGCTCATTATGAAGGTGATATATTTTCTAGCATGTCACTGTGTCATAGCATAGTTTTTCTAGTGATTAACTGTAGTAGTTGAAATAACTTACTTATAGTTAACACCTTTGGGGAATGTGGCTTGAAATTCTTTATTCTTTTTGCTTGCTTGCTTCTTTCAGGAGGGCCTTCCTGTGTAGCTCAGGCTCTCTCAGCCTCCTGCCTCAGCCTCCCAAGTGCTGGATTTTACCTTATTATTGAGACTTTATAACATTATGCCTCCCACTATGTCTCTGTCCTTGTCTCTTGTTCATATGTTCAGTGACAGTCGTCACGTAATTGGAAATGTGTATATTCCCCCTTCATTGATGGAGAGCCTAGTCATTAGAACCTCGGGTTTTCCATTCTTTCATCTCCATTGCGGAGAATAATGCCTGTACAAATAGATGTTTAATTTATGGCTTAGAAGCTTTTGCTTGTAGTATATAACATGTAGGGTGTCCCTACAGTCCTTCACAAAAAGCATTAAAACTATCAAATTATTCTTAATTCTTTTAGAAGCTGGATAAGAAATCATCTCCATCAACGGGAAGCCTAGATTCTGGAAATGAGTCAAAAGAGAAATTATTGAAAGGAGAGAGCGCCCTGCAGCGTGTGCAGTGCATCCCTGGCAACACCAGCTGTTGTGACTGTGGGCTGGCAGACCCACGGTGGGCCAGCATCAACTTGGGCATTACCTTGTGCATCGAGTGCTCTGGGATTCATCGGTGGGTGTGCTCACTCAGAGGGGGAGAGTTCCTTTGGGTTAGATGCGTGTTGTAAATTACCGTGTGTTCTTGTTAGTGGCTCTTTCCAGATTAACAGTGTATATTTATGCATTTTATAAAGTGGATAATTTTAGTTTTGTAAAGTGTTTCGAAAACTTTGATTCATCATTTTGTCATTAACCAGAGGGTCCATCCATATTTATATGTGGGAGCCATTTGTGTGTGTGTAAATATGCAAATAGTGACTTGATAACTTTTTATTAAAAGTAATGCAATCTTTTTTTCTCCATGTAGGAGTCTTGGGGTTCATTTTTCGAAAGTACGGTCTTTAACTTTAGACACTTGGGAGCCTGAGCTTTTAAAGGTGAGATATGTTTGCATGGAAATGTTTCACAGGCAATTGTAAATATCCTCTAGCTGAGACAAACTAGCACGATGGGGAATTTACGACTGAAGCAGAGAAGTAGATGGACCAGGAGAAAGCAAGTGTAAGAAGTTAGAACATTCAACAAGGAGTTAGGAGGTGTCTGGTGATAGAACTCAGGTACAGGGTGAGTCCGTCAATTATTTCAGCAAGCTCTGTGCTTGATGGGTTTTAGTATTTCTATAAAATGGGAGTGAGGACATTGTTTGAGAAGATTTCTTTATTTTATGTATGAGTGCTCTGTCTTCATGTATGCTTTTGTGCCAGAAGAGGGCCTCAGACCCCACCATAGATGGTTGTGAGCCATCATGTGGTTATTGGGAATTGAACTCGGGACTTCTGGAAGAACAGCCAGTGCTCTTAACCTCTGAGCCATCTCTCCAGCTCCATAAGGGACATTTGAAAAAAGATGTCTTATTTTAATTTTCTGTTTTTGAATTGGCCGTACTTGCTGTCCTAACTGCATTGATACTTTATTGTTAAACTTTTTGCCCAGCCACGGGCCTAGGCACAGTCAGGAGTTTGATATATAGATAGATGTGATAGATATGACTTTTGGTTAGAGGTTTATTGTTATTGTTTTTGGTTATGTGTATGTCTGAGCCTGAATATGGATATGTGCACTAAGTACAGGTGTCTTCAGGGGGAAGGGTCAGTTTCCTTACAGTTGATGTGCGTGCTGAGACCTGAGCGTGGGTCCTCTGCAAGAGCAGTGCAAGCCCATTAATCACTGAGCTATCTGTCCAGTCCTGATTTTAAATACTGCTATATATGTAATACATTTGGATGGATAGGTGGATGGGTGGGTGGGTGGATGGATGGATGGATGGATGGGTGGATAGATGGTTTCTGTTAGGCACCTATAGGAGTGATAATGTTCTGATAAAGAATAGCAAATGGGTAATTATGTCATTCTTTGGCCCGTTTTAACTTTAAAATTTCTTTGTAGAATGAACAATTCCAATATATAAAGAGGAATTAGTTAATTGTACCCACCTTAAGGACTTTTGAAGTTTAGCTTAATTTTAGGATTAAATTTTAACTTATTGCTTGCTTGTTTGTTTTCCTGCCAAATAGCTTATGTGTGAGTTGGGGAACGATGTTATAAATCGTGTTTATGAAGCCAAGCTGGAAAAGATGGGAATAAAGAAACCACAGCCGGGACAGAGGTATGGTCGTCTTAATGTGCTCTCCTCCCTAGCTACAAATACACTCTGGCTTTATTCTAGCACGGCTGACACAGGAGATGGTGGTCGGTGTTTAGAAGCCATCACCTCTTGTGTTTAAATGTGACCCGTCTGTCTTCAGTGTGTCCATCAGACCCGTGCATCTTATTGTAGGTGTGCTCACTAGACCGCTGTTCCTTCCTGGGCAGACAGTCATTTGTAGTCAGATGTAATCATCTTTAGATGACATGGAATTGTTAAAAAAAATTTAAAAAAATCTCTACATAGAAATGTAAAAAGCTTTTTGCAGTTAAAGACGTCCCAAGTTCTGTTAGTGGTGGGCATTTAGAGGAAGCGTGGCTCAATCTCAAGCATGTTTGATTCCTTAGCACCTGTGTTACAAGTAAGGCGTGGTAGTATTTGCTTGTAATCCCAGTGCTGGGAAGTCAGAGACAGGCTAGCCCATCTCAATGGTCTAGTAAATTCCAGGTTAGGCAGAAGACTGTCTCAAAAAATAAGGTAGAGAGTGATTGAAGGAGACACCTGACGTTGACCTCTGGGCTCACGTGTCTGTGTGTGCAGATGAGCACACACACATGTGCATACACAAACGTGTACACATACCACACATGTCTCAAAGCTCGAGTTTATACTCTGTACTCTGAAGCGTCTGCACGATCTGACTTAGTTCAGCAAGTGTTGATCTCGCAGCCAGGTGGCACTGTGAGGCCTTGGAATCAAAGGTGAAAGGCAGTTTGGTTGTGCAATTGGACTTCCAGTTCTGCAGGAGGAAATCTCCTGAAAAAAGCTGTTAGAATCAGGGCCGTTGGAACACGTAGTCTTTGTGGTTGACACCAGGTTTTGTCAGTAAGGTCCTTATTTTTTTGGATTAGAATTACATTTTTCCATAATCCTATGTTGAGATTGGAACTAAGGACAGTGTGTTTTAAATCACTTTTAATATTTGCCATATGACAGAGTGACCTTGGGCTCTACTATTTTAACCAAAGACTAAGCATTTTTAAATTAAAGAAGAAAAAATTATAGAACAGGCATATTTCATGGTTATATCACAAGCTAAGAGAAATGACATTTTCCCACTATAAATCTGGAATGCTCTATTGTTTTATTACAGTTACTATATGAAAAAATTATGACCATCAGTAGTGATTACTCAGGATATGACAGTATCTCTAGTAAAAATGGAGTTAATGTTAATTTCTAGATATTTTTTAGTTTTCTTGGCAGTGTTTCTAATGTAAAACACAAGGGAGTGTGTATACAAATACATCACACAGAAATTAGGAGACTCATGGCGTACTGTGGATCTATGAGTTTTCAGTGGGTCATTTGTATTTCATCTGTCTGTGAAACTTGCTTCTTATTTAGAAGAAAAACACGTTACATGTTAACTGTTACAGATTCACTTAAAAACGTTTTAGAACAGGGTATCAGATTCCCGGGAGTAGTTACAGGCGGTTGTGAGTGCGTGGGAAGCAACTCAGGTCCTCTGGAGCAGCAAATGCCCGTCACTGCTGAGCCCCCACTGACTTCACTTACGATCAGATTCAGTATCTAGTGGCATTCATTCAGTGTTATCCATGCCAAGGGGCTAAACAGAACATCATGGCGTTTTTCTGTTTACCAGACAGGAGAAAGAGGCATATATCAGAGCAAAATATGTGGAGAGGAAATTTGTGGATAAATACTCCATGATATCATCGCCTTCTGAGCAGGAGAAAAGGGTTATTTCCAAAAGCTGCGAGGAACAGAGGCTGAGCCAAGTCAGGGCGTCTGTCCACACCGCAGGTATTTACCTTGGATATTTTCTTGAGCTGAAGTCACTTTTTAAATCTCACAATTATGGCCATTGTAGGGTTTGTTTCCTAAATACTAGAAGCCTGTTTCCTTGTATACATTCTAAAGGAAAACAGGATTTCTGTGTCTTGAAGACAGCAAAACTGAGATAGTCCCATGGTTCAGTCTATACTCTATGAACTCCAACAGCTTAATCGCAAGGGGGAGATGGGATTGTCGATGGATTATGCCGGAAGCCCCGAGTATCTGATTAAACACCTGATTTCCTCCTATGTTCCCCCTACACTTGCCCAGTAACGGTTTTTCCTGCCCCCCCTTCTTACGGCCTGCTTTGTGCTTTGCTAACTTGCATGTCCCCAGTGGCTGCTGTAAATAGCGACGAGGCCAGGCGGGAGTCTCTGTTCTGTCCTGATGAGCTAGACTCACTCTTCTCCTACTTTGATACTTCTTCAAAACTGCGTAGTAGTAAGTACTGTCGTGGAGCATTCCGAGTCTGTGCCGGTGGTCATTGTGCGGTGTGGCCATTTCTCTAGATGTCGCCCATTGTCTCAGGATTACACGTTACCACAGTCATGCAGTAAACTAAGCTCTTAGCTGCTCCCAGCATTTGTGGGGTAATGAGATATGCTAGAACTCTGAAAATAAGTTTATTTTCAAGTGCTGTGATTGATTTACGATCCAATAAGCTAAGTTTCAAAAGGATTAACGTTGCAGTAAGTTTATTATGCTGGTGGTGGCCAAGTTCATGTTTCCATGTGCCAGCTCATTTTACGGTCTTGTTGGTTGTGGGAGTCTGCTTTCCAAGGGGTGTGAACTTTCATCACTAGCCATTCTTTTCCCTGACACAGTCAAAAGTAATGACAGTGGGATCCAGCAAGGCTCGGATGATGGACGAGAATCTTTACCTTCCACCGTGTCAGCCAACAGCCTATGTGAGCCTGGTGAGTTGTCATGAGCCAGCGTTGACTGGTATAGTCGGTTGGTCGATGCACGTGGCAAACGCCCGCCCTCTTGTGGGTGTGTTTGCATGTGTGTGTTCACGTGAGGGCCACAGGTTGGTGTCTGGTGTTTTCTCAGTGGCTACCCGCCTTCCTGTTAGGCAAGGGAGGACGTATAATTCATGTGTTAGGATGTGACGCATGTGCACGTGTGTGTGCCCACAGGAGCGCTGATGTTTTTGTGTCCTTCATCTCTATAACTGGCCCGCTCCTGTCCTGTACAGACTCAGTCCCCAGACACCATTTTGGTTCCTGTCATGATTACAGAAGGTGGCATTTTTCTAGTTTAGGGAAATGGGATCTTACAGTATGTAATCTTTTTGTTTTGTTTTTTTAATTTTTGTTCAGCATATTTATTCCAAAATAACTATGCCATTATTCTTATCAATTGCTAATTTCTTTTGTATTTTTATTGTGTTTTCCCAAACTTTTACTAGATGATTTAAATTAACTTAGTAAAAATTTTGAAATATTAATGGCATTAGGATCAACATAAGAATGAAACTCCATAGAAATAGTTAAATGTGTAGAAATGTCAAAACCAGACTACCACATTTTCTGCAGCACTACTGATTAAGACAGTTAATAAGAGACAGTGTATCTGGAACTAAACTTCACAGCAGGAATTACAGATTTCTTAAATATGTAAAAATGGAGGGTTGCGCTGGTGCCACGGGCAAAGGTGCCTGCTGCTGTCCTCTCGACCTGAGGTCAAGCCAGAGATTCACTTGGTGGAAGGAGAGAACCGACCCCCAGAAGTTACATGATGACCTCCACACTCACACCTACCTACTTACCCCAAAATAAAATTTTTAATATAATAACTATCAACCATGACTTTAGATTTTAAATAAAATATAGATAACATTTACTTTGATTTAACTGTAGAGCAATTTTCTGCTGAGAGTTTTTTCCCTTGTCCCAGACCACTCTAGGATTTCATGGCATCCACCTTTTCTCCCTAATGAAAATATTTCTATATGGACTATTAGGAACTATGATTTTTTTCCATATAGCAGAGAACATGGGTATTTGCCTTTCCGAGTCTGGGTTATCTTAATATGTTTTCTAATTCCATCTGGTTTTCCACTTTTGTTTTTGGGACAGGGTCTCTCACTGAACCTGGAACTCAGTGATTTGGCAGCGAGCTCAAGGGATCTGTCTGTCTTTGCCCCCCAGCGTTGATATTGCACGTGCCAGCCTCTACTGGCTTTTTACCTGGGTTCTGGGGACCTGGACTCAGGTCTTTTCTTATCTGGCAAACATTTCACCCAATGGCCATCTCTCCGCTGCTCTAAATGTTAATTCCTGATTAGATCATTTCTAATCAGGGTGGTTAATCCTTTTAGAAGGAACTAAGGGTAAAGCAGTATTGTTTAAGGAAAAAGCTATCTTTTCTCTTCATTATTGGAACCTTTCCCCTAGGTAGACATTCATCCAAACGTCATGGTGTATGCTGTATGCTAGGAGACTTTTAATCTGCACTAATCCCGTCTGCTTCGTCCCTGTCTTCTCCTGTGGCTGCTTTTATACCAGCTTCCCCCTCCCCTTCGGGTGTTCTTCTCATCACTCATTCCCTGATGCTTCCTTCTGTGATGTCAGTGTGTTTAGTCTTACAGGATTCTCTAGGGGAGTAAGCATTCTTCGACGCATTTGAGTCGGTTGTAGTGTAAATTGTAATGATATTACATCACCCTGGGAACTGAGTTTGAACTACTAGTAAATTCTTTAGGAGTCCAGGCTTTTTGGAAGATAGCAAATTTTAATGGTGACTAACTTATTCTCCGGATACTGGCAAGGCCACCAAAGCATAGAATACCAACTGATGTCATTCCATGAGAAGGTTGAATGTTTAGGGAATGAGTAGTCCATAAGAAATAATATCTGTGTGAAAATCGCTCATATGCTCATTGGGATAGATGAGTAATCTTCTGTCACAGTGTTTACATTGTGAGTTGAAGAGTTCACTTTCAAAATTGGAGTAAAATATACATACTGTAAAGATACCCTATCCACTTATCTGTCCTGAAGTTATCTATCCTAACCGTTTTTAAATATACAGCTTACTAGCCTTAAATTCATCTTCACTTTGCTGTTACTGTTATTTGCTCAATAGAACTCTTTTCTTCTTGCAGATTCTTTCTGTTCTTGCTAAATAATTTGTCTCCTGTGCTAAGAGCACATTCTTATTAATGTATTTGTGCTTTGCTTTCCAGAAGGAGAAAGACCAGAGTCTTCTGTGTTTCTTGACTCTAAACATCTTAATCCAGGACTTCAGCTTTATAGGGCTTCATATGAGAAGAACCTTCCCAAAATGGCTGAGGCTTTGGCTCATGGTGCAGATGTGAACTGGGCTAATTCAGATGAGAACCAAGCAACGGCACTCATCCAGGCTGTACTAGGGGTATGAACTGATGCATTCAAGCTGTACTAGGAATACGAATTAATGCATCCAGGCTGTACTAGGGGTATGAACTGATGCATTCAAGCTGTACTAGGGATACGAATCAATGCATCCAGGCTGTACTAGGGCTATGAACTAATGCATTCAGGCTATATTAGGGATGTGACTTAATGCATTCAGGCTGTACTAAGGGTATGAATTATTGCATTCAGGCTGTATTAGGGCCATGAATTAATATATTCAGGTTGTATTAGGCCTATGAATTAATACATTCAGGCTGTACTAGGGATGTGAATTAATGCATTGAGGTTTTCATCGATCTGGTAAAATATAAATTCTAAACAAAGCAGCATTATTGTTACCATTCTAAGAAGGTTAGGAAGTAAAGAATTCTCTCACTGTCATTTCTGAGTGTCACATGGTGGTTTCTGATTTTTGGGAGGTGCATCTGGAAGAGAATTCTGATAATGAAAAGGGAGTGTGTGTTGCTGGACTTCAGTCTGTAAACAATTCTGTGTTAGTTATTGGAAAAAGAAAATATAATATTTCTCTGCTACTTACGTACAGATGTGCCCTTTCTCATTTGCATTTATTTATACATTGTCATCTTCTTCTCTTGAAGGGCTCTTTGGTGACATGTGAGTTCCTCTTACAGAATGGTGCTAATGTAAACCAAAGAGACGTCCAAGGGCGGGGACCACTGCACCACGCCACTGTCTTAGGACACACAGGGTAAGTGACTGTGCCAAAATATGTAGGTGGTTTTTATCTGAAAAGTACTTTGAGATAACGTTATTTATTTCAGCTTAAGGATATTATGTAGAATTTGTGAAAGAGGGCAAAAATGAAAGATTCTCATTCAGAAGAAAAGCCATGATCAGTGTTCTACCTTGCTTCCTGTCGTTGGGATAAACAGCCCGACCAACAGGAACTTGTGCGAGGAAAGGGCTTATTTGGCTTACACTTCATGTCACAGCTCATGAGTGAGGGAAACCAGGGAAGGAACTTGAATGTGGAGGCAGGAACTGAGGAACTGAAGCAGAGACCACAGAGGAACACTGCTTACTAGCTTGCTCAGCTTGCTTTTTTTAAAAAATTATTTAAAATTTTTTTATTTCTTATATGTGTACATCTGTGTATGGGTATATGCATGAGCACAGTGCCCAAGGAGACCAAAAGTATCACGTCCCCTTGCTTCTGGAGGTGAATATAAACGGTCTGATGTAGGTGCTTGGAATTGAACTCAAGCCCTATGCAAGAACAATGTGTACTCTTAGTTGACAAGCTGCATCTTCAGCCCTCAGCCAGTCCAGGCCTAACTGCCTATGGATAGCATCATCCACAGTGGGCTGGGCCTTCTGCAGCAATAAGAAATCAAGGCAGGTCCCACAGACTTGTCCACAGGGCAGTCTGACAGGGGCAACTTTTCAACCAGAGTTCCCTCTTTTCAGAAGACTCTAGTTTGTGTCAACCTGACACTAAAAACTAACCAGTGTAACTAGTGTGCAGATATAAACTAACCAGCATAACTAGTGTGCAGACATAAACTAACCAGTATAACTAGTGTGCAGACATAAACTAACCAGTATAACTAGTGTGCAGACATAAACTAACCAGTATAACTAGTATATAGATAGCTAGTGTGCAGATATAAACTAACCAGTATAACTAGTGTGCAGATATAAACTAACCAGTATAACTAGTGTACAGATATAAACTAACCAG
This sequence comes from Chionomys nivalis, assembly GCF_950005125.1. Lineage (NCBI taxonomy): Eukaryota > Metazoa > Chordata > Mammalia > Rodentia > Cricetidae > Chionomys > Chionomys nivalis. The sequence goes on from NC_080088.1 coordinate 63,455,868, forward strand.
TATAACTAGTGTGCAGATATAAACTAACCAGTATAACTAGTGTACAGACATAAACTAACCAGTATAGCTAGTGTATAGACATAAACTAACCAGTATAACTAGTTTACAGATATAAACTAACCAGTATAACTAGTATACAGATAGCTAGTGTGCAGATATAAACTAACCAGTATAACTATTGTACAGATACAAACTAATCAGTATAGCTAGTGTGCAGATATAATCTAGCCAGTATAACTAGTGTACAGATATAAACTAACCAGTATAACTAGTGTATAGACATAAACTCACTAGAATAGCTAGTGTACATACAGTGTATAGCTAGTGTTAGATATAAACTAACCAGTATAAGTAGTGTACAGATATAAGCTAACTAGTATAGCTAGTGTACAGATATAAAATATAATGCTCACTTTAATCTTGGCATGTCAATAAATTGACCAGTTTTCTCCCTGGCTTCCTCTATTACTGAAGTTGTGGTATTTTGTTTGTTTCCTAGCTGAAGTTTATGCTATATATATGCATGTATACATACATTCTCTACACATCCTAATTTTGGGAGAACTTATAACTTTGGAAATTTCTAGGTTTTCCTTAAGGTGCTTAGTCCCAGCATTGACTGAGTTCTTTATTAAGATAACTGACGTTGAGGCCGTAAATGATATATTTGGAACAGTAATGCCAGGAAAGTGGACTTCCTGTTAGAAGGTGCTAATGAAGCGAGATGTTCGAGTCATTTTAAATGAGATTTCTCAGAGCTTCCAGTTATTCCTGGATAAGCATGAAGCTGATTTTAAACATAGTTAATGACATCTTTTAGTTCATTATCACTTGTTGTCTTTATCAGCAGATAATCAGTTTAGTAACTTAATCATGAAAGCTTCTCTATGGTAAAACACAGTAGTATTTGCTTCATCTTTTAGAGTTGCCTAAATTGTGTTAGTTTTTCTCATTTATTTCACAGACCCCATTTACTCATTCTTTCATATATTTTTAAAAATGTGAATATCTTGAAGTTAAGAATATTTGTGTAGCACAGGGGGAGGATTGCTGCCTACTTTCTTCTGTTGTAGTGTGATTATTATAGTGTTTACATTGTCTAGTTCCCTCCGTTCATAGCCTTCTGTTGTCAGTATCTCTGTGTAGCTTTTAGAGATACTTGCTGAGGACAGAGTTGTAATTCTATGTCCCACTTTGTTACAGAGCATCAGATTATCTAAGATAATGAAGATTATTTGGGACTTGTAAAGATCTCAGTTGGCTTCTATGATTGAAGTCTATTCATTGACGATTGTAGAATGCATTAAGAATTTTCTAACAAAATGTTTTTTAAGTTAGGTAGAACTTTTTATTTTTGAAGGTGAATATGGATATTTTTCATCTTGGTACTGTCTGAAAAATGCTGTTCCCTTAAACAGGCAGGTGTGTTTATTCCTAAAGCGAGGTGCCAATCAACATGCCACTGATGAAGAGGGGAAGGACCCTTTGAGCATAGCTGTGGAAGCAGCCAATGCTGACATAGTAACCTTGTAAGTGTTTCCCGTGTACTTATTTCCTGCGCTATATATTGTTTGTACAAATAGTCCTGGCTGTCCTGGAACTTGCTATGTAGACCAGGCTGGCCTTGAACTCACAGAGATCTTATTCCCTCTGCCTCCCAAGTGCTGGGATTAAAGGTATATACCATCATGCCCAGTCTGTGGGAGATTTAAACTCAGTGTTTTATCTGTGCCATTCCTTTATGGATACTGGATGTGGCAAGCGCTTTAAAACGCACGGTTCATTTGTCCTTCACAGCAACTCTGTGAGGACTCTGTTCTTTATTATCCCACTTTATTGGTAAAGAAGCTAAGCCTGAGATGATTTGGAAAATTAATAAATGTTAGATCTAGGACTTCACTCCTGAATTTCTACTCTAATGCCTGGACTCGTGGTTGCTTTTGCTGTACTGCCACGGCAGTAGAAACATAAGCCATGGCTACCCCCAAATGCTCTTCCCCGTTAGTACAGCAGGAGGCCTGGCTGAGGTGGGGCGGGTGGAGCTGTGGGTAGTTTCAGTCTACTCCCTGAGGGGGAGAGGCTTATCATGGAGCTGGAGGGACAGCAGCCGTTTAAACGCATGTTCATATGGACAAACATGAATAGATGGTTTTGAATGTTGTGTTTCCTGTGGTGTTCAGTAGGTTTGCATGTTAGGTCAAAGCAGTGTGCTACGCTTAGAACCTAGAAGTGTGATGTCATCAGCCATGCTTCATTTCCTGAAACTAAAGAAACAAGTTTAAGTCATGTGATTATTCCATTCTGGGCTAATGGAAGCTGAGACTTGGTGATCCCATCTCCTCTTGAGCAGAAACATGCCTAGTCATGACGCTCTCAGTTCAGAGGAGCCTCATGGCTGCCTTGAGCCCATGCTCACAGCCTCCCATGGCACAGGCCATGGAGGAGTTGCTGTTGCTGTGAAGGTCTCCATCATCAGTCAGCAGTCAAGAAAATGCCCTACAAACATGCTCCCGACCAGTCTAATCCAGACAGTCCCAAGTTCAGGACTCTCCCAGATGAGTCAGTGTCAAGTTGACAACTGAAGCCAGCTAGGAAGGCTCCCCTTTCAGAGAATCCACATAGCAAGGGGATGCTTAGGAGCCAGCCTTAATCCTCAGAGTGAGAGCGGAAGGGCAGTGTCAGTGTCCACTGCTCCTGCTCCTGACAGAGCACCAGAAGAGAGTGCGAGCTCCGGGAAGGCCGCAGGTGATGCGGCCAGAAGGACAAGCAGGCACCACAAGGAGTACTTTCAGAAAGAGAAGAAATACTTGCTTTCTTAATCCAATGTTACCTGTCTGCCATCGCCAGGATTCGTAACCTCCAAAGAGTGTACGACCATTATGGTAACCTTGGGAAAATGTTGGTAACCCTTCGTCATTTCCTGCAGTGCTCGTATATCAAAATATATTTCCTTTATTTGGAAGGAGCACATTGCTCATGTGTTGGGAACACTCACACTCAGGGTAAGCTAGTGAACTAGGACAGGCTGGCGCTCCCATGCTGCAGAGGCAGTAATTCCATCCAGTTGCCGTGGGAGTTAGGCATCCTCTGAAGCCTGGAGGACACGGGCTGTTGGAAGAGCTCTAGGCACCTGCTTTCCTAAGAAACACTTTACTGACATGGATGGAGGTGCGGTGAATTCTGCACTGCAGAGTGTCTGAGAAACGGAGTTTGTCTTACTGACCGATGCTGGTAAGGGACTAATTCTGCCGGCATTCATACTGCCTGCCTATGTAACCTGTTTGTTTATGAGTCCTTGTGTTACTTCCTCTAAGAGCTCTTCTTCTTGAATTTTAGGTTACGTTTAGCAAGAATGAATGAAGAAATGCGGGAATCGGAAGGACTTTATGGACAACCAGGTCAATATTCTACTAATAATCATACAGAAATGCAGTATAAAAAATGCATTCAGGAATTTATCAGTTTACAACTGGAAGATTCATAGCTCCTTAGCTAACTAATGTGTTGTTATAGAGATTTTATAATGTACCTGTAAATTGTGAGTTGTTAGCAGCTGGACCTATCGAATTCTCGGGTGGCTAATCCCGGACCTTTACACACTCGGACGTGTTTCTGTTTCAGTACACTTGACTTACTGTTTTCAGTCAGCTCTGGCCGCTGGCATCCTTATCTGCTGTACAGATGTCTTCCACATGCGCTCCAGCAACACGCTTGACAACGGACTGTGTGCTGCGGAGGCGGCAGGAGAGCAGTTTCAGAAGGAATTCTTTCTCCATTCCCTTTTCTCTTCCTTTCTTCCCCTCCTTCCCCCTCCCTCCATCCCTCCCCCTTTCTCTTTCTCTTTCTTTCTTTTTTTTTTTTTTTTTAACAGGATTTCTCTGTATAGCCCTGGCTGTTCTGGAACTCGCTTTGTAGACCAGGCTGGCCTCAAACTCAGAGATCGATCCACCTGTCTCTGCCTCCCGAGTGCTAGGATTAAAGGCGTGTGCCACCACCGCCCAGCTTCAGAAAGAGTTCTTGTTAGCTGTCCAGCGAGTATAACAAAATGGGGTTCTTTTTGTTATTCAGGGAATTTCTATACATTGTGTTCAGGGAAAATAAAACAAATTTATGTGTTTTGTATATAAAAAAGTTAGTGTGGAAAATACCAAGGAGAAGTTTATTGATGAGTTTTATATTCTAATCTAAGAATGAGTTGAAGATTTAAAGTAAACCTTTACCAGTAAGTTAAAGTCCACAGTGGGTAGAGAATTAGTTTCGAGGCTGAAAAAGTTTATCTATCTGTAGCTTTGCCCCAGGCAGTTTGTACACTGCGGTGAGTAGATGTATTTAGAGCAATGTTTTGTGAACCTGATGGCTAGGTAGACTTTCTAGAAAAATCTCAGTTCATGACCACTGCATTCTGCATCTCGAGTGGTTTCCACTTGAGTCACGGTGTGAAAGAAAGAAAGAAAAGCTGATCAGATTCCCCTGTTTGACGGAAACGTGCTAGTTAGCGTCACAAGAAGGACATTGCATTCTACTTGATGAATTTGAGCACATGAATTCTTATCTGTTTTAAATGCATACACATATTCCTAAACATTTCAGGAATTCATGACCAAAGTACTTACAGACATTCACTTTTCAGTGAGAATATTTCATTTTATAAAAATGAATATTTATATTATCTTTAAAGTGGCCTGGTAAAATCCTCTCTCCTTCCTGTTGAACTATATTTTGAATTTATGTTAATGTCAGCCACTTACTTCATTTTGACTGCAGTAATCTCTATCAGTGTGAGGCCATTTTTTTCTCAGAGGACTGTATTTACCACTTATGTTTGGCCTGACATAATAGGGAAGGAAAAAGGCCCCGGGTCCGATGCAGACTTCGAGTCTAGGGCGGTTCACTCTAATCCTGTGGATCACTGCTGAGTCCGTCCGGATGTTCTGAGATGTCAGTGTACTTCTTATGGGGGTGACTCAGCGCTAACTCTGGGTCTTGCCCATGTGTTTCAAAGTTGAATGTTAGATCTTGAATAAGTTCTAATTTTGTAACAGATATCTTTAAATGATAGTATTACTAGGCCTTTTCTGAGGCCTTTGTGGTTAAGCACTTTAAATAAAAATCCATCAAAGAAAATGAGCTGGCATTTGTGAGGTAGCAGGGAACTAACTACAAGATTATAAGCGATGGGACATTTGTAGCCGTGGAGCCAGCTGCACCTTTCTTAAGGTGCTTGCTACAATGGCCGCCCAGCTGGTGAGCCAAAGGTCAGAGGTCAGCTATCCATTTGCTCTGCAGATGGGAATTTGCAAGGGCAGGACCTTTCCATTTTGCTCCTCATCTAGTTCTGCCCAAGTTGGCTGAATTTCTTCTGTGTCATCCAGGAGCGCTCGGATGCCTCTTTCACAGCTGTCTGTGTGCAAGTTTATATGTAAATATAGGGACTTCCAGGTATCAATAGGAAAATCATTTTTTTCTTAGTTTTAATAAAAATCCAAAAACAGGCCTCACTTTAAGACTTAAAAAAATTGGCAAATTTTAATTTAGAAGTTAAAAATTAGAATTCTGCCAACCATGCCAGGTTAAAAAATAAGATGTAAAAACCTATTCGAGAAACATCTTGGAAATAATTTGATTTTGAACTCAGTATCAGGGTCCAGAGTTTGAAGGTGAATGCTTCATTCGTGAGATGTGGTGAGGTGGCGCAACAGCTGCTCTCTGCCGTTCCTCCTTTCCCCTCTGAGTCCTGGCAGAGCAGAACGTGCCGGCCTGGACAGCCACAGAGCAGATATGCGCACACACACCCGTACACCCCCCACCCCCACCCCACCCCCGTCCCGTCCCCGTAGAGCAGGCGTGCTGGCCCAACAGCCACTCCTCATTTTCTCTCTGCATCTTACTGTATTTTCTTTGCCTGACTCCTTTATCACTAGCAATAGGAGGGAAGCGGCAGAGCTCTGAGCAGTTCAGAGGTACAGAAATTGTCAGTCTTTTGATAGTGACAGGTCTACTATTTAGAGGACTTGGTTAAAATGCTTGGCAATCAGGGGCTTCTAGGAAACCCCATTTCTAAACGTGGGTCTACAGTCCCACGGACACACGTTTTTTTGCAGGCAGTATTAAGAGCACACAGCTTCTGAAGGAAGGGGGTTCTTTTCGCAGCTTTTGAGAACTCTCAGGAGGCCTGGCAGGGCGCGGTAATGTGGTGGGAATTCATTTATGTGCTTCCTGCCTCTGCTCTGGGTCTCTTGAGCGCTGGCAGGTTCTCAGCCAGCAGAGAATCGCTGCCTTAGGGAGCTACTCTGGTCATGTGAGCTGTGGCTTCTGGGACCTAGCCAGTCATTTGTAGAAGGAAAGTGTTCCCAGCCAAAAGGGGCGGGTTGATGCCTGTGCTCCCAGATAGTGGGTGTCACATCCTCTGAGAGCGCTCATTTCAGTAGTGAGGCCACCGGCTATAGCGATGAGCGTTCTGAATGCCAAAAACCAAAGGGGTTTTAAACCGGCGCGCAAACACAGCAGCCTGTATTTTAAAAATTCAGAATTGTTCAGGCACACAAAAAACTCGAACTTTCTGAATGGGGAAGAATATGATTAAGTAATTTAAAGAATATGCTTAGGTGTTTTGTAGTAAGCTGTTCTGTGTATTAATAGGAAGATCCCAGGACAATGTATTCTGGAATCTTGTTTATGTGTTCTAGTTCAAACAAATTAGATTTGCCTCGGGAAATATTCAAGTGATTAAAATTCTCCTTAAAGTTTAGATAATGAAGCTCACTTTGTGTCGACTGTTTTAAGTAAATCACTGTTGTTGTTTTGGACAGCACATTTTGAGGTCTAAGGAAGGTAGCGTATTAATAGTGCATTATTCATTTAAAAAACTGAACTTAACGAGTTTTGTGTATGAAGCTAGAAACTTCCTTTTGTATTGTGTGGACTCCTAGCCGTTTGCAGTCAGTGAGACCAATGATTACTACAGCACCACGCTCTCCTTCCAGGACACGTTGAATTCCGTGAATGGAAGGTCTTATAATTAGTTTTGCATGGTACAGTGGTTTTACTAAAACTGTACTTGTGTAATATGTGCTAGGTGACTTAAAAATCAAACACTAGAAAACCGTAAAGAAAAGCAGCTCGCTATACACAGAATATGCATCGCTGAATGTAGAAGCCATACATCGCCATTGTACCGCTGTAACACTTGAGAGCACTCACCTGGTGCTATCTGTGAACGACTTGGCGTCAGCGTCTGCTAGGCGTCAGCGTCTGCTAGACGTCAAGACGTCAGCGTCTGCTAGACCCGCCTCCCGTTTCTTCCTGGATATATAATGTGTGCCTTTTACGTTCCTTCTGGTGTCGAATGGTAAAATCAATGTGGTATTTTTGTATTATAATCTGCACTTTACACTTTCTTGGAAAGTAAAATCCTAGACTATCTGAATAGTATTTTAAAAATATTTATAATGTTTACAATAAATATTTTACATATTTTACTTCAACATCTAAAAAGAGAAAAAAAGTATTTTGTATGGTTTGTTAATTGTTATTTAATGTTGCGCTCCTGAGTTTATTTCGTGTCCTGTAGGATGGCCAAGCACAAGAGTAGGTCGTAGTTTGTCGTGCTCTAATTGGACGGGCTGGCCAGTTCCAGCGGACTGGCCTTTAGTGTGCTCCGGTCGAGGGTCGGGAGTCAGCTCTCACCTCCAGCCAGCCCGTTAACACTCTCTTCTCACTGTATTTTCTCGTTTTAAAGTAGATTGGTTAGGGTTAACTGATTTCTGTCATGGTTCAATTTCCCAGATTTTAATAAATTGCTTTTTACATAGACTGAATATTTAAAGTACTACATATTAAGAGTATTAAAGCCTTTTTATTAAAATTCTTACGTTATGATTTTAGGTCTTTTAAATAGATTTTTACCTGGCCCCCTCAGTATTTTTCTAATTCTCTAGCTTTTGGTATGACATCTCTGTGCTTTATAATAATCTCGCTTTGTAAGACTTTGAGAGCTTACTGTGCTGTTAACAAGATCTGTAATAATGAGATTGTTGTAAGATGGGATGCAGGTTATCTCAGAGGATCTAATGATTGAACCCTGTGATGACAAGAATCTTATAAAACAGTATCCTATGCTCAAGCGAGAGTAAAATTGTGCCAGGAGTCTACCAATGCAGTGTTCGGCTGGATGTGTCATGATGAGCAAGCCGTCCTGGAAATTAGATTTCTCCCTTCGAGGGATTAATTTATACGTGTGCATATAGTTCCTTGGTGAGAAGAATTGTTCCCCACTTGCCGTATGTCCTCAGCTCTAATTTACATTTCTGTAAGAGTGCTGAGGGTCCACACGCTTATTCCTCCGAATGTGAATACATTCTTGGCTATCCTTTCCAATTGCCTAGCAGTCCCGCTCATGAGTCACCTGACAGTGTGGAGCTCTGGTTTTTAGTCACGCTCTGGCCTTGTGATTAGTGAATTTACCAAGCAGCGGGTCAGATGCGTTAGTTCTCAACCTCAGAGGGTATGCGAGCTCCCTTTCACCAACAGCTGTTTCAGCATAAAGCGCTTCGAGCTGAAAATGGTGCAGGAAGCTCTTCGTAGCTGTTGCCCAGCTTGTCTCCTTGGTAACCTGCATCCACCAGAATCTTGACTAGTATTTGGCTTTAGTCATTTCCTTTAACTTTTATTCAGCAAAGTATTTTCTTATAAAATGTGCTGTGTACTTCATCTCGCAACCTCTCTTCTTTCGTGTGCTAACGAATGTTTCTTCACATTGCTTTCAAACGCTTGCACCTTGCTCCTCTCTAACTCTGAGCTCCCCTGCGGCACATCTGAGATGCTTCTCTCAGGTATAGCTTCCCTTTCTTTCGTACTTTTCTGGTGTTATTTTTAGTTGGCTTTTTTCCTTCCAAAAAATGCTCTTGGAACAAAACTTGAATGTAATGAACCCTAAAATAGTACGAGTAAAAGCGTATGTTGTTCTGTTAACACCTTAGCTGTATACATCTTAAAAGTGTCTTTGCTTTACTTTCATGCAGGTGATGAAACTTACCAGGACATTTTTCGTGATTTTTCTCAAATGGCATCCAATAATCCAGAGAAACTCAATCGTTTCCAGCAAGATTCTCAGAAGTTCTGAGCCTTTTAAAGAGGGGAAACTATGAAATTTGGTGAATTACTAATGTGTACAACCAAAATCTTACACCTTTTTTTAACTGCTTTAATTCTACTTGATTTTGGTAGACATTGAATTGTTTGGAGAAAAATGGTACCCATTCATTGGTATTTTTGTAAATGAAAACAGATCTCTCATAGTTGAGAAAGGGAGAAATCCACTGTAATTCCTCTTTTATTTAAGAAGAAAAAGACTGTTTAACGGGTGTGCTTTTATATAAAGTTGTATCCAGATCTAAGCGATCTCCTAAGTTCCGAGATGCTTACACTGTTGGGCCCATGCACCTTTGCCTTGGGTAGTGCCCTGCTTCTCCCCAGGAACACTCAGTTGCTATGTCTGCATCAAGTGGGAGCCAGTTTGCTTACCTGTGTTGAGGATGTATCTTTTCTACAGCTTCGCTGATAATTGTTGGTGGTTTAGAAATATGTATGTGTGCTTCCTGGTAGCTTAGCTGTGGTACCCACGGTATATGATGTCATTGCTAGGACTAGTGAGGATGCTCCTCCTTTGCTCAGAGATGCCATTGCACGTCAGGACTTTAGCATTATGGTGACTGTTCAGTAGACCACACTTTAGTCTTTAGACTTATTTCATCTTGTGGTGCAAAGGAGCTCATTCTGTTTTCTTCTTTCAGTTACCGCAAGACTCCCAGCTCAGTTTTTATTGTTGGGTTGATTTCCTAAAACCTTGAAAGATCATCAGTGCAATAAAACTGTATTTCAGAAGTTGACTATTGCAAAATTGGGCTTTCATCAAAACACGGTGATTTCAAAGATAATGTAGGTCATTTTATATTTGGAATTTATCCATTTTAAGATATATATATATATATATATGTATATTTACTATTACTCCTGGTGAAAGAAAAATCTCCATGTAAAAGAAGAAAAAGCTAATTTTTTTCTGTTTATACTAAAATTTACCAGCAATAAATTCCTTTTATTTTTTCTACATTTATCTTGTTTACTATACAACAGCATACATTCTTTTAAATTGTATCCTGTATATAGCTTTAGAATTAAGTAAAATATGTCATTGACCTTTGAGTTCCAAAATTACGAGTATGTGATACAGTTTGGTCAGATTCCACCTCTGATTGACACATCTTGTCAAAGTATGGAATGAATAAATAATTGCCTTGTGGTTCATTTCCAGCACTGTTGATGACATTTAATCTTTTAGAGATTGTATGTAAATAGCATTGATATTCAGCTTCACAAGAAACATTTTTAAATGTATATATATATATATATAAAATTATAGTCAATTAAATAAAAAATTTAACATTTCCCCCACAGTATGTAAAACCTTACTTTGATTAAATATGAAATTTGAATCTAAGCAGAAATCATACTTAATAAATTCTCAACATAAATTCTCAACACAGATACGGTCCCCTGGCTCAGCCAAATTGCAAGAATGTAGTGCTTATTTCGTAAGTCCCCACATGTTAGAGATAAAGATCTGCTGTGATTTCTATCTGAGGAAGCACAGACTTCCACAGGATGGAAGGAATCTGGCCTTGTCGGTATTTTGTTAAAGGCAAAAGTCTAATTTTAATTGGTGTGTGTTTTGAAATTTATTGTCCTAACACGTATTCAAGGAAGAACAGGCTAAAGAGAGGACGAGAGGGAAGAAGCCCACCTCTTCTCAGTGCCTGTTCTCAGTCACCGTGGAGCTCCTGCCTCGTCTGTGGAGGTACAGATAGGCTTCCCTTTTTGCTGCTGGGGACAGTCCTCTGGACCTGTCTGCCTCCCTCCCTGACTTGTGTCAGAAGTCCTTGGTGTGACAGTCAGTAGTGTCTGCTGCCCTTTAATGGCTAGAGTGTTTTTGAAATGAGCCTTAAAGATTCAAGTGTGTGTGAAATGCCTTAAAGATCATCGTGGTTCTGAGTATCTTCAGAAAAAGCTTCATCTTTTCTGATCGCATGGAGCCTGGCAATGCAAGAACATGTTTTTATGGCTTACTTAATTTTCTCAACGTGCTGAGAAATTGAATGATAGAAAGGAATGGAGTCTAGCAAGGCTTTAAATTTATATCATGAGTAGATTGGCTCTTAGATGAGTTTTGCTGTGTTCACCAATAGCTTTATGTGGTGTGTTGTGCAGTATTCCATACAGTAGGAGAGATGAATATCCACAATGCCAGTCACACACTCAGGCCCCTCTTTCTGATTGCTCTGTGTTCTCTGCAGGACAGACATGCTGAGAAGAATTTTTTTTTTTTTTTTGGATTTTCGAGACAGGGTTTCTCTGTAGCTTTGGTTCCTGTCCTGGAACTAGCTCTTGTAGACCAGGTTGGCCTCAAACTCACAGAGATCCGCCTGCCTCTGCCTCCCTTATGCTGGGATTAAAGGCATGTGCCACTACGAGTTTGATTCTTTATTATTAGCCTGTTCATTCTTTTTCATGCTCTCATTAATGGAAAAAATTGGATTGCTGCCAAAATAAGAACAGAGGCACAATGAAGGATGCACGAAATGTGGCTTTAACACGGGCACAGATAAAGGTGATCGAGTAGCCATTCCCCAGGCTTCACTGCGACACTTACTCGTTTAACATTTCCAAGATTTCAAGTTCATCTTCAGTACAGTCGTTGGCAATGAAAAGCTTCCAGCATTACAGGGTGCCTGACTGACTGATGCCGGTGTCTGCCTTGGTGCCGCGAACTTTGGTGTTTGCTTCCCCCAAAGTAATCCAGAGGGCAGCTTGTGTTTTAGCACCTCACAGGTGCATTCTGGGGGAAAATTAATGCTTACATTTTAGAGAATTTATGTTTGTGATCATGTTAGCAGTGTTTAAAAGTACATTTTTCTGCATATTAGATATGATCACGAACCAAGTTGTTTTATTTAAACCTAAACTTGCTACCCACTCTGAATAATTGGACATTCCTAGACCACTCATTCTCAGGTCAACTTTCTGTGTTGCTGCATATTTTTTTTTTTAATGAAATCTTACATCCATAATAGCTTTAGTTCACATCCTTCTTGGATCCAGGGCTCCTCACAAATAAAGCGAATGGCTGAAATAAAGGAAACCTCTAAAGCCTCCCTTTGTGTACCTGTCCCTGGAGGCTTGCAGGAGGACACCTGCAGTCTTAGCCCATGAGCAGCAGCCTGGCCCCCAGGCTTCATCCCAGCCCCGTCTTGTTTTACAGAGCTGACCCATGGTCCGGCTCTGACATAAGCTCTGAGAGCATGTGTGTCCTGAGAGGACTGGCATCCCTGTCAAGTAGCAGCTTTCCCTGAGTGTGATAAGAGGCTCCAGAAACACGGGAGAACCTCACTGTCACGTTTAGAGGACTAGATTGGAATTTGAAAGCATCAAATTGTAAAAAAGTCTGCATTTTATACAATAGCAAACATTAATAAAAAGCCAAATATTATAAAGTTAAACTCACCTTTTATTAACTTTTTGATGTCATAACCATAGAAAGGACTTGGATTCAGTCTGGCTGAGTCCTGTTTTGTAGGCATCTTTTTCTGTTTACATAGATGGGGATCATGTGGACAAAGGAAGATTTAATTAACTAGAATTTTTCTTTGCATTGGTCTTCTCACTATCTTATTTTCTAGGATTTTCTCATTCCCCAGCCCTATTTTGGTTATTAATTTTTAACAGGGAAAGCTTGCTGTGCTATCAAGTTGTTAGCACCTTTTCATACGAAAGGCTAAAGGGTAACTTTTGGAAGCTCCTTTTTAAAAATATCTGTTTACGTGCTTTGTGATATTTCTGGATCATTCCGGTCATAAAGACTGATCACATTTACTATTTCTTGCTACCTGTGAAAAGGATTTTAAGAATGTATAACCAACACTCCATTAGTTTTTATTAGTGTGTAGATTTGTATCTAATTCATGAATGTAGTTTTTCTGTAGTTTGTCATTGTAAATGGAGCAAAGTACATTATCTTTATAGTTATTCTAAAATGTACATTATGTAAGAATTGTAAATATACTTGATTACTTTGTATGCTGAAAATTTACAATAATAAGTCAATAAAAATATCTCACTTCTGGCGCAGTCACTGTGGTGCTCAGATTTCTTTTGAACTGTGTGGTGGCTGTCTAACATCTGTTCTAGTTAAAGTCCAGCCTGACTCTCCGACCCTTCCAAGGAATGGCAGTTCATGTTGATCCTGTTTACCGATTGCTTCCATTCAGAAAAAAACATTTGGATCCTTTAAATATTTTCTTCTTGCCGATTTCAGAGATTTTGTAGCCCTTGCTTCATGAACTAAAGACCTAGAGAGACATTCTTGACTCTTCTGCTTCTCCCCATTATGGTTGATATGTTTGTTGGCGTTTCTGATCTTGGCAGCGCACCTATAGCCCATCCTTTCATTAAAACAAAACCCCGCTCCTGTGTGAATGGGGCCGAGGGAAAGGAGCGCTGAACCACGGATCTGGAAGCGAAACTGGGCTTTCACAGTTAGTTCAGAGCAGATGCAGACTCCCAAGTGATCTGCCTTACAAACCCGCATCTCATTTTCGAAGCAGTCTCGAAAAGAGAACCCACACAAGTGTTTTAGATGAAGGCAAAGAGCCTGTTTCTTTTCTTATTGTGAAAAAGAGTTCGTCTTCATTGCAAAGATAAAGTTTAAGTAACTGAAAAGGGCTAGGTATGATGGCACGTGCTTGGAATCTCAGCACGTTGGGAGTTGGAGGCAGAGGAGTTGGAGGCAGCATGAGCCCAACTCCAAACAAGCAATCAGTAATGTCACTCAGAAAACAAGACTCAAGTAAAAGAAAAATCATCTGCAATTCTGTCACCTACCTGTGCTGTCCAAAAAAAGCCACTAGCTACAGGTGGCCATGTGCATATGTGTGCATGCTTATGTGTTTGTGGGTGCATGTATGTGCAGGTGCAAGTGAACATGTCTGTGTGGAGAACAGTGCATCCTTGGATGTCATTCCGCCTCAGGTACAGTTTATATTGTTTACTTGAGGAAAAGTCTCTCACTGACCTGGGGCTTACCAGTTAGAGTAGGCCAGATGGGCAGTGAGCCCCAAGATCTTACCTCTGCGTCCCCCGTGTGTCTGATTTTTTGACATGGGTCCTGGTGACCAAACTCAGATCTTCCTGCTGCTTGTATGGCAGGCACTCTATTGCCTGAGCTGTTTCTCCAGTCTGCACAAGTCCCTGTTAATCAGAATTCGGGGACAGCAAGTTCAGTTTTCAGCCCTAGTGCCCCATCTTGAGAGCTCAGCAGCCACAGGCGCCTCGTGCCTGCTGTTCTGGATAAAGTGAATCGTAGAAGTACGTTTTGATTTATGCTGCTGAGGAAGTTGCCCCCGTGGAGCCCTTCTAGACCTTAGCGTCTTTACGCACTTACACCGCTGACCATACTGCTTTCTGATCTTCTTTTACTTAGATGGGGAGCATTTAAAAACCTTGGTGAGGAATTTCAGATGTGCCAGCATCATTTTAGTAGTTGTGGACTCAAGGGCAGTATTGCTTCGGGTTTCAGCTCCCACTGACAGGTCTCCTTTTCCCTGGAGCAGATTCAGAGTGCCACCAGCAGATCATTGGGTGTGGATCTCTGAAGGACCTCGTGTAATGACGTAGCAGCCCCTTAAATTGTGCAAGACTACCGTTTTTCCAGTCGTCTCAAATATATGGTTTTCCCAAGTCACTCCGCACATGTTCATATGTTGCAGCTGGCTAATATGTCTCAAATTTATAGGTTTCCTCAACAGAAAAAATTGTTCACGTGCAGTTGATGATTACATCAGTTATTGTTTGTTTTTGAGTCCGCCAGACAGTTCCTTGGATCGTCTCGAACTTGCTCTCCAGACTAGGCTGGCCTTGAAATCTGCCCACCTCTGAATATTGTCACTTTTAATGACTGCAATATATTGCTTGCCTAAGCAGTTCATTGCTAATTACTCAATACCCATATTTTGCTCTCATATATCTAGCTATTAGAACTAAATATTTTATCTTTAGGAGGCAGGACCTCAGTCACATAGGTCTGGAACCGTACAAGGTAATCCGAAGCCTACCAGCTAGCTCTGAACTCACAGGCACCGTGATGCCTTAGCCTTCCGAATCGTTGGGATTACAGCTACCACACCTGACCTCTTACGGCTAAATATCTTAGTATGTTGTTATTTCCTTAGAGTAAATTCTTGGAAGTGAAAATGCTGGTTTGACTGGTATTTTTGAGGCTTGTTTAGCCTATTGGATGCTTGTTCAACAGTGGAAATATTTGATTAAAAAATAGTTTCGACTGTTCATTTAGAGCCTATTCAAGAAAGAAAGATGGACTAGATAGTGTGTAGGTGGCTGTCACACAGTCACTAATGATGGTCTAAGTCCATACACTAGAGGAAGGAGTTTAGAGACTACAATCCATGCTCTGAAGTAGATATGAAATGTACTCTAAAGGAAAACCCAGCTCCCTAATAATATCTGATTAGGAATCATATTTTGGTCAAAGTTGAACTTAATTCTAGAGTTACTGTGCATATCAGGGTTTTTGTCTATATGGGCATATTACGATATACCCAAGTTTGTGCATTTTAGCTGAGAATAGATCAGTGCAGAGAAATAGCAAGTAAAAATTAATGCCAGGTGCTGATAGATCAGGCAATGGAAATTTTGTGCAGAGCATTTGAGTATTTTCCTGACTTCTTAGATAAAATTTAAATCACTTTATTTCTTTTGCCTAAATTAAAGGACTTGAAGTCTGAAAATAAAGCATTAGTTGAAAAAAAGGTAGAATAAGTGCCAGAGGGAAAGCCCATCGCATCGATGGTATGAATGGGGACTCAGAGGCACGGACTGCAAAATTATGTAATCATTTAGAGACATAACATTACGATTTGGGGCAGTATTTATAAGTACCCCCAGAAAGTTTCTGGTTACTAAATTTTTGTCTGTTGGATATTTACACTTATTTTGGTAAATTTAATGTCTTTGAAATATTTATTCAATGTGAGGCACTTTAAAAAATAATCTGTGTCTTTCTTATCTGTGATGGTAGTGTTGGCTTCATTTTCAGAGTAACCAAGTAACTGCTGGGCATGCAATAGCTTGCAGTGGTAGAACTGGCGTGGACTTCCCATCCCATGACTCCCAGCCTTGGAGGTTTAGAGAGATACAATGCCAAGTTTGATTTATGCATCGGAAAGCCCATGTTCTGGGCACTTGTAATACCTACATATTATGGAGTTGTGGGCCTCAGGTGACTACCAACTGTGGTCATCCTGCCACCTGGGGTCCTTCCGGCCTCTTTGGTACGGCAGATGCTTTTCAGAAGTGTTGCTCCGATAGAAAAGGGCAGAGCTGAATATGATTGTGATGCTGGGACAGGTGAGCCCCGTTTTCACGCGGGAGAAACGTGTGTCATAAACGTGGGATTTTCGTGCATTTTCACCTCCACCTCTTTCAAGTATGCAGAAATTTACTTCAGAACGCTTGGAAATTTGAAGTTAATGAACTTTTGTCCATCTGTTCTTGTCTGACTGACTAGGGTTAAAATGACTACAGGCTAGTTACTTCAGTATGCCCCAGTTAAAAATTTTCAAAAACTTTCTGGGACAGTTCAGGCTTTCCATTGAGGGTTTCAATACTGATGCTCCTCAGGGACTCTCTGAAGGGATGATGTTTTGGACAGCGAGGTCCCTCTGCTGGCCGCACATATTCTCTGAGTTATACCAGAGGTGCGAAGTGGGTTGGCGAAGCCATTTTCATTTGGGGTGTTGTAAACTTCTCTGTGAAACAGGAAGGAACGTTCTGGTTTAAATGTTTTGGCTCCAGCTAGTTTTTTAAAAGGCAGGAGAGGCAGCTAAAGCTACTAAAAAACAAGAAGAGAAATGTGGAGAAAAGTTAACGTTTTCGAGTTCTGCATTTATGGGTTTAAGTTCAATGTTATCCTACGTTGGGATGTAATTTCAAGACCCAGCCTAGTAGATATTTCCCTCCCTAGCTCTGTCTAGTTTCTAGCTTTAGTCCGCCGGTCGCAAGCGGGGCAGCCAAACTACGAAGGGGTCATCGGAACCTAGGACCTAATCCCTCGGAACCTAGGACCTAGCGGGGCCTACGGTGGCCCCGCCTTTCAGGCAGCCACGCTCACGATTGGCTCGGGGCAGCGCGGCCCCGCCCACGCCATGGCCGCCGCCGGCTGCGGGGCAGGGGCCCTGGATCGCCGGTGTGAGCGGGCCCGGCTGCTGGGCCAGGCTGGGGCGCATGGGCCTCCTCCGAGGCGGGGCCGCGTGCGCTCGGGCCATGGCGCGCCTGGGCGCGCTGCGCTCGCACTACTGCGCGCTGCTGCTGGCCGCGGCGCTGGCGGTGTGCGCCTTTTACTACCTGGGCTCGGGCCGGGAGACCTTCTCCAGCGCCACCAAGAGGCTGAAGGAGGCCCGCGCCGGGGTCGCCGCGCCTACGCTGCCCCCGCTGGACCTGGCCCGGGGCTCCGCGGTGCCGGCCTCGGGCGCCAAGGCCAAGAGCCTGGAGAGCGGCGCGGCTGTGCCGGTTGACTACCACCTGCTGATGATGTTCACCAAGGCGGAGCACAACGCGGCGCTGCAGGCCAAGGCCCGGGTGGCGCTGCGCTCGCTGCTGCGCCTCGCCAAGTTCGAGGCGCACGAGGTGCTTAACCTCCACTTCGTGAGTGAGGAGGCCAGCCGCGAGGTGGCCAAGGCCCTGCTGCGGGAGCTCCTGCCGCCCGCCGCCGGCTTCAAGTGCAAGGTGAGCGGTGGATGGCTCTTGCCTGCACTCTGAGCAGTTTTGCGCCGGCCCCTTCCTATGCGTGTAGTCTGTCTGATTCCCTCCACCTTGCCCGGCGCATGCATGCCCAGCAAATGCATGCCCAGCATGCTGGAGATCTGGTCTGGGGGCGTGTCCTAGAACCAGACTAGCTCAGCTGAGCCGAAGGGGATCGTCGTCTCCCGCTTCATTCTGTACTGCTTCATTCACGGGAGAATCAGCCTGCCCCATTTTGCTAGCTTCCCAGCATGCCTAAGAAGTGCCTTCACAGTCCACATTCCTTTTAATATTCCGAGGAGGGAACTGTTCATTTTGAAGACACCAGTAGTCATCTTTCTGAGCAAAGTGTGCCGGACAGGGTCTGGGAGAAGCCTCTCGAAGTCGTGGTTGAACTGGAATTCCTCAGTAGAAGTCAGGGTATTGCAATCGTTTTGGTTCTCCTTGGAAACCATCTCGTGTCCTCTCTGTGCCCTTTTCCTTCCTGCCCTTAAGGACATGAACCAGTTAGAGAGGCCGCAGGTTCCTCCTCCAGGGGAAGAGAAAGCTCAAAGAGATGCAGATATGAACCCACCAGCCTGCCTTCCTGGCAGCTCCCACGTCTTTCATCTTCTGATTTATCACTTGCCTCTGCCTGTCCGGGAGTGGACTCTTGACCTAGTGTGCTGGTTCTCCTCATCAACTTGCTTGCCCTGTTTTGACCCTGTATTGTGTAGAAGGGTCCAGAGTCTGCTTATTGGGTAATGGGTTAGGCGATCTTAAAGGATGGCATCTGATGGTGGTGGAAGGACAGGGAGGCAGGAACAGTATTCCCTGTGTCTGTGCCTAGCTTGGTGACTATCAGGAGCTGCTGCCAGGGCCGTGCTGGGTTCAGGGGTCCGTAGCATTTTTGTGTTGGCTACAGTGTCATGCCCCAGTTTCTTGGTGAGGCTCTGCTGTCAGCCTGGTTTTATTCTTTGACTTCACCTTTCTTTCCCATAAATGTGCCTATGTCCTCATTTTATTTTATTTTTTTTGGAGACACCATCTTGTTATGCATCAGGGAGGGCAGCTGAACTCACAGTCCCTGCCGTTGTCTCCTGAGTGCTGGATTATAGGTGCGCGTAGTCCTGGCTGCTCCCCTCATGTCCGGATCTCACTGTTGTCTAAACTGTCCCGGGAATTCATTGTGGAGCTCAGGCTGGCCTCACACTCGTGCCAATACTCCCGAGTGCTCCATGTTTGTGTGTCACGCACTACGCTTCCTAACGCTATTGAAGGTGGCCTTACACACGCTGTCTTCTCCACCCAGAATGTCCCTTCTTCCCTTCCCAGAATGTCCCTTCCATGTCCAGTCCTTCATAGCTTCCAATCTTGCTTCCCCTCATAGCATTGAAGATATGTTTTCTGCACTGGGCAGATGAGTCCGTCAGGATAACTGTTACAGTAAGGAAAGGGTACCTGGGCTGGACTTTCGTCCTGTAGGAGGCCTAGGAGCTTCTGGCTGAAGGGGCCCTTGTGTTCCACTTTGACGGGTGGATTTGTTTCAGAGCCTTCCTGTTTTATTGATCTGGAATTCCAGAGGTAGCTCAGCCTACCCTGTTTGGTCCTCCGGGCTCTGACATTGGGGAAGCTTTCCTGTTTCAGGGAGAAGGCCCTGGGGCCAGTCTGGGCAGATCTTGGATTTTACCAGGTCACCTCGAAGACCAGCATCGTTATGGCCACCTGCTGGGGTAGCAGGTTGGGCCTACTCTGCATTTCCAGATCTGTTCCCTCCTTCATCCCCAGCTGAGCACAGCTGTGGCCACACATGTACTGCCTTCCAGTCTGCATGCGTGAGATGATGCCATTCCCAGGGGTGGGGTACTTCCTCCATCCCGCGTCTTGCCCCTCCTCCAGTCCCTCCTTGGAGGTATGCAGGGCACCCACAACTGAAGAATTTGTTTTTTTTCCTTTTCCATTGGTCCTTCCTGCTGTTGTCCTGTGTCATGTCTGCTGCCCCTCACAATCCATGCCACACAGTTGGCCTCAAGAGCACAGGCCATGACTTGAGTACATGATGCTTCCTGCTCTGTGGGGCCCATCTGACAGCCACAAGCCCTTACACAAAGCTTGGAGACTACTGCAAATGACCTGAAGGGACTGGCACCTTCCCTGTTGAGGTATGAAGGTAGGAGCTAGTATGAGCCAGTGGGTCTAACCCAGTGGTTCTCAACCTGTGAGCTGTAACCCCTTTGTGAGATTTAATGACCCTTCCGCACAGGGGTCACATAAGATCACTGAAAAACATAGATATTTATGTTACGATTCATGACAATAACAAAATTACAATTTTGAAGTAGCAGTCAAAATAATTTTATGGTTGGGGTCCCCATAATATGAAGAACTATATTAAAAGGTCACAGCATTAGCAAAGTTGAGAGCCACTGTTCTAACCAGACAACATTGGGCAGATAAAGGTTTATCAATCTTGGGGTCACATTGCTCCCATTGCTTATGAGTTCATATTTTGTGAACCTGTTCCTGTGCTAAATAAATGATGCCTCTCCCTGAAAAGCAGGATCATTTCGCCTCTTGTGATTTAATTCTTCCTAGGCTTTGGACACTGCTCACACCACAAGCTGTTCCCTCCTGCCTTCTCCTCTGCCGGCTCTGTCCTTCAGGTCTATAGTGCTAGGCAAATGCTCTACCTCACCCCAGCCCTGTCTATGAACTTCTTAAGAGCGTAAGCCCTGACGTCTCTTTGCTGCCACATCCCTAGCCTCTGACCCGGGCATGTGATTGTTTTTTATACAGGGAGCTACTTCTTTCAGCATGGATTAGGAGGAAGGAAATTAGAACTTCTCGAACAGGTTCAGTCAGCTAGAAGGGATCTTCAGGAGCAGACCACAGAAGTGAAGAAACTCGCCAAGGCCACTGTGGGGTAACTGGCTTTGAGGTGGCCTTGAGGTGGGAGAGCCCGGGACTACAGTTTGTCCCCTTTAAGGATCACCTTTCTCTTGTAAGACAAGTTCAGAGGACAGTTTACTCTGGGTATGTTGTGTTGGAACTAGAGGGAAGGGGAAAGTGGCCCCTTGACACACAGCCTTCTAGAAACAGCGTGGGCTTCTCCCAGAGAAAACCCTGGGACTCTGTCATGTCCACAAGATATTCTCAAGGCTATAGTGAGCTAGCACAGGACTTGTATCCATGCTCAGAGGTGCCTTCCCAGGCCACCTTCACATGATAAACACCAGAAATAGATAGAGAACATTATTAGCAACCTTAGGCTATGTTTTGATTAATTAAATATTAGGTGAAACATTTTTCACAAAATGAAAATTTCTTGTTATGTTCTTACTGTGGAATCCTTGTAACTAAATGTCTGAACCTGCTGTGTCCCAGGTACCAATGAAGGAGCTGCTTGGATAGCCCATCTTCCTACCCCTCAGGAGTCACGTGTTCACTAGAGTCCTGTGTCTTCCCCCAGACTGCCCTGGGTGGTGCCCAGAATGTGCATTTAGATGGGGTGGTGCAGGCATTCCTGGGATGAACCTGATGCCCTCCTGCTGACCGCAGAGTCAGCTCAGGCTCCCTGGCCTCTGCTGCCCGCCCTGGGGAACAGGTTACCTGGTGTCAAGTAGGCATTCTCTACCTGTTGACTGGCAGCTCCCTTTTATCCAAGCCGCCTTTGCCAACGTGGGTAGCATTGCTATTGTCACCTTGCCACTTTTACCATATCATTCCCATTTAAGCTTCTTGTGCTCCCCAGCACATCCAACATCCTGGAACCCTGGCAGCTGGCCTTGGTTTCTTCCTCCAGCTTATCCTAGAGCTTAAAAGGTGGTGGTGGTGGGGTTCTGTGAATCTACTTCTGAATCCCGCCCCTCCCCGTCCCTCTGTCAAGTGGAATTGCATACTTGTAGAACTTAGATCAAGACTCCTGTCCCCCACCCCACCCCCAGTGTGGTTTTGCTCTGTAGTCCATGATGGCCTAGAACTCAAAATCCCACTGTTTTAGTCTCTTGGTGCTGGGATTGTAAGTGTGCACCATCACACCTAGGAGGATTGAACTCCCCTCAGCTTTCCTTGCTGTATTGGATTTGACGGGGTGTACCAGGAATGTCTGACAGGAAGCTGGCGTAATCACGCTTGGGCTGGAGGAAGGCATTTCTGGCTCCCGTGAGAACCCATGCAGATGTGAGGTTCCTTCTAGATCACTCTCACCCTCCCCAGGGTAAGCCCTTGTCATGCTTCAGGATGGCTGTTGAAGTTTGAAGCAGCAAGTCTGTGTTGCTTTGTGTTCAGACCAGTGTTTCTGTGGCTTTGCTTTTGGATCCAGCTTTACATTGTGGCCCTCCTCTGCTGTCTTCTTGGAAACTAAGCATGGTGAACAGACCTGGAAAGCATCCCTGCTCCCTGCAGAGCCTGTCGACCCCTGCGGTGCTGTTCCTTATAGCATTCTCCTGTGTTGTCACCCTGATGTCTGCTCAAAGGCCACCACTCCTGTTCTGAGCCCCTTTCTTTCCTGTCACCCGTGTGTGTCTCTTGTGGCCCATACTTATTAGTATGCCCATCTGTTCCGCAGATGTAGACCGCTTACCCTGGACCAGGCACTGCTCTGGGTCCCTGTGACCCACAGGAACAGAACAGTGCCCCTCCCCCCAGCCCCAGCTCACTCTGAAGTCTTGGAAATGTGTGTGGGGGTGGACGTTAAACAAATAACCAAGTAAGAGAAAAGCAAAGCAGGACAAGGAGCTAGGGTGTGTTCAGGTGTCCCGGGTGGGGACTTGACTGTGGAGGTGGTCAGGGAAGGCTCCCTGCTAAGATGTGGGAGCAGAGACTGAGTGAAGGGGAGAGGAACTCCCTGGAGGAGTGGTTTCTTCAGAGAGGACTGGGAGCGGGGGCTGAAGTGCCAGTGTGCCCGGATGTTTGAGAAAGTAACTGACCGAGGGACCTGTTTGCGGTCTTTCTCTCCTGCTGGAATATCCCTAGAAGGCAGGATGGCCTTACCCTTTCTATCTGTCAGGGTCTGGGAGAGAGAGAGACAGGGGAGACCTTCCAAGAGCACATCCCTAGGGACCCACTTCTTCCAACGAGGCCCCACGTCCTGCTTTCCCACACCTGCCAATAGTACTGTCGGTTTATGTGTTGTTCGTTGGTTAGGTCAGAACCCAAATGATTGAATCACTTCCCTGAAGTCATGCCACCTAAGAATATTCCATTGCAGGGAGATTTCTTCTTTGCCTTTTCCTTTCTTTCTCCC
The DNA here is from genome assembly GCF_950005125.1 of Chionomys nivalis. Classification (NCBI taxonomy): domain Eukaryota; kingdom Metazoa; phylum Chordata; class Mammalia; order Rodentia; family Cricetidae; genus Chionomys; species Chionomys nivalis. The sequence goes on from NC_080088.1 coordinate 63,478,960, forward strand.
TCTCCCTCTTTCTCTCCTCCTTGCTCCTTTCTTGCACTTGTTCCTTTCTCATGTAGCCCAGGCTGACCTCAAACTTGTTATGTAGTCAGGATGGCCTTGAGCTGATTTTTCAGCTCTGCCTCTTGCATGCTGGAATTATATAGACATGTTACTCCTTCACCCCCAGCTCTTAGAGAAGGCATTTCAAATCCAAACCCCAACATTCCATCCCTAGCCCCTCTCACAGGTTCATTTCTGACTCACACTGCAAAATAAATCCAGTACCAAGAGCCTCCGTAGGCTCAACAGTTTCAATATTGCCAAAGAAAAATAAATTTAGGTTCAAAGTGTCTGAGATTCAAGGTGAATTCTAGATCTGAGCCCCTGTAAAGTCTAAAAGGTTACATGGTTACATATTTCCAACCGAAGTAGGGGACGTTCCCATTCTTAAAGGGGAGGTGAAGCATAGAGAGGAGTGGTGGGGCCACAGTGAACCCCAGTCTGCAGGGCCATTTCTGGCATATGAGGCACATGGCATGAGCCGAGCATTGAAGTACCTGGGAAGCCCTTTACCTAACAGCTCCCCAGGCCATATGACATTGCTCCTGGCTTGGCTGTGCTAGCTGCTTGTTACTTTTCTTGGCAAGTGGCCCATGTTCTTGGGTCTCTAACTTCCTAGAGTCTCCAATGGAACATGGGATTTCATGTATGGCCCTCTCAAGGGCTGTCTGCCGCCACAACCCATAATTTGCACATTCTATGTATATATAAAACCAGCATCACACAGAGCGTGCCTTCAGCTGGAGCAGCAGCTGTCCCCTGGACTCACAGCTTCTGAGAATCTAGATGGCCGAATGTCATTTCACTCCATGATCTTTCATGAGCAGGGCAGCCGGGAAGTCTCTTCTACCCCTTCAGACCTTTGTCTCAGTGGATAAGGGACTGGTCAGTTCCTGAGACACCCTCAAGACAGCTTTCCTCTTGTTCTGATGCCAACGTACTTAGTTAGCATCTTTAAAAGCAACCACAGTTTATAAACTTACCTATCGTATGTGGGGGGTCAGTCTGGTTATACATGCCACAGCAGCCCTGTGTGGATCCCAGGGACCAAACTCAGGTGTGAGAGCAAGTTCCTCTCCCTGCCGGGCCATCTTGCTGCCCTGCTTCTTTTTAATGGTGCTCATTTCCTCAGCTACTCACCTTTGACCTATTGTTGAACTACAACTTTTTAAAAAGCAAGCTTGCCTTTTGCTTCGACTAGCACTGTGAATGCAGACAGAACCCTGACTCTCCCTGGATGAATTCTCATGCCATTTGAGGCTCAGCTTCACTCAGAATCTCTGCGCAGGGACAGAATGCAGGCAAATTCTTTTCCAGAGTTTTCTATGAATAGCCTGAAAATTAGGAATAGCGCTTCTAACTCACCAGCGGGGTGAGACCCTCATCCCTTTACCTGGGTATTGCTATGAGCGTCTGTTCTGAGTTCACAGAATCACCAGTAAGCTCTGTCCACAGTGGTCCAGGGCTTCTTCTCCCTGACCCTCTCAAGGTCAGATGCAGTGACAATGCCACTACTCTTCAGTGCCAGTTTTTCCTTAGCCACGCTTGGTCACTGTGGCAGAACACCCACGAAGAACAAGGGAAAGGTATTGAATCACTGCGGGTTGAGGTGAGGTGGGAGTTATGACAGGAGGGTGGCAGTGAGGCCGCTTACAGCAGAGGTTAGCGCCAAGGGCCAGCAGTGTTTCCCCAGTGGCCTACGTCTTCATATGCCCTGTTCTAGTCCCCACCACCTCCCTGTAATACCACCAGACTATAGTCCATCAGTCCTGCCTAAGAACACTGCTGTGGGGATTGAGCCTTCGTCAAATGAGGTTTAGGGGATATTTCATATCCAAACATAACAACCCAGATGTATTTTACAAACACAGCAACCTCCCAACTACTTTCACTCTCCCCTTCCTCTCTGTAACATCTTTAGAAACCTGTATAATGAGAAGAAGGTGGTTGCTTTACCCTGCAGTCCTGCGTGTGGCTTCCCTTTATACCGCCTCTGGTCTCTTAGGTATCATATCTACCCTGGGCTAGCATCCCAGCTGTTCTGTGCCAGGGTCCGTACTAGGGAACTGTGTGCCTTGGGTGGCCCACGTCCTTGTCTCCTGCTCGAGATGTCCATCGGGAGACCGTTTTAGGACTTTAGAGTCTGCAGTTTTCTTGGGGGTCACCAGGCCTGTCTGAGGAAGAGCCCAGGCACAGCACAAGCTTCTGGAAAGCCTGGGCAGTAGGGCCTCTGTCTCTAGTTTGCCACTGGAGGGCACTGTGCTACCGTGTTGTTGCGTTCTGTGCCTGGTCTTCGGGTCCCCAGGGAATGCTCGCTTTCACCAGCCCTGCCACTAGGGCTTTAGGAAGGGGGACCAAAGACTGCCTTTCTGTCCAGTGTAAACCGGGTTGATGAGGCTGTTTGAATGTGGTTAATGGGCCTCCAGGGTAGAGGGAATGCAGATAGGAAGTTCGTGTTCTTCTAGGTCCCAGCTCTGGGGCGCAGCCTGGTGCTACCCAACAGGCCTTGCAGCGCTCCCACCGGGCGTGCCCTTTCTTTGGCACGGGGCAGGATCCTGCTGCAGATGTGGGAACCGTGTCTGTGGAGACAGGTGCTGTGCCGGCTTTTAGCCCTGGCAGAGCTGGTGGCTTAGCTGCAGGAGCTTCAGGTCGTTGACTGTCAGTGTGTTGGGAATCCCCCATCTCGAGTTCACCCCAACCCTCCTAACTGGTGAAACAAGGAGCACACCCCGCCCCCTCCACCCCCCTCCGCTGTCCTGCTGACCTACAGGGCTCCTGCATCCTCATCACTGGACTGAGCTAGCACCCCAGCTGCTTTCCTCACACCGCCTCTGTTCAGAACTTTGCCTTTGGCCCAGGGCCACTAGCACTGCTCTGTGAGGAGCAGGGAGGGGCGGGGGCTGAGCCAGGCCATGTCAACTGGTGCCATGCTTGCTGTTAACTTAATGTGCTCCAAATTAAAGTCGTTTGTTTCATTTATTGGGAGTGATTACTGTTAAAAAGCCCCAATTAAGCGCTCTCCTCTGGTGGAATGAAGTGCCACAGAACCTGCCTTCTGTTACCCTGCCCAGGAGGCCTCAGGCTGGAGAAGAGGTGCTCCCATCTGTCCGCTCTCTCCCTTGTCTTCTCAGGTCCTGTAGCCGGGGACACTGTTTCTCACACTTGCTCACTGCCCTTCCTGCCTCTAACAGTCTTTCTTGGGTGCTCCAGGGAAATGCCCCAGGTAAAAGTGTGTGGCTTGAAGCCTAGAACCTGGGTTCGAGTCTAGTGTATAACATTTGGGAGCAGCTGCCCTGGGTGTAACACTTCTGAGCCTCTGCTTTTATGTTTTTCTTTTTGGTTTTTCTAGACAGGGTTTCTCTGTGTAGCCCTGGCTGTCCTGGATCTCACTCTGTAGACCAGGCTGGTCTCGAACTCAGAGATCCACCTGTCTCTGCTTCGCAACTGCTGGGATTAAAGGCATGCGCCACCACTGCCCAGTTGAGCCTCTGTTCTTGACTCCCTCTCTTTCATGACCTTCCAAGGTATCTGTGGGGGAAAGTGAGGACAGCACAGGGCCTTCCTGGCACTCAGCAATGGAAGATAAATTGGTGACTTCTACTTCTGGTTCCTGAGTAGGTGCTTGGGGCCCTTCTCAGCATTCTAAAAGAAATAGTCACGTGGAGGGTGGTGCAGCGAGCTTGCAGTACCAGCATTAGCCCAGGCTTACTTTAAGGGGTCCTTGTATTCTTTTGCATCTTCCTTAGTGCCCTAAACTACAGTTTTCCTTCCTGTTGTGCTTCCTGTCCCCACCCCAGTGCAGTGCCTGCTTGTCCTGGAGCAGGCTCTGGGTGTTTCCTGCCCCCACCCCAGTGCATCTCCTGCTTGTCCTGGAGCAGGCTCTGGGTGTTTCCTGCCCCCACCCCAGTGCAGTGCCTGCTTGTCCTGGAGCAGGCTTTGGGTGCTTTACTGGATGCTCTTTTGTGTCTGTGCCCTCTCCTGTGAGTTAGCACTGATTAGGCCTGTGTTGCTTGGCCGATGTGATCTGAGAGATGGGAGGCCGTATCATCCATACCATAGGCATAGACGTGTCTTTGTCTGTGGCAGGAAGAGGCTCTAATCTTCAACCCCTCATTCCCTTGGATCCCCAACATAGCTCCATGGCTCTGGGCTCTGCAGATGTCTGCCTGCTATTGTTCTGAGAGCGGTAGAGCTGGAGTCTGCGCACTTGCTGCCTTTTGACGGCAATGTGGATGGACCTGCTGCACCTGCGAATATTTAGCTTTTAGGAGGCTCCAACCAAACTTGTTCCTAGTAGACTAACATAAGTGCTAGGTGATGTTTGCTTTACCTCTTCTCAGTGTCTTTGGGTTGTTTTCTTGGTCTGATTGCATATACCAGTTATTCATGATATTCCGGAGTATTGACTAAGTACAAGCTGTCAGTGATTTAGAAGGTCATGCCACCAGGAAGGCCGGCATTCCCCCACATGTAACCACATACTTTCAGGCATGTTCACATGCCCAGCTCCTGCCCACCTCAGGTGGCATTAGGTTTCACACTTTGTGACTCTTCCAGTACTGGATGCATGAGACAAGTGCCAGATTATCATGGTAGTCTGGCATGTGTGTGTGTGAGCGTGCGTGCATGCGTTTGTATATGTATGTGTGTATTTGTGTTGCGTGGGTAGTGGCTGAGACCTGCCCGAATGGTCAGCTTCCTGGGGTCCTGACCAGGATGCAGTTCTAGAAGGGATCCACTGGTAGGTGCACAGGACACCTGCACAGTATTAGGCAGAATGCTATTTTGACTTTGGTGTCTGAGAGACCAGAAGAGAAAGCAGGGGATTTCGGGAATGCCTGAGGCTGCCTGCAAGGGTGCAGAGGATGCCGACAAAGAGGCTGCCTGAGGGAGCAAGGGCCTTTGAGGATGCCATTCATGGTAAATTAGCAGAACACTTGTTCATCTTGGAGAAAGGGGGACTGAGGCAGCTGAGGGGAGGGGGCAGAGGGACTTGGTAAGAGGAAGGCCAGCCTGATTGAAGGAGTGTTTGCTGTCTGGGTTGGCAGAATCATCCAGCAGGAGGTTGCCAGAACAGGGAGAGACAGCTGTGGAGACTGCCCAAGGATGCCTGGCTTGTATGCACATTTGCCAGCTGAACTTCTGGAGTGATCACTTCACACCTCTGCAACTTAGCTCGGGGTCTCTTCTCCTGGAATCTGCCCAACCCTTTGCTCTCTAGTCCCATACCCCTAAGATACTCCTTTTTTATTGTGCTATCAGTGTGTGGTCTCACCCACCTCTTGACACCCCATACCCATTAATCCCTTCCTTAGCCCCTGGTGTGCTGAATCTGGCCTCTTTGCCAGCTGCTAGAGGGTGGGGTTGGCTCTTATATCTGTCTCCATGGAGATGCTAAGACAGATGTGGTCCAGTGTGAGACTCGGTGCAGGCTGAATGGGCTGCAGGAGAAGATGCAAGCAGGTGGGCAGTGAGGGTGAGCACTGTGGAGTAGCCGCAGGAAGTGAAGGGGCTGTTGGGTAGCCGCACATCTCAGGCATCCAGTGAGAGCTATTCCTACGTGTGTGGGATCACGCTAATCAGAGAGGGAGAGACATAGCCCTCCAGCAGGAGTTGCCCCATCGGAGATCAGCCAGGATGGTGCCGGTATGTTTTAGAGACTTCCTTTTAGGTTTTTGGCCACCACTGCCCCTCCTGTGTCATCATGAAGGAATCCTGATGCTGTCGGGAGGGGCCTCTATGTTTCTCTTACTGTAGGGAGCTAGGGAGGTCCCCGGCTGCTGGCATGGGTGCTTCAGTTGACAGGCTCTTCAGTTCCTGCCCTTGACCCAGATATTGGTGGACAGAGTCCGCCCAGGAATTGCGTATCCTGGGATCTAGGTCTTTCTCTTCTGGCTTTCCTGAATAGGCTTTCCAGTGTGTTTGAGCCTTAGTTTCTCTACTGTGATGGATTGGTCACTTTTCCATTACAGGAACAAATATCCCAGATACTCAGTCTAGAAAGAGAGGTTTGTTTGTTTGTTTGTTTGTATGGAACTGACCCAGGGCTTCTTGAATACTAGGCAAATGCTCTTCCATCAAACTATATCTCCAGCCCACCAAGGATTATTTTAGATAGCATGTTTAACCTTTCTGTCCACAATCAAATAAAACCATTTTTTTTTTTTTATCTGTCTCTGGTGGAGTGCCAGATGGCAGTAGCAGGGAATACAGTGTGGAACCCAGTTCACTTGGTTGGGAGTTGAAAGGAAGGAAGAGGAAGGGCTGGGGTCCCAGAATTCCTTTTAAAGGTAACCTAATTCCTTAAGAACTTCTACTGTGGGCTATGAGATGGCTCGTTTCGTAAAACGTTTGCTAGGCAAGCATGGAGCCCTGGTTCTACATCCCCAGTGCTCATGTAATAACCAAGGTGTGGCCCTTGTCTCTAACCTTAGTTCTGGGGAGGCAGAGCCAAGAGTGTGCCTCGGGCTTGCCTCTACTACCTGCACGCGCACACACACACACACACACACACACACACACACACACACACACACAGAGCCTCAGCTCTTTAAAGTTCTAGCAGTTTTACCATTATGCCACAGGCTGACCAGCTAGTTCATCATGTGGGCCTCTGATCCTTTGTGCAGATGGTGGTGGAAAGGTGGGACTTCCCAGCCCTGAGTCACATGTGCTGTTGTCTTACTGGTGGCTCTAAAATGGGTATTAGGAAGCTGCAAGCACACAATCTTTTAGAATTTGTTCTGAAAGGAGACTAGAAGGCGAGGGGAAGACACCGTCATTCAGCTCTTCCTGGGATGGTTCCTGGAATGACCCTCAGAATCTTCATGGATGGGAGATTTGGGTTGCTTTCGAGGCCTCCATCCTGAGGAGATGAGGGGATGAAATCTCCCCAGCTCTATCCACTGTTTGGCATCTCTACAAGTACCATGGCAGCCGCCACAGTTGGATGAGTCCCCAAGGAGCAGGCATCATGCCAGGGCCTACCCTGGTCTGCAGAATGCTTGTCTTCGTGTGGAGGTGTTCTCTCTTCAAGAGACTTTGTACAGTTGACCTAAGGCAGACTGGCTTGCTCAGAGCCACAGGCAGTGAAAACAGAGCTGGACCCCTCACTGACACTTGAGTACTATATCCATCCTGAATGCCTGTTGATTTGGGTAGTTCTTCCTTATCCTTCAGAAGCAGGGGATGCTCTGGGGTCCCAGTGGAATGGTGATGGGGGTGCCCTTTTGTATTGTTCAGGGACTTATGCATGAGACCTTGTCCCCCCACTAGCTAGTCAAGAGTTAGCAGGTGATTTATGAAAATATGAAAAGCAAGGCACTGAGTTCCCAGAGCCAGGATGGCAGCCCTCATTCCTGCTCCAGGCCGTACAGTCAGTGGAGCCTTTCTCCAGTGTGCCCTGTATGCCTGTGGTGTTTGAGGTGCTACCTCCTGCATTTACTTGGTAGCAGGTCACAGGAGGTCTGGGTTGGAGGAAGTCTAGTACCTTCAAGTTACCTGTGAGGAAGCTGCACCCAGGAAAGGCTAAGTGGTTTGCTTAAGGCCTCTGTCGCAGTCACTTTTCTGTTTCTATGGTTGAAGCACCATGACCAAATTAGCTTAGGAAAGGAAGCATCTACTGTTTCAGAGGGTTACAGTCCCTGATGACAAGGCAAAGGCATGGCTGCAGGAACAGCTAAGAGATACTATCTTCATCAGCAAATAGGAAGCAGAAAGGGAGGAGGGAAGGAGAGAATGAGTGCAGGAGAGAACACTGGGAATCACATGAGTCTTCTGAAACCTCAGCATGTTCCCACTGACACACCTCTAACAAAGCTGCCCCTCCTAATCCTTTCCAAACATGAGCCTGTGGGGTCAATTGTCTTTCATATCACAATACCCACATAGCTGGACAAGGGGATCTGGGACTCCATGGTGGTGTGGGAAGTCCTTCTGTATATGTGTTGCTTTTATTGGTTAATGAATAAAGATGCTTTGGCCTTTGGCCTATGGCAGGGCAGAATAGAGTAAGGCAGAAATTCCAAACAGATAGAGGAGGAAAGAAGGTGGAGTCAGGGAGACGCCATGTAGCTTGTTTAAGGAGACAGATGCCCGGAAATCTTACTGGTAAAAACCTTACGAACCTCATGGTAAAATACAAAATAATAGGAATGGGTTAATTTAAGATGTAAGAATTAGTTCATAAGAAACCTAAGCTATTGACCAAGCAGAGTTGTATTAATATAGTTTCTGTGTGATTATTTCAGGTCTAGGTGGCTGGGAAATGAACAAGCAGCCTCCAAATGGCATCCAATGTGGGAAACTACATCCACATAAAACCTGAGAGAGGTTAAAAAGAAATTCTAGACACAAAAGAACAGAGTTTAGCACAGCTTCTTGATAGCCACATATCTTTTCGGGTGGGCTTTGTTTGCTGGCAGCAAGCAAGGGTGCCGTGGCTCCTTTAAGAGAGTCCTTCCTGACTTAGCATTGGCAGTGAAGGCTGCATGGCTTCTTTAGGGGAGGGCTTCCTGGTTTGTGCTAGTTGTATGAACAGCTCTGGCTCTTTTGGGAAGTCTGGCCGTGGAACACTTAAATGGGGTTTGTGATCAGAGTGCTACAAGTTGCTTAATGTCAACATAGACCTGCGGTATCCCTGGAGCTGAAGCAGTGAGTATGGCTCGTAGAGGCAGTGAATGTACCTCAGCCATATTAATAGGCCAAGAGAGGCAGAGCCAGCATCCAGGGCTTATGTGACCACACTGCTTACCATTTTAAAATGCTATTGTCAGAAAAGCACAGATTCAGTCATAAAAGACCTCTAAATGAGATACAGTGTGTTTTAAAAATGTACGTAGGCTTGGGAGAGAGAAGAAAAAGAGTATAGAGAGTTATAAAAAGAAGTAAATTGTTTTTTAAAAATAAAGTCTTTAAAGAGACACAGTACACCTAGTCATAGATTCAAAGAATAAAGAAAAGCCATGTAAAGATGGAATATACACAAAGAATCTGGATTACGTATATAAAGGTGTTTTGACTTCAAAATTTGGGTCTAAGGATATGTTGCTTTGGAAAAAAGGTTCTGCTTTTGTTTCCACAGAGGATGAGAACCTGTGGATTCCTTCCAGGCTAATGTGGTTTGATGGAACTAAGACAGGCCCCCCAGAAAGATCTCCGTGAACCCCTAAAAAGTACTTCCCCCCCAAAAAAAACCCAGCAGGAAGCAGTTTGGAGAGAACTACACCCAAATTCTCAAATATTGTTTATAGATGTTTGTTTTTATTTAAAGGGGATATGCTATAGAGATGCATACTTTGCATTGGTGTGGATCTTGGTTTATTGATACAAATTTAAGGTCAGTTTTGTTATATGTGTATTTCTGATCTTGATTAAGGTATCGTGTTTTTGCAACTCATTCAAAAATTTCTTAGTATATAATTAAGAAATACAGGTTAATAGATTGTCATCTATAATAGTCAAACTTAGAGTCATGTTAGTTAGGTTTTCTAGATGTATAGAGACTTATTTCAGATGGATAGGTCTTCTTCAAACCTTTCAAAGACTTAACAGAATATGACATTTAAAATGTTTTAAGAACTTAGTACTTTTCATGACAATGAGACACATCTGCTCCTGGCAGCACAAATCTATTTCAAGAGGATGATGGGCATTGAAGAGGCACCTTATGGAGTTGGTCAGCCATTTGGGCAAGAAACTGCTCTTGCCTGAACTGCTTGATGGTATGCAAGACCCACAGAAAAATGACTGCTGAAGTTGCCTAAAGAAGGTAAGACAGTCCTTCAGGGTTCCTGCTTCATGAGAGAACTGCCAGACATTCTGCAGGACACAGAAGAAAGTGACTGATAAACTGCCAATATAAGCGAAATGGTCTTCCAAATGTCTTGCCAGATACTATGGGCCAGTAGGCTGAAGATGGATGCTCCAATGTTACAGAAGAACTTCGGGTGACTGTCCAGGTAGAGAGATGTCGCTGTCAATTCTAGAGTTTTGGAAGTTGCTTAAAATGCCCTTCCTGTTAACTTAGTTGAAGAATAGTTAGTTATAATTATAGTTTTCCTTAGTTATGATAAAAGATAAATAGATATAAATATTGTAATCAAAATTCCTGCTTGATAACTATTTTGTTGTCTGTAGTCTTGCTATGTTAAAGTTAAAACCTTCCTTTTTATTTAGACATAAAAGGGAGGTAATGTGGGATTTCCCCTCTGTATTTTGTGAATATGTTTTATTACCATTTGTTAATAAAGAAGCTGCTTTGGCCTGTGGCAGGGCAGACTAAAGCTAGGCCAGAAAACTAAACTGAATGCTGGGAGAAAGAAGGTGGAGTCCGAGAGATACCCTGGAACCTTACCAGTAAACCACAAATCTTGTGGTAAAATACAAAATAATAGGAATGGATTAATTTAAGGTATAAGAGTTAGCTAGGAATATGTCTAAGTCATTGCCCAAGTAGTGTTGTAATTAATATAGTTTCTGTGTGATTATTTTGGGCCTGGGCAGCCTCCACCTACACCATTGGTTTTGTGTGCATAGAGGCTCATGCCACATCCTTTACTATGTCAGTTGGTGTCCCTGCTGAATAAGAATGACAGAGTGCCTGAGCCCAGGGGCCATCTGAGTAATGTCACACCCTGTGTTCCCTGGGTTTGTCAGTGGGAGAGGAACAAGCTTGAAGCTGTGGGATGTGGCCCCAGAGCACTGTGGGGAAGTTATTTCAGGCGATTTCCTTACTGTAAGGTTTACCTAACAGATGACCTTGCTCCCTGGTCGTTGGTGGGGCTGGTCACTGCTGTCGTGTGTGCTATGGCCAGAGTCCTGAGTCCCCATCATCTACTAGGGCATGCTGGTTGGTGTGCTTGTTGAGAGTTCATATGGGGAGTCCTCTGGGTAACACTGTCCCTCCTGGTTACTGTCCACCCTGTGGCGTATCTCTGATGGTGCCTCCTGGGTAGAGCTTGTCTTTGGACTCTGGGACGTCCTGGAGAATACCGGTTTTCTCCACCTGTCACAGCTGAAAACTCAGCCTGGCTGGGACCTTTGGGCATCAGCGAAGTGCACATAGCCAAATGCTGAGTTAAATTTGGTGAGCTGCCTCTGCCACGGACCTCAAGCTATTTGTAGGTTAATTCTGCCTCCTTTTTTGTTCTCCAGGCTCACAGAGAATCGTGGCTTGACCAGTACCAGCAGTGGAAGTCATTCACTTTCAGGGCTCTCTCAGAGCTGGAAGACTTAGGAACAAATGCAAATCAAAATGGTTCCTTTTGTAGAAGTTAGAAGCTCTGCCTTGAGGGTTGGGAGGGAAATCTTACCTTGCTGTTTAACCTCCTGGTTTCTATGACTGTGGCTTCTGGTCTTCTTGTGTGACGTGCAGTGTCTGGACTTGATTTGTGAATCTCTTGAGGTATTTGTTATAGTCTGAACTATGAAAAAACATCTCACTGGCCCACGAGAATGTTCTGCACTGAGGACTTGGCCTTACCCAGCATGGAAGGTTTGTGAGGATACAGGAGAAGGTGCATAGAGAGATGGGCAGTGGACCCCGAGAACCTTCTTGACCTGCCTCTACAGAGGGTATGAAGCTAAAAGTCATGTTCTCATAAACCACCTTCATTTTCCCATGTGCCCCTTCAGCTGATGTCCTTCCTGGGATAATTTTGTTGTGGTGAGGGATTTTAATCTCTGCTTATTTTACTTATGGGACCTGTATGCTATGGTGTAGGCTCAAGGTGTCTCTGTCTTCTTGTCTTGTTTCCTGCTTATTGCTCATGTAATTTGTTGTCACCTTTGTTTTATAAGCTGTTCTGAGAGTTTCTGACTTCTTGAGACAGGATATCACGATGTATTAGGCCTCAAAAGAGGATGTCTCCCATAGGCCCAGTACATATGGACACTCACAGCTCAGTTTGATCATTACCCGTCACTGAGGATGGAAGCCCCAGCCAGGCAGAGCTCAGCTGTGACGTGGGGGAAGTGATGCTCTCAACCATATTTCTAGATGCTGAGGATGTCCTGCCATAGGAGCTAACATTTTCTGTATTTGATTCAGATTCTCTTTTTCAGAAGTAAAATACAGCGATAGCTAAATGTCACCTGTGCCTTCCATTCCTCTCCTTTAAGGCGTCCTTGTCCCAGATGTTGAGTGCTTTGTAGAATTTATTTTCACTTTCATTTTCATCTTACATATATGTATATATGATATATACTTATTATGTGTGCTGGTCAGTTTTTTTGTCAACTTGACACAAGCTGGAGTTATCTGGGAATGGGGACTTTCAGTAGAGAGAATGCCTGTCCAGTTGACCTGCAGGCAAGTTGGGGGGGCCTTTTCTTGATTAAACTGATATCGAAGGGCCTGACCCATTGTGGGCAGTGCCACTCCTGGGCAAGTGGTTTGAAGATGTATAAGAAAGGTACCTGAGCCAGCGAGGCTACCTTTGGGACTGGAGCAGGCCTCAGGAAATGGATGAGGCAGATGTGGGGGCACCTGTTCATGATCCTGGCATGCTTTGGGTAGAGAATGATGGGTAATTTTCTTCAGTTTTCAGTGTCTCTGGGAGAAGGGTAGTGAGAGGGGTGGTTGCTTAGCCTTAGTGGGAGTAACTTTTTACTTGGGCCTTATCTGTTCACTTCCCGGAGCTTCAGGAAAAGACCCTGGGCCCTGGCTTTGGCTCCTTCTGTGATTTGCCTTGCAGCCTGTTCCCCAGCCCACCTCACTGGACCCAGTTTCCTGTCTGAATTGAGAGGGTTGAGTTGGTGGTGTTAGATCTTGGGCCTCCCCTTTAAGGTGGTGTTAGATCACTGGAGGCCTCCCCTTTAAGATGCTAGTTAAGCAGACTGATCTGGGGATGCTATCAACTTGACACAACTGGGAAGAGGGGTATCACTTGGGAAATTGCCTCCATCAGGTTGACCTATAGGCAAATATGTGGGAGAATTTTCTTGATTAATGATTGATTAATGTGGGATTAATTAATTGATTAATCAATGTGGGAGAGCCTTGCTTACTGTGGTGGGTACCACCTCTGGGCAGATAGCCCTAAGTTATTTAAGAAGACAAACTCTTATGGAAACAAGCCAATAAGCAGCATTCCTCCATGGTCTCCTGCCTTGAGTTCCTTCCCTGGCTTGCCTTCATGATGGACTGTAAGCTGTAAGATGAAATAAGCCCTTCCTTCCCCTAGTTGCTTTGGGTCCTGGTGTTTATCCCGGGATAACTAGTTCAGGGCCCCCCTGCATCTGTCTGGGACAGAGATGTGAACCTGTTTGTGTTGTGGCTTCATAGCTTGTTAACTCATGACCTAACCCAGTTGCTGGCTCATCCTTGTCACTAGGATGTCCCAGACTAAACACAGTGTGGAAGTTCTTGCCACCCCTGGAAAATGATGAGAGTCAGATTATTTTCCTTTGGAGAATTTCTCTGAATACTCTTCTCCTGGTCTCACTGTGTCAACCTGTCCAACATGACTGTCACATGATTGCTATCCCTGTTAATGAAAGGGAAACCTTTCTTTCATTCAAGTTCCCATCATATTGTGTCTGATATAATGGGCTGCATTTTTTCTTTCTTTCTTTTTTAATACTCTCCCATCTCCAGGCCTGATGATAGCTTCCCAGGTCACAAGTCTCTCTCCTAGTGAAGTTCATGTCTCACGGTAGATACACAAAGAAAGTTTCTTGCCCTGGTGGAACTTACATTCTGTGGAGAAGATTTAATGAGGTACTAAAAGTTGTCCACCTTGTTGCCCAAGAGAAGTGCAGCGACTATTCTACGCAAAGCACATGAATAAGCTATCCAGTATGCGGGCAGGTCAGGACGTGATGCAGGAGGTTGGCATCGTAGGAAGGGTCAGGAGTAAGGAGCACTTGAGAGGGCTACCGGTCAGGCAGAGGAGATGCCTCTGAGAGGGGGTATTGCCAGAGGGCAGGATCTAACCTTGCAGCTAGGTGCAGGGTACTGGCACTGGCCTCATGTGAAATGGTTTCTGGACCTCCTTGCTGCCTTGGCCGTCAACTTTGGATGCTCTAGCATTTGCCATGTGCCTTCCTGCAGCACGATTTCTAGAGCTGCATTTACCTGTGCGTGGCACCAAGCAGAGACTCAGCTTCTACCGTCCTTCTCAAGGTGATTGGGGTTCCTTACTAGAATCATGTGGGGTGATGTATAAGTGGGTACCCCCAGTCTCTTCCCAGATCCTGATTCTGTCTCTGGGATCAGTGCACACAGTTTATAAGATCTCCAGGCCCCCCTAGTGAGAGCCTGTGTTACTGAAGCTGAGGACTTCTCAGGACAGCGGTTGGAGCTGGCAAGCTTATTGGAGACGTATGGTCCCCTGGTGGTGCTTTGACCTTTGACCTTCAGTTCCCCACCTTCCCCAAGACTCTTTGGGGTTGGATTTCTCCTTGCTCCTGTCAAAAAAAAAAAAAGTTTCTGATAAAACCTGCTAAAAGGTTGGAAATACAGGACTACCTGGAAACGCCAGTGGTGCAGAAGTGTGAGTGGAAGTGGGTGAGGGGCAGGCAGGTGCTGTCCCAATTGGACACAGTGGGGACCAGGGACGGGACTCTCCCTTCTGAACTGTGGGGGAAGCAGGCCCTGAGAACAGCTCTTTGAGATGCCTTTAGAAGTCAGATGAGTGGCTTTGATTCTTCTCCCGCTGCCTGCACTTCTGTCAGACCAAGTTACATTCATGTAGGAAATCTTACAGAAGTGGTAAAAGTCACACAAGGAGGGGGTTCACAGTGTGCTTCCTTTCTTTTCTCGGGAAGTCTATTCATTTTTACCTTTTCCATCTAAAACTAACAAAGGCAGGGCTTTGCTCTCTTATCCCAAGGGGCCTTTGTTTCCAAAGTTAAAGTTATCAGAGAGGGCAGCGTATAGCCATGTATGACTGACGGTGTTGGGGAGTCATTAGAGATTCAAAACCAAAAGATCAGCAGTCTCGTGCTCTCTCCATCTGTCTGTCACCACACGTTGTCACTTCCTGGTCTAGGAAGACTTGGTTTAAGGAAACACCTCTGATAGGATTTTAGAAATGACTTTTAAGAAACAGGTACAGTTACCCTGAAGCAGCTCACAGGTTGGATATAAGATTTACCAGGTGACATCCTGTCCAATAGGCTAAGAGTAAAGAAGGACTACAGGTTCCTCAAGGTTTAGAATAAGTCTATGAACTAGAAATTTCTATTCTTTAGTTATGGTCCAGGGCCAGGGGGATCCCTGGACTAGAAGAGAGCTGCCATTGTCTTTTCTTTTCTTTTTTCTTTTTCTTTTTTGGATTTTTTTTCGAGACAGAGTTTCTCTGTAGCTTTTGGTTCCTGTCCTGGAACTAGCTGGAACTAGACCAGGCTGGCCTCGAACTCACAGAGATCCACCTGCCTGTTGTAGGAGCTGCGGGCAGCATTCCTGCCCGGCTCCTGGCCGCCTAGCTAGCTTATGCCCTGGAATAACAACACACAAATTGTATTCTTTTAAACACTGCTTGGCCCATTATATCTAGCCTCTTCTTGACTAATTCTCACGTATTAATTTAGCCCATTTCTAATAATCTGTGTAGCACCCCAAGGTGCGCTTACCGGGAAGATTCTAGCCTATGTCCATCCTGGGTCGGAGCTCCATCGCTCTGCCCTAGAGAGCAGAGCTAAGGCGTATGAGCTCACTTCCTCTTCCTCCCAGCATTCTGTTCTGTTTACTCCACCCACCTAAAGGCTGGCCAATCAAATGGGCCAAGGCAGTTTCTTTATTAGCCAATGACCTTCCTCCATCACCTGCCTCTGCCTCCCGAGTGCTGGGATTAAAGGCCTGCGCTACCACCTCCTGGCGAGAGCTGCCATTTTCTTGGGTTTCCCTGGGAGCAGGTCCTTCATGGCTGCTGTTGTGTTTCAGGGTATCAGTTGTCTCTCCTCTCTGGACTCATGATTTCTGCCTCCTCCTTTGCTCATTCTTCCTCACAATCTCAGCAGATTCTCAGTGTTTGCTGGGTCCCCCTGTTGGTGATGTGCTTTGCCGACAGGAGCATGCCTGGCAGTGAGTAGCAGACCGACCTTGCTGCCTGGCTGGGAGCTGGGAAGAGGCGAGAATGCTTGACTAAATATGTAAACATGGATGTGTCAGGGGGGTAGGTGTTCAGGGGAAAACGAAGCTGCTGATTCAGTGGCCGGAGCAGATTGTGTGTGTGTTGTGAGACTGAATGGTGCATCTGTGTTACTGGGGTACGCTTTGTGGTGAGAGAAGAGATCTTAGCATCACATTCTTTGCTCCCCATGGGAGGCTCTAGAAGAGACAGTCAGCCAGTGCAGAGACCCTGAGGTTTGCAGGTGCCTGCTCTGCCTGTGGGACTGAAAGGGTTTGTCAGCATGTTTTCCTTTCCTGCATAGAAATAAGATGGCTGTCACATTCCTGGTGTTGATCCATGAGATATGGTTTTTCTCCAAAAAATAATTTTATCCAGACCTTGTTGGAATTGATTACTGAGGTCTTTAGGATTAGTGATGCACGTGTGGAACTGGCTGCCTTGGGTGGTAGGTAGTGGGGGGAGTGGGGGCAGCCTGGGTTGGGGTTTACCTTTTCCCTACTCCCAGCTCTCAGAGCAAGTCACTCTGTTGTGCTTATTCTGCCATTTGTCCTGGAGAATGGTTCCGGGTCAGGAAGATAATGGAGGACCTGCCCCTCCCACTGTTGTCGAATGTTGCTGTTGCCTACCCACCCCCAGCAAACGGCCATTGCCATCTTTACCAGAAACAGCTGTGACCACCTGTTAGTGGCCTTCAAGGTCAGGCCTGTTGGCACCCCCCTTATAAAGGGAGGGGTGGGGAGGATCACTCTGCTCTTGAGATTCAGCCACTCTCTGGCCATCTCCCTCCTGGCTGTAGGTAATTTTGCCCAGGTGCTCATGGTTTGGGAAAGTGTTAGTCTATGAGGCTGACTGAAAGGGGCTCCATTTATGCAGCTCTGGGGATGTCTTCGTACTGGCATTGGGAGATGGGGCTGCTTTAGGGATTCCCGTGCTCCTTTAAGTAACTGCTCATGTCAGTAAGCACAGTGAATTCGTCGGTTCAGCAAGCTAGGCTTGGGTTGGATCTTTAATCCAGTCTGTTGTTGGTGCCCTATCTGGGGTGAGTAGGCATTCCCATCTCCCCAGGGAAAGTTAACAGTCAGAGCGAAAGCAGCTGCTCTTTGGGAATGTGTCCAGTGCCTCTCACCAGGAAAGACCTACCTGTCTGTTTCATGTCATCTCAGGTGACCTTCTGGGGGAGGGGAGGCTGTCAGCAGGGAGTGGCTGAGAGAAAGATTATTTCCCATTCCCTTTTAGTGAATTTTCCTTATCTTTAGGACAGTGTTTAGTGTACCTGGAAAGGGACTGGCGCTCACTCTCTCTTTCTCCTTCCCTCCCTCCCCCCTCCTGTGTGCATGCGTGTAACATATGGGCATATACACACATGTGTGGCTGTGTGTAGAGGCCACAGGTTGATGTCAGGTGCCCTCCTCAGTCACTCACCTTACGCTTAGACAGCTTTCTCACTGAACCCAGACTCGTTGATTGACAAGACGGTCAGTAAGCTCCAGGGACCCAGCTCTGGGCTGTGCCTGGCAAAGGTGAGCTAAGTGGGTAGGCTGAGTACACAAGATGGGACCTGTAACCATTCTGTCCATCTAGGACACCGAAGGGCCAGGTAGCTCTGATTTCGACCTCCAGTGTCTTGGGTCTGATATCTAGAGATTATGTCATGTCTGGATTTCTGCATGAGGGAAAGCTTTCTAGCTGTACTGAAAGTGGCAGTGATATCATCTGTGCTTATCAAGCACCATTGTGTGCCTTGTCAGAGGCCTGCGAACGTTGCCAGGGCTTCCATCCTGCAGACATGTTAGGGTGTTGGAGTATTTTGCTAGGGTAGCTAGGCACCTAAAGCATCTTGCCTTTGAATCCAGGACTGTGATTTACTAATGATTCTTCTGTCTCTTGAGTCTCTGGAAGCACTGACCCCTTCATCACTGAGAGATGCCAGACCAAACCTGGCGCCTGTAACTTGGTAATGTAGTGGGATATTGTATTGGTTTTTTTTTTTTTTTTAATTAACTTAACATAAACCTAGAATACCATTTAGAAGGAATCTCAATTGAGTAACCGCCTCCATCCAGTTGACTGGTGGGCATGTCTATGGGAGCATTTTCGTGATTGCCAGTCGATCTAGGAGGGCCTAGCCCACTGTGAAACACCTCCGGGTATGTGGGCCTGGGCTGTGTAAGAGATGTAGCTGAGCAGTCCATGGCTAGCCTCTTGCTTCAAACTCTTGCCCTGACTTCCTGCCCTGGCTTCCCTTGATGGTAGACTGTAACCTGTAAGATGGAATAAACCCTTTCCTCCTCAAGTTGCTTTTGGTCACGTGTTCCTCGTAGCAACAAGAAGCAAATTAGGACAGGGATGTTTGCTTGTCCTGTCGGGGGACAGTTCTGTTGACGGCAAGTTTGTTGGCAGAATCTAGATGTTGCTGCAACACCCTTCCCATGCTGACTGTGAACCCTCTGGACCGTGGAGACATTTTTGTCATCCTGCAGGAGATGGATTACCATCGCTGCCCCAGAGATGGTTGTGGGCTCATCACTCTTCTCTCCTGACTTGTGAGTGACCTCCTTCCGCCCTGCCTCTGGCTGACTGGCCTTGCTGTCTGCAGCTGCAGGAGCTGCTGCTCTTCTGGCAGCCTCAGGGTTTCCTGGAAACCGCGTCCTCCTGTGCCCAGGGCCAGCTCATTACCTGCCTCCTTGGCTCTAGCCATGTCTGGCTTCCAGTGGACTTGTCATTTGATAAATGAGTTTTCCTCCCTTTGAGCTAAGGGCTTGGGGGTGTTTTAGGTTCTTGGGGAATGTTTCCAGGAGCTGTGGTCTGGCTCCCCTGACTCTGTCCAGTGGGAGTGTCTGCTGGCTGCTTGTGCTGGCTTCCAAGACTGGAAGTGATAAGAATGTCATGTGCATGGTAGAGTGAGGCCAGGCACCCCTTCCTGAAAGCCATCCTTCCTGAGCTGTCTACCTGCTGATGGCACACAGTGCTTTCTCCATGCAGACTTCATTTTGAACCGCAAACTCTTTGAGGACACTTAGTCTAAGAGTAGTTTGTCCTTACTGAATTTAGGTTTTTAACATAATTCATTAAAGATAAAAGGAGGCAAAGGGACATAATACAGATTTAGTCATTATTCCTGATATATGGGTGATTGAGTAATTACTGGTGTGAAATATTGTTATGAACAAATCCTTTAAGTGTCACCGATAAGAGGAAATTAGTGAATAGCTACCAATGTCTGATAGAGGCTGACTAGAAAGCCACTTGCCTTGTGGCTGTGCACTTAGTAAGTCATGGGGTGGGGACACTTTCAGTAGCTTTTTCATGAGCGCTGGGCTCTGGCCTGCATACCAGGAGTTGTACACTCTGGTGACTTGGTCAGTGCCCCCAGGCATTGCTGTTGATTTATGTGAAGGACTTAAGGAAGAAGCTTTTAGGTTGGATGTGGGTAATGTTTTATAATTAACAGGGTTTGAAGTTTTAAGATGTGTAAATTTAAATAAAGTGACAAAGTTACAAGTGGTGACCTGATATCTGTTGTTTGATCTCTGTAAGTCACAGGCTTGCGTTGGCATAAGCCGCTGTCTGGCTGTCTTCAGGAACCAGCAGCTGACACCCTGCTTTCCTAGGTGCTGTGGCAATTCTTCCTCTAGGTCTCGAGGTGGGCTTGCAGCCCTCAGCCAGGCCCTGGAGCCTACTGGATGGGCACTCCATGCTGTCCAGGCTTGCTGCTGTCTGAGATCGCAGTCTGCAAACCCGCTTCCTGCTTGGAGACTGGGCATTTTGATTCACACTTGATGCCTGTGGTTTGCTTCCTGTTGTATGAATATATCCACGAACTATATTCATTTTTCTTTAAGTAGATTTATTATCTGAAATATTCATTGGAACTGGCTAATCAGTACAGCTCTTGGAACAAATGTACTGAACAAAAGTCCAGTCTGTCCTCATAAATCTATTAATGCTGACGAGCTACAGTTGTTGCCTGGGAAGCTTGGGTGATGTGAGGCTGGTGGGGGAGTAAGTGGGCTGCCGACGCTTTTCTGGACTTGGCTGTGGCCTAGACAGGCCCTGCCCATGTGTATATTACCTCCCCCCCACATGCATGCAAGTGCATACCCCCCACCTTCCCCATCCATACTACACATACACACATACATACATGCACACACATACTACACATACACCACACCACACCACACCACACAATGCTACACATACACGCACATCCCCCCACACATACAATTGCACACAGATACACACATCCTATATACACATTGCACATACACCACACCACATACATTCTACACATACACCTCATCACACACATTCTACACATACACGCACATCCCCACATACATATGCACACACGCATACAAGTGCACACACACATACATACACACCCACCCATACCCACCCATACACACTTTCTATACACACACTACACATACATGCATGCATGCACACACACGCACGCCTATTCCCTTGTTCCTTTTCCTCTCTGAATGTGGAGATGTCTGTTTCTTGAGAGCTTTCTTATACTTTCAGCATCTTCTATAATTCCAGCCCCCAGTGGTGGTTTGGGGATGTAGTGAGGGTATGCTGGGAAAGCTGTCCCATGAGTGGTATCTTATCTGTGGGAAGAGATTTAGGGGACTGGACACAGGCTGGGGCAGGCTGTGAGGCTGACGGGTGAGAGCGGCTTAGCAGCCCCTGAGCAGGGAGCTTGTCCCCAGGGACCTTAGTGGCTATCACAAGAGTCAGTGTTGCCGTTCCTGTGCCACCCACAGAGAGACCGAGGCTCTTGCCCAAATGTGGTTCCTTTGGCTGCAAACTTGTGTCAATGACCTGGCGTGAATGTAGTCAGTGTTACACGGCAGGAAACACTCATGGCCAGTGAAGCCCCATGTGAAATGGGGTGCAGGAGGGGCCTGGAGCATCATGGGAGGTGAGAAAGCTGGAGGGAAGGCTGAGAGAGGGAGTTCCATACTTGGGAAGAGCAAGGTGAGGTTTACGAGGACACGGTCATGAAGGGGCGGCTGACGGGCTGGGGTGAGGGTGATGGTTCAGTTTTGCTCAGTCGTGAGGGCAGGGGAGGAAGCTTAGAGCCGCTGTTGCAGACCTTCCTGGGGGATTTGGACGTGAGAGAAGTGAGCTTTGGAGTTTTGAAGCTAAGAAGAGAGATACAGATCTGTGTATTTGGAGAATGACTGTGAGGTGCAACAGAGGACGTGATGAGGTTAACCATGCAGGGAAGCCACAGGGCAGGGCCAGAGGCGACCGAAGCTGGGGAAGAGAGATGCAATGTGGGATTAGTGTCGAGAAATAGCAAGAACTGGCCTAGCTGAGAGACCGTAGAAAGAAAAGCCAGAGGAATAAAATGGCCAAAAAAGGGAAGGAAAGAGCCCCTTGGAATAAAAATGTCAAGAAATCTTAGCAAAGCTTTTACAGTCAGAAATTGGGTTTCTTGCAGTTTTGAAACAGGGTCCTATTCTGTAGCACAGGCTGGAACCCACTGTGTAGCTCAGGCTGGCCTTGGATTTAGAGTAATCCTACCTCAGCCTATTGAGTGCTAAAACCATAGGCCTGAGCTACCAGCCTGGCTAAATTAAGCTCAGTAGTGTTTCCGAAATTGAAAGAGACTGAGGCCACAAGTAAACATGAATCAAAAGGAGTATCGTTTAGAGAAAATTGACATTAGAATTCTAGAGCAAAAGCAGGACCTGCTGGAGGGGGAACCAGTGATGCAAGGCTGGGCGCGAGGACCAAAGACTGCAAGCCCAGGAGTATGACATAGGAAACCCGGGCAGATCCATGGGCAGGGTGAAGGTAAATGGGCACAGAGCTCACCTGTTTGAGACTGTCTCAGGCAGTGCCCACACCTGACCTTTCTCCTGATGGACACTATCAACACAAAGGGCTTCTTGTCTTGAAGTTTGAAACTAGAAAACAACCCGGGAGTTGGGCCCACTTTCTTCCTTCTTCCTGCTTGTCCACTGTCCTGTCCCCAACAGTGTCCCTGTCAGCATAGCCATCCCCGTGCTGCCTGGCCTTCCCTCCTTATTGCCTTTCCCCACCCCCACCTCCTCCTTCGCTCCACTGTTTCTGCCTCCTGGGCTCAGGTATGTGGTGTCTAGCACTCAGACAATTGGCTAACTCTGGGGTTTCCTGCTCCCACTCCAGGTCATCTTCCATGACGTTGCTGTGCTGACAGACAAGCTCTTCCCCGTCGTGGAGGCCATGCAGAAGCACTTCAGTGCTGGCTCGGGGACCTACTACAGTGACTCCATCTTCTTCCTCTCTGTCGCCATGCACCAAATCATGCCCAAAGGTAACTCGGGGTGTCAGACTCTGTATGCACTTCTGCGCTCAGTATGACTGATGCCCTGTTTGTGAAGAAGGCAGGGGCTCAGGGGCCTCCTTAGAGCCAGGTGCAGCTTTATCCACTTGCTAGATCTCCTATTCCTGTGAATGACACATACACCAAGACGTTGCATCTGTCTACAGCTTATACAGTCATTCAAGTGGCAGAGCTAGAATTTGAAGTCATGTCTCTCTGATTTGGAGTGCTGCCTCTCCAGATAGCTTTCTGTCTCTTCAGGTGACCACATGAGAGCTCTCTGGGAATGCCTGGTTCAGGTGTAGCATTCAAGATTGGGTGCTGGGCACTGCTTTGCCACCAGCTGTGTGCATGGCTTTGGCTAAAGCACTCTGTTGCTAGGTTTGTTTCCCCACCTGTGAAAGGAGGGGACTGACCCAGTTGGTGAGCTGTATCAGCCTGCCTTCTGCAGATGCTGGGCCTGTAGGATGCTCCACCGTTGGAGTAGGCCTGGAGAGTTAGGAGGCCTTCTGTCTCCATCCCACCTCTCTTGGCTGTGCCCCTACTCCACATCGAGACACTGCCCACCACTGCCACCATCTGCCATGAATTATCCCTATCTGAGCACAGGGTTCTGTGGCTAAACAAGTGTGCAACAGGCAGCTTGATGGGCCAGAAGTACCTGGCAATCTGTGCCTGTGACAGGCCGTGACACCAGAGGACATCAGATTGGGAGGAAGCATGCTGTCCTTGCTGAGTTCCCCTCCCTCCATCCACCATCAGGTCCCTGACGTTGAGGTCAGTTTGTGTTTTAGGGTGCCCAGTGTCATACAAAATGGAGCTCCTTTGATTTGCAGGGAAGGGAAGGTACCAGTTACCCCAGCTCCTCAGCTATGTGGGAAGCTGGGCAGTGAATCCCAAAGGGCCTGGGGGTCTACTAGATGCTGCTAGTATCGTCTCCCCTAACTTTACAAATGAAGACAGACAGAAGGCTTTCCTGTCCCATAGTCCTCTACTGAGGGGACCATGTCTACTGAAGAAAGCTGTGGTGGGGGCTTTGCTAGAAACCTGGTGTGGGGCATAAGGAGTTTCTTCGATGCCCCATGCCATCATCTCTGACGTACATTGGTGCTGCCAGGAGCAGATGTGTCTCATTGTCATGAAAAACCCTATATTAACAAAATATTTTAAATGCCATATTCTGTAGGTCTTTGGAAGGTTTGAAGACCATCTGTCTATCTAAAATATATCTCTATATGATCTGGAAAGCCTACCTAACACATCTACAAATTTGATTATCATAGATGACAAACGACTGACCTGTGTTTCTTGATTATCCTAAGTACTTCGTAATAATAACTTTCAAAAACTATAATTTACCTTATATTTTTAAATGAACTGCCTAGGTAAAATATCTTAAACATACATATATATATATATGTATATATATATATATATATACATATATAAAATATGTTGCAACAAAAATAACCTTAAATTGGTATCAGCATACAAAAGTCCTTTAAACAAGAGTAGAAACGTATATACAGAGTGTTGTAACAAAAATTGCCTAAATTTGTACCATTATACAAAAGTCCATACCAATACAAAATATTTGAGATTAATTGTTGCTTTTTAAAGTAGATTCAATAATCTACCCTTTTGTCATTCCTATATTTCCCTAAATGATAACAAACATCCATAGCCCAGCAAATAACCAAAGAGCACTCATACACCCCGGCCCTGGATTGCAGACACAGTCCTCTCCACACTGCCTCCTGCTGGCTGAGGGGGAAGTGTCCCCAGGGGTCCCCAAGAAAAATTTGGGATAATGACCAAGTCCTAGGAAGACTATTTATAAACTTCCTTTGTTGATAGATCTCACCTGTCAAGATTCAGGAGGTCTCCCCTGATCAAACCAGATCCATATCAACCTGAAGTGAGTCTATGGCCTCTTGTTTCCTGGAGAAACAAAGGCAAAACTGCTTCTCCAAAGCATTTTTTAATTTTCACTTGACAAATACACTTTTGACGTTTTTAAAGTTAAGGCACTCTTACAATACCCAGGCTGGTTTACCCCAGCAGCTCTTTCAGTTCAGATCTCTTAGAGCTGCGCTTTGCTTTTCAGCAGTCAAAAACCCAAAATCAACACAATAGCATACAGGATTCAGACTCATGTGTATTTCCCATCTTATGTGGCTTTTTATTTTTATATTACTTTTAATGTCTTTTTAAAGACTTTATGTTTTAAAAGGTTTACTGCATATGATTTAGTCTTTTTTTTTTTTTGGGTTTTCAAGACAGGGTTTCTTTGTAGCTTTGGAGTCTATCCTGGAACTAGCTTTTGTAAACCAGGCTGGCCTTGAGCTCACAGAGTTCTGCCTGCCTCTGCCTCCTGAGTGCTGGGATTAAGAGCGTGCGCCACCACCACCTGCTTCAGAGGCTTATTTTTTTGTTATGAATGCCCAGCCTTAGCTTGGCTTGTTTCATGCCAGCTTTTCTTAAATTATTCCGTCTGTCTTTGTTCTCAGGGCTTTCAACTTTCTCTGTTCCTGTATACCTTTTCTTTCCTTCCTATTGTCTGGCTGTGTGTAGAAGGAGCTGCGGCTCCTAGCTAGCTTTACACCCGAAATAATTACATGGAAACTGTATTCTTTTAAACACTGCTTGGCCCATTAGCTCTGGCCCCTTATCGGCTAATTCTCACATCTTGATTAACCCATTTCTATTAATGAGTGTAGCACCACAAGGTGGTGGCTTACCAGGAAGGATCTTAACCTGCATCCATCTTGGAGAGGAGAGCTATAGCATCTGCCTGACTCGTCTTCTTTCTCCCAGCATTCTGTTCTGTCTTCTCCACCCACCTAAGGGCTGGCCTATCAAAGCCAAGGCAGTTTCTTTATTAACCAATGAAAGTAACACATAGACCCTCCTCCATCAGCTGTGTAGCTTGGTAGGTGAGTGACTGGCCCCTGAAGTCCTCCTCCTTCCTTTCTCATTCCCAAATCCTTTTCTCCCAAATCTTTATACTCTTTGCCTGCCAGTCCTGCCTATTCTTGCTTGTGCCTTGCTCTTGGCACACATCTCTTTATTATACCGTCGGTGTTGTACACAGGCACAGTAACACAGCTTCACACGGTTAAACAAATGCAACAGAAACCAAAGTCACACACCTGAAAATAATATTCCCTAACGTCCTCATGTTGTGTATAATTCCCCAAGTGGTTCTGTTAACTAGATGAGGCTTGCTTTACTTTAGTGCTTATTTTCCTGTCCTGGCTCAGTGCTCACTATTGGCTTTTTAATTTTGTAAATTAGACTATGGCAGATGGCCACATCTAGAAAGATTATCTCTCTTCTTAGGACTGCGTCCACATGACATCTTCCCAAGGGTGGAATTACTACAGCAAAGGTGATCCTTACAAAGCCAGGTGTGTCAGCCCCCAGTGCCCCCAGTGTGGGCTACATGAGTTGGGTCTGTGCCATGTTCTGGACCCAGGGTGTCTAACCTTTTGTGGAGCTCAAGCCGCTGCGTAGACGCTCCAGTCACTTGACAGGAAGAGAACCCTGCTGAGAGTTGGCAGAGCTGGGTCTCCCCTGCACTTTTACTTTTAATGTCCAGACCTGAGTTCTACCTCATCTACCTGCATAGTCCTGTGCAGCTTCTAGATCCTGACTTCCACCCTTCTCCTCTGCTATAACCCTGCTGAGTGGCCTGGCTGGGAGAGGGGTGGGAAAGCAACTCCATGTACTAACTGTTCCCTGTCAGAAAACCACATCTGCAGAGTGGTGCCCCAGGAGAAACAGAAGGTTAGGTCAGGTGTGGCGTGCTGGCTTTGATTTTTCTCAGCCCTTGTTTTTCCTTTGCTTGCTCAAGGGGTCACATTTGGCTAGCTGGCCCATCCTGCTGTTCACACTTGCTGTTCCTTACGGACCTGTGGCCACTCTTTGCTCCTCACTCACCCTCAGGGCTTTTCTCTCTATGTCCATAGTGTTAGTTTTGTCACCATTGAAAGCACTCATGCAATAACAAAGGCTGTGCCTAACTGGAGCTGCAGGGAGCAAAGAACAGCTCCTTTGGGCTAGCTAGTGTCTCTATCCCACGTGACCCAGCTCTGGGCAGCTGTCAGCTTGGCATAGTCACATGCCAGAGGAAGCAGCTCTTGCAGGTTGAGCTCGGATGTGTGATTTGTGGAGTGGCAAGGTTCTCCGGGTCAGGATAGGCAGATATCAGTCAACCTTTATGTAGTCAGAGGCCCCAGGAACCTTCCCTGGTCTAGCGTGTACCTTGGAAGGCACTCCTGTCCCGGGGTAGTCAGTAACATTTGCCTTTGCCAAGGGTCTGCTGTTCGTAAGCTGAGGTCTAACAGCTCTGCCGGCTCAGACAGTCTAGCTAGAGTGCTGCTTTGGCTCAGGCTGAGTGGAGCAAGTGGTATGTTCTTGCAGCCAGGGAGATGGCATGAAGATCTGCCAGTTCTGAGGGTTTCAGAAGAGAAAGAGTGAGGTATTTTGCAGGAAGGCTTCATGGAGGAGGTGGTACTTGAGATGAACCTTGTAGGATGTTAAGTTTTTAACCTCATGATAGTGATAATAAGTGGTTTAGACATGACAGTTAGGAAGGCTGAGGTTGTTTAGGAAATGTGGATACTGTCCATGTTGAAGAAAGCATCAGGCTACCTGCTGGATAGTAGTGACGTTGGGCAGGAAACCTGGTGAGGGTGGTAGAGGATGGACTGGGTGTAGGAGACAGACTTTAGGACATTCTTGGTAAGGAGGGTTCTGATTGGCTTTGTGTGTACTTCAAGGTATAGATGCCAGAATCTAGCTGCATACCTTTCTGTGTGTCTGTGGCTGGGCACTGTGGGAACTGGTAAGACCCATGGGGCCTGCTTGGTCTCAACAACAGATCTGCTAGAGAAAGTATACGTAGGGGTGCATAGGCTTCTTAATGAGCACCTGTGTATGCGTGGGTAATGAGGCAATCACCCCTGAAACCTGACAGCCCCGGTATGTAGTTTCAACCTGTGAGTTGCAACCCCTTTGGGGTGTGGGCGAATATCAGCTGTTCTGCCTATTTACATTACAATTTATAAGACTACAAAATCACAGTCATGAAGTAGCAATGAAATAATTTTATGGTTGGGGGTCACCTCAACAAGAGGAACTGTATTAAAGGTCATAGCATCAGGAAGGTGAGAACCACTGCTCTATAGACGGGGCTTGTGTGCTTACTGGAGAGCTTGATTGGGTTTTGTTTTTGCCATTGTTCCTGTTGGGCAGAAGGGATTTACAGTTCCAATTGCAGCAAAAGCAGCTAGTCAGGGGTCTCCACAGCCCCACCCACTCTGAGCTCCCAGAGCACTTAAAAAACTACCTGTGCCCTCTGCCGCCCCCACCCCCACCCCAGTGCGTCCTTCTCATATGTATGTGGCTTCAGATTCCACCAGCTCTGGGAATAGAAGCCTAGAGATTTCAGGACTGTATACATGTTCCAAATGGTGTTTCTCTGTGGGTTGAACCCATAATGTGTCTGGGTCTCTTTGCTTTCTAGACCTCATGTCTGTGACAAGGACTGAGCTAGGCAGGTCTGCGTGGCTAGAAGGGAAGCTCATTTTCAGAGTGTAGTTCAGACTCTGGCGGAACTAGATGCAGACCATCGCCTTGCATTTCAGTAGCTTCATGGCCATGGGGAGACAAGAGATGTATGGAGCAATGGTGAAGAGACAGCAGCAGTTCACCACTTATGGAGTTGTTACAAATTGAGTGTGTGTGGAACAGGCTTAGAGCAGTGCCTGGAACATGGGAGGTGTCTTTGGGTTAGCTTGTCTCTTGTTGGACCTTGGTCTTCTTATTTGTAAGATGAGGGTAATGTGGTCCTGATGCCAGGATTTACAATGATGCCTGAGACTGCAGGTCGCACTGTGCCTCCCAGCTGGCAGTGCCTAGTCATTGTTGGCTGGTTGGTGGGTGATGGTGAGTCTTTGCCCCCAAACAGCATCTAGGGGTATGGGACTTGAATCACTTTGTGCTTTGTCTTTTGGAAAGAGTTTCTGAGAGGGTTCTTAGTCTGTTCTCCTTTCCTTTCCTTTCCTTTCCTTTCCTTTCCTTTCCTTTCCTTTCCTTTCCTTTCCTTTCCTTTCCTTTCCTTTCCTTTCCTTTCCTTTCTTTTCCCCCTTTCTTTCTTTCTTTCTTTCTTTCTTTCTTTCTTTCTTTCTTTCTTTCTTTCTTTCTTTCTTTCTTTTGTTGCTAATAGCACAACACTACAGACTAGGTTAAGTTATAAGGAAAATAGATTTGTTCTGGTGATCAGTTCTGGTCCAAGATCCAGAGGCTAGGGATGGACTTATTGATAACATCTTTAGGTAGCACATGAATGCAGGTGTGTGTTTGAGTTTAGTCCCGAGGCTCCCTCCTTGTGGCCTTACCCAGTCTTTATCACCCTACAAAGGCCCTACCTATAAGAACCACATTGGGTTATTTTCATACTCCTAAAGCATCAGAATGGAGATTATATTCCAGCATGCTCTGAAACACTGGGATTAAATTTTTTTCAATTGTAACTTCCATTATTTTTCTCCAGTCAACCCTTGCCATGTATCCCCTATCCCCATGCTCTTTCAAATTCATGGCTTCTCTTTTTTATTGTTGTTACATACATGCATATGCATATATATATATATACACACACACACATATGTACACACACTTTCCTAAATACATAAATACAAACTTCTTAATCTATCTAATGTTATTTGCATGTACATGTTTTCAAGCATTTGGTATTGGATGACCAGTTTGTGTGCCCTTCTCAGGGGAAGACTATTTCTTTCACTCTTAAGAGTTTAGGTGTCCCTAGGCAGTGTCCCTGATTTCTGTTCTCATGGCTTGTCTTGTGTCGTTAGCCATGACCCTTAGGGTCATTAGGGTATTGATCTCTGGGCCTGAACCCCTTTCTGCTTCTTGAGGTGCCTGACATGGATCCATATTAGCCTTCCCAAGCTTTCTGTCCCTCCATTGTGACCACTCTCCCCGCTGGTCCCCCTCGCCTCAATCCCTGGTCTTCTGCAGTTTTGTCTCACTGATAGTGTGTTAAACTG
Organism: Chionomys nivalis; assembly: GCF_950005125.1. NCBI lineage: Eukaryota > Metazoa > Chordata > Mammalia > Rodentia > Cricetidae > Chionomys > Chionomys nivalis. Next base: position 63,508,473 of record NC_080088.1, read on the forward strand.
TTCTTCCCCTGGATGAGCGCTCCTATCTGGCTGTGCTGTGCCGCTTAGCAGTAATGTATGTGGAATATTTGCTCTGTTTTCTTTTCTTTTTGGATCATCTATCTGCCCTGTCCAAATGGAGGCTCCACAAGGGCAAGAATTGGTATGCGTTCTCAGTGTTGAGAACAACCCAGACAAAGAGTAGCCATCCAGTAGGTATTTGCCAACTAAGTGAAACAAACTTCCATTAGGTGTACATTAGATTATGGGTCCTACCGATTGTCTTTTGAGCCATTGTGGATTCATCTGGATATGCTAGCAGTCACTGCAGATTCTGGATGGCTCTTGTAGGTGGGGAACAGCCAGAGTTTGAATTTCTCAGAAAACCATTCCATGAAGCCCCACTAGAAGACAGCCCCACTTGGACTCTGGGTTCTGGTGGAGCTGGGGAGGCTGTGACTGCCAGTGCTGAGCATGGCGTGAGGGAGGACACTCTCGTATGGAAGACAGCACAGGAAAAAATCAGACACTGGGCACTCGCATAAATGAAAACGTATGTGTGAATCCCGAACAAAGACTGTACACATGTGTCCACTGATTCCAGGGAAGGCTGTTTCATGGCAGCCGCTCTGAAGCATTTGGTGCCTCTTACTCTGATGGGGGACAGCTGAGCAGATTTTTCATAAGTATTAAAAATAGTAATTGGTGCAGACCCTTCTTACTAATTTAAGGCTGGAAGCTTGCTCTCAGCTAATGGAAACCACGGCCATGTTGGTTGAATAGTGACATCTTGCCTTTAATTGTTCCATAGGCTTCTGTGTTTTAATTTTCCAAGGCTCCAGCTGACTTCTGTTCTTGCCTTGAGGTTAATCAGCTGGTGTTGTGTGCAGGGCGCTGAGGCCAGTGCTGCTGACTGCCCTTGGGGGTGGGAAGGGGAGAGCCAAGCAAGTGGCAGTTACAGCAAGCTGCCATCGGAGCTGGCCTCTGCCCTCTCTGCACTTTGGAGGAAGCTAGGAGCTTATCTTCAGGGAAAACAGACCAAACACTGTCAGTTCAGTCAAAGGTCTGAGGGAGAGGTTTGAGGAGGTGGGGGAGGGTCAGGTGTCAGACTTTGAAGGCTGGGGGCCATGGCTGAGAGGAGTTGAGCAGGCCTTCAAGGACATGGTACTGGATGGGCAGCTTGGGTACCTCTTCAGATTGTAAGAAATATCAAATACAGACCTCGTCTATTACAGACTATAAAACTTGTGATTAGGACAAGTAAATAAGATATTTTATCTCCCTGACCTCATAATATTCGCAGATGTTTTAATCCTCCCCAGCCAGGAATCCAAAGGCCAGGAGCAGTGACCCTTTTCTCCTCAAAACAACAGCGTTTTCCACTCCTGCTTCATGTCCTATGTGCCAGTTCTTTTTAGACTCCCAACCGTTTGTGAGGTCGGACCCCGGCCAGTGAAGAAAAGGCAGCCACACCTTCCTTGGAATGCAAGCCAAGTGCACATCCTGCCTTCATGTGCATGGCCTCCTGTTGAAGAGTAGACTCTGTTTCCAGACACTTCTGTTGGGGTGCTAATCTTTCTCTGTGACCCCAAACTTGCTTCTGACGAGATGGTGCTGAGCTCCAATCTTCCCAGTGTGCCAGTGTGGTCACCACACAGCACTAGAAGTGTTCGCTGTGTATTTTCTCTTTGTCTCTCTGTAGTTTGGATACCTGGGTCTCCAAATGGAGAATGTAGGTAGAATTTGTCTATGTCTGGCAGCCACTCCCAAATAACCACACTGAAATTTCTTATTGATTATAAATACCTGGCTAGTAGCTTGTTTGTTACTGACTGCCTCTTACAACTTAAATTAATCCATATTTTTAGCCACCCTCCGCCATGTGACAGTACCTTCTTTCAGCATGGCATGTCCATCTTCTTCCCCTACGTCTTTTGGAGACTCCTCAGACTCTGCCCTTCTTCCTCCCAGTATTCTTTCTGCCCCCCAAACCCTACCTAACTTTTTATTAACAATGAGAACAACACATTTTTACAGTGTACAGAAGGATTATTTTACAGCATTCTCCCTTTCGTCTAAATAAAAAGGAAGGTTTTAACTTTAACATAGTAAAATTATATACAACAAAAGCAATTCTCAAGTAAGAATTATAGTTACAATATCCAGGCCTTTTGTATTTGACAAATTTAGAGAAAATATTCTATTATTTATTTGTCTTTGTGAGTTTAATTTTTTATGTTTAATTTACCTTTTTATCATAACTAAGGACAACTTTAACTAATTATTTAGTCTTTCATTCCCTCAAAGACCCCAGAAGGGTGTAATGTTACCAAATGACAGGGACATCAGGCTGTTTGGACAGTCACCCAAAGTTTTTCTGTAATGTTGAGGCATCCAACTTTACCCTGCAGGCATAGTATATCTGACGGATATTTTTGAGAAACAGTCTAGCAGTCACATGCTTTTGTATCCTGCTGGTCCAGTTTGGATACTATGCTGTCAGCAATTGAGGCAAGGGTATATCTTTGCCCAAATGACTAGCTTTCCATAAAGAAAGCAAACTCCATGTGCAGTCTCTTCAGTGCCCATTATCTTCTTTGAAGTAAGGTAGTGCTGCTAGGAGCAGACATGTGTCACTGTCAAGAAAAGCCTTAGGTTATCACACATATTAAATGTCATATTCTGTTGATCTTTGAAGTGTATGAAGACCATCTATCTATATGTATCTGTATATGACCTTGAAAGCATATCTAACATGACTGTAAGTTTGACTATTATAAAGTTTGTCTATTATAGATGACTAATTAATCTGTATTTCTTAATTAGGCGTTATATTTTAAATGAGCTGCATAAGCACAATACCCTAAACAAGGGTAGAAACACACACTATAACAAAATTAACTTTAGATTTGTATCCATAAATCAAAATACATACCAATGGAAAATATTTTATGATTAATAGTTGTTTTTTAGATTAAAGTAGATTTAATAATTTTCCCTTTTTTCCTGTCATTCCTGTATCAGAAGAGTGTTACAGCAGTATGGTAAATCAGCTCCTCTTGTCTGGCCCGTTTCTCCTTCTGTCTTGTTTCTTCTGCCCTCTCACACTCATCACTGTAGGCAGAAGTTTCTGTCCCGTAGCTTCTCTCAAATAACCATTCAGAGACTTAATATTAACTGTAATATTAACTGTAGTTCAGGTTTGTTACTTCCTAACTCTTACATTTAAATTAACCTATATTTCTTATCTGTGCTTCTCAATGTGGTGCATGGCTTGTCACCTCATTTTCTATATGTCCTGCTTCCTCCTTGGCTGGCTGGTGTTCCCCTAACTCCTCTTCTTCCCATCTTTCTCAATTCGATTGCCCTGCCTAACTCTATCCTGCCTTGCTATAGGCCAGTCAGCTTCTTTATTAACCAGTAGAGTAATACATATTCACAGTGTACAGAAGGATTATCCCACAGCACATCCTGGTCTCTGTCCTTTTAGGGTAGGTTCTCAAGACATAGTCACCTGTACCCTTTGTCCAAACCCGCCCATCTGGGTATGCTTCTTCAGCAAGAGTGTGAGAGTGACTACTACTCACTCTTACAGAATCAGCCACTGAGCATGGATGCCATGTTAGGCGTGGGAAAAACAGGGAGGGAAAGGTTGCGGACCAGATGTTGTTTTTTTCCCTCATGACTTCCATTTCTAGTAGGAGCATTAGACAGTTATACAGGTATGAGGAGGGGGGAGGGAATGAGGAAAGGAGGGAGGGAGGGGGAGGGAGGGAGAGAAGAAGGAAGGAAGGAGGGAGGGAGGGAGGGAGGGAGGGAGGGAGGGAGGGAGGGAGAGAGAGAGAGAGAGAGAGAGAGAGAGAGAGAGAGAGAGAGAGAGAGAGAGAAAGAAAGGAAAGACTTCCATAGAAGTATGGTTTTTGAAGGACACTGTAGGCAGCCTCTGAGTTGGCCCCTGTGATCCTCATCCCTGTATTTGGCTCCTCGTAGCATCCCTTCCTTTGTGTTGAGTGGGCTTAATTGGTTTGGCTCTGATGAATAGAATATAGCAAAAACACCAGCATATACCTCTGAGTTTATTGTAGAAAGACCGTGCTTCTGTCTTGGGTACTCTTCTGCTTCTCCATCTTGGAGCACTTGACTTTAAAGGACCCAGATGCTGTGTAATGAAAGGCTCTGTGTAGGGTCTTAACCACAAGGAACTGATATTTCTGGGTAACTGCCAGAGAACTTCTGAGGACAGTAGTTGCTAGGCCCATGAGTAGTCAAGCCCTGACTGAGACTGATTATATCTTATGGGCCAGAGGCATCCAGCTGAGCTGGACCTAAACTGAGGCTCTGAGTCTTACTGTCTGTTGAGATAAGTATACACTGACCTGTAGTTTTAAGGAGTACAGAGATCCTATACCCACTTTGCCCCAGAGGTAGCATCTTGCAAGACCACAATAAACATGACAAGCAGTATACAGACTTTGGTGCCATCAAGCACATGTCATTACTACAAGGGGGTCCCTCGTGTTCCCTTTGGTATTTCCTCAACTCATGTATCTTAGTTTGGGTTTTTATTGCTGTGAAGAGACACCATGACTATGACAACTCTTATAAAGAAAACATCTAATTGAGGGAACTTGCTTACAGTTTCAGAGGCAGTCCATTTATCATCATGATGGGAAGCCTGGTGGCATGCAGGCAGACATGGTGCTGGAGTAGCTGAGAGTTCTGCATTTTACAGGCAACAGGAAGTAAACTGACTGTCACACAGATGGAAGCTTGAGCAAAAGAGACCTCAAAGCCCACCCCCACAGTGACACACTTCCTCCAACAAGGTCACGCCTCCTAATAATGCCACTCCCTTTGAGGGCCATCTTCTTTCAAACCACCACACAATGGTACTCACTATTCCATTTTCCATTGCTAGGCTCTTGTCATTGCAAGTGTTGCATAAGCTGAATTGTGAGGTGTTTCACCTTTGGGGAGTTGCCCTTTTTTTCACTCAACATAATATACAGGAGATTCACTCAAGTTGTTGCATGTACTCCACAGCTAGTAGTTTAGCAGTATTTCCTGGTGTTGATGTAACTCAGTGCATGGTTTACTTAACTGTTGAGGGGAGCTGTGGGCTGCGTTCCTGCCACCCGGCTCCTGGCTGCCTGGCTAGCTTTGGTTTTTTGAGACAGGGTTTTTCTGTGGTTTTGGAGCCTGTCCTGGAACTAGCTCTTGTAGACCAGGCTGGTCTCGAACTCACAGAGATCCGCCTGCCTCTGCCTCCCAAGTGCTGGGATTAAAGGCATGTGCCACCACCGCCCGGCTACAAATTGTATTCTTTTAAACACTGCTTGGCCCATTAGTTCTAGCCTCTTAATGGCTAATTCTCATATCTTGCCTAGCCCATCTTTAGTAATCTGTGTAGCACCAGTCTTACCGGGAAAGATTCAGCATGTCTGACCTGGCGGCTTGCTTCATTGTGTCTGCCCTGGAGATGAGCAGCATGGCATCTGAGCTCACTTCCTCTTCCTCCCAGCATTCTGTTCTGTTTACTCCACCTATCTAAATTCTGCCCTATCAGATGGACCAAGGCAGTTTCTTTATTGACCAATGAAATCCCACATCACTTAACCATTCCCCCACCAAAGGACACCCGACTGTCTTCAACTTTGGGTGATTATTATTAAAACTGCACAGTTATCTGTGTACAGGTCCCTGCGTGAATGTAGGTTTTTACTTCTCTGGTACAAATGATCAGAGCTATACTTGCTGACACATGTTTTATAAGAAGTCATCAGTGTTCTCCAGGGTAGCTTACCATCTTATACCCCCTTGCCTCACAGTGTGTTGGTGTCTCCCTTCTTTTAATCTATCGGTTCTTCCACTGTGTCTATTTCTGACCCCTGCTGGGGATAGGACTCTTATAAGGGAGCTGGTGTGTGAGAGCATCTGTGCTTCCTTCCTGTGGGTGGATTTGAAGACAGTATTGCAGAGTGGCACAGAGAAGTCCTGCAGGCACGTATCAGCCGTCTTCTCCACCTCCCTCAGTGACTGAGCGGGGCAGCATGGCATGAGCTGGCGTGAGCATTGCCACAGACTAGGCATATCTAGTTTGGCTTTTGTTTGTCTGTTTTTGTTTGTGTCAGGCTCTCCTATAACACAGGTTGGCCCTGAACTCCCTATCCTCCTGCCTGTACCTCCCAAGTGCTGGAATTACAGGTTTGGGTCACACTACACCCAGCCAGGCTGGCTTTAAAAGAAAATACAAAAACAAAAAGCTCTCTGTAGGTTTGTGCACATGAATGCAGGATGCAGGTGCCCGCAGAAGTCGGAGGACCTTCAGGAGCTAGAATTTTAGGCAGTTTTGAGTCACTGACATGGTTGCTGGGAATCAAACTTGCGTCCTGGAAGAATAGTCCATGTCCTTGACCACTGAGCTATCTATCTCTCTAGTCCCTGGCTCGGCTTTTAGAAGATGCTCAGGGTGGTAAGGGGTGAGATGTTCACATTGACTGAGCAATCCACAGAGTACGGTTCCAGCCCACAGGCCAGGAACATCCAGCAGAATCAGTCTGGCTACTGAGAATGGTGTTCTGGCCACCTTGTCATGTTAAATGGTGGTTCTGTTGGGGGTACTGCCACTGCAGAGAGGGAAGGTGAGAGGAGAAGGGAAGGGAGGGAGACACATCTTCACACTGGGTCTGCTTGACATAATCACAGTTTTCTATGGCACCAAACTGGTCTCTATTAGAAAGAAACAAAAAAGCTTTTAAAAGCATTCTCCCCACTGTTCCTTGTGCTTTGTGTGATTTTCTCATTTGTCACTCTTTTCCCTCCATTGCTGGGCTGATGACTGGTGAGTTCTGCCTTCGAGTCCTCCTTGTCCTGGGCTTAGTGTGCCCTCTAGGTCCCCAGGTTGCTTGATGACTCGGGAAGAAGAGGCATAGTAGGTATAGCCAGTACCTAGCCTTGTAGCACTTAGAACATGAAGGATGACAGTCCCCAGGGTTGTGGGGAGGGTTGTAAGGAACAGACAGATGGAGAAGCCTTTGAAGCCATGCTAGAGGGATGGCAGGACAGTGGAGGGAAGGACCTGAGAGCCCTCTCTACCCCACTCTGCAGCCTCAGTGGGTAACGGATCTCAATACATTATGTTTGAGGGAGTGAGATTTTAATTTTGTTAGATTCAAATCTTTCGAGTTTTCTCCAGTGCTGGCTGGCATGCCCCACTTGGCTTGGGGATAGGGTTGTGTCTTCTCCATGGAGGATTCATGGAGGCCAAAGAGATCTGCACAAGGTGGGAGAGGCACAAACCATTGGTGCACGCCTTTAATCCCAGTACTCGGGAGGCAGAGGCAGGAGGATCTCTGTGAGTTCAAGGCCAGCCTGGTCTACAGAGTGAGTTCCAGGACAGGTTCCAAAAGTACAGAGAAACCCTTTCTCAAAAAGGGTTTAAACAGACAGACAAAACCCAAAAAACAAAAACGGAACATAAAGAAACAAACAAGAATAGGCTGTTGCCGTCCCAGGACTGTCGGGTTCCTGACTGCGCAGACAGAGGCCGAGTAAGAGCTCCAGCTCGAGGTCTCCCTGAGGCTTCCTCTGCATGCCACTCACAACTCCATGTTCCTACATGCTGCTCCCCGCAGGGACAGGGCCCCTGGGTATTCCAGCAGCACTGCATGTCACAGACAGGGGGCACACAGCTGTAACCTTGCTGTGGGCAGTCACTCAGATTAGCACATACAAAGGTTTGAGACACTCTCTGTCTCTGACTCTCTCTTTATCTGTGTGTGTGATACAGTGACATACAGACCTCATACCAGCTCAGAAAGCGCCATCATGAGTTCACGTTTCTAAGCTTTACTAGAGCTTTCAGTCGTTGTTAGTGAAGGCTCTTGACCCAGGAAAGGCCCAACAGGAGCCTAGTATGAGGCTGGGCAATCTCTTCAGCCTGAGGACTTTCAGGACAGTCTTTGAGAGCACACCAGCATTCCTGGTGGGGAAGAGATGTGAAGGTAATTTCTACAAGACTTTACCAGGGTGACAAAAGGATTTATTGGTAATTTATTCACTTTAATTTTATGTGGAGGTATACAGCTACAAAGATTGTTTTGAGAACTTTGTGTAAAATCCCCACTCCTCTTTCTCCACTATTAATGAGAATTTTGGGGCAGTGGCTCCTTGTCTGACTGTGTTCCTCTTATCCTGCCCTCTTTGGGGCTTCTCTTTGGGCTGGGCTGCATCCTAGCGTGTGGCGTTGACTCCCCAGGCCTAGTTCTAGCGCTCACACCCCTCAGTTCTTCATTGTTTACAGAGTAATTTCTGTCCCTAGTGATGCACCAGATAGAATTCATTCCCAGTAGCCAGTCTGCATCAATTGATTTTGTTCTTCCTCTCATACTTGGCAAAATGCTGGCCAGTGTTTACTTTATGACTTGAGGTTGTGTTTTATCTTGCCACCCGAGGACTCTAGATTTTATAATGAGCAATGGTCTTAGTGATGAAGGGTGGGGACATTTGCTCCTTGTGATGAAAGATTCAGTACCTGAATTAGCCATGAAGAGCTGTGGGTGCAGTGACCTTGTGAACAACATGGAGCTTTGCTTTGGGGGCAGGGAGGTTTGTCTGTAAAGATTCTGTTTTGTGTGGCACAGTGATTGAGAACAGAGGAGCAGCGCAGACTGGGCTTAAGTGCAGCCTTCTCATTTAGCAGGTCAAAATAGTAGTTTCAATTTGGGAAGACTATTTATTGTGTGTGTGTCCATCTGTACGTCCTTCTGTCTGTGAGTGACTGTGTGTGTGCCTACCTGTGTGTGTGTGTCTGTCTGTATGTCTATATGTATGTATGTGTCTTATCTGTGTTTGTGTGCCTGCCTCTGTATGTGTGTGTGTCTTGCCTGAGTGTATGTGTGCCCGTCTGTGAGTATGCCTGTGTGTGTGGTTTAGATGGTATCTGATACATGTTTGATACTAAATAAATGTTTGCTTGTATTGCTCTTGCTGGTATGGTTCAGTTGGAACTTTACTATGTCCTAACATTTGTGTGGAACTTCAGAAGACTCACAAATAGTCCAATTAACCTTGAGCAGAAAGACCTAAATACAAATAAACAAACAAAAGCCACAAAGCAGGAGGCATCTTGCTACTCAACTCCAAACATTCTACAAAGTGATAGTAACCTGTAAGAGGGGCTGACCTAGGATTAAACGCACAAACCAGCGGGACCAAATAGAGCCCACTGCACTTACATCAAACTGTTTCAGTGAAGGCAATCTGTTTATTCAGTAGTTACAGAGACTGTTTACACGCATACTGTTGACAGCCTAGACTCGCTCTCTCATCACCTGTAAAAACAACTCAGAATGGACTAAAGAGTTACAAACTATAAACTATGGCAAAACCCGGGTTTATTTTTCTGTAGCCTCTTGCTTTGGGCTGGAGGAGTGTGAGCCTTTCTGGAGGGAGCCATAAGCCGTGTCCTTGCTGATTCCGGGAAAGCAGGATGAGGACTGCACTTGGCAAGCGAAGGCGATGGCTTTGACCTGGACCAGCGGCTTCCCTGAAGAGCAAGGATTTATTGTGTTATGATGCAGTGCAGTGCTAGTGGCCGTCTTCTGGTGCACAAGTGTGACCACTGAATGTCGTTTCCCACTGAGGATTCCCTAAAACAATCAGAAATAGCATTGCACCTTTGCTGTGAATCCTGTTTCTGTGGTCTTGAAAGAGAATGCCCCCCAAGGGAGTTGCCCTATTAGGGAGTGGGGTAGGTGTTGTTGGGGTAGATGCGGACTTGTTACTGTGGGGTGGGCTTTAAGGTCTCCTGTGCTCAAACTATGCCCAGTGTCAACAGTTCACTTCCTGTTGCCTGCAGATCAGGATGTAGAACTCTCTGCTCCTTCTCCAGCACAATGCCTGCCTGCATACCGCCATGTTTCCCACCATGATAAAACTGAAAGCCACCTCAATTAAATGTTTCCTTGACAAAAAAGCTGATGTCGTCATTGTGTCTCTTCATAGCAACTGAGACCCTAACTAAGACAGTATCCCAACAGAAGATGGAAGCTAGCTGTTTCGAGTTAAAAGCTAACTGGGCTGTGAGCGCAGATTGCCAGTTCCATGCCAGGATGTCTGGGAAATAATTGCTGTGCTGCATAATGATTTCCGCAGTCAGAGACGGTCGTACTGTGAGATGGTTGGCCAGCACTGGCCTTAAGAGAGGACATTCCAGTTCCTACAAAGATTTCCATCTGCCAATTCTCTGTCCTCAGTTATGCTACTTCTTTTTTAAAAAAATTCCATGACGTGACAGTTAGTGACTTGTTTCGCTGGCAATTATAGACTGTTTAGTCTTGTCTCACCCAATATTCCTCATTACTGTGGCATTTTAGTTTCTACAAAGCAATTTTTAATAATCCTCATTTTCTTGTCAGATATGTCTGTTTAATTTAAAATTTTTGTACATGCTTCAGCCCTAACTCTTAATGTAATGGTAAAATTATACAAAAAAATTCCAAACATGTCGCCTATGTAGAGTCACAGATTGAAGGCAGAGGCCTTATCCGTCCTCCTGTTTTCACGGAGTTAGCTTCATACCTGTGTTCTCTGTCTGTCCTACACTGTTGTGCCCTTGTGTCAGGAAGAGCCCTCAGAGGGCTCTCTATGTTAGGATTGCTGAGCCAGGGTAGTTCTGTGGGGATGGAGAGAAAGCCCAGGCACTTGAAAGCTTAGGCAGGGGCCCAGTGAGTGGCCTGTGGCTGCTGCATACTTGAGCTCTGCTGTCTGGTGAGGCGCTCACCAGCCTCAAACAGTGACTTCTGTTCATTAATCAGAAGCAAAGGAAACAAAACTGTTTCCTTGTCACACACACTGTATTTGAAGTTCTGAGGTCACATGTGACTAGTGACTGGGAAGGCACTGCTTTAGCTGGTGCAGGAGCAGGGCCGTCCTTTGCTGCATGCTGCTGTGGGAAGGCCCTGCTCTCCAGGCCATGGAGGCCTCCTGAATGGTGTCAGAAACCAGCACTCAGGTACCTCTCATGGTACTTCTATAAAGATCGTTTTACAATAAATGGGGTTCAGCTTCCTGAAGACAGGAAGGCAAGGAGACAAACAGGCTATAGCCCTGGACAGCCTTGGAGAAATGGTAGTGACAGGCAAAGACACTGAGACAGATTTTAGACACATTCTAGAATAGCCCAGCAAAGCGAAGAAAAGGTTCTGTATCTTGGGGGTCATGCCAAGTGTGCTGGTGAGTTTTTGTCGACTTGACACAGACAGTCTGGGAAGAAGGAATGTTAATTGAGAAAATGCCTCCATCAGATTAGATTGGCCAGTGGACAAGTCTAAGATTGATGATTGATGGGGGAGGGCTCAGCCCACAGTGGGCAGTGCCACTTCTCCCTGGGCAGGAGGTCCTGGGTTGTATGCGAAAGCAACTGAACAAGCCATGGAGAGCAAGCCAGTGAGCTGTTTCTCTATGGCCTCTGCTTCAGTTCCTGTCCCGCCTTCCCTGATGGTACAAGCTGAAATAAGCCCTTTCCTTCCTGAGTTGCTTTTGTTCACAGTGTTTATCCTAACAAGAGTAAAACAAACTAGGGACCCCAAGCCCCAGGCTCCTAGGACCTAGCGGGTATGTCTGTCAGAGAGGTGGAGCTGGCTGGCATGGGGACTGGATCCTAGTACAGAGTACCCAGGATGCAAAGTGTGCTGGGGAACTCTGAGTGAACTGGAAGGGTTGGCGGGAGGAGGGCTATTCAGGAGTCAAGGGACTAAGACACAAAAGCTTTTATGAATCTCTTTTATTGCCACACAAAGTGGCCTTTCCGAGGGATCTGGGCCTTTCTAAGAAAAAAGGAACAAATAGGGAAAAGATGGGTTTTCATGTTTAAAAGCTAAAAGAGGCTGTGTCGTGTGGAAGAAATTCGGCCATGTCTCAGTGGGATTCCTAAGAGACCAACCAGGGAAGGAATCCATAATGACAACCACCCCAGGAGATGCGGCCCCAGGACCATCTTTACAGAAAGCTTGATGGCTGAGTGTCTCAATGACAATGGCAGCAGGGCAGTAAGGAGTGCAGAAATAATAATGGAGTGTTTGTTAAGGCCCAAGCACTGTTTGAATTGTTCTATATAAACTTAGTGAACACTCAGGAGAAATGACATTTCTCAATTTTGTAATTTGGAGTTTGTAATTGGAGTGTTCCCCACAAAACATGAAACCATCATCATAACAGGTGCTATGGTTTTTATTTAAAAATAATTTTCAGGTTGGGAAATGGCTCAGTTGGGAAAATATTTACCAATGTGAGGATCAGAGTTCAGGTCCTTTTATCCATGTTAAAGACAACAGTGGAGCTGTGTGCCCTATAATCCGGCAGTGGAGGCTCCCTGGGGCTGCTGGCTAGCCTTGCTGAATTGGAGACCTGTTTTCAGTGAAAGACCCTGTCTTAAAGAATAAGGTGGAGTGTTGTCAAGAAAGACACCTGACACCAGCCTCTGGCTTCCACATGCACACGTATGCACAGACACAAAAGGGTTCCAAAAGAACTTTCACTAATTTATGTTTTTAAAAACTGCATTTATTGAAGTACAGTTTATAACATAACATTTGCCCTTTGTAAATGTACAACTCAGTGACTTTAGGTAAAATTTACAAAATTATACAACTGAATTGCAACCCAGTTTTAGACTCCTGTCCATCATGCCAAAAAAGTTCCCTCATGCTTCTCTGTGACCAATCCCAGCTTCCACCTCTGATGCCTTGTTCCCACACATCCTGACCCATCCTGACTCTAAATTTGCTTTTGTTGGAAATTTCATATAAATGGGCCCATATAGTATATAATCATTCCATCTAGGTTCCAACCACTCTTCCTTTGGAGATTCCGTCATGTCATGGCATATGCCGGTGGGGCCTTTCCTTTAAGCCATTGCATGGTAGTCCTTTGCATGGATGTTCCACTTTTAACTCATGGATTCATGATCAAGTGGATAGTCTATGGCTGTTTTGAATGCTGCTATTGTGAATATTCATGTGTGTATCTGCATGATATACCTACATACAAATAAATAAATACTGAACACAAGATCTTTGTCATATATGATTTCCAAGTATTTTTCACCAATTTATTGTTTTCCTTTATTTCTTAGTGATTTGTTTTGAAAGACAATTTCTTTAAACAATAAAATCAAGTTTATAAACTATTATCTTTAATAGGTAGATTGTGTTACTATCTACAAGTGCTTTGCCTAAGCCATGGTCATAAAGATTTTCTTTTGCTTTCCCTTTTTCAGAGATTTGTACTTTGAGCTATTGCTTTCATGGGTCTGTGGTCTATGTTGAGCTCATGGTTGTGAATGGTATGACAGCCAAAGCTGAACTGCCTCCCTCCCTCGTCCATGTATGCACCTCACTAGCCAGGTTTTGTGACGAGTGGTAGTGGGGGTGAGTTGTCTGACTGTTGACTGCAGAAGACTCATCCTGCATTCCCCAGTCTGTCACACCACTGTCCAGATTGCTGTGACTTGGTATGGTTTACAATTTTCTTTCTTTTAAAGTTATGTTGGTTGTTTTGTGTCTTTTGCATTTCCAGATATATTTTGGAATCAATTTTGCATTTTCTAATAAAAAGTCTGCTGGAATTTTGGTAGGAATGAATTGACTTTGTAGATGAGTCTAGGAGAAGCTCCCATCTGAAAGTGTGACAATTTCTAGTCGTTCATATGAAGTGTCTCTCCAGTTGTTTTTTCTTCGGTTTCTTTCGTTAGTGTTTTGTAGTGTTTGGTATGCATCTCCATTTGTGTGTGTGTGTGTGTGTGTATGTGTGTGTGTGTGTGTGTGTGATGCACATTTCATAGTAAGTGCTTGGAGGTTAAAGGACAGTTTTTGGAAGTCAGCTCTGTCTACCACATGAGCCTTACCCAGTATTGAACTGAGGTCATTAGGTTTAGCAGCATGCAGCCTTACCCACTGAACTGTCTGGCCTAGGTATGAAAGTCTTAAGCTCCCTTCAAGAATTGTTTTTTCTTAATGCCATTGATCTTGCCTGTAGTGTGTGGACACAGATGTCATTGTTTAATATTTGTTTTAATTTTGTTGTGAGCTTTCAGCCTTGTAACTGAGAAGTTGTCCAGTGACTATAGCCAGTGAGCATGTCTGGCCAGTCTAGGTTTTCTCATATAAAATGAGAATAATAAGTGGTTTCGGAGGGTTGAATAAGCTGGTTAGTATGAACCACTCACTACATATGTGCTCAATGATGTGGGGATCATTTACTGTGATTGTGTAAGGAAGGTAAGCTCAAGAAGATGCAGTGACTTTAGACCACACGTCTGTTTCAGCATGTTTCAGCCTATCAGCCTATGTTACATAGGCTTACCTATGGGTTCGGACATGTTTCTGTTAAGTTAACTCCTGGAGTGTTTGCAGGAGAACTTTGTGGTGTACAGGCTTCACATGGGCAAATGAAGCATCTCATTGGGCACTGGAAGAACCTGTGTCCTTCCAACCCCAAGACTGTGATCCAGAGATTGCACACAGTGCACGGAACGGGGTGAGCTGTTGAACCCTGAGCTGGAAAGGCCCTGGCAATACCTGGGCTTCCAGTTCCTGGAGCTGTAGCTGGGGAGGCCATATGCATCCAGTAGGCTTCTCGGATCTTGATCTGAGTGCCTGGCAGAGACCGTAGACTCTGCGGTTCCGAGGGCTTCTGAGGGGCAGCAGGACTGTAGGACACTATTTGCCAGCCAGCTTTGGGAGAGAGAAAGGTGCTGCCACCAGAATGCACGGTCTCTGCATAGTTTTCCTCCCCACTGGCAGGAAAGTCACAGTGACTTTCTTCAGGGACGCATGTTAGAGAAACAAGAATTTTCTATTTGTTAGTTGGAAGTAAACATTTGAAACTACACAAGGGGACCTCTTGGAAGTACCTTGGACAAAAGTGATATTTAAATGTTTCCTGATATCCACCCGATTTTAAGATACAACTGTTGTTAGTCATGTCCAGGCATGTCCTCAGCTCCAGATCTTTCCAGGCTAATAAGAACATGTTCACTGGAATGTAGCCGACATCATGAGTTTCTATCTGTAAATGAAAAGTTTTAGCCAACAGGAACTCTACCTCAGTCTATGAGCAAAGCAACTAAAAGCAGGGACATTTAGAATAATCCCTGGGAAGGATCCAATGTCTTTCTCCTCTTTGTTTCAGCTCATGAGTTCTCTCAGCAGAGAGCCTAGGGCAGGTTATTAGGAGGAGATCGCCCCTCTGCTTGAGTGTACTCTTCTGGCTGCTTAGAATACCATATGGGTAATTGAAATCCCCTGAAAATAGTGACTGGCTGGGAATTTTACTCTTTTGACGTTTTGGGGGCCCACCAACCAGGTCCCAAATAAATCACTTATTCTTAGAGGCTTATTCTTATTTATGAATGCCCAGCCTTAGCTTAGCTTGGCTTGTTTCTTGCCAGTTTTTCTTAAATTATCCTGACTACCTTTTGCCTCTGGGCTTTTATCCTTTATTTCTGTATACTTTACTTCTGTCTCCGTGGCTTGCTGTGTGTGACTTGGCGACTGGCCCCTGATATCCTTCTCCTGTTGTTCCCTTGCACCTTTCTCCTCGTTTGTAGACCAGGCTGGCCTCAAACTCACAGAGATCTGCTTGTCTCTGCCTTCCAAGAGCTGGGATTAAAGGTGTGCGCCACCACCACCTGGTTCATTTCTCCTTTTATACTCTGCTTTCTAGCCCCACCTGTGCTTGCTTCTGCCTTGATATTGGCCATTCGTCTCTTTATTAGGACCATCAGGCAAAGAGTCACAGCTTCACAGTTACCCAGATGCAGCAGAAACAAGTCACACACCTGAAAATAGTATTCCCTAACAGTCGTCCAGGTAAGTGAGAGATGTCAGGAGTGAAGAATGAATGTGCCTTCTTCCCATTGCCTCCCTCAGCATCTGGAGACTGACTGGCCCAGCTCCTGTCACCACAGGACCTCAGAGTGGACCTTCAACTCCAAGGACATCAGAAATTAGAAGCTTATTTTTATAAATCAGCATAAATAACCTCATTACCATGGTCATTTAGTGTCCTCAGACACCAAAGGGGAAAACAGATCTCAAGCTTCACAGTTTCCTTCTGCAAGTAGGACCCGGAAATACTAGTGGCTTGTCTTCTGCTCTGGCCATTGTGTCCTCGTGGTGTTGGCTTAGACCATGTCCCTGCTATATGCATTCCTTTCCATTGCAGTGCAGATATGTGGAGTGCCATTGTCTACTGATCAGATCATCATGAGGGAGTAGTCCCCAGCTGGTCTGTGTTTTCCATTCTTCCGTCTTCTAAATTCTAAGACAGAGCATTGGAAACCTGACCACGCCTCTGTTTCCAGATGAGCCCCTTCTCCCCAGCATTTGTGCACACCCTTCTGCCTGCTGCCTTTAAAGGGCTGGAGATTGAAGCTAGCACCCCACAGGAGCTGAGCAAAGGCTCTAGCACTGAGCTTGCATCCCTGTCCCTTGTTTCTATTTGAGACAAGTTCTGAGTTACCCAAGCTGGCTTTAAATTCTCTGTGGCCCACACAGGCCTTGGACTTGTGACCCTACTGTGTCAGTCTCCAGAGTAGCCAGGCTTGAGGCCTGCCCCACCAGGTACAGCTTCCCTGCTCTTCCTCTTCCTTTCCCCAGCTAGCTTTTTTACATCAATAGATGTGGGGTCATTGAACTGTCACTGCTCTGTAAAGGGCAGCTGCTCATGAGGGCTTCCTGGCCTTCAGATTTGTACAGTCTAAAAAGTACCCTAAAAAATAGAGCTGTAAGAAAAAACAGACTCAACTCAGGAATACAATGCTGACCACACCGGAAGGGTTTAACACAGGGCTAAAATGAGAAACCTTTCCCTTTAACATGGATCATGTTATTGGTAAGGATGAGAATGCTTTGACCTGATCAGAAACTTCCTATTTCCTTTTCATCTGCAGTAAGCGCTTTCAGAATGCTTTCCCAATTCACACTGCCTAGGGTAGATTCAAGAACTAGTTTACATGCGCGCTGAGTGGGTGGGAGGGGTTGTCTGTCATGTGAATCCTGAGGAGAGTGGCCTTGTCACTGAAAAAGACCTAAACTAGAGAGACTTACAGGTTTCTCGGAGGTATGTGTGTGTGCAGGGCATGTGCAGGCACATACAGAGACCAGAGGAGGACATTGGGTAGAATGTGACACACTCTTATAGGACCCATGATAAGAGAGGGAGGTCTTGCCATAGGGCTCCCCTTCAGATCTTGCTCTGATGGTTGTCTTTGCTCCTGGTGGACCTCAGAGGATGGAGCTTCACAGGAACTGGGGATGCTGCACAAACGGGGCTGGAATCTGTTATTGTTTGTGTTTGGTGTGTTGTGCTTCTCCTCCTTTCTAGATTATAGATCCAGCCTGTTTTTAAATAGATTTTTTTTTTTTTTATTACAGATGTGAGATGGTATTCTGCTCCCAAATCTAGATGTCTCTTAGATGCCCCAGAGCCACAGCCAGGGAAAGAAGTCCCAGGCTTCCCTAATTTTTCTAGCCATCTGATCCTCATGCTGGTTTCTGTCTTGGAACCTGGAGAGGTCTTGGGATCTGGAGAGATTATGATCTAAGCTGATCACCAGTTGCTCTCTTTTAGTTCTAGGTTCCTTGACCGTGATATGTTCTTATTGTTTGCAAACCCCAGTCTGGAGGCACTTGAGCTCTCTGGATTCTGGAAAAGATCCAGTTTATTTGAATTCCTAGAACTAGAGCCTTTGTGCAGTGCCTACAGTAGAGGAGGCCAGCATCTTGGGATGTCCAAGAGTTTAGGGCCAACTCTGGGGGAGCACAGGACTCTAGGGGACATGCACAGCAAGTGGGACAGGGCAATGAGTTAGAGTCCTTCAACATGAAGGTAGCAGCGCCCCTCCAGCTGGCTGTGTGAGCTCCATCATCTGTTTGTCCTGGTTGAGTTCTGGTTTTATTGTTGTTATTGTTGTTGTTGTAAGTGGGATAGGGCAATGAGTTAGAGCCCTTCAACATGAAGGTAGCAGCGCCCCTCCAGCTGGCTGTGTGAGCTCCATCATCTGTTTGTCCTGGCTGAATTCTGGTTTTATTGTTGTTATTGTTGTTGTTGTAAAGTGAGGATAATATGTACTTTACAGAAACAGTCTAAAAACTTCACTGAGTTTTATGGAGAGTAAATGAAAATATGGTATGTATATATACATATATAGCAATATTATATATACCAACATAATTACTTTTTCTACTTTCTGTGGAGAGTTTGAAATTTTTCTCTTGAAACACTTAGCACATCTGTTGGTTTGCAGTAAATGCTGTCTTTCTGGTTCAAGGCGTTGTCTTTCCCGCTCTACCCTGGAGGTTTTACTTCTCACCTTTTATGGAGAAATAGCTATCGTCAAAAATAGTTGTTGTTGTTGTTGTCTAAAAAAATAGTGTAACATAAAGGGATGCGAAATGTAAGGTCTTTTATTGTTCTTTTGTTTATATTTCCTTCCTGTTATGGTGACTTTGGGGCTTACTGGTTTCACAGTCCTGATGGGGAAAGCAGACCTTGGCTTCTTGCTGAGTTCCAGAGAGGGAAACAAGGCTTCCTCCCTGCAGGACTAAGGGTGCCACTGGTGATGCAGCAGCCTGTGCTCACCCAGGCTGGCTTCGTAACTTTTAGCTTTATCCACTGCATTGATAAACTGATTTGCCCAGTTCATTATTATTTGACTTCTTTAGAGACCGGCCTGAGACTTAGGACTCCCAGAACGGAAGCGCTACCCCCAGCACCTTGTCAGTAAGCATGTTGCCGTGGTGTCAAGCAGCTCCAATGTCATGACAGTTGACTGGGCAGTTATTCGTCGCTAGCCAATGTTCTCTGTTTTCTGTGCACTTGTTCCTAGTGAGCACAGCTACCAGTTAGGGTCGTAGGTCAGGGGCTCGGAGTCTTCCCATCTGGAAGTTGACAAAAGCAACATGGCTAGGTTAAGTGGCTTGCCTTATGCACCTGGCTGACACAGTGCTTGGAAAGATGATGATTAGGTATCATGGGCAATTAATTAATTAGCTAATTAATGTGCCAGACATGCATTGTCTTTTTTTTTTTTTTTTTTTTTCTGTCTCTGGTCTGGAATTGAACTAGAGAAGTGGGATATCTCTTAAAATGGGACAGAAGTGTATTTTTCACAGCACTTTATGGGAGCTCTTGTGGAAACCAGGACTCTGAAGACAAACGCTAAAACCCTTTAGGACCTGACTCAGTCCGAGTGCCTGTGAGTTAACTAGATGCTTTGTGCGTATGGTCATATATGGTCCCGTAGCTAGAGGGATAGACTGTGTGGGAGCTGCACTGGCTCAGACCCTGTGCTGCTTACCCACTGGGCCCCAGCCTCCTTCCTGAGGAGTGAGGGCGGTCGCAGCATGCATCTCAAGGCTGTCACGATCACCTTGTGAGCTTTTGTCTAGAGAAAGTAAGACAGGTTGGTGGCCTGTGGCAGACAGACAGTGTTCACTGATACACTTCCGTTATTTATTTCATCATCAGTCTCTTCCTCTCAATCCTGAGATGTTCACTAGCGTAACACAAAGTAGACAGAACCAGTCAGCAAGCAAAGGCTGGGTCAGGGAGGTCAGACAAGTTAGAAATGTAGGCCTCACAGAAAAAGACGCCAAGGCACTTGTGGTTGTGAAGGATGCTCTTTGGCAAACCATTGTTATCACTCAGCAGCCATTACTGTAGAAAAAGGAAGCCGTGAGTCCTCAGGAGGAGGAAAACTTCTAAAATAAAATGTGCCCGGACCCAAGGCCCCAGCCCACAGCTGACACGCCCTACGCTGGGCACCGTACACCAGGCACACCTCTGCTGACTTCTTTCTCTCTTGAACCCCATAGTTCACCCTTGAGACTTTTTGTCTTGAGCTGTCTTTATTGAAATAATTTGGCATTTTACATTTTTGTGTAGGGGCTTCTTCCATTTTCAGGTAGGAATGAACCATAGCATTTCTTTTTATAGATCTTAGATGCCTTTGGCTTTGAGACCCTTCTCAGAGCCAAGTTCTGTCATGGTTGAGGATTGCTGCAGTTTCCCCTGAAGAGTGCATTATGGCAGTTGCCTGGCTAGGGGAAGCTGTGGGTGCCTGTCTAACCGACCTGTAGAATGAGAAGGGTGATGCTGGGCTCATGAACCTGGTCATATTTGTAGCGGTGCTTGTGACTCAGGGCTCCACCGATGGTAGCTGGTGCTCTTGCCAGACAGGACCAGTCTCAGAGGCCAACCCTGATCTGTTTGCTAGCTTATCTCCAGGGCCTGCAGAGCCAGGAAGAGGAAGGAGTGTGTACACACACACACACACACACACACACACACACACACACGTAGAAAGGAGAAACAGGAAATTGTTCAAAGGGATTGATGGGATGAGAAAAGCAGCAGGAAATGGCTCTGAAATGAGGGAAGGCTGCAACCCTGGAAATGTCCTGAGGACCAGACTGCTGAAGGACAGCTCCTTCCCCCAAACCATTGTTGTGACAGTTCTCTTCCTGGCCTTCTGGAAGCCAGGCCATAGTCTCCCCTGCTACTGAGGGACCGTGGGTGACCTCCTGCCCCTGGTTAGAAAGGAAGCAGTGTGGATCACAGCTCAGGTAACCCTGGAGTGCTCTGTAGCACCTCCTGGCTTCTCCTCCCCCTTTGTTTTCCTCCTCCTAACCCTGGAGCCTGCTCTGTGTGGTGGAGACAAAGGGAGAGGAGGGGGAAGTGAGAGCCCCCATGGGATGGAGGCACCCCAGTGTGGAGTGCAGATGCTGGGCTCTTTAAACAAAAGCCACACCTAGGAAATCATTTGGTAATTGTGGCTTGCTTTCAAATTTGTGCCACGTCTTGATGTGAAATTTAGAAAATCACCATTTCTGCTACCCTCAAGGGAAGGATGAAGCTGCTTAGTGGGTATAGGCCTGGCTCTCTGTTTCCCAGGCTTTCCTGTTGTGGTTGATTGTGAGTTTATAACCTAGCAACATGCATCCTGCGGTTTGCTTCCGTGCCTGACCTCCTCCAGCTCCTCCCCGTCCACCTGTACACCTGTGCACACGCTCCAGCGGAGCTCTGGTGACTGCGGTGGGATTAGGGTTGCGTTTCAGCAATGCACAACAGAACCAGCCCTTGTTGATCCATGTGCTCTGTTGAGCCCTGCAGCTTTAGTGGAGGTAAAGGGCTGCTGAATTGACTCGGTTATTTTAGAGGTAGGAAAATACAACCCTGTCATCAGCTCTTGACTCTTCATGAGACTTTTGATCCCAAAGAGTGAGTTGTTCAGTGTCCTAAAGACAGATTGATGCTACCACCAGAGGCAGTGTCTGCTATTTTTGGACATGTTTTGATTTTTGAAAGTTCCTTGTTATATCGTCTAAAATCTGCTTTTTGCATTTTAATGATTCTACCAAGTTCTGATCTCAGCAAAGAAGCCTGCATACTTTGTTCCCAAGATTCAAAGGCAACATCCAGTTGGGGAGCAGCTTCATTTTCCATGTGTTCTCTACTGGAAAGTCCTCCAGACTCTTCACTGTCTGGAAGGCTGGGTTTGTCCTTGTTCGTCCTGAATTGTAAGATCAGGTCTCGCCAGAGCACGTGACATAAACGCTGGAGTAGCATTCCCCCTGTGATGAACACCTGCCTCAGCTGAGGTAGTGCACACACTGCTGGAGGCACAGTGCTTTCTCGCCCTTATTCCCAGTCCTGGCATGGCTCCTTGGTCATGGCCACTCTGCACAACACGGTGGACTCCATTCAAATTTTGGTTTGAATGTTGAGGCCATGTAGTGGGCTTCCTAAACCAGTCTGAAAATAAGGGAAGGAAGGAGAAGGCTAGCCTAGGTTATTTTATAGGAGTAGAAGTTGAGGCTGGGTTGAGGGTCCTGCAACCCTTGTAAAAACTGGGGATGAATGGTTTGAACTTACTGCTTTCACCAGAGAAGGGGCTATCTCTGTTTTCTTCTTAGTGGTCCAAGAGGAACAGGCAGGGGAGGGCTTAAAAGCTCTAAGCAGTCCAATGCAATGTCTGTCAGGCTGTCAACACTGACTTTTTTTTTTTTTTTTTTTCGAGACAGGGTTTCTCTGTGGCTTTGGAGCCTGTCCTGGAACTAGCTCTTGTAGACCAGGCTGGTCTCAAACTCACAGAGATCCGCCTGCCTCTGCCTCCCGAGTGCTGGGATTAAAGGCGTGCGCCACCACCGCCCGGCTCAACACTGACTTTTATTTATATTCTTTTGACGTGAAATTTATATATTCTTAAGTGTGTAGTTTAATTAATTTCAACCTGTATGTATTTATTTATTTATTTATTTATTTATCTCATAACTACTTCTGGTCAAGATATACATCATCCATTTCCTTTTGAGCCTGTCACAGAAGTGGGTCTGCCACCTTGGATTTGTGTGTCTGTTTAACACAGCACCACAGCAGTCTCCTCGTTTTCCATTAATTAAACATGACCAAGCTTGGTCTGACCCTGAAAGGTGCCTCTCAAGATGTGACAGAGACTAATTCCTCGACCCTTTCTATGTGCCATACCTGCTTGTGAGCACAGTGAGTTGGGGGGGGGTGTTTCCCTCTCCTACCAAGTCCTTGAGGAAAATTGTTAGTACATGCTCAAGAGAGTTCTAAATTCACATTGGTTTTGATTAGTTGGTCCAGACCTCATCTCAAATTCTAGGTGCATGTGCTCTGTGAGGTAAGGTATGTTGCTATGGGAATAGCACCTTTTTAAAAAAATAGGTAAGATTTTCATCCTGTAGTTTTGGCTGGCCTGGAACTCTTTACGTAGCCTGGACTGGCCTCAGGTTTACAGTTCCCCTGCTTCAGCCTCCCAAATACTAGGATTACAGCACAGATCCACCATCCCAGGTGGGAATAGTAACTTCCATGTCCATTTATTGACTAGGCCCAACCTAGTCTTCTTGTGCAGCAAGTGTGGCTGTGCTGAGATGCAGATTCGTGTCGCTCTATGGCTCATCACCAGAATATGACGAACTGTACAAGTAGTGGGCACTTAGCGTGCAGTGAAGTAATCAAGAATACTGGCATGTCCAAAAGACGGTGCCTGCTCATAACTCAAGTGTAGACTGTTAGTTTATGTCTGATTAGCAGACATAGGGTTTATGATCAAGGTCAGCTTCTTCTCTGATCGTGTGCTCCTATTCTCAGATTGTAGGGGTAGAAGGGAACATACAGCTTCAGAGTTGCCAGAGGGATTTACCTTTGACACAGTCCCCTTCTAACTAAGATTATGAGACGTACCCCAAGGTGGGCAGTGGTGCCTCTTCTCCCTTACAGGTCATTACTGGAGAGGGGTTCTTGTTAAAATTATGCCATCTTTTAGGCATGTGGACAGGTAAAGGATTTTCTTGGTTTTTAGCTACTATCCATATGCTAATGATTTCTACATTGGGAAGGCCTGGGCTATGCTGTATTGTTCTGACAAATGAGTTCAAAAATCTCAGTGCCTCTGTGTGTGTGTGTGTGTGTGTATGTGTGTGTGTGTGCACATGTGTGCATTTTTTTCAAGCAACTTCTACCCAGGTGTAGTGACCTTCTAGATACCTTTCAAAACCAGGATCCAGGCCATACCACCTAAAACATGTGGCTCACTGCCACACTGTAAAAGTTATACCCAGCCGGGCAATGGTGGCGCACGCCTTTAATCCCAGCACTCAGGAGGCAGAGGCAGGCGGATCTCTGTGAGTTCGAGACCAGCCTGGTCTACGAAACTAGTTCCAGGACAGGCTCCAAAGCCACAGAGAAACCCTGTCTTGAAAAACCAAAAAAAAAAAAAAAAAAAAAAAAAAGTTATACCCATTGCCAGGCCGTAGTCATATGACCACCCAATTGAAAGCAGAACAGAAGTACATGGTATGGGGGAACACATGGCATGTCTGCTACCAACCAGTCTACCTGAGACCTGCTTGTAAAAAGTCCTTTTCTACCCGAATACCTGTCAGTATGTCAAGGCTGGCATGTGCAGTACACACAGCCTATCTTCTCTCCCAGGTCTGTCCTTTCCTTGCCTTGGTGAGTAGGTTTCCCTTCTACCCAAAGATTGTCACTGCTTCTGCTCCCCCCTTGGTGACCCCTGCTCTCTGTTTTTGTTATGGGATGGTGTTTAGCCATACGTGAGTTCTCAGGACTCAGATTGCACGTTGCTTCCTGCATGCATTTTTCTGGTATGCTTGTTCTTCAGGGTTCCATGCTCTACCTCCTTGGTCCCTGAAGACATAGCCTGATTTCCCTGGAAGTATTTTAAAATATATCATAGCACAGTTTATTTATTTATTGTGTTTGTGTGCATGCATACATACTGAGCCATCATGCCTGTTCTAGAGCTGTTTTTTATACTTAACCTCATGATCTGCTGTGCTTTTTAATTGGGGTGGCTCCTTACTAAGGGGGTCAGTCTTATGTGTCTTACTTTTCAAAAATAATAGTTGTTGAGTGTGCCAAGCTCTATGCCAAGTTATATATCGCTGGATCATGAGATATAATGAGAAATATATAATTAGATAATTTGGTCATACAAACATGAAATGTATATATATAAAACCTCAGCCTTCTTGAACTTAGGCCCCATGGTTCAGACAGTGTACTAGGCTACAAACCGATGTAACAAGTTGTAGTATTGAGTATTTTAGACAGTGGTAACACAAAGTAAATGAATATTTGCATATCCAGACATGGAATAACAATACCAGGAGATAGGACATTCTCAGCTCCATTGTAACTGTTGGGGCTGACAGAGCCTAGAGTTTCATGGAAGAAGGTTTCTGAAGTAAATAAAGCAATGTGTCATTGCCAGTTGAGAAAGGCTCCCAAATAAGACTCGGGATTTCTTCCTCTGCCCTTCTGGGGGAGCTGTTGGAGGTTTGGGGGTCTCTAGAGAAAGATAGGGATGGGAGTTTAAAGGTTTCCTGAGAGCCAGTGGCAAGGCTGCCATGAGGCCAGCCCATGTGAGGTAGATAGATGGGGCCATCTAAAGTCTTCACAAGACCTGCCACAGCAGTGTCTGCGCAGCCCACAGTGTGCAGCTCCGCTCAGGGCATGCTGGGGCCAGAGACCACTCTCAGTGGTTCCTCTGCCAGTCGGCCTAGCCTCGTGACCTGTGAAGACCAGTAATACTTCTTCACTTCTGTTTCTGGGGAGGAACTCTGCCTTTGAGAATATTAGGATTGACTCACTGCCTGCTTTCTGAGCAGCTGATGGTTTTACCCCAAGAGATGCCTTCAAATGGCACATTCTCCTAGAGCACATTCTCCACTGCCAGTTACTGGGTCTGTGGGGAGGGTGGGAAGAAGTGAGGGGGCTCACAAGACATGGGGGGCACTGAGGAAAGAGTGGCACAGCTGTAAAAGGATGACTTAGGTCGTTGAGAAAATAGGAATCACTGAAGAGGTATCATTTCCTCTGAGTGTGAAGGTCCATAGTGCCGTCAGGACAGCATCTGCGGTCAAGTGCCCCTTGATAGGCCATCTTCCAGGTGCCGTAGTTGGCTGGAGGCTGTTAGGGTCTGCCTCAAGCCCACCAGGTCCAGCCTCTTGACTCACACATGGGGGGAAGTGAACTCAGGAGCCATATTGGGTCAGATAGTGTGGCTGAGACTCTAAAGCAGGGCCAGCTCGGAGTCTCAGCACAAAGCCATGATGCTTGCTCCACTCTCTACCACCAGGAGTGCTGCCCTGGGCCATGGGTCATGACCAGCTGCCCGCAGCCTTTCTTTCCCCTCTTACCTTCCCATCTAAGACCAGGTAAGGGCAGATTAGGCCCCAGGGAGGTGGCTGACCTGGAGAGCATTGGTTCTCTTGTTCCAGAGTACAGTTTCAGGCAGTGCACAGAGAGGTGGCCATCTGAGCACCATATCTCTGTCTGATTTGTGCCATGGTCACTGTGCCTCATGCAGGATGTGCCATGCTGTGCAGTGCTAGCCCTCTGTGCTGGGCAGTACGAGACAGAGAGTTTCTATCCAGGAACCTTGGGCAGATTTACTGATGCCCAGAAAGGAGACTTGGTGGCCCTGGGTGGGTGCTCAGCTTTGTCCGTGTCCTCTGTCCAGATAGTCCCAGGGGCCTTGTGCTCATCTCTTCTGGACTGTGGCTTTAAGTTACAGCCTTATCCTGACCGTTTCAGACCTCCTTTTCTGCTTGGGAGAACTTGGCCAATATGTAGGCCGATCCTGTTGACCTTATGATAATCTAGGAAGGTAGTGCACTTGGATCCTCCATAGTGTGTAATGTATGCTTCATACACGGAAATATATTGGTTTCAAAGCTGTTGTTGGGAGCTGAATTGTATCTTCCATATTCAAATGCTGAAGCCTGAACCCCAATATGATGATGTTAGAGGTGTCGCCATAGGGGTTGGCCCTGTGGGGTCGTAGTCCTTATGGAGGAGGACACACTGGGGGCTCAGTCTTTCTGCACAAGCATAGAGAAAAGACCATGTGAAGACACAGTGGGAAGGTCATCATCTCCAAGCCAGGAAGAGCCTCATCTGGTACTAGTCATGGGAGCTGTGATCTTGGACTGACAGTGCAGAACTTTAGTAATATAAAGGACCATCAACTAAGCCACTGGGTAGTGTTTGCTATGGAGGCCAAGCTAACTGGGTTGCCTTCCATCACTGCTCACAGCTCTGTCTGGTCCTCTCTAGGCCTCAGCACAAACTTTCTCAGAGTACTCTTCTCTTGTGGCCATTACATAATTTCCACTTGTGTATTGTCAATGCACTCCTAACAATCACAGTGCAGGGTGTCTTATGTATCATCACCTGACTGGGTAAATTCTCCATCCTTCCACTCCTCCCTTTCTGTTTCCTACAGCTGGCCGAGAGGCCGCAGAGAGTACTCCATCACCGCTTGTCTGTTGTCACCACTTGAGAAGGCTATTCATCCTGATCCCAGCTGGGTACAAGTTGTGGGCGGGATGGAGGTGGAGAGTGGGCTCCGGTGGCCTTTGTCTACCCTCGTTGTGCCTGCTTTGCCTGGATGTGCAGCTGTTCTCGGCTCAGTTGGTGAGAGTATGTTAATAGCACAAAGTAGAGCCAGGCTAGCAACAGAACCAGATTGTGATGGCAAGGCCAAGAGCGATATCGCGGAGGAAGAAAGAATGGTATTCCTTAAGTCTTTCCTGGTTGTTTCTGTCCTTAAGCAGCACTGCACCCTCTGTCCTTAGACTCTTGCCCCAGAAGTTGGGTCACAGACCTAAAACCCAGGGAGATGCAGCTCTCTGGACTTGGGTGCTCTATCCCATCCCTCACATTGCTCATTTTAGGGGTAGAGTCTGGAGGGCCTGGGATGCTACAGAAATCATTCTTGGGGAGGGAGATGGACAGGTTTTCCAAATAGGGTTGCCTCATTCTTCCCCCCTGCCTCCTCTCAGCACCATTCCTGAACAAAGTACCACTAGTTCCCTGGGCACCAGCTCTTTCCTGCTTCTTTGCCGTGCACCAAATAGCGTCTAGGACATAGGAGGGCGTATAATATGCGATCTGACTGACAGGATGCAGAGCTCCCAGTGGTGCCCAGGGAAAGCATTATGTGTCCCAGTTCCACGAGCCATGTTGCTTGCTGTGGCTGTTGCTGCACTCAGAGGGTCTAGCTCAAAATGCCAAGCCTCCAGATCCATAGAGAATGTGGAATTCCACCCTCTCCCAGCTGTGCCAGCTATCAGCTTTCTGAGGAGTGGTTCCTCCTAAGCAGACTGATTTTCCAGCCACTTCTCCTTTCTGTTTCCATTACTGCATTGCAAACTCCTCATGAGGTACAGAAGGAAATGGGGGGGGGGGGCAATTCTGGTTTCCCTAAGGAAAAGAGAAGGGCTTGGCCTTGGGCAGAGCATTACCATTCACCCTGAGCAGAGTGTTTTTGACAGGCCTTGTTCTCATTACAGGAATGTAATGTGACCGTTCTGACTGGACAAGCGAGGAACGAGGTGAACATTTCAAATAGAAAACAAAACTCACATTGGCCTTGATGAAGAAAAATGGCTGTTTTCTTTCACTGTATGCCCAGAGTTTCTTGTGTTCACAGGGTTGTGCCCAGCCTTGTCACTGAAGTTATTTGGGAATCCTCTTAAGATTAGTCAGTTCTCCCTAACTCTCTGCACCCGTATATTTGCCACACGGGACTCCAGCAGTGCCACAGATAACTCTTGTATGACTGTACAGAGACACCTCAGCCTGGAACTGAAAGTGCGTGTACTCTTCTGTGAGTTTGGGGATGTATGGGGGCCCGAGGGTGGGTATCTTTCCTTTCTCACCTTAGTTTTTGGAGAAGGTCTCTGGAATTCAATGTTTTTGAATAATGTTTTATTTTGTGTACATTTGGTATTTTTCCTGCATGTATGTCTGAGTGAGGTTGTCAGATCTTGGAGTTACAGACAGTTGTTAGCTACCATGTGGGTGCTGGGAATTGAGCCGGGTCCTCTGGAAGAGCAGGTAGTGCTCTTAACCACTAAGCCATCTCTTCAGCTCCTGAAACTCAATTTTTAGCTGCAGTTCTGGCTGGCAATTCCCTAAGATCTGTCTAGCTCCACCCTCAAGTGCTGGTTTTATACGTGTGCTATCATGCCTGGCTTATTCTCAGGAGTGCTGAGCATATGGGGAGTTGAAACTTAGGTCTTATTCTTCACGATTTACCCACTGAGCCATCTTCCCAACCATCGAATATTTTCAAAGTAAACTTCCCTGCCCTGTATTCAGGAACCAGAACCTAAATGCAGACCTGTGGGAATCTTCCTTCTTTGGTATGGAGAGAAGTAGGGGATGGGTCCTGGTCCCATCAGAGTAGTATAGGTCTAGAAACACCACACCAAAAACCTCCACACCAGCTCCCAAGAATAGGTTAAATGTTGTTTGTTTCCATAGGAATGCCAGAGTTTTCCCTTTAGACAGGCATGCAGGAAATTAAACCACAAGAAAGGCCAAGTGGAATTTCTTAATCCACCCAAAACAATGAAATGTGAAGTGTGGGTTTATGGTTGGAAAGTGACCGGGTAAAAATAGCATGGACTAACTCCACAAATCTGCCTCCTTGGGCCCCTAGAGCACGGGTGTACGTGGGTTGTGGGAAGAGACCCGTGCTTGGCTGGCAGCTTGCTCTCCTTTGGGAAGGCTGGCATTGCCTAGCATCTTCTGCCCAGGCATATTTTCTCTCCATACTCAGCTCTAGCAAGCCCACCACTATCCACAGAGCCTGCTTAGGATGTTGGGTCTGTGTTTAGACAGTGGCATCATTAGCAATCATCTTCAGCCCTCCTTGTCTTGAGTGAGGTTGATGTGGCATTGATATCTGGTGGAAGAGGCTGCTTGGCCTGAGTGGCCTCCCTGGACCACTGGTTGAACTTTCCAGTCGTGATCTTGCATCCTCACCTGCCTCTGAGGTTGCTCCCTCAGTGCTAGGCTCTTTTTGGAGCTCTGGGGACACAAACTCACACTTGGGAGAAAGACTTGTTCCAGCAGATGTGGCTTTTGTCACCGTCTCTGAGACCAAACATGCTGCCATTGCCTTGAACTTAAAGATGTGCCTGTCAGGGATTGGGGTGGAGCACACAGCACAGTTAAATCAGTGCCAGGGAAAGAGTGCAGGTGAGAGGCGCTCCCATCTGGTGTGGGCATTTGCTTTGAAAAGGGGGGTGTGGAAGCACAGTGAATGACCTGTGCTGGAGCAGGAAGCTGGGACTATATACATGATCTTGGCTTAGGAAAATGGTTAAGATTCCGGCCACTTGAAGACAGAAACTTAAAGAAAGTCGAGGTCCTGTCAAAACCTTAAATCTGATAAAAATGACCTAAAACAGGTATTTCTCTGAGGTAATTAATGTCTTTTAAAAAAATTTAACTTGAAGGCAATATACACCACTTTTAAAAGATAAAACATATTTTAAAAGTAATTAGACATTTCCAAAGTAACATTTTAGCACATTTTCAGCTAGTTTTACTTGCATGTACGTGTATACACATACTATACATATACTAACGTGTTTTACATATTAAAAATCATGTTACAATATTATATAACTTTAAGTATTGATTTATTTATGTGATTACAAAAATGAGTATGTATTGTAGAAAACTTGGGAGAGTATAATAAGGAAATTTAAAATAATCTAGAATTCTGTTATGGCCAAGGGTAGTTGCTACAGATGACCTCATGCTCAGTGCCTCCCAGCATTCATACCTTGTATGGTCCTCTCTCCTTGAACTGAGCCACCTCTGTTACTTGTTTATGAAGATAGGATACAGTGGAAATGACGTTCCTTAACTCTCAAGGTGTACTAAGACACCATGTGGTTAAGCCTTATTATACTTGCCCAACACTTGTCTTGATGAAGCCTCTCTTGGAACCCAGCAGCCATACCTGACGAAGCTGGAACCCTGAGAGAGCACTGGGGTTCACAGCCACAGCTGAACCCAGCACCAGCTGCTGACAACATGCAGGGTCATCTTGGACACCTAGCCTGGCCAACATTGTTGATGGCTGCAGCCCTCCTGCCATTTGTCATAGGCACATGAGACTACGTGAGAACTATCCACACAGCTAAGCCGCGTTGATCTGCAGGGCTAATTGCTCTCTGACACCATTGCTATTTTCAGTTAGTGGTTTGCTACACAAATACCTGGCAAAGCATGGGGCAGATTTAGAAGTAATCCCAGGTGAAAAGAATGCTCGAGGCAAAAACATCTCAGACTTTGGAGCCAGCTGGGCTTCTGCTTTGTGACTGTAGGCAGGTTTTTGGCCACTGTGAACTTTAGTTTTCAAACATTTGTAAAATGGAAAGGAGGGCACTGAAAAACATTCCAGTCTGGCACATAGTTGGTACTAAGTAAATGTTAGCTGTCACTTGCTGATATTAAATGGTCATGAGGAGTGGTGATAAGAGCACAGCCTATCCCTCAGTTATAAAGCGGATGCAGGCTGATCCTGGTCCTGATTACCCTCCCTCAGGCTGCTACACAACCCAGTATCAGGATCAGCCACGTCCTGCGCTTGCTGGGCGAGGTGAGCAAGGCCATTACTCTTCAGGCCAGGACAAGATGGAAACAACAGCAGAGAATGTGTGATGAAAGTCCTGTATTTGCATTTTGAGGTTAGGCAGAATGCCATTCATTTCTGAGCCCTGCGCTTTGCACACTGCTTGGCACACTGTGACTTTGTGGCCTCGGCTGGCCATCGGTGAGGTCAATAGAGTGTAGTGTATCAGTTCTGCCCAGTGTTGTATCTGTGCTGTTTTGAGTTTGCCTCAAATCTCCCAGGTTCATATTTCACTAAATAAAGTAGAACTCATTGTATAGTGTCTTTAAAAGCCAAGCATGTAAAAGAAAATTTGGTGTTGTGGTTTCTAAAAGTGCCGCTAAAACGCTTCACCTCCACTGACACTGCCTGCCGTGAAAATGGACGGAAGTCAGAGCCTGGTGCTGCTGGGGTTTTCCAGCGCAGTCTGCAGCTCCCAGAGTCCAGTCATGGCCCAGGTGCCTGGGACCAATCACCCCCAGGTTCCTTGTCCTGGTCCCCTGTACCGGGAAGCAGCAGAATCTCTTATCAGAAAGCTTTTGTTCGCTACAACCACTGTAAATGGCTGTAAATGAGGGATCCTCGAAAGCTAGCGCTTCCTTGCTGTAGAATGCCAGCCGTGAAGAAAGGAAGGTGGCAGAGGGCCACAGCAACTGTAGAGTCGCCATGTGTGTAGACAGACGTCGTCGGGTAAAACCAAAGAGGTTAAGACCTTGTCAAGGAAGGACATTGTCATAGTCTCAGAGTGTTTCCTTACAAAACACTGGTTTACAAAGACAGAGGAGCATTGCAGGGGTCAGAGGTAAAATCAGTAATGGTGGTACAAACGCACAGGATGAGGCGTAGTGACAGGGACCCAGCTTGGCTTCCAGGGTGTTCTCAACCAATGTGCAAAATCTGTCCCTGATCACAAGGAAACATCAGGCCAACCCAAACCCAGGGACCTTTCTGAAATCATTGCTTGATGTTCCTTAAGTTGTCCCAGGTGACGGAAAGCAAGGACAAAACCAAAGAATTATGACGATGTGACAGCTGTTTGCATGCGATCCTGGGCCAGAATTTTTATTTTTGTTTCGTGACAGCTGACAAATGTTGACTGGGACTGTGGGGTTGATGGTGCTGAGCTGTTGGCATTCACCTGGGTTCAGCTGTTGTCCATTCTCCGTGTCTTTCTCCTGGGGAGTTTGTGCTGAAATATTGAAGAGTTTAAGATCCTTTTGTTCTCTTGTTTTCAACTGTAGCATGTCAGTTTGGCATTGTACATTAAGTCCTTCATTAAAATTAAAACAAGTAACTTAATTTTAATAAAACAAAAACAAAATTAATTAAATTAAGCTAAAATTTAATTAAAACCAGAAACTGAATGAATTCATGCTTAAGTACAGTTTGATAGACTCTTTTCAGTTATGGACGGTGTTATGGGAAGTTATAAAGGGGGCTTCTTGGTGCAAATCAGTGGGACTCCTGCTTCAGAGGAAAGAATCTGATTGCTGGCACAAGGCCAGGCTCCAGCTGTTCCACCTTTGCACTGTTATTGTCAGATTCAGAGAAGCTGTGTAGAAAATGGGGGACGGGGAGCAGTGGGATTTTGTGCTTAGAGCAGGAAACTGCAAAATGAGGCAATAAGTTCTGTTGTAAGGGGTGCATGCAGTAACTGGCACATTTTATAGATGCTCACAGCCATTGCTTTAAAGTAGAGTATAAAATACAAATATAATATCTTTTACTATTATAGCCTTGTATTTTGCCAAGAGACTGATGAGCCATTTACTGGTCAGTTTTCTGACTATCTTGGGTGATTAAGTGTTGCTAAGGAAAACATAAAAATGGTGATTTTTCTCCTGCTTTAGAAGGTGAGGGAATGGTCCATAGCAGTAGCCATTGTTGAGAAAGTGGCTCACATTGGTTCAATTCTGCTTACCCTGTGGGCAAGCATCCCTGTCCAGCACACAGGCAGACTTGCCCAGGCACCACATAGTAAGGGGCTGTGGGTAAGCATCCATGTCCAGCACACAGTCAGACTTGCCCAGGCACAATAGTAAGGGGCTGTGGGTAAGCATCCGTGTCCAGCACACAGTCAGACTTGCCCAGGCACAATAGTGAGGGGCTGTGGGTAAGCATCCGTGTCCAGCACACAGTCAGACTTGCCCAGGCACAATAGTGAGGGCGCTGGGGTAAGCATCTGTGTCCAGCACACAATCAAGCAGTGTATAGAGTGTGACTTTCCAGCGGAACAAGGTGGTGCTGTGCAAGACGTTCACTATCAGAAGCAGTTTCGAGAGATGCCAATCCTGTGTGGAGTCTTACAGGATTCCAGATCCAGTTCTGGGTTTGTGATCCTACTGTGAAGGCCCTGAGACGTGGTTATCTCTGGCTTGGTCACCTAACGAACATCTGTTTCTGGTTCTAAGAGGCACAAGTACAGAAAGGTTGGGGGGAGGGTGAAGTAGTAAGGGGAGAGGGAGGAGAGCAGGATGGGATCCGAGAAGGAACTCAGCAGAAGCCCCTCCCCTGCAAGCCAGCTCTGCAGACACAGGGAAGGACTCTGGCTGGAGTGAGGTGTTGCCGTTATTGACTGTGTGACCTTGAAACCTCATCTCTAGCTTTTCTCATCTGTCCAGTAGGGAGCAGTGGTGGCTAGTCCTGTCTCTTTATTTCACTTATAATGGAATTCCACTTATCTGACTGCAGCACTGTGCCATCAAAGGTTTCTCATAGAACCCTGGCCCTAGGACTACATTTTGTCTGTTAAGGTATAGAAAGAAATAAAATTTCTTAAAAGGGGGTGTTTATAGGGTCTTTCTCACTGGAGGGAGCAGAGCAGGAGATGACCTTTCTGTTTTCCCTTTCTATTGCCTGGAAATACAGTCAAGCTGACCAGAGTCAGTAGTTGTCTAATACCAGGAGGTGGCCTGTAGGATGGAAGCCACATCTGGGCAGTAGCCCGGGAAACAGAAGGACCTCTTGACAAGCCATAGGGCAACCATGCCATCCGTGAGTGACTCAGCTGTGTCTTCTGTGGTTCAGACATTGTTACTTTCCATGCTTGCCCGTTAATATGTATCTCAGCCATCACATCCGACCAGGGTTCTTCTAAGGATTAAATTAACTAAAGCAAGGGGAAGTTCTGTGAGGAGAATCGCAGCATACTACGAAGGTACTACTGAATTAGTCCTGTTTTTGCCATGTGAGGAAACAGAAGGGCCAGGGTGGTGATAGACAGACCCGAATGGACTGGCTGGGCACAGAGGTGGGAGAGTCAGCTGCCGTATAGGCTGGAGAGCTGCAGGCGGCAGGGCAAGACTTGCTAGCTTCCTGCTTTCAAATTAAATCTTTCTGTGGTAAAGGCTGCATTGCCAGCAGCAGAGGAAAAGGTGGTCGGAGCAGTGCAAGACAGAAATACAGAGGGCTAGAAACAAGGGCCCCAGGACTTCACTGAGAATATCAGCATGGGGAATTTGGGAAGCTGAACAGGGCTGGTTTGGGCACACCAATGGTAACTGAACCGTTATGTCAGAAAACATCTGTTAAGCCTATCTAAAGAGAACTGAATTCTACAGCTTCTGTTTCCAGAGGGTTCTTGAAAGATCTTGTTGGTATTAGAACTAGCAGGCATCAATCCATCAGTTTAACAACTCCTGTGAACAGAGTGAAGTGTGCTCTGTCCCAAATAAGGAGAGCTCAAGCCTTTGGACAGATGGACAGATACACACATACACACACACACACACACACACACACACAGAGCACTCTGTTTCTGGCAGGTACCAGAAAGATATATATGGAAAGATTCACAGGTACCATGGGGCCTCCTTACTCTAGAAATGGCGGATTTGCAGGTAACAAAATATGTGTGTGAGCTATAATTTCATCTGAGCAATAGAAGTGAGAAGTTTGAGACTGGGTGTTGTATCTCTCATTGTTTGGCCCAGTTCAACACAAACTCTGTTCTATACTCTCCCTAGTTAGAGAGCTGAGGGGGAGGAAGAAGACTGGTGTTGTCCTGTTGCAGAACCAAAGCCTGTATCTTTCCATAGTCTTTTGTTTGGTCTTCACAGCAGAATCTGGGAGCTGAGTCGTAGCCAGCACCCAGCTTTTCGTGCCTCATTCCCAGAAGGCTAGTTTGTTGTGTAGCTAATAGATCAAGTTGACTGTGGACATTAATTTCAACCCCCAAGCCTTTCCCAGGGTTGTTCACAGGGTGCATTAATCATTCTTAGGTGCTCCTCCCTGGGCGGTGTGGGCAGCTGTTAATGTGGAAATCATAGATTCGTGTACAGAAGGCTGGGCCTTCTAACAGACCAGCGCCCGTGTTACTGTAGCTGGCCATTCCTTGGCATCCATCTGGAAGGCAGACTATGGGGGTGAAGACTTTGGAGACCAGTGTATTTTGCTGTGAATTCCACTTCCCAGCTGTGCAACGTGATTACCTGACTTAACGTCCATGTCTTCTACTTCTCTGGTAGAAATAATAATGACATTCTCACCTTGCATTTGAATCTTGGTGTGCGTGCAATAGATGTGCACATATTGGCTGTCGCCATTGAAGATTTCCATTTGCTGGACTCTCTCTCCAGTGGTCTCTGCTCAGTGAAGGGAAATCCCAGAGCCTTCAAACTCCTCAGAGATGAGAGTTGTGGGGGAGCCAGCTGTGGGAAGTGAGGAGCCCTTCCCTGTCTGTAGTCTCACTTGGAGGTGTCCCCTGTTTCCGCTCTTCATGTGGAAAGTTTATTTAAACAACAGGATCTAAATAGAGGCCTTTCTCAGCCGAGGAAGGTCCTATGCAGTTGCTTCCTTGCTGGGCTGAGGTGAGTTGCCATGCCTCGCTGAGCCTGTGGTCCCACCGTTGGAAGTGGTAGGTGCTAGTACTCCCTTAGCTGAATCAGCAAAGGTAGAGACCCCAGCATTGCCAACACAGGAACCTTCTCCTGCTTCTAGAGAGGAAGTGTGTGTTTGACCAGTGCCCAAGGCCCTGGACAGGCATAGCAAACCAGCTGAATCTTGAAGGGTGCTTTGAGAGTCAGGGCCAGAGCCAGGTGAAGAACCCAAGTTTCCTGCTGGATGTTAAAACCATCAGGGTCAACTCTACACCTAAGTCTCTTTCAGGTACACATCCCTCTTATGCTTGGACAGCACCCCCGAAGGGAGAAGCCAGGCTGGTAAGAAAAAGGATTTGCCCTGCAGTCTCCCAAACATTCCCTCTAGGTTCTAGCATCCTCTCCTGGGTAGGGGACATCTCTGGCTCCTGCTGGTCAGAGGTTCCGCCCAAGCAATAAAAAGCA
Source organism: Chionomys nivalis (assembly GCF_950005125.1). Classification (NCBI taxonomy): domain Eukaryota; kingdom Metazoa; phylum Chordata; class Mammalia; order Rodentia; family Cricetidae; genus Chionomys; species Chionomys nivalis. Next base: position 63,544,770 of record NC_080088.1, read on the forward strand.
GCAGGTGCGATAAGGCAGGTGGCAAATTGCTGCCATGTTTCTGGACAGGAAAAACAAGCTGCTCTCCAGGCATCTGCTTCCACTGCCACCAAACCCTAGAGTCACACAGGTGGACGTCATCTCCTTTCTCTGCAGACCCTGAGTGGCCACTGGGAAGCCAACTGGGGCTATGATCAGTGAGCTCCCCTGATGGAGGAAGGTCATTGGTTAAAAAATAAAGAAACTGCTTGGCCCTCATAGGTTAGAACATAGGTGGGTGGAGTAAACAGAACAGAATGCTGGGAGGAAGAGGAAGTGAGCTCAGACTCGATAGCTCTCCTCTTTGGGGCAGATGTGATGAAGCTCCGACCCAGGATGGACGTAGGCTAGAATCTTCCCGGTAAGCGCACCTTGGGGTGCTACACACATTATTAGAAATGGGCTAGTCCAGGTGCGAGAGTTAGCCGAGAAGAGGCTAGATATAATGGGCCAAGCAGTGTTTAAAAGAATACAGTTTGTGTGTTGTTATTTCGGGGCATAAGCTAGCCAGGCGACCAGGAGCTGGGGCGGCAGGAACACAGCCCGCAGCCCCCACAACACTCCCCCACATGCTATAAATGTTCATATCTAGGAAGCTCTTCAGCAGAAGCAGATTCCAGAGGGGAAGATGTCTGCCCGTTAGCTTGCTCCTCTGGGAAGGCCTTTCCCTCCCCTGCAGTCGGTCGGTCGTGCTTGCCTACACGACTCTCCTCGTCCCTTCCTGACTCATCCTGCTGCCTATTGTTTGGTGTGTGCTAGCATGTATCTGCCAGGAATTGTTTCTAAGGACAGGAGAAGGGAGGGGGAGGAAAGGAGTGAGCTCTCATTTTTTTTTCTTTCTGGGACTTTTTTCTCTTGTTTGTTTTGTGGTGTCATTAAGTATTCAGTCTGGCTTGTCATTTCATCCGCAGTCAGATGACGTGCATGTGGCTGACTTAATTGGAAGCTGATGACTTGCTCCCAGCCCGTTTCCACAGGGCATTGTTGAGTTGGAACTGTCCCAGCCAGTCTGGATGTCATGACTGGCCTTCTGTGGCAGAGTTCCACCTTGCCTGGCTTGGCCTTGAACCCTAGCAGCAGGCATTGGCCTGCTCAGTCCATAGACAGTGAGGAACTCTGATGGAGGGCTGCTAGGGCCAGCCATGATGGTAGTGATGGGCTTGCAGGGGTTTAGAAAGCCTCATCGTTAGCCAGAGTGCTCCATGTTTCCTTCTTTTCAAGCTTAGTAGAGCCAAGGTCTAGTTAGAGCTGTCTCTTTGGCCAGAGACTGGAGTCAGGAGAGTGAAGATGAGCAGGCATAGCCCTGTGAACATGAAGCCCACACCAGAGAGCCCCCTGAAATTCTTCTCCCACTGTGGGTTGGCATCCTTTGTTGGCTTGCCAGACTCTCATCCCCCATAAGGACCACTGTCTGACACTGACTGCCGCCCCACAGTGGGAGTGCCAGGTAGTGCTCCATGCTCTGTCTTCCGCAGAAGGCCAGTCCACCGTGGAGCTCCCTGGGGGCGAATACTCAGTACAGCTGTGCTCCTCAGATGCTGGGGCCACCGACAACTATGCACTGTATACAGGACAGCATCCCCCAACAGAGACAATGCCACAGGTGTAGTGGGGAGCTGCGGGCTGTGTTCCTGCCGCCCCAGCTCCTGGTCGCCTGGCTAGCTTATGCCCCGAAATAACAACACACAAACTGTATTCTTTTAAACACTGCTTGGCCCATTAGCTCTAGCGTTTACTGGCTAATTCTCATATCTCGATCAACCCATCTCTAATAATCCGTGTAGCACTAGTCTTACCGGGAAAAATTCAGCATGTCTGATCTGGCGGCTGGCTGCATCGCGTCTGCTCTGGAGCACACCGACATGGCGTCTGCCCCAGAGAGGAGAGGAAATGGCGTCTGAGCTCACTTCCTCTTCCTCCCCGCATTCTGTTCTGTTTACTCCACCCACCTATGTTCTAACCTATGAGGGCCAAGCAGTTTCTTTATTTTTTAACCAAAGACCTTCTTCCATCATTTCCCCTTTTTCTGTTTAAACAAAAAAGGAAGGCTTTAACTTTAACATAGCAAAATTACATATAGCAAAACAGTTATCAAGCAAGAATTACAGTTACAATATTTACATCTATTTTATCTTTATCATAACTAAGGAAAACTATAACTATCTATCTATTCTTCAACTCCATCAAAGACTCCAGAAGGATATAATATTACCTAAGTAAATGAGAAGTAAGCAACTTACAAAACTCTAGAAATCACAGAGACATCTCGCTGCCTGGTCAGTCACCCAAAGTTCCTCTGTACTGTTGGGGCATCCATCTTCAGCCTACAGGCCCATAGTTTCCAGCAGGCATTTCAATGAAGCAGGAAATTTCAAAGGCAGTTCAGTAACTATCTGCTGTGTCCTGCAGAATGTCTCGCAGACTCTTTCATGAATCAGGAACCCCGAAAGATCATCTCACCTTTAGGCAAGTTCAGCAGTCCTCTCTCTGCAGGTTCTTTGTGTCCAGTTTATGCAACAGTCCAGGCAAGAACAGTTTCTTGCCCAAATGGATATCAAACTCCATAAGGTGCCTCTTCGATGCCCATCTTCTTCTTGAAGTAGATTGGTGCTGCCAGGAGCAGAGTGTCTCATTGTCATGAAAAACCCTAAGTTATTAAAACATTTAAAATGCCATATTCTATAATCTTTGAAAGATATGAAGAATGCTTATCTAAAATATATCTATGCACATCTAGAAAATCTTAACTAACATGACTACAAACTTGACTATTATGATTATCTATTAACAACCTATATACATTACATTTTTAAATGAACTACATAATCACAATACCTTAATCAAGATCAGAAATACATATACATATAATAAAATTGACCTTAAATTAATATCAGTAAACCAAGATTAATATCAATGCAAATTATTCACATCTTTATCATCTCCCCCTTTAAATGTAAAAGAACATTTATAAACAATATATGGGAACATGGGCGCAGTTTTTTCTCTCCAAACTGCTTCCTGCTGAATGGGGGCGCTGTTATTCGGGTCTTTTATGGGATAACCTGTCTGCTAGGTTCATCTCAGTTGGCAGTTGAGCGAAGCAATTTTTTAAGGGTGTTCACAGCAACCCTTCAGGAGGGCGTGGTCTATCATACCATATTGGGATGGAAGAAGCAATCCATAGAGTCTCATTCTCTGTGAAAACAAAAGAAGAATCTCTTTTCCAAAGTATCATATCCTTAGATCCAAATTCTGAAGTCAAGGTATTTTGAAAATATCTATCTTGGATTAGTTCAGCAGCATTTATAAACAAATATCTTTTAGCAGATGTTGCTCCTTCCTCAGCATTCAAACAATTCAAACAGAGCATAATAGCATATAGTATCAAGATTCTCGTTGTATTTTCCATCTTTGTGCGGCTTTATTTTAACCTCTATTTCGTTTACTTTTACTTTTATTTTATATTTTCTGTATATCTTCGTCCTGGAATAACTCTTTAGACCAGGCTGTCCTTGAACTCTCAGAGATCCACCTGTCTCTGCCTTCCAGGCATTGGGATTAAAGGCATGTGCCACCTACCACACCTTGAAGTCATAGAGGTCAATCTCCCTCTGCCTCCCAAGTGTTGGGATTAAGGTGTGTACTACCACACCCAACTACTTTCTTTCTTCCTTATTTTTTTTTCTCTCTAGGATTTTATGGTCCACATTAGGAGAGGATGGATGAAGAGGTAGGAATTTGAGTTCTGGGATTAATGTTACTTCTTCGCTTGAGTGTCCTGATGGCCCTCAGTTTTCTGACGTATGGAATGGGCAGGTTGACCTCAGTTGTTACCAGGCTTTGTAGCAGGACTCTCTTGTTGTGGCTGCCAGCTCCCAAATAATGACAGGAAGACTTTTTATTAATTACAAAAGCTTGACCTTAGCTTGGGCTTGTTCACAGCTAGATCTTATAACTTAAATTAACCCATTCATATTAATCTATATTCTGCCACATGGCTTGTTACCTTTCCTCCATAATGTATGTCTCCTCCCTCCACGTCTTGCTGGTGAAATCCTAGATTCTTCCAAGTTCCTCTCTCTCCCTGGAAGTCCAGCCTATTCTCTCCTGCCTAGCTATTGGTCATCCAGCTCTTTATTAAACCAGTCAGAAGACACCTTGGCAAAGACCACTTCACAGGGTGCAAAAAGATTATCCCACAAGGCTTCCTCTCCAGAGCTGCCATCTCAGTATTCTGGCCTCCTCTTTGTCATCTTCTCACAGTATTTGGATGGAAGATGTCCCGCCAGCCTGAACAATACCCATGCTTTTAAGACACCCGCTCAGCTGTTCTCTCCAGAGTCCTTCTTACGCATCACAGCTTTCGTGTTCCCTTTGCATTAGGGACCATCATCTCATTCAGTCCCTAGTTTGTGTGGTCTTACCTCCATCTCCCACCAGTATCTTCTTGAGGTTGTCACTACGGTTGTCCTGAGATAGGAACCTTCTTTTCATAGTCCTGTGTTCCCTATATGACCACCCAGATGTAGTTCCCACAGAGAGATGACTGCCGAGACCAGAGTCTGTGTAGCAGGTCGCTAAGCAATTCCATTCCGATGAGCTGCAGTGCTCTTCGTAGGCACCAGCTTCTCTTCAGCATGGACATTGGCATCTTATTTGCTCATTTTATAAAAGAAGGGTCTTTGCTTGGGTGCCCATGTGGCAGTGCAGGCTGCCCAGGGCTGTGGACTTCCCTGAACAGATGAGGGTGTCCTTTGCCAGCCTGGGTCTGGTGTTCTGCCTCCAGGTGAAGGGTCACTCCATGGTGAGCTGGACCAGTTAGTTCTTCTCCTTTTCAGCCAGTTACCTCCCTTGATGCAGGACTGACACAGGGTATGCTGCCTCTCTGAGAGGTGTTTTAAGGATGAGTTATAAGCAGTGCTCAAGGATCTCAGATTCCTGTGTAGTGGGCTACATTCCCTAAGAGGAATGTTCCTAAGGGGAAGTGCTCAGGTTATGAGCCCATTAGGGGCCCATTCAGACAGGAACTGTACCAGTGAGGGAGACAAGGATTTTCAGGAAGATCCAATACTCCCTTAGTAACCTAAATACTAAAATTGGACCAGTACCGAGATTAGTACAGCCTCTGAGCAAAGAGACACCGATGTCTGCTCTGCCCTCCCAGTGTACACCCGTCCCCTAGGAATGCACTTTCTAGGAGGAGGCAGTGATGGATGACTGGAGATGTTGACAGTGCAGGACAGATGAGGCCATAGTTGTCCACCGGGACCTGTGCAGAGGCTGCAGCAGAATGCTAGGACTGTGGTGCCTGGACAGCAGAGGATGCGCATAGCAAGGGATGGGCTGACCACTGATGACTTCCATATCCGTGAGTGCAGTGAAATTACCATAATTGCTTTGTTTGCTTCCCTTGAAATCTACTTTTGGCCAGGCGATTGCCTGAGGTGATTTCTTTCTGGCTGCCTTCAATCCTTCTGTGTGTTCCTGGGGTGGTGAGCGATGGATCAAGAATCTGCATGTGAGCCCCTCTGCTCAGAGGGAATCATGTGGAAGGAGCTTGGGGTACTGGCTTCAGAGTCAAGTCAGAGTTCCATTTTTACTCCACCATTGACTTTTTGAGTGAGGCTCCTGTTTTTTAACCTTTTATTTCTCAGAGGAGGTTTTATATAGCCCAGACTGGCTTCAGACTTGCTATGTAGCTGATGCTAGCTATAAACTCCTCATCTTCCTGCCCCTATCTTTCAAGTGTTGAAATTACAGGTGTATGCCACTATGCCTGGCTTGTCTATTATACTTTTTAAATTTATTTTTATTTTATGTGCATATACATGTATGTCTGTGCACCGTGTACATGTAGTGCCTGCAGAGGACAGAAGGTGTCAGATCCCCTGGAGCTGGAGTTACAGATGGTTCTGAATTGTTGTGTGGGTACTGGGAATTGAACCTGGATCTCTGGAAGAGCAGTCAGTGCTCTTACCACTAAGCCACCTCTCCAGCCCCTTGTTTTTTAACCTTTCTAAGTCACTAGTTCTTCTAAAACTGAGAATTGTACATCAGTGGGTAGATCTACCTTGTGGTTGACAGAAGTCCTCCCTGGGGATGTGGAGGTGAGGCCTTTCTTACCTTCACAGCCCAGTCATTATCACGTATCAACGTCCTAGTCTCTGTCCTCTTCACTCACAGAATCAGGGTGATAGGATTTTACTGCTGGAGATGGTAGTGTGTCCTGTCCCTGTCTCCCTAAGGCTCTGCTTTGCTGTATGTAAGGGCTACTTGAGATATGGGTGTGAATGCTCATGCCACAGACAATGGACAAAAAGAAAGAAGAATGTCCGGAGAAAATGTATGTGTTTTGGGGATGTCTCCAGACCCAGATAGTCAACCATTGATATAGCTCAGCAGAACTTGAAGAACTTGGGGACTGTAACTTTCATGCAAGGACATTCTTTCCTGGCAAACATTGTCTTTCCCTAGGGCTGTCATCAGGGTCCTTCCCCTGTGTCCTGGACCGCCTTCTAGAGCAGCAGGACCCCTGTGGCCTGTGACTGCTCTCCACCCTTGGCTTAGGGCCTCATCCCCAGGCCAGCACAGTCACTGCTAAGGCTTCTAGACACATAGACTCCCGGGTTATTAGCAGGCAGCTCCGGCTTCCAGGCTTTGGTTTTGACATTGTTTATGGCTGCAGGAGGAAACGGCCTCTTTAGTCCTCGTGTGGGGGTTGCAGTGTGATGCTAGCAGTGGTGGGGTCCTCATTTGCCTGGGCAGATCTTCCTCCCCAGCCCTACACCCAGAGCAGGCAGCTTGCTGCCCTCTTGCTTTGCTCTGCCCTGAGCAGCTGGATTCTCATCTGTTGTTACTTTGGCTCTTTTATGTTGTAGAAAAGTCACATAGAATATCAATGAAGGCTTTGTTTCTGTCTCACATAGGAAAACAGAACAAGTAACAAATGAATCAGTTTTTCTGACAAGTTGTGATTTCTCTGTAAACCAACTTAAAGAATGGCTATTGCTTCCTGGACTCCCCCCCCCCCCCCAGTGTCAAATGCCAAATTCTACACCACTGACAGAGGCCAAAATGGCCAAGTGCTGGTCTCTGTCCTCCAGGGAGCAGTGATGCCCTGTAGCTGAGCAGGCTAGAAAGGGTTGCTGAAAGCAGGGGTGGGAATCAGGAGGAAACAGGTCACCCCAGCACTCTGAGTTGGGCGTGAATATTACTTCACTCACCCGTTCCTGTCCATGCATAGGGCCCAGCCCAAATTCTCCTCTTCCAGAGGTTTACAGGACATCTGTATCCAGGCCTGAGATGATAGTATCTTTTATCCTTCTTGTCTGGCAGTCTCCGACACTTCTACCCCAGAGTGAAATCACCTGGATGCCTTGGGTTTACACAGGTGTCCGTATTGTGTACCTTCTAGGACACTCACCTAGTCAGAGGCTGGATGCACATATGGGCCCTTGGGATTGAACAGGATGGATTCTGCAGTTAGAAAGGGTTTCAGGTTGCTGAAAGTGACTTTGCATCATTCAACAACTACAGCAACAAGCCAGTAGCCTTGTGTGTTCTCTGCTTTCTGTTAGGCACCAAGTCTCCCAGGATGTAGGCCTGTGTTTATCATTTAATTTTTAAGGCTCATTATACATCCCAGACCATCTCAGATTCCAATCCCCCTGCCTCAGCCTCCTGAGTAAGTAGCTGGATTACAGAGGTGTGGTAGCATACCTAATCTTACTGTCCTCTTTTGAAATTACTCCTCCAGAGATCCTACGGATCATTCAGCTGGACCTTGACCTGAAGTACAAGACCAACATCCGAGAGCTGTTCGAGGAGTTTGACAACTTCCTGCCAGGTGCTGTTATCGGCATTGCCCGAGAGATGCAGCCAGTGTACAGGTAGGTGCTGGCTGTTGGAGGGAGCCCCTCCCATTCTGCCCTCTCTTTTGCCACTTATGGCTGCTTGGGTGCAGCAGCATGTGGTGTTTCTGTACTTGGAAGCATGTCTGCTGACTCTGGCAGGGAGGGGGTCTGCTCCAGAGCTGGAGAGGCTGCCCCCCTAGAGTGGGGGATGCTGGGACTTTTTTCTTCAAAAATCCCAGTTGTTTAGGTTATTGGCTCTGGTTAAGCTCACAAGATTAAAAATCCTAGGCACATAACATGACACATAACAAAATATCTTGGGGTAACTCTAACTAAACAGTGAAAGACCTTTATGATGAGAACTTTAATCTTTGAAGAAAGAAGTCAGAAAATGGAAAGATCTCCCATGCTTTTGGATAGGTAGAATTAACATATTAAAAATGGGCAGTCTTACAAAAACCAGTGTACAGATTCAATGCAATACCCATCAAAATCCCAACAAAATTCTTCACAGACCTAAAAAGAACAATACTCAACTTCATATGGAAAAACAAAAAATCCAGGATAGCCAGAACAATGTTGTACAATAAAGGAACTTCTGGAGGTATCATGATCCCTGACTTCAAACTCTACTATAGAGCCACAGTACTGAAAACAGCCTGGTATTGGCATAAAAACAGATAGGAGGATCAGTGGAATCAAATGGAAGACCCAGAAACCAACACACATCTACGAACACCTGGTTTTTGACTTCTTTGTTAAAAGTATAAAATGGGCAAAAAAGAGCATATTCAACAAATGGTGCTGGCATAACTGGATATCAACATGTAAAAGAGTACAGATAGATCCTTATCTATCACCATGCACAGAAAGCAAGTCCAAATGGATCAAAGACCGCAACATAAAACCAGCTACACTGAACCTCATAGAAGAGAAAATGGGAAGTACACTTGAATGCATTGGCACAGGAGACCAGTTTCTAAATATAATTCCAGTAGCACAGACACTGAGAGCAGCAATTAATAAATGGGACCACCTGAAACTGAAAAGCTTCTGTAAAACAAAGGTCATGGTCAACAAGACAAAATGGCAGCCTACAGAATGGGAAAAAATCTCCACCGATCCCAAATCTGACAGAGGATTGGTCTCCAAAATACACAAAGAACTTAAGAAACTAAACATCAAAATATCAAATTATTCAATGAAAAAGGGGGTACAGACCTAAACAGAGAACTCTCAACAGAGAAATCTCAAATGGCTGAAAGACACTTAAGGAAGTGCTCAGCATCCTTAGCCATCAAAGAAATGCAAATCAAAACAACTCTGAGATACCATTTTATACCTGTCAGAATGGCCAAGATCAAACATACTGGTGACAGCTTATGCTAGAGAGGATGTGGAGTCAGGGAAACACTCCTTCATTGCTGGTGGGAGTGCAAACTTGTACATTTACTTTGGAAATCAGTACGGCAATTTCTAAGAAAATTGGGAATCCATCTACCTCAAGACTTTTGGGCATATACCCAAAGAATGCTCAATCATACCACAAGGTCATTTGCTCAACTATGTTTATAGCAGCATTATTCGTAATAGCCAGAACCTGGAAACAACCTGAATGCCTAAAGCAAAGAATGGGTAAGAAAAATGTGGTACATTTACACAAAGAGTACTACTGAGTGATAAAAAATAATGACATCTTCAAATTTGTAGGCAATGGATGGAACTAAAAAAATACTGTGTGAGGTAACCCAGACCCAGAAAGACAAATATAATATGTACTCACTCATGCGTGGCTTTTAGACATAAAGCAAACGATAACCAGACCCTAGAGAACCTAAACAGCAAAGAGGACCCTAAGAGAGATATACATGGATCTAAGTAGGAAGGAGAAAAAAAAAACAACAAGATCTCCTGAGTAAATTGGGAGTTTTGGAGCCATGGGGGAGGGGAGGAAGGAAGGGGAGAGAGGAAAAAATATGCAGCTCAATAAAACAATAAATAAAATTTAAAAAATCCTAGGCTTTGTCTGGCAGCGGTGTCAGGATTTCCCCTCCAGCCTGGCGAGCTGTGTTTTCACTGACCCGCTGTTACTGTGGCTCTGTCACACCAAAGGACAGTGGGTGGACAGTCGTGCAGAGGGAGCAGCAGAAGCAGCTGAGGACACTGGTCAGGGTAAACATGCACTTCCTCCCAAGGTGACACTTCCTTGTCAAGTGGTATATCACAGAGAAGCCAGGAGACATGCTCAGAATGTTCTCTACACCGCTTAAATGTTTCTGACAGCAGAGTGGTTAAATAAAATGTCTCTACCCAGTTGAGTACTGTATAGCAGGAAAAGAAAGAACACGCATAGCTTTGTATGATGATAGGCAAGCAAACACCAAGGCTAAAAATCACAGGGAAAACCAAGGAGATGCTCTCCAAAGCCAGCACAGGTCTTGGGGACAAAGGGGGTGGTGCGGTGGTGCTTTACTCCCCGCCATGGTCTGCATGTGTTGCACGTGTGTTATGTTTGGGGGGGCGGTAAGAATAGCAGAAGTAAGTTTGTGTTCAGAGCCAGTCACAGCTGAGGTCAACTCACCCCTCCCCACCCCCACCTCTGCCTGGTAGATTGACAGCCTCTCCCAAAGCCAACTTTGGTAAAGTTTGCTCCTGAAGACCTAGAATTTGTCTTCTTTGGGCTCCTGGGGCCCTTAGTTCTGTGCCGCCTTGTGCTGGCTCAGATACTGGGAGAAGTCATCAGAGAGCTGCCAGCCTTGGCATCTCTTGACTCAGAGCTGAGTTTCCCCCAAGGACGGAAGAGGAGGACAGCCTGGGTTAGTGGTGGCTCTTTGCAGTCTCAGATCTTGTAACAGGAAATTCCTGCGAAGCCTCAAATGAGCTGAGAACTCCCAGGGCTTTGTGGGCTGTCCCCTTACATAATGCTGACTCAGGTTCCCCAGAGGCAAACCTGCCATGTGGACTACAGAATGTGAAGTTCTCAAGATTGGGTTCCAATCCTGAGGCCTCTCTCTCCAGCTTTGGTGCTCATGGCTCCTCCACCCTGCTCTACCTTCAGCCATTGTGTGCAGTGAATCCCCTCCTGCTCAGACCCAGGCCCTAGGACATTTACACCGGCTGGTTATCAGATGGTTACATCAGCAACCCCTGCACCACAAGGTTGGCTCTTTATAATACATTAAAACCTCATCACGTTTGTTACAGATAATCTTGGCCAAATTTTTGTTTTCTGCAGAACTAGACTTTTATAATGATAGAACTTAAATCAGTTTAATTATCTGGCCTTCCCAGAAGAAACACCTGAAGGGTGGTGGATTCAAATTAAATTTCCCTTACTTTCCGCATTTTAATCATTGTGTGCAGTGAGGACCATGAGAACCTGCTACTGGCAGAGCCTTAAGAAAGGTACTCAGCCAACATGCATTGACCCTCAGCCGTAAACTACCCCTACAGGTCGTAAAACACTCATAATAAATCAAGGCAGCAAATGAGTGTCCTACACTACGGTGTCCAGGGATCACCTGTTACAGTGTGTGTGTTTAGTGTTTGCTGGGCCTGAGAATGGCTTGGCTGGTGGCAAACTAGGAACATAGTATACATGCATTTGCGGTTGTATGTACACATGGCCTTCATCCGTATGGGAATGGGAGAGCCCAGGGACCTGGAAGATCATTGATGGTTCTCCCCTACTTTGGAGACCCGACTGGGGTCCAGGGAGGGAGACTGGGGCTGGGGTGATAGGAGGAAAAGGTCGGAAGAAGAGAAGAGTCCAGTTAATGGTACCTACACAAGTACAGGTGAAGCTGGGCCCTTCTGAGGGGATGCTGGGCCCCTGTTCCTTAGACATGGGCAACACAGTTTATGGGGAACCCACAACTTGGGCATCAGCCCTGTCTGTTGCCTGCAGACTCCCTCCCCTAACAACTGGTGCTCAGAGCCCTCCCCAAGTGGCCAGATGTGATGTGGACAAGTTGCTTGTTACAAATGGAGTCTGATAGCATCCTCAGAAATGGATAAGAAAATGCTGTAACCCTGGATGCATCGTGACTGGGGAAGTGAGTACGCTTGGTTCTTGAAATTCACTGAGCAGGAATAGACTCCAGTCCCCCAGCTGTGTGAGTTTTATAGTCACTTGTCATACAGTTACTGCACTTCAAAGGGCACACAGCAAGTCATTTTTTATGATGGCTTCCCCTCTATTGTGAGTCGTTAAATGTCTCAGGCTTACAGAAGGGTGGGGAGAAATGCTTCCCGCCATGCATTTGACAAATGGCTTTTTCACATTTTTTTCCCCACAAACACATCAAACTGACTGCTTTCTGGACAGTGCTGCAGGGTCAGGGAATGTTGGAGTATGGGTAGAGGATGCTTCCCTCCGTGAGTCCCTGTCTCAGTTTGGTCGAGTCAAACCAAACCTTGACTTTCTTCATCTGAAAATCAAGGACCCAGTCATCTTGGATAGAATGCTGCCCTTCCCTCCTTTGACCTTTCTGTGCAGCCGTGTCTGGAATTGGACCCCTGATGAGCTTCTCTGTGGTGCTGTATGACTGGAGTGGGTGTCAAAGGGAAAGAGACCCGTGGGGCCTGCTCTGCAGACCCACACCTGAAGTGTGCAAGCATGACCTTGTGGGGTGGCTTCCTGTGATGCATTGGAAGTGCGGGGAGCACTTGGGCCTTCCTTATGTGCATCCTGTAGAATTCAGTATGACATCATAGGAACAGCTCAAGCGGCTGATGTAAAGGCAATGGCACCAATTAGCTGTGGGATGTGCTGCAAGTCACAGGATCCTCTGTTTTTCCTCTGTGTGGAGAGAGCTGTCTGTCTATCACCTATCCATCTATCATCTGTCTACGTGTCTACCTATCATCTGTCTTTCTGTCAGTCTATCCATCAATCATCTAACTATCATCTTTGTTTCATGAACTCCTATTCTATATGACCCCTAACTATAGCAGGTGCCAGGACAGGACGCCAGGGATGTAGAACTTGCAGTTAGTACCAGATATTGTTTCGTGTAATAGTGTGTTCTAGATAGTGTATGCACACACCCAAACTGAAGTCATTTGTTGTTTATCTGAACATCGCATCCAACAAAGCACCTTATTTGTTTTTCCCAAGTTTCTCTGACCCCATTTGGAAAATGTCTTTCCAGCAGAGGTGAGTGATCTGACTTTCCTTCAAGAGCCTGGGCAGGAACAAAGGGTATGAAAGTGGGATATGCAGGGTAACCAGGGCTAGCGTGAGTATGGTCTCTGCCTCAGAGTGCCTAGCTCAAGGAGGACCACCCTGCAAGGAGCTAGGAGCCAAGCTGGCCCAGGTCATTGAGTAGGCCGTAGTGCCAGGCAGCCTGGTAATGCAGTGACTTAGCTTCAGGTCTCTGGCTTCTGCTAACCCTAGTGCTTGACAGAGAGAAGACAGGAGCCTGAGCGGCAGCAGCAGGTTACTTTACCTTGGAGCTTGTCACCTGAGAAGCCCCTGAATGGCAGATTTATTAGTAGGGGCCACTGTGTCCTGGAACAAGCCCAGGCACACCATGAAGCTGTGGCAGAGCAGCAGGGGGTCCTGTTAGTTCATGCACAGAGCCAGGAATTTGCTTTTGTGTCAGTATTTTCAGTGTCCGTTTCTTCAGCTCTTGGATCACATGGCTACTCTGTTGACAACCCTGTGCCAGCCTTGCCTCCTTCCAGATGCTAGGATGAACATGCCTGCCTCGCTTCTCTGCACTTGGCTTAATCTTTCCTGAAACTGGTACAGGGCTCTCAGGGGCATGCTGGGTAGGAAGGGAGGACATGGACAGATCCCACTGCTGCTGTTCTACAGTCATGGCTTCTTGAGAATTAGCTAATGTCTCTGAGGTTAGTTTGAGAAATAGGGATTATAACATTGTTCTCAGCAGAGCTGATAGGGGATTAATTTAGATGCTATATTTATACTTCCTGGCAGGAGCAGTGTTACCCTGAGTCCTAGCTCAGCCACTGATGAATGTTGTGGTATGAGGGGAGGCACTTAACTCCCAAGCCCATGTTTTCTTGTACATGAAGCTGGGACTAAGGTAATGTTAGTAGTGCCCCGCCTCTGTGTGAGGAAGTTCTTACCTGCCATACATGCTTGCCTCATGGGGAAGACTGAGAAACTATAAATTCTAGCTTCCTTGCTACTGAGATTGTGTAGAATTCCGTGTTCTCCTTTTCCCTCTTCCCCAAAGAAAACAGTCTCATCAGTTCAGCTTCTGTATACACCGGATTGTCCTCTTGCTGCACACTTTCAGTAAGGTGGCGTGTTTGCAGAACAGAAGCTAACCGTATTACAGGAGACAAGGATCTGTCTACAGTGATTCTTACATCTTAAATTAACCCATTTCTATTAATCTGTGTATTGCCACGAGGCTGTGGCTTACCAGTAATGTTCTGGCATCTTCTTCAGCGGCTACATGGCATACATGGCATCTCTTTGACTCCACCTTCTCTCTCTTTCTCTCTCTCTCTGGATTTCCTTCTTGACTTTACTTTGCTAAGCCGTTGGCCAAAACAGCTTTATTCATGCCGAATAAATGTCTCTCTGAATGAACCGTATTAGCAACCTAGGCAACATAAAAGACTTGGGGAGGGTGGTTAGTGGCACGGATAGCATAGCTGAACCATGGTGGCATGTGTGTGAAAGGAACCTATGGCAAACAGCGTGTGGAAAGGACTGAGTTAAGTGATGAGCTGTGTGCAAAGGATAGACTACAATGGCTCCAGGGCCACCTCAGACACAGGATGTCTTAAGATGGCTCCAGGGCCACCTCAGACACAGGTTTCAGCTGCTTTTCTCCAGTGACAAAGTGACATGGAGGTTCAGTTCCCAGCCAGCCCCTGTACCTCCAGGTTAGCAACAGAATTGATTTTACTAAGACATCAAGTGTTCAGACTGAGCTTGGTTTTGAATTGAGCACCTTGTGTGTACAAGCCTTTTACTGTTGACTATGGAGAGTCCCTGGGCCCCTTCCTTTGTTTGAGAGTGGCTGAGTTCAATACACCCCCCCCCCCATCCCATCTAGGAGCTGAGTTGTGAATGTGCCATTATTCGGGAACTTGGCCCTCACAGCTGTCCCCATCCTTGGAACTTTTGTATCACTATATGTGAGAAACAAGCTTATGGTGGAGCTAGAGGTGCTCAGCATGTAATGAATGGCCCAGATGCGTGCTGTGTCCCTGCCTGTGCAGATGAGCTCTCGTTATGAGACTGGCGCATTCTGATGGACTTTCACAAATGGAAAGTCATAGAGACGCTCCTGGGACCTCATTAATGTCATCAGTATGGAGAAAGGTGCCGTGCATATGACTGCTTCTCTGCCTCCACTTGATTCCCCTTGGCCCTGTAAAAATACTTACTGCCTCCCTTAATAAAATGAAGCCCACTGTCTGCATGGAAACCCTTTCTCTGCTGCCAGAACCACCCTATCTCCACTGGCCCAATGCTTGTGAACTTGAAACTATAAAAAGGCAATATGACCCCAGCACTCTACTCGGACTGTCAGGGAACAAGATTTTTATGTTCATAATAATGTAATTGCAATTCATTTCAGAGAGCTGGAAGATACTCTTGAAGCAAGACGAAGGTTAAAAATTAGTCTTACTATTTAGAATAACCAGAATAGAAGAGGGACACCCACATTTCTTTGACTGTTTCTTCTGCCAAGTTGTTAGCAGGGTTTGGGAGGACTAGAGTGTGACCCTGTCTACAGCCACCCTCCAGACAGGCTTCATCTTCCTTTGGCTGTTGTCCAAGGTTAAGCATCAGACTGTGATCAAACAATGCACGTTTTCATATGGGGAGAAGTAGAGTCCGTTGCCCTGTTTGGCTCAAAGGAGATTGAAATGGCTGGGAACAGCTGTCTGATCTGCCTTTGCTAGCCAGAACCCAGGGAACTCTGGGGCACAGAGCACACGGATTGCGTGTGTGACGAGCTGTGGCATGTAGGTGCCTCCCAGTCACCTGTGCAGACCGTGCTGGAAGAGCTCCAGTCCCACACCAGAGTGGACTATTTATTGGTGCTGGTGGTGGTTTTTGTTTTAAGTTATGAAGTGAGAGGACATCGGATTCATTCCAAGGATCAAAAGGTGTGGGGGGGTGATATTCTGGTGAATGTAACTTACTGTAATAGGCAGAAGGGTCCTTCTGTGACTCAGAACTTAGGATACAGCCTTGAAAAGTGTAATTTCAGGAAAATACCTCCAGGAAGTAATGCAAGTTCTTGAAGATATATATATATATATATATATATATATATATATATATATATCATGAAGGAGAGGGAAAGGAGAGCAATTAATTGGAGATCCTTCTATGACCGGATTGTTGAATGGTGTTTCTGAATTTTTTGCTTTGGGTGTTGTTTTGGTTTTTCCTTTCCTTTCCTTTCCTTTCCTTTCCTTTCCTTCCTTTCTTTCATTATTATGGTTTTTTACATGAATATTGGCCCAGTGTTGTCACATCTGATTTTTCTTTTAAAGAGATTGAAGTCTCTGTTGGGAATGTTTAAGTATTAACAATTAAACAAGCAATCCACTAGCTAAACAGAGCACACCTGCGTGACAGATGGAGCCCAGCCACTGCCAGGTGAACCTGATAGAAAGCTCACACTTGCTGCCACCCTTGGCCAGGACTCTTGGAAGCTTTAGTTAGCTTATCTCAGATGCTGGTGCTGATGGTTTCTGGGTCCATTGGTTCTTCAAATGTTTTCTCCCATTCCTTGAAATAGTTGTTGATTCTTATTGATAATTTTAAAAATTCTATTAAATGTTTTTTAAGTAACCTCAGACTTAACTAATAACAAAGCACTAGACCAAGCAAAATTCCTTTCCAGGAATGTAGTTCTGGAAGAAAATAGAGTCAGTCAGTAGACTCTCCATAGCTTGCCTGTGTTCTCCTTAATCTGTAGATGAGCATGTTCCAGGTCTGAAGATGCTTTGCGGAGGTTGAGGACCTAGATGGGAAAGGAAGGGAGGAGAGGAATCCGTAAGAAGGTGGGTGGGAGAAAGGTTGGGGTGATGGCAGCGGTTACATATTCCCTGCTTCTCATCACCCTCCCATCCGCTGATGCAGAGAAGCCTCTGCAGACTTGCGCCCTAAACTTCACTGCCTGTTCAGCTTTGACAGTGTGGTTGCCTAGTGTGGCCTCTGCACCTAAGGCCTAGGTAGAAGGCATCCCTAGGCTCTTCTCTGGCTTAGGAAAAGTGAGAAAAGTGTAGGTTTGAGAGGATTGGCAGCCTTATATTCAGCTCCCCTGCGTCCTGGGGCAGAGTCCCCTCCTTTGGAATTTGTAGCATGTGTCTGCATCTAAGGATAATACAGCCTTTCCCTAGAACATCTAAACACATTATAGCCCCTGCCCCAGTGCTCGGGCCTCATGGAATGACCTCACACCTCTGTCCTTGGTCATTTGGGAGAGCCAGATGTCTGCTCCAGCCTTTCCATGTCTCTGCAGCAAAACAACTTTGATTACTTTTCCTTTCTTAGTGGTGCTGTGATCAGCGTGGGATTGCCTAGAGTTTTGAACATCAAGAAATCTTAGTGGTGAGGGTGAACTATATTCAGGTAGGCCATACATAGCGTCAACACTGGTATATGTACAACATGGCGTAGATTACAACATCTCTTACCATTAAAGTTGCCCTGTAATGCCATCTGCTTGCAACCTATCTACCCATCCACCCATTCATCGGTCTGTCCATTCTCCCATCTTCATCCTTCCGAGGTGATAGAATTTATTGTGGGTAGAAGTCCCCTTTAGTCTGAGTTCTAGAGCCTGCCTCTTAACCACTCAGGAACCCCATTTAACTCTTTTCTGCAATCTCAGCCTCCTGGTATGGGAGCTTAGAGTGTGCTGGGAATCAGCGTGGGTTTTCCCGTGGAGGGTGTGCTGGGAATCAGTGTGGATTTTCCCATGAAAGGGGCTGCCCGCATTGCCAGTCTCTAGAGATGGCAACCAGTGGTGCTTTGCCTTCCTGCCTCTTTCCTGTCATGAGCTGTCTGGTGCTCCTCCCTGGTAAGTGCAGCTGTTGGAGGAGGTTGAGAAGGAGGTTGGGTTGGCGACTCACATGATGCCCTTCCTAGTCAGCTTCCTTTCTTTCTCGTAGCTGTCACTGTGCTTTAGGAGATGGCAGTCCACGCTGCTTAGGAATTCATTATGTATCCCTAGATAGCCTCAGACTTGCAGCAATTCTCCTGTCTCAGCCTCCCAAGTGCTACAATTACAGGTGTGAGTCTCTATGCCCAGCTGCTTCTCTCCATAGGATTACAATCTCAGGATGGGATACCTGAGCGTGTCTTCTTTCATGTTAGAATCTCCCCTGCATCATCCATGATTTATCTGATCTCTGCTTAATTGTCCTGCTATGGGGGACCTGGTAACTTCTGAAGCAATCCTTTATTTTACTGCTGGACAAGTTCATGGGAATGCAGTCCTTTTTTAAAATTTATTTTTATTTTATATGTATTCATGTTTTGCTTGCGTGTATGTCTGTGTGAGGGTAGGAGATCTTGGAGTTATGTGAGCTGCCATGTAGGTGCTGAGAATTGAACCCAGGTCATATGGAAAAGCAGCCAGTGCCCTTAACCGCTGAGCCATCTCTCCAAACCCCCACAGGAATGCATTTCTGTATGTTAAACCTGAACGCCTGCTTCCCCATGTACAACTCACTGTCTCAACTTGTGGTCTCTGAGGTCATGTGGATCAAACCTGCACTCTTCCCCGAGAAAGTTTCGTTTTCTCTGGGTTACCCTTTACTAGGGCTCATAGTCTCCTTCCCGTGTCTACTCCTTCTGGAGCACTGGCCAGCTGGACATGTGGATGGACAAGCTTCTGCTGTGGCTCTGTGTCCCAGAGGCAAGAAGGAGGCCTCTCTGAAGTGAGCCTGTGCATATACACATTTCTTTTTTAACCTGGGTAGCAGGGTCTGAGTTTGTGTCTTTGCTGAGTCCGATCCTGGCATCCCGGAGGCTGACATGGTCATTTCCAGAGTGCACTTTCCCAGCAACTCATGGCCGCCAGCCTGTGGTTGAGCCGTGCTCTGGGCAGGGAAATCCCTTGGAGTCCTGATGACCAGCCAGGGGCATGCTCTTGTTCTGGGTGCGGGGACCGGCAAGGACTTCAGGATGTCAGAGGCTGTGGGAAGGAAGGGACAGAAGGAGACAGTGTTGAGTTTGGCGGTATCTAGAAAAGATGTCTGGCGTTGTTGAGACTTGCCAGGACATGGCTGCCCATAGCACAGTTGTTTTCCCTTCCTCACTTGTACTTCTTCTCTGTTTGAATCAGGTTTTCTGTGGGTCTGTCATTTCTTTGGTTGGTGGACTGGCTTGGCCATCCCCACAGAGCCAGGCAGCATGTTCTGTCACCTTTTATTTTTTCCTCATCAACCCCACCATGCCGCCTTCTCTCCCTGCTATCTGTGCAGACAGATACCATCCGGGTTCCCTGCAAGGTCTGAGCAAAGTGTTTGATTGAGTTAGTTCCGAGAACTCTGTTCCCCAGTGCACCCTGACAGCTGCAATTCAAGGTCATGGACACCTGCTATGCCTTCCAAGAATTTTCTATGGCTGCTCTGAGACCAACCAAATGCCTCTATTGTCATATAAGTTGAATTTTGGAATAGAAGTGAACTAAAGCCCTAGATCCCTGTGGTTTGTGTCTGGACTAATCTAGAGTCTTGAGAACCTTGGGCTTGGATACACAGAGTTCTAGTATGACTCTCTTTTGCAGGGATCTTGGGGAGCCTGGCCTGCTGGGAGGTACTGGAAGTTGGGGGTCTTGGTATTTATAGGAGAAGAGCCCAGCTAACATGTTATAAACTGGGTTACTCCCTCTATTTTCTCTGACTTCTGCTGAGGGCCCGCTCAGAGCCCAGTGGGAAGTCAGGGGCAGAAGCTGGAGTCAGACTGCCTAAGCCTGAATTCCAGCCCTGCGTGACTTTGCCCCAGCTATTCAATCCAAGTGTACCATGGACATTGTATGCCAGTATGCTTCTCAGGAGGATACTGGGCCGTATGAGTTAAATGACTTAATATTTGTCACATGACTAAAAGAATACCGGGCATGAATGTTGGGCAAGCACTAGAAAAGTAAGGGGGCTGCTCAGTGAGCCACGCAGCTTACTGACTTGAGAGCCTGTAAACAGCAGGCGTCTGCCTGTGATGTCGTCTGTAGCAGAGATACTTAGACATGAAGTGCTTCTAATTCTAGAGGTCCAGCAGCTGATTTTCACAGTACAGTTGTTTCAGAATCCACTAATAGATGCTGTCACTTAGGAAATTCTCTCTCCTAAAGGACTTTTGGTCACGTTTGCCCATAGCACTTCCAGAACTTTTGATCACCTATAGAATTCTTACTGTAGATAAAAGAGCCCTTCGTGGGCCTCTTCCCTGCACAGAGCTGGGCAGGCCTTCTGCAGATGTCAGCTGCTATAACTGTGCTATTCAGGAAAATTAATTTTCCTCTTCTTGTCCCGGCAGCCATCTGCTAGCTCATCAGGAAGGGCCCCCAACTTCCGCTTCCTCCCTCACATTGCTCCTCTGTGATCTGCTTGACTCCAAGGCCTGGGGATGGTGCCACACTGTCATCTGCCTAGCTTTCCACCCCAGGCAGGGCTTTGGGATGACATTCTAAAATTATTTTTGCTAGAAATCAAGGGGAAGATTCAGTTTGCAGAATGTAGATGCTTCTGTGTTCACTAACCAGAAAACCCAGCGTTGTCCAGCAGAGGATTGTGCATGTGACCAAACACTGAGAGAGCAACTTAGGGAGGAATGCTTATTTGAGCTCCTGGTTTCAGTCCGTCGCAGCAGGGAGGGCTTGGTCTGTAATTGTGGCCAACCAGAGGGAGAGGATGCTGGCACTGGCGGGGCCCAGCCTGTGGGATGGTGCCGCCCACATCGGAGGCACCATCTCTCCTTAGTCCTCTCTGAACCCCCATAGACACATCCAGGGTGGTATCAGTCCCAAGCCTCTAAGTACAGAAAGAATGCAAACATGGCATCACCCCAGCTTTCTGCTCTTACTTTGAGAAGGCTCCCAAGAGCATCTTCCCAGTGAAGGCTGATGCCATTAGTGTCCCCAAAGGCCTTCGGTTCCCCTAGTTCAGTTTAGATTAATGGCAAGCAGAATCTACTTTGTGGCAGTGCTAACTTGTACTTAACAACTGTATCACACAAGACAATCACTGTCCTGTGTTACTCTGACTCCACAAGGTCAGCACTTTTCCCATCCCCATTTTATAGGCTGGAAGCAGAGGTACAGAAAAAATGTCCCTGTGTCTCAACCTGTAAATATGGGTTCTGGGCTGAAACTGTGGCCTTCTGACCCGGAGCCCTGCTCTTGATACGGTGCATCTTTGTCCTTGGGTGTAACAGGTTCACAACTGGCCCCACTGATTCCTTACTTCCTTATGAGTGAGGCTCGGTAGCTGGCTCCTCCTAGCTTCACGGCTTCTAGTGGCATCTTCTGGCCCTGCCTGATTCTGACCCCTTCTCTGAACATCTCTCTTCATTTTCTGTCTCTGTTTACTGAGGTCTGTGGAGGATGGTCAGAAGAGATAGTGTCCCCATTTTACAGAATTTGCTTAAAGTCATAAATCGGGTGTGGGGGGAGGCAAGCATCAAGCCAGCTTATTTCCTTTTTCCTCTGATGTCATGTTAGCATCTTTTGTGATAAAAATAGCTTAGGTGTGCTGGGGTCACTGATAACACTCAGTGTGGAGATGTAGTATCACACTCTCAGATTGGGAAAGTCTTCTAAAGAGGGGCTGCCCATTTCTCTCATATGACTGTGTGTGACTGCAGGGGAGGGCAGAGTGTGGAAATTACCAGGGTGGGGCTTCCTGGAAGAATCTTATGTGTAGAGTGGAGCTCGAAGGGATGCATTTTCCTGCTGCAGCAGATTTCAGAGCCACTCTTTTGTGACTGCTGATTTGTGCACTTTGCTGCAGTTGCAGAAATAGCCATGCTATCAATAGCCAAATGCAATGTGTCTGCTCAGCGCAGAACAACTGGCTGCCAAGCCAAGGCTACCCAGGCTTGGGAGGCATTGACAAGGACATGGAGCCAGGACTGATAAAACAGCTAACCATATTGAAGATACTAAGGTGGACACAGAAGACCGGAAGTGGGGGCAGGGCTAAGAGATCTTCCCAGCTTGTTTTGTTCTAGTTTTAGAGCGATTGAGTAGTGTCAGGGTCAGATCTTTGGCATTAGATGCCTGTACAGTCAGAGGCTCCCAGTGATGGAGAAGAAACAGGCTACTGAAAAGGGGGGTTGTCCTTTGTCTACCCGAGCTCAGGCTGTAGTAAAGAGAGCCAAGTGGCACCATAGAGGGAGGTCCCCACATGTTACCACTTGTAGAACTCATGGGCCTTGGTTGTGGTGTTGAATCCATAGGCCCTGAGCTGAGCTTGGCATTTCTGCCACATTGGACTCTGCCATTCCATACCCTTTGCAGCTCAGAGGATAGAGCCACACCTGGTATAGCAGGAAGACCCCTGTGTTCCGGCTTCAGCTTGGTCTGCCCACCTTCTCTCCCCACAAACCCCTCTCTCCACAGCCTGGAGTGGTATTCACGGAGAGCTGTGCTGACACAGTATACCTGTTCACATGTTCAGAGGTGCAGATGCACATCTGATTCCTTCAGCAGCCTGTGGTAGCACATCTTCCTGTCTCCAGGGACTCCTAGCCAGGCATGTCCTTTGCCAGCTCCAGATTATGAGCGCCTCACCCACAGTTGCAGCCTCTCCTCCTGCCCTTAGTTCCCAAAGCATTTTGCTTATGAGCATTCATTGCTCCTACCTGCTGTCTCCACATCCTATCATAAAGCTCTTGAGCTGTCACTGTTCACCCTTATTCATCTGTCTCCCCTTGCACCACCATCCTGGTCGGATGGCAGCCGGCTGCACAGCCCTGTCCTCAATGGAGTTGTTATCACCTCAGTCAGCCACAGAGTGGGCTCTGTAGGTGCTAATGGGTGACCCCTACCTGTTGGGAGGGATGCTTGAGCTATGCCTAGCAGCCCCCAGGAAGGGCACGCACATCTGCTAAGAAGTTTTGAGGATGGAGTACATTATAGTGAGTATTTGGGGTACAGAATGTCAGGAGAGGCATCCAAATGACCAAAAGCTATGATAAGAGGCACTCCATTAGTCATCAGGGAGATGTGACTCCAGTCTACAGTGAGGTGCCAACGCCTGCCCTCCAAGATGGCTGTGATGAAAATGGACAACAGTAAGTCCTAGTGAGGGTGTGAGGAAGAGGAGGTTCTTGCTTACTGTGTGAGGGCAATGGTGATGGAGTTACTCTAGAAAACGGTCCATAGTCCTCAGAACTGAGCATGGTATTACCATATGAGCAGCCCATTGCATGCCCACGATGTACTCTGAAGAGAAAAATGCCTGCCTATATAAAAGCTTTAAGCTTGTATGGACATTCGTATTTGTATTATTAATAATAATAAAAACAAATAGTCCTGTGCCTATCAGTTGATAAACATAGAAACAAAATATGCTGGGCGTGGTGGCGCATGCCTTTAATCTCAGTACTTGGGAGGCAGAGGCAGAGGCAGGCAGATCTCTGTGAGTTTGAGGCTAATAGGGTCTACATAGTGAGTTCCAGAACAGCCAGGGCTACATAGAGAGGATACACTGAGGACATTCGTGGCTTTTGTAGCAGATGAGGATACCTGCTTTTGACATAAGAGGCCCTGTTGACAAGTGCTGACTACCCAGACTAAGCTGTCAGTGTCTATGTAAGTTGGAAAGTAACAGGAGTATCCCCAAGTCAGCCAGTGGTGTGTCTGTGTGCTGTCCCTTCCCCAGTGACATCACAGGTTGTTGGGTATCACGGTCCCTGGCCACACAAGCTCTCTCAGGAGGAGCTCCCAGAAGAGAAAGCCTTGTTAGTGTTAAAGCTTCTAAGGGTGCTGGCAGTCCATTGTGCCACACAGCGGACGGTAACACACGTCCACAGTTATCCCTTTCCATGGATCCATTTGAGACATTTCAGAATTCACCCGTGTTAGGTGATTCCAGAGCTTCCATTTCAACTTTGCTAAGCACCCTCTCCATGTCTCTTCTTCCAGCTCTGATCTCTGAAGGTTCAGATTTCCTGGGGTGTTATGTTAGAGAAGGTTTTTCCTGAGGCAAAGATTTACTGTAGGGCCACTACCCATTTTTCTAGGTGCACCCCACCCAGGCCTCCCAGAGCCTCCTTTCCTGGTGTGCTGCAGAAATCCCCAGGGAGAACAGTTGATCAAGTGGCCTCGGGTTCCATGAAATCCGCAGGGAGAACGGTTGGTCATGTGGCCTCAGGTTCCATTGCAGCAGTGGAACTGCAGCTGGACTGTTTCTGCTCCCTGGGGTGTTTGAGCCCCTCTGCTTTGTGATGGCGCATTGCGTCATGCAAAGCCAGGCCAGCCTCCACCCTATTGCAGTGATAGCTAAGAGGCAGCCAAGCAGGAAGCCGAGCCTCCCTTTGCCAGCTGCAGGTGCTGGGTGGGGTTTGCAAGGCCCATCCCCCCCCAAGGGTGCTGGGATGGATCTACACAGGAAGAGCCTTTCAGGGCTGGTGTTCTGTGCCTCCTCTGCTTAAGAAGACATTCTGTCCCTGCCTGCTTTCTTGCCCTGACGGGCCTTTGCCAGGACTATCATGTCATCAAGGAATGTCAAATTGAAAGGGGCAGTCCAGCTCGTGGGCTCCTTCCTGGAGAGCAGAAATCCATCCTCCAGTACCTTCCTGTCTCGGGCTTGAGGTGAGGCTCAGCACACTGCCTCCCCAAGCATTTCCTGGGCCAATGAATCTATCAATCAGTTACAGAAGAGAATGACTGCCCACTGGCCGAAGGTAGTGTCTCAGCAGCGGTGATGCCCATGGACCGCAAGACTGGAGGATGAACACGTGCTCGGTCCCTCTGCTGCACTGCTGGCAGGGCATCTTCAGCTAGAGTCTGGCCTTTTCATCCAGGCCCTTAAAATCCTCAGCCTGCACAGGCCAAGGGGACTTCTCAACCTTTCCTGTGAGTTTACAGACCTCTACTCACTTAAGAAAACTATGTGCTACAGCAGGTCTGTGATAAAAAGAACTTTTAAAGTGGCCTCCTGGCTTTATCCTTATGTGTATGTGTGTGTCATGTGACCGTTGTCACTACCAGCATTTCTCATTTGCAGACAGTAAAGCAGCTGTTCCTAGATGAAGTTTTCAGGTCCTTCTCATGTCCTCATTTATCAAGGAATGTCACAATCCCACCAGGAGCTTGCTTACATCAAATTTTAATTTATGTATTTCTCTTTGTTTTATTATATCTTATGCTCCATTGTAAAGTTTTTAAAGTAGCATAGAGATGAGGGTATATTTAACATATAGAGATGTATTAAATCTAAAAATAACAAACAAGGAAGATGTCTTAATTGCCTTCACTGAGAATCCAACTTAGCATTGAGTGTCTTAAGAAGCTAAGAAAATGCTTAAACAATGAAGTATGTTTTGTAAGCATGTCACATGTCCCTGAACTCAGCATCTACAGTAGACAGCCCTGGAAGAACTCAGGGACCACTACGGACTGCTTCCCTTAGGACCTGTAAGTCCACACACAAACTGCTTAAAAGAAGAAGCAGTGTGAACAGCAGGCAGGTGACTATGGTGGCATAGGAATGGTGGCGCTGTGCCCTCAGAGGGCAGTTCTGGGAGGATTGGGTACGGGGCTCTAGGTTCCTGGCTTACTTGGTACCTGTACCTGGAGCATGCCCTTGTAGTGGCATGGCCTCCTTTTAGAGCCTTCCTTCTGCTTTCTATGAACACCCCACACCTGAGTGTCTGTCTCAGCTTCCATGCCAGTCCCATACCACTGTAATCAGGACCAGGCAGAAATGAACAGTGAACAATCCCCATGCCCTAGGGCCGTCTGGGACTCTGGGTGTCAGCACCCTAGGAACAGTGTCAGCTGGGGTCCTTTTTCTTACAGCCAACTTAGTCTGCTCTGTCTCAAAGACTGGAGTCAGCACTCAAAAATGACCTGGACTTCTCAGACACTGTCTGCCTTGGTCCCAGGCAGACACATTTTTGGTCTGCTTTCTTCCCCCCAGGGACAAATACCCAGCAGAAACACTGAGGGGAAGAAGGATTAATTATTCCAGCTCACGGTGTCAAGAGTTTAGTCCATTCCAGAGGGAAGGCAAGGTGGCAGAGGCAACTTGTGTGGTGGCAGGAGTCTTTGGTGGCATCTTGTGTGTGTTGAGAAGGATGGGAAGCAGAGAAGCAGGCTGAAATGCTGGCGGGTGTGGCCTTCAAAGGCCTTCCCGTAGTGCCCGGCTGCTGCCAGTCGATTCCTGCCTGTAATGGCCCCACAGCCTTCAAAACTAGGGTCAAACACTCAACCCAGCGCTTGCAGAGGACATAATGGGCATAGTGAGATCTGTCCCATTGAGGGCACAGGTGCCAGAAGAAGATCCCCCATAGGTCAGCGAGGGTGCTCCAACGATTGCCTTAGCCCTTGGCGAACCGCAGCCCCTCCTCTCTGTTCCCGTATCCACACCAGAGGCAGCTCTTTGTTTTTCCTGTCACTTCTTAGGAGAAGGGTCTGTGGTGTAGTCGGCCCCCTCTCTCATCTGCAAGCAAGGTCTGCGGTCTAGACGTGCACTTCTCAAAGTGAGTTCCAAGGAGCCCCAATTCCAATTGCAGATCGTGCCTTGGGAAAAAAAAGGATTTCATGATCAAACAATCCTGGGAAGCTTGGATTGTATACACAATTGCCCCATACACACAGAAATACTAAAATCCCTGGATGTCCAAGCCCCTTATTAAAATGGCATCCCACTTGCTCATAATCTACCCACCCACAGTTAAGTCCTCTGAGGGTCCTTATCATACTCACCGTGGGGCAGTGCTGTGTCAGTAGTTGGTAAGTTGCATTGTTTAAAGACAAGAAAAAGTCCATGTGTTCAGTACAGTACAGATTTCGGTTGGTTAGTTGGTTGGTTTGGTTGGGTTTTTGTTTGTTTGGTTTTTGTTTTTCGAGACAGGGTTTCTCTGTGGCTTTGGTGCCTGTCCTGGAACTAGCTCTTGTAGACCAGGCTGGTCTCGAACTCACAGAGATCCGCCTGCCTCTGCCTCCCGAGTGCTGGGATTAAAGGCGTGCGCCACCACCGCCCAGCTATTTGTTTGTTTGTATTTTCTCTTCTGTTTTTCAGTCTGCAGTTGAATTAATCTATGGACATAGGGCCTATGGACGTGGAAGTCTAACTGTATACAGTGTGTGTCTGCGTTCCCCTCTCGGGAAGTGGAGTAGAGACTGTGAAGCCCTTAAACACACAATCCTGCCTAGATTTTTTGAAGGTAACCTTTTTCTGAAGTCCCCAGAGGTTCAGACATTTGGACATGTGGTCCTCGGCTGCTAGCACCATTTGGTGAGGTGGCACAGCCTTGCTGGAAGACGTACCTTGCTGGGGGTGGGTTTTGAGCATCCACAACCCAGTCACACTTCAGTTTTCTCTCTTCTTAAAGCCTGTGGTTGGATATGTGACTGATCTCTTAGCTTTCTGCTTCGGCCACCATGCCTGTCAGTGGGTCAGTGTCTCCCACAGCTGTGATGGACTCTTGTTCCTCTGGAACCTTAAACAAAAATTTATTTATTCATTTATTTACTTATTTAGGTTTTTCGAGACAGGGTTTCTCTGTATAGCTTTAGAGCCTGTCCTGGAACTCATTCCATAGACCAGGCTGGCCCCGAACTCACAGAGATCCACCTGCCTCTGCCTCCCGAGTGCTGAAACTAAAGGCATGTGCCATGCTTGATTAGCATGTTGTTTATCAGAATTGACCCGATCACTTCTGCCCTGTGACACTTGTTTTTCTAAGGCTATAGAACTCATGGAATCGCAAGGCCACAGGCTTGTGAAGGACACTCTGCCCTATGTGCAGTTGGTATATCCAGGCCAGGGACCAACATTTACAAGCCTTACTCTCCGGCAGTTGGCATGCCAGTGTCCAGGAGGGCAGGCTGTGGGTGTCTTGCAGTGGCTTTGGGGGTGTTTTAAGATACTCACGGTTGTGGCACTGCCTCAGAATTCTCTATCGTGCTTAATTGGTTGTAGCACTAGCAACTCGCCAAGCCATCTGTCACGGGAAACCTGAGCAGTGCTGCACGTGCATTAATAATTCAGCTGACGAGTGTCTTCAGACACAGCCCTTCCAGCCTCTGAACTCATGCAGCGTCACCTGCCCCCAGAGAGGTCCCTGCAGGAGCTCTCTGTTACACAGAGATGCTGATGATTCACATGGTAGTACTTCATGCTCTCCCAGAATCCCCTACACCTCAGCAGCTGGAAGAGGAAGGTTGATCTGAGCTATTCGCACTCTAATTACATCGACCACCTTGATGCCAGTGGGTTTGGAGAGCAGGTCGGCCAATGCCTGTTAGTGGGTGAAGATGTGCTCCCTTAGCTTCGTGCATCTGCCACCAGCTGAGCTTGTCCTGGGGAGTGGGTGCTAATGGCAAGCTTTAGGCAAGCTCTTTGTTCTGGAAAGTAGAGGCTCATCCACTTTGAAGAATGGGGAGCCTGTCTGTTTCTTCCTTACCTTCAGCCTTCAGGAAGAAGAAAAGGCTTTTAAAATTTGGGTCTTGCATATTGAAAATACTGGTGAAAAAATATTGGTGGTATTGGTTCGAACTGACTGGATCAGGTTCTCATTCCCACTTAGTCCACTTAGTAAACTGTCACCCCCGAATGAGAGCATGGGCATTGTCTATCCCAGCTCCTGTTTAATGGCGAAAGTAAGTAGGAAGAGCCAACGTCACTTCAGTGGTCTTTTGTAGAGCTAAGGAGATGCCCAGGCCCCTGAGTCACAGTGCCAGTCCCTGCTTCTGAATACCTGAATGCAATGTCCTTGGACACAGTGATGTTGGGACACCAACTGTTTCTATTTCCCTGGCCCCGTGATGCCAGGGGAAGCATGTCTGCCCCAGGGAGCGGGTTGATAGGAAGACAGTCAGGTTTCTTACATGCTATCAGTAATCAACAATGTAAAATAGTGACTGTCTGTCCTCAGAGCCTTTCCCTGCTACTTTGTGATGTTTGGCAGGTATCTTTTCAAGTTCTCCAGTTCTTGCTATGAAATTGAGCCTGGTTCTTAGGGAAGGATTGTGGAAACCACTCCTTCTCGTCCCTCTGTAGGCCCAGCATGGGACAGTCTCTAGCTAGTGACTGAGCTGAGTTCCCCCTTTCTGTAAAGAGGAGGGAGCAGAGTTTTACTCGACTCATCTGCATTTTAACCTCAATCCCTTGGGCTTCTTTAGGCACATGAAATAGACTGTTTCTGTGCCCCACCCACCATTCATATATTGAAATGCTAACTCTTGAGACAATGATCTGAGGAGGCAAGGCCTTTGAGGATCATTGGGCCCTAAGGGTGGAATCCTGGTAAGTGAGATTTGCACTTAGGAAGAGACCCAGAGCTCTCTCACCTGCCTTGCTCTGAGGACCAGCAAGAAGAGTTATCTGTCAACTAGCAAGATACTGAGGCCACCAGAACCCTGATCTGGGACTTGCCAGCCTCCAAGACTGGACAGCGCCTTTGGTCATCACTCTCGATTTATTGATGAGTGCGTTCAAGTACAGAGAAGGGGTCGCTACCTGCACAGCCACAGAAGGCCAGTTGATGGCAGGACTGCCATGGGTGCAGCCCGCTTCTTTCCACAGACCTGACTCTCAGCTGCTGGCCCTCCACCGCTTCAGTTTGGGACAGGATGAATTCTTAGCTGCAGGCCCAAGAGGTGAAAGGGGTTTGAGGAAGCTTCGCTTTGGGGTCTAAGGAGCTCTGCAGGGCTAATGGGGCTTCACAGTGTGGCATAGGGGCAGGTGGGTGGGAAAGTGAGCAGAGGGGCAGACTGCTCAGGTGACTGTCCCCTGACAGTCTGGAGGTGTGGAAACAGCGTGTGCTGCTGAGGCCCTTGGTGGAGTCCCAGTCAGTCATGGTTGTGGCATGTTCTTCACCATCTGGATAGAGAGATGTAGGCCTCTCTGGTTCTGACTAGGCAGAATCTGTCCTTGCCTTTAGACCTTTCTTTAAATTTTGAGCTTGGGTGGTATTGACTGTTTTTCTGTCCATAAGGCTTAGGAGATGTAGCCCACAGGGCCAGGTTGTACTGTACAGGAAAGACCACATCCTCTGGGAAAGACTGTGAGGCCGGCTCAGGGCCTAGCAGTGGAGCGCCTCAGTGGCTCAGTAAAGCTTCTTGTGTAAAGCAGTCTGGAGGCACAGATAAGAGAGGCCAGTGAGATGTTTCACTGGGCAAAGGTACCCACCACCAAGCTTGATGGACAGCTTGAGCTCATCTCTGGGGACCACGTGGTGGAAGGGTTGTCCTCTGACTTCTAGACACACCCTGTGACCCAACTACACCCATGCCCACAGTCCCACTTGAGTGAGTGTGTGAGTGAGTGAGTGAGTGAGTGAGTGAGTGAGTGAGTGAGTGAGTGAATAAAGAAGCACGGATAGCCTGAGCTCCAAATGTGGTCCCTAGGCATTTAGGCTCCAAAGGAGAGGCTCAAAGCTAAGGCAGCAACTGGACACAGCTCACAGGCCCTAAACCTGTACCTTAGCCTCCAGCACCTGCCAGAAAGCCTCACAGAATCTCACCCGGGAACAGAGTGGAAGCATGTCGAGCGTGACTGTGTGTCAGGGAAGTGATTCCTGGGACTCTTAGCTCCACAGAGCTTGCCTGGGGTGGCATGCAGGAGCTGTCCTCCATGCCCAGAGCCTAGGCAAGGGGATCTGAACGCAGGGATCCTGAAGGAAGAATACTGCAGTAGGTATTTGCAGTAGGATTTGCTTTCACGGGGCCTGGGCACAGCCGGGCAGACGTCTGGAGCACGTGCAGCATTGTCAGGCACACCCTATTTGCCAGATACCACGCCCAGCATTTCATAGGGAGTGTCGCTTAATCTGCACAACTAGTTCTGATTTGATGTTTCTGTTGCCTCATTTTTATGATAAGAAAAGAAAGACACCTACCTAAGGCCACCCCAAGTCCCTGATGAGGTAGAGCCAGGACTTCAAGCAGGGCCAAGCTTTTCTCTGGCTGGATAGAGGCCCTGGAGCAGCAGAGAGGGGCAGGTGTTGGGAGAAAAGCTTCCAAGGAAGACGGACTGACCTCTGCTGGACGTGGTTCTTTTTCTGTCCTGTGAGCAGATCTTCCCATCCTTGGGACCTTGATGTTTGCCTTAGAAATCTAAACTTTTCACTTTCTGAAAGGGGAGAGACTGACCATGTGAGTGTTGACGGGAACATGAGCTAGAGAAGCTGCCAGTGCCCCAGTCATCCAGCAGGAATCCTGAAGGCCCAGCAGGAACTTCCCACCCTGAGCATCCGAGGTCTCAGGACAGCCTGCTGCCACAGTGGTCCCTACCCGGCCAGCTGACCAGGCGGGGGGGGGGGGCCTCCTGCGCCTTCCCTCCTTCAGCTGGAGCCCCTTGCCTTGTTGTTGCAACTGCAGTGTGAGCTCCCCCGCTGTTGTTCTTGGCTGCCTCCCTGTGATCTTAGGACCTTTGAGAAAAGAACAAACAGCTAGGAAAACACAGGATAGTTAAAAAATGTTTGTGAATTCTCTGCTGTGTGGAACAAAAGAGGCATTCGTGAGACTCAGCATTGTCCTGGGGTAGTGAGGATGAAGCAGCCCTTTGAGGTCTGCTCATGGGCTCTGCTCCATGGTGTGCAGCTGATGGTGGAATGCAGCTAGAGACGCCGCCTGGCTCTCCAGTGCCAGGCGCCTACCCGGTGGTGGGGCTGGGAGCTGACTTAGACCGTGATGCCTTTAAACCTCACACCGTTCCCAGCTCATTCCTTTCATCTCATCACGAGAAAGAAGCCGGTGCCATTGCCCAGCCCCAGCTGTTTGATTTGGGCCACTTCACTCTTACAAGATACCTTTAATTGTCCCTGCTCAGCGGAAATGATGAGGTCATATTTATAGAGAAATTATGATTCCCCCAGTGATAGTGTGGTTCCCCTTGATGGATCGTTTGTCTCTTTTATTACGTATGTGTTGTCTCCATTTTACCAAAATAAATCTGAGGCTGCAAGCTGAGAGCTGGCATTGTGCAGCTGTCAGAGTCTTGAAGAAGTGCAGGCCTCCTCAGGTGCTACTGAAGAAGTGCAGGCCTCCTCAGGTGCTACTGAAGAAGGGCAGGCTCCTCAGGTGCTACTGAAGAAGGGCAGGCTCCTCAGGTGCTACTGAAGAAGTGCAGGCCTCCTCAGGTGCTACTGAAGAAGTGCAGGCCTCCTCAGGTGCTACTGAAGAAGGGCAGGCCTCCTCAGGTGCTACTGAAGAAGGGCAGGCCTCCTCAGGTGCTACTGAACGGAGACTAGAACCTCATCTCCACCTCTTTGGGAACTACCAGGGACCTACTATTGTCTTTGTCCAGGAAAGTTTTCTCTAGGAAAGTCTCCAGGCCCAGCCTCTTGAATTCTGAGGGCAGATTATACTCAGAGGTTTAGGTTGTGGTTCCTGGCTCCACAGCTTCGTGGCTGTGCAGACTCAGTGATGTCATGGTGTGCTGTGGACCCAAAAGCATTAGTATTTCTCCAGGAAGGGCTGTGTTGGGGTTATTCGTGGTGCTAGAGAAGGGTAGGAGGGAGCCCAGGCTGGATACAGTTATGCCCATCCTTGTTCTGTGACCACAGTGGAGGGGCAGTTGGCTTTCTTTAGAGGATGGAATTTCCCCTTGATGTTTCAGAAGGGTCTTTAGACTGCCTCCACCCCCGTGCCCCATTATCCCATGTCTCCTGCACACTTTTGGAGGCAACACAAGTGTTCCTTGGGGTGTTCGCCTTTACCTGTCCAAACTGCTGTTTCTGAGGACCAGTAGCTGCTCTGACACCGGAAGATGCAGGAGGTGGTGCCCAGCACCTGCCCGTGGGAAGAGTGGGGCTGCTGAGCAAAGATGAGAAAGCCCAGTGTGTGTGTGTGTGTGTGTGTGTGTGTGTAGGGGGAGGGAGGGAGAGAGAGAGAGAGAGAGAGAGAGAGAGAGAGAGAGAGAATATGCTTTTTCTGTTACCTTGGTGCAGGCTGGAGCAGAATAGGTACCTGAGGAGGGGAATTCAGCAGCTGAAGGAACTCTTCTTAAAGGCACAGTTCTCAGAAAACAGAAGTGTTGTCCAGATCAGAGGGAACTACTCCCACAGACATTTCCCAGTGTTAGGAACACAGTGGCACAGGGCCTGGAAAGCATCTCCCTGAGCATCGTGGCTCAGGCCATCCTTACATGCTGAAGACCTATGTTTAGAACCCTTTCCTATGGCCGCCCATGAGAACTGAGCCCAGCCAAAACCTCAGAGAGTAAGAAGGCAGATACCCGTTTCTGCTGCTCTGGGCCTCAGTGTTTCTCCCCGTGCAGATGCTGATGTAGGCGCACAGCCCATCACCATCAGTAGTTGCTGTTGGAGGGGAAATGCTGACTGAGCACATCTGGTCTGTCAGGGCTGTGGCTCTTCCTTACAGGTGGTCATGTTAGAGAGGAGAGAATGAAGCGTGGATAACATCTCATCTCCAGAGTCAAGAGAACCTTGCAGACAGTGGGGACAGTTGACCGAGATGTCCAGTTCCCTGGTACCTGCCTTTCCCTCTTCCCTTCCACATAGCTTACTGTAGTGACTCAGAATCCCTCTATACATTTACTTTTGCTTAAAAAATCATCTACAGTTATAGTCATTTAAACACACGCAACATACATGTGCAGGCTCCTTTAAATAACACAGCAGGAATCCCATTAATCACCCTCCCCAGTGTTGCTTTTCTGGCTCATCAATATTTCATAACACATCTCTGGAGTTAGCTGGTACACCTCGTATTTCCTTCTTATTTATTCTATAGTATGGTAACCTATATTTTATTCAGTCATTCTTATTTCCATGGGCATTCATTTTGCCTCCGGTTTTTTATTTAATTTATAAGTAATGTCATTATTTATAAATGTGTTTTTGTGTCTTTGTGAATTGCTGTTTTTATTTCCCGGGGTAAATTCCAAAGAGTAGGAATATTGAGCTGAAGGGCAGGTATATTTATAATTTTGATAGATGTTTCCAGGTTGTTCGTTCCATGGACCACATAGTCTTCATTTCCATTAGCCATCCGTGCAGCACCTCCTTCCTGCCCACACTCCAGCTCGGCTCTCATATTCCGGTTCATGCTGGCCTGATGTGTGGGCAGTGGCACCTCATTGCTCTGTGAATTTCCAGTGAGTCTCAGCATCCTTCCCTAAGACAGTTGGCTGTTTGAATTGGTTTTCCACAAATCGTCTATTGTATTCTTTCTCTATCTCTCCCAGTGTTCCTGAGGTGAGAAAGCTCGGGGCCAGGGGTATGATCCAGATGTGTTACCTCCACAGCCTTTAGCTGGACGTCGTGGCTACAGCTCTCAAAACTTTCCCTTCTCTTTCCCTTCAGCAGTTTTTAGAGTCACACCATGTCTTTCCAAGGGTAGGGACAGTGGAAAATTAAGTTAGGAGCAGATGTGAGCCTGCTGTGGGCCTGCTGTTAGTTCCTGCTATTTCTTTTTGGTGTAGCCTGGGACAAGTTCCACCACCACATAAGAAACAGACACTTGATGTTTCAGCTGATGTAGATGCATAGTGTTTGCAGCCTTGCTACTGCCTGGATCACAGAACACAAACTCTCAGCCCTCCCCAAACTGCAGATTCAGAGCCTGTGGTTCATTGGACTCCCAGGTGACTTGTGAGCACAGACCTGATGGACTGTATCACTGTCTCCCTTTATGGCAAGGATACACTAGTTTAAGAAAAGTCACTATACCCAAATCCAGTTGCTTTTCCCTGTGGCTAAGCCATGCAGTCCTATCAAGCCCACACTAAAAACACTGCCATACACTGCAAATACTGGACGTTCACTCACATTCCTGCGCTCTCCTGTGTGACCCAGATCATTGCCAACACTGTTAACCTGTCCTCAGTCTTTCTAGATGCTGGAAGCACCTCTGACATCACTAGTTTTCCCATTGAACTCTTCCTATCAGATCCACCTCCCTCTGACTAAGTACTGTTTCTCATCCTCTAGGCAAGTGAGTCCTGCCCTGGCGTTGACCAGTTGGCCTGCACATGCGCCATCCCGCCTCAGCCTTGAGCTTGATTGTCTTAGCTCTCAAATGAGAACCTCCAGGGCCATCTTCCAAAAAATATGTAAGGAAGCTACATTTTGCTCTTGATAAATGAATCTTCTGCAGTATTCCCAGAAGTCTTTGTGCTATGGCTGCTGTGACCTTTGAGAAGTCTGCCTTATGTCACATGACTTATCATTCAGGGACCACTGTAGGAAAAAGAAATGACCCCAGGTATGTTAAACATGAGTTTAACCCTGGGAATCGGGTGTTTACTATATTGTCTGCAGGGTTAACTGAGGATTCCTGACTGGTCTTCTGAAAGACTTCCACACTGCAGAAGCAGCTGCTGCCACAGCTGGAGGGTGGCCTCTAAACTGAGGTTCAGCAATTAAGGCATTTAGATAAAGGCCACCTTGACCACCCTATTTTTCTAGTAGCCAAGGAGCTACAGGGTGAACTCTAGGTTCAGGGAGGCCATGACTGTGTTGGCCAGCAGTGCAGATGGAAGCTGCGTCCCATCTCGTACACCTTGTGCAACACATCTGATTTCCGACTAATAGAACCTGGCCCTCAGCCAGAGCTGCAGCTGCCTGTAAGTCCAGGCAGTGTACATATCCCCATTCAAGTGTTTTACTAGGGTGATGAAAAGGAAATAAAGAAGCTAGACACACACCTCAGCTAAGTAGAATTTTGACAGTTAGAAATGAATGCAGCATCCTGCCTTGGCTTTCCAAAATTCAGCCTCCATCCAGCCCAAGGAGGTTACTGCAGACTCCATGGGAAGCCCTGGTCTCTTCCCACAGAACTGGCTTCTTTGTCTTCTGCAGGCATCCGTCCCCATTGTACCAGCAAGGGTACACTGCCCTTCCTGTCTGCTTTCTAAGATCTCGAGTCTGCTGCCTTTCTGGGGACAGAAGCAGCCTTTGCTTTTACTTAGTTCTTCTTGACTATATAGTGACAAATCTGACAGACGTTCTATACCACTATAGTATAGTCCTTATACAAATTATATATATATATATATGCACATATAAAGCATGTGTATACATATAACACATGCACACACACAAAATTTATTCTTGTATAGTGACAAATCTGACTAAGGTTCTAATCTGCTCTGGCTTAGGGACCTGTGCCACTGAGATCTGTCCAGCTCTAGTCTTCATTATTGGGTGTGCAAGGTTCTCCCAGCACTGTAATGATCAGGAAGTGTTTCTTGCTTCTGACATGGTTATGTAATAATGGATTTTGGGGGACATATGCATTTCAAGTGCTAGAGAATTAGTGATGGTGTGGGTCTTGTGGGACCCTGGGAAGGGGTTTCAGCTAGTCAGCAGTCTGGGTAGGGAAAGTAGGGCTTGGGGTGAATTGGTTTTGAAATAGGTAGAAGTCAGTGTGCTGTGGGTGATCCCCTGCTGATTCCCCATCCAGAATCCTCTCCTTTTCCTCACACCCTGGTCAGAGCTCTGCAGAACAGGTGTCCCAAGTGACGTGTTTATGACGCGAGGCTATGAAGAACTGAGTATCGTGAGGAGGTTTGGGATTCTTTCCCAGCTCTCCAGGTAGTGGTCATCCCTGGGACTTCAGGCCCTCCACCATGGTGCACAAACGTGGCTCAGAATTTAGGGAGAGCCAGTCTGCCCAGCTAATTTCTGGGGTTCACTGGTAGAGAGAAAAGGCGGCACTCTGTAAAACTGTCCTCAAGAGTTTGGACTGGGTAGTGTTTCAGGGTGAGTTCACCATCACAGGGCAGAATGCAGAGATGTTCGCCAGCAGATTTTTATCTCGCTCTGTTAGCTGAATCTTGGAGTGCTCGTGTAATTTCACTCCCTTGGGTCTGGCACTCAAGGCCTCATGGCCTGGCGTACACTCTGCACTCTGGAGCCAGGTTCACAAATGCTCACTGCTCCCTAAGGCTGTGCCTAGTGTTCACTTTGCTGTCTGTGTGTATGTGTTATTCTTGTCACTGAGGTTTCTTGCTGACTCTTCACTGTCTTCCACAGCCAACTCAGAATGCCTGGGCTCCTCTTGTCCTATCTGAATGTCCTGGGCATCTTTGGACTGCTTCCTGTAGCCATATTTCTTTCTACCTTTTCATTGAGTCTTGGGAATACAGTGTAGGTTTCCCTCCCAGCAGGGCAAACTCGAGGCCTGTAGCTTGTTGAGTAAAGGACTACAAAGTGAAGCAGAAAGCTAATGAAAGAGGGGGTGGGGGGTAGGAGTCCCAGTTTAAGAGAGAGGAATTTTGCAAAAGAGCCAACAGTAGTGTGGATAAAACCACGGGTACTGGATCTACACAGCCTCACCCTGGTCTTTGCTCTAACTCTGAGACTTTGGCAGGCCATCTAACTTGCGTGCCTCAGTTTCCATATCTGTTAGGTAGGAATAAGGATGGAATCATAATAGATTACAGTGAAGATTAGAATATTTAGAATATGTAAAGTCCTCTGAACAGGTCCTGGCACATAGCAAGTGTTAATGTCCCTCAGCACACCCGCCATTCCAGGAAGAATGGTGTAGACTTCCTATAGATGTGTTAGAGGAGGAGCCGGAAGTTGGGGTTGTCAGAGTCCTCATTGTAAGTTCACCCCTGTCTCAATCCTGTGTGGCTAATCAGACGGGGTTCTTGAGAGGGTTCCATCCTTACTACGGGAAGAGAAAAATCTCAGAAAATTTCATCTAACAAGAACCAGCTCTGGCCTGGTCCCATGTGTTGTATCTCATCGACCCCCAAATGTATTACCATCTATCTTATGGGAAGCAAGGCTCAAAAGGAACCAGTCCCTTTTCCAGGATGACAGCTCAGACTCCAAAACCCGTGATCTGCTTGATGGAATGTGTGTGTGTGTGTGTGTGTGCTTGTATGCATGCATGTGTGTGCATGCATGCATGTCTCTGTGCTTATATGCTTGTATGCATGCGTGTGTGTGTGTTCCTGCAAGTAGACTCACTTTGTCTTGCTCAAGAATGAGCAGGATGGGTTAGTGTGGCAAACGTAATGTCCAAGGCTAGAAACCCTAAAGCTGTGGTTAGCCTCATCTCGTGTTTGCCCAGTGTTCAGTTCTAGTAGATAGCAGGAGCCTTTTGCCTAGCTGTACCCTAGATGTCATTGAGCCTTGCTTCCGTCCTCTGCTCAGTTATTTACCATGATTCTTTCCTCACAATAGCTGACCTTGTATACTGATTTTGGATTATTATTAACACCAAGTCATTTGCAATGTATGTATGCAGCAACTGTAATGCTAAGTACATTGTAGAAGAAGTCAGTTCCTAAGCTATTTCTAGCCTGTCCCAAAGGTTTCTCTGTATATGCAGCAAGCTCACTCTGTTTGAACAAATATTACACGAGTAGCTGAGTAAATAATGGCTGCATTTACACTTTTCCCTCAGGAAGCGTGTAGTAAGGCTACTTCTACTTTAAATTGAGTCTATATTTTGAAAAATTCTATTCTGTTGTAACTGCAATAATGCAGTTCTAGAGCTCTCTGGGGACAATATATATTAGCCTTGTCTGTCAACCTTACCAGCCTGAAGACAGTAGATTTCTTTGAGAAAAATATACCATGAAGTCAGCAGCAGAGGTGGTGGATGGATAGGGTGGGGATGGTACCTTATCTCCAAAGTGGTCACTCCTAGTCTGTATCTAGACACATTCGCCATGACAGGCACCCCATTATAGGAAGTGCTGACACCATCAAACATCTGCTCCGGGAGAAAGAGACTAGCTGGGTGGAACGTAAGGCCAGCCAAAAGTTAGTTCACACATCCCCCCGCCCCCGCCTGTCCCTTCCTCCTTTCATTCTCTCTTCTTCTTTCTCCCTCTTTCTTTCTCTCTTCCTTCTCTGACCCCCTCATTTCCCAGTAACTCATGTGTTAATGTTCTACCTCAGAAAGTGACTTTATTGGGGATAGGACCATTGACAATGTCATTGGTTGAGGTGAGATCCATAGGGCAGATTCTGAACCAATCCAGCTGTTGCCTTTTTAGAAAGAGGAAGTTAGGGCAGACACTCATGGGGGGAAATGCCACATGAAATGAAGGCAGAGGTCAGGGCTTTGCTTCTATCAAGAAAGGACAGGCCAAAGATTGTCAGCTAGTCACAGAACACAAGAGACCTGGAGCGTAGTCTCAGGAGGAGCTGGAACTGTAGAGTGGGGGGTTTCTGTTGTTTAAATCATCCAGCAGCCCTAGGAAATGAACACACATCCCCCTTCTCCAGCACGGAGGACCTCAGCACAGTGACGGTGTCTGCTTTAAACAAGGCTGGAATGGAGATCTGCAACCCAGCTTGAATTAGGGGAGTAGCCAGAATGGGGTGATTTCTAATCCTGGATCTGCTAGATTTTAGTTTTTGGGAATTGTACTGTGGCGTTGTGGTGAAAAGTCTACACACAGAGGAGCCAGGCTTGCTGCATCACTGCTATTACTCAGGAATGCTCTGACAGTAGTGTTAACAGAAGGCCATCCTTGGATTTGGTTTCCCAGGGTGAACTACAGAGTTTTAGCCTTCTGTATGTGTGTGCATGCATACACACGAGGGCGTGCCTGGTCATTCATCAGAGACAGATGTAGGAGCCAGAATTGGGGGAATGAGATTGAGTTTCACTTTGAACATGTTTTGCAAACAGGAGATAGATTTCTTTTTTTAAACAAAGAAATATTTTACTAAATCGCAAATGAGGGGAAAAAAGATTTAGCAGTATGCTTCTGAGAGAGGCGGCAGTGGCACCTGGTTCCAAACACTCAGGTGTATCTGGTTGTGTATTTCCATAAATTAATTCATTACATCTCTAGTTACTGTCTCTGCAGAGCTGTTTTCAATACAGGATTATATTTAGTGAAGGAAAACAAAGAGACACAAGAGGCCTATGGCATTGGGCTTGTATCTCTGGCCATCTGAAACTACCTCTCTGAGTCACCGAGATCTCTTGACTGTGGTGTCTGATCTGTAAAGTAAGGAATGAGACTCCACATGGCGAGTGATGTGCAGAGGGCCATTAGAAGTGTCTTCCTGTGTTCAGGTTGATGCGGTTCAAGTGTGTGAAGGTATGTGGCATTGGTTGTGTTTGCTGCAGGCAGGGCCTCTCCCCAGTGCTGGCTGGCACCCACTGGAGAAAGAGGCCCCCCTGTGGAAACTGAAGTAGGTGACTTTCCCATGCCAGGCTTTAAATTTCCCCATTTAAGAAATGAGGTGGTGTTCCCACCATGCCTGTCCCATGAGGAGGTGAGATGACAGTGACAGCCGTGGTGGCCAGCTCGAACTGGGAGGCTCAGAAGGACCGGTTGACAGTTTAATCCTGGCTGCCCTTGATGATGCCCTGGAGCCCACAGTCTTTCTTCCTTCTGAAAGCTGGGAGGAGACAGCATGCTGAGTGATACTGCAAATGGAAGGCTGTGCCAGCAAAGAAAACCAGAGCGCTCTATTCTACCAGGCATGGGCAGATGCCTCTGTGCCTGCGATTTATTTTATTTCCTAATCTTGTTGCCGACAGAAAAAGACTCTAAGGAGTCTAATTTTATTACCATCCAGAGCACTTTATCTGTTGTAGCGGGGTGCCTGGCCAGATGTCCAGGCTCTGAGCATCTCCTTGTCTTCACTCCCTGTCCTTCCAGAGGATGGTCTGAAGGTTTTTCCGTGACCTATAGGTGAGTAATGCAGAGAGGATCCCTCTATGTATCTTGGGGGCTCAGGATGGGAGCCATCCACTTGAGTTCTGATTTGGAGGTAGCTGAACAATGGGGAAACAAATGAGACTCCCATGAGCAGAGCTGGGTTGCTGCTCTCAGCGACCCTGCAGCAGCTTCCTAGACAACACTCTGATCCTTGCTGATCATCCTGTCTGAGCACCCTGCTGTGCACAGCAGGGCTGCAGTATCACCCATTGCCAGCAGGGGTCTCACCTGGGTTGCTCTGGGTTATTAAGCAGGCAACAGATCCTTCTATGTCCTCCTCCCCCACCATAGACTGATTGGCTGAGCCCTGTAAATGTTCAGCCCAATCAGACTTGGATGGCACTTTGAGTCACAGCAAACTGGAGATGGTTAGTCCCATGGGAGAGGTGG
This sequence comes from Chionomys nivalis, assembly GCF_950005125.1. Lineage (NCBI taxonomy): Eukaryota > Metazoa > Chordata > Mammalia > Rodentia > Cricetidae > Chionomys > Chionomys nivalis. The sequence goes on from NC_080088.1 coordinate 63,585,833, forward strand.
CGGGAAGAAGTGCACAATAAATCACCATTCTCCCTCTGTGCAGAGCCTTTGTGAATAACAAGTGGAGGTCTTTTTGGTCTCCACAAAAGCCTTATTATTTTTCCGAGTTATCAGTGATTAAAGTAACTGTTGGTTATTTTCTGTCACATTATTAATAATGACAAGTTGGGTACCAGATGTAAGTAATTCATATTTTGCTTAAAGCATTCCTTCCCCACAAGAATCAATACCTGTGTGGTTTAAATCAACAGCTAAATGCTATGTATATACCAGGGAAATGCTGCCTGGCATTAATCAGAAGTAATTATTAATCATAGTAAGATGTAAACACTGCCTCTAAAAGGGAAGCTTCAAGCTGACTATGGTGTGGTGCTGTTGCCCTAAAGGAAAGAGGAAGCAGCAAGTCCTTAAATGCTGGGACAAGTGTCACGAGGAAGCTGGGGTGCTCGCCTAGTCTAGACAGTGTGCCCACCCTGCTCACCCCAACTGAAGCAGATCTCCAGTTGATTGCTGTGTGGAACATGGTTTCTGGAAACGTCCAGCTGCCTCCCCACAATGCAGCCTAGCAGATAGCCTCTGCAGAAGGAGCCCTTGCCGCCAAGAGCAGACCTGGCATCATGTCGGAATTTTCTGTTTGCTGCTGCTTTTTTCATAAAGAATACAGCGAAACATTCGTAGTCATTGGCTTTAAAGCTGCTGTTAGATGATACCTCGCTGTTATGTCACCCATCACTCTGCGTCTGCTGTGCACAGACACAGTTGCTGGTGACCGAGCTCTCCACCGCGGACTCCTTGTGACACTTTGCTGTCCTATCACCTCTTCCTCCGCTTCTGTTTCTAAAGTTTCATTTCTTCTCATGGTCCATGTCTCCACCCCACCCACACACACTGTGAAACACCATGTAGGTCCCTCATGGTTGTCACAGTGGCACTGTGCTCCTGAGTGGCCTAGGCTCCTATATTCCATTCACCATGAGTCCCTCTCGGAATTTGACTCTAGTTGTCTGTGACTGGTCTTAGTTTTCACTTTGATTACTTTAAGAAATAACACCATATAAAGGCATTTCCAGGGAGGGCTGAGGGGAGGTGACCTTCCTTGAATGTGGGCAGTGCCATTCTCTGGGTCTGACTGAGTAGGAAGAGGGAAAAGAAACTGAGTCAAGTGTCAGTATTGGTCTCTCCCTGCTTTCTGATCGTCTGGGATGTGAGAAGGCGTCAGGCTCCTTCTGCACACTAAGGACCGCTGCACACTAAGGACCGCTGCACACTAAGGACCGCTGCACACTAAGGACCTCTGCACACTAAGGACCTCTGCACACTAAGGACCGCTGCACACTAAGGACCGCTGCACACTAAGGACCTCTGCACACTAAGGACCGCTGCACACTAAGGACCGCTGCACACTAAGGACCGCTGCACACTAAGGACCGCTGCACACTAAGGACCGCTGCACACTAAGGACCGCTGCACACTAAGGACTGCTGCACCATCATCCTTCCCCATCATTACATTCTATACCTTCAGACCAGGAGCCAAAATAAACCCTTTCTTCCTTAAGTAGTGCCTTGTCATAGCATTGAGAAAAGGGACCAATCACTATAATAGAAATAATATAATAATGTATAAAAAGCAAATACCAGTGGCAGATAAACTTTATAGGAAAATTAATACATTCAAGTAACAGATTTAATCAGTGAGTGTTTAGGACATATGATCACGTGGTTGAGTAAGACTCTGAGGTAGGATTATGTTAGGTCTGTCCACCATTAGAATCGAGGTAGTCTAGGGACAGCTCCTGACTTTTAGTAGTCTGGGGACAGTTCTATTGTGTGCTGTTTGAGGACACCATTTGTGTTGGTCACCTGATAGAATGTCACTGCTTTCTTCCACTTTTTTTTTTTTAAGTTACCCAAGTCCTGAGGCACAGCTCTCTCCAGCTGCCTGTCTTGATGAGTTTTACAGGTGGCACTGAATGTGGCCTCTTCCTCCTCTTCTTGAGTCAAGGCGAAGCACAGCATAATCAACAGTTCTTAAAAGGCAAAAAACAAGCCAGGCAGTGATGGCGCACGCCTTTAATCCCAGCACTCGGGAGGCACAGGCAGGCAGATCTCTCTGAGTTCAAGCCCAGCCTGGTCTACAAGAACTAGTTCCAGGACAGGCTCCAAAAACCACAGAGAAACCCTGTCTCGGAAAAAAAAAAAAAAAAAAAGCAAGAAGTGTCGTTTTAAGTTTAGTTCCTGCCTTGCCTTATGATGTGGGATTCCCCTCTGTATGCTGTGAATACCATTGGTTAATAAAGAAGCTGCTTTGGGCCTATTCCTGTTGCAGTGTAGAATAGGGCAAGGTGGGAATTCCAAGCAGCTAGAGGAGGAGAGGGTAGGCGGAGTCAGGGAGACGCCACAGGAGACATACATGCAGGAACCTTGCCAGTAAACCATGAGCTTCATGGTAAAATATAAAATGATAGAAATGGGTTAATTTAAGATATAAGAGCTAGCCAATAAGAAGAGTGAGCTAATAGGCCAAACAGTGTTGTAATAGTGTAGTTTCTGTGTGATATTTGGGGTCTGTCTGAGCGCCTGGGAAACAAACAAGTTGCCACCACCTACAGCCTTACTTTTAAGTTCCTTCTAGGCTCTGAGCACATAGGACTTAAGCCCATGCGGCTTCGGAAGGATCCAGAAACACTCACTACTGGACTCCTCTTTCACTGCCAAGTAAAGCCATCTGATGTGGAAACTAGGCCCAGCCCAGTGTCCCCAAATCCCAGTCTGATAGCCTTTCCATGTAGGACATCCCTCTCTCTCCTGCCCTCCTCCACGGCACTGCCATGTGCCAGCCTCCTGTGAGGGGAGTTGGGAGGACCGTGGAACCATTTCAGGTCGCAGATGTTACCAATCAGACAAATCAGAAAGCAACGCTTCTCACCCACACTCCAGGGTCACTGCCAGGAAGAAGAGAGAAACATGGGTCAGGCTGTGGAGGAAAGGAAACCCTGTCCACTGCTGATGAAGATGTAGACCGAAAGAGTCAGTAAGGAAAGCAGGACACGGCAATTTCCAGAGAAGTTGAAAATGAACTATCAGAATGCTCCTAGGTGTGTGTACGCGAAGGAAAGGAAATCTGTGTTGTAAAGAAGCCCGTAGTCCACATTCACTGCATCACTGCTCCCTGTAGCCAGATGTGGAAACAGCTGGAGTATCTGCAGATGGATGTGTGGATACAGAAAGTGTGGTCAATGTACAGCGGAGTATCCTTCAAAAGAGGATGTTCTGCTGTTGCCACAGCATGAGTACACTGAAGGCCCTCTTGCTAAGGGACAGCATCCAGGCACAGAAAGAAAAACAGCTCCATCTCACTTATACGTAGGATCTTAAAAGCAAAAACTGAGAGTTTGGTACACAGAGATGGTGAATGGTGGAGGTAAGGTGACAGATGAGGCCACAGAACTCTGAGGGTAAGGAGAGGTAGAGAGTGTGTGGGAGGGAAAAGTCTAGAGGTCTGATGTGTGCCGTGAGGACCGAAGTCAGTAGTGCTGTGTTGTAGTAAGGGTCTTTGCTAAAAGAGTACAGCTTAGATATTCTTCACACATGCACAACATGTACACACAGAGGAATGCACACACATGCATAAAATAAAAAATGAGCAAGTAAATGAGATGAGGGGCATTGATTCGTGTGACTGGTAATCATTTACATATATACAAAACATCACACTGTATACATAAACACATACACTTTTAAAAATCAGTTCTTTGCTAGCTGTTGCGGTATCCCGATTTCATGTATTTAACTTAGTAAAGGGCCAGATGTTCTCTTTCTATTCAGAAAACATGCTAATCAGAGATACATTTCTAACCACCATACTTACTCAGATTTCACTGAAATGTATAGTTTACAAAGAAGGTCTCTGAGACGAATTAATGTTTTTAAATATTTACGTAAAGCACATAGAAATTGTATACATTTCTAGAAAAAACAAGCCATAGGACAGGCAGGTTTTGTAGCAGGGGATGTTTTGCTAGCTTCCTGTGGTGTTACCCTGAGGTGCTCATCAGCCTGTTTTTCCATGTGATCTGGGAGTTAATGAAGGTGGCTGTGGGGCCCTGTGTTATTTCTGGACTGTCAACTGATTGGGCAGAAGCTGTACAGTATGATGGTGTGTGGCCAGGCCTGGGTGGCTTTGGCAGTGGCCCAGCAGACTCTGTAGACAGCATGGAGCTTCCTAGTCACAGCCTCACCGCCATATGCTGCTGTGGTACCAAAGCCGAGGTGCTCCTGGGACTGTTCCAGACTCCTCACAGACACTGCCGAAGGCCTAGCCATTGACCTCTCTTGGGAAAGGCAAGTTTGCCCGTCCCTGTTTGCTGGTGAGAGTGATCTGTCTGGACTAATTCCCTGTACCATGCACTAGGCTAGGCAGCAATGATTCATTTGGGTGTAGAAAGACACCATCTATGTCTCCAGAGATCTGACAACGTAATAGGACAGAGAGGCATTTGGGATCCTTGGAAACACCACAAAGGGATTGACCTCTGAACTGAGGGAGGGAGGAGGGCACAGCAGCCCAGGCCTTGGTGAGGCTGGCATATGCAGAGCCATCAGGAACCTGAGTGTGGATGGAGCATGAGCGAGAGTGCCGGGGAGCAGAGGAGCCTGAGGGGAACAGGGCATGGCCACGTGGCCAGGCTTCTCATGTCCTGGGCTCAGCAGCTGGGAGCAGGTCTTCAGAAAGTGAGGAGCATGGCATCACAGTGACGTCAGGGTAGAAGAACAGCAAGCACTGGCCTCTTGGCCAGGTCACACTGTCTGGTTTGCCTGGCAGTGAAAACACAGTGCTGTAACTACTCCCATGCTGGAGACAAGACTCTGTGCTAGGTGTGTAGACAGGAGGTCCAGGGGATATAATCCAGCCCTGGCCATGCTGCCACCAGAGGTCTACAGGTTAGGGCACGGACAGTGTGGCCATTCATTGCCAAGAGCAATGGCCTGCAGCGTAACCTGGTGGGGTGGCAGCCGGGGGTAGGAATCTTTCTCAGTCATCATCTGAAACCCTCCCCAAACTTTCGTTCCTGTATCTGATAGTCTGTCTCCTTTACTTTAAGTGAGACTAGAGAAACTTTCCTGTTTATACCCAGCAAGAAATATATCTCACATTTACCAAAGCTACACTTAAAAGCAACGTTTTCTAAAGACATGTACACTGAGGAAGACTTCAGATGCAATTATAACATTGGGTTCTGCCTCGCCTGGCTGAAACTTGTCTCAAGTGGCCTGGGGAAGGGGCTTGTGCGTGACTTCTGCCCACAGTATATTTCACTTTAGCAAAATGGCTGTGCCTGGGCTGACTGCAGAGCCCAGCCGATGTCGTATTGCATGGCACTGTGATGGTCCCTGTGATGCGGCACCCCGTGTTTCTGTGGTGAGCTGCCTGAGTGATGGCGGACACAGGGAGCCTGGCCAGCTGTTGCCCAGACACGAGCCTCTGCACCTGCAGGCCCGTTTCCTACATGTGAAGCTGTGCAGGATGACTGGTTTCTCTCTGTCTGTTATTTCAGTCTCCTAAAAGGAGGAAAAAACAACCGTCTCCACAGAGAGCGTGTTGGAGGACTTGTCTCTCCCCCACGTGTCCTTGCCTTCCTCAGAACATTCCATGCTAATTACACAAGCTGTGGCTGCCAGTTTCCTGTTGGTGTCCACAACTCTGGGAAACAGGTCCGTGGAGACTGATGACCATCTTGTGCCTGAGTGAGCTGTGGTAGAGCTAACGGGGGTCAACTTCATTTGAGGGCAGTGTGCCCCACACATCAGGCTCAGGCATGCTGAAGGAACTTAAGGCCTCACAGTGGCTTGTGGACCTCAACTGAGGACGGGGGCCTGTAGGAAACCATGTGGCACTAGGAACATAAGATGAAAGGCTCTCCATCCACCTGATTCTGTGCTGGGATTTGACTACAGAGCCTGAAGGTGGAACTCGGCCTCAGGGGACTGTGACAGGAGGGTCTCTGGAGATCTGGTCCTGTCTGAATCCAATGACTTGTTTTTCTCTGCCAGAGTTTTAAGACAGTGTCTCTCTACATAGCCCTCCTAGAACTCACTACATAGAACAGACTGGTCTCCAACTCACAGAGATCCACCTGCCTCTGTCTCCAGAGTGCTGGAATTAAAGGCGTGCGTCATCGTACCCAACTTCCTCTGTCACATTTTTAAATTGCTAAAATATATGTCATGTAAATGTTGCCATACACAGCATTAATTTTGCTCAAATACTGTGCCACCTCCACGGTCTGCTTCCAAACCAGTTGCATCACTCTAAAGAGAAACTGTATCCTCTGCACTAGCTGCCCTCCATTCTCTCTCCTCGGTCCAGGCTAGCTCTAATCTACCTGTCTTATGCATCTGCCTGGTTTCAATGTTCCATATACCTGGAATTGTATATTTGTCTCCTCTGGCACTCTGTTTCCATTAGAAGCCACTAATACACTGTCCCCACCTCCTATCCTGAGTGTGGGCCTTTGGGATCCCATGTGTTCTTCCTCTTGCCCATCACTAATGCCTCATCATTAGTCCTTCAGCTAGCCATTCTGTCTGGAATCTGGTTTGGGGCTTGCTTTCTGTTCTTGATTTCCCCATATGTGATTGATGTATGCAGGAGCCTTCTTCCACCACCACCACATAGGGTCCCCTTGCCAGTCAGAGGTAGCTGTGCTGCTCAAAGCAGAAGCTGGGGTCTGTGATTTTGTCTTTGCCTTTGATGGCCAGGCCCTGCCCATGCCTTGAGAGGCAGTGGAGCGTAGTTCGAAGAGGGAAGGTCTTACCATTACCAGCTGGATGTTTTTGACTGACACCCTTCCATCCTGTAAGCCTCAGCTTCCTCGCCTGGAAAATGGGTTTAATAATATCCTCCTCCCAAGCTTGCACAGACTAAGCACAAGTATGTACTTATGTACAAGTGCTTAGTGCAGGTTTTGTCATAATTATTACCATATTTGTGACCTGTGTTACTAAGTTTCATAACAGTTAAATGAAATAACGTATAAATTGTTCATGAAGTAGCTGGCAGGTGATAATTCTTTAGTAAGTGTCAGCCTCCTCCTGTATGCATGCATATGTATTACATAAAAAACATCAGGAGGAGCTGGAGAGATGGCTCAGCGATTTCTCTGGCTGCTCTTCAGAGAAATGGTTTTTTTTTTTTTTTTTTTTTTTTTTTTTTTTTTTTTATTCTTTTTTAATTAAAATTTCCACCTGCTCCCCGTTTCCCATTTCCCTCCCCTCCTCCCAAATATTGCCCCCTCCCCCCACTCCCCTCCCCCTATCCCCACTCCTCTTCTCCTCCCCCCACACCATTCCCCCTCCCTCTCGATACTGAAGAGCAGTCCAAATTCTCTGCCCTGCGGGAAGACGAAGGTCTTCTATCTACGTCCAGGAAGGTGAGCTTCTAAACAGGCTAAGCTCCCACAAAGCCAGTTCATGTATTAGGATTGAAACCTAGTGCCATTGTCCTTGGCTTCTCATCAGTCTTCATTGACCGCCATGCTCAGAGAGTCCGGAATCAACCCATGCTTATTCAGTCCCAGACCAGCTGGCCTTGGTGGGCTCCTAATAAATCAGTTCCACTGTCACAGTGGGTGGTTTTAATTCCCGGCACCCATGTGGTGGCTTGTAACAGTCTCTAGCTGCAGTTCCAGGGCACCCAGTGCCCTCTCTAGGCCTGCACAGGCACCAGGCACACAGGACATGGCATGCATGCAGGCAAAGCACCCATACAGATAAATTAAACACTATGTAAAGCAACAACCAGCAAGACACTCAGACTGGATACTGTTGCTGTCTCCAGTTCAAAGTGGATGCCGTCCAATAGCGGACTGCCCCCCACCCCAAGCAGAGCCCACCAGCATTTCCTATTTTCTCTCAAAGCAACAGAGAAATTCAGAGTCCCAGGAGGTGGGAGACAGACTGGCTGCAGAAGCTCTTCTTGGGGTCTGTGGCAAAGTCAGAGCAGAAGCACTGAGTCTAAGGATGGTGTCAGCACTAACAGCCCAGCTTGGGGTCTTCACCTCTTACTTCTTTTGGAGTTTGGAAACAAGTCTTGTGTGATGGGAGTCTTTCTAACCTCTGGCTGAATATGCCCCGCCCGGTTCCATCTGCATTCAGACCAGTGACTGTGTGGGTCCTTCAGAATACGCCCCCGCCCCTCTCCCATTCCATCTGGGTTCAGACTGTGAGTAGTGTGACTGGAGACTGTTTTCTCGCTTCCCTGCCACCCAGACCCAAATAATCATACAAAACTATATTAATTAAAACAGTGTTTGGCTGGTGGCTCAGGCGTATTTCTAGCTAGCTCTATGTCTTAAATTAACCCATTTCTATTATCTGTGTATTGCCACGAGGCTGTAACCTATTTATAAGGTTCTGGTGTCTTTCTCCTTTGTAGCTACATGGCATCTTCCTGACTCCTTCTTCTTTCTCCCTGCATTCAGTTTAGTTTTCCTGCCTACCTATATTCTGCCCTGCCATAGACCAAAGAAACTTCTTTATTAACCAATGGTAGTAAAACATATTCATAACATAAAGAGGGGAATCTCACATCAGAGTAGCCTTTCGACTTGTTGGGTCTCCACAGTTTCAGAGTCTCAGCTTTTAAACCCATTAAAGGAACATTATCCTTTATGAAAACCAAGCCTTACTGAATGTGTCTCCTTGTTCTAACTTCAGTTGCCAGCTAAAGGAAACAGCACAGATGGTGAATAGCTGTGAGACATGTTACCAAGGGGGAGACCTCTGGGAAGAGAAATGCTGACTCAGGCTACAGGGGAAGAGTGTGTGCGTACAATCGTGTGCCATGTGTACACATATCTGCGTGCACATATGTGTTGCAGGCAAGTGTGCATGTGTGTGTTTTTGGATGCACTGGAACAGAATGCAGTTTCTAGGGAACATGTAATGTCTCCCCACTCAGCTAAGTACAGTGTTTCCTCTAGTCCCATGTGTGCCCTTGTCACCATAGTCTGAATGACCCAGGATCCTTTGGGTGCTCCTCGACTTGCCAGGTTCTTTCTGAAGAGACGTTAGAATAACTTGAGCTCCTGGCTATCGTTGGATCTTAGTGTAGGGAGGCTTAGGCAGGAAAGTGTTTGCTGCAGCCTCTCTGATCTCTCCTAGAGAGTACACTGTAGGGATCACCTACTGAGCTGCACTTTGTTGGGCCCTGGCCACTCCCTGGCAATGAGCAAGGCCTTCTCTGAAGCTGCTTGAGTTCCTGTACCCCAGGAAAGGTACAGGGGAGGACTTTGTCCAAGCATTCTTTTCCTGTCAAAGCTGAGTAAGTGGCTTCCAACAGCTTGTTTCTGTTGGACTGCTGACCTGCCCTGTAAACCAGACTCAGTGGGCACCCAGTGTCTCTTCAGTGAAAGATGCCACACCTGGGTGCCACGACCTCTGCTTTTTCCCAAGAGTTGGCAGTGGTCTAACGCGTGCTTCAGCACATTGGTACCAAGGGCACTTGAGTACTTACCCACCCCCAACAGCACACTTCATGCTCAGAGTCCAGCAGCCAGGCATCGGGCCTTTCCCGCTATGACTACTGGCTCTGTGTTTCACCCGGTGCTGGCCAGTGAAGGCAGGAAGGAAACCATCTTCCAGCTGTGTACCAGGTATTCATGTGATACTTCACCTCCTTCCCCAGTTTTCTAATGCCTTACAATTTCTCCTCTACTGGGGAGCAAGCTGAAGCTAAAGGAAGAGAGGTTTCCCTTGTAGGTGTCCCTGGGTATTGGTCCTATATCCCCCACACAGCCCTCAGCCCTTCGGTGATAGAATATGTAGTTCTCAGGGAGCTGGGGCAGAACATGCTTCCTCTGGTTCACTCTCTGCTTCTTTCATTATGCAGAAGTGTGGCCATGTGACACACTTTTGTCAACACTGCAGATCCCATCTGCATTTTAGCCTATTCCCCAGACACACATTTCATAGGCACAATGAAATCTGAGTGCCTCTTATGTAAGAGGACCTGGGATTGAGGGAGAGGCCCAGGGAGCTTGCTGAGTACACAGTGCTATGCCTGGGACTTGAGCTGAGTCCTTGGGGAATGTGAGGAAGAAGAAACACTTTATAGTCAGAATGGCTTCTCAGCTTGCCGAGGGCTCCTACCACACAGGCTTCATTCTTTCCTGGGTGGAACAGATGGCAGGGCTGAGGAAGGATGGCCTGAAGATGGGAAGAATTGACCTCTGTGGGGACTATAAACCCTCAGATCCAGACCCAGGAGGTGAGACTCGTGGCTGTCAGAGAACTCTCTCAGTGAAATCTCTGTCCTTCTGTAGAGGACTGTGAACATGGGACTGAGGGCTGACTCAGCAGAGATTTTCCAAGATCCCACAGGTGGCCACCTGTATATAAGATGGGGGCTGAGTCAAGCTCCTTCCTGTTAGCCCTTGGTCTGAACAAGAGAGGCAAGGAAACCTAGCATAACTGTATGAGTCCTTTGTATGAGGCAGGCATCTGTTGGTCTTGGGCAAGGACCAGGGATCTCTGGGAGGTTAGTAAGAGGCCAGGGAGGAAAGTATAGAGGACACTGGCTGGCCCAGGGCTATGACTATGGCTTTCAGCAGAATAGACAGGCAGGGTCTGCTGGTGGTATGGGGCCCAGTGGGGCCTGGCCTGGCTGTACTGGGCATGTTGGCTTTTTATCTTTTCTGCTTCTTTTCCAAGGTGTTTCCATAGCCCGGCCCAGATTTCTTCCTGCTTTTCCCTCTGGTGGAGACCTCAGACAAGCAGCAGCTAATGATGAGAACCATGCTCTTCTAGTGCATGCCCTCCCCAGCTGGATGGCTCTGAATTCTGTGGGGGTGGATGAGGGAGGAGCTGTGGTTCCTGAGGGGTGCAGCCTCGATGCTGCTCACACTCCCAGCTGATGTGGATGTGACCATACTGTGGCACTGCCTCCTTGGTCAGCAGTCAGTGAGGAAGACAAGGGGCAGCTGGGTCCCACGAGGAGAGGTCTACCCAGTAGTGAGTTCCAAAAGAAAGGCTGGGAGGGTCACGTCCAGGAGCACATGGTGTTTTTGAAGAATTACCTTGCTTGGGCAGTGGCTTGAACTAGTTTCTAGTTTTAATGCCAGCTTTGATCTGGGTTTTTAATTCCACATTTTCCATTCACTCACATTCCTGTTGTCTGTTCTGGGTGAGTCCAGGCCACATCCCTTCTCCTCCCGTGCACTCTGCAGTTCAGGCACTCACTGGCACACCAGGGAGGAGGCTGAGAGAGTCATCAGCTTCTTCTCTGCCTTCACAAGGAGCACCCCAGACCCAGCAGGGATTCCAGAGACTCTTCTGGAAAACCTGAAGAGTAGAGTCAGGCAAACATAGCTGATGAGGAGCCAAGGAACTTGTTGCAATTTAAAGAGAAAAGCATCTTCCTAGAAAGTCAGCAGTGGGGAAATAGGCAATGAGAATCTCTAAGCCTGTGGGCATGGGTGAAGTGAGGTTGGCCAAGGTCAGGAAAAAGAACATGCATGTTTGCCTTGGGCCTTCTAGGAAGAAGGGCCATATAGGCCAGCATCGCCAGCTGCCCCCGTCCTCCATGCCTGGTCCTGAGATTGGAGACCATGTGCAATGGCAAGAGGGCACATGGGGCTGCCACCAAGATGGCCCCTAATGATGGATGTCACACCATTAAGACCATAACACACTTGAGCTGGAAAAGCCAATGATACTCTTCTTATACAGATTTGGATACATAAATGACCTTGACATCTGAGAACTGGTCAGGAAAGGGCCTCAGGTGGAAGAAACCACATAAAGGCCTTATAGATATCTTAGTGGAGAGGGTCTGAGTTCCTTGGATGTCACTAGGCTGTGATGTTGGGAATGGGTGACTTCAGGGAAGATGCCACTACCACAGGGCTCCATGTTTTATGCCAAAATGAATGAGGAAGAAAGTTCCAGGGGCAGAGAATACTTCCTTCCTGCTCATTCGTCCTGTCCCAGCACATCTCCTTAGACAGTGGCACTGAGGGAGGTAAGGTAGGTCAGTTACCTCACAAAATCACCTGTAAGAGAAGGAAGGAGGCAGAAAACTAAGGTAGCTCCCCCCACCACACACACACTTACTGAACACTGCACATATGGATGCTAAGAAAGAAAACTAAGGGTGGGGCAGAAGTGACTGCCTCGTGTGCTATCCCTGGACAACAGCATGTGGTAAGGTGCTCTTCATGGGAGACCACCATACCCAAATCTGCACATGCCGGGGGCTTTGCTGACAGTGGCAATGAGATTTGAAACAAAATCAAGTAACTAAACCCACAGTACACTCAATATTCGGTGGCATATCCAAGGAGAGAAAGGAGGGATGATTGCTGGGCTTCAGTGACCGCAACATCCCCTTGAAGCTCTTCAAGTTTCACGGCTTGGCTAATACCAACACAAAAGGGTCCTCCAGCTAATGAGACTGTTGAACAGTTTTGGGAATTGAGATCCTATGACAGGCAGCGATTTGGCCAAGGTCACCTACTGGTGTGTATGAGAGCCCACACCTGCTCAGACAACAGCAGACGAGGTGTGGGCTTGGCAGCCACACCACTCAGTGAACTTGATGTGTTCCTGTGCTTCTGTGATCTCATCGGACACGTGGAGCACTATCCCTACATTACCTCATGATGTCCTCTCCACACCCTTGTGTATAGTCAGGAAGCCAGGGCCATGGAGGATGAAGTGCCTTCCCAGAGTACTAAGTAGAGGACCGGGATTTGAATGAAGTCCAAGCTGAGATCGACTGCCCCTACAACCATGCCTTCTTGACCTCTTCCTGCACTGGTGATAGAGGTGGTAACACCCCTTCTCACCTCTGCTCCATATTCATGAGCATGTGAATCTTAGGAATCATCTTAGTAGGCGCTCCCACCCAGGACTGTAGCAGAGTGAGAGGCACAACAAGTGTTAGCTTAGAATTCATAAAAACTTCAGGTTGCCACATTACTTATTTTATGGTAATTTAAAAAAAGCGATGTTGATACTACTCTTATAATCTTCATCTCTAGAAAACCAGTTTTAACTTGACAAGGGCCAGTGAGATGGCACAGCTGGTGATGTATACACTACACAAACTTGACAAGGGCCAGTCAATGGCATAACTGTTAACGCGTATACCATAAGACTTGAAAACCTGACTTCCATCCTGTAACCACATGAAGGTACAAGGAGAGAACAAACTCCACAGAGCTGTCCTCTTGCCTCTACACACCCCAGGACATACACAGACACACACACACATACATAATAATACATGTTTTTAATTTTAAAAGGGTCAAAGGTGGCTGGAGAGATAGCTCAGTGGTAAAGAATGCTGGCTGCTCTTCCAGAGGACCTGGTTTCAATTCCCATCACCCATGTGGTGGCTCACAATCATTTGTAACTCCAGTTCCAGAGGATCTAACATCCCCTTCTGACCTCCATGGCCATTGCACACATGGCGTACAGGCATATATGCAGGTAAAACATCATACACATAGAAATAAATGAATCTTAAAAGAATAACAATAACAAGAAACAAACCAAACAAAACCAACTCCTTTTTCCCATTCCATGGGAGCTAGTCAGAGATGCAGCTTCTGAGTGGGAGCCTTCATTTTAATGGGGTCCCCGGGTGAGCCCATGTCCACACAGGGCGTCTGAAAGCAGGCGCTGGGTCTAGTCCTTTGTCCCCCACAGTGAGCTTGCTCTGTGCTTGATGTGTGAGGGCCTCAGGTCTGTGTCGGTGTGCTGCCTTGACCATAGCCCATGCACAGATGTGCAGTGAGCAGGGACAGCAGGTCTGCTTAGATGGAAGGGGACGGCACCCTCATTCTCCTGGCTTAAGAAGCCATGCTTTGCTGAGGCCATGCTGCCTGTGCCCTCGCATTTGAGTGAGGAAGTCCCTGCACCCTCTGACTTTTGAATCTGAACTTTCAGTGAAGGGCACTAGTGTGGCTGGTGGAGTTTAACTGGGGACACAAAGTCAAATTCCACATATACCCCTACATATTCCTCCCACACACACCCACATTCTGCTCATTGTCCTGGAAAACATCCCATCATGTGTTCCTGGACCTTCTCCTGTGACCTCCAATGCTGCAGGGCTGTTGGGAGCAGTGAGCCAGCCAGTTCCAAAGGTGATACTGGCTCTGTCTCTACCCTGATGAACATCCTTGGCCTAAATTCAGGCTTTCGGCTAGGGCCAGTGCTCAGCCAAGGCCAAGTGTTCGGGGGGTCCTTGAAAGCTGGTGTCATCAAACTCTATTCTCACTCTAGCCCCTCTTCCTCATCTTAGATATGACCTTGGGCTCCTCCCTCTTCTGGCAAATTCCTGAGCCTGGTCCCCCTATCTGTACTTCAGTTTTTCTTACTAGAAATGAAAGACAATAACACTCTCCCCGCTTAGTCATTTAAAGATTAGCATGAATACAATTAAAAGCTTGCACAGGGCCTGGTACATAGGCAGTGCTCACTAAACATTACCCATCAGCATCCTTTCCCAGTACTGTCTCTGCAGTGTGACTTAGCTGGCATGTGCTTTCCTGTTGTCCCTGTAACCTCCATGACAAGGTGCCAACTGCCTCCTCTGGCATTCCATTCCAGGCCAGCATGTCTTGCTTCTTGGTCTCCCTTACTCACTCCTCCCGAAGGTCACTGTCATCTCCTGTGTGTCCAGTTCTTACCAACTGTAGCTTTTAGCACTGAAGAGGCCAGCAAGGGGCCAGCTTTGGCGGGAAAGGAGCCAGGAGACTGCTGATCCAGGAAATGTGAACAGGTAGTTCCAGAGAGCCCCAGAGGTGAAGCGTGACATCATGATGTCGCCACCACAGAGAGCTCTGTTTCAGTGACTGGAGCAGAGTGCCACTAGAGGCAAGGTTCATGGAGGGTACTGTGCCCACCTCAAATGGCCAAGGTGAGGGAAGAAGCAGAGGGTGCCCTAGTGCTCGAGCAGAAAGAAAGATAGATGGTGGGTTGTGGTGAGGAGCAAGGACTCATCACCTGGATGAATGCCAGACTACAGGTGTGGGCTGTGGTTGGTAGGGAGGCAGCTGTGGAAGGACCAGGGAGAGTGGCAGTAAGGTTGATCTCTACTTAAGGCGAGTGCTGAGGCTCTGATCGGCGCGTTTGGATGACGGGCAGAGTGGGCCCCTCGTCTCCAGTCTCTGTGTGCCACCGCAGGACTCTGCCAGCTGTCACCACCGCCCATGCTGCTTTCATCATCATTAGGACAAAGTATGCCATAGAAACAGCTCAGAGTATGATTGGTTCTTGGCTCCCGGTGGAGTGGTGGAGAAGACGTGGCAATGTACATGGCACACAGAATCATCCTGATGGGGTGGTCCCTATCTGAGGCAGCAGGAGCGTGAGTGTTGCTTATATCTCAACAGACCAGAAATTTGTCAGGCTTGACCCACAAGGTCCACCCGAGGGGCCCATTTTCTCTCTCCAGGCCTTAGACCCTAAAGGTCCCAGAACCGCGCAGAACGGCACCAAGGGTGCAAGCACATGAGACTGGAAGGGCCATTTCAGACTCAGGACAACAGCCCCGAGACCTTACGTCTCTACGACTGTGAGCAAGCATAGACCTCGTTTAATTAGACAGATGAGGGCTAATGTCAGTGGCTTGAGTGTGAAGGGCACCGCATGGGGAGATAAATCTAGAGAAAGACCTGTCTGCGTGGGGAGAGGAGGTGGGAGGAAGGCCAGAGACACCCGGACTGGGTACTGTGGGGCCTGCTGACCCAGCTAGGTCTGGATGGCCCCGTGGCTCCTCTGAGAGCTCTACAGCAGAGAAAGGGCCCCAAGGCCTGAGTTAGTGTCAGCTGCTTGGGCTTCAGTGTGGAGGACAGGTGGCTGGGTTCTCCTAGGCCAGCCATCTTCCTGACTCCATTTCTTCCATCCACTGACTGAACTCTGCAGATGCCTGGGTACCTTTAACCCACATGTCCAGCCATATGCTGGACTTTTCTATTTCTTTGTTCCTCTTCTCCTCATATATCCACCCCTCCCAGCCTGCACTGCTGCTCTTGGCACCTCCTTGTGGTACCTGGCTTGCCCTTCCCCTTTTCCAGGTCCTCCCCATGCAGCTCTCCCAGAATCTAGCCCATCTGTGCCCTATAGTTGTTTGTGGGATGGAGCAATGGACATTTCCTAACCCTGCCCACTGTTTTCATGGCTCCAGGACAGCAGGGGTGGGAGAAAAGCCTTGGGATTGAGATGATGCCCAGGCAGGTAGGCACAGGTTGACGAATCTGCTCCCAGGTGCCATGGCGTGAAGCCTGCAGCTTGGTGGGGTCTCCACACCTCCTGAGGGATGGCCAGAGCTTCAAGGGCCTAGCTGGGAGAGGAGTCCTCAGATTGATGATGCCAGTCTTCAGGGCTCTGAGGACTGTAGATGTGGGGGTGCTGTCTGATGACACGTCAAGCCTTGCTGTCAAGGCTGTCCATCCCCAGGATCCTGGCACCTGTTTCTGTAGCCCATGAGGATTGACTGGTCATAGTCTGTGCAGCCATGGGAACCAGACAGCATTGTAGGTCACCTTCAGCATGCCAGACTCTGGTACAAGAAGCCATGCTGAAACAGAAGCCTCCCGATGGCTTGCTGGGTAGACAAGGGCTGGTTGCTGAGTTAACAAACCCTGAGCAAGCTAGGCAGGCAGGGAGGGGCATTTGCATATCAGCCTTCCTGTAGTTGAGCACCTACTATGGCAGACGGGGCCATTCTTCCTGGTCACAAGGTGAACACTGTCTATGTTCCGCCTCTACTCCCGGAGCCCACCAGAATCTCATGAGAGAGTAGTATCCCATCCCTGTCCCAAGTCTCAGGCCATTGCCCAGCAAGCCAAGCCCTAAGAAACTCAGTGGCCCACACAGTTGGCTTTGAGTCCAGCCCTCAGAGTTTTAGACTGCAGGCCCTCCTTTAAGCCAGGAGCAGTGGTTTTCTTCCTGTTGGATGCCTCTACCTGGGGGTGGGATGTTCTGCTCACTTCCCATGGGTTCAATAGATGCTCTTTAAGTGATGCCAAGCTGCTGCCTTCAGCTCGGGAGTCTCTGTTACTCCAGTGTATCTCAGTGAGAATGGGGGCTTTGGGTATCGCCCTGCTGGCTGACACATGCTGTTGCTAATCACATCCTAAGGGGCTTGGGTCCCAGTCCCTGACCAGGGGCAGCAAGGAAATGAAGAACATTCACACATATACAAGAAAGCTGGGATCTGGTAGGGTCTGTGCTCTCTGGTGGAGCCTCCGCTACTCTATCAGCAGCCTGGAACCCCAGTGTTTATTGGGTGCAGCACAGGTGCAGGGTGGGGGTTTCTAGCTGTAGAGGCAGACTCTGACAACATCCAAGAAGAGGAAGAAGCTCTAGAGGCCAGGCCTTGCACACACTGATCACTCCACCCGCACTGGGTCGCCAAAGGAAAGCTTTGCCATCGCTCTTGAGCCTCACCCAGGTAAGATTTTGCCACTGTGGGGCTGAAGCTTTGGCGTCTTCAACATGGCCGTGCCCATGTCAGCAATTGATGGTCACCTAGAACTTTGTCCACTCCCTACAAGCTCTCAGCTGATATTGCTGGATTCTCATTTTTCGCTGTCCAGTCAGTGGTCACAGCCTCCTTCCGTCGCTCCAGCTCAAGGCACATCAGAGCTCAGGAAATGGAGGAAAAGTGAAAGGCCCAGTTTGCAGGTGGTGGCCGAAGTGTGTCTCTAGAAAGCTTGGCTCTTGGAACAGCAGCACCCCAGTGCCCTCCATGACCTTTCCTCACAAGCTGAAGGCCTCAGAGATGCAGAGTTCAAAACCACACCAATCCGTAGGCTGCCTGTGGTCTTCTCTGCCCTTTGCTGTATGGATGGTGGTGGTCCTGATCCATTTCATGAGGTATGTGTTAGCTGCTCCCTCAGTAACCACCTCCCTTTCCCTGCTTTCTCCCCAAGACCTACTTCCAGGTCCTCCCTCCTTTGTGAGGCTCTCTTTGATCCTCCTAGGAATAGCTCAGTGACCCTGGAAACTTAGCTTCTAGACTGGGCTGCAGGCACAGAGGTACAATGAGTCTACAGAACATACTGGCCAGAGAGGCTCAGTGCAGGCTATACCTTCAGGGGCCTCTGAAGTGGGTCTCTTGCAGGATCTACTGGGTCTCTGTTCCACTGGAGTCCTCTCCTCTCTGGCAGGCAGCCTGGCTCCACCACTGAAGACTGGCCCACCTATACCCAGGGGCCCTTAACCTGAGAAGCTGAGGGCCCTGCCTAGCCCCATGCTGTCTCCCATGTTGGGAATATGGAGTTTGTTGACTCAGTTACTGACCTGCAAACCATGCTGGTGTTGACAGCCAAACCCACATTTCCGACAAGGGCCTCCAAACAAGGCCAGGCGTTACCTCCCACCTGCTTCCTTTCCTCCTGTGCCCCATGCAAGGGCTTGGCTTTTTCTACCCAGCCCCTTCCAGGAATGTACCATCCAAAAGGGCTTGAAGGGACCTCATTTGTATTTTTCCAGCAGGCTCCACCGTCTTCTGGAAGGACTCGTTTACAGTGGACCATCTGTGTAAGGCTTGTTTCCCAGCTGAAAACTATTCCCAAAGAGAAGGAGAACCTTATCCTGCTGTTACGGTACCGGGTGATTATGGGATTGAACGAAGCCACACAGGGAAGAGTGGACAGGTGTGAGAATGGACAGTCGCTCTGAGAAACTTCTGGAAGATCAGGACTCAGAGCCACATACCTGCACACCTACAGGAGATCTGTGGACATACAAAGCCAGCCCCCAGCCCCTGTGAAGAAAGGGCAGGTTTGGGGATGTATACTGACCAGGTTCTGGGGGCTCTCAGGTCTGCCCCCTGGCCAGTCACATGACAGCAGTGTTGTACATCCTTCTTGGCCTTGAGTGTGTCGGTCAGGCTCAGAAATGAGTTTGACATTCAGGTGCTGCTCGTTGGAACATTAGCCTGTGGAATCTGAGGCAGTCAGAGATAAACGGGCCACAAAGATCAGAAGCCCTGCCTAGCTGACCAAAGACTGCAGTGTCCTAGGGAGAATGTGAGAGGGCCATGCAATCTACCCCTAACCCGACCTTTGTGGCAGGTGAGGAGAGCTGGCGCCACCAGCTCCTGTGTAAGCACTCTTGGTTACAGAAAGCCTCTGTGTGCTGCCTGGTACAGCACTGGCCATGGTGATCCAGGAGCCACCTGGGTTAGAGTTTCCACTTGGAGATGTTCTGTCTCCTCTCCCAAGCCTAGCAAGGTAGGGGCCAGGCCTCCTTTTGGCTACTCTTGGTACAGAGAGGGAAGATCTGAGGAGCTCCCAAGCAAGGGTAGCCCCCAACCCCCAGCTGTGAACTCTTGCTGAAGGGCATCTGAGCCCTTGTCCACTGTTGGGATGTTTTTGCTCTTTTGTCTTTTTGAAGGGCCCACCTCCCAGCTCCCAGATAAATCACACAGAGAGGCTTATTCTTGGCTATAAATGTCTGGCCTTAGCTTGACTTATTTCTAGCCAGCTTCCCTT
The DNA here is from genome assembly GCF_950005125.1 of Chionomys nivalis. Lineage (NCBI taxonomy): Eukaryota > Metazoa > Chordata > Mammalia > Rodentia > Cricetidae > Chionomys > Chionomys nivalis. The sequence goes on from NC_080088.1 coordinate 63,605,346, forward strand.
AACTTAAATTATCCCCACTACATTTTGCCCCTGGGCTTTTTCTTATTCTTACTTCTGTGTATACTTTCACTCTTACTATCTGGCTGGCTGAGTGGCCAGCCCCTGACTGATGTGCTCTTCTCCTTGTTCTTTTGCTGTTTCTTCTCGTCCAGATTTCTCCTTCTGTTTATACTCTGCCTGCCAGCCTATTCTTTCTCCTGCCTCACTGTTATTGGCTGTTTAGGTCTTTATTAGGACCATCAGGTATTTCAAGAATCACAGCTTCACAGAGTTAAACAAGTGCAGTATAAACAAAAGCAACAAAAGTAACATTCCTCACCATCCATGGTGGATGTAGTGCTCGGGACAGTGACTCAGTATCCTTCCTTACCTTGGCCTGCTCCCTGCTCCCACCAACACCAAAGGCTGCACAGACTCACTCTTACCTTTTTCGTGGGCCTTTCTTGGCCACTTTACCCTTCCCAAGGACCTGTCATCCGGGAAGCCTGCATGAGGTAGAAGTACCCGAGGATCCTGTCCCTCTCGGTAGCCCCTGATCGCTTCCAGGTCTTCTACAAGGAAGGGAAGGAAGCAGTGGGCAGGATGGAGCAGAGATGAGCTCTCCATAGCACTCTCTTCCCTCTTTCCTGGCTCTCTCTCTTCCTCCTTGCTAAATGCCTTATCCCCGCTATTGGAAGAGGAATCCAGTACCTGGATGGTGCAGCGTTCACTCCCTGGAGGGTCCCTCCTCTACATGGGAGCACTGTGCTAACCCAGGCCTGTCTAGTAGAATTGTAGCTAGGTTGTAACCTGACCCTGAGAGTAACCACTTGGTGGTAAGGTAAAATGATGAAGTGTTGACATTTTGGTGGTCCCGTCCTGGCAGGCTCTGTGGCCAGGAGGACTTCAGCATCTCAGCTTGCTCTCAGAGCTTATCTTTCCAAGGCCGTTTGTTATCAGCAGGCAGGTGCCAGATCAGAGGCAGATCCCCACTCGCCTCATAGCCCATTCCCGACCAGACGCTAACAGTGAGCCTGTGTGCTCCACTGGTCGGTGTCCCAAGGGCACACTTTTCCTGTCCCCAGATCAAACTGTCGGCTGCCTTTCTGACATGCGAGACAACAAAGAAGTCTTGTCTGTCTGTCCCCTTACTGGGGTCATGTGTGTGAACTGGAGAGTGGACCTGCTGCAGGTCTTGCATGCTGGGGCTATGGTTTGCTTTTGACAACAGCTTGCATGTCCTATCCTGTGAACAGTGTGATGCATTTCTAGGCTGCTGTGGCCATGATACATTCCCCACCCTGAGGACCCAGGCTAGCCCTGCCCATCCCAGGTGGTGCTGCTGGGTCTTGTCTGTGTTTGGGGACCCCTATGCCCCCATTACTGTAGCACACAAGAACTTAAAAAGGCTAGAAAACAGTGAGCAGAGCTCTCAACATGTCAATCACAGGAAGATTTCCCACCTCCAAATGGAAGTATTTGGATACAAGACCAAGAAGTGTCATTTTCTGAATCTGCCAGAGAAAGACAAAAATTGAGGTGGCATCCCCTCCTAAATTCCATAGTTCTACATGGCTCCGTACAGCTACTTTTCACCCTGACTTGTGGATAGATGCCTTGAGCTATCATCTCTGGACCCCAGCTTCTACCCAGCCCCTCAGAAATGCTAGGCTTAGGTCATGAATGAAACTTGTTCTAAAGCAGAAAACGTGTTTGGTTCAGTCTCAGTTTGCTGTCTATGATATCACCATCATTCAGAGTCTCTTCCCCTTGTGTCCTCTCCTCTCCACCATGACGACAGGGTAGGAATCCTATCACTCTGCTGTTGTCTGAAGGATGTGAACTTTAAGCCAAAGACCTAGCTTTATTCTCTGCTTCTTACTAGCTGTGTGGCCAGGGGTCATCTCACAGAGCATAACACTTGGAGGAGGAGCAGCCCCCATTCAGCATGCTATCTAGTATCTGCCATCTCTACAGATCCTAACATAATGGCAGTGACATGATGACCTCATCATCATGTCCTCCTGAGGCGGCGGAGGATATGAGAAGAGCCTGAGACTTAGAGCAGGTCATGGTGGGGGCTGGATTCAGGCTCTCGCTATGCAGCCCGCTGGTGATGTGGTGCAGATGCTGGACCTCCAGTGCCTCTGCTCTTGTCCCTGTGAAGCAGAAGGAAAAGTGGTCATGTGAACACCCAGGAAGCAGGTCTGGCAAGCTCATTCACCCCAAATTGGGATAATACTGATTTTTTTTCTCCCCTTCACAGGCACACATTCTGGCAGTTCCGCCATGAGAACCCCAAGACCAGAGTTGGGGACCCTCCACCTGAGGGCCTTCCTGGCTTCAACAGTGGAGTCATGCTGCTGAACCTGGAGGCCATGCGCCAGTCTCCACTCTACAGCCATCTGCTGGAGCCTGCATGGGTACAGCAGCTTGCAGACAAGTACCATTTCCGGGGCCACCTTGGGGACCAGGACTTCTTCACCATGATCGGCATGGAGCACCCCGAGCTCTTCCATGTGCTGGACTGCACCTGGAACCGGCAGTTGTGCACCTGGTGGAGGGACCATGGCTACAGCGATGTCTTCCAGGCATACTTTCACTGTGAGGGCCACGTCAAGATCTACCACGGGAACTGCAACACCCCTATCCCGGAGGACTAGGCATCTGCTTGTCCACTCTGCTCCTGGGGCTCCCGGGCCTGGGGAAGGATGCTCTTGGGATCCAGGTGCTGCAGGCCTCCCAGCTGGCCAGTCCCATCCAGTGGCCATCCAAAGAAGTTTAACTGAGCCCTGCTGGAGCTCAGGCTGTTTCCCTTTAGGGCAACCTGAAGGACAGGCAGATGTCTTCCAGTAGGTGGTTGAAGATACAGAAGGACAGATTCTCTTGTCTACATGGACTCAAACCCCTTTCAAAGAGCTGGCTTTTGCTAGACCAAATAAGTGTTTACCTTAGACTGACAGGCTTCTGTTTGTGAGGACCGAGCTGTGCTGCTGTAGCCCCGGTGGGCCCTGAGTGAGTGAGTCAGAACTCTAACAAGCAGCCTCCAAAGGAATGCCACAATCCCATGTCCTTTCTCAGGAGGCTTTGCTCCTCCTTCCCAGATGTCCATGTTGCTTGGTGCAGACTTCAAGTGCAGCATCTCTTTAGGTGAAGCTGCTTGGGCCAGCTAAGGGACACAGAATAACCCCAATTGTAGCATTCACAGCTCTTATCTCCCGGATGTATCCCGGAGCCCATTCCCTGTCCATCCCCTGTTCCGGTGACCTGACTGTACTAAGGAATCAAATCTGCCATCAAAGAACAGAGGTTGGCCATGCTGAGGCATGCACTAGAATTGCCTGAACAAGGGAGATTTCCTCCAGGGAGCAGCCTAACAGTTCACTAATGCAAGTGGGTAGGCTTGCAGAAGGCTGGTCTGTGGGCTCACTGTGGTCTCTGGCGTGGAACACAGATAGGCCCATACTTTCCTGTGGCGCCATGCCAGACCCTCCCCCTTCCCAGAAGAGTGCACCGTTTCTGTATTTGTGCTTATGAAGGCTCTGTAAGTCAGCTGCCCACATGAAGCCACCACAGGCCATGCCCATGTCCAGCTCATGTCCTCAGACAAGGAATGTGAGGGTCTCATATTTTCTTTCAGTTCCCTTGACTTTTAAATTTTCTTTCACTCCAAGTGAGAAAATAGCTAATAACTGATCTTTGAGAACACTTGTTCATGTTGTTTGTCCTCTGATCAGCGTTTCCAGGGCCTGGGGCTCTGAATGAAGACTGGAATCAATATCAACCAGAGGGCCTAAAAGGACCATCAGGAAGGAAAGAAGGAAGGAAGGAGGGAGGGAGGGAAGGAGGGAGGAAGGGAGGGAGGGAGGGAGGGAGGAAGGAAAGAAGGAAGGAAGGAAGGAGGGAGGGAGGGAGGGAGGGAGGGAGGGAGGGAGGGAGGGAGGGAGGGAGGGAGGGAGGGAGGGAGGGAGGAAAGAAGAAAGGAAGGAAGGCAGGCAGGCAGGCCCGCCTGAGGGTGGCCATGAGGTGGCTTTGCTGTGTTTGGTTCTAAGTACAGAGCCATTTCAATCCAGCGACCCCTCCCTGAGCCCAGACCTCCCCACTGCATTCATGTCTGATGAGGTGGTACACACTCCTTCACTAGCCCTCTGCTGGAGCCCAATTCGTCTGTTGTCCTGGCTACTTGATTTCCTATTTATAGCTTCTGGTTATTAGATGCCTGTTGTGTGCTGGGCATCATCTTGAGGATTTATGTGTGCTCTAGGTAATATTCATGAAAACCTCAACAAGCTCATTCTAAAACTTAGGTCTGAAAACAGAAGTATGGGCAGAGCCCTGTGCTGTGTTGTTTACTGCAGCTTTTTATTATACAAAAACCATATAATGGGATATATTAAAAATCATTTTAAGGAATATTTAATGTACCAGAAAATACTTACACTAGTGAGTAAAGGATACAAAATACAAGATTATATGTGTTATCCTTTTATTTTTTAAATTACCTATGTGTGTATATGTATTTGTGTACAAACAGGTGCATACATGAAGTTCATATGTATGTGTGAAAAGAGGGAGACTCAAGAACAAGCCTAGTCTATATTTTATTCAGTTCAGCTCCTCAAGACCATGCTTTAAACATTAACAAAACAGTTATCTCAGTGAGGGGTGGGGGATTTAAGGCAGGGAGTTCTTCTTAACCCACAATGACAGCAGAAGTTTTCATCAAGAATTAAAGTGTTTCTAAAACTATAAATGTCTTTTGTTGTTGCAAGAAAAACAGTAAACCAGGTACTCAGAGCACAACAGCATCCCCTACTCACTGTGTGTGTGTGTGTGTGTGTGTGTGATTGTGGGGAGCACAAAGGACAACTTTGTGGAATCAGTTCCCTCCCTCCACATTTACATACTGTCTTAGTGTTTCTGTTGCTGTAAGAGACACCATGACCACAGCAGCTCTTAAAAGGAAAACATTTAATTGGGACTGGTTTACAGTTTCAGAGGTTTATTCCATTATTATCATGGTGGGGAGCATGGTGGTGTGCAGGCAGACACAGTGCTGCCTACATCTTCAGAAGGCAACAGAAAATTAGCTGAGATGCTGGGTGGTAGACTAAGCATAGGAAATCTCAAAGCCCACCCCACAGTGACACATTTCCACCAGCAAAGCCACCCCTCCTAATAGTGTCACTCCCTATGAGATTATGGGACCCATTACATTTAAACTACCATACATATTCATTGCACCAGCCCCCCCACTTACTTTTGAGCTCACTTTCAGGAGGTCCCCCTCCCCTGGAACCAGTGGTTTTGATCTAATGCCTCTGGTGAATGTAGCCATAGACAACAGGAAACCCAGCCGGACTGACAAAAGCCACTGTGGGCTCTTTGCTTGCCACAAATGGCTTTGACAGATGTTGGAGTCAACTTCGGATTGGGGTCCTGGTAGGATTCTTGTTGTGCATACATAATTAAAACGCTGTGCGTCCTTTATTTCATAGAACCTTCCCTGTCTAGTGCATATCTGTACATGTAAGTGAAATGGAAGTCCAGACAGCATTTATGAATATAACAAACTTTATCTTCACTTATGTTCATTTCCTTATTTTGTGCTTATTAATTTTATAAAATGCATAATAAATGTTATACATTTAAACATTGTAATTATGTTCACTTATTTAATATTCACAGATTGTCCTGTGGGGAGGTCAGAGGACTTGTGGGAGTTAGTTCCTGCCTCCACCCTGTGTATTCCAAGGATGAAACTCGGGTTGTCAGGCTTAGTAGCAAGTCCCCCGCTGAGCCACCTCACCAGTGTGATATACGTTTTAAACCACGCTCCTCTACAGTCACTAGTGACTTTCATCCTGTCTGTATTTTCAGCTCATGGCTGGCCACGACTGATGTCTCCCGTAGGACAGTCTAGGCTAAGTAGGCTCTTGTCCTCACCTCTCCCGTGGCTGCCTCTCTTCTCTACAGAAAAGTAATCTAATAATAGCAGCACTAGCCTGGCTTCTGTTTCCCACACGGTAGCCTTTGTACACACATGAAGTCCACCCCCCCCCCCATGTGCTGACAGCATCGGGAAAGCTTGCAGGCTTATTGATAAGGTTCACTCTTGTATGTGTGTCAAGTCAAACAGACAGCAGCATCCCCATAACTACATCATGGGATAGCACTTGGTTCAGTGGTACCCAACCTGGAGCGCATCATTGCAGCATCCCCATAACAATGCATCATCAAGCCATGAGATAGCAGTTGGTTCAATGGTACCCAACCTGGAGGCATCATGGGTAAGCTGGTACTTGCTCAAACCTCCTCCCATTTCAGCAATAGCTAGTTGGGAAGTCTAACTGTGGATCTAGAGGTGGGCAGGGTGGTACATTGGAGACAGTGCCACCTGTGGAGAGGCCTGGCTGTCTGAATCTACAGTTGTCTTCACTACCTGGGCTACTTTGGGTAAACAAAGTCACCCCATCCCTGTTTCTAAACCCAGGGCTTAGAAGTCTGGCAAAGGGTGTTGACAGGAGGAAAGATGTATCAGGATCTGATAGCGTGAAGTAACAGGTGCAAGGAGAATCTGGTAGGTTTTACTTAAATGGTCTTTCACAAATAATAAACTCAAGCTGTTGGGGTGATTACATGTGCTGCAGGTGGCCAGCTGCTTGCAGGGGAACCACCTCTGAGTTATTTGCATCACTTTGCAGACGCCCACAAGGTCAAGAGCTGCCTCAGCTCATGGGTAACTTGTTGGACAATATTTGGATAACTCTCTACCCTGGCCTCGATTTCTTCCTGTGCGAAAACGAAGGGTATTTAAGGAGCGCCTCTGCCTCAGCCACGTGTGGAGCAGCTGTGTTTAACACACCTGCGGGTTCACACATGCAACGCAGGCCTTTCCCACCCACTCCCCTTTCACCACACCGACAACCGAAACACACAAGGTTGGGTGAGGTACGCCTCCATCCTTCTTGTGGGCAGGCAAGGTGTTATAGGCAAACCATGGAGGGCTGTTTACAATCACAGAAATATTAACTGTCTTCCAAAGGCCCCAGCTCCCCTGCTTTCACTCTCCTGACAGCTGTGCCAACTAAGATTTTTGTCTTAACTTTAGGCTTCTGTGTCCAGCTGCCAATGGGCCTCCCAGGCACCGCTTCTTTATAGACAGATGCGCCTTCCATGGTGGGGAAGCATAGAGGCTTAAGTTCCAGTTTAGGAGTCCAGAAGGAGCTGCCCGGGGGACAAATGAAACATCCCAGTCACTGCTGGGGAGTGTGCCTGGGATTAACATGGAGACACCTCCTGGGATAGGGTGCTCTCAGAACCCAGAGCGTCTCTAACCCTGTCCTGGTGAAAGGTGCCTGCCACTGTACAGCTATCTTGCTAGGGGCCCCATATACCAGGCCAACTGCTCCTCTCAGCCTCCCTCCTGAAGGGTAGGGTTTACCCCAGCCCTTCCCTGGGCCTCACGTGTCTGGGCTACCCACAGGGCAGTGGCCTATGTGAGACCATAATGGTAGTAGGTCGGGGGAAGCAAGTTTCCAACACTTCAATTCATGTCCCAAAGCCATTTCTGCTCCTGCAGGAATTCTTCACCTTCTTCCTTTTTAACCCCTGCCCCCAAATCCTACTCCCATCCCCCAACAGTTATTCCAGTGTGTCCCATATGTCTCTGTTCTCACTAAGGGGCACTCTTGCTTGGTGTCTGCAGCTTTAATTGAAATAACTCTCTCCCACTTCCTTTTTCATTCACCACTGCCTGTTGGGTGAGACTCTTCCTGGAGAGATAAGAGACAAATGTCTCTCCACCCCAAATAGGGACCAATGACCCAAGTATCAATTCCACCCAAGTCCAGCTTGGTGAACTGGTGAGTTTATCGGTTATTTATCTGAGTGTGGGTGAGGGGGTAGTTACTAGGAGCTTGTGGATCTCTATAAAGCCCACCCCACCCGAGGGAGAATGTATGACTGCTGCAACCCCGGGAGTTCCTGGAGACACAAGAAAGGCTCTCCTCCAGGTAGCTGAGCTGGTCCTGCTGGTCCTTCTCCGTAGGCAGCTCTGCATCTTTCCTCCCGAGGGAGGGACGATTCGCTGCCTCCTTATCACAGGACTCTGGAAGTTTCAACTCTCCAGGCTTGTAAGGTTTGTTTATTCTCCCAGTCCCCAGAGTCCCTAGTCCCCCTTTCCTCCCACTGCCCCGGGAGGGAATGCTTCACTTCAGAAGGCATCTTTTAATAAGGAGGTGGTACTGGCTGGTTGTGTGTGTCAGCGTGACACAAGCTAGAGTCATCAGAGGATGGAGCCTCAGCTGAGGCAACGTCTCCATGAGATCCAGCTGTAAGGTGTTCTCTCAATTAATAATCAACGAGGGGAGGGCTCAGCCCATGGTGGGTGGTGCCAGCCCTGGGCTGGTGGTCCTGGGTTCTATAAGAAGACGCACTGAGCAAGCCATGAGAAGCAAGCCAGTAAACTGCTCCTCTCCTTGGCCTCTCTATCAGCTCCTCCTCCGGGATCCTGCCCTGTTTGACTGCCCATTCTCGCTTCCTTCAGTGATGGACAGCAATGCTGAAGTGTAAGCCAAATAAACCCTTTCCTCCCCAACTTGCTTTTTGGTCTTGGTGTTTGGTCGCAGCAATAGAAACCCTGACTAAGACAGAGATGACCACACTGCCTTTGAGATCTCCCTGCAGAGCCATGTGAAGACCGTCTGCGTGCTACCAGCCTCCTGTGTGTGTCTCCTCACCCCCACACTGTTTACTCTGAGGAATTCCTATGTAGTCTCCACCCATATGCTCACCCAACCATCTATGTCAGCATCCCTGTCCTTGTTCCTCATGGGCCAGTGTTGTGGATTTTAACTGTATTTTAATAAATAAAGACTGACTGAAGATCGAGAGTAAACAGTCCCACTGGTTAACCTTAAAGACCAGATTATGGTAACACACACCTTTAATCTCAGTAGCCACAATGACACACACCTTTAATCCCAGTAGCCACACTAGTTGCCATAGAAACTGGGCAGTGCATGCCTTTAATGACGGTGGTGCACACCTTTAATCCCAGCCCTAGAGAGGATTATAAAATGGGAGGAGACAGCTCTCAGACACACAGTCTCCTTCTGAGATTCCAGGAGGCAGAATCACCTTTTCAGACTGAGGTTGAGGTAAGAGCCAGTGATTGACTGTTTTGCCAGTTCAAATGTTCCGGTTGAACCCAAATTTCTGACCCCGAGTTTTTATTATTTGTGCTTTAGGCCAGGTGAGCAGTTCCTTGTGTTGTAGACCCAGGAGCCAACCAGGACTGTGAGGTAGATAGATACTTCCATTTCATAAAATTGTGTGTGTGTGCGTGTGTATGCACACACACATGCAGGTGCTGATGGATCCTCTGGAGTTACAGGTGGTGATGAGCTACCTGACATGGGTGCTAGGAATGGAACTCGAGACCCCTGAAAGAGCAACATGTGCTCTTAGCTGCTAAGCCATCTTCCCATGACCAGTTTTGGCCCAGCGGCTCTGGTGGCTTTGTAGTCCCTTTCCTGCCCTCTCCAGCAGGAGCCTCGCTTCCCCTGCATGCCTCTATGTGTCGATGTGTGTCTCTATGCATAGACACATGGGATCATCAACATACTGGAGTCTTCCAGAACATGTGACTGGTCCTCAGCCAGCCTGGGCAAGAATGGTTTTACAAGCGGCTCGGAGCTGAAGGCCGAGTCCATGCTAGGTGACTAGAATGTCTGTGCTTGCAGGACATGTGTGCTCCTGGGAGGCAGTTAATCCTCTTTTGTTCAGGCCACGGACAGTGACAGTAGGGCTGATGATATCCCAAGGCTAAGTGTACACAGGCTTAGGAAAACACAGGGCCTGATCATGGTCCCAGCCAGGCAGCTTTGTGGCAAACTTGGATCCGTCACATCCCTTCTAACCTTTCAGAAAGATTATCCTAGCTCTGCACCGGGAAGCCACGACAGCTTGTCATGTCAGCCTTCCCTCTCTGACCCTCCATGTGGCTCCCCTCCCATTCTTCCCTGTCCAGTCTGTCTCTGGGACTCCAGCGCCCTTCCATCCCACGGTTTGAAATGTCCCAGGTGATGATCTCAGTCTCCTGGCACCCAAAGCATGTGTCGCGTGTCACCATGTGTCACAGCCTTCCACTGTCTCTAGTCCCACACAGTGTGTGGGTATACTTTCACAGAGACAGCTAGCGTCTATCCTGTCTTCAGGATCCATGAAGGCACTAAGGAATGGAAAGCCTGCTCTGTGTGCTCCCAGGGATGTGCCGGGGTACCTGGGTGCCCAGTGTTTCACATGGCTCTCCTCTCCTGCCTTGCCTCCTGTTTTTTTTTCTTCCTTCTGCTCTTCTGTGGAGCCCCAGCTGGAGGTGGATGAAGGCTTTTTTTTTTATTCTTTTTAATTAAAATTTCCACCTTCTCCCCGTTTCCCCTTTCCCTCCCCTCCTCCCAAATATTGCCCCCTCCCCCCAGTCCCCTCCCCCTATCCCCACTCCTCTTCTCCTCCCCCCACACCATTCCCCCTCCCTCTCGATACTGAAGAGCAGTCCAAATTCTCTGCCCTGCGGGAAGACGAAGGTCTTCTATCTATGTCCAGGAAGGTGAGCGTCTAAGCAGGCTAAGCACCCACAAAGCCAGTTCATGTATTAGGATCGAAACCTAGTGCCATTGTCCTTGGCTTCTCATCAGCCTTCATTGTCCGCCATGCTCAGAGAGTCCAGTTTCAACCCATGCTTATTCAGACCCAGACCAGCTGGCCTTGGTGGGCTCACAATAAATCAGTTCCACTGTCATAGTGGGTGGGTGCATCCCTCGTGGTCCTGGTTTCCTTGCTCATGTTCTCCCTCCTTCTGTTCCTCATTTGGACCTTAATAGCTCAGACCGTTGCTCCAAACTGAGACTCTGTCTCTACCTCGATCCATCGCCAGATGAAGGTTCTAAGGTGATATGCAAGATATTCATCAGTATAGGATAGGGTCATTTCAGGTTCCCTCTCCTTAGTTGCCCAAGGTACCAGCTGGGGACATCTCCCTGGACACCTGCTAACCCCTCTAGAGTCAAGTTTCTTGCCAACCCTAAGATGGCTCTCTTAGATAGGATATATACTTCACTGCTCGGGATGTACTCACTCATAATCGGTTTCTAGCCATAAATAAAGGACATTGAGCATATAATTTGTGATCCTAGAGAAGCTAAATAAGAAAGTGAACCCAAAGAAAATCATATAGTCATCTGCCTGGAGAGGGGAAGTAGACAAGATTGCAGGGCAAAAACTGGGAACCTGCGGGTGAGGTGGCAAGGGGCAAAGGGGAAATGGGATGAGAAACATGAGAAGGGGAGGACGGGAGGAGCTCGGGGGATTAGGATGGTCGGGATATAGGAAGGGAGGATACGGGATGAAGGCTTTTTTAAAAAAACTTTTTATTGATGCTTTGTGGATTTCACATCATGCACCCCAATCCCACTCATCTCCCCATCCCCTCTTATCTACCTTGTGCCCTTGCAACCTTCCTCAAAACCAAATAAAAAAATTTTAAAAATCTCATCATGGAAGCTGTAGTGTGTCACAGTGAGTATACCGTTTAATCCATACATCCTTACTTGCAAATGTTCTTTGCAAGTAAATGAAGGTATAGTTTGAGGCCTCTGACTTCTGCTACATTATCTCAATATTGGATCCTCACTGGGACTTAAGGAAGGCTTATTTGGACCCCAGTTTGTATTATCTGTCCTTTGTCATCTGTCATATGTGCCTTCTTGCATGGGTCTTAAGGATTTTGAAAAGATAGCTGTAATGGGTGGTGAGCAAGTCCTGAGGGCTGGGAAGAAGGCTAGCAGCATCTGTGGTCCTGGGTCTGGCCTGTAAGAGGTATGGGGCCTGAATTGAAGGGAGGAAAGAGTTGATTAGGGCCTGTCTAAACTGGAGTCCCAAGCAGGTGTAAGCTCTGGAAAGGCCACCAGAGGAGTCTGAAGAGACACGTGGCAAGGTGGAGCTGCTGGGGCTTATCTGCAGAACCTTTGCTCTTTTTCAGAAACACAAACTCATCAGCCTCACTCTTTGATGCTCTCCTCACATGGGTACAACTGGCATCTAACCCTGTACAGAAACCTGGAACTCCTTCTGCCCCTCAAATGCAGTACCTGCCTTCACCTGGGCACCTTGAAGCAGGAATAGTGTGTCAGGACCACACTGCCTGGCATGTTGTGGGAGCTCATTAAATGTGTGACCACAGATATAAGTGTAAACAATACCACGTTTCTCAAGAGGAGAAAAATCGGAGAACATGAGTAACGAGAGGAGATAGGCCTGGGGGCACCTGCGTCATGGGGTCCAGGTGGGGAGCAGAAGAGGAAGCGGTAGGAGTGTCTGAGCAACCAGGCAGGTTTGGGGGCCATGAGTGGGAGCCAAACACCCCTGGCAGCAAAGTTCCCTGGTCCCATTGCTAAACACCTCTGTTCACATTTGTCTGCTCACCGAGCTTAATGATTTTTCTGGAACTTGGCAGGCTTTGTGATTGATTCGTTCCTGAGATTCCTAAGATCTGACTAGAAGACGTTCTGTTAGCTCCCCGCTCAGGGCAATGGGGGATCCTTAAGTGTAGGTACAGGAGAGATATGTTCAAGGCAGAAGAGCCATCTGGGGTATCATGGCAAAGGCTGTGGGGTGCCTACCTGTCGAAAGGCGGTAGAAGCCTAGAGTAGGTGGGAGCTTGACTCCCCTCAATCCCTTATCCCCGCTACCCCAAGATTCTGGTGCTTTAGGCCTATCTGCTGACCTTTCCTTCACACCAGCGCCCACTGGGACACACTCCCCGGTTCAGAGCATGTTCAGACCCCAGACACCTGGCCCATTTCTAGAAAGAGAACTGGGCCATCAGGAAAACACTTTCCACCTCCCCTCATTGGCTCCTTGCTCCTTTCCGCATGGTGATCTTGATTGCTGTAGAAAGCACCTCAGGAGACCACGAGGAGCATGGAAAGACGCAGGAACATCCTCTTCTGTCCATGAGGGTGGCTGGGGAGGGGCATCCACCGGGTCTGTGCTGAAGCTGGCAATGCTGGCAGAAGACAGCGCTGTGAAGACACTGACCAGGGCAGCCCTGGGAGCTTGCTTTGTGTGCTGGTCAGTCCGCACCTGGTCACGGTTGGGCAAGATTCTGAAAGGGAGGGTCAACAAAGGAAGCCTTAGGCAGCAAGTAGAGGGAAGTTATAGCTGAGGTTGTTGCAAAGGAAGAAGACTAAATGACCTTAGCAAAGTGAACAAGGAACTGTCCCGAAGGGACAGTGACAGCACTGATTGGCACCAGAACACATGTGTTTTCTTTTCCTTGAAAGCAAGAATGTCATCCGTCACTATGTAGAAGCCCCCTCAAGGGCTGTCCTCCTGCCTCCGCTTCTCACTTTATGATGGTGCTGGGCCGATCACTCTGCTGTCAGGCCATTAATCTCCTCTACCCTGCTGCCTTCCAAGCTTCCTTCTCCTTCCTGGTGTGTCAGGCATGATGGTGAAGAGCACTTCTGTTGTGGAAGATTTAGCTATGAAAAGATGTGTTACATTGTTTATGCTGGGACTAGTACTGTGACTGTGAAGGTGTGTTACATTGTTTATGCCGTGGACTATCACCGTAACTCTTGAAGGTGTGTTACATTGTTTATGCTGTGGACTATTAACTGTGAAGGTGTGTTACATTGTTTATGCTGTGGACTATCACCCTAATTGTGAAGGTGTGTTACATTGTTTATGCCGTGGACTATCACCCTAACTGTGAAGGTGTGTTACATTGTTTATGCCGTGGACTATCACCCTAACTGTGAAGGTGTGTTACATTGTTTATGCTGTGGACTATTAACTGTGAAGGTGTGTTACATTGTTTATGCTGTGGACTATTAACTGTGAAGGTGTGTTACATTGTTTATGCTGTGGACTATCACCGTAACTGTGAAGGTGTGTTACATTGTTTATGCTGTGGACTATTAACTGTGAAGGTGTGTTACATTGTTTATGCCGTGGACTATCACCCTAACTGTGAAGGTGTGTTACATTGTTTATGCTGTGGACTAGTACTGTAACTGTTAAGATGTGTTACATTTGTTTCTACTACATTTGTTTAATTATGAAAAGCCATGTTGTATTTGTTTCCCCTTGCCTGCCTAAGGCACCTGGTTGATCTACTAAAAAGCTGAACAGCCAATAGCTAGGCAGGAGAGGGATAGGTGGGGCTGGCAGTAGCGAGAATAAGTGGGAGGAGAAATCTAGATGAGAGAGGGAGGGGGAGGGAGGGAGAGAGAAAAGAATGACAGAAAAAGAGAGGAATGTGCCTGGGGACAAAAGTCAGGCAGCTGCTAGCCAGACAGACACGAGAAGCAGGAAAGTAGAAAAGGAAGGAAGGAAGGAAGGAAGGAAGGAAGGAAGGAAGGAAGGAAGGTAACAAGCCCCGAGGCAAAGCATAAATAAAGAGAAACATTAAAACAGGAGCTAATGTAAGGCCAAGCATTCAGAACTAATAAGAAGTCTGTGTAGCATGATTTGGAAGCTGGTTGGTGGTTCCAAAGAAAAAGCTTGCTACATACTTCTCCTGACCCCATGGGTCACAGGATCTCACATTTCACAGACAGGTACCTGGATGGGGATGGGTTTCACTTCCCCAACCTCATTTTGCCTCACAGCAGTGTCCCTCAGAAAAGAGAAAGGAGAGGAACTATTATCGCCATTGTGCATGTAGGAGAAACTAAGGGTCATAAAGGTAAAGTTACTTGCCAAAGCTCACCCTACTTGCACATCATATGTAGAACTGGCACCAGGCCAGAAGGACTTCTGAGTCCCAGCTGTCCTGTCTCTGTAAGAGCAAGCTCCTGTTAAGAACCATGGCACAATATGTATGATGATGTTATGGTAAAACTTTGCACGTTGATCTAAAATAAACACGTGCAATGCTCCTTATGCTTAAATCCAAATAAAAGAACCAAACATTGCCAGGTATGGAGGCATGTACCTTTAATGCCAGCACTTGGGAGGCAGAGGTTGGCAGATCTCTGTGAGTTTGAGACCAGCCTGGTCTACACAAGTGTGAGGCCAACAATGACTACATAGTGAGACCCTGCCTTAAAAAACAAAACTAAACAAAAAACCAAATGCGGCTGTGAGTGATGCTGTATCTCCAGCACCCACATCCATGATGAACGCCTTCTGGATGAAGGCAGACAGGGTCTGTGGTTAGCAAATGTATCCTCTTGTAAGAGGAGATAAACAACAGAGAAGGAAGTAGATGACTGATCATCTCAGTGAGTAGTGAGGAATACAAGATGTGACTTGACAGACAGTACCGCAAAGTTTCAGATGGTCAGGGCTGGCCCCTTAAGGACTGGAAATGAGCAGGAGATAGCTCTGGGGAGTCTTGGGGTACAGGCAGAAGGGACAGCAAAAGTGATGGAACCAGGGAGAGGATACACTGGAGTGGGAGGTACTAGATGAGAGAGCAGGGAAGAAGCAGGGACATGGCAGCTGGTAACAGGGAGTGACAATGTATATGGAAAGTCCCCATTCAGGTTCCCACCAGTGACTATGCAGGGACTTTATTCTCAGAATAAGATGAACATGGAAGGCCAGAGAGCAGGATAGCCATAATGAAGCCCAACTGAGCAAGAAGCTGGGCAGAGTGCATATACTGAAGGCCAGGGCTGTCCCGCCCGACCTGAAGACTGTAGCCTGGCTTTTATTCTGACAGGCAGTTTGAGGCACCCTTCTATTTTCTGGAGAAACTGAACTGCCCAGGAAAGACCTGTAACTGTTGACCTCTGAGAGTCTACATGGAATCTGATGATCCTACAAAGAAGCCCCCAAGCCCCCTATCCTACTTGTGCAACCAAGTTTCCTGTTGGCACTGGCCCATAATGAGATGGTCAAGCTGCATCAGACATCCAAGAAAGTCCTTAACACAAAAGACGGAGACCCAGTCAGAGGCAAACTCACCCAAGTGGAATACACAAAGGAAAAGAAATTATCCAATAAACTGCATCCTCATAAAGGTTAGAAGGCTGCATCCAGGAAGAAGAAACTGCAAAGAACAGTCAGGGCCACCATTTGTTCTTGGGCATTAGAAATGGCGTGAAGATGGGAAGTTCCTGGGTGATGAGCATGATCGGGTGACAGATTTAAGGAGACCCCCAAGAAAGCATCAGAGGGAAGCAAAGGTAGACAGTCAGGCAAGAAAGATCTTCAAACCCTGTCCCCTGGTAGTTTAGAGAGAGAAACAAGAGAAAACTTGGAAGCTGTTAGGATTCAGGCTATGCTGGCCTGCCCTGTCATCTGGCAGAATGAACCCAGGCTGTACCCAGGCTGAACCCTGGCCAGCCCAGGGTCCTACGTTGTACACAGGTGCAAAAGTTCCTTTAAGAGACAAACTCTGCCCACTCCCGATCTCTCTCTCTCTCTCTCTCTCTCTCTCTCTCTCTCTCTCTCTCTCTCTCTCTCTTTCTCCCCCTTCTCTCTCTTCCTCTCTCCCTCTCTGTCTTCTCTCTCTCTCTCTCTCTCTCTCTCTCTCTCTCTCTCTCTCTCTCTCTCTCCTCTCCCTTTTAATGAAACTCCACACTAAAAAAAAATGTATCTTTTAGGTCTGTAGTTAGAAAACGACTAAAGAGAATTTAAAATCTTGATTCTGCAGCTATGATAGTGGTAGTACTTTGCCAGAGCTCAATTAATGGCTTATCAGAATTTTATTGATTAATGTTAAGACTGTGGACCCTTGGGGTCCTAATATAACAGTAGCTTAATGAAAGAGATATCTGGAACATGTCTTATTCTTTTACCAAAGAAATAATGAAGAAAAGTTCCCAGGGCTGGCGGACATAACTACCTCATCCAGTGAATGATGGCATGAATGAAATCACCGTGAAATGTGAGACGACCAGAGAGGGAGTGTTGACAATGTCCAATCAAGTGTGAGTATAGACTAGAAACATCGTCAGTGACGAAGTACCAGGGCATCGGCTTCCCATTAGGTAGCCAGGGAACCTTCTGGAGGAAACTGTTCCCATGAGGAAGGAAAACAAAAAGAATGCATGGGGGCCAGGAGGTAGTGTAGGTGGAGCATGCTTGTTTGCTTCCCAGCCGTCCAGACCAAAATAACCACACAAAACTATATTAATTACAACACTGTTCGGTCACTGATTTAGGCAGATTTCTAGCTTGCTTTTACATCTTCAATTAACCCATTTCTATTAATCTGTGTAGTGCCACGAGGCTGTGGCTTACTGGTAAAGGTTCTGGGCGTCTATCTCCTTTGGCAGCTACATAGCATCTCTCTGATTCTGCCTTCTTTCTCCCAGCATTCAGTTTAGTTTTCCCACCTAGCTCTATTCCGCCCTGCCACAGACCAAAGCAGCTTCTTTTTTAACCAATGATAATAAGACGTATTCACAGCATACAGAAGGGAATCCCACATCAAGGTAGGAGGCCAAGGACTGAAGGGACCACCCAGCTGCAGTCAGAAGAGCAGCCCAGACTGGAAGCTGGAGATGGGCATCCAGAAGGAGACAGAATTAGCAAAGTTAGTAATGAGCTCTACCATGCAATACCTTCTAGTGAAAGATGCTAAGTGGACAGGCTGAGCCAGCAACATGGTAAAAGAAAGCTAAGCAAATTTAAATCTTTAACTCTAGAGAAATAAAAAAAAATTCACTTGACCTATGAGTGAAAAATAGTAACATAATCATATCAATATAACATTCTTATAAAATATTTAAATTGATGGCTTAGTGGATAAAGGTTGTTGCTGTCAAGGTTGATGACCTGTGTTCTATCCCCAGTACCTACATGGTGGAAGTGGAGACCAACATCAGCAAGTTGTCCTCTGTTCTGTGCTGTGCACGTATACTGTTGTATACATGGTATACTATACTATGCTGTGGTACACATGCACAAGCACATACACACAAGCACATATACACGTGCACACACACCCTTGCACACACAATGAATACACAAATAAAAAGCATAAAATATTTTGTCATTATTTCAAAAATGATGCACATTCGTATAATTAGTGAGTAATTAACAGACAATATATGAAATTACTCATCAAGGGGCTGGAGAAAATGCTCAGCTGTTAAGAGCATGCATTACTTCCCCAAAGGACCTGAATTCTGTTCCCAGCACTCATACCAGGTGGATGGCAACTGCCTGGAACTCCAGCTCCCGGAGAGCAGACGCCCTCTTCTGGCCTCTGTCAGCACTACAGTCATGTGTGCAAGCTCGCTCTTTTTCCCTCTCCTCTTTTCTCCTTCTGCCTCTCCCTCCCTCTGCCTCTCTCTTTGACTTAAACAAAACATTTACATAAAATGTTTAGACAAAAAGAAGTCACTGGTATTTAAAGGTTCCAGATATTCCTAAGCAGAGAGTACAAACAGAAGCAGACCAGGGGCTGGGGCCCCTCAACACTTAGATGCTGATCTGAGGATGAGCAGCAAGGCAGGCCGCTGCGGGTGTGTGAGAGCAAATGGGGTAACTCAGGCTAAGACTTTCTAAGGAAGCTCTTGCACCTGCTGACATAAACTGCAGAATCAGTAGCCTTGGGTCAGTGTCCTTGGCCCTTAACATCTGTCAGCTGGAATAGCCTCGTTAACATCCCTCAGACTTACGAGGTAGGATTTCTGCCCAGCCAATGTGCTGCTTACAAAAACATCTGTTTTGGAAATTCCCAGTTTAAAAAAACAAAACCAAACAAAAGCCCTCCCTTGCTACTGCAGCACGGGACACTATTCTTGGCTGTGCTGATTCAATGTTCCCAAACTGCAATTCTTTGTTCAGGATAAATGCTGTTTCCTTTGACCTTGGGTGCCAATCTTTAGTTCACAGAGGGAAACAAAAGAGTGAGGGTCTGAGGAGCCAGGGGGATTGTGGTTCAAGCAGGAAGGAGGGCTGATACCTTGGACCCTACAGAAATGACTAAGATTGACATTATTTGGGGGCCATGAATGCAGTAGACTGTTAGCTAATCTGTGTCCTTTAGCCATAGCTTGCCATTCTGGCCTCTCCCCTCAGATTGGATCTGCAGTGGTGACTGTCATTGTGTCACCTGTAGCCTTTCAACTCCTGTCCCCAAGGGAGAAAAGCCTTCTGGTGTGTGCCCCAGGTGCGCTCTTGTCAGGGCCAATTGCGTATTTCTTAGGAGCTTTGCCATCCCTTTATTAAACACAACCATTATTAAAAATTGAATCGTATAACTCCAGTTAAATAATGTCTCTTTACATTCTTTAAAAGTGTGGTGCTGGGGCTTGAATCCATGTTGGGCAAATATTCTACCCTGAGCTACTTCCTGCCTCCAACTTATTGTTAAAACAAAGATCATATTTGAAGCATAAGTATTTGTAGTTCTTTACCGCAGTTTGTGCTTGCTCATGCTCCTGAGGTTACATCCATGTGGTGGTGGCACAGGTGGTCTCTGTTGGGGCCAGGTGTCTCCAGGTTCTTGGTGCCTTGTGCAAAGAACTGAACACACATACAGTAAACGGCGAGCAGATATTTTTTTTTCCTCCGAAGCAATTAGAGATTATAAGCCAAATACCCCAAGAGAGGTGAGCCTGGGAGAACCAACACCAGGTTACCATTTAGGGTTTTCTTTGATGGTCCAAGAGAAGGGAGAGTTGGTTCCTAAGGGATAAGGGAAAGGTGCGTTTCCTGTTTTGATTAACAGGCTTGAGTTAGGAAGCCTTTGTTTACTGTGAACGTCCCTTCCCATAATGCATCTGATTTTAATCATTTGCACACCCTATTGTACAGAGGCATAAGGTGATAAACAAGGGTCTTCATCTAAAAGTTCATTTTGAGAACACAATTTGCTTTCAGTTCGCTACCCTCATTCACAGATATTATAGGTCACAAAGGGGAAAGGCTATGAGTGCTAGGGAAGGCTAGGTTTGAGGGCTCTTATTGCCCTTGGGAGAGGGGTGTTAATGATTCGTGGTGGCGCGACCCCGGCAGGTCCCCTGATGGGTGGGACACTGGCAGGTGGGAGACAGACAGATAAGCCATTCAGGGGAAGCTTGGGCGTAAAGTTCATTTAGTGGGTATTGGTAAGGGGATTATGGAGGGGAGAAGAAAGAGAAAGGGGCCAGAGAAAGAGAAGAAAGGGTGGGAGAGAGAGAGAGGCAGAGACTGTCTCTTCAGAAGGATGGAGAAAGAGAGAGCTGGAGAGGAGGTGCATGATCCGCTTGCTTCAGCAGGAAGGGGGAGATTGGGAGTGAGCAGAGCTTGTCTCTTAAAGGAACAGGGTACCCAGGTGACAGGGCGGGCCAGCAGATTTATTATTATAACAAGGGTGCATGCAGCTTGTCAGGGTTCTTAAGTGTGTTGCTGGGAATACAACCGGGTATTGCTCAAATCAAGTGGGTGTCTGGGTGGCTAAGCTAGCCCTGCACTCACCTACTTCGGTGGGAACATTATATGAGTGTATTCGACAACCTAACACCTTTACCCAGTTCCACATCGGGGACATCAGTTTAGTAATTTAAAATTTGGGGAATGTCTATGCCACAGAAACTGACGAATGCCCCAAGCCAGGGCTTTGTATTCCAGAGAGCCGGTGATTTGGTCCGCACTAGCAGCCCACGGCTCATACAAGTCTTTTGTATGTTTCTCTTCCATGTATAGATGGATGGATGATTGCATGATTAGTGACGTCACTCTGTGACAGTACCTGGAGCCGAAAGACCAAGTTCCCAGGCTGTGAAACTGCAGAGCATGGGCATCACAGGAATCTAGCCCGACCCAGCCCTGTGGTTGGCTGAAAGGCCTATGGATGTGCTGACTCTTGCCTGAGCATGGAAGGGAGGCGATTTGCTTTGAGGAGCTGGACATCCGCTTCCTCCATGTTTCTAGAACAATAAAACATTTCCTACAGAAAGTGAGATGCTTTCTTCATGTCTGCAGGAGGCATAGACTGTGAGCAGAGCCTTGCAGGCAGTTAGGCTGAGGGAGGATCCCGGCACAGCTCAGGCCAGAAGCTTTCTAATATGAGGTGCCAACGGTGACAGAGACGGGGCACCATTAACTCACCAGAGTTTGCCCCTGCTGCAGTAGCAGCTGCTGGGAAGCCCCTAGCACCCGTTTCCAAGCCTCGTGAAGTGGAGAAGGAGTCAAACCTCAGCTCAGCTTTTAATGCTCTGTATGCCCTGGTGATTATTACTTCACTGTTCTCAACTTCAGTTTCATATCTATAAAGTAATGGGATGAAATAGAGGTTATTTGATTGGGGGAAAGTAGAATTTTATGGTCGAAAAGATTTCTTGGAAGAATGTTTAAGAATGATGCTTGCACTGGATCCCTTTTTTGGATGCTCTCAGTGCTCCGAAGTGCATTAAAGGACCCGGTCAGTCCTGTGGGAAAGATCCATAGTTCTTCTTCTTTAACCAGCGCACTCAAAATCCCTTTGACCACAGATCTTTTTAGGAGAGCTGCTCTCCAGAAATGAGGCCCCCATCAGCTTAGTCATCGCTCTGACTTTTATAGGCTACAAGGGTACCCCGACTATACAATGTCAGAGACACAGTCACACCCCCAGGAATTCAGTGTTGGAAAGCATGAGCCTGGGAGGTGGCAAATATCAGAGCAACCACTCATCTGCTATGGGCTACCAGGAACTATGAGGTGGTAAAGCCTTTCTCTGGACAGTGTCTTGATGCCTAGGCCAGTGCCCAGAAGGGTTGAGATCAGAGGCCTGACATCCAGTAGCAATGTGAGATGGAGTTGAAATGCCCATCACAAGCCCAACTCTGAGGTCTTCTAATGCAATGAGGACCAAGCTGCAGTCATCTGAAGTAGTGTGGAAACACAGGTCATTCGACCCCAGACTCTAGGTTCCTGGTTCTGTGAACCCGAAAATTTGCCTGAGAAGTTCCTAGGTGACACTTTGACCCAGGACCTCACTATGAAAGAGATAGTCCCAGACTAATTCCCACACATTCTGCAGACGGTAAAACGTGTGTTGAGTCACAGGTGATCAGAGGCCAGCACCATCCAGAGGGAGGCCAGCGCCATCCAAAGAGTGGCCAGCGTCATCCAGAGAGAGAGCCAGCACCATCCAGAGAGAGCCAGCGCCATCCAGAGAGGGCCAGCGCCATCCAGAGAGAGAGAGAGCCAGCGCCATCCAGAGACAGCCAGTGCCATCCAGAGAGAGAGAGCCAGCGCCATCCAGAGGGAGGCCAGCACCATCCAGAGGGAACCAGCACCATCCAGAGACAGCCAGTGCCATCCAGAGAGAGAGAGCCAGCGCCATCCAGAGGGAGGCCAGCACCATCCAGAGGGAACCAGCACCATCCAGAGACAGCCAGTGCCATCCAGAGAGAGAGAGCCAGCGCCATCCAGAGGGAGCCAGGACCATCCAGAGAGAGCCAGCACCGTCCAGAGGGGAGGCCAGACATGCTGACTTATCAAAGCCCCAGGCAGCCGTCAGGGATGAACTAATCTAAGGCTCCTCCTGTGTGGAAAACCATCTCACCCTCTCTCATCTGAGGCTGTATCAGTGGGTAGGACCTTTCAGTTTTGAGTGTGAGTATAATGTCTCAGTCCCCAGCCCTGTCCCAGTTCCTGTTTATAGGAGCAGCTTTTCAGGTACCCCACTGTGTACGGATAGGTGAGACTGGGCAGGGGGAAGATTCCTTACTCTAGACAGCAGTCACTGTCCTGGGACAGGGGCAGACAAAGGGAGGACATAGAGAGAGGCTGGGGACAGTAGGTGCTTCACATCTGAGAGGGAGGAAAGAGTAGGCATTGCCCCTGCTACTTGAGGGACACAAAGAGACCCCTTAGACCCCTCAGGAGTTTTCTTGTATCATTTCCTTGTGCCGGACCTGCCCAGGAAGTGAGGGTCTGCCGGATCTTGGACAGCTGCATTTCTCTCTGAGGCCCTAGAATTCCAGGAAGAGGAAGCATTCTACGGCTGGGAAGAGCTTGTCTGTTGAGGACAGGAAGACAAGATAAGGGATCACCGAAGATGGATACAGGATCATAGAGCTTAGGTTCTTCCTAGTTCAACCTTTTCACCTTACCAACAGAAAAGAGCAAGTCGTGACACACTCAGGGTGCCCTGGAGCCTTAGGCTCCTGCCTAGCCGACCAAGGTCCCCACTGTCGGTGCAGGGTACCCACACACCTCTCTGTGTCCCACAGACATCCCCCTACCTTGTGTTATCAGGGCAGTGAGGGATGCAGGCTCTAGGATGCTGAGGAAGAGATCCTCTTAACGATATTTTCTCAAGCTACCCTGTTCCTTTCTCTGCACCTGTGCCCACCACCGTGACATGAGGTCCCGGGTTTATGTTCTCGGACGCAAGTATCTGTCAAGTTCCTATCATGTTTCCATGTATCAGAAACACTACACGCTTTCCACCTGACCCACGGTTTCTGAGAGAATGAGAGCGGGAAGCTTGCAGACCAATTGCTTCCGACTTGACGGTGAGTGTGGGCCTGTTTCTCTTCACAATGGAGGATGGGCTGAGGAGCAGAAGAAGGTAGAAAGGGCAACAAAGGACGGCTCTGGAAACTTCCTACAGCGTCGAGGACCAGGGGACAGGAGAGTGGACATGCATTAGAGTTCTTCATCTGGGCCTCTTGACCGGCCATGCTGAGGGGAGCAGAGAAAGATGAGGAGCTCAAGATGGTCTCTGAGGCTCTGCTGACTCCAGAGAGCAAGGACACCCCTCTTCATCCTGATCACCCCATGGGAGACCCCTGAGACACCCCTTGGAAGTAGCTGCGACATCACTGGCAAAACCCCTGTAACCCTGAGGGCAGAACACACTGTCTTTTTTGTTGTCTAAGATCTCCTGGGGCCCCAATCCTCCTCATGAGACTTCTGTAAGCCCAGGACTTGTGCTCACAGGGGCACCTTTGCGAGGCCCTTCCTCACAGGCTTCCTCTGTAGAATGGCCACACCTCCGACTCTTTATCTGTTAGGCAAGAATTTCACATAGGTGGTGGCTGTCCTCCTCCCTGCATGATCAGTGCAAGAGGCAGCTGGCGTGAGGTGCTCTTTCTCTCAGTGGGGCTGGATTTAATAACTTCAGGCAGATGGCCAAAGCTCTCTCACAGAAAAGCGCCCTTTGTCTTGCAAATTACTCTTAATTCACAGGGGGAGGGTATTTGAGTTGGTGTGGATGTTCAGTTCCCTGGCAACCTCTTTCCTGCTGGCTTTAACGTCCGTGGATGAGCTGATCCCCACCCGCGGTTGCCATGTGTTGGGGTGCTAGGTCTCTGGGTCCTTCTGGGCAATCAACTGGTAATTTCCTGGCAAGAGGAGCCTTCCTCCCCTTTCCCCCTTTCTTCCTCAGAGCCACAGACCCCAACTCAACTGTGCTGTTAATTACCAAAGAGTGACTCTCATAGATGCTGTTCCTGCCCCCAGATGGACTTGTTGGTTTGAGTGGAGCTTGGGTATGGACACAGTGGTGTGTTTAAAGCTCCTGGTTCTGTCCTGTAGACACGGTGCTGACCTCAGAGCCATCAAGCCGGTGAAGCTGTAGACCGGAAGTGTTCTGGAGTCTCTAGAGGGCTCCTGGCTGCAGAGGTGCTATCCTTTCCGGCAAGCAGAGGCAGGGTGGGGAGGCAGTGCCGTGAGAATATGATTGCTGTTGTTTCCCTGAAACCCTGGGAGGAGAAAATCGGAGAAATCAAGTTCATGTCCGAAAGCACTTAGATGCTGGAGTCCTGGGAGCTGTCTGTGAGGAAGTTGTGGGCTGAAGTTAATAAAAAAAGTAATAAGTGATCTCGTTCGTGTGTGCGGTGCGGCTTCCTGTTCCAAGCAGTCCTCATCCCCCTCAACCCGCATTAGAAACATTGGGAAGATAAAGAAAGAATGGGAAGGTAGCAGAGAGACCAGGGCTAGACACGCTACACACACCCCACTGCCTCTGACTTGTCCTTCTCTAGGTCCCCTGTGGCTACGCAGCCAGCATCTACTATCCCTCATCTGCAAGGTCCCCTGTGGCTATGCAGCCAGCATCTACTGTCCCTGCAAAGAGCCTTGTTTAAGATGCAAGCAGGGAGAACACTCATGTTGACTTTTGATTCTCATTTGTTTTAGGATTACTATTGTGACTGGCTTCATTCTTGTTTGAATAACATAAATATGCATTTGTCAAGATCAGGGGGCAGGCGGAAGCCCAGGGGACCTTGGGTTCTGGCTGGAGTGTAGGAGTGGGAATTGGGTTGGCAAAATGTAAGCAGAGTATGTGGGCCATGGGACAAGTGTGCCACGTGCATGCCAACTCCAGTGTGCCAGACTTCGACAGCCAGAGCCATTTAGGAATCTGGTAGCGATGGGCCTGGCCAGACACCTATTCTTCCGGAAAAGGAAGTGGGAGGACCTTTTATGGACACCCAGAGAATCTATACTGAAGGGCGGCAGCCACAGTCAGCAGCTGGCCTGGGAGTTGCTCCTGGACAGCTCATCCTTAGCAATAACACAAACTGCTGAATCTCTGGTGGGAGATACCTACCTACTCCTGCAGCCCCCCAGGTCTGCTATTCAAGGCAGGCCTTGCAGGGACCACCACCCAAGACTATAGATAGCACATCACTACAGACACTCAGCCCACAGAGCCCTCTAGCCTAGCTTCTTACTGCTCTCGCCAACTCATTTTGCTTTCTCTGTCTGTGCCCATAACCTGGAGGTTATGCCCCAGAAACACAGAAAAGATGCTGATCCAAGACACAAGTCATTCATTTTGTGTGACTCTGTGGCACAGAAAGGTGACACAGATATCAGACGGACATACGTAGCGGTTGGGTAGGATGGAGATGAAGGACATTTTTGGTTTTTGTTTTGTTTTGCTTTGCTTTTTTCTGAAACAGTGTTTCTCTGCATAGCAACAGCTCTGGCTGTCCTGGAACTCACTTTGTAGACCAGGCTGACCACGAACTCACAAGAGATGTCCACTAGCCTTTACCTCTCAAGTGCTGGGTTTAAAGGTATGCACCACCACTGCCCAGCTGAAGGACATCCTTGGATGAAGCAGGATCGGGTTGGTGCCTTTAAAAGTCAGTTGAGACCTTCAGGGACCAAGAACAGCACTATCCTCCAAGGAGTGACCTCCTAAGGGGACCCCTTGCCAACAGGAGGATTGCAGACAGGAACAGAGCCCCCAGCTCTGGTATGAAAGCACCTTCTCCATCTTAGGACAAAGTGTGTCACAGTGTGTTGCTCCCCTGACTGTGTGATTGCAGTCAAGTTCCTCTATGCCTGCTGGTTGTCTTCCTCTCCTGCTCCATCTGTAGCTCTGAACTCACCCAGGGCTGACCCAGGACTCTGTCTATTAAGGTCTTTCCCTGTGGCCTCCTTTTTGGACCCAATCACAGACAAGGGTCTGAAGGCATGACCAGACTCTCCACAGCCCATTGCTGTAAGGTCCCTAATGAGCTGCAGGCTGAGTGACCCTGGGTAGATCATTTCCCTGTCTTTGGGCATGGAAAGCCTCCTCATCTGGAAAAGACAACGGTTGCCTCTGTTCTTCATGATGTGCTACGCCTGGCCTTTCCTCCCTTGCAGATCCATTGGGTGAGTGTAGGGAATGAGAGTAACCATCTTGGTCCTAAAGGAGAATCTTCCCCTCCTTTTCTCACTCTCTACTGGGACCCTGCAAATCTGGGACAATGAGTTTTCCTCCTACGTAGCAGGAAGCCAAGAGTTCATTTTAATTCTCCTCCATCTCCATCATAAACAATTGCTGCCCAACCCAAGGGAGTGTTGTGAGGCTTAATGCAGTAATGCTAGCAGAGGGGTCAGGCCCTGGAACCACTCCCCGGGATGCCTGCCTGGGCTTCTGGGTGGGGTGGGAACTGAGTGCTGTCTAGGGATTCTCCCTCCAGTTTTCAGGCCTGACTTCCCTGCCAGGGATCCTGGGTTGCAGCCCTCCCCGCCCTCACTCCATCTCATGCTGCTGTATGTGCAGTGCCTAGATCCTGACAGGTCCTTTCTTTCTGTGCTGTCCACCCTGGTTGGATGCCCTCTGCAGGCCAAGGCTCCCCCTGCAAGGACCTTCTCAGGCTCCTTTCTTTCTCTGTACTATTTCCGTTTCCTCCAGAATGTCCGCAGCAGAGACTTGGCTCAGAGGAAATGGATCCCGGTGGTGGAGGAGAGCTTGCTGTATTTACAGCAAATGTATTTACAGCATGCAGTTCTGGAGGGAAGCAGGGTGCATCAGCAGCAAATGCCGGTGCAGCAGAGGCTCAGCAGGAGAGGGTGCAGGCTCAGCTGCGCACTGTGTAGATGCAACCGTCACCTCCTCCGAGCCCTGCCTTCGTCTCTGGACAGTTTGCACAGACTTAGGGTTGTTCTGCAACAGTAGTGAAAATGAACCCCAGAACACTTGTGGGGTACTCAGCTAGCACAACCCTCCTGTGCCTCACTTACCAGGGTTGTGATGGTGCAGGGGACTGCAAGGTTGGTTTTGACTGGGCTGTTCTGGACACGCCACCTGCAGGTGATTGGGTTTGAACCTGGAAAATGATATCACTTATAAGTAAATTTGACTCTAAGTATTAGCAAAATTCTAAGGATCAGATGTTTTTAAACAAAACACAAGACTATATATTCCTTAAACTATCAGAAAACAGACCAGACTTTTCTTGCACCATGTCCTTGTGAGCAGGGCTGGAGCTCCCCTCTCCGCTCAGGCAGACCTGCGGCAGTGTTTGTAACCCACTTTGTGTTCAGGGCTAGACAGAGACTCTGGAGATGGAGGCGCTACCTCTCTCTTTTCTCAATGAGGACCTAGGCCAGAGCAGGTACCCCTTTGGTATACACTGAAGGGGCACTGGTGAACTTAGGTTGCCCCAACTCTAGACCTCCCACTGAACGAGCCGTTCAAATCCAAGATGTCTGCTCTTAGAGAAATGGTGTTGACTAAGCTGGGTGGATCTAGGTGGATCTCTAGCTACCTAGAATTTTAGATTCAATGCATCAAAAATGGCCTGGCTTACTGTCTTCTCAGGGTAGCCAAGACCAGATGGAGGCAGGAAGAATTTGGCTTAAAGCGAAAAAGAAAGTCACTGATGCCATCCATAGGCAACTACAAGCTCACCTGGCTGTGACTGCCACTGCCTGACGGCCCCTGATATTTGTGGTCCCCTCTTCTGCAGAATTTTCAGCTAACTAAGCACTTTGCCTCCAAGCTTAGACCCAGCTCCTCAGCATTTTATCTGCATGAGAAACCCACACAGTGCTAAGCATCTTGGGGCAGGGGAGCTTACAGGAACAAGCTGTCTCAAGTAAGCACGGGGCAAGGCTACATCTCCAATCCCCAGCCATTGAGCCCTGTGGGAAGGCAAGCCATTTTTGTTTTTTACAGTATTGGAGATAAAATCTGGGGGTTCCAACATGAACTATGTGCCCAGCCCTCTTTTCACTTCTTATTTTGAGGCAGAGTCTCAGTAACTTGCCCTGCCTAGACTTAAACTCACTCTATAGCCCAAGAAGTTCTTGAACTTGTGATCCTCCTGCCTCACTCTCCCCAGTAGCTTGTCTATAGCTGGAAGGGGTGTCCGACCGGAGAGGAACAGATGTGGAGTGGCAGGCTACCCCTTCTTGCCTTTTCAAACCAGGAAGGCCTGAAATGGTCTCCCACACTCCTCCTTCCCTGATGAAGATGGCAGCTGACATTAAGAGTTACACCAGGGCATGGATGTCAGCTGTCCATCTCACTGTGACCTAAACGCTATTCTCTGAACCTTGACGGCTGATATCACAGCATTTTCTGCTTCAGAAATAAAATGATCAATTGTTAGATCCGATTAAGGGAAGCCTTGTTCTGCCCACAAGGTGAGGACCAACTCTTCCTATTGCTTTAAAGGTCACCTCTCCGTGCTACCTCCTCCTGCCTCAGTGTCTAACCTGCCGGTGTGTCTGCCCAGGGTCTATGGAGCCTCTTCTGGGTTCACCCAGCCATTTCTTATCTACATTCACTTCTCCAGCTCTGCAGTTTCTAGGACATAGCATAACACCAAGCTTCCCCAGGCTTCATGGGGGAAGGACTACTCTTATATCCTAGCAGGAAATAGGACCTAAAGGGCACTAGCGGAAGACCAGAGTCCCAGTTTTAGAATTCTCTGCATGTTTACCACCTTACCTTTCTACTGATTTTTGTTTATTTGTCTGTTTGCTTTTTGAGGCAGAGTTTCTTTGTATAGCCAGTAGCTATGGCTGTCCTGTAACAACTCCTGTAGACCAAACTGGCCTTGAACTCATAGAGATCCACCTGCTTCTGCCTACTGAGGGATGGGATCAAAGGCATGTGCCACCACTGCCTGACCTTACTGATTTTTTGATGCCTAGGAAAATGACTGGCATCTTGGTTTTTGAATGTGTGCCTGTGGGGAGAGCCTAATGTGTTGCCATACATTGAACACATCTATGAAACACTTGCCATTTTCAAAGTCTTGGTTTATCAAAGTGAGACTCCAGCCCAGCTATGGACAACAAATGGGCCAGACCCACCAGCCCTCAGGCAAGTTAGAAAGTGGGCTTAGCTAGTTTCTGTTGACAGAGATTTCGGATCCACTAGGTCCCACATCTGTTTAGTCCCAAATAAACACACAGAGGTCTACATTAATTATAAACTGGCCTATTAGCTCAGGCTTCTTATTAACTCTTATAACTTATATTAGCCCATAATTCTTGTCCGTGTTAGCCACGTAACTTGGTACCTTTTTTGGCAAGGCAGTCACATCTTGCTTCCTCTGTGCCTGGATGATGACTGCAGACTGACCTTTCCTTTTCCCAGAATTCTCCTGTTCTCATCACCCCACCTCTACTTTCTGCCAGGTTGCCCCACCTATACTTCCTGCCTGGCTACTGGCCAATCAGCATTTTATTAACAATAATACAAGTGACAGGATAAAAGATGATTGTCCCACAGCAAACTTCCATGAACATAGAAGGCTACACAGCTCTCTATAAGCCTTGAGCTCAGCCCTCCTGGCCCCTAAGTCTGCTGCCTGCCTACCTCCTTGCCTATCTACTACATGGTTGAACCCTCTCTAGCCTTTCTGGAGCTGGCGAGGCCAGTGACTCTACCAGTGGGTCTCAACCTTCCTAATGCTGTGACCCTTTAATATAGTTCCTTTTGTGGTGGTGACCCCTAACCATAAAATTATTTTTATAGGCTGGTTTTCTTTGCTTTATGTTTATAAACCACTTATAAGTGAGTAGATATAATAATTGTCTTTCTGGGTCTGGGTTACCTCACTCAATTTGATGTTTTCTAACTCCATCCATTTGCCTGCAAATTTCAAGATGTCATTTTTTTCTTCTGTGTAGTACTCCATTGTGTAAATGTATCACATTTTCCTTATCCATTCTTAGGTTGAGAGGCATTCGGGTTCTGGCTATGACAAACAATGCAGCTTTGAACATAGTTGAGCACATGTTTCGTGGTGTGATTGAGCATCCTTTGGGTATATACCCAAAAGTGGTATTGCTGGGTCTTGAGGAAGGTTGTTTCCTAATTTTCTGAGAAATTTCCATACTGATATCCAAAGGGGCTGTATTAGTATGCATTCCCACCAGCAATGCAGGAGTGTTACCTGATTTTTGACAAAGAAGCAAAAAATATCAAATGGAAAAAAGAAAGCATATTTAACAAGTGGCGCTGGCATAACTGGATTTCAACATGTAGAAAAATGAAAATAGACCCATATCTATCACCATGCACAAAACTCAAGTCCAAAGGATCAAAGACCTCAAAATAAAGCCAGCCACACTGAACATCATAGAAGAGAAAGTGGGAAGTACACTTGAACACATTGGCACAGGAGATCACTTCCTAAATATAACCCCAGTAGCACAGACACTGAGAGAAACAATTAATAAATGGGACCTTCTGAAACTAAAAATCTTCTGTAAAGCAAAGGACATGGTCAACAAGACAAAATGACAGCCTACAGAATGGGAAAAGACCTTCACTAACCTCACATCAGACAGAGGTCTGATCTTCAAAATATACAAAGAACTCAAGAAGTTGGTCATCAAAAGAACACATAATCCAATAAAAATGGAGCACAGACCTAAAGAGAGAACTCTCAACAGAGAAAGATTTAGATAAAATGGCTGAAAGACACTTAAGGAAATGTTCAACATCCTTAGTCATCAGAGAAATGCAACTCAAAACAACTCTGAGATTCCATCTTACACCTGTCAGAATGGCCAAGATTAAAAACGCTGATGACGACTTGTGCTGGAGAGGGTGTGTGGCATAAAATTACTTTTGTTGCTGCATCCTAACTGTAATTTTGCTACAGTTACGAATAGTAGTGTATCTGATATGCAGGATATCTGACGTGCGACCCTCAAAGGTTGAGAACCACTGCTTTAGACAGATGGACAACAGGTATACAGACAGACAGGCAGGGCCACGAGAGGGCAAGGGCAGCAAGCCTGTATTTTCCTTCTACCAGCTTCCTGAGAGGACCTGGAGCTGCCACCCATCTGGGGACCCCGTGCACGTGCCTTCCCCAGGTCCGGAAGCAGCAGCTGCTCTTTGCTGACGACATCCTCAGCTCAGTGAGAGACATTTCCTCTGTGTTACACCGAATGCAAGGCCAGGGCTCTGTAAATGGTTCTGCTGGGCTGGTTGGAGCTAATGCCAAGGGGAAACATCTGCACATGCTCAGTAAAGACACAACATTTTCCCCATGTCTTCCATGCATGGATACAGAACCCACAGGTGTGGCTAGCCAGTCTGCCTCAGTATCTCGGTCAGTCTAGGCACACCCAAGCATCCTGATTGGCGGTTTGCCCTGACCAGAGATCTTCTGAAAATCAGTTCCAGCTCTCAGGGAGCTTGTAGCCAATGGTGGAATTTAGACTTAAGAGCTATGGTGAGGAGTGTCAGAGTTTAGGTCTCCAGTGGTTTGTTCATCTGTTCATCTGTCCACATACGATGTCCATGGGCTAGCTGCTCAGACTTGTGGGTTGCACCCAGGTCACCCCTTGATTCTCGGATGGGAAGGGGGAGTCCATGGAAGAGAAGGACCATATTCCAGGGTTGTGGAATACTCCTTCATATTGTGTGAATATATGTCACCGTGACTGGTTTAATAAAAAGCTGAGCAGCCAATGGCTAGGCAGGATTTTGGGGCAGAGAGAATGCTGGGAAGAAGGGCAGAGATGCTGGGAGCTGCAAGGAGCTGGAGAGGAAACATGGCATGGAGGAGGTTAGGTAACAAGCTGCGAGCCATGTGGCGACAAGTGCGTTAACAGAAATGGGCCGATTTAACTCACAAGCCTAAGCTTTGATAACTACTATGTCTCCATGTCATTTTGTTGTTGCTGTTGTTGTTCCTTGTGGCCCAAAGAAGAATCCGACTCCAATTCAGAGTGGAGGACACAGCCCAGATCTGCTCCTTCCTGGTCTTGTCACCCACACATAGCACAGTCCATTCTTCTCTCCTGGAAGCAGCTTCAAGGAACTATCGAGGGTATTATACATGTTGACAGCTGGACAAAGGTCAGGGCACAAAGCCACAGAAAGCCAATGTCTGCAATAATTCACAAGCATGGCCCTCGGGGGACATTACTGGAGGAGTCTGCCCCACCATGAACTCCGTCCTGGTTTTGGTGAACCCTGGAGTATCAAATCATTATTATTGATTTGTTCTAAAACACAAGGCTGTATTCACTGTGATTTTGAGAAAGTCTTATATATCTAAACCATCTAAGTTACTACAATAAATAAGGTCTTCGGTTGTCTCTCCGTCTCTGTGGAAGCTTCTGTTTCCCCCATGGTGCCTGATACAGGGTTTCCAGGAGCTTTGCGGGGGTTCTGCGAGATGTGTCAAGGAAAACCTGAGGGCCCCTTTAAGGCCATTTTTGAAGTAGCTAAATCACAGGCTTACCTACTGGTTGGTATGATTTCCTTGCCTTGCCTTCACCTGAGAATAAGCTAGAGGTAAGTAGATTTTCATGCCCCTGGGGTTGCTCTGTGTTGCTGGCTGGTACGTAAGAGCCTTCGCTCCTTGAAAGCAGGTCTTATGGCCAGGTTCCCACTGTTGGAGGGTCCCCTCCTGCCAAAGGTCCCTCGGCTCCAGCATAACCCCTTCTATAGCCCCTGGGAGACCCTGACTTTTCTATCACATTGGTGCCTACAGGAAATTCCAGGTTTTTCTGGAGACCATCTTAACTACTTGCAATCTTGCCCTTTGACCTGTCTGGCCCAGCTTGTTCCTGGAGAAAAGTAAAGTAAATAAATATTATTCTGTTTGATCACACACAAAAACATTTATCTTTCCGCAAGAAGCTTCCTGAGGAAGCACAGTGAAAGGCTTCAGATGAGACACTACAGTGTTAGCGTGGGGATGCTCTGTGGAACCCCAAGGTAAGGGACATGGCGGACCATACTGAGCCAGGCCTCTCCTGAGACCCAGCTACCACATGGGCACCTCAGCAACCTACCTTTCTCCCCTAGATCTTCCAGATCTATACCACCCCGTGGACCATCAAAAGTCCAACCTTTCTGTGGCTTCCCAAGTTCAGAATGCCCATGGCTACTGAGGTCAGCAAGCTCCCCCCATCCAAGAAGCATAGTCTTCCTCAGGACTATTGGGCAGTGTAGGGTGTGGATTGGGCAGGGATGCCAAATTTGGTGCTGCCTGTGGTGTGGTCCCTGTGTACCGTCCTCTTCAGGATCCTCAGGTGGGGAGGGGAATGCTTTTTCTCCTCAGGTTTGGAACAAGACGCCACTTTCCTCTCTGCTGTCACCTCCTGTTTCTGCTTTTGTTATTCTCTGGCCTTTGGGTTCTGGAGGACAGCAGAGGTTCCAGACATTCTCTTAGGAAGCTCTGGACCCTCAAGGTCTGCTGGGAAAAGCATTTCCTAGCCAACTGGGAAGAAGCCGTGGGTTTCTCTCCTACGAACCACAGCCACACAGTGAACACCAACCCTGAGGATTCACGGGGCACCGTTAGCTGATCGATCACACTCGACACTGGTTGTACGCCGCCCCACGTCTCTTTCCTGCCCTCTTCTACCCAGCCTTTCTCCTGCTGGATGTTTGCCACAGCTCACCTGCCTTCATCTGTGTGGCTGGCTGCTGTAACAAAGCCCTTCAATCTGCAATTGTTAAACCACGCGTATTTATCTCCTACTGTTCTAGGCCGGCAAATTCAAGAGCGAAGTGTTCGGAAATTGGCTGTCTGGTGAGGACTTGCCCCCTGTGCTGTCTTCTCATGGGTGGGAGGGGGAACATGCTCAACCCTCCAGGCATAATCCCACCCTCATAACCTGTCACCTCCAAGGCTCCACTTCCCCATAGCACATTAACAAGAATTAGGTTTAGGCATGAATTTTGGATTGGCACAGATAATCAGGCCAGAACTCCTGGTCCACTTAACATTTGAAATCACGAGTGGGGCATATTGTGATGTGGAGAGGACTCACACTGTGTCTGCCCCATAGTGGCCTCCTTGACTTGCTCCCATAAGTGCAGCAGGAGGCGGGTTAACTGGACTGCAGTGGAGAGAGCTCGCAAGGCCCGTTTTCTGGATCACACTTCACCCCACGCCATCAAACATCTGAACTGTTCAGAACGAGAAACCCAGGCCACAGAATAATGGCTGGAAGAAAGAACAGAGATCTGGGATGTGGTGAAATTGTGCGAAATGAGCTCAGCAGGCACAATATATTTTTAGAAAACGGAGTTCATTCATTTGAAGAGCTTGAAGGACAACTGGTGTGTTCAGTATGGAGAATGAAAGCAGTAGCGGTTCCCATGACCAGACCACAGACATCATCGGGAGTCTCTAGAGTATCCTCCCACAGCTGAAATGGTGTGCTAGAAAAGGCACGGCTTAGCTGGGCGGTGGTGGCGCACGCCTTTAACCCCAGCACTCGGGAGGCAGAGGCAGGCGGATATTTGTGAGTTCGAGGCCAACCTGGTTTACAAGAGCTAGTTCTAGGACAGGCTCCAAAGCTACAGAGAAACCTGTCTCAAAAAAAAAAAAAAAAAAAAAAAAAAAGAAAGAAAAAAAAAAAGGCATGGCTTGCATGTGGTCACAGTGCTGAAGCCAGTCTGTCTGATGCCGGTTTCTACCTGGGGAGGATTCCTTATTTCTATCAGCTTCCTTTTAATCAAAGCAGCTAAGAGCGTTCACACATCAGTGAATGTAGCCTTCGAACAGAGCAGTGTTGATTGAGCAACCACAGGGTAAGGTAAGCCGTTACTTGCTTTGTTAGTGTTCTGGGAACCAACCATAGGAAATTCCCAGCAGCTACATCTTGAGATCTCTGAAAGAAAAAAAGAAATAAAAAAGGAGGACATGGCTGTTCCTAGGGGTGGCAGAGGAGGAAGTTTATTCCAGGTATGAGGGAGAGCACAGCCAGAGGTAGAGACAGAGGTACCTGGGGGGGGGGGGGTCCAGAGTGAGCATGACCCTTACGGGCTATGGCAGGGGAGGGGGGCCAGGTGACCAGGAGACAAAGAAGGAAAAAGGTAAAGAAGGAGGAAGAAAGGAAGGGAGGGGGGAGAGAGGGAAAGGGAGAGAGAGAGAGAGAGAGAGAGAGAGAGAGAGAAGAAAGAAAGAAAGAAAGAAAGAAAGAAGAAAAAAGAAACAAAGAAAGAGAGAGAGAGAGAAAGAAAGAAAGAAAGAAAGAAAGAAAGAAAGAAAGAAAGAAAGAAAGAAGAAAAAAGAAACAAAGAAAGAAAGGGACAGGTTAACCAAAATGCCTGGATTATATAGGGAAGGGCAGCTGGGTTGGAGAAGTTTAGGGTAGGGGCTGGTGTATGCTAGACAGGAGGGTCCTTAACAGGTAGGTACTGAGAGATGCTGGGAGAACCTGGAGTTTAACATGATGATAGGCCTCAGCCTCTATCCCAAGTTTGAGACCTGTCAATCTCCATCCTATTTGTCTTTCCCACAGACTTGAGCAACTCTGGAATTGGACCAGGCTGGGAGTTTGGTGGTTGGTGTTGCAATCCTGCTCGTGTAGGGATGGGCAGTGTGACCTTGGCAAAGTCGCTTTCTTACAGCAATTCTACCTGTCGTACTGCCATGAGGAGAGAACCTGGCATCCAGACTCATGTAGTGCTGCCTGCGAGCACAGGAGCCTGTGAGCAAGGGAAGGGCGGTAAGGAACAATGTCCAGGCAGACTCCAGTGATGCTCATGTCTCCCGGTCCTGAACCAGGGCTGCTGTGTAAGAGCAATAGTGCATTGCAGAAATAACATCATCCCTGAGTCTAGGTTACACAAACACAAGTGCCTCTTTTTTTTTTTCTTTTCTTTTCTTTTCTTTTCTTTTCTTTTCTTTTCTTTTCTTTTCTTTTCTTTTTCTCCCTCTCACTCCCTGAAGCTTTCT
This sequence comes from Chionomys nivalis, assembly GCF_950005125.1. Lineage (NCBI taxonomy): Eukaryota > Metazoa > Chordata > Mammalia > Rodentia > Cricetidae > Chionomys > Chionomys nivalis. The sequence continues at coordinate 63,641,672 of NC_080088.1, forward strand.
TTGAGCAGGGCGGAAGTGGTCTACATGCTGCTGAACTTAGATAACTGCCCACGGCCCTGCAAGCCAGCCGTTCTATCCACCAGGTAAAGCTTTAGCTTCAGTGAAGCCTCAGATGACAGCAGCTCCAGCCCTCAGCTCAGCTGCGATGTCACCAGAGGCTCTGACCTTCTGAACTACCTACACAAGCTGGTCCAGGACCCCCAGTTTCAGAAACCAGATGAGATAATGAAGTTTTTACTTGCTTGTTTTTATTTTTGTATCTGCTGCTGAATTTGGAGACGAGGGGAATTCGTTACAGGATGATAGATGACTAATACGTCTCACGCTATAAACTATGCAGTAGTTAGAGCAGTGGAATCGGGCTGTGTGCACTGATAAGGAAGGAGCACTAACATGTGTTGTTAAGAGAGAATAAATAAAAACCATAGGAAAACACAGATAGCAATATATTTTTTTTTAATAATCTTAAACTCTGTTCCTGGGACAGAGAGGTGACTCAGTAGTTTAGAGCACTTACCGCTCTTCCAAAGGACCTGGGTTTTGTTCCAGCACCCGTGTGGCAGCTCACAGCCATCTGTAGCTCCATTCAAGGGGATCTGACACCTTCATTTGACCTCTGCAGGCCCCAGACATGCACATGGTGCCCAGACATTCGTGCAGGCAGAACACTCCTGCACATAAAATAAGCCTTAAAAATAAACATTTAATATGCCTTAAGAAAAGGCTGCTCACTGTGTTCATGTATTTACATACATGAATCTCCCTGTGGTCAATAACTCGTTATGCTGTGCCAACCATGACATTAGCTGGTCTCTCACTGAGACAGGAGGAAAAGAGAGCAAAGTGAATTTTAATTTTTATTCAGTGTAGTACTATGCATATGATATATACGTAATAAAATTTTTATTGTGATGGCATGTTATGTAAATTACACACAACAGAAACCTTCTTAAAACAAAGAGGTTAGAGTCCACGATCACTGGAATCTCTTTGAACTTTGATGTTCTATGTTCTGTTAAATAGTCATGTGACTACAAAGGAAAAGAATGAAGTCACATTCAGCCCTTGGGCAGACAAACAGAAGTTTGGAGAGTCAGGCTTTGGCAGTGATGGGATGGGGTGGGTCCCCTCATACCTGCTGCTGGGGGGAATGGGTGGAGAAGGCTTGGGAAGGCTCTGGGAAGAGACGGAGCAGCGAAGTAAAACTAAGTCTAAAATCCCAACTCCTCGGAGATGCAGCACTTCCACTCAACGGCATTCACTTTTTAATACAGGCACGTGCTGGGAAAAATGGAGAAACGTTTAGTAACGAAAAACCTGTAAGATTTACTAAATGATATTGGTTTATGCTAGGCTCAGGAGAGTTGTGACCCTGGACTTTCAAGAACAAAAACTTTGAAATAGCGTATGTGCCCATGAATAACTAAGTTGATGTATTTTCATGCTGTGAAATACTTTGAGGCTACCGAGATACGCAAGCTAGACTTAATAAGTAGTCACAAACAATGTGGAGAAAAACTCAAAATTTTAAGGAAAAAGCTCATGGCTTAATGTTATATGTTACATGACATCATCAATAGACAACAGCTGTCCCAGGTCCTAATGTTTCTATGGAAGGAAAAGTCCGTAGCTCTGGAGAAGGGGGAAAGGCATAGTGTTGAGGGATTAATTACAAAGAACCTAGCCTTTAGCCACGCTGCTGTAATTTGGCTAAATAATGACAAGGCAGCAATGAGCGTGATGTAAGAAATATATACAATGTTCATGGGCCATTAAAGATTAACTTAGAAGTAGCTGCTTTTCTATACCAGGAAAGACAAGGATGAGTAGATATGTGGGTACTCTCAACTCTGGGTGGCTGAGCATCAGATTCAGAGCGGCTTTAGAAAATAACAATGTTGGTCCCTCCACAGCCAGGGCTCTGGCCCTGACCCTGGCCCTGGAGACATGGCTGGCCAGGCAATTCCAGTGGAGACTCAGGACTTAGAAGCCCTGAGAGAGGACAGAGGCACTGAAAGACTGTTGTGATGATGATGGGACACGAAGGAGCGCTAGTGATGTGGTACCCTGGACCGGATGCTAGAGCAGAGGAGGGATGCTAGTGACATCCATATGAAGTCTCTAAGCAGCCAATGACAGCCTTGTCCACCTCCCAGCTTGTCATGTGTGTGGTCACGGGACACGGGAGCATGGGGAAGCTGCGTGAGGGAAGTGGGGCTCAGGAACTCTCCTGTGGTCCAAATAGTCCTTGTGCTTGGCTTCTGTGTCTTCAGCATTAGGGGTGGAGGCATGTTAGCTCAGGAGACAAGAGGCAAGAAGTGGGGCTTCTGCCCAGGGAGGGACCCAGCAGGAGGGAATTCAGAAGGGGCTCAGCCCATTCCACAGGCCCTGTCTGGGGATGGAATCTGACTGCAAAGTTCACCCTAGAGTGAGTATCCATCTCCCTCAGGATTCTGGGATCCAGTTCTGGGAGCTATCCCAGAAAAGACTGCTTGGTCTAGTGGGAGGGCTGGAGGGAGAAGGTCCTAGGGTAGAGTATAAGACCTTGGTGCTGGGGACGTTCAGTTCTCAAAGGCCCAATGTGCTCACCCCACAGATGGAGAGAAGGGAGGCTGAAGGGTTGGTAGGCCAGACCTGAGCTGCAGGGAACCAGGGTTAGGGTCCTATTAGCCTTTGAGTCTTGTCTAGGACCCATTCTGTCACCATGGTTTTGTAGTTGTGTTTATCAGTCAAGTGTCTGTGGGGGAGGGAAGACTTACCAGTGTAATGACATTTCATTTGTATTTTAATAAATAAAGCTTGCCTGAAGAACAGAAAAGTAAAACAGCCACACTGGCCAGGCTCACAGACCAGGCAGCAACAACACACACCTTTAATCCCAGTAGCCACACTAGCTTGCCATAGAAATCAGGCAGTAGTGGGGCATGCCTTTAATCCTGGAACTAGAGAGGAATATAAAATGGGAGGCGATAGCTCCTAGACACAGTTTCATTCTGAGATTCCTGGAGGCAGGATTGCCATTTTGGACTGAGGTAGAGGTGAGAGCCGGTGGCTGGCTGCTTTGCTTTTCTGACCTTCAGGTTGAATCCCAATTTTTGCCTCTAAATTTTTATTAATCGTGCTAATACTAGAGGCCTCCTCCCTTTGTGTGGTGCTAGGGATCAAACCCAGGACGTTAGACCTGCTAGGCAAACCCACTCCCATTGTGAACTGCACTTCGGCCATTTCTATATTTTATTGTGCTTTTGGGACAGGATCTTACCAAGTTACTCTGACCTTGACCTCACACTGTAACCTCACTACCCTTGAACTAGTGATGTGGGATTGCCTTTGTATGCTGTGAATACCATTGATTAATAAAGAACTGCTTTGAGCCTATGGCAGGGCAGAACAGAACTGGTAGGGAAAGCTAGGCTGAATTCTGGGAGAAAGAGGTTGGAGTCAGAGAGAAGCCATGGAGCCTCTGACAGAGACAGACATGCTGAAACTTTAGCCAGTAAGCCACAGTCGCTTGGTGATACTGATTAATAGAAATGGGTTAAATTAAGATACAAGAGTTAGTCAATAAGAAGCTAGAGCTAATGGGCTAAACAGGGATTTAATTAATACAGTTTCGGTGTGATTATTTCAGGACTAAGCAGCTGGGAACCAACAAGTGTCTCTCTCCTCCTACAGACTAGTGATTCTCCTGTCTCAGTTTTCACAGTAGCTTGAATTCTAGGCCTGTGTCCCCACGCCCAACTCTCCTGTTTTTGCTAAGGAAAGTTTCTCATGTTACATTCTAAAAGAGAGATGGGGTCTGGATGAGGGCTTGGGCCAATCTGCCAGCTGCCAACGTTGCTTCCTTCCATCCTGAGTTCTGTGTCCACTCTGCCTGGCTTACCCATTGGTGGCTGATTTTGGAGGTTCTTTGGGAGGGTCAAGGATGGCCTCATCTCACAAGTGTCAAACTGACACAAAGGACCTTTGTTGCAAGGACATGTCCTTGTTGGGTCTAAAGTGGGCTCCCAAAATGATACTGTTGGTGACACTGTCTTAAACAGAAGGACTCTGACCAGGTAAACAAAATGATGGTTATTGGGAAAACAGGAGCCTAACTCAGCACTCCTCAGGAATCTTCTATGCTGTGCTTCTGTTTGCCAGGAACCTCCCTTAAACTCCCCAAAGGTCAACTACCATGGGCAAGGGCACCCAGTTCTCAACCAATCCAAACAGCTCGTATCAGCTCAAGGACCCCACCCAGCTGACGGTCATACAACATCCATTTGATTTTCCGCCATTTTGCTCCTCTCCACCTGAGAAATAGGCGCAGCAGTTTGATCCCCAGTAAACCTTTCTACCCGTGGACTGCTCCAATTTGGTGGTTTCACAACCCTATCACACTTAGTGCTAAAAACTGGGTGGAAGAGCAATGCTGGGCCCCCATGGGCTCTGCCCCTCCTAACTCAACCAGACTGCCAATTTGGTCTTCCTGGGTACTAATCATTGCCTATGCTGGCTCCTGCCACCCACCACATCAACTCCAGATTTGAGAGCCTGACCTTTCTGCCGACTCTCTTCTCCTTGCCTACTCAAGCAGTTCTCTTCTCAGAGCTGCCTGCTCTGTCTTCTCTTTGTCCCTCACTGGATCACTGGAGCCTGTTCAGCAAAAGTCACATTAATGTGTCAGGTAGCACCCTATGCCCTCCTGGGTGTCCACCAAGTTGAAAGGGAAGCCTTTCCACAGGAATTCGGGACATCTCGCTGACAAGTCGTTTTCCCTTTGGGGACGTCCTTGGGTTGAACTCTGTCCCTCCCCGTGTCTCCACTCCTGTGCTAATTCTCTGCTGTCGCATTTTCAAGGGCTTCTCCCTTCCTACTCAAGTGAACCATGGGCTTTTCCCATTCAGACTTAGACTCATAGATTCCTTGCCTGCCTTCTTAAATCTCTTTCCTTTCTCAGACTGAAATAACATTAACCCTCGCTGCCTTGTGTGTGTGTTTTAACTGCAATATGACGTGGCCTCAGTATAAGCCTGATAGCCAAGCTCAATGACTAGAAAATGTGGCATCTGAGTTCCAAATCCTTATGGATTGTGACTGCTCTGCCATAGGACAAGCATGATCTGAAAATCTCTTATATTTAAACTCTATTTACTCTCCACTTCCAAAAATCTGTTATCATTAAACTTTCCTTACTCTCTGTTCCCATCCCCAGCCCCTGATCACTGGGTTCAGTCTTAGATTCAAATGTCATTGGATATTGGTAATGTCGGGGAAATTGTCACATGTCATTCTACCCTGCTAAACAGCTGGCTCTGGCAGTGGGATTTGGCTTGCTCACTCTAGACCCAAGCATGTTTGTCTAAGGATTCTTCCAAAGCTCTGTTGTGGATCAGGCTGGCAACCTGACTCTGTTACAGGGAGAAAGAGAACAAAACAGAGCAGCTAAGAGGTAAACTATTTCTAACAGAAGTTCCCGATGGCTAGGTGTAATCACAGATGCTTGGCTCTCTGCATACTCCCCCTTTATCTTGGTTTTGTTTACTCTCTAGAAATGTTTTCTGAAATGTAAACTTTATCTCTGGGTTTGTAAGACCACTAGGATGTGGTTTTAAATAAATCTGTAAAATTCCAAGTTAAAAAAAAAGTTTAAAGCTTGTAAATGTTCCAATTTGGTGGTTTCACCTTGCTCTCACTTATAGTCCCTGGGTTGGAATTGTGTCTCCCTCAGCTTTCCAGAACACTTCCTCCTTCTGAGTCTGAGGACCTACCTGCTTGTTCAGCCCTGCACTTCTCACCTTGGGTTGATCTAGGGAAGAAAAGACCTGGGGAAGTAGATTACATTTAAACTCGGTAACAGTGAAAGGTCCTAATTTTTTCGCCTGGGAAGAGAAATTCATGATGCTGGTCCAAGGTTTTGAGCAGGAATGTTCCAGCAGCTTGAATAGTGGTCCCTGGCTATACAGAGAAATCTCCTGTACTCCTTTCCTGATTCTGGTTTCATTGAATTTGGGCCATGTTTTTAAAAGTGCTTCAAATGGGTTTAATGAATAGCCAAGGTGGAGAACCTATGGACTGACATGAATGAAAAAGGTACCCTGTGGCCAGTGGGTGGAATTAATGACGTTTGCTAAGTTAGGGTACTGTCTGGAAAAGAAAGGGGATGCTTTGCCATGCTGCACATTGTTAACCAATTGCATTCATATTTCAGTGTAACAAAGACCCACGTGCTACCTACTTTGTGCTTTCTGTAGCTACTTCTGTGGGAGGAACACTGTTTGAGCTGGACCTGGGTCATGTGTACAGCTTGTATGGAAGGGGTTATCCTGTGGAAGGGGCTCCTACTTTTAAGGAAGGGGTTCTGTTGTAGGAAGGTCAGGATATTAAAGGCTGAAAAGATTTTTTTTTTTTTCGGAAACCAGAACATTTATTTTATGACAGATTGAAATTCTCAAAATGAACTGAATGTTACAACAGCTGCCCTCTTGGGTTTAGGGGTTGTCCCTTCACGGGATCCATGTCTGAATCTTTGGTAAACAATTTTTAGGTGCCTCATCCGCCCAGTCCCGGTAGTGTTTCGTCTCTTAGCCTTGGCACTCCAGTTATACTTTCTCTTGTGCTTGGCAGGGTAACCGCATTTGCCACAGGTAGACTTCCGAAGGTGGTAGACCTTAGAGCCACAGCGGCGGCACAACATGTGTGTCTTGTTGCCATGCTTTCCGAAGGATGACGTTCCTGTCGTCATCTTGTTTCTGCTGCCGAGGCCAAAGAGACCGGAAGACAAGGCTGAAAAGATTTAACTTAATAAAGCCTTCAGCTAGCCCAGACTGTTTCAGAGTTAAATAGCCCACCAGACATTACTGTTCTGGGCCGCTTCTGGTATTTCTCTGTGATTTTTCTCAGACCGTATCTCCTGTGCTGAGCAGGAGAAGTCAACATGAAGTTTGATGGCAGACTATGATCACTGGGGCCTCAAAAGAAGACATGCAAATGGCCAAGGGCGTATTAAAATTCTCAGTCTCACTAATCAGAGAAACAGAGATCAGAACTATAGGCAGATGCTGTGATGGAATACCCAAGACTGGGTAATTTACAGATAGAAGACATTTATTTATTACAGTTCTAGAGGCTGGCAAGGGCAAGGGTAAGGGACCTGTGGCTTGCACATGACTTCTTGCTGTATCATTCCATTGTGGAAGCTGGAAGGGCAAAAAAAAGCACAGGGCAAGGGTACCGAACTCATTCATTCATCGAAATACACACTTGTGGTTGTAACCCACTGTCACTATAGTGACATTAATCTTCATGAAAAATAGGAAGAAGGGATGGGGTGGGATTTGAGACACCGGGAAGAGACTTGGGAGCTCTCAAGAAGGGGAATCCGTTGGAGGGTGATAAGGGATACAGAGAAGCCTGCTAGAATGACTTACCATGAATTCATAGGAAATCTGTGCTCATTCCAGGGAATCTCTGCCACGAGGTGGGGAATAGGTCATCTGTTTAACCTGGAAGTGGGGGTGTGGATGGGGGCTCCCATCCCTGAGGCTATTAAGAAAGTAGTGCTTGTATAATCGACTGGTCATGGAATTGTGAAGAAGATGTCCGAATCAGAGGGAATGAATAACCTTTAGTTTCCTTCCAAACCTTGAGACTTTAGGATCTTGTAATTCTAAGCATCGCAAGGAACTTAATAAAATGAAATTACTTCCATCCTATCTAAATTATAGTGCTTGCCTTTCAGCTTCCTGGAGGGAAAGGACTTTAAAAATGCTGCACCCTTGGAACAGATGATGCGATCCAGGCGCTCTCATTCCGGGTCAGTTCTCTTAAGCATCAGTGTGATTACGACCGACCGAACAGATGCGCCATCATGCTGGCTGATAAGTTTGCTGCATTTATCTCTCTCCAGCAGGCATTGTGGGATGGCTGAACACAGGCTGTCATTTTGATGCATAGCCCTTTTTGTTTGCTGAGGACTTTTTGAGATTTTTTTTATTATGGAAGTTATATTATCCCTGTTGGCTCTGGGTTATTAAAGTGTTGTACTTTTTGACTTTTTTAGAGATTTGTATTTGGTCCCAGAAGCAGCTTTGCAAAGTTGGCAGCAGGAAGGGGAGGAGATATTCTGGATGCTTCTTCCTCCAAAGGTCCCACCAATCCTACTTGATGGCAGAATGCCCACGTAGGTAGGCACACTCTCTGTCCTGGAATAGTAGGGAGGGCACAGATTGTACAGGATGGTGAAGTTGCTCCATACTGGCACAGAGCTAAGGATGTCCCAGCCTGGTTCTCAGAGCAGTGCTTTTAATAAGGCCTTCATTAGAAGTCACAGGACCACTGGACATTTTGCAGGTCTCCTATAGCTTCAGCTAATTGCTCCAGCTTCTTCTACCATGAAGACATCCCTTTGGGGACCAGTGGGTAAACATCAGTCTGCTAATGTGACCTGCAGGCACAATTAAAAGAAAAAAAGTCTTCACTGTAGAAAGTCTCCTGTCTCAAGCAGCTCGTGACATTGTCCCAACTCTCTAAACTATTTCCATGTGGAGCTGGGCCCCATGCTACAATTCAGCATCACGACTATTGCTAAGTTCTCCCCTCTGCCCAGCATCAGACTCGGAGAGCAGCAACACTGCATCACTTCCACATGTCGGGAAACAGAAGTGTTCTTAGAGCAAGGGGATCTGTGGCCTGTTTAATAAACAGGTACCAATGATACAGCATGGGAGGGCAGGGATAAAGGAAATCCTTTAATCACACATGTTCAAGGGGGAGTCACAGAGAGCTGCTCACTTCTGGTCAGAATTACTCTTAGCAGTGAACCCAAAGCACATGGGTTCCATTGCTCAGGATTGTGATTCCAGCTGCTCTGGAGGCTATGACAGATGGGTCACGAGTTCAAAGCCTAAGTAAGCTAAAGAGGAAGTTTGAGGTCACTCTGGGCAAGTCAGTGAGACTTTGTCTTAAAAAATAAAAAGTTTAAAAAAAATGGTCTTGGGACATGACTTAGTTGTAAAGTACCTCATACACCCAAATTTCCCCCGTATGACAACAAACTAAAAAATTTGTTTTCTTTATTTTTCCATTTGAAAATATTGGGATCAAAATAAGACTCTATCTAATTGTACTCTTCTTGGCTGTTTTCATAATGGATAGTAAGCTTTGGAAAGAACCTGCAATCTATATCCTTCTTTAACCATAACAGAAAAGGAACCACACGGTGAAAAGGAACAAAGAGCTCCGGCGGAATCACGCCCTGGCTAGAGGGTACTAGGACAGCAATAAAAAAATCAAGCCTTCTGTGGTTTAGACCATCTTTAAGACTGTCTACCAACTTAAAACACTACAGTTTGTAGTTGTTAGTTTTCTAGTCTTTTGACTCTTTGGGGGCCCACCACCTAGCTCTCAAATAAATCCCACACGGAGGCTTATTCTTTCTTATGAATGTCTGGTCTTAGCTTGGCTTATTTCTAGCCAGTTTTTCTTAAATTATCCCATCTACTTTTTGCCTCTGGGCTTTTTCCTTTCTTTATTTCTATAAATCTTTTCTTCTTCTTCTTTCTTCTTCTTCTTCTTCTTCTTCTTCTTCTTCTTCTTCTTCTTCTTCTTCTTCTATTCTTATTCTTATTCTTATTCTGTGTCTGGGCATGCGACTGGGTGGTCAGCCCCTTCTTTTCTTGCTCCTTCCTCTCCTCCCAGATTTCTCCTCCTATTTAGTCTCTTCTGCCTGCCAGCCCTGTCTGTCCTTTCTCCTGCTTTGCTATTGGCTGTTCAGCTCTTTATTTATACAATCCAGTATTGTAGTCAGGCAAAGTAACTCAGCTTCACAGAGCTAAGCAAATGCAACATAAAAGAATGCAACACATCTTTGCATCATTAGACAAATGTTCCACAGTGTAAACAAATGTAACACATGTTTCAGCTAACATTCTACCACAGCAGTTCTGGGGGAATAGTTTATTCCCAAATGGGCATTGAGCAGATGGACAGGAGAGGGGTGAGCTGACTTACCACAGAATCCAGGGAGAGAACCGGGGCTTCAGGAAACCTGCTGTACACAGCTGGGTAGGGTGGAGGAGCAATGATCAGAGCGACAACAGGTCTGACGCTATGTCATATTGCTGAGATGGATCCCCTGGGATGAGTGGGGCTTCTCCAGGGGCAGGGCGGACTGTGAGGGTACCGCCGCTCCTTCTGCTGGGGCTCTGGCTTTCATGCCCTCTCAGGAATAGGAAAGAAGTCTTTCCCATCTAAGGAAGGGAGCTAGAATGAGAACCCGCTTCAGTCGGTGTCCTTGGAGGGACACACTCTCAGGTAAAATGTAAGTTATGGAACAAAATGAGCTGCCAAAACAACCGCCTCTCTGCTAGCTAGGCAAGACAATGACAGGACAGCAAAGCTTTCTCTGTTGGGCCCTCAGGGAACCACTTGTCTCACATTGATTAGGTCTGAATCTGTACAACCCAGAACGACAGAAGTTCACAATCCTTTATACCAAAGAGGCCCCAGGTTGCTTATCGGGTGATTTGCCCAGAGAATAAAAGCAGCAGTCCTCTTCCTCAGGACTATGCTGGAATCTGTGATGAGGGGCCTCTCGCAGAATGCACAGGCCACAGTAAAGACGACAGCACCGCCACCACGCAGGAGGTGGGTGACACATGACCAGGGCTAGAGCACCTGGGAACTGGGGTACCGGAAGGAGGAGAAGAATGTGAGTGTGTCTATTCTTCATAAAGACTGCGTGCACAAACGACACAGGGACAAGGTGGCTGATTGGAGCACTGCTTGGAAAAGCAAAGCAGGCACAAGGAAAGCTGGACACAGCCCAGGCCTTTCTTCAGAGGACTGATGTAAAAACCTGGTGCAAGCCAGCATCGAAGAAATACCCCATGTACTAATGTGAGCCTATGGGGTGTACTGTTAGTTAAAAGCAAACCAGAAGAGCTGTTTATCTCGCCATTTGCACCTAAGAAGTGCGTGCATGTGTGCGGCGAAAACACTTTAAATCTGTGTTTATATTAACACTGAATAACACCCAGGAAACTAAAATGTAGAATCCACTGGGACTGAGGCATAGATACTGTGGGTTACGGGGAAGGGGAGTGGTGCTTCTCAATGATTATATTTTGTTACTTCAATCTTTAAACCATAAAAATCTATCAACTACCCAACCTTAACATTTAATTTTAGAAAAATAATAAAGCTAAAGTTTAATAGGATTGGGACCCCAGGTGCTGGAGATGGAGAAGCCATGAGTTCGGCTTCCAAGTACCCATGTGAAAAGATGAGATTGTGAAGTCCCATCTGCAATGCCAGTGCCATGGAGGTAGGTGCAGGAGGATGAGGGGGCGGGGCTTGCTGGCCAGTGAGTAGAGCAGAATTTGTGAACTCCTGGTTCAGCGAGACACCTTGTCTAAAAAGTAATGTTGCGAGTGCTTGAGGAAGACACCCAGTGGCAACTCTGGTCTCTGCATGCAAATGCACCCACACATGTGTGCATGCACATGCATGCACGCACACACATACACATGCACACACATGCATGCATACACATACACACATGCATGCACACACACATACACATGCACACACATGCATGCACACACAAATGCACACATGCATGCACACACACATACACATGCACACACACATACACATGCACACACATGCATGCACACACACAAATGCACACACGTGCATGCACACACACATGCACGCACGCACACATATACATGTACACATGCATGCACACATACACATGCACACACACATACACATGCACACACATGCATGCACACACACATACACATGCACACACGTGCATGCACACACATGCACACACGCATGCACACACACATACAAATGCACGCACATGCACGCACACACACATGCACGCACACACATACACATGCACACATGCATGCACACACACAGGATGATTCCACATTATAAGAAGATTTGAAAGGGAGCAAATATGAACTGTGAAAACAGCGGAAGAGAGGGGGTAAAGAGGTGGGGCAAGAGTAGAGGACCATGTCAGAAATCCGGCACATGCTTATAGGAGTTCAAAAGATAGGATAGAAAAAACAGGGTAGAATGGAGCCGATGGCTGCACATTTTTATGACATTGAAGCACAGTGGGTTGTAAGCAAAAACTAATTCTACAGTGCAATTGGAGACATTGTAGAAGGGCTCAAGAGAGCGGGAAAAAGATGAAATGTAAAAACAACTCATGAGAAGGACGCATGACTGACGGAGAAAAAACACGTGAAAGCTCTGAAGGTCAAAAGCCAATGGAGTCGTACTCCAAGAATGAGAGCAAGTTAGCATTTTCAGACTCGAAAGGCCTAACGGACATCTCTGGTCAGCACTTACGTATTTCAGACAGAATGAAAATCAAACTAAGAGGAAGGAAGAGAGTGAAAGAAGTTAAGTGGACAGAAAGCTGGAAAAAAGCACCAAAAATTCCAAACAAGTCATGATAGGAAAACAACCATGATAAAAAAAAACATTTTGATAAATCATAGTAAAAGTAAAGTACAAAATAGCATAGCTGGTGTCAGAGTTAAGGTTCTCTGTTGGGCTGAGTACAGGCAAAAGCAAGGGAGACGCCCACCTTAAGAACACAGTATAAGCTGGGTGGTGGTGACACACACCTGTAGTGCCAGCACTCAGGAGGCAGAGGCAGGTGGATCTCTGAGTTTGAGGCCAGCCTGGTCTATAGAGCATGTTCCAGGACATCTAGGGCTACACAGAGAAACCCTGTCTCAAAAAAAAAAAAAAAAAAAAAAGACATCAAATTTTCCTAGAAAGATTAGTAAACATTCCCTCACCCTGGATAGGGCACCAGCGACCAATTCCTAGTCCAATTCTAGCTTGGTGAACCAATGGGTTTATTGAGTTTGTTTACAGAGCACAGTGACAATTTTACCAGGACAATTCAGTCTTAGAAAACTCAGTTTCTTTAAGAAACTCTAACTAGGAGCTGGAAAGATGACTCAGTGGTTAAGAGCACTGACTGTTCATCTAGAGGACCTGGATTCAATTCCCAGCACCCACAGACAACGGTCTGTAACTCCAAGATTTGACACCCTCACACAGACATGCATGCAGACAAAAACACTAATGCATATCAAATAAGAATAAATAAATTATTTTATAAAAGAAACTCTTACTGAGACTACAGAATATCCATGGGTAAAAAGTAAAACTGGATCTCTACCTCACTCCAAATATAAAATTAATTCAAAATGGATCAAAAATCTACATGTAAGAACTAAAGTTGTTACTCTCTTAGAAAACAGAGGTGCAATTCCTTCTGACCTTGGATTAGACAGTGGTTTCTTATACAAGATACTAATGGTATTAGCAACAAAAGAAAAAATAATCGGATATCAACAAAATAAAAGACTTTTGTACCTTCAAAGGCATCAACAATTAAATGAAGCAACAACCCAAGGAATGGGAGAAAACAGTTTCAGATCGCACACTCAACTAAAGAATTGTGTGTAAGACTTGTAAAGAACTTTAAAAGTTTAATAATGGGGGTAATGCCATTTAGAAATGGCTGACAATTTTGAATAGATCGATCTCTAAAGAAGACATCAGCATCGGCATTAGACTCGAGGAAATACATCATAATCGTCAGTGTCCTACTCAACTTTTGCATCAATGTGAGACAACCCAGGAAGGAATTTCTTGGATCAGATTGACGTGTGGGTTGTCTGTGAGGTGTTGTCTTGATTGATGATTGATGTGGGAGGGCCTAGTCCATTGTGGGTAGCACCATCCCTAGGCAGGTGTGCCTGGACTGTAGAAGAAAGCTAGCAGAAGTGGGGTAGTGGTGGTGCACATTTAATCCTAGTATTCAGGAGACCCGGGCAGGCAGATCTCTGTGAGTTTGAGGCCAGCCTGGTCTACAGAGCTAGTCCCACAATAGCCAAAACTACACAAAGAAACCCTGTCTTGAAAAACAAAACAAAACAAAACACCACCACCAAGACAATAAAAGATAGAAAGAAGGAAGGAAGAAAAAAGGAAGGGAGGGAGGGAGGGAGGGAGGGAGGGAGGAAGGAAGGAAGGAAGGAAGGAAGGAAGGAAGGAAGGAAGGAAGGAAGGAAGGAAGGAAGGAAGGAAAACTAGCAGAAGACAAGTTTGTGTGCAAGCTAGTGAGCTCAGCTAGAGGCTGAGCCAGTCAGCAGGTTCTTCATGGATTCTGCTTTGAATTCCTGCTCTGACTTCTTTCAATGATGAGTTGTAACATGGAAAGGTAAGTCCAATAAACCCCCTCTCTCCCAAGTTACTTTTGGTCAGAGTGTTCTGTTTACAACAGAGCAAGGGTAGAGTAACCAGACATCAAGGAAATATAAAAACCACTACCCCAGTGTCTTTGTCAATGTTCTGTTACTGTAAAGAGACACTATGACCGTGGAAAGTCTTATAAAGGGAAGGATTTAGCTGGGACTTACTTACATATTTAGAGGTTTAGGACATTATCAGCATAGCAGGGCATAGCAGCATGCAGGCAGATGTGTACAGCTAAGAGTTCTACATCTGGATTCACAGGCAGGAGAGAGAAAGAGAGAGAGAGAGAGAGAGAGAAAGAGAGAGAGAGAGAGAGAGAGAGAGAGAGAGAGAGAGAGAGAGAGAGAGAGAGGAGAGAGGAGAGAGAGAGAGAGAGAGAGAGAGAGAGAGAGAGAGAGAGACGAGAACAGCAGGGCCTGACTTGACTTGAGAATTTGAAACTCCAAAGTCCACTCCCAGTGACATACTTTCTCCAACAAGGCCACACTTCCTAATAGTACAACTCCTTGATGAGCAAGCATTCAAATCTATGAGCCTATGGGAGCCATTATTATTCAAACCACCACACACAGTGAGATACACTGCACATTTATGAAGGTGTCTATAATTAAAAGCCAAACAGTGTTCAGGATGTGGACAGATCAAAATCATTTGATGCTACTGTGGACATCTAAAGTCATGCATATGTTTTGGAAAACAGTCTGACAGTTCCTTAAAAAAAAAAAATTAAACAGAGTAATCATGTGATCCAGAAAGTCTACTCCGAGGTGCACATCAAAGACGAGTGAAAAGATGCGCAAATAGCCAGCTTTATTACCCATAATAACCAAAGGGGAGAATAACCAAACAGGAGAATTCCATTAGCTAATAATAGGCAAATTACATATATTATAATAGTATCTCCAAACAGGAAAAAGAAAGCTGGGGGTGGTGGCAGCACACGCCTTTAATTCCAGCACTTGGGAGACAGAGGCAGAGGAATTTGAGGCCACCCTGGTCTATAAAGAAAGCTCCAGTTTAGCCAAGGCTACACAGAGAAACCTGCCTTGAACAAATAAAATTAAATAAATAAGTAAATAAACAAATGATAAAAAAAGAAAAAGAGAAAAAGAAAATCTAAAACAAAGTAAAAGAAGCCAAAATAAAATATTCTTCTATTTAGATATGAAATGCCCAAAGTAGATTAATCCATAGCTATAGAAAGTATGTAGATTGTTACCCCAGCCTGGGAAGGACAAGGGAGTGTTGGAAAGGAATCAGGGAAAATTGTTGGTATAGAGCATATTCTGGGGGAGACAAGAATGTCCTACAATGGATTGTGGTGAGGATCACACTACTCCACTGATATCTTAAAATCTTTGAATTGTATACACTAAGGAGATGGATTTTATTTTATATCAATTTTCTCTCAAACATTTATCTTAAAAATTGACCTCAAAGATTTACCCATTTATGATGGACTCTACAGCTTACTCCAGAAGCTCGTGCCTGATACTGTAGCCGGAGCCAAGATCCCAGAGCTGGGGAGGTCATGGGTTCTGGGGACAACCTCCTGCTGTTTGCTAAATGAACATGGCACCAAATACTAATCTTTATACCCGTGTGTTAGTGCACCTCTCAGTCCTCATCACAGAAGCTTCCTTACGGTGTGCGGAGCAGTCCACACAGAGACTCACAATTGGTAGAGTACAGAGAACAAGGGACCGTGGAGTGCTCAGCTCCAAATGGGACATCTGTATCACACCCCTCCCCACAAAGCTCAGAGATGATCTCTGAAGAGGGGACGGAGAGATATCTGGCATGGTGGTGCACATCTTTTAACCCCGGCACTTGGGAGGCAGAGGCAGGAGGATGTCTGTGAGTTTGAGCCCAGCCTGGGCTACATAGTGATTTCCAGGACAGCCAGGACTACATAGAGAGACCCTGTATCAAAAAAAAACCAACCAACCAACCAACCAACCAACCAAAAAGCCTATCAGAGTTGGAGGTTGTGGAAAACTGCTATGGAACAGTGTTTGGGGACACAACAGAGCCACTGCACATGTGATCTCACAGCAGCTGGGACCATATGCATAAGCTCTGCACAAGATGAAGCCAGACAAAAGTCTAGCCTGAATCAGGGAGCACTCATGAAGCCCCACTCATGGCTGAGACCCTATTGGCGGTTGATTGCTGCTGGGGAGGAGGAGTCAGATTTCTTCAGAGATATGGCCTCTAATAGGTTCATAGAAGCCTCTACTAGATCTGTTTCTAATGTGCCAATGGATGCCCTAAACCCATGTGCATGTTGGCAGCATTCATTGAATTCAGTAAATTAAAAAATAATAGAGTATGTGTATTTGGGAGGGAAAAGTGGAGAGGGTATGGAAAGGGTTGGAGGGGAGGAAGTCCAAGGTAGGTTTGCTCAAAACACTGTATACTTGCATGAAATTCTATACATAAAACCATGTTTTTTTAAAAAAAAAATGGCCTGAAAATTAATGACCTAAGTCTATAATTCAAGAAACGAGAAAAAAGTGCAAAGGAACATACATAAGAAATAGGAAAAAGAAATTCATGAAGGGAGGGGAATAATCAATGAAGCAGAAATGAGGCACAAGAGTGATCTTTGGAAAAATTAATAAAATAGGTCCGCCTGTGGGAAGACCGCTAAAGAAAACAGAAAGGGCAGTCCAAGTGATTCTCTTCTTTTTTTTTTTTTTACTCTTAGAAATGGAGGTTTTTATTGGTTTTGGTCCACACAAGGTATTTCACATTATCTGGAAGCAGAGAGGCCCCTGTGGGTCGGGTGCAGCACTTCTGGACGCCAGGGTGGAGTCCAGCACAGATAATCACCCCAGGGCAGGAGGCTCGGGAGCGGGGAGGTGGGAGCCCAGACGAATCCCGGCAAGGGTTTGGGAAAAGCAAATGCAGTTCCTCAGAATGCCTGCAGTATTTAGGACCCAGGCGCACCCCCATACCTTTAGGGGGAACAAACAAAACACAAAACCCCTTGTTTCCTTTCACTGAAACTGCCTGCAATTTCCATGGGATCACACACCACAAACTGAAGAGATGAAGAAACCCGAAACTCTTCCAGAGCCTTCTGAGAGATCTATAGCTGGCTACTCTACCAAGTACCCCATGTTGCTTACTGGGTGGGTGGGTCAGTCCTGGGAAGCAAGGCATGACAGGTGAGGAGGGCACAGCTACTGCAGACCTCTCCTCCAAGCCCTCAGGAAGCTGAGGCAGGAGGACTGCAGTGAGTTCCAGGCAAGAGAGGGCCACAAAGTGAGGCCCAGTTTCAAAAAACAAAACAACACAATGAAAGCACATAAAACAAAGAAAAGCCCACACAGGGTGCTGACGTGGGGAGCCAGCACCCTTGGGTGTTCAGTAGCCCGCCTCCTCCTGGCAGTATGCCAGGTACTCAGGGCCCTCGCCATGGCTGTCACCCCCGACGGGTGCTCCATCAGCTGCTGGGCCCTGTGGGCAATACTTGGGGTCATATATCTGCCGCCCCAGCCCGAAGACCTGGCCGCTCTGGTTGGCGCCCTGCGTGTAACCCATCTGCAGAGACATGGAGGAGTTGTCACACTTGTCGGTGCCCAGCTTGGTGTCATAGATGTGCCTCCGGGTCCCTGGAGCCGTCATGCCAACCTGACTGGCACACTTATTGGTGCCCATCTGGAGGCTGATGGTGCAATGATCCATGGGAGGCAGGATGTGGTTCTTGGGGTCATAGAGGTGTCGTCGGGTACCATAGGCCGTCATGCCAGACTGGCTGGCACATTTGTTGGTGCCCATCTGCAGCCCAATGACGCACTGGCCGGCCTTCATGGTGGCATCATCAAAGTTCCTCTCCTGTTTCTCCGAGTATTTGACCCCGATGTCCACACCACTCTGCAGCCCCTTGGTCTTGGCCTTTCCCGCCAGCGCAAGCAGAGACACTTGCACCTGCGTCATGTTCCCGCTCTCAAACAGGTCATTGGCCTCAAACAGGTCCACAGGGTTCATGCCATAACCGACCATGGCCTTGATGAAGTTGGAGAGGTTTTCTAGCTGGTGCCAGTTCTGCATAGAGCGGTTGATCTTGGGGACGGAGCCTGGCTGGAGGATGTTCATGAGTGTGCACAAGATGGCCCCGTCTTTCAGGCCCTTCTGGAAGTCGGGGCCAATGGAGAGGCCCGTGAGTCCTTCAATCCAGCTGCGGAGCTCTGCTTCCTTCTGGGGGTCATATTTGGACAGGAGCCGGTTCCTGACCTCGGCCGAGAGCCCGTAGGACGGGCCCTTGTTGAACCCAAGTGATTCTCTTCTAAAACCTCACCTCACCGCAGGGTGCTGCCCACGCTGCAAAGATAGTAGGGAGGTGTTGGAACAGATTTGCATTCTGTTATCTGAGAGCAGAGGGCTCTCAGATGTTTAAACATGGATTAGTTTAATGTAGAGAAGAATACTGGAGGTGTAGAACCAGTGAACCTGGCCGCGGGGAGAAGCAGGAAATAGTGGTGACCCCTCGGGCAGGTCTGGATACAGTACCGTGGAGAGAGGGATTTGGCAATGGGAAAATACTGTTGAGCCCTGGAGAGGTTCAAGATGGACAGTGGATGTCATGGGGGCCACTTTCCCATTGCTGCAGCCGGGGCTTCACAACAATGCCTCTTCCTTGTCTCCGATTTGCCTGGCTCTGTGGTCACCCATCCGCATCCCTAATAGTTTTCTCCTGCAGCATGTCTGATGTCTTTTATGTTGAGAGTGTTGGTCCAGATGATGTCTCTGGCTCTTCACAACCCCAAGGCTCATGATCCTCAATTGTGTTATCTTCTCATAGCTGCAAGAGATGTGGGGTGTGGTGTCCCTGGTAACAGTCAGATACCCCAAGTGTCTGGGAATAAACTCAGGTATTGGTTTCCATGCTGTTTCACAGAATACTGGGTTCCAAGAAGATTTTCACTGGCTGTCCGTGTCTGAGGTCCTCGCTAAGACTCAGGACCAAGAGGTCATCCACTATGGCTAAAGCAAGGGCAATCTTAGTTACCATAAATGGTGGTGCTCAGGGTTAGGTGGTATTTGCTGTACATCTTTGAATTTTCATAGCACATCTGACCCGATAGTCACTTAGCATCAACCACTTCAGTACCACTTAAAGAGTCTCAGAAGCCAGGTGTGGTGGTGCACCTAGCTTTCATCCCAGCACTTGGGGGGGGGCAGAGGTAGCTTTCTGTGGGTGCAAGGCCAGCCTGGTCTACATACTGAGTTCTAGGACAACCCAGGCTACATAGCATGACCCTCTCTCAAAAAATAAAAATAAAGTTTCTGAAGGATGTAGGCAAATCACAGATGTGATTTTGGACAGAGGTTTTGAGTCTCCTGGGGTTATATCAAGGTCTCAATCCTGAGCAAGGTTTATGGCAAACAAGACAATTGGAGGTGAGGTGCAGGAGAGGTATTTGCCCAGGTCTTCAGGTCTACCCTGTGACAACGTGCAGATAAACGGATGGGGAAGAATCAGTGGTATTTGGGGAATGAGAACAAGAGAAAGGAAGGGAAGAGCTGAGTCAGTGTCCCAGGGGAGGTGGCAGGCGGGAGAAGGGAGAGATCCCATGCTTGGCAGGACTGGAACCCTGACAGTGTGTGGACCAGCATGAGGACACCCTCACCTGGGGCGTGAACCCTTTCTGTGAGATCTTGAGTGCTCCCTTACAGGTGTCCAGTCTTCACAATAATCTTGGGACTGGAAAGGAAAGGATGGGTTGTATGAAATTAACTGTCCACTCCGAGCCTTCCAGATGCATTAATGACACTTCCGATGTGTTAGTGGCTTGAAGATTCACAGGAAGTGGACACCCAAGTTGGACTGGCCAGAGGGCCTTCTTTAGACCCCTGCTGTCCACCCTGACAACACCCCTACAGCAGTTGTGTTTGGGGCTGTTGTGATCCAGCTGACAGTGGAACTTCCTTGTGGTCTGTAATTGACAAGGATGTTTGTGTTCTTTCTGGCCAGTGGGTCTCCACAGAAGGAGTAGAGGTATAAAAGGTTGCTGGGCAAAATAAAGGTTGCTGATCTTCCACCTGAAAAGAAGCCTCCGTGTCTCAATCCCCCCCTCCCCCCGCACCTGTCTTGGCTCTCCAGGCTGCGCCTGTCTTGGCTCTCCAGGCTGCGCTGGCTGCAGCAGGGGCAACCTCTCTGGAGTGAAGTATTGAGAGTACAAAACTGCTCTGTGATCACAGACACTCTGGACGCAAGATAGCATCAGGAGACAAGGCCTGGCACCAAGGCCTGGTGGGCTCGATAATTGGACCCATCACACAGTCTGTTAGTCGGCTCTATTCCTTGGAAGCAGTGCTTTGAGCATAAAGCACACTTATGAAATGCCCCATTCATTTCCTGTTGGAGATCCTATCTGGAAGCAGGGTCTGGCCTCCTGGAGACTTAGCTGGTTGTCACTATGCCTTCCCTCCCCACTAAGATGTGGAGAAAGCCCTGAGCAAGGAGCAGTTTTCGGTAAGATAAACTCTGGGACTATTATGTTTTGCATAGGTTTTTCTTAAGTATATTTCCTTGTTGGCATAGCCATCTGGTATATCGGATCAATTTAATACTGCATTATCTCCTAGCACATATTTTGGTTGATCTGAGAGATGATACTTAAAAGTTCTGAATATGATCAGAGCCACAGATAAGACTTCAGCCATCAGTTGTAAAACAGCAGCTGATTCAGATCTGGCAGACGTGAAGCTGGCTGGATCTTCCCGCTGCGATGTTAAGCCCTCCAGGAAAGAGAGGAAAGAGGGCACACCTTGGCCTTTGCCAGCAGCCCTGAGATAAGATAATGCTTCATATCAACTGTCCACAGAAATGATTAATAGGGCTTAGTACGGCTTTCAGCTATCTAGACTATTAAAATCTCCTGTCATTAAGATGAGTCAGCCATGTAGTCCCTGTATTGGGGCTGTGCAAGGCTGTTGCTGAGCAAACCTGGTTGGAATCCTGTGTGCAGAGAGCACCCAGGCTAGGAGGTAGGAACTTTGATCCACGGTTCACCATGACTCCGAGTTCGGGTATATGGTGGTTGCTGGCACGACCATGTGCTTCCTAGGTGAAGACTGGACTGGGAGCCAAATGAGAGACAGACATTCTCCCCTCCCTTAGTTTCCCTGAGGCAGTACAAGTAGACAGGGGATTGGCTTGGATTGCAGAGCCCTTGGGATTGCTTGGGAGACTGGATACAGAAACGGATTGGGGGGGGGCTCTAAAACAACAATGGAATTGATCAACTGCATCAGGCAGCCAGTCCTCCATCGGACCTTGGGAGACAAGGGAGTCTGACTGGTCAGCTCTCAGATGTCTCTGCAGCCTGAGCTGCTTCCTTGCATCCTTCATTGGCACATCTGTCCACTCTCAGTGTCCCCCTTGTACCAATGGCAGGGACGTGCATCTGAGGACTCAGACGTCTGAGTCACTTTCTGTCCCCCATGTCCCGTCCTCACCAAGGATGGCTCTGAAAGGAGTACTGGCCAGTGTTACCTCCATGTCCTTGGCACACGCTAGGGTTGAACGAGTGTTTGCTAAATGTATTAGTTACTTTCCTGTTCCTGCGGGAAAATACCATGGCCGAAAGCAACTTGAGGAAGAGTGGGTTTCCCTTAGCTCACTCTCGGGAGTTTTAGATTACTCCCATGTCACTCCCTCATACCAAAGCCCTCACTTGCCCCCCAAAGCTGACAGAGAGTGCAGTTCCTGAAGGCTAGACCCCAGCTTCCTGAAACATCAGCAGCCAGGAGAAGACCTTGAAGTGCCACCTGACTTTGGCCACTTCTTTAGTTCTTTAGAGGAAGTACCAGGTGCGCACGGCCAGAGCAACTTCCCTGTGTGTCCCTCAGTGAAGAGGAGGACACCCACCTAGAGAGGCTGGGACTGGGAACTGTGAGGCTAGAGAAGGAAGTATGGTAGAGCTGCCTGTAGCTGACCCTTCTGTGATCTTGTTTCTCCCTTCCTGTCCTTGGCCATCTCCCAGGTCGCCGTCATCTGGCTCCAGCTTGTTCGGTACCCTCCCTGCTATTTCTCTGTTCTAGGCTATCTCTGCCCTACTCTGTGCTGCACCAAAGTAGACCACTGAGGCTTTAACCTCTGCAAAAGCTCTTCTGTTGATGAAGAGCGGTTTGAGTGGTTTCAGAGAATGACAGGATAGGGAAGGTGTGGCTTTTACATATCCACTGGATATATGAATGGGAAGCAAAGTGTGGAAACCTTACATGTGTGCCTCAGTGAATCTGTTCAACATATACTGGGGGATCTATCACCCAAGACTGGATGAAATCACATAAGACTGGGGCATTCCCAGTATCACAGAAGTCTCTATCCCCTACCCGCCCTGCTCTTACTTCTTCCTGGATTATCTATCTATCTATCTATCTATCTATCTATCTATCTATCTATCTATCTATCTTGACACACATTAGTTGACAGTTGACCTGTTCTCTCTCTCTCTCTCTCTCTCTCTCTCTCTCTCTCTCTCTCTCTCTCTCCCTCTTTCTCTCTCTCCATTCTTTTTGGTTTCTCTGTGTAACATGCCTGACTGTCCTGGAACTCTCTCTGTAGACCAGGCTGACCTTGAACACACGGAGATCTACCTGCCTCTGCCTCCCGAGTGCTGGGATTAAAGTCGTGTATCACTGCCCCCAGCTTGACCTATTCTTTTAGCAAAAGAGTTATTTTACTAGTGTGTGTTTACCCAAGGAGGCCAGAAGAGGACTTTGGATCCCTTGGAGCTGAAGTTGGAGACCTTTGTGAGCCATCTGATGTAGGAGCTGGGATCCAAATTCCAGTCCTCCAAGAGACCAATAAAGACTCTTGACCTCTGAGTTATCTCTCCATCCCCAAATTTAGTTTTTACCTAAAAATTATTTTTGAGCTGTGTATGTGTGACATGGTACTTGTTAGTGGAGGTATGTAAAGGGTGATCACACACATGACTGTGCACATGTATGTAGGACCTGAGGTTGCTGTTGGATATCATTACTTGATTCTTCTGCACTTTTTTTTTTTTTAACTCAAAGTTCAATTTGGCTAGGTGGCTGGCTAGTGGGCTTCAGGGTTCTACCTGTTTTTGCCCCGACCTCTCAGGGCTGTGGACTGTCATCTGGCACCATGCCCAACTTTTTAATGTGGATTCTGGGGCTCCAAAATGAGGTCTTGTACATCAGGTACATCATGGACTGAGTCAACTCTGCAGCCTCATCTCTGATATGGTTTCGGTGAGGCCAGCTGCCCGTGCATTTCTGATTTAATTTGGTAAATTCACGGGTGGTCGGTTTTCATTTACACAACTAAGTTATTTTTCCAGCCCGTGTCTCAGGGTTTGTTCCAGACAGGTGTACAAACAAGATACAGAATTACTCTGCTTTGGCATTGAACTCAAAGTGGGCAAGCTGCTGTCTGGCAGAATGGAGTCACTTAAGGCAAGGCACAGCCTGAAGTTCGCTGTGCTGTGCAGTATGGAGCAACTCAGGGCAGGCACTGCCTGCTGCCATCAGTTGGTCAGTCTGTCCAGTGAAGGTGCTTGACTGGCGGAGACGATTACTTGCTTGCCTTTCCTGAGTGGTTGCTCCAAGTGGACTGCCATTTGGAGACTTTGTACTTGTTTTAGTTCAGGCAAGAAGGAGAAATACAGCCAGATAATGGACAATGGGCCAGCCCAGTGATGTGGGATGTCCTTCTGTATGCTGGGAATATGTCTTATTACCATTGTTTAATAAAGAAGCTGATTTGATCAATAGCCAGTCAGAATATAGGTAGGTGGGAAATCCAAGTAGAGAGATTTGGGGGGGTAGAGAAGGCAGAGTCAGAGAGAGACCAGCAGCTGTCAGAGAAGCAAGATGTGAGGTAAGAAGCCACAAGCATTGCGGTAAAATATAGGTTAATAGAAATGGGTTAATTTGAGTTGTAAGGGCTGGTTAGTAATAAGCCTGAGCTAATGGCCAAACAGTTTGTAATTTATGTTAAACCTCAGAGTGGTTGCTTGGGAACTGGTGGGTGGGAGAGAAACCTCCAGTTACAGCCCAGTGCCTTTCAGGCAGGCACGTGCAGTAGCAGAAGATGATGAGAATGAGAGAAGACGCACACATGGAGGTTCTGAGAATGCAAAGTGAAAGCTGTCTTACAGATAAAACATTCCTCTCTCTAGAGGAGACCCTGTGCTCTCCTGCCCTTGGACCTGGACTTGGGTCGCATCCCTAGTTTCTAGAAGCCTGGTTGCAGGGCTCAACCCTCTGGCTCTTGGTTCCTTCTTGTTTGAAACAGGACAATCACACTTTCCTCCCAGATCTGTGTGAAAATTCAATAATCTGGTGTTTGTGAAACACAATTTGTGGAAAACAGTTATGCTCTGGTCTGCTGCCAGTGTGCACAGTTGGGAGTCTGCGGTTGGTCTGTGAGTTTGGGGTGTGCGTACAGCTGGGAGTCTGTGGTTGGTCTGTGAGTTTGGGGTGTCTGCACAGTTGGGAGTCTGTGGTTGGTTTATGAGTTTGGGGTGTCTTCACAGTTGGGAGTCTGCGGTTGGTTTGTGAGTTTGGGGTGTGTGTACAGTGTGCTGAGTGGTGGTTCTTAAAATATATGTCTACGTTCTAGCTCCTGGAGCTGGGAAGGTGACCTTATTTGTATAAAGGGCCTTTTAAAGTCTAAGTGAGATGATATCGTTGAAGAGAGCCTGGTCTTTTGAAGAAGGAGGCAAAGATGTAGCAGCACAGTCAGAAGCCAAGGAATGCTTGTGGATGTCAGAAGACACAAGGACTGAGTCTTGCAGCCTTAAGGGAACATGGCCAGAACAGTAAATAAACATCTATTGCTGTAAAGTCATTCGTCATTTGTTATGGTCGTCCTGGCAAAGGAATGCAGTGCTTGCTACCTGCTATACTGGCTGGCTTTATGTCAACTAGACACAAGGGTTTGGCTGGAAAACTCCACCCCAGCTCCACTCCTCCCCATTCCAAACCCCGCCCCTCTCAGAAAGACTGCCGAAAGTTCAGGCTCCTCCCCCAAAGCTCAAGACCATCTACCGGGAATTTAAGTGCCCCCCACCCCGGGCTCTGAACCATTAAACCTGATCTTTTTCATTTGGCTTGATCTGGTTTACTGAGTTGACAGAGAAACTCAGTATCAGAGTCCAGACAAACCTATCAGTAAGGTAGAGTCATCTGAGAGAAGGAACCCTCACTTGTGAAAATACCTCCATAATATCTGGCTGTAAGATATTTTCTTAATTAGGGGTTGATGCGGGAGGGCCTAGTCCATTGTGGATGGAACCTTCCATGGACTGGTGGTCCTGGGGTCTATAAGAAAGCAGGCAGAACAAACCAGAGGAAGCAAGACAGTGAGCAGCACTCCTCCATGGTCTCTGCATCAGCTCCTGCCTCCAGGTTCCTGCCATGTTTGAGTTCCTGTCCTGGCTTCATTCAATGAACTACACTGTGGAAGTGTGCGCCATTAAAGCCTTTTCTCCCCAAGTTGCTTTGTGAGTCATGGTTTCGTCAGAGCAATGGAAACCCTAGCTAAGACATCTTTCATTAGCCTTTGATGGAAAGGCTTAGCTTGACATCTAGTACATCTCTGTGTTTCACCTGCCAACTAACGAGCTTCTTTACACGGATCACAGTGCCCCACATCACAAGCTTTTAAAACGTGGGAGGAACTAGAAGACAGCTAGACAAGCATGGCGGGGCTTGTGGCAAGTTCTGCATTGATCTTTTTTCTACAGAGTTGAGACAAAGTTAGTTCCCTGGGTCCCTGACAAGTGGGTGGGCCATCTTTAGTGAGGGTTTCCTTGATCTTGGTGCTGAGGGGGAAGCATCCAGCAAAAAGGCTTTGGGAATAATCACAATGTTCTTCAGGTTCTTGTTATGACGATCAATGGGCAAGCCAGGGTCAACTCTACCCTCATGAAAAGTATGGGTTCCCTCAGGTGGGCTGTGCCACTGTGAGAGGAGGTGCCTTCCTCCCTGGTGATGGGAGAGACAGCTCGGGCCAGGGCCAATGCCATGATAGCTGCCACTTTCATTAGCAGAAATTTTGATCAAAATGGAAACAAACCAATTATCTCACACCCTAATTCGACAAGAAGGGTTTCTGTTTCTAGGAGGGAGATTCCTGGGATGTTGTCAGCTGCAAGTGTCTTTGCGGTCATCACCTTCGGTGGCTCACTGCCCCATCCTTTCACTCCCAGCAGCACTGTGTCTGAGGGGACTGTGAGAGGGGCCACCTCTGCTCGCCTGCGCCATCACTGTCTGCAAGCTTAGCCCCAGCTGTGCAGCAGGAAGGAGTTCCTGCTGGACTGTAAGAGCTGATCACCCAACAAGCCGAAGGGAAGCCACTCCGTCATAGCCATGAGATCCTTTCCATCACAGTGCATGGTCTTGAAAGGCCTGCTGGCTTTTGATGGTCGTATCTTTGAAAGTGGCAAAACCACATTCTGGAATCAGAGAGAGTTGTATGATGCTTAAAACATGATGAAACTGTGTGTGTGTGTGTGTGTGTGTGTGTGTGTGTGCAGAGCCAATGAATAACCTCCATGGAGGTTGTTAGAAGTCTGAACTTGGAGAAAGATCTCATTCGTGCCTGAAGGATCAAAAAACCCCACCTGGCTGCCATTCTCCTTTCCTTGAAAAAAAAAATGCTAGTTGTGCTTTGAGCGCGTGCCTCAGAAAGTTCGCGGGACATAGCTGCACACAGCACGGAGGGAGCTCTCTGGAGGCTCGCGGGTTAGAGGGGGAGACAGGCAGTTAACAGATGGTTCTATGATAATGATGTCTGATGAACTGCTTTGCACCTCAGAGTCAGCGACTAGATCCTGTATGTGTGGCTCTGCCTCTGCCCCAGTCCTGTCCTGCCTGCTGGGGATCCCTGCACATCTACACCACTCTGCCCTTCAGCTGCAAGAAGTCTTAAAAACAGCACTCACACCTCCAACTTTACTTCTCTTTCCCTAACTCACCTTCACTCTTCCTGCTTCTTTGTTTTTCTGGGTAAAATCTAGAACCAGCCACACAGGTCCTGTGCGATATATAAAACGTGGGGTGGTTTGAATAAGAACGGCCTCAGAGGCTCATGGATCTGAATGCTTGATCACAGGGAGTGCCTCTATTCGAAAGGACTAAGAGATGTGGCCTTGTTGGAGCAGATGTGACCTTGGAAGAAGTGTGTCACTGGGCACGAACTTTGAGGTTTCAAGGGCCGAAGCCAGGCCCAGTGACTTGCTCTTCCCGCTGCCTGTGGATCTGGATGTAGAACTCTCAGCTCCTCCAGCACCATGTCCCCTTGTGCAACCATGATGACAATGGACTAAATCTCTGAAACTGTAAGCAAGCCCCAATTAGATGCTCTCCTTTATAAGAATTGCTGTGGTCATGGCGTCTCTTCATAGCAACAGAGCACTGACTAAGACAGAGGGGACAGCCAAGGAGCCAACATTTTTTCATCATTGAAGTGCTTTTCACCAGGAGAGACCCAATGGTCAGTTTGGCAGCAGGAGGAGGGTGGACGGGGCGAATGCTCACTTCAGTTTTTGTTTTCCGTTGTCATGGTCTTTCCAGGGCACCGCAGGCATGTCTAGCATGTTTGAGAGAAGTGGTCCACAGCCGGCCGGATAGGGAGGCTGCCTCTTGCCTCAGAAGCTATAAAGGTCCTTGCCATGCCTGGAGCCAGCAGGAACCTGACTCCATGCTGACACCAGCGGCATGCTGCCAGCTCTACCCTGCTTTCGTCTAGATAGTGATGAGACTTGGCTGGACATGCATGACTGGCTGGGGATTAGTAGGCAATGCATGCCCGGGGGCTGGTGCTCACAGGACAGACTTCAACCACTGTCCTTGTGTCATTGCAAGGGGGCCAGTATATCACCAGTGTCCCCAGAGGAATGCACAAATGCGGCTGTTTCTACTACACTGGAAGCTCTTTGCCCATAAGAAAATGGATGGTGTCTAGCCTGGGTCATCAGGAAGAAGCCTAGGCCTGTGAGATGCAAGCTTCCCTCTGAGCTGCACTGAGTGCTATTGGTCCAGTCATACATGTGGACTCCTCCCCTTCCAGAGGGAGTGGGTGATAAGTATTTTTGAATCCCCGGTTGAGGGGGTGATCTCTACCAATGCAATAAGCCAAAACTAGCTGAATTAATAAGTCTGGGTTTTAATAAACAGAGCAAAGCAACTCCCAGGCTCTCTCTGAAAGGCAGGAGAGAAATCACATGACAGGTCTAGGGTTTGGGTCTTAAATACCCTGTAGGTGTGGCCTTGAACATCTCATGGGGAGGTGCTACCCCTTGGTGGGCTTTCTGAGGGGTAGGGTTTGGAGAGGGAGGTGGGGGGTGCTGAGGCAGAACTTCTACCTAAACAGTGGGGCCTCTTCATTTGGGAGGGTCAAAGGGAGCAACTCTCTCTTAGTCATGGCAGTGAAGCTTCTTTGCATGAATGACGCTAAATGCAGAAACTATGGTTGCCCAAGATACTGAGAAAGAAGGAGGGGCTGAGAGCTTGACTGTAAGGATATTTACATCACCTATTCTAGGACCAAGTGGGCACCACAGAAGAAGGGGCAGGAAGTTTGTAAGAGGTAGAAGCTGGGGTGGAGGCTGTGAATTGTTATTCTCTGAGCACAACCATTGTGACCAAGAATTCACACCTATGGTACCTGCACTGGGTCCATACAAGATTGACCTTGTCAACAGCCAGTCATGAAGGTGGGAGGGGCTTATGGGGGGGTCATACCCCTCCCTGCTGAACTATTGGCTCAGGTAGATTTGGGGGGGGCGGTCGCTGTCATCAATTATATACACACTGATGTGTATACACACTGAGGATCCCACCAGGCTCCAGGGAACTGTGCCACACCCATGGTC
Source organism: Chionomys nivalis (assembly GCF_950005125.1). Lineage (NCBI taxonomy): Eukaryota > Metazoa > Chordata > Mammalia > Rodentia > Cricetidae > Chionomys > Chionomys nivalis. The sequence goes on from NC_080088.1 coordinate 63,670,825, forward strand.
ACAAAGATGGCTGTAATCAGACACAACTGGTCACCAAACAAAACAAATGGACACCAGTTTGAGAAGGGATTGGTGGGAAGAGTTGTGTAGACAGCGTGGCAGGAAGATGGGAGGTGAGAGTGGCCAGTCGGCTTTATGTACATGTGTGGGGTCGCCCAAGAACAGCCTTAATGTGATTTTGGAAAAAGACGGTAACTTATTCCAAGTATCTCGGGCTACCCGATCTGCATAAATGTGCGCAGATTTCCCCTCCTCTCACAAGGACAAAAAGTGGTCATCTTGCAAGTGGAAAATGGACCTTTTATAGCCCATAATCACATATTCATTGGGGAAATGTACTAAAAATCGCTCCTCTCTTCATTGACTTCAATGTGATTTTTCTGTAGTTCGTTATGTAATTACCATTACTTTTCAGTAATGTTATTAAGAATAAACGGCCACTACTTCTCAACTGTGACATAAAATCAAGTATGGAAAGTTCCTCATTAGACAGGACAAAGAAAGGGGAGAGGATCAGCTGGGGGAGGCCCGTGATGCTTGGGTCCCTGTGCTGGCTTATCCGGAGTGAAGGGTTGCAGGTGCTCTGGGTTAGGGTGCTTTCTCTCCCCATCCAGCATCTCAGAGGTCATGGCCCCTATGCATGACCCATGTCAGGAGTTTCTGACACTAGAACATCCATCTGTCCCTTAGTAAAAATGGGTCATGGCATACCTGAGCCATCAGGAAGGCTCACTGTGGAACAAGGTCTGGGTCTGGAGGCAGGATCAAGAAAGGGATATACTGAGTGAACATTCTAGAACTTTTCCTAGTATAGTCTCAATCTCAGCTTTTTGCTCTCTTAGATGGCTGTGGGGAGATCATTATCTTTTTTCCTAGAATAATATTTTAAATTAAAGAGACTGTTTTGAGAGAGCAGATCTGTGCTAATTTGAACTACCTGTGCCCGCTGCTAACCCAGCTGTTCCTGAGGTCCTTAAATTATTCATAAGGAACAGGGCATGGGTTGCTGTGGGGTTTGGGGACAGGAAGCCTGCATGCATCTGTTTAGGTTATGCACTGTAAAATTCTGAGAGGTGCCACTCAAACAGACTTCAGTGTGTACCTCCTGTTCAGATGTGGGTGGGTGGCCCTGCTGTAGAAGATGGGAAGTGGCCAAAGGAACAATGAGGGCACTGCCCCCTCCCCAGGCTGGTGTGGATGGGCTCTATGTATTCAGCAATGTAGGCAAGCTCCACACATCTGCTTTTTGCAGATATGGTGTTTAGAAGGCAACCTGGAACTATCCACTGGGTTTTACAGTCTGAGCAAAGCCACACCACTTTCCTGATGACACTGGGGACCTCTGTGCTGGGAAATAGAAACTGAGGCCCTCAGAGAGGAAAGAGGTTTTTAATGAACCTGGAAGGACCATGGGAGGGAAAGTTGAAGGCTGGTATGAGCCTAAGTTCAGAACTTGTAGACAGAGCTCAGTGCATCTTGTGCAAGCTGGTGAAATCTTCCACTCAGGATGACTTCACATTGATGGAACTCCCCCTGCCCCCCATGGCAGGTGCTATGCCAGTACAACATCATCTAATTCCCACAGGAACCCTTGAAGAAGATATGTAATCATAAATCAGTTATAACACTGTTTGACCTATTAGCTCAGGCTTCTTATTAGCGAACTCTTACATCTTAAATTAACCCATTTCTTTTAATCTATGTATCACTATGAGACTGTGGCCTACTGGTAAGGTTCCAACATTTGTCTCCTTTGGCAGCTACATGGTGTCTCTCTGACTCTGCCTTCTTTTTTCCTCTATCTCTGCTTGGAATTCCCACCTTGTTATAATCTGCTCTGCCATAGGCCAAATAGCTTCTTTATTAATCACTGGTAATAAAACATATTCACAGCATACAGTGGGGAATCCCACATCAAAGATAGTTTTAGGATCCTCATTTTAGAGATAAGGAAACGAATGCATGAGATATTCCAGAACTTAACCAGGATCGCACAACAAGTGCACAGAGGAGCTGGGCTGCGGCCCTATTGCCCAGATTGTTGTTAAGCATCATGCTCTTTCCCTGAGCCCCAAGGTTACTGACCTTGTAGTTCATGTTTGTCTAAAAAACTGAGGTTGGAAGAGATGAGATGGTCCACAAACATATCCCCCGATTCCCCAATTTAACCATCTTGCAGTTCTTGAATAGAATTTCTGCCCCTTCTATTTCTTTCTACCTCTTTCTTCATATTAGTTTTCGTGTCATACTCTTCCTTTCCAACTAGACTGGTCTTTGTTGGGGGAGAGGAGAATGATTTCTCAAATCCATAATGACTTTATATCCACCAATTCTAGGGCCTCCCTTTCAGACTGTCATCCAGGTCATTGCTTCCAAGAAACACAGGCTCGGAGATTCATCATCTTGTGCTGATCAAGTCCCTCTTTTGCCCCAAACCTTAGGATGCAAACATGAATGAACTGCATGGGTTCTACCTATACAGAACTGACAGTCTGACTGGGGAGGCAGACGGATGAATAGAGCAGTTATAGGACAGACAATGTGTCCCTTATAAAGAAGCCCTTTGACTTCATGAGTCCCCTGGAATTAGGGTGACAAGTCTGGAATGGAGCCTGACTATTAGCCCTTTCAATTAGTTCCCAGGTGCTGAGGCTGCCTCTGTTGCAGAGAAGTTCTCTAGCCTGTGTGCATTCTGGAAGCTCTGAGGGGTATGGGAGTGTGTGTGCATTCTGGAAGCTCTGAGGGGTATGGGTGTGTGCAGTCCAGATGCTCTGAGGGGTATGGGAGTGTGCATTGTGATGCTCTGAGGGGTATGGATGTGTGCATTGTGATGCTCTGAGGGGTATGGGTGTGTGCAGTCCAGATGCTCTGAGGGGTGTGGACGTGTGTATTGTGATGCTCTGAGGGGTATGGGAGTGTGTGTGCATTCCGGATGCTCTGAGGGGTATGGGTGTGTGCATTCCAGATGCACTGAGGGGTATGGATGTGTGCATTCTGGATGCTCTGAGGGGTATGGGTGTGTGCAGTCCAGATGCTCTGAGGGGTATGGGTGTGTGCAGTTCAGTTGCTCTGAGGGGTATGGGTGTGTGCAGTCTAGATGCTCTGAGGGGTATGGATGCGTATGAATTGGGATGCTCTGATGTGTGGTGCTGGGAGGTTGGGTAGGAGCTCAGAGAAAAAAGGCTTCTCTGCTGGGAGCCCAGGGAAAATGGACAGACTCCTTGAATGCCTCACAGAGAGCCACTCTGTAGGACAGGATGGCTCTGGTTCCACCCCCAAATGCAGGTTCTGTCTGCTCTGCCTTAGTGTGCCCTGAACAAGTCATTTGCTCCTGGGAAGCGTGGAGGTTCAGCTCAGAGTTGAGATCTATTCCAGCTTCATGGTCCATACCCAAAGCAATCATATTGGGAGCACTCCTAGAGCCTGGGAGGCAGGGTGTCCAAGACACGACAGAGTCCCACTTGGTCGTCATCTCACAAATGAAGAAGCAGGTCCCAAGAAGAAAGTGAGAGTGACAGGTGCATGAGTAATTTTGCAAGGTCACATGTCAGTCAGCAGCCAGACCCCAGAATCCAAGCCTCCCTTTGCTAAACCCCTCCCATGAAGCCCTGTGCTGCACCGGTCGAGAAAGCTCCAGGCCGAAGCAATCCATAGAGATCTCCTCCATGGCGTTGTGCTACTGGCGTCCTGTCTTTCAAGGCACCACACTGCCTTTCAGAAGACAGACAGCACACCGGGGAAGACTTCCCAGAGCTCTTCATGAGGAAGTAGTAATAATGAAGACTAAATATTCCCAGCCTGCCAAACCCTCCAGGAGGGAAATTACAAAGCCTTAGTAATTCACCATCACTAGGAGTTCACAGTAAACACAAAGCAGCCTCTCCCCTCCCTTTCTCTCCTTAAATCCCAAGTGATTGATTCTGAGCAGCTCAGCTTCCACCCTCCCCCCCCGCCCCCCCCCCCCCCGCTGCTTCCAACACGACAGAATGCAAAGAGAATTTGGTCCTCCAAATGTCCATGCTAAAGGTGACACGCCCGCCATGGCAAACAAGCACAAGGGCTCATATATTCATACCCATGGTTGCCCCAGGTGTGTGCATGAACAGCTGCCCAGTTTCATATACCTGCACACACTCTCTGGTCCTCAGAAGTGCTCAGGAACAAAGCTGCATCTAATACTGCGTGTTGGACACTGAGTATGCCCTGACGATGCCCATGCAAAACTCCAAAGGGCAAGCATCACGCTTTCAAGATGAAATAGAATTCCTCTGAAAAAGAAGTCCCACCTATGCCCCCAGAGGATTAACTGGGTTTACCTCCTCGGCCATTTTAATTAATACAAGGCGTAGTTGGCAGATGGAAAGCTGGGCTGGAGTGACATGCGTGCAGAATTTCAAATATGTCAACAAGCCCTCATGGACACTGTGATCAGAATGCTTTGGTTAGATAAACAGGTGCCCATGTCATGCCAATAAGCACACAGTGTTTCAGAAGATTATCTGCCTGGAGACGACCTCCTCTGGCCGCCCTTGGCCACCAGCCAGCATAGTTCTGAAATGACAAAGGGATTAGACGTCCCTGCCCCTCCCCGGCGCTTCCAGTCAGTGAACTGGACACCTGCTGGCCCTCAGAGGGTCCCCTCCTACCCCGAGAGTGCCCTTTGCATTGCAGGTGTGTTCTGTAGACAGTCACTAAAATTCTGGAATGATGGGGAGGGGGAGGGGGAGTTCTGAGACCCAAGGCAGGTGAGTTTGTGGACAAAAACCTTTGCCCCGTAAGAAGCCCTCAGCCAAAGCTAAGAAGATGGCCCTAAGCCCAGAAAATTCCAGTTCTTCTGGGTAGAAAGCTTGTCAGCGCTTTAACTATACAGCGTCAGTGAGGGCCCAGTAGGATTCAGTGAGAAGATCTGTGTTCAGATTATGATCTTGACTGATATCTGAGGAGTGTATAACCTCTGGGGGAAATAGAGGAGGATTAGCTTAGGGAGTCTTTGGTCAGGTCTTAGAGGATGGGAAAGATATCAGAAGAGAAGCTTCAGAGAAGAGAGAGTGGAAGGCACACCCATGAACAGGGGGTGTGCCTGCCTAGGAGTGAACCAGTGGCCTGGCTGGGGAATCCGGGTCTGCTACTGAGCAGACTCCATGAGGATGAAGAGCTTCAGTGGTGGGTGGATCCTACAGATCCTTGAACTGCTGGCCTATGGAGGAGCCTTGCTATCCCGGGAGAGTTGGAAGCCAAGAAAGGTCACTTCCATCCAGACCAGCTGTGGCTTGTCTGATTAGGAGGAGGGTGGAGGTGTAACAGTACCAGGGCGGAGGAGTAGTGGTGTTACCCAAGAATGTGTCCCATCCTAGCGACATTCTCAGGCATTTGAACCAGGAACCTTTGCCTAAACATCTGGCCGCTCAGTCTTGAAACTGATTCCATTTCACTTCCAGCACTCGAAGCTCACAGTTCCCCAAAAGTGTCTCCACTCCCAAAGTGCACAATACTTTGTCATTCGACTCATTCTAATTTCATTTTAGTCTCTCAACTTGCTGCTTGTTCCCTGTTCGTTTCCCCCACTGAAGTTTTTAAAACCTCATCTAAGCTGCTAGGAATCACAGTCAGACATAGCGGAAACAAGAATGAAAAGTCATTGGTATTCATGGCTGTTTGAATGAGAATGGCCCCCAGAGGGCAAGAATACTTGCATTTGATGGAACTGCTTGGGAAGGACTAGGAGGTGTGACTTTATTGGAGTAGGTGTGTCACTGGGGGTGGGCTTTGAGGTTTCACAAGCCCATGCCAGGCCCACTCTCTTTCTCTCGGCCTCCTGCTTGTAGACCAAAATATGAGCTCTAAGCTCCCGCTCCAGTCCTGCCCGTCTGCTGCCATGCTAGTGATACCCACAGTGATAGTCATGGACTCTAACCCTTCAGAACTGTGAACTCCAAATTAAACACTTTCTTTTAAAGTTGCCTTGGTTATTACAGCAAAAGAAAAGGAACCAAGACATGATTAAATCAGAAGATGTTTTATTTTTATTTATTTGTTTGTTTTTGATTTTTCGAGACAGGGTTTTTCTGTTGCTTTAGAGCCTGTCCTGGAACTCTCTCTGTAGACCAGGCTGGCCTCGACTCACAGAGATCCACCTGCCTCTCCTTCTGAGTGCTGGGATTAAAGGCGTGAGCCACCACTGCTCATCACTGAAAGACATTTTAAAGAGAACGCTGTTGAGTTCCACAGAGAGCTCGATAAAGACATCAAGAGGAATGTAAGTGTCAGGTGCATTAGCAACCCCAGTGTTTGAGTAAGAATCGGATCTACTCTACAGAAGGATTTTCCAACTGTCTCCAAGCAGCCTCTGAAATAGCCCTGCCAATCTGGCTTCCCCTAAGAGAGTCTCCACATCTCCAGTCAACTGAACTGGCAAAACCTCTATCCAGAGCCCAGAGAGAGTGAACGTATGCATTAAAAATGTATAAAGTGAGGACACGACGGCTCCAAGGTATGGTTGAGGGGAAAGTGTTTATTGCAGATGTGAGAGAGGACAGTCAGAATCATCTGGAAGAATCCAGAGCAGGGAGAGAAACTAGTAGACCAAAATCGACCATGGGATGGGGGGGCAAGAGAGGAAGAAAAAAGGAGAGAGGAAGAGAGAAGCATAGAGAGGTAGCCAAGAGAGCACATGGTTGAAATGGCAGGGTTATATAGGAATGAGAAGCCCATGAATTGGGAGAGGTTTAGGGTAGGGGGCAGTGTGAGAAAAGCTGAGAAGAGCTACAGAGGCCAGCAAGTGCTCTGATATGATCACAGGCACCACAGTTAGGCATTTGTCTCCAGTTTTGGTAGCCTGTTTTGGTAAGATCATCGTAAGGTGCCCTGTCTACACTGATAAAGGTCAGGGTGGGAGTGGGGTGGGGGTGGGGAAACACACCCTCTACATCTTTATCCAGAGGAGGCGCTAGGGAACAGGCTTCAAAGACCTTCAGGATTTAGGTGGAAAGGCTGTGTGTGTGTGTGTGTGTGTGTGTGTGTGATAGCTGGGATAGCCCCTAAGCCTCATCTTGAAACTGTAAACAACAGTTATCGTACACTCCCCAGGGAAGAGGGCCCCAGCTTGAGATGCAGGAGGAGTAACATTGGCAGAGAGAATTGAATCTTCTCTCCCTTTTTCAGCAAGCTATTAAAAACAAATCAGACTGTCCGCTGCCTACAAGACTGGCAGCCAGCCTTTGGATGGGGTGCTCTGGCTTCTCTACCTCTGAGGCCTCTGGCTCTTGGGTTTTATGCTTTTTTGTTTTGACAGTTTAATGTAGCTGTTTGTGCTGTTGTTGATGTGGACATAAAACCATATGAGCCTCTGTGGACTTAGGTGACCAGCCCAGCCCCTTGGCTACTGAGTGGGCCCAGGTTGAGATCAGGCAGCTTGGTTGCTCTTGGCTCTCACCATGTACTCAGAACTGAGTGTGAAGGTCTGTCTGGTGAGGATCTGGGGATCCTGAGGACACTCCTTTGCTTCCTCTGGCTCTTGGCTGAGTCATACCTCCTGGGAAAGCCTCCAGCTTTACACTAAGGTATGGGATTACTCACTCCATGTTTGTGTTCTCCAGGAAGGCTGTAGAATGGGGCTGTCACCATCATTCTCAGTCACTGATGAGTTCGGTGCCTGGTGAGTCCCTGTGTCTCACCAAACATATTTTAGTGAAAGAGAAAATAACTGAGAGAGGTAGTCCTAGACATCGCTTTGTTTGTTAAAAAACACATTAAAAAAGAGATTTTTATTTATTTATTTTATGCATTTAAGTGCTCTATCTGCATGACAACTTTATGCCAGAAGAGGACATCAGATCTCATTATAGATGGTTGTGAGCCACCATGTGGTTGCTGGGAACTGAACCTAGGTCCCGTGGAAGAGCAGACTGTCTGTTCTTAACCGCTGAACTTCTAGACATTGTTAAGCATCTAATTTACTTTCCTTTGGATCAGATCTGGTAACCATGGGCTGAGCTGGGCTGGGGCGGAGCTGGGGAAGAACTCTGTCCCTGTGGTGGGGACTACTACCAGGCCTATGGCCTCAACCTCTTATGGGAAGAGAGCATGGGGGTTAAGCTCAGATCCTACACTGAGTAGGGAGCAGCTAGGCAGCAGGACAAGCTGTGGAGCATGAGGCGCTTCATGAACACAATGAGCAGACAAACATAGTTTGCAGTGTACATGCAAGTTTTAAACCTGTGTTTTTTTTTTTTAACTATTACAAAGCAAATTAAATAGAAAGAAATTTGAGCAGTCAAAAATGTATATGAAAACCTTTGCTATTGATGGCAAATTAAAAAAATATTGAAACACAAATCAGAAAATATCTCTACCCATCCTGGCACAAAGCAGATGGCCCGACAGTGCCTGCCCTGGTGCTGTTAGGATGGTCTCAAGTGCCTTTGGTGGGAAGGAAATCAGTAAGAGTTTCCAATCAAATTCAGCCTGCCAAAAAATTCCCAGGGGCTCAAGAGACGACTCAGTGGTTAAGAATGCTTGCTATGCTTTCAGAGGATCTGGACTCAGTTCCCAGGACCATGTCAGGCTGCTTGTAACTCCAGTTCCAGAAAAACTGATGCCCTCTTCTGGCCCCTGTACACACACACACACACACACACATCTTTTTTTTATTATTATTATTATTTAAAAAAGCTTCCAATGAGGTCAATGGCTTTGCTTTCCTTCCTGCTATGGTGGCTGAAGAAAAACAGGCTTTCCCACATCACAAGGATGATGTGGTACTCCCCTCTGTCTGCTGTGAATACCATTGGTTAATAAAGAAACTGTCTTGGGCCTGCACAGGGAATAGAAGTAGGTGAGGAAAACTAAACTGAATGCTGGGAGGAAGAAGGTGGAGTCAGAGAGAAACCATGTAGCCCGGCTGGAAATAGACACGGAACTTTACCCAGTAAGCCACAGTCACGTGGTGATACACAGATTACTAGAAATGGGTTAAATTAAAATGTAAGAGCTAGCCGATTAGAAGTTAGAGCTAATGGGCTAAGCAATGATTTAAATAATATAATTTCTGTGTGGTTATTTTGGGTGTGAGCTTCTGGGTGGGCCTCCTTACTACACAAGGATTCAATAGGGAAATTTCACACACAAGAGTTTGAGTTTGTTTTAGCTGTTGAGGTTTTCATATGTATTCCTGGTTGCTACAGTCTTCATTTGGTGCCATCTAATCCCCAATCACCCAACAAAGCTCCAAATCTTGCTGGGGGATACTCCTACTGTAAGTCCCAAAATTCTTGAGGAAGACAGGACTAAGTCCACAACTGTCCGAATTAAAGCAAGCTGCACCTGAGGCTGGCCAGCTGGCGGTCTCCCCCTGTGTGTGTGTGAGGGGGGGCTTTAGAGCAGCAGAAAGGTGGTGGTTATCTATTGTTAAAAGGGTACACAATAAAGGGGAGGAACAAAGGCAAGAATACACAGCAAATAAATGCAGACTACAAGCATTTACAGCAGACCAGGAAGCTATTCTTGATTACAAATAGAAGCCTTAACTAGGAGGGACTTCCCACAGGACAAATGGACTTATCTCCTAGCTAGGGACAGACAGGAACCGTTTTGGCTGTAAGCAGAACTCTTAACCTGCAAGGTGTAGTTTCAGTTACGGTCACAGGTCATATACCTCTGAGGTATAGTTTCAGTTATGGTCTTCCCATTAACCTGTCAGGTATATTTTCTTTCAGTTTCGGTCTTACACCTACCTCTACCTGTATGATGTTTCTTTATGGTGTTCTTTAGCTGTTTTCTTTGCGTGAAACACTCCCGGATGGTGGAAGTTTCTTAAGACTTAGGAAGCTAATGACACAAGGCTTGGGACATTTACAAGGTACAAGATTTACACAGCCCCTTCCCAAGGTTATAAGTGGCAAGCAATTGCGGTAGAGCGGGTATCGCTCTTCTGTGGAGCTGCCTACAAGGTGGGCAGCGAACTCCAGGGATGTAGCTTCTGTCAGTTGTCATCCATGCTAGAGCGTGCTCTTTGGAGAAGCCACCACCTCTGTGTCCCTCATCAAACTAGTTGGCTTTCTTTGGCCTGTCAGTTGATACCTGTATGTGAGGATGCAGTAAAGAAACCACTCATCGAAATGTGATTAGAGAGAAGATTGTTATGGTGAATAAGACAGAGAAAACATCAGAAACATCTGGGAGAATCCAGAGCAGAGAGGAAAGGAAGCAGATTGGACATGGCTAGGGATAGGGAAGGGGGGCATGGGAAAATCATACAGATTTCCACAGAGGGAAGAAACCTGTGAACTGTGTCAGGCATGAAGTTCAGGGGAGAGAAGGAGGTAAGAAGGGCCAGGATGCTCATGTGGGCTTTGAGATATATAATGGGTACTTGTGAATAGGACTGAGGGAGCCTGGAGGCCAGCGTGGGCTTTGATATGTCAACAGAAAGGTGTATGTTCCTTTCTGATAGGCAGGATCCCATTCCATGTGTTCCTGACAAAGGCTGGCTGTACACTTTTTCTTTTTTCTTTTTTTAATAATCCTTCTATAGTCTAGCTTGAGCTGAGCCAAGATGTCATTTGTGGACATATGCACATCCTAACAGTGCCTTATCTGGGGTGAATAGACATTTGTTCACTTCCTCCCTGAACAAAGGTCATGCAAAAATTGACGAGCTTAAAAATAACTTAAAATACCAATCCTATGTAACTAATGGAACAGAAGTGTGAAAACGTGGACTAGATATACATTTGATCTAGAAACATGGACTAGACACACATTTGATCTAGAAACGTGGACTAGACACACATTTGATCTAGAAACGTGGATTAGACACACATTTGATCTAGAAACGTGGATTAGACACACATTTGATCTAGAAATGTGGATTAGACACACATTTGATATAGAAACATGGACTAGACACACATTTGATCTAGAAATGTGGACTAGACACACGTTTGATCTAGAAAGCCCTTTTCTCTAGAGACAGTGGGTGGAAAGAACTGGAAAAAAGAACATACTAGTATAAACTGAATCTGTTGCTTTATGTTTTAAAAAATAAAATCGAAATAAGCTACAGTTTTTCATTATTTTAGAGATAGTGGCATGGCTTTTGCTGTGTTTCTAGAATCTTAGAGTAGAATTTTAAGGAACTATAATATGGACTGCTGAGACAGCTGAGTGGTAAAGGTGCTTGCAATCAAGTCTTACAACAGGAGTTCAATCCCTGGGACCTACATGGTCCTGACCTCCACACATGCACCTTGGCACTCACGAATATTGACAGCCACTGAGTGTACACATGCACAAATAAATGTAAAGCAAAACAATAATGCATGTTTGTTGCAAAAAATTAAAAAGTACAGAAAAACATAAAGGCAGAAATCAAGAGTCCCTGTAGACACTGTGGTTCTCTTTCCAGTCTGCTGTAATGACACACAGAGAAGGATATTATATATGCACTTCCTAACAGTAATGTATATATATTAAGGATTGTATGCATGATTGAATTTTACGTTGTGCTTTTGTGGCTCAATACAATGTTCTAGTATTCCATCCATTAAATTATTTCGAGCAACTTCCTCTTTATTAGCTGCATAGCCATTCGTTTTGTGGTGACCCCCTATTGGCCTTGCAGGTTTCCAGTTTTTTGCTGTTCTACACAACACTTTTGTTTTTATTTTTTGTCTTTGAGCTGGTGGAGGGGGGAGGTCACAGAACACTGTATTTTCCACAATGTCTGGAAAGATTGGCTTAGGGATATGAGGGAGCTATGTCTGTGAGGTTACGGAGGGCTTGGGGACCAGTCATCCTTCACAGCCCGGAGGTTCTAGCAATGCAGTCTGCAGTGAGTCTGCAGCCTTCCATCCATTCAGGCCAGACAAGTTTTCATAAGCCCACGTGATGCTGGGGACAAGGACCTGAGGCAGTCAGACACACAGGTCTTTCCCCTGAGGCTGACAACCAAGATCCAACAATCAAAGTATCAAAGTCCAGCAATCAAATCTCCCTTTGGCTCACCTAATTAACATGCCAAATTAAAATTAAACACCTTATCCTAACATGGGATGGAGTTTGTATGTGTTGGTGGAGCCTGTTCATTTGTTCCCAGCTGCTTAGATCACAAAATAATCAATCACTCAGAAACTATATTATTTGTAATACTGTTTGGCCAATAGCTTAAGCATATTGCTAGGTAACACTTATATGTTGAATTAAGCCATTTCTATTAATCTGTGTATCGCACGTCACTGTGGCTTACCGGGTAAAGTTCCATCCAGCATCTGTCTCTGGCAGGGCTACACGGCTTCTCTCTGACTCTGCTTACTCTCTCATCCTCTGTCTGCTTGGAGCTCCCACCTTGCCCTATTCTGCTAAGCCGTTGGACGAAACAGATTTATTCATTAACCAATAAAAGCAACACATAGACAGAAGGACCTCCCATATCATGTGTGTGTGTGGTTCCTTTTTCCTTCTATGAACCTCCATTTGCCTATGAGTCTTGTCTATCTTCTCTCTGTCCAGAGGCAGTCCTTTGTCCTCTAGGGCAAACATCTCCACCCAGCCCCTTGTTCCTTTCTCCTTCTCCCTCGTTCTCTATCTTCTGTCTTTGTCTCTTATTCCCTGCCCTTTGTCCCTCTGGGGCAAATAAAACTCCTTTGTGCTTAGGATTTGGTCTTGGTGTGTCTTGTGCCAGTACAGATACTTTTTTTTAGGCCTAATCTTGCTGGAAGACATAAGCACTGCCATAAACGGTGCATCAAAGGCTTAGTCTCTAGTCTGTGGTGCAGCTGAAACATGGCTGAACCTTTGGAGGCGGGGCCTAGTGAGAAGTTAGGCGTAGAAAGTACGCCCTGAAAGGGGATATGGGAGCCCTCACCCCACCTTTCCTCTCATTGCCTCCCACTGGCCACAGGCTGACATGTGGTCCTGCCGCAATGGACAAGTGTTAGAGGCCCAAAGGCAGCGGAGCCAACAGACTTGACCTAGAACGCTTGAAACAGGAGGCCCAAGTAAACCTTTCCTTCCTGTACGTTGTTTTCCCTCAAGGTTTTGCCCTAGTGGCAAGTTAAGTTGAGAAGTGAAGAGAAAGACCCCCAAGAAGCCTGTGGAGGGAGCCTCGGCCCATGCAGTGGCTCAGCTTGGAAGGTCAAAGAGGTCACTTGAACCTGAGTGAGGGTTCCTTGCTGAGTCTTCACTTTGTTTTTATTACCAGATTTATTAAGGTCAGTTTCACAGATCATAAAATCCAGCTATTTAAAGAAGATAATTCAGTGGTTTTAGTAACTTTGCTGAGTGGTACCACCTTCCCCATAGAATTTTAGAGCTTCAGGGTGACCCTTCAGATCCACAGGCACATTTCCAGGCCCCTGCCACCCCCACACCCTTCCCCAGACACCCACTAATCCATTTGCTGGCTCTCTGATTACATTTAGATTTACATTCCAAAGACTGACCAACCGCCTCAGATCAAGGTGACAGTGGGAAACTGCAAGGCCCGGGTTTGTCTCCTAGAGACAGATTTTGCCATCCCAAAGGCAGAAAGCCGGGGCCTCTGCACCCACTGAGCACTGATTCTACCCACACAAGGTAAAGCGTTTCTTTCTTTTGCCTCTTGATGGATGCATTCCTGGATCTCTTCCAGCCTCTACCTCGTCCGAGTGGACTCAGCACTGTCATTGGCTTTGACAAGGCAGGTTGTTGGCTCTCTGGTTGGCCACCATGGCAGGGTGGGTTGGGGAGTCCCAGAGGGTTGTGCTAAGGACAGAGGCTTGCCCGAGAGCGACAGAGGATGTGGTGTGACCTTGGGCTTCTGTGATTTCTGCCTAATGTAGGCCTGACAGTTTTCATGCTCAAAATTAGGGAAGCATGTCTGTAGGTGTGTCTGTAGGTGTGCTATAGGTATTCTGTAGGTTGCTCTAGATGTCTATAGGTGTGCTGTAGGTGTGTCTGTAGGTGTGCCTTGGGCGTGTCAGTAGTTGTGCATAGGCGTGTCAGTGGGTGTGCATAGGTGTGTCTGTAGGTGTGCTGTATGTGTGGCTGTTGGTGTATGGAGGCGTGTCTATAGGTATGCATATGTGTGTCTGTAGGTGTGCATAGGCGTGTCTGTAGGTGTGCTGTAGGCGTGTCTGTAGGTGTGCTGTAGGCGTGTCTGTAGGTGTGCTATAGGTGTGACTGTAGGTGTGCTGTAGGTGTGGCTGTAGGTGTGCTGTCAGCATGTCTGTAGTTGTGCTGTATGTATACTATAGGCGTGTCTGTAGGTGTGCTATAGGTGTGCCTGGGTGGCAGAGATGTGCTATACGTGTGTGAGACCCTGGGATCAAGCTGCAGAATGACACTGAAACAAGAAAGAGGCTTGAGCAGATTGTGTGTACAGCCTGCCTGTCTTCATGTACTAGGGTAGGAGATGCTGTGTATGAGATCCTTTAAGATAACATAAAAAAAGAAAAAAGATGAAAAACTTTCAAATAACAGAAGGCCAGTGCAGAAAAATTGTACAGCATTATAAAACTCAAAGTCAGCTATGGGACTTGCTCGAGCAGCCCTGCTGCACCCGGGCACATGGGGCATCCTGTCTTGTCACATCAGTCTAACTTTTGCAGAGTTCGGGTGGCAGGGAAGGCGCTCTAAAGCATCAGGTTGTCGCCTGGCTCTCACTGGTCTGGGCTGCCACTCAGGCTTTACCCAGCTGCTGCTGGGATGCAAACCCGGCTGTTTAACCTGCTCTCTAATTTCCCTTTGACTGTGGGCCAGGTTTGGCCTCTAGGATGGTCCTTCTGCTGTGTAAAGCAGGGCCAGCCTAGAACGATTAACATCAAGAGCCACTCCACGGTGTCTGGGCACCAGGTTGTAGCACGCCTCAGGGTAATTCAATTTTGTACAGAAGCTAGGCCATTAATCATAAATTAATGACTCTTCCAACTGAGGCAATTAAGAAGACCTAGGACTTAAAAAGAGGTCTGTATTCATTTCACATCTGTCTCATTACCCTGAAGTTCATGGAACCTAGGAGAATGTGAAAAATGGATTCCATTCTTCTCCTCTGTTCTTGGCAATTCTCTCTGGGTTGGCTTCAGCCCAAAGGGGAAGAAGCGCCCTCTGAAAGTATGAACGCTTTTGTCTGAGCTGCGAGACCAGAACCAAGGGTCTTGGCTTGCTGAGAAAAGCATGGGGCTGGCTAGGTGGGAGCTGGGGTGGGGAAAGCCTAAGTCGTTAGGATTGAGGTTCAGAAGTGTGGGGATGAGGAGAAGCTTCTGGGCTAGTTTACAGGGGCTGGAGGGAACAGTCAGATGAACTGGATGTCACAGGTTTCTCCTGCCTCCAGGGTACCTTACCAGGTCCCTTTGGTATTTTTCCTCACTCTGGGAATTACACATACTCAAGCATGTTTTAAATATGAAAAAAAATGCCCTGGCCTAATATCCATAGACATAAAATAAAAATAAAGGGAACAAATATTAGTTAGCTTGCAAAAGCTTAATTAAAGTGACGGTTTTAGATTTCCCAAGTGCTACATCAAGTGCCTCTAAGAAAAGAGAGGGAGGAATTTGGTTAATAATCAGTTGATAAGTCAGGCTAGGACTTTTGGATGTTCTTTCCAGAAAATAAACAACAACAATTCCAGAGACTGGGTAAGACTTTTAAGTTAAACAATGTATATTGGAGGCCCTGTGATGTTTCATTTAAGCAATAAAGGAGAAAAGATGTTAGGGATGGGGGCTGGGTAGCAGGGAGAGAGAGAGAGAGAGAGAGAGAGAGAGAGAGAGAGAGAGAGAGAGAGAACTAATAAAAGAGCTTTAAAGCCATTTCTCCACAGGAGGCTCTTCTGACCAGGACATCACTAGTTTGACCCGCATGCTTGTCTTGTCCCCCATGGAGAGCTCCTCGGTTTTCTGTAGCTCCCTCTCAGGCTGTTCCAATCGATTGCCACCATTCCAATCATTGTTCTGTGAGCTGGGCTGCAGACTCCTCTGTGCCCTCTGTCCTGGTCTGTCGTGCTCACTCTTCAGTGACCCTGAGGAATCCTGGTAGTCACCATGGTTAGAACCACAAGACCCACTGCACCCTTTCCTGTACTGGTCGCCAGTATCTAGGGCCTCTGACCCAGTGATCCTGAACTCTGTTCGCCAGTGACAAGTCCCCACTGCTGGTACATGCCTTTAATACCAAGCATGCGGGATGCAGAGGCAGGCAGATCTCTGAGTTCAAGGCCAGCCAAGTCTGTGGAGTGAGTTCCCAGGACAGCCAGGGCTACACTGAGAAACCCTGGCAAAAAAAAAAAAAAAAAAAAAAAAAAAAATCAAAATCAAATAAATGCCAGATTCTTACAAGGATGATAAACTGTCTAACTTAAGGACGGTGTGGGTGGTTTCTCAGAACAGGTGACCGACACAGAGTTCACAATGACTCAGTTGGGCACTGTTCCCAGTACTTTACAACTGATAACACACTTCATCTCCTCAGCCCCACAAGGAAGCTGCTACTGTGCCCTCTTTGATGGAGGAAGAAACTCAGAGAGGTTGCAAACCGTTCCCGAGAGCACACGTCTAGAACAGAGTGGTATCGTGTTTTTCCAAAGCACCGACATTTATGGAATGGTACGCGTGCTGCCGCTGACTCCATTCCTGCCTTCTCTGGCTCCCAGTTGTCTCGTCTCTAGGATAGGCTGGCAGTAAACAGGCGAAAATATCTGGGCATCTGGGCGCTCTGTAGCCTTTTTGTTTTCATTCAGTTCATTTTCCATCGCTACATCATGAAATACACGAATCGGGTCATTTCTGAAATAAGGGGGTCTTTAGCTCACCTGCTGGGAAACTTACAATCCAAACAGAATGGCATCAGTGCCAGCGAGGGCCCTTGGCATACGCATGGGCAGAAGGAACCAGTCTCAATTCAGAAGGCAAAAGAGTAACTCAGGTAGGGGATCTGGGAGGAGCTGAGGGATGGGGAAAATATGATAAAAATATACTATATGAAACTCTCAAAGCATAAACAAACAGAAAAGAGAAAAAATAAAAGCTCAGACTCAGGGTTTTAAATCAATTTGATCTTGGATTTCCTAAACACCTCTCACTAGGCGTCACCCCTTAAATGTTCCATACTGCCTTCCAGCACTTGGTGGTCAAGCTAACACCTGAGTGTGGGGAGAGGGAGGGGGAAGGAGGAGGGGAAGCAAACAGCATCCGGACATTTGAGCATGGTTGTTGAGTTTGAAACTGAAAGACAGGGAAAGTGAATCAACTTATGAGAAAACCACAGCTGCTTAGTGTTTGGTTGGAAGCGTCACCCCAGCCCCTGGCACTCTTATACCCAAAGAGTCTCGAATGTTTGGGTTAAGGCTTCACCTCAGCCCCTAACATCCTTATACCCAAAGAGTCTCGAATGTTTGGGTGAAACTTTCCACCCCAGGCCCCTCCCCTGGGAGTTGCCTCAGTCTAGACTTCACCTCCGAGAAAGACTGTCAAATGGCGACCCCTCCCCAGAGAGGCTCAAGACCACTCCCACAGGGTATTTAAACTGCCCCCCAGCGCTCTCCTTGGTCTTCCTTCCTGTCTCCATCCCTGGAAGGCCACCTGGGAGTGCTAGTCTCCATTAAACCTGGGCTTTTTCTAATTCAGTTTGATTTGGTCTGATTTGGATTATTGCGACAGAGAGGTTTATTGGGCAGTAAACAACTTTTCAATTAGGACTGGAAATCTCCACCTCACAAGCCACTGAAGATCTATCCTGGTCTCCCTTCTCTTCTGTGGTCAGGGAGAAGGTTTGCAGAGCCCGGGTGACTTAGCGCATTTCTGTAGATGATTCTTTGATTCATCTGGCCTTAAGATGACCGCTGGTGTCTCTCCAGGAAATCTCCAGCCTCATACATCCCCTCCTTCACACTTCCTGGGTGCTGGTGCTTAGGAGGGTGTCTGGTGAGGCACTGATTAGGGGCCAGGGTGGCCTGGGTCTGAGGGTGAGGGGACTGGAGAGAGCAGCTGTGGATAGTAGCTGGCCAGAGAACTATGCTTTCCTTTGTGTATGTGTGTGTCAACCAACCAAGCAAAAGCTCAAAGAGGCTGATGGGATTACCCCAAATTTCCCAACTGGTTTGAGGGTCAGCCCGGAGCCCATCTTTGGCTGTTGCTGCATCTAGGCCTGTGGAAGTCATGGGACTTGCTGCTCATGTCCAGAGTGCTTACGATATGGCCGTCGTGTACTGGAGGTGCTGAAGGGAGCGGCTGTACCTGGGGAGGAGTTTGACTAGATAAATCCTGACTCACCTTGATTCCAGACAACCTTGGTCTGCGGATTGCTGCTGCAGCCCTGTTAATCAGGATTCTTTCAGTGGAATGTGGCAGACACACAATCCACACGCAGTTCATACTTGCTTAAATACAGAGGGATGACTTACGGCTCCCCAAATTAGGAAGTACAGATGGCATAGCCATTAGGGGTGACTGGCCTGTCAGTCCCCATCCCTTTCTCCAGTGCCCAACCATGAGCGCTTTTCATTATTTTCTACTTGGAATATAGGTAAGATGAGGGAGTAGAGAGAGGCCCTCCCGCAGTCAGCATCATTACCCCGCCCCCCTAAGTGGGTGACCCCGAAGGAAAGAACCACAGCATTTATAGGTCCCAGGGGAAGGCGTCACACAGCTGCTTGAAGTCACACAACTGACTCTGAGATCAACATCATGCCCAGGCCACAGTAGGGCAAACGTTCCTCTCCTTGAGTATTAAGTATCAAAGATATGTCAGGGAGCAGGTTTGCCAGTGAGGGGGTTCTGTTATCAAAGAGGGGCTAGGAGGGCTCCTGAGAGCTCAAAACAATAAGTATCCACACCAGGTACCATGATACTGCCCAGTCACCAGAACCGAATTTCATAAGGGCCAGGGAGAGCCCAAAGGCTGATAGGGGACCGGCAGCAGCTATGGTTGAGGGAATTCGGATTCAGAAAGACAAGGCAGGGCTCTCAGAGTGGGACTCAGACTTGAGGAAGGGACTCTGATCAGTCAGCACCGGCTCTGGCCTGGTCAGTCCTCTGGCTCAGACCTTTGAGCAGAGGACACCAGCCAGCTGTTGCTGCTGGCATTTCTAAGGGCCCAGGGGTGGGGAGTGGGGGATGCAACCGAAGCTGCAAAGGGACTTGCTTGGCTGCTGCAGGTTCAATCAGCCTGAGGCCAGCTGGGGTAAAAATAAATAATTGCCGGCATGGCGCCCCCAGAAACAGGAAGCCTGCAGGAAGGAGACAGCGAACAAACAGGAAGAAACAGGTCCTGGCTCCCACCTCCTGCCTGGCAGCCTCCCTCTCGCACCCCGTGTGGTAGGCACTAACACAGACCACTAGCACAGTGGAGCTACAGATACAGAATTCTAGCATCACCCACGGGGATGTGGAAGGGATGGTTGGAAGACTAAACTATCTTCATCCCTTCCCACAGTTTTCTGGGATGTGTAGCCTCCAGAGCGGTAGCTCATGGGACAGTCCTGATTTAGGGACATGCCTAACTTACCTTCCTTACCATGGCCCAGTACTCTCCCCGGGCAGCACACTAGTGTGTAGTGGCAGAAGGGAGCAGTGAGGCAGACTTCTACGTAGGTAACTCTGCAGCCTCTCTACCCGGCCTTTGAAGTTCCTGTCTTGTATTCCCCAGGGCTGCGAGTCCAGGCTCTCCCTGTGGTCCTGTACTGGGGCCAGGAAGCGAGTACTGAACCTTAGCTTGGACAGCCCAGGACAGGCTAGACCCAGACTCAGTGAATATGCTTAAAATCCCTTCCTGCCCTTACCCGTTTTCTGAGTGAGTCACCAACAGGAACCATGCTCTACCCTAGAAGGCACTGTTGTGGCACTGGGAAGGTCACTGGGTCATTCAGTCTCTGTTTTCCCAGAATGCCTTCTAGGTCCCTTGATCTGTGTACAAGAAACAGGATGAGCCTCTTGGGACTCTTCATCTTGCCCAGTCTTCTCTACACTGCCCCCCCCCCACGGCTTACAGGGGTGATAGGTCAGCATCATGCATCGCTAATCACTATTTTTCTTTGAAGGCAGAGAGACCAGTTTAACTTGAGAAAATAAAACACACGCACCCAAAACAGACAAATAAAAACTGATGACCCAGGACGATGGGGGTTTGCTGGGCAGAGATGGTGGCCAGCTGAGGCTGATGCTGGGTGCCGAGGTGTGGAGACAGGGAGCAACAGAATAGAGAAGAGGACAGTAGAGCCTCTGTATTTACCTGAAGGAGAGTGGAGACCAGGTATGCACAGTGCCCTGAGTGCTGATGAATTCCAGAGCAAGGAAGCCTTTGAAGAGGCTCCTCAGGCTAATCTTCTAGGCTGTGGCCACTTCAGGGCAGGACAGCAAGTGCCCAGTAGGGTAAGAGTTTGTGTACCTCATGAAGAACGGGATTAAAGTGATGTTCAGGTTAGAGTAGCGGTAAGTGGTAGTTCGCTGAGGTATCAGTCTACCCACAGTACAGATTTGTGTGTGTGATGACTCCCCTTTTCCAGTTAAGCTCAGTCCTTCCAAGTTGGCCATGTCTGGTGGTACCCAGAGAATAACTGGGAGGTCGTCATCTGAGACCCACAGTGAGGATGAGTAGCTGTTAGGAGGGCTTGTGTGGTGATACGGCCTAGACCACTGGGGAGTCATGGCTCAGTGTGTTCAGGCAATGGTGTGAGCGGCAAACAGATGGGCCAGATCCCCGAGGTGAGCAGAGTGATCCAAGCACAAGGTCCTCTCTACCCGCCGGAGAAGGAATCAATGAAGAGTTGGCTTGGTCTTCTCCCAGCCACCTACTTCCTCAGGATTGATTTCCTTTTCCCCTGTTGAGGGCAGCAAATCTTGGGTGAAGAGTGATTGGGGATGTTTTCTTCCTTTCTTTTCATTTCTTTTCACTTTGCTCTGGAAATGAGCCACTATTGTGGACAGGTTCCTGGTGACTTTCGCAACAGGACCTGGAGGGCTGGGGAGGGGATTATTTTCCTGAGGCTCTCAAGGCAGTGAGACCCAGCCCCTCCCCCATCCTGTACCATCTTATTCAGCTGCGATTCTCTGGTCTTACTCAGTTCCCCTCCTTTCCGTGGAAGTGGTGGGATACTGTTGTGTGAAGGTATCTGAGCTCAGAATGCTTTGTCCTAGCATCCTGACACACAGCAGGGGTGGGGCAAACTTCTTTTTGTCCTGGCTTGAGGCTATCCAGCTGCCCCATTTGCTTGAAAAGATGGAGTCACAGCTTGTCGAAAAGATAGGTCTGCTGTCTGCTTGCCTGTGTCTGAAATCTGTCTCTTGCTCTTAGACTGACCGATCCAGGGAAACAGAGTTGTTCAGTCGTCCGATGTAATGTGAGCCTTACCAATCGGAGGTCATATTGGTTTCCTGTGGCTATCCTAATAAGCGACCACAAAGAAACTTCCTCTCTATGTTCCAGAGCCCAAGAGTGCAAAATGGAGGTGTCAACAGGGCCGCTGTCACTTTATTCCTTGTCTCTTCCCATTGTCTGTGACTGTTGACACTCCTTGTTGCTGGTTGTTGGTTTTTGTTTTTTTGGTTTTGGTCATCTTGACACAAGCTAGATTCATCGGAGAAGATAAAGGAACTGCCTTCATCAGATTCCCTGTAAGCAAGTCTATGGGGGCATCTTCTTGATTAGAGACTGAAGTGGGAGGGCCCAGGCTGCTGGGAGTGGTACCACAGCTGGTCTTGGGTTGCATAAGAAATCAGGCTGAGCACACTTTGGAGAGCAAGTTAGTAAACAGTGTTCTTCCACGGCTTCTGTTTCAGTTCCTGGTTCTGGCCTTGAGCTCCTGCTCTGGCTTCCCTCAATGATGCACCATGACATGGAAGTCTAAGCCAAATAAACCTTCCCCAGGTTGCTTTTGGTCATGGTGTTTATTATAGAAATAAAAGCAAACTGGAATATGAGCTCATCTCTTCAGTCTTCTAGGCCAGCGTCTTCCCGTCTTTCCCAATTTATCTTTCTATTATCTTTATATATCCTTATCTGAGTGCAGTCAAGTCTCCCTTGTCCTCCCTCCAGTGAGGACCCCAGAGAAATGCCACCCCACCTCAGCCCACTCATCAGGTAAACTGGAATCACCCTTGTCTCAAGACTTTGAATTCAGTCATATCTACAAGACCCCTATGACACTTGTATGGGTCTTAGGGTTTGGGATATTCATATCTTTTGTGAAGGCCAAAAAGGCATAAGTCGGAAAGTGGGGGAGGGGGTAGACCTGATGCCTTTGGTCACCGCAGGAAGCTGCAGCTTCAGTAAAGGAGAGAGCAGGATGCTGTAGATAACCTGCTTTTTAAACTGTGGGTGATGACCCCATATGGGGTTGGATAAACTGAGTGTGGAAGTCACAACCAAATTGACAACAGTAAAAGTTTCTTGAACATGCAATGACCAAAAGAGATTCAAAATCAAACATCTAACGAATCTAAGAAGTGTCTGGCAGCACTCACTCATGTCGCATGGCATGACATCACTGTAGGCCAGATGCTGAACACACAACACACACACACTGCATGGTGACATCATCAAACAGGGGGGACACCCACACATGCTGCCTGAAGCACCTGAGCTCAGATTTGATACAATTGTGTGTTATGAACTGCTGGGTTTTTACCATACATAAAAGGTGTTTTGCTCTCACAGAAAAATAATGGCTACGCGGTGCAGTGAAGTGCACAGCTTTAATCCCAGTACTCGGGAGGGAGAGGCAGAGGCAGGCAGATCTCTGTGAGTTCGAGGCCAGCATGGTCTTCAGAGTTAGTTCCAGGAATAGCTGCTACAGCTGTAACACAGAGAAACCCTGCCTCGAAAAACAGAACAAAACCAAAAAATAAGAAAATAAAAAACCCAAAACAACAACAACAAAAGAAATACAATGGCTAACTTACAGAAAACAAAACCAAAAAAATTTAAATGTTTTCCTACCACCATCCATCAGCATGCAAGTATCAAATTAGTAGATTTGATACTTGTGCATTGGATTGTTTTTAGCATGTTTAACTTTAGATGCTGCTCTTTGAGTTGATAGCTTGCATTTAATAAAAGCTTGTCTAGTGAATTTGGCTTGGGAATAGACAGGATTGCCAATGACTTCTGAGATGGTCCCAAACATCTGTCATTTTGCACTACGTATTTATATAAAGAATCACAATTAACACTGACAATTTTAAAATCAAATGCCAATCAACTCTGAGCAATGTTGAAGATCTATGTCAGTGTTAAATATCCAGTCACAATTTAACTCTTTGTGTAAAAACAATCATATCCCTCTAACTAGAATGTAAATGGTAAAATTACATGTATGTCATAAAGTAGATTCTTTTATTTTCCTCATCCTCCTCCTCCTCCTCTTCCTCCTCCTCCTCCTTCTTCTTCTCCTGTCCTCCTCCTCATCTTCCTCCTCCTACTCCTCATCCTCCTCCTCTTTCTCCTTCTCTTTCTTTTTTGAGACATTGTTTCTATGTGTAGCCCTGGCTGTCCTAGAACTCACTCAGTAGAGCAGGCTGGCCTCAAACTCAGAGATACACCTGCCTCTGCCTCCTGAGTGCTGGAATTAAAGGTGTGCACCACCACTGCCTGATGTAAAGTAGATTCTTTATGATTTATTTTCAGGAAATGTTTGATTTGTATACTTATTTTAAATACTCATTTACCTAGGGTCATACAGTTTCTCAGGGGTCACGAATGAGAAGAGTTTAAGAAGCCCTGATGCAGAGGAAATCTCAGAGTCCGGGTGTGCTTTTTACAGAACTCATAAGGATTCTGTACCCTTGTAAAGCTGAAGAGAAATCATTAAATCGAGTCACGGTGTTAGAGATTGCCTGTGCTTTAATTTCTCTGTTTTTAAACCACCACACAGATGCTAATTAATCAATACTTAATTAGACCTTACATGTCTTTTTACTCATTTGTAGCTGAGCCCCTGCTCTACCAGGGTATAATTTCTAGATAAGACCTGCAGAGAAAAAATTTAGTTATAAAGCTTTCCAGGGTGGGCCTGTGGACACGAAAACATGACTTTCACCCCAAAGGGGATAGAGTACTCCAGAGCCAAGTATGAGAGACCGTGGCTTATCCCAAATCCTATGTTCCAGCATGGCAACTGTCTGACGTTGTTATAGTAGCAGAGTGGACTCAGTCATAAGGAAGTTTTCAGGTACCTTGGCAGACGCATTAGGTAGGCGGTTACAGCAGAGCGGAGAGACCTCTGCTACAGGTTCTTAGACTTTGGTTGGGGGAAGCTTGGGCTCTGGTAATACACTCCCACCATGTTCACCTATCAGTCACACAGATGTTAGGCACAGATGTTGGCAAGGAATGGTTACTGAAGGGAATCAAGACAGCCCAAGATAAACCGTAATTAGACTTTGGACCTGCAACATCCCAACCTCTCTACAGCCGTAAATGTGCTAATCTGCTAATCAGCGCTGCAGAAGGTTCAATGGAAGGCGAAGACTCATTCAGGAACATTAGTTCACAGCCCTTATTCGGGGACTTGTGTCCTTGAAAGAGGAAAGCAGGCGCACGTATGTGCTTGTGTTTGAGAACACGGTGAGAAGACATCGTCCTCAAGCCAAGAGAGATATCTCAGAGCAAACCAATCCTGATGATGTCCTGGCCTGGACATCCGACCTCCTGAGCAGTTTAGATCTCCAGTTTAAGCCACTGTGGTGTCGTTCTATACCAGCCCTGGAAGACAAGTGCACCGAATCTCCCCCACAGTTGTCCTTCCCGGAGAATTTGGTCTACACATCAATACATCAATTGTTTAAGCTCTAGTGCTTTCACAGGGGTGTCTCTGGGTCTTCAGCTGTCTCTGCATATCTCTCAGGACACGTATTTCACCTCACTCTGGTACCTTGGGTTCTGGTTCATTGTTTCATCAAAGAGTCATGATAAGACAGATGAGTGCTTGTTTACAGGGATGCCTGCCCTTTGATACTGGACAAACAGAGAGAAATGGGCAGCATCACAATCCCCCGTACGGCATCTTCCTTAGTGTATACAGGTGTAAATCTTGGACTCAGGGTCCCTGCTGGAGGTGGAAACTCTGCCTTTCATCTCGAGGCAAAGACGGTGATCCACGCTTATGGAAACTGGCTTTGACCGCTCATTCCTTTGTTTGGGTGGACTGTTGTGTTTATTCAGTGCAAGGTCCTTTGTTTCTCCTAATCTGAAAAAATCCTCTGGTGTCATCTTTGTAAATTCCACCTCTTTCTGATTCTCTGCTCCGGGAGCTCCTCAGGCAACGCTGACTTCACAGGCTCCTTCTTGGGCTCCTGCTCTCCTCTTGATTCTCCATCTTCCTCTCTTGTTTCAACTCTGTATACCTTTATCTCATGTTTTCTACCTCCTTGTAGCTTTGTAATTTCCCTAGCTGGTGTGGAATATTACTTCAGCTAGGCAAAGATGTGTTACATTTGTTTATGCTGCATTTGTTTAATGATGTAAAGATGTGTTACTTTACCTACCTAAGATACCTGATTGGTCTGATAAAAAGCTGAACGACCAATAGCTAGGCAGAGGATGCATAGGTGGGCAGTGAGAATCAATAAAAGGAGGAATCTCGATTCAAGAGAGAATGAGAGGAGAGAATGAATGAAGGATAAAGAGAAGGCGATGCCAGGGGCCGGCCAGTCAGCCAGGCAGCTGCCAGCCAGCCAGATATGGAGTAGGATATACATAATGAAAGAAAGGTAAAAAAGCATAGAAGAAGAGAAACAGGATAAGTTAAGTTATAAAAGCTAGTTAGAAACAAGCTAAGACAAGGTCGAGCATTCATAATGAATGAATCCACGTCTTGATTTGGGAGCTGGTTGGAGACCCAGAAAGAAAGCCTTCTGCACCTAGCTCTTCAGTCTACTCTGAAATTTCTGTTTCATTTGTGGAGTGTTTGTCTGATCTGATCATTAATTCTACAGAATGGATCATCATATTGTTCATGTCTATAATTTCCTCTTTAGTGTGTATGTATATGTATGTACATATATATATATGTATATATATATATATGTGCATGTGTGTGTGTGTGAACGTGCGCATGCACATGTTCCTTGGGGAGTATGCTTTGTTTAGTCAAGTATGAACGTACATGTGTGTATGAGCATTCGGAGGTCAGAAGTCGACACTGTGCATCTTCCCCTATCATTCTTTACTATGGTGGGCTCCCTTGCTGAACCCAGAGCCATGGTTTGAGTGGTCTAGATAGATAGCTTACCCCAGGGATCCCGTCTCCGCCTCCCAAGCCCTGGGATTGAGGGTGGGCTGCTACACCTTGCCTGACTTCACACTGGTGGCTCTGTCCTCCTGACTCTTAGAGCATTCTGGGTACCTTAACTTCAGTCCTCATGCATGCGTAGCAATGGCTTTATCTGCTGAGCCATCTCTTCGGGTACCTTCTGAAATCCTTCTGTTTATCTTTTCTGGTATCTATTTTTTGCCCTGCCAACATAGTCTTCATTTAATCCCTTTAAAATGTCAAGTATAGTTATTTGTGTCAGTTCATGTTGACATTGCTGGGGCCCAATATCTTAGAGAAACAACTTAAGGAGGAATTATTTACTTAACTCATGGATTCAGAGAGTGCACCCATAGTATTTGTTCTGTTGCTTTTGGGCCCATGATGAGAGGGAACATAACAACGGGAGCTTGTGAGCCTGGGGAGGAGATGGAAACGGAGGCTCAGAAATAAGGAGTGAGTAGCCAAGGACACAGAGTGGGCTCACAGTGTGACCTCGGGTGAGATTATGGCACCAGGTCTCCCCAGTCCCACTGTCAAGTCTTCTCTCTAGGCCTTCTTTTCTGGAAGTCTCAGATCAGCTGTGCAGTTGGAGGAGGTCAGGAGGCAGCAATGCTGACCATTTCTGTGGGCCTGGTCCGTCAGGAAGAGGCATGGAGGAAGGCAGGAAGCTAAGACATGAGGATGGAGAAGGCTCAGCTGGCATCACTGAACATCTGACCACAGAGTTGGAGGGCTCCTTGTCCCTTCAGCAAAACCAGAATGTAGGAATAGCAGCTCCCAGACTTTGAAGGTTGGAAGTGCTGCCGCTCCTGAGAGAAGTTGGGGCAGGGGAGGGGATGCCCAGTGGTACCCAGGTCCTTTCACTCATGGATGTGGGCTGCTATAACAAGCAAGGCGGGGCTGACCACAGACTAGCCCACAGTCACTCTGATAGAGGCAATTCCTCAATTGAGATTCCCTCTTTTAAGCTATGCCTAGGGTTTTTCAACTTGACAAAAACTAACCAGTACAGGAGAAGAAAAAGGGAGGCAATTTTTTTTAAAAAAAAAAGTGTATTGACTGTGCATATTAGTTGATCCACTGTGACATTTCCATATTCATGGGAGTCTCCTTTTACTCAGCTTTAGTACCATGTCAATTCTCTGTAGACAGAGCACCGCCCCTAGAGCCTCCAGGCCCACAGCCTGCAGGACTGGCTTGCCAGGATCTCCCTCCATGGAATGGCATCTAGGAAAGCAAATGTCGCCTGTTCCCGGTGTTGACAGTGGAAGATAGCAAGGGAGGAAGGACACTGGCCAGCTGCTGTGTTTCAGTCCGTCCCTTAAGGTGACAGGCAGGGCTCAACCATGGTCCAGCATCTTCGGAATGTCTCACTGATTGATGGAGACTGCCAGCCCCTTGCCAGAGCTGGCTGCTTTGGTCAGCACACCTGTGGCCAGGATCTATCTTGACCGAGCCGAAGGGTTAGTTGCCAAAGAGGCATATCCACTGGAGAGAGGCAGAAAGCTTATTTGAGGTGGATGTGATTGGTGATTCTTAGTGGTCCTGGAGAGTGGTGTGGGACAATGGTCTGTAGTCTGTCAATTATATTTTAAATAAACGCTGATTGGCCAGTAGCCAGGCAGAAAGTATAGGTGGGTCGACAAGAATAGGAGAATTCTGGGAAGAGGAAAACTGTTTGTGCAGTCCTGTCCCAGACACAGAAGCAGCAAGATGTGACTGCCTCGCTGAATAAGGTACCGAGCCACGTGGCTAACATAGACAAGAATAATGGGTTAATATAAGTTATAAGAGTTAATAAGGGGCTGGAGAGATGGCTCAGTGGTTAAGATCATTGCCTGCTCTTCCAAAGGTCCTGAGTTAAATTCCCAGCAACCACATGGTGGCTCGCAACTATCTGTAATGAGGTCTGGTGCCCTCTTCTGGCCTGCAGGCACACATGTAGACAGAATATTATATAATATATATATATATATATATATATGTTAATAAGAAGCCTGAGCTAATGGGCCAATCAGTTTATAGTTAATGTAGACCTCTGTGTGATTTCTTTGGGACTTAATGATTATGGGAACTGGGCAGGACAGAAAACCCAACAATACTAGAGGGACAGACAATGGGGCTCCTTTTGTTGTCCATATTTAAACTCCAACATACTTGCAAAAGGGTAGCATTTCCCTGAACATTCTCACCCAAAATATCAACATCAACTGAAAAACTCCACGATAGCAGCCTCTATTTGACTGCTTCTGCAGAAATACACCCCCTCTTATTATCAGTTACCCAAACCAGACACTGCCATTAGTGAAGCTGAATATTCCTGTTGAATATGCCGGAAAGTAAACCAGACGAGTTTAGTGTTTGCTCGGCTATTTGGGCTCTGCATATTGGCTCTGGCTGAATTGGTCTCTCAGCCCTCTGTTAACTGGCATTTGCTGGGTGACCTGAACTCACCCTTGGGATGGAGTCGGGGAGGGCCGGTGCTCCTGAGTCAGAGTCCTAGATGATGAGAGAGGACATTGTGCTGCTTAGACGTGGAGGTGTAACTCGTGCCTGAATGGTCCCCTTTAGGCTATGCCAGCCTCCCGCACTGTTTCAGCTGCCCAGGTTCTCCTCTGTGAGCATGGGAAGCATCAGTCAGTCTGCCTGCCTGACATCAGTCCACCCATGGGTGATACTTGTCTATCTGTAGAGGACTCTGAAGTGAGGGTCATGTTTCTCTGGGTAAAAAGGGATGCTGAAGCATTTCAGCAAAGACTATAAACATCTCAACAAGACAAGTTCATATGGGTACCAGGAAAAGTCAGAACGTGACGGCCATGTGTGAGCGACAGCTGCATCTGCTAAGACTGGGCTCTTGGGGAAGACAAGAAGCTGGGCTAATTGCTGAGGAGTGGGAGCCTGGGAGCCAGTGTGGGTGGAAGGGACAGGAGAGGATACCCAGTCAGTACCAGCATTGGATCCACTGGGTCATGGAGTAATTCTTCCCTGGTGCTAAAGGGCCATATTTTGAATTCAAGAAGCAGGCATGGCTCTGTAGCAAGTCTTGTTTCCATTTACGATGCTTCTCTGTATAGCCAGGGACCTTCGCCACCAGGCTGGTGCCTGCAGGGAGTGTTTACAAGCAGAGGTTGTTACAACCAGTTTGTTAGGGGTTAGGCAAGATTGTGCATCTGTTTAGGTTTCTCATACACAACCTTGTCTCAGGTTATTTCCACCTCATTAAAGTCTAAATGTTCCTCTTACATACCAGACAGCAGCAAGGCATTCTCAGGAAAAGAAAGAACAATTCGTCATGAGTCAGGCTTCTTGATTACAACAGTGGAAAGCACATAGGTTCATTGAGTCCCAGAGGAACGGGCATTGGGAATTTTTACCAGTTACGGGGCAGGCTGGAGAAGTGGGCTGAGGAAATGGTCAGAAATAGAAAGGGAGCAGTTGCATTTCCCAGCTTCTGTACTACCTGGGCCAGGCTGCTGAGGATGGCTGGTCACACCTGCTGGGAAACAGACAATGCTGTCACCACCACCTGGGGCTCCAGGGGGTCATGACTGCTGTGTCTGCTGCCCTGACTGCAGTCCCTTGACAGTATCGCTGGCACAGAGTCTACCGTCACTAGAATGTTCTGCCATTCACGTTTCTGGCGGGTCCCAGATGTTGGGTCACCAAAACAATGGCAGTGACAACCACCACAAAATAGGCAAATGTCCACTATGCTGAGCCCCCACCAGAGAACATGATTTTAGTGGTGGTGGTGGTTTGTTTGAGATGGGCATCCCACAGCCCTCCTTTTGTGGCTGACGCTGATCTTGAACTCCTGATCTTTCTGCCAAGTGCTGGGATAACATATACTGCCATGCCTAGCGACATTTGGATTTTGTGCTAATTATTTCTTTTTCCTTGAGTATGTGAGAAGTCGGGCTGGACTGATCTGGGAAGGGATAAAAGGAACATCAACCAAAATGTCCAGTGAGAAAACAGCATCAAAGTGACAAGAAACACAGCTCCACTTCAATCGTCCAATTTAAAAAAAATAAAATGAGTAGTCCAGGCTCTACACAGAATTTCTTTAAAGAAGACACCCGAATGGCCCAGCATCACTGGGGAAAGGCTCAGAATCGCTAAACCTCAGGGAACCGCAAACACAGTCAGACATCATTCCGTATTCACTCAGATGTCTATAATAAGACAACGGGCAGTGTGAAGGGTTGGCAAGGCTGTGGAGAAATTACAGTCTTCATATGTGCCGGGAGGAATGTAAAATGGCAAAGTCGTTTTGGAAAACAATTTGAATTTCAAGAAAATACACAGAGTTATTGTATGACCTGGTGATTCAGTTCCTAGGCGTGTATTCAGGAGATGTGAACATATTTGTTATTTTGACTAAATACCTGTATGTGAATGTTTATGGCAACATTCTTCACAATGGCCGAAGGTGAAAACAACCCAGATTTCCATCAACTGATGAGGGGAAAATAAAATATGGTATACCCATACTTGGAATATTATTTGACTACAAAAGGAATGCAGTACTGATATATGCTGCCGCTGGGACGACCCTTGAGAACTGTAAAATAAACACAAAGGCAACGTATAGGATCACTTTCTATATGATAGCCTAGATACACAAATTTACAGAGAGATAGCAGATGAATTGTTTCATAGGCTGGGAGGAGCTGCAGATCTGAGACTGATAGCTAAAATATATAGGATTTATTTCTGAGACAATAAAAATGTCCTAAAACTGGCCCTGGCAAAATTTGCATAGAGCTGTGAATCTACCAAAAATAATTGAATTGCTCACTTTAAAGGGAAGTATTATATAACGTGTGGACTATAACTTCATAAAACTATTACTTTATACAGGAGAAATACTTGCTTATTGCAGAAAAGTAAGAAGGAGGAAAAATAGGCTTGACTCAATGTCATTATTCTGACACATTCCTTATTTTTTCCCCAGATAAAACTTAAAAAATATTTACTATAATTTTTAGAAAAATGCTTATTTCCTCTGTCCAGCATCTGTGTAATCTAAGTATCTCTTGGTTGTATTCATTTTGGTTAAATACGATTTTTCGTGATTTACCGTATATGGGTGCCTGGCAAGCTCCCAGAATACTTGTTGATGCTGTCTGGGCATTTCAGTTGTCTCTTCATTTTGGTCATTATGGGCTTTGACGAACACCTTTGTGCAGGGAGCTTATCCAAGATGTTATGATTGTTCCTTGGGATAATTCAGTGCTGCAGCAATTAGGTGAAGAGTTGATGTTATTCTCTAAAATGGTGGGTGTCCTGAGTGGGGCAGTGGCAGGTAGGAGACTGAGAGGCCTTGGCAGGTCGGCAGGAGACCATGGTAGGTGAGACAGATAGGCCATGCAGAGAGAGTTTGGGTATAGAGTTTATTTAGTGGGTTATGGAAGGAAAGGGGAAGGAGAAGAGGGAGAGAGAGAGGGAGAGAGAGGAAGAGAGGGAGAGAGGGAGGGAGGCAGAGAGAGAGACAGAGGGAGAGAGAGAGAAAAAAAGAGAGAGAGAGGCAGAGAGACACAGAGACACACACAGAGAGAGAGAACAAACCGGTTGGATGAAGCAGAAGATCTGCTTGCCTTGGCTGAAGAGGGGAGTGGGTAGGACTTGTCTCTTAAAGGGACAGCGTACCCAAGTGGCAGGATAAGCCAGCAGCAGATCATAACAGTTGGCATGCTTCCAAGACTCCTTTTAAAAAGAGATTGATTTATATTTATTTTATGTGTGTGCATGTTTGCCTGCCTGCATGTCTGTGTACCTAATGCCTCCAGAGCATTGAATCCCTGGAACTGGAGTTACAGGCAGATGTGAACTGCTATGTGGATGCTGAGAATCAAACTCAGGTCATCTGCAAAAGTAGCCAGTGCTCTTAACCTCTGAGCCAGCTCTAGCTCTAAGAGTCTTAATACCTACTGACAACTTGTTCAGTGAAGGAGATATGCTCTCTTAAAAGATGTCATTTAAGGATCCAAGATGACTCAGCAGTTAACAGAGGCTGCTCTTCCAGAGAATTTGGATTTGATCCCCAGCACCCACATGGCAGTGAGCAGCTGTCTGTGATTCTAGTCCTAGGGTTCCGACGACCTCTTCTGGCCTCCCTGGGCATCTGTCCCTGGTGCACAGACATGCAGGCAGGCTAAACACCTAGACATACATATATATATATAGTCATTTAAGAGGGTGGAACAATTCTCGGCTTACTTATTCCCCCACCCCTTAAAACGGAAAAAGAACCCATGTGTTCTGTTCACTGAGAGTTCTTTTTTGTTGTTTTTTTTTGTTTTGTTTTTAGTATTTTTTTCATTTTTATTTTTTGTTAAGAATTAACTCAGTATGCTTTCATTTGAGCCTTATGAATTTGTTTTTATGTACCAGTTCTTTTTTTATGAATTTATTTATTTATTAAAGATTTCTGTCTCTTCCCCACCACCGCCTCCCATATCCCTCCCCGTTCCCCAATCAACTCCCCCTCTCTCATCATCCCTAAGAGCAGTCAGGGTTCCCAGCCCTGTAGGGAGTCCAAGGACCTCCCACCTCCTTCCAGGTCTATTAAGGTGAACATCCAAACAGCCTAGGCTCCCACAAAGCCAGTACGTGCAGTAGGATCAAAACCCAGTGCCATTGTTCTTGACTTCTCAGCAGTCCTCAATGTCCACTATGTTCAGTGAGACTGGTATTATCCCATGCTTTTTCAGACCCAGTCCAGCTGGCCTTGGTGAGTTCCCGAAAGAACATCCCCATTGTCTCAGTACGTGGGTGCACCCCTCGCGGTCCTGAGTTCCTTGCTCGTGCTCTCTCTCCTTCTGCTCCTGGTTTGGACCTTGGGGTTATAGTCTGGTGCTCCAATGTGGGACTCTGTCTCTGTCTCCTTTCATCGCCTGATGAAGGTTAATATCCAGGAAGATGTCTATATGTTTTTCTTTGGGTTTGCTTTCTTATTTAGCTTCTCTAGGATCACGAATTATAGGCTCAATGTCCTTTATTTATGGCTAGAAACCAAATATGAGTGAGTACATCCCATGTTCCTCTTTTTGGGTCTGGCTTACCACACTCAGGATAGTGTTTTCTATTTCTGTCCATTTGCATGCAAAATCCAAGAAGTCATTGTTTTTTACTGCTGAGCCTTTGCTGGAGAGGATGTGGAGAAAGGGGTACACTCATCCATTGCTGGTGGGAATGCAAACCTGTGCAACCACTTTGGAAAGCAGTGTGGCGGTTTCTTGGGAAATTCGGGATCAACCTACCCCTGGACCCAGCAATACCACTCTTGGGAATATACCCTAGAGATGCCCTATCATACAACAAAAGTATATGCTCAACTATGTTCATAGCAGCATTGTTTGTAATAGCCAGAACCTGGAAACAACCTAGATGCCCTTCAATGGAAGAATGGATGAAGAAAGTGTGGAATATAGACATATTAGAGTACTGTTCACTGAGATTTCTGTCCTGCCTGGTCCTGCAGTAGTTCAGTCCCAAAGAAACACACAATGGTCTACATTAATTACAAACTGGTTGACCTATTAGCTCAGGCTTCTTAATAACTAATTTCTACATCTTAACCCATAATTCTTGTCTGTGTTAGCCGTGTGGCTTAGTGCCTTTGTCAGTGAGGCATTCTCATCTTGCTTCTGTGTCTGGGTGACGACTGCAGACTGAATCTTTCCTCCTCCCAGAATTCTCCTGTTCTCATTGCCCTGCTTCTACTTTCTGCCTGGTTACCGCTCCCCCCATACTTACTGCCTGGCTATTGGTCAATAAGCATTTTATTAAACAAGTACAAGAAATAAATCTTTACAGGGTAAAACCATTGTCCCACTGTGTTCTAAACTGTGTTCTAAACTGGATTCCCACTTCCTCTGGCCTTGTGACTTTTCCTTCTCCTTCCTCACTTCTGAAAATGGATTTGTGCTGTAATATATGCAGTCGATACTAGAAGTTTTCCACTTGGGTCTATGGGTTGATGGCTATCTGACAACATTGGAGACAACATATTGAATTCTTTCAAGACATAAATGCAAGCAGACAAAAAGCACCGGGGCTCAGCTGACGGCTGTGGAATCAGCCAAGGAAGCAGCTGCACCTGCCACCTGTGCTAGCCAGGCACAGCTGCACAGGGAGGCAGCTGCGGGCAGGTGAGACACTAGTTGGGGGTGTGCAGGAAAGGGGTGCCTCCTGAAAAAGAAGGCAAAGGTAATGTTCAAGCAGGAGGACTGGGTGGTGGCACTTATGTCGGATCAATCCCAGCACTCGGCCGAGGTAGGAGGACAGCAAGCTCCAGGCAAGCCTGAACTATTTTGTTGCAAGCAGGTGTCCATGGTCACCTGAAGCTCTCCATATAGAGGACTGTCTTTCCATGGAAAAAGCACAGGGTGCTGGGCTGGGGCTACAAGCCTAGGTGAGAGTGGCGGTGTCATCAGGAAATGGGAGGGTCTATGAAGGTGGAGATGCTGAGGAGACGCCACAGCCTCCTTCCCCATCTTCTTTCCAGGACACATGGTACCTGGTGCTCCAGATGGGAGGACAGTGAATCATATCCAGGACCCAGGACAAGAAGACCCCGAAGACGCTGACATCAGAAGGGACAGAGTCAGAAGACCTAAACACGACACCCACAGCCTTCAAGTGACAATCACTGTGATGCCAGTGAGCGGGTTTGTGCCACACCCTGAAACAGGGTCAGACGATGAGGACCGTTCACGCCCTGCTAGGAACCTTGCTCCTTTACAACGAGTGCACATTAATTTCCAAGCTAATTTCCCCTTTTGCTTTATTTTTGCTGTCATAGCTGAAGGGAAACCTCCCTGCCTGTATTTCCTAGCTGATGACTGGATATGTCTGAGTGAAAATTATCACATTTTTTTCCGTTATACTTTCCGCTGCTCCATCCAGATTTTTTTTATCCCTTCTAAAATGTTTCAGGTCAATACAACTTGCAGATTATGACCACTGCATTCCCTCTTCCTTTTTTACAGTCTTTCCTTTGGTTTTCTGCTTTGGTCCCACATGTTAGGAGAGTGTAAATTCCTAGGGGACTGAGCAGCGTTCTTGCCAGTCCTTGACTTTCAAAAGATTGCTCTGTGTGTCTGAAGTTGGTTCGGGGGGATTTTTATTGCATGAAAGGAACATTCTACAGCTGAAAAAATACCTCCAGTGCCCATTTTTAGGTGGGTTGTTTAGAGATAGTGAGATCATGAGACGACACAGGCTTTCTGAGATCTTTCCCCATTAGACAGCATCCCAGTACACCCTCCCTCTCCAGCTACACCCCTGCAGTCCCTGCAGGCTCCCCCGGGATAGGGAGGTCATTCTTATCTCTTTTCACTCAAAATGTGGACCCTGAACCAGCAGCTTTAGACTCACCAGGGAGCTTATTAGAAGTGCAGACTCTCTGACGCCTTCAGACCTGGTGAATCACAGTCTGTCATTGGACAAAACACCTGTGATCACTTGAATGAAAACGGCCCCATAGGCTCATAGAAACTGGTGCTACTGGGAGGTGTGGCCTTGTTGGGGAAAGTGTGTCACTTGAGGTTTTGGGGTCTCCAAAGCTCAATCCAGGCTAGCTAGTGTGTCTCATTCTCTTCCAGCTCCCTGTGGATCCAGACGTGGAACTTTTAGCTACCTCTCCAGCACCATGTCTACCTGTGTGCCACCATGCTTCCCACCATGATGATAATGAACTAAACTTCAAAAATGTAAGCCAGCCACAATTAAATGTTTTCATTTATAAGAATTGCCATGGCCATCATGTTTCTTCACAGAAATAGAAATCTTAACTAAGATAGCACCCTTTCCTTCCCAAAGAGATTCATGCTCACCAATAGCATTCTCGCTTAGTGCTGGGTGAGCTTACCCTGCTAACAGGACAGCCCTCTAACCTACCCAACGGGTGTTAAAAAATATCCCAGGGGTGCTCCTGTGTGTACATGCACATAGGACCAAGGTTAAGAGTGAAGAGGTCTGGGGTGCACACATGTGACTGAGCCGTTGGGGATCTCTGAGTGCTTACTACAGGATCAGTGCTTCTGTGAGCCAAACTCTCTTGGCTTTGGAAAGGGGGTTGCCCTGAGTTAGTACAGGGAGGAGAGCAGAGAGTAACCAAGAGAACGGTGTGTATGCTGACTGTGACCGATGGTAAATGGTGACCTCCAAAGTACCTGGATCATGGAGGAAGGGAAACTGTCAGAAGAACTATCTCCATGCTTGCTGCTTAGCATCTGTCGAGGGAGATTACCTATTGTTTTCTTGAGATATGAACTGGTTAAAAAGACTTAAAGAGAGCTTTGTATTGGCTTCTTGTTTGTAGAACAGACAGATGTCACTATGTTCAGCCAAGCTCCGAATGGGATCACGGAGGGTGTCTTAGGGTTTCTATCACTGTGAGAAGATTCCATGGCAACTCTTATAAAGGAAAACGTGTAGTTGGGGCTTGTTCACAGTTCAGAGGTTTAGTCCATTATAGTCATGGTGGGAAAATATGGCAGCGTGCAGCAGACATGGTGCTGGAGAAGGAGCTGAGGGTTCTACATCTTGATCTGCAGGCAGCAGGAAGAGAACTGATGAGTCACTAGACCTGTCTTGAGCATCTGAGACGTAAGCCCCACCCCTGTTGACTGAGGTTTTCTGTCCCACAAGGTCCCACACTGTAAACTGCTTAGAGGCTTTTTATTTTGAAACTATCTTTATTGCCTTCTGGAAGACAGAAGATTAAAATTGGTATCATCTGCCAAAATGAAGACACTGGCAGGACCATGCTCTCTCTAGAGCTACTTCTGTCTAAACTCCCTTCCAGTCTTGTTTTTCGTTTGCTTGTTTTGCTTTGCTTTATTCATGCATTTATATGGTATTTATTTAGTGACCTCTAACTCACTAGGTTGTCAAGACTGTCCTTGAACACTGGTCTTCCTGCCTCCACCTCCAAGTGCTGCGGCTATAGGCATGTGCCACCATTCTCTGCTGGTGTTTGTTGAATCGTGGCCACGTTGCTGTTATCTTTCCAATCTTTCCCTTAGCCACGTCACACCATCCTTTTCTCTATGTTCCGGTAAGAAATCCCCATTCACTCCTCTCTTACAAGGAAAACTGTGATTGCATTGAGGATACTCTTTCATCTCAAAAATCCTTATCATAATCTCACTGGTTCTCAGCCTGTGGGTTGAGATGCCCCCATGGGGGTTCCATATCAGATATCTTTCATATCAAATATTTATATTATGATTCCATAACAGTAGCAAAATTTCAGTTATAAAGTAGCAATAAAAAGAATAATAATACAGCATGAGGAACTGTATTAAAGGGTCACAGCATTAGAAAGGTTGAGGACCACCACCTTAATCACTCTTGTAGGAATCCCCTGCCCCTTGCCATACGAGCTGATATTCACAGAGTCTATAAGCAAGGATGCGAGTATCTTTTGCAAGACCAGATTTTAGCCTATTCCTATGCCCCAAATGGAAATAGAATTTGGAGAATTGTTTTAACAGATCTAAAGGATGGGAGATAAGACAGAGGGCAGCTACAGCTGCTCCAGATGTGGAGAAAGCTGAAAGGATGCAGTGTCTCCACACCTAGCCAATCCCTGGGGCATGTGGAGATGTACAAAGGGGATTCAGTGTGGTAATGGGCTTACAGATTACCTCATCCATAAAGTCGCATGAAATGCCATCTGCAAGCAGGAGTCCCGAGAATGCTGAGTCTGAAGACCTAGGTCCTAGGGGAGCTGATGGTGTCACTTCCAGTGTGAAGCTACAGCTACAGGAGAGGCGGAGCTGCCCGTGTAAAACCTGGGCTGCAAATCTGGAGACCCTGAAGCACTGGTGTGGGAGATGAGAAGGGGATGGGTGTCTCAGCTCACGAGGAGGGAGTTAGTTTACTCTCATGCTTCCGTTTGTTCTGTCTGGTCCTCTCCAGAGAGGATGATGCCACCCACACTAGTGAGGGTGAGTTCTGCTTTGTCTACCAGTTCAGATGCTAAATCTCCTCCAGCATTGCACATTCTCAGCCGCAGGCGTCATGCCACATCTCTGATGGATTCTCCAGCCCAGACATTCAGGCAGACACTGCCCTCCCAGGGCAACGACCATGAGCCATTTATAAAGGCAGCTTCCACATAATCACGCCACTCTATGCAAGGACATGACCTGCCGCATAACCGGAAACCTGCACTCCACACCCTTAGCCTCAGCAAACACCGCACTGGAAGAGATGAATTTTGTTTTTCTTCTAAAGCAGTCAACTCTGAGTGGCCAGGAGTCTTAGCCCATTTTATGCTACCTGAAGTTGAGTAATTTACACTTCACAGAGAAATGCTTTTCATGCTTTTGGGAGCTGGAAAGAACAAGACTGTGAGGCTGGTGCCTCTGGTGCCTTCCTGATGTGTCATCTTGTGGCAGAAGGTGGAAGACAAAAGGTCAAGAGAATTAGAGTCAGGAGAGCCAGAGAGCAAGAAGGGGCTGACATCTCATAACAAACCTATTCTTCACAGTGTGGGGCTCAGTCCTCTACTGTCCCTGCACTTGGGAGACCTAGGCAAGAGGATCACCCAGAGGTCACGGCTAGTTTTGGCTATAGAGTGAGCCCCTGCTGAAACAAAACTATTCAAGCAACAGCAAGCCCATTCCTGTGATAATGGTACTATTAAAGGTCTCACCCCGCAGCACTGTAACAGCAGGAACGGCTTTTCAACACGTGAACCCTGGTGAACATGGTCACCAGAGCTCTATGTCCTAGCAGAACCCTGTGTGGCAAACAGCAAGGCCTGTGCTGCCAGGACCCAAGAGCGAGCTCACACCTTTGTCAGGAGCTCTGAGCTTAGTCACTGTCCTCAAGGACAGGCCCACAGAGACTTAAGGGACCCAACTCATACAAATATACTGCTGTAGCTTGTCAACTCACAAGTCAAGATCCGTTCTTTAAAGTGACATCATTGGTCAGATGCCGCTGGTAATGGCTAAGT
Source organism: Chionomys nivalis (assembly GCF_950005125.1). Taxonomy (NCBI): domain Eukaryota; kingdom Metazoa; phylum Chordata; class Mammalia; order Rodentia; family Cricetidae; genus Chionomys; species Chionomys nivalis. Next base: position 63,710,031 of record NC_080088.1, read on the forward strand.
GTCTTTAACCTGCTATTCCTTCCTGTGAATCAGAAGTGGTTTGGTAGCACTGAGCAATATAACCTGCTGTAGGAATCTGCTTGTGTGTTTCCAGCTGCCCAGACTCCCAAAATAACCACACAGAAACTATATTATTTGCAATACTGTTTGGCCAATAACTTAAGCATATTTCTGGCTAACTCTTATATCCTAAACTAACCCATCTCCATTAATCTGTGTATCGCCATGTGGCTGTGGCTTACCAGCAAAGTTTCAGCATGTCTGTTCCTGGTAGCTGCTCCATAGCTTCTTCTGACCCCACCTTCCTTCTCCCAGCATTCAGTTTAGTTTTCCCTGCCTAGCTCTACTCTTCTGCCCTATCACAGACCAAGACAGTTTCTTTATTAACCAATGGTATTCAGAGCATACAGAGGCAAATTCCACATCACTTTCCTTTTCTGTTTAAATAAAGGAAGATTTTAACTTTAACACAGAAAAATTACATATAATAAAACAGACTCACCTACAGGCCAATCTGATGAAGTCATTTTCTCTATTGAAATTCCTTCTTCCCAAATGATCTTAGCTCATGCCAAATTTACAAAAAACAAACAAACCAAAACAAAAAACTAACAAGCACAATTGAACCTCATAATTTTGTTTAACTCTATCAGTTTACCAATAGCCACATGTTTACTATGTGTGACTAAGTAAATGAAACTGGGGACTTGTCTTCTAGGGGTGACCACCCATGACTCATCTCATCCATGGCAGTAGGCAGTGATCTGACGTCCATGACCTGCCCCTTGTCTGGGTTGTACCTAGTGCCCTTGCATAGGTAGCATTGAGAGGGTGTTTATGCTTTACAGTCTCTGTAAGCCTGGGAGCTCCCTGGAGGTAGGGATCTTGGTTGATCACTGGATGCTCCCATCCCAAGAACTAACCCAATAGCTAACATACAGTTCACCAAGTTAGGATTAAGAATGAACAAATGCATGAATGTATTTTCCCCATTGCCCTGCAAGGCAAGGGATAAGAAGCTCAGGGGCTATTAGATATTAGGCATTGAGACTGGCTTGTTTTCTTTCCTCCTGACCTAACTCTTCATTATTTTTGTCTTCCTAATGGTTAATAGTTATTTCTATAATATCTAAAAAACAAAATAACACACACACACACGCAAGCACACACACACACACACACACACTGATGATGGCTTTTGCTTTTCCATTGTATTTAATACCCCATTTACTCTGTGGGGTAAATTCTGTGGCTTACTGAGGTAGAATCTAAGCTTAATGTCAACTACTTTGGCTGAGGATGGGATAGCCCACCACCAGAGGTGTGGGTTTTGTGTTTGCCTAACCTAGCGGCTGTCGCTTCTTTCTTGCCTCTTCCTTCCTGGTCATTCATTTTGTTGGTCCCTTTGAAGACTTGACCTTGCTCCCTCCTGATGACAGAGCTTGGGACTAGCCTGGAGACGGGCCCCTGGGTCATCTATAGTCATCTCCCCCCTCCCCTGCATTAACAAGAGGGCCTTTGTCTAAAGCTGTACTTTAGTCTTATCCTATCTCTGGATTCATCTTTATTACTTGTATGGAGCATGATGCTGAGCCCTTGCAAGTGAATTGTGACTAAAAGAAAAATGTCAATGCCTTTGGATTAAATGACCAAGACCAAATCCAAGTTCTGCTACATTTTAACTTTGGCAAGTAACTGACCTCTCCAGACCTCGATTGCACATCAGAAATGGGTTTCTGGGAGAATCTGAGGCCATGATATGGTGCAATACCTGGGAAAGCCTGGGAAGCAGAGGGACTCAATCATGAGTAAACAAAGCCTACGAGATCCCAGGTTTGTCATAACCTCCTGTGCCCTGCGCCATGGCTCATCTATTGCAGGATGACGTCAATTATCAGCTAAGCTTTTTCCAGCTTGTTGAGGCTCCCTGGTCCATAGGCTTCTTCGAGCTAAACTCAAGAGTGTATGGTGAGAAGTCATCTGTGTGGCTCGGAGGAGGTCGTCATCCATGCTGGAGTTGGACTTTTCTGGAGTGCAATTGTTTAAGGTCATCTGTGTTCTGCTTCCAAATAAGATAGTGGTGAGCCAGTGGTGGAGAGTTGGGATGAGAAAAGTAGACTCTTCCTAGGAAATGCTTTGGGAAGCCACACAGGGAGAGAAGAGATGCCTAAGACAAACCAAGGGTGGTGATACCCTGATAAGAAGTAAGCTGGATGTGGTGTCAGCCACGCAGCTCCCTAACCACAGTAGGGGAGGTAAAAGCCATTTCCAAAACCAGTTTATTTTCCCTTGATGGAGTGCCCTGGGATCAAGTCTTCAAAAAACAGGCTGCGCCATAAGAAGATCCTCAAATAAAACTGCAGAGACATCCATGGCAACAGATGAACAGATCACAAAAGAGAAACATGAAAATCTGGACTAACGGGGTTCTGCCCAAAGACCCTCATTCCTCCATTCCTGCCCCACTCACTGAGTTTAAACACATTGAAATGAATAAAACGCCATAGGAAGTCTACTGGTAGAAAACATTCACTGACCTGGGCTAGAGATGTCTCAGTGAGTAAAGACACTTGCCTCCAATCCTCATGTCCTGTCAATCCCCAGTACCTACACAGTGGAGGGAGAGAACAGATTCCTGTAGCCCCTGGAGAAGACAGTGCCTCCCATTCTTCCTCCTCTCCAAAGGACTCTTTTTTTCCTCCCTCCCCTTTACTCCCTATCTGAAGCTAGGCCTTCAGTCTACGGGACTCCCCTTCACTTTTTGTGTTTATCAGTTGAGCAGGACAACAAGGCCAAAGATGGAGAACCATGATCCTTTTCTAGCTTGTATTTGTATGCTCCGTGTATGGAGTTTAGCCTGCAGGCATGTCTGTGCACCCTGTGCATGCAGCGAGTGCTCTTGGAAGCCAGAAGAGGGGATCCCTGGCACCGGAGTTACAGACTGTTTATGAACCATTATATGAGCTCTGGAAGTTGAACCCAGGTGAGACCCAATATTCCTAAGACCCCAATACATCGATGAAAATGGGGTGGGGGAGACAAAATTTGAAAAAAAAATAAGGAAAAAAGAAAACCTAATGGGGACCATTATTACTCATTTCCCAGACTCTGTCTAAATTTCTGAAGTGGTTTTAACACACATCAGCCACATCTGGGCTGCCTACCCTCCACATGCTCGCAGGAAGTCTTGCTCAGGGGTCCTCAGCCTCTTCCCAGAGTGGCTGTGATTGTAAGAAGGTGGGGGTGACCCACGCTACAGGGCCTGACCCGAGGCTCTCTCAGAAGGCAGCTTGGACGTGGATTCTAGGCTACTGTCAAAACCAGAAGTGTTAGTGATGACAGCGAAAAGTGGGGTGGAGGTGGGAGTCATCTCACATGCCCCGGGCCTGCATGAAACACCCCTAAATCTCCCATGCTGGACCATGACACTTCTAGCGTTTACAAATGATGGGAGCCAGGCTGAGCTCTTGCCATAATAAGGAAGAATCGGGGGCAGCTCAGGTAGCTTTCCCATCTATTTGCATATAGTTTGCATATTATTTAAAACAGTATAGTTTCTTCTCTATGCCCCCAAGGACTAATACAGAGACTATTGAAAACTAGCAGTACAAAAGTGCATTGATGAATTATACATAGAGCCAATACACAAGCAGTGAACAGTGCACAGGGAGGTTAAGAGATGGTTTACGATAATGACTATGCCAGATATGTAAAATTGATTGTACACATACTAAACGTTTTTCTAAACAAACAAAACAGCAGTGCATTGAAAATGAAAGTCCAGGGAGAAGAGGAAATCTGCAGGGTGGAAACTGGCTGGAGTCCAGACAGAAAACATGAAGTGCTGTCGGGCTGGGATCAGCAGGCCAGTTGTTGATGGCGTGTGGGCTGCAGGGTTGACCCTGGAGTCGCCGGGTACTGTAAACCAGTTCACCCGCAACTGAGGTGCCAGGGAGGGTGGGAGCTGGAGGCAAAGCTAGCAGAGGTGCTAATGGCTAATGTGAACTGAACGGTTGCTAGCTGCTAGCTCTCTGCTGACTGTGTCCTGTCCGTTATTTTGTGTACTCTCGTACAAACCTTTCGGGGAGGTGACGTGGCTACCGTGACCACTCCTACTTATAGATCAAGAAAGTGGTGCTCAGAAAGCAGAAATAGAGTCAGCACATTGGCTCAGTAGGTCAAGGCACTTGTCATCGAACCTGACACCTGAGTTCTGTTCCTGGAACCCATACGATGAAAGGAGAGAACTGACTCCCACAAGTTGTCCTCTGACCTCTACATATGTACTGTGACACATGCATACATGCATGTGCACACACACACACACACACAAACACATTTAAAAAAGGAAAAAGAAAGCTAAAATATTTGACCAACCTGCAGGTCACTGCCTAATGCCTGGCCTCCTGACTCTGCAGCCCATGTGACTAGGCTGTGTGAGGCCCTGGGTCAGCATAAATGCTTGTTTTCTTCAGTATGGCCCCCCCACACTATGTCCTTCATAAAAGTGAAGGGTTTTACTTTTTGTTTTCCTTTCAGTGGGTGGTGGGGGACCCTGGGTATGTGTATTTACTGTCTTCTGCATCCTAAAATAGTTTCCATTTGTAGGAACAAATATGACTAGACTTACCTGAGAGTTGTTTACCCCTGACCTCTGCTGCCAAAATCGAGGGAGTGGCCTCAATCCAGAGGATAACTCTGCCCAGAACCAACCACTGAAATCAAACCAATGACATTCAACAAATCCCCTGGGTCCCCAAAATGGATCCCTGCATATGTATTCTACAGTTCTAGAAGTCCACAGACGTTTTCTTCTTGGCAAGCAGCAGTGGTGGGCTGGCACTAAGGACCATGTGCGGAATCAGCCAGCAAGATGGGAGCCAGCTCACTGTGCTCTCTCACTGCGGCCTGGAGTATGCAGCTAGACACCATGAAGGCCAGTTTTCTCACTGTTTGGAAAGCTTATCTCAGCCATATGACTCCAGTCATAACTTATTAAGTACGTATACCAGGTGTCGATGCAATCATTCCTTGTTTTGCCTCACGCGGGCTCCTCAAGATGAATGATCTCTTGGGGATCTGCTAATTGCTGTAAGCAAGACCTCAGGTTTTAGGTGCTTAACACAGTGACAGTTTCTTAGTCACAGCGGGGCAGGTAGGACTTGGAGGACTCTTCCAGGCACATCCATGGAGTCCTGCTATCATGTGGCTTCTCCTTTTCCTAGGGTCTCATGAAGACTATGAAAAGGATCATGGTGTCTCAGGGGCCAGCTTGAAAATGTGACAACTGTTCTCGATCCATTGAACTAGTTTCCTGGCTGCCTAGGTGTGAGGGGGCTGAGGTATTCTTATTAAAGATAAATAAGATAAATTGTATGCCACCCTCCACTGCCTATCACAACCAGAACCTCAAAATGTGACCGTATGTGGACCCAAGGCATCAGAACAGCTGATTAAACATGAATGGGATTGTTGGGGCAGGCCCTAATCCAGTATGACCAGTACCCTAACAAGAATAGATTTGAACAGCCAAGAGATGCTAGGGCCTTATACACAGAGAGGAACGGCCATTTGAGCCTAATATGAAGACAGCTGTCATGAACACTCTATATCAGAAACACAGATGGATGTGTTCTGTGTCATTTCACACTGTCACAGTTTATCAAGTAACAGTAAATTCATGAGCCATGTTGGTGTCATTGGCTGCAATTTGCCAAGTAGTTCTGGTTCCCCTCGAGAACTGGCCATGGGCAATCATAGGCTCTTTTATCCTAATCTTAAATAGTAAAATTAATTCTTATATCACACATTATGCATCTCACAATCATTAGAATTCTCTTTGTAACCATTACAAAATAGTTACAAGAGGGTTGAAGAAAGTATCATGATTCAGAAAGTTCAAGAATGTGGAGGCAGGCAGAGAGTTGGTATAGAGGCAGCCATTGCAGGGGATTAGACAAGAGAGATACTGAGAAGTCTTCTTAGTGAGCTGCTGGGGACTCAGAACCAAGCAACGGGATTGCAGGATGGAGGCCAACTGCAGGATTAAGTCAAACCACAGAAGTACAAGACTATGGAGGTCATGACATCAAGGTACAGGACTGGAGGGCCATGGAAGGGAGGGGCAAGACCAAACCCAAGAACAGATGGGTGGATGAAGAAACAGCAGTTCAGATGAGCGCTGTCAAGCAGTGAGATGCAATTGAGCCGATACCCGAGGGACATTTGACAGTTCTCTGTCAATGCCTTGATGCACACTGAAGCAGGTAGATGACAGGACAGGGCAGTGGGACCAGTGTTGTCACCTGCATGGTGTTAAGAACCCCTTCTTCATGGGGTCTAGGTGGGGGTGTCCTGCCTTCCATCAGTACAGTGTATTTGGGAAGTTCTTGGGCATGATTTTGATACTGTGGTTTTATTTAAACCCATGCACCATGGTTTTAATTACACTCGTGCGGACATGAGTCCAGTATGCCTGGAAAAGTTTCTGTGTGCGGTCTTCTTACTTTCGAAAACAAGCTGTTTGTGAGCATCCTGGGTGTTTGTGACTCATGGCTGGTGCTGGACAGGTGGTGGCAACTACATACACAATGACACACAATCACCCGGCCTCTGGACTTATACTCGAAAAGGAGCCAACTGCCCCTTGTAAAATGGAGTCACCCCAGGGCGGCAAGGCATAGGCTGAAGGCTACTGTTCTACACACTATGGGGTCACCAAGATCAAGGCATACCTGATTTCCATAGTGGTAATCTACAAACCAATACCTTAAAACAAACCAAACTTTCTGACCCTTTCCACCTTAGACTTTTGACCTCCCAAACTGAGGAAACAAATGTCTATGATTTAGCACACTCAGGCTGTAATGTTTTGTTTCAGCAGCCTGCACTAACTAATACAATATTTGCAGTGGGAACTCAGAGTAGGTGAGATTAGCTGTTGGTGCTATAGTCCACTGTAATGCAACACCTCCTGCGCTACGCCTGCGCTACAGTACAGCTCACGAGTCAGGCAAGGAGCTGGAGATTAAAACACACACACACACACAAAGAGAGACACGGGTCATCCTTGAAACAAGAATGCCAAGAATGCCCCCTCGAATCAAGAATGCCAACTTTATTGTGTTCCAAGGCAGCTTATATAGTGCCTTCCCTGACCAGTGGCCACACCCTAGCTCTCCAGATCCTTCAGCTGCAAGCCACCAAAAACCACTCCCCTGCCGCCAGGGTCTCATGCTCAGAACAGCTGCAAGCACAGGAAAACAAGCTGTTTTCTCCAGCAGGCAGGGGGTCACAGGGAATTCAGGATCTGGGGGTCCACAGGCGCCAACAGTCTGCCCCTGTTTCCTTCCTCTTGCCCCTTCCCTCCCCAGTGAGGCTAAGCACAGCTCCCAAGCCCCTGCATCCAGCTGAACATTTAGGATCACTGGGTATGTTGGATGATCCACAGATTTAAACACAGGCTCCTCGCTTCTTTGGCAATGTGATTCCTTCAAAAACTTGGGCTTCCAGTAGCTTTTATTCTAGCCATTTCCATGTAGTAACTACACATAGAATGTTCTTCTGGGTCAGCTTGCTGATGCCATTCTTTCTCAACCTAGCAGTGGCTACCTTGAGCCTCCCTGGCTTTGTAGGAAGGTATAGTCCCTGGAATGGTTGTTTTACCTCAGGACTAACTCACTATGCTTATCTGAGAAGAAATATTCATTGGGTCTTGTTGCACATAATTTCTCTCTCTCTCTCTCTCTCTCTCTCTCTCTCTCTCTCTCTCTCTCTCTCTCTCTCAAAAAGTGTCTTGGAAAGAAACCTTCATTGTTATGAACCTCTGTAGTTTGGAGATTATTACAACGGTAGAACCTTACTAACCCAAGACTTCCTTTTATATGGAGGAGTAAAAACCGAGGCCAAAGGGGGAAATATGTCCTAAGAGAGGTCCTTTGTTCCTGATTCTATTCTCTTTCCTTCTCACAGACTGACCATTCGTTCTTCGTGGCATTCAAGTTTTTCTTTTGGCATCTTGCTGCACGCAATGCACAGGCAGCACTGGGACTAGCATTCTTGTTTCCTGCTTGCATCCTCTTCCCCTAGGCACGGATGACTTCCAGGTTATCCCAGGCAGCGCTGGGGTCTAGTACCCAAGCATAGCACAGACCCTGGTCACACAGTTTCTCACAGGTTATCCCAGGCAGTGCTGGGGTCTAGTACCCAAGCATAGCACAGACCCTGGTCACACAGTTTGTGGCCGCTCCTCTCTAACCAGCTTCATATAGGTATTGTGCTACAGCAGAGGTTCTCAACCTGTGGGTCGCGACCCTTCTGGGGGTTGAAAGACCCTTTCATAGGAGTTGCATATCAGATGTTTATGTTACAGTTCATAACAGTGGAAATGTTACAGCTATGAATTACAATGAAATAATTTTGGGGGTTATCACCACAACATGAGGAACTGTATATTAAGGGTTCGCAGTATTAGGAAGGTTGAAAACCACTGTTTTAAAGGAAGTTTTTCACTCCAAGAAAGAAAAAGTTCTTGTATTACTCAAGGAAGGGAAATGCTGAAACAGACAGCTGTCAAAACTCAGTGAATACAAAATCAACTGTCCGTCTTCCTCATGTCATAGTGTGCTACTGATTAGCTCAGGGGTGAAGATGGAAGAAGAAGCAAGAGCCATGTTCCTCACTGGCACTCAAAAGCCCAGACTCCTCCCACTGGGTGCATGCAGAACTGGATAAAGCGCTGGACTCCTTATGGTCTGGGCATCTAATTGGCAGGTAAAGGAAGAAAGATCAGAAGGAAGCTCATAAGATTTTAGGGCATGCTTTCTGCTTGCTAGGGCTTGTCTGACGGTAAGAGCCTTTCTTTTCTCTTTTCTCCTTTCCTTTTGGTTTTCAAGACAGGGTTTCTTTGTAGCTTTGGAACTTGTCCTGTTAACTCTGCATTTGGCCAAATGTGCGAATACTTGAAGAATAGTGAGAAAGACCTTCTTAGCCCACAGGCCAGGCCAACATTGTCGTGGGGGAGGGAAGATCCCGGTAGCATTGAGGGAGAAGCACTGAGTGACTACTCTTCATTTAGAGTGTTTCCATTGGGCTTGGCCATGGAGGAACAATGCCTGCTCTAGCCACCATGTCCTTTTCTGTGTCGCTATCCTGAGTTCAATGATTTCTACTGGGCAGAGAAAGTTAGAAGCCTGTGTGGTTGCTGAGAGGCGACATCACTGCTTCAACCGGTTTCCTGAGCACCCCTGGTTGGGGGGCCTGGCAGGAAGGCCTGGGGAGAGATGCTGCTGAGGAGAATGGACTCCCTGCCATGCTCATGGGAAAGCAGAGGAGACAAAACAAATTCATCATGAAAAATTAAACACTTGGAACAGGCAGGGAGACCAAACAAATACATATGATACAAATGCTATTTTAAGTGGCCTTTGGGGCTAAAAAGGAACTCGACAGAAGGCCTCAGCTCCAAGGCAGAGTCATCTGTATGGTGTCCTCCATTGCAGACACACAGAGATGGATATGAAGAGAGAAAGAGGGATGAAGAAAGGCTTCAGATGGGTTAGAAATAATATAATAGGTGGTGGATGACAGCTAGTCTAGAAAACCAGAAGACATGAGAAAATCAATAGGAAAAATTCCATAAAGGGAGAGGGAGGCAGGGCAGGTTAGAGGGAGGGAGAGGAGCAGGGAGTGGGGGAAAAAGAGGGGCATATAGAAGAGACCTCTGGGTACACACCAGAGTAGGTCCTCTGTATGTTCAGATTGGCATTTCTCCCCCGCTTATCTCTTAGTTTCATTTTGAGTTCCCAAAGCTGCCAGTCCTTGGGCCTCAGAGCATCCCCTCTCCACACAGCCCAGGTTCCTCTGGGGCCTCCCGGGAGACCTTCAGTAGCCATGGCTCTCTGGCATGGGGGAAGATGTCTGGAGAGTAGGGACCGGTCTGAGAAGGCTGCTGTACTCTGTTCTATGTGACTCTACGTTTCTGCCTTCCTTCCTCTACCACCCCACATCTGACAACCCTGGACTACCCACTGGTGAATCATGGAACCCAACCCATTCCTATCTCTCCTACAAACGGGGAACAATGTTATCGCGCTTGGCTGGAGTGAAATTCAAAGTAGAGTATAGGGAGAAGGACAGAAGGCAGCAAACAAAACTCTTTAAATGAAAAAAAAAATAGCAAAGATAAGATGTCCTCTTGGGGCTGGAAATTTGTTCTCTGGTTACTCTCAAAATAACACACTAAAATGAGAAAAATAAAATGAGGCAGGTATTCTTCAGAGAGAAATGAGCACAAAAGCTCAAAATTAATTGACCTGAGACCTTAGATAATGTAAACACAATTTAAAGAGAGTATGCTAAGTGCCTTTTCTGATAAAATGGGAGGGAGACAGGAGTCAAATAAGGGGACCCCATTTCCCTAACAGAAGTCACCTTGAATAGCTGGCTCCCTCCCCTACCATAGCTTCTTTGTTTTTCAGAAAAAGGGCTGGTCAATATGTTGTTCCCAGAGTCGCCAGGTGGCAAACAGCCTGCTTGCCAGGATGATTGCCCTGGGTGGGACTCGGCACGTGTGTGGTCACTCCATGGTGGCTGATTCATCAGTAGGAGCGCTGTCCCCACCCACAACCAAGCTCTCCTGTCCTCTCACCTCCATATGCATGTTGTGGCACACACACATACATACACATGCATGTGCGTGCACACAGTGCACACATGCACACACACACTCACAAAGCATGTACATGTGTGTGTGAGCACACACACAAATTGTTTAAATGTCAAAAAAATCTTAAGGATTAAACATGAAAGTGAAGAGAAAAGTGCTCAGAAAAAAACCACATACACTTCTAAGGGTGGGTCTGTGCTCCCTAAGAGAGTGGGAGAGAGTCAGGCATACCACCTGTCGCTCTGGAGAAAGGAGAGGCATAATTAACTGTCTCTGCATCAGCCCTGTACACCATTGTGTTTGACTCTCAAGTTATATCTCAAAAGATTTCTAAGAAACTCTTTTTCTATATTTTGATAGTGTGGGAGCTCCAGAGATGCCTTGAAAGGAACCACAATTCAAAGAGGTGAATTTTGGTTGCACAATGGGGTTAGTACACATCTTCTTCCTGTAACGGGGGTTTCTGGTGAGATGCCTAGATTTTGCAGGTTTACAACTCGGAAGGGAACAAGGCGTTAAGCAGTTGGTGCTAGAATTCTTGCTTTTCTCCTGGTACACTTGGATCAGGGACTCATTTCTTCTGTGCCCCCTCCCAATTTTCCTGCCTCAGTCTTATTTGTGAGATTCCCAGAAAATGTCTAGGAGAGAAGTGAGGCCATACCTGAAGTTATATATACTAAGACCTTCATCTTGGTTCTTCGTTATTTTAGCACTCTTATTTGAAAATATTTCTATATAAATGAAATATTGCTCCTATGTCCAGGAACCTTCACAGTATATGTTAATTGAGAATTGTTGAGTCTTAGCTGGCAACAAACATTAGCTAGCCTGCGGTGAGGGGCTCCCCCATTCCATGTCCCCATGATTTCCCTTTCTATGCTGCAACAATACTATCTTCCAGAGCTAGTCCAGAGTCCCCAGAGTGCCCTCACTTCAGACAGCAGACACAAGGTCCAGGCAGGCTTCCTACATACCTGCAGTTCACATAATTTCTTCATAGGTTCAGTAATTCACTAGAAGGAGTTATGGTGCTCAGGAGACACCCATGGTCAGCAGTTTACGGCTAGATTACGAGGGACATGTGTGCTTAAAGAGGGACAGAAAGGGCAGGAAGAAGGAAGCATTTGGCCTCAGATAGGTGGGACCATGTACAGGGTAAGGCGCATCCATGTGTGGATGCAAAATGCCTACCACAGAAGAAGGTGGGACCCCTTATAGGGGAGGAAATAACTACCATACCATAATACCTTCTTTCCAGAGCATCTTGGCCTGGCTGCAAGGGAAGCTGGGAAGTGTAGTCCTTAGCAGGAAACTACCCAGTGAAAGAACCCAGAACAGGTTGCCTGGCAGGTGGTGTGTGTGTGTGTGTGTGTGTGTGTGTGTGTGTGTGCAGGTGGTACAGAACTTCCATGGCTTTCACACCTTCAATGGGCACACCATCTCCCCAGATCTCTTCTATAATGCTCTCCCTAGCCCTCTCCCTCTGTGGAGATTAGGGTGGAGCTAAAGTCTCTGACCCTTTAAGGATTCATTCAGTCTGTTCTGGTGACCAGTCCTTCTGGGAAGCTAACCGGCCCAGTATTGAGTCATCTCATTAGCATGAACTCTGGTGGCTTTTAAAAAAAAGTCATTATGCATAACAAAGCATTCCTTATCACACAGGAAATTCCAAGGTGCCAGCAACGTGGGGACAGAGACCTGATAAGGTTTTTATTGTGCGTACAGCTAAACCCAGTGGAAGCCAAAGGTGAGTCAGCTAGGCTGACAGCCCCGAAGAATCTCCTCCCAAGGCACAGGGAAGGGTGGAGAAGGGTGGAGGGAGGGACCTGAGGACCAAGCAGAGAATGTCCAGGACACCTTGTATCACACGCACCTGCCATGCGGGACACCTGGATGTCTCCATCTTCCAGAGACCAGACAAAGGAGGAGAGGCAGGGATCACTGCAGCAGACAGGGTGAGAACCACACCTCAGGTACTTCAGAGGGGCATTGTCCTACTGCCCAGCCTGCACACCATGGAGGCCGCACAGCTGCTTAGGGGGGACTCTGGTGCCAGCCCTCCTCCCAGGTAGCTGAGGGGTGGGCCTGTGCTGTGTCCTTAACTGGATGTCCTTGTTCTGCTCTGGTTTTGTCCCAATTGCTGTAACCCTTCTGGGACCAGCCTCTTTCAGGCCCGGGGGAGCATCCCAAAGTCACAATCCCCGGCTTTGTCATGCTGCCATTATCTCGTTTCCCAATCTGCTCCTCACCTGTGCTGCAGAGAATTGCAGCTTCCACTGAGATGGGATAGAAAGGGAAAATTGTGGGGACCTGGGAAGGGGAAGTAGTCATTACCTCACCGTCTGATCAAAGCCGCTCGCCAGGTGAGAATCAAGAATTTCCACACAGTTAACACTTGTTTAGACTGTCCAGGCAAAAACGACAGTTCCCAACTCAAAGGTAATGAGAGAATCCGTTCTGGAGTAAAAGTATGGCCATGGCCAGGAACACGGAGCTGGGAGACCACAGGTTCCATGCTCCAACGTAGAAACAATTTCATGGGATTTTTATGGTAACAGCACAGAGAAATGTATAAATCAAAATGGTTTTAAAATGCATCTGTGGAAACGTTAAGTAGGCAGAGCACGGTGAAGAAACCTCGGCTGTGGGCATTAGCTGTCATAGCAGTCTTAGCCCTTGGTTGACGGACAATAGAGTTCTTTCACGTTACTGTATTGCAAAGATTTCCGACTATTCTTAGGCTATCAGGCCTGGCGAATAGCAGGACGTTAGGTCTGGCACAGCCAGGGCGAGGGATGGCTGTTCATTTGGACCGATGATCACATAAATTGTAATTCTGCTTAAAACTGCACGGTTCCAACCTCTCCACCTATTTGAAGTCCTAATGAGTTAATCAGCCAATGTAGACAACTTTATTCCCGGAATTCTCATCACAAGGCCTTTCTCCCTTCACAAACCAGCTGTAGGCCAACGGTTTTTCCAAGAATCTCATGAGAAACCCGATTTACAGAAAAAGATGTGACCCAGCCTTCCACACTACCCAAGTGGCTCCTGGGTTTACACGATCAGATTACAGTTCCCTGCAAGTGTTAGAGCCACCCTGTCATCGCACTTACCAACAACAAGAGAAGGAAAAGAACAACATTTTGATATGTAACTTGAGAGCCAGCAAAATGGTGTGCATGGCTAGTGCTAACACGCTTAGTTGTGTCTCTGTCGAGGAGCCCACAGTGAGTGCACTTGGGTATGTCTTATTCTTTTCTAGAACACCTCTCTCTGTTATCATCCACGCTTAAATCTATGTTAGAAATCTTTTAACATAGAGAAGTTAAGCTGGAACGGGCCTGAAAGCTTCCTCCCTGTTGACTAGCATTCCTAGTGATGAATGAGAAAGCTGCCGTGGGAGAGGAGACATCAGGGCATACTGCAGCCGACACTGCTTGTTACAGACAATACTGACCTGCCAGATAAGATCTTCCAACCGGGGCAATAGTGGCGTGAATGCTGTGGAGGCACTGCCTCTGAATTGGATTTAAGGCCTGCTTTCTAGGAAGGAATTCAAGCCTGGTACCATTAACCTGGCCAAAAGCCTGTGACTCAAAAAATTACAGGCCCTAGGGAGGAGCCCATTACTGTTGTTTTGCTAAATGGACATACTGTTGACCGCTTTCTAAATGTTTATGTTTACAGACACAGTGCTGCCCTCAACCTTAGTTCGAGAAGCTTCTCTCTGTAGTGGTCAGCAGTTAACTGGTCAAAGTGCTGAGAAGGCTTATCTCTAAATGGGCCATCTCTATCAAACTTCTTCCCACCACCGTGAGGCTTAGGGAACACTGGAGATGGGCAGAAAGAAGGAAAGAGCCAGAGGATGAGGAGGAGGGCTATGAAATTCTGTCTTTTGGACACAATGTGGCCATTACACCCATGAATTCATTGCAGATACAGTAAGCTGCACAGGACCTGAACAAGATCAGGCGAACAAGGCCAGTCGCCATTCCAGCTAGCAGTGCTAATGGGACTCAGGGGGCTATTAAAAAGAAAGGAAAAGACATAAAGAGGGAAGGGGGATATGTTGGGTATTCCTGGGGGAGTGGGAAAGGGGGGAGTCAGGGATGCACAAAGATGCATTGTTTATATCTAAACTGTCGAAGAATAAAATACGCTCTATTAACATATCTTCTAATAAACTACAACTTTTCTTTGAGAAGTTGGCAACCATGATGTGAACTCTTTTCTTTCTCTCTGAGTGCCTTTCTATTTTCTTTCTGTTTGTTTGTTTATTTTCTTTGAGACAGAGTTTCACTGTGTACCCATGGTTAACCTGGATATACACCAGGCTGACCTTCAACTCACAGAGATCTTCCTGCTTCTGCCTCCCCAGAGCCAAGATTAAAGTCTGGACCACCACATCTACTTTTCTCATTTTAATAAACTCCAACTGTGCTTCATACCGGCTGGTCCTGAAATTCTCTTCTGCTTTGAAACTGAGCGTCCAGTTTTACCTGAGCTGAGGTCCCTAAAAGATGAAAGGAAGTCCTCAGGCTGCAGCAGCTGGCAGTAGGGCTGTATCGCTGTCCCCACCATTAGTGCCATCTCTACTTACTCCACTAGGAATAACTGGTGCATCTCCACTTGCCAACACCTAGCTTCTCCTAACCCACTGTCTCCTTCAGGAAGCCCTTCCCTCCCGTTCCCTTTCTGCCAGGTCCCGTCCTTGTAGAGGCCGCCAGCTGTGCACTGGCAGAACTCCGACAGTGACCCAGTCCTGTATCCACTTCCTTCCCATGTACTTTCCACTGGGCCTTCATAGCGTTCTTCCTATGCCTGGCACTCAGCACGGTGTGCAGAAGGAAATGGACCTGCCCTACTCTAATCAGCCTATCCAGGGGACATGAAGTAATCCAATAGCCACACAGAGAACTGTACATATTATCAGGGACAAGCGCTGCTGGGGAGTGGAACCTGTAGCCCGGAGAGTATATAACCAGGAATTACCTGAGTCACCCGAGGCAGGGAAAACTTCTTCAAGGAAATGTCTTTGAGCTGAAAGCCAAGGGAGGAGCCGGGAGCGTTAATCTGGGGAAGAGGTGAAAGAAGGATTTGTCACAGCGGCAAAGCCTCCTGTCGACACCCTCTGTCTTCTGCCTGAACCGTTCATTGCGATCTCCTTGAGGCCATCTGCTTTTGGTTTTATCTAAATTCAGCCTACAGACTGTTCCTGTAGGAACTCAAGAAACCCTTAAGCTGAGTTATCCTGAATCCTCAGTTCTGGTCAGGACACAGGCAGCCAGCTAAACCTTCCTTGCCCTTCTGAGCTTAGGCACAGGGCACAGGGACCTTTTCACTAGCTGTCTCCATCACAAGCCACCCTCAGGTCTCAAGTGCCATGTGCAGACTCAGTTCCTCTGGGCCACTGCAGGTGTCATCGAGGACTCATAGCAATAACTGCCAGGGTCTTACAAGAAGGGCTGAAGGAAGTGACCAGAGAGTCCTTTCTAGACATTGTCCTTGTAAACAGTGACCAGAGGATGCCATCTACTCCGGCGACCCACACACCAGATCAACTTCAATTTGAGAAGTCCTCTGACCCTGACAGGCAAAATCCTCACCTCAGGGCTACAGTGTCAAAGAACTCAGAGTCCCAGGCACCAGGGAGGCACTAAGGCCCCGATTCAAGTCAGAACCATCCAGGTCATGGGCATTTAGGCTTTGTATCTGACGCGATGATTGTCTGCTCAAAAGGTATGCTTGAGGGCATCAGGGGGGCTCGAGTAAGCACACCACTTACATGTATCCTAGTGTGGAAGGAAGGGGGTGGGTTGGAGCTGGCTCTTCTTATTCCAGAGTTAGCACTAGGTACATTTGTCCTAAAACCTAAAGCCTGATACTTGGGGGAGGGGAGTCAGGGCTCCTCATACTGCAAGGCAAGTGTTAGGATATGATGGAGAAAGAAATTTTACAGGTGTATCCCCCAAAATTTCAATGTGCTCTTCCCCTGTTGCCTGACTGGTAGCCAATAACCAGGCTTCCAGCTAAGACAGGGTTGGAGGGCTTGAATTCGTGGGGAGCCCAATGGATGGCCTGCATGCAGCTAGTGCAGGGTAACCCCAAATCTCCTGTTTTCTCTGACTGCTTCCCAGAGAACCCCAAGTTTAGCTCAAAGTTGCAGCAACTGCAAACTCCCTCAGGCACTTATGCTAGGCACTCTGGTCCCGCCCTCCTTCTTAGAACGTTCTGGACTCTGCTCATGCGCCCTGGACTTTCTGCGCCCTCCCCGCACATTGCTCGTGCACCCAGGAGCGTTGCTCATGCGCCCTGGAGTTTCTGCTCCCTCCCAGCACTTGCCAAGTCCCAGATCTCCATAGGACCTTGGGACCTTGTTGAGACGGAAGTGACACAATCACATGGCTGGGGGCGCACACTTCACTCCCTTGCCAGTCTTGTGGCTACCTGTGTACTAGTGGGCCCCGCCCCCTGGAGCAGGTGGGTCCCCACCAGTCCTTTCTTCCCCTGTTCTGAGAACCCACGAACACCGGGGTGAGCAGCAAAGGCTCAGCCCTGGGTGCCCAGTGGTCTGGTGCATCTGTCAGCATTCAGGACGCTGTGAGTTTCAGTGGCAGAGATGCCATCTCTCCAGTCCAGGAGTTTTTATCCCGCAGAGGAGGTGGAGGCCTCCTTGCCTTCAGGAGAGTGAGTTGGGAGGAAGCAGTGACTTCGGGGGCCGTGAGCATTCTCAGAGCTTACAAATCCCTAGAAAGACAGCACTGAGGCCACTGTTCGGGGAAAACAAATAACCTCAACCAAGACTGAATCTTGGAAGCCGCTCTGGCTGGAGAAACGAAGGGCATTTATCAAGAGGGAGGAAGAGGCCAGAGCTCTTTTAAGGCTGCTTTCCCTAAGAGACATCTAAGCTGCCTCCTTCAGCTTCCTTTGCTTACTGTGTTGCCTTGGGATGTTCCCACTCTGGGAACATCTGGCCCTCCATCCTCTCTTCTAGAGTGATGGGGGAACAGTCTAATGATGACATCAAGGATAGGGGACTGTGGGTGGCCCACAGCAGGGGAGAAAGCTGCTCTGGGGGCCATACTTACTTCAGGAGAGCAGAGTTTTTCTCCACTTACAAAACTACACTTCCCTGCGGCAATCCGGGGCTGGTGAATAATGGGGGTACCCGTGACTGTCACAGCTCTATTCTGCCCCTACCACATTCAGGCACTGTGCGGGACTCTGGATGCCAACAATCCATTTATCTTTCTGACTGCGCTGGGAAACGGTTTCTGTTTTCATTCTCATTTAAAACTTGGAGGACCTGGGGCAAAGAGATATTAAGTAAATTGTCTAGGGTTGCACAGGTTAAAAAGTATAACTTGAATTCAGGACTATCCATTTCAAAAAGCCGGGCTTCCTAAACTCAGCACCATCCCGCAAGCAGCCAGGGACGCGCAAGTGAGGCCGTGAGGCGGTCACTCTTCCCTTCGGGGAATGTGAGCAATTGCAGAGAGACTCTGTCTGGGACATCTTGACAAGTGCTTAACCGCCTTTGACTGGAGAGAGTGGCAAATGTCTGCAGAAAAGCATTGTGGGAACAGACAGGCACTAGACCTGCAGGGGCCGAGACCTTCCTGAAGACTGTGTTGACGTAGTGATGTTGAACGGGGAAGTCATTGTTGGAGTCACAGGGTCTTGGCTTGGCTTGTTCTGCTCAATGATGTCATTGCTGGCAATGGGTCCACCTCCTTGTCTCCAGGACTCAGTGTTCAGTTCCATGTTAGAAAGGAGATTAGGCTATGGGATAAGGCAGCGTTGTCTTCCTTAGCACTTCCGAGGGGAGGGAGGAACTGTGGATAAACCTTGCCCACTGAGTTCTTACCAGATTTCTGCTGTTTTGCCCAGCTTCTCGCTGCCAACCCGACCTGATGGCTCTCTTCCCAGTTTTCCAGTCACAGACCTTGGATTCCTTGTAAATTCCTGGGCAGAATTCACAGAATGAACAGCCAGTGGGTCACTGGGCAAAGCCTCTAACCGGACCCCTTATCGTCCTCCTGCTTGTGAGAGCCACACTTGTTTTGTTTGGGCTTTTACTGTGTTCCAGTCTGGGTGGACCAACAGGAACAGGCTGACTGACTCACAGATTTTCTCTATGTAGCTGTTTGGTGGAGCAATGAAGACCAGTTTCTGGAAGGTTCAGCATATCTGTATGGGAGGCAGATTTAGTCTGGAGGTGACCCCCAAGCAACGTGTGCGTTGCTGTTTGTTGACCATGGAATCTTCCCTGCTCTATCCCCAAGCGAATGGCTGTTCAGCTTGCCCCCTGCCTCCCTTCATGGGCAGAGAACTCATTACCACTCCAAGATGGAGGGGGCAGGTCCCTTGTGTTTCCACAGCACAACCTTAACTGATCCAGCAGTGAGTCCTGTAGGTGGAGTTGTCTCTGCAGTCACTCCCAAATAACCATGCAGAGACTTACTGTTAATTATAAATGTTTGGTCAATAGCTCAGGCTGGTTAATAGGTAACTCTTATATTTTACATCAACCCATATTTCTTATCTACCCTCTGCTGTGTGGCTGTACCTTCTTTCAACATGATACATTCATCTTGTTTCTTTCTGCCTCTCCGGCAACTCCCGAGACTCTGCCCTTCTTCCTCCCAGTATCCCTCCTCTGTCTGGCTGTCCCACCTATACCTCCTGCCTTCCTACTGGCTGGTCAGCTCTTATTAAACCAATCAGAAGGCGCCTTGGCAGAGACACATCTTCACAGCTTACAAAAGGATGATTCCATAACAGACTCCCTAGGAAATCAGAACTGGAGAGCCAGGACCATTTGCCTAGGCTAGCCAGCCAGGGAGCCAGGGACTTGGCAATAAATCCTGGGGCTCCTGCTGCTTGCTTTACAGGAAACATCTCTTCTAGGATTAGATCATGGGGTGAGGCAGGAAATGTTCCTCATGACCTTGATAGCTAACACTGACGAGCTCTTCTACTCCAGGAACTCCAATAACTGGTATGCTTCTCCATCCACTCTTAGGCATTTGTGTGACAGGCACTGCTTACTCATTTAACACATGGGACTGAGGCCCCAAGAGGTGAGACAATGGGTCAAAGTCACAGCAGCTGATTAACGACGGAACCAGATTTGCACGCAGCTTCCATTTGAATCCGTCTGTGCTGGTTAGTTTGTGTTTTGTCTTGTTTTGTTTTAAATTGAAATAAGCTAGTGCCACCTAGAAGAGAAAAACAAAACAAACAAACAAAACCAAGTTGAGGAAACGCCTCCACCAGACTGCTGTGTAGGCAAGTCTGTGGGCATTTTTTAAAACTACTTATTTTTATGTGTACGAGTGTTTGCCCTGCATGCATATCCATGTACCATGTGCACGCAGTGTTCTCAGAGGCCTGAAGAGGTTGTGTGGGATCCCCCCTCTACACACCCCAGACTGGAGTTGCAGATGGCTGTGAGCCACCACGTGGGTGCTGGCGATTGAACCTGGGTCCTCTGGAAGAGCAGCCAGCGCTCTTAACCGTGTGGTGCCATCTCCACAGCCCTGGCAGTTTTTGGATTAATGATTGATGTGGGAGGGTCCAGCCCACTTGGGTGGTGCCCCCCTGAATAGGTGGTCCTGGGTTGTGTAGGAAAGCAGGCTCAGCAAACCGGGAAGCAGGCTCAGCAAACCGGGAAGCAGCAGTTTTGTTTTAGTTCCTGCCAGCAGGTTCCCTGGATGCTGAACTGTAAACCGAAGGGCAAACAAAGCCTCTCTCCCCCAAACTGCTTTTGATCATGTGTTCATTACAGAACAGAGAGCGCACCAGGACGTGGTCTTTTCAGGGACACCGCTAACCTTTGAAGTACCATGTCTGGCTGGCTTCAGAGAAGGTACAAGTGTTGTATTTTCCTGGTGGAAGAGATTGACCAAGAGCCAGCCAGATGGCTCGGCAGCTAACGGCGCTTGCTGCCAAAGCTGATGACCCAAGTTCCTTCCTGGGTGGAAAGAGAGGATTCACTCTCAAGAGTTGTCCCCCGACCACACATGCAATATGCAATGTGGTACACACACACACACAACACACACACACATGCACACACACGAGCGCATACACGCACACGTGCACACATGCACACACACGAACGCATACACACACACATGCACACACACGCATATACACAGAAAGTGAGAAAGAAAATAAATATAATTTTTAAAACCTTTAAAAAAAGAATTTGCTTGGCATTTAGGTGTACAATAAGCTCTGAACCCTTGTAAAATTCTGAGGGTGATTTTGTGCAAATAAAATGGATCTTCAGTGATGGCTACCAGGTTCACCTGCAATCCAGTGTGTTCAACTGTTCCTCCAAGCAGCTTTGTGTGTGCTTACAGCAGGCCTGGGGGGCACCTGCTATCCTCATGGGAGAGCAATTTGTTCTATTTCCCAATTCATATGATCAGGGAGATCATGAGAAGCTGGAGCTGTTCAGTGTGCCAGAAAGAAAAAAAATCTTTTTAAAATTTGGAGCAGAGGATACCACTCAGCAGGAAAAGAAATTAGCAAGATCTTATTCAGACCAACAGAAAGGACAGAAGGAATCGCTCAGCGGTTAAGAGCACTAGCTGTTTCTCCAGAGGACCCGAGTTCAATTCCCAGCAGCCACATGACAGCTCACAACTGTCTGTACTCCAGTCCCAAGGGATCCAAAGTCCTCTTCTGGTCTTCATGGACACCGGGTATGTACACGGTACACAGACATACATGCAGGCAAGGCACCTATACATACAGATAAGTAAACTAATTAAAAAAAAACAACAGAAAGAACTCTCTGGCCATTATTTAAAATTAATTTTCTCTATGGTTAAGCTTCTGCTAACTCAGAGTCCTGGTGGAAGATGTAGCTGAGAGAACTGGTCTGTTTGGGGGGCAGTTGTGCAGACTTTCAGGTTTTCAGTGTTAGCGTGATTAGGCTTCAGAGCCTCGCCAGGCAGTCCTTGTCAAAGCTCCCTTGTTGCCCCCTTCTCTGACCCTGGAGAGGAGTGGGAGGCCGGTGTCCTCATTCCATTTGGTTCCATCTGATTCCTCCAGCACACTCTTCTCCTTGGAAGGTGGGATTTCTGAACGTACTCACCCAGGGCTTCCTCCACTAGCTATATAAGTGTCCACTGAGTTTCTCTGTGCCAATGACTCCTTGGTGCTCCTTGTTCCCAAGCCTGCTCTCTAAACAAGGCTGTCTGGTCTCGGTGTGAATTGGAGTGATCCATGTCCCATGTTAGAGAACTTCAAACTGTCATTCCGGTCACGAATGTATTTTCCGTTCGCGCATTTCTGTGCTAAATGTTTCTTTGTTGTGGCACAGTGGCCAGTGGAAGCGATTTAAGGATAAAGGAGTAACAGCTTCAGGTATTTCAGCCACTAGTCCTTGGCTCTGTTGATTCTGGTGACATGAACACAAGGCAGAGGTGACCCAGCTCCCGGTGTGCAGTAAGCAAAAAGCAGGGTCTTCACTTGATTTCTACTGCTGTGATAAAGACCGTGACCAAAAGCAACTTGAGGAGGAATTTTTAATTTATTTATTTATTTTGGCTTACCCATCTCGATCATACTCTATCACTGAGGGAAGCCAAAGCAGAAAACCTGGAGGCAAGGACTGGAACAGAGACCGTGAGGAGCGCTGCTCACTGGCTTGCCCAACCTGTTTTCTTCTACAGCCCAGGACGGTACCACCTGCAATGAGCAGGCACACTCACATCAATCGCTAATCAAGAGAAAGCCCCAAAGACCCGCCTACAGGCCAATCCTATGGAGGATTTCCTTGGTTAATGTTCCCTCTTCCCAGATGGCCTTCACTGGTGACAGAAAAAGAAAAAAAAAACTAACCCACACAGAAGGAAAAGACTGGGTTCAGCTGCAATTGTCCTAGACACAGCCCCAGTGACCTTCTCCTCCAGTGAGGCCACACCCCCTAAGTTCCTATCACATCCCATAAGACTTCAGCACCAGGGAATTAAGCAAGCTGCACATGAACCTTGAGGACATCATAGCGGCGCTGTAACAATGCCACAGTTAAACGCAGGAGTTCCCAGGCCGTCTCCCACGATCCAGACACTTCTTACTTTCAGTAAACATACCTTACTAGTACTTATTTCTAGCGTGTGTGTGGCATTGCAGTCTGTATACACGATGGGTAGCGATTAGCTAGGAGCAACTGGAGAGTCTATCATTTTCTTTGGCACTGAGAATCTTCAAAGTCCTCTCAGCTGGCACTCTCTCTGGAACTGGTCCCTCCGCTAGGACTGAAAAATCCTCTTCACTCAGCAGCTGAATGCCAGAGCAGCACATGGCCGAGATGCACTTCGCAGCGAAGACATGCGCCATCAGGGAAATGTAGTGGTTCTAGTGCCATCCCGTTGGCAAAGATCAGTCTGTCTTCTCACTTAGACGCAAGGAAGGCCGGGGAACACAGTCCCTGGCAAAGAGCCTGCACTGGCGAAACAGCACCACACTCCAGACCTGGAGCACCAGTCTGGGTCACACCGTTGTCTTGGACACCAGCCTGAGAGACTAGGAAGACTCGAAACCCACAATTTAGTTCCAACAATGATTATGTCTCTTTTTTTGTTTGTTTACTTATTTCTTTTCAGGCGTTAGGCATTGGAAAGACGCTACAGGACACTTTGCAGCCTTCCCAAGCTCGAGGTTTCTGTAGGTGGTCTTGGCTGGTGATTTAGATGTGACCTGAGGGATGTTTGAGGAATTTGAAGATACTTGAGGAGCTTTTCCCAGGATTGAGGATCCAAGATGGTCATTCCTATGCTTTTGACCATGCTGAGTGAAAATTCTCTTATCTAATGGCTTTTGTAGAGTTGCTTTATGCAGAGGTTGCTTACACAGCCATCTCTCACAATTCTTTCTTTTCTTTTCTTTTCTTTTGTTCTTTCTTTTGTTCTTTCTTTCTTCTTTCTTTCTTTCTTCTTTCTTTCTTTCTTTCTTTCTTTCTTTCTTTCTTTCTTTCTTTCTTTCTTTCTTTTTCTTTTAGTTTTTTGAAACAGGGTTTCTCTGTAGCTTTGGAGCCTGTCCTGGAACTAGCTCTTGTAGTTAACCTTACACTCACAGAGATCCACCTGCCTCTGTCTCCCGAGTGCTGGAATTAAAGGTGTGTGATTAAACCGTGGGGCTCCATAATTCTTTCTTTATGAAAAGTTTTGCTCACCCTTGGCCTTAGTTAGAAATAGGCTTTGCAACAGATTAACTGAAGTTTTCTAGAAACTAATAATGTGTCATCTTGTTGTGAGATATTCCTGTACTCTGTGTAAAAATGTATTGCTGTGATTGGTGTAATAAAAAGCTAAACAGCCAATAGTCAGGCAGGACTTCAGGGAAGAAAGAGAATTCTGGGAAGAAGGCAGAGTCATCAATCAGATCAGGAGGAAGCATCATGAACAGTACGAGAGGGGAGGTAACTAGCCACATGACAGCACATAAATTAAAAAATATGGATTAAGCTATAAGAACTAGTTAGGAACAAGCATAAGCTACTAAGGCCAAGAATTTATTATTAATAATAAGTCTCCATGTCATTATTTGTGAACTAGCGGTCCCTATGAGAAAGTTCGCCTACATCTTCTCTTTTAGCGTTATCATTTGGGGCATGTCTCCAGTTGACATGCTCTTTGGAAAAAGTATTTTATTGTGCTAAACCAACTTCCCTTCTGTTCCACCTTCGTCCTGCACTCAGGGTGATCTAGAACAGTTGACTGAAGTTTCTGTCCCACCCAGTCCCACAGCCATTCAGTCCCAAAGAAACACACAGTGGTCTACATTAATCATAAACTGATGGGCCTATTAGCTCAGGCTTCTTATTAACTCATTCTTACATCTTAAATTAGTCCATAATTCTTGTCTGTGTTAGCCATGTGGCTTGGTACCTTTTATCACCGAGACATTCTCATCTTTCTTCCTCTGTGTCTGGGTCACAACTGCAAACTGACCCTTTCCTCTTCCCAGAATTCTCCTGTTCTGGTTGCCCCACCTATATTTTCTACCTTGTCGCCCTGCCTATACTTCTTGCCTGGCTACTGGTCAGTCAGTGTTTTATTAAAACAATACAACATATGTGACAGGGTACAAGATCATTGTCCCACACAACTTCCCCCAAAACAAAGGAGATTAGATTCAGAGTTCTTGTTTTGAAAAAGGGGGGGGGGGAAGTGCTGTGGGACAATGGTCTTATACCCTGTCACTTATATTGTATTGTTTTAATAAAATGCCGATTAGCCAGTAGCCAGGCAGGAGAAAGGGTCAGTTTGTAGTCATGACCCAGACACAGAGGAAGCAAGATGAGAATGCCTTACTGATAAAAGGTACCAAGCCACGTGGCTAACACAGACAAGAATTATGGACTAATTTAAGATGTAAGAATGAGTTAATAAGAAGCCTGAGCTAATAGGCCAACCGGTTTATGATTAATGTAGACCTCTGTGTATTTCTTTGAGACTGAACGGCTGTGGGACGGGGTAGGACAGAAACCTCGGTCAACGTGGAACCTATTGTCTTCCCCAGAGAGCTGATCAATATTTGTCCTGTGTTCTTGCACACCTTCATCCATTTGTGTTAAACACTGTACCATAGTAAGGGGAGCCCAAGATGGAAGGAGTCAGGCACCTACACTCAGGAAGTCCTAAATCTGTGTGTGCAACGACCTTCTCAGAATGGACCTCAGTTGGGAACCTGAACCTGGTACCCAAACACCTCCTTCCTGGGGGAAATGGCCTTTGATTACTTTGTCTTTCCCTGAGTCAATGCTTACCGGAGATCCAGTTTGGTTCTGCCCTCCGCCTTCCCAGCCACCAGCACCCAGAGTGTGCTAGAGATAGGCCAAGGTCAAGAATTTCACCACTGCCCCGGCGCCCTGATAAAACAGCTTCTTATGGAGATCCCGTTTCTGCTCTGCTTCTCCCTGGGTTCTCTGGGGGCTGTAATGTGGATCTGCTGTGGTTTTTCTTCCATAGCAAATCTGCAGAAATTGTCTCTTTCATTGTGCCCACCATAAAAGTCCCTGGAGTCCCCCGACTCGACTCCGCCCATGGTCATGTGCTCTCCACGCATGCCTTTTCCAGGATGCTGCCCCTCGGTTCACTGACCATGTGCCACAGGACAGGAAAGCATATTAAAACCCAGCTTGACAGGATCCCATTAATCAACTACGCGTGGGAGGGATTGTGAGAAATTCCTGGCAGGAACCTGGTCTTTTCTCACCGTTAAGGACTTTCAGGGAAGAACTGAATACATTTGGAATAGCTAGAGCTGGTCCTGAAATGTGTTAAATGTCTTTTTTCCAGAAGTGGTTGAATGTGTCTCTTCCTTTTGCTTTGGCACTTTTGTGCATTTTCCAAATGACATTGCTGGTTGTTGGGAGGTGGGGAACAAAAACCAAACTCCGTGAAATATACTTTAAGAGTTGTAGCAGGCAGTAGAGACATGGCATCCACTTCACTGATTAGTATTTGCACGGGGAGATTGCCAGGAGCAGCTCGTGAAAGAGTTTGCTTTGCCTTTGGTTTCTCTTTGCATCCCACTTCAAGTGAGCTCTCTCACATCCTTCTTTCTGCGGCCTTCAAGCCTTGATTAAAAATAAAAATAATAATAAAAAACAGACCCCAGAGAACTCCATGGAGCCAGCAACATCCTGAAAAACCCCGGGCTGACTGGACCCTCCCCCGCCCCCCCCCCGCCCCCCCCCCCACCTCTTTCCAGGAAGGAGCGACTGAGCCAGGACAATGACATGCAGGCATTCCGTCAGTCGCAGTCCAACGCTCCCCCGCTCTTTTCCCCTCTCCTCCTGTCTCGTGACCCCGAGCTGTGGGAGAAGCTGCCCCGGAGCCCCTGACTCCGGAATACCGCCCTGATCCACCGTGCATTTACCCTGTGCCTCAGGACTTCAAGCCGAGCCGAGCTGAGTCAAACTTCCTCCCCAGCTCCGAGAAGAATGTCAGTCAGGAAGCTAAGCTATCCAGAGAATGCAAAACACAATGTTTTAATGGGATCATTTTTCACCTAATCGAAAGTAGACCTGGTGGGCCGGCTAACCGCTTCACAACTGGAGCGATTTCCTAACGGTAGCACGGTAAATCTTAGGGCTGTTCTCTACCACACAGAGACTCTGTGGTGCCCAGTCTGCAGGGGCTGTGCATGAAAGCTGGGGCTGCTCGGATGGAGGCTGTGCTGTTAACAGAAGGACCATTCCTGAGATTTTTTTTCCTGCAGGGATGCCGGCGAGCCTTGCTATGGTCAAGAATCGCTCAGGATGTTGATGTTTCTTTTTAAGACTCGGGGCCTGGTCCTAAAATGAAAGCATATCGTTGACAAGGCACAGCATCAGCTCAGAGCCCTTTGTTGTCTCCAACACACATGGATAAAGTTTCCTACAACATTTACTTCCCCCCATTGAATTAAAAAATTTTTTTTTAAGTTTTATGTGTATGGTATTTTGTCTGCATGTTTGTCTGTGTACCATGCGTGTGCCTAATGCCTATAGATGCCAGAAGAGGGCGCCAGATCCTCCGGAACTGAGGTTACAAATGGTCATGTGTCACCTGCCATGTGCTTGGGGTCAAATTGTATCCTCTGGAGAGTTTAACTGCTCTCTTAACTGTGAAGTGGTCTCTGCAGCCCCAATACTATTTTTAATTGATATCAGAGCAATGGAGATACAGTATTCGCTATGAAATACCATTTGAACCCTGAGCTGAGCATAAGTAAAATTCAACAATTTTGCATTATCTGGGATGGACTGCTGAATAAATTATCCTTTTTGTAGCACAATTAATAAAAACCCAGAGACAGATATTGGGGTTCAACCTGAAGATGAGAAAAGCAAAACAGCCAGACACTGGCTCTTACCTCTACCTCAGTCCCAAATGACAATCCTGACTCCAGGAACCTCAGAATGAGACTGTGTCTGTGAGCTGAGCTGTCTCCTCTTGTTTTATAATCCCCTTTAGGGCTGGAATTAAAGGCATGCACTGCCTGGTTTCTATGGCACCTAGTGTGGCTACGGGGATTAAAGGTGTGTGTTACCACTACCTGGTCTGCAAGGCTGACCAATGGGACTGTTTTAGTCTCTGATCTTCAGGCAAGCTTTATTTATTAGCATACAAATGAAATATCACTACATTTCTTTGTTGGAATAACTATGCAATATTTATGTCATAATAAAGATGCCCAAATTAAACAATTAAAATATTGAAGTTGAGGGTGCAATTCATATCCCTAGGCTCCAAACACTCCACTATTTAGAAATTGGAAGGTAAACAAAATAAAACAAATAAAAAATTCTTTATTAGCAGCCCTGGATTTCCCAGAGGAAATAGGTCTATCCAGCTGTGCTTGAAACTCTGAGATTTCACTTAAACCAGATGCCCTGGCATGGTGGCCGTATACAAAATCTCATCTAGTCAGGGAAATGCACGATCCTGCTGTTGGATCTCTTTATGTAAAAGAGAAACTTCCCTCCAGGCCAGACTCTTTTCTTAACATGACAATGTATCTCTAGTGCAGTATGGGACACTACTGTTTCTGCTGAGGGGGAGAATCAGAAAGGATAAGCTGGGTGATCTTGGAATTCACCTTCTGGCCTCCTCCATTTTGCTGCCTGCCCACCTAGGAGCAAGGCAGAGCGTGGGGGAGCAGGGTTGGAGGGCAAGAGGGGAGGGAAGCATTTGAATACCTGCCCTTAAGCTGAGCACCCATGGGTGGGTGATTTCCAGATGCCCAGCAGAGTGCTGGTAGCCTAGTGAGTGTTTGACTTAAAGATTGCCTTTGACCCGAGCTGTTGCACAGATGTTGCTTTACCAGCTTGGAAGAGGAACCAGACCACATCTGTTTGCAATGTCCCACCACCCCCATAGCCAAGTCCACAGGAAGTCTTGTTTCTCTCAGGACTTCCCACCACGTTTGTCCAAGAATTCTCCAGCTTTCCTGGCCTGAGGGAGCTTGGTGTCAACAATGAGAAAGGGAAAGAAGCCACCAGGGGACAGCTTCGGAGACCCTGATGTCCCCCTCACTGACCAGTAGGAGTTAGGGACACACTGGGGTCAGCTCAAGGATCCTTTAATTTTCAATGTCATAGCTTCTCCTGGCCAGCAAGGGAGCCGTGGGGTGGGGGTGGGGGCCTCGACTTGGACTGCCTTCCTGCCAGCTGGCCTGGGCCCCAATCATCTCAGCCCAGTGCAAACCTTCAAAGGAAGGAGTCAGGGTTGCTTTCCAGCTCCTTGACCCCTCTGAGCTTGCCAGCTCCTTCCCAGAGGTAGGGCAGTCATGAGCTGGGGGAAGGAGATGCTTGTGTTTGTTTAGGAAAATCTCCAAGTCTATGAACAATCCCAGGTCTAACTCCTATCTGCTCCTAAGGAGAGCTCCATGGTGCATCGAGAAGGCCTCACAGGGTACAGGAGAGCTGTGACGGTCACCAATCCCTGCAGAATCTGAGACCCAGGGCACATTTTCTCCAATGCAACATTTCTTCCAAACAGTTTGACCTCAGCCTTAGCGGTCTATCCCGAGTGGGAGACATATCTGGAAGCAGCTGTGTTACCTTCAGCATCATGGCTGAGGCATGCGTAGTGGACTCAGAATATGTGTGACCTGGCCCACTGCTTTCTTTTGTCAACATTTTGTTGTAAAAGTTTCTACTCCACAGAAAAGCTTCATGAAGTACAGTGTGCACTTATATACCCTTTAAACTTTGTTCTTGTCTGTTTATGGAGCACATTGATTGAGAAATGAAGACCATGGGGCTGGGGAGATGGCTTGGGGCAAGCGTAGGGTCTGAGTTTGATCCCAGCACATTAGGACAAAGAAAGAGACACACACACAGAGAGAGAGAGAGAGAGAGAGACATACACAGAGTAAGACAGAAAGAGACAGAGAGAAACAGAGAGAGGGAAAGAGATGAGAAAGAGAGAGAGACAGATAGAGACACACACACAGAGTAAGACAGAAAGAGACAGAGAGAAACAGAGAGAGGGAAAGAGATGAGAGAGAGAGAGAGAGAGAGAGAGAGAGAGAGAGAGAGAGAGAGAGAATGAACTTCCAGACACAGCACTGGGGAGGCAGAGACAAATCCATGGGGTTTGCTGGGCAGGCAGCCAAACCTACTGGTTCTAGTACTATGAGAGATCCTGTCTCAAAAGAAAAAAAAGATATACAACTGGAGAGTGACATATAGGCTGACCTCTAACCTATATGTACACACAGCCACACACCTGAGGCTGACCTCTGACCTGTATGTATATACAGCCACACATGATGTAGGTGGGTCTTCTTTCTATGTGTTGCTTTCATTGGTTAATTAATAAAGAAACTGCTTGGCCTGATAGGTCAGAACATAGGTGGGTGGAGTAGACAGAACAGAATGTTGGGAAGAAGGTAAGTGAGTCAGACGCCATAGCTCTCTTCTCTGAGATGGATGCAGGTTAGAATCTTCCCGGTAAGCCACCACCTCGCGGTGCTACACACATTATTAGAAATGGGTTAATCA
This sequence comes from Chionomys nivalis, assembly GCF_950005125.1. Classification (NCBI taxonomy): domain Eukaryota; kingdom Metazoa; phylum Chordata; class Mammalia; order Rodentia; family Cricetidae; genus Chionomys; species Chionomys nivalis. Next base: position 63,740,216 of record NC_080088.1, read on the forward strand.
AGATATGAGAGTTAGCCAGTAAGAGGCTACAGATAACGGGCCAGGCAGTGTTTAAAAGAATACAGTTTCTGTGTAATTATTTTGGGTAAAGCTAGCCGGTGGCTGGGAGCTGGGCGGTGGGACGTGGCCCACAGCTCCTTCTACATACACACACATACAAGAAATTAAGACAAGCACAACAAACACCCATGTGTTTTTCAGCTAAGTTCTAATATTTTGCCTCATTTGTACTCTGCCAAAAATTAGACATACAAGGTACTACATCTGCTTCTATATTCAAATGAGCATACGTAAATGCACATGATTCATCTAACTTTCTGTAATCACATGAAAATGGGTTGTAGTCAGGATGAGTCCTCAACCTTAGGTACCACAAACTGACTGCAAATGGACTCCTATGAAATAGAGTTTTAATCTTGATAGCAATATTAATGTCACTTGGAGGACATTGAACCTTGATATAGAAGTGTTACCAGAGACCTAGTGTATATCAAGTTTTTTGAAGTCGTGTGTATGTGTGTATGTGTGTGTGTGTATATATATATATATATATATATATATATATATATATATATATATATGCATCTAGGATCTGATCAATCACATGTTACATTTAACTGCCATTCAATTTTAATATTTTTAAATTTATAATAATCCCCTGAAGGTTGTATTTTTGTTTTTGCTTTAAAAAAAGAAAAACCATAACCTTGTCATTTTTGAGGAATCCAGGCAGTTGTTTTGAATTCAGTGCTTCTGTTGTCTGTCTGTCTTATGCTCTGTTTCAGAGTAAACACTTCTGGCAGACTTAGGGCAAAGAGGATATTGTTTGCACATTGTATCTCACAGTGAAACTTGATGTCTGCTTTGCCTCATTCGGTTAAGGTTTGATCATTCACATAGAGTGATAGCAGCTCTGACAGGGCTTGGGGAAGAAGCTGTCATGAGGAACTCGTTCTCCAGAGCAAACACCTGTGGCATAAGGAAAAGGGCTTCCCCAGAGTCTTGTTCCACCAGATGAAGAAACGTGTCTTCTGCTCAAGCCTATTGTTCCCTGTGGTGACCACAGTGGTAAGAAAGGAAAGAAACACCTGTGAGTGTCACAGGCCAGGGACAAAAACCTATGAATGATATGACTGACACGTTTCCCACCATATCAAATCACAGTGAGTCATAACTGGGAGAGCTAAAGACACAAATCCTTTATGAAAAAGAGATAAAATAATGACATTAGAAGAATTGGAAGTCTCTGACCTTTACAGAACACATTAAACACAGCCCAGCTTCCAGCTGCTTTGACATTGGCCCCTGCCAGAAGGCCTGTAACCTCAGCTCCTGTATGTAGTCGGAGGCTGCTCGTTTGTTCTGGCTGCTTAGTCCTGAAATAATTACTCAGAAACTAGATTATTTACAATACTGTTTTGCCAATAGCTTGAGCATATTTCTAGCTAGCTCTTATATCCTAAACTAACCCATCTCCATTAATCTCTACGTCACCACAAGTTCATGGCCTACCAGCAAAGTTTCGGCAGGCTCCAGCAGAGGCGTCTGTCTCCTGTGGTGGCTACGCGGCTTCTCCCTGACTCTGCTTACTCTCTACATCTCTTTTTTGATTTTCTGCCTGGCTTTACTCTGTTAAGACATTGGCCAAAAGTAGTTTTATTCATTAACCAATAAAGGCTACACATATACAGAAGGACTTCCCATGCCACCTGCATGTGTATGTGTGTATACACACACACACATTACTTACAGTCACACAAAAATTCTAAGTTCTGCTTAAAGACAGTAACCACAAAAGCTATATATATATAAACATCAGAACCAGACCCAGAACCACACAGTTGCAGGGACAGTCAAGGAATTTAAAAGACTATGATTGCTGTGCTAAGGGTCCTAATAGCAAAAGTAGACAACCACAAGACTAGATCATCTGTGCTGAAGGATGGAATTGCTAAGACACAAAGAGCAGAAATATTAGAAATTAAAAGCATTAATCATGGGTGGAGCATGCCTTTGATGGGCTCATCAGGTACTAGATGTGGCTGAAGAAAGAATTAATGAGCTTGAAGGCAGGCCAATTCAACTCATTGGAGAAGAATACAAAGAGAAAAAATAAAACAGAAAATCTAAGACTTTGGGGATAATTATAAAAGATATAATATACAGATAATTAGAATGCCAGGAGGAAAATAAAGTCAGAGTTGAAAAACATATCTGAAGAAATAATGGCAGAGAACATTCCCAAATGAAGGCCAGACTGTAAACCACACATTTGAAGAATAGAGAGACTGCCAAATAGGGAAATCAGTTAAAAACCACACATACTTCATTTCAAAGAAAAACCCAAAACTGAGAGACAACCTTTGAAGAAACAAGGACTACCTGTAGAAGCTAATAATTTTCAGTAGACTTCTCAGAAATTGTGCAAGGAAAAGAGAAATAGCTGGAACATTGAAAGGAAAGTCCCACCAACTTAGAATTCTAGCTAGTGAATTATTCTTCACAAGTGAATGGGGAGCTGGTGAAATGGCTCAATGGTTAAGAGTATTTGTTGTTCTTACAAAGGACTTGGGTTTGACTCCCAGAATCCACAATATTGCTTATAACCAATTGTAGCTCCAGTTTCATGGGATTTTATGCCTTCTTCTGCCCTCTGTCATCACCAGATACACATGTGGTGGATAAACATACATGATGTATACATGTATACATTCATATACATAAAATAAAATAAGAAAATATAAAAATGTTTAAAGTGAAGGAGAAATATAATTTCTTTTACAAATAAAGACTAAGAGAGTTTATCACCAATAATTATATCACATGAAAAAAATCACAGCAATGTCATCAGGAAGGGAAGAATAGGTGTAACAGTTACTTTTCTATTGCCACAGTGAGACATCACGACCAAGGCAACTTATGGAAGAAGGAGTTCATTTGTGCTTATGTTTCTAGATGCACAAATAAATAAGGATTCATGATGGCAGATGTAGGAGGAGGGCCTGTTTGTTCATCCCAGCCACCTGGCTATCTTAGCCCCAAAATAACCACACAGAAACTGTATTAATTAAATCACTGCTTGGCCCATTAGCTCTAGCTTCTTATTGGCTAACTCTTACATCTTAATTTAACCCATTTTTATTAATCTGTATATCACCATGAGGTCGTAGCCTACCAGCAAAGTTTTAGCACATCTACTTCTGGCCATAGATCCATGGCATCTCTCTGACTCTGGTCTTCTTACTCCCAGAATTCAGTCCATTCCTCTCCACCTGCCTAAGTTCTGCCCTATCAACAGGCCAAGGCAGTTTCTTTATTCATTAATGGCAACCACAGCACACAGAGAGGATTCCCACATCAGGCAGAGCAAAGGCTTCTCACAATTTTAACTTTAATCTTAAAGCAGAAAGAGCACACTAGAAATAACATGAGTCTTTAAACTCTCAAAGCCCACCTCCAGCAACATACTTCCTTCAACTAAGATCACACCCCCTAAGCCTCCCTACACAGTGCCACCAACTGAGGACCAAGTATTCAAGTTCCAGAGACTATGAAGACAGGAGGGGTACAAGTACCCATATCATCTGTGGAGTAGTGTTATATTGAAAATGTTCTTTTGGTATATGCCCAAGAGTGGTATTTCTGGGTCTTGAGGTAGATTGATTCCAAATCTTCTGAGAAACTGCCATAGTGATTTCCAAAGCAGATGTACAAGTTTGAACTCCCACCAACAAAGGAGGAGTGTTCCCCTTACTCCACATTCTCTCCAGCATAAATTTTCATTAGTATTTTTAATCTTAGTCATTCTGACAGGTGTAAGATGGTATCTCAGAGTTGTTTTAATTTACATTTCTCTGATGGTTAAGGATGTTGAACATTTCCTTAAGTGCCTTTCAGCCATTTGAAATTCCTCTGTTGAAATTCTCCGTTTAGATCTGTACCCCATTTTTAAATCAGGTTTTTTGATATTTTGATATCTAGTTTCTTGAGTTTTTTTGTGTATTTTGGAGATCAGCCCTCTTTCAGATGTGGGGTTGGTGAAGATTCTTTCCCATTCTGTAGGTTGCTATTTTATCTTGTTGACTGTATACTTTGCTTTACAGACGCTTCTTAGTTTCAAGAGGTCCCATTTATTAATTGTCTATCTCAGTGCCTGTGCTATTGGTGTTACATTCAGGAAGTGATCTTCTGTGTATATCCAAAGGATGTATACTCATACCACAAGAACATGTGCTCAACTATGTTCATAGCAGCATTATCTATAATAGTCAGAACCTGGAAACAGCCTAGATGACCCTCAACCAAAGAATGGATAAAGAAAATGTGGTACATTTACACAATGGAGTACTACCCAGCAGAAAACAAAAACAAAAAACAAAAGAAAAGCCAATGATATCTTGAAGTTTTCAGGCAAATGAATGAAACTAAAAAAAAAAAATCCTGAGTGAGGTAACCCGGATACAAAAAGATAAACTCGGTATGTACTCATTCAGAAGACGATATTAGACATAAAGCAAAGGATAACCAGCCTACAGTCTACAACCCCAGAGAAGACAGGAAATAAAAAGAACCCTAAGAGAGACATACATGGATTCCCTCAGGGAAGGGGAAGTAGCCAAGATCTCCTTAGTAAATTGGTAGCATGAGGGAGGGGAGAGGGTGGTAGGGAAGCCAGGAGGGAAGAAGGGGAGCAGAGAGGAGAACATGAGGAATCAGGAAGGTTGAGTTGGTGAAGGTCAGAGAGGGAGAGCATGGAAAGAGATACTTTGAAAGAGGGAAGCCATTATGGGACCAACGCCAGGCACTAGGGAAATTCCCAGGACTCCACAAGGATGATCCCACAGGGATTAACTGCCCTTCCCTGGTAATCAGACTGATGACTACCTTAATCGTCATCATAGCACCTTTATCCAATAACCGAGGGAAGCAGATGCAGAGATCCACAGCTAAGCACTGGGCCAAACTCGTAGAGTCCAGTCATAGAGAGGGAGGAGCAATATTATGAACAAAGGGGCCAAGACCATGATGGGGAAACCTGCAGAAACAGCTGACCCTAGCAAGTGGGAGCTCACTGACTCTGGACTGACAGCCGGGGAACGGAACCAGGCCCTAGTGGGCGACAGTTATATGACTTGGGCAGTTTATGGGACCACTGGCAGTGGAACTAATATTTATTCCTAGTGCATGAACTGGCTCTTTGTAGCCCATTCCCTAAGGAGGGATACCTTGCTCAGCCTAGATCCAGCAGGGAGGGCCATGGTCCTGCCTCAAGTGATGTGACTTTGTTGACTCCCCAAGGGAGGCCTCACCCTCTCTGAGGAGTGGGTGGAGGGGCGGTGGGGAAAAGATGGAGGGAGTGGGAGGACAAAACAGAGAGGGAACTGGGATTGGTATGTGAAATAAGACTGTTTCTTTAAAAAAAATGTTCTTACATTAGTTTAAAATAAACACTTGAGAACTTAGGGCAACAATTAAACTTTTAATAAAGACAGTTGATATCCTAAGAAAGGAGATAAAAATGAAATAGCAAAGTGTTCATCATAAGCAGAAATTTATAAACAGAAAAAAAAAAGGGGGAAATGTGCAGAGGACCCATGTGACAAGTGAAAACTTTACAAACACAACGGTTGCTGGTCCAGCTCTACTAATGACTCATTTACATGAGAACATCTAAACACAGCCCGGAAAAGAAGGAGAGTCAGGTTGGATAGAAATCCGAGATTCAGGGCTGGAGACATGGCTCAGAGGTTAAGAACACTGGGTACTCCATCAGAGGACCTGGGTTCAAATCCCAATACCAACATGACAGCCCACAACCATCTATAACTCCAGTTCCAGGGGAACCAAAGCCCTCTTCTGGCCTCTGCAGGCACCAAACATGCATATGGTGCACAGAATATATGAAGACAAAACACCCATACATATAAAAATATCTAAAGAATAAAAAACTTGACTATATTTTTAAAAACCACAGTTTAAATATGAAGACTCAGATACAGTAAATGCAAAAGGATGGAAAAGTGTATGCGGTGTTACTACAATAAACAGAAGCTGAAATCCCTATATTAATCTCCTTTAAGGTTCACTGCAAGGCTTGGGGAGCTAGCTCAGTAAGTACAGCGCCTACTGTACAATCATGAGGACCTAAATTCAACCCCACCACCTGTGTGAACAGCTAGGTGTGGTGATGCACATTGTAATCCCAGGGCTGGAAGACAGGTAGGGCTCCCCGGCCAGGAGCCCAACCTAAGGTCCAAGTGAGAGACTCCATCTCAAAAAAAGAGAGGAAAGATAGAGAAGAAGGGGGTGGTGAAGAAGAGAAGAAGGAAGAGGAGAAGAAGAAGAGGAGGAGGAAGAGGAGGAGGAGGAGGAGAAGATGGAGGAGGAGGAGGAGGAGGAAAAGGAAAAAAAAAACAGCTCTTGGTTGACCTCTGGCTTCCACATGAACATAAGTGTACCTAGATTCATACACACATGTGCACCTGAATACCCATATATGAACATTTGAGCACTCCAACACACACACACACACACACATACACACACCACATACATACACAAACACACATACAGCACACACAAGCACACACACCACACACACAAACACACTTACACCCCCCCCCCCCAGGAGTGCAGCTCAGAATATAGGAATTATCAGGGACAAAGAGGGACACTGCAGAACGACAAAGGATTAATTCTCCAAGATGTCATAATAACCGCTAATATGTATGCATTTAACAATAAAAGTAAAAGTCCATGATACAGAGATCCAGCAACTCCAGAAGAAATTGACATAGCCCAGTACTCCAGCTGGAGACTTCTACACCTCACTTCCACGACTTGATAGATGAAGCAAGCAGGAAATCAATAAAGACAGAGTTGACCTGAATGGCACTATCAATCAACTTGATCTCATTGACATTTCTAAAATAATCCCCTGAAAGAGAAAAATACACTTTCTTCTCAAGTGTGCCTGTGACATTCATAAAGGAATACCATGTCCATTCCAAATAACACACCTAAACCTTAAGAGAACAACAACCATATAACACGTGTTCTTAGACCACAATGAATGAAACTGAAAACCACTGACGAAAAGATAGTCTTATTATTTTGAAGATTGAACAATATACTTCCCAGTAACACATGAATGAAAAAGTCTTGAGACATTTTAAAAATTAAACAAAAATGAAAATACAATTAATTGAGATTTGTGAGATGAGGAAAGGCAGTGTTTTTAGGGAAAATTATATATTAACTAAATAGATAAGGAATAGGAGCGTTCTAAAATTAGTTACCTAAGGTTGTATCTTAGGCACTAAAACAAAAAGGCAGTCTATACCAAGAAGAAGAAAGGGACAGGCATCAGAACACAGATCATCTGAAAACAATAGAGAAAATAAATCACCAAATTTTTGTAAAGACCCATAAAACTGATAAATCTGTAGGCAGACAGACCAGTTTTAAAAAAAGACACAAATTACTGATAACTAGATATAAAAGTAAATTCACCTGTTGATTCCATAAACATTAAAGGATAATAAGAAACATGCCATTAGCTGAATGCACATTTTTAATCCATGATTTAGGAAGCAGAGGCAAGCGGATCTTTGCGTTCGAGATCAACCTGGTTTATGAAGTGAGCTCCAGGACAGTCAGGGCTACACAGAGAAATCTTGTTTCAGAAAACAAAACAAAATAAGAAACAAATCCTCAAGTTTGATAAGGTAGATGAATTAATGTATTCCTTGAAATATTCAAACTCTAAACTCAGCTCATCAGTGATGGCACACCGCTGTAACTCCAGCACTCTGGGGGAGGCAAAGGCAGGAACACTGAGTTCAAGACCAGCCTGGGCAAGAAAACACCTACTAAAACGCACACAAAGGGAAACAGGAAACTGGAATGACAAGAATCTATTAAGGAAAAAAGAATAACATCTTCCAAAACAGAGAAGATCCCATGGTATTGCTGGTGGATTCCGTGAAGGATTTAAGGAAGAAAGTTCTTCAAGGACAACGATCTCTCTAACATCCCTTCCAAAAAACGTTTGGTTCATCAATTGTAGCAAGTATCCAATACAAGCAAACGATGCAATAAGAAGGTAAATCTGGTGCGGGACATAGGAGAATTCTTATTGCCACCTTCATAATTTTCCTGTAAAAAGAAATAACTATTTTTTTACTTTAAAAATTTTTATTTTATGTGTATGTGTGTATGCCATATGTATGTCTATGCATGTGCAGGAGCTTGTGAAGTTCAGAAGAGAATTTGATTGCCCTGTAACTGGAGTCACAGATGGTTGTGAGCCACCATGTGGGTGCTAGGAACTCAGCAAAAGCAGCAAGTGCTCTTAAACATTGAGCTTTCTCTCCAGTCCCATAATTTTTTTTTTAAAGAACTGAAGCTTTGAACGGAAAAAGCTTGCAATCCAGAATTCTGTACCAAGTCCTTCAAATGCATAAACACATATTTCTTTCTATTACATCATACCCACATGCACACATACACACACATGCACACATGTACACAGACATACACAATGCATGTACATACATGCACGCATACTTACATGGACACACCTGTATACAAACATATACACACATATGCACATGCATACACATGCATACACAATGCATGCACATAGGTATACACATTCATACATACACATGCATATGTGCACCAACATGCATACATAATGCATGCACGCACACATACATGTACACACACACTAACACACACCCTTCAAGTATAAAGCAAGAAATGACAATTTCAGATAAAATGGAGCTAGGAAAGCCTGCACCAGCAGACCTGCATTCTGAGTAGTAAAAACCTTTCTTTGGACTGAAGGAACACACCGGAGTAGAAGAGCAGGTCCCCAGGACTCTATAACCAGGACCAGAAGTGGAGTCTATGCTGGCTATAAACTCATATATTCTTCAAACCGTTACTTTTAATTCTTTAAAAATGTGCCTTATAGTTTACAACAAAAATTTATATATAGTGCTCTATTTTGGGGTTTATAAAGAGTAAATGTAATGTTGTTAAATACAACATAAAACGTGAAGGAAGCTGAAATCGGTATAGACATGGAAGATGCTTACATTTAATAAAACAAGGGACGGGGAGGGACAAGGGGGTGAGGGTGTGTTGTAATGAAGAGGCAGAGGCTGTGAGAACAGGAGGTCAGAGGCAAGCAAGCCCGGCCACACAGCAGAGCCGTGCAAGAGCAAGGCAGCAGTTCCTGCCCTCACCACCTTTACCCACCCAGTCCCCAGGCTCTCGAGATAGCAGAGCAGCCAGGAGAACAGGCAAGGCTCTAGCACTGGGAGGGAGGACCAAAACTCCCTGCTCGCTAATGCTAACGATTGAGTGTTTGTGTAGCAAGCTCTGGGGGGTCTCCCGACTGGTCATAATAACTAATGAATGAAGTTAGCCAAGTATCAAGATAGAAAGCTAATATACAAAATTAATTACATTTATATCAGCAAACAGATGGGAAATGAAATTTAAAAAATCCATTTACAATGGCGCCTCTGGATCTATAAATCACTGAGGTATTTATCTAACAAGACATGTCCAAGGTTTCTATGATGAAAATGAAAAATTAATGCAATTATAGAAACTATCAGTAAATAGAAAGTGATATCATATTTAATTATTGAAAGACTTGCATGTTGAGAGAGGGAGAAACATACCAGGAAAGACCATACCAAGTGGTCACCCAATGCCAAATAAAAATGTAATACCCTGAAAAAAAAATATATATATACAAATATGTATGTAACATTATACAGACTGAGCAAGTTGTGTTTATGTATTTAGTTGTATCGATGTATATATGTATATTTGTATGTAACAATAATTAATGAAAAGTCCATAAATTTAAAAAAGAGCAAGGAGGAAAAGAGCATATGGGAAGGTTTGGAAGGCAGAAAGGAAAGCAGGAAATGAGTTAATGATATCATAATATTAACATACAGAAAATAATTTTAAAAGAATTGAAAAACCTGGTAACATTAATACTCAACTTCTCTCTAAAGTGACATACATACTTACCACGATAGCAACATAATTTCCAGCGCCATTTTAAAAATAACAACCTGGCAAGATGGTTCTAGAGTCCACTTCGAAACGTAAAGGACCTCTTAACAAGCAAGTTTTATAAAGACAGAAGAGATCGTGTGGAGCAAACAAAAGAGATGGGTCACTTGCTCAGGAAGGGTTGACCTTTTAGAGTTTGCTCCTGGAGGAATGGTGTGGACAGTGGCTTGAGAAGGAGCCAAGTCCCAAATGTGTTAAGGGCATCTGCGTGTTTGGGAGTTTTTTTCCTGTACCAGGGTAGTAGCCATGACGGCCCCTCGCTGTGTCAGCTTCTCCCTCTCCTCTTGGCTTCCCCCAGCTCTGTTTGTCTCGCTCTTAGGTCTGGTTAGGCACAGGGGAGGAGCACCGGGAGATGTCAGAGTCTTAGCTTTAGCGGCACCCATGCCTTTTCCGTGTGGTTTCGGTGGAGGAGGCTGCCGTCTCTAGCTCTGGAATGACTCGGACATGGGTCCCATCTGAGCTGACCACCGGGTCCTTAAAAAGGAAAGGACCTGAGTACAGTTAATCTCCCATTCCTGGGCGGCCTAGCCTTGCTATCATTTTATTAAAGTTTAGACTTCAAACTCATTCAAATTCCTGCCTTAAAAAGTCCAGCTAACATCCATGCCCTGGCCTCAAGTAAGCGGCTAAGGGAAAACCCTTAAAACCCATTGTTTAAAGTTTTAACAGAAGAGCTCAGAGACCTATGTACTCTGCCTTCTGAACACATCTAAGACCACAAATCAAAGGAACCCTGTTTTAAATGTCGTTTATCTCCCCAGGCCCCCTTATGTCTTCTCTTAAATAAGCTGAATTTGATGGTCTTATCTACAATTACAGTGTGTTCTATTAATCTAGGGCTTAAAACACAATACTGTAATTTCCTACTCTCAATTATTTTGCCGTTTTAATATTGTTTTTCTTCCATTTCTAAGCCTCTAATAACCCTGTGATAATTGGGACGGCGACATGAAGAGCAGTGGGAGGGCTGTCAGAGCTCACAGCTGTGTGGGTATTTCCTTGATGGGGAGAAATACCGCAACCTGTCCTGCCAAGTGTGCAGGGAAAGGATCATGGGCAGCAAGAGGATGGCCGTAGACGCGGAATGGCTAGACTCTAAGTTAAATGGGGAGGGTTATGCAGGGCACCTTTCCCCGGTGTGGGGCACCAGGGAAGCCCCGAGTGAGTGTGTGATAAAGTCCTGGGGGAATGTGTGTTGTTGACATAGTCATAGCCATGTCAAGGACCAAGGCTCCATGGGAAATTGGCAAAGCTTTTCCCCAGGTCAGGCTTTGAAAGATTAAAGCCTTCCTCTGGTCCAAGTATGAGCATTTGAGATCGACCAGCATGGCAAACCCAGAAACTCCGGCTCCAGCTTCCCAGATGTTTGCAGCCTGAGACTGCTGCCTACAGAGACCTCCTACAGGGAGACCAGATGACTCATAAGAAATGCGCCAAGGTTCTGGGTTGATGCCATTCCCATCTGACCCGACTTTTCTGTCCCTATGTCTGTGTGTCTGTCCTTTCTTCATTCCCTTGCCACACCTTTTCAGGGTTCCGGAACCAAGCCACATGGGACATGGCACTCTGGATCCTGTCTCAAATCATGCTCTGTTCTCTTGACTTGGGATATGAGCAAAGTAGTGTCAAGAATCTTGAGGGATAAGGTATTAGGATTGAATGAAACCAAGGACCAAGGGAAATTTGAAATGAGTTTAAAATTAGAGTAGAGGCCCTCCGACATGGCAGATAGTAGAAAGTCACATAGGAACAAAGATGGCAGTGAGACTGGTCAAAAGAATCCAGTCCTCTTTAGGGCACTGGAGTGGAGGTTAGGGTGTGTGTGTGTTTTAATTTTTTAAAAATATTGCCATTTCATAAGTGTTTTGCATACATGTACCTGTCTGATTCCCCTGGAGGTCGGAAGAGGGCATCAGATCCGCTGGACCTGGTTGGAGCCTACCACATGGATGCCGTCTCTCCAGCTGTGTTTTTTTATAGAGCACCCCGTCTCTGAAACTTTGCAATACAAACAGATGAGACAGATAAAGAGTAGAACACTGTGTGGTAGCACAGTGGTAGATATAGCACTAGAAATTTCTCTAAATCTGTAGACTGTCTAAGGCCAAGAGTGAGTCCTAAAGGACTCTGGATGACAGCTGCGTGCCCGTGGAGAGTCTTGTTTCCGCAGGTCCAGCGCTCTGGTTGAGGAGGTTGAGGAGGAAGCTTTGCACACATGAGGGCTGGGAGTATGTGGGCTCAGTTTCACTGGGAACTTAAAATTTGCTCAAAAAAATAATTAAGAGTGAATGCATCATCCTTATCTTCAGAGACAAAGCATTAGCTGTGCAGAGAAACTGTGAGACTCAGAGAGACCCAGTAAGGTGACTGGCAGGACGGGGTGAGCATGCAGCCTGCTGACACATCAGTGCTCTCTCCTGAAAGAATTGTGCTGGCTCCTCCGCCTGTCCCTGCGCAGGAAACTGGCATGGAGAGGCAGTCAGAGCAGAGGGTCATCAGCCTCACTCCCGGGTTGGCCTATGGATTACTCTGTCCTGTTATCTTATTGGGGTGTCTTTTCTGACGCTGCTCATTAAAGGTTAAAACCGGGGCACATCACCATGGCCTTTCAGGGGCCTGGGTTACCAATGAGCTACACAAACCACAGCCAATTCAAGGTTTTCAGAGAAGCTATGGAACAAGGTGCATATCCACAACCCCCTTGGCGGTAACTCCTGGTTTTATATGCAATGAATACACAGTACAGAATTACCATAGCGAAGATATAGTGGAGACAGAAAGAAACCGAGTTTCACAAAAAATAATTACTGCCATCAAGCTCATATAATTACTTGCTCTGGTTTGTTGAGGCTGCGATCCCATTTTATTTACAGGCAATTTTTTTGATATGGTTTGAACTACACCCGGAGAATAAAAGGCCTGTTTAATTTATTTCCAGGTTGCCCATTTACTCCTGGCTGGAGCTGCAGACCAGCAAGCTATGTGACTGCTGCTGGGCCTGGCTCTGGGCACAGGACCTGCCACTGCCCTTGTCCTTCTTCCTGGAGAAACGAATAAACTCAGGGCTTTACCATCAGGATCCCACTCCGATTATTTTTCTCTTTGACAAATCACTGTTCTCTGGGGCACCGAATCTAAGGGAGAAATCGACTTTTAAAGATTTTGCAAGGAGAGATGAGGGAAGACGGAGTAGGAAGAAAGCAGGCATAGACATTCTTTTAAAGATTCATTTGTATCTCTAGTACCTTTTGTGTATAAATGGCACATGCATGTGGGTGCTAACAGGGACCAGAAGAGGGAATCAGGGTCCCAGAGAAGGAGTTACAGGCAGTTCTAAGTCACCGATATGGGTGCTGGGAAACAAACGGGTCCTCTGGAAGAACTGTGGCGTTTCTTAACCTCTGTGCTTCTCCAGCCCCATGAAACTAGCCTGGGACACACACACACACATACACACACCACTGTACACACACACACGCCACTACACACACACCACTACACACAAACATACACCACTACACACACGCATACACACCACTACACACATATCACCACACACACACACACACACACACACCACTACACACACCTCTGTTCTAACCCCAGGTCTCCTGCTCATAGTCCAGGAGCCATAGCTCATTGCATTTTAGATTCTGTTTCTGGAAGAGGCGATATCTAACTCGGAGGGAAGTTAAGAGAATTACATGGGACATGTGAGCCATCCAGCTGTGAATCTGACACTAGAGAGTGGTGGATTGAATGTTAAATGGAAGATGGATTAAGAATGCCCCCCTTAAGAGCCAAGGGGACCCTGGGGGACAGAAAGGCTGCCATCTCACAGTCGGAAGAGAGAGCAGTCCCTTATGGTGTGAGCAGGGGCTGAGCACACTGTTAAATGTTCTTCAAATCACAGCTGAGAGGCTGTGTGGACACCTGACCCAAGGGCAAGCCTTCTGTAGGCTGGACATTTAGGTATTCTATGAGATTCTAGTCCAAAAGGCTAGTTCAAACCAGATAGATGGATACTTACACAGATGAGCCAAGTAAACACTCTTTGATTGATCCATATGAACCAGCAAGAAGCAGACATTCAAAGAGAAATAGAAATTTACACACACACACAAACACACACACACTACACTACTACTACTACTACACACACTACACACACAAACCTTCACACATACACACCATACACATACACACCACTACACAGACACATACACACCACTATACAGACACATACACACCACTACACACACACATACTACTACACATACACCACTACACACACACTACACACACACTACACACACACTACACACACACCACTACACATACCACTACACACACACTACACATACCACTACACACACACTACATACACACTACACATACCACTACACATACCACTACAACGCACTACACATACCACTACACACACACTACATACACACTACACATACCACTACACATACCACTACAACACACTACACATACCACTACACACACACCACTACACACACACCACTACACAACACACCGCTACACACACACACCACTACACACACACCACTATACATACACCACTACACACACACCACTACATAACACACATACACACCACCACACACACATATACACATACACACACTACAAACACTATACACACACTACATATACCACTACACACACACCACTATACACACACCACTACACATACACACTACACACACCACTACACACACACCACTACACACACTACACACATCACTACACACACACACACACACACACACCTAACCTTCCTTGTGGTAAAAGTGAGAGTGTCACACTAGAGCACTGGAGCTCTCAAGGCTGCTGCAGTGGACAGGTATTTCGTAAGGGGTTTCTTGGACTTGAAATTAGAAAATTTAAAACTTCCTAACATTCTTTATGCTTTTTACTCATTATTATGGTTGTCTACATTTTTTTCTTTTCTTTCTTTTTTTTTTTTTTTTTTTTTTTTTGATTTTCAAGACAGTGTTTCTCCGTAGCTTTTTGGTTCCTGTCCTGGAACTAGCTTTTCTAGACCAGGCTGGCCTCGAACTCACAGAGATTCGTCTGCCTCTGCCTCCCGAGTGCTGGGATTAAAGGTGTGTGCCACCACCGCCCGGCTACATTTTTTTATTCAATAAATAAATAAAGTATTTATATTTTTGTAGCATTAGTTTTTGTAGGCAGAGACTGCTTGCTTGTTTCCCAACTGCTCAGAACTGAATAATCACACAGAAACTGTTTTAATTACAACACTGCTAGGCCTATTAGCTCAGGCTTCTTATTAACTAACTCTTACGTCTTAAGTTAAAGCATTTCTATTTTTTGCAGTTCACAAAAATACCTGGATTTCTAATTTTGTGTTTCCAAATCTCAGATTAATACCTGTCAGGAATTCTGAAACAGTCCTGTAGGCCTGTGAGACTATGCATTGAGTCAGGCATGGTGACACATGCTTGTAATCCCAGCACTTGGGAGGTGGAAATAGGAAAGGATGGAGTCCATATGGCCTGCCCTATGAACCTGAAAACATAATTCTGTACCTGGAAGGTCATTTCAATTGAGAAATATGTGATCTGTCCCATAGAAAGACATGCAGATAAGTTTCAAAAGTTAAGGTAGTTACATTAAGGAAAATATAAATTAAAAAATGGAATTAGTTTTAATTATACATTTTACCCAATATGTTCAAAATATATGTTATTCCATGTATACTCAATATATAAGTTACTAGTGGGGTATTTATGAGTTTGGGTTTTTTGGGGGGTTGTTGTTGTTGTTTTGGTACCAAGTCATCAAAATCCAGTATATATTTTATATTTATACTATTTTGGGTACAAAATGCTCCCTGCAAACATCTCATCTGCATTTAGATTTCATGAAAAGTTCAGTTATTTACAGAGATTCATATGTTCAAGTTGTTTTAAAACACTTTGAAGTTTTCCAGTAATGGATTATTGGAAAGTCACTTTTCTCTAACAATCATATTCACTTCAACAAAACAAGTTCATCGCTTTCTAAAGAATGAGTACAACTCGGCAGAAAAAATAATGGCTTCAAAATTTCTATTCAAGTAAGTGGACCATAACCTCTCAATCAATTTATTTCAGACATTCGACATAAATTGAAAAGGAACCCTAAGTCTGCAAAAAATCAACAAAACAGACTTCAAATTTTCTTTTTTTGAGGCATAGTCTCACTGCGTAGCCCTGGCTGACCTAAAACTCATCCTGTAGACCAGGCTGGCCTTGAACTCAGAGGTCTGCCTGTCTCTGTCTCCTGAGTGCTGGGAATACACGCATGGACACCACCATGCTCAGCCAAGTTTGCTTTTTGTGTTCAGCATCAGTAGGCTGCTGCTTCAGTCAAGACCTTCTGCGTGCGGATTCATGCTAGACACATAAACAATCATCGTTATTTGCTTTTATTATAAAGAGTTTCAGTTCTAATGTAAATCTGCATGAAGAGAAAAAGTCTATACCACTTTACAAGAAAGCTAAGCAAAAATATGTTCATGAATGGAATTAGAATTTCAACCATAATTAAAATATAGATTTTAATTTCACATAACTGGTCCCTCTGTCATGATGGGTGAAATTCTTACATGGCAAGTATCAAAGAGTCAAGTTGTTTTCTATGCAGTTTACATGCATAGAAATAGGCACTGCAGTTTACAAATAGGCATTTCTTTGTAAATCTAGAACTTTAAAACTGAGTCTGTTTGTATGAGCGTTTGCCTGCATGTATGTATATGTAGCAGGGTATGTGACCTGTGCTTACATGGGCAGAAGAGGGCACCTGATCCCTTGGAACAAGAGTTACGGATGGTTGGGAGGTACCATGTGGGTGCTGGGAACCCAGCCGGGACCCCCTGCAAGAACAAGCCCTCTTAACCACTGAGTCATCTCTCCAGCTCCTAAATTTGGAACTTTTGAGGTGAAATGTACAGAAAAATTAACAGGATTGTACCTTTTATATTCTACAGTTCATCAAGTTAAAGAAAAATATTTGTTAAGCAGAGGAGAAGCAACAATTCTAATATCCTAGGGTAAAAGAGCAGAATTTAAATTAAATTCTTCCCTGTCTTTTATTTTTTTGCTCCTTTTGTCTTCTCGGTCGTCAGCTAATTGATGCTGCTCACCCATGTTTGAGGGCAGACATCCTGCCACTCACATGCCAGCCTTGAGAACACCATCACAGTTTCACCAAAACTAATGCCTTGTCAGTGTGCTGGCTGGTTTTGCCAACTTGACGCAAACCTAGACATAACTTGGAAAAAGAAATTGAAAAACAAATTCATCTCTCAAATTGACCCATGGGTAAGCCTGTGGAGCATTTTCTTGATTAATGATTGATGTGGGAGGGATTTCTCACCCTAGTAGAACGAAAAATTCTAGGGTACATACAACTGCGAAAAGGACCAAACATCGTAGGTAGTACCTACGATGCAACTGTGGGTAGTACCACCCTTGGGCAGGCAGTCCTAGGAAGAACAAAGACAGTAGCTGAATCTGAGTCAAGAAATAAATCAGTGAGCAGCAGTCTTCTCTTCTGGGGCTCCTGCTTCAGCTCCTGCCTTAGGATCCTGCCCGGCATTAGTTCCTGCCTTGGTTTCCCTCAGTGATGGACTGTTACATAGGATATGTGAGCCAAATAAACACTTTGTTGTTGTTGTTCCTGAGTTGCTTTTGGTATTTATCAGAGCAAGAGGAAGCTAACTAAGGCAGCCAGCTGTCTAAGTATCATATAGTCCAGTCAATCAGCAGCAAACTAACCATCACACTGCTCTGTCTCCCAAAGCGTGCAGGCTCTCCTCTGTCCCCATTGTTCTGAGATTCCACAGGGACAGGCCCTGGAGTGAGCCTGGCTGAATTTTAGTCTAGACATTTATGTTTTTCTATTCTAAGAGAATTTCTTAAACTTTTCCTTTGATGATTTCTTCACTCCCTGTCTTCTTTCTGAATTTTTTCTTATCTGGGTGGTAGGGCTTGCAGATTGATCGCTTTCTTCACAAAGTATGTATTTTTCTTAGCTGGGTGTGGTGCACACACTTTTCATCCCAGAGCTTGGGTGGTAGAAGCAGGGAGTTTTAGGTCAGCCTGGTCTACATAGTGAGTTTCAGGTCAGACAGGGATACATATATAGTATGACACTATCCCCATGTCAAAAAATTATATATATACACATATATTTCTTATTTTTCATCTCTGCCTTTTGATTCTAATGCCCAATAGATTTTTTTCCCTTAACTTTTTAATCCTTCTGTTGAGTCTTTCATCTCTGCCTTCATGATCTTAAGTCATTTAGTTTTGAACCTGTCTTTTAGGCTCTTGGTTTTGTTTCACAGGAACTACACAGCTACTAAGCATAGTTTTCTACTTGTATGGTCTCCTCCTAACTCCCTCCTTCCTATTTGCTGTGGAAGGTTACACCAGAGGCTTCCTACCACAGCTTGGTGAGCCTTTGCTGTTCAACATATCTACAGAGAGGGCCCTTAACCATTGCCGTGGCTGTTGAGAACCATCCTGCAGGCTTCAGCAGGAGGCAGGACTGCTGTGTGGAGCTGGGGACCAATCTGAAGTCCGTCCAGTTATCATACAGCTTTCCACCACCCTCCCCATTCTAGCCTTCCCTCATCTACGCTTCCAGAGGGTTCCCAGCCTCACCAATTGGTGGTTCTTCTGAGCAGTCTGTAGTGTACAGTCAGGCTATTCATGGTTTCTCCAGTGGCTATCTTGTGTAGTGTACAGTCAGGCTATTCTTGGTTTCTCCAGTGACTATCTTCCAGTCCATCTTCTTGCCCACCTCTGGAATGATGTTGGTGTCCCCTGCCCCGCTCTTCAGTTTTACACTATGATGCCTTTTAAATTTTGTCTGTTCATTATTTTAAAATATTTATTTTATGTGCATTGGTATTTTGCCTGCATGTTGGTGAACCATGGGCATGTACCCGCAGAGACCAGAAGAGGGCATTGGATTCTCTGGAGTGGGAGTAACAAATGGTTGGGAGACACCATGTGGGGGCCTGGGAACAGACCCCATGAATTCTGCAAGAACAACACATACTGTACTCTTAACTGCTGAGTCGTCTCTCCAGTCCCTGTATTTCTTTTTCATTTTTAAGTAATATTTGGGATGGAGAGAAGATTAATAGATAAATTCAACACATCATTTAAACCTGAAGTCCTGATCATGTTTTATTTGAAAATATTTCAACAAATACTTCTTCCAGATAGCAATCCACTCTGTTGCATTTGGAATAATATTTGGTTAGCAAGGCCATATTTTACCATCTTCATAAACTGTTATTTTTATGGCACTCAAGGTGACCTTTGAGGTGACAGAGGCAATTCATCACCAGGAAAAATGGGACTTGATCTTAGTACAAAGTCACAGGTTTGGGTCTTTTAAAGATTTGATTTCCACAGAATAGTAAAGGTTTGCTATCTGGGTGAAGAAATGGTATTTGCCTCAGAAATCCAACTGGGAAAAGTGTGGTGGCTGTCTATAGGGATGAGGGCTGCTGGCTCTCCAGCAGGGTTTGGCTTAGCCACCGACTGCTTTAGGAACAAGAGAACTACTCAAGTTCAACAAAGAGACTGATTGCATGTCTCCTGACCTTTGTGTGTGTGTGTGTGTGTGTGTGTGTGTATGTTGCTAGTCTGAACCCATATGCACGCCTAACCACTGAGCAACATCCCAGCCCTTGCCAGGAGCCTGCTGGATCAAGTTTTCTTGTTTCTAAAGAAAGAGGCTTGCATATGGAAAGAGACATCTGTCAGTGCCCTGGATACTGTTGTTTCTGGATGTCCTGCCCAGGGCTGTGGCAGCCATCTGGCAGGCGGTCTTAGTATCCCAACAGAAACGCGACAGCCAAGGAAAAGAACAGGAAATAAAGAGTGTGCTCTAATAACATTATTGAGCCATGGATTGGCCTGATCTTGGGCTTTGCCCTGCTGTGAACTCTAGTTATGGATGAAGATATATGTCCTTGTTTCTGAGCCAATTCAAGCCAGGGGTCTTCCATTGTTTGTAGCTGAAAGCATCCCTAGTTCCATGTGCTGCCAAAGTGCAAGCCACATTCCTGAGCAAGAATGTACTCGTTTTTCAAAAGAGTATGTAGAACTGCTGATTTATGGGCTCCACTCAGATCATGAAAATTGGTTCAAGAAGAATGTGTTTAATATCTGAGCAGATAATGAAGGAACACTTGACTTGCACTTGGTTGGGCTTGAAGGCTACATTTCCGCAGGATTTTATTTCATTGCTCTGCATCTGCCTTTCCATCAGACAAGATTCTGTCACCATTCCCCACTTCCTCGGATCTTAGTGAAAGGGAACTAAAGCAGAAAGCGGAAAGTGGCGAAATGAGATTTCATCAATAATTAGGATGGATGACGCTATTATTTTTAATTGCTTGTATCGGTTTTATTATTTTTTTGAGGTTATCCTTTCGATGGGATTTCTTGTCTGAAGATGATTCCCAAAAGCATTCATTCAGTTTCAAGGCTATAAATTATCCCATAAAAGAGAGAGAGAGAGGGGAAATAAAAACCCATTTCTTATAATGAGCCAGCATTATCAGGAAATACCTGGTGCCGGGTGGTGTATGATGGGCCAAGAACTAGATAAACAAATGTTTTAAATTAGGTGTGTTAATCCCAATGGCGAGAATAAGACCACTATCACAATATGAGCTAAATTTAAAGCAAGATTGATTTTTATTGATTTTTATTGGGGTGCACCCAAGAACTGGTCAGCAACTGCCTCCCAAGTCGGGTTAAAGAGAACAGCCTCGAATTCATCTCTCAGGCTCCTTTTAAGAAGTAAAACCACAATAGTTTTACAGAAGAGAAACAATTGGACAACAAGGAAATGCAATAAAATCTTTAAAAAAAAATTATGTGGCCATCCTCCATGTGATTAGGGAGGGGTCAAGGAGTCAGGGAGGGTCTGGGTATTCTCAAAAACAGATCAAGGTCATAGGTTGGGGAAGGTCAGGTTCCAGGAAACAGAGAGTAACTCAACTCCCACAGTAAATGAAAACTTATTTTTAAAACACAGCATAAAGACTTCTGCCTTCAAAATGGAGTCAGGCGGGTTCCCCAGGTGTCTGACTGCATGAGGGATAAAGGCCTAGGCTTTGAGGGTAGAGTAGGTTCAAAGCCTGGCTCAACCACTGGTTAGATGAGTATGGTGAATAACTCACCTGGTCTCCCTGTGCCTCCAGTTCACTCTCTTGTCAACCGAAGACAAAGCCTGCCTCGCAAGTTCTCGGGGATGAAGTAAATGAAGAATGCAGGAAGTGTATCTCCCATCGCCCAGCATCCACTCAGACCATTTTCTCCCTGTCTCTTGGGCTCACTCTGATCCTGGAAAGCATTTTGTCCTCTAATATTTGGATCCGTTTGTCTTTCTGTTGCAGAGTTCTCAATTTCAATCTTGGGACTCTTGCCTACTCCAAGGCCATCCACTGTTCATCCCAATAATGCATTTCTGTTCCATGTTTCTCCAAAGTTCTTCTGTCACTCAAACAAGCTCTAGACAAAGGGGCCAGGAGAAAGCAAGTCTTTATTATTATTATTACTATTATTACTTTGTTATTTTTAGTTATTTGGATGGAATGTGTTGGGTTGGGAGTTCTTGGAGGGTCAAGAAGTCCCCTTTGCAAATGATGTCGCTAGACCCTGAACACACAAGAAGACACAAGGAGATAAGACAAACGAGCCTGGAAAGAGGTGACACCAAGAGGAGAGGAGACGACTTTGAGACCACAGAAATGAATTTTGAGTTCCCAGTAGACCACATGACAGGAATAGGGACATGGCTGTGCAACGGAGAGGGGTGAGTGCTGCCAGCTTCCTGCCACTGTAACAAATGCCTTGAATAAATCAACTTAAATGGAAGAAAGGTTTCTTTTGGCTCACACATTCTGAGGCACAACACACAGTTGATGGCCATCACCCTAAGTGCTCAGGGCCTGTGGTGAGCACCACAGCAGAAGTATACGGCCGAGGAAACCTGTTTACTTCATGCAGGTCCGGAAATGAGGAGAAGTCAGAGGTCACAGTACCCTTTGGAGAAATGCCCCCAAAGACCTAGCTTCATTCCACCAGGCCCCACCTCCTAAAAGCACCATTACCTCCCCAAATCAGCACAGCCTGGTAACTAAGCCCTTAGCATATGGGTCTGGGTGGGGGGGCGGGCATTCAAATTTCAAATCTAATAGAAGGGAAGGAGAGAGCACAAGCAAAGCCACCATGCCCTTCCCTTCCCAGAAGCTGACACAGCCAACAAGCACTGTGGACACGGAAGACACAGGCGCTCAATCTTCATCCTGCCCATCCATCTGCTCACTGCAAGGCTCTATCACAGTGATGCTCATCTTTGCCGTTCCCCTGGGATTTCTGCTCACTGCCCCATCCCTCTGTGTGAATATCATTCTTGTTCAGATGCTCACAGCGTGTAGCCTGATGACCACAGATGCAGGCCTGAACTCCTGAAGTTGCAGAATCAATGACCATACCTCTCCCCAGGGATGTCTTGTTTCCTTTGTGCCAGTGAGAATGGAGAAGATCCGCTCACCTTTAAGAGCTCACTCAGTGACTACCTCCCAAAAGAAGTGAGAAGACTATATGAAGAAGTGTAGCTGGACAGCTGGACCCTTCCCACAGCCTTAGTTCAAACCCTCCTACCTCAAGGTGAGGTCATCACCTCGTGGATGCCTTGTGTGGACTGTGTACTCTGAGACACTACCTTCAAGCTGGGTGTCTGGTCTCTCGGAGATGCCAAGACCCGCTTCCTCCACATCTAACAAGGGCAGCCAGCAGACTCCGGTACACAGTGCGAAGTGAACCAGGTCCTCAGTTCTTCAAGAGATATGGCTGTGTTTGGGAGACCAGCCAGCTGCTTCCTAAGGATGTGCTGTGGTGACTCATGGCCAGCTTCCAGGAGAGAATAAGCCAGAATCTATGGCCAACATTTAACAATAGCAGCAACACTGTCTCCTAGAAATGATGGACGTCACTGCCTCCAGAGGAAAAGGAGGTGGTCCACCCAGCTGCATCCTACCGCAGGCTCCCTTCCTCTCAGGTGGGCAGCAGAGTGAGCGGGAGGAGCTGATGTGTGGGTGAAAGGTTGCCATTTATTCCACAACCAGGGAACCTGTAAGTGTGTTGTCTCTGTGTGGCCTTCTGAGCCTTGGGGCCCTCGGGAAATGAAATGAGACTGTTGCGTTATGCAATCCCTAAGTCTCTTCAGAGTTCAGAAAGTCCTGAATGCTGAGTCTTCCAGAGATCTTGCCATATCCTGGAGGTGTTCCAAACCCAGAAGCTCAAAGTACACTTGAAAATTAAACCCAGGGAGGCACGCTTCTTCTTGAATTTTCTCTCAGCTGTAGTCAAAGATGGCCTCACATCCTGGCCACCGCTGGCTTAACTTCTCTCATTCGCCACTCCCTAATGGTCAGAGCCTTGGCTGACATTGGGATCTCTAGGAAAGAGGGCACTGACAGACCTTCTCCTGATGTCACCTTGATGTCTGGGCATCTCACAAGAGACCTTGCTTTAAAGATGGAGGAGTGCAAGGATAGTTCAAAGAGTCACCAGCAGCAAAGGCAGGGTGCGACACCAGTGGCCTTTTACCTCTTCAAACGCGCCCTTCGTTGTTGCCTTATCTCCTAGCTCCACTGAACACTGATGTCTCCTACTCCATCTGACCAGAATAGAACTCATCGCCGTGACCCCTGCAAACATGCCCTTCCTTCCTTGCTCTCCACTTCAAAGCCACCACAAGACTCATCCCTGCCCTTTCTAGCATCTCAACTCTTTTCCTATCTGAAGGAAATTCAGGTTTCAGGATACTTCCGCATCTGCCCCCACTGTCTGGGGAATATGTATATAACATGGCGTGAAAATGAAGACCGTAGCTACAGGACTTCAGTTCCTGAGCGCAGCACAAAGGCTAGAGAGTATTCATGCTGCAGGGGCGGGTGCACGTTAGGGTTGTTCTTTTGTGGTGGGGGGGCAGGGTTCATGGACCAGGCTGGCCTCAAAGTCACAGAGATCCACCTGTCTCTCTCTCCTGATTGCTGGGACCAAAGGTGTGAGCCACCACTCCCAACCCATTACGGCTGCTTTTCTGGAGTGTCCCTATTCCAGTCTCTCCTTGTTCCCATGTTTCTCCTCAGTTTGCTTTTCCAGCCTTCCCATTGACTGGTGCCATCTGCTAATCACACAGCAAGTAAACCCCTTTCATTCCTTGAGATCCAGAGTCTGTGTTCACTGTTCTCAAGTCAATCCTGATTAGTGTCCTCCCCTTCCCCACACACCCCAGGTTGGTGGACTGCGAGTCCTTCCTGATTTCCCTGTAACATTCACAACACTGCCCCTCAGGCCCGGTGGTTCTACCGGACCTGTCACCCACTACCACACCAAACAGGCCTGGACTACACACATCTGTATTTCTGCTGTCCCATGGGCGGGTCCTCTGGTCCCAGGATATTCTTCATCAGGGCCATCTGCTTTGGTCAAACTTCAAAGTCCAGGGACAGACTAACATCCTTCTCCCCCTCCCCCAGTAGAAGGAGATGGAGAAACCTGGAGGCGGAAAGGGCTGAGTGAGTCTGTGAGGAGAGGGGCGAGAGAAGGCAGGTGTGAGACAGGTGTGGCTTGAATACTCCCACGAGGCCTTGTGACTGCACCCGCTTCTCCACTCATGCCACTGATCCTTATTTTTCTGTGCTCAGATCAATGAAAACATATTAATTAGCCTTTAAATGGAAATAAATTAACTTTAGAAGATGCAGTTTTATCTTGCTTTTATGGCAACCAAGTTCCCAGAGGATGCGTTAATTGATTTGAAGTCCAAATCAGACTAATGCACTTGGGCACGTTGCCCAGTGGGAGTTAGCGGTGACTCCTGCAAAGGAAACAGCCTTATGCCCACTGGTTTTACACATTTTTATCAACTGCGGAAGAGGTGAGCACAATTATGGGTGGAGAAAGTCCATTAGCACCACGTCCTTTGTGGGCTAGTAAATATTTCTTGAGCAGCTACTGTATTCAAACACTGGGTGCAGCGCTGCTGTGCAAGGCTGGACGATCAGCTTTGGCCCTGTGCACCCTGAAATGCCTCCTCCAGGTTTCTAGAGTATCATCATCCTGCTCTTCCAAAGGTCCTGAGTTCAATTCCCGGCAACCACATGGTGGCTCACAACCATCTGTAATGAGGTCTTGTGCCCTCTTCTGGCCTGCAGACATACACACAGATAGAATATTGTATACATAAAATAAATAAATAAATATATAAATAAATAAATATTTTTTTTTTAAAGTGGCCAGCTTGACCGGCCTTGCTCCCTTCCACCTCTCCAAGCTGCTCCTTCCTGAAGACACAGTCTTGTGTGGGGAGCTAGACTCAGGGTCTGTGGAAATGGTTCTAGTAGCTTCCTTGGTATTGTCATTCAGTGCTGCCAGATTTAGCAAATCCAAATACAAAACACCTCAATGCATTTGAATTTGAAGTAAGCTGCCCGTTTTAGTGTTGGCTCCATTTGATAGTTGGAACACGCTATACTTACAATCCCTTACCTGGGTGCCTGTGTTCTACCTGGCAATGCTTCCTCTCCCACCCCAGAGAGTTACCCCCGTCTGAAGTAGTGCCTACCCTGTGGGAGTACAGAAGCAGCAGCCTCCCACCTGAAGAGCGGCCCAGAGGAGTCTGCCCACAGCTGTGCTTCCCAGAAGTGGAAATCAGCTCCACCATCTGCTTTGGAGGATTGGTGACTTTTTGTTCTAGTTGTGGTAAAATTTCTAATGAAAGAAACTTAAGCAAGAGTTTATTTTGGCTCACATTTGGAGGAGAGGATCTATCAAGACGGGAAGTTGTGATGGCAGGAGCGTGAGGTGGCTGGTCAGTTTGTGTCTATAGTCAGGAAAAAGGGGGACACGAGTGGATGCTGATACTCCATGGGATTTCTTTTGTTCCTCCTGTGTACTCAGCCTAAGTATCCTGGCCTATGAAGATGCAGAGTAGGTTTTCCCCAGTTAAACCTCTCCAGACGCATCCTCAGACATGACCAGAGGTGTGTCTCCCAGGTAATTCCAAACCCAGACGCATCCTCAGGCATGACCAGAGGTGTGTCTCCCAAGTAATTCCAAACCCAGATGCATCCTCAGACATGACCAGGGATGTGTCTCCCAGGTAATTCCAAGCCCAGCTGAGTTGACAATGAAGCCTAACCATCACAGCTGGGCACTAAGATGCATCCTAAGGAGGATGCAGATGAAAGAAGCCTAGTCCCACCCAGAGGGACCCAGAGAGCAGTGAAGGAAGAGTCAAGTATTCAAACATTGTCATGCAAGGCAGAAAATAAAAACAAGTAGACAGCAAAGGAACACAGAGAAGAGACTGCATTTAGGTTGGTGGATGGGAGTCTTGCAGGTGAGGTAGGTGGCAATCCCGGTAGGCAAGATTCATACCACGTACGTGAAATGGTCACTGTGTTCCCACAGCACTGGTATGTATCTCTGAGGCCCTTCAGGATCTGGATGTCGTGACAGAGCTCCTGGAAGCCCCCAAGAAATCAGTCTCAGTTGACTTTGCAGATGAAATTTTGGGCTAGCCATGACCCAGGAGAGAGTCTAAAACTATGACAGAAACATTTCAGAAAGGGTATTGCCAGACGGGGCACAAGACGTTCACACCATCATACAAGGTGCTTGTGTGTTTAGAGATGCAGCTAGATGCTAGGGCTTGTGGTGGGTGTAGACTGGGATAGCCACCACAAAGGTCTATCATGGGCAAGGTAAGGGAACACTTAGCATCCCAGGGTGCTCTCACTTCTATTTGAAAGCTGGGACACCTGTTCTTGCTGGAGGCAGGCTTCCTGCCAAGGGCCTGCCTCGACACAGTGATTTCTCCTGACACTTGGGAGACACTGTGCCAATGAAGGAATACCAAGCGCACTCGTTTTCAATAGTTAGCCACCTGAATTTTGAACAGTTCGCATTTCAGAGCCTGCTTTATGCTTGCTGCATTGAATGAGGCCCAGGAAAGACTTCTCATTCATTGCTTCTACATTAACAAGAGTAAGTGCTTTCCAGAAGGCAAACATCCACAGAGCAATAGCTGAACCCAGCCCTGATAACGCCCTGAAGGTAACCGGAGGGAAAAAGTAAGTCATGTTTACATTGCCTGTTTGCTGAGCAAGTAGCCAAGACAGCCTTCTCTGGGGACTGGTGGAGGGACTCTTTGGCATGTGACAGTGCCATGGGAATGGCCCAAGAGTCAGAAGTGGTACCCAGAGATGCCCAGAGCTGAGGGCTCTGGAGACAGAATAGTCGATGGTTAATTAATGCTCCCAAGCAAGGCAGACAGATGGCTCCAGCTGCCTCCAAGCTGGTCTATTAGCAGGGCTAGGCTCCCCTTACAGGCCATGGCTCAGTGTGGAGCTGTCAGGAAATGTTTTTGAGAAATTCAAGTGACATCACTAAGTGGATACACACACCAGGAGCTAGTCAGCCTGCCTCTTTTCTCCTCCTGCTCTGAGGGAGTAATGCGTGACAGGGCTCCTGTGTTTCTGCAGGAACTTAATCAAAACTGGCTGCCAGATAGAGCCAGCCTGCGTGTGTGCCCTTTCAAGGCAGGTAGGAGCAGCTCCCAGGTCCTCCTAGGTCCACTGCCCCATGGAATCACCCCCTTAGACTCTTCTGGATCCCCGGAGAACAGAGAGCCTGAGCCTTTACCTCCCCTTATTCTTGGTAGCAGGGGCTCTTCCCAGCCCTCCCTGCCTGTCCCATCTGCTTGCCTGAGCGCTATCCCCCTTTCTGAGCCCGCTATCCCCTTTCTGAGCCCGCTGCCCTTAGGATCTGAACCTCCCCTTGTTTTAGTCTTCCCTGGGCCTCCATTACCAGGTCTAGCAAGCCATAGCTGTACACAAAGTGACACTCTTATCATCAGACACTGTTGTCACTGCAAGGGCCTGACCCTCTACACCCCCCCTCCTTCTCCCGCCCCTCTCTTCCTACCAGGAGGCTTCACTGGAAACCACAGGAAGGGGTGTGGTGACTGTGGCTGCCCAGCTGAGAGCTAGATTGGGGGAAATCAGGAAGTGCAGGCTCCCTTCCAAAGCAAATTGGAAAGATCCGCAGCGGCCAGGGCACTGGACAAACAAGAGTCCCCAAATGCGAGAATAACAGAGGCTGTTTCATTTCTACAAAAAGTTGAAACTTTTGTTTTGAAACACAATACTACCAATGAGGACAAATCATCTTACTAGTTTTTATAATGCATGGGAAGGATCAAGGACGGAGGTCAAGAAATGAGAGGGAAGCCTCCCTCCTTCTCTCTGACCCCATAGACCCTCTTACCAGAGGCAAAGTGTGAACAGTGTCTGAGGCCAGCTAGGGTTGAAAACGTGAAACTACACATTCAACAAAACTCAACAGTGTTTGGGATGGCAAGGAAGTGCGTGTGTGTCTGTGTGCATGCATGTGTGTGTGTGCGCGCACGCTCCTAGATTGCACACACGCATGTGTGTGAGGGTAAGCCTGAACCATAGATTACTAATACAGACTCTTCTCCTGACTGCCTGGGCTCAGGCTCTAGCTCCTTTCCTTCTGCGTGCTAAGTCTCTGACAGTTGACTCAAGTTTTGTTCCTCAACTGTATCGTTTGTACAATATGAATACTAATGGAAACTCCCAGTCTTTCTGGTAGTTTTCCAGTTCATGAAACATTGGTAAACTCACAAAGGGTTAGCATTCTGTGCACACACGCCCGTCAGTCAGTTCACCTCCTTCTAGAACTCACGGTGACGGCTACAGGCAACATGCATATGAACCACTGTGTTGTGTGGTGCACACTGCTGCCCTCGGGGGCTGATTATCCTCTAAAGAGACCCAGAAACTAACGTGCGGAGACTTGTCCAAGGGCCTAGAATCTGGAAACAGTAGTGGTAGGGAAACACCACCTGTGAGGCCTCTTCAGGCTCTAAGACAGTGATTCTCGTTCCCATTCTGGCCCCTTAGGGGTGGGAATGAGAAGGGAATGGGATTGAATGACCCTTTCACAGAGGTCGCCTAAGACCATCAGAAAACACAGATACTTACATAACGATTGATTAACAGTAGCAAAATTACAGTTACGAAGTAGCAATAAAAACAATTTTATGGTCAGGGGTCACCACAACATGAGGAGCTGTATTAAGGAATCACAGAATTAGGGAGGCTGAGAACCAATGGCCTAGAAACTGGAAGCGGTGGACCTGAGGAAATGCCCACCTGTGATGCTTCCCCGAGCTGCAGAAGATGTCCCCCAACAGGGAGCGCTGAGCCTGTGGCAGCTGGCAGAGGGGGCTTTCACAGACTAATGTTTTCCCCTACCCCTTGTGATTTTGAGGTGGCCACAGGCACAGTAAGACACCTCTTTTTCCCAGGCCGCAGGAGCCATAAGCACGCTTAGGAACGCCCCACTGAGATGACACAGTTTCAATCCTGTGTATCTGACAATTATACTTGAAATGGTGTATCACTTTTCTTCACAGTTAAGTGAAGTCTGCACACAGCGTAGGAGATAGAAACAAACAGAAAACCAGACTCAACAGCAGCAAGTAGAAATGCTTTCAGTTTTCTTGGGGTTCCCCAAGGAAAATCGCCACTAACAAAACTCACACGCTGGTGACTCTCCTCAGGCCCCCAGCTTTAGACAACAGCCGGCAAGCATAAGAAATGCACCAAAATTCAACGGTTGTTGGTGACAACGATGTTTAACCTGTTTGTGACTTTTGACCTTAGGCAACAGTGGGACCTCATAGCTTTAAAGGCTGCTTTTTATTTTAAAAATGAAGTTGGAACCCCTATCCACTGGACGGAATCCAACAAAGTTCTCAGAAACGTGGGCTTGGCCCCTGCGTCTGGAAATGCCTCTGCCTCGGTCCTCCTTGATGTTGTTATCAGTGGATTCTGCTATCAGGAAGACAAGCTTGCTCTAGGGTTTCAGCAGCTGCCACTGTGCGTGCGTCACAGAAGCCAGGGAGCACCAGAAACAGAGGCAGATAGGCTGCGGCTGCAGTGCCAGGCATTGGGTGTGAGGGAGGCTGTGTGTGCTCAGGCTGTGGGAGCGGCCTGATGTCACTTAGGGGGAAAAGAGTCTGAGGAGGCTGAGCACTCGGCCTTGCAGGGCTGGAGGAGGTGGGGGTCTGAGGGGGGCTGTGGGGTAGGGTGGTGATGGGGTGGGGGATGGCTTACAGCCTGTTGGGCAGCAAAATGGCTGAGAGAAGGAGGTCTCGCAAGAGGATGAGTGCAGCTAGGACACAGAGCTGGATATATTTGGGAGTCTCCTTGGCCATGAGTCTGTCCAGTCGTGGGAAGCAGAGGAAGGCAGCTTTGAGCCCAACAGTGCACGTCTGCCTTAAGGGTCTCATCAGATTGGTTACTAGGCTGGAGTATGGTTTGAGTGCCCCTCGCCGTTTGGCGTGGTAGAGAATTAAGAGGATGGTGATCGAACCTATTGTTTGCAGAGGTGGGGCCTTTAGGAAGTTATTAGAAATAGCTAAGGTCATGGCAGAGCCTGATTAGGAGTCCTAGTAGCTTTACAAGAAGAGAAAAAGGTCAGATATGCGCCATGCTGTATTGTCACAGGATATCTGGGCTGTACTGGGATTCCATCATCAAGAAGGCCATCATAGACAATGGCCCCAGGCCTTATATTTTGGCTATAGCTGCGACCAAAATAAACCTCATTTACTTATAAAAATAGCCTGCTTCTGATATTTGTTACAGTAGCAAAGCAATGGATTAATATCAAATACCCAAGGATTTCCTCTTTTCCTAGAACCCAAGAACACAACCAATGAATGAATTTGGGATGGCACTCTGGCTTCTTTGGGATGCCCCGCTTCTCTATCCAAACCTGGCAGGCGATGTGGAGACACCTATCACCCTCCCCACGTGCATTTCACGAGCCTCTACTGGAGTTACATGCAGGTGGATGGGTCATTTCTATCCTAGAGAATGTTCTAGTCTCCAAATGAGGACCATGTTGACTTCAGCTCTGGATCATGGTGCCCCAGTGCATTATGGGAGCTTAGATGGTAAAGGGCTACAGGTGCTCAGCTTAAAGACTCAGACCAGCTGGTCCTCCAATACCAAGTGGTCAGTCCTGAGGTCATGTGCATACAGGTAACAGTACAGGGACTGAGCAGGTGCATTTGTGTATTAAGGAGTGTGTGTAGGTGTGTGTGTGTAGGTGCGTGCGTGCGTGTGTGTGTGTGTGTAGGTGCGTGTATGTGATAAATAAAGAAAAAGAGGCCATGAACTTGAGCATGAAGAAGGAAGTATATGGTAGAGGTTAGAAGGAAAAGGAAAATAATATAATTACATAAAAAATTTAAAAACAAAAATTATTACATTAAGAAAGATACCCAGGCTTGCCTGTTTGTTCCTTGTGTGTCTAGGACACCCAGGCAACGGTCATGTGCCCTGTTCCATGTGTTCACTGCAGCCTAGGGTGGCAGTTAGATACACTTGGCATCTCCCAATGAGCATACATCTCCCAACTTTGGGAACTAAGAGTATCTAGGATCAGATCTGGGTCAGACGCGAACTGGGCGTGTCACTTAGTGGTGATGAGTTTCTGCTTTGAGGAGTGGAATCATGGGTAACTTTCACCCAAATGTATTCAAGGAAAACATTGGACTAACTGTGGAGTTGGGAAGCAAGGCTCAACATGAGCCCTGTCAGTGACAAGATTTGCTGAGAAGAAAGAGGCCGTAGTTTTTAGTAGATCTGTAGTGTCCACGGCAGAACGGGTACTGTCCAGTGTGGACACTAATCTTCTGGACCTCACTGTGTAGAGACATGGAGAAGAGAGCCACAGGAGAGCAACCAGGAAGGCAGTATGAATTGAAGACACCTCCAGAGGATCAGGAGTTGAGGGCCCTGAGAAGAGGGGAGACAGAAAAGATGTGGACGGATGAGGGGCACATTCTCTGTCCTTTCTGTGGGCCACTCTCTAGGAGAGACTCTAGATGTTTCTTGTGCTCCCCAGAAAGCTAGGTCTAGGAGGAAGCGACAGGGAACTAGATCTTAGCTCCCACAGTTTGAATGAGATCACTGCTAAGGTCTTGTCTCCTCCAGATGCTCATTCTTGATGCCTCCCCCATCAGTCACGAATCAAGAAAATGTCCCCACAGACTTGCCTACAGGACCATCTCTGATGGAGGCATTTTCTCAACTGAGGTCTCCCTTCTCAGATAGCTACAGCTTGTGTCCAACTGCAGCAAAGCCACCAGGACAGCTCTTAAAGAGAGAATAGAAAGGATATAGTTTTCATAGTTTAAATTTGCTAAGTCTCTGGTTCCATTTACCCTGCTCACAAACAAAACAAAACGCATTCCTAATTCCTCCATGCTCTTCCCGCTCTCCCGTCACTCGCCCACCGCTTGGCGTTCGTTTTCTCCTCACCAACAACCAATATTTGGTGTAGGGTGGTCTCATAGGCAAGCAAGTGAATACATTTAGAAGCACACGGCCACCATGTGTCACAGATGACAGTAACAGGTCCTTAATGAGCTAGTCAACAACTCAGAGCGTACGTTTCATTCTGTAAACTAGAACAGCCCAAGCGCCTGCTCTTTAGGGGTGTAAGGGCTAAGGGTGACAGTGGAGGAGAACGCAGTAAATGCCCCCTAACAAAGTTGTGACCCCTCTGCGACCCTCTCACCTGCAAAGCTGGCCAGTGGCTCAGCTGTTAGGGTTAATAGAGCATGACTTCCACAAGAAACACCTTAGCCGCCTTGCTCAGTTGAGGAGAACAAATTACCCTGCCTGCAGTTATTTGGCCTTGTATTAGACCAGTGGCTGTCAGGCTGTGCTAGTCTTGAGAGATTTCCACCTCACAAAACATCGGCTCGCACTGTCTGGAGTGGAAGTGCTGGGGCAAAGTGACTTACTCGGTCATTCTCCTGGACAAGGAAGTAACCACTGGGTGTTGAACACTCAGAACTTACTGGAATGAACCCCCATCTGTCCGGCACAAACTGTAAGGTAGAGATTGATGCATAATTTATTGAAGCAAATTAAAATGACTGCCCATTAATTTATTAAATGAAACCAGGAGCACCCAGGCACACGTGTACAACAAAGCCACATCAAAGAACCCAGGCCTGTGGGCTCGGCAACGCCTCAGAACAGTGTATGCCGCCACTTCACCAGGACACGGAACCGAGTGGCAGCTAACACCGGGGTATGAAGACACCTGCCTACCACCATCAGGCCTTCTGGTAAATTCACCGAGGAATCTCAGGCGAGGGACTCCTCCTTTTGTCCCCAGGGCTTCAGTGCATCACAACAGCCCCCTTAACTACCCACTGGAATTGCCCTGCCTCGGCAGCTCACCTCTGAGGAGCTCAGTGACTAGTTTGTTAGCACCTTTTCTGGCCCTGTCAGCCCTTTGCTTTCTCCTGCATTTAGTCTCCCTACATCAGCACCAAAGCTGCTGTAATCCCTTCTTAGCCGTTCTATGATCTATCATTATTTGGTGAAATGTAGTTTGTACGTGGCCTGTTGCTGACTGGGGTTTCTGTCCCACCAGGTCCTGCAGTTGTTAAGTCCCAAAGAAATACACAGAGGTATAAATTAATTATAAACTTACTGGCTTAGTAGCTCAAGCTTCTTATTAACTCTTATAATTTACAATAGCCCATAATACTTGTCTGTGTTAGCCACGTGGCTTGCTACCTTTTTCAGCAAGGCAGTCACATCTTGCTTCCTCTGTGTCTGGGTGATGACTGCAGACTGATTTTCCTCTTCCCAGAATTCTTTTGTTCTTATTGCCCTGCCTCTACTTCCTGCCTGGTCGCCCTGCCTAAACTTCCTGCCTGGTTACTGGGCAATCCACATTTTATTAAATAGGTACAAGAAACAAATCTTTACAGGGAAAAACCATTGTCCCACAGCAGCCTGAGAATTATTAATATTGGTGATTGAGATCGGACTAGAATAAATGAATCTGTGCTTATTGATTGTCATGAGGTCCAAGTGAAAACAAGAAGATCATCAGTTTAAAGCTCAGGAAAATTGACACAACTTAAGAATTTATTGCTATTCAGTGCGTTTTGCCATCATAGGACAGCCATGTCTGCCTCTGTTGCTTACATAGCTCATTCAGAGATATCAGTTTAACAGTGCTTAATAGAAAACTAACTAAGAGGTTAGAGAGATGACTCTGAGATTAAGAGCACTGGCTGCTCTTCTGGGGGATCCAGGTTCTACCCTCAGTGCCCACATGGTGCCCCTCAACTGTCAATAGCTCCAGTTTCTGGGGAATCCGTCTCCCTCTTCTGGATGCCAAGGATACTGCCCTCAGGCAGAACACAGACATGTGTACAGACAAAACAGCCATACACATAAAATAATTTAAAAAGAAAACTAAGTGGGGATGTGGAAAACACTCAGAGGGGCTGTTTCTGCATCTGCAGATTTGGAGCCCTCGCGGGGCTCCAGTGAGGTCATAGATGTGAGTGTAGGGGTGAAGACAACAGACCTGAGGGTGTTGCCACCCCCTTCATGACCGCGAGTGCCTTCTGCCTCCTCCCTCCCAGCGTCCCTGTCACTGTGTCCACAGACCCAGTGGGAGAGGTAGGGAGGCTCATGGTTACAGTCCACATCGAGGTATATGTGGCAGAATTATGTGGTAAAGGGGTCCCTGTTATCTCTTCTACGCCTATTTGTCACTATTTATCACCAGTCCCAGACAGGCCAGGCTCTCTTGGAGAGGTAGCGTGGACTCCACTCCAGGGCTTTGATATACTCCACTCTTATTCTTGCTTTCTGACAGTTCTCTTCACACCCGCTGCCTTGCTGTGGGCTCCCTTGCTCATACCCAGCTTCTCTCCTGCTGTCTCTATATAGCATCCATGCTACTACGTGTACTATGGTCCTGTAGCGCCTGTACTGTGTCTACTACGGTACCATGCCAGTAGTAAGGCCTGCACTACGGGACCACAGTTTTCAAGCTGGGCAAGGGGCTGGAGATTGAAACACACAAACACACAGAGACATGGGTCATCCTTGAATTCCCCAAGAATTCCCCCTTTATTGTGTTCCAGGGCAGCTTATACAGGGATCCTTAACTGACAGCCACGCCCCAGCCAAACCCACCAGAAACCACTCCCCTGCCATCAGGAACTCCTGAGGGTCTCTTGCTCAGAGCAGCTGCAAACACAGGAAAACAAGTTGTTTTGCTCAGAGCAGCTACAAGCATGACAAGTTGTTTACAAGAAATTCAGGGTCTGGGGTCCACAGTCCCCAACATCCCTTCATCTTGTCTATTAAGCTCAGGGTAGTGATCCAGATCACAGAGCCTGACCTGGTGAGCGCCCCTCCCACTTCTGTGACCCCTCCTCCCTAGCTGATGCTCTGTCTCCCCTACTAACACTGTGGATACTCACTGTTACCTGTCACCTTGACTAGTGCTGGGGATAGAAGCGGTGCCCTGGCTGCCCATGGCTCTTAACCATAATCACTGAATAAGAGCTCTGTGGCCTTGCATAAGTCCCCTGTTTAAGTCGGTGCCATTCTTCCCACATTTGTCTCTGACACCTAGGCGCTCTCCACAGTGGAATCGCTTGTGGTCAAGCTGGCAGCTGAAGTCTGAATGCCAGAGGGAAACTGCAATCTTAGAGCTAGCTCAAGGGCCATCAGATTCACGCCACTCCTCCCACATAGCTGCAAAATATCACTTCCTCAGATCCAATTTATTCGCTTTTTATTTTTGTCAGCCATTCCGAAAAACAAACCCTAGACGTTTGCATGGTAGACATGTAAAAGTTCACCAGCCGAAGCCTCAAACCACCCCTCAGTCAGCAGTGGGACCAGTTCCTCCCTCACCAAACCATGGGAGTCAGTCCTGCAAGAGAACTTGGCCTAGCCAGTCATCAGAGGCACAAGCAGTGGGCGGGATAGCCTGTGGTCTATCCCGGGGCAGAGTTCTCAGCATGAATCGAGAACCTAGAAACTACCTTGGCAGCATGAGACCGCCTTCCAAAGGCCACGTTCCCCTAATGCAGACTCTGGCCAGGAGCCAGGCCTGCCTCGTGCAGGACAGCACAGCCCTAGGTCACTCCAGGAGGCTCATCTGGAGCTGAGACACTGGGAGGGATTTTCTAGGCTCATCTTAAACCTGTGTTTGCATAGCACACACACTGATTTCATTTATATGACGTGCCATAAATCAATAAAAAGCAATCTTCTATAAAGATGCGTGTGTTCACCCTTTATACAAGAGAAAGGGAACAGAGTGTCCGTGCCATTGTGTTGGCTGACTGAGAAGGTGGAGATGGGTGGTGATCCCATAAAGGCCACCCTGCTGGGAGGGGACCTAGTGAGGGTCCCTAAGGTGGCTCACGGTCCCCCAAATAGGTCATGTGATCTCGGGGACATATAGTGCCACTCTCAGCTGTAATCCCCTCACCTGCAAAGTCAAATGAATGTCCCTGCCCTGCTCACATCAAATAAACCCACAGGGATGAGGGTTCCTTTTGTGGAGAGGGAGTCATACAGATGGAGGGGTGTACCACTGTGGTCTCTGTGATCTGGTACCCAAAGGGGACTCATTATGCAGTGAAGTTGCCTCCAGTCCCCATCCGAGGCCTCTTTCTTTCTGACTTTCCTTCATTGAGGCCCAGAATTGGCACCTGGCAGGCTGCTCGGTTAACCCAGCAGGACTTTGCCAGTTCACGACCTCAGGTGTCCCTTGGAAGTTGTTGTGCTAAATCTAGTTTGCTCTGACTCCTCTTTGATGGGAATGTTTGTTTGCATGTGTCCTGTGAATGGTGAGGAAGGGTGGGAGGGTAGGACTGGGCTTCCTTATAGCTCTGAGCTGTGGCTCTGGCTACAGAGTTCAAATCTTATTAGGGACCAAGCTCGGACACACCCAACAGCCTGAGGCCATAACTTCAGAGATCTCCAATGGCTTCGGACCTTTCTACTGTGACAGAAAGGAAGCTCCTTTCCCTGTGGCACATGAAGCCCTCACATGTCTTGGCTTTCTGCCCTGTGCCCACTGTTAATCCCTGATCTGCCTGCTTGAGATGGCTTCTGGGAATAGCTAACGAAAGCCAGGTCGTCTAAAATGGGACAGGGCTCACAGTACCTCCAGCCCCCAGTCATAGCACAGATGGGAACTAGGTGTCTAGGAAGAGAAGTGGCTCACCTGCGTTGTGGTTAAGTGTGCTATTGGGAGAATCTTAACAGCTGTGCTCAAATGGGTTGCTGATCCCCAAGTTCATGAATGCCTGGTACCCATGGATATGAATGTATTTCTAAGAAGAGTTTTTCCTGGTGTAATTAGTTTAAGTCATATGGGATTAGATAGGCCCGAAATCCTTGTTCTCCTCATAGGAAAGCAATGGGAAGACACCGGACACAGAGAGTAAACACCCAGTGAGGCCAAGAAATGATGGTACCCACAGAAGCAGGAAGAACCAGGGAAGGAGCCTTCCTTAGGGCCTCCAGAGGGAGCCTAGCCCTACTAACAACCTGATTCTAGACTTCTGGTTTCCAGAAGGATGAAAGAAAGGTTTTATTGTTGTTCTTTGACACAGCATCTCACATAGCCTAGGCTGACCCCAAACCAGCTATTTAACTGAGGATAACCTTGAATTTTTGGTCTTCCACCCTCCATTGTCCAAGGGCTGGGTTTATAGGCATATACGACCCCGCCTGGTGTTTGTAGTGTTGGGCATTGAGCCCAGCCCTTCATACATGCTGAGCACATGCTCTGTGACCGAGCTCTATCCCCAGCCCTTTGTCACTGTGCCCCGGGAAGCGATGCACAGGCCGGGTTCTTCCTGCTGCTTCCTAGAGAGGCAGAAGTGTGTGTAGTGGCACAGGGACCTTCCTGAGCCCCTGCGAAGCCTGAGCTGACCTGCTCCCCCAAGCTGTCATTCCATCCTCAGAGCAAGCACCGAGGACCATCAGACCCTCGCTAGTTGGGATTCGCAATACAGACTCATGGAATGAAACTGCGAAGTCACTATCGATGCCCCACAATGAAGTCTCCTCTCTACCTCACTCCATCCCTACCCCCCAGCCTTCTCCTCTGGGGTAGTCTTGGAAATGGGGTGGTATAGGCCTATAAACCCACCACTTGGATAATGGAAGGTGGAAGACCAAAAATTGACTAAGCAAATGCCCATCCCAGAGACCCCGCTTCAGTGAGAGAAGCCTGGTGAGAGGTGAACAAATTGTCATGGTGTGGTGCGGGAGAATTGTCTGTATTCTGTCAATCATGTTTTAAATAAACGCTGATTGACCAGGCAGGAAGTATAGGTGGGTCAACCAGACAGGAAGTAGAGGCAGGGCAATGAGAACAGAAGAATGCTGGGAAGGAAGAAGCCCATTCCTCCCCAGTCCTGCCCAGACCACAGAAGAAGCAAGATGTGACCTACCCCACTGAGAAAGGTACAGAGCCATGAGGTTAACAAAGATTTTAAAAAATGGGTTAATATAAGTGATAAGAGCTAATAAGAAGCCTGAGCTAATGGGCCAATCAGTTTATCATTAATATAGAATCTCTGTGTGACTTTCTTTGGGGCCAAATGACTGTGGGGCCTGGTGGGAGGACAGAAACCCCAACAAGCAGGCCCCTCGTGTTACAATGGTGTGCTATGTTACTGCTCTTTGTGACTGGATCAAACACCTTGACAAGAAGCAACTTAGTTGAGGTTTGCTTTGGCTCACTGTTGGAGAGGGTATGGGCTTTGGAGTGGGCAGGCTTTTGCAGCAGAGGAGGAAGGTGGCTGCTTACAACCCATTGGCAGTCAGGAAACTAAACCCTTGGAAGAAAGTAAGGCCAGCACTACTGCCAGAGGCCTGCTGCTCTGGAACCTATTGTCTTCAGCCAGGCCCTACAGGCCCTACAGGCCCTAAAGTCCTCTAACCTCCCAAAATAGTGCTACAGATGGGACCAAGTGTCCAAACATATGGGTCTCTAGGGGACAGTTCACATTCAATCCATAAAATATGCACTCATGTTTTCCCTATCTACAGTGAAGACAGAACCCACAGTCATCAAAACATGGGAAGCCCACCTCTCTAAAGGCCTGGTCTCCTCAGGGAGACAGCTCAGAATTGGATTTGTACTATCAAGAGGTGGGTTCTGCTCTTACAGTGTGCTCTCTGGCTGATTTAAATCCTGCTGTCTTGGCTCTCAATGGGAGATCTTTTCAGATTGTTGGTGAATGGGGGATATGTTATCGGTCTTGCAGAAACTGAGACTTCTAAATATTCACCACCTCCTCCCCCAACTCACTGAAAGTTCAGCCTTTACTAAGCGGCTTTGATCAAATGTGGGCCCTGAAGGGAGGAGCAGGGACCAGGAATTTTGGGGCTACAGTCCAGAGTCGGCTTGGGAGGGGAGACCTGGCCCTTGCTCAGTCCCAGACAGGAAGTGCACAGAGCACTGGAAGCAATGCTTTTTCTCATCTTCCCCTCTGCTTGTTTAAGATTTCATAAGCAATGTCCCCTCAAGGAGGGAAACGTGGCCACTCCTTCACTTTCTCGGTTTCTTTTTAAAATCCTTCTGAAACATAAACTCACAGACTGCACCCTGTATACATCACGTTGTTGAGATGATCGTTCACAAATGTTTACTGCCTGCCCCACTCCATTTGCGCTGGACATGGACTTGGGGTTTGCTTTTCCTAATGGAATGTGGGGAACAGTTGAGCAGAGTTCCAAGTAGAGACCCAAGGAGACCTGGGGCTTCCTTTGGCCTTTCTTCGTCCCTGCCTCTTATCTCAGATGGCTACCAGTTAGAGGAGGAGGCGTATGTGGGACAGCCGTGCCTGCAACCTCAGACAGATTCAACCTGGAACAACTGACTCCTGACCACTAGCAAGCCAGTCAGCAAGAAACATGTGCCTATTGTCTGCACCAGCCTTGGGGATGGCGTGCTATGGCAGCAACTAACATCTTCATAATTTCTCATACACCCGGTATGCATTTGTAGCTAGTATATATCAGGCAGAATATCTCCAGAACGCTTGGATCCCAGCCTCCCTGGCTCTCATTGTTTACCGCACCCCTCCCTAGGAAGCCACAAGCCTGACTTCTCATCCAGGACCTATGATGGCTAATTTTTTGTCAACTTGATACAAACTAGAGTCACCCAGGAAGAAAGAGCCTCCATTGGAATTGCCTCTAACAGATTGGCCTGTGGGCATGTCTATAGGGGATTCTCTTGATTAATGACTTTGAGAGGGCCCAGTAGATTGTGGGTAGTGCCTCCCTTGGGCAGGAGTCGTGGGTTGATCAGGCCATGGACTTCTCCAAGATCCCAGCTTCAGTTCCTACTTCCAGGTTCCTGCTTTAGGGTCTTTTCCTGAGTCCCCTTTCTTTGATGGTGGACTGTAACTTGCATACTGAGATAAACCTTTTTCTCCCTTTGCTTCCTGCCCCAGTGTTTATCAGAGATAAACTAGAGCAGGGGCTCTACGGGCTTTTAACTTTAAAGAAAGGAAATGCATAAAATGTCCTCATTTAGGTCTGCGTTCTTTATCTCAATATCCCCATTGTAAGATTTACTCATGGGTGCAGTTTAGTTCATTCATCCCTTTCTGTTGTGGAGTGGGTCTTGTTTACAGGCATCATAAGTAACATTGCCATGAAGTTGGTGCTAGTGTATGTGCTTTGGCTAACACATTGACACGTTCCGTTGGTTCTATTCTGGGAGTAAAACTGTAGGAAAATACGCACACGTTCACTTTAGTAACTGCCACCTTTCCTGAGTTCTTCTACCAGTCCACACTCCTGGCGGTTTTGAGCCTTCTCACTGGTTGATATCTTTGCCATACTTGGTGCTTCCCACCTTTTAAATTTAGTCATCTGAATGGGTGTGTACCAAAGTTACATTGGGATTTTTGAGCTTCCCAGATGACTAATCACCTTAAACAAGTTCCCATGTGTTTACTGGCACACGTGTATGTGTCTATTCAATTCTTTTGCTGATTTTTCTACTGGATTGCCTATTTCTTTCTTACTGATTTGTAGATGTTTCTTATATATTATTAAAATGAGTTCTACTACAAGACTTGCAGAAATCTTTCATTGTGTACTCTCAATCATATTTTTTGATTTACTTTTAAAATATAGGTCTATTTCATTTTAGAATATAGTTCAATTTATAAATTGATTTTTTACAGTTACATATTTTTTTCTGTCTATTCTGAGGTTAGGAAGATGTCTTATGTTTTGTTATAAGATCTTTTTCAGTCAACTGGCATTAGCATATAGTATGGTGTGAAGTTGGAGGTTACATTACCTTCTCCCCACCCCCTGTGTGACTATCTAGTTGGCCCCAGAGCCATTCAGTTTAGAAGGCCACCATTTTCCCCACTGCACTGTGGTGTCATTGTGTGGCCTTTGAGAACGATGAACAGTGTTTTGAGAGCATCTTCTCAGACCGAAGATACCAGATTCCCATCCTAGATTGGGGAGTGTTACTTCCTGTCTGAGTCTCGGTTTTCTCACCTGTGTCTAAGAGAAATAAACTTTCCACCTCAACCTAGAAGGCATCAAGGGGAAAGAGCGCCCAAAGCCCTTAACATCAGGCTGTGGCCAAGCTCTGTTGCCTCTGCTGTTGTCATTGCCACGACCTCTGCCGTCAGAAGCGGAGCTTAATTCAAACGGGATTTTTTTCTGATGCAGGAAACGGATTCGCTGTTTGTGCTCAGTTCTATTTCCAAGTCTCTGCAACCCCTAATGCAGACCAGCTGATCAGCTGACCACTCCTGGTGAGTCCTCGTTCCTGTCTGTGTCCCTGTCCCATCCTCAGGCACTTTCTTCCCTCTGGGCCCCTGGCTACTGCCAGCCCTTGTCTTCCTGATCATTACATAAGCCTGTATAGCCGCTGCTTGTCCTCCAGCTCACTGCTGGCCTTTGAAGGCAGAGGCCAGCTTCCTAGCGAGCAGGCATCACCCAGCATATCCTCCTGGTTTGTTTGTGACACCCAGCCAGCTGTGGGACTGTCCAGCGGGGAACCAGAGGATGCTTCTCTGTATGACAACATCCTGTCTTTGTGCAACTGCTCTGTGGGAGAAACCTACTGGCTAACATCTTTGGCAGTGAGGTTTGACCTCAGAGCAAAGCATAGATAAAATAAACACCAGATATTTCACAATCACCCTGGTTACAGTTATGTGACCTTGATTATTAACATTGCCATTCTGGCACCTCTCCTGGAGAAGGAGAGTTCACAGTCCTGCTGCCACCAGAGTGACTAGATTGGAAAGAAGGTCCCCTGGGGTTGGGTTTCTATCTATGGAAATGTCAATGGTTTATTCACATTTAAAGAGGGCTGAAAATGTCACCATTTGTGATTTTCAAAGTCATAGAAGCTAAGTGTTTTTTCAGGGAATCTGTAACTAAAATGCTTGGATCTCTTCCAACCTGCCTTTGTCAAGGCTGGTGTCTGGGCCCCCTCAGCGGATTGCTTGTTTGTTCAGTCTGCACACACCCATACAGTGATATATTGTGTCTGGCCCTAGGCTAGCTTTGGGGGCAGGTGCTTAAAAAGACAAATGTTCTACCTTTGAAGTTGTCTCACTTAGATCATACGATAGTGTACAGTATTTTATTTTGTGTTTGATATGTCTGTGCACATGACGGGGGAGGAAGCACATAAATGTGTGTGCACAGGCACGTGGAGGTCAGAGGTCAACGTCCTGTGTCTTCCTCCGTTAGGCTCTCACTGAACCTGCAGCTCCCTGGCGTGGCTAGACTGGCTAGCCAGCAAGCCCGAGGGATCCTGTCTTTCTCCCCAGTACTGGGATCTCAGGCAAGCACCGCCATGTTGTAGCAATCTTATGGGAGCTGGGGACCTGATCTTGGGTCCTCACATTTGCACAGGGAGTCCTTTACTGACTGAGCCACATCCACAGCCCGACGTGTATAAGATAGGTAGATATTTCCAGATCAAAAGCCTATCTTGTTTTTCAGCATTTTGTGTTGCGGCTGACTCTTTCTGATCAAGACGCTTCCCTCTGGCCTTGGGAGCTGTTCTCCCCAGTGAAGACTGTATACCAGGTTCCTGCTGAGTAGGGAGTGTTGGGCTGGGTTTGATAACTGCTGTTTTCTATTTTGACTCCCACCAGGGGATATCCCTTTAGTCCTGGCACTTCTTTTCAAGGTAAATCAAGTGTAAGTTGTTTTCCGAAGTCTTCTCGCCCAGATTAGTTGAAATCTGTGCTCAGCTGGGAGCACCTTTTCCAATTGATCTTGGAAAGGTTTAGAAGTTGCATCTCTTTCAACAGAGTGAGCATTTGTTGGGAGTTTTTAATCAGATGCCCAAGTCCCTTCGTTCTTCTTCCTGCATTTCAAAAGATTTATCCACATGTTTCAAATTGTCAAGGTTTTCGTGCCCCAAGTTGGCTGCCAGTCAATGCCATTAAACCCTTAGACATCAA
The DNA here is from genome assembly GCF_950005125.1 of Chionomys nivalis. Classification (NCBI taxonomy): domain Eukaryota; kingdom Metazoa; phylum Chordata; class Mammalia; order Rodentia; family Cricetidae; genus Chionomys; species Chionomys nivalis. Next base: position 63,783,824 of record NC_080088.1, read on the forward strand.
ATCACGTCATATCTTTTTGTCATCGCTCTTCATGTTGGAGGTTTCCAAGATTTCTGGAATGATAAATATTTTCCATTGGTTAAAAAAGAGTTTAGCATCTCTTTCCCAGAATGGTCTGTTTCTTATGTGTCAGAAAGCTACTGACATGTCCAGGTGGGACTTACTGATGGCAGGACTCAGCCTGGGTCCGTCTTCCCACATTCTCCATAAAGGAAGCCCAGCAATTTCAAAGTTCAGTGAATTCAGAAAACTTATAAAAGCAAAATTTCTTTTACTCTCTTCTATGCTTCCCATGAGGAAGGGAATAGGAGACATTTAACCTCTTCCAAGCCAAGTAAAGAGTCCATAGGAGAATCATTAAAAACAGTGGACACAATGTAAAAAGGAGACCACAAAACTCACTCTTAGCCCAATGTTGGCTTGGCCACTGCTGTAGGTCAATGGTTTTACCCTGTAAAGATTTGTTTCTTGTACTTGTTTAATAAAACGCTGATTGTCCAGTAGCCAGGCAGGAAGTAGAGGTGGGGCAATGAGAACAGGAGAATTCTGGGAAGAGGAAAGCTCAGTCTGCAGCCATCACCCAGACACAGAGCAAGCAAGATGTGACTGCCTCACCAAAAAAAGTAGCAAGCCATGTGGCTAACATAGACAAGTATTATGGGCTAATATAAGTTATAAGAGTTTATAAGAAGCCTGAGCTAATAGGCCAATCAGTTTATAATTAATGTAGACCTCTGTGTGTTTTCTTTGGGACTAAATGAATGCAGGACTGGGTGGGACAGAAAACTTGGTCAACAGGCCACCTGAGGATTAATTAGTATGTTGGGAGAGAAGTTTCTTGAGAGAAATAACAGCATCCTGAGGTGTTGGAGAGTAGGTAACACGATGTTTGGAGGTGACTACAGATCCAGGTAACTGTAGGGGTGAGGAGGATGACTGCATTCTGTGAGGCAAGATGACAAAAGACAGCAGGGCTTGGAGCAACAAGCACTGATTCAGGCTAGTTGGGCAAGAATGCGTGAATCCCCCATAGGCCAAAGAACCATTCAGAGGGATGTCAGGGCCATTTGGAGGTACATCTTCCAAGGGGCAGCCGTGTTAGCTAGTCTGTTTGCCATTGCTATCACAAAAGACCTGAAGCATCAAGTCAAACAGCCCGACATTGGCTCTGCAAAGGGCTGCCTGAATGTGTTCTATCATGGAAGACGGCAATGTGGTGGAATCCAAGCAAGAGAAAGACAGAAAGAAAAAGAAAGAGACAAGGACTGATGACAGACAGACACACATACATGGAGAGAGAGAGAAGGGCTGACAGACAGACAGACAGAGAGACACATGGGGAAAGAGAGATAAGGACAGACAGACACATACACACAGGGAGAGAGAGAAAGAGGGAGAAACAAAGACAGACAGACAGACACGCACACATGCACACACAAACATACACACACACACAGAGGCAGGGAGGGAGGGAGAGAGAGATAGAGACAGACACAGGGACAATAAGACAGAGACAGACAGAGAGACAGAGAAACAGAAAGGGACAGATAAACACACACATGCAACACACACACACACACATACCTGGGGAGGGAGAGAGATAGACAGAGAGAGATAGAGACAGACACAGAGACAATAAGACAGAGACAGATAGAGAGACAGAGGAAACAGAGAAAGGGACACACACACACACACACACAGATCATATAAAGAGTCAAGAAGCTAGAGAAAGAAACCGGAGTCAAGCATGTTTTCTGATAACAACTCTCTCTGGTGGGAACGGACAAGACCCCACAAGAACTCCATTAATCTCCTCTGAGGGTGGTGCCCTCAATACTTTAGTGGCCCCACCTCCTAAGCAGCACCCACTGTTTCTCCCTATCACCACACCGAGGACCAAGCACTAACTCAAACCATATCATACAAACTACGACAGCAGCTTATAAAGCCAATGAGACTGAAATATAAAATAAAATAGGTTGCGGGGAGGGGGCTGTCAGAAGATGTTGTCCTAGCACACTGCTGTAGCCTGTGGGCCTCCATGGAGGCAGGGAGATGGAGGCCCTCCCCACAAACACACAGATGTATCCCAGGAACCAGATGGGATTGATGGATACCAAACTCAACAGGAGGCAGGGCAGCCAGAAGAAAATATAGTAAACCATCATATAAGACAGACTGTTTTCTGTCACTGGCTCTTTCCCTGCCCACCCAGGGGAGTTGCAGTAGAAAGGAGTAAAGGTGTGGGAAATAGGTGGATGGACAGCCAGCCAGCCAAGACCACTGATCTTCTTCCCTGATGAAGACTCCCAACTTGGCCAATCCTAAGAAGAAGTGTGAGCCTTGAATTGGATTTGAAGTTAAAGTTTTGGCCTAAACTTTGTTAGGATTTTTGTTTTTTAATTACATGTATAGATAGATGTGTGTATCTGTGTAGTGGGTGGTATGTTTGTATGTGTGTCCATGTGGTAACATGTGCACGTGTCTGGTGGTATGTCTATGTGTGTGTGATGGTATGTACATGTGTGTGGTGATATGTGCACATGTGTGTGGTGGTATATGTACATGTGTGTATGGTATGTATACATGTGTGTAGTGTTATGTGCGCATGTGTGTATGTGTAAAGGTATGTGCACATGTGTGGTGCAGGAGAATTGTCTGTATTCTGTCAATCATGCATGTCAATAAACACTGATTGGCCAGACAGGAAGTATCGGCAGGAAAACCAGACAGGAAGTAGAAATGATGCAGTGAGAACAGGAGAATTCTGGGAAGGAGGAAGTTGATTCCTCCCAGTCCTGTGCAGACCATGGAGGAAACAGGATGTGACCTGCCAGCTGAAAAAGGTACCAAGCCATATAGCAAAAAAAATAGATCAGAATAATGAATTAATATAAGCTACAAGAGCTAATAAGTAGCCTGAGCTAATGGGCCAATCAGCTTTATAACTTATGGAGATCTCTGTGTGATTTTCTTTGGGACTTGCTGGCTGTGAGGTATCGGGTGGGACAGAAATCCCCATAGCCAGCCCTCATGTTACACATGTGTGTATGTGTGATGGTGTGTGCGCATGTGTGTATGTGTGGTGGTATATGCTCGTGTGTGTGTGTGTGATGGTGGTATATGCTCATGCGTGTGTGTGGTGGTATTATGCATGTGTGTGTGTGTGTGGTGGTGTGTGCACATGAGTATGTTGTAAGAGGAGGCCAGAGGAGGGAGTTTTAGATCCCCTGGAGCTTAATTTACAGGTGATTGTGAGCTACCTGGTATGTATGCTAGAAGCTAAACTCAGGTCCTCTGCAAGAGCAATATGTGCTTCTAGCCATGGGGCCATCTCTCTAGCACTACTTCATAGAGGCGAAAGGGACTGGAGAGTTGAGGCAGCTGTCTCGAATGTCAGCAGGATGGGAGAAGGAGATGGGAGATGGTGTGTCTAAAGGCAGCCGCGGGAGGAATATGAACCCTACTGAGGTTAGCCAAGCTGGTCAGTTGACTGGATCAGAGCCTGCAGTCTCTCTACCTCCCCTTGCAGGTAAAAATAAATGCAAACGGAAACCCTGAGCTGACCTCACATACCCTGCCCTGCTGCCCTAGAAGCACAGAGCTCCTCATTGGGCCGCTCCCAGGCACACTAGCTCTCTGGAGAGTCCCACTCCACCAAGTTCTGAGAGCGCTCATCCCCAGACTCTGTAGTGCTCCTCCTCCTCTCCTCCTCCTTTGTTTTTATCAACCTGACACAAGCCACAGTTATCTGAGAAGAACACTCAAATGAGAAAACGCCTCCATCAGATTGGCCTGTAGGTAAGTCTATGGGGGAATTTTCTTAATTAATGATTCAAGTGGGAGGATCCAGTCCTTTGTGGGTGGTGTTGCTCCTGGTCCTGAGATGGTATACGAAAGCAGGCTGAGTAAGTCTATGAGTCAGGGTTCTCTAGAGTCATAAAACTTATGAAATGAATCTCTCTCTATATATATATATGTGTGTGTGTATGTATATTATATACATACATATATTATATATAATATATTTATGTATGTATGTATATATATACATACATATATATATATTATATGAATGTACTAGAATGACTTACAGGCTGCAGTCCAACAATGGCTAGCTGTGAGTGGAAAGTCCAGGAATCTAGTAGCTGCTCAGCCCCACGAGGCTGGATGTCTCAGATGGTCTTCTATATATGGTAGGCTCTGGTGCCAGTGAAGAAACGGATGTGCTGGCAAGACGAGGGCAACCTGGCCAAGAATGAACCCTTCCTTCTTCCACTGTCCTTAGGCAGGCTCCCATCAGAAGGCTGTGGTCCATATTAAAGACAGGCCTTCCAGCCTCACGATCCAGATCAAAAGCCTGTGTCATCCAGTCTCAAGATCTGGGTCGACAGTATCCTATCTTTCTGCCACAAGATCTCAATCACAAGCGTGTCCTCCATTTCTAGATTGTATTTCATTCCAGATACAGTCATGTTGACAACCATGAATAGCCACCACAGAAAGTCACGGAAGCAAGCCAGTCAGCAGCATTCCTTCATGGCCTCTGCTTCAGTTCTTTTCTCTAGATTCCTGCTTTGAGGTCCTGCCCTGGCTTTCCTCAGGGCTGAGTATGACCTAGACGTGTAAGCTGAAATAAGGCCTTTCCTCTCCAAATTGCTCTTGGCCATAGTCTATTCCCAGAGCAGAAACTATCCACCTGCATTAGTCACGCTATTCCTGCAACAGTTCTTGCCTGTTTCCGAGCGTCAGGCTCGGTGCTCCACCTTGACAGTCATCGAGAAATAAAACTAGTAAGACCTATCATTGATAAGCTTACAATCTAATAATGTAAAACATACTATGAACGTGTAACAACATGGTTGTCCCTACTACGGTAGCAGTGGCAGTTAAAATGTGGTATGGGGACATAAATACCTGGTAACCCCCCCCCCAAACCACTCACGCAGCTGAAAGTTACATAGAGCGTTGGACATGATGGCGCTTAACTATCATCCCAGCACTTGGGAGGCTGAGGAGAACGAAGGAGAGCTCAGCCTATAGAGGGAGCCCACGTTTAAAAACAAAACACAAAGCTATACTTTTTAATCTCAGAAGCCCGTGTTTCTAAAAGGAAAGAGAAAGAGAGAAGAGAAAGAGGGAGAATGGAGAGCGGAAAGGGAGGAGGAAGGAGAAGGAAGGAAAGAGAAAAGAGAGACAGAGCACTAACAAGCACACGCTGAAGATTTGTTTTGAGTAAGGCAAAAAGGCCCTACATGGCTGGACTGTCCAGAGTTTTAGTAGCAACTGTCAGCCAGAGCTTTTGGGCCAGTCTGTGAGTATTTTAGAACTGCGGAACGTCTCTGCGCCTTGCAGGGCAGGTCAGTAAGTGTGTCTGGCCACCTGCCCCTGCCTCTAAAATGTCTGGACTGAGAGCAAGCTTGGCAGAGCTGGGAGGAAAAGGAGCCTCAGAGGATGTCCCGGGATTGATTTAGATGTCTCTTTCAGACAAGCAGCCACTTGAGTGTTAGCTCACTGTTTCCTTGATCTGTCTGCTTCTCAGCTTGCTCCAGATCATGAGCGGTCATACTGCATGCCTCTTCTCTACTGGACTGCTTCGTGGGTGACATTATATGCAAGAACCTCATGATGTAGGCATTCACGCCCCCTTTTTACTCTCAAGGGAACTGGGCCCCAGCTGAGCTGCGCCCTCCGCCCACAGCCGCACAGAGCCAGCCTCCTGCGGGATATTTGTCTCGCTGTAATGCCCACATATTTTTCCTCCTCCCACAATATCGGCAAACATCATTCAGCCTCTTGGGAGTTGAAACCAGGTCCCATGGCCCCCAAAGCCCCAAACTGTGAGGAATGACTGCATCCATCATTCATCCTAAATAAATATCTATTGAGCACTAATTAAATATTTACTGGGACCTGGGCACACCGTCATTAAATCATTGAGAAATGAAAGGGAGGGGGGACAGAAAGAGAACATGAGAAAACAGTAACAGGACGGAGCTCACGGACAGTGGGGCTCAAGGCAGGGCTGGGTGGAGGAGGTCAGGTGGGAGGCAGAAAAGCCACAGGAGGTGGCCAAGGCCGGTTGTTGCTTCTCTGGGTTTCAGTGTTTGCAGAACTTTCCATTGCCCTAGGTAGTGTCGGGACATGTAATTTTTAAAAAGTCAAGTAACCAAGCCATTCCCTTCCCTGGTGTGGCCTTTCCATGGTTTGAGTGAGTTGTGCCTAAAAGGAATTGATGCTTCCCACGAGGGACAAATGGCTTTGCAAGATTAACACATGACGTTTGTTTAGCTCTAACTGTGTACAAAATATGGGCACAGCAAATGTGGACCACCTGATTGGTCGGAGCAGTAGAAAGAAATCCGAACGTAATTTTTAAAAACCCTGCTTTCTAGGCCCCGTTTTACCATAACTTACGGGATGACTCCGCATCTGTTACGCCCTTCTCTGGGGCCTTAAAGATGCTCATTATTCAAGGCCCTGAGCACAGAAAGAAAGCACATTTTTATGATAGTTCAGTTTATCAAGCCATTCGTGGCTCTCCCTACTCTTTCGATGCCCACAGCCATCTAAAAAAAACGGTACGCGTTCCCACTTTGCAGATTAAAACTTGAGACTCAGAGGGAGTGTGTGACTAATCAGGGTCTCCCTGTTCCTAACAAGGTTGGAGCTGGAGCTCAAAAAAGAAGTCCAGTATAAAGGAATACTCTACTATAGTTGCCACTCGGTCTTTAGGAGGCATTGTGGGACACAGATTCCTGACCAGACACCCCCCCCCCCGCATTACTTGACTGGGAGGTGGGGAACCTAGGATGCTCCCAGTGCCTGAGAGTCTAATATGAATACGGCCAGTTTGGCTTCCGTGGGAACGGTGAGCCAAAGAAAGCATCTCTAGATGGAAAGGTTACTAATTCATGTAAGGGATAAATTGGGGTGTCATTGGCTTTTAATGTGGTCTTGAGTTGCTGTAATAGTTAAGTTTGGCAGAAGGGTATGGAGCTGTGAAACCCTTAGAGCCACCGAGAAGAATGGGGGTACATACCAGTGTGTTGAGGACAGGCTGGGAGGCCGTCGGCAGTCTGGAGATTGGCAGCTGCTGTGTGGGGCAGTGCCCCAGTTCTTCAAACCAGAAAGTCTCTCTTTGCCAGACAAGCACTGACCATATGTCTCTAGGGGAACGGAAAGACTCCGTCCTGTGTTTGGAGGGTTAGCAAGGAGAGACATCAGAAGGCCCACCCACACAGCCCTCCCAAATTCTTAAGTGGGCCAGTAGTTACGCAAAACATGACACACTCATGATGGCTTCATCAAGATGGATGGTGGATAAATGTTGGTAGATTTTTTCCCCCCCGGTTATACGGTGACGGGTTGGATGCTGGGAAAGGATCTAGAGGGAGGGATGTGAACAGAGTAATTGATCCGCATGGAGAGAGGCTGTGGGGCCTCTCAGCCCTGCAAGGCCACCCACCAGAGAGCTGCCCCAGGTTTCTCTGTTTTGTGGGGAAATCCTAAAGATGTCAGAATATGACAATACACCACTATTAAGACTGGAGAGACTTCTGGGCTCAGGGCCAGGTCTTCTTAACGTAACAAGTTTTGTTGGTCTTTTTGTTTGTTTGTTTACATTTTGTTTTGAGACAGGGTTTCTCTATAACAGCCCTGGTTGTCCTGGTACTCGCTCTGTAGACCAGGCTGGCTTCGAACTCTCAGAGATCTGTCTGCCTCTGCCTCCCAAGTGCTGGGGTTAAAGGAGTGCGCCACCACACCAGGAAAGCTTTTTTAAAGAGCTATTATATCAGTTATGTTTCTTGTCACTGTGCCCTAGCAACTGGTAGAAGCAGCTTACTTTGACTCATGGCTCAAAGGACCTCAGTCTATCATGGTAAAGAAGGCACAGGATAGACTCCATCATAGTTGCTTCTGAACGTGACATCCGCCGGGAAGCAGAGAGCTAGGGCTAGAAGGAGGCGGGGCGACCGCTCTGCCGACCCCACTGACCCATGTCGTCCAGCTATGCTCTACCTCATAAAGGAACAGCACCACCAGCTGAAGACCAAGTGTGCAAACCCTTGGGCCTATGGGGAACATTTCAAATGTAAGCCACAGCAATCACAAAAGCTAAGGCTCCAGATCATTTTTATTTTTTCTAGACAAAATCTCTATATATAGTCCTGGCTGTCCTGGAGCTCATTCTGTGGACCAGGCTGGCCTCAAACTCACAGAGATCTACCTGCCTCTGCCTCCCAAAGGCTGGGATTAAAGGCCCCATGCTTGACCTCTGCTCTTTTATCTAACACCACCTGGAAGTATCCATGCTAGTTCCCAGGGGAAAATGTGGACTCTACAAAGCCTCTGGGTCCCAGTTAGCTTTAGGAGGAGCTGCCTGACATGGGGCTCAGAGGACCCTGTTTCGTATCTCCAGGGTTTTGAGTTTCAGGTACATTCCAGACTGAATAACTCCAGGCCAAGTACCTCAAGAACAGCATTAGATGCTCTCTGGGAAAACTTTGCTTAAACAGGCTCACCTTTGTCAAGTCCCTGGATGTCTGCAGCCAGAGACAATGAAGCCAGCGCTTGCTGAGAGGCCTTAGCCCCAGACCCCATGTCACCTGCTGTGTGGACATGACACCATCTCATCGCTTTGATCAGCAATATGAAGAGTCTGCTGTTGTCCACAGTTTACAAAACCAGGGTGCCCAAGCAGTCTAAAGCAATAGAGCTAACTCTGCTTGCTCAACACCAGGCGTTCCAGACACAGGCGGCTCTGTTCCCACTAGCACAGGACTGTCTCCTCCCTGACTCCAGGCAGAACAATCCCATTAATGCAGTCGGAGGTGTATGGCGTTGCTGACACAGAAACAGGAGGAGGGAAATTAAACACTCGGTGTGTTTCAGACCTTGTATTAGGTCCTGTGATGGGGATTGCGACCACCTTTGAGAACAGAATGCCTGGAATCAAATCCTGCTGGAGAGTTAAACAGTTGGGGGCAATTTCACCTTTCTGAATTTCAGCCATATCTATAAAAGAAGTGTAACAGTGGGGTAAATATTTTTTGATAGTCCTTGTGAGGATTACATGATATAATGAGAGCATGGCTTTCAATAATTTCAACATTATCACAGTTCTTCATAAAGCTATGCTAATTGTCCTTCACACATCTTTTAGCGACAAAGTCTATAACCCTGTCTAAAATATACCCCATGCCTCCCTGCCATTGTTTTCAGAGCAAATCCTGTCTCTCCTTTTGAAAATACGACTGCATTTTCCACTTCTCCCCTTTTCATAATTCTCCAAAACCACCGCTCTGCTTTAAAGAGGTCATTAGGGCCCTCAGCAATCTTGAGCAACATCCTCTCCCAATTCGTGCGAAGCAGTAAATGGTTCTAAGAGCTCTTTCATTTGTCCCCGCGTCCTGTATTATTAGGATGCACTAGGTGTTAGACTGTGCGTCATTTAGCACCTGCTGTGGGGGTGACCTAGAGGGCACAGGTATGAGATTGGTTAAAGGTACCATGTTGCTCCTAAATAGTGCACAGGTTAGGGGAAAACCAGAAACCAGGCAAAGAGTGTTACATGCATGAAAAACAGCATCTCCAAGGAAGTGTGGTATCTGGGGAAACAAGGGCAGACTTTCTGGTTGGCCACTACTATGGCTTAGCTATTGAGATCTCTCATTGGCCCATGGACATGTCTTTCCCAGGATGGGTGCTGTGAGATTCTGGGTTCTTGTTCCACTTTGCTCTGACTCTTGATGTTGCTGCTACCCTCTCCTGACTATCATCTTACACAGACCCAAAGCAATGGGACTGACCGAACACAGAGCAGAAACGCTCCAAACTGTAAGGCAGAAAACCATTTCTCTTCCTATGCTAACTTCTTGGGTTATTCTGTTGCAGTGAAGGAAGCTGACTAACACTGGCATGGGGAAGCATGGGAAGGAATAGGAAACGGGACAACTGATTTAACCTTTCTGGAATCTGGGCAACTTTGCTACCTCTGCCCTAGTCAGTCATCTTCAAAGAGTGGGCGTGGTTCAGTGGGTCCAGGCAGCAAAGGAGGAAAGTCAAACAGGACACAGTATCTGTCTATCTGGTTGAAGCTTACACGTTTAGGTGACAGGAAAATGAGGTGATTCAGATGGGTCCAGAGTGGAAAAGGGCTGGACATTAGGTACTTTATGAGATTCCAACACACGAGTGGAAGGAACCCGGCCCAGTTATGCCCTATTAGTCCAAGGGGGTAGAGGCTAGAAGGAGGAGTGATAGGGCAAAGGTCACTGAGAAAGGAAAGAATGAGAATTGGGTTTGTTACAAGAAATGGCTCCGATGGGCAGTTTACAGGCTGAGCCAAGTTCCCAGTCAAGATCTTCCCTGCATGTCCTTCCCTCCGTTTCTCTGGGCCTTGAGTGCAGTCTCAGCTGGGAAAGGAAGAGGCCTACTGTAGAGTGAGGTGATCTCCTCTGACTCTGCCTGACTTGACTGTGTTTGTTCTGGCTTCCTATTGTGGCGGGGCAGGTGAGGACTCCTAGGCAATGGCCAGGAGCTGTCCCTCCACTCTGGCAAGCCACCCTGCCCCTCAGCAGCTCCAGCCACATTCCCAACAGCAGGCGGTTTTTCTTTTGTCAAGCTTCACGAATCAAATCGGTTATGTTTGCTTTGACTTCACAAATCTTCCTGAAGCAAATGATGCCAAAACAAAGAAACAGATCAATGGGGCAAAAATAATAACATCCAACAACACAGAAGAATGTTCTTGTATTATGAAGGTGACTTTTGAAGCCAGAGAAGAAGGGATAAATCCAACCAGCAGGCCTGCGGGCCTTGCTTAGGGGAAAATAGTGCCTGTTTCTACCTCACTTTCTGGACCTATATAAACGCCGGGAGGTTTTGGGAGAGGGGGCGGAGGATAGGAAAGCGAACATGAGGAAAAGCAGGCGTTGTTAATATAATTTGGGCCTAGAAAACCTTACCTTTCTTCAATGACAGCAAGACAATAGACAAGAGGACTTCCTGTACAGAGTGAGAGCTCTGTGTCCCCAGGCACCATAGCTACTCTCCTCCCTTGAGTGTCCCTGGAAATAAAGGGAAGTCACTTACAATCATGTCAACAAAGGGGGTAAAGCTATGAAAGAAAGAAATGAAGTAATACTTTAGGAGGTCCGCTGTGCCCCAGGTTAGAGTAGGGGCTGTGAGGGAAGAGACCCCCCAAGAGCTGTTGCCAAGAGGGCTGTGACCCTGCCCTGTTCCCCAACCTGGGCATCCATGTCTGGTGGGAGGAAGTCTGGGGTCCCCTGCATGTCTCCCCATTCCTTCGGTCCGGTGTCCCTGCTTAGGAAAGGAACAGCGATATGTCATGTCACGCGGCCCCTTGGGCTGATGGTCTGCCCAACTGGCCAGAAAGAGGGGATCTACTCCTTCTAGACAGGGCATACAGCCTGGGGTGGAGCCCTCGGGCCCTTCCTGGGAAACCCAGGAGTTGTCTTTCCTGTTCTGTCCTTCCTGCTTGTATCACAAAGGAGGGACTCAGCGACATACTGCCTTCCATAGCCAGTGGCTGCAGGCCAGGCCTCGGTGCCCATGAGAAACACAATTTGGCCTGCTCGAAGGAACAATGAGGCCACCAGGCACACAGACAGAACTGCTTGGATAATGGCTGGAAGTCTTGCAGCTCCCTGGTGCCGAGAGAGTTCCTTCTTACTTGCTGTCCCTCGAGAGGCCAGGGAGGTACCCCGGCAGTCCCTGAGAATGGCAAACTCCATTTCTAGCCCTCTTTGTACACGCAGGCTGCCATCCCCAGGAGTAGCAGTCTTGGAGTGGGTTCCTGGAGGCTAAAGTGACCTCTAGAGCAAATTCACTCAGAGTCATGGTTCCCAGAATCAAGTAGAGACTTTTAAGGATGACAGATAGTTGGGGCTAATTTGGCTTCTGGGAAGAGAACACATACCTGGGGTCATCTGAAAAGTGACCTATAGAGTCTCCAGGTAGACAGAAGGGGTAAGCCCCTGGGGAGAGGCCTCCCACTACGGGAAGGAGGAGCAAACCCCACTGAGACACCCGTGGCTGGAGGCCACGAATGACTCTGAGCAGTATCTGGGATTCCGACTTGGGCCCCTGCACAGGCCTTGAGATCCACACCTGAGCTCCATGGGGAGCTGACGCCCAAAACAAAATGAACCCGGGACCACAGAGTCTGTCAGTAGGGGCTCCTTGGGCACAAACAAAAACTGATTCTGGTTTCTCAAGCCAAAATGGAACCATGCAAAAGGATAGTCATGTAACTCATACCATGGCCTCTTCCCCTTTCCTTCTCTTCCTTCTTCCTCTCTTCTTCCTCCTAAAAGATGGCCCAAAGCAGGAAGCCCAGTGCCGTTTACAAAGAGCTCTATTGGGCCCTTCAGTCTTCATTTACACGTTGGCACTTAATTCCCCTTTAACAAGAACGAGCCTCTGATAGCCTGAAGGGCATCTCCACCAAGAGCAGGGGAAATCAGGGACTGTGGCCTCCAAAGTGTGTGCTGTTAACTTCTGTGATATAATCATGGCTCAGGTTGAAGGGAGAGGGGCTATGGCGCATGGTCCCCTTGGTCTTTGTCTTTGTTAGGGTTTCATTGCTATGGAGAGAAGCCATGACCACGGCAGCTCTCATAAAGAAAACCATTTAACTGGGGTGGCTCACATGTAGTTCAGAGGTTCAGTTCATTATCATGACAGCACATGGTGGTATGCAAGCAGGCATGGTGCTGGAGAAGTAACTGAGGGTCCTGCATCTTGCAGGCACCAGGAAGTGAACTGACTGTCACATTGAGTGAAGTTTGAGCAAAAGAGGCCTCAAAGCCCACCCCCATAGTGACACATTTCCTCCAACAAGGCCACACCTCCTAATAGTGCCACTCTTTTGGGGGGAGCATTTTTTTTTCAAATCATGACAGTCTTCTTTGGGGCTTTCTGATCCAGCCTCGTCAGCTCTTATCTTCTCTCTGAAACATCCTTCCTTTTCATTTGCATCTTCCCACTCTATGTTCTCCTGCTGGACCAGGGGTTCCATGGAGAGCGTTAGTACTGTGCTCAGTTCCTGGTTCTGAGAGTAACCTCATCTGAACATTCTGAAATTAGTGGCCACCCAAAGCTGCTCTGATTTTCATTCCCACCCTTATAGATGAGAAGGGTGGGTCTTATACACGATTATCAATAGAGTCTGGACCGGAAGCAACTTATGGTGCCAAGCAAGCTCTGGGTACAACACAGCCCTCACCGCAGGCCCTGAAGACGAACCAAGCACCCATCATTGTTACTGCCATTACATGGTCTTTCTTCCTTTTGTTCTACATATGTGGGCAGCATCTGAGGACTCACTTGGACTCTGCCACAGCCTGACAGGATTTTCCCTCTCTCCGTTAGTGAAACCTATGAGTGGAAAATGCCATGAAGTTCTGAGATTCCCCAGGGAAAGAGTGAGTGGGCCAAGGAGGGAGGGCTGCAGGTGTCCTGGGCTCCCCCTTTATAGGAACTGTCTTTGGGTTAGGCTGGGCTGGGCCCTTCTGAGATGTGTATGTCAGAAGCTGGGGCCTAGAAATGAGGTGTAGGGTCTTTCACACCGCTTCTACTCCTGCTCGCAAGCCATTCCAGGTCAAAGTTCACATTCTCTTGGATATTCCAGGAGAGCTAAACTTTAAAGAAAGTTTTCATGAACTAATGTTTTTCTAGCACTGAGGAATGGAACCCACCACCCTGACCTCTGGACACCTCCCAAGGAAGGTGGAAGAGGGTGATTTGAAGGACTAAGTGGTCAAAACTATATTACTGCCCTTCAGTACTTCTTGGTCACCTGGGGACCACCTGGGAACTTGGAACAAATTCTGAGCCTGGGCTGTGGCCCCCTGATGCACCCAGGCTGTGGTGCACAGGGCCACTGCCCCTGCATCTAGATCAGCCACCTGGAGCTCGGAAGAACAGTCCAAGATTTGAACTGAAAACTCACAGTCACCTTACTCCTGGTGATTAATAAGATTCTGAGAGAAAAATTATCCCCGAAAGTCTGAGGTAAAAATGTTCTACCATTGATGGATGAACATAAAAAGAAAAAGGCTTTGATTTGCTCGAAGTCATCCTTCAGGGTGGGTTTTTTTCCTTCTTCTTGCCTCTCTGAGAGTGCTAAAACCTTCGGAAATGAATTAGATTCTAGCAGTAAAGGTTGATTAAATGCAGGACCTGGGGAGGAGAATTGGAATTGAAAACCAGAAAGCTCTGGTTGCCTTGCCTCTTGAGCGGTTTCTGTATTTTTCACAGATACTTCTGCAGCAGTATTGAACCCATTTGTCCTGGCTGTTCCTCCCTCGCTGCCTTAACCCAGGCCTGGCATCTTCTTACTGTCATATAACAGTCCCTTGACTAATCTCTCTGCCACTGGCCTTCGGCTTCTCCCATCATTCTTTGCGCTATGTCCTGAGAGAGAGTTCTAGAGCAGGCATTTGGTCATGTCACTCTCCAGCTTAACTGCCCCCCAGTGTTTGATTCTCCATTGTATTTAAAATGTGAAGCTCCCAGCAGAGGGTATAAACCTGTTCACTATTAGCACCTTCTCTCTGACCTCAGGCCTCAGTCTCCATAATCTCCAAGTCTCCTTGCACTAAGCACCAAAACCAAGTAGAGTAGCTCCCAGTTCCCAGTCAAGCCGTGGTTTCTCATGTCCCTGCATCATTGTTTGGAGGGCTAAGCCCCATGGGTGTCTCTCTTGGTGAGTACCACTGAAGTCCAATCCGGGTTGATAGTTTTCCGTCTGCTTCCGTGGTGCCCCAGCAGAGACCTTGCTCCTCTCATCACACAGTGTCTGGAGCATTTGTTCACTTATCTACACTACACTGTGACTCCTTAACATCACCCCAGAACCCCCCTACACACACACCACCCACGTGTGGTTTTACATAAACAGGGCCAAGAGCCCTCGCTTCTCCTCACTGCCTCTCCTCAACGCTGGCAGCTGGAATGGTTAGTGTGCATGGGTCCAAGAAAAGAAAGCTTTGTCCTACATGCTATTTTCACTTCCCCAAGGTTGATACCATGCCATGGAAAAGTACCGCTGTCAGCTAAGGCTGTAGCCTCCTATTCCATGACACTCAAGACACCAGAAGGCAAGTCTCATGCTTCTGCATCCCTCCGTGATCCACCCTACCTGGGGCAGGTGCCCAGGAAGTGTCCAGTTCTCAATTATGTTGAACTAAGAGTTTTGGGATGCATTCAAAAATGTTTTCTTTAAAGCCAAAATGTAAAACTCTCACCTTTAACTGAAGACGCTTGGTACAATAAGTACTGTCCCAACACTCACCATTACACCAGGCCCTTGGAGGTGTTCGCCTGTAAAAACAAAACAAAACAAAGCAAACAAGAACTCCAATATAAGGTTTTTATTAGGAGTAAAGATGTAACAGATAGATGGTACCTGAAAAATGATAAACACCAGCAACTATTGTTATGGGAAAAAAGAGAATGAAAAGGCACATAAAATGAATAGATTTATGATCAATATTTACTACACTATCTCTAATTTATTCATTTATTTATCAACTCATTCTTTCATCTAATCAACCATGCCTCAGTTCACAAATATATAGCTATGCCTGGATCTGGGCTCAAAGTCACAGAATCAGACACAAGCAACCTTTGCATTAGAAGGCTTACGTTCTAAATGGGAAACACACATTCAGTACAGACTTGAAAGTGTAGACAGAAGAACAAAAAGATGCTGTCAATATGTACCCAAGACAGAGGGTGGCTCTTAGTCATGGTTTTGCTCTTTCGCTCCACCATCTCAAGTTCCTAGCCCCAAACTAGACAAGTAGTGACGGTAAATGTTTATTGAGAGGAACAATAAAGATTGCTGGCTGCATATTGTATTTATTTCCCCACTGTTTGTTTCTTTCTTAGTTTTATTGATCTATTTATTTAATGCATGTGTCCTTATGAGTGTATGTCCACACACATGCTTATTATGATAATATATAGACAGACACGTAAAATAAAGGGGGTTTTATTGGAAGATTTTCCTAGGGAGTCCTGGTTTAAATTACACCATCTACAAAGCACCTGGCTTTCCCAGACCTGTCAGTCAGGATGGGAAGATCAGCCAGTCAAGTGGCTGCTGTGGACGCTAGCCAAGTGGCCCGGGGTATGAGTGTCTTGCATCACTCAGCCCTCCAACCAATGATGCAAGGACTTGAAAGATCACAGTTTGACTGGGAACTGTGAGCTCTTCTACTTGGCTTTGGCATGTAGTGCTTGGAGAGCTGGAGACTGTGGGGACTGAGGCCTGGGGTCAGAGAGGGGGTACTGATAACCAACAGCTTGATACCGCCTACTGGGAAGTTCATGTTTTGTTTTAAATGCAGTGTGGAATCAAGCACAGGGCCAGGTTTAAGCCAGAGAGTGACTTGGCACTTTCACTTTCAATAACGAAGAAGTTTCTCCATCATTTGTCCAGCCCTCTTGAGAAAGAGAAAAGGGCATCACAGCCGCTGCCAGGATTTAACAGCAAAGAGTAACCCAGATCTGACCGCAAGTGCACTGCCACCCTTACGAGACGTCTCCATGAAAAGGCCTTCCTTCAGCACAGCCTCTACTGAGTTCCGTCCAGGCCCAGGCAGGAGACCCCTGGCTGATACTCACTTGTTTAATTTCACAGAAGGACTAGACTAAGTATGAGGGAGGTAGAGACCGGAAGGCAGGCTTCTGAATGTCACTGTGACCTTGCTTAGTTCCAAGATGAGTCACCTGGAAGACGGGGCCTCAGTCATCTAGCTCTGCCAGGCTTCGCGGTACTTGACAGTACTTGAATTCAGCCACAGCTGAGATGAACCGACTGTCGCCCTGCGTTCGGCTGGAGTCTTGGGGAAACATCAGAGGACCCGGACACTGGAGCCTCCTTTGAGGGCTGCTATAACTCTGTGCCCTCCAGCCAAAGGGTTGGCTGAGTGCTGAGGAAGATTCGGGACACAGGCTGTAAGACCTGGATCAAGTCTCAGAGCCGCCACGGCACCATGCACGGCCTTGAGCGTGTCACCTTTCCCTAAGGACCTCCCTAGGGACCCCTCTTGTCTCATGGGTGGAAGGAGAATTGGTTTGACTGCCGAAGGTGTGACTTTGGCACTCCCTGTGTGGAGTGCTCACTACAAGTGATGATATTTTTGATTTCCACAGGCCAAGTCTCTCAGAAGAGCTGATTTGGCCAGACAGAAGATCTCACTACTTTCCACTAGCAGGGTTATAACTGCCACGTACTGGGGCTCTTGTGCTAAAGAGAGTTCCTGCCTTTCTTCAGAAAGCCACGGGCAAATGGGGCTAGAGAGATGGCTGGGTGGTTAAGGGTGCTTGCTGCACAGTCCTGGGAACTGAAGTTGAAATCCCGGTTACCCATGTAACATGCTGGACTTTGTGTGCATGCCTGTAACTCCAGCTTCAAGAGGAACCGAGAAAGGAGGCTCCTGGGCTTGCTAGCTTCGAGCCCAGCCAAGAAAACATGAGCCCTAGGCTCAGGGCAGACCGCACCTCAGTGGAATAGGTGGGAGTGGTATAGGCGCTCACCCAGAGTCTCCTTCTGGTCTCCACATGTGTGCACCTGCTTATCCAAATACACTCACAGAGAGACATACATATGTGTATAAAATAAATAAGCAAATAAACATAAATATTAAGGAGATAAGTTAATTTTAAGTTGTTTTGGCTTTTCTAGTGTACAAAAATGTAACTGTGGAACCAGGACAAAGGTTGCACCTCAGAGGAGGTCATGTAGACCCAGTGACATCCTCCCATCTGAGATTCTAGGAGATGCTGGGGAGCCCACCTCCTCTCTTTCCAGTTACTTCCCTCATCCAAAGTAACAGCATCTCCGGGCCCTGGGATCAGGCTTTACACCAGTTTAAACCAGAAGTCTGGTTCCTCTGTGTGCTCACAAAGGTGTAGGGCTTGGTGCTGTGACCCTTGTTTGCTCAGGGTGCAATGACCAAGTGAAACTCGCTTTTCTCCTTGTCCCGCTTTCCTAGCCTGTAATATGACATCCATATCTGGAGGGGAAGTAGACAAGATTGCAGGGCAAAAACTGGGAACTTGCGGGTGAGGTGGCATGGGGCAAAGGGGAAATCGGATGAGAAACATGAGAAGGGGAGGATGGGAGGAGCTCGGGGGATTGGGATGGTTGGGATATAGGAAGGGTGGATACGGGAGCAGCGAAGTATATATCCTAACTAAGGGAGCCATCTTAGGGTTGGCAAGACACTTGACTCTAGAGGGGTTCGCAGGTGTCCAGGGAGATGTCCCCAGCTGGTAACTTGGGCAACTGAGGAGAGGGAACCTGAAATGACCCTATCCTATACTGATGAATGTCTTACATATCACCTTAGAACCTTCATCTGGCGATGGATCGAGGTAGAGACAGAGACTCAATTTGGAGCAACGGTCTGAGCTCTTAAGGTCCAAATGAGGAGCAGAAGGAGGGAGAACATGAGCAAGGAAATCAGGACCACGAGGGATGCACCCACCCACTGTGACAGTGGATCTGATTTATTGGGAGCCCACCAAGGCCAGCTGGTCTGGGACTGAATAAGCATGGGTTGAAACTGGACTCTCTGAGTATGGCGGACAATGAAGGCTGATGAGAAGTCAAGGACAATGGCACTAGGTTTCGATCCTAATACATGAACTGGCTTTGTGGGAGCTTAGCCTGTTTAGATGCTCACCTTCCTGGACGTAGATAGAAGACCTTCGTCTTCCCGCAGGGCAGAGAATTTGGACTGCTCTTCAGTATCGAGAGGGAGGGGGAATGGTGTGGGGGGTGGAGAAGAGGAGTGGGGATAGGGGGAGGGGAGTGGGGGGAGGGGGCAATATTTGGGAGAAGGGGAGGGAAATGGGAAACGGGGAGCAGGTGGAAATATTAATTTAAAAAGAATAAAAAAATTAATTTTAAAAAAAGAAAAAAAAAAGAAACTTTTACCTGTTGGGTATGATTACCTGTGTGGAAGGGCAGGTGTATGTGGTGGGGGGTATGGTCGTGTCATGGGTTCTCGGAATCAGAATGTCAGTATACTCCCATTTTCCCACCATACATCTGCACCCATTACGTTATAATCTTCTCCAAGGTGTAGCTGAAGAACCTGACACACGGCACAGGTCGCCAGCCTTCCCTTTCTCCCAGTGAAATCCCGGAGAGCCTGGCTTTAGGGTGGATACTGATGCTTTGGTTTCCCGATGGCTGGAGAGGGATTGGGAGGAGCTGCTGGATTTGGGAAGAGAAGAAGGATGCTCAGAGATGCTTTATCCAAACTTCACCAAGCTCAGTATGGATCCTTCAAGGTGAGTGTTAAAAGCCAAAGCTGAAAGAGACAGAGAAATCTAAGTCACTGTGATCAGGAATCCATCTCTTTGTGTAATATTTGTAGAGTTACACATCAAAACTAACCCTGCCACCTCTGCCATCATTATCATCACTGTCACCAAAAGATAGGTAGTTTAGAGTCCTGGGATGGGCAAAAACAGCTTTCACATCTGTTATCTGGTTTGTGTGCCACAATTGCCCTGTCAAGTAGGCAAAGAGGTTTTCTTCTCACCCCATCTCTCTGGGTGAAGACGCCATACCCAGCAGCCCATAAGAAGACATGTCTTGCCCAAACCTACCTGGAAGCTAGAACACGTGGGACTAGAACCCGGGTCTCATGAGGCCAAGTCAGTGTTTCTTGGAAAGCGTATCTAAAAACTCCTTGAGAAAACTGGGACTCAGGAGGGAGCACCGCTGGGAGGACTAGCTCTTAGTTCATGCTGTAGATAGAGAGCGGAGGCTCTGAGTCTGAGGGAGGCGCCAAGCTGGTGGTCCTTATGGCTTCAAGGGAAGCAAGCAATTTTCTGGTTGACTTGCGTTGTTGATTACAAGTAAACTGAATCTTCAGGTTAAGAGTCTCTCTCTCTCTCTCTCTCTCTCTCTCTCTCTCTCTCTCTCTGTCACACACACACACACACACACAGATGTAATTAAAGATACACCTCTGCTCTGTTCGGCTGGCTGGGGTCTACAGAACTCAGGGACACTTACAGGAGGGATCACGTCCTCTGAGGCCAGCCTTGCCCTCTGGTTCTCTTCTTGAGACCCTGAGAATCCCCCTTATCTTCAGCAGAACCCCTGTGTATGTTACTGCGTCAGGCAACCTCTCCTTGAATCAGCAAAGCCAGGCCTAAGCCTAAGTGTGAAGTACCTACAAGTTCCGTGGTGACCATAGATGCTCCTATCCCAGGACCAGGAGGCATTTCAGACTAACACACACTGCTCCTACATCTCTTCTGCCTCTGTATCCCTCCACCAGCCACCTACAGCCTAGGAAGCTGCCACTCTGCAGGTGCCCACCCCATGCCTGGTTGGTGGTTCCTACCTTTTTGGTGTGGCTTTCTCTCACTGTCTCACAGCCACCCTCAGAAACCACCCAGCCCTCTGGTCTTCTACCTCTTCCTGCCAGTGACTTTCAAGCATTCTCATCCGCAAGGCCATCTCTTTATTTGCGAGTCCACTTTGAACAAATTGCCTCAGGGAATTTGGCTTTTGAGTTCTTTTGGGTTCTATGACTGGTCACCCTATAATTCGTCTTGTTCGTGGGTGCGGGAAGGGACCTCAGTCATTTCACAGCCGAAGCCACAGGAGGGGAGAGGAAAAGGCAGCTACTTCCAGCCACACAACTACTACCTGAGCTAACCTTATGACTCTCTCTTTAGTTCCTCCCTTTTCCTGGTCTCCCCAACCTTGAGTCAACCCCCAAACAAGATTAGAGACTTGTTGCTTCTGGAAGCCTTGAGGTATAGGTAATGAAAGTAGATGTCTCATCCCAAAGGAGACAGGGGGATTCTCACTTGCCATATTGTCCTGACTGTTTCCTGCCAGCTTCAGTTCTCAGTCTCAAAAATAAGCTGGTATAACTTCCCCATCCTAGAATACTTCCAGCCACCTGCTGTCCCATTTGTTCAGGCCCTCATATCTCCCCTGGATATGAAGCACATCACCCTTCTCTCCTGGAACAGTCAGTGGCTTCCCGTTACCTGCCGGTCACCTGCAGCTGACACCACAGCCCTTCACCATCCCAGCTGTGGTATCTGAAGACTCTCTTCCTTAGGCATCTGGAACAAGGGCTTTCCCCACTTTCCCCAAATATACCTCATACTTCCCCGGTGGATCTCTTTGGCCCAGACAACTTCCTTTACTTAGACAGTCTTCCCTTCTCTTCCAGAAAGGCTATTCAGTTCTCAAGGCTGACCATAAATGCCACTTCCCCACAAAACTTTCTTCCTCAGCCTGTGAGATGCCTCAGAAGTCTGTGTGGGATCTCTCTTCCCACTCAGCAGACTCCCGCTTCCTTTACATCAAGGCCCATGTCACATGTCTCCACTGGGCTAGGGGTGAGAAGACAAAGAACTGGACTTTTCCAGTTTGGCATTTGCTGTGCCCAGCCCTGTAGCCTATAGGAGAGTTGTCTGCATAGTGTTTGTTAAAAGAAATTCTTTGACACGCATTCATTGCAAGTCTGTCTCTGGACTATCAAGGTTAATGTGGATAATTAAGTTGAATTATTAACCTCCAAATGATTACACTGAATCTAGTCTGCCTACTGCCCTCCATAGAGTCTGACTCTAATGACTTCTGGCCTAATTACCATCTGGAAGTTAGAGGCATGGTTTCTTGTTACAGGAAAGAACCCTGGGAAAGGAGTCCAAGGAACATAGTTAGCTCCCTCAGTCTCTCACACTTGCAGTTGGCCGGAAGAAGGGACTGAACACGGAGGTGCATGGTTGACAGACCACAGTGGAGACTAGCTGAGAGCAGCAGGCCCGTGAACTGGCTCGCACTCTGCCTTCTATGGCGTTTAAAAACAGCGAGTGCCTTTGCCAGTGGCCGTGGCGTTTGTCCACATCGGGCCTTCCTTTCTGCCTCGCTCTGTGGTTCCGGAATAACCAGCCAGTGTTCTGAGAGCAGTGGCTCCGCCCGCAAGCACATGCTGTGCAGGAGGCTCACATTTTAGACCTACAACAGCTCTGTCTCGGAGCCCACATATTGTCCTGCGGACCTTTGTGTTGTCTGTCATGAGGGACGGCCAGGTTTAGGCCCTCTTGGGCCTCTCAGTCTGAGTCAACAAAAACTTTCTCAGCTTCTCTGGGTTGGGTCTCTTGGGGGATGCCAAGGCACAGTTTGCCCTCCCAGAGCTCACAGTCACAGCGGGCAGCCTGTGAGAGCAATCTGGTGTGGCCTCTCCATTCACAGATGCGGATTCCGGGTGGAGTGAGCCACAACACATCTAGAGAGTTGGAAATGGATGGGTAGTGACTGTTGACTTTGGATGTGGTCTGCAGGGGTGATGCCCCTGACCCCCAGAACTTCCCCTCTTTCGCACTGGGCAGGTCAGGTCTCAGCCCACAGCTACACAGCCTGTACCCTTCAGGAGGGTGTCTGAAGAGAGGGGGCCACTGTGGACTGAAATCCAGTCTGTGATCCTGTAATCAAGCCCGTGGAGCATGGGGCTGGATCTCCCCTCCACAAGGTGTGCTTTTTCTGGTTTACACAGAGGCATCTTCTGTAATATTTGACAGCTCGAATGCCAGCAGGACCCATGTCCCTAGATGTGACTATTTCTCAAGGGTCTACTCTGAGGGTACCATCATCCTAGCCCCGTGATGTGCTGCTTCCCTGGCCTTTCCCACTGCCTCTCCCCTCCTCGGACAGACCTTCTGTGCCTTCACTCCAGGATGACTGCCCCAGTGGCTCCTGTTTCTATGACCTGATAGCCTCTAGCCCGCTCTCCTCTTCCAGTGTAGCATACCACAGGACAGTCAGATGAGGCTCCCAACACGTCTTGCTCATTGACCTTCACTTCCACAGCTGTGTGAAGGAGCAACCAGTTGTCACATAGATCCTGCCTCTCCACTGTTCCCGTCAGATCTCATGCCCCAGCTCCCCCCCTGCCATCTAAACCCTCACTGATTTCCTATTTACTTGCCTTGCTTTCCAAACCCAGTGAATAGCCTTTAGCTTCTGTCTTGGGCTTCATACAAACCATAATGGCAGCATGGTAGCTAATATTACCAAGGCCCCAGTGGGGTTCAGACTTCTTCACCCATGTCTAGGGAGCTACTGATTATTTCTAAGGCTGCCAAACAGATCACCCCAGCCACAGAATAGTAAACAACCCCCACTATTTTCTCACCCTCTCCATGGGTTAGGAGCACAGGCATCACCAGCTGGTCTTCTGCTTAAGGTTGTACAAGGCTGAAGTTAAGTTGTCAGCCAGGCCGTGAGCTCCCCAACAAGCCACTCCTAAGCTCCCTCAGTGGGGTGGAACCAGTTTTCTTTTTCTTTAAAAGGCTGAGGTTCCTGAGGCCTGGCCAACTGTGGGCTGAGCCTCCCTTAGCTCCTAGGACCACATGTAGCTTCTACCCCTACTGGCCCCAAGTCACATTTTACCGTCAGACAGTCTGCCAGACGGCTCCAGTTTGCACTCTCGGCCACACTCCACCCTGGGTTGGTTCACGTCCATTCTCTGCCATCTGAGCCATTTTCACAGCAGCCTTGAAGGCTCTAGGTCACGACGGTCATTGCTGCTTGGATACCTGTGCGTTTCTGAACCCAGTCCTAGCTAGTCATCTGGACTGATGATGTCTCTGGCTGTGTCAGAGGGGGCAGGGCTTGCAGCCATAACCTAGGACAGAAGTGCCAGTTGCAGGGGGTCACTGTGACTTTGCACGGGAGAGGAGGAGAGAGAAAGGGAGGCTGGGTGGAAGGCTCATAAAGCATGGCATCCCCTCTGCTCTATTAGAACTCCAGCAACCAAGGGACTCCCTTCCTGCCTGCCCTTGGGACAGAACGAGGTCCTCCTATGGACCCTGGATGCTTTTCTGTCCATGTGGCCACTGTCCTTTCATTCATTGTTTTCCTGGGGACAATATCTGTCATTTGGCCATATTTTATTTTTCCCTTTGCCGCCTGAAGTCTGGTTTGGGCCCCAGAGCTCTGTTTCTTGGCCCGCATTTGGTGATTTGACGCCAGTCCCCTGACCCCTGACTCTGACACTTGGAATACTTTCACCCTTGAGATCATCTTTCCACTCTCCTCTCCCGATCCACTTTTTCCTGTAACCTGCCCACTGCGGAAATTTGCGTTCTTGACCTGGTCAATTGTATCTCCTGTTACTTAGGCTCCTAAATTTATTCTGGAGTGATCTTCTTCGCCAAGAGTTCTGGTAAACAGTAAATGTTAGTTTGAGCCAGTCAGTCCCATTTTATTTTATTTTGAGACTGAACCTCACTATATAGCCCAATGTGTCTCAGAATTGAGATCTGCCTACACCTCTTAGTGCTAATGGTTGTAGGCGTGGATTACCGTGCCTGGTTCCCTGTCATTTTCTACTGAATCACAGTCCATGCCATTCATGATAGATTTTCTTGGCCATGAGCAATTTCTCAGTTGTATTAACTTTCTCAGTTCAGTAAACAGAAGGTCAGGGCAACAATGTTTGTGAGCTGAGTGAATGAGAGGGACTCAGAGGGACTCAGGCTCATTAACACGCCATTAATGCAAGGGTGAGCCTTGCGCAGTTAGTACTTGGTAAAATTGCTCTTTTAGAATCTCTAAATCTTATGTCATGTCCATTTTACCCTTGATTTAGACAAATAAGCAGTCCCCTAAACATAAAACGCAAGAGTCATTTTTGGTCTTTCCTTCTCCCCCCGCCCCCCACCTCCACATCCCACTAAGCCGGAAGTCCTACTCTAATCCATCTGGCCTCCCCTCCCCTCACCCAGTCCCGCTCCTCCGCTTTGAACCACTGCTGGATTCTCTTTCCTTTCTTGTTTCTTCCCGTACCATCAGGTAAACTGCTTAAAACCCATCACGGAGCTGCTCATTCAAAGCCCCTGACAATTCCCCAATACCCGCAAAGTGCCGCTCAAGCTCTGCCATGTGAACCTGCCCCATCCCTCGTCTTCTTCCCAAGACCAAGGTCATTCCTTCCCGTGACCGTGACCATGACCTCTGTCCAACATGTGTTTTTACCAAGCTGTTCACTGAACAAAACCTCTTCAACCTTTAGGTCTCAACTTGAATGCCACATTTCCCAAGTGGTTGCCCATCTAAAGCAAGTGTTTCCTGTTACCCATAGGTCCTTGCTGTTTTGTCTGTCATGACTCTTCCCCTCGAGGCTGAAAGTTCCATGAGAACAAGAGAGAAGTGTTTTGCTAAGTGCTGTCTTTCCAGCCCCAACTCAGTACCTAGTACACAAGAAAAGAGACTTAGAGTCCAGTAAGTGAAACTTTAGGAAGGATGAATGAGTGAGGGATCCTGGAATTCTTTCCACATAGGTTCTCCCAATTTAAAGTATATGCCACTTAAATATTGTATGCGGCCCCATTCCTTCATTGTGCATTTATTGGGTACCCTCAAGCGTCTGTAGGAATTTTCTACCATGGTAACATCTTGCTCACCTGGAGGACGGTGCCCCACATCCTGTTCTATACAGAACTCATCGGAGAAGCTACAAAGAAGAGGTGCTCTGCAGTAACCCCCAAACTTTGAGATTCCAGCTTTTGCATCCTCCCACATAAGCCAATTCTAAGAGTCCCCACGTAGCTAATAGGAGGAAGGGGTGCTCCAAAACCCACAGCCCGTTCATTGCTTTGATTTTGTTGTCGAGAAAGCATTCTGCCAGCCTCCATCCGACGACTGCTTGATACCTGTCCTGCAAAAGGTCTCCAGAGAAGAAGCATATTCAAAAGATAGAGAATTCTTTTAAATGCATCTCCTAGTCACAGCGCATCCCCCGCCTCCACTCCGACCCCATCCCCCACCTCTACTCCCACCCCATCCCCCACCCATGCCATTCTCTCCTATCCATTTACCTACAGTCACATTCAGATATGGTAGGGAACTGTGGGTCCTGCCTGAATTCTGGTGGATACCTAAAGAAGCCCCCGTTTCAGAGGGTTCAGGAATAGAGGGAGCCTTATGCTGTCTTTATATCTATTAGATTGCTTGTCCAGAGCCTACCCCTCCAAATCCTCTGAGATGAGATTCCAGGAGCTCATGGATGAAGCATGGAGAATTCTCTCCAACATTCCTGGCCTTGTCAGAAGGGCGATAACCGTGCCTACCACTCTGAGAACTATTCCACAAGGTCAAAGTCGGCAAATGGGACATTTGCTCTTACTAATTATTCATTCATTCACATTTAGTGTCCCTGCGTTAGGCAGGGGCTACAGATGATGTCCACAGGGTGAGCTTACCCTGAGAACAGCCTTATGCACTGACAGGCTGTACCAGAACCTACCTAGCTCTGACATCTTGTTATCATGTATTTACAATTTGTTCATCTACATCCAAGACACCTCTGCCCTGATTTATAGGCAGACAGCTCACCCCTTGCAGTGTTTCTTCTAACCCAGCTGGAACTGCTTACCTCTGGAGGTGGTACACTTGGCTTCAGTCTCATCCTGCAGAGTACCTTATGTGCTCCTTAGAGGCAGTTCACAGGTAGCAACTGCATTCTAGGGGTTGTCTTTGGGGTGTGGGAAGAGAGGGAATGGGGGAGGGTATTTCTAATGTACTCATGGGGTATATGTGGTACGTATGCTTTCCCTATTACATTGTGATCTCACCAGTTTGTGTACAAGTTGATTGTGCACATTTGTAATACCAACACTCGGGAGGCAGGGTCATGAGTTCAGGGGCAACCTAGACCACATAGCTTGGCCTCTGTTGTTATTTCTCAGGGTGTTTATTCTCACCCACTAATGCTGTGACCACTCATCTCCCACGCTTGCTCTTGCCTTCAGATTAATGGACATGATTGCTCTCCCTTCTAGGTCTTCCGGTCTTCCCTTCCTTAATTCCTAGCAAATCTTGAAGACTCTGTTGGACACCAGGATAGGAAATATGTTCCTAGAATGTTTAGTGCCTTCCATTATAACCTCTGCCTTCCCAGCAATTGGATTGGGAAGTCCTGCCATGTTCCTGGGCCTACTGACATGCCTGCTGGGTCATTGCCATGATGTATGCTTATCACCTGCATAGCAGTCTGTTCCTACTGGGATATGAGACCTTGAGACCTTCTCTGCTGTATTTGTAGTGGCCGCTGTGGCTCCCAGCATACAGAAGGAAAGGACCTATGAGTTTGTTGAATCAGTTCACTCAAGTCACTCATTAGACAGTGGTTGCAACACCATTAATTCTAGCTTACAGTCAGAGCCCCTCTCACCATAACACAAGCCCTCCCGACGGAAGGGGTCAGGGTGCCTTGAACAAGGCTGTTCGACTTCTCTCTAGCACTGTAGCCTTTCCATGTGTGACTTCTGCATTGTGTGTCTCCACGGTCCTTCCACCTTCTTCCAGGAAGAATTGCACTTACTCTTCAGGGTTGATTGTAAAGATGCCAAAGGTCCATCATGTCCAAAAAGACTCTCTGAAAAGTACAGAAATAGCATGGGGACAGAATTAGAAGCAGGCCAGCCATGTGCTAAATCACAGCCTAATTGTCAACACCTCCTCCCAACTTCTCCTAATTGGCAACCCGGGGCTCCTCTAGAGCAATTCCACCAGCTTTTTTTTTTTTTTTTTTTTTTTCACTACTCATAGGTTTGCTAAGTTCCAAAGATTGGGGGTGGGAATGTGATTCTGAGTCAGGCCCTGAGAAGTATTGGAAAAAGTGTCAGATTCCGTGAAAGAACATAAAGTGAAAGGTTTTAGAACCCACAAGAGCCTATGCCCTGAGGCCACAAACTCCTGGGCTACCACACCAGGCTGGGAGGTCTCAACATTATTGCCAGGACTCTGCAAACGTGTTTATGAACCAAGCATGGCCTGAAGACTAAAGAGGACTAGGTCTTGCGAGGCTGCCTATTTTCAAATGCACAGAGCAGTTGCCGTTGTGACTAACAACACAGACATTTGTTTAAATGGCTCAAAGTTCATCACAGGCATGATCACACTCTTTCCTGCGAATGGGGACAACAGCAGAGAGGCAAGAGGCACAGTGACTCAATCTCAGGAAGGCCAGTCCCAGAAAAAATGGAACTGAGTCTGGTTGGCTGATGCTGCATTCTTAGCACCTTATTCAAGGACAGCCATGTGCTAAAGACAAAGCCATAGCAATATCCAGGTTAATTAAAAAAAAAAAGAAGACAGACATTTGAAAATGTTAGCAACCACTGAATAATCAAAATATTTAACAAAATGACAGCTTCATATTTTAGAGCCCTTTGCAATTAAAAAAATTGTTTGCTCATATATTACTTCACTTGACTTTCAAAACGGAAGGAAGAAGGACGGAATGTAGGCAGGCAGGAAGGCAGGCACACAAGAAGGAAGGAAGGCAGGAAGGAGGGAGGGAAGGAGGGAGGGAGGGAGGGAAAGAAAGAAGGAAGGAGCGAGCCAGAGAGGGAGTCAGGAAGGGAGGGAGGGAAAGAATTTGTGAGGGAATGGAAGTTCGGGGGCTCAGAGACCCTCCAAGCAGCACAACCCTTCCCGAGTCACAGGCATGGGACTTCAACAGCGCACTGCGGATCAACATCAGTGTTGCTCTTCTCTTTGCTACTGGGAGCTGTGCTGGCTCAGAGGAGTGACACC
Source organism: Chionomys nivalis (assembly GCF_950005125.1). Lineage (NCBI taxonomy): Eukaryota > Metazoa > Chordata > Mammalia > Rodentia > Cricetidae > Chionomys > Chionomys nivalis. The sequence goes on from NC_080088.1 coordinate 63,812,451, forward strand.
CAGGTGTGGCCCTAAAAATGTGTCTAGAGGAGCAGTTCTCAACCTGTGGACCATGACCCCTTGGCAAACCTCCATCTCAAAAAATATTTGTTTTTTTGAGTAGCAACATTACAGTGATGAAGTAACAATAGAAATAATGTTATGGTCGGGGTCACCACAACATAAGGAACTGTATTAAAGGGTCGCAGCGTTAGGAAGGTTGAGAACCGCTGGTCTAGGGCATCGCCAGGACAGTTTTGTTATTGTAAAGATGGCAGAGTTCCTTTTTCAAAAAAAAAAAAAAAAAAAAATATATATATATATATATATATATATATATATATATATATATATATATATATGGCGGGGCCCGGAAGTCACCTGACAAACTACAGGTGAGGTTCAGTTTTTGTCTTTCTTGTCCCACACCTCCTTTTTGTTTCTTCCACTGCTAAAAGAAATAAAACAGTAGAGGTCAAATAAAGGTCAGCGTGTGGTAAGTACTTCAAAGTGTGTCTGTCTTAGGGTGTGTCTTCCGTCCACAAGCTGAAAGCATGGGTAAGAGACGGCCATGTTCTGAAGCTGTGTGAATCGCCATCTGAAGGCCGCAGACATCAAGTACATCCCTATATGGAACTGGGCTCAGTGACTAAAGGAATACAGATTTGTGTTATTGTCATATAATTGACAACACAAGACAAAGCAAGCCTTATTTTATCTGGCGTGTTTCTGCTTACAGAAAATTGTATGCACTCATACAAGTGCATAGATGGTGGCTGACCGGCTCCGTGTGCTAAGACGACACACAGGAGATGGATGCTGCAGACTGTCTCCCCTCCAAGCTCACTTGTCCAGCTGTTTCAGGAAGCCCAGTTTTTCCCAGAGGTGACTTTTAGACCTGATCTTTACGTAATGTCCAAGGCTGATTGGAGCCAGAGTCCTCTAGGTAACTAAGGAAATGGAACCTGGACGGGCCTCATGGTGAGCTCCCCCTACCAAGGGCTCAGAGACAGTGCTTAAGGTTCTCGGCGCTGTTCTTGAGGGTCTCCTGGACGATGTGCAGGTCCATGGTCCTTGCAGCCTCTCTCTCCCACGTACTGAGTTCAGGGTCTCGGCACTTGCTCCTTTGTCCTTCAGAAAAAATTCATGAAGAAAAACAGAGGCCATGCATGTCTCTTCCTAGCCAGTAGGTCCTAAAACACTTCTGGCTCTAGCCATGAGTCATCTGTCTCAGCGACCTATAGAGATTGACCTTTGCCAAGGGCTCGAGGCATTTGAAGCCTGACATGGGCTGAGGGCTCTCTGCTTTCTGAGCATTGACTTCATTGCCCACAAAACTGGAATAACCGTATTGCCTCCTAGGAACACCAAGTAAGATAAGGTCTGTAGAACGCCTTGTGGAGTTTGAATGGTCTTACCATACAAAGACTGGCTTTGGGAGGCCTCTAAGTTAGGATTTCTTGTGATGAAATTCTGTGATGAAATGCTATGACCAAAAACAACCTAAGGAGGCAAGGGTTTATTTCGCTTACACTCCCAGGATGGACTAGGTAACAGTCCATCATTGAGAGCAGTTAGGGCAGAAACTCAGACAGGGCAGGAACCTGGAGGCAGGAGTTGGTAAGCATTGTGGGCCAGAGCTTGAACCCCAGAACCTAGGCAAAAAGCTGGGAGTACTTGATAAGCCCCAGGCTGGGGAGAGATGTCTCGAAGCAAACAAACAAACAAAACCTCCAAGGCAGATAGGCCAGTAGTTAAGAAAAACTATCCAAGATTGTCTCCTGGCTGCCATATGTTTGTGCACACATGTGTATGAGCACCTGTAAACCACATACCCCCCACACACACACATAGATACACACAAATAAAATAAATAAAATAAACCGGCTTTGGAATTAGGGATAGATGGAAATGCCACCATGTCACAAATCAACAATGTAACTTTGGCAAAAGCCTCACACAGTCTCAGTTTCCCACTTGTCCTGTCTGCCATCTGGAAGCCCTCCAGCCAGCCCCTTCTAAGCAGCGTTGTGATATATCCAAGGCCCAGAGAACCAGGGCTCAGCAGAGCCTTGCTAGTTTTCCAGATGTGTGGGGATGGGGTGACCTACAGTTAGAATGCAGCACCCGCTCCTTGTTTGTATGTTTACACCTCTGAAGCTCCAAACCAGCTGTCCGATCACTTGCAAACAGACCGAAGCTATTTTCATGCGTCACACGAGGCCCCACAGGAGCCAGCCACGCCTCAGGATAAAGCCCTAAAAATAGCCTTCGGTTCTATTTTGAAGGCACCGAGGGCTACAAACCAACAGTCCAAGAAAGCAGAGTTTTTCATTGCGTGCACACACAGGACATCAAATCAGAACCCAATTCCCACTGGGACTGTGGGTCAGTCCAGGAGCTGGACTTCAACCCCCGACCCCATGCTTTTTTTCCCTGACCACTTGGAATCTTCCTATGCAGAGGCCAGTGCTGCAAGTGCAGCCTTGGTAGCTACAGGCATAGTACCGTAGTATATGTAGTACAGGCGTTACAGGACCGTAATACACATAGTAGGAGTACGGACGACACTACAAATGCCCACTCCAGGTACTTACCTCCGATAAGATCTCTCTGCAGGGCTCCGCCTAGCTAGCAATCCTCTGAGGCCTGCTGTCTTATCCCAGAGAGAAGCCCCATGGCCACAGAGGTCAACCATCTGCTCTTTCTAGTACATTCAGTCTAGGTTAGGGAAGGTCATGCACAAGGCAAATTCTGGAGCATGAACTCAAGGCATGCGGTTAAAAGTGAAGAAATTCGCCTTGAGTTTTGGAATCTGTTCCAGGGAGTTCGCTTTTTGTCTTAGCAGCAAATTTGATTCTCTGAAGTTCCCAGGAATAGATGTCTCCCCAGCCCTCCTCCTTCCCACCATGGCTTGTCCTCATTCCCGCAGCTGGCAGAGTGGGTGATACAGCTTCAACCCCAAGTTTGAATTTCCTAATCACATGACCTATAAAAGAAAGGCCAACAAAGCAGACACTCTAATATTTGCTGGCTGACAACGCTAATTCATGTTTCTATTAACAAACACAAGAGGATATTTGCAAAAGAAAAAAAAACCAAAATCAGTACATTTTCATTTGTAAAGGATTTTTTTTTTCTAACACATAAATTGCCTCCTCTAAACTGAAAGGTTTCTATACCCTAATATTTAGTCTCTTGGCTGGTGCAATAAACCAGATCAGGCTGAATAAAAAGTCCAGGTTTAATGGACAAAGCAGCTTCCAGGAAAGGAGAAAACCACAAGGGAGAACCACAGGGCAGGTGTGTGTGTGGTGGGGAGGAGACAGCGGCTTAAATAACCCTTAGGTGTGGTCTTGAGGCTCTCATGGGGAGGAGCCGCAGAGGGTGGCTTTCTCAGGGTCAGGGTCTGGAATGGGAGAGACCAACCCTCCAATCACATGGACCCTTGAAGGACACTCAGAACATTACAGGTGTCTTGGAAGGTGGGAGTATCTGTCAAGGAGGCCTACACAGAAGTGCGGAGCCATTTGCAGGGGTAACCCAAGGATCTGAAGTTAATTAAGACGGATCATTCCTGTAGCCTGTGAGTTGAAATGTGGCCCAGCATCTATTCGCTTGTTAAAAGATTCATCATGACTCTCTGGGACTCCATGCTTTGAACAAGGTGAGCCGCCCCTGACTGCAGATAAATAGAATTTTTCTTTCTCTAACCAATGATCTTAGGTCACAAAAAATGAGCAGGACCCTCACTGCTGCTAAGTTATGACCTCAGGTCTGGGTCTTGACATTTGAAAGGAAACAAAAACAGAAGTTACGCAAGCCAGCTGGTGAGTAAGTCATGCCTTGCAGCAGGTCATACCTAAGCTTAAAGGCATTCCTAGGTAAGGCATGGTGGTGGAAATAACCACTCCACCTGACTTAACCTGGGCACACGCTGGAATTTTGAGTGTTTTCCTTCAGACACTGCGCAGTGACACATGGTTTCATCTCAGGCCCTGCCCTGGGAAGTCTGATTCCTGCCACCTTGTCTTCTATGGCAGCACATGTAACTCAGGGATTACCGAAGGTGTGGGAGTTGCGATGCCTGATAATGCCCAGCTTGATTGTGCAAACCATTTACCTACTCCTTGCTAAAAATGTTCTCTGGAGGACGTGTGTACATGTGTGAACAGATTAGAAAGGACATGGTTCCATGAGGTCCAGGAGACAGCAAAGTGCCTGCGTAGCCTTTGATCTTAGGTCTTGGGTCAGAAGCCTTGAATGACTCCAGATCAGCAGGAAAGAGCTGCTAGGAGAGAGCATACGGCTGGCTGGCTATTAGTAAAGGCTGAGCAGGGAGAGGGGTTCCCTGTTATTCTCTTCTTACCCTTCATTCCTAGTACCAAGGTTGTATCTCATTGATAAAGAGGAAGCCAGAATTATTTTCTGAAAAAAAAAAATAGATGCCAAGAAATGCATTTTGCCTGGAACCTCCAGTGGTCACCCCTATCAGGCTTCCTAGCAGGCAGTGCGCATCTGCCACACTCTCCTTGGAACCAGAGAGGAAACAGAGACCAAGAAACAAACAAAGACAAGACCAGATACCAGAACCTAGAACTATAATCATCCCAATCCCAAGACTCCAGCATAGAAACACAATCAATAATAACCAGGGCAATATGTCTCCACTAGAGTCCAACAACCTGACCACAGCAGGTCTTGAATGTTCCAACACAGCTGAAGCGCAAGGAAAAGACCTTTAAATAGCCTTTTTGAATGTTACAGAGGACCTTAAAGCAGGAATAAATAAGTCCCTTAAATAAATCTATGAAAACACAAACGTCAAAAGAAAATGAAGAAAACCATTCAAGACCTGAAGGTGAAAATAAAACCAATAAAGCAAACATAAACTGAAGGAGAATCTGAAAATGAAAAATTTAGTAACTTGAAACTAACCGCAGAGGTAAGCTTTGCCAGCAGAATTCAAGAGATGGAAGAGAGAATCTTAGGTATTGAAGACACAGTAGAAGAAATGGCTATGTTAGTTAAAGAAAATGTAAAATCTAAAAAGCTCCTGGCACAAACATCCAGAAAATCTGGGACAAGGTAAAAAGACCAAATCCAAGAATAATAGTCATAGAGGAAAAAAAACTCAGGACAAAAGCACAGAAAATATTTTCAACAAAATCATAGAAGAAAATTTTCCTGACCTAAAGGATATGCCTGTCTAGGTACAAGAAACTTACAATACACCAAGTAGAATGGACCAAAAAAGAAAGTCCCCCGGCACACAAGAATCAAAACACTAAACATACAGAACAAAGAATATTAAAAGCTGCAAGGGAAAAAGAACAAGTAACATATAGGGACTGACCTGTTAGAATTACATCTGACCCTTCAATAGAGACACTAAAAGCCAGAAGGGCCCAGAAAGATATGCTGCAGATTCCAAGAGACCACAGATGCCAGCCGAGACTACTATACTCAACAAAGCTTTCAATCACCATAGTTGGAGAAAATAAGACATTCTACACTGAAACCAAATTTAAGCAGCATCTACCTACAAATCCAGCCCACAGAAGTGCTAACCTGAAGAGGTTAACTACACCCAAGAAAAGGCAGAGAATAAATAACCCTAGGCCAGCAAAACCAAGAGGAGGGCAACACACACACAACAATGACAAAACAGCAGCAAAATAACAGGAACAAACAATAATAATTGGTCTTTGATATCTCTCAACATTAACAGTCTCTGTCCCCCAATAAAAAGACACAGACTAATACAGCGGATTCAAAAACAGGATCCATCCTTCTGTTGCATTCAAGAAACACACCTCAATATCAAGGATAGCCATTGCAGGGTAACGGGATAGGAAAAGACATTCCAGGCAAATGGACCTGAGAAGAAAGCTGGTGTAGCCACTTTAATATCTGACAAAATAAAATTCAAACCAAAATTAGTTAAAAGAGATAGGAAAGGACACTACATGCTCATCAAATGAAAAATCCACCAAGAGGAAATTGCAATTCTCAACATTTATGCTCCAAACACAAGGGCACCTAAGTCTGTAAAAGAAACACTACTACAGCTTAAATCACATGTTGATCCTCACACTGGTAGTGGGAGACTTCAATACACCACTCTCACAAATAGACAAGTCATCAAGATAAAACTAAACAGAGAAATGCTGGCGCTAACATTATAAACCAAATGGACTTAACAGATATTTACAGAACATTTCACCTAAACACCAAAGAATACACCTTCTTCTTCTCACCCCATGGAACTTTCTCAAAAATTCTTCACATTTTCAGACACAAAGCAAAGAGAGCTGAAATAACACTCTGCATCCTATCTGATCAATTAAAGCTGGATATTAACAACAGAAATAACAGAAAGCTTACATACCTGTGGAAACTGAACAACTCTCTACTGAATAAAAACAAAATGAGTCAAGACAGAAATAAAAGGCTTTCTAGAATTGAATGAAAATGAATACACAACATACCCAAACTTGTGGGACTCTAAGAAAGTGGTTCTGAGAAGCAAGTACATGGCACTGAGTGTCTATATAAAAAGAACTGGAGAGATCTCATTCTAGAGTCTTAACAGCATGCCTGAAAGTTTAGAACAAAAATAAGAATTTACACCCAAAAGGAGAAGAAGGCAAGAAATAATCACACTAAAGGTTGAAATAAAGAAAATGGATACAACAACAACAAAAGTAAAAAGAATCAAAGAAATAAAGAGTGGTTCATTGAGAAAATCAATAAAATTGACAAATCTTATCCAAATTTGCTAAATGGTGGAGAGAGAATATCCAAATTAAGAAAATTAGAAATGAAAATGGGAACATAACAACAGACACCAAGGAAATCCAGAGAATCATAAGGATATACTTTAAAAACCTGTATTCTACCAGATTGGAAATTTTAAAAGATATGTATAATTTTATTGATACATACCATTTACCAAAGTTAAATCAAGATCAGATAAGCAATTTAGACTGATTTAAGGGTTCCTAGTGAAATATAAGCAGTCATTAAAAGCCTGACAGCGAGAAAAAAAAAAAAAGTCCATGGATAGAATTCTACCAGACTTTCAAAGAAGAGTTAATGACAATACTCCTCAAGTTGTTTCATAAAATAGAAACAGAAGGAACATTGCCTAATGATACCCAAATCACATAAAGACCCAACAAAAAAGAGAATTATAGGCCAATTTCCTTAAGGACATGGATGCAAAAATACTCAATAAAATACTTGCAAACCAAATCCAAGAACACAACAAAAAGATCACCATGATCAAGTAGTCTTCATCCCAGAGATACAGGGATGGTTCAACATACAAAAAAATCTGTCAATGTAATCCACCATATAAACAAACTGAAAAACAAAAACCACATGATCATCTCACTAGATCCAGAAAAACTCTGACAAAATCCAACACTCCTTCATGATAAAAGTTCTGGAGAAGTTAAAAATACACAGGATATACTTAAACATAATAAAGGTAGTTTACAACAAGCCCATAGCCAACATTAACTCAAATGGAGAGAAACTCAAAGCAATTCCACTAAAGTCAGGAGCAAGCAAGGCTGTCCCTTCTATATACCTATTCAATATAGTACTTTACGTTTTAACTAGAGAAAAAAGACAACTGAAGCAGATCAAAAGAATACAAATTAAAAAGGAAGAAGCCAAAGTAGCCTTATTTACAGATGCTATAATAGTAAACAATTTATCTGAAAAATTTCGCCAGGAAACTCCTTCAACTGAAACAGACTTTCATCAAAGTAGTTGGATAAAATTAACTAACAAAAATCAGTAGCCTTCCTGTATACAAATGGAAAATGGATGGAGAAAGAAATCAAGAAAATAAACCCATTTAAAATAGCCATAAATAATAGAAAATATTTTGGAGTAACTCTAATCAATCAAATTAAAGACTTGTATGATAAAAGTGTCAAGCCACTGAAAAAAGAAATTGAAAAAGATATCAGAAGATGGAAAGACCTCCCATGCTTATGGATTAATATGATTAATTTAGTAAAAATGTCCATCCTACTAAAAGCAAACTACAGATTCGATGTAATGCCCATCAGAATTCCAACATAGGTCTTCACATACCTTGAGAGGACAATTTTCAGCTTCATATGGAAACACACACACACACACACACACACACACACAAATCCAGGAGAGTTAAAACAACCCTTAATAATAAATGAACTTCTGGAGGCAACACCATCCCTGATTTCAAGTTTTACTACTGAACTATAGTAATAAAAACAGCTTGGTATTGGCATAAAAACAGACACATTGATCAATGGAACTGAATCGAAGACCCAAATATAAATTCACACACAATATATCCAATATGCCTTATTTTCGATAAGAAGCCAAAAATACACAACGGAAAAAAGAAATCATCTTCAACAAATGGTGCTGGTAAAACTGGATGGCTGCATGTAGAAGAAGACAAATATATCCATATTTATCACTATATAAGCAACTCAAGTCCAGGAAGATCAAAGACCTTAATATAAAACAAGATACCCTGAACCTGGTAAAAGAGAAAATGGGGAACAACAGTCTTGAACGTGTTGGCACAGGAGATGACTTTCTGAACAGAACACCAATAGCACAGACACTGAGATCAATAGTCATTAATAAATGGGACCGTATGAAACTGAAAAGCTTCTATAGGGAAAGGACACCGTCATTTCGTAAGCAGCAGCCTACAAAATAGGAAAAGATTTTTACCAACTACACATCCTGTAGAGAGCTAATATCCAAAATACAGAAAGAACTCCAAAACCTAGATATCAAGAAAACAAATAATCTAATTTAAAGATGGGGTACAGATCTAAACAGAGAATTCTGAAGAGGGGAAACTCTAATAACTGAGAAACGTTTTTTTTTTTTTTTTTTTTTTTTTTGGATTTTTCAAGACAGGGTTTCTCCGTAGCTTTTGGTTTCTATCCTGGAACTAGCTCTTGTAGACCAGGCTGGACTCGAACTCACAGAGATCTGCCTGCCTCTGCTGGGATTAAAGGCGTGCACCACCACTGCCCAGCCAACTGAGAAACATTTAAAGGTGTGTTCAACATCCTTAGCCATTAAGGAAATAAAAGGTCAAAATTACTGTGAGAATCCATCTTACACCTGGCAGAATGGCTAAGATCAATAAAACAGATGGCAGCTTATGCTGCCATGGATGTGGAGTAAAGGAAACACTCATCCATTGCTGGTGGGACTGCAAACTTATATCACTGCTATGGAATCCAGTGTGATGTTCCTTAGGAAGATAGGAATCGATCTTCCTCAAGACTCAACTATGCCATTCTCAGGCACATACCCAAAGGTCAGTCCATCCTAACACAAAGACTCTTCCTCAACCATGTTCAAAGCTGTTCTATTCATTGTAGCCAGAAATTGAAACAACCTAGACAACCCTCAACAGTAGAATGTATAATGAAAATGCACATTATGTTTTGGAATAACACACAAAGTAGTATTACTCGGTCATCAAAAAAAAAAAAATGACACCATGAAATTGTAGGCAAATGGATGGAACTAGAAAAATAATCATCCCGAATGAAGCATCCCAGACTCAGGAAGACAAATGTGATATGTATTTGCTTATATGTGATTATTAGCTATTACGTTAACAATAAACAAGCCACATTCTGTAGAGCCTCAGATTGTAGTATAGAGTAAGGAACAGAGAGATCTTGTTAGGAAAGGGAAATAGAATAGACAATTATGAATAGATGAGGGTGGAATGGGAGGATCGAATGGGGAGGGGAGGGGGAGAAAGTTGAGAGAGGGGACACAGGGAAACAACTAAAATTAAAGGGCTTTTGAGGGGTATGATGGAATATAATAAATATATTTATTATATTTAATATACTTAATATTTAATATAATAAAAGTTTCATAAAATATACACATATATGAAGTCAATCTAAATGAAATTGCCAAAGAATGGGGAGACAGAGTTCCAACTGGGCATCACTTGTTACCAAATGAAGCTTCCAGTACTGGGAATGGGTTACATCTAAGCAAGTTGTTGGTCAAAGGCATCTCATGGGAATCCCCTAACAACCTGGGCTGTTGCCAAGACAATAGGTTGCTCTCCACAAAATGAGAGCAGGGCCCCATTGCTGAGTACCACACCCACACAACTCATTGAACATGGGAAAGCTGAGTTGGTGCCTACATAGAGCCTTCACGCCTACATCCTAGCATATGGGGTACAGGAAGTCACTATGCATGCCACCAAAGAATTTCTTCAAGCAATCAAGTAAGCCACAAACCCTTTAATCTACAACAGGGTCCTGCCTGTGGGATATGCTGGGGCAATGATGGCACAAAGCTTGTGGGAGTGACCAATCAATGTCTGATTTGACTTAGGGCCCACTCCACGAGATAGAACCCATACTCAAACCTGTTTGGGTGACCAAGAGCCCAGGGACCTAGGATAAAACAGGCAAAACAGAAGAAGCCGTGATGAAATGGCTCCTGCTGATATTCTGCTATACTTATAAATCGGTGCTTTGTTCAGTCATCTTCAGAGAAGCCTCCTGCTGGAGGGAACAAATACAGAGAGCCACAAGTAGACATCAGTCAGAGAGTGAGAGGCCTTGGAACACTCAGCCCTCAATGCGATGTCCGCATCAAACTCCCCTCAGAGTTTAGGGAACGTTGGGGAAAAGGAGGCACAAATAGTGTAAAAGCCAGAGAGGTGGAGGCCATCAAGAAAACAAGACCCTCTAAATCAGCACGAGCAAAGCTCATATGAGCCTACAGAGACCTAAGCAGCAAGTGAAGGGTCTGCAAGGGTCTGCACAGGTCTGCATGGGTCTGCACAGGTCTGCAGGGGTCTGCACAGGTCTACAGGGGTCTGCACCAACTCCTCTGTGTATATTTTCTGGCTTCCAGTGTAGTGTTTCTATTTGGGATTCCTGAGTGTACAAATGAATGGGCCTCTGATTCCTGTGCCTTCTCTTGGGCTCTTTTCCTTCTGTCGGTTTGTCTTGTGCAATTTCGACGTGATCTTTTGTTTTGTTTTATTTTATCTTATTATTTTGTTATAGTTTAATTATTATCTCTTGGAAGCCTGTTCTTTTCTAATAAGAGACAGAAAGGGAATGGACCTGGATGGGAGGGAAGGTATGGAGAAACTGGGAGGAAAGAAACCATAGTTAGAATATCTTGTAAGAGGAATAGAGTCTGTTTTCAATTAAAGGAAAGAGAAAAAGGAAAAAAGTGAAATGGGAGGCCAAGGGGGAACTAGAAATGTTTCTCTTGGGGTAGGGGGAGTAGGAGCAACCCCACAGTGGCAATCTGATAACCAAGTGGGGAGCACAATGTAGTGTATCTCAGAGGACAGAGCTGGGGAAGGAAGAATGTCTGACCCCAGAATAGGTTATTTATTCATGGCAGTTGTTTGGCCCTTGAAAGGCAAGGACATGTCCATCTCCTTAAAATGTAATCAGCACACACACAGTGGCAGTTGCCAGGGAGAAAGTGGCCCCTGGTTCACAGGTGGGGGCGGCAGAAAGGGACGGAAAGAGGCGGCACAGCACACTGTAGCTCTTACCTCATTTCTATCTCAGATAAATTCATTGATTCGTCAGCTTGTGCTTTGTTTGTCTTTGGGTTATCCCTGAGCCAGGCAGAGGCGAGTTTGTCAGCAGAAAAGCTGCCGCAGTTCAATCAAAACCACTCTCACGGTCCCCACTAGGCCCACGCAGTGACATGGCAAAAGGGAGTGGGAGGTGGGGAAGAGGAGAAAGATGGAGTAATCAAAATAAAAATATTTCCTTTTTTGATCATAAATTGCATCTAAAAGCATCTTATGGGAACATATTTTAAGTTATTGATTTCATTCTTTTTCCACATCTCTGACACTTGCCTCACACAGTTTATCAGAGCTGACGCTGAATTTCTCCATAAATTGCCTTCCAGTCCTGTAAGCAGTGCTCCCCTTACAGCGAATCCTTAAGAAACTATCGGTTTTGTGACTCTTTTCCTGGCTTGTGAAGGAAGAACAAGGAATCAAAGGAGCTCTTCTTCCAGGAAAGGAAGACAGGAAAGGGTGCTACAGTCTGTCCCACAGCGGAGTGTGGCCACTGACTCTCTGCCCTGGGGACACGATGGGATAAGAAAACAGAAAACCAGGTTTGACCCATATGCCACATGTACGTCCAGTTCCTGCAGAAGCCTGAGCCCAAGAGGACAACATGGAGTGTAGCTCAGAGAGAGTGATGCCCAAGTGTCAGACAGAGAGAGTCCCCTACGACCCTGGACACACAGAGCCCCGGCAATACCTCCTGCTGAGCTTGAGTGTGCCAGTCAAAGAATATCAAACTGAAAACCTGGTTCCAGTCTCATGGTGGTGGTGGGAACGGGGCCTCAGCAAATGGGCGAATAGCCTGCGGGAGACTCTAGCAAGTCAGAAGAGTAAGCGAGCAGCCAGCGGGGCTGGTGGGTGCAGCCAGCGATCTCAGGGAGTTTGCTGGGAAGAACAGAATTGTGGGTATGAGTTGGTAAGGTTGGTTAGGGCTCAAGAGAAAGAGAGTGAAGACTTCACAGTGCTGGGAATGAGGTCAGAGTCTGACCCTACGAGCCAAGTTCTGAGGCCTTGAGCAGGTGGCCAGGAGTCCGGTGTCACACAAAGAAGCAAGAGGAAGGCCACCTGTTGCCACACAGCCCAAAGGAAAGAAGGAGCTTTGGCAGGAGATATGGTTCCATTCTGGGATGACGAGAGGATTTCTCTCTGATGACTTTGTAATGTCGTGTGGGACAAGACCATCCGTCACAGTGATAAAATTTGAGGCAGAAGGACAGAGTCTTACTCTGTCCCTTCACAGAGTAGGATGGCCAGATTTCCAGAACTTCAGGGAACCACCAGACGAGGTGGAGGTGGAGAGGTGCTGCTGGGCGCAGAGGAAGCCTCACTGAAGCATCCAGGACATTTACCGATGAATGATGGATGGATCCGCTCACCGCCTGATGCATGTCGCATGGATGATGAGAAGATGAGCCGCCTTTGTTGTTGAAGCCCCAGGTCCATTCCTGTCATCGGTCTAGTTTCTCCAGTCTTCTTGCTAGAGAGGGCACACTTGGTTGGCGGCAGAGTGATGTGTCCTCCCTCTGAGCCGTGTACATCTTATAGAATTTTATCTTTGTACACCAAGGTGGTACCCCACTGCTTCCCACCAGGCCTAGTGACCCTATGGTTAAAGTCCTTTTGGTTAAATTACTTGAAGAATAAAATGCTACTCTCCTGCAGGTACTGCTTCTTTGCGGAGAAGAGCTGGGGTAGGAGGAGTGTAGGACCCCGGTTATAAGGGAAGCTGGAGAGCAGGTGCCGATGTCTCGTCTCTCTGCACATCTTTGCATTCAGTCCCCTGAAGCTTGGACAAGGGGCAAGTCCCTGGTGTGCAATAAGGTCTTCTGAAGCAGCCCCCAGTCCATGGGCTCCTCACCCTGGTCTATAGGGCTATTTAGAGGTTGGTTGAGTTAGCAACTCCGACTGCTCAGCTGTAGGGGAAATACTATGCCCTGTGTTCAGTCATTTGGAAGAATCTGACCTACTCATCTCCTGCTCCCTTCTCTGCTCACAAAATGAGGCATGACCATGCAGACAGGGAACAAGGATGCAGCCCTGCCCATTGCTCCTAATTATAAAACAGATGGGCGTGTGCTGCCATATGTGGTACTTAATATTGTTAAATGCCTCAAAATGATGTGTGCATGATTAAAAACAAGAGTACTTATTAAGAGCTTATTAGACAAAGCTCACTCCCTCCCCAGTCTCGCTCCACTCCCCAAACCAGCTATTTACACTCCTTTAGTGGTAGTGACGGGAGGCTACCTCCCCTGTAGCCACTTCCATGCCTCTAACTAAATAGCTTGTGTTATTAGCTCTTGAATCATTAACTTTAGACATTGTCAGTTGTCGTGACATAGAGATTAGCTTCTGCTCCTTCCACAACCTCCCAACAGATCTTCAGGATTAGACTTAGTTCTCTAAGGACAAGTTTAGCTAATATAATCTATGTGTGCAGCATTAGACCTAGTCCTCTAGGGCGAGTTTAACTAATATAATCTATGATTAGCTAATATAATCTAGGTGTGCAGTATTAGACTTAGTCCTCTAGGGTGAGTTTAGCTAATATAATCTATGTGTTGCACAATGGACCACACACGCAATGGTGAGTCCCATAAGCTTCTACTGAAACTGAAAGAGCCCTACTACCTCACAATGCCACTAGGCATTAAAATTTGCAGTGCAACACATTGTTTATGTGTTTGTGGTGATGCTGGTATAAACACACCTCTGCATTGCCAGTTGTAAATGGGCAGTTAACAAAGTGCCCATGATCCTTCCGAATGAATGACTGTGTTCCTGGCTTATATATTCACTATAATATACTTCCACTCTGATTTTACAGTGAGCTCCTCTCTCTCTCTCTCTCTCTCTCTCTCTCTCTCTCTCTCTCTCTCTCTCTCTGTGTGTGTGTGTATGTGTGTGTGTGTGTCTGTTTTATGTGATTTTTTTTCAAGACAGCGTTTCTCTGTAGCTTTGGAGCCTGTCCTGGAACTAGCTCTTGTAGACCAGACTGGCCTTGATCCACCTGTGTCTGCCTCCCAAGTACTGGGATTAAAGGCGTGAACCACCACCACCCAGCTATTTCTTTCTCTTACTCTTGATTTAGTCTTGTGTCTTTTGTTCACTGTGGCCAGAGAAGCAATAACCTGCTCTTTGTCTCTGAGTGTGGGCATATGTGTATCCTATATACACCATACCATAGGTTCGTGTAAGCAGTGACATAGTGTTCACGCAATGACAAATATCACCTGATGACACACTTCGCAGCAGGTATCCCAGTCATTAAGCAAAGCATGGCTCTATTTGGACCTGTATTTCTTGTTTAACCAACTATAGGTACTTTCGCCGTGGCCCATGATGACATTAGAGCTTCTCTTTCCATCCTTCATTTTGTTTGCCATGGTTTGGTAGTCCTCGGCCAAGGGAAGTTTACCAGGGAAATCTTTAGAGATTCAAGACATGGTGAGAATGGTATGGCTTGAGTGTTGTGTGTCTCCCAAAGGTCCTTGTATTTAGGGCTCAGTCCCCAGGTTAGTCTCATGGAGAGGCAGCAAAACATTTGTAAGGGGGCTAATAGGGAATCTTTTTGCCATTTTGATGTGTTATCAAAACAGATTGCGGGGCTATGGTCTCCTCTTTCTTTTGCTCTCTGGCCATGGAATGTGTAGTTTACCGCATTCTTCTCATTGTTGCTTCCTAACAGCCCCATTAGAGACAGACCCAAAGAAAACCATGGGCCCAAACAAACCTCTTTAAAATTTAATTGTTGGGTAATTTTTTTATAGTGACAGAAATCTGACTGATACAGACAGTTCCAAAAGTTTCCATGGAGACAGCCATTCCCTGAGCTTTGCCCTTGATACTACATCAACAAAGCTAGAGCTCTGAAAGGAGGGAGTGCACCCCGCTTCACTCATGGTCCCTCCCATAGGCAATAGAACTGATAGAGAGAACACTTCTATGAGCCACATTCATCCTCATCCCCCAAAGAGCACTCAACTCTCTGCCTTCCTGGGATCTTTAGACTCAACATGTGCTTTCTCATGTTGATGAATCACAGGGGACTTTAAGCACCCTCATTTATCTCCTGCACTCATCAAGCTGTCTCCATGGGCCTCTTCCCTCCCTTCCTCCCTGTGACAGAAAGCCTGGCAGACTCAAGATGTTCTCACGCTCGCTCTGTGGCCCAGCTGTTCACTTGCCTGCTGACAGGATAAGTTGGGACTCCATTTCTTCTTCTCTTCTTCCAAACTAGATATCTTTCCAGGGCCCCTGATGGAAACAGTACTTTGGCAGGCAGTCCCCTGCACCTGCAGCCAAGCTCTTTCTGGCCTAACAATTTCCTCAGAGTTACCTAAAAGTTGAGTTTATCAATTTAGTTTTCGAATTCTGCATTCTTAGATCAGCAAATACGGTTACAACCAGTGTATTCTATGAGGTGGGGGGCATGCACATGTACATGAGAGCATGTGCCATGTGTGAGCCATGGAGGCCACACCATGGAAGTCTGGTGTAGGAAGTCCTTCTGTATATGTGTTGCTTTTATTGGTTAAGGAATAAAGAAGCTACTTTGGCCTGTGATAGTGCAGAATAGGGCTAGGTGGAAAGACTAAACTGAATGCTGGAAGAAAGTAGGCAGAGTCAGTGAGAAGGCATGTAGCTTCCACTTGGGACAGACACCTCTGCCAGAGCCTGCTGAAACTTTGCTGGTAGGCCATGACCTCATGGTGATGCACAGATTAATGGAGATGGGTTACTTTAGGACATAAGAGCTACATAGCAATATGCTTAAGATATTGGCCAAACAGTATTGTAAACGATATAGTTTCTGAGTGTTTATTTTTGTCTAAGTGGCCAGGAACAAACAAGCAGCCTCTCCCAACAAATTGGTGTGCCTATGTGTGCTAGCTAACGCCACATAAAACCTGAGAGAACTTGGAAAGGAATTCTAGATACAAAAGAACAGAGTTAAGCATGGCTTCTTGGTAGCTGGCAATTTTTTTTTTTTTGGATGAATTCTGCTGACAGTGAGTTTAAGAGAGGTCTTTTTGACTCAGCGATAGCAGCAAAAAACACATGGCTCCTTTAGGAAGGCTTTCTGGTTCATGCTAGTTACACGGACAGCTCCTGCTCTTTTAGGAGACTGAGCATTTAAATGGGGTTTGTGAGAAGTGTGTTACACTGCTTAACAGTGCAACATAGACCTGCTGCATACTTGGAACTTGGGCAGTGTGCATACTTGGAACTTGGGCAGTGTTCACAGAGGTGGTAAACATACCTTTGCTATGTTGGACTGGGTGGAGCTAAAGGATGAAGCAGCCTTAGTCCTAGCCACACCCACTTAGCAATTTTAAAAAAAAAGGCACTCCTGTCCAGAAAATAATTACAGATATGCAATAAAGATAGATACAGATAAAAAAGACCTCTAAATGGGTAACAGTGTTGGATAAATGTATATAGGCTTGAGAGAAAGAGAAAAATAATATAGACAGTTATAAAAAGAAGTAAATGGTTTTTAAAATAAGGTAAAGTCTTTAAAGAGACAGAATACAGACAGTCAAAGATTAAAGGAGTACAGAAAAATAAATCACGTAAACATGGAAAATACACAGAGAGTCTGGATTGTGTATATTATTGTATTTTCTTTGAATTTTTGATGGTGAAGGAGCTAAGTACAGAGGGACATCTCATTGTATGGGCTGCTAAACTAAACCAACATATATATTTTAAAGGTATCTTGACTTCAAAATTTGGGTCTAAGGATTTATTGCTTTGGAAAAGTGGTTCTTCTTTTGTTTCCACAGAGGATGAGAACCTGTGGATTCCTTCCAGACTAATGTGGTTTGATGGACCAAAACCCCCTTGAAGGTTGCCATAAACACATCCCAAAATTACTTTGCCCAACAAAAGGCAGGAAGCAGTTTGGAGAGAACTATGCCCAAATTCTCAAATATTGTTTAAAATGTTTATTTACATTTAAAGGGGGATATGCTATAGAGATTTTCACTGATATGGATCTTGGTTTATTTCTACAAATTTAAGGTCAATTTTGTTTATGTGTGTGTGTGTGTTTCTGCTCTTGTTTAAGGTTTGTATTTGTGCAGCTCATTTAAAATGTAATGTATAATTAAGAAATATAGGTTATTAGTCATCAATAATAGTCAAGTTTATAGTCATGTTAGTTAGGTTTTCTAGATATACAGAGATATATTTCAGATGGATAGGTATTCTTAAAATCTCTCAAAGATTAAAATGTTTTAAGACCTTTCATGACAGTGAGACACATCTGCTCCTGGCAGCACCAATCTTCTTCAAAAGGATGATGGGCATCAAAGAGACTCCTCATGGAGTTTGTTAGTCATTTGGGCAGAAACTGCTCTTGCCTGAACTGTTTGACTGGACATGCAGGACCCATGAAAAATGACAGCTGAAGTTGCCTCAAAAGATGAAATAGTCCTTCAGGGTTCCTGCTTCAGGAAAGAGTCTGTCAGACATTCTGCAGGACACAGAAGAAAGTGACTGACAAGCTGCCAATATAGGTGAAACTGTCTTTGAAATTTCCTGCTTCATGGGAAAGTCTGCTGCTTACTATGGACCTGTAGGCTGAAGATGGATGCCCGCAATGTTGTAGAAGAACTTTGGGTGACTGTCCAGACAACGAGATGTCTCTGTCAATTCTAGACTTTTGGAAGTTGCTTACAATGCACTTCCTGTTTACTTAGGTAATATTATATCTTTCTGGGGTCTTTGATGGAGTTGAAGAATAGATAGTTATAATATATAATAATAGTTATAATAGATAGCTATAGTTTTCCTTAGTTATGATAAAAGATAAAGTAGATATAAATATTGTAACTGCAATCCTTGCTTGATACCTGTTTTGTTATATGTAATTTTACTATGTTAAAGTTAAAACCTTCCTTTTTATTGAAACAGAAAATGGGAAATGGTGTGGGAAGTCCTTCTGTATATGTGTTGCTTTTATTGGTTAATGAATAAAGAAGCTACTTTGGCCTGTGATAGAGTGGAATAAAGTTAGGTGGGAAAAGTAAATTGAATGCTGGGAGAAAGTAGACAGAGTCAGTGAGAAGGCGTGTAGCCTCCACTTGAGACAGACACCTCTGCCACTACCTCATATGATGCACAGATTAATACAGATGGATTTCTTTAGGAAATAAGAGTTTGCTAGCAATATGCTTAAGATGTTGGCCAAACAGTATTGCAAACAATATAGTTTCTGAGTGATTATTTCTGGTCTAAGTGGCCGGGTATGAACGAGCAGTCTCTCCCAACAGAGGCCTCTACTGTGAAGGCTAGAGGAAGATTTGGGTACCCTGTTCTTTCATGTTCTTCCTTGAGGTTGAGCCTGAAGCTCACAGATTAGCTATGCTGACAAGCCAGACAGCTCCAAGAATATGCCTGCTCCACACCCCTGGTACTAGGGTTACAGATGTGCACTGCTACACTCAATACAGATGTGTGTGTACTGCTCACACTTCTTATGAAGATGTTGGGGTTCTGAACTCCGCAGGTCCTCCTGCTTACATGCCATGACTTGCCTTACCCCTTGCATCTCCCTTGCAACACTGTCTTTTATTAAAATAAAAGTCACCATCAAATACAAGTAGAAATGTTATCTTCACAACACTTGTGCTAATAAAACAATCGGTGGATAAGGATGGGGAGAAAGGGCAAATCTTTCTCATGGTATTGCCAGATGTGTTGAACACCCTTTGTTCTGAGTTCCCTGGGTGCTGAGCACTGCCATGCTTGGTCCTCACTACGATCTGATGGGAAACCTGTGAATATCCCTTGATGCTCATCTTTCAGGGAAAGTGAGAAGCGCTGCTCTGAGGGCAGGAGGTGTTTTGTAAATCTTGGCATCTTCCAAGTCACTGGGTAGGACCCCCTGCAGATAACCAGGGCTCTAATATTTGTTCAAAGAGCGAACTTGCCAAGATCACAGAGCCAGCTAGATTTATGAGTTGCTAATCAAATGTTTTCCTCACTAATTCAAGCTCCCTTTTCTCTGAGTGAGCCAAAGGCTCTGAAAAAGAACCAACAGATTTTGCAATACTGCAAAATATTGCAAAACTGCAATACTGTAAAGAAGAATAAGCCAGGAGCACAAAAGAAAACAATTTTTAAACAAAATGGAAAGGTTCCAGAAATGTACATTGCTAACTGTTCTCTGACTGCTTCACCCACTGTGTCTGAAATGGAGTTAATGGTCTGTGAGGAGCCAACCACAAGAAGGAATGGTCCATTCTTTACAGAAAGGTCCATTGTCCCCATGGTCCTCCAGTCCAAGGTGAACTGTGCTATCATGGGCGGTAGCAATGCAGCCCAGGTCCCCTGTCTTCCCCACTACCATGTGTCCTTGGTCATAATCCCTTTCCTGACTCTCACATGTGACAGGGCAGGCCCCAGTGTGAGAACAGGCCCATCCCCAGGAGAAGGGAATTGAATCTCTGTATCACACTCCAGGGCGTGGGAGCTAATGCAGTCAAGGCCCAGCCCAGAACCACGGTGGTATATTATGTCCATCAGTCACTGCCTGGTGTGCAGCCGGCCTGCAGCTTGCTGGGATAAGCCCTAGAAGTGTTTCTGGAAGTGACAAGTGTCAGCTGAGTTTTAACTTCTCTTAGGTCTCCTATAACACACTGCTTGTACCCACATGAATAGGCTTTCAGCCCTTCTGACAGATTGCTTGGAGGATACCAGGAAGGTCACCTGGAAAAGATCTGTGCTCCTGAGGGGTGTCTTCCTCTTCTTGTCTCTCTTCTGTTGGAGATGCTATGCTCAGACCACCTTCCCACCTAGCTGCTGTCTAACACTCCCCACCCCTTGAAGGACAATAAGGGGAGGGCTTCCCAGCACAGTGGAGGAACATAGATGCAGTTCCTCAACGAGCAAATGGAAAAAAAACCCCGATAAATCACATGCTTTCCCTGAGGCTCAGGCTTCCTATTGTGCACAGCTACTGAACCTTGGCCTCCTGTCACTCAATCTCCACATCAACCCTATAAGGAACGGGGTTCCTTGTTTTATGTACTATTTCAGGCGGCACCACTCAATAAATAATAGAATCATTGTATGGCCCAAGGAAGAAAATTTTATTGGTTTCATTTTGTGAAGAGGAGACCAGATCTCAAAACCACAAAATGTCTTCCCCATGGGAAACAACCTGAAGGAACCGCATCTCAAAGCACGTGCGTGGGCTCAGAGAGACACCAGACCTCAGACAATAGGTAAAAGCATCTCTTGTCCTGATTTGCCTTTTAGTGGCCCTCAAGAGATCAGGAGGACCCCTCTCTTAGGAAAGGACCCAGCTCTTCAGACCCCCCTGGCAGGCAGCCTTACTGTTGCAGAATGTGTGCTTGCTGCCTGTCTCGGGTGAGCATAGTGCCACCCACTAAGGACACTGCTCCCACACGGAAGTGAGCCTGGCCTCCAGGGAGAGCTGTGGATCTCTGAGCACTAGTGGGCCTGAGTTTGAATCCTAGCTTCGGACTTAAGCTAAAGCCACTTATCCTTTTGGGGTTCCGGTTTCTTCCTCTTAAAATGGAGAAAATATTACTCATTTTGATGAATTCTTTTGTAGTGTAGGGAGAAGTGGGTGATCATTAAATGCTATGTTTGGGGGCGACAATGGGGGCAGCAGCTAGTCTTCATCTGCCCCAAATGGTCCAAGTTCACGGAGACCATCTGAACTTAACAAGCAATACTTCCAACAGATTGCTCTTGGCAGTAAAATATTGGATTCCTCGCCTGGGTTTGGAGGGCAAATATTACTATTATAAATATTTTGAAAATGAAAATCATGTGTAACAAAATATTTCAAACTCTAAATGACGAAACCTCCCTCACTTTGAGTTAAACTAGAAACCCTCGTACACAACGGTTAAAGAGGCAGCGACCTTCCTCTAGCTTAGTGATAATATGCATGCTTTTAATTCCCGGAGGCCAAGGAATATTCAAACACAAGCCGCTCAGCTCACACAGTCTAATTAGTTTCCTGTACTCAGAGAAAGCAAATTAGAAACACGTCAGATCCCAAACAGCCTGACAATCAGAACAAACCCCCAAGTCACAGCAACTTTTGTCAGAAGGGGATTATAATGCTCTCTCTACCTCCCTAGAAAAAGTAATCCCGCAATCTCACAAACTCACATCCTGTTTCTTGGTCGCCTTTTTATCCTGCTCTCGGGTCTACGTGCTCAGCTAAATGCTGAATTTTCCTACCCTGCATCAAGGTGCCGTTCGGAGCACAGTGCCAGCTGCAGTCACCTTAGCCTTGGCACATCCCCACTCCTCTAAACCTGTCACACCTCTGACCTCGGGAGACCTCAGACCCTGCCCTCCAGGGAGCCTCAAGCCGTGGAGAAGGGTGGAGCTGCGCACACATAGAACTAGTTAGATGCCCGCAGAGGAGCACTTGAGTTCAACCAGGAGAGGCGAGTTCCAGAGAGGAGGCTCCGTTTGATTTGGAACTTAGGAAGGAGATGAATTTCAAGCTAGCAGTTTGGAAAGAGGAGTCTGGTCACCATAAGTAGAATACACTGCAAGCGGCAAAGACCTTGTCTCTGGGTAGTGTTTACTGAGAGGTGGTTTAGGGAGTGGGGAGAACAGATCCCTGTGTATCTGCAACCCCTGAAATGGCTCTAGGTGAGGGCTGTGGTTCTGTCTTCTTTGGTGGATGATCTAATTACTTACGAATTAAGCTCTTGGTGCCGAGGCCGCGAGGTGTGAGCCTGGAAGGGAGAAGGGACAAGGGCATCCCCGACTGTTCGGAGCAGGCCCAGCTGTGCTGTGCAGGCCAACCAGGCCGAGACTGGGGAGAAATAGATGCTAGCTCTGATGCCCACATCACGATGCATTAGCAAGCACCTGGTGAATTACGTGTCCATTAGCGAAGTGGCCCGGGGCTTTATGACTTGCTCTTTTCTAAATCAAAAATAATACCAGTAACAGCTCGCCATCTTCTCCTGCTGCTGGGCAGAGTGAGTATTTCATCTGTCATTAAACAATTACTGCTGTCCTCTGAGACACGCTGCTCTAAGCCTCAGGATGCAGGCCCAGATGAAAGTCTGCACTCCCACCGTGACCCACCTACACCAACCTGACCCCAAAGAGCAACTTAGTCTCTTTCCTACCACAGAAGGCTGGCCTCAGCTAGAACAGGAGGGAGGCTGATTGTTTCGGTACAGAAACCCCTCAGGGAGGGATCAGATATCCTTGTCTTAAAGCCAAAGGGACCCAACCTGGAAGAGGTCCCTCTTAACTCCTCCCAGGGACAGTCTTCCCCATTCCTATCTGCTACACCCTTCTGCCATGCCCCTCCCAGACCTCAGGGTGTTGCCAGCTGGCCGAGGCAGTAGGTGATGTGGAGGTGAACTTGTCTTGTGTGGTTAGAACGGGGCTTCCCTCTAGTCAACTCACCCAGCTCCAGACTTCTCATGCCGAAGCCCAGACAACCCAGAGGAAGGCTGATTCACCCCAACAAATGGTGCATCATGCAAGACAAAAGAAAAATTCCCAAAGAATGAACCGTATAGAATAGGAAGAGACCAGTCATTCCCAACCCTTCAAAAGGACAGCTCCTAACGTCAGAGATACCATGGACGTCCACGGATACCATGGCTGCCATGATGGGAGACCTCTGCCATTTCTTATGAGAGAGTTCTCCAGTTCTAACAAGAATCCTGTACTGAATCAATATCCCTTGGAAGAGTCCTGGTCCGTGTCTGAGAGGCTGGTACCCGTGATGTGTCACGAGGCAGAGCTCTTGCCTCCTAGTGCCGCGGCCTCACTGCTGTCCCTCAGTGTTTGGTCCATCAGTCATCATCTTCTTTTCTAGCACCCTCCCACCATGGTCTAGTTTACGTCATCAGCTGATTTACTTCCACATTAACTAATTAGCTATCGTTTATTTGTAAGTAATTATATGTAAGTAATTCCAACAACTGGCTTCAAAGGACCAGAGCATCAATACTATCTATATTTAACTATTTATCTCTCCTCTGTCAGACCCCCTTTTCCCCACACCTTTGACAACCTCTTATCTTTTTATTCTTTCAGTTTTTTTTTTTTTTTTTTTTTTTTTTTTGAGGCAGGGTTTCTCTGTGTAGCCCTGGCTATCCTGGAAGTCACTCTGTGGACCAGGCTGGCCTTGAACTCACAGAGATCTTCCTGCCTCTGCCTCCCAAGTGCTGGGATTAAAAGGCTGCACCACCATGCCCAGTCTATTTTTAGCTTTCATTTTACTTTATGCGTAGATTTGTTTATATTTAGTTGTTTCTAAGTAAGTAGATAAATAATTTAGTAAGCAATAGTTTCTCAAGTCTTAATTTTTACTCACTATTCTATACATGTGAGATGGGGGATAGTTCAGTGAGTAAGAGGTATGGTTTTAGTTCCAACTGTTTTATGCATGTAAATATATTGCATCTGTCACATAGCACTTATATTTGCTAGTTTAGTGGTATGCAGCTATAGTTCATTCATTTTTACCACCACAATTTATATATCAAATGTCATGTTATCTTAGGGTTACTTTACTATTGCTGTGATGAATCACCATGACCAAAGCAAGCTGGGGAGGACAGGGTTTATCTGGCTCACACTCCCACATCACTGTTCATCATCCAGGGAAGTCAGGACAGGAACTCAAGCAGGGAGGAACCTGGAGGCAGGAGCTGATGCAGAGGCCATGGAGGGGTGCTGCTTACTGGCTTGTTCAACCTGAACCATCAGTTAAGGGGTGGCCCTACCCACGATGGGCTGGGTCCTCTATCACTAATTAAGAAAACACCCCACAGGCTTGCCTTACGGAGGCATTTTCTCAGCTGAGGCTCCCTCCTCTCTGATGACTCTGGATTGTGTCAAGTTGACATAAAACTAGCCAGGACACATGTCAAAGGGCGTGGCTGTTTCTGAATTTTGCCAATAGGAGCAATGCTGTTGGAACATGGTCGTGTGAGGAAAGCATTTTTTTCTTATGTGGATGCCTAGAGGTGAAATTGTTAGGTCAGTAAACTATGAATGCAATTTGTAAGATAATTGCTAAATTGCTTGTCAGAATAATTACACCAATTTGTACCTCTATGAGGACAATACGTGAGATCCAGTTAATGAAAATATTCTCCGGCCCATGGTCACCTCAGACTTTTCCACTTTTGTCATCAAACGTACACACACAGCAGTGGGAATTAATTTGCTAAACAATTTTAAATGCAATGTGGAAATATCTGCTAAAAATTTTAAAGGAACCACTCTTTAATTCAGGAATATTACTTTGTAAAAATTACCTTTATCTGTTTATTAGTGTGTGTGTGTTCTTATGCGTGTGCCGTGGTGAGTGGGTGGAAGTCAGGAGACAGCTTGCAGGGCTCGGTTCTCTTCTTCCACCACATGGGGCCCAGGGATTGAACTCGGAGGCAGAGGCAGGAAGATGTAGAGATAAAGATGCCTGGGTTCGAGGCAGACCTTTTCCTGCTGAACTAGTCTCCAACTGCAGAACCTTTGAAGCAGAAACACTTGGGCTGGGTCAGGGCTCCTGGAGATCGGACAGTGGGGCCTCTAGCAGACAGCTCGCCTAACAGGAAGTGAGAAGAACTCACAAGGCCCAACCAGTGTTTACTTACCGATAACCAGGTAAACTTGCTCCTTAGTCCCATGAGAGAAGAAGCCAGGGGCGTCACTCTTCTTCATAGGGAAGGACATATGGCCTTGCTCAGAAGGCTGGGCCCTGTCACCAAAGACAAACAGAGTAGGCCAGCCAGATCTTAAAAAGAAACTGGGACCAACACCTGTTGGGCAAGTTGGGCTTCCCCACCTCTGTAGGTCTCCCACTTGAACACTTGTGGCTCGGGCAAGGCCCCTGGAGTCAGCCTCACTACTCACCTGAGCCCGTGCCTTGCTCTGCCGAGCATCCATCTCCTCACCACTGTCTCCTGTCCCATCCCAGCATGGTGAGTGGATAGAACAGAAACAGAGGCCCAGTAGAACAAATGACCCCAGGTGAGAGAGACAGCAGAATCCCTACTCCCTGGGGCCGTCTCTGAGTGCTCCTGTCTCCTGACCAAATCTGGAAAGACACTGGAAAGACTGAGTTCAGCTTCCTCCCACTTGAGGAGAGAAGCTGGGCCTCAACCTGTGTCCCTAACCCTGTGATCTTCTGGCCTCTGTCTACATCCCAGGCAGTGCCTTCGCAGGCCAGCCCATGCTGACTTCCCTCAACAAGAACAGGGGGAGAGGCAGTGTGACCTATACTGGGGGAAAGTCATAGACATATTTTTCCTCTAGGGTCTCTGAAAATGCTCCTGTGGGCACCTGAGCCAAACTGACTTTTTGCCCATCTATGATCAGCTGTTCTGAAATAGTAGCCAGCTGTCCAAAGTGGCGATTTTATAACCCAAAGGTTTGGAATGTAGTCATTGCTGACTAAGCAAAACAGAAAAATACATAGTAAGACCGGAATGCAAACACAGAGCAACATTAGGAGGGCGGGGAGGAAGGTAACGGGTGTGTTTTAAGGGCAGTGCCAACCAAGGCTCTAGACCAGGGACTCTCAACCTTCCTAATGCTGTGACCTTTTAGGAAAGTTCCTCATGTTTTGGTGCTCCCCTCCCCAACCATAAAATTATTTTCAGGCTGGGCGGTGGTGGCGCACGCCTTTAATCCCAGCAGAGGCAGGCAGATCTCTGTGAGTTCAAGGCCAGCCTGGTCTAGAAGAGCTAGTTCCAGGACAGGAACCAAAAGCTAAGGAGAAACCCTGCCTCAAAAATAATAATAAAAAAAAAAAGAGCTGAATGGCCAATAAAAAATTAATTTTCACTGCTACCTTATAATTGTGATTTTGCTAATGTTATGAATCATAATGTAAATATCTGATAGCCCGAGTAGTCTTAGGTGACCCCTGTGAAAGGGGTCAGTCGACTCCCCTGGGGGTTGTGAACCGTTGCTCTAGAGGTTCCCGCCAGCTGGCGTCAGCTGTAGATGGAGAACGTGGACAATTTTTTAGCTATTACTGAGTCAGTCACAGGGTTTTTTTTAGATTGCATTTATTTGTGTGTATCCACACATGAACATAAGCTTGTGTGTGTGTGTGTGTGTGTGTGTGTGAGAGAGAGAGAGAGAGAGAGAGAGAGAGAGAGAGAGCACACATGTGGAAGTCAATAGACGGCATATTGAACTTGGTTCTCTTCTTCCACCGTATGAGTCCGGGGATGGAGCTTAGGTCTCCAGCCTTGCAGCAAAACCTCTTAGTCATCCCACTGGCCCTGTCACAGTATTTTCATCGCTTACCTCCATGGAATTTGATAACCATGACACTGTTCCCATCACACCCCGAACACACCTATATCATGACCCGGAGCCAAAGGTCACACATAATACTGGGCAGACACCAGGACATTTCCTTCCTGTGCTCCTGGCTTCTTTTCCAAGTTCTCTTTCCAAAGGATAAGAGTTCTGACTCTTTTCGAGGTCTCATTGTTCAGAAACACCACAGACGAGTCACAGTTCACCCAGGGGGGCAGGAGGCCTTAATGCTCCCGCAGACACTGTCTGGACCTGCAGACAGAGGGTAAGTATCTAAGATGAAAAGTTGGGTGCAATGGAAGGACCCAGCCACACATCCAGTGACCTCCTTACAGGGAGGAGAACATCCCGAGGCTAAGAGAAGTCAACAGAGCACAGAGACCATTTTGGGAGCCTAGGGTTCCTGAATGGCTTTAGGGTTCTCCCCACTTTCTGGTTCTCAGTTTCCAAGTAGAATCGCTGGAGATAAAGACAATGTTTTACCGCCACAAGTACCATTACCTGAACAGAGGTCGCCTGGGCCTCTCAAGATCTGCCTGCCTGTGGCGTCACAAGACAAGCTCCGGTCACAATTACAGTCGTCCTGATAAAATAATTCTCCTCAGAAATGTTCAGTGATGAGTTAATTCCCAAGCTCCTGTGCTCCTGCAGCGGGAGGCACCATTTAGTGAATTACTTCTTTCTCTAACCACTCGGTGCCCTGGGAGAGCTCATTCACTTCACAGAGGTGAGCAATTTACTCCTGTGAGTTCACCGCTTGCCTCGCCAGGCCTCCAAAGCTTTGGAAAATTACTCAACCCTCATTCCTTCCCCCAGCGCACTGAACAAAATCCTTTAAGGCTGTTTGGTTGATTGCTAGTTCCCCACTGAGCCTTTACGAAACACCTTCTGGGTACAGAGCCCGGCATGCGGCACCTGGCAAATATGAAAGACAGATGTGCCAAGCCTCTGGTGACTTGCAAATAAACTTAGGACAGAAAACAAGCCCCAGAGTGTGGTCAGCGTACCTTCCTGGAGGCTCTGGGCCAGCTCTCTAGTCTCTTTTTTCCTCTAGCTGAAAGGCGGGGCATTGGGATACTCATTTCTTGTAATCTTCCTCTTTTAGTCTTTTAAAAGGCTAGCCAAGATGTGACAAGCGGTTCCAATGGATGAAGAGCTGCCTGTCCCACCAAAGCCAGAGCACTACACATACACTATTTCTTGTGAACATCTGTCCTCCTGCCTCTCCCTCCCTCTGCACTACCCTCCCTGACTCCCATTGCTAACGTAGGCAAGAGCTTCAAGCCTCTGAGCTGTAGAGAGAAGGGCATGGTGTCTTTGTGGTCTTTACTCTCAATCTGTAGGAAGTAGAATCACTCTGTAGCTTTTGGAGCATCCAGATAGGGTTCAGCCTTAGTCATTGGTTCTACCTTCTTTTATAGAAATGCCCTATCCAGGGTGACTCAGGAAGCCAAGTATGAAAGAGAGAGAGACTAGGCCCTAAGGTCAAGTCTTTCTGCAACCAGGCTGAAGAATTCTCTAGAGTGCATGTGACATGGTTTTATTGGAATGTGTCTCCAACACTGCTTACATGCCAGTGTGACCGGCCTCGGGTGAGGTCCCAGCTATAGAGTGATGAAAAAGGGCCTTCTGGGAGTTAGCAGTGGAGTAGGCGAGACAAGTGTGTAAACACAAGGGGTCAGGTTGTGTTCTCGGTTATACCAGATTAGAACCTGCCCAGGGCAACACAGGGAATCATCAGAGAGAAGGTGGCATTTGCATATGTCCTGGTGCATTGCAAGGAGATGTGGGGAAGCCCATCCCATAGGACCAAGTGACATGCATAGTCATGACCAGAAAGGCACTGAAGTCTGGTCCAGAGGCCTCGGTGCTGACAATGGAAGAGCAGAGTAAATTGTGAAGCTGGTGCTAACGGGGGTCAAATACTGAACATGTGCACTGCAATTCAAGTGTAGGGTGCACTCCTCAAGCTTCTTCCGGGACTGCCACGCTTCGCCCAATAATGTCTTTTCCATTTGTGCCCTTCTCCGTGATTCTTACAAAGACCAAGTCCGAGTTGAGGTGTTAGAAAACCTATTCACTTATGAGCTCTTGGTTTCTCGTTAGAGTATTAAGGTTGCCAGGTATTACTGTAAACCGGGCCAGAAACCCATGGTTGGGGTACTCAGAGGCCTTGGGGGGGCGGGAACCTACTCCTACAATCATTCTGCTAAGTGGACATGGCAGCAGACTGCCCTCTAAACCCATTTCTCTCCACCCATAGATAACTGCAGCTCCCAGACCTCGTCAGAGAAGTTTATGCAGTGGGTGGTGATTAATGTAGAAATCCCCAACCAGTCAAAGTGCAGAGAGAGTGTCAGTGGGGCGCTCAGGGACACCACACATACACACACACACACATGCGCGCGCACATGCGCGCACACACACACACACGCACACACGCACACACTCCTCTTCAAGGCTCAGGGGCCATGGGGGAAAAAGAGCAAGGTGGAAAGATCGTAAGAGTCAGAGTTTGGGGAGAGCTGGAACCAAACAGTATCTTCTGAGTGTGACAGAATCACTATACTCATGCAGCTCATGCCCTCCCAGGAGCTGAAGCTGTCTGCACAAGATTCGTACAAGAACAAGCCAGTCAACACTCCACTGTGAAGGAAGTAGGAGAGCAGTAACCTGTAGCCCTCACTGGGGAGCAAGCCGGTTTTCTTTAGGCTGACACATTCCAATGAATAGTTCCACGCCCATAAGCATACAGTCAGCACAAATTGCACTCTGTGAGTTATTTAATAAAAAGAAAGGAAGGAAGAAAGGAAGGAAGGAAGGAAGGAAGGAAGGAAGGAAGGAAGGAAGAAAGAAAGAAAGAAAGAAAGAAAGAAAGAAAGAAAGAAAGAAAGAAAGAAAGGGGAGGAGGGGCTGGAAAGAAGATTGAGCAGCCAAAGGCACTTGTTGTTCTTGCAGAGGACTGGGGTTCAATTCCCAGCACCACATGTGGACTCCCAGTTCACATCTGTTCACTCCAGTCCTGGAGGAATATGATGCCCTCTTCTGACCTCAGCAGGCAGCAGGCACACACACAATGCATAAACATGCACGAGGGCAAATGTACAAAATAATAAAATAAGCAAATCTTTAAAGAATGTTTTTAAAGGACATGGGAAAATGAATGAATGAATGAATGAATGAATGAATGAATGAATGAATGAATGAACATGAAGTTGGGAGGGTGCTGTAAGGTAGGAGTAGATTTGGGAGATGTTGGGTGAGGAATGGGGAATGAATGTGATCAAAATACATGGTATGAAGTGCTCAAATAATTTATAAAATTAATAATAATGAAATGAATCATTTTAAAAATTAAAGATAGTCAGGCACACTCTGGATGGATTGATAGGAGGCACACTCTGGATGGATTGTTAGGAGGACTGGGGAATCACAGACATGGCCAGCCACAGAGCATGGCCTTCTGGAGAGGCCTAGTAAAAGACAGCTTGAGATAGGAGTGATAGCTAAGTAGGCAACCCACACATATCTCCCTTATATATATGAGTATGAAGCATGGGGGATCGGAGAGAGGCCCACACTGACCAAAGCCCCAAATCCAAATCTCTCCTTTAGCCCTCAGCTATTAATCTGCCCTCCTCCTCTTCCTCTTTCTCCTCTTCTTTCTCCTCCTTCTATGGTTTTTCAAGACAGAGTTTCTGTATGTAGCCTTGGCTGTCCTGGAACTTATTCTGTAAACCATGTTGGCCCCGAACTCAGAGATTCACATACCTCTGCCTCCTAAGTGCTGGGATTAAAGGCGTGTGCCACCACTACCCGGCGTCCAGCTCTATCCAGCTTCTTGCATCTTTCACAGACACTTGAAACCCAAACAGAACTATCTTGTTTCCTAATCCTGTGGTTATACCTGAGAGTCTAACTCAGAGGAGAGCATTCAGAGGTCTCTCTGACCTTGCCCACATCCTCTGATGTCATTGTCCTCTGCATGCCCCGCCCCGTTGAGTGAAGAGAAGATTCGATGTTCCCTTGAACTTTCCCAATATAGCAGATCCAAACCTTTTTCACAATCCCTTCCCGTCCCGTCTGTTTCATTCACAGCCAAATTTCCAAAGTATAAATCAAGTCACTTAACTTCCTGACTCCTCACTGCACCTAGGGAAAAGTCCAAATGCTGATAGGTCATCCATGATCCAGCCTTGGATCAGGTAAGTGGAAACTGATATATCAAGCATGTCTGGTTCCTTCCACCTTCTGGTGGACTTTAAGAGCCACACTGACCATGTGACTCCTGATGTCTGGTCTCTGACTCTGAACCTGCAGCTCAGGGCACCTGCTTCTGGATGCATGGTTTGTGCCCCCAGGCAGCTTTTAAACCAGGCAGAGAGCAGAGTATTGTCTCTTTGGTTAGACAAGCCACCACCAGGAAGGAAGGTCACTCAGACCTGACAGAGCCACTGATGCTCCCCAGTTGAAGGGTAAATGTGTTTCGCCCGCATAGCAGCATGTTAGGAGGAAGTCATACCCAACTACAAGTATCTTCAGAATTATGATTTTCTTTTTTTCCCATAACAGCCATGTGAAAAAGTTGATATTCTCAATTTTACAGAGAAGAGGTTAATGTGGGGAGGTAGTTTGCTCTGAATAGAGGAATAATAAAGACTGTATAGTGGTGGTGATATTGTCAGAAGAAGGAGGAGGAGGAGGAGAAGGAGGAGGAGGAGGAGAAGGAAAAGAAGGAGGAGGAGGAAGAGGAGAAGAAGAAGAAGAAGAAGAAGAAGAAGAAGAAGGAGAAGGAGAAGGAGAAGGAGAAGGAGAAGGAGAAGGAGAAGAAGAAGAAGAAGAAGAAGAAGAAGAAGAAGAAGAAGAAGAAGAAGAAGAAGAAGAAGAAGAAGAAGAGCGAGATGGAGAGGAAAAAGAGGAAGGAGAAGGAAGGAGGAGGAGATACCAAGTCCTGGAATTGGCTCAGCATAACTAGAAGGACCCTGACATCTTGTCTGGGGAGAGAGAGTAGGATACACTCCTAGAAGCTCTTTTTCTTTCTTGGGTTTCACAGTTTCGGGGAAATATCAACGATTTTCATGACTTCAGTGAAGCATAGGTACATACCATATTACCAAGCGCTGGAAAGAGCCATCCTGTTCCGCTTTCCGTGTCTCTCTTCCTGCCCTTTCCTATCAGTTCCACAGGAATCTGAAAATGAGATGTGCGTACTTGCTAGATTTTATTAAACCTTATCCACAAGGAGGACAACTCTGTGATCAGACATCGGGTATTATGAGTTCTAAAGGCTCATTGGGAATTGTCCTGAAGGCTGGAGAAGCAAGTAGAAAAGAAATAGGGTGGAAAGAAGGTGGGGGAGTGTGAGGAGGGGAACCACACTGCCAGACATCAGAACCGCACATATCAGACCCTTGAGAAGCAGCCACAGCTGGCACAGCCGATGGACCTGACCCAGGACACGGCCCATAGCGCATTTGGTGCACCTGCACCCATTTCCGTCAGAAAGACTCCTTCCCAAGTCCCACCCCTTTAGACAATGTTACAGCGGTGCACCCGCCCTTTGGCCCAAGTCATTTGAGGGCCAGGGCCTGAGAGTCTGTCTTGCCTCCCCTGACTACATGCAAACCTCACATCCCACCCGAGGCTGGTCCAGCAAAGTCTATTTTCCCAAGTCACCCAGAAGTCTTCATACTGTGTCTTCCTTGCTCCCTGACCTTCATTCAGGCTCCAGTTGCCTTTCTCTAGACTATTCCTCCAGACTTCCTCTGCCCTACCTGCCTGTGGTAGAAACGTGACCTCAGACTCCAGCTACGACCAACTCAATAGTATCAGACCCATTATACTTACTGGCAACGACAGCTAGAAAAATTGTGTAAAACTTGTACTTTTAAAATCCGCTTAAAGTAACTGGAGAGCTCCCAAGACCGAAGGTTCATGAAAGGCCAAGATCCCGGAAAAAGGGAAATGGAAGCAGTGAGCTTAGCCACAGCCAGATGAGCCAGATGAGGCTTCTACTCAGCAGTTTAGACCTGGGGAAATGGAGCTGAGCACCCAGTGTTCTCTTGGGGAAATGGGAACTGAAGCCTGAATTCCGTGTCAGTGTCATTTTTAAAGCTCCATACGACTGCATTTGATCATGCCGCTTTATACGCGATCTGGCATTCCATTATAAATGACCAGCAAGCCAGGCACACCTGCAGTCCTCACTCCTGGAGAGACTGAGGCAGGGGGACCACTTGAGCCCATCCATGAGTTCAAAATTTGTCTGGGTAGCCCGAGTGAAATTCCCTCTGCCTGACCAAAACCAAACAAAAGTCAGCAAAAATTACCGGAGAAATCAAGAAGTAGGATCAAATGACTGAAACTCAAGAAACAAAACACACACACACACACACAAAAAAAAAAAAAAAAAAAAAAACAAGCAACACCTCAACAGATACAAAGAAGATCCAGATATGGAAGTTATCAACTACAGCCTAGAAGACCACGAGGCTTGATGTCACTCTTGAATTGCTGCTAGGTTTGGCTGAGCATCCTAGAACCCCAAAGTAACATCAATTTACACAAATGAAGTCTTGGGGGCAAAGACGACTCAGTCAGGAAAGTGCTTGCCATACAAGCACCGAGACCTGAGTTTAAACCTCCAGCATCCTTTTGTAGCATCTTGTGCCTGTAATCTCAGTACTGGGCAGGTGGAGACAGGAGGACCCCTGGGGCTTGTTGGCCAGCCGGGCTAGCCTAATTGGTGTGATCCAGGCAGAAAGTGAGAAAGACATCAGTCATCAATCCCTGGTCTCAATTGCACACACACCTGTACACGCACATGTATACACACACACACACACGCACATGTACACACATACACACCTCACATATTTTTCACATAGACAAGCTGGCACACAAGGTTAGTATCTGCTCTCTCTCTTCTGCCATTTCTAACGCCTGGCTTTCAATCTCAAGGCAGCTTTGTGGCCCAAAAGGATTGTTGAAACTCCAGCCATCATTTCTGAAACCCAAAGAAAAATGAATACTACTATCAAAGGGGGTCCATTTCTCCTTGGTGACTGCTCCCCCTGCGAGCACCTCCCTAGAATCCCTGAGTACTACTCTCTGCTCACTCTTGTGGACTGGTTGCCTCTTCCAGCCTAGGAAGCTGAATGTTCTTCTGGGTCAGGAACTCACAGGCCCTGCAGAATTCCATAGCTAGGAATTGGCCGTCTCTGTTACTCTCTCCCTTTAGGGACCCTCAACAGTGCCCCTTTGCTAGACATATAGAGTCCTTCCTGGTCTGTCTCCTCCCTCTCTCTAGCTCCGTTTCCTGTCCCTTCCGGCAGATATCCTAGACTGTAATCAGCCCTGGCAACTGATCACTTTCAGAACACACAGACAGGAGCCTCTGGGAGCGTTACTCCCTGGCTGTTTGTTAGCCTGGAATGCCCTTTCTCTGACAAGCCTGGCTCGTTTTCAAAGATTCATTCAAAGGTCATCTCTTTGTGTTACTTTTTCCAGGTCTTTTGGTCGGAACTCAGGGTTCTCCAGCTCTGCTTGCATTTGGCGCATGCCTGGATTGCGGTTCTGGTCTCATGCTATGCCCTTTCTGAATGAGACTCTTCAGGGTAGAAACACAGCTTCCTCATCTCCCTGCCCCTGCCGCCCCATGCAGAGTTCCCTAAGGCCTGCACACAGTAGGTGCTTTGCCAGAGTTTGCTGAATGGTTGAGAACATGATGAATACATTTAGTCAATCGATCCATTTCACTAATGTATGCAACTCTAGACAAGAAGCCTTCATGCATGATGCATTTGATTTTGCAAATCCTTCTTCTTGCAGAAAACTTGTTGCACTATATGTTGCAAGGAATGATTGATTTGAGTTGGGAAGTTGCTCGCTGATACGGTGCTATGAAGCCAACTTCAGAGAAGTCCGATACAGTTAGCAGTCACAAGGCATTAAATTCCATTTGGCAGCACAAACTTGAGTGTTCAGCAAGCAGTGCAGAAGATGCTGCAAGTCTGCAGCTCACTCATCCTGTGCATATACCAGGAAGAGTGCAGTCACTGGCTCGCAGGGCCTGAGACCTCTGGCAGGCTAGAAGCAGAGCTGAGAAAGTCTCGGCAACAGACAGCTCACAGCGAGTACTGTCTGCTTACTATGAAATAGAAGCCTGTTCCTACAAATATTTGGAAAAAGAAATCAATGATGTCAACAGAACAGCAAAAAAAGACTTTTGGAGGCAGAAAACCTAAATTTGGAGGCAAGCCTAAATTTGGAACAACCATGATTATCAAAACATGAAAATTAAACCAGGAGTGGGAGAAGTGATCTTCAGCCCAAACATTAATTATTAGCATTAATGCAAGAGTGAGGAGCCAATGCCACCCCTCTGCATGTCTGTGTTCCCCTGTAGAAGAGTGTCTTCTTAGTATATCTTTCACAGACGGCAATATCCCTTTCCATAAAACAGGGCAAGTTGCAAGCCCAGGTCCTTGGCAGCCAGTACTATATTTATTCATGCAGGTGACTCCTATTTATAGCAAACGTTTCTGGTTTGCATCATACTGTTTCCCTTTCAAGATTAGTCAATTTAAGGACAATAAAAGAATCAATCTATGGAAGACTAAGCAAGTAAATGTAATAATACGTGTGGTCACAGTGAACAAAAGGTAAGGTGTATTTACAGGGAAATTTGGGAAGCAAATTGTCCAGGGTGGAGAGCAGGCTTTCCCAGTGGTGGGGCAGGCCGGGCAGGCTCTGAGGAACAGGTAGGGTCAGGGTGGGAACGGAATCTGGATGGAGGACCTGGAATTCTGAAGGAATAGGATCTGGTCTACCAAGCTGATTCTTCTTGTAACCGTACTTTTCAACACTGCCTCATGCCGTTTTCCAGGCCAAGTTCCTCCCCGGCTCCCCAGTCTCTGAACGGCTGTGTGTGTGTGGAGGGGGGAAGAAGAGGTGGGGCTGACAATGGCGGCTGATGGGGAGTATCTTTCCGCACAGAGGCCCTGACCCAGGTCACAGGAAGTCAGCACGGCCCGGGTACTCTGTTCTCAAGTATCAGGGGCCCTGATACCTAGGGACACAGTCCCTGCACGTTCGCGTGGGCCTCACTGAGACCCTCCTGGAGGGAAAGGGAGCAGCCCCAAAAGTCAGCCTGCGTCAGCAATCCTCATGTGAGACTTAACCCTTATCTGTGCTTTCTGATTTGTGTCTTGGTTCTCCTTTTCTGTCCCTTTTGCCCTAGAGACATGAAGTCTCCAGCAGCCCCCATGTCCCACGAACGAGAAATGCAGTACAGAAGGGAGAAGAGGCAGGAGAACGTGTTCTGAATTGGCGTGGTGTTTCTGAGCCTGGCTATGGTTCTGGCAGATCTGACCCAATGTACCAAGTGAAGTGACACAAGATAGAAGCTCCATGTCTCAGCATCAATGCCATCAATCTAGACGCTGCCGGTGGCGCTGGCTTCCCTTGGAAAACATTTCAAAAAGAAAAGGTCACAGCTATTTGTTTCTCGGTGTGCATGAATTCACAGAGCTCTGGCTGGAGGTCTCCGCAGCCGCTCTAACCCTCCCAGGACAAGCCTACACTCGCTCGGAAAGTCTCTCCCAGGCCAGTCCCCAGATCCGAGTCCACCCATCAGTCTGGTCTTCTGAGAGCTGCCTATCTCCTGTCTTGAAGCTTAAAGTGCAATAACACTACTTGTAAGTTTGCACTAGGGGGGATTTAAAGCCTGACCTTTTCCACTTACTAGTGTGTGACCTGGGCCCTGGACGTTTCTAGAATGTGAAGCAAACTTATGGGATAACCACAAACTTAGTAAGATCAGCTTAAGAACAGAACAAAATCCTGTCATTGTTAGTACTGTGCTTGGAACCAGAGGATGCAGTGTTAAGTAAAACAAGCCAAGCCAGAAAGACAACTACTTCAAGATCTCTCTCCTATATAGGAGCCCCAAAAGTAAGATGGTGACTACCGAAGACTGGAAAGGGGGTGTGAGATGGAGGTTAGGGAAGCATTGGTCAATGAAGACAAACATACAGTTCCCTGGCAGCATTGAGTCCCAATGTCCTTCAGCTTAGTAGATCACTGGAGTCGGCAGCGACTTATCGTATATTTCCAAGTAGCTGTAAGAGAGGACTTTGAATGCTCCCAGAATAAAGGAGTGGTAAATGTTTAAAGTGAGGGCTGTACTAATTATCCTGATTTGTTAATTTGTGTGTGTGTGTGTGTGTAGTTGTCATACTTTACTCCACAACATTATACGTCAATGCCAAACAATAGGCACGATTCATAAGGCTCCTCTGGAAACCAAGTGGAATAACAAAATTAGAATATTTAGTGTGGGATCTAGAACAGTGCTCAGTGGTTTACAACCCTTGATGTTCCCTCAGGGGACTGGAGTTTAGGTCCCAGCACCCACACCAGGGAACTCCAGATCCAGTGACTCTAACATCCTCTTCTGATCTTTGCAGGTACCTGCACTCAAGTGTGTGCACGTGTGTGTGAGCACACACACATACACACATGTATTATTTAAAACTTTCAAAATCCTTTTTCAAAACAATATTTAGTATGGCCCCTGACACATAACCAATGGCCGACACAGACTGGCCGTAACGGCTCTCATGGGTAAAATAATCCTGAAGGCTAGCTGTTTGGTTGAGTTTTGACATATCACGCAGTCACTGAAAAATGAGTTACTCTAAAATCTGACTGTGGGCAGCATAGGTGCTTTATTATGTCCCACAATCCTGAGGGTTGCCTGGACTTTGATGGACCGTTCTTCCACGAAGCCTCTTACAGTTGCTATGAGAAACCAGCTGAGGTGGAGACACTGGGAATATCCTCTCCAATGGCCATTGCCTCGTGTGATTTATGCCTCCGCTGGGATAACTTGAGCAGCTGGGGAGAGACAGGGCATCTTCCTCTAGACAACCTTTTGTGGGATTAGCAGGGTAGTCTCCAAGAAGACAGATGCCTTCCACAGCTACTGGCTTCTCCCAGCATCTACGCATCTAAGAGAACAACAAGCTGTGTGGCATCTGGCCCTAGCTTCAGAAATCCCACAGTGTCACTTATGCCCCAGCCCCGATCCCTTATGGAAGGGAGCCACAAGAGGGGATGAATACCAAAACGAGTTCACTGGGACAAACTCGCAGGGCAGCTATCACTCCATCCCCCTGCCATGTTAATATGTCATTGAGAAGAAATCTCAGGACTCAGAATAGGATGCCTGAGCATAGTGGTCTTTTGTGATCACTGTTAGCTCTCAAAGGCTGTTCAAATACCCAGGAATGAGTTCAACCTGGCCTGCAGGAGGATTTTTGGAGGTTAGATAAAAGCCAGCATTCCTCAGAAACTTAGGAAACTGGTTCCCATCTACCAAAAGGAGTCATTTCCCATACCTCTGACAGAAGGGACTTATGACTACCTGTGGGGCCTATCATCATAGCAACATATCAAAGCCCAAGCTGACCTCCAGGCTCCCTCAGCATCACAAGTACCTATTAAAGTCTATGCTAGCATCCTGGCCCTTCTCACCTCCTTCCCTTCCCTTCCCTTCCCTTCCCTTCCCTTCCCTTCCCTTCCCTTCCCTTCCCTTCCCTTCCCTTCCCTCCCCTCCCCTCCCCTCCCCTCCCCTCCCCTCCCCTCTCCACTCCCCCTCCCTCCCTCCCTCTCTCTCTCTCTCTCTGTCTCTCTCTCTCTCTGCTCTATTCTCTCTCTCTTGCTATCTCGCTATCATCTCTGACTCTCTCTCTGACTATCCTGCTTCCCTAGACCTGGCTATATCCAGTATGCTTCTTTCTCTCTCTGCTCTGGGCTTTCCCACGTGCCTCTGCCTGTTCTCTCTCTTGCATACTATGGAACAGTCACGTTGGCAGTTTCCTCACTGCACACCCTTACACACAGCTGCCCTTTGCAAAGGTCCCATTTGCTTCTCTGTACAATGGAGATGACGCTGTGCTCCACAGCTCACTGGAACGTGGGAGGTGGGACTAAGGTCATTACATATGAAAAGGTCTAATGTGGTAACCAGCACTCTAAGGACCATGTCAGTTCCCCTATACCAAGGAGGGAGAGACACTCAACACAACACTCTTGCCTCCCTTTTTGGAGGGACTGCCCTTAGCCTAGGCTGCTGTCACTCTCCCTGCCCCTCATCTTTGTGTATTTGTTCCTGCAAGTTTAGTTTAGCTCCGAGCCTGCTGCGTTTGTGACTGGCACTGAATAAGTAATGGCTTGTTCAGAAACGGAGTTGTCAACTCACACTGCCTCACCAGGCTCCTTCCGAATGGATCTTTTGCTAAATCTGGAATGAGTTATTTAAGAATTAAAGAAAAAGAATTTACCTGAGCTGAGAAATCTCCCAGATGCTTTCGTGTTCTTATGACCTGTGTTCTTTGAAAGATGCCGGGAACCTCTCACATGGTCATTTGGGATTTAACGGCAATTACCAACCAGCTGGAGAGAAATCAGATGACAAGTTACCGGGGACAGTTCTTAATGCTGTATTCAGGGCCTCTCAGCGGTGAGCTCTGTCCTATATACATACACATAGACATATATATCACTGTGTGCAGTGCCAGTCAGAGGGCGAGGGGAAGGGAGAGCAGGAATAACCCTTCCTGGGAAGGTATCTGTGGCTCTGTTTATACCTGGCTCTGAACTCTCCTCGGCTTTTCCTCCCTCCCGTGGTTCAGCTTCTAGACCATGCAGGTGGAACACCACATCTCACCGTCATCTGTGCTCTGAGCTCAGGCCACACACCTGCTGTCCACTGGACAGCCTTCTCTGGACATCCCACAGTTACTTCCTCAAGCATGCCTAAAGCCCACTTCCCACTCTCTGAACTCTGACCTCCTACACACACCTTGTCCCGCACCAGCCAACAGCAGGCGTATTCTGCTCCTGCTCAAGTTCACACATCCAATCACTTGTCACCAACTCACTATCACAATTGTTGTTGGATTAAACATCTAGCCCCTGCTCCACTCCACAGAGACCCCATCACATCTTACCTGGACTATGGGGTACCCCCAAGAGCCTTCCTTTCATTTCTCTCTACATCAGCCAGTCAGGCTTCCCCTGGCTAAAGAAGGGATCCAGGGAAGGAGAACGGAGGAGAGTAGCTAATTCTTAAGCTTTCTAAGGTGCTTCAGGTCCCCACTCTGGGTCCTTTGTGCCTTCCTCGGCAAAAGTGGAGAATTGGATCAAATAAAGGCTTCTAAAAGTTTCTGAGATTTTGAGGATTTTCTGCAAAGGAGATTTAAAAGAAGAAGAATCTGAGATCTTTATCTTACCACAGGCCTTAGATCTGAAAAGGAAAATTACCAACTCCTCTGCGGGGCAAACCAAGGTCCTTGATCTCTGTACTCCAGTTGGCTCAGCAGAAGGTGGCCATGTGGCAGAGGAAGGACTCTTAGGAACAGCTGCTTTTCCATGGCAAGGACAGTCAGAGGTCAAAGGCCTCTGTATGCATCAAAGAGTTTGTCTGGTCAGCATTTGGGGCATGGTAGGTGCAGGGGGTGAGTGCCATTAATACCCGACCCTCCACCGTAGAGGAAACAGAAGCACTGTGAGATTAACTCCTCAACCTAGGGTTCACATTGCATACATGAGCCCTGCATGGTAAACAGCCAACTGGTACTACCTGTGCTTTTTAGGTGAGGAAGTAAAATCCAAAGAGATCAAAGAGTGTCATACGATTATGTAGCTAATAGCAGCAGAGTCCCAATCTAAGTCCTCCG
Source organism: Chionomys nivalis (assembly GCF_950005125.1). Taxonomy (NCBI): domain Eukaryota; kingdom Metazoa; phylum Chordata; class Mammalia; order Rodentia; family Cricetidae; genus Chionomys; species Chionomys nivalis. The sequence continues at coordinate 63,853,107 of NC_080088.1, forward strand.
GCCACGCAGGCTCTTTCAAGCTCATGACACTGCTTTTACCCATATTTGCTCTACAAAGAGAGCTGCTGTGGAGACCCAGGTCTCCCTGCTCTTTACAGACCTGCTGACCCCTCAGGCCACATTTCATGGTGAGTGTTATCACTAATGCCCACCTCTCAATGGGCATTACCCACGGGTGGTGCAGGGCTTTCACGAACTCACCTTCCAAGGTAAGACAGTCCAGAATACTCTCTTTCTGCTGGGCTATTCCTCAGTTGAGGCTGAGGCTAAGGGGGGGAAGCTGACACTTGCTCTGTTTCAGGATGGTGCCTGAGGTGGCAACTTAATTCTCACCGTGGTTCTGTGCTATGACATCCTGGCGACCATTTTTATAGATAACCAAACTGACCACACTCACGGCACGCCCACTGTGAGGTGAGACCAGATAAAGAACAGACGCTCCCAGAACGGGTGTCGAAAAGTTTTAATCTGTCTCCTACCTGTCATTCCTGGAATTCTCTAATTTCCCACCCACTGCAGCCTGCATTCCTGCTAAGGAACAGCCCCAAGGCACCCAAATTAAAGTACTTAGACTTGGTTATCTCAATTCACAGCTGCAAAGAAAACAGAGAGGGTGAATGGTTCCTGATAGCAACAGAGGAACTTCTGGTCCTACCAGCAGCCAGTCTTGAGGTGAGAGACCATGAGGCTGTGACCCGGAGCTAAGGCCCTTGGAGTTATCTCCCCTGACTTTGCTCCCTCTTCCTACCTCAGCACCTCTTCTCCTGCCCCACAGCTCTGACCCTGCCACAGTCCCAGCTAGATCCCTAAAAGACATCACAACACTCCTATCCCATCCCCTAGTTCTCTCTCCCTTGTAAACAACTGTTCCCTCTACCTTCTTGCATTGCCCCAGGCCTCAAGCTCCACCCAATCTGTTCCCAGCCCTCTTCCTGGCCTCACCTTGAAATCTAGTTTTGGCCTCTCTTTCAGGAGACCCAGCATCAACTCATTAACTTGCAGCCCCAGAACCTAGCACAGGACCTAGCACAGAACCCAGCAGAAAACACAGACTCAATACATCTGTTGGGTGTGTGGATGCATGAATTAGAGAGTGAGTGTAAGACTGGGTAGGCAAGGATTTAAATATAAGGGGACCAAGAAACACTGAGGCTGTACTGGTAGCTGTGTCCCCTGGTTAGACAAGGGGCTAGTTAGGAGAGAGCCAGGGAAAGGACCATTGTACCAGAGTAACTGTGGTTCCTGGCAGTCAGATAAAACACGCCGGAAACAAGTATGGCTTTCCTACGACATCAGAAACTCAGGCACCAGGGTGCTTTCCCGTTTGCCCACGTGTACCCTAAAGAAAGGTCTGCAACCTCGAAAGACTCCCACTTCATTATAAAGTCATCTGCATTATGGTTTTGACTCCGCCCCCCTCTGGGGTGGGAGGGGGGGTTTCAGGAGAATAATGGGGGAAAGTACCCTAGAAGGGAGATCTGGTCTACCCTGATTTGGGAGGTGAACCAGGTCATGATGCCTCGTGAATGTGTCACTCGTGTCATAAATATTCATGGGCTTTTAAGGTCAACAGCCCCCGCCCTTCCCCTCATACTGTCTTTTGCTTTGCCTTATCTTACTTTGCTTTGCTAAATTGTCGTCTTAAACTGTTCGTGTCTCTCAGCTAAAATCTCTCCTCAAAATAAGAGGCAGAGCTGGGGATGTGGCTCAGTTAGTAGAGTGTTTGCCTAGTGTGCAGGAAACCCCGTGTTGGTTCCTGGCATCCCAAGCTGGGTGTGGTGGTACGTGCTGTAATTCCAGCTTTCAGGTGGCAGAGATCAGGAGTTCAAGGTCATGTTCAGTTATATGTGGAGTTTGAGGCCAATCTAGGAGAGGGGGAAAATAAAAACTGGGAAGAAATTTTTGCTAGTAACAAATGAATGGATGGAGGGATGGATGGACGAGTTTAACAGTGGTATTGAGCAGTATTTTAATAATGATTTACGATTTTTTGCTCTCTGATTCTTCAAACCCTAATAAGCTTCTCCAGTCCCTTTGAAGACTGAGTCCCTAACTTGCTGCCACAGGTCAGGTCTAACCACTGAGCATCTCTATCTCACCCATTGGGATGCTCCAGGTCTATCCTTTCACCCTCTTCCTCACTCCCCACCCCCACTGTATCTTTTTTTTTTTTTTTTTTTTTTGGTTTTTTCGAGACAGGGTTTCTCTGTAGCTTTGGTGCCTGTCCTGGAACTAGCTCTTGTAGACCAGGCTGGCCTCGAACTCCCAGAGATCCACCTGCCTCTGCCTCCCGAGTGCTGGGATTAAAGGCGTGCGCCACCACCACCCGGCCCCCACTGTATCTTACAGAGAGTAAAAGTCCATGCTCTCTCCCTCCCTCGCATACCTTCCCCAGAACTCCCCTTTCCTCAGCACCAACCATCTTGAGCAGGCACCTCTCTTAGTCCGTCCTGAGTTCTATTCACCCCCCCCAACACACACACACACACACACACACACACACACACACACACACACACGCCTTTGTGAAGGAAGGCATGGGCAACAATAGAAGGGATAAAGCAACTGGCTGACAACTTGGGTGTTGGGGGCCCTCGGTCCATCTCTCCTCACTACTGACTCCATTCCCAGAACAGCAGGTAGTGTACTGCATCTCACTGCTATTCTCCAACGACACGCGTCGTTCTCTGCTCTCCGCCACAGAATCCAGCTCCAATTGATTTTAATAAACGTCAGCAAGCATTCAGAGGTGACACTGACGCTGGCTGAAGGAACAGAGTGCCGAAATCAACGCCTAATCTCTGAATCTGTACTTCCCACTGCGGCTGCTATAAGGTGGTGGGATCCCTGGTAACCAGCTGCTCTTAAGAGGTGGCCTGGCCAACTAAGGCTGGGTTTCTGTGTTCTGTTTTCTGATAAGGGCTTAAGTGAGGTCATAGGCAGCAGAACTCTGCAATCCTTAAACAACACTGAAGTTCGTGATTGTCCTCCAAGGAAAAGAGAACCATGTGTGTAAGAACTCACACAGGTTCTTCTCAGCACAGTGCACTGGGGTGGGAGTGGAGGGGTCACTGAGGTCAGCATCACACAAATGCACTAAGTGCTCTTGGCAAATACAGGCCCCCGAAAGACGGTCTCTGGGGATTGGCAGAGGAAGGAAGGAACACAGGCAATTTGGCTTTGCAGACTTGTGAGTTGTTCTAATTTTTGCAACAAACCTGCTTTGTTTTTATAATTAAAAAATAGCCACCCATAAATCTTATGAATGCCTTCTCTTTTAATAAACTTCAGAGTCTCGAGGAGCTGTAGGGTCCTTGGGGACCATCTAGTCCTGTCCCCTCCCTCACAAAGGAGGAAATCTGGCTCACAGGAGGCACGACTAGTCCAAGGTCGCTCAGCTCAAGATCACACGTCGGGTAGAAACCTTGGAACCCATTTCCTAGACACATTTGTTTCTACAGCTCTTGGACAACAAATCTGATTGGAACCTGGGCCCCTCCCAAAGGGAAAGCAATTAGGATTGCAAAAGCAAAACTGAGATGGTACGGGTTTATTGGTTTGGTTTTTAAGACGGGGTTTCTCTGTGTAGCCCTGGCTGTCCTGGAACTCACTCTGTAGACCAGGCTTGTCTCAGACTCACAGAAATCCTCCTGCCTCTGCCTCCTAAATGCTGGGATTAAAGGTGTGTGCCACCATTGCCTGGCAAGATGGGTGGTGTTAGCAAACATCTTTAATCCCAGCACTCGGGAGGCAAAGGCAGGTGGATCTCTGTGAGTTTGAGGCCAGATTGGTCAACAAGAACTAGTTCCAGGACAGGCTCTAAAGCTACAGAGGGGGGAAGAAAAGGAAAAAAGAAAGAAAACCTTTTGGCCTAGGAAGGCTCTGGGGTAGCATCTTTGGGCTGTCTTGGCATTTCCTTTGTAATCCACAATGGCAACGCCAGCAGGAAGTAACCCATTCTCATACTAATAGATCGTCATACTCATGCTGAAGGAGGAAGTATTTGGCACCTCCTTCTGAATGAAGGAAATATTTTCAGATCCCTAACAAACTTCTCTTCACTTCCCATTGGTTAGGGTAGGGTCACACTCTCATCTCAGCCAATCACTGTCAAAGAAGAGAGACATGGGCTTAACTGGCTCAAAATGAATCACTATGTTTAAGTGGTGGAGCAGCCAGCATACCTAGACAAACATCAGGTACTAAAGAGTGTGCCAGTCACACAGTAGGGCCACAGCTTGTCATAACTCATTCTATTTCTAAAGTTCTCTCCAGTTTAAGACTCTTGTTTTTTATAACTTGCTGCTCCCTTTCTTTAAAAAAAAAAAAATTAGTACTTTCCTGGACTTGCTACCAGTTTAGTTTTGCTCCCCAACTCCCCATCCCCACAGTTACAAATAGCCCTTCATAACACTTCGGGCACGTGAACACAGTCCCAGACAGTAGAGACAGACAGCTAATTACTTTTCTTTCTCTCCCACACCTTTGTATAAAACAAAAAGAAAGCGAAACAAAGTAAGCTGAGGACACCCTGGCTGTGTGAATATGCCTGCTTTGTTTCTGTCCTGCAGCAGCACGTTCACGGTCCCGAGGGGATGGGACATATCACGGGCCTGAAAAATGGAGGAAGTTTAACGGGCAGGTATCTCCAGTTTCTCTGGGGTTCCTGAGAAAACTGACGATGGTTTGAGTTATCTTTGGCTCACCTAGGTTGGAAGCCGAAACCAAACCTGCTTCCATTCCTAGGCCCTGAGGGTTAAGGCCCTGAACACAGATGACTAGGTCATCGGCTCTTTCACATGAGGCAGGGGCCTGCCTCTTACTGCATCTTCCAGTAAAGCCCATCCACTGAGGAGTCCTCCAAACAGAAGAGAGCAGGTTATATTCTGGGCAAACAAAACCCACAAAAGACAAATATTTACCCTGTGGCCTCAGAATGTCAGGTACTGCCCCCTCTGCACTTTCCCCCAAATGCCTTTTCCTCTCTGCCCAGGACTCCCAGCCCTTCCCACTGTGTTCTCATGCTGAGTTCTTCTGCTGCCCTGCTGAGAACTGGCCCAGTGAGAAGGAAGGAGGCAGAGCCTCAGTCTGTCCTGACTGCTCATCAAACAACGAAAAGGAATCGTGGTCCATCTGAGCACGCTGGGCACAACAAAAGCAGAAGTCAGAGGACCAGTGTGGCAGGCTGAAGTAGGGACAGAGAGGACCAAAGTTAGGTGGCATGTTACCCTGGCCATGTTACAGGTGGTATTGCTATGCCCAGATCACAGAACCCCCAAAAACCCAACTAGGAGAGCAAGTCCTGTATGTAAAAGCAAAGAGCCTTTATTCTTATTCAAGTTTGAACTTGGACTCTTTGTGTGTCCAATGCATTAGCACCATCAGAGAGCCTCCAGCTCAGTTGGGGTGGGGGTTTTATAGTAGTAGAGGTTGGGGTGAGGGATTTCTAAGGTTCAGGACCCCTAATTGACTGACATTTGTCTAGGGGTGTCCTGGTGAAAAGCAATGGGTGTGTGCTGGCAGGTGATCCTATCTACAACTATTGGAACCTTAGGAATTTCCTTTGGATGGTCTGTTCCTGGGTGGTGCCTGGGTGGACTCAGTGGTCTTTTCTGGAACCAGGGATTGCCTTAGGGTAAACTACTGAGACTCGGGTCTCTACTGAGCTTGTCATGGCTGGGCCCTACATTCCCCCACTTCACAAGTACCCATGAAAAGACCCAATCATGGGTCTTGCTTGCCCAAGGGTTTAAGGGGATCATACTGGGACCTAAGAACCCTTAGCTAACAGATTTTTTAGAGCAGCGGCCATTCTCTGCTACCAGGCCCTGTAGCTCTGATCTTTGAGAACAACCAAACTGTATTTATCATCCTGAATGTCCTCTTTCATTCCGTGGTTCTTCATAAAGAACCAAAGTGTCTTATCTTATTGTAGAACCATTTTAGTTAATAAATCCATTAACTGACAATTCTGGGTCTATTTTCTTGGTATGTCAATGGGCATTATAGATAGCTATTTTGTCCCCCTTGGCAGGGAGTTCCCCCTTGTCTCAGCATTTCAACCTATTTAGAGCAGGGAGAATGGGACGGCATGTTCTTTCCTGGAGCTACTTTGAACTGACATTGGGGCATTGTTATCAGGGCCTAAGAAGGCTGAAAGGCTAGTCAAAGGTAAGGAGGGAATTTAGGCAGGAGGACATTTATCAAAAGCATCTGGTTGGCTGACTCTGCTGAAGAGACAGGGAATACTCACATAGGCTGGACTGGTCCACATCAACTTCAGCAGGGCTCACAATCATTTGAAGCAGGTTGTAGTCAGCAGCTGATGCTTGAATGTGTCAGTCAGCCAAGTGGAAACCTGTTGAGACAAGTTTAAACTAGGAACAGAAGTGAAAATTTATGAACTTAGAGAAAAATATTACATTTGGAACTTTCAGGAAGGGGAGGAGTCCCAAGACCAAGGCGAGAGAAAAATATCATCCTCTGGAATAGACAGGTAGGGAAACTTAGGCTGTGCTTGGCTGGAGAAGTGGACCCAGGTTTTTTCTGAAGCCCTTATGAGTTTTTATTTCACAGCAGACATAACTGTTTTAGATATATTAATATCACCAATTTATACTGAGAAAAAAACAGGCAATGGGTGTCTGTAAAGCATTAGGAGTGGACACATTTGAGACCTAGTAGAAACTACAGACTTGGGTTAGAAGCATGTACACATTTTTCTTCTCTCCTGAGAGCCAGGTATAGATTGGACAGAGATAACTTCGGCCTGATGAGAAGCACCTTTAAGTTTATATTTAGATGGAAACCAAATTAAATCCAAAATCTTGAGCTGCGACTGAGCAGTAAGTAGTTATTGCTATACCAGCTTGTTAGAGCTCTATTAAATGCTAAACTCTGAACTTTTATGTCAGAAGGGGAAAACAATCTGAAAACTTTTTATATTTTAAATTATTTATTTATATTTTCATAACTTGTATTTACATCTCAAATCATCTTTGAGACCCTTAAAGCTTATAAGCTTTTATATCCTCAGACCTTTTTTAGACCCATATTAAGGCTTGACTGGTATATACAAAATAAGCTAACAAGCTGGCTGTAGCCTTGGGGAAGAACCTGATTGCCTGCTGCTAAGCTGTTGGAGCTATTGCTAGCTCAGCCAACAATATTATCAGAGATCCGAGAAGGATAAATTATACCTGAATGTAGACTAAACAGCTTCCAAATCTATTAAAAATGACAGGGACCAATCCATATCCAGTTAGCAATACCCACATCTCCGTAGTATTGGAAGCAGAAATATCAGAACATCAGTCTTTGCCAGGCCCATAAGGTGAGAGGATTTTTTTGTTTTTGTTTGTGTGTGTGTGTGTGTGTTTTCCTGTGGGAGAGGGACATGGAAAAGACCAACCTTACTTATTTTGTCTAGGCAAAAGTGGTACAACCAGTTCTTCAGTATCCTGCTGCTTGTCCACAGTCTGGGCTAGGTCCTGGCAGTAGATGCTGCATTGGGGTCAGTGCCGGCATGATCCAGGTGGAGACGTTGTCATGATTCATAATCTTCTTTAGAGACCTTGGGTCACTGTTAGGATCGAGGAGTCTCTGTCTGGTACAATAAGATTTTTAAACAACATTTTAAGTGCCATATTCTCCAGATCTCTAGAGTATTTGAAGGCTGCCCAGGTATATCTGAATAGACAACTTGGTTTCTAGTTACTTGTTTAAGCTTAACTTTTAAGTAAGGTTTATCCCTGTCATTAATCATATCAGTAGTACTTAGCATGGCTACAATGAACAGACTTGATCATTTATAAGGATAATTATTAACTTGTATTTCTTAACATTTTATAATGAGTTAGCAGCTTGTGTAAGACTAGAACTTTCTATTATATTTCTGTCAGGTTTAGCTTTAAAAATAATGATTTTTGAATTGAAGCTCTTTTTAGTGAAATATAAGATGTTTATATGACTCAATTTATCCAAATACCTTAAACGTAGCAAAGTTAGCAAAGATAAGGAAGCTAAACATATATTTTTAAGCCTGAATGGGCCTTGAGTAAGGAGAGACACTTTCTAAGCCACTGGTTCTCAAATTTTTTAATGCTTTGACCTTTTAATATAGTTCTCTATGTTGTGGTGACCCCCATTACAAAATTTTTCCCGTTGTTATTGTACAACTGCAGTTTTGTCATTGTTATGAATCTTAATGCAAGCATCTGACATGCAGGTGGTCTTGGGCTACCCCTATATAAAGTTTTTGGGGTTTTGTTTTTTTAACTCCCAAAGGGTCTAGACTCAGTGGACTGAGAAACTGTTCTGAGCTCCTTGCCAGACTGCTTAGGCCCATTGTCTTGCTGCATTATGAGAAATGAACATCCCAGTTTCTGCTTAGCATTTGGTGCTTATGGCTGTGACGCTAATTTTTAACCTCTTATTTTAAATACAATTATAGTATAAAACATTTTATGAGCACAAATACAATGGTTGGAACTTTAGGAATTCCCTTTGGATGGTCTCTTTCTGGGTGGTACCTGGGTGGCCTCAGTTTATGATCTTGGAACCAGGTAATGCCTTAGGGTACACTACTGCGCCTTGGGCCTCTATTGAGATTGTCATGGCTGGGTCCCACGTTGTGCTAACAAGTACTGCAGTGGAGTGTTGGTGAGCATGGTGGCAGCCACATGCTGCCTAACAATGCTGAATTTGAGGCCTCCATCCATACCCAGTTGCTGAAGGCACAAGCCCAGAAGCCCAATAGTAAGGAGGTGACAGAGGAGAATAGGATAGGGAGCTGCCCTCAGAGAAAGTCCCAGAAACCATGATTGGGTAGCAGGTGAGGGGTACCCACTCAGCCACCCATGGGAACCTGGGTGCCTAGACTCTGCAAGCTAAGGAAAACCCCACTGAGTTACTGCTGGTTCCAAGAACTTAAAAAAAAGTTTAGTCTCTGCTGCTTTTCATTGTGTCTGTATGCTGTTTTATACATGTGTGATTTTATTTGGCCCTAATGTATGAGTTATATTCTCTAGAAAAATAGAACTACTAAGAGATACAGATATTTTTATGGACATCAATATAGATACCAAATTAAAGACATTTAGTAGAAGTAATTGACTTCTGCAACTACGGAGGCTGGCAAGTTCAGAATCTGAAGAGCTGATAAGGCAGTTTGAGTAGGAAGACTGAATCAGCCAACTGCCATAGAAATGGGCAGAGCTGGGGTCCCACCACTAAGGCCAATAGGCAAGGAGATTTCTTTCTTCCCTGGGGAATAATCAGTATTTATCTACCCAGGCCATACAGACAGTGTCTCTCTCTCTCTCTCTCTCTCTCTCTCTCACACACACACACGCACACACACACACACACACTCAAAGCATGTATTGGAAACTTACTCCCTTGTACAACAGCGTTAGGACACAGGACCTGGTGACAAGCCATTAGGCCACGCACTCTCTGTCCTCTCAGAAGGACCACTGTTGGCACTGTGGAAGTGAGATATAGAAGGAAACATCTGGAAAGACTTGTCTTGTGGCCACACATGCTATGGGGTGAGTGGCAGAAGGTGGAGGTGGGTAAGGTATAAACTGAGGCAGACCCTGGGACTTTCAAAGACAGAACAAATTGTCTGGACCCTGAAAAACTTGTTTAAAGCCTGTAATGGTGGTAGATCCTGGGAGGGATCCACATGGAGAAAAAGTGGATCCCTTTAAGAAATTTCCAAATCTAACAGTGGGGCCGGGCGGTGGTGGCGCACGCCTTTAATCCCAGCACTTGGGAGGCAGAGGCAGGCGGATCTCTGGGAGTTCGAGACCAGTCTGGTCTACAAGAGCTAGTTCCAGGACAGGCTCCAAAACCACAGAGAAACCCTGTCTCGAAAAAAAATAAATAAATCAAAGTAAGCTGGGCAGTGGTGGAACATGCCTTTAATCCCAGTACTGGAGGAAAGGGGGGTGGCAGAGACAAATGAATCTCGAGTTCAAGACCAGCCTGGTCAACAGAGTGAGTTCCAGGACAGCCAGGGCTACACAGAGAAACCCTGCCTTGAAAAACAAAACAAAATAACAACAAAAATCAAAGCAATTTTAAGAACTCAGCAAGAGCATCAACAGATGCAAAAGCTAAGTCCTGGCAGAGTATTAAGAAGGAGCCCGAGAAGCTTCCAATTTAGAGACTACAATAAGGTTTTGGTCATTTCTTTTGAATGTATAATCCACCAAAATGAAAACAACCAGACAGACAATGCGGGAGAAGAAGTGAGCATAATTTCAGGAGTTCTCCAGATCCCGAGACAACCTTGGCTGATCTCAGCTAAGCCGGGGCTTGGGTCTGCAGTCAATGCAGGGTGGAGGTTGCCAGGACTCTAGGATGACCTGTCCAAAGTTCATTAAAAGGTCAGGGCCCTTGGGCTGGAGAGATGGCTCGGAGGTTAAGAATATGATTTCAGTTCCCAGCAACCACATGGTGGCTCACAACCAAATGTACTGAGATGTGGTGCCCTCTTCTGACGTTTAGGCAAACATGCAGACAGAATACTGTATATATAATAAATAAAATAAATCTTTTTTTAAAAAAAAGTTAGGGACCTCTCTAAACATAGATTACCTATTTCTAGGTACTTATTTATTTATTTTGCATATTTATTATTTGTTTTTATAAAGCAATGTCACTTTCAAAGGCAACAAACAGAAATACCCCAGAAGGGAAGCAGTTTTCAGACCTCTGCCGCTCTGACATGTGTTTCTGTACATTTGGCCAAAGTAAGTCCCATGGCCATTCTCAAATATAGGCTTTTGTTTATTTTGCTTTGCTTGGTTGTTTAAAGAATCTATTTCTTGGGGATGTGTGAAAAGGTGGCCATATTTTACAAGCTACCATAGACTGCGCCCTGGTCACAGTAATTTCCTCATCCAAGTAGCCTTTGCACCCGAAGACCGCTAACTCTGGGTTCCTTGGGTCTGAGTTTATTCCTGAAGCAGTTGGAGTTCTTGGTGTCACAAACCACCCAAAGATTGGGAGTTTATCGTAGACATCTCTGTAGCTCACCCTTCTTTGAACTGGCAATTCAGACGACTGGGCTGGGCTCATCTGGGCTGGTCTGCCAATCCGGGCCAGGCCTGGGTGATCTGTCAGGGCTTCCCCCGTGTCTTAGTCAGGGTTCCTATTGCTTCCAGGAAACACTGTGATGAAGAAACAAGTTGGGGAGGAAAGGGTTTATTGGGCTTACATTCCCACTGTAGTTCATCACTGAAGGAAGCCAGGGCAGGAATGTAAAAGGAAAGAACATGGAAGCAGGAGCTGATGCAGAGGTCATGGGGGAGTGCTGCTTACTGGCTTTCTCCTCATGGCTTGCTCAGTCTGTTTCCTTATAGAACCCTACAAAGGACTGGGCCCTCCTACATCAATCACTATTTAAGAAAATGGCCTACACTGGTGGTGGTGGCACATGCCTTTAGTACCAGCACTTGGGAGGCAGAGGCAGGTGGATTTCTATGAGTCCAAGTCCAGCCTGGTCTACAGAGTGAGTTCCAAGACAGCTACCTAGAGAAATCCTATCTTGAAAAATAAATAAATAAATAAGTGAAGGAAGGAAGGAAGGAAAAAGAAAAGAAAGGAAGGAAAGAGGGAAGGAAGAAAGAAAGGAAGGAAGGAAGAAAATGCCCTCCAGACCGAGCCACAACCTGATGTTATGGAAGCACTTTCTGAACTGAGGTCCCACCCCTCAGATGACTGTATTTTGTGTGGAGTTGACATAAGTCTATGATGGACGAGTTACTTTCATTTAATAAAGAAACTGCCTTGGCCCATTTATAGGCCAGCCCTTAGGTGGGTGGAGTAAACAGAACAGAATGCTGGGAGAAAGAAGCCGAGTGAGTGAGTCGCCATGATTCTCCCACTCCAGACAGACGCAGGTTAAGATCTCCCTGGTAAGCCAGCTCATGGTACTACACAGAATATTAGAAATGGGTTAGATCAATATGTAAGAGCTAGCCAATAAGAGGCCGGAACTAATGGGCCAGGCAGTGTTTAAAAGAATACAGTTTCCATGTAATTATTTCGGGGCATAAGCTAGCCATGCGGGCGGCCGGGTGCCGGGGACGCAGCCCCGCCGCTCATATTACAACAAGTCTAGCCAGCACACCCTGCATTTGTAGTTGGCTTCTCCATGTTCCTCCAGAATCTTCATTGATGTGGTGGTAACATTCTAAGAGCAGCAAGAGACGACAAAATCCCAATGCCCAGTCACTCCAGTTCAAGTCTCTTTGTAGGCACAATGGCAAATGACCCTTGGTCAAGAAAGTCTCGTGAACTCAGAATCAGAGCAGAGCACAGGAGGGCACAAAGATTCAAGAAGGAGTCGCTGATACTCTGACCTCTGCACAGTTATGAGGACCTGCCTAGCTTTTTCATCTTTCTGCTCATGTCCTCAAGCTCAGTCCCCATCTTTACCTACCAAATCCTCTATGTCCTTCTATCTATCTATCTATCTATCTATCTATCTATCTATCTATCTATCTATCTATCTATCTATCTCATTTGTCTGTCTCAACAGGGTTTCTCTGTGTAGCCCTGGCTGTCCTGGAACTCACTCTGTAGATGAGGATGGCCTCTAACTCAGAGATCCTCTTGCCTTTGTCTCCTGAGTGCTGGGATTAAAGACATGTACCACCACTACCTGTCATTTTCATCCAGTTTTCAAAATCTCTTTCTCCCAGACATGCCTTCCATTTCCCATCTTCACCATCTTCCCCAACATGTGCATACCCTAACACCAACGCCAACAAACTGGACAAGACTCTGACTTCTTGACGGTCATTTTGAAGCCCTTAATTAATGTGGTGTATTTATTTGTGGGTGCTGTCATATCCTTCCTTTTATGGCAAACACCAAATACTTCTTTCTTGTGTGATCCGCTATTCTCTGTGTCTGTACCCAACACATGCAACATGTCCTTCTGTCTGAGGAGTCAGCTCTAGCCAAGATAAAAACTGAGAATAGGCAACCAAATAGAGCTGAGACACACCTGGGGAGAGGGCCCAGCCAGTATGCCTGTGCCTGCTAGAAGCAGCTAGCAGGAAAGAGCAGAAATGAGCCTGAAAGCATGAAGCAGAAGATTGAACAAAGACGAGGCTGCAGGCTTGCTACAAATCAGCTGGGGCCAGAAGTCGGAACCGCAAGGTCTTCCACCCTATGCACAGTAAGAGAACAGTCCAGATGGACTGTAGAGAGAAAGAATGGCCCACTGCCCACCTGGCGTCAGTTAAGTCTTCCAGACAGCCTCTGAGAGTGCTTCTGAACATTCAGAAGTCCCTCATCAGACTTGGCACACAGAAGGATCTGTTCACAGGTCACAGCTGAAGCGCTCACTGATCTGTCAACTCCCCCCTCTCTCTCCTGAGCCCAGAAGTAGGTCACATTAGCTGGCACCAGCATATCACCTGCAGGGGCAAACTGACAAGACTGATCTGTTGCCGAGGATCTCCAGGCTCTTAGCATAATTTTTTTCAGATAGATGTAGTCATTTTTACATGGCAAGCCAATATGTTGTTAGATTGAGGATGGAAGGTGTGGGAGAAAGGCATGGATGCCTGGGGCAAATATCAGTCTGAAGGAATTCTAACTCATTAAGGAGAGAAGACTTTCTGTTGCGTGCACACAGAACACACATGTGTTCAGAATGACGGGCTAAAAACAGAACATATAACCCTGTGACCCTAAGACTGAGAATCAGAAATTTGAAGACTTAAGAAGATGTAGGAGGAGTTTTTCTGTCCTGTCAGTCAGTTCTGTCTTGCCAGCCAGCTCCCAAATAATCACACAGAGACTTATAAATTATAAATGTTCAGCTGATAGCTTACACTTGTCACTAACTAGTCCTTGCATCTTAAATTAACCCCTATCTCTTATCTACATGCCACCAAATGATGGAATCTTTATTCAGCATGGCGTGTTTATCTCCTGCTTTCTCTGTGTCTCACTGGTGACCTCCCACCCCCGCTGCCCACCCTGCCGTGTGCATCTGACCTTCTTCTTCCCAGCATCTTCTCAGTCTGTCTCTCCCACCTAACCTCTTCCTGCCTAGTTTTATTAACAATGAGAGCAACACCACTTCACGGTGTACCAAAGGGCCGTTCCACAGCAGGAAGAGCATCTCCATCACCCACCCTGCCCCGTTCTTTCCCACTATCTGCACAACAGTTGTCTGATTTTCGTCCAAAACTGTGGTAGGAATCCCCTAGTCTCACGTCCAACTAGACTGTTAAGTCCCTGGCCATTGTGGAGCACTCAAGTTCCCCAAATATGCCCAACTTGCCCCACCTGCGGGTTTTCATTTCCGCTACTGAACTATCTATAGTACTGATAGATGCACTATCTTACACTGCATTTTGACAATGATTTAAGTGCAAGTATAATAGGAACAATAAGTCAGGGAGATGTTCCAAGAACGTTGCGTGAGGAAGAACGATAGTCAGTTGAGGGTGGTGTTTGATAGGCTGTTCTTGAACGAGTCGCTTCCTTCACAGGCAGAGGTGTGAGTGGCTGGAGCTAGTAATCTCGGGTCTTATGTTCCCAGGAGGATTATTCAATGTAAAAGATTTCCCTAAAGCTTCAACCAGCTCTCAGAAAGCCAGCCCATGGGACTGGGTGTGCTCGGTTCACAATTCTGAATTAGGAACTGAGGTACTGTACTGACTAGTCTCGTGTCAAATTCACACAGTTAACGCCATTTGGGAAGAGGCTCCAGAAGATTTCCCTGTGGGGCATTTTCTTAATTAATGATTGATGGGGGAGGGTTCAACCCATTATCAGTGGTGCCATCCCTAGGCTGGTGGTCCTGGGTTCTATAAGTAAGCAGGCTGAGCAAGCCATGGGGAACAAGCCAGTAAGCAGCACTCCCCAATGGCCTCTGTATCAGTTCCTCTCTGGAGTTCCTTTCCTGAACTTCTATAAGTGATGGATTGTGCTATGGAACTGTTTTCTGAAATAAACCCTTTCCTCCCCAAATTGTTCATTGTCATGGTGTCTCTTCACAGCAATAGGAACTGTCACTAAGACAGGTACTTACCCATCGACTCCCATCAACCATGTGGTATAGGTTTCTGCCTGGATGCCATGCAAGCCCAGATGGCCTGGGCTTGGTGAGAGCCACAGGGATGTAGGCGGTGTCCTTTGAGTGCCACTGCCTCCTTTTGTCACTCCCTTTGTTGACACCAGCTTTCTTTCCTCCTAAGTGATTCTCCTGTCAAACTACCATGTCAGCACCTCCAGGAGCTCTCTAAGTCTTCAGCCAGAACCAATGGCGATCACCAAGTACTACAAAAACCCTCTAGGTTTGGCCCTTCCTTCGGATTAAGTGAGAGGCTGGACCAAGCTCTCAGGATGCTTGTTCTTCGCCTGCTTTGGTCTCTTTCTGGCATCATGCCTGGTAATGCACGTGACGTCTACACTCATCGTGGGTTCTCAAGCCCATTAGCATAAAAAGTTAGAGATGCCCAGAGGCAGGCGGATCTCTGTGAGTTCAAGACCAGCCTGGTCTACAAGAGCTAGTTCCAGGACAGGCTCCAAAACCACAGAGAAACCCTGTCTCGAAAAAACCAAAAAAAAAAAAAAAAAAAAAATAGAAGTATCATTGCACTGCGTGTTGAGGCTCTTCTTATTGCCAACATGAAATTTTAAAGAGATGCTATTTGAAGTGGGGCCTGGGAATTACCCCGTTATCATTTAATAGGAACAGTCTCATTTGCATTAGATATGTATAGGCTTGTGAAAGTAAGAGCGAAAATTGTTCTTTCCAAGTTATCTGGATCATTTGCATACATGTCTGAGAAAAAAAATGTAAATTAAAGAAGACGAGGAAGAGGCCCCCAATCTACAGGGGTTAAAAACAGCTCCCTGTAAGGGGCAGCGTGGTTCCCATGAAGCAGAAGGTGAGCCCAGGGAACTGCTGGAAAGGTCGTGTGCTCTGCCTCTAAAAAACCAACCTGACCAGCTACTGTTTTGAATTTGGGAAAGAGGTCTCACATCTACGGTCTCATAGAGAGAAAGAGAGAAAGGGAGAGGGAGGGAAGAGAAAGGGGGGGGAGTGGGAGAAGGGAGACGGGGAAGGGGGAAGAGAGGGGGAAAGAGCCACAGTTAGCAGATTAGGACACCTTTTGTGTGTCTTGCATGCACTCGCCTGTCCTGCTCACCCTACGCCTGCACAGCCACCCTGCACTGTGACGCCTTGAGGAGCATGTGCTATTGCCTTCATCTCTGCACATTGCCTACTGAACCTGTCTTCCGGTTCCCTGATGAGTCAACCTGACGTCTATCCACAGTCATCTCTGAGGTGTCCCTTGCCTCACCTCTTCTCCACAGCTGATCTCTACCCACACGAGTTCATTTCCTCACTCAAATGGAGTGGGGACAGATACGTGTGTCTTTTAGGGTGAAGAGCGGCTATCTGGGTTATCAGAAAGAAATAAACACTCCAGAGCCCAACACTTACTCAGGGAGAGAAAATCATGATAGGACTGACACGCTTGCCTCGTTTCTCTCGTTCAAAAACTGGTCCCATCATTCGGCATATACCCTTCACACGTTAGTTCCCCTGTGAAGCATCCCTGTATCCCAGACAGTCCTAAAGAGTACGTACCCATTCCATTGCTGCCTTAGGTTACTTTACTCATAATCAGGCTATAGTGCCCAGTGTCCAGGGGCAGCGACTGAGCCACCTCTGCCCCACTACACTCTAGCCCCACTCCTACCTTCAGGACCAGAAGAGGATCAAAGGATGACAGGCACAAACAGATGTGTTCTGATGGATTTGAGTTAAGTGTCCAAGAAGCCGAGCTCTGAGCAATGAAGTTGGGGAAGCTTGTGTCTACCTGCTCTTCCTAGGCCCTCGGCAAGGCTCCCACCAAATCCTAAAACTCTAGGTCGCCTCACAGCCCTCTGAGACATCTTCTGGCCGAACACCTTGCTTTTAAAGAGTTCTGTTCATGTGTTTATGGGGGCAGCGTTGGCAATACAGTTCAGGAATGCCAGAAGTGTGGCGCTCAAAGCTGGCTTTCATTCAGTCACTCCTCCTCCAGGGTGCTTGCCAAGCAGACGTCTTGTCTCAGTTAAAACAAGCCACCAATGGAGAGCTGACATCACTGTTCCTAGACTGATGTGCAAAGAACATTTTTTTTTTTTTTTGCTAAATTCACACCCACCCTTTGACGCAGTTCTTCTAGGAATATCCAGAATGAATCTAGTCTTTCCCCAGGGCAGCCCTCAGGTGCCAGTGACAGCTCTCTTATCCTCTCAAATCTTCCTCCAGGTGAAATGCCCTCAATTCTGACCCTGCTTTTCAGTTTGCCCCAAGGAGCCCATTTGCCAGCGCCCTTGAAAAAGCATTCTCTTCTAGTGAAAGAAATGAGGGGTCATGTCGGTTCTGCCCCTGCCTCACACTGCTTCTCATCAAGAATAAATCCTTCCACATCTTTCCAGTGCTGCAGAAATGTCACATTCACACCCGTGCTTGCTCCAACCATGTCACCTTACTGAGTTTAAAGAATGTGGTGTCCGTGGTTTTGTGGGAAAACAGAAAGTTAGCTTGTCATCTTTTATTTTCCCTTTAGACACAGGGGAGAAAAGAGTCAAACCACTGAGAGCAAATAACTCAATGGAAACTTTCCCTTGAGAACTTGGGTCGGGACTCATGGGACTAGAACGTGGGCCAATCAAGTAGCAGGCCACCTGACAGCTGGAAGGGGAAGCCGAAGCTAGCGTTTCTGAGACATTTAGAAAGGGAACTTGTTTTAGGGAAGAACTTTTAAAATCTTATTTTCCAGACTCTTATCTTCATAAAATACTAGAGCTGGGTGGTGATGGTGCACACCTTTAATCTCAGCATAGAGCTAGTTCTAGAACAGTTAAGGCTGTTATACAGAGAAATACTGTCTTAAAAAAACAAACAAGAGAGAGAGAGAGAGAGAGAGAGAGAAACAAAAAATACTAAACCAGTAGTTCTCAACCTTCCTAACACTGTGAACCCTTTAATACAGTTCCTCATGTTGTGGTGAACCCCCAACCACAAAATTATTTTCATTGCTACCTCATAACTGTAATTTTGCTGCTGTTATTAATCATAATGCAAATATCTGATATTTCAGATTGTCTTAAGTGACCCCTGTGAAAAGGTCATTCAACCCTCAAAGGAGTCACAACTCATGGGCTGAGGCACTCTGTAGTAGACAGTGTACAACTGATTAAATCTCATAAAAAATAATTCTAGTAAAATGGTGGTGGCACATGCCTTTAACCCCAGCGCTCAGGAGGCAGAGGCAGATGGATCTCTATGAGTTTGGGGCCAGCCTGGTCTACAGAGTGAGTTCCAGGACAGCCAGGACTGTTATACAGAGAGACCCTGTACTAAAAAACAAAGAAAAACAAAATGATAACAATAATAATTCTAAAAAAAAATTCTCTAGAGTATCTCTCCCCCTCCCTCATGATCTCCTTCCTTTGTTTTTCTCCGTCTCTCTTTCCTCCCTGTTTCCTTCACTAAAATGCATTTGGTGTGGCACATGCTTCCCTGTTGTATGACCTTGTGCTTTAACACCATTAAATCACATGTTGAATTACATGAGTGAGCCAGGATGTGGAGTCCAAATCTTTCTATGACCAAGCCTCTAGGCCGCAGCTGGCCTTCAGTGGAAAGATCTAAACTGCTAATATAGCCAGATAAAGCACAGCCCACACATCGACTCCACTGGGTCTTACTAATCCTTAAAACTGGTACAAAATCCTTTCCAAACATAAGCGTTGTAGAGGCGTATTGGATAGAGGAGTATTTCCTTAATTGTCCTCGTAATGACATGACTAAGCGAAAACGCTGCAAGGCTAAGAATCTTCACAACTCCAGCTTAAACCCGGTCCTGGCATCACTGAAAAGGCGACAAAGCACCCATAGAGATATCTTCATTTGATTTGCCTTTCGGCCTGGGGACATGCAGGAAATGAGAGCGGAGTGAGCATCCCAGCATGCCACCTGGAAGACTTCCTGCTTTTACAAAGATCTTTTGCCCCCCTTCTTTCCAACCATGATGACATCAGCACTCTCCCCAATCATCCTACACTCTGACGTCATCTGACAGAGGAAGTCCATTTACTGCCCACTTAGAGCTGGATGAAGCATGATTCATTCAAGAGACTTACTATGGATGCCAGGGTAACTATGTAAGGAGCTAGGCTGGCTACCTGAGCTGGTCGTTACACACTGAGTACCTGTTGAAGTGCTGCGCTGTACCTCACAAGTCTGTATAATTACTGTGTCAAGTAAAATTCAAATGCGTATCTGTATGTCTCTGAGAGTCTGAGGGAACGATGAGGAATGAAGAAAGTAGGGCTCAACAACACTCGAGTGAGGGAACCTAGTACCCTTCTCCCAAGTTCCCTCTGGAGGAAACAGGAGGTTCCCACCTGACCCTAATCTCCCTGGCCCCCAGCCTGGAAAAACCCACCCTCCTTTAAAGGGGGGACTTAAAGGAAAGCCAACTTGTGGTTGGGACAGCACAACAGTGTAGTAGCAGGTGCAAAGCACTTGACAGTACCCCTTTCCTGAACCCCTTTCCTGAACCCCACTGGAAAGAATGCCACGAATCACACTGTAAGAGACCAAAAAGCTGCTGACCGTGCAGCTTTGGTGTGCCTACCCCCAGAAATGCCCAACTTAGGAGACTTTCCTTCAGAAGGCCCATGATTGACGAGGCTACTCCTCAGCTCAGTTATGGTACATTTTAGGACCACTCCCTGCCCTGGGCTTTAGGAACTAAGAAATCTCTAGTAACCAATATTGATACAGTAGCTAAAATTGATCTGTGAGCCAAGCACTATACTAACTGCCTTTATACATATTTTAACAGAAATTTTTCATAACATGCTAAGAGGCTAGCATCTTTAAAGTCTCCTAATGTAAAGATAATTAAAGAGCCAGGTGTGGTGGCTCATGTCTATAATCCTAGCACTTGAAAGGCTAAGGAAGAGTCACAATGAGTTTGAGGGAAGCCTAGCCTAGATAGGAAGCTCTTGGCTAGGCTGAGCTAGTGAGTAGCACTCGAAAACTGAGCAATAACAACGAAACAACCAACAGGCAAAAGAGACAGATAGGGGCCAGGAAGATGGGTCAGTTGGTAAAGTGTTTGCCTTGCAAGCATGAGAACATGAGTCTAATTCCCTGAACCCATGGAGGGGGAGAGAGAGAGAGAGAGAGAGAGAGAGAGAGAGAGAGAGAGAGAGAGAGAGAGAAAGAGAGAGAGAGAGAGAGAGAGAGAGAGAGAGAGAGAGAGAGCAGGAACAGACACTAAACTGAATGCTGGGAGAAAGGAGGCGGAGTCAGAGAGAAGTCATGTAGTCCCACTGCTGACAGAGGGAAATTTACCCTGTAAGCCACAGCCACGTGGCTATACACAGATTACTAGAAATGGGTTAAATTAAAATTTAAGAGTTAGCCATTAAGAAGCAAGAGCTAATGGGCCAAGCAGTGATTTAATTAATACAGTTTCTGTGTGGTTATTTCAGGTCTGAGCAGCCGGGAACAAATAAACAGCCTCCTACAACATCTGGGGGCCATGCTCTTATGTCAGTGACTCCACTTCCTTCTTTGCAGGACCCTGAAGTATGCATCTGACCTCTGTGCCAGGCAGGGCTATGCACCCTAGCACTGTAGGGTGTGGTCAGAAGCTCCCAGCCTAGAATGGTACCAGAGTCCAGAGCCAAGAAATTGTGAATCCTTGCGCCAGGCCACACAGATATCACATAACAGCCCCACAAGCACCCCAAACTACCAGAAAAGAAACAAATCCAGTATAACTTGTGGCATCTCCTGTTGCTGTCACTGGGCCTGCCTTCAGCCAGTGGGTCCACATTTCTGGGGCTCAGTTAAGAAGGGCAGTGCTTAGCTGAAAGAACTGCCCTACTTTATAGGAGAAAACATGGGCCCGTTTAACACTCCAAGCATGGCTAATAACCTAGGCATGTGGCTGCCCCACCCCCAATTTCCTCAAAGACGTTCACAGAGCAAAGGTGTATTTATAACAATTATGTTCTTTGATGCTCTGTGAAGCTGGGTTGTGATAAATGGCAGATAATATATTCGTGTTACATAAGGAAACCACGGCACACAGAGGTAATGACAAGGCAGCGAGTCAACCAGATACTAAACAGCCAGGAACTAGAGCCTTGCTCAATCGTCTTCCAGGTCAGTGCTTTCCTTTCCAGACCAGGACAGCCCAGGGAAATAAAAGTGAATAGCATTTATGCTTTCGGCTTTGGAGTTTTTCATTGTTTTTTCTTTTTTTCTGGTTTGCTGTTGTAAGACAGAGTCTCACTATGTAACCCAGGCTATCCTCAAACTCACCAATCTTTCAGCCTCCACCTCTCTTTGTAGCCTAGGCTGGCCCCAAACTCTCAGACCCTTCTACTTTAGCCTCCCGAGCTCTGGGATCACAGGCGTACACCCCCACGCCCTGTGCATTTATAGTTTTTAATGGCATGCAATGAAGAAGCCAGACACAAAAGCTCAGTGACTGCTGTGGGATTCAAGTCCTGGAACCACGCCCAGTGTTGGCACGCTTTATTTGTGTTTATGAGAAAGCCTTGCCAGATTAGCCAACGAGCTAAGAAAAGCAAGTGTCCCAGGTATAATGAGTCACTTTAAGATTGCCACAACAGCTGGCATTTGCATCAACCCCAAATGGGAAGAGCTTCGACCTGTGAGCCTAGTCTTAGGTCTTAGCCCAGGTCCTGTGGTCATGGCAAGTCAAGTACCCTTTCTGGGAGTCATCTTTCTTGCTCCTAAAGTGGGGTAAACTAATCTTCAGCTAATAGAGACAGATCTGAAAATCTTCCTACCCACTCCCTTGGGAATCATTATCACCAGAACAAAGATACACTGCACAGCAGACCTCATTTTTAGGAAGCTCTCCAACTAAGATGTGAGAAGGAAACCCAGTGTCACCTGTGTGAGGTGGATAGACGTCTGACCAACACATACGCCCGACAGCTAGCTGTGCTGGACCCCATGGGCAGGCTCTCCACTCCTGCCGTGCGGCTTTCTGTTGATTCCTACTTTCTCTCAGAGCGAGCCCCAAGTCTCCAAACCCACAGAGCAGTGAGGTTGTTTCGCTCTGTAACTCTCCAAAACATCCGGCCCCTCACCATACCAATCCCCCCGTGGCAAAACCAGATCACGCTTCCCCCACCAGCTACTGGTGCTGCTGCTGCTGCAGGCAGCTGTGGGCATTGCTCTCAGCCAATGGTTTCCTTAGAGGACACTTGCATTAGTCACGCGGTGGAAATGAAGTTAGCACTGGAAATGGCTCACAGGCAAAGCACACCGACTTCGTGCTCATGGGCCCTGGGGCGGCTGGTGAACACCTCCCACCAGGAGCCTTCCCATGATGCATGGCTGACTTGGTAATGCTAAAGGTTTACCCCACAGCTAGCACTGGGCCCTGCTACTTCCCTTTGGAACTCAGTGTCCACGGAAGTGCCTGCTAAGGAAAGAGAGCAGACCCCACTTTCCAAACTGCATTCCGGTCTGGACTGCCCTTTGGATTAGTTCATCAGTTCTCAAAGACGGTACTGTGAATACCAGGGTCCCGAGGAGGACAATGGAGTCAAGGAATCCATGAAGTTACAGCAATTTTCATAATGGAGCAAAGTTGTCGTCTGCCTTTGCTCTCTATGCTGATGTTCGAGCAATGGCACAGAAGCAATATTTGTTTGTTTCTGTATTTCAAGACAAGGTTTCTCTACTAGCTTTGGAGCCTGTCCTGGAACTAGCTCTTATAGACCAGGCTGGCCTCAAACTCACAGAGACCCACCTGCCTCTGCCTCCCAAGTGCTGGGATTAAAGACCTGTACCACCATGCCGAGTATATATTTTTTTAATATCCGGTGTGTCCCAATCATCCCCACACCGCTTTTTGCCACATATAAAGTATTATGACTATCTCAAAAAAAAGTTACCTGTATGTCTGTGTAGAAAAATAAGTGAGCTGTGCCATTCACTTTTTTTCTTCAGAAAATATGTTTTTATTTGAAAGACACAATTGCCAGGTAAGCTCTGGTTATTCAGACCTGGGTCTGGGCAGACATTTTCCTAGAAATGAATCTTAGTCAGTTCAAGGAAAACAGCTGACAGAATTTGCTGCCAATGAAAGAAAAAAACTGGAGCTTTCAAGTGAGCCTTGGGATTTTTGGAAAATTGGGTTTGCCACTGTGAGCTTGACAGCTTCCAGATACTTACAGACCTTCCCAGAAGCATTCCAGGGAACATATTAGTGAGTGTGCTCTTGAATATTTGATAGAGAGATGTGTCAACATTGAGAAAATACATTCAGCTCAGCGAACCAGTATTTTCTAGTCAGTCACATAAAAATACAAGGCGCTTTCATTGAATTTCTTTGCTTTAATACTGACAGCAAATATTAACAGACGATTCACATAAGCCAAATATCGTTGAGGGTCATATTTGGTAGATTCTAAAAGAGCAAGCAAATGCTAAGAGCAGGTAATATGCACACTGCTAAGTTTTAAAATTCTAGGGAATGAGTATCAGACCCAGCAACATGGGGAAGATGGATGGCAGCCAAACACTGGTCAGGAGCCTCGTGGCTACAGGTGATGATGAGAGAGGAAGGAATGGTAGTGGCAATAACACGGGCTGGGTGTGCATGGGGAGTCATTATTGTGCTATGCTCTTCCCGGAGAGCCACAAGCGAACATCTCTCTACCCTAGGCAATGACTACAGATCAGAGAAATAATTCGACTCAAGTGTAGTTTGATGAACCAATGAGCTTACTGGGATTTCTTACATGCGCATTGGGCATCCTGGTGAGTTTTAATTGTTAACTTGACACAACCAGAATTACATCAACCCAAGAGGCCTTTGGTCATATCTATGAGGAATTCTTTACATCAATGATCGTTGTAGGAGGACCCAGCCCACTGTGAGCGGCACCATCCCTACGAAGGTCAGTCTGAGCTGTATGTAAAAGGCAGAGGAGAACAAGTGGGAGAAGCAAGCCAGTAAGCAGCAGTTCTCCGTGGTTTCTGTTTGACTTCCTTCACAGTGATGGACTGTGAACCCCCTGGAAGGATAAGTTTATACAAACCATTTTCTCCCCTAAGTTGCTTTTGTTCTCAATGTTCATTGCCATGACAGAAAACAAACCAGAACAAGGGCTATCTCAAAGGAGCTACGTCACTAAAAAGCCTACCCCAGCCTGTATGATGGTTGTTGAAAGTTGCATTCGTGGACACCCCTGACAAATTTGCAGACAGAAGAATCTCTTTTTCCCTGGGAATTGTTTGTTGCTTGTAAGTTTCAGAAGGGGCCTTGTAAATCTAGAACTTTCAGAGTTCTCAAGTGTCATTAACTCCCAAGATGTAGGTGCCTTCTTACATTCTGCAGGAAATGTTTCAGTTGGGGGGAAATATCTACACGGCAATGAAAGTAAGGGCACCGTGCCCTAGTTTGACTTGGGCGCAGTGTTGCAGCCAGTAAGCCAGTTGCCCTAGAGTCCCAATTGGCGATGCCATCCCCACCACCAGCTATCTGAGGGAGAGAGGGATGCTCTGACAAACAGCAGAACTGAGCAAAAGCAGTGCTCCAGATTTCTGGGTAGAGACTTCAGGCCTTAATGTCCAAATGAGGGCTTGCTATGAGTTCGCAGAAGGTAGTTGAGAGAAGGCAGGATTTGCAGGCTGCGGCCATGAGCTGTTCCACTGTGGGTATCCCACATCCTGCCTTACATTATACAATGTGTATTCCTTTCTGTCATCCATGAGTCTCTGGTGGTACAAAGTTGTGAGGTTTTCCAACTCTGTCTTGGCTCTGCTAGAGGAAAGAGGAAGAAGACGCTGTGTGTTTGTGCAAGGAAAGTAGCAGCTCTTAGCAGGTTGCTATGGGATGGGAGTAATAGCTATCTCAAGAAGTATAGAAACCTTGCGAATTCAAAGACAAGCCTCCTCCATCCAGCGACCACAGACTGTTCACAAAAGGCCAAAGTTTCTTTGCAGACTTGAGATATATTTTGGAACAAAGAGCAAATGCAGTGGATTGAGTGCAGCTGATGAGATGAATATAGAACCCATCCCAGGGTGTCTTCTAAGACCCCAGTGTGCCCATCAGACACCCCAGCTGGATCTGCCCATGCTTGACGCTTGGAAGACCTGAAGTGAAGGCCTCGATGCAAGAGAACTCCCAGCCTGTGTAGGTCAGTAGTTCTCCAAGGCAAGTCAGAGCCACCTGCAGCAGATTACAAAAGGAGACATGTGTGGCCCAGAACAATGGGAGAAGACCTCCCAGGAGAGGTTCTGCTCCATACCAAAAAGGTTCTTTGGAGGTACAGTAGACATTAAGATCTCCTGGAGAAGGAAGAAAGAATGAGCTCAAAATACAAGCACAGGCCCAAAAGGATGCTTCTGCTTGACACCAGAAGTCTGCACTGCCGCTGGTAAAGAATGTACTTAATTAAACTCGATTGGGTTTTCAGCTGGCTGGCACGCACTGGCACAAGGAACGCATCCATCACTTGGCTTCAGGCAGGGCGAGAGTCCTCTGTTAGTATTGGAAGCCTTAAATGTAGCCAGTTAAATTTCCCATACATTAGGTGTGATTAGAACTCCCAGAAGCCCCACATGGCCTGACCATAAAGCAGGGAGAGTGAGAGGGACAAACAGAGGGACAGCCAAAAACAGTGAC
Source organism: Chionomys nivalis (assembly GCF_950005125.1). Classification (NCBI taxonomy): domain Eukaryota; kingdom Metazoa; phylum Chordata; class Mammalia; order Rodentia; family Cricetidae; genus Chionomys; species Chionomys nivalis. The sequence continues at coordinate 63,878,846 of NC_080088.1, forward strand.
CCCAGCCCTGCCTGGACACAGTCCTATAAAGTAGTTACTTTCTCCTAGAAACAGTCCCTCTTCTGTGGCTCTGAACGGAGTGGCCGTCACATTTCTGAAACATGTTTGGGAGACAGATCATTGCATGTGCTATTGTTCCCAACAAAGGAGGGAGGAGGCGAGGAGAACATTGTTCTTTTCTTAACAGTCTTTTGGGGCTGTGGCTATTTGAAGGAAAACTCCCTGCAAAGGCAGTGGCACTATTAGGAGGTGTGGCCTTGTTGGAGGAGGTGTGTCACCGTAGAGGTGGGCTTTGAGGTCTTAAGCTTCATTCAGTGTGACAGTCAGTTGACTTCCCGTTGCCTGCAAATGTAGGCCACTCGGCTGTTTCTCCAGTACCATGCCTGCCCGCATGCCGCCATGATGGACTGAACCACCACAATTAAATGCTTCCTTTATAAGAGTTGTCACGGTCATGGTGTCTCTTCAAAGCAATAGTAACCCTAGCTAAGACAGGAGCCATATGCAAATATCTAGACTAGGGTTTCAAACATTTTTTTAAAATGTTATTACCTTGCTATATTTGTGGAATGCCATAATGGACAGCACTGCCTTGCTTGAGCACATAGTTCATAACTTTTTTGCCCACACCCTGGTGAACCAGCGATGCGATAACATGCAGACTTGAGCTAGCCTGGTTTAACACACAATGTTACTCCACCAGCATTCCCTGAAGTAAATCCAGCCAGCGTCAGTTGGCCATTTGCACACAAAGCAATCCCAAAGCATAAGATCTTGTCACAGCTCTGTTCTGGGAAACGGTTTCAGGGACTGACCGCTGGCACAGCGGGACACTATGGCTCCAGGATCCTGTGGTGGGAAGCACTTTGACCTCCCAGAGTGAACACTGGGGAAATAATCAACTGCTCCTTCACATAGGGACTGGCAGAAGCTGTCAATGAGTCACCTCGGAACAACCGAGACAGAGGGCACTGTGAGGCCTAAGAACCAGAGAGACACTGCTGCTCCAAAAGCAACTACTGGAGCCTTTTTAGGTTTCACAACTCTGTAGGTCCAACTAACCTGCAGATAAATGGTCCCTGAAAGTGGTCATCAGACACATCTAGAAAACATGGCTAAATACTGATGCCTAGGCCCCACCCAAGACCACTGAACTGGAATCTCTGGGGAACCCTGAAATATGCATTTTAAACAGGTTCCCAGTGAGTTCAATGAATCAGAATGTGGGTGTCCAGGGGACTCTGGTTTGTGAGTGAAGGTCACGAGGTCAGTCCCAAAGAAACAGCCAAGTCGCCCAGCTGACTCTCTGGTGCTGTGCTCCGCCTTGGTATCCACCACACACACCCCTCACGCCCAGTCTGACAACCACTCTCCTGTAACCAAGGGAGGTGGCAGAGGAGGCAGAACCATGAGTAGCCCAGATGGACAGCAACCGGACAGGCTGCCTCTGGTTCTCACACTTCTCCCCACTCCACAGCCTCCTCATCCACATTCCGTCCCTCAGTGACCACGCAAACTCCCTGCACTGGGAATGGCTGTGTCCTTCCTCCTTTGGCCAGGAATGCCTTCCCTCTGTCGTCTCATGGTGACATTTCTCAAGGCACCACGGCATAGCTACTGCCCATGCTCAGAACACCGGGACCCGGGACAGAGGTGAACATACCCCATATGTTGGGGAAGTAACACAGGAAGGAATATGACAGCCATGCTCTCAAGCAGCGTGTGTGAGGTTTCACTTCCCCGACTCCATGACTCTAAGGTAGAGCCCATAGGTCATCAACACCTGAGCCCTTGGCTCTCTTACTGTAGGTCACCCTGTGAACTGGCTCTCAATTCCTGCCCAAGTTCTCCTCACCCAGAGCCATGAGGTCTGTGTGCTTTTTCAGAGAGCTGCCAGGCATCTGACAAGGTGTGAGTGGGAGAAATTGGAAGGGATGCTAAGGCAGCTGGAAATGCCAGTGACCTCTGATGACCTCTGACACCTGTGGCACACAACCATAGCAGAGGCAGCCAGGACCAGAGAAAGCTGCTGGTCTCTAGGCTAGGGCTATTCAGTGGGGGATGGCTTAGGATGAGAAATCTGCTTCCTGGCCCCTCCCCTCACCCACCACACCCCTCAAATGACCCCACTCAGTTCTTACTTGGGAACTCAAGAGACAAGTCCTGCTTTCCTGAGCTCCACGTCTAGTCACTGAGGCATCAGGAGCCCCTCTGTGGTTGAGGCCAGAGTCTAGCCTTCCTTTGCTCAACTGTCTTTGGTTGCTTTTGTTCATGTGACTCCGAAGTGCAGGCCATTGGCCACTGGAGCCAAGAGCCTGGTTCCCGACTGGCCTCTCCCCTTAGCCCTCTATCCTGTTGCCTCTGTTTCCCTATGTGAACAGTCCAATCCAGCAGCCGTTCAGAGGCTGCTGTAAGGACTTAATCTGAGAGCAGGGGCTGGGAAAGTGCTTTTAAGCACCAAACAAGTTAGGTTTAGAAAGGTTGCTTTTCGCCAGGCGGTGGTGGCGCACGCCTTTAATTCCAGCACTCGGGAGGCAGAGGCAGGCGAATCTCTGTGAGTTCGAGACCAGCCTGGTCTACAAGAGCTAGTTCCAGAACAGGCTCCAAAACCACAGAGAAACCCTGTCTCAAAAAACCAAAACCAAAAAACAAAAAAAAAGTAAAAGAAAGGTTGCTTTTCCTTCCTTCCTTCCTTCCTTCCTTCCTTCCTTCCTTCCTTCCCCCATCCTCACTTTAAAAATTGTGTATGTATGTAAAGAAAAAAGAAGCAGAGGGGGAAGAGAAAGAGAATATAAACAATTTGCACTATTAGGAACCTAAAGCATTTTTTTTCTTGTCTTGGGGGTGAAGTCCAGGCAGGCAAGGGTTGAATCTCCAGCCTGCTAACATACTTCCAGTTCCCTTTTGCTTTTTTTATATTTTGACTCAGGGTCTCAAAAAGTTCGTCAGTCTGATCTTCAACTTGCAATCCTCCTGAGGAGTTGGAATTCCAGGTCTACTCCTCAGTGCCCAACTGTTTGTTCCCTTAAAAAAAAAAATCATTTTTGACACAACCGAGAACATACCTTATGATTTTTGAATGAATGTGGTTTGAAGGTTTTTCTTGTTCCTTTTGCTGGTTTATTTCCTTGAGCTTCCCCACTTTTGTTGTTGCTGGTTTGTTTTCTCAGGCAGTCTCTGTAGGCATGGTCCATATGACCCAGTGCTGGTGAAGGTGGAGGGTGGACAGGGAGCTTTGGGGTTGTTATACTGGAAAATTCCCCTGCAGACCCATCCAGAAGTGAAGAGTGTAGGCAGGGCAGGGAGGGGGCGGGAGAGGGCGGGAGGGGGTGGGAGGGGCGGGGGTCTTAGCCTTACTGCTGTTGTTTCTTTCTCCCAACATTGGCAACTAAGAGGCATGACTGCAGGGACCTGTCCTAGGTCACAGAGCCAACTGGCGGCAAAGCCAGGACAAAGGCACAGAGCAAGATGCTCCAATCAGCCCTGGTCCAGGATCATAATTCCAGCTCATAGCAGGAGGCCACCGCTTTCCTACAGAGCATCTGATGTCTTCCATATGCTGAGGACAAGCCGCCCTGCAGGGGACCAACCCCTCAGCTGCAGTTGACACAGTGGAAGAATCGCCTGGGACTCGGGACTCTCAATTCTCCCAGGATGCTCTTCTGTTTGCTCAGTCATCCCCAGCAGGTCCATCTGACCTCAGCTTTGGTCCGATGAGATGAGAGCACTGAACCAGACCTAACACACTGCCATTCTGCCCAGCACATCACTCACAAGACAAAACAAACAGAAAAACAGCTTGTATCTGGTTCCACACAGAGAGAACAAAGATAATGCATTTGTTGGAGTGCAGTAACTGTTCCCTCTGGATTTCTCTGTGATCCCAGCTGGATCCTGAAGCTGCAGGGTAGGAGACAGTTGCAAAGAACATGCCCCAGCCAGAATCTCCCAGAGATGGCAAGAGAATACAGTTCTTTCAAGGTGTGGTCTAGGGACTGGGAAACACCCTAATGTCACCTCAGCACCAGGCCCCACCGGTGGCACTACAAAGATCATAGCCTGGGACACGGACCAGGCGACAGCCTGTTCCTCCCCAGAAGGGCTTGGGGGCACCTGCCCAGAGCCACTCCTCCCGACAGGATCCCCTGCAGACCTGTTTGTCTTCATCTGTGCACTGCAAACACTAGACATTGCGTCAGAATGGGCATCCTTCTATTGGGCAGCGAGTGCAGATCACAGACCTACCCTCTGATGGGATCTTGGCATGACTAGTTTCTGCATCATTATCCCAGCTTCGCTATGTGACTTAGTACAAGCCCCTGCGTGGAGAATGTGCTGTTGCTTGCTTTCCCAGATGACTAGGAACTTGAAAAGCCATATATAAGTGGCTGTAAAATCAGGGCCAATTGGGAGAAGGCGGGGCTGGGGATAATTGCTTGCCAGATGCCTCCGAGCTGACTTGGTACTCTGGCTCCAGAAGGCTAAGTCGCTCAATTCTGCATCAAGGTCCTGAGATGTGTGGGAAACTAGGCATATCTTCACATCTGCATCTCTGTGGAACTTCCTGTTGTGGGCCAGAGGGATGGGAGATTTGTTCTCCTGTCAGAAAACTGCCTCGTCTCAGAAAGTCACGGCGAGTTCAGGGGAGAGATCAGGGAGACTGAGTGTGCGAATATGTGTATCTGAAGAAGTCAGACACACTTGGTTTGCATTAAGTACATGTGCACAAACGAACACGCTTTGTCAGAACACATTCAAACAGAACGCTACATGCATACAAATGAAAATGGCCATCTCTCTATAAAGCGGCAGAGTGGGATTGGGGCACAGAGATAATTTGTTACAAAATAAAGAAATACCTTGCAGGGGCCACTACAAGAATGTGACATAAGAGACCGAAGGATGTCACTGATTCAGCCCTCAGGACTCAGGGTCCAAACCTATTAAAGAAAAGAAAGGGCTACTCAGGAGGCAAAGACAAGAAGATACCATGTCCAAGAGTAGCTTGGGCTACACAGTGAAACCTTCCCTATCCCCTCCCCCCAAAAATAAAATAAATAAGGAAGGAAAAGAGGGGAGGAGGGAGAAGAGAAGTGGAAGAATAGAGAACACAGGAAACAACAGCCCAGTAGCCCAGCAGTATTGTTACGAATGGCATTTGAGGACTGGAGAGATGGCTCAGTGGCTAAGAGCACTAGCTGCTCTTGCAGAGAACCTGGGTTCAATTCCCAGCAACCACATGGTAACTAAAAACTGTCTGTAACTCAGTTCCAGGGAACCTGGCACCATTTCACGAGCATACTTGCAGGCAAAGCACCAATGCACATAAAAATAAATAAATCTTTTATAAAATGGCTTTTTGAGCCAAGCAATGGTGGTGCATAGCATTAATCCCAGCACTAGGGAGACAGAGGCAGGCGAATCTCTGTGAGTTCAAGGCCATCCTGGTCTACAGAGTGAGTTCCAGGACAACCAAGGCTACACAGAGAAACCTGACTCAAAAAACCAAAGAGAGAGCGAGAGAACATTTGAAGGGCTGTGTATTTGTTTTCATGGAAGAGGAGGCTATTTGACTATTTGGATCCACACAGGACCTACAGAGGTACTTCATGTTCTCAGTTGTAAACGCATATTCCACACCCAGGGCAGCTTTGAAGAGCCCCTGAATACCTGTTCGGTTGTCTTCAGGTGGGCCAAGGCTTTGGGGTTCAGCAGAGCCTAGTAAGGGCTCTCCAGCAGCTGGGCTTTAAGGACTGTGCTGAAGATTCTCAGCATAGTGCCTGGGGTGCTCAGGGGACAGGAGAGCTGGCCTCAGGGGACAGGAGGGCTGATCAGAGCTGTGGAAAAAACATCATTAGGGAGAGAAAAGGTGAGTGGTCAGGAATGGGGCAGGGGTAGCATGTGGTGGGCACAGAAAAACGGAGGAGAAAATAAAGGAATTGGGGCAAAGTGCACCAGTAGAAGCCAGGGAAGCCAAAGAACAGCAGCGGATGCCAAGAACAGAGATGGTGTCAAGGGAACAGGGCCGGTGGGGCTCACCCTCATGTTACTGAAACAGAGACAAAGCCACAACTGAAAGTCCACTCCCCAGCCACGGGTCTCAAACACACCACCCTGACTTCTCTGTCCCACCAAATGCCCTTCCTTTTCCTGACGGGCACATTCTCTGACTGTGGACCATCCTGCTCCCCTGACAGATGATCACCACAGAAGAGAAAGAAGCCACCTCAGAGGGAGTCGTCGGGTGATTTAAGTCGCCAAGAACTAACAGAGGACAGCAAGAAAACTCTGCTTTACAAATTAGGTATGATCACTAATCCCTCCCCAGGCATATGCTCCCAGACCACTAAGCCCTCCCCGGGCAAATGCTCCCAGCCACTGCAGATAATACCATAGAATTCAGGTCTTCTTGGCGTATTCATCCTATAATTCTGGAATCTCATTTGTTATATTTTTTTTCAGTGTGTCCAACCAGCTTAGTTCTTGTTGTTCTAGCTATTTCCCCAGCTTCCTGCTACTCTAGTAACCTATTTCTCACACTGCTGAGAAATGGGGCCCCATCAAGTTAGGATCCAGGAAAGATAACACTCAGTTTCGGCCAAAATGCTCCTGAACGCCCATTTGTCCACAATACTAAATGTTCTCACAGGCACCTGCTCTCTCCAGACAAGCAAAGACAGCCAAAGTAAGGTTTGTAAATCTCCAAGCTATGAGAAAGCTTCTGTCAGGACCGGCTGACACTTCTAGCCCTGGCCGGTGACAGCCCGCGGTAGACCATCAAGCACTTACTGAACTGAAGGTATGGCCAAGCGGAGATTGTCTCCTGCCCTTCTGCCTTCTGCAGGTACAGCTGTGAGCTCTGGATCCCTCATCTGTGTTCACCTCCTTAGTTATGCTGTGATCTCAAAAGGCCTGGCTCAGTCTGCACACAGCTCGAGCCAGTGCGGGACTCACCACAGCAGACGCTCAGTCGGCCTTAAAGCCCTGTCCCTGGTCACCTGGGTCCCAAATGTCAACTTCCTGGCAGGATGTCCTGACAGAGAGCCTATTGCCAGTGTAGTCCTGTGAAGAAATCCTGAAGAACCACTCCCCACCCCCAACTTTTGAAGCTGAAGCAGGAAGGAAAGTTATTCAGCCTTAATGCCCACTCGTCCTTCCTCCCTTCGTCCCTCTCCCACGACAGACAAACACACTGGTACAGCTTCTCTCCCCTCTGACAACACATTCTCCCGTTGGTTGTTGAACTTGTAGTACGTTTCTGGTTTGGTTGTTTTGTTATTTGCTATTGCTAATATGGAGAGATACACAGGGAATATGGGGAGGTTCCTTTGCAACGTCCCAGCTAAAGACTCGATTGATCGCCAGTGTTAATTATGAAATGTGTTAGAGCAAGTGTCATTGACTATATATAGAGTCCATGTAACAGACTATCATAGCATCATCAGCAGTGCTACCGGAGCATGTGGGGGCGGTGACTTTGGTGTGGATATCACAGGAAGTAGCAGGTAAGATAGGCAAAAGGTAGACTCTGGGCGTGCCTGTGGTTACAATGAAAAGTAAGCAGAGACATGTCAGTCATCATGATGGATGCCCCACTGACCAACCAGAGAACCCCATGGTTCTGAGAGCCCCACAGTACCGGTAGGTTCCCAGTCACTGGATGTTGTTGTCCGTGGCTTGTGGCAGGGACCTTGAACAAAACATGAATAAGTTGTATCTGGAGAGTCCCATCAATCAGGGAGGGTGTGGAATCGAGTGCCGTAGGTAGGATCTGATGGTGCACTGTGGACGTGGGGAGCACTGGTCTAGGCTGCTGCTGCCTACTGCAGTGTGGCTCTCACCAGCTGGTCACAGAGAGTCTTAGTCTCCTCATCTGTCCACCAAGTAGAGGGCAGTTTTATGTCTAGCAAGAAGCATAGCTTAAAAACGCAGCAGCAGAAAGAGCAAAAGGCCTCGTATGATGACTACCACAGGGACACGCAAGCTGCTGAGGGTGCCTTGTGCCCTGGGCTTCCCGACACTGTTCTGAGCACACCTCTGCTCCATTCTTCTCTGTTCCTGATGAAGTGCTTGTTCCAGCTTCTCCCGGTGCCCTAGAAACGACACCAGGACACAGCCATTTGGGGGTGCATACAACAACTATTGCTTCGTAGACTGGGGATTTAAATACACCTCAGTCAAAGTGGTTTGTCTCTGCTTCACCGTGTCTGGGGCATCGTCTGGGAAAGCATGAAGACTGGGGACTAGAGGTAGCAAGGGTTATCTTCCCTTATTTCTAGTGACTCATGTGGGCTCTCAGAGGGGTCTTCAGGTGGCTTATTGCCAGACCAGCTATGTAGGACATTTCCGTGAGTTCGCTCCGCATGGGCTAGACCAAGCGTCACCACAGAATGGTGACTGGTTCCTAAGGGGAACTACCCCAAGAGAGTAAAATTAAGTGTTTTGGCATGCACAGTGTAGTGGTCATTGAAAATGGCCCTCATAGGTTCATAGGGAGTGGCACTATTAGGGGGTGTGGCCTTGTTGGAGGAAGTATGTCACTGGGGATGGGCTTTGAAGTTTCAGAAGCTCAAGCCATGCCCAGCACTGTCCTCTCTTCTTGCTGCTTGTTGATCTGGATATAGAACTCTCGGTGACCTCTCCAGCACCATGTCTGCTTGTGTGCCGCCATGCTTCCTGCCGTGATGAGAATGCACTAAACACCCGAACTGTAAGCAGCACCATTAAACGAGTTGCCATGGTCACTGTGTCTCTTCACAGCCATAGAAACCCTAAGAAAGCACACATAATATCACTTCTTCCACACTCCATCAATCAAGGTCACAACACTCTGCCTAGGTTAACAATGGGGAGATATGGACCTTACACACACTCCACAGGAGGGGTACCAATGTCAATTTTTCAGAAAATGGGCAAGATGGGCTTGTTGTTGCAACAAGTTTTGACAACTGTCTGACAGTGTCTGGTGTTGACACGGGCCTGTCATTCTCAGCCCTCCCCCAGATATTCCCAAAGTCAAATCCTATTGCAGGCAGGTATCAGAGCATGCCTTAGTTCAACCTAAGATGGTGTTTGTAGTTGGTTGTTTTTTACTCTTGGGTGGGAAGGCTGCCACCCTTTTCCCAAATAAATATACACATGGAGGCTTATTCTTTCTTATGAATGCCTGACCTTGGCTTGGCTTATTTCTAGTCAACTTTTTAAAAATTATTCTGTCTATCTTTTGTCTCTGGGCTTTTATCTTTCTCTGTACCTATATGTTGGAAAAGGGGCTACTAATTAATTTCCGGCCACTTAACCCTGAAGTAATCATACAGAAACTGTATTATTTAAATCACTGCTTGGCCTATTAGCTCTAGCTTCTTATTGGCTAATTCTTACATATTAATTTAACCCATTTCTATTAATCTGTGTATCACCACACAGCTGTGGCTTACCAACTAAAGTTCCCAGCATCTGTCTCCTGCAGCTCCATGGCTTCTCTCTGACTCCGCCTCCTTTCTTCCAGCATTCAGTTCCATCTTCCCCGCCTACCTAAGCTCTGTTCTGCTTTAGGTCCAAAGCAGTCTCTTTATTCATTAACCAATAAAAGTAACACATAGACAGAAGGACCTCCCACGCCACCTGTATACCTTTACTTCTTACTCCATGGCTTACTGTGTAACTGGGTGGTCGACCCATGATGTCCTCCTCTTTTTCCTGCTCCTCAATTTTTTATTACCAGATTTCTCCACCTATTTCTTCTCTCTGCCTGCCAGCCCTTTCTCCTGCCTAGCTACTGGCTGTTCAGCTCTTTCTTTATTAGACCAATTAGGTGTTGTAGACAGGCAAAGTAACACAGCTTCACAGAATTAAACAAATGCAACATTAAAACAAATGTTCCACAGCATAAACAAATGTAACACATCTTAAAATAATATTCCACAACAGGTGTTCTGTTTTGTACTGGTTCCCTGGTTAGCCATACCATAGAATTCACAGGATTCGGCTTCCTGATTTTGCTTGAATCACAGTTAAGATTTAAAAAAAAAATACAATAAGGTAAAAACAAAACAAAAAAAAAAACCTTCTTATCTAGCGTGGGTCCTGGGTTCCCATTTATTTCTCTTGCCTGGGCTACTTCTCTCTTGTACTTCATGAAAATTTTACTATGCTGAGAATACTGTGCTGGCTCTAAAAATACAACCAACCAATGGGCTACCTTCAGCTGTGGTTACTGCTCGCACACTTAGAAATTCAGGTTCTTTGTCTTGCCCTACAAAATTAATGGCTGCAATAAATTAAAAGCAGCTTGTTTCAACCCATCAAATGGCATAGCTGACGTTGGGTATAAATATGGTACAAGTTAATGGCATTTTTTTTTCAACCATGCTTCATTTCAGCTCATTAGACCCAAGACTAATAAGGGGTTGGTTAGCATTGCTTACTAATTATTCCCCAATTAAATCAGCTAGCGAGCTCTTGCCTCCTATACAGACCCCAGTCCCTAGGAGTTCAGTGCATCCCATGATGCTCGGGAGTTGCTTGACAGACAAATGGGTATGCATGAATCAGCCACATGAAGATATCCCTCTGCATCCTGCCCAGAGATGCCAGGCCCTGCTGAGCACAGAACTCTAGGCGGAGTCCACACCAGCACACAGAGTTTCACACCCATCCCTCACAGCTGGTGAAGCCGGGAGGAAGCTCCTGAAGAGGAAGCTGAAGTTCAAATAGGTTAAGGGGCTTTGGAAGATCAATGGCTCTTGGATGCAAGGCAAGGACTTCGGGCAGTCTTTCCATTCCTGAGTTCAGCTTCTGGTCTCCCTACTGCCTGCAGTTTGGCTGGCTCAGACCCTCTCTCAGTTACTCATTCCACATTAGACAAATGGATGTTTGTTATTATACAGCACAGTATAGGCCCTGGGAAGCAGAGGTGGACAAAGCCAAGGTCTGCTCTCACTAAGCATTCTTTCCAAAAGGAGACAGAGCAGAAAGCCTATCCTTTACAATTATATACATAAGATAACTTGTCATAGATGAAATAGAATTCTTGGCTAGAATGATCAAGGTGGGTGCTAGGAAGAGATCCCTTATTTATTTTATTTTGGGGTGCTAGAGATTGAATCGAGGACCCAATACATGGCAGGAAAATGCTTTAACCTCAGCGCTGTTCACCAGTCCCAAGAGAGGCCCTTTAAATAGGATGGTCAAGATAGGCTTCCCTGAGAATGTGATGTCAGAATAGACTTAAGTGATGATAAAGAACCAGCCCTGTAAAGATCTCGGAGGAGGAAAGTCCCGAAGAAGATGGAGTGGTACAAAGGCCCTGGGGCAGGAGTAGGAATGAGCTTGCCTTATCAGAGGGATAAAGAGGCCAGTTTAGTCAAAACTCTGGGGCTGGGACGAAAACTGGGAGGCCCTGAAGGGCTAGATTGCTTAGGTCATCAGAGAGAGTAAGGAAACCTCACACAACCTGTAGGTGCCTATGAGAACACAGTGGGTTTGGTCTGTTCGCTTCTACTTCCTGTTTCTTTCCAAGGCAATCACGAAGGTGAAGGGATACTCTTGAGGCTGTGTCTTGTCTTACAGTGTTTTTCCCACCCTCACCATAAGGCAGAGTTGACCTTAAAACGAGGATCTTCAAGTCTGAAGTTCCCACTATACCAGGTTTCTCAGCAGTTGCCCCAGAGGAAGCAATTCACCTCTCTGAACTTTAGGTGGCTTTTCTGCTTGGTGCAGATTAACTTCCGAAGACTGTGATGAGGATTAAACATGGCAATGTGAGTAGGACCCCTCAAACAAAGCCTGGCTCAGAGCGCATGCTCAAGACCTAGTTCATTAGCCCTCAGTTGCAGTCAGGACCAGGCATCCGGTTTCTCACCAGAAAGAGCTCACGCTTCTAAAGAAGGCTACTTGGAGTTAGAGTCTCATAGCAAATAACCGTCAAGACCTTCAGTGTTGCGCTTGAGGAAACCCCCTCTGCTTGCTCAGTGCCGGTCCCACAGATGATCGGATGTCTTCCCTAGCTCTGTCGTTTGTTATTTCTCAGTTCGCTGTTGCCGGCGTTGTTAGCAGAACCAGCTTGCTTTGCCTGTTGCGGTTCAGCCGTGACTGAGATGAGCCCCACAGTTCTGTGACAGCCTATGCTAATGTCACTTCGGTCAGCTTCATGGAGGAGACCACGGGACCCATGCACATCCTTTCGCGGACAAGGTTGTCTAAAGGAAAGCAGGAAGAGTGACTAGAGGGGGCTTTGGGGTTCCTGGGACCTCTGTTGGACAAGCACTTCAACCTGCCTCTGGACTTAGCTCTTGGATCCTGAAGATGGAGGAGGAAATGCCTGGAATTCCATTGCCTCCCAGAGGTCTCCCACCAAGGTTCTTGCTGTAGCCAGGGCCAGCCTGCAGTCAGGCACCCCCATGGCAGGCTGATGGGAGGCTGCCAAGACACAGACTGGATGCCTGAGTCCCTTGCAGCCTCTTCTTTACCCACGCAGAGACAGAGCTGTGGACTCGCAATGAAAGCGGCAACCTCTCTGAAATGAAAACAAATTCGCCCCAAATTCATGAGGCACACTCAAAAGTCAATTCAAAAAAAAAAAAAAAAACACCGCAATTTATGCCTGTGTGCTCTACGGTCCAGAAGATGCCACTGGACTCAGCAACAGCGTATCTCCAAACCATGGCAAGAATGCCAGGGTACATGTACGTATGTACACACACACACACACTTTTTTTAGACACGTTCACAGGCTGACCTCAAAGTTACAGGCTTCCTGGCTCCACTCCCCACATCCCTCAACCTCAAGTGCTGAAATTACTGGCAAGTGCCACCAGTTTGGAAGGGGAGGGGTGGGGCAGGGGATTCTCCCTTCCAATTTCTTTCCATTCCTTCTAAATTGCTGTGTGTGCTACCCCCTCCTCCCTCCCCCAAGCCTGTCTCCACATCAAACTAAAGACTGTGTTTACTCACAGAGGGCCTTCAGGAAAGCAGACATCCTGGGTTTTGCTTCCTAAACTTCCTATTATGCATAAAGAACACATTGTCCTTTCAAAGCCAGGCCCGAGACCTAGTATTTGTCCCGTGAGTCACCACGACACAGTTAAAAGAACACAGGCGGCCTATAAGCAGCCTAGCGAGTTCTCAAGGATATGAAATCACAGCCACTCAACTCTAGCTAGATACCTGTCAGCCAAGCGCTCAGGTTACACCTGATGAGCTTGCTTCAACCCAGCAAGGCCACCGGTCGACCTAAAGGGCCACGGGTGGGACAGATGGCTGTCCGCTAAGAGACATGAACAAGCAAAACTCAGTGGGTGCATTTCTTTCGGTGCTGTGGAAATGGAAGATTTAGGATCCACTGTCTAGATGCACAGTTGGCAGTACAGATCAGTCTTAAAAACTTTAGTGCCTAGTAAAAACAGCAGCATGAATGAGGTACATAAAACCTCCCCTCATTTGCATACATCACAGCCACAGGCACCCTGTGCAAGTGAACACCAGTACCCTTTGGACAAAATCACCAGTGACCCAGATGCCTACTGCAGTGCATACTGGGATACTTGCTCATAGTTGGCGAAAGGAGAATAATATTTGAGTAAAATATGAGTGAAAATTTTGTAGGGACCAAAGATGGCAATGTGTTGTGACCAGGGCGTGCTTAACTCAATCCTTCCTACCGGAAGAAGGAAAGGGACGTATCGTGTTAGGGTTTCTACTGCTGTGAGAAAATGCTTGCGGGAAAGGTCTATTTTGCTTACACTTCCACATCACAGTCCACCAAGGAAGAAAGAGGCAGGAACTCAAGACAGAAACCTAGAGGCAGGAACTGAAGCCGAGGCTGTGGCTGCTTAGTGACTTGGTCACATGGCTTGTTCAGTCCGCTTTCTAACGGCACCCAGGACCACTCGCCAAGGGTGGCACCACCCACAGTGACCCAGGCCCTCCCACATCAATTATTTATCAGGCTAGTGGGGGCATTTTCTCAGTTGAGATTCCCTCTTCTGAAAAGACTCTAGCCTGTGTTAAGCTGACATTAAAAACCAACACAGGAAGGGAAGAGGAGAGAAGAGAACGGGGCCGATACCAAAGGGAAATGGTACCCTCCAATCTGACCTAGTTTATTTTCCGCCCTCGGCTCCCACTTGCAGCCTTCCAGGTTGGGTTCCAGTGCAGACATCTTCCGTCGGCTCCCTGCGCGGCCTGGCGCGTCCCTGTCTCCGCCCTAAGCCAGTGTCATTAGTTGTAAGTCCAAATAGAGCCAAGTGTGGGGCAGCCCTTTCCAGGCCCTTGGCACCCCAGCTATCAGCCCTCCTGTTGCAAGTCACACCTTCTAAGGATGCTTTTCAAGAAACTTACCCAAAAGGACCGGTTTTTTTTTTCAACACAGAGGTGCAAGCCTTTCCCAGGAAAATCCATCCCAAAGGGGACATGAAGTTTGCTGAATGGCCAAATGGGACCCTTCCAAGAATCTTTCCCCAGGGAAACCCAGGCCTCTTCCCACGCCTAGCAACCCTCAGAGGGATTCTCTCCTCCCTTCCTGCAAACCCCAAGCCTGTCCCTTTCAGAGCCACTTCCAGTCACTTTATCCTCTGGGCCTCTGTTTCCCTGCTATTCCCAACAGTTGTCCATGACTCCCTCTTGACAGCAGACACTTCATCAGAACCAGCCCAGAGTCCTAGGAACATAAAGATCTTGGGATGGGAAACCTTAGAAAGTACAGAAAGCGCTGTCTCTGGCCCTTCTGTAAAAAGGCCTCTGTAGGCATAAGGAGTGAGCACCTGGTACGTGCTAGGGGCAGATGTGGGCCCTGGGAATAGGATGGGCAGTAAACGCAAGTGAGACTCCCTCCGGGGGGACGCTTTAGAATCGGTTTCCCTAGGTACCATCCTCACCTCCTCTCCAGAGGTAAGACTGAATTTGGGCAAGTTCCATTTCTATTCTCCAGGGGTCTATGCGGTGCTGACTGTGAGGGAAGCAGCTGATTGGAGCTCAGTTGCCAGGCGATGCTCTGCCAACGCTGGCACTGGCTCAGGAGGCCTGGTATTTCCCTTCCTGGGGCCTGGCTCGCAGCCAAGATGGCATCTGCTCGGGAGCTGGAGCCCAGCGGACTCTGCCCTGTGACCTAGCACTACTCTTCGCCTTTCAGCTGAGCTTTTCTTTAAGAGTTCCTGAAGTTATTGGTTTTCTGCCCTGGGCATGGGGTCACTAGAATTTCCTCTAAGGATGGGAAAGCTTAGGGAACCAGATCTGGGTATCTCTCTTGCGCCAAGGCCTGAGTGGTGATCTATTTAAGAAGCCACCCCACCCCTACCCCTCTCTGCCCAGCCACTTTCCTGAGTGGCAATGGTCTTTCTGACAGGAGCCTGGGAGGCTTTCCCCAGGTAGGTATCATTACCTTGCTGGTGTTGGGAGTGTGTCTTGAACTTATGAAATCATGAATACTAAAAGATTTCCTATGCACTGTAGAAAAATAAAAAAGGAAGGCTTGATTGAGGCTTTTTGTGTATTCTATTTTGCTGTTAATCTATCAACTTGACACAGATTAGAGTCATTTGGGATTTGAGAGGATATCAATTAAGAAAATGTCCCTATTTCATTGGCCTGTGGTGCATTTTATTGGCTGATGATTGGTGTGGGAGGGCCAGGTTACTGTGGGCAGGTGGTCCTGGGTGCTACAAGAAAGGAGGCTGAGCAGGCCGTTAGGAGAATCCAGGAAGCAGCTTGGCCTCTACTTCAGTTCTTGCCTCCAGGTTTCTGCTTTGAGTTCCTGCCCTGACTTCCTTGGAGGACAGAAACAAAAGTGAAATAAACCCTTTCCTCCCCAAGTTGCTTTTTGGCCATGGTGTTTATCACAGCAGTAGAAACTCTAAATAAGACATATTCTAAAAAAAAAAAACACTAAAATAAAATCTAGGGCCAGCAAGTTGACTCACTGGGTTGACAGACTTGTAGCTCAAGCCTGACTCCCTGGAACCCACATGAAGATGAAAAAGGAGAACCAACTCCACTTGCGTGCTGCGGTACACATGTCCCATATGTGTCATGCCCCATACAATAAAAATAATTTCAAAAGAACACTAGAAAGCACTGGAGAAAGAAAACATAAGTAGATGTCTGCTTCGTGCATTCAAATTGAACAAGAATGAAAAGAAAAAAGGGGGGAAGAGAAGAAGAAGAGGAGATAAGATAGAGAAGGAGATGGAAGAGAAGAGAAGGAGGTGGAGGAGGAAGAAGGGGAGGAAGAAAAGGAAGAGGAGGAGGGGAAGAGGAAAAGAAAAGGGGGAAGAGGAGGAAGGGAAGAGGGAGGAGGGGATGTACAGCCACTTGAGAGCAGGCAGAAAGTGAAGGTGGGTATAGAAGAAGCAGAGATGTCAGAAGCAGAAACAAAACACCCAAGCCAGAGAAGATAATGAAGAACTGACACACAGAGAGAAGCAGAAACAAGGAAGAAGGTGGAGAGAGACATCGAGAAGGAGAGCAGAGGTTGTGAGAGGGGACAACAGCTGACGTTAGTGCAGAAGCATCAGGAAGGCAGGAGAGGGAGAGCGAAAGATGACAAAGGAGAGAAAAGGAAAGAGGGAGAGGGGAGGAGGAAGGTGTAGAAGAGAGACTTGGGAGGTGAAGGCAGTAGAAACAGAGAGAGAATCTGGGGCCAAAACAGAAACCACAGATGAAAGCCACAGGGTCAGTGGGATGGTCCAGCATCTAACTGAACTTGCCACCAAGTCTAACAGCCTGAGTTCAACCCCTGCATCCACATGGTGGAGGAAATGCCCTGATTTCCCAGTAGTCCTAACTTCCACACACATATCATAGTGTGTGCTTGTATGCACATACATACATAGCATGTGCATATGTAAATACACACTAAATAAATATATAGTTAAAGATAATAAAAGAAATGGAAGAGACAAAGAAAAGAAAACAGCAGAATAAAAGCAGATGCATAAAACGTTTAAAGAGCAGAATCAGTAGAAGCCAAAATCACAAAGAAAGAATGCCAAAGCAGGGGCACAGAGTCAGGGGAGGGGCACAGAGGCAGGGGGAGGGGCACAGAGGTGGAGACAGACACCCATGAGAAGCCAGACAGAGAAGACAGGACAGGCTGACCTGGAACTCTGTCTGTTCTCCAGACCCATCTCCTCCTGCAGACAGAGGCAGGTGAATTACCAAGTATTTTCAAGGTACATGCACAATAAAGAATCTATGTGCACAATGTACAAGGAACTCACAAAACTCAACAGAAAAATTAAAACAGCGCCACCACCACCCGGCCCCAGATAGACATTCTTAAAGGCATACAAATGGCCACCAAGTTATGACTATATGCTCGGCATCACTCAATATCAGGGAGATGCAAGTCAAAATCACAAAAGTGAGGTGCCATCTCACACCTGCTAAGATGTCAAAAGACAGAATTGACAAGGATGTAGAGAAAAGAAAATCCCTACACAGCCTCCACGAGAATGTCAATTGACGCAGCTGTTACAGAAAAATAAAACTACCAAGTGTCTTCAAAAACTTAAAAACAGCATTTACTATATAACCCAGCAATATCACTGTAGGGTATAAATTCAAGGAAAATAAAACCAGTGTATTGAAAAGACATGTGTCCTCCTGTTTGTGTCGAGTACTGAACGTTTAAGTGTGCTAACAGATAAACGGGTAGAGAAAATCTGACACAGACAAGCAGGTACACAATGGAAGAGTATTCACCATTTACTTATTTTTAAGATTTATGCATCTATTTCTTTTATTGATATATGTGTATGTACACGAGTTTATGCGAACCACAAGTATCAGGCCCCCTGGAACTAGAGCTGCCGTATGGGTGCTGGGAATCAAAGCAGGGTCCTCTGTAAAAGCAGCACGCTCTCCTCACCTCTGAGCCACCTCTCTAGTCCCACGCTTCACCTTTGAAAAGAAGGAAATCCTGCCATTAGCAACATGTATGAACCTAGAAGACGTCGTGTGGACCTAAATGCGCCAGGCACAGAGACAAGAAACACAGGATGTCTCTTAGAGATGAAGTCATGAGTCACGGAAAAACAAAGGCTGTGTGGTCTTGTG
The DNA here is from genome assembly GCF_950005125.1 of Chionomys nivalis. Classification (NCBI taxonomy): domain Eukaryota; kingdom Metazoa; phylum Chordata; class Mammalia; order Rodentia; family Cricetidae; genus Chionomys; species Chionomys nivalis. The sequence continues at coordinate 63,896,900 of NC_080088.1, forward strand.
TGCACAGAATCAAAAGTTGATGAGCTCATAGGAACAGGGAAGATAAGGGGTGCCGGGGGGGTAGAAAGCGAAGAAAACTAGGTACAAAGTCTAACTTCTAGGCGAAGAGGCCTGGAGATCTAATAGTACAGCTTGCTAACCTTTTTAATAATGAATTATAGCCTTTCGATTTTCTGAGAATAGCTCATGGAGGTATTTTTTTGATATATGAGGCGGGTATTAATTAGCATGCTTGAGATATAACGTACATCAAGTCACCACATTGCACACTTTAAGTATATACAATGTGTGTTTGTCATTCATGAATCTCAGTAAAGCCGGTGGGAAGGAAGAAGCATGAACTGAGTTCAGAGTACGCAGATGGAAGTGGAACTGAACAAATGGCACTGGGTGGAGGAGGGGGGAGTCCTTGCTAGGGAAGGAGTGTGCTCAAGGCTCTCAGTTTCAGCCAGGCTGAGGTCTGCTGGTGGCCAGGGCAGGCCCCGGTCTTTCCCACCCACGTGTGGGTAAGGAACACTGGAGTGCAGACCGTGACCAAGCCTCTGTCTGTGATGTTCTCCTGTCAAGGGTTTTATGACATGGAGGCAGTCCTGCCATGGGGAGGTCTTCCTGCTGGGGAGCCAGAGGGAACCACTGGCCCCCTGGGCTTTTCCCAGTCACTGGAAGTGCCTTTGTGGCGACCAGAGGGACTCCAAATGGCTGAAGGGCAAACATGTTCAGACACTAAGAGGTTTGGGTTAAGGAAAGAGAGGGCCAAGGACTGGTCAGCACCCCTAACAGCCCCAGTTCTCTTGAAGGGGTTGCTCATTCCTCCAGCCATCTTTGGAGCTGCCTCCAAGTCCAGAAAAGATACCAGTGTCTGTCTGGTCTTTGGGGTTTCCATTCTCCCCTTGCCCTCAGGCCCCCACAAACCCCACTGAGCATGCAGAAGGGGAACAGAGGAAGTGGGGGTGGAAGCACTTGAGGTCCCAAGCCATGATGGGGTCTGTTGTGAGAAGGTGAAGTTCTGCCTGCTGGCAGGATCTGGGGAAGGTGTAGGAGGAGGGCTGAGGTCACAAGGAAAGGGCAGAAAGGGAGTCCCCATACCTTCTTAATGCAAGAAAGCTTCCTAAGTCAGGAAGATACTGGTTGTAAAATGCAAGGCAATGTGTATCTTAAGAACATGGCCAGCTTGCTGCAGAGAATATAAGAGTCTGTGGTGTGGCGCTGGAGCCCGAGCTCCCTCGGGGCTGCTTCTCACAGCTTCCAGCTCACCACCCATAAAAAAGTGGCTCTATGCTGTTGTGGGAATTGGCCCAATGAGCTTGGTCTTCTCTGGATGCGTGACCCAATAAGAACCCGGGGTGGGGGGCGGGGCGGTGGTGGCACACGCCTTTAATCCCAGCACTTGGGAGGCAGAGGCAGGCGGATCTCTGTGAATTCGAGACCAGCCTGGTCTACAAGAGCTAGTTCCAGGATAGGCTCCAAAACCACAGAGAAACCCTGTCTCAAAAAAACCAAAAAAACAAACAAAAAAACAAAAAACAAAAGAACCCGGGGTGGGGGGTAGGGGGGAAAGGAGTCACGCGCTCTCTTGGACAGTGGATGAGCTGGCATCAAGCCACAGCTTGGAGCTTCTGGAACCTTTACCTTTTGGGAACGAGGTTGCAGAACAGCGGCGGAGAGCTGGTTGCCTGGTGGGAGCAGCGGAGCTGCTGGTGACGCAGCTCGGATTCCTCATTCTGTCTTGCAATCATTGTGCAGGGATTTTGATATTAATAAAAGACAACACAATCCCCAGACTGCCCTCTTTACTCTTTCATCCCATCATAGTCCACATAGATGACTTAGAGAAGATTCTGGCATGCTGGGAATGCTCTATAATTCCTCCTTATTCATTAGTAGAATTATAGAGTAAGTTCTTACCAAGCCACCGGTTGAGCAGTCACTCGACAGCTCAGGTCAACATTAAGTACTTATATCCCGAGCAGGTCAAAAGCGAAAGTACCTCAGGAATAAAGGAACTGTCTGCCCTTAGCACGGTGGCAGGGGGAGGAACTGTGGCCATTTTCCTCCAATCAATGTCTTCTTTGGACCTACTTTACTGTGAGTGTCCACTCCCACCTGGGTGGGCTCCCTGTTTGTTGTTACAGTAGCCACAGTGACTTCATGGCACCAAGCCGCGGCCCCTGCTACACTGAGATATCTTTGCAAAATGCTTTGAGAGGTGCCGATGGAGAAACTGGTATCGAGGAGAAGGATCAAGAGTAGGGGGCGTTCATGTGACAAAGAGTGACTTCCGCATATGATATAGTAAGGTCTTCTGAGTCCCCAGACACCTTCCAGGCAAGATATCCAAACCAAGGAAGATGTCCAGTGTCACTTGTCCTTCACATGTTGAAATTCTAATAACCATATGACCAGGGAAGCAAGTATCTTCTCCTCATTTTTTAAAAATTAATTTTCAAGTAGTGGGTTCTGTTCTGGCATTTCCGTGTGTGTGTGTGTGTGTGTGTGTGTGTGTGTGATTATGTTTTGTTCTAAGCAATTCATCCCCCTTCTCATTATCCTCCAACTTCCTCCTCAAAATCGTCTTTCCTTTTACATCCGTGTCAAATGTATTCCATTATCCCCCCACCCCCCACCCTCAAGATCTCTTCCTCAGTCAGGCAGTGGTGGTGCACACCTTTAATCCCAGCTCGCAGGAGGCAGAGGCAGGCAGATCACTGAATTCGTGGCCAGCTTGATTTACAGAGCGAGCTCCAGAACAACCAGGACTACATAGAGAATTCCTGTCTCTAAAAACAAAACAAAACAAAAGCTCTCTTCCTTCCCTGTCATGGTCCTGTTTCTACTTTCATGAATACGCGCGCGCGCGCGCGCGCGCGCGCGCACACACACACACACATTCTGACGTTCTGATTTGGGCTTATTTAACATAATGATTTTCCACCCATCCATCTTCCTACAAAAGGCACAATTTTGTTTAAACCTAAGTTCTTCGCTACTGTGAGAAGTACAGGTTCTTCTCCTAGGACTCCATCCTGTTCTACCTCTACCCTGCTACCCTGACCCCAAGGATCTTGAGAACGCCTTAAGACCCACGGCAGCCGGTCAGATGTTCCAAAGCAAAACTGACCACGGAAGATCTCTGCTTCGGATATGCACTGCCCTTAACATAAAGAGAGAAGCCTGGGTGCAGTGTGCTGACACCTACCCACACCCACGCACACGCACACGGCGTCGGCCTCCCCCCTCCCACGTCTTACCAGACGTCCCCCAGTCTCAGGTCCTGGGCACAGCTAGTCCCTATCTCTAGAATATTCCTTCTGTGCCGATCTCCCATTCACCCCTCTGCCTCCTCCCCACCCCAGATCTTCCCTCTTCTCCCCTAATTTCTGTCTTCTCAGCAAAGCCTTCCCCGACCTCTGCACTGGACCAATACCCCTAGCTCTAAGTGCTTTTCACTTCCCGCAGCTTGGTTTTCTGTGTTCTTTATATAATGTCCACCTCCCCCACGAAGTTGCTCCCTTCACAGGGAAGGAAGTGCACTGGTTTCATTCACCACTGCACACAACTGTCCCCCAGCCGCGGGTCCTCCCAGCCCTCCTCCCACCTAACGGGACCTGCTCTGTAAATACCTTCTGTGTGAATGCCTATTTCTAGGTAGCCCAGCCTCAGAAGCTCTGTTGCGTAACAAAGAAGCAGCTGGGGTATCTAGACATCTGCATCTTGGTCGACTCCCTTCTAAGGGCGCTCTGCGGTGACTACAAAAACACATCCATTCCCCTCTAGACAGCAGATCTGTAGGTGGACACAGGACTGTGTGGTTGGTTCCTCAGACTGTCCCAGCGGAAACAGTCCACAGCTGTCTTTTACTATCTGTCCTGCTTTGGGGCTCCCCTCCCAGGGACACACTAGACCCAGCAAGGCAATAGCAGGACCAGAGGTGAGATAAATTCTTTCAAAAAAAAAAAAAAGAACATGCTCACACCCTTTGTTATTGCAACATTTGTTCTGCAGAGTGACCTTCAGAGCCACGGCCAAGGGGATGCTTTGTCCTCTCAGTTTAATTCTTGGTTCTGGTACTTAAACCCGTGAGTTAAACTTTCCATTTCCCTGCAAGACCGCCAGAACGCAGGCATCATCCGCAACAGGGCATTCCAGAGGACAACGTATAATCTATAGGTCAACGATTCGACAATCCAGAGTCTTTTAAAATAAACCATTCACAACTGTTGATGTTGCATGAAAGAGAAAGTAAGGACAACTTGGGGACATTAACTTTCAGGATCTCCTTCGTGTCCCCGATATATTTCCCCTGTGTGCTTATCTCTTCTAACTTCCATTCTTGGCTCTCTAGAATTAGAGTGTCTAGCCTTCTCTTGTTTAGAATGCCAGGTACTAATTATGCCGCTTTGTTTTGCGGTGGCAGCCGGTGTCTCATATTTGCACACTTTGTTTTCCAAACAGCGCTTAAATGCAGCAGAGAGAAAATAGAATCTTGCAAAAGGATCAGAAATCTGAGCGAGATGCTTGCTCCCTGTCTGTCATTCAGCAGCTTTGGAAACCAGTGCTTTTCTGACTTCTCATTGGGAATTTGTGGCTCCTGTTGTTGAAACTGTTAGGTCTCAAACCCAGGACAAATGGAGGTGCCCATTTAACATATCAAAGCGGACCTGGCTGCCAGGTTCTCCCAGTGTCCTTCAGTGCCTATCTGTGTGGACACAAGTGTGGCTGGCATATCTGGCCCTCTATCCTGAACTCTCCCGCCCAGTGGCTAGGCTACACTGATCTCTTGGCCTCTTGGCCTGGCCGCCTCTTGTTCAGTACCTCCTCTCTTGCTCTCCCTCCCACTCTCTCCCGTCCTGGTCCCATTTAGTCTGCCGGCCATGTTCAGCCTGGACTCGTATCTCGGTTTCCTCCTATCTACAATAAAAACCATCCCCATACTTCAGGAATAGACATGTTCTCCTCCTTTTATTTCTTTTTTTTTTTTTTCATTCAGAAATTAACCTCCAAAACGCCCGGCAGACTTCCAGGGGCCCCAAACCCCTAGGACAGCACTCAAAGTCGGGACTTCTTAGGGATCCAACCCCGGCAGTTGTCCTTGCATTTAATCCTGCACAAGATGCCCTTGTAGGGACTCCGGCAATGTAGCAAGGATGAGTGGGGACGCCGCTCCCCCCAGCCTGGACCTTGAGTATTTCCGGGCAAGACTGAGCATCGCATATGCCTGTACCGACCTGCTCCAAAGAACCAGCTACCTACACGGTCCTCAGGCATATTAAAGTGAGTTCTGGCTAATTAGGCTTTTAAAAGCTCTTCTGGTTTAATTAAAATCTGCTCCGGGTGACTTGTAGAAAAAGCCTGAACACAAAAGAAAATTAAAACACGCCCCAAAGTGGTGGCGTCTCTGGTGTAATGTCTCAAAAATGGTTGCCATTTAAAATTTAACCAGAGGACTGGCTGCGATTCTTAACATTGCCACAGTGCACTGGGAAAACTAATAATAGTTGTGCTCTTTCTGGGGGGGATGCGATGGGGGGAGTATGGTTGCTATTATAACATTTTTACAGGACGAGGGATGGGAGGATGCTACTCTAACATCTCCTGACCTTTTGACACACACCAACTAAGCTCTGCATCCCTCACAGGTGAGTAACTTTTTTTTTTCAATACAAGTCTTTTATTGTCCCAAAAGACACCCCAAATCGTATTAAAATTCAGGATCTTGTTTCTGGAACTGGTAACTTAGGTCTACTCATCAGCCTGCTGCACTGTTCCCTTTTCAGACACATAGATACCATCCAAAAACTTCCTGATATCCTTGTTCTTAACTGTTGTGGCCTGCTGTATCAGAGCCGCCGAGTTTGAAACAAGTTCAATATCATTTCCTTCAGGGATTAATTCATCCTTCTGGGCTTGAGAGACAGAACAAGCAACGCCTGTCCTCATCCGGACCCTGTGGATGTATTTTTCACCAAAGAAATTTTGGATTTCAACCAAAGACCCATTCTCCTGAATAACGACATTGATGGGGAAGTAAGCATACACGGACCTCATCTTGTAGCGGAAGCCCAGGGTAACACCCTTGATCATGTTTTGAACGTGGCTGCAGATGGTTCTGATGGTGGCCAGTTCCTTCCTGTTGCCCCACCATTTGTCAACCCGGAGCCTCTTCTTCTTCTTCCCAAGAAGGCTCAGCTCTACATTGATGTGATTGAAGTCCCTCTGGAGAGGTTCCTCTGGGTCCCTTCACAATGACTGTGCACCCCTTCAGAGTGATGTCCACATTTTCTGGAATGTCGACCATCTGATTGCTGAGAATGGTCTTCATTCTCGCAGTAGATGGGGCAAAGAGCGGTGAGTAACTCTTGATAGGCTACAAGCAGCTTTCACAGGTATGGAGGCTGCAAGACAGACAGGCTTAGTGGTTAACCAGGCCGTGCTGTCAATTACAGCCAACGCTGGGATGGCAATGCCCCGTGTGCTGGCTCTTAGCTGCTAACTGGGTTACTTCATTCCCCGGTTGGCTGATATTCATGGTCCACATGTTGAATGAGATTTTTCAGAAGGAAAAGAAGGAGATAACAATTTAAGAAGGGGGTGGAGGGGTAGCTCAAGAGCTTATTGCCAGATTCATTCTCTTCAAACATGATTTTGGAAAATGTTCGTTTTTGTTGTTGATGTTCTTCTAATTTTTATGTCTCTACATTTAATGTCAAATACCGAGGAGAGTCACAGAGAACTTAAACTTTTCAACCTTTCTTTTTATTTTATGTGCTTGCTATTTGGCCTGCATGAATGTCTGAGCATCACGTGGGTGCAGTGTCTTCAGAGGCCAGAGGAGGCATTGGATCTCCTGGGGCTGGAATTACAGGTAGTTGTGAGCTGCTATGTGGGTGCCAGGAATCACACTCAAGTGCTCTGTAGTGCTTGTTTGTTTTCCTTTAGAAATTATTTCTTTGTGTAGCTTTGGCTGTCCTGGAACTCACTCTGTAGACCAGGCTGGCCTCAAACTCACAGAGATCTGCCTGCCTTTGCCTCCTGAGTGCTGGGATTAAAGCCATGTGCCACCACCACCTTCCTCTGTGCTCTTAACCAATCCAACCTCCAGAGAGGGTTTTTTATTTTAATTTAGATTTTCTATAACTTATTATTTTATGTGTATGAGTGTTTTGCCTACATATTTACATCTGTGCACCATGTGCATGTCTGGGGCCCTCATTTGATTCCCTGGGACTGGGTTTAAAGATGGCTGTGAGTTGCCATGTGGGTGCTGGGAATTGAACTGGTTCTCTGCAAGAGCAACAAATGCTCTTAATCTTTGAGCCATCTCTCCACCCTCCAGAGGGAAATTTTAAAAGGCTGGGTGTTCTTGATGGTGTCTCCCTTTTCCCCATCTCCATGCTCCTCTTCCCTCCCCCACTCCACCCTCAGGAGGTTGGAGGGTCAGGAGAAGGTGAGCCAGTGGAGGGGAGGGGAGGGGAGGGGAGGGGAGGGGAGGAGAGGAGAGGAGAGGAGAGGAGAGGAGAGGAGAGGAGAGGAGAGGAGAGGAGAGGAGAGGAGAGGAGAGGAGAGGAGAGGAGAGGAGAGGAGAGGAGAGGAGGCTGCAACCCAGAAGACAGGATACCTTTTCTCTAGGAATCCCCAGTTCGAGAGGAGGCAGCTAGGTGAGCAGAAATAATCAAGTGCCAGCATGCAGATTTGAACAAATTATTATGGGAACCCAGAAGAAAAGAGGAGGTGACATTTGAGCAAGCTTTTAAGATAGAGAAGATGAGAGAGAGAGAGAGAGAGAGAGAGAGAGAGAGAGAGAGAGAGAGAGAGAGAGAATACTGAGAAAATATTACAGACTGCGACTGACTATGCTGGCTGGTTTTGTGTCAACTTGACACAAGCTAGTGTCACCTGAAAGAAGGCAGCCTCAACTGAGAAAATACACCCATAAGATCAGACTATAGGCAGCCCTGTAGGCATTTTCTTAATTAGTGATTGCTAAGGGAGGGCACAGTCAGTTGTGAATGGTGCCACCCTCGGGCTGGTAGTCCTGGGTTCTATAAGAAAGCAGGCTGTGCAAGCCATATGGAGGAAGCCAGTAAGCAGCATCCCTCCATGGCCTCTCTGTATCGGTTCCTGCTTCCAGGTTCCTGTCCTGTTTGAGTACCTGTCCTCAGTGCTTTCAATGGTGAACTGTTATAACGGACTGTGGGGGGGGGGTGAGAAAAACCATTTCCTCTCCAAGTTGCTTTTGGTCATGGTGGTTGATCACAGCAAGAGTCACCCTAAGACACACTCTGCAGGGATTAAGAAGGGTCTAGAGCTGGTGAGCAGAAGCCCAGGGCACAGGTGTTTAGCTTTTTAAGTCTCACATCCCAAAGTAACACACCACCAGGAGCTGCTGAAGGGAGCTTGGCAGTGGAGACCTTCCAAGCTCGGTCCCATGGAATCAGTCTGTGTTTTTATCTTCCCATCTGAAGGATGAGCTGAACTCTCCCAACATAGGCCACCTCTTCCATCCCTCTACGCTGCCCCATCACTGTGACCTACTCCAGATCACCTTTCTCATCAGGATCCCTCTAACTCCTGCATCAGAGTTTCCCTCTCAATGGGACCCTCTCTGCAAGCACAAAAACATGTAATTATTTCTCTAATCTTTAGAGAAATGCTCTTCGTCTCTTTCCCCTATCTAGCAACTACTTCATGTCTACCTTCCGTCGAGACTCCTCAAAACACTGGTAATTCTGGCAGCTTTGTCCTCCTGATTTTTATTGAATGTACTGAGACTGAGTTTGTATCCACGCAATGCCATATCCCTTGCTAACCCCAGTGGCCACATCTCCACTTAGCTTCAACTAAACAGCGGTTTGGTCTGAACAATGACTTTCGGTAGAAGAGCTCTAGGCTGGCCTTCCCCTGCCACGAACCCTGCTTCTTATATCCTCAGGAACCTTTTCATCTCTGGGGATCTGTTCTCTGTCTACACTCACCGTGGAGCTCCCACTCGGTGTCGGACTTCTAGATCCCACCTACTAGCTACCGACTGCTAGGCACTTTCCTCTGCCTCATTTTCAGCCACAGTTCCAGGAATACACAGCCAGCTGCACATCAGACATCTCCCCCTGGAGACCTAAGACACATCCCAAACCACTGTGCCCAAAACGGAACTCCTGAACTGTCTCTAGAACTTGTTCCTCGCAGTATGCCCATCTCAGGAACGGCCACCCCATCCTCCCAGTTCCTACCGCTAAAATGCTCACTTTGCCTCTTATCTCCTATCTCTCATTTAGTCTATCAACAGGCATAAGCTTCAAGTCTTCAGGACCACCATTGTCCCTTGCCTGTATTCCTACAATAGTCTTCTGAAAGCTTTGCCTGCCCCAACCCCTATCCCTACTTCCAACACAGCAGTGTTGTATAATGGTTTCCCTGGAAATTCAAACAGTCCATCCTGCAGGAAAGCTCGTTAAACAGGAAAGCAAACAACTCAAAAAAGCTTCAGGAAGTCTCTGAAACTGACCAGATTTGCTAGGCCTGCCCCCTGACAGAGTAAACAATAAAAAGCAGAGAGTCCCTCTCAGATGGGAGGATGCTGAGCTTCCAGAAAGACTCTCGGAGGAGAAAAGCTGCAGAGAAAACTCTAGAGCCGACCAGCTGCCTGGAAGAAGCAGAAGCCAGCCGAGCTGCCTGGAAGAGGTTTGGACCAGTCACCTGGAAAGGACACTGTCCAACCTGTTGAGCTGCCTAAGGGCTGTGCAGTGTGTTTCCGACTTCCAGGTTTTGTGAGCAGTCACCTGTGCTGGGTGGGCTCTGGTGATGCAGTCGTCTTTGAGTCATTTCTGCTCCCATAAGCAACCCTTCACCCACATTCCTATAAGTAACCCAGGTAAGCTCATTGGTTCACCACGCTGGTGGTATCCATACTTTGGCCTGTTGTGTAATCCCTTTCTGGAGTGAGTAGACATGTGTGCTGTGCCTCCCCAGAAAAATTTAGTCCCACAAGAAGTAGCTAGAGTGGCCTCATTAAGCCATAAACTGGACCAAGCTTCAAATAGGCTTCACCTCCAATCCAGGTCCCCCACAGGCACCTGTGACCCTCCATGACTTAGCCCACATTACCTCTTTGTGCAGGGATTCTAATTGTCCACTTCTCTAGACCCACCAGTCCTCTATCTCTTAAACAGACTGGGTGTTCTTTGGACTCCAGGCCTTCGCACTTGGGGAAGAGTTGTTCCCTCAGAAACCATCAAGGCTTCCTTGCTGAATTCATTAAGGTCTGTAGTCTCTTCCCATAGAGATTTCTGTGGTGGTTTAAATGAGAATCACCCCTATAGACTCAAAGAGTTGTATGCTTAAACCCCAGTTTGGAAAAGTGTCTTTGTTGGAGGAGGTGTATTGACGAGGTGTATCACCAGGGATGGGCTTTGAGCAGTCTCTCTCTGTCTCTGTCTCTGTCTCTGTCTCTCTCTCTCTCTCTCTCTCTCCCTGTGGATCAGGATCTTAGCTACTTCTACAGCACCACACCTGGCTGCATGCCATCTGGCCATGCTCCCCACCATGATGATAATGGACTAATCCTACAAAACTGTAAGCCAGCCCCCAATTAAATGCTTTCTTTTATAAGCATTGCCTTGGTCCTGGTGACTCTTCACAGCAACTTAACACTAGCTAAGACACTCTGCTGTGTGGAATTGCAGCCCCAGCTCCCAGCAGAAGTTCCCTGTTTCCCACTGCCCTCCCTCACTTTGTTTTCTCCTCCACTGTAGTGGGAGCTGCGGGCTGTGTTCCTGCCGCCCCAGCTCCTGGTCGCCTGGCTAGCTTATGCCCCAAAATAATGACACACAAACTGTATTCTTTTAAACACTGCTTGGCCCATTAGCTCTAGCCCTTACTGGCTAATTCTCATATCCCGATCAACCCATCTCTAATAATCTGTGTAGCACTAGTCTTACTGGGAAAGATTCAGCATGTCTGACCTGGCTGCTGGCTGCATCGCGTCTGCTCTGGAGAGCAGCGGCATGGCATCTGCCCCAGAGAGGAGAGGAAATGGCATCTGAGCTCACTTCCTCTTCCTCCCGCATTCTGTTCTGTTTACTCCAACCACCTATGTTCTAACCTATGAGGGCCAAGCAGTTTCTTTATTTTTTTAACCAATGACCTTCCTCCATCACTCCACTGTGACACACTCATACTTCACCAAATCCCAATTCTTTATCTGCCTTCCCTTTCTCCATTGCTCCCTGAGGGCAGAGACATGGCTGTTTTGATCATTGTTGTAGCTTGGGGTTTGCAACAGTGCCTGGCCCAGAGAGTGGGAGTGCTGTGACCAGCACTGTTATTTGGAACTGCCAGTTTTATGTTATGCAGCAGATGGCTCATGGGGGAAAGATTGGCACTGCCTAGATGTGTTTCGGTGGTATGAATATGGGTAGGGTGCGGCGAGCTTTGAAGTAGGGAATGGAGAAGTAAGAGAAGTTATTCAACATATAACATATTCAACATAGTAAGCAAATTTGAGAGCTATAAGTAATAGCAGTGTTGAAGGGGAGGAAGCAGTTAGCATGACTTTAGAGTCTCTGTTGGAGGACTCTGGTGGTGACTGGGCCATTAACTGAGAGGGAAAGAGGGAAGAGGATTAGATTTTGAAAGGGGAAAAATGTGACCAAATTTCTCTGTCATCCAGGCCCCCCCACACACACACCAGTTAAAAGGTGATGAGTCCAGCCCCCCCCCACACACACACACCAGGTATATAGGAACACACACACACACACACACACCAGTTAAAAGGTGATGAGTCCCAGAACATGTACCTCACCCAGCCTTCAGCTCTAGAGCGCCAGAGCCCTGCCACAGACACCAGACTCCAAAACTCCCTCATGCAAAACCTGCCCGTGTGAACTGAAGCTTAGTCACAAAGCCACTGCCACAGTCTCCGGATGGCCAGATCCTCTAGTCCTCTTAAATTATATCAGCTGAGCCCAGCCTGGTTCTCCCAGAATCCCACAGTCTGCCAGATCTTTGCATTCTGCGTAAACACAGCATGAGCTTACGGTTTGTCCCCTGCATCAGGGCCAGCCCTGACACCTCTGAATCACTCACTAGTGTCCTCAACTCAAGCAAACATTTGCTTCTGTTTCCCTTGGGATACCAGGCACTCTGGGTTTGGTTCTGTGTCATACAATAGAAGTTTCTCTCACTCAATCCCAGGATGCCTTGGGCCTCCTAAATACTAAGTCAGGGGTTTGTGATCTTGGGGGCCTGTGGATTGTGCATTGTGATAGTGAAGTTATGTAATTATATTGAGTTCTAAATATCCTATAGAAAGGAAATTATTGTACTGGGAAGATAGCTTAGTCAGTAAAGTACTTGCTGTGCAAACATGAGGTAACCTCCCTCCCAGTACCTGGAGGGTTGGGGGAGTCACGTGTAGCAGTACACACCTGGAACCACAGCTGGGGAAGAAAAGGGGTGGAAGCTGAGACAGGCAGATCTCCTAGGCTCTATCATCAGCCAGTCTAGCTGGGTCAGCAATTTCCAGGTTCAGTGAGAGGCCCCTTTCCAAAATGTAAGGCAGAGTACAATTGAGGAAAACATCTAACATTTATTACTGCCCTTCACATGCAAGCTTAGAATGTACATGTGTACCTGTATGTACTTGTACCTGCACAGAACATGTACACCCAAGAACACACACACACACAAGTTGTTGTAAAGTATTTGGGAGTGATACCCACTGGTCATGGGTTGGATTCAATTTTGTTGTGTGGATCCACGTGACTCTGGTAGTTATTCTGGCTGTGTGCTTGTGTTAACTTTACATCACTTTGACAAAATGCCTGAGGCATCAACTTTTAAGAAGGAACAGTTTCAGAAGGCACATGGTTTCGGAGGTTTCAGTCCACGCTCACTTGGTCCTATTGCCTTGGGATTCAGCAGGATAGCCCGCGATGGTGGGATCACACTGCAGAGGAGGTCTGTATCCTCCTGATGACTGGGTATCAAACAGAAAAAAAAAGAAAAAGCTGGGGTCCCTTCAGTATCATGCCCTGTAGTCAGAGGCTGCTCATTCATTCCTGGCTGCCCAGATCCGAAATCATCACACAGAAACTTTATTAATTGCAACACTGTTTGGCCAATGACTCTAGCATATTTCTAGCTAGCTCTTACATCTTAAATTAACCTATTTCTGTTATTCTGTGTATTGCCACAAGATTGTGGCTTACTGGATAAAATTCGGGCATCTGTCTTCTTCAGCAGCTACGTGACTTCTCTCTGACTCTGCCTTCTCTCTCGCTGTATCTCTTCCAGCCTGATTTTATTCTGACCTGTCATGGGCCCAAGTAGCTTCTTTACTCATTAACCAACAAAAGCACACATACAGAAGGACCTCCCACACCAGTGCTCCCATGACCTGACTTCCTCCCAGTATGCTCCACCTTCTGAAGATTCTCATACCTCCCAAAATCACACTCTATGCTAGAGACAGGCATTCATCACATAGGCCCTTGGGAAATGTCCAAGATCTAAGGCCTAGCAACAGGGTTGTGCTGAGGATGACAAGTAAGGAGGAAAAGAAAAATCCACCAGGCTCTGCTCCCACAGCAGTGTACCTGTGGGGCTGTAACGTCCCAGAGAAGGTGTCTTGGTCGGATGCCCACCAATGTGTGGTGTGGGCTGGTGCTGACTGCACAGCATGCTGGCAAATGGTGGGACATATGAGGGCATGGAACCTGTCACCTTAAGCTTTCCATAGAACTGTTAGACATAGAGCTGAAGGGGGCACATTGGCCATTGTTCTTTGAAACACTGGCTTCTTGCACTAGGCTCATAAACACTTCACACACACCACAGGTTTTCTTATGAATGAGCACACATAGAGTAGGTGGCAGGGAGTGAACAGCCATAGTAGAGAGGATTGTACAGGCTTTAGTTAATCCCAAACTAAATATGTCTCCATATTAGAGAATCTCTCAGCTGGGCTTTTAACCAAGAGCCAGCCATCTTTGAGCAAACAGTGAGTTTCCAGCATGGGCATATGGTTGCTTAGAAAGTAAACAGCACTTCCTGAGTAGCACAAAGGCAAACAGCTAATTGTGGTGGCTCTTCTTGCTTGTCCACCTGACTACATCTGGAATTCACTAAAACCCAAGTGGCTGGGTAGACCTGTGAGGGATTGCTTTCTTAATTACATCATTTGAAGTGGGAAGACCAACTTTGAATTCAGATCTTTTGAGGTGGGAAGGTCCACCCCTAATTTGGGCCACACCTTCTCCTGGTAGCCTACGTAAAGGACATGGAAGAGAGAAGCTTGCTCTCTTGGCCTGCTTGCTGTCGCTGGCAAGCTCACTCCTTCACTGGCATTAAAGCTGATTTCCCCAGGATTCCGGTGTATACAGAAGACCAGGTGAGTCATCCGGTCTCATGGACTGAATGACTACTGGATTCTTGGACCTTCCATTGGTAGACTGCCATTGTTGGGTTAGCTGGACCACAGACTGTAAGCTGTTCTAATGGATCACGCGCGTGTGCGCATGCACACGCAAGCACACACACACAGAGAGAGAGAGAGAGAGAGAGAGAGAGAGAGAGAGAGAGAGAGAGAGAGAGAGATAGATTCAATCAGTTCTGTTCCTCTAGAGAGCCTTGACTAATCCACTAACCAAGAACTCAGTTTTCCTAAACAAGGCCCTAGATCTCAGAGCATACTTGGCATTTTTGCTTCCATTTCCAACACCACTGTGGCGCAAGGCATTGTGACTCAGTCTCGGTACCCTTTCCCTCAATGTGGACTTAGCTTCAGAGCCATTTTCAACCCAGTGGTCCAAGCAGCCACAACCCATGGAGCCATCAGGTTTGACACACATAGTTAAATCTAACTGACTACCCTTCTACCCTTCTAATTAGCTGCCCATCCTTGCTCATATATAACCAAACATGCATAGTCAGAAAGAGGAAAAACATACAATATCATAGATGCTACATCATGGAAACGAGCTTCATGATCCACCGACCTCCTTCAACACAGTGGCTGTCTTACCCAACATCCACCCCTCCCTTAATCTGTGTCATGTAGCTCCAAACAGTTCCTATGAAGATGGGCAATTCCTACCTTTACACGAAAGTGCTTTGTTGAAACGCCTATCTTAAGTGGATTGTTTTCTTAAGTAATGATGGGATAATCAGAGGTTTTGCTACTGAGAAAGAACTTGGCAACAAATAAATCACAAAGACAGACAACAGTGCGCCCTGCAAGCAGGATCACCAAGCGTAACTTCTGAGATTAAAGCATAGAACTTTAAAGGCCCCCACGCTGGATCTAAACACACTGCGCACATGGATTAAGCAGTGCTGATAGGATGCTTATGCCTCACATAAGAGCAGCCAGCTCTTAGCCATCTAAAACAAGGCTTTCTGTACATTGCAATTAACTAATTAAGAAGAATTGGGCTTGCCATAGGAAACAAGAAGGTTTGGGGGATAATGTGATTTATTTAAAGAAGGGAAGATGTTGCCAAACCTACTCTGAAAAGGGTGTCTGGTCTTTCTTGCTGTGTCTGTCCCTGTGTTGGGAGCTCCAATGGACAAAGCCAGTCAGATTTCCTCCACCTCTCTCAGAGCTGCACGGACTGGGACCTTATGAAGTCGCCCATGACTTTTTAAAAAAAAATATGTATTTGAACATTTCAGTGCAGAGTTTAGTTACAGGCTTTTTATTCATTTCTCATATATATGCTAATGTTTTTATTAATTTGTGTTTTCATTCATGATAGTCATTTGAAGGTCTCATGCCAATAGCCTGAAATCCACACCTGTCCACCCTGCTTTGTGTTGCTGTCTGTTCATTAGAGTCACAGGAACGGCTTTTAAACACCCTGATGCCCAACGGCATTCCCGGAGTTAAATCAGAATCCCTGCTACTAAACCAAGGAGCCAGCAGCTTTTAAATGTCCCTAGGTGCTTTCACTGTGCCCAGCTAGATGCCACTGTCAAGAAGAAGGAGGCAGGTGTCCTTCTGGACTGTCCCCATTGGCAGGATGCTTCTTGTGCTCTATATTTGACCGTTCTTGACTTCCAGACAGTGCTACAGTGCTGGAGCCATTGATGAGACGTGAGGCTGACTGAAGGCCTCCTCAAAGGGTCCCTGAGAAAGAAAGTGTGGAGAAAAAAAGTACAGTTCTATCCCTGAATTCCTTTCCAAAGATACCTTGCAGCCTGTCATACAAAGTACCAGACACTTGGTGGCTTTAAACAATAGAAATAAATCTTTTCATCCGACTAGAAACTGGAAGTTCAAAATGAAGGTGTCAACAGAACCCCCATTCCTTCTGGAAGTACTCAGGGAAAATGCTTCCTTGGCTCTCCCAGCTTCCAGTGGTGGCCAGCGACCTCTGTCACTCCTCAGTTTGTAACCCGACCCTCTGCCTCCACTGGCCTGTGACTTCTCCCTGTGTCTCTGTGTGTCTCACTATATATATATCCACTGGATTCAGGACTCCCCCAAATCCAGCCAATCTCATCTTAATTTGATTCTGTGGTGGCCTGAATGGGAAATATCACCCATGGGCTCGGGTTTTTGAACACCTGGTACCCCGTTGGTAGCATTGTTTGGGAACATTATTGAGCTTTAGGTGGCTCAGCCTTAATGAAGGAAATACATCAATAGGGGCAGGCTTTGAGGGTTCTAACCCGGCCCCACTTCTAATTCACCCTCTACCTTTGGTGTGCAGGTGGGGCTGTGATTGCTTGGCTTCCTTTTCCAGCTCGCAGCTGCCATGCCTCCCCTGCCACTATGGACTCTCCCTTCTGAAACCATAAGCCCTAATAAATCCTTCCATATGTTGCCTTGGTCATGATAGTTTATCACAGCAATAGAAAAGTAACTAATACAGTTACTCTTCTCCCAGATAAGAAGCCATTCACTGGTCCCAGGAGGTCATGCATTCGAGGGGACATAGTCAACAAGTCAACTGATAAGCCGTCTGTGAGCAATTCTTTTCTGCTTCTAGAATGCAGAGTGGAGACAGTTAGCCAAGGTGACCTGCAAATCTAGTTAGATATAGAATCCTTTCTATGGGGTGGCAGAAAGAAAGCTATCTATGGCTAAAAGAAAAGAATGTGGCTAATTAGATCAGCCTTTCAGAAATGTTCGAGGTTATTGTTTGTTTGGTTTGAAGTCAGACATTGTGATTTGGGGGGGAGGGGGTCCTAACATTTATTTTACGTCTCTGGCCACCAAGATAGTTTCATGTCTGTGTAGAAATAGGAAAGATTTAACACAGAATCGACTTTTCTTTTTCTTACTCCTAGTGAGGGTTGGCAGGCTCTCTGGTGCACAACATTGACGGAAACGTCTTTGGGCTTTTTATTCCCTGTTTAACCTTGGACCTATTAGTGCAGGTGGCCCAGAGAGCACTGTGCAGAGCTGGGCCGATGGTCAGAAAATTCAGTGAATTGTTTCACGCCAGTCACTTCCACTTCCCCTACAACTCCTTTGTACAAAATATCAGGCAGGTTCCCAGGTTGGTTGTTTGCCTTGCTCTTAGGTCCAGGTGTGTTTACAGAACTAAACCATGCTAGGCTTTGAGGGCTAAGAAGAGGCGTTTATAAAACTCCTCCAAGTCCCCAGGGCTCCTGAGCTGATCTAGAGGTCTGGGCCTGGGAATTCACTTCCATTTCTCCCTATCATTTCAGCTGTCACCTTGGAGATGGCGTAGCCCATATGTGCTTCCTTCTGTGAAACGAGGCTCTCGCTCATTGGCTGTGGAGCACCAGGGGAGCAGCTAGAGCAGCGAGGGGATGCAAAATCCCCATTGCCCTCAAGCCACGCCAGATCAGCGCTAAGAGAAGCAGAAGGCGGCAGGTGGAAAACAGAACACAGGAAAGGTTGTAAGCACACAGCACTCTGCATTGGACCCCCCGGGTTCAAATCCTAGATCCCTCCTCGGAGAACAAGAGTTAGAGCTTCTCGAAGGCTGTTTGCTCATCTATAAGATAAAGATTTGACAGCATCTTCAAGAGTCCTGTGGAAGTAACCCAACAGGAAATGTGGTAAGCACAGAGCACTCAGTGAGTGCTCAGTAGGTGTCAGCCCTTACCACCCTGACTGACAGTTCTCTCCAGTGTTGTCTGGGTCTTCAGAGGTCACACTTAGACACACTGGGAGTTAATAGACAGACAGATTAGTGATGCCTGCTGTACTGGCTGGCTGGGTGTGTCAACTTGACATCATCGGAGAGGAAGGAGCCTCAGTTGAGGAAATGCTTTGATCAGATCCAGCTGTAAGACATTTCCTCATTTAGTGATCAGTGGGGGAGGACCAAGCCCATGGTGGGTGGTACCATCACGGGCTGTTGGTTTTGGGTTCTAGAAGAAGGTGGGCTGAGCAAGCCATAGGTAGCAAGTCAGTAAACAGCACCCCTCCATGGCCTCTGCATCAGCTCTTGCCTCTGGGATCCTGCCCTGTTTGAGTTCCTGTCCTGATTTCCTGTTACCTACAAGATATAGTGTGTGCCTGCACACCACCATGCTCCCCACCATGATAATAATGAACTGAACCTCTGAAATTGTGAGTCACCCCCCCCCAATTAAATGTTTTTATTTGCAAGTGTGGCCGTGATCATGGTGTATAAACAGAAGTTTCTGTTCTGCCATGTCCTGCAGCCATTCAGTTCCAAAGAAACACAGAGGCTTATACTAATGATAAACTATTTGGTCTCTTAGCTCAGGCTTACTATTAACTAGCTCTTACAACTTAAATTAACCCGTAATTATTGTCTACGTTTAGCCACGTGACTTGGTACCTTTTAACAGTGAGGCATTCTTATCCTACTTTCTCTATATCTGGCTGGTGACTGTGTCTCTCACCCTCCCCTCTTCCCAGAATTCTCTTAGTCTGGTCATCCTGTGTATATTTCCTACCTGGCTACTGGTAAATCAGCATTTATTAAACCAATATGAGTGACAAATCTTTACAATGTACAAGAGCATTATCCAATCGCAATGGTGTCTCTTCACAACAATAGAAACCCCAAGACACCTGCCTTGGATTTGGACTAGAAGACAGATTCTACTGGAGCTGTATGCAGTGATGGTCATTCTTGTAAGAACAATATTGGGTTCATTTCTTTCTTCCCAAGATCTCATTCCAGGATTCTCCTCATTCCAGGATTCTCCACATAGAAGGCCCTCATCAAATATGGGGTTAAATAACTGGTTAGAATTCTTGATAGTTGATGTTAGGCAATAGGTGAAGGAAAGGGGACCAAAAGTAGGTTCAGAGCAAGATACAAAAATCTCTCTCATCTTCATGATGCTTGATCTCACCCTTTTATAGACCAAGCCATTGCCAGAATTGAAATCTTTTTTTCCCCGGTGGACATCTTTATTAATAGATCATCAACTTCTCCAAATCTACAGCTGGAATTTCATCTTATTTCCATGCCGAGTCATGAACAGTGACAAAGCCAACCAGTGGCTACTCAAAGACGACTAAGCTTTTATAACTCACTTTCTTTTACAGGCAGAATATAAATAGATGCACTCTAGAATGCACAATGGCTTTAGTCACTATGGAATTTAAATGGGATCTTGAAGAATGTAGACAAATCCCGATGATGAAGGAAGGACGAGCTGAGATGCTGTACAACTGTTTAAGGGTTCCTGGTGCTGCATCTCGGTCACTATCTGAATCTTGCACTAACACCAAATGGAGATACGGAAAACACACCAAGTTGACTTAGGGGTTGTGCAGAGGAACCATAGGCAGGAGGATACTAAACATTGCTGAGAGTATCCACCCCAGGAAGGACTTTACCTTCCAGGAGCTCTATACTGACACCACCCCCAGTGTTCACATGGCTGACTTTATCCTCTGTATTCCATTTGGCACAGCAAGTGGCAGTGTCTCCACCACCTATGATAGTGATGCAACCCCTAGAAGTGGCTTTTACCACCTCATACATGAGGGACTTGGTTCCCCTGGCAAAGCTTCCCATTCAAAGACCCCATTAGGTTCATTCCAAACAATCTGCTTGGCTCGAGCCACAACCTCAGCATATTTCTTGCTGCTCTCAGGACCACAGTCCAGGCCCATCCAGACAGCTAGTATACCAGAGGCCACAGTAGCTTTGCCAGTCTTGGCATTCTCATCAAATTTGTCAGCAGTGACAAAGTCAATGGACAAGGTAATCTTCACACCATTTTTCTCAGCTTTAGCCATGAGATCTTTGACAATCTTGACTCCTTCTTCATCATACAGAGAAGTTCCGATCTCCATGTTGTTGAGCACCTTAAGGAAGGTAAAAGCCATTCCACCACCAATGATAATCTCATTGACTTTGTCCAACATATTATTGATCAGATGGATCTTGTCTGCAA
Organism: Chionomys nivalis; assembly: GCF_950005125.1. Classification (NCBI taxonomy): domain Eukaryota; kingdom Metazoa; phylum Chordata; class Mammalia; order Rodentia; family Cricetidae; genus Chionomys; species Chionomys nivalis. The sequence goes on from NC_080088.1 coordinate 63,917,261, forward strand.
CTTTAGCTCCTCCCAATATTGCCAGCTTTGTGATGGAGTTCCTTCTGCTCTATCAGCCAGAAACCTGTTGTTTGGATTTGGGCAGACTAGCCTAACAGAAAACCACAGCCCCTAGATTTGCTAGCTCATGCACTGCTGAGAAGTCCACAGAGCTCACTGAAGGCAGAAGAGGAAGATAGTGGGCTAATGTGGAAGATTCCAGAAGGGACCACAAATGCATGGTGTTTGCCAAGACCAGCAGAATACAAAAGCATTATTTTCTTTTTTTTTAAGTTTATTGATTTTATTGAGCTCATTTTTCTCTGTGCCCCTCCCTGCCTCTCCCCTCTCCTTCAATCCTCTCCCAAGGACCCCATGTTCCCAATTACTCAGGCGATCTTGTCTTTTTCTACTTTCCATGTAGATTAGATCCATGTATGTCTCTCTTAGGGTCTTCATTGTTATCTAGGTTCTCTGGGATTGTGATTTGTAGGCTGGTTTTCTTTGCTTTATGTTTAAAAAACACTTATGAGTGAGTACATGTGATAATTGTCTTTCTGAGTTTGGGTTACCTCACTCAAAATGATGCTTTCATTTTTTTTTTTTTTTTTTTTTTTGGTTTTTCGAGACAGGGTTTCTCTGTGGTTTTGGAGCTTGCCCTGGAACTAGCTCTTGTAGACCAGGCTGGCCTCGAACTCACAGAGATTCACCTGCCTCTGCCTCTTGAGTGCTGGGATTAAAGGCGTGCACCACCACCACCTGGCTTTAAATGATGCTTTCCAGCTCCATCCATTTTCCTACAAAATTCAAGATGTCTTTTTTTTCTGCTGTGTAGTACTCCATTGTGTAACTGTACCACATTTTCCTTATCCATTCTTCAGTTGAGGGGCATTTAGGTTGTTTCCAGGTTCTGGCTATGACAAACAACGCTGATATGAACATAGTTGAGCACATGTCCTTGTGGCACCATTAAGCATCCTTTGGATATATAACCAAAAGTGGTATTACTCAGTCTTGAGGAAGGTTGTTTCCTAATTTCCTGAGAAATCACCACACTGACATCCAAAGGGGCTGTACCAGCTTGCACTCCCACCAGCAATGTAGGAGTGTTCTCTTTTTCCCACAACCTCTTCAGCATAAGTTGTCATCAGTGTTTTTTATTTTAACCATTCTTACAAGTATAAGATAGAATCTCAGAGTTGTTTTGATTTGCATTTCTCTGATGACTAACAATGTTGAATATTTCCTTAAGTGTCTTTCAGCCATTTTAGATTCCTCTGTTGAGAGTTCTTTGTTTAGGTCTGTACTCCATTTTTTATTGGATTGTTTTTCTTTTGATGACCAATTTCTTGAGTTCTTTGTATATTTTGAGACCAGACCTCTGTCTGATGTGGAGTTGGTGAAGATCTTTTCCCATTCTGTAGGCTGTTGTTTTGTCTTGTTAACCGTGTCCTTTGCTTTACAGAAGCTTTTGAGTTTCAGGAGGTCCCATTTACTAACTGTTTCTCTCAGTGTCTGTGCTACTAGGGTTATATTTAGGAAGTGGTATCTTATGCCAATGTGTTCAAGTGTACTTCCCACTTTCTCTTCTATGAGGTTCAATGTGTCTGGCTTTATGTGGAGGTCTTTGATTCATTTGGACTTGAGTTTTGTGCATGGTGATAGATATGAATCTATTTTCATTCTTCTACATGTTGATATCCAGTTATGCCAGCATCATTTGTTAAATATGCTTTCTTTTTTACATTTTATACTTTTAACTTCTTTGTTAAAAATCAGGCATTCGAAGGTGTGTGGATTAATATCCAGGTCTTCGATTCGGTTCCATTGGTCCTCCTGTCTGTTTTTATGTCAACACCAGGCTGTTTTCAGTATGGTAGCTCTATAGTAGAGTTTGAAGTCAGGGATTGTGATGCCTCCAGAAGTTCTTTTATTGTACAAGATTGCTTTGGCTATCATCGGTTTTTTGTTTTTCCATATAAAGTTGAGTACCGTTCTTTCAAGGTCTGTGAAGAATTTTGCTGGAATTTTGATGGGCATTGCATTGAATATGTAGATTGCTAAAACATTATTTTCTTGAACCACATTCAATCATAGATTCTTGGATGTAGATAAACCCAAATTAACAGGAAACGTCCCATTTAGTCTTCAGAGCTAAGCTATGGCCATATATAGCTGGGTTTGATTTTGTCTATGGAAATTGAACAGTGAGTCCCCTTGACAGGAAGATGATAACTAGGTCCTAAGACCAGGAAAATAGATGTAAATATGAGAACCCTGGGAGGAAACCCTAATTTGCCCTTCAGGACAGCATAGTGGTTACTTCTGTTATGTCTGCCTCACAAGTTGTCCAATGTAAAAGTAGAGGCAAAACTGAAAAGAACTTGTTAATTACAAAACAATTTCCAAGAAAGAATTTGAGAAATGGAATCAAGGAAAATGTGATGCCTCTCCTCCTTGTTTTGCTTGTGAGACAGGACAGCCTTTGCTGCCCTGAACTAGCTTTGTAGACCATGTTGGTCTCAAACTTCACAGAGATCCACCTGCATCTGCCTCCTGAGTGCTGAGATTAAAACATGCGCCACCACACCTGGCTGACTCTCCTCTTTGTTAGGATGATGGGAGAAATTCAAGAGAAAGTTGTAACATGCTGTGCCACTCCTAAGCTACCCCTAGGGTGCAGCTATATTTTCTAGAGATGCATTGGAGCCTAGAAGAGAGAAGGTTTTGTTGCCTGTGTTGTTACGCTCATGTCTGTCTGTCTTTCTTTCTTTCTTTCTTCTTTCTTTCTTTCTTTCTTTCTCTTTCTTTCTTTCTTTTTTTTCTCCTGGGGTTCTGGGGTCTGCAAGATTGAGCACCATTGGAAAGCCTCATTTAAGCGGCAGGCTGGGACCCAGCTTCTACTATAGGAATCTGGGAGCCTAGAGTAGTCTGGAAGAGGAATCCCTGCAAGAGAGGAGCAGTGGGAAGAAACCATCCCAAGCCCAAGGTCTAAAACATTAATCACAATTTGGACCCTAGGAAACGTAAATGAATGTATTACCTTGTGTGAGGCAAACCCAGTCAGATAGTTCCTGAACTTGTAAATTTGGTAAACGAGGTATGTATTCTGCAACCACGATGACACACTGACCTGAAGAGGTAGAGTTGTGGTTGCCCTTTACTGGGGAGGAAAGGCAGGTCTGAGAGGGGTATGGTGTGCCTCAAATCATTCCTATTTGCTACTGGAATTCTGAGCCGACTCTTCTGATGCCAATGCCAGGCAAGAGCACCAGGGAGACAACACAGTTTAGATTTTCTCAGAATTTGGGTGCTAAGCAGAACTGAGCACATTTTTTTTTTCACAAAGATTGGGAAAGGTGAAGGAGACAAATTTGTAAATGCAAAATAAACCCCAGAAAGCAGAGGTTTCTGTGCACTGAAGCTGTGTAAGCTTGAGAAAGATCAAACAAAATTTAGGATTTTTAGGCTGGGCAATCGATTCCCCATACTTATGCAAGTGGTAGGCATGAGCCTGCTGTGTGACACAAGCCCTGGAGCAGTAAGACCAAACCCAAGAAAGCAGACACAGGAGAGGTCATGAGGACACATGTTCCAAGGTGGTCCTGAGCTGAAGCCTGCCATTGTAGGGTGTGGTCAGTCCATCAGGATGTAGTCAGTCCATCAGGGGGTGGTCAGTCCATCAGGATGTAGTCAGTCCATCAGGGGGTAGTCAGTCCATCAGGGTGTGGTCAGTCCATCAGGATGTAGTCAGTCCATCAGAGGGTGGTCAGTCCATCAGGGTGGGGTCAGTCCATCAGGGTGTGGTCAGTCCATCAGGGTGAGGTCAGTCCATCAGGGTGGGGTCAGTCCATCATGGTGGGGTCAGTCCATCAGGGTGTAGTCAGTCCATCAGGGGGTAGTCAGTCCATCAGGGTGGGGTCAGTCCATCAGGGGGTAGTCAGTCCATCAGGGTGTGGTCAGTCCATCAGGGTGGGGTCAGTCCATCAGGGTGTGGTCAGTCCATCAGGGTGTGGTCAGTCCATCAGGGTGGGGTCAGTCCATCACGGTGGGGTCAGTCCATCACGGTGTGGTCATTCAGTTCATCACGATGGGGAAGGCATGGCAGCAGGAGCTTGAACCAACTGGTTGTATTACATCACGGGAAGCAAAGAGAGGTGGATGCTGAAAGGTACTGGACTTCCTTCACCTCTTCTTCAGTCCAGACTTTAAGCCCATTGAAGGGTGTGAGTTCCTTTTGTTCTTTCCCTTCCTCTATCCACATAGGAAACAGCTCTCAGAAATTCCAAGCCTCTTGTTTACATGCATAGGCATTTACAAGTACCGCCTCTGCAGAGGCCCATAAGTTGTCGATAGTAGTACAGTGTTTTTAACTTAGTGGAGTCATCCTGAAAGCCTGATAGGAATTCGTGTATTTATAAATGAAAATAATATATTTGTATAAGAAAAGCATAATGATATAAAATATTGTATAATAAGTGATATTAATGAAACCAAATTGCTCCTTAGTTTTTTGCCTAAGTCTTGCTCTGGGACGTATCCACGCCAATGCCAGTTCACTTATGCATTCCACCATATAAAAATACCAAAATGTATGTGTACACCCTCCTTTTGACAAATATGAAATTTTCCCAATGTCTTGCCAGTTTTTTGCTGTAATAAATGATGTCATAATGAATATTCATATGTGTACTGTGAATTCTGGTTCTGTACCTAGGAGTAGAATTGCTGTGTTCTGGGGACTGTAACAGTGAGCCCATTGTTAGTGTCTTGCCTGTTCCCTGCTGTCACAGGTGTTCCTCAGGTGTGCTCACCTCGGGAGTCCAGGTTATGGACTCCATGACCTGCTGCCTACTGGCAGGAGGCTGATAGACTCAGGCCCTCATGGATAAGGAGGCTGTGTGTGCTTATGTGCATGGATCAGCCATATCTGACCCAGGTCTCCTGGAGATATACCACTATATTAAAACAACACATTTTATATCATAAAAGTACATAAGTCAAGCCACAGAACTCAGACTACCAGGCCCAATCTAAAATAGGCCACTGCTCTGCCTTTCTTTGTCATGGAATATTAGTTGAAGATGTGTTACATTCATCCATGCTGTGGAATATTAGTTGTATATATGATACATTCATTTATGCTGTGAAATATGTATTTAATGACGCAAAGATGTGTTGCGTTCTTTTATGTTGCATTTGCTTAACTTCGTAAAGCTGTGTTACTTTGCCTGCCTAACACATCTAATAGAGAGTCTAATAGAGAGTGGACCAGCCAATAGCCAGGTAGGAGAGGGATAGGCAGAGCTGCCAGGTAGAAAGAATTACTAGAAGGAGAAAAAAGGAGAAGGGAAAAAAGTAAGAAAGGGAGGAAAGGAGGACACCAGGGACAGCCACCCAGCCACACAACCAGCCACCGAGTAGGAAGGAAAGAAAGGTAAATAGAATAGAGAAAGGGAAAAGCCCAGAGGCAAAAGGTAGATGGGATAAGTTAAGAAAAGCTGGCTAGAAATAAGTCAAGCTAAGGCTGGGCATTCATAAGTAAGAAAAAGATTCTGTATGTTTATTTGGGACCTGGGTGGTGGGCCCCCAAAGAGGAAAAAAAAGACAACTACATTTCTTTTTCTTTTAAATTTCTTTTAGGAGTGTATAACTTAATTTTTCCATTACTATTAAAGTATTATGAGTTCTTCATGTACATTTTAGAAATTTTAATGGGGGGGATGGAGGAAGGGGTTGAGATACATTGTCGAGCATCCCAGATTGGCCTGGAACTTTGTTTTAGGTTTCTTGAGACAGGATTTCTCTATAGCTTTGGAGCCTGTCCTGGAACTCGCTCTGTAGACCAGGCTGGCCTTGAACTCACAGAGATCCGCCTGTCTCTGCCTCCTGAGTGCTGGGATGGCCTGAAACTTTTGATCCTCCTGTTTCTACTCCCCGTGTGCTGGGATTACAGGTGTGAGCCACCACGGCTCCAGGATGTCATCAGTCAGAGATGTTTTCCAGTCACGCGTCAGCCCATTCCTCTAGGTGTTTCCCCTTACATACTTGATATATTGCACATTGATCTTTTGTTGTTGTTGTTGTTTTATTTTTCAAACTCAGAGATCTGCCTGCCTCTTCCTCCCAAGTGCTGGGATTAAAAGTGCATGTTACCACCACCTGGCGTGTAACTGTAATTTTTAATGACTTCGGATAACTGTTCAATTTTAGGTTTCTGTTTTTACCTAGTTAACTATTTCTATACATGGAATATTCAGACTATGGCTACTTTTTGTTTCTACTGATAAACTAGAGGGAGTATTGAGTGCAAATCTTTGATGGCCTTCCAGATACTAACTTATAATTCTCAGAAGGTAATATTAAAACTTTGATGTCTAGGACTAAGGTGTTCTAAAAAGTGGTCCATGTGGCAGACCCATCTCTTAAGTCTACAAAATTTTGCTGACTAACTCATGTCAACTTGATGCAAATTGGAGTCTGGGAAGCAGGAACCTCAACTGAGGAATTCCTTCCATCAGATTTGCCCATGGGCATGTCTGTGGGGCATTTTCTAATGGTGGATGAGGAAGACCCAGCCCACTATGGGCAGTGCCACCCCTAGGCAGGTGGTCCGGGGTTGTTTATGAAAGCAGACTGGACATGCCATGGGAAGCGAGCCAGTAAGCACTGTTCCTCCGTGGTTCAGCTTCAGCTGCTGCCTCCATGTTCCTGCTATGAGATCTTGTACTGAGAAGCCTCCACGAGGAGTTGTAACCTGTAAGGTGAAATAAACCCTTTCCTTCCTAAATTGTTTTTGTTCAGTATCTCATCACTGAATAAGACAGCAAGGCAGGACAAGAATAGATGGCTGACCCACTTCCACCCACCGGCGAATTGGGAGAACTCTACATTGTGGCTCAGATGTGGAGAGGAAATCTTTAGATGTTGGTTCACCCCTGGAGAAAAATGCCTGGCTTCCTCCCAAGCTGTTTGCATGAAGCTGCTTCCTTCCATGAGAACAAATAGGACAGTGAAATAGATGTCTCCTTCTGTGGGAAAGGCACCCTCACGACGAGACTCCTCTAGGAGGGACAGTTGGAACAGGCCACTGGGACAGTAGATGGCATATGGCTTAACATTCTTCAGATTGACCAATAATAGCGACCAAAAAGATACTGGCAAATTTAAGCAGGAAAAAAAAGTAATACTTTTTCTGGATGCTTACTAGCAATGAGGCTAGGACTTACTTTGGAAAGATGGCATATTGCACAGCTGGGGCATGGGAAACCTTTCCTTCTGTATGAATTGCACCTGCTGGCATGGTGGAGCAGAACACTGCCTTGTACAACCGCACACCAGGCCTACATGAGTTTCTCATAAAACTCTCTCTCCAACTGTTTGTGCTGAAAGACCCAGGTTTTAGTATTGTTAGTACTCAGACCCATTGTATTCCAGGACTTTAATTTAAAAAAAAAAGAACATGTTGCTAGAAAAATAAAATGCCTTTGACATCTCAACGGTGTGGGCCTCCATTTAGGGAAACAGCCTTGATCCACAGACAAAACTCTAAATAACACAGGAGATCTTATCAAAACTGCATAGGGGTGGGGATGAAGGAAGGCGTGCGGAACAGCTAGAACCATATACTCCTTCACATTTGGATTCTCCTCTTCTCTGCCTGTTGGGACTCCCAGCCTCGATTCAGAGTAGGGGTGGTGAAAAGTAGACAACATGTTACATTTTACAGTCGAAACCATGAGAGAATTACTGGTTGCTAATTTTAAAATTCCAGAGAAAGGACTTAGTAGCCCAACCCAGGTCTGCTATCACCACCGAAGAGTAACGGGGGTAGTTTGAGTCAAGGGTAGGACATCAAAAACGTTTGCTCTGGGTTGGGGGCATGGCTCTGCTATTAAAGGGCTTGCTGCTCAAGCAAGGGGACCAGAGTTCAAATCTCCCAAACCCACATAACTGTGAAGTGGTCCCACCTTGAGCGGTCAGCTTTAGAAGGCAGAGATGGGACCTTCCAAGCAAGCCTAGCCAGTCATATTGACTAGCTCCGGGTTTAAGAGCCCTGCATCAAAGGATGTTGTGGAAGACAGATGAAAGGTTTCTCCACAGACACACATGTGCATCTGCATGTTGTGTGATATTTTGATGGCATTCTGATAATAAAGCCTGCTTTCAATCAGAGGGCGGAGCTAGCCACTAGCTGACCAAAATTAACCATAGAGGTTTTGGAGGACTGAGGACAGAGTGACAGGATGTAGTAAGGCAGGGCTTAGAGAAGATCTCAGTTTTTTGTTTTTTGTTTTTTTTGGGATGGAGGAACGGAAGAGATAGGAGATCACTGGTCACTTCTTCACCAATTCTCTGATAATTCAGTTTCTTACCCAGATATTTCACTCCCGATTTTTTATTGATAAAGAATAATTAGATAAACGTGTTATCCACACTCATGTGAACACATACATAACACACACACACATGAAATAGAAGAAAAAACACCAGCTCCCTCAGGAATCACATGAATTGGACTGGGGTCACATCTCAGTAGTGTGATAATGTCAGAAATAAGTAGATGTCATAGGCAGAAGATAAAGTAGGTTTCAAATGATTAAATCTGTGTTTTCTTAAATCTATTTTCCAGTAACTACATCATCTGAAATGCGCCCCGGACAAGGTTTGTAGGTCAACTAAATCCGGGGAACACAGTCAGTTTTATTACACTCATAAGGAACCGGAAGGTATACTAGCATTGAAAAAGGCTTGCAAAAAAAAGAAACTGTGTTCAGACCAGGGTTTCCCAAGCTCACTTGGTCACTAAAGCTTTTAATTTAATGCCAGTAACCCTCTGTGGAGTCTGTGTTGTAGCACATTTTGGGAAACCCATCCTAAGTAATAGGCATCCTCCAGAAAGATCTGAGTCATATTCAAGAAATAAGAAAGAAAAACAAACAAACAAAAAGCAATCCTGAGAGCTGTGCATTTATAGAAACTTCTGGTAAGTTATATGGAATGAGTTATTTTAAAGTATAATTTTAACATCACCCAAGCTATCATTTTCTAGGCTCCACATTTTGAGTGCTCAGATGTGTGTTTCTTTTGTTTTTCTTTTTGTTTGGTGGGGGCAGGGTTTCTCTGAGTAACCCTGACTGTCCTGGAACTTGCTCTGTAGACCAGGCTGGCCTCGAACTCAGAGATTCGCCTGCCTCTGCCTCCCAAGTACTGGGATTAAAGGCGTTATGCCACCACTGCCACGTTCCATGTTATGTTTCTTAATGTGGGGTATGTCTATCCATCCCCAAGTCTTCGCTCTCTGAAGCATCCCTTTCCCTGGTTGTCCTTATAGTTGGTGTGATGTCTGGTACCCTGGTTCCTTTGGGTAAGGTATAGCTGTGCCATTATGCGGTTGGCTACTACAGTTCACAAAACCAACTTAGTAGCACGGGGACATCTGTTCTGTCCTGCGTGTCCGTGTAATAAAAGGCCCCAGAAGGATGAGCAATGTGCTTGAGAACAGCATTAACAGCACCTTCCATCTGGGGAAGCTTCAGGGCTAGGCCGGCATTAGTGTAATGAAGGTCTTTGCCTCTCTAATGAGGGCTCAAAACTCCATCCCAGATCAGCCAACCGGATTACAACTGAAGGACCAACAGACATGGTGAAGTGCATGGGTACCCAAGAGCAGGAGACTGATTCGGGCTACCAAGTCTAGAAATACAGGCTGAAATATAATAGATGGGTTTTGATATCACATTATGATGCATGGCAACATAATATCTATGTTTCCAGACTTGGTGGCCACACTGTAGTAAAACCTGTCATTTACATCAAGCAGTCGAGTGCCAAGGAGTGCCGTTATCGGTGCTTTCCCTGCCCTACCTAATTGAATCCTTCCAGCCCTATGAACTGAAGACTGCCATCATTTCCCTGGGAATGGGCAGGAAACTGAGGCATAAAAGGGATTTAGTATCAAGTCCAAGTTCCTCTGTTGGTAAGTAGAAGAACTGAGCTTCCAGCCAGGAGAGACTCATCTGGAGCCCAGCATGCCCAGTTGCCTTCCCAGGAGGGCCAGAGGTCACGGTGCTTCACTGAAGCACAAATAAACACAAATTTGGGGTACTCTATCATACTGTCTTTTCTAAACTATAGACAACGAACGTAACTAGCCTCTGAACAGTCATCCCTCGCTATCTGAGGGAAATAGCCTGCTCCTTTCTGGGTACCCAAATCCACAGATGTTCTTATTTGTAACAGCACCATATTTGCATGTAAACAGGCATATATCATCGTGGGGCTTTAAACCATCTCTGGGAAACCTAGAATGCCCACTACAATGTCAGTTCTATGTAGACAACTGTTGTGTTGTTTATAGAATAATACATGTGTACATGTTTAATACTGGCATAATTTTTAACCTGTGATTGGTCCTCTTCCTGGATGGATTGCAGATATGGAGTTCTGGCTACACTGTACTTCACAGGTGACCCCTCATCACCACCCACTGCAGACAACCAGGCGACAGCTCAGTCTGGCAGATGAAAAAGGATCCCGACCTCCCGAACAGCAGAGCCGTGTCCTCTGTCTTCAGGAGTCTTGTTATCTTAGCTCATCGCCCGTGTTGGGCTGTGTGAGAGCTGATACCATAGATGGCGCCTGATGATCTCTGCCTTTTGCGTTACTTCCTCCTGCGCCTCCTATGACTCTTGTATCATCATTTTCACGGCACGGAAATGCTGATAGATGTCTTTTGACGCTAGGCCTTGAAAGACATTCAAGAGTTGGTCCGTCTTAATCTCTCTTGGATTATCGCTTGTGGGGAGCCGGTCGTTGGGTCACGAGGACACTCCAGCAGCCTCGTCCATAGGCAGTGAGTGCTGTGTCAGCATCCCTCAGCCAGCACTAATTTGCCAACTGCACAAGCAAGCTCCGTGGGAAACAAGCCTACCGCCCTCACTCGCATGATCGTGGACCCCGTTGGCACTCTGACTGCAGTTCCATGGAGATTCCAAACCATGTCCACCTGGGTGAGTCAGTTCTGAATTTCCAGTTGACAGGAATCATGAGGTAGTAAATATCTAAGCGGTCATCTTAGCTACTTGAAAGATTTTTAGCTGTTTGTCGCTGTGGCTGCTGTTTGTCTGTTTGTTTTAATAGGAGAAAATTTATCACGGTTCCAACTTCAGCAAGTGACCTAGGTCTCTTAACTGGAAATGCAATCTTCAAAAAATCTTCAAAACGTTCTCTGGGACTCAGTTTACTCCCTTGGTAAACAACATTCTAGGTCAGCTTGAGGATCAGTCTCAAGGTAACTGATAAACCATTGCAACTGATCTGAGAGAATGTCCTGCCGAAGAATGGACTCCTGGTGCGGAAAGGCTCTTTCATGATGCCCCCGGGCCGTGCAGATATCCGAAGTGTACTTCACTTGTGCATGTAGTCTAGCAAGTCATAAGGACCTGACTTAGGTCCCTGTAACAGCAGCCCCTGAATGACTGTTGAGTATCGCTTATGTTCCTGCTCCACGCCAAGGTATCTGGAAAGGTGTGCCTTTGTGCCCACTGATTAATCCACTAGTAATACCTTCCCCTACTCCACCCCATCCATCGTCTTCACTCCTCTCTTCCTTGTCCCAGGTCCACCCTGTGCCTCTGGAGCATGAAGGCACTGCACTGTGAACAACCCATGGTAGGAGCTGCTTCGGGGAGCTGGCAGAGGCGTGCTGTTAATGGTGTGTTAACCAGATTTCTATAAGGGTCAGGGTTTTCATTATTACATTATAGATCATGACATAAGCAACCTGGGAAGGAAAGGGTTTATTTCAGCTTATAGTTCTACCTTGCAGTCCATCGCTGAGGGAAATCAAGGCAGGAACTGAGGAACCTGGAGGCAGCAGCTGATGCAGAAGACATGGAGATGTGCTGCCTACTGGCTTGCTCCTCATGGCTTACTCAGTCTCTCTTACAGCACCCAGGACCACCCACCTTCCCAGGGGTAGCAGTACACACACATCCATCATCAGTCAAGAAAATGTGCCACAGGCTAGTCTGTCTGGTGGGAATATTTTCTCAGTTGAGGCTGCTTCGTCTTAAATGACTCGAGCCTGTGCCAAGTTGGCATCAAACTACGAGCATGAGGGAGAAATCATTCTTTATTTTTGTATTGTTACTATTTCTAGCATCCATGATTTGACCAGTTGCCAACCTCACATCCCTGAATACAGAATGGGGAAAGAAGTGTGGTCTGTTCTTCCACCTCTGTTTCCAATACCTCTTCCTTCCTTTTGTCTGCTTGACTGTTAGGAAATATCCTTGGGATGTGTCCTCTCTCCCACAGTATCTCTCCTTCGGTCTCAGCCTTCCTCACTGTTGCCTGACTATTGCAAGAGGCTCTCCTCCTCCTCTCCAGATCCTCTTTGCTCCCATCCCTCTTCCACAGTCCCATCGGCACATACTCGGTCGTCATATCGTGCTGCAGCGCCATCCATTCTGAGACTCATCTAAGCTCAATGTAATCAATGAGCTATCAAAGTTAATAAATACACGAGCTTTTGATGACCTGACCCCTGTATACCTCTCTTATCTACACACATACACACCACACAAAACACACACACACACATACATGCTTAGTTAACCCCAGCATACCTCTCTGATCAGCCATGCTTCAGCTTATGTCCCCATGACATTCCTACGCCTAGAAATGCCTTATTCCCAATCACAAGTCTCTCTCCCCTCTCTGTGTATCACTACTGCCCTGTTCCCTGCTAAGTGTCACACCCCAGACCCTCTCTTTCCTTGTTTAATGATATGGTGCTGGGCACTTAATTTTATTGATGGAATACTTACCGTGGGGAATCCTGACTGGCTCTGTATATATCTGGTTTTCCCTTCCCAGAGCCACAGACTCTTCCAGGCAGGCAGGACTCTTTGATGAGTCCCCTATTCTTCCACGCCTAGCACCATGCCCTGGCCATAGGAGAACCTATTTAGATTTAGAAAGGACAGAGTTGTGTCAGGACAGTGGGGTGAGGTCATGGGAATGAAGTGGTCACTGTCTTCTGTGGGTGGCTGAGGTGGGGTGTGAAAGGGGGGTACTAAGGGACAGGAGCCCATCTAGAACCCTCTGCCTTGGCTCAGACTCCTAGAACCACCACCTCCCCTCTATTTGATTTCTCTGTATTTCTCCCCAGAGGGAATGGCCGACTCTCGGTTGTTAAAATTCCACCCTCAGGGTTCTGTGTCTCTAATATTGCTTTAAATTGGATAATTATGGGCTAGAAAGAAGCTCTTGTTAAAGGCTTGGGCCAGACCTGAACCCAGAGCATAGAGGGTGGTCAGTTCTCACTCCCCAGTAACAACTAAACTTGAGTCGCTGATCAAATGGCCCATGGTTTGGATCTCACCCGTAAGAAAATGCCCTTTGCGTGTTAGTTCTGGTCCGCTTACTAAGGGCTGAGTGAGCCCCCCTCATCCCATCTAGCTTCTGCATCAGAAAAAAAAAATCTGTGACCAGTAAGAAGGTCATGACTATCTCTGACGCTGTGACTCTAACCCAATAACACCTCTCTGGCCTTAATTTCCTAACCTGTAAATAAAATAATTATCTCTGTCCAAAGCTGGGTGCTGTGGCCCATGGCTGTATTCCTAACACTAGGTAGAGGCAGAACAATCGGAGTAACTTCAAGTCCACCCTGATCTTCATAGCAAGACCTTGTCTCAAAATAATAATAATGATAATGATAATAATGATATTAATAATAAATTTAAAAATTAACTTCTACCCATTTCAAAAGTCTGTTTATAATCAAATGAGATAATGGAAATAAAAATATCATGGTAACCTGTAATTATTCTTTATTAGTTATTCTAAGTAAAAAGTATATTAATATTCCTGGGTTATCTATGCCGACTTTACCATGATTACAGACCTTGTGGTGAATGTTAATTTAAGAGAGAAGCAAGAATTTGCCAAAGGCATGTCCTCTGGAGTGGATGCTCTTTCCACGGCTGAACCAACTCAGGAATCACAGGCCAGGTGTGGTGGCACGCATCTTAGTGGCAGGGAGGCTGAGACACTGAAGACCGAGACCCCAAGCTGTGCAGTGACTTCTAAGCCAGGCTGGGTTGTCCAATAAGGCCATGTCTCAAGGCCAAAACCAAAAAAGCAGCAACAGGAGCTAACCCTTGACTGAGTAAGCTACAGACAGACCACGAGCCAGGACTGGGTCTATAGTTTTATGACTCTTCTTTCATTCGCTGAGTTCTATACTGAGGACCGGCCCTTGAAATCCGGGCAGGCATGTTTATTCTGAGGCTTGTCCTGAATGTTCAGTCAGCCTGTTAGCAGATGTGCTGAAGGGAATTAAAGTAACTCATGCCTGTTTGCCTTTCCCAGGTAAAACATAACTAGGCCACCGTGCTGTTTCCAAGCCTCTTTATCGTTGGTATTATTCAGCTGATCAAAAGCAAGGTCAAGATTCAAGAGAGAGACAGGTCTCGCTTTGATCTTCAAGATCATGGCCACACTCTGCCCAGAAGCCTGTATCCCTGTGTCTCCAAGCACAATAAAAATATGATTAGGAAATCTTTAAAATGTCCTTGAGAGTTACTCTACCTAGGGTGATTGAAGCCAGAGATAATATAACCAAATCAATGCATAGCTTTTACCTAAAAGTGATTGTCCACCACTAATTTACACTGAAATTATAGAATGAATCCCTCTTTGTCTTGCTTCGTAGCGGAGCAGGGACAGACCAATTATCAGAGCAGCTTTTGTGGGTGAGACTGGAGGTGCAATGCCTATTTCAGGAGTGCCATTCGATGCCCAGAATGCAAGAACAATCCCTATGCACTTGGCATTAACATACAGGTATTTGATCTACACCAGTGGACAGAAGCAGATGGGCAGGTGTCCAAACCACAGGGGACATATCTATCCTGAAGTGACGTGGAATCCTCTGATGTTGGGAGACCCTGAATCAAAAAGCATGACTTACTTTTTGTTCCCACCACAGATAGAGTTAGCCAGGGCCACCACTGACCAGCAGCCCAGGAAACACAGCCTGCTGGGAAATGGACAAAACCAAAACCCACAGATCTTTGGTGAACTAAATCACATTAACAATATCTAACACAAAGTCCTTGATGTTTCTAAATTAATTTACAGATAAGAATGTACATTTCTCTTGCCTGCCATCTCCCAGGACAGCCTTACTAATTAGCATCATATTGAATTATTCCATATCTGTTAGAAAACAGCTGCTAGCCCAAGCTCCTCCGTGGTGTCCCCAGGCTACCATGTCTCCTCCGTGAACCCTTCCACTCCTACGTTCACATGTGCCCATGATCTAGTTACTAAAGAAATAACACTTTGCTAAGGAGAGAACCTAAGGCAGGCCCCTGTCTAGGCCAACGACTGTTTAAACTGGGGGTGCCCACACCCTGCTCTGTGCCTAAGACTTTGCTATCATTGTGGTTTTCTAGGCTGAGTCATAGCACACAGCCATTCGGGGTGCCTGTGGTCTTTGTGTCCACACTTGAACAACTGGGTCTGGCTGGAGGGGACCCCAGCATAGTCACAGGGCAACTGCCTAGAACCTAAGCAGGCCGTGCGTTAACCCTGAGGGAGGAGTAGGAAATGCCCTCTGTGACCAGCACTTAGTGTGGCCTCTTTCCCCTCAGCTTTGCCCCAGAGCCCCACATTAAGTGCCTCTTAAAACCCAGGAATAATAACACCTAACAGCTATCTGGGCAAGGCCTTAACCTGCTGTCTGCGTCCCTGTCCCTCAGCTCAGTCCAATGGAGAGAGATAATGACCTATCTTGGATTTAATTAACATCTGGGCCCTGCTGCTGGGAGAATCCCAAACCCACTTCTCCCTGTAATTGCAAGTCTTTATTTATTTGGACACTTTGATGACGGTGGCATAATAGAAGCCATGGCCCCAACCCCACCCACTCCCTTGTACTTGCCAGCTGTCATCCTCCCCGTATTTCCCTCCTGTCTCCCCATCTTCTCAGTGCTCCTTAGCCATTCCCTCTGGCCTGTGCCATTCTGCCCTTATTGAACGCTTAGAACCAGGAGTCTTGGAAGTCCAAGCCTGGTTCTGCCGTGGATTATTCCCTTACAATGAGATGCTCAAGCCTGAAGTCGGTAGTGCTTTGCTGTGTGCAGTGTGCGCTATCTAGCCCTTCCTGCTCTCCATTCCTTGCTCCCTAGGTCTTTTGCCTAAAAGCTGAGTTATTAATACTCCCCTAGCTGTGTGACTCACCGGATGACCATGAACATCATGTAGAAATTAGCCAGGAGCATTGCTGTGTTAGGTCAAATGTGCCATGCACACAGAAAAGCGACTTCCTCAGGACCAGGGTATGGATGTGACCTGCTGGCTGCAGGGTCTAGCCTTTTACTATCATGAGTCCCAAGGAAGCACTTTGTCTTGGGATGTTGTAGGTGGTGCGGGAGTTAAATGGAACAGAGAAGGCAGCAGTGATCAGAATGCCTTGCATCCTCCTCTGCCCACCACCAGGCTGAATCACAGCCTTAGCCTGGTGATTCCATGAGCTACGACTTCTGTTCATGATTTCCTTTGAATTGAACAATGCCACAACTCTCCCTATTTACAAATGGTCATGGGTTGAACACCTCAGAGCTCTACCACCTGAGACATGCAGAAGGGGCTGTTCACAGTCTCTGAATTGGTGGCAAGCTTCCCCTCTGGGTGGTGCATTCACCCAGTTTGTTTCCTTGGCTTTATTTATTCTTTTTTGTTTGTTTGTTTGGCTTTCTTTATTCTTTTCACCCCTTCTTCCTGTCTTCTTTTGTTTCCTTGACAATGACATCTTAATTTCAACAATTTACAGATTCACCACTAAAGTGATCAAAAGAGAATGGTAAAAAAAAAAATCCCCTTATTAGTCAATTTTAAAGCTATCCTTTTGGGAGCCATAAACATATTGAAAAATGTCATGCTAAATCAAAGTTTTCCTAGATCATATCTGCCTATCTCCATCCATCACTTCCCCATACCCTGACACTGTGCTAGGGGTTACAGGCATGAGACCATGCCCAGCTTTTTACATGGGGGTTAGGGGTGATCCAAATTCAGGTCCTCATGTTGGCTTAGCAGGAGCTTTATCAAATGATCTGTCTTCCCAGCCATGGAAGAGAATTTTTAATATTTAGGCTGATTAAGGTCTCATCTTTCAGGATTCAAATGTGCAGCATATGGAATGACCAGCCATGCCCCATTTTGGCATGTTGCACATTCTGTACCTCTCTTCTCCGCGTCCCTCTCTGTCCTTATACTCGAACTGGGAAAAAGAACCTCAATTGATACAATGCCTCCATCAACTTGCCTACAGACACTTGTCCATGGGGCATTTTCTTGACTAATAGTTGATGGGAGGGCTCCCATCTCTAAGTGGCACCACTCCTGGACAGATGGCTCTGAGCTGTAAAAGAAAGCAGGCTGAGCAAACCATAAAGAACCAGCCAGTAAAAAATAAAACCACTCTCCACAACCTCTGCTTCGGTTCCTGCCTCCAGATCCCTGCTTTGAGTTTCTGTCTAGCCTTCCCTTCACCATGGGTTGAGCTGTATGATGAAATAAACCCTTTCATCTCCAAGTTGCTTTTGGTCATGGTCTTCATCACCGCAGAAGAAAACCAAACCCAGACACTTTCTTCTTCTCTAAAGAGCACAAATGACTTCCCTTGCATTGACAGGTACAGCTCCACTCTGGGCTCTGGCCAAGGAAACCAGACTTGACCGATTAGAGCCTTGTGAATGGCCGTGACCACTATAGGACCCTTTCTGCCTGGATGTAGAGAGAAGAACTCTTGTGTCAAAATTTCATCTACAAAAATAAGAGTCTTGCCGGAGGAAGTGGCAGAGCCACAACGTAGAAGGAGCCTGGATTCTTGAGTGGCTAACTCCCTGGCAACCAGATCTCTTCATATTTAATGTCGCCTCATGGAACATAAATCTTCATGACATCAAGCCAGCAAAAGTATGAAACTTGTTAATGTAAGTAGTATTCTTTACTCTATTTCATCAGGACTGCCATACTCTCTCTTTATAGATGCCAAGTTTTAAAAAAGTGAACCAGTCAGATGGTGGTGGCCCATGCCTTTAATCCCAGCACTCAGGAGGCAGAGGCAGGTGGATCTCTGTGAGTTCGAGGTCAGGCTGGTCTACAAGAGTTAGTTCCAGGATGTGCTCCAAAGCTACAGAGAAACCCTGACTCAGAAAAAAAAAAAAAAGTGGACCAACCAAAGTGAACCAAAGTGGAGGGAAAGAAGGAGAGAAATGGAATGTTCTAGAGACGACCTTAGCTAGCACTAAAGGGTCAGGAACTTAGCTGGTTGAGAACTTGCCTTGTATGCATCCCTGTTTGATCCACAGTACTGTATCAACTTAGCATGGTGGCCCATGTCTGTAATTACGGCACTCAGAAGTGGCCACATGAGGCTCAACTACATAGTGAGTTCAAGGCTAACCTGAACTACACGAAATTCTGTCTCAGAATGCTTTTTCAGCAACTTAGCTAGAGAAATACCTCAGTAGTGCTGAATTTACCTACTAAGCACAAAGCCCTGATTCAACCCAAGGCAAGGCATAAACCATGCCTACAGGCATGTAATCCCAACACCAGAGGTGCAGCCAGAAGGAAGAAAAGTTCAAGGTCATCTTCAACTACATGGAAGTTTAAGGCTAGCCTGTCTAAAAGCAAAACAAAACAAAAACAAACAACTCTCTGGCAGCCAGGCTTGGAAGTGAGTATCTTTATCCCCTGTGCCATAACCCTGCCACCACCTCTCTCCCTCTCTCTCTCTTCCCCTCCTCTCCTTCATTATACCTCTCTTCATGTTGGAGTGGTATCACACGCTTTGCACATAACAAGTGTGCTTTCAGAGAGGGAGAGAACCAAAAGCAGTGAGAGTCTGCACACACTCATACGGAAACTGCTTAGGTTGCAGATGGGCAGTAGTATCGTTTTGAGGATGGAAGGTGCTTTCGCTATAACTATACAAGGGCATCGGGTACGCGCCAGGCTGCCTTGCACGAGCTGCAGTCTGCAGCAAGTCTGATGGTCTAATGTTTCTCTGGGTCATGGTCTTTGGCAATATAAAGCATTCCCAGAGGGAACTGGTGATTTTTGATTTGCCGAAGGACCCCTTAATATTAAAAAAGCAAACAGAAATTGAGACTGGCATGGAGAGGAAAGGGTGATGTGGTTTGGTTTTTCTTGGCAGGGATCTGGGAGGATCAGCGGTGCTCTCCTTGCCCTGCATTCTCACCGACCATTTCACATGGAAGCCAAAGGCGACAGATGGAGTGTGCAGCACAGCTTGTGTTCTGAGCATCGTCCCAGGCATGCCCACCCACAGGGCGCACACACGTGGACAGACATGTGTGTAGGCTCGTGTTTGTTTGTGTGTGCGTGTGCAAACATTCACACACAAGTCCCCCCCACACACAATTTCTCTTCACAGAAGACTCCTAAAAAGGCCTGCGTATACTCTTTTTCCAACATATAATGTCTCCAAGATAAACCTCTGACCCTCCACATTTCTGAAAGACTCTCTTTCTAAAGAATTGCTTTAAGAGGATCTGTGTGCATTTCAGAGATTTCTGTTTAAGAGGCAAATATTTATGGGAGAGGTGTGTGTGTGTGTGTGTGTGTGTGTGTGTGTGTCATTAATCACACCAGTAATATTGATCTGGAGCAATAATCAAATGCTGACATAATATACCCATTCCATGGAACAAATACAAATTCATCCAGAAACAGGGTGGTGTTAGACTCCTCAGCCACAGCTGACGGAAGAGACAGTATAGGGATAGCACAGAAACCATCCGGACACCTAACATTTTGGTAGCAATGTTAGCCCACCAATTTTCCTTGTGCTATGTTAACACTTACCTAGAAATTTCTGCTCTTAAATCATGGTGTCCTCATCATCACACGCTTGCCCTCCTTGAGCACTGGAACACAGTTCATGGAAACCGTCCCTGTCTGTGGACACCTGTGGCATGTAGGAGTCCCACAGAGGCTCTCTGGCCAACTGCCATTTCACCTGACTATCGTAGTAGCAACCACTCCTTCCCTATATGCACTTTACCCAGCAACCACGGGTTAGGTCCCCAGCCCGAATGCAACCAAAAGAGTGTTCCATCAGGTTTTAGTATTTCCATTCCACGAAAGAGCTGCCCCCAAAGGAAAATCGCCCAACTCAAAAGAGCTGCTCTGTGTAAAGCCAGGGCTAGAACTAGATAAAAAGCTCATTTCTGCTTCAGCTGTGCCTTACAAATTGCCCACGGGAACGTGCCTCTCACCCACCCCGGTCTCCCAATCCCATGCCTGATGGCTAACCTCGAATATTGGCTAGGATTTGGATCAGAAGAACTGAGTAGAAGATTTAGGGCACGCTATTAAAGTCATGAAATCTCATTGTGAACATGTCTAAAGGGGCTCTCCGGTTATGGATTCTGCCCATTCCTTCACTGACCAACTACCTCAGGTGTGAGAAAGGTCGGTCCACACATGACGCGGTGTGTCTGTAAATCTCTTCCGGACAAGCTGTGTGCTGTTGTCTAGGTTCAAGCAGAGGCTCTTCCAAAGAGTTGTGCTACTCTCCTAGAAGTCAGATGTCTGGTTGTCCCTGGGATTCAGGACCCCAGAGAAGAGATGGCCTCCAAAGGATGGGTTTCTCTTCAGGGGAAGTCTCGGGAGAAGACATCAGCAGCTGTGGCTGACGGCTTGTGGTTTTCTTGGTCTGTAGGTGGTGTCTTAGAATCATTTGCATGCCCTGATCTGGAACACAGAACCAGAAGTGTGCTGATTCAGGACCTGGTGGCCCTACCCACCCTCCTTTGAGCTCCCGTGACATTGGAAGCATCACTTTCTCCTTCTCCAGGAAGGAATTCAATGCAAGATTGATACCTTCAAGAATATGGCATCTGCTGTGAGGAGAGCATCTGTGACATGATGGGAAGTACTCCCTGCCCCCAAACATTCCTTACTACCCACTGTGTTACCCTATCCTGCTTCCTGAAATCCCCATATTATTATAAAAGAATCCAGGATATCCACTAAGCTTAAGGAGACCAAAGTGGGTACTTTAACAATTGGGGAGGGAGCAACACCCTTATCTCTGATATCTGTAGCTGGCACTTGTTCCCAAGGCCATGGGACTCCCTCATTACTGCGGCAGGGTTCTAGAGGAGGATTGCAACCTTGGAGAGAGGCTGGACTGGGTTTGCCCCAAATTCTAATCTGGGCTCTGCTGTGAGTTTCTTATGACATGTGTTTAAAAATCCTTCTTGGTCTCAGTTTTCCCATCTATAAATTAAAGGAATTAGAGTCTGGAGTGCTGTGCGGATCTCAGAAATGACAGAGGACCCTGGAAGTGAGCCTAAGACCTTGCCAGCCATGATTGGCTCACCCTAGAATTCCAGCAAGGAAAGAATACAGTGTTGGGACCTGAGAGTTGGAAATGGGCAAGGATCCTAGAGAGGCCAGCCCTGCTGTTGGTGTGAAGCATCTCCAAGATCGCCAGTTCCCACCTATGTGTAGACTTGACTAAGGTGGGTCTTAGGTTCTTCTGTGACCGAACCACCCTGCTATCAGGTGACTGGTGGTCCCTGACGGCATGCATACTTTGGTAAACTTCCTCAGACAGAAATTGAGCCGCTTCCGAATTAATGGACACCATATTCTGTGTATGCAGAGTCTAAAACCTGGACTCAGGAGTCTCAAATTCCGCTCTAGTTTACCAAGCAATTTTAGGCAATGATTTGAACACTAGAATGCTCAAATTAGAAGCAGGATACCAATTTGTTTCAGAGCCAATTCCAAATGAATCACCTCTCCCTAGAAGGCTGAGGAAGTTACAGAAAATAATCATGGCAACCGAAGGTCAGGCAGAAGTGAGAAATTGAATCAACTTCCCATCTCACCCAACACAGGGGCTTGAAACTTGAATTTTCCGTCTGGGTGTGACCTTGAGATTTTTCAGACCCTACTAGCCTGAAGTGGACTGACGTCTCTGCCCCTCCCGCCCCCCCCCACCCCAGTCTTTTTTGGGCACCTACTAGATGCAAACCTCTATGTGCTACAGAGCGAAACAAAGACACCTAAGACACATGGTCGACCTTGAAGAAGTCTGTCCAGCAGGAAGGATACAGATGATTAATCACCATGATGCAATGGAAAGGACTCCTAGCTCTTGCCTGAGACCTGCTCTTCTAGGGCGGGGTCTGGCTAGGCTAGATCTCAAGGATAGAAGAGCATATTAAACTGCTCTTAGGGCCGCCTGCCACCCACCCACCGGCAATCTTCTTCTAAGGAAGGCAGGCCCTTGACGCCCTCACCTCCAGCCCTGTGCATTTTGTTCCTACTCACTCACATATAGTGGTGGTGTGCTAACCAACATCTTAAGTATCTATCCTTGAGTGTCTTCTTAATCAGGCTTGAAGGGTGGGAAAGCTTCTATTTCCTGGCATCCAGAGGCCGCTGAAAGCAACTTTGACTTAGGACTTGAACCCTGGGGCCTTCCTGTGTGGCTTTGACCAGAACAAACCCTTTATGTTCCAGTTTCTTCATCTCTTAAACTCAGGAGCAGGGTCACAGAGGGGGCCTTAAAATTTCATGAGCGGCGATGATTGACAGCAACTTGCTTTTCCTTTAACATTTGGGAGTTTTATTTTGCTTTTGGGTAACTGAATTTCTGAGCATATCTGGAGAAAGATGAGAAGTGAGACCAGGCCTGGGTGCAGATTGTAGTGATAGAAGCTGAGTTTGCAATGGGAATAATGTATTAACAGAAGGAAAGGGGATGGGAGAGAGATGGAGAGGGAGGCAGAAGTGCAGTCTGCTGGAAGGGCCACTGTCCTTGGGAGTTGGAAATAAAAACTTTCATTGGTGCCACTGAATACCACAAGACAGAGGAATGTTGGAACAGCTGCTACCTAGCTATTCAAACCACCAAAATAGTGACTAGCCGTGGCTGTTCATGTTGGGTCGCCTCAGAGCTTGTAGAAAGATATGGTGGCAGGGACCTTTGGGCTATGAATAGAAGGGAGCCGGCAGGAACAGGAAAATCCCTGACTCACAATAAAACCAGAACCAGATGTGACCATGTACACAAGAGCCAGGAGCAGCCAGCACAGCATGCCCTGGCCCCCACCTGCTTTCAGCTGGGAGGAGTTTCCCAGGCATCTGATGTGGCTGACCTGGCTCCTGCGGTCCACACTCACGGTCTAGCTCTGTCATGCCTTCCCCATCAGCAGTTGCTGGGACTACTGATGCAGGCCACACAGAGGGGAAGGGCCTGCTGATTAAATTACCAAACCCTGTTAGAAAACAGGGCAACTCACTCCTAATAGAATTTTTATGTGTCTCGTGATCTTCAATGATTCCTGTGAGATTTTGAAATCTCCAGTGTGGTGCCAAGGGTAGCATCTTCCCTAGGGTACATTCTCCTGCAACAGCAGAACCCTCAAACACAGCTGTGTTCCCCGGGAAGGAAATGTGTTCTCTCGGAATAACAGAGCCTTTCTAATTTGTTTAAGAGCCACTGTGTTCCTGGGGTGGGAATGCAGAGAGAGGGGTTTCTTTAAGGAGGCATATGTGTGGGGATAAATGCGTAGGGTGGGTGTTCTCTGACACTACCATAGCTGAGTGTGTCTGTCACGCTATTGCTTATTTTATACAGTCCCACTCCTCCCTCGTTCTCTCTCAACACATTACAGATCCCAACACAGGATGTTTGCACTGGGAGAAGCTGACAAATGCCTGCTCCAGGGACTCAGCTGCCACCTCCCCGGCAACCTCTCCTGCCTCCAGAAATCACTTGGGGTTCACACAGTCAATGCTGTACTGCTGGACTTGGAGCATGACTTAGGCTGCAAAAGAATGTGCAGGGTTCTGCTGCATTTAAAACACCACCGGGTTACATGCAAGAGGCACTTCGCCTTGCAAGAAGGAAGAAGTTAAATGTGAAGACCAAACCAGACTTCAGGCCATTCTGGGATGTGTTTGTCACCCAGTGGTCTGAGGTGGCTTGTGTCACACCATTGCAGCACCTCCAGGTACCAGAAACAAATGAAGTTTTGTTTTCACTTCGAGCCATTTCTTCTCTCTCTAATGATATCATCCATGGAAGACGGAGACGCAACAAGAGGTGAATCATGCATCACTTTGCATCTCTTCTAGAATTACGTCAGCCCGAGAGCCCTGAGGAGCAGTGACAAAAGCCAAGAAGCCAAGAAGAGAAAGAGAAAAATGAGGGCCAGGCTTCGGAGGAAGGGAGCAGGTTCTTTTCCCATCTGCAGTGTTTTTCATGCTCCTCAGGCCACGCCCTACCTGCTACTCAGAAATCAAATAAGAAGAAAAAGAAAACTTTAAGGAGATATTTGCTTTGTACTTTTTGGTGGCGTTACCTTAAATGCTAACTATCCTATCTACATCCATCACTGATGAGAGCCAAAGTGATTGTCTGGTTAACAGTCAAGGCTCCCTCCCACTCCCAAGCAGTAGCCCCATCATCTTCATTGTCTTATGCCTTCGTCCGCTTTGTTCAGCAGAGGAAGTTGGCAGTGGGGAAATAATGAGAAATGCTAACTCTGTTGAACAGAAGAACAGTGGTCCATGCCGCTACCTGCTGGGACAGGGAAGGCCACAGCTGGGTGGGATGTGTACTTCCTGACCTCTGCCTGGACATTTAAAACTGTCATTCGATGATATATACCTGAGGTGTGCCGTGAGAAGGACGAGGGCTCAGCCAAGCCAGAATAGAAGATGAAAAGGTGTGGCCTGTGGCCTTAAGAAGACACTGAGTATTTTTTTTAAAAAATATTACCCACCCCCACCTCTTTGCTTGACTTATTGCTGAACCACTCCCATTACTAGGAAGAAAATTTCACCCTCCCTTCCTCTCCGAGTCCAGTGCATTCCAGCTTCCTTGGGCTCCTCGGGCCTAGCTGTTCAGAACATATTTATGAAGAAAACAAAGCAAAGTGGCCTCTGGACACTGGGGAAGGCCGGGAGTGAGATCCATTTCTGCAACACAGGAAAAGAGGCCCAAAAGGGCAAATGGAAGAATGACTGGCAGCAGGCAGTTTTGGCAGCATCGTAATCCCACTTACAGCTGATTGGGTGTAGCCCAACTAGAGACATCTGGCTGGAGCTCACAACAGAAACAAACACAGAAAGCATGAACACCCTGCAGCACACACCCCCACACCAAGCCAACAGCTCCTCTGCTTTGTTCCCTGATGGGTTCCCACTGGGCCAGGTTGGGCTGTAAGGGAAGGAAACAGGCTATTTGAGCTGCCTCCCCAATCCCCACCTGAGCCACGACTCACTTCTGGGTATCTGGAACCTCTAACTTTTCTATTTGCTTTTTCTTTTCCCCTAGCAAAAAACAAAGCAGATCCCACTTCACAGAGCCCCCTTTAGGGTGCTAGTTGGTCCCCAAAGCACCATAGCAGGCTGCAGAGAAAAAAAGATTATGTATTATGTTTATACTTGATCATTAGGCCAACCACAGGAGGTGGAAAAAAAAAACCAGAACATGGCAGTCACTCAGTAGACAGCTAGACCCCTCTAAAGAGCATGGACAATTGGGTTTACTCTGATCTCTCCAAAAATTAACTTGAAGAAAAATAGTCCATATGTCAGCATAGTGGCTCATATCTTTGATCCCAACACTTGAGAAGCAGAGGCAAGTAGATCTGAGTTCGAAGTCAGCCTCGTCTTATGAGGAGTTCCAGGCCAGGTAGGGGGTTACAGAGTGAGCCCCTGTGTTCAAAAGCAACAAACAAGCAAAACCCCACACATACAATGAGAATATGAAATATTCAGAAGGCCCCAGATATAACATCTTGATTATCTGATCCAAAAAGAAAACTCTAGAAGACGGGTAGTGTGGTTTCACCTTCTCCCTCTGGAAGCCCCATCAGAAGCACGCTAAGGATGGAGGCACACCCCCTACCACCGTACCGCCAATCATCCTCGGCAGCATTTTCCAGAGGCTGTTCTAACGACTTTTCCTCTTTATTCTCGCCCCACTGACATGCAAACAGAACCAAAACAATGCTGCTCAAAAAAATAACAAAATGTTTTATACACATTTCCGTATGTACAACTGAACAACATTTTACAGCTATCTTTTGCACAGCAAAAGATATATAAACATTCAGCTCTGAGATCACAGTTATGTACAAAAAAAAGTCAAAAATACTTCACAAAGGTGCAAAAATATCATCATGGAGTATGCTCTTTGGAACAGGAGGAAGGTGTGTATTTCTAGAGGAAAATTCCTTTTTTAAAAGGTATTAGATGTCTTTAACTGTAAACAAAACACAACTTTCATACCCTGCCCCTCACCCCAGTACAGTTATTTGAGAAATTTGGCAATCTTTAAAGAGTTTTGAGTCTGAGGTAAACAGCCCAAGCTCTCATATTCGAAAGAACTGGGGACAGGTAATCTGGAGCCATGAAAGCCTCCAATATTATGAGAATGACTTTGTTAATGAGATATTGATGACAGAGAGAGGCCTCCCAGTCAGGGGGTCTGGAGAGGAAGTTACCCCTCCTTCCCAAGCCCCAGCTGCCTCACAAACAGGAAACTGACCGCTGGGCACCTCTAGCCTGCCCTTGGCCTTTTCCAACTTCAGCCAGCTTTCCCTGTCCCACACCCTCACGGCCCCCTCACCTCCGAAGCAGGCCTGTCTGTCTCTCGTTTGTAGTTCTCTCTCCTTCCACATCCCCATACTCACAACCTGAACCACCTCAGAGCCCAAAGTGCTGGGGCAAGATGGGAGAGAAGCCCCTGGGAACTCCAAACCCAGGTCTGGCCCTCAGGTGCATAATTTTCCCTTTCCCGGAGGTTAGGGGGAACAGAACTACAGCTGGGGAGCCATTGTGGGGTGCCAGGCACATGGAGTTTTCTGGGATCTTAGCCGGAATAGGGCTCCTCTAGGCTGGTGCTGTCAGCAGGGCCGGATGGGCTGCCAGAGGTGGCAGAGGTGGCGTCCAGGCCTCCGCCCTCGATGGAGCTCTCACTGCCCGTGCTCTCGCCCGACAGCAGGCGTGTCACCCTTAAATCAGACTCCAGGGTGCGCACATCATTGCCAAAGCTAAGGTCGCCCAGGTCACTAATAAGTTGCGACAGCTGGGCCTTCATGTCCGAGGCACAGCCTGGCAGAGGAGGTGATGTCCCAGAGCTGGGGCCCAGCGAGACCCCGCTGCCCCCCAACGCCTCCTCGTGGCCATTCTCTAGTGGATCCAGCAAGTCCCCACATTCCAAGTGCATAGCCACCACCAGCGCCCTCTGTGCCTCAGCCTCTTCCTCTGCTGGATCCCCATCCCCCACACGGTCCTCTTCTTCCTCGTCCTCCTCCAGGCAGCCCTCGAGATGCTCCTCTTCTTCTTCCTCCTGCAGCTCCTCCTCCTGCTGTTCCCCAAGCAGGTCCTCGGTGATAGAGCCTAGCTTAGGAGCGCTACGACTGCGCTCCACCGGCGGCTTGTAACAGCAAGGTCCGTGCAAGAGCAGCTTACGCAGCGGCACTAGCGGGATGGTGTGTGCACCCACCAGCTCCTGCTGCTGGTGACGCGCGTCGTCCCGCCGCTTGAGACGCTTAAACTCTGCCAGAGCGTTGGCTGACGTCTGGTAGAGCAGCAGGGCCATGGCCTGAGCCTTCTCCGGCTTGGACACCAGCACTGCGTGGCAGCGTAGCATTACCGCCTTGTGCTTCAGCTCATGCCGGTACACCCAGGCAAAGACTTTGGGCAACCGCGAGTCTGCCACACAGTAGGTGACGCGGTGCAGCAGGTAGAGGTGGCCAGGGCGCCGCAGCGCTCGTTCCTCGGCGTGCACCATGCGGATGCCTTGCGCGCTCACCGTCAGCTTCATCTTCGTGCCTTGACGGCCTGCCTCACTCTTGCTCCATATCTTGCCCACCGCTAGGTCCGTGCAACCGTCGCCGCGCGCCTGGATAGTAGTCGCATTACCCAGGTAGAGCACAGTGTAAGTGGGGTCTTCACTGGTGATGTGCAGCTTCTTGCGCTTGGAGCGGAACATGCTGCCCACCCGGCTGAGCGCGCCTTCCGGGCAGGCCCTCGCCAAGGAGCTGAGCGCAGAGTAGTGCAGGCTCACAGCGTAGCCCTTAGGCTTGGACGCCTGCCGCGGCGGCGCCTCGGCCAGCAGCTCGAACTTGTGCTTCTTCCACGGCAGCATCTCCGGAGGACGCCCGGGAGCGTCTGGGCGGCGGCGGCCGAGCGCGGGGTGTGAGCCCCGCAGGGCCACCAACCCCGGCTGCGTTTGGCCCGGGCAAGCCCGGAAAATAAAACTCGAGCTGGGAGCACAGCCGGGACAGGGAGATGGAAGCAGGAGAGGCCAGATAGTGTTTGAGAACCCCGCAGCGGGTGGGGTAGAATCTTAGAAAGAAAAAAATAAACAACTTTGAGTGTGCAAGAGAGGTATACACGAGAGAGAGAGAGAGAGAGAGAGAGAGAGAGAGAGAGAGAGAGAGAGAGAGAGAGAGAGAGAGAGAGAGAGAGACTATGAATATATTACAGAAGCCTAGATGAGAAGGACCAGGACAAAAGTCTCAGACAAGCAACAAAATAAGAGAGAGCGGAGGAGCGGAAAATGATTTTAGAAAAAAATCATATGAGTGCGTGCAAATAAATAGAAGGGGGGGCTCGGCCAAAGCACCCGGGTTGGTGAGAGAATAAGCAGGAACTCTTCTTCAGCGAACGTGACACACACACAAGTCTTGGGCCAGGGCCAGGAGCCGCGGAAACTACAGCAGTGCGCCCAGGAGCCAGTGCACCCCACCCTCAGTGGGAGCCAGAGAGGGCGAGCCCCTCGGCTGAACTGGTCCCGGAATGAGCAGCTTGCCTCAAGTACGGTCCGAGTGGCCCGGCTGGCCGCGGGGGGCTAGGCACAGCAGTCCCGCGGCTCACTGCATCCTCGCTTCGAGGGGACGCCGGGGACTCGCGCTCGGCCGGCTTGGCCAGGGTAGCGCGGGGCTCCGAGGGCAGGACGCGCGCAGCGTCTGCTCTGGGGACTGCCGCTACCTCATTGCTTCCCTCCGGGGGTGTCCGACTCCGCTTCGGGGTTCTCGGCGGTCTGCAGCGCGCCCTCTGTGGTCATCCGCGTGGTGGCCGGCTTGCCCGCCTCACATCATTGCCGTCCGGGAGGGCGATCTCGGGTTAATATGGGCCGGCGCGAACCATTCGCAGCGCGGACAGGGGAGTAGAATCCATAGGGCTGCGACGCCGGACGTATTTCTGGCCTCTTAAAGGAACCCGGTTACAAACACTGGGCGAGGCAATGGAAGACTGGTCCAATTAGGCAATCCCGTCCCAAATTTACCAGCATCTCTTTTATCTATAGAAACCACAAAGACCTGGAGTTACCCGGTAGCAAAAGGAACTTTGACACTCCACCCTAGGCTAAATTGCAACTCCCTGAATAAATGTATGTCTAGATCGAAACTTCTGGAGGAGGTGGTGGAAGATGAGATTGTAGACGCTATTTTCCTGTACGAAAAGATTGGGAAATTTTTTTTTCCTTGTGTGACAACTTCAAGAGAATTTGCAGGGTCTGTTCTCTTTTATTCTTTAAAAATCGTCTATTAAAAACAAAACAAAACAAAAAACCCGAGAGCCAAGGCCTTAGTTGTTATTGTCTTGGTGCCATTTATCCACAGGTGAAGTGCGGGCCGTGAAGAGTGGGTGGTAGGGTAACTGGAGGGAACAATAGTGAACACAATAGTGAACAGTCGGTACGTTAAGGGCTTCCAGTTCCCACCGGCCCCTCGGAGTGTGAGGCACTTTTTTGAGATGTATGGAATTTCTAGGTAAGGCTGTGTTGCTGTTTGTTTATTAAATCACTAGTGCACTTTGGATGAGAAGTCTTAGGAAAATTCAAATGACATTTTTCATGCTTTTTTTTTTCATGTGCTAGCTAAACAATGTAGGGTTTGTTTGTTTACCCTTCTTTCTACTTTTTTCCCCTGTCCCTTGAGAAAGGATCTTGCTATCTAGATCAGGTTTGCTCAGAAATGTAGGCATGCATCAGCATCCCTGGCTCTGGAACAGGTACCTTTTAGTCACCGGCCAGCTTGCCCCTCTGCCAGTAAGTTATTTCTGGGCCCTTGAAACAACCGACTTGACACTAAGGGCCATTCAGACCAAGCAAAGTGACTTCTGTTTGATGAATGAGACATTCGAGTGAACAGAAGTAATTTTTGCTGGGCTAAATTCAGCCAGGAAAAAAAAAAAAAAAAAAAAACAAAGTCCTCTGAGAATCTGGGAGAAGAAAGAATTCACTGTGACTAAGAAAATCAAAAAGACTCACAGAGGAGTGATGTTTGAAAGATGATTTCACCAAACAGGAGGAAAATCGGAGGGCTTTCTGAGCGTAGAGGACGTACAGCCCGAACATGCAGGCATTTGTACAAGATACAATAGAGTCAATCATGGTAGCAATAAAAGAATGTTTCCCTATCAAAGAACTTTCCTGGTAATGGATTAAAAACTCTCCTATTCTCTGGAGCAGTGGTTCTCAACCTTCCTAAGGCTGCAACCCTTTAATGTAGTTTCTCATGCTGTGGTGACCCCCCACACACACACACAACCATAAAATCATTTTTGCTGCTACTTCATAGCTATAATTTTGCCACTGTTATAAATTGTAATGTAAATATCGGATAGGCAGGAAGGTCTTAGGTGACCCCTGTGAAGGGGTCATTCAACACCCACCCCCCAACAAGGGGTCATGACCCACAGGTTGAGAATTGCTGCTCAGGAAGAAGGAATGGCCCTTTCACGGCTGACTGGGCCTGTGAAGCCTCTTAACTAAGCTCTTAATGCCTTACTTGCTGGCTGTCTGATTGGGTTTTAGGGGCCGGGGCGGGAGGGGGGGATTCCAGACAGCTCTATGGAATGAACTAGAATGATAATAAACCATCAAGCCATCACTGCTTTTTCTTTTCTACTGAAATGGCTGGTATATAGGGCAGTGTCAATTATGATAACTTACAATCCAAAGAGCAAAACCATTCTAAAGGAAGCATCCCAACGTAGCCTCAGCTGAGTGGCCTTTTCCTCATCTATAATTCCAAAGTCTGAATTCTATTATTTAAAGTTAATATTTCCACGTGGCTGGGATGTCTGAGGGCCAGAAGGACTTGTGGGGGGAGGAAGAAGGGGACCAAGACCGGTCTCACAGCCCTGGAGGCACAGCCATGAGCTACACATGGTGACCCAGAAACCAGAGAGGAATGATAATAAGGAAGCATCCCCTGGCTACCACAACTCTTGGTGGCAGCCAGCGTGCCAGTGTCAGATGTACAGGCTGTGTCGTGCCTAACCACCTATTTAATGAGCTTCTTTCGACCTTGGAAGAACAGAAGGGTTCTAGGTAAATGAGAACATCCCATGTGTGAATCATGTCCAGGGCTTGTGCTCTTAACCCAGGAGGGAAACCTGGCTATCTCCTCCAGGCCTGGACCTGAGCCAGCCTCTGGGGGCTGCCTACCTTGTCTTCTGGAGAACCTGGCCACCTTTGCTGAAAGCATGGATCACAAACAGGCTACACCTCCGTAGTGGGAGACAGGCAAGAGGAGACAGGCAAGCGTACATAGGAGATCCAGGGCAGCTCTGGGAGAGAACCTCCCAGAGTCCATTGAAAAACTGGTTAGACACTACGGCTGTACTTTTAATGACACTACTCCACCTACTGGTGGCAGACCAAAGTGCCACGGGGTGAGGTTGTTTCTCATAAAACTGGACAAGTCTGTGATTGAATCGATAGAGCCAAGGCACGTCTGAAAGGAAGTGGTGCCAGCAGGACTGCCAAGCTCTCATTTGGCACCTGAGAATCAGCCTTTTATCTCCTAGAGGGCTTTTGGACTGGCTCTCTGTCCACCTTGTGTTTTACATAACGTTCCTCCATCTCTACCCTCCTCCCCTGATGAAGAACCCACTAAATCGACATTGACTTCAGGGGAGACAATGGTAAATCTGGAATCTTCAAGTCCTTCGAAAATATTTGTTGCGTGTCTGCTGTGGTGATGATGTTGCTGGGGACAAAGCAATAAAGATGCCTGGGGTGTTTGCTTTCCTGGGAGTGATAGTCCATGGATAACCAACACCAAGGAATAAAGTACCAGCTAGTGATGTCGCTGGTGAACAGGTGGCGGGACTAGGAGTCAAAGTGGCTTCTTTCAAAACAGGAACAGTGATAGCCTGAGGGAGCCAGGCACTCAAAGGGATGAGATGAACACTGGCCTGCACCAGCCAGGGAAGTCAGCATGTGCGGCTATTGAGCACCCAGAGGTAGTTGGGCTCAAGTTGAAGTAAGCCACAAGCATGCGTTTGATGATTTAGTAAGAAAAAAAGTTGTGATGATTTTATGTGAATTTTATGCTGAATAATAATATGTAGGCTACAGTGAGTTATACTGAATGCATTGCACTGAGATTAGTTCTGCCTGTTCCCTTTCCTTCCTTACTGTGGCTGTAGGATTACACACAGGCAGTGTTGTCCTAAGCAAAAGGCATGGCTAAGGTTTTGTAATGAGCTAAACCGGCTGGAGGACTTCCAAGCTTCTTCGTCCCACTCCGTGATCCTAACCTCTTACTCTTCCAGCCCTTTGTCCTTGATTCCTGTCACATCGGTTTTCAACCTTCTTGGGGTCACCAGCACCTACACTAGCATTAACGAGAGGACATTGAGTTGTTGGAGGCGCCGCCCTTAGAAGAGGTCATCAGAGTTTGTGTGGGACCCCAGCTAATTTCCACCATAGAGAATTGCTATGAAAGAGAAAGCCTGGCCCTCGGACCCTTTCGCAGCTTCGTGTCTCACCACATGCTTGCTCCGCCGTGTGTAGGCTCTCACGTGTGCCATCTGCCATGATATGATGCAGCCAATGGACTTCTTGGCAGAGCTAGTGCCATGTTGTTTAGGTTTGGGCTTCCTAAACTGTGGGCTCAATAAACCATTTTCTTTATGAGTAGTTAGCTTTGTGCGCTTTGTTTTAGCAATGGGACACAGGTTCATCCTCTTGGAAGATGTCCCTCCACATACGGTTGTGTTTCTAGTGCAACCAACCAGAGCTGAACTGATGCTTCCCCAACAAAAGGGAAGCAGTTAGAGAGGCTTGGACTGAGTCCCAACCCAACTAACTACAAACAGCACATCTATGCGCGTGCCCACCTCTTTCCTAATGGTTCAACCATCTCTCTTCTTTTGAGCCTGTCTCCTTCACCATGGCTCTGGGCTTGTATCTCTTCCTAGATTTAACCCTCAAAGTGGATTCCCGCCAACTCCAGGCACAGCACCCCAGCACAACACAATAAGCGTTCTGATGTCGGGCCCCTACCTAGCTGCCGAGCCTCCTTCACCTTTCCTGGCATCATAATCTGTGCTAAGGGATGAAGGATGGCCTGGCCTTCCTCTTGGGCACCTAAGGCTGCTTCTTCTGTTTCTTACATTGCTTAGATGGTGCCATCTAATTGAAATAACTTGTGTCACTTCTCCTGGCTGATCCCTAGTTTGTCTGTCCTCCTCTACAGCCCTCCCCTTCCCCTTCCTCCTCTATCTTTCTCCCTCCTCCTTTTCTTCTATGTTGGGAACTAACCTAAGGGCCATGCTATGCAGAAGCCGGACCACTGTGTTTCAGCTCCAGCCCTGGTACCCATTATCTCAGAAAATGAGCTGGTTTCCTGGTTTCTTCTCCAGGAAACATTCCATGTCTACCCGCCTCCTCAACTTTACTCGTGTTCTTGGTTATAGCTCTTGTCTGGCTAACAGCATTGTCTTGGTGACTTTCCACTTTTCCCAACTCGGCTGTGAGCTCCTTTAGGGGGTAACTGCATTTTAGCCACTGCAATCTCTTTGACTCCTAGCTCGGGCCTGCCGCCAGTGTACGGTCAATGTGTGGCATGTGAAATGGACACGAGCCACGTGAATATTGTCACAGTAACAGCTGACAACACGTGAAGTAGAGAGCCCTTCACCGTAATCTGGTCAAGTCTCTCTGGTTTTATGACGTAACTGAGGCCCAGAGAGTGTATGTGCATGGCCAGAGCTGGGGCTCCCATATGATTTAAATCTTAATTTCAGCCCCTTGCTTCTGCTACCTATACAGCCACGGCTTTGAAACAAATATGTGTATAGATTCCATTCACTACACTCAGTGAAAGGCTATGCTTTGGGGCTCTCTGGTTCATTTCATCAGCGAGGCCCAGGCAGCCCACGCGAGCCAAACAGTGCTCTCCATTCACTGTCCCATAGTGTGCACCTTTAATCCTAGCACTCAGGAAGCAGAGGTTTCAGGATCTCTGTGAGCAAGGCTAGCCTGGTCTATAGCGAGAGTTCCTTCCAGGACAGTCAGAGGTACATAGTGAGACCCTGTCTCAAAAACAAAACAAAAGATTACAGTTAGGTTTATGACAGTGTGATAGCCATGGAATTCCTGTTCTGTTTACTGATTTTGACCTCTTCAGTATATTTTTAGCTTCAAAAAACATACCTGCCCAGTTCCATTTCTCAGGAAATATTCAAAATAACAGTGAGGCTCACTGAAAATGGAGATGGTTGCTAAGTAAACCTGTGTTTTACTTGCCTTTTGTTTTTTTACATGTGGACTTGGCACACCTTTAGCTAGGTCATGTCAAGAACTAACGACATAATAGCAATTCAATGTAAAGATTAATTCAGATGGCTTCTACATGCTTCATACTGGGAGACAGATGTGATCACATCCCTTTGGGGATTCATAGCTCCATATTCAGTGATCTGGAGAGAGATGGAAGAGGTGGCTAAAAGCCTAGGCGATGAATCACAAATGCCAATGCCCGATCTGAGGGGATCACACTAAGTACTCTGGGAACTCCCTGGTGAACTTCTGGTGAACACTGAAGAGATCGGGATCTCCTTCATGAAGCCTCGTCTTGGAGGGCAGGGCACTTCACGTAAAGCACTGGAGGACGGGCAGATTGCTACAGAGGGAGAAGTCCAAAGGGGACAAATGACTCATGTCAAAGGTAGTTTGCACAGAGCATGAAATGACAGGCATGAAAGCGGAGATCTTGGGTGTATTGAGCATGTTTCTGTGTCTGGCCCTTCCAAACGTTTCCTCTTCCTAGGAGTGTTATGAGGTCTGCTCCAGTCCCTTGATTTCACAGAGGGGAAGACCTGGTTTTGAAGGACTTGAGAACAGCTTGCTCTGGGCCCTTCATTGTATCAGATATGCTCTCTGGGGATCTGACCATAGCATTTCCCTGGGTCAGTGCCTCTGGTGACTCCTTGATGGAAGAGGCCTCCATCTGTAACAAGTTTTTCTCTGTCCCACCAGCCAGCTCTCAAATAATGACATGGAGACTTATTATTAATTATGAAAGCTTGGTCTTAGCTTAGGCTTGTTTTAATCTAGCTCTGTAGCTTAAATTAACCCATTTCTATCGATCTACGTTCTGTTATGTATCCCCATCCTGCTTCTTCCGTGTGTCCTAGTGTCTTTGTCACACCTAGATTCTCTCTCTCTCTCTCTCTCTCTCTCTCTCTCTCTCTCTTCCCCCCCCCGGAAGTCCCGCCTACATGTTCTGCCTAGCTATTGGGCATTCAGCTCTTTATTAAACCAATCACAGAAATATATCTTCACACAGTGTACAAATATCCCTCAGCATTCATCTGTCACTTAAGGTCCTCAGGAGATAAACTCCGGCTCAACTTAAACACACACACGCACACACACAAAACCACTGACTTTGGCCATCTTGGAAAGGTCCTAATCCCCAGTACCTTTGCAAGTGATCTTACTTGAAAGAGTGTCTTTGCAAATATACTCACAGGAAGGTGAACTTACAATGATTAGAGGGGCCCTGCAGCAGTGACTAACCTCCAAATCCCCACTGCCTGTGAATGTGGTCTTTAGCATCTTTTTGAGGAATGCCTCTGAATTCAAAACCCCCGGTCTTAGAGTTTCTGTTGCTGTGATGAAACGCCATGACCCATGACTAAAGCAAATGTGGGAGGGAAGGGTCCTTTTTGTTTACACTTCGACACTGCATTCATTACTGAAAGAAGACAGGGCAGGAACTCAGACAGGGCAGGAACCTGGGGACAGGAACTGATACAGAGGCCATGGAGGGGTGCTGGCTGTTGACTTGTGCCTCAGTTCATATGGAACCCAGGATCACTTGCTCAGGATTGGCACCCCCACAATGGGCTGGGCCTTCCCACATCAATCACTAAGAAAATGTCCTACATGGCCGGGCGGTGGTGGCGCACGCCTTTAATCCCAGCACTCGGGAGGCAGAGGCAGGCGGATCTCTGGGAGTTCGAGGCCAGCCTGGTCTACAAGAGCTAGTTCCAGGACAGGAACCAAAAGCTACGGAGAAACCCTGTCTTGAAAAAGAAAAAAGAAAAAAGAAAATGTCCTACAGACTTGCTTACAAGCCTGATCTCATGGAAGAATTTTCTCAATTGAAGTGCCCTTCTTCTCAGATGATTCTAGATAAAGAAGGCAAGATGTGGCCTTTTCAATTTACATGGCCAAAGCACTGCCCTGTTGTTGCGAGCCCAGGGGCTTTTTCAGAGGCTGCCTATATGTATTTGCTGTTTTAGACACTGGGGTAAATCACGGGGCAGAATGAAGAGGAAGGGTACCTACCAGGGTTTGGAGGCCGCTGAGCCCCTTCCACACCTACTCTTGGCATCCTGGAGCCACTGATTTTGAGCAAGTTCCGACCCATTTAAATCTCAAACTGTAACTCTGGTCTCTACATGTATTCTGGTTCTGTGGGTCTTGCATCCACTTAGAACAAACTCCTTTCCTTGCTGTATGAATAGAAATTGCCATGAATAGAAATGGTCCCTGCGTGCTGGCCTACAACATAGATCTACAGCATCACCAATGATAGTATATTTAGGGTTATTTAAGAGGAGAAGTCATCGAGACGAAAAGAAAATACTGGTCTGTGGGGGTGGTGAAATAGGATCTACCTGGTGGTTCAGTTCATGGCTCCATTGCTGATTTGAGCTACGTAGCCCCTGGATGCTTGCTACTAAAATATACATTTACCAAGCTCGTGGGAACTCACCAACTCTAGACTGACAGCTGTATAGCCTACAAGGGACCGAAGTAGGCCCTCTGCATCGGGGAGACAGTTTTATAGCTAGGTCTATCTGAGGGACCCTGGCAGTGGGACCGGGATCTATCCCTGGTGCATGAACTAACTTTTTGGAGCCCATTCCCTATGCTGGGACACCATGCTCTGCACTCGATGCAGGGGGGAGGGGCTTGGTCCTGCCTCTACTCAATGAGCCAGGCTTTGTTGACTCCCCATGGGAGCCCTTACCCTTTGGGAGGAGTGGATGGGGGAGTAGTCTGGGGAAGGAGGTGGGGATGGGGTGGCTGCAGGAGAAGGGGTGGGAGGGGCAATGTGGTTGGAATGTAAAATGAATAAAGAATAAAAATAAAATGCACACTCGTTCAGTCAGGACCTTGTCCAGTGCTGACTCTCAAAAGCTAGTGGTCCACAAATGGATGGGGGAAATAAGTGACTGCGTGGGAACAACCTCGCACTTTCTATCCGTAAACTTTTGATTTGGTTATCACTAAATCTCTATCTAGAGC
The DNA here is from genome assembly GCF_950005125.1 of Chionomys nivalis. Classification (NCBI taxonomy): domain Eukaryota; kingdom Metazoa; phylum Chordata; class Mammalia; order Rodentia; family Cricetidae; genus Chionomys; species Chionomys nivalis. The sequence continues at coordinate 63,954,891 of NC_080088.1, forward strand.
ATTTAACTTTGATTAAATTTTTTGACAACTTTTACCACCCTTAGATGCAAAACAACAGTGATGCCCGTTCTTACCTGGCTGTTGTAAAGGGAAGAGTTAGTTTTAAAGTCATTTGTGAGAAGACCATAGATACTTCACATGTAAGAGTTGAGTTTTTAGGAACCGATAGGTGTAAGGGCTGACAAGACAGCTCAGGAGGTAAAGGCATTCGCTGCACATGTGGTGACCTGAATTCAATCCTCAGAACTTTCGTGAAGGGGGAAGGAAAAACCTACTCCACAAAGTGGTCCTCTACCCACTACAGGAGTGCCATGCCACACACATGCATGTACACACCACCCACACACACTAGCAATAAATGTTTTAGGTTATTTTTTAGATCCATAGGCATACATACAATTCACAGGGGATCCTATAGCTGATATATACTATATATGCTATATATACTATATATAGTGTATCCTATAGCCTAGGAGATATAACCAAAACAAGAATCTCTTGATACTTTTCCATGCTTGTACCACTTACACAAGCAGGCAATCAATGTTTAATTGCAATGACTCAGTCATCAATAAGAACCACCAATAAATGTCTGCAAAATTATTTAAACTCACTGGCATGTGAGAATCCGCCCATTTCCAACCAAGATAAACTGAGAACAACAGATAATAGGAGGGAATTTCCCTCCTGATTCATTGACACTTTGCAAAGATGAGCAGGCGTAAGTTTCAAAACTCTCGGGCTTACGCAAACTGCTTTGCTGTTCCTGAACGAGAAGTGTAGAAAGTGAGCAATGGAAGGACGGCACTCTAGGCTGGCCGTGGAAAATGTCAGCCACTGACACATTTTGGACAAACAGGTGATAAAACTAAAATAGAAGCCAATCGGCTTTCCTGCTCCCTCCCCTGACAGATGTGAGAGGCAGAAGCTCAGCAGTGTGGAGCCAGATTGCTGAAAGCTCTTCCCAGATTTCTTTCTGGGTGTGAGTACCGGGACTTGTAACTACATTTGTTCAGATGAGGTAAATCACCTATTATGCAACACCATGACCGAGGAGCACTCCCTGCGCTGCTATTTGGAAGGTAGATACAGGCTTCCAACCCCAAATCAATGCAACCTTCTCCAGGAATCAGCCTCTCAGAAAATCCTGGTTTCCATGGAAGAGCTTAGGTCTGGGAATTGGGACGATCTAGCAAGTCTTCAGATGGAAGTCTGGTAGTGGAGCATTTCCGGTGGCATGACAAAGCAATGGTGGGCGTTTGGCTGGGCTGTGTTGTTCCCTACAGTGTGTGGGTGGAAAGCTCCTGCAGTTAGAGGGCAGGGACCTGGGCTGATTCATCCCACAACCCCCTCCTTCTGGCGGCAGCCAGCACCTTGTTCAATCCTTCATCACCCTGATCTCCTCTTCTTTCATACTTGCACTTTGTTCCTTTGGATCTGGGTCCTGTTCTCTTGCCTCATCAACACCCTCAATTACTTACCTCTTTGCCCTTGTTCCTGAGCAATTATCTAGCTGGGTTCTCATTTATATTGATCATTTGGTCTGTATGGGCCGGGGGGGGGAGGGGGGAGGTAATTCAGCTGTGCCAAACTGGTATCTCCACAAACTACTGAATAACAATCTTGCAGAATTATTTCGTTTGTTACATTTGAAGGACAAAAATTATAGCCACCATTCTGATTGTTTTGTTTTAATACAGGGTCTCATGATTAATAGTCCTGGCTGGCCTGGTATTCTCCATGCAGACTAGGCTGTTCTTGAACTCATTGAGATTGCTCTCTCTCTCTCTCTCTCTCTCTCTCTCTCTCTCTCTCTCTCTCTCTGCCTACAAGTGCTGGGATTGAAGGCATACACCACATTTAAGACATGACAACCATTCTTCTTCCTATTAACCAGACAAGAAAACTGAGACTTGCATTTCTGAGCATTGTGTTGTAGGGTGCAGGGTTCTTAGAAAAGGCTGCGCTTTATTGTTCGTCAGTTTAGAATAGTTGCTGCTAATTAATCTTACAATGTGGATGCTCTTTGACATTCCCCAACAAATCTTGATTAAATTTTCACTTTGGCTTATTCTCTCAAAATATTTTAGAGCCCTTAAGAGAGTGGCATTAGGACAGGCGAGGTAGTTCAGCCGTTAAAAAGCTAGACTCACAACCAAACATCTAAGAGTGACGTTAGAAACCCGAAGCGGCTGGCTGGGCACGGCGGTAAATGCCTATAATCCCAATCACCTGGAAGTAAGAAGCAGGAAGATTTGAGTTTGAGGCTAACCTAGATTATGAAGCGTGAATCTGTCTTAAACAAAAAAACCAAGAGTGTTCGCTTTTTCAAAAGCTCTGGAAAAGGAAACTAAAGTGAAGCATTGAGTTACTGGCTGAACTCTAGGAATGAGATGACCATTTTCTCCGCACTGTCTATTATTGTTGCCTTTGTTGCCGTCTATAATCTTTTTCATTTCCCTGAGTTAGGGTGATCTTTAACAATGCCAGGGGCTCTCGCTAATTCTATCCAGGTGTCTTCTCCCTACCTTCTTGATGGAGATTGTGTTCAGAGATTTTACAGTCATGCTTCTAAAATGGGGATGGAGAAATCACGTTCTTCTCAGAGAAAAGCATTCCTTCTCTGGTGTGTTAGTGCTGCCTTTCCCAGTGCCTTCCAAACCACTACTGGGTTTGTCAGCTCCCCGAAGTTCTCTCCAGTTAAGGAATGTCCAGTGGAGATACAGCACACAAAAAGGAGGTGACAAAGAGTCAGAAGTGGGCGAGTGGTGTGGCCCCAGTTCTGCCTGCTGCTAACTTGCTGTGAATGACCTCCCGTTAGTTCACTGAAGTGACTTCATCGGCACCAGAAAGGAATGGGCTGCTCTTGCTACTTAAAGTGTGGTCTGTGAGCCTTTCGCATCCTTGTTATCTGGAAACTAGTTAGAATCAGAGACCCTGACCCAGCACTTATCAGTCAACCTGTTAAGGAGATTTCTGTGTTCATTAAAGTTGGAAAAGTACTAGCCTTCTTGCCGGGCGGTGGTGGCGCACGCCTTTAGTCCCAGCACTCGGGAGGCAGAGGCAGGCGGATCTCTGTGAGTTCGAGGCCAGCCTGGTCTACAAAGGGAGTTCCAGGACAGGCTCCAAAGCTACAGAGAAACCCTGTCTCGAAAAACCAAAAAAAAAAAAAAAAAAAAAAAAAAAAGTACTAGGCTTCTTGATTCTTATGAATTTTCTTAATTATTTTAACTGACAAATACAGTCATATTTTAATGTTAGACATAGCTCAGTCAAGCAAGTTAACACAATGAATTACCTTGATCCTATGACTTCTACAATACATGTTAATCCCAAGTCCCCTCAATTATGTATGGAAAAGTAACAAGACTTCATTTGATACGTGACACTGCATACCTTTGATCTATAGCCAGTGCAAACACCTGTCAGAGCAGCACATTGTAGTGATCTCCCTAGCAATGAGGGAGTCCTGCACGCACGTAGCGATAAACTGATGGGCGGGGAGGAACGGGGGGGGGGGGGTGGAGAGGTAGCTGGAGACAGGGTTTCTTCTCAGCCTCCCAAGTGCTGGGATTAAAGGTGTATGTCACCATGCCTGGCTTAACTGACTTTTTATATTCCCATTATAAGGATAGATGACGACTGGTGGAGGCCACTAAATATCTATTAGTGGAGCCAGCTCACTATTTTCGCTTTAATTTTAATGATAGGAAAATACTGATACAACTCTCATTGAAACGGGTAAATATATTTGCTCTTCAGAAAGCAGAAGGATGCTGTCGGCTTTCGTTCTCGTCTTTCAAGTTCTGGAAATGCTTTTCCACTGCTCATTTCAAAAGCTCACGGAGGCGGGAACTTTTCTCCCTGCTTCACAGCTATAGAATGCTAGGAAAACAAAAACTAATTTAATTGCTGGGCGAAAAAGCAGCCACAGAAGCCTCCTGCCACCTAGAGTCACAGAGGCACCCTACACCCGAGTCCCTTCCTCCTCCAGACGAAAGCAGCACCAGGGAAGGTGGAGTTAGTACTGTGAACCGGAGCGGGCATAGTTTCCAGTTGTCCCAGTTTCCCACCGATCTTTAAACACTGACGTACAAGTCTGGAATGTACCATTCTCTTAAGTAGGTCGGCCCATCCAAAATTGAATAAGAAAGTCCCCAGAGCAATTTCAACATTTCTTCTCTATAATATTTTCAAACTCGATATCTACCAAAATCATTCTGAAACAAGTCTAAAAGTCTTTCCACTCCCCCAGCTCAACTTTGGACCAGAGCTACTTGGACTCGCTCATACGTCACTTCCTGATATAGAGCCGGGGAAACCGGAAGCCACACGCGCCGTGAGGAGGGTGTTCGTACCACTGTGGAGTTGTTATGGGCCGGAGGAGAGCGCAGGGTAGCGGGTCTCTGGGCCGGGTACTTATCCGGCATCAGACTCAGCGAAACCGCAGCCACCGTCATACTGACTCTTGGGTAAGAAAATCCTTACTATCCGTATCCTTTCCGTCTCGTTCTGGAAGCCTCCACGCTACAAAAGTCAAAGCAGAGTCACGCCGAACAGGATTTCGAAGCGGGTCCCAGCAAGGCACAGAGAGGCTAGCGTGTGATGAGATGGGAATGAGAACGTATACAGGCTTTCATGTCGGAATGCTTGCCTGTGTTTGATCTTTGCTCTAGAAGCCGTGGGCGCTCTTGGAAAACTCTAAAGAGAAAATAATTTGTTATCTCCGTACGCAGCCCAAGGTTGGCCTGGGACTCCCTTCCTCGGTACTGGGATTACAAGACTGGATGGATCTTTAAACGTTCCGATTTTAATTATCCAGAGAATCGATTCTCTAGAAGTGGTTTCATCAGAAAAACAAATAAATTCTATCCCACCTTTCCCTTCTGTTTCCTCCTTGGGGTTGAGCTCATGGAGTTAACATTGTCTCTGGGAGTTTGGGGAAGAATGTAGTAAGGAGCCTTAAAATGAAATGAAAACCGGGCGGTGGTGGCGCAGGCCTTTAATCCCAGCACCCGGGAGGCAAAGGCAGGTGGATCTCTGTGAGTTTGAGGCCAGCCTGGTCCACAAGAGCTAGTTCCAGGATAGGCTACAAAGAAACACTGTCTCGAAAAACCACACACACACACACACACACAGAGAGAGAGAGAGAGAGAGAGAGAGAGAGAGAGAGAGAAAATATAGAGAGAAAATATAGAGATTACTTTAATCGCAGCATCAGGAGGCAGAGATAGGCAGATCTCTGAGTTTTAAGGCCAGCCTGGTCTACATAATGAATTGAAGGCCCACCATGGCTACTGTCTTTAAAAAAAAATAAATGAAGTGGTTGATTTTTGTTTATTGTTCTAGTTGTCACTTTTATTCTCCAGAATATTCGAAAAAAATTGGAGTTTTCATTAAGATCTTGTGCTTGAATTTGTTTGTCCCCGGTGCTAATTTGACCGCATGTCTTTCACACTATCCCACTTTTCAACCAATCAGTCTTAGGAATACACACAGGCTTCTCATTATTCAAGTGTGGACATTGATTGGAGGTCATTTAACTGACCTCGTGGTAACTTTTTATTGTAGTACCCTTTGGGAATTTGTGGAGTGGTTGAATCTAAATGTTAAAAAAAAAAATTCTAATTCGTATCCTGATTTTTATTAATTCTAAGCTTTTGATTTTAATTTCTTTTTTTAACTGTTTGCACATGTGTTTAATCATTTAACAGGATGGTATTGTATCTGGGTTGTATGAGAAAATAAACTTCATCGTGTGCACCTAGATCTTTTTTTTAAAAAAAAAATTTATTTATTATGTATACAATATTCTGTCTGTGTGCATATCTGCAGGCCAGAAGAGGGCACCAGACCTCTTTACAGATGGTTGTGAGCCACCATGTGTTGCCAGGAATTGAACTCAGACCTTTGGGAGAGCAACCACTGAGCCATCTCTCCAGCCTGCACCTAGATCTTTTTAATGATCATCCCAGCCAATCCAGTCTTCCAGCCCTTGGGAGTTTTGGGATGCAGGAGACTAAGGGAAAGTGGGGAGTAGATCTCTACACAATTCAGGATGGCACTTAGACCTGTGGCCTCTGTATCTCCCACTCGTGTGACGACAGCGTGCACCACGATGCTCGGTTTAAAATATCCCTTCTCATAAGTCCCTATGGAAACTTTTTGCGACTGGCTAGCAGAGTCAAGATAGTCAGGATTCAAGTTCTACCTCTCTACTGTAGGCAAATATTTTACCTACTTAAACCTCAGCTTTCAAGACAGGGTTTCCCTGTGGTTTTGGAGCCTGTCCTGGAACTAGCTCTTGTAGACCACGCTGGTCTCGAACTCACAGAGATCCGCCTGCCTCTGCCTCCCAAGTGCTGGGATTAAAGGCGTGCGCCACCACCGCCCGGCAAACCTCAGCTTTCTAAATAGTAAAATTCACTTCCAGAGAGTCAGAGATGGAATGGAATGGTGTCAGGGAAGTGCCCTTGCTGAGGTAAGGAAGTGTTCGTTTAAATATTTGATCTGGGGTTTTGCATTGCTGGATAGCAACTGTCACTGACAGCAAAGGGCAAGTGTCCTACTGAGGTGTGGCCCAGCCTACCTAGTGTTTGTTATTCGTAGTGAACATTCTAGAAGAGGCAAAGCACCCCAGGACACAGACCAGTACCGGGAAAGTTTAGAGCTGTTCGATGCCAAGAGAGAGGAGAGCTGCTTCAGTCTGTGCCGTGTTTCATTTGTAGCTGCACACGAGTGAACTCAACGACGGCTATGACTGGGGCCGGCTCAATCTCCAGTCGGTGACAGAACAGAGCTCCCTCGACGACTTCCTCGCCACTGCAGAGCTCGCAGGGACTGAGTTCGTGGCTGGTAAGTGGCTCATCCACCTGGTGCCTGCGACACTGGTCACTGCCGTCTGCTCCCGTCATGTGAACAGGCTTTCCTGGTCACTGCCGTCTTGTTCCCATCATGTGAACAGGCTTTCCTTAATCCAGAAGCGGGGTGGGAAAGTTCCACGCGTGAAAGGCAGAGTCCACACTGGTTTTTAAATTCAGCTCTAAAAAACACTTCAGATGTCAGGTGTGGTGGCGCACACCTTTAACCCCAGAACTCTGGAGGCAGAAGCAGGTGGATCTCTATGAATTCCAGGCCAACTAAGGTTATGCCATAAGACTGTCTCAGAAACAGAGCAGAAGCCCTTCAGATTGTACATCGTCATATCAAGTGCAAAACATATCCTTGCTGCTGCCAGGCACCTTGTACATACTCCCTGCTCTGTGTGTGTGTGTGTGTGTGTGTGTGTGTGTGTGTGTGTTCGTGTTTGTGTTCTAAGCACTTAAAAGAGTAACTGATAAATAGTATTGTAAGTTATTTCTCTTACTGTTATGAATGGCAGGCTGCTTAGCAAGTCATTCATTTGTTCAAAATGCCTTTATTTAGCACCAGCTACTCTCAAACATTGACCTGGCTACTCAGAAATTTTAACAGAATTTATCTGTTAAAAGATAAATTTTTTTCTTTAAAATGTTCTTTTATATGTTTTGAAAGAAGTCTATAGAAAACAATGGGCCGTAAAAGATGGAGCTCATGATAGCTTCTATCTGACAGAAGATTGCTAAGTAGGTAATAGGACAGGAGATAGCCATTCACAGTAGTACACACTTGTAATCCCAGCACTTTGGTGAGCTAATGCAGGATTTCCCTAAGTTTGAGGCCAGCTTGGGCTACATAGCAAAACCCTATCTTCAAACAAAAATCAAAACAGGTAGTGAGAGCAACCAGACAAGTTGTGAAACAGCAGTCAGTCTGCTTTGTTCAGAAATTGTTAGGGGTTTGGTGTTGCTGGTCAGGGACAAGCGGTATGAGCACAGACACCAGGGGGTGGGCAAGGGCCAGTTTCCAGGGAGGATAAAAGTTTCACCACGTGCCTTTCACCCCAGAATGCAGAAGAATGTCACTAAGTTTGAGGCTAGCCTGATCTACATACTGAATTCCAGATTATCCAAGGTTGTGAGACCTTGTCTTTAGAAGGGGGGGGGCAGTGAAGGGTCCCTTTATAGGTGTTTTAAGTAATAACGTGGTTTCAGATGTCGTTTTCTTTTTCTTTCTTTTTTTTGTTTGTTTTTTTTTGGGTTTTTTTGTTTGTTTGTTTTTTGGATTTTTGAGACAGGGTTTATCCATAGCTTTTGGTTCCTGTCCTGGAACTAGCTCTTGTAGACCAGGCTGGCCTCGCCGCCTGCCTCTGCCTCCCTCCCGAGTGCTGGGATTAAAGGTGTGCGGCACCACTGCCCAGCTGTCATTTTCTATTGTGTTTTGTTGGCGGGGGGTGGGCAGGATTTATTTTGATTGGGGGTTTTTTTTGTATTGGTGGGGCAGTAGTCATGTTCCTACCTCCTAACTTCATACAGTTGTGGTACACAATGTGTCCTAATCTTCACACACAGTGTATAGGTAGTGGCTTTCAGGCTGACCGACAGATCCATCACTACACGTGGTTCTTTTGTGTGTGGTAAGGTAGTCTACTGTAGGTTTCAAGTGGACAATACACTGTTCCTAGGTGAGGTCACCATGCTGGCCATGAGCTGTCTGGAGCTCCTCCTTCCTCATTCATTCGCACTCTGATGATCTTCCTCCTGTTTCTTCCCCATAATACCATCCACTCCTGCTTCTACATCTCCACCTTTTCAGTTGTACATCTTGTGAGGTCCCTGTTGCTCTTTGCCTGGCTTATTTCCATTGGTGTAATGCTCATCCACAGTATTAAACATGGCGAGATTATCTGTCTGTTAGGGCTGAGAAGTCCTCTTTTGTACATGTGTACAGTTTGTTCCTCAGTACAATCAATTGTCCCTTAAAACCTGTAGAAATAGTTACAGCATACTCACCCCACCCCACCCCCATTACACAGGTTCTTAATTGCCTTATATAAAATGTCAACATTTTATAGAACCTCTACATAGTGTCCCGTGTGGAGTGTGCATGTGTGTGTGGAGGGGAGAGGTGTCTGGATGTTTCACTGCATGTCTATCTGCACCAGATCTGTGCATGGACATCTCAGCCCTTATTTATTTCTTTTACTTTTTTTTTTTAAATAAAGATATGGTTCTCACTATAGTAGAAGCCAGCCTTGAGCTTGCTGTGTAACACAGTCTTACCCCAAGCTTGTGATCCTCCTGTCTCACCATCCTAAGTGCTGGGATTATAAGCATGTGCCACCACTTGGCCCTATATTTAATTTTTTGAGGAACCTTTTTTCTGTTTTCCATAACTGTTGTACAAGGCTTCAGTGTTCTAAAAGTTGACTGGTGGTTTTAAGGAAGAAAGATGAATTCGGAGACACGTCTTAGTCGAATAAAGAAGCGAGTCAGAACTGGAGGAAGGAATGCGGACGGGAATGTTGGGTGCAAGAATGAGCCAGGCCTGCTGGACAAAGCTGGCAAAGAACAAGGAGCTGAGAGTAAACTGCTGGGCTTTCCCTGTCACAGTTCCCTCACCCTCGGCCATCGATGACATCACAGACTGTTAACAGATGTTGGTGAGGCTGTGGAGAAAGTGGACCTCATCCATCGTTTGCAGATAGTGCAGCTCCTTAAAGCTGTGTTGGCAGTTTCTCAAAAGGTGAAATGAAATTGCCATGTGATCCACCAGTTTCCCTATTGGATATATACCCAAGATAACCAAAATCATGTCTACATAAATACTTGGACATGGATATTCTTAGTTGTGTCATTTGCCATTAAAAAGCAAAATGAAAGCACCCTGATCTCCATTAGCTAATGATTGGATAAACAGGATGTGACACATATATACAGTGGAGTATTATTTGACCATGAAAAGGGGGGAAGTTCTGATGTGGACTGTACCACTCAGGACCTTTTAAAACATTCTGAACTGGGGATATGATTCTGTGGTAGAGCACTTGCCAAGCATGTGTAAAGTCCTGAGTTCAGTGATCAGCACCAAGAAAGACTAAAAACATAGGATCCTACTTCTGTGAAAAGTCCAGAATAGGCATGTTTACAAAGACAGAATAGAGAATGGGAAGTACCTGCTAATGGACAAACATTTCTCTTTGAGATTTCTGTTTGAATGTGGATTACCTCCATAAAGCTGAATTTTTAAAAGGCTCTTAGTACCTTTTGCCAGACCATTTTATTGTGGTTTTAGGTGGGTGGGCGAGAAAGAATGAGAATGAAAGAATCATGGATTATGTTATATGGGTTGAAAACAGCACACACTTTTAAATCCCAGTAAGGAAAGTTGATCTCTCTGAGTTGGACCAGATTGTCTTCATAGTGAGTCCAGGACAGCCAGTGCTACACAGTGAGACCATGTCCCTCTGAAAAGAAGATTGTTGGGTTTGCAGGATGAGTTAGGAGCTGCAAGTGTACGTCGCTTTTCTGGGAATGCTCTGAGTGGTTCTTCTCTGTAAACTAGCATGCTGCTTCTCCCCAAATGCTCTGAGTTACTAGGCTTTCCCTGTCACAGTTACTAGGCAGCAATTACTCAGAGACCTTGTTCATAAACACACTCCTGGCTCTTCCTCTGGAACCTCTGATTCAGCAAGTGAGGTCTAGACCAAAGAAGTTCCATTTGTAACAAAGGCATAGAAAGTGTTGCAACTGACTGGGAAAGTGTGGGAGCTGAATGCTCTATCAGCAGGGAGATCACTGCTCTGGTGTGGACAGGCTGAACTGTTGAGCAGCAGTTGAACAGATTAACTCCAGGTGTTAACATGAAGGATCTCCAAGGCCTATTGTCAGACGAAAAGACTAAGTTGTAGGGCAGTGTGTTTAGTGTGGGCCCATTCGCAATACCTGAGCAGGCTGCAGATGTGGATAAAGTAGATGAAGCAGTCCTGTCAACCTTCACACTGTGTGTTAGGTCCCCAGGACCCACACGTAGAAGGAGAAACCCTCCTCCATCAAGCTGTCTTCTGACCTCTACATGTACCATACTCCCCGCCCCCATAAAGAAAAGTGTAAGGCATATGTGACCAACCGGTGTATGCATGTGAATTTTAGAAAAAGTGACTCAGAAGACTACATGTTTAATTCAAGGAATTGAATTCCAGGACTTGGAGTGGCAGAGAGAAGGTTGGAGGTGGGTCAGAGGGAAGGTTTACAGGAAGAGCTTCCTTTGCAATTGTGTGGTTAAAAGTAAAACAGGTGACTAAGGGAGTGGGACGGGTTTTTAGACTGGAGGAGGTGAGACTAAATGAGGTTGGAAACATCTGGAAAGGTCAGTTCCTGCCAGGGAAGGAGCACAGTGTCCTCTGCAGTGGGACAAAGGGATTGAAGGTGGGACATCTAGGGACGTGTGGCACCATGGTACACATCTCTCAGCTTCCATTGTGTCTTCGTGAGGCTGATGACAAGGCTGTCATCAGGAAAAGGAAGGGCAGAACAGTTGCCACTTAGGGACTGGGGCAGGTTAACCAAGAGCTAGAACGAGTTCCTCCTTCCATAAGAAGGCTGTGGTCTCAGCCTATTGCCATGCCAGGTCACCATTGTATGGTACCATTTCCTGTAGCAGTACGCATCTTGTGACACATAGAAACAACAGGTAGGTAGAGTTTAGGGTACAGTGGAGTAAGGAATCCAGCAGTGGTTGAGGATGGATGTACAATACTTCCAGTTAATCACTAAGGCTAAATAGGGGTGCAGTGGGCAGTCACCATTAGACAGAGAAGCTAACACCATAGAAGCAGCAGGTATGAGGAGTTGTTGATACTGAGAGTCTAGTGGGTTAGCGGTAGTGTAGGCTACAGGACTGCAGGATCTTATGTATTGTGATGGTTTGAGAGGGGTAGCAGGCTGCAGTCCTTGCTCAAGTGAAGAGCTTTGTTGTTGAAGATGTTGTTAGCTTTGAAATAAAGACTTCGCTTGCCACTTCAGGAGGAAGCGTGGCTGCCTTCACGGGTTCTCTTCTGATGCAGTCCAGGTGTTGGCTGAGCGGTGAGCAGCCTACATGTTAGAGCCCTAGAGCATACATCTCTCTATTACTAGTTCACACGGGATCGCCTGCTTTGTTGTTTTTTGGTTTTTTTTAATGTGATATAGTCACTAATGGTGACCATTAATATGTATCTTGTATAAATTACAGCCACAGTAGTTTGCTTGTTCTAATGCAATATCTTTTGCTAAATCTTTGCCTCTACTCCTGTTAGCTTAAAACTGTTCTGCATAGGTAAAACGAGGAAATTTATACTGAATCTTTATACCCTTTCCCATTGTTACTGTTGCTGTTTCCATAAAGTCCGTTCACCACATAGACTCTTAAAACATAGTACCCAAAGAAGTCAGCTTTGGGGGAGTTTTAGTGAGGTAGTAAAGATCTTTTTCTTGTAAAGTTATCTGTGTATTAATTTAGAAATTAACCTAAGAAAGCTTAAGTTCTGTTTTAGGGAGTGGTTAGTATTCAAGTATCAAAATGATCAACATTCAGTATTTTAAATTACCTTTTTTGGATTTTGAGTCAGAATCTCATGTATCCCAGACTAGCCTCAAACTCAGTTTGAATTCCTGAACTGGTCCTCCTGCCCCCGCTCACAAGTGCTGGGATTGCAGGTGTGTACCACTCCTCCCCGTCATCCACTAGGCAGGCACTGCAGCAACTGAGGTGCATCCTCAGCCTCTGAACTGCATCTTGACTAATAGCGCTTTTCTTTCTGTGAACAGAGAAGCTTAATATCAAGTTTGTGCTTCCTGAGGCTAGAACTGGACTGCTGTCTTTTGAGGAGAGTCAGAGAATTAAGAAACTCCATGAAGAAAACAGACAGTTCTTGTGTATACCGAGGAGGTAAGTTGAACAAGAATTTAGATCATTAGAAGACATAGGACGGGCTAGGTGGTGGTGGCGCATGCCTTTCATCCTAGCACTTAGGAGGCAGAGACAGGCAGATCTAGTTCGAGGCCAGCCTGATCGACAGAGTGAGTTCCAGGACAGCCAGAGCTAAAGAGAGAAACCCTATCTCAACACCTCCATCCCCTGAAAAAAGTTGACATAGAATGGGGCTGCAGAGATGGCTCAGTGGTTAAGAGCTGACTGTTCTTCTAAAGGACCAGACTCAATTTCCAGCCCCACATGGCAGCCCACAGCTTTCTATAATTCCACTTCTGGCGCACAGACATACATGCAGGCAAAAACAGTCATACACATAAAATAATTATTTTTTTTAAAAAAAGAAGACATAACCACGGAATATATTCTTAGTTCATAATTTTCCTGCTTCCTTCTTAACTGCCATTTATATCCAAATTCTCTTTTTATTTTGGTATTATATATAAAATCCTTTCTGTGATTGTTCCAGACCAAATTGGGACAGAAAAACTAGCCCAGAAGAACTGAAACAGGCAGAGAAAGATAACTTCCTAAAATGGAGACGCCAGCTTGTCCGGTGAGTATTGGACTCTGAAGATTTGTCTGGAAGCCCTGGGTTGGGCATTTTAGCTTGCATTGCCATTTGCCTCCTGAAATTTTGATTCTTTTAAAAGGGAAATACTGGGGCTTGTGAGATAGCTCAGCAGGTAGAAGCTCCTGCCAAGCTTGATGGTCTGAGTTCAGTTCTCAGGACCCACATGGTAGAAGGAAAGAACCAACTCCCGCAAGTTGTGTGTTGACCTCTAAACATGCACACAAAATAAATAAATAAAATGCACTTTTGGGTGGGGGAGGGTGGTAGTGTCTATTACAAGTGGATTTTGGTGTGTAAATAGACAGTGTTGCTGGGTGTAGGGCAGCGGTGCACAAAGGCACTTAGTGGTTATTCTGCTCCATTCCTAGTCTTTTCTTATTATGTGTTTGTGTTTGCCTGAGTGTGTGTATGCACCATGTGCATACATACATTGCCAGCAGAGGTCTGAAGAGGGCATCCGATCCCCTGGAACTGGCAACTGTGAGCTGCCATGAGCATGTTCTGCAGGAGCAGCTGGCGCTCTTAACTCCTGAGCCATCTGTCTGGCCCCTCTTAGGGGTCCTCTGAGCATTTTTCCGTGAGAGTTGTGGGAGAGAACCTTCTGCGGTATAAGGATATAATTTGAATTTGGTGGTATTCTTGTATTGACTCAATAATAAATACATTAAAATAATTGGACAGAGCCTGGTGTAGGCCTGCAATTCCAAGGCCTTCCTAGGCTACAAAAAAGGTAAAAGGAGGGCTGGGATGTGGCTGAGTGGTAGAGCACTTGGTTGGCATGTGCAAACCTTAGGTATAATCCCCAGTATCTTAACCAACATAATAATTTGCAGTATTTGTATATGTGTCTTTTAATGTAATGAATTTGAGTGTTTATAATTCATTAAAACTATTATGATCAGATAGAGATGTGACCTTCTCATTCTAAAGCCAGGCTAGAAGAGGAACAAAAGTTGATATTGACTCCCTTTGAACGAAATTTGGACTTCTGGCGCCAGCTCTGGAGGGTCATTGAGAGAAGGTGAGTAATGTTTTCCATGTTTAATGAAGACATTGCAGTGATGTGACTGAGCGCAGCGTTGACATGTGCTCCCGGCTCCGGCTCCAGCAGGAGCGAGATTAAGTTACACAATGGGCTGTTGAGAACTATGAAAACCGGACAGTGGCCCTGGCTATACTATAAACAATCACAAAACTAAACCAAAAGCCTAAATCTGGGAAAGAGAAGTGTTTATAGGCTGGGGTGGAGCTAAGAGAAGGAGAGAGAACATGATCAGAATGCATTATATGCATGGATGGAATTTTCAGAGAAATTCATCTTAAAACATTAAAAACTGGAGCCTGGAGAGATAGCTCAGTGGTTAAGAGTGCTGACTGCTCTTCCAGAGGATCCAGGTTCAGTTCCCAGCACCTATATTGTAGCTCCAGTTCCAGGGGACCCGATACCCATGGCAAAACACCAATGCATATAGAAAATAAAAATATAAATTTAAAAAATTTAAAAACTGAAAATAGAGGACTGGAGCAATAACTGAGCAGTTAGAAGCTCTTGCTGCTTAAGGTTTGGTTCCTAACACTCATTAGATCACTCACAACTACTTGTAACTCTAGTTCCAGGAGTTTGTCCTCGACGGGCACCTGCATACACTTACATAGCCACATACACACAATTTAACTCACATGTCTTTTTTAAAAGAAACCTGAAAGCTGGGCAATGATGGTGCATGCCTTTAATCTCAGCTATCAAGAGGCAGAGGCAGGCCTGGTCTACAAGAGCTAGTTCCAGAACAGGCTCCAAAGCTACAGAAAAACCCTGTCTCGAAAAACCAAACAACAATAACAAAAAACAAAAAACTGAAAATATTATATTTCATTTAAATTGTAGTGGCTTTTTTAGGTCTGAGGAAGTAATTGAGTTTTAGAATACTTATCTAGGTGTGTAAGATCCTAAGATCATTCTTCAGTGCCGGGGAGGTGGGTGTGTACAGTTATTAGATGAGTTCATTTGACAGGTGTGTAAGAATAGTGACAGTGCTGGAAAGATGGCTCAACACTTAGGAGCACTTACTGCACTTACAGAAGACCTGGGTTCAGTTCCCAGCACCACATGGCAGCTCACAACTGTCTCTTAACTCAATTCCAGTGGAGCCAGCACCCTCTCTTGCCCTTCAAGGCAGCACACATAAAATAAAAATAAGTAAGTCTTAAAATAAGTAAATAATAAATGTTTTTATGAGGTGAATTCTGGAGCACCTGTGGTTACTTCAGCAATTATGCGTTGAGTTCCTCCTGGTAATATGGAAAACAGACACCGAAAAGCACAGCCTCAGAGGTGTGTGCTATGAGGGAGACTGCTCGGCCACGCTCCAGGGACACGTGGAGGAGTGAAATGCTCCCTTAAGATCAGCACGTGGCACCTAGTGAGAGACCAGAGCAGAATGAGTGTAGAGAGAAGGGAGAAGGCGTGATTGTTCAGGACTGAGGACAACCAAGGTGTGGTTTTATTTTTGTTTGGGGACAGGTGTAATACTGGCTCTCCTGGAACTCATTTTGTAGACCAGGCTGGCCTCAACTTCAGAGATCCGCCTGCCTCTGCCTCCTGAGTGCTGAGATTAAAGTCGTGCACCACCACACCCGACCCAAGTGACTTTTTTTAATTGTTTTGTTGTTGTTGTTCGTTTGTTTTTTGGTGAGTTGGGGTGGAAGGGAGACTCATTCCTTTCCACATCCACCAAGGAGAATTCCTGAATTATCATTCTCTATTTCTCCTCTTCTGTTTGGTTAGAAGGATATGTTTTTCTCAAAGAGTTTCTGAATTACTTTCAAGGATTTAATAAGAGACATTCGAGTTGTGTTTATAAAATATGTGTAGGAAGAACAGTCAGAAACAGGTTTATTTAATTAAGACTTAAATTTAACTTGTAAAAGAATACATTTCCTTTTATGTTATTGAAAACCTTCGAGAGTTAAATAGTGATGGTGGCAGAGCTTTGTGAATATTCTTAAAACCATGAAAAGGGGCGAGTGGTGCCTCAGCTTTTTAAAGCCACTGTACCTCCCAGTGGCAGAGGTTTGCTGCTGGTGGCTGGGTGTGCATAAGCTCCTCTTAAGTCTTAGGCTCTGCTGAGCTTGGAGATTCTGTCCCCTTCCCATGGGGAGCTTTGGCTGTGCAGAATGGACTTGCGTCCTTCAGAGCTTCCGCAGCAGTTGAGGGTGTGTGTGTTTAATTCCAAAGAGAAGGGGGCACAGCTCTGCAGTGCTGCACTGTTGGCCTTGACAGAAAACACCGTCCACAGGCTTTCCTGTAGTTCAGACTGTCTTTCCTCCTACTTCATTTTGCTGTTTATCCTGGCTTCTGCTGTTTACATATGAGGTTTCCTGAAATGACTGGCATTTTTTATCCATTCATATTTAAGAATGAAGTATTACAAAGCTGTTTAGATATAGTTTGCTTAGTAGTGAACCTCTCTGTAGAGAGACTGGACAGGGATTAGTTATATTTTTTTGGAATACTCTAAGATCTTTCCTTAGTGCCTATCAGGGTTTTATGTTGTATTTTTTTACATTTATTATATTGTGCATGTGTGCCACATGCATGTATGGTCAGAGATCAACTTCAGGAAGTTGGTTCTCTCCTTCCGTCATGTGGGACCTAGAGGATTGAAATTGTGTACTCAGGTTTGATGGCAAACACCTTTACTCATTAAAACCTGTGTGTTTAAGCCCAGCACTTGAGAGGCAGAGGCAGGCGGATCTCTGTGAGTTCGAGACCAGCCTGGTCTACAAGAGCCAGTTCCAGGACAGGCTCCAAAACCACAGAGAAACCCTGTCTCGAAAGAAAAAAAAAAAACCTGTGTGTTTCTTTCTTTTTTTTTTTTCGAGACAGGGTTTCTCTGTAGCTTTTTTGGTTCCTGTCCTGGAACTAGCTCTTGTAGACCAGGCTGACCTCGACTCACAGAGATCCGCCTGCCTCTGCCTCCCGAGTGCTGGGATTAAAGGCATGCACCACCACCGCCCGGCAAACCTGTGTGTTTCTTAAAGTTAAAAAGAGAAAAATAAAAGGAATGAAAATGAAAACACAGCATACCCAAATCTATGGCCAAAGCCAGTTCTAAGTGCCTACATTAAGGAATTGGGGAAGGAGAACACGTGGTGGCGAATATCTTTAATCCCAGCTCTCCAGAGGTAGAGGCAGCTGGATCTCTTGAGTTCCTGAGTTCAAGACCAGCCTGGTCTACACAGTGAGCTCCAGATCAACCACAGCTACAACATGAGACCCTGTCTCAAAAACAAACAATACTAAGTAGGGGTCTAAGACTGTAGCTCTGTTGTGCAGAGTGCTTGCCTATCGTGTACAGACTCCTGGCTTTGATCCTCAACACTACATAACTGGACTTGGTGTCTTAGCCAGTGTTCTATTGCTGTGAGGAGACACCATAACCATGGCAACTCTTGTAAAAGAAAGCATTTAATTGATTTAATTGGGGCTTGCTTATAGTTTCATTGGTTTGGTTCATTCTCATCATGGTGGCGAACATGGTGGCACACAGGCAGCTAGAGAAACAGCTGATAGTTCTACATCTAGACTCACTGCAGCAGGGAGAGACACCAGGATTGGCTTGGGCTTTTGAAAAGCCAAAGCCAACCCCCAGTGACACTTCCTCCAACAAGACCACACCCTAACCCATCTAAAGTGGTGCCACTCCCTGATAACCAAGCATTCAGATCCATGAGCCTATGGGGGTCATTCTTACTCAAACCACCACAGCATGGTACTGCCTATAATCTTTGTTACTGTTTTTATTTTTTGGTTTTTGTTTTTTCGAGACAGGGTTTTTCCATGTAATGTAGCCTTGGATGACCTGGAATTCACTTTGTAGGCCATGCTATCCTCAGACTCAACAGAGATCCTCCTGCCTCTGCCTCCCAAGTGCTGAGATTAAAGGTGTGCACCACCACTGCCCTACCTGCCTATAATCTTGGAGCTCAAAAGATAGAAGCAGGAAGGAGAGAAGTAGTTCCCAAAAGTGTCCTTCTCACCTTCATATATGTTCTTACATAAACCCACATAAAATACATACTTTAAAAATCTTAAATTTTGCCTACTTGTTTTGAGAGGGGGTCTTTCTACGTAGCCCCAGCTGGCCTGGAGCTCAGTGCTGTGGACCAGACTGGACTTGAAGTCACAGAGCTCTTCCTGTCTCAGTCTCCCAAGCACTGGGATTAAAGACTTGTGCAATGTGGCTATGGCACCTTTGAGTCCTACCTCAAAAGACAAAAAGAAAAAAAAAATCAAATAGCTTGAAGATACACTTCACAGAGTTGGGAAAACAAGAACAAACCAAACCTCAAATCAGTAGATGAAAAGAAATAATTAAAGTCAGGGACAAAATTAATGAAATGGAAACGGGGAAAAATCAATGAAATAGAGTTGATTCTTTAAAAAAATGATAAAGATGAACAAGTTCTTTGCCAATGAAAGAGAAGATTCACCAGTAATTAGAGGAAAAGGGGGAGCCATTATGACAGATAGCAATGAAATTTAGAAAATTGTTAGAACATACCTTAAAGCATGTGCTGCACCAAACTGGGAAAATCTTAAAAAAAAAAAAAAAAATTCCAGGAAGGTGTGGCAGAGGGGAGCAGGCATCTTCATGGCACTTTATGTTTATCCCTCCCCTGACATGCTTCCCCTCCCTTCCCCATCTGGTCCGCAATAAAGAGTACTGTTGGGTGGCTGAGCTGGAACAGCGAACCAACCTGGAAACCTTCTGTTCAGGCTCCTTACAGTCTGTGCTCAACTCTTGCTTGGGCCGCTGTGACATAAACAGCCTTACTTCTCTAGGCACTTCTGGTGGCTGTCATTCTTATTCGTTAATGAGGGTCATTACTTTTGTTCTTGTAGGTTGTAGGGGGGGGGACAAAAGCAACTCCATGACTAACAAGTTGTACTGTAGTTACTTTTTATGCCCCTAAGTTAGCATCTGGGTTTCCTCAAGAGAGCCTGTACATGGTTAAAAATTGGAGGTTCAGTTGGAGTATAGTGTTACTTGCTGAACTATTACTGTATTTCCTTTTTAAATTTTTTTTTCATTACGTTTAACTATTTATGAGTATGCACATGGTGGGGACAGACATTGACTACCATGGCACACTTGTGGAAATCAGAGAATTGTGAGAATTGGTTTTATCCTGTACCATATGGGTCAACGTTATCAGTTTATCAGACGACAACAAGCACTTTTACCAGCTGAGACATCTTACCAACCCATTCCTTAATATAGCAGTATGTTTTAATTACACAGTATGGTTGGTATCACATAGAAATAGACCTGAATTATCCAGAAATATTAGTGAAGTGACTGCTGCCACATCATTAATAGGAAATATTTTATTGATGTCTTTCCTATGACAGATGTCTACTGTTTGCTAACAGTCTGACTAAGCCATCTGTCTCTTTAATTTCAACAGCAGTTATCAAAAAAGATTTGATACATAACACGGAGGAAATGCAGGAAAGTGGCTGAGGCTCGGGCAAAGAACATTCTGTTCCAATGAGGCGTTTCTCCTGTATTGCTGCCAAATGCCTCCCGCAGGCTAGCCTGAAGTGTCCTCCTCTTGAGATTGGAAGCTGTTTATCCCTCTCTGTGTTGGTAGATAGAGCTAGTGTTTTGTTTGTCTTGTTGTGGTTTAGGCTTAGTTTTTGCAATCATTTAGCTTAATGTGGTTTTGAAAGTGAGGTTCACCCTGAGGGAGATACTGAAATAGCTTAATTAGAGAAGTTCAAAACAGTTTGTTAAAAATTAGCCAATCCAAGTCAGCGCTTGCCTTTAATCCCATAGTTGTGAGGTAAGCACAGCAGATATAGTTCGAGACCAACATAGTGAATTCTTTTTCTCAAAAAACAAAGTTTGCTGACCAAATTAGAATTTGGTGAGAGCTCTATAGGGGCATTGCATCTGCAATTAATCTCTTTCCAGTGGTAGCCACATGCCCTGACCATGTTCCTAGGCACAGAGGCTGAAGGAAGGGAGGGGCCTCTGAGAGACCGGAAGTAAATGTTCTAAGGAGGAAAATGCTGCAGTGTGCAGCATGTTGACCTGTGTGTCCCTTCTGCATCTAGCTGAACTGGAGAGGCTTGCTGTCAGCTGGAGAAAGCTGTCTTACTGTCACATCTTACATGTGGACAGACATCTTACATGTAGACTTGACATCCATGCTTCACTGTGGTACCTTAAGCTGACACTTAGTTGTATTTTATTGTTTAAACACATCCGCCGAGCCTGTGGGTGATCATTGACTGGGTATGCACTCTCCTCTCTGGAACCTTGGGTCTAAATACAATACTGGCTTATAATGGGAGCTGGCAACAAGTGATGCGTGTGAATTCAGATCAGACTGAATACTTAGTAAACTTCACCTTGAGGTAGTTAGGATGCTCTTATCTGACCCAAAGTTACTAAAAGAAGTAGTAGAAGGTTAGCAATGAAGTCATCGAGTCCTCTAAGCCAAACTAGAACAGTAGACTGTTGAAGAGTGTGGCCTCTGGTCCAGACTGCCTGGGTAACCATTCTGGCTTCATTGCCTATTAGCTGATTTTGGGCAGATTATATAATTATAATATACATTATAGAAACTGGAAATAATATGCCTTAAGGAATTAGTATGTCAGCTACTTAATGTATGGAAAGTATTTCCTATTATTATATTAATATATGGCAGTGGTTCCTTTTTAAATGCTTTTCTAATTTGAGAATGTCATACATAAAATTTTTTTGATAACCCACTGAGTCCAGTTTGTGCTTCCCATATACTCATGGTTATGAGGGCCTCCACTGGAGCAAGGTGGATGGACCAGGGGCTACACATAAAGAAAACTGAGCCTCCTGAAGCCTTCAGATGTCATTAGTCCCTTGGCACAGGAAGAGAACATGAGCCCCCCGTCCTACTCTAAGCAGAAATGGTGACCGGCTTGATCTTGCTCAGGTCTTGTGCAGACAGCTATGCTGCCAAGTTCATGAGTGTACTAGTCCTGCTGTATCTAGAAGACATGACTTCACCCTGGTTCTCAGCTTCTGACCCTTACAATCTTTCTGTCCCCTCTTCCTCAAGGGTTCCTGAACATTGAGGCAAGGAAATGGGATATATGGGAAATGTGGCTGAGCATTCCACAGAAACCTGATCTCTGTACTTTAACCTGTTGTGAGTTTCTGTGCTAAGCACTGTGTCAGTCAGTGGTCGCTTTTACTTTACAGTAACTAGATTGTCTCATTTTCTCCCCAGTGATATTGTGGTCCAGATAGTAGATGCTCGAAACCCACTCCTGTTTAGATGTGAGGATTTGGTAAGTAAAGTTTGATTTAGATCCTTGGGACGGTAAAGAGAGGAAAGATGTCCTCACAGCAGTAACTGAGCAAGCATTCTGTCTTCTCTGGCTCCCCTCGCTGTGCAAGGTCAGAGGTTTGCTCCAGCACTTGTTTCATCTGTAGAAAGCACAGAGATTTGCCTGCTGTGTTTTAGCTGCTGGGGTGGAAGGTACTTTATTGTTAGTCATTTGCTGGTTACTTGTTTTCAGGAGATAGCAGTCAGGATGGCATATTACTTTTTTTAAAGATATTCCAGTCGCTTTTTAATACATCACACTAAATACTTTGTTTTCACATACCGTTACACCTATGCTATCTTACAAATGAACTAAGCTTATAGGATACAGAGTAGCACTAAGGCATAAAGATCACTTAAAATGATGTAATGCATGAACCCATGAAACTCCTTACATATGT
Organism: Chionomys nivalis; assembly: GCF_950005125.1. Taxonomy (NCBI): domain Eukaryota; kingdom Metazoa; phylum Chordata; class Mammalia; order Rodentia; family Cricetidae; genus Chionomys; species Chionomys nivalis. Next base: position 63,977,076 of record NC_080088.1, read on the forward strand.
GATGTACATATTTTCATTAGAACAACTGTAGTGGTTTCTCTAAACTCATGAGTAACAGAAATTGTAATGCTTCTTTTAAAGTTCTTTTCAGAGCTCACAGAAAGGATCAATTAGTAGAATATATCAAAGTTTCTAATATTTAAATTAGGAAGTGATTTAAGGACCTCCTTTGAGGTGGCTCAGCAGGTGTGAAGGCACTTGCTACATAAGCCTGGTGACCTAAGTTTGACCCCTTTTGAAACCATGTAAAGTGGGACCAATAGAACTGACTCCTAGTTCTCCTCTGACCTCCACATACATGCTGTGTCATGTTTGCATGTACACACATTGTGCACACACGATAATAAATAATTTGTTAAGGAAAGTGATTTAAGCCAGGTGTTTAGCAGTGGTGCACACCTTCAATCCCAGCACTTGGGAGCAAGAGGCAGGTGGATCTCTATGAGTTCAAGACCAGCCTGCCTCCAGAGCAAGTTCTAGAGCAGCTGGGGCTACACAAAGAAACCCTGTCTTGAAAACCCAAAATAGAGAGAGAGTAATTTAAAGTAGGGAGGTCATAAAAACTTAAATTGGGAATCTCCAGTGTTTGTCTCACTTGTTTGAACAGACTGAAAATGCCTTTGTCTTTACAGGAATGTTACGTGAAGGAGATTGATACCGCTAAGGAGAACGTTATCCTGATAAACAAGGCAGACTTGCTGACTGCTGAACAGCGCCTTGCCTGGGCCTCACACTTTGAAAAAGAAGGTGTGAAGGTTATTTTCTGGTCAGCTTTGGGAGAAACCCTTCACTCTAAGGTAACAGGGACTGGGGGCCTTTCTCAAGGTGGATTTAAGGAATTGCTTTGATTTGATTGATGTGCTTTGTTTATATTGGTAGTTTGTAAGAGTTACTTTTATATGGGGAGTTCCTTCCCTAGTGCTGTGTTCGTAGGATAGACTATAGAAAATACTTAGAATCTTTAATCAAATCATACCGATGCGTTGTGATTTTGGATAATTGGAGATGCCCAGTGTCACTTGTGGAACCGTAAAGAAGTTTCATAGTGGTTTTGTATTTGCTTATTTTAAGAGAAACTTCTCAGTGTACACTGTACAGCTAAAGGATGTGGTAGCTTGTCATGGTTTATCAGGGTCTGAGTTTGTTTTTAAGACAAACTCAACTTGAATTAAGATAAATTATGCTATTTCTTTTACCTTTAATCCAGATTTTACTAAAACAACAAAGATCATGGGATCTTTGATATTTAGAAGACATTTAGTAGTAATATTCCCCTTCTTTTTTCTGACTTTGATGGTTATGTAGGTGCTATGCAGGCTGGGTGTTGTGGAGAACACCTTCAATCCCAGCATAGTCAGAAGTGTCTCTCTGAGTTTGAAACTGTCCTGATCTACGTAGAGTCCCGTGACAGCCAGGGACTACACAAGAAGACCTGTCCCCGTCCCGTCCATCCGCCCGGCCAAAAAGTAGATTCTGTGAATATAACACTTTTTCATAAATGAGCTCATAATTTACTGAGCTCTAAGCTCCAACTGAAAGAAGAAATTCCTTCCTCCGCTTCCTGTCAGATGGTCATGTTATCTCCCACTGACTGTTTTGAGCTTAGGCTGTAACTCAGTAGAAGTGTCTGCCAAGCATGCAGAAAGAAGGTTCTAGTCTCTTAACACTAGCAATGACAACTGCCTTAGGACCAGGCAACATATTCCTTTTTCATCTGTGACTTCGGAAAGTTCTTCCTTTCTGAAACTAAGTTACTCCCTAATCTTTGATCTGAGAATTTATTCTGTGTCTGCTTGGTTCCTTCCTATACATTTTTTTCCTTCCGATAATCTTGTACACAGTATTTTTTGGACTTTATCTTGGGACTACCACTAAAATTTATGGAACCTAATTGAACGTATTTATTCCATGTGTTGTCTGCTAGGACATATGTGGATAGATTCTAGAGCTGGGAAGAAAGCTCAGTGAGTAAAGTGCTTGCCTTTAAGGGTGCACGTCTTTAATCCCAGCCCTTGGGGGTCAGAGGCAGGCAAACCTCAGTGAGTTCAAGGCCAGCCTGGTCTACATAGTAAGACCCTGTATCTATTAGTCTATTAGTTGTAGCAATAATAATAATAGCCAATCTAAAATGATATTTTGCTATTCCAGAGTTTCATACACAAGCTTCTGTTCCGTAGTACTTTTTGACTTGTTCAAAGCAATTATAAAAGCAAAGCAAGGTTGGAGTATAGCTCGGTGGTATAGTCTTGCTTCATATGCAAAAACTCAGTCATAGCACAGCAGAAACAGCGCAACCAGAGCCAAGGTCTGCCTCTCTTGCCCTCCCGAGGGCACTCTGCTGATAGACCATCCGCCTGTGCGCTCGTGTGGACAGATTGCTGTGCTGCGCCCCTGTGAACCACATGCCTGTCTCCAGCATATTTCCTTTTCTCCTTCTGTAACTAGTCCCCTGAGTGACAAGTGCACTTACACAGGTCTGAAGGTTTGTGGTTGTTATTTTATCAGGACCAAGAAAACAGTGTTGCTGAAGAAGCCAACAGGATTGAGTTTGAAAATTCCAGTTCGGATGAGAATGAACTTCCACGCAGAAATTGGCTCTCACTTGGTGAGGAGTCCGCAAGTGACGAGGATGACAGTGAGTATGAGGACTGTCAGGAGGAGGAGGAGGACTGGCAGACGTGCTCAGAAGACAGCAGCCCTGAGGAGGAGGAAGACAAGGAAGGCTGTGCTCAGGACTGGAAAGAACACTGTCCTGTCGATTCTGAGACTCAGAACAGGGAAAAACCAGAAAACCAGCAAATGAACAATTGTAGCCAGCTGGTGTCAAAGCAGGAACTACTGGAGCTCTTTAAGAAGCTGCACACGGGGAAGAAGGTGAAGGATGGACAGCTAACTGTTGGGCTGGTAAGATGGAGTAGATCACGAACTAGCACCACATGGGCGTCTTCTTTCCCTGCCCTTCATAGCTACACATCCCCAGAGAGTCAAGCTTCTGGCGCAGTAGGGAGCATGCTGCCTACTGAGCATGCTGCCTACTTGTTGCCCCTGGCATAATGGGATGAGGACCAGGATCCAACTCAAAGGAAACATTTCTGGGTTTATAGTGTTTACATACATGTTTATATTAAATGTATTCTATGATCTTCTTCCAGCTCAGTTCTTTGTCACTGAGAGACGAGAATAAGTTTTTGACGTTGTTGCCAGACTTCAGTGCTGTGCTCTGTTGACATCCTGTGATCCTTGCCAGATTATACTGTTCCATATACCATTAGGAAGAATCCAGCCCTGGGAAGGCAAACCATGACAGATATTTTCATTGCATAAACATAACAGAAATGGTAAAAATTAGATCAGATCCCAACTATATTACCTAATTCTGAAGGTGACTGTGGAACTGCCCACACCCCAAGGATACTGCATGGCTCTAGGGTACACAGCACGGCTCTAGGGTACACAGCACGGCTCTAGGGGGCACAGCACGGCTCTAGGGCGCAGCACGGCTCTAGGGTACACAGCACAGCTCTAGATGACCCATCCTTGGCTAAGGACACATAAGCTGTTAGAGAAGACATTTATACTAAAGATCTTTCCAGGGAAACAAAACCGTGGAAGGTCGCAGCAGGTATGTAGTCTCTCAGCTCTTCAGCTAAAATTAGGTGTAACTAATCCTCATTGTATTTAGACTCTTTCCTGAGTCCCATCACCTAAAATAAAACAGGAGGCCTACTTACAATGTAGGGTCTACAGAGATGACTCAGCAACCGAAAGCACTGGCTCCTTTTACAGAGGACCTGGATTTGGTTCCCAGCACCCACATGACAGGTCACAGCTGTCTCTAATCCCAGTTTCAAGGAATCTCAACCCTCTTCTGACCTCTGGGTATTGCCTGCATGTGGTACACACATATAAATGAAGGTAAAACACTCTTACACATAAATAAAAATAAAATCTTAATTAAAAAGAAAGATGAAGTAAATGGTGTTTTTGTGTATTGTTCTTGCTACAGACCTGCCTTTGGAGTTAGGCAGGCATGGTGTAATTCCCAATTTCACAGTAGAACTAACCTGAACACAGAAAATTTCTTAATTTCTCTGAGTTTTAAGGCTATATTCTCTGCCAAAAATTTGTTCCCATGTGTATCAGAAAACCGGGTTTCTCTACATGTGTCTTCGATTTCTAGCTCTCTGAATTCTTAATTCAGGGCATCATCCGGACGAAGCTTAGCTCCCTAATCTACAAACAGCTCTGCATAGCCTGCCACCTTCTGCTGGCCCGGACTAAAAAGCCTGGGAGTTTTCAGATGTTTGCAGCTTGTAATTATTGTTTCCTGACGCTCAGCTCACCCCTTGTTAAAGATGCAGTGGGAACAGTGAAGTGCCGAGAAATGGAACATTAGGGGCAGGCAGAGGGCATGAGGATATTGTGGGCAACAGCAAAGTCTGCAGAAACAAAATCCATACGGCTGTGCTGTGTGTCAGAGCTGAGTCTGAGTTTGTAAAGCCAAGAGAATGAAAGGTGAACATTAGCATTTCTACCCCTCCGGTAACTTCTGGTTCTCTTCCAGGTGGGCTATCCTAATGTTGGGAAAAGCTCAACCATCAACACTATCATGGGCAACAAGAAAGTGTCTGTGTCTGCCACGCCTGGCCACACCAAGCATTTCCAGGTACAGGAATTTCTTCACCACAATGCTATTTCTCTTCCCTTCCACTCGCCATGTGTCCATCATAAGCTGCTTGTGTCTTTCAGACTCTGTATGTGGAGCCTGGCCTCTGCCTGTGTGACTGCCCGGGCCTGGTGATGCCGTCCTTTGTGTCTACTAAAGCAGAGATGATTTGCAATGGGATTCTCCCAATTGACCAGATGAGAGATCACGTTCCACCTGTATCACTAATATCCTTTCTGTTTCAGGACCACTCTGGTTTTTAATGTGTAAGGCTTTGAGAATTTTTAGGGCATTACCTTCTAACAGCATAATTGTAGGCATTGGAAGCAAAGACATGGTCCTTTGTATCTCCATTAGGATAGTCTCTCAAAGTTAGGGTTTGTTTATAATATTGTTCCTTAAAGTAAAGAATGCATTTAAAAGTGATCATTGGTGTGTAAAGCTATTTAAATGAATCAGTCACTATAATCTGCTTAGAGGGAGAACATGTGTCAGAAGCAGCAAAATAGTGTGTTTGGATGCTGTGGGAGTACAGTCAGTTCAAGAGTGGATTCCTTGACAAGTTTACGTTTGCCAGAATATCCCACGATGTGTTTTGGAAGCTACCTATGGTATTAACATTATAAAACCTAGAGAAGATGAAGACCCCTGCCGACCTCCAACCTCAGAAGAGCTGCTAACAGCTTATGGATGTGAGTTGTCTGTCATTTTAAATCATAGAAGTCTGGAAAGGGTCACTAGGCATCAAACCCAGGGCTAGTAGCATGAACCACACCTCCACCACCACCCCCGTTTCATTCTAATGACATAAGGACTGAATTTCATCTGATACTTACATAGCGTCGGTATTTCCTGTTTACAAGAACGACCACACGTGTACAGTTGCTCTACCACTGTCCAAACAAAGCTCGGTAGAATAAAGCCTCTGGCCATGAATTTTAAAGGCACTTCCAAGTTACTCCAATTTTATTTTGTGTTTCTTTTTAAAATGTATTATTTTAACTTATGTATATGTATGAGGTTATATGTACATGAGTGCTGGTGCCCGTGATAGTCAGAGGCATTGGAGCTGAAGTTACTGTGATTGTGAACCGCTCAGAATGGGTGCTGGGAATTGAACTTGGATCCCTTGAGTCCTCTGTAGGAGCCACACACGCTCTTTGCTACCCAACCCTTTCTCCAGTGCCTACTTTGTATTTCTTTGATTTTTGTCTTTGTTTGAAGCAGTCTCACTGTTACCCGGCCAGTCTAGAACTCACAGATGGCCTGCCTTTGCCCACTGAGTGCTGGAATTTATCTCTTTCTTTCTTAAGATTTTTTAAAAATTTTATTTTCTGTTTTGCCTACATAATGTCTGTGAATCGTGTGCGTGCCTGGTGCCTGAGGAGGCAGTGAATGCCCTGGAACTGGAGTCACAGGCAGTTGTGAGGCACCGTGTGGGTGCTGGGAATTGGACCGGGTCCTCTGAAGAGCGACCTCTGCTCTTAACTGCCAAGCCATCTCTCCAGCCCTACTTTGTTTTTTTTTTTTTAATATTTATTTATTTATTATGTATACAATATTCTGTCTGTGTGTATGCCTTCAGGCCAGAAGAGGGCACCAGACCTCATTACAGATGGTTGTGAGCCACCATGTGGTTGCCGGGAATTGAACTCAGGACCTTTGGAACAGCAGGCAATGCTCTTAACCTCTGAGCCATCTCTCCAGCCCCCTACTTTGTATTTCTTTAAATGCTGGTGAAGTTGAAATATTTTCTCTTAACTTTTTATTGATTCTTTGTAGATTTTACATCATGCATTCTGATTCTATCCAAAAAGCAAAAACAAATAAAAGTCTTAGCGTGGAAGATACAGTAAGTCACACAAGTATACCCGTATAGTCCACACATCTTCACTCACAAGTATTCGTTGCAGTGAGTCATTGGTCTGGTTTGAAGCCTGCTTCTGCTACACCCTCGATACTGGGCCCTCACTGGGACTCCTCTTAGATATCCTGTTGTAGCCTTGTGTTGTGGAGATCCTGCAGCTTTGGTCTGGAGGTCTGGCCTTTTACATGCTCCAGCAGTTCATAGATGGGGTGGGTGTTGGGGTAAAGTTGGAACATTTTTTTTTTCCCCAAGTTTTTGACCTTTTATATTGCTTCTAGAAATCATAGGGGTTTTGTTTGTTTGTTTGTTTCTATGCATTGTTTCTGTCTTAATTTAGAGGTTTTTTTGTTGTTGTCCTATATGTAACTAGATCCTGTGTAATCCTACCCATACCTTCCACCCTCACCCTGTGCTTATGTTTGGTTTTTTGGGCGCTATAAAAGTTCCCAGTTATAATGTAGTATTTTTCCTTTGGGACTAGCCTGGGTTTGATGTTTTACATGTGGGGGCCATCCTTGTTCCCAGAGTGCAACTGTGTAATATTTAATGTGGGGGGGGATGCACGTGTCTCTGTAGGGGTTTGCACATGAGTACAATGCCCTCAATGGTCATGAGTGAGGTTGAATTCCCTGGAGCTGGAATTACAGCTGTGAGACACTGGCTGTGGGCTGAGACCTGAGCTTCGTTGGGTCTTCTGCAAGAACAGTGCATAACCACGGAGCCATCTGTCCAGACCATTTAGGTCTTTTAATATATCTAAATTTATTTTTGTGTGTAATGGGAATTAGGACTCAAAATCTTCTAAATTTAAAAGGCCAGCGTAGCTAGTTTGCACATGGGCTGAGTTTTGAACTCAGCCTTTCTACAAAAACAGTTGTGCTCTCTCCTTGCTACTAAGTGAAAGAGAATTAGAGCGATCTTGGTATGTTTGGGAAGCTGACAATCAGGTGTAGCTATTAAATTAGGGAGAGTTTGCTGTGTTGCCTTTTGTTCTGCAGATAATATTCTCCTGCAGGTAGCCTCCATGAGTAAATGCCTAAAATCAGGGTTAGAAGGAATAACTAATTATGAGAAACCAAACGTGCCTGTCATGGTGCTAAGTGGTTAGATATTAGATAAGCTGCAGTGTCTGCTGTGCCTTAGCAATGTTTTTGATGATGATGATGAAGAAGAAGTGTGTTTCACGCTGAGAGGAAATTAGTTTCACATAGGGCTGTGGGAAGGGACCTAGTGCACATCAGCCCAGTCACGCTGTTGTGTCAACTCCTAAATGAGCTCTCACACAGTTGGTTTCTCTCACAGGCATGCGAGGATTCATGACAGCACATGGACAACCAGACCAGCCTCGGTCTGCACGCTACATCCTAAAGGACTACGTCAGAGTAAGTGAGCCTGTTCTGTTGCCCTGAGTAAGTAAGCTTTCTTTTCCCTACACTGAGTTCTTAGCTCATGACGGCCTGGTAAGGAGATATTTCCCATTGGGATGGACTGATGCCCAGGTGGGCTGTTTCTAGTGGTGCTAGGGCTTGACCTGTGGGCCTCACACATGCTGGACAGGTGCTCCACCACTCAGCCCAGCCCTCCAAAGTGACCTTAATTTCAGACTCCCACCTGATGTTCCCAAGGCTAGTGTGTCCTCACATAGAAGAACACTGAAGACTACTTGGTAGAAATGACGAGCAGGTGAACAAGGTCACAGAGAAGGAAGAGTTGCTGTATGCTCCAGGGCCCTGGGAGGAGCTGGGTGTCAGAGTTAGGGCTCTGCAGGTGCATCAGACCAAACTCAGATCAACAGAAAGCTGCTCCGCCCTCTGCCCGGTTGACACTTGCCATGAGGACCTTTACCGTCTTAGGGTAAGGTGGTTACGGTATGCTGTTTCACTGCAGGGAAAGCTGCTGTACTGCCACCCTCCTCCTGGGAGAGACCCCGTGACCTTCCAGCATCAGCACCAACAGCTCCTGGAGAACAAAACGAAGGGTGAAGAAGTACGGCAACAGCCAGGCAGAAACCAGAAAGCCAAACAGATTGAAAATATAGTTGACAAAACCTTTTTCCATCAGGTAAGAAAAAGAGGCTGAGAAAAAGAAAAAGAGGCTGCATTTAACTCTCATCCAGTGCATTTAAAAATTCAAAATATTTACTATTTTAAGCATCTAGTGGACTGGAAAGGCAGCTCAGTTATTAAAAGCACTCAATTTTCCAGAGAACCTGAGTTTGATTCCCAGCACCCTCATCATGAGGCTCACAGTCACCTGTAATTCCAGGTCTGGGGATCCAATATCCTCTTCTAGCCTTCATGGGCACTATAAGTTCACATAACACACTTTTCTTTCTATGTGTATGAATGTTTTCTCTGCATCATGTATATGTCTGTGGAAATCAGATCCCCTGTAGTGGAGTTACTGATGGTTGTGAGCCACCATGTGGGTGCTGATGTTGAACCTGGGTCCTCTGCAACAGGTACCCCACTGAGATCTCTCTCTGCCCCCACTTTTTTACTTTGGGTCTTGCTTTATGACTCTAGCTGACCTTAGCTTCCCTAGTGCTGAGATTACAGATGTGCATTGTCACATCTGGCTCCACACACAGTTTATACTATGCTCACATTTGCACAGCCGTTACCACCAGTTTAGAATTTTATCACTCCAGAAAGAAACCCCATGCTGTTGACATCCACTCATTTTCTGTCTCCCATGTCAGCCACTAATCCGCTCTTTTTCTGTATGTGGGGTTGTCTGCTCTGGACATGTCACGTGAGTGAAGTCGTGCTGTGATCTTCTGTTCCTTCGCTTAGCTGTTTCTTGGTCCGTCTGTGGTAGAGCATGTGTCCATACGTCGTTCCTTTTTACTACAAATGAGTTGCTGTAAAAAAGTCCCATTCACCAGTTGATAGACATTTGGGTTGTTTTCACGCTTTGGCTAATATAATTAGGCTAGGTCTGCATGTGTATATTTGTGTAGTGTGCGTTTTCACATCTCATGAATAAGCACTGCAGAACTGGAGTGCTTCGATCATTTGTAAAGCTGTGCTTTTAGCTCGTGGGGTGCAGCCATACTGTCTAGACATGGCTGTGGATTTCATGTTCCACATCTGTGCCGTGCTTGCCATCTATTGGTGCTGTTTCACCATCTCGAAGTCATCTCTGGGTCAGCTTTTATTTCCCTGGCGCTTCGTGATGAACAGCAGCATTTCACAGACTCGGGGTGCCTGCATTTCCTGCACAGAAACGAGTTGTAAGAGGTTTTTGTTGGTGGTGGTGGTGGTGTGTATGTGTGTGTTTAGGGGGATGAAACAAGGTCTTATGTGACCGCCCTGGTCTTTAACTCCTCCTGATCCTTCCACCTCCATATCCCATGTGTGCCTCCACGTACCGAAGACTTCTGTATACACCCCAGACAAGGTGAGGTGGTGCACCCAGTACTCACGTTCTGCTGCCACATCCACACATAAGCATCTCTCTCTTCCACAGATAGGCATGTGTGCACATGCACATGTAAAAAATAAGCGAGTGAATATTAGTAACTTGAATCACTTCATCATAACTGGTAGCTTTTTCTTTTTCTTTGCTTGTTTGGTTGGTTGGTTTTGTTATTATTTTTGTTTTTTCAAGACAGGGTTTCTCTGTATAACAGCCCTGGTTGTCTTCGGACTAACTCTGTAGATCAGGCTGGCCTCGAACTCACAGAGATCTACCTACCTCTTCCTTCCAAGTGCTGGGTTTAAAGGCTTGCCCCTCTGCACCCAGCAGCTGGTAGCATTTTTTTTCAATGTCAGGTTTATGTACAAGAGTTAAGTCATTTGGTTGTGTTTAATACACATTTTCAATATTCTTAAATGGGCACTGGAGAGATGGCTCAGTGGCTAAGAACCTATGTTGCTCTTGCAGGGAACCTGGGTTTGGTTCCCAGTGTCCACAAGTGTCCTCAGGACATTCAGTTTGCAGAGATTTCTGAAGGCATTGCATAAGAAAGCTGAAAATTTCTTTATGCAAAAAAAATCTATTTAGACTTTAAATTAATGTCCATATCTAAATCTTCACCCCTAAGAGTAATATTTTACGGTGTGTGTTAGTCCTGGGATATTACTTTATAATTTTTATTCATTTTATAAATAAACTGAATATTTCTTGAGCGTCAGTGTCTGGTGTGAGCTGAAGCAGCTTGACATCCATGGAGCTTCAAGCTCTATGTTGGGGTACACCTAAAATCCCAGCACTCCAAAGGCAGAGAACCGGGAATTCAAGATTTGCTTGGACTACACAATAAGACCTTGACTCAAAAAAGAAAAAAAAAGTAGAAATTCCCAGGAAATAGTTTGAATTGTGTGGGTTTGGATGGTTTTAGATGACATTGGAAGCTACTGGACTAAACACTCAGCAAGGAAGGCTGGGAAAGAGGTGAGCTAAGAGGGAGTGCTGGGAGGCCTAGCGTGACGGCAGGGAGTGAGGAAGGAGCCAGAGGAGAGCCATTTGCTGAGTGACTTGCTCCTGGTCCTGAGAAGCCTGCTCATGTCTCCCGTATTTCCTCGCAGGAGAATGTCAGAGCACTGACCAGAGGGGTCCAGGCTGTGATGGGCTACAAACCTGGGAGTGGCCCGCTGACCACAGCTGCTGTGAGTGCTGAGAACGTGGCTGGGAAGCCCTGGAAAAAACATGGCAACAGAAATAAAAAAGAGAAAAGTCGTAGGCTCTACAAGCACCTGGATATGTGAATTGGCTCTACAGAAATGGCGTCTGCACTGTGCAGGTGGAAAAGGACCAGAGTCACTACTGCACGTGGGGCTCTCCAGACACTGGCACTGTGGATTGCACCAGAAGTCTTGACAACTGACAGCCTTTGGAAGCACTGACTGTGGCTGTAGTAGTCACCGAGGTGCCCCCAGAAGTGCCCTGCAGAAGACTGATGGATGTGTGTGTAAACATACATACAAATGCATATTAACTTTGATTTTAAAAAGTTATTAAAATTAATTTTCCACTAATTGATATTTTTATTGGCTTAAATAGGTAAGCTGCCATTCATACATTTCATGTTATAATTTTAATTTGCCAAAATATGACTAGGGGAGGGTCTGGAGAGATGGCTCAGCAGTTAAGAGCCCTGGTTGCTCTTCCTGAGGACCCGTTTGGTCCTAGCACCCACATGGCAGCTCACAACCATCTATAACTCCAGTTTCAGGGAATCCAACAACCTCTTGTGGCCTTGATGGGTACCAGGAACACATCCATGAATATGGTTCACAGGCAGAAAGAGCTGACTGGGAATGGAGTGGGCTTGAGAAACTTCAGATCCCACCCCCAGTGACACCTCCTCTAACACCTACTCCTTTCCAAACCGTTCTACCAACGGGGGACCAAGCATTCAAATATGTGAGCCTATGGAGCCCTTTTCATTCAAACCACCTTTTAGGGTCACCTCTAGGAAGCAGAGAAAGCCCTGAGTGAGCGATTGTGTGCTGTGTAGTGGGCACAGCATGTCAAGGACCTCAAAGCCTTTCGCCAGCCCCTGGGCCTCACCCCAAGGGGAAATGGCAGAGGCTTCCCTTCTGGCCTGTGTGTTGATGTTGATGTAGCTTTCTCCCTCTGAACAGTTTACGGTCCAGAGATTGCTCCTCCAGAGGCTAGCTACACCTGTGTCCTTGATCCAGCTATTTACCTTAAACCCCGCCTCCTCGTTCAGCTCTGTAATAATCCTGTCTCTCGGGATGAGCTTCGAGGGTGCTGTGGTTTCTCCATTAGCAAGCTCCACCCACCTGACTCCAGTTCTTGTGTGTGTCTATGTATCTGTCTTTTCTTCATTCCGTCACTGTCCCCGTCAAGTGCCTGGAGCATACCTCACACTCAGGCCATCCCCACCTCAGTTTCCTAAGAGCCGGACTTACAGGTGTGAGCACCACACCCAGTAAGAAACTACAGTTAGTTAGCAAATATTTATCCACCAGCTGCCTTGTAGCAGGAAAACAACCCATAAAGAAACCAAAGTTAGGGGAGGAAGGATTGTAGGAGCCAGTGGGGTCAAGGACACCACAAGAAAACTCATAGAATCGACTAACAGGCTCATAGGGGTTCACAGAGACTGAACCAACGAGGGAGCCTGCGTGGGAGAGACCTCGACTCCCTGCATATTGACAGTTGTGTAGCTTGGTCTTGTGGGACTCCTAACAGTGGGAGCAGGGGCTGTCTGTTACCTGCTTTTGGGACCCTTCCCTCCTACTGGATTGCCTCGTCCAGCCTTAATAGGAGGCAAGGTGCCTAGTCTCGCTTGATATACCACGCATGGCTAGCTGATATCCCTGGAAGGTCTGCCCTTCTCTGAAAAGAAACAGAGGAGGAGTGGAGGGGAAGCTGCAGTCAGGATATAAAAAACAAAAGATTAAACAACAAAGAAACAAAAGTTGGAAAGCCATGCAAACAGGAGCAAGAACTCACCTGGAGGTTAGCTATAGCCAGATCACATGGAGCCTTGACGTCCTAAAGGGATTCTAGGTATGGAAAATAAGGTAACCGTGTATATGAAGGAACAATGAAGTGTATTGTATTCATTTAAATAATGAAGAACTGTCCATAAGTAGGTCATACTTGGAATCCACCCACGGAGGCAGGAGGAGCAGAGACTCAATGTATCTCAGCTACTTAGAAATAAGGGGAAAATATGTATGTACCTGTAATCTCAGCTCTCGGAAGGCTGAGGCAGGAGAATAACGAATTCCAGGTAGCTTAACATGACCCCATCTCAAAGAAAGCAGTAATGGGTAAAATTAATTCTTCTCAAAACTCAAGTGGACTTAAGCCCAAACCAAATGATGGTATCCATCTCCTGGACAGAACACACCTTGAGACAGTCTCACTCTGTAGTTCAGGCTGGTGTCGTTGCAGCTCCTGTGTAGAACCCTGGCTGGCCTCAAATTCATGGCAATTCTTCTGCCTCAGCCTCCTGAGTCCTGGGATTACATGCCTAAGCCCCCACACCTGGTTGTTTAGAAGGGGAACTAGAGTCAGAACATGAAAACCTTGGGCCAACTGCTGAAGGACAGACAGAAATGGATACCGATGGGCAAAGCCTATAGGGACAGAGAAACTTCTACAGCATGCAGTTTACTGGTAAGAAGCACACAACGCAAGGGTTTAGCTTATTTAGGGTTGTGCAACTATAGTAAATTTTAGAACACTTATCCTCCCATCCCCAACCCAAGAAGCCATCAGTCCCCATCTACTGTACTGGCTAGTTTTTTGTCACCTTGACCAACCAGCTGGAGTCTCTTTGGAAGAGGGAACCTCGATTGAGGAAATGCCCCCTCCAGATTACACAAGCTTGTGGTGCATTTTCTTGATTGATGTGGAAGGGACCAGGCTACTGCGGGCAGTGCCACCCTTGGGCTGTGGTCCTGGGTGCTATAAACACACATATACACACACAAAACCACAGGCTGAGCAAGACAATAAACAGCATCCCTCCATAGTCTCTGCTTCAGTTCCTGCCTCCAGGTTCCTGCCCTGACTTCTTTCGACGATGGGCTGTGATGTGGAAGTGTAAGCAAAATAAACCCCTTCTTCCTCAAGTTGCCTTTGGTCACGGTGTTTTATCACAGCAATAGAACTCCTAACCAAAACTTTGTTTATTCCGGATCCCTCCTTCTTGTCCTAAGCAACCATTAGTCTTTTTCGTCTGTTGTGTACAGGCTGCCTGTTCTGGGCATCCACATAAACTCCATGGAGCTTAGTAAGGATGAGGGCTGGCACCTTGGCTTCCCTGTCACACTGTGGGCTCATCCTACACATTCTTCAGAAGATGCTAGTGAAGGGAGCTCGACCAGCTGCCCACGAGCTGGAGGCATCTCGCTGTTCACCTGCAAAGCTTTCCTCCTTTCCCGGTACCACTTCTCCACTTCCTTCGCTTCCGGTACTTACCTCCACAGTGAGGAAATGAAGCGGAAGTCCTTGCTCGGAGTCTCAGGAGCCTGAGCTGGGGCATCCCGACAGGGGACTTCCCATTTTGACCTTTGCTTCTGAATGCATCTCATTAAGGCTTCTTTGCAGGATGCTGGATGTCCGTCCGTGTGGAGGTTACGGTCTGGCTTTATGAATCAGTCAGCCTCACCATCACTTTATGAATCAGTCAGCCTCACCATCACTTTATGAATCAGCCTCACCATCACTTTTCAGCACGTTATGAATGGAAACCCGCTATACAGCTGTCCTCTGTTTACTTTCAGGAAATTAGAAGGAAGTTGTTCTTCCCAAGAAGCCAATAGCCACATACGTCTGATTTTTTTTTTGGGGGGGGAGGTGGATAAACTAGAAAAATTGCCAACAAGCCAGAAATCTAAGGGACTTTAACAGGGTTTTCTCTTGTTTAGTTTGAAAGTGAGGAAAATCATTCAAAAATCTCACCAGTGTGCACTTGCCACATGGCGTGTTCAGCGTGTTGTCGTCAGCTGAGAGTGGAAGACACTAAGGGAAGAGTTTCCTTCCCTTGCTCCCTGTGCGAAGGGACGGCAGTGTGGCAGATGACAATACCCACAAAAAGTGTGGTTCATGGTAGACTGGATTTTTTAAATTTTTTTTGAGAGCTATCCTTATTTTATATATTTTATATTGTGAGTAATATGCCTTACAAATATGTCTTACACCATTTGTATGCCTGGTGCCCTGGAGGCCAGAAGAGGGCACTGAATCTCCTAGAACTGGATTCACAGAAGGGTGAGCTGCCAGGTAGGAGCTGAGGATTGAACCCCAGTCCTCTAGAAGAGCAGTGCTCTTAGCTTCAACCGTGCCTTCATGCCCTAAACTGGATTTTCATGGTTCTGCTGAAGTAATATTATATCTACAGAAAGTGCACAAGCCACAGTGTAGAGATAAACAGCACCCTAAATCATGGCGCCAAGCCTGACCCACACCCCAGAGTCCCTCCTTTCTTTTGCTTCTGCTTAGCTGTTCATTGCCAAGGCAACAGCCTTTCTGTTCTGACCACTCCTCTGCCTTTGTATTGTAGGGGAAACGAGTCTGCAGTAAGTACTCCTGGGAGTCTGAATCCTGTAATGCAACAATGTGGAGTCGTCCATAGTACACGTGATAACGAGGTGATTTATTCTCATCGTTCTACAGTATTGTGCATGTTCAGGCTCGGTTTCCCAATTGAAATAGAGCACCATCCACTTGACCCGCCTGCCATAAGGATATCCTGTGACCTGTGCTGACCAAGGTTGCTGTAGTCATGGTGACTATTCAGTACTGAGGGATGACCAGTATGGCTGAGGAACTGAATTTTTGTTTGTACATAAGTATCTTTGGTATAACTAGCCACCTATAGCATGGCTGCCCTATTGGCTAGTGTCTTAGCTACTTTTCTATCGCTGTGACAAAACAACATGGCCAAGGCAGCTTATAAGAGAAAGCATTTAATTAGGCTTATAGTTTCAGAGGGTTAGAGTCTATGACGGTGGAGCCAAGGCATGGCTGCAGGAACCGCTGAGAGCACACATCTTTATCCATACATAAGAGGTAGAGAGTAGCCGGGTGGTGGTGGCGCACGCCTTTAATCCCAACACTTGGGAGGCAGAGGCAGGTGGATCTCTGTGAGTTCGAGGCCAGCCTGGTCTGTAACAGCTAGTTCCAGGACAGGCTCCGAAGCTACAGAGAAACCCTGTCTCGAAAAACTAAAACAAACAAAGAGGTAGAGAGCACTCTGGGAATGACCTGGGTCTTTTGAAACCTCAAAGCACACCCCCACTGCCATCCTTTTCTGAGAAGGCAGTGCCTCCTGATCCTTCACAAACAGTTCCGCCAACTGGGCACCGAGTCCTCAAAGCTCTGAGCCACTGGAGGACATTTCCATTGAATCCACCACATCCCGCTAGTCCTCATATCTGACTGGAAGGAAACGCGGCCTCTTTGTGGGGTGTGCATCCAGAGACGGGACTGAAGTTGGGAAGTCGGCATCCATTCAGCAGTGGAAGATACCCCGGAATTTAACTTTCATTCCTTTCTCATCTGTGGGACTTGAGGAAATAAAAGTATGGCATTTACATCTCCCCAGTTTCATTATGTTTATGTGGCGGGAACTGGAGCTGTGTCATATAGACGAGCCTGCATATTCCAGACTCGCCCTCACAAGGAGGTCCAGTAAGGTAGGTGGGACTGTCGCCTCTCCAGGTGTCTCTGATGAGCGGGGTCTCCCCTTCCTGATACGCTTGGATCAGAACCGGCCCCTGATTCTGAGTGTGGCAAAATCCACCCAGGCATTTGTTTAATTGAGGGACCTGGGTGGGCCAGGGCATTAAACTGAAAATATTCCAGGCCTGCGTTTCTTTTTGCTGATGGAGTCCGCTGTTGCTGACTGGCCACTGGGTGCGCCTGTGAGCCAAGGTGCGGCCCTGGATGGCTCCTCTCTGACTGTCCCCCCCACCCCTACCCCGTGCCTGTGTGAGAAGCTAAGAGGTGCTCCATCGGTGCGGTGCGGTGCGGTGCATTAACCCCGTTCCCTCCCTGTACCAGCCCTGCAAGGGGAAACAGTGAGCAGATCTCTTTTGAGTCATTTCTTACTTTAACAGGACAACTCGAATTCGGAGGCACAGGACTTTATCCTCAGCCTTCTTTATTTCACTAATCTCACCCGGCCTCTTATCTTCACTGTGCTCCCTCCTTTAGATTCATTTTTACTTTTGTGAAGACAGGATCTGAGTATGTAGCCCAGCCTGGCCCCAACCACGTGATCCTCCCGCCTGGAGTGGAGTGCTGGGATTATAGGCTGCATCACCAGGTTGGCTCTTCTCTCATCTTTGTACACATTCCTAAATGTCAAATATGGATACCGGAACTCTATCCAGGGACACAGGTAGCTCTGCCGAACCCTTCTCCGAGAAAACCAACTCTAAATAACAGCTGGAATCACTGAGTGCTGTTGTCTTGGTTTGAAAGCTGCAGTTAACTGGAGGAAGAAATGTAGAGAATTATTTTTTAGAAAGTGTTCTTCAAAACACAAAACAAAACCAGAGCTTTTAACTTACTCTGAAAAGTTGCTGTCATCTGTCTGACTGAACTGGGGTGGCAATTTATATTTTCTTGGGTCCTGAGTGGTCATGGGATAAAAAAGTAGAATAGCTATTTCAGGGAGATAAAAGGAAGATCCCGTCCCAGCAGGTAAGATGGTTGCAGACTTCAGGCTTTACATGACACTTGACCACTATTTGTATTTTCTTGCTCTTTCTCTGCCCAACTGTCCCTATCGACTCAAATCCAGCACCATTTCAAGTAGGTTAGAACGAGAGAGCTGAGCAAATGTGGCACGGTTTTAACAACTGGCAATGTTAGCTGGCGTTCTTTTACCTTTCCTAAAGATCAGAAGGCCTGGTGTGGTGGCTGCACATCTGAAATCCCAGCACTTGGGAGGCTGAGGCAGGAAGCTCAAGTCCCTGACTCTAGAAAATGACGTCATGGAAAGAAGGATCGGAGCTATTGCTACGGAAGGCGTCTATCGGTGCCCGTGCCTCTCTAGCAGGGACGAGACCTACGGGTTGGCTGTGTGTGTGGAGGGGGTGTTTTGACCCTGCCTGGTCACAGAAGGCTGCTCGCAACCACCGCCCTTCTTCTTCAGGCTGCCCTTCTGTATGAGGTGGTCAGGAAACCCTGTGCCACGGCCCTGGGCCCTCACCGAAAGGAAAGCTGCTGCGGGAGGCCCAGGCTCTGCCCTTCCTTCTTCGCAGGACAATGCCTGCAGCTGCACCGCCACTGCCAGCAGGAAATGCCTGAGAGAAGCGAGGTGGCCCACTGCCCAGGAAGACAAGAGGTTCAGGCAGGCGCTTAGGTTTTCCTTTCAGCAGAGTCTGAACCGAGGCCCAAAAACAAGGTCTAAACTCGCGGGCAGCTGCGGGACTCCGAGTGGCCTGGTAAAGGAAACAGGAAGCGTGGGAGGAGCTTCCAGGGAGGGGTGAGGTTAGAATGGGTCTAAACAGCGGGAGGTGTTCCCCTCAGGCACAGACCCTCTCCTGGCTGTGGGCTGTCACTCTCTTGTCCCCCTGGAACCCCACGACCTCCACTGTTTGTCTTTCTCAGGAAGCCATTCTCTTCTTGTTTCTAAGGGGCCTTTATTGGGCTGGTGCTGGGACCCTGGGCCCAAAGCATGAGATGGCCGGCCTGTGTTCTTCCACTGTGGTGTTTTTACCTCAGTGGGCACCGAGTGCTGGAACTTCGGGAGGAAAAACCAAGACTTTGGCCATGACGGTTCAATTAGACCCAACTGGAAGTAGCGAGTAGAGAGCTGAGCCTGCAAATCTAAAGAATGAGAGAGAGGCCAATAACCCAGAGGAAAGAAACACACTACACAATCGCAACCTGCTAAGGTTGAGTGGGGAAGAAACAGAAAGCCTGTGCAGCAAAGAAATGAGTAAATTACAAAGCCACTCACAGAGAAAAGCACAGTGGAGTCCCAACACACGGAAGAGCCCAAAGTGGTGCCCACACCTACAATCCTAGTGGAGTTGCCGGCCAGCCTGGGCTACATAGTAAGACCTTGTCCCAAAAACAAGCGAAAAGTCAGTTTGGGCACATATCTTAAATTCTAGCACTGAGGAGGCAGAGACAGGTGCACATCTTAAATCCCAGCATTGAGGAGACAGAGCTCTGTGAGCTCAAGGCTAACCTGATCTATATAGCGAGTTCCAGGTTAGCCCGACCTACTTAGTGAGGCCCTGGCTCAAAAAACATAAATAAATAAAAATTGGGCTTGGTAGGAAGATTTGACAAGAGACAAGCTTGTAAGAGATGCAGGAACAAGGGTAATGGGGAAGAGAAAGGGCCCAAGAGCTGAGCCATTAGCAGACAGTCTTCTTCACTGTCTTTGAGCCCAGCATCCTTAGGATGACAATAAGGGATTCTTTTCCCCACTAGCATGTGTCACTGCTCGAACCTCAGCACTCTAGTGTGACGGGAACACTAAGGCAGGTGCCGCCGCCTCGCTTTTGGTTTTCTGATTTTTTTGTTTTTCAAGACAGGGTTTCTCGGTGTCACAGCCCTGGCTGTCCTGGAACTAGCTCTTGTAGATCAGGCTGGCCTCGAACTCAGAGATCCACCTGCCTCTGTCTCCCAAGTGCTGGGATTACACCTCACTTTTAAGTCGAAACCCATACGAGAGCATCCTCTGTTCCAAGTCCCCGCCGTAGGGGGCAGAGGGTAAATTCTAGTCTAAGATGTCAGGTCCACAACATGTGCTGACCGTGTGTGTGTGTGTGTGTGTGTGTGTGTGCATTCACATGCATGTGCATGTGAGCACATTCAAATGTGGAACTTAGAGGACAGCTTGCAGGGTCAGTGTCTTACTTCATTACAGTTTCTCCCGCTGTGAAGACACACCATGACCACAGCAGCTCTCATAAAAGAAAACATTTAATTGGCGCTGGCGCTGGCTTACAGCTCACAGGTTTGTTTAGTCCATCATCATCATGGCAGGAAGCATGACGACACGCAGGCAGACATGTTGGAGGAGGAGCTGAGAGTTCTACGTTTTGATCTACAGGCAGCAGAAGGAGACTGTGTGCCACACTGGGTGTAGCTTGAGCATATGAGACTCCAAAACCTGCCCCCACAGTGACACATTTCCTCCAACAAGGCCACACCTACTCCAGCAAGGTCACACACCCCCCATAGTGCCACTCTCTATGGACCATGAGTCTATGCGGGCCGTTCCTAGTAAACTCCCACAGCCAGTTCGCCCCTTTCATCGGATGGGTCGTGGGGATTGAACTCAAGTCTTCAGGCTTGGTAGCAAACTCTTTCACCCAGTGAGCTATCTCACTGGCCTGGTATACTTTTTTTTTTTTCTGACAGGCAGAATGATTCATAGTTCCCTCTCCTTTCCGCTCCCACCCCCCTCTGACAGAGTTTTGCTATATAGCCCACACTGACCGGAACTTTGTTCCTCCTGCCTCAGCCTTCTGAGTGCCAGGATCACAGCTCTGTGCAACCACACATATCAGGGTGACTCTCCTACTTTGATCTATGTACACACATATATACAATAACTAAATTAATTTTTTTTAAAGTTTGGTCCAGCCTTGGGAAGGCATGCTAAGCCTGAGGGGAAGCTGTAATAAGGAGAAAAACAGACGTGGAGCTAGATGTGATGTCGCAGGCAGGCTTGTAACCACAGCACTTGGGAGATGGAGACAGAGAGATCAAAAGTTCAAAGTTGTCTTCGACTGTTTAACAAGCGGAGGCTAACCTGTTCTGCATACGATCCTGACTCCATAGCAGAAACAGAAACGGTAGGGTGTGTAAGGATACGGCGCCATAGCATCAGGCGTCCCTACCTTGATGCTGATATGATGGCGACATGAGGACAGTTCCCACTTTAGAAAGACAGCGAATGGGGGTCTCTGGCTCCCCCAGAGAGTTAAGGGTGGAGCCCCCACCGGCCAGCACCAGACAAGGTAGAACTAGGTTGGCCTGGAATTCAGACATCCTCCTGCCTCTGCATCCCGAGTGCTGGGATTAAAGGTCTGTGCCACCACCACCACTCGTGTGCTTTGTGATTAAGTTTCAATATACGGAACTGGAGGAGACACGGAGACCCTAGCGACATCTCATTTCGGCTTAATAGTGGTCATCACTGTGGATATGCTGTAATTCCAGCATCCGGGGAGGCTGAAGCAGGAGGTCTTTGAGTTTGGTGGCCCACCTGGAGGCTACACAGTGAGCTCCAGGCTGGTCTGGGTCACGAGGCAAAATCCTGCCTCAAAAGGAACTAAAAAGTGAGGTGACAATCGTGCTTTCAGCGAACTTACCGAGGCCAGAAAAGACACTTTGAAAATATCCTAATAGTTTGCTTTAAGGAAAAATATTCGTTTACCTAATTGTGTGTGCACTGCGGCTGGATGGGAGCCGCACGTTCCCAAATTAACCCCTCCCTGGCTGGTCTAGGGAGGCTGGGTGGCGCAAGACTTGACCTTGACAGCTTCAGCAGAGAGAGGAGGAGGCGGAGGCGATCTGGGCCCCCTCGGTCCCCTACCCACCTTTCGGTATTGCACCTTTTAAACCAGTGACCTCGCGCCTCGGAGTTCCCTCTTCCCACCACCACCACCCCGAGCGCTTGGCAGCGCCAGGGTATTGTCGGGCTTGGCAACCGGGGTGACGGCGCTAAGGGACCGGTGCTGGCGGAGTTCTCCTTTGTGCGGCGGCTGCGCGCGGCTCCACCGCTAGGGGGCGACCTGCGCCCCGCAGACCCGACAATAGGCGAGGCTGGGGAGCCGCGCGGTCCCGGAACTTTCCCCGGGTCGGCGGGACGCTCGATCGGGCCATGGAGGAGGGGGCTGGCGCCGCGTCCCCGCTCTGGAACTGGGACTACCTGGACCGCTGCTTCGCCCACCGCCGTGTCTGCATCTCCTTTGGCCTGTGGATCTGCGCCGCCTGCTGCTGGATCGCCGCCCACGCGCTGTAATGGGGCTGGGACCCGCGCGAGGGGTGGCGGGCCACCCGCGGGGGAGATTGAGCGCCACTCGCCTCGGCTCCTCTAGGACTCCTAGGGGAAGGGACGCGAAGGGGGCAGTTCAGGAGGCAGCTCAAGTCCGGGGTCAGGTCTGACTTTGCTCTATGGACTCAAGTGCGGTGCCTTCTGAATTCCGAGCACGGGGAAGCTGGGCTGTGAGCCGGCGGCAGGAGGCTGGGTGGTGCAGTGGCTGCGGCTTGGATTGGCTTCTGTTGTCAGCCTTTCCCTGCTGTCCGGCGGGGAGCGAGGGCAAGGTGTGAGCCTTTAGACCTCCTGTGAATAATGAGGATATGCCTCATAGAATGGATGCGAGTATTAAATGAGGTACGGCAGGCGAAGGACTTAGTAAGTGGTCATTAAATTCCATTACCGCTCTGAATCTGCCGCCCACCCTTAGGGACTCTAGTAAGCCTCTCGATGTTTTCTAGTTTTAATTTACCCAAAGCTGGAAAGAGGTGTGGCAGTGGCGATCTGACTCCGGCCACAGTCTTTGCTTTTGTCTGCCTTGAAGTGGTTTGGCCAGGTAGTCCCTGTCCCCTGGGTTCTGAGAGTGAAGCCTCTTGGTCTTCAGCCACCCTGTCCCTTGCACGGAAATCCAGAGATAGTTTCCAGGGTGGTGCCACCCAAGTCTACCCAGGCAGAATGGAGAGGGTGTGTCATCCCTCTGTCCCCACTTCTGTCACCAGCTCACCTTAGCGCTCAGGTGACCACCACTCAGACTTTCCATGGTGGTTCACGGAATCTGCAGCGCCACCACCTAGTGGATGGAGTCCAGGAAAGACACTCTGGCCTGGGTGCATTTCTTCACCTTGCCTGCCCCAGCCCCTAAGGCAGGTTCTGTTAGCGCCCTTTCGGATGACGAGCCTGTTTACTGAGGGGGCAATAGTCCTGCCTGTCACACAGGCAGGCTTCAGGGATTGAGCTCTCTGAGTCGAGGGTGCAAAGGAAGAGGATGCAGCATGCACCATCTCCTTTGTCACACCACTATCTCCTTTGTTCCTCAGCCACCCTGTGCCACCGACACGGATAGGCACGCTTGCCTCTGGAACCAGGGCTTCTAGTAATAACACTCTGAGCTTCAGGATTGGGGCTGAAGACCCAGAAATGTTTAGGGTGTTGGGTAACAGCCTTCCTTCTGTAACTATGTTCCTTGGGACCAATGCTCAGACCCTAATCAGTTTAGTAAACACCAACCACCCTGTCTGAGTGAATGAAGCCAGAGCTGCTCTCAGCCCATTTCTCTATAAAAATAAATAAAATAAAATAAATAAAATAAAATAACCAGCAGGAAGACATCTGAACCTCCATGTGGTGGAGACGGTATTGATGATCTTGCCAGAGAAGTTTCGGCCTCTGCTAGTTTGCCCTGCCCTCTGTATGGCCCAGGTGTGAGGAAGGTGGGGAGAGGGCCAAAGGGAGAAAAGCCAGCGATTTGGAGAGCTAGGGTGAGGGGCCCAGAGCACCGTGCTGCCACTCCGATTTGTTTTCCCTGTCTTATGAATATGCACAAATTGCTCAGCTGGCAGAGCCTGCCATCCACTGCACAGATGGACTGGATAGATTTCACTCTAACTTCAAAGAAGCAAATTGCCTTTTAAATTTAGGCAATTATCGCTATAGTTAGCTGTGGCGTGTGTGTGTGTGTGTGTGTGTGTGTGTGTATGTGTGTATGTGTATTGTGGGGGTGACTTTTAGAACTTGTTTCCCTTTCAGGAAATAAAACCCAACAGCTAGCTTGTGGAGGAGGGGATCGGTCAGTTGACCCAGCCTGATTTGGAGGAGTCCCATATCTTTTCTTAAAGATAAGACCTACTATGTAGTGCAAGCTGGCCTAGAACTTGAAACCCCTTGCCTCTGCCTCCCAAGTGCCAGGACCATAGGTCCTGAGGCTTGGAAAAATCTGAGCTACATGCCCCTTGCCCAGCTGGTCTCCCACTTCTGTAGAAGAAGACATTATCTCTACAATGAGAGCTCCAGTTTCCCGGCATGGCCTTGTGGTTCTCCTTCTGGTCTTTTCTTCCCTACCTGTAGACTGAATCCAGAAACATGTGATACCCCCAGGGCATGGGGGGAACCGGTGCTTCATAGAACAGAGGTCATAGCTGCCTTTTCTAAGGTGTTGTCTCTGGCCTTGCCTCCAAATCACAACCCCTGTGTTCTGTTCACACCTCTCTCTCCCCAGGATTCTCTACCTGAGATGCACAAAAAAATGTGGCCGGGACCAGTCAACACTGTGTGCTGCCTTCTGCCTCCTGACCAGTCTGTGTGACACGGTGGGGGCCATTCTGGCCAGACAGCTCACGATCCAGGTATGTCCAGCACAAGCCTGGCTTCTGTTTCTCTGTGGCAACCACACAGGCCTTTGTCTTTCCCCTCAGCCTGCAGAGCAGTTTCCTCTCGGAACCCGTGACTTGTCTTTTCTGTTTTCTCAAGCCCCCACCCCGTGTGTGTGTCGGGGGGGAGTGGGTGCGCACACGCGTGTGTGTCCACACAGCTTATCATCACCTTCCTCAAGCACCTCAAGCATTTGTTCAAAATCACCTTCTAAAGCAAAGCTTCCTGGGGTTGCAGTGATGTCCCCGTGAGTAAGAGCACACAATGCTCTTCCAGAGGATTGGAGTTTGGTCCCCAGTACCTGTGCCAGGTAACCTATACCCGTGAGAGCTCCAGCTCCAGGGGATCCCATGGCTCCTAGTGTGCCTCTACACATGTGGCATGCACACATACACACACACACACATAAAAAATAAACTCAAAGAAGGCCTCCCCTGTTTAAAATTGTGGCACATCTCTCCCACGAGTGCTCCGAACTCCCTTCTCCTGCTGTGCTTTCTTAGTTGCATGTCTTAGCTTCCAATTGCTGCGACAAAAGGCCATGACCCAGGCCATATATGAAAGAAAGCACTTAATGGTGCTTATGGTTTTAGAGGGTGTAGGGTTCACGATAGCAGCGCAGAGGCATGGTGGCAGGAACAGCTGAGAGCTCACATCTTGATCTTCAAGTAGAAGACAGAGACAGTGGGAAGGGCATCATTCTTTTGAACTTCCCCTCCCCGTGACACACCTCCTCTAACAAGGCCACACCTCCTTAATCCTTCCCAAACAGTTCCACCAACTGGGGACCAGGGATTCAAAGATAGGAGTCTGTGGAGGTCACTCTCATTTCAGCCACCACAATGAGCTACTGTCACCAGAGCAGGGAGTGTACACAGCTCGTAGTGGATGCTCAACTAGTTCTCATTGTCACTACTGTGGGCAGGGCTGAGACCAGGCAATGGCAGCCGAGTCCTTCCCCAGGCAGTTATGTAGGATTTGGCACAGGGAAAAGCAGTTTCTGGTTTCCCCAAAGTGTAGGACCTCAGATAAAGGCTTCTAGCCCTAAACATACAACCCAAGGAATATTTTTTTTGAGCCCCACTGCAAGGAACTCAGGATTTGATCTTTGTGGCCACCCAGGCAGGGATAAAGAAGGGCCGCCTAGTGGTCAGGACACTGGCTTGGAGGTTTGAGCTGCTGAGGACAGTGCCCTGCAGGCTTTGGACCAGACTCCCTTTCCCATTGGCTTGTGGGATAGAATGAGGTTCTGCTTGTGCCCAAAAGGGATGGCTGGCTGGGGTTTGTTAAATATTTAACTGCATCTTGGTGCTAAGGTTCCCTTGTGTGTTAATTCATATAGTCCCGAAGCTGTCCAATGATATGGGTCCCGAAATCATTCATCTGCTACAGATGTGAAAACTGAGGCACAGAGAAGCTTCTGTAAGGCCACCCTTCAGTGCATACCAGGGCAGGATTCCAAAGCCACAACATACACTCTTTCCACTGGTGATGCTCTTGTCTCTGGTACTGCTGACTTTCTCTAAGTCCCGGTCCAAACACTTGCCATGAATTGTCTCCAGAAATCTACATGGCAGTCATTGAGGGAGGCCTGGTTGTATGCTGATTTTACAGATGGGGAAACTGAGGCTTAGAGAGTTTCCATGTCTGGTATATAGCTCCACAGCAAAAGCTACCCATGCCACAGACATGCCCAGTGTAACCCACGTGGTGGAGGGGATCCCAGGGTGGTCGTGCTGTGGTGTCTGCAGGATGACTCTGGATTGCCCAGACTCCATCTCCATCTGCTTCCAGGTGTTCACGGGAGCCTACCTAGCAGTTGTCGACTTTGGGAATTTTATGTCCATCCTCTTCCCAGTCTGTGGATCCAAATCCAAGTTGAAGTCTGGTGAGTGTGTGCACGCAGCCATCCCATCTGCCTACATTCTTCTTCTGTTCGTCCATTCGCTCAGTACCTGTTCCTTGCCACACCCTGAGCCAGACAGAGGAACAAGGTCCCTGACCTCGGCCAGGTGAGAAGGATGGGACCCTAAACAGTCACTGTAGCTGGCGCCTAGGGGACAGACCTATGGGAAAGCAGGTGACACCAGGACTGGTGGCAGGCACAGGCAAGCAGACCACAATGGGCCAAGGCCAGGAGCAGTGATGGCACATGGCTTCAGGGGACAATGTGCATGCCTGGCTGACCAAGCCAAGCCACACAGTTTCTGGAAATGGATGGATAACTTCGGCAAGAGCAGGGCTGGAGGGACCGAGATGGGGTGAACAGCCCTGAGTACGTAGGACTGGGGTTCCTGAGAAGAGAGAGGTGATCTTAGACTCTTGTCCAAGGGCAGGATGGTCACATCCATGGGTCAACCCAGTCCATGTAGCTCAGAAGAAAAATACTCTTGGGGGCTGGAGAGATGGCTCAGAGGTTAAGAGCATTGCCTGCTCTTCCAAAGGTCCTGAGTTCAATTCCCAGCAACCACATGGTGGCTCACAGCCATCTGTAAAGAGGTCTGGTGCCCTCTTCTGGCCTGCAGACATACGCACAGACAGAATATTGTATACATAATAAATAAATAAATATAAAAAAAAAGAAAAATACTCTTTAAAATGCCCAGAAGTGTGTGTCGCATGTTCCACGGATGTCCTCTCATTGGAGGAGGTGGCTTGACAGTCTCTTACTCACCTGAGCCAGTGACAGAGTGGTTGGGACATGGTCACTGGGATGCTGTGCTAGGAGAGGTGTGACTGTCGGGACAAGGAGAGGTGTGACTGTAGGGACATGGTCACTGGGATGCTGTTCTAGGAGGGGTGTAACTGTAGGGACCTTGTCACTGGGATGCTGTTCTAGGAGAGGTGCGATTGTAGGGACCTTGTCACTGGGATGCTGTTCTAGGAGAGGTGCGATTGTAGGGACTTTGTCACTGGGATGCTGTTCTAGGAGAGGTGTGACTGTTGGGACATGGTCACTGGGATGCTGTTCTAGAAGAGGTGCGACTCTAGGGACATGGTCACTGGGATGCTGTTCTAGGAGAGGTGTGACTGTTGGGACATGGTCACTGGGATGCTGTTCTAGGAGGGGTGTGACTGTCTGCATGGATACCAGCATTCAAAGCTTCCCTCCGAGGAAGACAAGCAGTAGGCACTCTGGGTAGAGGCAGTTTTTGAAAGAGAACTTGACTCCAGGGATTTGAAGGGGGTCATGATCTGTCATAGCAAGACACAGGAGCAGAGGTAGAGTCTACCCCAGCTCCTCCCACACCAGCCATCTGGTGAATTCAGTGGTCAGGAACATCATGGTGGGTGACAGGGTTCTGGTGTTTTCTGCAGGTCGGAGCAGCAGAGAGAGGAAAAGAAGAAGGCATCTGAGAGCCAGTGTGTTTGCCCTGGCTCTGCCTCTGTGCCTGGGTCCAGGCTGGGCGATCTGGGCTGCTGTGCCCAAGACTTCAGCCCCAGTCCGAGGGCCACAGCGGAGGCTGCTGGGAAGCCTGCTACAGGTAAGGCTGAGCATAGGAAGATGGGGGGGTACAGGTCACTTCCCTCCTTGTGCATCTACTTGGTGCCTGGGAGAGGGTAAGGGCTCTTGCCATTGGATATCATAATGGGTTTGTTGTCACTTAGGGCATAAGTATAGTCTCTACACATCCATTCTTGCAGGAAAACCCGGAAGTCTTCGGCTACCTGCTGGGTGGCATTGCTGCCTTTGGCTCCTGGGCATCCCGGATCCCACCATTCTCCAATATCGTGAGACTGGGGTGGGGCTGGGGTTATGGGTCATGTGACCAGTCTCGGGGCATCGGGAGATCCTGGGGATGTGATGTCCCTGTGTGGGGCACACTTGTGCTTATGTTTTTCTGAGGAGCTAGAGTGTGATGGCAGTGGGGTGTGTATGTGTGTGCACGTGCATGTATGTCTTTGTGTGTAGGTGTGTGTGTGTGTGCACGTGCATGTGTGTCTGTGTGTGTAGGTGTGTGTGTGCGTGCATTTGTGTCCGTGTGCGTAGGTGTGTGTGTGTGTGTGTATGCACGTGTGTCCATGTGCGTAGGTGTGCATCTGAAGGGCCATGGCTGAACAGTGGAGTCCTGGGACCCACAGAAACCTTCCAGGAAGTCTGAGTTGCTTCTCCCTACTTCTTGTAGCCCAGGAAAGTAGAGCAGGAAAAGGTCACGGGGACAGGGACAGATTAGAGTCTCAAAACAACACAAGGAAGGCACGGAAGTTCAACACAGCATTGGCAGAATTTCCAAACGTCTGGGCCATGGGAAGATTTACCGGCCAGGCCTGTGGAGGTCAAATGGGATTTGTCTTTGGGGAGCTAGCTTTCAGTCCTGTGGAGACTCAGATGGGACAGTGAGGGGTCTCCCTTATCTCCAAACAGTGGAAACAGTGTTTGGTTTGGGGAACAGACGAAGGTCCCTGTGCTGACTGAGTGCGGGTAGAAACCATTACAGTTTAGTGGTTCGCAAAGGCAAGGGCGGCCGGTGGAGGCAGACACTGAGAAACGGCTGTCTGTCCATGGCAGAGGGCATGGAAAAGCCGCCACACAGGACAGTGCCTGAGTGAGCTTTGGGACTGGTATAGAAACCACCCTGCCAGGTTTTCTCTGTGGAAGATCCTGCTGTCGTGTTCCTGCCTCTGTGGCAGGACCAGCGTGGAACCCGACACCCGAGAGTGAAATGGGCCTGTCGTTTGGCCTGACGAGAGCCACTTTGCTGGGAGCGCCATGCTTTAGTCCAGAAGAGCAGGGTGTGGGAGGCAGGCAGATTGGAACTGTGTGCCTAAAGAGTCCAGCTGTGCTTCGAGGCCTTGGAGTTCGGGAGTTCTGGCTCCAGAGCTTCCCAGACTGACTGCAGCCGCCTGTGGGAGAATCTCCAGGAAGGGGGTGGGCCATAACACGGTAGCGAGACCTTCCAGGGAACAAGGGCAGTATCATGACTACCTGTTCTAATTCCCTGGGAACTGCAGCAGGGTGGTCAGGCTGGGGACCTCACAGACCCTTAACTTTGAGAAACACCAGGGTGTTGTGGGAAGGAACCATACAAAAGGGCGTGATTACCCTTAGGCTGTGGGGCCAGTGACCCGGCCAACCCTCACACCCGGGGACTCCACAGACGCCTGCTTGGCTGGGCCTCTCTTTTCACTGGCCTTCCGCAGAGGGCAGCCAGAAGAGAGGCTGGGAAGAGAACTGGCTGAGATACAGCCTGTGTGCCCTCCTGGAAGTTTCTGTCTGTGCAGTGCTGAGCTTTTCACCCAGGACCTCACATGTTCTAGGCAATCACTGTACCACTGAGCTACCTTCCAGCTCATCTGAGCATTCTTTGGGGGATTTAAAACAAAAACGAGAGAAAAGTCAGCCAAAATACACCTTTCTCCTGAAATTTGTTCCATCCCTTAGCCGACACCTAAATAGTTCTAAATACTGCCACCTAACAAGGAAATCAGCATAGATATAAACTTTAATATATATTTGTGGTTTAATGTGTAGTCTTTTGTATGCATATATAAAATTATATGTAAAGTGACTTTTTAAGTGTTTATTTATCCTGGGGTTGGAGGTTTGGCACATGTGTACCCTGACTCAGGTGTTATGAGCACAGAACAGCTTGCCGGAGTTGCTTCTTTCTTCCTACGATGTGGGTTCCAGGGATCCAACCTAAGCTGTCAGCAGCAGGTGTCTTTACCTGCTGAGCCACTGGCTCTAAAGCGACTGTATACCTACAGAGGCTTCTTACATAAATGTCGCATATATCCCTGTTTGGTGAGCCAATATTTCCACTGTTCGTTCTCCCAGAGTGTCCCCTTGGCTTCACAACTTTCAGGATGTCATCTCTCATTCCCTTGATCCCCCTGTTTGGTGTGGTTCCCCAGGGGACAAGCTGGGCCGTGGCTCTGTTATAACTCGGGCTCCCTCATTTTCCTCAGCCGGCAGCATTCCCATGTTCCCTCACACTGGCAGGAGTTGAGCGGTGAAATGGGAGGGTCGCTGGTCTGCCCCCAGGAGCACTCTGAATGTGTAAAGTCTTGCATCCCTCCATGTTCGAGGGACTTGCCTGGTGTGACGCGGTTCAGAAGAGAACTGGTGCCCCATAGGGTAGAAACAGTAAGGAAGGTTTCCAGCGTTAGGATTAAGCCAGATTCTGAGGAAAGAGTAGGAGTTTGTCAGGCAAAGGCAGAAGCTTGGAGAGTGGCTAGATGCCAACGGGTGGAGCGCCCTTTGTGAGCGGCCGCTCGTAGAGGGCTCACCATCTGCCGTCGAGAGCGGGGGTTCTCAGGATCCAGTGTCCTCCTGCCCAGTCTCTCCTCTCTCTGCAGTGTCGGGGGAAGTCATTCTCCTATATTCACCTGTGGACTCGGTTCCTGTCAGCTCTGGCTGGCCTCCTCTATGCCTCGGCCATCGTGGCCCATGACCGGCACCCTGAGTACCTCCTCCAGGCCACACCCTGGTTCCTGATTTCCCTGGGCCGAGCTGCGCTGGACCTTGCTGTATCCACCCAGGCTCCATGGCTGTGAAGGATGGGTTGCCTACAGCCAGCGGCCTTGTCCCACCTCCCACCTTCCATGCCCTCTTTTGGTCTTGCTGGGTAGCATGCTGGCCCAGCAGTCAGGCGGACACCATTGCAGTGACCTTGACGTTCAAGAGCTCTCTCTCTCTCTCTCTCTCTCTCTCTCTCTCTCTCTCTCTCTCTCTCTCTCTCTGTTCAAAGATAATCCTCTCTTGCCCAGAGCCCTCCAAAATAGCACGGGAAGTGGGAAAGCTCTGAGTCTTGGGGTCAAAGGCCACAGCTCCAGGCTCAGTTCTGCTTTTCCCCAGCATCTCTCCAGGGATCCTGCCCTCCCAGAGAAGGAGCCTGTTTCTTCTCTCCTGTCAGGCCCTTCTGAGGGGTCCTGTGGGCTGGCCTGCTGCATGGGCTCATTCTGCTCTGTGCGCTGTTCTCTTCTGCGACTGCAGAAATCAGAGGTGACAAATGCCGCCTTCCGTCGGTGACCGCTGAGCCCACTCAGCTCCTGGGGCCCCATGAGTGCTGCGTGATGTGCTGTCACCCAGGTGACCTTGCGTGAGTGTTTTCAAGGGCAAGGGAAGCTGAGTTGGTGGCTGGAGGAGGCCATTGGAGGTGCTGACGGCTTCTGAACGGGACCCTGCCTTGGTGGCAGTGGGAGAGTGTAAATTACCCAGAAGTCCAAGATCAAAGCTGCCCTCGTCCCTTCTGACCTGTGACCTCCAGAATTCTTTAGCTGCAAATTTATATCGTTTTTCCTTTATGAGGCAAGTTCTTGGTATGTAGCTAAGGCTAGCTTTGAATTCAGATCCTCTGGCTTCAGCCTTGGAAGTGTTGCGACAGGCAGGTGTCACCACATCTGGCATTGCCTCCAGCGGCTGTCTGTCTTCAGTGGCTGTCTGTCTACGGCCTGCCTTCTTTCCCCTATCTCTGCATGTCTTCCCTTCTAAGGACTCCAGGTACCCTTGTAGGTCCACTTTGGTTCTCCTCTCAAATAAGCCTAGGTTTTTCATGTAGACCACATTGTCTTCCCCCAC
The DNA here is from genome assembly GCF_950005125.1 of Chionomys nivalis. Classification (NCBI taxonomy): domain Eukaryota; kingdom Metazoa; phylum Chordata; class Mammalia; order Rodentia; family Cricetidae; genus Chionomys; species Chionomys nivalis. The sequence continues at coordinate 64,008,943 of NC_080088.1, forward strand.
GGCGTGTGCTATCACTGTAAGGCAGGCCCTGAGGAAAGGTGTTCTCTGAATGTTTCTGTGTCACAAGCCTTTATCGGAGAACCGAAAGATAGAGAAAAACTAATCAGGCTCTGACTTCAAGATGTGCTCTGACTGCCTGGGACAGGATGGTTTCAGGGAGGGACCAGGGCAGGCTGCTGGGAGCAGCAGGCTGTGACAGTCTCCGCTTCTGCTTCAGTGTACCTTAACTTCCGCATCTCAGATCATCTTTCTGTCCTGTGTGATCAAGAGCAAGATGAGGCGCACCTTCGGGTTTGCTGCCGAAGCCAGAGAGGGCCCCGACACACAAGCCCTTTTGACGTGCGCAGAGAAAGAAGACAATCAGGAGGCCGGGATCGAAGACAAGGTCTCTCTGGGTAGAAATGGTTTGCTGGCTGGGTGCACAGAGGCGAGAAGTGCTGGGAACAGGGAACAGGGACCATCCATGCTAGGTTTTTGTTTTGGTTTGGTTTTTCAAGACAGGATTTCTCTGTGTTGCTTTGGAACCAGTCCTGGAACTAGCTCTTGTAGATCAGGCTGGCCTCAAACTCACAGAGATCTGCCTGCCTCTGCCTCCCAAGTCCTGGGATTAAAGGCATGTGCCACTACCACCTGGCTCTATGCTAGGTCCTTAAGAAAAGCTAGATTTTTTTTTTTTTGATTTTTCGAGACAGGGTTTCTCCGTAGCTTTTGGGAAAAGCTAGATTTTATGTTCAAAGCTCACACAATCCTGAATGCAATGGGATCCTCCATTTTCCCAGGTCCAAGAATTTTTTTGTTACACAAGGCATTCTCGCAGCTGCATAGCTGGATAATCAAAGAGTCCCTTGTGTTATTCAGTAATCCACATTCTGCCTACATCAGTGTCTTGATTTTATAACAGGGTGGGCTTTCCCACTCTTCGCCCATAAAATTACCTTCCCACTTTCCCATGTGTCTTTGACATCATCGCCACCTCCTGACAATCCTGGAGCATGGCGAATGTTCGTTCCCGCCTTTTCACATCTGTGTGGTGCTGAAAAACTGGCCCAGGGCACAAGGACTCATTTGTATTTGAGGCCACTGCAGTTTAACTGTCCCTGCTTGGAGGCTGGTTTTGCTAAATGCTCATCTGGGGAAGTGTTGCTTGTGATAATGCCCAACATTTATGCTATAATCTACCACAAGTGAGAATCGATATGTCTGAGGCACATGTTTGTCTCCTTAGTGTTGCGGTGTTAGGGCTGACCAGAGCCTTCTGCCCATTACACAGACTCTACACTGCACCCCGGCTTCCTGTCTCTTTCTACTTGATTCAGACTGGTGACTCTAACTGAGGCAATCTGCCCTCATCAAAAGACCCATTGTGGAAGCTTGTATGAAACTTAAGATAAGCAGCTCCCCTTTACTAATTTTGGGGGACTAAAGTGGTATCATGTAAATGGAGGTTTCTCTCCCACCCACCAATTCCTAAATAACCACTCAGAGGCTTACAAACTGGCCTTTTTTAGCTCAGGCTTATTACTAGATAGCTCTTACATTTAACCCATTTCTATTAATCTGTGTATCACCACATGCCCCGTGGCTTACCAGTAATGCTGTGGCATGTTGTTCCTTGGGTGACCCCAGGACTTTTCCCCAACCCCACCTTCTTTTTCCCTGTATCTCTGCTTGGATTTCCTGCCTGGCTCTATTCTGCCTGGCTGTTGGTCAAACCAGCTTCTTTATTAACCAATGGTAATAAGACATATTCACAGCATACAGAAGGGCATCCCACATCAGTCTCACCTGCTGCATGGCTCCTCAGCACTTCAGGTCCCTTTTACAGAGCACAGACATGAAGGAGGCTGGGATTCCTTTACCAAAAAGACTAGGAAATGGGGAAAGAGGGGGTGAGTGAAAAATTAAAAAGTAAAACTGCTCCCTGGAACATTCTAGGCTCAACAGTGTAGCATGAACTGACAAAATAGAAGGGACTGGTATGCGTATAACAAAGAGTGGGGGGGGGGGCTGGAGAGATGGCTTAGTGGTTAAGAGCATTGCTTGCTCTTCCAAAGGTCCTGAGTTCAATTCCCAGCCACCACATGGTGGCTCACAACCATCTGTAATGAGGTCTGGTGCCCTCTTATGGCCTTCAGGCATACATGCAGAAAGAATATTGTATACATAATAAATAAATAAATATTTAAAAACAAAAACAAAAACAAACAAACAAAAAAAAAACAAAGAGTGAGGGGGGTGTTTGGGCTCTGAGTTTGCAGGAGGGCCCAGGGGACACTTATTTCCTTCACTCTGGTAACTGTGCTAAAGTTGTTCCTCTGCAGGGAGCTCGCAGTACAGAGGTCTATGTGACTCCGAGCAGACAAGGAGAACCCTTTGGGTATCTGCCATGGTCTCTGTAGGTGTAGCCAATGTTTGTACATTGTCACCCACTGTTGTCGTCCACACAGTTCATGCCTGACAGCCGGGCGGTGGTGGCGCACGCCTTTAATCCCAGCAGCACTTGGGAGGCAGAGGCAGGCGGATCTCTGTGAGTTCGAGGCCAGCCTGGTCTACAAGAGCTAATTCCAGGACAGGCTCCAAAGCTACAGAGAAACCCTGTCTTGAAAAAACAAAAACAAACAAAAAACAAAACAAACAAACAAAAAAGCTCATGCCTGAGAATCACACAATCAAGTTACCAAAAAAAGCAAAAATAAATCTAGTAATGTTTAAAGTAAGGCCATGATCTTGGGTCAGACTACGTTCATTCATAGTTGTTGTGGCTGGCGAGCTGTGGCTTAGACACACCTGCTGCAGTAAAAGTTCTCAAAGTGTGAGCTCTGGACCAGATGTCCTTACTCTAAACCCCAGGTGGCCTCTAGCAAGCTTTCCCAAGGTCACATCAAGTCAGAACCACTGCTTTGAATCAGACTGTACTCAGTACCTGCTGTGGTGGCTCCCGGATTCTGAGCACACAAAGATCTTCAGGAAGCCGCTTTTTTCTGAGACAGGTTTTTACCTGACCTCGAACTCACAGACATTCACCTGCCCCTGCCTCCTGAGTTCAGAATCAAGGCCTTGCACCACCAAGTCTGGCCCTTTTGAATAAAATGGGACCATCATTTTAGTAAGTACCTCCTGGCTTTACAGTTTCTCTTTGTTACCCCTCTGTTTCTGTTTCCAAGAACTCAGATTGGGTGCCTCTCACCAGCCTGGGGCACCGCAAGCCACTGAGGACAATGATGGCCATCAGTCGCTACATGGAGCTGACCATTGAGCCCGTGCAGCAGGTGAGTGGTGCTGAGTATCCAGGTGGAGCGGAGAGAGCAGCCCTGGAGGGCTTCCTGGGCGAGGGGCACTTCAGCTGCTGGGATCCATCTAGAGTTCTCCAGAATGGCAGAGGAGGGGAGCCCATGGGAGAAAAAGTCCTTTTCCCTTTACTCTCTTGGGTACCATGGCTGAGGACTGGAAATCGAACAGATGAAAGAAAAAGAAACCTATTCGTTACCTCTACACGGGTGTTTACAAAGGAAAATGGGGCTCAAGGAAGTCTCCAGATGGTTGTGGTTTCTAACCCATGTCAAGCTCAGGAAAAAGGCCTAGGGTTGTAGGGTCAGCAGGTGGGTTAGGGAAGGAGAGGGAGAGGAGTGTGGAACTCAGTCTTGTCTTCTTGTGCGGTGAGAGTCTCAGGTGGCAGACGGCAGCTGTGCCTGGAAGTAGTTTACCTGGGGGTGGGGGTGGGAATGGGTGTTTCCTTTACAAACATGAATGGCTATACAGAAAGGAAAATGTACAGCTGGCCTCTCTTGAAGACTGCAGTTTTTATTTACTTAAGTGGTTTTTCATTGAATCTATCCATCACAGATGGCTCCTTATTACCCAAAGTTATTTTCACACCAGTGCACACTGTATGTGTGCTGATGCATGTTATATGTATGCATGTTCCCCACTCGTACATTAGTACTTGATACATTGCTGAGACAAAGACAAACAACTTCAGGGAGCTGGGGTGACTTGGGCTCACAGTCGTGGGGCGACTCAGGCGACTGGTCACATGGCATCCGTGGGCAGGAAGCAGGAAAAGATGGTTGCTGTGGGCAGCTTCAGGACCCGGTCCCGGGACTAGTGCTGTCCGCTCCCAGGATGGATGTGGGGCTGGTATCCAGGTCCTGTCAAGCTCACACTCAATATCAGCCATCATGCCATGCCCCTGCTTCCAGACTCTTCTTTCTGCCTCCTCCCCTCTCCCCCTTCCCTTTAGTTCTCTCTGTTTTCCTGGGCAGTGTCGTAGTTAGGGTTTCTGTTGCTGTGAAGAGACACCATGACCACGGCAACTCTTACAAATGAAAAGATTTAACTGGGTGGCTTATAGTTCCGAGGTTCATTCCATTATCACCATGGTGGGGCGTGGCTGTGTGCAGGCAGACATGCAGCTGGAGAAGGAGTTGAGAGTTCTACATCTTGGTCCAAAGGCAGCAAGAGTCTCTGTCCTACTGGCCAGACTTGACGTTATAAGATCTCAAAGCCCTCTTCCACAGTGGCACACTTCCTCCAACAACACTACCCCATTCCACAAGGCCACACCTCCTAATAGTGCCACTCCCTGTGGGCCAAGCATTCAAACACATGAGTCTCTGAGGACCATGCCTATCAAACCACCACAGTCAGCTTTACTTCTGTGCCCATGTCGGAGACACTTACATAACCATGTCTGATATAAAATAAGGAACCACCCATGAGAGAAAGCATGTAATAATTTACCTTCCTGAGACTGATTTAATTCTCTTAGTGTGACTCTCTGGAGTCAAATCTACTTTCTTGCAAATGACCTGGCAGTGTTTTTCATTAAGCCCACTCCACTGCGTATGTAAGCTACACTGTCTTTATTCTTCCGTTGGATACCTGGGTTGGTCCCATAGCTTAGGTACTGCACATAGTGTCACAGTAAGAACCAGTGCGTGGGTGTTTCTGTGACACCTTCACTAGGAGAAGTCCCTCAGGCTCGTACCCAGGAATGCTAGCTGGGCCCTGTGCTGGATCCGTGTTTAGATTTGTGAGACTTCGCCGTACTGACTTCCCAACGGCTCGGCTAGTTCGTATTGCCACCAGTAAATGTGGAAGGGTCCCTATGTCTGTGTCTTTGTCAGTGTTTGTTGTTTCTCTTTTCATTCTCTCTCTCTGTGTCTCTCTGTCTCTGTGTGTGTGTGTGTGTGTGCGTGCGCGCGCGCGCATGTGTATAGGCCAGAACAGGACATTGGAACTGGAGTTACAGGCAGTTGTGAGCCATGTAATGTGAGGAGGGGCTGGGATCTGAACTCGCGTCCTCCAGAAGGCAGCATGTGCTCTTAGCCCCTGATCATCTCCCCAGACTTGTTGTTTGTTTTCTTAATGACTGCCGTTCTGACTAGGGTGAGATACAATTTCAATGTATTTTTAAATTAAGAATTCTCTGGTGGTTAGTGAGCTTGAATACTTTTTTGTATGTTTGTGATCACTTATATTTCATCTTTTGTGGACTGTACATTTCATTAGAATATTTATTGACTGAGTTGATTGGTTTCGTATTGTTTAGTTTTTCCAGTCCTTTGTATACTCCGGATGTTAATGCCTGATGTATAGATTGTCAGCATTATTATTATGTAGTCCAGAAAGTAATGTCCATTGGCAAAGATTTTTCTCCCCTCCAGTAGGCTGTCTCTTTATTTGATGAACTATTTCCATTGCAGTTCAAAAGCTTTTTAATTTCATAAGGTTCCATTTATCACCTCCTCAGCGACTGGAATCCTATTCAGAATATCCGTGCTTATGCGTGGATCCTAAAGTCTTTGCCCACTTTTCCTCTAAGGATTTCAGAGCTTTAGGTCTTATGTTAAGGGCTTTGGCTCATTTGGAGCTGTTGGTCTTCATCTTGTTGTTTTGCTTTTGTGTTAGGTTTTTGTTGTCGTTGTTATTTTGATTCTTTCCTCCCCCTTGAGATGGGTTCTTAGCTTATGATGAAGCTACATAGACCAGACTGACCTTGAACTGACAGAGCTCTTGCAAATCCAGCACCATCCACATAAGGGACTTGAGCACCCCGAGTTTCAGTGTCCATGACAGTCCTGGAAGGAGTCACCATTTTGAGGGATGACTGTGTTTTCTAGGCAATTATGAGATGGCAAAGACTTTCTCCTGGTTTTTACTTGCCCTTAATTTAAAATAATCCATATGCCTAAGAGACAGGTTTTGGTCCCTCCCAGAATGCATTGTATATGAACGCCGGAGAGGAGATGGGAGTCAGATCACCAGGTATGGTGTCCAGATGTCATTCTAAGAGTAAGTGACACCTGGGAAGGCTGTGGGTCTAAGATCAAGGTCACCTGTGCCTCTGAACCATCTTTACGTGGCAGATAGGCAGAGGTGGCAACAGCGGCTGGTCCACTGTGGTCGCTGTGAGTCTCGAGAAGAGTGGTGAGACTTTGGCTAAGGCTGGAGTCCATGGAAAAGCAGAGGGTCGAAAGTACGGTTGGGGAAGGGGCTGCAGGGCTCTGGCCTGTCTTCTGGGTCTTCAAGAGGGAGAGGGCTGGGAAAGGGGTGACAGAAAGTTCACCCCCTCATCCCATTCTTCTCAGATTCCTTGGCCCTCTCAGACTTCTGAGCTGCTGAGACCTGTTTCTGTCTGAGACTCAGTTGCCTCTGCTGCTGACTCTCTGGCCCCAACCCCGTTTTCTGCTGCCTTCGCACCCACTCATGGTTAGCTTGCCCCTAGAGTGGGACTGTCTCAACCCTGTCGGGGAGTGCTCCCCCTGGCAGACCCCAGTTCCACTGCCCACTCCTATAGCTCATGTTGACTCCCAGGATGCATCTGTTCCTCTCCCCTTACTTCCGGTCCCAGATGCCTGTTCTGGTCACAGCCCCACACGGCATCTCACACTTACTACATCCACACGGGGCTCAGGCCTTCCCTGCCCAGATGGGCTCCTTCTGCATCACAGGAGGTAGTGTCCCCATCTGTGCGGTGGCTCAAGCCCCAGAGTCCCCTCTCTCTTCCCCTCGCTCCATCCCCTTCCTGCCCAGCTCATTTGACAGTCCTGCAAATGCTTCTTTTAGAATAGCTAATGACACCTGTAGTCCTGTAGTGGAGAGGTGAGGCAGGGGATTGCTCTGAGTTCAGAGTCAACCTGGGCACACAGCGAGTTCAACACCCAGGATATAATGAAAGTCTACAACAAACAAAACAAAACAATGCCTGGGCTGTGTGTCAGCAACCCGGGCCGCACACAGGGAGTGTCTCAGAAAAGGGAGGGGCTTCTTATGGCAAACAGCTGTCCACTGGCTCTCCTCTGTTGCCACGCCTGTCCCACCCTGCCATCTACACCAACAACCATAAGGTTGTTTTTGCTTTGCTTTTGGTTTGCTTGGGTTTTTGGTGGTTGTTGTTGGTTTGGTTTGATTGTTGTTTATTTATTTGTGACAGCTCTGTAGGGAAGCTGTCCCGAAAGTCAGCTTCTCCTACCTCAGGCACTGTGATTGTAGGTGTGTGCCCACATACCAGGCAGGAAAGTTCTTTTACAAATGTAACTTACATCTTTTAAGATGTATTCATTATTTTGTGTGTGTGTGTGTGTGTGTGTGCGCGTGCGTGCACGCATCTGAGGTACGTATGCGCATCACATGTGTGCAGGAGCCCATGAGGTCAGAAGAGAGTGTCAGATCCCCTGGAGCTGGAGTTATGGGGTAGTGGTGAGCCCCATGTAGGTGTTGGGATCCGAACTTGAGTCCCCTGCAAGGGCAACAAGTGGTCTAAACCACGGAGCCCTCTCTCCAGCCTTAACTGACATCTTAACCTGCCTTGCTTTAAAACACTTCTCTGGCTTTCTCTTTCACACAGAGTCCTTCCAGGGACTCCAGGCCTCCTAGGTCCTGGCGCGTTCCTTCCATGGCTATGCCCCCACTCAGCACCTGCTCAGTGCTCCCCGCCCTCCAGTCTCCCCCACCAACACCACCCCACCCCTCCCCCGCCCCCCATCCCCCGCTGTGCTGGCCTCTTCTCACACTCCTCGCCCCCACTGTTCTGCCCTCTCCCTGGATCATCTTAGCTCTAAGGCAAAAGCCCTGGTCACCTTTTTTACTTTTCTGCACTGGCCCTCTCCCGCCTGACTTTCTCCTGGAGCCTAGAACTTGCAGGTCATGGACCCTCACTCAGTACAGGTGCATTTTGACCACACAGCTCATGGTGTGGCTCCTGTGCCACTAGGTGGTGGACACTGGTGCCCGGAGGACAGCTAGGCTTGACCCTTTGCCGGGTTACTTATTGTGATTTCCTCTGCCCCGGCGAAGTTCAGAGAGAATCAAAGCAGGAATTTATAGAGAAGAGCCCGCTTCAGCCGAATCCACTTCAGCCATGAAAGCTTCTTTTAACCAGAGGGAAAGAAGAGTAGGTGGGGGAAGGACTCGGAAATGATTTATTTATTTGTTTGTTTGTTTGTTTGTTTAGGTTTTTCAAGACAGGGTTTCTCCGAAGCTTTGGAGCCTGTCCTGAAACTAGCTCTTGTAGGCCAAGCTGGCCTTGAACTCTGAGAGATCCACCCGCCTCTGCCTCCTGAGTACTGGGATTAAAGGCGTGCATCACCAGCTTGATTTTTAAATCACAGCACTTAGAAAAAAAAGCGTCAAAAGCTTTTCTGGGGTGGGACCTGGGCTGTGACTTGTACCTTGAAGCCCTGGGTTCCATCGCCAGCACTGTAGAAAAGAGAATAGTGTGAAATTGTGTTCCCCTTCAGCCACCTCACGCCTCGGTGTCCTATGGCCATGGCCGATACTAGGGAACTGCGCTGTGCGCCTCCCCCTTTCTCCCACACCAAAGCCCCATCATCAGGGCGCTTTACCCAGCCTCTTCCACCTATGTCCACCAGAGGGCGAGAAGGGCCGAGGCCATGCGGACCAACAGCTCCACAGTCAACAGGGAAGTTTGAAACCCTCGTTCATTTGTTGATTTGGGTGTACATCTGCCCACCCCCCGAAATTATAGAAATTATTCTGTTGCCTAGGAGCCAGCCGCTTCCCCGCCCCACCCACAGGTTTCTATTTCAGCTCCCGTCTTCCGAGGGCAGCAGGGTGGAGCCCTACCTGTGTTCAGAGAGGGGCCGCGCATAGCGCAGGGCCGTCGTTCCCGTGCCGACTCTCTCCACCTGGCGCACTGACTCACAGGCAGTGGTGCATGCAGTCCTCCTAGGACTGAGCCCTCATTATCGGGGCCAGAGCGTTTCCATCGGGCCCCTTTGTCATGGCTGAGATAACCACCCTCGTATACTGGCTGGCAAAAGAGACCCAAAGAGGACAGATTTCCTCTGGAGGTGACACAGCCTTCAGAAAGCTCTGGTGGAGGCTGCACGTGTTGTGCCATGTTCACGCACACAGCATACAGGAGTCAGTTCTGCCCTCTCCACCATGTGGGTTGTGGGGGGTCAAGCTCAGGTCACCAGGCTTGGTGGCTAGCACCTTTACCTGTTGAGTCACATGACCAGACCAATGTACAGCCCAAGCTAGCCTTGAATTTATAATCCTCCTGCCACTTCCTCTTCAGTAGATCCTACCAGCTGGGCCACCACACACCCTCTCCTTTTCGGTACTGTTGTTCGAAGAGACCATCGTAAGCCTGGAACTTGCCGTGCAACTGAGTATTGCCTGAAACTCCTGGGCTCTTGCCTCCCTCTTATGTGCCGGGATTAAGGACACACGCCGTACCCTGGCCGAAACCCGGAATGTTGCACGGCTCTGAACGTCCTGCAGGGGGAGCTTTTCTGCTCGCCTAGGAGACTGTCTTCCACGGGCCCTGTGCTCTGTAGAGAACAGAGGGGTTAGGGAGGTTGAAGATAGATGACAGATAGATCCCAACTCTCCCACCACACCTCACATGCTGCTCTGGTGTGAGCTGAGAAAGCCTCAGTGGAATGTGTTTTAGCTGTCCGGGTTACAAATGGACACCCCCTTTCATCCGGAAATTCCTAGCAATTCTCTGAGTCCCCGGAAATCTTAAATGTCTGCCTGTGTTCGTTATTTTTCTATTGCTTCGAGGAAACACCGTGACCAAGGCAACTTATAGAATGAAGGGTGTTATCTGAGCTCCCACTTCTAGAGAGAAGGCGTCCAGAATGGTGAGGGCAGCAGTCAGGGCAGCTGTAGCTGGCCACCGGAAACGGGGAGCTCAGCTCATCCCTGGAACTGCAGACACGAAGTAGAGAGAACTCAGTGGCGCGAATCTAAAGTATCAAACGTCACCCCACTGGTGTACTTCCTCCAACAATTCCACACCTCCTAAATTGCCCAAACTGTCACCAACTAGGGACCTAGTACTCAAAAGCCTGAGGCTACAAGGGCCACTGCCCTGGTGTTACTTACTGTATGTAGTCAGCGCGGACTGAAAAAGCAAGAGAATTCAAAGCCCTGAGTGCACATTAGTAAGGGACTGGTTCAGTGGACTCCAAAAATCTAAAATGCTGCTCTCTGTGGGATAAGGGTCCGGGGACCCTACGCCACACACATTCCCGCCTTGGGAACCCCGAAGTGTATGCTCGCTTTGAACGCTGAAAGGTGAAGTAAGTCAAGTGTCCCCACCCTCCCTTTCCTTCGCTTCTTGCAGGCTGGCTGTGGTGCCACCAGACTGCCTGGTGATGGACAGACGGTGACTGGAGATGCCACCTTGCAGGAGCCGCCCTCATACCCTCCCATTCAGGTCATCCAGGCCAGAGTGTCTTCCGGCAGCTCCTCCGAGGTCTCCTCCATCAACTCCGACCTGGAGGTACAGGGCCTGCCGGGTGGGCGGGTTCGCGGGTGTGTCATCTACCAACCTTTGCTGGGGCCTCCTTGAGATTGACATGCTTTCTAACCCTGCCTTCCTAACCTCAAAGCTGCTAATCACGAATGAAGCTCTGCATGGCTCCCACCGTCTAAGAAGAAGCCTCTCAAACTGGGAGGGCTACTCCATGGTTGGGCTGGTCAAGGGAATACTGAAATGTTGGGGTCCATTTCTCCTAGATGCATATCCAGGTCCTTCCTACAGGAAAAAAAAAAAAAAAAGCAAGGGTAATCTCTTAAAAGCCTCCATGGTTTAGGATGGATGGCTTAGGTTGTAACCCCAGAGCTCAGGCAGCTGTGGCATGAGGATCATGAGTTCAAATCCATCCTGGGCTACATATGAACCTGTTAGAAGGAAAGGAAAGAGGGAAAGAGAAAGGAAGGTGAGAAGGTTGGTGCCAGTGTTTCCCGGTCCATCTGACCATAGAAGAGCTTCTTTACCCCAAAGGAACGGGAACCCGTGATGCCGGTGCTGACCCACATGGCAGGACTTATGGGAAGCGGCATGCCTAGCCCCCATCTCACTTTGTGTCTGAACGGGATGCATGTCACACCAGGGATGCAGAGAGGTGTAGCTCCCACATGTCCTGTCGCCCTGGATTCTGGTTCTGTAAATCCCAACCGCATTCAACAAGGGGTTTCCATTCTCACCAGAGGAGAGCAAGGACGGCGTAGGGGTCACGTGTATGTTGAAGAGGGTTGCCATCTGGCATTTTTGGTGGAGGAATGACTGAATTTTGCATCCTAGCCTTTTGGGTGTTGGATGCCCCTTTGTGGGGTGATGGCAGTCAGCAGTAAGCATGCTGAGTCATGGCTTGGGTTTGGTTTGATTTTTAACGCCCTTGTTTGGCAAAATAATCATAATTTGCTCAGAATCTGAAAATTAGTCAGACTTATGCTGTACCCTGAAATCCAAAACTCAAGACCTTCTGGCTGTGATGTAAACCAGCTTCCTTAGTGTGATATTCCAGCCCTTTTTAGCCTGTGCACAATGCTGTCTCTGCTCGAAACTAGCATTCTGTCCTGGCCATTCTGTTCCCTGTCCCAGGCCTCTGGACCATTCTTCCTGGGTTCCCTCTAGCCCCATTTCCATGGGTCAGAATTCTACCCAGAGGCCTGCTTCTGTAAACTGTTACCCCAGGGCCAATGGCTCCCTCCATTGGCTGCCCAGAGCCCGTATTCCTGCCCACAGGTGGCCACGGCCTGATGAGTGTGGGTGACTCTCGGTCCCTCACTCCTAGAACAGCTGGTGGCTGAGAGCTGGGTTGTGCACCCATTGGGGCCATATTCCTAAACTGAGTCTAGTAATGGTTGTGACCCCAAGAAGCCTGGAGCTGGCAGTCTCCACAGACGCCTGCGGCAGAAGGAACTGCAGAGCGAGCCCAGGGCAGAGCAGGGACAGGAAGGCCCATAGGGGAGTAGGAAAATACTTACTCTGTGGAAATGAGGGCATTTCTCCCCAGCCCGCAAAAGCACTTGTTATCCGTCTTGGAACCCGCCCTTGTCGCTGGTCCGGGCTGTTTCTCTGCCTCTTCTTTCCCTCCTTTACAGTCTCACAGTCTTTAGAAGTCCATTGTTTAAAAGCTGGCACATCCTTGCTGTGTTGGTGTCTCATGCCCGCAATCCCAGCACTCAGGCAACTAAAGCTGGAGGACCACTGAAGGTTCGAGACCAGCCTGGACTACACAGGGAGACCCTGACTCAACACAAAACAGGAAGTGAAATATATGTTAATTCTTAGAGTCCACACTAAGCAAGTGGCTCTGGCTGTGTCTGCCTACATTAAGTGATTAATTTGTAAATCGGGTGGTAGTGGTGAACACCTTTAATCCCAGCACTCGGGGGGGGGCAGAAGCAGGTGGATCTCTGTGAGTTTCAGGCCAGCCTGGTACAGAGTGAGTTTCAGGACAGCCAGGACTTACACAGAGAAACCCTATCTCTCAAAAAAACAAACAACAAACAAAATTCTCATTCCTTCTATTTCCCCATTGCTTTGTTTATTGCTGGGGACTGAACCCACGGAATTTTGAAGCCTACAGGAGCGCCCTGCTGTTGAGCCATTATCAGACTTGCGTCTTCTAAAAACTCATTCAGTACTCATGACTATACTGCTCCGAATGAGTGTGGCCCCCATAGGTTCATAGATTTAAATGCTTGCTTCCCAGTTGGTGGCTCTATTTGGAAAGGGTTAAGAGTGTGACCTTGTTGGAGGAGGCGTGTCACTGGTGTGGGCTTGTGTCTCCCTCTGCCTCATGCTTGTGCCTCAAGATGTGGGCTCTCAGCTGCTAGCCTGTCTGTGTGATGAGATGCCGTGTAATACACATTTGGGGGGCAGAAAATGTGGAGAGTAAAGAAGAAAATTAAAATCAAGCACCTGGCTCACTAACCTAACCAACGATCACCTCCTCCATGCCGTTGGTTTGGGGGCTGTGTTCCTTAAAGAGCTTGGCTTGTTGGCTACTAAGTGAGATCAGAAAGGCGTCTGTTAGCAGATGATGTAACCGTACACTTCACCTCGGCTTCTGGTCAGTCAGTCATTCAGTAAACATTTTCTGAGCGTGGGCATTTGAAGGAAAAATACATGAGGCCAGAGGGACTGGCCTGAACCTGCCCATAGGCAGGTAACTGCAGTGCCTCTTGGCCACAGTGACTCAGAGCCTCTGCACATGCCCTCAGATGGAAGCAGGGCTCAGAGTCAGGTCTCACCTCTCTCATGCCTAAGCTGGTATCATTCATACTCGATAGCATGCAGCTCGGACATCCAGGGCAGCTCTCCTCCTTCTTGGGAAGCCTCTTCCCCTGCCCTGCCCCTCGCCTCTGAATGCTGCTGAGTGTCCTTCCCCCATCTCCCTGGCTTGAATCTGTCACTGGTCACCCAGGCTTCAGCTCGATTCCATTTAATGCAATCTAGGAGAATCATACCATTTGTCTCTCTCTGGCCAATGTGAAAATGTGAACCCTGCCAAGTCTGGTACCATCTTACTTCCCTGGCCTTAGGGACAGTCACTTCTCCTCAAATACAGGAGGAAGAAGTTGGACAGATGGTCTCCAAGAGTGAACCACAGTTCCCACAGTCTGTACCTTAGACCTAGAAGGTGGCCTTATTTCCTCAACACTTTTAGCGTCCCCTTCATCCTCGGGAATAGAAGAAATGATACCACCTGCTGTGTAGACAAGAGCTAGCACATGCTTCTTGGATTCAGAAACACGAGAAAGCATGTTTTAGGAAGTTCGTGAATTGAAACACTGTGTGCTATGGTCACAAGATCATGGCCCTAAAAATTAGTCGAGAATGCATGGAGCCAGGTATGGTGGCCACACCTGGAGGTCTAGTCCTTAGGTGTTGGACACTGGTTGAGTGACATGTCAAGCTCCTGTCCCAAAGGATAAAGACTGTGGACATGTTTATTGTGTACAAAAGGGAAAAATATTCCTCACAATTTGATCTTACTGCAGTGTACCTAGAATACACAAATGTCATCATTATACGTACAGCATGACTGTGATAATTGTTCTCAGAAGGTTATTCAATAACTGTTCAGAGAGAAAATCTCCCAAGGATAGAATATGGACAGCGCTTGCATGCACATGTGGCTCTGTGTGTGTGAACTTTTAAACATTTATTTCTATTTTTATGTGTATGAACATTTTCCTGCATGTGTCTTTGTACCACATGCATGCAGTGCCTGAAGAGGCCAGTAGAGGGCACTGTATCCCCTGGAGTTAAGTGAAGCACCATGTTGGTGTTGGGAATCAAACCTGGGTCTTCTAGAAGAGGTGTTGTTACTCTTAACTGCTGAGCCATCTTTCCAGTCCCTGGTGTGTATATATTTTGAGGAGTCTTTTTTTTTTTTTTTTTTTGAGTCTTATGTAGCCTAGGCCAACTTCAAATCAGTATGTAACTGAGGGTGGCCTTGAAGACTTCAGATCCTCCTACTTCACCTCCCACTGCCAGCTGGGATGTTTTGTTTTGTTTTATTTTTTCTGTGAGAAAAAAAAGCATCTTTTTCTTTTCTTTTGTTGTTATTCTTGAAATAGGGGAAAGGCCTAAAACATTTTATTTATTGTTAGTCTTTTGGGAGGAGAGACTTCTGTTACAAAGATTTGAGTTAACTGGGCTTAGAATGCTGTCATCATTGGCTTAGAATGATGATTTATAAGCCAGGTGTGGTGTTGCATGCTTGTAATCCCAGCACTACAGGCAGAGGCGGGAGGGGTGCCTGTTTGAGGTTAGTTTGAGCTACATTATTTTGTCTTAAAAACAAAACAAAAAAACCCACTAACTACTCCTTCCAGCAGAGGGCGCTCTTCTTAAATCTCATGCTGTCCCTGGTGTTGGTCGCTTGGAATGACTTTCAAAGTTTCATTTCCACCCAGCTGGGAGACCCAAGCCTACTTATTGGTTTGCTTGGCTTTAAATAAACTTTTTATTCTGGAATAATTTTGGATGTACAGAATTTTTTTTTCAAAATTAGCACAAATTTCCCGTTTGCCCTTTTTCGCCCAGCTGCCTCTCTTAGCATCTTACACAACATGCTACATTTAGCAAAGCTAAGAAATGAACTCAGTACGTTTCTACCAGGCTCTGCTTGGATCTCAGCAGTTTCCCACCGGCTGGATTTGGTCCAGGACAGCACACAGCACTCTGAGACATTCATTAAAGAACCGAGCGCACGTTACCTGTAACACCACAAACGGCCGTTTACATTTTGTGGGATGTCTGTATTTATCTAAGGAAAAGTAAAGCGCTTTTGAATTTGACTTCTCTTCTCATTCCCATCATACCTTCAAGTTATGGAGCTTTCTCGGCGCCTGCTTTATGTCAGTTTAGTAATCTGTACCTCTTCCAATGCACGTTTTCCACTTGTTACCCCAGAAGAATGTCATTTAAAGATGGGTGGAGCTCGGTGTCCTCATCCCAGAAGCCCCCCCCGCCCCCCCCCCCCCGCCTCCCCCGCCTCACTGGCTGCAGCGTGTCTGTGCTGTTGATTTGTTTCTGAATGTTTCCTCTCCCTTAGGGAGAAAGAAAGGTGACCGTCGGCGGGGAGGAGGCAGGGAGGATAGGAAGGGACAAGGATGAGCAGCAATGATATATGTGTATTCCAGTTTAGAAAGGAAGGTGCGTGCCAGCCAATCATAGCGATACAAGCCTGTAATCCCAGCGCTGGGGAGGCTGAGGCAGGAGGATGACATGTTTCATGCCAGCCTCTGCTACACCCTGAGAGCCAGTTACACAGAATGGACTAATTGATGGAAAATAAATAAAAAAAAAAAAAAAAAACGAATGGCAGCTAGGGGTGCAGCTTTGGGAGAGTTAATGCATAGGCCAGGTTTGGTGTGTCACCTAACATCCCAGCTCTTGAGGCTGCCACATGTTCAAGGCCAACCCGAGCTATACTATGAGACCTTATCTCATTAAAAAAAAAAAAAAAAAAAAAAAGGAAAGAAAAGAAAACTCAGGTTTAACATGCAAGAGGCCCTGTGTTTCAGGATAAGTACCCCCTCTCTGCAAAATGAGATGATTGCTAAGGATTCTGCACTGAGGTTAGCTGGGGCTACATGGAGATTGTATTAGGTTTAGTCATGACATTGGAATAAGGATTTATCTACGGAAGCATTTTAAGTTATTTGCAAATAAAAATGATTTACTTTAAGACACCAAATTAGAAGCTGGGGAACAGCCTGTCTCACTGGCATTCATTATTCTTTTACTTTTGTGTATGACTAAAAACCCTATCATTAAAGCATTTAAAATGTAGAGTTGGACAAGCCAGATCTGTCATCGCATGCTGGTGACCCAGCATTTGGGAGGTGAAGGGAGGAGGATGGAGGCCAGCCTCCGCTACACAGCGAGTTTGAGGCCAGCCTCACCGATGGCAGACCCTGTCTCAAACAAACAAACAAAACCAAAAACCAAAACTAAACAAAACAAAAGACTCGAACAGAAGAAGCTTTGTTTCTGAAGTCCATCGCCTGCAGCGTTGTCTACTAGACACCATGAACAGCCTGTCAGCTTGGACTCCCAGCACTAGGGTCGGAAACGCAGGCCTTTGGGAACCGAACGGAGAGCTGAGGAGCGAGGCATACAGTCTGCACTTGCTCCTCCAGGATCCTGAGTCAGGCATATTTGAGGCTTGGAGTGGAACCAGCCATGCAGCAGATGCCAAGTAAGGGAGAGTGTAAGCTGCTTGGCAAAGCCCAGAGTCGGAGCTTTTATTTGCGCCTCTTTCTTAAGAGGTTTATGAGTTTGCATTGGATCATCTCTGCTATGTGGTTAATAAATAGATTTACTGTTATTATTACTATTATTAGAACCTCCACCACTACCACTCAAAATTTCTAATTATAGTAATTGTGTAGTGTCTGGGAGTCGTTTCTTCCAGAACCCCAGCCCTGCATAACCATGGTGGGCTTATTTTATTTGATCATTTAACTAACTTACTAAATTAATTACTCTGCTAATAGTGACCGCCTTCCTGCTTTCTGGAACCTTGTCTTTCCCCCACCCCCACCCCGCAGTCATCCAAGGCTCTGACTCCAGGCTCTGAGCACAGGGGCTGACTCTGGGCTCTGCTCTGTGGCCCAGGATGGGATCTGTTCAACACTCTGTCTCTCTTTTTATCCTACAGCAGAAGTATTGGGAAGCCCTAAACTCGGAGCAGGTATGGACAAGCACTTGGTCTTCTTCGGGAGGGACTCCCTCTTGGATGGAGGACATGATAGGTTTTTTGTTTTGTTTTGTTTTGTTTCTTAAAGGGACTGTGGGCTGGAGATGCAATTCAAAAGAGGGCCTGCTTGGTACAGCCTACTCCCAGCACTGCAAAGTGAATGCATGAGAAATAAGAAAGCTCACGAGGAAAGTCTGGCAACCCGTGGGGTTCTGGGACTCTCTTTACAAGGTCTTTTCTGCACTGGGAAGTATTCAGAACCAACTGGCTCAACTTGGGAAGAATTCAGTATAACCCAGTGAGGAAACGCAGTCTGTCGGGGTCTGTGAACTGTGGAGTAGCTGCAGGTCACGTGTGGTATTTGGGGTGTGGCTGCAGCGGTTATGAGAAACTGCCTCACACCACACGTTGGCCGTTGTCTTTCTGAGACCGCATGCAGCTGGCAGTCTCCTCGCTTGCAATAACAGATAAGCATTTTTGGTGACAGCTACCTGTGCCTGTCATCACCCAGGACTGTTCGTGACACAAATTCATGCTCTGGCTTTTTTTAATTTTCCTTTTTTTTTTTTTTTTTTTTTTGGCCTTTTGTTTTATTTTTTGAGACAGGTTTTTTTTCTGCAGTCCTGGCTGGCCTGGAACTCACCTTGTAGACCAGGCTGGCCTCGAACTCACAGAGCTCCACCTGTCTCTGCCTCCCGAGTGCTAGGATTAAAAGTGTGAGCCACCACCGCTCTGGCTTTATGCCTTCTTCCTAATTATGTTTTATTGCTCAAAGCAGCTCCACACATTGTCCTACAAAAAGCAGACTTTAAATGCCTTCTAAGATATAATCTACATTAAAGGGTTCACCCGCTCAGAGCGCCAGACTTTCTGTTCATGGGCAGGTGAGTCCATCAAGGTTAGCAAGAATAACTTAAGCAGTATTCAGAGATGGAATGGCGGTGTTCAAACATCTAGGAAGCACTGCAGTGACTTGTTAAGAGGTTAACTCGTGAGTCTCAGCCCACCAACCGTGGCTACAGAGCCCACAGTGTCCGTTCAATGACTCCTGGAGCATTGTCAGTCCAGAGCGTGTTCTGAGATGTCAGATCTAGGACCGAGGTCTGTGCTTGCCCACTGTGTTCATCAAAAGAGGCCTGGCCATCCTTAGAGGACAGAACAGGCCCCTGCTGCTGAGCACGTCACTCTGAGGCTAAGAGCAACTGAGTTATTTTATGTAGAATCTTTGGTGTCTGGAAAGGGTTTGGTTAGAGGTGCCACGTCTGCACTCACAACTACACAAGAAGTTTGCACAAGCCCAGATGGGGACAGAGGGTGCGTGTGTGTGCGCGCGCATGCGTGTGTGTTTGTGTGTGTATGTCTGTGTGTGCATGCATGTGTTTGTGTGTGTGTATGAGAGAGAGAGAGAGAGAGAGAGAGAGAGAGAGAGAGAGAGAGAGAGAGAGAGAGAAGGTGGTACAGAACATCATGCACTCACGGAGGTCAACAGAGAGCCTCCTCATTTTTTCCTCTCCACCTTACTCTTTTAAATGAGCTGGAGAGAGTCTGGATAAGGAGGCGGGGTCTCTCTGTAAACCTAAACCTTGTCATTTTCAGTTAGGCTGAAAATGTGTCTGGGTCCATCACCCTGCCCAACGAGGTCTTTCGCCCAAGCTGACATGGCTCCCATGGCCAATGCTTGTTTCTGGGTTTTGTTGTTTTGTTTTTTATTTCTTTGGTTTGGTTTGCTATTTTTGGTTTTTGTTTTGTTTTTGTTTGTTTTTTGAGACAGGGTTTCTCTGTGTGGCCCTGGCTGTCCAGGAACTCACTATATACACCAGGCTGGCCTCAAACTAGAGGGCCACCTGCCTCTGCCTTACAAGTGCTGGGGTTAAAGGTGTGCACAACCAACCACTGCCTGGCTTTGTTTTGTATTTTCATATTTTTTAAATTTTCCTGAATAGGTTTTCACTGTCTAGTCCCGATTGTCCTGGAATTCTCCATGTAAACATCTATGTAGGCTGGCCTCGAACTCACAGAAATTTGCCTGCCTCTGCCTCTTCCTCTGCCATGCTGGAATAAAAGGGGTGCACCACCATGTCCAGCGATGGAGTTCTTAATCTTAAATCACATGCAAGTCTCACTCTCTGCTTTGTCATCTTCGGAGAGTATTTTGCAGATAATACCACCTACACTTCCAGGTCATTTCTAATCCCTCCTCTCAAGCCTTTGCAGATTTCAAATTGCCATTCTTATTGGAACCAGTGATGGTAATATCCATCATGCTGAATCGGCTTTTTAAAAATTATGTGTGCGGCCGGGCAGTGGTGGCGCACGCCTTTAATCCCAGCACTCGGGAGGCAGAGACAGGCGGATCTCTGTGAGTTCGAGGCCAGCCTGGTCTACAAGAGCTAGTTCCAGGACAGGCTCCAAAACCACAAAGAAACCCTGTCTCGAAAAACCAAAAAAAAAAAAATGTGTGCGTCTCTCTGTGTGCGTGCATGTGTGTGTGTGAGAGACAGCTCACATGTGGCGATCAGAGAACAACATACTTGAATCAGTCCTTTCCCTTCACATGCTCTCAGGGATCAGACCCGTACTGTCAGACTTGGCAGCATGCACCTTTTACCAACACCCACTAAGCCACCTCACTGGGCCTCAAGTGGTGAAGTGGCTTTCTAAAAAAATATATATTTCTGGGTGGTGGTGACACAGACCTTTAATCCCAGCACTCGAGAGGCAGAAGCAGGCGGATCTCTGTGCATTCAAAGATAACCTGGCCTACAGAGTGCATTCCAGGATAACTAGGACTATATAACACAGTGAAACTCTGTCTCGAAGAAAAAAAATTACGTGTGTGGAAATTTTTTGCCTGCATGTATGTCTGTGTACCACATGCATGCAGTGCCGAAAGAGCCAGAAAGGGGGATGGAATCCTCTGGAATTAGAGTTACAGACGGTTGTGAGTAGCAGTGTAGGTGCTAGGAATGGAACCTGAGTCCTCTGGAAGAGCAGCAAGAGCTCTTACCGCTAAGCCATCTCCGGCCCGGAGCTGACCTTTAAGAGGTGACTATAGCTTTTAATTCCAGCACTCCGGAGGCAGAGGCAGTTCGAGACCAGCCAGGTCTACAAAATGAGTTCCAGGACAGGCTCCAAAGCTACACAGAGAAACCCTGTCTTGAAAGAAAAAAAGTTTACTTTAGACATGTCCGCTCAGCCTCAAGCCAAGAGGAAAGACTTCATGGGGCAAAGGTGCAGCTCTGCTCGGCTCCTCAGGAACTCAGCATCTCCAGCAGGGCCAGGCAGATGTTCAAGGAGAGACTAGAGCTGCCCATGAGCAGATATGAATGAGTGGTGGAACGATGCCCAGTAGGGCTGAGAGCTCCCCATAGAGTTTCAGAGAGTAACACTTGCTCCAGAGGAGCTGCTTCCGTGGGCTGGAAAGGGAGTCTCTCTGCTCTTTTCTAGTAGTGTTCCAAGGGCACTTGGGGGCAAGGCTTGGTGAGGGAAGTAATGGGGGAGATGGCAAGGGATGTGGGGTTAGTCTGCCCAGGGTGAGCGTGGCTGTTCTTTCATTCCTTGATTTAATGCTACACTGTGTGGGGGTCGTAATGCCAGTGTGAGGACAGGAGACATAACAGGTAGAACACTTGCCTGGCATGCTCAAGACCCTGAGTTCCATCTCAAGACCACCAAAATTAGTAAAGCTATACTCTCTCTAATTGTAGAACACAGGCCGGGCTAGCTTGTGCTTACTGACTTCCCCTTGTCTTTGCTTGGGTCATGAGACCCAGGGTTGGGCTGTCATCTGGGGGTGGCCGGGCTGGAATAGTTGGAAAGGATCTGTCACACCAAGATACCTTTTGTGTCTCTTCTCTACAGTGGGACCCTGAAGATGTCAACCTTGAAAGGAACAAGGACAACATGGAGTTCGTTAGCTCACAGATGCACAGGGGCTCTTTGACTCCAGTGGACTTGACCTCTGACGACTGACCTCTCCAGAGCCAGTTCACCAGCTCAGAACTCGAGGTCAGGCATCTGCCAGTGGGACAACCTACAGTGCCACCCCTGGCAGAAGCGGAAGCTGCTGCAGAAGCTTTCTAAGGAGTGAGGACCCCCAAGCTGTCACTTGGCTCATGGTTCAAGTCTACCCCATGGCTCAGAATGGAGCTAAGGCTGTGGGGCCACTAGACAGAGCTTCACAGGCCACGATTACTCTGATGATGAGAAGTTCGCAGATGAATCCTGTTTGTAAAGATAAGCTTCCACCCAAAGGACATGGGGTCTATTGCCATGAGAGTCAAGCGTAAATACTGTTTGCTTAATAAGAGGGTCGGACTCACCAAGTGCTACTGTTTGGGCCTCAAAAGAATGCATTCGAGATTCAACTAAGCTCCCATGAGAGACTGGGCCCACAAGCTAGGGGACCTGGGCACATGCACAGGGACTGGCTTCTGCTGTCCAGTCCCATACATAGCTGCCACCACACGTTATAGAGGACTGTCTGGTCAACCGAGTATTTGAAAGACATTGGCAAGGCAAGGGCAGCTGCTACCTGATCTTGGCAACAGGACCCCCTCCAGCTTGGCCAAGTATGGGCTGGGTTCGCACAGTATGGGGTCTTATGTGCACGCAGGGGATACGGATACAAAGCAAAGAGCGGTTTCAAGTATGGCGAGGCCATCTAAGGGTGGTTTTGATACCGTGACCATGAGTGAGGGGAAGAATGAAGGGAATGGGGCCAGGTGGGAGCGAACACTGGATTGAGTGGATTAAAATATCTCAAGGTGGAGTACAGGAATAAGTCTGAATCCTAGCACAGAAGTCTGCCACAAGGGGAACTGGGAGAAATGTCAAGAAACACAGCTCTGCTCACAGCTGGCCCGTGACCGCCTGTGACTCAGCTGCAGCTGCCCAGTGTCTCCTAAGGGGTGGTGCAAATCCCCACGGTGTGAAGAACGGGGTGCTGGTGGAAGGGGTTGATTGTGTAGGTTTCTGCATAGTGCCTAATGCCTTGTGACCTCTAAGCCAGAATTCAAAGCTGCTTTATCTGCTTTGAGCCCTTGGTTTTCTTGTGAGGGAGCTTGCCGAAGTCAGTGTTGCTTTGTAGTCTTCAGTACTGAAGCTACTTTGAGGAAAGAGGATCATTGGGGCACGGGGTGAAATGGAACATTCCAGCGCAGATCATAGCAAACTAGAGGCAGTGAAGGGTGCGATCTAGTCAAGGAAGAAGCCTGGCATGCCCAGGATGGCTGGAGCCATATAATTTTGAAAAGAGAGAGCTGGGAAAGCATCAGGCTATGGAGACTAGGGTGTTAGTACCGAACGCTGTAACCATGCAAGAAACCAAAAGAGGAAGGTGACCGACTTGCTCAAGTAGACTACAATTAGTGAGTTTCTCATCCTTGAATTTTCATAAAGCAGAAATGTAATCATGGGTGCAGAGTAAACGTGAGTCACACGATTAAAGTATATTTCTTTAAAAAGGGGAGGGGGACTATAAGAGGCCAAGATAACCTCCAGATCATGACCCTCCTCCTGCCCCTGCTTTCCCAGTGCTGGGATTCCAGGCCTGAGTCACCATACCGCCTTGCACTTTATAGATGAGGAAACAAGTTTAGAAACCAACCAGAGCATCCGCCCACAGGTAGAAGTGGCCGTAATAATGACAGTGCAGGCCCTGCTTGAACTCCTGGAGTCTGGGGCACGCTATCTGTCCTGACGTCTGTATGATTTAGGGAGTGTTCTGATTACTACATTCTCTTAAAAGCTTGCCTGGGGGCTGGGGCTCAGTTGGGTGAAGGCTTTCCTAACATGCACGAGGCTCTGGCTTCTGTCTTCAGTACAGCATGAAGGAAGTATAATGATGCACACCTGGAATTGGGAGGCAGTGCAGCAGGGTTAGAAGTTGAAGACTATCTTTACACAGCAAAGGTCAGTATGGATGTCTGAGACCCTGTCTCAAGGGAGGAAGAGAAAATACAATAGTATAGATCTTGAAGAACTAATCACTTTCAACCCATCCAATAGTCACTGCAGAGAGAGGTTTAATGAGGACAAGGACCATCTGATGATGTATGCACATCTGTTTCCATGAGAAATGAGTTTCTAGCTTAAGGAGGCTCTGGGCCCAAGAGCACACACAACCAGTCTCCCATTCCCAGGGCTGCGACAGTATGCTGTCATCCCTCTTTCTGGGTCACAGTTTCCCCATCTAACAAGAAAGGCCAAGCGTGGTGGCTCACACTTGGGAAGCTGGGACAGGAGGACTTCCACACGTTCAAGGTCAGCCTGGTTATCAAGGCCAGGTCTCAAAAGACCAACAAACCAGATGGAATGTGGTGGTACACGCCTTTAATCCCAGTATCCAGGGGACAGAGGCAGGAGAGTCTCTCTGAGTCCAAGGCCAGCTTGGTCCAGACATCCAGTTCCCTGATGGCCAGGGCAATATAGTGAGACCCTACCTGAAACAAAACAACCAACCACCACTGACCTGGGGCTACGGCTACAGCTCAACGCTGGAGTACTTGCCTAGCATGCATGGGCCCTTGGGTTTTATCCCCTTCCTTTTTCCTTTCATGAATATGCCAGTTAGCATTTCATACATAAGACTGACTTTATAAACAGAAAGAGATGTTATATGAAGGGAGATTTCATATACACCTTGGAAATAGGTATCACTATATAGTATATACTTTTGCTTCAATTTATTTATTATTTTTTGTGTATGTTGCAGCTGCACCAAGGAGCATGTATGGAGGTCAGAGTGACAACCTGCAGGTGTCAGTCCTCTCTCTCCATGTGGGTTCTGGGAATCAAATTAGGTTTCAGTTTTAGCAGCAAGCAGCTTTACCAGCTATACCCCACCCCCACCCCCTTATTTTTCACTACCCATTTAAGATAAGTACTAAAGCTAAGATATAGCTGAGTGGGATAGTAAGTGCTTGGCACGCCAGGCGGTGGTGGCGCTCGCCTTTAATCCCAGCATTTAGGAGGCAAAGGCAGGCGGATATCAGTGAGTTTGAATGGTCTACAATGCGAGTTCCAGGTCAGTCAGGGCTACACAGAGAAACTCTTGTCTCGAAAAACCAAAAAGGGAAGATGCGTGGCATGCGCAAGACCCTGAGTTCAATTTCTAGCATCAAAAAAATCAAAACCTTCTCAGTACTTTCAAAGTTCTCTGCGATTCCCTCCTGTTCCTTGACGTTCTGCAACTTGAGCAGACATTAATCATCTATATTCTTCCGCGCTCTCATCCTTTCTGAAGTTAAAAGGCCCATGCATGGGAACTTCTGCTTCCGAGCAGGGTAGGTCGTTAAACTCCTAGGTTCCTGCTCCAGTCGCACTGGAACCCTGCCGGTCGCGGTCAGTGTTGGTGGCGGAGGCCCGCCCGTTTCTTCGTATTCCCCGGGGTCTTCAAGGCTCACTCTCGAGGCCGTCGCAGCAGTGTCCTCTGGCAGCAGGGCTGCAATGGGCGGAACTGAACCGAAATAACAACTCCACTTGGGGCCATTTGCTCCACCGTGGGGCACTTCCGGAAAGAAAGGAAACCCGCAAGGCTGGCGCATGCGCATACCCTGCAGCCACCTCCTTGGCGAGCCACGCAGACTAATGTACTCTGCCTGGGTGTCTCTGGCGTCTCCCACTAGGTTTTTAAAAAGATAGTTACAAGGCTATTTTTGTCGTGCATTTGCGACTCACCAATAGCCTAAAGCTGTACTGCAAACCATTCTACCTAAATACATTAACTTTAAAAAAAAAAGCGCAAGTGCATGATTTAACAAAAGAAAATCAAATCGTGCCAAAGTTTTATTAGGAAAACAACAGTGCTCTGCCCACTTCCAACAGCCCCACTTTCATCTTCCATTTGGGTGTTTTGTTTTGCCGCCAGAAATAGACACTCGTGTCTTTGCACAATGTCAAAATGTATTTAGTAACAGTAAATTCAAAACCTACTTGGAAGTCTAGATTTCCCTTGGTAGCAGATACCTGGTAAACACAAGTTTGTTTGTTTTATTTTGACCTTAATTGCTAATACTAACTCTCAGATCACACATTGCCCATCACCATGTAATGGTATATCTGCTGTATATGTGAGATATAGAATAGCTACAAGGATGGCAGAGTCAGGCTTCGCTGGAGGCAGAGGGGGACAGCTGGTACCAATGCAACGTTATGGCAGATAGATAGATTGATGGATGGATGGATGGATGGATGGATGGATGGATGGAGAGAGAAAGAGAGACCAACAAACACAGTCTGAACATTGTGCTAAAGGCAAAGAACCAAGTCACAGGGTCATGAGGGTCGAGCCTCACTTCAGAGGCTTAGAACTATGGAGGCAAGGTGCAGGACCTGATTTGGACAGATGGATGGACAAGGGCAACTCTAGTAGTGGAGACTCAGCTAAGCTGAAACCCGGGGGACAGCAGAAAAGTGGGTGGATCATGGACATTGACCTTTTAGTTGTCCTTTTCATGTGGTCTAGGCGGCGGTTCTGCTGGTCTAGTGAGTTTGATAAGTTATTGGGTCTGGTTTTACTGATAAGATTTAATTACACCCATGTGCTCTTATATTCCTAACTTACTTTGAAAAACGTGGAAGTGAGGCGTTTTTACTTTTAGGCATAAGTTCTTGACAAGTCTGTGGCTCGTTGGTGTTACCGGACTCAAGATGGTGTCCTCATGTACAACAAGGTACAGAGTCTCCCTCCTCTGCACACACACTTACATAATGGAGCCAAAGGTCACTTGAAAAATGGAGTTACCCAAGGCAAGGCAGAGCCTGAAAGCTGCTGTTTCTCACACTGTGGAGTGACCTGGAGCAAGGCGCAGTATGATCTCCACTCTTGTGCCTTGTAAGCCTTGTAAGCAAGCCCACCACCGCTTAGCTCCATCCCCAGACTCCAACCTGCTTTCCAGCTGCAAGTGCCAAGATTGTAACTTTCTTACCTAGATCACCTCCAGCTCCCAGTGAGCACCAGTTAGACAGGGACACTGGCAGATTGAGAACTGGAAACACCTGACTACACATCCAAGTCGGTGTGGAAGCTTCCTACCGGGATCTGCTGGTTATTCCCTAGCTAGAAGCTGGCTTTTGAGTTCTCAAGTCATGTGGATTTGAGCCCTCTCCAACTACAGGCAAACAAAACACTCATACACATAAAATAAAAGTAAATAAATCTTTTCAAAAAATAAAATAAGAAAACAGAAGCAAAAACTGTTCAATACGATGCCAAGTGACAGAAATCGAATATGAGAGAGCATGCAGCATCACTAGCAATTACGAGCATGGATTCTTGTAGTTGTGGTTTCTAGACTGTGGGAGCACCTAAATACATCGTAATTGCAAATATAGCTCCCCAGGCTGTGGGTGTAGCTCAGTGATTGCCTTAGCCTGTGTGCTGCCCTGGATTCCACCCACCCTTGCCACAAAATATCTCCCAGGGAAATTCCTTGTTCTTCAAAGCTTGTAGCACAAATATCTTCCATTACATTTCAAGAGAAGCCCCTGGGCTCAAGCAGATGCAGTAGTTCAGTTTGATGCCCATCAAGTCTCCTGAGACTCAGGAAAGATAATAGAAGATCAGATAAAAACTATTCCCAAACTGGAGAAAACCTGCCAGAGAGAGCCCCTGGGAAATCACAGTCAAATTGCTAGTTAAAAGCACGGCTGGAGGGAGAGGAACAATGGGGGGGGGGGGAAGAGAAACATTCTATTGTCTTTTTTTGTGTGTGTTTGTTTGTTTTGCATTTTCAAACAGGGTCTCTCTACAAAGCCCTTGCTGTCCTAATCTGGCTGCAGTGACCAGGCTGGCCTCAAACTCACAAAGGGACCCCCACCTTCTTCTGCCTCCCGAGTGCTGGGATTGAAGGTGCACGCCACCACGCCTGGCTCTTCCTATAGAATGACTATTTGTCTAAGGAAGTTGTAGGAGAAAGTAAAGATTTGAAGAAAGGCCCTCGGTGTTGGTCCCATCTGAGAAGACTCTCCCAGGGCATCAATCACACTTGCCAGCAAGTCCCTAAAGTCCTCAGGCTCCATGAAAGGAATAAATGTCAGAGACCACTTTTTAGTGATTTCCCATGTGTGGCTGGGTGCCAAGCAAAGCAATACTGTGAGGCCGGGATGGGTAGAGAGATTCCAGTTGGCCTGGCCCAGAGAAAAATACCAGGACCTATGACTTAGATGAGGTGCCTGATGCGAGGCTGATAAGGTGTCTCTGGGGCTGGAGCAATGGGAATACACTGGCCTAGGAAGGCAGGACGAGCGGAAAGCCTAGAGCGTCCAGACAAGGAAATTCTCTGGCTGAATTGCCTTTTCCTATTGAGATAAGATAATACACAATAAAACACTGGGCTACAAAGGGCTGCCTCCAAGCCTGGCAGAGCAGCCAGCACTCAGGCAGGCCTGGCTGAGGCGTGTGATAGTCGTGGGGGTCTCCTGCTGGCTCTGGCCGGCTACACATAAAACAGAGTCATTGATGTTATACCCAGAAAGCATGTTCTGACTCCTACCACTCATCAGTTGTGGGATTCCCATTTCCTTTTTTTTAATTTTTATTTTTTTGAGGCAGAGTCTTACTGTGTAGTCCAGACTGACTTCAAACTTACTATGTATATCATGCTGGTCTTGAACTCTTGATCCTCCTGTCTCAGTCTTCCCATTACTTGGATTATAGGTGCGAGCCACTGGACTGTCGTTATTATTAATCTCACATATCTGTCCACCTCTTCAGCCTGCTAGGAAATGCAACAGTTCCTAAGGAGCCATTAGAGAGCTCTCTAAACCCCAACATGTCAAGAAGAGATCAGTTGTCATGGTCTGATGGCACAAGGGTTTCATTTGTATAGGTTTTCCATTTTCAGGAGCAGATCCACTTAAAACTCACCTAGCTGTCTTTCAACGCCTGGGCACATTTTTATTATCCGGCTGTGCGTGCGATTACAGTCATGATCAGGAGACTCTGAAATGCGTGCGTGCAGCGGCAGAGTAAGCCACCCTGTTCGCCTTAGGCAGGAAATAGATCCCCGTAGGCAATCTAGTGACTCACCTATTGTCCCCAGTGAGTCAGTGTCCTAGGAGAGCCAGGGCAGGCAGCTGACAGAGAAGATGGAAGGCAGGATCTAGGTCTGGACTGGATCAGTGACTTTTCTTGTCACTATGACCAAATAACCAGCAAGAAGCAACCTGAAGGAAGTAGAAGGGAAGGCGCGGGAGCAGGAGTATGTGGCCGCTGTTCACATTACAGCCACAGTCAGGGAGCCCAGAGACATAAATGCTGGGCTCAGCTCAGTTTTTCCTTTTTGTTTAGTCCAAGACTCCAGCCCACAGGGATTGGAGTCAACCAATTCGGGGCAGTTCTTCCCAACTCAGCTAGATTTTTCTAGAAAACACCCTCCCAGACTCTCCCTGAGGTGTGTTGCCACAGCGATTCTAAATCCAGTCAAGCTGCCAATGAAGCCTAGTCCCTGGTCTGAGCTGTTGGTCTTAATGGCTGCATCAGAGAGGTGAACAGAACCCACTGAACAGAAAGAGACCCAACGCCTCGTGAATGCTCGGCGAGTGTCCTACCCCCTGAGCTGCACCCCAGCTCTGTGTATGACCTGCCTTAGTTTCCTCGGCTGTGAAATGAGATAATTAATATCTTCCCCTCACAGAGTTGTGAGGCTACAAGCATTTCTTGGTACAACGGTAATTTCACCTCTCTCTGTACTCAGGTCCTGGGAGATAGGCCAGTGCTCCAACTGTCAGGGTACCGAACAAAGGTCACATTCTCACAAGGGGCCAGCATTAAATCAGGTTCCACTAGCTATCCTTTGAATGGGGCCACATTTCTGCAGCCCTCCCCTGCCTTCCCTGCCCCTCCATCTTTGGTCTCCCCTTCCTTTATATCCAGCTAATATAGTCAGCTAATGCCTTCTGAGGGGTTAGTGTTTGCAAGTCACGCTGCTGGGCCGGGGAAGAGTAGAAAAAAAAACACCCAGTCTTGGCCTGTGTTGACTGGAGAGGCGAGCACAGTGCCCCCAGGGGTGGGGGAGTTTGGGAGGTATTTCTACTGCTGGAACTTTTTCTAATGCCAGAGCAGGGAGACATTTACCTAGGATGTGACCTTTGGGTCTGGCTTGGAAGAGCAGATCATGATCTTCCAGGTGGAGGAAGGGCAAGAGCCAAGAGCACATGGGTGCCTACCTGTCTGGCCCATGAATGAGTACGGTCACCTGTGCCTTTATGACAGAAAGGCAGTTTTGGCCACGCAACTCCTCTCTAAGCAAGAGGACTTCAAAGCTAGACAGTTTCTGGAAACAGGACTGCCTGTTCTTTCTGGGTTGTGACCATGACTAAATGCAAGGCAGCAATCCCGCGCCCTGCCTGTGCTCCAGAGTTACCTGTGGTTTGTTCGAGGTTCGGATTTCATCCGCATTTCCTGGCTCCACCTTTCATGTACCCTGATTTAGTGACTGGGCTTGGGGCCCCATAACTGCATTCAACATTTGCAAATTTTGAGGGCAGAAACACTGTGTGGTACTTGTTTTTCTGGTTCCATACTGGAGGCTGAACAGGGGCCAGTGTAGCGGTGCTTGCCTATAATCCCAGCACTGGGTAGATAGAAACAGGAGGGTCAGGGGTTCAAGGCCAGATGGCCACAGAGCAAGCCCCGCACAAATAGTTCTAGTAAATGAATATATTTCATATAAAATATATCTATTGACGAGTATGTGTATTCCTCCAAATACAATGGCGCAATAAATAAGTCCAAACAACCAAAAGACACATAGTAAGCATTAGTAAGAACTTTGTAGTAAGTTCTTTGTGGTAAGAAGAGACCAGTGCTGGGTAAGTAAGACCAAGAAACCCTAGCCATTACCTCTGCTGTGACATCTTACTGCCTCCTGGTGTCACTGTCGGACACTGGTCCTACTGTGTCTGCAGCTGGCTCCACCAAAGGCTTTTCACAGCAGGCAGGCTGTCAGGGCGGCTTTCACCTTTGCTGACCTTGGCTCACTTCCAGAGGTACAACGGTTCACCTGCAGAGGCTCCTCCCCATTCCTTAAATCAGGCCAGACCTAGTTTGAGCCCTATCCTGCTCCCAGAGCCGCACCTCCCCTCTCCATCCCTCTCCTCCACAGAGGTCCATCTGAAGGGCTTTTCTGTGATTACCTTGGAGCCTTAGGATGGGAATACATCTATTTTCTCAGATAGTGAGATTGTCCTTTTAAGGAAAATGACCAGTCCTTTCTGCCCGCTATTCAGAAGGCTGTACTTAGTGGCCCCTATTATCTTCTAGAGTGGTTCTCAACCTTCCTAATGCTGTGGCCCTTTAATACAGCTCCTCACCGGTTGTGACCCCCAACCATAACATTATGTTCATTGCTACTTCATAACTGTAATTTTGTCACTATTGTGAAATGTAACCTAAGTATCTGTGTTTTCCAATGGCCTTAGGTGACCCCTGTGACATGGCTCCCCCTACACGCAAAGGGGTTGCAACCGCTGCTCTAAAGGGCACGCTGTTCAAGACTACCGACATCTGTACTCCCCGTGAAGCCGACATCTGGGATTCCAAGGCAGGTGTTTGCTTCTTTAAGGAAAGAGAAAAATATCCCACAAGCCTAATCTCAGGTTGGAAACCACATGATGTGTGAATTGTTCAAAACCCAGCAAAAACCTCTATGCAGTCAAGACAAAGGACCGGTGGGTCAGGAAGCTTTACCTGTATTGGTTATTGAAGGTCCCCGGAGAGTGGGGAGGTCATGTCCTTGTCCGTCTGAGGCTGCAGATGTCTGCAGTGTGCTCCACAGTGGAACTAAAAAGACTGGTGCTAAGTCAGTCCTCAGACCTCCTGCTACACCCCCCAGCTGCAGAGTCTCTGTGGATTCTGGGGTCTAGACTTCTCACCGGTAACACCGATTCAGTGACATGCGGGGGGAGGTGTAGGGGAGTGAGGAGGAACCCCACATCCTAGTAAGAAGTCATGGAGAGGCAGAGAGGGCTAGGGCAAGGCCGAGGGCTGCCCATGGTGTCGCGCCTAGTTAGGGGCTTCTGCGGCAGGAAGAGCACCGCACGCACATAAGAGTCAGGGCTATGGGCAAGGCTGGGAACGAGTTGCAGCTTCCAGATAAATCTCAAATCTCTTGACAAATAATATATTGCCTATCTGACTGTCAGGTCAGCGTTTGAGATGGAAGAAAATGTGTGTATTCAAAAAGCATCCGTGGGAGCCGAGGTAAAGCCCCTGGGAACCCAAGCAGGAAGACAATTGTGACCAGTGGTCAGCGAGGAAAGCCTGGTGCTCCGATGACCTCATTGCTCTTTTCTAGACACTCCCTTCCCTCCTGCCCACCTCCACCCACGGGCATATCAGACAGATGACCGCATGACAGGGGAAAACGGCCCCCATCGATAACGCACGTTCTCACGTGTGGCTGCCCACCCCCAGCCTTGTCCCCCGAATGTCCCCTGACCGCATGCTGAGCAAGGCTCAGTGAGGTCACTGGGAATTCATGCTCCCTCTCAGCAGACCCAGGAGCGTTTGAAGATTGCATAAGGGCAAATGCCTGGTCATGCCTTGGATCCTTTGTGTGGGTTTCCAGCTCTGACAACGCAGGTCACATTTTGTTCCCTGGCTCAATACACATGATTTTGTCTTCTGAGCCGTTTTGGTCACGAGGATAGTTTCATTTTTCTTCAGAGGGGTCAGCAAGGGACCCGAACTGATGCTGATAAAGAGACAAGCTGAAGCACACTTTGGCTCCAGCGCTCCAGTCTCCAGAGTTCACACCTCAGACAAAAAGGTGGTGTGGGCCCCTAACAGTCTGCTTCCAGTGCTTCAGAGTTAGTGGTGGATCAGTGACAGCAGAAGTCCTGGAGCCAGAGCCTCCCTGGTGTCGCCACAGGCAGAGAAAATGCAAAGGGGTCATCAGACCTCGGTGCTGTCCCGCGCTCTCAGGCCTCCTGCTTGGCTAAATATTTGGGAACTGACACAATAGCTTTACAGAAGCTGGGGTGGGCAATTAATGTGGTGGGAAGTCATGTGATTGTCGGAGTTGAACCAATTTGTCTAAGACCATTTTCCTTCACCCCCCGCCACACCCCATGATAAGATACGGTCCCCAGAGCACAGTAATCTTTTCCTGAGATACAATTTAGAGGCTCCCGAGAGAAGAAACAACAGTGAGGCTAAATTTGGCTTTTCTGAGACTAAAGAAAAACACACAGGCAGGCCCTGTCCTGCCCCAGGAAGCCAGGGTGGGCCCCGTTTTGTCTCTCCAGGGTCTCTGCTCAAATCACTAGAGGTTTGGGGTAACAATACTGGTGTGGGGGGAGGGTAAGATGGGAATGGAGTCTGGCCCTTGCAGCAATGACCATGATCGTCGTCATGGTCTCTGTGCAGACACCTGTATTTCTGGAACTCCTGCAGACGCTTACCATCCCCCACTTCCCAACTAAACTGCTAATAAGCTAAGAGCTGGGGGATTCCTTGAGACCCAGCTGTGCCCCGATGCCCTTCTGTGGATCCCCTTCAGATGTTACTGTGCTGGTACACAGATACACTCTTTGTTCCCCCTACTGTAACATTTGACTTCCCTCTGATTCTTAGAGGGATCTGTGGTTAAAAAAAAATGAAAATCCCAGTGAACTCTGACAATGCTGGTCAGATTTTAGGGTAGCTGAGAGTTTGGAGAGTCTCCCGTTCCTTTTACAGTAGTCTGGGCGAGGCTCGCACTTCTGCCTGAGCTCAGGGTGACACCCAGGCTGCTGTTCTGCAGACCACATTTGTGTAGCAAGTCTAGGAGGCAAGTGGTAATTTGCTCCCCCTGAGCCTATGCCATAACCACGGCCTCCCAACTGACCTCCAGCCCTTCAGGTCCACTCCAGCCCACTCCCGTTGCCACCCAAGGGGTCTCAGAGCACAACGTCAATGCCTTTCCCTCCTTGCTTACAAACCTCTGTGATAGGGCTGGAGAGAGGGCTCAGCCACAGACCGCATATATTGTTCTTCCCGAGGACCCAAGTTCAATTCCCAGCACTCACATCTAGTCGCTTATAACCATCTGTAACTCCAGCTTCATGGAATCTGATTCCTCCAGTCTCTGAGGTCACCTGCACAATACCTACACACACACACTTTCACATACACACACTCACAAACACACACACACACGATTAAGAGTAAAGTAAGTTGGGCAGTGGTGGCTCACTTCTTTAGTCCCAGTGATTGGGAGGCAGAGGCAGGCAGATTAGAGTAAGTTCTAGTATAGCAAGGGCTACACAGAGATACCCTGTCTCAAAAAACCAAAATAATAATAATAATAATATAGATAAATAAATATTTTTAGAAGTCTGTGCTACATTAGCAAAATATGTAATAGCTGGTCTCCATTCCATTTTCCCCGCTCTATAGGAACGGGAAGAACATCACGGACAATAAGGAGCAACCGAGACAAGGGCGCGTCTGCAGGCTTTCGGCAGCAGGCTTCCTGCACTCAGGAAGCAGGGACAAGTGTGACTCATTCAGACATGTTCACCGTGTCTGCTCAGACCATGCTCTCCCAGGACGCTTTGTTCTTTCTGTGGGGAGCAGTGTTTCTTGGTAGAAGTGACTTTTGTTGGCCATTTCCTGTCAGTTGTCCCTTGGTTTTCAGCAAAGGTGTATTTAGTTGAGAGTTAAGAACTCTCTGACCCAAAAAACCAAAAAATCCTCTCCAGGGCTGGGGAGCTGACTCAATCAATCAGTGATTGCCATGAGTGCATGAAGGACCTGAATTCAGATCCTCAGATTAGGGCAAAGCCCGACACAGAAGCACACCCTGTAACTCCAGCGCTGGCAGGGTGCACAGACAAGTCAGTCTGTAAAGAGTTTGTTGGCTACAACAAGGCTAACTAACCTTGTTGAAGTGATGAGTTCCAGGTTCAGGGAGAGACCTTGTTCCCAAAAAGAGATGGAAAACAATTAAGAGAAACACCTAACACTGACTTTTGGCATTCACCTGCATGAACACACACACACACACACACACACACGTACATGTTGTCCGATCCAAAAGGAACTCAGGGCAGATGGCCAGCTATTGTCCCTATTACCATACCAAGGCTCACTCTGTACCTGAGGCTTCTCTTAGCTCTCTCTTCTCACCTGCCCCTATGCTAAACCTTGTCCAGCTCATGGTTCTCATTCCTGTATAACCCTGCCATTTCAGCCATGCACCCTCTTGGCGCTCTCTCTCCTCTCTCTCTCTCTCTCTCTCTCTCTCTCTCTCTCTCTCTCTCTCTCTCTCTCTCTTCTTTTCCTGTCTTCTTTTTCTTCCTCACTCCCCTCACCCCATCTCATGGCCCCATTTAGTCTGCTAGCCATGTTTAGTCTATTACTTTCTCTCCCTGCTGTGGACTCTTCCAGATGCCTCTGGCTCTCCTCTCCCTCTTACCTACAATAAAAACCTTCTTTTTGACCATACCTTAGCACAGCCAGGTCCTCAGTTTATACAACCCCCACTTTATATACATTCACACTTACGAGCATGTACACACCACACACACACACACACAGAGTATATACGTACCACATATGCAGACCAGCATATACTTACCACAAACACGAGCATGTAAATACAACACACATACACACACATGCTTAGCATGCACACACAATTTTTTAAAATATTTATTCTTAATATTCTATTCTGCTTCATAGTGCCTCATCCTAAAGCTATTTTCTGCGGTGAAGTCAAAAGTCCTGGCTCCCTCAGCACAGAGATCTCTGACAGTAACTCTGCAGTCTACTGCAGGCGCTTCCCGGAGCTCTCTACCCAGCTCATGCCGCTCTGCCGACTGACACAGCAGCTATGGGTAAGAAGGTTGAGGCTTGACCAGGCTGTGCGCTCAAAAACAGCAGAAGCTGCGCCCTGGAAACCAAGGCCCTTGTTCTCCTGAACTAAAAGTCCCTTCGTTTCTGCAGTGACTTAAATGTCCTGATGTGGCCTGTCTCAGCTGCAGGGTTCCATTTAGCACAGGGTCACAGCTGCCTAAGGTGGCTCCTGCCCTCTCACTACCCGCGGAAGAGTGGACGCTTTAGGCAACATTTCCTGCCTCGCGAGGCAGGTCTGGACTTGTGTGTCCACCCCAGGCTCCCACATGTGTTTACCAAGCTCTTTCACATTGGGCTCGTTGGCTTGCCCAGCTTTTATGTCCTGGCTTCAGCTATCACTAGTGTCCCGGCTCCACCATCCCATCCGGAATGCAGGAACAGCAGGAAAGCTCCCAGCAGGGAGTGGAGGAGGTGATGAGAAGGAAAAATGTTTGGCTTCCATTTGTCCCATGGGTGAGCGGAATAGCTGCAGAGGTGTTCCAGCTGGGAGCCTGCGTGTCACAGTGGAAAGTCCTGCTGCTCCCAGGACTGGCTGGGTCACCACACAGGTTCGCTTCGGCCTTTCTGTTTACAAAGGGGACGAAGACCTTTAACAGGCTGGCGAGAGAGCTCAGAGGGCAAAAGCCCTTGCTGTGTACCAGTGACCAGAGTTCAATTCCTGGAACCCACGGCAGTAGGAAAGTACCGACTCCCAAATTTGGCCTTGGAGCCCTGTGCGAGAAGTCACAGACAGAAAAATCACACATTAAAAAAAACAACTCATAATTTTAAAGTAAGCTTATAATTTATACTTGAGCAACATTATGTCTTTCCTTGACTGCATATGGCCCATGGGTCAAAGTTTGGGCATGTTTTCTTTCTTTTTTTTTTTTTTTTTTTTTTGGTTTTTCGAGACAGGGTTTCTCTGTAGCTTTGGAGCCTGTCCTGGAACTAGCTCTGTAGACCAGGCTGGTCTCGTGGGCATGTTTTCTTTAGGAGGAAAAATATGCAGGTATAATTAAAGATATCTTATTATTTTATTTATTTATTTATCTATTTGAGACAGGGTCTCATTATATAGTCCTGATGTGATGGTTTGAATGAAAATGGCCTCCATAGGGATTATATATTTGAATGTTTGGTCCCCAGTTGATGTAGTTGTTTGGGAAAGATTAGGTGTGGCCTTGTTAGAGGAAGTGTGTTATTGGCAGTGGATTTTGAAATTTCAAAAACCCACTCCATTCCCAGTCTCTCTCTGTCTCTCGTCTCTCTCTCTGCTTCATGCTTGTGGATCAGATGTAAGCTCTCAGTTACTGCCCAGTGACTTACCTGCCTGCTGCTGCCATGCTTCCTGCTGTAATAATAATGGTCATAGACTTTAAAGCCCTGGACTCGTGAACCCCAAATTAAATACATTCTTTTATAAGTTGCCTTGGTCCTGATATTTTGTCATGACAATAGAAAAGTAATCAATACACCTGCCTATTCTGGAATCTGAAATAGACTTACAGCAATCCCCCTCCCTCTGCCTTCCAGGTACTGTCATCACAGGTGTGAGCCATTACTCCTAGCATGACCACAGTTTATCCTGATTTGTGCAAGGAGGCCTTAAATGCAATCACACCCATCCCTAGAAGAGAGACAAAAAGTGATTTGGTCTACGCAGAGAAGGCAACACGGGGTAAATAGATTCAAACGTGCTGGCCTTAGCAATGGATATGGTGGAGCTGGAGAGGGCCTCTAAGGTTAAGAGCATTGACTGCTCTTCCAGAGATCTGGACTTCAATCCCCAGCAACCGCATGGTGGCTCACAACCATCTATAATGAGACCAATGCCTTCTTCTGACATGCAGGCAAACATGCTGTCTACATTATGAATAAATGAATCACAAAAAAAATCAATGGATATGGTCACAAGCCAGGGAAAACTGGCAGCCAGCAGAGCAGGAAGAGGTAAGGAATGGTTTATCCTCCTGAGCCTGTACTCTACTTCCACCAGAGCGGGAAGAGGCGAGGAATGGTTTATCCTCCTGAGACTGGACTCTACTTCCACCAGAGAGGGAAGAGGCGAGGAATGGTTTATCCTCCTGAGCCTGGACTCTACTTCCACTAGAGCGGGAAGAGGTGAGGAATGATTTATCCTCATGAGCCTGGAAATAGAAAACAAGATCATATATGTCAGGGTGCATGATCACACATTCCCAGGGCGTCTGAGGGGAGATGACGTTCTCTGCGCATTAACTCGGCTGAGCTACACTCACCAGCTATTTAGTCCGACAGGAATCTGAGTCGCTCTGAACATACTGTATCTGTTGGCATAAAGTTCCTCTCTGGCAGATCATTGGCTCAGTTAGGGGATCTTACGAGCAGAGGAGAGATTTCCCTAAAGAAAAGTCCCCACCTGAGGGTCTGACTCAGTAAATTCCCTAACAGTTATAGAGAAATTAAATCTTGTGAACACACACACACATGCACATACACTCATGCACACACACCCATGCACGCACACACATACACACACATACATGTACACACATGCACACATATCTGCATACACACACAAACACATATGTGCACGCACGCACGCACACACACCTGCTCAAAGTAACACAGCTAATGTGCAAGATCCAGCCTCGAACATGCAGCTTGCAGATACGCTCCATGTTCTTGGCTTGATTCATTAACAAACCTGCCTGGTGCTATCTGGAAAGTTCCCCGCTTGGGGAGGCGGATAATGGAAACAATTAAACTTTGACGAATGGCTGCTTCTTCAGATATGATTTAAACACAAAGCGCCATAAGGAACTCAAGTACTGAACCCCCTGATAAGATCAGGGGAAGGAGTCATTTCACATAAATCTCGGGGATGATGTCATATAAACACGCGAGTGCTTAGTAGAAGCTCCAGCTCATCATGGAGGAAATGATTCTTATAAATAGTTTTGATGCGGAGATAGCGTTTGGCGTCTTAAGAATTGACTCTCGAAATAGGAAGAGCCACCATGGAAGTCATCTGACCCAGGGTACACTGACCCTGCTAATCTCAGGCAGGGCAGTCTCGCTCTCAGTTGTGTTTTCCCTGGATCTGGGACTGGCCACCGCTCCAGCGTTTCGTTTGTTCAATGAGAGTTTATTACTGCAAGATGAAGGAAGCTTTTTCAAGTGACTGAACACACACGTGCTCATGGTAACCCTTTGGGCAATGCTGTGGGACACGAAAGGGCTCCTCAGAGATCCTCCACCCAGGGATAACTGTTGTTAGCATGTGGGGGAATCTCATTCAATCAATTCTCCACACTTATAGTCTATAGTCTCACAGCTATGATTTGACAAAACTGGGGCAAGATTAAAAATGGGGTTTCCTCGTCTCCTTTTAACTAAACTCTTTGTAGAGCTTAGATTTTTCCAGTTGAATGGCTCCATATTGTCCCATTGTCTGACTGACCCTTAATTTCAGTTGGGCTGTGCCAAATGGACCGGGTTGTTCCTGTTTTCTCCTTCATTACCAAGAATGTCACCTTGATGATCCTTGGCAGGATGAGTTCTCCTTGCCTCCTCCAGGGTAGTTCAGGAGGTGATTGTGTTGCTGGGATACCCTGGAGAATGAACGGGTAGTGGGAAGGTCCATCTCTAGGAGAGGGAAACAAACGGAGTATCAGAGATCACGTAGCTGCCATACCAGGGTAAGGCTGCAAGCGTGTGGCCGTGTGGCTCCTCTCCTGACCTCGTGTGATTTCCAAGTCTGTTTGCAAGCTTGCCTTTACGGTTTTACCCCCAGCAAAAGCAAGGCAGAACAGGACCAGCCCCCCCCCGGTCCAGGGCTGAGTCACCCAGGCAGCCTGCTGTTCTGCAGTCAGGCCCCCATTTGTGTCCCCAGCATGGCTGTCTAATCATTTGGTCACTGCCTAAAGCCACTGGGTCACTCACGTCTGTGCTTGGCAGATTACCTAAGCAACTGGGATCCCATCACCAACCCTCCCCCTTACCATTCTAGTAAGAGATTCAGTTTCCATCGGTGCTGCCTGAGCTGAGCTAGAGAGGCTCTGGAATTCACCCAAATTCC
This sequence comes from Chionomys nivalis, assembly GCF_950005125.1. Taxonomy (NCBI): domain Eukaryota; kingdom Metazoa; phylum Chordata; class Mammalia; order Rodentia; family Cricetidae; genus Chionomys; species Chionomys nivalis. The sequence goes on from NC_080088.1 coordinate 64,048,313, forward strand.
GGGGACAGCCTGTGAGGTAAAATTACCACTGCCACGGCCTCCAGATGAAAAGGGGGAGAAGACACAAATGACTGGGGTGAGTGTCTTTGTACCCATGAACTTATGCATTTGTTCAGCGATCTCCTGTGAGTGACATTGTTGTGTCTAGAGGAATGTCAACGCTTGAAGAGACACTGAGGTGCCTGGAAAGGACCAGCTTCTCGGCTCCGAGAGCAGTCGCTTGCACAGCCACTTGATGTCAAAGCACCCAGGTCCAGAGCCCAGAGTCAAAGGCTCTCAGAAATTTGATCCTGTGCATGCCTCAAGGTTAACAGGGCTCTGAAAGCTGACGCAGGCAGAGGAGACAGAAACAGGAAGCCATGGAAGGAAGCTACATGACCATCAGGAGGCAACGGTGGCCCTAGCCTCAAGCAAGGGGCGTTAACTTGGTGATCGGGAAGATGATGGTGAGCTGGTCCCCCTTATCGAGGAAGCTATACCTCTCAGGTGACGGTGACCGCAAAGGAGACAAGTGAGCTAGAAGTATAGAGCCTGCCTTGTGGCTGAAGTGAACGTCTAGTCGACAGTGTCCATGGCTCTGGATCTGAGCACGCCAGCAACGCACTTTCCACTGCATTGCCACCAATGGCACCCGTGCCACTATACACCAACAGACACTGCCTGAGCTCTCAGCTCAGGTCTGAGACACGTGTGTGTTTTGAATTGCAGTGTTTTAACTGGGCACAGTTTTCTGGCCATTGTGAAATATCCATGGTTTAATTATGAAGAAGATCTGTGCTGGTTAGTTGGCCAACTTGACACAAGCTAGGGTTATTTGGGAAGAGGAAACCTCAACCAAGGAATTGCTCCCATTAGACTGACCCGCAGGCCAGTCTGTGTGGTTGTCCTCTGGATTAATGATTGACGTGGGAGGACCTAGCTCACTGTGGGACGTGCCACCCCTGGTCAGTTGGTCCTGCACTGTATAAGAAAGACTGAGCAAGACACAAGAAGCCAGCCAGTAAGCAGAGCAGCTCTGTGGCTTCTGCCTCAATTCCTGCCACTCAATTCCTGCCACTCTCTTTATGATGGATTGCCAGCTAGAAATTGAAACAAACTTCCGGAGCTGCTTTGGTCATGGTGTTTATTTCAGCAGTCGAGACCTAGTTAGAACAACGAACTCAACATCTAAGTATGGTTGGGAATTTTGTTGTGTTAGAATGTCTGATTTCAAAACTTGGTAGTTGAGTGCTGGGTATGGAACTCTCTTGCTTAATCCTGGTGCTCCAAAAGCAGAGGCAGGTGGATCTCTGTGAGATGGAGGTTGGGTTAATTTACATAGCAAACTCCAGTACAGCCTGGGCTACATAGAGAAACAGTCTTTAAACAAACAAGTCATAAATACCACTATTTGACTCACTGACTTGAGGTCCTAAACAAAGATGATTAAAAGAATATCAGCTAGGGAACAGGGCAGAGTTTCTAGAACTTTCTACAGTGACCTAAACATACTTTTGCTAATGCACACTACCTATTTATGCAAAATGGATATCTCAATATTGACAACTACAAAATAAAACATCATGCACAGAAAAATGATGGGGGAGAGTCATCTGTTTTGTGTTGATTTCATTGGTTAAATAAAGAGACTGCCTTGACCCTTTAATAGGACAGAAAATTAGGTAGGCGGAGTAGACAGAACAGAATGCTGGGAGAAAGAAGCCGAGTCAGGCAGTCGCCAAGATTCTCCCACTCCAGACAGACGCAGGTTAAGATCTTTTCTGGTAAGCCAGCTTGTGGTGCTACACAGAATATTAGAAATGGGTTAGATCAATATGTAAGAGCTAGCCAATACGAGGCTAAAACTAATGGGCCAGGCAGTGTTTAAAAGAATACAGTTTCTGTGTAATTATTTCTGGGCATAAGCTAGCCAGGCAGCCGGGCGGCAGGAACGTGGCCTGCCGCTCCATACAACAGAAAAAGTTGAAGGTTCTGAATGTTTTGCATTGTTCTAGAGAGTCTGATGTTGAGTGGCAAATGCGCTGTTTATTCCATAGTGTTTAGAATTATTGATCATTAGGTCAGGGACATTAGAAATAATGTGACCCCCACTATTCAAAGTATGGTCATGGACCAGAGACTTGTCATTCTTGGAGCTTGTTAGACACAAAGAATCTTTGTTCCCTGCCTTAGATTGCCTGAGTCAGAATTTTTTTTAATATAAAATTTATTTTTATTTCATGTGCATTGGTGTTTTGTCTGCATGCATGTCTATGTGAGGGTGTCAGAGCCCTGGAACTGGAGTTATGGATAGATATGAGCTGCCATATGGGTGTTGGGAATTGAAGTCATGTCCTCTTGAAGAGCAGCCAGTACTCTTAACTGCTGAGCCATCTCTCCAGCCTTGAGTCAAAATTTTCACTGAACAAGCCCAAACCCAATCCCCCAACAATCTCATCCCCTTTGCTTTGACTTGAATGTGTCCCCCAAAGGTTCACACATTAGATTTGATCAAGTGCATATTAATGGTGTTGGAAGGAGATTAGAACTAAGAAGTCATGAGTGTGGCAACCCATGCCAGCCATACTGACCTCCTAAGCACAGGCAGAGAGAGGTTCTTTTTTTTTTTTTTTTTTTTTTTTTTTTGGTTTTTTCGAGACAGGGTTTCTCTGTGGGTTCTTGAGTTGGCACATTCACCCTGAACTGGCATTTGATGTCCTCCACCATGTTACGATACAGCCAGGGCCTCGCCAGATGCCAGTACAATACTCACGGACTTTGCAGTCTTCAGAGGCAGGAGTTAAATGTACCCAAGCTTAGGTATTTAGTTACACACAGAAACTACGCTAAACCGCCCCTCATTCTATAAGTAATGAAACCAAATGTTAGTCTTCAGAAGCAGCTCGTTTATAAACATGCTGAGTCCACACCAGTGCCTTACAGTGACTGCTCTCATTAGCGTGACAAGAAGAAACTCCCGAGAAAAAGGACTAACTTTGGCTCACAATTTAAGTTCATCATGATGGGGAGGGCACGGCAGAATCATGGAGGCAGGACCTTGAAGCTAGCATTCCTTACAGTTGGATGGATCAGGAAGCACGGATTGAGGAACGCTGGTACTCAACTAGTTTTCTTCTTTTTCCCTTTATATTCAGTCTGAGATCCTAGCTCATGGGAAAGATGGTGTCGCCTACATTCAGGGTAGGTCTTCCCTTCTCACTTAAGCCTCTCTGCAAACACCATCAAAGACATACCCAGAAGTGTGTCTCCTAGGAGGTTCAAATTCACAGTGAAGATCAAGCATCACAGCGATCCTGCGCTCGCTCTGGAGAGCTGATTTTCCATTGCACGACATTATCTCCCACAGTGATGAGGACCATAGACTGTAATAGCCATGGCTTCTGTCCATCACATCAGCACTCAGCCAGTCGCTCCTCACTAGGGTACCATCCACGGCAGCATCCGTCTCATTAGAGACTTCATACTCCAGGAGAGCGAGACCAAGTCCACACAGGCTACTCTAGTTTCAAACAGCTGCAGTTATCTCCTCCTCTGTCTCTCGTCAATGCTGAGGTTTCTCTGCACACACACACCCAGGATGTTTAGGTGTCCCCTGACATGTTTCTTCCTCCTGGAGGATGGGAAAGAATGTGAATGTCATTGTCTTGGCAGAAAAGTCTCCCATAACCTGAAATAATTAGGGAAACAAAAGAAGTCTGTGTGATGTACCATCCCAGGAGCTTGGGTATTAGACACAGAAACCCAGGTCATGTCCCAGAAGAGAAGAGTTCAGAGAGCAAAGACTATTTTCAGGGTCGGGAGGGTGAATGACTGGAAGTTTCTACAATGGAAAAAAGGCTGGGTTATCATTGCCGACCTTGCTATTATTGTTGTTATCAAAACATGTAAATAGTGCTCTTAAATGATTGTCCCTCCAGAACAATAAAGGTGATAACAGACTTCTTTGGACATTGCAAATCCAAGGAAAATGTCATTGCTCAGCAGGAGCTTGGCTCTGAGAAAGCACTGAGCACTGCCGTTGGGATCCCAGCCATTGCAGGGCCAGGGCTGAGGCCAGGGTTAGACTCTGTCTTCTGAGAGATGAAGATGGTCAGAGCGTTCTTTAAAGAAATGGTCCAGCACAATGGATGGGCACTTGCAAGGGAAGAATCCTGCTATTTCAGGAGTCAGATGACATGTGGGGATGGGGGACCCTGCAAATAAAAATTGTGGTGACCAGCTCGGTAGGAGAAGGGGAGAGAAAGGAGGGCTGGGAGTGTCTGTGTACTAAATTAAACCCAAATGGCATTATTTGGGCAATGCGAGCTTTGTGAAAAGTTACTAAGTTTCTTCATTGACCAGGACTTTTAGTTCTAGTGGATGCTCATTCTCCTTCATCTCACGAGAGCGCACAGCAATAGAAGCTCTTACTTAGGCTTCTGTTGCTGGGATAAAACAACGTGACCAAGAGCAGCCGAGGGAGGAAAGGAGTTATTTGACATATATATATATATATATATATATATATATATATATATATATATATAGTTGGACACTGGGGAAACCAAGGCAGGAGTCTAGAGGCAGGTACTGAGAGCAGAAAGCATGGACAATGCTGCTTGTCCCCCTGACTTGCTCAGCCTGCTCTTATACCACCCAGGATATATCTACCCATGGTGGCATCACCCAGTGTTCCGGGTTCTTCAATATCGATCATTAATCAAGAAAATGCCTGGTGGGGGTAGCGGGAAAGAAACTGCTACGGATAATCTGGTGGAGACATTTTCTCGAGTGAGGTTCCTCATCCCTGATGGTTCTAGTGATTGTCAAGTCAAGAAAACACCAACCAGAACAACTGGCCCCTTGTCCACCTGCCACACAAGCTAGAATCACTACAGAAGAGGGAACCCCATCTGAGAAAATGTCCCCATCAGAGCGACTTGTAGGCAAGCCTGTGGGGTATGTTCTTGATTAAAGACTCCTGTGGAAGGGCCCAGCCAACTGTGGCCAGTGCCACACCTGGGCTGGTGGTCCTGGGATGTATAAGAAAGCAAGCTGAGAAAGCCGTGGAGAAAGCAAGCCAGTAAGCAGCATCCCTTCAAGGCTTCTGCTTCAGTTCCTGCCTCCAGGTTCCTGTCTTGAGTTCCTGTCCTGACTTCCTGTAGTGATAAAGAGTGACCTGAGGGTTGTAACATGAAATAAACCTTTCCACCCCAAGTGTTATTGATTACGGTGTTTATCGCAGCAATGGAAATCTTCTCTCAGACTTATTTATCTGAACTCTTTAAAGGGAGGATGTGGATAGAGGTGGCGTTTCTGTGTGGATATCCTTCGAGCTTCATCATTGCAGAATCCTTTGTTCCCAGCCTGAGGGGGAGGAGAGGAAGCACAACTCTTAATTTACTCTCCTGCTCACTTCTTATAGATGCAGATGAGTTCCACGGCCCTTGCAGAGAACCCCACCTCTGCCATGGGGTTCAAATAGATGCGGCTGAGACCTTGAGTACATGCTGGGGGTAGGGGGAGAGCTTTTGGCAGGGTGAGCAGAAGGTAGCTTTCCTTGGTGCTGCCTCATTCCTGCTCACATGAAGCTATGCTGGGTTATAGTACAAAGGGCACCAGTGCCCACGGTGTCTTGTCATCCAAAGTTGAGTCCTCCACGTTCCTTTGTTGCTCGTGGTGGTCCTATTGTGTAGCATCTAATGCTCCTCCAACATGGAACTTTGATGATGAACTTTCAGCTTTCGATTCCCACGGCTCTACCCTGACTTGACCTGCTGACTTCCACCCCCTCCTCCGGTGCAAAGCAGTGGACTGGTCTGCATGACCTTTAGTGTCCCCTTAAGGCCGGAGAATCATTTCTTTTTCGAGACAAACTCAAACCTTCCCAATTCTGCCTCCAACCCCTGAGAAAACAGCAAGGCTTGGCAAATCTGGTTGGGCTGAGTTGTTGACTCATGCCTATAAGTTATCCCAGTGTTTGGGAGTGTGGTGGGAGGATTGTTGCAAGTCTAAAGTCAGTCTGGACTACACAGTGAGTTCCAGGCCAGCCTGGGTTACAGAGTATCTTTAAACAACCTGTCTCAAAACAGCAGCAGTGGCAGCAACAGCAATAACAAAATCCTTTTGAAGTTACTCTGGTGAGTTTCCCTAGCTAATCTGGTCTAAAATTGCAGCCACAAACCCAGAGACTCCTTCCCGGAAGCTGTAGGCTTTCCTCAGTTAGCTAATACCTTAACAAAGCAGACCTTGAACGGAAGACCGGCGGCGAAGACTTAGGCACTGTATGGTGGTTTAAGTATAACTGCGCCCCCAACCGTAATCTCAGGGAGTGACACAATTAGGAGGTGTGGCCTTGTTAGAGTAGGTGTGGTCTTGTTGGAGGAAGTGTGTCACTGTGGGGGCGGGCTTTGAGGTCTCTTCTCAAGCTTCACTCAGCTTGACAGTTGACTTCCTGCTAACTACAAGATGTAGGGCTCTCTGCTATTCCAGCACCACATCTGTCTGCACGCCACTAAGCTCTCCTGTAGTGATATTTCATTTATATTTTAATAAATAAGGCTTGCCTGCAGTTCAGAGAGTAAAACAGCTCACTGATCAGCCCTACAGACCAGGCTGTGGTGATACACACCTTTAATCCCAGTAGCCACGCTAGTTTGCCATAGAAACCAGGCAGTAGTGGTGTACACCTTTAATCCCAGCACTGGAGAGGAATGTAAGACAGGAGAAGACAGCTCTCACACACGGTCTCATTCTGAGATTCCTGGAGGCAGGATCGCCATTTCGAACTGAGATAGAGGTAAGAGCCAGTGGCTGACTGCTTTTCTTTTCTTTCTTTCTTTTTCTTTCTTTCTTTCTTTCTTTCTTTCTTTCTTTCTTTCTTTCTTTCTTTTTGAGAAAAGCCAGCATAAAGCACTTTTATTGCAATAATAAAACTTGAAACGCATATGTGGTGCAGAGGGCAAGGGACAAAAGCATACTTTCTCTCACCAAATCACTTACACAGAACAGCAGAGGGTGAGAAGGAACTGAGGGAGGAAAAGCCAGGAAGCCGAGATTAGCAGAGAGAGCCAAGCATCAGAACCCAGGAGATGCTGAAGCTGTGATGACCAGCATCATCTTCTTAGAGAACACTCAAGGATTTGTAGTGACAACTGAGCGTCCATTGGGTGGAGAGTCTACAAACAGCACCTTCAATTTAAACTTTCCATTAAAGTTCTTAAAATTTAGGAAGTGGAGCTTGGATAGTTACAAGATTACAAAAGTCCTGAAAATCCATTAGAAAAACCATAGGATGAAAAACAAATTAAGCCAGGTCACAAAGAAGGCTTCAGAGGTCCCTGCCGACCCAGGGACAGGGACTGTAGTGTCTAACACAGCAGTAAAGTGACCTGCTTTACAAGGCAGACGGTTTCAGAAGGTGGGAGGGCTGTCAAAGGCTCGCTCCCTCACTTCCCACTTCAGTTTGGGTAGGGCTTTCAATTTAACAGGACTTCCCTCACTGGAGAAAAATCCAGCCCTCAACAGCATCTCGAATCTGCTATGGCTTTGCAGCACAGCAGCAAGAATGTCTTAATATATAATAGATAAATTTTTCATCCAAAAAATTAAAATAAAATAAAAATTCTTGCAAATCCCACCCCCAACACCAATTCCTATTCTAAAGTTAACCCATCGCTTGTGCTGTTAATACTTGACAATATACTTCATTGGAAACTTAGATCTGAAAGACTGAAATTGAATCTTCCCCCCAAGACAAAATAACTTGAGGTTTATGGCATATAGTTTAGGTCAACACACATACAGAGAAGGAAGAGGACTTGGAGGTGTCCGAAGCAAAGCCGAGTGACAGAACACATTCAGTCGGGTAGGTGTCTATACAAAGAGTGGTGGGCATCAGGAAAAGCTCCATATGGATTCATGTGCACCCGTCTGGAGGTACCAGATCCCTCCATGGCAGATCCATGTGCAAGGAGCTAAAGGAGGAGGCCACTTCTGTCATTCCAGTTTTAGAAGCTCCACACAAAGACCAAAGTGGCATGTGGTGGGATGATGCCTGGGTGCCCATAGGCATAATTTGGGGAGATTGTCAGTTTGGCTCTCTGACCGACACTCATCTGGGCTACCCCTTCTTCCCAGCCTCGGATCACCTCCTGCTTGCCTAGCATAAACTTAAAAGGCTTGTTTCTGTCCCGAGAGGAATCAAATTTCTTTCCATTTTCAAGCATACCCGTGTAGTGCACCACGCAGGTCTGGCCGCGCTTCGGGAAGGTGCGCCCGTCTCTAGGAGAGATGGTCTCCACCTGCACTCCCATGGCGGCAGCGGCAGGCGTTGGGCGTTGGTGGAGGAGGAGGAGGGCGGGCGGCGTGCAGCCGGAGCAGACCTGGCGGCGATTCAGCCCTGCTTTGCTTTTCTGACCTTCAGATTGAACCCCAGTTTCTGTCTCTGGTTTTTGATTAATCGTGCTATACTCCCTGTCATGGTGCTGATGGACTGAACCTCTGAAACTGTAAGGGAGCCCCTTCGGTGAAATAATTTCCTTACAAAATTTGTTGTGGTCATGGTGTCTCTTCACAGCATTAGAGATCCTAACTAAGACACCCTGCAGGGTTAGATTTCATAGCAGATCACTGAGAGATCAAGGTGTGAGCAAGGTCTGCATGCTCTAGAAACAAGACCAAGTTTCATCAGTCAGGACCCCAGCGGGCAGGTTAATTGCTTTTGTATCACACTGCCCAAGTGTCTGACAGAAACAAATGGACAGGAGGGAAGACTGACTCAGCTTGAGAGGATGAGGTCTTTCTTCCATCCTTCCTTGCCGTCATCATGGGGCACATGAATGTCCTTGGCAGGTGGTCTCGAGAGCATCGACAATGCAGAGAAAAGAGGCAGGTGCCACGTCGTCGTCAACAGTGCTCCAAAGTCTCCGTTCAGTTCCCAACTGGTGATGAAACCTGGTTCCATTGGAGAATCTGAAACCATCGATGACCACAGACCTGGGGAAATCATTCTGAACCTCACAGGCAGATTGTATAAGTGTGGAGGGATTAACTCTTGATTTCATGGGCGACTCAAAGATGTAGAAAATGGCAGAATAATTGGCTCCCATTCTGTCATTTTGTCATAAAACTGAGATGTAAAACACATTTTAAAAAACCACCGGAGTGTTGTTGGGAGAGTGTTGCCCTCCCTCACACCCATGTAGAGCATCATGGTCGGGGGATGTGGTAGAGGACAGCTACTCACATCATGGCAGAAGGAAACACTGTGACAGGACGCGGATATGGATAATATATTCCCAACAACCTACCTCACTGACCTACTTCCTCAGGGTACTCCATCAACTCCACCACCTCCCCAAATAGAGTCAGCAGTTAATAACCAAAGTCTCACTTCATATCCAAACCGTACTGTTGTACCAGTGGCCTCTAAAAGACCGTGACTTTCTCAAAATTCAAAAATGCATTCAGTTCATATCAAAAAAATCTCAAAGTCTTAATAGTTATGACTGTTCAAACCTTTAAGTCCTTAGTTTTTTGGCTGTTGAACGCCTATAAAAATAAGAAAATAAATTACATACCTCACAAATACATGGCACAAAAACTAAACATTCCTAGCTTAAAAGGGAGGAATGGGGCATAGTAAGGAAGGATGGGACCAAAGTAAGATTGAAACTTAGCAGGGCAAACATTAACCCTATAGCCTGATGTCAAGTCATGCGGCGTCCTGATGGACTCGCTGTCCTGGACTAGCTGTCTGTATGGTCTTGCCACCGGCAGTCCTCATGGCTTCTTTCTTGGGATGGCTCCATTGATGGCCTTTAATGTTCCCACAACAAACATTCTACATTTCTGGCATCTCTAGCACCTGGGATTGCCACTGAAGCCTAAGATTATCCTCAGAGTTTAATACATCGTCCTCGGAGGGTCTTGTCACAGGGACTTGGACCTTCTAGGCCTTCCTCAAAGATCTTGGTGGAAACCTCCCTCTTTGACACCATAACTCTGCACATCGTATACCTGCAAAAGCCAGGAACGTAGGGACATATGGACAATATCAAGGTTTGCCATCAGCTTGAGCAGTACCTACACCCATCTGGACCACAGCTATAGCAGCACAGAGAGTGTCTGGGTAGCTGAACCTGGGAAATAGTTCCCCAGATGGATATATGCAAGCAAAGTACCCTGGTAGTTATTTCTTCTCAAGGGGAAAATTTCAAATGAGTTTATAGTTTTCGACCCTGGAGCCCGTGAATGATCTGGCCTGTTCCTGAAGTGACCTCTAGGTGTTGTTCCTATTGTCCCATTCAAAGGTGACCAACTTCTCTTTAAATTGTTTATCTTTTTTATTTTCAAATAAATGGACAAATTTTAAGACTTGATTAACAATTGTTTTTGCCTGCATGTATCCATGTGCACCACATGCATGCCTGTGCCCTCGAAATTTAAAAGAGGACTTGGGGAACCTGACTTGGGGAACCTGACACTGGAGTTCCAGAAAGTTGTGAGTCACCATGGGGTGCTGGAAACCAAACACTGGTCCTCTTCAAGAACAAGTGCTCTTAACCCCTGAGCTATCTCTCCAGCCTCGTGTGTGTGTGTGTGTGTGTGTGTGTGTGTGTGTGTGTGTGTGTGACAGACAGAGGGGGGAGAGAGAGAGAGAGAGAGAGAGAGAGAGAGAGAGAGAGAGAGAGAGAGAATACATGTGGAAGTCAGAAAGCCACTTTCAGGAATCAGTTCTCCTCCACCATGGGTTCTGAACCCAGGTCACCAGGCTTGCACATCGAGTGCTTTTACACGCTGGAGCATCCTGCTGGTCCTTGGTTTCTCTACAACGTTATTAATCCATTAATCATACCCTCTTTATCTACCACTTTCAACTCATGTTTTTCTGCTCTGCTCTTTGCTCCTGATTCTCACTATGAATCTAGCTAAAAGCAGCCAACAATAGCCACGGCAGAGCCTCAGTCCTGTGCTGTCTTGACATTTCCTCCACCATATTAACTAATCCGTCACCTTAGCTTCCCACAGTTTTTGGACATGGGCCAGGTACAGATCAGCTCTTTGACAGAATGGGACAGAAATGGCCTCTAGTCCGATTTCCAGCACAGCTCTCGTCCCCACCTGCAACCTCACAAGCAAAGGCTTCATTCATTGTCCACATTTCTATAACGATTCTCAACTTGCGAGTTCCCACCAGAATATCCCTGAGTTTTGTTGATAGAATTCTAGAACATTCTAACCCAAACTCCAAACTCTTCCAAATTCTTCCCATAAACCACTTACTTCCAAAGGCCTAAGAACAGCATGGTCAGGTTTAATCACAATTTGGACACTTCCAAGAGTATCAACTTCTTATATTGCATTTCATTTATATTTTAATAAATAAAGCTTGTCTGAGGATCAGAAAAGTAAAACAGCTACCCTGGCCAGCCTTACAGCCCAGGCAGCAATGATGCACACCTTTAATCCCAGTAGCTACACTAACTTGCCATAGAAACCAGGCGGTGCGCACCTTTAATCCCGGTGGTGCATGCCTTTAATCTCAGCCCTAGAGAGGATTATAAAATGAGAGGAGACAGTTCTCAGACACAGTCTCATTCTGAGATTCCTGGAGGCAGGATCGCCATTTCGGACTGAGGTAGAGGTAAGAGCCAGTGACTGGCTGTTTTGCTTTTCTGACCTCCAGGTTGAACCCCAATATCTGACTCTGAGTTTTTTTATTAATCATGCTTCAATTTCTAGTGCCAGTGTTTTGTGTGTTAGTTACCTTTGTCATTGTGTGACAGCTGAGAAAAACTGTAACTCAGAATAGTATTGCGTACGTGTAACCCAGCGTGCGGAAGGTGGACCTAGGGAGGTCAGAGGTTTTGGGAAACTGTTGTGGAATGTTAATTTACATTTATTTATGCTATGGAACATTTGTTTAATGAGGCAAAGATGTGTTGCATTCTTTTATGTTGCATTTGTTTAACTCTGTGAAGCTGTGTTACTGTGCCTGTCTAAAACATCTAATTGGTCTAATAAAGAGCTGAATGGCCAATAGGCAAGGCAGGAGAAAGGAATAGGGAGGGTGGCAGGCAGAGAGGATAAATAGGAGGAGAAATCTGGGAGGAGGGTGAAGGATAGAAAAAAGATGGGGCCGACCACCCAGCCACACAGCTAGACACGGATAAGAAGAAAAGATATACAGAAATAGAGAAAGGTAAAAGCCCAGAGGCAAAAGGTAGATAGGCTAATTTTAAAAAGCCGGCTAGAAATAAACCAAGCCAAGGCCAGGCATTTTTATGAAAGAATAAGCCTCAGTGTGGTTTATTTGGGGGCTGGGTGGCGGTCCCCAAAAGAGTCAAGAATAAAACACAAATACTAGAGAATCAATAGTTCTTTATTTTAATAAATGGGGTCAATCTGTAATTAAAAATTTCAACAAATAAAAAAATAATGTAAGAAAAAAAAGAATAAAATACAAGCAACTGCAGATCACCCTTGGCTACAGGGTGGATTTGAGGCTAGGCTAATCTACATGAGACCCGGTTCAAACAACAGCTACAACAGATGAAGGAATCTATTTTGCCTTATAGTTTAGAGGATTCAACTCTTTACTGGAAGGGAAGGTGAGGCCAAATGGAGTAGCTCTTGTTACAGAGAGCCAAGAAGTGGAAAATAGGATGCTGTGACTCAGCTGAATTTTTCCTTTTTCCTTTTTTATTCTTTCTGGGTCACCAGCCTATAAGATGGTCTGCCCACAGCCAAGAAGAGCCTTTCCCTGTCAGTTAGTCCTTCCTAGATACACCCTCACTAGTACCTCAATCTCCTAATTCTACTTCCGTTCACCTTAATGAAGATTAACTAACCCGGATGCAGACTCACAAATGTCTGGGAGCTAGAAGGCCAAAGCCAGAGGAAGAGACTGTTTGCAAAGATGTGGGCCCTGACCCAGGAATCGACTGGGGGAGAGTGAGGAAGAGGTGTGATGGGAACCTCAGAGAACAGGAGTCACGGGAGGAGGGTCTCCCTACAGAAGTCAGTGCCACAGAGAATGTAAGGTCAGCAAACATGGATGTGTGGAGAGGGGAGCCCGGGGAGAAGAAACATGTCAACCCTCAATCTCTTTCCTCCCATTAGCTGAACCCCACAAGAATCGGGGGAGCAGAGAGCCTGGTGGTGCCATGATGGGAAGCACAGAAGACGCAGGAGAGGAAATGGACCAGGAGGCTCTGCAGAAAGCAGCACATGAGCCTGCGTCCCGCGCGTCTCTCTCCCCATCTGTGTGATGGGGAGTGTGAATGGCTTGGACCTAATTGTGTGATCCCCCAGTGAAAGTCCCAATCAGGTTGATTTCCGCCGTGATAAAGATGGTGGTGTCATCTTAGATTTCCACAACTATGACAATATTTGGTACCTCGGTGGCATCTGAAGGGAAAAGGTCAACTTCTCTGCATCTTGCATGCACAGATTTGGAGCCTGGCCTGCTTCCTGCCCTGAGTGGTAACTCTAGCTTCTCTCTGTCCTGGAAGAGTTGAAAGAATGGGATAAAATTAGACCACAGAGTTGTGCCTCGGCCAATATTTTAAATACTTGATTTTTAGCATGACCTTCAAACTTCATCCTTACATAACCACAGATTCTGTGCCCTTGGTTTGACCAGCTCCTCCGCCCTTCGACTCACATTTGTGTGTGTCCCCCTCCCCCACCAGCTATGAATAGTTGGTGTACACAATGGTACCGTAATCAGTTCCCACTCTGCCAGATACCATCACTGTCAAAACAAAGTCAGTTATGTGAAAACCCGCGCCATTCCCCCTGCCTCCTCCTGGAATGCCCTGCTCTGGCTGCAGGCACAAAGCAGCAATTGATAAGCATGAACTGATGCAGAAAACAAGACATAAATCCCAGAAAATGAATATGACACAGCAGAGTTATGAAATTCATAACTGCAAACAGGGGAGAGACATTTCAAGATTAATAAACATGAGTGTCGAGGGCCCAGAAATCAGACCTTAGCTAGTCTTTTATTTAGCTGCACACTTGAGCTCGATATAAAATTGTTCTCAATAAATTGCTTTACTCTGGCACTTTGTTGTTTTTTTTTTGTTTTGTTTTGTTTTTTTTTTTTGGTTTTTCGAGACAGGGTTTCTCTGTAGCTTTGGAGCCTGTCCTGGAACTAGCTCTGTAGACCAGGCTGGCCTCGAACTCACAGAGATCCGCCTGCCTCTGCCTCCCGAGTGCTGGGATTAAAGGCGTGCGCCACCACCGCCCGGCTACTCTGGCACTTTGAAAGGTGCTTAAACACATGTGCATTGACTGTTCTTTTTAGTACTTTTTTTTTTTAAAAAAGGGGGGGGGGATGAGAGAAAGCTGAACATGGTGGCAAAGCCTGTAATCACTTAAGAGCTAGAAATAGGATAATCTAGGAGGTCAAGGCCAGCCCTGGCTACGTAGCAATTTCAAGGCCAGCTAGGCCACATGAAATTTGTAAAGAAACAAACAAACAAAAAACCAATAAATATACAGAGAGCTTTATTTTTCATTCTATGGTATAATGTATTATTTCCAAACTATGGGTTTCAATTTATTAATTCATGATACTAATTTAATAACATTGTCAGAATTTTAAAAAATGACAACATAGAATCAAATACAAGCACCAGGGTTTGGTGTTGAATCACATATGCATGAATACAAGCTAAGGCCTGGATTCAAGACATACTCATCACCCTGAATCTCAGTGTTCTTGAGCTGGCTGGAACTCACGGTGCTTGGCACTCGTCCCACCATGGCTATTAATCTTTGAGGTGGCCTCCTTTAGACAGTTGTCCTCTCCAGACTCGATATTCTCATGTGTGAAAGACACATCCGCACCGGACAATCCCTAAGAGCCTTTCATCCCCCTGTTTTGTACATTTGTATTGCGTGCCCGTGCATTGCTTGCCAAGCACTAGGGGCTTCTCAGACAAGAAAATAAAGACCTTGGCCAGCAAGATGAATCAGCAGGCAAAGGTTCTTGCCACCAAGCCTGATGACCTGAGATCAATCACCAGGACCCATATGATGGAGAGAGGACCAAGCCCTGCAAATGTCCTCTGATCTCCACATGCTTACCATGCCATGTACTCACGTGTAGAGACCAACCAGGGCTATCTATTGAGACAGATGACCATGTCTTAAAAATGAACCAAAAAGAAAAGAAAAAGAAAACAACTGGGTTGGATCACGCTAAGAGGAGAAAACATCACTCTGTCACAAAGCGTTTCCAGCAAGAAACGGTCAAGGAAGTGAGAAGACCATATAGAGTGTGCTTTTAAAGAGTGTCTTATTCTGGAAGCATCATTCTGAAACATTTTTCATATTCCTTTGTTGATCCTTATATATTATAGGTGATAATAAATGCTATGAGATTGTTTTTTTTAATACACATACATACACACACGTGTAGCACAGTGGGTTAAGACATGTCTTCTTCGGGGCTGGAGGGATGGCTTGCAGCACAAGTGTGAGGATCAGTGTTCAGATCCCCAGTACCCATGTAAAATCAGATGCAGCAGCCATACTCAACCACACAATGGGAACAGAGGACTGGTCAGCAGCTCCTGGGTCAGCTAGCCTCTCATATACAGTGTGAACAAGAGATCCCGGCTCAGAAAACATGGACACTGAGGGCTGACACTTAAGGCTGTCCTGTGATCTCTTTATGTGCGAGCTATAGCCCATGCACATGCATGTGCTTGCACACATGCACACAGACACACTCATCCCCTCCACTCATACACACACACACACACATGCGTGCACGCACACACACACATACATGCTCAAATACCGCTACTGTAAATAGGGTTTCTGATTTCTAGACAATTGTAGATTTACACCAGAGGAAGAAAAAAGACCATACACACTTAGGCCTTAAACATTAGCTATTGATATTTTAATGTTTTTTGAATATCTCTTTATATAAAAAAATACTGCCACTATGTCAGCACCCCTAACTCTTAGCAAATGCTAACTGAGCTGGAATATGTGGTGGTTAGTCACTTGGATTCCAAGCTAAAGGGCTCCCTTTACCTTTTCGTGTACCCACCATGTTTCTCATTTTCTCCTGTTTATATTTTAGAGAATGAAAGATTGGAAGAAGCCCTAAGTCTATCCTCTGGGGATCTCCAATGAATGGAGGTCCAGCGAATGAGACTCTACAATTATTAACTATTCCCCTTTTCAGATGTTGCTGGATGAGCAAAGGAAAATCAAAACAATAGACGGAGCTTGTTTTGAAATGATTAGAATGGCTTATCTGCTAATCAGTGCCAAGTGTATCTTGCTTGGCAGCGTCTCCTTTGATGCTACGTCTAGGGGTGCTATTAGGTTAAATGGAAATAGATACTGATTGACTTGGGGTTATTTCTTGTGAAAAACATGAGGAAATTAAAGCGTTGATGCTTTGCCTAACATGTTCAGGCTGGAAGAAATTGATCCCCAGGGCTCCCAGGCAGCGCCGTGCTCCCTGGGGAGCACTCATGCTGGATTTCATCAACTGTGCTGTGATCCGTGGCATCTGCTTGCTGAAGTCCAAGTGCAGTGCCAAGTCCTGGGCTCCCCCGGGGACCTCCTCCTTTCTGTGAAGGTGACAGAGACTAGCCTTGGTTTGATGCCTTTCCAGGACTTCCTCTGGCTTCAAACTCCAAAACGATGTTCTCGGAATCATAAACAAACACACCTGTGTCTTTCCACAATGTCAGTGTTTATTGAATCATAATAAATCCGCAAGGTGCTGTGGTTTCATTAGCAGCCAATCGCCAAGTGGTCTTGCTTTCCTTGGGAGCCCTTTGCCAAGGAAAACACAAGTTCTTTTTATCTCAATCTTAGTTACTAATGTTAATTCTCAGACTGCACATTAAATGCATGCATGTGCTTGTGTGCATGTGTGTGTGCGCGCACGTGTGTGTGTGCGTGTGTGTACCACATCAGAATTCAAGAGGTTTCGGAGGCAGGGAAGCTGTTAAAGGTGTAAATAGCTAATCTCTGGAGAAAGATAGGTCAACTGAAGGATGTGGTTGCTGCCCTCATTGTAGGGTTAAACTGTAGGTCAGAGTCAAACAGCTGGAAAGAGGGAGGTGCCATGGGGGCCACAGGGTAGGACCGTGCCTAGGCAGGTGGACAGATGTCAGTTCAGATGTACAAATATGAAAATGGGCAAATGGCAATTTAAGTAAGTCAGCTCAACAGTAGACACTGCACAGAGCTAGGAGTTCTCTGTCTACCAGCTCCTTCATATATGCGTGCGCACGCACACACACACATACACAGACACACACACAGTCAGAGGACAGTTATCAGGTCTGTTCTTCCTGTTGTGATTTTAGTGTGCCCATGTGATCTTACACTACTAATTTACCACAATAAGTTTATAGGTGGCACCCTTTCTGCTCCCAGGAATAAGTCATTTTTCAGTCTGTGCCACATGGGTGACACCAGACAGATGGTACCATTCACATGCATACCAATGTGTAGTCATTTTTCTTTTTTCCTTTTTTTTTTTGAGACAAGATTTCTCTGTGTAGCCCTAGCTGTCCTGGAACTCACTATGTAGACAAACTCACAGAGATCTGCCTGCCTCTGCCTCTTGAGTGCTGGGATTAAAGGTGTGCACCACCACCGCCTGACTGACTTTTATCATTTTGGCCTTGCTAACTAAAAAGTCCTAAGGAGGTAGCCCCCTCCCTGTACGGGGATCATCCTTACCTGAACTGTCTTTGGAGGGTACCTTTTCCTCCTACGCAGAATGCCTGCCTTCTTTTGAGCTCTGTCATGGAGAAGAGTCAGGATCTCTGAAAGCCCACCGTCATCCACTCCAAGCAAATAGTTGATTTGGGGGAATCAGCCACCGAAGGACTACTAAAGAAAAACAAAAAGCAAAACAAACAAAGCAAAACATTAACTAGGTCCGGTAAATAATGAAAAGATCCCATTGCTGTGTCAAGCGTTTCCTCAAAAGAGCTACCTTGAAGGCAATGGTAAGCAGTGAAGGCATTCTTTTTATCTACTTTTCTATAATTTACAATCATGTTCCATAATTTCTCCTGGTTTCTTATCCTGGAACACTGCCATGGAGCTCTGATATACCTTCCCACCCACAGTAGGGCTCAGTGGAGCCATTTCAAGTGCTCTGCCTGGTCCAGGGCCAAGGAAAGTGAGATGCTCCCTGCTTTGCCCAGGGTTTGAGGTGGCTCCCTAGCAACTGAGTCAGGACCAGTCCTGGGGCTGTAGCTGCTGATGCTGATCTTCCTTCAGCTATGCCTGCTTACCTGGTTGCTGAGAGAGTTTCTGCTCCCAGTGTACTTTTTGAAATAACTTGTTTTGTTTTTCAAGATAGGGTTTCTCTGTGTAACCCTGTCTGTCCTGGAACTCACCCTGTAGACCAGGCTGGCCTCAAACTCAGAGATCCCCCTGCCTCCACCTCGAGTGCTGGAATTAAAGGTGTATGCCACTACTGCCTGGCTTAAAATAGCTATTTTTTATTATTTTGTGCATATGGATGGTTTTTATATCTGCAGGACTGTGCACCATATGCCTCCAGATGCCAGAAGAGGGCATTGGTTCCCCTTGGTTTCAGATGCTTGTAAACTGCCCTATAGGTAATGAGAACCTAATCCAGGTCCTCTGGAAGAGCAGCCAGTGCTCTTAACCATGGAGCTGTCTCTCCAGCTCCCAAGTATACTTATTACAAAAATGAAAGGTCCATAGCTTCTCTGTGAGGGGTACCTGTCAACCCTTTGGTCAAGCTTACTCTTTTTCATCTAACCTGTTTTATTATCTATATCTTCTAACAACTGGGCTTCAGGCTTTGAATCCTTCCAGAACCTTACTAGCACAGAATCTGACTTTCTGTCAATCTCCTCATTAAGAACTCCGGCTCAACATAAATTTCAGCAGATTTGCTCTTGAATGACCCAGACAAGACCCCTTTGCTCTGCTTTGCCCTTCCCTCCTCCATCCTGCTTTACCACTTCGTAGACTTGATTTGCATACTGTCCTAAATGGATCAGGTCTTCTAGAGCCTCTCCTACCTCATAAATATCATTCCTACCAAGGAGCTCAGCAAAGCCATTAGAACCCCTTAGAGACCCCAAGTCTCAAGGTCCCTGACGAATTCACTTCTGGAGAACACTGTTCTATCTGGCCCAGCAAATTGGGCATCAAAGATAGCCTGTCTTACTGGATGGTGGTGCATACCTTTAATCCTAGCACTCAGGAGGCGAATGCAGGAGGATCTCTGAGTTCAAAGACAACCTAGTCTACAGAGTGAGTTCCAGAATAGCCAAAGCTACATAGAGAAAACCCGTCTGAAAAATAGAGAGAGAGAAAAAAAAGATAATCTGTCTCACACTGTGGTTGTTTGAATAAAAATGCCTGCCACGGGCTCATAGATTTTAATGCTTTGTTATTAAGGAGTGGCATTACTTGAGAAGGATTAGGAGGTGTGGTCTTCTTGGAGAAGTATGTCACTGGGAATGAGCTTTGGGTTTCAAATGCTCAACCAGGCCCAGTCTCTCTCTCTCTTCCTGCTGCCTGCTGATCCATATGTAGAATTCTAAGCTACCTCTCCAGCACCATGTCTTCCTACATTCAGCCATGTTTTCTGCTATGTTGATAATGCATAAACCTCTGCACTACAAGCTAGTTAAATGTTTTCCTTTATGAGAGTTGCTGTAGTCATGGTGTCTCTTCACAGCAATAGAACGTTAGCTAAGACAGTAATGTCTGTTCTTCTCCTAATGTCTTGATTAATGTTCTTCTTGTCTGATGTCTAATGTCTCCCTGGTATTCATGGAGCCCTCAGCAACTGGTAATCTACTGTTGAGCCTCATGAGGTCCAGTGTAACTTCCTGAGCCTAACTTGAGTTTGGAGACCTGTCTCTGGTTACCCGACCTAGGTCTGCCTCCACCCAGCCACCTCTAGCATGGCAGAATTTTATTGGTCCTTGTTCCTTACCCTGCCTCAACCCATCCCAACCTTCTCCACCCCCATCACAACCCTATGTAAGTCCCTGCTTGATACCATTAAACGAGTTCCTGCTTTGACAGACTCCCGACTCAGTGGGTGTGTTTCTCCCCAGTGACCAGTTGGGAGGGCTGGGTCACAACACTTGCCATTCTGTTTAGCCCCCGGGAGAGTCTGGCAGGTCCAGCTCTGCCCCAGCTCTTTCTGTCAGAGAACCTGGCAATCTACTGCCTCTAATGATGAACCAATCCATCAGAGACTGACTTCCCTCACAATGTCTCAGACTATACAAACTTTGCCTCAGTGAAGGAGTGGTCTTTTGACTGCTCAACTTCTCTGCCCCCATAACCCACAGCCTCACAAGCCAGGCCATGAGAGACTTTTATTTCTTGCTTAAAAGTCCTTTCTAGCTGAAGCATTTCAAAGGCAGAATGTTCCCAGACTGTGACGGTTTCCTGCAACGGGACATTATTAAATCCCCATGAGCATGTTGAGTCACGATTTTCCCTCCCTCCACCATACAGGTCGCATCTATCAGTTCAACCTCATTTTCTCTCTTTGCTCTCTGACTCTTTTCATAGGCTCCAGGTGTTTGAATCCCAGAAAGGGCTCTAGAACATAGATCTAAGCTGTATTCTTGTTCCATTTCCCCCTCTAGCCAGAAGAAGCAGCAAGCCAGGATCTCTGTTTCCTCCATTTTTGATGTAGATGGGTCATCTGTCTATTTGTTGCTTTCATTGGTTAATTAATAAAGAAACTGCTTGGCTCTTTGATAGGACAACAGCTTAAATAGGCTGAGTAAACAGAACAGAATGCTGGGAGAAAGAAGCAGATTCAGGCAGACGCTATAACTCTCCTCTCCAAGATGGACGCAGGTTAAGATCTTTCCCAGTAAGCCACCACCTCGTGGTGTTACACAGATTATTAGAAATGGGTTAATCAAGATGTGAGAATTAGCCAGTAAGAGGATGAAACTAATGGGCCAAGCAGTGTTTGTTTGTTTATTTATTTGTTTATTTATTTATTTATTTATTTGGTTTTTCGAGACAGGGTTTCTCTGTAGCTTTGGTGCCCGTCCCAGAACTAGCTCTCGTAGACCAGGCTGGCCTCGAACTTCCAGAGACTCACCTGCCTCTGCCTCCCGAGTGCTGGGATTAAAGGCATGCGCCACCACCGCCTGGCGCAAGCAGTGTTTAAAAGAATACAGTTTCCGTGAAATTATTTCGGGTGTAAAGCTAGCCAGGTGGCGGGACACAGCCCGCCACTCATACTACACATTTTCATCCAATTTTCATGCCAAACCAGAGGCTAATTCAAGGGGTGCTACCCACAGGTCTCTTTTCTTCCCATACACAAGTTAGTTTCTGCTCAACAGCCATCTTGGTGGCAGCTGTCTGTCTAATTATGTATAGCCGTGACTACACAATCTTGACTCACGACCAACTGCCAGGGACTTCAGTGCATGCTCCCAACTGTGTACAGGTGTCCCTATGCCATCCCATGGGTAGGGATGGCTATGTCAGGAATGTCCCTATAGATCCTCTACTCTCAGATGGTTCAGCCTTAGTTACATGCCTTGCTATCCAAAGCAAAGGCCATGCAATTACTCCACCCAAACTCCTCTTTTGTTCTGTTGTATCCCAAGATCAGGTGCTTGTGTGTTGCATTAACCATGCTTGAAGAGAAGAGAACAAACATCTATTGAGGTGAGGTTTAAATCAAAGCAAGAAAAAAAATATGCCCAAGAATTCTGGCTTAGGTGTGTTCCTGTCTTAGTGTTTCTTTGGTGTAGAGGCACCATGACCAAGGCAACTTGTAAGAGGAAGTATTAAATATGGGGCTTGCTTACAGTTTCAGAAGGTTAGTCCATGGTCATCATGGCTGGGAGCATGACGGCAGGCAGGCAGACATGGTATGGGACCAGCAGTTGAGGGCTTACATCACGATCCATTGGCAGAAAGCAGAGAGGGAGACTGAGCCTGGCGTGGGCTTTTTTTTTTTTTTTTTTTGACTGGGTGTTTGTACATAGCCCTAACTGTCCTGGAACTTACTATGTAGACCAGACTGGCCTCAAACTCACAGAGATCCTCATGCCCCTGCCCCATGAGTGCTAGGATTAAAGGCGTGCCACATTGTAATCAGCTGCCATGGGCTTTTGGAACCTCAAAGCCCACCCTCCAGGGACATACCTCCTCCAACAAGACCATTCCTCTTTATCCTCTGCCAGCTGGGGCATGCAGACCGCTGTGGGTCTCCCAGCACTGCTGATGCTCTGGTCCCTGCAAGGTCAGCCTCTTTCAGAGTTGTCCGAAAATGCACAAAGCTTTCTCCAGGACACAAGCTCCTCCTTTGGCGGCTCACAAGACTTCAGTCTTGTCTAATTTCTTTCATTCTTTCTCTCTCTCTCTCTCTCTCTCTCTCTCTCTCTCTCTCTCTCTCTCCCTCTCAATTTCCGTTTTTAAATTTATGAGTGTCTGCCCAAGTGAGTTTGAGCACACCATGTGCACGCAGGTGCCATGGAGGCCAGAGGACATCAGATCCTTTGGAACTGGAGTAGTGAGCTACCCACTGAGGATGCTGGGAACTAAACCAAGTCCTCTACAAGAAGTGGGATACTCTTTACTACTGAGCCATCCCTCCAGCCCGGAATTTCTGACTTTCTGACTTCTTGGGGTCCATTGTTTCAATGGTTTAATAGCCAAAGGGAGGGTCATAAGTGTCTCTTCAGGGTGACCTAATTCCTTCTGGTCATGACAGGTGTACTTCATATATACTCTAGCAATTCCTAAAATGTCCTGCTGCTGGAGATGGCAGCAGGGGAACCCTGCCACCGGGGATGGCAGAAGGGGAGTCCTGCCACTGGAGATGGTAGCAGGGGGATGATGGCTAGCTGGACTCCTTTGTAGGGAGTGCAGAGTTAAGCAGGTGATGGATACTAAGTGAAGGACCTGAGTACAAAATGAAGACACAGAAGTCAGGCTTCTCTTGTGCTTTTAGTTACCATGTGGGCTCCAGTGAGTGTTAGAAGGAAATGTAAATTAGAGAGGCAGGTTCAAGAAAGGATCCTTCGGAACAGGCTTTCTTAGGAAAGAGTTCCACGGCCATGGATGGGAGGCATGGTAGGGCCTTGAAGTGAGGGAGCATTTAGAGAGATATAGTAACATACCAGAGCAGCATCACAGGGCCACGAAGGGAGAAGAAGCCTTCCTTTCAAACCCGAGAGGAGCTGTCCTAGGAGAGATGACCACACGGATAGGAAGACAGGGTTTCTGACTTTTAGAGCTGTCCGAGGTGCGAGTAGTGCCGCTCCACGGGACGTGGTCTGACCTAGGTTATTGGTCAGGGACATAAATCTATCTTGCAGTTGAAAGATGTAGGGGAACCGAGTCTGCTTTCTTTCCCCTGCTGAAGTCTGCATGCTCTGTGGGGCTCCCTGGTCCTTTGTCTTAGGGAGAGACTGGATGACATGTCCTGATGATTAGGACAGGAAAAGCTGGAGGGTGGTGACTTAACAGCGAGGAGTTGGGGGCTTTTGCTAACACAGTCTTGAAGCACCTGCTTCAAATTGTCTTAAACATGTTAGGGAATTTGGGGAGTTGGCAAAATGGCATGGCAGCTAAGAGCACTTATTGATCTAGACCTGGGTTTGATTCCCAGCACACACACATGGTCACTCAACTGTTTATAACTCCAGTACTAGGGGATCTAGCACACTCTTCTGGCCTCCCAGGATGACAGGTACACACAAGCTCTCATGTGTATATATACAGAGTAAAGTAATTAACTCTTGAAAACCCGACAAATTAGAGAGTATGTCTCTATCCAGGTCACACTGTGTCCCGCTCTGAATTACACCATACTGTGTAAAACAGTGATGTTCTAGTTCACTTTTGTTTGTTGTGACAAACACCTTGAACAAGGCTGGCTTGGTGGCTTACATCTTTAATCCCAGCCCTCGAGAGACAGAAGCAGGTGGATCTCTGTGTGATTGAGGCCAGCCTGGCCTACGTAATGACAGAGTGCCTAGGTGGTCAAGCAGAATTCCTGAGATGACAGATGAGCTTCCTCAGCCTTATTGGTCAGCAGAGGAAGAAATGCCTGCAGAGACAGCCTGTCTCACGAGACAGTCTGTCTTGCCTTGGGTAGACAGAGGAGAGACTAGACACCTGCACATAGAGGCCTCTACTGGCTGCAACAGTTTCCCCGCTTCTAGGCCCCGCACCCTGTCCTATAGAGGTCACAGTGAGCTTTTCCCCCTCACAGGCTCTTCAGTTTCCCTCAGGGGAGAGGCTACTCCTCACTGTGTGCATTAATAAGCACAGTCCCATCCGTTGAAGGCCAGACTCTGGTGTCTTTCTCTGCCTCAGACATCTAACAACTGTGCCCGTAGATCTGTCGCTGTCTGCCTTGGTTGTAGGAGAACTTCTTACACGCACTGTGGTTGCTGAGTTAGAGACTCATCATTGAATCAACTGATGAGAACAAGCGACTTACTGTTGAGTTCACAGATTGCAGGAAGGCCTAATGCTTACCCCAAAACCACAGACATACCAACTCCAACCAAGTCTCGGAGAGCATTACAAGGGAGGGGGAGAGGATAAGAGCTGGAGGAAGGGGTAGATTGTTGCAGTATGATTTTTTTTCCTCTGGGCATAGAATGGCTCCTCCACGACTATCTTAGAGTAGGGACTACTTGGCCAGGAAACGTGGGCAAATAACTGAGCAGAATAATACAGTGATAACTGGGCCTATGGTCATGGCAATGGACCCTTCAACACTTCCTAGTAGAAAGAAGGAAGAGGGGGTCACTTCACCTGGGAGTCCAGCATTCTTGTCTCCTGCCCTCCCCAGATGCAAGTGATATTGGGAAACGCTAGAGTACTTAAAAGTGGAAGGTTAGCTGAAAGGAGGCCTCCAGGAGGTCATCATCCACGGTGGGGGAGGGCTTTGTGTGATAATGCTGTTTGGGGAATATCCACACTCTGGTCAGGTAACATCCCATCTCTGTGTTGTCAGTGAGCCCAGTCAACTCGGTTCACTAGCGTGGACTGTAGTGGAATCGTACTACTGTCTACCACTGATGCCCTACCTGGAATTGATAACTCTTGTTCGTGTCCACCCCTGAAAACCTGGCACAGCACATCCTTCTCATTCCCTTTCAGAACTGTGGCCCAGAGATGGAAGGTAGCAGAGGCCTCTCACTGTCAGCTTATTACAGTCGTCGTAGGACCAATGGGGACTTCTAAGGCTTTAGACCCTACTTCCCTCTTCCTAGTGACACTAAAAAGGTGAACAGCAGCTTTGCCATTCCTTAGGATTTAAATTACCATATGAGAAGGTGGGAGGAGCTGGAGAGATGGCTCAGAGGTTAAGAGCACTGACTGTTCTTCCAAAGGTCCTGAGTTCAATTCCCAGCAACCACATGGTGGCTCATAACCATCCAAGATGAGATCTGGTGTCCTCTCCTGGCCTGCAGGCATATAGAAAACTGTATGCATAATAAATAAATCTTTAAGAGAGAGAGAGAGAGAGAGAGAGAGAGAGAAGGTGTGAGTAAGTATCTGGGACTTGTTCAGGCCCATTAAGACAAAGCTGCTACTTGACCATCAAAAGAAGACAATCCAAGTTCTACTTCCAGTCTTTTGTGGAAGCCTGACATTCTCTGCTACCCATAAAAGCACATACTGTTGTTCTCCTTTTGTTTTGTTTGTTTTTCGAGACAGGGTTTCTCTGTGCAATGGCCCTAGCTGTCCTGAAACTAGTTAGCTCTGTAGACCAGACTGGCCTCAAACTCACAGAGCTCCGCCTACCTCTGCCACCACTGCCCGGCTGCTGTCCTCCTTTTAATAGTTAATCCAGCTGGGCCTACCAATCAATCACCTGGCCAGGAGTCCAGCTCCCAGCCACACCAATCACCTGAAGACATGTGAAGGAGAAGAGGGATAATGTACCTGTCCTTCCCAGAGTCCCCTGCCTCGGGCCAAATGTTTGCAGATCTCCCATCTTGTAGCACTGTGACCTGCCCAGAAAAGTGTAACTTCCTCTTTAATTTCTTTGTTTTCTTGTTGAATACTAGCCAAAGTTTGTGCACGCTTTCCTAGATACCATTATCTGTCTCATTCCTTTTCACCAAGGGTGTGGATGGACTACGAGGTAGACAGACTCCCTGGTAGGCAGACAGAAATGGATGGAAAGGTGCCATGGCTAGCTAATAAAGGTGACAAATTTCTAAGACGGATAGGTTCTTCCTCACCCTCCTGACTCAAGACAAATTCCCAGAAGCTTAAAGAAAAGGCTGTGGGGACTTTTTCTCTGGCTAAAGCAGGCGCCTACTGATGGACTGGTTCAACAAGTTCGGGACATGTGATAACCAACCATAGTATCTTTCTTCAAACTGACCAGCCCTAAATTAGGGGACGAAAAGTCTTTAAAATTCCCAGTCCTTGAGAAGAGATTAGTTCCCCCCCCCCCTGCTTAGCAGAGGGACTTTTCCTCAGCATATCTGATGCATGTGTGTTTCCTCACCCCAATAAACACCTTTCAACCACTGATTCTGTCTGTTGCTGTCTGCAGCATCTGAGATTTCTCCACTGCCACCTGTCACACTGGAGATTTTTTTCCTGCCTTTTAGTTCTTTAACTGACAGGGAAGAGGAATCCAGTCAAGACCTCTGCACTCTATCACTGCTGCCTGCATTCCCCTTCCGCCTTGTGGATGCTTATCAAAGGCCATGGCTTCCTCTCTTCCCTTCTCCCTCTCCCTCCTCCAGGCAGCTGCCAAGACTTATTGCTTGCCTGCCGCCTCGTTTTTCTCTTAAGTGCTAATAAAATTTTGCTTGAGTTTTCTTTCAGAAATAACTTTGGGCTTGCAAAAACAAAAACCACTATTTCAACTTAAGTGTCTGGACAAGACAAGCTACTCTCGATCAAGCAGGGGTGCGTGCTCAGGAAGAACACGCACACCTAGACAGGAAGTGGATTTGACCGGGGGCCGATCTCACAGTTTTAATGGCGAGACTAAAAAGAACTGGTGCCCAAGAAATTAAGGAATGGAAAAGGGTCACTATTCAAAGGAGGGGAGGGTCATCGCTCTAGGCCATCAAATTCCTAGAATGTGGCAGAGCGTCTTTCAGAAAACAAAGATTCTAGTGAGTTTGGGGAAATTTAAAAAAGATTCTTTGTTTGTTTTTCTGAGACTTGGTTTCTCTACAGAGCTCAGGCTGGCCTTGAACTCAAAGATCCCTCTGCCTCTGCCTCCCAAGGGCGGGGATTAAAGGTGTGCGCTGCCACTGCCCAGCTTTGTGCCCTCTTGTCTTTCATTCTGGGCCCCCTGCCCACGGGATGGTATCATTCACATTCAGAATGCTCTTCCCTCCTTAAGTTAAACTGTTTTGGATACATGACACATGGACACACCCAGAGGTGTTTCCATGGTGACTATAAACTTAGTCAAGTTGGCAATGAAGATTAGTCATCAGAGCACCTGAAAAATCTCCAGTCTGCTCTAAATCTGCAGTCACTGAGGAATCTAGGAACAGCAGAGAACCACAGACACAGCTGGGCGATGGTGGCGCACGCCTTTAATCCCAGCACTCGGGAGGCACTCTGTGAGTTCGAGACCAGCCTGGTCTACAGAGCTAGTTCCAAAGCCACAGAGAAACTCTGTCTCGAAAAACCAAAAAAAAAAAAAAAAAAAAAAAAAGAACCACAGACACATAGTCCCAGGAGGAGATTACCCCCAAACAGGGCCACTCTTCTCATTACTGTTATACAACTGACCAGATGTAGCACGATCAATAAAAACCCAGAGACAGATATTGGGGTTCAAGTTGATGGTCAGAAAAGCAAAGCGACCAGCCACTGGCCCTGACCTCTACCTCAGACAAAAATGGGCGGTCCTGAGACTGAGACCTGTCTCCTCCTGTCTTATATTCCTCTCCAGTGCTGAGATTAAAGGCGTGCACCCCTATTGCCTGGCCTCTATGTCTAACCAGCGTGGCTGCTGGGATCAGAGGCATGTGCCACCACTTCCTGGCCTGTATGGCTGACCAGCGTGGCTGCTGGGATTAGAAGCATGTGCCACCACTTCCTGGCCTCTATGGCTAACCAGCGTGGCTGCTGGGATTAGAGGCATGTGCCACTACTTCCTGGCCTCTATGGCTGACCAGCGTGGCTGCTGGGATTAGAGGCATGTGCCACCACTTCCTGGCCTCTATGGCTCACTAGTTTGGCTACTTTCACTCTGATATTCAGTCAAATTTATTTATTAAAACACAAGTAATATACCACTATACATTATCCCCTCATGTCTTCTCTTGTAAAGCAGGAAGACATCTTCAAACTTGCTTGTGAAACAGAACTGAGATCGTGATTAATCAGACTTTACTTTGTCCAAGACTTCTTAATTATGCATTCCTTTTGCCCCTGCCTTGAATCTTCCTTTATTTCAACCCAAACTTCGTGTCAGTATCCAAAGCCATCTCTGAAAGCCACTGAACCCTTTATCTGTACTTACCGATGGCCCCTCTCTCTTTTCCTCTTCTCTTTAGCTGGATCTTGGGATGAATGACTGGGGCAGGACACTAGATCCTATGGAGAGCAGTACAAAATTGGCATATGAAATAAACCTAGTTGATCTAGAAGGTTGGAAACTCACCATTACCACCCCCAGAAGACACAAGGCCACTTCAGGGTAGAAGGTGACCCATGGCTCATAATACTAAAATGCACACCCCTGGATCGAGATTTAAGACGCTAGCGGCACTCTTCATATGAACTTGCATGTAGAACTGCATGTAACAGACAAGGAGCAGAAATGTCCATATCATTCAAATGACCCCAAAAGGCTGAGTTTTGTCCAAGTTCTGTAGCACAACAATCCCAGCTCCTTTTTGTTGGAGCCACCGAAGTGCTAGTCTTTCTCTATGCTCTGGCCTCTTCTTCGCTTGGAAGTCTACTGTCTCTTATTTACGTCCTCCCTGCTTCTGCTGTGACTGCAAGTCTCTGTTCGGGTCTTTGCCCAGAACATAAGAACCTGGAACACCTCCAGAGGTGTTCACCAAACTCTAATATCACAGTATATGGAGATTCCTGGAGTCGGGACTTTTGCTTTGAGATTCTGTTAACAAGTAAACTTATTAGAACCTTGGCTTATTAAAACTTATTTCTTACAGATTCAACACAATGCCCATTAAAATCTCAGCAAAATTCTTCTTCAAAGACCTCGAAAGAATGGTACTCAACTTCATATGGAAAAGCAAAAAACCCAGGATAGTCAAAACAATCCTGTACAATAAAAGAACTTCTGGAGGCATCATAATCCCTGACTTCAAACTCTACTACAGAGCTACAGTACTGAAAACAGTCTGGTATTGGCATAAGAACAGACAGGAGGACCAATGGAACCGAATAGAAGCCCCGGATATCAATCCACATATCTTCGAACACCTGATTTTTGACAAAGAAGCAAAAAATATCAAATGGAAAAAAGAAAGCATATTTAACAAGTGGTGCTGGCATAACTGGATATCAACATGTAGAAGAATGAAAATAGACCCATATTTTTATTTATTTATTTATTTATTTATTTATTTATTTATTTTGTTTTCCGAAACAGGGTTTCTCTGTGGTTTTGGAGCCTGTCCTGGAACTAGCTCTTGTAGACCAGGCTGGTCTCGAACTCACAGTAGACTCATACTTATCACCATGCACAAAACTCAAGTCCAAATGGATCAAAGACCTCAACATAAAGCCAGCCACACTGAACCTTATAGAAGAGACAGTGGGAAGTACACTTGAACACGTTGGCACAGGGAACTACTTCCAAAATATAACCCCTAAATATAATTGATAGAAACAATTAATAAATGGGACCTCCTGAAACTGAAAAGCTTCTGTAAAGCAAAGGACATGGTCAACAAGACAAAAACAACAGCCTACAGAATGGGAAAAGATCTTCACCAACCCCACATCAGACAGAGGTCTGATCTCCAAAATATACAAAGAACTCAAGAAATTGGGCACCAAAAATCACATAATCCAATAAAAAAAATGGAGAGAACTCTCAACAGAGAAATCTAAAATGGCTGAAAGACACTTAAGGAAATGTTCAACATCCTTAGTCATCAGAGAAATGCAAATCAAAACAACTCTGAGATTTCATCTTACACCTGTAAGAATGGCCAAGATCAAAAGCACTGATGACAACTTATGCTGGAGAGGTTGTGGGGAAAAGGGAACACTTCTACATTGCTGGTGGGAATGCAAGCGGGTACAACCCCTTTGGATGTCAGTGTGGCGATTTCTCAGAAAATTAGGAAACAACCTTCCTCAAGACCCAGTAATACCACTTTTGGGTATATATCCAAAGGATGCTCAATCATGCCACAAGGACATGTGCTCAACTATGTTCATAACAGCATTGTTTGTCATTGCCAGAACCTGGAAGCAACCTAAATGCCCCTTGACCAAAGAATGGATAAGGGAAATGTGGTACATTTACACAATGGAGTACTACACAGCAGAAAAAAATAACGACATCGTGAATTTTGCAGGAAAATGGATGGAGCTAGAAAACATTATTTTGAGTGAGGTAACCCAGACACAGAAAGACAATTATCACATGTACTCACTCATAGGTGGTTTTTAAACATAAATCAAAAAAAGCCATCCTACAAATCACAATCCCAGAGAACTTAGACAACAATGCGGACACTAAGAGAGACTTACATAGATCTAATCTACATGGGAAGTAGAAAGTAGAGAAAGACAAGATCTCCTGAGTAAATTGGGAGCATGGGGACCTTGGGGGAAGGTTCAAGGAAGGAGGGGAAAGGCAGGGAGGGGAGCAGAAAAAAATGTAGAGATCAATAAAAAAATAAAACCTTATTTTTTTTAAATGGATTCTAAGCTGTGATGTTAGCAGATCACGGTGGCATCACCAGATGCCTTTTGCCAGTTCTGGCCTTCACTGCAACCCATGTCCACTGTTTGGATGCGGCACCAGCCTTGTTGAAGGTGGTGGCAGCCACAGCGAGATGAGAGGGGACAGCAGCAGGCTGCTATATTAGGAACAGCTACAAAAGGAACTAGCAATTTGGGCGCCCCAGGAAAACCTTCTAAACAACCCCTATTACCACTCTACTGCCAACCTTCCTTCCGTCCCACTCAGAGTAGCTGATTCTCTGACACTGTTGTCTCCTTGGGCACTGGTGGACCTGCAGCCTTTCCCCTCCCGTTCTTCACCACCCTTTCCTTCAGAACTCAGGATAACAACTGCCCTGCTAGACAGGTTGAACAAATTTAGAAGCCGAGCTGGGTGAGTTTAGAATCGAGGCAGAAGTAAAGATTGGCTGAGCATTTGGGGGCCTTGAGAATGTGTCAGCCTTCCCAGCTCTGCTCTCTTTATCCTGCCAGAGGGAAAGAGGAAGGGAGAGAAAAGAAACAAAAGCAACCTATAGCTGGACAGCTTTTCATTTTTTTTCTTTTTGCTTTGTTGTTGCTATTTGGTTTTTTGTTTTGTTTTTGTTGTTTGTTTGTTTTTGAGACAGGGTTTCTCTGTATAGCCCTAGCTGTCCTGGAACTCTGCCGACCAGACTGGCCTTGAACTCATTAAAGATCCACCTGCCTCTGCCTTCCGAGTGCTAGGATTAAAGGTGTGCACCACTGCTCAGAGAACTAGACAGTTTTTGTTTTGTTTTGGGGACAATGCCTGGATATGTAGTCTACCTGTTTCCAATGTGTGAGTCTCCTGCCTCAACCTCTGAGGTGCTAGTCTAGACATACACTCCCACCCTTAAATCATAGGCTTGTCCTGTCTTTGGTCCTCCTATTGCCCTGCTCAGGTTGTGTAATATTCAAGGCTGGTTATGATATGGGGATTAACCTTACTGGCCCATCACTCAAAACTTCCTGCCATTTAGACTTCCCACAATAGTAACCAAATCAGCTTAAATATTGCCAAGAGGAAATACAGTCATTCTGCATGTTGTGACCCAAGGTTGCTATCCCCCAAGTCTTCCAGCATTTCTAATTTCTTCAGCTCCCTCCATGTCTCTCAGATCACCCATCTTTTGGGAGCTGTTGGGAGCTGTGGACCCCCAGATCATGAATTTCTTGTCAACAACTTGTTTTCCCCTGCTCTGAGCAGCCTGGGCAGCTGCTCTGAGCCCGAGACCCTGATGGCGGAGGGGGCTCTGATGAGGCCTGCAGCTGAAAAGGTCCCGAAAGCTGGGGCGTGGCCAGGGTACTATATAAGCTGCCCCTGAGCACAAATAAAGTTGGCATTCTTGTATCAAGGATGACCCGCGTCCGTGTCTTTTTCTGTCTGTCTCTGTGTGTGTGTGTTTAAGTCTCCAGTCCCAGTTCCCGGCTTGCAACCCACTTGTAATGGCACTGGCACCGCAGGCATAGTACCCTACAGCGTAGAGCGGATGCTGTGCCTTACAGCCATCTAAACTCTGAATTGTACTATGCTTAGAGCTGCCAGGACACTTTCAGAGGAAAGTGTGTGCACACACTTGGGCCAAGTCTCTTCCACAGCCTTTGACAACCTGGGCTCTCTGAGGGTCCATGGCAGGGGATCAGGTATCTTCACGGAATCAAATGTGAGAAGCCTTTGCCGGCTGGCACTTGGGAGGTAATTTTAGGAGGTAAAAAGAAGAAAATGAGGAACTCAAGGCCAGCCATGAAGGGAACTGGAGGCCAGCTGGAGCTATATGAGAAGAGGCTTGCCTCTAGCGTTCTGCGCTGTGGTAAAAGGAAGGTCTGGTTGGACCCCAACGAGACTAATGAAATCGCCAATGCCAACTCCCGTCAGCAGATCCGGAAGCTGATCAAAGATGGGCTGATCATCCGGAAGCCTGTGACTGTCCATTCCCGGGCTCGCTGCCGGAAAAACACTTTGGCTCGACGGAAGGGCAGGCATATGGGCATAGGAAAGCGGAAGGGTACTGCAAATGCCCGAATGCCGGAGAAAGTGACCTGGATGAGAAGAATGCGGATCCTGCGCCGCCTCCTCAGGAGATACTGTGAATCCAAGAAGATTGACCGCCATATGTATCACAGCCTTTACCTGAAGGTCAAAGGGAATGTCTTCAAAAACAAGCGGATTCTCATGGAGCACATCCACAAGCTGAAGGCAGACAAGGCCCGTAAGAAGCTCCTGGCTGACCAGGCTGAGGCTCGCAGGTCTAAGACCAAGGAAGCAAGAAAGCGCCGGGAGGAGCGCCTCCAGGCCAAAAAGGAGGAGATCATCAAGACTCTGTCCAGGGAGGAAGAGACCAAGAAATAGAGCTTCCCTAGAGTCTGTACATAGTGGGCTGCCTGTGACCTCAGGTGGATAAGTCATTAAAATAAAACAACCCTTTGTCTGGTGCCCTCTTTTTAAAAAAAAAAAAGAAAAGAAAAGAAAAGAGGCAAGCAGAGAAGTGGGGGAGGGGGGAGAAGTGGCTACCTACAGTCACTGCCTTTGCAAATTTAAAATGACCCTAGGCTAGCCGTATCCACTGTAGGTCTCTTCTTCTGAGCTTCCTGTATGAAGATTGAGAGAAAGGTGAAAATTCACGTATTCAAAAACAAGCAGCCGGGCGGTGGTGGCGCACGCCTTTAATCCCAGCACTTGGGAGGCAGAGGCAGGCGGATCTCTGTGAGTTCGAGACCAGCCTGGTCTACAAGAGCTAGTTCCAGGACAGGCTCCAAAACCACAGAGAAACCCTGTCTCGAAAAACCAAAAAAAAAAAAAAAAAAAAAAAAAACAAGCAAACAAGGTGGAGGGGCAGGGCCAGAGAGTCGACTCCTTAGTTAGGAGTGAGCACTGCTCTTTTGGAGGATCCCGGTCCATGCTCGACACCCACGCGGCGACTCACAACCACCTGTGGCAAGGGATCCATCACTCTCTTCCAGCCTCTGAGGTTCCACGCATGCACACGCTAGACAGCCACACACATCATACAGAAATTAATCTAAACAAAGGGGAAAGATAAGAGAAGTTCCACATAATCTAGGGCTGGGACACACCGAATGCCCTTTCACCGTGCTTCTAAGAGGGTGGGGGCCTGATATACACGACCTCTAAACACTGACTCAGAAAAGGACCCTCGTAATCACAGCTCTGGGAGGCTGAGCCAGGAGGATTGCTGTGAGTTCAACGTCAGCCTGGGCTGCATGTGAATTTCAAACCAGCCTGAGTTACAGAGGGAAATAAGCTAAGAACAACAAAAACAAACAAAATTCCACCCCTTTGACCCAGCAATTCTCCTGCTAGGAGTTTATTCTAAGAAATAATTAAGTGTGCTGATAAAAATGTGACCATAAAGGGAAACTAGAAACAAATTACATGCCCACCAGAAGGGATAGACCTAAAGCCTGTGTTATATCTGTGTGAGGGTATACTCTAGCCAATAAAAAATTATGTTCTAAGGATGATATGTTTATCAGCATGGAAATATGTTTATTATTGTTTATCAACGTGGAAACATGTTCAGAATTTATTGTTGAGTGAGAAAATTCAGACAATATGCTTATATTTATTTCCAAATTTTTTAAAAATTTTATGTGTGGATGTTTTGCCTACTTGTTTGTCTGAGCACCACTTGCATGCCTGGTACCCACAGAGAACAAAAGGTGTCAGATCTCCTGGAGCAGTAAGCCAACATGTGGGTGCTGGGAGTCAAATGCAGGTCCTCTGGAAGGGCAGCCAGCACTCTTAACTGATGAACCACCTCCCATTCTTTTGTACCAAAAGCCATTGCTAGCAGGCTGTGCCTGTTCTAGGCTAAGTTCACATTATGTGGAAACTGGATTTTAGGCTGGCCTGTATCCTGAGTACGCAATTTTGCAAGCAACCTTTGACTTCATTTTGAGCGTCCATATAAACACAGGGTGACTCTTGTGCCTTTCTGTACCAATAAACAGCATCTAGTACCACTCATGGGGGTACTAGATCAGTAAGTTACTTCTATAAGTAAAAGTGTACCCTCCACCTACAAACTTAAAGTAGATGCAAACCATACACACACACACACACACACATCAAAGCATTGCCAGAGGGTGAGAGTATATCTTGTTCTTGTAGAGGCTACAAGTTCAGTTCCTGGTACCCATGTCCGATGGTTCACCAGGGACTCCAGCCCCAGGGGATTTGATCTTCTTCTGGCCTCTGTGTCACCACATGTTGATGGACAAACCCACGTTCAGAGACACACATACATATATAGTTAAAAATAATCCTTAAAAAATGAAAAGGGCGATGGTGGTGCATATCTTTAATCCTTGCACTCATGAGGCAGGAGGATGTGGATCTCTGTGAGTTCAAAGCCAATCTGGTGTACAGAGTGCGTTCCAGGACAGCCAGGGCTACACAGAGAAACCCTGTCTTGAAAACCAAAACCAAACCACAACAACAACAACAAAAAAAAAAAAAAATGAGAAAAACCTAGTCCTGAAAAGTTACAGAGGCTCAATTCATCCTTATAGTCCCTGCAGCTAGGTTCAGCTCTTCCAGTGGTTTCCCAAACTGGCTTTGCTAATAAGCATTTTAAATTTTACTATATTTTATGGAGCTGGAGAGATGACTCAGGGGTTGAGAACACCGGCTCCTCTTCCAGAGGACCCAGGTTCAATTCTCAGCACCCACATGACAGCTCACAACTGTCTGTAACTCCACTTCCAGGGAATCTGACTCTCTCACACAGAGCCATGCAGACCAAACACCACTGTGCACGCGCGGGTGCATACACACACACACACACAAACTTAATACATTTTATTTTGTGTGTGTGTATATATATGCAAATACACAAGCATACATGCGGGCATGCACACATCACAGTGTTTATGTGCTAACTAGAGAATTTGTAGGATTCAGTTCTTACCTTCCAGGGATTGGAATTGGAGACAGGCGTCTTCAGCCCCTGAGCCATCTCACTGGGCCATCACTATCTTATCTCAACAGCCTGCAGTAAAGAGAGCTGGCTGTGGACTCCTTAACCCTTTGTAGCCATTCTGTTACCCCATAGGTAATAGGTGGTGGGTGGGTGGATGGATGGATAGACAGATAGATGGATGATAGAATGGCTCTGTAACCCGAGAGTTAATAATAGCCATTGAAACTGGAGTAAAGGAACCTGTGTCTGCAAATAGTCAGCTATTAAGGGAAACAGAATATTTGGTATCTTGTGGTTAATGAAACTGCTGCAACTTGTGAATTTAGTGAAAATCCTGACAAAGCGTGTCGACTTTCCCAACCAAACAAAAAAATCACCTTCCACAGACATAGGCAAAGGACAGTCTGGAAGGGTATATGTCAAAATGTTACCAGTTAGTAGTAGACTTGTGCTGTTCCTTTCTTCCTTGATTGTACTCATTTCTTTGGAGTGCTGTGCTGTTTTGTTTTGGAGACAGGGTCTCATGTATCCCAGGGCTAACCAGGAACTTGCTATGTAGCCAAAAATGACTTTGAATTCCTGATCCTCCTATGTCCATCTCCCAGATGCTGGGCTGGGCCACCGCGCTTGGCTTCGACATGTTTGTTTGTGTAATAAGTGAACTGGTCACTTTTTTTTTATTACAGTGACAAAACACTTGAGAAAATCAACTTAAAGAAGGCAGATTTATTTGGGTTCCTGGTTTCAGAGAAGCCGTTCGTTATGTCGGCTGGTTTTGTTGCCTTTAAGGACTGTTGGGAGGCAGAGATGTCATGGCAGAAAGGCATGGGAGAGGACAGCTGTTTGCAGCATCCGGAAAGTGGTGGTTAAGCATCTTTCAGTACAAGGACAGTAATTCCAGGATCAGGACCACACCCTACAGCCCATTCAACCTTGATTACTTCCTGTGGGACAGTAAGAATGAACTTTTGAGTGTGTCCTTAGCTCCTGGCTCAGCTCTCCTAAGCCCTAACTAAAAGTTCCTGAGAGATGGATGTGATGGGAGGATCTTGCACAGAAACCCTAAATTCTCCGGGGATTGCTTGGGCAGTGAGACTGCTTAAGGACATTGTAGTGGGGAGCTGTGGGCCTCTTCCCACAGCCCGGCTCGTGGTCGCCTGGCTAGCTTATGCCCCAAAATAATGACACACAAACTGTATTCTCTTAAACACTGCTTGGCCCATTAGCTCTAGCCCTTACTGGCTAATTCTCATATCCCGATCAACCCATCTCTAATAATCTGTGTAGCATCAGTCTTACCAGGAAAGATTCAGCATGTCTGACCTGGCGGCTTGCTCCATCGCTTCTGGCTCTGAGAGGAGCTGCCCTGTATCTGAGCTCACTTCCTCTTCCTCCCATCATTCTATTCTGTTTACTCCACCCACCTAAAGGCTGGCCAATCAAATGGGCCAAGGCAGTTTCTTATGGACCTTGCCCTGTGTCTTAGGGTTTCTATTGCTGTGACCATGACCATGGTGGCTCTTATAAAGGAAACATTTAATTGGGGTGACTTACAGCTTCAGAGGTTCCGTCCATTATCATCATGGCGGGGAGCGTGCTGGGGTGCGGGCAGACATGGTGCTGGCTACATCTTGGCTTGCAGGCAACAGGAACTAGACTGAGACACTGAGCAGTATCCTAAGCATAGCAACCCTCAAAGCCCATTCCCACAGTGACACACTTCTTCCAACAAGGCCACACCTACTCCAACAAAGCCACACCTCCCAATAGTGCCACTCCCCATGATATTATAGGGACAATTACATTCAAACAACACATCCTGTGTACCTTCCCATCTGCCTGTTCATTTGTGTCTCCTGTGGTCTGAATGTCTGTCTGTATTATCTCAAAATTCATGCAGTGAAATCCTTACTTCAAGGTGGGGCCTATAGGAAATGAATAAGCATGGGTGATGGACTCTCAAAAATGGAATTATAAAAGAGACTTCAAAGCGTTTGTCCATCTGTATATCCTCATAGGTGGTTCTGGAGAGGAACAGTCATTTGTGGTCATGTAGCTCCTCACCAAACGCTATCTCAATCAACACCTCCATCTTCAATTTTCCACCCTCCAGAATCACGAGATAAAATTCAGTTTCTTCCAAACCTCTCAACTAATATTACTTTGTTCCAGTGGCTCCAGATAGATTGTTAGTGTCTTTTCAACACCCTTATAATCAATTGACAAATGCCAGGCATTTGCCTGAATTCCTGGGTCATTTGAGTAAATTATCCAAATTGTCGTCTGACTTTAATTCCGTGTCTCTGGGATCCTGTTGCTTGTGACTAGCTTCTAAATTGAGACACTTTCGCAGGACTGAGCCCTATAACCTGGTGTCTGCTAACTAGGGGTAGTTAGAGTTAGGAATGGACTGAACTGAATTTTCCAGATTGAGTCTGGAAAATTGATTATTGGTGTAGCAAACACACAGGTTTGTGATAACCCCGCCTCTGTCCACTCTCTGTTTCGGTTTCCTGAGTGCAAATGCAATGTGACAATTCAGCTTCCTATACTCCCCTGCTTGCCTTGTCTCCCCTGCTCCTGGAACTACAGCCAAGATGAATTTTTGTCACCTAGTTTTGTGTGTGTGTGTGTCAGAAATGTCCTGGGTAGAGAAATAGCTTTCCTTCCCTCACGTCATTAGAGAGTCAGTCTCCACATATAGCCCTACCAGGTATGGTTTTAATATGTGAATTTGGGAAAATACAGCCATCAGTTCACACATGTCTGATCCAGCAGTCATGCTACTGGGCACCCGCTCGAGTGAACTAAACACCTGTGCTAAAGCAGGCATGAATGTTTCATTCATAACCAGCTAAAGCTTTGAAGGAACTGAGATACAGATACCCTTCAGAAGGTAAATTATTACACTAGTAAGAAATGAGCTAGCAAGACATGAAAAAACATATAGAAAACTTAAATACGGGCCGGGCCGTGGTGGCGCACGCCTTTAATCCCAGCACTCGGGAGGCAGAGGCGGGTGAATCCCTGTGAGTTTGAGGCCAGCCTGGTCTACAAGAGCTAGTTCCAGGACAGATAGGAATGTTACACAGGGAAACCCTGTCTCGAAAAACCAAACAAAAACAACAACAACAAAACTTAAATACGCATTACTAGCAGGAAGAAACCAAGTCACACAGTCTATCCTGTATGGTCCATTATGACATTTAGAAAAGTCTTAACTGGCCGGGCGGTGGTGGCACACGCCTTTAATCCCAGCACTCGGGAGGCGGAGGCAGGTGGATCTCTGTGAGTTCGAGGCCAGCCTGGTCTACAAGAGGTAGTTCCAGGACAGGAACCAAAAGCTAGGGAGAAACCCTGTCTCGAAAAATCAAAAAAAAAAAAAAAAAAAAAAAAAAGAAAAGAAAAGAAAAGTCTTAACTGTGGAGCAATAAACAGAGCCGTGGTTTCCAGGAGTTACTGGGGTGGGCGAGGGGAACAGGCGCAGCACCCGTGGGTTCTAGGGAAGTGAAACTGCTCTGTGTAATACAGAGATTTCTATTTTCTTTGTGAAGCTGGGAGCCAGGTCATTTACTAAAAGTGATGAGGATGGATAAAAATATCTAACATCAAGATGACCCCTAATACAAATGAAGGCCTTCAGAGGATGTGATGTGCCATTACATCCTCACAGATTGTAAACCCCAAATCACTGTGGTACGTGAAGGTGGTAATGGGGGGTGCTGTGATGGGCAGAAAGAGGCACATGGGAACTCTTTGTACTTTTAACTCAATTTAAAGCTAAAACTGTCCTAGGAAACAATACAGCCAGACTGGCAAGAGGGTAAAGACTTATCGATAAGCCAAGCCAGATAACCTAAGTTTGGTCCCCATGGAAGGAAAGAATAGACTCCAGAAACGTGTGCTCTGACTCTACACGTATGTGATGGCGTATGTATGTACACACACACACACACACACACACGTTATAAATTTTTAAACAATACAGTGTTACAAGGAAGAAAGGGAAGGAGGAAGTGGCAGCTGAGCTTGGTGCTCTGCTTAAGTGAACAAAGAGGGTGTGTGTGTGTGCTGTGTCCCTGAGGTCACGGAAGTCCTTGGTGACCTTAACAAACCTAGCTATAGTGCTTTGTGAGAAAAAGGGAAGGGAAGGTGGGAAGGAGACAGGTTGGCAGTGGCTGTGAATAACTGAAGGTGGGTGTGGTGATTTGAATAAGAGTCCCCTTACACTCAGGTGTTTGAATGCTTGGTCACCAGGGAGTGACACCATTAGGAGGTGTGGCCTTGTTAGAGTAGGTGTGGCCTTGTTGGAGTGGGTGGCCTTGTTGGAGTGGGTGTGGCCTTGGAGGAAGTGTGTCACTGGGGGCAGGTTTTGAGGACTCAGACACTCACGCCAGTCCCAGTGCCTCTCTTCTCTTCCGGCTGTCTGCTGATCCCGCTGTAGAACTGTTAGCTACCTCTCCAGCACCCTGTCTGCCTGCACACTGCCGTGCTTCCCACCCTGACGATAATGGACTAAACCTCTGAAAGGCTAAGCCAGCCCCAATTAAATGTGTTTTTTTTTTTTTATAAGAGTTGCCATGGCCATGGTGTCTCTTCACAGCAACAGAAACCCTAACTAAGACAGTGAGGGAGTGAAAGAAAGGAAGACAGGCAATTCAAGGCCTTTGGAAAGCAAGATGGTGTTGTGTGCGGGGCGGGAGGCAGGGAGGGCAGGAGGACCAGAGCGCAAGGTTGGGGCCTTTGAGAAGTGCGGGCAGGAAGACTCGATCGCAGCTCTGGAAACTCACATAATGTGGGGTACACATCTGTAATTCCAGTACTCCCGCAGCGAGGTGGCAGGTGGAGCCAGGAGAATGACGCAGAAGCTCCTGCATATGTGACTTGAGCAAGGAAAAAACAACAGGAGAGACCTGGCCTCAAGAGGCGAGAAGAGGACGAACTCCAGAAAATTGTGCTCTGACCTCTAGACTCTTTCCTGCCCTCACACCCACAGGAGAAAGGAAGGTGTTAATCCCACCGAGTGAGAATAAGACCACTACAACAGCTTTTGAGCTAAATCTGAAGCAAGCTTTTATTAAATACTGGCAGGATGATGGGCACTGGTAAGGTCCATATCGGAACTGCCAGAGCATGGCTATGAATTACATTAGTCAGAGACTTGTAGTCAAAGCCCAGAAGGCCACATTCTTCTCACCTTCGTCCAATCAGGGGCAAGCATACATCCTGCCAGACCTCCCACCTACGCGTGACATGAACTCAAGTACATCCTGTGTTGTCGGGGGCAACCAAGTCTGTTTATAGAAGCAAAAAACACGTAAACAGCCCCCAGCGTTTATGATTAAATCTCTATTTTTTTGTTGTTGTTGTTGTTTATTTTGTTTTTTTCAAGACAGGTTTCTCTGTAGCTTTGGAGCCTGTCCTGGAACTCCCTTTGTAGACCAAGCTGGCCTCGAACTCACAGAGATCCACCTGCCTCTGCCTCCCGAGTGCTGGGATTAAAGGTTTGCGTCACCACCACCCAGCATAAATCTCTATTTTTTGAGGATGAAGCTATGTCCCACCTGTAACCTTAACTACAAATGTTTCTGTACTGCCTGTTCCAGGAAATGGCAGCCATGCCTTTGCTTCGGGAGGTCGTTATGACCGACTTGTTATGCCTATGTTCTGGCTCTCTAACCCCACTTATTTACTGCCAAACCTCTCATTTGGAAACCCCTACTCCTGAGCTATAAAAACCTTTTCTTCCCCATGTCCAGGGCCGATTCCTCGAACCCTATTTTAGAGAGAGACAGCCGTGTACACGAATAAAGGTTGCTTTAATTTGTCCAAAATCTGGGTCGGGAATTAACAGTGCACTTGGTTTTGTTCGTTTCTCTTTTGTCTAATGCAGATCGTGACTGTGGTTCCAGTTCAGTCTTTGGTTAAAGATTGGCTAGTTTTAGCTGGGAGGTGGTGGTGCACACCTTTAATTCCAACAACATTGGGAGGCAGAGGCAGACGGATCTCTATGAGTTTGAAGCCAACCTGGTCTACCAGTGAGTTCCAGGACAATTAGGGCTATTCAGAGAAAGCATGTATTGAAAAACAAACAAAAGATTACCTAGTTTTAAAAGAATTAGGGCAGCCGGGTGGTGGTAATCCCTGCACTTGTGAAGCAGAGATAGGCAGATCTCAGTGAGTTCAAGGCCAGCCTGATCTACAAAGTGAGTTCCAGGACAGGCTCCAGGGCAAAGAAAAATAAAGTGAGAAAAAGCTGGCCACTTTAATTGGCGACTGTAGCACTTTTGTTTAAACAAAGGTTTTATTGGATGAGGAGGATTAAAACATTCATATAAAAGTCTTACAAGATGGGGAAATAAAAAGATTTGATGCCCTTGTCAACACAAGCGTTGTAGAAGATTACATAGGTATGTAAATAGGGAAGACTTAATGCTCCTAACACTAGCTCTCTGGGCGCTGAACCCCAGAATTTCATGACTGGTTATGGGTGCTCTCCCCCTTAGCTTCACCCCAGCACGCGCCATTTTGAGTACCTAAGAAAGGAAGATTCCAACTGGAACTCATGGGACCGGGACAGGCCTGAATGCAGATGGCATAGTTAAGGCTGAGGCAATTCTATCAGGATTTCTAAATTAGAGCTAGCTTTTTGTTAAGAGTGAGAAGATTTGGGATCTGAGCCACAGGGGGCGGGGGATTCAGATGTTCTAGGTGACGGTACTGAAGTCCAGAAAAGAGAAGCAGTTTGCCTGAAGTCATACAGCAAATTAGTGGGAATCCTTTGAAGGGAAGCCAAGAGCTGAGGCTGCCAGGGTGCCTGCTACCTGCCAGCAGCCAGGTGCGGAGTGGCAGGCTGCCAAGTGCTCTGTCACTCCCTCATTCATAGTTTTGCACATGAAAGGGACTCAGACAATCTTAATGACTAAAGCGTGCTCTGTCTCACTCCTTCTGAAAGGGATGTCCAGGATTCCCTTCCTGTCACCTCAGCCCTATTTCAGAGCACATCAGTGGCAGAGACATGATGCCAATCCCCTTGGCATCTGGGAAATAAGACTCTAAAGTGGGACACGGATAACATATTCATCTGCTGTGCATGAAGCACCTTGTTCTGGAAAGGGTTCAAGGCCTCCAGGGACATCAGTTGCTAAAAAACAAACTTTACTGTTTATTGGGGGTGTGTGTGTGTGAATATTCCACACAACCAGGTTTGGCTATTACAGGTTCTACTAATTAATTCCTAGTGTTTCCTAAAAGGTTGAGATTTCATTGTACATATATAAACAGAAAAGATGGCAAATTGGAATTCCTACCCCCTCCCCAAACTTGTCAAATTATAAAGAGAACCCAAAGCTGGGTGGTGGTGCTACATGCCTTTAATCCCAGCACTTGAGTGGCAGAGGCAGGCGAATATCTAGGAGTTCGAGGCCATCCTGGTCTACAAGAGCTAATTCCAGGACAGTTAGGACTGTTACACAAAGAAACTCTGTCTTGAAAAGGAAGGAAGGAAGGAAGGAAGGAAGGAAGGAAGGAAGGAAGGAAG
The DNA here is from genome assembly GCF_950005125.1 of Chionomys nivalis. Taxonomy (NCBI): domain Eukaryota; kingdom Metazoa; phylum Chordata; class Mammalia; order Rodentia; family Cricetidae; genus Chionomys; species Chionomys nivalis. Next base: position 64,091,711 of record NC_080088.1, read on the forward strand.
GAAGGAAGGAGAGAGAGAGAGAGAAAGAAAGAACGAACGAACCCAGGTTGGGGTACGGAGAGGCATGGAAAGATAGATGGCTCAGCAGTAAAGGATATTTGTTGCTTTTGCAGAAGACCTGGGTAGAAGACCCTGTTCCAGCTCCCAGAACCCAGATGGGGGATCTGACATCCTCTTCTGACCTCTGAGGATATGAGGCACACACACACACACACACACACACACACACACACACACACACACATATATATACATGCAAGCAAAACACTCATAAACATAAAATAAATAAGCCGAGTGAGAGGGGAGGGGAGGACAAGAAAGGGGTAATCACGGTCACCCTTTAGACAGGCCAGCTGAGCTAATAAGGCATTTTGGGAGCTACATAGTTGTGAGCCTTATCTGAAGGCCAATGAGAAGACTCACCTCCTTGCTATGGCAGGAAGTAAGCTTTGGTCATGGGGTAGGCTGATGTCACCACATCCTTCAACATAGGATGCAGTCTCCTGCTTGTCCCACAGCCAGCTAGCACTTGGATCTGCAGAATGGCTCTTCCTGGTGAAATGACTCAAGAGTTATATGGGCTTGGTCTGTCTTTTTGCTCCATTTCCTGGGAAATGAGCCTGATGTTGTAATCCAGCTATTGTGTTGAAGTTTTTATTTCTGTGCTTTCTTGGGATATGGGAATTTGGAGAGGGATAAAACTAGAATCCTGCCCTCAAGGAGTTCACATGATTTCATTTGGGTGTGGTGGCAGTCCTGAGACTGAGGCAGGAGGATGTTGAGTTCAAGGCATAGACCCTGAAGATGGGTGGATGGAGAGAGACAGATAAATGACTGATAGATTACAGATAGATAGAAAAATAGATAGATAGATGATAAATAAATAATAGATGATAGATAGATAGATAGATAGATAGATAGATAGATAGATAGATAGATAGATAGATAGATAGATGATGGATGGACAGACAGATAGGCAGGCAGACTTCTAAGTTTAAGAAGTCTCATGGGAGAGACTAAATCTGAGTGTCTGGGCATTGCAACACATTTTAAGGTCTTTGGACACTTTCAGACATACACAATACATTTTGATTATATCCACCTCTAATTTCTCATTCCTTCTCTTTGTGGACGTCCCCCACACATCTCCTACCCTTTTTGTCTGTAACCTTCTGGGTCCAATCAGTGCTGACTGCTGGGATTTTGATGGGTCTTACTGACTTGGCCTTGTGCAGGAAACTAACTGTAGCTGCAGGAAGTTCATAAGCGCAGCAGCCAGTCACGTCAGTGGTTCACAATGCCCCCCCCCAACTCTTACATTCTTTCCATCTCTTCTGAGATAACCCCCATCTGTGGTATTTTTCCTCTGTGTGTTGCGGGGGGGAGGCAGAGACAGAGAGTTAGAGACAGACAGGAGACAGAGACAGAGAGAACATGTGGTCTTGTGTGTTTGTGCATATGTCGTGATGTACACATGGAAAAATTGCAGGAATCAGTTCTATCTTCCTGCCACGTGGGTCCCAGGGATTGAATTTGGTTGCCAGGCTTTGTGGTAAACACCTTTACCTAAACACTGAGTCATCCCCCACACACTTCTAAAACAGTTTCTCAATGGTGCCCAGGATACCCTCAAAACCACAGCCTCAAGGATTTCTGACTCAGCCTCCAGCGTGGCTGTGACTAGAGGGCCATGGCATCTTGCCTGCCTGGTCTTTCTCTTCTATTTGTTGTCTTTTGTCTTTTCTTGCCGTGTTTCCTGGGAAATTGTCCTGGTGCTGTAGTCTAATTATTGTGTCAAGGTTTTTATTTCTGTCTAGGAGGAAGATTTTCTTTCTACATGTACATACTGTTAGTATTCAGGCATCTGTGCTGTCCTGCCCTTGGGGTCCTGACATGATATGTCCTCAGCTCCAGCCACTGAGAGCACCTCTGTGCACATTCACTACCTTCCCTTTTAAAAGGCATGCCCATCTTCTCCCTCTCCTCTCCCCTCCTCTCCCCTCCGCTACCCCCTCCCCTCCCTCCCTCTCTCCTCCCCCTCCCTCCATCCTTCCCTTTTTTTCTCTCTTCCTTTTTCTCTTTCTGCTTGACTCTCTTTTTCATACCCCCTCCTCTCTTCTCCTCCCCTCTCCCCTCCCCTCCCCTTTCTCTTCTGAGGCTCCGGTCCCCAGAGACCAGTCTCCCCCTCCCCCCTTTAAGGTTCCCTCTCCACATGAGCTCTGTTTCATTGCATCTTTCTCTCTTGCACCGCTTTTTTTTTAATTTTTATTTTATTGAGATTTATTGATCTCTACATTTTTCTCTGCTCCCCTCCCTGCTTCTCCCCTCCTGCCTTCAATCCTCCCCCAAGGTCCCCATGCTCCCAATTTACTCAGGAGATCTTGTCTTTCTCTACTTCTACTTCCCATGTAGATTGGATCTATATAAGTCTCTCAGTGTCTGCATTGTTGTCTAAGTTCTCTGGGATTGTGGTTTGTAGGCTGGCTTTCTTTGCTTTATGTTTAAAACCACCTATGAGTGAGTACATGTGATAATTGTCTTTCTGGATCTGGGTTACCTCACTCAATATGTTGTTTTCTAGCTCCATCCATTTTCCTGCAAAATTCACGATGTCGTTATTTTTTCTGCTGTGTAGTACTCTATTGTGTAAATGTACCATATTTTTCTTATCCATTCTTCGATCAAGGGGCATTTAGGTTGTTTCCAGGTTCTGGCTATGACAAACAATGCTGTTATGAACATAGTTGAGCACATGTCCTTGTGGCATGATTGAGCATCCTTTGGATATATACCCAAAAGTGGTATTACTGGGTCTTGAGGAAGGTTGTTTCCTAATTTTCTGAGAAATCGCCACACTGACATCCAAAAGGATTGTACCCGCTTGCATTCCCACCAGCAATGCAGAATTGTTCCCTTTTCCCCACAACCTCTCCAGCATAAGTTGTCATCAGTGTTTTTGATCTTGGCCATTCTTACAGGTGTAAGATGAAATCTCAGAGTTGTTTTGATTTGCATTTCTCTGATGACTAAGGATGTTGAACATTTCCTTCAGTGTCTTTCAGCCATTTTAGATTTCTCTGTTGAGAGTTCTCTGTTTAGGTTTGTGCTCAATTTTTATTATTGAATTATGTGTTCTTTTGATGACAATTTTTTTGAGTTCTTTGTATAATTTGGAGATCAGACCTCTGTCTGATGTGGGGTTAGTGAAGATCTTTTCCCATGCTATAGGCTGTTGTTTTGTCTTGTTGACCATGTTCTTTGCTTTACAGAAGCTTTTCAGTTTTAGGTGCTTTTTTTTTTATTTTTTAAATGACAACACTTACCATTTTTTCTTACCAGAAATATATCTACCACATGTACATTATTTTAAGATGAAGTATCAGAAAATGGATAGAAATTCCATTTGGTAGATCATGGGACAGAATAAAACACTCTAGCACTTGCGAGAAAGATGCGGGAGGATTGGCATAAGTTCAAGTCCTGCCTGGACTGCACGGCACGCTACTGTCTCAAAACAAAATGATAAACAAAAAGAACAGAACAGCAAGTCTAGAAACAGATAGTTAGCCCAATTCTTTGTGTATAAACCAGTTTGTTTATATGTTGCTTTAAAACAAGGTTTTGGGATGGAGGGGCAGCTTGCTTAGAAGCAACTTGCAGAGGACTCGGGATTGATTCCCAGAACCCATATGATGGCACACAACTGTCTGTAACCCCAGTTCCAGGAAATCCAACAGGAAAGGGATCCAACCCCCCCCCAAAAAAATGCATTCATACATACAAAATAAAAATAAATAAATCTGGTCAGGTGGTGGTGTGCACACGTTTAACCCCAGCAGAGGCAGGCAGATCTCAGCAAATTCAAGGCCATCTTGGTCTATAGAACTAGTTCTAGGATATCCAATGCTACACAAAGAAATCCTATCTTGAAAATCCAAAATAAGTAAATAGATAAATAGATAAATCTAAAATAAAAAAATTAATTAAAACAAGGATTTAAGCCAGGTGGTGGTGGTGCATCTCTTTAATCTCAGCACTTGGGAGACAGAGGTAGGTGGATCTCTGTGAGTTTGAGGCCAGCCTGGTCTACACAGTGAGTTCCAGGATAGCCAGGGCTACACAGGAAAGCCCTGTCTCAAAAGGCCAACAAAAAGAAAAAGAAAAAAGCAAGGTCTTACTCTAGCCCAGGCTAACATGAAAGTCGCTCAATGGCCCAGCTGACCTTATACTCAAGGCAGCCCTTCTCCCTTAGTCTCCTAGGTGCTGGCATTACAGGTGTGAGCCACCATCTCCAACTATTATAGGCACAAGTTGCCGCACCCAGCCAGTCAAATTATACATTTATTTTCTGGAAAGATGCTGTGTTTGAGAGGAAAGTGGCCTCCCAAAAAAGGTCTAGGCATTTTTTGTTTGGGTTAGGTATATTTCTTAAGACGAGCCTCTCCGCCAACGCAAATAATTCCAATCAGACCAAATTAAACCAAATAAAAGATGTCCACATTTACTGCAGGGTGGCACCGGGAAAGCATGGCAAGGGGGAGAGAGCAGGGGAGACCACACAAAACCGGGAGACCACGTGTTCCTTTTCTGGGCGGCAGCCAAAGCTCTCTCATATCTGCTGTTCACAAATCTTGAGCCCAATAATGGGTTTCCCAAAGGTCCAGACTTCAGGGGATTGGCAGGCACCGTTCTCATTCTGTAAGGAGATTTACAAACTCGGGCTGCCAGACTCCAGGACATCAGAAGACTATTGACGCAAAGGGTACACCTTAACTAGGCTCACCCACAACCCTGCCTTCTTCCTCCACAGCCTTGGAGCCACACCTTCCTTCTGCAGATGTAGGATCTGCTACCACTACCCAGGAATCAGTGACCACTGACTGCCGCGCTGTGTTATGAACTACTACCAACAACTCATGGCTTGAAACATCTCTTTCCTATGAGACCTATAAGAAGGGACCGCTTCTTTGAATCATGGGCCCAAATACTCTTCATATGATGCTTTCTATCCATGGCTTAATAACTCTTTCAACCTGTCTCTTACCCAAAAGATAATCTTATATAGTGTTCCCTTCTTGAGCACCAACCGTGAAACCTTTTAGAATACCTCCTAATGATTTTTAAATGTCCTAAAACAGCCATTGCTGGGAACTAATAGTTCAAACATATGAGCTTGTGGGAGCCATCAGATATCCAAACCATAGCAGTTTGTAATTTTCTGGTTGAAGGGCTGTCTTTGTAGCTCATGTTGTACCACTGAAACTACACCTGATAATTTGCATTAATGAAATGTGTCTGGGTCGGGGCTGGCAGTGGCAGAAAGCCCCAAGAGAGATGAGAAGGTTGGGGTTTGGTTTCACAAGATTTTAGCAGAAAACTGGGGTGCTGCAAATTGAGTGTCCTGTGTCACCAGAAAAATCGGGGTTGCCTTTTGTAGGTTCTTAGTCTCATTAGTAAAAGAACTTTAACATGGATGCAGGAAGAGGCTTAAGAGTGATTTTAATAGTGTTTGAGAGAAAATTGCAGGTGAGGCAAGCTGTCAATCTTGGCAGCTACCAGACAGAGGTAGGAGACAAGCTGAAACTGTGAATGGATAGAACCTGTTTCCACCTTGCAAATCCAGAGCCCCCATTCGGGAGCTGCTCCCTAGAAGAGGCTGAGTGGTGTTTGGCTGTGCAGTCCCGGTCTTGTGCATTAACCTCCCGGGAGGGTGCTGCTTCAGGAGAAGAAGGGTAAGAAATTGGAGCTCCCTTCTGGAATTCTTGGCTTCAGGCCAGGATAAAACCAAGGACATTTCCTGTTTCTGGTGAAGGACAAGAATTAGAACCACTTACTTCCTGGGTCCCTGCCCCTAAATTGCCTAGTTTCTGTTCTCATCAATTCCAGCCTAAGTTCCTGGGAGGAGGGGCTGAAGATTGATTTCATCTTCGTGGGGAAATGATTCAATCAACCTTGCCTGTATTTAAAAAATATATACACCATAAAATCCCTGGCCACCAAAACTTTGGTTTTCCTGGTGGTCAGTATTCTGTGACTGTCTACCACATTAACATTGGCTGGAAAACATGTTTCTGAAGGCAACGGAAGTGGTGTGTTGGCAACTCTCCCGCCGCTTGAATCTGAGGTCTTTACTACGCTCCCAGTCTTACACAAACAAACAAACAAAACAAAACAAAACAAAAGCAAGCAGGAGACATAGAAGGAAATGAAGCTTGTTTACAATTTTGTCCAAAATTGGGGAGAAAAAGACTTCCGCTTGACTCCACCTTGACTATAGCAGCCCCACAGTTTCTAGAAAAGAATAAATGAACCGGGCGGTGGTGGCACACACCTTTAATCCCAGCACTTGGGAGGCAGAGGCAGGCGGATCTTTGTGAGTTCGAGGCCAGCCTGGTCTACAAGAGCTAGTTCCAGGAGAGGCATCAAAGCTACAGAAAAATCTTGTCTCGGAAAAAAAAAAAAAGAATAAATAAAAGCCAAGGAAGATGCTTAGATGCTTGTGTAGCTGTAGCTGTGGGGCCCATCATCAGAATGGTGAGGATGACCTCTTCCCAGAAGATGGCTCCTCCTCTGGCTCTCGTGCCTTCAGGGGTTCTTCCTCTGACGCCAGGGCTTCAGGCTGTCCTCACCCTCGTCAGGAGGTTTCCTAGACAAAGTCTAACTGTTTCGGCTCTCTGGCTCACTGTCACACAGTCAGGATTTGCTCTATGTCTATTTCCGTGTGGGTCTAACCGGATCCCTCGCTATAATTAAAGCACAACAGTAAGAACAGCTCTCCACTAGTCCTGTTGGTCATTCCAGCAGAGAATCAAATCTGAGGTTGGTTCTGGAAAACCCCACAGTTTTGGGTGGTGTCTGGAATGCATCAGTCTCACGAGGACCGTGCCTTGTGACTGGGACTCTGAGCCCTCCTTACAGACAGGAAGCTGTTCAAGGAGAGCGTGAGGCTCCTCAGCTCCTCCGTAGGAGGGGTGGGTGTAAGGAACAGAGCTCCTGTATAAACAAACGCACCTCAGCCTGCAGTAGGAGTACCTCAGATGCAGTCCTTTCGGCCCTAATGACGTTGGGGGATGTTAGGGTTCGGTGGGCACCCTCAGAGCAGATTCAGGTCCGGGTGTCCTGAAACAAGGAACTGGACAGGAACACAGCTAGCCGTAGAGGCGGGGTCAGTTTACTAAGAGAGTACCATGTGGGCAGAGGGGGGCCTGGCTGAAGCTGAGGAAACCAGTTTCCTGACTTAGAACGCAGAACTACACAGAATTGGAGTTTTTATGCCTCATGGCATGGGCTTTGGGGCTCATTTGCATAATGCAGGCTTGTGCTTTTTGCTTTGTCACATTTCTTACTAGTATCTTACGACTGCACATAGGTGTTATAATGACCTACCTACCAGTAGGTTACCTTCACTCTGCAGGCCTTCTGTGCTGGCAACACCGACTGAATTTAGATGGCCTCAGAAGGGGCATGTCCAGTCTCTCTCTCTCTCTCTCTCTCTCTCTCTCTCTCTCTCTCTGTGTGTGTGTGTGTGTGTGTGTGTGTGTGTGTGTGCTTGGGACACAGAAGAGTGAGAATCAGAAATTCAAGGCCTGCCTTGACTACACAGAAAGTTCAGAGTCATCTTGGGTTACACAAGACCTGAGAGAGAGATTGAGGGAGATAGAGGGGGATAGAGGGAGATAGGTCTCAAATAAGGGTTACCTGTGGTGCCTATTAGCTTACCAAAGTGCAAGCTGGCCTTCAGGCTCTCTCAGTACAAGACCCTGGGCTCCCCGCCCTCTACCCTAAACGTCTCCAGCACCTAGGCATCCCGCCTCAGTTTCTCATTGCCTTAGCATCCTGGTACTTCGGCTATCATCTCTCTCTTTTGTCTTCCTCTATTGCCTCTTCTCTCTTGTCTCCTCTCCTTTGCCCACTCTCTCTGTCTTTTCTTGCCCCCTCTTCCCTGGATCTCTCCTCTCATGGCGCAGCCTGCTGGCCATTTTCGGTGTACTTCTTTCTCTCTCTCTGCTCTGGCTTCTTTCAGATGCCTCTGGCCACACTCTCCCTCGTGTCTACAATAAAAACTCTCCTCCTGCAACATACCTTAGAGCAATCAGGTCCTTAGTTTATACAGGAAGGAAGTGGAGCAACAAAATTATTGATATATGTAATTTGAATACATTTCCATGGAATTATGCTGAGTGGTAAAGCTAATTTCTCCAAATTACATAACATACAATTGGTACTAACATTTTAGAACAAAAATCCTCGTTCCTGGAGTTCCAATAGACTAGGGTTGATGTGGGTGGGGCTGGGAGAGGGGGTCAGGCTATCTTTCTGGTACAAAATGGTAGTTGGGGGTTGGGCCTTACCAGGAATGATTCAATTCTATTTTGGAAGGCAGCAGTTTGCTCTACAGTAGAGCAGCTGGTGAGACAGAAATGTTCTGCAGTTTACTCCCTGTGAATAAGCAACTCCTATCTGTCTATTACAAGCCACGAGGTGCACACTGGTATGCCACTCACTCATAAAACATTACCACCTAGGAATCTATTGAAATAGGTCAGGAGCACCCTGTGAACTTATCCAACACATCAGCCCATTGAAAAACGAAACCCCCTCACCTAGACCCTATGAAAGTCAGGTCCCGCCAGGTGTGGTGGAGCATGCCTGCAACCCAAGCACTTGGTAGAAAGAGGCAAGCAGACGTCCACGTGTTCAAGGACAGCTTGGGCTATGTACTGAGTTCCTGGTCAGCCGAGGCTGCACAGTAGGATCATGCTTCGAAAATAAAATAAGGGGCTGCAGAGATGTCTCAGTGTTAAGGGCACTTGCTGCTCTTGCAAAGGACCAGGATTTGGGTCCCAGCACCCACATGGCAGTTCATAACCATCTGTATCTCCAGTTTCAGAAGGATCTAATGCCCTCTTCTGGCATCCTTGGGAGTGTTTTTGCCTGCATGTATGTCTGTGCACCACGTGTGTGCCATATGGGTCTGCCATCTGTCATTCAACCACACAGTGCAGGTGTTACAAGATCAACAGGCAATGAATTCTCAGAGCTTCAACTCTGCGGAGGCTCCCTGCTTGATGGGACCTGTAGGGTAAAAAGGGCCAAGGAAAGAACACCCTGCCCCTGACTTAACCCGAGACCTGGGCCTAGGACTTGAAATCTCACCAATCCCTGAGCCCAAACTCCAACCAGTCACTGAGTTTGCCCCAGAGTCTGACCCCAGAATCCCACTAAGCTCAGGACTTGAAATTCCACCATCCCCCCAACCTGGAAGTCTCCACTGTAGAAAGGGCCACCCCACCCCCAAGAAACCCTATCCACATCCTGTATTCTGTTCTGTTTGCTGCTTTCTTTATCCTAGCAGAGTTGGCTACTCTCCTGGATTTTTTTCCTCTCCCAATAAACGTCTTGAGTGAGTTTTGTTGTGAGGTGTGACACTTTCCGCTAGAATGGAGCCTGAAGCTGAGAAGCGCTGTACCCGCTTTCGCCGGAAATGCACAGTAGAGCTGTGCTAGCTTCAGTGGGGAAATCGCCCCCTGCAGAGTTGTTACACCACACTGGAGAAGCTTTTCCCTGCAGCAGAGCAGTAAAATGCAACACTTGCAGTGACTTTGTGGTATGCCTTGGCTTCCAACTGCCAGGGTACCTTTCTATTAAAGCTGCAACATTGACACGGCCTGGTCTCATTGTCATTGGTCAGACCAGAGCCTATTCCCCCAATTCAACCTTAGACCTTTGCCTTGAACTACAACAGAGTGGGCTTGTCTTATCATATGCACTTTATATGACTGTATTGGCTCCCTGCCTAGGCCTCCAGAGAGGCTTCCGTCATAGCTATTCAGTAACCTACATATCTTTATGTTGGGTGTAATGATGCAAGTTAGTACTAGTAATTAAGATAAATATGAAAGAACCTGCCATTGCCAATAGCCACAATACCAATAGAGATCAGGGTAATTTGTGCAGTTCTGGCCTGAGAACCGATACAGCTTGTGGATTTATGTTAGTCAATACATTCTAACACTGTAGAAAGACAATAACGTATCTGTGAACTTGAGGGCAGACTGTGTTTATAAGACTTCGTCACCTACCTCAATATGCAAATTAGAGTGAACACCTTGAAAAGAGATCCGGTTGATGAGGCCCCACTGGGAGGAACAAAGAAAAATGCACCTCAAGTCCGTGTTCAGGGAACTGGCATAAGCTTTAAGTCTAGATGCGGCTAAGGAAGGATTGGGGCAGGGGCCAAGAGGTTTGGGTGAAGGTGTGGTGTGGTTTGACCATTATCTCTGTTCTGGTTCTGCCAGGTGGTGGTAGATACTGTTATATCTGTCTTCTTTGAAGGACTATCTGGCTTCAATAAAATTATTCCTTCTCCAGAATACAACATCATGATCATGAATGATTGCCCTCAGTGAGGCTGAGTTCCATTGTAAACTACCCAGTTGGGGGTGGGGGTCTTGGTTCCTTATCATTGTTTTGTTTTGCTTTACAGATAGTGTTTGAGGCAGAATCTTGCTATGTAACTCTTCCACAGCCTGGGTGGATGGTCTTAGAAACCTGATTGGGAAATTCAGAAAGACAGACAGGAGTGAAATAAAGATGGGATCAGGTGATCCTGCAATTGGACGGAGACATATCAGCAGCCCAGATACTCAGTACCTTTATTATATACAGTATGATAAAAAGCAGACTAGCTGCCGGGGCCACACTGATGTGAGTGGCCTGTGCAGACCCCTAAGGCCATGTTGCCATCGACAGCCATGTCTGAGTCCATGGTCCCTTTTCCTGCAGCCAGGGACAGTGTAGATGTCCATGACCTGTGTCACCACCAAGGGCCCTGTAGATGTCTGTGGTCCATGCTGCTGCTGAGGGTTGTGATGGTGTCCGTGGTCCATGCTGCTGCTGAGGGTTGTGATGATGTCCGTGGTTCATGCTGCTGCTGAGGGTTGTGATGGTGTCTGTGGTCCATGCTGCTGCTGAGGGTTGTGATGGTGTCCGTGGCCTGTTCTGCGGCAGAGTGCTGTGTTAATGTCTGTGTTCTGTGCTGCCACGGGAGACCATGCTGAGGTCTGTGGCACACGCTGACACTGGAGACCACGTGGATGTCACTAGTCCATGCTACCATCAGAAGCCATGTGGAAGTCCATGATCTGTGCTCCTGCTGACTGTAAAGGGTGAGAAAGCGACTTTTGCAGTGATATCACAAACACCATTTAGAAAGAAGTGCATAGAAGGCTTCTGTGACGACCCCACCCCCACACCAAAAAGAAGCAGCCTAGACAGAAAGTCATTGAAGAGAACTCTTTAAAATCGTGATAAGTCCAGGGGGTGGTGGCGCACGCCTTTAATCCCAGCACTCGGGAGGCAGAGGCAGGAGGATCTCTGGGAGTTCGAGGCCAGCCTGGTCTACAAGAGCTAGTTCCGGGACAGGCACCAAAGCTACAGAGAAACCCTGTCTCAAAAAACCAAAAATAAATAAATAAATAAATAAATAAATAAATAAATGAAATCATGATAAGGATGCTGAAGTGTGATTGTCAGCAGTGAGTCCTTCAGTGGGTGAAGGACTCAGTTTTTTTTAGGGGCTGGCCACTGGGAGTCTGACCATCTCCAGTGAGTGTTTGGGCAACACAAATTGGATACATATTTTTGTTCCTTTTTTGGAGGGGAGAGTCACAAGAGTAGGGAGGATGGTCTTGGGAGGACTAGGGAGGGAGGAACTGGGGTGCATGATATGCATGATGTTGGGGAGCATGTTGGAGTGGGGGAGGGGTGATCAGGCAGTCCTCAGGGACAGGGAAGCTGTGGTTGACACTTTTCCACATGCTATTTTTAGTTGAGGGTCAACTGTTGGCCAGCGTTCCCTTGCCATTCCTATGAGCCCGCAGCGCGGTGTCCTTGACATGGCTGTGCCTATGTCAACAATGTTTATTCATATGGGAGGACACCCACTCCCCACATAACCCAGGCTGGCCTTCAGTCCACTGTGTAGCCCAAGCTGACCTTGAGTTTGCAGTCATCATCCCGCCTCAGCTACCCACAAGCTTGGAAAACAGATATTTACTACCACATCTGGCTTATGGCAAAGCTGTTAGTGCACAGTCACTGAAATCCAGGGTGATTGCAGGTTGAAAGAAGGACTGGGAGACCATCTGGTGTCTTTGGGGGGTCTAGAGTATGACACTGTAAAGGCTGACATTACGATGCCCGTCCCCTCCATATCTCTCTTGAGGTATGGCCTTGTATACCCCGGGCTGGCCTCAAATCTACTAGATAACTGCAGCTGGCCTTGAGCTCCTCTGATTCTCCCGCCTCTGCCTTCCAAGCGCTTGGATCACAGGTGCACAGCATTATATTCAGACGTCTCCTTTCTTCCATTTGTTAGTCTAAGACCACATAGTTCATGGGATGGTGCCACTCACCTTCTGAATGGCGTTTCTCTTCTCTATTAGTCCTCTCTGGAAAAGCCCTGACAGACACACCCAAAGATGTGCCTCATTAATGCCTGAGGTGTTTCTCGATACATTCAAGTCGGCCAAATCAACACCATACGAGGTCAAGCGATGAGTCAACCATTTTAAGCAAAAGCAGGTTTTAATTGTCTGCTTCCTGGTTTCCTTCGCGTAGCACTCATTCTAAAAAAATGCATTGTACAGTGTTGCATAAGACTATTTTCATGCAAGTAAAGGATATATTTTGAGCATTCTCTCTCTCTCTCTCTCTCTCTCTCTCTCCTCTCTCCTCTCTCTCTCTCTCACACACACACATACACACAGACAGGATCTCAGGCATGGCTGGCCTTCAATTTCAAGCGCAGCTGATAGCTGATAATGATCTTAACTTCTGGTCCTCTTGCCTCCATTTCCCAAGGGCTGGACCAGGTTATTAGATGCTGGGAACAGAACTCTGGCTTTGTGAGTGCTAGCCAAGCACCCAACCAACAGAACTATATTCTGAGCCCTCTAGAATATTCTTGAAATGACAAAATCATAGAAATAAAGAAGACCTTAGTGTTGACAAGGGACTGGGGAGGGGAAGAGGGAGGTAAATGTGACCAGAAAAGAACAGCACAAGGGTGGCCTGTGATGATGGAATGGTCTTGTGACTTAGACAGGGTCACACTAGCTGGCCCTGAACTCCTGATCCTCCTACCTCAGCCTCCCAGGTGCTAGGAACACAGGCCTGCACCACACACCCAGTGGCCAGTGAGTCTTATTAACCTTACATTCTAACTCATTGAATTGGCCAAGACATGGGTCTAATAAACGTAGGCTGTTTTGCAACTTGTCTTTTCAGCCAATGAATGTTCTGAACTTTTGGCTTCAGAATGTGCAACTCTACCTCCTTCTTACTAATTACATTGTGTTTCCTTGCCTGGACGTGCCACAGTCCCTCAACTTCTCAGTAGTTCCCCTCTGGTAAAAAGTTCCACTATTTCCTTTGTTTTAAATTCTTAAAACTAACATTCCAGGCCCCAGGTGTGGGTGGGGCTCACCTATAACCTCAACACTCCGGCTGCAGGACCAAGGGTTTCAAACCAGCCCCTGTCTCAGACTAAACAAAGGGAACATGACGTTAACATTGTAATGTTCAGCCTTTTCATACAGCTTTGAGTACTGGAGGGTTTGTTGACTCCATTCTAGCAGATTTTTTCTTGATCTTTCAAAATTTACATGTGCTTAGATTTCAGAACAAACTATCAAATTGCCCTACAAAATTAGGTCATGTCAACTCAACTCCCCTCTGGCGATGAGGCCTGGGGTTGGTCCCCAGTGTTCTCTGTGAGCTTATTTACTTGTTCTCGCCCCTGAAGCCTTTTCATCCAGATAGTGTTTTCTTTTGGCCGCTCTCTGTAGAGTTTCTGCAGCTCTCAACTTTGCTTGTTAATGTTTTGCTGGCTTGTATGAATGACCTAGTTATCTGATGATCATTCGGTTCACAAGGAACTCAAAGGACAATGGAAGAAAAGCATGCGAACACTACTATAAACAGAATAAAAAAGTGGAATTTACAAGATCCTTATATGTGTGGAGCTGTGGGTATGGTTTGGTGGGTAGAGTACCAGTATAGCATACCATGTGTGTGTGTGTGTGTTCCATTTATAATGAGACATGGTGTTGATATTTATTAATTATATATATATATATATATATATATATATATATATATATATTGTTGATAGTAGTAAAAATAAGCTGTCGGGAACATGAGCTTTCCGGGGAGATATGTTAACTCATGCTGTTGGACACCAGCCCTCCAGGGGAGAAGGCATTACTATTGTTATTATATAGGTGCTTTGCTTTGGGCGCTGACGGACGAGCAGGAGTTAACTAGGTGGGGGAAGGGCATGAAGGAAATGGAATTCCTGGAGGAATGGAGCGTGCACAGAGGCAGGAGGCATGTAGGTAGAAGCAAGGTGTGATTTCAGAAGAGGGGAGGGCAGTCAGAGACAACTAGAAACGAAGTTAGAAAGGGCCCACAAATGGGTGGATCTGGGCATTTCTCACGCCCACCTGCTACCCAGCTGGGCACACACACACACATACACACACGCACGCACCATTTGCTGGCCCAGACTTTACTAACAGGTTCTAATGAAGTCAAGGGGAAAGACGCCTCATCAACAAGTAGTACTCAGTTTGAAATCCCAAGATTAAGATTTCCTGGGTGGTAGCAGTGTGTACCTTGAATCCCAGCACTCGGGAGGCAGAGGCAAGTGGATTCCTGTGAGCTCGAGGCCAGCCTGGCCTACAGAGTGAGTTCCAGGACAGCCAGAGCTATTACACAGAGAAACTCTGTTTCAAAAAACCAAATAAACAAACAAATAATAAAATAAAGCAAAGGTTAAGATTTAACCCGGCTGAAAGGAGAAACTGGAAGGTTCAGGTAAAGGGAATTAGTCTGAGATGCTATGGCTGGGTTTATATTTCCTGCTGGGCGTGGTTAGGTGGTAAATATAAACAGAAGAAGGCAAACGGGGACTGTGGTGGTTTGAAAGAAAATGGCCCCCAAATGAAGTGTGTGGCCTTGCTGAAGTAGGTATGTCCTTGTTGGAGGAAGTGTGTCACTGTGGGAGCAGGCTTTGAGGTGTCTTATACTCAAACGTGGCTCAGTGTGACAGACAGTTGACTTCCTGTCACCCTACAAGATGTAGGTCTCTCAGCTCCAGAGTCATGTCTGCCTGTATGCCGTCATGCTCTCCACCATGATGATAATGGACTGAACCTCTGAACAGTAAATAAGCCACCTCAATTAAATGTTTTCTTTGTAAGAGTTGCTGTGGTCATGGTGTCTCTTCACATCAACAGAAGCCCTGACTAAGACAGGGACAAAGAGGATCCTAGAGGCCAATTCTATAGGACCTGTGTGTGGGTCGCACTGAGAAGTTCAAACCTCACAGTAATTATATAATCAATGATAAGAAAGTGAGCTGGGTGTGTAGTTCAGTGGAAAAGTTTGCCTAGCATGTGTAAAGTCCTAGGTAGGGATCTCCAGCAACACACACACACACATACACACACATACACACACGGATAGAGACAGCAAACAAGTCAATCTCAGACATTCTGTTAATGATAGCCAAAATGGACTAAGATACTAGGTATCTTGTAATGAACAAAATCTTAGTTTGTTTTGTTTTATGAGACAGGCTTTCTCTGTGTAATAGTTCTGGCTGTCCTGGAACTCACTTTGTAGACCAGGGTGACCTCGAACTCACGAAGATCCACCTGCCTCTGCCTCCTAAGTGAGTGTGCCACTACCACCTGGCCAAAATCTTAGTTTTTTAAGTTCTGGAAGCAGGGAAATCTAATAGCAAAATACTGATAGGTTTGGTTTCTGGTCACAAAATGTCTCCCTCTTGCTGTGACCTCACACCATCAAAGGTGAAAGGGCAAGAAAGGACTCCACACCTTAAAGGCAGAACAGAGTGTATCCCCCTTCGTGGTGATCAAGTTTGCCAATTTGGCAAGATTTGGAAGCCCCACGGAAACAATGGCCTGAGCATGCTCTTGGGGAAACTCTAGAAGGTATTCAGATGGGAAGGCACACGCTAAATGTGGCCGGCAGCATCCCATGGAGTGGGGTCCTGGGCTCCACCGAAGGAAAGCGGGATCTGAGCAACAGCGTCTGTCCCTCTCTGCTTCCTGCTGTGGTGCCACCCAGCTGGCAGCTCTGTGCTCCTGGCACCTCGCTTTCCGAGCCAGGACACACTGCAACCTCAAACTGTGAGCTGAATAAGCCCTTCCTTCCTTAAGTTGCTTATGTAGAGACTTTGGTCGCAGCAATAAGAAACATAATGGCTACATCCCTCCCACAACCCATCTTAATAGCATCCTACTCCACTCAGGAGGGCAGAGTTCTCATAACCTACAAGTCTTCCATTAAGCCCTTCCTCTCAACAGTGTGTGACTTTGGGATTTCAATTCCCAACATGTGAGCTTTAGGGGGACATATTTAGGTCACAGCAAGTGTACAAAGTCCAAATGTGAAGGGACATGCATTAGTTACTCTTGTGTTGCTGAGATTAAAGAAGGGGGGTATTTTGACTTGAGGTTTCGGAGAGAGAAGGAAGGCTCCATTAAGCTGGGAAGGCACTGCAGCAGGCAGGAGGTCGGGCGGTTGGGGGCAGTCGGGCAGGCAAGTGGCTGAAGCATGCGGCTAAGAGCACACAGCCTCCAGAACAAAGAGAGCAAACTGCCAGTAGGGCCCAAAGCCCATCCCAGTGACACACTTCCCACAGTAAGGCCCTACTTCCTAAACCTCCCCCAAACAATGCCAGCAGCTGGGGACTAAGTGTCCAAATATCTGAACCTAGAGGAGACTCGTTCAAGCCACGACAGAGCCAATTTCACTCCTCTGTGAACAATGGGTCACTTTGCTTTCCTCACTCAACACGCAACGAGTGTTTAAGAGAACCTGCCTGAAGGTTAATCTGGAATGAAAGAGAAGCAAGTCTGGAAAACACCTGAGTTTCGCAAGCAACCAGAGCTTGACCGAAAGGTCCAAACAAATCTGCAGAGTTTAAGCTAATACGTAAGAAAGTGTCCTTCTCTTTTAGGATTACAGAAACTCACTTTATCTTGACGCCTACCATGGTGTCCTTGAAAATCTTTTATATGCCTTGTATAAAGGCAATCAAGGACCGGTGTGGTTGCACACACCTGTAATGCCAGCATTTGTGAGGTGGGGGCAGAAGGAGCAAACGTTCAAGGGCATTCTCAGCTATACATCAAGTTCAGGGCTGCCCTAGCTATTTGGGACCCGTCCCCAAACTAAAAATCAGACTTAGCAGATAGGCTCAGCAGAAAACTGGGCCAACTGCAAGCCTGATGATTTGATTTCGCTCCCAGACACCCAAACAGGGGAGGGAGCAAATCGACCCCACAAGGTGTCCTCTGACCTCCATACTCATATTTTGCGCTCTCTCTCTCTCTCTCTCTCTCTCTCTCTCTCTCTCTCTCTCTCTCTCTCCTGTTTTGGTAAAGGGATATTTTATTACCCTTATTAGCTGAAAATAGACTGCCACCTATGCCATTTTAAAAAAAAAAATTATCTTTTTTTTTTTTTGGTTTTTCGAGACAGGGTTTCTCTGTGGTTTTGGAGCCTGTCCTGGAACTAGCTCTTGTAGACCAGGCTGACCTTGAACTCACAGAGCTCCAGCTGCCTCTGCCTCCTGAGTGCTGGGATTAAAGTTGTGTCCACCACTGCCCGGCTCCTTGTGGCTTCTTTTAAATGTGTTCTCAGCAAACATTTAGTGTTTCTCGTTTTGCGTCTCTTCTAGCAAATGCAGTTAGCTTTTCTCTGTTGGGTCAGGGACCCACGAGAGCACCTGCTTTAGGCCATGATCAGCGTCTCATCTGAGAATGCATTCTTGTCTGCATGCACACACGCACACATCTACGGTTCTTCATCCAACTTCAGGAGTTCACAGACTACTGAAATGTGTACATCCTAGGCTGAGAACCTCTGTCTCTATGTCACGTAGACAAGTGCTGTCCATAGGCCAATGGGAAGTAAGACAAAATCCTATCTCATCTACGTCACTGAAGGAAAGGGAGAGGAGGCATGAAATAAATTTCAATTGGGAATTTATGAATTTTTGAATGGTACCAATGGGAAGAATAAAATAAGAGACTGGGCTGGGCATGGTGGCACAAACCTTTAACCTCAGCACCCTGTAGACAGAAGTAAGAGGATCTATGAGTGCGAGTTGAGCCTCATCTACACAGTGAATTCCAGGTCAGGCAGGAGCTTGTGTTAAAAAGTAACAAATAAATAAATGAAAATAAATGAAAGGCAGGTGGGAGGAGGGGCAGGTGAGACTCTTTTTTATTCCTGTTGACACAGGAAGAGCGAGTTCCCGGCCCCCTACACGCCTCCAGCTGTCTTACCACCTGAGCTCTGTGCCAGGTGTTCCCAAGAAAGGACAAAGTATGTACACACACACACACAAACCCCTTCATGGGTAAACAGAAGTGGTCACTATGTGCCCAGAACTCCACCAAGCCCTGTCAACTGTTAGCTCTAACGCCAACCACCAGCAGGTGCTGGTGGTGAATAGAATTACCAACACCTTGCTGAGAAAGCTGAGTGGCTGTTTCTGAGCCTGTCTCTACCCACACAGCCAGAGCTGTTGGGAGTGTTTTATACTCTACATGGTGCTCTGGGTGTCTTTGCATGCCTGGTGATTTTGTACAGTATGCTTAAAAAACAAAAGAACAAAAAGAAAATCCACACACCCATAGTAGAAATTTCAAACTTGTTCAGTAAATAGACGGAAAAAAAGAAAAAAAAGTTCAAACTCCTTGAAAAACTGTCCCAGCATCTGTTAGAGTGCATTCACCCATCTTTAGGCAGATTCCAGGGATGGATCAATACCCACATGGTTTGTGTGTGTGTGTGTGTGTGCGCGCGCGCGCGCTTGCGTGCGCTTGCGTGTATCCCTCTCAGCGACAAACCAACCCCTAAGTCAGATTGGAAGGGTGATTGTGGAAGACAGAACCTGTGTCCTGTCACACACCAGAGACGATGTCACAGGACACTATCTTAGAAAACATCGTCCACTTTGCTACTGTCCAGCTATTTCCTAACATCATTTTTTCTCTTTTCAGTTCTTTCATTTTCTTTGTTGTTCTTTTGTTTCTGTGGTTTTCTTTGTTTTCTGAAACAAGATCTCACTTTGTAGTAGCCCAAGCTGGCCTCTGAGTCACATAACTCTTCTGCCTCAGATCACAAGTATGTACCACCATGCCTGGCTACTGTGGAAAATTTCTAATACATCAAGATCCCGGACACCCACACATTGGCTGACTAATAAAGACTTTCTATTGGCTTAAACACAGGTCTGAGCAGTCTTCTCTGGTGAATCCCCCACAACAGCTCAGTTGGTAAAAAATGCCTGCTATGGAAACTTCAGGATCAAGCTGGGTGTGGTGGTGCATGCCTTTAATCCTTGCATTTGGGTGACAGTCTGCTGGATCTCTGAGTTCCTGGCCAGCCTGGTCTAACAGAGCAAGTTCCAGGATAGCCAGAGCTACACAGAGAAACCTGGCCTGGAAAAAAAATGAACAAACAAAAAGAAAGGAAAGAAAAAGTAAGCTTAAGGACCTGAGTTTGACTCCCCATCACCCCAGAGATTGGTAAATAGCATGTGTTTGTAATCCCAGCACTATGCAGATGGAGACAAGGGGATCCTTGAAGCTCATTGGCCAGCTAGCTAAATGGAAGTCTGGCTCTCCTGAGCTCATCACTTCTGCAAAGTCCAGGTGCAGCCGGGCGGTGGTGGCACACGCCTTTAATCCCAGCATTTGGGAGGCAGAGGCAGGCGGATCTCTGTGAGTTCGAGACCAGCCTGGTCTACAAGAGCTAGTTCCAGGACAGGCTCCAAAACCACAGAGAAACCCTGTCTCGAAAAACCAAAAACAACAACAACAAAAAAAACAAAGTCCAGGTGCAGTGAGAGACCTGTGTCAAAGAATGAAATCTAGAGAGATAAAGGGAGACACATCTACCTTCAACCTGTGGCCTCCACATATATGCACTCGTGCACACACCCATCACACATACACACACACACACACACACACACACACACAGTTGAAAGCAAGCTGAGCTCCAGCCTTCATGTCTGTGTTATTGACTGTAGATACGATGTGACCAGCTGCCATGCATTCCCTGCTATGATGGGCCCTCCACTCAAACTGTGAACCACACCAAACCCTTCCTTTCTTAAAATGCATTTGTCAGGTAACTTCTCCTAGCAAGGGGAAAAGTAACGAATGCACCAGCTTCAATAATTAACAACATGGACCACATGGGGTGTTAGTGGTGTAAACCTTTAATCCCAGCAGAGGGCAGGCAGAGCTCTGTGAGTTCACAGATAACCTGGTCTGTAAGAGAGTTCCAGGGCAGCCAGTGCTGCGTCTTGAAACCCTGTCTCAACAATAATAAAATAACAATAACAGCAACTCATTGCTAATCTTTTTTTTTTTAATAACTTTTTAACATGCAGTGGTGTAAGAGTGTCAGATTCCCTGGAATTGGAGGTACAGACAGTTGTGAGCTGCCATGTGGGTGCTGAGAATTGAACCATGGTCCTTTGAAAGCCAGTCAGTGCTCTTAACTGATGACCCATCTCTCCAGACCCCATTAATCTTTTGTTGTTGTTGTTTGTTTGCTTTTATCGAGACAGAGTTTCTCTGTATAGCCTTGGCTATCGTGGATTTCACTCTATAGACCAGGCTGGCTTCAAACTCACAGAGATCCCCCTGCCTCTGCCTCCCAAGTGCTGGATTAAAGGCATGTGTCACTACCGCCTAGCCCAACTAATCTTTCTTTTTAAGAACCTTAACTGGATTATAGAATCAAACACTTCATAAAATAAAAAGTGTTCTTGTGAATCTTTTTTTGTTTTTGTTTAGCTTGGTTTTGCTTTTTTTTTGTTTTGTTTTGTGTTGGGGGATGGGGTTTTTCTGTGGCTTCCCTGGCTGTCCTGGAACTCACTCTGTAGACCAGGCTAGCTACCACACTCAGCTCTTTTTGTCAACCTTTAGCACTAACTCCTCCCTGGATTATTCTGTAAGGGAGTCATGTCATATTGTTTCGTTCACAGAGATCTCAGGAGAACAAGTCAGTCTCTTTTGCTTGGCAGGATCTTCCTCCTCGTGATGTATTTGTTGAAGAAACTGAATTGTTCATCTCATGGACTTTCTCATGCTCTTAGTTTTGGTGGCTGCATCTGTTGGCATTGTAATCCTGTTCCCTGTAAGTTAGCATTTGAATTGCTATTTTTTTTTTTTTTTTTTGGTTTTTCGAGACAGGGTTTCTCTGTAGCTTTGGAGCCTGTCCTGGAACTCCCTTTGTAGACCAGGCTGGCCTCGAACTCACAGAGATCTGCCTGCCTCTGCCTCCCGAGTGCTGGGATTAAAGGTGTGTGCCACCACCACCTGGCTGAATTGCTATTTTCTATAAACTAGTAGGTATGTGAGAGAGAGTATAGAAGACAGGCAGAGTATATTACAGAATAATATTAGGCACTGTAAATGTTTGACTGAATGTCTTTAGTGGTGAAATCTGTGAGTCAAATGTCTAAATAATATACTAAGGTTATGGGTTAGTTGATAGAGTGCCTATGTAGCATGTAGGAAGCCCTGGGTTTGGTCCCCAGTACCAATTAAATGAAGTGTAGTGGTGTTTGTCTATTATTTCAATGAAGAGAAGATAAGAAGTTCAAGATGTGTTTCTGTGTGTGTGTGTGTGTGTGTGTGTGTGTGTGTGTGAATATTGTCTTAGGGTTTCTATTGCTGTGACAAAACACCACGACCAAAAAGCAAGTTGGGGAGGAAAGGGTTTATTTGGCTTACACTTCAGCATTGCTGTCCATCACTGAAGGAAGCGAGAATGGGAAGTCAAACAGGGCAGGATCCCGGAGGCAGGGGCTGATGTAGAGGCCACGGAGGAAAGATGCTCGCTGGCTGGCTTCCCCTAGCCTGCTCAGTCCACCGTCTTATAGAACCCAGGATTACCTGTCTTGGGATGGTACCACCCACCATGGGCTGGGCCCTCCCTCAGTGATCACTAAATGAGAAAATACTTAAAGATGGATCTCATCAAGGCATTTCCTCAACTTAGGCTTCTTCCTCTCTGATGATTCTAAGTTGTGTCAAGTTGACACACAAAACCAACCAGTACAAATATATACAATGATATATATATATATATATACACACATACATATATATACATATATATATATGAGACAGGGGCTCATCTATCCTAACCTAGCTTTGAACTCCCTATGTAGCCAAGGAGATAGAAATGCATTGTTCAATATTGCCATATACAGTTCCCAAGAAACTTACGTTCTGTTATATAATGAACTACATCCATGTATTTTACATACTACATTACATTACATAAATGTACTACATAGCACATTACATACTATCCCGAGAATGAAGGGTTCAGGAGCAAGAAGCTGAGAAGGGTTGACATCAGCCTCTATAAGAGGAATCGACCTGGACACGTGGTTTCTTCAGACACTGCTGGCATTAGAGAACCTCTCCTATGGATAGTTTGTCCTCCCCTGAGTGTATGGCCCATGGGACTCACTGTCATTTGTGGATTGCAGGTAAAGGAACGTAAAACCGAAATCAGTCCCTTAAATTACAGTTGAGTGGTGTCTTAGTTAGAGTTTCTATTGACCATGGCATCTCTTATAAGGAAAACATTTAATTGAGGAGACTCACTTACAGTTTTAGAGGTTCAAATTATTATCATAGTAGTGGAGAAGATGGCAGCATGCAGGCAGACGTGGTGCTGGAGGAGTGGCTAAGAGTCCTACATCTTGCAGGCAACAGGAAGTTGACTGAGACACTAGGTATCCTGAGCATAGGAAACCTCAAAGCCTGGCCCCAACAGTGACACACTTCCCCCAATAAGGTCATACCCACTTCAACAAAGTCACACCTCCCTATGTGCCACTCCCTATGAGATAATGGCGGCCCATTACATTTAAACTACCACATGTGGGAAATAGGAAGAAATTTATTGCAGTTGGATTTCAGTCCAGGAGACAGCCCTACAATTGGAAGAGACACTCCAAGACAGAGGGAACCCCTCCTCTCCTTGGAGAGGTAACAATTCCCTCTCTGATTGGCACTGCGCTCTGTTTCAGATGATGTGGGCAATCTGGAGAGCCTGCTCAGCAGAACCAGCAGTTTTTGTGTGTGACTGTCTCCCTGTAGCAAAGGTGGCCCATTTGCTGCTCACAATGCCTGTTCCTGAAACTCTGTCTGTTCAGTTTATAGCCTTGGGCCTATAAACCAAAGGCACCTTCTCTGCTACTGCTTCTACTCAGCCTGCCTTGGATTGTTCCCAAGTGGAGAGAGAGAGAGAAAGACCTTGCTTTACATATAAGGTTGTATGCATTCTGAAGTCAGGGGTGCTGTCTGCTTCACCCCATGCACCCCGAGTAGTCCAGCACTGACACTCTAGCAGGACTAGAATAGGGGGACACGGGAGCCCCTCCCCAGGCTTTGTGAACATTTACAGACAGAGGTGTCACAACACCCTTTGTAAAGGACAAGTTCAAGCACAGTCATTGTTATGAGAGAAGGCGCTTGATAAATATTTAACAAATGATCAAACATCCAGGTGTGGTTGGTAGCACATGCCTGTAAACCCAGTCCTGGGCAGGCAGAACAGAGAGGATTGCCAGACAGTTCTAGGCCAGCATGGGCTGCAGGGTAACAGCTTTTCTTAAAAAGCCAAAGCAAAACAAACACACACACACACACACACACACACACCAAAAAAAAAAAACAAAACAAAACAAAAAAAAAAAACCAAAGGGGTTACACAAACACATGAAGAAATAAATGGTGGGAATAAGTGCAAGAAGTTTGTGGGGGCCAAGCACCAAAGGATATTTGGAAAAGGGGGGCATCTGGAGAGGGTGGCATTCGGGAGTGGGGCACGTCCTAGGAAGGGAATGTATCCTTGGTTCCTCAATGAGTGCTGTGTATCTGTGGCAACATCCTGGTTAAAGGAGACCTACAAGGAAGCTGCAAAGAGCAATGTCCAAAGGTAACTAAGTGACATTTTACAGGGATCTGCTCTTGATTCCCTCTGGGATCTGAGCCAAGATTGGCTTGGGTAACATTGTTGTCTCCTCCTCCTCTCCTCCGGACAGCCCCACGAAGCGGCCGCAGTTTTAACTGCCATTCTTGACTAATAGAAGAGGAAATGGAAACACCACAAGGTTAATTAACTTACCTGCAGGGTAGAGAGAGCCAGGACATTCAGTCCTTCCTGCCAAACTAGGCATCTGAGCTCTGACCAGCAAAGCAGAGGACACATGATGGGGCGCTTCAGAGAAAAGATCTGTGGGAAAGTCAGGGCTCGGACATTAAACTTGGTGTCAGTCAGGACCACGCCATCTTACTCAAAGTCTCCAAGTTGGTTTAATGATGCTGATTCCCAGAAAGAAAGTAGTTTGGGGCAGTGGTGGCGCGCGCCTTTAATCCCAGCACTTGGGAGGCAGAGACAGGCAGATCTCTGAGTTGAGGCCAGCCTGGTCTACAGAGTGAGTTCCAGGACAGTCAGAGCTACACAACCCTGTCTCAAGGAAAGGAAAGAAGGAAGGAAGGAAGGAAGGAAGGAAGGAAGGAAGGAAGGAAGGAAGGAAGGAAGGAAGGGAAGGAGAAGGGAGGAAGGAAGGAAGGAAGAAAGAAAAAAGAGAGAGAAAGAAAGAAAGAAAGAAAGAAAGAAAGAAAGAAAGAAAGAAAGATTTGATTTCTGAAACTTAAGTAACGGGTTTTTCTAGATTTTGCCCTCCCTGGCCTATCACCCGCGATGTTTAATAATCATCTGACATTCCTAACTCAGCAGTCTCCCATTAACTCTAGCAAAGGTCAACCTAGGCCGAAAAAGGAAACT
The DNA here is from genome assembly GCF_950005125.1 of Chionomys nivalis. NCBI lineage: Eukaryota > Metazoa > Chordata > Mammalia > Rodentia > Cricetidae > Chionomys > Chionomys nivalis. Next base: position 64,116,644 of record NC_080088.1, read on the forward strand.
TCATTCCCTTTCCTGCCCACTTCTCCTGTGCTGGCTACGGCAGTCTGTAAGCCGTCTCTGAGCTCACTGCCATCTTGAGTTAGATCTCCCCTCCTCCGCTTTTTCCAGAATTGAACCCGCACTGTGTGGAGTGGCTTCTTCCCTTGTCTGTCTAATCTTTCACTGACCTCACACCTGACATTTTCAAATCCCGATTCTGAGCTGGCAACAAACCTGGTCAGTGGGTAAAGGGATCTTCTCCACAGCCAGGCACCCTGAGTACAATCTCTGGAACCTAGTTAGGATGTAAGGAGAGAGTTGTCATCTGACCTCTAGACACAGAGAGACACAATAATACTAAGTAGAAACTTTATAAGCCCACTTCTGGGGTCAGTGAGATGGCTCAGCAGTAAAGGTGCTTGCTGTCAAAGCTGATGTCCTGAAGGCCATCTGCAGCGCACCTGTGGCGGTGGAAGAAGGAAGGATTTTTTTTTTTTGTTTTTTTGTTTTTTGAGACACGGTTTCCTTACATAGCCCAGGCTGTCCTAGAACTAGTTCTGTAGACTAGGCTAGTCTCGAACTCACAGAGCTCCGCCTGACTCCAACCAATCGCTACTGAACTGACACCTCCACAATTGTGAGTCAAAGTGAACCTTTTCTATCCATGAGCTGACTTATCTCAAGTGCATTTGTGGTGAAGGAAAGCGGAGCATCACAGCTCATTTCGCTCCTGGGGAGTTCTGGGAGTGCTGGCACTAAAGATGTATGCCACCAGCACCGCGCAGAAGGAGGGATTTGATTCCCACAAACTATCATCTGACCTCCACACAGGCCCATGTGTGCATGCATACACACACACACACACAATTAATTAATATAATTAAAATCTCAATTCAGCTTTGTGCTTGCTTTGTGGTCTTAGACATATTACTTAACTACTCTGTGCCCCCATTCTTCATTTACAACAGGGGCGGGAAAGGCTTATCGAACTTTCAGAGGGGTGAATGAGATGTGTTTCTCAGCTTTCCTTCACCATAAAAACACTTGCAATAGCTTACAGATAGAAAAGGTTCATTCTGTTTCACAATTTTAGAGGTGTTGGTTCAGTAGCGATTGGCCCCAGTGCTTTGGGTTCGTGGGAACTCCCTAAGGGGGAGCACAGACAGTACAAACCACTCATCTCAAGGAAGAGGCCCACTGTCCCCTTAAGTGACTAGTGGACCTCCCTCTAGGCCTCACCTCGAGAGGATTCTACCACTCCCTGTTGTATACTGGCCTTTAACGCTTGGACCTTGGGAGACATTATCCAAACCGCATGGAATGAGATAACATACAAGGAATCCTTCGACTTCCGAGGGCCATATAATGATGTGGCAACAGCTCCCACAAACACTATGTTAGCTGTCTCCCAGACTGGAAAGAGGGCAGAGGCAGGAAGACCAGCAGAAGGCAGGGACAAAATCAGTATGACACTTAACTCATGTGCACCCACACATAAACGCTCACCCCGAGAATAATTTATCATGCCTCTTAGATCCCCAGTCTTCCTAAGTAATAAAGGCTTTGGATGGAAGCATGAAAAGCTAGGAGAGCTCCACTTTGGGCGGAGTGTGGTGGCACACACATTGTCATTCTAGCCCTCAGGAAGCGAAGGTAGGAAATTCAGGAAGTCAAGGCTAGCCTCTGCTACACAGTAAGTGCCAGGTCAGCCTAGACAACATGAGAACCCACCACAAAAACAGCAGAAGCTAACAGCTGGCTAAAGTTAGCTAACAACAACCACTGTGGGAGGCCTTACCACGCTGGGCAAGCGTGAGTAGAGAGGAAGTTAAGAGAAACACAATGACTCTGAACTCGATTTTGTTTCTTTGGGGACCCTGTGTTCTGTCACCAGCTTCCCAGGTTGTATTGGCCAAAGCATTGTCTCTTACCTGGACCTCAGTTTCCCCATGAGTCCAATGAAGCATCTTACATTTGATGTTCTCTCCCAAGCAAATGTTCTCCAGTTTCACATGGGGTACTTTAGCCCCCCTCTCCCGCCACACACACACACACACACACACACGCACACGCACACACACACACACAGCACAAAGGACCACACTGAGGTTTGGTTCTTTTCTTTCTTTGAAGGAGAAGGGGACTGACCTTGCTATGATTCCCAAATTGGCCTCAAATTCCTGGGCTCATGTATAATCCTCCTGCTTCAGCCTCCCAAGTACTGGCATTACTATAGCACACCACAGTGCCTCTTGGGGATTATTTTTGAAATATGGGGTGGGCAGTGGACAGAGGCAGCTACATAAAAGAGATCCCCCATCCTTTTCATGTTCCCTTCCATGTGGTGCCTCGTTCTGTGAAGCAGCGCCCTCCGCAAGGTGCTCTCAAGAGCCTTTCCCATGGAACTACCCCCTCTCAGGAAACTCTGGGAACTGAAACCATTAGAACATCCAGTGTGGTGGTGTTTGACTTGGCCTGGCTGCCTTCCACTCGACTGGTTCCTGCTCAAGCTTTGTCTTTTCACCACATCCTGGAAGAAAGGGAAGGTCCTTCTGAAAGTTCACTGCCCTTAACGCTGGCACCAGAGACGCAGTAACAGTGAAACCAGAACCTTGGCGACCACAGCCTAGCAGAGCCCATGTTTACCAAAGGGTGGTGCTAGTCAGGGGTGGGGGTGTGGGGGAGGCAGGTGCAGAGAGCCTCCTCCATAGAAACCTGAGGGAGAACGGGCAGGCACTCCCATGAGAAGTGCTGTGGTTTGAAGTAGGACAGGGTAAGAAAGGGGCCGTATTGGGATCCTGCAATTCCAGAACAGGGAAGGCTGAGGAAAGAGGATCATGCATTTGAGGCAAAATTGGCTTATATGGTGAAACCCTGTCTCAAAATACATATGTGTACATATATGTTAAATACATCAGAATTATGAAAACAGGTATAAACATTGCATATGTTGCTGTAAGCCAATCAACTGAGAGGAAAGCAAATGCCTGAGAAGACCCCGTTTTTCAGACAGAAAGCCAGTTAAACACGTAGCTGAATGGTACTGCAGAGACAAGACACCTTTTACTCCTCTGTGCTCATACCACCCTTTTCAAGTCACCAAAATACTGAAGAATCAAAAACTTGTACTAGACAAATCCTATGAGCCAAGCTATCGCTATCCTCACCAGATCATCTGTGCCTGCAAAAGATCATCACAACTGGGCTCACTGACCATCGATCCTCCTTCCTAGAAGGAGGGGGAGTCTGAGGCAGTGGGACCCTCACCTGAGTGGCCAGCCCCATCTCCCAATCAGTCACATACATTCTGCCCTAATTGCACATGGCCAAAGGGAGGGGCTGGAGCAGAGGTTCTCAACTTGTGTGGCGTGACCCCTTTGGGGTCGTATATTGAATATCCCACATAGCAGATCTTTACATTACAATTCATAACAGTAGCTAAAGTACAGTTATGAAGCAGCAATGAATAATTTTATGGTTGGGGGCCACATGAGGAGCTGGGTTAAAGGGTCGAAGCATTAGGAAGGTTGAGAACCACTGGACTGTGTACAGATACACAGTCTGGGAAGGACTGCAGAAGAGGCCTCCATCTGTGTAGCCATTCAGTCATCATCGATGCTGGGGGCAGACCTTCCAGGGTGACTGCTTTAAGTCCTTTCATTCTCCTGGCCACCTCACTCATCGCTCTGTAAGGGAGCCTAATGAACTCACTGGTTTCCCAGGTGAACTTTGGTGGAATTGTCCCTCTGTTTGTTAGTGGGACCTTAGGGACTGGGGTCGGTGTTGTTTACATCTCCACCAAGGAAGGAATTTGAACAAGACTAACTCTAATATGTAGTTATTGGTAGCATTTGTTATTACACTTATTTATTTTGCATGCAGTGCTCAGCTGTATGCAATTGAGTCAGAAGACAACTTGCAGGAGTCAGTTCTCTCCACCATGTGGGTTCTAGGTATTGAGCTCAGGTCATCAGTCTTGGCAGCAAGCTCCTTCACCAGCTTAGCTATTCTGCCCAACTCAGTTGTTACTTTAAAAACTCTATTTGGGACAGGGATGTAGCTCAGTTGCTAGAGTGCTTACCTAGCATGCACAAAGCCCTGAGTTTGGTACCCAACCAGGACTCTGAAGGTAGAAGCAGGTGAATCAGGAGTTTATGGTCACCTTCAGCTTTCTGTCACAAATTATAGACTGGTCTGGGTTACATGAGACCTAATTTCCAAAAATAACGGGGGATGGAGAGATGGTTCAGTGTGAGTGGTTAAGAGAACTTAATCTTCGTCCCAAATGCCCAACACCCTCATCAGATGGCCCACAATATCTGTAATCCCAGTTCCAAGGGATCTCATGCCCTTTGGCCTCCACCAGCAGCTGCACACAAGTGGTGCACACAAAGGCACACCCACATGCACATAGAAATAAATAATGAGGTTGTGTTAGTCAAGGTTCTCTAGAGGAACAGAACGTAGAGAATTAATCTATATATAGAAAGGGGATTTATGGCCAGGTGGCAGCAGCACATGCCTTTAATCCCAGCACTTGAGAGGCAGAGGCAGGTAGATCTCTCTGAGTTTAAGGCCAACCCAGTCTACAGAGTGAGTTCCAGGATAGCCAGGTCTATACAGAGACACCCTGTCTTGAGAAACCAAAAACACGGGGGAGGTTGTTAGAATAATTTCCAGGCTGTGGTCCAGCTAGTCTGACAATGTCTGTCTGTCAATGGAAGGGCCAAGAATCCAGCTGTTTTTCAGTCCATGAGGCTGTTGGGTGTCTCAACTAGTCTTCAGTATATACCAGAATCCTGAAGAATTAGACTCTAATGCCAGCGAAAAAACGGACTTGGTAGAGCGAGAGCACGCAGGCAAAGAGAGCAAGCTTCCTTCTTCCGTGTCCTTTATTTAGGCAGACTTCGGAAGTCGTGGCCCAGATTAAAGATGGATCTTTCCACTTCCAAAGATCCAGATTATAAATCGGCCTTTCCGCTACAGATGTTTTAATTAAGAAAAAAAATCACTCACAGGTGTACTCACCCACTTGGGATTTAGTTAATTTCAGATAAAGTTGACAATCAAGAATAGCCACCACAGTGGTCTTAACAAAGTAGTAACAACAACAACAACAACAACAACATTCCAAGATGGATCAGGAGCTTAAGTACTGGCAGCAGGAGTCTGGTGACCCAAGTTTGATCCCTGGAATCCACACAGAAGAAGGAGAGAACTGACTCAACAAAGTTGTCCTCTGCCCTCTCCATGCACATTAAGGTCCATGTGTATCTACATACATAATAATGATAATAGTATTAATAATGATGATGATAATAATTTTTAAAACATAAACAATAAAAATCTTATTTTCTTTAAATTTATTTTATTTTTTATTTAAAAAAAACCAAACTATCTTTTTCATTATGCATACTAGTCCAAGTTCTCACTCCCTCCCCTCCTCCCATTCCCTCCACATACTCTCCCACGCCACCCCCATCCAATCCTCAGAGAGGGTAAGGCACATTGCTTTGAGGAAGGTCCAAGGTCCTCCCTACTATATCTAGGCTTAGCAAGGTATCATACAAAGAGAATAGGTTCTCAAAAAGCCAGTATAAGCAGTAAGGATAAATCCTGGTGCCACTGCCAGTGGCCCCTCAGTCTGCCGCAGCCATGCAACTGTCACCCACATTCAGAGGGACTAGTTTGGTCCTATGCTTATTCCTTCCCAATCTGGCTGAAATTGGTGAGCTCCCATTAGCTCAGGTAGGCTGTTTCAGTGAGTGTACTCATCATGGTCTTGACCTCCTTGCTCATATTCTCACTCCTCCCACTCTTCAGCTGGACTTTGGGAGCTCAGGCCAGTGCTCCGATGTGTGTCTCTGCCTCAGTTTCCATCAACTGCTGGATGAAGGTTCTATGGTGATAGTTAAGATATTCATCAGTCTGACTACAAGGCAAGTCAAGATTGGGCCCCTCTCCTCTGTTGCTTAGGGTCTTAGCTGGGGTCATCCTTGTGGATTCCTGGGAATTTTTCTACAACTAGGTTTCTCGCTAACCCTATAATGGCTCCCTCAATCAAGACATCTCTTCACCTTATTACTTAGCTTCTCTAGGACCAATATCCTTTGTTTATAGCTAGTGTCCACTTATGAGTGAGTACATAACCATATTTATCTTTTTGGGTCTGGGTTACCTCACTCAGGATAGTGTTTTCTAATTCCATCCATTTGCATGCAAAATTCAAGATGTCAATGTTTTTTTACTTCTGAGTAGTACTCTAATGAGTAAATGTGCCACATTTTCGTTATCCATTCTTCAGTTGAGGGGGAGGCATCTAGGCTGTTTGTAGGTTCTGGCTATTACAGATGATGTTGCTATGAACTTAGCTGAACAAATGCCTTTGTAGTATGATTGAGCATCTTATGCCCAAGCGTGGTTATTGCTGGATCCTGAGGTAGATTGATTCCCAATTTTCTGAGAAACCACCATACTGATTTCCAAAGTGGTTGTACAAGTTTGCATTCCCCAGCAATGGATGAGTGTTCCCCTTACTTCGTATCCTCTCCAGCAAAGGCTATCATTGGTGTTTTTGATCTCAGCCATTCTGACAGGTGTAAGATGGTATCTCAGAGTGGTTTTGATTTTCATTTCCCTAATAGTTAAGGATGTTAAACATTTCCTTAAGTATCTTTTGGCCTTTTGAGATTCTTCTGTTGAGAATTCTCTGTTTAGTTCAGTATCCCATTTTTTAATTGGGCTATTTAGAATTTTAATCTCTAATTTCTTGGGCATTAATCTTCTTTGGAGATCAGTCCTTTGATGGATGTGGGGTTGGTAAAGATCTTTTCCCATTCAGTAGGCTGCCTTTTTGTCTTATTGACTGTGTCCTTTACTTTACAGGAGGTCCCATTTACTTGTTGTTGTTCTCAGTGTCTGTGCTACTGGGGTTATATTTAGGAAGTTGTCTCCTGTGCCCATGCATTAAAGACTACATCCCACTTTCTCTTCTATCAGGTTCAGTATGGTTGGATTTATATTGAGGTCTCTAATCGATTTGGACTTGAGTTTTGTGCATGGAGATAGATATGAATCTATTTTCATTCTTCTACATGTTGACATCCAGTTATGCCAGCACCATTTGTTGAAGATGCTTTCTTTTTTCCATTGTATAATTTTAGCTTCTTTGTCAAAAATCAGGTGTTCATAGGTGTGTGGATTAATATCCGGGTCTTTGATTCAATTCCATCGGTCAACCTTTCTGTTTTTATGCCAATACCAAGCTGTTTTCATTACTGTAGCTCTGTAATAGAGGTTGATGTCAGGGATGGTGATGCCTCCAGAAGTTCCTTTATTGTACAGGATTGTTTTGGCTATTCTAGGTGTTTTCTTTTTACATATCAGACTTTTTTTTAACAAAATGAATCTGGAGAATGTATGTGCATATCTATTTATATTGCTTTGAAGAATCAAACAAACGGCATAAATAATATGGATATATTATAGTTCCTCTACAACTCTATTCCTATAGACCTCTGAATAATTTGGAAAACAAGATATGTACTTTGTTTTAGTTGAAAGTTATTTAATACATGTTTAAAAATTATTTTAATTTTTCAAAGATTTGTCAGATTTTTTAGCAAAATAAATCTGGAGAATATATTGCATATCTATTTCTGTGTCTTTGGAGAATTAAACAACTGCACAAATCATGTGTATGTGTCACAGCTCCTTTACAACTTTTTTTGCTTAAGCCGGGCAGTGGTGGTGCATGCCTTTAATCCCAGCACTCGGGAGGCAGAGGCAGGTGGATCTCTGTGAGTTCAAGGCCAGCCTGGTCTACAAGAGCAAGTTCCAGGACAAGTCCCAAAGCTACAGAGAAATCCTGTCTCAAAAAACCAAAACCAAATAAACAAACAACTTTTTTGCTCTAGACCTCTGAATATTTTGGAAAACAAGCTACATACTTTGTTTTAATTAAAGGTTATCTAAATACATGTTCAAAAATTAATAAGATAGTATTTCAGAGTTGTTTTGATTTGCGTTTCCCTGATGGCTAAGGATGCTGAACATTTCCTTAAGTATCTTCTGACCATTTGAGATTCTTCTGTTGAGAATTCTCTGTTTAGGTCTGTATCCCATTTTTTAATTGGGTTATTTAGAAGTCTGATGTGTAATTTCTTGACCTCTTTATATATTTTGGAGATCAGTTCTTTGTCTGATGTGGAGTTTCTTTTTTTTTCTTTTTTTCTTTTTTTTTTTTTGGTTTTTCGAGACAGGGTTTCTCTGTGGTTTTTTGGAGCCTGTCCTGGAACTAGCTCTTGTAGACCAGGCTGGTCTCGAACTCACAGAGATCCGCCTGCCTCTGCCTCCCAAGTGCTGGGTGGAGTTTCTTTAAAATTTTTTGTTTATTATTATTTGGGAAAGGAGATTCATTGGAATCACAAAATTGCCCACTATGCCCAGTTCCTGTCTGTGTTTCATTTGCAGAGCATGTCCTGGGAGCAGCTGATGAGTCTGGCACTCAAATCCTCGAGCACTTGAAAAGACTTAGTGAAGCCAAGCAGTGGTGGTGCACGCCTTTAATCCCAGCACTTGGGAAGCAGAGGCAGGCAGATCTCTGTAAATTCGAGGCCAGCCTGGTCTACAAGAGCTAGTTCCAGGACAGGCTCCAAAGCCACAGAGAAACCCTGTCTTGAAAAGAAAGAAAGAAAGAAAGAAAGAAAGAAAGAAAGAAAGAAAGAAAGAAAGAAAGAAAGAAAGAAAGAAAGAAAGAAACCTAGCACAGAGGGAAGTATAGGGAGAATGGACACAAGAGCACCCAGTGTTCACAGATGCAGGTAGTAGGTTCCTGGGGACACTGGGGTCACTGGAGACACTGGGGTCACTGGAGATGTTGGAGACACTGGGGGTCACTGGACACACTGGGGTCACTGGAGACACTGGGGTCACTGGAGACACGGGAGACACTGGAGACGCTGGAGACACTGGAGACGCTGGAGACATGGGAGACATGGGAGACATGGGAGAGGCTAGAGATCTGGAAACACTGGAGATGCTGGAGACCCAGAAACAAGGTGCGGCCTCCAGGGAGGGTGATCTGGGATGAAAGCAGAGCAACAAGTTTGTCTGTCCTACTGTTTCTTCTTTTATAAATTTATTTTTATTTATTTATTTTTGGTTTTTTGAAACTGTGTCTCACTATGTAGCTCTGCCTATCCTGGAACTCACTTTGTAGACCAGGCTTTCCTCAAATTCACAGAGATCTTCTTGCCTCTGCCTCCTGAGTGCTGGAATTAAAGGTGTGCGCCATCACCTCCGGCTTCCTCCTCTTCTTTTTTTCATTTATTTTTTAATTTTATGTAAACTGATGTTTTGCCTCCATGTATGTCTGTGTGAAGGTGTTGGATCCCTGGAACTGGAGTTACAAACCGTTGTAAGCTGCCATGTTTGTGAACTGCCTTGTGGGTGCTGGGAATTGAACCCAGGTTCCCTGGAAGAGCAGCAGTGCTCTTAACCACTGAGCCAGGTCTCCAGCCCTCCCTTCTGCTTCTTAAGGACATAAGGTAGAAGGGCACTGGGGCAGAGTGAACTCTTTTTGTTTTTGTTTGTTTGGTTGGTTGGTTGGTAGGTTGGTTTTTCGAGACCGGGTGTCTCTGTGGCTTTTGAAGCCTGTCCTAGAACTTACTCTATAGAACAGGCTGGCCTCAAACTCACAGAGATCTGCCTGTCTCTGCCTCCCTAGTGTTGGGATTAAAGGCATGCACCACCCCCGCTCAGCCAGAGGGTACTCTTACTCACATTCACTCATTCCCATTTACAGGTACCCACTCTACCTCATGCCACAGAACCCTGGCACAGAGAGCACAAAGGAGTAGGTGGAGACCAACGATTCGCCCTGGGGAAGACCAGCTGTGTCTATGTGAGGTCTCTCGTGATTTGGATGGGAGCCGAAGGCTTCTGTGTTGAACACTTGGTTGCCAGGGTAATGTTCAGAGATGGACTTAATAGAAGTCATGTGACCATGAGGGCTCCAACCTAAGCAAGGGTTCTCCACTACTGGATTTGATGGTACTGTTGACAAGTGATGGAACCTAAAAAGTAGGGTGTGGTTGGAGGAACTGGGCTACTGAGGTGTGCTTGAAAGGCAAATCTCTTCCCAGGCCCCCACAATGGGTAAAATGACCACGAACCAATTCGTTTGAAGCTGTGAGCCACAACAACTCTCCTTTGTTTTTCTCAAGTATTTTGTTAGATCAACTTTAATCCAGACCTTGAGGCTGGCTAACGCACACTTTTTTTTTTTTTTGGTTTTTCGAGGCAAGGTTTCTCTGTAGCTTTGGTACCTGTCCCGGAACTAGCTCTTGTAGACCAGGCTGGCCTTGGACTCCCAGAGATCCACCTGCCTCTGCCTCCAGAGTGCTGGGATTAGGCAGGCACGCACACTTTTAATATAGACCTTGAGGCTGGAAGACACAACTTTAATCTGGGCCACGCCTTTTGTTGGATATCTACATAAAGACAATGGAAGAAGGAAGGGGGTGTTCTTCGACTGTTTGCCCTCATCTCTGTCAGTAAATTCATTCTTTCTCTGAGATCCCCGAAGATCAGCTGAGAAACCCAGTCTTGTGGGACTGAGCAGCTACTGGATTCTTGGACTTTGCTTTCATAACCAGCCGCTGTAGGACTGCAGCCTGTAAGTCATTCCAATAGATGCATAAATATGTATATATATCTGTAAGGTTCTGTGACTCTAGAGAACCCTTACTAATACAATGTGTGTCTGCATTGCTTGGAATTTAGCTCAGTAGGAGAATACCTGTCTACCAACTCTATGCAAACCCTGACTTCCATTCCCAGTACAAAAGAAAGAGAAGGGTATCAGGGACTCCCCAACCTTTTCTTCCTTTTGTCTGTGACAATCCAGTGATATTTGAGCGGGGGATTGATTTGTCATCATAAATGAAATGACCAATAATGATTCATGTAAACCTACACCAATAAAAAGGAGCATGCAGGAGAAGCCTTTTGTGACTTGAGAACCTTCCTTGCCCCAGGTGTGTAGCATGTGTTGAGAAGGAAGCACACATTTCTTTGGGACTTTCAGATTCCCTTGCCAGGCAGTCTTACCTATTTAATGTGCAGCTTCAGGCCAAAGGGAGACAATACACACCCATTTACAAGGGGAGAGCACTGCCCAAACAGTGTTCGTCCCAAGATTTCCTCTCTGAGGGTCAGTCTAGGTTTCTGGGGAGACTGAGCAGTAGCTGAGAACACATCACCTCCATGACTGCCAGCTCACAGGCTCTTTCCCAGTTTAAAACCCTGCGCAGTTCATGGTGGTCACGTTTGATCCCAGTGCTTGCTTGCGGGAGGGTAGGGGGAGAGGCAGGCAGATCTCTGTGATTTCAAGGCTAGCCTGGTCTACAAGCTAAGTTCTCGGTTAGCCAGAGCTACAGAATGTTTGTTTGTGGACCCGAGCATCCCAAGGTAGGCTCAGCGCAGCTCTATTGACACATTCAGAACTAGAAAAACCGCTGTGCCTGAAGCAGAAATGGGGATCTTGGCAAAAACACAGCTGCGAGTTAGCTTGTCTGTGGACATCCTATATCACACACTGGCTTTTCTGCTTTGCTTCTCTCTGAAGGTTTAGCTTTCAGGCTTTAAACTTAATCCCAGCAGACCTGAATTGATGTCTCTTAATTATGTCTGTGATGTAGTAAATCAATATCCTATTAGGAAGTTATCCAAGTATTAAAAATCTAGGAAATTATTACAAGAAAATTGCAACATGTAAGCCCTCACATGGGTTGAGAAACTGTTAATCTTTGTTGGGTTTTGAGCAGTGCTAGCTGGCATTCCACAAGCAGGACTGGGCTTTTGGTCCTACGTTCATTTGTGTGGGGTCTCAAGTATCCTACAAATGTCTCAAACTAGAAACATTGAGGAGGTTGACCTTGACCTTCAATCTTCCTGCCTCCACCTCCAAGGGATGGTAGCTATGTAATAATAACACTCAGTTTATGCAGTGCTAGGATTGAACCCAGGGCTCCTTCGTTCTGCAAATGCTATACTAACAATCTCTTGACCCTGGACTAGGTTTGTTTTTGAGCCTTTCTGAATTAGATCATTTCCCAGGCTGCTTTCAGCTTTAAGGCTCTATGCCTTTAAGCAACTATCAGCAACACGTGATTTGAATAGCAGGTAAATAAAGGGCCCTTAGGCTTTCTGGAGTCCCTGGACCTCTTTGTAATAGGTCTGAACTGGTGTAGTGGTTGAGCCTGTAGTCCTTGGGATGCTGGGGCAAGCACACATCCTGATGCAATTCCTGCTTGCGTACCTCCCACCTACGTGTGATCAGGCACATCTGTTGCTGTAGGGTCAACTGAACTCGGTTAGAGAAGTGAAAACATGAGGCTTGTTATCTTACCTGAACAGCTTCCAGCAACTCAGGAGGTATCTGTCCTTGGATGAGGGACTTAACTGTTAGAGGCATTTTTTGTTTGTTTGTTTGGTTTTTTCGAGGGGAAGTTTTGATTCTAGGATTTCTTAGGCACAGTCATTAAAACTTAAAACACAGCTTTGGCTCTCACAGTCCCCACATCTCTAGGTGAGCCTGAATCCTCTTCTGGCCTCCGCAGGCACCAGGCACACATGACGTGCACAGACCCGCAGATAGCTCGAAGTGTGGAGGGGGGGAAGTGCACAGGATGGTGAGGTCTCTGTGACCACCAAGGTCAGTGGAGTGTCATATACTGGAGATGAGGCAGTTTGGTTCAACACCAGGACCCCTAGTAGTTTATTTTAGGTATATGTAGGCACAGCATAAATTGGAAAAAAGTTTCCTGGTGATAATTTCCTGGCAATGATGCCACTTGCACAGGGAAGCTTAAAACACGACTATGTCTAAACTCTTGTACATGGAAAGTACAAGTGACATTTTTCAGATTCTATAGATTAACTGAGGAAACAGACTCAAGATAAACAAGTTCATGATGGTCTGGGGGAGAATAGTGCTGTAGACAGAGACAAGCAAGTTCAAGATAAGAGTCTATTGGAGTTGAGCCGGTAGGTGTTGCCTGGTCACCCAGATAGTGAAAAGGTCACCTGGCTATTAGCCCCATGCATTCCCACACTTTTGGGCAGAAAACAGGTTATACATCCTCTGTTTGAAGAGACAATCCTGTGTATTTAACATTCCTGGTTTCCCTAATGCTTTTCTGTGAGCACAAGGACCTACTTGCCTCCTACAGGACTGGTGTACACATATTTAATGCTAACACTTGGAAAGCAGAAGCAGGCAGATCTCTTTGAGTTCAAGGCCAGCCTGGTTCACATTCAAATTTTGCTGAAGGTCTTTGGAACTTAAGGTGTCCTTCCCACTGTAAATGATATTGAAACGATGGTGTTTGTGTAAGAAACTATTTTTTTCTGTTTGGATTCTGATATAGGATAGTAACTAGGAGATATGTCTCTGAAGAGACACCATGTTCCTTAAGCTCACCTATGTGTTCTTGAACAAGGCATTCTTTTTAGTTTTTCGAGACAGGGTTTCTCTGTAGCTTTGGAGCCTGTCCTGGCACTAGCTCTTGTAGACCAGGCTGGCATCGAACTCACAGAGATCCGCCTGCCTCTGCCTCCCAAGTGCTGGGATTAAAGGCGTGTGCCACCACCGCCCGGCTTGAACAAGGCATTCTTGTTTGGATTGTTAAATCTGCAGTGCGGAAATGGTGATGCTTCCTGGGTACCTACCTTATGTTATTATCACAATTGCTTTGCACTGCTATATAACTGGGGTGAAGCGGGACCTGGTGGTATAGGTCTTTCTCCTCAGCTTTAATCCTGGGAGGCTCCAAAGTTGAAGGCTGGCCTACACAAATCATCAAGACCCTCTTTCAAAATAAAAGGTGGCAAAGGTCTAATATGGAGCTCAGCGGTGAAATGCTCGCTTAGCACGTACAAAGCCCATATATCCCACCCACAGTATTGCAAATCATCATTGTTACCACTACTGCCATCACTATCATTGTCTGGGATGGGCATTAGGGATGTGGCTCAGCGGCATAGCGCTTATCTAGTGTTCATGAGACTCTGGCTTTGGTCTCCCCAGCGTTAAAAAAAATCTAGAATCTAGAGCAGAGCAAATAAACTTTAAAAAAGAAAACTCTGTGTGTGTGTGTGTGTGTGTGTGATTGTGTGAATGTGTGTGTGTGTACACGTGCAAGTGTGCATACATTTTTTGAGTGTGGAAACCAAAGGACAACCTTTAGTGTCATTTCTCAGGTGCCATCCTGAGACATAGTTTCTCATTGGCCAGGATCTTACCAACTATGTCAGGCTGCCTGGCTAGGCAGTTCCAAGGATCCTCCAGTCTCAGTCTTCTCAGGGCCAGGATTGAAAATGCAAGACCACATCTGTCTTTTGTTTTGTTTTGTTTTTGTTTTTGAGACCGGTTTCTCTGTAGCTTTGGAACCTATTCTGTAACTAGCTCTTGTAGACCAGGCTGGCCTTGAACTCACAGAGATCCACTTGCTTCTGCCTTTGGAGTGCTGTGATTAAAGGCGTGAGCCATTATCTAGTAGAGACTTTGGAAGGGAAGAAGACACTTGTACCCCGGGCTCCAGCATGTTTATGTGTCTTCCAAGACTGCCTGTGCTGGAGTTGGCTGGCCCTCCAGCTCTCTAGTAGAGAGAAAGGAGAACAGCAAATACCAGAGATGTTTAGAGGCATTGCACTGAGCACAGCTCGAAGGTAGCCCTTGCCCACAGAGGCTACCATTATTTATCCCATGGCATAACAGTGTCTGTATTAGGAAGGAGAAGCTTAAAGTTCATTCTTGGAGGGGAAACTCCTTACCCAGAGCTCTCCGGAGAGACCTCCAGCAGGACAGTTTCAGCTGGGATTCTCCAGCCCTGTCTGCTGGGTGCTGTAAGCCAAGTTCAAGGGTATTACTTTGGCTTGCTTCCTCAGTTGGGATACTACAGTCCAGAAGTGGGAGTAGGAGCCTTTGAAGCCAAAGATATGGGTGTTTGGGAGTCACCTGATGTAGTGTGAGGATGAAACCCTCATCCTCCGGTGGAACAATAAGTGCTCTGAACGACTGAGCTGTCTGTCTTTCCGGTTCCTTTACCATCTTTTCAGTGGCTACTACCTGCTGCGTATGGTCCTGGCTGCTGGGGACTGAGTGGATAAAGTTCCCACCTCCTTGGAGGCTGTTTCCAGGGTCATATTTTATGACCTTCGACTATTATGTGCAAAGCATTCTTTTTATGCAGTGTGGGAGGTAAAAAGATGAAGACGATCTGACTTTCTTTACATTTTTCTTTTATTATTAAATTGTGTGTGCATATGATCTATGTGTAGGGGCCAAGGGAAACATCTACTCTGTGACTAAGCTGGGATTTTCAGTTGTCTCTAGCATATTAAGGCATTTTCAACATAAGATATTTCATGTTTACAACAGATTTATGTATCATTACATGCTGCGTTATAAACTCAGGAGCACCCGCACTTAAAAACAAGCCAAAAGGACTAGAAAGATGGCTTGGAGGCTGAGAACGCTTGCTGTTCTTGCACAGGACCTGGGTTCAGTTCCATGTGACAACTCACAACCATCTGGAACTTCAGTTCTGTCTGTAATTTCAGTTCCAGAAGATATGACACCTTCTCCTGGTCTCTATGGACACCTGCGTGCATGTGTTACATATTATACACACTCAGGCCTACACACCTACACATAAAGCAAAATCTTTTTTTTTTTTTTTTGAGACAGGGTTTCTCTGTAGCTTTGGAGCCTGTCCTGGAACTCCCTTTGTAGACCAGGCTGGCCTCGAATTCACAGAGATCCGCCTGCCTCTGCCTCCCAAGTGCTGGGATTAAAGGCGTGCGCCACCACCGCCCGGCCATAAAGCAAAATCTTAAAAATATAACAGCAAACTAAGGTTACTACTGTATTTAAGTTTAAAGGTAAATTTAGGACTAAGGTTTTAGCTCAGTGGGCTGAGCACTGGTCTGGCATATACTAGGCTTAACCCATAGCGCTGGGAAATAAAACTGCCTATACATTTCCTGAGCACGAAGGGCACACACTACCCTAGCACTCAGGAGGCTAAGGCAGAAGGCCATCTTGAGTTCAAGGCTAGCCTGAGATAAGAAAAGCTTGGTGATTCTTGACTGCGAGCCCAGAACCTGGAATGCAGAGATAGGAAGATTAGGAATTCAATGGTTGGAGCAACCTCGCTACATCTCGTGTTCCAGGCCAGCCTCAACATCCTCGTGAGTTTGAGGCCAAACTGAGCAAAGGGAGACCCTGCCTCTAAATAAATGAATCGATAGATAAATGGGACTTTAAAAGTGTGGTATCACATGTGTATAATCTCATCACTGGGGAGGCTAAGACAGGAAAGTCCCAAGTTGCAGTCTTACCTGGTTTATACAGTGTGACCCTGTTCCTTCCTTCCTTCCTTTCCTTTTTTTTTTTTTTTTTTTTTTTTTTAAGGCACTGTCTTTTGGCCTTTTGACCAAGATCAAATGCGAATAACAAACTTGTTCAGTTCCAAGAGGTTTCAGTTCAGTTTTCTTAGCTGTTCACATGAACTATTTTAAGTCTATCTAAGGACTATGGTGGCAAAGTCACGTGGCATGGAGTTCTCCACATTAGAGCCCTCCTGGCTTGTTTTCCTTTGGTGGCAGCTGTCGCGGAGTTTGCAGAACCTTGAGCTCTTTGGATTCTGCTTCCTCCCTCCCCTGGATTAGATGACAGGTAAAGCCAAGCTGGAGGCGTGTTTTGGACAGGCTCACTTTTGAAATGTGTAAGAAAGAAATTCTTTGGCAGTGGAGCTCCCACTCTGCAGCTGGGGCCGTCAGTATTGCCTTAACTTACTAAACTCAATGCCTTGAGGGAAAAAAAGTAAATAAGACCAAATTGCCCTCCCCTACCCCCCCCAGCAACCTACAAGGGAGCAACTGCCTTAAGCAAACAGAAGCTAACAGCCTTCTGGCTATTCAGATCTTGAGATAGTGACTTGTGGGTTACTGCACTGAGACTCTACCTGAATGTGGTATTCTGGCTTCCATCCACCCTACCTGCTATCCTTTTAGTGAACAATCTTCTTTTGGAACTAGGAACCCTAAGGGAAGCTCAGGAGACCACCCCGGAGGCTGCGCCTGTCCTGTGTTTGCTCTAGCTGCCAACTCTGAAAGTAGACCACGGGTGACTGGCGGTCCCTCAGAGGCCCATAGCAAATAGCTACAAAGGTCAGGGGAAGTTTTTAACGACTGAGTATCCAGGAGGCCAGCAAATGACAGGCTTCGAGGAGCTTCTTTGGAATGTGAAACAGGCGCTTGGAGCGGCAGCCCTGGGCACAGGATGACAGGTGTCGGGATGTCGTCCTGGTACTATGGCCCTGTGGAAGCACTGGCTTTGCCCTTCTGTGTAGAAAGCCCCTCTTTAGGCAGGGGACTCACTCAGCAGGACCGCAGATGATCACGAGAGATGTCTTGAGCTAGCTTTAGAGACCTGCTATAGTATTCCCAATAGGATAGCCTGGATGAGCAGCCTTTGAATTTTTCCTTCCCTTTCCCCACTTCATGACTGAACCTAGAGCCTCAGGCAAGATGAGCAGAGTAACTACCACTGAGCTACACCCCCTTCCCTCACCTCCAGAAAGGCTCCTGGACTCCAACTTCCGGTCCTCCTACCTCTACTAATTGTGGCGTTACAGATGTGTTTGGCACACAGGGTCTTGCTAAATTATCCGGTTGATTTTGTGTGCTTCCTTTGTGGCCCAGGTATATCTTGTATTTATACCCCCCTGCTTCAGTCTCCCAAGTGAGTGGAATTACAGGTGTGTGTTAGCAGGCCTGGCTGCGTCGTTTTAACCCGAAGATGTTGGGATTCCAAGAAGTAGGAAACACAAGTGTTCTCTCTCTCTCTCTCTCTCTTTGGATAGAGACAATTTATTAAGAATGGGAAAGATACTCCTGAGAATGGGAGCAGGCTAAGCAACTGGGGAAAGATACCGGTTCAACGCCTCAAAACACAGATTTTTATGAGATGCTTGTCAGCAAAGGTCATACCTCGTGCTCTTAAGAATGCCACTTCACTGACCAGTCACTGTACTGGCATTACTCTTGCTCGTCTCATTGGTCAGCAAAGGTAATTTCCAATCCAGTTTTACCCACGACTAACAGCTAATGAGTCACCCCACACATGGCAGGATGCCACGAACAGATGCTGCGAGCTTTCTCTGTAAAGAGCCAGAAAGTAAGTGTTTTGGCCGTGTGGCCCGTGTGGCCCTTATCACAACCCCTCACCTCTCTCGTTATAGAACAAACACTGCTACAGACAATGGAGAAGTGAGTGAGTGCGCCTGTGTTCCAGTAAACTCTAGAAAACCAGTACACTGGGTGGGGCGTCGCTCAGTGGAATAGTGGGTGTAGGCATAGAGCCGAGGGCTGGCTACTAGCAGTAGCCAAACATGAAAAAAAACCAAAGGAGAAAGGAAGACAGGAATGAAGGAAGAGAAAACCCAGGATGGGAACCAGGTAGCTAACTGACTTGGGAGCTCTAAACTTCAGGCCAGCAGTTCTCAACCTTCCTAACGCTACGCCCCTTTAATACAGCTCCTCATGTTGTGGTGACCCCCAACTGTAAAACTATTTTCATTGCTGCTTCATAACTGTCATTTTGCTACTGTTAGGAATTATAATGTAAATACCTGTGTTTTTCAATGGTCTTAGGTGACCCCTGAGAAGGGGTCATTTGACCACCAAAGGGTTCACGACCCATAGGTGGAGAACGGCTGCTCTGGAGTTTAGGATAAAGACATGGGATCTGGAGCTGAGTTCGAGTCTTGAGTCTTACTCGCTAGCTGTGTGACCTTAGAATTATGGTCTGAGGACTTGTCCCTTCACCTCTATGCTGAGTATAGGACTTGGGGAGTACTTGAAGCCTAACAGATAGTAAGTGCTAAGCATGGTTGTTAGATGATCCCGTAGAGGGGATGAGGGGGATAACACTGCATTAGCGCTGAGGCTGGGGTGCTCTGCTGACACAGAACTACTGCAAGTTCAGCTGCTTGGCGGACTGAGGCAGGAGGGTTATGAGTTCAAGGCCAGGCTGGGCAATTAAGTAAATTATTGTCAAAGTGAGAGGTCTGGTGCTTGCCTAACATGCGTGAGGCTCTAGGTTTAACTAATGATACCACCTCCTGAATAAAAATAATACAACAATTGGGATTCAAATTAAGAAATGTGTAGTTTCCAGCCAGGTAGTGGTGTCATCTGCCTTTAATCCCAGCACTTGGGAGGCAGAGGCAGGTGGATCTATGAGTTCAAGGCCAGCCTGGTCTACAAAGCTAGTGCCAGGGCAGGCTCCAAAGCTACAGAGAAACCCTGTCTTGAAACCACCATTCCCCCAACACACACACACACACACAAAAAAAAAAAAAAAAAGAAAGAAAGAAAAAGAAATGTGTGGCTAGACTTAAAGTCACTTTCTCCGTCTTTAACACAAGTGATATTTTCTTTTCTTTTAAATTCAAACGTGATCTTTCCTTGATACAAATGCAGTCACCTCATCTAGACACAAGGACAATCTGCAACAACTGAGCCAGGTGCTGCCCTTCAACCCCTCACTTGAAGCGTTGTTTGTATTCCTCTCCAGATTCACATGGGGGGGGGGGGCACAGTGTTAGAGCAGGTTTGCATGACCGGACTCAAATTGACTGCTGAATTCTTGGTAATTCTATGACCAACTTGTTAGACTCATGGTAAGTTGAAATTGAGTGTGGTGAGACCATTAATACCTCAGAACTGAAACACATAACCAAACCTGGTTTTTTACCAATGGGAAGCTAGTAGGAGGCCCCTATCAGCAAATGGCCTGTAATCCACTATATGAATAAGCAGTATGATCAAAATATGCTGTGATGTTGTTTTATTATTATTTTGCTATGCTGAGGATGAACCAGGGCCTCACATGCTAGCTAGCCAAGTACTCTAGTACTCAAAGTACTTTTGTTCAGTGTAAAATTTTTTTTAAAGATAAACAATTATATTTTTACTTACTATAAGGGGAAACTCACGCCACAAGAATGGGAAGCCCAAGTTCCACTGTGTCCCACAGGAAACACCCAGAGACAGCGAGCACCTGGTCTGCCCCAGTTTTTCTTCCTTCCTGGACTCCAGGTAGCCACTCCTTAACTAGCTCAATGTAAAATTTTTATGTTATTACATATGAGAACATATATTCATTTTGTGTGTGTGTGTGTGTGTGTGTGTGCACACCACACTGCACGTGTGGCAGTGAGAGGACAACTTTCAGGAGTTGGTTCTCTCCTTCTGCCAGGTGGGTCCTGGGGATCAAACTTGGAACCACTCACCAGCCTTGTTTGTTCATTTTACTGGTTATTATTTGGAGCAGGGCTTTGCTATATAGTCTTGGGTAGCCTGGATCTCACTGTGTAGATGAGCTTGGCCTGGAATTAAAGGTGTACACCACCACGCCTAGGTAGTCATTTCTTTGGGATAAGGCTCACTCTATAGCCAGTCTGGGTTTCCCTGAAACTTATTTTTTTTTTTTTTTTTTCGAGACAGGGTTTCTCTGTGGCTTTGGAGCCTGTCCTGGAACTAGCTCTGTAGACCAGGCTGGTCTCGAACTCACAGAGATCCACCTGCCTCTGCCTCCCAAGTGCTGGGATTAAAGGCGTGCGCCACCACCGCCCGGCTCCCTGAAACTTATTATATATCCTAACTGACATGGAATTCATGGCAATCCTCTTCCCCCAGCCTCATGGAGGACGGATTGCAGAGTGATCTACCTCACCCGGCTTAGTTTTTTTCCTTCTTATTTTCTTAGTCTTCATTCGTAATTGCTGTTTGGAGACAGAGTCAACTCTGTAGCCCATGTTGACCTCTCCTACCTTAACCTCTTGTTTGTCAGAACAAATGTGAGTTATCACACCTGTCCCAAAAAACTTATTTGCTTTTGTGGAGGCTGCAGAGGGAATACAAAGAGTGCTGGACTTAGTCAGAAGGACTCACGCTAATTAACCCCTCCTGTGATCTTCAGTTTTCTTCCCTATAAAATGGCATTTGAGTCTAGCATGGTGTTACACACCTGTGATCTCAGAACTTAGTGATAGAGGCAGGAGGATCAGAGTTCAAGGCCAGCCTGGGCTATAAGGGAACCTGTTTCCAAAACCAACCAAACAAATCAACACATAAAGCAGGAATCATTCCATTGTTAGCAGGTCATGGCAAGTCTGAAAACGAGTGGGTCTGTCATCCATTGGCCTGTCACTCACTCAGCAGCATTCTGGCCCAGTGCTCTGAAAGAAGGAAGGTTCTAGCAGCGGGTAAGCAGGTCTTGTTCACGAGGCAGCTGAAGTCTGGGTGCTTGAGCAGACACTCTGCATGCCAGAGGATGAGCACTGTGGCCTTGCTTGGTCTTGGCTATCAGAAGTTTGGCTCTAGAGGGGTCTGAATGCTGCACATTATGTTTATGGGCTCTGTGGTCTTGAGGGAGTTATTTATATATATTCCTAGTCTATAAAATGAGATTTGAAGATTCTTCAGTATTATCTATAAACAGACGTACCAAAAAAAAAAAAATATGATTGAGCCAAGCGGTGGTGGCACACACCTTTAATCCCAGCACTCGGGAGGCAGAGGCAGGCAGATCTCTGTGAGTTTGAGGCCAGCCTGGTCTACAAGAGCTAGTTCCGGGACGGGCACCAAAGCTACAGAGAAACCCTGTCTCGAAAAACAAACAAACAAACAAACAAACAAACAAACAATATATATATATATATACAGACGTAACAACAGTCTATAATTCCTAATACTATTATAAATATTGGATATAATAATACATTACACTATTTAGAAGCCTAGCAGCTAGAACACGAATAAATCAAGTATGGGGAGACACAGACCTGCGTGTTAAGCAGTTGGAACACAGAGGCAGGAGGACCAAGAGTCCAAGGACAGCCTCAGCTATCTGGTGAGACTGAGTATTTTACCTCACACAAACAAAAAGAAAACCCCAAACCGAGAATGAGTAAGAAAAATAAGAAGAAACACAGAAATTCATGAGTAAACGCAGAGGAATGGGATATCAACACTAAACAGATCCAGGATTGTAAATGTAGTGATGCTCCCAAGAGGGAGGAGTTCGTGGGTGTATGCATGCCGTTGTCCACCTGTGAAGATCAAAGGACGACTCATGGGAGTCTGTAATCTCTTCACCATGTGAGTCCCAGGGATCAGATTTAGGTCACCAGGCTTGGCCTCGAGCATCTTTACTCCCTGATCTGTCTCACTGAGCCTGTTTTTTTTTTTTTTCTTTCAAGACAGGGTTTCTCTGTGGTTTTGGAGCCTGTCCTGGAACTAGCTCTGGTAGACCAGGCTGGTCTCGAACTCACAGAGATCCACCTGCCTCTGCCTCCCGAGTGCTGGGATTAAAGGCGTGCGCCACCACTGCCAGGCCTGGTTTTGGTTTTTTGAGACAAGTTCTCAGTATAGATCCCAGGATGGTCTGGCATTTAGGATCTTCTTGCCTGCATTTCCCAGGCACTAGGAATACATGTCTGCCTGCCTGCCTTCCTTCCTTCCTTCCTTCCTTCCTTCCTTCCTTCCTTCCTTCCTTCTTCCTTCCATCCCTCTCTCCTTCCATCTCCCCTCATTCCCATGTAAGCAAGACTGGCCTTGAACTACATATAGGTCTTTCAGATTCAACAACCCCAGTACTGCGATTAGAGGTGAGGGCCACCATACTCAGCTACACCTGCCTTTCATTTCTTTGTTGTTGTTGTTGTTGTTAGTTTGCTTGTTTTAGTACAGAGTATAATACAGCTGAGTCTGACCTCGGCCTCAAATTCACTATGTAGCCAAGGCTGGCCTCAAACTTCTGATCTTCATGCCAGGATTATAGGAGTATGCCAGAACACCCAGTTGTCACTTGAGAAAAAAATTTAAAACTACATCTTAATGTGGTTAATATACTATGTGTGTTTATGTGAGCTGGGGGAGGGGCATACTGTGGAGGCCAGCAGACTGGTGTGTGGACTCTATTCTCTCCTTCTACTTTTAAGATGCATTCCTGGGATGGAATCTGCATTGCCAGGTTCTACAGCAGGTGTCTTTCTTTACCTGCTGAGCCAGCTCACCAGCCCTCATCTTCCCTTTCAACGCCTCTTCTTGAAAGACACTGGAACCACAAATGGATCTATCTTCACTTTCTTTTGTTTCTGTTAGTGCTGGGAATTGAACCTAGGGCCTTGTGGATGCTCTGCAAGTGCCTTGCCACTAAACTACAGCCCTAGTCTACGGTTCCCATCTTCCCGGAGGTCAGAGTTTAACAGGACAGACAGATTTAAATAAACGCGTGCTGGTAAGTAAGACTGTGAGGATGGTTATAGAGGGGGCAAAGGAGATGGAGGCAAACAAAGGGCCAGGAGGGGCTGGCACTTTCTCGGGATCTGATGCCTGAGTGTCTAAGCCCAGAGACGAGGTCGTAAGAGTTAGCTCACAAAAGGAGAAAAGGGAAGGGAGAGAGAGAGGAGGTTGTGCAAAGACTCTGAGGCAGGAAAGAGCTTGGTGTGCATGAGGAACTGAGAGAGGACCATGTGATAAGGATGAGGAAGGTGGACAGGGGACTCAGGGTGAGGATGGCCCAGTGCCAGCGAATGGGGAAAGGCCTGGACTTTGTAGGCCACCGAAATTTCCGCTTTATTCTCAGGGAAACGGGCAGCCATTAAAAGCTGTCTTCGGCAGCGATGCTCCCACGCATGCGCAGGATGTGAGATGGATTGCAAGTGGCAAGGGTGACGATGGAGAAATCAGCTCTGGAGCAACTGCAAGTTCCACTTGAGGGGTGGGGGTGACTGGGATTGTTATGGTGGTAACGGACGTGGAGACATGTGGACAGATTTGGAACGGCATATTAGATCTGCAGTGGCTCGTGAAAGAGTAGGAAATAAAAAGGACAGTGACCAAAAGGAAATGAAATCAGTCCCACGACTGGGATGCCTGTACTCTCACATTCAATGAGAGTCACAACAGCCAAGATACAGACTCAACCGAGGTGTCCTTTGACAGTAGTAGATAAGAAAAGTGTAGTACGTTAGTCAGCCTGATGGTACATAAATTTTTTTGTTTGTTTTTGGAGACAAGACTTCTCTGTGTAACAGCCCTCGCTGTTCTGGAACTCACCTTGTAGACTAGGCTGTCCTAGAGCTCACAAAGATCTTTGCCTCTGGTGAGTGCTGGGATTAAAGGTGTGCGCCACCGCACCCAGTGATGATACATACTTCTAATTCCAGCACTTGGGAGGTAGAGGAAGGAAGTCAAGATCATCTTTACCTGCATAGCAAGTTTGAGGAAAACATGGGATGCATGAAACCGCTTCAACAACCGAAAATGGGCTTAGAAAGCAGCTCGGAGCCCGGCGTTGGTGGCTCATGCCTTTAATCCTAGCACTCGGGAGGCAGAGGCAGGTGGATCTCTGTGAGTTCGAGGCCAGCCTAGTCTACCAGAGCTAGTTCCAGGACAGGCTCCAAAGCTACAGAGAAACTCTGTCTCAAAACACCTCCCCCACCAAAAAAAAAAAAAAAAAGCAGCTCGGTTGGGAAACTGTGTGTAGCATTCACAAAGCCCTGGGTTCTGTCTCTAGCATTTCATAAACCCATACTTGTCAATGCCCTCCTCAGTGAGTGGAGGCAGGAAGATCAGAAGTTCAAAGTCCTCTTTATCTACATAACAAATTCAAGGACAGCCTGGGAAACTAGAGACCCTCTCATTAAACAATCAAACAAAGAAAGGGTATATTTAAGAGACATGCCCCTGTGTGGTGTCATACATAGTCTGAGCACTCCAGAAGCAGAGGCAAAACCACACTGATCGCCGGGCGGTGGTGGCGCACGCCTTTAATCCCAGCACTCGGAAGGCAGAGGCAGGCGGATCTCTGTGAGTTCGACACCAGCCTGGTCTACAAGAGCTAGTTCCAGGACAGGCTCCAAAACCACAGAGAAACCCTGTCTCGAAAAAACCAAAAAAAAAAAAAAAACAAAACAAATAAACCACACTGATCTCTGAATTCCCACTAGACTGGTCTACATAGTGAATTCCAGGACAAACAGAGCTATACAAAGAAACCTTGTCTCAAAACCAAAAAACAAAATAAAACACAAACAAACAAACAGCAAAAGAAGGAAACGATAGGGCTGGAGAGCTAACACACTGGTTGAGAGCCCTTGCTGTTCTTCCAGAGGACTCAAGTTCAATTCTCAGCACCTACACTGGGTAGCTCACAGGCACCTGTAACTTTAGCTTAAGGAGGTCTAGTGCCTCTGGCCTTCACAGACCTGGGCCACGGTAGACAAGGTTACCTGGAAAGAATATGCTACTATGTACACCAGAGGTGCTGTCGTCTTTGGCTCTGAGAGAGAGAGAGAGAGAGAGAGAGAGAGAGAGAGAGAGAGAGAGGCAGACAGACAGACACAGGAAAGGGATAACAAAGAGGAAGAATTCCAAGACTACATAAGCAAACATGCCTGGAATCTCATGTCTACCTGGAGGACTGCCACAGATTTCGAGCCATTCTGGCCTACATAGTGGGTTCCAGGCCAGCCAGGGTGACAGAGACTCCATCTGAAAAATAAATAATGGGCTGGAGAGAACTGGCTATCTTCCAAAGGATCCAGGTTCAATTCTCATCACTTACATAGCAGCTCACGCCTGTCTGTAACTCCAGTTCCAGGAGATGACACCCTCTTCTGGTCTCCAAGGGCATCAGTCAGACATGTGGTACACAGACATACATGCAGGCAAAATACATAAAATAAAAAAGTGAATAAAAATGAAAGATGGGGTGATGAATTCTGTCAGGGGTGTGTGTGTGTGGGTATTAATAGTAATATATTTATACATTAATAACTCTAGAAACACAAAGAGTCCCCTGGCATTGAGAACAGTGGTGACCTCCTTGGGGCCTGACCCTGAACTTAAATAGAGCAGTGGTTCTCAACCTGAGCGTTGTGACCCCTTTGGCAAACCTCTACCTCCAAAAATATTTATATTATGACTCATAGCAGTAGCAAAGTTATGAAATAACAACAAAAATAATTTTATGGTTGTGGGCCACCACAACATGAGGGGCTGTATTAAAGGGTTCCAGCATTAGGAAGGTTGAGAATCACTTATAGAGAGAACTCTATCAGGAGGGGCCTTTGTGTCTTTAGAATGAGAAAAAAGAACTAGATGGAGTATTGGGGTGACGTGTGGATCTGGGGAAGGGGATGAGCATGAGTATCTATAGATGATTTGCAGTTTTGATGACACAGGCGATAAAGTGATGGGAGGGGTTGGGGTTTGAGAAAAAGTGAAGATGGATTTTGACAATGGAAAACTTTTTGTGGCAAGAATGGTCAAATGTGACTGGAGGACTATTATCTGTGTTTGTGGTCCTGGGTTGAGTGTTTTGATGCTGTTTCCTTTTCTTCTTTTGGAGGTGCAGTCTCAGTACATTACTCTGGCTGGCCTTGAACTCCAGCACTCACAGGATCCTTCTGACTCATTCCCTAAAAGCTTCAATTTTAGGTGTGGACCAACATACTTAGCTTGGGTGGGGCCTTACATAGTGATCAGAGAAAGGAAAGCCTGGGTCTAGCATGACAGAAGTCTGCGGCCCAGAAATGTGATAGGCTGTGTATTGCTCTAGCTTCCAAAGATTTTTTTTTTTTTCAAGACAGGGTTTCTCTGTGGTTTTGGAGCCTGTCCTGGAACTAGCTCTTGTAGACCAGGCTGGTCTCGAACTCACAGAGATCCGCCTGCCTCTGCCTCCTGAGTGCTGGGATTAAAGGCATGCACCACCACCGCCCAGCGCTTCCAAAGATTTTAAGAGCAGCTCTCGTCACTTTCGGTACTGTTAGGGGACTCTCTTCTCTGTGTCTTCCCTCAGCCTGACTCTACGTCTCCTCCCCAGGCCAGTGCTCAGATTCTCTTCTCCCCATACTCAAAACATCTGTAGCAAAGAACTTCTTGAGATATTTAACTGCATTATTTCTTCCAGGAGTTCCCTTGCCCCATGTGAGCTGCCTTAGTTTGAGAAATTTGACTTCATCTTGAAGTCTGGGCTTTTCGGGGTTGTTGGTTTATTTTGTTGTTTTGAGACAGGGTCTCGTATAGTCCAAGCTGGCTACAAACTCACCATGCTTCTACCTCCCAGTTGCTGATTTTACAGGCATGTATCACCAGGTGTGGGCTCTTAGTGTCTTTTAAAAGCCCGAGTGCTGGACTGTAAGATAGTTGGTATAGGGACTGCCAGGCTTGTCCCCTTGAGTTCCATCCTTGTGACCCTGTGACCAGAGAACCAACTCCAAAACGATGTTCTCTGACACCCACACTTGTGCCATGATGTGCCCCCCCACCCCTAACAAGTGTAATAAAAATAAAAGCCTGAGTGCATTGACCTTCTTAGGTAGGCGTGCACTTTAGGCAGGATGGAGGATGGGCTTGTCTGAAGAAGGCTGGTGGGAGGCTGCCAAGCGGCATAGCTCAGAAAGGATGGGTGCCAGTGGAATGGAGGTAGGAATTCGAGGAGAACTAGATAGGGCTTAGCGATTCGTCAGGGGTGACTCATTCATTCCTAACTTTCTAATTCAGATGGCTGTGTGATGGTGGTGCTAATAGCTTTGAAAGGGGCAGTTATAAGGCAGAGGACAAGTTCAATTTTGGACACACCATTGGTGTTTCTCTTTTGAGCTCTAGATAGAGATGCATGGAAGTAGTTGGATATTTGAGTCTCTGCTTCTTTCTTTCTTTCTTTCCTTCTTTCTTTCTTTCTTTCTTTCTTTCTTTCTTTCTTTCTTTCTTCTTTCTTTCTTGAAGAGGTCTGACCCAGTGGTGGTGGCACATTCCTTTAATCCCAGTACTTGGAAGGCAGAAACAGCAGATCTCTGTGAGTTCGAGGCCAGCCTGGTCTACAGAGCAAGTTCCAGGACAGCCAGATCTACACACAGAGAAACCCTGTCTTGAAAAACAAAACGAAACAAAGCAAATGTGTGTTTGTGTGTGTGTGTGTGTGTGTGTGTGTGTGTGTGAGAGAGAGAGAGAGAGAGAGAGAGAGAGAGAGAGAGAGAGAGGGA
Source organism: Chionomys nivalis (assembly GCF_950005125.1). Classification (NCBI taxonomy): domain Eukaryota; kingdom Metazoa; phylum Chordata; class Mammalia; order Rodentia; family Cricetidae; genus Chionomys; species Chionomys nivalis. Next base: position 64,144,753 of record NC_080088.1, read on the forward strand.
GAGAGAGAGTGAGCGAGCTCTGGCTGCTTTGGGAGTTGACAACAGAGGTGAGATGATTCTCCAGAGCAAGTGAGGCAGAGTGAGTGCAGCTGTGGGCTGAGGGCTGCCATGCATTTCAGGTGCTGCTTCACAATTGGTGGCACTTAAGAATGCCACTGAAGAGGGCAGAGGTCTTAGGTACTGAGACTTGAGAACTGGGAGAGCACAGTGTCTACAAACGGAGGGAGTAGAAGGTGAGAACACCCAGGGGTGCAGAGAGGTGGTACAGAGGAAGAAGCATTTCTGCCACAATGGCTGGTGATGGGTCTCTCTCTCTCTCTCTCTCTCTCTCTCTCTCTCTCTCTCTCTCTCTCTCTCTCTCTCTCTCTCTCTGTGTGTGTGTGTGGTCAGTTTGCCAAGAGTTGAGGAATGAGGCGGGGGTGGGGGGTGGGTACTGTTCAAAATGTGTGCGTGAATGGGTCAGAAAAACTTGGCAGCTGACTGGAGGGCACTCTATAAGTGGATGGTTGCCTTGACATTTGTAGGGCCTAGAGAGACTTGAGCTCGTTTAAAATCTGGGAGGTAACTAACCAGGAGCGAAGGGACTGGAAGGAGTATGTGTGGGGAAGGAGTAGGCTTGGCCCTACCCAGGCTACCCTAATCCTTATGCCACATTCTTACTCCAGCACAAGAAACACACACTCAAGTTTGAAACCTTGTGGCAAGCTGGGAATACACAGCTGTGGCTTATCTTGGTTTAGTGTGAGGGCCATATCATCTGGCAAGAAATTTCCTGGTCACCATCCAGGACCCCACTGCTGTGGGTGGAGGGCAGCAAGTGGAGGGCAGGGGCAACATCCTTTTAGCTCCTAAATGAAGCGTGTTAGTGCCATGGTTCTGGGACACTGTGCTGACCCAAACGAGGTGCCATTCTGTGCTCTGGACCAAGAGTCCTAAAGAGATGACTAGCTTGGAAGCTCCTTGCCCCTGGCGGACTAAGCCTAAGTATGGGGAACAGGGTTGAGCACGTGCTGTTCCGTCCTCTAAGACCTTCAAGCAGCTAAGAGTTATGTTTGCAGGAAGGCGGGAGAACAATAACAGGTGATGACCAGGCGTCTGGTACGCAGGTGAGGTGGACTCAGGGCGGAAAGATGGCGGAGTTGGAGGCAGCAGGTGGCAAGCTCAGCTACCCGCGCTCGGCGCCGCGCAGAGCAGAGCGGAAGGCAATGAAAACCCAAACCCGCGATTTGAATATCCGGGCGGGGTAGTGCCCCGAGATAAGTCTCCAGTGGAGGGAAGTATTTAATTTGCATCTAGCACTGTCGGAAAACTCCTCCCTGAGGCTCAGGCGGTCTCCGGTGTGGAAGCTTTCTCTTGCCTACCTGACTCTGTTCTCTGTCCCACGCCCGCGGGCTGGGCCAGGAGTTCCAATGGAATTAAAGTGTTCTTTTTGGTGTAGGTGGGGGGGGGGCGGATAAAGGAGGGAAAGAATGTGGCCCCGGAGCTAGGACTTCTCTCTTCACCTAGTTAGCACAGGAGTCCTCTCTTCACTGTCGTCACCTTAGGCAAGTCAGCACTCTGGGTCTCAGTTTCTTTGTTCCTAAAATAGGGGTTTGGACTATGACCTCCTCTGTGCCTGGCAAGACACACACAGTTCACAGACCCTCGCAGAACAAGCCCGGAGCAGCATCCCAGCAAAGCGCTCTTCCCGAGTGCCTCCCGCTAGCTACTCTCGTTTAGGCAGGCTGGGGGCCCGATTGCGAGGTGGGCGGGACCGGAGAGTCGCCCCGCCCCCTGACGGTCCCTCCGCGCTCGGCGCTGGGATGAGGCAATCACGTGACCTCACATCCGGCGCGGGAGTCCTGAGCTCGCAGGGTGCTCCCCGTGTGCCCGCCGGCCCTCCCCGCAGCGTGACCGGGCGCCGTGGCCGCGGGGAGGGGGTCCGCTTCGTCGCCGACGGCGGGAGGCCTTTTTTCCGCGCAGACCGTCTCCCCCTCCTCCCCTGCCGGTCTTCCGCGACGCGCTCCCTTGTTCGTTCTTGCCCTGCCCGGCTGCACGCCGCCGCCGCAGGCGCCGACGAGCGGAGCGCGAACGCCCCTGCTCCCGGTGCGGCCCGGAGCCCCGCCGCGGCCGCTCCGTCCCCACAGTCCGAGCCGCGACGCTCGGCGGCGGCGCCTCGAGCCTGAGCGACCCGCGGCCGCCGGCGCTGGCCGAGGGCGATGGGGCTGGGTTGAGGACAGGCGGCAGCGGCGGCGGCGGCGGTGAAAGCGGCCGCCCGGCCCCCTGCGGCCTTTTGGCTGCCCGGGCCGGGAGGCCGCCGAGGAGTCAGCACGGCGGCGCGACTGGTGAGTGGTTGGGCGAGCGGGGTGTGGGACGGGTGGCCAAGGTGATGGGGGAGGCTGGAGAAGGCGAGCTGCGTCGCCCCGGATGGCGGGTACCAGGTGGCTGCTTCCACGGCCCGACTTGGACATCACCTCTCAGGGAAGGTGTGTGTGACGGGGAGAGGGCGACGGGACCCGGCACTGTCTGGGACCACGTGTGGCTGGCTGGCTGTGGAGGCCTGGAGTTGCATCCGCTGCGTGCGGCCCGGGCTGACGGGTCAGCCGCTCGAGAAAGTCTAGAAGGTGATGTGTCCCGATGAAGAGGGTGGGCAGGGCCCCTGACGGGTTCGTGCTGGTGCCGACGAGTCCAAGTTCGGCCCCGGCCACGGAGTAGTAGTAGATTCCTATGGGTATCAGCACACTTTATAGCTAACCGAGGCCCAGAAAGGAAAAGTGACTTCGGACATAATGAGGTGTCAGCGCTGGAGATTGTGAAGAGCCAGGCCATACCGTGAGGGCTAGAAAGATTCGGAGCCCTTTCCGCTAGGACTTTGTGGTCTGCCCTTCACACAGACAGGCTGTGGGCTGAACGGTATCTTTTATGGTGGGGGGTGTGGAGTTGGGAGGGAGGGAAGGAATAGCACTGGGCATTGACAGTAACTGTTCGGGGCTTCCCAATTTGGAAAGCTTTTGTGACAGGTGTTTATTGTTTCCTTTTCCCTTAGGACTGACAGAAGCGTCCTAGGATCTTGGGTGTCTGGACATAAGAGGTATGAGTCACTTATATAATTAGCTATTAATCATTAATGTTTGAGATTTAGAACTATATTTAGTGGTTTATGTTAGTGCAAAGTAAATGGGAATGGAACCATAAACCTAGAAACTTATACGATTCTGGACTGAATGGAACATATTTGAGTATGTTAATGGTGATTTTTGATCTACAGGACAGGAAGTTACGTTTTTTTTTTTAAATCCAAGAAATGTGGGGACTTTTTAAGATGAACATTCTTCTAGAGGGTTTATGGCTAGCATGAAAGCTTATTATTTTAAAGTATTTTTATTTCTGTATGTGTCTATTAGTATGTATTTAACATGTGTGGGTGCCCTTGGAGGTCAGACCCTTTTGAACTGGAGTTACAGGTGGTGTGAGCCCCCTGCCCACACTCCGGGTTCTCTGTAAGAGCAGTTATCACTGTTTTACTGCTGAGCTCTAATTCCAGTGTGACTTTATTTTTGAAGGGCCAGTACATCATTAAAAGTGTACCTTTGATTAGAACATCTTTGCTAAAATACCATGTTAATTTTATCTTTCTGGACTATGCGTAGCATTCTTTTTGAGGATTATTACTTTGCTGAATAGGCTGTGGTTGCCAAAATAGATTGTGTGGACAGCCCATCTGGGTTTAACAATAACTTCAAAAGTTCATCAGTTTTTGAAAGTTTTTTGAAATAGTAAATCTAATAATGATTTTTGTAGAAAATGAAGAAAAAAATTTTCTTTAAAGTAAGGTTTGGCTGCCAGGTGGTGGTGGCGCACGCCTTTAATCCCAGCACTCGGGAGGCAGAGGCAGACAGATCTCTGGGAGTTCGAGGCCAGCCTGGTCTACAAGAGCTAGTTCCAGGACAGGCCCCAAAACTACAGAGAAATCCTGTCTCGAAAAACCAAAAAAAAAAAAAAAGAAGAAGAAGAAGAAGAAAAGTAAGGTTTGGCTATGTACACCCAGGTTGGCCTCCATGATCTTTCCTTAGCGTTTAGCTTAGAGGGTAAAGTTTGCTTCTTTGGTATTAACATCTGTTATCCCCCTTCCCCCATCATTCTTCATTAGGTTAAGTTGAAGATGAAGTAGTTGAGATTCTAAACTTTGTCAGAACATCAGCGTTTATATTTGGTAAATGGGATTGGGCATGGAAAGTATTATTTTAATTGCTTCATTTAAGTAGTACAGTTATAATTAGATGAAAACATTGAATAACAGTATATTTTGAAAACAAAGTTGATAAGCTTCAAATTGGTGTTGTAGAATGATTTTTTTTTTTTTTTTTGTCCAGGTCAACCAGTAACAAATTGAAGTTTTAATTTAGAACTAGCTTGAAATTAAGTTTCTATATTGGCATGAGACTAGTTTCATAGTTATTAGAACAAAACTCAATGTCTGTGGTACTTGGTTCTGTTATCTGATTTTAGCATTAAAAAAGTTCATTAGGTAATGACAGCTTTCCAAATTTTTTTAATTATTTTATGTGCCTTGGTGTTTTGCCTGCTTGTATGTCTGTGTGAGAGTATTGAATTCCCTAGAACTGGAGATACAGACAGTTGTGAACTGCCACGTGGGTGCTGAGAACTGATCCGTGGTCCTTGGAAGAGCAGTAGGTGCTCTTAACTGCTGAGTCACCTCAGCAGCCCCAAACGTATATTTTTCATATATTGATTCTTCAGTGGATAAGTGTTTGGTTCTGGATATAGTTCAGTTGGTAAACTAACTATTCTCCATGAGGCACTGGGTAAAATCCTGGGTGTAATGTCAAATGCTTGTAATCCTCAGCCACAGACTGTTTAGGGCTAGCCTGATCTACATAAAACTGATAACTATAGAAAATTGTAATAATTTGCATGAAATTTAGGAATCAGACCAGACTGATTACTGCTTTTTTTTTTTTTTTTTTTTTTTAACTTTGCCAATCAATGCCAACGGTATGCTAGGCTCTAAAATAAATACTTGGTAAGTATTGAACTTCATTTTCTAGATGAGGAAACTGAAGTTTTGTCATACACTTTGATAAACCTAGAAATAACTTCTGTGTTGCAGAAAGTAGTGTTAAACTTAGATTGTGACTGTCTTCAAAGTCCTTAAACTGTAAATTGCTTAACTGCTCTTTTTTTCTCCTTTCCTCTTTAATTCCAATTTACAAAGAGTGGTAACATTTCAAAGAGACTTGAGGGTTAACAGCCTATGTAAAGAAAGGAGCACTTAGCTCTCCTGACACTCAGAGTTCCTTTCTTCTTCCCATTTTGTGCATTGTGTTTTTATATCATGGTGGCTTTGAAACCACCGAAGAACATGCTTCATTCCTGAAATAAATAATAATCTTAGCAAGGTGCTGGGATCGCATTACTGCACTCATGGAACCCAGCCAGTGGTCAGAGCATGGCAGGAGAGCACACCGGGGAATTTGTCTTCATCTGTATTTTTCCCCAGTGTTGGGTGATAGTGAAATAAAATCTGAAAGGTAACCAAAATATTGGAAGACAAGTAATCTTGATGTTTTTATTTTACTTTGTTTCTTTTTCAAGAGAGGATTTCTCTGCAGCCCTGGCTGTTCTGGAACTAGCTCTGTAGACCAGGTTGCTCGAACTCAGTTATAGACCTGCCTCTCTCTCTTGAGTGCTGGAATTAATGGCATGCAACTCCACTTCCTAGCTCTATGGTCTTATGTACAATGGATTCTGTTTTGTTGTATTTAAATTTGAATTCAGGGCTTCACAGATGGTAGGCAAACACTATTCAGAGCTTTATCTCTAGCCCCTTTGGCTGTAAGGTTTCAACTTACTTGCCCAGATTGGCTTTGAACTTGCGGTGTATCCCTGGATAGCCTTCACTTGAACCTCTCCTGTCCAGAATTTCTAAGTAGCTGGGATTGTAGACCTGTTATTTCAGGCCTGTAAACCAGATGGTTTGGCAGTATACTCGGTGTCCTACACCTTGTATGTGGCTAGACCACACATTGAGCATGCGTTAACAGCTTAGCATTTATTTTCAAGAACACTTTTGTTGAGGTACACTAGAAGTGGTTAATTTAGTGTCTAACATCTGTTGATACACTTGATGTACCCTAGAATTCTAGTGATGAAAGGTATTCTATTTAGTATTCTTTCTACACAGCACCCACCAATAATTTAACCTTCTGTAGTTTTAGTTAACATCATTCACCTGTGGTTTGAAAATATTAGATGGAAAATTCCAGAAAGAAACCTTCTACACTAGTGATTCTCAACATGTGGGTTGCAACCCTTTTGGTAAACCTATCTCCAAAAATAATACTACGATCTATAGCAAAATTACAGTAATGAAGTAGCAACAAAAATAATTTTATGGTTGGGGTTACCATAACATGAGGAACTGTTAAAAAGTCACAGCATTAGGAAGGTTTAGAGCCACTGATTTAGACATTTAAGTTTTGTATTATTTTGAATAATGATGAAATTTTGTACTGTCCCATTGTTCTGGCCTAGCCATGAGTCAGTCAACTACTGGTCCAGTATACTTGCTGTTTGTGCCTACCAGTTGCTTATTAGCCAAATTGTAACCAATAAATAGACTGATGTGATATTTTAGTTGTAAGGATCCCTATTTATTTAGCTAGCAATTCAGATTATCCAAAGAAAAACTAGAAATTGCTTTCTTAAGTTAAAGATAAGATATTTTAAGAGGAAAAAAAATTGGAAACATTCACATAGCTTTCATTACAGTATGTTATGTTGCTCTGTTATTATTGATAATCTTACTGTGCTTAATTTATAAATTAATAGACATGTTTGTATAGGAAAAAACATACAAAGTCTGATTCCATGTGTGCACTGGGAGGTCTTGTACTGCCCAGTTCGTTTAAGGGAACTAATGTATGCCGTATCTGATCTAGCTAAATCTTGATCTATAAGGTGGCTACAGGAGTTTTTTGTAACTTTCTGTTAATTGAAGCTAACTGGCCTCTATACAGAGAGTAACTAACTATGTAATAATCAAAGCCATGTTCTGATTAGCCACCTAAACTTATCCAGATAATAATACATAAGAAGCAAGGAAATCTTACTTGAATTCTTTTACTTTGAGAGAGAAGTTCAGAATTCAGGTAGAAATACGAAGTATTCTAAGGTTATTTAATCTTTTAAAAATTTTATTGATTTGCTGGACCTGGCACATGTCTTTAATCCTAGCACTTGAGGCAGAGGCAGGCGGATCTCTGTGAGTTCTAGGTCAGCTTAGTTTACAGAATGAGTTCCAGGACTGGCTCCATGGCTACTGAGAAACCCTGTCTCGAAAAACCAAAAAGAAAAAAAAATTTACTTTTTACAAAATACAAAAGTGCTTTTATTTTATGAATGTTTTGCCTGCATTTATGTTTGTATACCATGTGCATGCCTTGTGCCTAAGGAGGCTAGAAAGGAGGAAAGGCTGGAAGATCCCTGGAACTGGGCCTATGAAGGTTATGAACCACCATGTGGGTGCTGAGGACTGAACCTAAGTTCTGCAAGAGCAACAAATTTGGAGGGGGGCTAGGGGCAGGGGTTGAGACCAGGTCTCTATGTAGTCCTGTATGTCCTGGAGCTTGCTATGTAGAACAATATGGCATTGAATTTACAGAGATCTTCCTGCATCTGCCTTCCTTTGAGTGCTAAAATTAAAGGCATGTGCCACCATGTCTAGCTGGAAAAAGTGCTTTTATCTGCTGAGCTATCTCTCCAGGCCTCTCCGCCCCCCTTATTTTTAAAAAATTGTGTCTGTGTTTAGGAGTTCCGGTGCCTATAGAGGCCAGAGGTGTTAGATTCCTTGGAGATGGGGTTACAGGCAGTTGTGAGCAGCCTGATGTGGGGTGTTTGAAATCAGACTTGGGTACTCTGGTAGAGGCGTATGTGATCTTAACTGCTGAGCCATAACTTAATCTTGAGGAAAGTAGGTGTTTAAAAGGTAGAATATCCTGATGTTAATGATAATCTGATGTAAGGTGTTAGTTACAAATTTGGCATTACTGATATTAAAAATAGAAGTAATGTATATGGCTGGGCACAGTGTTGTGAGTGTGTAGTTTATGACTGGGGAGGCTAAGGCATGAGGATATGAGGCTAGTGGTTCAGAACCAGCCTGGTGGTACTTTGGCTCAAAACAAAACAAGTTGGGTATAGTAACGCTGGCTCAAGAGGCTGACATAAGGCTCACCATAAATTCAAGGCTAGCCTGTACTACTACCTAACAAGACCTTGACTCACAGTAACAGAACAAAAATAAAATAACAAAAAGGATAAAATATCATGAATTGACATAAGCATGACTCCTACTCTGATAGTTTAAACTTTATTTTTATAATTATTCTTAGTCTTGAAAAATGGGAGTGAAGAAGAAAGCTATCCAAAAATACACATACCTGAAACTAAAGTTATCTGAGAATGGGAATTGTTGCAAAGTTCCCCAGAACGTTCTAACACCAGATCTCTTGGCATCCCACGGGTCATATTTGAACCTTTGGTATAATTTGAGGTGGTAAAACAGCTTGATAAATAGCTTTTAGGGTATGAAGTTAACCTTTTAATCAGAACTTTCTCTCAATTCTTTTCTGTAAGTCTTTGGAATGAGCAATCATATGACATAGAATAGTTAGGAAAGAAAGGTTCAGAAAGAACAAATTGTGCCTTAGTAGACTGAATTTACTCTTTTTATTTTTTCTTGTTTTCTTCACAAAAGCATTGGACATTAAAATAAAGGTTCAAGAGCAGAAAATATAATGCTGAGAGGTAACAGACAATTTAGACTGCCAACAGAAGCTGGTGTCTGGGGAGGTAAATGGCATATTAATAAAGGGTTGATTTCAGTCTGTCTTGGCCAGAGTCAGGGTTCATTTTTGTATTCTAGTAGTGACACTGTAACCAGCCTGGCAAAGGTGAAAATATTCTAAAGGGACACAGTCCATTGGACTACTGAAACAGTGTGCATTGTGAAATTAGAGCTCCCCCAGGAAGAGAAAGCCTAAAGCATAAGACCCTGTGTGTAGGGAAGGGTGATCAATGGATGGGCACAAATCTCCCCCTGGAAAAAAAGTTACAACTTGACATACTACCTTACAGGAACCACACCTTGACCTGGACTGCTTAGTAGAAATATGGAACTCTGGCTTCCTTCTCATGGTTAAGACCCAGAAGATGAACTTGACCAGGGGTCGCTGCATCACTTTGTCCCTCCTTACACCAGCACATTGACCAAATCTCTGTTTTCACTACTAATTTTGACTGTTTCAGTTGGCTTATTGCATGTGTATGGATGGTCAAACCAACTTGTAGAGGCAGAGACTGTGATCCTGACATAACAGCACATCTCAGAATTCAGTGTGATACTCTGTGACCCCTGTTGGGGGCGTTGCATATCACATTCTGCATATCAAATATTCATGATTCATAACTAGCAAAATTATAGTTATGAAGTAGCAGTGAAAATAATTTTATGGTTGGGGGTCTCCACAAAATGAACTGTATTTAAAGGGTTGTGGCATTAGTAAGAGAATCACTGCTCTATGGAGAACCAAGTTCTTTTTTATGTTTTTTGTTTTTAGAGACAGGGTTTCTCTGTGTAGCCCTGACTGTCCTGAAACCCACTCTGTGGACCAGGCTGGCCTTGAACTCATAGAGATACACCTGCTCCTGCCTCCCAGATCCTAAGATTTATGATGCATAGAGACCAACTTTGGAGAGTTGCCTTTGATTGCTTGTCACATTTCTTAATACTATTTATTTATTTACTTATTTACTTATTTATTTATTTAATTTTCGAGACAGGGTTTCTTTGTAGCTTTTTGATTCCTGTCCTGGAACTAGCTCTTGTAGACCAGGCTGGACTCGAACTCACAGAGATCCGCCTGCCTCTGCCTCCCGAGTGCTGGGATTAAAGGCGTGCGCCACCACCGCCCGGCTTCTTAATACTATTTTTAGTTGGTTTTAAAATGAGTCTTTGAATGTTTTTCACATATGTGTCTGAGTTTTTTTTTTAACAGTATCCTTGATTCTTTGTTTTTTCCCATTTGTGAAATATGAAAAATACTTTTTATTTTGCTACAAAAGACAAGTATTTTGATTGTTAATCTTTTCCTCCACAGTACTGGGGATTGAGCATAGGGCTTCCTGCATGTTAAGCAAACATTCTACCACTGAGCTATGATCTAAGCCCTTAATTATTATTATTATTATTATTATTATTATTATTATTTTTTTTTTTTTTTTTTTGGTTTTTCGAGACAGGGTTTCTCTGTGGCTTTGGAGCCTGTCCTGGAACTAGCTCTTGTAGACCAGGCTGGTCTCGAACCACAGAGATCCACCTGCCTCTGCCTCCCAAGTGCTGGGATTAAAGGCGTGCGCTACCACCGCCTGGCCTTTATTTTTTTTTTAAGGAAAAAAGTCTTCTTACAGTCTTACAGTGGCTAGGGTGGTCTTGCACTCTGTAGTCAGGCAAGCCTGAACTTTAGTCTCTAGCCTTAGCCTCTCTAGTAGATGAGAGTACAAGTCTTTGCCACTGCATTTAGCTCCTAGTTCTTTCTGGTTAATCTGTATTTGAGTTAGAATCAAATTATGTCTTATGTCCTGCTTTTTGGACCTCAAGTTCACACTGAAGGAAGGCCTCTGTAGGGGAAAATTACCCAGGGGGGGAAATACTTAAACTGCCTTGAAGCTGGAAATGGCCACTTGCCTCCTCCTCCCTGTCCCCCTTAGGGGTGGGATTAAAGGTGTGCGCCACCATTTCCCAGTTGCAACTGGTTTGTTTTATACTCTGTTCTCCCTTTTTACTGTTTCTGTTACCAGTGTCTGTTCCTGGCTACATTAGACTCTTCAGGTATTGTTTGGGTTATCCTTTCTGTATGACAGAACTGAAACATCCACTCTTTATATTTTCTCTAGTTTTTGTTGTTTATTTGAAACAGGGTCTTCTGTGTAGCTTAGCTAATGCTGGTCATGAGCTTTCCGCCTTTCTCCTTAGCTTTTATAGTGTTCGGATTACACTGGAATACTTATAGGTATACTACCAAACCTCACATCTATTCTTCATTTTGTTATTTAGAGATTCATATTAGGTTTATCACCTTTTCTAGGTATTTATGAAAATCTGTCATTTTCCTAGGGTTAAACCAAAGAATGAAACATAATTAAAAGGTTAGCTAAAAGTTGAGACTATTAGGAGACACTTCATACTTTGTGCGTATGTGTTTACCTGCACATACCTGTGTGTGCATATAGGTGCACATGTATTGCAGGTATTGTGTGCATCTGTGTGGAGGCCAAAAGACAATCTCAAATATTTCTCAGTGGCCATTTGTCTTGGTGTTTGTGGGTGGGGGTGGGGTGTGACATTGGGTGTCTTGTGGCTTCTCCACCTTAATTTTTTTTTTTTTGTTTTTGGTTTTTCGAGACAGGGTTTCTCTGTGGCTTTGGAGCCTGTCCTGGAACTAGCTCTTGTAGACCAGGCTGGTCTCGAACTCACAGAGATCCGCCTGCCTCTGCCTCCCAGTGCTGGGATTAAAGGCGTGCGCCACCACCGCCCGGCCCCACCTTAATTTTTTGAGACAGGGCCTTTCTCACTGAACTTGAAGCTCACTGATTGACTAGACTTTCCATGTTTGGCTTTTTTATGGGGTCTGTGAAGCAGAACTTAGGTCTTTTGTGTTTGTTTTTTTGAGACGGGTTTTTCTTTGTAGAATTCCTTTCTGTCCCGGAATTCACTTTGTAGACCAGGCTGGCCTTATCTGCCTGCCTCTGCCTCCTTAGTGCTGTGACTAATGGCGTGTGCTGGCGCCATCACCCTCAGCCAGGGTTCTTAAACATTGAACCACCTCTCCATCTTTTTTTTTTTTTTTTTTTTTTTTTTGAGACTGTCTCGCTCACTATCCGAGACTAGCTGGCCAGTGAACCTCACAGATCTGCCTGTCTTCAGGCTGAGTCCAGGTTCTGTTTTTTTTTGTATTGGTTCTGATCCTCATACAGGGCTTACCAAGCACTTTACCCACTGAACCCTCTTCAGTTCCTAGCTATCACTTCTGTATACTTCGGAGCAGAATGACTTGAGCAGTGGTTCTCAACCTGTGGGTCACAACTCCTTTGGGGTTGCCTATCAGTTATTCCTCATATCAGATATTTGCATTGCAGTTTATAACAGTAGCAAAATATGAAGTAGCAGTAATTTTTGTGATTGCAAGTCCCCACAGCATGAGGAACTATATTAAATGGTCGCAGCATTGGAGAACTGCTCTTGAGAGAAAGAGGAATTAATTTGATGGGCATAATATTGTGATGAGGTTGTAAAGGGAGGGTTACAGATTAGGAAGGGATCTGGCTAAGTTAGTTGGGAAAGGGCATAGGGTTTGGGAACATACCCAAACCCAAAATTTATTGTATGATTTTTGCCCAGAAAAAAAGAATGGCTCTACACCTGGTCTTAACTCGTTTCATTCGTTCGATTACATTACCAGGTGCTGACTTGAGTATCATCAGTTTAACGCTTTTAAAGCTAAGTTTGATGTGTTTGGTAACTGCTCTGACAATTGGAGTAATGGGGAAAAGTGAGAGGAGTCCTCAGTTAGAAGATTGAAAGGACAGTCAAAGCTTAGTTAAGGCTTGAGTTGGCTTGAAGGATTAATAGCAGTGCCTCAGCCAGGCTAGGTTTGGAAAGGCGTTCTTGGCAGAAAGAGTATTTGTATATAGAAGAATGGAGCCAGGAAGTGGCAGCGCTATTTGAAGAGCTGCACATTGTGCTCTCTGTGAAAGGGACGTAAAGTTTGTAAGTGTGATTGACAGTATTTGGTAAGTGACAGATTCTAAAGGCTCTGACAAGTCTTGTAATTAGTTTTTACTTTGGATCCTACTTCCACGTTGGTAGAGAAATTCATATTTTGCATTGTGAGACTTCAGATGCTAGCTAGAGAGCAGTGTTTTAAGTCACCATTTATTCAATTTTTATGAGCAGGGAATCTTTTGAAATGCTCTGGAGGCACTCTTAAAATCTGAGAAATGATTGCAGACAGTGGCAAGCTGTTGAGACTTATATAGAGGTTATAGTTAGTTTGCGTATAGATGTGACTGAGGAAGACTAGGAAAATGACCTTAATTGAGACAGTGTCAGTGAGATGGGACTGGTGAAGGGGCATGGGAAAGAATAGAAATGATGACCAGTTTGATAAAGGTGTTAAATAGTGAAGTCCAAGGTCACTTGTTTTAGACAAATCATACTCATTAAGGTGGAGAATGAACTGATAAATTTGAGGGGCAGTATATTTTGAAGAAAGGTTGAATTTTAGCTGTCTGTAAACAAGCATGCAGAAGTTGAATCTGAGTCTGGAAATGAGAGATCAGTGCTGAAAAACTGATGGGCAGTTGTTGCCATCAGACATTCCAGTAGTGCTGTATTTTGTCCCTGATGACACTGTTATAAAACAGGCCAGCGGATATTAGCAGTTAAGTGATCATAGGAAGTGGTAGCTTGGTAAACTGGCTACTTGCCCCCTTTTTTAGGTTAGTAGAAGGTAAACTGCAGATAAGCAGAATTGTGGGAGGTAGAAAGGGCATCTTGGAAGCTGGGTCACTGTTTTCCTCATGAATAAAGGCATCAGCTTTATTGGTAGCAAAAATTGATTTAATGGGTTTTTGGAAAATAACCCTGTGAAAGATAGTACTGTCAATGTCATTCTTGTTTTTCAAAAGATACTTTTTTTTTTTTTAATTTTTCGAGAGGGTTTCTCTGTAGTTTTTTGGTTCCTGTCCTGGAACTAGCTCTTGTAGACCAGGCTGGCCTCGAACTCACAGAGATCCGCCTGCCTCTGCCTCCCGAGTGCTGGGATTAAAGGCATGCGCCACCATCGCCCGCCAAAATGTGTAGCCCAGGCTGGCCTCGAACTCGTGATCCTCCTGCCTCTGCCTCCTTCAGCAAATCCTACCGGCGTGCGCCACCACAAACGGCTCAAATGATATTCTTTAGTCCTGGGATTGTACTAGAGTATCCAGTGGTAGAGTGCTTACCTAGTGTGGGTGAGGCCCTGGCAATATCAGTAAATTGAGTATATGCTGATGAAGGTGGTTCTAGACTAAGTATACCTGTACACATATTAGTTATTATTTTTTTTATTGTACTATGTAACCTTCACTGGCTGAAGCTCAATGGAGAGATGTGGCTGGCTTCCTGCTCATGGATCTGACTGCTTCTGCCTCATGAGTGCTGGGATTAAATGAAGTATCACCACACCCCGTACTCATCCCACAGGCATGGTCTTGCTAGGTAGCCTATGCTGACCTTGAACCAGTGATTTTTCCGCCTTTGCTATCTGAGTATATTTTAAAATTTTTCTTAGGATATAGTTGAGGTCTTTTTTTTTTCTTTTTTCTCCGAGACAGCGTTTCTCTGTGGTTTTGGAGCCTGTCCTGGAACTAGCTCTTGTAGACCAGGCTGGTCTCAACTCACAGAGATCCGCCTGCCTCTGCCTCCCAGTGCTGGGATTAAAGGCGTGTGCCACCACCGCCCAGCTTAGTTGAGGTCTTTTGTACTGCAGTGAATCAACATAGCATGATTTGAATTGAGAAAAAGAATAAAGCAGAAAAACACGTTCATACAATTTCTGAAGTTCACATAAGACAGGTATATGTGTATTTAATCCAGCTACCTTGGAGGCTGACTCAGGAAGATTTGGAGTTAGAGGCCAGCCTGTCCATTATAATCATACCTTACCTCAATGTACAGCTCTCTCCTAACAGACAAGGGGCTCCAAGTGCTTGTTAGCTACAATTGCAAATATGCAGGGTTCTGTCTTTTGTAAAGAACAATTTCCTACTGATTTTCTGCTCCTTTGTGTTTGAATCTTCAAATCGTCAAGCCTGAAAGCGTGAAATATGAGTCATACTGTAGTAAAGATCATGAATGAAATGAATTTTGGTGTTTTGAAAGCTCTGCAGTAATCCTGAAGTAAACCATGCCGAGTTACTAAAAGTAAACATTAAGCTTTCTGTTAGTAAAGAAAAAAAAGTGAGGTACTGGAAGTGAAGCTTGGGGTGGTCGAGTGCTTGCCTAACATGCAAGAAGCCTAGGATTTTAAACACTCCCCCAATCCACTACATAGGCCAGGCATTGTGCTCAGGCCTGTAAGTTCAGCACCCAGAAGGTGGAGGCAGGAGGATCAAAGTCTCATGAATTCTAGGTTGCACCTACAAGATGAAGGCCAGCCTGTGATGTATGAGACCTTGTCTTAGAAGATATTTCTGGGGTTTCTATCTCCTAAACACACTAAAGATTTAAGAATCTAATCAATTCTCTGGAAATTTTCTTTTTTTTTTTTAAAAAAAATATTTATTTATTATGTATACAATATTCTGTCTGTGTACGTCTGCAGGCCAGAAGAGGGCACCAGACCTCATTACGGATGGTTGTGAGCCACCATGTGGTTGCTGGGAATTGAACTCAGGACCTTTGGAAGAGCAGGCAATGTTCTTAACCACTGAGCCATCTCTCCAGCCCTGGAAATTTTCTTGTCTTGTTTTTTTCTTTTCCTTGCCAGTATTCTCTATTTCCCTCTTTCATCCTGGCTCTTCCTGTTCACTCTGCTGCTGTATTTTGAGTCCTTTCTGTACATGCTATTACTTTTTGTTTGACATTCCAACTGTAGTGAAGTCACTTAAAATACATTAGTAACTTTAAGCATGTAGTTACTACTAATAATGTACACATATATCACACTTAATTTTGAGAAATAAGAACAGAGATACTAACTTTGAGCATTCTATGCAGTGACCCATGTATGTCAGTGACCTGCTGACTCTTGCTGACAGCAACAATAACATTTAAAAAGTACTCCAGTTTTAACTGTGGTAAAATGTGAAAAATAGCAATCTTAGAATTAATGAGTATTTAGATTTCAACTATCATTTTTAAATCATTGATTTTAATGTCAACTGAGTATTAGTGGTTTTAGTTAATAGTACTGTAATTTTAAGCTGACACCAATTTGCATTAAATGAGAGAACCTTTCATTTATATATTATTTGAAGAAACCCTTAACCTAAAGTCTGAAATTATAGATTTTAGGTTGGGATAATTAGACTCATTTGTCAATTTGCCTTGCTAACAAAGATAAACTATTACTGGAACTCTTTTTTTTTTTTTTGTAACCCTTATTGTATTTAATATCTCTATTATGCAGTTTCACTTTTGCTTGTTTTAAAATAACTTTTTATTCAAGTCCCACTGTCATCCTTAAAGGGGGAAAATGAACAAAAATTTTACATTCAGTTATTCAGAGGAACTTGAAGGACACTTGTGATCTCTGTTCTATAATACTTATACTTTCTGAGTTAATATTAACACTTTGGTGTGTGTCTACAATTCCTCCCCCTCTTCCCACTCTCTCCCTCTTTGAGACAGGGTTTTACTATGAAACCTTGGCTAGGCTGGAATTGTGTAGCTCAGGCAGACCTCAAATTCACAGAGATCAGCCTGCCTCCGCCTCCAGAGTTCTGGGATAAAAGCCTTGCACCACTAGTGATTCCTGCCTCATAGCTCATTTTTTTTTCATAGCTCGTTTTTAAATACATACATGTAAGTTTTTGATACAAAAGTGCTGTATTAATCATGTTTCTTTTTTCTTGTATAGAGAGCTATCTTGGTCTCCATATAAATTAATTCATTTGCCTTAATTTTATAGGCTTATCCATATTCTGTTGGTGGACATTGATTTAGATTCTAAGGGGCTTAGGTTTTTGTTTTCCCTTGGTACAAAAAAAGTACAGTAGGGCCGGGCGATGGTGGTGCACACCTTTAAGGCAGAGGCAAGAGGATCTCTGTGAGTTCGAGACCAGCCTGGTCTACAGAGCTAGTTCAGGACAGGCTTCAAAGCCACAGAGAAACCCAGTCTCGAAAAACCAAAAAAAAAAAAAAAAAAAAAAAAAGTACAGTAGGAATATGTTTTATGCATATATACTTATATATACTTAGTCTAGATAACGCATGATGTGGATTTTAATTAGAATTGTTAGATTAAGGTATATATAATTTTGGTATATAATTAAGGTATATATAATTTTAAAATTTAAAGATGCTGTAAGTTGTCTTTCTATAAAGATGGTGTAAATTCTTTTTCCTCCCTTCCCTTTCTCTTGTTAGAGATCAAACCCAAGGGTTTGTGTATACTAAAGATAGATGTTCTTTTTGTTGATCTTTTTTAAGAGGCAGGAAAGATCTTATGTAAGCCCAGGATGGCTTTAACTTATAGTCTACCTGCCTTAGCCACCCGAGTACTGGTATTACAAGTATGCATCACCAATGCACCACCACTACTAACCCCAAATCTACTCTTTCTGGTTTTTCAAGACATGGTTTCTCTCCATGTAGCCCAGACTGGCCAAAGAGCTGCCTGCCTCTGACTCCTAGTTCTGGGATTAAAGTCATGTGCCCATGCACAGCCCCCTCCATCTCTCTCTCTCTCTCTCTCCCTCCCTCCCTCCCTCCCTCCCTCCCTCCCTCCCTCCCTCCCTCCCTCCACGTGCAGCCTTACTCTCCTTCCTTCCATTCTTCTTTCCTTTCCTTTTTTTTTTTTTTTTTTTTTTTTTTTTAAGAGATAGTGTCTTTGTAGTTCTTCAGGCTGGTCTCAAGCCACTGTGTAGCTGAGGATGGCCTTAAATTCCAGACCCTCCTGTTTTACTTGCAAAGTGCTGAGATTGCAGATGTGTCCCACCATTGCTAGGGGCTTTATTTGTTGTTGTTATTGTTGTTACAATTAAATTTTTTTTTCTTTGGTTTTTCGAGACAGGGTTTCTCTGTAGCTTTGGTGCCTGTCCTGGAACTAGTTCTTGTAGACCAGGCTGGCCTCGAACTCACAGAGATCCACCTGCCTCTGCCTCCCGAGTGCTGGGATTAAAGGCGTGTGCCACCACCGCCCGGCTACAATTAAATTTTTAAGTTGACCTATAAAGTAGTGAATTTCAACAGAAGTCATACTTTGTTAATGTTACTTCCCTATTACCCTCCTCAGAATAATTTCTTCATATCTGTATTAGGGTCCACCATACCTGTTTCTTGCTTTTATCACCTGTTTAATGGCTAAGTTACCACATAATTTTCCTTCCTCCCCCCCTTCCTTCCTGTAGTAAAAATTTAATTACAAGGTACATGGGTGGCAGACGAAGCCAAATTCAAATATCGTTAAGTAGTGAGGAAAGGTGAGAAAGAAAAATTCAGATTTGTCCAGACCCTTCACCACCTACCTAATTAATTATCTTGCCCTAGAAACACTGTTAAATGTCAGGATCTAGCACCTTTAGTCTTTTTTGTGACCTTCATGTATCATTTTGAGTGATTAAGCTTAGACAACTGTTAGACAAGTCATAGGATTCTTCTGAAATATCAGCGCTGGTGCCGTCCTTAGGGCAAGCTTGTCTAAGCTGGGTGCTACAGCATTCCTGGCCTGGTTGTGGGAGGCCAAGGCAGTGGATATTTCCTGGGCAGTGAGGTTGGGTGATAAGCGATGAGCATAATCAGCTGATAACCATTGAATAATTCGTCCACAAAGGGCTCTTAGCCATTGCCTCACATCAGCTATCACTGAGCAGTTGAGGTTGGTGGTGTGGACTTTCTCACCACTGCTTACCTCCTGGAAAAAGGTCCTGAGGTGGGAGGGCAATATGAATGTGTCTTGGAGACTTTTTTTTGTTTTTGAGAGGATCACGCTATTGAGCCCTGACTGGCCTGGAAACCCACTTTATGGACCGTGCTGGCCTTGAACTCATAGATTGTCTCTGTTTATGAATGCTGGAATTTTAAAGGCCTATGTCACCACGCCCGGCCCTCATTATGGTTTTTGTTATTTATCTTATTTTTTCTCTTGAGACACATGAACTTGGCGTTTCAGAAAGCAACCCCTTTTCATACTGATATTTCGAGTTTTTAACTAAACAAATTGGTGGATAATATAGCTCATCTTTAACCACTGAATATTTTAGTTAACTATTCCTTTTTCCTTAGCAACATTAGATTGCCACCTACAGGTGAAAGAATGCAACAAGTTTTACATAGTGCCTGTGCTTTTTTTCCTTCCCTTTTTTAAGATACAGGGTCTCAAAACCAAAAACAGAACAACAAAACAAACAAAAAACTAAACAGAGCTGGGCATGGTGGTGCATGCCTTTAATCCAAACACTTGGGAGACAGAGACATGGATTTCTGTGAGTTTGAGGACAGCCTCATTTACAAAGTGAGTTCCAGGACAACCAGGACTAAAACCCCATCTCGACCCCCCCCCCAAAAAAAAAAAAACCAAAACAAAGCAAACAAAACAAAGATAGGGTTTCTACAGAGCTGCCTTTGTAGAGCAGGTTGACCTTGAACTCACAGAGGTATTTTCAGCCTCTGCCTCCTGAGTGCTGAGATTAAAGGTGAGTACCACTATACCTAGTTTATTCTACTCTTAATATGATGATGCACTTGCTTACTTTATTCTATAGATGAATTCAATAAAATAAGACTTTGCAGTCAGGCAGTAGTGGCACATGCTTGGCAGATCTTTTGAGTTTGAAGCCAACCTGGTCTACAGGGTGAATTCCAGAACAGCCAGGGCTAGACAGAGAAACCCTGTCTTGAAAAACAAATAACAAAAACCAAATGATAATTTTTTGATGATCATCATATTTGTATTATGTGTTGTTAATACTTTTACTCAGCTGAACCAAAACAGAAAAGAGATAAATTTAATTAACTGTAGCTTAGCGCACCTGCTGAGCTTGTGCAAGGCCCTGGTTTATGAGTTGTAGGCAAGCCTGCACTACAAAATAAATAAAACAAAAGTAAAAGACAATGTGCTTGTGAAAGTATGCTGACAGTAAAGAGACAAGTGAGATCCAGGTAGAGAGTGTTTTGAAGGTTTCATATTGGCCATGCATTGTAGAAATGGAAGTTTATCAACTGTTTGGTGTTTTTACCAGAAGGAAAACTAAACTCCCTTACTCTTTTTACCATAGCACAGAGGATGGTCACAGTTGGTTAGCACAGTGACTTTTATCTCAGGTGTTAGAAGCAGTTTTCTTTCTAAGCTGCTTTACTAGTTGTTTTTTTTTTTTTAAGTTTTTTTTTTAAGTTTTTTTTTTTTTTTTCTTTCCAAGACACATTTCTCTGCAGCTTTGAAACCTGTCCTGGACCTAGCTCTTGTAGCCCAGGCTGGCCTTGAACTCAGAGATCCGCCTGCCTCCACCTGCCATTGCTGGGATTGGCGTACAATGTCCAGCATGTTCTGCTAGTTTTTAAAACTATTCTGTCTGCAGGATAAATCTGTTTCAAACTCTTGCCTGATGTAGCATTTTTCATTATGTTTGGGTAGGAATCAGACCTATGTAGTTATAACTAACACTTTGATAACTTTTAACCTTGAACATGAAGTTCGGAACTGTCACATACATGAGAAAGAAATATGAGACTTCTAGGACCCTAGTGACTTGAATAATTGAATCAGATAAGAAAACTTCTACTTATTTTTTTAGTCCCGATCACGTGAAGTTGAAGCTGAGTTCAAACGCCCTGTGCAGCTGAAGATACCTTGAATCTGTTGATCCTCTTATCTCTCTCCCAAGCACTAGTTTTACAGGCATGCACCGTCATTCCCAGTTTTATTTTTAAAACTAAGTTTTTGGTCAGCTTACAAAATAATAGTTTTCAACATGGTGTTTTCATATATGTATAATTGTTGTCTCACTCCCTCACTCATCCTGCTTTCTCCCATTCCCCTTCAGCCCTTAAATAGACTTTTATTTATTTATTTTTATTTTTTTATTTTATTTTTTTATTTTTTTTGGATTTTTCGAGACAGGGTTTCTCTGTAGCTTTTTGGTTCCTGTCCTGGAACTGGCCTCGAACTCACAGAGATTCGCCTGTCTCTGCCTCCTGAGTGCTGGGATTAAAGGCATGCGCCACCACCGCCCGGCAATAGACATTTTTTAAAATGTAGAATAAACTGGGTGCTGTGGCAATGCCTATATGATCCTTGTACTCTGGAGGTAGAGGCAGGAGGGTCAAGTGTTCAGGGCCAGACTCAGTTGTGTAGGGAGTTCAAGACCAGTCTGTGTTGAGACTCTGTTTTAAAAACCTAAATAAGCTGGGCGGTGGTGGCGCACGCCTTTAATCCCAGCACTTGGGAGGCAGAGGCAGGCGGATCTCTGTGAGTTCGAGACCAGCCTGGTCTACAAGAGCTAGTTCCAGGACAGGCTCCAAAACCACAGAGAAACCCTGTCTCGAAAAACCAAAAAAAAAAAAAAAACCTAAATAAATAAATAAAATCCAAACTTTTATTTAGATTAACTATTTTGTCTCATGAGGACAGTATTAAGCATGTGGGATACCTCTAAATAAAAATGCTCATTTAAAAGATAGTGTGTGTGTGTGTGTGTGTGTGTGTGTATAATAAAAGTGATTAAAAATAGTGAAGGCTGTACTCATTCTTCATATTAATCCCAAAGACTTCACTTGACAAATGTAAATACAGTCTTGGATTGGTGTATATTGGACACAATAGCCTTCCTTAAGCCTAAACACAGAAACAAAAGCATGTATTATAAGAGAAAGTCTGAGATGGAAGTGATAAAGTGGGTATTGAGTGAACCTTTGTTAAAATTTAGCTGGTATCCTTGTAAAATTTCCACGTATTCATTAAGCTATATTATGTCATTTTTATTGTTAGCTGATTTGAAGTTGACTTCTGTCCTCATACTTGTCATAGTTTGCTTACTCTGGTTGGAAGATTAAGATTTTATTATTCTTTTTACATAGGTATTTGTGTAGATACTAAGATTAAGATTGTTCTGTGGGCTGGATTAGTTTAAATGTACCAAGGCATATTTTGCTTCAGTTGCACAAAACTTTTGAGTTGTGGATTTGTTGTGGGTGCTATAAATTTGAAAATAAAATCAGTTGAGAATGCTGGTTGTGGTATTTATAATTCAGGATCTTTGAAGCATCCTTTGTGTCCTTTGGTTTTTAGCTCGGTGGAGTGATAAATGCCTGTAATCTCAGGACATGATAAATTAAGGCAAAAGGTTTGGACCAGTTTAGGCTTTATGCAGAGACCTAATCTCAAAAAAATGGGGGTTAAATGTTTATTTTAAAAATTTTATTTGTGTATGTCACAGGGGGATGTAAGCGTATACATGCCAGAGCATGTATGTAGAGGTCAGAACAACTCCACAGTGAATGCAGGACTAATACTTAATACAATTATAATACTTAAAATTGCTATGCTTGAAGTTTTACTTGAGTTAATGATCACTCTAAAGAACCTTGTAAAATTAATTTTTCAAGAATTCTAGGTAGGCTTAAGAAGTTTTATTTCCTTTTATTTTGGACTGACCTGAACTTATTCTCCCTACCTCAGTCTCCTGATTGCTGGGATTACTGATGTATACACCACATTTGGCTCTGAATTATTACATTATTACTGTATTAGAAAGCAAAGATGTCTTAGAGGTTTGGGGAATTCTCTGCCTGTTGATGCCAGTTTGTCTTGTTTTAGAAAATAGGGCCTGACCATTTTAGAACAGACTAAAGACAATCAGTAATTAGAAATTATGGAATGGGGGGGTAAGCATTATCTTAAACTTGGTGAGTTTTAGTTCTGATAGCTTCATTTTGTTCTTCATTGCATTTTTTCCCCCACCCCGTGAAGTAAATCCATTTCATTATAAATTCAAGGAAGGGTTTGGTTAAGGACAATAGCCTAACCCTTTGCTGTTTAGATAACATCAAGATTCAGGCATGCACTGTGACCGGAACTTGTGTGTGCTAGCAGGATAGGATTTATTCAGTAGGAGCTCTGCCAGTGACAAAGAACAGAAGGTATATCTTCTAAAACCCATTTAAAGTTTCTGAATTAAAAAGTCCTAGATTTTAATATCTTAATCATCTTAAAAGGAATTTAAACAGAACCTATATTTGGCATAAAATTTTAGTGTATGGATTTTTATGGTTTTACTTTATATGAAGAGCCAGTTTTTGAAAGCTGAAGTATCAGGATTTCAGAGGAATAATGGTATAATGTTATTGGTAAGATTTATTTTCTGTGATAAAGAAATTGACTTAATTGAAAAAATGCACTTTTAGCAAGCCAACAAGGCTTTGTTTAATGTAGTTTTGAAGCTTGTTGTTAATGCTGAAAATGTCTTATGTAGGTGTCAGAAAAGTATTTAATGTGCATCTTGGTTGTGTTGTATTTTAAGATTCTTTTATTCTTTATCTTTATGGAGTCATTGAAAGGTTTATTTATATAAACATTTACATTTATAATATGCATGTTTTAAATGTAAGCAGAGTTGGAATTATGAGTATTTGAAGGGTTAATTCTTGGTAATTTCCTAGGAGGTGTATAATATATTTGAAGTTAGTGATAATGGGTGAATTTTAGAACAGCTTTATATTTAAATTAATGTTGCAATTTTGCTAAAACTGGTAAGGCGTTAATTATGTCTTAAAGCAGTTGACATGTAGAGAAGTAATTTTTGTATAAAGTATTGCAATATAACATGGACAGTGACTGTTTAGGAAAATAAATTACCATGCAAGACAAGAAGAATTGGAGTATTCCTTGGTACGCTTTTTCACTGCTCAAAATCTTGGGAATATAGTTAATACTTGTTAAATTTAGGGGAAAAAATTTTAAATAGTTTGTGGGCCCAGTGAAGACATTGAATTTTAATGGCAATTCCACGTTAACATACTGGTTTGTTCCTTATAATTCCAGTACTTTTGAGGCTGAGCTAAAAAGATTGCCATAAGTTTGAGCTAGCTTTGATTACATATCTTGGCAAGTGATCAATAAGTACTCAACTGAAGACTGGCAGCTGGTGGGGTGGGGGGTGGGAGGGAGGAAGGAAGGAGATGGGATTGTTAGGTGTGGTGATGAACACCTTTAACTTTAATCCCAGCACACAGGCAGTCAGCCTGGTCCACTGTTGGGGGCTGCAGACCCCTGGCCCCTTGACTTTATTTGCCTGCCACAGACCCTTTGCCTGCTGAAGTGAACTGAGCAAAATAACTTGTTTACCAGTGCTTGCAGCTGCTCTGAGCTCGAGACCTTGATGGCAGGGGAGTGGGTTCTGGTGAGGCCTGCAGCTTGAAAGATCCCGAAAACTGGGGTATGGCTATATAAGATCCCTATATAAGCTTACCTAGAACACAATAAAGTTGGCATTCTCGTTTCAAGGATGACCCGTGTCCTCGTGTCTCTGTGTGCATGTGTTTTTAAGTCTGCAGCTTAGTTCCTGGCTTGATTACCATCCTATAGTGCAGGCGCTACAGTCTACATACATAGTGGGCTCCAGGACAGCTGGGCTACATAGTGAGATCCTGTAAAAACAAAAAAAAAGAAAAAGACTAGGGACCTCTTTTCAGATCCTTTCCTTCCCTCTGTTTTTTCCTCTCTCCTGGGTCTCTTGTAGCTCACGCTGGCCTGGAACTCCAAGTAGCTGAGGCTGACCTTGAACTTTGATCCTCAGTCTCCACTTTCCAGCTTCTAGCTTTATAGGTGGGCCAGCCATACCCAGGGTTGCTCTTTGTGTGCAGATCTTCTGGTGACACAACTTAATGTCTTTCTCTTGACTCCTAGCCTTAGAAGCTTAGGGATTGCTGGACCCAGTTGAGTTTCCTGATCTGTGTTCAGTAAACTGGAGCAAGTGTAGAGCATGCTGTGTTAGCTTCACAGTGCTCAGTTACCAGTTTCCTTCATTGCCTGATGTTCATTCTTTAAATCATTATGCATTTTGTCTCTGTTTTAGACAGGGGGTAAATCTGATCACTATTTGAAACTGAAGATTATAAAAACTGGAAGCAGGGACTGGTGAGATGGCTCAGTGGGTAAAAGTGCTTATCTCACAAGTCTGATGACACCTGAGTTCAATATCTGGCACTGGAGAGAGGGTGAGAACTGACTTTGGGTCCTCTGACCTCCACACACTTTGTGGAATACCCACTTGCACTTACACAAACACAATAATAATAAAAATTTAAATTTAAAGACTAGAAGTAGTTTCTTTCTATGTAAATGTGGTGATAGGAAATAACTAAAATTGGTTATCAGAAATTATTACCAATAAATCCTTAGTGGTGCTGAGCTTAATGAATCCCAGCTTAGTCCAGTATTCTCTAGTGGAGACTTAACCTTTGAAGACAAGCAGGACTGGCCTTACGCTACAAGTTCAGGCACTGACTACTGATCTTTATCACAGGGAACGATGCTGGGCTTGCTTAATTGTTTCTAGATAGCCAGCCCTTGAATAACCACCGCTTCAAATCATTGATTTGATGGATTGTTATTATGGTATTGGGATAACTGTTAAGTATGCTTTAGTGCCGAAGTACTGCCATAGACTGAGAAGATATTCCTAAATTGTCCAAAGGATTTTGGATGGTAGCATGACTTGTTTTGGAGAAGCTGGACTAGATTCTTTTAAAACTACTGCATTTCTGCAGTGACATTCGGTTTAATATTTTGTTTTGATTGGTAAATGGATTTTAAACATTTCTATATAGAGAGTAGTCTAAAATTCTTTGTCATTTAAAAATTATTGCTGTCTTAACAGAAATATCTTTGTCGAACAGTAACGGTCAAGCAAGTGTTTTTTTGATTGTCTGCTATGTGCCAGATCTGATGTATACTAGTTAGGGGAACATATGGAGTCTAAATTGAGTGAGATGATAGTGTTTTACTGTGTTCTGCAGAGACAAACCCTGCTTGTTTTTGTTTGTTTTGTTTACGTGCCTGTGTGCGTGTACCCCCCCCCCCCCAGTACTCTTATCTTTCCATTGTGGATTCACAGTGTCAAATTTTAGGTCATGGGGCTTGTGTGGTGAGGCCATCTCACCAGCTTGTTTTAAAGCAGTAACTCAAACTTTTTAGATTTTGTCTCTCCTGTATGATTTTATAATTATTGTCAGTGTGCAGGGGTTTGTGTATTAACACTGTATTATAAGTTAGAACTGTCCCAGTGGTGCCAGATGTCTTTAATTCCAGCACTCAGGAAGATCTCAGTTAATTCAAGGCCAGACTGGCCTATATAGTGATTTCCAGGCCAGCCAGAGAAGAGATTTAGAACTGATAATTTATATGTAACTGGCCACTGATATTTGTGGAGGACTGATGCCAGGATTTTCCAGGTACTAAAGTCTGAGGTATTTAATTTTTTATGCAATGTGGTATACTATTTGCACTTAACCCATGCATGTTCTTTTGCTATTCATGACAGTAAAAAAGTGTACATGTCGAGTACAAGTGCTTCCTCTTCTCAAATATATTTGCTCCCTGGTTGGTTGAACTCACTGGAAGTCTTCTGGGGATACAGATACAGCTCAGCGGGAGAACACTTAATCTAAGAACCCTAGGCAGGTTCTCCAGCTCCTCAGAAATAGTACTTGCAGGTTCTGCAGTCACAATAATATGCCAGTTTTTGACTCACCGCTATTTATGACCTGAAAACAGTATGCTTCATTAATCCATACCTGCTGCAGCTTTGATATATAACAATCTAAAGATTTTATTTATTTATTTATTATGTATACAACATTCTGCCTCCATGTATGCCCGCATGCCAGAAGAGGGTACCAGATCTCATTACAGTTGGTTTTGAGCCACCATGTGGTTGCTGGGAATTGAACTCAGGACCTCTGGAAGAGCAGCCAGTGCTCTTAACCACTGAGCCATCTCTCCAGCCCCCGATATATAACAATCTAAGTTATTTTTTTCATCCTCCAGCTTTAGGGTATGTAGTCTTATTCATCTACCTTGAGCTAAACTAAACTATTTCATGGAACGAAATTGAATTACAGTAAAACAACAAGCACCAGCAAGAAAACCAACCTCACAGCCTGTTTTGGGAGTGTGTTAGGTAGGGAGAGGAAGAATCTCATCAAGGTTAAGTAGCTCAGACTAGCCTCAGACTCCGGCTATTCTGAGTGCTGGGATTACAGGTGTGTACCCCCTGGTCTGTGTTTTAAGGGATTACTGTACCTAACAAATGCTTATTGAATGTGTTACATACTTAATAGTAATTCCTAGCCAAAATTTTATTAGGATAACACTGAACCAGCCTTGTCTGATAGATACCAGGTACACTGAGCAATCCTCTCTGACTGTTTTCTACTCTCTATGAAGCTTGTCTGGGGTGAAAATTGAGTTAATGGACAGATTACTAAGAAAGGGATAGGGGAGAGATCATTAAAGACATTTGTAAAACACCACCATTTTTATTGCCAAGAAATTAAAGTTTGGCCAGGTGGTGGTGGTGCATGCCTTTAATCCCAGTACTCAGGAGGCAGAATCAGGTGAATCTCTTGAGTTTGAGGTCATCCTGGTCTACAGTGCAAGCCCGGGAAGCCAGGACTACACGGAGAAACCCTGTCTCAAAAACACAACAAAGTTTGTTGTTGAGACAGGATCTTACAGTTTTGCAACTCGGCTGGCCTGGGGTTTACTATGTAAGCCAGATTGGCCTTGAATGCACAGATATTCTTCTTTCAATTGCTGGGCTAGGATTAAAGTTGTGGTATTATTAACATTTTTTAAAGATTCTTTGATATCGTCATTCATTTCATATAGTATGTTTTGACATACCCATCCTCCTGCCTCTTCTTCTCCCACTTTCACAGAACACTTTTTCTCAACAAGCTTTAAAAAAATTTTTATGTTCTGTTTTTGATTTTGCTATTATGCATTCAGTTTAATTATGGTTGATAGGACAACTTACTAGTGACTATTCCACTGAAGAAATTTGCCCTCCTCCCCAAGCTAATGCTCAGGTCCTGTGAGCCCCTTCTCTGTCCATGATGGAACGATGATGGCCATATTTGCTGCTGTGAGTTAGTGAGTGCGGCTGTTATGTGCAGAGGACAGCGTTTTGTAGTAGGGAGCTGCAGGCTGAGTTCCTGCTGCCCCAGCTCCCGGCCACCTGGCTAGCTTATGCCCCGAAATAACAACACACAAACTGTATTCATATAAACACTGCTTGGCCCATTAGCTCTAGTCCTTACTGCCTAATTCTCATATCCCGATCAACCCATCTCTAATAATCTGTGTAGCACCAGTCTTACCAGGAAAGATTCAGCATGTCTGACCTGGCGGCTTGCTTCATTGCGTCTGGCTCTGAGGGGAGCTGCCCTGCATCTGAGCTCACTTCCTCTTCCTCCCAGCATTCTGTTCTGTTTACTCCACCCACCTATGTTCTAACCTATGAGGGCCAAGCAGTTTCTTTATTAATTAACCAATGACCTTCCTCCATCAGCGTTTCACAATGTTTTCCCCCATCTTTGGGTTCTTTTTTTTCCCTGCCATTTACAATGATGTGAGCCTTGAAGAGAGTGATACAGATGTGGTGTTTAGGGTTGAGCTTTCAACAGTTACTTATTCTACCAGTTATGAGTCTACTAACTGCAAAAAGATGTGTCTCTGTCCAAGATTGAGAGCAGCAATAGTCTGTGGGTATAAACATAACTATGTGGAAGGTAGTTTGGACAAAACAAGAATAATAGGTTCCTCCTAGGGCCTGAGACTCAGGTTACATGTCAAAGCATGATTTTCCTCCTGTGGAATGGGCCCCAAATACGATCACAAAGTAGTTAGTTTTGTACATAACAGTCATGACCCTGTTGTACCCATGAGGATGTTTTGCCTGACAGGTTGGTATTGTAGTGAACAAAATCCATATTGGGGTAAGACTGTTGATAACTTCTCTCCAGTAGCACCTTCTGGTGCTAGGAAAGTTCTCCACAGGGAGACAGTTTATAACTGAGTTCCAACTTGATTTCTCAGTGTGTGGTGTCATCAGCAGTGGGGTTTTACCATCTAGTTGTGTTGGGCAGTCAAGATCTGTTTTTAAAGAAAAGCAACATTTGTTTCTTTTGTTCTTGCAGTTATCTTCACCTGTTGTGTGAAGCACAGCACCTATCAAGCCTCTGTAGAAATGGACAAAGAAGAAAGGAAGACTATCAACAAGGGTCAAGAAGATGAAATGGTAACTATCTTTCATAATTTCCTAAGGAGTAAAAAGATAAAATGAAAGAAAAACCAACATGGGTTGGGGTACAACCTAGTGGTAGAGTGTTTGTCCATCTAATGTTCTGAGGCTCTTGGTTTGATCCCTAGTGAAACGCCTATGCATGACACATGCATATGAATTTTTGTATCCTGATTTAGGGTGTGTGTGTGTGTGCATGTGCGCTTCTGCATGCATATTTTGTTTGTTTTAGGCAAAGTCACCATGAAGCCCTGGTTAAACTGAAATTTAACTCCATAGACCAGGCCAGTTTTAGTCTCATGAGTTCTACCTGCATGTGCCTTTCAAGTCCACGGATCAAAGGCACTTGCCTTTTTACCTGGTTTGACTTGAGTTTTTAAATTGAAGTGGTTGTTTTTGTTGTTGTTAATATTATTATTTGTTTTTGTTTTATGAAACAGGGTTTCTCTGTGTAGCCCTGACTGTCCTGGAACTCAAGGTAGACCAAGCAGCCTCAGAGATCCACCTGCCTCTGCCTCCCAAGTCCTGGGGTTAAAGGGATGTGCCGTTGCCACCTGACTTGTTTATTTTTAAAATTTTAAAAATGTATGCTTTATTATTTTTGTGTGTACATTAAGTACGTGTGTGCCGTGGGGTACATGTGGTGGAGGTCAGAAGACGACTTTCAGGAGTTTTCTGGGCTTTAGGGATTGAGTTCAAGTCAGCAGGCATGCATGGCAAGAACATTTGTTCTGATACATCTTGTAGGCTCCCCAAGTAACCTCTCCTGAGTTAGTCTCCCAAGTGCTGAGATTATAGGCATGTATCACCACCATATTAAGGAATAAGTTTTAGTATATCTCGCTGCCATCAGATAAACAAATTCCCACTGCTTACTTGAAATGTATACTTCATGAAGCCTTTGTCAGTTTGAGGTGTTTTATTTGGCAACAACTGTGGGTGGGAATTCAAGAATATTAAAAATAATTTGGGTTAGTAAAGTTCATCAGTTACAGTGATATTGAAACAGTTAGCAAGTTACTTTTTAAAAAATCATCTAAATGTAATGTGCCTGGCATAGTAATATATGCTTTGTAATCCTGGATGCAGGGGACAAAGGCAGGAGGATCATAAGTTAGAGGCCAGCCTTGGGTGTATCACTTATCAGTGTGAGACCCTGTGTCATAGCCAGCACTTTTAATGTCTGAGCCATCTCAACAGTCTGAGATCCTCGTCTCAATTAGTCAGTGAATGTAGTGTCATAAAATATGACGGAAGTAAAAAAGACTGGTGAAATCCTGATACCGAGTGTAGTTGACAGTAATGGAACACTGGTTTTGACAGAGGAAACTGGATTGAAGGATCTAGAAGAAATGCTGATATTTTTACAGTTTTCTGTAAGTCTGAAATGGTTGCAAAACAAAAACTTTTTTAAAAAGTTTTAAATGAAATGATGAAAGTTACAAGGAATGGGACTGAAGAGCTTGCTTGGTGGTTGAGAGCACTGGCTAGTCTTCTAGAGGACCCAGGTTTGATTCTCTGTATCCACATGGATACTTGGGTCCATTTGTAATGCAACTTCCAGGGGGCATCCAGAGCCCCTTCTGGTGTGAGGGCACTGCACACACATGGTTTACAGTCACATGGGCAAAACATTCCTACACTTAAAATATATATGATTTGCTATGTATCTTTGAAACAAGTTTATCTGCCTTATTTTCTCATTAATCATGCACACACAGTTGAATTAGTAGCAAATAATTTATTAGACATAAATATAGATCATGTTCAACAAATTTTACTTTTAAATCTGAAATTTTCAGTAAGTTTTACTGAAAATAACAGATAATCAGTTGAGAAATTGAAATTTATATAAAAATACGTATCTTGGAAATAAATTTATCTGCCTTACTTACCATTTGCTCATTAATCGTGTGATTGCCATTTTTGTTCAGGAGATACATGGCTATAACTTATGCCACTGGAAGCTTGCCATGGTTTCCATAGGAGTGATTTGTACTGGTGGTTTTCTCCTCCTCCTCCTCTATTGGATGCCTGAGTGGCGAGTGAAAGCCACATGCGTTAGAGCTGCAGTTAAAGACTGTGAAGTGGTGCTGCTCAGGACTACTGTAAGTCCATGCATGTATTACTAGTAGCTGATTGATTATCAGTAATGTCTTTGTGTAAACTGTTCAGAATAAGTGACTGGGACTTTGGAATGTTTAGTATTTCTCAGGTATGACTTTGAAATGAATATTTTTGTGGTGATAAGGCTAAAAAGTCTTAAATAGGATGAGACTATCTTATAGTTCTTTGTGACCCAGGGGATTATTAGATGCTTAATTGTCTTAAGGTCCTGAGTACTGACCACTCATTGACTAGACCAGGTATTGACCGTATGATGTTATGTCTTAAACAATTTTTTTTAGAACCCTAGTTTAAAACATTTTATAAGAGGCTGTAATAGTTAATGTTTATTATATATGTGAGTAAATTAAGGCTTGAATTGTGAACTTTTATGGAATCTGTGTACTGATGGTGTGCTAAAGTTGATCAAATTTTTCATGTTAAGTGAGTAGGAAATGATACTCTCTCAGCAAGAGATGACTAAATTTTTAAGTAATAGACTTTACATAAAAGTACAGGCTGTTATTTAATGTGCATAACTTACTTAACTTTTCTCCCTTTCTTCTAAGGATGAATTTAGAATGTGGTTTTGTGCAAAAATTCGCTTTCTTCCTCTGGAAAATCAACCAAATTTTAATACAAAATCTGTAGTTAATAAGGTTTCTAATGGCCATGCTGTTCATTTAACTGAGAATCTGACTGAAGAAAATAGATGCGAGATGAATAAATACTCACAGACTCAGTCCCAACAGGTACTGTGATGGAGTATCAAAGCTTTTTTGAAAAAGCATAATGTTCTACGTTGTCAAAGGTAGATCATAATTTGCAAAATTATATGTGAGCTAAAATTAGATGCATTGTAAAATATTTGCCATTAAATAAAACCAAGTTTAATAGAAAAAAATGACATGTTTTGAGAAGTGATGATAAGCCTTGTGATGTAATATTTATGTGTGTTCTACAGATGCGTTATTTCACCCACCATAGCATAAAATATTTCTGGAATGATACCATTCACAATTTTGATTTCTTAAAGTAAGTATTTTTCTTTTGCTTAGAATATATTACGAACATCTTGAAAATGCATTTAAAAAAGCTGTATTCTAATGTTACATAAATTCAGAGAGACATTCTATTACCTTTATTCACTTATAAAGTGAGTTTCACCTGCAACTTGTATCTTTGAAAAATTTACATAAAATTTAGAAAGCTCGTGCTTGCCTGTGGAACATGCTTGTGATGCTAGCTGTCAGGGAGGCTGAGGGGTGTGAAGAATTTTAGAATACCTCACAGCTTAGGTTTTCTACTTGTTTTTTCTTGTTATTTTATTTTACTTTGTTTTGGGTGTGCACTGGGTTTAGGATTGAATCTGGGACTCACACATGCTAATAAGCTGTGAGTGACTGTACCACCGAGCCCCTCTCCCCGACCCTAGAGCTTTACCTTTCCTATGTTGTTAGTCTCGTTCATTTGTAATCAGAGAATCATGGAATACTTATTTAGAAAACTTTACTGTCAGTGATGAGAAAGAGCACTTGCAACTGTGTTACCTTTGATAGGACAAATTGGAATAATCCCTTATTTTGTTGTGTGTATAAAAAAAAGGATCAAGTATACTTAAGATAATACGTGGAAATTTTACCTGAAATACTAAAGAATTAGATTGTTCTGTAATGGGCCTGATGGTTTTCTCATGCCTGGTTCTAAAGTTGAAGAACCATCACTTTAAGGAAAAATGCTGATGTCAGATGCCAATGTCCTGCAGTCTTGTTAAACACTGAACTGCTAGTCTGTCTTTGAATTGCATTCTGGAGAAGTCATCAGCTCTGATGGGAAGAATGTCTAATATAATTGGTTGGTCTCTGCCAGCCATTGAAATTTGTAAAATTTAAACTTACCCTAATGACATCAACAAATTGTAGAGCTTAGCTTCCCTGTATGTAAAATGTAGAGAATAAGGAGATTAATATGTTTAATTCTCTTGGTTTAGAAATGTTTGACTGGTAACAGTTAAAATAAGTAAAATTATGTTTTTTGGGGAAAACATCCTAGTTAGGATTGTTCTAGGTCTTAGACATTTATGGTCTATATTTGAAGCGAGATATGTAGTAGTAGTTCAGGAAAGTATTTATATTGGTGCATTGTGGAAGAAAATGAATAGGATTTCTTCATTTAAAACTAAAAATATAAAGGAGAAACAGGATAAAAACCAAGTCTTGTTTAGAATTCTCACTAGTTATACTTTATCTGAAGTTTTATTAGTTTTATTGCTGACTCATAACCTTTGAAAACTGTTAAAGGATAATGTACATTTACTTACATAGTATTATTTAGAGCCATGACATATAGTGGATAACATAGCTGTGTTTGAGACTTATACCAATTCATTGTTTTATTTAAGACTTTGAGATCTTAAAATTCTCATGATTTCTAATTTTGTTATTAAGAATTTCTAAGAAGTTTGTAAGGAAGTTACAGTTTTAAAATCACACATATAGCAAAATGAGGCATTAATATGGATATTTTAAACTTTGTTTAAAGTAAAAACTTTGGATTTATTTAGGGGACTGGATGAAGGTGTTTCTTGTACATCAATTTATGAAAAGCATAGTGCAGGACTGACAAAGGGGATGCATGCCTACAGGTAACTTTATCCAACTAAAGTAGATCTGTTCTCAAAATTCCTAAATTCAGAAGTGTGTATATAGCCAACTCTGTACCGTATAATGTAGGTACTTAAGCAAAACATGCTGTTAGTTGTGCCCTTACTGATATTTTGAGCAAAACTCCTTTAGTTTAAGAATTATAAGAATATTAAGCTAAAGTTAACTATCCTAAAGTTTTATTATTTCATCAATTCTAAGATGCAAAACTCATATTTTCTTGTCTCTGAAATTGGAATGTTGTTTAGTGTGTGGAGTTCCATCCTCAGTCACGCATATTATAATGGAGTGTTCTGTAAATTAGCAGCACCTTAGATTTTCTGATATGGGAATTGTAAGCATGAGCTTGGATTTCCCACCAGGAAACTATAAACTGGAGCCATGCTTTTTTGTGTGTTATTGGTTAAAGTATAAAAATAATGCTAGTGTATTACATATTTTAAAGATAAATGTAGTTTTTGGATTGAATTGGAATTTTTTTGTACTATTGTAATGTGTTTTTCAATGTTTGAACAAAAAAAATTCAGATTTAACACTTTATAAAAGGCTATATTTATAATAGCATACAAATCATTACAGGAGATTAAAATGAAGAACCTGTGGGTTTTAAAGGGATGAGGGATCGGGTAGAATTTACAGCCTTACTCAAGCTACAGCCTACACCGAGGCACGCACCCCCCACTTCTCCGGTTTTTATGGGGGGGGGCTTTTATTTATTTATTTATTTAAAAAAAATAATGAAAAGGGCTCATAGTTAAGCCTGACTTCACTCAGTATGTAGTCAAGGATGGATGTCTTTGTACTCCTGGTCTTACATTTGCTTACCAAGTGGTGGGCTTCCTGGGAAGTGCCACACCATGCTTGGTTTATGCGGTCCTTTGGAATTGAAGCCAGGGTCTTATGCATCAATGGCAGCGGCTCTGATAGTGGAGCAGCAGCATCCCCTGTCACTAAGCAACTTTAAGAAAGTGTTTTTCTGAAGGATTTCAAGTGTGCAGTGTTTTGAAATGAACTTTGTTAGTAAAATATTCTCCCTAGGGAAAAAAAATAGAGTAAGATTCTTCGAAGTATTTAATTTCTTATAAAAGTCGTAATTTAAATCTCAGTACAGTTTGCTCTGTTTGGGGGCTAGAGAAGATGTCTCAGTGGTTAAGTGCACTTGCTCTCCCAGAGGACATGGATTTAGTTCCTAGCACCCACGTGGCCGCTTACAACTAATTATCTGTAATCCCAGTTCCAGAGGATCCAATGTGCTCCCCTGGCCTCCGTTGGTATTGCATGTATGTGATGCATAGACACGGGTAGGCAAAATGCACATAAAATAAAAATGAAAATCAGTTGTCAAGAAGAGAACTTTAGTCAGTTGTCGTGGCTTACACCTTTAGTCTCAGGATTTGGGAAGTTGAGACAGAAGGATTTCCATGAGTTTGAAGGCAGCCTGATCTATGTAGTAATTTTCAGGACAGCTTAGACATAACAAAATGAGTCTTTTACTGACATGATTATTGACTAATAAGAAAGTTCTTGTCATAGTAAAAATGAGACTCAAAACGATGTAAACTGCTAAAAGTTTGGTTACCAGTATTGACTGCTTTGGTTTAAATAGCATAGATAGCTTTTTAAATTTTATTTGTTTTGTTTTTTGTTTTCAAGACAGGGTTGTTCTATGCGTTCCTGGCTGTCTTGGAACTTGCTCTGTAGACCAGGCTGGCCTCGAACTCACACAGAGATCTGCGTACCTCTGCTTCCCAAGTGCTGGGATTAAAGGTGTGTGCCAGAACTACACAGGAGTTATTTTTTATTTTTTAAAGTATAGAACTTTAGTCATGGAACATAAGGTTTTAAAAGCAAGAGTCGTAAGAACAATTGGCCTTACTTATATCTAACATAATTCTTTTCCTAAATCATTTACTAATACAGTTACCGTATTTTTCTTTCATAGAAAGTTGATTTATGGAGTAAATGAAATTGCTGTGAAAGTGCCTTCTGTTTTTAAGCTTCTAATTAAAGAGGTAAGACTCTGTGTAACTGATAGTGTGTGTTCCCGTCAACTGGGGAGAGTCATGTGTAAGGACACAGTCTTGGTTTTCTGCTTAGCTTTGCTTCATATTTTACTTGAAAAGTTAAGATGGAAAACTTGTTGTCTGGTAGAGAAGTATTTATAATGTATATAATTTTGCATTTTTATTACAGATTTCTTTGTGTGTGTGTGTATGTGTTTCTATCACATCTAATATAGCTTTGCATTCTTTGATCCTTTTCTCATTTCATGTGGTGTCGTATTGGAAATGAAAGGAATGGTGTTAGTTCTTGTAGTGAGGGTTCGTTTATAACTGCCTTGACTGTGTGACTAAAGGATTATGACTATGTAAAAGAAGTTAGTGAGTAACTACCTAGCTCAGGAAGGCTTGCCAGTCTTTTGTTCTGGTTTTTGGCTTTAGATGAATACTTTACTAGAAATATGAGTAGCCATTTGATGCAGCTTGCAAAAATAGTTTAGTGTACTGAATGAAAAATGTAGGACCAAAAAGAAAAAAGTTCCTGATGGTGGTGGTGCACACCATTAATCCCAGCACTTGGGAGGCAGAGGCAGGCGGATCTTTGAGGCGGATCTTATTGGTAGCTGTCTTTGATTTTTATCTTAAGAAAACATTTCTACCTGCTACTTGTTTATGGATAAAGTTGGAATAATTTCTTAATATTTAATTTAGGTTTGAAGTAAAATGGTACTACATATATGAAAG
This sequence comes from Chionomys nivalis, assembly GCF_950005125.1. Lineage (NCBI taxonomy): Eukaryota > Metazoa > Chordata > Mammalia > Rodentia > Cricetidae > Chionomys > Chionomys nivalis. Next base: position 64,181,330 of record NC_080088.1, read on the forward strand.
TGCTTAGAAAGGTACAAAGCAGCAGTTATAAAAGACATTGGGAGGGAATTAAGGGAGATGAAATAACCATTTTATAAAGTTCACGACCAGGGCTTTATAGTCTTACTTTTATTTGAGAATAAATACCAAGAAATTTCCTTTGAGATAACAAAGCAGTTTCTCCGTTATCACATATTTATCTTCTCTTTGTCTGTCAGTGAACTTTTGAAATACAAGTAAATTTCTCTTTGGAGTTCATTAAAAGCAAACATTTGTTCTGTTTGATTAAAAGTTTTGTTTTAGCCCAGAGCACAAAATTTATTACAAATTAGCTTTAACCAAAAGTATAATGCAGAATAGCTAAATTCATACAGGTTAACTTTTTCTAGTTGAATCTGTATTTGCCTTTGGTATGAATCTAAATGAATGCAAATAATTTAAGCTTATTGACTCAATTTTTAGTATTTAATGGGAAGCAAGAATACAGAGCCCTTTCTAAAAGTATCTGGTTGTCTACATCTCTAGTGAAATGGTGAAGAGGTGAAGAATCCACATGTTTATACATATCGTTATCCCATTTATGCCTACTGATGTATCCTTTTGTTGTTTTTAGGTTCTCAACCCATTTTACATTTTCCAGCTGTTCAGTGTTATCCTGTGGAGCATTGATGAATACTATTATTATGCTCTAGCCATTGTGATCATGTCCATAGTATCCATTATAAGCTCACTATATTCCATTAGGAAGGTAAGTCAGAATTTCTTACATCTTTCAGGAATATATTTGCATTCTATGGTAACTTGTAAGTTTTTTAGAATGCTAGTACTTGGTATAGAATACATTTAACGTAATATTTCCATAAGTACACATACAAACTTCCTTTTTTTGTTTGTTTGTTTGTTTGTTCATTTAGACAAGATAGCTGAGAGGGCCAGGGAGCCAGACCAAAGCCATGACAGGTTTCTAATAGTCCCTGGCAGGGATGTATTTTGATTTACTGAAGGTGACTAGAGCCGAGCAAGGAGTTCTCCAGAAAACTACAACTCAGGGGCAACCAATTAGCAGGTGCTCCACAGCCTTTTGTTGGCTTAGCACATGACCGTAGCTTCTTTATAGCTAAAGATAGCTTTCTCTACCCTGCTGCTAAAACGTCCCTAACCACTAGAGCCACCTACAGTACAATCAGCACCCCCAGATTAATTTCTCCTCCCTGGAATTCCCCTAATCTGTCATAAAAAGGGGCCTGCGAACCTCTTGGGTGGTCGCTATGTGCTACCCCAAAATGTTCGCAGTTTTTTATTTATAAATGTTCTTGCTTATTGCATATGTAACTGGTGGTCTTTAATGGGCTTCTTGCAGACCCTTTCGGTAACTAGGGTAGCCTTTAACCAGTCTTTCTACTTTAGCTTGGTCTTTGACATTTTGTGTGTGTGTGTGTGTGTGTGTGTGTGTGTGTGTACACTGTTGTTTTGTCTTCATTTATGTCAGTACACCTCAAGTGTCTGGTGCCTGCAAAGGCCCGAGGAGATTATTGGATCCTCTGGGACTAGGGTTACAGATGATTGTGAGCCACTGTGTGGGTGCTGTGAATAAACCTGGGTCTTCTATAAGAGTTGGTTGAGCTCTTAATCAATCGTTGAGCGATCTCTTCAGCCCTGGCTTTTTTTCCTTTATTTTTTTTCCTTTGGGTCAGAGGGGAGAATCAAATACTTTATTGTTTTTGTGGTACTAGAGTTTGAATTTAAGACTGCATATGCTCACAAAGCTACACTTTTAGATGTTTTTAGAATCAAATTATCACATGATCACTCAGAAGCTATAGGTGTCTATATTTGCTTATTAAAGATTGAAGTGTTGACAGGATAATTCGTATGTTCTCAAGACTGCCTCATTTAAAGTGTATCTTTGAGCTAAAACAGTAATTCTTGAATTTCTAACTTGGGTGTGTGCATGGATATGTTTACATGTAAGTGAGTGCAGTTGTGCCTGGCGGCCTCGTTTTGATCCTGGATATCTTGGATTGTTTTCTGCCCTACTCATTGAGGCATGGCTTCAGTTGAACCCAGAGCTCACTTACTGAACTAGTTCAGCTAGCCAGGTTGCTCTAGGAATCCTCTGTCTTTGCCTTTTGAGTGCTGAAATTATAGGCAGGCTGCCATGCCCATTTAGCTTTCACAAGGGTGCTCAGAACTGAACTTGAGTAGTGTCTTCGTTAGGGTTTCTATTGCTGTGAAGACACACCATGACCACGGCAACTCTTATAAAGGAAAACTTTTAGTTGGGGCTGACTTACAGTTAAGCAGTTTAGTTCATTGTCATTGCAGGAAGCACAGTGGTGTGTAGGCAGGCATGGTAATAGAGAGTTAGCTGAGAGTTCTACATCTGGATCAACAGGCAACAGGAGGAGAGAGTGACACTGGGCATGGCTTGAGCATTTGAAACTCCAAAGGCCACACCTCCCAATAGTGCCCCTGTGTCGACCTGTGGGGGCCATTTCATTCAAGCCACCAGAAGTAGCAAGCAAGTAGCCATGGAGTCATCTCCCTATCCCATGAGTTTTGACCTTTTATATAGGCAGAATAGTAAAAAAATGATCACAGTAATTGAGCTTTCTTGTATTTATCTCGAGGAACAGATTTGTATATTGTTTATTTCTTTTTTTCTTTCAGCAATATGTTATGTTACATGATATGGTGGCAACTCACAGTACTGTGAGAGTTTCAGTTTGTAGAGTAAATGAAGGTAAGTACTTCAGAGGAGGGTTGAAAGAGTAAATGAACACATAATATGTAATTAAATACTTGTGTAAAGTAAGACCATTTTTATGTGTTTATACATATTTTAAAATTGCATTTATTTATTTAATTGTATGTATGTACAGTGGCATGTATGGAGATCAGAAGACAACCCACGACACTCCCTGCTCTTTCTCCCATGTGGGTCCTGGGATTGAACTAAGGTCATTAGGCTTGGTGGCAAGCACCTTTACTGTTTTCCACTTTACCAGCCCTATTATTTCTTCTTCTCCCTTCCTCTCTTCCTTCTTCAGAATTGAAAATACACATTTAGATTCCCAGATTTGTGGACAGTACGTTCCTTTATATAACATTGTACAATGTAGAGGCTCTTTGCTAAGCTCTAGGACATGATAAACAACAAAGTGTGGTGAGTACTATGAAAGCAGGGACTTTTTTTTTTGATTTTTGAGACAGGGTTTCTCCGTAGCTTTTTGGTTCCTGTCCTGGAACGAGCTCTTGTAGACCAGGCTGGCCTCGAACTCACAGAGATCCGCCTGCCTCTGCCTCCCGAGTGCTGGGATTAAAGGCGTGCGCCACCGCCGCCCGGCAAGCAGGGACTTCTTAACACTAGACTGCTGTGCTCTTAGGTACTCAGGGTGGGTTTTTTAAAGTCAAAGAAAGCTAAATTAAAGACAGGTGAGGATCGAGCCATGGTGGTGCACATGCCTTTAATCCCAGCACTCAGGAGGCAGAGGCAGATGGATTTCTGTGAGTTCGAGACCAGCCTGGTCTGCAAGAGCTAGTTCCAGGACAGGCTCCAAAGCTACAGAGAAACCCTGTCTCAAAAAACGAGGAAAAGAAAATTGGTGAGGAGTCTAAGATGAGGAGAGGAGCACCCCGAGGCCTGAAGTTAAGACTGTACTCTTCTAAGATCTGGAATCCAGCCAGTCATGTGCTGAAAGTAGATGAAGGGGTCTAAGGGATTTGGATGCCTCCAAAGGCTGAAAAGCTACCAAATGACTTTAAGCAGATTTTATCTTGTTCGTCTTTCAGAAAAAACATTAATTCTGGCTCCCATGTTTAGAGTGGTTTTTCGGGGAACAATACTAAAGGCATCACCCAGATCAAGAACAGGTTTGTGGAGTTAACAAGAAAGGATATGGGTTTGAAATGTGGGCCTTGAACAAGATGTGATAATTGAAAGTGAAGTCTCAAGAGATGTATGCAGTTGGGCAGTGTTGTCACATGGGACAAAGTATAAAGGAAACAGTAATTGTGAGGAGAATGCTTGGGACATATAAGCTGTCTGAGATGTTGACGTGAAGGTTAGCATAACGCCATGGTCTTTGGAGGCAGTAGCCACTTTCATTTCTCCAGAATTCAAAATCAGTCTTTTTTTTTTTTTTTTTTATATTCTCCACATTTCTCTCCCCCCAGACCTCTCCCCCTTTCTTTTGAGTTAGGATTGCTACCCTGGCCTCCTAAGTAGCTGGGATTACAGGTATGAGCTTTACCTTCGAAAAGCTCCATTTTCTTGACTGTCTCCAAGTCCTTGCTTTCTTCCTGGTCACTTCTGTCTCTAGAATCTCCCTCACTCGCTACCTTCTTATTTTTGGTAGGATTCTTTTAAAGTGGTTTTGTGTGTGTGTGTTTTGTTTCTATATTATAGCAGCACAGGTTGGCCTAGACCTTGTTATGTACCGGAGGAGATGATCTTGAAATTCTGCTCTTGCTGCTACAAGCTCTAGAACTGCAAGGCAGCACAATAGTTTTGGAACTTTTTCAGTGAAAAGCCACCACACCCAGCTTTTGAAGGTTTTTAAGTCTACATGGACAGAGACCTGAGAGAGGGCCTTCTTGCCAGGCTGGCTTCAAATTCATGATCTTCTTGCTTTTCAGCCTTCCAAATGCTGGGATTTCAATGCCTGATTTAAATTTTCAAGGGAATAATGAATTAAGTGTTATTATATATTTAATCTTGATATATTTTTTAATCATTTAAGAGACTAAAACATTGAGAAGAGGCAAGACATAAATAATTGCATTTAAAAAAAGAATATCTTTGAAAAGAAAATACGATAAATTTTTCATGTTTTCTTTAGTTGCTGTGTAATATTAGAAATCTGAATTCATTTTGCCTGTTACAGCCAAATTTCCTGTGTGAATTTATGCTTGTATTTTAAGATGGCAGATTGACCGGAGCATGGAGGTGTGATGAGGATGTTGTATCACCTGTGCTTAGTCAGCATGTTAGGAGACAAGCCAACTGACGTATTTTGATGCCTGGTGCCAATGGAGGCCAGGAGAGGCTGTCAGCGTCTCTAGAACTGGAGTTACAGATTGTTGTAATCCTTCATGTGGGTGCTGGGAATTGATTCAGGTGTCTTGGCCAAAGTGTCTTAACCCCCGAGTCATCTCTCCAGTCTTGATGCATTGCTAATGTAGTCCTGTTTGTTGAGACTTCATGTGCTACACTTTAGGTATTAACACACTGTATCAGTAGCTTACTGAGAGCAGGAAACTTTCGGATAGGTCGTTTATTTGCTGTAATTCTATTTCAAATTAAATTTCTTCTTCTTTTTTTTTCTTTTCAAATTCAGAAATAGAAGAAATCTTTTCTACAGACCTTGTGCCTGGAGATGTCATGATCATTCCATTAAATGGGACAGTCATGCCTTGTGATGCAGTACTTATTAATGGTACTTGCATTGTAAATGAAAGCATGTTAACAGGTAAATGGGATCACCATTATCTTGCTTATTGTTTATGATGGTATTAATGTTATGTAGTTTAAGCTTCTTAAAAATCATACCATTTCTATCATTTACTCATAAATGTATTTGATAGTGATTGCGTGTGCAAGTAGACTACATTCTGAGCTAAAAGAAATTAAGTCACTATTCTGGTACTAACCATGTTTCTGGACCTGTTTCTTGCCGCTCTTTGGACATAGAAAAATGTATGATAGTAAGGGAAGAGGAGAGAAGTCCTTTTCTATAGAGATTGCAGTGAATTTCATTATTTATTAAGATTTTTTTATGTTCTTTAATTGGAAAGAAGTAGACTTTAAGGTAACTACTGGAAATTCACAATTTAGAAATAGATCTTTCTGCCTTTTAAATTGTGAATTTTTAATCTGGCTAGAAATTGTTTCCTGTATATTTTGAGGCTTAAAACACACAATCTCGAACAAATTTCTACATTCTGGCTGTTTTTGAAGAATGCTATTGAGAACTAAAGGACAAAAAGAAAGAACCACATACTACCTATTCTTTTTTTTTTTCTCTTGCCCAAGTTTTCTTTGTAATGGTGGTATATTTCTGTCTATATTTGTGTCGTTCTGTCTAGTGGTGATTAAAGATGTCAGGACATAACTGGTACTTTCAGCTCTGTTCTTAAGGGTGTGTTGTTTGGTCTTTGAAATTTTTTGAAGGTCATTAGGCATTATTTATGAATCACGAATCAATCACTCTGGACTTACTGTGCGAAACCACTTGGTATTTGTCAGTGAACCAACTGATGGACAACAAGCTCATGGGTTACACCATGTCCTCCATATATAGGGCAGTTATTACATATTACAAACAGTACGCTAACACTTAAAATATTCCACTGTTTTTTCAGTATGTATTTGACATTGATTTCTAAGCTTTCCTTTAACATTTGGTTTTCTTAACAGGGGAAAGTGTTCCAGTGACAAAGACTAACTTGCCAAACCCTTCAGTGGATGTAAAAGGAACGGGGGAGGAGTTGTACAGTCCAGAGACACACAAGAGACACACTCTGTTTTGTGGGACAACTGTTATTCAGACCCGTTTTTACACTGGAGAACTTGTGAAAGCCATAGTAGTTAGAACAGGTAGATGAAATCTCTTTGAATTTGAAACCTACTGGATGTTTATAAAGGAATTATGATTGGGAAGTTAATTCTCATGAAAAGATAAGTAATTTTTCTTTTTAATTTTTGAAAGGATTTAGTACTTCCAAAGGACAGCTTGTTCGTTCTATACTGTATCCCAAGCCAACTGATTTTAAACTCTATAGAGATGCCTACTTGTTTCTGCTGTGTCTTGTGGTGGTGGCTGGCATTGGGTTTATCTATACAATCATCAATAGCATTTTAAATAAGGTATGTAACTTGATAGGTTTGGTACTTAATTTTTTCACATATGACTGCAGTTAATTCTAACTATGTCTGAAGAAAAAACTGTGACACTAGTATGTTATTATATTCGAAGGCAAAGTTACATTGGGTGACCTGGGCAGGAAAATTAGAAGTTTTGGACTGTATTGCAAGATCCTGCTCAACAAGAAAATTCCACAAGTATAAGTCATTTTCATCATAGCATATTATTCATTAGAATGTCTGACACCAAACACTCTTTCATATTTGTGGAATAAGTTAATATATACAGTTGTTACTTGTCTTGCTTATTTAGCTATTTTTTGTTCCTAACTCTACCTCTTGGGTGCTGGGATTACAGGTGCGCACCACCATTCTTAGCAAAATTATTTCTAAACACTCATTAAAAGAGGCACATGTAAGGACCCATGACTGATTTTTTTCTAGCTTCTGTGGAGACTGTCCAGGTGCTTATAGGATGAGACAGTATCAGATAAAGTTTGTTCAACCTGATTTGAAGGCAGTCATGTGAAGAATACAAGCTGTTAGAATGAGATAAGTATTTCTAAGAGTAAATATTCGTCTTTAGCTGCTATTCTGTTCGTCCATTGAGTCTTCTGTTTAGAATTACCTATAAGCATTGGGGTTTGAACCTAGGGCCTCAAACATGCTAAGCTACTGTTTATATGCCTCAGCCATTTTATAAGATCTTTGAATGAAAAAAAATTATGTCAGTAATAGATAGGAGTATATATTTATAAATACAAAAATAGTGTGTTTTTTCATTAGATTAATTAATTGAGTATTGTTAGTTTGACACTTATTTTTATGTTAATTGTAGGAAGAAGTTCAGGAAATAATTATTAAGTCTCTTGATATCATTACAATTACTGTGCCACCTGCACTACCTGCTGCAATGACTGCTGGAATTGTATATGCTCAGAGAAGACTGAAAAAAGTTGGGATTTTCTGTATCAGTCCCCAAAGGATAAATATCTGTGGACAGCTGAATCTTGTTTGCTTTGATAAGGTTGGTTTGGCTTCATAATAATTACTGTTACTTTAAATGTTTGTATTTGTATTTCCTTTATGAATTTATTTGCCCATAATTTTAGTGTTTCTGTAGTTTTCCTTCTTTCCAGTTACTTAGCATATGTAGATTTTGAAATATTTTTCTTCACTCTTCACCTTCTCTTAAAACTGGTTTTCATTATATATCCCTGGCTGGCTTGGAATTCATGTAGATCAAGGTGTCCTCATATGTGTGTTCAGCGCCCACAGGCTATAAGAGGGCCCCTGGAATTACAGACAGGTGTGAGATACCATGTAGGTGCTGGGAAATTGAGCCCAGGTCTTTCAAAATCTTTTAGTAATAAAACTGAATATATATGGCTGCTGGAGAGATAGATGCTCAGTATTTATGAGCATCGACTGTTTTCAGAGGATCAGAGAGCCTGAGTTTGGCTCACATCACCCATATGGCACCTCAAAACCTTCTGTGACTGTAGTTCCAGGGTAATGGTTCCCTTTCCTGACCTCCTTGGGCACCTGGCATGCATAGGATAAACAAGTGTATGTGCAAGCAAAATACCCATACTCAAAACCAAATTAATTTTAAAAATTAAAAACTTAATGGAAATGAGTAAAGATTATATGGTCCTTCGTATTTTTAGGCAATTATAATGTAATAGAATAGCATCTGTGGATATGTATTTACTGTGTTGTGTGTGTAAAGATGTATTTGTTTATTATGTATAGAGTGTTTATCTACATGTATGTGCCAGATCTCACTATAGACAGTTGTGAGCCACCATATGGTTGCTGGGAATTGAACTCTAGAACCTCTGAAAGAGCAGTTGGCAACCAGTGCTTTTAACCTCTGAGCCATATCTCCAGTCCTCAATATTTTTAATTGTTCATAAATATGTATTTTAATATTCTGTGATTTTTATTGAATCCCCAACCATTTTGTTGAAAACCGGTCATTTTCTTCCTTCCCCCCTTCCTTCCTTCCCCTTTCTCCTCCCTCCCTCCCTCCCTCCCTCCCTCCCTCCCTCCCTCCCTCCCTCCCTCCCTCCCTCCCTCCCTCCCTCTCTCTGTCTGTCTGTCACTAGCTCTTGTAGACCAGGCTGGCCTCGAACTCAAAGAGATCCGCCTGCCTCTGCCTCCCAAGACTAGGATTAAGGGCGTGCGCCACCACTGCCTGGCAAAACTGGTCATTTTCTTACCTGGGTTTAACTATTAGCTTCCTCTTGGTGTTTAAATTTTCTTCTCGGCTCCTTGTTCCATAACCTGTGCTGTTCTGCCATCACATCAACAGATACTGCTTGTTGGTAAGTAGGTTGACGGGTGCATTTTGTTTATATTGTTGGCACATGAGTAAGTTAAATACAGTTCACACAGGTAGTGCCTTGTACTTGAAGGAGGGATTGTCCAAGTACTGTTGTGCAGGTTCCCTGACAGTGTACGAGTTCCCACCTCTCTTTCCTTTCTTTCAGACTCTGCTTCTTTCTTGTGTATTTGTAGCATAGTTGCTCATTGATTTGAGTCTCAGCATTTTATTTTTTGTAAGCAATTGTCCTTACTTTGTCCGTGTGTACTTTTTTTATATTTTAGACTGGAACTCTTACCGAAGATGGTTTAGATCTCTGGGGAATTCAGCGAGTGGAAAATACCCGGTAAATATTAGCTAGATAGTCTAGTTAACTTTTAACATTTTAGCATATTCAGCTTTCTAACATAATAGACAACTGTGTACCTACCACAGAGAATAAATTTATTCATGTATATATGTTTCCGATATCTTTTAGAATTTATGGTGTGTGTGTGTGTGTGTGTGTGTGTGTGTGTGTATAGGCAGGTGTAGGCTTGTAGTCGGCACAACTTGTAGGAGTAAGTTCCTTTCCTTCAGCATGTGGGGCTGGAACTCAGGCTCGGGTTGTCAGACATGGTTTCTCTCCAGGTTTGTGGGGCAAGCAAGCACCTTTATCCCAAGCTGAGCTGTCTTTAACTAATTGCTTTTCAGTTAGCATACAGAGTAAAGGATTTCATTATGGCTTTTTCATTCATCTGACTTTCGCTTTGCTCTAGTTTACTCCTCTGCCCCATTGTTCCCCCTTAGGCCTCTTCTCCACACTGCTTCCTTCTCCCCCCTCACCCTCTGCTTTCATGTCACATATATGACATTGCCCTCTTTTTCCCATCTTAAGATCTTTTCCTCTCATGTTCCTCATTCTAGTTTTCATATCTTAAACAAACGTGCTCATACACGCGCACACATATCACAGTTTTCAATTACAATACCTCAGATGAGAGAAAGTGTGATTTGTCTTGCTGAGCTTGGCTTATTTCACTTAACAAAATGATTTTCTGTTATAAATGTGCCAATGTAAGCTTTCTTTGACTAAATACAATTTTACTGTATATTTTTTTACTCATTCATGTGTTGATGGATATGTGGGTGGTTCCATTTCTTAACTGGCCCTGGTTGCAACTATAGTTTTGATTTGCATTTCCTTGGTGACTAAAGATGTTCAAGACCTTTCCAGTGTTTATTAGCCAAATAGCCAGTATTTCTTCTGAGAACTATTTCTTTAGCAGTTTTATTGATAAAGTGATTTGATATTTTGGTCTTGCATTGTCATAGTTATTGCTCTGAGGCAATTGGCAAAAGTTTTTTTCCGTTCTCTGTTTCCTCACTCTGGTTAATGGTTTTCTTGCTACGCAGAATCTTCTTAATTTTATGAAATCAAATTTGCCAGTTTTTATGCTTTTGGAACCCTAAAACTTCTGCTCATGCCTCTGTCTTGAAGTGGTTTGCTTATGTTTTCCGCCAATAGTTTTACAATGTCAGGTCTCACATTAAGTTATCTGTGTCCATTCTGAGTGACGTGGGATGAAGCTGTAGTTTTACTCTTCTACATATGGACATTTTCCAGTGTGTGCTTTAGATCCTTTTGTTGAGAATTAGTAGCTTTAGGCTGTAGGGTTTTTTGTTTTTTTTTTACTTCTGGGTACTTGGTTCTATTCCAGTTAGTGAACCTGTCTGTTTTTGTACTGGTACCCAGCTGCTTTTGTAACTGTGGCTTTAATAGAATTTGAGGGTCAGATATTCTTTATGCTAAAGATTACTTTGGTTATGTTAGGGCATGGTGCTTCCATATAAATTTTAAGATTTCTTTCTATCCAGCTATTCACTGGAATTTTGATGGGGGACTGCATTGAAATCTATAAATTGTTAAATTCGATGTGGTGGCACACACCTTTAATCCCAGCCCCCAGGAGGCAGAGGCAAATGAATCTCTTGAGTTTGAGGCCAACCTAATCTACAGAGCGAGTTTCAGGACAGCCAGAGCTACATCATGAGACTCTGTCTCAGAAAACAAAAGAGAAAAAGAATCATATAGATAGCTCTTGGTAATTCAGCTGTTTTAACACTATTTTGTCAGTCTATGGACATGAGCGAAAATTCTGTTATCTTGTCTTCAAGTTTCTGAAAGTTTGCGTTGCAAGGATCCTTTTACTGCTTTTTTTGGTTTGGTTTATGGTTAGGTATCCGATTTTTTTTTTCATAGCTGTTGTGAACAAGATGCCCCGTGGTTTGTTTTTGGGACAGTGTATGTTTTTGTGGTAATTTTTTTTTTTTTACTTTATATTGTAAATGCCCCCCACATTTCTTTTTCTACTGTTTGAGAGGTGAGTTGGGTATGTGCATGTACCACACATGTGTATACGCAGGTTTGCATGTGTATGTGTGCTCCTTTGGAAGCCAGAGATCAGTGTCTGGTGTCTTCTCCCTTTTGCCCTCCATCTTAGTTTCTGAGACAGGATCTCTAACTGATCAGTTAGACCAGCTGGCCAGTGAACCTCCAAGATTTTTTGTCTTTGTTTCCCAGTGCCAGCAGGCAGGCAAACACCATGCATACAACTTGGCTTGCATAGCAAGCAAGCTCACTTTACTCACTGAACCATATCCCTAGCCCCCCACCTAAATATTTATGTACAGGTGGGGTTTCATGTATTTTACTGTAATTTTTGGTCTGATCTTGAACTTCTTGGTTTTCCTGTTCCAGCTCCCAAGTGCTGGGATTACAGGATGTGTCCGCCAGGCCTGGTTTTATTTGTATTTTTGTTTTGTTTTGTTTTGTTTTGCTTATTTATTTATTTATTTATTTATTTATTTATTTATTTATTTATTTATTACTTTATCGCAAACCTGTAAAGATGTATTAAAATGTTGGGTTGAGTCTAGAAAAATGCAAAACTAATTCAGTGTGTATTCTTTGTTTAGATTTCTTTTACCAGAAGACAATGTTTGCAGTGAGATATTGGTAAAATCTCAATTTGTTGCTTGCATGGCTACTTGTCATTCACTTACAAAAATTGAAGGTGTTCTTTCTGGTGACCCACTTGATTTGAAAATGTTTGAAGCCATTGGATGGGTAAGTTTAACCTTTTTTCTTTTGAAACAGGGTCGTCCTCCCCCCCCCATTTTGTAGCGTAGGGCCCATTTTAAACATAGCTGTATAGCTGAGGATATTCTCTTGCCTTTAACTCATGAGTACAGGCATGAGCTCTTAACTTTGTTTTTATGGTGCCTTACACTCTGTTTATATGGCGCTAGTCTGTATCTTGACCAGTAGCTTACTCCCAGACTCTCCTCCAAGACTTCAGCAACTCACAATGCCAGCCTCAGCTGCTCTTCCTGACCCTTTTCATGCCTTCAAAACAAGTTTATGTGATTCTAATACATTATCAGTTTGGGGTGTCTGCATGAGATGCAGCCTTGTCTACCCTGGACTAGATTGTGTGCTGACTCTGAGGAAATAGTTCCAGAAGATTTCACCTCAGTGATTCTGGCCTCTTTTTTAATCACTGCTAATTCCTTAGCCCCAGCTGACTAGCATCAGTTGTGCCAGCAAAGGTTTTACTTTAGTGGATCTGGTTTTTTTGTTTAACTTTGGTTTTTCGAGACAAGATTTCTCTGGCTGTTCTGAAAGTCTACCCTGGAATTTACGGGGATCCGCCTGTCTCTGCCTCCCATGTGGGATTAAAAGTGTGAACCACCACTACCCGGTGGTTCTAGTCCTTTGTTAATCACAGCCAGTTTCAACTCCAGTTGACCAGAACCACCGATTCTTAATTTAAATATATTACATAAATGGCCCTGATAAGAGTCGTTTCTTCCCTCTGAATCTCACAACCAAGACTGCCACCACCCACTGAACTCTGAGCATACAGTGCCTTTTCTATCCCAAAGCTCCTTCCACAATCCTCTCTAAAACATGGTCAGGTCTGACACAGCAATACCCCACAACCTGGTGCTAATTTCTGTTTTGGTTAGGGTTTTTATGGCTGTGGTAAAATACCAGGACCAATGGCAGCTAGGGAGGATAGGGTTTATTTGAGTTTATAGTTCCACGTGGCATTTATCATTTAAAATAGTTGATGTAGGAAATCAAAACTAGAACGTCTTGGAGGCTGGAACTGAGGCAGAGCCATGGAAGAGTGTGGCTTTTACCGGCTTGCTTCCCAAGCCTTGCTCAGCCTGCTTGTATGTTTTGTGTTTGGTTTTTGAAACAGGGTCTCTCTACATAGCCCTAGCTGTCCTTGAATGCATTAAGTAGACCATGCTGACCTTGAACTCACAGAGATCCACCACTTCTGCCTCTGGGCGCTGGGACTAAGTGTGCCTGCCACCTTACCTGGCTTCAGTTTGCTTTCTCATACCATCCAGGACTACCTGCCTAGGAGTAGCACCATCTCTAGGGGCTAGGTTCTCCCACATCAGTCATTACTCAAGAAAATGCCCCACATGCTGGTCTGGTAGGAGCATTTTTTAAATTGTGGTTTCCTCTTCTTAAACTTGCCTTAAAACTGATCATAGGACAGTAAGATACATCCCAGTTTCTGAGATGGTCAGATAAGCTATTCTTGCATAATATTAGGTTCAATTTCCAGCATCATATGGCAGTTTAGAGCTCTCTGTAAGTCCAGACCCTCTTGTGTACACACAAGGTGTACAGATAATATGTTCGAGTAAAAATACCCATACCCATGCACATAAAAAAATATATATTTTTTTAAAAAGGTGAAAATCAAGAGGTTACGTCTATAGTAGCTAAGCTGTTTATGATTTCATGGTATGGCTCTAAAATCACATGCTATCTTGTACAGCTTATTTTTATTTAGTGGTTCCATTAACTATATCTGAACTCTGTCTAGGCTTGAGAAAAGCTCTCATGTAGTCCAGTTGACCTTAAGCTGGCTGTGTAGCCTAGGTTAGTGTGAAAATCGTGATTCCTTTGCTTTTGTATTCCTTTTGTTTGTTTTTGAGACAGGGTTTCTCTGAGTAACAGTCCTGGCTGGCTTGAAACTCGCTTTTGTAGACCAGGCTGGCCTCAGACTCACTACTGAGATCCTCCCGCCTCTGCCTCCCAAGTGCTGGGATTAAAGGTGTGTGCTACTACCGCCTGGCCTTGCTTTTGTATTCTTGAGTACTGGGATTACACGTGTATACCTGTGAATACATACACACTTGTGTCATTTGTTGGCAGAAAGGAAATCCCTGTATTATAGGGTAAAAATCTTTAAAAAACCATGTGCCTCCAGCTCATTCTGAAGACAACAGGCTTCATATTTGCTCCTTTATTCTACTTCTAAGCTACTTCTCCCTTCACCCAAAGGTTGCGAGGTGTCTGAGTAGTTCTTTTTATGTTTTATTTTATTTATGTTAATAAAAATAAACATATTTAAGTAAAATGTATTTATGTTAATAGTTTAGTGTTCATATGTCCTTTGGCAGCAATTGCTTCCCCACCTCCCAATGAACCACTTAGAAATGAAACAAATATGGAATTTTGTGGTATGTTGTATGTTTTACTTTTAGATTTTGGAAGAAGCAACTGAGGAAGAAACAGCACTTCATAACCGAATTATGCCCACTGTGGTTCGTCCTTCCAAACAGCTGTTTCCTGAATCTACAGCTGTAGGAAACCAAGAAATGGTATGATGTCACTTTGAATTCTAGGTTAGAAGTACCTCTATCAGAAGGGTGTTGGGTATGTTATCCCATGCAGATACAGGTGTGTTCTAACTGAGCTTATCAGAATGGCTACCCTGGTGGGAGACAGGCATTCTCTGGAAATGTTGAAATTTAATTCTCAGTGCCCTTGTGTCCTTTGCCACTTACACATGTGATAGCTAATCTTTTTAGTTTGCATCTGTATCCCTAGAATTGTATACAAATAATTTGTAAAAAAGCACTCATACTAGTTTTACTCTTAGATGAATTTTCCATTGTCTCTCATTTATTTTAGCATTTAATGTGTCAGTATTTTTATGATTCTAGAATATTTGAAAGTGTTGAACACTATTTTCCCTTAATCCATGACATCTTGTGCTAGGGATTGAAGCCTGAGCTATGGCATTCTTCCTGGGTGGTCATACCATGAAGCCTGAGCTATGGCATTCTTCCTGGGTGGTCATTCCATGAAGCTGCACCATGACAGCATTTTTTTCTTTTTTTAATGGGAGATGTTGTATTGGGATTCTTAGGTTCTGACTTAAATACTCAAAGTTGCTTGTTATTTTGTGAATGTTTTAGTTTTTTGTAACTGGTGTATATTAATCTGTACCTTATTTTCTTGGTTTTAGGAGCTGTTTGAACTACCAGTAAGTGAAGAATGTTTTCTTCTTAGATTAAGTACATTTGTTTTTATTCTTAAAGAATAAATCCTTTGTGCATTTTCTAAATTAAATAGGCTGTTTATGAGATAGGAATTGTTCGACAGTTCCCATTTTCTTCTGCTTTACAACGGATGAGTGTGGTTGCAAGGATACTAGGTGACAAGAAAATGGATGCCTACATGAAAGGAGCCCCTGAGGTTATTGCCAGTCTTTGTAAACCTGAAACAGGTAAGGAAGTAGCTAGGTTCTGGGTAAAACTCAGCTGTTTATATAAGCTTACAGTAACAATTCTAAAGTCAAATTTCCTCTTTTTAAAAGTTCCAATTGATTTTGAGAAAGTTTTAGAAGATTATACCAAACAAGGCTTCCGTGTGATTGCTCTTGCACACAGAAAATTGGAGTCAAAACTGACGTGGCATAAAGTACAACATATTAGCAGGTATGACTGAGTGGCAGTCCTACAGTCCCCATAATGTATCCCTATGTTCCTGTAAGTCATGTACAGTAAAGGTTGAATGTGTGAAATACGTATATTGTAGCTTTGTTTTTGGTGTTTGAGGTAAAACTATGTTGTTTTTTTTTCCCCCTTTTTATTCTATATTGCCCTTTTTGTTTGGTTTTCAAGACAGTTTCTCTGTGTAGTCCTGACTATTCTGGAATCAGACTTGCTTAGAAATCAAAGATCTGCCTGCCTCTTCCTCCCAGTGTTGGGATTAAATCGTGTGCCACCATGCCCCACTCATCAATTTTTTTTGCCTGTGTTAATGTTCTTCAAATAATTGTTTTCTTTAGAAGTCTGGAAACACTTGTAGTTTGTGAAATTGTTATCAGATTCTGTTTTTTATTTTGATTTTTAAGGTACTTGTGTGTCTGTGTATGGATTTGTACATGTGATTGCAGGGTCTGTGGATACCAAGAGTGAATGGTCCCCTTGAGTTAGAGTTACAGGCAATTGTGAGCTACCTGAAATAGTTGCTGGGAACTGAATTTGGGTCCCTGTCAAAAGTGGTATTATGTGCTCTTAGCTACTGAGCCATCCTCTAGCCTGTTAGCAAATTTTTACTGTGTGCCAGGCATGTTTTAGGAACAGTAAATGATTCTAGTGTTCATTTTTTCTAAAACCACCCAATGGGAATCAAACACAAATCATGAGTTATAATACCTGATATTCCTTCTCTCCCATATCCCCCTATCCTTTATTGAAGGACATTACTGACATCTTTTACTCTGCTATATAGAGTAAAAGCCTTTATATTTGACTTAACTTTTCCTGTGGCTATGATAAAGTCCTGGCTAAAGCAGTTTAAGGAAGAAAGGTTTTTTTTTAACTCACAGTTCAAGGTACAGTCATCATGGTGGGGTAGGGCAGTCGAGGCGGCAGGAGCTTGAAGCATCCAGTCTCATCACAGTTAGGAAACAGAAGTCTGAATTTTGTGCTTCTACTTGTCTCTTTCCTCCGTTTCTGCAGGCCAAAATCACAGCCAGAGAATGCTGGCACCTACAGTGGGTGGGTTTTCCCACCTCAGCATAATCAGCAAGATTATCCCTGACAGGATTACTCAGAGTCCTGTCTCCAGTTGATACTAGATTGTCAGCTTTACAGCTGTTAGCTTACACCCTTCTGTTTTTTTTTTTTTGAATAGCTGATGATGTACTTAGCCTTTAAGGGCAGTGTAATTTTTCAGGCTGTGTTTAGTATTTTGTACGTGAAAGGAATTTAGTTTGTCCTGATACTTCTGCCTGTTTAGGAGAGGTGATCTGTACATTAAAAAATACAAACAAACAAAAACAGAGCAAGGAGGCTGGAGATGTAGCTCAGAACTTAAGAGTTCTGGCTACTTTTTCAGAGGACCTGGGTTTGGTTTCTAGCTCCTGTATAGTGTCTCACGACCACCCATAACCCCAGAACCAGGGGATCCAACATCTTCAGCTGACTTCCACGGGCACTAGGTACACCACAATCATACATGCAGACAAAATACATACATACAAAAACAAAATACTAGTGAACTGATAAAACATAAGTCACTCTGAAAACCGCAGGTATGTCCTAATTCTCACAAGGACACATTGGTCTTTTCTTTCCTTCTGATGTCACCTTTTGCCATTGTCACCCTTGAAGACTAGTTGTTCAGTCACGTATAGTTTTCATAGCGCTTTCTGTTCCCTTGAATAGATGTTTAAGTTTTTGGAGATAGTGAACTGGTACTTGTATCTGTGGTTCATTCATTGTGTTTTACTTTATAGCTTAAAGATATTTTAGATTTAGATATTTTAGATTTCTCTGTCAATCTTTTGTCCAAGGTAAACTATTATATATTCTTTTCAGAGATGCCATTGAAAACAACATGGATTTTATGGGATTGATTATAATGCAGAACAAATTAAAACAGGAAACCCCTGCAGTACTTGAAGATTTGCATAAAGCCAACATTCGAACTGTCATGGTCACAGGTGAGTGTGACTCTGAAGCTCAGGTGGTGTGAGATCGATGAATAGTCAGGTGTCCATTTAGTGTCTATTTAGTGGCTCTACCATGTATTGTCCTATTTCAACTCTAAATAATTGTCAAAGATAATAAGATACCTATAATTCTCACTTAGATTTCTAACAAAATCTGTTTATAGAAAATGTAGTTCATATTGAAGGAGAAACTGAAACTTTTGGTTTTCGTTCTGTCTGCTGTACCCTGTGTTGTACATTGACTTGTGAATTATCTATAAATGTTTCTTGTGACATAATATAAAATTCTTGGGGGATAAGTGCATGCTTTGTTCATTTTGGGGATTATTTATAATTTTTAGTGTTGGCATATACCGAGTGTTTGTTAGAATTAGGTTAGAATTTTAAAATTATAATTCTTTATTATGTGTATGTATGTGTGGAATTCAAGAGAATAGCTTACAGGAATGTTTATCCTTCCGTGTGAGTACTGGGACTCACACTCTGTTATCAGGCTTGGCAACAGTTCCCTTTCCAGCAGAGCTATTGTGGGCGCCCTTCTGCCAGCCATAGGCACTATAGTAGATGCCTAATACTCATTCTATACATTATGTTTCCTTATCTTTTTTTGTATTTTGTTTCCTGGAAACTAGCTCTTGTAGACCAGGCTGACCTCGAACTCAATGAGATTCACCTGCCTCTGCCTCTCGAGTGCTGGGATAAAAGGTGTGCGCCACCACCGCCCGGTTTATGTTTCCTTTTCAACCTTAATGTGTTTAAAATACTTTGGAAAATTAGGTGACAACATGTTGACGGCTGTCTCTGTGGCCAGAGACTGTGGAATGATTCTACCTCAGGATAAAGTTATTATTGCTGAAGCATTACCTCCAAAGGATGGGAAAGTTGCCAAGATCAATTGGCATTATGCAGACTCCCTAACACAGTGTAATGAATCATCAGCAATTGACTCAGAGGTAATATTTATATTATCTTTTTAAGTTTGTTTATTTGAATTTAGTCTGGGGCAAAACAAGCAGTGGTACAGAAAAACCCAGTATTAACAAAAACTAAATGAAAATAGAGGTGAGAACTATGACTCCAGAGATTCTGATTCATTAGTGTAAGAATCTGAATGTTTGCCGGGCGGTGGTGGCGCACGCCTTTAATCCCAGCACTCGGGAGGCAGAGGCAGGCAGATCTCTGTGAGTTCAAGACCAGCCTGGTCTACAAGAGCTAGTTCCAGGACAGGCTCCAAAACCACAGAAACCCTGTCTCGAAAAACCAAAAAAAAAAAAAAAAAAAAAAAGAATCTGAATGTTTAAATTTTGGTATTTAGTCAAAATTGAGAACCGTAGTTTCAAAGTGTAAGATTCCCAAATACCCAGATTTTTTTTTTTTTTTTTTTTTTGGTTTTGGTTTTTCGAGACAGGGTTTCTCTGTGGTTTTGGAGCCTGTCCTGGAACCAAATACCCAGTTTTAACCATAATCTGCAGTAAATGATCCAGGCAGTTCATAAAATTGCAGTTCTCGGGTGCTGGCACACGCCTTTAATCCCAGCAAGACTGGCACAAAGCTTTAATCCCAGCACTTGAGAGGCAGAGGAAGGTGATAATCTCAGTTCCAGGGCAGCCTTGTCTACACAGTGAGTTACAGTACAGCCCGAGCTACACAGAGAAACCCTGTCTGGAAAAACGAAAACCAAACAAACAAAACAGAAAAATCATTTCTCAGATCACTTCAAAGCTGATCCTGCCTTTGCCTCTTTATTGCTATCTCTCCCCCCCCTTTCCCTCTCTCCCCCTCCCTTCCTCTCTCTCCCTTCCCCTCTCCCTCCCTCCTCCTTCCTTCCTTTTTTGATAAATATTACAGGTAATCTTAATATTGATTTTTTTCCCCCTACTTTTTGAATAAATGGTAAAGTTTTTGTTTGTTTGTTTGAGACCGGGTTTCTCTGTGTAGCCCTGACCTGGGCTTGCTTCATAGACCAGGCTGGTGTTGAACTCAGGTCTACCTGCCCCTACCTTCCAAATGCTGGGATTAAAGGTATACACCACCCCTGGCTAAAACTAAGATTTTAATGACATGTATAATATATAATGTGAAATAGTTTAATCTTGGACTAAATATATTAAACATACAACTGTATTTCTTGGTATGGCTTCCTGAATATTGTTCTGATGTCTCATGTACAGGCTATTCCGATTAAACTTGCCCATGATAGTTTAGAGGATCTTCCGTCAACTCGCTATCATTTTGCGATGAATGGAAAGTCATTTTCAGTGATACTCGAACATTTTCAAGATCTTGTTCCGAAGGTAAGTATTATGAATTTATCGATGTTTACATGTGCTATTCATGAACATTTAAAAAAATAAATAAATAAAAACAAAACAAAACAAAAAACGTATGTTTTCTAGTTGATGTTACATGGCACCGTGTTTGCTCGAATGGCACCAGATCAGAAGACACAATTGGTAGAAGCATTGCAAAATGTAGAGTAAGTATTCATAGGGTTTTTGTTTTTGTTTTTTGCTTTTCCTCTCATTGTAATTTTCAAATAAATTCTAATTTCATTTTCAAATTCAGAATAGTAATTAATATTTCTCATGTGTAAGTTTAACATCCTTAATCCAAACACCAGAAATCTGAAATACTTCAAAATCTTAAACTTTGATTGTCACGATAGAATTTGAAGCAAGCATTTCAATATATGTAAATTTCCCAAAATCTGAAACACTTCTTAGATGAAAAATTTAAAGTACATTTGTGTGTGTGTGTGTGTGTGTGTGTGTGTGTGAGGAATTATTTTCTGTAAGATAGGTAAACAAGCTCACATTTATCTGGCTGAAGAAAAATATTCACAGTCCTTTCTTAAGTTTATACCCACACAGAGAAATTCATGTATAGTTTGTTATAAACAAGCCCATTCCCCATTCCCTCTTATCCCAGGTCTTCTTACACTTCTCCCTTCCAAGCTCATGTGTTCTTATTTTTAAGCTACTCAATCCACTTAGTGCTGCTTGCATATATGTGGGTATTAATTGAAAGAAGTGACTATAATTTGGTTTTTTGTTTGTCTTGTTTTGAGGGTAGTGTGTTAGCTAGGCTTGAACTCTTGATCCTCCCAAGTTCTGGGTGTATAGGTTCATACAAATGCACTTGGTTCAGGACTCTGAAATTTTAGTAGCCAGTAATGTTTGAAGTATCTAAGGGGAGAAATCCTTACTAATAACACAAAAAGTGTATTATAAAATATATAGGCTAAAGTCTTGTGCTCTACAGACAAGGAATTCAAGACACCAAAATTATTTGTCCATTTTCAAGCAGAAACAAATTACTCAGGTCATGCCAGTCTCAGCCCAGTGTGCTGTCAGTAGAATGTTGTTTGTGCTCATCTAGTGTGAAAACTCATTGATCTGTTAGCTCTCTGTGACTGCTGGAGAATCCATTACTTTATATGTGATGTGTAATAAAAGCTTAATCTTATTTTTTTTCTTAGTTACTTTGTTGGGATGTGCGGTGATGGTGCAAATGATTGTGGTGTAAGTAAGGTTTTTGTGATTTATTTTGGAGTTTGTTCTTTAGCTTGAGTTATATTCACAAAATTTAATCAATATTCTTGAAACAATTAGGCTTTGAAGAGGGCACATGGTGGCATTTCCTTGTCTGAGCTTGAAGCTTCCGTGGCGTCTCCTTTTACTTCTAAGACACCTAGTATTTCCTGTGTGCCGAACCTCATCAGGTAATGGAAATTGAAATAATCTTCCTCCATTCTTTTTTCTTACAAGAGACCTCAATAAAACATGTTTGTGTTTTGCGTGTGTACATGCTTGATATGATATCTAAGGAGAACAGAAAAGAGCGTCTGAGCCCTGGAACTAGAGTTATGGGTACTTTTGATTTGTCAAATGGGTATTATAAATAGAATGCTGGATCCTCTGGAAAAGCCAGTGCTCTTAACTGCTAAGCCTCTTCTCCAGCCACAGGACCCCCGACTCCCACCCCACCCCACCACACACGCACCTCCAGACTTGCTCTTTATGTTGAGACTGAGTTTCACTTTGTATCATAGGCTGGCCAGTAATTACCTATGTAGCCTGGATGGCCTTGGACTTGTATAAGCCTCCAGATTCAGCCTCCCCAGTGGCTATGAATACAGATCTGAGAGCTAGTATTCATGGCTCGAAGCTTTATAATATAATGGGGTAAAATACCATACAGAGCAGTACAGACTTGTTTGAATATGCATTTGACCTGTAACTCACTAATAGTAGATTGATGCTTTTGTGTTGTGACATAGTTTTTTGATATCAAACTTTATTGTCGCTGTGAATGTTGATGTTCATCAGTCATGATGTAATCATACTCTGAAGGTCAAGCTTAAGGTGCTGTGCTATTAATCACATGTTGACATTTCTATTCACAGGGAGGGCCGTGCTGCTTTAATGACATCTTTCTGTGTGTTTAAATTTATGGCATTATACAGCATCATACAATACTTCAGTGTTACTCTCCTGTATTCTGTGAGTACCAGTACTGCCAAGGGATGTTCTTTAGGGTCAGGCACCAAAGATACTGGGCATGTGTTTGTTGATTTTTTTAGTACATTGATTAAAAATGAAATTTGTATATAAAATTACCTTGAGATAATAAAGTTGAATGAGTAGCAGTGTCATTAATTTGGCATGCATGTTCATTAAAGCCTGCACCCATGACTACAGCTTTGTGGGGAAGAAATGCTGATTTTATTCTTTTTAGTTTGTAGTACAGATTGGCTTGGCTTGTTTTGAGCAGAATTTGATGTTTGTAGACTAGCCTCATGTTCATTATGTGATTGAGGAGAGCCTTGAAGTCCTGATTCTCTACTGCTGTTATGTTAGATGTATGCCATCTGTGTTATAATCACAGTTGTAGTTAACTTCACTGTGCATTTACAGAAAAAGACATTTCAGGAATACTTGATAGAACTTTATGTCTTTGAAAGAGAATCTTGACAGTAGTTGCAATAGGTTACTCTATCAGATTATGATTGACGTGATCTCCCTGTAGATTTCCTACTGACACTATGAGAACATCCCCTTTTTACTATTTACAAAGGGAACACTTAGAGTATAAAGAAACTCAAGATACTGATATTTAAGAATGCTGAGGATTAGGAATGCTGAATATTTTGAGTAAAAATTTGTTGTCAAAAATCAAGAATGCTTTGTCAGATTTTAAAGTTAAACCTTCATATATTAACATTCGGTCAAAATTATACAAATGATGTTATTGTTGACTAACTTCAGAAGCAAATGTAGTTCAGTTTTTAAGCAGATTGAAGGATCATTTTGAAAGTGTCATTCTTGTAGGGGGGACAACAAGGCTGTTGCCTGGCAACAGTGCTATGAAAATACTCTTAAACTTTCACAATTGCTTTTGTAGATCTTGAGTAACCTGGGAGACTTTCAGTTTCTCTTCATTGATCTGGCAATCATTTTGGTAGTGGTATTTACAAGTAAGTATTTTGCTAATTTTCTTAATTCTCAAAGCATTTGAAAATTTGTAATATTAAGTAATTTAATATGTTTTATTACTGGCTGCTTTATTACTGTATATGTTTCATTACTGGTTGCTTATATTTTGCCCTGTCTGTTTTCTAGACTGGAAGTGAGTTTTAATCCTGGCTCATAAATTTTTATATCGTTTTTGTATCTTTTTTTAAACCTTTATAATGGATTTATTCACAACATTTGGACCTTAAAATACTAATTGCTTATCTTCCCCTTGCTCAATTAGTAAATCAGAGGATCCTCTGTTAGCCATTATATTGACTTGACCTTGATGCATTAT
This sequence comes from Chionomys nivalis, assembly GCF_950005125.1. NCBI lineage: Eukaryota > Metazoa > Chordata > Mammalia > Rodentia > Cricetidae > Chionomys > Chionomys nivalis. Next base: position 64,205,133 of record NC_080088.1, read on the forward strand.
CTTTCTCTTAACTAAAAATCAGGTTTTCTTTTTTACTCAAAATAGTCTTATACAATACATCCCAAACATAGTTTCCCCCTCTCACTCCTAGCATCTTCCAACCTCCCATCTCCCCCAGACCCATTCCCCCTCCGTTTCCTTTTCAGAAAAGAGCAGACTTCTAAAGACAGCAGCCAAACAAGACAAAACAAGATACAATAAGACAAGATGAAACCCTCATTGAGACTGGACAAGGCAACCCAGTAGGAGGAAAAGAATCTCGAACAGGCAAAAGAGTCAGAGATAAGCCCACTTGCCTCTAAGGAGTCCCATAAAAACACCAAGCTAACAGCCATAACATGTAGAGCATCTGGTGCAGACCCATGCAGACCCTGTACTTACCCTTTCAGTCTCTGTGAGCCAATGTAAACCCTACTTAGTTGATTTGGTGGGCCACATTGGCCTGGTGTCCTCTGTCCCATCGTCTTTTCTTCCCCCTTTTTCATGGGGTTTTTCAATCTCCAAGGGGAGGAACCTTTAATGTAGACTGTATAATGTCTGACAGTGCGTCTCTGCACTTGCACCCATAAGCTGCCAGAGGAAGCCTCTCTGATGATGACTGCTGTGAGTATAGCAGAATATCATTAGGAATCATTTTGTTGATGTTTTTTCCTTCCCCAAAGACCAGTTGTGTTTGGCCCTACCCCAGGTCTCCAGTTATCTACTCCAGTTTCTAGCTAAGTAGTGTTTGACGTGGGCTCCCTCTTGTGGTGTACGGGCCTCAAGTTGGACCAGTCTTTGGTTGGTCACTCTCACATGTCCCCAGTACGTCTTGCAGGCAGGACAGATTGATTATATGTGGAGGGCTGTGTGACTCGGTTGGTTTCTCTTGCCATAGCCTACAGAGTATCTTCTCATGCATAACTAGAACATAAAGGTGAAAGTTCCAAGCCTCTCTATGTTCAGTTATGTGAATGGAAGTTGGTGATACTAACATTAAGATAAATAACTAATATGTGTCAAAATTCTATCTGCTATAACAGCCCTCACCAAATCTTTCCTGGGGTGCTAAAATTACCCCTGATGAGAATTGCTGAGTTAAGATGTTTAATGGATGATAAAACTAGTTAATGGGTGAGCAAATTTTAATAAATGTCAGTGTGATTTTTCACACATTATTATCAAAAGATAAACTATAGAAGAAAAATTGGTAGATCCCATGTATTGTCTGTCAATTGGACTAATTCTACTTTATGTTACTATTCTATTCATATTGCTTCAAACATTACTAGTAATTTTTTTTTTTTTTAAAGATTTATTTATTTTGTATACAGTGTTCTGTCTGCGTGTATGCCTGCAGGCCAGAAGAATGCACCAGACTTCATTACAGATGGTTGTGAGCCACCATGTGGTTGCTGGGAATTGAACTTAGAACCTCTGGAAGAACAATCAGTGCTCTTAACCTCTAAGCCATCTCTCCAGCCCTACTAGTAATTTCTTTAAAGGGAAAACATGTAACTATTTCTTTTTCCAGTTTCATGTTGCATTATGTTATGACATAACAGGATATGACATGGTTTTGCTTGTGTATCATAAACGTGCGATCCTCCTGCCTCTGCCTCCCCTGTTCTGAATTAGAGGTGTGCAGTACTATATGTTGATTTACAGATACTCTTATTTTTACTGGAACTAGTATTTCCCATGAATTTCAACAGAAATGTAAAACTTACTGGAGGCATTTTTGAAATAAGAATAAAATGTTTTAGCCAGGCGGTGGTGGCTCACGCCTTTAGTCCCAGCGCTCAGGAGGCAGAGGCAGACAGATCTTTGTGAGTTTGAGACCAGCCTGGTCTACAAGAGCTAGTTCCAGGACAGGCTCTAAAGCCACAGAGAATAGAAACCCTGTCTCGAAAAACAAAATGAAACAAAACAAGAAAAAAAAAAAGAAAAAGAAAAAACAAAAAAAGAATAAAATGTTTTATAGGTTATTATAATGTGTATAACATTTAAATTAGTGCTTAGAAACTTTCTTACTAAATACTTAATAGACAAAACCAGAATTTTAAGTTTCATTTCTAAGTGAATTTTGTTATGTTTTTATTAGTGGGGAATTTAGACAAAAACTTTCTGTTCTTTCAAATATAGTGAGTTTGAATCCTGCCTGGAAAGAACTTGTGGCACAGAGACCACCTTCAGGCCTTATATCTGGGGCACTCCTCTTCTCCGTCTTGTCTCAGATTGTCATCTCTGTTGGATTTCAGTCGCTGGGCTTTTTCTGGGTCAAGCAGTATAAAGTGTGTGATCCATATTCAGAGTAAGTTGGTCAATCCATTATAAGTATTTGTGTAAGATAAATATGAAAAGATGAGCCTTGAAATATGTACAGGAGTTTCATGTAGCTTGTTTTAAACACCTAATAAATTTTTTTTCTTTTTGTCAAGGTAACTTTAGAAGAGTGTCTCAATTTTTGTTACTCTGTACCACAGAGTTACCTTGTATTACGAAAATCGATTTATCTTACCTCCTGACTGAGAAATTACATGATATCTTTTTTAATGGTGGTGTCTTAGGCAATACCTGACATCACACAATGAGAGACTATTTAAACTGGGTTTTATAATAAACCTTTTCTCATATGCCCATTTATCTGTTAATTACATGAATAAATTAATCCACTCATGGTGGCAAAACCTTAATCACCTAGTCTTTTAGTATCCAAGTGGGACTCACTATATATATCCGGCAGTTAAAAGTGGTAGCACAAAAAGGCAGACCTGGCCTGTTCATGTTCTTCACTGTACTAAAATTCCAAAAATTTAAAAAAAGACACTACTTGATTATAATTTTAATGATACATAATGGAATATCTAGCTAAAGGGGAAAGCTTTTCTGCCTGCCCTCTGTGTTGCTGCTGCTGCGTCTTTTGCTATAAGTAACATCTTACTTCTTTGTATTGTAGATGTCATTTTGGCCTCTTGGGGGAGATGCTGCTAAGCTCCTAATGGGATCTTTTTGTGTTCCAGTGTTTGTAATACAACAAGAAGCGGGTGTTGGAACTCATCGCATTTGTACAACGGAACTGAACTTGATGCGTGTACAATACAAAATTATGAAAATACCACAGTATTTTTTATCTCCAGTTTTCAGTACCTCACAGTGGCGGTTGCCTTTTCAAAAGGAAAACCATTCAGGCAGCCTTGCTACAAGAATTGTAAGTGTGTCAATCACAATCCTATCTAACTACAAAGCCAGACCCTGTCTCAAAAGTAGTTTTAAAAAAATTTAAAAATGAATAAAATAAATGAAGAATTTTAACTGTTAAATTCTTAGACACGATTCTAAATCTTTGCATGTTTACTTTCTTATTCTCACTTTCATGAGCATTCCCACTCTACAATTTTCAAAGTGAAAGCGACAACTGGTTTTCATATCCTGTTACTTTGGGCCCTTTCCTTTCTGTGAATGAGCACAGAGAATTAGAATTGGAAACAGGAATCTGTAGGAGGCACTCAGGAGACAGTGGGTATCTTTTCCTTTGGGGTATTCTATACAGAGCCACCTGCCCTTTTTTCTACTCATACTGTTGTGGTCAGTGTCTTTGGAGTTCCTAATTTTAAATCACTTTTGCTTCCCACTACAGAATTGGCAAACAGCATAGAGATCTGTGTCTGTCCATAGGCAATAACATAGATGACATAAATTAGACCTTATGAACAAAACTTGGTGTTATGTGTTAGTTACCAGCTTTTAAAAATAGAAAAATTTAAAATTTTTTTATTTAAATTTAAATGTGATGGTCTAGCACTTGTCCTACTTGAGAAACTTGACCTAAGTCGAGTCCTAGGAACCTACATAAATCTACAAAGAGAGACTCATCTGCACACACACAGGAGTCCTGTGACTTCCACATATGCTCACATATGCCAGTTCACACACTTAATAACAGTTTTAACAATTGAAAACATTAGTTGACATGGCTTTTGCTGTCAAGGAGAAAATGGCAGGTATTCTTGTGTTGTGGCCATGAAAAGACATCATTATTCAGTTAAAATGCCAGGTCTACATTTTAGACATCATAGAAGTAATAATCAGTAGACCTTGTTCTTATCCTAAAGTTGAACATTTCCACATGCACTATCCCAAGTTTGACCTTGTGCATGTTTGAACAGCTAACATTGAAATTTGTTTTTACTGGTAAGTTTTTTGTTCTTTCCTTTTGGTACTGATAGTTCTTCACTAAGAGAAGAACTTTATTACTATGTATTTATTATACATGTTATTGTGTAACTGTACTAATAGCTGTTACTAAGACCCACTAGAACCCTTCTGTGATACTTAAAATAGGACCTTTAGTATATGTATAGTTTTAGTTTATGAAACTAAAGTTAATGTACTGAAAGGTGAACCTTTTGTGGGGGCGGAGTTAGAGGAAGGGAGTGGAGATGATATTAAGGGCTTAAACCTAGGAACTCACCACAAGCTAGGTAGGTATTGTGCCATTGAACTGTATCCCCAACTCTCTTTTGTTTGTTTGCTTTTTAAGGTAAGGTCTTGTGTAGTTCAGGCTGCATAACTGAGGTTACCCTGAGCTTCTGATCCTCTTGCCTTCACTTCTTGAGTGCTAGGATTGCAAGTGTTTGCTGCCATACCCAGTTTCTGTAACATTAGGGGCCCAACCTTGGGTGTAATGCTGGGTAAAGTATTCTTCCAACTGAGCCTCATCCCTAGCCCTTCCTTCCTTCCTTATTTTTTTTTTTTAATATTGTATGTGGAGGACAGGAGTCTGCTTTCTCCTTCCACCTTTTACGTGGATGTCAGAGATCAGACTCAGGTCACTGGGATTATGCACCCTCATCAGCAACCCCCTCTTTTATCTCTTGAGACAGAGTCTTACCAAGTTTTATTGGCAGATTTCATACTTTTGCTAAGATTTCGGGTGCAGTGCACTGTGTCTAGAGATAGTGGTTTTCCTTTTTTTCTCTTTTTAGTTATAAAGAAAACTGCCCTCAGGTTGTTTCCCCATTAGGAAAGCTATCTAAGGAAATATACTCCACCCTATCTATACTTAAATTGTTGGGAAGAGATTGATTGATTGAGTCATTCCAAGCAGGGAGAGTTGTAACCAGTGCTACACAGAGAAGCCCTATCTCAAATCCCCTTCCACTCCGCAAATACATATGTTACAGGATTTTAAAAACTTCACATTTGGCTTCTCATTTAGCTTCCAATTGATGTGAATACATGATAGCCACTTTATTTATTGCTGATGATGGCCCTGATTTCTTTTTAAATGTTCTAAAATATTTCAACAGAGATATAATCATAAAATTTTCTGTAAAGCATATGCAAGAGTGTATAGAGGAACCAATATAGTTGGCTATATACCTTTTGCTAGTTTTCTTTCACCCCTTGTTTTCCTGTCACTGACGTGCATTGCCATTGCACTTTTTGGACTAGCTCTTTGCTAAGACCATTCAGTTGTTCTCAAGTTCTAATCAATGTAATATATTACATTTGAGATTTTTATTTGTTGCTGTTACTAATATCGGAGGCACCCTCTTCTGAATGGTATTCCCTCCTTTCTGATTTATTTTCATTTTAAAATAAAACTTACTGTCAGTCTAGCTACACATTTTCAAGCAGGTATATGTACACTATTATGTTTGGCTGTGCTTCCATTTCAAGTACCATGATAATGTACTCTTGACTGTCATTTCTCACTAGATTGAACTTCTTTGTTTGAGACAGGGTCTTACGTAGCTGAGAGTGACGTTTTGATCTCCCACCTCCCAGGTTGTGGTGTTGTAGGTGTGAGCCGTCATGCCCGATAGTTTCAGCTTCTGTTTCAGTTGTTGCTTGGTCCTTGTAGTTTTTGTTTGCAAAGTCCATTTCCTGTCTTTGCCTTTGAAGGTGTTGAGCTGAAATGTTGATCTCTCCTGTCTAGTTGTCATGCCTTAATTGGTGGGAATAGTTCAGATAACTTAGCCCTACAAAATAAGTTGACCTTTCAGAGACAGATAACTGAGTAAAGGAAAAGGGATAGATAGCTAAGTCAGAAGGTGGCAGTTAATGTTTGAGAAAGAAACAGGATTGAGAAGCAGCAAGAGAAGTGTGTATTGAGGACGGCAAATCATAGGTGTGTATTTTGCTTTATGTATTATATTAGGGAATAGGCAAGAAATACTTTTCTGTCAGAAAGATTTGTGTTACAGTCAGCTGGGACTTGATTTTACCTGTTAGAGAACATTGGAAATAGTGTCTTGCCATCCAATCTAGGCTTTTTGGACTTGAACTGGTGATGTTTCAAGCTTTTTGGCCTTGAACTGGTCGTGGTTCCTGTTTCAGTCTCCCAAATCTTGGAATTGTAGACATGTACCACCAAACTAACTTATTTTAGATTTTGTTCATATCTAACAGTGTCCATAGCCCAAGCTGTTCTTAGCTTAACCACTTTGCCCCAGACCCGCAATCACCAGCAACACATAACGTACTCTGGCACTTGTCTCTAGTGAAGAGCATTTGTACTTTAGCAGGATTGCTAAATGCTCACTTTGCTGACAATTCTAAGAGGACCCAGAATCTGAGGGTAGACATTCCTACCTCCCTGAATAGTTGATTTTCCATTCTTTGTTGAATTCTTAGATTATTTTCAAAAAATTGTGTGCTTATGAAAAGCCATGTGACATCTAACTTTTTTGAGTAGTTCTTGGCTTATTTTTATTTATGGGTGTCTCCATCTCCATCTCCGTGTGACATGTATGCAGTGCTCACGGATGCCAGAAAAGGTTATTACATTCTCTTGAAGCTGCAGTTAAGATACAGTGTGAGCTACCAGACATGGGTGTTGGGAACAGAACTTGTATCTTCTGGAAGAGCAGCAAGTATTCCACTGCCAAGCATCTCCTAGCCCATAGTAGCTGTTTTATCTCCAGTGGAAGATAACTTTTTTTCTCTTATGGAAATCTTGGCAGGTTTTCAGAAGTCAGATGTTGGGGGGAACTCAGCAACTTTTGAAAATATGTTTAAGTAAATATAACAAACTTCTTAACTAAGGAATATATTTATCAGGAACAAAATTATGCAGTAAGATTTGAAAAGTATCTAATATGGGTTATGTCTTCAGGAACTTCATCCTTTAATCCATCCATTTTGATTCATTCTTCTCCTGAGATAAATCTTACCTTGCAGGTCAGGGTGATCTCAAACTCAGTCTTCCTACCTCTGCTTTCCAGTTCTGTGCCATCATACTTGCCTGTGACTATTTCTTTTAGTTCTTTACTTTTCTCCCCATTTTTACTGGTATTTGTGTGTTTCCAACTAGCATTTTCTTTAACTACCATAACAACTTTTGGATAACTTGTGAAGTAGAATATTAGATTTCCATTTGTAAGTGTAGAATTGCAGCAGGGGAATCACTTTATACACAGATCTAACTATATATTTCTAGCTGGCCTGGAACTCAAATCTGTCTGTATCTGGAATGCTGGGATTAAAGCATGTGCTACTATTATCTGGCGTACGTTTAAGATTGAAGCTAATGGACTTTAGATGTCTGGTGGGGTTGCAGAATGTTTTATACTGTAGGAAATAACAGCATATGCTTTTTATATTTCATCTTAAGTAGAGGTATTTAAAGCAAATCTTGAAGTAATTATATGCTGCTTGGTGTTTGGCACCTTTTAATTTAAAGGAAATGCCTAATTTTCCTTTCTTTTCCAGATTTTTTTGTTATATCTGTGATTATTTTGTATGTTTTCATACTATTCATCATGTTGCATCCAGTTGCCTCTGTTGACCAGGTTCTTGAGGTAAGGCTTAGCACTCACTACTTGTGTCATGGTTGATGGTAACTGGGGTAACAGTATTAAGACGTTCATAGAAAGTGGCGTTGTACTGTTATATGGAAGGTAAACAGCTAAATGGTATTTCTGATGTTTGATACTGAAGAAAGATTAAAGTACCTCCATTTGTTTTTCCCAATATTGCTTCTTTTCCTTTGTCTAAGATGTGGTTGTATTTACTAAACGATGCTCTAAAAGAACACAATTAAATTGATCTTATTGGTTACACCTGATTAGTTCATTGGCATATCTTTTCCCATGTGTCTTCCTTCAGTGGTTCTTATGACATCTTTCAGTTCCCCAAATGTAAAGTTTGTGATTTTTCATCCTGTTAGGGGCTTTATTTTATACTTGAGTTCTCTTTATCTTTTCCTGGTAGTACCGGACTCTCCAAATTATTATGATTTTGTAAGGGATCTTTATATATTTCAGAACAATACTTCTACCTCACCCATAGTTTATAGGAAAGTATCCCACACCTGACATTGATAATTTTCATGCAATAATTTATGTCTTCTGGGGAAAATGTTGTTCACCCTTACATGATACTTCTTTTAAACTCAGTTTTTCTCTTTCTGATATATACTTTTTTAACACTTATTTTTATTTGTTTGTGTGAGTGGTTTGCTTGCATGTGTGTAAGTACACTACATGTATGCAGTGCCCAGAGACCAGAAGGAGGGAGTCAGATCAGCTGTTGACAGTCACAGTTGTGAGCTGTCTTGTGGGTGCTGAGATTGAAGCTGGGTCCTCCGCAATACCCTTAACCACTGAGTCATCTCTTCAGTCCCTGGATGCACATTTTAAACTAGCTCACCCCCCTCCTCTCTCTTCCTCCCCATCACCCCAGCCCTATTTAAACCTTTCCATCACCTGAAACCCTGCCTAACCACTACCACTTTTTCCCTCTACTTTTATATTACATGCGTGCCACTCTCTCCATCCCCTTTAAGGTCTCCTTTCCCTCTTTTTTTTTTTTTTTTTTTTTTTTTTGGTTTTTTCGAGACAGGGTTTCTCTGTGGTTTTGGAGCCTGTCCTGAAACTAGCTCTTGTAGACCAGGCTGGTCTCGAACTCACAGAGATCCGCCTGCCTCTGCCTCCCGAGTGCTGGGATTAAAGGCGTGCACCACCACTGCCCGGCTCTCCTTTCCCTCTTAATAAGCCTTTTCTAGCTCCTCTCCATATGGGAGAGAGTGTGAAGTATTTGTCTTTCTGGACCTAAGTTGTTATACTTAGTACATTTTCCAGTTCCATCCATCTTTTTGCAGGTGATTTCATTTTTCTTTATAGCCTTTACATAATTTCATTTTTATTTACATAATTTAATTTTTACAGCTGAATAAATTATGTGTGCAGCACATTTTCATTATCCATTCATTTCCTAGCTGTTGTGACTAGAGCAGCTGTGAACATGAAGTGTAAATATCCCTGGAGTAGGATATGAAATCGTTGAACGTTTCCAGGAGTGGTATTGCTGGGATCATGGTAATTCTGTTTTTCAATTAGAAACCTCTGGTTTCCATGGTGGCTATGCTAATTCATACTCCCACCAACAGTGGATTAAGGGTCTTTCCCCACATTTTCACCAGCATTTCGTACTGTTTGTTTTCTTGAAGGTAGCCATTCTGACTAGGTAAGATGCAGTCTCAAAGCAGTTTCAGTTTTCTTAGTGGCTACTGGTATTGAATACTTTAAATGTTTATTTTCCAGCTTTTTTTTTTCTTTTAAGACTTCTCTGCTCAGTACCCCCTTTTGTTTGCTTTTTGTTTTTTTCTGGGTGGGAGGGGCACTGTTTCCTTAGTTTTTAGTTTCTTGATTTTTTGTATATTCTATATACTAATCCTCTGTCAGATGTGTATCTGGCAATTTTTTTTTAACCCGTTGTATAGGCTCCCTTTTCACTTGATTGACAGGGATTTTGGTGGTGGTGGTTTTGCTATATAGAAACTTTTGTTTATGAAACCCTATTTGTTATTGGTCTTATTTCCTGCCTGAGCAGTCAGTTTTTTTTTTTTTTTTTTTCTTCACAAAGTTGTTATCTTAATATCTGCTTTCTATTTTTTCTTGAGAAAGTTTCAGGTGTTATGCTGAGGTTCTTTTATCCATCTAGAGTTGAGATGAGGCACTAGTTTTGTTCTACATTTTGGTCTCCAATTTCCCTGTCATACTTTGTTGAAAATGCTACCTTTTTTACTATCTGTGCTTTTGGCACCTTATAGTTGTGTACGCTCTTACGTGGATCCTCTTTTATATTCTGTTGATCTCCATATCTGAGGTTTTGTTGTTATTGTTGTTTGCTATTACCATGCTGCTTCTGTTACAGTGGCTCTTTAGCATAACTAGAAATCAATTATGCTTATACCTTAAGCAGTGTTATTTTTTTCAAGATAGCTTTGACCAAGTGGAGTCTTGTTTTTTTTTTTTTTTTTTTTTTTTTTTTGAGACAGGGTTTCTCTGTAGCTTTGGTGCCTGTCCTGGAACTAGCTCTTGTAGACCAGGCTGGCCTCGAACTCACAGAGATCCGCCTGCCTCTGCCTCCCGAGTGCTGGGATTAAAGGCGTGCGCCACCACCGCCCGGCTAGTCTTGTTCTTTCTTGTGGGCGCTCTGCAAGCACCACAATGTTAAGAGAAAGGGAACCCAGTTCAACACAACTCAGTAGCCAGTGTTGTTTTAAACTTAGAGAAACTGACACCAGGTAGTTTGTTTCAGGCATATTTAAGCACATCACAGTTTGGGGTAAAGTATCCTTGTATTCTGGGTTGGCAGTTGTCTTTCAGAACTTGAAAGACACCATTACAAGCCTTTTGGCTCTTAAAATTCAGGGGCTGGAGAGATGGCTCAGAGGTTAAGAGCGTTGCCTGCTCTTTCAAAGGTTCTGAGTTCAATTCCCAGCAACCACATGGTGGCTAACAACCATCTGTAATGGGGTCTGGTGCCCTCTTCTGGCCTGCAGGCATACACACAGACAGAATATTGTATACATAATAAATAAATAAATGTATTTTTTTTTTTTTTTTTTTAAATTCAGTTGCCCTCTGCTCTCCTGATGAGCTGCCTTCATCTTTATCCTGCTGCTTTCCGTTTGCTGTTTAATTAGCCGTGACTGAGGAGCTCCTTTTCTGGTCTTGTTTGGCCCCAAATGCATCCTGTAACTAGGCTGGCATCTTTCCTAATGTGAAGAAATATTGTTAATGTTCTCTTTCCCTTTAAAATAAGATTTTTCTCCTATGCCTGTATTTGGTCTTTACAAAATGTCACACATTATTATAAATTCTCACTAACAACTTTATACTTTCTTTGTCTATGTTGGGTTGTTCTCGTTCCTCCGTTTTCTCTCCTCTCCTCGATCCTCAGTTGGTGGAACTTTGCAGGGAGCTTTTTATTTGACCTGTCTCCACCCAGCATTGCAGATGATTGGTTTTTAGTATTTCCATCTCTGGAGTTCCTCTTTAGAGCCTTATATTGCCTTCTCTGTTTTGTTCAATTGCTTATGTTTTTATTCAGCAGCTTATTTTGTTTGATATCTTCAAGTATACTTATCTTTTTTTTTTTTTTTTTTTTTTTTAGTGGCTGGAGAGACAGCCGTGGGTGCTGGGAACCGAACTCTTTATATTTTTGGTTGTGAGCCTAGCCTTTAACGGCCGAGCCATCTCTCCAGCCCAAGTATACTTATCTTTTATGTTTCAACCAGGGGTTTCATATAATTCATTTATACTAGATGCCATTACTGTAGGATTAGCAATTTTTGAAAGGTTTTTTTTGTTTATTATTTAATAAGTACATCTTATCATGTTCAAGTGAGACTTAGCTATGGTAGAGTTGAGGATTAGTTCAGAAAGGAGTTATGGTAATAGGCTCTGTTTATTTCCTGAGGTGAATACAGTAACCACAGCACTCCTTCTAATTGAGTCTGTTGGAAAATGAACTACCACTGATAATAGTGGAGTATTTCAGTTAATGAGGTTAGGATTGGGATCAAAGTAGGGTGGGTGAGGGTAAAAATAAGTATGAATTCAGCTTTGAGGAAAGAATCAAGGAGAGGGAAGGTGAGATACTGTTAGGGTTCACAGATAATAGGAATTGGTAAGGCTGTGTAAGGTTATAATTGAGAGGCCAAAAGAGGAGGGATTAAAGGTGAAAAAGGAAAAGACATTGAAGAGATGAAGCATAGATGGAAGATATAGTTAAAAGAAAGCCTAATGGGTGAAGAAACGTGACAGTCTCCAAACCTAACAGCAGCACATAGACAAAACCACCAAGAAACACATGCACAGGGTGGAGATTAAATAATAGAAAATAAAAAGCACAGTTGCATTGAATTGAAAGGTGCAGCTCCCAGAGGCTCCACATTGGGGGCGTGGCGTAAATAAGGGTTTTGCTCTCTGCAGTGTGTGTTGTAGCTGTTGAATAGGAAGGTGATCCTTTTTTTCCGTCTTTGTCAGTCTGGACCCCCAAGCCCATGGGATGGTGGCACCCATGATTAAATTCCTGCATCTCTAGTCAGATTCTTTTTGGAAAGGAAGGTCTGTCTCACAGAGTTAACAGTGAGATTCCATTCAGTAATGTAATTTTCTCCATGAGATGTTTTGTACATTTTTGTTCAATGTATTGCAGGATTGGTATGTCAAGGGAACAAAAGCCATATCTATTTACACTAACATGAGATACCAAGGATTGTTTGAGCTCAGGAGTTTGAGGCTACCATGGGAAACAAAGTGAGACCTTTTTAAAAAAAAAAAAAATTATTTATTTATTATGTATACAATATTCTGTCTGTGTGTATGCCTACAGGCCAGAAGAGGGCACCAGACCCCATTACAGATGGTTGTGAGTCACCATGTAGTTGCTGGGAATTGAACGCAGGACCTTTGGAAGAACAGGCAATGCTCTTAACCTCTGAGCCATCTCTCCAGCCCCAAGACCTTGTTTTTAAAGAAGAAGATTCAAGAGAAATCTGTAGTGCAGACCCCCCCTTTAAACTAGTTTCATTTAGGTTATTAACAATATCTTGGTGTTCTAAGTTTTATAACACAAATAGATATGTATTTATAGGCCAGCACAAAAATGGAGTTTCTAGGAGTGTGTTTTTGTTCTTACTATTTTGTTTTTTTCAGATTTTTAATATACATACATACACACATACATATACACATAATATACATACATACACACACGTGCGTGTGTTTACATGTAGATATGTGTATTTAAGTGCAGGTTTTTCTCAGGGACCAGAGGCATTAGATCCTCGGGAACCAGAGTTAGAGTTGAGTTTGTGAGTCACCAGATAGTCGGTTCTGGGAACTAACTTTGGGACCATGGAGGAACAGCACATTCTCTTTGCCTCTTAGCCATCTCTTCTGCTCTGTGTGTGATTTTTGTTGTTGTTGTTATTTTGTTTGCTTGTTTTGAGACAGGGTTTCTTTGTGTAACAGTTCTGATTATTCTGGAACTCACTCTATAGACCAGGCTGGCCTTGAACTGAGAAAGATCCTCCTGCCTCTGCCTCCCAAGTGTTGGGACTAAGGTGTGAGCTGCACCACCATTACCTGGTTTAGTCCCATGTTTTCATTTTTAAAAAGATTTTTTTGTGTATGTGTATGGGTCTACACATATCTATATGTACTGCTGCTTGTGTGTATTTGTGCCACAGCTTGTCTGGTACCCAAATAAGCCAGGAAAGGATACCACTGACCCTTTGGAACTGGTGTTGTAGGGATTCGTGAGCCACCATTTTAGTGCTTGGAACTTGAGTACTCTTAACCACTGAGCTATCACTCTAGCCCTTTCAGTGTTTTCTGTTGCCATAACAAACTACTTGAAAGATAGTTTATAAAGAGAAGAGGAGGTTTTGTTTTGATCCTTTTAGCTTAAAGTTCTGGAGGTCTGAGAGCCCTGCAGCAGCATCTGATCAGCTTTCAGTGAGGATTTCCATTTTCCTCAGAGCCAAAAGGTGGACTTTGAATTTGGCGTGCAAAGAGCCAGGGAAGCCCAATTCATTTTGGACAACCTGCTCTTGGTTTAAACTGTCTTAGCAGAAAGTACATTGGTCCTTTCTTGAAAATGGAATCCCTTTAAACTAATTGCTTATAAAGACCCCGTTGCCTCTTAACAACACATCTCATCTCAACATGAGTTTGGAAAAGTGACAAATCTTACCCTAGCTGTAGGAAATTTTATCTTGAGTCTTTTCATAAAAACTGCATTATTGAACTTTGAAGAGCAGTGCACGACTGTGTTCATATGTTTGATTGAGACATTTAGTTAATTGTTATTACACATATTATGCTCACCTCAATACACTCTGCCACCTAGCATGGCTGAACTACTAAAACTACCCTGACCAAGACCACCTTCTTAGTTACGTGCAATGGGTGTGTGTTCTTTGAAGTTTTTTGTTCTAACCCCTCCTCTCCCTCCCACCCCCGGCCTTTAGTTCCCAAAATACTGAACCATGTAACCAGGCTAGTGCTTTGAGACATCTTCCCCTTAAGTTGTGTGCTTTCTTCCCTTTGGCTTTTTCCTGCCCTCCGTGATCCTCCTTCTAGATCCTCCATTGTGGCTCTTTTCTTTCTGACCCATCTTTAAACATTAATTCCCCATTTTTCTGAACATGTCCTCTTTTCGCTCAGTGCTCAGCTGATCTCCCTTGTACTCAATGGTTTGCCTGCAGTTGGCATCAGTAAGTTAAAGACTGTTCAGTCTGTACCCTGAGTTTAGCTGTAACTATTGAGTGGTAGACCTGAATACTAAGTGATAGCAGTTGTCCAAAATGAGCATTTTAAAAAGCTTAACTTTGGAGTTGAACTAGCTCAGGGCCAAGAATGTTTGCTGGACCTAAGTTCAAATCCCAGAACCCACATAAAATGCTGGATATGGTTGTGTATGCTTCTAATCCCAGCACCAAGGACATATATTTGAGAGTGATAGAACAGGAAACTTGACATCCTCCTTTGACCTCCTGTGTTGTGTGTGCATAAGTATGTGTATACATCATACACACATACGATATCTAGAAGCTGAGGCTTAAAGCTAAATGTATCGTGTTTTCTTTCCATCTTGCTGCTTCTCTTCTTGATGCCTCTCTCACTCTTTCTTAGTGTTTTTGTTTTATGGTTTTGTTTTTGTTTTTGCTGTTCCCTGTTCTGAAAATATTTCTATTTTTTCTTGAGCTTCATTGGTTCATTATCCCTGGTCTGGTTGGTGTTCTAGCATCCATCCCTTGCAGTCTTCTCATCTCAAACTTTACTAGAACAGTAGTATGTTAATAGGAAGTACATTAGGTCAAAGAGAGCAATCAGATTTTAGTGTTAGATACTATGGTGTGTGGGTGTAGTTCTAGCTGTTTAGAAGCTTGAACAGGAGAATGTCAACTTAATTTGACCAGCATTAAATTAGTATATACCTCATTTTTAAAAATAGATTTATTTTTAACTATATGTATATCTGGAGGAATGTACATGCTGATTGCAGGGCCTAACAGAGGCCAGACGACGACAGCATTTAATTCCTTGATATTGGAGTTAACAGGTAGCCAACAGATGTAGCTACCAGATCTGGATACTGAGAAGCACATGTTTCGTAACCACAGAGCCATTGCTCTAGTGTCTCTGCCTTATTTTTGAAAGATTTTTATCTTTAAAAAAAAAAAACAACAACAACTTGTTAGACATTTGTAATACTGTAGATTAGAGTAGCTTAGACTTTTGAGTATCTTAAGATTTAATGCTAGCTAGGCAATGGTAATGCACACCTTTAATCCCAGCACTTGGGAGGCAGAGGCAGGCAGATCTCTATGAGTTCGAGGCCAGCCTGGTCTACAGAGTGAGTTCCAGGACAATCAAGGCTACACAGAGAAACCCTGTCTTGAAAAACAAACAAAAAAGATTTGATGGTGAGAGCAATCACTTTTTAAATTGTGAGATAGTTTTATTGTGTGAAAAGATGCATACTTTGTGGTATTACCAAAAGTTAAATGGATAAAGTGTGTATTTGCATTTTATATATGTATATATACATGTACCTATGTAAATATGTATATACATATAGGTACATAGCATTGGTTTTGATAAACTCAGATATTTATTTATTTATTTATTTGTTTGTTTGTTTTTGAGATAAGGTCTCAGGTATTCCACTCTGATTTGTACCTATAAGATATCTAGGATTAACTGAACTCATGATCTTCCTTTTTTTGCCTCCTAAGTACTGACTGGGATTACAGGCATGACTTCAGATACCATGATATAATGCTATAATATCAATTAAGACTAACTTAATTTTTTTCCTTTAGATTGTATGTGTACCATACCAGTGGCGTATACATATGCTTATCATTGTTCTTATCAATGCCTTCGTGTCTATCACGGTCGAGGTAAGCACCCAGTTTGGGGATTCTTGGGTGATTTAAAGGTACTAATGGTGGGAGAACAGCTGATATTGTACAGAAGCCCACACTCTCTTTAGGCAGATTGTTTCAACTTCCTGATCAGACCTTTCTGCAGTTCTATCTAGATTTGATGGAGTTGCATTCATGAATATAGGAGGCATTAGATAGTGAGATAGCAAAAAGGAGCAGTGAGTAAAGAGAAGAGCAGGTGTCCGGGCGGCTCACAGAGCTCTGTTCCCAACAGAAAGTAGAGTGTGCCACTTGGAAAAATGGCTTGGGTTTTTAAATTGAGATGAGATGGGAGTATGGATATTTGTAGCCGATCATTTTACATTCTATAGAATGTATTTTCTGTTCAAAAATTCTAGAAAGCACATTTAAGATTGTGTTAGGATTCTTTTCCTACTGTGTAAGTTCATCTCTTATTCTTGTTATGTAGAGAATTATTTGTGTTGGTTGCTGATGAAATGTTTGTATAGTTATGTAGACAGAATTAATATGAAGACAGAATTGATACTAGATATTAAGTAAAAGTAACTCTTTAAGAAAATGACCATGGATCATCAACATTGTTAATTTAGGGAAGCACTGGGGACCAGAACCTGATTTGTAGAAAATTTAGTCTTGTTTTTATCAAGAATTTTATGACTTGTATTTGTTACAAAAGTTACTTAACCTTTTGTAGTATTTTCTGAAGTTTGCCATATGAAAAGCAAATCACATTTTTTATATTAATGATGCAACATTGTATGAATGTTAGCAAATGTGCATGTTGAAAAGGAATGACCTGGCGTTTTTAATTCTTAACTCACTGGAATATCTCTCAGAGCTTCTTCCTTGACACGGTCCTTTGGAAGGTTGTGTTCAGTCGAGACAAACAAGGAGAGTATCGTTTCACCACCACACAGCCACCGCAGGTTGGAAATGAGCTGTTGATTACTGTTGATTCTTCACGTACATACTGGCTTTCCCACTTGTGTACTTTGTTCTGTTATTCTGTGTGTTCAGCTTCAGCCTCCTCTGTTGTGCCTGGCATTTCTTTTTCTTTTTTGGTAAGGAGTCCTAGAAAACTCAATACTTAATATAAGTTTTTTAGGACTTTGAGAATTTCGTAAGTCTCTTCCATTCCAATCCTCTGTATGTGTGTATGTGCTCACTCGAATGTTTCAGTCTGTTTTATCCTAAAAGATGGGAGTTAATTTTTTTCTTTCCCCAGAAGGGTTTCTCTGTGTAGCCCTGGCTGTTTTGGAATCACTTTGTAGACCAGGTTGGCCTTGAACTCCCAGGGATCTGCCTACCATTGCCTCATGAGTGCTGGGAATAAAAGCATATACCACTACCACCCAGCTGAGAGTTAATTCTGTAATTTTTGCCTGATTTATAGTTTATGTTTTATATGCTTTATATGCATGCTATTATATTTTCACTAGTCTGATTAGAAGGTAAATGACAATCATGTAAACAAAATTTTTTTTTTCTTAGATAATGATGAGGAGACACTTTCTGCGATTTTATTTCTGTGTTTTTGTTCTGACAGTTGCTATGCATTAATTTAATGTGGCCTTTAGCTTTCCCTGACTAGTACCAGTCATTTGAAAATTATTTGCTCATTTCTGTGTAAGCAGTGCTTTTAAAGGGAGTGGAATAACTGATTTATCAGATAGCACAGAGATCCCTCTGGCAAAAGGAAAGAAAAATTTGTTACCTAGTGTGAGGATGTTACAGTAGAGAGCCCCCCCCCTTTCCCCCTAGAGACAGAGTTTCTTTGTAGCTTGGGAGTCTGTCCTGGAACTAGATCTTGTAGAACAAGTTGGTCACAAACTCAGAGATCCGCCTGCCTCTACCTCCCGAGAACTCTTTTTTTTGTTTTGTTTTGTTTTTCAAGACAGAGTTTCTCTGTGGCTTTGGAGCCTGTCCTGGAACTAGCTCTTGTAGACCAGGCTGGTCTTGAACTCACCGAGATTCACCTGCCTCTGCCTCCCAAGTGCTGGGATTAAAGGCATGCGCCACCACCACCCGGCTCCCGAGAACTCTTGATAGAATGTACAGGTTAGTCTGTAGATCGCTGTTATTTAATCATAACCTACAAGAACTTTAACATTTAACATCGCACCTTGCCAAAAGTTGTAGCACACAGTCTCAGCACAGGAGAGATGAGGGTAGAAGGAAAGATCATAGAGAGTTGAAGGACAGATTGTATTACATTAGAACCTGTTTCCAAATGTTACCCATTGTCTTTATGACATGCGTGATGTGCCTTGCTAATATGTGTTCAAGGATTGGCATTTCTGACTTAGAGCATCAACTCATTTTCATCACCTTTTACCTAAATGGTGACTTCCTGAGTTTTATGTTGGTAATGAAGCAGGCCTGAGATCCAGGTTAGATTCCAGGCTTGCTGTGTACGATGTAGAGTGCTACTTTGTGCTCTGTGCTGCATGGTGGAATAACTGTGGTATGCAGTGGCAGCATGAATCTGAAGTCAACTGCAGTTTCATTTTTCTCAAAGCAGTGCAATGCTTGTTTGTCACTAGTAGAGGGCCGAGCCGGAAAGACCTGTGGGGCTCAGGTCCTTTAGCTGAACCTCCTCTGTGATAATGACATAGCTGTATTTTCTTTTGGTGACTTCACTATTGCTACATTATTTCAGCTCAGACTGGCTCAGGTCACCCTTCTCGTGTGAGATATTAGTGTTGGAAAGGCACAGGCCTAGGGAAACATAAAATTTTTAACCTTCTCTGAAGAAATCTCTAACCTTCTCTAAATAGGAAGTGCAGGCATATTCTAAAGAGGGGTTTACTTGCTTAAAAGATGGGTCTTTTAAGGAACAAAATATTTGAATTAGAAATGTTTTTTTTTTTTCTTTTGGTTTTTGGAGACAGTTTATCTATGTAGCCAAGGTTATCTTGGAACTCAGAGATCTGCCAACCTCTGCCTTCTCAGTGCTGGGATTAAGTGTCACCCTACCCAGTTATTCAAGCACAATTCGAATGGTAAATATATATATTCTTTACTACTGTCTCTTCAAAATTTGTAAATATGGTTCTTAATTTTTAAGTTTTTATTCATGTGAAGTTCTACCTCTAAAAATGTTCTTGGGAGGCAGTAAAGATAACAGGGCAGTTTATTAGCATGTAAGCTCCACAAGTCCTGCAAATAGACCCCTTCTGGATTAGTTCTGTGGTTTTAGAAAGCACTTTTTGGAGCTTTATTTTTAGAAAAGGAGAGTCCTTATCTTGGTGCATAAAGATTAAGTTTCCTTTAGTGATGCTTCTGTGTGAAGTGCTTCGCTTCTTGTTCAGTGGCAACTCTGTCCAACACCCTCTCTCCTCCTCCGCCAGGGAGTGGCAGTGTCTGCAGACAATTTTGGTTATCACACGTAAGGGAGAGAGGTTGTTATTGACATATAGAATGGGTAGAGACCATTGGTGCTGCTAAATAAATGTCCTTTGGTACATAGACAACAACTCCTGTCAAAAAAGAATTATGTATCTCAGAGCTGCGCCCATGCTGATAGCGAGAGCTCAACCGTAGGTGAGAAGGAAGCAGAGATGGCTGGTGACACTAGCTTTACTGCAGGCCGTGTGTGCGGCTGTTCTGCCACAGTCCTCACTCTGCCCTGCCTAACTGGAGGTGCTCAGTTTTACAGAGAAGCCCATGAGATCCCAGACCGCAGCTCTCAGTGTTAGAGAAAGAACACCCCTTTTCTTTCATGTTCAGGGGCACTGCTGAGTTAGTTCAGGGCTGTGGGTTGCAGTCTAGGCCCCACACTAAACTGAGGTGGTTGAATATGGAAGTCATGAGAGAACTAGAGCTGCTGTGCGCTGTGACCCTCTTGAGGTTTTATGCCTGAGTTACGTTTTCTCTTTCGTGAAAATCTAACTAAGCAGTAGCCATTATGCAACTGGAAAAAACTATTTGAAAATACCATTTGAATTTACTTAGATAGATTGGTAGGATGCTTGGATTATATTTGTTTTATAATGAGGATTGATGTGGAAGATTTATGAAAGTAACAGTATATACCATACATGGAAAAAAATGCTTCCTAAATGACTGCTGGCCTTAAAGATCTGGGCATTAGAATGAGCAACTTGGAATATCTTAGAAGCAAGATTGTGACTGCAGGTCTTTATAAACATTTGTCTGGTTTCTTTGTTGACCAGTGATATTCTTGCTCTTGTCTTAGAGATTCTGTTTTTGACCATGTTAACTATTCCAAATTAATTAAATCTAAGGATTCAGTGTTGTCCTCCTTGAGGAACTGAAACTGCGTTGAGGAGATCCAAGTGCTCATTCTAAGTCCCATGACTAAAATACCCTTTTTGTCGCACATTGACCTATTTTCTTCTTTTGCCGTCATCTTTCCTTTCCTGATCTCTGTCATGACTGTAGCCTTTAATATTTTCTTCCAGTGAATTATGTTGTTTGAAGATGTGTGTGGTACATTTATGTGCAGTCTCATGAACCTTGTGTGTGGTGTATTTATTTTTTGTTTGTGACATTTGGGGGAGCTAAGGTTACAGGAACAAACATGTTTTCTAATTATGGTAGACTAGGAGGAATCTCAGGTGTTCTTTGTGACTTGATGTACAATGAATATACATTGTTTTCAACAGATGTGAATATATATGTGTGTGTGGGTATATACATACACATGCATATATATTAAATATTAAAAGCAAACTGCACTTAAGATGTCACTTGTGATTGACTTTAATTATATTGCTTGCCTTTGTTTCCACAGGTGTAGAGCAGTGAATTTAGAGGGAATGTGTGTGTCTATGTGTGTCTGTGTGTGTCTGTCTTAGGCTCTTTGCCTGCTGTGCATCACCTTTCCACTCAGAGGTCTCCTGTCTGCACAGACAAGCATGATGTGTTTCTCTGATGCTTTAGCAGTGCTACCGTCAGTGAAAGTGACAGCTTTCATATTTAGGAACAGTGCTCTTTTCCACAATTGGGCTGAAGAATGGAAGCACTGGGGAAGCAGTAAAATTCAGTAGTATAGGGTCATCTCAGATGACTGACTGTTGTGTGGTGCAGCTACACTGGGAAGGAAACTGCTAACTGGTGCTTGATCACCTGAGGGATCCTGGGCATGGTGATTACTGGGTGGATTTGTAGTGGATTCTTTATTCATTTATTTTTACTTTTTTTTTTCAATTTCCGAAATATGCATTTTTATTTTTATTTAGTTATTTTGGGACGTGGTCTCACCGCGCAGCCCTGGCTAGCTTCGAATTCATTACGTAGACTAAGCCGGCCTTGAACTCACAGAAATTTGCCTGCCTCTCTCTCTTGGGATTAAAGGCTGTACCCGTGGATTCTTTTTTTTTTTAAAGAATAATGTAATATCACACCCCACCTTGAACTTTCCTTTTTTTTTTTATTTTTTTTTATTTTTGATGTGTGTGGGGGGGTCTTTCTTACTGTGTAACACTGGCTAGCCTTGAACTCATGGTATAGACCAGGCCAGCCTCAAACTTCTGAAGATCCTCCTGCATACTGGTGTTATAGGCAAGTGCCACCATGCACAGCTAATAACTTTGATTGTAGTGGTAATAGAGATTACTGGATGAATCATCTTCAAATCTTTTAGTTTTCCCTAGAATGTAATATAACTTATCTGTGACTACAGTTTTGCCTTTAAATCCTTGGGAGTGATGCAACTCAGTTTTATTTACATACTTGAAAAAGAGAGGCAGGGTTCCTGATGGTTGTCTTACTAAAGTGAGAAAAGTACCGGGAATAACAGTTTTCAGTGCTTTTATTTTGAAGTACTTTTGGTTCTTCCCATTGGCTACTACTTGCCTTATTATTTGGTGGATCAATCTGTTGAGATAGAAGTTTCATTTTGTAGCTTAAACTGGCCCCAGACCTACTGTTTAGCTCAGGCTGTAATGAGCCCCAAAATTTCCTGCCTTGGCCTCCCTAGTACTAGGATTATGGGTATTATACATGCTTGGGTCCTGTTGACCAATTAAGAAGTGTGTTTCAACTATGTATTATAACACATTTGCCTTTCTTGACTGTAGGTACGGAGGATGTTCACAGTAGAATGTTCATCTGTTGTATTTCCATTTTGTAGGATTGCTTCCATTGAGGTTAGAGCCTAGTGTGGGCTGGGTTATTGGTTGGCAAAAGGATAACTGGGATATAAATTTTATTTGAAAGAAGCAATAACCAAGTAATTTACGGGCTGTTTTCAGAGGTGAAATAGTCATTTAGATTTATTTCAAACTTCGCTTGGAACTATTCTGTTGAGTTTTATTTTCCTGCAAGAACTTTGTCTTCCTGTTCTCGAAGGATTATTTATCTAAGGTCATATTCATCAGTAATATCATAATTGATCACAGTGGTTTCAATTTAGTTTTATTTTATGAATTTGTATTTTGCCTACATGTGTAGTATGTTTGCATCTATGTACAGTGCCTGTGGAGGACAGAAGAGTGCATTAGAGCTCCTGGAGCTGAAGTTACAGGTGGTTGTGAGCTGCCATGTGTGCTGGGAATTGAACTCAAGTCCTCTGAAAGAGCAGTTGGTTCTCTTTATCACTGAGCCATATCTGCAGCCCGGTTCTCACTGTGCATCTTCTTCCCATTGTGGAACACTAGGGAGACAGCAGTTTTATATCATTGAGTGTATGGCGTTATTTTTTTTTTTTTTTAAAAACAGAATTACTATGTAGTTGTGTTGAGTTGGGTTTTTATTGCTGTGATAAATACCATGACCAAAAGTAACTTGGGGAGGAAAGGGCTTATTTGACCTAGAGGTTACAGTCTATCATCAGGGGAAGCCAAGGCAGGAACTGAAGCAGAGACTGTGGGGAACATTGCTTACTGCCTTGTTCCCCATAGCTTGCTCAGTTTGCTTTCTGGTGGCAGCACCCCCAGTCATCTGGTCCCTCCCACATTAATCTTTAGTCAAGAAAATGCCCACAGACTTGCCTACAGGCATTTTCTCGGTTGAGGCTTCTTCTTGCCGATGACTCTGACCTGTCTGTGTTAACGTGACCAAAACAAACCACCACAGCACCCAAGCTGGGATTGCAGGTTTGTGCCGCCATGCCTGGCTGGAGATGGGTTTTAAATAATAGTTTTTTTTAATGTGACAGTGAGATTCTGGTGTTTACCTCAGGCATTGTCTTTTGAAAAGGCTATTAGCAGTAACAATGATGTCTTTCAATGGTCACTTTCTTCTAAAAGTGATTGCTAGGTATCAATATAAAAAATAATTTGGGATAGAATTTGAGGATTTCCAAATCAAATATTAAAAAAATACTTCCTGAGTAGTTTAAAGTTACTCATAATATACGAGGTGTTTTCTGCTAGGAAAAGCTACTTAAATAGCATAAGAACATATGTGCACAAAACTAAAGGAGCTGGGGAAAGTCCTGTTTAAAAACAATCTGTTCCTAAATTGAAAGCTGACCTTTTTGAATAAAGTTTTTCCTAGTTATTTGTTGTACTCAGAAGTTATTTCATGTTGTTCTATGCACAACACATATGTTAACAAATAAGCCCTTACTCAGGATGTTTTTCCTTTCCCAGGAGTCAGTGGATCGGTGGGGAAAATGTTGCTTGTCCTGGGCCTTGAGCTGCAGAAAGAAGACACCAAAAGCAAAATACATGTACCTGGCGCAGGAGCTCCGAGATGACCCTGAATGGCCACCTAAGCCTCAGACCACGACGGAAGCCAAAACTGCAGTAAAGGAGAATGGATCATGTCAGATCAGCACCATAGCATAGCAGAGACCGTCCCTGCTGTGCGAGAGACAGTGTTCAGGAGGATGTGATGCTAGGTGTCAGAATGGCACTGTTTCAGTTTATATCCCTCTCATAAGACAGTAGTTGATTAAAAAAAAAAAAAAAAACAGTAAAAGGGCATTTGCCTCACAGTTATTAGCTATCAGTCTGGCTAGATCTTCATGCAGTAACCTAAATATGATATACACTTTATATTGGGTATGAGAGAGCTGTTAGGTTTTTTAAATTTTTACCTTTTGACACTAGTCTGCCTCTTTAATTTTCACAAGCCCTTTATTAGCTAGTTCCTTTTATATATAGACCCTAAATTGGGACTGTTAAAAATTTATGGTTGTTAATTGTGATTAGCCTTCCGTGAATGAAAATAGGTTGAAGTCTGTTTTGATTCCAGTGTTTCTCCCAAAGAATTCTATGTTACATATACCAGTTTCTGAAGAAGGAGTGAGTTTGTGTGTTATTGTTGGTAGAGCATCTCAGGTAACTTCCATTTCTGGTTTTATATTGTGTGTAGACTGTCTGGTATCACTTTCTAGCCAGCAAGGTGCTTCTCTGCTGTCTTGATAGCTTTTGTAACATTTGTGGGTCTCATGCCGTGTCCGACATCAACAGCCCAGTTGGCCTCATTAAAAACGTTCTTTGTCACTAGAAAAGTTTTATTTCTGAGTCAGGCATGGTGATACAGGCCTGTACTCCTACACAGGAGACTGAGGCAGGAGGAGTGTCCTTAGTCCAGGGATATCCTAGAGTAGAGCCCTGTCTCAAAATACATGCATGCAGAGAGAGATGATCCTTTCTCTTGGTGGTAGACCTCGCATCTCTTCATACCCGCTGTTTGTTTTTCTTTCAGGATTTATATCATTTTAAATGCTCGCTCTCTCTTTTTATAACCTAAAGGAATAGGATAAATTTGTTGTTTGGTTTGGTTGTTGTTGTTGGTTTGGTTTTTGAGTTAGAGCTTAACCTTGGTGTATGGCTCTGCTCAGTGAATACTGAGTGTGGCTTTTACAAAGCAATGTGAACGTGAGTAGAGCTTGTTTTATGCCATTACGTGGCACCAGAGGTCAGCGCATGCCTGTTTTGTTACAAGTGAGCTTGAGAAAATAAAGTATACACATTTATTGAGCCAAAAGAAATGTAGAAAGCATTTTTCACGCTTGTGTGATTAATCTGATTAATGTTCAGTTCTCAAAGAACTTCCACAATGCCTTCCTAGGTAGGACTTGGGAGTTTGGCCGTGC
Organism: Chionomys nivalis; assembly: GCF_950005125.1. Taxonomy (NCBI): domain Eukaryota; kingdom Metazoa; phylum Chordata; class Mammalia; order Rodentia; family Cricetidae; genus Chionomys; species Chionomys nivalis. The sequence goes on from NC_080088.1 coordinate 64,230,344, forward strand.
CCACAGTTATGATGAACTTGGGGAGCTGGCATTGCTATAAAAACGGACCCTGAATTAGTGAAGCAGTGTGAGGTTATTCTATGTTCTTTCTTAGCTAACCACATGTTACATTTTTCACTCGTAGTTGATCATACTGTCCCAGTACATACTTACCAGTTTACCAGATGTTACCAGTACATACTTACCAGTTTACCAGATGTTACCAGTACATACTTAACCAGTTTACCAGATGTTGTTACCCAGATTTCTGGAACCATTTTTTTTTTTTATTATTTTTGTGTTGCAGAGACCTGAATGATGTTTGATAATTGTAGAAAAAAATGTAAATTATTCTCAGGATCACTGTTACTGCTATTGCCACTAGTGATTCTTACAAAACACATAATCGAATTTTTCCAACAAAATGTATGATATTACTATATGTTAGATGATAAGAACAATTGTCCCATGAATGATTCTATGAAGCTATGCATCTTAGACCTCTTGAGCTGTGAATTAGCACTATTTTCTATAATTACTTATTCTCTGTTGTTTTATATTGTCCATATTCATTTCAAATAATGCTCATATTATTCTTAGTGATTTTTCTGAATTGTTAAGTCTTTTTTTTTTTTTTTTGGTTTAAATGCAGAAGCATATAATTAATTTCTAGCTGCAGCTTAGAAACCCAATATCAATTGTATTTAACACCCTCAAGAGAATGGTCATAAAAGGCTATTTTTGACACATACTCTTTTTAATATTTAGAGTTGATAAGGGTTTATATTTCATCTGTCTGTGTTGTTCACAAAGGAAACAAGGTTTTATGTAGGTGAGAGAAAGCATTTGTAGGAAGTTAGATTTGAACATAGACAGGGTAGGTTGTTCCAGTGAGAATATTGTTTGTGGAATGTCTGTGAGTTCAGACATGGGTCCTGCTTAGTACCGTAGGTAGACGGAGTCTTCTGTAGGTCACCGTCACATAGAGATTTGGGTCCTGGATTTTACATTAAATTATTTGAGTATATACAGACCTAAATTTTAAAATCTGTACATATATTATTTTGATGTATTAAGATTGATAATATTGCTGATTTAAATTTTATTTATGCACATACTTAAAGGACAGAAATGTCCAGGAAAGTAATTGTTAAATAATGATATGTAACTTTTTAACTTTTTAAATAAATAAGATTTTTTAATGTGGGTCTCCCTCAGGGTTGTTTAAAGTTGTTTTCCTCCATCAAATATAAACAAATAGTGGTAACTGTTTTCTATCTTCCAGCACCAACTGCTGTATAGCAATGCTGCAGATAGTGCTTGAGTGAGTGGAAAAACCAACAATAAACCAGTACTTTTATAAGTTTTATAAGCCTGAGATTTGGAAGATTTCCAAATTGCACTTGCATTTAAGTAAACCTGTTAATGTTTTTACACTATTTATTTTGTTTCCCATGTTGATGAAAGTTCTGCACAGTTTCAAAGGCATGGTAAATAATGTGTCATATATATATAGATGTGTATTATATTATATATATTATATGTGGCATATAATATATATAATATATAATACACATATGTAAAACCTGTTCCAAAAGCAGCAAGAGCTCATATGCAGTGAGGAGCAACATCTAATTTTATGCATGCAGATTTGATGTGTCTAAGAAAAGGGTTTTGTATATTTATGGTGGGAGGTTACTGGGAACTTTTAACGAGATAGGGTATTAACTTTTGTACAGTCTGGACATTTACATGTATTTTTAATGTATTACAATTTGGTAATTATGTGCACATGAAATTAATAAAAGTTACTTCCTGTTATGATTTGTGAACTCCCTAAGACCGTGAATTTTTTAAGTAACTTTATATATCAGAATGATACCACATCTTTATATTTTTAAAATTGTATTGCTGCTCAAGAATGGTACCCCGATGTCAGAAAGGTAGATATTCACAATTGTACATTCAGCATTGTAAATAACCTTATGAGATCTTTTTGATTGAAGCTATTCAAAATAAAAATTTTAATAAATTAAATTTTTCTGGGTTTTACATACTTGTTTTGATTTTTCTTTTTTTTAGTATGTAAATGCAGCTCTCTCAGGATCCATTACTTAGTTTCTTTTCTTTTTTCTTTTTCTTCTGTTTCTTTTTTTCCCTGATTTGGAATTACAGTACAGTGTTTCCATGTGACCCTTTGGCCTGTGCCTTAGGGAAGTTGCAGTTACACAGAACATAGATTTGCGTGGTAAACATCAGGGGATGGGAGGGAAATGCTGAAAATAATGCTAGAGACACAATCTGTCAGTAGTCGGTGTAGTGTGCCTTGGGCAGCCAAAGGAGCCCTTAAGGAAAAACAAGAATCCAGATTCCAGAGTCAACTGTATTGACTATAATTACCCGAGTGGGTGGTAGAGAGGAAGGCTGGTTTGGGGAAGGGCTGACTGCAGATTGCAATTAGGATGGCAGTTTGGGGCTCTAGAGTTGCTTCTCCTGGGGAGAACTAGAGGAACCCATCAGACCTTAAAAGGTATTGTTTTGGTCCTGTAATTCAGAACTAGAACTAGGTGGTTCCAGTTTAAAAGTCCATTGCGGGGCTTGAATACACTTAGCTCAGTCAGTGGTAGAAGGCTTTGCCCTGCCTGGCCCATACAAAGCCCTGGGTTCAATCTCCACCACAGGAGGGGGGAAGGGGGACAACAGTCTGTGTGCTTGTATACATCGAGGGGGCCTCTTTCCCAACTGTAGGAAGCACTTCTTAAGCACTCCCCCTTCTATAATCTCAGCTGAGCGTTGTATATATAATGGGTGTCTTGAGGTAAGGTCTGCTTACCAGTATATGGCTGACCAGCATGCTCCAGGGATCTCTGACTACCATGCCTGGCTTCTGTGAGTTCTCTGAATGTATTGAGTCTTCATGTTTGTAAGGCAAGCATTTTGCTGACTGTGCTGTCTCCCTAAACCTTGGGTCTTTGTTTCTAAATGAGTTGAAGAATCATGAACTTTGTTTAAAATGGAAATTAATGATAAGAGTACATTTAAAGTAACTCTGCCTCTTAGGTACATACAAAGGAAGCTGCTTATCTCCTAGAGATCTGAATGCTAAGGAAAAGGGCATTAGAGCATTAGTTGGTGGGGGGTATTCTGCCTTGGAAGGATTTCTTAACACCTGTGACTTGACAATAGGTTAGTAGTATTAAGAATGTCTGCATATACAAAATTGAAAACAACTGGGTATCATGGTACATTCTCTGTGATCCCAAAATTCGGAACATTGAGGACAGAAGATTATAAATTTGAAGCTAGCCTGGGCTACATAGCAAGACTGTCTAACAAAGAGGAAAAATAGGTGTGTGGAAAGGCAAACCCAATTTTCTCAAAAGCTGGAGCACAGGACTTCATTGTAAAAAAAAGAGGTCAAGTTCATCATAAACAGAAACACAAAGTTCAAACCCATTTGAGACAATAGGTTGGTGCACTGCTGTGCTGTTTTGCTCTCTTTAGGCTGGGCCTGAGCTGTGCCAGGTGAGGGATAGGCGGTCATGGAAACAATATGAATGACAAAGATCGAAAGAATCCAAGCATAAGCAAGAGGCGTGAGCATAAGTACACTGTGGTGGGCAGTTGGACGTTACAGTACACTGAACAAGAACTCTTGAACAAGGCCATTAGTAAACATGTTTGGCGATGGCTAGACTAGTCATCAAAGAGGGGGGGTGACATTAGCCTTATTTTAAAAAATAAAACGTTGGGCAAAGGAGATGGGTCAGCAGGTAAAGGTGCCTCTAGGCTTGATGGCATGAGTTCAAGTCCTTGGAATCCACATAGTGGAAGCGGAGAACTGACTGCCTAAGTTTTCTGACAGAAGTGGGGCTGTGGTATATATGCACCCATGCTCAATACATACCAAGTGAGTGTGTGTGTGTATAATCTATTGGTGTGACTGCTGCAATGATCCATACATCCCCAAACTTTCTTAATAGTCTTAGCTTGCCATTTATGGGGAAAATTCTGCCTTCTACCAAATATGTAGCTTCAGCAGTAGGATTCTTTAACATGGGCTCTCACAGTTTGAAAGTTCTTGTCATTAAAACCTAGAATATGCCTTCTTGAGATAGTCTTCCATGACTTTTTTTTTCTGGCAAGGTCTTTATCCTCCGGATGCAGGAAGACTCCCTCTTCCTCTATGAAGTGCCGAGTCACAGGCCCAGCTGTAAGCAGCATTTCAGTCAGTCCAGGGTACAGAAGCCACTTCAGGTAAGGCCAAATGTTCTTTAAATTAGTTATATAATTACAGTTCGTATGGGGCAAAAGGGGATCTGGTACAAATTTTTCCTTGGGAAACATTGGGTAAATAGTATTGCTGTGTGTTCCAGTTAATTCAGTGCACAGAGTAGTTTTCATTAAGCCGCTTGGCTTAGAAGCAAACAGCTCATTATTTAAATAATGTGTGAGTCAGAAAGACCACCTTCAAATTCTGTGTGACTTAAGTTACTTAATGTGTTGAAGCGCTCAGCACACCGCCCTCCTCATGCTAACAGAGCAAAGCGCAGAGACGCATAACATAAAGCCTCGGGCATTATCACCTGCTCCACTGTGCTTGGAGGTTAAAGGAAGATGCACTGTGTTGTTGGGTGTTGGTTCTTTAAATTTTTGGTTGTAAGAAAATGGAGTGGGTCTTGCTGTTCCCTTCCTGGTTGTTGGGTAGAGCCAGCCCTGCTTAAGTCAGTAGACTCGGTAGCACAGCCAGTCTTCCCAGCAGACACTACTTTGTGATGACTGAACATGACCGAGAGAATTTTAATTCATTTTCTAAAGAGTTTAAGGTATTCTTTCTGTAGCTTGAAGATGTCCAAATTTCAGTGCTCTAAACCGAGAACTGGGGAGATGGCTCAGTAGGTAAGAATATGTACCCGGCAAGCATGAGCTAGAATCTCCAGCACCCACATAAACTGAATAGAAAAGTAGCTTATTTTTTAATCGACCCTTGTAAGAATGAAGGGAGACTTGGTTGTATTTGGGCAACATTCCAAGGCAGTGAGAATGCTGGCCAAAGAGCTTTGCTTGCAGCAGATGCCAGTCTCCAAGATCTGATCTGAGCCTTGTGTCATTGTCTTTCAGACATGCTAAGGAGCGCCCTGTTTTGTACGGTGCTCGCACTCGTGCGTACCCAGACCTTCCCCTGCCCTAAATCCTGCAAGTGTGAGGTCCGCGATGCGGTGCAGTGCTCGGGCGGCAGCGTGGGTAGCATCGCCGCGCTGGGTCTGCCCAGGAACCTCACACACATGGTATTCTTCCGAATGGATCAGGGCGTTTTGCGGAACCACAGCTTCAGTGGCATGACAGTCCTGCAGCGCCTGATGCTCTCAAACAGCCACGTTTCCGCCATCGACCCCGGCACCTTCAATGACCTGATAAAACTAAAAACCCTCAGGTTGACGCGCAACAGAATCTCTCATCTTCCAGGCGCGCTCCTGGATAAAACAGTGCTCTTGGAACAGTTGTTCTTGGACCACAATTCACTAAGGGATCTTGACCAAAACCTGTTTCAGAACCTGCTTAACCTGCAGGAGCTCTGTTTGAACCAGAATCAGCTCTCTTTTCTTCCTGCTAACCTTTTCATGAGCCTGCGGAAGCTGAAGGTGTTGGACTTATCGGGAAACAACCTGACCCACCTGCCCAAGGGATTGCTTGGGGCGCAGGTTAAACTAGAGACACTGCTGCTCTACTCAAACCAGCTTGCGTCTGTGGATTCAGGGCTTCTGGATAACCTGGGCGCCCTGACTGTGCTGAGATTGGACCGGAATCACCTCTATTCTGTCGCACCCGGTGCCTTCGACAGCCTCGGAAACCTGGGCTCCTTGACTCTGTCCAGAAACCGCCTGGTTTCTTTGCCACACGCGCTCTTCCTTAATACCAGCCGCCTGACTTGGCTGACCCTGTTCGAGAACCCTCTGGAGGAGCTGCCGGAGGTGCTGTTCGGGGAGATGGCCGGTCTGCGGGAGCTGTGGCTGAACCGCACCCAGCTGCGCACGCTGCCCGCCGCCTTCTTCCGCAACTTGAGCGGCCTGCAGACGCTGGGAGTGACGCGGAACCCGCGTCTGAGCGCGCTCCCGCGCGGTGCGTTCCTGGGTCTGGCTGAGCTGCGCGTGCTCGCCCTGCACTCTAACGCCCTGACCGGGCTCCGGGACGACGCGTTGCGCAACCTCGGCCGCCTGCGCCAGGTGTCGCTGCGCCACAACCGGCTGCGGACCCTGCCCCGCGCGCTCTTCCTCAACCTCAGCAGCCTGGAGACCGTGCAGCTGGAGCACAACCAGCTGGAGATGCTGCCTGGAGATGTGTTCGCGGCCCTGCCCCAGCTGACTCAGGTCCTGCTGGGTCACAACCCCTGGCTCTGCGACTGTGGTCTGTGGCCCTTCCTCCAGTGGCTGCAGCATCATCAAGACCTCCTGAGCCGAGAAGAGCCCCCGCAGTGCCATGGCCCGGAGCCACGCGCGGGCCTGTCGTTCTGGGACCTACTGCAGGGTGACCCATGGTGCCCGCACCCTCGACGCCTGCCTCTCAACCCTCTAGCCGAGAACACCCTGGAAGCCCCCGCCCCATCCCAGCTGCCTCACAGCTCGCAGTCCCGCGCGTGGGTCCAACTAGTGGCCAAGAGTGAAGGTTCCGATCACAGCCTCTACTGGGGTCTTTATGTTCTGCTTTTAGTAGCTCAGGCCATCATAGCCGGGATCATCGTGTTTGTCATGATTAAAATCGGCCAGCTGTTTCGAACATTAATCAGAGAGAAGCTCTTGTTTAAGGCAATGGAAAATTCATGTAACTAATTAAAACGTGACCAGAGAGCCGGGTGATGGTGGCACACGCCTTTAATCCCAGCACTTGGGAGGCAGAGGCAGGCGGATCTCTGTGAGTTCGAGACCAGCCTGGTCTACAGAGCTAGTTCCAGGATAGGCTCCAAAGCCACAGAGAAACTTTGTCTCGAAAAAAACCAAAAAAAAAAAAAGTGACCAGAGTAGTGTGGACGGGGCCCCAGGGAGAATCCAGTCAGGATGCTGCGTCCTTCCGCCTTTTCCCATGCCCTCTCTTCTCTCCCCTGCTCTTTTTCTTCGCTCTCTCAGTGTTTGTTTCTTCTGTTCCCCTCTCCTAAGACGTGCCTTTTGTAAATCGCTAAGCTTGCTAGCCTGTTCTCGGTTCCCTTCTCTGTTGTTAGCTTCGGAGTGGGGGGTAGGAATCTTGGCTTGTGTTTGGCTCATCTGATCCCACCCTGCGGCACTTTCTTAGTTTCTGAGTTTGAGTACACTCCTAGGTGGGCAAGACCTCTCCTGCACCCAGCAAGTGTTGGGTAATATTTACTGAAGGAAGACCTGCATAAAACGAACCCTAGATCCCAGAACTGATGACTTTTCCCAGGAGAAAGCTGGAGTCTTCTTGTCTCTTTCTACTTGAAAGGAGATTCATGTCCGATCTTTTTTGTTCTCATTTCGGGTTCATTGTGAGAACTGTTTGGGAGGGCACTGGATTCTGATCCAGCGACGAATTTTAGGGTGAGCCTCTTCTGTGAGGGGCTGAGCTAGAACACACAGGAGCGTCCATCCCCACCCCCAGGGACAAGGGCCACTTCCTGGCATCCACTCCTGACCTGACTGGAATGGCATTTGCCACTGATATGGGGTTGGGAGCTCCCGTGTGTCCTGGCTCAGTCCATCACAGAGGAGGCTTGCTCAGAAACAGAGCTCCCTCCACAGGAGCCAAAGCCTGGCTGAGGGGTTCCGGAACTCATCTTGAGAATCCATGTGCCAGGAAGCTTGGGGAGCTGCTCCGTGTGTCCCATTGGCCTTCTGGGAGTTTCCATTGCTTTGCACCAGGGAAATGTGTCATTTGGTTCCCATTTCCTAGAGGTAAATGCCACCTCATTTCACAAGCATTTATGGAGCTGTGCCCGTGTGATAGGTGCTCATGAACGTAATGATAGCTTGGTTTCCACGGTCGATGCTTGTAGCACATTCTCATTTATCCTTCCAATTGAGAGCAATTAAACCCTTGTTGCCTTAATTGGCTGTCTGTGCTTGGGAGAGGCAGTGGTTAAACACATGCACTGGGAACTGACAACTGCGGCTTCTGTCTCGGTGTCCCCATGTACTAACCCCTGAGGACTTCGTACACACACTCTGTAAGCCTGGGTTTCCTCATCCCTGAAAGGGGACAAAACAGTGCCGGCCTCACAGGGTTGGTGTGAGACTTAAAGGTAATAAAACCCACAAAGACTTAACCCAGTGCCCTGCATACAGAAACTGCTCCAGGAACCATAGTCACTACTAAAGAGTATACAGTTACGTTCTCGTTCCACACCCTCTTATTTCTGAGACACTGTGTAACCCTGCAGCCCAGGCTGCTTCTGAACTTGAGATCCTCCTGCCTGAGCTCTGGGGTTATAGGCTTGGGCTGCCATACTCAGCTGGTATCATGATTTTTAAAGAAGATATTTTCCCCCTCTGTATATAAGAGAATAAACTTTCTCAAACAGAAGGTTATATCCAAACCAGCTATATCTATCTGTCTGTGATCTCGGTCCTGTGCGCTTGGGTTCTGCTCACAGCCATGGATCCTTCCAATGCCATCAGGGCACGTGGTGGAGAAAGAGCTGGATCCTGAAATCTGTCTGCATGTACTTCTTCAACACCAGCTTCAACTATCGCCTCCTTGGTGATGCCCTCCCTTTTCCTCACTGTGTGCTTCCTGTATGTGCTGCTTCTCAGGTGCTGGGAACCACCACCCTCAGTCTGGTCCTGTGTGTTATTTTAGGGTATCTGGAGCCACTTATAACTTAAAAATCCAGATTTGTGTGTGTGTGTGTGTGTGAAATGCAGATTCAATTCTAATCACTATTCTCTGGGCCATGCTTTCTCCCATGAAGCCTGTTTTGTTCACCTGTAGGGTGAGGGTAAGAGTTGTCCCTGCTTTGAGGTAATCCCTCCTAGGTAAAGACATTGTGTTGGTCTCTGGGGCCCAGTGGCAGCTGTTTTGATGGGCTAGTCTAGAACCCACGTGTTCTAACGCTTCTCCCTGCCTCTTCATGTGTTGTTCATTTGGCAAACTGATTTACTATTCTATACCAAGCTCTCTGGAAAGTAGAGAGGCAAAGCCAGGGGTGAAACAAAATGCCCACTCACTTCTACGGGGTTCTGCCCTGGGGTCCTACCAGCCGTGAGGTTGTCCCAAACTCCAGGACATTCAGAACCGAAGTGTGAAGGACAGCTTCAGACACTTCAGCCAGCTTCATGACATATTCAGACTTCTCTCTCTTTGGCCTCAAACTCACAGAGATCTGCCTGCCTCTGCCTCCTGAGTGCTGGGATTAAAGACGTGTGTCAGCACTGCCTAGCACTTGATTCAATTTTTTTTCTTTTTTTTTTATTGAAAAAAAAAATTTCCGCCTCCTCCCCGCCTCCCATTTCCCTCCCCCTCCTCCCGCCCCTCTCCCCCTCCCCCCACTCCTCTTCTCCTCCCTCTCCAATCCCAAGAGCAGTCAGGATTCCCTGCCCTGTGGAAAGTCCAAGGTCCTCCCCTCTCCATCCAGGTCTAGGAAGGTGAACATCCAAACTGTCTAGGCTCCCACAAAGCCAGAACATGAAGTAGGATCAAAACCTTGTTTTTTGATTGTCCTTGGCCTCTCGTCAGCTCTCATTGTCCGCCAATTTTTTAAGTGTCAAAACCAACAGATTATGTTGGAAGCCCTGTGTAATCTCTTCCTTGACTTTATTCCCTTTTCTCTTTATCAAGCAATAAAGTTACTTAATAAATGTGTTTTCATCCTTCTGTGTGTTTTCAGTTTTTACCTTAACGATGCTAACCTACATACAATGGTCTTCAGCTTTTCCTGAACTAGGATACTTTTGAGATTTATCAATATGATGATTTAGCTCTAGGACACTTGATGTTTATATAATATTCTATTAAGTGAATATACTATTATTTGCCACTTCCCTTTTGTTTGTTTTGGGTTTAGGTTTTGTTTTGAGACAGAGTCTCTCTGCATAGCTCTGGCTATCCTGGAACTCACTGTGTAGATCAGGCTAGCCCTGAACTCCTAGGGATCCACTTGCCTACCCAGCATTGGGATTAAAGGTATATGCACCAACTCACTTGACTACCTCTTCTTCTCTCTCTCTCTCCCTTTCTTTTATAGTGGTTATACCCTGCAGTTCATGTTAATGTCGGATTTTTTATATTTTAGTGAATCTGGTAGGTATAAAATAGCTTCTTTAGAAGTGTATTATCTCTGTGTGTGCTCGTGTGTGTGTGTATGTATGTATGTATGTATATATGTATGTGTTCCCATGTGCATGCCACTGTGTGCATGTGGAGGTCTGAGGACAGTTTGTGGAATCTGTTCTCTCCTTCCGCCTTTATGTGGGTTCCAGGGATCACTGGGCAAGCCCCTTTACCACCGAGTCACTTCCATGACCCTAAAATAGTTTCTCGTTGCTGTTTGATCTTGGTTTCCTGGCAAGTAATGAAATTCAGTTATCTTAAAATGTTTTTTAAACACTTGAGATTTCTTTTTCTGGAAATGATCTGCACACACACTGATCAATTTACACTGGCTCATTTTGTCTTTTTCTTATTGATTTCTATGAATTTTTTTACATGTGGACACTAATCTTCTATAAGATGCATGTGTTGTAAATATCTTCTTTCAATTATGGCTTTTATTGGTTTTGTCCTGTTTTTGTTGTGTGTGGTATTGTCATTTATTTTTTCTTCGAGTTCCTGTAAGATCTCAGAGCCTTGCACATTCTAGGCAAGGTTTCCATCACAGACCTATGACCCCAGTCCTTACACATGACCATCTTATGGCTGGCAATAACCCCAACAACTGCTGCTTCTTATTAAAACCTTATACCCAACGTTTACTTATTTTTACATTTAAAAGCCTTGTCTGCAGTGGCTAACCAATGGCTATCATCGTGACAGTAAGTGGCCCCCAACAGCATCTTAATTTCCTGACTGATGGTCTCCTCCATAAACAGGTCCTTTCAAGCTCTGGTACTATTAAAAATTACAAATGGATTTTAGCAGATTTTGTCACATCTGCCAGGATGCTTTATGTTTTTTCTCTTTTGGTATGGTCAAATGGTAGATTATAAATTTTTGTGAATTTTGAAGTTTTCTCAGGTTCTGAAAGCTTATCAGTTTTGAGTTTTTTAAAGATCCTTTAAATTTTTTAAGGTCTTGATGTACAAATATGGTCCCTCTGAGATGTCTTCATTGTTTTTTTATTCCTCTCGAACCCTTGGCTATTTTACTCCATATTTTAAAACTGAAGCAAGAAAAATAACTGATTTTGGGAGCTCTGTGCACATGTGAAGGAGTTGTTGAGGGCAAGGTTTGTTTTCGGCCACTGGGATAGCAAGCTGGTTTTGTTTGCTAATTCTTCTTTCTAAGAACTTCATCCACACCACTCCTCCCTGTTCCCCCTCCTCCTGTGCCTCTCTGGATCCCTCCCAAATTCATGACATCTTCTTTAAATGTTTGTGTGTGTGAGTGTGTGTGTGTGTGTGAGTGTGTGTGTGCGCGCGCCTCTGGTTAGTGTTACTTGTATAGATATGTCCGGATCTGACCACCTTGGATGTGACAACCTATGTGGAAGGTGGTTGCCAAAGGAAAATGGACACCCCCTGCCCCCCCCAGTCTCTCACCAGCCATCAGCCACCTGCATCTTTCCATCTAGGGCAGGATCTTGTGAATTTCCTCATTCATGTTGGCATGACAACTGGTGATGTCATTGTGCTGCCTTGTCCAGGTGACCATCGTGCTGAGAGCTCAAGGATGCAGCTTCCCTGCCACGTATGACCAGGGGTTGGGACTTTGTTTTGTTGTTGTTTATGGAGAGTTTTGTCCAAGTTCTGTCATCTCTTTAAATAACTTGCTTCTCTTCCCTGTTCCCTTCGTCTGGAAGCAGAAGCTGCTGCTCTACACTAGCTTTCAAATAACTCCCTGGTTTTCATCCTCACGTCTCATACCTGTGTTCAGCCCTCCATGACGTTCCCTTAGGAAGGTGGCATCTCTCCACCCACACTGACCGCAGCTTCCTCCGCACCTACCACTCCCTCAACTGTTCTGTTTCATAAACTTGCCGGGATATGAAGTCCCTTGATGACCCTCTCCTCTGCCTGTGACACTCAGTTCCTTTACTACCATCCAGATGCGGCCCTTGGTATCCACATGTGGTCCTGGGAAAGGGAGGCCATACCTGTATGAAGTCTATCTGCTTCTCTTCTAACTCTAGTTCTGGAAGGTTCCCTGTCTTCTGGGAAGACTCAGATCCTCCTTGCCCTGGGTCCCTCCTGTAGAATGCCTTCCATCTACCCCAGCCTCCCTTTGTGGGGTGTGCTTGGCTTACCTTCCTAGAACCTCAGTAGATGGAGATCTTAGCCTCTGCTGATGCTGGAACTGACTCTGTCTGTTCTGGGGGAAGTTTCTCTGGGCTTCCCAGCCTTTAAAGCTCACCATTCTTTCCAGGGTGTGCCACAGGCAGGGAGATTCCAGGACTCACTCCCCAGCAGCCTGCACCCCCTTATTAGGCCCTGGAATGTTACGGGATGATCCATCAGCATCGTAAAGAAACAAACATTATTTGAGTCCAGTGGCTGGTCTGGAGTGAGAGGGTGACACCCGAGGGGAGAAAACAATGAACAGCCTCTGCCCAGTGACCCTCAGCCCAGCCCTCCACCCTGCCGCCCAGTGGCCCTCAGCCCAGCCCTCCACCCCGCTGCCCAGTGACCCTCAGCCCAGCCCTCCACCCAATACCTGCTTGACCACGGTGCCAGTGGTCCCTGGGTTTGATTAGTCAGCATGGCCCTGGTGTTTCCAAATCCAGCCCTTGGGAGAACTCAGTATTTCAGGGGCTGTGCAGCCAATGTACCTTTAGTGACCATTAAGCACGCCCTCCACTGTGATTCCAGTTGTCCCTTATAACCAACCAGGAGATAGTCAATATTAGTCCTATTTATGGCTGACAAGAACACAAGGTTCAGAGTGGAGGAGTGAGTTTCTTTGGTGACAGGAGAGCTGTCATGGGATCAACAGTCTCCTAGCTACCAAATGTACACTCCCTTTTGTCTGGGCATGGAGCAGACTAGCTGGTACAGAGGCCTGTCGGTCAAGGCCACTCCTAGCCATGCTGATCTAGGGGCTCTAGTCCTTCAAGTATGAAATGAGCTCCCTGGGAGCTAAATATTACTTAGTGCGGGGGGGGGGGCTGCAGTGGCTTGGCTTTTGATGAGAAAGAAGAGAAAATCAGAATATAAAAAGAAAAATGGGCCAAGCGCTGGTGGCGCACGTCTTTAATCCCAGCACTCGGGAGGAAGAGGCAGGCGGATCTCTTGAGTTCAAGGCCAGCCTGGTCTACAAGAACTAGTTAAAGGACAGGCTCCAAAGCAATACAGAGAAACCCTGTTTTGAAAAAACAAAAGGAACGAAGGAAGGAAGGAAGGAAGGAAGGAAGGAAGGAAGGAAGGAAGATGAAATGGATGGAGAGGAAGTAAAGAAGGAAGGTCAGGAGAGAAAGGAAGGATTTTAAGGGTGGGGCCACCATTGCTGACAGCAGCTACAGGCTGCTTGCTCCCTACCTAGCAGGAACCAAGGCCCACAGCTCTCCACTGACTCAGTTTCTTCATTCTTCCCAGGGTGTAAGATGGTAAGGCAAATACAAGTGTCGTTCTCACAGAAGCTCGCAGGCCGGGAGGAGCCGCTCCCCCCACCCCCACCCCCGTCACTGCTCACCAGGACGGCAAGCTTGTGTCTGCTTTATCCCTCCCTCCACCCTCGAGACAGGGCCAGTAAAGTGACTCAGAGATAACAGGTGTATGAGAGGTCTAAGCAAGCCTTTTCTATGTCTCTCCTGTGTCCAGATACCCCACTGCCAAAGCCCTCTCCCTCTCCCCCAGAAATACCTGGCTGAAGCAGTCAGACTCCCCAGAAGACAGAAATCCAAGTTGCATCAATTGACTTTCCGTGTGATGAGAAAAGAGAAAGGACATCAGTATCTTTTTTTCGGTCCCCTTTAAGCTCAAGTTTAGATTCGTCCTTGGCTTGGGTTCTTCTCAGCTGATTTGTAAGTAGAGGAGATGGTGTCAATGAAATTTGGACATTGGTCCTGCTTTGACAAAGGTATTCTCTGCTAAAATGTTGACTTGCAACCTACCAAAGGGATTTAGGACAAACACAGGCTACCCCACGATGAGCCTCGGGGAACCTCTTGGATCTCTTTGAGCACTGTGCACCCTGGCCCTCCCTTGCACAGCCCTCACTGTGGTTGGCTGAAGGGGTATTGATCTTTCCAGCAACGATCGAGGCATTGGGACTGTAGTTCGGTTACCAGCTCTGCACAGAGAAAAGTCTTCCTTAGTTGAGTCCTGGGGCTTGACTGCTCCTCCGTGGGGAACAAGTACTGGAAGCAGCCAAGCAGATCTTGACTCTTTCTTAAAAACAAGTAACCAAAGGCTGGGGAAAGAGCACTGACTGCTCTTCCAGAGGTCCTGAGTTCAATTCCCAGCAACCACATGGTGGCTCACAGCCATCTATAATGAGACCCGGCACCCCCTTCTGGCCTGCGGACACACGTGGAAGGAATGCTGTACACATAATAAATAAATAAATCTTTAAAAACAAACAAAAAAACAAAAAACAAGTAACCAAACCAAGGACAAAAACAAAGTATGCTTTCACCTGTGCCAAGGACTTCTGCATTGAAATCTAGCAAAGCCTTAGTCCAGTCCAGTGTGATTGTTCCCACAGGGAGAGTTTGCGGGAGAGTTTGCGGTTCTCCAGCCATAGGAGGCAGATTAAAAGCCTCCGACATGCCCCTTCCTAATCCCAGGCCATTGGACGTGTTATCTTAAACAGCAAAGGAGACTCCGTAGAAGTCATCCGATCAAGGATTCAGTGGAGGGTCCCAGGGTTATCTATGGGATATTCCCCAGCAAAGGAAAGAGGCAAGAGGTGAAGGCATGGTGCTGCAGACTCTGAACATGATGAGAGAAGCCAGGATTCAAGGAACGTGGTAGCCTGCACTGGAAAGGCATGGAGCTGACTCTTCCTGGCCTCCAGTGGAACATGGCCACCCTTCCTCTCAACCCAGCGAGACTTGTTCTGGGCTTGGGGTCACTCACAAAAGCAGCAATAAGAAAGGAAGCGTCTCGTTTCCCTGTCTGATATGTGGCATCTAGTCTGCAGCATTGTGGCTCTGCTTGGGTCAGTTTCCTTAGCGGGTGTTCCTCAAGCAAAACTGACATGTGCTTAGCTTTCCTCTCATGCGCTGTGTGGGGCTTACTGAACAGTGGGCAGTCCTGGTGGGCACGCTCCCCCATGAATGTGGCATGCATGAGTTGGCAGCTGGGACTGGCTATCTTGAATGCCTGCTGTGCTCTTGGGAGCAGGTACCTGCTGGCCCATGACCCCGTGGCTTTCTGAAAAAGTAGCTCTTCTTTACTGAGGTTTTATTTTGGAAGACCGCCACACACATTTACGTATCCTGAGCCTTAGATGTCCATAGCTTTGTCTTTTAGGATAAAGGTTTCTCTCATGTCTTGGACCAAGGTATCAGTGCAGGAAGGGAGAGGGGTCTCAGGTGGCTAGAGGAAGTGTGATTTGTAATGCTGTCTTCCAACTTCAACATTCTGTTATACACTGACAACCACAATTAGGTGTGGATTTGTTTAGTGTTGAACCCATTAGCAAGCAGATACCCAGGTGTCTTGTTTAAGGTCATTTCAAAGGAATGGGGTCTAGGGAAGACCTGGAAATAGCAGAGTGCTTGCTGGGTCAGAGGAGGAGCTCTTACACTGTCCAAGGCTCTAGTGGCCCAGTGCACCAGCAGAAGCTTCCTCAAGCCAAGCAGCCTTAGGCTGGAGGGAAAGAATGTTGGATGGAGACAGGAGTGGGACTGGAAAATGGCCTCTGAGATCCCTGTACCTCAAACAGTCTAGGGCTAATTACCCACTTGCCCTGGGCTGAACTGGGTGGGTCTGGGTGTAACTTACCAACCCAGTCACTGGTCAACTGAGACACTGACTGTGACCTTGCTGAGCCACCTGCTTGAGTCGAAGGGCACTTTGCAAAAACTGTCCTGGCTCTGACGCTTCACGCCCTGGGGTCAGCCTGCATTCCTCAGACAAGCATGCCAAACCAGTTGTGCCCAATAACAGGCTTTTTGAGAAGCTATTTCTAGGGGAGGGGGCCTCTCACAGGTGTCATCCTCCAGACTGGCAGAGTCACCTGGTCCTCCGTCAGGTCACACCAATCATCTTTAGGCTTCAGGTAATGAGACTGAGATGTCCCAGACGCAGACAGGCATCTTTGTACTCTTACGTGTGAAGCAGGAGCCTGGAGCATAGGAACTTCCCACCTCAGGGTCTGACTCCTGGACCCCAGCCTTCTCCTTTCTCACTTTCCTTCCCCACCCTCTACCTTGATTCCGTCAAGACCACCTCCCCAATCATATAGTCTGCACCCGAATGCTGGCCCCTGCTCCCCTCTCCTCACAGTAAAACAGCTCTAAAAATTGTCCCTTTTCAGATTAGGTAGACAGTCATTGACAGTGTCTGCCCTACAGTCTCCACCCATGCAGGCTCCCGTGGTCCTAACCGCAACTAACACAAACACCTACCAGTGGTTCTCAGGGCTCCTGACTGAAGGGGCCCTTCTGAATTCGGTCACCTTGGCATCCCTGGTCCTCATGCTAGTTAGCTGCTGCCTGGGAGTCCCGAGTACAGTGGTGGTGAGTGAAGGGGAGGGTTTCCTAGCTGGATCCTTGGCCTGTCTCTGTCATAAAAAGAACACTGCCGCAGTGCAGGGCCCCCTGGCTTACTGGGGACCTGCTGTTGCCTCAAAGCTGATGGTCATGAGCAGTTGTTTTGGGGACAAAAGTGGTGACAGTAGAGACTGAAAGGGCTTTTGACCCGGGAGCTCCTGCAGTTTTCTTTCCTTCTATGGCACGGCTGCTCTGCTGCTTTGTTTTCTTTTCTTTTCTTTTCTTTTCTTTTCTTTTCTTTTCTTTTCTTTTCTTTTCCTTTCCTTTCCTTTCCTTTCCTTCCTTTCTTTCTTTTTTTTTTTTTCTTGAGACAGGGTTTCTTTGTGTAAAAGCTCTGGCTGTCCTGGAACTCACTCTGTAGTGCATGCTGGACTTGAACTCAGAGATCCACCTGCCTCTGCCTCCCGAGTTCTGGGGTTGAAGACATGAGCCACCATGCCTGGCCCCTTCACACAGATTAACCGAGATCAAGCGATTGTTTTGTAGAGCATTTAGAAGACTTGCTTTAGAAGAGGTTATTTTCAGAGAAACAGTCTGACTTCTGAGGTGGAAAGGTCCCACTCTTTGACAGTAGGCTGCAAGGGCATTGTCAGCCTCAAGGCCCTGTGGTTTCAAAGCCCAGACAAGAGGATTAATGCTTAGGGAGAGATGCTGAGAGGAGAAATATGGCGTATACCTTCCTCTTGACGGCCACAGATGCACCTCAAACAAGCCTGAAGACCAGAGGGTAGGAATCTGGCTCTTGGTAGGCTCTCCTGTTTGCCTGTGGTGGCGCCCTCAGCCCTGTGAGACGACATTACCCCTGGCGCTCATGAGAACCTGTAGTCGGGATGACTGTTGGGCATCTTTGGACCAGTGTCCGTGTTCCCTGCAAAGACCCTTATGGGGAATGTCCCGCCTGGTCCTTGACTCAGGTCACTTACCCTCCTCTTTGGTGCCTCATCATTGTGTTTGCCACATAGTAGACATAGTGCCTTTCTCTGATTGCCTGCTAGGAGGCTTTGGGAGATATCTGTCTACCACGGCAAGGTTCTTTGGCCATCTTGCCTGGGCTTCCCTTGAATGCTCAGCTTCTTCTCTCTGTCATTGACTGCTGAAGTCCACCCCTGCCCCATGCCCAGCCAGACCTGGCTGTCTTTCATTCTCTCCCCTCAAGCTCTGCCTGTCTGAAGGCAGGTTCACAGAGGCCTTATTGTCTGAGCAGTAATCGGCTGCATGTCCCGAATCCACTGGGGACATTGCCTGGCAGGTCATGGAGGGCTGTCATCACATGCCCGCTGACTAGCACAGAAGCAGCCACGTCACTGTCTTCTCTATTCAAGCCCTCTAGTATTTGTCTCTGTGGCTGTGGCGTCTGCTGCCTCTTGCCTGTGTCACAAGTGTGGAGAGGATGCCAAGTCTACCTTTAAAACGTAAATGTGTTTGTTTTTGTCATTTATGATACTGGGACCACAGGACTTGGCTCATGTTAGGTGACTGTTTTGCCATTGAGCTATTATTTAAGAGACAAGGCTCATTAAACCGCGCAGGCTGGCCTTGAATGTTTAGACTTCCTGCCTCAGCTCCCCCAAGTAGCTGGGATTATAGGCTTGTGCCACCAGGCTTGACAAAATTTCTTTTAATGGCTTAACATTAAATGGCAGAAAAGCACATGAATCCTACCTGGGCACAGCTGAGTAGAGGACCATGGAATGAATGCTGAGTGTTTACTTTGGTTGTATCCCTAGTTCCCTGTTAGCCCTTTGCTTTCTTAGCTTTAATTTAGGCAACCTTGTTATGTATTATGTGAACTGCTCAACTCTTTTCTAGATGAGGCATCAGAAGGATACATGAGTTAATGGACTGGGCAGATTCTGAGGTCTCTGACTTTATCATGAAGAGCCTGGGCTTGAGGACCACAGCTCGACCCTCCATGTGAGAAACTGTCTGGTGCTATATAGAAGGGATAGATTAGGCCCAGCAGGGCAGTGTTCGGGAGTTATCCTTAGCCGGTGTGACTCCGGCTGTATCGCTTACCCATCGTGTTGTAGCCACGTATTCCCTGTGCCCTCTGAAGTGGTGAGCAGCGTTCTGGCTTCCCCTCCTTCAGAGCTGTCTGCTGTAGGAAGAAGGGCTGAGTCCTTTTCATCCTCTTCATGGCTTAGGAAGGAAACAGCCAATGCTATTGCCAAGCCTGTGGCTCCCGGAATTGAGGTGTGGCTCTGAAGTAGAACCCAGGTTCACAACTGTCATTTCCTATGTACTCAATGGCTGTTTGGTAGCCCTTGCCTGTAATCCCAGCACAGGAAAGGCTGAGGTCATAGGGTTGCCAATGAGCTTAAGGCCCGCCTGAGCTACACAGCGAGTTTCATGCCTGCCTGAACTATAATGTGAAACCATGTCTTGAAGAAATCAAAATAAAGCAAGCCAACAACAACAATAACAACAAACCACTAACAAGAAGCAAAACACAGAGCAGTTATCCAGACTGGAAGATCCATGTGTGGTCCCAGCATGCAGAGTCAAGAGGGTGCTGGGTAATGACAAGTATAATGATCCAACTTCAGATCCTCAGCACACATTTTAAAAATTCAGGAGCAGAACCATGTGGTGGCAGCGTATGCCTTTAATCCCAGCATTTAGGAGGCAGAGGCAGGCGGATCTCTGGTTTTTTTTTTGTTGTTGTTGTTATTGTTTTTCTTTTTTCTTTTTCTTTTTTTTTTTTTCGAGACAGGGTTTCTCTGTGGTTTTGGAGCCTGTCCTGGAACTAGCTCTGTAGACCAGGCTGGTCTCGAACTCACAGAGATCCGCCTGCCTCTGCCTCCCGAGTGCTGGGATTAAAGGCGTACGCCACCACCGCCCGGCCAGGCGGATCTCTGTGAGTTTGAGGCCAGTCTGGTCTATTTAGCAAGTTCCAGGACAGGCTCCAGAGCTACAGAGAAACCCTGTCTCAGAAAAAAAAAATCCAGGAGTGGGGACACCCCCCCCCCATAACTCCATCATTTTAGGGGCTAGAGACAAGAGGATCCAATCACCAGGCTTGCCAGCTGCTGGCTTAGCTTTAGGTTCAGTGAGAGGCTATCAAGGAAATAAGAAACCGAGTGACCACCTATTGAGAGCAAGGACTGGTGGATACAAATACGAACCTAAAGAGATTTCTCCTCCTCCCCTCCCCTCTCCTTTCCTCTCCTCTCCTCTCTTTACCTTCTCCCTTTTCTTCCTTCATTCCCAGATGAAACTGTTTTTTAAGTAAAGATGCAGGTTTTCCCCCCATTAGCCTAATAGATTGTCTTGTATGGTTGCCTCAAGTCCTGCCCTACTGTATGGACAGGAAACCCCGAGACCCACTAAAGGAAGTGGCTCACTGGATTCCTGTTGTCTTTCATGAACATGTTCACTAGCTTGCTTTTCCCCCTAGCTAATGGCACGCTCCTATTCTTCATAGTGTCTCACTAGGAGTAGCTGGGGGTGGGGGATGGCTCAGTAATTAAGAGCACTGGCTGTTCTTCTAGGGAATCTGTGTACAATTCCCAGGAGCCACATGGTACCTCACAACTATCTGTAACTCCGGTTCCAGGAGTTCTGACACCCTCTTTAGCCTCTTCGGGCCATGTGGCACACAGATACACATGCAGGCAAAACACCCATACACATAAAATAAAAAAATGCACCTTAAAACCAAAAGGAGTGGGTGGTGTAGTGGTGCTCCCATGGCTGGGTAGCGTGGCTCTGTCTCCCATGGCTGGGTACCTTTGGCCCTGTCTACCACGTCTGGGTACCTGTGGCCCTGTCTCCCACGACTGGGTACGTGTGGCCCTGCCTCCCACGGCTGGGTACGTGTGGCCCTGTCTCCCACGACTGGGTACCTGTGGCCCTGTCTCCCACGGCTGGGTACCTGTGGCCCTGTCTCCCACGGCTGGGTACGTGTGTCCCTGTCTCCCACGGCTGGGTACGTGTGACCCTGTCTCTCACGTCTGGGTACCTGTGGCCCTGTCTCCCACGGCTGGGTAGTGTGGCCCTGTCTCTCACGGCTGGGTACCTGTGGCCCTACCTCTGCAGCCTGTCTTGTAGAGCATCCAGAACAGACCTGTTCATTCATGCAGAGATTAAGGGAAACATGGGATCCCTTACAGCGCCCATCCCTGACCTTTAATTAGGTGTGGTGACGCTCTGGAAGCTGTTCTCGCCGTAAGGACTGCGACGTGGTTAGTTTAATCATTTCAAAGGCTGCTCTGTTTTATTGTGGCATAAAATTTGGAAGTCTCATATTAAAATGGACAATTAAATGTAACTTGAATAAATTGCTGTAGGCCAAGGAGAACTTTTTCCTCCTTCTCTTTCTCTGCAGCAGCCCCATCCCCTCCTGACTCCCATGTGCCTGCTGTCTGCCTTCAGACTCCCTCAGTTTTCAGGGAATTTTGCTGGGCTCTTCGAAAACGAATGTTTCAGAGGCCTTTGACATGCTTGCTGCTTGGGCTTGGTCAATTCTTCAGGCTGATGTGACAGGACAGTAGCCTCTAGAGTGGTGGCTCTCAACCTGTGGCTTGTGACCCCTTTGGGGGTTGAACAACCCTTTCACGGGGCTCTCATATCAAAGATCAGCTATTGTGTATCAGATATTTACATTACAGTTCATAACAGTAGCAAATTTATAGTTATGAAGTAGCAATGAAATAAGCTTTGTGGTCTGGGGTCACCGCAATGTGAGGAACTGTATTGAAAGGTCACAGCATGGGGAAGGTTGAGAGCCACTGCTCTCGAATGATGGACTGAGGGCTGGACCAGCCATCATCACCTGCCAGGTGTGCAAGGGCCTCATGTTCCTGTTAGCGGTTCCAGTTCACCCCCTCCCACAGCAGCCTTCTCTAGAATAGGCTTTGCTCCTGTCTGTGGTGCCCCCATCCCATTCTTTTCTCCAGATGCTCAATTTATTTTAAGCCTCCTGCAGCTTCCTGTTTTCCCCTTTCCTTTTGTCTTATTATCCTGACTGGACCACTCCTCTCTCCCCAGTTTTGAAGCCAGATGCCTGACTTACAGGGGACTAAGACTGTCTTGTGTTTGGGGTGCCCTGTGCTTTGTTTAGAGGTGTTAGTCTCCTGGAGTAGAAACTGAAGATCATCCCAGCTTGTCTCTGGAAACCCCTTGCAGAGATTTGGCAAGCATTTTGTTCCGGACCATGAGTCCAGGCCATCCTTATAAGGTTACCAGGATGATTCACCCAGGGAAGATGGCATCACTGGTCACTCCCAGACCCACTTGGGAAACACTATGGGCACGCTTGGAAAATAGGGTCTTAAAAATGGAGAATCCAAGGAATGTTTTCTTCACTGTAAAAATCATGAGGCGGCATCAGAAAAAAAATGTGAAAAAAAATATGACAGACAAAATTATAGGGACAGGAATATGGCTCATATTGCTGTCACCTGAGACAATCCAGCCTTCCTCAAAAGCTTGGGCCATACCTGCTGGGTGAGGGGAACCCAAAGCTGACCAGGGCAAAGGATGGCTTCTCTAGTTTGCCAGGCCCCTGCCGAAGCAGGTGCCAGAATGCTTTGCATGATTCTCTGTGGTCTTGGTTTTTTTCCTAATAATTTAAGAAAGGACGAGTTTTGATTTTACGGAATGTCATCTTACTATTACAGTGATGGATCTTAACTGTCTGGGACATAATTTTACCAGGTGGTCTACTTTGTGTATTCAAATACGTGTAACACACAATTTATTATTTTCTTTAATTTTTACCATGATAAAATACATATAAAACTTAACAGGTTAACTATTTTTAAGTTTTATTTTTTGAAATTTTACTTTGGTTAATGTTACTGGGGGCGGGGCTGGCAGCCTCGGACAAGTTTGTGGGGTTTCTTTCCCCTTTACATGAGTTGCAGATCAGGTCCAGGTCTCAAGGCTCGCACAAGCGACCTTTGCCTGCCGAGCCATCTTTTATTTTGTCTGAGGCAAGATCTCATTATGTAGCCCAGCCTAGCCTAACCTCGGAGTAGCAATCCTTCTGCCTCAGCATCCCGAGTGCTGGAATAATAGGTGTGGATTGCCACACCCAGCTTGCCTCAACAATTTTTAAATGTGCGGTCTGTGGCACTGAGTGCACCATCATTTTGTGTGGCTGTCACCATCATCCATCTCCGGCAAGTTTTCAGCTCCTCAACTGAAGCCCAACCCATTGTCAATCCCCATCTCCCACCCCACTCCACGGCAATCACTTTGTTATACACTGACTCTAGGAATTTAACAAATATATATATATATATTATATATATATATTATATAGTATACATATATCCTTCCTAAAAGTGAAAGTGCACAATATTTTTTGAGGTAGGTTTCCTTCTCTCAGAAAAATTTCCATATTCCTTTTCTTTTTTAAAACTGGAACCGATTCATACACATTTTTATTTGTACCACATTCTATGATCTGTTCAATAATTCATTTGCTGTTGAACTTGGATTGCTCCCACTTCCGGCTATTCAGGCTGCTCCTGCTGTGACTATGGGCGGAGAAGTTCTGCCCTGGGGCATGTGCCCAGAGGAGGAATGGCTGGATGATGTGGTCCTCCTGTATGTAACATTTTAGAAGTGCTGTCTTGCCCTCCGTGGTGGCTGTGTCATTTTATATCCCTGCCATTATCAACCAGTCACTCCAACTCATCGGCATCTGTTCTGACATATTATTTTGGGTCTTTTTCTTCCTCATAGTAACACCTGCAGTGTGTGTCCTTACACTTCAATTTTCACCGCTGTAATGCAGTGGCGTTGGGCATTCTTTTGTAGCTTTATTGGCCACCAGTGTGTACTCCTTGGAGAACTGTCTGTCCGGATCCTTTGCCTGTTTGTTTGGGGATTGCTTTCTCACTGTGAGACACTCTCCCCTCCACCCACAGCTCTGAGCAAACATCCTCCTGGAACACCCATGACTCTGCAGTCACCATCATGAGCAGCACATGCCGGGGACCCGGACACTCTTAGGAAACTCACCTCTGGAGAAACACCACTAATAACTGGGTATGGATGGGGATGAGTCTGGGAGTTGTCACTGAGGATTTTAAGGAGGTGACTGTCTGCTTGTTTGTCCCATTATCGTTATTCTATATATTTTCAATATTTCAGGCATCATGCTTCCAACAAGAGCATGGTGCCTGGTGCAGTCACGTGCTGCACATGATGTTTCTGTCAACAGTGAACCAGGTATATTCCAGTGGTTCCCTCAGATTGTATCTCGCATGACTTAGCCTTCTAGGTTTGTACAAGCAGTCCCTGATGTTTACATGTGATGAAATCCCCTGACGACGCATTTATCACAAGAATCCTTGCCGTTGAGAGATGGGCAGGTGTACTTCATGTACCCCAAATTCAGCCCCTTTGGTACAAGCAAGGGGTGATAAAGGCGCTTCCTCACAGGCTGCCTGTGTTCTTGGCTGCTGAGAGCATCGGCCTTAGGGACAGAGAAAACTGGGGAGATTCGGGGAGTTCCCACCTATTCAGCTACTGAGCGGCGTTCTGCACTGTGAGTCTCGCATCTGATCTGTCTTCTGTCTCTGAGTCCATCAGGCAAGGCAGGTGGCCGTTGAAGCTCATCTACTTCACACAGCGAAACAAGAAGGCTCAGAGAGGGAGGGTGAGCACTTGCGGAGCTGAGGTTTGAAGCCATCGGAAGCAAGAGCCCTCTCTGCATCAGGGACCCTGTTCCAGACTGTTGGGACCACACTGAGTGCTGGGTTGACGTTCATAGCCATTCGGTCTATCTTTCTTTTCTAGGTCCCTCCTTCTCCACTAGACAGTCTCACTCAGTCTATGGGCATGTTGAGTTTTCTGTCCTTAAGAATCCTCGTGTGCTGTGAAGACACCCTGCACGAGACTGTGATGGCAAACGGCCCCTGATGTTTACTCATGTCCTTGTGTTCTCCCAGGCCCGTGGGAGTCCAGGACTGAGTGAACTCTCATGCAGATGATGGATGCTACATCATGGATGTCTCATAGTAGGGCTCTGGATGTGACCATCACAGCGCTGCGATGAGGCAGAAGCTAAGGGCCTGAGTTTGGATGCCCAGTACTTATACGGCAGTAGGGTATAGCAGCATTTGCCTGCAATCCATGTGGTTGCTGGGAAGCTGCATTTTGGGAATACACCTGGGGCTTGCTGACCAGTTTGGTCTATCTAATCAGTGAGCTCTTGTTCAAATAAAGACTTTTTCAAAGGGCTAGCTGTATGGCTCAGCAAATGAAGGAGCTTCCTGTCAAGCCTCTTGAAAGTTGTCCTCTGACCTCCATGTATGTGCCCAGACAAACAAAGAAATAAAATTGAAAAATAAATAATAGGGTGAAGAGTGATTGGTGAAGATGCTTGATATCATCATCTGACTCCCATGTGCATGCACACACATGTGCACATGCACTCACAAACTCATAACACACATATACCACACACTCTGAACCTTCCCTCAGGACCCTGCCTCCTGCTCCTGCCCACTTTTTCCCACACTGAGGTTCCCTGGCTTCACCACACCCCAGTGCCTGGCTGTTCTCTCCGTTCTTCTCCATCCCCTCCTCCCTTACTTCTGCCACTCACTGTAGCCTCTATAAAAATTAATTGTATTTATTTAATTTATTATAATCTTGTGTGTGAGTGTGTGGAGGTCAGAGGGTAACTTTTCAGAGCCAACTGTCTCCTTTATGTGGGGTCCAGGATCAAGCCCAGGTCGTCATTCTAACCATCTCTACTGTGGCCTCTTGGTCTCTGTCTGTCTGCCTCTTTCTCACACATACACAAGCACATGCATGCACATGTGCACTCAAGCATGCGTTTCAGGAAGCTCAGACTCCATCTTCCTCCCATCCCTCTAATGTGGAATCTATTTTAAGCCAGGGCGCTGGCAGTCTCCAGATTAGGTACCACTTCTGTGCAATAACTCCCCACTACCTACTGCGTAGAGCTCTACCCTCGTGCCTTCCTCTGAGTCCAGATGTGGTTTTAGACTCTCTTGGGAAGTCTACAGTGGGCTCAGCTTTGCCCCACAGCTCTCTCTTCCCTCATCATTCAGCTCTCTTGATGACACTGGCCAACCACTCAGTTATCCATGCCTACATCTGGCTAATGGCCTTTACAGCATCACTGATGGCACAGACTGTCAATGGTCCCCTAAAGGCCATTCACTCCCCATTCCACAGATGTGAGAATCTTTCTTTGTACATGGTGCTTGGCTCAAGATTACATTCCCCTTGCAGACAGGAACAGTCACGTGACTAAACTCTGGCCAGTAGGGTATGAATGATATTGGAAGAGTGTGGCATCTAGATCATTTCCTTAAAGAGAAGGGCCAAAACCATGTAGTGATGGCACAAACATTTAATCCAGCACTCAGGAGGCAGAGGCAGGCAGATCTCAGTGATCGAGGCCAGCCTGGTCTACATAGAGAGTTCCAGGACAGGCAGGACTGTTACACAGAGAGACCCTGTTTTGGAGAGAGAGAGAGAGAGAGAGAGAAAGAGAGAGAGAGAGAGAGAGAGAGAGAGAGAGAGAGAGAGAGAGAGAGAACAAACATAAGCCTAAGTGTCCATCTCTTTTCTTGCCTTTCCTTTGCTTTCCTTTGGCAGAAATATGAACGTGAAGGCAGGTTGTTCAGGAGCAGCTTATAAGGTGACAACCATGGCCTAAGGATCAGCTGATGACATCGTCAATGTAGCAAAGCCATCATTCCACATTTGGATGGAAACGCCACCGTGATTCAGCTCTTGCGATATTGGCTTTCGTGGTGACGGTACCCCAGCAGCCCTGCTTCAGCAGGACCTGCGCGGCTATAAACATTCCATTGCCGGACTCCGCCAATTGGCTATGCAAGCTACCTATCAATGCTTCATCATCTGCCCAAGCTACTACCGTCATGTTTATCGTGTTTCCCCACCCCATGTCCTTTAGTAACCCACACTCTACACTGTCACCCAAACCATCCATCTTCCACATCAGCCTTTCTTCTCCTCAGCATCAGCGATTTCCCAGACCACAGAGTATTCTGTCTGGGGGCTGTCCTATACATTGCAGGGCTTTTCACAGTGTCTCTCCTCCCATCCCCCAGATGCTAGTATCCTATTCCAAATGAGGAGAACAAAAATGTTTTTAGACACTGCCAGATGTCCCATGAAATCCACCACGGCACGCTGATCTGATCACACACACCCCCACCCAGCTGAATGCTGCTGCATCTTGCAGAATGTGTACTTGGCGACACTCTTTCTGTGCTGGCTTTGCCCTCCCCCTGGATGGCTGTTCTGCTTCTTACATGACCCTAGTCTAGGGACTGCTATTCTGTTTCTCACACACAGGGTATTCTTACTGTGCACACCTCTGTGCCTTTACAAATGCCCCTGCTTCTTTCCAGAATGTCCGAATTCCTCCTCATTCCATCAGGAGCAGTTCGAGCGTCAGCTCTGTGGGAAAGCCTTGTTCTGTGGCTCTCAAAAGTCCCGTGGTTCTGTGTCTTTACTCTTGAACTTGATTGTTGAGGTGTTTGAGTTCTCTTAGCATGAATTCATTCCCGTGTGTTAACGCCTAGTCTGAGACCTGGCACAGAGTTTGTTGAATAAATGCTGGTGCTTAGAGTAGCAAGAGGAGGTGGTGAGACCAACGGTACCAGAGAGACAAGGGCTTTGATAGAGTGAGCCCGCTCATGGGCCCTACTCATAAAGGTGGCCCCCAGGTGAGAGCAGGCATGATAATACGGTCCCTAAATGGGACAGAGCCCATGGGTGGGGATTCCAGGAAGGCTGACTTCAGTTTAACAGAAGGCAGGATAGAAATATAACTTTATTTATAGCCAGGCAGTGGTGGCGGCACATTCCCTTAATCCCAGCACTTGGGAGGCAGAGGCAGGTGGATCTCTGTGAGTTCGAGGCTAGCCTGGTCTATACATTGAGTTCCAGGACAGCCAGGGGCTACATAGTGAGACCCTGTGTTAAGCAAACAAAACACGAACAACCTGTATCTATGAATCTCTTTGAGATTCACAGCTTTGGGGCTCAAACTAGACTTCTGAGAATAGCCAGGACCATGGGAGTAGCTGAGAACCATAAGCCACCCATTGGGACCTTAGAGGCCCCATGGCCATTGCTGCCTCAGAGATGGAAGGACCATGGCGAGGGGTGGGGGGAGTCGAGGGGACCTAGAAGGAGAGAGGTAGAATGGCTTTGAAGGTTATTTAAAGGGGACACTGGGACTTTGTTCTGTCCTCTGACTTCTGGGAGGCCATGATTGACAGTCAGTAAGATTGTTCCCCATAGGTTTAGGTGTAACTGAGGAACAGTGTTGCTCTACAGAGTGGTGATAATGTATCGAGAAGCGACTGCTGCCTTGCTATAGTCACGTTGTCATCTGTAGAAAAGCTGAAACAAGGACCAGAAAAAGTGCTGTGCAGGGCTAGCAGTGAGAGTGGCTAGTCATCACACTGTTCCCCTGGGAGGGGCCTCCTCTGGCAGTTAGAGCCTCAACTATTCTTACCCCCACTGTGGGGTTTCCTGCAAAATTTTGTTGTTGTTATCAGATATTTTTCTCTTGATTTTCCGAGACAGGTTTCTCTGTGTAACTTTGGAGCCTGTCCTGGAACTCATACTGTAGACCAGGGTGGCCTTGAACTCACAGAGATCCACCTGCCTCTACCTCCCGAGTGCTGGGATTAAAGGTATGTTCCACCACTGCCCGGCTTCCTAGACAAATTTTAATTCTTTTGGTCCCTGTACATGGGTCCAAGTCCTTCTTTTCCCTCCCCGGCTTTCTGTATTGAGGAAGACAGATGTCAGACATCTGTTCTGAACACTCTTGAACACAGTGGTACATTCACCGCCATCGTGTGTGAATGAGATGACCCTGGCAAACAGCTTTGCACATCTTGCCTGTGCTAGAACAAAGTAGGTTGTTCTGTTGCCCACAGCCTCGCAGCCTTGGGTGCTCGCTGTCTTTTTCATTTTGTCCCTCCACTGGGGATCCATGCGATGACAATGCCATGTGGTAGGGTGCTATGAGGGATTTCCTCCGCAGAACAGAAGCTGGATCCAGAGTCCTGACTGCCCATCCTTCTTTCCCCGTGTGTGTGTATGTGTGTGTGTGTGTCTGTCTGTCTGTCTCTCTGTCTGCCTCTGTGTCTGAGAGAGAAAGTTCATGTACATGAGATTTGTTGTGTGAATCTGGGTGCTAGCATACCGCGGTGCGCACACACAAGCCAGAAGACACCTTTTGCGAGTCGTTCTCTCCTTCTGCCTTGCTGAGGGAAGGCCTCTTTCATTCCTGCTCTGCAGCAGCTCCAGGCTGGCTGGCCTACGAACTCCCAGGTGACTCTGCTGTCTCCTGCTCCTGTCTTGACTTAGGAAGGTTGAGACTGCAGGGGTGCAGGCGGCTTTTTAAATGTGAGTCCCTGAGTTCCATGGATCCATCTCCGGCTGTGAGGCTTGTGCTGCAAGGACTTTGACCCACTGAGCCATCTCCAGTACCCATCTTAACCAAAATAGATCCACATGGGTCTGAGGGAGGGGGGCAGACTTCTCTTGAGCTCTTCAGCAAACCTGGCCCTTCTGGTTCTCCCCCACGGGATAAACAGAAAGTGTGCCCTGAGGCCACAGAGCCTAGGGCGGGTGAGTCAGACTTTTCCTTTTAGCAATAATGGGTCTCACTTGTGGGGGCTGACTGGGCACCATGATGCTTTTTCATACTTGAGGAAGCACAGGTGTAGGAGGATGGGTAGGGTACCCAAGGTGGTCCTCCTGCATGTCCTGGTTACAGTACATCAACTACATGTTACCATGAGAACCAGAAACTTGGCACCCGCTCCCCATGCCAGCGTCCTACAGATGGCTCTGCTCATGCTTCTTGTCCCTTCCAGTGCTCCTGGTGGCTCCCCATTGCCTGCCAGGCCACACACACAAGGCATCCCAGGCTTCTTCAACTCCATCCCAAATCTGGGCTTCAGACAAATGTGACATTTGGCCAAGAGCCTTCCTTGTTCCTCCTCGGTGGTTTCCCTTAACTGCTCCACTGTGTTTTGGCACCATGCCTGCAAACGCTTCCTTCCACCCTTACCCCAAGGACTGCTCTGTCCTTCATACCCCACCACCCTCTGTTCACGGTTTTCCCTCCACGGAGCCTGTCTAAACCATGCGGTGTTTGTATCTGTCGAAGTCACACCTGTCTGAGCAATTAGTCCCATGGCGATATGAACAGCACAGAAGCCACAAATTTGGATCCTCTCTCTGCCCCTTGATGTGTGACCTCTGAGGAGTCAGCACCAGCCTGGGTCTTGTGTTGGAGATAATGACGTCATTTGCAGTACAGAGAACCATCAACAGACCCTCTGCCACCCCTCCCCATGGAAGGCGATATTTGGCAATGTCTAAGGACATTTTCTGTTGTCACCACTACACAAGTGATGCTACTGGCTTTTAGAGGATAGAGGCCAGAGATGCTCTTGCGTATCCTATCCTGCAAAGCATGGGGCAGCCACACACACACATACACACACACACAGAAATCACCAAGCCCTGAACATCACCGTAGTATGGTAGAAAACAAGGTGTAGAGGAAGCAATAGAGAAACGCAGCCCAGCTCCTTCAGGGCATCCATCCACAGCCTTGCTGCTTGGACGGCCGTCTTTACTGTGTCCTCTGTTGACTACAGCTCTTAGCAGAGTCAAGCGCAGTGACTGTGTGTAGGAACTGGATGAAGGAAACAGGACAAGCGAAATATTCTTATTTTTGAAGGTACACAGGCAGGAAGTTGATGCCTCTGGGTTCAAGAGGTGGAGGCTCCAGGGTTGGGGGGTGAGAAGAGAGGAGTTCTCCTGTGAGCTATTAGTGGGAAAGGAGGCTGCAGCCGGAGAGCTGGGGCTGGGGGTGTGGTGGCCGAGCTCCTGGGCTCCTTGTTTAACAGCCAGGACACTTGTCTCTGGCCATGATTCATGGTGCCACGGTGAGGCGTGATTCAGGCTGTGGGGCTTGAGCACCCAAATGACTGTCTCAGTAATAACCCGGCACTTTTATGTCCTCCTTTCATGGCAGATCTCAAAGCACCCTGCAAACATTAATTAAGGCTCTTGGCATTCCACCAGGTGCTGGGTGCAAACACCGCTCTCGCCGCTTGGTGGAGAAGATGAACTGAGCCAAGTCACCTTCAGTCTCTAAGTGGTTCCTGCTTTGTTTGAGGGTCGTGAAGCCCCTCCCCAACTGTGACACCCCTATCTTCTTCCCCAGAAGAGAAACAGTATCTTGGTTCCCTACCGGGTAGGGGCTGCAGGGCAGGCTCAGGCTGTGGTGCAGAGGCGGGAGGTGTGGAGATACCTCAGTCTCAGTCACCACCTCATGGCTGTCACAGTCCAGGGAAGATGGCCTCAGAGGGACATGAAGTGCTGCTTTCTGAAGAGGCATGGCGGAAAAAATTATGTTCTTCTTCGGAACTTAAAATAAATGTCTTTTCTAAAATGTTAACAGTGGAGGAATTGGGTGAAGTATCTGAATATTCCTTATATTGGTCTTGCATATTTTCTGGAAAATAGGAGCTATTTCTATTTACAAAATTTAGAATTAGGGGGGAGGGAAGGGAAGTGAAGGGGAGAGGAGAAGGAAAATGAGAATGGACTCAAAGGCCACGGAAAACAAGACTTGGACCACCCCGGACTGGTGCCTCAGGCAAGTATAGAGTCTCAGTCACTCAGACTCAACGAAGTGGCAGAAAACCCTCTTTCCAGCATCACATTGGACACAGAGTACAAATTCGGAGATGGGGAAGGGCGGGGCGGGGGAGGGGGGAGAGAAACTTATTTTCCAATTCAGTCGATGAACACCGCTTGAGCTTGAACGCAGTTCCCTGATGATGTGCCCAGAGTCGGGTGCCCCGCCCCGCAGGCCGACACTGCCCCCTGCGGTGACTCACGAGGGGATATTTAAATAACAGGGAGGACCCAGAGGGCCCTCACTCATGCTGCAGTCTTGAGCCCGCTGGGTCCTCCTCCTCTCCTCACCGGCTTCCTCTTGTTGACCCGGCAGCCGCGTGGAGCTGCTGGTAAGTGAGTGCCAGCCCTTCCCTCCCGGCCGCGCCCCACCTCCCGGCTGACCAGAGGATCCCGGGAGAGAGTCCAGAAGGGGCAGGGCTGGCTCGTGCCTGGGATGCTCTGAGGACCTGGACAGGTACAGCCTGAGCAGGAGCTGCGAGAGCCTGCCCCCACTGCTCCGGTCCCAGGGTCTAGCTGTGTATCTTGATGCCCTGTTTGCTTCCCTTGTCTTTATGGTCTGTGGAGTCAGTTTGGGATGCAGCCGGGAGAACTTTTGACATGCAGGGAGTTAGTTGAAAGTTGACTGAAGTATGGGGTTTACCTCTTCCAGGATATCAGATCCACAAGGGTAGGTGTTTCTCTTAGGTTTCAGCTGTTGGAACCTGTATAATTTCTTTTGCATCTACTGAGGTGGCTGCTTATAGGGGCCCTTGCACAGAGATCTGTCCAGGATGGTACCCTTTGCCTCATGAGTTTCTGCCTGGGAGAAGTCAGCTCTCCGTCATAGACTGACAGGGTTGTCTGCTGGACTCCAACAGATGCGCAGTCTCTCTTTAGGAGTGCCAATATGTAATCCAACTATGGGCTTAGATGTCCAGATTCTAGCTCTGTGTGTGGCTTAGATGGTCCCGATCTGGTCACCTAAAAGTGTCACAGAGCCTAAGGACAGGGGAGCTGATGAGTTTGGGAAGGAGTGGCTGGAGGTGGATTTGTGATGAGTATTGGGCTGTGTGTGTGTGTATACATATACGTATATATGTGCATGCATGCATTCATGCATTTATGTACACATGTATATATGCATGCACGCATATGTGCATATATATACATGTATGTATGTATGTATTCCAGTGCTGAGGATCAGGGAACTGACTGGGTGGGTTTTAATTGCATCCATACCTGAGTCTCTGCCCACACGCACAGAAACCAACTGTGGAAAAGCAGAGGCTTCTGGACCTTCCAACCTGAGCCATTCTACCTTTAGGGCTGAATGCACTGCCCCAGCTCAGACCATGACTCCCATGATGACACATGTGCTCACTGAGTGTTGCCTGTCCCCCCCCCCCCCCCCCCAACCAGCTTCTCTTCCAGGGTAGCTCGCTGCCATTACCGATAACAGGCAGCTCTCAGATGTGCGGCTGTCCCCGCTCTGTGACTTGGAAATTCCCTTACTGGGTCTTTTTTTTTTTTCTTTCTGCATTGCCTGAACATCTGGAGTAAATTTAGGGCCAGACAGTCCAATTTTCCTGTGGTCGTGAGTCAGCTGTTGGTCTCAGCAGGGACAGTGGCAGGGAAGGCACGTGAGAGGGTCGTAGCCTGGAAGAGCTCTGAGAAGACCCCACAGCAGGTAGAGGGAGACCCATCCCAAGGCTGGGGGGGCACTACCCAGGTTAGTTCCGCAAATGGAGGATGTGAGGCATGGGTGGAAGTAACCCCAGATGTGCAGCTATGGCAGATAGGAAAGACGTCGCCCAGACTTTGTCCTGCCAGCACACACATGAAAGTTGTGATTACAGATGAGAGTTTGCTTCCTGCCTCCTGACCACAGTAGAGCCACTGAAGCCGCCCGTGCCGGTGCCTGCCTTGGCTGTGGGATGTAGGACAGGGTTGCTTCTGAGATGTTCTATCAGAGACCGCACCGTTGTCCGCTGCTTCAGACCAGTGATACACTGGGAAGGAGCCTCTGTCTTGTACTCTGTGACTTCTTAAAAAAGTCCCCACTTCCCGACATCTGCCATCTTGCCGGGCAGTTTGTGCTCTTCCAGCTCTTGCCTAGCAAATGACAGTCCTGCTCTAGCCTCTGCGGGAAGCCAGGTTGGGCCTGCCCCAGGCTTGGGAGGGTCCCCACAGAGGGCCTGGGGAGAAATTGCTTTTTCTTATTCATTCTCTTTTTCAAAAGCAAAACAGACAATATTTTGGCTTTGATGGGCCCTGGAGGATGGAGTTGTGACAGTCTTACTGTGGGATTCAAGGGTTCATTGTGTCTGGTGTATTAGTGTTCCTAGGTCATGGGCTATGTGTGCTGAGATTACCAAATTCAACCCTTCTGGTGGCCCCCCCCCCCTCTGAACCTTCTCTCCCCTTTTCCAGGTTACTCCGTTAACTCTTAACAACACATCATCAGGGCAGCCTTGCGGAATGAGTTGGGGGAGGACTTGAACTTGGCTAATAATACTGGATGGTGGAGGGTGATTGTATATTGGCCAATCAGGTTAGGGGGAGGGACAAGGTTTCTCCCTTTCTCCCCGCCCCCCCCCCCACTGTCTCAAGGTGGGAACTCACACAGAGAAGGCCCTGTCTCATGATGAGGTCCAGAGGTTCACCAGGCTCCATATTGAGTCTTCAATTGCCTGTGTGACCTTGGGTGAGTCCTTTCTTCTCTATGGACCCATCAAATGGTCTGACCAGATGACTTCAAAGGGCTCTTGTACTGGTGCTGTCCCGGATTCCATGAACTGTCTCTGGAAACACCTTGTAGGCTCAACTAGTACAAGTGGCAGACTCCAGGTGGAAAAGGCAAACCGAGAGGTGTGTCTAGAAGATGAAACAGCCTTCAGTCTCCTATTCCCGTTCTTTCTCTGTTCTTAGTGACTAAATAACACAGCCTACGAGCGTAGTCTAGACCATATTCTAGATACTTCTGAGTGTGGTCTGTGTGCACTGGAGTTGGAGTTCCTATGTGTGTGAGTGTAGGCCTTAGCCCAACCTAGAGGTTAGGAGCACTGTGGGTGTAGCCCCCAGAGATTGGATTTTGCTCAGTGACGAGCTAGCAATAACCAGCCTCACTTCCTTTTATTGGGAACCCACTTTGGTCCCAGGAACACATTAGGTCCCTTCACAGTCATAGTAGTGATGCTAGGAGATCAGATCGAGTGTGTGTGTGTGTGTGTGTGTGTGTGAGAGAGAGAGAGAGAGAGAGAGAGAGAGAGAGAGAGAGAGGGAGAGGGAGAGGGAGAGGGAGAGGGAGAGGGAGAGGGAGAGGGAGAGGGAGAGGGAGAGAGAGAGAGATCCCGAAGTCTGAATTCCAACCAGGTCCAGCCTCTCTGATTTCACACCCCTTAAACGGTGCACCCAAGAGCAGCCAGACTGAGGACAACATGGGTGGGGCTGGGCAGTGCAGGCCCAAGCCTGGCCTCTCTGGCTTGGCCTAGGGTCTACCTCACTCCTGAAGAGGCCTTGATTAGGAAGCCATCTTCAGCGAGTGTCACAGGCATGAAATAAGTTCCTCCATTCCTTCGGCTGCACTGGGCAGGGTGGGAGAGGCCCTTTAGGGTCTTCTCAGGTCTTGGGCTGTGTGAAGATACAGGGATTAACTCGCAGGATTGTCCTGCCAGGGAAACTTCTGAAACATGCAGGCTCGAGAGAATTAGGGTTTGCAAGCCTTGGGGTGCAAGTGGGACCTAGCCAGGTGGCTCTTCATGGGGAAGAGGGGATGGGTATAAGGCTTCGGAAGCTTTTCCAGAAGGGAAAACCAAGGCCTGCAATATTTACCTCAACTCGGCTTGCTAATGTCAAGACCACTGTAGAGTAGGTGTCTCCCTGGATCTCTTCAAAAGTCTCACTTTGTGGCATTGGAATAAGGAGTCTCTTTCCAGAGAACACTGTGTTTAGGGAAGATGAACAATGGGACGAATCCAAGAAAGCCCAGCTCCCAAGCAGAGACGTCCAGGGCTTCAAAGCTAATTATGTGTTCACTTATGAGTCACATGGTGTTTCTGCAAAGAGACCCACAGCCAGCGCCCTGTTCAATCGTTTCCACTTTTGGGGAGGGGCTGCGTCCATGTCCAGGTGAGCCATTCGTCCTTCTGTTTGTCTGCCCAGCTTTTCTGACTACATGGGTCCGACTGACGCCAGGTGTCCCTCCTCCCCAGGGGCTGGCCCAAATGATTGGGGACGCGCTCAGTGCCTGGAGGAGGAGGCTGTAATTAGGGCAGCTTTGAGGGCCTTTAACTGCCATTGTCATGGCTGCCAAGTAGCACTGGGCAGCGTGGGCTATTAGGGCCGACATGGGCTCCTTGAGGCCAAGGCCATGGCCTGCAGCACCTCCGAGAGTTTAAGGTCTAGCCCCAGGCCGGCTTTGAGTGCTGCATCTGCAGGAGTAGGGCACCTTCGTGGTGCTCTCTGCAGGGGGTCAGGAGCAGGCAGGTGGGAGAGGCGGGCTCCAGCTGTCACAACCACTGGAAAACTGGAAACAGCTGCAGGCAGCACTGGGTGGGCCCAGCAGATGGGGGAGGATTTATAAAAAGACATTGGGGATTCTTGAAATATTTGTTGTGCTGAGTGTGGTCCATGTTACACAGCAATGCCTGTTCCCACAGGGAATTATCTCTTTGGTTTTCCTCCTAGGCTACAAAGTGTTCACCAACTCCACCACCACCACCACCACAACCACCACCACCACCACCACCACCACCACCACCACCACTACCACCACACACACACACACACACACACACACACACACACACACACGGCCCCAGAGCTCAGAGTCTTCACGGGGCTGGCCTGATATCCCTGCCTAGCTGGGGGATTGGTCTTCAAGGGAGCTGCTTCCTACAAGAAAAGCAACAGGCAGGGCTTCTGGGTGATGGGCACATAATCACTCTCCATAATTACTTGGGCTATGACATCATCTTTGGAGCTGGGCAAAGGAATATTTATGAAAACTTAGTAGTTCACACTCAGCCAGGAGTGAGTCTTGCACACGTCTACCAAGGGGATGGACAGACACAAGCCCTGACTGCCCAGCCTCCTGGAAGATGGGTGGTTCTCACTTCCACTCTCTGGGACTCTGCCATAGAACCTGAAGTCTTAGCCATGGGCTGGGCATCTGCTGTCTTCTCCACGGACTGCTTGCTCGGGGTGGGGTAGGAATCTGTTTTTCATCTCAATCTAAAAGTGTGCAGCTATGCTTGAACACGGAGCTTGCTGCCTCGGTGAGACTGTGCACACTGAGTATGAACTGAACTCGGCTGTGCCACAACCCAGGCGTGCTGGTGTTGGTCTCTGGCAGTTCTTCACACTCTGGAAAGACTCGTGGATTCTCTGTCTGCTTCCGGCAATCTCTTCGCAGCTCCTTCAGTGGGTGTTTGGATGGTCTGTTCCTCTCACCAGCCTCTGGGTCATTGGTTCTCAAAAGTTACAGTGATGGAGTAGCAACGAAAATAATCTTATGGTTGGGGACACCATAATGTGAGGAACTGTATTAAAGGGTCGCAGCATTAGGAAGGTTGAGAACCCCTGATCTAGGAGTTCTTTAAGAAACCAGTTAGCCGGGCAGTGGTGGCACATACCTTTAATCCCAGCACTTGGGAGGCAGAGGCAGGTGTATCTCTGTGAGTTCGAGACCAGCCTGGTCTACAAGAGCTAGTTCCAGGACAGGCTCCAAAGCTACAGAGAAACCTTGTCTCGGAAAAAAACCAAAAAAAGGGAAACCAGTTTGTCATTGGCTTTGACGTTCAGAGTGGAACCAAGCACGGCATCATAAGAAGGGGCCTGACCCAGGGCTTTTGAGTAAGACCAACACCGCTTCCCCGCCACACTCCCTACTTCTCTCAAGACTGCTAGCTTTTCTTGCAGCATTGTTTTCTTGTTCTTGCCAACCCAAAACCTGACATTTTGGAGATGGAGCCATTTTCTTCCTGTGTGCTCTTTGTGTGTGTGTTTGTTAGGAGTAGGGTGAGAGGTGTGTCCTTGTGCCTTTGGGTACACACGTGGAGACCAGAGGTCAACTTCACGTGTCTTCCTCGATTGCACCCCATCTTAATTTTTGAGCTAAAGTCTTCCACTGAGCTTGGAGCTCCTCCATTCTGCTAGGCTGGCTGTCCAGCTGGAGAGCTCCCAGGATCCACTCACCCAGCACAGGATTGACAGAGCTCTCTGTGCCTTGGCTTTTTAATTAATTTTCTTAATGCTTTTTTTTTTTTTTTGACAAGGTCTCACTCCGTAGTCCAGGCTAGCCTCAGGCTTGCAGAAATCTTCCTGCCTCAGCCTCCTGAGTAGGAGCTTGAGTCACTATGCCTGGATCTGTGGGTCCTCTGTGTAAAAAGTTTTCTCTCTCTTTTTGGACCTGACTCGCCATTTAAATGTGGTCCACATCTTTACCTGCCTCCTGGACTGTTGCCACCAGACTCGAGTGGCCATGCTGTTCTTTTGTCTTCCCCCATAGTCATGAATACTTAGAAGCAAGTTCTTCATCAAAGTTCAGCAGGCCAGAGCTAGAAAGGACTGAGAATAAATGAAAAGTTGAGGGCTATGTGGGAGGGAGATAATAACAGGGTGTTTTGCAGCTGCTTTTTTGGTCGGGGGAATGAAAGGGTTGTAGGAAGTCTAGGCCAAGGTGGGGAGCTAGGCTCAGGACCCCATCATCCCAGGGCGCAGAGAGAAGCTACCGAGTACCCCGCCTTGCCCAGTGTGTGCCTTGACTGCCCACTGACATCCCTGCCTGTCATCAGTTTTGCCCCTTAGGAGGGGCACTGCTCGCCACTCAGAGTTCTCACCTGGAAGTCTGGGGACCGGAGCCTTAAGACTGGAGCCTCAGTTTCCCTGCTGCCTGCCTCCCTATAAAATCATGAGCGGTGGCAACTCCTGAGGCCTCAGGAGTTATAGGCTCCTTTGAACTGTGGGCAGAGATCATGGCCTCTCATGTCTACACAAAAAAATCCTTAGTCCCTTGACTAAGCCTGCCAGACTAGAGACACATGGAGGGCCTGCTGCCTTCAGGGGCCCATAAATGTGAACTATGGGTAAATTGGGAACAAGGGCGTGTGTGCATTAATACAGCCATGCATACACCCATCCAACCCACACAACAACCCCAAGGGAAAACAGAGGTTGTCTTCCCTACTTAGCAGATGAGGAAGCTGAAGTTTGAGGCCTGAGAACCTCAAACTTCAAGGCCAAGCAGTACCTCCAATACCCACGTAGGGAACTACGCCCTTGGCTCTGTATTTAGCATTGGCATAGGTGACTTCAAACCCCCGGCCCTCCATGTATTTGGCTACTGCGCCTAAGGAGACATCTGGACCCACTTATACCCTTCAACTTTAAGTGTGTCTTTGTTTTCAGGGACTTACTCCAGGCCACCCAGTGTTTTCCTGTGGGAACCAGACTCACACCAGGAGCCACACCCTAGGCATCAGCTGAGGCCCAGCCCCCTCTTCCAGACAGGCAGCCTGTGGTGCAGACAGTGGCTGCTTATCAGGAGATGGCTTGGATTAAATCTAAATGAGGCGCATGTGGA
The DNA here is from genome assembly GCF_950005125.1 of Chionomys nivalis. Taxonomy (NCBI): domain Eukaryota; kingdom Metazoa; phylum Chordata; class Mammalia; order Rodentia; family Cricetidae; genus Chionomys; species Chionomys nivalis. The sequence goes on from NC_080088.1 coordinate 64,269,403, forward strand.
CGGGCTGAGAAAGGGCCAGGGTGGTGTTGGTGGCGATGGGCCGGTAGGGAGGGTCAGGAGACAGGGCAGGAAGAGCTACTTGGGGTTAGTGTTTCCTCTTTCTGCTGGGTCTCACTGCCCCGTCCTGTGGCCCGAACATCCCAGGCTCAGACCCTATTGATAGACAGACTTATTTCCAATGCATTTCTGGTCCTTCCAACCAGGCCATGCTCTGCCAGCCACAAGCTGAGAGCTACAGAGGTCATATGGTACAGTTCCTCAGGGAACTGAAGAGGGGGCGGGGAGACTGTGAGAGCCACAGGTGGGGGAGGGCCTGTCATGGACTCACCACAGCTGCCGAAAACCTGTGCAAAATCAAGCCAGTCCGCATTCCAACATGGGTTTGGGGAGGGGCTTGTGATCCCCCACCCCTAGCCGAGGAGCTATTGAAAGTTGAGTTTTATTTAAGGGTGTGGCCCCTGGCAGGTAGAATGTGCTCGAGTGGCTGGCCCCACACCCATGTGTATATGGGCAGCACAAACTGGACTCCGTGGGTTATTTTTAAAAACAAATACTATCTACATTGACAGACGTGCCCTAAATACTCCTGTGGAGGTAGCAACACTCTCAATGCATTAAGATTTGAACAAAAAAACCTGTAACACAACCTGGAATGTTAAGCTGCTTAACAATTTTTCACGAACTCTACTTGAGTTGACTAATAATTTGATGGACAAAACTGAAAACAGGCTGTCCACGAGAGTTAGGTTTATCCACAAGTAATACTATGACACGGTCCTTAGCCTATCAGAGGAAGACACTTAAAATTTTCACATTATTCCAGAAACCCTAAGGCACAAGACAAGTGACTTCTTATGTTTTTAAAAAGCAACAAAGGAAATGTAAATTCTGCAAGGTTTTAATAAATTTAACACTATTATACAAAAAAAATAAAAAAAAATAAAGAGGACATGAATTGGGATGAGGTGAGTAGAGAGGTGGGGAGTGGATCTAGGCGGAATTAGGAGAAGCGAAGGGGGCGGGGATAAGATTGGAATACAACGTATGTATGCACAAAATTCTCAAAGACCCAATTAGCAATATAATATAGATTTAAAGATACAGTTTCTGTCTTAGCAAGCCGCAGGATTGTATGATAACACCTTTAAAAAGCTTGTGACTAGGGAAAGAGACAGATAACTGCAGCCTAAGTTTAGCTGGCTGTGACATGGCAGTGGCAGGGTTATTACCTGCACAAGGGGCACAAGGGGGTGACTAATACCCACTGATGAGATCTAGAAAACTTTTTAATAATGGCTGGACTTGAACTTGACCCAGAAGCAGAAGGAAGGCTTGAGTGAGAGCACGAGGAGCTTTTGGGTGAGGCGATTGCTCGGGCAAGAATGCAGACATCGGAAGGCCAGGGCTCTCTGGCCAAAGCAGAGAGAATTTCGAGTTCCACGTATGAGGGTGGGACTGGAAGCCATGATTAAAACTGAAGGCTGGCGGTCAGCGAGGTGACCGTGACTCACACAGCTTCTCTCTCCCCACACAGGCCATGTCACTGAAATATTATCTCCTCTTGCTGGTGGGCTTCCAAGCCTGGGCTGTAGGCTTGGCCTACTATGGCTGCCCTAGCGAGTGTACCTGTTCCCGGGCCTCCCAGGTAGAGTGTACAGGGGCACGGATTGTGGCAGTGCCTACCCCTCTGCCCTGGAATGCTATGAGCCTGCAGATCCTCAACACGCACATCACCGAGATCCCGGAGACCCCGTTCCTCAATGTCTCAGCCCTCATCGCCCTGAGGATGGAGAAGAACGAACTGTCCAACATCATGCCAGGCGCCTTCCGCAACCTGGGCTCGCTGCGCTACCTCAGCCTGGCCAACAACAAAATACACATGCTGCCTCCTGGTCTCTTCCAGGGCCTGGACAATCTGGAATCCCTCCTTCTGTCCAATAACCAACTGGTTCAGATCCAGCCAGCCCAGTTCTCCCAGTTTAGTAATCTTAAGGAACTCCAGTTGCACGGCAACAATCTGGAATACATCCCCGAAGGTACCTTTGACCACCTGGTGGGCCTCACCAAGCTCAACCTGGGCAAGAACGGCTTCACCCACCTGCCACCTAGGGTTTTCCAGAACCTTGGCAACCTCCAGGTGCTCCGGCTGTATGAGAACAGGCTTTCGGACATCCCCATGGGCACTTTTGATGCTCTTGGCAACCTCCAGGAGCTGGCCCTCCAGGAGAACCAGATTGGCACCCTGTCCCCTGGCCTGTTCCACAATAACCGCAACCTCCAGAAACTGTATCTGTCCAACAACCGCATCTCTCAGCTGCCGCCCGGCATCTTCATGCAGCTGCCCCAGCTGAACAGGCTCACGCTCTTCGGCAATTCCCTGAAGGAGCTCTCCCCGGGAATCTTTGGGCCTATGCCCAACCTGCGGGAGCTTTGGCTCTACAACAACCACATCTCCTCCCTTCCCGACAACACCTTCATCAACCTGCCCCAGTTGCAAGTGCTGATTCTTAGTCACAATCAGCTCAACTCCATCTCCCCAGGAGCCTTCAACGGCTTGACGAACCTGCGAGAACTGTCCCTCCATACCAATGCTCTACAGGACCTGGATGGAAATGTCTTCCGAGCCCTGTCCAACCTGCAGAATATCTCCCTCCAAAATAACCGCCTTCGACAGCTCCCGGGCAGCATCTTCGCCAACGTCAACGGCCTCACGACCATCCAGCTGCAGAACAACAATCTAGAGAACTTACCCTTGGGCATCTTTGATCACTTGGTGAACCTGTGTGACCTTCGTCTCTATGACAACCCCTGGAGGTGTGACTCAGATATCCTCCCACTTCATAACTGGCTCCTTCTCAACAGAGCCCGGTTGGGGACAGACACTCTTCCAGTGTGTTCCAGCCCAGCCAATGTCCGAGGCCAGTCTCTTGTCATCATCAATATCATCCCTGGGCCCAGTGCCCAGGTTCCTGATGTATCTAGCTACCCAGAAGTGCCACGCTATGTAGACCCCAATCTGCCAGACTCACCCAGCTATCCCGACACCACATCCATTTCCTCTACCACAGAGATCACCACTGCTGTGGAAGACTACACAGATCTAACCACTGTCGAAGTCTCTGATGACCGCAATACATGGGGCATGACTGACGCCCAGACGGGGCTGGCTATTGCTGCCATTGTGATCGGCATCATTGCTTTGGCCTGTTCCCTAGCTGCTTGCATCTGCTGCTGTTGCTGTAAGAAGAGGAGCCAGGCGGTCCTGATGCAGATGAAGGCTCCCAATGAGTGTTAGGGAAGCAGGCTAAAGCAGGGCTGGGGAACAATGACACCAGAGGACCAAAGCATGCGATCATTCAGCTTCCAAACCTGGGTCCACACAGTCAAGCTTGGAATGCCCAGGGGAAAACGCCCCTGTCTTGTCCTGAGCCCCTGAGTCTTCTATAGAGAAGCAGGCATTTCAGGACCTTTTACTCCCAGAGAAATCGAATTGGTCATTAAACAAACAAACAAATAACCCCAGAGGCATCCTTCAGAGGGACCCTCTGTCAAATCCTCACTGCTGCACCCAGTCCCTCTCAGCCTCTGTAGACTTAATGATGACAACGCCTGCTCACGTTATAAGATAGTTAGTTCTCTGCCGGGACAACCCATGCCTCAAAGTATTATATAAGTTGATTTTTTTTTTCTTGCTTCTCTTTTTGTGCCATGGCTTGACTCTGTTCCCTCAAGTGAGAGGTTACCCTTTGTTTTTTTGCTGCCAAAGGCAGACTTAAGTTCTCTCCGTGAGAAGGTTTGGATCTTTTAGCTCACTGCACTGGCTTGGAGCACGCTCTGCAAGTCAGAAAGACACCTCTGCTGTCGGTTCCCTAGGGCAGAGCTGTCATCAGCATCTGTTGCAACACGTTCAGCCCTTTAGAGAAGGATGTTTAAAGCCACTAGCTTTCCTCCGAAGATCTTATCCCTTTATGGTATAAAATCACGCAGTCACTAAGTTCTCAAAACATGGAAGTCAGCTCATTAACAATGGCTAAAGGACACAACCTGCCCAGGGCCCTTGTACTCAGCCCTTTGCTTTCCCTTTCTGATTGTGTATTGAAGGATCATGTTCACACAAAAAGCAGGAGTGATAGCGTACAGCCTGATGAATTCTACCAATCTCAATAGATATCTGTGTGATCAGCGTGATACCAAGAAATGACATCACAGTGTCTCCACTCCAAGCTTGTTCTGAAGGACTTCTGGAGATGCTGTGGACTTCCTAGCTTTCCATGGGCTAGGGAGGGATCCTCCCCAGCCTCTCCTACCCCTCCGTGGGCAGCTTTTGCAAAAGTCTAGCTGTTGGGAGTGAGAAAGAGAGAGGAGGTACAGTCAGGACAAGAGGCAACTGAGCTGGCCAGACCAGAAGCATCTGAACTACAGTAGCCTGTGGAAGCACACTTCTTCCCTGCCAACAAGCCCTGTTCTGTTCATCCACATCCCCTCAACCTGTCCTTGTATGGGTATTTATATGCCCATATCTGTTTCTAATTTTTGTTCTCCATTTGGGGGAAGCAAAATAGCTCAGAGATGAGATCTTCCAATTGAATAACCAAGTATAATGGAAACCAGGAATTGTGGTCAAATTCTTCATCAACACTAGTCAGCTGGTAGCCAGACTCCAGGGTTTTCAGAGGCAGCAGATACCAGGGCAGGCTGGAAGTTCACGTGAGGGCGTGGGCTCACTTTGCTCTGGGTTCTGGTCATGAGCTGAATGGTTTAGTTCAGAGTTTTCGCTTTGAGTGACCGTCACAATTCATCTGCCTTGACTGTGTTTCCTGCTACACATGTGTCTATTTCCACAGTTACAGTCAAGGTGACCTAGCTGTCTTAGGACAACTGATACACCTGTGCAGAAGCAAAAACAACCAAACACAGTGGGGGCACACCTTGAATCCCAGCACTGGAAGGCAGCGGCAGGTAGACCTCTGAGTTCGAGGCCAGCCTGGTCTACAGAATGAGTTCCAGGACAGCCAGGACTATGTATAAAACAAAACAGTGAAACAGAGAATGTCAGGTTTTCCTATCCATGAGGGAAGGATTCCAGCTGACCACAGGGCTCAGGAAATGATTCTCCAACCTGCAATGGTGCTTACAGGGCAAACAAGAAATCTCTCTGAGTCTTGGCAACAGAGAGCCTCCCCTCCGGTTCCCTAACAGAATAGTCCAGAAAGAATGCTTATGAGAATCAGCACACTCTGCCCCGGGGAATCTGATGTCAGTCAAAAGATATCATCTCCTCAAGGCAAACCCTGGTTCACATGGACCAAGGCTGTCCCTAACCCCAGAGAGAGTGTGAGTGTGCTTCTGCTGACTGGCCTGTTGGTGGGTCCTGAGCTGAAGAGAGGAAGCTGGGCCTGCTCTATTGCTGTGCTGCGTTCTCCAGAACCATCTGATGATCCTTGTGAGCTACATCCAGCCTCAGGGAGCTAGGGCTGGAGAAAGTTGGAATCTGCGGTTTCCAGGGTCCCCTGCCAGTTATAACCTGGAGCCAGTGACCACCTCTGGCATTGCCCACGGCAGTGATAGACCTTGCTGGCCCAAAGGCTGGCCTGGGAGCAGCTGTCTCTCATGGCCTGCCTAGGAGCTCGCAGACAGTGAGCTAAGCTCATAGGTGCTGGTGACATGGGAGCCTTTTCCCTTCTCCCCACTACGGTGTCCAGATGGTGTCATCGGACCTGTTCCTTATCCATGGGCCTTTCGAATTCTCCACATCTTCCAGTCAGAGAGGGAGATGCTGGAAACACTGTGTGGGGGGTTCTTTCCCGTAGGGTAATGCATTTGCTCAATTCTTGGAGTTGGAATGAGCTCTGTAGGCCCTAGAAGTCTGTGATACAGCGCAGAGTTCAGCCCTCTTACCCTCTCTTTTCACTGGTGTCTGGACTACCACGGCCAGCATTTATGTGGAGCAGGGAGGGGAGTGGATGCTGGAAGAAGTTAATGAAGGCCAACTAGAGTCACCATGTTAACAGATGCTGGGGGCCTGGGTGCATCTCTTTCTCACCTTCTTGACTCCTTGTGAGTTTAGTCCTACCACTATCCTCCTGTGTTGGAGCCTTTTCTGCACAGTGCCCAGTCTCCCATCTCTGTACAAAGTCTCCTGGGCTGTCTAGGGCTTCCATCACGAGACCAGAGGAAACAGGCTGTACACATACATCTGGGTTCTCAGAGCTTCTCACTGGCAGCCACACAGTTCCCACGGGCATCCAAATGGAACTCTGGAATCCGCTTCCAGCCTCGGGAAGGTTATGGAGGGCAGGCTCGTCACCGGAGTCAGGAAGCAGGCCTTGCATGTGTTCTAAACTTAGCTACAAGCTACTCCAAGGTTCAGGCCCAGACCCCACAGTCAGAACCAGATCTGGCCATTGAATGATGGTGATCTCAGGAAGGAAGCCACCAGTGTGGTACAAACAGAGAGGGCAGCAGGAAGCTCCAGGGTGAAACACCACCCCATCCCAGGACCCTAAGGAGAGAGTGAACTTGCCTCCCATTGCCTTTGCTCTGCGATGTAGAACAATCACACTTGCCTTACTAGACAATCCTTGCAAAGAGTCCCAGCTGCTTGGCAGAGCATTTAGAGCTTTCTAGACCCCTGGTGTTTTATAGAATGTGAGCCCTAGTGGGCAGGGTTGGGGGTCAGTCCTTCGCTAGATGCTGCTTGTGGTAGATTTGGTACAGAATCAACAATAAACATATACGCGGGACAAGTGTGTTCTCTGTGGACATTTTGGTGAGGGGTCTCACATCTGGGGATGCTGCCCTTGTTGCCATTATAAAACTGACCTGGATGGGTTGATTCTTCACAAAAATTTGATTCCGGGTGGTGAGAAGGCCTTTGGGGGAAAGTATGGGGGCTGAACAGCAATAGCAAACATGTCCCTAGGCCACCGTGGCTAGGGGACCTTTAAGAGAAAGTTTGACCCGTTTGACAGATGAAAAAAGTGAACTCAATACAATGAATTTCCCAGAGACACCTTGTGAACTATTGGCTGGCTGCCCTCCCCTAATTACCCAGAGTCCCCTGGGACAGGTTTCTGGAATTCCACATAATGGGGAGAGGGGCCAAATCTGCTGCATACACATACGTACACATGTCTGCGGTCTGGACACATGGACACACAGACACATAGACCACACACACACACACACACAGATACACACACAAACACAGAGATACATAAACAGACACACATAACACAGATACACAGACACAGATACACACAGACACACGTAGACACACATAGACATATAGATCACACAGGGACACACAGACACAGAGACATATATATACACACACATAGGTACACACACACACTTCCCTAGTGCCTCCCGTGGGAGAGAACAAAGATTTGCAGAGACCAAATCACTTGTCTTATGATTAGTTCCTTGCAAAGTCAGAATTCAAACTCTGTTCTGGCGCTAGATTCCTCTTGTGTGCTCCGACACGCAGACAAGTGAGACAAGCTGTGTTTCTAGAGGAGCCAAGGCCCGGGGTGGGGGGGGGTGCGGGGAGGGGAACAGGATAGGACAGCTGTCTGCCAGCTTGGGTGTGAACCTCCCAAGATTTGCAGGTTGCATGCCCTGCCATTCCTCAAAGCAAACATTCTGCCTCCACGAGGTTGGACACCATCCAGGGTGAGCCTGGGTACACCAGGTTTGTTATCGGAGGCTGCTTGCTCGTTCCCGGCTGTCCAGACTAGAAATAACCACACAGAATCTGTATTAATTAAATCCCTGCTTGGCCTATTAGCTCTAGCTTCTTTCTAGCTAGCTCTTACACCTCAAATTAGCCCATTTCTATTATTTTATATTTTACCACGAGGCTGGTGGTTTACTGGTAAGGTTCCTGGGCGTCTGTCTCCTTGGTGGCCAGCTAAATGGTGTCTCCCTGACTCTGCCTACTCTCTCTACATCTCTGTTCGGATATTCCACCTGGCTTAACAGAGTAAAGCAGCTTTTTTATTAACCAATGGTATTCACAGAATACAGAGGGTAACCCCACATCATAAGTTCACTGCTTGTCTGCCTCTTAAAGACTCCTGTCAGCTGGGTGGTGGTAGTGCAGGCCTTTAATCCCCTCGGGAGTCAGAGGCAAGTGGATCTCTGTGAGTTCGAGGTCAGCCTGGTCTACAACACGAGTTTCAGTACAGCTAGGGCTACAACAGAGAAACCCTGCCTCAAAGCACAAACAAACAAACAGACTCCTGTCTTCTTCTGTACTGAAAGGAAGTGCTTCCTACTGGTTGGTCAGAACTTTGCACTGTGGGATGTCATCTGTTCATATGCAAAAGAAGCAATAAGTCACAGCAGTTTCTTAACAATGAGCAACAGTTAAAAAGCTTCAGATTACACTGGGTGATAGACTCCCAGCACTGAGGCATTATATTGCTTCTCTTGGTCACTCCTTCATGCTATACCTCATGGACACTCATGTATAATTGCATTCGTATGCACATATGACACACCCCTCACCCGATCATACCCACCACACAGTCACTTTCATTTTTATTATACATGGTACATCCAAGTGCATGCACGCACATACTACTCAACCTCCACACTCACTACATTCCCCTCCACTCACACTCACATGTTCACTTCACATACACACCCTAACTCACACCCTCACATGCTCACTTCAAGCCCATATACCCATCCACTCATGTTCTCATAGCCTACATCACACACACACACACACACACACTATATATATATATATATATGTATGTATGTATGTATGTATGTATTATCTATCTATCGTGTCTGTGTCTCTGTGTGTGTTTAAGAAGAGAGCAGTACGTTTTTAGGCTTTCTCTTAGTGGCAGTGCTGAGTGCTGAGCAGGTGGCCTCTTAGCCTCTTAGCCCCCACCTCTGAAATGAAATGCCCCTCATCTCAGTGCAATGCAGCCTAGAGGGACTTTTTGTTTTTGTTTTTGAGACAGGTTTTCTCTGTGTAGCCCTGGCTGTCCTGGAACTCACTTTGTAGACCAAGCTGGCCTCAAACTCACAATCAGCCTGCCTCTGCCTCCTAAATGCTGGGATTAAAGGTGTGCGCCACCACAGCCCAGCTTCTGGAGGCGCCTTTTAAGGTACAGTGCATTTTAGGGTCATAGAGCTGCCAAATCTATATATAGTCTCACTGGGATTTTAGCCCTATCGGGCATCTGTCTACAGGAACCATTCAGGGTCATTTTGTAATCTTCAGAGGCCTTGCCCAAGTGACCTTGGTGTCATTCCGGGAACGGTCAATCCACACGAGGGGGAGGAACCCTTCCCAGGACTTTGGTCAACATCGAGGCTGGATTCAGCCGAGCACAGGGCACATGAAATACTGCTCTGCTTCTGAGATAGACACCGGGCCTCTGCCCCCAACTGCCCGGCCCCTCATGGTAGGTTTCCTGCCTCCCTCCTGGGTCTGTGGGGATGTGGGGACATCTGCAAAGGGACTTGCTGATCTTACTGAAGGCCACAGTAGCTGAGTCCCCTGGGAGAAGAAGCCCCTTAGTGAATAGCTAGCCTTAGCTGGGAGGGGGCAGGTGAGGTGTGCCAGGGAGATTCTAACGGGGGACGATGGCCAATCCTGGCTCTTGGGGAACTGGCTGTGAATGGGGGCGGGGGGCGGCAGCATGGTCATAGGTTCATGGTCCACCCTGGTTGGTGTCCGTTGTCTGGAATAGTTAATGCTGTCCCCTTTTCATCCCACATCAGGCTTAGATGATGACATTCACAGTCACTCCAGACTAAACGGAATGTTTGTCATTTGCCAGTCACTATCCAGCGCTTCAGATGTACTGTCTGCTAGGGGGCTAACTTCAACCTCAAGGGCTAGAAGTCTAATGAGGAAATTAAGGCTTTGATAGATGGGGAGGAGAACCTTTGGAGTCTACACAGCTGATAAGTACAGTGTCTGAATTTGAACACAGACCTGGCTAGGCTGACAGAGCCTGAGTGCTTGTTGACTTCATTAGGCAGATGAGGGAGTGGCCACAGAGAGCCACACTTATTCCATTCCTTCAGCCTAGTGACATTCCTGTGCCCAGTTCAGACCCAGGTGCTGGGATGCAGAGCTGGGAGTGAAAATACTTCAGGACCCTGACCCCTGGGGGTCATCCAGCACTCAGCGAATGACAGCAGTGACATGCCAGGTGAAGAAGGGGCAGTCTGGGAAGGCTCTCTGGGGACGACTGGCCTGGAAGGGTAGGGAGGACAGAAGCAGGCAGTGATAAGGAACAGTGGTAGGCACAGGTAATTTGCAGCATTACTCAGGGGCTGGAGGTGTGGCCGAGTGGGAAAGTGACATGCCCAGCCCACGCCTTCTTACGTCAAAGTGCCAGCTCCCCCACAAAACCAATGCAGCAAAGAGCCCAGCTACCCTGATCCTTTGCGGTGCCAGAACTGAGGGCTAGAGACCAGCAAGTTCTACTGTAGGGTGCTGGAGTTGGCATTGTGTGAGGGGCCAAGCCTCACACCTTCCAGAGGATCCTGGGATCTGTGCCTAGTGTTTCACAAGGTTACCTCCATTTTATAAAGCAGTTTTTTTGTTCCTCACTTTAAAGCCGATGCGTTTACTATTTTTTTTTTTTTTTGATTTTTTGAGACAGGGTTTCTCTGTAGCTTTGGTGCCCGTCCCGGAACTAGCTCTTGTAGACCAGGTTGGCCTCGAACTCCCAGAGATCCGCCTGCCTCTGCCTCCCGAGTGCTGGGATTAAAGGCGTGCGCCACCACCGCCCGGCACGTTTACTATTTTAAAATATTTAGAAATACGTTCATAATTGCAAGCACAGCCAATGTATATTTATTAAGGAAAAAGAAGAAAGAACTGCCAGGAGTGAGAGAGGATCCAAGGAAGAGATGTCCTAGGGCACTTTAATAGAAAATCTTTTATGTATTCTTTGTCAGTTTCATACATGTAAACAATGTATCTTGGTCATATCTGTCCCCAAGATTCCTCATTCCCCCAAGGTATCTCCCACACATCCGCGGCCCACCTTCATGTCCTTGGCATTTTTATTTTTTAAATAACCCACTGAGTCCGGTCAATATGCCTGCTGGAGCATTGGCTAATCCTGTTGGCTTGACCTGGTGCAGTCTTCTGACGGTAACAGTGGTTGCAGTGGGTTCATGAGGGCGACATCCATGTCATGGCTGTATTTCGTGTCACTTCTCCCCATCTGTGCACTCTTAAGTTCTTACATCCCTCTTTGAGATGTCCCTTCAGCTTTGTGGGGGTATTGATAGAGATGTCCCTTCAGCTTTGTGGGGGTATTGATAGAGATGTCCCATTTATGACTGAGCACTCAGCAATCACTCATCATTTGCACTGTGGCCAGTTCTGAGTCTCTGCTTCAGCTGCTGACCCCTGACCCCTGCAGAGAGAAGCATTTTCTGGTCAAGGTTGAGGGAAACATTAAACATGTGGTGTGTGTGTGTGTGTGTGTGTGTGTGTGTGTGTGTGAGAGAGAGAGAGAGAGAGAGAGAGAGAGAGAGAGAGAGAGAACAGTCTTTTTCAGAACTGATTAGATTTTATTGATTTCACAAACGACACAAGCAGGGTGGAGAATAACAGAAACTTGCTTGTATTTCTCTAAAGTTAGTTATCAGCTTAAGCGCCTATAGCCCAAACTCTCTACCCATTACACAAAAGAATATTGATACGAAACATTAGAATTGCAAAAACTCTTTAATTTCTTGTCTTGGGCCTAAGTGCAGGCAGCATTGCGTGGTCTTAAATGTTGGCTGCATCTAGATTCACCTGGAAAATCGTTTAGAGAGCCTGGATGTCAACAGGTGGAACTGGGGTTGTCTTTTTAATTGTCTTCAAGACAGGCATTCAGGCTTTTTTAATTTTATAAACCTTATTATGAAAATTGCAAATAAATAAAAAACATCAAATATCAAACTTTACCAGACCCAAAGTCTATACAACTCAATTATGTCTGCGCATGTCTATGTACACGAGTGTAATTACCTGTGGAGGCCAGAGAGGGCGTCGGATTCCCTAGAGCTGGAGTTACTGACACGGGTGCTAGAAACTGAACTTGGCCAGAGGAAGAGAGGTCCTCTGCAAGAGCTGTACATGCTCTTAACCACTGAACCATCTTTCCAGCCCGATTGCTTTTATTTCTTAAAAAATAAAAAAAAAAAAGATTTTTTTCACTGTGCCTGTGTGTACGTGCATGCGTGCATGTGTGTGTGTGAGTATGTGCATGCATGGTGTGCATGTGTGTATGTGTGTGCGTGCACACATGAGCATATGCGTGCATGTGTATGTATGTGTCTGTGTGTATATGTGTGTGTGTATTTGTGTGCGTGTGGGCATGTGCGTATCAGTATGTGTGTGTGTTTGTGTGTGTATGCAGGAGCCTGAAGATTTCAGCGGGGTCTGAAATCTGGAACTGAAATCACAGGCAGTTGTGAGCCACCCCACGAGGGTGTTGAAAATAAACGCAGGTCCTCTGCAAGAGCAGTATGCCTTAGTAGCTGAGCCATCTCTCCAGCTTCATGGCTTCTATTTTTTGATAGTTTGTTGCTTGTGGTCTCCTTTATTACACTAGCAGTAATAATGTTGCACTTTAAGTGTAATTATTGTCATTGTCACCATGGTCTGGATTAACCAATTCAGAGGTGGGACCTCAGAGTTCTCTCTACTGCCTGGGGTTCAAGTGGACCTGGGGGGGGGAGGGGGGTCAGAGAGGGGCTGTGCAAGTCCTAACCTACCTGCCGGAGGCCCTCAGCCCTTAGATTTGTTTGCGGGGTAGAGAAGAAAGGCAGTCAGGTGTGGGAAGCAGCCAGGGGTACAGACGAGCCCAGAGCGGTTTGAGAAGATGAAGGCTGTTTGCACCCAGTCGGCCTAAACAATCAGACAAACTCCATACTTCAGAATAGAGGAAAGGCCGGATGCCCTTCCTTGACCTTCTGAAGTATGGGGCATGGTCGTGGCCATTCGCTGGTCTTCCTAGATGCAAAGAAGGCACCTTCCACAGCTGTGACCTCTGGTGCAGACCTCCACTGTCTCTGGAGGTGGGAGTGTCCCGTGACTTGTTCTCTTGAGAGAGGGCTAAGAAGGGGACCCAAGCAAAGGCTCTGAGAGTCTGTGTCTTTCTTGTCACTGAGAAGGGAAGTCTTAGGAACGGGGCTGTGGGAAGGCTTGCTCTGCTCCATGGAGAAGGAAAGTCTTAGGAACGGGGCTGTGGGAGGGCTCGCTCTGCTCCATGGTGGTGCAATCCCATGAGCTCATCAGGTTTTCCACAGCAAACCTCTGATGACATCTTACCAGAGCCGAGCCTTGCTGAACTCAGGAGAACTGTAGCCAGTTTCAGGCTGAATCACTCACAACATGCCCACTCTGGGCTTGGGATTTTCTGTAAATTCTCTCATTTTATCCTCATGAGAACCCCACATAGGAATCAGAGCTGTGCTCACTGCTTTAATCATGAAGAAAGCGAAGCACAGAGAGGTTGTACAATTTGACTAAAGTACACAGCTAATCAGGATCAGACCCATACTGTCTAGCTACAGGGTGCTAGCTCTTGGTTACTCTGGAATGGAAACGAGCATAGGGTTAGGAATGGATCATTTCTTCTCTGTCTTCCCATCCCATCCCTGTAGAATGAGACAAGGGGAGTCTTTTCCTAAACCCGAGAGGGCAGTGTTCTGGCCCCTCTCCTAAGGACACTCCCAAAGATGGAGAAGTTGACAAAGCCAAGGGCGCAGGTCCATCTGTATAGCTATTTTAAGCCATGCCTCGATTACCCAGATGTGTGATAGCGTGGATAGCTTCCCAGAGCCTCTTTCCTAGACTGCCACAGAAGCCCATGCCCTTAGCCCATGGAACACTGAAGACAGCTGTAAGTAGCGAGTCTACTCAGCCCTTCAAGAAGCAAATGAAAAGAGATGTGGGCAGACAGAGGGTGGGAAAACTTTGGACCTGTAACTGTGAGGAGCGAGCCTGTTTTCCCTACCCATTCCCTGTCTGATAGAAAAGCCGTGTAGGCTCAGTGAAGACCCTCAGAACACAGATGTGGTTCCAATGTCGGAGTCACTTGCTGTGGGAGTCCTCGTTGCCCTGTGCTGGGCTTCTCCAGGCTTCTCTAAGGAGCAAGTTGCATGTCTGAGAACTTTGAGAGTGGGGAAAACAGCCCCTCAGTCCTCCTCCTGGACCCATGTCCCCACAGGCTCACAGAGGCTAGACACTTCCCCAACACCTGGGTGGATCTGCTGCACCCGGATTCTGTGCCACCAGACCAAGGGTCATAGTTTCCTTCAATGTCTGGATTCTTTTTCTTGTTTTTTCTGGATTTTTTTTCTGAGACAGGGTTTCTCTGTGGCTTTGGAGCCTATCCTGGAACTAGCTCTTGTAGACCAGGCTGACCTCGAACTCACAGAGATCTGCCTGCCTCTGCCTCCCGAGTGCTGGGATTAAAGGGGTGCGCCACCACCGCCCTGCTTTCTTTCTTTTCTTTACTTTCCTTTTTTTCTTCTGGTTTTTTGAGACAGGGTTTTTCTTGTAACTTTGGAGCCTGTCCTGCAATTTGCTTGAAGACCAGGTTGGCCGCAAACTCACCTGTCTTTGAGTCCTGAGTGCTGGGATTAAGGGTGTGCGCTGCCACGGCCCAGCTAATGTCTGGATTCTTGACAGTTGCCTTTCTTGGAAGTCTCTCAAGTCCTTTCTTTCGAAGGACAGTGTATGGATTAGGCCCCAGGCTAAAGGGGTGAGAGGAAGACTGGGTCAACCTTGTGGCTCAATGGGAGACACTGTCCTCAGGTGGCCCTGGCTGTCTTTTTGTGGTACTTCTAAGCATGACTCCGTGTTTCCTTGCTGCAAGGCCAGGAGGCCTGTGGTCTGCGGAGGGACCCTGGCTTGTACCACTGTCTTCATTGCTGTTCTATTGTTGCATAGAGACATACCAAACAAGGCAACTTCTAGAAGGGAACATTTGGTTCGGAACTTGCTTACAGTTTCAGAGGGTGAGTCTGTGATCACAGGTCAAGAAGCATGGCAGCTGGCAGTCTGGCCTGGTGCTGGAGCAGTAACTGAGAGCTCACATTTGCTCCACGAGCAGCAGACAGAAAGAGAAACTGGCCTTGGTGTGGGCACCACTGACACACCTCCTCCAACAAGGCCACACCTCCTAATCCTCCCTAAACAGTCTATCAGCTGGGAAGCAAACATTCAAATATATGAGCCCATGGGGGGTCATTCTCATGTGAACTTCCACAGTTACTATCCCTGTGAAAAGGCCTTCGGGACCCTTACATCCCTGAGTTGTATAGATTTTTATTCTGAGGGACCTTTTTCTGGAAACTTCCTTTGAGAACCTTTAGTCAGGAAGGGTAATGGGCAACTGGACCCCCTTCGGCACGTTAGCAGCAAGAACTACACGTCTCTTATTCTCATGAGCTCTCTAGGCCACATTCCTAGCCCGCTGATGGCGAGGGTCTGCAGGGTAGGGAAGGGTGGCTGCTCCCCCAAGCTGTTTCTCCAGCTTGTGGAGCTCCACCCAAGGAACCCGATGGAGTCTGTAGGCGCCACTCCTGACTGCCAGCAGAGGGCAGCAGAGAAACAACCAGAGTATTTTCTTGCTTCTTTGATTTTTATTTTTTAGTTTTTTTTTTTTTTTTTTTTGGTTTTTTTTTCGAGATAGGGTTTCTCTGTGGCTTTGGAGCCTGTCCTGGAACTAGCTCAGTAGACCAGGCTGGTCTCGAACTCACAGAGATCCGCCTACCTCTGCCTCCCGAGTGCTGGGTAAAGAGAGTTTTTTTTTTTTTTTTTTTGGATTTTCAAGACAGGGTTTCTCCATAGCTTTTTGGTTCCTGTCCTGGAACTAGCTCTTGTAGACCAGGCTGGCCTCGAACTCACAGAGATCTGCCTGCCTCTGCCTCCCGAGTGCTGGGATTAAAGGCATGCGCCACCACAGCCCGTGATTTTTATTTTTTAATTAAAAAAAAAAAATTTCTGTGAAGTCACACGTCTTCTAGTTATAAAATATCTTCGCTGTTGTTGTTCAAATAGTCTTTTTGTAATGACGGCGCCCTTCAACCTAACAGTCAGCATAGTTTCCTGATTACTCGCTCACTCTGTGCCCCTGATCTGAGCGTGCTCAAGCAGGGCTCACGGTCACCGAGCTGTTGTCGGGACCGCTATTATCCCTAGCCTGCTCATAAGGAAGCTGAAGCACAGACAACAACACGCCTCAGGTCACTCGACTAGAAACTCATGAGCCTGGGATTTGAATTCCTGGGGTTGGAACCTCCACGAGTCATGTAAACAGGAGAGAAGATCTCCCTGGGGTTTGCAGAGTGCCTGCCTTCTGATTGGCAGGAGCTGCTGAGGCCCAGTTGGTCTTACTGGGTGGGAAGGTGAACCTCCTTTTTCTAGATAATTCTGAAATGTGGACTTTCGATATGGGAGTCCCATTTTTATGTGTGACCTGCAAGTCCACCAAGGATTAAACAAAATGCACTGGGGGCTGCAGCACTCGTCTGTGATCTGTTAGTAGATGCTGACGGCATCTTCTGTAGTTGTTCGATTATAGCCAGCACCCCTCAAGACAGTCCAAGTTGGCAGGAGCTTATTAGGTAGCAGAAGCTAGCCTAAAACTTCCAACTTTCAACTAAAACTCCTGGCCAACCTCTGCCCCAGCATCCAGAGTGCTGTGATTGGTGCGCCCACTGGCGTGGACCACCATCCTAGGCTATTTATCTCTTTATCTATTTATTTTTGTTTTTTTGAGACAGGGTTTCTCAGTAGCTACAGAGCCAGTCCTGGAACTCACTCTGTAGACCAGGCTGGCCTTGAACTCACAGAAATCCACCTGCCTCTGCCTCCCGAGTGCTGGGATTAAAGGCCTGCGCCACCACCGCTGCCCAGATCTTATTAAAGGCACTTCTTTTTGTCTTGTTTTCTGTCATCCTTGGATCCAGAAGATGTTTCCAGGAGTCTGGTTGTGCTGGGCCTCACTCCTGCTCCTGACCAGGCCCATCCAGCCTTGCCCTGTGGGCTGTGACTGCTTTGACAGAGAGGTATTCTGCTCAGATGAGCAGCTGGCCACCATTCCACCAGACATCCCCCCACACGTCACAAACATCGTCTTCGTGGAGACTGCCTTCACCACAGTGGGGACCAGGGCTTTCCACGGTAGCCGCAACCTGACCAAGGTGGTCTTCCTCAACACTCAGGTCCGTCACCTGGAGCCCGGTGCCTTTGGGGGACTGCCCAGCCTGGTGGACCTGGAGGTGACAGGCAGCCCCTTCTCCAGTCTCAGTGCCAACGTCTTTTCTAACCTGAGCTCATTGGGGAAGCTCACCTTGGACTTCGATAGGCTGGTGGCTCTGCCTGAAGACCTCTTTCACCACATGGACAACCTGGAGTCCCTTCAGCTTCAGGGAAACCAGCTTCAGACCCTGCCTGGGAGACTGTTCCAGCCTCTGCGATACCTGAGAACCCTCAACCTGGAGCAGAACCTTCTGAGCAAGCTCCCTAAGGGGCTGTTCCAGTCACTCAGCAGCCTGCAGATACTAAAGCTGAGTAACAACATGCTTTTCAGCCTCCCCGAGGGCTTGCTGGACAATCTGGGCAGCCTGCAGGAGCTCTTTCTGGACAGCAACGGCATCACGGAGCTGTCGCCACAGGCTTTCTCCCAGCTCCTCAGCCTGGAGAATCTGTGGCTGCAGCACAATGCTATCCGACAGCTGCCGGCCTCTGTCTTTGCCTCCCTCCGCAACCTGACCTATCTCAACCTGCAGGGCAACGCGCTGCGGGCTCTGCCTGCCACCCTCTTCACCCACAACCCAGGGCTGCTTCACCTGTCTCTGTCCTACAACCAGCTGGAGGCCATCGCTGAAGGTACCTTTGCCAACCTGTCCTGCCTTGTTTCCCTCACGCTTGCGCACAACGCCATCACACATCTTCCCGAGGATGTCTTCAGGGACCTCGAGCAGTTGGTCAGGCTCTCTTTGAATGACAACAACTTGACGGCCTTGCACCCGGCCCTCTTTCAGAACCTGTCCAGGCTTGAGCAGCTCAACTTGTCGAAGAACCAGCTGGCCATGCTCCCCGGGGGCATCTTTGACACCAACTACGACCTCTTCAACCTGGCCTTGTCCGGCAACCCCTGGCAGTGTGACTGCCACTTGGCCTACCTCACGAGCTGGCTCCGCCTCTACAATGACCGGATCCTCAACACCCGTACCTACTGCGCAGGCCCGGCCTACCTTAAGGGCCAGCTGGTGCCCAGCTTGAAGAAGGAGCAGCTGGTGTGTCCTGTCACCCTGGGCCACTTGGGCTTCCTGGCCCTGGGGCTGGATGATAGGGAGCCAGTGGGCAGTTGGGATGCGGCAGTGAAGGGGAGGGCAGCACGCAGCCAGTGCATTTATAGCAACCCTGAGGGCACCGTGGTCCTCTCCTGTGAGGAGGCCCAGTGTCGCTGGCTGAGCATCCAGCTGTCTTCCAGACAAGGCTCGGACACCCCAGCAATGGCTTACAACTCCAGTCAGGAGTGGGAGTTAAAATCAAGCTGTGGCTCCATGAGGGTCGTTGTGTCTATTGAGGCTCAAGCTGCTGGGCCCTAAGTGCAGCAAATAGACCCAGAAGCCTGAACAAGTGACTTCTTGAGGCAGGGGGAGCCGAATGTCTGAAGCTAACGTAAGGGACATGGCTGCATCTCCAGGGTAGGGAGGAGCAAGGCCTGCTTCACCTAGTGTCTCTTCGTCTTCCTCACCACACACTCGCCTGTGGCCTAACAAGATCATCCTCAATCCAACTTTGGAAGCCACACCATGGCCTAGAGCAGTGGCTCTCTACCTTCCTGACTCCGTGACCCTTCAATACAGTTCCTCACAATGTGGTGACCCCAAATCATAAAATTATTTTCATTGCTACTTCATAATTGTAATTTTGCTACTGTTATGAATCATAGATGTAAATATATTTTGAAGATAAGAGGTTTGTCAAAGGGGTCATGACCCACAGGTTGGGAACCACTGGTCTAGAGACTAAAACACCGCGGCCACAATATTTTCCTATTATTTAACCCCACCCTACTCCCTGATCTGAATTTTAGATTTGAGATATGTTCACCGCTTACTGTAGTTATACAAAGTAGAGGCTACATCCCTTTGATAGATGAAAAGCCACTTCTGTTCTCTCGATAGAGAGAGGAAAAGGACGTCAGAGGAGCTGAGCTGACTAAAAAAGGCTAGGGCAGGGGTGTGTGGGGAAACAGTATCATCCTGGCAACCTCTCAAGCTGCATCTAGGAGAAATCGAGGCGAGGGGCTGCCTTAGCCAGCAAAGCCCGGCTGCGTGGCTCTCAGGAGGGCAGTGTGGCTTTGCCCGTTCAGCACACAAGATGGTTGTTCCCTGAGGAAGGGGAGGAGAGGAGCTGGTAGTTGGGGGTAACTGCCTTGTGCCATGGCTTTCAGGGCATCTGACGTTGTGCTGCTTGGTCACTAAACGGCTCTCCTCTTCCTCTGGTTTCTAAGATATCTCCGCTATCCCATCTAGGGGTGTCCCTCAGCCAGCATTCAGGGCATAAGCTCCGCAGCACCAATGGCCTCACATCTTCATCTCAGGCTCTGCACTTGTCAGCTGCACACCGACCTCTATATGATCAACCAGAGAGCATCTAAACAGTGTCCCCACAACTCCCGATTCCCATAACCAGAGAGCATCTAAACAGTGTCCCCGCACCAACTCCCGATTCTCACTCAGCAGAATGGCAAGCCCAGATTAGGAGCTGGGAGTGTTCTCACACCTTTCCGTGCCCCATCCTTAGACCAGTGGATGGTTGGAGGCTGCTCATTTGTTTCCCGGCCACTCAGACCCGAAATAATCACACAGAAACTTAATTAATTGAAACACTGCTTGACCTATAAACTTAGGATTCTTATTAGCTAACTCTTATATATTAAATTAACCCATTTCTATTATTCTATGTATTGCTATGAGGGTTGTGGTTTACCGGTAAGGTTCTGGCATCTGTTTCTTTCAGCAGCTACATGGCATCTCCCTGACTCGGTCCTCTCTCTCTCTCTCTCTCTCTCTCTCTCTCTCTCTCTCTCTCTCTCTCTCAGCCTGGCTATATTCTGCCCTGCTATAGACTGAAACAGCTTCTTTATTAACCAATGTCCCAGCACACACTCTTTTCATCTTCCCTTTCTTCTCGCTCACATGCCCTCCCCCAGACTGTTACACAACCACTCACTTGGTTACAGGGCTGCAGAGTAGAAAGGTGGAGTAAGATATAAGATGCACTGTGGCTCCCCAGCTCCCAGCCCAGGAGGGAAATTAGACAGGAGTTTGGAAAGTAACCTCCAAACACAAAGAGGTCTGTGTGTGAAAGTGCCAAGGGCTTGGCGTTCAGGGGTGTTCTGGTTGAGTTTCTGTTGGGATGAAACATTGACCAAACTAACCCAGCCTGGGGGAGGAAAGGGTATTTGACTTATGAGTTCATATCATAGTTCACTGTTGCGGGAAGTCAGGGCAGGAGCTCAAGGCAGGAACTGAAGTGGACCAGTAGGGGAACACTGCTCACTGCTTGCTGTCAGACTATGTTCAGCTACCTTTCTTACACTTCACAGGGGTCACCTGCCCAGGGTGGTGCTGTGCACAGTGGCCTGTGTAGTGATATTTTGCTTGTGATCTAACAAATAAAGCTTTTCTGAAGATCAAAGGGCAGACCTAAGCCACTAGTTAACCATACAGGCCAGGCAGTGGTGGCGCACACCTTTAATTCCAGCCCTCAGGAGACAGAGGCAGACTGATCTCTGTGAGTTCAAGGCCACCCTGGGCTCAAGAGATTGAACCTGTCTAAAACAGAAACAGAACTCACACAAAGGTGATCCTGGCACTTAAGAATCACATGCCTTTGATCCCAGCACTAGGGAGGTGGAGACAGGAGTGATATGGCTGGGTGGAGAGAGGAATATAAGGTGGAAGGAGACAGGAGCTCAAGGCAGTCTGAGCATGTGAGTAGTCTGTCTGAGGTTTCCAGCAGTCAGTCTGAGGATTCGTGGCGACAGCAGTCAGTCTGAGGATTCGTGGAGACAGACTGGCCCCTTTGGTCTGAATAATAGTAGTGGTAGGAGCTCTCTAGTGACTGGCCACTCTGCTTCTCAGATCCTTCAGCTTCCACCCCTGATAGCTGACTCCGAGTTTTTGTTAGTAATCCCAATTAGAATTCGTGCTACAGGCCTGGGCCCTTCCCACGTCAATCATTAATCAAGAAAAAGCCCCACTGCTGGGTGTGGTGGTGCACACCTTTAATACATACATCCAAGAGGCAGAGGCAAGTAGATCTCTGTAAGTTCAAAGGCAACCTGGTCTACATAGAGAGTTCCAGAACAGCCAGAGCTACACAGTGAGATTCTGTCTGACCAATAATAATAAATAAATATAAATATGATGATGAAGTAATAATAATAAGGCCCGAAAGAGTTGCCTATAGACCAGTCTGATAGAGGCCTTTTCTCCACTGAGGTTTCCTTTCTAGTTGGCCTTGCTTGTTCAAGTCAGCAAAATTAACCCATATAGGAGGCCTGTGGATCCCTTGAGTAAGTCACAGGCTGAGCTGGGTGTTGGGGACATGAAGTGGGGGCAGGGCACTGGAGGGGGGAGAGTGGGTAATGAAGGCCAAAGCTTGGAGCCCAGAGGAACCTTGGGTCTCTGGGGTAAGATGTGGAAGAAAGGAGTCTGGGAACAGATCCTAGACCCTTGCAAAGCAGAAGCTCTCTTAACTGTTGAGCCATCTCTCCAGCCCCCTTTGAGGAATCTGTGTGTAGATGGAGTTTCTGTACCACCAGAAGCTCCCCAATAAACACACTGAGGCTTATATTAATTAGGAATGTTTGGCTAATAGCTCAGGCTTATTGCTAGCTAACTTTTACATTTTCAATTAACCCATATTTCTTATGCTTTTTCTCAGTATGGCATGCCCATCTTGCTTCTGTCTGCATCTGCTTGTGACTTTAGACTCTGCCCTTCTTCCTCCCAAAACTCTCATTTTGGCTCTCCCACCTAATCTTATCCTGTTCATCTATTGGCCAGTCAGCTTCCTTATGAAGCCAATCATAGCTACATATATTCACACAGTGTAAAGGAAAATTGCCCATCTGTGTTTGCTAAGGATTCTGCAGGCAGTTCTCACAGAGGCAGGACATGCTTCTGCCTGTGCTTCAAGCAGTTGGCCAAGAACAAGAAACTAGGAAAACAGTTTGAGCTGGTGCCTGGCTAGAAAAGAGAGCCAAAAGGGCAAGAATGTTACAGAAATCAGACCAGATTGATTTCAGCAACTTAACAGAGCATGCACAGATGGATTAAAAGTCCCAATGAGAAGTTACAGAAATGCAAGTGAAACTGTCATTGGTATGTCTCTGAGTCTGTCCCACAGAAGCTGAGCAGCTCAAACGTAGTGGTGTGATAGGGTCCTAGACCTTAGCACAACTGACTCCATGATGGAAGTGCCATTCAGGCTGTGAAACTCAACAGGTACACAGCACCATCAGCCAAAATGAGAGCAAAGGCCTAACCCATCAAAGTCCACCGTTCTGAGAAAGTCTCTAGTGTACTACCTTGCTTTTTGGCTTCTATAGTTCCATTTCTGGCTAACTGAAGTGTGTCAACCCAGGACACGGTTCTTGTGCTGAAAAGCTCACCCTGAAAACGTCTTGGAGCTACATTGAAGCCCAAATACCCAGTGTAGTTGCTGGCTGGCTAATAAAGACTTTCTACTGACTTAAACCTGTGTCTAAGCCCATCTCTCTGGTGACTGCCTCACAGCAGCGCAGCGGGGATGTAGGCCCAGGGGAACCGCAGAGCTGCCAGGGTATGCGGCCCTCCCCTTGGTGAGTCAAGTGGGTGAGTGTGGTGGGAGATGCAGAGGAAAAGCCTGGTTCTCCTCTGAAGACAGTGAGCTTGTGAACAAGGGCAGAGGCGAATGGAGGGGTAAGGTGCCTGCACTACACTAAGAACCAAAGCCTTCCCTCCATCTTGATGCTCAAACGGATTAATTTAAAATGATGGGAATCTGCTAACTGGCAGATTCGCCAAAGCAACAGATTCTTGGTTCCATATCTAAAGCCATTTGGTTAAGAGTGATCCTGGCTGGCAGTGGTGGCTCACAGTTTTAATCCCAGGACTCAAGAGAAAGAGGCAGATAGATCTTTGTGAGTTTGAGACCAGCCTGATCTTCAGAGCTAGCTCCAGGACAACCAGGGTCACACACACACACACACACACCAAAACAAAAAAAACAAACAAACAAAAAAAGCCCTCTGTCTCAAACAAACAAACAAAAACCAAACCAAACCAAAAAAAAAACAAAAAAGAGTAATCTGGACCACATCTTACAGGGGTGGATGGCTTGGCCTGGAAAAACTAAGGAAGCTTCTGCTACATTGGGCTGCTGACTCCCATTAGGTGGGAAGTATACCCCTGGGGATACATCAGCAGGGAACACGTTAGAGGAGCTGTAGGCTGTCCACCCATGGGACACCTGAGTTCCAGGTACAACCCAAAAAGTCATCTGCTCACTGTAGAGAGAAAGGAGAAAGGCACTCACACGCCTTGCAATTATAACTTTTGAAAAGCGGAACTTGGGCTGTGGGACTGGCCGGCTCAGCACGTAAAAGTATTTTTCTAGGTAAAACCGATGGCCTGGATTTGATCCCGGATCACAAGGTAGAAGGAGAGAACTGGCTGCCAAGAGCTGTCCACTGACCTTCGCAAACATGCCATAGTAGGTGCATACCCACACATCTGTATCCATGTGCGTCCACACGCGTGCGTGCGTGTGTGTGTGCACATACACAGAGCAATAAGACAATATTTTAAAAATTTATAAGCATAACTCTGGATTACATTAGAATA
Organism: Chionomys nivalis; assembly: GCF_950005125.1. Lineage (NCBI taxonomy): Eukaryota > Metazoa > Chordata > Mammalia > Rodentia > Cricetidae > Chionomys > Chionomys nivalis. Next base: position 64,293,307 of record NC_080088.1, read on the forward strand.
TAATAAGGCCTTGAGCCAAACGATGCTGCTGGGGAAAGAACACTGGTCAATAACCAGCTTACATCAAGGGAAGCGTGAGCAGGAGGCTTTCGGATTACTACTTGGTACCCAGGGGGTTCTCATGTCATATCTTCTTGTGGGGTGACTTGGCCTGATCCAACAGTTGAGGTTTTTTTCCTTAAAGATTTATGTTAGTTGTAATTATGTATATGTCTGAATATCTGTATAGAAGTACGGGAATATGCATGGAGAAGCCCTTGGAGGACAGACAGAAAAAGAGGGCTGGATCTGGAACTGGAGTTCAGGTGGTTGTGAATCCTCCCACCCCCCGCATGGGCCATAGGAACAGAACCCAGGTCTTCTGGAAGAACAGTACCTGCTCCATGCTCTTAACCATTGCCATACCCATAGACACCAAGAGTTGAGTTTTAGGTTTTGTTTAGTTTAGTTTAGTGTTTTTCATTCTGAGTTAGATATCAGTGTATCTTATCTATCTCCTGCTTCCAGAACATTTGACATTTGGCAAATTATGCCCTCTTGCTAGGTCTGTTTCTGCATCTATGCCACAAAAAGATTGACTGAACCCCAGAATCATCTAGGGATCTTTAGAAACAAAGAAATATGAGGGATTGGTGCTGCGGCTTGGTAGCATTTTGCTGGGCATGGTGATGTATACCAACAGTTCCGACTGCTCAGGGGCCTGAAGCAGGAGGATCACCTGGACCCAGGAACTGAAGTCTCATTTGGGCTATAATATAGGAGAACTCATCTCAAAAATAAAATAGGAAAGCCTAGTAAAAACCCAAGCTAAAGTGTCTGGGCCTCATCTTCTGAGATTCTGACTAAAATTATACTGGGAAGTGGCAGGGAATCTGATGTCAGCCTTCATAGATAGATAGATGATAGAGAGATGATAGATAGATTATATATAGATGATAGTTAGATGATAGATATATAGATAGATGATAGGGAGATGATAGATATATAGATAGATGATCTACAGATGATAGATAGTTAGATGATAGATGATAGATAGATAGATCATTCATTCCTCACGTTTCTTATCCACAGTGAGGGCTGAAAACAAGACTCAGCTTGTCTATTGACGGTGGTACCACTTGTTTCCTAAGCCACGGTTGTGCTGTGAATGCTGGCCTCATCCGACCTCCCCAGTACAACATACTGGAATGCACATGTTTGAGTGAATCAAGCCACAAACACCGTAGAAAAACGCACCTCATATAATCGCTTCCCCCCTGCCCATGTCATTGTAGAGCGATTCCTTCTGGCACACAGGACTCGTTTCCAGGTGGCTTTCAACACTGGAGGTCAGGGATTTCCTGCCAGCTGCCAGCCATGGAACTCTGGGCAGACCACTGTGTTCTGCCCCCCAGCCTCCTTACCAACCATTCAACACTTGACAAAGTACCAAGACAGTGGTGGAAGCTAAGTGTTTTTAAAGAGTGATTCTCATATTATTATTATTGCTCAGTCTTTTGACTTCTGTTTGGGTCAGTGACGGACCACTTACATAGGCTGTCTCATAAGTAATAGCAGCTGAAAACGTCTTATCTTCTAGTGACATGGTAACTGTTCAGACATCAGAGGACATTACTCACCGGCTTGTGGTGATCTACTGTAAACAAACCTACTCTGTTAACAGTCGTAAAAGTATAGCATACACAATTATAGACAGCATGCTATACCTGGCCATGGGAAGGCATGACGAATTTACTGGCTTACATGGTTGCTGTACGGCACTGTCATTGTTTCAGAGTGCATTCCTGCATGTATGAAAAACATTTGCTGAAGCTGGAGATGGAGCCTGCCTGTCTAGTATGTGTGAGGCCCTGGATGCTGTCTGCGGGAACCAAGAAAAAAAAGTGTTTACTGTACTGCAGCTTGCTGTTAGACTTCGGCATCCAAATACATCTCATGCTGTTCAGTGTCTCGATGGCATGAGACTACGGGGAGCGGCAAGCTGTACACTTGTGTTGGCGTCAGTGTAACCGATACCCTGACAGAATCTCTTAGCGTTATCAGAATGTGTTTCCTGTGTACACGACTGTACTTCTAGGGAAGCGGGTGTGGGAGGGGATGGGTTTGGACAAATGCCGGCCGGCCTAGCACAGCGCAAGTCCCACCGTGAATTATTTCACGAGTGTCAGCTCGCGAATGAGGACACATCTGGCCGTGACCCTGCAGATGTTAGGATCCTGGTCTCGACACGCCCCCTAGTGGTCCGTTGGAAGAACGGCTTTCCGTGGTGACTGTGACGCCTTCCTCCTGCCTGCAAAGGGGCAGGGCCGGGTCCTTTCCTCACCCACGCGCCCTGGAACGGAGATGGCAACGTGGGCGTTCCTCCTGGAGTCGCTGAGGCCGGTCTGGCACAAGGCTAACTTGTTACGCCCCTCCCACGATGTCCAAAGGTGCCGCCTGACACCGCTAGGGTGTTAATGCCGTCAACAGTCAGCACTGCCTACGGCTACTACTGAGTCTGTCTGCGAAGATTTCGCCCTAGTCTACCTTTAGGATTCCCGGACCGCCAGGGCAATCTGGAAAAACCGAATTTCATCTCTTTAGAATTATATTGGTTGTTCACTATTTTTGAAAATAATTTTCCCTTGGTGACATTTAGCCTGTATTTTAAAATCTTGATTTGGGTATAAACAGAGAGCCATTTCTTTTGCATGTCTCTTTATGTAGTATAAACAGGCACACCTGTACCAGGCCCATGGCGAGTAGAGTCTTATTCCCGGCATACATGTAGAAGGGCTGTTTCATTGTAAATTTCCAATTCAAGCTAGAACACTGTATTTCTAAGTTCTCTGGGGGGAGGGGGCCTGATTACTTCGCTGTGGCCTCGCTGTAAAAAGGGGTGCTTTCTCTGCCGGTAAGGCTATAAAACAGCCCCAAAGTAACATGAGGCCAAACACAGTGGTCCACACGACCTGTCTTTCCCAGGGTTTCCGCTTTGCGGTAGAGGCCCTCAGCGGGCCTGTGGCTTCCCTTCTCCCTATCACATTGAGAATGTACCCCACCTCCACATGAAGAGATAGGGCTTATATACAGGAAATACGTTTCAAGCTGCATTTGGAGAGAAAGATGGCTGGAGTACTGGGGCTCTTCAAGCAGCAGAATGGATAGGACGTGGTCTGAGCTCCTGCGTGAGTCTGCGCATGCGGGGACAGAGACTGAAAAGTCTCTCTGTGATCTTCATCCAGCTGGAGACCTGGGAAGGCTGGCAGTGTAATGGGGGTCAAGTCCAAAGGCTTGGACACCCCGGGAGCCCATGGAGGAGATGAGGTGGATGTCCCCCCTGAAGCAGAGATACAGAGAAACAGGGGTGAACTCTTCCTTCCCTGCTGTCTGCTCTCCTCAGGTTCAGATCCTCTGTGATGGTCTGATCACCCTGGGAGAACAATCAGCTTGACTGATTTCAAATGCTGCCCCTCCCTGTTCCCAAAGCCTGTGTGTTAGAGCAGCGGTTTCTCAACCTTCCTAATACTGTGACCCTTTAATACAGTTTCTCGTGTTGTGATGACCCAACCATTAAATTATTTCATTGAGACTTCATAACTGTAATTTTGCTACTATTATGAATCGTAATGTAAACATCTAATAAACAGAATGGTCTTAGGTGACCCCTGTGAGAAGGTCATTAAACCCCTACAACGGTTTCAATCCACAGGTTGAGAACCACTGTGCTAGAGGCTTAGTCCTTAGTTTGGCAATTTTGGGAGGTGACAGAATTGTTTAAAAAGTTGAACCTCAAGCCGGTAGCAGCCTACACCATTAATCCCAGCACTCTGGAGACAGAGGCAGGCCATACCTCTGTCCAGTTCTGTAGCCGTTTGTTAAGCTCAAATATTCTATAGTCGGTTTGGTTACCATATGGTGTATGCCTCCTGGGGAAGTAAAGAAGTGAGGTCAGGAGCAGAACCGTCCTATCTACCCCACTTCTGCTTAGATCCATGCAAAAGAAAGCTTCCCTACTGGCTGGAATCCACTTACCCTATCCCAGGCTCCAGGTATGTAGGAAGGTACATGGGAGTTGGGGTGTGTAAGGGGAGAGACGGGAGAATCAGGGTGGAAGACAGAAATTACTGGAGGAGGGGACCTTTCCAGGCAGGTTACCATCTAATGAGGGTTAGAAGTAGGAATGCAACTCACCCCACATCCCTATCCAGCATGGTGCCGGGATGAAAGGGAGGGAAGGCGTTGCCGTTCGGGGGGGGGGGGGGGCTCCTTCGGCGAGTACAGCTTGAATGACTAAGCTTCTTGGGAATTTCCCTGGTAGCCTGCTAGATCGTGTATATTAAGGTTAGTCTTCTGGAGTCTGGTGACTTAGAGGGGACTTTCATGCTACAAAGTGGCAACTTCAGTTACAGAGTAAAAGTTAGGGCAGGGCAGGCTGCACCACCCGGTGGAGAGAGTTTGCACTGCAGCGCATTCAATCTCCCTGGGAAACCTGCATCTCCTAGCATGCTGCCTGGGGTGGCATCCCACTCCACCTCCCCAAGCAGAGCTTCAGACAATGACTTAAGTACCATTTAATTGGGAGATGAAGCAGGACTGAGACAGGAGGAAGAAATCCAGCAGAAGATGTATCCTAAAGGCTACCATGCATCCTAAAAAGTAGCAAGAACACTTTCAGAGCAGCCTCTTTGGGAAAATGTGAGCCTCCACCCACCAGCACTGACCTGTAGCTCCTAATGCCTACAATTCCACAGAGGAATCAAACTAAGTGTGCAGGACCGGCCCCCAGTGCCTGTCGGGAAGGGCTGGGCTGGCAGCCTGTGTGGCAAACTGTACCCATGCTGAAAAGTAAGTGCTAAGTGTTGTGTCTCCTGGGGGCCAGACCTGGCATCCCAGAGTGCCTGCTCTTCAACAGCGATCTCACAGAGGTGTACTGTGGAGGTGTTGCTTCCGAAGGAGCGACTGACTGAAGGCTGCCTGTGAGGAGGCAGTTGGAGACGAGGAACTCCTGGTTCCAGCTTCTGGGAGCTGAAGTACAGCATTTTCCACCCACCATGCTTGGCCCGGGATTGTTCATCCAAGACATTTTCTGCTATGTTGGGAGTGCTAAGAGCCACTCGCTATTTTACAAACTGCTGGCGTCTTAGGTCAAGGTTTGCAGAGTCAAATGTTGAAGGGCTGATCCAGGTGCAGGTAATGCATTAAAGGGAGGGGATAGCTAGGCCCAATGGTAGAGGCCTACACTCCCAGTAACTGAGGAGAATGAGGCTAGATCAGAAGTTCAAGGCCAGCCTGGGCTACAGAGTACAAAATCAGCCTGGCCAACCTTGTGAGACATTGCCTCTAAATAAAAAGCAAAAGCGAATCAGAGGTTCTGTTCAGTGGTGGAGTACTTGTCTGCCATGCAGAAGGCCCGCAGTACAACAAAACAGACAAATACAATCTAAAGAAGGGATGATCTCAGAAGAATTTGGGATTTGGAATGGAGCAGGGAAAGTAGGGAACACAGGGATAGGCTGTGACAGGCGACCTCTCTGGTGAGCAGGGGACCTCTATGATGATCAAGAGACTTGTGTGGTGATCAAGGGACCTCTCTGGTGATCAGGGGACCCTCTCTAGTGATCAGAGGACTTCTCTGGTGATCAGTGTACCTCTCTGGTGATTAGGGGACCTCTATGGTGATCAAGGGATCTCTATGGTGATCAGGGAATCTCTAAAGTGATCACGGGACCTCTCTGGTGATCAGGGAACTTCTGAAATGCAAATTATTTGACATTGATCCTTCAAAAGAGTTGACTTCGTCAGGGACGAGAGGAATGTCCCTCTGGTTACAGAAGGCCAGTAAGTCACAGAAACTAGGAGAGAACTAGGAAGGGGTCCCTGATGTCTGGTGGAGCACGGACAGTGTCTAGCACAGTGGTTCCTCCATGCTGGGCACTGGGATTAGGACATTATGCCACTGTCTATGACTTCCAGGTGACCTCTACCCACTTGGAGAAGGATTGCTTTTAGGTACCAAGGGCTCTGATCTGGGCAACTTGGGTTTTCCATCTGACCTATGGCTTCAAGGAAGTCACTGCCTCTTTGAGCCTCTGTTTGACTCTGTGGGGCTCCACTTTCCTCTCCCCTTGTGACTCTGGTCAATACACTCCAGATGAGGTGCTGAGCGAGCATCTTGGCTGGCAGCCGGCTGGGCGTCTCTCACTCTTTACCTGGAAACAAATGATTGAGATCCTTCTGCAGGGCGGTTGATGCATGTGTAAGACAGTGCTTCATTCAGTGACAAACATACGAGCAGGGTGAAAGGAAGCAGGTTTTGGTTCACTGTTTCTGAGGTTTCGGTACATCAGCACTTGACTCCGTGACTCTGTCCTGAGGGAAAGCATCATGACAGAAGATGTGTGGAAAGAAAGATGTGGCCGCTCACAGCACGGCCTTTGAGGTAACAGAGCAAGAACTGGGTGAGGCCTGACATAAACCATAGCCTTTAAAGTCATGGTTCTGAGCACCCGCATCTTCCAGATAGCCCCATCTCCTGATTCTGCCACTTCCCAATAATACCATGACATGATGAATCTGTCCATTAATTAATGGATTAATCCATTGATTATGAAAGCCTTCAAGATCTGATTGCCTGGGCTGGAAAGATGGCTCAGTGGTTAAGAACACTGACTGTTTTTCCAGAGGTCCTGAGTTCAATTCCCAGCAACCACATGATGGCTCACAACCATCTATAGTGGGGTCCGATGCCCTCTTCTGGTGTGCAGGTGTACATGCAGAGAAAGCACTCATATGCATAAAATAAATAAATCTTTAAAATATCCAATCATCTTTCAATAACAGTGTCACCAGCTGAGGATCAGAACTCTAACACATGAGTATCTGGAGGTAGGTTTCCGAGAGAGTCTTCACATGAGAAAGGACAGGGTTGTTACTTTTCGATGGACATTTTGAGGGTGATTGAAGGATGAAAAGTGATTATAAAAAGCATCTGTTGGGGCTGGAGAAGGCTTAGGGATTAAGAGCATGTACTGCCCTTCTAGAGGACACAAGTTTGAGTCCCAGCATCCATATCAGCTGATGCACAAACACCCACAACTCCAGCTGCAGGGATAGCCAACACCTCTGACCTTTACAGGTACCAGGACTCATGTGCACATACGGCCTCTACGGGCACCTGCAGTCATGTGCACACACGGCCTCTACGGGCACCTGTAGTCATGTGCACATACTGCCTCTACGGGCACCTGCGCTCATGTGCACACACGGCCTCTATGGGCACCTGCAGTCGTGTGCACATACGGCCTCTACGGGCACCTGCGCTCATGTGCACATACGGCCTCTACGGGCACCTGCGCTCATGTGCACATACGGCCTCTACGGGCACCTGCGCTCATGTGCACACACGGCCTCTACGGGCACCTGCGCTCATGTGCACATACGGCCTCTACGGGCACCTGCGCTCATGTGCACATACGGCCTCTACGGGCACCTGCGCTCATGTGCACATACAGCCTCTACGGGCACCTGCAGTCATGTGCACACACGGCCTCTATGGCACCTGCGCTCATGTGCACATAGGCCTCTATGGCACCTGAGTTCATGTGCACATACGGCCTCTACAGGCACCTGCAGTCATGTGCACACACGGCCTCTATGGCACCTGCGCTCATGTGCACATACAGCCTCTACAGGCACCTGCAGTCATGTGCACACACGGCCTCTATGGCACCTGCGCTCATGTGCACATAGGCCTCTATGGCACCTGAGTTCATGTGCACATACGGCCTCTACGGGTACCTGCGCTCATGTGCACATATGGCCTCTATGGCACCTGTGCTCATGTGCACATACAACCTCTACGGGCACCCTCATGCATGTGTACATACCCAGACATATGGACACAATTTGAAGTGATTTTTAATTTTTTTTTTTTTTGAAAAAGTAACTGCCATGGCCCAGTCTAGAACAAGAGTGTAAACTTTTGAGTTTTCACACTTTGGCTTGCGCCCACCCATACTGAAAGGACCACAAAGAACAACCTGTCCATGTGGTCCAGGGAAGCAGCTGCTGTGCAGGACCACTGTGACTCAGCATCCACCCTGACCAGCCCAGCAGGGTGACTGCAGCTCTGCTTTGTGATGCCTGGCTTGGGAGGGACTATGTTCAGGCTGATGACAAAATGTCCCACTTGCCTCTGTCATTCAGGAAGTGTGCTGGCAAGGCACCAAACAGTGGGTTCCCAGCTTACCTGTTCTGGGCCCGGGAGGGGATGCTGCCTCCTGAAGAATGCTTGGGGCCCACTAGAACCGGGTCAGGTGGAAGCCTGAGTGCCAAGCAGTCAATTCAAGAGATTGATGGAAGAGGCGTGTGTCCCGGGGGAGGCTACGGCCTGCTGTAGTTCCCTTGTTCTTATTTACAGCCCACTCCTGGGCATCCATCACCCACTGACAGCTCACTATAAACCGAGGACTGGTGGCTGCACAGCCTGTGGCCTTCCTGCCCAGCCCTTAGCGGGGGTGAGTGATGCTAGCTAGCCTCAGAGACACAGGCAAGATGGAGACATGTAGAGGGAGGTTCCAGAACATGTCCTGACCCGTATGAGCTCATTATCCAAACATAAGGTGTATGCACTCATGCTTGCCTCCTAAATGTTTTATAGCCAGCATTTGTGAGACAGACATAGCATGTAACTTGATTCTTAGTTTAGTACAGGAGAAACAAGCACATTTAACCTAAGCAGTAGGGAACCCATGCAGTTATTTGAAGCTGGTTTGGGGAGAAGGCATCAAAGAGTCTTTGTCATCTAGGTTAGTTGGCTGCTGTTTTCTGTGTGTGTGTGTAAGAGTATGTATGTATTTGGCTGGGCAGTGGTGGCACTCGGGAGGCAGAGGCACTTGGATCTCTGTAAATTCAAGACCAGAGAGCCAGGGCTACACAGTGAAACCCTGTCTTAAAAAAACAATCCAACAAAAAAGTATGAATCTATGTGTATAAGAGTGTGTCTGCCTGTGTGTTTATATGTATATGTAAGAGAATGTGTGTGTGTATACATGTATGTGTATGGTATATGTCTGTGAATTTATGTGTGTGCTTGTGTATACATGTGTATATGAGTACATATGTATGTATTGTGTGCATATATGTGTGTATCTGTATGTGTATGCATGTGTGTGTGATTGTGTGTGTGTCTGTGTGTGAGAGAGAGAATATGTATTTGTGTTTTTCTTCATGCAGCAGGTGTTCTAGTGCACTGGTTCTCAACATGTGGGTTGCGATCCCCTTGGAGTCCTTGCATAGCTGATATTTACATCACAATTCATAACAGTAGCAAAATTACAGCTATGCACCAGCAACAAAAAACCACTACATGAGGAACTACACCAAAGGGTCGCAGCATTGGGGAGGCTGAGAGCCACTGTCCTAGTGAAATCCAGTGCAGTATGGCTACATGTGTATTTCCTGTGCTTAGTTAGCATGGAGGATGCGCAGTATTCCGGGTGCTAAGAGACAGAGAATGCCTACATGGTCACTCAATCCAAAGCATATCCCAGCGAGACCCGTGGCTAGTAGCAGCTGCCCCCATTGTGGCTGGAGTGTGTATGGGCCAGGATTTGGAGTCACTTTCTTTATTATTATTATTGTTGTTGTTGTTGTTTTGAGACATGGTTTCTCTGTATATCTTCAGCTGTCTTGGAACTCACACTGTAGACCAGACTGGCCTTGAATTCACAAAGATCCGCCTGCCTCTTCCTCCTGAGTGCTGGGATTAACGGTGTGTGCCACCACTGCCCGGTCGATATTTCCTTTATATATGACAGCAGGTCTTTGTACCTGTCTTGTCAGTGGAAAGGGTGCTGATCAAATGACAAGACACAGAAGAGCTGAGATCCACAAGTGCTCCTGGGAGGTTTGCTGTGACTGTAAATCTCTGCTTAGGGAGCCCTTGAGGTACAGTGTAGACCTGGTACTTGAACAGATGGTTTCCACGGGGGACAAACAAACCTCTACATACCCAGAAGACCTAGTGGTCCAGAGAACACATCCTCAACAAATGCTGCATTTGCTTTATAGCATCCTTCTTGTGTGGCCAGAGACGTAGCTCATAGTTCTGTCATCAGAGAGCTAACCTTTGACACGCCAGATTCCCTCTCTTTCCTAGTCCTCCCCCTGCCCCCGTAAACCTCTGTAGAATGTGTCTGGCCAGGGAAGGCAGCTGGTGCAATGACATCAGTCCCTAAGTGACCGAATGTAGCAGGAGGACTGTCACTGTCACCACCTGGTGACAAAGTGCTCTCACACTGAGCAGGAGGCAAGGAGCCCCCGGAGAATTGGTTCCACCCATTGCTGAGGGACAAACTGTCTTCAAATGTCATGATTTAAAATAGCAGTGCTCATTGAGGCTCTTGTGTTACTGTGGGTCACGGTGCAGAGAAGGCGCCAGGACAATCTGTCTGTGCCATTGGGTACAGCCTCTCCTTGTGGCTAGGACTCCCTCGTGCGTCCTCATGGTGAGAGGCAGAGAGGAGTGTTGTCCATCTGAAATCAGCTTCAGCTGTCACAGGCAGGACTTCTGACATCACCAGTCAGGACTCACCATCCCATCCAGACCCAGCAGATGTGGCACAGCCTCCACCTCTGGATCCAGAGCATCCTGCAGGCTGGATCAAGCACACGGGAAAGGCCAATTTGGAATATATAGCCAATTTTGTTAGGAGAACAGGGTGGGGGCACCCAGAAAGACTTTCGAAGGGGGCGGTGGTGCTTGGCTTGCATCTTGAGGCCTGGAAACATGAGATGTGAGAAGGGGAAGGAAAGATTCTGGGGGGCAGGGCAGCATCCACACAGGCCAGGATGCTGAAGAAGCAGGGGGAGTGAGCAGGCACAGGCAGTTTCCTGAGGTAGGAACTGTGTGCTGCAGGCGGAGGTGGGGATGCAGATGGGGGTCGGGAGCTTAACCAGGAAGTGTTCCTGGCCCACAGGCTGCCAGTGCCTCTGAGAACTAAAGGAAATGAGCTCTTAGATTTCTTCCATCTCAGGGCCACCGAGACGGCTCGGTAGGCACAAAAAGTGCTTGCTGTGCAAGTCCTGTGGCCTGAGTTTGATCCCTGGAAGTCACATAAAGGTGGAGTCTTCTGATCTCCACACATGTGCAGAGGCACAAACACTCCTATACACACATGTTACACACAGGCCTATCTCTTAGTCACATGTACTTCCATGTGGCATCTGTGTTGGTCCAGAACCCAGGCTTCCATGTTCCTCTAGGCACCACCCCTCAGCTCAATCACTTCCCTGAAGTCTGTGATGAGGCCACAGGCCCACACAGCAAAAAGACAAGGCCGAATGGCTGCCATTGGTGGCCCACCCGTTGCTCTGCCTTCTGAGTCAGTTCAAATACAAAGCGGTTGGTCTTGGAGGGAATGTCCAGAGAAGGGAGCAGCCTGCTAAAACTCACTGAACAGCAACCTTCCAGAACAGCAGTCGGCAGCAGAACTGTGGTATCTCTTCTGTGGGTGTCATAACTCCACGAAGCCTGCCAGCCTCAAATAAGTTCTTGGCCCATATGACTCACGCGGACGGTAGCATTGCCAAGCCTAGACTACACCTGGCACATGGGTATCCTGAGAACCTTGGTCTCACAAAGTACTCTGATGTGATTTTGATTCTGGAAATAGGGGAAGTGTGAACCCCAGTTTATGGGTGGGAACTGAGGTTCAAAGAGCATGGTTCATGTGTCCAAAGTCACACTGACTTGTCAGAACTGGGAAAGTATCCCAGGCCTCAGAGCATCTCCAGACCAGGCCTGTTTTTTTATCACACTATCCTTGTTATTGGAGTTGGAAGAGTTGGAGCCTAGACCCTCGGAGCCCCAACAAGCTGTTAGGCCACCTGCCCTCAATCCACCAATCCAAGAGATACCTAACGGTGAGAAACAGAGAAGAGAGGCTTATTCAATGTGGCTGCACTGGGGAAAGGAACACACAGCAAGGGACAGTAAGTCCAAATCCATCTTTAAGGGATACACCTGTAGTTTAGGTCAATAGAAAACAAGAGGTCCACATAGCTCAACAGACCTGGTCCAGGTGTGGTCCCATGCATCGTTATTTCAGCTCCGATCTCTCCCTCAAGATGATCTGAAAAGCTGTCAGAACTGGGTGAAATCTCTCCCCAGCATGACTCTCCTGGGGAAATCCCAGGTCCTCAGGCTCCATTGTCCCAATAATCCAGTAGTCAAAGGGTGGGGCACAGGTCTCACCGTTCATACCAGGACATTTACCTCCTCTCTCCCAGTCCTGAGGCCTGGCATGTCACTGAGCTGCCTGACACTGTTCTATGTGGTTTCCCCAAGAGACTCAGTTCCAGGACTAGGTGACTCCTGTGTGAATGATTGTTGTCTGTGCCAAGGAAGCATGCTCACAAAAGCAGGTGGTGGAGCAGAGCACGAGGGAGGAGGAGGAGCTAGCTCAAGGGAGAAGCATCTCCTGAATGACCTAAGCTCGGACCCGCCCACAGAACTGCTCTGGCTTTTGTTCCAGCCACTTGCTGCCATTTCCCACTGATCCTTCTGCAGATGGTGTCCGGAGCCTTCCTCCTGCTGCTCAACTCTAGGCTGCCTCAACATTCTGTTCAGCCCCTCTGTTTGAAATGCCAGCTTGACTCCTGCTGGATTGTGGCTGATATCACTTCCAGGGGACAGCACCAAGTCAGAGGGTAACAGTGGTGGGGTCTGTCTTCCTTCCGTTTCTCTGATAAAATGCTGATCAGAAGCGACATGGGAGTGGAAAGGGTTTATTCGGTGGAGGTCAGAAGAGGGGGTCTGATCTCCTGGCACTCTAATTACAGACAATATGAGCTGCCACGTGAGGGCTGAGAACTAAAGCTGGCTCGTCTACAAGAGTAACAAGTGCTCTTTGTAGGGGCCTCGGAGTCAGTTCAAGACACCCCAAGACCAAGTTCTCAGCACAAAGGAGATTTATTTGCCTCAGAGGAACAGAGGGCAGGGACAGAGACAACGACAGGAGATAGAGGACCAGGGAGAAGGGGAAGGAATAAAGGAGAGGGGGAAGGGGTGTTTGTCCCTGGATAGAGAGGAGACAGACATGGTCCATAGGCAAATGGCAGTTTATAAAGGTAAAAGGGGAAATCCTGTCTTAGGATGAAGTATTTAATTTTAACTGGGTATGTTAACTAGGGCAGCTAAAGGGAACTTTTGATTGCTGGACTTCAATATTTTGATAGCTGGTCCTTGGTAGTCAGCCTCAGGAGGAGAAAGTTGCCAGATAAGGGAATAGATGTTGGTGGCTAGGTTTAGAAATGTAATCTAGTGGTTTTTAACAATGCAGAGGGAATGGAGGAGAAAGATAAGGCCTGAAAAGGCCAAGTTTGCCATGCTCTAGCTGGCCTGAGTCCTTCACTTTTTTTTGGTTTTTCGAGACAGGGTTTCTCTGTGGTTTTGAAGCCTGTCCTGGAACTAGCTCTGTAGACCAGGCTGGTCTTGAACTCACAGAGATCCGCCTGCCTCTGCCTCCCAAGTGCTGGGATTAAAGGCATGCGCCACCACCGCCCGGCTGAGTCCTTCACTTTTAACTGCAGAGCCATCTCTCCAGCCCCCTCAGTTTTTTTTTTTTTCCCAGAACCACCTGCCTAGGAAAGACAAGCGGGCTGGGCCCTCCTACATCAACCACTGATTAAGAAAATGCTTCCACAGACATGCTCACAGGCCAGTCTGTTAGAGGCAGTTCATTAATTGAGGTTTCCTCTTCCAGGTGACTCCCCGGCTTCTGTCGGGTTGACAAGAACGAGCACAGAGCATACATAGTGTATAACTTGCCCAGTAAGTCAGAAGACAGCCATTCCATCCCTCCTCCAATGGTCTGACCCTTGTGACCGCCATCCAGAGGCTCCCCAGTGGACCACTTTCTCTCCCACTATCCCTGGGTCATTTTAAGGCCTCTATCCGATCAGTCCATGACTTAGATGAGACTTTAACTTCTGAACTTAGGCCCATTTCAGAGCTACCAGTCCCTATTTGATCCTGTGATGGCTGTTCTGGTGTCAACTTGACTACATCTGCAATCAACTAAAACTCAAAATGGTTGAGCACATCTGTGAGGGACTTTTGCTTAATCTTCTCTTCCTCCTCCTCCTCCTCCTCCTCCTCCTCCTCCTCCTCTTCTTCTTCTTCTTCTTCTTCTTCTTCTTCTTCTTCTCTTCCTCCTCCTCCTCCTCTTCCTCCTCCTCCTCTTCCTCCCTTCCTCCTTTTTCTTTCTTTGAGACAGAGTTTCTCTGCGTAGCTCTGGCAGGCAGTCATTGATGGACTAGCTCAGGGGTTTTCAATCTTCCTAATGCTGCAACCATTTAATACAGTTCCACATGTTGTGGTGACCCCTAACCATAAATTATTTTCATTGCTATTTCATAACTGTAATTTTGCTGCGGTTATGAGTTATAATGTAAATATGTGATACGCAGATGGTCTTGGGCAACCTCTGTGAAAAGGTTGCTTGAGCCCCCAAAGGGGTCATGTGAGAACCGCTGGACAAGTTGGACCACGGCCTGTTAGTCTTTCTAATAAATTTGCTTTATAGATGTGTGTGTGTGTGTGTGTGTGTGTGTGTGAGAGAGAGAGAGAGAGAGAGAGAGAGAGAGAGAGAGAGAGATTCATTCTATGAATTCTGCTACTCAAGAGAACCCTGACTAATACGGGTCCCAAGTTGCCCTCCAGTCCTGCACCATTATCTGAATTCCCTCCTCACACTGTGCACCCCAGATCCTGTCATCACTTTGACCATTTACTAACAGTCTGTTGCCCTCTGTACCTTTGTTCGTGCTGTTCCCTTTCCCTAGGTCCCCGCATCCTCCTCTTCTTCTAGATTACCTATTGATGTCGCCAGTCCCTCCTTCCTGCCTCCCCGAGAGTTCCTCTTACACGTGATTGGGGTTTCCCTGCCTGAACCCTCTTGTGCCCTGGTGTGGCTGGCCCCACACAGGAATTCAGTAAATATTTATTGACAGCAATGAAAGTATTTCTTGGAATTGGCTGGACCCCAGTTCCTTGGAGATGTGGCCATTACAGGATTTCTTCCTGTTTGAACAATCATCCAGGGTTAGGGGGCTAAACCAGGGCTGTGCATTTTGCCACATGCTCAGTCGTTCTGGTTAAAGCTTAACTTCCGTGTCTTTGTTTTCTGTAAAGCAGATGACAGGGCAGTGTAGCTGGGAACAATAAAGAGCGAGGCCCACAAGAAAACAAATACCTGCGCCATCTCGACTTAACATGAAAAATCGATCTTCTGGGAGCTGGTGAGATGGCTTTGCAGTTCAGAGCCCTTGCAGCTCTTGCAGAGGACCTGGGCTCAGTTTCTGGCTCAGATCTGCCTATGCTCCAGTTCCAGGGCACCAGATGCCTTCTGGCTTCTGCAGGTCCTACGTATGTATATGATGCAGCTACACACGTGCAGGGAAAACACACATATACTGAAAATACACATAATGTAATTAAATCTGAAAAAATAGATTATTTGCTCTAAGCTTTTTGGGGGAAAATGGAAATGAATATATAGAATATAGAATGCTGTAACTGGGCAAAGACCACGAGGAATGAGGAATATGTCAGTCACACATCCTACATGTCAGGTCCCAAAGACACTCAAGACAAATGGCTAACTGTGGTGCCTACTAGCAGATCAAAGCGGGTGCTGGCCCAGGCTCACTTGGTACCTGTGGCTCCCTCAGCTCTTCTCACCCCACCCTCTCCCTTAAGCCTCTCCAGCCCAGGAGCTTCCTTTTCCCCAGCTTCTCACTCCTATGTAATCCTGCTATTTTGGCAGTGCGCTATCTTGTTTCTCTCTCTCTCTCTCTCTCTCTCTCTCTCTCTCTCTCTCTCTCTCTCCTCTTTGTCCTGTCTCTCGGTCTCCTATGCTCTCTCTTCTATTCCTCCCCATCCCATTCTTCTCAAGCACAGGTCAGTCTTCTGGTCATGTTCAGGGTACTGCTTTCTCTCCCTGCACTGGACTCTTCCAGACGCCTCTGACTGTACTCGCCCTCCCCGGCTCTACCTTGGAGCAGTCCTCATTTCATTCCCAGCGGCCAGAGCTTGATACCATGCTGGCCTCTGAAAAGACTCAGTCTTCCTGAAGCTTCCACCACCTTCACAAGCGGCAGTGGAAAGTCGATGGCTTTCTATAGGATCCTGCATCAACTTCAAATTCAAGGCTGTCTCTCCAGAACCCTCCTCCCTCTTCAGCCTGTGCCATCTTAGTATGAGCCCTCCTTCTAGACAGACATCCTCCTTACAGCTGTTAAACAGTCTTGAAGTGAGGCTCCCTCACTCCTGGCCCTTTGGGGACTGGATAGGGGGTGACTAGGGCCATGTTGTAGTTTCAGTGAGAATGGTCCCCATATGCTCATATGTTTGAATGCTTAGTCACTAGGGTGTGGAACTCTTTGTGAAGGATTAGGGGGTGTGGACATGCAGTGGGTGTGGCTTTGTTGGAGGAGGTGTGGCCTTGCTGGTGTGTCACTGGCTTTGAGGTTTCAAAAGCCCACTCCAGGCCCATTCTCTCTCTCCCTCTTCCTACTGCTCGTAGATAAGGATGCAGAGCTCTCAGCTGGTCCTCTAGAGCCCTGTCCATCTGACTCCCATCATGATGGTCATAGACTAGTCCTCGAGAGCTCTAAGCAAATCTCCAGTTGAATGCTGTCTTTGATAAGAGTTGCCTTGGCCATGGTGTCTCTTCAAAGCAATAAAGCAGTAAGGTGGAGTGTTGTTCCCATCCAACAATTACTGTGCCCTCCCCGTACCCCCTGTAATAACTGTCACATCTCCAGAAAGCCTGCTCTGGTGTCCCTGGGCCATACAAGTGTTTCTTAAGTAGCTAGTTACCTGCTCATTTGTGGCCACTGAATTCTCCAGACATGTGAAGTTATTTCTCATGTATTCATATGTTTATTTGGCATCTTAAATGGACTCTAAACTATGGCCCAAACAGGACTAGTATATGTCTCTGTGTACCCCTGAGACTACCCACAAGAATAATGGCTGCCAGAAGTTCTTACATTGGCTCTTCGAGCCTAAACTTGCAGTCAGCATGGTCCAGAGCCATGGTCTCCTGTACGACCTTACTGGTCACTCAACACTTAGCCAAAAAAAAAAAAAAAAAAAAAATTGGACGCAACAATAAAAACGAAGGAAACTCACCATAAGCTGTAGCCAGAGCTGGCCACTCAGCACCCTTTGGGACCGGATGCTCAGTGCTACAGACTTGCTTCTGTTCCTAAGATAGCTTTTTTGCTCATCCCTGGTAGTTCAGAACAATCACAAGCAGGCGATGGCTGTGAGTCTAGGCAGGGAGGGTCAGAAGCTGACAAACTCTCCCAATCAGCCGCCATGGGCCACCTTGGGAACCGGCCTAACTTCCACTCTCCACGGCCATTTTCCTGTGACTCAGTTTGCTTCCTCAGCCCCTCCTATGAAACGGAGCGGAGACAAGACAGTGGTAGGTAGCCCTTGACAATTTACTGACTGACTGGTGGAGACAGATCAGAGCTCACAGGGGACGCTAGGTCGCCCTGGAACCCAGGTTCTGGGACATCCTTCCATCTTCTGGATCTCAGATTCTTCCACCCAACATGCAAGATAATTGAATCTGAGGATCTGGGAAGTCCTATCCCGGCGTCTGATCCGGGCACTCTTGGGGACAGCGGGAAGCACTCCGCAGCTCGGTGTGTGAGCTCTGACCAAACAGTGCTTAGAATAGCGCTTCTCGGCCGCGATTAGCATAGGACTCACCCGTATGTGTCAAAACAGATCGTGATTAAGCGGGTGGCAGGTAGTTTCTAAGCTTGAATTTCTAGAAAGTTTCCAGCCAGTGCTCTATCTCTGCCAGCCCCGTTAATATCCTGGAGAGTGAAAAGTTGATTCACGAGACCCAACCACAAACCTATGGCATCAGAAACTCTGGAGTGTCCACCCAGCAAACCATGCCTTATGGTCTGTCCCCCAGGTTGTTCAAATTCAAAACTGCAGCTCCAGGACAGCTGCTTGTGAATTTAGGTGCGGACTGAAATCTCCTGCAGAGAGTTTTTGAGACCCTGGTGCCTGAGTCCAGCTCCCATATTTAAATTTAATAAGCACGGACTGCCGATGAGGCGTCAGGATTTTAAAACACGCTCTAGGTAATCAAAATGTGCATGGAATGTACTGAAGGCGCAGGCTTCCAGGCACCTGGCTGCGAATCAGCCGTTCTCGGCCTGAAACGGCCGTGAGGGGGCGCTGTGGCGCCGTGGCGGGGGATGCTCCGGGCATCCGGCTGCTGCAGGTCCCGGCTGTACGAGCGGTGACTGCGCCTGTGGCGCGCGCCTCCGGGAGTGGCTCCTGGCCTAGCCTGCCCTGCGCCTGCATCTGCACCTAATTAATGCTGGCGGCTGCCTAGCCGCGCTTGACGTTAGTGATGTGCTGGTGCTGGGGGAAGCACAGGTTGCTTCCCTCCACCAGCGTTGCTCTCTGCCTCCTCCAGGACTATGGTTCACCTCTGGAGCTGCGCCCTGACACTTGCTGCCTGTCCCAACTTTACTCCGCTGGGTTCCTTGTCCCATTCTGAGACTCCCAGTAAGTTCCCCAAGTTAAGGGACCTGCTGGTCAGATGCAGAAGCCAGCTCCTGTCTTTCTCTCGTACGGTTTCTCTCTCTCCCTTCTGCCCTTAGCTGAGCTATGTGGGTCTTAATAATAAAGGCTTTCATACACCGGGTTTGCCTCTGGTTTTGTGACATATGAAGCAGGACCCTTTGTAAGGGACTTTCATTGTCTATGGGGGTGGGAGCTTGCGTCTGAGTTTTGATTTTTTTTTTCATACTCTATTTTTAGGGATGGAGCTTTATCCTGGAAAGGAGGGTCTCTTGTTTAGCTTCTTAGTGGCTGGAGACATCACCCCCATGGGGGCGGGGGTGGGGGAGGCTCCCAGCAGGCAGCTGGAGTGACCTTTATCATAACCACTTTATATTTCATCTCACCCACCTCCTTTGATAGTCTGCCTTCCCCGGTGTGAGGCCTCATCTGGAGACAAGCCACGTGGGTAAAAGAAACTTGCCCACCCCTGGTCTGGAGAATGCTCACTGCCCTGCCCTGCCGGCTTCCTCAGAGCCCACTTTTGAGGGGACAGAACAGGAGTGGCAATTGAAGAAGAGTCTGTGTGCTTCCTTCCTGACCCCTGCCTTCATTTCCAGGGCCTGGTTTCCTCCTGTGAGGCCCACCCCACCTGCTGGGAGTCAGGTCCTCATTCCCAGGCAGCTGACAGGCTACCTACCAGTCCAGTCCAGGGGAAACTGAGGCCAAAGAGATTTGAGGGAACTCCTCAGAGTCACACAAGAACTGATTCCTGGCAGAATCCTTTTCTATGGAATTGTTGAAGGCTCTCCCTAGGGCCAGTGGATACTTCCTGGTAGTGAGGGAGTGGTGGCGGGCAGAGGGGGTTCAGAGGGAACTGGTTTAATTTGAAGAACAGTTTTCCTTTTTAGACTCCAAATGAGCTCAGCCTGACCCCAGGGTGTCAGAGACTGGGCCTGGGCTACTGGCAGAAAACTGGCCTAAGGGCTCAGAGGAGGTGGTTTGTCAGGCATGGCGCATGTGTGTGTGTGTGTGTGTGTGTGTGTGTGAGGAGGTTGGTTACAGGGACAGGTGGACAGGGAATAGATACAGTATGTCAGAATGAGTCCTGCTCCCCCTAATATCGACCCTGAAATAAAGGCTCTCAGGTGGGACTAGGGGCTAGTCAGGAAAATTTGGGCAGCCACCAGTTGGGACGAGTTTCCCTGCTGGCTTGGCCATGTATTTGGCCAAAGCCCAGCTGGAAATCATGGCTTTGAAACAGCAGCTCAGGAGGACAGAGCTATGTGCTGGGTTTTGTTGGTTGCTGAGGGGAGATTAGGGGAGATGCTGGCTCAAGCTCATGGGACAATTAGCAGCCCGGTTGGAGCTTGGGTGCAGGCTCTGGACACAGAGCCAGGTGTCCCACCATTGTTCTTCCCTGTGGGTGGATGCCCTGACCCTGCCCTTTCCGTTCCGTCGGAGTGCGCCGTGTCTTGTTGAGACCGTGTAGACATTTTCAGTTGTGTCTTTCGGCTTCCAAATCGGTGTTTTGTTTGTTTGTTTTTTTCTTTGTTAGATCTCAGAGAAGAAAGACCCTGTAACCCCAGGCACCTATTCCAGGAACCCTGCCAGGAAATCATGGCTCCACTGTAGTCAGAGCGCCCACATTCTACGTCCTTCTGGGTGGAGGTGGAAAGAGTCCATGGAACCTACTCAAGCCTGACCGGGAGCCTCAAATCTAATTTGTAGTCCTCAGTCATGCCTGCGGGTCTTTGCCTGACGCTGTGGAGGGAGACGCTGGGTAGGTGGTATATCATCTGTTCACTCAGAGAAACAGCTCCGAGTGCAGGGATATCCAGTCTCTCGGCTAGCTGGTGCTTAAGCTCATGCAGTTCCTGGACTGGGGTTTCTGACCGTTCAGGTCTCTCTGGCCACCTGCAATAATGTCACTTCCTTGTTCAGGCAATTGTTTGAAGCAAATAGTCGATGGGGTAGACCCTGCTTCAGGCTCATGGGATTTAGCAGTGGCCGAGGCAGTCCGTCCCTTCCCTCATGGATTGCCTATTTAGATTGGGAGACCAATAACTAGTATGAAAAATACGTTAATTACACAACACAGTAGAAAGTAACAGTAATTTGAAAAATAAGGAACATTAGATATGGGCTAAGGAGGAAGAATGTTGATTGTAAATGCATGTATATATTTATGTATGTATCTATACAGGCATGTATGTATCTATACAGGCATGTATGTATTTGTGTATGTATCTATACAGGCATGTATGTATCTATACAGGCATGTATGCATTTATGTATGTATCTATACAGGCATGTATGTATCTATACAAGCATGTATGTATCTATACAGGCATATATTAAGTTTTTGAGACAGGGTGTATGTAGTGCCTGTTGATCTCAACCTCGGGATCCTCCTGCCTCAGTCTCCCCAGGGCAGGGCTTATAGGTACGCAGCACCATACCTGGCCTTTTGTAATTTTAAACATAGCAGTTGGGAGAGTTTTTACTCTACAAATGACATATGAGCCAAGACTTCAAAGAGATAAGCCCGTGGCTATATCTGAACTGGTTCTTGTGCCTGTTCCAACCTGCTTACGAGCACCTTGTGGAGAGGGCCCAGGAACCTGAACCTCCAAAGACCTTTATACAGGGCACTTGGCAATCCTCACTGCTCGCTTTGATTCTCATGCAGGCACAGAACTTTCTGCTCACAGCCCGGGAAGTACGTGCCCAGGTGTGACTTGAGGGGTCCAGTCTCAGACGAAGCTAACTCCAAAGGGGCAACAACAGCACTTCTCACTGTCACGTGATAATTAGCTTCTGAGCACACATTTCTGACGCCTATGACAAATCTGGAGAGGTCTAGTGGGGACCAGAAGGATGAAGCTGCAGGTGGAGGTTTTCAGAGCAGCCAGGGTATCACAGAGAGAGCGTGGCTTAGATGTGGGCTTCAGTCCAGGAACCACGGCGAACCCGGCAAGTCATTTGTTTGAAGGCTTCTCACCTTCTAAGTCTGGGCCCGAGAAATGGCAACAGCACCCCTTCTCACCTCCCGGGGCTATGGCCACCAGCCAGTCTGTTTGTCTACCCACCCCGTCCACCATTGCTACCACCACCGATCCGCATTACATTAGCATCGGTTTCTTTCCGTGTGCCCCATGCCAGGATCAACAGAATTCCAAACCCAATAAAATAATTTGGATCAGGGCTGGGACTTTATGGTAAAGCAACCCAACATGAAAAAAACACTAGAGAAATGGGGAGCAATTAACTGGAAAACAGAAACCTTGAATCTTGGAATCTCTGTCTGGCTGGGTCCAAGGGGTTGTGCCACTTGCTTTTCTGGGAGAGTCAGACAAGTAAGTGTCTTGTAACTCAGTTGCGGTGAAGGCTGCTCTAACAGCAGCCCAGATTTCCCCCCAGTGGCAGGGAGCCCTGCCTCAGTACCCAGCCCTATTAACTCTTGGCTTCCCAGTTGCTGGCTTGAGCCAAAAACATGCTCTGCTGTTTGAAGTGATTATTGGAAAAGCAGATCTGCTCTTGGCTGCAGCTCTGAGCAGTTCCTTGTGTGGGGTGCTCCCCAGGGCTGTAATGAACACAAGAAAGCATTCCCTGCTTTTGGCATTCTTGCTTTTATCTCCAAGTCACATTTTTTTTTTAAATCGTAGTTAAAGAAAGTAAGGGAAAGGGGCCAACATGGTTCATGCAGCCCCTCGTACCAGAGCGCCCAACACAGCGGTTCCAGAGACAAGGCTTCAGAGGATTAGCGGGGAATTAGAACCACACCATGTGTCGGGGCTGTGGCCAGGCTTCCGTGAGCTTTGCAGCCCGACCTGGAGGGGTTGGGGAGACTGCACGGTAGTGCCATCTGGGCTGCACACAGCAAGAGTTCTCAGGGTTCCCATGGGCTATTCCTCCACTCCACTGGGTGTGGATTTTCTCAAGGTCTCAGAAGTTCAAAGCTTTCCTGGCTGCTTAACCTAGGATCTGGCTGGCCCCACCCCACTGGGCTACTGGAGAACCTACTGCCCGGAGGCTTGTTTTCCACACTGAGTGGGAAATAATGGTTGTCCCCCTTCTCCTGCTCTTCTACAGGATTCTGGAAACAGTAGGGTCTAATGATGGTTGCCAGCTCTCTCTCACCTTCAAAAGGATGGGACTCACCCGCTCTTAGAGCTCTGAGAGCCTTTCAAGGGTCAAAAGGAAGCTGAAACACCTAGTTGTGTTTCTATTTGTTTTCCAGTGTGAGGAGTCAAGCTCAGAACTTCACGCTAAGTAGGCACTCTGCTACTGAGTGCCGCCTCTGGAAGATAGAGTCAAAAATGTATCCCAACTGGCACCTTTATTTCCAGCACTGGGAGGCAGTGATGGGAGGATAGATCTCTGTGAGTTTCAAGGCTTAGTCTACTGAGAGTTCCAGGACAGCTGGGTTATGTAGAAAGACCCTGTCTCAAAAAAGGTAAATAAATAAATAAAAATAAAAAATAAAAACAAACAAACAAAAACAAAGCAACAAACAAACAAAAACCCTTTCCTTTCACAAAATAAAACCAAAAAAAGTTTAACATCCCAGGGAAGGAAGAGTCTGTCTACACCTAAATTCTACTGTCTTCAGCCCTGCGGCCCGTGTGTAAATTACTGTGGTGTCATTAGCTTGTGTCCCACTCTGACCCTTGCTCTTCTCAGGAATGTTGGCTGATGGGATGCCCTCAGTATTTCTGCACGTGACTTCTCAGGTTGCAGCCCCCCCCGCCCCCGTGTTTATCCCTGTTTTAAGTAGAGCTCATTGACACTGTGTTTTAAAACAGAGAACAGGCCTGGGAATAAAGCTCAGTGGGCAGAGTGTTTGCTTTGCGTGTGTGGAGCTCAGGGTTCAGTTTCCAGCACTTCCTAAACCCGGAGTGGCAGAGGCAGGAGGATCAGGAGTCTTCACACTCTGCTCCTGAATGAGCTGAAGGCCAGCCTGAGCTACGTGATCCCTGATCTACTAAACTGAGGGAGTCGGAGGAGACATTGAGTAGCTCACGGCAAACAGTGAGGCTACTGAAATAGTTCTTCTTCTCAGACTCCGGGGAAACGGTGGGAAGCAAATATGCAGAATAAATTTTTAGAAATATTTTACTGCAGCTGGAAGTGGTGGTCCACGCCTTTAATCCCAATACTTGGGAGACAGAGGCAGGTGGATCTCTGTGAGTTCAAGGCCATCCTGGTCTACAGAGCGAGTTTCCAGGACTGCTGTCATCACTGGGGCTGCACAAATGCATCCCATGCTTCAGGGCACTTTGGGTCGGATCTGGGGCAAAAGAGAAGCTTGACAAGCTGCGGAATGGACACGGGTCGGCATGTACCAGAGGTGGCTAGCTGCGTCGCAGAGCTATGCTCATCCCCAGCATAATGTGACTTGGCTTGCTGAATCAGCGGATACTTAAGTGTTGGTACATGCTTGCAACACAAACCGTCTCCCCTTTCTCCCTCCCCAGTCCTGACTCACAGCCCAGCACTGAGCCGAAAAGCCTCAGCAGCCTTAAATCAGCTCTGGTTGAGTTTGAGAGCCAGCCAAAAACACAAGGTGTTTCAAAGTCCAAAGATGATCACCTGTTCAGAAGCACAGGATAGTTTTTGAATGCATGGGACTGAGCCTGGGGCAAGGTGTAGACTCTACTACCTGAACACAGCCAGGCTACTGGACAGAATCCAGGGGAGGCTTTGGCTTCACTCTGTGTATTCTCAGCTGGATGGCTCTGTATATTAATCCTGTATATTCCTAGCTAGAGCGCCCTGAGCTGAGCTCTGCCGGCCCAGGCCCTCTGCCCATCATGATATTCCCTCTTTATTCCCTCTTTGGGAGACTCTAGCTTTAGAACTCAATTGAATAGATTTGTCAAGGTCCTGGGAGGCCTTGGAATGACGAGCAGGCTCCCTATCTGAGCAAGTAGGAGAATCCACACCTTCTCCATCACGTGTGTAGTTGTGAGACAATGCGATCTCAGTGCAATGGGAACATTCTAGGAAATGAAAGTAACTTCGGGAATTCTGCCTTTCCTAGACTGTGGCTTTTCTGCTCTGCGCAGGGGTATTTTTCTCTGTGTACTGTGACTGTAACTGTTACTGACATTTGGAGTGTAGCTTGACTTGGTGTAAATGATATAAACATTTGCTTGCCACAGTGTCCCTATGAATTTCGAGAATGGGACCTTCGTCTCTGGGTGGAAAGTGTCTTTCATAGCTGGGAGGACTAAGCCTGGAAGAGTGGGTGCTCACTGGAGTCAAGGGTGTCTTACCCCTGCATTCACTTCTTGCCTTCGTGTGGACCACATTTCCTGAAAGAGCTCCCGTACTCTCTGCTTGCTCCCAAGTTCTCATTAAAAGAGAGCAGAGATGCCACTCAGGGCAAATTTCCCCAGCTGTAGCGAGGACAGCAACTCAAGATCTGTACATGCAGACACCTGTCAGTAACAATGCAGGCAGGGCCTTGGTCTGGCGTGGAGTCTCGGCCATTTCCCCAGCCTTTCAGCACTTGGGAGAAGCATGATTGAGAAGTCCACCCATGCCAACACAGTAAATAACAGAGGTACTTTTGCAAAGCAACTGTTTTTCCCCCCATTTCCTACATCAGACATTTCAGGGTTGTTCCCGGACCAGCATCACCTGGAACTTTCTAGAAGTCCGCAGAAGCTTGGGTGGTTTGAGTTCCTCGGCAGCATTTGTGGTGCCGCTCACTGTGGTTTGAAGCTACTGAGGACAAAGGCTGGCTTTGGCAGTATTCTAGGCTGGAGAAGCCACGCCAGGAGCTCTGAAAGGGCAGGGGATGGCGATTCACAGTTTGAAAAACTCCCTCCTCTCTTGGAGAGCCATGGCTCTGGAACCAGCCTTTACATCAGAGAATAGCCTCCCAACACTCTGTATTTTGATGGCTTCTTTTTGAAAAGCTTTGGAAATTTTATTCCAGTGTTGGAGTGGCTTGTGTTTGGCCTGGAACTCTCCCTCAGGGCTGCTACACAAAAACTTTTTTTTTTCTTTTTTATGGGAGGGTACCGTGGACCATTGGATGCTTGAGTTAGGAGACCCTGGGTGTCAGGCACCAGCAAGCATGTGCTTGCAACATTTTGCTTCAGGTACTTTTAAACAGCTGTCAGGAACCTCTTCTAGCCTCCAGCAGGGAAAACCTACACCCTAAAGTACCTGAAGTGTTCGGAGATGCTGACCATAGTGGGTGTTTTAGCTGGGAGGCACCCAGGACCTGAGGAGGTGGTTTGTGTATGAACGTAGGGAGTGTCCCCTTGCCCACCCATCTCCACTATCAGCAGGTGCTCCCTCCACCCCTTCCTTCCCAACCCCGCGGGGAGGAGATAGGCTTCTTAGAAACCGCTTTCCTATCACAGTGGGCAGTGTTTATCTCAGCTTCTCCGAGTGACAGGTTCCACCTCTTCCAAGGCTAGTGTTTCCCTTGTGGCCACCGCGGCAGGAAGCAGGTGGCAGGGAGTGGACCTCATAGGCACATCCCTGAGCGGGTCGCTGGGTACGCCACCAACTGTGGTGGGGGCTGATGTGGCTGATGCCCCTGAGAGGGTCTGAGCCACTGAGAGACAGGAACAGACTATGTGCTCTGATTGGCAGATCCTCACGGCAGACCAGGGTGGGGGCATTGGGACTGCCACCTGGGAACTGAAGGGCTGGAAGGATCCAGCTCTGCCACTCACTCTGAGATGATGACGCCAGCCCTGCAGGAACCTGGCTGGGGAAAGAAAGCTGAGTTGTCTAGAGCGGCATCTGGTATAGAATAGGTTCTCAGTAAGGATGTACAGACTTAGTAAGTAGGTTTGCCACCAACCTTTCTCCCTCAGACTCCCCTTAGCCTGATAAGGACATAAAAGCCTGTTCCAGCTGGATATGATGGATAGTGCTTACCTGTAACCCCAGCACTTGAGAAACTGAGGCAGGAGGATGTCCTATTCCAGGTCAGTCTGGACTACACAGGACTCTTTATAAAAAAAAAAAAAAACACAAAACAAACAAACAAAAGCCAATCAGCAAGTAACAAACAAGAGTCTATACACAATCAACTGATTAGTAGAAAAAAATAAAGACTGGAGAGATGGTTTAGAGGTTAAGAGCACTCACTGACTGCTCTTCCAGAGGTCCTGAGTTCAATTCCCAGCAACAACATGGTGGCTCACATCCATCTATAGTGGGATCTGATGCCCTCTTCTGGCATAAAGGCATACATGCAGATAGAGCACTCGTATACACAAAATAAATAAATAAATCCTTTAAAATAAATAAGTAAATAAATACTAAAAATAAAGACTTGTACCTGGCCATGGTGGGTACCTGCTTTTCTGGTACCCTGGGACCAAAAAGAAAACTACAAGGATAACTAACTGTCTACAGATGTGGCCAAGGAGAAGCTCAGAGTGACTGATGAAATTAGTGTCCACTACCAGGAACCCCAGAACAGTTGGGGTGCATGTGTATGCACTCGGGAATGGGGAACAGGGTGGGGCTTACTACCCTACCCTCCCAGACCTCTCACTGGCTTTCCTGGTGGAGGTGGAAAGGGTGACTCGCTCAGATTTTTGCTGACATTTAGGGCAACTGCTTCTCTATCCTTTCTCTCTCTCTCTCTCTCTCTCTCTCTCTCTCTCTCTCTCTCTCTCTCTGCTATACTGTTTATATGTATATGCACATGTGTGTGTGTGTGGAGGCCAGGGGTCAACTTTGGGTGTCTCCCTTGTTCACGGCCCACATTGTTGTTGTTATTGGAGATTCAGGTCTGGTCATTTCTTTGCTCCTCTTAAAGATTTATTTTTGACTGGATTCAGACTTTGAAGTAGAAGCGCTCAGCGAGCGCAGCCTGTCTCTTAGCAGTTTCCTCTTGGCATTTTATCTGGCGTCCTTCGTTCTCTTGGCCCAGAGTTTAGCATGCTCTGCAGCCCCCTCCTTGTTTCTCCCAGTGGGTGGTTTCTTCAGAGCAATGTGTCTGAGTTTGTGCTTCAGGACAGGTGGAGAAACAGCACGCTGAATCCTGAGTACTTTGCTCTGAGCTTCCAAGCTTCTTTGTTTAAGGGGCTTTCTGATAGCACATTGGTAGATACCATCTTCTCTAGAGAGACTCAAAAGCTTTCGGATTTGGCTAGCTCTTTTGGGCCCCACCGGCACAGTAGTGTCTGTCAGTCCAGGAATATGCCCTTCTGTGTCTCTCTCTCTCTCTCTCTCTCTCTCTCTCTCTCTCTCTCTCTCTCTTTCTCTCTCTCTCGTTGAGAACATTCAGACTGGCTTCCACAACGCATCCACAAACAGCCTTGAATTTCTTCTCTCTAGTTTCTTCCAGCTGGTCTACAACAAGATTGTCCCTTATGCAGCAGCAGGCACACTCTGCCCTGGGCAAAGGCACCTTGCTTCATGGGGAAACATCATCTGTCCTTCCCATCACTGATTCAGACCATATAACCCTTCCACTCTTCAGCTGGAGAGCATCAGCAGCTAAGGTGTGTGGCCATGGCTTCTCATGGACCAGCGGGTTTCAACTTGTGGGTTGTGACCACCTAAGAACACAGATATTTACATTACAATTTGTAACTGTAGCAAAATTACAGTTATGAGGTAGCAACAAAAATAATTTTATGGTTGGGGGTCACCACATCGAGAGGAACTGTCTTAAAGGGTCATAGCCTTAGGAAGGTTGAGAACCGCTGTCATAGACAGTATGAAGCTTGTGTTCATCGTCCACTTTGGAGAACTTGACAGTGGTGGCTGGGAAGGAGACATTTAACTTCCTCTTTACAGAGCTGACAACCTAGAAGGCGCCACCAAAAAAAAAAAAAAAAAAAAAAAAAAAAAGCATTTTAAAATGCAGGGCCCCTCTTACTGAACCGAGAGCACACAGATTTGGCTAAAGTAGCTAGCCAGTGAGTGTCCATGACTCTCTCAGCTCTCTGGGCCAGCCCTGGGGTTACAGGCTTGCACCATCACTCCTGTCTTTTTTTTTTCTTATGTGGATGCCGAGGATCTAAACTAAGATCCTCATGCTCGCTTAGCATACTTTGCTAACTGAGCCACCTTCCTAGCCTCTCTGGCACCTTCCTTTTAAACCAGAAGTTCATTCAAAAGTGAGGGCCACCAATCAGAGCTATAGGAGGAGATGGTAGTGGCTTGACTCAAGGCGTGACAGACTGTGGGTCTGTGATTGCAGCCAGTTGTAGTGTGGCAGGGAGCTAGCTACATGTCCTCGGATAAAGGTATCTTGGAGGACCCTTCCCTCCACAGCTCTGCCTTGGACTAGAAGATTCCAGATGTTTCAAACTGTTAGTCGTAGCATAGGATATTAGTGTTATGATGAAATGGCATTCCCTGGGCCTTGACTCACCGATGGGGTTGTAATAGAGCCCATAAAAAAATACGTGTTTTTCAAACTTTCATTTCCCCCTAGAGATACTGACATTGGTGGGGTTAGCAACAACTACGACGGCATGTGAGTGACTGGGAACAAGAACAAGAGCCTTGGATGCATGCAGATGTGACATGCTACATTGAGCTTGAATCAGACACAGCTGGACACTTGACAAGGAGGTCTGAGCTCACCCCTCCTAAGCTAAGCTCACTGGAAGGCAGGGAAGAGAACGGCTGGAGGTCCAGGGAAGCCCTAGATGGGACAGCTGTGTATCTACTTGGGTCAGGATAGCAGTGGGCTCTGTCTGGGGGACTGTTTAGGACATCGACTAACTAGCTTCAGGTCCCCTGACAATTTCCCCATCACCTAACAAGTATCCCTTGAATGCCCAATGCCTGGCCAGTCCCAGAGGACAAGTCTCTTACCCTCATGAGTTTACAGTACAACCAGACCAACAGGAGTTGTGTCCTATGGAGGAGACAACATGCTATGTGTTTCACTGTGGGGAGATGGTCATGAAACATCATGCCCACCTTTCTTTGGGCTAATATCCTGCCTCTGCCTCTCCTGACACCATGGGCCAGCTTTCTATGCTGTCTAAGGCTAGCCCTCTGCTGCACCTCCATTCTTTGTTCCCTAATTGCTTAAGGATGCCTCTCTCCCTTTCCCATCCCATAGTAGACCACCAGCCTCTCTCTGTCTCCCAGGCCTCTCTAGCCCACAACCACACCACCAGCCTCTCCCTGTCTACTGGGCTTCTGTAGCTCACAACCAAACCACCAGCCTCTTCCTATCTCCCGGGCCTCTCTAGAACACGGCTACACCACCAGCCTTTCCCTGTCTACTGGGCTTCTCTAGCCCACAACTACACCACCAGCCTCTCCCTGTCTACTGGGCTTCTCTAGCCCACGACCACACCACCAGCTTCTCCCTGTCTCCTGGGCCTCTCTAGCACACGGCTACACCACCAGCCTCTCCCTGTCTCCTGAGCCTCTCTAGCACACAACCGCACCACCAGACTCCCATCCGCTGATCTCCCTCCTCTCGCCCTTGCTGTCCTCTTCAAACAGCTCAGTGCTTGTCACCTCCAAAGCCTCACCTCTCATTGTCCTTGAATACACCCCAGTCAGACTGTCTTTATTTGTCTAATTCAGTGTGCATTTCTTGGTTTCCACCTTGCTTGGCTCCTTAACACTATGGAGTTAGAGGTCCAAGATCACTCATAATCAAGATGAGCTCTGGAGAGCAGCTCAGGAGCCAGGGAGCTGATTTATGCACAGCTGGTGGGTGTGTGGTTTACCTTCACGTCCAGAACAGAAACCTTACAGACTTTAAAAATAAAGGTACTGTGTCTCCTAACAGTGTTTGAAAGTCATCAAGAGTCTGCAAATGGTCTCTTCTAATTTGTGTCTTTTGTGTTCTATTTTTCTGTAAACCTATTTTGTAACCTAGGTAAGTGACAGAATCTTCTCTTTGTATTTTTTCAGGAGCACTTTGTAATCCCTATTTAGGTAAAACTTTCTTTGCTTCTTCAAACATTTTTTCTATAGTATCTGCATTTGAGTCAGATAACAAAATGTCATCCGTGTAATGGTAAATTATAGACTTAGGAAATTGCTTGCATATTATTTCCAATTGTTGACTTGCAAAGTATTGACACAGGGTGGGGCTACTGAGCATTTCCTGTGGGAGGAAGGTCCTCTGGCATCTCCTAGTAGGCACTGTGAGAGCACATTTTTCTCTATCCTTTTCTTGTAGAGGTATAGTGAAAAAACAATCCTTTAAATCAATAACTATAAGTGACTATCCTTTTGGTAATAGAGAAGGCAGAGAAATTCCAAATTGTAGAGGGCCCATAGGTTGAATTACGTTGTTGACAGCTCTTAGATCTGTCACCATTCTCCATTTTCCAGATTTCTTTTTTAACAACAAATACAGGAGAATTCCAAGGGCTGGTTGAGCCTTTGACATGGTGAGCATCTAGTTGCTCCAGTACCAGCTGTTCTAAAGCTTGCAGTTTGTCTTCTATTAAAGGCCATTGTTTAACCCATATGGGTTTCTCAGTTAACCAGTTATTTTAAAGGCAAGGCCGTTAGTACCTCTGAAGGTTTGCTAGTTGCTTTGTGTTCTTGTACAGCTCGAATGGTTGGTGACCTTTGCTTATAATATCTTATAATATCCTTTCCAGAAACATGAGTTTTTGGGACAACAGGAATGTTAATCTGGGTATTCCATTGCTGCAATAGGTCATGACCCCATAAATTCACTGCAATATTAGCTACATATGGCCTCAGCTTTCCTTTCTGTCCTTTTCTGGTCCTATGCATTCAACCCACCTCGTGCTTTGTTTTACTTGAGATAGAAGGCAGGAAGTATAGGCGGGGTGACCAGGCAGGAAGTAGAGGTGGGTCAATGAGAACAGGAGAATTCTGGGAAGAGGAAAGATTCAGTCTGCAGTTGTCATCCAGATGCAGAGGAAGCAAGATGAGAATGACTCACTGATAAAAGGTACCAAGCCACGTGGCTAACATAGACAAGAATAATGGGCTAATTTAAGATGTAAGAATTAATTAATAAGAAGCCTGAGCTACTATGCCAACCAGTTTATAATTAATGTAGACCTCTGTGTATTACTTTGGGAATGAATGGCTGCGGGATTGGGTGGGATGGAAACCTCGGACGACAGTATAAGATTTTTTTTTGACTAGTTCAATATTAGAGTTCAAAAATGGATCAGTTAATATTTAAGTTAAGATAGCTGGTTGAGGGGCTGGAGAGATGGCTCAGAGGTTAAGAGCATTGTCTGCTCTTCCGAAGGTCCTGAGTTCAATTCCCAGCAATCACATGGTGGCTCACAACCATCTGTAATGGGATCTGGTGCCCTCTTCTGGCCTGCAGGCATACACACAGACAGAACATTGTATACATAATAAATAAATATTTAAAAAAACAAAAAAACAGACAAAACAAAGATAGGTGGTTGAACAAAATTAATTTAAAAACTTTCACCGTTTTAAGAAATTGAACCTTTAAAAAAACTAAAAAGCCAAAGACTTAAACCAACCATTTAATTATGCACAGTGTGTTAAGATACTGAATAGATATTATTCCTACCCAGACTTTTGAAAACCACTGCCAAGGCACACACATTTTCTCCCTCTCTCAAGCCTCTCCTCTGTACGCATGGATACTGCTCACTTTGAGGCTCCAGATTGCCCATAAGCGCCTTCTGCGGGCAGCCCCTGGGATTCTGCTCCCCCAGAGCAGGGTTCTGGCCCTTGGGTAATTTCACCACCTGCCTGATGGGGGGTGGTGAACTTCATGGATTTCTTCTGAAGGAGGCTGGGACAGATTTCATCATCCCTCCTGGGTCTAATCCCACCTTCCAACAGTCCAACTGTCATTCATACCACCATCCAGACGGGTCAGTCTTGTTTTGGGCATTTTCCTCCAGAAGACTGCAGTAGACCTCCGGTGCTTTCTGGAGGGGCAATAGAGTATCAGCCTTAGGTGGAACCCAAGATTTTGAGAAGTCCTTTGTGAAATCACCCAAGGCAACAGAGAGGAGCTGAAACACCTGCTTTTGTTGCTTTAGGGAAGTTCCTGGGGGAGGCCCTGCCCACTCTCCAGGTGAAATGGTATTTTCTCCCTGCTTCTTGTCCTGTGGACACTGACCAGACTCCTCCGAGACATGGGGGCTGGCTCAGTTCTGTCTGCAGTTACCCTCCAGCAAGTGAGAGGGTCTGATAACCAAAGGCTTTTGTTGTGACTGTAGGTGTGAATCCTTCCTAGGTTCAGGACTCTAGCGCTTTCCCATCAAGAGAGGCCTGGACCCATCTGGGGCTGCTCCCCATGCAAGTCAAGAGGGACCGGGGTGGGTTTTCTTGGGGTATTGGGAAACCAGCCCAGCTTGCAACAGGGCTACCAGCAGGGCCTAAGGGAGAGACAGGAAGGCTCACATGGATGGATCTGCTCATGAGGGCTAAGGAAATGAGTGCAAAGTAAATCCCACCACCTTGGCACACTCTGCCCTTTGTTCTGTTTGATAAAACCGCTTCACAGGTTCCCCAGAGTGGCACCTGGCAGAGCTGAACGCCCCCTTCCGGTTCCCAGGCCCATGTTAACCCTGCACTGTGGGACCTAGAAGCCCACCAAGAAGCAGCGAAAGGTAGGAGGAGAAAACAAACCCTAGCTGCCTGGAACGGGAAAAGAGATGCACCACGTAGGTCCCGTAGAAGTTTCTAGTGCCCCACCTGGCAGAAGAGCCGGAGGCTGGTGGGCCTGTTTCGCCCAGCTTCCCCAGTGCAGCAACTGTGCAATTACTGGGAAACCAGGGGATCTTTTTCCCCCTTCCGCTATGCTCCCGCCCTCCTCCTCCGTTTTTCTTCCAGGCATGGAATTATCTACTTTAGCAGTTCAAAAGACATTCCATCCCCATGACAGAAACAGAAACCTGCGATGTTGGCATGCTGCAGCTCTGGCTCACTCTTACCAGGAGATTTGGGCAGTAAATCATCATGACTGAAAATTTAAAAGACCATTTCTTTAAATTTTAATGGCCTAGCTTTCTTACTTTGAAAGTAGCACTAACAACTCCCCTCACATTCCCCAGAGGCGCCCTCTCAGAAGGAGCCAGCACTCAATTTTATTCCTTTATATATTTGGGTGGGGGAAGGTCAAAGGGATCGTTTTATTTTATTTTGTGATACACAGAGGACTTGCTACGCAGACCAGAAGGGCCTGAATTTGAGGCAGCCAGCCCACCTCAGTCTCTTGAGTGCTGGGATTACAGGTGTGATGGACCAAGTCCTTGGGATTCATTGTGAACTCGCTTTCAACTCTGTGTTCCTTACTCATTCTCTCAGATGATTTTAAAACAGTGGGTGTGTGTGTGGGGGTGTCACCATGGCAACAGCCAGGCCTTTCATCCCAGCACTTGGGAGGCAGAGGCAGGTGCATCTCTGTGTGTCTGAGATCAGACTGGTCTGTATAGTGAATTCTAGGACAGCCAGGGCTGTATAGTGAGACCCTGTCTCCGAAGAAAATAAACAGACTAACAAACAAGCAAAAATACAAAACAAACAAAAAATAACAACAACACAAAAATCCCATCGTGGCAAATACCTACCTTTTCTATTCCTGTTTGTTGGCTCACCTTCCTTTCTTCCAGAAGCCATGGCGTACACATGTGGCCACTCCTGCTCACCGAGGGCTCATTTCAGCCTATGCCCAAGAATCTGGAATTAGATGCCCAGCACTGTTTTCAATAAAGTGCCATCAACGGAGACACCATGCTAGATCGGGAGATAGATATTTTCCCCAAGAGAGCAGAGTATTTTCAAAACTTGAACCTATCTTTAAAGAAAACATGTTCACTCCTTCCTACATGTGCAACAATTTACGCTTGGGCTGGAGGATCGCTTCTGGATTTTTTTAAAACTCTTGCGAGCTGGTTGTCTGATATGTCTTCCACAGTTCCCTAGGCCCCACGGGTCTGAGAGTTAAAGTCTATATTAGAGAGAAGTCCAGGGTCACGGAGATTCAAAGGCTTCTACAGGAAGCATGGTGGAAGAGTGAATGGGCCAATTACCAGCAAAGCCTGTGGTCTCCCTTGGAGAGGTTAAGGAGGGGAGCCGAGCCCTTTGAGCCCCTGTCATCGGTAGCGGGGCTTAATCAAGTTATCATACTGCCCCGCATCTCCCAGCCGCTGTCTCTCACTTGAACTTGGAGACAAAAAGTCCTAACAGCAGGTAGCAGGGGCTCTCCTGGGAGGCCGGATGAAAAGCACCTGTAACCTCATCTGCCTCCATCCCGTTCCTGCTGGGAGCCACCCAGGCAGCAGCCTGCTGACTTCAGAGCGGTTAGCCCAAGCGGGCCTGGGGAGGATGCCGTCCTGTGCTTGAAGAGAGTGAGGCAGACCAGACTCCACTGTAGGATGGAAGGCACAGTGTGGCTAGCAACCTAGAAACAAAGGTGGACACTGTTTTCTTCTCAATGTTGGTTCTTTAAGGGCTGGTGGGCGGCAATTCTCGGGGTGGCATGAAGGGAATGGGGTATCTCCGTAGAGAGGATGACAGGCAAGGAGGGCGCCAGTGCATCACCAAAGCCAGATATCATTCGGCTCCCCTAAGGTGCAGCTTCCTGCTTTGGGAAGTTCAGGGGTGTTACAATGTTACAATTCACATGGGCTCTCCAGGGTAGACAGAAAGGGAGTCTTAGGTCCCAGTTTGAGCGTTGGCTAGAGGTCCAGGAACTGTGCTTCTTGATGCTTGACTTGAGCACAGGGATCCACTGCTTTTCTGTTGTAGTTATTGGAAAACAAGAGGGTAATAACCAGGTTAAAACCTACTCTCAGAAAATGGCATAGGCCGAGCAGTAAATGAAAACCCTTAAAAATACATCGCTAGCAGCTCTGAAGTGCCCCCAGTGTGGATGCTCTGTGATGTCACGTCAAGAAGAAGGAGAAAGGGGAAGGAGAGTTCAATCCTGAGAGTAAGCTCGTCACTGACCAAGGGCACCCTTCTTATTAGCAGGAAAAGCCAGAGGGGGTGATTTAACACTGTGGGAAGGAGAAACTTGTTGGTCTGGTCAGATCAGTTTTCTTACAGGAAGTTGCACTTTTTTTTTTTTTTTTGTTTTTGTTCTTCAAGACAAAGTTTCTCTGGGTAACAGCCCTGGCCCCTGGCTGTCCTGGAACTAACTCTGCAGACCAGGCTGGCCTTGAACTCACAGAGATTCTCCTGCTTCTGCCTGGTATTAAAGCCAAGCTCCACCCCTGCCTGACTTCATTTTTTTAAGTATGTTTTCTTCTGCTTTGGCTGTTTTTGGAAGCAGAGTGTCATGTATGCAAGACTGGCGGAAACTTGCCGCATATGAAAGAATGACCTTAAACTTCAGCTCCTCGTGCCTCTGTCTACCAAGTACTGTGATTACATGCATGCCCCACCAGGCCCAGATCAGTTTTTTGTTTCTTAACCGCCCCCCCCATGTGTGTGCTTGTGTCTGTGAATGTCTGCAGGTGTAAGTGAAGTTATACATGTTTCTGCATGTATGTAGAGGCAGCCTCAGCTGTCAGTGGTCTTCCTCCTGGGGGCACGGTCTCTTGTTTCTCCACTTCCTATGCCAGGTTAGCTGCCCTTGAAGCTGGGGATGCTCCTCTGTCTTTCCACGGGAGCTGGGGTTATACTCACTACTGTGCCTGGCTGTTATGTGGGTTTGACCTCAGGTCCTCATGTTTGACCACAAGGGCCTTACTCACCGAGCCATTTCCCCAGCCCCTTTTTATTTGTTGAGGCAGTCTTACCATGAAAGACGTAAAAATAGCCCATGTTGGGCCCGAGACATGCTCTTCCTGCCTTAGCGCTCTGAAGCCGGGAGAATAGGTGTGCACCATCACATTGGGCACACATTGTACTGAGCATAAGATGTGGGTGGCCCCATGGTACCACAGAGTGTGTGGGGGAACCAGAGGTCAGTCTTGTGGGGTCACTTCTCTCCTTCCACCTTTACATGGGTTGCAGGGAGCAAACTCGGCATGAGGCGGTGCAGCAAGCTCCTTTACACAGTGAGCCATCTTGCCTGTCCTCATTTTACATTTTTAATCATAAAAAGCTCATTATTAAAAATCCCAGATGGAGAACTGGTCACTCCATCGCTACTTCTCTTCTTGCCCTTCAGACAATATTGATTTATGTTTTAGCTGCTAACTTAGTTGGTGGTTGCAGCCTGTTTCCTTAGGTAGGGTGTACTCTATTTTCTTACCTCCCCAGAGGAGTGCTAGAGTCCATTGGTTCACAGGAGAGAGAGTGTTTTGTGGTTGGGAAGGTCTTGCCCTCCAAGGTCCCATGTTGTGTTACTGCCTTTGAGGCAATGGAAGAAAAGAGTACTTTTTCATGTCTATTTATTTATTTTGTTGAAATCCAATTTTGGTTTTTCTTTTCAATCTGAGTGACTGGTACAATGTAGCCCACAATTTAAAAGTAAATGTAAATGCTGGTCAGAGAAATGGAACCACTAGGAGGCCTTCTATAACAAGCCTGTGTACATTATAGAGGTTAGCACATGCAGTTATGGACCAGGCCGGGGGGGGGGGGGGGGTCTCACAATCTGCCTGGAAGAAGCTGGGAAAGCAGAGGAGGCTTTCAGTTCAGATGCAGAGATCTGAGGATGGGGGAGGGTCTATCTGGTAATCAATGGTGTGATTCCTGATCCATATCCAAAGGCCCACACCAGGAGAGCCAACGTCTGGGATGTCTCAGCTCTAGAGGGGAAAGAGTGCCTTCCTTCCACATGTGGTTCTCTCCGGGTCCTCACTGGAGTGGAGGATGCCTGCCACGCGGTAGGGTGTTCCCACTAACCCTACTCATGTTGCTACCACACAGGCAGAGACACCTGACCAGTTCTCAGTCCTGCTGGGATGACACACAAAGTTAAACAACACTATTATCCATGACTCCTTTTGAAATATTTTATGCATGCCCCACTAAAATATCCCTTTGTTGCCTCCCAGGACTGATGGAAATTCTGGCAGAGACGATTCCTGGATAAGCAGTTGGCATGGTATTGATCTTAAGGATTCAAGGACAAAGACCACTGACCCAAATCATCGTGGCCAAATTAGTTAAAACCAGCAATTAAAGCAAGCTTTTAAAAATTCATACGCATGGGCTGTCTCCCCCTAAGGGCAGGTTCAAGAGATCAGCATTGGATGTGAAGAAGACAAAAGCTTTTACAGCTTAGGGGTAGGGGTCTCCAAACAACCTGCAGAACATAAGCATAACAAGGTAGTCCTGAAACAAAGACATGATTGCAAGGTGGTCATAACAAGGTAGTCATAACAACAGCTAGTCATAACAAGCTAGCCATAGCAACCTTTTGAAACAAAGCTAGGGAAATAACAAATTATCTATCTATCTATCTATCTATCTATCTATCTATCTATCTATCTATCTATCTATCTATCAATTTATTTATGTGGTTGTTTGAGACAGAACTTCTCTGTGTAGCTTTGAAGCCTGTCCTGGAACTCACTCTGTAGACCAGACTGACTTCAAGCTCACAGACATCTGCCTACCTCTGCTTCCCAAGTGCTGGGATTATAAGCGTGTGCCACCACTGCCCAACTTATAATAACTTTTTGAAACAAAGCCATGGTTGCTATTTCTTGGAACAGGCAGTAGAGAACCATTTGTAGTTCAGGTTATGGGTGGGGCATAGCCCAATGCTTGAGTAACAGAGGTTTGATCATAAGCAGGAACACATCTAGTTTGTCTTTGCTATAAGATTATTTTCAAGACTAAATGAATGTAGTGACATTTCCTATAAGAGTGTTTCTTTGATGATGAACAGTGATGTGGAATCATAAACCAAATAAACCCTGTCCTCCCCAAGTTTCTTTGGCCATGGTGTTTCATCACAGCAATGACAAGACTGACTAAGACACTGGCTTACTACAATTATTTTATACCCTGCTATATTGCTGGAATCCCCTATTCTAGAAATTTTACAGGTTTGTTTGCTTGTTCCTGATTCTGGGGAAAGAATATTACCAGTTGCTATTAAATAAGACACTAACTGTAGTATATACAAAATGTGTATGACATAACATATATTTACATAGATCAGCAGTTCTTACCTGTGGGTTGTGACCCCTTTGAGGGTGAATAACCCTTTCAATGGGGTTGCATATCAGATATTTACATTCCAATACATAACAGTAGCAAAATTACAGTTACGAAGTAGCAATGAAATAATTTTATTTCAGGGTCACCTTAACATAGGAACTGTATTAAAAGGTCACAGCATTAGGAAGGCTGAGAACCACTGACATAGATAAATGTAAGATATGTGATATATATTTGTATGTGTATACAATTTATTAAGTTGAGGGCTTTCTTAAAGCCATACATCAATTGATATGCTAATATGTTTTTCTTTATTAACATGATGAATTGTAGCCATGTATTTCTGGATTAAAGACATATAGTCATACTGTATTACCTTTTAAAAAAATTCTGGTAGCTTTCTGGATTTTATTTTCCAAAATTCTGATATTCTAAAAGGATTTATTATTTATTTTGTGGGCCTGGGTGTTTTGCCTGACTGTGTCTGTGCACTGCATGCATTCAGTGCCTGCAGAGGCCAGAAGAGGGCATCAGATCTCCAGGAATTGGAGTCACAGCCTGTTAAGGACCATGTGGGTGCTGGGAATTGAACCTGGGTCTTCCTACAGAGCAGTCAGTGCTCTCAACTGCTGAGCCATCTATCTCTCCATCCTAAAATTCTGATTTTTCTGTGGGTGTTTGTGAGGGATGCTGACCTCATGAGTCATAGTGTTCTTGTGGTCTATCAGGTCTCCTTGTGAGGGTAAGGCTAACCTTCTAAAACAAGTTAAGAAATGCTTCTTCCTCTATCCGTCTGGCAAAGCTGGATGTGGTGTGGTGGTGCACAGCTGTGATCTCAGCACTCTGGAGGAGGAGCAGGAGACTCACCGGTTCCAGTGCCTAACGGCTGAGCCATCCCTGCAGCCCCTCCTGCTCCTTTGTCCTTTAAACTGGACAATGGCTTTGTTTTATGTTCAAGTCAATTTTCTTTTTCCTCTACCAAGTCCATCTTGTTGTTAAAATGTAGCGATATTTTAACTTTTTTTCTGATATTATGTTTTTGGTTTTGGGATTTCAAGGGTATTTATTAATTAGTTAATAATTTTTTTCTTTTTCTTTTTTTTTTTTTTACCAAGGTAAGGTTTCTCTGTGTACTCTTGTCTTTCCTGGAACTCACTCTGTAGACTAGATTGACTTCAAACTCAGGCCTCTGCCTCCCAAATACTGGGATTAAAGGCATGCGCCACCACAGCCCAACCGAATGCTATTTCTTTGATCAAGCTATTATCTTAGTTGGATTCAAACTGTAACATCTGTGGCTTATATAGCAGGCACTAGTCCCAGCTCAGAACTTTTTTTTTTTCTTAGCATCTTAGCCACTTTCTCTGTGAATACATAACTCAAGGTTTGAGCCGAGATGGGGACAGATAGGATGTTGGGAACTTTCCTGGCTCTTTCTATCAGAGAATTTCCCTTTTCATTTTCTTCTCAAGTTTGCTTGGTTCCTACAACTGAAACTTGTACCCCACCCCCCAGTCGTCATTTGTTCCCCATTTAGCACATGGCCACCTGCATCTGGCCTCATCCAAAGCTGCAAACATGGGAACCTATTCAGAGAAGTTCCATGGAAATGCTGTCTGCTTTTGAGCAAATCGCACGTGCTTATCTGTTGATTTTTGTGTACGCTTGTGTAGACTCATGTGCATGAGCCACAACACCAGTGTGTGGAGGTCAGAGGACAAGGTGTGGGAGTTGGTGCTTTCCTTCTACTGTGTGACTTCTGGAAATTGAACTCTGGTCATCAAGCTTGGCAGCAAGCACCTCAACCAGCCAATCCATCTTTTTCAGCCTCCGTCCTCCTCTGTCTGCAGAGTGTAATGTAACTCAGCCATCACTCGAAATGGAGATTGACTTTCTTTAGCTTAATCCCTAGAAAATAAAAACTACTTTTTACTTTTTATAATAGTTTAAGGAATGGAATAATTTAAGGATTAGAAAAGCCTTGTCGGGCTTGACACAGAGTGAGCCCTAAATGAGTGCTTGGTGGCTGAATCTTCCTAAGGGCATCCCAGTCTGTGGGTTACCCCAGTGTCATTCTCGTCACCTCCTCATAAGGCAGCACATTCCATTTGAGAAATCCAGAGCATTTGAAATACCTTAATTGGCTCCAAACATGTCCATTTCTGCGTCAACTCTTCAGTTCCCATCCCAACTCCCCTGGCTACACAGATTGAGCCCTGAACTCCAGAACCATCCCTGAACTCCCAAGTGAGCACAGCAGCCTGACTCTTCCTCCGGTTCTGTTATAAATCTCCAGTCCTGTCTTGGCACTGGCCTCTGTCTTCTGAGCCTCATTGCTCGTTTAAAGTGCGCTGTCCAGAAGGATGTCCTCACCTTTCTGATTTTCCAGCGACATTCCTGGCAGCTGTGGTGCAGTTGGCTGATACTGAACCAGTGCCAGCGAGCGCTAGGATGCCCCTCTTATCTCTCCCTCCCTAAGAGCATCCTGTAGCCTCCTCCACAGCCACCCCTTCCTAAGGCACAGGGTATCTAGTATTGAGCAACTTGCTGCCTTCAGAGCCTGCTTTGCTCTGAGATCCTTGTCACCTTAAGGGCATCAAGCTTAGGCAGGACTTGGAAGTCACCTGCCTCAAGGCCACCAAGTCTGCATTGCTGCTTACAATCTCCAAAAACATGAATCTGCATCAGATGATAGAGCTCTTCTTGTCCAAGGTAGGATCTACCCAGGCTATAGTGGGAAAATGAAAACTGCGTGTGGAATCCTCACCTCCCTGGATCTACAGAATAACCAGGAGAACTGGATGAAGGAAGATGAAGAGGGTGCACGTGCGCCGTTTGACAGATCCGGGACTCAGATGGTTAAAAACAAGGGGTCTCTACGTGTTTATTAGAAAACACTTTCCTCCACGCCCTAGACACCTTCGTTTGAGTTCACCTCAGCCAATCTCTCTGTGGGAAGTTCTGCCCCGAGGCAGTTTTGGACACAGAATTTCTGTCCTCATCCCCATGGGAGCACAGCTGTGTGGTCAGGAGGCAGAGGCTTCTCTAGGCTGCTTTACAAGATGTTGCCTCTGGACTCGGTGGCCTCCAGCAATCAACAAAAACCCAGGTACGGAGGCTTGGCTGCCCCTGACCTTTTACATACCCCGAGCTGAGTTGGGGGAGGAGGGAACTTCTACACAAAAGGGTCCGAGGAATGACCCGGCCTGCCTCAGCTACCTGCTGTTTCACACAAAGGGGCCTGAGGCCCCGGCTGCCTCTAGAGGCCAAAGAAAAGGGCCGAGATAATGAGTGGCTGGGCTACCGCTGCTCTCTTCAGAGAGACCCGAGAAGGAAGGCGGCCAAACCTCCCTGACAATAAAGAAGTAACAAATGAGGAATAAAAGCTTATGGAAGACATCTTAACCCAGGGATGAAAAAAAATGTCAACATCTGTGAAGTTTTCTGCACCAGCGGCCCCGGCCCCAATGAAAACTCTCCAGAGAGCATTCCCGGCACACAGGCAAAAAGGCTACATTTTTCTCTGGGGCGTGGAGGGTTCGACCAGGCTGCCCTTTCTCTTTCAGATGCTGCTGAACCAAGCACTAATGTTCATCTTCAGCTTTCTGAAGGCTGAAGGGGCAGGAGGAGAATGGCGCGGGCGCGAGACCATCTTTATTCCTCGAGTCGGAGGTGGGTGGATTTTAAGAGCCGGCTACGAGTCGGCGCGTTGAGGCGAGGAGGAAAAGGCAGAGGAATTAGAGAAAACGCTGTTTAACAAGGGTCTCTTTTGACCGGGGCCTCTCAGAAGGACGAAGCACCCGGAGGAGTAATCCTCTTAGCACCGACTTATGTGTGTGTACAAAACAGGGAAGGCGAAGCTGGCTAAAATACCTCATGAAAACACAGATTTGTGTCCAGGCTTCACCTTGTATTCAGGAGACTGGGAACGGCAGATGTTTGCTTGTAAGGCTCATTTACAAATGCAGACTAGGGGTTCTGAGGCTGGGGAGGAGTTGACCCCACTCTCTCCAGAGGTGGGGTTTAGGGGACTTGGAGCCTCAAGACTTTCTCTTGGGGGTTCTGACACTCCTTATCCCCCAAGTCATGCCTTTGAGGTGGTCTGTGTGGTCTCATTCTTTGAGTGTGTGCTCTGACTTCACCAGGATGGAACTCCATGACTTAGCCCAAGAAACAGCAAATCCTAACCAATAAAAGCAGCTGCCTGGGCTGATTGGGGAGGCTGACATAAGAAGAAAAGAGCCCCTAAATCTGGAGCCACTTTGCTGCCGGGTTATGGTCAGAGAATGCAGAGATGGTCTTCACACACACACACACACACACACACACACACATTCCCCCAGCCACACACATGTAATGTGCATACATGTGACACACATAGGCAAACAGAATAGCATGTACATATGGACATCAGTCATCCATGTATGCACAGCACACATCTGCATCTTGTCAATAATAAACGCACGCACACTCCAGATGAATTTGGTACCCACACCCCCGCCCAGTCAGAACTGTCCAGCCTCTTTGGCAAGCATCTCCCTTCTCCAGATTCTTCACGCAGAGGCTATCAGGCCAAATGTCTTTTCTGATTTGATTTTTTTTTTTTTTTTTTTTGGTTTTTTGAGACAGGGTTTCTCTGTGGCTTTGGAGCCTGTCCTGGAACTAGCTCTTGTAGACCAGGCTGGTCTCGAACTCACAGAGATTCACCTGCCTCTGCCTCCCAAGTACTGGAATTAAAGGCATGCGCCACCACCGCCCGGCTTCTGATTTGATCTTAAACTGAAACAAGATGTGATGAGGGTAAATGAAATGCTCGAGACTGCCAAGGACAAGCCACCTAACTGACTGCAGAAAGTGTCCTTCCTTCCTTGGATGGGCTGTGCAGAATCCAAGCTGTTGGCCTTTGCAACATCAAGAGGCAGAGCAGGCAGCCAGGGCCACAGTGACTCAGGTCAGGTGTGAGCTGTCCCTCTGTGAGTTGACCCCGTGGTCCTTGGCTTCTAGGACAGGTAGTGAGCTTCCAGGCCGTCATCATGGTAACTGAGCAGTTTTGAAAGTGCTCTGTAATGCCATTTCATTTTTATTAATCACACACACACACACACACACACACACACACACAGGATGTACGTGTAGAGGTCTGGGGACCACTTGTAGAACTTGATTCTTTGCTTCCATGTTGAGTTCTGGGATTGAACCCAACTATCAGGTATGTGCAGCGAGTCCTTCTTACCAACTGAGCCATCTTGCTGGTCCCCTCATGTCATTTTAAATCGAAGGGAATCAGCTGGGCATTGGGGGTGCACAACTTTAATCCCAGCACTTGGGAGGCAGAGGCGAGTGGATTTCTGAGTTTGAGGATAGCCTGGACTACAGAGTAAATTCCACGACAGCCAGAACCACACAGTAAAACCTTGTCTTGAAA
Source organism: Chionomys nivalis (assembly GCF_950005125.1). Lineage (NCBI taxonomy): Eukaryota > Metazoa > Chordata > Mammalia > Rodentia > Cricetidae > Chionomys > Chionomys nivalis. The sequence goes on from NC_080088.1 coordinate 64,337,331, forward strand.
AACCAGTAAGTAAGTAAGTAAATAAACAAATTGGTTGGGATCCAGGCTAACATATAGTTGAAGTGGGGGCACTGTGACATTTGTGATCTTTAGTGGAATGACAAACTCAGATCCTTGTGGGTGCACAGCAAGCCCCTTCATGTCTGAGCTACCTCCCCATCCAAATTCTCTCACGACCAATGTGCCTATGAGGAAACAAGCCCAGAGAAGTCACGGACATAGCTAGAAATGACAGTCAGTATTTGAACTCAGAGCCACCTACCACCAAGCTCAATCTATTAGTTAGCCTCACCCTGGTACCCCTCTGAAGAGCCTGGGTGCTAGGTTAATTTCCTTCCCATGCCTTTCATGGTTAGTGAAGAGCCCTGGCTGTCCCTTCCTGGCTCATCCCTCTGCTTCTAGCATATATCCCCTCCATTTTGTTGGAAGTATGGAGAAGCTAGGGACATCCTTGGTCTCCTCTAGAGACGTCACATCCAGTCATCACACAGGCCCAGAACTTCTGAAGTGGTTAGACCTTGCTCTTTCTGCCTACAGATTGGTGCTGCCATCAGATGGACCTGTGGGTAAGTATGTGGGAATGTTTTCTGGATTAATGATTGACGTGGGTGTCCACAAGGGGTGGTGTTACCTCTGGGCAAGTGATCTTGAGTTGTACATGAAAGCAGACTGAGAAAGTCATGAGAAGCGAGCAATGTCTGTTTTAATTCCTGCCTCCAGGTTCCTGCCTCCAGTTCCTGGACAGAAACTGGTACCAGACAATGGACTATCACTGTGCCAGACCTGGCCATGTTTTGGGGAGAACTGTGGAAGGACTTTGGAAGTTTGGTCTGGGAACTTTGGATCACTGAGTGTTCAGAGCACTGGGATGTTACATGAATCTGGGAGCTAAGCACACTGAGAGATGTGCAGGTAATGGAAGCCTGGTTTGAGAAGTGCCAAAAGGAAGTAAAAACACCATCAGGAATGTCTGAGCTGTATCTTGAATTACGAACTATTAAAGTGGGAACTTTTCTTTCCTAGAACCATTGACGCTGGTCATCTGGAGCTGAGAAATGAGCTGTGGCCAAGAGATCAGCATCACTGAGGCAAAATCTTCCGGGTGTTTCTTCTCAGAGTCAGCACACAGCAGCTGTGGTCCAGAGGTACCTTGTGCTGGTAGACAAACTTGGTAATACATGAGTTTCCAATGTGGTTCTGAAGGCGTTCATGAAGGTGTCATGGAGCCGAGGCACCACATGTCTGAAAAGAGCCTGGCAAGGCTGCTGAAGAGGCAGCCTAGCTGCAGTAGAGACCCCAGCATTTAGGAGATGCCTGTACCATGGGCTAACCACCATGGACAGCAGCTTGAACCGAGGAGACAAACCAAGTGTGGCAGAGGGCAGAGCCTTAGAGGTGGATCCTGGGTCCTGTGGAGTCCAGGGCATGGTGCGCTGAACCCAGACATGAAGCCCTGAACTTTTTACATGGTTGAACTTTGATTCGGTTGTAACTGCCCTGGTTTTTCCCTCTTAGAGTGAGAAAGCATTTAGTTTGCTTCTCAATTTTGCTAAAGTTCACAGTTGAGAGACTGGATATTTTAGAGGGCCTTTTGGGTGTTTTAAAGAAACTGATATTTTAAGGCGTTTGACTAATATAAGAGATTTAATGTTCAGATATGAATATTGAATTTTGTACAGAACTTAAGTATGTTTTTTATTTGTTTGTTTATTTATTCATTTATATGAACTTAAGAAAAATTTATGGAAAAAAGGAACCTGCCAGTCTTGAGGTGTGGCTCTCCATATCTGTCCCATTTCTCCCCCAAGCCCGTTTTCTCTGTGAGCATTCTACGGCCAGTTGTCAGGCCCTTTGTGGTCTTCTTCCTGGCTTACCAGAGGCCTCTTGTGCCCCAGGCCCTTTGTGGTTGGAGATCCAGGCCCACTGCGCTTGGAACCCCCCCAGACTACCTTCAATGCCTCAGTCACTCCTGGCCCGGTTGCCCCAACTCACCTCTTGGCTCTGTCCCAGCTCCTTTCCTCCTACCCCTGCTCGGCGTGGCCTACGACTTGAAGCACAGCTGTGTGAGCTCAGGTCTGAATTCTTATGCCCTACTTGGCTTCCATGTGGGGCTGTTGTGGTTGCTCACTTCATCGATGCAAGTAGTTCTTCTGTTGCTCTCCTGAGCCGGGAGGCTCCATGGCCTTGGTGTTGATGAGGGACCTGAGATGCAAGCACTCATCCTCCAAGTCTGACTGGAGTCCCATGGGGTTTCTGTTGCTGCTGTGTTGCTGTGAAGAGACACCATGACCAAGGCAACTCTTATAAAAGCATTTAACTGGGTCTGGTGTAGAGTTTCAGAGGCTTAGTCTATTGTCATTGTAGTGGGGAATCAGACAGGCTGGAGCAGTAGCTGAGTTTGAGAGAGAGAGGGGGAGGAAGGGAAGAGAGAGAGGGAGAGAGAGAGGGAGAGGGAGAGAGAGAGAGAGAGCGAGAGAGAGAGAGAGAGAGAGAGAGAGAGAGAGAGAGCGCCAGGTGTGGGCTTCTGAAACTTGAAAGCCCACTCCCAGACACACCTCCCCCAACAAGGCCACACTCAACTCTTCCCAAACCATTCACCAACTGGGGCCATTCTCATCCAAACCATCACGGTCTGGGAATCTGCCTCTTCCTATCCTATCTTAGAATGCTGCTGCTTCTAAGGCTTGAAAAGGATGGCTCTGTTCTCATCCTTACTTATACCTCAGAGCATCTAAAAACTGCTTGACTGGCCTGGTTTGTATGGACTTTCGAGACTGCCAGAAGCAGTCCTCGTATCTCAGCTGGACTTGGCCCCTCAGCTCTTGTTGGAAATCTATAGAGGAACTGGCAATTACTGGCTGAAAGGAGAGTCTGCTAAGGTGTGTCATGTGTGTGGGGTGGAGCTGGCAGAGGGAGGCCACAGGCAGACAGTGTTAGGGTTTCAAGGGAGGTGCCGAATGCTGGAGTTTCCTACAACACCCTCTTACTGCATCCCCTCTATTTTGGGAGCCAGTTCCCTAAGAATCCGATCATGACTTCTATAATAAAGGGGACCATTCCTGACTACTTGCCAATGTCCCCACCCATCTCTGATGACAGGCAGGCCCCCATCCTCGGGCCTCAGTAGCTCCAGCTAGAGAGGGAAATTCTTTCAAGCCCCGAGGTCATATGATATTTGCAGCTGACAGGAAGCTCCCAGTGTCACTTAGATTCTACCCAGAATATGACCTCTTTTCTTTCACTGCAGCTTGTGCCAGTTGTGTTGGTGGTGTGGTCCACTTCCCTGTTCTTGGTCCTCCCAGGTCCTGTGAAATCCCACCGAGTGTCAATCAGTGCAAGCGGGAGGGTGAACTAGAGGAAGCCCTGTGGGCTGCAGGCAAGTCTGCAGATGCATGCTTGTTTTCATACCTGCTAACTTGGCACCCAAGTACCGATGAGCCAGGCTGGGCAGGCAGCCAGGCTGTAGTCAGACTCTTAGCTTTGCTTTGAGGTAGTGGTTGCTTGGGTTCTCCCCTAACTGCCCGAGGAAGCTTAAGGGTTAAGGAATCCAGGGGATGGCATGCACGGTGGGATGGAGACCCGCTGAGATAGCCAAAGGTGGGGTGGACAGGTTAGTAGGAGCCCCCAGACTCATGCCTATGCAACATCCAGTCCCAACCTCAACCTGACTATCATCTGTGTCACCTGCATGCACAGACATGACGGCTTCTACTGTTGACGTTTTGGGTTTTGTGAAATGTCACAACCTAGGAAACCCTATTGGTGGTATTCTCTGTAATGGGCACATTCTCTTACCCACTGCCACACTGATCCCCACTGTTCTCGATAAGCCACCCAGAACTCCATATAGGTAAACAAGGAAGGAAGCCACCCTGGGATGGATGCTGAGACCTTTTACCTGTTTTGCATCTGTCCTGGGCTTGATGAGTGAGGTGGGCTGCAGGCTCCACAGGTTCTGGAAGCCTTTGGTCCAGGGGCAAAATCCATTCCATCAACTTGATAGTTGACTTCCACAGTGGGGGCCTGACACCACAAATCCCCACTCAGGGGCTTGCAGCAGTCACCAACAGAGCGGAGAGGAGAGCCGGGGTTGAGAAACAGAAGTGAGAGGCTGACCAGCACCTGAAGGTCAGGATGGGACGACAAGAGTTGTTCCCTCCCCCCAAAATGACCCCCAAATATGCTTATGATAAATATGCGATCAGAGCTATGAATTTTTTCTCATCCCAAAGTTGAGGAAATTACCTCAGAGCAGGGCTGCGCTGAGTTGGCCGGTTGGAGTGAAGGGAGCCCAGACTAGTGCCGCACTAGTTAGTGGCTCTCCACCTTCCCCATGCTGGAACCCTTTAATACAGTTCCTCATGTTGTGGTGACCCCCAACCATAAAATTATTTTCGTTGCTACTTCATAGCTGTAAGTTTTCTACTGTTATGAATCGTGATGTAAATATCTGCTATGGAGGAGATCCAATATGCAACCCCTGTGCAAGGGTCAGTCAACCTCCAAAGGGGTCTTCATCTACAAGCTGAGAACTGCTGCTTTAGAACCATCCCTGACCATTCCCCAATAATGGCACTGTCAGAATTCTAACACCCTCTGGTCTTGTCTCAGTGTCATCTATGTGAGGGTTTCCCTGGGGTACCCCCAAATTAACCGCTCTTCCCTCCAGACCCCTACTGAACCTTGCCTGTCTTTTATTTGCCCCTTGTCTTCCCCTGAGCCTGGAGGCGGCCCTCTAGCCGCCATGGCCTGGAAGCTGTGCAGAACCAAGCGCTTCCTTACCATCTGTGTCTCCAGCCCTTCTGTACTGAACAGCACATAGTAGGTACTCAGCGAACGAGAGAGAAGTTGAAGTCATTCAGAAGGTCCTTTTGTTCCACCCTGGGGGTTGCTCAAAGCTCGTTACCCCAGCCACAACTACAGACAGTCCTAAATGCGGAAGCACGAGTCCCGCTGCAGGCAGGCAGAGGTACATCCTGCAACCTATGTTTCAGAGCGGACTCCCTGGGAGTCTCTGGAGCAGGTTAGACAGTGAGGATCCTGGGCCCCTGTTCTTACCTGGGGAGAGGACTCAGTCGAGTCTTTACCTGAGTGGCCACGACTGTGATGGCTCCATCTTTCCATGATCCATTTTCTCCACTGGAAATGTCATTCTGATGTCCATTCGGTTCCTGTTAGAAGCCCAGTGAGCATCAGGACCAACGGTGGCGGAAGGCTGCCCTGATGCCTTTCTCCGAATGGCAATTGTGGGATCATGGCTTCTTCCCATTCGTCCCAGAACTGCTTCTGAGAGACTTGGGTTCAGACAGTGAGTACAGGCCCGTTGGGGTCACAGGGCTCCACAGAGCTAAAGCCATGCCGAGTTACTCGCCCTTGCTCACTGCGGACTGTGCCCTCTCCCTCCACATGGAAGGCTCTGCACTGGGCCATGCGGTTCAGCCTGGGCTTCCAAGTCAGAAAGGCCTGAGTTCAAATCCCAGGCCTGGATTCAAGGAGCTCTTCCCACAAGGAAACCTCTGCCTCAAAGTTGCTGTTGTGTTCAACCCATGAAGCTGTTTTTGTCGTGTCTGAGTCCCAGTCTCTCCCTTTCCCTTATAGTAGGAGACGGTGATGAAAATTGGTTTTGTAGGGACTGGGAGACAGCTGTCAATTCACTGTGCTTCCCGGTGAGGTTTCTGTGAGGTCCCAGGCCTAAAGGAGAGCATTCTGTGGGAAGATGGGCATCTCCTACCATAGCACCCATGCTGCTGAGGCCTTAAGGGGCCTTGGGGAAGGGCTTTACTGGACCTTGGGTAGTAAAGGGTAGTACTTTATCGGGTCTGTGGGTCCTTCCCTGGCCCCCTGCATGCTGCCATGTGATTTTGTGCAGCGCACAATGCCTGTCTGCACTCTATGTGCTACCATACAGTTCGTGAGCTTCGGGAAAGGGGCTGGAGGTTGAAACACACAAAGACTCACACAGAGAGACAGGGACATGGACCTCTTGTCACTGGTAAGAAGCCCTTTATTCAATAGCACCACGGAGGCTTCTATACCCAACAGTCAGGTGGGCCAACAGGTGAAAACCTCATCCTCTGATCCTCAAGGCCAAGGCAACACGTGCTCGTGAAGCAATTTTGGAAGGTCCCGATCTCCTTGTCAAAAGCTGGAGAGTCTGGCAAAGGTCAGTCTCAACTGTGTAGACACTGGAACCACTGTGACTTACAGTGTTTTCCCAAGGAAATACAGACATTTATAAAAAGGCCTCGCAGAATAGCTTTGCAAACCTTTTTCACCAGCAAGAGGAAAAAATGGTGAGGGAAAGGTTAAAAAGAAAAAGAGATTTGAGCCAATAGCTTGGACTTGCTGCGGGCCAGCTGGAGAGAAGAAGCGAGTAGCTGGGTTTTCTTTCCAGGGGAGTGCGCTGGGGCCAACTGAGTCGCTGCCAACCCTGATGGGCCTGTGGCCAAGACCTTGAGGAGGCGTGCAGCTGCCCCCATGCCCTCCAGGCCCTGTGTCTCCCACTGTGTGCTAAGCAAGGTTCTTCCTGTTCTGGGGGCGAGGTACCAGGGGTCCCCCTTGGGGCCCGGCTTGTTGAGGTTGGGTCAAGCTCTGCTTCTCCCTGGATGATTCTCAAGGGAGACAAGAGAAGGGACCTTAGAACTGGGGTCTGAGGCTTAACCAAGGATGATCCAGTGATGGCTGTCTGTCTGTCAAGGCTGGGGTGAGTGACTAGGCAGAGTCCGGCGGGGTTTGGCCAGAAGACCTTGAGCTTGAAGGCAGGAGGGACGGTCTCGGTCTCTTGCATTCTCACCTGCCACAGAGCCTGCAAGTGTTCCGCCGTTCAGCCTGCCTTCTGTCTTTCTTTCCTAACCTTTATTTGTGACAATTCTCAGCTGTCCCTGCAGACAAAGGCTAAGTCTCCACAGCAGCTCTTCTTCCCCCCCCCCTGCCCCCAGAGACCTATCCAGATCCAGGCTGTGTTTGCTCTGTGGGTAGCAGAGGGTCCACTGCCTGGCTGGGGTGGATTTCTGTCCTTCCTCAGGTTGCAGAGGTACACAGGGACTTTGTGGTCATACTCCCCTGTGAGGAAGTCCTAAGAGTCGTCCAAGCCAGCAAGGAAGGGGAGAGGCAGCAGGACTGGCCAGGTTCTGGTAGTTCCTGACACTGCCTGGCCCAGTGAGCAGTGGCAGGCGGAGGGCTGGCCGGAAGGGGCCTTCTCCCATCAGACTCCTAAATTCTGAGTGGTGAGTTCAGTGACGGACACTTCCATCTTCATCATGATGTAAAGAGACACATGGGGCTGGTGAAAATGCCTGGCTCTGAAGGAGGTTGAAGAAAGGCTGGGATAGGTTTGCACTTGGCCGCAAGTGGAAAGGTCAGAGCCAAAAGGCTCCTCAGAACCAACAGTCCAGCCCCTTGTTTTACACCTAGGAAAGTGAGGCCCAGAGAGGGGAAGGGACTGTCCTAGAGAGCCTGACCATGCCTGCACTCGGAGCTCCTTCTGTCCTAGAGAGCCTGACCATGCCTGCACTCGGAGCTCCTTCTGTCTACTTTTTAAACGCAACCAAGCAAGGGCCACCTCTACTGTAATCAGGACCAAAACCAAGTCATTCAGCAAAAAATTGGAGAGAGGGTGCATTTTCTCAAAGGAAAAATGTATTCCTTAATGAACAGCACCTTCCGGGGTCCAAGGGTCTTTTCCATCCCTGGCTTTTAAAGGGAAGGCAAGATGGGTGTTCTCTTGTCTAGTTAGTATCCAGATGGAGGGATGTTCAGGTGAAGGATGGGGTTGTTCTGGGCCTCTAGTGAGTGCAGTAGTGTGTGCTTAGCAGATGAGGGAGGAATCTGTGTTCTGGTGGGCTGTACTGACTCCCCTGTCACACACACACACACACACACACACACACACACAGAGGGTGGGGAGCTCTTGGCCTGACAGCTTCCTTAATGAGAATATGAAGGGAACTGAGGGAGGAGGATTTAGACTTGGGAGGGGTGGGTCACAGAAAGAATTTGAAATGAGAGCTTTGCAGTTCAAGAAGAGAGGCCTGGAAAGTGTAACCAGAGATAGTACATTCATTTCCCAGCTGCCCAGACCCAAATAGTCACACAGAAACTATAAATTACAGCACTGTATGGCCAATGACTCAGGCATATTTCTAGATAGCTCTTATATCTTATATTAAGCAAACCAAATCCATTTCTATTATTCTATGTATTGGCACAAGGCTGTGGCCTACAGGTAAGGTTTTTCTGGCGTCTTTCTCCTTTGGCAGCTATGTGGTATCTTCTAGACTCTGCCCATTTTCTCTTTATAGCTCTGTTAAGATTTTCCTCCTGGTTGGGCGGTGGTGGCGCAGCCTTTAATCCCAGCACTCGGGAGGCAGAGGCAGGCGGATCGCTGTGAGTTCGGGGCCAGCCTGGTCTACAAGAGCTAGTTCCTGGACAGGAACCAAAAACTACGGAGAAACCCTGTCTCGAAAAATCAAAAAAAAAAAAAAAAAAAAAAAAAAAAAAAAAAAAAAAGATTTCCCTCCTGCCTGTGCTCTGCTAAGCTATTGGCCGAAATAGCTTTATTCATCAACCAATACAAGCAACACATATACAGAAGGACAGGGCATGTCAGGAAACATCATTCCTTTATTATTGTCATTCCCAAGGGTGCCCTACCCTGCCACTCTGCTCTGGCACCTGTCCCTTCTGGCAACAGCCCCCAGACTGGATTTTCCCTTGCCAACCTCTCCCTTCGGTCCTAGGGTCTCTGGGCCTCCTGGGGCTTGCAGGGTCAAGTCTAAATTCTTTTTTGTTTTGATTTGTTTTTTTTGATTTTTTCGAGACAGGGTTTCTCCGTGGCTTTTTTGGTTCCTGTCCTGGAACTAGCTCTTCTAGACCAGGCTGGCCTCGAACTCAAAGAGATCCGCCTGCCTCTGCCTCCCGAGTGCTGGGATTAAAGGCGTGCGCCACCACGGCCTGGCTTCAAGTCTAAATTCTATAAACGTCAGCATCACACTTTCCCCTAGCTGCCTGTTGGGACAGACCACCCCCTAATCTGAGCATTCTCCTAGTCTTCTGCCTGCCTGCTTTCCCTGCCTGCCTGCCTTCCCTGCCTGCCTGCCTTCCCTGCCTGCCTTCCCTGCCTGCCTGCCTTCCCTGCCTTCCCTGCCTGCCTTCCCTGCCTGCCTGCCTTCCCTGCCTGCCTGCCTTCCCTGCCTTCCCTGCCTGCCTTCCCTGCCTGCCTGCCTTCCCTGCCTTCCCTGCCTGCCTTCCCTGCCTGCCTGCCTGCCTTCCCTGCCTGCCTGCCTGCCTGCCTTCCCTGCCTGCCTGCCTGCCTGCCTTCCCTGCCTGCCTACCTGCCTTCCCTGCCTGCCTGCCTTCCCTGCCTGCCTGCTTGCCTTCCCTGCCTGCCTTCCCTGACTGCCTGCCTGCCTTCCCTACCTGCCTTCCCTGCCTGCCTGCCTTCCCTGCCTGCCTGCCTGCCTTCCCTGCCTGCCTGCCTGCCTGCCTTCCCTGCCTGCCTGCCTTCCCTGCCTGCCTGTCACTGCACATCATCTCATATGTCTGCTTCTTTCATCCTCTGCTCCTGCAGTCTCCCGACAGTCCTCAGGCCTGCCAGTTGTCATCCACCCCTATGCCTGCTTGAAGCCCGTTCTGTCTTCGCTCCCTTTCCCCTTATCCTAGCCTACCCCTACGTCTCCCTAAAGGAAGAGCTGGCCTCTAGCTCTCCTCACTATTCCTGCACACGTTATCTCTCACATGCCTTGTGTCCTTGACAGGACCTAAAACAGAATATTGAAGCTGTCTGTAATTTATCCTTCTCCACATGTTGCTGGGTTGTGGTTGGGTGTATTCTAGGTTCACAGTAGGTCTTGCAGGGTTTAGCATTTAGTAGAGGCTTCGTAAAACATCTATTGTGTCAAAATGACCTGTTTCTTACTAGCCCGAGGAGAGTTGCTCAGAGGCAGGACCCACCCCCACATCACTGGCATGCCTGGCACAGAGCCTGGCTCCCAGGCTGTCCATAAATCCTTAACTTAGAGGATTTCAGCAATGCTTAATTGAGAAGTCATCTATATCATTTTCTCTCTCTAAAGAGGCCCCTTCTTGGGAGAAAAACTTCACAAGTTGTCTTGCTTAGGGATCGTTATGAAACATGAAAAGCAATTTGCTCCAGGACGGGACCAGAAGCAGGGTGGGAACGTGGTGGTAGGAGGGGAGAGAGGTCAGCAGGTGCCTTGGACTTGCTTTTGGCTTTCTGCTGGTGAGAAGGTAAACAAGGCAGGACTGTGGGTGGGGGTGTTTGATGTTTCAGAGATCAAAACAGTACTTTGTCCTCCTTTCACAGTCAGAGTCCATGAGCACAAAACATGGAGGTGCATACAGATCATCCAGGGAGAACCTGTATCAGTCACATAGTGGGTTTGGGAAACACCTCCATCAGTACTTGTGACCAACTTTAGGTGGTTTACAACTAAAAATGAGAGGGAGGGAGAGGAGAGGAGAGGAGAGGAGAGGAGAGGAGAGGAGAGAGAGAGAGAGAGAGATCGAATATGAGGGTTGAATGGGTTCTAGGAGGAGTTGGGCGAGGGGAAAGCATGATCAAATTGTATTGTGTGGAAAAATTTTTCAATAGAAAGGTCAAAGTTGAAATGAGAAAATCTTCTCACATTTTGTTGGTCGTATTTGTTGAGTACCCACCATAGTCTGTTTTACTGTCATTTAAGTGTTAATGGGAAAAAACAGAAACACATGTATACACGCACGTGCATGCACGCGCTCACACACACACACACACACACACACACACACACGAAGCAAACACAAGACGACACTTTATAAAGAAGTACTCTAGGTAATGAGATAACAGGCAGGGAAGACCTCCTGGGGATGGCGCTGGAGCCGACCACAGACTCACAACGTGGCTGCAGAAGGCAGAAAGAAGAGGCTAGCTAGAGGAATAGCGTGAACAACCACATCTTTCCTTGTTGCCAAGCAACAGGACTGCTGGGTCCAGCAGCATTGGGAGGCTGGGAGAAGGCCCCGCAAAGTGGGTCCCCACAGCAGCAGGTGCCTTGCTGTGTTTATCAGTTTCACCTGTTCATGTGGAGCAGGGCTTGGTGGGAAGGGACCTGTGACAGAGCGATGCTGATCTAGCTCTGATCTGCTGCTGAAGTGCCACAGGACGGGCCTCCGGGCCTCCGATAAGATGCCTTCTGCCCCTGGGAAGCTACTTCCTGTCTGGCCCTCTGCTGCTCATCTTCCGTGTGACGTCTGAACACCACAGCTCTAAAAAGCACTACTACCCCAATGCCTGGCCATTATAAACTAGATGAAAACGAGATACAACAGAATCTGGTTGTCGGGATTAATTTGTCTGAAGGAATCCAGTACTCTTCCATGTAAGCTGCACTTTCCTGGGGCGGGGTGGGGTCTGGGCTGGGCCCCCTCTTAGATGAAGACTGCTCTTCCACGTCACAGCTCTTGCTGGTTTTCCTCACGCCAACAGCTGGCCTGCAGCTGTCCATCTGCTGGCCTGGCTCCAGGCTGATAGGGATGGTAAAGCTATGGCACAGCCATGGGGTTACAGCTCCCCCAAATCACCCAGAGTTTCCTTAGAAATGGGCCACCGCCTACCACCTTCCCTCGCTGATGTGTCTAGAGTGTGGATTTTGGCACATGAACGCTGTGCACCATCCTCATGTGTGGCAGCCAGGGGACCACCCAGCCCTGAAAAGCTGGCCCACCACCCCTCAGGGTGATCTCTCTCTCTTCATGGCTGAACTTGTTTTTCCTGGCAGTGTAAAGGCCACATGTTTTGTGGCCTTACGTGTGAGGCGCCTACGTGGGCTCCTTTTACACAGCAAGGGGAGAGCGATATAAGAAGGGCTTCGTGGGAACAGAACCATTTATAACCCGCTAAACTGCCTGTCCTGATAGAGACCCAGTCCCTCCTGCGTGGAGTAATGCGTACAAGATGTGGAGCGCTTCGGGCCATCCCAGCCATGTGAGCCGGCCAAGCACTTATGTTTTGAATAACCTCTTGGGCGGCGCTTGCTAATTGATACCAGGGACAGCTTCGCAGCCCTCGGAGAACAGAGAAGCCAGGAATCCCCAGGACAAGGGGAGGATTCACCAACGCCCTTGAGTTACTCCACACCATCACATGCGTCTGATCCAGACAAACACTCCTAGTGACTGGAAGTGCACTGCCCATGAACTCCGGCTAGTCTGCTGGAAAATAGCTTCTAGAAAGTTCTTTCCTCAAGGAATCCAGACCCTGCCTCCACAAGTTTTCACGTTAGGGCCCTTGCCCAGTCGGTTCTGGTGGCGCCCCTCTCACAGGAGCACCCTTTGCTGCTGGAAGACAATCCTGAATTGACCCAAATTGCGTGAGACCCCCAGACTTCGTCTCCCAGGGCTTCTTAGACAAGTAGCTTCCCAAGTGCTTGCTGAGTGTCCCAGCGGGGAATCTGGATGAGTTCCAGGTTCATTCACAGTTTGCTCTTAGCTGTGGCAGCTACCAGGAACTAGGAGGCCTCCTCCTCAGGGTCTCAAAATATCTGTGACCCTGAGCTTCACGTCCACTAATGGGTTAACAGGACTTCGTTCAATTCTTTGACACTAAGAAACAGCAGCCCTGGTAGAACTGTGCTTGAGATATATCCAGATCCAGCTTAATCTCGTAGGCTTCATAGGCTTCAAGCAAACAGGAAGATAAGCACACCTGGGAAACTGAGGCTGGGATTAGGAGAAATGACATGTGCCCGCAGATACATGGCACACTCCCTGGGATCCGGAACTCTGCGTTTTGAGGCCTGATCCAACGCCTTTCCCTTACCCTCAGACAGCTCAGCCAGGCAAAGGGGATGGGACAGATCAGCCACCAGACACTTGTGTTTCGTGTGTTCCTGGGCACAGGTTGGTGTGGCTTCGAGCAGCCACCGTGCCCCTCCTCCCCTGGAGAGCACAGAACTGAGTGTGTATGGACCCCTGCTGTGGTCTCTGGCCCTAGAAACAGGGTGTGCCCACTCAGCCTGAGGGAGCCAAGGCGGCCAGTGCCTGGTCTGCCACTCTTCTCTGCCCGGAAGCCTGAAGGCACAAGGGCTGGCCGCTTTCCCAGAAAACCCAGCTCACTGCCTGCCTGTTCTGTCCTTGAGCTCAGCCCCAGCGCTGTCCCGTGACAGGATTCAGATTGGGGATGGAAGAAGCAGACCTCCTCTGAGGCTCCTCTGAGCCTCCAAGTTAGGGTCTCCAGGGGTGGTCCCTAGGACCAGGACCCCCCTACCCCAGGCAGTATGCACCTTCACTCAGGTTGGGAGGCCTGTATCTGGAAGACAGAACAAGGGTGCCCTCCCCTCCTTGATGAGTTACTTCTAAAGGTCCTGTCTCCAGAACGGGGGGGGGGGGGGGGGGGACGACTTGGAGGCTATCCAGGGGACAGCCTGCAGGCTTCTGTGGTTTCTACCAGCAGGGCTGGAGGACACTCCCCACTCCCTGTATTGTGTGACCCAGGCTGAAGCCTTAGAGTTGACCAGAGGCAACTTTTGAACTCTTTCTCCCCCACAGTGAGCAGAAAGCCCCTTTCTCCTGCTTTGGTGGGGTGAGGTGTGTTGTTGGAAGCCTGCAGGCACTGACTCTGATAGTGGCCATCAGTCAGTCTGTTCTCAAGATGGTGTCATGTCTCCCTTATCGTGTGGCCAGGTGGAAAGGCATGGGCCGTGGGTATGGTCATGTCTCCCTCATTGTCAATTTTGAGAGTAACATACTGATGCAAAGAAAGTGGTTGCGGTTCAGCCTGAGACTGACTCAGTGCTCTCATCTGTAAAATGGATCCTCAAAAATGTGGCCCGCTTAAAAGTCACTGGATTTGAATGGGCCTTTTCCACTGTGAGGTAGGGTGGGGTCAGCTGGTCAGCTGACGGTGCCATCCAGCCATTATCATGCTGGCCTGGGAAGAAGCCCTTAGCCCTAGCTGCCTGGGAGGGCTGCAAGCCGGGGTGACGCATCCTTCTTCCTTCCCCACTAGGAGGAGCACTCGGCACTTGCTGAGGTCAGGAGGGCGGGCGAGGGGGGCGGGGAGGGGGAGAGGAGCGTCTGGTCCCCGCTGCCGGGTCTTGCCCTCCCCGCAGAGCTGGACCTCGCGTCTCCAGGGCCGGCTCTCCCTCCCGGGTGCTGGCAGGCTCTCAGAGGCCGGAGGAGGAGGTCTGGCTGCCAGGAAGGGTGGGGCTGCCAGACGCTGCAGAGCCACACTGTGACCCAGCCGTCCCGGAAACGCTCCCAACCTTGGCCCTCAGCGTGCACATCCGGCCGGGAGGGGTGTTGGCCAGGCTGTCAGGGGGGACGTGGGATACCTCCGAGGTCAGGCTGCTGAAAATCACCAAAATGGGAAAGAACAAACGTATTTTTTTCTAGCTCATCCTGGGGTGAGAGGCTTTTTGAAGGGCTACGTGTGAAACAGAAACAAGCCTTTAGCAGTGAGTTTCTCTCTGGAGTCTTCCTCAGGTTTGCATGTAAATTGGATTTATTAATTAAAAGAAAATAGTCAATGGATATTAAAGAGTGTTCATTCTGTGCCAAAATGGTTACCTACACAAACACTTCTGCAACAACTCGGTATCTATTTTGTCCGTTTTATACATGGGAATGCAGAGGCAGGAAGAGCCATGGGACCAAAGTCACCTTAGTCCCAGCGTTGGATCCCAGATACAACACACCCCCCACACCGATTTTTTGCATTTTTCTTTTCTTTTCCTTTCCTTTTTTTTCCTTTCCTTTTTTTCCTTTCCTTTTTTTTCCTTTCCTTTCCTTTCCTTTCCTTTCCTTTCCTTTCTTTTCTTTTCTTTGTTGAAAGCAGAACCTTAGGTTACCCATCTCTGCAAACTGTCAGTACCTGGCATGCCCTCAGTCCAACTGTGTTGAGCAGGAGCCCATGGGCACTTGGGAGGGTCTCCTGAGCACCATGAACAGACCAAACGAAGTGACAGCTTTGAGGTGGGCACGCCATGGGGCCACAGTGAACCTGGGGCTAAGGGTCTGCACTTCTTCCCCTTCCCACAGACTGTGTCAGGACGATGCTGTTGGGAGTCACCGGCATACCCCTCCCTCATCCACAAGGGAGGATGTACCTGGTGGGAACGGAGGAGGCAGAACCAAGAGTCCCTGTGTGTCCCAGATCCTCCGGGCCTGGGGGAGGAGTTGAGTGGAAAGACACCTGCTTCCTTCGCTGACATCACTGTGGGAGGCCTTCTTCTCACCAAGTCCTGGTAGAGGAGATGACGTGGACCCAGACGGAATCTTGGCCTGCCTAGAGCCCTGAGTCACAGCATCTGGCCCATGTACTTGAGGAGTGCGGACTCTTATGTCACAGCTTCCAAGGATGCCTGGGCTGGTCCAGCCTTTTGCAACTAAGTGTGAGAGGGGAAGGGGTGCAGGCAGGGGACAGTGGGTATCCTTACTCCGACATACCACCTCACCTACCAGCTATAAGCGGAGCTCAGTTTTCCCTTCATGTTCCCCTGCCCTGTGTTTTTGACACTCAAGCCAGAACTGTCTTTTTCTCCCATCACTTTGACTCTTTGGGTGTGGGCTGGAGTTCAGCAGGTCACACTGATTTAGATTCAGAAGGAATCCCTATGGAAAATATAATCCATCCTAGAATCCTCAGCGGAGGGAGAGAAGTCATGCAGGCGTGGGACGTCACGAAGGGTATACACGGGGACAGCAAGCAGCCTGAGACTGGCGAGATGGGAAGTTGCTGTCATTCCAGACTGCAGGGCCAGAAAGAAAAAGGCATTGCCAGAAGCCAGAGGGGAACCACAGCCTCGGTGCACATTTCTTGGTAGGAGTTGGGCTCCAGGCGTGGTAATGCCAGGCAAAAGGAGAGAAACTGCTCCTTATTCTCCTCCCTGGATCTCCTGGCAGTAGGAGGCTTGCCCTTGGCAATGATAGTTTACAAGAATAGAGCTGTGAATCGGAAGGCAGGAAAGGAGGATGGGCAGATACAGCCCTGGGTCTGAGGCAGAACCGGTCACACACCCATTAACCTACCATCCCTCTAATGTGGGAGCAGGAGAATTGAAAAGCACACTTGCCTCCTAGAGACTGGCCTGAGTTGTTAACTCAAATGTTACTTCTGTCCTGAGGGGGTGGCATGGTGGACCATTTTTGGAGGATGACCTGCTTCCTGCACATTTTTCAGAAGATGGAGCTGTGTCTGGTGCTTAAACGAGCCCCAGATGCTTCGATAGACTGTCACAGCAAGGGTGGGGGAGGCGGCAAGACAGACTGATTTGACATGCTCATTTGGTTGATGCTGGACTCCATCAGGAGACTGAAGAGTCTCAGCTCAGATGTACCAATTAACTTTGAGCCTCTGGCTCTGCATCATTCTTCAAATGGGGACCCTGCTTTCTTCAGGGTTCTATAGAAACGAATGACAAGATGTGCCAGGGAGTGTGTAGGTAGATTGCTCGGATAAAGGCTTGTGCCTGTAAACAAGCGCCCTACAGGAGCATTGCATGACCTCGCTCATGTGGTTATCATCATGATGCCCTCCGGGGTGGGCACCTGTACTCCTCATCGCGTAATCACAGAAACAACAAACGGTATACAAGAGTCAGCTTGTCCACCACCCGGCCACGTCTGCAAAGAGTTCACTCTTCAAACTCCTCAAACTCCTTCCTCCTCTTTTTCACCCTACCCGCTACCTTGTTTCAAAGATATTTTGTAGCATTTTGTCAGGTGCGGGTCAAATAGTGGTCCTACCGGAGCAGGGTCTGGGCTCATCTCCCAGCTGGCCCAGTCTGTGAACACTGTCTGCTGAACATCGCTAGTAACAGGAAGCTCACTACTTTATGGGACAGCACAGTCTTCTTTATTAAAGCTGAGTTCCGCCTCCCTGCCATGCTTGTTCTGACTCCTTGGAACTTTGCCGGATGAGTGTGGCTCCAATTTCTATGTCACAGCCCTTGAAACGTAGGGAAATGAAGATGGTGGATCCGGCAAATGTTTTCACTCTCTGGTTTCCACTCGGGACAGGGAAGCTGACTTTCCACACTATTAGATCCCTCAAGACGGTGAGATAAGAGCTAGCATGGGCTGGGTTCCTGGGCTCTGTCCCCAGTGTTCCCGGAAGAAAGGAAGCAGCGTTGTGTACCCTGGAAGGAACACGTGTGGAGGTTTACAGGTGAGGGGGCAAGTTCACGTCTGTCTGGGGTCCTTCTGTCTGGGGTGCGGAATGTTTGCCAGGCATGCTCTGGGTAGCTGCCTGGGACAAGCCTGAGCTGCAGAGTTCGGGGTCTGTGTCACAGCTTCCTCTGTTCCCGAAGGTTCCTTTTTACACCTCCCACAGCTTGACCCCAGCGTCCCTGGGAATGGCGGCTGACAGCTGCACGGAGTAGAGCCGCAGCAGCCCTTGTCGGGTGCCAGCTGGCCGTGCCTGGCCACCACCAGGGGATGTCAGAGCAGAGCTGCAGGCCACCCTTCCGCCAGCAGGAAGCCCGGCCGCAAACACTTGGAAAGGAAGCCTGTGTGTTGGCCAGCTGAGACAGCTCTGGTTTCTCTTGTGTCTGAGGGTTTGGCCTCTGGGTAGAGGAAAGTGAGCCAGGTGCTGCGGGCTGCGCTGACGGGGCCACAGACTCCCCCTTGAGCTTGGGTTGTGGGTTCAAGGGTGTAAGCCGAAAAGCATCATCCAAGCTGGGGCAGAGGAGGTGTTTCCTGGAGGAAGGGCGAGGGAGCAGGGAACACGATGTTTACCAGGCCTGGGCCAGCTGGCTGATGCTGCGCTGTGATCCCTTTGTGCTGGCTCCAGGGACGATAGGGTTGATGGTTCAGTCCTCCAGTGCAAACCCAGGCTGGCTCCCATTTCTTGGCAGTCTCTACATCTGGGAACGCGCACTGCCGTCTCATGGGGTTGGGATGTCCACATGTGCCTGGCTTCCAGGATGACTCCTCAAGGGTGCCAAACTGTGTTGTGGGAGAATTACTGAAAACTGAGCATGCTCTGCCAGGAACAAAGATGGATTCTGCATGCAGGGCTGACATTTTTTACTCCTGACTATATATGTACATATCTTGAAGGCAGTCTCTGCTTTCATATAAGAGCCATGAAGGTCCCTAGGATCACAGGGCACAGGGGATTTTCACAAGTTCTCTCACAGCCTGATTATCCAGTAAGAAATGATTGGTGTCAGGTACCCAGGTAAGCAGATTGGCATAAGGTCACACAACTCAGCAGTGGCAGAACCTGGGTGACCACAATGGCTTCTGCCACTCTAGAAAGACAATGAAGAGGTTTCTTTCCAAAAATATATAGATGCTCATGCATCTATCCGAGCATGCTCACCCAGGCGCCTGCTTTGGGCTCACATCCCCAGGGGAACTCGGCTTGTGGCTTTTGTCAC
This sequence comes from Chionomys nivalis, assembly GCF_950005125.1. Lineage (NCBI taxonomy): Eukaryota > Metazoa > Chordata > Mammalia > Rodentia > Cricetidae > Chionomys > Chionomys nivalis. The sequence continues at coordinate 64,355,711 of NC_080088.1, forward strand.
TTCTGGGCTTCCTCGCAGCTCTTTTCTTTTGCCGTTTGAATAATCTAGGTTTTATTCTACTTTGTGGTCTCTGTGGTTTTGATTCTACACCAGGGCTCAGCAACTTCTTCTACAAAGGCTGCCTGGTAAACTTGCTAAGCTTTGTTGGACATGTGTTATTGGTGGGCATGGACCCATCTCTCCTGTGCATGTGTAAAAGTGACTACAGATAATACATAATCAAGTGGTCTTATCTGTGTCCCAATAAAACTTTATCCACTGAACAGGCAGTGGGCCAGAATTGGGCCCCCAAGCCACAGTTTGTTGGCCTTAAAACTCCTTCAAGCCAAAACTATGGTTTTTTATTGTTTTTGTTTTTTGTTTTTATACAGAGTCTCACATATTGGCCTTGAACTCACTATGTAGTTAAGAGTCAGAGTTCATTCAATGACTGAGTAAATGAACAAATTAGTTTTGCAACAAGATCGTTTTCGGCACTGCTCCCACGCGTCATTCTGCTCCCCATGTGGGGACAATGAGATGTTATTGAATGTCATCTCCTTGAAGGAATACATAGGCTGGTTTGAGCCAGTTCTGCTCTGGTTACTCTGGCATGTGGCTCAGCTTTCTCATCTTTGTTCCCCTTTGAAATATGGGATGGTCCCAGCCTCAGAGGACGGCAGTAGGGTGGTGGTGTATAGAAAGTTTGAGGTTCGGTGGAGAGGGTTGGAGAAGTGACAGGAATTGCTTCCTGACAGGAAGCAGGGTGGCCACTGATAGTCACCGTGTCCAGACAGGTTTAGATTGAGCCTCAGTGTTCTCTTGTCCCATGGTCCAGGAATAGCATACTGTGAATGAGGAAAATTCCTTAGCCTGGGAAACTGGGCTCATGGTAGCTTGCAGAAGGCTCCTATGGGGCACCCCAAACACACTCTGTCCAAATGACCTCTTCATATCCACCTCGTCCCCTTTCTCCATCTCTCTAGACCCCAAGCCAGAAGCCCACCCCCACCCCATCTCCTCTTCTCCATGTATGGCCCAGTTGGGGTCATCATCTTTCTTAAAGTTGCTCTCTGCTTTTGAGTAGGTTTCTTGAGACATGATTCAGATAACTAGTAATTGACCAGTCTTGATGATAATTCAAAGGTTTTCATATGTTTACAAAATTGTATTGTCAGGGCTGGAGAGATGGTTCAGCAGTTCAGAGCATTGGCTGCTCTTCCAGAGGTCCTGAGTTTAATTTCTAGTACCCACATGGTGGCTCACAATCATCTATAATGGGATCTGATGCCTTCTTTTGACCTGCAGGTGTGCATGCAGAGTGTCCATACATAAAATATAAATAAATTAAATTTTAAAACCCAAAGTTGTGTAATCATTATTACAATGATTTAGAGCTTTTCCATTGTCCCTAAAAACAAAATCCTAGAGGCACTGTGGTCCCTCTGCACTTTTTCCTAGGCCTAAGCTAATTCTGTGGCTAGCTTATTGTACATTTGCCACTGGGGACCTGCCTGTTCTGAACATTTCATACAAATGGAATTATTATACCATACCCCATAGATGCTCTTGGGGTCTAGCTTCCCTCACTTAGCCTAAAAATTTCAAGCCTCCTCTATTTTGTTGCTCTTACCAATATTTTCATTCTTTTTTAAGGGCTGATAGCATCCCATGGCATAGATTTATGACATTTTATTTATCCATTCATTAACCATAAAATTTTAGTACACCATTCAAAGAAGAAAAAGAAGCAAGGAGGGGCTCAAGGAAGTCTCAGCCCCCATGGGATCTAATGGAATAATAACTGGACAAAATTTAACAACTGTGCATTGATTTGATGTCCGGGCAAAGAATGGTGACTTCACAGATGAGGGCCATCTTCCCAAGTGCCTTCCTCACCAGGGCAGGGCCACGAGGACCCATGATATCCTGACGTCCAGCCCTGTTGTGTATCCCCTACTTTATACAGCAGAGCATGGAGCACAGATGAAGTCCCCAGCGAGTCTGTATTGTTGACATGAGCATGGCCGTGTCAGGGACACCAATGCCTCAGAGTCACAGGGATGGCAAGGCTTTCCCTGGGTCAGGCTCAGAAGAACCACCAGGCTTTCCTTTGGTTCAAGTTCAGAGGTTGCCCTTTGGTTAAAAAATGGTGCATTCAAAAAAGGCTGCAGGGTCACCCCCCCCCCCGATCCCAGACTGCTCCCCTAGAGACCCTCTATGGATACCAGCTAACTACCTCCTTACCTGTGCCGTATGTAACAAACACCCTGAATATCTTGACTGCTTGTCTGTTTCATCTGAGGGCATGGCACACTGTTTTTCTTAACCACCTGTTGCTCCCAGTCAGGCTTGCAGGACCCTGCCTAGTGGACAGCACCGGGGCCTACAGGATGTGTATTGAGGTCATCACAGAAGCAATGGGGAATTGTAAGCTTGACCACCTTAGTTTTAATCTGTGTCCCAGAAAACCAATTACAGCTTAAGATCCCAGTGTAGGTCTGGAGTTACTTTTAGAGAATGATTTTAAGGACTGAAAGGCCACGCTTGTCACAGTAACAGGCACGGAGATTGTCACCTGTCAAACTGAAAAGACTTCTTCTGGCTCAGAGGTCTAGAGGTTTCAGCCTATGATGGACAGCTGTTGCTTACAGTGTGTCGTGGTGGGAACACGTAACAGAACAAAGCCACGTACAATGTGGCCAAGGAAAGAAGGAGACAGTCAGAACCCTACAGTCCCCTCTGAGTGTGTATATGAGGGTCCCGAAGGCATCTCACCAGGCTACCCCTCTTAAAGACTTCATCCTTTACCACATGGGCCTTTGGGGGGACTTTTATGAGCCAAACCATAGCAAACTGATATCGCGTTGCTCATTTCATCTTCTGGATCTCACCCAGCTCCCTTCCAGCCTTCTAGTGTAATCAGCAGGAAGACTGTATTAAAAACGCAAGAATCAAGTGTCTGACAGCTGGAAGGTACCTCCTGACACTTACTCTCGCCGGGCTCACAGAGGGGAGATGGCTGTCCAGGAAGCACCTCTGGCAGGGGCAGGCGGTGTTTGCAGAGGCTCCATCTGTCTGCGGTTTCCTAACAAACCACAGAGGCTGCCTCTGTGCATGATGCTGCCCCTCCAGGATGCTAGCTGCCTCCCCGTTGGACCTTTGCCTCTGCCGCCGTTGTAAAAGGCTATGCAGCCTCTCCGCCTTTGTATGTTCCCGCTGGCTTCATGCTGTCAGGCAGAAGCATGTGATTAGCAGGCTGTGAAGTGTGGAGAGCGAAGGCCTGCTCTCCTTTGGCCCCCGTGCCAGCAGGTGGGCCATGTTCTCACCTATTTTGGGATTCGTCTAAAACAGGAAAAATCTTTGGACACTGAATGGTCAGAAAAACAACAGGTGTCCACGACGGCTCTAAATATAGCGTTCTCGAGCAAGCAAAACACGGAGCTTTGTCCCATCAACAATGCCAGGGTCGGGCAATGAGTCAGACAACTGTCAGGCAAGAATAACGGGAGACAGATACTTTAAAAAGAGGTTGTGTCCCAGGTGAGTGTCTCAGAGGAGGGACAGGGTGCATGGAGGAGAGACTAGGGTCCTTCAGGGAGTGAGATGGTTCTAGTAGGCAGGAGTGTGCCTTTTGTGCTGCCTGAAAGTCTTCGGTAGACATTGGTAGGTGGGTCCAGGTTCCCGCAGGTACAGAGCCAGGTGGTGGGCTTGTCTCTCTACTACAGAAGCCACTAGCCCATGAGACCTTTTGCCTCTTATTAAATGATACACACCCAGGGCTGGAGAGATGGAGCAGAGGTTAGGATCGCTTGCTGCTCTTCAGAGGACCCAAGTAGCTCCTAGCACCATGTTGGGCTGTTATGTGCTGTCCTCTGACTCTAAGATTCTTCAGGAATGTCCCCATAACCAAGCTTGCTGGTATCTGTCCCTTTGGGGCTACTACAATTGTCCCTTTTGGTGGGGTCCTAATGAACCCAGGAAAAAGCAGTCTTTTCCTCTCCCTAGGTATAGAAGTAACTTTGAGGAGCAATAACCTTGACTGAGCTGAAGATTTATTTTATTTTTTTTATATGTTCCCACTTTATTGCTTTAGGGGCGAGGCCACACAGGTTTCCTTGGGCAGTCTGTAGAAGGGATAGCCTTTCTTTCCTGCCAGAGTCTTGCATAGATGGGCAGCTCTGGGCTTCCCTCAAGGGCGGGCCTGGCCAGGGAAGGTGTTCCAAGGATGGGAGAGGCAGGTGTGGGCTCTTCTTCCCTAGTCAAAGCAGTCATCCTGCTCCTGAGGAAAAGCTTATCTCTCCTAACACTAAAGGGGAAGGTGGGACTTGGGAGGTGCTAAAGCCAGGCCCGTCTAGTCTTTTAAGGCTCCAGAAATAGCCCAGTATCTACAGTGGAGAGATGCAGAGCTGGGGGGCAGATACTGAACATCTGTACCATCGCCTGGGCAAGTTACTCAGCCTAAGATCTGTATCCAAACCAGTGTTGATAATGGTCACTTGGGCATAAAATGGCAGTGTGGTGGAAGCCACTACTTTGCTGAGTTCTGGCTCTGTGCTCAGCACAGACCCGTGACTTTGCAGGCTTCTGCCTCTGCTCAGGGTGGATTACAGGTCATGTCCCCAAAGCTGCAGGTTGGGGCTGGGGTTTTCCTATCTCTCACAAGTTGCACTTGTATCTGAATTATAGACGTGTGGGTTTTCAGAGCCGTTAGGGACTCAAGATACCATCGAGCCTTGTTGCAGATTAGGCAACTGGTTTGCGAGTGTGGAAGGAAGGTGGCAGCTAGGGAGAGGGCCCTGGAGGGTTTATGTGTGATATGTGGGACCTTCTCCACCCTCTCCACCCCGTCACCCCTCCTCCCTAGACCCAGTCATTCAGGAAGACAGTCCAGTCCACTAACCAGAAGTCAGGAAGCCTGCAGGGGTCCCCACCCATCCTGGTTGCAGTGGGGCCCTGTTCCTAGCAACCATTGCCAGGAGGTATCTCCTGCAAGGCCTAATGCTTTCTCCAGTGTGTCCTGACTCCTTGCTTTGGCCTGGACCAGGAACTTTAGATCTCAGTTGCTCTGTTTTCTTCCTGTTTTATGACATGATGACAGCCTCAGGCCATCTGAGATTTTGGGGTGGCTGTCTGAGACCCAGACTGAAAAGAGATAAGGAGATTTTGTGTACTTGTGTGTGTGTATGTGTGTGTGTGTGTGGTGTGTGTATGTGTGTGTGGTGTGTGTATGTGTGTATGTGTGTATGTGTGTGTGGTGTGTGTATGTGTGTGTGGTGTGTGTATGTGTGTGTGGTGTGCGTATGTGTGTATGTGTGTGTGGTGTGTGTATGTGTGTGGTGTGTGTATGTGTGTGGTGTGTGTATGTGTGTGGTGTGTGTGTGGTGTGTGTATGTGTGTGTGGTGTGCGTATGTGTGTGATTTATTTTCTTCATATGTTCCCACTTTATTGCTTTTACATTTTAAAAAGCCACTAAATTTACTCATTTAATGCAAATCAGTTCCGAAATTCAAAGTATTTATCTTAGGATAAAAGAATTTGCTTTTCTTACATTGAAAATAGTCGAACAGAAAAGATAAATTGCAAAATCAATTTTCATCTTAAAGTAAATACAAATGAACCAAAGCTTCACTAGGCATTGACCAGAAGTGGACGCTCTTACATCATTGGACACCCACGCCTTTGTATGTGAGCACAGGACGCTTTGCTGTAGGTACTCATGCTTTGGGGAGCTTGGTTTCTAATGGGCTTGATACAGGAAGCAACGCATGTTCTTCTGGAAGAGAAACATAGGCAGGCCATGTGGAGTACCCTCACAGCGGAAGAGAAACAGGCAGGCCGTGTGGAGTACCCTCACTGCTCCCGTTCGCATCCCGTGTGGAGAACAGTAACAGAGCCCAAGGCAGAGACCTTGCCTCTCACTCCAGCCTAACTCTGGTTGCCTTGCACCTATTGTGAAGTCTCTTTCCTCTTGGTTGTCTCTCTCCAACCTTTGGGAATCCTCCCTGCTGAGCCCTGTCACCCTGGAATGACCCTGGAGTTACAGAAAAGACCTCTGCCCTGGTATCCTGGGCCAAGGTGAATCGCAGGGATGGTAGCTCAGAGGCAGTGGTGCTGGGGACCATTACATGTCACATTGAGAAGTGGGGAGTCTGTGCCTCTGAGCCCACAGTTGACCATCCATGACCCTCTGCTTGGTTGAGTGAGATCTTTGTGTTACCAGCTTGCAGCTGCTTTTGTTTTGCTCTGTTTCTGTGAGTCAAGCTCTTGTTATGTCTCTTCCAACCTAGTCTTAAGTTCCAGATCTCCCTGCCTCTGCTTCCTGGGCACTGGGATTATAAATGTACCCTACACACTGGCCTCAACTGCTTTTCAATGGGAAACCCCCTGACCCAACTGCTTGCTTTGCACATTGCTTTAAGTATCGAGTAAAAGTCTTTTCTTGGCCTGTACTTCTGAAGCTCTCCTATTCAAATGAGGTCCCTCTTGGAGGGGCAATCAAACTTTGGCATTAAAACTGCTCTCTTCCCTCTTTGGTTGGCTGTCTGTTCTTATTTATTGCAGGCTCCGAATCTTAGTCTGGTTTGTGAAGTCTGGCTGTTTATCTTGAACTGTGAGCCTGGACTTCATCAGAACCAGCAGTATTTTAGAGGATGTGTCCTACGATGAAAGTTTGGGGTCTCGGAGTTTAAACCTGAGCCTCTGACCTGAGCCCCAGAGGCATAGATTTTGCCACTTTAGAAGTTGCTGTCTTGGGAAAGAATTTACTCTAAACGATACCCCTTATCTGTGTGGCATATGCTCTAAGAGCTTCAGGGAGATGGGTAAGTCCAAAGGGAGGACCAAACAATATGCGTGCTGAGCTTTCTCCTGTACAGACACACCTATAACAGCTGGGCACAGTAAGAGGTGAACCCCAGCTCACAGCAGAGTAGACCAGAGTGACAGTGTACTGAATTGTACAATTCACTGTCCCCATTCAGCTTCACCACTGTAATAGAAGTCACACGAGTGTGGCCTCTTTCTGTATCCCGTATTGTACTGTACCCCATCTGTTCACCTTCCAGTGACAGCGAGAGATAATGCTGACAGGAAGCGCTCCCCGGCCTCCCTGGTATGTCCGGATTGTCCAGATTCCTATTCCCGGGTTTGGGGGTCCTCATTAAGAAAGTAGGGGTCATGTGAACTGAAGTACTGGGATGCTGCAAGTCAGTGTCATACCTGAGAGGACAATGCAAGTGGCCACGGTGGCTGTGGTGGGGGTTGTCTCTTCTTACCTGTGGTGTAAGAGCACTGTGCTTCTTCACACTGTTACAGAGAACAATTGAACTTAGTATTGTTGCCAGCCACGGTGACACATGACAGCACTTGGGAGAAGGGAGCAGGAGTTCGAGGCCACCCTGGGTTTCTTAAGACCCTATCTTGAAACAAAACAAAAACGCCACAAAAGTAAACCATTTGTGTTTGTTTCAGGGATTTTTTTTTACTTTGTATTTTCAGACTATGGTTGACAGTCGATAACAATAGCCCATGAGGTAAAAACTGCAGACCACAGGGACTACTGGCTGTAAATTATGTAGTTAAATAAGGCTGGTAGCTCTAATTCAATCCAGAGGAAACTTCATGGGGAGCCGTGCAGGGGACAGCTCATCCCTGCAGATCCCCAGCATTCACCAAGGGTCTGCCCTCAGGAGGGTGTTTAGTGAACACTTATTAGTGACCAGATCAGTGACGAAGTGCTATGGGAGCCTCACAGGGACAAACCTAACACAGACAAAGCTGAATCACGCGGGCGCAGGTGCCTCTCTTCCTGTTCTACCCACCGTGTGCGCTTTATGCGGAATTCTTGCAGTCAGGCCTGACTGATCTCTGGTATTCAGGTTGGCTTTAATGTCAACTGCCCGCAAATTAGAACCACCTGAGTAGGAAGCCTCCAGTGAGGAACCAAATATCTCGACTGCCTTGATTGATGTGGGAAGGCGCACCTTGCTTGCGGGTGACACCTTCTGGTCACCGCCTGGATAAAAACCATATTTCAGATGGTTCTGCAACCAACAATTACAAGCTTTCGTTGTAGGCTAGGGACCAGCTGCTGTCTGGGAAACTTCCTGGTTCCTGGTGCAGGATTTGGACTACTGAGGCGCCCCATCTCATGGACCGAGTAGCTACAGGTTGTCATGCTAGCAAATTCATATGCACATGTATAGATACATGTATGTATATACATGCACATGCACGTGTAAGTGTATGCGTGTTTGTGCGTGTGCTCATCCCCTTGGACTGGAGTTTCTGCCTTTAGTGCTCCGGTTCCTATCTAAGGCTCAGTCTGTGTCCTCCCAAGCTTTACTAGGCTGGAGCCTGTCACCTGCTGGAGACTGCGTTGTGCTGTTCTAGTCTGGATGGCCACCAGCTCCCACCTACTGCTCCGAACAAGGGCAATGCAGGCTCAACACTCCCACTCTACCTGGCACTGAGCCACCTTGGCATTTTCTGTCATCAAAAGACACCCCCTACATCTAAGTACTCAGCTAACGATCCAAGAATCAAGAATCGTCTTAAGTTATTTCCCCTCCCTCACCACCCTCCTCCAGTCAAAGGCGCACCCCCATCTCTCTGTTCTGGAGAATTCTCCTCTTCCCACACATGCCCATTTGCTTGCTCACCATGGCAGCCTCAGACCCAGCACAGGGTTCTTCAGATAGGTCAATATTGGATCCGTGAGTGTGAGCATGAGTGAGCTAGCAATTGGGAGACCTTCCTTGATGACCTAGCCCTTCCTTACCTCTCTGATTGCCTCAGATTTCCTTCATTGGCAATTTCTGAACCCCTTGTGACTCCGTGTACTTCCTGGGTCCCTCCGCTCCACCAGAGCCCTGCTTCTGTCTCTGTGGATGGCTCCTCTGCTCCCTGCTCTCTTTGTTTGTTTGGTTTTGGTTTTTAGTTTTTGGACACAGGGTTTCTCTACTCCTGGAACTTGCTGTGTAGACCAGGCTGGCTTCGAACTCACAGAGATCCACCTGCCTCTGCCTCCCAAGTGCTGGTGTAAAAGGTGTGTACCACTACCACCCGGCACTGTAGAGAACTTTCTTTGAGAGCCCGTATCCCATGACGTTGGTCTTGCCTATTCACATATTGATTTTTATTTTTGTTGTTGTTTACAGTGATTGTTTTTGCTGGGCGGTATTCCAGGAAACAGGATTTGGGCTTGCCAGTCACTGGATTCAAGCTTCTTAGGTATCTGTTGTCTAATGGAAACACAGAAAGTCCCCATGTTGTGACTAAACCCTTTTACCCTCGACTCTTGTGTGACACTTCTCACTCCACTGGATTCTGGTGTTGGTCACTTGAGGCCTGCTGTGCATGGCCTCAAGACCAGCTCCACATGGCCAGCTGCCTCTGAGAGCTGGAATTGCCTGTCCTGGTCTTTGCCACACCAGGTCACTTAGGGCAGAGTTCCCTGATCATTATAGTAAGTCCCGGTTTATTGTCCTTTGACCTCCTAGGGCATGTGCCATGTCCCTGCCTTCCTGCTGTGTTCTAAGTGTTTCTCCTGTGGGGCTCTGTGTTTGGAAAGGTTTGCTGACTTGTGAACTGCCCTAGGGCAAGGGTGACATTCATTCTCCCCAAACCTCTCCCCATCCCCAGAACACCCAAAACAGGGGCATGTGTGTGCCAGTCTGTTCCTGGGAAAGCGCAGCTGGTTCTGCTGAATCGATTTGAAGGCTGAAGGGAGGGAAAGAGGGAAGGGCTCTGGGAATTAGGCCAGCTGGAGGAAAGCCCTGAAGTTGAGGAGGGTGAAGGAGAAGGACACATTCTTCACCAGAAGTGAGGTGAAAGCAGGGAAAATGCTGACGATTGTGCAGGAATAGCTTGCGCAGAACCATTGGAAGACACCTGAGGAGAGCCGAGCTTGAGTCATGCAGCCTAGTTGAGTGAGGTGAGACCTCCCAGGTAGGTAGAGCACTGGTCCGCTTAGGCACTGGTCTGTTGGCGACAAGGGCAAGGCAAGGGTGCTTCACCCCACTTGCCCGTGAGTGTGCCTTCTATCCTTTTACCAAGATGAAAGTCAAGTCAGTGGCATGTTCTCTGTTCTCTTCAGAAAGGGCGTGACAAGGGTCCTCTGCCACCACCACCATGTCTCCCCTCTCTTCACTTCTCACACCAAAGGCAACATAATTTCCTGACACTCGCCTTTGTTTCTCATTTCACCATCACAGTTCTACGGTTTATGTTTCATCTGAGTCCAGGATCAGAGCGGTCAAAAGGCTAGCCCAAGGCCATACAACTGCTCTGGGAGCTGGGGAAGGGAAGAGCGTATGCTGTGCAAGCGTGCATGCCTGAGTTCAAACCCAGCACCCATGGGGAAAGTCCAGCAGGGCTGTGAGTATCTATAACCCCAGAGCTGGGTGGGGCTGTGGAGAAAAGGATTGCTGAGGCTCGCCGGCTGCCAGACTCAGTAAGAGACCTGATTCCAAGAGAAAAAGGAGTGACTGAACAGGATACTCAATGTGATCTGGTCTCCAAATGCACGCACTGGCATGGTATGCATGTATGCATGTGGACCGTAATACACACATACACACACACACACAGGGTGGGGGGTAAGTGTTGCTGGGCACAGCCTGAGTCTGTGCCATGTGCCTGTCCTTGTTCTCTGAGTGTGTACCTGTGTCGTCTACACCCCGTATGTGGGGGGTGACCCAGCAGTTAGTAAGTGCACACACGCAGAACTGTGCTGGGAGCATCCTGAGGTCAAGCGTGTCACATGTGGCCAGTGTGTACATGTGCTCACACACAGGGGCACTCCACCCCCTTCTCAGATGTCTTGGCTGTGGCTTTGACAACTGAAACCCAGCTGCGCTCTGGCTGCGGAAACATCCGCTGTGGAAACCTAGAGGCTGACAGTCCCTAAAGAGGGGTTCCACATGCTGCCAGCGAGCACGCCTGGCCCTCCGCCTAATTCCCTGCAAATGCGCCTTAAATCTGTTTCTAATTTGGACTCTGCCTCCTCCGCCCTCACCACCCCTTCCCACTCTCCCGGCTTGCCCCAAGCCAGTCAAATTATGCTGAATAACGGCTGTGGAGGGGAGGAGAAGGCGAAGGAGCAACTGTGGACTACCGGACGCTGTGACAACGTCACGTTTTCATTTATAAAGGGAACGGCTCAGGAGTCAAAGTGAGAAATAATTTGATCTAGCACGGCAGGTCATGCCACTTCAGGGAAGAACTCGGTAACTGTTACACTCCACTGTCCTCTGTGTCGAAGAAAGCCCACATACATGCCTGTGTACAGATGCAATACCAGGGACTGTCCATCCAAGGAGATGTGTATCACCAGCAAGGATCTCAGCAGTCTGAGCGGGCCCCAGATGCTCTGGGTATAAAGGTTCTAAAGGAAAAGATGCCTCCCATATATTTTGCCGTCCTGTGACAAGCTCAGTGCCTGGAAGCCCCAGCTCATGGGAAAGTATATACAAAGTTGAGGGAGGAGAAGGGGAGCGGAGTTCTTATGCACATACACACTGTACACACTGACAGCAGCTTGGAAAAGCTTATCCGAGTAGAGAAAGGAGGGATGGGCGCCAGAGATAGTGATCAAACGTGTTTGTGTTGGGGGCTGCGAAGCGGGTGCAGACACAGTTGTTTTGAGGCCCAGTGTACACATGGAAAGGGCTCAGGCATTCTCTAAGGCCAGGGGACTTGCCTTTCCGACCCTTTGGGGCTTTGCAGACCAGTGAGCTAGGAAGTGGCCAGGGAGGCCTTGAGGCACCTGTGCTTTGTGGCCAGGTAGCCGAGGAAGCCCAGAGGAGGACCAAGTCACGTGCACGCGTCTGGCCTCTGCAGGATTTGGAATGCATACCGTGTGCTTCCCGTCCCTACACCCCACCCCCCAACCCTGAGCGCCTGCAGCTGGTGTGCGCTGGAGAAGGGGCGGGTACTGCTTGACCTGGCTTATTGCCTGTCCCTCAGCTGGCTTGGCAGTTGTGGGAAGGTGGGGTTTGCAGCCTCGGGGCCACCAGGGAAGCCGTGAGGCTGTCAAGACCCAGAGCCACACGCTTCTCCATCTGGCTGCCAAGGAAGCCGGGAAGGAGCCGTGCTGAGAGCAATGACACCCTGAGGACGTTGCTTTCCTTTCCTACCACACAGCGGACAAGGCCACCAGGAAGCCCTGGGAAGAAAGGGGCGGATGTGGCCACCCTTCTGTGTACCCAGGACCTGTCTCCTATTTCACCCACTAGACCCCTCCCATCTCCCCCATCTTTAAACTGTTGCCACGTATTTAGTTATGGCCAATGCTAAGGGCGCTAGAGACATTGAAACCAGTGTTTAGCGCCAAGAGCACATCCGGAGGTTCTCTCAGCAGAGAAGGCTAGCCGGCTGAGACTGGTCCTCTCCAGCAACACCCCTGCCCTGGAATTAGCTGTTCCTTCCCAGCTCCCAGCCCCTACAGTGACTCCTGGGACGTGGTTCTGACTCACATCTTTGGGAAAAAAAAGAGGGCTGCAACCCCTAGAAACTTCCCTGGAAGTATTTTCCAAGATTTGTCCTCTTCTGCCCAGATGGGACAAGGATGATCTGACCTTGGGGAGGATGCAAATTAAAATGGTACAACAGCTGCCTCTGGCATTCTGGCTTTTCGAGTCCCCTATAGAGAATGGTTGACAGCAGTGCGTCCTTCAACTAGTTCTGAGCAGCAAGTGAACCGCTCTCCTGTGTTTGAACCACATGCAGTTGGTGTTTGTTATAGCAGCAAACTGACCCTTAAGGGATTAATTAGGAATTCTCACTTCCCTTGTACGAATGAGGAAAACCAATTGCCAAAGTTGTATAGTCAGCAAATAGCAAGCACAAGACCAACATGCCCTCTTCCCGCGCTCTGGTCATGCGGCCCTTCCCCTCTTGGTAGGGTTGCGCACCTGCAGGCCAGCAGTGGCTCCACAGAACAGTGCTAAGACCAGCATCTCAATTCTCCTGCCACTAATTTCCAATGGGTTTAGGAAATGTCACCTTAAGCCCAACAGGTTTCTTTGCTCAGCCCTCTTCAGGATCTGAATGAACTGTGATGGCCCAGTGCTCACCCCCACTCCCCAGCCCCAGGAGTTTTTATGACATGTCAACAGACAGGGACCTTTTCTTTCGGAGCTTCTGGTGAGGCTAAAAGTTTGGGGGAGAGGCTGGCCTCCAGCTTTCTGTCTGTCATGGTGGGATTCATGGGTCTTGGCAGCATGCCAAGGGCAGACATCGGAACCCAAGCCCCCAGGACTTCAGTTAAAAGGTGGTTCTAAGTCAGTGCAACGGGCATCCTTATATAAGAGGACATTCAGATGGGGCTGGACACGGGGTACAGAGGAAGACGTGAAGATGCAGGGAGATTTCAGGTGGATATAGAGTATTAGAGGGAAGAGCATCTGAGCCAAGGAGTTCAAAGACAGCTAGTAAATGCTGAAAACTGGTCTCCTAGCCTTCAAAAGTGTCCCTCTTTCTTCAGACACAAGTAGTATGTCAAGAGCGGTAAACTGCTGCCGCTTGAGAGAGGGGCTGCTGGGCTCTGCCTCCCACTTCCTCTGTGTCCTGGGCTCATTACTTCGTCTCTCTAAAAGGCTTTCTTTTCTGTAAGAGGGGATGCTAACACTTCGTAGAGTATGTGGAAAAGGTTAGATGAATTAATTATTGTACCTAGAATGCCTAAGGCTGGTAGCCAGTAGGTAGCTAGTATCTGTCGCTTTGACATGATCCAGGCATCCCTTGGTAACTTTACAGGTAGCTATACCTGCGTTGAGTTTGAAATGATGCAGTTACCATGACTGTCATTATGGGTGATCTCCATTCACCCACACAAGGAATCAGAGTCAGAACCTTGTACATGTTAGGTGAGGGCTCTCCCACTGTCTTATACCCCAGCTCTTTTGTGAGACAGGGTCTCATGTAACAGGCTGGCCTTCAACTCTCATTCTTCCCATTTCTATGGCCATGCCTGACTAAATGATTTTTTTTTTAAGTAAAATCATGACTCTAAAAAGGATACAGTGAACATGTGGTGTTACAATGATTGAACCAGGGTATGTTGGATCTAATTCAGAGGAGAATCGGAAGAACAGACATGTTTAGGTCAGGAATACAGATTTTCAGATGGGCTCTGGTTACCTTGAATGGGCCCAAATGCATCTGATACCAGAGGGCCACGACACACTGGCTTTTGCTCAGGGTAAGGGGTTTGATTAAGCTCATCAGATCCATAGTCAAGAGTCCCCGTGTGTTCTTCTGTTCCCCAAATCCTACAGAGTTGTAAAATTGGCTCAAAGACTTGAGTCAAGTAGCCAGGAAGGACAGGCTCCAGGTAGAACAATGTTTTTCCTTGCAGGCATTCAGTAATCCCGTTGCTTATTCCAGATATCCTTAGAGTTGTTCACACATTTCTGTGTATGGAATCGGGAAAAGATGGATGTACACCTAAAAAAAGAAAATCACTTCCTAAGGTATGATCCTATTTTCATAAAAACAAGCAAGCTGTGTTTGTATAAATACGCACACACCAGCAGGTGTGCGTATAGAGCGTTGATTGAATATAGGCAAATGTCCGGAGGAATACCCGAAGACTGTAAACAGTGACTACCTCTAGAGGGCAAGACCAGTGATGGTGGCAGTGGAGAGAGCCTTTCACGACTTATTTGCTAAACTTTGGAGTTGTTTAAATGAAAACACGCCTTACAGCGTGTTGAGATGAGGAATACCGCCATGTGGAAAATGTCCATCATGTTTGGCAACACGTGGAGCATTCGTTACGGTTGTTCACTTACACTCAAAGAGCCTCGTTTCCCTCAGGCTTGTTTGTAGGAAGGGCATTCCAACAAGAAGCATCTCATTGAAGCCCAAGGCCTGCCTTCTCTGTGAGCAGCTTACTTGGCCTTCTCCCCCAGTTAAGCATTGGGTGGTGCTGTCTATTCTGTCTCCTCGGCCCCACAAGCAGTCTCACGCTTGTGTCAGCATTAATCCGACACAAACTTCTCAACCAATGGGGGCCAAAGCCCAGACAGAAGGGCTGTCCAGCCCTAATGGTATCCCCCTGCTCAGACCTGGGTCATGAGACATCCATTAACTTGAGGAGTCTTGTTAGCATCTGTGGTAGTTTGAGTAAGAATGGCTCCCATAGACTCACAGATTTGAATGCATGCTCACTATGTCATGGCACTATTAGGAAGTGTGATTTTGTTGAAGTAGGTGGGGCTTTGTTGGAGGAAATGTACCACTAGGGGTGGTGGGCTTTGGGGTTTCAAATGCTCATCAGGTCCAGTCTCTCTCTCTGCTACATGCAGATTCAGATGTAGAACTCTCCGCCACCTCTCCAGCACATCTGCCTGCACGCCGCCATGCTTCCTACCATGATGATGATGGACTAAGCTTCTGCATGTAAGCCAGCCCCAATTAAGTGTTTTCCTTGGTAAGAGTTACTGTGGCCATGGCTTCTCATCGCAGCAACAGAACACTGACTACAACAGCATCCCAACCATGGAGGAGGTATGAGACACAAGGGGCAAAGAGACACCTGGTGTTTGACCATGCAAAACTAGGGGTCAGTTTTAGCTTCTGACTAACCTGCCAGCGGTCAGCTGAGTCTGTTCGAGAGGATGAGATGACCCTACCTAGTGAACATATTCACTACTGGTATCTGTAGGCTGTGCCTGTTACATTAGCCGCCCAGTGACTATACAGATATTGTCTATCACTACATGGTACTGTGAAGCTGTAATGGGGCAATGCCTGGGAGGTTTATTAAGAACTATGCAGATATGTAGAGGTTTTTACTTTGACTGATAAAATGAAAAAGTCAGGGTATTTAATACACTGTTAGATTATAACAATAGTGAATATACGGCTCCTAACTATACCAGGCTTATGATCGTTGTTGATGTATAGGAAAGCAATTTATATACACACATACAAATTTGTATCTTACAAACCTGCTCTAAAATTTATTTTTTTGGGGGGTCGGCTTTTTAAGTTTTTTAAAAATTATTTTTATTGAGCTATACATTTTTCTCTGCTCACCTGCCTTCTTCTCCTCTCCCCTTCTACCTTCTTCCACGACTCCCAGCCTGCCAATTTACTCAGGAGATCCTGTCTTTTTCTCTTTCTTATTTAAATCCATGTATGTCTCTCTTAGGGTTCTCTTCATTGTCTAGGTCCTCTGGGGTTGTAGGGTCTGGTTTTTTATTTTATGCCTAAAAGCTACTTATGAGTGAGTACATATTATTTTTGTCTTTCTGGGTCTGGGTTACCTCACTCAATATGGTTTTTTATACTTCATTGTGTAAATATACCACATTTTCTTTATCCAGTGCTCAGTTGAGGGGTATCTATCTAAGTTGTTTCCAGGTTCTGGCTATTATGAATAATACTGCTATGAACATAGTGGAGCACATGTCCTTGTGGTATGATGGAACATCGTTTGAGTGTATATCCAAAAGTGGTATTGCTGGGTCTTGAGGTAGATTGTTTCCTAATTTTCTGAGAAATTGTCAAACTGATTTCCAAGTGACTGTACAAGTTTGCGCTCTCACCAGCAATAAGGACCTTACCCCACATCCTCTCCAGCATAAGCTGTCATCAGTGTTTTTGATCTTGGCTATTCTGACAGGTGTAAGATGGAATCTCAGAGTTGCTTTGATTTGCATTTCTCTGATGACTAAGGATGTTGAGCATTTCCTTAAGTGTCTTTCGGCCATTTGAGATTTATCTGTTGAGAGTTCTCAGTTTAGGTTTGTATATATATATATATTTTTTTTTTTTTTTTTTTTTTTTTGGTTTTTCGAGACAGGGTTTCTCTGTAGCTTTGGAGCCTGTCCTGGAACTAGCTCTGTAGACCAGGCTGGTCTCGAACTCACAGAGATCCGCCTGCCTCTGCCTCCCGAGTGCTGGGATTAAAGGCGTGTGCCACCAACGCCCGGCTACCTTTTTTTTTTTTATTGGATTATTTGTTCTTTTGATGTCAAGTTTTCTGAGTTCTTTGTATGTTTTGGAGATCAGGTCTCTGTCAGATTTGAAGTTGGTGTTTTATATTTTTGAGTGTATCTTTAGCTTTACAGAAGCTTCTCAGTTCAGTTTCAGGAGGTCCTGTTTATCAATTGTTGCTCTCAGTGTCTGTGGGGTGCAGGAAACCTGCTCTAAAATTTACTGGTCCCATGAGGATTTTTTCAAATCTATTTTTTTTTAAAGCAATCCTTTTGGATTTTTTACATGGACAATTATGTTAACAGTGAACAGTTTCTCCCCTAGCCCAATCAGTATATCTTTCATTTTCTTACTTTCTTATTACATTATCTGAGATTTCCAAAGAGATGCAGAAAAATGTGATGGGGGGTATCCTTGCCTTGCTCAGATATGAATGGGAAGTCTTTGGTATTTCAGCACTCACTAGCATGTGAGCTGTAGGACTCTGTAGGCATTTTTTTTAAAAATCAAGTTAAGAATGTCCCTCTCCATTCGGTTCACTGAGGGCTTTCCCATCAGGGGCTATAGTTTGTCAAACGATTTCTTAAGCACATTTTAAACACTTACTTGTTTATTGTGTGCATGCATATACAACAGCATTCTATGGAGGTCAGAGGACAATTATGAGAATTAGTTCTCTCCTTCCACCATGGGACTTCCAGGGATTGAACTTATGTCATCAAATTTGATGGAAAGTACCTTTACCGACTGGGCTGTCACACAAGCCCCCAAACAATGTTCCTGTATCAATTGCTATGATAATGTCATTTTCATCTTAGTTTGTTGATATAACTGGTTATATTATTCAATTTTTTTCAAAGTCAAGTCAGCCTTGCCTACCTGGGATGGGTGTCCGTCTGGTTGTGATAGATAATTTTCTGTACATTGTAGGGTTTGATATGCTAATATTTTATTGAGGATTGTTTCATATATATGCAAGGGAACTATTAGTAGTTTTCCTTTCTTGTAATATTAGAATGATTATAACCTCTCAGAATGATTCAGAAGGCATTAATTTTGCTTTTTTTCCATCTTCTGTGATTGTAAAGAAAGGACACATTTTCTTCCTTGTTGGTAGGACTCACCAGTGAACACATTTGAGCCTACTTTGCTTCCTTTGGATTTAATTTGTTTTTGTTGTTTCTAGTGTTCTGTACTGTTTTTTTTATTTGTTTGTTTGGTTCATTGATTGTTTTGTGTGTGTGTGTGTGTGTGTTTGTGTTTGTCTTGTCAATTTGACACAAACTAGAGTCACCTGGAAAAAAGAAATGCCTCCCTCAGGCTGGCCTGTGAGCACACCTATGGGGTATTTTCTTGACTGATGATTGACATGGGAAGGCCCAACCTATTGGGTGATGCTACTCCTGGGCAGTTGGTCCTGGGTTTTATAAAAAAGCTGGGAGCAAGCCATGGGAAGCAAGTTGGTAAGGTTCCTTTAGGACCTCTGCTTCAGCTCCTGCCTTCTGGTTCCTGCCTTGAGTCCCTGCCCTGGCTTCCCTCAGTGACGTATTATAGGCTATAAAGTGAAGCAAATCCTTTTCTCCCCAAGTTGCTTTTGGCCATGGTGTTCATCACAGCAACAGAAAACAAACTTGGACATGCTCCCAGGTGGTGGCTTAGTTTAGGTGTCTGAGTTCAGATCTTTCCAAGGTGCATTAAATGCTATAAACCCCCAACACTGAGCACTGTTTAGAGAGATTTCAGGGCGTCTCAAGGTTTTTGATAATTTGTATTTTTATTTTAATTTAGTTCAAAACATCCAAAAAGTACTTTTAGACATCTTTGACTTATGTGTTTTTTGGAAATATACTTTTAACCCCCAAGTATCTGGGCATTTTCTAGAGCGGTTTGCGATTGATATTAGTTTGATTCTGTTGCAGTCAGGGAGCAGGTTTTGTATGTTTTCTATTCTTTTACATTTGCCCAGGTATGACTTATGGTCCAGACTGAGATCTGCTTTAGTGATACTCTCTGTGCCCTTGAGAAATCTGTGTTAGGCTGTTGTTGGATCAGTGTCTCTGGAGAGGTGCATCATCTCAAGTTGACTGTTGGTGTCCTTGAACTCAGCAGTGTGCTTAGTGGCATTCTGCCTGCTTTCTCCGTCCATTCTTGTTCCGGCTTCTATGGCAGTCATGGAGTCACTTACTTCCTGTTCTGGCTTCTGCTGCAGTCATGGGTTGCTCACTTCCTGTTCCGGCTTCTATGGCAGTCATGAAGTCACTTAGCCCTCCACACTCTTGCATCATCTTCCCAGCTCACATGCTATGATGCTCTGTCCGTGCACACATGTTAAGGGCCACTGTACCTTTTGGGGAACAGAGACCTACATCATTACATATGCCCTCTCCTTAGCCTTCACGCTTGCTCTGAAGCCTGCCCAAGACTAATACTGCTGTTCTTACCTTCTTTTGCTTAGCTTTAACCTGCTCTACCTTTTCTCATTCATTTACTTTACATCTATGTGTGGTTTTATATACTTAGTGTGGGCTTTTTTAGGCTCACATAGTTGGTTCTTGTTTCCCAATTTATTCCGACAATCTCTTTCTCTCTTCTTTCGTTTATTTACATATAGAAGACAGTCTCTCACTTTATCTCCCAGATTGTCTTAAACCCATGATCCTTTGGTCATTCTTCTTTTTCTTGTTTATTCACTTTTTTCTAGCCTTATTTCATGTATGTGTTATATGTAATGCTGATGTGAATGTGTGCACATGGCACTCACATGTTGCACATATCTGTGCACAGACACAGACTGATATTGGGTTCCTCACTTCCTCTACACCTCATTGTGTAAGACCAGGCTCTCACAGCACCTGGACCTTACCCATTTGGCTGGCTGGTCAGTGGGTTCTGGATGTATGTCACTGTACCCCATTCAATACCTTCTTTTCTATTAGGTTATTAAATGTTATGACCGGGTGCCAAGGATCTGAACTTGGGTCTTTTTGCTTATGGCTAACACTTTACACATAACCATCACCTAGCCCCCCTGATGCTTGAGCCCTAGCCTGTGATGGGATTATAGGTGTGTACCAGCAGGACTGGCAATCACTGTCTTTGAATAGTCACATGTAAAACATTCATTTTAAAATGGTTATTTGTAGAGCTGGCTCAGTACCTGCGATAGTTGTTATTGTGTTTTATTAGCTGCCCCGTTCTTTGTTACTATTTTTTGCTTTCTGTTGTTTCACTGTCTTGGTGGTTTTGACTGAGCCTTTTATGTAATCTCATTTGCTTAAAAAATTTTTAATTGTATGTGTGTGTGTCTGTGCACACGCACATGTGTTGAGGGTGTATGTCATGGTACACATGTGGAAGTCAGGAGACAGTTCTGGGAGTCTGTTATTTCCCTCCATATTTGCATGGGTTCTGGGATCAAGCTCAGGCCCTCAGGCTTGTAGAGGCAGCGGCAAGGACTGTTGTTCACTGAGCCACTTTCCTGCCTCCACTGTTTCCCTAACTGTGCAGGGTTTACGCCCTGTTAGTGTTTGCTCATCCACACCATCCAGGGTTTAGCGCTGTCCATTACAGCTTAGCTGTTCTCACTTGTTAAGGACTCCTCTGCTGTCCAGACCCTGCAGGGACCTAAAGTAACCAAGTGAGGTCACTCCCTCCTTCACGGCTGTGCCTCATTTTATTATGGCACAGTTGAACAAGTTGTTTCTTTCTTTTGTTTTCTCAAGTAAGTACAGGAAAAAGAAAGTATTTTTTTTTAATTTTTATAACTACTTATTCCTAATACTTTGGCTTTTGTAGATCTGTTTCTGATCTGCATCATTTTCCTTCTCTATGAAGATTTTTCTTTTTCTTTTTCTGCTCTTTTCTTTTTTCTTTTTTTAAGATAGAGTCCCACTCTGTAGCCCTGGCTGGCCTAGAACTCACTATATATACCCACGTGAACTTCAAAATGACAGAGTTCTGCTCATCTCTGCCTCCTAAATGTTGGGATTAAAGATGTTTGTCACCACACTCAGCCTCTATGAAGTTTTTAAAAGTGGTTTACTGACAACAAATGCCTAATTTTAGATTATCTGAGAAAGTATTTCTCTTTCACAGTTGGAGTGATTTTTCAGAGCACAGACAGCAAGGCTCTGTTTTGTTTATTTTTTTCCTCAACACATTGTGGTTTTTGCTCGCTCCCTGCCTGCCTGCGGGGCATCCGAGGAGCTGGAAGAGAGCCTTCTTGCTCCTGAGGGGACAGAGTGAAAGCTTAGAGGTGGAAACACTAACGGAAGAGAATGACTTCGACAGAGTTTTCTTAGGAGACAGGGCACCCCAAGATAACATTTCTGAATTTTAGGATATCCTATTGAAACCTTCTAAACCGGAAACACTAACAGAAAAAGGTTCAAATCAAACTACACCATGAGCTGGGCGGTGGTGGCGCACGCCTTTAATCCCAGCACTCGGGAGGCAGAGGCAGGCGGATCTCTGTGAGTTCGAGACCAGCCTGGTCTACAAAGGGAGTTCCAGGACAGGCTCCAAAGCTACAGAGAAACCCTGTCTCGAAAAACCAAAAAAAAAAAAACAAAAAACAAAAAAAAAAGCTACACCATGATACCCAAGAACCATGGGACAGCTGTGAATGGTGCAATATATTTATGTATGTGTGTATACATATATACATATACATGTTTGTATGTATGTACACATGCATGCATGTGTTCCATATGTACAAATGTATGTGTGTATGTATGTATGTATGCGCATACATATACATGTGTGTTGTTTGGATCCAGGCTTCACCCCAGAACCTGGACACCCCTATATCCAAGGAGTCTGAAATGTTTGATGGAAAGTTCCATTCCAAATCCTCTCATCTGAGAGTTGCCTCAATCCAGACTCCACCTCTGAGAAAGCCTGCCAAACGGTGACCCCTCCCCAGAGAGGGTCAAGACCACTTCCACAGGCTATTTAAACTGCCCCCCAGAGAAAGGAACACGTGGTCTTTCTGGTCTTCCTTTCCCCTCTCCATGGATTTTCTGGTCATCCTACCTATCTCCATCCCTGGGGGGCGTGGAAGGCCAACGGGGAGCCTTGGCATCCATTAAACCTGGACTTTTTCTAATTCAGTTTGATTTGGTCTGAACTGGATTATTGCAATGGTGGAGAGGTTTGTTGGGCTGTACAAACTTTTCACATGTATGTGAGTATGTGTGTGTATGTATGTATGCATAATGGGAATGTCAGAAGGAGAAGAGAGTTCCTCCCTGGCTTATTTCAGAAATATTTTTCCTTTGTTTCTATAATTTGAAAATAGCCACTTGGGAGGCAGAGGCAGGAGGATCTCTGTGAGTTTGAGGCCAGTCTGGTCTACAGAGCGAGTTCTAGGACAACCAGGGCTATTACACAGAGAAACTCCATTTCAACAAACAAACAAGAAAAGCACGCGTCGATGTGTCCTATTTTGCTTTATTGTTAGCACCCATTTTGCTTGTTCATTGGTGTTTATCCTGTGTGGTGTCTGCTGCGCTTGTTACATATGTATGTATGTCACAATAACTTGAGGGAAGTTCTCAGTCATTAACTCTCCTGCCGTATGTCTTCTGTTCCTTCTTCTGCTTGCTCCGTGATTTATTCTTTCCTGTCTTCAGGCTGTTACACTTTACACCTTTTAGGGTGAAACTGTGGCTTCGAAGCTTCCCATCTGCTCTATTCCAAGCGGGGAAGCCTCTTCAGCCTGGCTGTAAAGAGTATGCCATAGACAGAACCCTCTTCCTCCCCCAGTTTCCTCGTGGTTAGTTCTCTTGTTCTCAGTGTCTGTGATGTCACTGTGAAAGAATGCACCCTAGGGTCAGGGGCAACTACCTGGTGGACAGAGCCCAAAAAGGAAATGGAGGCTGGAGAGATGGGTCGGTAGCTAAGAGTACTGGCTGCTTGTCCACAAGTCCCAGGTTTAACTCCCAGCACCTGCATGATGTCCTCCAGCCATTTGTAACTCTTGTCCCAGGGGTCCGATGCCCTCTTTTAGCCTCCATGGATATCAGGAATACGTGTGACTCAAGACAACATCTGAAAAATTCAAAATCTTTACTTCGTCCTTTGATTTAGTCAGGAAGACTCCCCTTTACAGTAATACTGACAGTCATCTGGGGCTGGGGATGCTGCAGTGGTGGAAGGCATGCGGAACCTGTGTTAGCATCTGGGGTTTGATCCCTGGCAACATACACACACACACACATTCACACACAGCCATTACTATGTGCATGTGGAGCATATGCTAGCACCTGGGGTTTGATCCCTAGCAACATACACACATACACACTTACACACACATACACACACTCACTCACTCACACACACATTTGCACACACTCACACACACTGACACACACACGTACATTCACACACAGCCATTACTGTGTGCATGTGGAACATATGTTAGCACCTGGGGTTTGATCCTTGGATGTACACACACACACACACACACACACACACACACACACACACACACTACCATGACTTCTGCCAGGTGCAGTTGCATGTGCCTTTAATCCTAATGTTTGGGAAGATACAGACAGGAGGATCAGGGGCTCAGAGTCATTTCTTGTTACATGGTGAGTTCAGGACCAACCTGGGCTACATGAAATACTCTCTCAAAAAACAAAAACAACAACAACCAAAACAACCCCCAAATCCAACTATCCCTTCTGGAGGACATACATTATTGTAGATGCTGTTTTAAATTCGAGTCCAGTGTAAAAACTAATTTACTCTCAACAAGGCTGTGCTATTGCTGTTTGGAAGAGGAGTGCCAGGCCGATGAGACTCCACCACCGTTCACAGGGTCACCAGAACATGGAACAGTCTTATCTTGGGGAGTCCTTGACTCCCCAGGGTTATCTAATCGGCACTTTGAACTGCTGCTTTCTCAGTCCTCCCAGCGTCTCACACCTCAGCATAGAGCATAAACTAAGAATTCCTCCTTTATCTCTTGGAGGGTCAGGGAATGGGGTGGGGATGGGGTGAGTAGGGTACAAGTGGGCGATACAGGTGGGAGTGGGGTGGGGGGTGGGGTCACAGTTTGCCTGCCAAGGCACTGTTCACATCCAGGTCCTGATCTTCAAATTTCCCATAGACTAAGGATTATGCTTTCTCACAAGGCAGTCTTCCCAAGGTACATTCTGGGGGAAATGGAGAGAGCCCCTTGCAGAAGGCGATAGCTACTTGTTTACCTCTGATGTGGGAAACACACAGTGATGCTTTCCTATAAAGGCATTCAGGGAAATCCTATTAGTTTGGCTGGTTCATCAAATAACGATTCTTTCCCACCATTGACTCCTACCTCAAAACAAAACAAACAGACTGCATACCCTCCCATGGGTCCTGAATGATTAGGTGTGGAACTGTACCCAAAGCCACACATCTGCACAATGAGGTAATGACCTTGGTGCTCTCCCAAGGGTGCCACCTATCTATGATTCCTCTGGGGGGGGGGAGCAGGGGAGACTGATAAACTTTAAGAACCAACCCTCAAGCTTCTAAGTCAAACCTCTGCTCCCAGATGTGTGGCACAGGAGGAATTGTGGGGAGGGGACTCGAGAGTGGCATGAAGTCCTGGTAGTTTAGAGTCCTTACTGGTTCACTGAGACCCTTCAAAACACTTTTATCACAGTTATGATGTTCTAACATGAGACACAGCCAGGCTAGGCTGTTTCGCCATTATTTGTAACTGTGGCTCAACTAACTGAATCATGAAACACTCTAGACAGAGGCACAGCATCCGAAGGGAAGGCTGGGAGTGTTGGAGCTGCGTGTGACCTGCCACACATAGTGGTGTGGGAGGTCCTTCTGTCTATGTGTTGCTTTTCTTGGTTAATGAATAAAGAACTGCTTTGAGCCTATGGCAGGGAAGAACAGAACTAGGTGGGGAAAACTAAACTGAATGCTGGGAGAAAGGAGGCAGAGTCAGAGAGAAGCAATGTAGCCCTGCCAGAGACAGACACTGAAACTTTAGCTGGTAAGCCACAGCCATGTGCCAATACACAGAATAGAAATGGGTTAAATTAATAATTAATAGAAATGGGCTAAATTAATATAAGAGTTAGCCAATAAGAAGCTAGAGCTAATGGGCTAAGCAGTGATTTAATATAGTTTCTGTGTGATTATTTCAGGGCTCGGTGGCTGGGAACCAACAAGCAGCCCCCCTCGTAACACCATAGCAATAGTGATTTCTGCTTCATGCCTCTCCCCCAGGCCAGCATGAGGAAAGAGTAACAAGTAAGCTTGTTGAGTGGTACAGACCATGGGAAATATAGCAGCTTGATGTCCTCTTGGTCTAGTCAAATGATGCAGTAGGGTGCAAGAGCATTGCTTGGAGATCGTAGAAGGTTACGGAGCTAGCATCATCCTCAGCTTCTTGACAAACAGCAACCTTTGGTAGATGTCTACCAGTGTGAAGAAGGTCTGAATGTGCCAGAGTACAGTTCTCCGATTGAACACACCCCCTGCTCTGGCACCATTCAGATAGCCATACTCTTGAATCGCGGCTGAAATGTCTGGGTGGGTGCACCATGCCGTTGCTCCTGGCTGTTGCTGTAGAATCTCAGAGGTACTTCCCTTAGAACACCAATGGCTGGAAAGCCCCATAGCACAACATTGGAGGAGGCAGTCACATTCTGGTCTGCACACTGGCTGTGCGCCAAGGTCCCTGTCACATACACCACACTAGAGTCCACTGAGCCACCACACTCTTCTCTTACAGGGATAAGGCTGTGGCAAAATGGTGGCTTCCAC
Source organism: Chionomys nivalis (assembly GCF_950005125.1). NCBI lineage: Eukaryota > Metazoa > Chordata > Mammalia > Rodentia > Cricetidae > Chionomys > Chionomys nivalis. The sequence goes on from NC_080088.1 coordinate 64,381,416, forward strand.
ACTGGTGATATGGGACTGGGACCTCCGTTGGTAGAAGGGTCCTTTCTATGCTTCATGACCTTTCTTCTCTGCCACGGTGAAGCTGAAGTGGATGATGGAGGATGCAACATCCTGCTTGCAAAGACTTTGTCAACAGAGGAGACAGCCTGGTGCAAAACAGGCTGACTCCAGAGAGCAAGCTTGGTTTTCCGAGAAGTTACAAATATGGCTCTAAGGCTCTCTCAACCTGCCCTCATCCTGCTAGGTTTTCCCTTGGCATTGCGTGCTAACTCCCTAGGTTTGCAAAGGAAAGGCTGGGATTACTATGGTCCTGTCAACCAGCCCTGTGAACTTCCGTGGTGGTGGTGGGGATATTTGATCTCCTGGAACCTCTGCTTGCTCATCTGTAAAAGCGGGCATAACACTATGGGTTGTTGAGAGAAAAGTGTCTCTTGTCCTGTAATGTGGTGTCACTCTTATTGAATGACAACCATTAATAGAGAAAGCATGGCAGGCAGTGGTGGTGGTGCACTCTCTTAATCTCAGCACTTTGGAGGTAGAGGTAAGTGATCTCTGTGAGTTTGAGGCCAGCCTGATCTACAGAGCTAGTTCCAGGACATCCAGGGCTGTTACAGAGAAACCCTGTCTTAAAAAGCCAAAGACGAGAGAGGAAGAGAGAGAGAGAGAGAGAGAGAGAGAGAGAGAGAGAGAGAGAGAGAGAGAGAGAGAATAAGAATGATGCCTGACTGGTTTTTCTTAGTGTGTCTCTGTTCTGGTCCATGGCTGGTGTGCAGAGCAACTCTGAAAGCAGCTCTCAGGTGACACACACCCTTTGATGGATCTATCTCCAGATGAGTAGGCTCATTCCTGCTTCCAAAGAAAAGGGAGGAGAAAAAGACCAATTTTATCTGTGGCATTGCACACTTTCCAGAACTCCACAGCCACACTTTGAATGAATGCTGGAGGAACAGTAGGCCGAGAACCTGACAGGCTGGGGCTGCCAGGATATTAAAATAAAATAATCGAAACTGAAGACAATCCAGCTGGTAGTTTCTGCAGGGAATTTTGATCCAAGTAGAATTCTTCCCAGAGCAAATGAGAGCAGGGAGAGCCGGCAGCTCTAACTGCATGGTTTGTGTTACTGAAGGGCAGCCACTGGAAGGCAGAAAGGAAACACATAACTGGGAAGGGCAGACAAAGGGGAGAAACAGACCTGGGCACAGAGTCTCCTCCCAGGGCCATTTTGGAAATGATTGTGGAGTTTGCTGAAACCTACAACATCTGAACCAGCAAAGAGGCTCCCCACTTCCAAAACAGTGCTCAAGCAGGGGCCTAGAAGGTCTGAAACCCCATCAGAAGAGCTGGGCATGACCCACCTTGTCCCTGTTCTGCTCTGTTTTAGAGCAGCGGGTCCCCAGGGACACAGCTTTGGGCCCCATCTGAAGGAACCTGTGTGCTGATCGAATTTCACAAATTGTTTGGGAGGCAGTTCAGTTGTAGGGTGCTTGCTTGCCTAGAATGGAGGGAGCCCTGGCTTCAGTACCTAGCATTGCACAAATCAGGCAGTGTTTATGCTTGTAATCCCAACACCCAGCCGGTGAGGCAGGAAGGTCAGGAGTTCAAGGTCATCCTCAGGTACATATTGAGTTTGAGGGCAGTCATGGATACAAGAGACCCTACCAAAAATAAAGTACATGAATAATGAAAAAAATATAATGAAAAATGTATATAAATGAGATAAAGGAGTATTTAACAAAAAGCTAAAATGATGAATAACACTTAAGAAACATAGATTGCCTACTGTCTGTACCTGTAGGTGACACATGTTAAAAGTTTGGTGTGATTTCTTTAGGATTTAGAAAAAAGCTAGAGTGATATTGTCCTGGTTAGCGTCTGTCAATTTGACACTGGGGTCATCTGAGAAGGAGCCTCAGTTGAGAAAGGCTCCCACAGGACTGGCTTGTAGGCAAGCTTGTGACCATTTTCTTGAGTAATGATTGATAAGGGTGGGACCATCCCACAATGGGGTGATGATATCCCTAGGTGTAGTAGTAGATGATGTGGGAGTGATTTCTTTCTAATCTATTGCTTTCATTGGTTAATTAATAAAGAAACTGCCTAGGCCCATTTGATAGGCCAACCCTTAGGTAGGTGGAGTAGACAGGACAGAATGCTGGGAGAAAGAAGCCGAGTCAGGCAGTCGCCATGATTCTCCCACTCCAGACAGACGCAGGTAAAGATCTTTCCTGGTAAGCCAGCTCGTGGTGCTACACAGATCATTAGAAATGGGTTAGATCAATATGTAAGAGTTAGCCAGTAAGAGGCTGGAACTAATGGGCCAAGCAATATTTAAAAGAATATAGTTTCCGTGTAATTATTTCGGGTATAAAGCTAGCCGTGCGGGCGGCCGGGTGCCAGAAACATAGCCCGCCGCTCCTATTACAACACCTGGGCCAAGAGTCCTGAGTTGTATAAGAAAGCAGGCTGAGCAAGCTATGAAGAGCAATTCAGTAAGATGCGCTTCTGCATGGCCTCTGCTTCAGTTCCTGCTTCTAAGGTCCTGCCGGGACTTCCTTGGATGATGGGCCGTGATGTGGAAGTGGTGGTGAAATAGCCCCTTCTTCCCCAAGTTGCTTTTGCTCTTGATGTTTTATCACAGCAACAGAAACCTAACTAAGATGGATATAATTGGAAATATATGTGTGACTGTAACTAGGTCATTCTTCATATTATTTCGTATTTTTTCTACATAGCAGCATTTTGTAGAGAGGACTGAATCCCTATATATTATATCAAATAGACTTATTACTGGTGACTTATTCTTTTACACAAAGACATTTTGGATATTTTATTCTTTACTAATATAAATAATATCACAATGAATGTTTCTTAAGTGACTTACTGGACTGTAACTCCCATATTATAAAAGTCACTTGTTTAAAGTGTATAGTGTAGGACTGGGACACAATTCGGTGGTAAAGTGCCAGCAAGCACAAAGACCCGAGTTCGATTCCTAGAATGCATGTAGAAAAGCTGGTGGTAGCAGCGAGTGTGTAATCTGGGAATGAAGACAGGCTGTCCGTCCCTGGAGCTCACTCAGCAGGCAGCCTAGACTGCTGGGCAAACTGTAGGGCAGTGAGAGACCCTGTCTCAAAAAGCAAGGTAAAGGACTCCTGGGGAGTGACGCCTCAGTTTGTGTAAGTATATACACAACCCTTACACGTACGTGTGCCCCAACACACATGTGTACAGGCTAAAGCTTTCAGCATAGCAATAGTTGGACAACAATCAGCGCTATGTAGCAGACATTCTTGGACACCAGCCCCCAAATCATGACACAGAGACTTATTATTAGTTATGAAAGCTAGGCCTTAGCTTAGGCTTGTTTCTAACTAGATCTTATAACTTAAATTAACCTATTCCTATTGATCTACACGCTGTACATGGCTTGTACCTTTCACCTCTCCTCCTGCAGGTCCTGCTTCCTCTGCGTTCGGCTGGTGATGCCCCTTTTCTTCCTCCTAGAGCTCTCTCTGTCCAGAAGTCCCACCTACACTTCCTGCTTAGCTATTGACCATTTAGCTTTTTATTACCAATCACAGCAGCACACCTTTGCACAGTGTAATTAAGTATCTCAAAACACACTGGTTAGTTCCAGAATATTTTTATTATCACCTAGCAAAAAGGAATCATCTCTAGATTCTTCGCAACACATATACAAGAAAAATGGAAGTTGTCATGTTGTATTGTTTAGGGAATAATGGCAAAGAAAAAGCATGTACACGTTTACTACAGATATCACACACACACGCACACAAACACACACACACGAGGTTTTTTTTCTATTCATAATTTATTGAATCCTTGGATTAGGAAATTGTGACAATGGAGAGCCGATTAAACACAATTCCTTTTTATGAATGGATGGTGTTGCACCGTATATGGACTGTACCTATGATGGTGGTAGGAAGGCCCTGACATGGAGATTTCATTCAGCCAGTAACTCAAGCCTCAAGAGCAAGGAGAACCGGCAGTCACCTGCTGATTGACAGCACGCCTTCTGGATTCATGCTGTCAGTGAAGCTGCAGCTGGAACCAAGCAAAACAATCCTAGCTAAACAAAACTGGACGGAAAAAGCCCCACAAGAAGTGGGGGTGGGGAACAGGCTGCCACTCATAACGAAGATGTCTTAATAAAGATGCTGATTGGAGCCAGCTGTGGCAGCTGGATGGTTTAGCTGCATGGCTTACTGGCAGAGAGCGCGGCAGCGGCTTTGGTGTGAAGGTGCTCGGAGCAGCACCTTAGCAACCAGACCCGGACGAAAAGCGTGGCAGCTGGGTACCAGCTCACTACCACCACCACAGTGGCAGAAGCAGGACCTGCCACCTAATGGGGAACTTCTAGATTGCCCAGAATTCTTCCCCCTCCCTTCTATATTTGGCAGTTCTTCCCTTATCCCCTGATTGGTCCCATTTTGTGTCTTATTGGCAAGCACACAAATCCAGCCAATCAAATTCTACTTAGCTCTATGTACCTGGCAGAGTGTGAAGACAAACTGGTAGGTTCTTTGGAGGAAGAGGAGGAGGAGGATGTCAGAATTCAGTTCCCATCCTGATTCCAGCTTCCAGACTTGCTGGAGGCTTTCAGCGACCAAGTATCTGACCTCAGGCAGGGAACTGGCTCAGGATCCCATTGTTCCAGCCTCTTTAATTGCGGGCTGCAGGCAGGGGGATTTATTTCTGCCTTACCCTCCAAGACTTGACACTTGGTCTGCAGATGGGAATTGGTTTCTGCAGCTTGGAAAATGATGTGGGATTCCCCTCTGCATGCTGTGAATATCATTGGTTAATAAAGGAACTGCTTTGGAACTATAGCAGAGCTATAGGGGAACAGAGCTGGGTGGGAAAAACTAAACTGAATGCTGGGAGTAAGAAGGGCAGAGTCAGAGAGAAGCCATGTAGCCCTGCTGGAGACAGACGCCAGAACTTTAGCCAGTAAGCCACAGCCACATGACAATACACAGATTAATACAAATGGGTTAAATTACTATGTAAGAGTTAGCCAACAAGAAGCTAGAGCGAATGGGCCAAGCAGTGATTTTTTTCGGGGTGATTATTTTGGGGCTGAGCAGCCAGGAACAAACTAGCGGACTCCTAACGACAGGAAAACACCAGCTGTCCATTGATCTCAATCCCAAAAGCTCCTGTCTCCAATCACACACAGAGGGCCTGCCGCTCCTGTTGCTAACATCAGTAACTTGCTTCCTGAAGACAGACTCTGCAAGGAACTGCCCTCAGTTGGGGCCCTGAAGCCCTCCAAGAACTTTTGAACTATAACACTTGCCAGCAGTCTCTTAGCTAGTGCCCCAAAACCTGCTCAGAGTATACTGAGGTAACAACGCTGGCATTCTGCTGCCACCCAGGGTCTCAGAGTCCTGCTTTCCTGTTGGAGGCTTTATGTTTCCATTTATATTGTTGCTCTGAAGTGGCAAATGAAGTTCCCCTTGATTTCCCCTTACCGTTTGCCTACTCCTTCCCTGGAAGGAGGGCAAGGCAAGTATTTGAGACAGAAAAATTGAGTGTCTCACCTTTTAAATCCACTGATTGTTTGGTAGACACCTTTGGGATACTATAAATAATGCTGCTGGGAACAGTCACATACAAGTTTTTTTGTTTGTTTGTTTGTTTTTTTGTTTTTTTGTTTCCTTTGGTTTTTCGAGACAGGGTTTCTCTGTAGCTTTGGAGCCTGTCCTAGAATTAGCTCTTGTAGACCAGGCTGGCCTTGAACCCACAGAGATCAAGTTTTTTAAGGGCATATTTTGCTCCCTCCCTCTTCCTCTTCCTCTTCCCCTCCTCTTTCTCCTCCTCCTTCTTCTCTCCTTCTCCTCCTCCTCCCCTTCTCTTTCTCATTCTCCTCCTCCTATTTCTTCTCCCCCCTCCTCTTCCTTCTTCCTCCTTCCATAGTGCCTCTTTATTACCAATAGCAGAAATTATCTGGGGCTCAGGGGAAACACATTAGGCTAGATGTGGCATCTGACAGGAATTTTTAGTTTGGGGAGAGGACTGAGCTGCCGAGGGCAGCGATTCTGGGATAAGGATAAAAGGTGACTGTAGCAATGTCCTGGAAGAGCAACTAACTTTTCCCTGCTTCCAGGGTCATAGAAGGGTCTAGTCCCTCATTGTGCCCAAAGGAACAAACTGGAAGTCATGGATTCTTAACTGCCCAAGCTAAGGGAGGCAAAGGTAATCTTAGCAGAACCATGAAAAAACAAAGGTTTAAACCCCAGAAGCAAGCAGCCAAGAAACACATGTAGTTCTGGGGTGACATAAGGAGGCTGGCTCTAGCTGTTCGCCATTGCAGAGCCCTGATGAGATTTCTTTCATAGGGAAAGCCCCCTCTCCAGCTTTGAGAACATCAGTTGTCCATTGTTCTCAATTTCAAAGGACCCTGCTTCCCCTGGACTCAATCTCTAGGCCTGTTTACTCCTCCTTCATGACATTTCCCAGTTCCAAGTAGGTCACTATGAAGATGCCGGGTGCACAGTACTCTGTTGTGATGTGGACTCCATTGCCCGGCTCCATCTCCCCTGGAGGGGGCACTATGGACATCTGCACTGGCTCCTCCCTATTGATCTCTGCCAACTCTGCTGCAGGGATCCTCCTGTGTGTCTATCTGTTCCTTTCTCCCTCCCTCTCTTCCTTCTTTCCTTCCTTCCTGAACTCACATATCCCAGGTTGACCTTGAACTTGCTATGTACTTGAGGAAAACGTTGCACTTGGTTTCCATCTTCTGAGTCCTGGAATTACAGGTACGTACCATCACGCTTACCTTATATGTACTGTGGAACAAACCCAGGGCTTCATGAATGATAGGACAAGCAGTTAATACCATCTGGTCTCTATTCCCAGTCCCTTATAGTATTGACACAGCTCCTTACCACACAAAAGCTTTAAATTTTGATTAAGTTCAACTTATCTCATTCTTTTCTTTGATTGTGAGTGTTTCTGATATCATTCCTGAAAACTTAGTGCTTAGACCAAGGTCACCAAGTCTACACTGTTGTGGAATATTATTTTGAGAGGGATCACATTTGTTTATATTGTGGAACATTGGTTGTAATGATGCAAAGATGGATTGCGTTCTTTTATGTTACATTTGTTGAACTCTGTGAAGCTGTGGTACTGTGCCTGTCTGAAACACCTGCTGGTCTAACAAAGCACTGAATGGCCAATAGCGAGGTAGGAGACAGGGTAGGCTGGACTGGCAGGCAGAGAGAATAAATAGGAGGAGAAATCTGAGAGGAGAGGAGTAGGAGCAAGAGAACAAGGAGAGGAGGACATCAGGGGCCAGTCACCCAGCCCCCCAGTCACCCAGCCCCCCAGTCACCCAGCCCCCCAGTCACCCAGCCCCCCAGTCACCCAGCCCCCCAGTCACCCAGCCCCCCAGTCACCCAGCCACCCAGCCCCCCAGTCACCCAACCCCCCAGTCACCCAGCCCCCCAGTCACCCAGCCCCCAGTCCCCCAGCCCCCCAGTCCCCCAGTCACCCAGTCCCCCAGCCCCCAGTCACCCAGTCCCCCAGTCACCCAGCCCCCCAGCCCCCCAGTCACCCAGCCCCCCAGTCACCCAGCCCCCCAGTCACCCAGCCCCCCAGTTACCCAGCCCCTAAGTCACCCAACCCCCCAGCCACCCAGCTGCACAGCCAGCCATGGAGTAAGAGTGAAAGTCAGATTACAGAAGTAAGAAAAGGAAAAGGGCCAGCAGCAAAAGGTAGATGGGATAATTTAAGTTAAGAAAAGCTGGCTAGAAGTAGCCAAGCTGAGACCAGGCAGTTATAAGAATGACTCCGTGCGTCCATTTATTTGGGAACTGGGTGGCAGGCCCCCCAAAGAATAAAGAGTAAAGAAGCAATACAACATTTTCATGGTCCATGGTGAGGCTAGAGTAAAAGAAAACCCAACAACAACACACCTCAATGTCCGTGTCCCAAGATCTCAGCATCCGTGTTAACAGAAATACGCATGACTCGTTCCTAGAAAAGAAGTGCCCAGTGAAATACTCAGAACAGTTGGACATCTCTGGATACACACTAACAAATTGTTCTCCAAAGCAGGTGTGCCAATTTTCATGCCTCTTAGGAAGTATGGGAAGCACACATTTTCATCGTACACCGAGAAGCTTGTTTACAGGTTTTGTTAATCTTGGTAGACCAAACAACATCCAATTCTCACTGTCCCTCCTCCCATGATGCCACTCACTCTTTTCTAGGGAACATTATTTCTAAGTATTGCAATAATCAACAATGGGCAGTCATTTATTTATTTATCCATTTATTTATTTTCTAATATATTACGAGCAGAGTAATTTATTTATCTATTTATTTATTATGTCATATATTATGAGCAGATTCTTTTTATGTTGCCCAAACTGAAGAAATGGAGTAAAAATTGAGATACTGCAGACATATTTATTTCTTCAGTGGAAATAACACCCCAGATATAGCCTTGGTGCACAGCGCTGTAGAGAGCAGTATGGAAAGGAGGAGAAAGGAAAAAGGAGACACAACAGTGAATTGTATAGCCCCACATGCTCAATGTTCATCCCCAATCCAGGAAAAACTAGCGCTCGTAAGGTACATTCTCACAGTTCCTGGAAGTTCTAAACAACCTGATGGTCAACAAGATGCCATCCCTATAGCAACTGTGAAGATCAGCTCGGTGGTAAAAATGACTGATGTGGCGTGCCAGCGACAGGCCAAATAAATGACCCCTTCTGAGTTTAACTCACCCAAACTGGTGAGTTTATCAAGGTGAATTACAGAAGTGTAGGAAAAGGGCTCCAGCCGCATCACCGAAAGCCCACCCACCATGGATGACCCTTCGAGAAAGCTTCATACCTGGCAGAATTACCCAGAGCAGCACTGCGGGACTGAGCTCCAGAGACAACAGCGCTGTACACAAGGACAAACCAGAGCACCTGGTGATTCAGCAGATTTGTGGACTTGTCCCTCCAACGTGTCTCAGTCTGCTCATCGGAAGCTTCTGTGCTCTGGGCAGTTTGCCCAGGAGTTTGCTAGATTGTGTTGGATGTCCACATACCTCTGGGCTCAGGGATGACTCACGGAAGCACTTCCAAGATGGCAGGTAGGACCCTGAGTGCAGCTTGTCACCCAGGCCTTTGAAGCTTTCTGGTGTTGGGTGTTTTCTGCTATGCTTACAGCCTAGGGCATAGATGGGTGCTGGGATGGGGTCCTCTACTGAGAGGGGGGTGATAATGAGCAGCCAAGGGCTTCCCCTCAGCTGCCCTTGTCCTAAGGAAGGAGGCATCAGTCAAATGAAATCCCAGACCTCCCCAGCCTCATTTTACACTGAAATAGCCTTTTACATTTTCTTGTCTCTATCTGTCTGCTTAATCCCCAGCAGTGTGGACAAACCCTTTCCTCTTCCCTCAGCAGGCTCTGCATTCCCACTCATCTGCACACTGACATAGGATTTCTTTTTGGAGGTAAAGTTCAATCCTGCTTTGCAGAATGGACTTCTCCTGATGTATCAAAGTTTGCTGCTCACGAGATGTCCATTGAAGTAGAGTCTCTAGCTCACCTGTCTGTCATAGGCCCAGGATTTTCCACTTTTAACCAGCTTCCTGGTGATGCCAATGCTGCTGGTTCCCAGGTCACACTTGGAGGTGCACAAGCGTCAGGTGCCTATGCAACACAGCCAATTGACCTGAAGCCTGAAAACACAGAGGAGTCCCGGGCTGCATGTGTGCTGTGAGCATGTCAAGTAGCCCTGAAAGGAGACTTCAGCCGTATCTGGTTTCTCATTCTTGGGGGTCTACCCCCAGTCCCAGTGCACCCCAAGCTACAACTCTCCTCCCACGTCTGCTCAAGGTCATCTTGCCCTGAATCCCTGAGCCATGTCTGCTGGGAAGTCTGGGCAGGTTGAAGAAGCCTCTTCCTCTTTCTGATACAAGACAGCCTAGTCCCTCCCTCACCTGCCATCATCTGTGTTTGGGGTACCCCAGCATGTGTTGCCATTCAGACACACACACCCCAATGAGGTGTTGTCCCCTCTGATGCCACATGGTTAAGTCTTTCCCAGGTGGCTCCTTGTTTGGGCCTGAGGGCTGGGTTTGATCTCCAAGAGAGGAGGTGAACTTCAGAGAAAGGAATGTGGATTAGGAAGTGGTCCTGCTTAGGGAGAACTAAGGCCGTTTATGAACCTATCACAGTGAATCTGATTCCCTTATCAGTCATATAAAAAGTATCCCTTTTGGATGCTAAACCCACTGGCGTTATCTCAAGTTTTGACCTAACGTTGCAGTCCACACAGAGGACAACATCAGTGTACTCGTGGGCACCTCCAGGTATGTGGTGCTGTGAATGGGAATGGCTCCCATGGGCTCTGATATTTGAATACTTGGTCACAGGGACCTGGAGATCAAGATGTATCCCTCAGTTATTACTCCAGAGCTTTGAGAGATGCTATGCTTTCTGACATGATGATAATGACTTGAAATTCTGAAACTGTAAACAAGCCCCAGATTACCAGGAGTGGGACCTTGCCCTGAGGTCACTACCCCCTTTATTCCATTTAGCATCAGGCTTTTCTTTAAACTTTTATCTCCTTGAGCACCAGACTTAGCTCAATTACAATTCCTGGTACTCCTTTTCTCCACAAACTGTATGTTTTGTATTTCTCTTTGTCCAGTGTGCTCCTTTTTCTTATAGATCTGTGTATGATTGATTACTAAAAACCTTACGTATAATCAGACGGCACAGTCAATACTAGCTATCTTGAAATCTCCTCTGCCAACACCAATAATCCAAAACTCTTCCTTTTAGCCTCAGGCAGATTTTTAGGACAAGAGCATCATATTCTTTGCCAAAATATCACAAGAATGGTCTCTAGGCCACTTATAATTAATGTTTTTCCCCTTTGAAACATATTGTGAGCCAAGCCATCATAATTTATACTGCTCTGAGCACCGCTGTCTTAAGCTCTATTTAAAGCATTCAATTGATTTCCTAATCCAAAGTCCCAAAGTCTACATTCCACTAACAAACAGCATGGTCAGTCAAGTCTGTCACAGCAATACCCAGCTCCCTGGTACCAACTCTGAAGCAAAGGAAAACTACTGAGACCAGAAAAATATCAGGGGTATCCATGCATGGGGACCCAGAGAGGCTATTGCCTGAAGTTGTGAAGGTGAAACCTGGATTTTATTGGAGACTTCAAGGTGTTGGAGGTGCAGAGACATGGGATATCTGCCAAGGAGAGCTGCTAACAAGGTCTGGGACCAGCCCGAGAGAGAGAGAAGTGTGTTGCAGTCAACAAAGCAAAAGGGTGTCGAAGATCTGAAGGGTACTTTGACATCAGATATGGAGATGCAGAATTTGGAGTTTGCCCAGCTGGTTTTCAGATGTGCTTTGGTCCAGTGTTTCCTCGCTGTTCCCTTTCCTCCCCATTGGGATGGTAACATATATTCTGTGCCTTTGTGTTTTGGAAGCATGTGGTCTGCTTTTTAATTTTGATTTTGCAGGACTTACAGCTAAGAAATTGCATGAATCTCAGAAGAGATTTTGAACTTGTCACTTTTCAACAGTGTTGAGACTCTGATAGACTATGGGGACTTTTGGAGTTGGACCAAATGCATTTAGTATTATGATATGGCTATAAGCCTATGGAACCCAAGGGGTTAGGTGTGATGGTTTGAAGAATGGTCTCCATAGGCTCACATATTTGAATACTTGGTCTGGTGGTTTGAAAGAAAATGGCCCCCAAAGGGAGTGGCACTATTAGGAGATGTGACTTGTGGGAGGAAGTTTGTCACTAGGGAGGTGGTCTTTGAGGTCTCATATGTGAGCAAGTCATGCCCAGTGAGACAGACCACTTCCTGTTGCTTGCAAAAAAAGATGTAGGACACTCAGCTGCTTCTCTAGTCCCATGCCCGCCTGCCTGCCACCATATCACACTATGATGATAATGGACTAATTCTCTGAAAATGTGAGCCACTGCAGTGAAATGTTCTTCCTTTATAAGAGTTGCCATGGTCATGGGGTCTCTTCACAGCAACAGAAACCCTAACTGAGACTTATGTGTTTGGAAGGAGGTAGGCAAGGGGAAGATGTGTAGGGAGGAAGGTGATAAGCCCATGTTGTATGGGGCTGCAAGTCATGAATAGAAGTTGGATTTCATTCTAAGTTGCATAGAAAGGTGTTAGAATGACATCAGAAAGACTGGGTGAGGAACAAGAAGGGTGTCCATTTGTGTTTGCTGGAGAAGGGGCCAAGTGTAAGGTCAAGATATGGGACTGTAAAGCTGATGACCGTGGATTGGATGCATCTCGCAGAAAAGCTTATAGAACCTGCTAGTGGACTGACTGTAACATATACGACTAAAAGATGAATCCAATATTATCCCTGGATTCTGCTCTGAGAAGACAGATGTGCTATTTATCAAGATGGGAAATGTTTGTTGCCACAAGGAAGAAAATTTTAGAAATGATCAGAGTCTTCTTTGGACCTCGTAAAACGTCAGTGTGTTCTCTCTAAGCAGAAGCCAGGCTTAGTTCTTTTAGACTTCTATAACAAAACAGCAGGCTGGGAGACTTAAAAACAACAGAATTTTCTCACCATTCTGGAAGCAGGGAATCCACACAAGGCAGCTACAGAGCCAGTGTTTGGTGAGATCCACTTCCTTGAAGATAGGCTTCTGGCTCCAGCTTCAAGTGGCAGAAGGACTGAGGGAACTTTCTTTAGCATCCTATAGCGTGGCACCAGTTCCAGTCCTGGAGCTCAACCATCACAGCTATTTCCCCAAAGTCCTATGCCTAATGCCATCACTTTGGGGATTAATCTGTTCACAGGGATTCTCTAGAGGAACAGAATTTATAGAGTCAGTCAGTCTGCCTATCTATCTATCTATCTATCTATCTATCTATCTATCTATCTATCTATCTAGGGTTTTATTAGCATGGCTTACATGCTGTGGTCCAGCTAGTCCAAGAATAGTTGTCTACCAATGGAAGGTCCAAGAATCTAGTAGTTGTTTAGTCCACAAGACTGGATTCTCGGCTGGTCTCCAGAATCTGCGTCTGATTTGTTCTGGACTGCTCGTACAGAGCAGAACTGTCATATGTGCCAGAATCCCGAAGAGCTAGGCTCTAAATGCCAGTGGAGGAATGGACTTGCCAGCAAGCGAACAGGGAAGGAGAGAGCAAACGTCCTTCTTCCCTGCCCTTTATGTAGGCTTCCAGCAGAAGGTGTGGCCCACGTTAAAGATGGATCTTCCTATCTCAAAGATCCAGATTAGAAGTGGGTCTCCCCACTTCAAATGATTTAATTAATAATAAAAAAAATCCCTCACGGGTGTACCTAACCCTTTGGTTTTAGTTAATTCTAGACGTCGTCAAGTTGACACCCAAGAAGAGCCATCACAGATAATATTGTAACATTTGGATCAGGAAGGGTCATGAGCACTCAATGCATTGCATGTCCTGGCCAGCACTGGGTTTCCCTGACTTTCTGTACTACTTAGCCATTCAAAATCTGTTTACTGAGAACCTGCTAGGCACAGCGCTCTGGAAGAACGGCACAGGACAAACCAGACACAGACACAACCCTGACTTCAGCAATGTCCCAAATCAGAACCAGAAACTCTCCTGAGGTCCTCCTATGTGTTGGACACATGCACAAGAGCCCAGACACATCCCCAGCGCTGCAGAGTTTTCAGCCTAATTGAAGAGTGTAGGCAGAGAAACCGAGAGTCATAAATGTATTCAAGATGCCTTTGGCGGGCGCCTACATATTCCAGGCACCGTGCTAAACATGTGCTGCGTGCTGTGTGAACAGAGACGAAATGCATTTCTGTCTCTCCCTCTACCATCACCAACAACTCCCCTTCACATGGAGGGAGGTGGGCAAGCAAATGCTTCCATTCCAGCATGGTGGAGGAGGGACCCTACTGAAACAGACATGCACGCTTAGCAGGGACTACTCTCCCCACCAGGGGAGTCACTTAGAAAAGCACTTGTGTCCGCTGTGCCTTGAAGAATGACCCCCCCACCAAAGGAAACCATTCCTGGTGAAGGGGAACAGGCGGAGTGGGTATTGGGAGAGAACAGAGCCAAGGGGCTTGCAGAGGAGGAAGCCCCTTGGAGTGTTCAGTGAGGGGTCAGTGGCAGGCCTTAAACTTCATAGTTCCACATGTGTAGCTTTAGCTGGTGGTTGGCATGGATGTGCATGTGGTGTGTGGAGGGACTGACAAGGGAGAGAGAAGAAACAGGAACCTGAAAGGAAAGACAAGGGGCTTGGGTGAGGCTGGGACTCTGCCACCCTCCAGACCTGTGCAAACCCCGGGGAGAGGGTAGAGAAGAGTGGAAAGGAAAACTCGGACCTAAAGCTGTGGGCTCTAGGGCTGTGTATGGTCCGTGGCCATGACCATTAGAAGCAGAGAGGCCCTTCTGTGGAGCCTTTTATCCTCCCAACGACACTGAGTTAGGCACACATCCGTCTTTGTTTTATTTAGTGTTTGTGTGTGCTTATGTGTGTGACATGTGTTTGTGTGTGTATGTGGTGCATGTGTATGAGAGTGGGGATGCACATACCTGTACACACACACATGGGGACTACAGCAGGGTGTCAGATGTCTTTCTCTATTGCCCTCTGCCTTCTTACCTTGAGACGTGGTCTCTCACTGAATGGCAAGCTCAGCTTGTTGGCTAGACTGGCTGGCCTAGAAAGCAAGAAACCTGGAAACCCATCCCATGCTAGGGTTATAGATAAGTGTAGCCATGCTTGGTTTTTTTATTCAGAGTTGGGGATTTGAACTCTGGTCTTCATTCTTGCAAAACAAGCACTCATACCCATTGAATCATCTTCCTAGCTCCTACCTACCCCATTGGAAGGCAGGAAAACAAAGGGCCAGAGGGGTTGGTTGAGGTGACTGGCTATGCTGGGTGAGCGTTCCATACTTTGTCTTTGACTTACTGCCTTTGATCTCATATCTCTCCTTCTGTTCCGGGTTAGAACTCAGACAACACCCTCTACCCCCAAGAGGAACCTGGTCATTATACTGAAACCCCCAAGGAACAAGAATGGATGTCAGGCTAGACCAGAGCTGGTGGCAGGACAGGTCCCTTGCCCAGCCTAGCAGTCCCTCCCTGAGCAGTATGAGCCTTCCTCCCCTGAGACTCAAGGACTCATCACCCCTCCTTCCCTGCTCCCCAGCACATCTGACAGCCGCCAAGCTCATCACCTCTGAGATCAGAAGGGCTGGCAAGTAGACACTAGTGGTCTAGAGCTGGGGAGAACACACAGAGGAGCAATTAAAGCCGCACGTGGTTGCGAGCCTGCTCTAATGGTTTGCAGCTGCAGAGAGCACTGGTTCCCCAAGCTCAGCGCTCGCTGGGGCTGCCTGTCTGTGCTTCCCATCCCGGCCAATTAGATCCCCATGTGTGCTGCAGGCGTGAAAAAAATAGAAAGTGAGTAATCCTTCATTCGCCTCTGCGTGGCACGCAGCTTTGATCCTCCTGGTGCGGTGGCCCCGTTCCATCAGAAAGTGCGTCTGCCTCGGGTTCTTTTCTTCCTTTTCTTCTCTTTTTTTCTTTCTTGTTAACCCAGTTTCTTTTTCTCAGAATGACACGAACCTCCACCCAGAGACCTGTGAAATGACCACCATCCATCTTCAGACCCTTCTGATCAAAGCTCAGGTGGGTTTTTTTTCCTTTGTCGCTCTTTTAGACTTTTGCTACATTCAGTTCCTCCTAAGACTGGTTGGCCGCCAGTGTTTCCAGACTGAAATCAAAAGGAGCTGTCTATTAATATCAGCCTTGGGCAACAAGGCCAACATTGTTTTTTTTTTTTTTTTTTTTTTTTTTATTTCAGAGTATCTACAGTCTCGGGTGGGAGTGGGGGGCATGTGTGCAGACAGATTAGATAAGCCATTTCAAAAAGAAGCAGGGATAAGTGTGTTAGCAACTCTGGTATCTTTCGAAGATGTGATCAGTTTCTATTGGTATCGATAGATTGGAATATTGGGGAGCCGTTTGATTGAAAGTGCTACCTGCAGTCCTGGAGATAGGTCTGTTTGTGAGGAAGGACCTGTTGGAAGCTTATAAAAAAGGAGGTGTGTCGTTTCTGCTGCTGGGACATATGGAGCTAGAGGAGGTGGCAGGGATCTGGGGTGTTGCTGGAAGTGGTTGTAGAGGAGGAAGTAGAGTTGAGGGTGGTGGGGATGTTCTTGGCGGGTGTGGAAAAGATGCAGGTGGAGTAGGTGCTGGGAAGGGGTGTTGGTGCAGAAGTGGGAGCCAGCTACGTGGCGGTGGTGAGACGAGGAAGGACAGAGGGGTGCTGGTGACCTGGGAGGTCCAGAAGTGGTGAAGGTGATGGTGTGAAGGGGACAGGACCCTGCTTGGGGACGTGTGGGGGGCAATGGAAAACAAGGGGGAGCCAAGGGATGAGTTTTGAGCAGAGCAGAAGGGTGCATTAGTTACTTTTTGTTGGTGTGAAAAACATTGACTGAAACTAGCTTGGGGAAGAAAGGATCTAGTTGGCTTACACTTCCACATCACAGTGTGTCATAGAGAGGGCAGGGACTCAAGTGGGAACCTGGAGGCAGGAACGGAAGCAGGGGCTGTGCAGGAATGTTACTTAGTGGCTTGCTCTGCTTACTTTCTTATACAACTTAGGACCATGTACCCAGGGTTGTCACCGCCCTTGGTGGTCTGGATCCGCTCATATCAATGATCAATCAAGGAAATGTCCACAGACATGCTCACAGACCAGTCTGACAGAGGCATGTATTAGGTGCTTTCCTATTGCTGGGTGATAAAACACCATGACTTACAAAAGAAAGCATTTAATTGGGCTTACGGCTCCAGAGATTAGAATCCATGATGACAGAGTAAAGGCGTGGTGAGAGAGACAGGTGAGAGCTAGCATCTAGACTGCAAGCAGGAGTCAGAAAGCACATTGGGAATAGCGGGAGTCCTTGGAAACCTCAAAGCCCACCCCCAGTGACACGCCTCCTCCAACGAGGCCACACCTTCTAAGCAAATGGTCCAAATATGCTCCCACAGGGGCCATTCTCATTCAAACCACCACAAGGCAATTCTTCCATTGAGATTTTCTCTTTCCAGGGGACTCTAGATTGTGCCAAGTTGACAAGAACCAGGACAAAGGGGAAATGGAGCACCAAAAGAGAAGAACCAGGACAAGTTGCTGTCCCAGCTGGCTGCACAGTGCAGAAGAATCAAAGCGGAGAGCCCCATTTTTATGTAGGAACAAACACATCTCTTCTGGGACTACTGGGGCTGGCTGTTGCCACTCCCATCTGAAGCTGATCTGGGTAGCCTTCGCTGGTGACAGCTGCCTACAGGCACAAGATTCGATCCTGCCAGCTGTTGACTCCTCTTGGTGTATCTCCCCGAGAGGGTGAATAGGATGTCATGAGAGTCACCCAGCCCATCTGCACTGAGTGTAGTTCCTGAGTAGCCTGTCTGATCTAGTAAGAAACACACCCTGGGGATCCTGGACCAGTGTTTTGACCCTGCCTCTGCTAAGCTGAATGGCTTTGACTGGATCACTTTTCCTCTCAAGCCCCTAGTCTCCATTGTGCAAAGTAAGGTCATTAAATCTGAAACCCTTTATGAGTTCTGACACCCTGCTTTGGCTGTGGAGAATTTAGTGACATCATTGGAGCCCTGCTTGAGGTCACTCCTTTAACTGTGGAGTTCTGGTTTCCATTGCTTCTGGCCGTCCTTTTCTGAAGGTCTCTATTCACTCTTTGCCAGTGTTGGAAAATGAGGGGGGTGGACCACATTGCGCCCACTACTCTCAAGTGACAACAAAATCAGAAGCAAATAAATTCTTCCTTTAGCAACTGATGGAAACAGGGGCAGAGACCTGCATGGGTACACTGAACTGTGCTCCCAAAGTCCAGTTGAAGAGTGGGAGGAGTGAGAATATGAGCAAAGAGGTCAAGACCATGATGGGTTCACTCACTGAAACAGTCTAGCTGAGCTGAAAGGAGCTCACCAACTGTAGCCAGACAGGAAAGGAACAGACATAGGACCAGACTAGTCACTCTGAATGTGGTTGACAGTTGCTTGGCTGGAGCAGACTGAGGGGCCATTGGCAGTGGCACCAAGATTTATTCCTACTGTTTGTACTGGCTTTTTGGGAACCTGTTCTCTTTGGATGGCTACCTTGCTCATCTTAAATAAATTAGGGAGGGCCTTGGACCGTCTCCAAAGCAATGTGCTTTACCCTCTCTGTGGAGGGGATGGGAGGAGAGGAGGGAGTGGGAACTTGGATTGGTATGTATAATGAAAAAGGATAGTTGGTTTTCTTTTTTAAAAAAAATAAAATAAAAATTCTTGCTTTAGACGCTAAAGTTTAGAGGAAAGGTTTCAAGTTTTGATCAAGAGTTCCCAAGTGGACTGTTATCCCCATGAATGCAACGGTGAAGGTGAGGGATGCTGGTGAGAGCCACAGCATAAATTTAGGTATTCCATCAGAGACCAATGAGCAGCTTGCATTAGAATAAAAAAGCTGAGATAACAGAGACGGGAGATCCTGCAGTGAACTGACTCCTGGCTGCCAGCAGTGAGCCAGTCACAGTGTTTCTGGCGTCTGGTGCTCCGTGCCCTGAAGACTTTAAAGGAGCAGAAAGATTTTCATTCCTTTGGATCAGAATTGGTTCCAAGAAGTTAAAAGGAGAGTTGCTGGTCATAAAGGCTTCCAAGATAAATTTGCTTTTGTCAGGCTGCAGCGATGTTTTTGATTAGGGGTTGGGGCTGGGGTATGACTTCATTCTATAGAGTGTGTGTGCCTAGGCTACTGCCGTACACCCTGAATGTGCCTCATCTTATCTGATCTTGGAAGCCAAGCAGGGTCAGTCTTGATTAATACTTTGATAGGAGAGTGTATCTAGCATGTGCCAAGCCCTGGATTCTACTACACACAGCAAGGTGAATAAGGGAAAAAGAAAGTATGAAGGGTGATTGATTGATTCTGAAATGTATTTCTGAGACTCTTGATATATTGCTCCCTTGATCTCAGTCTCATCTCCATTGTCATGGGAACAATAATGGATGCTCTTGGGTTAGCCTGAGGTAAGATCGAATTCATGGTAAAGGAAGTGATGGCTCCAACTCTCCTGCAGTCTGACTAGTATGATGGGGAAGGTAGAAGGAACGGTGAGCACCAGGAATGGGGTATCCTTCTGCCATTACTGAGCAGTCCCTATCCATGCCAACTTCAATGTTCCCAACAGGAAGAGCATCATTAATGACCCAGAGCTGAAGTCTGATTTGACATCCACTGGCCATAAGTCATCTGAATGCTTCCAAAGATGCAATTACCTCCTGGAAGAGCCAAGCCTTGAGAAGAAGAGAGCTGACATGGTGGACCCCAGGGCAGCATGGCCACACATGGGACCCAGGCCACACAGCTGCCATAGCAGACAGCACTGGGTTTCAGGAAAAGCCATAAGTTGGCACTACCCAGAAACAGACCATCCAAAGGAAATTCCTAACATTCTAACCGTTGTAGATAGGATCACCTGCTAGCACACACCCATTGCTTTTCACCAAGACACCCCTAGAAAAATGTCAACCAATCAGGGATCCTGAACCTTACAAATCCTCATCCTACCTTTGCTACTATAAAAACCCAGCTCCAACTGAGCTCAGGCTCTCTGATCACTCCAATATACTGGACACAGAGAGAGTCTGAATTTGCAAACTTGGCTAAGAATAAAGGCTCTTTGCTTTTACATGCATGACTCAGTCTCCCAGTTGGTTTTCAGAGGACTCCGTGATCTGGGCATAACAACATTTTCTAGTATAGACTGTTCAGCAGGATGGGGGCTGTTCATGATGGATGGTGATTAATTTTTCCATATCTATATTATTATCTCTGACAGGTAAGAAAATTGAGAAAGACTGAGTAGCCCAAAGACATAGAATTGGTTGGTGGAAGAATCAGGGTTCAAATCCAGATTTTTTTTTGTCTGCTTGACTGTGTACAATTCCACCATGGTAGATTGACATCTGTGGTAGTTTGAATGGGAAATGTCTCATATTCTTGAGCCTCTGATTTCCTGGTCCCAGTTTGTGATACTGTTTGGGTAGTCTTAGGAAGTGTCTTAGAGTTTCTATTGCTGTGAAGAGACACCATGACCATGGCAACCTTTTATAAAGGAAGACATTTAGTTGGTGCTGGCTTACAGTTTCAGAGGTTTAGTCCATTATTGTTATGGCAGAAAACATGACACTGCAAGCAGACATAGTGCTGGAGAAGAAAATGAGAGTTTTACATCTTGGTCCACAGGCAACAGGAAGTGAACTGAATCCCACACTGATTGTAGCTTGAGCATATAAGACCTCAAAACTTGACCCCACAATGACACACTTCCTCCAAAAAGGCCACACCTACTCCAACAAGGCCACACCTTCTACAGGCCAAGCATTCAAACACGACTCTATGGGAGTCATTCCTCTTCAAACCACCAAAGGAAGTATGACCTTGCTGGAGGAAGTATGTCACTGGGGGTGGCTTTGATGTTTCAAAAGTCATGTGCTATTCCCAGTGTCTTCTTTTTGCTTCTTGCTGTGGTTTGAGATGTGAGATTTCAGTTGCTGCTCCAATTACCTGATGTCTACTGTTTGCTCCCCCCACTCCTCCATCGTCTGCTCTTCAGAACTATAATAAACTCTATTCAATTAGTTATTTTGGTTATGGTTTCATATCACAGCAATATAAAAGTAATTAATATAGAAGTTGGTACCAGGGAGTGCATTTTTTTTCTATAGTAGACCTGACCATATAGTTTTTTGGAGGGATTCTGAAGGCTCTGGAACTTTGAACTAGAAAAGAAGTTGAGCACTGTTAGCTGGTGATTCTCAACCTTACTAATGCTGTGACCCCTTAATACAGTTCCTCATGTTGTGGTGACCCCCAACCATAAAACTGTCTTCATTACTATTTCATAACTGCAATTTTGCTACTGTTATAGGCTGTAATGTAAATGTCTGTGTTTTTCAATGGTCTTAGGTGACCCCTATGAAAGGGTCATTTAACCCCTAAGGGTTGAGACAGGCTGAAAACCTCTGCTGTAAGGTGAGCTAAATGGAGTCGTCCTAGTAGGAAGATAGTGGTGCTGAGAGCTGTGTGGACTGTGGAGGCCCAGCTCAAGAGGTTTTAGAATGGAACAATATTCTTGTGATTCTTTGATGTTTTGGCCAAGAATGTGGCTGATTTTTACCCTTATTCTAAAAATTTATCTGAGGATAAATATAAGAATAACAGACTAATTTCTCTGGTGGAGGAGATTTCACAAGAGCCTAATACCGACTCTGTCACATAATTATTATTAATTACTCTTATGATGGTCAACAATGACAAAGGACAAGGGGGCAGAAATACACACGTGCAGTCTGAAGAGGAGAAGACTTTGCTAGAAGAGAGGCTGGAGTTGTTAATGAAGTTGGTACCATTGAGGGACTAGATCTGCTTTGGAATAAAGGGAAGGATGCCCTCAGGACAGGATCCCACCCTGTGAAGCTTCTGGAAAGGGGAAACAAATCAAAATGCAGCAAATATGCCTCAAGGGTATCACCCAAGTTGGTGGTCGAGCTTAGCAGTGTCATCCACACAGTGCTGACTTTAGATCCATGAAGGATACCAGACTAAAGGTTTAAGAGCACTTCTGAGGCCAAGCATGTGACAGGGAAGTACTGTCACAGAGACCCTAAGAAGCTACTTCATGAGGCTATGGAAGTGAAGCTGGTGTTGCATCCCACGATGTTAGAAGTACCAGAACTGTGGGGTATCTGCCAAAGAGAGCTGTATCCAAGGAGTGAAATCAAGCCAAGAAAGCTCAGAAGTGTGTTGTAAGCACCAAAGTTGGAAGGGCTGAGCCATCTGAGCCCTTTGACATCAGAAAAAGAGCTCTAGGGTTTAGAATTTTCCCTGCTAGGCTATAGTCTTGCTTTGGTCCAGTATTTCCTCACTATGCTCCCTTCCCAAAATTTTGGAATGGTAATGCATACTTGTGCCATTATATTTTAGTTTGGAAGTGTGTGATTTATTTTTGATTTTGATTATTTATGAAATTTTTTTGTATATGGGTCTTTTGTCCACATATATCAGCAAACCAGAAGAGGGCATTGGAACTCATAAGACTACATTATAGACAGTTGTAAGCTGCCATGTGGGTGCTGGGAATTGAACCTAGGATCTCTGGAAGAGTAGCCAGTGCTCTTATTCACTGAGCCAACACTCCAATCCATTTGATTTTGACTTTGTAGGAGATTACAGTTAAGAGATTTCATGAATCTCAGAAGAGACTTTGAACTTTGGATTTTCAAACATCATTAAGACCGATTTAGACTATGGGGACTTTTGAAGTTGGACTAAATGCATTTTGTATTATGATATTGTTACAAACTTATGGGGGTCAGGGAAGGGAATGTGGTAGT
The DNA here is from genome assembly GCF_950005125.1 of Chionomys nivalis. Lineage (NCBI taxonomy): Eukaryota > Metazoa > Chordata > Mammalia > Rodentia > Cricetidae > Chionomys > Chionomys nivalis. The sequence goes on from NC_080088.1 coordinate 64,403,879, forward strand.
TTGAATGTAATTGGACTCCATTAGCTCATAGGGAGTGGCACTATTGGGAGGTATGGCCTTGTTAAAGTAGGTGTGACCTTATTGAAGCAAGTGTGTCACTGTGGGGATGGGCTTTTGTTGAAGCTTTTCTCAGGGTCATAGACCATTTTCTGTTGTCTACAAGATGTAGAACTCTCAGTTCCTACTTCAGCGCATGTCTGCCTGACTGCCGCCATGTTCCCTGTCATAATGATAATGGACTAAACCCCTGAACAGTAAGCCACCACCCCAATTAAATGTTTCCTTTGTAAGAGCTGCTGTGATCATGGAGTCTCTCCACAGCAATAGGAACCCTACGACAATTAGACAAAGAAATTGTGATCTGTTCCTAGAGTCGACACTCCTTTTGTCAAATCCATTTCTCCATCTTCTAGGTCAGCCAAGGAGGGCGGCAGAATAACTGTGAGGGAAACCTTGAACTCAGTTTCCCTGAGTTCATTCTCATCCCCTCCTAGGTAAGGGTGGGGGGGCATTTCTAAAGACTCTCAGAGGGGAAGGGATTTCTTCTCAATATGGTTTGCCTGAAGTCAGGGAGTGGATAGTGCCTGGGTGATTGGTACTCATGAAGATACCCAGGAGAAGCAGTCTTGGGGTGCTTAGTGAAGAGTGCTCCTTAGGGTCTGTGGTGATCACACCCTGCTATGTGGGAGGAAGTCATGTGATGCTCCAGAGATTCTCCTTGGCCAGGGCATGGAAGTCAACATCGGTTTTGTTGTCTCTCTGGTTGGAACTTGTCCTTTCCCTTCTGGATCCTTTTCATGTCTCAGGTCATAGTTTATTTACAACCCAGGGCCCCTTGCACAGTAGGTAACTCTCATTTATCTCAGTCCATGGGTATTACTTAAATGCCATCTGTCTAGATGAGATGACCGGCTCTGTAGGCGTCCTTTTGTTCTTCACAGCACATTCCAGCATTCTTTCCCTTTATAGACACGCCGATCATGAGTTATAATATTTCTTGATTTCCCTGTGTGTCTTTTGTCTCCATAGGAAACCATTGGACCTGTGAGCATTCTCATCACCCTGGTATACTGGTGTCATCATCAAAGAGTGGCTGCTCTAGTGGCTATGCTGGCACATGCCTTGAATTCCAGCATTCAGGAGGCCGAGGCAGGAGAATCTCTATGAGTTTGAGTCAAGGCTGGTCTACATAGTTCAAGGCCAGCCAGAGCTACATACTGAGACCCTGTGTTTGAAAATAACTGCTGCTCTGTAGGACGGATAGACATTGAGGGTGGGGAAAGAAAAGGAGTTTTCATGTCTGCAGGATAAATATCTGAGCTCTGGAGGAAAAATAGTCTACAGTAAGAAGAGAAGTTTCAAGTCCAAACAGCTCTAAAAATAAGGTCACTTATTCAGGACTCACAAGAAGCCTCATGGCAGGGGCCTCTACAGTCGGCACAGAGATCTATACTGTCTTTAGAGATCCACATATCTCCAGGCCTCTGCTTTTCCCTCTTCTTGATCACACAGAGGGGCTACTACCCTCCCAGGGATGCACACTGACCAATCACACCCTGTGAAGGAGAGGCAATGCGTGACCTCGTCATCAGGGACTAAAGCTTTTCAGGGGACTCGCAGTTGACTTCTCTGATTGTAGGATCCCTGGCCAAGACTGGGCACCCTTTCCTTTTACTGGCACCCAGGTCATGCTAGGTCCAAACTGAAGTAACTCAGTAGCTGTCTGTTGGAAAGTTAGCCCCACCTCCTCAAGCTAAGATATTAAACTTGGATTCTTTCCTTAGAAGACCACATTAAAGAAATTCACATGCTGAAATCATTAGAGTGCCGCTTGTTCAATGCTAGGTGACACCATATGGAAAGATGTAGAAGGCCTCATCCTCCCCATGTCAGTCCCGAGCTGCAACCAAGTCTTCCTATTAGACACCACAAATCCCTCCCTTATTGTATATTTCTTGCGTTGCATAGCTGGCTGTTTAGTAGATAGTATGAGTCTTAATGCCTTCAAACCATGTCTAGGCGATTACTCCCACCTACAAATCTGCCTCTTTCCAATATTTTCCATAATAACAAATGTACCACCTCCCCTCAAGCCCAAATCAAGAAATGTTACCAGGTCTAAGAATTTACCTTTATCTGATCCATCAGCAAGTCCTTCCAACTTAAACTCTAAAATCCACGCTGGGTCCAGGACCTCTCAGTACTTCCTTGCCCGGTCTTTGAACGCCTTCCTCTCGGCTACATAACTATAGTTGGCTTGTGTTTGCCTCCCTGCTGTTGTTCTTACTCCTCATGGGTCACTTTTCACTTGACCATCAGGGTGGTCTTTCTGAGGAGTAAACCAATCATGTCATTGCCTACTTCCTCTCTCTCCTGTCTTCCCGATGCTCATAAATGCAGCGTAGCCTTCCTTTGCAGCCCTTCAGACCCTCTGCCACTGGGTGCTGGCCTGTACCACAGGCTTCTTACAAGCTCTGTTTGCCAGGCTTTAGCTGAGTGGATTCTTTCCCCGGAGATGCAATGTGCTGGTCTTTTCTCACTTGGTCTTCCTGTTCCCACGCTTCTAGACATTAGCTTTCTCTGCTTCACTTTAATCATAGCAGTTGTCACTGTCTGAGGCGATCTTCCTTACTGTCAGGACCTTTTTTGGTCTTCTACAGCAGAATCTGTTCCCCTCATGTGAGCGTTTTGCTGTCCGTGCTGTACTCTGCACCAGGGCCAGGTCCATATTGCTTGGAAACCAGTTACTAAGAATGAATCTCAAAGCCTTTAAATGAAAAGCCTTCTTATTACAGTGCATGCTCTTTGAAAGAAAAGAAAGGCAGTTCTTCTTGGACCTTGGAAGGACTAAAATGATGGAGCCCAAGAAGTCCTACAAATAAGGGTAGAAGGCTGTTGTGAAATAACCTCTTTGTACACTGTGAAGATGCGTTGCTCTCATTGGCTTACTAAAGAGCTAAATGGTCAACAGCTGGGCGTGAAGAGGTTAGGTGGGGCTTGTGGGCAGGGAGGGAGTTCTGGGATGAAGGAGGGAAGAGGCATCAAGAGCTGTGGGGAGAAACAAGGGGAGAAGCAAGGTGAACATGCTGCATTAAAGAAAGTCATAGAGCCACATGATAGACTGTAGAGAAGAAATATGGGTTAATTTAAGTTGTAACAGATAATTAGAAGCAAGCCTAAGCTATTGGTCGACCGTTTATAATTAATAATAAGTCTCTGTGTAGTTATTTGGGAGCTGGCTGATGTGACAGAAAATTATGCCTCCAGAAGACACTTAAGACAATACTGCACCAAGCAAGGGAGGTTAATGGTAGTAGCTACATGGACAGGTAGCCTAGATTTGGTCTGGATTCATCCCTGAAATATTTGAAAACTGAGATGTTGAGAGGACTAAAGATGTGAAGGAGAAGAAAGTTGTTCAAGTTACATTTCTGTTACTCTGATAAAATACCGTGACAAAAAGCAACGTCAGCAAGAGAAAGTTTGTTTTGGTTTATAGTTCCAGAGAGAACACAGTTCATGATGTCAGGGAAGGCCTGGCAACAGGAGCAGGAAGCTGGCTGATCACATTTTCATTCTCACATCGCAAGGAGAGAGAGAAAGAGAGAGAGGGAGGGGAGGAGGGAGGAACAGAGAGAGAGAGAGAGAGAGAGAGAGAGAGAGAGAGAGAGAACAAGAACGGAAAGTAGGGTGGGAAGGAAATATCACAAAGCCCGATCCAGTAATGTACTTCCTCCAGCAAGGTTCCACCTCCTAATGGTTCATAGCTTCCCCAAACAGCACCTCTAATTGGGAACCAAGTGTTTAAATACTTCAGCCCATGGGGGGCATTTTTCATTCAAATCATAACAAAAAACATCCCTGCAGGACGCAGAATCTCTTCCAGGATAGGAAATTTCTTATCATGCTTCTTCCCTGGGTGACTTCAAAAGCTCTCTCCAAGACATCTGGCCTCCTCCTTGCCTTTGGCTTCAAAAAACACACAAGGCTTGATTTACAGGCAGTGTTTTACTTAAGGCCCTATAGAAACCCTTGAGATGGGCCCATCTATCTACCTGTCTGGGCAGTTTTGCAAACTCTGGAAGAAGCAGGCCAATCAATACTTTAAGAAAGTGACTATGCCACAGCAGTGGGTGGGGTCTCTGCTTAAGCCAAAACTGCCTTCATCGGGCTCCAGTTTTGCCGGAACTGATGGAGGAAGGTCATTGGTTAAATAATAAAGAAACTGCTTGGCCCTCATAGGTTAGAACATAGGTGGGTGGAGTAAACAGAACAGAATGTTGGGAGGAAGAAGAAGTGAGCTCAGACTCAATAGCTCTGCTCTCTGGGGCAGACGCGATGAAGTTCCAACCCAGGATGGACGTAGGCTAGAATCTTCCCGGTAAGCACACCTCGGAGTGCTACACACATGAATAGAAATGTGCCAAGCAGTGTTTAAATGAATAGAGTTTGTGTGTTGTTATTTTGGGGCATAAGCTAGCCAGGCTACCAGGAGCTGGGGCGGCAGGAACACAGCCCGCAGCTCCCACAACATGGAACAAATCGTTGAAGCTTCCAAGTTTTTTTCCTCGCGTCCAAGTCGGGGACTCTCACAGTAGACTCCTCCATGGAATTACTATGAGAATGGAGTACATATTGCATGTAAAGTACTTAGCTGATTTCTGGCACACACCAAGAACACAATAAATAATGAGTTGTGGTTTTACTGACACATGGTTGTGTATATGTGTGTATGGGAGAGTTTGTGTACCTGTGCCTGACGAGGGCCAGCGACGGATGTCAGGTGTCCTCCTCTATTGCCCTGTACTACCTGTGCCTGACGAGGGCCAGCGACGGATGTCAGGTGTCCTCCTCTATTGCCCTGCACTGAGTTTTCTCAATCACGGTCTCTCGCCAAATCTGTCGCTCACTGAGTTGGATGAGGTGGGTACCACATTCCAGGGATTCGCCTGTCTTTACGTATACCCGGAGGTGTATATGGAACTGGACTCAGGTCCTCACAGTCGCCCACAGGCTCTTTACTCCTGGAACCACTAAAACATGATTTTAACTAAGGCTAAAAGATTAGCAGTAAGACTGGTGATTTAGCTCAGTGGGACTGCATCCATGCTAAAATTATCAATTATTCTCACCTAGCTCGGAAATGCTACAAAGGTTTAGTAGCGATCCTTGGCTTTCTTCTGTCTTGCCTGGCAAGGCTGATGGTGAATCTCAGGCTCCTTAAGAAGCAGGTGGTGCAAGTCTCGTCACGATGTCTCTCCATCAGCCTTCTAGAATAACCCATAAAAAGTGATCTCCTCCTCCGAGGCGCCAGCTACCAAAGTCAGCTTCTGAATGGAACCGCTCCTGTCAGGACAGATTCCCCCTCCTTCTGCTCGCCCACACCCAGGCTTCCTTTCCAAAACGTTACAAGTAAATATCGTTTATATCGATTTTTAAAAAAACTTTCCCTCTGGGGAACCTACTGCCACCCCCTTAAAGTCTGGGAGGCCTGCCTGTGATTATATTTTTCCTAAGCCCAAGTCCAATTTTTGTTTGTTATGGAAACACTTAATCTTTTTAAAACCGCCTCAAGTCTTGGAGAAAGACACTAATATGGGCCATGTATGTACACCAAGAACAGGAGAATCGGAGTGGAGTGGAGGACAGCGGGGCTTCTGGGGAGAATAATCGTGGTGTGTGGGAGTGGTCGATAAAGGGGGAAGGAAGAGGGAGAGAGGGAGGGAGGGAGGAAGAGAGGGAGGGAAAGAAGGAGGGAGGGAGGAAGAAAGCGAGGAAGGAAAGAAGGGAGCCAGGGAGGGAGGGAGAGAAGAAGAGATGAGGAAGAAAAGGAAGGAAGGAGACACATCTCCGAGTCTGGGGAGACGGGAACATGGGATGGGGATCTGGGAAAGAATTGTTTCTAAAGGGGAAGGCGACAGTCTCTGTAGTTCTCAAGCTCTCAAATTCTGACAGAGAATGACGAATACCAGAATAGGAATGACTATCAACCCTGGATGTGTATAAGCGTAGGTGTGGCTTTAGGTTGTTTTATATTGTGTTTTTGAGCAGAGCAAACAGATTTAATAAAGAAAAGGAAGAAGAACTTCAAGAGTTGGGGGAACTCCAAGGAAGATTTATCCTGCTTTAGGTTGAGTTGTTTTTTTGGTTTTGTTTTTTGTTTTTTGGTTTTTCGAGACAGGGTTTCTCTGTAGCTTTGGAGCCTGTCCTGGAACTAGACCAGGCTGGCCTCGAACTCACAGAGATCCGCCTCCCTCTGCCTCCCGAGTGCTGGGATTAAAGGCGTGCGCCACCACTGCCCGGCGAGTTGTTATTTTTACACATTCCTTTATTTTGTGTGTTGGCATACATGCTTTGCATTTTAAACATACATGCTTAGGTTATAACCAAGCCTTTCCACCCTGCATTCTCCAAGTCTTGCTACATGCTGTAGCAAGCTACAAGCTCTCCAAGCTGTGGGTAGATGTAACTTTGATAGTTATAAGAACTAAATAATGTAATTTACCCAGCATTCCCTGTTTACATTATGAAAATATAAATTATGTTTATAATGGATCCTTGCCGCAAAACCATGATTACTTTTTCTTTCCTGGAAGGTAGTAACTGATTTTTCTGCCCCGTTTGTCTCATTTCGTTCTCATTAAGCAATAATTAAAAGTTCAAACTCTGCCAGTTCTAAATTCCTTCCGTGGTGGTTTAGAAGTTCAACTCTTTTATGAACTTCACCTCCTGGCAGAAGCCTGCGCTCGTTCCCACCCAGGCTCCTTCTGAGCTCAGGGTGAAGCTACACTTGGGGCCCTCCAGGACCCTTGACGCATCTGGGGCTCCATCTGGCTGCTCTGTTCTCCAGCTGGGGTTCTCCTCTTTCTTGCTTTCTTCTCTCAGTGGCAAGAAGCTCACTCCCAGCAACTTCAGAAGAGAGGAAGTAGGAAGTGGGCCTTTCGTATCTCACCACTCCCAGCCCTTGGTGCTATAGGTACTCCATAAGTGCCTGCTTCATAATAAATAAGCCAATAGGGAGGCAGGAAAACATCGCACAAATAACCTTGTGAGAGACCTAACAAGCAAAAGAAAGATTATTTGCATAAGACGTAGTGGAAGTTGGGGAGAGCACCAGGGCAGACAGAGCGCAGGAGCAAATAGCGATCCTGATACCACACATCCTCTCTGGGACTTGGCTTGCACAAATGGTAGCACCTACTTAGGAAAACCATCGCATTGAATGGCAATGCAGTCCTGCCGAGCACCTTCCAATGTCGTCCTTTAAGAATGGCATTAAGTTAAATTTTATATACAAAATCTCCAGCAGGAAGTCTTTGGTAGTACTTGCTAATGGGAAGGACTTCAATCTTGTTGTAGGATGGCCAGCCACACTGCATCACCAAATGCAGCAACATGAATTATGTTCAAAACAATCATAGAAAATCAGCATTGGAGGTTTGGGGTGTGGCTCAGTGGTGGAGCTCCTGGCTAACATGCAAAGGCCCTGTGTTCAATTTCCAGTACACAGGGAAAAGAAGTTTAGCTTTGGATTCAAGGCAATAGTGTCAAGGTCACCAGAAGTCTCACAGCCGTGCTGTGTGTTCTCAGGCAAGTTTCTTCTGCTTTCTTAGCCTGAGTAGTTTCTTCCCTTCCACCCTTTTAGGTTAGTTAGCACAATCTTATCTTATGACCTGCCCTTCCAGAACAGCTCCTCCCGGCCTGCTGCTGTGAGCCAGCCTGTGCTAGCTTGCTCCTGGCACCAGCTTCCTTGGGGTCTGGGGTTCAGGCTGCTGTCCTCTGAGGCGGAATGGGAAGACCAGTTCGCATACAGTCTTCTGCAGTGTAATGCAAAGCAGATCCGGCCTCGGCTCCAGCCAACACCAGGGACATGGACGTCGTTGTAACAAGCCACCTTGTCAGCGTCAGGCCTGGGTGATTAATGACTCTTTAATCCCACAGCCCAATACCTGACAAAATATGCTTGGGTCAAAGAGGCAGAACAAACCTAATTAGCCTGGCCGACCCACTCCCAAGGTGTGGGTTGCTAAGGATCCCCAGGGCTTGGAGAGCAAGCCTCTCCCTCCCTGTTCCTTTCAGGTCCCTGAAAGAATCAAGTGGCCACAATGGGGAAGGGACTCCATTAAAAGGCAGGGGCTGGCCAATGAATAAACATGCAGGTTACCGTGTTGATATTGCGCTGAATGCAGTTCTGAAGTGGGGTGCTCCGGGGGCCTCGGAGGCCGGTGCCCTGGGTATTGTGCCGGGGGAGGGACTGGCCATTTGAAGTCAAGGTGAGAACATACTGGGGGCAGATGGAACCTGCTTTGTTGGTGAAAGAGTTTTTCTGCTACTTATGCTAATGAGTGGGAAACACTTCTCAAGCATCTCAGATGGTTTTGTAATGAGGCCCGGCAGAATGTGCCAACATTGTTGGCCCGAGACAATCTCAAACTCCCACTCGGCACATTAGCAACCCCTTTCTTTACAGGAAGGCCCTCGGAGGGTGAACGAGGACAATAGAGGAAGAGTGAAAACATCACAAAGAGGGGCTTTTGTTTCCCGCTCCTTTGAACCCTCTCAAAGGCCCGGTTTCAAGGGGTATGTTGGGCCTGCCTTTCAGCAGAGCTGAACCCGGAATCCCCTGTTGTTTAGCAACATAGAAAGCTGACCTTAATTGACTCCACTTCTGAGCAGCCTTTGTAAATCACTCTGCCCAGACTAGAATTTCCTGATGGTGTCTGTGGGTGAGAGAGACCGTCTGTACCAGGGACACCGATGTGATGTATCGTGTGGTGCATTGCACAATGGCTTACAGCTGACCACTCTGATAGACCCTTTTCACTTTTATTCTCACGAGGACCTCCCTTCTCAATGATGAATCACGATGCCCATTTTATAGGTGAACAAAACAAGGCTCCCAGAAGCTAGCAGACCTGTTGAGAGGCCTATATCAAGAAGAAAGATGACCTGGGACTTGTCCCTTTCCACAGCATCACAGACGATCTGGGCTCTAGAGTGTGTGCCTGTGTCAAAAGAGATAGATCCCTTCCGCGATAAATTTCTTTAACAGATTGTTTTGCAGAGTGCAGAGAAAGAACACCACGAAGCTGTGGTTGCACTCTGGATTTCCCCTTCCACTTCTGTTCACGATAGCATTTCCTTGATGAGACTTGCCTTCCTCTGTGCTCCGGCTGTGCACTGCTGATTTCCATCCATCCTTCCATAGCCCACCCAGTGTCACTCAGCTATCAGGTCCCCAGTAGAGAAGAGGTCTGGAGGTTCCACCTTCTGTGTGGGGATGATGCTTCCTTGAGCCTTGTGGGAGTCAGGCTATGGTAAGGAAGGGATCCACCCTGGAGCTTACCCAAGATACCACGTCTACATCCTTAAAGCCTCTAGACCTGGAAGAGTCAAAACTAATGGACACGTGACCACGAGGCCCTCCTGATGAGCCCACGTTTATATCAGTACTCTGATAGCACAGTCTTGATATTCTCTAATAAATCTCTGTTGTGGGAATGAAGTCTAATAAGACAAGGGAGCAGGAGAGATTGGTACCGCTGCTGTTGCTTGCTACCTCCTGCTTGGAGAGCATCCTTTATGTCCCAGGAGGACAAAATAGGGGCCTGAGATACACAAGAGTGTTCTATGGTCTCATCTGTGTAAACGGGGCACTGATGGTCTCAAGAGGCCATGTGTTCCAGTCAAACGAGACCGAAGAAAATTCCAGAAAGATGACAGTAGTGCTCTAAAAAACACCCATAACTGAAGGACCCCATGATATCCTTTCTTGTTAACAGCCCAACTGTTTGCGCCAAGAATACTACAGAGGAGGAAGTTGCCTGGATGAGGATAGCTGCTGTCTGGTGAGTCTCATTTTTTTCTTATTTTTATTTTATTTTTCTATTTTTCGAGACAGGGTTTCTCTGTGTAACAGCCCTAGCTGTCCTGGAACTCCCATTGTAGATCAGGCTGGCCTCGAACTCACAGACATCCGCCTGCCTCTGCCTCCCAAGTACTGCCCAGCAAGCTTCGTTCTCAAAAGGCTGGAGTATGTGAATGTTTCCAAGAAGCCACCAGGTCAACACCGCACTCCCGTTGTAGTGAAAGCAAATGAAAGATAGGCATGAAGGGGCTGCGGAAAGATACTTCTACTTGGGAGGTCAATGTTCTGTTTGCATCAAAACTGGTACCAACGTTTTAAAAGATAAATAGTGAAATCCGTAAGAACATGGCACACAGAGAGACCATAACCAAAATAGGAGAAGTCATTTAATGACGTTCTGTCTTGGTTTCTTTTCTGTTGCAATAAAATTCCCTGACAAAAGCTACTTAAGGGAGAAAGATCTTGTTTCTGGCCCACAATGCAGTTTACAGCTCATTAGGGAGGGGAGTCATGGTCAGGAGCCTGAAGCTCTTTCCCCACCGTGCCAGCCGAGCAGGTGACTCTTAAGTGTCTGTTGACACCTGAAGAACAGTTTTGGACAAAATCATTTCTGCTTTCAGACTTGTACTCTGACCGCACTAGAAATCTATACAGACATGATGCTGTCTTTCTACAGTGCCTTAATTTATTGAGTAGAGACGGATTCACAAGCTACTTCAAGTTCCTTGGTTGTAATTCTCCAAGTAGTTCTGAGTTTGCTTGGTAGTGCCTGCTGACAGCGGCAACTTCTCAGTCTTAATTACTAATCGTAACTCTCAGGTCATGCACCACACTTCACACAAGGCCATATAGGTTTGAGAATGGCTACGAAAAAGGTAGAGGCCGCAGGATTCAAAGAGGCTCATAGGACAGGCAGGGGCAGAGAGCTGATGCAGATGCAAGGAGACCCACCCACCAAGGGCCGACAGATACAATGTTCCGGAATGTGTCTTTGTGAACTGTAAGCCAACCCTAACGGAATGTTTCCCCTTTAAAGAGTTGCTGGGATCATGGTCTTGTCACAGCAGTAGAAACCCTAAGACTGTCACAAAGCTGTTGGGAATGCGCACAGAACCTGCAAGTGGAGGTACAACACAGTCTAGTCTGGACCATCAAAATTGGGGGGAGGGGGCGGGTGTCAAGCAGGAACACTCAGGAGTAGGGCGATCTGATTTGGTAGGTGGCTCTGTGAGGAGCTGTGTCATTCATTGGTCGAGCACCCTGGTTCTCAGCTTTCCTAATGCTGTGGCCCTTTAATACAGTTCCTCATATTGTGGTGATCCCTAAGCATAAAATTACTTTCATTGCTATTTTATAAGTGGAATTTTGCTACTGTTATGAATAATAGTGTAAAAAATGAATCATAATGTAAATATCTGATAGGCAGGATATCTGGTATTTGACCCCTGTGAGTCATTTGACACCAAAGGGTCGTGACCCACAGGTTGAGAACTGCTCGTCTGACTTGTTCAATAAGCTCCTGACTTGACTTTCGTGGTAAGGTTTTGACATGCCCATGGGCCCATGTGTCCATATTTTTCTGTATAAATTAGTTCTTTCTTAGTCTGGGTCTTATTGCTTTTACCTCACAGGTGTAGGTTTTGTTGGATATCTGGCGCAAACAAGGTGCAGTCTTCCCTGAAATCCGTACCCAAACAAAGCTGAGAGCTGTTTTGTAAAATGGAGTCACTCTGGACAAGGCACAGCCTGAAATGCACCGTTTTCTGTAACATAGAGTAAGACAGAGTAGGGCATAGCTGAATCATCACAGTGTATAAGCACTAAAGGCCAGAGGACTCAGGGAGTGCAACTCCACAGCCCCCAGCCCTTCACACAGACAGGTGCACGGTGGCGCTCAGCCCCTGGGCGGTCAGCTATCCTGAACTTGCTGGATGGATGCTCATACTGCTCTGCTGACATAGGTGCTTTGCGCATGACAATCTCAGGCCACCCAAGCTCAGTCCCTGAGGAACACAGAGGTGTAGGCCATGGCTACAAACTACCAAGTCCCCAAAGCTCTGCTCTCTCCTGAGCACACTTTGCAAAAACCTGTACTTCTTTCTTGGCTGTAGTATATTAAATGATGTTTATGACCCCGAAACGAATAATTCGGTAGCACTTCCCTATGACTATAAGCAGAATAAGCAAGTGTGGACCAGCAGGTGGGAAGAACAGATTCTGTCAGAGCCTTAGGAATACTCCCCAGCATGGAAAAAGAGGGAAGTATATGGCTGAACTCAAAAGAAAAGAGAGGCAGACCCACAAGAAGACATAGAGGATGATGTATTTAAATGTAGTTCCCAAAGAGGTGAATTTATCTCAGGGTTGTAAGAATCAGAACAGTGGTTGCTGGATCTGGGCAGATAGACTGGAATGAAATCTTGATGGCACTTTTTGGAGAGTGTGTGTGTGCGTGTGAGTGTGTGTGTGTGTGTGCGCGTGTGAGTGTGTGTGTGTGTCATGTTTTCTGTCTTGACAGGCTAGTGCATAGAGAGGTTTCTTTGCCAAACTGAACACAGTAGGGATGCCAAGATATGTGCATTTTATCTCTATGGTCCTCAATATTAAAACTTAAAAAGCCACGCTATCCTGGGCACATCTCTGTTTCCCAGGTTGTACTCCTCCAGACACAGTGCCCCAGAAGTGGAAGTCACACAGGCTTCTCTGCAGTGTGGCGCCTATGGAGTGGTGGTGGTGGGTTCTCACATACAGGGGACAGTCTGCCCATGTGGTCCACTTTCCACCAGACACTTCTCTGGCTCTTGGCACATACCTGCCTCTCCCGAGGTCCTCCAGGGCCCAGGGAGAACTTTCATCATTCTTGTCTTGACTTTTGAGCTATGGGCTTCTCGGTGCTTGGTTTTTTTGTTTGTTGGGGTTTTTGTTTTGTTTTGTTTGTTTGTTTTAGAATCCCCCTGCGCTCCAGCCATGCTGCCCTTTCCGAGTCTTCTCCATTTCCTTGCTGGGATATGCTCCAGCTGTGTCCAGGGCTACTTAAAGGATTCTCTGGACACTGTCGCTAGAGAACTTTATTTGACTTCAAAGTGATTTTAGTGGGAGGAGGAGAGCTACGAGACATTGTCTGAACCACCACCAGGTTAAACTTTTTTTAAGAAGGGCGAAGAGACCCGGAAATGTGGTAGGATCCCACACGGGCCCTTGCCAATGATTGACACATATTTAAGCAGACCCAGCCTTCGTGCGGTGCCATGGGCTGATACATTAATAGATATAATTTGTAGGCTCCCGAGGAGAGGTTAAAGGGGAGAGTGCATTCCTTTGACGCTTGGTGCCCGTGTCCTCTGTCACCCGGCTTAATCAAGTTATCACACCAACACTGTGTCTGTTGGATCTCACAGCTCTGTGTCTGAACGAGGAAAAAATTGGCAAGCAAATCTAGCAGCAGGGAGTTGGAGCTGCCCTGCGAGGCTGGATGAAAAGCACCTGTGACCTAGCTAGGCTCGGTCCTGCTCCTGTGGGGGGTGGGGGTGGGGAGCAGGGGAGCTTCTGTCCAAGGGATGCTCTTACCTATTAGGCCGCTCAGCCGACCCTGGCTCTCCCCCAAGCAGCAAACATCACCACGCTGTGGAATTAAGGAGAAGTGGAGTAGGCCAAACTACTTGTTGGATAATGCGGCACTGGTTTATTGATGTTGGCTTCTTCTGTTCACAGGATGACTGGGATAGCTCCAAATCCAGAAACTCAAAAAACAAACAAACAAAAAACACCTCAAGAAAAGGATGATTTTCTTAAGTGGTATGGATTACTATTTTTAAAAGGACATTGGAAAGCTTTTTCAAAGATTTTATTTTGAATCATGTGTGCATGTGTCAGTGGGGCAGGGGTATGTACACCTGAGGACCCATGCCCTGGCGTCGGAGTTCTGGGAGGTGGTGATTTCCCCTTAGAGAGAGGTGGGTGCTCTTAAAACCAGCTCCATCTCCCAATATTCTGCAGAAACTTTATAACAAGTATACTTTACAATGCTAGGAACTAATTGTCTTATTACAGATTGCTTTCTTTCATGAGCTTATAGCCAGACTATAATGTTATCTGTTATTTTATAATGAGAATACAAATTTCCACTGTCTTTGCACATGTCTTCCTGGACTGAGGTGGATTTGCATATAGCACCCGAGTATGTGACCTCTTCAGATTGCCTTTAAAAAATAGTTTTCTTTAAAAAAAAAAAAAGAAAGAAAGAAAAAGAAAAAAGAAAGAAAGAAAGATTGAGCCCCTGCATAATCAAGAGTTGGGGGAGGAGATAAAGGAAATTTATGAGGTAATGTTTCACATTCCTTTCATGACCATGGAAGGTGATGGCGTCTCTGCCCTGGGCGTTTTAAAATCTGCTTGCCTCTGCGGCTGGAGAGAGAAGAGCTTGTCGGACTGAAGTGCCACCTGGGATTGGGGACAGTGAGGGGCGGGTAAGAAACGGAGTAGTTCCTTCCTTCATCCATTCTCTCTGCGGTCGAGGGGAGACCCACTCTCCTAAGCCCCACGTGTCATTCATTCCTCGGGTTAAGCGGCTGGAGCGAAGCCGTGGAGCCCGCGGTCCCAAAGCTCGTTAGCGTCCTTGTAGAGAACTCACCGGGCAGTTCCCACGGGGCTGGGAAGTCAGCGTGGAGGGGCGGCGGGCTAGGGGCAAGAGGCTGCCGGCTTTTATTTCGCGCCATAAAGGCCTTCACAATGTCTGCTGGAATTCCGAGTTAAAGGGAGCGCTCGGCACAAAGGGGCGCTTCGGCTGTAATGGGGAAATAAATTTGATTTTCTGAATTCTTTGGCAGCTGGTGACAAAGGGCCAGGTACGGCGCTCGGTGGGGGTGATCCTTGCAGAAGGCAGCGACGCCGCGGGGGCATGCAGCCCGGGAGGCACAAAGACCTGTGGCCAAGGCCAGGGGCAGGATCCCGGACATCAGGGGCCTTCTTTTAGGGGCCCGGAAGCCCCAGGAGACTTTTAAAACTACTTCATCAAGAAAAGTGAAGGCAGGGGTCGTGGAGCACGCTACTAATACTGTCTCTCTGAAGGTGGCTACAGAAGATCGTGAGTTCAAGGTCATCCTCCACCACGTAGACTTTGAGGCCAGTCTTGGCTATGTCAGGCACTATCCCCTTTCTGACAAAATATGAATCAACACCTTGGCTAATTCAGCACTTTTGCTAGAGTTTGCAGGGGCCACAGAGCCTCCTCTTGGTTGTCAACTTGAGGGGGGATGGGGGATGGGGGGACGACACGACACCTCTGCTGAAGAAGTGCCTCAGGAGATGGGTTCATGGGGCATGTTCTTGATTGTTAATTCATGGGCGGGTGGGGGCAGCCCACTGTGGCCACTGTGGGCCTGGGCTGTATAAGGTAGCTGGATGAGAGACTGAAAGCCAGGGCCCCATGCAGCTTTCCTCCTGGGTTCCTGCCTCGGCTCCATCTTGAGTTCCTCCACCGATTTCCTTCAATGATTGGCTGCGATTCAGAACCATACATAAGCCCAATAAACTAAATTAACCAAGTTAATTTTGGTCTTTTTTTATTACAGCAACAGAGAAGCAATCTAGAATACGCCCCTCTCCGTAGTACCTCAGATACTTCTAGCCTCAACTGAGACCTCTCACGTCCCTTAAGTATTGCGGCTTTATGATTCTGCCTGACTTTCTTTCTGAGGGCCACTCTTTGTCTTGCAAAGTCAAACTCAAAACCATGGGGAGGAAGTCTGGGAAATGATGTGACCAGGCTTCCAAGAGCAGCAGCTAGGGTTTCATTAAATCGTTCAAAGCCCCAGCAAGCACCCCTTCTGCCCACCCTGCACAGGTCTCAGAATACTCTTACCCCCGCCCACCCCCTCCCCACCCCAGGTTTCTGCTCTATCTTACCCCCGAGCGGTGACTACCGAGCACCAAGCCAATGCTTTCACACAGGAAGTGTCCAACACAGACCCCAGCTTGCCTGGCAGGGAGTGGCGAGAAAATCATCATCCCCATGTTCCCTGTCCCTCAACTCTGCATGCTAGAGTTGAATGTCCTCACCCTCGCTCTCTGAAGCCTCACTGCCACCTGCAGACACCAGCCACCCTTTGGTCCCATTCCCTTCCTGTACAAACTGTGACTGTCCACAGTGTTGATTTTATGTATAGAACATGTTAGAATTCCAGAAAAAGTGTTCTTGAGAAAGAATGAGACATGTTAATCCTTCCCCATCACCCTCCCCTTCTTCCCCCCTCCCGCCTTCGTTGAGATTGGGGTCTCATGTCCTGAGAGTGATTGATCATCTCTTTTTAAATTACAAGCATTTTTTTTTTTTTTAAGATTTAAAAATGGTGTGTTTGGGTCTCTCCTCTGCTAGTTGGAGTTTTGACCTTGGTCTTTCCTAGGACTAAGCAATTTTGTTTGTAACATACTTTCAAGGCTTCTACCCATCATGGTGAAGCCATCAGAGATGCTGGACCCAAGCGTGAGCCCAGGATCTCCTCACATGTCCTATTGAACAAGATTCCTCACTGAGTCAGAAGTCCCACACTCAAAAATGGCAGCCAAGGTTCTGAGAAAGCTGACCCCCAACCCTGGAGCCGAGAAGTTTTGTTCCCCTTGACCAGAACAGAAGTGAAAGAATCTGTGGGAGATTCAAAGTGAATTCTCAGAAGAAGGCTCCTGGCATTGCTGTGGCAACAGAATGATCATCTCATAGCAAGGATGGAAAGATTCATGAAGAGTAAAACAAACAAACAAACAAACAAACAAAAATAACAAAACCTAAGATGTCTTCACAAAAATCAGCATGAAGAAAATGTTGGACCTTTCAGCTGCATCTTTGCTTTCTGCCTAAATCATGTGTAGGATCTTTCTGAGAATGCCAGAGTAGGGGGAAGAAATAAGACAGTCAGTTTAGGCCTAAGCTGTACACTGACCTTGATGCCGATATGCTGGGCAGCAGACATGAGAGCTATCCTGTGAGATTAATGCGCACAGCAGTCGTTTTGAATAATCTGTGCATGAGTTCTCTGGTACACAGAGCCTTTTTCATTTCTCTGGTGCTGGGAACTCATCCACATTGTCCCCAGTGATCTGTACGGAATGTGCAGTTTGAATGCATGGGACTTCATTATATCTTCATGTTCCAATTTGACCCAAAGAAGCACAGATGAGTATCAAGTATTCTATGAGCTTCAGAAGCCTCAAGTTTGAGATAAAGACAAGAACTTGGAAGAATGAGTAGAATTTGGGGTAGTTTAGTTAGAAGGTAATAATTGTAGTAGACCATTGAATTTTTTAGGCTGGAGAAATATGTGGTGAAGGCAATTGTTATCTTTTTTATCTTGTTATCTTAATTTGTAGTAATAAATGTACAGAAATGATTCAAAATAGAAAAATATGTGTATGAGCATTTTGCTTGTACATATATCTTCTTACTATGTACCCGGTGCCCAGAAATTAAAAGAGGGTGTTACAGTCCTTGGAACTAAAATTCTAGATGACCCTTTTGCTAGTGTCTTATTTTGCATTGGCACAAATCTGTAAGTAAACAGGAACTCAGTATCTTTATCTTCTGTCAAACCCCTGCTTATAACACACACAAGCACACACATGCACTCACTCACACGCACAGATGCCTACATACACATTCACATATGTAGGCAGAATTTCCCTGTGTCCCAGCAGTGGCACCCAAATAACCACACAGAGGCTTATTTTAATTATAAATGGTGGACCAATAGCTCAGGCTTGTTCTTATCTACAATCTGCCATGTGTACCTTTTCTCAGTATGGAAGGTTCATCTCCATCGCTATGAATCTCCTTGTGAGCCTCAGACTCTACCCTTCTTCTTTCCAGCATTCTTAGTCTGGTTCCCCCACCTAACCTTATCCTACCTAGCTATAAGTCAATCAGCTTCTTTATTAAACCAATCACAGTGACATATATTCATACAGTGTAAAGAAATATTTCACACACATGTACCCACCCACACAATAAGACATATGTGCACACATGCACACCCATGTACGCAAACAGACATATACATATGCACACACACAGACACATACACATGTCCAGACACACACATACACAGAAACATACAGAGAAAGACACACATACACACATGTAGCCACACACACATGCACACATACCGACATACACACAGACATACTCACATGAACACACATATACAAAGGCACATATGCATACACATGCACGAACAGACACACATGCACACGGGGGAGGGAGGGGTGGGATAAAAATTATCTCTTGCATTATACCAGATTTAATAAGGGATCAACCTGAAAGAGCCTCCAGCAGGAAAGAGCTTTCCTCTGAGATATCCTGAGGACCTGAAGAAAGAGGCTTTGGTAAGACTATTTGATATTGTTGGTTCTGAAGAAAGGGTCAAGAGCCAAAATACTTTTTTGCAGTAGCAAGAAGCTAGGAAAAGAAGCCCTAATTAAATGAGAATTTAAATGTAGAACAAGCAGCCTGGAGTTATAGGAAGACAGATATCCTCAACCCAGTATGTGCAGCAGCTAGCACGTGTGTGCCTGTGTCAGACCCGTGTACTATAATGTAATGCTGGTGGCACACAGGCTGTCCTCGTGTGCCCTAAGGTTCCCACCACTTCGTTGTATTAGAGATGCTCTCCCACATAACAAATGCCCATGCATTTAGTGCCTTGAAACAACACATGTTTTAGCCCCTCAATTTGGTGGGCCAGGAATCCAGGTATGGCTTAGAAGGGTTCCAGCATCTCTCGGCAGGGCCTTACTCTCGTGGGCCAAGGTAGGGTCTCATCTGAGGTCCACTGGGGAGGGATCTACTTCCAAGTTCTCATGCCTACTGCCAGCTGCTGATGGGTTGTCAGTTGGAGGCCACTCGCGGATTCCTCTCACCGAAGCCAGGAAGAGAACAGTCAGCAGAGCCTCTATTGAGATGGGTGTCACATGGAGTTAGAAGTGACATCCCATTGAGCGTCATATTCTGTTGCTTAGCAACGAGTCACAAACCCTGCACTTACTTGAAGGGAGGGGATCTCACGGGCCTAGTAGCTTCCCTAGAGTCTGTTCACCACAGTTTTTCACCTCTGAGTAAACTAAGGCCCTAAAATAGGAGTGGGCCGAGGCCCCACCCTTACTGAGTTAATTTCAGTGGTTCAGCTCTGATGTAGGAGTTCTGGTCTGTTTTGTGCCTTTGCTGAATAGCTACTGTGTTTGCTACTGTGTGTTATCGCTAGAACAAAAAGTTAGTCAGTTTACAGAGAGAAAAGCTTGCCCCCAATACTTGGGGTTTTTTGTTTATGGCTGGTTGTGACGCTTTTAGATCTATGACAAAGCGGCAAACCATGGTGGGAGCCTGTGGTAGAGGAAAGCTGCTCACTTCCTGCCTGAAAAGTGAAAGAGAGGAGGAGGAAGGGGCCGGAGTCCCATGCCCTTCTCCAGAGCACGGTTTCAATGACATGGATACCTTCCACCAGATTTCACCTCAAGGCTCCACCAACTCCAAACAGCACAGTGCTGGCATCAACTTTTACCTTATGGTCCTTTGGGGGACTCAATAGTCACACGGTACTGACCTCCACCAAACAAGATTAAAGCTTATGAAGTCTCTGGTTCGGGAGGCAGGTAACTTTATCTGAGAGCCTTCAATTGTTGCCCGAGTCAGCCTCAAGCCCACCCCCACCCCGTCCCACTAAAGCACTGGAGACTCCAGTAAAGAAGACAAAGGAAAGGGCTGTGCCTTCCACGACCCCGCAAATGTCCGTAAACTAAAGCAGCAGAGTGGGAAACAGTTACCTTCCCAAGCGGTGGCAGGTCTGGAGATGAATGGGATCAGAAGCACTTGAGAATTTCAGGGCTTGTTTATTTCCTTAGCCCGGCTGTCCCTAATCCTCTTTCACTGAGATCTAGAAAAGAGAAACGAGTGTTTTACATGCACAGTGACGCTACTGGGGTCTCCTTATTTTCAGCAAGCTTAGAGAAGTTATACAGAATATATTGGTTTGCGTCACGAGCCGCTAGAATGAACTGTAGCCAGCGACACAGACATCCAAGACTCCCTCCTGGCCCAGCCCTCATAGCAGCCTGCCCTGTGGGACCCCAAACACACTCAGAATCTGGTTGCAAAAGTGGGGGAAACCAACCAACCAAACAGCAGTCCTGAGCTCAGCCGGTCACGTGTGGCCACTTGAGAAAAACCCACTCAGATCTTGAATTCTTGAACTGTGGGTGTTCCACAGCCCCCTCAATAGCCAGTCCCCACGTGGCCACAGGTCACTGACAAATACAGCATTGCGTTATAGGGGCTGAGTTTTCTCTCTGTAATGTCAGAGAGATTTCAACTCTTACTTCAAGAGGAAGCAAAACCCACTTTGATATATTTGGTATATGTGTATGTGTGTATGGTGGCTGTGTGTGTGTGTGTGTGGTGGTTGTGTTGTGTGTGGTATATGTGTGTGTATATGTGTGTGTGTATGGTGGCTGTGTGTGTATGTGTGGCGGCTATGTGTGTATATGTGGTGGTTGTGTGGTGTGTGGTGTATGTGTGTGTGTGTGGTGCCTGTTTTCTAGGTCCGAGTCTATAATCCACTCCTCTCTATCTGTACCGTCGTTTATAAAACATGCCAATTTTTGGTCTCAAGTGGTTACACTTGGCCCACAGTCTCCCGGCAAAGTTATGACCATCATTTCCTCTTCCCCTTGGACTCTTATGAAAGAGGCTTCTGGCTGCTTTTACCCTGCATTGTCCTCAGAGAGTAATGGACAGAACAATGAAGGAGGATGTAATGAGTTAGTGGCTGTTCACCTTGGTGCTCTCTGTGTGGCTCTGAGGAGGTGAAATCACCCCATCTGTTAGGGAAGTTCAGAGAACCGCAGGAGGCTGCTCCTTGGGCCTGCTCACTCACTGGGGGCTTCTATTCTTGGCCGGTTTGGGCTTCATCTCTCGGGTCCACATCGACTTTCTAAAGAAAACTTGCTTTCAAACAGAACTCGCAATACATGTTTCAGAAAAACAGCCCACAAAAATCACTGGGGAAGAAATAAAGAAAGCATTTATTTGAAGAGTAAGATGAGCTCTTCTGGGATGCGTAACCCACTTTTGTGGAGATGTTTCGACCACAGACTCTGCATCAGAATTGGGAGAGCAGGGTCTGGGCTGCTGCCTCTCTAGATTCACTAACACCTGTGTTTTCTGAATGCTTGTTACCAGGCACCTCATGCTTGGTGACTGCTATTCCCCAAACTCAGAGTAGCTTCCGGCCCTTCTCTATGATAAGTTCTGCATGGTTGCCTGTTAGTGGCAGTTCCCTTTGTGAAGCTCCAGACAATTCCCAACTCCTCACCCTTTCCTCATCATCCAAAGAGGCAGGCAGGGGCTTTCTCGCTAGATTCCCTAGACCCTCCTTGTGGCCCTAGGTATACTTAAGAGACAGAGGCAGGAGGACTGTAACTCCCAAGCCAGCCGCCTATCATCCCTGTGGCCAGACAGAGCTCAATACTGAGATCAAATGGAGTTATAAAGACTTGCGGGTAGACACACAGCTCAAAGGGATGAGAGAGTTCGGGAAAGCCAAGAGGTTCATGCTGCTACCAACCGCACCTGGAGTCACGCTGGCATTTTGGCACCAAGCATCTGACAGCATGTGATGGCCTTTTGTCATGAAGTCACTCTGAGGATGGTCCTGTTTTGCTCATTTTAGAGGAAGCCAAGGGGCAGAGATGAATCGGGTTGCTTTAAGTCACCTGAGTAGTGACGGAGGCAAGTGATCTGCCTGGCTCCAGAGCCCAGTTCATGCTCACTAGAGCAGAGATTCTCAACCTTCCTAACACTGCACACCTTTAATACGGTTTTCACCCCAGTCATAAAATTAATTCCATTGCTAATCATAACTGTAATATTGCAACTGTAACGGAAATATCTTATATGCAGAATATTTGATATGTGAACCCTGTAAAAAGGTCATTTGACCACCCCCCCCCAAAGGGGTTGTGCCGCACAGGTTGAGAACTGTTGCTATGGAGGAATGCCAGTGTGTGTGTGGGGTGTCTCAAGTTTACATTGACTGTAATGAATTTCAACATGTTTTGATTCTGGGAACACACAGGTGAAGGAGGTCCTTGAACGTGTCAAAGGAGCGAGAACTCAGACAAGTCCACCCAATTTTTGGAAGCCAGGCGGAAATGAGAGGGTCATAAAGAGACACACTATGGGAAAGCAGGCATGACCTGATGGGACAGAGAAAAGGCTTCCTGGGGGAGGTAGCATGGGAGGAGACATGGATGGGGAGGACATGGGTCTGCGAAAGGGCTGCGAAGTTGGAAACCTGTGGGGCCAGGTGAGCCCAGCAGAGGGCAAGTAAGGCTGACACACGGAGAGTGGCTGTCTGCCAGGAGTCTGTGGCCATTGTGGTAGTAGGCAGGGTCAGGGCGAACCTGCTATCCAGGCGAACCTGCTATCCAGATGCTTTACGTGGCCGGGCGGTGGTGGCGCACGCCTTTAATCCCAGCACTTGGGAGGCAGAGGCAGGTGAATCTCTGTGAGTTCGAGACCAGCCTGGTCTACAAGAGCTAGTTCCAGGACAGGCTCCAAAGCCACAGAGAAACCCTGTCTCAAAAAACCAAAAAAAAAAAAAAAAACAAAAAACAAAAAAAACAGATGCTTTACGTGGCTCCCAAGGACCAGCTGCTACTCCGAGGTTCTCCGTGAACTGCTCCCCGCTGCGCTCCTCCTTCTCAGAGGGTCACCATCACTGTCGTTTTGAAACACTCTATTCCCCCACCTGTCTCCTCATTGCCCTTTAATTTTGACTGGAGGGTTCCAAGGGAATTCCCGCTCAACCACCACTGCTTTAAGGGACTCAGTCGCTGGTTTATCTGCCGCTTCACTCACCCCTCCAGGGCTGTGATGGTCACATTCCCCCTCCCTGCTCCTCTCTATTCCCCATAACACTGTGCCTCGACTTTCCATCATTCACACAAATGGTCTTTCCTGCCCGCCTTTTAGCCTAGGTAAACATTAAAAACCCCATTGTGTACAAAGTCAACAGAAACTGACTCCACTTAAACAGCTTTGAAATGAAACACCACCCAAGAGTTCCACCTGTGTTCAGGGGGAGAGAATCAGGTCTGCTGACCCAGCCCAGATGACCTCTCTACCTGAATGAGTCTAATTTACCCTCATTCATTCCTCCATCATAGGGGAACCCATTCATTCCTCCACTGGGGGCTCCAGATACTCCCTTCCTCCCCTGAGTCGGTAGAAGGGTGAGTCTAAACCCACTGGAGAAGCAGTGGCGGAAACACACGAGATGTCTGCTTCACCACTCCTGTGCCCACGGCATGTGTCTTCCAGCCCCAGGCCGGAGGAGGCTTACAGAAGCCAACCTCACTCTGAAGAGTACCAGGGAAGTCATCTTTGGATCCGCTCAGCGTGGGAGCCCCGCAGACAGGAATTGACCAAGAGGCTTCTTTTTAGTTTGCTAGGCTTTGTGGATGTCCAGTCCAGTCCCAGACCTCCTCTTCTGTCTCTTTCCACAGTCCCAGACATGCCAGCTCCTTTCCCTGCCTTCGTTGGTCCTGTTCTTGGATGCTGTACTCATGTACGTGGCTCCATTTGGGACTTCATCCTACTTGCTATATCCTGCTAAAACCGTGAACCCAACGGCTTGACTCTCAAATAAAGACACTAAATAAGGAAATAAAAATTCTGGGCGGCAGAATAATTTTCCAAATTCCAAATGATGTTCAACTATAGAAAAAAGTGAGAGAGTTAGTATGGTGGACCATAGTGGATGGGAACAGTGGTTAAAAAGGCAATGTGAGGGCTGAGAAGATGCAGTGATAGTGGTTGGTGGTGGTGCACGCCTTTACTCCTGGCACTTGTGAGGCAAAGGCAGGCGAATCTCTCTGAGTTCGAGGTCAGCCTGGTCTACAGAGCAAGTTCCAGGACAGCCAAGGAGAACTAAGGCTACACAGAGAAACCCTGTCTCGAAAAACAAACAAACAAAAACAAAAAACAAAAAAAAGATGGTATAGTGAGGGCGGGCACTCACCCGGAAGCTCAGCTACCCAACTTTGCTCTTTGAGACTCATACGGCATAAGGAAAAAACTGATGCCTACAAGTTATCACCTGACCATCACAGGTACTCCAATACACACGTGTGGCCCACCCCACAAGCGCACACAAATAAAGAAATGCAGCTTTAAAAAACAAAAAGAATTTGAGAAGGAGCAACTTTGAAATCGGTAAATGGAAGTGGGTAGATTGCAGCAGTCTCCGGATCCTTCTTAACATCCTGACCAGGTTGGTCTTGTAGATTCTCAGTTGTAAAGCAAGTGCATCTCTTACACGTATATGATTTCCATTCTGTCTACTTCCAAAAATGATTTGAGAGACATAGACATGTCATCAACCAGGAAAAGAGAAAGAACTCATAACACACTGATCAATCAAGGCTTTAAAACTACATGGCCTCTTCCCCTCTCTGTCTCTCACATCCCAGCTGAAGGGGTCAGAGCAGACAATCTATGAAGTGTGTCTCCGTGCTGATTGTCTGCGGTTTGTGCAGGAAGCTAAACCTCATTCTCCTGCTTTCTTTCAGGGATGAATTCACTGTCCACATGTTTGCTCTTGACACATACCCCCCACCACTGGCATTCCTTGTGTGTCAACTTCCTTGACTGATCATGAGACCTCCAGGTCAGAATGGGGTCTTGTTCAGCCTTATGCAGTCTTAACACAGGGCCTCGCGCATGACAGATGACCACCAAATACTGTCCAGGGACTTGAGATGTGGACAGCAGGTGATGGAGCAGTTGAGGCAGGAAATCGGACACTCCTGTGCTTAGAGAAGACCTCGCTGGGAAACACAGATTCTGCACAGCCTATCTGAAAACTTCCTGCAGGGGTCCTTCCCCGTGCCATCTCAGGTTGTAGAATGAGGCAAACTTACAAGGATCCCGAGTCTTCCTTGTGCTCAAAGGTCTCCAGCAGGCAGGTAGCAAACAGAGTCGGCTGCCACCCTCCTTACTCAAAAGTGTCAGTATGCTGCAGGTGGGTGCTTCCGACTTAGTCTGAACCACTGTGATGTCAAGCCAGTTCCTGACTGGAAATGCAGTCCTCCATCCCCACGTTTCATTATTGAAAAGTAAATACCCTGGCGGCTCTTTAACACACACCAAGGCCTTTACTGTAGAGGCTGCTGCTGCAGGGGCTCCTAAAATGGGTGCACAATATTGGGAGATTGTACCAAGACTATTGTGGTGATGTCATTTCCTTCCTACCTGAATTTTCACGCAGTGCTTGTCACTGTTTTTTGCTTTGTTTTGTTGTTGCTTGTTTGTTGGTTGGTTTTGTTTTGTTTTGGCTTTTTGTTTGTTTGTTTGGAAAAATGAAACTGATAAGTAAGGTCACTTGAATAGGGACCATTGTCAAAGGAGACCACCTTTTGGGTAATAGTGATCATGCCATTGCATACAAGAGTCTGGATGTCTTCTCACTTCCCAGAAAGCACAAATCTCAAAGTCTTATGACTGCCAAGGTCCTAGCCAAGAAGGTCAGTTCTAGAACAGAGTCAATGGGCAGAACGCCCTCTGAAAACGCAAGTCAAGAGTCCAGGAAATGACCGGGCAGGTGCTCTGCCTTGCTTGACTGCGCAGAGAAATGAGAAGAAAAAATTAAGAAATAAAGAGATGATGGCAACATTCAAAAAGCAAAATTCCAAGGCAGACAAATGCCAAGTCAAGTGATACTTTATTGTTCTAGAATCAGTGGCACATAGACTTGCACCTACAGGGACCTAGGCACAGGAGTACAGCACAAGGTGTCTAGGGAGGGCTGAGCTTCTGAGCTCTCCTGAGCTCACAGAACAAGCTGGAGACATGCCTGGAGTCACTGCCTGGGTCTCCTGGCTCCAGCGCGGCTACCCAGGCACAGTGAAATAAGCCCAAACTTGTTTGCCTAGGATCATCTGTGTTCTACAGAGCCAGAGGGTCAGGGAGGAAAGAGCAGTTGGATGAATTGCCATCGCCAATTGTATACAACCTCAATTCTTTCCCCCTGTTTTTTTAAACTTCCCATAATATTTATTAAGATTCACCAGCTCAACTGACTTCCCAAGCTGCCCCTTAAGCTTGAGCAAATTGCAGATCTGTAGTTTCTTTGAAGTGCCTCCTCCCAGTCTTCAAACATACAATTCAAACATCTCTTTGTTAACGCAGGCCTCTTTATTTGGCTGGGTGGCCAATATATTCAAGAGTTAACCGACACATTCTCATCCCTCTGACCCAGACATATCCAGGATTTCCTTTTACCCCATGCCTTCCTCTCCAGTCCAAACAACTGGGACTCAGCCCCATCAGTTCCTGCTTCCAGGAAGGGTGTTGTGTCTATATGCAGAGAGCCATTGCACACATTCTTGTTGCATTGTGGGGGTGGGGTAGCGGGGCTGGTGACAGAACTGGAAGCATAAGCAGGGTCAACTCATAATGACTTGAAAGCCGAATGAAAGAGTTTCCTCTCGATGCTGTAGACTGTGGGGTGACCAAAGAGGTCTTCTGAAGAAGGGGCATCACAGTCAGATTCGGAACGTCCAGAAGAATGGTTGCTGAGTTCTAAAGAGGGGGACAACCAAGGAGAGCTGAGTGTGGGAAGACTGACTGCCAGGCTTTGGGGAGTCCCTGAAGGAGGAGTGCTGGTGGGAACCTCAAGACAAATAAATAGGAAAGAAGGATCTAGATGGGAAAAATGCAGATTCAAGGATATCTGATAGCCGGGTATGCTGGTCTATCTCTATAATCTCAGGAACTAGGAGGCTGGGGTAAGTGGGTTAAAAGTTTGAGACAAACCTGGAACACTTAGGGAGATTGTCTCAAAATAAGGTAAAAGGGGGTTGTGGGGGTAGGACAGTAGTACAGTAATAGGTTTTCTGTACCTCAATAATAGATTTCTCTGTCGATGCAGGAAATCATATCAAGCCAAATTGAAAAAGTAAAAGACCAGGTTTATTTTGGGCAAAGTGACTCCTGGGGGAGTAGTCCAGTCCCCAGAAATCGAGGTGGGAGAAGGGGCAGGAGAAAAATCACATGGCTGAATTAAAGTGGGGTGCTTCTGTAACCTGTAGTCCAGGGGTGATGACGTGTCTGCCACAAGCTGGGTTTGTGCCCAAGGATGGTATGCTTTGGGTGGGGACTTGAACAGCCGGCAACTTCAGCAGAGGCGCCACCTCCACTGCCAAGACGGGGAAACTGGACTTTCTGGCTGATTTTTCTTTGTTGGAGATTTTCTGAGAGGGTGGGGTTTAGAGAGAAAGAGATGGGGCTTTTGCAGAGGCAAGCTGGACGTTCCAGCCAAACACAGAGCCCTTGCCTAGGCTGCCTGGGGCCTTGGCTTTGATACCTAGTATCTAGGAGGAGAAAAAGGAAATGTAGGGTGAGGAATGCCGAGAGAGTGGAGGGAGCCATGACGTTAGAGAGGGGGACGTGGACCAGAGGAAGTCAGGGCAATGGTACCTAGGAGAAGTAAGTGAGTTATGACAGGATGTGGGGCTGTGGAGGACAGATGCTAAAATCCACCCCAGACACGCTACGCTGAGGTTAAAAAGCTCTTGTGGTATATATAGGTTGGCATGCCCATGGGGAGTGTGAAACACAGGGCTAAGCTCAGGGAGGAACCACAGCCGAAGTGAAAGCCACATACGGAGAATTCAGGCAGATCTCTGCTGTGCCCTCTACTGAAACAAAGGTCTCTGTGTCCTAGACGCTGTCACACACAGCTTGTCCTAAAGCACAAATCAGACTTGGGGCCCTATTGGAGGGCATCCTTTGGTGGGTTTCCAATGCACAATGAAATAACTCCTACAAGATTCTTTACGAGCTTGCTGACTTTGTCTTTCTAGAATTTGTTTCCCGTGTTTTCAAGCATGCCTGCATCCTTGCAAATTATATTCCATCTTTTCTTGAATATACTTTAATGCTCAATAAAGTCTCTCGACTCCAAATACATCTTTCATCTCTTCCCATTGTAAGTTTATTATTGATTCTTCAAAGAGTGATGTGGGCATATTATTAATCCCCTCTATAAGTGATCTTTTAGGTTCTTGCATCTCTTGGATTAAATTGTGATTGGTCAATATTTTTCCTCTGAGACACCCCCCGCTACGACATCACCACCAATAAATGCCTTGTGACACCCAATAGCCTAAAATTGCTAGGGCCAAATTTTCTACCATCTACCTCCAGGAAGGGACATAAGGTATACAGAATACAGAAAATAGCTGTGTTAGATCTTGGCTTTTGAGTTTCAGAAGTCAAGAGTGTAGAGTTACCAAACTAGACCTTTGAGTTTATATTTTATGCCCTATATAATAGATCATTTAGAGAAAGAGATTAAAACCCAGACTTTCTCACCCACAAATGAGATGAATGAGGAAAATGAGAATGTAGGTCAGGGGACTCTAATGAGGAAAGGGAGGGGTGTGGTATTTAAGATGAAAGAGTCAGGTTTGGAACCGTCACTCAGAAGGATCTCGCAGACTTGACTGGTATACAGTGACAGCAGAGATGCACCCACAGATCACCTGGTCTCCGTCCTGAGAGTGCCCATCTCACCTTCACCCTGTTACTGCTAATCCCAAGATTCACGAAAGAAAAACCAAGCTGGGTTCTCCCGGAATAGCTACGAGTCATAATTTGCAGGCACTTCAAAAGGCAAAACCCACAATCATCAAGTCCAGTCAGGCACAAGTGTACATCCCAGCATCACCAAGTCCACTAGGCACAAGTGTACATCCTGGCATCATCAAGTCCACTAGGCACAAGTGTACATCCCAGCATCACCAAGTCCACTAGGCACAAGTGTACATCCCAGCATCACCAAGTCCACTAGGCACAAGTGTACATCCTGGCATCATCAAGTCCATTAGGCAGAAGTGTACATCCCGGCATACTTCCTGCCTCTGTACCTCCTGTCCACATATGATCAAACACTTCCGGAGCAGATGGGTTGAACAAACTTGTTTAGGAGAGTGAAAACATGTAGCTTGTTGTTTCCTGAGAACTACAGCTCCCAGCATTCCAGGATGTTACTGGGTTCTTGGACAAGTGCGACTTACAGGTTAACTTCAGCTCTTATAGCTACATCAAAGAGCCACATTGACCACTCTTGCTCTTGGAGCATCACCATGAACCATCCATCCAGGGTGAGTCCTGTTAGTGCCAGTCTGTAACCTGGGTCTGCGCTGCTTAGGGAGACAACACCTTCTCCACAACTTGGGACTCAATTATGGATTCTATTTACAGATCTCCCCAATACAGGCTGTGATCCCAGCATTCAGTAAACTGTTGGCAATATGATTTCCTTCTCACACCCTATCTACAGTGCTGGAACACGGCATAAGCATAGCTCAGGATCGCCCTTCTGTGGTAATAGATTCTGCTACATGCTCCCGCAGCTTTGGACTTTAATCTCTGTCATACTATGCATACCTACTAGACATCTCTCTTCTGTGGCCTCTCCACTCTTAGCCATCCTGCTCTCTTCTGCAAAAGAGAAGTCAGTTGGGCACCAGGTCTTAGGATTTCTTGTCAGTCTCAGTCCTGAGAGAGCAAAGAAGACGCTTCTGCTCTCCGGAAGTTTCCCCGAGTCCTTCTCTCATCATCACGTAACCCCTGCGTTATCTTGCTGCTTCTATTACAAATATCTTCTACCATTCCTAGCTTTTGTTTTTGTTCTCCCTGCCTCTGTACCTTAAGGAGTGCCTTTATGGACTCCTCTTTGAATTCTCTAGTTCAGAGGTAGCACCAGTTTTCTGACGGAATGCTAATATAGATTACATTTTTCCAAGGATGGTTATCAATGGGGTCTCTTTCCCCAAAGCTCCTCTTCCAATAGAACTGGAACAAGAGCAAGTGATAATGTGACTTCTGAATTCGGGACAAAAGACGATGTCACACTGAGCAGTGGTGATGCATGCCTTTAATTCCAGCAATCAGGAAGCAGAGGCAGGTGGATCTCTGTGAGTTTGAGGCCAGCCTGGTCTACAGAGCGAGTTCCAGGACAGTCAGAATTGTTACACAGAGAAACCCTGTCTCGAAAAACAAAAACAAAACAAAAACAAGAAAAGCGATGTCACTTCTGCCTGATTCTCATGGGACTCTTGCCTTCAAAGCCCTGGGCTGTCATATAAACAGTCTGATTTCAGGAACCAGCCAGGCTGTGAGAAGAACAAACCAGCCCTCAAAGAGGGATGACCGAGAGAGGCATGACATGATCACCTCGACGCTATACAAAGAGAGAGATTCCGGAGCAGCTCTTGAGGCTTCAGCAGGAAGTTGAGGCAATACATTGATGGGCACAGAACATCTGAAGCTGTGCATTTTCAGAAGCAAGTGGAATATGTCTGCTCTGGGCTAGGAGTTTTCTATGATGAAGAAATTGTTTACTGTGTATGGCAGAGTGCTGTCATAGCAGAGTCCATTTGCTGGGCGGTGATGGTGGAAGCCTTTAGTCCCAACACTCGGGAGGCAGAGGCAGGTGGATCTCTGTGAGTTTGAAGCCAGTCTGGTCTACAAAGTGGGTTCTAGGACAGCCAGAGCTGTTATACAGAAAAACCTTGTCTCAAAAAACAAACAAACAAAGAGTCTATTTATGGGGTTTGTAAATGATCTAAAAGATGAAGCTAATTTGAGTTCAGGTATTCTGATCACTTGAGAAACAGTAGAGAACATTGTGTCCTTGGTTGTATGAAGGACATACAAGAGATAACATTATTGTGTCATTGGTCATATGAAGGACACACAAGAGAGAACATTGTGTCATTGGTTGTATGAAGGACACACTAGATCCTACTTTTTATACTCAAATATGTCTCATTGACCCCATGACCAAAATGAGACATCTTAAGTTCTTTTAGAACATTTGAGTAAGATGCTCAGTATCTATTGTGCTAAAGTAAAACCATGGATTTTCCAAAGATTTCTTGAGAGTTTTATCTAAGTTTATTTTCCTTGTTTCCTCATTTGTGCGAGGGTGTGCATGTGCGTGTGTGTACATGTGTATGCGTGTGTGTACATGTGTGCATGTGTGTATGTGTGCATGTGTGCGTGTTCAATCCAAGGCCAGAATAGGTCCTGCCCCAAATTGGGTAGTGGCATTCAGCATGGGGAGAAAGGCCACTGCTTGGATAACGTTTCTGCCACGATGGTTTGGAAACTGGGCGTGCCAGAACTTTCCTGGAAAGTTTATTTTCACTGAGTTTTAAGCCTGACTTCAGACCATTAGCGCTCGTGGATAATGCCAGTTTGTTCAAACATGTAAAGAGCCAGCTGTCTTAGAAAGAAGGCTACCTCTTGCCAAGTGAGAGTTTTGTGGTCTGGCTTGCCTTGTGCTTCATCGCTGAACTTTTCAAGTGAATTCTAAGGAAAGGCTAGAGGGGTTTAGTGTTGTCCAGATGCAGGACCGGGGTGAGATCGCGGTGGTCACTGCTCCCTGGGGGTCTTGGGATTTGCAGCGTCTGACTCAGGTGGCCTGCAGAGGACTGAGGTTTGCCAGGCCTTCCTCATCCCTAGCTAAGTAGATGCTCGCCAGGGACTCCAGTGAACCTGGCCTTCTCAGCCTGAGGAAATGAGACTTTCAGCTGACCCACTTATACTGGGTGATCGTTTTGCTGATCCCAATGATGCTTTTTTGTTTCCTACTTCAAGAGTCATCTAAAGCAGTGGTTCTCAGCCTTCCTAATGCTGTGACCCTTTAATACAGTTCCTCATGCTGTGCTTACCCCCAAAGACAATATTAATTTTGTTGCTACTTCATAACTGTTAATTTACTCCTATTTCAAACTATAATGTAGACATCTGATATGCAGGGTATCTGATATTCGACCCTTGTAAAGACTCCCAGAGGGGTCAGAACCCACACATTCAGAACCACCGTTTTAGACTGAAAACACCCATGGACAAAGACAGCATGCAAGAAGGGTTTCCATCTTAATTTGCTCAGCAAATGAGTCACTACTACTATTAAAGGCAAAAATGTGTTAAACCATCATTTAAGATGCAAGACAAACTATTCAAGAGGACTTCAGTGACAAGTGTGGGGACGACTTAACCCTTGTCCAGATCTTCCCTAAGCTCAGACTGCTGTACCACTGGCCGGCTGCTGTGGCTGTCTGGCTGCTACGCCATGTCCCTCACCTCTGGGAAGAGGTGGGGCTGTAGTATGAGTGCCAAATGATGCATGAAAAATGTGACCCCTTGTTTCCTCGTGCGTGCGTGCGTGTGTGTGCGCGCGTATTAAGCTCACTGCTATTTCCAGTTCTAAACAGACCTTTTCAAATGCTGCAGTCACAGAGTCTCTGGCCCTGAATATTTACAATTAATTCCTGGTGGTGTCTCTTAGTTGTCCCTTGTACATTCCAGCCCTGGCCACTGTATTCTGTGTCCTTCACAGGGCCTGTCATTGACTCACCCCCACCCCTCTCAAATCCTGCCCTCCTCCAGGGCAGAACACTTCCTCTAGGAGTGGTGCCCAGACTTCCCAATATCTGGGTCACCGGAGTGTGTCCACTTGTCCGGAGTGACCAACCATCTCTGCTGTTTCCCGGTACACTACATCTCTAAGACGGCTTAACAAAGGCGCATAAACCGAGCAGCTTCACACAGGGTCCGTGCTAACTTACAGTGAATGGGCACAGCACCGTGTGGCTCTCTGCTCCGGCCTCAAAGCCTGTGACTCTGGCATCTACTAGCTGAAGCCTTTCTACTCATTCAGTTCGTCTTCACTGCAGGTCCCCATCAGCTGTCACCTAGAGGTCAAGTGCCTTGCTGTAGCCACCCCATCTGCTCTAAATTGCTCTGCCTTCTCTCGCGCTCTCTGCGGCTTAGATTTAAACTTTCCTTTGATGAAGTCAGGTCCGCTCTTCTGACTTAGTTGGTTGCGTCTATGAAGTCTTTTTTTTTAATGACCCCTGACTATAATAGAGTAGCTGAAGGTGTGTATATACAGTAGAGGTCTGGAACTTTGGAATCACCAGGATGTTCCGTGTCCCACACCTGGGATAAAGCTGGGTTAGCCCCAGAGGGACCAGGACTAATCAGTGGGCTCAGCACCGAGTGTGGGCATGCGCGCGTGGGCATGCGCTGTTCATCTCTTCTCCAACTCTCACCTAACACATAGCTCCACACAGAGCAGGTCCAGGAAGACGCCCTGTCACTGTGGGACGTGTTCTTCAGTGCCAGGACAAGTGGGACAGAGTGACAAACAGCATGGGTGCCGAGTCACACAAAAGCGAATTCAAATTCTAACGGATCTTGGCTCAGCACCTATACTCTATAAATTGCATCTTCTTTCTTTTTAGAAATGGGGATGGGTACTAATAACATTCCTCCCCTCGGGTTTCTGTGAAGATTAAATGAAATGATATGCACTGAGCATCGACCTCAAGATCTCGCATGGAATAAGTCCCTATCAAAGCCAGATATTATTATTGTCATGGTCATCATTATTAATTACTACTACTCAGTGTTACAAAAAGGTAGAATGTAATGTCATATCTAAGGCAAGATGAAGGGTGAAGGACTTGTATGAAAGAGCCTTGTGCTTTGTATAATAGAGTTTTCCTACAGCGATGTCAGACCCAGGCAGGGAGTCTGAGCGCTCCTCTGAAAATTCGGTCAGTAATTTCATGGAAGAAGCACATCTTCCTTCAATTTAGTGCATTTGGGTGGTAGTGCAGTTCAGATGCTAAGTACTTTCTACGTATGACTCCAGAAGGTAGGAGCTGGGGGAGGTTGGTATTTAGGAACCCTTTGAACATCATAGGGTCTCCCTGGATGAAAGGTACCCTCTGAGTGTGGCATTTGATAAATTAAAAGAAAATAATTTTCTGCTAAAACAGCTGTGTGCCTCTGCAGACCAGAGGGATGTTTTGAGGTGGCGTGTGGACCCTGAAGCTCAGGGCCTTCTGGGAAACATCTGGAAACTGCACATTCAGCTTCAAACATCGCAAATCAAGTACGAAGTTGTTTATTGAGGAATTCCTCAGTTTCAGGGCATTTCGAGTGTGAACTTGGGCTCCATCATCACAATGAAACTGATTTCAGCTTCACAGGAGTCTTTGCACAACAACAAACAAACAAAAGCCACACCCACACCCCCCCTCCTCCTACAGTCCATAGTGACAGCCTCGCGTGGGTGGGGGGTGGATTGGCTGTCTTTGTCCTGCATCCTGACGACCAGGTGGTCACACAATCAGCCAAGCAACCACAGTTACAGACGGTCTGCTGCCATATGCAAACACTGAGACATGGGGCAGAGGGAGCCTTGGGGCAGAGGAGGCCAGGAACGACAGCAACTTCAATAGAAAACAAAGACAAACAGGATTGCTGCAGGTTTTAGGCTAGGCTGGAGGTAGTTCCAAAGCTAAAAACAAAACAAACAAACAAAAAAAAAAACAAAAAAAAAAAACAAAGCCACTCAGCTTCCTCCTCCTTCTCCTCCTCCTCCTCCTCCCTCCTCCTCCTCCCTCCTCCTCCTCCCTCCTCCTCTTCTTCAACACTGATGTTCGAGGGAAGGCTCCTGTAATACCTAAGCTTAGTGGAGCTTAACAAACTGCAGCAGGACCTAACAGGGGCGGCTGTGACCTACACAAAGAATCACTTTAGTATGTCTCTGGGGAGAAGCATTTCCTCCCTCCCTCTTCCCCTTCCTGTCATGTAGTAGGGAGTTGAAGTAAAAGGGAAATGCAAGGGAGAACACTCGCCTTTTCAAGTCAGTTTATTTATATGGATTGTATTTCCCATCATGAGAGTCACATTTGGAACCAGTTCTTAAAGCTGAGTGGCCCTGCCCACTTTTTCCATGTCATTTAAAAGAAAGGTTCATCCCCAAGAGACTCTGATGTCATTCCTAGCAGTCTTTTTAAAGCGAATGTCTCTGGGCCAGAAATGATATCAGAGGTCACTTAAGCCCGGCGATGATGACATCACAGGACTGGGCAACATCAGCACCAGCCTGAGGTTCCTATACTGTGGCATCAGAACTCCAGTGTCACCCCTGCCTTTGGAGGATTCTAAGATGTGACTGTAGAGCTACAGGGAAGCTCGTGTGTCTGAGAGCACCGAATCCCTCCATAGCCTCCTCTTCTGATGTGAAAACTGAGGTCTGGGAATTGACTGTGATCTCCCCAAATGCGTGGGATGAACTTCTTGTGTTTTGATCCTGGGCTACTCCCACAGCCTCTTGGCCTCCTGAAAGGGTCTCTAGCACGCAAAGAGACAGAGGAGATTCCCTAGCAGTTGGGGAGCGTGGGGTCTTGGGAGGAAGCATCTTGAGGATCCACTATTTCATCTGGTTCTGAGTTCAGTGTAGAAACGGTCCACAGACAGGGACCACAGTGTCCTTGGAACTTACAGAGACTGTGGCTTCTGGTGGCCACATTCACATCCATATGCAGACCCATCCTCAACAGAACCTCTGTCCCTTGTTCAGCTGGCTTCCTCAGCTGCAGTGACCTCCAAGTTCTTTCTCTCGTCCAAGTTGTTGTTTATTCAAGACCAGTTGTTACAGTTGAACTTGAGATTTGGGGGCAGGCTTTTAGATATAAAGCAAAGAAAAACCAGCCTACAACTCACAATCTCAGAGAACCTAGACAACAAAGAAGACCCTAAGAGAGACATACATGGGAAGTAGAGAAAGACAAGATTTCCTGAGTAAGTTGGGAGCATGGGGACCTTGGTAGAGGGTAGAAGGGAAGGAGAGAAGGAGGGAGGGAGTGGAGAAAAATATATAGATCAATAAAAACAACAACAACAAAGATTTGGTGGCAATAACTCTACAGTCCATCCTCCTTCTCCCCACCCCTTCTCTCTCAACAGTTATTCCCTTTAGCCAGGAATCCTTAGAAAAATTTTATTCACCAAATTTTTTTAAACAAAATATTTGCTGCATTATTGGCTATCGGCAGGAGCGCATGCCATGGTGCTGTGGAGGTCTGTGGAGTTGGTTCTCTCTTTCCACCTTTAATGCGGGCCCAGGGATTGAACTTAGATCATAAGGCTTGCACAGTCTTTACCCACAGAGCCATCTCCAACCTTCTAGCTGGCCTCCTAGTCACTGGTTATAATGAGTGTCCACAGAGCTGGCTGGCGTGTACCACTCCCCATCCCACACCCATGCTAAATGCCAACCTCCTCTGAGCCTGCCTGCAGTCAAGATGCTATGTGGACTGTGGGCAGCTATAGGCTTGGAGTCACGGATTCTTTCTTTCCTAAAATGAAACAGGATTCTCCTCACTACTACTGCCTGACACAAAAAGGGACAATTTTCTTTTCTTTTTTTCCTTTTTCTGGGGGGAGGGGGAGTTTTTTTTTCCAAGGTAGGGTTTCTCTGTGTAGCCCCTGGCTGTCCTGGAACACACTCTGTGGACCAGGCTGGCCTCCAACTCAAGAGATCTGCCTGCCTCTCCCTCTGCCTTGATGGGATTAAAGGCGTGCGCCACCACAGCTAGGCCAAGAGGGACAATTTCCCACCCTAAACTTGTCAGGGACAGTTAATTCATAATTGAGAAAACTAGTGACCTTACTCAGACCGTTGTTTCTCCCCCTCTCCCTTCCCTACTCCCATCACCTCCCCCTCCCTTCTCTCTCAGCCGCGGCTTGTTGGTTGGTTAGGTGTTCCACACTTAGCTGCGTCAGAGCTCTTCTTTCCCCTTTTCTCCCTTATCCCCTTCAGCCTTTCTGTTCCTTCTTCTTTTTGTTGTCACGGAGTCCAGAGTCATTGGCATTTTCTACCCTAAAGCCTAGCACTCCGCAGGAGGAGAAACTGGTGAGTGTCACGGATAGCGACATAGTGGGATAACATCACTCAGTGGTTAGGTTTTCAGGCCCTGGGAAAGACTGAACCAATGACTAGTGTAACCTGCCATTTGGATTGCATGCAGTGGGCTCTTTTCTTGCCGCTCCTTCCCCAAGTCCATCCATTTGATGTGGAGAAGCCAATGTAAGGCTACCACTTATTCTGAAGAGAGATGGAATTTGGTGGTCTCAGCCCTGAGCACACAGCCTCTCCCAGCGCGCTATCCTGGCTGTCCTTTGCCCTTGTGCTAGATGGAACGGAGGATGACTGTACCTGAGAGACCTGACTATGTCTGTCACTGTTGAAATGAGCCCCTGGATGTCTACCCTCCACTAGCTCCTTCTCCTCCCGACTTCTTCTTTTTCAAGCATTATAATTTGGGGACCTGGTGGCATTCTGCACCTAGTACCACAATGAATCGCCCTGAAGACTGTAAGGAAAGGGGAAAATGAAAGCAAATCTTGTTTTTACCCGATAATATTTTATCTATCATGTATGTTGCCACTAATTTTTATTTATAAAACTACTGAATTCAAGTGTTATTTCTCTTATTCGCTAGGATTTTTGATTCTTGCTTAAGTTTTCTCAAAGACTTCTTTGCCTAACCCCTCCCACCTCTTCTAAAGCAGTTTAGTTAGTGATCTCTCCCTAAATTCAGGAGACCCCTGATGCTTCCGGTGCCTGTTTTTTTAGTGACAACATTGGCAGCAGCCTCCCTCTGCCACCTATTCTCTCCCTTCTGCCACCCACCCTCATCCTCTGCCCCAGAGATTGCCACATGACTTTGTTGAATGTGGCTACCACATTTTTCTATTTCCTCAGTTTCACTTCCTGTCCTATGGGGAACATCCTTGGCCTTGGGTGGGGTGACCACCCCAGCTCTAAGGATGGGTCCTGGGTGACACAAACCTCAGAAATTCCTCTAGGATGGCTCCAGCAACAACAAAATCTAGGATGTGTGTGGATTGACACAGAAACAGGAAGCCTCCCTTTCCTTCCCTCTGATCCATGGTGTGTTGCTGGGAGACCCACCAGGATTCTGGAAGGTTTGGATGCTACGGGAGGAGACATTGAGGAGGAAGGTTACAGCTGGGGGGAGCGGAGAAGCAGAATTAAGACTCATCTAACCTGATCCAAATTCCCTCTTCTTACCCTGCCAATGTACCACAAATTACTTTCCAAGTTCTTTGTAATTGGAGGGTTTTTTGTAAGAACTAAAGTTGCTACATAGTATCTCCCGTCTTTGTAAGAACTAAAGTTGCTACATAGTGTCTCATAAACACCAGATGCATTAGCTTGGGTCTTTCTTTTCAAGGCAAGGGAAGTCATGTGGGCCTTGCAGTGGTGTAGGGAGACAAGGCTTTGAAGACATGTTAGGCTGGCCATTCAGAAGGACCCATGCCTTCCTTTTGTGAACTCTTGCTTCCACAGGCCTGAGTTAGTTACTGTGAGAATGGATTGTTACAAAACAGGACTTCCCCTCATGCATTGGTTCTTACCGAACCTGCTAAAATCTGCTCTCAGGAGGACAGACCATCAGGAGTAGATGAAGAAGACTCAGGGTAGTGGGTGGTTAGAGACTAAACACCAAAAACCATGCCCACCGATGCCAGTGCTAGTGGTTGGCTTCGGGTCCTAGGAGTCTCATGCTGACCCAGGTGCTGCCCTTTGGTAGCTGGAGTTGAGGAGGCAGGGCTCCTGGAGGTGAAGCTGGGGTGGCTGGGTCAGCAGGGCACGTGGACAGGGTCAGGTCATCTGCTGTTTAGCAGCTGTCCTGAGTCACTTCAGCACACGGATCCCTTTGCTGCTTCCGCCACCAGTTCAGGCTACTTCACAGGTTGTGCAACTCAGGGTAAGGTCACAGCGAGTGGCGATGTTTGGGAGAATTTTTCTTGCAAAATCCTCTTGATAATAATTCTGTGGATTTCTCCCCTCCAGATAAAATGTGTGTAACAAATTTCCAGATGGTTTCTTTCATCCTTTGCTGGAGAAGATCGTCTCTTCCCAGGGCATGCCCTTTCCCAGATCTCCTGACAATCTTTGGATTCTTTTTCCCACCTAATTAGAATAAAGAAAACAACGATGATGTGGAATAAAATTAAAAGAGGACACAGTCCAAGTTGCCGTAGGTGGGAGTGAGGGCAAACTTCTTGGCAGCCATGTCTTCCCTTACAAAGGACAGCTTGGGTCCAAAGAGGTGGAGATGCGTCGTAAAGTACAACACCACGTCTGTTCTTGGTGCTATTCACTATGTGCTATCGTACGGTGTGCGCCTGTACTATGTGACAGTTCGTGAGTCTCGAGCAAGGGCCTGGTGATTCACACACACACACACACACACACACACACACACACACACACACAGAGAGAGAGAGAGAGAGAGAGAGAGAGAGAGAGAGAGAGAGAGAAGCAAGTCATCCTTAAATTCCCCAAGAATGCCTCCTTTATTGTGTCCAGGGGCAGCTTATATAGGATCCTTAACTGATAGGCTCGCCCCAGCCAAACCCACCAGAAACCACTCCCCTGCCATCAGGAACTCCTGAGGGTCTCAGAGCAGCTGCAAACACAGGAAAACAAGTTGTTTTGCTCAGAGCAGGCAGCTGCAAGCATTGGAAAACAAGTTGTTTACAGGAAATTCTGGGTCTGGGGGTCCACAGCCCCCACAATATGTGGGGAAGACCACATAGAGGGTAGCTGGCAGGTAGGAAATAGGACTCAAGCTTGTATCCTAAGCCAGATGGGCACATCTGTGAAGGTATAGACATATTTATTGTTTCACGTTTTCTGTATGTTCCTAAAGCTAGGAAAGACGGAGGAGGAGATGATCCTATAGTGGGACCTGAGCCCTGTGGTATGTGTCTTGGGGCTCCCAGGACTGGAAGGAGAATGTCCCCTTGGCCCCGCTCTCTTCATTCCACACAGCATCACCTGAAGTGATGTTCAGAATTCTCACTCATCATCTTCCCCACTGTTCCCCATGTCCCCTAGACGGCAGTTCGGTCGGGGTAGAGCCTTTGAGATGGGATTCCTGCAGGCCCAGGATAACTAAGGCCTGGCAAACTGCAGC
Source organism: Chionomys nivalis (assembly GCF_950005125.1). NCBI lineage: Eukaryota > Metazoa > Chordata > Mammalia > Rodentia > Cricetidae > Chionomys > Chionomys nivalis. The sequence goes on from NC_080088.1 coordinate 64,443,675, forward strand.
CTCCCCACAAGCATTTGCCTGGAGTCACTCTTGGAGGCTTGCTGCCTGTGTCTCCAGGGAGAGGAGGAAGTTGACACTGGTGAGTGCCACAGCCCTGTTGGAGGTGCAGATTGAGCCAGAAGTCAGGTTGGGAGACAAATCAGAGAGAAAAAGTCCCGGCCTAGAAATCTCAGCCCTAAAGCCCAAAGACCCCTGACCCAAAGGCCCTGGAGAATTTAAACGGTTCTATCGGTCCTTGGTTTTCTCTCAGAAACTTTCAAATGTTGACGAGGAATAAAAGTCAGGAGATTGTTTACCATCTTTTGAGTTTTCAAAAACACTTTACAGACCAGTGAACAAAAACAATGGGGCTCAACCCTGAAGAATGGTGCAAGGTGCAGCCAACTGTTAACCCAGGCTTGTAAGGCAGTTGGTTGGGCAAGAAACAGGAAAGCTGTTACCAGGACACTTTGTGCCCCTCTACGGCGAGAGTAGGCAAGCGCGGAGGATGTCTGACACACACGGTTGCTTCTCGCTGATCCTTGGGCTCCTCATTTGTAGAATGGGGGTGCTCTTCTGCAGTGGCTGGGGAGGAAGGAAGAGAGAGAATGGCTTCGAATTCACCCATGCCTTCAACCTCTCCATGGCACAGGTTCCTGTCTGACTTGCATTCTAAGTTAGGGAGAATCGGATTTGTTCATCTTGATTTTCCTTTTGAGACGGAGTCTCATATAGCCCAGGCTGGCCGCCAACTTGCTCTAACTTAAGATGACCTTTGAATTGCTGGTTTTCCTGACTGTTATTATTTTTTATGCGGGGTTGTTGTTCGGGAGGTAGAGACGAGACACGCGGGGTTGGGGAAGGAGAGACGAGACACGCGGGGTCCCACGTGGGTAAACTTTAATGGGGGAGGGTAACATACAAGGAGCGGGAGTGAAGAGACGGAAGGGAAAAGGAGAGGGGAAAAAGGGGCGGGTTAAGGTGTCCCTCCGTTTTAAGGGGGAGCTCAGGTGTGTCTGGGAGAAAATGTCCTGGGCATGCGTGGCTTTCCATTGTACCACTGGGATTCGTAGTCCACTGAGGCTGTATTTTCTGCGCATGCGTGGCCTTGTCTCCAAAAGAACAGCACTGACTCCACCTCCTGTGTGTTAGGATTGCAGACACAGGCCAGCACACCTGGTGGTGCTGGGGGTGGGATTTAGAACCTAGGGCTTCAGCATGCTAGGTAAGCACTTTATCACTTGAATGTATCTCCAGCCCTTGATGATTATTCTCAGTGTGTCCCCCACCCCCACTCCCATGATCAGGCTTCGGGGTTTCCTTGACTAGGACTACAAGATAGATTGAGAGCAGGACTTCCTCAAGATCTTTCTGCACTGAGAAATGATCATGCAGCAAGAAGAAAGGCGGGATCGGGGTGGAAGGCTGGAGTAAGAGCAGCGGGTGGGGCTTGGAGGGGGGGAACTGGAGTGAGAGACACCCAGAACTGGTAGAGAAGGTTGAGGTGAGGCTCCAAGCATTTTCTCTACCCAGGGTTCCAGGACCAAAGCTGAGCCTTCAGAGGGGGAGACTGGAATCCAGGAACAGAAGAGCGGCCAGCCTGCAGTGGCCTCAGCAGCAAGGCTTGGAAACCAGCAAGCACTCTTGGGCTGCTGGCCCACTTCCACAACCTGTGCCCTCTGTGCCACCCCCCCCACCAGTGTGCACACTACCTCCATGATGAGCCTCTTCAGTACTCAGCGCTGAGCTCTTTCAGCCACCCAAGGACCTACGGATTCCTAGTCTGTATGACTTGAGTTTTAGAAAAATCATGGCTGGAGAGATGGCTCAGTGTTTAAGAGCACTTGATGCTCATTCAAAGGACCTAGGTTCAATTCCCAGCACCCATATAACGGCTCACGGCCACCTGTAGCTCCAGTTCTAGGGGGTCTGATGTCCTCTTCTTGGCCTTTGCAGGCTCCATGTATGCAAGTGGTGCACACACATACATGCAGGTAACACATACACACACCACAAACCTAGTTAGGTGTAGGGGTGCATGCCTTTAATCCCAGCATTTCGGAGGCAGGCAGATCTTCATGAGTTTGAGGCCAGCCTGGTCTCATAGCGAGTTACAGGATAGCTAGAGCTATATAGTGGGATCCTATCTTTAAAAACAAATCTAAATCTAAAAAGAAAAGAAAAGTACCATTTAGCTCACATCTTTAGTTTGAGGCCAGCCTGGTCTACACAGTGAGTTCCAATACAGCCAGAGCTACATAGTGAGACTCTGTCTCAAATAACAAAGAAACAAAACAAACAAGAAGAAAGAAAGAAAAGAAAAACCATGTGGCATCTCATTCACACTAAGTGTGCAGAATAAAGTTCAGGATCGACACAGAGCACACAACACTGTGAACAAACACCCCAGGCCAGAGGGATAGAACCAGTGCAGCACTTGGAAGCAAGAGGCCCTGAGACAACCGAAGGAACCAATCATTGTCCTTCCTTCCCCTCAGGTACCAGCATGTTCCCCAAACTGAATCTCGCCCTTCCCCCCCCCCATCTGAACCTCTCATTTGTTTACTGATTAAGCGATGGGAATCACGGCAGAATTCCTGCTTCATATTGCTTCCAATTCAGAACGAATCCAGGGAGCCAGGAAGCCGTATTCTTGACTAAGGATGTTGTCCCAGGCACTGTTCCAGAACTGTTAATTTCCACTTCAAAACAATCGATTTGTTTGCAACTGCAGAACACAGCCCAGATAACGCTGCGCTCTCTCTGCTGGAATTTGGTCTTCACGATAGCATGTACATCTTGGAGTTTTATTTTTAAAAGCACAGTGCCCGAGGGGGGAGAACGCCAACTCGTCCTCCCACCGCGGCCTCATCTTTCACCAGGCTTGGGACAGTGTAAACATGACTGCGTGAGGCTCCGTGTTTATGTTTTCTCAATGACTTCCAGATTGAATTTGCCGTGTTTACAAGTTGGAGACACTTTTTCTAACCGCCGGCACTGCAGACTCCAATGGGGGCCTGCCGCCCCAGCTGGGTTCTCTCTGCTTCTAGTTATCCTGGTCTATGACAACATCTCCAGGGTGCCCCAGCAGGAAGATCGCTCAGTGCAGCAGCGGCCTAGAGACACTGGCTTTTCAGAATTAAACAGAATCAAGATGCCACAATGTTATTATGATTTAAACTTTAAACCTTGGGACCAGAGGTGGGATTCTGGCTAACTTACAGAGGGATCATCATACTGGACCAATAGTTTAATTTTCCTAGTATCTCTCTCTCTCTGTGTTCTTATGCTATCCAGACCCTATGAACAACACTTTGAAGTTTCTCCTAAATCCTTGGGAATCATAAGCAGTGCTGGCCTCCTGCCCAGGGGTAGCTTTGGGTCTGTAGAGCTTGCAGGTCATCGGTTACGGTACTCGTCAGAATTGTGCAGAACTTCAGACAGAAAGTTCTCTCATCTTCTCACTATGTAAGAAGCAACAGCCCGCTGACGTAAGCATCTCACTGACTGTCCTTTATGCTAGATGTTCAGTGTTCGTGAAAGATGCTATCCACACCACGGTATACCAGCTCTCTTGCCAAATAGCTTTCAGAGTTCTTGTCCTGGGCTTACAGGGCACCTTGGCTAGCACTCACCAGCTGTCCTCTGGACAGGCAGCCACATGGGGAAGAAAAAGAGGGCCCAGTGTAGCTGTCCACGTGACCCTGACCTCTGACTTTCTGATGCCCAGTTTCTCTCTTTTCTCTCTTGCTCATGGGGTAAGTTTGAGTTCCTTGGGACACACCAGCTGTGAAAGGACTTGGTAGCCAGGAAGCTTGGGCAGGGAGGCCAGTGTGGCACAATCGTGTTCAAGGTTTAAGGAAGGCAGTGAGAGGGGACTGGGGAGACAGTCTGTGGCTGCCAACTGAGGTTATATGTGAAAATTAATATTTTGAAAATTATTAATATCTCTGTTTTTTATTATATGCAGGATCTAGATTACGTGTGTGTGTGTGACACAAAAGGGGGTTATTTGGTGGGGGAGAAAGAAAACCACCAGGAGGAACATGGGACAGCAGAGGGTAGTGAGAATGTCTGAATATGAGTGATAAATAATGACATACATGTTTGAAACTTCATAATGAGGGGGAGGAGAGATGACTTGGTGGTTAAGATATATACTGTCGCCGGGCGGTGGTGGCGCACGCCTTTAATCCCAGCACTTGGGAGGCAGAGGCAGGCGGATCTCTGTGAGTTCGAGACCAGCCTGGTCTACAAGAGCTAGTTCCAGGACAGGCTCCAAAACCACAGAGAAACCCTGTCTCAAAAAACCAAAAAAAAAAGAAAAAAAAAAAAAAGATATATACTGTCTGCTGCTGAGCGTGGTGGCTTATTGTTTTTAATCATAGGACTCAGGAGGAAGAGAAAAGTAGATATCTGTGAGTTCAAAATCATCCTTAGCAAGTTCCAGACCACCAGCCAGGGCTATTAGTGAGACTCTATTTCTTCCTTCCTTCCTTCCTTCCTTCCTTCCTTCCTTCCTTCCTTCCTTCCTTCCTTCCTTCCTTCCTTCCTTCCTTCCTTTCTTTCTTGTACATAATATACAAAGGACCTGAGTACAGTTTCTAGCACCCATACTGGGCAGCTCACAACCACCTATAACTCCAGATCCAAGGAATCCAACACCCTCTTCTGGCCTCCTCAGGCATCTGCACTCATGCACACATACCCCCCCCCAACACACACAACATTCACATACACATAATTAAAAAAATAATATAAATGTTTATTTAAAGAAAACGTCATTATTTTATATGTGAACTTAAAAAATATTTTTAAAAGGCATTATGTCCTTGACACTCAGACACAAGGCATCCCACTGTGTCCACGGGACCCACCTGTTCTTGAGCTCTGCGATTACTGCGGTGAACTATTCCTTTTCCAGGGCTCCCGGGGTCTCTGTGTTGACTGGAAGGCTGGGCTTGGTGATGCCCAAGGGCTCCAAGCTCCAGGGTGCTGTGATTCTGCTCCATGTTTCTCAGGTTACTGTGTCGAAAGAGGAGACAAAACCTGGGGGGAGAAAAAGAGAAGATTGAGTTATGCAATTGTAGAGCTTTGTTCTTGTGGAAAAGCAAACATTTTATTACTAGGAAACTTAAATGTAACTAGTTTTAGTGATCATTATTTTTTTACTGTTTTATTCATATTTTATAATTTTGGACCACACACCCCACGTACATACAGACCGCTTAGATATGTAAGTATGTACCATACATATATACACAAACCCTTCCCTCCTTCTACCCCTCCCTCCCTCTCTTCCTCCTTCCCTCCTTCCTCGCCTGACTGTCTGACTTTCTTGTCTTTCTTCCTGGTTTGATTGTCAATGTCTTTATTGTTGTGTACGGGCAGGATAGTTTCCCTCCTTCCTCCACATCGGTCCTGGAATCAACCTCAGATTTGGCAAACAGCATCTTTGCCCGATGTGTCAGTTCACCGGCCTGGTTTTGTTTTGTTTTATTTTTAAGCTGGGTAAATAAAGCAGCATTTTCCTTTTAACAGTAAAGCGCACTGGCTCCGGAAGTAGATCCTGTCCCTTTGTACTTCTGCTATCCTAAGTGCGCTCCAGAAACTCACAGAATGGCCATCTCTTCCAAATGCTCCTCAGGGAGATCCTGGACCACAGTCTGGAGGGAGGGTGGAAGCCCTGCCCTGATGGTCCTGCTGCGTGGCCTTGGGCAGTCCCTTCTCCTTCCCGAGTCCCAGCCACCTTGTTTGGAAGCGAGTGGTGTTTGGTCAGAGGGTGGGTGGATGTCTTTCAGTCTCTTCATGTGGGCGTGGCTCACATTCCTAAAACCCCACACCTGGCGCACTAAGACCGACCCACCTTCTTCAGACACCATTGGACTTACAAAGTAGGCAAAAACGGCTTCAATGATTAAAACGTCGTCTTAACAATAACTGCTTTGCTTTAGAAATAATTTATGTGTAGCTTTTCAAATCCTCACGTCCTGGTAATTGATATGTTTCATCTAGTTGGACATTTCACTGATGGCTCCTTATCCTGAGCCACTAACCCTGCCACATCCATCAGATGAATTCCGAAGAAGCACCCGTTTGGCGCTCGGCTGAAATCTCTAATGGGAGCGATCAAATCAGGCTTAATGTTCACGATGGTACGCGGTCCCCTTACACGAGCACTGTCGTCTCCTCATTACCATTTTAGTTCCACCATTAGCCACTTTGGGGCTATAAATTACCCACCACGCCTTTCCGAGGGGAGCATAACCCCTCACCTCACAGTCGATGAGCATCACAGGTGCAAGGACTTGGAAATCTGGACTCAGAGGATCTCATCGGGTGTGACCTCGGATACATCACCTCCCTTCCCTGGGATGTTTCTTCATGTGGAGATGGTTATTTGGACAGCCCTTTGTCGACTGTATGTATGTGTGCTCTTAGAGAGGTGAGGCCTCTGTGAGGTACCTGACTGTCTTGGACTGTTCCTGCCGCTGCCGTACAATATCTTAGACTGAGTAATTTATAAAGAACAGATTCTCCCCCGCCCCCGTCATGATCTCCGAGACTGGAAAGTTAAAGAACATCAAGGTGTTGCCAGTTTTGGAGTCTGGCGGAAGCTGTCTTTGGTTCCCAACATAGGACTCTGTTACTGTGGTCTCACAGGGCAGAAACTGGGAGGTTAAAAAAGCAAGGCCAGGACATATACCCATGTGTGGAGAACAGCCATCATGGCTGACCTGCCCCTCCAGGCCCTGTCCTTAGCAATGCTGTGCTGGCGGTTGGGAGCGGATGCCAGCACTCAGTGACAGCAGTGAGATATGACAGCAGAGACCTCATGAAGAGATCAGTGTTCTTATGTGGGCTGAGGAGACAGAGCACTCTTCTCCTGTGTGAGGATAGCAGAATAAAGCAGGTAGAGCAGAGCATGGGCTCTCAGCAACACTAGGTCACTCCCAGGCTCCAACATACTAGGAAATAAATGTTTATAAGCCACTAGGGTGTGGTCATCTGTTCTGGGAGCCTAAGAGCATTAAGGCAGACATGGCCTGGTTCACTCACCTCAGTAAGCACTGGCTGCTGGGTATGAAGAATGGATGTTGGAAGGCAGGACTGCCCTTCCCCAGTCTATGCGACTGTTTTCTATATCCACCCATGACATCCGTTAACTTCAATGGGAAGCGGTGGCTCTTCAGACTCTTGAATATCATAAGAGAAGGGGGGAGTCAATAAAGACCTTAGGGAGAATTAACTGAGGTTTTGGATGTTATGTGGCTCTGTAGTGGCTTGAGCCCTCCGAAAAGGGCCCATCCAACATAACCAGCCATCTCTGCTCAAGTGCTTCCCAAGCTGAGTTAAGCTGGGACCTAGTCTGTCTTTCTTTCTCTCTCTTTCTCTCTCTCTCTCTCTCTCTCTCTCTCTCTCTCTCTCTCTCTCTCTCCTCTTCTCTCTCTCTCTTTCCTTTTTTTGAGGCAGGGTTTTACTACGTAGCTCGGGCTAACTGGAACTCACTCTGTAGACAAGGCTAGCTTCAGACTCATAGAGATTCCCCCTGCTTCTGCCTCCCTAGTACTGAGATAGAAGGCATGCATCACCACGTCTGGCTTGAGACCTAGTTATCTCTGCAGTCACACTAGAAAAAGACCATGTCCTTAGATAGGTGTCCAGGCAGCATTCTGGGACCTAGGTCCAGCCTTTCCTCACTTTATTTATTCATTTTTGAGATAAAGTTGATCAGGCTATGCAGCCTAGGTTGGCCTGGAATTCCTCACCTCAAGGGATTCTCCTGTCTCAGTTATTCAGGTGAGTGGCTAACACTCTAGGTTCAGACCACCACAGCCAGCTCTCTGTGGTATTCTGAGGATGGACTTTCTATATTTTGGAGATCCCATTTTCTTAAAATGGTCCAAAAAAGAGACTTCAGACAGTCCTAGTACATACGTCAAAGCGGGTTTAGCACCTACCTTTCTTTCATTCATTCTTTTTATAGCATTCGTTATAAACCCAACATGAGATTTATAGCAAACAAAATGGTGAGGCTCAGATTATGAGCTTATGATGATGATGATGATGATGATAATGATGAGATTATGAGCTCGCTTATCAGCCTTAGCATCCAGGAAACCTGGACACTGTGTTTTGACACCTCCTCCCAGACAACAAAATGGAAGTTTTCCCCGAGAGTGGCCTTGAGGGAAGGACACTCCTCAAGAACGAGAGAGCAAGCTTTTGTCCCAAGGTCAGCTCCAAAAAGAGTCACAGACATCCATGCCACTGGTTTTTTGGTGTCTTAACGATATAGTATAAGCTTATTTCTTCTTGCAGCCCAATGGACATGTTTCCAGCTATGAATAAAAACATCGGATTAACTCAACACCAGGGGCTCTTAAGAATTTGAGCTCTCTGACTCAACTCGGCAGGGGATATAGAGGGTGGGGTGAGTTCCTTGCCACACAGAGGTGCGGTTGGAGAGGGGAGGGCCAGGGCTGTGCGCAGTCAAGTGGCTCTCAAGCCTCACAGGAGCCTCAAATACTTTTTTTTTCCTTTTTAAACTTTCGACATTTTTATCTCCCTTCGGCAAACTCCAGACCACACCTGGAGAGGTCCTTAGAGCCAGTGTGTTCTTCTAGGAGACCACCATGAAGATGGAAATGGGGAGAGGCTTCAGAAGATTCCAAGGAGAGGGGTTCTTCCACACACCTTCCACAAACCTCTCCCTACCCCGTCAGGCTTCTTCCACTGCGGCATTGGCAGCTCTGGCCTTTATTGTTTCTAATTAAAGCCTACATTTCCTTCAGACTCTGATGCGTCAGGTGTATATCCAATACTGTGGGGTCACAGGGTCAAGGAGACCCAAGCCAGCCTGCAGTAGCTCACAGTCTGACGGGGGCCCCAGGCCCTTTACCTGAGAGACAAGGTGGGAGTTTCAAACATTACCATCCACATCAGCTTGGTTCAAAGGTCTTTGGACATATCTTCCAGAGCCAGTTAGAACATTCAAATGTCTCATTTCTTCAGCCCCATGGCCAACCTGAAGACTAAGAAAGCACCCTCCAGCACTTCATTAATGATTGATGGCCCTGTTGGGCTTGGTCAGTAGGTTTAGTTTGCTTCAAGTGTTAGTAAGTACTCAACATGACAAGCCGAGGCACTGTTGGGAACATGGTACAGCTAAAGGAATTAAAAAAAAAAAAAAAGAATTGCCTATATCTTTTACTCAAACAGTTATCACAAGCAGCCAGGAGTAGAATCTTAAGGAAAGAAAACTTTAGAAAAGTAAGGAAAATATGAAGCAATATGTTGTTGGTCTAGTGAGATGGCTTAGCAAGTAGAAGCACTTGCACGAGGCTGGGAATTGAATTCCCTGAAATTCAACTCCTGGAAGCTGTCCTTTAACATCTGTATGTGCGCATGCACACACACACACACACACACACACACACACACACCACACCACATTCACACACACATACACCACACACGCACCACACATACTCACACACACATACACCACATACACACACACACCACACACTCACACCACACACACAGAGTTAAAAATTTTTGTACGGTAACATATTCCCTGAGCCTGTCGATTTCTTATTTTCCAGGGCTCTGCCAGTAGAGAAACTGGGAGTCCCATTCTTCAGGCCCTTGATCAAGAATTTAACAATGTTTGTGGTCTCTGAACCTGCAGATATCCAGAGGTCATTCAAGCTGTCAAAGGCCTGAGAGGTTAGAGGTTAGAGGAGGTCTGTGACAGTTGTCAGATCGGCAAAGAGCCTGTCCCATCTTTACCTTTGCCGGTTCTGGTTGAGAAGCTTCCTCCCTTTGGGAAGCTAGAGGTGTGTCTTAGCTGGTGGACTGGTTGCCTCACAGACACAAGGCCCCAGACTGGACTCCCAGTGCTGACTAAAGAGGGTGCAGTGGGGACACCAGTAATCTTTGCACCCCAGAGAGAGGGAGGGGGAGAGAGAGAGAGACAGACAGACAGACAGACAGACAGACAGACAGACAGACACACACACACACACAGATTGAGAGAGAGAGAGAGAGAGAGAGAGAGAGAGAGAGAGAGAGGATCAGGATCAGGAGTTCTAGGTCATCCCTAGCTGTGTACCAGGTTCAAGGCCAGCCTAGGCTACCTGAGACCTGTCTAACAGGCCTTTTTTCTCTGCTTCTGACTGGGCTACGCTGGTTCCCAGAAAGAGCCTAAGAAATCCCTGGCTCCGTAGCAGAGAGCTCTAGGGGCAGCTCCGAGACTGTCTACTTCCTCCTCAGGAGGCTTTGGTGGAGCTCAATGCCCTTGCTGAAGCCCAAGGTCCTCATCTGTAAGGGACAGTTACATCTACCTCAGTGTCCTTAGGGCACCCGGAGTAAGCCCTCAATAAAAAGCAACAGCTGCTGTTAACAACTATACTTAGTGGGAGATGGAATTATTAATTCCATTTCCATAATCAACTACTAAAGACAGCATGTCAATAGACAAGCTTCTTAAAACCTGTGGCTTCAAAGGGTTCAGACAATAAGAGGTTGGGACTTTTTTACACTAGGCAAACCTGAAACTTCTCAGTTTTAGTGGGCCATGGGAGTCGTCCTGTGGTTTAACTGGGAATTATTGCTTTCCTCCCTTGGATGATTAGGCATATCCTCTGCTGTCATAAAACTCAAGCCCAGGACCATAGCGCAGCCACATGTCCCTTGGTGACCCCCTTCTGCTCCATCTCCGAGTCTCCTAGATTGAAAACTGTTGACTGAAAGGGCAGGACAATATGCTCAGTCATGACGGCTGCCGATCCCCTTCCCTCAGAACAGCGTCCTATTGATTCAAAACTCCCTCCCTGCCCCTCAGTGACACCAGTAATCTAGAGGGGGTCAGGGAGAAGGGGTAGGAGGTCCCTTTACCTGGGAATGATGCTTTCAACCATGCCCCCGCAATGGTGGAAGTTACCAGACTGGTGCAGCCTGCTGTAGGTGAGCTATGGCTTACTCCTCACCATCATCGTTGCTCTTTGTTCCCAGGATGGTTTTTGGCAAAATGTTGAAAGATGGGATTTTTCTTCTAAACAGCAGTAGCAAACGAAACAAAATCTGCTCTAAAAATGTCTATTTTAAAAAAAAAATCTTTGTTGGAAACAGCCATGAAATAAAATCTGGCTCTCCGACCTTTTCACGTTAATGATGCCGAGGCTAGACCGAGGCTAGACGGAGGCTAGAGCTTAGCACTAGGGTCGCTTTTCTGGTGATTAAGCCCTGGAAGGAATATTGTCCTCCCCTCCTGCTTCTGAAGCCAGATCCTGTGGCCCCTCAGTTACAGAAGAGCTCTAGGTTTCCTTTAGAGTTTCTGTCAGCACACAGAGGCTGCCACCAACTAAGTCTTTCTCTTTTACAGTAAGGCTTTAGCAAAAAAAAAAAAAAAAAAAAAGTCCAAGGGGCTGGAGAGATGGCTCAGAGGTTAAGAGCATTGACTGCTCTTCCAGAGGACCTGGGTTCAATTCCCAATTCCCAGCTGCCTGCATGGCAGTTTACAACTGTCTGAAGATTCAGTTCCAGGGGATCTGAAACCTTCATACCAATGCACATAAAATAAAGTTAAATAAACTATAAGAAAAAAAAAGGGACAAATTCATTTTCTTCCCCATAAGACACCGGAAGTGTTCACTGAAGCGGGCGGGGGAGACTCCCGCTGAAGCCCATCTAGTGTGAGCCACCACGAGAGCGAAAGAACTAGAGATTAGCAACCCCAAATGGAGCTCGATGATTAAAGCCAACTTCAGCTATACAGCTCGTTGGGAATCATTTCTTCCCTGCTTCATTATGACGGCGAAAACTCAGCCTCCACTGGGATGAAGTCTTCCTTCTGAGAGAGAAAAATGTTTCCCCAAAGCCGACAGCAGAAGTACTGTTCTTATAGGGGGTGAAAGAAAGAAAGAACAGAGGAAAAAAGTCTGGTATCCAGAGACTGAGGCAAAAGGATGTAGTCAACCCAAGCTACATGGCAAAACCTTGTCAGCAAAGAAAAGGTCCCTAAAGCAGTGGTTCTCAACCTGTGGATCGCGACCCCCACAAGGGTCAAATGACTCTTTCATGGGGGTCGCACATCAGATATCCTGTATATCAGATATTTATAGTAGCAAAGTTACAGTTATGAAGCAGCAACAAAATGGTTTTGTTTCGGGTGGTGGGGTCACCACAACATGAGGAACCGTATTAAGGGGGTCACAGCATTAAGAAGGTTGAGGAGCACTGCCCTAATGTGATGTCTTGAGTGCAGTTGCTTCTGGTGCTGGCTGTCACTGTCAAATGCTTGGGTGTGGGGATATGTCTTCCACAAGGGAGTCACACAACTAACCTGAGGGCAATGATTATAAACCCCTTAAGGGTACACGATTGCTGGATTCATTTCACATCTGTGCCTTTGTCACAGGCATGGTTAGAAAAGGTGGCTACCAAGTCCTAGAATCCCCCACTTAAAAAAAAACAAACAATTTATCCTGGCATGGCTGCTGCAGCACAGTCACATGTGATGACGCCTTGACTAAGCTGCCATCCCCTTTCTAAGAAGTGTCTCCAACCTTCCTCCCCCCAGACCTCCACCCCTGGCAGAACTACAGCAATCCTAAAGGAAGCAGAATAGGGAGGAGGTAGAGCAATAATAAATAGGGTTGGAGAGATGGTTCAGCAGTTAAGAGCACTGGCTGCTCTTCCAAAGGTCCTGAGTTCAATTCTCAGCAACCATACAGTGACTCACAACCATCTGTAATGAGATCTGGAGCCCTCTTGAGGAAGAGACCTGGTCTTGTCCTCATCAATTTAAACCATGGAACCCAATATGGACAAGTTCAACGGAACCGCCATATATGGGCTGCCCATGCGTGCTTCAGCATTGCCAGGGCATAAATTTCATTCAACTTTTTATTCAGAGCAATAAATAGGCTTTAGTCTTGGAGTAACTAGCTGCAGTAAGGGCATGAGTCCAGCCTGGAAGACAACCTCTACTGGCTCCAGGGATTAGGAGGGACTGCTCACCCCTGTGGCCATCTGTCCTGCCACCACCGCTTTAGGACAGACGACCTGTTGGAAGGTAAAGAAAGGCCCTTTTATGTCTGGTTTCACCGACCCCGAGCCGCCCTTCAGAAACCCCATCTTTCCCATTCTCGCTGTTCTCAGCAACACTAGAAGTCCTTTGTAAACATCATCCCGGAAAGGTCTCAAGATCCGTCTGATAAAGTTAGAATGGGAAGGCAGATTAGGTAAGGCGTTTAAAGGAAAATTCCCATCAGAGAAGTAGCTGGGGTCACTGGGCTTGAAAAGGTATCTCTGCCCCAGAGAGGATTCTGCCCCAAATCCCTAGACCTAACCGCTGCTCAGCTGCTCAGGAGGAAGGACCTACCACGGGTGTGGCGGCGCAGGTTTACAGTCCTGGCATTCGAGAGGCAGAAGGCAAAAGTTCCAGAGTTCAAGGCCATACTCATCCAGAAAATCAGCTTAAGGCTACCTCATGAACAAACAAACAAAAAGATCATAATGGCTAGTGATGTTGTAGACCTTTTAGCTTGTATTAGTACACTATGCTAAATTACTTAGCGACGTTTTTTTCTCAGAATATGTGGCTGTAATTGAGTGGCACGCGGCCATGCTGGTAGATCGTTCTGTTTTACTGCTGAGGATTGCATTGCCTGTCCGCTGTAAAGTAACAACAAAAAACCAAACAAACAAAAAAGAAAAAAAAAAGAAACAGCATCACATTGCCTAGTTCATGTCTGTGTGTGAGCATGCTTTCGTTTCAGGTCTAAGAGATTATGTGTGAGGTCTGTGTTAAATTGAAAACAATGTTGTTTTCTCAAACTGTTTAGACCACACCACCTTCCTCCGATGGTCTGAGTGTCCGGTTCATTTTGTATCCTTGCTGTTACTTGCATTGTTTTAGACATTTGAGTGAGTACGTAGTAGGCTTGTGTATCATTCTAATTCTTTTGAACAGTCTTGCTAGTATCCCAGGCTAGTCTTAACTCATCACCCTCTTGCCTCAGTTTCCCCAGTGCAGGGTTACAGGCACGCGCCTTCGTAACTAGCTGTCACTGAGGTACCCATCTGTGCTTCCTTACTAACTGATGTTAAGTGTCTTTTCATTCGCTTTGCGCCGTCTCTATGCTTTTTGGATGAGATGAAAATAGATTTGAATATTTTGTCAGTTTTGTAAGATCTGTGTATTTGGATGTGGTTTATTCCCTCAGAAGTCCAGGTACGAGGAGCTTGACCCTCAATGTGGCGGTGCTGGGAGCTTTAAGACTTGGGATCTCTGTGGATCATGGGGTCCATTGTTAGAAAGAATTAACGCAGTTCTTTATGGACTGAGCTGTTTCCAGAGGATCAGTTGTTACAGAGTGAGCCCGAGTCCCCTCCGGGCGCATTTGGTTGTTCATACACATGTGACCTCAGAGGGTTCTTTTTACTTCTCCACCATGTGGTGATGTGGCCAGAGCGGCACCACACCAAGAGCCAAGTAAATCTCTCTGCTTTATTACCTAGAATCGGCCATTCTGTTGTAAGAACACAAGGTAAATAGAGAGGTTTTTTTAAACATAATCTGTATACAATTCCCTTATCAGACCTGTGATTCGTAAATATTTTCTTCAGGTTCTTTTTCTATTTCCTCCAGGTTTTTTCTTTTTCCCTTCTTCTTCTTCTTCTTCTTCTTCTTCTTCTTCTTCTTCTTCTTCTTCTTCTTCTTCTTCTTCTTCTTCTTCTTCTTCTTCTTCTTCCTTCTTTGTTTGTTTGTTTTGGTTGTTTTGTTTTGCCTTTTGAGACAGGATTTTTTTCTGTGTAGCCCTGTCTGTCCTGGAACTCGCTCTGTAGACCAGGTCCGTCTTGAACTCACAGAGATACACCTGCCTCTACCTCCCAAGTGCTGGGATTACAAGTGGAGACCACCACTTTTGGCTCAATTTTTTATTCCTAATGTAGTTCTGTTGGGGACTGTGGACCCCTTGGCTGCTGGAGTACACAACTTGTTTCCCTATGCTTGCAGCTGCTCTAAGCACGAGACCCTCAGGAGTTCCTGATGGCAGGGGAATGGTGTACCTAGGCAAGCTATGCAGCCAAGGATGACCTTGAAATTCTGATCTTTTGCCTCGCCCTCTGTAGTGCTGATTATAAGTAAGTACTACTATGCTTGGTTTGTGTAGTGGTGGAGAATGATCCAGGCTTTATGAATATTATGAAAGTATCGTACCTACCGACTTACACAAAAAGTTCTTAGATTTAATGAAAAATACTTATTAATTATTTGAATATATATTTCTGTGCTTTAGATATTGTATCTAAGAAATCTTTTCCTAATCCTAGCCACAAAATCTTTTCTCCTGTGTTTCTTCTAGAAGTTCTATAACTCAGGTTTTCTATTTTAGGATTCACATTTACATTGAGTTATTTACTACTTACAGTGTAGAAACAAATACTATTTTTCATTATTTATCCAGTTTATCAGCATAATTTATTGTATAGCTTTTCCTTTCTGTCTATTGAAAATCAAGGTACTATATATTTAGGCTCAGTTCCTGGACTCTCTATATTGTTATATTCATCTAGTTGCCTTTGTTACACCAACACCATGCTGACACGACTGCTGTGGTTACAAAATGAACCTTGAAATTAGATCATGTAAGTCTTGAAACTTTATTTCCTTTTCAAAAGCATTTGAATATCCTGTTTCCTTCATTTCACAAAACACCACACATCTATGCCCCATGCGAGCATCACCAGTGGTCCCTGCACACCACACATCTGTGCCCTGTGCCAGCATCACCAGTGGTCCCTGCACACCACACATCTGTGCCCTGTGCCAGCAGCTCCAGTGTTTCCGCACATCACACATCTGTGCCCTGTGCCATCATCACCAGTGGTCCCTGCACACCACACATCTGTGCCCTGTGCCAGCATCACCAGTGGTCCCTGCACACCACACATCTGTGCCCTGTGCCATCATCACCAGTGATCCCCGCGCACCACACCTGTGCCCTGTGCCAGCGGCATGAGTGTCCCCGCACACCACACATCTATGCCCTGTGCCAGCAGCTCCAGTGTCCCCGCACACCACACATCTGTGCCCTGTGCTAGCAGCATGAGTGTCCCCACGCACCGCACATCTGTGTCCTGTGTCAGCAGCTCCAGTGTCCCCGCACACCACACATCTATGCCCTGTGCCAGCAGCTCCAGTGTCCCCGCACACCACACATCTGTGCCCTGTGCTAGCAGCATGAGTGTCCCCACGCACCGCACATCTGTGTCCTGTGCCAGCAGCTCCAGTGTCCCCGCACACCACACATCTATGCCCTGTGCCAGCAGCTCCAGTGTCCCCGCACACCACACATCTGTGTCCTGTGTCAGCAGCTCCAGTGTCCCCGGGCACCACACATCTGTGCCCTGTGCCAGATGAAATCACATCCTTTCCAAGTCCAGCCCCATTTCCCTGTTTGCTGTTGGTCTTGGCAGGGAAGAGGCAGAAGGGAAGCAGGGATAGTGAAGGAAGGGGCTGGACTGTGGGAGAGGCTGACTGGCATCTGGGCTTTAATTTCAATGGAATGCTTTCCCGAGCATCGCCTTTCTCTCCCTGGGTGGGTGGATGAGCAGAGGTTCCTGGGGGAGTGTTTTTCTTGGGCACTTTTTATTGGGTTTCAACTAAAAACACAGGATATTGGTATGGACCTTTAGTTTGAATTGCAGTCCACCCCCAAAACTTCCCTGAGGCTATGCCTTACCCATCCTTTCTTAAGTCCCAAGCACTTACCCAGGGCAGAGTTACAGTGTGCTGAAGCTGGAAAGGGCCCTGAGACATCAAAACCAAACGATCCCCTAGTCTTACTGTCGGATGAAGAAATGAGAGAGAAACTTAGTTTTGATCATGCGGGGCTGGCTGACCATACCACTGGCCTCTAAATCCCTTCAGTGGCTAGTGTGAGCAGTGCCCAGGTTTACCCTGGAGAGTCCTTGGTCCAGTTCATTGCCTGGGTGAAATTATTGATAACCACCCTTTTGCTTCTCCAAGTGATCAGGTTAGATATCCTATTATGTAGCCATGCTTAGTAATACTTTTCAACATAGGGGTGCCAGCATGGAGAGAGATTCAGGAGAGTATCTCAGAGTTACATTTGTAAGCTCATGGAAACTCTATAACTTCTTGAGCACGAGAAAGAAAATAGATCGTTAACTCCGAAGGTCTATGAAATATGTTACCCAGATGGTATATAGGACCTACAGCACTCTGATTGCTGACCCAGCCTACAGTGCTCTGCTCTCTTTTCCCAGCCTCCTCCCTGCCCCCAGTGACCCCACTGACTCCTCCCCTAATGCTGTGCTTCTCTGGTCCAGCCATTTGGACTCCCATCTCTGCCTCCGGGCTCTAGGTTCTTGAGTGTATTTCCTTCCGTGGAAGATTCCTGCCTCTTGCCCGCTCCTGCTTCCTCTAATGTTCTCAGAAGCCTTGGTTGTAGAGCGCTTGTTAGGAGCTTATGTCCTGCCTGGACTGTGAGTAGTGTCAAGGGCAGGGCCGACACTAATCTCTGAGCACAGTGGTTGGCACAAGCAGAGGACATAGGTAAATACTGCGAAACACGTTCATTCAAGAATGATTTATTGAGGATTAATTTTTGGTCCAAGGACAACATTGTGGCGACCCAGAAGTGCACACAGAACCCTCGTGCCCGGGGGGTTGTTGCCCAGTTCTGCCTGGATAGTGCATGGGCCTATGTAAGGTATCAAAGCCAGGACAAATGGCTAAGGTGCCTATTTACCATCAAAATGGACCTGGCTAGCCGGGCGGTGGTGGCGCATGCCTTTAATCCCAGCACTCAGGAGGCAGAGGCAGGTGGATCTCTGTGAGTTCGAGGCCAGCCTGGTCTACAAGAGCTAGTTCCAGGACAGGAACCAAAAGCTACGGAGAAACCCTGTCTCGAAAAATTAAAAAAAAAAAAAAAAAACAAAAAAACAAAAAAAAAACTGGACCTGGCTGCCAGGTTCTTCCAACATCCCTCACTCCTCACTCCCTTCCTGTTACAGAGTTTGGCTGGCATACCCTGCCCCCTACCTTAAAATTCTCTAGTAGAGGGGCTGGGCTGCCCTTAACCATATAATCCAGTCATTTTGGTTACCTGACTCTTTTTGATCTAGTTTTTACCCTCTTGGCCTTGTGGTCTCTTGGCTCTCCCCTCTCCCTCTCTCCTCCTATAACCTGGCTCAGAGTCATGTTTACCCTGGACTCTCCCAGAGGTCCCTGCCTCTGGCTATGCTCTTTTATCTCCAATAAACTGTCTCTTCCACCACGCCTTGGAGCAGTTATGTCCCTTTTTCTTCTTTCCTTCCTTCCTTCATTTTATTTTGTTGTTTTTCTTCAATTCTTTCCTGGAATTTTGTGTTCCTTTAGGTAGAGAAAATGTCCAGTCTCTTAGTCTCTTACACGATGTTATTTGTGAACTATCAGCATAAATCTCTGGTCTACTTAAAAACAAAGAAAAGGAGGTTAAAATAACTTTTTCAAGGCCTCTGAAGAGAGTAGTTTCCCTTTGAATGGGAAGTCCTGCGCCTTGAATCCTGGCTGACTCCGTGCAAGCAGGCCTCCCCCTTGTCTGTGAAGGAGGTGCCCTGTGCACAGCCCAGCCTTGCCCTCCTGAGTTCAGGGTCTTCCACAACAGTGTTTATGAAAGGCAGACATGACCTTGTTTGTGGCTAGACCAAAAAGGACTTTTCCAGAAACCCACCCAAGGCCACAGAGCTGAACAGAAACTGGGTGCCGTCTGCTGTGAACAGGCTCTGCTCCTGGTGAACTTGGTTAGCGAAGTTTCTGGAATGGGGTGGAAGACCTGGTGGGCACCAGATGGGGAGGAGCTTGCCCAGTGAACTAGGAAGCACTAAGAGAGATATTGGACGTGAGTACAAGCTGGAGTGTGGTAGGGAGGAAGGAGAAGTGGGGAGGAGAGGGAGGACAGATTGGAACTTTTATTCTTCAGATTACTGCAAACCAGTCACACGATCCCCACCCACCCACCACACCGATCCCACCTCAGTCACCCCGTCGCCCCCTAAACACCAGCTTAAAACCTGACTTTGTCTTCTTTCCTTCAGAGGTTGGGACAACTCTTCCTGCCTTTGCCACCTCCTTAATTACCTGACCAACTTTCCTCAGGCTGAAGAAGCCAGGTAAGATGTGGAATCAAGGGCAAGGTGATCACGCTAACGGAGTTGATCTTCCCAGGCTGCCCATTGTGTCAGCTGGGATCTTGTCCTGTCTCTCTTCTAGTGGACTTCCCCCAGCTCTGCGATGCCACCTGATCTGTCACAGTCCTTCCAGTTCACAGCAAATATGAAGCCCTCGTGAGGGGACAAAACATGACTTGGAGGTACAGAGAAATGCCAGCTGCTGTCAGGTAACCTGGCCCCAGAAGCCGGGATTACTCAAGTACTCTTGAGTTTGCCAGGGCCTCATTCCAAACCGCCTAGGGCCTTCTCCTCCACCCCACATGCTTCCCTGGGAGGGGGAAAGGGAAGGTCCCCTCCCTGCCCCCTAGCCTGGAAAGACAGAGGGTGTGAGGGGAGGAAGTGTGGCTTAATTTGGAGATGCTAAATCAGAGTGTGATTGGATTCTCTTGAATACCCCACTGCAGAAAATTGGAGAAAGCCTGGGCTGCCATGTGGGGCAACAATGCAAGACAGTCCTTCCTCGAGCTCAGAGACAGACAGCTTAAGGAGCTGCAGAGCAGGGCTGAGTACCGAATTTCTGGGTCAGCCTGACCTGGACCTGCTCTACCTTCTCCTCCTCTCCACTAGGAGACTTTGCTCCAAGTGTTAACCACACTGGTTGAGAATAAGACCATTCCCCCAATTTAAAGCCAAATACGAAGCAAGCTTTAATTAAAGACCGGCCAGATGAATGGGGCTCTAGCAAAGTCCATCTTTGGGTTTCTGGAAGAGGCCCTAGAGTCACAGTTTGCAGCAACTTAAATATTTCCCATCGGGTCCGATCAGGGGCAAGCATACTTCCTGACGTATTTCCTGCCTACACCCAATCACAGGCAAGCGTACATCCTGGTATATCTCCTGCCCGTGAATCTCGCGCCCAGATCAAGCACATCTGGTGCAGATGGGTCAAACAAACTTGTTGAGAGGAGTGAAAATATGTGGGTGGGACTGGGGAAGGCCTGAGTGCAGAATAGCATCTGGTCCATAAGAAGCACTGACTGTATTCTTGGGATAAACAAATAACATATGAGCCAGCTGCTTTTGATACATTCTTGAGGTAGACTAGCCTGAGCTACATCACACGTGCCTACCTCAAAAAGCAAAAAAAAAAAAAAAACCAATATTGACAGAAACAATAAACCTATGAACCAAATAGAGAGAGGAATAGAGCAAGACAAGGAGGGGGGAATCAAGCTAAGGGTTGGAATGGACATGTAGTATAGCTTTAACAGTGTTCTGGAAGAGGAGGGGCATTGAGATGACTCTTGTCAACACACCTAACAACCTGAGTTCCATTCCCAGAACTGGTGAAAAGAGAGAACCAGCTGTCATAAATTGTCCTCTGACCTCTACACATATGCCTTGGCACACATGTTGGCACACATGCACAAGTGAATAAATGAATGGAATTGTTTAAAAGAAAAAGGTAGTCAGGTGGTAGTGGCGCACGCCTTTAATCTCAGCACTTGGGAGGCAGAAGCAGGCGGATCTCTGAGAGTTTGAGGACAGCCTGATGTACAAAGTGAGTTCCAGGACAGCCAGGGCTGTTGCACAGAAGAGCCCTGTCTCAAAACACAAAACAAAACAGGAAAAAAAAAAGAAAGAAAATGAGAAAGAACAATATATCCTTGGTCTTGACTCAAAGCACGATCTCAGAATTTAGGGACCGTAACCATCAGCCCTAGCTGTGGCACCTGAGGACCCACATCTCATTGTCCACACCACTTGACCTACGTATTAGGTTTATCAAGTGGCAGGTCACAGGATTCTTGGCTCAAGCTTCAGGAACCAAAGAGTGCAACATTCACACTGTTAAAGGGGGTGAGTGACCTTGCCAAGGTTGCAGGACAGGGGCTGCCTCCTGATTAAGCTATTCTGGCTCCACCTGGCCCCTGTCAAAGATTTAAAGCGACAGCTTTTCCTGGAAAAACACCATTTGGTGGCAGGATTCATTAGTTCTTGAAACCAGTTAGACCTGGCTGGGCTCTGCCCTGTATCTCCCAGTGACACCCAGCCCTGAAGCTTCTTCCAGGTCTCCCTCTCTTTCTTCAGCACTTTCACCAAGCAGCCACTGGAGTTCTCCACTCCCGAGAAGAAGAAACGTGTTTGCTTGTTTGTTTATTTAGTGCCTGACTCAGTCTAGGAGCCCCTGTCCCGGGTTTTCTCTTAATTCTTCATTTTTGTCTAAATTCCCAGCTACTGTGAGGATCCGGGCATTCCTTTCTGTGGGCTCTGACTGTAGAGGGGAAAACCAATACAAGTTCAGTGTCATACATGGAACACAGACTGTAGAGGGGTGAACCAATATGAGTTCAGTGTATGTATTACATGGAACATGCAGTCGCTGCTTGGGAAGAGCTCATGCAAACAGAACTCCAGGCAGCCTGTGGAGCCATGGGCTTTACAAGTCTAAAATCCTGAACCGGATGTCCAGGCAAGGAAAAGCATTGCTTCTCTCTCCCTACCAGGCAAACAAACAGTGCTTGCTAATTGATTGCCGTTTATTATTAAATATGTACAAGGACTGAAGAAAACTCTCAAATTGAATGAAAATCAAGCTAAATCAAGGTGGCAGATAAAACTAAGGAGATGGGGGCTCCAGCTGTGAGCCCCTTTACCTCTTACCATGAATTATCAGACTCCTAACTTCTGGCTCCCTACTTGCAGATTAATTCAGGGGTGAAACTACCACGTCTATAAATAACCCAAAGGAGCTTTAATGTTCACCCCTGGTGTGTGCACGCCGTGTGAATTTTTGGTGGCTGCTCTGGAGTGGAGCGTGCAAACTTCACGTATTCAGGAGAAGATGACTCCGTTGGTAAAATGCCTGTCACACGACCATAGGACCTGAGCTTGGATCTCCAGCATCCTCGTAAAAGACAGTGTGGAGGTGGGTAGCTCTGTGGGGTTCCCTAGCCATCAACCTAGACAAACAGGGTTCAATGAGAGACCCCATCTCAAGAATATAAGGGGGTCACTGATCCAGGAGTATCCTGACCGCTAACCATCACACCCATGTGCACATCCGTGCAAGTGTACACACCACATGTACATACACTGCACAATAAATAAATAATAAATAAATGAATAATAAATAAATAATATATTTGATTAGTTAAGTGTTATAACTAAGGAGAAAACAAAACAAAAACATGTCATCCCCAAGAGCCATAGACCATCCAACCTTTATAAACCCCACCACCAGGCCTGAAAAGCCCCCTTTTGAATTGTTAGTCCAAACCACTTTGGGATATCGCTAGTTCCCTTGGTCGCCCCCTAGAGGTGGACGTTCAGTCACTATTGCTAAGTGAAAACATACTCCAAAGGGCCCTGGGGACCCGAGCTGGGTCTCACCTAAAAGCCCCCTCCCTGAGGACTATCCCTGCATGTTACCATGCAAGCTTCCAAGGGAGGAAAGCAACCAACAGTCTCAGTCAGCTATGACACCTATGAACGACAACCATGACCAACATGGCACGATGACCTTGAGGGTGCAATGGTGGCAAACTGTTGGCAGTAACCAGCAGCTCTCTCATTGGATTTAAGGCCTGGTCAACAAGGGGGGAAATCATGCCTGGAGCTGGAAACCTAGCAACTACTCAGGGCCGATGAAGCTGTGAATCTTGGAGGAGAGCCTTTTTACTAAGCCAGCATAACCCCTTCTGTCACCCTAAAGATTCATCCTTATTCCCACAGATAAGTGTAGTTTTCCCAGCTCATCAAAGAAACCTTTCCTTGCAACAGACAGGGACTAGTCCAGAAAACCACAGTGGATCAAAACACAGAGTTGTGGAGCCCAGTCCCAAATGATCTCTCTATAAAACACCCCTCACACCTAAGGTTCAAGGATCACTGTAGAAGAGCAGAAAGAGTGTAAGAGTCAGAGGAGAAGGAAGTTTGCTGTGAGATTGTATCTCCTAGAAATTTCAGAAGCTATATTCATGAAGTCTCACCAACATGGCTATCTAAACACGAGCTGAACAAGGTCTACACCGATAGACATGTTGCCATGGAAGTGGGAGAGCTTGGGAGGCCTCACTCAGGACCAAGCATGCCAGGGAAGAGAGGCACCAATTGGTTATCCAATACCAAATAATCAGGTCTACACAAAGGTAACCTTATACAGAATAAGCAGGTTGTATTTATGTCTTTAGGAACACACACACACACACACACACACACACACCAATTTAAAAAAAAAACGCCATGAATTTGAAATCGAACAAGGAGAGGGGTGTACCATGAGAGGGTTTAGAGGAAGGAAAGGGAAGAAATGGTGTGATTGTACTATAATTTCAAAAAGTAAAACATAAACATCAGGTTTTCAGGCAGACATTAAAGATGGTAGCCAAAAAACTCTCCCGAGGTCATAACTCAAGCAAAAGAGTGCTTCAAAGATTCCCAGACTACACTTCTGGTATCCTACAGCATTTCTCAGGACTCAAGCACTGGCACATGGGTTGTTCAAAATGCAGGAACACTTCAGATTAAATTTTCATGCTCACCAACACCCTGGGGATCCTGAGTGTGGACCTCGTCACAACACTGCACCCATCGTCTCTTTAGCAGTGCAGTTGGTGTCTTAGGTCATGACCGAGGCCCCCTCGATGCAGAAAAGTAAAACCTCACAGGTCACTTAGGTATCTCTCTTTCTTAAGCTGTAACAAGGCCAGTTCAAGGTCAAAGGGAGGAAAAAGAAAACTTCTGAGTCTCAGGAGGAGGAAGGGTGGGGAGGAGGAGTAGTAAGGGTATATATAGGGAGGGGTGGGAGGAGGAGGGGTAAGGGTATAGGGAGAGGTGGGGATGTTGGGATTGAACACAAAGCCTCCTTGCACAAGCTAGGCAACCACTTTACTAGTCCAACCTCCACTCCTCGACTAAGACTTTCCTGATAGTTCAGAGAGCTGAAATGACCTGAGCTAGAATCAACTCTCAGGACAAAGGCAGTAGAACTGAGATCTCTGCAGGGCCAGGAAAGAGGACGTCCTACTGTGTCCTCAAGCAGTCCTCCTCCTGATGCCCCGAGGCTGGCACCTAGCTTGTGACCTGAGCCAAGGGGCCAGTCACCGTTTTTCTGAGAGTAGCCACAACCTCCCAGCAGTTTCTCTTGCGTCTTAGAAAGAAATGTGAAGAAGAGAGGCTGAGAATTGTCCCTGGTGCCACCCAGAGGCAGTCAGAACCTGGGAGAGGGACAAACAAATGCTGGTACAGGTGACTTCAGCCTACAGCAAATCAGCAGTCGAAGGAGGGAATGTTTTCCTACAGGATGTCAAAGACTCATTTTTCAAAAATGTCAGATATAAAAGTAGCATAACCTCTTGGGAACATGGAGGAAAAAGCCACTACCCATATTCTCTTGGCACAAGCTAAACTCACAGCCCAATCTGGGGGTGGGTACTGTTAGGGTTCCTGGGAAACTGATAAGGGGTGTGTGTGTGACTTGGTGGGGCTGTTCTGAACGTACAAGGTATTGGGGGTGGGAAGCACTTCCCAGTCTTTTGTAAAGGGTTCAGCTGAGGAAAGCTGGTTGGAGTCGGACATTTTCTGGGTCTCAGCAAGTGAGGTCATTTAAGCTAAGGGGGACGAATAAACACTAGGAGAGGCTTCCCTGAACCTCATGGAAGGCAGATCTTGGTAAAACTCTGATGAGAGAAGCATGCCAGCAGGGCCCGAGGTGGGAAAGGGAGGGAGGAAGGTGAGAAACAAGTGGGAAAAGCCAGGGCAGGCTTACTAGGGTGCTGGGTGGTGCCAGGGTGCTCAATAGATTTGGGGATTTTATTTATTTATTGTCTTCTTATTTAAGAGATTCTTGTAAGTCCCTTATAGTAGTCAACTCCCCTTGTCAACTTGACATACCCGGGAAGAAGGAACCTCAACTGAAGAATTGCCTTCATCAGATCAGCCTATAAGTCTATCTGTGGGGCATTTTCTGATTGCTAATTGTTGTTTCTGTTTTGGTCTCTCTCTCTCTCTCTGTCTTTCTTCCTCCTCCTTTAGTGTAAATAACAGCAATTTCGAAGCCGGGATATTTGAAGGGGGCAGATGGTGCTGAAGAAGGAAGTTTGGAGTATGACTTACTTCTAGATCCAGGTGGGTCCCTGATCCACCTGATGGCTGTCAATACTCTTCTCCTGAGGTGGTTTATAACTCCTGTTCCCACTGTGACCCTGGGACTCTCCGAAGACCATTGCATTTTGTTCATCCCCTCGTCTTCATGGTTCCCAGCATGAGGCAGTGACTCAGAGAAGCTTATTGTGACTGAAGATTGTGCATTCATTTCCCAGATGCCCAGACCCGAATAATCACACAGGAGCTATATTAATTACAACATTGTTTGGATGGTGGCTCAGGTGGCTCAGGCATATTTCTAGCTAGCTCTTGCATCTTAAATGAACCCATTTCTAGTAATCTGTATATTGCCATGAGAGTGGCTTACTGGTAAGGTTATGGCAACTTTCTCCTTCAACAGCTACATGGTATCTGCCTGACTCTGCCTTCTTTCCTCCTCTAGCTCTACTTGGATTTCCTGCCTTGCTCTATTCTGCACTGCATAGGCTAAAGCTGCTTCTTTATTAACCAATGGCAATAAAACATATTCACAACATACAGGGGGGAATCCCACATCTTCTCCCCTTTCCTGTTAAAATAAAAAGGAAGGTTTTCACTTTAACATAATAAAATTACATACAATAAAACAAGTATCAAGCAAGAATTACACTTGCAATATTTAGTCTATTTGAATTTGGAAAGTTTCATATCTAATTTATCTCTTAATGTAACTAAGGAAAACTATAACTATCTGTCTTCAACTCCATCAAAGACTCCAGAAGGATATAATATTACCTAAATAAACAGGAAGAACATTATGGCAACTTCCAAAACTCTAGAATTGACAGAGTCATCTTGCTGCCTGAACAGTCACCGAAAGTTCTTCTGTAAGTTGGGGCATCCATCTTTAGCCTACAGGTCCATAGTATCCAGCAGACTTTTCCATGAAGCAGGACATTTGAAAGACTGCTTCGCTTCTATTGGCAGTTTGTCAGTCACTTTCTTCAGTGCACTGCAAAATGTCTGGCAGACTCTTTCATGAAGCAGGAACCCTGAAGGACTGTCTCACCTTCTTTAGGCAAGTTCAACAGTCATTTTTCTGTGGGTCCTGCATGTCCAGCTTACACAGCATACTGTCATGCAGTCCAGGCAAGAGAAGTTTCTTGCCCAAATGGCTAGCCTTGTCACATTGAAGGCAAATTCCATTAACAAGTTTCTTCTATGTCAATCAACCTCTCTGAAGTAATTGATGCTGCCAGAAGCAGACATGTCTCACTGTCAAGAAAAGTCTAAGTTCTTAAAATATTTTAAAAGCCATATTTTGTAGGTCTTTGAAGTATGGAAGATTATCTAACTAAAATATATCTCTGTATATCTAGAATACCTAACTAACGTAATTAAAAGTTTGGTTATTATAAATGATTATCTATTAATCTGTAATTCTTAACTATACATTACATTTTGAAATGAACTGCACAAACACAATACCTTAAGCAAGAGCAGAAATAATATATACAGTGTAACAAAATTCATCTTAAATTTGTATCAATAGACCAAAGTTCATACCAATACAAATGTATTTATTTCTATATCATACTCCTCTTATTTTTCTTTTCTTTTTTTTAAAAATTAGCTGTATCCATTAACCATTTATAACCAAGCCTTTCAAAATGAAAATAAACATTCATAAACAAAGTCTTATTCTGGTTGCCCTGCCTATACTTTCTGCCTGGCTACTGGCCAATCAGCATTTTATTAAACTAATATGAGTTACAAATCTTTACAGGTTACAAGAGCATTCTCCCCGCCCCCCTTTATTCTTTTCAAAACAAAAACTCTGAATCTAATTTCCTTTGTTTAGCTTTTTTCCTGACTGTTATCCATAACAACTTGTAACCAATACTCTAAACAAAGACAAACATCCATAGTCCATTTTTTGAGAATGTCGTCATAGTTTTCTAGGCTACTTCCTGCTGGTTGGGGTGCTGATAATCTTATAGGGACACAAAGAAAACTTAGGAATGTGGTCAATTCCTTACTGGAGTATTCTGTGAGGCTTGAGCATCTCAGCAAGCAGTCTTGAGGCTGTTCTGGATATAGAACTCAGAGGAAACTGCAACAGAGGTGCTCTGAAATAAATGTTGGATCATCTGGGCCATCCATTCCCATTTGATTTTTCATGGAGTTTCTTGATCAAACCTTATTTTTCTTAATCCCAGCCTCTCAGTTTTTGTGGAAAAAAAAACAAAACCTTTTCTCCAAAGTAAAATATCTTTTGACTTAAATTTTGAAGTCAAGACATTTTCAAAATATATAGGTTGGATTAATCCAGTAGCATTTATAATCAAATGTCTTTTAGCAGCTGTTGCTCCTTCCTCAGCAGTCAAACAATTCAAAGACAACATGACATACAGTATCCAGACTTGGTGTATTTTCCATTTTTATGTGGCTTTTTAAATCTCTATTTCTTTTATTTTTATTTTTAATTTTTGGGTTTTTTTTTTTTTTTTTTTTTTGACAGGGTTTCTCTATGTTCGACTGTCCTGGATCTTACTCTGTAGACTAGACTGGCCTGAAACTCCCAGAGATCCACTTGCCTCTGCCTCCCAAGTTCTGGGATTAAAAGCATGTACCACCACAATCAACTATATTTCTTTTTTTAAGGACTTTTCCTATCCTTTTTCTTTTCTCTCTTAAGCCTATGTATATTTTTAAACACACTTGTAAACTGTAAACTGTTTTGAGATATTTTTCATCTGTATCTGTCTTTACTGTATATATCTCTTTTTTTTTTAAAGATTTATTTTTTTATATATACATTGGGGTTTTGCCTGCATATATATCTGTGTGAGGATGCTAGATCCCCTGGAACTGGAGTTAACAGATAGTTGTGAACTGCCATATGGGTGCTGGGAATTGAACCCAGGTCCTTTGGAAAAGCAGCCAGTGCTCTTAACCACTGAGCCATCTCTCCAGCCCCATATCTCGTTTTCTGACCACATGAGTCTTTAATTTGATAAGTGATTTGGCTAGGATTAAAACCACAGCTTTGACCACTGGCTCTGCCCTACTCCTTGGCTTCCTGAAAGTCTAACTTTATGGCAGAGGTACTAGCAGGAGCCATTTTTTTCCCACAACTCTTTGGAGTTTCTAGGTCCATGTCACCATCAAGAAGTATGTTGGGGGGCTGGAGAGATGACTCAGCGGTTAAGAGCATTGATTGCTCTTCCAGGGGACCCGGGTTCAATTCCCAGCACCCACATGGCAGCTTAACAACTGTCTGAAAGGGATCTAACACCAATGCACATAAAATAAAGTTAAATAAACCATAAAAAAAAAGAAGTATGTTGGGATTTGAGTGTTTGGTGGCAGGGTCTCTTAAAAGAACTGTGAGGTTTTTGCTTCTAACACTAAGTCAGGAAACCTCTCTTAAAGGAGCTGCACCTCTGCTCGCCTCTAGCAAGCAGAGCCCACCTGAGACAATGCTGCTACCAAGAAGCTGTGCCTAACTTTGTTCTTTTGTCTGTCTAAAATCCCTTTTTAAAAGCTTTCTCAGGCTTTATGTGGAAATTCTTGCCACATTGGTTGCCATTATGTAATCAAAGACTGTGGCGGTGTGTTCATTTCCCAGCTGCCCAGACCTGAATAATCACACAGAAACTATATTAATTAAAATACTGTTTGACTGATGACTCGGGTATATTTCTAGCTAGCTCTTACATCTTAAATTAACCAATTTCTATTAACCTGTGCATTGCCATGAGGCTGTGGCTTCCTGATAAGGTTCTGGAGTCTTTCTCCTTCAACAACTACATGGCATCTGCCTGACTCTGTCTTCTTTCCTCCCCTATCTCTGCTTGGATTTCCCATCTTGCTATATTTTTCTGTGCCATAGGCCAAAGCAGTTTCTTTATTAATCAATAGCAGTAAAATATATTCACAGCATACAGAGGGGAATCCCATATCAGTTTATGGAAGGAACAAACAAGTGGGTTTGTTCAAGGCTTATTTCTTATTTCAGTCACAAGGCTTATTTCTTCACACGGAAGTTAAGGGACTGATCTACCCGTCTCTGAATTAGCTTCTACTTCAAATGTCTAGAGTGTCCGCCAATGGCAAGAAGTTTTGCAGCGGTTGTGAGACTCTGATCCTATGTGTAGCCATATTCTCCAGGCTGACCAAAGGTGACATTTTTTATTTCACTCCCTGGCCCTTCCAAATTAGGTTGCACTTTCTGTTTGGCCATCTGTTTCCTGTCTTCCAGTAGCATCCAAGCAAGTTCAGGGCTTTGCATGCATCGGCACCTTCTCCACCTTGAGTTATACCTCTGCCTCAGAAAAGTACAATGCAAAATGCCATTAGCTACAAATGGGAGTGGGAACAAAAATCTAAGAATTATATCCAGAATACTGGTGTGATAATTAACACTGTCAACTTGGCAAGATAAAAGTCACCTAGGAGACAAACCTCTTTTGAGTATCTGAGGGGAGTTCTAGATTGGATTGAGTTGGGAAGATCCACACTAAATGTTGGTGGCATCATTCCACAGGCTGGGGTGCTGTACTGAATAAAAAGAGAAATCAATGGGCTGGAGAGGAGACTCAGTAACATGCTTGCTACAAAAGCGTAAGAGCCTGAGTCTGTGTCTGCCACATTCCCTTAAAAATCCAAACATGGTTACACTCCTGTAATCCCCGCGCTAGGGAGGCAGCAACAGGTGGGTTTCTGGGACTTGCTGGCCAGCCAGTCTAACAGAATCAGCTAGTTCAGCCTCACTGAGAGAACCTGTCTCAAAAATTAAGGTGGAGCGTGATTGAGGGGAACACTGGACGTTGACTTCTGGCCTTCACATGCATGAGCGTGTCACCAGCTCACACTGGCGTGTACACATACAAAAATAAACTAAGATAAGGAAAACAAGCAGAGCACTAGCCTTCATCTCTCTGTTTCCCTTCTTTGGATGCGGTGCAATCTGCTCCCTCACTCTCATCACAGTGAATCATACCCTCAACTGTGAGTCGGAAACAAGCCCTCCCTCAAGGTGCTTTGTCAGGGAAATGTGTAAAGTAACTAATACAGTTGGTGTCTGCTTCCTTTTTTCATGGAGACTATGTTGATTTTATCACTGATAGCCACATTGCTTTTATGGCTTTTGTAGTGTGACCTCACCCATAGCTGGTGTTTTGGAATCACTTAATGCTTTTACCTGCTACTTTCTCTGCCACATTATGACTCATTCGTTCATTTATTAACTGACAACTCTTTCAACTAAGTCTCAGAAGTAGGATCTTCAAAATCAGATAGTGTTCTTACTTCTTAGAGTTTGGAATTTGCTTACCCCTTCTCTTTAAGTAACTTTTGACTGTGAAAAATTATGCTGATTCATTTGTGCTAGGTATTAGCAATCTTTAGAGAGACAGGGAGCTTCCTGTAGTTCCCATTTCCCGAGTAAAAGCTCTAGTCACATGTTCTTCCATAGCAAAGCAGGTCTGTGTGTGGATTGCCAGCAAATCGGTTCTGTGTGTGCAGCAAAGGTTCACAGAACACAGACACTGGAACCAGGTCGACTCACCCCTTCCTGTCCAGCATCAAGGAAGGGGTGATTTTGTCACCATGGAGACCAGCTTTAGTTTCATGCATACAGCCCAATACACCCATTTCCATGTCCCAGCTGTCATCATGGCTACATCATCTACTCCTTTGAGCCTAGATAGACACATTTGATTTAAGTGTAACAATACTGGATGGTTTTGGAATCAACTGAAGTCATAGTTTTGACAGCACTTTAGTAACTTAAAAGTGATTTTCACATTTGAGTTTTAATTTTGTTTATTTGTTTTCATCATCCTTCGTCGTGGAGTAGTCTTTTTGTACACTGTGAAGTGGTATTGCTCTCATTGGCTTAATCAAGAGCCAAATGACCAATAGATAGGCAGGAAAAGGTTAGGGCAGGACTTGTGGACAGGGAGAGAGTGGGGAATGGGAGAGAGTGAAGTCACCAAGAGGTGGGGGAGGACAAAATAAGCATGCTGTATGTAGGAAAGGTATCAAGCCACATGTATGGTAGAATATAGATTAAAAAAATATGAATGGGGCTGGAGAGATGGCTCAGTGGTTAAGAGCACTGGCTGCTCTTCCAGAGGTCCTGAGTTCAATTCCCAGCAACCACATGGTGGCTCACAACCATCTGAATTGAGATCTGGTGCCCTCTTCTGGCATGCGGCCATACATGGAGGCAGAATGTTGTATACAAAATAAATAAAAAAATAAATAAAAAATAAATAAATAAATAAATCTTAAAAAAAAACCCTGATGCTAAAAAAAATGGATAAATTTAAGATGTAAGAGCTAGTTGGTAACAAGCCTAAGCTATGAGTCAAGCATTTATAATTAATAAGTCTCTGTGAGGTTATTTGGGATCTGACTGGTGGTACAGAGAATTTTGCCTACAATCCTACAATTCTTTCTGTAGTAGAAATAGCTCCCAGAATAGCTTTTACATGTACCAGGTGCTGGGGCACAGAAACAAAAACAAAAAACAAAAACAAACAAACAAAAAACCCACACATCTTTTGACTTCTAAAAGTTGTGTGACATTGGAGTGTGCAGTTAGATAAACTGACCCAGGGGTTCAGTATGGGTAAAACCATCCAGAAGGACCCAGGCAGAGGTAGAAGGTGTCACAGCAGGGGACTGAGAGGCAGCAGAGTAGGTTTTCTGAACCAAGGGCAAATAGAATAACACAAGTCTCTGGATAGAGATGGAGGGGAGGGTGTTGGATGGAACCAAAAGTCAGCACGCACAGAGAACTCTGGTCCAAGGCAGCTTTGTGTGTAGGTGAACCTAGGTCAGCAGGGCCTGTTTGCAGGGAATTAGGCAGGAGAGAAAGCCTGGGATAATACAAGCTTCTCCTGTCATGGAGGCTAGCCTCGGGTAATACAAGTTTCTCCTGTCATGGAGGTTACAGGATGTCCTGGGATTCTTGATGATTTGGCAGGAGGGTCTGAAGGCTATGTGGCATTAGGATTGTAGGGAGGTGACATCGAGGCTAAGGAGACCTGTCTGGGGGAAGATGAGAGTACAAACCTCAAAAAAATACCTGCACCAGAGCAGTGGCAAAGGAGATACATAAGCCACGGAGGCCTGATGGGGACCCCAGAAATGCATCAATGACATTGATGCTACGAGGGGCACGCATATTTGCTTTTCTCAGTGCTGAGGAGTAAGTCCAGGGCCTTGCACGTGCTACGCAAGCGCTCCTTAGGCATAGATCCAATAGGTGGAACACATTGCTCTGCTTAGTCAGACAGACACCTTTAAGAACACAAACTGCTGGGTGGTGGTGGTACATGCCTTTAATTCCAGCACTAGGGAGGCAGAGGCAGACAGATCTCTGTGAGTTCGAGGCCAGCCTGGTCTACAAGAGCTAGTTCCAGGACAGGCTCCGAAGCTACAGAGTAAACCCTGTCTTGAAAAACAACAACAACAAAACAAAACAAATAAACAAAAAAACACGGACTGGTCATGAGTTTTCACGTTGCCACATGAAGGAGTTTCATGAACACTTAGTTCATGATTTGAAGCTCAGGAAAGAATTAGGGTTTATTATTAAGCTTTATATTCTGATTGATTATTTGGAAATTTCACATCATGCACCCCATCACACTCACGTACCAGTCCTTCCAGGTCCACTCCCACCCTTGTGAAGATGATGAGGAAGAAGAAGAAGGAGGAGGAGGAGGAGGAGGAGGAGGAGGAGGAGGAGGAGGAGGAGAAGAAGAAGAAGAAGAAGAAGAAGAAGAAGAAGAAGAAGAAGAAGAAGAAGAAGAAGAAGAAGAAGAAGAAGAAGAAGAAGAAGAAGAAGAAGACCAAAAAACCCCGCAAGTTCAATTTGTGTTGCCTATATACTCACTGGAGCATGGTCAAACTCCCAGTAGTCAGCCCCTAAAGGAAACTGAGTCCCTTACCACCCTCACCCTCGCCAGAAGTCCTAACTCTGAAGAGTTATGCTGATGAATTCAGAATCTTTATCACAACTTTTAAGAGTTCTCATCATACTAGGTGGTGATGGTGCACACCTTTAATCCCAGCAGAGGCAGGTGGTTCACTGTGAGTTCCAGGCCAGCCTGGTCTACAGAGTGAGTTCCAGGACCTCAGATCTACACAAGAGAAACCCTATCTCAAACAAACAAAAATTTTCTTGGATGGCTTTTTGTCTAGGCTGTTACTTTTTTGGGGGATGGGAGGTATGGATGGGAAGAGGAAAGAACCGGATTTAAAGAGAAAAGCAATTCTGGATTGAAGACAGCAGATGTTGTGCCTTCATACAGGTGCTCATCACTGGCTAGAGAAAACAGATTTCAGTGGAAGTCACGAGGGCAGAAGAATCCTGTGGTGGATGGTGACATATCGCCAGAATTTCCCTCCAGAACTCAGAAGAAGGGGATGCATGAGGAAAAGGGGGAGGGAGGGAATTTCATGAATGGAGTTTTTGTATGACTCAGGCAGTGAAAACGGCTGTTGACAGGAGGAAGGGCAGGAAGTGACCATCGGGTTTGTTCACTCAGTGGCCCTGATGAGGGCATGCCAGTAGAGCATGGGGTGCAGAAGGAGCCTGGCTGGAGTGAGCAGCTGAGGGACAAGGAAGGCATGGCAGACCTAAGCGATATGCAGGCATATCCTCTAGGGAGGACAGGGGTCTCAGGTGACTCTTAAAGAATAGAGAGAAGAGCAGTCCAAATTCTCTGCCCTGCGGGAAGACGAAGGTCTTCTATCTACGTCCAGAAAGGTGACCGTCCAAACAGGCTAAGCTCCCACAAAGCCAGTTCATGTATTAGGATCAAAACCTAGTGCCATTGTCCTTGGCTTCTCATCAGTCTTCATTGACCGCCATGCTCAGAGAGTCCGGAATCAACCCATGCTTATTCAGTCCCAGACCAGCTGGCCTTGGTGGGCTCCCAATAAATCAGTTCCACTGTCACAGTGGGTGGGTGCATCCCTCGTGGTCCTGATTTTTTGCTCTTGTTCTCCCTCCTTCTGCTCCTCATTTGGACCTTAAGAGCCATCGAGAGGGAGGGCGAATGGTGTGGGGGGAGGAGAAGAAAAGTGGGGATAGGGGGAGGGGAGTGGGGGGAGGGGGCAATATTTGGGAGGAGGGGAGGGAAATGGGAAACGGGGAGCAGGTGGAAATTTTAATTAAAAAAGAATAAAAAATAAAAAAAAAAAAAAGAATAGAGAGAAGCCGCGCAGGGCAGCAGTGACACATGCCTTTAATCCCAGCCGAGGTAGGTGGATCTCAGTGAGTTTG
Organism: Chionomys nivalis; assembly: GCF_950005125.1. Lineage (NCBI taxonomy): Eukaryota > Metazoa > Chordata > Mammalia > Rodentia > Cricetidae > Chionomys > Chionomys nivalis. Next base: position 64,478,239 of record NC_080088.1, read on the forward strand.
AGGCCAGCCTGGTCTACGAAGCAAGTTCTAGGACAGCTAGAAGGGGCTGGAGTAGAGCACTCTCTGCTCTTGCAGAGGACCAAGGTTCAGTTCCCAGCACCTATGCATGGCTCACAAGCCATCTGTAACTCCAGTTCCAGGAGATCCAGTGTCCTCTTCTGACCTTGAAAGAAATCTGCATGAATATGACAAAAACCACTCTGCTTTTGGCAAGGTGTGGAGGAGATAGGAGGCTCAGTGTTAGCCCTCAGCTCTCAACGTTTCTATCTCCTTCTAGTAGTGCTACTGACTAGGGGCTCACAGCTCATGGGCCTTTGGAGACATGTGAAATGCAAACTATAGGCAGAGGGAAAAGGGAAGAGAAGGAAAAGGAAGAGGATTAAAAAATAGAGTCAAACAGTGATGGTGTATGCTTTTAATCCCAGCACTTGGGAGGCAGAGGCAGCTGGATCTTTGTGAGTTTGAGGCCAGCCTATTCTGCAGAGTTCCAGGACAGACAGGCCTACCCAGAGAAACCCTGTCTCCAAAAACCAAACTAAAACAAACACAATACAAAAACAAAACAAAAAACAAAACAAAGTAGATGTTTTGAGAGCCCCGTGTCGATAAAGGGGAAAGAGGATTGACTTCAGAGCACAGTGCTTGAGAGACAAGGACAGGATTGAGGAGTCAGGAAAAGATGGGCTTATGGGAAAAGACCAGGAGATAAAGGAGCTGTGGAGTAGATGATCCCAAGGACAGGATTTTACCTGAGAGAGGAGGAGCAGTGGTTTGGCAAGGCTTCACAGAAGGCGGAAAGTGTGTCTCTTCTCTCCATCTCTCCAGCCCTAAGCCACTCCTCTGATCTGGTACCTCTCCAACTTCTTATACCAGTGTACAGCATCATCAAAGGCTCTGAAGAAAGGCAGTACCAGGTATGGGGGAGGGACCGGAGGGAGAGAAGTGTTCATTCAAAACAGAGCATACTTCCAGAGCAAGATTGGGGAGATCCCCATCCGAGGACGAAAAGAATAACTGTCCCCTAGAACATTTGCTCTACCCAATAGGAGTGGAGGAAGTCTCCCTGCAAGCCTTGGATCTTTGCCTTCATCCCAGTCCTCATTAGAGAGTCACGAAAGAAGACATTCCTTGAACACATTTACGCTTAGCTGTAAAAATGGGGAAGAAACAAATGAAAGGTTTATAAAGACACTATTTCATCTCAGGAAACAATGCTGGTGACTCCAAATACATCCATATGTTTATCTTAATACATATTAAATGCTACTCGGGGCTGTTGCTTCTGAAACGGATTTGACATATTGCCTTTGCTCTTTTCTGGCTCTGTTAAGGAATAATCCTGCTTTATGGTTTGATGCCTTAGGGATAAATTTTATAACCATATATCCATGGGGAAAAGCTGACGGAAGACAAACTCTCTACCAGAAAGTACCAAGTCTGGCTTAGAGTTTGCCAATCCTAATAGGTTTTCTCCAGCCTGGAGTTTTTGTAAACGAGGTTTATAATGTTCATGTCTCATACTGATGACTAAATTATAAAGTAGGTAGAACGTGAAGACGGATCACACTTAGGAGAAAAAGTCCTTAAATAAAAAGTATTCCTTAGGCACCACGACTCTCAGTCATACATGAGATTGAGAACTAGAAGCCCACGCAGAAACAGGAAGGATAGTCACAATGAAACCTTATTATTAATTTCAATTACAAGTAGTCACTTGGGCTGCAATCACGGCTCCTCTCACTCTTGTTACAAGGATTTATAGCGTAAATAATACCACCAAAGCCATGTTTACCTGCTCTGATTCTTTAAATGACACCACGTTATTTTGTGTCCTTCTTAATTATACATAGATGTGTATATGTGTGTCTGCTGTGAGTGAGGGAAGGTGTCCCAGAGGCCGCCGATCCTGTGGAGCTGGAGTTCATACCTTTGTGAGCTGCCTGATGTGTGTGCTAGGAACCAAACTCGGGTCCTGCTGTTGGCTGCTGAGACATCTCTCTAGCACCCTACTCCATTAAGTTTATGAAAGTGAGTACTTTTATAAACTGAATTCAGACTCACAGCAAGTATTTTCAAAGTGACTGTTGTACCTCTTGAATGCTTAAAATCCAATCTTCCAACAAATTCAGACTGGCATTCCTGTTCAGCCAGACTCATTGATTAGATGTACTTAATTAAGCAAATGAACTAACTAGTGAGGAAAGTCTAGCTAGCCGGGGAAGTAGATGTCTGTAAAGGAGGGAATCCTGGTACCCACCCCAGACTGCGGTTCAGAAAAGAGGCGGGGTCAGAAATAAAGGATGGGGAGAAAGTCATTCTTCCTGCTCTGACAATCACAGCAATGGATAGGCTCACAGTAGACTAGAGGGGAGCAAATTCTACAGATGAGGACTTCCTCCAACGTGCTAGCTTAGTGGTTCTCACCCTTCCCAATGCTGCGACCCTTTAATACAGTTTCTCATGGTGTGGTGACTCCCACAACCATAAAATTATTTTTGTTGCTACTTCACGACTCTAATTTTGCTACAGTTATGAACCATAATGTAAATATCTGTGTTTTCTGATGGCCTCAGGTGATACCTGTCAAAAGGTCATTTGACCTCTAAATGGGGTCGCGACCCACAGGTTAAGAACCACTGTGTTAATGGCTAGCTAAGTCTTACTAGTATGTCATGTTTCCAAGAATGTAAAGTGTAACCTTTTTGTTTCTTTTTAAATAATAGTGAGCTACAGTGTTTATCCTTGAGGCCACAGTTTCTCCATATGTAATAGCGGATGTAAAGTAACGTCAGGGCTTTGGTTGAAAGTCCTGAAGTGTGCCACAGACACGCTGTGTCAGCAGGAGAGCCCATGCACGGACTATGGAGCCGAAAGGACTTCAGACGATCCCCGAGCTAGACTTCTCACCCTCTGGTTGGGAAAGCTGACCGCAGAAGCTTAAGTGGACTCCTCTCAGCATCTCCTAGGTAGTAGCCAACTTGGCACTCGAAGCCGCTCTTTCAAGTGACAGGAGGTTTTTAAGATTCTGTGGCTCTGGGCCTTGAACCCAGGGTCTCAGCAAGGAGTCTAAGGAGGAGCTATACCCCCAGACCACAGAATGATTAATCTTGATGTTAAACATTTGACATTAATTTTTCTTAGGTAAACTTTGACTAGTTGTGGTTTAAACTGGTAATATCTGTGGTTCTAAGATTAATGATAACAAAGAAGATCCAAGTGTTGCTTGGTGTATATATAGTCTTCTTTGTACCAGCACTAAATAATGTCCCCTTTCATATCATTTGACACGCAATGAGTTCAACTATTTATTTCTATTTCACCCAAGTCTCTTGCTGGGCAGGCTGTGAGTGTTGTAGTTACAGAAATCATGCCTTTATTCTTCAGCTTCAATAACTATTGGACGAAGGCATGAAATGTAGAAACAGTGGAAGAAATGGTGGTCTCCCTGAGGGTCTGGTGCAATGACAAAGGGATGCTAATGTGACTGACTGGTCAAAGGCCATAGCCAGCTTTCCTAACTTGTTGGAGTTGTGGAGGAATCATAAAGGCGGACACACACTGGGCTTCTTCACAGAACACTAATCTGGAGGCTACAAGTGCATTTACTCACTTGGTCCTCACGGCCCTCTGATGCCCCACCCTCATGAACTTTTACCTACAGATGAACCATAGAGGCACGAAGCTGGTGGCATGGTAAAGGCTGATAGTCCCATCTACTGAGGAGGCTGAGGCAGGAGGATGATGACATGACCTGAGGAACTGGAGACCAGCTGGGGTAAAATAGTAAAGCAGTCCAGAAGACAAAACAAGACAACAACAACCAAAACAAACCCCCAGAGTGCAAACAGATTGAACGATTCAACTTAGACTCAAAATATTTAAGCAAACAGCCCCAGAATCCTGTGCTTTCAACCCAATGGCTATGTTTCCTTAAAGCAAGAACAGAGGCAGGGAAGCAAGGCCACCCCTCCCCTCTCTGACAGCTAACAAAACTTGTATTTAAAATTTTAAATGTAAAAATGATAGTAAAATAGAAATTTCTCTATCTACACATCCACATTATAACTGTTTCAGTGTTTTCTTTAACCAACCTAATCCTAATTCTGTTTTTGGTGTTTTCAGACAGAGTATCAGGTAGCCCAGTCTAGCTTAGACTACACTTAGTGGAAGATGACCTTGAACCTCCCTTTTCCTCCGCCTCCCAAGTACCTGGAGGGATTGTTGGGAGAATGTCACCACACAAGGCTCCTGACTCTGACTTTCTCCTCTGTCTCTAGCCCCCCTCCGTCCTTCCCTCTCTCCCTTCCCCTCTCCTTTTAAAAGTTAAACCGTTTTATTAAAGAATTAGGACAAATAAATCCTGACGTCTAGGCAGGCGGCGGTGGTCTCCAGGTCCAGCCGAACCTGCGCCAGATAACAACAGCAGGACACACTCGGGGACACCCAGAGCCTGACTCTCCTTGTGTTGAGCTTTTCACCTCCCTGCTTCAAGGGAAAAACTTGCCTAGTTTCTTCGCCAGGAAGAACTCATTTGTCTCTCTGGGCGCCCTCTGTTTAAACTTCAGTCCTGGCACCTAATACATCACGCGTGGGATGAGTCACTAGCGGGTCTGTCTCCGTGGCTAAACAGGGCTGCGTCACCCCCAGGGTTGTCATCTTAGTGCCAGCTTCAGGCTGCGGGGAGCTCAGTGGGCACTCAAGGTGCTTAGAAACAAAACTCCCTTTCTTAGGGCGCCCAGCATCCCAGTCCGGTGCAAGGCATTTGAAGGTCCGAGGAGGCCCCCGCCTGCCCTCTCCTGCCCGGCTGGCCTGACTCCTGGCAGGGCTCTGCCGACCTCTGGTGCCCTGACCCTGCTCCCCTACCCCCCCCCCCCACCCCGCCCAGTTCCCGGGCTTCTAAACGCGGCCCGGAGCTACCGGGGGAACTGGAAAAACACTGGCAGGCCGCCCCACCCCCAGGCCTCGGCGGCCAGGGCGGCCGCGGCTCTGCGGCTGGGGCCTGCTGCCTGGGCGGCGCTGGCCTGGGGCGGGGAAGCGGGGGCGGCGGCCTGCCTGTCAGCGGGAGCGGGCGCGGGCTCGTGTGTTAGCGGCTCCCGCCCCTCGCCGCCCCCGCCGCCGCCCGCCGGGCCTCCCGCCGCCGCCGCCCGCCCTCCCCGCGGCCTGGCAGGCTGCCGGCTGCACAGGCGGGGGTTCGCGCCGTTCTCACGACCTCTCAGGTTGCCTGAGCTCATCTGGGAGCTATTCATTTCCTGCCAGAAAGCAGCCGGGCCTGCTGAGCGAGCCACCTTGGCCGCAGGGCCGCCGGGCCTGTCCCGGTGTGGCCGCCCTGGGCCGCTCCCGCCCGGCTGCGGTCCCCGAGGCCTCCCTCCCAGGAACCCCGAAGCCACCCGGGGCGGGCGCGCGGTGGGGGCACTTCGCCCGCCCATCTGGTTGCACTTAGAAGCCCGGAGGAAGCTAGCAGCGGGTTGTTACCGGCCAGAGGGTGTGCGGAAAGTTAATTGACTTTAATGACAGGTTCCCCATGACGATGAGGGGGTCCAGTTAAACCTCTGGGTCCCCAGTGCAGAAACACATGGTGGGAGGGGCGGGATGAGACCCGACGAGGGGGCGACCTTCAGTCGCTCACCCAGGCTCAGGCCCTCACTTCTCCTCGGGGTGATGCTGGAGACCTCGGGAGAGCCCGGGCCCCAAGGGTCTCCAAGGAATGGCTTCTGATGTCCCTGGCCTCAAGGGCAGAGTTTGGAAATGTGCTTTATCGCCGGAGAGATCAGCTCTGAGGCTGTATAATTAGGCCAGGCCCAGAGGACCTGCAGGGAGGCCAGAATACACTGCGGTGCTTCACCTCTCCCGCCAGCTACTTATTTAAGAAACAGCAGGGATGCTGGAGGCAGCAATGCCTAAGAAATAAATCTAGTCAGTTTATGAACTTGGACCCATCCTGGAGAAGGGAAATGACTTATCCAAGGGGATGCCTTGAGTTTAGTGACTCTCAAGAACATAAATGTCCCTAGTTGGGACGTAGTCTTTGTTCCATCCCATATACTGAAACGGCTTCATTTAATATTGTAAACCCAAATTATGGGGGGGGGTCTTTTCAAAAGAACAAATGGTAGTTTATTTTTCTCTCACTTTCTTGGCTTCTTTGGATGTAGCCGTGTATACTTTTGGTGACATTACTAGAGATGCAAGAAGAAACTGAAATTTCCCTTTTAGTCGTCCCTCCCCACTCCACCCCACCCCCATCCCGTAAATGTTAAAGAACAATGTAAATGAATTACTTTTATAAAATTGAGATCCTGATGTCTGGATTATTTCTATCAAAGAGGCTAAGAACTCCTGGTGGGAACAGTATTTGTGTTTGGGATAGGTGTCTTAATGGAGCGATTGCTACTATATTTTTGTTTAAACAAAAGGGGAAACGAGGGAAAAAAATGGAATGACGAAGAAGGATGTGTGTGTCTCTGTGTGTTTCTTTGATAAGGAGTGTGCTGGGCATCTTTCTTGTACACAAAATAAGGCAATTAGAAATCAAATTTTCAAAACTGTCTTTAAAACCCCTCTCTCCAGGGGTCGAAGCTGAAGGTATTGGAAAGAACCGGCTGCTGTCTGCTAGATCACCCCTGTGGTAGAGCCGCACTCTACACTGGCCTGTGGGAAAGGCTGGAGCCAGGCGGGGGAGAGGTAAGGCTTTTGAAACAAGACAGAAAATCGTTGGCTTTATCTTTGTTAAGAAAGCTTCAAGGATTGATCTCTCCCGCCTCATCCTTCTCCCAGAGGCCGCTGTAGGGAAAGGGGGAGGGGTGGTGAGAGGCGGGCTGGCGGGCGGGCGGGGCGGGGGCTGGGAGGAGGACTGGCCGGCGGTGGGGGAGGAAGGGTGCGTCGGCCAGACCCACAGCGCGGCTGATGTGTCTGGTCTCGCAGGGCTCGTGGTTTTCATTTCCCCAACACCTGGATGCAGTCAAACACCTGGCCAAATCTGACAAAATCTGACAAGCCTTTGTGATGGGATTTGGAAGAAATTCCCTGCAGATCCTGGCACAGTTTAAAGCTGTCCGCTTTGAGTTAGGACTTGTTAAGGAGGGTTGTGTGAGCTGAAACCCGAGACAGCCCTTTTGCTTCTATCTGGAGCCCACATCTTGCCTGGAAATGGGGCATGACCAAGCGAAGGGGTCGCTTGCTGTTTGTATTAAAAGGGGAAAACGGCTTGTGTGCCTGCCAGCGCAGCCCCCACATGCTTTCTCCATTAAAGTCAAGCACAGAAACTTATCAGAAACACATGTCTGCTGTTAATCATCTGGCCCGAGCTCCACTTGGGAGTCTAACTCGCTGTCCTACGGCAGAGGGAATCTGTTGACCTTTTCAGCTTGCTTGAAGAGGGTGCAGAGAGGCAGTTAAAGCTTGTGAGGCGGGAGCTAGGGGAAGCGGAGCTGAACCTAAGAATGGACTAATGAAGGTCCCAGCACTCACGGAGCCAGGGCTGCAGTGACTAGGAGGTTGTGGTTATTCCAGGGAGTGAGCTGGGGTCGCCCTTATGCTACCTTTCAGAAGACACAAAATAAGGACTGTCTTTAAGTCCTTTCTAAAAATTTCCTTTTTGCAGTCGTTTAAAGAGAAATGACCACAAGTTTATCAGGAAAGCCCCATTAAATGAATTTTCATAAATTCGGTCTTTTTAGTTCATGGAGTGTTGGTAAAAGGTTTGATGGTTTCTGTTTAAATCATTATTTTTTTTAAAGTTTCTATTCCCGGGTTCCCAGACTACATGTAATATGAATTTCAAGAGACTCCTTTTATAAATTTTGAAATAATCAGTTCTAAGACATAAAAGCCTTCACTCTTTTATTATACTTTCTCAAATAAACTTCCCCAAAGGAAGATATTTTAAGAGCATTTTCAAACATCTTTGGCATCACATAAAAAAGAAATCTCGTGTAAAAAACGAAATGTCATCTCAACTTTTATAATACAAAGGCGCAATCCAATATGAACATATAAAATATATACAAGTGCAGTGCATGGTCAGTCACTTAATACAGCTCTCTACAAAAAGTAACTTTTTAGAAATTAAAAAAAAGCAACAAAGAAACCACCAAATTATAAAAGTCTTCTCTCCCAATATCCAAGTTCGTTTTTAGTGTCCGTCGCAAGAGAGAGGTGGGCTAGGGAGTTTAGGGTGAGCAGTGGCCTGAGCCCCTCAGTTCCGCCACGGCCTCCACATGGAGTCCGCAGTGAGCGAGGAACCGCTGGAAGGAGACACTGCGTTAGGACCGACCGAGGTCCCGCTGTTGCTGGTGTAGACCGGGATGACCGGGCCGCTGTGGGCGAAGGCCCCGTTGGGGATGAGGAAGGCAAATTGGCCGTCAGGAGCCGGCACCACCTGGAAGCCGCCAAAAACCTTGGCAGCCTCTCCAGCCTGGCTGCCCAACTTGCAGGGTGCGCTGCCGGGAGGGGGCGCCGCGCCCCCGGGGATGGGCACAAGCGGTGGCGGCGGCGCGAACGGCGCGTGCTGGGGGCCGCCGGGTCCTGATGGGGGCGGCGGCGGCGCCTGCAAGGCGGGGTGCGGCTGCCCGGGGTAGGTCATGGCGTTGATCTGGGTCATGCAGTTGGCCAGGTGGCCCAGGAGCCGAGTGCGCACCTCGGTGTTAACGCCCTCACACGTGGACAGGAAGCGGGTCACCTCGTTCATGCACTCGCTGAAGCCGGCGCGGTACTTCCCCAACACGCTCGGGTCTGTGCTGAGCGCGGCTGCAGGCCAGGAGGAGAAAAGACGGGTCACCGAACAGCCCTGGCCCCCGGGCCACTGCCTCCCGCCCTGGGAGGTCCCCGCAGCGCGCCTCCGGAACCACCTGGGGTTGGGAGGGTGGGGTAGGCCAAGAACAGCCAGCTCCTTCTCTCTAGGTTGGCGACTGAAGCCAGGACACTCCCTCCCATTTAAACCGATCTCAGCTCCAGATCTGCCACCCCTAGCCCCGCGCGCGACGTGACCTTGGGCAATGCCACCCAAGGCGCCTTCCAAATCCCACTTCCCCTCCTGCGGCAGGAGTTGGACGGGTGCTAAGCCAGTGACCCCTAGTTTCTAAGCAGCCCCAAACCGCCGCAGTCCTACGTCCCTTCGCCCTCAACAGCTTCCACCACAGCCAAGCCGCCCACCGCCCTCTCGGCTACAACCTCTCCCTCCCTTTCCGGAGCAGTAACAACTTGGGAGTTGTGGCTATAAATAAGACCCAGACCGTGGGAACGCGGAGTGAGCCAAGGCAGTAAAATGTAGCTGAATGCCTCTCACAACCGCGGGCGGAAGTCTGGAAGAAATCACCGCGGGCCGAGAGGGACACCCGCAGAGAGGGGACGCACGCGCGGTCCTCACCGGTCATCTGTGCCCGCTGAAGGTTCCGGAGGTGCTTCACTGTCATTTCCAGAATGTCTGCCTTCTCCAGCTTGGAATGCCGGGAGCTCTACGCAGAGGAAACAAGGGAAGAAAGTGAGACCCCCCCTTGTCAACTGCCTCAGAATTTTGAAGGTCCCTAACCCCGCCCGCACGTCCCACAGCCCAGAACCCTGCGGGAGAGACCCGGACCTCCCTCCCACCTAAGGGAACGCAGTTCTGGCGGGGTAAAATCTTCACACAGCAGGCAGAGTTTGGTTCTTTGTGCCCGAAAAATATCATTACATTAATAATAATAATAGTAATAATAATAACAGCATTGCTCACTTACATCTTTCTTAAGCGCATCCAAAATCAGTGTTTTCAGCTGGCTCAGACTTTCATTTATTCTTGCTCTTCGCCTCTTCTCCATGATAGGCTTTGACGACTGCAAAGAGAATAAAAAGGGGACTGAGTTCCCACGGGATCTGCCATTTCACCCCGAGGCTTTAAGAGGGAAAAGGAAACGGAGCCCCTTTGCGCACAACCCACTTAATTTCTAGGGGCTTCACAGAGACACAAGTGCTGTCTTACCTTTCTGTGCTCAGAGGCGGTCTTTGGTTTGTCCGGTGTCGTGTTGACACTGGCTGGGGTAGCAGCCACCGGGGACGAGGAGTTTTTCTCCATTATATCAGCTGGCATTTTCTTGCTTTATTTCTTTCTTCTCAATCCCCAGAGAATTTTATTTTTGGAATCCTTCGCGCAAAAAAATTTTTTTCCGCTTATGTCCCTTTTACTTGACTTTCATAAGAAAAACTACTGAGCAGCTGAGGGGTTATTATGTCTTAGGGCTACTTAGTGATCGGTAGCGCTTTTCCAGGACCAAGGAGAGAGGTAGACGGGGGACTCCGCTGTTATCAGCACCAGCTCCAGATCCTGTGTGATCCGCAGGCCCTGGCGGCCTCTATATATATCTGGGACTGCACGCGAACGGCTCGTGTGAAACTTCCCAAACTTTCTTTCCCACAGTAACTTTCAGCCAATGGGAGGAAGAGACACGCGGCACCGCTCGTGGACTGCGCCCCCCCATTGGCCGCCAGGCACAAGGTCTGGCGGCCAATGGCGCGCGCCTGAGCCCGGGGCACCGGAGGCTACAACGTCAATCAAAAGGATTTTAACCCTTTGCTAACTCTCTCCTCTGGGCTTTGCTTTAGAGAGGACTTTTCCGCCTTGGTTTGGTCTAGTCTATTTCTTTTGTGGCCAGGTCTTTGGATTTCATTGTCCTTGCCACGTGCAATATACTACTTTGTATAATAAGTTCATTTGAAAAATGTTTTGAGAAAATATACGCCAAGACAGAATTTAGTGATTTAAAGACGAGGGAATTCGCGCAAGGGTGTGCTGTAACTCGAACGTCTTCGTGAATTCCCGCTCTATTCTGTACGTTCAGGGCAGTGAAAACTGCTCATGCAGGGGGAAAAAGCAATACCAAACCCCCAAAACTAATCGCTCCCTAAGCTCCCTCTCCCGAGAGAGAGAGAGAGAGAGAGAGAGAGAGAGAGAGAGAGAGAGAGAGAGAGATGCCTTTACAGGCAGGTTTTTTGGAGCAAGGTGGCTTTTTGGATGCCCGTCTGCCTCCCGCCCCCAGCCCTCTCCTGGGAATGGGGCCTTGGACCTCACGCTTCTCCAGGAAACAATCAGAATAATTTCCTACTGGGAAGAAAGGAAATGGAATTTCAAATGAAAAATGAACAAGAGGGGCTTTGATAGCAATGCCACAGGGGCGCGCGCTCCTCCGCCACTCTATACCTTTCTCCCCCGCAGGCTCTCGGTTTGGCAGTCCCGAGAGGCGGCGGGCAGGGAGTCGGAGTCGGCCTCTCCCCTCCTCACCCTGCGGGCTGCCAGGGCGGCCTCAGCGCCCGGCGTGCGAGCCCTTTAAGAGCTCCACCAGCCGAGCTGCAGTTTGACATCAGCCGGCCGGCGAGGGCGCGCCTGGAGTCGGAGCACGTGCCAGGATGTTTTATTGCCGCCGCGGCTGCGGCCGGACCCAGAGGATGTGTGTGTGCGTGCGTGTGTGAGTGTGTATGTGAGTGTGTGTGTGTGCGCGCGCGCGCGCCCCGGGGGTAGGGAGGCGGGGGCCGGCGGCGGGCGGCCGGGAGCGGGGGCCGGCGCTAGTCCCCGGGAGAAGCCAAGAAGGTAAATAGCAGCTGCTGTGCTCGAGCCTGGGAAAACCCCGCCCCCTGCGCCTGGCCTGGGCTCATTGGCGCGCGCTGCGTGTGGGGTGTGTGTGTGTGTGTGTGTGTGTGTGTGTGTATGTGTTTGTCCGGGGCCCCCTCCTCCGGCCCCGGCAAGCCAGGAATCCGCGGGGGTGGCGGGTCGGGATCTGGGCCCCGTGGTAGCCTTCCCATCCCCCCCTATCCCCCCCCCCCCGCCAAGGTCAGCCCTTCCGGGCGGAGAAACGCTCGCCCTAGGGTGGCGAGCCGGGAATTCGTCTTCCCACCCCACCCCCCGCCTCCCCCAGCCAGCCTGGACTCCGATCTTGGGGTTTTAGCGCGGCCGAAACCTCCCCGGCGACTGCGGCGGGGGAGGGACCCGGGCGGCCGCCGCGGTCACGAGATGCCTGACCGCACTTAGGAAGCGGCCGGGTCAACCTCCTGCCTCCGCTCAGCGGCTGCGGTTACAGAGGCTTCGCGCTGCCAGCCCGCCCCTTCCCCGGGTCCCTCGCTGCGTCCAGGAGACCGCCGGCGGACCGCGGGGAAGAGACGGGCGGCTGCGTGCTGCCGGCTGGCCGGGCCGTGCGCCGGGAGGAGTCGCCGCCGCCGCCGCCGGGTGCCACGTGGCGGGCGCCGGGCCGGGAGCGCCAGGGCTCTGGCGGCGGCCTCCCTGGGGGATTTGCCGCACGGCGCGGGCGACGCGCGCTGCCCCCGGCGGCTGCCTGCCTCCCCTCCTTATCTGCCCCCGGTCGTCCGCCCCTAACCTCCACCCCGGTGTCCCCAACCCCTTTAGATTTCCCGCCGCCCTGAACTCGGGGCAGCTCGCGATCCCAGCGCGTTGTTTGATCCCCGCCCCCAGCTTTTCCCGCGTCCGGGAGGCCTGGCACACAAGGCGCACACACTCGTTCCTCCCTCCCCCACCCCCATCCCGAACTCCCACTGAGATAATGTGAATGATTTCTCCAGATCTGGTCCGGGTTGAGACGAAGTGGTTCGTTGACTGCATGACCTTGGGCATGCCCACCTCTCTTTTATGATGGAACGCCAGACACTGTTAAACCCGGGGATTACCACGATGAGAGAGATACAGTGGCCGCTTCCTAGCAGTAGTCAACCAACTGCGGAGGCTCAGAGAGCCCTACTTTTTGACCAATGCCTGGGGATTCTGTGTTTGCTCTTTCTCTTGCAGCTTAGATGGTGTTCTGAGGGAAGGGGGGCATCCGGAGGAGGGCCTTCACGGTATGAAGCTACAACTGCACCGGGTGTGGAACAAGACACAGTGTCCCTAGAAAGCCCGCTGCCAGATACCTGCGTGGGTATGGCTGCCATCTATAGACTCCCCTGGGACAGCCTTTAAGAGAGGCAGTAGACACAAGTCAAATGCTGTAGAGAATATCCAGAGGAATTAGTCATACGTTAAGCTGTTATGGTAAAGTAACTGGTGGAGAGGATCTGTGCTTTGCATCTTAGAAAAATATGGCTAAGGCGAATATGCTGAGTCATGGGGCTGGGGAGGAAGGGAGTACCCATAGCCTTTAAGGCACAGATGCTGGGGCCTGAGGTTTTTATTCTGAGGGCACGCAGGGTGTGTGCAGGGGCAAGGAAGAAATGGGAGGCCCCCACACAAGACCCTTAGACATCCTGCTTTATAAAGGACTCCAGATACCTTAGTAGGTTCCTAGTGGGGGAAAGACACCTGGTGCTCCTTAGAAAGGTGACCCTGACTAGTGTCCAGAGTGGACTGCAGGATTTGGAGACCGACCAGTGAAGGGGATCAGACCAGTAGGCTCCTAAGTGACGCATGTAGGTCGACATGCTACCTGCTTGGCCCGGGTCACCTGGTCACTAACCCACACCCCGCTGACCTGAGTTTGTTCTGGGTTTAGTGTCCTGTCATCTCACAGGGTTCTGATCATTCATTCTACTTTCTAAGTTTTTTGTTTTGTTTTGTTTTTGTTTTTGGCCTCCCAGGATGCCCCCCCCCCAGTTTGCAAACAAACCTTTACCCCAGGCAGACTTGCCATATTCACCACTTGTTCTCTTGCCCTTTGGGGTGGTGCCGTGTGTGTGTGTGTGTGTGTGTGTGTGTGTGTGCATACGTGTGTCCGTGCTGGAGAGTGGGCTGTGCCCCATCTTGTTCGGAAGAAAAAATAAACAATGCCTTCTTTGCTGTTCTGCAACCTGGACCAATGGGATGGTACTCTCCTTTCCTATTCTAAGCAGATAGGAGAGCAATGAGGACAGAAAATTGCCGGTTGTCTCTTAAACAGTGGGGTTTTCCTGTGTGTTTGAACTCCTCTTGGTGAAAGGCGACGAACCTGTGGAGTTGTCCTCCTTTCTGCTGTTACCCCAGCAAACCTCACAAACTTCTTTAAAAGCTCCTACTAAGTCTCTGACTTTAAAAAAAAATCCTCAACAACAAAACCACAAATACATTGTCCCAGAATCTCCTGGGAGTCAGAGCTTCCTGAGGGAGCATTTTAACCCTATGCAGGTTCCCACCAAGACTTTTTGGAGCCAGTGCCTCCTGCAGAAAGGTCTGTAGTGACTTTGGCTACTGTCTGCTCTTGAGCCCGAATGTGCTGAGCTGGCATGCAATTGTATTTTCTAATAGTTCTTGTCTGTTCTATTGCCTCTGAGGCACCTGACAGGTATGTGGAGGATGAACAAGTCAGGGTCTCCCAGTGGATCCACCAGCAGTCAATCACACTCCCTTTATTGTCACTTTAGGAGTATTTGCTCTGGTAGAATAAGCGAGTGACTTCACATACACACTTAGATAGAGGGACAGAGGGCCCATGTCACCAAAAATTATGTATATGTTTGTGCCTGTGCACTGCCCCCTCCCAAAGTCATGAAGGCCCCGACCCTTAACTCTGCTAAGTGTCAAGAACAAGGGCTGCTTTGCAAAGGATAAACTCATGGAGGAGTTTTTACTCTCTTATCCTGGCCAGTGGAGGTATGTCAGATCGGTGCTGTCCACCCTCCCACGGAGGCCGCAAACTCAAAATCCCGAAAGATTTCTTTGAACTTGAAAGGTTCCAAGGAACATTTTTCCCCCGTCATACTCTTCCCTACTCCCAAAGCAGGAGGAACACAGAATGCAGTGTTTGGAGCGGAGGTCTTTTTGCTTTCAGTGTGATGGCCGGAAAGCAAAATCTTGCATACTGCATGCATCATGTCCAGTAATCACAACCAGGGGCTGCTCCGTTGCCTGCCTGTGCAACCCATCACCCATGAGCACTGACTTCTCTCACCTGTTTGCTTTTAAAGCATAAAACAAATGTCAGCAGCCTAGGAGAGACGCCCCCCCCTTCCTTTCCCCTAGGTTTTGGGAATGTTCTGTGGGTTTGTTTTAGAGCTAGGGAAAGGGGGGTGGTGGTGGTATTTTGCCTGAGGACTCAAAGGGTTTTTTTTTTTTCCTTCCCTTTTTCCTTCGCATGACTGACTTTCTCACACTCGGATTCCCCGCAGCCTGCCAGAGACTAGGTTGCTGCCTTGCCAAGAGCTATCCTGCTAGGGCTATTGAAAGAGCTTTAAGTAAGTACACAAGGGGCGGGGCTCTCTCCTCCCCTCGTACCTGCCCTGCACCTGTACTGGAAGCAGCCGCACACATATCACCTGATCAGGGCCCTTTCAGACTCCGTGAGAAAAATGAAGCCCAAGAGGGAAGAGACTTATTTGCCTTTCCCCCAGGGCGGCAGCTGGGAGTGTGTCCAGAGACACTGTCGACATTCCAAGCATCCTGTGCCTGCATGTTTGTCTGTGGGTGCCTCCTGGCGACACCACACCACACCGGGGCTGGAAGGAAGCCGGAGATTACTTTCTCTGTTGCCACTTTTCTGCTCTGGCCATAGGTGTTTGGCTGGCTGGTGATGTCAGGATCCTTTCCGGGAATCATCACCACTGTCTTCTCAGATAAGAGTCTTCAAGCTCATCACAGAAGTCCCAAGCTGAACTTCTCATAACCTGGACAGTCCCCAAAAAGGAATTTGAATCTGTTCCTTTATATGCCCCTGTCTGTCTAGCAGGCGTCTAATAAATATTTCCCAAATGAACTGTCTCACCCAAGAAGGGTCCACGGCTTTCATCCGTTCCAAAGATTCTGTGGCCAGAAAGGTTTAGGCAACCTGTGTCTCCTAGTGGGTACCCTAACCTCCAGAGAGGGAAGGGACTAACTAGAGGATGTACAGTATTGGAGACTTGGGGTGGGGTCTGGGAAAGAGCCATCGCTCAGGCTCTTCCCACTACCTCAGTGCTGTGGTCCTCACTTTGCTTTAGGGCAGGATTTACAGAGTTCCAGTCAGCAGCTAGAGCCTGCATTTTAAAGTAGGGACATTAATAACGAGTTTTAATTTCTTGCAACTTTGTCTTCTTAAGCGGCTCCCTGCCCAGGGTTTGGATGGAGAAAGGGGAACGAGGGTTCGGGAATGCTTGGAACAAACGTCTGGTTGCCATGCAAAGGCATTGGAGACAACTGCAAGGCTGCATTCCATCTTTGATAAAAATAAGTTGCCACTTCTGAACAAAACGCCTGCTTGATGCCTGGCCAAGCCCAGCCGGTACTAGGAGAAGTCGGGTGGTGGGGGGCGGGGTGGAAAACAGGCTTTCAACATTGGCTAATAGCCTGTAATGCTTCCCCCGCGCCCCCCCCCCCAACACTCACTGGAGCCAGTGAGACCAAGGGAATGTGCACTTCCCTAATGGTCTCTGAAGGAGGACGGCTGCCAAGAAGGTCCTTCTCAGCAGGGAGGGGGTGGGGTGCCTATGGTCCGCTCAACTCTCCCACTTGGCTGGGCCACAGTGGTATGGGGGAGGCCCTAAGTGTGTTTCTAGCCAATAGCCTGGCCTCAGAGTCAAGCCTCTGTGAGGTAAACCTGCAGGTTCAGGTGTGAGGAGGGCATTCCCAGACACCATGGGATGCTACCTCAGGACACAGGACATAAAAGGTTCCAGCTGGGCGAATGACTGAGGCAGCACGCAAGGACAGGCCCAAGGCTTAAGGATGTGGGGGTGAAGCTGGGGCCCTAAAATCCCAAGGTGTGCAATTATTTGGCTTGCAAATAAGCCACTCAAATGGTGACATCAGACCAAATCTCTCTAAAAATCGAAACCGAAATAAATATAGCTGCCCAGAAAAATCAATTGAGTAAAAATTCAAGACTGAAAATGATGTAAACGAGGTCTGGTGGTGTAGGTCTGTGAATCCCCCTGGGGCTGAAAGATGACAAGGTCAAGACCTGCTGGAGCTACAGAGTTCAAGGCCAGCCTTAGTAACTCGGCGAGATCCTGTCTCAAAAAGTCGAGGGCTGAGGATAATAGCTTGGTGTTACCAGGCCTTGCCTAGCATACATGAGGCCCTGTGTTTAATCCCCTGTACTGCATCAGTGTGTGTGTGTGTGTGTGTGTGTGTGTGTGAAATGGACGAATATATACAATATATTTTCACTCTTCTCCACTCCCTGTAGGAGCCAGCTATGAGGAGCAGACCACCGAAAGGAAGTCCTTTACTTCCAACTATTATCACCTGCCAGAGTAGGACTCAGCCTTTGATAAGTTTAATGGAGGCCTGAGTCTCAGTAGTTTACCCTGAAGCAATATCTGGTTGCAGGAAGAACCATAAACTGAGATTACCTGAGCACCATCTAAAAACAGACCCTCCAAAGGAAATGCCTAATGTTCCAGCCATGGTAGATAGGATCACCTGCCAGCACACACTCACCAGGACGCCCCTAGGCAAATGTCAGCCAATCAGGGGTCCTGAACCTTAGAAATTCCTCACCCTCACCTTTACTACTATAAATTCCCAACTGTAACTGAAGTCAGGGCTCTCCCATTATTCCAATACGTTGGACACAAAGAGTGACTGAGTTTGCAAACTCGTGTAGAATAAAGGCTCTTTGCTTTTACCTAAGGGACTAGGTCTCCTTGTTGGTTTTGGGGGACTTTGTGGATCTGGGCATAACACTCTCCTGCACCTTCCAGTTATCTCAGATTACAGGAAGGCATGGGCTGGGGGCAACAATGGAGATTCTTTGAGGCCTGGAGGAAACTGAGGCCTGGAGGAAGTGGCTTGCACAAGTGTGGTTGCTTCCCTGGAGAGGGAGTAGCAAAATCTAGACCGGACTCAGGCACTCCTCCTGCCCATCTAGAAACTCTCCCCACTGTCTCACACCATTGTCTCTTTTTTCCCAAGGATGGATTTTCCAATTAAGGAAGAAGAGGCCCTACAGATGAGTACCCTGGGTAGCCTGGAAGTGTGGCTCCTTTAACAAGCATTTCTCTGAGTTTTCTGTACTGTGACTTGCCCAGATTTGCTCACCATCCTGATTCTCTGGAAGGGAAAGAATCCTAACTTCCCAGTTCCAGGAGACAGGAAAGCTTTGTAGGGGCCACCAGAACAGGCAGCCTGCCCCCTCCCAGTCATCCAAGCTAAACCAAGCCGCACGCCCTTCTCTCTTATGGCTAATCTGTTTTGCTCCAAAAGGAAAACTAGGAGAGAGACTAGATATGTCTCCTGACTCCTCAGCTGCTGACTTTTCATCTCAGGAGCAGAAAACGTGACATTAGGGATGCCATGAAGGGGTTAGAACACAGGCACCTCGCTTGAACTTCAGGCCAATTATCACATCTATCAGAGGGACTGGCAAGACAAATAATGAGTTTCCCAACTGATTGAAAGACATGCCTGTGTGTTAACCGTATGATTTCCTTTGGGATGTTGAGCTTAGAGAACAGCCCAGGAAGCTGCCATGGGTTTCTTCTACAGTCTTCCTCAGAAGACCTCAGAAAGTGACCTCAGCTTTGTCATTGAGGTCCCTTGAAGAATTCTGGAACTTGCGCCCTTTCTCAGTGGTTAATCATTCTGTTCTGTGTGGTGTGTACAATTATAGACCTAGATCAAATCTCATAGAATGGAAAAGGTTTTTCACGGTGACAGGGAGTGGGGGCAGAGACTGTACCCTGCTCTGGGGTTAGTCTTAGGGTAAGAAGTCCCCAAAAGGAAGTGGGGTGGCTCCAAACAAAGGGAGAGGCAGGGCCAAACTTTAATCTCTGTCGTCCCTCCACTTCTGTGGGCATGGTGGAGTCTAGTTTGAACCTCTGTAGCCTTACTCAATATGTGGCTATTAGGTGAAGTGCGAACGGTTCTTCCTTTTGTGGGGCTGAACTGCTCTAGGCCAGGCTTGGCTGCAATCCTAGAGGGCCCGTGGAAAGTGAGCTCTCTGGAAACATGCTGCTGCCTGCCAGGCTGGACTGATCTCACAGAAGGCCTCTTGATCAAGTATGTTGCTGGCTCCTGGAGGAGGTTGCCAGGCAATGTGTGTCTCATACAAATATCCAGGCGGGCCTTAAGCTCAATAGGCAGCCACAGTCGCACGGGGAGCAAATACTCCAGTTCAAGTGAGAACCTGGATGAGCTGTACCCTCCTTACCTGTTCTTGAAGTCTTGCCACTGGACAGTCACAGACTCGGTGTCTGAGATGGTTTGTCACCTTGGTGGAAGGGCATTGCCCCCGCTGGCTTGCTGTGTGTCTAATAAATCGTGTTGACTGTGCTTGGATAATGCAGTGAGGGTTAGATTTTTTTCCATTTCCAATTAGTTGTTTAATTCTGCACAACAAGTGTTTTGGAGCTATGCACCACCTTGACAGCTGCTACTTCCACCTCTGTTCACTGCACAAATGTTATTCGTCGGTGTGGCATGGTGATGCTCCGGGTTTCTATTTCATAAATGTCCCCTCTACATCCTATGTTTTCTTACTGGACATTCATTTTATTATTTATTTATTTAATTCCTTTTCGTGGTGCCAGTGATTGGAACCAAGACCTTCGTGCATGCTAGGCAAGCACTCTACTGTTAAACTGTATCCTAAGCCATAGTTCATACTCTTCATTTCTTTCTCTCTGCTTTCCTTTCTTCCTTCTTTCCTTTCTTTCTCCTCCTCCTCCTCCTCCTCCTCCTCCTCCTCCTCCTCCTCCTCCTCCTCCTCTTCTTCTTCTTCTTCTTCTTCTTCTTCTTCTTCTTCTTCTTCTTCTTCTTCTTCTTCTTCTTTTGTGTGTGTGTGTGTTTTGAGAGAGGGTTTCTCTGTGTATCCCTGTCACTCACTCTGTAGACCAGTCTGGCCTTCAAGTCACAGAGATTCACCTGCCTCTGCCTCCCTAGTGCCGGGATTAAAGGCGTGCGCCACCGCTGCTTGGTTTCTTCGTCTTTCTTGATTCTCTAATAAACAAGCTTTTTGAGAAGTCCCTGCTGTGGGGTAGGCACTCTAGAATCTGGATAATGAACACTGGATGAATTTGGACTTAAGGAGATGAGTTGTTTGAATAGTCAAGGAATCCTCAGGTCGAGCATACTCTTCAGACTTTTATCTGCTTAGTCAAAGGTTTACTTTTGACCACACCTTTTTGATCACCTATGGGTAGCCAGCAAGCACCCTTCTGGCTTCTCCTTTTTAGGGGAATCTGTGTCTGTCCACGTTTTCCCAGGCCTATCTTTATTGATGGTTATTAAACACACACCACCACATGGCAGTGTGCAAGTACAAAGCAATTCCCAGGGTAAGGTACGTGGGAAGAAGCAAGATACAACACTCCCAAACAATTCTCCTGTAATCGCAGCCTGCCATATCTATGTAAAGTTAATAAGTAAGATTTCAGCAGGCAGGTCCTATCATTGCAGAGCAGATAGAAAGGGTAAAAGTGCCAGCGGGTCGGCCACACATCCTCCTGGGAGACTGGAAGAGAAAACGAGGACACCTGGGACAGGTGAGCCTGCTGGACCCTCCCCCAGGCCATGCACAAGGTAACAAATACCAGGGAAGTGAGGCCTTGCTTCCTGCTTCTTCTCCACCCCTCATACACACCCAGCTTCTCTTTTCATGCCAGCTTCTCACAGAAGATTCTGTGGAGCCGCGGAGTAAATAGTAGTCATATTCAGACACACTGGGTTAAGTGTGACTGAGGCACAGCAAACACCTGTTTTTATAGAGCACCCCAACACACCTGTGGTTTTATGAGGGTGAGTGATAAAGGGCTGTAAAGTCACAGGGGCAATGTCCTGCTATTTAAATAGAGCCTTCCTCGGGGAGTGGCAAGTGATCTCCAGCTGAGATTTCACTGACTTGATGATTACTTGCATTAGGAATGTTGAGGGTAGAGCCATGCATGCACTCAGAAAAAGTGGGATCACAGAATGGCTGCAAAACAGACGTGGGAGCTAGACTGCTTGCGGTCAAGTTTCAGCTTATTCAATTTCTAGCTGCGTGACATAGTAATTCCTGCGTGACATAGTAATTCAGGCCCTCAGTTTTCTTACCTATTATATAAAGATAAATATAATATAGAATAAGCCGGGCAGTAGTGGCACACGTCTTTAATCCCAGCACTCAGAGGGAGGCAGATCTCTGAGTTCAAGGCCTACCTGGTCTATAGAGTGAGTTCCAGGACAGTCAGGGCTACACAGAGAAACCCTGTCTCAAAAAAACAAAAAACAAAACCAAACACACACACACACACACACACACACACACACACACATGTAAAGCATATATGTGAATATATACTAGTATATATATGTATATATATATGATAGTTAAGATAACATAAGCACAATGTACATGTTTAGATGCTTTTATTTTTTCTATAGGTTTATCTCTGGTAAGTAAATACTTTAATTCATATAAACATTTATGCTGGGCGGTGGTGGCACACGCCTTCAGTCCCAATACTCAGGAGGCAGAGGCAGGTAGATCTCTGGGTTTAAGGTCAGCCTGGTCTAGAGTGAGTTCCAGGACAGCCAGGGCTATACAGAGAAAACTATACATTAAAAAACAAAAAGAACAAAAAAGCCAAGGGGGGAAAAGCATTCACAAGTTGATAATATTTTCAAAAAAAAAAAAAAAAAAAAAAGATGGAAAAGCCTGTAATGACTTGGTCCATGCATATATTCATCAAACTGGAAACTTCAACATGGTTAAATGAACCACAGATGGGAGGCCAGGAGAAAGCTTTAAATATTACCCAACTCTGCTTCCTTTCCCAGGGAGGAGGTTCATACTACACACATTTAGGTGCTGGCAGAAAGGGCACAGAGCTTGGTGCAGCCTTGAGTGCATTGCGGTGAGCACCAGACTCACAGAAAGGAACCATCTGAATGGAACCAAGGACATCAGAAAGGATATGGGCCTTGTCTGGGAGTACGGGGTGTCCTTATCCCACTTTGCCAGGGTCAAGGGGACCCAGGACTCCAGAGGGATACTCAAACAAACAAACAGGCCCAGGCTCACTTACATGTATAACATTGGTGGACTAGCTGAATGTCCCAAACCCTTCTGCTTGGCTCTTCTTCTGTATAGGTGATTATCTCATTTATGGCCTTGCTAGGGCACACTGAACATGAGACACTGCTGTCTGTAGTCAATCCATGAGACTGTCATAACCCGGCACACATGACTGTTCTTGTTTCTGTGGCCTCCAAATGTATGTACTAAACTGTTCGTTCAGCCATCCAGATACCTTCTGAGGGAAAGTGAGACATGACTCCCGTTTGACACCTACAGGAAGTGATGCCGTTGCTGGAGGCGATGCCGTTCATCCAGCATCCAACAGCGAGCTCCAGTTATTTTGTTTATTTGCCGTAGGGCCTCTGGAAGCCCAAAGTGTCCTCGGGCTCCAGATCCTGAGACTCTTCAAGTGGTAGGATTACAGGCACGTGACCCTCATGTCAAGCTCAAGCCCCGGTTTTTATCCGAGAGGATTTCATCCAGCACACGCAGGACATGTGAAAGGGACGGAGAGGCTCAGTGACAATAGTGCTTTGGGCATGTTCCACTGGACTTATTTTTATCTTGGATAGAGTCCATGTGTCCAGGACAGTCCCCACACCTCTGGTCAGCTTGCTCCCCGGTGTGACTACAGCGTAGTAATCCTAGCGCGGACACTTGTGTCTATCAGCCCCGGCTGTGAAGATCTTTTCCTTCGGTGTGTGACTATTAAGAGGGCAGGCGCTACCTGAGAGTCTCAGGACAACGTTCAATGGCTGAAGGAAGGAACGCTTTCCCAGCTGAATTATGTGCCCTGGGAGCCTAGAGCTCGACGGGTCCTGAATGGTTAAGAAAGCGCAATTATTTTCTGAACAGGTCAGTGACCACGTTTATGCTTTGTTAATTTCATTTAAAGAAAAAACAGACAAGAGAGACAGACATGGAAAATGGTTCCCTTGCTTATGTATTTGTCTGTGTACCTATTTAATGATTAATGCTAGCTGTGGGCTATTGTTTGATGTGACCTCGGCTGGTTTGAACAGGAGACTACTGATTCACTCTCTAGGCATTTAGGAATCACAAGTGTTTACCTTGAGACAATAAAGGAAAGGGGGAGATACAATAACACCCACATACGCCAAGGGCTTTGACTAAGAACTGGTGATAACATAGAATCTCAGGGGCTGAACCCCGTGTGAGGCCCGCTGCTTTCTTGCTCAGAGCAGTATTGTGTAGAATGACCCAGACTCGGGGTTTTGCGTGCTATAGATTTCCCCCTTGCACTCGTCGATAGATCTCAGGTAACTTTTCACCCCGTTCGCATGGCTTGGACATTCATCATCTCTTGCCAGTCCTCTGCAGGAGATCCTAGTATCTTTCGTTTTTTCTGTGTGTTCTGTGACTGCAAGTGTGTGCATGTACGCCCAGAGGCCGACAGTCACTGCTGGTGGTTTTTTCTATTACTCTCACCCTTGTTTTCGTCTGAGACAGGGTCTCTCACTGGGCCTGGAACACACCAGTTCAGTTAGATTAGCTGCCCACTGAGCCTCTGGGATCCTTCTATCTCTGCTTCCCAGAGCTGGGATTATAGTTACATGGGTGAGGGGGACCCCAACTCAGGTCCTCAAGCTTGCATAGCAGGCCCCTTACATACTGAGCCATCTCTCCTGGCTTCATGGGAACCTCTCATTTTTATTCCAGGGAGGATCCAGGAAAAAAAAAGAAGAAGAAAAAGGAAAAAGAAAGTCAGTGTGGAAAGATGGAAGCCAGCCTGAAAGTGGGGCTGAAAGGGACACTTAATGCAAGAGAGCCTGATTCTAGATGAAGAGTCAGGATAGTAACTGACGGCACACACAACCCAGAGGAAGTAAGTGGGAAAGGGATTAGGTGGATTTATACTGTGAGCTCTGGAAAGGCCATCTAGAAAAGACATCCCGTAAACACGTAGGGAGCAGCTTTCTGGAGTGAGCAGGTACGGAGGCAGGACTATGCCTGCCTGCTCGAAAAGCCTCAGAAGGCACCCATGAACAAGCAAGGAGAGTGGGAACAGGAAGTTACGGTGGCCCAGGGTTTGACCACCTAAGCAAATAGTTCACATAGGGTGCCTTGACAGACATGCTTGGTTTCTGTTTTGTGTTTTCAGTGCTGGGGATAAAACCTAAAACCTTTGGAATGCTAAGAACAGGCTCTACCACTTGGCCACGCTTGCATTTTTAAAAATGCGTATGACTCTATTTTGACTTATTATTGGTATTTTGTAGCATATGGATGTTTTATCTGCATATGTGTCTATGTGCCACTTAGATGTCTGTTGCCTTTGGGCTGGAGTTACAGACAGTTGTGAACTGGCATGTGGGTTTTGAGAATCGAACTCGGGTCCTCTAGCAATCAGTGCTCTTAACTACAGAACCATCTGAAGGCACATGAGACATGGTGACATTGGTCTGGGTCAGAGGGGTAGACTGTTTGTACCAGAACGGTAGCCGGAAAGAGACTGAACCGGCATGTACTAGGAAAGGAAAGGAACCACCGCTGGAAGGTCTCCCAGATGGCCAGATGTGTGTCCTCCATCCTCCTCACTCATGGTGTGCGACGTAGGGAGGCTTGTTACTACTTCCAGCCTCAGCTCTATTGCCCTTCACCAAAGTCCGACGTAATCTGAGCACTTTACATAATACGCCACACAGATTCATAGTTCCTTAATATAAAAGCCATATCTCTGCCTCTCCCTCTGCCCAACCCTTCAAGTAAAATGCCATTTCCAAGTTTCCTTCGTTGTGACACTTTGTACCCTGGACAGGAGCAGACAGGGAGGAGAGACTGTGCAGCCTGGGATGGAAAGATGGACGGTTTCATTGAAAATAAATGCACGTTTATAGACTGTTTCAATATACAAAAAAACATGTATCATGAAAAACGGCCCTTTAGCCGGGCGGTGGTGGCGCACGCCTTTAATCCCAGCACTCGGGAGGCAGAGGCAGGCGGATCTCTGTGAGTTCGAGACCAGCCTGGTCTACAAGAGCTAGTTCCGGGACAGGCTCCAAAACCACAGAGAAACCCTGTCTCGAAAAACCAAAAAAAAAAGAAAGAAAAAAAGAAAGAAAAACGGCCGTTTAGCGGGGATCAGGGGGTTGGGGGGGTGGGGGTGGAGTGTGCCTCACACTTTTGGTCCCAGCACTCAGGAGGCAGAAGCAGGAGAATCTCCAAGTTCGAGGCCAGCCTGGTCTACAGTTTGAATTTCATTGACACCCAGAGATAACACAGAGAAACCTTGTCTTGAAAACCAAAAAAAGAAAAAAAAGAAAAAGAAAAATGGCCCTTCTGCCCCAGCCCCAAGCCCCAGTCTTCCTGTCCCTCATATGTCATCCAGGGATTGCTAATGGGCAGCTATGGACGATAAACGAGTCGCTGGGAAGGCGGTTCCCAGCACCACACTTGCTCCCACGCAGACCAGCCGGCTGCGGCATGGCTTCCTGCCTTTTCTATTGCTGTCCTGGGCTCTGACCACGCAGTGATATCAAGCCACATGAGTGGAGCTGGAATATTTGCTGTCACCCGACTTGGCTTGGGTCTGCGCCCTTGGAGAGAAACTTATCAGCGAGATTCCCCAGGTTGGCTGCCAAACTCCTCTCTCCCTCAGAGTCAGCTGGCTGTGGAAAAGAGCACATCCCAAAGCTCCTTGGGACCTGCGGGCAGGTGAGAGAGCAGGTGTGGAGGAGGCCAGCGCTGAGGAAGATTTCAGGGGATCTCTGTCGTGCCTCCTACTCCCCTGCACACCTGACAGCCTACAGCGCTCACCTGGAAGGCAGTACCCCCTCCTCTACCTTTCCCGTGGGAATTCAGTGCAGCCACTGTAACCCCTGAACTCTGGGCCACTGCCAGCCGCTCTCAAGCCTTTCTCTTGTGTGATCACAGTGACATGATGTCATTTTTATTGAGGCAAGATTAGATTTTTTTTTTTTAACATTTCAGAAGTGTTTCACATGATCCCTGGTCCTTGCTTAAGAACACAGAACTGCCAATTTCAACTGGCTTCAGCTTTTATCACCAAATGAAAATATTCTCCCTGGGTCTGGAAGTCAGCGTAGGGGGTGGAAGAGGGCACCTAAACCACCACTCCCTCTGTGTCACCATCATGATTAAGAAGATATCAGGAAGCTGAAGACCTGCCCGATGACACATGATGGCCGACAGGCCCAAGACTTCTTGTGTCATAGCCAGAGAGGAGTGCAACTTGGGGCCAGTCACAGCAATCCCCAGAGAGTTACAGAGGGTGCTGGTCCGCTGGGACATGGCAAAACTAACTCAGAAGCATTTTTGAGTTCTATTTTAAAAATTATTCTCCTGCAGGGCGGTGGTGGCACACACCTTTATTTCCAGCACTCAGGAGGCAGAGGCAGGAGGATCTCTGTGAGTATGAGGCCAGCCTGGTCTACAGAGCTGGTTCTAGGACAGCCAGAGCTGCATAGAAAAACCCTGTCTTGAAAAACCAAGCCAAACCAAACCAAAGCACTGTATGGCATGGGAGCCTCATAGTGGGGACATTGTTTATATTTCGTGGCCATTTAATAAAGGAGCCACCTCCTGATCACTAATAGCCTGACCTCCACAGCACCCTGAGGAGTGGGAGTGTGTGTGTGAGCCATCGTTCTACAGGGCAGCTGGCATGTTGTAGGTGTGCAACAGGGTTTGTTGAATGAATGTTGAGCAAGTCCCCAATTTATAGCTATTGAAACAGGAGCGCAATCAAGTGATAAGTCTCAAGGCTGCTAGTCCTTAGCAGAGCCCCACCTTGAGCTCAGATGTCCTGAATATACATGTCATTGTCGTGACTCCCCAGGGGCCCTCTGGAGATTTCTCCCCTTGATCTCCAGAGTCTGCTTGCATGGACTCCGTGGTGAGTTTCTGCAGAACCCTTTGCATGGGTGGGGTGCAGGCCGACTTCAGGTAGGGCAGGGCAGTTCACAAAGAGGTCCCTGCCTCCTCGGACAGTTGTCCCGGGAGTGCTGTTGGGTGGACTAAGGACATTGATATTAGGTGTGGATATTAAGTGGTCCCTGTCAGCTGAAGATACCATTAGAGTTTGTTTCGTTTTAGAATTCCATGCAAAAAAGGAAAAAAGAAAAAGAATTCTATGTACTTCCCCTTACTCCTGAACTTACTATCAACAACAATTATACAGATTTTTTAAAAAAGAAGAAGAAGCTAGGTGTGTTGGCACATGCTTTTAGTTGAAGTATTTGGAAGGCAGAAGCAGGTGGATCTCTGTGAGTTTGAGACCAGCCTGACCTACAGAGTGAGGTCTCCAAAACCAAAGCAACAATAACAAAAGAGCTAAATGAAAACAAACTCAAGAACCCACTCTCTACTCACACCTCGTGACTCGTGATTTTTTTTTCTCCTCTGGAGAGAGACTGCAGGCTGGGAGTAGAGTCAGCTCCAGGCGGCTTAGAAGGCTTTGTCAGGGTAGGAAAGCCAGATTCAGAGTAGAGGCAGCATCGCAAAGCTGATCTCTAAGCCAGGAAAAACCCTGCAAAAGTCCCTTCCTGGCCTCCTGGGACTGGCAACGGAGGGGACAGAATTACAAGGCATGTTCAGGGCTTAGGGTTGGATCTGAGCAGCACCTCCCTCCGCCAAGGTAGTGTTGGGGGAGAGTGGGTGCGGCAGGAAAGGGTAGTTGGTCTGGTTGCAACGGGAGATCTGGGAGCATGGATACCCATCTATTTTTAAAATTCATTCATTTTTTTAAAAAAATTCATGTGTATGGGTGCATATATATGTGTGCACTGTGCCTGCGTTTGGTACCCAAGGAGGCTAGAAGATGGTGCCAGATTCCTCCCAAGTGCTGGGATTAAAGGTGTGCGCCACCACCGCCCCGCTGAATTTAAAATTTTTTAAAAGAAAAAAATAGTCACCCAAAAAAATGTGGCACCATTTTGCTGTGCCCTTGACACCCACCTTCTATTCTGGGTCACCCCAAGAATATGTGTGGAAAGCTTTAGAGAGGAAAAGAGAGGGGACCTAGGTTCCAAACCTGCTGGGCACATTCTCTCCCCATATGTGCCTTTGATAACGTGGACCCTGGCAGGGCTGGGAGGAACTGGTAGACTGTCAGCTTGACAGGCCTGGGAAATGCCTAGCAGACTGTAGAGCACATCTTTTGGGTATTTATTGCACATCTCTGAGGGTGTCTGTGATGTTTCTCCAGAAACAGATCACAAGGGTTCCGACCAAAGGAATGGATTGGCATGATGGCATTGTTGAGAGAAGGCAAAGGCAGGAGGTAGGGCCTGACCAGATGAATTAGGGCCCTGAGGGTGTGTCCTTGGAGTCTCTGCAGCCCTGGCCCAGTCCTGAACCCTTCCTCTCAGCTTCCGGCCTGCCATAGTGTCACACCTAGCCTACCACAATAGGCCGAATCTTCTGAAACTGAGCCCAAGTAAATCTTTGCTCTTCTAAATTGTTTTCTCAGGTGTTTTGGTCACAGTGACTCAAAAGTGCCTAATACAGTAGTCTAGTGTTTCCCTTTAACCACGCCTGGAGGAGTCGCCTCCTGGCCAGCGTGGGAGAGGACCCGCAGGTGGTGCTGAATCGAGCAGAAGCCGCTCTTGCAGGCCCTCTCACTTCCTAACACCCTCTTAGCTGATGGCACACTGCACATACCTTCACAGGCTTTTGGTGCGGGGGGACCGAAACCGTGGCTTTGCACATGCTAGGCAAATGTCCGACCGCTGCATGTCCCAGCTCATGCCTGGCCGAGTTTTCATGTTGAGATTTAAAAATCCCCAGTTAAGAGGCTCTCAAACCAACCAGCCAACAAAACCCCTCAACCAACCAACCAATCAAAAAAACCCTCTGCAGCTTGAGGGCTCTCCCTTCTGCTGACTCAGTCTTAGGGTAGTGTGTCCTTTCCCGTGTAGCACGTTGCTCTTTAATCACTAGGTTATTTGTTTTCCTTCTTGCCGAGGCTTCTTGCAGCATAAACTCATATATGAGCATATGGGATATAGTACGACGGAGGCTTGGGACAGAGTAGCTGGCTCCAAACTGCCCAGATGGCATCGACATTCAGTAGGATAAACAATTCCAAAAATGACAGTGTCTTCTACTCCTCTCCTGCCAGTAGCAAGGGTCTTGTCTGGCCTTGCCTGCCCACAGCTGGTGTATCTAGGGTGCTTCCGGTGAATGTTTGCCTTGCTCCTCTCCTGGGAAGGCAGAATTAGCTTTGCTGATGGGAAAGGTTGAGGGAGCGACCTCTATGCTTGCTGTTTGCTTTTGTTCTGGTTATAGCTGTTGGGATTGGATTTTGTCCCCTACAATGACCTTCATCCCTTACCCCCAGTACCTCAAAATGTGGTTTTATTGGAAAACAGTCATTGCAGATGTAATTCGTTAGGGTGAAAATCCTAATGAAATAGAGTGGGCTCTTAAACAATAGGATCGGTATCACCAAGCCAGTAGACACCTACGCTCCAGGCGAGGATGGTGTGAAGGGAGAAGACCAAGGACTAGGAACCAGACAGGTTCCCTGATAGCCAGCCATCCTGGAAGCTCACCATCGCTATCAGCTGTCACCTAGACATTTGACAATGGAGGCAGAAGCTGGAGTCGTACATCTGCTGACCTCAGATTGCTGGTACCACCAGAGTGGAAGAGGCCATCTGGATTCTCCCCATGGGGTTCCCATCAGCAGGCAGCCCTGCTGACACCTTGGTTTTGGACTTCCATCAAAAACCTTTGCGATATGGCTCCTTTATTTTAAGACAGTTTGGGCTGCTTCACAAGAGCTATGACCAGTTAGCTTCCCCTAATGACTTAGGTGTTCTCTTAATTTTTATGAAATATTAAAAAGGAAATGTGTCTCCTTAGACTTACTTTTTTGGTGCAGTAGTTACAGTGTCTTATCAAGATATTTCATGTTTTTAATCATTAAATCGTTGCATGTTGATTCATATATGTGGCATACGACTGGAAGTAGAATAAGCATGTGACGAATTAACAGCTTCTGCTCCTCAGAAATAGGAAAAGATCTCCAACAACCCCCAATCATTTCTGTTGTTGTTTGTTTTTGTGTTGGGGATTGAACTCTGGGTTATACTAGATACATGCTCTACTGTTGAGCTACACCTCCAGCATTCCCCTAACTCACTAACCTCTTAAATTTTTAGTGTGTGTGTGTGTGTGTGCACGCGCGCGCGCTCGTGCATACACGTGCACATGCATGCTCAGTAAGGCTAGAGAAACTTATCAGGTATTCTCTATCACTCAGTATTATTTCTTTTGAGGCAGGGTCTCCCTGAACCTGGAGTTTGCAAGATTTTTTTTTTCTTGACAGTTTCCATCTCTTCCAGTTCTAATCCAGTGACTTCTACCTTCCTCAGTGCTGGGGTTACAGGCATTGTATCAAGCATTCCTGGCTTGCTAAAAGGGTGCTGACATCTGAGCTCCACATCCCATGAGAGAATAGCAAGCACTCTTCACTGCTGAGTCATCTCTCGAAGCTCCTCCCCAGCTCTTGGCTGAGTCATCTCTCTGGCCCCCCAACAGTTCTTTTCCTGGTTTGATTGCTTGCTTGGGAGACAGACTCTCACTGTGTCTGGCATGGGGGCCTGCTGTATAGACCAGGCCGGCCTCGAACCCTCACAGGTGTCCTGTGTCTCAGCCTCCAAAATGCCTGTGTGACACCACTCCTAGTTCACACCAACCTTTTTGGTAGTAACGTGCCCAATGGGGCACACCTTGACAGCTGAATCTCCGTGAGCTCAAGGCCAGCCTTGTCTACA
The DNA here is from genome assembly GCF_950005125.1 of Chionomys nivalis. Taxonomy (NCBI): domain Eukaryota; kingdom Metazoa; phylum Chordata; class Mammalia; order Rodentia; family Cricetidae; genus Chionomys; species Chionomys nivalis. The sequence continues at coordinate 64,508,858 of NC_080088.1, forward strand.
TAAAGAATTCATGATGAGCCAGGATTACATAGAGAGACCCTGTCTCACTAAAAACAAACCACTACCCCCAGCAACAAAAAAGCAAGTCTGATGAGAACTGTCTGTTTCCTTGGACATCTGTGGAGGGGGAGGAGGGGGAGTGGGGGTTGTCTTCTTCTTGGGAACCAGGCTTAACTGTCTGGGTTACATAGAACTCAGAATCCTCCTTTCCCTGCAGAAGTGGTGTCTATGGCTTTCGAACACCTTCCTCCTGTGCTGTCCCGGCTGCCCATTCTCCTGGGGGCAGGTTTCTAACGCTAGTTCTCCTTGGTTGCCCTTGATCAAACCCAGGGTCTGCCAGCGGGGAAACAGGTTGCTCTCCCTCCCTCCTCAGGGAGATTCAGGAATTTGGAGAACCAGTCTTGTTTCTGGTTATTGAATAACTGGCGGGGCATCAGATGTCAGGGCTGAGAAAACAGAAGGACCTACCTGTCGTACCGCATGACCTCATAGCCCGGGCGGTTCTCAGGGTGTCAGCTTGCACTGTTTGTCAAGGCCTCTTTCATCACAAACACAGCTTACATCATGCCGCATTAAACACCCATCCTGCCCATTGTCACTCTGCTAACATCAGGGTTGGTGGCAGTTTAAGGTGCCAACTACGCCCTGGAGGGTGGGCGGGAAACTTGCTCTTTTCAAACTAGAGAAGGGAAAATGGGAATGGAGAAAGAATGAACAGGTCCCTCCCTGGATCTCCAGCCCAAGCCTTCCCTGGGGAGATCAAACCCTCTCTCTGTCCCTGTCCCCTCAAGATCTTACCAGGCCACCTGCAGACAAGGATTGTGCCTTCAGCAGAGCAACCACACTCACGATGGCTTTGGACAACATCTCTGGCCCTTAGCCCATGCGTTCCCAGAGGCACTTTCCATCCTGGGCCTTGAACCCCAAGGCAAAGATTTGCACAAAGGAGACTAGAAGGCATCTGGTTTGCCAATCACTGTTTTCTCCAGTTAGAACTGGATGGACTGGGGAGGATGGAAAGGGAAGCAAACGTTCTATGTGATCCCACGTCTCTTCATGGACATCCTCAGTGCTTTGCTGATTCGGCCTTGCCCTCAGAAGACATTGTTTAACTGCTGCTCTGGACCACACATCCTGGGGAAGGGAAAAGAGGCATCCACAGAAACTGACTTGTGCACAAGGAGAAATCTGTCCAGAAGGCCACAAGAGTCAAGGCAAGAAGAAAACTCAGTTTGTAGCCTGAGAAGCAGATCGGGGCCAGGAGAGCCATTTGCAAAGAACCAGTTTAGGTGCTTTACATTAGAATAGCTAGGCAAAGTGACCAGGCCAGCCAGAGAGTGGGTAGCGGGTTTGCACAGTCCTACAGCCCAGAACAATGTCACAGCAGGGTCACTGTCTGCTGCTGAGCCCTCCACCCCCATCCCTCCTTCAGATTATATCTTTGTGTGGTGTACTTTGAGTGTTTCAGAATCAAGAGAGAAGCCTGATGTCTCTTTATTTAAGGATATTAACTCCACTGTGAAGTCCTCTCTAGCCTCGTCTGAACCTAATCCCTCACTCCTCACCAACACACACACACACACACACACACACACACACACACACACACACATATATATATATATATATATATATAGAGAGAGAGAGAGAGAGAGAGATTTAAAGACACACATGCTAGGCTGGGCAGATAATTCACTCGGTGATGTCCTACCTCACAAATATTAGGACCCGAGTCCAGCCCCGAGCACGGATGTAAAGCGCTGGGCACAGGGGCGTTCACTTGAAGTCTCAGGATCAAGGAAACTGAGACAGATTCTTGGAGCTCACTGTCCAGCTAGTCTAGCTGAACTGATGGGACCCAGACTCTGTCAGGGACCCTGTCTCAAAACCAACCAAACAAATCAGCCAACCAACCAACCAACCAACCAACCAACCAACCAACCAACCAACCAATAAGGTGAACGGGTCCTGAGGAATGACGCCGAAGGCTAATCTCTGGTCTCCACACTTCCAAGTGCATCTCCACATATATGAACATGCACGCCCCCTCTAAGACATAAGTGCAATTCTAAAGAGATTACTGGGGTGCATTGTTCAGTAAACCGACTGTTGGGAAACCCATTGGTTTCCATCAATTGTTGGCTCTCAGTAAAAGGCAAGAAAGCTGGGCAGATATGGTAGTGCACTGCCAGACATGGCACCACGTGCCTGTAACCCGGCACAGAAAACCAGCCTGGGCACATAGGAAAACCGTGTCTCATAAACCTAAGGACTGGGGATGGAGGTTAATGGTAGAGCACTTACCTAGTCAGCTCCAAAGGCCCTGGTTCAACACCCCCCCCCACGCCCCATCCCCAGCTGCACTGTAGGAGAAAAGAGAGAGAAGGAGAAAAAGGGAAGAGGAGCGCAATGAAAGCAAAATCACCCCCGCACCAGGCCGAGCATGTGGTTAGATTAGTGGTGATTAGAGTTGGAAGAGATGAAATTTGGGGTTCCCTTGCCAGCCATTCATTGCTCCGACAGTTCCTGGGGATTATTTGAGTGAATAAGACAGGCACAGCCCCTTCTTGCTCCATGGCATTCATGCTCTCTAAGGGAAAGGATTTAAGTGAGTGACGGATTGCAGGGAAGTTTGGTGCTAATACTCTCCTGGTGCCTTTGTGTCCTAAGAGACCACTGCACCTAGCCCAGGCTGGATGGCTGGATACTGAGACATCTGTGTTGCCTTCACTGGCAAACATGTGCAGAAACGTCAGATTGATCGGATGTACTTAAACTGTGCTAGCCCCCAAAGGGAGATCTAAACCAAAGGGAAAACGCAGAGCTTCATCCAGAGTCAATGAGAGAGCCAATGAACAACTTGCAAACTGGCTGGTATAATGATTCAAATGGTAGTTGCCCAAGGCCACAGGGGAATGTGGAGGCAGGGACAGTGATACAGGAAGAGATATTGCTGCCATGTAAAGGAGCAGGAATTCAGTGGACCCATAGAAGCCATCAAGGAACAGGGTTCAGGCTGAACCTTGAAGTACACGTGAGGATGTTTCTATCCTCCCAGGATTTCTCAGGTCTAAAGTTCAGTTCTGTTTGATCATCCAAACCAGCTAGACAGATCATCATGTCACCCAATCAAACCAGCTAGACAGATCATCACATCACCCAGTCACCCATTGTTCCCTGGTGGGTGACAAGCTGTGGTCAAGACTGTAAACAGGAGCAAAGCGTCTGTCTGTCCACCAGGTGAGGTGGCAGACGCCTTTAATCCCAGCAGGGGCAGGAGAATCTCTGCAAGTTCCAGGATAGTCAGAGTTACATAGCAAGACCCTGTCTAAAAAAACAAGCAGACAAACAAATGAGTGTGAATCTCCTCCAGAGAGTTCACACCTGAACTGATATGGCCCCAAACATCTGGTCACTTCCAAAGCCTTCCCACTAATCACAGTGTTCAGGGAGACATTAGTGTCTGGGTCGGTGGCAAGGTGGCATCCAAACAGAATGCTAGCACTATTGTCCTCCAGGTTGGAGCATGAAGCACGAGGCTTTCCAGACAATGATTATATATATTATATTATATATATTATATAATATTATATATATAATAAAATTCATTTTTTCCTCCAAAACTAACACATGTTATTTAAAAAAAAATTAGAGGAAGACTGGCAAGTAGAATGTAAAGATACAGGGGGCCAGCAAGCTAGCTCAGACAGCTGGAGTTTGGTCTCCGGGACCCACATGGTGGAAGGAGAGAACAGTCTCCTACTAGTTCTCCTCTGATCTCTACATGTGTGCTATGGCACCTTCCCCCCTCCCCCAGGTCAGTAAATAAATGGAATAACCATTTTAAAGAGAAAAATACAGGGAAGGTAAACTGAGGCCATTGCTCTCGCCCTTGAATGCTTTTCTTGCTTTTCTTCATGACCTCAGAAGTTTGATTGTTTTATATCTATGATCATTTATAACTTGCTTTTGTCATTTGACATGATGGCCAAATAAAATTCTTATAGCTTTATATGAGTGTGTATAACCTCTCACCGTTTCTGTACCGTTGTCTTCTAGCCTTACTTAAGCAGGCTTTGCAAAAGGGGAATTGTCAGTAGAAATGAAGTGTCATAAAGACTCTCAAAGTATAATATATATATAACTGTATATTGTGAATTTTTCCCTAAGGGACACATTGGTTTTTATTTTCATAGTATAACAGTGCACACATTCAATTGTAAATTATTTGCCATTATTTCTTACTTTGAACACATTTTAGACAAAGAATTAAGACTGTCTTTATATCTGATTGGTTCAAAAAGAAAGCATAGGTCCTCGATTGTGTGTTGGGGCCAAATCCAAGACCTCCCACATGCTAAGTCCTGACTCTCACTCCTGATCCACGTCTGTACCAGAAAGCAGTCATCCTGCACAGCACCAGCCCCATCCTTACACTGGGCGGCACAGAACTCTGCCTGCAGTTTCCACTATAAGCTGTTGCAGAAAATGGCTGCGTACAGAAATTCTGCACCGGCTTTTAAACTGTCACTGGTTCTGTATGCTGGGACAGGGTTCTCTTTCATTTTAGCCACGCTTGCACTGGCACATACATGTCTTACCTTAGCTTGTGAAGCGAGGGGCTCCATAGCCACTGTTTTTCATATGATGACTGAGAAAAGGCCGAGTTTGTTTACGTATGAGCCGGTTCTATTACATTGCAAACTTCTAAAACAACAGGGCCCCCCCTTCTAACTGCTGAGTTGGGGAGTAAAGTGTCCTTCAACCCCTTCTGAGATGTGAGTCTCCCTGTTCAAACCATGGCACATACAGAGTTAGAGTCCTGTTTCTAGAAGCCTTGGCACGTAGCAGCAGCAAGTGACCCATTCTGCTTGGTGGTGAAAGTGGGGGACGGTGAGGGGTGACTCCTGAGCAGGTGTCTTATTACAGGAATCCAGTAAGGAGCAGACAGGAAGGAACTGTGCCACTCTGATGAGAAGAGAGGAGCCGGAGGCGGTGACTACATCCCAGAGCGCCTTAGTCAGCAGCGTCTTCTGGCATCTTCTGGTAAGTGCAGTCCACTCTCAAGGGGAGAGCCCAGAGAGCCATTCACTCCAGTCTTCTTCTGGGATGAGCTAGGGTTCTCAAGTGTTCTCCTGGTAGATCTACGAAGACCCTTCTGGGCATCTGGAACCACAGTTGTGTGTGTGTGTCACTGTGCCCCTACTCTCTATCTTTAGTAGGTCAGTTGATCTGAGATTTAGCCCATGTTAGCTTCAGCATGTCTGCCCTACCTGAAATGCAGGGCCTTTCCTGGCTCTCTCTGTAAGCAGAACTGTGATCATAACAACTAACGAATGTCACTTAGAGTGAGTTGGAGCAGGTGTCAGCTTGACTTTTTATCATATTGGATGGCTATTTCCTGAGAGCAAACTCTGTACCTGGTGCTGGCCAGAGAGCCTATGGAGGAGAAGCAGAGAGTTCAAAGCAGAATTACCTGTTAAGGTGCTGGTAGGCTGTGGGCATACGAGGGGCTGAGAGTGAGGGTTGTGAGTGATGGGGCAAGGGCAGGAAGCTAGACAGTAATCCAAAGACCGCACAGGACGATGAGGTGTGGCCCGGCTGCTGCAGGGAGTGTCCCAGTCTGAGGTTGACTTTCTCCTGTGATCTAAGGTGTCCTTGAGACTCTCAAACCTCACTCAGCTCTTGCAGAACCAGGCCACGGAGGACCATTTTGCTATTCTGTGAGCATGGCCCTCCGACCAGGTGGCTTCAGAGAATGAGCCTGTCTGCTCCTCTCCACCCTCTGATGGGCTCCCCTGGGACTGCGATGGAGAGCCCCTCCCTCTTTGAGGAAGTCTGTGCTATGAGGTGCAACAGGACACCTGGGGCCCGGTGACAGTGACTCACTATGTGCCCTCTGGGCAAGTTATTTCGTCTCCTTGGTTCCTTCCTCTTTTAGAACTGGAACAGACTCCTTGTAGCTATAAAGGTTTGCTGGAGATCACTGCAGAACTTCAGTGTGCGCATGCATATGTGTATGTGCATGCATGTGTGTGCATGTATGTGTGTGCATGTATGTGTGTGCATGTGTGTGCATGTATCTGTGTGTGTTAACCTTCCTGTTTTACGGGGTGCTAAAGCAGCAGGGAAGCCGTCCTTCCCTCCCCCCATCTCCACACGTGTGTGTCTCTCATTACTGTCAGGAGGCGTTAAGATGGCCCCATGGAGATGAGAACAAACCCCTTAATTAGGCACTGTTCCCACATCCTACAAGGGACCAGCCTGGGCCTGGCTGCTCTGGCATTGTGGGGAGCCTAGCCCATGGGGGCAAGAGGGGGCAGGAGGGCACAGGAGGGCACAGGAGGGCGCAGAAGGGGGAGGCTGCGGCCAGGGCATCTGAAGGACTCAGCAGGTTTACACTTCGCTGACCTGATGGATGAATGGGGCCCTGTCCACCCACAGGGGGCCTGGAATCTTCAATTACGGCAATTACATCAACAGGTCGGAAGGGCAGCAGTTTCCACTGAAGAGGTTCAGTACTTTAAAGAAAAATCCGAAAGCCACTGTTTTCCCTGCTTTCTTTTAAAGGGACTAGGCCGATCAAAGTCGACCCCATCTCCAGTCTAATTGGACCATAGGTAGAAAAGAAAGTCGTGGCTGGGTTTTGTGTGAAAGCTGGCTGGCACGCGCTCACCCACCTCTGGCTCCTGTCCCATTTAGTTTTGTGTTTAGAGACCCCGGCCGCACAATGCTTTGAACTCGTCACCTCTTAGAGGATAAGACATGGTGCCGCTGTCGCCTCTGAGTCTCCCAGCGTGCTGGGCAGTAGTGCAATCAAGAAGGGTGAATTCCTTGGAAAAGCCACTAACGTCTCTGTGAACATTTTTTTTCCCTCATCAGTAAAAGCAACTCACTGCTGTCTACCTGTCCAAAGGGCCTGGTTGCAACCACATACCTCCCACCTAACTGGGCATTTTCTTTTCCTCAGCCACCTGTTAAGTAGTTAAGACCAAGTAGGCTCTTACGCCAGCAACAAACGATTGTTGCCTGAGAATTTGCTAGAAATGTAGATCTTGGACCTCATTCCAGATAAACAGAAATCTGCATTTTATTTACCAAGTTTTCCAGGAAATTTGTGAACACATTAAGACCTAGGGAGTGATTTTTCTAGGCTGAAACTTGACACGATGGACAGAAGCGAGCAAGGGGCAGGGAGCCTGGAGCTCATTCGTTTCCATCAGAAAACGAGGATTTATTCTTTCCTCTGTGAGGCCCAGAAGGAGCAGTTTATCATTGCGAAGGTATTTCATCCGGTCACCGAGTAATGCAATCGGTGGACATGTGCTGAACAGCACTATCGGGGAGGTTTGGGGCTCTTGAAATATTTTCTCTGTTTAGGAACAATTTGAAGTACTCTAAAGGTCTAAAAGAGCTACCTTCCATAAAGCGTGGTAAGTTCCGTCAAATGTCTGTGCTTAAAATAGTGGGTGACAAAGGGCGAAGCGGCCGAGCAGAAGGGGTCGCCCATGTTAACGGGGCATTGTGCTTCCAGCATTTCTAGCTCATCGGCGTCTAGCATCCCTGGGGATTTATCCCTGCCCTTCTCCCCTATCATCACCTCCCTGTGTCCGCAGCAGCAGTGGGATGTGTGTGGCTGCCAGTCATGGGACAGGGGACCGAAATGGAGATGCCATGGAGGACCCAGAAAATGTCTCCCATCAGAGGTAGCTTACACTCTGGATCAGTGAAGAGTGTGGGGGCCATCTCTCCTGGAGAGCTAACGTGACATGGAGTGGTTGGTCACAGCTGGCGAGACAGGGAGTAGGGGCATCCATGTGGCTGCGTGAAGATGCAGAGTCACTTCCTGGTATGTGTGTCAGGACAACATGGCTAGAGATCCAGTACTGCAAAGCGTGAGTTTGACCAGAGGGCGAGCTCTCAGTGGCTTCCCCAGGCCACCAGAGTTTTTGGTCCCTTGTGGAACACCCTGTCATAGTAGAGGTAAGAACCGAGGGACCAGGGTTTCTTGGTAGGTGAGACCAGCAGTGCGCTGTATTCCCAGGTTCCTCCTGCTTGGCTCTCAGTGATTAAGCTAAAGGCAAGGACTTTGTTTTGCTTGTATTGGATAGCACCCTTGGGTGCTGAGTTAAAACTTAACCAAGCTTGCAAATAAGGGTTATCTGTGGGTCTCTGGCATGGCCACGGGGCAAAGGCTTTCTGAACCATTGCTCTCAGTGTGGACACTCACTCTATTTGGGAGCACAGCGCGGTGATACCCTGTCACTGGTCCTTGTCAGTGCAGAGCGGTATAGGTGGACAGTGTTTAGGGGACTCAGGGCATTGCTGCTCTAGGTGGATTGTTAGTGTGAATGAGACTAGCAATGTGGTACCCTAGACGGAGCGTGAGATTAGGAACCAGGCCTGACTGGCTCCCAATGTGAGTGTCTCATCAGACAGTGTTGCATTTGGGAAAGCACTTCATCGCCTGCACCCCACTTTCCCACCCCACTTGGGGTGGTCTGCCCTTGCCACATCATGAGGACTGAAGGAGAGTACAGTCCCACAGATGTTGGCTACCAAAGACTCTTTGTGTGACCCAGCCTCCCAGCAGCCTAGGGCTTGAGAATCAACTGCCTTCAGTTCATGAAGCCTTATCAACATCAGAGCTGATGTTGGAAGGCTCCACCCTGCAGAACCATGGCCACATATCTATCCTTAGAAACATGTGTGTGCACATGTGTGTGCATGCATATATATACATTTATATATATTCAATTACGAAGTGTTTATAGTGCTTACACACTCCAGTTTCAGGAGATCCAACCGCTTCTGGCATCTGAAGGCACCAAGCACACACACACACACACACACACACACACACACACACACACGGTGCACAGTCAGGCACACAGGCAAAAATACCCATACACATAAAATAAAACGAATAAATCTGCCGGGCGGTGGTGGCGCACGCCTTTAATCCCAGCACTTGGGAGGCAGAGGCAGGCGGATCTCTGTGAGTTCGAGACCAGCCTGGTCTACAAGAGCTAGTTCCAGGATAGGCTCCAAAACCACAGAGAAACCCTGTCTCGAAAAACCAAAAAAAAAAAAAAAAAAAAAAAACAAAAACCAAAAAAAAAAAAAAAAAACCAAATAAATCTCTTAGATTTACATAGCTGTTTTGAGAGGCCTGTATGTGGGATGTCGTGTTTTAGTCAGGATGGGTTAGGTAATGCTATGGCAACACTGGAGGCAACAGATACCCATATCTCACAGTGTTGCTCTTTAGTAAACAATCTGCAGCTGGTTGCGAGTCTGGCCTGTGCTCAGCACCTCAGCATGGTACACAGAAACCACTGTAGCCAGAGGAGAGAGGATGGAGAGACCTGCATCTGCGGGGAAATGATACTGATTGCCGTCTGTGCTCCACCAGACAGAGGATGTCAGGTTGCCACACCTAACTTCAAGCAGACAAGGAGTAGCAGACTCCTCTGGGCTCTTAGGAAATAAAATCAGGAAATACCATGAGCCTGGCAATGGCTACCACACTGGACCTGCAGTCCTTATGCCAAACCCCAGATGCATCTTCATCCTGAGCTTACACAGGAAGAAATGGAGGATTAGTGGGTCCTGCATATTCCCACGGCTTATAAAAGGGAGGTGTGGGATTTAAATTAGAAAGTCTGATAGCAAAGTGTTTGCTGTTTGCTGTCACCTGTGAGCCTTTGTCACACACATGACTGTATTTCATCATAAAAAAAAAATGCAGTCAGACTGGAGAGATGGCTCAGTGGTTAAGAACACTGGCTGCTCTTCCAGAGGACCCAGGTTCAATTCCCAGTACCCATATGGCAGCTCACAACTGTTTGTAGCTAGATTTCCAGGGGATCTGACACCCTCACACAGACAAGGCACTAGTAAACATAAAAGAAAATTAAATAAATTAAAAAAAAAATGAGGAACACTGCTAGTAAAGTAGTAGTGGACGGGCACTAGTAAACATAAAAGAAAATTAAATAAATTAAAAAAAATGAGGAACACTGCTAGTAAAGTAGTAGTGGACGGATGACAGACATGCTGTAGAGTGCGTGTGGAGGGACGTCACATCTGTGAAGGACAGCCCTGCTGGCAAAGGTGACTCTCAATTCTAGATCTTGACCAGGTCAGATTCAGACATTGAGAGATATTTATTCTATCGGTTGTTTTCCCCATCAGGGTGTTACACGTTCAAGGACCATCTCTGAAGTTTATTTACTCCACACACTTGGCTTACTGGAGGGATGGGGGCTCCCAGGGAAGTTGTTCTGAACTGGGTTTGACCAAGGAACTTTTCTGAAATGGGCCCTAGGGAGGGAGAAACCAGATACAGGGGCCAAGTAGGAACTGGGTTTGATTACCGAGTGCAGCCTCCCTCTCTTTCTCCCTTCCCTTCCTCCCTCCTTCCCTTCCTACCCTTTCCTTTCAGCGTTGCTCTCTGAGTGTGTGTGTGTGTGTGTGTGTGTGTGTGTGTGTGTGTGTGTGTAGGGGTGTGCTTGGGGGGAATAGGAAAAGTTTGGCTCCCTGAGGTCTCATAGGATAAGGCCCCAAGGTCCAGTGTTTGTCTAGAAACTCAAGAAGAAACCTCCAGGGTGAGGCAGTGACCCCATGGAGAAGTGTGCGTAACTGGAGGAAAAGAAAATAAACCTGCCACCCAGTGCACAGTCTGCAGGTCGTGGGGGAGTGCCAGCCTGCCGCTCAGGGCTGATGAGTCAGGAGCAGACTATTTCACCAGCATGCTGCAGCCTGGACGCTGCTGCCCCGAGCTGGCCCCTCGCACCTGGCCTTGCCCACAGCTGGGTTCCAGCCAGCCCCCTTCTTGTCCCCCTTCCTCTCAGGAGCCAGGTTTGGGAAGGCAGCTGAAACAGAAGACAGTGTTGGGGTGGGTTTTATTCTCCTCCTCTCCGAGATCCCCCAACTCTGACTCAGGGAGAATTTGAGGGTCAGAGATGGACTAGTACCTCAAGGGTGGTTTGGATACACTGAGGGGTAAGAGGAGCCGGGGGCCACCTTTGTACATACTCACTGTGACACTTTCAGAGTTCATCAGCTGCCAACAGGGCCTGACCCAAAAAAATCTCTGCTGGAGAAGCCATCCTGTGAGCCTTTCTGGGATTCCACTATTTAATTCGCCCTCACCTCTCCACACTGCTTCTCATCCATTACACTGGAAGATAATGGCACACCTCAGAAGGCTTCTAGACCGGCAGTTACCAAGCATGGTGGCTCATCGTACAGGAAGCTTTTAAAAACTTGTTCTCTCTGGGCAGTGGCAGCTCACATCTTTAATCCCAGCAAGCAGGAGGCAGAGGTAGACGGTTTTCTGAGTGTGAAGCCAGCCTGGTCTACAGTGAGAGTTCCAGAACATCCAGGGTTATACACAGAGAAACCCTGTCTCAAACAAAACAAACAAAATTAAAAAATAAACAAACAAAAAACCAAACCAAACCAAACAAACACGTTCTGTCTGAACTGAGTGACTGCAGAGCATGTGTTCGGCAGGGTGGCACATACGTGTAATCCCAGCCATGCAGGAGGTAGAGGCAGCTGGATACTGAGTTCAGGCTGGCCTATATTTCACAGGAGAAAGGAGAGAGAGAGAGAGAGAGAGAGAGAGAGAGAGAGAGAGAGAGAGAGAGAGAGAGAGAGAGAGAGAGAGAGAAACCTCAGGCTCAGCTCCAGAGTTCTGACTTCTCATCTTTTCATCCCTGGGCAAGGACTGATTTTGGGGGTCTCATGCCCTGTGGGCCATTCCATGGGAGGCCACAGTGGAGACCAAGTGTGTTAACGGCTTGTCTTTAAACGGTAACTAACTTTCCTTGCGTGAATTTATGGCTTGTATTAAGGGCTAGCTTTCCAAACCTGCTGGGAGGACCAGCACTGCCTCTCCTCACTACAGGTTGCCTGGATGCAGGCCTGCAAGGAGCCAGTTTCTGCACTGGCCCAGAGCCAATCTGTGCAGGGAAAGAAGCCCATCCCCACGTGGGGCCACAGTGTTCTTCTGGATGCTTCCTTTAATGTGGTTAAGTCAGAAATGTGGCCCCCAGGGCTTTAGTCTCTTTGGCTTTGAGGAGATACAGTCAGCCTCACCTCTGCCGCAGGCACACCAGGCCTGGCTAAAGGGGAGGATGCCTTCTGGGTGGACTGAGACCAGTCTGCAGGGTGCTTTCAGTTTCTTTTCTTTTTCTCTAGTTCTCTGCCTATCCCTCCCTTATAGGGTCTCATTATGTTGCTCTGACTGTCCTGGAACTCACTATGTAGACCAGGCTGGTCTCAAACTCACAGAGAACTGCCTACCCTTGCCTGCCTTCCAAGTGCTGGGATTGAAGGCATGCACCACTATGCCGGGCTTCATTTTCATTTATTCATTTCAAGTACTTCATGAAAAGATAGTAAGTACCAGCTTTGCTCCAGGTACCCAGGTCTTCGGTCCTGTAGGACCTGAAGGGCAGGGAGGGCAGAGGATGATGGGTGGACCTTCTGTACCCACTGACACACGGAATCCAGAGAGAAGCGTGGCTTTGGGGATCTGGGGCCCTTAGACTGTGTGTGTGCATGAGTGTGTATAACATGGAATGTGTGTACCCATGCAGCCCTCCATAACCCACCTCTGCTTCTGTGGATTCAACCATGGCTGAAAAATATTTGAAAAAAAATCTACACTGACTGTGTATACTTTCCTTTGTCATGATTATTCCAAAACAATACAGTATAACAATCATTTATATAATATTCGTGCTATATTAGGCATTGTAAGTAAGCTTGAGATGCTCTGGAGGACATGCTTAGCTTAGGTTTTATGCAAATATTGTTCCATTTAAATAATTCATATATTTCTTTTTTGAGACAGGAAATTGATGTCTGAGTTGGTCTTAAATGCCAGGGTTCAAACCTTTGCTTTGGGGATAGCAGGACTCCAGCCACCCACACTCACCAGGCTCCTGTGCCATTTTATATAAGGAACCGGAGCACTCGCTGGTCTTGGTACCCATCTCCCACAAACACGGAGAGAATGACATTTATGTAGAGAGTAAGAGAGACGACATAAAGCCTGTCTAGCAAATCAGGTAAAATGTTACCACAATGTCATAGGAGTCCGACATCTTTAGACAGTCTCTGTATTATTCTTTGCAACTTCAAATTTAGTTATTCCAATTATTTTCTATGTTTTATTGTTTTAAAGTTTATATCTAAGCCAGGGGGTGGTGGTGCATGCCTTTGATCCCAGCACTTGGAGGCAGAGGCAGGTAGATCTCTGTGAGTTCGAGGCCAGCCTGGTCTACAGAGTGAGTTCCAGAACAGCTCAGGCTACACAGAAAAGCCCCCATCGTGAAAAACAAAACAAACAAACAAACAAAAACAGGTAGAGGGTATGTAGCTTATTCAAGGACACGGAGCGCACTAGCGGCTGGGCTTTGGAGGCCCTGTCTAGGTGAACCTCACTTATCACATCCTCCAGTTTCTGGACCTGCCTGTTTTGACTCAACTGAAAGACTAGTTTTTGAGGGCAGTGTTCGCTGAACACGCAGTCTGTGTGCCTCAGTTTCTCATGCGTTCCGTCCTTGCACCATGACAGACAGAAGTGAGTCATTTTTCACTTGACGCCTGCTGCTCCTGCTGGATTGTAAGCTCCTCGAGGACCAACTTCTCATTTCTGACTGAATCCCGAGGGCACATAGAGACCAGAAAGACTGAGCGACGGGTGAGCCACAGGCGTACACAGGTGGACACACACATCTGCTCTTGCATGCAGGTGACACAGGGATCCCCGAGATGGGGTAGCGAGGGTGCAGGAGTGCCATCTTTCCAGAAATGAAAAAGGCCTGTCAGCCACTTGGTGTCATGTCTTCCTGCCCTGGGCCACTGCTGAGCTCCCTCCTTCCCATTGTGGATGAGCATCGACAACACAGACTGGACCTGCAGCTGCTCCTGGTGCACAGCTGTGGGGAATGGAGGCAAAGTGGGCATAGGAGCAAGGGGCAGGGCAGCTATGGCCAGAGTGTGCCCACTAACCAAGGAATTGTCATTTTGCGTTTTCAATACTTACCACATCCCATACTCGAGCAAAGCATGAAGGCGAAGGTGAGTGCGTATTATGAAATTTGCCAGTCTCCTGGCCCTCCCCATCTCTTTATTCATCTGGTTGTCAGGTTTTCAAGATGACTGTAATGGGAGGTGTGAGCTTGAACAACCAGACATGCGTATGATGCTTGGCCCCGGCTATGTTCACCTTTCCCACGAGAGTCTGCGCCAGTGTCCTCAGTTGGGTTCTGTTAGCTGCATAGTGCTTCCCAGTGTTGCTTGGGAAAATGCCCGTAGTGTCTAAACAGCCAGGCTCCAGCGTTTGGGGGGTCCTTTTGTTGTGGCAGGAACAAAGAGTATTGAGGCATATTGATGGGACATGAACGAATTGTCACTACTAACCACACTGCAGTTCCACACATATGGTTGGTCCCTTCAAGACTGAGTACAAAGGTAAAATGCAAACTAGACTTTGAAGATTTAATGTTAAAATGTAAACCATCTTATTTAATACTGTTTTTAAACATTTATTTCAAGTTAAATTATATTTTAAATATACCAGCTATATAAAATATGCAACAAATTGGGGGCTGGAGAAATGGCTCAGTAGTTAAGAGCACTGGCTGCTCTTCCAGAGGACCTGGGTTCAATTCCCAGCACCCTCATGGTGACTCACAACTGCCTGTGACTCCAGTCCTAAGGGCTCTGACACCTTCACACCAAGGCACGTGAAATAAAGTTAAATAAATTATTATTTTTTAAATGTGACAAATCAATTTCACCCATTTTTTTCTTGCTTTTGTAATATGTGGCATTTAGACCATTTGAAATTCTAGACGTGGTATGTGCACACACTTGTGTGCATGTATGCTTTTGTGTATGTATTCAACACACTTCCATTGAATTAAGTTTCCCTAGGGCCTGAGAACCAGGTGCAGCTGAGGGTGGGAAATGCTGGTGGGGCAGGAAGGAAAAGCAAAGGAATAAGAAGGACCACGAGCAACTGCATGGGGTCCTCCAGGCTGGTCTGGGAGCGCTGGGCTTCCACCTTCCTCATGGTGACGAGCTGGAAGTTCCCAGGATCAGCCTCCTCTCCTCCATGCCTCTAGTTCCCCTGTATGTAAGACCCTGAAGGGAGAAGAGGATGCCACCCCCAGGAGGGCAGGAGCACCCTTGCTTTGTCCCTGCTTGTTGCTGGCACCAAGTGGGTGCTCGTTGAGTAAATGCATAGAAATAGGAAGACAGAAATTCTCCATTCTTCTTTCTGGAGAAGAGTAGGCTTGTGGAAGTATCAGGGCTTGGAGGTTCCTGCTGACATCTTTGAAGATGCCTTTGTCTATAAATCCACGGCTCCTAACAGAGGCGTGATGCGTCCAGAGCCCATGGGTGCTAACAGCAGACCAAGGGCCACCTCCAGTTTCTTCACTACATTGAAAAAGAATCACCCAGAGGAATGACTGAGTGAAATTTCTGCTCACCTTTGGCAACATGACTACACTGAGCGCCTGGCCACGGCAGTTTTCTCCTTTCTGCCCTTTCTAGGACAGGTAATGGCTGGAGGAAGAATGGGCCCAGAAGGAACCCACTCATACCAAAGGCTCAGGTTGTCCAGTGCTCTGTGTGTGCTCAGGCGGGGCCCTGTCATCTCTCGGTCTCTTCTCTCTGGGCCTGAAGAATCTAGAGTCAACCCTGAGGGAGACTGGAGAAGCCTGCAGGCTAGGCTCAGCAGCCACAGCCCCTAAATCATTCATGCAGGGGTGGGACAGGCCAAGAGGCACGGAGGGGATTTTCATAGATTATATTGAAAGAATTACAATGGTGCAGGAAAGGAACCGGGTTCCCACAGGGTCCGGTCACTCCTGTGGGGACTGTGGGAGCTGGACCTGGCTGCCTCTTTCTCTCTGGACAGCGGCACACATAGCTTTTAATAATTCAGTAACTTTAATTGTCCTGGGAAAGCTGAGCTTGCCTTGGGGCACACGGCACTAACTCATACTGTTACCAAGAGAGATTAACGAATGAGAACTGAGAAATGATTCTCTTTTTCAGGGCTCCTCACTGTTAAGACTTATTATCCAAATTTTAGAAACTCATGTCTCTGCTTTGGGGGGCGGGGGGAAACCCAGGACTCAGAAACTAAGGCTTGTGAAATTAAACTCCATGCCTCTGCAAGGCAATTTTTAAAACATCAGACAGGAAAATGTTACCATTTATTGATTCTATTCTGGTGATGGAACACTCATTCAAGACAGAAGAATTAATAAATAATAATACATTAATAAAAATGCATTCCTTTTAATGTATCTGTTGCTTAGAAATGATCTCACTTTAGTGTTTGGGAGTAACTCTTCTCTCTGGTCCTTTGAAAAATGTTCTAAATCCTGTCATTTCAGACTATATAAACAGATACCAACAATGTGATTGGCACATGGATATGCAATAAATAATAGATGAACTAATGAGCACAGTAATGAAAGGAGGAAGGATCTTTAAAAAAAAAAAAAAGGATTGTCCTTCTACAAATATCCATGGTCGATATGAAGGGCAAGCCTGGAGGAGAGGTCTGGAGTCCGGAGGAAAGGAGCCTGGGCTGGGAACCGGCATCAGGATAGACTACAGGTGGCACAGTCAGGGAGGAAGGTTGGGGGAGCTTAAAAATTAGCAAGAGAGTGGGTCTGTGGGCATAACTAATAGTCACTATTGTTTGATTAACTCCCCTGGACTGTGGCTGTTTCCCGACCAAGCCCCAGTGACGGGTGGCGCTTCACTGGCCTTTTCTTCCAACTGCACCGCAAGTGTTTGTGTCCTAGACAATACAAATCGTTTCGTGTTGTAATTTCTGCAACACTGTCACAGGCTCTCTTCTCAGGGGTCAAGCAACACTGTCTGGATGCCTCTATGTGCTAGGTACCACGGCTCTAGGCCAGCGGTTCTCAACCTGTGGGTTGGGACCCCCTTGAGGGTTTGAATGACCCTTTCATAAAAGGCTGCCTAAGTCCATCCGAAAGCAGGGATATTTGCATTGCGATTCATAACAGTAGCAAAATTACAGTTGTGAATTATAAATTGCTACTTCAGTTGTGAAAATGCTTTTATGGTTAGAGGTCAGCACCACATGAGGAAATGTATTGAAGGGTCACAGCATGAGAAAGTTGAGAACCACAGACAGAGAGAGACCTTGGCTTTGAATCTGGAGTGTCCAATACTCCCTTTGTCCGAGCCTCAGTTTCCTTATCTATGAAATGGGAATGATAGAATATGGATGTGAACTCTTGGGGGGCAGAAGGACAACAGTAGAAGGTCCTGGTCAGCTTTTCCCAGGAACCCCATGTACGGGTCATCTTAAGGCGCTTCTTTCCCTCTGTCTCATCTGAAGCTTCAGTTCTACCTCAGTTCCCACTCAGTGCCCCTCAGATATGGCTCAGGCGGCCCCCTCTCTCGAATCTTAGAGTAGGAGCTGGGAAGCCTTTTGTCCTGTGATGTCACCTTGACTGTGGACAGAGGCCGGTGCCTGGGTGGCTGTCCCCTGGCTGTCAGTTACGGTTCTCAGAGAGGCTGGTGATAAACAAGGACACTGGCTGATTAAGCTGGAGGTAGGATTTCTCTCAGCGCCTGTATAGGTCATGAATATAGAAGACCACTTTCTTCTAGGTGTTCTGTGCCCCAGTGTCAGTTTGTGACTGAGGCTGTCACCTAAGGGAGAAATAGAGAAGGGCCTTCGAGGAGCCACAGAGGAGCTCGACCACATGGAGGTCCCACTGTGGAAAGCGATGCTGAGCATTGAGGTGCCTGGTGCCGGGGGTGGGGGTGGGGGGGAGCACCAGGGTGCGCGGCTGGCCAGACTCAGCAGTGGCGCATTAGAGTCATTCTGTGTAAGAGGAAATGGCTGACTGGGAACACTGGTCAGGGAGAGCAAGCAGACTCTGCAAGCAGCTGGTCCTCCCAGTTGTTACTATAACTGGAATTACTAATAATGACCACGGCCCTCCAACCCGTTCCTAGCATTAGCTATTGTGAAGAATGTGTGTGTTTCTTTTATCAAACCGGTGGCAACCCATGCAGAAGGTTGCTTCACTGTGATTCCTTAACTTCTAGACCTGCCATGAAGCCATCCCCTAACTAGAGCACAAAGGGTGTGCCAATTAGGGTTTTATTTTATTTAATCATTAAACTTTATTCCTTTAAAAATTTTTATTTTATTTGTATGGGTGTTTTGCCTGCATGCATGTCTGTGTGCCACATATGTGCAGGGCCGGTAGAGGCCAGAGAAAAGCTTAGGATCCCTTGGGACTGGAGTTACAGACAGTTGTGAGCTGCCATGTAGGTGCTGAGAACTGAACCCAGGTCCTATGGAAGAGCAGCCAGTGCTCTTAACCTCTGAGCCATCTCTCCAGCCCCCAGAAATGTGTAGCCCAGGAGGGCCTTGAACTCATATTATTCCCCTGCCTCCAACCCTTCAGCACGTCCTATTAGAGTGTGCTACTACACTGGTTTAATCTTTTTTTGTTTTGCTTGTTTGTTTGTTTGTTGCCTTAACAGAGAAGCCTGAAATGATCTGTTACTGGAATCTGGTGCCGCGGAGATTGCTATGGCAAGAACATTGAGACATAAAAGTTCTGTCCTTAGTCTTCTAATTAAATTAGTTGCTTGACCTGGGGCAAGTGCCACTGTCATTGGGGACCTCAGTTTCTGCCAATCAGGACCACGGAGCTCTATCTGGTGCCTAGCATTCCTCATAAGATGCCTGTCTCTCACCCGCTTAGGACTCCCCAAATTCCAGGTGCAGTAGGGCACCACAGAACGGGACTGTCCCAGCTGCAGGCCGTGGGTGGGGCAGCCAGGTTGGGTGATGGGGTAAGTCTCTCTCCTTGCATTTCTCTGTGATGCAACACTCAACTCAGGCAAGTCAGGCCTTGCTCTCCCCCGGATCTAGCGTGATTCAGGGCCTGTACCGTGGCTTCTCCTTGCAGATGCGCTGCAGACACCTTTCTTGGCAATGGTTTTAACAAGGGCTCTGGAAATGTCTCGTTACTCATCTGTTTTGCAAGGGTGGCAAGCGCTCAGAGAGAAGGAGGCAGCTAGCGTGGCTTCCTTCCTGAATTAATGACTTCAGCCTCACGAATGACTCATCAGGCCTATGCCCAGGAGGACTGGGTGGTGGAGGTGGGGCCTGGGGTGGCAGCCAGAGGGATGGTGTCAGGGGTCGGGTGGGTGTCCCCGTCCTCCACTGGATGCCTGTGGATCTTGACGCTCGGTAAGGGGGTCAGAACTGAGGGCATGTGTCCTAGCCAGATACCTAACCCCGCTGACTACTCGGGTGTCTCAAACTTCCCCTCTGGTCTTAGCGTCAGTCATGTCAGGGGAAGCTAAACAATGAGGAAAAAGTCCAAGGTGAGAGCTGAGTGCATGTTGTCCGATAGATTCGGCAGTGTACCTAAGAGGACCGTTTCCTAGTGACCTTTCTCTGAGAGAAGGCATCAAGGTGGTGTTTGGGATAAGAACTAGAGATGAAGGGCTTCTTTAAGGGATAGCTGTGAACTCTCTGGCTGGTGGTTTCATCCCTCTTCTCTCAGCTTATTGTAGACTTCAGGGCCAACTTCAGGGCCAACGGAGATGGGGCTGAATCAACCTGTTTCAGACTGGGGCCTGGGGCTTCATTCTGCTCCTTACATAAGGTGCCTCTTCAGGCCTGCAGCAGGCCCAGACCCCTGTTTTCCAGTGGGTGTTAGACAGCTATTTGCAAGGGCCAGAGGCCATGCCCATATTGTCACACCCCTGCAAGTTGCAAGTGGGCCTCAAAGGGCAGGCCTCCCCTGGCCTTTATCAGAGGAGCCCTAAACTGTGCTCCTTTAATTTGGGAGCTGGTGTTCCTAGTTCCTCTTCTCCTGGACTCAAGTTGAGTTCTCCCCACCCTCCTAGACCCTCTGGAGAAAATGATTGCTTTCCCACTAGGCTCCTTCCATAGTCTGTCAAGGATCTAGAAGCCACCATGTCACCTGGGTGCTTGATTGCTGACTAGATGGATGGTTGCTATCCTGGGCAAGCCTATCTGGAACTGCTCTTGCTCCATGTACCATCCCTGGACACAGCCTCACCTCCTTTGGAACAATGACAACAAATGTCACCAAGTCTGAACAGATGATGGCCCTCCGTCATCTTTCGGCAGGGGTATGTGCAGACATGGTCTTGTCAGAGAAAATCTTCAGTGATTGGGGGCAAGGCTACCTGCTCGGGCTTTCTCTAGGGCGGTCCCCACAGACTCACTTTATGTGTTCAGAGTGGACCAGAGAGACTCTCCCCAGGAGGGAAGTGGGCCTCTGCTAAACAGGAAGTGAAAATCAGAGGTTTGTAATATATGGAGGAGTTAAGGGCTTGAAATAAGGTGTCCTGAAGAAGGACCCCCATTTGAACTTTGGGTCTGGGCAGCTGCCTCTTCTGCTTCCTGCGCTGCGCCCCCCCATCCCCCACTTATGGCTGAGGGAGCAGAAGCCCGGCTCCTCTGTGCAGAGATAACGCCAATCTGAGTAACCGAACCAGCACGTGCATTTCCTGAGACAAGGGCGAAAGCCAATGCATTACACACTAAGGTCATCGATCTGGCTGACTGAGAGAGAGAGGGTTTTTTTTTTTTTCTTTTTCCGCTTTTTAATCTTTTCTGTTGTGTACTCTGTCCCCTCCTTCCCCTCCTTTGCTGTGCTTTTTAGCACCAAATGCCTGCAATCACAGGGCATGGGCAGTGTTTTTCTATTTAGAAATCCTTTTCCAGGCAACTACGTAAAAGATGTTTTCATACTCTGGGCTGAATGGGAGGCGAGGGATAAAAAAGGCTTAGCTCCCAAGTTGAATATTTTCCTGCAAACAGCCATGTGAATAGAAATGCCCGGCTTGTGGGGCTTGCTTGAGAGAATCGTGGCATCCTGCCTGCTGAGCTTGAAGGCCTGACAAGCTGGAGGAGGTGGGGGTAGGAGCCCCGATGGCTGAGCAAATGGCGTATGGGAAGGGCAAGAGTGCTGTGTG
The DNA here is from genome assembly GCF_950005125.1 of Chionomys nivalis. Taxonomy (NCBI): domain Eukaryota; kingdom Metazoa; phylum Chordata; class Mammalia; order Rodentia; family Cricetidae; genus Chionomys; species Chionomys nivalis. Next base: position 64,529,915 of record NC_080088.1, read on the forward strand.
CCAGAAGATGGGACAGCAAGGAGCACTTGCTGGGAGCACTCAGTAGGCTCTCCTAGAAGGGGCTCCTCAGACCCTAATTGTATGTAAAGATACAGACAAAGCCAGATGCCAGCCCACTGATACCCTAGGAACCGCTCTGCAGGAGAGGCCGAGCATTGTCACTTAGGCACTCTGAACCAGCTGGTGAGGTTCATCCCTGCCAACATAACACCCTGTACCAGTAGTGACTTAGAAAGGAATTGCGACTGTGCAGGGTACTCAGCCCAGCCCAACTCCCTTCCACCAAGGCACTGGGACGTGGGGGTGGGGAGCAGAGATGGTCAGGACTTCTGCAGAACCACCCAGCAACTGCAGGGTAAATTGCTGGGTCTTACTGGGGAAGCGAGGGTGAGAGCTGAGTCAGATCTGCTGTTCTTTATCTATGAGCGACAGAGACAGGGCAAAGCAGATGCGCTCATGAAAGGCAGCCTGGGCCAGATCCAGACCAAAAGAAGTGTGAATAACTGTCTTTCTAGAATGTGCTTCAAACATCCACACCAGGGGAGCATGTGACTAAAAATATCCCTTATGTCTGTAGTTTCAAGGAGAACCCCCTTACCCCAGCTCTTACTTGATCCTGTTTTCAGATACATTCTTGACTGCACAGTCACAAGCTTGACTTTTAGTACATAAGTTTTAAAGGTTGCATGGTGATAGCTATTGTTTATTTGCTTGTTTGGAGACAAGGTCTCGCACTGTAACTCTGGATGGCCAGGAACTCAGAGCAATCCTCCTGTCTCGGTTTTCCAGTGCTTTAATTACACCTGTGAATCAAAACACCCAGCTCCTTCTTTTCTAGTCATCAATGCCCCCCAGGGTCGGGGCTTGGCATACAGACGGGGCTAATAGGGGCTCAGAAAGCTGAACTGGCCTGCTCTAGCCCTCCTTCCTAGGTAATGAAAGAGCTGGTTCTGGAGTGCAGCTCAACGACCTGCAAAGTTGGGGCTCTTTCGACAGTTTCCAGGACGACCTGGGACTGTATTAGACTTTGCCCCAACAAGACGCACTGCCATGCCAGGAGTGGGAAGGATTCCAGGGAAGAAGGCTCCATTCCTGTCTCCAAAGTCAGTATAGGTGGTCGTGCCCCACTTTATATGTTAGTGATGAGCCCTCGCTTGGTCCCAGAAGGTGGGACAGTGCCTAAGGCGGGCAGAACAGTGGCACTGAACACTCTCAACACTCTCGCATCTTTTGTTTTATTTTGAGACAGGGCCTAAGTAGTCCTGGATGTTCTAGAACTTGCTCTGTAGACCAGGCTGGCCTCCAACCCATAAAGACCCGCCTGCCTCTGTCTGTTGAGTGCTAAGATTAAAGGCGTGTGCCGCCATGCCTGGCACATGCTCATATCTTTGTCCTGGAACCCGTGACTATGCTATCATGGGCAAAGGGAACTAAGGACTGTGGATGCAGCTAAGAGTGCTAGTGAGATGGCCCAAGATAGGGACGTTAGCCTGGACTTCCTGGATGACCCTGGGCCATCCAAGAATCCTTGTAATAAAAGGGGGAGTGGGGTTAGAGTCAGAGACACACTGTGTGAGAAAGACTTGAATGACCACATTGGTTTGGAAGACAGAGGTGGGAGCAACTAACCAAATACTGCAGGAGAAGCTGGGGGAGGCAGCAAAAGATTCCCTCTTGGAACCTCTAGAATGAAAACACTTCCTGGCCAACACCTTGAGTTGGCCCAGCCATGTTGGATTCCTGGCTCCAGTATATGTGTGTATGTATGTATGTATATGCACACATGCACACATATGTACCATATACACATATACTTATATATGTGTATATATGCAATGTATATATGTATTTACGGTATATACACCTTTTTTTTTGTCTTTTTTTCAAGACAGGGTTTCTCTGTAGCTTTAAAGCCTGTACTGGAACTCTTGTAGACCAGGCTGACCTTGAACTCACAGAGATCCTCCAGCCTCTGCCTCCAGAGTGCCGAGATTAAAGGCGTGCACCACCACCGCCCTGCTCAGTATATATACTTATATACTATACACACACATATCGTGATGTTGTTTTAAGCCACTAATTTGTAGTGATTTGTCATGGAAGTGATAGGAAATAAACACAGGGTTAGTACCAGCAGGCTCCCAGCAGGTGTAACCTATGCCCTGGATCCCAGAGATAGAAACCCAGTAGCAGGGTCCATGCTTCCAAGCTTCCCTCCTCCAGCGCCCCCTCCCTGTAGCCAGGAGGCAGTTCAGCTGCTGTCAACTCACAGCAGCAGCTCACCTTGGGTTGACAGCACACACACCTCTCAGCCTGTGCTCCGTGAAAGCAACACCAGTCACACACATCCTCAGCATGACCACCAGAAGACAGAGGCCTGTAGGTTAGCTTCCCTCCTCATTTACGGGGTGGACACCTCGAGGGTATGTTTCTCAGAGTTCTTTAGAGGTTGCCAAGGAGTAGGCCTTGCTTTCTCCTGAGGTAGCTGCCTCAGTAATGGCTCCTCGTATGAATCTCCTATGTTCCGCTCTCAAACTACTCCACTCCCGATCCTTGGGGTTGCCCCAGAACAAACATCTGTATGTGAGCCTTTGTATATACAGAGGAAACTGCTAAAACCACATGCCTCAGCATAGCAGCGGCCCATGTCATATCGTACTTGCTCAGAAGGGTACCCCCTGCCCAGTCCCCCAGAGCTGAAAGGAACTCCTGTGGGGGCTGTGGTGTTAGTGCCCTGAGACTTCCAGACAGTGTGGCATGAACACACCTCTGTCCTCAGATGCTGGCAGAGGCTCAGAGGACACTGGTGGTTTAGTTTGGAGATGGCTGATAAAGTCTACAGGGATGCTTTTGAGGCCCTTGACTCCTGGCTGTTCAGTTGCTTGGGTCCCGTGACTCTGGTGAGCCTCCTTCCGAGAGTAGCCAATGGTCCGATCAACAGATGTTCTTCTGATGAACTTAATAGCATCATTAGCAGCCTGGCTACAAAACGGGTGATTTGAGAGCTGCTGTGAAGTGGGGGAGCCTCCAGGGCAGCTGTTCCCAGGACTGAGCATGCTTTTGCAGTGGGTCCTTCCTGTCCCCCACCCCCACACTGGCCTCTCCAATTCTGAGGCTTTCTCACCAGCCAGAACCAGAACAGATGGAAACAGACCTCGTGGGCATCTCCAGCTGATGTGGATTTCACAGCGGGCGGAAGAGTGAGAGGAGCAGACAGCATAGCCCCTTCCCACGGCCACTTGGGAGGTCACACTGTCCAGCTGTCCACCCTCACTCCTGTGAAAGGAGTAGGACTTGAGACTTTGGGGTCCAGTGGTGTTGGGGGAGGCAGGAAATGAAGAATCTAAATGCACACACTTCTCCAGGGCATTGCAGATTGAAACCTGAGTTCCAAGGAGCCATGGAGGTTGGAGGAAGCAGGGAGCTAGCCTTAGTACTTTGTCCAGAACAGCCCTTAGTTCAAGCCTTACTGTTCAGCGCACTGTGTACAAGGCTGGACTCCCCACTAGTTGCATGATGGTAACTCTCCAGCCCCCATTCTCTGCTCACTAGCTTCTGCCCTTTTCTCTTGCCCATACCTCCATCGTCCTTCCTAGATGCCCAGACACCCCAATTCTCTCAGACACTGTCCACAGCTGGCTTGCCGGTGACCTCTCCTTCCCCTGAAGTCTCCTGTCTCTGTTGTCCAAACGGAATGGATCACATTATGTCTGGGACAGTTTCTTCTGTACTTGGCCACGTCTTTTCATTGTGCAGGTCCTTCTTAGACCAGGGATGACATTGTCTTGGCTTCATAGTTGCCGTGGACATGTATGGTTCTGTTTTGTTCCTTTCATGTATGTACAAAAGCCAACATCAAATGTTCTTTCTGAAGATTGACATGAGCTCAGTCTATTGTAACAAAGTACTCATAGGCCAGTGGCTCAAATCACATCTATTTCTCATGATTCTGGAGGCTGGGGGGCCCAAGTTCAAGGTAACAACCTGTATTGCCCCTGGTAAGGCAGAAAGCCATTTTCTCACTGTGTCCTGATATGACAGAGAAGGGGACTCTAGCTGCTTCCTCTTCTGAAAGGGCACCGCTTACATCACGGGGGATCCCCTTCATCACCTCATCTGCACCCAGTTAAGCCTCCACACAGAACACTAGGATCAGGCTTCAGCCTAGAGGGGAGCAGAAATGTCCAGTTGCTAAAAGCCTCTAACTTGTGACTGCACTAACCTCCAAATTCACCTGCTAGCCTGCTAAAGAACACTCCTGCAATGTATTCTGTGTGACAGGCAGTGGCTGGGGAATGGGGAGAGGTCAGGAAAGAGTAACCCAGGCCCTGTCAGTTGCTGCCGCCGCATATCAGCAGTACCAAGATGGATTTATTCAGGAGAGGATCGTGCTACTTCAGTTGCCCCTGGGTGAAGGCCTGTCACTCCAGGCAAGCTTCAAATACAGTCTTGGCGGGGTCACCAGGTGAGAACCAAGAAACCACTTCGGCTTTCCAGCTGGGCTGGATATAATCTTATTCAGATTTGTATTGAATTTTGGTTGTTTGAGACGATCTCAAGTATTCCATCCTGGCCTCTAACTCACTGTGTAGCTGAGGATGGCCTTGAACTTCTAATCCTTCTGTTCTGCCTCCCCAGAGCTGGGATTGCAGGTGTGTGCTGTACAGTACAGAGCTGGGGAACAAACCCGGGGCTCCCGCTGTGCATGCAAGGCTTCACCCCAGCCAGTCTTCTTCAGATCTTCGAAATCCCCAGTGTGTAAAGCCCTAAGCCTCTACTGGGTGGTGGTGCTGGGTATAGACGGGGCTTGTGATGACCAGCACAGTCGCTCCTGGACACATACAGTCATTAACATTCGTTTAAATTAAATAAAATGTAATGAAATTAACCAACCCAGTTCTGTCCTCACATCAGCCAAGTTTGTGAGGCTCAGCAGTCATGGGGCCATCCCCAGGCTGTGGTTACTTGTTCCTTTTAGCTCTCAAACTGCCTTGAGAGCAAATGAGAGGGGCCTAAGTACAAGAGGAGAAACATCAGCCATGGCATCCAAATTCTAATCTCTGCTGTTCCTGGGAGGCCCGTACTTCCCCAGAACGGTCACGCCGGTCTGGAGGGACTGTGAAAAAGCCTGCGTCTGAGGCCTCCTTGGGTCATCCACAGCAGCTGTCCAGTGAATTACAGGGAATCTCAGGGGCAGTCCACACACACAGGTCTCCATGCCAAGGGCCAGAGTTTGCAGACGGAGGAGGAAGCCCTCACGGACACCATCCTTCTCTTCCCTCAGATCTTCCTGTCCTATGCACACACAGTCGTGGACCTGGAGAGAGGAGAGATCCAGGTTCTTGTTGTCTGTGTAAAGTCTGCCAAGAACTTAATGAAGTGACTAGGCCAAGTCCGTTTCAATAAAAATCTTTTTATGCTGCTGGGCAGTGGTGGGGCACACCTCTAATCCCAGCACTCAGGAGGCAGAGGCAGGAGGATCTCTGTGAGTTTGAGGCCAGCTTGGTCTACAGAGCAAGTTCCAGGACAGCCAGGGCTACACCGAGAAACCCTGTCTTGAAAAATCAAACGACAAACAAACCAACAAAAATCTTTTTATGCAGCCATGGTCAACTGTGTCGGCTGACAGGCTTCTCTTTCAGGCTCTATCTTTAAGTTTGGACCAATCCTCTAAGGCCTTTCTATGGTAGGTGGACTTGGAGCTGAGGGACACAGAGATGATAAGCTGTGAGGAGCTGGTGCTTCTTAAAGAGCAAGAGTGGAAGGCTTTTTAGGTCCACAGTGGAGTCGCTGCTCGCATCAGTCTGCCATGCAGAGTGTGGTCAATGCTGGAAGTGGGGCCTCACGGAAGTGTCAATGGAGAAACACACAGCCTTGTTGGGCACTTTACCAAGAACCTTCAGAATACCCCTCTGTCCAGTAGGCTGGCACAAGGGTGTTCTTCCCTCAGGCTTCCCACGGATTTGAGTGTCCTTGGCAACTGTCACTTCATAGGCATGTGGGGATTCCCACTTCTGCCCTCCTAGCCTCATATATTCCTGTTCCCTGGGTGGAGTCCGCAGAGAGAACCGTATCTTGTGCCTGAGTGAATACCAGTCATTAAAAAAGGCCCTGAAGAGGTTGGTCTAGACTCTCTTATATGGGGAAACTGAGGCCCGAATAACGGAAGTATTCTCCTTTGAGCCCCCATGAAGAAAAGCAGGGACTCAGCTTATCCCGAAAACCCTGGTATCTGCATTCTTGTTCTTCTAGCATTGGAAGGAAAGAGGGAGGGGGTTCCTGCTGCCTGCTGCACATTCTCTGAGATGATCTGTCAAGGGAGGGAAGGAAAAAAAAAAAACCCAACCGCGAACAAGCCATCCATTCTTGTCTGTGCCATTTTCCCACGTCAGGAGCAGACTGCACTGAGAAATTTAGGTTTCCCCCTTTCATGTCTCCTTGCCTAACACTGTGCACAAAATGCCTTTCTTCTCCCCACTTTCCTTTGCTGGGATCCTGACCAAAGCTACAGAAAAAGAATCTTTTAAAGATATATATATATATCGATACACATTCCGCTCTCGACAGCGCCCGGGAACTGTAGTGCCTCTTAATTACTCAGGAAGTGACAGGGTCAAGAGGTGTCTGCAAGCTGCCTTGTGGTTCTGGCCATTGATTCTCAACACTGGCGCTGCTGGAGAGCAGAGCCACAGCCCGTGGGGTTTTGTCCACTGTTTGAGTTTCTCCCTTTCTTTCTTCCCCACTCACTCTTTTTTTTTCTTAATTTGAAAAGAAACTTCTGCCATTTTGGGGTGTTGATTGTAAATTTATAAAGGCGAGAGATCTTTGAGGTCGGCTGAGCTGCCATAATTGCCACCTGGGCACCAGGAGAGCAGGCCACGGTTTTTCAGAGGGTCATCTCTGGTGCATCCACCCCCACCCCCCCACACTTTCCGGTCTTTCAGAGAGCCATCTCTGGTGCTTCCCCCCTCCCCCGTCACCTCTCTTCACTTTCTTCCCATTATCTTTGGGTTTTCCAAGGAAAAAATGACAATAAAACAATGAGCCAGGTGGTGGCTGCACACACCTTTAATCCCAGCACTTGAGAGACAGAGGTAGGCAGATCTCTGTGAGTTCGAGGCCAGCCTGGTCTGCAAATCGAGCTCCAGGACAGCCAGGGCTACACAGAGAAACCCTATCTTGAAAAACAAAAGACAACAAAGCAAAAAGAATACCCACAGAGTCACTGGGTGTCCTTATGGTGCACGCTTAAGCCGCGTTCTTTCACAATTCAAGGCAGAGGCAGCAGTAGTTTATCGGAGAGAGCTGAAGTTTGTAACTACGGCCATCCATCAGTTATAATCCAAAACAGGACTAAAGGCATTTCTGGAAACTGTGGATCCAAGTCTGAGAAACTCCTGGAATAAGTGCTGTTAAATCATATTTTGACTTAAAGGAGCTGGGAGTCAGGGTGTCCCAAAACTCAGTGGTACCCAGAGTGCGTCTGATGACCTGGTTCTTTGGTTCTTTAGTGAGAACTACAGAGAATGTGTACTTTCACAGCACATGGACATGGCTAATTCTCTGTGTGGTTGTAGAGGAGCTTTTCAGGATGCTGCCAAGTCCTAGCATGCGTTAGTAAGTCCTGCTAAGAAAGGAAGTCCGAGCCAACAGCGTGAAGGGAGGCCTCCAGTTCTCCGCTTTCCAGATGTGTCTTGTGTGCAGATGCTCAGGATCTGTCCAACGCTCTCGGTGGGGGTGGGGGGGTGGGGGCCAGGGGGAGAGGAACATTTCCTTCTTTTTACATATGAGACCATGAGTAATGCAACGGTTTCACTAAAAAGAAGACTCAAGACTCATTCTAAGGCTGGAGAGATAGCTCAGTGGTGGTTCAGAGCACTGGCTGCTCTGGCAGGGGACCTGGGTTCCCAAGCCCGACAAGGATGCTCACAACCATCTGTACCTCCAATACACCTGGACCACTGAAGGCACCGGGTATGTATGCGGTCCACAGACATACAGAGATGTAGAACACTCACACACATAAACGACATGAAAAGATAGGAAATATTAGTTCTGAGAAGCAGGTGAAAGTGAGTGGTCGATGGTGCTCCAGAGGGTCGGAGGGCAGGAAGGCAGCCATCTTTACTATGGAGGCTTGAAGTAGAGGGAAGTCAAGAGGTTGGGGGTCCTGAAAAGACAAGACAATGAACAGCACATTTTGTTATGGGAAAGCACGTGGAAATAGGTGGAAATAAATGGAAGCCCCATGGGTCACATGAAGTTTTACCAGGGTTTCCTGTTGGTCTCCAGAGTTCTACAAGAAGCTTTATAAAGACAGAAAGTCAGGAAGACTTACTAAGTAAGGGGAGAGTAGACGGGTGTGGAAGGAGACAAAAAGCCCGCCTGCATTCCTGAGCCTGGCCTTGCTTCCTTGTCCTCTCTTTTAGAATCACGTTGACGGCAGGTGGAGGTCCTGGCAGGGGCCCAGGTCAAATGGCCTTCCTTCTTGGGCTGTGGGGTGTAGAGGATGCACTGACAGACTCCAGAGGCTTGGCTGTGAACTAGGCCTAGCTCCTCACTAGTGTGTGACATTCAGGGCTGCTCAGAGACCGTCACTGAAGAGTTAGCGTAAGGACTCAGTGTAGTGGGAGTATGAACGAGAAAACAGCCAAAGCCTGACATCTTCCCCTGGCCTACGCGTTCACAGCTTCGCACTCCATCCTGAAAACAGATCCCACCCCAAGGAGCACTGCTCCTATTCTATAAAGGCGAAGCTTGAACTCCAGTTCCTCGAACTCAGCACATCAGCTGATGTTGACAGGGTCACTTTTTGTGTTTGGACAGCTAGTAGAATTCTGAAAGACGGGGATTCCTCACTGACCTGGGCTGTGAAGTAATGGCCCTATCTCCCTGGGTATGTTTCAAAGTGCATTTCCATAGGAGAGGGACAGAAGCTTGTGAATGGGGGGGTGGGGGGTGGGAGTGGGAGGGAAACGTGAAGGAGTGAGAGACCTACCTAAGAGTCATTTTACAAGTATGAAAAAAAGGATTCCTCAAAAAATGGGGGCAGGAGGAGAAGAAAGACGAACTAGGCTGAGGGAAGAGCCGTCCAGCTGGCCCCGCTGCCTTCTTCCGGATGCTCAGTCTGGAAGGGACCCGCTCTGCCCTGTGGCCAGCGGAACTAGTAACCACAGAAAGCGGGAGAGCAAATAATGCTTTGTTGGTTTTTCTAAAAGAAAATAAGAGAAAGCTAGTTTACTCCCAGGAGCCCCTGCTGTGAGGCAGCTGCCTCATGGCCCCCATGTTGGTCTGTGACCCCCTGCTTCTAAGGGCTTGCCACTTGTGATGAATTAGAAACAAAAGTCTAACTTTATGCCATAAAAGGCTCTGATCACAAGGGTTCTACATTGACCGATAGGTTTGTTTTTTGTTTTTTTTTTTTCCTCCCTCCAGTGTCAGAAATTGGGCCCTGGGCCAGGCCAGTGTGTTACAGTCCAATCTGAACAACACATAGTAGGTCCACATAGTTCTGTTATTACAGAAAGTTCTTTTCAGTCAATCCTATCTCCCCACCCCGCTACCCCAGCAGTCATGGTCTGAATGCTATCATGATTGGTTAGTTTTCACCATCTGAAATGACATATAAACAGAACCACGCAGGGTATTCTGCTCAAGTCCGCATTACTCCACAGTCTGATGTTTTACAGATGTGGCCGTATTGAAGACTGTCTCAATAGCTCTTTCCTTTTATCTCGGAGTAGTATTCCATCGTGTGACTAGTGCAGCTCAATTCTACTCTTTTGCATTGAAGTATGGGCTGTGAGGAACAGAGCTGCTCATTCAGGTAGGGTGTTTTCATGGACATATATTAAAACATACCCAAGAACAGTGCTGCTAAATCATGTCATCGATGCATGGCAGACTGACAGGGACCAGCTAGCAAGGGTCAGTTGTGCCGATCCCATCCCAATCTCTGCTTTCAGAGAATGCTGCCAATATGTCCAGGGACGCTTCCGAAAGTGACTTTTAGGTTGTGCCTTTGTCTTGGTCTACTTCATGCTCTGTAACAAAAGACCACAGACTGGGACATTTATAATGAACGTGAATTTATCGGCTCGTGTTCTGGGGTCTGGAGAGGCCAAGACGAAGGGACCTGCATCTGGTGGATGCTTTACTATGTCATCTTGTAGAGGAGAGATGAAGGAGAAACAGAAGACATCTGTGTGCATGCACGCACACACACACACACACACACACACGTTACAAGCAGACTGGACGACTGTGCTCAGTTCCATCTCATTCCCAAGCTAGCTGCAGCAGCTGGTCCACTCTTTCCTCATGGCCCGACGCCTCATTAGGCCACACCTCCCAACAGTGCTTTATTGGGCATAAAGTTTCCAGACATGCTTTTGGAGACTCACAGAAGGCACAGCTGCCGTGAGCGGTTCTCCAGATGGATACCATAAAGGCCATTCCAGGATGGTGCCTTAGATGAAACAGGAAACAGGAGCCATACATTAACAAATAATAATAGTGTCACAAAAGGTAAACATGTCTGTTCATACACACCCCATCAAGTATGTAAATAGGCGCCGAGTGGTGGTGGTGCATGACTTTAATCCCAGCACTTGGGAGGCAGAGGCAGGTGGATCTCTGTGAGTCTGTGAGCCTGGTCTACAGAGTGAGTTCCAGGACAGCCAGGATTGTTAACACAGAGAAACTCCATCTCGAAAACAAAAACAAAATGTAAACAGGCAAACAAAGACCTGGAAAAAAATATTCACACACAATACACCTGTCAGAGGACTCATACACAAAACACACCGGGACTCTTGTCCTGTCACTCAGGGGTACACGGAAAAAGCCAAGTTTTTAAATGGCCCTTACAATAGAAGATGTGCAAATGGCTATGGTGTCACCACATCCAGTCAGTCACTAGAGAATGCAAGTCAGAGCACAATGGCAAAAAGATAAATAAATAAATAAATTCAGGATTCCAGATGCTGGAGAGGAGGGGGAGCAATGGGGCTTCAACTTCACTAACAGTGATCTGAGATGGAGCAGACACTTGGAGAGGCTGCATTTTCTGCAAAAGTTGAACAAGCTGGGCCACCGTGGTACACACCTTGAATCCCTTTTAGGAGGCAGGAGGCAGGCAGATCTCTCTGAGTTTGAAGCCAGCCTGGTCTACATAGTGAGTTCCAGGATAGCCCTGCTATGTAGGGAGACCCTGCCTCGAAAACCATTTTTTAAAAAGTCGAACACAGTTACTAGGTGGCATATATTACGAGTTTAGTCATGGATGGTTCGGAAGGAGAGCATGCCTTATCAGCAGGATTGACGGCTTCCTGGTGTAAATTCTCTTTTGAGAGTTTGAAGATGCCAACCCAACATCACCGGAAGCAGAGATGAGACAGGATCAGTGCAACCGGCATTTGCTAGCTGGTCCCTGTCTACCTCAGTCCCCCAGGCGTCTGTGACATGACCTAGCAACCCTACCCCCTGGGTATTTCTTTATTTATTTTTTAAAGAGAAACAGAAATATATATCCATGAAAGCTCTCTACTTGAACGAGCAGCTTTGCTCCTTAAATGCAAGGCAATTTAAGCTTTGCATTTAAGCAAGCTGCACTAGCCCTACACTAGAATACTACTATTCAGGGATGACACCGAATGATCTAGTGAGACATGCAGCAATGTGGCCACATCTTTAAAATATCAACCTGTGTGGAATAAGGCAGATTGGAGCAGGGTGTCCTGTGTGGCTCTGTTTACCTGCCGTTGCAGATGAATGGAAACTAACCAATCGATGGCAATGGGAGCATGACTGCTAGGGCAGGACCTCCCGACAGCACCTTGGTCCGTGCATCCCTTATCCCACTAGAACAGAACTATTCCCTTAGGAGACTTTCCAATGGCTTGATTGAAAGCCCCAGCTGGAGATGGTGGAATTTCCGAATACCCTTGCTCCTCCGCTCTCAGCGCCCACTGTCGTCATCAGCACCCTGCCATGTCCTCCTGTGACGGTGGATGTTGACTGAGTGAACTAACTAGGGTGTATCCAGTTGATTATGGATCGCCAGAGGGGACATCTGGGTCCTCGGGTCCCATTAGCATAACTGAGAATGTACTATAAGTGGAATCAGAGGCCGAAAGAGAGTTGGAAAAGTCCTATCAGGTTCTTCGAAAATCTGAGCCAGTGAAGACCCACTTCCACTTCACGTTTTGCTTAGCCCTGGTCACGAGGCAAGTCTGCATGGGGCCTTACAAGTGCGCGCTACAGGGAGGGGAGCGGGAAAGTCTGTGTGTGAAATAATCTGAACTGCGTCTACACCCTGAGATGAAGTTGACGGGTCACTCACCCAAGATTGTGACCTTCCCCGGATGATTTTACCTACGTTTCTTTCAGTATAAACCAGATGTGGAATGTGGTGGCACGCCCATGTACGTTTCAGGGCCAGCCTGGACTACACAGCAGGACTCCGTGTTAAGGGGGGGGGGGGGAGGTAAAACCTTGGGACTGTGGGACCTTAAAGTTTGAGTGAAGCTGCGAGCTTGTGTGGTCTCGGGATAGATAGGTGCTGTTCAGGGTGCAGACGGATGCAGCAACAGCTGCAGAAGTCATGAAGAGTTCACACACACCCAGGGGAAGCCAGGTTTGGAGTGCTCAGCCTTCCCAAGGGACAACACCCACCAGTCACAGCCCTCCCTCTTTTGCGTGTGGGTGTGTGGGTGTGCATTCACTTCCACAGGCTTCCAGCCGTTTCTTCTGTCTGTACAACTGTTGCCAGAAGGAGCTGCGATCTAGATTTTGGAGTTGGTCAATAAATGCATGTGGGAGCCGGTCCTGGTCACAGCGGTCAGACTCAGACGGGAGAGTCTTGGTGGAGGGACAGTGATGGTAAACCTTCCCCTACTCCTCTAATCTCCCTGGCCATTCTTGTCTGAATCTATAGCCAGGAGTGGCACCTCCCCAAAGAGCAACTTCTCCGGAATCTAGCTTTCTGCTTTGTAACCAGGAGCATCGTCACAAGTTGGAGGCCACAGTGCTTTCAGCCTAGTTTGTATTACAGAGTGAGACCCCATCTCAAAATAAATAAACCAACAAATAATAAAAATAAAAAAAGGAACTCACAGGGAACACGGTGGCCGACGATAGGTATGTGGCACGCGTGAGTTGGTTCCCCAGTGGTGGTGCATTCATTTATCAACTCACTGGGCATCCTTCGGAGCCTCAGCTGCGACATGCCTAGCCAGCCAAGGGTTAAACGGCGTCCCCTCCGCCCCCGCCCGACTGGGCAAGGAGGGAAGGCGACGCGCCGGGTGCCAAAGTCGGAACCTGCTCTCGGCAGCTCCCCGCGCTGCCTTGACTCACCGCCAGGCCTGGCGCGGCTGCCGGCTGTGGAATGTGTGAGCGCCATGTGTCACCGCCCCAGACTGTGGGAAAACGCTGCTCCGCTCACCTCCCAGCAGCTGGCCCGCGCCCGCCCGCCCGGGAGCCGGGAAACAGGAGCCGCCCGCCCGGGAGGCCGCCCGGGGCCACTTCCGAGCGCGCGCCGCCTCTCCGCCCACACGCCGGCCCTGCCTGCGACCCGGGGCCGCGGCGCCACCCGCAGCGAGCCGCCCAGCGCGCCCTTCCCCTGCCCCTGCTGGCCCGCTGTGTCCTCCTGCTTCACCAAGCCGGCCTTAGCCACAGAGAGGCCCTGTTCTGATCGCTCCCAGGCGGTGACCTCTTTGGGTGAAGGGCCAGGGAACAGAGGGCTAGGCAGGGCACTGGCCTCACTGAGGTTGTGTGACGGCTCAAGTCTGGTCCCCGCCAGCTCTGAGCAGGAGGTTCCACTCTGCCTGCCCCTTCCCTGGGAGCTAGACAAGAACCTTGCACCTTCGTGCGGGGTCAACCTCTCCTCCAGCCCTCGGGTGAGAGTCACATGTATCTAGAAGTTACCCAGGCCAAGGTCTCCTCTGCCTAGCCATGCAGGGAGATGTAGGCAAAGTCACGCTCTGGGTGGCAGCCATCCAGGACTGGAGACAGCTCAGTGCACCTTGTGCCAAGCCCAGTTCTCCTGGCCTAGGCCAGGTGCCTCTTCAGGGCAGTCAAGGCTCCTAGTGGTGTTCACCTTCCAAGGCAATTGAGACCCCAGGAGATGGAAATGGGGGCAAACTTCAGGTCCTGGGATCCAGCTGCTTAGCCTAGCACCAGCCTCCTGCTGTCTTTCTGAGGGGTGGAGATGGGACGCATCACTCATGAGACTCGGGTCCTTGTGGGTGGGGTCTCTGTTGCATCCAGTTCTCTTCCAGCGCTCTTTTCTGTTTCTTTTCCCCCCTGCTTATCCTTCACTATAGGTGCTGAGGTCTCTCCTCTGTGGGTCTTTCCAGCGTCTCTCCCGAAGCCCCCTTCACTTGATCCCTGTAGCTGTTTATGACGTCACTCACGGTCTGTTCATCCTTTCTCCTGCAACTTCTCACCCACGGAAGTGTTACTCTTCTATGTATCCCCCTCCGACATCACGCGATTCTGCTAATGCTTATGACAACCGTGCTGCCGGCTGAGTGCACGGGCACATAACTGCTTGTCAATACCATTTATCATGGGTTCAGAACCTCATTGCCCGGACGTGTGTGACTGTGGGCAGCCTGACCTTGCAGTCTCAAATCTACCTGTAAAACATAAATTTGAGTAGAGTGTGGTGCCATATGCCCATGATGCCAGCACTTAGGAAGCACAGGCAGAAGGATCACAAGTTTGAGGCCAGTATTTATTTTATATTGCGATCTATTGAGGAAGAGAGGGAGGAGAAGGAAAAAAAAAGAGAGAAGAAAAAGACATCCAGCTGACATTTGGGTGCTGCCTTAGTCCTCATATTTGCCACAAGCTCTGAGTAATGAGACTCCAGTTAGCACTGGGTGCATACATGGTAGTGGTTCCCTAAGAGTGTATCACTCTAGTGACTCCTTAGCCATCTTACTTTGTATAAGTACACTCTATGAAGTCCCCATAATGATAACATCAGCGACATATCCCTGTCATTAATCCATACATAACTGCTGAGGTACCATAGTCTGGCGGCAGACACGATTGAGGCATAGTTCTGGGTGCTGAAGTCAAAGAACAAGACACGAGTCACTTGTTTGTGAATTCTCTATTCTCAGCTAGTAGGCAGCTACTTTCTCTCTGTCCTGTCCGTGGCAGAGAGATCTATCATGCCTCTTTTTGCAAAGACACCAGTCCTTTTAGGTTGGGATGTCATCCTTGTGGCCTCAAATGATTTCTACAAAGACCTGTTTCCAATACGAATACATTGAGGGTTAGAGTTTGGCTTATGTTGGAGGAGACAATTCAGCCCACAACAGTAGACATAGGTGGGCTCCAAGGAGTGAGTGCCTGGCTGGCCTGCCTGGTGGCAGAAATAGGAGCATAAACAGAAGCTAGAACTAGCAAGCATCAGGGAGCAAGCCTGGCTTGTTTTAGTATTATGCTGGGCGGGAAGTCGATTCAAGCAACTTGGGGTGCAGCAAATTCTGGCGAACTTTGGATGCTGGGTTTGTAAGCGTGACATTGAGGGGCAGAGGGTGAAAGAAAAAATGCTTTCAATGGTGTGGCCATAGTGAATCTGTGAAAATGCTTCCATGGGCACGAGATACAGGGAGTCCAATTCCATTTCACAGATGGGAAAACCAAGGCTGGGTAAAGTCAGGTGATCTGCCAGGGGTTACCTCCTAGCAGGTTTGTAGGGCACTTGTCTGACTCCAGGGTAGATGATGTTTCTGCTGGGCCCAGCCCAAACCTAAGTACTAAGTAGGAATGAGCTTCAGTCTACATGCTAGACTGTGGCCAGTGGGGGACAGAGAGTGAGAGCAGAGACAGATGTCACTTGGAGCTTCTAACAGTGATCCTGGTGAGACACCCATCTCCTACATGGGAGATGGCTGGGGCAAGGTCACCCCGTGTGAAACTGGCTAGTGGACCCAGACTTCTGAGAATAGAGAGGGTGCTGAATGGGAAGTCAGGGTATTTTTACATCTATCTGGGTATTTTGAATGCTGTGTCTCTGACTGGAGGGTTTTCAATAGTTCAATAGTAATGACTCAGATTTGACCGAACCAGGAACTGGAAGCCATATGAAGCTATGGACAGACAGACTGGAAGATACAAACTATCTGGGAGCAGTGGTTCTTCCGAGAAGTTGAAATCAACGTCTAGGGAAGTAAGTTCCTAGATGAAGAAACCAAGGTCCAAAAAGAACAGAAACTTCACACAGTAAGAGACAGTCACTTGACTTCTGGCTTCACTATCTGTGCTCTGTCCACCCCGTGATGCTGAGACCCAATCAGAAAGCCAATGTGAGAGCTATATTTTCCAAGTCCCTGGTCTCACAGCTGTGAGAGTCCTGGTGGGAAGGAGAAAGGAGACTGTTTTAGATTGGGACCACCCCAGAAACTCCACGCCCTTCAGCGAGCACCACTATTTCGGGGTGGGGGTGCTGCCTACACCCTGACCAGGGGCAACATTTAGCCATTTAATACTTCTTTCCACCCTGCAGGCCCGAGGTCTGTTTTCTAGTTGGAGTACATGCCACAGACAAGTGAGAGGCATTTAAAAAGACCCAACAGCTGGAGAGTGATTGCGATAGAGAGGATGTTCTTTTTTAGGGAAGCCTTAGGAGGGGAAAGGGCAGGAGAGGGCAGGGAAACAACAGCAGCTCAGAGCTAAAAGCCAAAGCCCTGGGTACCAGATGTAGGGTCCCAGGAGTGGGCCTTCCTGCCCCCAAGCCTCTTTCCACAATGCTTCTCCTGCCTCTGTCTACTGAACACTTCCCTCCTCCTCCCCCTTCATCCTCCTGCTTTCCCTCCTTCCCCTCTGCCCTCCCTTTCTCTTCCCCTCCTTCCCCCTCCTCTCTCTTCCTCCTCCATCCTCCTCTGAGAGAACTGCTGGTCTTTGTGGCATGGGTACCATTCGTCCACTAGCTGGGTGATTGCACTGAACCAACTTCTGTTCAATGGGCCGTGAGTTGATGGGTTACGGTAAAATTACAGGGGGTCAGATGTAAAAGTATCCCAGAAATTGTATTATATTCTGTTAGAATTAGGGTCAATTTCTTGTTGAAACTGTTGGAATAAAATCTCTGGCTTAGGATCATTTCCCCAGAGAGGTGTAACAGCAGAAATTTGGAGTTTGTATGTCTGAAGTTAGGTGTTTGGCTTATTTAAAATGGTACCATTGAGTCAGGCGGTGGTGAAGCTTTTAATCCCAGCACTCTAGAGGCAGAGGCAAGTGGATATCTATGAATTTGAGGCCAGCCTGGTTTGCAGAGAGAGCAAGTTTCAGGACAGCCATGGCTACACAGAGAAACAAAACAAAATGGTGCCATTACCTTGCTAGTTAAAATACAGAGAGATGAAAGAAAAAGTGTCTACTGAATGTTTGGTTTTGAAACTCAAGACCACGACTTGAGCAGCAACTTTAGAAATCAAACATTCTAACAATACTGTCGAACTATACCTTTGATACTTAAATACTAAGGAATGATGGTAGACACATATCAAAAGTCTTTGTTCTAAGGCCAGGCATGGTGACACAAGTCTTTAATTCCAGCACTCAGGAGGCAGAGGCAGGCTAATTATTGAGTTCAAGGTCAGCCTGGTCTACAGAGTGAGCTCTAGGAAACAAAGGCTACGCAGGGAAACCCTGTCTCAAAAGAGAAAAAAAGGAAAAGTCTTTATTTTAACTAAATCATTACATTTCCGTAAGAGTAGAAAGCTTTGTCTAGTGAAAACACTGAAGTCAGGTCTGGAGAGATGGATAAATGGTTAAGAGCACTGACTGCTCTTCCAGAGGACCCGAGTTCAATTCCCAGCACCCACATGGCAGCTTACAACTGTTTCTAACTCCAGTTCCAGAGGATCTGACACCTTCACACCAGTGCTTATAAAATAAAATTAAATAATTTCAAAGCCCTGCAGCTGCTAGCATCCTCAGCACCACACAAACCAGGTGTGGTAGTGCACACTTGGAGCTCCAGCTCTCGGGAGACAAAGGCAGCCTGGTCTGCATATGGAATTCCAAGCCATTCAAGGCTGCATAGTGAGACCTTAGGTCCGGGGGAAGAAGTTGGTGAGATAGCTCAGCAGGTAGAGGCATTTGCCACCAAGTTTGATGACCTGATTTCTATTCCTGTAATTCACCCAACATGAGGGTAGAGAGAACTGACTTTCAAAAATGTCTTCTGAACCTTCACAAGTGTGCTGTAGCAGGCACATGCTCCCACATACGAACAACTAAAAATGCAGGGGACGGAGAGCTGTCTTGAAGACACCCCAGTTCATTCCCAGCACTCATGATGGCTGGTTCCAGCTCCAAGATGATCCGACGTCTCTGTCCCCCACATACATTTGCACACACACATACACACACAGACTTAAAGAAGAAAATTTAAATACATGCAAGCTTTAGAATGAAAAAAACAAACAAACAAATGTAACCTCAAATAGTCTCACATTTGAGTGGAGGTATTTCAAGCAGAGTTGACTGATATTGAATTAAGTTTTGACCATAGTGCATTCAGAACTTCTATTGTTGCCAAGATTTTTTGCAATCCCCACATACATGGATATGTCCCGTGGGTTTAAGAGGCTGGGATTCAGCTGGACAGCGGTGGTTGGTGCACCCCTTTAACCCCAGCACTCAGGAGGCAGAGGTAGGCAGATCTCTGTGAGGTGGCAGACAGCCTGGTCTACAGAGTGAGTTCCAGGACAGCTAGCGCTACATAGAGAAACTCTGACGGGGGGGTGAGGGGGGGAACACCATAAAAGAGGAAGGAAGAGGAAAAGGGGAGGAGAAGAAGAAACGGCAACAGCAGTAGCAGCTGGGATTCAGAACACTGAGGTTTGCAGAGGTGAGCAGGGTACAGCTTTGGGGCTCTCAGCACAGACAGAAAAGCAGCATGCAGCTTATTAGCCACTACTGGTTCTTTCTCATCTGCAAACCAGGAGTTAAAAACAAGTTCGTCCCAGCCTGGTGTCGGTGGCTCATGCCATTAGTCTGAGCACTGGGGAGGCTTCGGTAGACAGATGTCTAAGAGTTCAAGGCCAGCCAGGGCTCCATAATGAGACCCTGTCTCCAAGCCAAATAAATAAAAATAAAATGATGAATAAATAAGTCCCATGATGCTGGATGTGGTGGTCTGTGCTTTCAATCCTAGTTTTGGGGAATCTGAGGCAGGAGAATGGCAAGCCTGGCCTACCCTGTGAAACTGTCTCAACCAACAGAACCCTTGTTATGGTTACAAATGAGACAATAGGGAGACACAGTGGAAATTAAGTGACAATTTTAATTAGCAATTGCATTTTTAAAAAAATCATGGGTTTTATACAAAATTATCTGCAGAGAAGATAAAAAGATGTTTTGAGTCTTGGGGCTTTGAGGCATGGGACATGGCCGTCCTGCAAAGGCTGTTTTTAGCCTCCTCTGATTGAAAACACACATAGCCCCCAACTGGAGCACTTCTTCTGAAGGAATGAATGGATTTCCAATCTGGGTTTTCTTGTTTGTCATGGAAAATGTGCAATCCAAGGAAAACACAGGTGGTGGAAGTGTTGTGCTCGGCCTCTATTTTTATCGTGTGCAGCGGGCTCCAGCGTAAGCCCAAATATATTAATTAACAGAAAATGAAGATTGACTTGCAAGGGTAAATGGCTCCGGGTTTCCTGCTCAGATGATGCTTGTTCTCTTCTGACCTTCCCATTGAAGCAGAACTTAGTGACTGAATTCCAAGGCCACAGCAAGTGGCTGGTGTTTACAAAGAAGCAGTTCTTTGAATTTAGGGCCTCGCTTTTCCTTCAGGCTGTAGTCTGTCTGTCTGTCTTTCCAGATCCTTTGCAGAGCAGAGCCACCTCCCAGGAGGCTGGCTCTTTGCGACAGGAAGAGGACCCTGGTGGGGCTGCAGGTGGGGTAGTTTTACAGGCTTGCTTCTTCCTGACCTCTAAGCAGCTGTGCCACCTGCCCAGCCTGGCAGTGGGAGAAATGAGCACTCAACAAAAACAGCTCTATCATGCCCAAGTCCTGTGGGATTTAAAGCCCAGGGCGGGTGGGGAGCCAGATCATGTGCATAGCTGCTGGAGAGCAGCACTGGAAGCGACCGTGGCCCTAGACTGGACTTAGCACATCTACCAGTGAGGCTAAGGAGTGGGTCGCCTCCTGGGCTGTGTGCTGGACATTGCCCTCCCCCCCCCCCCGCCGCCACTCCTCATTCCCTTTTCTGTTGATGTTCTGTAACAGACCAGGACTGAGGCTATATATTCAGGCCTTTACAAGGGAAGCTCTTTCCTGTATTCATGCTTCTTCCACCAAAATGACTTCCCCCAGGCCTCAGCTGCCTCTGTCTACCAGAGGAACTGTTATGCTCAGTCAGACTTGGGTCAATACTGATTCTTGGGGTGGGTGGGGATAGCTCACATACGAGTAGAGATTTCCGAGTGCTGGGTCAATGCTTCACATAGTTCTCAGCCCTTGAATAGAGCTACACGTCCACCCCACAGCAGTCCTGTCAAGTAGAATTCTTATTTTCCAGGATGACACCGTAAACGGTAGGTCTGGCTGGGGTGTGAGGTTGGGCTAGCACCTGTGCTCTGGCCAGGTGACACCAGGTAGAAGTTACACTGAAGACTCCCTCTCCCAGTGCAGGGACCTGGAGCAGGTGCAGAAGAGAGAAGGGGAAAGCTGGAGTCAGACCTGGTAAGCCGGAACCATCTTACCTGCTTGGCTTTGGTTGTAAAGAACCGAAGCTACAAGCTAGTCTGTTCAGCCTCCCTTGGTAACTAGGTCCGTCTGGTTTTCAGGAAGGGCTCCCAGTAACTGATGAAGGCACAGGACAGGCAGCAACAGATGAGGGCTGTTGTCAACCAATCGCTGTGGGATGGGGTCTGGAAAGAGATGGGCGTGAGGGGAGTACTACCTGGCCCCCCAAAGGACTCTTGACCCGAGACTGGATGCAGGGGCTGGGTTTCATCCATGCCAGGCCATTGGAGGCCCTTCACTCTGCCGCCCTGAGGCCTCAGGCTGGCAGGACACTTTACTGATGGACAAGGTAGCCTGGACTGTCAAGGAGCCAGTGTTGTGCCCCTGTATAGGACATCCCTTCCTGGTGTGTGTGTGTGTGGGGGGGGGGGCAAGCATGCACTTATTCACTGGGAGAGCAAGATGCCACTACCACACAGCCAGTTTCACCATACAGCTGGCTGTCTCTCTTGGAATATTACAACTATTGGATTCTACTGCCCATGTCCTACCAGCTCCCACGGTGTTGTTTGCTAATGGAAAGTGCCTCACACATTTGCCTCCGTGTGGGCAGGAAGTGTCTCCTAGACCTCCCATGTACCCAGATGCACACAAACCAGAGGGAAAGGAAGAGAGGCCAGCGCTGTCTTGGGGGCTGCACTCTGATTGTCAACCTGACTTGGAGGGATGGAACCCTCTGAGCTCTTCCTGGCTCTACTATTACTTTTATGTGACATGGATCATGTCACTTCCTTTTCTGTGATATCATAAGAAAAAATGGCAATCGTTCTAATAATCACCTTCAAGATGGTTTTAAGCATTCAAATGAGTTAATAAATGTAAGACGGCCGGCGCAGGGCTAAATGCTCCATGTCTGCCGGCCTCTGCTACCTGCTATTACGGCGAAGGGTGCTGTTCCTCCAGACACTCATTGTCCTCACAGGGAAGACTGGCCAGCCTAGCTGTTTTATGGGATTGCTGTGGGAACTAAACTGTGCTAATTATTTTCATCAAGCACGCAATAAATGACCATTCGCTCTCTGTTGCTTTAGCCCAGTTTTGCTCCCGGGGGATGACTTTATTTCTAAAGAGGAGAGCTTCGGAATCCTGGGCCCCACCGGCTAGGTTGACAGACACTTTGCTTAACCCCAGCCGGTGTCCCTTTTCCCACCTGTAAAGCGGCAGGATAATAACCATCCCTAGGAATCTCGGGGATGATTACGAGGGAAACGTATACAATAATACACAAAGCACGTTGGGCCCCTCTGAAGAGAGACGCCTATAAATGGAAGGTGGTACTATAAGGTGGAGTAATCAGGGGTGAGCGCCCCCCCCTTATTTAATTAGGAGAAAACTAGTAATTAGGAAGCATGGCCTTGTTAAAGCTGTGGCCTGGGAAATAGTTCTCTTGGCACCTAATCAGAACTGTGACACGGCACATGGTTTGGCCAAATGTGGCAGCAGGGGACCTTGCCCCAGGCTCAGAGAAAGATCCCTATACGAAGAGGAATTTGCCATCTGGGGCACAGGTCTGGAGGTGGCTGATGCGGAGCTAGCGCCAGGAAACCATCTTGTTCTGGTCCACAGGGAAGCTCTCCACTTGGGTCGGCAGAGACTGCTGGGCCACGTCAGCCTTCACGCTGGGCCCTCCAAGTCACTGGGATCTGCAGGTTGTAGCTACCCAAAGTCCTAGAACCAAGCTTCTTCACAGGGTCCTCAGCCCTCTGGGTGACAGCAGGCCTAGTCCCTGGGACACGGAGCCCTCCTGGAGGTGGTCATCAGGTAGTGGATGCTGGGGCCTCAGCTTGCCTTTGTTACACGCTGGCCTCTTTCTGGACTGCTTCCTTCCTTCCTCCTGGGCCAATCAGCCCCTTTTGGAGGCTGCAAAGCTCCCCAGGCTTCCCAACTCTAGCACTAACTTCCCTTCTCAGCTCTGGGTTTGCTACAGGGTGGAATTTGCTTTGGCTTCTCCCCTTTACTTCCCTCCCCTCCTCTCCCCTTCTCTTTCCTCCCATCCCTTCCCCTCCCTTTCCTCTCCTCTCCTGGAAGGCTAGGCTGCAAAGGAAGCTGACACTTTCCCATCCCAGCAGCCAGCTTGACTACCCCCCGTTTTGTTTTTATTTGTTTGTTTTGGAGACAGGGATTCTCTTTTTTTGCCCTGGCTATACTAGAACCCACTCTGTAGACCAGGCTGGCCTCAGACTCACAGAGATTTGCCTGCCTCTGCCTCTCAAGTGCTGGGATTAAAGGTGTGCACCACTACCTCCTGGCAGCCTGATTACCTTTGAAGCTGGCAAACCAGCAGGATCTTCCTGCTGACTAACAAGTAGAGGGGGGCAGTTGTTTTTTCTCCAAGTATGAATTATTTTAAATATCATAACAGATACTCACGTAACACTGGACGTCTTATCACAGTTCCATGTTTTCAAAGTCAATGAACTCTAGACACAGCTGAGACCCCTTTGTACCCACTGAGCTCACGTCCCTTTATCCCCCTGGGGTCTCCTCTTTCCTTCGTCACCTGGACAAAGTCCTCTTACCTGCATGTGTGCGTGAGACTTTGAGGACCGGCAAACTCTGGGATTCTTTATGCATGTGCTCCTCTCTCCTCCAGCATCCTTCCGGAACTCTAGACCCAGTCTTCCTGTGGTGGCCTTTCTCCTCTGTGCTGCCATCTCCTCACACTTGGGCCATTTGTTCTCCTTCAGCAGCCACCGCGGGTCTTAAATCAGTCAGACTATGTGAGCCTGTTGTTCAAATTCCACCAATGGCCTCTGATTTAGGTCACAATAAGATTTAAGTCCTTGAGGCCTGCTGGCCTCTCCAAGCCGTTCAGTCCTCTTTGCTTTCTGTCTCCACTCCAAGACACTGTTCTGCCTCCGTCCCTTTGAATAACCTTTCTCACTTTTCCTCAGACTCCCAGACAAGGCCTCAGGCTGCTCCCTGGATAGCCATACCCTTTTTCTAGATGCTTCTGCTCAGTTCTCCGCCAGTATCTCACAGCTCCCTAAGGCCCTCCTGGCACATGCTATTGAAAATATGACCTGTACTCCAGTCCCTCTTTCTGCCACCTAGGTCTTACTTGTTCTTTTTCCGCAGTACTTACTCTCTACCAAGTTGTACACTTTACTTATTTATTGCATTTATTATCAATCAACTATTTCTTCTGGTTATAATGGAAGCTCTCTGAGAATAGGAGTTTTTGTAAAATTTGTGCTCTTAAGTTCCCCTCAATGATGCCTACCCAGCACATAGGTGTGCTAAATTATTTACTGAATGATTAAACAAGTAAGTGGATTATGAACTGAAGCCACTCTTTTCCTTCCCTTTGTCCCTCCCTCCATCCCTCCTTCCCGCTGTGTTGGGGATTGCATGTAGGGTCTCACACATGCTAGCAAGTGCTGTACCACTAAGATAAATCCTCAGTCCCTTTTCACAATGTTTATTTTGGGTCAGGATCTTGCTAAATTGTTCATACCAAACTTTAATTCTCCCTGTAGCCCATGTAAGCCTTTGTGATCTTCCTGCCTCAGCCTCCTGAGTAACTGGGATTGCAGGTACTTACACACTCAGGGCTGGCTGAACCTAAGCATTTTTTTTTGTTAAAGTTCTGGAGCTTTCACTAGATTTTCCAAGGTGTCTGTAATTAAAAAAAAAAAAAATGGAGCCAAAAGAAAGAGGGTAAGGAACGTTGACTTAATTACCCATCAGAAGTTGGGTGTGGACCCTCTGCTTGCTGAACTGTCTGCCTAACAAAGGTCGTGCAGGGTTTTCTTCCTTCCCCAATTTATGACTCTGGAGCTCTGTCCTGGCAGTTTCTGGTCTTCCTCTCTCAGGCTGGCAGCACTTCTTGCTTGAGCTTAGCTGGCTACACTGTGCAGGGAACTGAGGAGACATTGACCAGGACGTAGGCAGGAGCTCTGGCAGCAGCCTGGCTCCAGAGAAGCCATAATTTCCCTTTTTCTTCTGTGGAGACTGTCTGGGAGCAGAGGCTGATGTGGCCACAGCCCCTGTACATCTTTAGGGAGCCAGGCAAGATGCCCAGCCAACAGGAGCTGTTTCCGGCCTCACAGACACTGTGCAGAGACAAGGAGTAAATCCAGGAAATCTCGTAGGTCCCCCCCCCCCCCCCCCCCGCCCCGCCAGGTTCCCCCTCCCCGCACCGCGGGAGAGCTGACACTGGCCCGTGATGAGAGCCCGCCTAGATGAGCAGGGCAGCCTGGAAGGCAGGGAGACACCAAAGGCCATCTGGAGGCGATAGCTGGAGTGGATTAGAGGTGAGTCAGCCAACTCATGGGGCAGTTAAAAGACAAGTGGCTAATTGTGGGTGCAGCTGACGGGTCACACAGAGAAAATGAGGAACAAGTGGTTAATTGGGCCCACAAGCCCAGGACCCCGCCTATAATTAGCAAATTGCAGGGCTTTGATATTTGCTTTGGTAACAATGTGTGTAGCGAATTGCAGGGAGGAAAACTGCACCCCCAGTCTGGGAAGTGACCTTAGGTCTAGACTCCCTGCATCATCCCCTCTTACACTGTTGTAGGCAACACCACACACACACACACACACACACACACACACACGAAAACCCCCTGGCCATAAGGTGAGACTTGTGCCGTGATGCTTTCTGTGTCAAGCCTTGCTTAAATTTTTGCCAGCTTGGACCTGGAGCAGGAGGCTTGGTTTCCTGGTGCACACACCCTCACAGTGCACTCCCAGAATTACTGCACTCCCAGAAGCCTTGACCCCTAAGGAGCAGAGAGGCCCTCTGGCTACAGATATCGCCAAGGAGTGGCCCTGGGTAAGTTCCATAGTGAGAAAGGCAAAGTACAAGAGAGTTCACTTAAATTTCATCCGTGAATCTGGCTGGCATAGGTTTCAGTCTGCATCTGCCTCTGCGGGCTTCTCGGATGTGCTTCCCCATGTGCGGGCCAGCAGCACAGGAAAGTTGCATGGGGGGTGTTGTGGCTAAGTTCTATACATTTTTACACATATATAGGACAGATCAGCACTAGCAAAGAAAAGAGGACTATATGAAGCGTCAGGAGAGCTAGGTTTAAATCTGGACTCTCTACTGACTGGCTTTGCCCCAGTTATCCAGATGTTTATATCTCGCCCCTGTCATCTGTAGGTCTGTTTCTACTGGCTGATTTTTCTCTTAGTCACAGGTCAGCATTTTCCTGCTCCTTCATATGTCTACCGCTCTTTAGTGTGAAGAAGTTGGACTTTGACGTCTTCCCTTAAAGAGGGTTAAGCTTCATTTTCATCCGCAGATAATTCACACAGGAATCGACTGATCTCCTTGAGTCTTGTCTAGAAAGGTCTAGAGTAGCTTTCATGGCAGGGGAGCTTCACATCTTATTCTCTAGACTACTCTGGTCTCTCCACTGGGCCTCTCCCAAGGCCTCTCACTGTTGACTGAAGGGCACAATCATCCCCCCACCCTGTGAGAGCTCGGGGTTGTTGAGCTCACTCTCCACCCCACCACACACATGCTTTCCCTGCTTATTTCTTCTGCCTACTAATCTCAGTCTGGCAACACCTCTTCTGAGTGTCCAAAAACATAGTCATGCTGTCAAGATGGGAAGTCAAACTCTTCCCAAGTTAATAAAGTGCCAGTTGCCTTATCTGAAGAAGCAGAACATGAATGATCTTCCTAAAAAATCAGCCCTGCTCACTGAAGCATGTCATAGGTGTAATGCCACCTATAATGATGCATAGAACAAGCCATGGGTCAGAGAGAGAGGTTTGTTAAAAACTAGATCCATTTTTCTTTCTTTTCCTTTGATTTGACACCAGTGATGTAGATGCATTAAACATTTTTTCAAGCAATTGTTGACTTTTAAGGCTGCAAAGGATTTATCCCAGAAAGATAAACTTGGGTTGCTCCAAAGCAAAGCGGTACACACCTTCAATCCCAGCACTCAGGAGGCAGAGGCAGGTGAATCTCTGTGAGTTGCAGCCCTCCAGGACAGCCAGGGCTACACAGAGAAACCCTGTCTCAACACCAGCAATGACAAAACCCAAATCTATGGGGTTTTCCAAATCCTTCATTTCACAGATGAACAGGCAGAGGCTTGAGGGAAAGAGGTGATTTTTACCACTACCTCATAATGCACTTGGGAGAGAATGAAGCTAGAACCAAAATATCTTAACTCCCAGCCCGTGGAGCATCCATGCATTCAGATTACATTTACTGGACACCCACTGGGTTTGCAGCACTGAAGTAATTGCCAAATTATCTCGGTTTTCGGAAATGTTTAAAAAAAAGAATTAATTTTGGAACATTAGAGTAAGTTCAATAAATCAGTATGTAATTTTGGATTTCTTTCAAGTAGATGAGCCCAATTAGTATTAATTGGAATCACCCCCCTGCTCAACACAGGAGTGTGAAATAGACCCCATGGAATACTTCATTATAGTGCTTCAGACATATGAACACGTCCAGTAATTATTGTGCTTCTGTCAGACATGGCCAGAGGAAAGCTAAGGATTCACTCTGCATGCACTCTTTTTGGGGACCCACTGCAAAGCAGACAATAAAACCCTGAGCAAATTGTTCAGTATGTCCATTTCGATGACCTACAGTGTCCTTTGATGCTGGGAAGATCTTGACGTCGGAGCTCTAGGGCAGAGCTGTCCTAGGGTCCTACATGGGCAAGCATGGAAACAGTGCTGGGTGGGAGCTGAGTGTGGAGGATGTGGAAGAGCAGTCTAAGCCGAAGGGGCCACATAGTACAGGTGATGAACAGGGGTATGAGCAACATGGAATGTGTGATCTGACCCAAGTACAAGCACTAACCTAGTACAACCTTCTCCCTGGGTCCCCAGAGCATTGATGGTGACAGTGGGCATTATTGGATCCACAACACTATGTCCCTGAAGTTTGGGAGACTTTGCATTGAAAGTTAAAAATTAACATTAGAGATTATAAATGCAAGTATAAATGATAGAGATGAAAACAGAGAGGCAGGACTGAGCAGAATGTGGATGGCATATATATATATATATATATATATATATATATATATATATATATATATATTTCCCCTAATTGCTGTTGAACCAAAGACAGATCATTCCAAAATTATCATGTAGAGTTCTTCTCCTGCCCCAGAACTCAGAGCTTTGCAGGCTCTGGTTTGTGAAACCGTGGCGGAAGGGCAGAGTGGAAGATGAGATGGGCAATGCTGGCTGGGAGATCACCACTTGCCTTGAACTGGAGGATGGTGACAGTCTGTAGACTGCGAGTAAGCATGCTTGATTCCTCTGCTACAGGGTGAGATTGGACCACGGCATATAAAGACCTCACAGCTTTAATCCCAGGACTCGAGAGGCACAGAGGCAGGGTGGATCTCTGTGAATTCGAGGCCAGCCTGGTCTATGAAGTAAGTCCCAGGATAGCCAGGGTTACACAGAGAGACCTGGTCTCAAACAACCAAAAACCAGACAAGGAAACAAACTGAAGAATGGGCATGGCAGGAAGGGAGGAGCCACATGGAACCCATATGCAGCCGCATCACTCAGGTTTCTAGCCATTGTGGCCACTGAAGAATCCCCTCAGATACTGAGCAGAAGCAGAATGGAACCTGGGGAGGAATCTGGCCTTTCCTTGGGGTGGGGGTGGGGAGTGAATAAATCTGCTCCTTGGATTTTCTAAGAACCAATGAGTTAGATTTCGTGAAAGGGCCTAGGGCAGTCACTCCTGGTAAACATTCACTTTATTTATACTATTTGTCAATTCCATGCAAGTCTAGAGGGCTGTGAATAGTCCAATAGCTAAGCAAGTAGGCAATACTGGAATAAAGAGAACATGGAAGTTCCAGAAACATCAGGATCCTCTTCTCCTTCTTTTCTTTTTTCTTTTTTTTTTTATTCTTTTTTAATTAAAATTTCCAACTGCTCCCCGTTTCCCATTTCCCTCCCCTCCTCCCACACATTGCCCCCTCCCCCCACTCCCCTCCCCCATCCCCACTCCTCTTCTCCTCCCCCCAGTCCATTCCCCCTCCCTCTCGATACTGAAGAGCAGTCCAAATTCCCTGCCCTACAGGAAGACCAAGGTCCTCCCACTTCCATCCAGGCCCAGGAAGGTGAGCATCCAAACAGGCTAAGCTCCCACAAAGCCAGTTCATGTATTAGGATCGAAACCTAGTGCCCTTGTCCTTGGCTTCTCATCAGCCTTCAATGTCCGCCATGTTCAGAGAGTCCAGTTTCAACCCATGCTTATTCAGTCCCAGTCCAGCTGGCCTTGAAGAGCTCCCAATAGATCAGTTCCACTGTCACAGTGGGTGGGTGCACGCCTCGTGGTCCTGATTTCCTTGCTCATGTTCTCCCTCCTTCTGCTCCTCATTTGGACCTTAAGAGCTCAGACCGTTGCTCCAATTTGGGTCTCTGTCTCTCTCTCGATCTATCGCCAGTTGAAAGTTCCTGTGCCATTCTCCTTGGCCTCTCATCAGCTCTCATTGTCCACCACATTCCGAGAGTCCGGATTTATCCCATGTTTTTTCAGTAGCAGTCCAGCTGACCTTGGTGAGCTCCCAATAGATCGGCCCCACTGTCTCAGTGGTTGGGTGCACCCCTCATGGTCCTGACTTCCTTGTTCATGTTCTCTCTCCTTCTGCTCCTCATTATAACCTTGGGAGCTCAGTCCGGTGCTCCAGTGTGGGTCTCTGGCTCTATCTCCATCCATCGCTAGATGAAGGTTCTATGGCGATATGCAAGATATTCATCAGTATGATTATAGGATAGGTTCATTTCAGGTTCCCTATCCTCAGGTGCCCCAATGAACTAACTGGGGACATTGCCCTGGGCATCAGGTAGCCATTCCAAGTTCAAGTCTCTTGCCACCCCTTAGGTGGCTCCCTTACCTAAGGTATGAGTTTCCCTGCTCCCCTATCCAACCTTCCTTTATCCCCAATCACCCCGATTCCCTCAGTTCCCCTCATCCTCTCCTTCACACTTTTCTCTCCCCATCACCCCTCATCCCCATCCCACCCCACCCCCAAGATTCCAATTTTTTGCCCATCAGTCATGTCTATTTCCCATAGCTGGGAGGATATCTATATGTTTTTCCTTGGGTTTACCCTCTTGTTTAGCTTCTTTAGGATCACAAATTATAGACTCAGTGGCCCCTATCCATGGCTAGAAACCAATTATGAGTGAGTACATCCCATGTTCTTCTTTTTGGGTCTGGGTTACCTCACTCAGGATCGTATTTTCTATTTCCATCCATTTGCATGCAAAATTCGAGAAGTCATTGTTTTTTACTGCTGAGTAGTACTCTAATGTGTATATATTCCACACTTTCTTCATCCATTCTTCCATTGAAGGGCATCTAGGTTGCTTCCAGGTTCTGGCTATTACAAATAATGCTGCTATGAACATAGTTGGACAAATGCTTTTGTCATATGATAGGGCATCTCTTGGGTATATTCCCAAGAGTGGTATTGCTGGGTCCAGGGGTAGGTTGATCCCAATTTTTCTGAGAAACCGCCACACTGATTTCCAAAGTGGTTGCACAAGTTTGCAGTCCCACCAGCAATGGATGAGGGTACCCCTTTCTCCACAACCTCTCCAGCAAAGGCTATTCTTGGTGTTTTTGATTTTAGCCATTCTGACAGGTGTAAGATGATATCTCAAAGTTGTTTTGATTTGCATTTCTCTGATCGCTAAGGAGGTTGAGCATGACCTTAAGTATCTTTTGGCCATTTTAACTTCTTCTGTTGAGAATTCTCTGTTCAGTTCAGTGCCCCATTTTTTAATTGGGTTAATTATCCTTTTAAAGTCTAGTTTCTTGAGTTCTTTATATATTTTGGAGATCAGACCTTTGTCTGTTGCGGGGTTGGTGAAGATCTTCTCCCAGTCAGTAGGCTGCCTTTTTGTCTTAATGACAGTGTCCTTTGCTTTACAGAAGCTTCTCAGTTTCAGGAGGTCCCATTTATTCAATGTTGCCCTTAATGTCTGTGCTGCTGGGGTTATACATAGGAAGCGATCTCCAGTGCCCATATGTTGTAGGGTACTTCCCATTTTCTCTTCTATCAGGTTCAGTGTGTTCAGATTGATATTGAGGTCTTTGATCCATTTGGACTTGAGTTTTGTGCATGGTGATAGATATGGGTCTATTTTCATTCTTCTACAGGTTGACATCCAATTGTGCCAGCACCATTTGTTGAAGATGCTTTCTTTCTTCCATTGTATACTTTTAGCTCCTTTATCGAAAATCAGTTGTTCATAGGTTTGTGGGTTAAAATCCGGGTCTTCTATACGATTCCATTGGTCGACTTCTCTGTTTTTATGCCAGTACCACGCTGTTTTCATTACTGTAGCTCTGTAATAGAGTTTGAAGTCAGGGATGGTAATGCCTCCAGAAGTTCCTTTATTGTATAAGATTGTTTTGGCTATCCTGGGTTTTTTGTTTCTCCATATAAAGTTGATTATTGTCCTTTCAAGATCTGTGAAGAATTTTGATGGGATTTTAATGGGGATTGCATTGAATCTATAAATTGCCCTTGGTAGAATTGCCATTTTTACTATGTTGATTCTCCCAATCCAAGAGCAAGGGAGATCCTTCCATTTTCTGGTATCCTCTTCAATTTCTTTCTTCAATGCCTTAAAGTTTTTGTCAAATAGATCTTTCACTTCCTTGGTTAGAGTTACCCCAAGATATTTTATGCTGTTTGTGGCTATCGTGAAAGGTGATGATTCTCTTATTTCTCTCTCTGCTTCCAGATCCTTTGTGTATAAGAGGGCGACTGATTTTTTGGAGTTGATCTTGTATCCTGCCACATTACTGAAGGCGTTTATCAGCTGTAGGAGTTCTTTGGAGGAGTTTTTGGGGTCGCTCATGTACACTATCATATCATCTGCAAATAATGCAAGTTTAACTTCTTCCTTTCCAATTTGAATCCCCTTTATCCCCTTATGTTGTCTTATTGCTATTGCTAAAACTCCGAGAACTATATTGAAGAGGTATGGAGAGAGTGGACAGCCTTGGCGTGTTCCTGATTTTAGTGGGATGGCTTTAAGTTTCTCTCCATTTAATTTGATATTAGCTGTCGGCTTGCTGTATATAGCTTTAATTATATTTAGGTATGACCCTTGTATCCCTAATCTCTCCAAGACTTTTATCATAAAGGGATGTTGAATTTTGTCAAATGCTTTTTCAGCATCTAATGAAACGATCATATGGTTTTTTTCTTTCAGTTTATTTATATGATGGATTACATTGATAGATTTGCGTATGTTAAACCAGCCCTGCATCTCTGGTATGAAGCCTACTTGATCATAATGGATAATTTTTCTAATGTGTTCTTGGATTCGGTTTGCCAGAATTTTGTTGAGGATTTTTGCGTCGATGTTCATGAGTGAGATTGGCCTGTAATTCTCTTTCTTGGTTGGGTCTTTGTGTGGTTTTGGTATCAGAGTTACTGTAGCTTCATAAAAGGAATTTGGCAATGACTCTTCTGTTTCTATATTGTGAAATACATTAAGGAGAATAGGTATTAGGTCTTCTTGGAAGTTCTGGTAGAATTCCGCATTGAAACCATCTGGTCCTGGACTTTTTTTGGAAGGGAGGTTTTTGATAACAGCTTCTAATTCTTCACGACTAACAGGTCTATTTAGGTTGTTCACCTGGTCCTGGTTTAACTTTGGTAAATGGTATTTATCTAAAAAAGCGTCCATTTCTTTTACATTTTCCAGTTTTGTGGCATACAGGCTTTTGTAGTAAGATCTAATGATTCTCTGAATTTCCTCTGTGTCTGTGGTTATGTCTCCCTTTTCATTTCTGATCTTATTAATTTGCAAATTCTCTCTCTGCCGTTTGATTAGTTTGGATAGGGGTTTATCAATCTTGTTGATTTTCTCCAGGAACCAGCTTTTTGATTCATTGATTCTTTCACTTGTTTTCTGTGTCTCTATTTTGTTGATTTCAGCCCTCAGTTTGATTATTTCCAGTCTTCTACCCCTTCTAGGTGAGTCTGCTTCTTTTTTTTCTAGAGCTTTCAGGTGGGCTGTTAAGTCTCCAATGTGTGCTTTCTCTGTTTTCTTTAAGTGGGCAGTTAGTGCTATGCACTTTCCTCTCAGAACTGCTTTCATAGTGTCCCATAGGTTTGAGTATGTTGTTTCTTTATTTTCATTGTCTTCAAGGAAGAGTTTAATTTCTTTCTTTATTTCTTCCTTAATCCAGGTATGGTTCAGTAGTTGACTATTCAGTTTCCTTGAGTTTGTAGGCTTTCTGGGGGTAGCATTGTTGCTGAATTCTAGCTTTAATCCATGGTGATCTGATAAGATACAGGTGGTTATTAATATTTTTTTGTAACTGTGGATGTTTGCTTTGTTACCGAGTATGTGGTCGATTTTTGAGAAGGTTCCATGAGCTGCAGAGAAGAAGGTATATTCTTTCCTATTTGGGTGGAATATTCTATAGATGTCTGTTAAGTCCATTTGATTCATTACCTCCATTAATTCTCTTATTTCTCTGTTAGGTTTCTGTCTAATTGACCTGTCCATTGGTGAGAGAGGAGTATTAAAGTCTCCTACTATTAATGTGTGCGGTTTGATGGCTGCCTTGAGTTTTAACAATGTTTCTTTTACGTACGTGGGTGCTTTTATATTAGGGGCATAGATATTCAGGATTGAGACTTCATCCTGATGAATTGTTCCTGTTATGAGTAGAAAATGTCCCTCTCCATCTCTCCTGATTGATTTAAGTTTGAAGTCAACTTTGTTAGAAATTAGTATGGCCACCCCTGCTTGTTTCTTAGGTCCATTTACTTGATAAGCCTTATCCCAACCCTTTACTCTGAGTAGGTGCCTGTCTTTGTGGTTGAGGTGTGTTTCTTGTAAACAGCAGAATGTTGGATCCTGTTTTCGTATCCAATCTCTTAGTCTGTGCCTTTTTATAGGAGAGTTGAGTCCATTGACATTAAGTGATATTAATGACCAGTGGTTGTTAACTCCGGTCATTTTTTAAGTTGTAAATTTTGTGTGTTCCCCTTCTTTGTGTTGCGCTGGTGAAGGGTCTCTAGTTGTCTGAGATATTGTGGTCATTGTTGGACTCCTTGGTTAGTGATTTTCCTTCTATTACTTTCTGTAAGGCTGGATTTGTGGCTACGTATTGTTTAAATTTGTTTTTATCCTGGAAAATTTTGTTTTCTCCATTTATAGTGAACGAAAGCTTGGCTGGGTATAGTAGTCTGGGCTTGCATCCATGGTCTCTTAGTTTCTGCAGTACATCTATCCAGGACCTTCTGGCTTTCATGGTTTCCATAGAGAAGTCAGGTGTAAGTCTGATAGGTTTACCTTTATAAGTAACTTGGCCTTTTTCCTTTGCTGCTCTTAGTATTCTTTCTTTATTCTGTATGCTTTGTGTTTTGATTATTATATGGCGAGAGGATTTTTTTTTTATCCAGCCTATTCGGTGTTCTGTATGCTTCTTGAACCTACATAGGTATATCTTTCTTTAGGTTGGGAAAGTTTTCTTCTATAATTTTATTAAATATATTTTCTGGACCATTGAGCTGCGCTTCTTCTCCTTCTTCTATTCCTATTATTCTTAGGTTTGGTCTTTTTATTGTGTCCCATATTTCCTGAATGTTTTGTGATGAGAATTTGTTGGCCTTGCTGTTTTCTTTGATCAGCGTGTTTATTTTCTCTATGGTATCTTCAGAATCTGAGATTCTTTCTTCTATCTCTTGTATTCTGTTGGTTATGCTTGCTTCTGTAGTCTCTATTCGTTTACCTAGATTTTCCCTGTCCAGCTGGCCTTCTGTTTGTGTTTTCTTCTTTGCCTCCATTTCAGTTTTTAAGTCTTGAACTGTTTCCATTATCTGTTTGATTGTTTTTCCTTGGTTTCCTAGGGTATCATTCACTGATTTACTCAATTCTTCAAACTTTCTGTTATACTTCTCATCCATTTCTATAAGGGCATTTTTTACATGCTGTTTAAGGGCGTCAATCACTTTCATAAAGTCAATTTTATCTACTTCTTCATGATTAAGGTGTTCATGTCCTCCTGTTGTGAGGTCGCTGGGTTCTGGTGGTTTCATATAGTTTTTCAGATTGTTGGGTGAATTCTTGCATTGGCGCCTGCCCATCTCTTTCTCCGAATGCTCCCCTATGGA
The DNA here is from genome assembly GCF_950005125.1 of Chionomys nivalis. NCBI lineage: Eukaryota > Metazoa > Chordata > Mammalia > Rodentia > Cricetidae > Chionomys > Chionomys nivalis. The sequence continues at coordinate 64,564,792 of NC_080088.1, forward strand.
TCTTCTTTTACCGGATCAGGTCTCCTTGCCTACTGATGTACTTTCCCAGTGATGGCACCCTGCAGTGATAGCTCTCCTGGTGCTCCAGTGATGTCTCTCCTGGTACCAATATCAGATCTCCATGCCCAAAGACAGCTCTCCTGGTACCCAGATTAGCTCTCCCACTGATGGCTCTCCTGGTGCCAAGATCAGATCTCCGTGCAGGTTGGGTAGTTCGTAAACAAAGGCCTTACCTTGCTTGGTGCAGGCAGGCCAGTGAACCAAAGGAAGTCTCGCCTGCCTACTTGCCCTGAGGATTTGCCCCCAGCGCCAGACAGACTGAGCTGGATGGTGTTATGTGCCCAAAGAAGAAAGGGGACAGAAGGAAGAAGGGTTCTGGATGCAAGCTGGGTGGGACAAGAAGAGAGAGGCAGTATGGGGGGTAGAGCCCCTGCAGGGAGCCCGGGGAGTATAGGGAGGGGGATTAGGAACTTCAGAGTTCCCTGTCCAGGGCTGCTTCCGCCGCCGCTGGTCACAAACTCACCGCACTGCTGTCTCTCCTGGTGCCGAGATCAGATCTCCGTGCAGGTTGGGTAGTTCGTAAACAAAGCGCCTACCTTGGTTGGTGCAGGCAGGCCAGTGAAACAAAGGAGGTCTCGCCTGCCTACTTGCCCTGAGGATTTGCCCCCAGCGCCAGACAGACTGAGCTGGATGGTGTTATGTGCCCAAAGAGGAAAGGGGACAGAAGGAAGAAGGGTTCTGGATGCAAGCTGGGTGGGACAAGAAGAGAGAGGCAGTATGGGGGGGTAGAGCCCCTGCAGGGAGCCCGGGGAGTATAGGGAGGGGGATGAGGAACTTCAGAGTTCCCTGCCCCTTCTCCTTCTTTTCCTTCCCATCCCCATCTCCTATAGGACATGTCAGGAGCTCTAACGCAGTAAAGGACAAAGAGGGAGGGAGGGAGGGAGAGAGAGAGAGAGAGAGAGAGAGAGAGAGAGAGAGAGAGAGAAATAGAGAGCGCATCTGTCCAACCCCCTAGCCCTGGTTACATAACACTTTCCTCCTAGATTGAAACATGTCCTGTAAGGAGGAAGCTCTTTAAAGAGAAAGGCAAAGAGCTTCAGGAAGTCCCTGAAACCGACCAGATTCATTAGTCTTCTCTCTCTCAGAGTAATCAATAAAGCTGCCGAGAGTCCCTCCCAGATAAGCCAAACTGCGAAGTAGACTCTGAGACCAGTCTAGCTGCCTGGAAGAAGCAGAAACCAGCTGAGCTTCCTGGAAGAGCTTTAGACCAACTGAGGCACCTGGAAAGGGATCCCTCCAACCTGCTGAGCTGCCTGCAGGCTGTGTGGTGTGTTCCAGCTTTGGGAGCTGTCATTCATGCTGAGGCAAGCTTTGATGATGGAGCTGTCTTTGAGTCATTTCTGCTCCTGTAAGTAATCCTTCAGCCATACTCCTGTATGTAATCCCAATAAAACTCATTAGTTCACCAAGTGGTGGTATCTATACTTTGGTCTGTCATGGGCTCCCTATCTGCGGTTGAGTAGGTGTGTGTGTGTGTGTGCTGCGTCTCCTCAGGAAAAGTTTTGCCACTCAACACCACCTAAAAATCTCTAAACATGATGTAACATCCTTGACTGAATTCATGTCTGTATTTACTGAGTTCACTGTTCCAAGGACGGACCTGTGCCAGACACTAAAGCTCAGCTGTGAGAGTCTGTGACTTGGTGGAGAGATCTGGTTAAATGGACCCTTGCCTGCCAGCCTCTTTACCTCCCTCTCTCTCTTCCAAGGGACCAATGTTCCCATGCATTGCAGGCCTCACTCCACTGGCATCTAGTGCCAAGCACAGCATTGTGACCCCATGTGGCCAACCAGAAACATCCCATGAGTGGGATGGCACTATGCCAGGAACTGGGAGGTTGCTATGAGCTCTGAGGAACAAATGATCTTTGACAGAGCACAGTGTGAGCTTGGTTTGGTTGCCAGTGACCTTGGCCTCCCTGGATGCCTCTTATTCCAATTCTCTTTCTGCCCTTTGGGCCACAGACCCCTTGGTTAGTTGCAGTCTGAGATTCAGAGGAAGTCAGAGCTGCAGGGTTCTGAACCAAAGTGAATGTTGCGTTCACTTTCCTCTTGGACAGCTAGCTTCTAGGTCCTTCCCGATGAAGCTGGGTAGGCCTGTGACTACTTTAGTAAGTACTTTTGACAGAAGCGTGATGTGGGAGTAATTTCTTTCTAATCTGTTGCTTTCATTGGTTAATTAATAAAGAAACTACCTTGGCCCATTTGATAGGCCAACCCTTAGGTGGGCGGAGTAGACAGAACAAAATTCTGGGAGAAAGAAGCTGAGTCAGTCAGTCGCCATGATTCTCCCACTCCAGACAGATGCAGGTTAGGATCTTTCCTGGTAAGCCAGCTTGTGGTGCTACACAGAATATTAGAAATGGGTTAGATCAATATGTAAGAGCTAGCCAATAAGAGGTTAAAACTAATGGGCCAAGCAGTGTTTAAAAGAATACAGTTTCCGTGTAATTATTTTGGGGCATAAAGCTAGCTGTGCGGGCGGCCAGGTGCCAGGAACTTAGCCCGCCGCTCCTATTACAACAGAAGCGACCCTATATGACCTCAAAGCCAGATTCTCCTTGTTCATTAGATGCTTACTTTTGGAGTACGAGTCACTATGAAGGAAATTCAGTGACCCCCAAGGCCACCAGGCTATGTACAGTCCTCTAATCAATAGTACCCCAAGGAGCCTTCCAGACAAGTGAGTGACCCACCTCAGAACCATGTGCCCAAATCCTTCTGAGTGGCCATAGTTGATGCCGCTCAGAACAGGATTTCTCATCCAAGTCCTGCTAGATTCCTGACCCATAAAATCCCAGAATGTGAGAAGCCGGCATTGATTTTAATGCCCTAAGCTTGGTGGTGGTGGGGGGATTGATTATGCAGCAGGAGCTAACTAGAACGCCCGACAGAAATAGAAGGAAGTTGGCCGTCTGCTTTAGACAAATTTAGGCTGATTTCATATGATTTACCCCAACCATCTGCTCTTGTCCAGGATCATTCCATTCTGCTCGAAGCTTGGATCAAGTTACCACTTCACTGAGCCAAATCCTCACCTGAGTTTTCAGAACAGATCTTTGAGCCTCGGAGAGGCTTTCAGATGTCTCACCTGCCACTTGGCTATTAACAAAACGGCGCACCCAGCCTCACTCAAACTCACCCGACACAGCAGCTGCATGCAGCCTCCATCCTCCACCCAGAGCTTCATGGAAATGGCCGCAAGTTAGAATGCAGCCTGCAGTCAGACATCCTTCTCACAGGTCCTGCAGGAGGAACCTACTACACTGGGCATTTCTCCAGAAACTCCATATGCCAGAATGGTGTCTTCTCATTTCTTGGCTTGTCTTCCTTGCAGGTGAAGCATAGACTGTTTTATTTGCTACTCTTGTTGTGAGGTAGGGTCTTAACACGTAGCCCAGGCTGGCCTTGAATTTGTGATCTTCCTTCTTCAGTCTCAAGTGCTGGGATTACAGGCCTGTGCTACAGTGTCTGGATCCCCTACTCTCACCCCCACTCCTCCGTAGTCACATCATCGCTCTCCTTATTTTGAAGAGGTTTTTTAAAACCAATAGGAAGTTATTCAGAGTTGAGACCATGCCTTAACCTAATTTTTAGCCTTGATTTGAGGAAACTCCCCAACTAGGTTGGGGTGAGGATAAGATTGGGCAGAATCTTGGCAATCAGACTGCTGTATGTGTGAGTCTAATTCTTTCAACATGCACAAAGAATGCAAAGAGTTGATTTCCTCTGAGTCTAAGTTTTTTCATCAGTCAAATGGGTTCAGTCTTAGTCCATTTCACAAGCAACGGAGGATGTCTCAGGTGCTGGGTCAGAAGTGGCCCCTGAGAGAGGCTGTGAGTGCAGGGAACTCAATGGGAAGGGAGAAGAGGCCCAGAGGGCTGAGTGGACGGAGACCAGGACAATGAAAAGGACCAGCCAGGGCTACATAGTCAGACCCTGTGTCAAACAAACAAACATATTAGTGTATGCCTAGTTGTAAAACATTAGTTATATACTCCATTTAAAAGAGATATTCAACTCTGATACTGGGAAAGATAGCACATCCAAAGCCCAGAAAGAGAGTGTTTATGGTTTACTGTGGGACAATGGTCTGTACCCTGTCAATTATATTTTAATAAAATGCTAATTGGCCAGTAGCCAGGCAGGAAGTAGAGGTGGGGCAATGAGAATAGGAGAATTCTGGGAAGAGTAAAGACTCAGTCTGTGGTCGTCACCCAGACACAGAGGAAGCAAGATGTGACTGCCTTGCTGAAAAAGGTACCAAGCCATGTGACTAACACAGATAAGAATTATGGGCCAATATAAGTTATAAGAGTTAATAAGAAGCCTGAGCTAATAAGCCAATCCATTTATAACTAATGTAGACCTCTGTGTGTTTATTTGGGACTAAATGGCTGTGGGGCCTGGTGGGACAGAAACATCAGTCAACAAATGGTGCTAACATGGGGCTGACTAAATCCACTTAAAAACCTGAGTTTGGAAAATAATTCTAGACAAAAAGAAAAAAGAAAAGAAAGAAAAAAAAAGAAAAAGAACAGCGTTAAGCATGGCTTCTTGGTAGCAGCAATTTCTCAGGTTTTCTCTCTTTGCTAGAGGCAAGCGCATCTCATTTAAGAGAGGCTTCCTGACTCAGCTTTAGTTGTGAAACTTTGCAGTTCTTTTAAGAGGCCCTGCCACCAAACAGGTGCTTATGCATTGCTGACGGCATGCTTCTTGGTGTTGTCAGGGACCTTGAAAAGCCATAGAGTTGTGGCAATAAACATGGCTCTGGCTGGTACCTCTGCCATGAGGCTAGACCCTCAGAAAGCTAAGAAATGGGCTGGATCCAGCTGTTGAAGCTATGGCTTTAATCCTAGCCACATCGCTTAGCAAATTAAATACTCATGTGGTCAGAAAAAGAGAGATATACAGTAAAGATAGATTCAGACAAGAAAAAAAGCCTCTAAATGGTTTACAGCATATATATATATATATATATATATATATATATATATATATATATATATATGAATGATTGGGAGAGAAAAGAAAAAGTCCTTAAAATAAAAAAGAATGAAAAAGAGTAGTTGGGTGTGGTGGCACACACCTTTGATCCCAGCACTTGGGAGGCAAAGATACACAGAGAAAGCCTATCTCAAACAGCCAAAAATAAAAAATAAAAATAAAATAAATAGAGTTTAAAATAAAGCCACATAAAGATGAAAAATACACAGAGAGTCAGGATACTGTATGTTATTGTGTTCTCTTTAAATTGTCTGACTGCTGAGGAAGGAGCAACAGCTGCCAAAAGACATTTGGTTACAAATGCCAATGGAGTAATACAGCATATATATTTTGGAAATGCTTTAACTTCAAAAGGTATGTTACTTTGGAGAAGAGGTTCTGTTTTTGTTTCTACAGGAAATGGCAGGCTGTGGATTCATTCTGGGATAAGAAAAACCAGGTTTGATCAAGAAAGACCCCCTGAAGAATCTCCAATAGGAACAGATGGTCCAAATGATTCAACATTTCAAACGCTCTGTTGGTGTTTCCTCTGAGTTCTTCATCCAGACCAGTTTCAAGACTGCTGGCTGAGATGATCAAGCCTCACAGAATTTTCTAGTCAGGACTTGACCATAATCTTAAATTTTCTTTAGGTCCCCATTAGATTATCAGTATCCCCAATCAACAGAAAGTAGCTTGGAAAACTACACCCATATTCCCCCAAACTGGATTATTTCTTTAGAAATATGGTTACAAGTTGTTATGGATAATAGTCAGAAGAAAAACCAGTCAAAGGAGATGCGATTCAGAGTTCTTGATTTTTTTTAAAGGGGGTGGTAGACTAAACGGTTGTGGGACATGGTGAGACAGAAACATCAGTCAACAGTGGTTATGGGCTTTCATTGGTGAGGTGTGAGGGGAAGGTAAGCCTTCACTTTGAAGGAGCTGGGTTTGTTTTTCTTTTCTTTCTTGTTTTTTTTTTGTTTTTGTTTTTTGAGACAGGGTTTCTCAGTAGCTATGGAACCAGTCCTGGAACTTGCTCCGAAGACCAGGCTGGCCTCGAACTCACAGAGATCCACCTGCCTCTGCTTCCAGTGCTGGGGTTAAAGACGTGTGCCTCTATTGCCTGGCAGAGCAGGGTTTTGTTTTGTGGTGAGAAAACTATTCTAAAAGACAGTGGTAATGTTACATGTCTGGGACTATACTAAAACCTGTTAAATTATATACTTGAAATGGATGAGTTTCTTATCTTTTTTTAGCAAAAGAAAAATATAAGCATTAAACTATTTATAGGCATTTCCTAATCTGTCTCCTTGTTATCGTTCTCTTATTTGTTTGTGTTAGAAACAAGGTTTTTTTCCATAGCCCAGGCTGGCCTCAAAATCTACCCAATCCTCCTGCCTCAGCCTCTTAAATGTTGGGGTTACATTGACCAGTCACCAAGACCAGCAACTTTCTGAATTCAGACATATACATGGAAAAGAACAAGGCAAATGAACAGCCCCAAACCATAGTATTCACCACAGGTGCCCAACTTAGTCAGCTTTCCACCACAGCAAACAAGTCTGAGATAACCAACCTATACTTAGCAGAGCTTTGCTTTGGCCCACAGTTCTGGAGCCCATGTCGCTTGGCCCTGTCACCAGGGGGCCTGTGGTAAGGCAGCACACTGTGGTGGGAAGACGTGGAAAGCCAAAACGCAGACTTCATGCTAGGAGGCAGAAAGGGAGAAGAAGGGGAGGGGTTCATGATCCTCTCAAAGGCAAACTCCCCAGGGCCTGGAGTCTCACTAGACCCCATCTCTGAGTAGCATTGTACCGGGTACCAAGCCTGTACCCCTTGGGCCTTTGGAATAAATTCATCCTCCTAACCACAGCCAGGCCTCATTACAGGAGGAATATTGTCCAAGGGGAGTGTTTCCCAGCAACAGGGGTTCCCAGACCGCTGAAAGAAAAGTGTGAATGCTCAGTAGAGAGGCACAAATGAGCCCGTGGTCCCTGACTGTCGTGACTATCAGAAGGCTTACCGAACAGAAAGAGCCAACACTCTGCTGGGAACCCCAAATTTAGAACAACGGGTTGAAACACCTTTGTATAAGAGAAGTAACAGATAAGTCATCTGGACAAGCAAGGTCATTCTTGCCACTTAGTTATTCATCAGGTAAAACTGACCATCAGCCCAGGATTTTATTTTATTATTTTATTTTATCGACATAGGGGCTCACATGCCCTCAACCCATTATGATGAGATTGGCCTTGAACTCCTGCCTCCACCTCCCAAATGTTGGGATTGCAGGTGCTCACTGCCACACCCAATTCTGGGACATTATTAAAATAAGTTCCTGTAAGGTGACTAAAAGCTGCACTGAATAATTGCCGTGGAAGATGTAAGGTCTAGGTCACACTGATGACTAAGTGACAGATTTGTGGGAAAATTAACGATGCAAGTATTAAACTAGAAGGCCTAAGAAATCATTTCCAATTTTACCATTTGGTGTTTCCAAATTCAACTTCAATTACTAGTCACCCCTACCCCCACCACACACATCCTGGCCTTTGTATGTGTTTTTTAAAACAGAGTCCTACTTTGTAGCCATGCTTGCCTAAAACTCATAATCCTCCTGCCTCAGGCTCTCAAATGCTGAAAGTAGAGGCATGCACTAATACATCTGGCTTCTAATATTTATTTCACTATAAATTACATTTAGGCTTTTTTAGAATGGTTGCTTGTTAGAATTCAAGCTCTCTGTTTCCTTGCTTTTATATAGCTAATATTCTGCTAATATATACTATTATATATAATGTTAATATATAAAATATTTATAATATATTAGCTATATATGCACATCCATCCATGCATGCATGCATACATACACAAACATACATATATACATGCATACATATGGGTAGTTCACCTGGAGCCACAGTAGCTCTGAAGAGTGTGTTCTTGAAGAGCCTGAAGATGAAGATGAGTGAGTTAGGGACTGAATGGGAGCAGGTCACAGACATGGATCCTTCTGCAACTAGAGGCTTACAGTGTGGATGACCATGGTATCAGTTGACTCAGGACTGAGGGCTTTTGTAGGAGGCAAAGCTTCTCAGAATAGTTCCGGGGACTCATGATGGTTGGTCACCCAGAGTCCTATTTCCAATGATGCTATTTTTTTAAAAATAGAAAGCAAGAAAGAAGAACCGGTTTTCAAGGTGCTAAAAACCAAACCAAGCTCGTAACAACTTCTATACCTCTTTCCAAGGCCATGTTCTTGAGGCTGAGTGGAAAGTTGAGTGGAAGGAGCCACAGGGCCCGGAGTCCTGCGTGTGCTTTAGGTGTGTGCGGCTCTGGAAAGGATTATGGTCTCTGTGAGCCTTCCTTGTCCCACCTGAGAAGCAAAGGTGGGAACCATTTCTGTTCTGCAGGAGCAATGGCTCCTGTCAAGTGTCAAAATAGAATTAAAATGTATTCCTTTGCAGGTGTCCACTGTATTCCTGAAGGATGACGAACGGTGACCGGAATAGTTGTCTCTGAAGATGCTAAAGTCCAGATCACCTGGTACGTAAGCCAATTTCGTGGGGACACAACAATACCAGGTAGTAGGAGTCATGGGCCTTGTCAAATGATAGGCCAACCTCACCTAAGAACACATCACTCCCTTTCCAGGACTCCAATACCTAAGAGAAACCCAGAAACTCAGAGGCAGCTATGCCTGATTAAGATGAAACCCACAAATTGTTTGAAGACTTGTATTTCAAGACTTGGTAATGATTTGCTCAAAGGCAGCATTGTTCCGCTGCTCTGGGTCAGCCCCCTGGAAACCTGGACTCTGACGTCATCTGTTGGCCACTGTCCCCCCTCTCTCTTATGTTCTAACTGTGCTACCCTGTGGGAATCTGCTGTGGTCTACACACGGGGCTGAAGGGGCTCCTGGGAGGGGGTTGTACCCACTCTCTACTGCAAGCTGTGGTGTGGAATTGGAAGGTTGGGGCCACATGGCTTGAGCTATAGGAGTTTTCTGTGATCCTGACTCTACTTTTCTCAGGGTCCATAGAATGGATGATAAGGGTCACCAGGAGAGCAGGTATCAGTGACTGATTGGCAAAGCATAGTGGAGCTTCCAGGCTGGTGTTCTTCCAGCCTTAGTATTCGGACGTGTCTCCCAAGGCGTCACTAGTATTGCTAAAATGTGGTGAGACACCCCACCTCCCAGTTTCTAGAGTTTTCAGAATGGCTGCTGGAAATAGGGTTGCTTTAGTTAAGTATCTTCAGGCTAAGCTGAATCTAAGTGATAGAAACTTGCAGACTGCCAGGCAGTGGTCACGCACACCTTTAATCCCGGCACTCGGGAGGCAGAGGCAGGCAGATCTCTGTGAGTTCGAGGCCAGCCTGGTCTACAAGAGCTAGTTCCAGGACAGGCTCAAAGCTACAGAGAAACCCTGTCTCAAAAAAGCAAAACCAAAACAAACCAAAACAAAAAAGAACCTGCAGGCAAGGAGGCTATGACTGGCTCTTTGGTGCCTCACCTCAGGGTGAGGTGGCAGAGATAACCGTGGCTTAAGCATGGTGTTGGGGGTTTGGGTGTTGGTGAAATGTAAAGCTGACTCTCCTACAACTAATATTGTTTCTGCTGTCTCCTCTGACACTCGGGAAAATGGGACACCGGTTGTAATGTGCATTTTATAGACAGGGAACCAGGCCAAGCCCCTCAGCTTGAGAAAAATGACCAAGTAGGTGTTAGTTCCTAAATCAATGCGCAAGTATTGGTCTATGTGTCCCTTCCTTGGCTCACACAGGTACCTGTACTTCTGGTGGTGTGGTTCTCACACACCCCACCCTACCCCCAACTGTCCTTGTGAGGCAGTCTGGGCCCAGAGAAGGATCTGATCTTGTGTGAGTCAATTACAGATCTGAGCTGGGTGCCGAGGAGAGTGACATGAAATGCTTCCATATGCCTGACTGCCTCTTTAGAAAGGTAACAATAGGCTGGAATCAGGACACCCTGACTGTTGGGGAGACAAATGGTTTTTCCGGGCAGGAATCACCTCGGGACCCAAGATCCCAGGTCCACTATAGCGGTGGGCATGCCCATCCCACCAGCACCCACATCCTTGCCCAGCAAGGAGGGAAAATGCAAAGAGGTCAGTTCCCAGGGACTCATTTTGAACTTCCTGGATGAAATAAGGGCAGGTGGCAACTTGATTTAAAAGAAATTGGGGCGGGGGATGGGGGAATGGATCTAAAAGTAGCCAACCAGCATGACTGTATTCTGCAGATACGGCCTCGGCCTCCTGGTTACACGTTTGTGTTGCTTCGCAGCCTGCTCTTCATCTGTTTTGTGCCTTCTCGGGCTTCCGGGAAGGGGAAGCAATGGCAGGACTGTCGCAAGCTTTGGTGGGATTTACAGTCCCTCATCCTACCATTGTGATGGGGGCTCCCCGCCCCACCCAGGGAGCCATTTCCACTGGGAGCACTTTTCAAAAGTCAGCAGGGAGAATACAGGGAACAAGATTCAGTCTGTGTGGATCTATGTCTCCTCTTTCCCCACGTCAAGGCTTGGGGTTTCTTCTGTCTTCTCCCAGCTGGCCCAGCCAAGAGGAGGTGATATTCCGAAACACGCTCAAACCATATCCCTTTTAAAAAACATCTGGGCACAGGGAATAGAGTTCATTGCCTGGATCCTTCTAGAAGAAATGTGGTTAAAGAAATGTCTGGATGACAAACATAGATAGATCCATTATTCCCTGAGCATTGGATTTTGTTGGCCTTGGGTGCTGTAGCCACTCCCAAATTTTGGAGGGTATAACTTCTACTTGACACTTCAAACAGAAAGCTAACCATGCAAAAACACTGTCTCAAGGGGCTCCCAGGGTCCTCCTGTCTCCAGCCCCCAGAGAAGCAGCAGAAGAAATCTCCTTTCAATGTGGAAATAGAAATACTCCCTCATTGGGCAAATCATGCAACCTTATTTTTTTTTCCTTCTCTACTTTCTTTTGAGAAGTTTGCTGAGGACCATCTGTGCCCTGTGCAAGGCATTGGATAAATCTTTATGGGCCTGTCTTGGGGTTTCAATGAGACAGTTCATGAAAGCACTTAGCAAACAGAATAAGGACTTGATAACTCAGTGGATACAGCTATTCTCTTTGTTATTTTTTTCTGTGTTGGCCATTGGGGAAGAATAGACTCCAGGAGGCTGTTAGATACCTTTCATAGCTTTGGGTCCCTTGTTGTTACACAGAGACTCTACTGTCCATTTCACCGGCTGCCTGAGCATCTCTGAGGGAACCACAGTCTACCAGTAATCCACCGTCTTCTGAGCTGTCTGTCCACAGAAGTGCTTGTGCATAAGGAAGATGCAAGGGGGAACAAAACAGCTTCCAGTATTTAGACAGCTCATGGGGAGGGAAGCAGAAGCAACTAGAGCGAGGCTGGATGCTGAAGACAGAAATTAGGGAAGGGCCACAGAGAAGAGGAGCTGAGCAGGTGTGCCTTCCCTGGACGGAGGCTTGCTTTCAGCTGGGAATTAGGGGGAATATGTGCTTTTGGATTGTACTTTGATGGGAAAGTTTTAGTGGGTCCTGCGGAGGTAGGAAGAAAAGATGTGACCAGTCGTGAGGCTTATTATCAGTGAGAACCATACCACTAGGGCCCAAGAGAAAGCCCAAGGCCTTGGTCTCCAGGCTTTCTTGATAGTTAACTGTGCAGACACACACACACACACACACACACAATTTTAATTTTGCATGCATTGGTGTTTTATCCGAATGTATGTCTGTGTGAGGGTGTCAGATCTTGTAGTTACAGACAGTTGTGAGCTTCCATGTGGGTGCTGGGAATTGAACCCAGGTCCTCTGGAAGAACATCCAGTGCTCTTAATCACTGAGCCCCAACTGTGCAGATATTTTTGAAGCTCCTGTTGTCTTGTCAGTGATATTTATGGGCCGTCTTTACATATCATTAATGTTTGACTTTCATAAAAGTGGAAGAAGTCAGACATTTTGCCCATGTTCCAGATGAGGAAAGTGTGACTCCGTTATCACAAAGGTGGGGAGTGGGGGCATAGCCACTGAACTCAGGTCCTGACTCCAGGTCTGGTTTTCTGGGGGCAGAATTGGGAGCACTCCTCTCCTTCATATGATGTCAAGGTTGGCAGAAGCTCAACTCTGGAATTAGAAGAGCTCTGAGCTCATCTTTGACCTGGGTAGACATCCCATGAGTCCTTGCAAGATTCTTCTTCCTTCCGATGACCCCTAGCCACAATCCCATAACTCAACATCTTAAGCTGTGAGTTGTGGGCCCCATCTGAGGTTGTACAACTGAGAGTGAGAAGTCAACAAAGACAAGCAGCCACAGTGAAAGGCTTCTGAATGCATAGTGACAAAAAATTAAAATCCAGTGACTTATAAGGTATCCATGGCAACACTCCCCGGCGTTGAACGGTGCGGCTCCACTGCAGCCTGGGTTCTGAAGGTAAACACGCAAACTCTAACATGACTAGACTCCGTGTAAAGCCCCGGACACCGTGACGCAGATTCGAGATGGTTGTGTGTGTGAGCTGCAGAGTTTTCATTGCATGCACATCTCTTCCTATAGAAACTTGATTGCGGAGGCCATAGACTTCCAGTATTCCTTGTATTGAGAATGTTTGATTTTTAAAGTTGTTGTTTTAGTTGTAGACTTGAGTTCCATAAAAATGTCATTCCATGAATTTTGACTTGGAATTAGAAGAGAACTTCCAATAATTTCACAAACGGCCCTGCATGTACTTCTACCATTTGTTGCGATGTATTTATGTGAAGTTGTGTTCTCAGCATTGCTTATTATGAAATCAAAACCATTGATAACTCTAAAGTTGCTGAAGGCATTCTATGCCCTACAATATCAAATATTTGGGAAAGATTTTATTTTTTGTTTTGTTTCTATAATTTATTTATTTTTATTTTATGAGCACTAATTGGTGTTTTGCCTGCATGCATACCTGTGCGAGGGTGTCAGATCTTCTGGAATTGGAGTTACAGACAGTTGTGGGTGCTGGGAATTGAACTTGGATCCTCTGGAAGAGCAGCCAGAGCTCTTAATTGCTTAATTGCTGAGCCAGTTCACCAGCCCCAAAGAATTGTTTTAAAATGAAATTTTTGTGATTTATTATTATCCATAAATGTTTGTTTTGCATATGTGTTTTTCATACCTGTATCCTGGGGATTAAGGAAGAATGTCTCTGGTGAAAAGTTGTTCACACGGGAAAGGTCTACAAAACAGGGGCCACCGTTCTCAGCCCTGCACCTGCTTGACCGCCTTCAGCAGCTGCCCTGCCTCTCAAGGGTGGGTCCTTGACCGAAAGTCTCAACCCTTAGAATCTATTCTGAATGTCACCTCCCCAGCTTACTTTTTTGCTGGCCTTATTTGTGCTTCCAGGTAAGACAACAAATACCCTGCGGTTATCAATATGTTCTGTGCCCAGGTGGACTCAGTGGGACCACTTTTGCTTGAACATGCAGATGCTTGTATAACTTGAGCTGACAGATAAGTCCCTTAATCCCCCTCTCTCTCAGTGACTCTATTTTCTTATCTGTACAGGGCTGAGAGGGCCCATTAGATGCTCTTCTTGTGAAGACTCGTTGGATTCATATAAGTAAAACTTAGCCCAAGGCCTGGCACATGGTAGGCACTTCAAAAACATGGCTATTGGGGCTGGAGAGATGGCTCAGTGGTTAAGAGCACTGACTACTCTTCCAGAGGACCTGGGTTCAATTCCCAGTACCCACATAGCAGCTCACAACTGTCTGTAACTCCAATTCCAGGCGATCCCACACTCTCATGTAGACATGAACGTGGAAAAAACCACCAATGCACATAAAATAAAATAAAATAAAATAAAATTAAAATCGTTTAAAAATATGGCTATTTCCCCTCCAGGATCAACCTGCCTCATCTGGGACATCAACACAGATTTCCTGGCTCCTTTGCCCCACTGCTGCTCATGGGGAGCCTGCTCTAAGTGTCCAAGCAGGTACCACCCTCTTTTGTCACACCTTCACAGGGGACAAGCACTCTTCCTCCCTAACTCCTCACACTGGGATGACATGCCACAACAACAACAACAACAAAAAGACATGCTGTTCATGCCTAAATCATTGTGAAGCTTGCCAAGTCCGACCAATACACATAATAGGTCTGTTAAAGATGTGGGATGTGGGGTGTCCAGTGTGCAGGGTCAGCACTGGGAACTTGAGCTGAGGCATGGCACTCACATGTGGGGTGACTGTCCATCCACAAACTCCTTTGCTCCTCTATATTCCAGAAATAAACTGCGTGGTTGGTCCGCCTTGTCCGGCTGGGTGTTGCCAGAAGCACGGTCCCTTACAGACAGAATGGTTTATGGCATGACAAGATTTATAAACGAAACACCAAGAAAATGAAGCCTCACAAACCGCGAGCCTGTTGACCAGATCAGGTTCACCTCAGGGCCCCTCATGTGCCCAACTCCTTCGGGGGCCTTTATCTATCATTGTATTCTGCGACCACCACTCCTTGCCCCCAACACAACAGCAACAACACAGCCCCCCAAACTGTAGAGCTCTGGCTCGCCAAGTCCACGTACGACTCTGGTGCCACTTGTCCACAGGGTGAACTTCTTCATTCTCTCCGTTTCCCCTCTGGCATCCAGAGAAGAGGCCTGCCATATTCTACCCTCTCCTGGCTTCTCACTCAACAGCGCCTGCCTAGGAAGCTGCCCTTTGTGAGGTGAGGCCTGCCTTGGCCGAAAGGCACGAAGAACCCTCCCACTGCCCACACCCTTTGTTCCTCCCACAGGGTTTCTTGAGTCCTCAAAATTACCTTCTCGGTTTGGGCTTTGAGCCACACCCCTTGCCTCCTCACCCAGCACCCGCCCCCTCTGTTCTTTCTGTCCGGCCTCCTGGAATGAAGTTCTGCCTGAAATTGGGGCCTTCAAGCCTCTCCCTTCCGAGACATGGCCTCCAGTCCCACAAACCACAGCTGTGGGAAACAGGCCCTGCCCCAGCTGCAGAGCAGGCCTGTGGGCCACAGAGGCCAGACCTGTCCTTGACCTGATCACTGGTGTGGGAGGAAGGGTGAGGCAGGGTAGGGCGAGGTGGGGTAGGGTAGGGTGCAATGGGACGGAGTAGTCAGAGTGATACATTCAAACCATATTCTGCGAGAGGAAATGCCATTTTCATAATGTGCTATTTGAAGGCCTCTTTACACACCCTACAGGGCTCAATTCTCGGCGGCTCTGTGCTTTGGAGTTCCTTGGGGAGCTCAAGGCCTGGGTCCCACCCAGAGGTGGTTGTAACTGGCATGGGTGTGGACCTGGAGGTGATTCGGTTAAAGCTTCCCAGAAGGCTTCAGTGGATAGTTAGGGAGGAGACCCATTGCTCTGGAGTGAAAGGCCTGGGGTGTATCTGAACCTGACCACACAGCTCCCTGCCCGACCTCTGTTCCTGTAGCCTGGGTGAAACACAGCCCAGGTGAATAGGGCTCACCCTGCCCCTTCCCACCACCTGTCTCCACCCCAAGGAGGGCAGGAGTCTGAGGACACGCGCAGTGACTATTATGGGATCAGGGCTAAGGCTTCATTGGGAACACACTCGTCATAAGGCAGGTTGGGTTCTTTCCAAGATTTTGAGGTCAGGGTCAATGTTCCTGTTTCAGCTCCTGGTGCAGCCCTCTTCTCTTGCCTCCTCAATCATGGAACTGCCCCTCTTAGCAGTAGTTCTCAAATGTAAACATACCCTTCCTACCTGAACATTGCCTCTATTGCATTTCAAATCCAGTGGACCCCACATTCTGTGCACTCGCCTGCTGTCTTTTCTCTCCTCCTCCTCCTCATTTCCTCTCTTTCCCCTTCTCCTGACCACTCTCCTGCCCTGCCTTTCTCTCTGTCTACTTTGCATGTCTTTTCTTATTCTTGGCTGTATATCAGAATCACTCCAGGAACTTACACAATGACACTTGGAGGTCGGACAGATGCTCAGTGGGAAATTATTCACAACTCAAGTGTGGAGACTGGAGTTGGGGTCCCCAGAACCTTCGTAAATGCCAGACATGGTGGACCACCTGCAATTCCAGCCGCAGAAGGTAGAAACAGGGCAAGACTAGCTATCTCTGTGAGTGCTGGGTTTCATTGAGAAACCATGCTTTGATGGATAAGGTGGAAAAGCCATGGAGGCGGTTCTGGACATTAGCTTTCAAGTGCAGTCATACCCACATGCAAGTATAGTCCCACACACATACATACAATGTATGGTAGCACGGAGCCACGGACATTGTGACCCTCACACGGGCCGCCTCCCCAGTTGATGTGGCTGGGGTGGGAGGAGGTGGATGGAGGATCTGATGAAAATTGTGCACGGAGGGGCCCATTCTTCCTCCAGGTCTCACCTCACGCATCTGAGTTCCAAAAGTTCTTGTTTTAGCAACACGGGCTGGGGATGGAGTGGGGGACGAGCGTTACCCTGTGTGGTGGGGCTCTGCATCACATGGATCAGGCAGGCACAGCAGCAGAAGGCAGATGTACCAGCTGAATTCTGAAGCTAGCCTTGGCCTGTTGCCTGAGGTAGGTGCACCCATCCCCCACCCCCCACCCCCACTCCCCACCACTTTCCCAGTCTGGCCTCCAGGAGCTTCTGGATCCCAGGAGACAGTTTTCTGAAGGGTAGGACAGGAAATGGAAGGAAAAGAGACTGTTTGTGGAAACACCTCCTTCAGAGGAAGGTGTCACTGAGTCCCTAGACACCCGTCAGCAGTCCGCAAAAGCAGCTGCTTATGTGCCCAGCAGACTCTCCCCTTGCAAACCTTATAAGCCATGTACCTTGAGTATAGTGGAAAAGACACTCCCCCACACTCTCACCGCCTGCCACCCCTATTCCACAACTGTCCAGGGCTTCGGAACAGAGGTCAGGCTGTCTGTGTGGTGTGTGTGACACTAGCGTGTGCTTCCTGGCGATATCTACAGTCTGAGTCAGAGGGAAAAGAAGTATGTGCAAAAGGAGCTCTTCTTAGACTTAAAAAAAAAAGTACTTCTATTAATACACACACATACATGCACACATATGTATGTGTGCATACATGCATGTGAGTTCAGGTGCCTGTGGAGGTCAGAAGACTGAATTCCCTGGAGCCACTTGACATGGGTGCTGGGGAACTGAACTTGGGTCCTAAAAGCAGTACGTGCTCTTACGTGCTGAGCTGTCTCTTCTGACTTTTTGACACCTGTGGGACCGGTTGACTCTCCCTTCTGGGAGGATGAGAATGTCACAGGGCGATGGATGTGACCCGTGTTCCCTACACCATTTCCCTGGGAGATGTGCGGTGACGGCTGACATGAGATGCGTCTTCAAGATTGAGGCTCCCAGGCTCATCTGAAGTACACTTCAATTTCCTGAGCTTGAACACTGGGCAACCAAAGCTTTCCCCAAAGAGAGAACAGTCTTGGAAATCCCCCATCCTGAAGGCTCCTTGTGGCTTTGATGACAGTGACTCCTATCCTCATGCAAAGGCATTCATGTTGTGGTCTCCCTTGTATGGAATTCAATGTTGAATTCCATTTCTCTTGGTGGAGGCCAGGCTGGGAGGGAGCAGGAGGGCAGGGAGGGGGAGCAGCTGGATTAGAGGAGGCAGGCCCAGGGCTGTGTTAGAGGCTGACTTTCCTCTGCACTCAGCACTCTGTGCAGTGGGAGGGTAGGGAGGCATTTTCAGAGTTCAAATTGCAAAACAGTTGTAGAATCCTAAAGTTGGAAGGGAGCTTCCCTCAGGTCGACATTTGCTCAACCTCAGAAAATCCAGCCTGCTAGGTTTACAGTTAGAGAAGCAGGGCCTTTGGAGATGTGGTAACGCATTCACATCTTCCTGGGAGTCAGTCAACAAAGTCCACACGATGTACTTCCCCTGCTTTCCTGCTTGCTTTCAGCTTCTGGATTTAATTGTGTACCCTTTGGTCTACTCTTCCCGCCCCTATACTCCCGGAGGGCTACCCAGCTCTGTGATTTTTGACAGATCTCTTGAATGTGCTGCCATTCGCCCCAGCCTAGTTGGGAAGCCAACCATGGCACCTACTGGCCCTGTTGTGCCAAGTTTTCTACGGCTCAGGAAGAAATGGTTGCGAAAGGTTTGAGGAGGTTTATGGACACCTTGACAAAAATTTGGCCTGAGCCCTGACCAGAAACAAAAGTTAAGAAGAAATGTACTAAAAGACAATAAAAGACCCTCACTGTCTCCTGCCCACAGCCATCTGTAGATTAACTTCCAGGAAAAAGTAGGAAGAGGGAAGGATTCAAATAGATCAACCAGAGCTATTGACCACCCTTGAAGAGGACAGGCCAAGAAATTAGTGTGTTATTACTAACTGCATCAAGGAAGGCTTCAGAAAAAAAAAAAAAAAGAAAAAAGAAAAAAAAAAAGAAAAACAAAGAAAAAAAAAACACTGAAAGACTTGCCTTTGAATGTTATCTTTCCCCCAGAGAGTTCTAGAAGTGGCAGCCCCTCTTACAAGGCCTGGTCCCCTTCCATCCAAAGGGAAGAAGTGGGCATGGAGGAAAGAGGGCCATTGTCTGAGCTCAAGGCAGGAGGTAATGGCAGGGTCAAGAGTAACCCCTGGTTTTTCCTGCCTGTCTAGGGCTTAGCCTCACCATGCGGCTGTTTGCCTGGGTGAAGATCAAGGCTGCACCTCTGTGTTGCTCAAGCAGGCACCTTGGCAGCCTGCCCAGTGACAGCACAGAGCAGACCTTGGCCTGATAGCAGGCTAGGAATGAACTCCCTTCCCTACCAGTTGGGCTCCAGGGGAGAGGCGAAAGGAAGCCACCAGGTAGATACAGGCAGAATTCCAAGTCTCCTGAAGTGAAGTGAGCAAGGGGTGGGGATGGTGGAAGAGCGGGTATATGTTACTTCTGGCACCAGAGGTACTCACCATCTTGGAGATATTTCATTTTCAGTGTGGGAGCCCAGGCAGTCACCCAGCCGGCATGAGCAGAGCTCCTGGGACCCAACAGGGCATTCATGAGGGGGAGACCCAACAACTTTGGGGCTGAAAGAGGTGACACAGACTAGATAAGCCCCAGCGGTGGAGGTGGGGGGTTGTAGGTGAAACAAGGCAGGCAGGTGAGGAGTCCCCTGGCCCTCTTAGCAGCTTGGCATTAAGCACACAGGCTCTGCAGCCAGGCAGGTACTGACTCAACCTCTTTCCATCTGTGTGAACCCAGGCAAGTTACTTAACTCATAGGGCTTTAGTTTCCTTATTGGTAGGACGGGGATTAGAATATCAGCTCACAGGTCATCAAGGGGGTTTAACACAGCAGTGCTTCGAATTTTTGCCAGCATATCTGATACACCATGTAGAATGATCACCGTTGCCTTTTCTTTTCAGCGATTAATTCTAGATGCTCTGAAGTGCTGGTTTAGACCTTTTTTCCTGGTACCCAGGAGAGAGGCCAGAGCGGGAAGAAGAGTCCACAGCTCTTTTCTGTGAGACATCACCTGTCTGTGTCTCCTTTGACTTCAGTGTGTGGGGACAGTGAGACCCGGGAGGTGACATGTGGCTGTGTGAATGTTTCCACATGTTTCCAAATTACAGAGAGGCTGCCTCCTTCTTAGGATGTAGGCTGGAAACGAGGCCCCTTAATCCCTGCTCTTGTTCAGGCCTTTCTTGCCCCCCAAATTCTTTATATTCTTCATGGTATGGCAAGAGTATGACAGCTGACATGGTGTGACAACTGAAGTCAGAACTGGCTTAAAGCCTCGTCTGACCAGATGTGACCTTACCCCGTGACTTTGGCAGGTCCTAATGTCTCCGAACTCGCTACCTGGAGCCTGGTGACCTCTCTCTGAGGGCATGAGCTTGCTAAGCCAGACCGGTTACTCCGGGCAAGATTCTTGATCCCATGAGTTCCTCCTCGGAGCCTGGGGACCCTTCTTTGGCCTTTGGCTTGCATTGTGCCCATAGGCTGTGACTCACAGGAAGGTTAAGAAAGCGCTGCACTTTGAGGCACCCTGAGAAAGGGTCACGGCTCTTCATCAGATCCAGGAGTGGATCAGGAATCAGTACAGGGGCCTGCGCAGGATTCCCACAGGCCAAGGTACAGTGGCTCTCACTTCCTATCCCCTGAGGACCTCAGCCGTATCTTTAAATCCACTTACCACAAATATTTGAAGACAACTTGAAAGGGGACTCAGGTGTTGAGTCTTCGTGGGGCAGGCAGTTGTCTTGGCCTGACCTGACTCTGTGTAACCATCATACCATGGCAGAGACTGGGAGAAACAAGGCAAACTTGCCCTGAACCCAGCCACACTACAGTCCCCATACACCCTTGCAGCTGGGCACGGCCATGCTGTTGGGTTACAGCCAATAGCAAGTATGCAGGAGTGCCAGTACGCCCTCTCTGACCCCACCAACTATCGCAGGTAAGTACCCATAAGTTTCTTTTCCCTTTTGGCCGAATAAAAGTAATAGCCGGTTCATCACTCAAAACCATGTGTTGAATGACAGTAGCCATGCAGGCTGGTTGCCCGTGGGACAGTCAAGGGCCAATGAGCTGATTCAAACCTGCTGCAAAGTAATAAATGAACCAGAAATAAATGTCGTATTTACATTCTTGGGAGTTTTGACCCCCATTTTCTAGAGCAGTGCATTTATCACTTATGATAAATCATACAGAAGTAAGCTTTGGGTTGACAGTCCCAGGGCCCTGCATTCTTTTTTGTTTGTTTGTTTGGTTTTTGCTTTTCAGGACAGAGTTTCTCTGTAGCTCTTGTAGACCAGGTTGACCTCGAACTCACAAAGATCCACCTGTCTCTGACTCCCAGGTGCTGAGATTAAAGGCATGCGCCACCACTGCCCCGCTGGGGCCCTGCGTTCTAATGTGGGTTTAGAATCTGTGAGTATTGGTTTTGAAGTACAAAGGTGTGAATCCAGGAATCTGGAGCCCGGAAGTTATGAGGTTAGGCTTCCCCGGCCCACAGCAGAGGCCTCTGTCTTGATGTCTATGTTTGTAAGTCCAGGCTTGATTAGGCACTTTGGAAACCGATGAATTAAGGGGGTGCTGGTGTGGTGCGGTTGTGGAGGCTGTGTGTGTATGGCTCCTAGTGTGTCTGTCCCTGCCGCTTGTGCTTACACTGTTTATGCAAAAACACCTCTCTCCATGAGACAGTGATTAGTTTAAAAGTAATGGAGGCCAGCAGGATGACGCTTATCCAGGTTTTCAGTGGCCCATTTTAGACCTGACCAGCATGAGAACATTCTTAGTTGCCTTCACTCAAGCCTTTTCACGTATCCTCTTGTGGGGAAATCCGTACATTCCTCCCTCTTTTATTATTATTAGTAGTATTATTAAATGTATATGTGTGTGTTCATGTATATGTGTGCCCGTGTATACAAGTGTTGGTGTGTGTACCTGTGATGCGCACAGTTTCACGTGGAGGCCACACAATCTTCTTAAGTAGCCGCTGGAGATCTGAACTCTGGCCTTCACACTGGTGCAGCAAGTCCTTCATCTACTGAGCCATCTCTCCAGACCCTCACACCTTCTCTTTTCTCCCCTCCATCGTGTGCGTTCTGCCTCCAGCCACTAATCTTTCCTTCAGTGTGAGCTAAAATTTGGTGGCTATCTTTAAACATTTTCAAGGTTGCTCTAACTGAATACTTGAGGCCGAGTGACTCATAAAGGAAAGAGATTCATCTTGACTCGTGATCCTGGAGGTGGGGGGATGGGGTTGGGTGGGGCGGAAGCCCAAGATCGGACTGTCACGTTGGATGAAGGCCTTGTGCAGAAGCAGTTCATGGCAGGAAACAGGAATGTGTTCCAGCACCTGAGAGACAAAATCCAGGGCCATCTCACCTTCTAACACCCAGGACTCAGAGCAACTAATCTAATGTCTAGAGACTGAAGACCCTACTCCTGGGAGCAATTTCCTCGCAAACACAGGCTTTGTACGACCCAATCACCTCCCAGAGGCCCTACCACCTTCTAATGTTGTTCTTTGGGACCAGTGCTTCTCCTCCCATCACGTTATGACAGGGTCCTCAGGAACTTTGGGAAGTTAATCCCCCTTGAATTTACCCAACAGAAAAATTTGCCTCCGTATGAGACCTGCACTTCAGCTAGTGATTACATAGCGAGACCCCAGCATCTGACTGATAGAAAAAAATGACTCAAGGAAAAAGTGGGAGGCCGGGCGGTGGTGGCGCACGCCTTTAATCCCAGCACTTGGGAGGCAGAGGCAGGCGGATCTCTGTGAGTTCGAGACCAGCCTGGTCTACAAGAGCTAGTTCCAGGAAAGGCTCCAAAACCACAGAGAAACCCTGTCTCGAAAAAACAAAACAAAACAAAACAAAAAAAAAAAAAAAACAAGGAAAAAGTGGGAGCTGGGGGGAGGGGCACCTCATAGGTGTTCTTTGTGCCTGTGACTGATTCAGTGCAGTGATGGTACTTGTTTTGGCTCATCTCTGCACCGGCCTCCAGATTCCTCTTCTCAGTACTCTCAGTGCTGTGTGCATTTCTTCTGGACAATGTATGCTAAGCCTCTGGCCATTGTCATTTTTCTCTGAATGGCCACTCAGATCAGGGAGGAGGGGGCCACTTGGTGAGTCAGTTTTGTCCCTGAGGGCTACAAGGCAACGAAAGGATTTCAGATTCTTTTTCTCTTTTATGAGGAGCATTCTCTGTTCTTCCTAAGCAGGTCCTGAGGCGGTTAACCTCTTGCTGTCTGTGGGCGGGCATTGGAGACTTCCTGCAAGTGCCCGCTGCTGCAGCTCACTCTGGAATGCGTCCCTGAGATTCTTCAGGGTGGCCTCTCTCCACAAAGTGGGACCTGTTCTACATGTACCCCAGAGAGGAAGGAAATGTCAGACAGGTGGAGTTATGAGAATTACACAGGAAACATTCAAAATGTCACCCCATGACTAATTCAGGTGCAATAGTAATGTGATTCTGTATTCAGAGCCCTTTTTATGACCTAGCAAATTTCATCTGACCATGGAAAACATTAATCTTTTCGGTCTTGTGATCCAGTTTATATGACAGTCATGTTTTTTGTTGTTGTTGTTGTTTTGTATGTGTATGTATATATATGTGTGTGTGTTTTCTATTTCCCAAGGCAAAGAAAGAACAACCGACTTCCTTCAATTTGGTACAATAGTGCCTCAGACTTGAGAGACGTTGGCACTGGTGTTATTTGCAGCCCTGGGGACAGGACAAGGGTTTGGGAAACAAAGCTCACTGTTCTCTAGCCATATGGTCACCCAGTGAAACACCTTCCCATGGACTGGCTTTTTCAGGTGAGCACACAGATTCAGTTAAAATTTTTTGAAAAAAAGAAAAGAAAAAGGGGAAGCGAAAGCAAACGAGGTCGCATGAGCTTTCCGCAGGTTTCTGAGGGTGCAGCCTGGCTTGGCCCCTGGGAGCGTCAACGCTCATCTTAGGAATTCTTCCGGTTTGTTTTGTGAATACAGCTGAACACTTGCAGGGACATATTTCAGGGTTCAAGCAGATGTCCAGGAGCAACAGTGCCAGAGCTTAGGGACAATGTGACAATGTCAACAGCAGTCATGAGGAGGGCGTGGGAGGGTTGTTTGGTGGTCCATGTTCTTCTCAGTCTTAATGAAATTCATGGAATACAGCAAATGTTTCTGGATTCCTTATGTGAATCTCACTTGATAACCTCTGTGGAGGTCACATGAGCTTCCTGCGTGTCTCCGAATTTATAATGTACATCTCTATTGTTTCCATAGAATGTGCTAGGGGAATAAGAGAAAAAAATGTTTGAAACAGAAATGAAAGAAGAGAAATGGAGCAGAGGGGAGAAGAGAACTCTTGAAGGAGTCACTCACATGGCGGTGGCTAAGCTGGAGTAATCGTGGTTACTCTAAACCAAAACCCCAAAGCTGGAGCAAAGCGGCAGGTTAAAGTGTTTGTCTGGTAGGAAGAAATAACTTCCACCGATTCCTTGGGTGAGAGAGAACTTTTGTCCAGCACTGTTTTGATTTCTGGAAGAAAAAAACAAAAAACAAACAAACAAAAAAACCAACCTTTTTTTTTTTAAAAAACAAAACAAAACAAAAAAAAAACCCCTGTATACAAAGCACACTGGAAGACAAAGGACTTTTGCAGGAACTGACAGTGTGTGTGTGTGTATGTGTGTGTGTGTGTAGAGGAAACTGTGGTATTCGATGCCCCTAGGAATTTCTTTATCCTCCACCTGTGCTTGAGGACAGTTGGGGGTTAGGGGAGGATGCACCGGATACAAGCAGATGTCTCCGCCTGGTTTTGGTTGTTGACGGTAAAAACTGCTCCTAGCAGGGCAAGCGGAGAGCTAAACTTTTCAAAGGGTGGAGTAGTGGAACTGTTCCTGGTTGATGACCAGCGCTCGGGCAGAGCTAGAGCTTTCGGTTCTGGTGGACAGGACTTTCTGAGCTCAGTAGTAACATGAGTGACATGTCGCCCTTCCCTGTGGCGTCCCTGTACTCAGAACAAAACATCCAGAGGGTCCCAAGTGTCAAAGCTCATGGTCCATGGCAGCTCTTTGCTTGGCTCAGTGGTTCTCAACCTCCTCGTGTTGTGGTGACCCCAACCATAAAATCATTTTATCGCTACTTCATAGCTGTACCTCGGCTACTTTTATAAATCACAGTGTAAATAGCTGAAGTTACCTTGAAGGGGTCGCGGCCCACAGATTGAGAACTGATGGCTCAGGGCATGGAAGGAAGTTTCCCCTCTCTAACTTTACTCAGCTAGGAGAGAGGAGCCCTAAACAGAGTGAGAAGACCCCTATGGAAAGAAGATTTAGTACCAGCCAGAATCCAGCGCCAGCCCAGGCTGCTTTAGTTTAAGAAACTCCTGGATTCAACACCAGAGGCTGCTTTCTGCAGGTTTTCATTACTGAATTGTCTTGGGGGTGTTTCACGGTTAACTGATGTGACGATTGCCGGGTGATCCATTAGCAACAAGGGAGCCAGTGTCCTAGTTTCTCAGGGCTGCTGCGGACGAATGACCACAAAAGAGGTGTCTTCAGATAACAGAAATGAATGTGTTTTACAGTGTGGGGACCAGCGGCTAGGAACGGCATCAGCAGGGTCATATTGTTTCCTAGGGCCCTGGAGAGAACCTATCTATACTTCCTTCAGCCTAGGTTTCGGGGAAGTCTGCCAACCTTAGATTCCTACTGTGTTATTACACATTCTGCTTTCCTTACCCACGTGGCTGCTTCCTGGTATATCTGAAACCCCACAAGCCTTTTTCCTTTCTCTGTATTTTTCCTCTTCTTAAAGGATATCAGAGCCTGGAAATGGTGACACAGGCCTTTAATCCCAGCATTTGGGAGGCAGAGGCAGGTGGAGTTCTGTAAGTTCAAGCCAACCTGGTTTACTGAGAGAGTTCCAGGACAGCAGGCCTACACACAAAGAAACCCCCGATCTTAAAGACAAACCAACAAACAAACAAACAAACAAAAAAAAAACAAAGAATATCACAACCAGATTAAGGGCCCACTATGACATGCTAGGAGTGAATTTTAGCAGGTGTCAATTTACATCTACAAATACCCTATTTTTAGATAGGCATTCTCCTTAGGGACCAATAATAGATAAACCCAATGATGATAGAAAATGGAGTTTTCTTCCCTGGTGCTGGAGGAAGTCAATTAAAAAAAAAAAAAACAAAACGAACATAAAATTTTCCACTAATTTGGTCATGGTTTTCATCAAGGGAAGCCTCCCTCAGTGAAGTTTATTGGGAAATTTTTTCTTCTTCTGGCTCCATACACCTTTTAGAGGTGCTTAGACTTCACAACTGGGTAAGGAAGGTGTGCGGTTCTCATCCAGGCCATGGTGGTATGTTAAGTTCAGACTTGGTTTCTAAAGGAGTCAGTTTAAGTTTGCTCTGTTTTGAGGAAAAAACAAGACAAACAAACAAAACAAAACAAAACAAAACCAACCAAACACTCTTTTTTCTTTTGATCAGCTAATGGGTTTGGAGGAGGGCATGCTCAGACTTTCAAAGTCCTGTTTGACTTCAGCCAGCATGCTGCTCCCCTGACTGCAGGCCCACTTCTGTTTCTGGATCTCCCCTTCTCAACTTTCTCTCCTCAGACACAGAACTGAAGTCCCTTGAGTTCCTTGGAGAAGCCAACAAGGCGTCTGGTCTCTAAGGGAGACTCCAGAAAGGACTGGGAACTCTGACCGTTTTGTCCCTCTCATCATTTAAGCTCCCTCTAGGCTAAGTCGCAGGGATATGGTTCCCATGGAGACCCTCCAGCATGGCTATACTTTGCTGAGTATGAATTCAGTTCCCCACACCACCCCCAAGGACACAACAGTCCTAGGGAGAGGTGAGTGCGCTTGACTTGAGTGGCTTTTTACTTTTCCTGAAGATGGTCTGCTCCTTACAGGATTAGGTCACAGGGTTTTGAGCGATGAGGTTAGGAATGGTGGACAGGATCACCAAGATCACTGCACGCTGTGTTAATGCAGACTTGTCCAGGGAGCCTGTCTTCCTCAGACTATAGCATCATAACACTTACGTGTTCAAAGTACAGATTTTAGAACTTTACCATAGACCTAAACCAGAACACAGGGAATGGCTCACCCAGTTTTGTCATGCTCCCCTACCCGGCCCCAGGAAGCACCCCAGGGAATTCTTATCTTGGAGTCTTGCAGGTGGAAAGCAATATTTTTAAAAGTTTATTTATTTATATTTTAGAGACAGACTTTTTTGCCGGGCAGTGGTGGCTTGGCTTTTTTGCTGGGCGGTGGTGGCATATGCCTTTAATCCCAGCATTCAGGAGGCAGATGCAAGTTTATCTCTGTGAGTTCGAGACCAGCCTAGTCTACAAAACAAGTTCCAGAACAGCCAGAACTGTTACACAGAGAAACTCTGTCTTCAAACAAAACAAAAACAAACAAAACAAACAAAGAAACAGATGAAAAGACTGTAGTTTCAGTAAAAAGCATTTTGATATTGAAGGAGAATGAAGTGATGAGGCTACTTAGTTATTTGACTTTTTCTTGCTCTTGGCAGAGACAAACTCTCATTATGTTTCCCTGGTTAGCTTGGAACTTGCTGTGTACAGCAGGCTGGCTTCAAACTCACAGAGATCTGCCTGCCTCTGCCTCCGGAATGCTGGGTGGGATTAAAGGTGTGGGCCACTACATCTGAAAATAATCGGGCATTTTGTGAAATGCTTAAATGCTGTGCCCCACGTGTGCTACCTGCGTCGTGCCCTGTCTCAGTTGCTTTAGAAGCGTTAGTTCACTTAGTTCTCAGAAACTATCCAGGAACGGGTTCTCTCAGGATCTCTGCTCTTTAGCTGAGGCACGGAGGCAGAAAAGCTTGCCGAGAGGAAAGGTGATGGCCACTTGAAGGAGACACTGAGAAAGGGACACCCACAGTCATCATGTCACAGAACATGGGAAGGTGGAAAGTGTCCTCTGCTTTCTCTGCTGTTCCCACTTCAGACTGTGCTCGGCAGTTTTCAGGGTTGGATGTGGAAATCCCTCATAGCTCCCTACCGTAGTTATTTTTCTATTGTTGTGAAGAGATCCCATGACCAAGGTAATTTATACAAAAAAAAAAACAAAAACATTTTATTGGGGGAAATCACAAATTCAGAAAGTAAGTCCCTGACCATCGTGGCAGGAGCATAACACAAAGCAGGCAGGCTTGGCATTAGAGCAGTAGCCGAGAGCGAACATCTTGAGACACCATTGCAAGGCAGAGAGCTCTAACTAGTAATGACAAGAGTTTGTGAAACCTCAGTCAAAACCTGCTTCCAGGGACATACCTCCTCCAACAAGGCCACACCTCCTAATCCTTCCTAAGCAGTTCACTGAGTGGGGACCTTAAATAGACAAGCCTCTGGGGGTCGTCATCATTCAAACCACCCCATTTCACAGGCAGTTCATGCCAGATGGCTCCAGATCCGGAGCTAGGGGGTCCAGTTCCTAGACTTATCTCCATCAATAGCTTGCTGTATGGTGAGATATCAAACACCAGTTTCTCCATCAGAACTGGCAATGTCTCTTTTACTGTAGATCTACAAGATCCACTCAGAGGACCCTTGGGGGCTTTCTCAAAAAGATAGAGGAAAAATGATACCTGGGCCTGTCACGTGGAGGTGTGTCTGACAGGAGTATCTGGTAAAGGATTTGAAGAGTACGTACAGAGACGGCATTTAGGTCATGCCCTGGATAAATGAGTATTGGTTATTATTGTTGTTCCCTTTAGGTCTCTTTACATTTGAACACGGTGTCTTAGATCCTTTGATTGATTCATTGATCTGGAAGAGAAAATGGCTGTAACTTGAATGAAAACGTGGTCTGTCTGTCTGTAGATTATTATCGCTCAAGAATTCTTCCCATCAGCGAATTCCCTTATCCCTCTCCCTCGCACCAGCTCTGGGTATTCTCACTTCAGGCTCGGCTGCATAGGCCAGCCCTCTAGGAGTGGCTGGCCAGCTCTGTGAGTGTGTAAAATCTTACATGGTTCACATGGTTTCCCGACGGAGGCTGCTTTGCCTGATGGTGAACACATGCTACAAGACTGTCTGTGTATTGCTGCAAGACACAGAGATGTGTGCTGTCAAATGTCTTCCACATAATGATTCAGGAGAACCAGACCCAGAGGTTCTCACACACTGGCAAATGCTGTCTCACTGAGCTGTCCTGAAAGAACAGCCTTCTGAAGTTCCTGAGCAATAGTAACCAGGAAACAATGTTTGTGTCCATTTCCTGAGGGTTTCCAATCTCATACTTAAGTTTGTAAGTAGTATCCTATGAAGAACTTCAAGGAAATTCAATTTTTTATTTGCACTCATTTCTTTATTCACCCAGCATTAAGGCTGTGTTTACCACACGCTGCAGCACACTGCCGTGCCAGTGGCCCTGGGTATCATTTTGTAGACTGGAGGTTATAAGACCAATTTAAAATCCTCTGTATCCACTGTTTTCCAACTCTGGGTGCCTCAGCTTTCTCTTCTACCTCATAGGGAGCTTCCTGGGGGTCATGACTTCATATACATTATAGTAGGACGTGTGTACATGGAGATGTCCGCAGGAATGTTCTGTTTGGAAAAGTCTTAAGTACAGACAGCTCTAGACTTCTTTCTGACTGAAAAACACATTCAGGTGACTTGTGTTGGGACAGGAGAAAGGAAAGCCTGTCTTGCTATGGTGGAGAACAGGTCCTGCCTGTCTATTCGGTAGCTTATTGTTGTACTTACAGACCTGGAAACCCTTTGGGGAACTGGGAACACTTCTCTTACCAAACTATCCCCACTTGGTCATCCCTCAAGGCTACTGGCTTCCAAACTTTTTCTGTCAGTTGTGATAGCTCCCTTATTTCCTGTCTCAAGAACTATTTCTTCAGCTCACACCGTCACAACACACAGTTTGGCCTCCAGATTTAAAAAGTCCATCTCGCTTGGTGGTGGTGGTGGTACACACCTTTAATCCCAGCACTCAGGAAGATCTCTGTGAGTTCGAGGCCAGTCTGGTCTACAAGAGTTAGTTCCAGGACAGCTAGGACTGTTACACAGAGAACCCAGTCTCAAAGAACCAAATAAAATAAAATATAAAATGTCCATCTTTCCATTCCTTTAGGGTTGATGTCTTGAAAAGTCTGGACTGAAAGAAAAGAGGGACAGAGAGGGGACATGGGAGACAGTTCGTAGTAGACTTGTTTGTTTCTTGGTAGGCAAATAGTTTGACAAATTGGTGACAAAATTAAGGGTTAAAGTAAGAATTCTTTCTTGATCTCAAGCTGAGTGGCATAAGGAAGGTTAGTGTCTTTTATAGCCTACTGGGCTCTTTGTTATGTTCGTAAGGTCTTGGGTTTGGGAATAAACCCTCGAAATGGGGCACCATGCACTGGACAGCTTGAAGAGTTTCGTGGACATCTGGGAAGGCAGTGGCTGCTCCTGAGACCCATGAAGATCTCTCTAAGTTCAGCCCTTACTCATTTATTGAGGCCCTCTGCCTCATTTTGAGAGATCCTGGGGTCACTATGGGCCTGCTGAGTCCTTAGATCTGCACAATGGAATGTGGCAGCCCCTGGCCTTCATATGACGAACACTAGACAGTCTGTACTGAGCTGCCGTAAGTCAGAGTAGTTGACAGAGCCTAAAATCAGCGCCACAGGAGGAAAGGGGGCTATCTCATGACACTTTATACCATTGAAAATAGACTGAATATATTGAGTTAGATTAAATATATTTGAATATTAATTGCACCTAGTTTTAATTTTTCCTTTAAGATTTGTTTTTTGTTGTCTGTGTGTATATGTGTACGCATGCATGTGCTGTGCATGCCAGGATGGCCAGAGAGGTGCTAAGTGGGGTTTGGATCTCCTAGAACTGGAGTTACAGGTGGCTGTGATCCACTCAACATGGTTCCTGGGAACTGATCTGGGGTTCTCTTCAAGAGCAGAAAACATTCTTAACCACTGAGTTATCTTTCTAGCCTCAATTTTTTTTTCTCTAATATGGCTGCTAGAAAAATGTAAATGTCCAAGGACCGAGTGGCTCACATTTTGTTCCTATTGGTGGGAGCTGGTCCTCATTCTGAGGCTGCTGTCTGGAGACCGTCTGTGTCTAGATCCTGAGAAGAGGTTTAACTAAAAAGGGCCATCTGTCACTCCCTGTTAGTTCAAGACCTAGGACAATGTGTAACTCAGTCACACGTCTAATCAGTTTGTTTTTTAAAAACCCTGGAATCCTACTAATATGTTGGTTATTAACATCACATTTCTGACAAGAACTCTTTTAACTGTTATGGGCTGAATTGTATGTACACACACACACACACACACACACACAAAATCATACATTGAAGCCCTAACCCACAGATTGCCGAGCGTTGTTTGTTTGAATGAACAAGCCCTTTAGGAGGAGCATAAGCTAGTTTGACTGTATTCTTTTTAAGGAGAAGCAATCTGGATACACAGGGAGACACATGGGACAAAGAGCATAGGCCACGGGGAGGAGTCTGTCACCTGCAAACCAAAGAGGCGGGCCTGAGAAGGGGCCAAGCCTAAGGGCATCCTTGATAGTTTGTAGCCTCCAGAGCTGGTAGACAATGTATTCCTGTTGCTTTTTTAAAGATTTATTTATTTATTTATGTATTTTATGTTTATGAGTGCTCTACTTGCATGTATGCCTTCATGACAGAAGAGAGCATTGGATCCCACTAGAGATGGTTGTGAGCCACCATGTGGTTGCTGGGAACTGAACTCAGGACCTCTGGAAGAAGAAGCTTAATCTCTGAGCCATTGCTCCAGCCTATATTCCTATTGTTTAACCCGTTCAGACTGTGGGATGCTGTGCATCAGGCCTAATAGACCAATGCAGAATTGCAGGAAGTCTGGTGACAGAAGAAACCAATTTTCCATGACCGGAAAGCTGGTTTCCTGCCTTCATCTGTTAGGAACGCAAAGATAACTTGGGCTACTTCTTGTTGTTCCTCTGCCTTGGGTCAGTGCTCTCTTTTCTGCTCCTATGTTCATGTTGGATATTCCCCTGTCTTCAGGTCTGTTGTGATCCTCTCAGTTCTCTGGTAGATGATGATTTAAGAAGCAATAGCACAAGAGAACAGACATCATGAAGATTTTATGTCTATACACAGAAAATCCTCCTTTTCACCATCTGAAGCCTTTCACTAAGTGTGTGTGAACAACAGAATCACATGTATTAAATGCCCACGAGAGTTTGTGAATGTTATTAGCAGAGAATATTAGTTTTCCAGCAAACTCACTTCTACTGGACAGTGGGGCTGATCAGGGGATCAGAAGGGTGGAGAGCAAGTCACATGACCTCCAGCGTTTTCTGCTAACTCCAAGATGGCCAAATCTACACCTACAGAGGTTCAAAGTTTCATACGCTCTAGGGGAGCTCTCTCAGGAATGGATTGGAGAGTCAGGCCCAGTGCGTTCTGGCGGTAGTGAACTCCTTCCTGTCTGGGTTTTATTTCTAGAACAGAGTTAAAATCAACACCATAGCCAAGAAGTCAAACACCTGTCTTCTTAACTAGTTTAGCAAGGGAGATCTTAGATGGCCTCAGGCAACATCTTGGCAACTAAGGGAGACTTTTTGAATTTGAGAACATGCATCTACCTACTGGCTTGGACCTGGAATTTGATGAGAGAGAAAAAAGCAAAGATTATGGTAGCCTCAAAGATTACCTTCTTGGCATTCTTTGCAACAGCTGTCTGGCAGATGTTATAGCAAGACCGGGGCTATTGGAGACATTTTGTTTTGAAGAACACGTAGGGGAAATACCAGAGAGATCTGCCCTCCCTTTTTTGGTCATAGAATAAGAGTTTTAAGGATGATTTTGCTTTCAGTGAGGTCGTCCTGGAAGTGGCCTTATCAATTTCCATCACCACCATGAGTTGATACCCACAAACAGTATTCTCCTTTTCCTCTTCACTGCAAAAAAAAAAAAAAAAGAGAGAGAGACTACTCCATGTTTTGTTTATTCGTTTTAAGATAGCATCTCTGTGTCTCATAGGCTGGCCTAGAATTCACTACGTAACCCAGGCTAGCCTGGAACTCACTATGTAGCCCAGACTGGCCTTAAATTCATGATCTGTCTGATTCGGCCTCCCTAGTACTGGGATTACAGGTTTATACCATCATGCTTGGTTTCCAAAGATGTCTTAAATAGAAGAGTTTTATCATGTGTCATTAAGGGTCTGAATGAGAATTTGTGTGAAATTGTAAAACATATATTTGTGGTAAATAAATATTTATATCACTAAATTTCCTCTCAGGCTTCATACAAAGGCATCTTTTCTATATGTAGCCGCACAGCTGGTGTGTGTGTGCACATACACACGCACGTGTGTGATATGTGTAGGGAGAGATGGGATATTAAATTACAAGAAAACAATGATCAGAACATAATAATTTGGTACAGGCCTAGGGTAGAAGCTGTGGGAAAGGGCCAGCTGGGCATAGCAAGGCCCCCTCACCATGGTCTTGTTCACACCAGAATTCCAGGGGAGGGAAGTCATATATCATCATGGAGCATTTACAGCAACAAGGTCCGTGAACTCTGAGCTCTTGCCGTGTGTGACTATCGCGCATCTGAGCACTAGGGTAGTTGACAAAGGGAGGGTCTTTGTGTGACAAGAGTTACTCTTTGGTAGGAGCTCTGGCCTGGGAAACTGAGGAGAATATAGCGCATTTGTGAGGCCTTGCATGCAGAGGCAGAAGTGGATTTGACAGGGGAGGGAGCTCACCAGGGCAGTGATGTGTCCAGAGGCCTAAGCTCCAATTTGGATACTACTGGCTTTTTTTTTTTTTTCTGGTTAAACAATGTAAGAATTAGATTTTTAGGCCAGCCACGTAAAAGTCTGTGGATGGGCTAGAGAGGTGTCTCAGCAATTAAGAGCAGAATGCTATTTCTCTAGAAGACCTGCATTTGGTTCCCAAAAACCATGTCAAGGAGCTCAGAATCACCTGTCACTCTAACTTCAGGGGACCTGATGCCTCTGACCTCCACAGACACCTGCACTTACATGGACATACCCACACACACAGGCACACACACATGCATACTTAAAAATAATATAAAATATTTGGAAAAGGGTTGTTGATTAACCTTCATATAGGAAATATAATAAATTATATAATAATGAAATAAATATAATAAATGATATCAATTCACATTAATATAGGAAACATACTTTATATCAGGATCCCCATTGTTTGTATGTGTATGGTGTACATTGTTTAACATTGATTATGGGGAGTTGGTGCCTGATTGGGAAATCAAACTCTAATTTGTGATGGCTCCAGGATCTAACTAATAATTTTAACAAGAACTTTCAGAACACAGCAGAGCTTAGCCTGCTTCACTTAGAGAAAACGGAAGGCCTTTGTGGCCCTTGTGGGATGCTGTAGAAATGCGCCAAGCATCACCCAGGCTGGGATTTCTTTGAGAAAGAATGGTCGAAGTAGCTGCCATCCATATTAGGGCCAGCTATATAGAGCACTTGGAGCATTTCCAAGCCCTTCATGCTTTCGCAGAAGGAAGGAGCTTGTGGTGGGAGCATGCGTCGGCTCGTGCACAGCCTTCCTTTCCCTTCTCTTCTGCCTTTGTCGGGCTATATTAGACTCAGGCGCAGATTCAGTAGGTGTAGAATTTCTCCAGGCATCAAGAAAAGTGGGCTTTTTGAACCAGGCAATCCTAAGTGCATTAAGAAAAGGAGGAAGGGAGGGAGAGAAGTTGGGGGGGGGGTTAGGGAGGAAGCCTAACACCGACAGACAAGAGACAGGCACTGTGCAATGCTTCACTGTGCATCAGCGAGCAGCAGACAGGGCAGTGGACTGGGACAGAGGAAGGTGTGTCGCTGGTGTTGGTTTGGTGGACCTTACACTGCACAGACATATGTGTCTGCTGGTCCCCTCTTAAGACACACAACATTCACATTGCGGAGAGGATTTAAAATGTATTGATTAAAAGCATTTATTAAAGTGCCATTTTGGATGGATGGTATTCTAGTATCTTTAAGCTTTCTGAAGGCAGAATGGAGGAGCTGCTTAAGGGGAGGCTGAGGCAGCCATTTCCTGGAGGATGTGACTAACGTATGTTTGAAATTTGCCACTTTGAAGACTTGCAAAAGTAAGATACCCCCCGCCCCCCACCCGCCGCCTCCTGGCCCCCAGCCACCCTCCTGGATACCCTGCTTTGTAGTTTCTTATGCTCGAGGCTCCAGGGTTGGACGATACACATGCTCCTTTCCAATGGTAACGTAGCCACCAAAGTAAGACAGTTCACGTGTGATGTCATTACCGATAATCTTCAGTTGCTACTTCTGTCCTGTCAGTTAATCGAGTCATGTTTTCTGTGAAGGATGGGGTCCAGATCCTCAGATACGTGTACCCCTCTTGCCTTAGTCTCCTTCGCTCTGAAGAGTTGTCCCGCTCAGCTCCTGCTAACTTTGACGCTCTGACTACTGCATATGGATTTTATGCAAATGGCCCTCAGTTTGGATTTGTCTGATACTCCCTCCTGACTAGATGTAGGTCACGCGTCTTAGGCACGGAGGTGCTGTGGTGTCCTCGTTAATGTCTGAGACTAGCCGGTGGTGAGTGATTCAGCGTGACCCGTTCCTTATGTGGAGATTCATTTTGACCGTGCAATTAAGATGGTGCGTGTGGATGTGTTTCATTGTGAAGTTGCTACGTTTCCCTTTGATGGTTGTAAGAATTTGGAAACCATGCAGGTTCCGCACTTCTAATTGACTTCCCCCCACGGGCTTGCTGTCTGCAGACACTCAAGATTGAAATGCTTGTTTCTCTACTGGTAACTGAACGATCCTTTTTAAAGTTTCATCCTTTCTTCATTTGAGGGTCGGAATTTTACTGTGAGGAAAAGCTCTCTTCTCTATTTTACTGTCCTCAGTCACACTAGCGCGGGCCTGCATTCCCATTTTACTCAATAGCTACAATGCATCATTATGATGATTATAATCCACTGGTATCCTAATCTGTTAATGTCATTGTTTATTTTGATAGTTTGTCAATGATTTTGACCTGGAGACACTTTTAAGCTCTTGTTTGTTTGCTTGTTTGTTTATACAGCCCCACTGTGGGTCTTTAGGGCGGCACTCTGCTAGCTTAGTAGATTAGGGGTTCTTCACAGAGTCTGGAGACCTGTGTTATAGACTCTTTCGCTCCTCGCTGAATCTCCTGGAGGGAGTCGCCCTTCTGCTTTACAGCTTAAAATAGAGGTAATTAGTGACTATAACCATCTGGAGCGGCTGTTGTGAAATTCAGCCTAAAGGGGGAGATTATAATATGCCTAGCTCTAATTCCTAGAAACTTCTAGAATCCTTGCATGCACTGGCGTTTCATGATGGCCTCATCAGTTAAGGAGAGACCATGTGAATCACTTACCTTGTTGGTAGCCCGAGTTTATTTCCATCCAGTATGTTCTTGAATGGTCCTTCATGTCCTGGGGTCTGGTGTGGTGAGCCCTGCAATGTTTTCCACAGAGGTGCTCTGGGCTGGGGGATGCTGAGGTCAATATAGCCAAGTCACTTCCTGGGAGGGTGACTCCCCAGTTCCTCTGGCTCTGGGATGATGTCTGTGTTATTTTTCCTCCCTTGAGAAGCCCCATCAGCAACTGCCTCTGAGCCTTACAAACACAGGAGGAGAGAGGTGTGGCTAGTCACAGGACTCCGAGCCATGGCAAGGGAGTTGTGCAGAGGCAAGGATTTAGTCAGGAATGTCCCTGTCGCTTTTCCCAGGTGCAGGTGGCTGGTGGACACGCAAAGTCAAATTCCTTTGCAATCTGGCTTCCCCTAGCTTGTTGTCAAGCCTTAAAGGAGTACGGCCACATCGGCTGGCCTAGTGTCTGCTGTCGCCATCTCATCTCCCGCAGTCAAAGCCTTTGATTTTGCTTTCACTGTCCCAGTTCTGGCCATCTCCTCACCTCACCTGCCGACTGTCAGTCACGTGACCGTTTCCTCCGGTCCTCCCAAAAGAGAGTTGAAAGGTAAGCTTGAAGTGAGCAACATTTGAGTTAAACCTATCCAGCAGAAGCATGATGGAAATCTTGCCGATGAGAAACAACCAAACAATGTATTTGCTTAGAAAACAACCCTTGGTTAACTTTTCGTAGATTTCTCCGATGATTATTAAAAATACTGTAGAAAAAATTAAAGTCAAACAATTTCTTCCCAGGCAACTGCATTCGGGAACAATATATCTAAAAAGAACCACGAAGATATTAAAAGTAAAATGTGGGATTTGGTGTCAACACACATTTGAGGTGTTTAAAATGATATAGAGGCATGGCCAGTTGTCTTAGCAGATGAAAACGCCTGTCATCAAGCCTGGTGATATGAGTTCAATCCTCAGAACCCACAGACACATTGTAGGTAGAGAGAACAGGCTTCCAAAAGTTGTCCTTTGACCTCTACACACATACAGTAAGTTAATGTAAAAGTTTTTTCTTTCGTTTTATTTTTCAAGACACGTTTCTCTGTGTAGCCCTTGCTGTCTTGGGACTCACTCTGTAGACCAGGCTGACCTCAAACTCCCAGGGATCCACCTGCCTCTGCCTCTGCTTTTCTGAGTGCTGGAAATTAAGGCATGTGCCACCACACTGCCCAGCCATAAATTTTTTGAAAAATTATTAAAATGGCATGGAGCCAGGCTTGGTTGTACATATCTACAATTTTATAACTCAGGTGGCTGACTGAAGCAAGGAGATGTCCAGTTTGAGTCCAACCTGGACTACACAGGAAATTTGAAGTCAGTCGGGCCTATGTAATGAAACCCTACCTCAAAATAAGATGCAATACATAAATGAAAAGAAAGTGAGGTGTGGGCTCCTCACTCAGTTTTTCAAGGGCTTTCTGTGAACCTAGCCACACTTGTGCAGTAAGCTCATATTCTGGAGGGCAAACTAAAGAGATTGCATATATCAGAGTTCTGCAGAGGGGCAAAAAGCCCTCTAGTGAACCATAGATGTGGAATCAGGCCCTAATTGATCCCCTCTCAAAACTAAAGTTATCAACAAACAAAAAAACCACCACATGGGCTGGAGAGATGGCTCAGAAGTTAAGAGCATTGCCTGCTCTTCCAAAGGTCCTGAGTTCAATTCCCAGCAACCACATGGTGGCTCACAACCATCTGTAATGGGGTCTGGTGCCCTCTCTGGCCTGTAAGCATACACACAGACAGAATATTG
Organism: Chionomys nivalis; assembly: GCF_950005125.1. NCBI lineage: Eukaryota > Metazoa > Chordata > Mammalia > Rodentia > Cricetidae > Chionomys > Chionomys nivalis. The sequence goes on from NC_080088.1 coordinate 64,602,530, forward strand.
TAAACATAATAAATAAATATTTAAAAAAAACTACCACAGCAAAACAAAAAACCAAACAAAACAAAGCAAACCTCTGGCTCTTGTACAATGGTGGAAACCCTGCCTGACGACGGCAGACCCCAGGATCTTGCTGCACCCTAGGGTCTGAGGCTGAGCACATCCCTGGGCATGGATTCCAGGTGAGATTTATGTAGAGCAATACTTTCTGCACAGTCTGTAATCAAGGACTCAGCCTCTCTCGTGGCTGGTGTGTCCTCTGAGAGGAAGCGGGCCAGTCGGGTTTTGTGAGCTGGCATTCTCCCCCCGAAACATAATTGAGCCCCTGCCCTGGGGACCAGATGGAAAGAAAGACAGGCTTCCTTCCCAGTCCATTAGTGAGCCAGTCGGTAGCCTGTACCTTTAAGATTTCTATCCAAGAGTGAAATACTGGAGGAAAAGGTGTTTTCACTAAGGCAGGGCATTGCTTTTCTATGGTTACTATAAGAAACTAATACAATCTAGATAACTCAGCCCAGCAGAACTTTATTCTCAAATAGTCCCATAATCTGGAAGTCAAGTTGTCAGACTTGACAAGGGTGACAGGTTCTCTTCAAAGGCTGTCATAGAGAACCTTCTTCTGCTTCTTTGTGCTCTTCTGGCTAGAGGTTCTCTTGCTTTCATAATGGAGTCATTCCTGCCTTGCCTCCTCACTTCCTGTCTTGTAAGGACACTTGTCACTGAGTGTAGGCTGCGTCTAGTGATCCAGGATGATCTCATGGATACCGCCTTATTTAATTACGTATCCAAGTACCCCTTTCCAAATAAAAGTCTACCTGTATGTACTTGGACATGTCTTTTGAGAGGTCACCATTTAATCCACTCTAGGTGACATGACTGATGGGCTCATTGGCCTTCCCTGAGCTGTAGGAAACCCAGGTGATAGTGGCTAGAGGGCCCTCCGTGGACGGCGCCAGCAAGAGATGAAGTTTTAAGGAGATGTAAGAAGAGTCCACGTGACTCTACTGACTTTTGCTCATCCTAGAATCTGTGACTCTACAAGTTAGTGAAGACAGCTCTGAACACCCACATCACACTTCTTCCCAGGGGCAAAGATGTATTAGTAAGTTAGGTTTGGCTCTGCTGTGGTAACAAAGAAGTTTCCAAATCCCAGGATTCACAGCGCTGAGAAGGCTTTCTTGCCTGAGGTCCTCTAGGCTCAGGACAACAGCACCGCTCTAGGTCTCCTGCACATTACCGGATAAAGAGATGGAGCTGGGTCGGGCCAACCTTGGGGCAGGAAGAAGGGCTCTGTCTTAGGTTTCTGTTGCTGCTGAAACACCACGATCAAAATCAAGTTGGGAAGGAAAGGGTTTTTTTCACTTTACAATTTACTGCCTCTCACTGCAGGAAGTCGGGGCAGGAGTCTGGAGACAGGAGCTGATCCAGAAGCGATGGGGGAGCCCTGCTTACTGACTTCCTCCTCATGGTTTGCTCGGTTTGCTTTTTTACACACCTTGGAATCACTGCCCAGTTGGTACTGCCCATGGTGGGCTGGGCTCTCCCACATCAATCATCCGTCAAGAAAATGTCCCAGAGGCCAATCTGATGGGGCATTTTGTCAATCGACACTCCTTCTCAGAGGACTCTAGCTTGTGCCAAGTCGACAAAACTGACAAACCAACACAAACTCTCAGTAAAACCTGCACAGGAGCTGTGGGGAGAGCTTGCCTACCTGCTGAGAGACCGTCGGCTCCCCTCCTGCTTCTCCCAGGTGTCTCGAGCAAGTTTCAAGTCCTGCACTGTCTGCACGTTTTTTGGCCATACCCCTGGCTTTCTCCTCACACTTTTGAGGCCTCCCATGCTCCCTCTTCCCCCATCCCAAGAAAGAAAACAACTCAATTTCATGCTGCCAACCTGCAGAACTGCTTTTGGGGAGTGCTGCTCTCCAAACAGAGCCTCAACTGGCTGTCTGAATCGGTCATGTCGACTGAGCCCATGGGAAGAACACTTGACTTCTTCATTGACTTACAGAGGCTTTGCCGGGTAGTCAAGGCTTCTCAATTGCTTGAAGCCAATTACGCAGAAGGGGCTCTGGAGAGAGGCAAGGTCAGTCCCTTTGGCTCTGTGGGTCCACAACAAAGGACCCTGTGAAGTCCCTAAATTGCAGGAAAAATGATGTCAGGTTTGTGTCCAGCACCTGGGCACCTTCTGGAGCCAGGAACCACATCTTATGCTGGGATCCCAAAGGCTTTATGAGCCCAGGGAGATTAAGGACCAGAGTGTCTAATGGGACCTCTTCATTTAACTCTTGGTACCAGAATTGAGGTATGTGCGATTTCTTGAGCCAAATGGACTGACGATATTTAATACAACTCCATTCGAAGCTTTCCCCTGAATCTTGCTTTCTTTCGGTGAGCTAATTTCTCCCCTATTACCATCTACTCCAGGAGACAGGAGGATGCTTGGGAAAGTTCCATTGCCTTTTAAAGCCACAGGGGTATCGTTTGGTGCATTCCTGCCCCAGCAATTATTACCTTCTGAGAGCCTGCCGAGCTGCCTCCTGCCTTCCCTTTGGTCTCCGTGGGGACTCATTATTTTTCTAGCAGGCCAGTATGAAATCGTACAGTGCTGGCTTACCAGAAGGGTTTGCTACGGGAATTTCACAGGCAAGACTGCTTCTGTCTTAAAGGAATTTACATCCCACACAGCAGAATAGGGAATGATTGTGTTAGATGATGATAATAGGACCACATTAATATTAAATGATGCCTGCTAGGCAGAGAACCAATGGGTTCTAATGGCAAAGGTCTATTTATCACCTCCCCCACCGGGAAGCCCGGTTGGGGGACAGTGGTATTTCCTCTTTACAGATTAGGAAAATCACAGGCTCAGCATTTTGTTGTCCTCCAGAGCAGAAATTCTTAGCAAGGTCCTCGAGAGAGCATGACTGGGGATCCCTGAGGCCATCTGCAAAGGCAGGTAAATAACTGATTTGTTCACGGGTACAGGGTGGCTGCGATTTTCCTTACATTCTGCAGAATTCTGTGCCTACCAATGAGTCAGAACCACTATGGTGGAGCGTCTACTCTTGTACACTAGTTAGTAAGTATCATGGTTTGGAGATAAACACACACATATATATCTCCCAGTGGCTTAAATGTGGAAACCTTGGTACCCAGTTTGGTGTCCTCATCATTTGAGAAATTATTGGATCCTAAGGGCTCTAACCAAATTGGTGGATCAATTCTTTGATGGATTCCTACTATGATGGCATTATTGGGAGATATAGCCTTGTTGGAGGAACCATGCTCCCCAGAAAGATAGACTGTTTCCATACCCCTTCCTGTTTCTCTTTGCTTCCTGATGGCCATTGCCTGAGCAGTCTTTCCTTCACGGTGGCTTTCAGCCATGATGCCTCTGCCTTGCCATAAGCTCACAGCAAGGCAGTCAGCTGACCGTGGTCTGAAGTCTCTGAATCCATGAGCCCCAAACAAAACAACCTATCTAAAACAAGACAAACGTTTTCCTCCTTTTCAATGGTTCCTGTCAAGCAGTTTTATCATAGTGCTGAAGAGGCTAACGCAGCAAGTGGGCCCTTTTTGATGTCCAAGCCTGCATTTTGATGTGTTTTCTCTGGTTGACAACCTTTATAATAGTGGGCAAAACTGGACCTAAGAACAGTGCTTGGAGGAGACATGTCTACATGTTTTCCTTTCCGAACTTTGTTCTGCAAAGTTGAAAATCTTGTTTCACCTCAAATACCCCCATGTACAGTGGAGTTGCTGTAATTTTAGAGCTGTAGGAAGACAGTTCTAAAATCTTTAGGCTGTGTAGACAGGGAAACTGAGGCCCAGAGAGTGGCAGTGTCCAGGTAAGAAGTCAGTGACCGAGTCAGGCACCAGGCTTGCACCCTTTTAAGGATTCAACTCCAACCACAATTGGAACCTCTTGCCAATATTTCTCAACAAATGACAGTACAATGTGACTCATTTTTTGACATTATGCAAATGAAGGAAACAAGACTGAGTGCCCTTCTGTCCAGAGAGCAGGAAATGAAGGCTGTCTGGGGCCGCATGTTCCCAGGGACATACAGTGTTGCAAGGGGTCTCTGGAAGAACCAGGCCTTTGTTCACTGCTGTCTTCACTCAGCTCCTCTCCCCAGCCATGGCTAGTGGGATTGGCACCCAACCCATACCCCCAGCGTCAACCAGAGAATCTCATGAGGACACTTAGGTTGTGTTCTCTGTAGGACTGCCAGCCGAGAATCCTTCCCTCTCAACTTTGCCCCTCCCTCCCTCACAAGGCAGCATTTACACTCTCTGGAAGAGAGGTTTCTGGCCAATTGGTCCCTCCCTCCCATAAAAAGCAGAGCCATTTGCCACAATGGCCCTTAGATTTTCGGCTGGAGAAGTGCTGAGTTGGTGCTGTTAGAGTTTATTGGGTTTTATTTTTTAGCTCCTTTCCCCCCTTACAGGATGACTTCATCCTGACTGGAGTGCCCTCCACCCGGGTGGTTCCTGTGAGGGACCGTCTTTGTGCTAGCCTCATGAAGCAAGGGTCAGTGATGGAAACTCTCCCGGCTCTGGCTTCTTTCAATTAGGCACAACAGTGTTTCACCAGAGTGACTTGCGGTGAGACAGTCCAGAAATGGAGGCGTTTATAAGGAGGATAGTGCTTTCCTGAGAGAAGGAAAGCTGGGGGAGCTCTTAGAGAGCGTCAGACATGTGCGCACGCGCGCAGAGACTGTGGCCCCCCGGAGAGGCAAAGGCTGTGAAGCCACGGAAGCCAGGTGGCCGAAGCTGGACCTTAGAGCCGAGCTGGTGCCCTCGGGGTGCCAGACCTGTCTTTCGAGATGTCCTCATGCTCCTGATGTGGACCACATGCTTGTCTTTCAATTGGGCTGTTGGTTAATGTAGAGATGTCCCAAGGGGCGGCGGGGGAGTGGGGGTGTCCAAGACGGAGGGCTGGAGAGATGGCTCAGGGCTGAAGAGCTCACACTGCTCCTGCAGAGGACCTGAGTCTGATTCGCATCACCATCTCTAACTCCAGTGCCAGGGGAGCTGATGCTCTAGTCTGGGACACCTTTACCACATACACATGTGTACGCACAGACACATAGTCATAAACATAATTTAAAATAAAAATATTTCTAAGGACCGAATGAAAGATGTTGAGTAACTCCTCAGGGGATTTTGAGCATACTCTCCTGGTGGTGATAGTGGTGGGGGAGGGGATGAGGTGAAGGATGCCTCCCTTTCCTTTCCCTCAGAGTCTTCATGCTCTCTTCGTTTGTGTCAGCTGAGCACAGGCCTACCTGGTACCCCGGGGCTTCTGCTGTGAGATGACAGTGACAGGCTAGCCAGGAAGAAGGGACCACTGCCACTCTTGTGGACCAGAGTTCTCCTAATCACCTGCCACTGGAGACCTTCAAGTCTTCCCCTGCCCCTCCCTTCCCGGCTCCAGCCTGGGTGTTGTGCAAGAGCCAGAGGAATTTGTGATAATGGAGCCACATGCCCAGGCCCAACCCAGGCCCAAGGAACTTGACCTGAAGCAGGAGGGTAAGCAAGAACACTCCTAGCTCCCAGGCCAGAAGGGTGGCCGGCAGCCACAAGGAAACTCCTAGCCCTTCTGGATGCTGCCAAGGAGAGGAGGCTTGCATTCTTATTTATAGCATTGCGCTTGCAGAAGGGCGGGGGGGGGGGAGCTTGCAGAAAAGCTCGATCCTTCTTGAGCTTGGCACATGATTCATTTCCCCCACCCCCCACTCCCACCCCCCACCCCCGGGAGCAGCGGGCCGAGGCAGGGCGTGCGCTCTGGCAGCCTCCGGCCAGCCGCACACTCGGGCCTGCTCGTTTATTTATGGTGCTTTATCAGGGGCTGTGCACCAGGCGATAAAGTTTATGAAAAGAGGCGGCGTCTCCGGCGGCGGGTTGGGCCCGGGCGCTCCTTTCCCACACTGATTAGGATCAGCCGGGGCTTTGGAAGCGGCAGTTAAGGATCAGGGTGCTGGGAGCTGGCTCTCCTTCCTGCCGCGCCCAGCCAGGCCGGCTGCTGGCCCGCGTGGGTGGGAGGTCCGCGCTGTGACCCGGCACGGGGCGGGCACAGGGCAGCCTGGAAATCCAGCGCCCAGATCCCAGCTGAAGACGTGGAACGGGACTCAGGCGCCATTTGTCCTCTGAATGCAGCAACTCTGATCCCGTGGGTTTACTTTTCCACCCACCGGTTCTTTTCCTGATGCCTTTGGGGCCCATCCCATCGGAAGACTCTAGACTCCACAGGGAGAACGCCTTTAATCGTTTGCAGAGATAAATTCAGGATTACTAGCTCCGGTCTGGCCCCTCTCAAAGTCACAGAGGGTGGATTACAGAGTAACCACAGCCTAGGGTTATAAGGCCCCAAAGCAGGCTCTGAGTCTGACGAGTGCCTTATCCTCTCTGACTTGTTTAATCTATGGTGACCTCAGGGAGGTGCCATTCCTAGTCAGAACCTTTCAGCTAGTGATATAAGATGACTCAGAAAGGCAGCCGCTGAACTTAAGTTGGACCTTAGAGACGGGATGTGGTTCAGTGGTAGAGTCCTGGCTCAGGGTTTGATCCCCCAGTACGACACACAAAAAAGTAACCCGAACTTCAGCAAATAGTAGCAGAGCCCACTCAACCTAACTTCTGAATTTCCTGGCCTCTCACTGCTATCCTGCCCAGGAAGGTCACTGAGGTGTCATGGTCTTGAAAAGGGGGGCCATGCTTTCACTGTCCTGTGACTGGTTTAGAATCACCCATGAGATACGATGGCTGTGACTAATGGGGATGTTTCCAGGGAGACAACTCAGGAAGAAAGACCCCTGAATGTGAGCATCATATGAGCATCCTATGGGCTGGGGGCCTGGACTAAAGAAGGAAGAAGTAAGCTAAGTCCTACCGTTCTCTTCTCTGTTTCTTGCCTGAGACTGAGACTCAAGGCCACCTGCTGCCTTGCCTTCCGGGAGTCATGTCTTCCTTGCTGTGATGATATTCCTTCAAACCACGAGCCAAAACCAAACCTTTGCTTCGTTAATATTTTGTTGTTGTTGTTGTTGTGTGATGAGTGTTTTTCGTTTTGGTATTTCTATCAAACACAAGGAAATGTTCACTAGACACAGCGGTGGGAAGGGAGGAGTTTCAAACAGAGCAAACCCTGCACAGCACTGGCTCTCAGAGCCAGTTTGTTCACCCTCCACTTCTCCAAGGAGTAGGAGGGCAGAAGGGCCTACTTCCTTGATCTGGAATGTTCTACTCACAGCTACTGAAATCCCACCACCTCAACCATCTGGTAACAACCTGATTTCCTCCTCTTCACCTTCCCAGACCCACTCCTTCTCCCCCTGACGGAGACTAAAGTCAGTCCTTCCTTTTACCTTCCTCATGCCAGCCTGCCTCTCTGCCCGAGAGTCCGGTGGGATTGGGCTCCATCTGCCTGTGTTGCTAGACTACCCTGTCCCACTCCTTCTCTTGCCACTTTCTTTCACCCCAGACCTGGTTTGCTATTCTGCACACAAGAGGTGCTTGATAACTGTGGTTATCAGGGGCGTGTGTGGTGGTGGCAGGAGGGGACGTCTCATCTCACAGGGATCTTATTTATTATCCCTTCATGAATTTCAAAACCAGGCAGCCTCAGAACAGTCATTTGTGTCTCCACCAGGGGAAACCTGGACGGCTCTGCCAAGAGAACACAAAGACTAGAACAGGCCTAGCAACCAGGTTGGCTGAGGCTAAGGAACCCGAGCTGCTAGCCCTTAAAAATCCCTCCAGACATGAAGCAGGATTAGTTGCGGGGTTTGGACCTAGCGACGAGTCAACAAACGGAAGTCATGTTGCCCTAGTTATGGGGGAGAGTGTTGTGAGGGCTCTGAGCCAGGCCAGTCATTGTGCAATCCACCCTGCATGCAGCAAAGCATTCCCCGGAGCCAGGGCATGTAGGACATTTGACTCTGCAGGGTACAGCACCAGCGAAGAGCTCCACCGCTAAGGGGTTTTGTTTCTTTCTTTGTTTTGAATTTTTTTAAACTAGATTTTTTTAGAAGATTAATTGGAAAAGTAATATATAAATATACTTTTAAAAGTAAAATGAGAGGCTGGAGAGATGGCTCAGCAGTTCAGAGCAGTGGCTGCTCTCCTAGAGGACCAGGGAATGAATTACCAGCATCCACGTGGTAGCTCATAATTGTCTGTAACTCCATTTCCAAGACTTTTTATACCCTTTTTTGGCCTCTGTGGGTATCAGGCATGAACAAGGCGTACAGACATACATGCAGAGAAAAGATTCATTAAAAAAGAAGTTTTGATTTGATAGGAGTCAAGCCACTAATGAGGTAAAATAAAGTTAAAATAATTCCAGCACTTGGGAGGCAGGGGCAGACCTCTGTGTTGTCTATGAGTTCAAGGACAGCTTGGTAGTCTACATTGCAAGTTCTGGGTCAGCAAAAGCTACAGAGTAAGACCATGCCTTTAAAAAAGAAAGAGTCAAAGAGGTATACAAAGAAAATTCTACTCCCAATCATGTACAACTAAATTAGTCATCTCCCTTTAAGGTATCTAAGGTTCAGCCATCATTGAGGACTTTTTCAGAGTTGGGAATGTAGCTTAGTTTATAGAGTATTTTCCTAGCAGAAGTGAAGTCCCGGGTTTGATTTCCAAGTCCATGTAAAACCAGGTTCAGCGACACACACCTCTCACACTGGCACTCAGGAGATAGAGGCAGAGAGTTGGGTGGAAATTCAAGGTCACCCTCAGCTACAAAATGAGTTTGAGGCAAACGTAGACTATGTCATATACCCCTTCCTATTGCCTCTCTCTCTCTAATAATAATCTCTTTATCAAAGATTTGATATGCATATATATATATAATATTTTGTATTTTTATGACATTCTCAAAAGGTTATTATGATGCTAACACATTTTGTAGGCAATGTTTACGTGATCATCACTGGTGTTCTGGAAACGAGGATTACGGTCCATTGGTTTTGAAAATCCTAGTCTTACATATTCCAAATGATGCTAAGTGTTAAGCCATTGTGAATGACAATGCTCTGAACCTCTCCTATACACCTAGACAAGGCAGATGTGAAGAAAAGGACAGTCAAAGGAAGATCCAAGGAACCACAGTTGGCCACAATGTGGATGGGTACTGTTACACTATTTTAGTAAGGGCCAGTCAGCTGCCAGGATGGCTCCCAGGAAGATAACTGATGCCGATACAGCAATTATTTGGTGGATAGATGCTCACTGAAGCATTTATAAATGTTCTGTAGTTACTCTGCTATATCATGTTTGGGGAAGAAGGAGTCATGGGGATGAGCAGGAGAAGCAAAATGTCCTCGTGCAAAGACAAAGTAGGAGCTGCTCTGTAGAGCCATGGCGCAATCAGCAGCATCCAGTCCAGAGAAGGGAAGGATACAAAGAGGCTTAATGATTGAGGCTAGCAAAGTGAGTTCAGTCCACTCACATTCTCAAGGACCAACGACCTTCCAGAGGGCACTGTACCCCACAGTCTTCCTAGAGCAAAGGCTGGCTAGGTCCAGGAGTTTCCCCCAGCATCCCCGGCAGCCTGCTCCTATGGGGCTGTCCAGCCATTTGGAGACTCTGTCTCTTTCCCTGTTGTATGATGGTCCAGTATCTGAGCTCCCAGCTTTTCCCCTCCACACTGTGCTTCACACAAAGACCTCACTTTCAGGGTGGTAGTGCGCACGCCTTTAATCCCAGCACTCAGGAGGCAGAGGCAGGTGGATCTCTGTGAGTTCGAGGCCAGCCTGGTCTATAAGAGCTAGTTCCAGGACAGGCTCCAAAACCACAGAGAAACTCTGTCTGAAAAAAAAAAATACCTCACTAAGCAGTCTTTCCAATTCTTTCCTGTGGTTTCATTGCTCCCCGATGGGACTCAGAAGTCCAAAGCCTGTGTGAACAAAAGATACTCAAAAAAGTTGTTCCTCGTTCTTCCCCAGCATCTAAGGCTGTCTCCTGGATTAACTAGGGCTTCTGTCTCCTGCCCTACAGCACAGGCTGCTTCCCAGGAGACCAGGGCCCCACACACAGCTGTCAGACATGCTCAGACATGTCAGAACCCAGCTCAGGTTCAGCCGAGGCGCTAGATTTGCCCTAATAATAACCAGCAAGTGTTCAGATATTTTGACGATTGATTCTAATGAGTTATTCCATGACAAAGGTCAAATGGGAGGCTCTGGGTACAGACTGTAACAGGGAAGGATTTTAGCCAATGAAAAAGGCTTTCTCTCCTTCCTTCCCCCTTCTTTCCTTTTTCCCCTCTTTCTTCCCTTCCTCCCTGTTTTTGTTTTTTTCTTTGGAACAGTTGCAGAGATTGAATCTAAGGTCTCATGCCTGCTGGGCACTGAGCTATATCCCTCCTCCCTCCTTCACTTCTATCCCTTTGTTTTTGACACCAGGATCCACCAGGTTGGCTTTGAACCCACTCTGTAGCCCAGACAGGCCTGAACTTGTTCTCCCCCATATCAGCCTCCCAAGTAGCTGGGGTTATAGACTTGTGCCCCCTGACCTGGCAAAGGGTTTCCTATATCAGCACAATAATGAGGCAAGGTATTAACTTAGTGTCTTCCTTGGGTGAAATCTAGAGTCTAGTCCTTGGAACTGCTAGAGTGAACCGAGGAAGCCCAGTTTTACAACAGAAAGCTATTGGTCCTTTCCTTAGTTCACGCTACATAACAGTTCCGTGTGGTTCCCCTCCGCCACACACACATTTTACTTGTCTTAAACCTTTACACCTGCAGACAACCAAACTAACGAACACACAGCGAACAGATATGAATGAGGAAGGACGGACATCGCGCTGCCTTGTTGCCCGTTTCAAAGGATGTGTTAAAATTCTTCTTGGTTCACAGGACAGGAAGAAACAGACCATTATTCCCTGGTGTTCCTCGTGTTTTGGAAAGCACGCTGTGACATTTTGTCCTCTGTCACCCGAGCACACTTGAATGCTATATTGTAGTCTGGGGGGGGGGGGGGAGGGACTGGCTTCCTCCCCCTTCCCTCCTCCCTCTGCTGTTTGCATCGTGGCCTGGACTGACTCCCCACCTCTGCCAGGCTAAAGATAACCTCTCCATCTGGGATATCACCCACAGGCTAAATTTATTCTCAGGGGTGAGTTGGGGCTACCCTGACCTGTGACTCTAGGCAAGTACTAGGGGACTCTCAGGCAACTTGAGAGGTCTAATGGAAGGAGAAGTGGGGGGTTGGGGAATGAAAGATACAGAGATTAATGGGAAGCTGCCAAAAAGACTTCAGAGAGAGAGTGCCACACCCGTGACACACTGTGATTTGAGAATAAGCCTGTGAGCCCGAAGGATTTGACTGCTCCCAGCGAAGGGCTCTTTGCTGCCAGTTATACCGTTACTGTAATACAATCCCAGAAGGAAAAGCCCAGTGTTAATCGGGGCTCAAGAAGTCAGTGGACTTGATGTACAGAATGGGGTATTTAATTTTATGATGTGGCTATGGGTTACATGGGAGACTAATAAAAGAACTCCATAAAACATGGCTTGCAGCAATGGGGTTACAGCTTCTGCCAGAGGGGCAGCTTGGCTCAGAAGTGGTTTCAGACTGGAGCTGCTCTCTGGCTGGTATGTGCTGGTGTGGTCACTCTGGTTCTTGAGCTGCAATCCTTCTGTACCCGTTGTTAAGGAACTACAGCTCTCAGCTTCCCCGAGAGCTGACCTGCTGCCCCAAATGGTCTCCCTAGACATGCTCATGATCCAGCCAGCAGATACAGAGAGCCTGCACACCCAGCCCTACACGGTGTCTCTAATGCCACATTCCTCTCGAGAGAGCAGTACCTCTGCAGAATTGCTTGCTGGCCCTTTAAATATCACCCATCCTGCAAGCATGTTCTCTTGTGGCTGGGTCTTCCAGATGCCCGTGGGACAGATCAGGGACACAGGTCCCAAGACTGTCTTGCGCCAATCCCTCAGCACCTATAGGCTTTCTTGAGGAGCACTACAAGGACACACCAAATCTTTCCCTTGAATCATACTTGGCAACCTTGAATGGGAGCTTTAACAGGCCCAGAGATGACCTCAGGGCAGAGGAACACTTGGAAAGAAACAGAAAAATTTACATAATGTTGCCCAACTGAGGTTGCCTTACAGCTGGAATCAGAAAGATGCTCGCAACACCCTGAACTCTTTTTATAGCCAGCACAGACCTTTCTTTCAGGAGACTGACAAATTCCTTCTGGGCCACACCCTTTGCCAGGGAACATAGCTCCTTAAAGAATACTGCTGTGTGAACCAGCGGGGCCCAAGACCTCCTAAAGAGTGTCAGATGTGAGCCCTTCTGTTGAACAGGAATCCTCGTACAACTTGAACTTCAGTCTCTAGTCTGGATCAAATTGTAAGTCCAAGGTCAGCCACAGCACAGCAGGGCCATCTATATCACACACTGTATTGTCCAGTGAGCAGAGAATGGATTTAGCCAACCAGCGTTTGTTGACCAGCTAAGTGCTAGGCAACAGACTGGTGCTGGAGTCCATATGGACAGGAAGTGGTTCTGTTCTGAGAGGGCACAGGGAACTTGCGCTCTCATGGGATGGTGGGAGGAGACCTAGGGACCTGGGCTGATGATCATTGCCTTCAAATTTTGTTCTAGACCGGGTTCATCCTGGGTGGGATCCACCCTGGGTGACTCTGGGTAAGAAGCATCTGTCTCTGGTCCTCGTTGGCCGCCACAGGTTACCAAAAGCCTGCGAGGCCACTGAGAAGATGAGGCCTCATTTCACAGACTCTGAGATGGAAATGCCAAGCTCTGCTTACCGTCTCCTCCATTCTGCTCTCTGAAAACTCCTAGGAGAGTCACGTATCTATGCCTAATGTGTTTCCCTGAGTGAACAATGGGACAGAATAACTCTTTCGTCCTTCACCATTAAGTATTAGATGATGTAGACAAGAAAAAGAAAGGTAAGTTTTTATAACTTAGCACCCAGTGATAGTCATGTGGGGTTGATCCTTGCAAACATTTTTTTAGTTTTTTTTTAATATACCTATAGATGTGGGAGACATACACACAGAACATATCTGTACATACTGCCTTTTAAACCACTTATTTTCCTTATAAACACAATTTTGATTTTTAATTACATACATCCATCCACTTATGTGTGTGTGTATGTGTGTGCATGTGTGTACATGCACAACCATAGCACAACATACATGTAGAGGTCAGAGAACGATTGTAGGAGTTGGTCCTTGGAGGCACACCCCTTTACCCACTGAGCCATCTTACTGGCCCATAAACACAATTTTAAAGTAAATCCAATGAGCCCAGGATATTTCTCTAAAGATTTTTCTCCCAAGAAACCAGAGGAGAATGGAAGTTAAATCATGTCAGTTGTGAATGAGGAGCCAGCCAGGGTGAGCCGATCAAGCGTGCTCTTTACGGTAAAAGACATATTGTGGGGGTCTAGGATTTGTTAGCTTAGATTTGCTGCCTTCATCCTCGGCTTAAGCCTGATAGTTAGTCCTCCTGACGGAAAGATGGCGGCAGGTCCTGGAGAAGTGAGAATGTGTTGGAGCTTTTGTGGCTATAACAAGACACCTGACAGAAAAATTGAAGTGCAGGAGATGGATTTTAGTTCAGAGATACAGAGGTTTCGGTCCGTAGGTCCTGGGTCTGTTGGGTCTGGGCCTGTGATGAGGCAGTGCATCTTGGCAGTGTGTGGCAGAGCCTGCTCACTTCATGACAGACAGGAAGAATAGTGAGAGAATGGGACCAAGGATTAGGCATGACAGTCAAAGGCAGATTTGCTTCTCCCAGCTCCCAAAACAGTGCCACCAGCTGGGGACCAAGCACACAGGAGCCCAGGGGAGTGGAGCATTTAATATTTATACGGTTACAGAAGGCTATCCGATGGAGCTATGGAGTGGAACTTTCTTCCCTGGGTACCAGTGCCTGGCAAGCTTAGGGCTGATGCTCACTGTGGTGAGACCTGTGCGTGACCCCGTCCCATTCATGACCCTAGAGAAAAGGACAGTCAGCATCTGTGCTGGACTGCCTTCCCCAACTCAGCAGAGAAGCTGAACGTGGAGAGTCGGGGGAGCCCCTCATCCTGATGTCTCGACAGGGACTGGAGGGGCCCTGTGTGCTGCTGTCCTGGAGGCTCATGAAGAAATCCCTTCTGTGGTGTTTTAAAAGAGAATGACCCCCATGGGCTCATCTGTTTGAGTACTTGGCCCCCAATGGGTGGACCTGCCTGGGAAGGGTCAAGGTGAGGCCCTGGTGGAGGAGGTTTGTCATCATGGATGAGCCCTGAGTTTTAGTAGGCTCTCATCATCCCCAGCGGGCTCTCTGCCACCTGCTTGTGGATCAAGGCATGAGCTTTCAGCCGTTCTCGCTGCCCTGCCTTGGCTCAGCCATCGTGAGCTCTAACCCTCTGAAATCATAAGCCCAATCAAATGCTCTCTCTTCTAAGTTGTCTTGCTCATGGGCTGGAGGGTTTGCTCCGTGCTTAGAGGCCCTTGTTATTGTGAAAGATACTGGTGGGACTGCCAGCGGTCACATGGAGGCTGGCCATCTCCCTGGATGTCATGCACACATGTGGCGCACAGATGAACAAGCAGGCAAACACTCATAAAATAATAAAAATAAATCCAAAAACTTTTTTTTTTAAAGTTGCCTTGGTTATGGCCTTTTATCACAAGAATAGAAAAGTGACTGAGATACGTTTCTATTCTGGCAGGGTTTTTCATGGCTATGGAACCTCAGGGGCTGAGCTGAAAGGGCAGTGATGCATCTATGGGACTCATCAGGCCATCAAGGAAGAAGAGAAACTAGCAAGAAAACAACATACCAGGCAATGGTGGCACACACCTTTAATCCCAGCACTCTGGAGGCAGAGGCAGGAGGATCTCTGTGAGTTCGAGGCCAGCCTGATCTGCAGAGCTAGTTCCAGGACAGTCAGAGCTAACAGAGAAAACTTGTTTTAGAAAAATAAACAAATAAATAAAAAGCATCCTAGAACTCAAGTGAGAAATGAACTAAAATAATGCATTGGGTGAGTTAAAAGAAGTTGTTGGAAAATCACATGCGATGAGATAGAACTCAAGAGACCAAAGCCAGGGAACAGGCTCTAGGGGACCTAAGATGCCAATATGGAGTCGCGGAAGAAAAAGAAAAATGAGCAGGTTAAGAGGTAATAACTAAACCAAGTAGGGAAGATAATCTCCCTGACTTGGGCCTGATATTTGCATATTCCAAGCTGACATTGAATTCACCCTGTAGACAAGGCTGACCTCCAACCTTCTGCACCAGCTCTCTGGATGCTAGGATCACCACGCAGGCCGGGCCTGAAACTCAAAAGAGCTCCTAGGATCCCCAGAGCTGAAAGCCATGTCCTCAAACTCATTCAGGATAACGTTGAACAGCAGGTGTGAAAAGAAGCTCATTCAACTTTCTACACCAAGGGAACATAATCACAAAGGAAGAGGAGATTGTGTCAGAACATCTCCCCTCTCTCCCTTCCAACCGTGGGAGCCAGAGGGAATGCTGCTTGCAAAATACGAGAACCAGCCAAAAGTTTCTCTACTGGGCAGGAGGGGAGTGTAAATGAGAGTGTGTGTGTGTGTGTGTGTGTGTGTAAGGTTAAAGTTGTCTTACATGGAATTTGTCCTGCTGTCCCACCCCAGAGCTGACCAGTTGGTAAGGATGTTGCCCCAGGCAAGGGTGTAGACCTGGCTGAGACTGTCCCTTGGACCTGAAGGCAATTCCTGGAGAGGGATTTGTGCACACTCAGCAGCTGGAGGGGTGGGACGTGACACTCAGCGCCCTTCTCAGTGTAACATGGTCTTGTGCCATTTGTATGCAGATGTTACCATGTGCTGGGATATTAAACAGAGAGGTGAGGCCTCTAATCTGTAGATTTTTACTGATTTTCTTTTTTTGTTTGTTCGAGATAGGGTTTCTCCATGTAGCTTTGGTTCTCCTGGAATTGCTCTATAGACCAAGCTGACCTCGAACTCACAGAGATTTTCTGTCTCCCGGGTGCTGCCTCCCCATGCACCACCACAACTCATTTACTGATTTTCCGTAGTAGAAAGATCACCATCATGATGGATATCCAGGTACTCGTGTGTTGTTGTGGAGCAGAGAGCATTGCATTGTCGGTGAGTGTCTGGGCAGGCTAGGTATGCCACTGTACCTAAGGTGGCATAGGGGAGTTGTGAGAGACAGGCCAACTTACACATCTCCATGACTAGGAACCCTTGAGCTTCTCCATTTGCCCCACTCTCCATTTCTCGGCTACCTTTTATCCAGTCTCAGGTCCTCATCCCCTCCCTGACACGGATTGGTGTTCCTTCAGGCAGCACTTGCAGAGAAATCGCAGACACTTGTTTACTGATGGTCTGTCAGAACCAGAAGCTTCTTCTTGGTTGGTAGCTGTGGTGACCAATGAACAGCCAATTTTATGGAGGAGGCTAGCAGGAAACAGTCTTTGCTTGAGGGACATGCGGTCTTTGGTGCAGAGACAGACCTCCCGACAGGTTATGGCTCTTTGACTTCCGTGTGTGATACTGCTGTATCCCCATGCCCACAGAAGGGCTAATTGTAGTTATTTCAAAGGCCCCAAGGGAAGGAATTGATGGACTCCAGACTTTCAAGCCAACAGGCCCAGAGGCAGGAGACAGGCTTAGTTATGAATGAGACCTTCTCCACGAAGGCTTTCTTCTTTTTACCCACGGTTTGTTCGTTTGTTTATTTTTTTTATAAGCGAGAAAAGGAGAAACGTAGATTAAAAACCAAAAGCAAAACCCAAACCCAGTTCTACTAACAAACTCTTTTATTTGTCAGGGTCCTGTTAATTCACCCTGTGACCAGTGAGGCATCAGACGTTGAGGCAATCTCCTCTCACATCCATCAGCACATCACTCATCCATCAGTGCGCAGGAGCACACACCCAGGAAGGCGACAAGCTCCCAGCATCCTAGACCAAGTGAAGCAACAAGAACCTTGACCTGGCTAGGAAATGAGCCGTGCTTTGGCTTCCCGGCCAGCGCTACCCTGGAATGCAGATATGAATCCCAGGAATCTTCCAGTCACACAAATGGCATGCCTAGGAACCTGTCTCAGGAGTCCCTGTGAGCTCACCCAGCATGCTGGCGTAGGCACTGAAGCAATAGCTTCCAAATTCATTTGGGTCAAGTCTCTTTTCTCCTGGTTTCACGTTTCATGTCTTCAAACGAATTATATTAGATTTCTTGGTCACCCTTATAAATTTCTGTGAATATGTACTTGTCTAGAATACTAAATTTCAGGGTTTTTTTGAGCCCCCAGTGCCTGACCTCTTAATTACCTGTTTCGTAGTTAGTTAAGGTTGGCTGTGTGTGGTTTTGACATTCTGCCCTTTCTCCACCACCGCTGACTGATGAGTGAAACTCGAACCCAGAGTCATGTGTATGATGAGCATACGTTCTTCCCCTGAGTTATAACGCAATATAAACCATGTGAGAACCACTCTGTTTGGGCCTCTAGTCCTTTTTGGAAGTGCTTGTGTGTGTTTCTATATCAACGCTAACATTGGGAGAGATTTTTTTTTCTAAAAGAAGATTCTTGACATACTGAATTTGACAAAAAAAAAATTGCTTTAAAAAAATTCTGCGGATCTACGGCACCTGACGGAGCTGCCGGTGCATTGCCCTTTGGTGGGCTGTGTTGGTTACCTCTTCTCTTTAGCCCAGCAGTGGTGCACGCAGACAGAGGTAGGTGAATCTTTGTGAGTTCAAGGACAACCTGGTCTACAGTGCTAGTTCCGGGACAGCTAGGAATGCTACACAGAGAAACCCCGTCTCAAAAAACAAAACAAAATAAAAATTTAGTTTATGGGGCTGTAGAGATGACTCAACAATTAAGAGCACTGACTGCTCTTCCAGAGGACCTGGGTTCAATCCCCAGCAACCCATATGGCAGCTCACAACTGTCTGCAACTTCAAGATCTGACACTTTTTAAAAACTATATATATATGTGTGTATATATATAAAATTTTTGTGGGGGGAGGGGGTTGTTCTCATGAGTATGCAAGGAGACCAGAGGCACTGGAACCCTGAAAGTTGCCTGATATGGGTGCTGGGAACCGAACTCAGCTCCTCCAGAAGAGCAGCCTGTGCCTCTTCCCTGCTGAGCTATCTTTGCAGGTCCCTTTCATGAATATTTGATGGAAGGAATGAGGAGCTCATTAGGAAGCATTTATATATTTATCTATTTAAAATCTTCAATTATTGTATTTTCTATTCCATCAGTATTATATGACTCAAGGGCTATTGTACTTTACAATATGGAAGCAACAGGGGCAGGGTTGGAAGAAGTTATTTGTTTGGTTTGATCCTAAGGGAAGGGGCTTCTGAACTGTTTTTAGGAGGAGAGTATTTCTCCAGGAAATACCACAACCTACTCCTGTGTTAAAGGAAAAGCACTAGGCTAAGGTGAAGCTCTGCTATCACTGGCTGCTACTGCATCTAAACATCATCTCTCTGCAATCAGCTGCGGCTCTTCTTCACTGTAGACACAGGATTGGACTTAGGATGAGAGATGATGTGACCGAGACTGTTGGAGAGTGCTGCTGCCCAGCGAGAGTGTGCAGGTGAAGGGGCATGGACTCTCTCAGGATTCCAACAGCCACACTCACTGCTATTTGCCCTCTAGCCTGACATTCCTGCGTCTCTATTTGTTTTTCTATGAACCCATGGAGAAGGTATCATTCCAGGAAGTTCTGCTAGATCTCAAAATGAGTAGCAAGAAACCTCTAGGCTAGTGAGGCTGTGGGACAGCTCTCTGGTATGTCTATTAGAAATAATTTCCATCACCAGATGTGTGGATGCACATCTGTAATCCCAGATACTCAGGAGGCAGGGGGATTCAGAGTTTGGGTCCAGTCTGGGCAATTTAGCAAGAGCCTGTCTCAAAGTAAAATAAAGGAGAAATGCTTGTATCTGCTACAGGTTTTCTCCATCTCTGTCCTTGTGCATAGTTGGTGCGGTAGTTTGATAGCAATGGTCTAGACTCAGACCGTTTAAAGACTTGGTCCATAGCGGGTGGCACTATGAGGAGGTGTGGCTATGTTAGAGAAACTGTGTCCTGAGGGGGTTGACTTTGAGGTTTCAGAAGCTCAAATCAATTCACTTCCTGCTGCCTGTGGAGCCGGATGTAGAACTTTCAGCTTTTTCTCCAGCACCATGTCTGTCTGCATGCTGCTTCCCATCTTGATGATAATGGATTAAACCTTTGAGACTGTAAGCCAACCCCAGTCCAATGTTTTCCTTTATAAGAGTTGCTGTGGTCGTGGTAACTAAGACAGTTGGCCTGGCCTTTAAGCTCCAATTCAATTTGCAGCCCCTGTGCGGATTTTGCCTCTCTGTCCCTACATGAGCACACTAAAGTGGTTGCATGGCACAATTATAAAAGGTTTACACATCCAGTTTAAAAGTTTGGAAATATATGCAAGTATAAAATTATCTGTAGTCCCATTATCCAGCAATGGCTACTGTTAACTTTTCTTTCTCTAATTTTAGTTTCCTCTTTTCCTGGGTGGTGGAGGTCAAACCCAGTGTCCCCTGTTTGACAGGCAAGTACACTACCAGTGAGTTACAGTCACAGCTCCATATTCTAGTTTATTGATTTTTGAAGGTTTTTTTAAATCTATGCATCTATGTGCCTACTTTAGAACATTCTATATGACATATTTGTTTATTTGTTTAAGAAACATTTTATTTGGAGATAGTTGTGGATTTGCATGTAATTCTAAGACACAATACAGAGAGATCTTATAAACTCTTCCCTCAGCTTTCTCCAATGGCAGCATCTTTTTTTTTTTTAAATATTTATTTATTTATTATGTATACAATATTCTGTCTGTGTGTATGTCTGCAGGCCAGAAGAGGGCACCAGACCCCATTACAGATGGTTGTGAGCCACCATGTGGTTGCTGGGAATTGAACTCAGGACCTTTGGAAGAGCAGGCAATGCTCTTAACCTCTGAGCCATCTCTCCAGCCGCGGCAGCATCTTTTATAATTATGTAAAATATCCTAACTAAGAATCGATACCGATAAATTTCTGGGGCTTTATTCACAGTCTTACAGGTATTCGTGTGTGTGTGTGTGTTTAGTTTTGTAAGAGTTATCTCTTGTCCTGACTGACCACCTCTAACATAAGTGATTGCTATACCTAATGGTGACACTCCATATATCTTCCTTCGGCCATAGGAAACCATCGCCTTTGTAACATCGTCACCTTCTTCCCTCCAGCCTGGCCTCTTGTCACCTCCTGCCAACTTTGAGATTTTCTAAGAGCTTGCCTAGTTTTATAGCCTGTATCTCCACAGACCATTACCAATGTTCCAAACATCATTTAGAAGTGGTCAACCGTATTGATACATCATCATTCCATACTCAGTTTAATTGATTAGGTTACTGTTCGCTACACAACCTACCGTGATGAGAATCTTCACACACATGTCTACACATCTGATTATCTACATTATCTACCTTTGATATAGTCACAGAATTGAAATTAGTATCCGAATGGTGTGGAAAATTATGGTTTATATTGCCAAATTGCCTTCGAAAAAGTTTATTGTTTCAAGTCCCTTCAGTGGAGAAGAGTGCCTAATTCACTATCTTCCTTTTGTAATCAAGTTACAAAAGTCATCAGAGTGTGTGTGTTTTGTTTTCACTTATGTCCTTGATTACTAATAAATAATTACATCTAGATTTTAGTGACTTTCTACTTATTTTTATCTAAGTCATATGTTTGCATTTTCTCTATGTAGAAAATGGCAGTGCTAATATTTTTCTTACTAAAATTTTACAGAAAAACAAGCAAGCCAGCGAAGGGCTTGAAAATCACTTTAAGACAAACTTGTTAGTTTATAATATACACCACACAGTCAGTGGCGTGATTCTGATGCCCCCCTCAGAAGGACGGCCACACATATAACACGGAGTCTTTTCAAACACACCTGTGGTGAGGTTGGGCATTGAGTGTCTTTGGGTGGTGACTGAGAGCAGGAGAGAGTCACTGGAGCTCAGGGGTCCGGAGGGAGTTCAGTGAGCCCTAATGGAGAAGAGCTGGTGAAGTTGATGTGACAGGAATGTGAGCTAAGTGGCAGTCACACGCTGGTTGGGGCATTCTGAATGAGAATGCCCCCCACAGGCCTGTGTATTTAAATACTTAGTGCAGAGTACATCACTGAAGGCAGGCTTTGAGCGGTTAAGGACCCCAGCTATTTCCAGTTTGCTCGCTCGTGTTCTCCCCCACCCCTTCTCTCCTTGCTCTCAGCTTCTTGTTCCTGCTGCCTGGCCTGCTGCTTGTGGCCATCACCCCTCCACTTGGCCACTATGAACTTTTATCCCTCTGGAACCGTAGCCAACATAAACTTTGGTCCCAGTGTTTTCTCACAGCAGCAGCAGTAAGTAATACCGTGGTGGCGCACGACGCAGAGAACACAGGCCAGAAACAAAGGTAGGTATAACTTTCAAAGGCTTACTCCGTTGGCCAGGTTCCAACTCCTAATGGCTCCGCAGCCCTGAAAAAAAGAGGTTTACAAGTTGGGGACCAAGCGCTCAAAGCATAAGCCTACGGGGGATGTTTCAGATTCAAACCATAACCAGTAGCGGAAAATACAGAAGGGCGGCTGCTCTATTGCACACTTGCTTCCCGTTAAATCTACCCTTTGGACTGAAATGGACTCGCAGCTGTAGCGAACCAGACTGTGCTGCTGGCAGAAAGCACGGGACTGTGTTCTCATGGTCTGTGCCCATGCAGCAGAGAGTCTGTACAGCACAGTGCAGGCCAGCCCCTGCCAATCCAGGGCTAGAATTTCCTCCTGCTTTCCTCCCTCTCTCTTTACTTTTGTGACATGCTAAGATGTCCAGAATCCCCTGGTTCATTAGATTTGCTACATTTTCCCAGAAGCCTCTGTTTTACCCTTCTTCTTTGGGGCACACAGATTTCTGAGGGCCTTCAAAGAACAAAATTGGGCTTTGAAGTCAATTCCTGAGATACCCACAAAGCATCACAGCAGTGCCTACCAGACTTTTAAGACAACAGCTCCAACAATTCGCCTCAGGTGGGTGTTGGCTTCATTCTGATTTTACAGAGCTTGCTTTGCTTGGCTGTTAAGCAGTTTGCTCAGCATCAATAGATAGCAAGGCATTGGCACCGAAACTCAGGCCCGGTTCCATTGGTGCCCACGTGCATATTCCAATCGATACCACTCGGTATCGTGTTTTTAGAAAGCTGCAGCTTTCTGATGATCAGAAATCCTACCCAAAATCCTTGGCAGCTGTTCAGCGGAGAGGGAGCAAGTGGAACGTTAGATAGAACCTTGAGTCATGAGGCTATGAGCGTCAACAAACTGGGAAAGAAGAGAAAGATCTTGAATGAGGCCAGGGCGGCCATCCTCTGAGTGAAACGACACCAGGGGACACTGGACTCTTGGCATGGAAAACTAAAGAAGATCAGTGGTGGAAGGAGTTGAGGTGGTTCACTCCCCTCCTCAAAGACTAAATTTAGAAACTTATGGATGCTGTCTTTATCACAAACTGCAAAAGTCTAGGTCAGATATGGTGGCGCACACCTTTAACCCTGTCTCTAGAGAGGCATACGGATTTATGAGTTCAAAGCCAGCCTGATCTACACAGAGAGTTCCAAGTAAGCAGAACTATATAGTGAGGCCTTGTCTTTGAAAAAGAAATCTATCTATCTGTCTGTCTGTCTGTCTGTCTGTCTGTCTATCTATCATCTATCTATACATTATATATTGTATTAGATATATATAAACTAATATGTGTGTAGATATATTAGTTTCTAGGGTGATAGGTAAGGAAGAGTGGGGTGGGGAGGGAGGGTATGACACTTACTTTTGACAATTTGACACCATCTAGAATCACCTGGTATATTAGTTATTTTTCTGTTGCTATGATACAACACCATTACCAAAGGAAGTTATAGAAAGAAGGGTTTATTTGGGCTTACAGTTCCACAGGGAGAGTCCATAATAGGAGCGGGACAGGAGGGAGAGGAAGCAAGGTAGCAGGCAGCTAGAGCAGAAAACAGAGATCACCTCTTCAGCCATAAACATGAAGCTGAGAGCAAAGCTGAAGTGGAGCAAGGGTATAAATTCTCCAAGTCCAGCCCACTGACCAACTTCCTCCAGTGAAGCAGCACCACCTACTCAAACAGAACCAACAGTTGGGGAGCCAAAAGTTCAAATCCTGTGCTGCCAGGCGGTGGTGGCGCACTCCTTTAATCCCAGCACTTGGGAGGCAGAGGCAGGCGGATCTCTGTGAGTTTGAGATCAGCCTGGTCTACAGAGCTAGTTCCAGGACAGGCTCCAAAACCACAGAGAAACCCTGTCTCGAAAAAAAAAAAAAATCCTGTGCTTCTGGGGACATTCTTAATTCTTATTCAAACCACACTGGGGAAGTAGATAGATTAGGTTGGTGTGGGGGCATGTCTATAGGGGGTTGTCTTTATTATATTAATTAAGATGTGAAGACCTTCCTATCTTAGGGTTTCTATTGCTGTGAAGAGGCACCATGACCACAACAACTCTTATAAAGGAAGACATTTAACTATGGTGGCTCGCTTACAGTTCAGAGATTTAGTCCATTATCACCATGGTGGGAAACATGGCAGCAGACATGGTGCTAGAGAGGTATCTGAGAGTTCTTACATTTCGATTCATAGGCAACAGGAAGTGATCTGAGACACTGGGTGGTATCTTGAGCATATATGAGACCTTAAAGCCCACCTCCATAGTAACGCATTTCTTCCAAAGAGGCCACACCTCCTAATAGTGCCACTCCTTTAGGGTGCTATTTTCTTTCAAACCATCACACTGACCATGGTGGGTGGGTGGCACCATCCCCTGGATTTTGGTCCAGGATCATTTAAGAATTGAGAAAGTGAACATGCATTCTTTCTTTGCTCTTGATTGTGGATGTGGCTAGCTGCTTTTCAAGTTCCAGCTGCCTTGACTTTTCCCGCAATGAGTCTCTAAAATCTGGAATTGTGAGATAAATGAATTCTTTCTTTCCTAAATTACTCTTATTGGGGTATTTTATCAAAGCAACTAGCAGCAAACTTGGACAATAGGATCGTGTTGGGTTCACAGCACAGCAGTGAACCATAGACTGAGGGGGCTGAGCCTCAGGTGTGGTGAATGACCAGAAGGCTCTCATGACTCCTTGCACTCACGTATCAGCCCCTCTCACAAGATGCACGATGAACTGATCCTAACGAATTTACCCATGTGACAAGAAATAGTGATCGTAAGAATTGGGATACAGAGCCAGGTGGTCACATCTTTAATCCCAGCACTCAGAGGAGGGTGGATCTCTTAGTTCATGGCCAGCCTGGTCTACAGAGTGAGTTCAGAACAAGCTAAAGAACTTGGATACTGGTAATGAGACAGGACTCTTCTTTCTGGGCTAGAGAGCAAGTTTTCTAAGATAGTCCCAGCTACACATTTTGGATCCTAGCACAGTGGAAGGTACCTTTTCTAAAGTAAGTCAGAGGCATGTATGGAAGACTGCTACAAAATATGTGAGCTGCACTCACTCATATATACTCTCTTCCTTCTCTTCTGAATAAGCAAAAATGCTGGTGTCTTTTGAGAAATTGATTTCTCAGTGTAAATGGAGGCTGCACTTTCATTTTCCCATCACCTAGACCCGAAAATCACACAAAAACTATATTAATTACAACACTGGCCAAGGGCTCAAGCATATTCCTAGCTGTCTCTTATATCTTAAATCAACTCATTTCTATTAATCTGTGTATCATCAGGGGTAAGGTTCTGACATTTTCCTACTTCTGTAGCTACATGACTTCTCTCTGATTCTGCCTTCTTTCCTTCCTTATCTCTGCTTGGATTTCCTGCCTTACTATATTCTGTCCTGCCATAAGCCAAAGCAACTTTTTTATTAACCAATGGTATAAAACATATTCACAGCATACACGGGGGAATCCCACATCATCTCAATCCATTGTTGAATCATGACTAACTGAGCAAAACCTCCCTACTTTGAGTTGCATTATATATTGATAAAAGAGCATGTTTCTAGGTGTCGTCATCTGGGCTCTTTGTAGATACAATAGCATGAAAGTTGTGTACAGAAAGTTTCCCAAGGAGAAGTAATTTTGTTGTTTTTATTTGTTTGTTTGTTGAAGATAGGGTTTTACTGTGTAGCCAGTCTGTCCTGGAACTTGCTTTGTAGGCCAGGCTGGCCTCAAACTCATAGAGATCTGTTTGCCTCTGCCTTCTGAATGCAGGGATTAAAGACATGCACCACCACTGATGGGGTGAGAAGTAACTTTTTAAAAACTGAATGTTTTGCATAGAATTAAAAACAACCAACTAACTAACAAACAAAAGAACATTTGGGATCGGAAAGATGCCTGGGCCCAAGTTTGGTTTCCAGTTTCCATACCAGGTAGCTCATAAACGCCTACACTCCAGTTCCAGTGGAGTCAATGCCCTCTTCTGGCCTCTGTAGGCACTGGACTCACATGTACAAACCTGTACACAGACTCACGCACAAATACGTAATTAAAAATAATAAAATAATTGACATTTTAATTCTGGCTACGAAAAGATGCTGATCCATTTGAAATTGTTCAGAATATTGTTCCATAAGGTTAGAGCTGCTCCAGTCCTATATGGCATATATGCAGAAGTTTCTAGAAGACCACTGTTTGAGCTTAGTCTTGTTTTTGCTTAAGATAGGGCATCATCCCTCGCCAGCTTCCCAGGACCCCTTGGCTGTGCACACAAAGAGAACCCAGCCTTTCTTGTTTGGGCCTTTGCTCCTTCCTATGTGATTGAATTTACAGAGGAACTGTTTGCCTTTGGCTGCACATCCTGAATCATAATCAGGATGCTGCTGGCACAAAACTTGCTCCCACCCTGGCCTGAAATAACTGAATAGGGAAGTAGAAGTCCTCCCCTTTCCAACCTTAAAGCAAGAGGCTCATAATTTGTCGCGTTCTGGCAATACATCAAAAGTCAATTCATCCACTTACAGTAAAACCAGGGAGGGAAGGACAATGAGTATGGAGAGAAGTAAAGGCACCTGATCAAAAGGGACAAATTGTTCAGTTGACACCCAGAACCGTGCCGTTTATGTGTTTGTTAGCCAGAGTCCAGTGACCTTGGGGGATGCCTCCCTTTCTATGGGTCATGGAAAAGGTTCCCAGTCACCTGTTTAGCTCTTCCAGGTCTGCAGTTTGACAAATACACTTTGTCTTCAGTCTTCAGGGTGTAAGAGGACTATCCTAGTTTTCTATGGTTGCTGCAAAGTTCTCCTTCCTTCCTTCCTTCCTTCCTTCCTTCCTTCCTTCCTTCCTTCCTTCCTCCTTCCCTCCCTCCCTCCCTCCACCCCTCCCTCCCTCCCTCCACCCCTCCCTCCCTCCCTCCACCCCTCCCTCCCTCCACCCCTCCCTCCCTCCCTTTCTTATCTATCTATCTATCTATCTATCTATCTATCTATCTATCTATCTATCATCTATCTATCTATCTATCTATCTATCTATCTATCTATCTATCATCTACTTCTTAACTGCTCCGAAGGTGATCTTTGGTTATCCTGATGATTGCCACTCTAGGCTCAGCCAGTGTCTTCTCAGGCTTCTCCTTCAGGATCTTCTCTTCTGTATCTCATGTCTTGTCAGATGCTTGTCATTGGATTCAGTGCCTCCTGGTCATCTAAGACAGTTTTTGCAGGAAAGCCTTCATTTAATTTCGTCTCTGAAGACCACTCCTACCCCTAATATGTGATGAGCAGTAAGTCTTGGACAGATATTTCCAGGGACCAATATCCATCTAATCACAGGGGGATGCAAGATAGAAAAGGACGAGGCTCATTCTCTCAATGGGCTCAGTTTAATGAGAGAGACAAATGGTTAAGCAACAATGTCAAGACAATATCTAGAGTTGAAGAGATACCTCAGTGGTCAAGGGTGCTTACTACAGAGGATCTGAGTTTGGGTCCCAGCACCCATGCCTGGAATCTCACAACTGCCTGTAACTCCAGCTCCAGGAAGATCTGATGTCTCTGGTTTCCACAGACATCTGCACTCATATGTACACACAATCTTGCTTCCATGAGCACACATCATTTAAGATAATACAAGTTGTATTGGTTTGAATGAGAATAGCCCCCACAGGCTCTTATGCTGGAATGCCTGGTTCCCAGTTGGTTGGAACTATTTGGGAAGGATTAGGTGATACGGCCTTGTTGGAGGAAGTTTGTCACTGGAGACAAGCTTGAGGTTTCAAGAGACTCAGTGCCATGTCCAGTGTGCTCTCTGTTTTCTGCTTGTAAATCGGGGTGTGAGCTCTCAGCTACTGCTCCAGTGCCATGTTTGCCAGCTGCCATTATCCCCACTGTGATGGTCATGGACTCTAACCCTCTGAAACTGTAAGCCCCAATAAACTATTTCTGTTACCTTGGTCAGGGTGTCATATCACAGCAATCGAAAAGTTACTAAGACAAAACAAATATTTAAAAAGTATATATTTTAAAAGAAAAGAATGTCTACAGACAGAGTTATGCTCAGAGGGCTGAGAGTATCATCAATGACTTTGTGTTGGGAGTTGATTTGGAGACTGTGGTGAGGCAGAAACAGGGTGTGTGCTTTTTCACCTTTAAAAACTATAATTTCCTGGAACTCAAGTTCAGCCTGAATAGGGAGGACCGATCTTGCCCAGCCAGATCTATGGTTGAGTTCAGCCAATGCTGTTGGTCATCTTGAGGTTTTGGAGACTTGGTGCAAGACTTGCTACTGCCATAAACGGTTGTGATCTAGGATGCCATGAAGTAGGTCATTGGCTTCCTCTTCTGTAGAGACTGAAAAAAAGGAGCATTTGCGTGGGCCTTAAAGTCTAGTGGCACGTGTCTGCCACCCTTCCCAGGTCAGAGCATGAATAACCCTGCAAGGACACTCAGGCCAGAGCAGCTGCCTACCAAGGTCTCCCACCAAGGAAACCTCTTTGACTTTGGATCAATGTTCTGTCTGATCTTTAGTGTGCTGGGGAAGGCAACCAGTGCCCCCATATCTCATGGAGAGATAGGAGTTTTTGAGAGCATCATTGGCAGTTCATCATATTCTCTTAGGACTTGACTTTCTTTGCAATGTTTGTTGTGCTACAAGATTCTCAGCCATGGATGTAATGGAATTATTGTTGATACTTCTGAATGTCATTGGCTTGTTGGTTGAAAGAAACTTTTTATTTTTAGAAGCACATACTAAAATATTTATAGGTGATTTTACTAATGTCTACAATATTTAAATATTTCATCAACTGTATAATAGATAAACCTAAAACAAAATATAGAGAATTGAGGATTGGGTACGGTGGTGTACACTTTTAATCCTAGCACTCGAGAGATTAAGGGAGGAGAATTTCTAGTTTGAAGGTAACCTGGGCTACACAGCAAAACCTTATCTCAAATCATAGAAACAGCAATGAACGAACGAAAAGGGCAAACAGGTAAAGCAGTACTCTGTCCAGGTGAGATTTGCTAAGTGTCTGTCTGTCTGTCCACTGTTCTGTGTTTTCCATTGCTCTCTGCGTCTGACATGCTTCATAACAAAACTTGGAAAGGGGGTGAAGGAGGAAAATACATGGGGAAGAGTTGAGTTATCTATGTTTCCTGGGATCCAGGAGTAGGGAAAGGGTGGGCTTTGGGGACCAGGAGCACTGAGGTTTATTTCTTAAGTTGTTGTGTGTATGTATTTCATTCCTTTTGCGGCTGAGGGGGATAATATTCTTTTAACTTTCCTTTGATTCTCAAAGGTGTCAGTTAGCTCCCTTCCTCAAGGTTACACACCAGTGCCTAAAAGGAGAGAGACATTCTCTTGCATCATATCATTTGCAAACACATACAAGCAGGAAATCATTTCTTGTTGGTGCATCACAAATACTTTGTTACAAAACTTAGGCTTTAAGTCTAACTTATTTGTCTGCTTATTAATTTCTGGATTTTTCTTAATTAGTACTTTTATTATTTTAGTTCAGATGAAATTTTTAGAGTTTTAGGTTTCAGTTATTATCAACATTAAAAAATTTTCTAATTTTAAATTAAAATAATATACTTTAGATTATAAAATTTACATAGGCTCATCGTATGCCATTTTAACATGTAAAAATGTATGAGAGATGGCTCAGTGGTTAAGAGTGCTTCCTGATCTTGCAGAGGAAGGACCCAAAACAGAGTTAAGTTTCCTGTACCCAATTCATAGCAGCTCCCAACTATCTGTGATTCCAACTCTACAAGTGGGACTTGACCCTCTCTTCTGGCTTTTTGAGGCATACACCACCAGCACACACACACACACACACACACAAATTAATTAATTAAAATAAATCTTTAACTAAAATGTATGAAGAAGGAGGGAAGCCACCATTAACCCACGCTCCAGTCACTATTAATTAAGCTGTCTCCATACCTCCATGTCCCACACCGCCAGTTAATTGTGGATGAAAATGTGCTTTCTTGAGATCTGTCTACACTAAACATGTACCTACTCATTTTCTTTTCATGAATCCCTAAACTGACGCTGAATGCATCGAATGGGGAAACGCGAGTCAAGTAATCCCAAACTAACTCCGAATATAGTCTAAGGTTTTTCTTTATTAAAAGGGAAAACTCATAAAATAGGAATGGGGGTCCAACATCAAGGTGTGGAACATGGGAAAAGAGGGACAAGCAGGGGGGACAGCGGCCTTTTGGTACCCCAAAGCCATGCCTCAGCCTGGTCCAGCCTCTCAAAGACCATTGGCTGAAGGAGGTTCCCATCACTGAACAGTTCAATGTGGCAATTGTTTGTACGGCATTTTGGTTTTGTCAGAGATTGAAAGACAATTTAAAGCAGTGTGTGACAAGGCTGGAGAAGTGGCTCAGTGGTTAAAAGCTCTCTGCTGTTTTTACAGTGAGGACCCAGGTTCAAATCCCCAGCACTGTCACTCCAGCTCTAACTGCTCCCTTTTGGCTTCCGTGGGCACCTGAGCCATGTGTTCACTGAAAGCCAAGTTTAAGAAGAATGGCAAGTGAAGATGTGCCTGGGCTATGTGCAGACTTAACCTAGTATTTTGGTGCCTAAGTGGCGGAGGATCTTACAACCATTTTTCTTCATTTCATATAATATATATTCTGATGTATTTCTTATTTTTACCCTAAGACAGGGTTTCTCCGTGTGGCTTTGGCTGTCCTGGAACTCTGTAGACCAGACTAGTCTTGAGATCTGCCTACTTTGCCTCCTGAATGCTGGGATTAAAGGTATGCACCACCGCCACCAAGCTTTAAGAACCTTTTTTTAAAGACACATTTTATCATTTTAAATACGTGTGTGTGCATGCACACTTGTGCAGGAACCTAGAGAGGTCTGAGGTGTAGGATCCCATGGAACTGGAGTTGCCGGCATCTTTGAGCTGCCCCATATACATATTAAGAACATAATTTGAGTCTTAACTGCTGATTTGTGTTCCCAGCCCCCGATAAACTCCTTTATCTTGATACTTATATAACTATATAACACACATTTCAATAAGGCTAATATACAAATTTATGTTATGTAAAAAATTCACTTTTAAAGTTTTTAATGGTTTTCTAACTTGCCTGAAAAAACATTTGAATTAATTTCTTTCATCTTTATACTATATATAGCTTTTCTTTTTTTCTGGGTTTTTTTTTTTTTTGACAGGTTTTTTTCCCTGTGTAACAGCTCTGGCTGTCCTAAAACTCTCTGTAGACCAGGCTGGCCTTAAACAACTAACAGAGATCTGCCTGCCTCTGCCTCCCAAATGCTGGGATTAAAAGTATGTGCCATCACCACCCAGCTAAGTATAGTTCTTCTAAATCAATGTTTTATGTTTTAGTGAAGAAGGGAAACATTTTTCTCCTGGAATCTCTTTTCTCTGGAGTAGACTGAATTATATTTTTCAAGCTCATTGCCTATGTATTTGACTCCATGGTGCTGCTGTGTGAAAACCACATCAAACAAAAAACAAACAAAAATTTAGTTTCTTGCTGGGTGGTGGTGGTGCACGCCTTTAATCCCAGCACTCGGGAGGCAGAGGCAGGTAGATCTCTGTGAGTTTGAACCCAGGCTGGTCTACAGAGTGAGTTCCAGGACTGGCTCCACAGCTACTGGAAAACTCTGTCTCAAAACAAAGCAAAGCAAAACAAAACAAAACAACAATAACAATAATAAAAACAAAACAAAAACCTTTAGTTTTTCCTAAAGATCGTAAGTTAGTTTTGTTGCTGTTGTTGTTTTTCTGAGAGAGGGTTTTTCAGTGTAATCCTGGCTGTCCAAAACTTGTTTTGTGGACCAGGCTGGCCTCAGACTCACAGGCATCCACCTGCCTCTGCCTCCCAAGTTCTGGAATTAAAAACATTCACCACCACTGCCCAACCTTTTTAGCCTTGCTGTCAGCAACAAGGTAAGAAATTTTTTATTGTGCCAAACCAAACCAAAAACACAAAACAAACAAGAAAACAAACAAACCCTAACTTTCATACATGGCTTATTCTTATAACTGTGTGATAAGTCTTATTCTGTCCTGCCAGCCAGCTCCCAGATAAGGACATGGAGACTTCTTATTACTTATGAAAACTTGGCAATTTGCTTAGACTTATCCCACTAGCGCTTACAAGTTAAATCAACCTATTTCTATTAATCTACATTCTATATAATAATCTATGTTTTATCACAGGACATTACTTCTCTTCCATCTTGCACCTCCTCTTTCCTCTCTGTGGAAATGAAGGTTATTCTGCCTTTCTTCTTGCCAGTCTTCTCTGTCTCCTGAAGTCCTGCCTAACTTCTTCCTGTGTAGCTATTGGCCATCCAGCTCTTTATTAAGCCAATCAGGAGGTGTCTTGGCAAAGATACAGTGTACAAAAAGATTATTACCCAACATGACTGAAATGTGATGGGAGCAGAATAGTGCAAAGCGATTGTGTTATAACTGCCTGCAGAAGCCAGTGGTTTGCCAGGCCTTGGGATCCCCAGAGGTATCAGGGGAGCAGAGGCGCCCCAAGAGGGAGAGCAAAGATAGCTGGGGCAGTGTGGTGTTTGTCTTCCTCTGGCTTTCAGCACTTGGTAAAGACCTAATCACATTTTTGGCTTAAACCAGAGTAATTTGTTTACTTTCATTAACATGTGTAAAGCCCCACGGAAGTGTCTTGCACTTGATGAGCACAAAACACATCCTAGGTGAGTGAGCGCCTAGGAAGCATTTGCCTCATTCCGCACAGTCAATAAGACCATGGTGGTCTGGATCCAAGCATACCTGCGCAGGGCCTTGAGTTTGCTTCAAATTAGCACCCAGATTTTAGCAAACTTGCTAATGACTCTGAAGCTGTTTTCTTATTTGTAAAATTGAACTGTAATAGTTTCCATCTTGCTGAGAAATGGAAAGAGTTACTTAGACATATCTCCACAATGATGGCTAGTATCCACCAAGGACTTGCTTCACTCAGAGGGCTGCTTTCAGGGCCACCTCTACCAGTGAGTTTCTTGTCACTGGGCACAGCGGTTTTGGTCCAAGGCTGGCTGTACTGCCTGCTTTAGGTCTGAGGTGAAGCAGGGTGCTATAGAGGCCAGTGCAATGCATCATGAAAGCCAGAAATCAGGAGACAAGCTATATCCTTCAAAGCCACACCCCCAGTGACCCTCTTTTCCAGATAATCTTCATTCTCTATGGTTCTATTGATTCCTATAGTGTGATCAAATTTTGAATCTATCCAAAGTTCATCCCCAAAACATTCATGATCTATGAACTCCTACAAGCTCCATATCTTGACTGCTTTATTAAGAACCAAGACCTCAGTACATGAGCTTTGTGGTAGGGGTGGTAGAGGTGAGGGAAGGTGGAGGTGGTGGAGGTGGTGGTTGCATGTGTGTGAATCTGTATTAGTTACTGTTCTTTTTTATTTTACTTTATTTTATTTTTGGTTTTTCGAGACAGGGTTTCTCTGTGGTTTTGGAGCCTGTCCTGGAACTAGCTCTTGTAGACCAGGCTGGTCTCGAACTCACAGAGATCCGTCTGCCTCTGCCTCCCAAGTGCTGGGATTAAAGGCGTGCGCTACCACTGCCCGGCTTAGTTACTGTTCTTGTTGCTTTAACGAGAAACACTGTAATGAAGGAAGGATTATTTGGGCTCAAGGCTTAAGGCTCTAGTCCTTCCTAATGGGGAAGGTATGTTGATGGCAACGAGGGTGCATGCTCACATTGTGGAGGATCAGGAAGTAGAGAAAAGGGAATGCCATTGCTCGGCTGGCTTTTTCCTTACTCTGATTTTATGTAGTATAGGTTCAAGCACATGGCCTGGTGCTGCCTACATTATGGTTAGGTTTTCTTCATTGAGTTAGCCCTTTCTGGGAACTCCCTTAGAGATACACACGAGAAATATTCTTCACTATTGCCTCTGGCATGTTTTAATTCATCGAGGTTGATAATAAAGAGTAGCCATCAAATTTGTTCCTTATCAACTTGACTCCCATCCACATCGCTTTTAATGTTTGTGCTGATTATCTTCTTCTTCTTCTTCTTCTTCTTCTTCTTCTTCTTCTTCTTCTTCTTCTTCTTCTTCTTCTTCTTCTTCTTCTTCTTCTCCCCCTCCTCCCCCTTCTCCCCCTCCCCCCTTCTCCCCCTCCTCCCCCATCCCTCCTCCTCCTCCTCCTCCTCCTCCTCCTCCTCCTCCTCCTCCTCCTCCTCCTCCTCCTTCTTCTTCTTCTTCTTCTTCTTCTTCTTCTTCTTCCTGGACTCCAACCAGAAGGAACTTCAACTGAGGAACTGCCTCCATCAGATTGATCTGTGGGCATGTCTCTGAGGCATTCTATTGATTAGTGATGGGTATGAGAGGGCTGAGCTTCCTGTAGGCTGTGCTACCCCTAGGCAGGTGGTCCTGGCAGCTCCTTTCCTTGAACCGCTTAAAAGGAAGCTCCAAACAATAATTGGATCCCTTGAATTCTGTCCCTTATGTGGCCACCGTTCACACACTTGTCAGTGTGTCCTTTTTAAATCTATACTATCCTTTTGATCCCATAAGTTTATATTGCATCTTTTTCAAGTATTTGTTAGCCTTTATTGTCAATCCTGTTGTGGGATAATCTTTTTGTACACTGTGAAGATGTGTTTTTGCCAAGACCCCTTCTGATTGGTTTAACAAAGAGCTGAATAGCCAATAGCTAAGCAGGAGAGGATAGGTGGGACTTCTGGGGAGAGAGAGAAAGAAGAGATGAATTTAAGTGCATGGAGACACCAACAAGATGTGAACTAAGTCATACATACGAGGAGAGGTTAAAAAAAAAGCCACAGGACATGTAGATTAATAGAAGCAAGTTAATTTAAGCTGTAAGAGCTAGTTAAGGACAATCCTAAGCTAAAGGCTAAGCTTTTATAATTAATAAGAAGTCTCCATGTCATTATTTGGGGACTGTCGATCCAAAGATGTTCTGAAAAGAAATTCTCTGAATAAGAGTTCAAGAGTCTGTAAAACTCAGCTCGGATCTTGACCATGGGTAATTGTCCCATCAGTGTCTATAGTTTTCCTTGGTGACTGTCCCATGTTTCTAGATATTACATTATGTGATATAATAATGTGATTATTTTGTCTCTACTATAACTTAACTTCATGTGCTCAGGAGCTCCGCTCAGGAGATCTGGCTCTGCTATAAGCTGCCTGACTTTGGCAGCTTCCTGGAACTTTGGTGTATACTTCTTTGGCCACCTCATTCTTGCATTTTGTATTTATGGCAATCATTTGTTATGTGAATGATACTAAGTGCATGCTGCCAGCTCCAGAAATAGTCTGACCCTTGGGTCACCCCTGCAGCAGCCTCCATGTGTCTTCCCGCTGAACATGGAGAACACTTCCCTGGGTGGCTCTGGTGGAGCATGATGCCCTTGGTGCTCTAGCTCCATTTCTGTTTCCGAATGAGTTTGCGTTAACACACATCACTATGGATGGGGCTTGCCCTTGGGGCACCTTCCCAGCCTTTCCTGTTTTCTCCGCACAGAGTCCTGGGTTTCTCTTTAATGGGACTAAGGAGAGATTTTCTTCTTCAAACCTGCGTTGTCTGCACCTTCTGGTGAGTTGGCTCGATGCCTTAAGGTACTTGTCACTAACCCTGAAAACCTGAGTTTGAACCGCAGAAGCCACATGGTGGAACAGAACTGACTTCTAGAAGTTACCCTCTGAGTTCTCTCTCTCTCTCTCACACACACACACATACACACACGTTCACACTCCTTCCTTTGCTAACTGCACGTTTCTCATCATCTTTGAATTCTTACTGTAAATCTCATTAAAGGCAATGAGCAGTAACAGCGCTGTAGTTGAATGTTATGCTACCTTGAAATTTCCTCTGTCAAACAATGTAGTTCTTTCCTCTTTTGGGATACAGGCCAGCTATAGCCATATTATCTGCTGAATGTAAAACGAATGGCCTCTAGTCCAATTCCCAATGGAATCCTTAGTCCTCTGTGAAACCTCGGGAGCCAGGCCCCTACGGCTTGCATTTCTTGTGGCTTTCTGATGTTCTACACTCTGCTAGAATGGTCCATTAATTTCTGCTTACAGCATTCTAGGGCTTTTCTAGCCCACAGCTGTAACTCGCTCACGTTCCTCCTACAAGCCATTTCTAATAACTCAAAAACCACATTAAGCTGTCATGGCAAATACCCCCACTCTGATACCAATTTTTCTCTATTAGTTATTTTCATATGACTGTGACAAAAGAAAAAAGAGGAACAGAACAATAAGAAGTGATTGAAGGAAGGGAAGTTTTCCCTTGGCTCGCGGTTTGAGGGCACCTTCCATCTCGATGGGGAAGGAACGCGGAAACTTGAAAGACTGCATGCTCTTGTCTCAGTGGACCAGGAGACAGAAAGGGAAATGCAAGCACTTTACTGGCCTTCTCCTTTTCCTCTTTTTATTCAGCTCAAGACCTAAGCCAATGGGACAGTGCTGCCCACATTAAGGGCAGATTATTTCCTTCCACGTATCCTCTGTGGATATCTTTATAAACATACTTGAAGCTATGCCTTACTCATACCCTTAATCCAAGTTATCAGTGAAAGTCCATCACAGTATCAATTCCTTAACAATGCCATCTTATTTAATTATCATAGCTCTGTGAGTTAGGTACTAGCGTCCCCATTTTAAAGATGAGAAAGCTGAGGCACAGGGGG
The DNA here is from genome assembly GCF_950005125.1 of Chionomys nivalis. NCBI lineage: Eukaryota > Metazoa > Chordata > Mammalia > Rodentia > Cricetidae > Chionomys > Chionomys nivalis. The sequence continues at coordinate 64,638,766 of NC_080088.1, forward strand.
GCAGGGAAGTCAAGCCAATCCCCCTTTGCTGAGTCTCTGCCTCGAGCTGCCGTTAGAAGGCTCCAGGCTTCACACAGGCATGTGCTCAGTACCTGGGTTCAGGGTGAAGCAGACCACTGCCGAGTTGCTGGCTGATTGCACCTGGTGCCATCAATACAAGAAGGGGCGGTCACTGCTGGTCTCATTCTGAAGGGATGTAGGGTGCAGCTCTGACCCTGGCACTCCCATATTCTGTACATAAGCTCCCATTGGGTTGATGGGTGGGAATAAAAAGGAAAAAAAAGGAAAATATAGAAAGGGAAGGAAGAAGGAAGGGAGCAGGCGAGCTCAGGCACAGTGATGCAGAGTAATGTGCCTAAGGCCAGGCGGGATTTGAACCAAGGATGCTCGATCTGACAGTCTTTACACCTATCTCACTTTGCACACTGCCTTGCTCCTGGCAAGCTATTCATTGGATGTTTACATAACTAAGTAGGCACCGCCTGGTAAACAGGACTGTCTCCCCAGGTTGGAGGAGCACTGTGCTGATTCCTATTGTGGATGAGACATGCTTGTTTTGAATAAAGGATGCATCTACAAGCCTGGGGTTTAACTCTTTGAAATAATGGCATTAAAGTTCACATTCTGATAACCTCACAGAGACAAAGCTTGGTGCGGCAAAGAGCTCTGCAATTCCCTGCTCCAATCAGCTGCTGAGACTGGGCTGTAGCCAGAGGGATGACTCTTCTCCCGCATGCAAGAGGGTGAAGCATGAGGGTGTTACCAGGAATGGAGACCTGGACAGGCTTGCAGGCCTGGCACCCCGCCGAGTCACACCCAAGTGGTGTGTGCTTGCCAGCTTCTGGGCTAAGCTATTGCCCTGAGAGTCTGGGCAGGGCAAGCAACTCTATGCTTGCTGATTTCTTTTGTCTCCTGGGCAACAGCCTGGAGCAGGCTGTGGTCACCCGTGGGAATGCTCCTTCTGAGTCAGCAGGACCTGGACGGTCCCAGGGTGTGGCTGTCTGTTCTTTGGGGCCTCTTTATCTCTTGCAGGATGTCACTGCGCCATCATGGGTTCACAGATAGAGCTGCAGGACAAGGGCTGTTTGGAGAGCCCTGCTCAGGGGTCCCTTCTTTGGCTGTTGAGGCATGCACAAATCATTTGAGGTTGGGGGTTTGTAACTGCGAGTGTGCTAGTGTAAGAGCATCAGACAGCAGCTGGAGGCTTAGGTGTAGATCAGCCCCTCTTCTGATTAGCCATAGAAATTGGAATAATCGACATTCTCTTCTCTGAGCCTCAGTTTCCTCATAATGCCAGGCCTGTTTATGTCAATGGATTACGTCAAGATTGAAAGGAGATACTGAGTGCCAGTTCTCCAGTATGGTGTTTGACGCTACACCGGTGCTAGGAGCCAGTTTCTCATGCAGCTCCGTCTTTCTGCCTTTCCGAGAATTTGGCCCATGGCTGGGTTCTGGGATGCCAGTGGGATCCTTGAGAGTAGGGAACTGTTAGGGAGCAGGATCTGGAAGCCAACATACTGTAATTGGGGAACCTGCCCCTAGGATCTCATTCTTTTAACTGGAAAGCAGAGTTTCTTCCTCTGTCTGCCTTCTACCAAGGCTTCATGAAGCCTCCTGCTTTAGGGACAAGGAGCGCCCTTGGCATACAGCTTTCCATTCAGAGAATGCAGAGCTGTACATACTGAGAACCAAAGGTGATGGAAAGGCCCTGAGGAAATTGTATCTCAGTTCAGTCTGAATCAGAACACAGAGGGAGGGACGGAGGGAGGGAGGGAGGGAGGGAGGGAGGAAGGGAGGGAGGGAGGGAGGGAGGGAGGGAGGGAGGGAGGGAGGGAGGGAGGACAAAGTGAGGTTCTGGCCAGAGATGGTGGCTGCTGGGGCTTGGTACTCTTCCTGCCAGCTGTGCATTTGTAGTAGGACCAACTCAACATTTTCAGTTGCAGTGGGGACAAGGAGACAGGGGTCTCAGGAGTTACTTTCCATGTGTTCAAGACACTGCAGTCTGTGTGCATGGATACCCAGCTTTTGCTGCATTAGGGCTTGTAGAGCTGGCATGAGCGGTACTGGCTCCAGGACTCATGAACGTCACTCTGACCATAGATAGCTCCAGGATCTTAGCCAGGAAAGCAACAGACTGGAGCTCAGATCACAGAAGGTCAGGGGATCAGGGATGTTTAGTTTGGAACATTAGACTCCTCTTCGTATACCCAAGGACTCATTAATTCTGCTAGGCTTCCATTGCCTTCCCATTATCACTTCTTCCTCTCTCTAGGGAAAGGGTTTGGCTGAAGGTAGGAGGGCACTGTCGAGATCTCTGAAGTGATGAGGAAGGAGTTGGCTCACCACATGACAGGGCGGTAGGGAGGCTATTCTGAGATCTATGGGGTGAGCCTAAATCTCCAAGTCCTGGAGGACTTAATTTCACAGAGTTAACATCTATTCCCACCTAATATTCTCTTGACAGGTTACCAGGGGTTTTTCAGCGAGGGATGAAAGCATCTCTGGGGATGGTCCTGCTGGCTCCAGCCCCACAGCAGTGTGCCTGTGGGGAATGCCAGTTCCTCCTCCCTCTGGTTTTGCCAGAGGGGAGAATGGTTCACATGCATCATTCTGATGAGCTCCCCCTAATTCACCTTTTTTTTTTTCATGTTTTCTATTCTTATTTTATTTTTAACTTGTTGTTCTTGGCACAAGAGTGTGTGTTGATTTGCTCACAACAATTACCTTTTACCTCGAGAGTCATACAGAATGCTTTAGGTGTATTCTTTAGAAATCTTGGGCCATATTCTGTTTTGGAGGGGCTGGAAACTAACCAGAGGATCACCAGAGCACAGGCTCACTTACTCAGCCTTCTGTCCGGACAATGCTCTGTCTTCTGCCACCTGATTTTACGCTCAAACCCCGTGACACATATGCACTTCCATGGACTTGGTTCTTCCTTGACAAGAACTCCATGGTTTCTTGTAGTTCTGTGCTTTATCATGGAGCTTCCGGACCTCTCTTTACCTCCCAAAATGCTACTTCTCCTTGCTTCCCCTCCTTTACTTCAACCCTCACTTCTTTCCTCTCTTTCCCTTTTAAAAATCTGTTGTCCCTGAGCTGCATGGAACCGGCTGTCACTTGCTTCCTGAAGAGACAGGTCGTCCAACAGTATTAGTCGTACATATTTAGGTCTTTGGGGCAAGGAGATAGCAAGATAGTAAACTCCAGCCATCTTTTTATTCTTCCATGATTGTAAAGTCTAGTCCATTTCTGTATTCTGACTCTTTTGATCATTGCTCTTCAGGCTCCCCCATGAAGACATTGTCTTGGTGTCACTTCTTTTGAAGTGTCGGAGGCCTCAGGAAAACGAATTGTGAATGTGATCCTATAGAACTCTGTGTTAGCGCATGACTCCAAAACAGCAAGGTAGTAGCTATGTGATAGACATTGGTAGAGGCATTGGGGACAAACAGATTGACAGGACAACTTCCTGCCTTCAGGCTTTGTGAGTCTCCTTATGGGTGAAAACAGCTCATGGCACCACCAGTGCTAAGCAAGGTGACATAGCTACCCAGCAGAAGCTTGAACTGGGTTTGGATAGAGATGTAATAGACAGGCGGCCTCTCAGATGGGTAGAACCCAGCAGAAGCTTGAACTGGGTTTGGGTAGAGATGGATTAGACAGGCGGCCTCTCAGATGGGTAGAACCCAGCAGAAGCTTGAACTGGGTTTGGGTAGAGATGGAATAGACAGGCGGCCTCTTGGATGGGTAGATATTTAAATGAGGACAGGATGGTGTGGATAAAAGGAAGGGTTTAGAACAATGGTTCTCAAGATGTGGGTCGCAAACTCCTTTGGGAACCCTCTACCTCCAAAAATATTTACATTGCTATTCATAAGAGTAGCAAAATTAACGATGAAGTAGCAAGGAAAAGGCATGCTGGAACACACCTTTAATCCCAGCAATGGGGAGGCAGAAGCAAGTGGATCTCTGAGTTTAAAACCAGCCTGGTCTTCAAAGTTCCAGGACAGTCAGGGCCACACACAAAAACCCTGTCTTAAAAGCAAACAAAAACCAACAACAAAATATTTTATGGTTGGGGGTCACCACAATATGAGGAACTATATTAATGGGTCACAGCATTAGGAAGGCTGAGAACCACTGATCTAGAAAAACAGAGGAACCTGAGAGTATTGGCATGCTTAGACACCGAGGACCAGTTGGTGCAAACAGACACAGGGGAAGGGAAGAGTCATTGTAACTCTTGCTTGAGGGGTCAGGAAAGTCTGGAAGTCATAAGATGGGAATGACTGAGCCCTCAACCATGACTTTCTGCAGGACATCCCCAGTCACAAATGGATTCCTCTCCACACTGGGAAATGCTCTGAGAGACTAAACGTGCCTGTGTTTTAGAAAATCCTTCAGGCTGCAAAGCAGAAGACAGAGACAAACCCTGGGAGACCAGTGACTGGGAAGTTACTGGGAGGATTTCATGAGAGGCAGGTTAGGACTCCAGCTTGCCCCAGGCTCTCTGAGGACATGTCTGTACCACACACCTAGTGGCGTGTGCTTTTACCCTAGATTCATGTAGCCTCTGGTTTGACCCATGGTTTCTGTGGTTACTCACCACACCCTCTGGTTGTTAAGCTCAACTGTCGTACTTGAGGAGACCTAGAAGCACCTGGCAGATGGGCTTCTGAACAGGCCTGTCGGGGGTTATTTTGATTAAGTTCGCTGAGTAAGACTTGCCCACTGTGAGCAGTGCCATTCCTTAGGCTGGAATCTTGGACAGTATAGAAAAGAGGAAGTAAGCTGAGCACAAGTGTTCATCACTCTCTGCTTCCTGACTGTGGACACAATGCAAGCAGCTACCTCAAGCTCCTGCAGCCCGTGACTTCTCTACCATGGTGGACTGAACCCTGGAAATGTAAGCCGAAAGAAGCCCTAGTTGCAAGGAGTTGCTTGTTCGTCCTGGCCACCCAGAACTGAAATAATCACACAAAAACTGTTTTAATTAAATCACTGCTTAGCCCATTAGCTCTAGCTTCTTACTGGCTAACTCTTACATCTTAATTTAACCCATTTCTATTAATCTGTATATTACCACGCGACAGTGGCTTACCAGCAAAGTTTTGGCATATATGACTCTGGCTGAGGCTCCATGGTGTCTCTCTCTCTCTGCCCTTTTTCTCCCAGCATTCCTTCCAGTTTTTTCTGCCTACCTAAGTTCTGCCCTATCAATAGGCTAAGGCAGTTTCTTTATTCATTAACCAATAAAAGCAACACATAGACAGAAGGTCCTCCCACACTAAGCCCTTTCTCCCTTAAGTCGCTTCTGCCGGAGTATTTTATCATAGGAACAGGAAAATTCTGTAAGATATCCCCCTAGCCACAGCCTTCTCTGCCAGAAGGTGTCCCCCAATTATAAAATGAAGCTCTGACTGCACCTGTACCACCCAAAGCCTCTGGGGCATTGTCCTGAAGATGTCGTGGCTACGTGGATGCTCTAGGCCACTGGTAAGGGAAGCAGAGGGTCTCTGTGTGTGTTGGTTGAGTTGAGGTCAGGCTTCCCATTTCCTTCCTGTCCAGCGTACGTTCTTCTCACGTGAGTCACGCATCGGTGGAGCTGGGGAAAACAGCCTCTGCTGTTGCAAATGCAAAGACTCCCTGCACCTGGCGTGGGAAAGGCTTCAGACCTGTTTCTACAGGCCTCTTGGCTGGGCTTTGGCAGGTCCCTGCATTACCTCACCCAAGTGAACATCTGCTCCTTCCTCTTGAACAATGATGGAAGCTTCATGTGCGCCGCAGGCTTCCACCCATGAAGGCCTGCAAGTCCACCCCTTCACTCTGGACTTTGTCTCCAAAAGCTTAGACAGGTCTGACAGATAAGGATCTCATGGGGTCAAATGCCTTTGGGAAAAGTTAAGCACACCACCAAGGAAAAGTCTAATTGACTTTTCACTATCTCTTTTTAAATGGTTACTTTTTAGCACATAAAATAAAGCATTTCATGACATTTTCACATATATAAGCCGTTATACTTTGGTCTTTTCCATCTCGCTACTTCCATCTCTCTTAATGGGCCCCTTCCCTTATCTCAAATCTCTGCTTTAGTGAGACTTACATTTCATTTGTGTGTGTGGGGGGGGGCGGGCGGGTGTTTCTCTGTGTAGCCCTGGCTGTCCTGTCCTGGAATTCACTCTGTAGACCTAGCTGGTCTTGAACTCACAGAAGTCCACCTGCCCATGCTTCTCAAGTGCTGGGATTAAAGGAGAATACCACCACTGCGGGCTCATTAGCCTCTCTTTTTCTCCACCCCCTTTCTCTTTACCCCTCCTCCTCCCCTCTCATTCTTTCTACTCTCACATGTAGATGTAGATTCTGCATAGACATCTCACCACCTCTAATTTGACGATACATAATGTGAGTCTCCAAGACAGGCTAAGAGTGTACCTTGCCCGTTTCCTGGACCTGTTGAATTAACTCCCTCCGGGCCCACCCCTTGCTATCCCTAACTGCTTCTCTGCAGGCAAGAAGGCAGCAGAGCTCTGCCTGGAGGAAATCCTGAGGACTGCTAGCATCTGCTTGCTTGGCTTTGGAGGGGACCAGAAGTCGGGTTAGCAGTGAACGGATTGATCTGAGGTAGTCCCTGCTCATATGGGCTCCCCCGTAGAATTATAATCGACACCCACTCCCTTTTTCTCTCAAAAGTGCCCGGATTTGGGGTACAAATGATAGGATCCAGAGCCCAGGCACTTGGTGTTTTGAAACCCAAAGAGCAGCATTGTTAGATTGTCTTCTGCCCAAACACAGTCTGATGTCAACCCGGTGACTCACGGCTTGCTCTCTGGCATCATCTGACCTCTGCCAATGGGCCCGGAATTCTTTCTCCCTTATTCAGCCGCCATGCTCACTCAGTCTGGTAGCTGCCTCACCTTGCCAGTCACTCTGCAAAGGGGTGGGGAAAATGCCAGCGCCCCAGGAAATGCCACATTCCTGTCCCTTCAGGACATCTCCTTTAGCCACAGTGTTTCTGGCCTCTGAGTTTGCTGGTTGGTTGTTGAACCTTTGCTGCCATTCTTTCTCCTGCTCGGCTGCATTTATCCTGCTTCTGAAACAGACATTTTCCTGCTGGAAGGTACTCTGCAGGTGTCTGGGTTAAAGAAAAATGTCAGGGAGTCATCTTTACTCAGGTGATGAGAAAAATGGGGGGGGGGGGAAGGTCAGTGGAGGCCGGGGTCTGAACTGTACTCAGGACAAGAAATAGTTAGACAATTCCAAGGTCAATGATTTTTTTTTTTTTTTTTTGAGACAGGGTTTCTCTGTGTAACAGCCTTGTCTGTCCAGGAACTCACTCTGTAGGCCAGGCTGGCATCTTACTCAGAGATTCATCTGCCTCTGCCTCCGGAGTGCTGGGATTAAAACCACCAAGGCTTCTCTCTCTCTCTCTCTCTCTCTCTCTCTCTCTCTCTCTCTCTCTCTCTCTCTCCCTCCCTCCCTCCCTCCTTCTTTCCCTCCCTTCCTTCTTTCATCTTCCTTTCATTCTTCCCTCCTCCCCCCTCTCTCTTTCTCTCTCTCTCTCCCTTTCTCTTTCTTTCTTTCTTTCTTTCTCTCTTTCTTTCCTTCTCTTCTTCACTTCTGTAGATCGAACGTAGCTGTTTGAAAATCAAAATGTAGATGCCTGCCTTTTCAGACTCCTTAAAGTGGGACTGTTTATTGGGAAAATGCTTTCCTTTATATTAGACAAGAGTAAATAGTGAGAAATAACTTTAGTACTTACAAAAACCTCAAAATAAAAAACCCAAACCCAAAAGAACAAAGCCCTTCTCCCAAAGCCCCCCTCCATAAAAGCCCTCGTCAGTTAGAAACACACGGGAGGCAACAGGTGTGGCGCTGGGTGTTTGAGACCTGCCTCTGCCTCCAGCGCTAGTGTTAAAGGTGTGCGCCCCCACCGAGATCTGTTTTGTTAGGGGTAGTTTCAGGTGTAAATTCTAGGACCTGACTCTTCTTGGATTGTCTCAGACAGTAGGGTTCCCATGGCTTCTTTGTGGATATGCTAATGGTCTACACATCTGGGACAGACCCTTAAATCCGTGTCTTTCTTGGAATAATAATAATAAAAAGAACCTTTGTCTTCTAAGACTAGTCTTTGACAAGTTGTTCGAGTAGAGTTCTTATAAAGTCATTGTCTTTTTTATTAGCCATTTTGCATTTTTTTTTTTTTAGCTTCTTCTGTCCCCAACCCCACTGGTATAATTTGCTTGGTCTTCTTCTGAGCATGTTGAAGATATCCATACTTTTTTTCTTAATTCCTTTGATGTCTCAGTTATCTGGTATTAGCATCATGCTTCGTTCATGTGTGTTTGCAGTGGACTCAAACTGGCTTCAAATACCACAATTTTTAGCTTGTTCACATGTCGTAATCTTTATGACTTCTCTCACCAAACCAAATTATAATAAAAATCTGATCCACCCAACGAAAGCACGGCATGTTGGTAGTCCCTGTCACTACCAACAACCAATAACTAGGGGCTCTTTCTTCCTGTTTCTGATTTTAAGACTTTATTTAAGCATTGAAATGTCTATCAATATTTTGTTTCAAATTCTGTTTTAAGATTTTTTTGTTTCAAATTCTGTTTAAAGATGCTGGAGCCTCAATATATAGGTAATGAATGGAAAACCTTAAAGAAATATTTATACATGGAAGTTGAAATTAAACCCTGGGTCTGCAAGCTCCTCTTTATTTGGCTGATTTATTTTTAGAGGGCAGGCCATTTAATTTAAAAAATTCTCCTTTCCTTTCTTCCCTCCTCCTCCCCCTCTGCTCTGATTGTTTCCCCGGACCAGGGGAAGTTTATATGTAAACACAAGCGGTAATGGACCCCTGACCTGCTCAGGGCTTTCAACTCAGTCAAGTCACAGAGGGATTAACCCCAAATACCGACTTGCTCTCAGAGGTAAAATTGTTCCCCAGGCGGGTATCACCAAAAGCTTTTCTCCCCTCTGGGTTTCGCCATTCACCCCACAAATAAGGTCCTCCTCAAAGCGGAGTTTAAAGACAGACACTAGAAAGCAAATTGGCAGCAGGCTGGAGCCCGGAGGGTGCTAGGCTTTCCCTGAGCCCTCAAGCCATTTCACTCAGCCTTCCTGGCCCCGGGGGTGGGGGTGGAGGTGTGTGTGTGTGGGGGGGGATTGAGTTACGTGGTCTAGAAACAGGTTCTCTCTGTATGTCCTTGGATGTACTCACTTGGTGTCCTGTGACCTGTTGATCCTCACAGGGACTCCCCAGGACGTCCCAGGCCTGCTGGCAGGCAAGGGCTTTGCGGGTGCATGGATTGGCATTTATTTGCCCCTGGGGAAGACCGGAGCGATGGCCCTGGACTATGGTACAGAACCTCAGCTTCCGGCCCCTAAGGAGAATGTCTGCAAACCCTCCTGGTTTACTCTCTGTAACTCTTGTCCCCTCAGAAGGGAGCACTGTGAACGGGCATCAAGCACTGGGCCAGGTTCCAAGTCAGTCTTTTTTAAAAAACAAAAACAAAAACAACAAAAAACACTACCCATCGCCTTCACTTCCTGATCTGCAGATTTGCTGCGAGATTGGGTACCGTGTTGCGTGGACAGTCTTTTTCCAAGCCAAGGAACCTGCACCAGGAGAGTTTCTTAGTTAGACGGGAGCATCTGGACCCACAACAATCGCTCACCAGAGACAATGTATCTGTATTTCAGAGTCTCATGTGCAAAGGGGTTCAGAAGTTTCTCATGTTGTTAAGAAGCGGGCGGGGACAGAGACAGGACCCAGTGAGGCTACATACCCAACAGGCCTTCACAGCTGTGGAAAGTTTGATGCAGCAGGGGCACCCAGACAGAAAATTAAAAAACTAATAAAGTCCTCAGTGTGGGGCGCTGGCATCAGGACAGTTTCCCTTCTCCAGACACCTAATAAAGAGACATTCCGGGACACTAACTCATAAGGGGGATCTGCAGGGGTCACCGACAACAGCGGAAAGTGAGCCATGGAAACAGCAGCCGCTGCGCTCGCTGCTGGGAGGGTTCTCTGCTCCTCTTCGTCTCCCGGCCTTTGCCTTTTCATTTCGGAGAAATGGTAGGGTGTGCAGGACAGAGGAAACGCCGGGTGAGTGATGCCAGGAGCCAAGGCTGTGAAAGCTCTTTCTTGGCAGAATAAGCACAGGCTGCTGTTTGACACTCCGGGGCAGGAGGTGATGGTCACCAGTGATGTTGGGACTGAAGGTGAGATGGCTTCTGGGATAGAAGGGATTTGGAAAACAAAGGTTTGTCCAGCTGAATATGATGAAGCTCCTTCTGAACAACCAGTTCCTGCCGCGTATTTTTTTCCGGTTACTTGGCCATCATGGAACTGAGTTTGGAAGGTCATTTATGTTGTTCGATTTGGTTTTCAAGTTGGTCCATATCAGTTCAAAGGGGTAGGGGGTAACTTGGGCCTTCAACTAAACCACCAGTCAGTTTCCCCTTTGTCTATCGCTTTGCTTCTTCCTGTGGTTTCAAATATCCGCGATCAACTGAACAGGAAACTCCAAAAGCAACTAATGCTTTCCAGCACATGACACCCTCAGGAGTGTGATGAAGTCCTGGACTGTCCCCAGGATCCTCCCGGGACCCGAATCTTTCCTTTTGCGGAGCACTCACACTGTATTTGTGACTCACTGATGGTGGTTGCTCAGTCATCTTAGTTAAAGCAGTGATTCTCAAACTGGGGTCGAGACCCCAAAGGGGTCTCATACCAGATACCTGCATATCAGATCTTTACATTTGGATTCATAACAGTAGCAAAAATTACAGTTGTGAAGTAGCAACAAAATAATTTTATGGTTGGGAGTCACCACAAGATGAGGAACTGTGTTAAAGGGTCATAGCAATAGGAAGGTTGAGAACCACCAAGTATGGCTTATTTGATTTAATAATATCCCTAAAGTACAAATGCGGTGATGTCCAGGAGGGTCCAGAGCATAAATTACTAAAAGACAGATTAACTATGTAGCAGTGTGATGGGGCAAACAGGAGCGACTTCAGGAGGTACAAGATTCACTGCTGTCCCCAGGGATGGGAAGGGCTGCCATACTTGGTACCTGTCTTCTGTCTCAGAAGGAGGAAGTCAAAGTCGGTAAAGGAGAGAGTAAATCCCACTTGGCTTTGTTTCCTAGTCTTCAGTCTTGAGTTCAGCCCGTGTCTTTAGAAAGACTCAGGGTACTTGTCATTTTCTGAGCAATGTCACCCGGAGAGTCTCCTCAGCAGTGGTTACAAATGCTACTTTTGCTTTAGAAAAATAGTTCTACATTGTAGGCATCTGCAAAGGGGCTTTTACACACCCACCTCCAAAATCCTTGTGGTCTTCTGGCGTGAGCGAAGGGGACAGGGGACCTGGACCACGCCATCCTGTCCTGCTTCTCTGAGGCACAGGTTGTGGGAACAGATTGATTCATGGGCCTCAGTCTGTGTGCAAGATGAGGGTATGGGAAATGGCTCCAGTGCCCGGTGGGCTCCTACACGCTGATTCCCTGAGGTCAGATGGTTCAGCGGGGGATTGTATCCCTTCTTCCCCCTGTCAGAAAGAGTGTTTTCCTTCTGGCGTTTTGCTCAGCTGTGGCTTGCCGGAACTGAGCTGCAGCCCTTGGGTGATATAGGGAGGGCTGTGGTTTGGTGAGTAAGACAAAATGTAGGCTTTGAACTTTGTGTGTCTGGGCTCTCTTGTCCCCTCTTTCCTTCTCCCTCCTTCCTCCCCTCCCTCCCTCTGCTGTTCCCTTCCTTCCCCTCTCCTTCTCCCTCCCTGTTTTATTTTTTTTTAAGTCACGTTTCTGTCCATGAGAGTAACTTCACTTTGAAGAAAAAGACAAACTTCCATGAGGTAGACAGTAAGACATAGGCTGCCTTCCAGAAATTAACTCTAGGGAGACCCGGGGCTCATCTCGTATAATGGATGTTAAAATTCAAAGCGTGTTAGGGTCCCTGAGTGTCTTGATAAACCCTGATTGATTTAGCAGGTTTGCAGTGGAATACAGAACTCTGCACTTCTGGGGAGCCCAGAGATGCTGGCAAGCCCTCTGAACCACAGTTACCAACAAGGGTAGAGAACCCCAATTCATGTCTTCTCTAGGCCCTCAGGGGACAGAGCTCCTGATGTGAACGCTGTCACCAGGCTCTCCAAACTGGGTCTCTTGGGTCAGCCCCAGAGTGAACCAGGTCTGGTTTGGTTTTTTTTTTTTTTTTTTTTTTTTCCCCACAGGGAATTCTGCCCCTGGAATGATGGCCTGTTCCTCTGCAATCTGGCATAAGGGCTCTTGTGGCCTTTCTTCCTTCTTTCCTTCCCAGCCAGCCAAAGGACTGGATGGCAGGGTCAGTTAGCAAGCCACAGGATTATACAGGATTAAGTGAGTCCCATATTTGGCTCCTTATAACACCCTGGCACTGAGCAAAACCGGAAGTGATGTTTCTGCAGAACAATGAACTACACATCATTTAATATAACTTTCTTAATTGGGGTGCGCACCAGGTGCTCCCTCTTAATGGCGTTATGAGCACCAACAACCTCATTAGGAGGAAAGAGCTGCTTTTATGACAGTTTTGGAAATTAAAATAGCAGAGAGACATCTTTTAGAGTCATTGGTTTGGATTATGAGTAGACTAGAAAGGCCTGGGGACTGAAGACAGTCTGGGACACGTGTCTGGGCTGACCTGTCTCTGTGTTGCAGTCGGGAACCTTAACCCAAGGGTTCAGACACTGCAGTGTGTTCAAGGCCTGCAGGGGAAGCTTTCCAGAAGTTGGGTTTCTAGGGTCACACCCTGTGATTCTGACCCAGGAAGCCTGCTTCAGTCAGCGGCTCTCCAGATAAAGTCCTTGAGCTGCTCCAATGCGGGAGGCCGCTGTTTGCTGTCAAGCACACAGGGTCTTGATGATGCCAGCCGAACCCCATATGCATGTATCGGCTTCTTACACCTGCAGCGGTCTGTAGCTTGCCAAAGCCTGGACACAATGAGATTCTCTGCTGCGCTTCTATCACAGCTCCTTTTCTCGTCCCCTCTGGTGTTAATAGTGGGGTTCATGTCGGGATTCACTGTTCTCTTGAAGGCTAGCCTGCTGGATTACCGGTTCCTCATCAATGGAACAAGAAAGCTACACTGTATCAAATGTGAGCTGGGTGAGTCTAGGTGGGACCTGGCTTCTCTTCCTGGCAGCCTTTCATGTTTTCCTTCCCTGCAGTCACAAGAATGGCAACCTCCAGATTTTGTGTAAATACTGGATTTATAGCAATGGTTTCGTAGAATGTTCCAGTTTGCCAGGTTGATGATTAATGTGGTTTTCTCAGGGAGCGTCATGCTTTTTCTGCCAGCTCAGTGAATTGCACGAAAGGCGTGCTTCCCCTGCTTTTCTTTGGTGGCCCTGTGGAAGAGGGATACGTTGTGTTGCCTGCAGGGCAGAAGAAGCCTCAGTTGTGAACAGGCAAAACGGAGCTAATCTGTAGAGGATTTCTCGATGATTAGAGGGACTGCCCTGGTTCCAAATCTTCGCTGGCTGTGCACACTGCCTGCAGCTTCTCCAAGCAGCATCTAGTCAGTGTGCCATCATCTAGCTCTCATGGGCTTCGGTAATCCTGTGTCCTCTCCCTAAATAACTAGAATCATGTGGCTCTAATTCGCTTTGTGATGGTTCCTCTCCAAGCCAAACCAGCCCTGCTCTATACTTCCACGCAGCCTGCAACACTTCTCAATGATCTTGTCATTGCTGTAAACAAAATAGCCTCAAGTATGTCAATTAACTTAACCTTGATACCTCCTGATCTATCTCATTCTAATCTGTGGGTACATGCTCTAGGGAGTGAAAAAGAAAAATAACTGGCAAAATCAGAGCCCCCCAAATTCTGCATGTTATTACCTCATCTTTCACCAGGACCCATTGCTCTGAAATAGTCCAGAGGTTAATAGACATAAGAAATTCCACTTCGGCCAGGCAGTGGTGGTGCACAGCTTTAATCCCAACCCTTGGGAGGTATGGGTAGGTGGATCTCAGTGAGTTAGAGGCCAGTCTGGTCTACAAAGTGAGCTCCAGGACAGACACGACAGCCAGGACTGTAACACAGAGAAATCCTGTCTTGAAAAAAGAAAAAAAGAAAAGACATTCCACTTCTTACAACCTGCAAGATTATTTCCTCTTCCTCCAAATCAATAATAAAACTCTCCTTATGACTTTTGTGTCTGGCTAAATCTGACAAACAGGGGAAGTTAGATTGTTAGCAAAGAAATTTATTAGCAAGAGGCTATAATTAGAACTGCTCCTCGGTAAAAGTGGGGTTCAAGCCATTCATATTTACTATTGCTGTTGCTATCTTATTTTTTTTTTTTGCATCAGCCAGGCTGCTTCTTTCTTTCTTCCTTGCTTTCAGATATGACTGATAACTTATATTACTTCAGAATTCTTTTCAATTAAGATAAAATTACATCATTTCTCCCCCACTCCTTGTCCTCCCTCCAACCATATTTCCTCCTGCCTGGTTCCCTCTCAAATTCATGGCCTCCTCCTTTAATTATTGTTTTTACACACACATACACACACACACACACACACATAATGCTTTTCATGAGCAGGGAGATGGTACTCAGTTAGATTTCTATCTAGAACCTGTGTTTTGAAAAGCTACTGTAGGGTTGGAAACTTGGAATTTCTGTGCCAGGGAAGAGAAGACAAGTGGATTCGTGGCACCTAGCCTCCTTGATTTCTAGGTCAGTGAGCAATGATGTCTCAAAAAAGGGGGTGGGGGTGGGTGATACCTGAGGAATGCCACCTGAGACTGTCCTCTGGCCTGCATATGTATGTGCACATGCACACGCATGCGCGCGCGCACCCCCCCCCCCACACACCCACTTCAGTTAACTGAAATTAGCCATAGCAGTCACTATACTTCCTCCTCAGTACGGCAGGACATTCATCCTTAACTATTTTTAGTAACTGATTGTATTTTTCCCCTTTGGAGTAATACTTTAGAAACAATGAACCATGCATCTACGTATGTGAAATAAATAACAGCTCCTACTTTAACATTGCCTGTTCTTTCCAGAATTACTATTCTGAACTTCAAGACTTCTTTCCAGCCTGGCATGGTGGCTCCAAGAACTACTTGGAAGGCAGACAGAAGCAGACAGATATCTGTGAGTTTCAGGCCAGCCAGGGCTTCAAAGAGAGACCCTGCCTCAAAAAGAAACAAACAAATAAACACACACACACCCTCAAAAAGAAAATACTCCTTTACAAACATATTTTTATAAAAACTGATTTTAGTAATCATCATAAGTTCAGAACATTCCCATTTTTAAAAACTGTATAACTTTAATACTTTTTTTTTTCCTGGAAGGTGTGAGTGATGTGCCCTAGGAATCTTTTTATAACAACAGTTTCATACATTTCTTTCAGATATGAGTGATAACTCAGATAACTATGGAATTCTTGACTAGCAGTCAATATTTTTTGTACTCAAAACCACAGATATTTCTCTCTTCCCCTCTATTGGTTATTGGCGGAAGGGCTATCTGAAGCTAGGCCGAAACTGCAAATGTATCACTAAGTTGATTTTCTTTCTTTCTTTCTTTCTTTCTTTCTTTCTTTCTTTCTTTCTTTCTCTCTCTCTCTCTCTCTCTCTCTCTCTCTCTCTCTCTCTCTCCCTCCCTCCCTCCCTCCCTCCCTCTTTCCCTCCATCCCTCCTCTCCCTCTTTCTCTCTTCCTTTCTTTCTCTCTCTGACTCTCTCTACCTTTTGCTCTCTCTTCTTCTTCTTCTTCTTCTTCTTCTTCTTCTTCTTCTTCTTCTTCTTCTTCTTCTTCTTCTTCTTCTTCTTCTTCCTCTTCCTCTTCCTCTTCTTCTTCTTCTTGCCTAGATAATTATAATTTTTTTTCTTGATCTTGACCTTGGGTATATGTAGCAGTTGAAATGTCTGAGGTAGTTTTTCCAGGTGCTGACTAAAATATTTTGACATGCAAATATATGTTTTTATTTAGTTGTGGTAGACATTGGGAGTGGTTCTCCCAATTTACATTTTCCCCTTAGTAACATAATTTCTGGTATTCAGATGGACATGTAACTGTTTGAATGAAAACTGCATTGCATTTGTAGCTGGACAATGGTGGTGCACGCCTTTAATCCCAGCACTCTGGAGGCAGAGGCAGGCGGATCTCTGTGAGTTTGAGGCCAGCCTGATCTACAGAGTGAGTTCCAGGACAGGCTCCAAAACTACACAGGGAAACCTTATCTCAAATAACCAAAAACCCAAAAGAACCCCAAAAGGCTGTACTTGTATCAACTGAAGAAACTTTTATTTATTTTCATTTTCAGTTTTTATTTTTTCTGCCCCACTCCCAGGATAATCTCTTATATGCATTTTCTGTATTTTCTGTCCTTCAAGCCCAACAATTTTTCTCTCTTTGTTTTTAACCTTTTGGCTTTCTCCTCCCTCTCATTTTATGGCAGCTTTTGAAGGTTTTCTTTCATAATACTAACTCCAATATTTTGTAGTGTGAAAAGTTTTGAATTAAACCTTCAATTTTCTACTTTCTTTATATCTACATATATATGTGTGTATATATGTATGGGTTTTTTTTTGGGGGGGGGGGTTCAAGACAGGGTTTCTCTGTAGCTTTGGAGCCTGTCCTGGAACTAGCTCTTTGTAGACCAGGCTGGTCTCGAACTCACAGAGATCCACCTGCCTCTGTGTCCTGGGTGCTAGGATTGGAGGCGTATGCCACCGCCGCCCGGCTTGTATGTATTTTTTAACTGCTTTGTATTTTGCCTCTTCAGAGTCTGGGTGCTTTTCACCACTGTCTCTCTCACCGTTCATCACTCTTTTCTTGAATTTTTATGATAACATATCAGAGTTCTTACAATTGTTTTCTAGAAGCTGTAATAAGTTTTTGCTTCTTTAAAAGAAAATTAACTTTCTTGCGTATTTTGAGCTCTGACTTCTTTACCTTTTATAGTCTCCATTCTGGTTTTTGTTGACTTATAAGGAATAATAAAAGGTGTGTCTACTTTTCATGCTTGTTCATAAATAATGTGATCGGACTTGCCTGGCAGGCATGAATTTGTGTGAGCACTTTGGGGCTTCTATTGCTGGAGCCCAGAAGAGAAGAAACAGGGACGGGGGCTGGGGAAGAGGCAGACAGGGGAAGATGGACTCACACTGGCTTGGGAAGAGAGTGACTCTCTTTGCACCATTTGTCTTTACAAGATGGAACCCCGCTCTGGTGTCCTCCTGTCCACATACATCCTAGTTTGGAGCAGTGTTCCGTTGGCTCCCTCCTGGTGTTGTTGACAGTATAGCTTTCTTGAGATACAAACATACACACATATGTACCTACACACACACACACACACACACACACACACACACACACACACACACACACACATCCCTTAATGAACGTGCTTAGCCTGGGGCCTCAGCCAGGCTAAGTCATAACTTCTTAGAGATCACCACTCACCACACCCCCTTAGTTCTCTGTACTTGACAATACAGGGAGGACAGCATGCTCCATGGGGGGCATGGTCTTTCTGCCACTTCCTGAAACCACCACTCTTTCTCTGGAAGATCTGACCCAGTGTTAGCTCTCCTCTGCCATCTGGGCAGGGTGGCACCGCTCCTAGCGGGCACAAGGCACATGTTGTCATCTTTATGTTCTCTCTGCAGGGAGCTTTGGCTTTCTACTTCCATTTTTTTCAGGGTCGCATCCCAAAGGACGCTTGGAGGAAATTCGGCACCGACCTTCAGATGTGTGACCAAGTTTCCTTTAAGGCTTTTCAGATTTTGAGATCCTGGGTTGCATGCTATGAGTCTTGGGCGTGGAAGAGTAAACATGTAAGAACGTTGGCTTGGAGCCAAACCCCTAGGCTGCTGCTCCAGCACCGTTACTTGTAAACTGCATGGCCTTGGTCAGTGATCTTCAGTTTGCTCATCTGTAAAATGAGAGCAATATCTTGCATTGAGTGAGAGTATGGGAAGGATTTAAAAAAAAAAAAAAACAAGACAAAAAAAGTCAAGGGTGTCAGTTCTCATATAGGCTGGGCCTATAATATTGGAGATCTTCCATGAATCCTTACTGACACTTGAAATGAACATCTAGAACATTCTGAAGAATAACTGGAGCAATGGGACCCTTGGGTGCTATTGTTCCCTTCTTTGCTGTGCATTTACAGCCTGTCCTTGAACAGGCAGCACCAGATCCCAGCTTCTTATATCATCTCTTTAGTCTGTCCTTGAAATCCTTGCCACCCACTCTCCTGACACTCACACTTTATTACAAAAGGCATTCTTTCAAAGGCCCTTTTGGAAATGCAATTATTCAGGACTCAGCATCACTTCCAAAGCCCTTCCTTGTTACTTCCTGGAAGCTACAAAATCTACTGAGTTTCCAAACATTCTTGGATTCGGGAAGGAGGAGGGGACATCCTATTAGGTGTCTGGGGAGATCGTTTTGAGTTGGCCCTGACTATTAGGTGGGCAGTGCCGCAGGTGTATCAGTAGCACCTCCTGAGAGTTCTCCAGTAAGCATCCCACATGGCTCAGCCCAGTGTTGAATTCTCAGTGTTGAGCTAAGCCCCAGGCCAGGCAGGAGAGGTTTGCTTCAGCATCAACAGCATTAGTATGAAATAGTTTTTTGCTTGGTAAAAAATGCTAGGATCCATCACCTAAATGAAGAACCTGGCTTTTTCAAGTATGCATGTGATTTCAGGCTTATGCAGAGGGCTGTGGAGGTTGAACAGAGTGCAATTTCAAGGCTGGGTTTTGGGAAGTAATTCAATCTATCTATCTATCTATCTATCTATCTATCTATCTATCTATCTATCTATCTATCTATCATCTATCTATCATCTATCTATCTGTCTATCATCTATCCATCCACCCACCTATTATCTATCTATCTATCTATCTATCTATCTATCTATCTATCTATCTATCATCTATCTAGAAACAGAAGCTTATGTATCACCACATTTTGGGCCTGTTTAGAAAAGCTTGCCAGGTTAGAAGGAACATTACAGGCTTGCTTCTTCTTGGTAGCGGAAGAATTGAAATCAGGAAATCTTGATGGCATTTACGACCCAGGCAATTCTGCACTATGCTGTGATCACACAGAGAGGTCCATTTTAGTTGTGTCATTATTTACAGAAGAATAAAGTTCAACAGACAGGAAAAGCAGAAGGCACCCCAGGGACTGGGAATTGCACCGGGACCTGAGACCTTGAGTGTGTATAGAGTTGTGTGCAAACAAGGGAGGAAGCAGGTGTGGCTGACCTGCATGGTCATGGCTGATGTCTACGGCTGGGTGAGGGGCCCTGAGGGGTAGAGTGAAGAGAGAGGGAAGATCTACCTGAGCAAAGCCACAGAGGGTTCTGAAGGCCCAATAGAGGATTAGTCACTCTGCCCCTGAACCATGGTGTTCAACATGCCAGGACTGCTCCCGCATAGATGTAATAGCTGGGCACATGGTTACATGTGTATAGAAATGACTGGAAAGAGAGCAGTCTCAGAATCATTAAAAAACAGCTTTGGACTAGTCCCTTAACCTCATCAATGCCCTGTTTTGTCCTCTATGAAAACGGGGTTTGTGACAATTAGGTTAGAAAAGAGGGGTGAAGGCGGTAGCAACACCCACCCTTTCAGAGCACTCTTAGTCGTAAATAAAGTTTAGGCAGGACCTGGAAATCTGCGTGTCTAATTTCCTTATTCTGCCACATAGACCGTGCCCGATGACCACTGTCTTTTCTCTCTTCTCTGCACCCCTTGAGAAGTGAGAGGTCTGGTCTTTTATTAACTCTTTTTTTTAAATATTTATTTATTTATTATGTGTACAGTATTCTTCTTGCAGCACCAGAAGAGGGCCCCAGATCTTACTACAAATGGTTGGGAGTCCCTATGTGGTTGCTGGGAATTGAACTCAGGACCTTTGGAAGAGCAGTCAGTGCTCTTAACCTCTGAGCCATCTCTCCAGCCCCCTCTTTTATTAACTCTTAAATGAGAGTAGTTATGATGGAACTTAAATTACTGACCATCACTAGTAGTGTTTTTCTCAGTACATGAAAAAATGATATTTATCTCAAAGAATCCAAGACGTTCCCTCAAACAAGTTTTTATGAATTATTCTATGTGTTGCATTCTTGTTGATGACAAACTTTCTGTTCCTGTAGTTATCCAAAATGTTTAAAGCAGAGACTAGGAACTGAACTACAGAGGAGAGAGAAATTAGTGCATAGAGATAAAATATATTTATCTCATTGTTATACAGGTATTTGTGTCTGAGCTCCACATTGAGGGCCATCTTCTAGGTCCCTCCCGACCTGTTCATCCGTGCTTGGGGGGAAGTGTAACGATTGATAGAGAAATAGATAAGAGACAACAGATAGATTCGGGAAGATATCCAGTAAATACTGTGATCAGTCTCGTGCTTATTTCTCATAGCCTTTATGGACCCCAAACCAGAAATGAGGGGGAAGGCAAAAGGCTTCTTTACCAAGATACAAAGAGCAAACAAAGTAGTTACTTACCTTCTTATACCCAAAGCATCAAGTAACCACACCTTAAGTCAAAGCCTCCTGCCGTATAACCTTGAAGGAGCAAGAATAGGCCTGAACTCTCTGACCTTTAGTCAAGGTAGACTGGATCCACGTCTGTGGGCTCCCTCATATTTGTTAATGTGGGTGTGTGGCATGTATTGTGTGTGTGATATGTTCTTTACGTGTTTCTAGTTAGCATAGCTGTAAATATACATAGATTCATATGCTATGATTTGCATCTTACTACTATTTCCTGGTTGAAGATTTCGACTTTCCATTTTACCACTTTTTTGGTTTTTTTTTTTTGTTTTGTTTTGTTTTTGAGACAGGTTTCTCTGTGTATCTCTGACTGGAACCCCCTCTGTAAATCAGACTGGCCTTGAACTCACAGAGATCCACCTGCCTCTGTCTCTGGAGTGCTGGGATTAAAGGTGTGTGCCACCACCACCTAGTCCTTTAGTCTCACGGTCAGCAACAAGGTAAGAAATTAGGTTATGGCACCTTCTAACGAGGAGGAAGAAATCGGTAAATCTCTGTTGGTTCTGGGTTTTACTTCTGCCACTACTGTATGCCACATGCATTTTGCACTGATCATGTAAGCAATTTATTTCATTCACATTAATTGTGCAGTGTCCACCTCAACCTAAGCAGAGATGATAAACTCGGTACTTGATCGTAAGGGATGCCTCATATGTAGGAGACATACTTGAAAAACTGCTGTGAAGTGTAGCAATCAGTGGTAAATATGATATGAACAATAAATCAGAGAGGGGAGAAAGAGGAAAGGGAGAGAGAGAGAGAGGGAGAAAGGGAGAGAGAACCTTGTGGGTAGAGCATAAAAGAACTCTTCAGCATCTTACTGTACCTGGGTTCCTTGACTGCATCATGGATTTTGGCCCAGGAGGCTGATGAACTCTCACTGAGACTGGGATAATTCTTATCAGTTTAGATCAGATCTCGTTAGAACAACACAACAAGGTTGTCCCACACTGGAGTTTGTTGCAGGTTCCGGGCTGACAACTCATCTGCCGCTCTCCCAGGGTCTAGGTGAGCTGGTTCACACGTTTGCTTGCTCAAAAGATTGACTCGGGGACTTGACAATAACGGAGAACGGCTGTATTCGCAGCACTTGGAAAGGGGCCATAGACTCTTGGCTCAGGAAGTGTTTGGGGTACGTTTATATAGTGCTGTTTCTTTTTCCTATAAGCACAAAGAAATGAAGGCCAAGTGAGAGAAGGGGGGGGGGCATCAGAAAGCAAACCAGCGCACAGTTCTTCAGCCTAGTCCCTTTGCATTGTCCAAACGTACAGCGTGTTCCCCCACCTCAAGTTACAAGCAGCTGAATTGAATTAGAAAAACAGCCCCTCGGTTGCTGAGACCTGGCCTGCCAAATTCTCAGCTGGCAGAAGTTTTTATAGCTCCGTTATAAACCCCTGAAAAGTGAGGCAGAGAATGGAAACATTGACATAACCTGAACTCCCAGGAGTGGCTTGTGCCACTCTAATTATCCTTTGGGCTCACTGGCCCCAGTTTCCTCTCCCTGGGCTGGCAAAGGCTACTGCAGTGCCTCTGCCTGTCTTGGGCACTGGAGGTTGGAAGCCCGGGTTTGCAGGGAATAATGAGATAGTGTCTGCTGGTGGGAAGCCCCCTGTTCCATACATGTGAGCCCCTCCCTTTCCCCTTCTTTCCCTTGTTCTCCCCCTGCACCACCTCCCCAACCCCACTCCCCCTCAAAAAGGCAGAACAGTTCAGTTGGTTGTAAAAATTAATGAGTTCAGATACAGACTTGCCTTATTCCGGTCCAGCTGCGTAACCAGGGCGATTCCGACCAGCATTCTAGACGCTGACATCAGCCCCACACCCCGGCACAATGCTGCTCTGTTTGATCTCAGAAAGAGATCAGGCTCCTGGGCTTTATACATCCTGCTTCCTCCCTACGTAAACTCATTTGATGACCCACCAGGAGAAGGCATCTTGGCTGGTCTCTCTCCAGGCCACCAAGACCAGAGGATCTGGCCCCATGGTGGACTCCGCTTTTACCAGCTGGACACTTTGGTTCCACTTACCCCCCCCCCCCCCCCGCCCACCTAGGCACTGACAACTAGTGAAGGATGGTGGGGATAATGATTCCACGATTTTCCATTTACACAACCCTGCACCATTTTCAACATTCTGCTGTGGATTTTTTTGGGGGGTGGGGTAGGTTGGGGGAGTCTTTTTGTTTTGTTTTGTTTTTCTGATTTACCAGGCATCATCACCCTGGGAGGTAGGAGTGACACACCAACTATGTAGATGAAGAAAGGCTGGTAGAGTAGCCTAGGGCAGAGACCAGCCAAGGACAGATTCCAGCAGTAATGTTCTCACACACTTGGTGTGATACCTTGGTTCAGGCTCCTGGGTCAGGAGCTGGACGGAAGCTCTGTGGACTCACGTCTTGTTGGGCTGAGGGAGAATGGAGGTGACAGGGTGTGTGAAAATGTTGCGGTCCGCACGAATCGCCACCTTCCCGCAGAACGCTGCCTCCTCTTCCACTGTCCCGTACAAGATGTTTTTTGTGTACAGCAGCGGGAAGCAACCAATCCCGAGGAGGGGCTTTTGGTGCTGCCCTAAAGAGATCTCAGGTGAAGTTGCTAGAACAGAGGCAAATCGTTTTAGAAATGACAGAGGAGCGTATACCTGGGTACAGGTAGAGTTTGCAGGAATCTTTGTGGTAAATGCTACAGAAGTATGCAGGGGAAGAGGAGGGGATATTAGGGTGTCTGTCTGTCTGCCACATCTGCCATGTCTAAGTGCTAAGCGCAGAGGGTGTGGCTTAAATAGTAGCGACCATTCTGGAAGCTGGGCCGCATTCCCCTGGGACTCTATCAGAATCACTTATGGTGGTGTCAATCCGTGGCACAATTCACAGCTGCCTCACACACTCTCATCTTTGCTGGGTCCTCACCTGCCATTTTCCCAGGGTGTCTGTAATCTTTTCGGGCATTTTCCTCTTCCAGTAGGTACTCTAGTCATGCTGTATCAGAACTCCCTTAAGGTAATGAAGTCATACGAGATTGCTGATGTTGGCAGTGTGGTCATGAGGATTTAATCCAATGATCAGGGTTCATACAAGAAAAGAGCATACCCTAATGACATTCATTTGCACTTACTAAAGATGCGATTTCAACCAATTCACATTTATAGATACTGGGGATGAGGGGTGAGGACCTCGACACCTTTCGGGAGGGTACAGTTGAACCCGGGATAGGTCCGACATTTCTTTCATGGTTGCCCCATGTCTTGTTCCTCTTCAGAAGCTAGGGGATTGGTCTGGTTCCCAAGTAGCAGGTAACAGGAGTTATAGGACACTCTCCTACTTGTTCGTGATTTTTACCAGTGTTTCCCCATATATCCTCCATTAATCTGTGTGACGACCCTAGACATGGCAAAGCTTAAAATTCCCATTTTGCAGACGGATGGAGTCGTTGTCCCTCGCTTGAGGCTGTAGGTACTGTAGGATGGCTTTAGAACAATAAGTATCAGCTCCCACTCACCAAGGGTAGCTCCCCGCATCCCAAAATCTACAAGAAAGAGTCTCAGAGAAGTCAATGAGCCTGCCATGGACCCCAGGAGGGAAACAGCTGGAGTGCCCATCCCACAACCCATGCTCATTTCGTTTAATTTTATCTTATGTGCCGCTGACTTCACCTTAACCCTGGTGTAGAAGTTGGGGGCCAAGGCCCCACATAGCTGTTTCTTGAGGCCTCTGTAAGCACAGGTGCAGCATCGTTGGCTTGTGGAACTCTTGCTTTCTGTGCTTTACCGGTGGGTCCTGCCTCAGTGCCACAGACAGACAGCATGGCTCTCTCTCAAGCTGCCCAAACTTGTGTCGATAAGAATCTGCCCTCATTATTACTTATTCATGCCCCTTTCATTGTGACTACACAAACACACTTTAGCTTTAAGATGGATTTGCCGTGCAGCCTTCATTAATTTCCTATAAGAACTTCAGTTCGTTAGTGCTGAATAATGTACCATTTTCCCAGCCTCTCTGTGCTTGCTGTGGGAAGCATCGGGACTCCGGGGACACTGAGGGTTATTTGATTCTAGGGGTTTTAAGGCATTTCTGAGGATGTGCAGGTTGTAGATAGCCTGCCTTCTTTTCTCCAGAAGATACTAAAGCATTCTGGAAACGACCATGTTTCGGCAACGGAGAAGCATTGTTAGGTTGCCTCTAGTTTCAGGCATGGTGTGTCCTTTTCAGTCTTCCATAAGCCTGTGCAGGAGCTGACAGCGTGGCTGCCAATCACCGAGGACCCTCCCACCCAGACACTGGCACATCTGTGTTCCGCCAAGGTTGTGATTTATGAAATACCGCATGAGCCCTGAGTTTTATACCTATGACTAGCTGCCCTTCGTGTAGAACATTTTCTCTTTTTTGTTTACCTTTATGTTATATGTTCCTTGCTTATATTTACAGGTGCACATTCCAATAGAACTGCAATATATGAGCCCAAGTGTGATACAGATGAATTTTGAGGAATATGGTACTATGTGAAGCAAAGCCTATATGTAGTTGCTTTTAAATTGAAATGTGGATGAAGAATGTGAAGACAATAATTCTCATTTCTTAGACAAATTATAGGGTTCCACTGGACACAAGGTGCCAAGCCTGTTGTGTGTGTGTGTGTGTGGTGTGTGTATGGTGTATGAAGGTGGATAGGGTCAGCTCACATATGGAAACAAAATGAAGACAAACACTACAGTAAGCTATAAGAGATGAAGAGCTGACTCGGGGAAATGTCATTGTTCTCTGGGGACAAGAGAACTAGAGAAGGCACAGGAAAGAGTTAACACATAGGAGGATGAAGAAGAGTCCATTTGGAAACACACAAGAGGGGAAGGTGGACTTGGGCATTCCGAGCTGAGCCCACAGCACGAGCCAGCAGATGCTCTTGAGGTGAGGGTTCTGAACCCTTGGGCTAGGGTATGCTCAGTGGCCACTTGCAGGGACTTTGATCAAGAAAGACTTCTGCTTCTAAGGTGCATGAGCCAAAGGTGGCTGGCAGAGTCACAGGGGCCTCGGTGCTAGCTCCTTCGTGGCCTGGTTTGATTCTGTTTATGTGCTCTGCTTCACGGATGAAGAAGCAGGAGTCAAAAGCGAAGTCTTGCCACAACCAACAACCGGCTAAACAAAAAGACTCAGGTTTGCTGGGGTCATTCTGCTTCTTTTCTAGCCAGGTTCTGCTGGAAATTTGGGGCGTGGACAAGTGTATCTGATGACTATAGTTGTCTTGCTTTGCATACTTCTGTTTACACCTAATTATTTAACTGATCTCTCCTTAAGGAGACACCACTGAAGTAAGACATACAAACATTATTGCTCCTTTATTTTCTTTACAGTTTTTTTCCAAACACGTATATGTAGTTTTATTTAAAAATTAATATTGGTTTGATTTTAGAGAGCTCTTCCCTAAAGGACATGTTAAGGTTTTTCGTTTTGTTTTGTTATTTGTTTTTGGTTTGTTTAGTTCTTTAAAGAACTGTTCCACTAAAGACGTTTTTTGTCCTGTGGCCAAGCTGTTTTCCATTTGGGGTAGATTTTCCTTTTCTAGCTGGTAATTATTTCAGGGCTGCTCTTCTGGTTTCCAGGCATCAGAGCTGAAGGGTCCCCTGACAAATGCTGGAGAAATCTGCTTCTGTATGGAGACTCCCCCATCTTCTCGTTCACCAGGAGCTCAGAAAAGGAGCACACCCCCAACTCAGTCACTTCCCACGGATTAGCCCGGGTTTAGTCCCAATCAGAACCTCTGAGAAAAGGCAAGACAGGGCTGTCAGGGGACCCACTCTGGCTGGGCTGAGTCTCCGACCAAGTAAACACAATCGGAAAGGGCCAGGGAGCTTGAAAGCAAATCTGTGAATGATCCCATCTGTGAGCCTTGGCTGATTACTCCTCTGAGCTGGACCAGAGGGGGGATGGGGGGCGGGACCAGAAGACAGGGTCTCTTGTGCTTTGAACAAGATGCGGCTACAGTCTTGCATCTATGTTTGGGGGTGTTTTCCAAGTGAAAGTTCATTAGGGAGACAGGAAAGCACGTTCCACTAATACCCATCAAAGAAGGGGTTGAGTTTCAAAGCTCAGAGGAAATATAATAGGGTTGAAGTAAACGCCAGGCAAAGGGGTCTCCTGCCCCTAAAAAGCAAAAAAAAAAAAGCCGGGAAGTGAGTTGGATTATTTTTGTTGAAGCCAACTTTTGTTTGGGACAAATAAGTGTATCTCAGGAAAATGGGTGTGCCCTGGGCATTCTCTTATAGGGACAGCTAGGATGAATGTTTAAATTTCCCTGCCTCCTATTTTCTTCTGTTGGTACCAAACCCTACACTTGGTTCTTCCCTGTCATGGTAATGGTTATTAATTCTTTTTTAAAAAAATATTTATTGTTCTTACGTATATGAGTACTTTATCTGCATGTATGTTTTCATGCCAGAAGAAGGCATCATATTTCACTATAGATGGTTGAATATCTACCATGTGGGTGGTGGGAATTGAACTCAGGACCTCTGGAAGAGCAGCCTAGTGCTCTTAACCACTGAGCCATCTCTCCATCCCCGCCCCCGTTATTAATTCTTACTGAGTTAGAGAATAGTGCCAGGCTGAGGTATAGACTGGAGCTGGGTATTAGATGGGCTGGTGAAAAGAGTATGAACAGAGGCACCCGAAAGATAGGGAACCTTAGCAGCTCAACAGAGGCTCTGGCTTTGTGTCTGTCCTCAAGCAAGGGAATGGGCCAGAATCTGGTGGGCATTAAACAGGCCCCGGACTTGAGGGATGGTCTGAACAGGGTCAGAATGTCTTTTCCAAGGGCTGGCTTTGTCATCAAAGACATGGCTTCATACCCGGTGCTAGTTACTCAGCTTTCTCTGTGAAATGAGATATCATCCACTCGAGTGAGCAGATATGTAGGAGAAATGTTGGAATGTATATTTACAAATCACAGGGCCTGGCACATAGTAGGTGCTTACTATATGGTAGGTTTATTTCCTGTGGACTTTCTCTAAAAGAATGGGGACACTAAGGTTTAGGGAGTACCTGCTCCATGCTATACATACTATGATAATAGAACCCCTGTGCGGGTGTAGTGCCTGCTGATGACTTGAGGCCACACTGATAGATACCTGACCCCAGAAACTGAGCATAGAAGAGACAAACACCACCACCTACACTCCAGTGACTTCTTTAGATGTCCCAAGTTCATTTTGATGCTGTGACTTGCAATGGCAGCTGGGATGATAATTTTAAGTATATGAAGAAATCTATGACTTTAAATTTTCTCCAGGCTTTGGATCTTATCAGTGTATGTAACCAGGTCTTTGTAGAGTAAGCAGTTCCCTCCAGATTGAAAGACTCCTTCCTGTGGAAAAGCTCATCAAGCAGGAAGTAAACAATTAAAAACAGCTTCAGGAAGTCCCCGAAACCGACCAGATTCACGGCATCCCTGCCTCTCCGAGAATATATAAACAGTCAAGTCGGGTAAGAATCGTCCTCAGGCAAGTCAAATTGCAAAGAAGAGACTTAAACAAGACCAAGACCAACTGGGGCTGGAGAAATGGCTCCATGAGTAAGAGCATTGATGGCTGCTGTGGGACAATGGTTTGTACCCTGTCAATTGTGTTTTAATAAAATGCTGATTGGCCAGTAGCCAGGCAGGAAGTATAGGTGGGACAACCAGACAGGAAGTAGAGGTGGGACAATGAGAACAGGAGAATTCTGGGAAGAGGAAAGCCCATTCCTCTGGAGTCCTGTCCAGACATGGAAGAAACAAGAGTCCTAGAGACCTGATTCCCATTTTAGACAGTGGGTGGAGACTGGCTCGAGGGCGCAGAAGTTTTGAGATCCTTGCCACTTTCTAGATAAAAGGTGGGTGGGGTTTTCAAGGAAGGAACACATTTTTACTTCCAGTGTGGCCACACGTGCACAACACAGTGGAGAACTGCTAGGTACAAAAAGAAGTGCATTTGTGTGTGTGTGTGTGTGTGTCATTTACAAGGGAAAAGGAGTCTGGCCATTTTGGGGATTGAACCCAGGGTCTCAGTGCATGCTAAGCAAGTGCTCTGCCACCCAGCTACATGCCTAGCCCTCTCTGCCACTCAGCTACACGCCTAACCCTCAAGTCCCTTATTATCAGATACGACAGTGGGTTTTAATATACCTCCTGCATCACCAAGAAAGAACATACATCTAGCTTTTTACATTTCGGTTTGGGGAAAGTGTATAAAGACATATTTTGCCCATTCTTTCTGGTGCTTTTTTGGTTACTGTTTGTCTCTGCTTTGAAATGTTTCTATTATTGCTTCCCTGGCGAGGTTCGAGTGTGGGTGGTGAACTCCTCAGACTTGCTCATCTCTCCCACCTTCAGCCACTTGCCCACCCCCTTGCCCCCTACGTTCCAGAAGCAGCTACCAAGCAGCAAGCCTGAAGAGGAATTTTTAAATCTCCTCTCCACATCCCTAGGTGGGCTAATGAACTTTCTCACATCCCGATCCTTCATACAGGAGGCTGAAGGTGGCATCTTCCATTCCAGAACCCTGGGCAACTCTAAGAGGTGGCAAGGAGGACCCTCTGGATTCTGGAGGGCAGAGCATGTGGACACAGCCAAGTTCCATCATTCATTGAGGGGCCGGGAGTAGGCATGGAGAACTAAAGACAAACTTCTTTCTTTGTAGGATTTGAAAATCATTTCCCATGTTAAGAGCAGGCACAACCTACTGGAAAGGGGAAGCGGAGACTAGACTCCGTTGGAAGTAGGCGATGGCCTTAGTGCTACCTCTGGATTTGGGTCTCAAGGCTGTCCTTTGCTCCCTGAGAGCATCAGGACAGAGCTCTTTACTTTCCTGGGTCTCAGTTTCTGATGCACATTTCAGTGGGGGATAATTCTACACTCAAAATGGATTCTGTGTCCTGCCAAGGCGTAGGGTAACAATATCATCTAGGGGTAGAAGGGCGGTTTGTGGCTAATCAGCCAGCTGTTGGCATCTCCTGTCTTCTCATGGAATCAGGAGTTGATGTTGCTGAACTCAAGCTCCCCATGATGGTATGATGGATCGGGAGTGCCACTGAGGCTGCTGGGAGGCCCAGCTTTCAGGGCATTTGCAGCTGTCATGTTTTCTACTAGTCACACCTCCAAAGAAGAGGGGCAGAGGTTTGGCAGGTGTGTGGCTGCTCTACCAGAGTGAAGGAGACAGGAAGAGCGATCATCTGGAAGGCGGCAAGTCACCAACTGAGACGTGCTAGAGGGTTGGCGTTCCTCAGAAGGCGAGTCCCTACCCATTTTAGACCCAAAGCAAATTCTTCAAGCCCTGTTGTCGTTGGCTAACAGCAATCCCCAAACCACAGGCTCCAGAGATATGAGCCAGCGGTCCAGAAGAAGCCACCCACGCACGGGAGAAGAGAATCAGGAAAGGAAGTCTGGCTCAGGGTTCTGGGTGTTCGGACTCCATAGCTCTTAAGAGTTTCACGATAAGTCCTCAGGCAAATTCTGTCTGTGTTCACAACCACTTACCTGGGCAGGGGATAAGCTGACTTTCCTTAAAATCAAAATCCATGAGTTGCAGTTTGTTTTTTTTTTTTTCTCCGTATCCCATCTGCTAAGGGGGTGGGGCTTGAGAAGCTCTCTATGGCGTGGGAGTGGTCAGATCGCTCCCATTCCACTTAGGTGGTTTTCAGACTTGTCTTGAATGGTATTCTGTTAACTTTTAAAAAATAGCTCCTCTGGAGTGGAGGAAAGGCTTGCCTTCATCTCTGAACGGGCTAAAGTGTGAGATAATGCCTCGTCGGGCATGGCTATAACGCCCTTAATCCCAGCCCTCGGGAGGCCGATCTCTGAGTTCGAGGTCAACCTGGTCTGTGGAGTGAGTCCAGTTCATGACAAAGAAACACTGCCATGAAAAACGAACAGCAGCAATTAAACAAACAAACAAATAAAAGAAGGAAGGAAGGAAAAGGGAAATAAAATAAAACAAGATGAATGGAATGGATATTTGAGTGTCTCACAGGCAAGCTGCACTGACAAACTCATGGCGCCACAGCAAGAGAGAAAACTTGAAGGACCCTCATGGGTCAGGTACCTTTGTAACTTCTCAAATTGAAAAGAAACCTCGATACCATCTACTTAAAGCTCAGCCCAAGAAGAGGCCACAAGGGATTCTCAGGCTTCAGACCCTGAAGACTTTAAGCCTATTTGTGGGTTCTGCTGGGTGCCGACACACACACACACACACACACACACACACCCCACAACCCTTACACTTCAATTGCCATAGTGCACCCTTCCCCCATAACCCTGTGCAATCAGGAGCTGAATTTGCAGGGAAAGGGATTCTTGAGAAAGAAAAAGGAATTCCATACTGGTGAGGTTAGGGCTGCAGTCCTTGAAGCCAGATGGTTTCCCGGAGACGGCAAGGTAGCTGGGTGAGGTGGTGTGGGGGAACACCATCCAGGAGCCAGGAGAGCTAGAGTGGGCACTTGCATGTGGCTGGCATCTGCTTAGCCCTGCGGATGGTACCTTCACAGCATCCCATCTGCCTCCAACATCCCCAGCCCAGGATGTAAGTTGCTCTATTCTGTTCTCCACCCATTTCTGAAAACTGCCCTGCTCTGATGCTACTTCAAAGTCCCCTGGGAATGCCAAGTCGCCAATTAAGCCTCTTTGAGGCAGATTCTCATTCCTTCCCCACTAATTGAAATGTTACTCCTTTTACTAAACCCATAAACCACCCAAACACAACGGCCTTCCTCATTTGCATTGTAACAATGTCCCTAATGTCCTTCCAAGAGCTTTACGTAGAGGAGAACCTTTTCTCCACCCTCCACCCCCCAACGGTCAAAAGCAATTCCGAGGCAAAGGCCTTCATTTCCATCCCTATACAGCTGCTCATTAGCCAAGGTGGAATAAATTCCCTTTATTCTGGATTCATTTCCCAGGATGATAATGTCTTTTTTGTCTGAGACCACTGTTCCCAAACTGGCCTTAATTGCTGATAGTAATTGAGTTAATGCGTATTTACAGCCCGTAAGGTTAAAAAAGGTCTCCTGTAGTTTTATTTGCGACATTTTATTTAACCTGCAATAAAATCATTAACAAGTTGTCCCCGTGTTAATTTTCTGGCCCTTTATCTTGTCTCTGTCTCTTGGGAAAGTAGGGTGAAGGCAGATGGCTCAGTCTGGGGGTAGTTCTTTTGGGGAGCCCAGGCTTGCTCCTCTTCCAGGTTTCCCCCTATTCAGAGGGGAGAGCCTCTGTGGTGACAGAAGATAGCCTGGGGCCACGATGCTCTGCACTCTCCCAGGCTCTTGGCCAAGTCACAGGCGGGGTGATGAAATCCCATCAAAGCCACTGGGCTGGGCCAGGCTCCTGCATCGGCTTCCAACCCTCAGCTCCAGCCTAAAGTGGCCCACAGGCCGGGCATAGAGCCGAGGTGTCAGGCAGCGTGACAGGTCGGGGCACCAGAGAAAGGGGCTGGAGAAGGCACCTATACTTGTGGGAAATGCCAGGGAAAGCCAGGGGCTTTCCACACTTCACACTGGGGGGCCTGAGGCTTGTCTGCGGCGAGTCAGTCGGTTCTAGCTTTCATGTTTGCTTCTTACAAACCACAGAGGGAAAGGTGGAGTCCCCGCTTCACACTGGGCTGCTGGCTTCTTTGTCATTTCTTTGGAGCAAGGCTGGTTTCCAGGGGGAAACAAAAAGAACCTGAGTCATTCTCGTGGCCACTCCCAGTACCAGCAGCTCCCTTGCTTCCCTATGTGTCATGCATGGGACACTGGTGGCTTCTGTTTCTGAGGTGTTCAGAATCAGTGTCTGCGTCACCAGTCAAACTGTAACAGAAGTAGCCGGCCTAGGACTCAGGACTTCTTAGACCTCTTCGGGTCAGAGGCCACCATGTGACAGATGGAGGTTTGGGAGAAGGAGATATGGACTAGAAGGAGATGTGACTGACAACTCTCAGACAAAGATTTGAAGGCAGATGTTGAAAGTGGCAGAGGCCCAGTCAGCTAAAAATTGTCACATCAGGGGTGGAGGACAGCTGTCCCACTCATCCTATGGATACACAAGAAATAAATGTCTGTGGAACGTAGCCCACTCCACGCTTTGGGAAGTACATGTGGCACTTAGGAAGCTGCTCTACATTCCGACATGTCCAGTGCCGTGCTGCGCCTGTGAATGATTGCCTTGCTCGGGATTCTCACTCTCTGAGACCTGTCTGTCCCACATGGCTGTGAGTCAGGCCCCTCTACAAAGCCGTACCTTGGGTAGAGGAAGCACAGATCTGAGCTGATTCAGCCATTGCCCTGGCATCCTCCCAATGCCACCTTTGCCTGCCTCTAGGCGGATTGGAGCATCTGGCCAGGGGTGTAAGATTTCACAAATCTGCTCTGAGGCCAAGAGTCTCAGAACCAGGGGACATTTCTCTGAGACTCATTTCAGAACGGGCGTTTCTGAAGTCAGGCTCCTGAGCCCTGAGCGAACAGGCAGGGGAAGGTTAAGCCGCTTTCTAGGGGCAGTTGCAGCCTGTCCGAGGTGGGGGGGGGGGGGCTTTAGCCACTCACTCTTGTCCCTTCATCTTGCAGACAGAGAGATGGAGACCCAGAGCCAGGAAACAACAGACTCAGCCTAAGGCCTCCTGGCTTAAGCCTGGTGCTCCTTAGCTGATGACAGAAATAAGGCAGATGCTGTGGGCTGTCATCAACTGTCCCTTTGCAGTTCTTGGTACCTGCTTAGCATTCTTCATCCTCTGGAATTCATCAAGACATGCCTGTCTCCGAATCACGATGCTTCCACATTCACAACCGGTACTCCACGGTGCTGTCTCCTCCAGGCGTGTTTAAAGTCCTGCTTCCAGCGATTTCTAAAACGCCAAGGGAGAGCAGATTGTGGAGTTCTGCTTTTCTGAGGAAGCTGTGTCCCTTGTCCACCTGGAGGCTGGGGCTACTGGAGGAAGCAGGGGCCTTATTTCAAGGCCCAGGGGAGGGACTGTCTACAGTAGGACGTTTGACAGTCCTAGACTGGTCTAGACTATTTTTAGCTTCTTTGTTGTCGCCAGTGCAAGAACTTATCCCATCTTACAGAGGAGGCAACCAAGGCTTGTTAATTTACCCAGCTCTCTCTGTAAGAGAGCACAACCTTTTTGATTCCCAGCCCTGAGCTCTTCAGTCTGCTGGTCAGAGGGACAGGTTGCCTGCCCCTCATCTAACTCAACTGCATTCTCTCTTCTCATATCTGCCAAGGCCCAGGTTTATTTCCCAGAGTTCAGAGGCACACTAGCCAAAAATCGAATCTGACCGATTCCATGGGTGGAACTGGCTTCCAAAAAGCCAGAGATGTTCTTAATTGTGATGGTGGATTAAAAACTTGTGCTTTTTGCCCTTGTAACTTTCCCCCTGGGAACTTCAGGAGAATTGAAATCCTGAATATTTGAGTAATAGGCTGATGGGGAAACTCTGTTAACCAATCACAGCTAATTGAGGTGTGGCAACCTGGACCCCAGGAAGAAAAACCGGGAGATCCAGGTGCATGCTCTCTCTGCGCGGTGCCCACTGGACCAATTGGAATTCAGATCTTCCACTTTTCAACTATTAAAATATAGCTGTTATTCTTGAGCTGGTCTGGTTATTTATCATACTGCCTAATTCGCCAACAATGGGCCATAAAGTCTGTGTTGTTTTGTTGTTGTTTTGTTTTTGTTTTTCCCACTTGACACAAACAAGAGTCTTCTTAGAAGACAGAACCTCCATCAGATTGCTTGGGAATGCTCGGCAATGGCTTAGAGAAAATGCCTCTGTCAGATTGCTTAGAAGTAAGTCTGCGGGACATTTCCTGGATTAATGGTCAACATGGAAGGGTGGGCAGTGCCAATCCTGGGCAGGTGGTCCTGGGTTGTATAAAAAAGTTGTCTGAGCAAGGCATAAGGAGCAAACCAGTAAGCTGTGTTCCTCCATGGCCTCTGCTTCAGTTCCTGCCTCCAGGTTCCTGCTTTGGGTTCCTGCCCTGACTTCTCTTCATGATGTAAGGTGTAAGAAGAAGCAAACCCTTTCCTCCACAAGGTGGTTTTTCATCATGGTGTTTTATTACAACCATAGAAAGCAAGTGGGACAAAGTCATTGCCTTTACTACCAGGGGTCATAAGCTCTCAGTGCCAAGTGTTAATAAAAAGTGCTTGGTGAGAGATCCTGGAAGGGACCCAGATTGGCTGGTCTCCACCAAGGACACAGAGACACCAGCATTTTCCTCCCATACCACAGCTTGAAACAGGCAAGGAAGCCGCCCACCCACCTCTACTATTCTCCTTTGGGGAGTGAATGTTTAGTACCGGAAGTCGGTTTGAGAGGTTCTGGAATAACCCTTAGGGCATGTCCGTGAGGGACTTCCTAGGTTGCACCGGTGACTTTGCTGCTTTTCCTAGTGCTGTTTGAAAACACCACAGGCAGAACAACTGAAGGAGCAAAGTTTTATTCCAACCCACGGCTCAGGAACAGTTTACTGAAGGCAGCAACACACGCTGCCGTTCTGCTCTGTTCCCTCTCCCCATTTAGACAGTCCAGGATCTCACCCAGGAACGGCCATATTCACAATGGGTGGGTTGCCCCACCTCCATTAATGTTCCGAGGACATTGCCTCCAGGTATGGCCAGGGCCAGTCTCCCAGGTGATGAAATCCACAATTAGCACAATCTTTATAGCAGACTAGGGTAGGAGGAGCCATCCTAAATAGGGGCAACACCATTGCACACACTGGGATCGAATGAAAAGAAAAAGCTAGTTGAAAATGTTACTTTGTCTCTCTTTGCCCCCAGACTACAGATACAATGTAACCAGTGCCTTACACTTCCACAGCCATGATTTCTCTGCTGTGATAGACTATACCCCAGAACTGCAAGCCCAAACACACCTTTCCTTTTTTCTGTGGCCTTTGTTAGACATTTTTGTCGTAACAATGAGCAAGTCTTTTCTTTCTTTTTTTTTTGTTTTGTTTTGTTTTCATCTTATGGGAATAAAAATGAACGTTTTTATTTGTGCAGAACACCCTTCTCCCATGGGGTTACAGTCCCTCACACTGAGGCGTTAGACCTGAGCCTGCCTCGGGCACCCATTCTTTCCTGCTTGATTGCCTGGTTGAATGAAGGAAATCTGGTCCGTGTATATGTCCTTTAACATTCACGCGCGCTGCCAGGCACAGCGGCTCCCCCTGTTCATCTCAGCACTCGGGAGGTAGAGGTAAGAGGATCTCTGTGAATTCGAAGCCGGCCTAGTTTACACAGATTTCCAGGATTACATAGAGAGACCCTGTCTCAAACAAAAAAATTCACCGCGTGGGTTTCCTGTTCGATATGTTTTTGACCTATTTTCTTTTAAAAATGAAAACAAAATCTTTGAGAATCAGAGATCTGACAAAGTCTTTCAATCTCGGGAAACCCCTGGAGATGAGTCATTGCATTTCAATGACGGTCCCTGGGGAGGAGAGCGGGGTGGGGGTCTTAAGGCTTGCTCAGCTTGCTCTCTCAGGACAGCTGTAACTCCAGTCCTCCAACCGCACGTCACAGATGTCATGGCGAAGACATGCCCAGAGCAGTGGCTTGTTTAGGGTTTCGTGGTTTCTAAGCGGCAGGCGAAACGCAATTCTTCTCTACAACATCATTTTTCTCTTTTATAAATCGGTACATAGGCGTAGTGTACTGGTTCATTTCTGTCAGCTTGACACAAGCTAGGGTCATCTGTGAAAAAGAGCCTCAATTAAGAAAATGCCTCCATCAGATTGGCCTGTGGGGACATTTCTTGATTGATGTGGGAGGGTACAGCTCACTGTGGGTGGTGCCCCCCCTGGGCAGGTGGTCTTGGGCTGCATAAGAAAGCAGGTTGGGCCTAGAGGAGCGAGCCTGTAAGCAGCGCTCCCCCTGACCTCTCCCTCAGCTCCTGCTGCATGTGCTTGCCTTGAGTTCATACCCTGGCTTCCCTCAGTGATGGACTTATAAGCTGTAACAGGAAACAAACCCTTTCCGTCCCAAGTTTCTTTTGGTCATGGTATTTTACCACAGCCATAAAAGGCGAAGTAGGAGACATAATGAAGAACAGCTTTTCTAATTTAATTTACAGCTTGAGAACAGTTGCTCTGAGAATAAAGGTATACCATCTGACAAGTCCTCTCATCTCTCTCTCTCTCCCTCTGTGTGTGTGTGTGTGTGTGAGAGAGAGAGAGAGAGAGAGAGAGAGAGAGAGAGGTGTGTGTGTGTGTGTGAGAGAGAGAGAGAGAGAGAGAGAGAGGGAGAGAGATGTGTGTGTGTGTGTGAGAGAGAGAGATGTGTGTGTGTGTGTGAGAGAGAGAGGTGTGTGTGTGTGTGTGTGTGTGTGAGAGAGAGAGAGAGAGAGAGAGAGAGAGAGAGAGAGAAGGCTGGAGGTTATTTATGAGTGCCTTCCTCAATTTTCTTTCCTCCTCTTCCTTCTCTTTTATTTTTTTGAGTGAAGATGCTTCACTGGTCTAGAGCTCCCAGAGATTCACCAGTTCTTGGTCATCCCCTGCATTTCCGCCCATCATTTCCTGTCTTCTCCTGTGATAGGGAACTAAGGGAACTCAGAACTGCAGATAAGAACTTTTCTGTCACAGCATCTCCAGCTCCAAGAGTGGGGTGGAATTTCGTTTTGGGGACCAGAGTTGGAGTCAGATGGAATCAGGTCAGGTCATCTCACAATGGCTGGGTAAAGCCCCTAAGGCAGACAAGAGTGCCAGAGTCTCGTCCCTCCGTGTTCCCTCCAAAGTGAACAGGGGCTAAGCACCCTTGTAAGACCGTTGGTCTCCTTTAGTGGATGTGAATTCAATGGCTCCTGGGCTCCATTCTACACATCCTGGCTCCGGCTTAAGTTTTAAAACTAATTCTCTCAGCATTAATCTGAAAGGATTCTTCAAACAAAAGCTCAACCTCTGAGTCTATTTACCCAGTGTGCAGCTGTGTCAATCGGCCAAGACAAAGCCGGGCTTCCTGGTCAGCCCACAATGGGCGGCAGGTAGTTCTCAGAACAGAGGCGCTCAAGGCAGGGGCCTCTCACCAGGCCACCACCCTCCTTCCAATGAGGAAGAGCTGGAACCCAGGGGTCAAGAGAAAAGGAGGGTGTCCTGCCCCCACCTCCCCCACACAAGTGGAGACTGAAAGATATGATCTGTAAGCCCATCAATTAGGGCTATTAAAAAGGTAATTAGCCCTCTTCCATGGAAACCAAAGACAGAGATGTGAAAAGAGGGAAATCCATTTCCATGTGGTTACATTTTAATGTGGCTGGTACCTTTAGTAAAGAAGGAGGGGCCGTTGTTGAGAGTGTCACTTGATCATCTTCAGGAGAAGGGGACATCAGTTCTGTGACAAGGATATCTTATGATAAAGACAGGGATGATTTTTTAATTCTTTAAAGAAACGTGTTTTTTGTTTTGTTTTGTTTTCTCCGGTCAAACCCTCCGTACAAATAGAATGGCCAGATTTGGGAGGCTAAAGAGTTAAGAGTAATTCCCTTTTTAGTTTCCTTTCCATGGTATAATTGTGGCAGGAAGTAAAAGATGAAAATATCAACAATGCGCCATTCGTCCTGGACCCTGTATGTGTGAAAATCAGAATTAGTGTTTCTGTTCCCTCTCTTTTTCAGGCGTGTGTGGGTATTTTGATAATAAAGGCCAAGAGGGAACCAAACAATAGAGAAAAGACCTTTCTCATAACGAGAGTCGAAGTTCTCTGTTGACTGAAATCCATGATACTTCTATGCCCCTGACTCAGTTCACAGCGAATGCCTGAACCTATGTTTACACGGCCTGCGTTCATGCTTGCAAGTAAAGAATAATCGAAACATCTTCCTTTTCCTTCCGTCTGAGAGTCTCCTTCTCTGGACTCCCCACTTCACTTTTCCCCCCAGTAAGACAGGCACATAGTGAGCTGTGCACACTCCAAGTTGCCCCTGGGTGTTTGTACTGCATCTCTTAATCCACGCAAAGATGTTCAATATTTAATGGTCTCTGAAGTCTCCTGCTTCCACCTCTTTAGGCAATCATGACTTCTGTTTTATTTCTATAGAGAGGTTGAGCTTGTTTTTGAATTTTACATAAATAAAATTCTATGGTATGAATCCTTTTATATCTGGCACCTTTTGTTTAATTATTTTATAAAATTATATATAATTTAAAATATAATTATACAAATTTATAAAAATTAATTATAAAATTAAACAAATTATTTATTTATTCCTTATAGAGATTCATCTTGATGCTGAGTGTACGAGTAATCTATACTCGTTTGTTTATAAACAGTATTTGATTGTGCGACACAAGTCCACAATGTATCCATTCTTGTGTTGATTGATATTTGAACTCTTGGACTATGGTGAATAGAGCTGATACAAACATTCAGAGTAAGTTTTTGGTGGCCATATGTTTTTACTTTCCACAGGCAATTTACCCAGGAGTGAAATTGCTTGCTCATAGGTTAGGTGTATCTTTTACTTTGGTTCCTAGGACTCTTGTAACTCCAGTTCCAGTGGATCTGATACTTTCCCCTGGCTTCAGGAGTACTTCATTTGTGAGCACATACCCACACACACAGACAAACACACATAATTTTTTTTAGAGAGAGAAAGAGAGAGAGAGAGAGAGAGAGAGAGAGAGAGAGAGAGAGAGAGAGAGAGAGAGAGAAGGAAACCAACAGTTTTCTAAAGTGGCTCCACCATTTCCCTTCCCAGTAGTGTGATTAATGTTAAGGTGTTTCTGCCTCTTAAGAGGAGCTTGGTGTCATGGTAACCATAGCTATCTGAAAAGGTTATCTCCTCAGGGTTCTACCTTCTATTGTGTTTAATGATGGTGGGGGCTTCCCACATTCTCAAAGCCACCTGCGTAGTTTCTTTCACGAACTTTCTTTAAATTTATTGTCTAGTTCTATTTTATAAAACTAATATACAACTATTCGTTATGTATTCTGGATGAAAGTCTCTTCTAATGTGTGGAGATCACAAATATTTTGTCTCGGCTGGGGGCTTAATTTTAATTTTTTTACTTCCCTCCTTTTAATAACCAAGCTTATTACTTTGATGAAATAAGGAATTTCCGGTGATTGTTTTTGATGGTGAGACTTCCTGCGTCTGTCTTCTCTGACAGCGCTGTGAGGATTCCTGCTTACTACTAGCTTTTGTGACGAAATCTATTATTCATCTAAAGTTAATGCTTTACAGTGCTTTGGATCGAACCCAGGGATCATGCAAGGCGAGCCCTCTTCCGCAGAGCTATACCCTGCGAGCCCTCTTCCGCAGAGCTATACCCTACCCTCAAATTCTCTGTTTGTGTTTGTTTGTCGTACTGGAGATTTGTCTCAGGTCCTCATGCAAATGCATTATCACTTTAATCCTCAAATTAACTTTGTGATATATGGTGTGAGGTAACGGTTGGAGGGCTATTTTGTTTAAAAAAAGGTATTCAGCAGTTCAGTACCTTTTCACAAAGGCTTCCCCTGTTGAGTTTCTCTGGTGTTTTTGTTACAAACCAATTGATTATGCGTGACTTTCTCAATTTCCCATTTCATTTCTTTGCCCATATGTCAATAACCCATTGTCAAGACTGTTGTATATTTTTAATGTCTTGATATTAGATTAATGTGTGATCCTTAAGTCTTGATCTTTTAAATAACTTTATTTTGGTCACAGCAAGTCCTTTTTAATTTTGCATAAACTTTAGAATTAATTTGTCAATTTCTAAAAAAAAAATGCCTGGAGATTTTGCTCCCAGGAGGTGAATCTGTGTAGATCAATTTACTAGCAGGAGAATTTAACAATTGAACAGTTTGAGTCTTTCAGTGAATGAATATGGTTTATTGTTCAATTTATTTATCTCTTAGTGATACTGCATAATTTTTAGTACTGAAGTGTTAGGTGATTTTTGTTAAACTAAAGTATTGTGTTGCTGACCTGACTGGTTACTTTGTAAGTTTTGTTTTCTAATTGTTTGTTGTTTGTATATAAAACCAGAATTGATTCTTATGCAGTTGACTCTATAGCTTGCTATAAGAATTTGCTGTTTTCACAGAAGACTTATAGACTCCTCAGGGCTTCTTACACAAATATTCATTTCTTTTGCAAACAAAGCCTTCTTTCCTACTGCCCGGTCTTTATGCTATGTCTCCCCACTACTCCCACAGGGTCTCGCTAGTAGCCCAGGTTGGCCTTGAACTTCCTACATTGCCTTCCTACATTGGTTGGCTTTAAACTCGAGATCCTCCTGCCTCTGTTCCCCACCTCCTCCCGAGTCATGGTATTGCAGAATGCGCTGCTGTATCTGACCTTCTTTTTCTCCTCCTCCTCCTCCTCTTCTTCTTCCTCCTTCTCCTCCTCCTCCTTCTTCTTCCCCCTCCTCCTCCTCCTTCCTTCTCCCCTTCCTCTTTCTTCTCCTCTTCCTCTTCCTCCTCTTTTTCATTTTAAATGTGAAACCTTGTTTTCAAAATCAGCTCACACAGTACTGTGCTCCAGCATGGGGTTTCCAGGCACATTCCATGTTGCCTGGTTCCCTTCCCAGTGCCCTGATTTCCCCATACCTTTAGCCCTGTCTTACCCACTTCCCCTTGTTCTGTTGCCTTCCCTATTACACCTCCTTAAAGCCTCGTTGTTTCGAGTCATGGAATAGTTTGAAAGAGAAATGTCTGCCAATCTGCATGGCTTTGGGGATTGACTGGACTGGTGCAAGGAGGAAATGAAGAAATGACAGATACATAAATCCACATAGAGACAGACAGACATAAGACACATACAGATACACAAACAGACACATATAAAACACACACATACAGATATACAGACATGGACATACAGATACACATAGACACACACAGAAATACACAGAGAGACACATATAAAACACACACACACATACCGATACAGAGAGACACATATAAAACACACACACACACCGATACACAGACACATATAAAACACACACACACATACCGATACACAGACACATATAAAACACACACACACATACCGATACACAGACACATATAAAACACACACACACATACTGATACACAGAGAGACACATATAAAACACACACACACATACCGATACACAGAGAGAGACATATAAAACACACATACAGGTACACAGAGAGACACACATAAAACACACACACATACAGATATACAGACACACACAGAGATACACAGAGACACATATAAGATGCACACATCCAGATACACAGACATGAACATACATACAGACACACATGCAGACACACACACTTAAGACACACACAAACACACATATAAACACACACATGGATGGACAGACACATACAAGACACGGACACACATACAGATACACACAGAGACACATAGACACACAGAAAGGTTGGGATCGGGTGAACCATGTACTCTCAAGGAGAA
This sequence comes from Chionomys nivalis, assembly GCF_950005125.1. Classification (NCBI taxonomy): domain Eukaryota; kingdom Metazoa; phylum Chordata; class Mammalia; order Rodentia; family Cricetidae; genus Chionomys; species Chionomys nivalis. The sequence goes on from NC_080088.1 coordinate 64,680,742, forward strand.
GTACCAAAAGCCCAGAAAGTCAGCGTATTTATTTCATATATTGTATCAAGAAGGCATGTATACAGATGAATGAGGAGGCAGACTTAGCTAATCTTGGTAGGACGTCTCTACATGGATGTAGTCTTAGGCTGCAGTCACCCAGGAAGAGGAAGCTGTGACTGACGCGTTTGGTATAGTCTCTCAATGTTCATACTCCGACCAAGGAAAAGTTGTGCCATTTCCACTAGCCTCATCTAGGAATGTTCCATGGGTCTGAGGCACTGGCTGTGCCCACGTCAATAATACACATTCACTCAGAACTCCATCTGTGCCTCAAATGTCCCCACAGGCACAGATGTTTGGATACTCTGTCCCCTCTGTTGGTGTTTGGGTACACTTATGAGGTGTGGTCTTACTGGAGAAAGTACGTCAGGTTTCAAAGTCATTCCCGGTTTACTCTCATTCTGTGTGAGGCTCAAGATGTGATCTCTCAGCTTGCTACTTCATCTACCATGATGACTGCTTCCTCACTTCTGTGGACTGTTATGTCTGTAAAGCCATAAGCCCAAATAAACCCTTCCTTCTGTAAGTTGCCATGGTGATGGTGTTTTATAACAACCACAGAAAAGTACCTCATTCAGGCCCCTTTCAAGTTTCCTAGCCTTGCCATATTATTCCCACCTGAACATGCATATTTAATAGTTAGAGGCAAGGATCTACTTATGAGAACGTATTATATCTATCTTTCTGAGTCTGGGTTACCTTGCTTAAAATAATGTTTTCTAGTACCATGTATTTTCCTGCAAATTTCACAATTTCATTTTTCTATGTAGCTGAGTAAAAATCCATTTTGAGTATATATCCATGCATCTCTCATGTTTTCATTGTCTAATCCTCTGCTGTTGGGTATCTAGGCTGATTTCATTTCCTTGATATAGTGAAAACAGCAGCAATTAGCAGGGATGAACACATATATATCTCTGCAGTCGGATGGCTAGCTGGTCCTTTGGGTGTATGTCCAGAAGCGGTGTAGCTGAGGTAGATGTTCTTGGCTTCCATACCGATTGTAACAACAGTTGCATTAGTTTGCACCTTTACCAGCAGTGAGTAAGTAGCAGGTATCACTTTTTCCTCACATCCTTGACAGCATTTGTTTCTTTTTCTTTCTTTTCTTTTTTTCTTTTTTTTTTTTTGTAGGGGGAGTAGTTGATCAGAGAGGATCTCTCTATGTAGTTCTGGCTGACCTGAACTCACTCTGTATATCAAATAGGCCTCAAACTCACAGAGATCCACCTGCCTCTGCCTCCCAAGTGCTGAGATTAAAGGTGTGCACCATCACCACCTAGATATTTGTTTTCTTGGTGGTAGACATTGTGACTGAATTGAGAAGATTCTCAGAGTAATTTTTGCTTACATTTCTCTGGAGGCTAAAGATGTTAAACCTCTAAAAAAAAAAATCTGTTGTCTATTTGTGCTTCTTTGGGTCCCATTTACTGCTTAGTAAGGTTTTATTGTACTGTTTAATTTTTAAAGTTCTTTCTATATTCTAGACATTTGCACTGCATGAAGTATAACTGTCAAAGGCTCACTCACATTCTATAGACTCTCTGTTCATTCTCTTCATTGCTTATTTTGCTGTGCAGAAGCTTTTTGATGTCATGGAATTCCACCTGTCAGTTCTTGGGGTTATTTCCTGTGTTATGGAATTCTATTCAGAAATTTGTTGCCAACCTACATCCTGAAGGCTTTTCCCAGTGTTCCTTTAGCAGTCCTAGCCTTTCCTGTTTCAAATGAGTATTTATTTGTTTATATTTTGTTTTTTCAAGGCAGGGTTTATAACAGCCCTCGATTTTCTGGAACTTGCTCTGTAGACCAGGCTTGCCTCAAACTCACTATGTAGAGCAGGCTGGCCTCAGACTCACAGAGACTGAGGGATTAAAGGTGTGGGCCATCACCGCCAGACTTCAAACAAGTTTTAAATGATGCAGTTTGAACTGGTTGTTGTATGAGGGTGAGAGAGGTCATTTTTCCCGTGGCCTACTCTTCTTCATGCACCTGATGCCACCTTATTGCTGTAGCCAGGAACACAGAGAAGTTGCAGGTAGTTCACCTTGGTTTTATGGAGCCCTGTGTTAAAGACGGTTTGGGCTGGGTTACTTCAGTGTTGCTCTTTGAATACACAGTCAAGTGCCATTTAACAACAGGTTACATTCTGGGAAGTAGGCTGTTAGGTAATTTGGCCACTGGGTAAGTCACACAGCATGCATTTACACAAACTGGAATGGTATGGCACAAGAGAAAATGATACAACTCAAAGACAGGAAAATCACAGGACATATGGGGCTGCCGTGGACATAAATCCACACAGTTCTGCAATAAAGTATTTCTTAATTATTAGAAAAGGTGTACTCAAACACAAATAGAAGTATAACATGCTACACACACAAACCAGTTGCTTATCATGACCAAGCAGCATGTACTGTATATACTCGTATGTGCTATACTTTTACATTACCAGGATAGGCTAGGTTCGTGCGCACCAGCATCACCACGAATATGGGGCTAACATACTTTGTTGCCATGTTATGGTGATAACAGGGGTATCAGTGATAGTGTGCTGTTATCTGATAATACCACCACAGTACATACAGTCCCCACCACTGACCACACGATGTGTGGCTCGTGACTGTGATTCTTACCATGAGTGTGCAAAGTGCTCACCAAGGTGTCTTCCGTGTGCTTTTCTGAAACTCCAAGCTCTTTCAACCCTGAGGATAACTCAATGTCAGCATTCAGATTTCATTCACTTTTAACCCGCCCTCTGATAGGCTTTCTGGCAGTTACTATACCCAGAAACAACTCTTCTCTCAGCCAGGAACCCAGGCGCATCTCAATGCAAATTCATAGCAACCTCTTTGTATCACTAATCTTGGCACCTTCCCTCTTTCCTCTTTACTCTTAACTGAATCTGTTCACTAGGCTCTGCTGCCCAACCCCCCCCCCTCACTTGTCCCCAGGCAGAAGGCCAGGTCACATTTGAGCTTCATCGTGGGTTTCCTTCTTCCAGGAATTACCATCAGGGTCTGTCAATCAATGACTGATGAGAGTTGCGGTCTATCCTTTATTTCACTTAGTCATCTTTGTTTATGGAGGTGAGTGTCCAGCTCCTGTTAGCTCCATCATAATCTAAGATAAAATTTAACCCATATGTACTACTGGGGTTTAAATATTTAATTTTCTCCATACACTCATTTATCTGAATGCTTGGTCTCCAGGTGCAGATTCTGGAAACTTAGGAGGTGGAGCCAGACAAGATCAAAGAAGTCTTGGGACAGTGGTGGTCGTGAGGGGGTCCCTAGGCATATACCATTCCTGCCTGCTCTCTGTTTTACCGGCCGTACTTCCTCGTCTGGCCGCCACGTGAAGAGTTATACCATATATTTGCCTAAGACTGAGCTTGTCCATTCCCGTGCTTTTCCCAGGATAGTGGGCTAAAACCCCCCTGAATCTATGAGCAAAATGAACCTCCCTTAAGCCAGCAACAAGAATAGCCAGTACACATACATGTGTTCCTCTGACGGTCTATCTGAGAAACATGGCACATTGTGATGGCCTTTTCTTTTTAATGTGTTTAATAGACAGCAAAAGTCATAGCTTGAGAGTTTAGTGATTCACACAGCTTCTGCCTTCCAATAGCTTCAATAAGCAAATAAGAAAACAAACATCTAAGTCATATTTGAGAAATAACCCAAACCTTAGAGTGCTTTTGGGGACCACAATTTTCCAGTCTGTGTTGTAAACAATGCTGGCTACACAAGAAGCTTGTTTGGTAAGCCATCTGGGAAGCTTCATTAATATACTAGAAATGGTTTGTGGACTTGCCTATTTTGACCTCTCTGACTATTTCCCCCAATGTTTTGAAAAAATATATATTATTGAGAGGCAAAAGAGAGAACTTGACAAAAGACTTAAAGTCAAGATGAGCATTAAAATCAAGATGAGCATTTCCGGTCAAGACAGTGACTGATTTGCTGTTGGGGACTCTATCATAAATGTGCAAACTGGAAGACGGCCTAGGAAAGATGATTGATTTTCTTCAAAGGTTCAGAGACTCAGATCAATATGTTTATTTCTTAAAGCCCTAGAAATCTAGAAGTAAAATCTTATCCATAAACTCTTGCCTTCAAAAGAATTTCATAGAGTATATTTTTAGGTAATAACCCACGTGTGTAAATTTCATTAATCATTTATAAGTACCCTAAAACCTTGGGGAAACATTTTTAAACTCCAACACCTTTTAAATGACATCATGTCTGTTGGTCTATATTGTTCTGCAGTTGGGGTCTGGAGGGTGTTCTACCCTCCCTAAAACAGTTGCTGAAGGTTTGTCATCTATCTTCCTTAAAAAGAAACATCTGGACAGGTTGGTGGGGTTCCGGGAGATCATGGTGAGGCAACTGGCTGAATTTGGACCCTTCATTCTAGGGGAAACTGTCACACGGACAGGAAGAGGCAAGGCCAGGACTTGGGGTGCCTTGGGGGCACATGGCAGCTGAGCCACAGGAGGGCAGACAGTACCAGCAGTCCTTGGGAGTTCATTCTCCCTCTGAGGTCCTCGGCGGAGGTCTTCCATTTGCTTGCTCCTCTCCGCAGCCATTTTGCAGTTCCACATTCTGACCCGCAGACAAAGAGGAAGCTTGTGTTCACTGGTTTTCTGTTGCGGTAACAAAATGCCTGGAACTTGGAAGAGGGAGGATTTATTTTTGGCTTATGATTTCGGAGGCTTCATGAGGCCAGGTTCCCGTGGGCCTGCGGTGAGGCAGTGTCACAAGGGAGTGGGCGTAGTAGAACAGACTGTATCATGGTGCCCAAGAATTGGAGAGAAAGAGAAGGCCGAGAAGGCCGGGGCAAGAACTCTTCTTCAAAGTTTTACTCCACTGTGATTGGTTTCTGGCAACCAGGCCCACTTCCCGATTGCCTGTGCAGAGGCAAAGAGAAAGAGCTTCCTTCTTCAATATTCTTTATAAATTAGGCTGGCACCAAGGAAGATGTGGCCCAGATTAAAAGTGGATCTCCTCATCTCAAAAGATCGAGATTAATGAAACGTTTTCCTACTTCAAAAGCTTCAATTAAGACAAATTCCTCTGCACCTTACCTGGGCAACACAGTAGAGCCGACCCTGTTGGTGGAGGTGTGGGTGAGTCAGCTGCTAAGTTGTGAGCATGGGAGAGCTGTCCCCATCATTCATCTGTCCTGTGGCAGCATGGGTGGGGGTGAGATGCCCTCCCCCACATCAGCATCGAGGCAGGTGGGAGAGTCCGTGACCCAGTCCCCTTCAGTCGCAACATTGGAAGCTCCCACCCAGTGAGCCTTAGGGTCATTTTATAGCTAAGTCATAACTTGTACTTACCCGTTTATTTGCTTTAAAATTCCAAACTGGTTCCTTAGCAACAGTGTTCCAGCACTATCCCAAGAGGCATTAGGACATTCTAGTGAAGAAGATGTGCTACTGTGTGTGTGTGTGTGCACATGCTCACACATTATGTTACATGAGGGTGAGAAGAACCGCTTCCTGTCTAAGCAGGTAACGTTTGTGCTTGCTGTATGTGGAGAGCAAAACTTTGGCACAGTTTGAAAAAAGACAAAGGGCATTTTGGAAAGAGAGTTTTCCAGGCAGAGGGGGCAGTAAATACAATGACTCCAGCCTGGGACTTCCAGGGATAGAACCCTGTGCCTCCTAAACACAAGTCCCATTGGTGAACTCTGCAGTCTCAGTCTGACTCAGGTGTGGGGCAGCGGATCCCATCTTTAAGGAAGCTTCCCCAAAGGATGAGAAAACTGCTTTAACCCAAGAACCTAATTATAAAAGTGAGAAAATTTGTGTCCAGAGAAGGGAAATGATTAAGTCTCTGGCCCAGAGCTAAATAGTGACAGGCAAGCTAGATACCACACTCCCATCTCCTAGGGAGTACTCACTCTATTCTGGCCTGCTTTCTTCCTCCCTGCCCCACCATCTCAATAATAATAATAATAATAATAATAATAATAATAATAATAAAATGTCTTTATTCTTTTCACTGTGAATAGTGACTGCCATTCCACACACGTAACTGCATGAGTCCTCACAATCACCCCATTGTATGCTGAGAGGATTGTGCTTGTTATTTTCATTTTATAGATGAGGAAGCGGTGGGGGGGGAGCAACTTGCTCAAGGTTCCATGGCTGGTGTGACAGAGTCAGGCCACCTTCCTGTTGGACTTGTGCTGTTCTGTCGCCTCATGCTGACCTTGGCAAGAACTTGGAGGTGAGCCTGACTGCCATCAACAGGAACTTCAGGTCCTCCCCCTGTGCTGGGAGCATGCTAGCTCAGGCTGTGGAGTCTGTCACTTTGGAAAGTTACTGACATAGGGATGTAACTTATTCACCTTCTAGAGACGTTAGGAGAATTCGGTTTCCTTTTAGTGCTATTTGAAGTCAAGTCGGGTGGAGGCTGTGGAAAGATGAGGTGGGATGCTTCCTGGATATTGATGAAAAAACTTGGCAAAGCGTGAGTCATGGCTGCATCGAGCCACCCATCACTAGGACCTCCCCCTGAAGGCTTCGTTGACTGCTGTGTTGTTTGTCTTCCTCACTCTCCAGGACCCGGGGAGCTAGGCTGAAAATTGAGGACAGTCCGATTTGCCTGCTGGCAGCAACTGAAATTCATGACACGGGCAGCATTATTCCATCAGAGTGCTGGAACTACCCAGGCCTACGAAGTGCTGGAACAGTTTGTTAACAGCAAGAATGTCGTGGAATCTGAGTCTTGATTTGATAGGAGCAGCGTAAGGTGGAGCACTTGAGGAGGAAGAGATAGTCTCAGCTAAGCAATAGAAGTAACACATGGGGGAAGGGAGATGAAATACAGGGGTTAAGAAACAAATGTGTGCATATCTCATTCTGTATAGCTAGTAAATTTCTCCTAGCTAGCATGACATGGCAAGAGAGACTTGGTGATGTATTTTTTGCTAGCTTTCTAAGACATCATCTTCAAGTTGCTCAAACAGCATGGAACACATGCCACCCTGTCGCATTCAGACACAGAAGCGAGTGCGCTATTCACTGGTTACCGCGCTTCTCTCCAAATGGCACGGTGGCATGCGCTTCTATTGTTCCTTTAGTGCCGTGGTTTGAAGGAGAAATGTCCTCTTGGTCCCAGGCATTTGAACGCTTGGCTCCCAGTTTATATTGATGTTTGTGTGCGGGCATGTCTGTGTGTGGGGTGCTTCCTTGCTGCAAGACTGGGGCAGACTTGAAATAAATGTCATGAGCCCCTCTCAGGTCAGACTGGTAGGCAGGCCTGCGGTTGTGGCGTCAAGCAAGTGGCCAGATGGCACGCGAGATCGTATTGTAATGCTGTAGGATGCGACAAGCTGGGGTTAATGATACCTGATTAGTGTATCGTTAATTAACGGGAGGATACAATATATAGGACTGACTGTGTGAAAGACGCCCTCCCAAGAAGGCTTCCTGGGGGCCTCGATAACAGCAGAATGTTTCACATTAGGAGAGCCCCTGACCTGATCCTGAGGCATCAGACCTTGCCTAGAAGCAGCAGACAAAATATGAAGACAAATGTGAGGAGGACAAATTCTCCCTTGAGCCCTATCTGAAAGATGTTCTTTGGGGAAAAGAAAAGAGAGAAGATTGGGCAAAGAAGGAACCTTTGTTTGAGGTTTGTGGGTGTGCCTGGCCTCAGCTTGTTTCTATGGGGTTGGTTCAACCTGAAGCACAGTTTAAGAATTATTTGCTCCGTAGATGCCTCCCTTTAGATAAATGTCTATTATAACTGCTGTTGGAAAATTAAAAAAAAGTGCCATGTGCCATCCCCTGTTCACTCTCTCTGCCTCTTAGTTGAAGAATAAGCTCTCAGCTTCCTTCTGCTGTCAGCATGCCTGCAGCCCGCTGCTCTGTGGTCGCGCCACCATGCTGCCCTCACTATCCGTGACTGTGTCCCTCGGGAACTGTAAGCCAAAATAAACCCCTTCATGTAAAGGTGTCTTAGTCCTGGTGCTTTATCACAGCGGGAGAGAATTACCCACCATGAGGAACTTTGTAATACAGACAGGACTATGACAGGAAGACGCCGATGGTCAGTTGAGGTCAGACTAGCTCTCCCGTCCACCTCAGGACTGCTGAGTTTTACTTCGGCCAATTACGGTGCTCTGGGTTTTCTTGTGGCCTGATCTGTAAAGTTCTGGTATGGAGGGTCTGTGAGGCTTTCCAGTGTTAATGCCATTAGGAAACCATCATTTGTGGCTGGAGAGACGGCTCAGAGGTTAAGAGCGCTGACTGTTCTTCCAGAGGACCTGGTTCAATTCCCAGCACCCACATGGCAACTTTACAGTTCTAGGGGATCTGACACCCCCACACAGACAAATGTGCATATCAAATAAAAATAAATAAAATACTTTAAAAAAAAAAAAGAAAGAAAAGGAAACCATCATTCACTTCACACAGTTCCCATGGAAACAGTAGAAGAGAGGCCAAGATCCTGATCCCATAAATTCAGCTGTGAAGACTGGACCAGATCTGAATAAGATACAGGGCTGGCCAGGTAGGGTGGTGCATGCCTTTGAATCCATCACTTGGGAGACAGAGCAGGCAAATCTTGGAGTTTGAGCCCAACCTGGTCTACAGAGAGTTTCAGGGCAGCCAGGGCTATGCAGAGAAACCCTCTCTTGAGAAAAAACAAACGAAACAAAACAACAAAAAAGACACAGGGCTGTGCTGGAGTTGGCTCACAACCAGCTCAGCAGGGTTAGTTACTCAATTTTTAAGAATTTTATAAGCAGGCTATTAAATAAAGTCATTTCCGAAACTGAAATTACACCAGGCAGTGGTGGCACACGCTTTCAATTCCAGCATTTGGGAGGCAGAGGCAGGTGGATCTCTCTGAGTTCGAGGTCAGCCTGCTCAACAAAGCGAGTTCCAGGACAGTCAGGACTATCACACAGAGAAAAACCTGTCTCGAAAAAACAAACAAACAAACAAACAAACAAAACTGAAATTACACTTAATTAGACTTTATTTTTGAAAGACAACTAATATTCCAAACTTTTAAGTGCCTAATTATTTTAGCGGATTTTACACTGTGCATGTCTCTGGGGCTGCTCACATCTATCTTATCTGCTCTGCCAATAGAGGTGCCCCACCAGGGCACCCCACTTTACCCAAGTCTGTCTTCACTCATGCCATGCTGGCTACCTGAGATGAACCTTGATGTGTGTTTACACCACGGGAATGGGCAAATGAACTACTTTTCTGAGACCTAAACTTTAAAAGGGATGAAAAAACTGTAATAACATATACTAAAGTGTATTGTGTATGTATTGTGAATAGCATAAAAAGCTGAAGGGATATCCTTCTAGCATTCAAACCTATGATTCGACTCAACAAAGAGGTTTCTCAGAACATTTACAAAAAGATAAAGTCTCCCCCCGCCATGTCCCCTGCCGTCCCCGTACCCGAGAAGCAGAGTCAGGAGAACTGGAAGAAGTGTGAGGACAGACTGCTCTCATAATGAGTTCCAGGCTTTCATAATGAGTGTGGGCTACAGAGTGAGACCCTGTCTCAAAAAAACAAGCAGGCAAGCAGAACAAGTTTCTATATATTATTATTATTTCACACTGTATTATTCATTTAAATGAAATTATTCACCCATATTCATGTCATAATGATCCTCATTTGCTACCGGCTACCTCAGTTCGGCTGCATTGTCAAGATTCCAGCGGTAATCAATAAAATCAATGAAAGCATTGTGAGACTCATTTAGCTGTATGAAATTTACAATAAATGCTATTGTGATAATTAATTTTTTATGCCAATCTGATTGCGTGGAGGCAAACCAAGATTAAAAACATTACTTCTAGTGCTCTGTGAGGGTGATTCTGGAAGGGACTGGCCCTTAGATCAGCACGAGTAAACAGGCTTCTTGGTCAGCGTGGTAGCATTGTCCAGGGCAACAGCATCATCCAGTGCAGCCGCATCATCCAGGGCAACAGCATCATCCAGGGCAACAGCACCATCCAGGGCAACAGCATCGTCCAGGGCAGCAGCATCACCCAGCATCATATAGAGCAGCAGCATCACCCAGCATCATCCAGGGCCAGTACCGTCTAGAGCAGCAGCATTGTCTAGGGCAGCAGCATCACCCTCAAATTTCATCCTCCGGTCTCAAGTCTTCTGTCCTGAGTTGGGAATTCCATCGACTTCCTTGATTCTCAGTTCTTCCAATTCAGGCTGGTTTTCTTGGCAATCCACTCGAGTCTCCCACGTGGCTCTGGTGCCTCTTTACTCCATGTCGCCTCCCTGGGCGCCCACTCTAAAATACCACTTCCTCCTCTTTACGTTGTTGGGCCCATCACATTGGAGAGGGTGCATTACTTATCTAACTCTAGTCATCACATTGGAGAGGATGCATTTCTTATCTAACTCCTCTAGTCATGAGTGAGCTCTGAAGGGCACAGAGGTTTGCCTGCTTCATTCACCTCAGACTCGAGTCCTTCCAGTACAGGATATGTGCTCAGTAAATTTTGCTCGAAGAATGAAGAAATGAGCTTGGCTCAGAGGTTTCTTTTGTTCCCAGGATTCTGCATTATTGGGATCCAAAGATATAAGCCTGTTCCACCTAGACTGGAGGTCAGAGAGTTTGAGCTTATTTTGCTCTCGCAAAGCTGTTGACAACAGGTGTGGCTACAAATGAGCGATTCTGACCTAGGGTATGGTTAATTAGTATTTTGGGTATAGCGGTAAATCTGCTCCACCTGGACCAAAGGTTGGAGAACTCAAGTCTTTTCCCTCCATCATGGTAATGAAGTCTGTTACATCCCTCCTCCCCTATGGGCGTGTGTGGCAAATGAATGAGGCAGATTCAATATTCACAGAATGTCCCTCCTGATGCTGTTCTGTGTCTCTGCCTCTTATTTCTCTTATACCTCTGTTCCTTTTGCTTAATAATCCTAATCCTCACACTCCTACCCTGGAACATACGAATTATGTAGAAGCTGGTCTTCAACGCTGCATCATCTCCAACTGCCATTGCCACAGAAAATTTAGGCAGAGGTGCAGGGTGGCCTGGACAGAGTGGCAAGGAAGTCACTGCCCTGCTGGGTGGTATCTGCTGCCTCCTCAGGAATGCTGCCCCCACCCACTGTGCTTGGAGGCTTATGCAGGTAACTCCACTGAGCTGAGTGTATGTTGACAGACACATCCTATCTCCCATCTCTCGCCAACCATCCTTGTTTAACTTTCTGGAAGATGAATGTCTCCTGGCTTTGCTTCGGAATCTCCTTTCTTTGACCTAAAAGAGGCTACAGGGTGGGAGAAACAAAGGCTGTTTAGGATTTGGTCTCCGCAATTGTTTGACTCAGTAAAGAGATAAATAAAAGGGAGGAGGGGGAGAAAAGAAAGAAAAGGGTGCTTGGGCTCAGCCCACCAGCTGTGGGTCCCTGATGGGCCTGCCCGACATGGCCACATTATGCAGGGGCTGGTGCACCTGTGACCAGTTAATGAGAAAAATACAGAAGTTTGGCTCCCACAAGGGCTCCCATTAGGGCCCCACAGGGACAACCCCGCCCCCCACCCCAACAAGTTTCAATGACAGGTGGGATTAATCTCCACTGGTTGTGCTTGGGGACACTCCATCTCTTTGCTGCAGTAAAAGGGAGTTTTGGTGTGACCTTTCTGCTTGTTTTCCTAGGGTTTTTAGATTTTGAAGCTCTTTCTCAATGCCAAGCTAAAAATAACAAATAAAATGTAAGACCTCCCCCCCGCCCCGTGTTTTCCACTGCGTCAGCGTCAAAAGGAAATCAGCACGAAGCTGTTGGAGAATCAAGATGTTGTTGCTAGTGAAGGTCACTCCCCTCTCTTCTCAGATGGGGAAACTGAGTCACACTGAGGGCCTTGATCAGATCACAGTGGACAGTTTGGTATCAGGAAGGGTGAAGCCCCTTGCTGAGGAGCATCATGATGCTGGACAAAGCCACCAGATCTTTCTGTCTTCGATGCTTACACATCAAATGAGACAGAGGACTGTGGCCACTTGGCAGAACCGGTGTGAGGGAAACCAGAGAAATGTCTAAGTCAAGGCAGCCTTAAGCAAGCATAGAACTTTGTGGTTATTATGGTTCTCTCCTTGGGGATTAGAGTCAGACAAAAGATGTAGGTAGGTGTGCATGTAGCTGACCTGAGGCCTCTCACTTTGGTCCCCATCAAGTCATTCCGAGTATGAGTCTTTCTGCCATGCCACACGCTCTGGAAGGAACTGGCTGTGCTAATAGATAGGTGCCAATGTGAGAAAAAGCCTCACAGGTTCCTCTAAGCCATTGGGATGAGAACAGGTCCGAAGTCAGAGGAGCCAACTGCTAGGAACTGGTCTTCCTCGTGCTTGCTCTTGACCTCTGCAGGCTTCCTCATCCTCATGAATCTCTATGCTCTCTGCACACAGACAAGGTGATCCTTGCCCTGTACTCCTTAGGAATCTAGTAAGGATCAGGGGCACAGGAGCCTTTGCCTGCTACACAGGCAATGTGAGTGAGGTTGATGAGGTCATTCATTCCAAGATCCCTTGACTGTCTTCACCCCTAATATGTTCTATTGGTGTGGGAGGTCCTTCTGTCTATGTGTTGATTTTATTGGTTAATGAGTAAAGAAAACTGGCTTGTCCTATAGCATGGGAGGAGGAAGGCAGAGTAAGGAGACGCCTTGGAGCCACTGGCCGAGATAGACATGCTGAAACTTTGCTGGTAGGCCACAACCTTGTGATGATATACAGATGAATAGAAATAGGTTAGATAAATATGTAAGAGTTAGCCAATAAGAAGCTAGAGCTAATGGGCCAGCCAAGCAGTGATTTAATTAATACAGTTTCTATGTGATTATTTTGGGTCTAAGCTGGCCCGGCAGCCGGGACGAACAAGTGACCCCTCACCCAACAAACAAGAGGCTCTCTTCTTCCTATGTTTTATATGCTGATGGTGAAGAACAGACAGATCCTGGGGAGACTCTCTGGTTATCTAACCACTCAGCTGCAAGTCAAGCAGTGTGGACTTGACCTCTAGTTAACTCGGTCACTTACTAGTTATGTGACATTATTCAGGTTCCTTAACACCACCCATAAACCCAGAATTATACTAGACATCATGTGGGATGCTCGGAAGGAGTAGATTGCGTATGGATGTCCTCACAAGAGGCCTGGCAGATGGTGTTCTCCTTACAGTTTAGTTGTGCCTCAGAGAAGCCAGCTCATCCACAGGTCCAGCCCGTGCTGAATTCCTGGAAGGATCCTATCCACAGACTGTGTTGTATCAGCAACTGACATGTGGATAGGAATTCTAGTTCACCCATCTCGTGGGCAAAATCAGCCTCACCTGGGAACACATGGAAACTCACATCTGGCCCATCATTGCTCCAGAATCCCACCTTTGCGTGGACTTCAGTGTAAGAAAGTGTGGGCGTGCTCTTGCTTATGTCTGGGGTATTATGTCTGAAGGCATGATGTCCAGACTCTCGGAAGTCTGAAGCCGGTACCTTCTCCTGCCATACAAACACTGCCAAATTTCAAGGTCAGGTTCTTCCTTTCCACCACTTCCTGTTACACCATTGCCTTTTGTAAAATTAAGTTTGGGAATTTTATACAATGTGTGACCACCCTTTTATGTAACTTCAAGCTTTTCTTTCTGTTAAAAAATAATTAGTGATGCTAGGCAGTGGTGGCACACACCTTTAATCCCAGCACTCGGGAGGCAGAGGCAGGTGGATCTCTGTGAGTTCGAGGTCAGCCTGGTCTACAAGAGCTAGTTCTAGGATAGGCTCCAAAGCTGCAGAGAAACCCTGTCTTGAAAACAAAAAATAAAAAAACCAAAAAATTAGTTACACGATTCTGTGTGTGCAGTTGTGTGTGTGTGTCTGTCTATGTATGTCAATAGGCACCTGCCATGGAGTGTGTGAGGAGGTCAGAGGACAATTTGTGGGGATCAGTTCTCTCTTTCTACCATGTGGGTGCCCAGGATCAAGGTCGTTAGACTTGGTGACAGCCATCCTTTCTCACTGAGTGATCCCAATAATTAGTGATGCTAGGCAGTGGTGACATACACCTTCAATCCCAGCACTCAGGAGGCAGAGGCAGACGGATCTCTGTGAGTTCAAGGCCAGCCTGAAGGCCAGCCTGGACCACAGAGCAAGTTCCAGGGCAGCTAGGGCTGATCATGGGAGAATGTGTGCCTGTGTGCCTTGTTTCCCTAATGGGCCAGAGCTTTCTGCCTGGTGATGGAATGGTGGGGACGGGGGAAATGGTGGGGACGGTGGGAAAATGGTGGGGACAGTGGGGATGGTGGGGATGATGGGAGGACGGTGAGGATGGTGGGGACGGTGGGAGAATGGTGGGGACAGTGGGGATGGTGGGAATGATGGGAGGATGGTGGGGACGGTGGGGACAGTGGGGATGGTGGGGACGATGGGAGGATGGTGGGGACGGTGGGAGGATGGTGGGGACGGTGGGAGGATGGTGGGGACGGTGGGAGGATGGTGGGGATGGTGGGAGGATGGTGGGGATGGTGGGAGGATGGTGGGGATGGTGGGAGGACGGTGGGGATGGTGGGAGGATGGTGGGGATGGTGGGGATGGTGGGGATGGTGGGGATGGTGGGGATGGTGGGAGGATGGTGGGGATGGTGGGGATGGTGGGAGGATGGTGGGGACAGTGGGGATGGTGGGGACGGTGGGAGGACGGTGGGGATGGTGGGAGGATGGTGGGGATGGTGGGGGTGGTGGGAGGATGGTGGGGACAGTGGGAGGACGGTGGGGATGGTGGGAGGATGGTGGGGATGGTGGGGATGGTGGGAGGATGGTGGGGATGGTGGGAGAATGGTGGGGACAGTGGGGATGGTGGGGACGGTAGGAGGATGGTGGGGACAGTGGGGATGGTGGGGACGGTGGGAGGATGGTGGGGATGGTGGGGACGGTGGGAGGATGGTGGGGACGGTGGGAGGATGGTGGGGATGGTGGGGATAGTGGGGATGGTGGGGATGGTGGGAGGATGGTGGGGATGGTGGGGATGGTGGGGACGGTGGGAGGATGGTGGGGACGGTGGGAGGACGGTGGGGATGGTGGGAGGATGGTGGGAGGATGGTGGGGATGGTGGGGATGGTGGGAGGATGGTGGGGATGGTGGGAGAATGGTGGGGACGGTGGGAGAATGGTGGGGACGGTCGGAGAATGGTGGGGACAGTGGGGATGGTGGGGACGGTGGGAGGATGGTGGGGATGGTGGGGATGGTGGTACAGGCTCTCTCCTCTCAGTTTGCTCTTGGGGCCAGGGTCCATTCTCACTAAAACCCTAACTGCTTCCTCCCCACACAGTCCACCATGTCAAGGTCCCTGGAGGAAAGCAGAGTCCAGATCTGGACACTCTCTACTTCTGATGGTTAGATGGCTTCCTACTATTCTTTTTTTTTTTTTTTTTTTTTAAATATTTATTTATTTATTATGTATACAGTATTCTTCCTATGTGTATGCATGAAGACCAGAAGAGGCCACCAGACCTCACTACAGATGGTTGTGAGCCACCATGTGGTTGCTGGGAATTGAACTCAGGACCTTTGGAAGAGCAGGCAATGCTCTTAACCGCTGAGCCATCTCTCCAGCCCCGGCTTCCTACTATTCTTAAAATTAAATAGGAAATTCTCATCTGAGCAGTCAAGGCACCCGCCCTAGTCTCTCAAGTGAAATTTTAATTTATTCACCACCAACATTCTTGGCAGCATTTCCTTTTTTTCTTTCCTTTTTTTTTTTTTTGTTGTTTTTTTGTTTTTTTGGTTAAGAATAGGGTCTCAAGTAGCCCAAGTAATTTTGAATTCCTTGTGTATCTGAGGCTAGCCTCATATTTGGGATCCTCTAGTCTCATCTCACAAATGTTGCAGTCATGATGCATGCCACCCGTGGTTCCATATCCATGGTTACAGGTACATGCCACCTGTGGTCACATTTCTATGGTTACAGGTACTTGCTACCCATGGCTGCATTCTCTTAGCGCTGTGTCATGCTTTCCAGGCTTCTCACTGAAGACTTCCTGTCTTCATCTATTCCTTCTTCTTGTTTCTTCTCTTTGGAAACATTTTCCCCCACAAAATGTTGTTCCATGGGCTTGAATGTGGTCAAGGATTCGTCTGTCACGTGTAGTCACAGCTTTGAAGAGCACCCGAGCTTTTCAGACCCACCTCTGCCTCCCGCCTCCATACAGCTCACGACATCTCTCGGTCAATCTCGGCCTAGGCGTCTTTGCTCACTCTCTCGTTTGCGTCCGTCCTCTCAGACACACCGTCATTTCTGTAGGGCTTATCTGTGTGAGGTTTCCAGGCTTTGAGATAAGATTTGATCTTCTTTTCTTTCCTGTGCTGTGCACACGATGTTCTCGCTGGAGAGGGCTGAATTTGTGCATCAACTGCACCGAGTTCTATAAACAAAGGTGGGGGCCTCTCCTCAAGCTGCTTGTTCCTTCTAGCTTCTTTTTAGGTCAAACAGACCTTCTGCAGAAAGGAACCATCCTGGCCTGGAGTGCCTTTAAACCCAGCATTCAGGAGGCAGAGGCAGGTGGATGGATCTCTTTGGGTTGGAGGCCAGCCTGGTCTACATAGTGAGTTCCAGGCCATAGTGAGACCCTGTCTCAAGAAACCAAAATAACTAAATAGGTAGATAAAAAGGAATGATCAGCAAATCATTAGCAAGAAAACCAGTTTTAAGCATAAACTCTGGGAGCAAAAACGTAGTAGGTTTCAAATCACTTTAGCCATTCGCTGAGTCCCTCTGTGTGCCCACGTGGAAACTCAAACTGGGGTGGCTGAAAGTCGCTATCTGTGCCACCTCTCACACACTGATAATCAAGGAAGTCACGTGTGATTGTTTTAGATCTAGGAAAGTCAACCTTGAACATTTCAGACCTGTCCAACCAATCTCTACTTAGGAAAAAAAAGAAAACAAAAAACCAGATGAGGTTGTTTCTTCAAGGCGTTTGATTAGTGAGCACACGTTTTATAGTCCCTCAAGGGTTGTTGAAGTTCCTGCCTTATCACTAGGGCTGCGTTCCTGACCCTGTAAAGTAAACGAGCTATTTAGTGCGTTCTTTTATACCGTCCCCACGCCTTTAGATCTACCTGTTTTCAAAATGCCATTGGGCAGCAGTAAAGAAAGGATATTTTCCTAGATGGTACAGAGGAGGCCAGTCTCTTGACAACAACTTGGAAAGAAAAAGAATAAAAATCTATTTTACATCTTCTGAATGTCTCTAATTGGGTTTTGAAGACCAAACAATTCCCTTCAATACAGCTGGGGCTTTGGGTAGTCCCAAACCAATTAACTCAAATTATATAATTTTCCTCCCACCCCGACTCCCTAAGCTTGACTTGCTTAGCGAAGAGAGGGATTAGTGGAGGAGCGTTCTCTGCTGCCTGGCACAAGGCTCCAGCTCAGCTGTGGGCCAACCGGAAGCATCTTGCCAGTGGAAAAAGGATAAAGGCAAACTCAAGTTGGGCTGTGTTCTTGGTGTGGCTCTCTTCTTTCCACTGTGTGATTCTGGATTTGGCATAAATGTATTCGTGGGTTTTTGGAGAGCAGAGAGCACCCGAGCCTTTGGTTAGGAGCAAGCCATCGTTAGCCCTCCTAAAACTCTGGAACTGCGCAGGGCTCACTCGGGCTGGTGAACTGTGAGATGGTGACCAGAGACTTGTGAACAGTCAAGGGGGAATCTGAACAGGGTTGTGCATGCACACGCGTTTGTTGAAGGAGCAAGAGTGATCCTAAAGGTAGATGTCGTCTTTCTTCCTTTCCTGAGTGCTTTAAGATTGGGATGAGAATAGGAGAAATAAAATTGCACGACAAATCTAAATGCATAACTACCTTTCATATTAAAAGTGCAAAGGCTTTAAAGGTGGAGCAGTATTCTCTAGTATGGCTGTATGCCAAAAACCTTTTGTAAATTTTGTTACAAACAGCTCAAACCCCCCACCCCTTTATACACAGCAGTGCATTCTGTGGGCCTTCTAACAAGACAGTTGACACAGGACCCTTGCAGCTTTTGATGCTGTCGAAATACATGTGAGCCTAATCAGTTAAGTTTTAGGAAGAAAGGAGAGTCATCAGTTTCCCAGCAGCCTCTTCAGGGACTCTTTCTTACGTCCACAGCCTGTGAGATCCCAGCTTCTCAACGCTGACCTTTTAGGTGCCAAAAGGAGAAAAAAGCAGACACCCCGAACTCCTCTCTCCTCTTCTAAGAATGTCAGATACAGCAGTGGTCCCACCCTGGTGTTTGCTTGCCCATTCAATTCTCAGCAGAGGCTGCTCCGGGTGCTGTTAGCTCCTTTGACTGTTTGAATCCCGTGGCTTCCTGTTTGTAGCAGGGCCACAGGGACAGTCTGGTGTTGGGAGTTACCTTTGAGGTCTGACTGTTCATTGGGAAGAGGAAATTCAGAGAATAAGTGTGCTCTCAGAAGCTAGCAGGCCATTTTCTACAGTTCCGGTGGGTGAAATGTCGTTTTTGTCGTGTGTGTGTGTGTGTGTGTGTGTGTGTGTATTTAAATACATCTTTTTTGCTTTATTAAAAAAAAAAGAGTTGAATACCTTTCATTTTTGTGTTACCATGGAAGCTCACGCCAGCTCCACTCCTCTTCTCCCCCAGTCAAGCCTGAAAACAACATTTGAAGTAAGCAGATCCAACGTTTCCGTTCCCGGCTGGACGGTAGCAGGTGTCTGAGTACCTTCTAGAACTTGTTAAAAAATAAAACAAAAAACAAAAAAAAACTATTATTCAGAATCAAATCATATTGTCTTCTTTTTTCCTTCCTTCTTTCCTTTTTTTGTGTTTTTTTTTTGTTGTTTTGTTTTGTTTTGTTTTTTGTTTTTTTTTTGTATTTTGAGACAGGGTCTCACAATGTCAACCAGGCTGGCCTTGAACTATCTCTGCTTCCTGAGTGCTGAGACTAAATATGTGAAGCACCACTCCCAGCCTCATCTTGTCCTTTTTTGATGCTGTCCGCACTCCAAGATTTTCTGACATCGTGTTAGGGAATCTACAGGTTTGCTCATCAGTTTTCTTCCAAAGCTACTAAACACGACTGATTCAGAGCTGGAACACCACACGGCTTTGTCCTTTGAAGCCACGGCACCAACGATCAAGGCTTCAACTTCCTCTGTTGAGAAGTTTCTATTTTGGGGGGGATGTGGCTTCTCCAATTCAGGAGCCATTGGCCCCAAGAGCAAGACTTAGAGTATCGGTGCCAATTGAAAGAGAGAAAGTAAATTTTCCAGTTCAGATTCTGAAGACAATATTGAAAATGACGTGGGTTCTTTCTTTGGTTTAATGATGGAGCCATGGCAGTCCAGAAAGGAAGTGGACTAGTTCAAGGGCACCTGTTGACCAGATGGTACAGCATGGATGGATTTCACTCTTCTGACTCAATGGAAGATGATCTTTGGTGCCTGGTGCCTAGAACTTCTTACTGCTAAGGGCATGCCATTTATTCTTCCAACTCTTTAGCTTGGGAATAGCACTAGTGGGGGGACCCCTCTAACTAACATGTTGCAGTTTCATCCGGTTGCACCTCCTTAGAGAGATTTGGTGTTTGTGTCAAGGCTGAACAGTGGAAAAAGCAAATGAGGTCCTAGCAAGACTTCCCTCCTTTGGATGTTAATCCACCAGATGGATTCACATATTGGAGCTGCTTCCATCTCTGAGCCGAGGCTGGCTCTCTGTGTTGGGAACCCTCCATGGAAATCAAAGCACCACGATGGTTTGTTTTGCAAGTACCTTGAAAAGGATAAAGTTTGAGCGCTCTCCTCCGTGCCTTTCCCTCTATGTACCGTGTGTGATGATCCAGGGACAATCAATTGGACACCGCGTTCTAAAGATAAGGATGGGATTTTACTTCTGGCTAACCTGGTGACCCCAATCAATCTCTGTCTCACAAACCCTCTGAAGATTGGATGCTCCACTCTGCAATTAAGGGCAGCTTCCAAGGATGGCAACAGATGTTACAATCCAAACACCTTTATTAACTATTTATCTTCAGATGGATATCAAGGACCTCTTGGCCAGCAGGAGTGGTGGACAGCTCCTTCAATGAGAGACCCCGGCTTTCATCTTTGAGCCATTTCCCTCTGTAATCCCTTTGAGAAGGAATAACATAGCGGCAATATTTAGCTCTTTTCAAAGTTTGTCTTTCCAAAAAGCAGATGTTGTCTGCCCAGTGAAAATGTGCCTGAGAAGTTGCACACCCCCGTCATTAAAAAACATGAGATGGCATTTAGGGTAAGCAGTTCGCAAAAGTGGGATTTTCTGTGTTCGACTTCCTTTTTTTTTTTTTTTTAATGAAATTTGTTAATTATATTTCATTTGCCAGATTTTGGCCTTGTTCAAACCAGAGCTTTAAGACTATAAAGAATAATTCTTGTCACCTACCTACTCTACAAGAATGTCAGGATTATAAATGATGCTGGGGTAATTGAAGCCCCGGGAATGAAACACAAGGCCAAAATGTTTTTAAGCAGGACTCTGCGTAATCCTCTGTAATTGGACTCATCAAGGCTTTGTTCTACAGACATGCTCTTGTTTGCGGTTTACTGAGGTTAGTCTGTGGAAGGAAAATAAACTCTTGTGGGGTCAGGGGTGGTGGTGGTGGTGGTGTTCTTCTCCCTTGATTTAACTCACTGACCAAACTAGCTAAATGTCACACATAGGTAGGTGGAATGAGTTGGCCTTTGCTTCAAGTACAGGAAGCTTTTTGGGGGCTGGGGGCTGGGGGCTAGTAAGTCGTCAGCCTCTAAGTCTCTACACTGCTATTTGTCTTCGTGAATTTTGCAAAACTCAGATACTTTGACCACATTTGGTTCAGAATGTTATTGATATTACCTCAGATTTTCCTTCCAACCTACCCAAGGCCAAGTATGGTAAAAATGACCCTAAACTACTGTGCTCACTACTTAGGAAGACCAGACCATAAGTTGGGGGCCCCTTTATGTGGTCCTTTGATTGTCCCTTGCCAACTGTCTGTCACCATATCACCTTACTTGCTATTGGAACACTGAGCCTCAGACCAAGGGCCACACCGAGTCATGGGGGAATTTAAGCACTGGGAAGCCGGGAGATTGTGACTTCGGAGCCATCCTGGGCTACTTAGTGAGTTGAAGACCAGATTGACCCACACAGTGAGACCCTGACTCAAAACAAAACAAAACAAAACAAAACCAAGTGTTGCGTATGTAGTTCAGTGGTAGAACATTTGCCTTGCCTAGAAAAGACCCTAGGTTCAACTCCAGAGTCCTTTCCTTTTAAAGAATTGAAGCCTGAAGATCTGGGTGAGGGAGGTATGCTCGTTCCTGAAGGATTGGAGCTGAAAACCAGCCTGTGGAGTCTAAATTGCTCTACCGTTTCCTTATCCTGGCAATGCAGGGCCAAGGAAAGTTCTGTACAGCTGTATCTACTAAATGTTTCTTAAATTATAAATCTACCGTGAGACCTTTTGTTTGTTGGTATGTGTGTGTGTGTGTTTATTTGTTCTCTTTTCTTGAGACAGGGTCTCATTTTGCAGCCCTACACGCCCTATAACTCACTCTGTAGACTATACTGTCCTCTCCATCTCAGAGAGATCCGCCTGCCTCTGCCTCCCAAGTGCCGGGATTAAAGGTGTGCACCACCATGCTCAGCCCTACCATGTGTGTTTTGATTTTCAAATGAAACTGTGTGAAATCTTATGTTTATAAAAAAACTTGGGGTGTTACAAAATTAATATTAATTATTAATTGGATGCATCCCAGCTTCTAATAGTAAACAAATTCTGACCAAACCCGAAAAAGGAATAAATTCTCTCCGTGTTACTTCAGTTAAAAAAAATAGTATAACAAAATTCTTCGTACAGTAATAAGCAATCAAAAGGCAGTAAAAACGTAGGTTAACAAAATGTCACAGGGATGGGAAGATGTCAGAGGTGAGGAAAGACTTCCAAACAATGTCTTCTGTGTAACAATGTGGCAGGCCACAGCGATATACCCATGAACTCTAGCTCGCGCTGCCCTCACAAGACCTGCACAAGATGAGGCCTGCTAGCATTGCATCATGGAGAAGAGAAAGGCCTGCAAAGCCCCCCCCCCTCCCTGAGAGACTATTGACAGGGAATGGTGGTGGTGGTGGTGTGGGGTGTTGTTTTCTTCTTTAAAAGCTTCCTATGCTCTGTAAATGACCCCCTGCCCAGGTTTGTGCAAGAGACCTTCTTAGCTCAGTGGGTTGTGCGGAAAGAAAGGTACAAAATAGAAGTGTATCTGGTGGGAAGGTAGTGGGGTGGGAGGGGTTAACAATTGCATACAGGTATGAAACTGTCAAAGAACAAAAAGATTTTTAAAAACTAAGCATAAGAATTTTAAAATATTTTTCCTCTAAAATAACAATGAAAATAATGCTTCTAAAACTTTTAAATGTTTGTAGCCCTTGATAATTGTGTAAAAACTTATTTATCTTTGTACCTTGTTTCTTTCTTTCCTTCCTTCCTTCCTCTCTCTCTCTCTCTCTCTCTCTCTCCCTCCCTTCTCCTTCCTTTCTTCCTTCACTTTCTTCCTCTGCCGTGCCTGACCCATCCCCCACACCCCCACCCCTACCCCAGACAGGGTTTCCCTGTGTAACAGCCCTGGCTGTCCTGGAACTCACTTTGTAGACCAGGCTGACCTCGAACTCACGGAGATCTGCCTGCACCTCATTTTGTAATTGTTTTATTAGTCCACCTCCCCCAGCCCACCATTTGGATCAGCCTTTGGAGTAGGGGTAGAAGTAGGTGGCATCAAGCTGGAGTCTAACCCTTCCTCAGAATTTGTTTGGTTCAAGGGGACCTTGCCTTCCTCCTTTCCCTCCTCAGCATGGTTAAGGAAGTGAGGGCTTTGTAGCTTTCTGCCTGATTGGGCAGTCTGTATATGGAAAAAACTGGATCTGAAGGAAATAAGGAAGGAACCATATGGACATCTGGGACTTTCTATGAATTGGGGAGAGCATTTCACAGCAAGAGCATTCATGGCATTTTGGGGGAACAGGCCGAGTCACAAGTCAGAGAGGGAGGGAGACCTTCCTAAGGGAGTTTACTCCATACTTAAGAATGTTTGAGTCACATGACCTGGTTGGCATTTTAGAACTGTCCTACGTGCTGTTGGGTGGAATGAGTGCTGAGAACCTGGGGTGTCCCAGAGCCGAGGTCAGAGGACAAGGTACCCATAATCCGTTGCGGTAATAGACATGACATGCAGGACCTCCGCCGAGGCCCTGCAATGGTGCGGACTGGGAAAAGTGAGCTTGACATTGAGAGTAGAAAAGGCAGGCAGAGAAAACAGTGCCCCCAGAGGAAGATAAGGGAACAGTCAGCACGAGTGGCTGGGCGGCTCTCTGAAAAGTCACTTACTTGCCATCCCTGAGATGTTAGACAGGGATGGTGTCTGGTAGAGGGCTTGACAGGAGGGTGCTTGTGGATGAGCTCAGAGTCATGTAGTGTAGGCTAGCTCTTGCCAACTGAATGCAATTTTTAAAAAAATTAAATGCCAAAAATGCTGGTGTGGCGAAACAAGCCTGGAATCCCAGTGTGTGGCAGCCTGAGGTGGGGAGCAGACCAGCCTGGCTATACAGTGAGTTTTAGGCTAGCCTGCGGTACATAGGGAAACCTTGTCAAAAGATAAAAAGCAGGTACTAACAGGATGGCCAGTAGGTAAGGGTGCTTTCTACAAAACCTGACGACCTGAGCTTGATCACAGGATCCCACAGAGTGGAAGGAGGGAGTTGGTTGCACAAACACACTAAATACTTGGAAAAACACAAATGAAAACATCAGCGAGGCTGGTGTGTAGGAAGCTGGTGGGTCGGAACCTGACGAAGGATGGAGGTCCCCGAACGCCACAGCGAGAAGTCACAGTGGAAAGCTTGCTGTAGTCTCCTCAGTAAGAAGTCCCCAGGCTGCCCTGGTTGTGGATGTCCCTAGAGGGCTGGTTGAAAATGATGTTCTCCAGACCCTACAACGGCATGGAGCCCAGGGGCCTGCATTTTAGTAAAAACCTCAGGTCTTCCTTGGTTTCCTTTCTGTTGGTGCTACTTATTTCATTTATTTGTTTTTATTTATTTATTTATGTATCGATTTCTTTATTTACTTACTTATTTGCATCTTTGGGACTAGAGTGGGCATTGTCTACCACTGCCAAAACCACTACATGCCCAGTGCTCCCCAGTTCTCTTCCTGCAGTGAGCCATGACAAAGCAACTTGAACTCAGAGTGCTTGAATGGAGGAAAGATGTGGCCTGGGATGCAGGGGGATCTTCCGGAAGCTGGACAGCCTTCCTCGGGTCAAGCAGTGCAAGGTCATGATGGCCTGAGCTCACTTTCTTCTCCCAGTCCTCCAATGGCTCCTCTCACTCACTGTGTGACCTTGGGTGAGACGTGGTGGTTCCGGTGAGGTGAAAGCTGCAACTCCCTCCTGCAGACAGAGAGAGGACAGACAGATGCACACAGACAGAGATACAGAGAGAGAGACAAACAGACACAAACACACACACACACACACAGACAGAGATTCACAGAGATACACACACACACACATACACACACACACACACACACACACACACACACGCACACGCACACAGAGGAACCGGGGTGGAGAGGGCCGAGGGCCAAGTAGGCAAACTCTAAAGTGCCTTTCAGCTCCAAGTTTATCTGATTATCAAACAGCCCTAATCTTTGCAAAAGCCTTTGCAAAGGCCACAGCCTGGAGACAATTTTTGCAAACTTTGCCTCCAACGCAAGCCATCGGGGGTTACACAAAGGGCACTGAACACCCCCACATCAAGATAAGAGAAGGAACACCTCCGAGAGCCTTTCTCCCTAGGGCTCACATGCTCCTCTGTATGCGCCCCTTGAGACTTGGCTATTTTGCCCTTGTGGTCCTGGACTGGTTGGTTGGTGGGGGCAGCAGGAAGCAGGGGGCAGTTAGATGCTGCTGCGACCCTGGGGATCACTTCCTGGCACTGAGAGAGTGCACCACTGTTTCTTTGCCAGAGACTTGTGAGCTGGATTTCAGAGTTCTGTTCAGAACTCTTGTGACTCTGAGAGTAGAAAACAAAAAGAAAATGTGTCTATGGGTTTTCCATAAGTCACTAGCACATCCCCCGGCTCTTTCTCCACCTTAAACATATGTTTCCCTGCAGGAAGGCACCTCTGTTCTCTACTTGGTTTTGAAATCCAATTCCATAATTTTTATTGCATCCTTCTTCACCAAATTATAGAATAATCTAACTCTTAAATGAATTATTTTTTTAAAAAATTGTTTTATGCATGTGTGTGTTTTGCGTAAATGTGTGTCAGGTGCCCCAGGAGGCTAGAAGAGGGTGTTGAAAATGGAGTTACAGACAGTTGTGAGCTGTCAAGTGGGTGCTGGGGACTGAACCCAGGTTCAAAGAGCAGCCAGTACTCTTAACTGTCAGGAGCCATGTCCCCCCCAAAATTATTATAGGGATCATTGCCCTGAGAAGTTTGCAGAGGGCTCCACTTCCCAATTGTATTGAGAATTGTTTTATTGACAAAGTCTATCCCACACCCATATTGTCTGTTAATAGAGAGCTATCTGTTAGCAGAACCCGCCTCACACTCTAATTATCCAGAGAACTAGGTGTGTCAACTCGTGACTTCCTGACCAAGGAATTGTGACCTAACCGATTGTAACCTCCTGGCCAACGACCTCGTGACCGGCTTGGACCACGCGGCAAGATCCCGTGCCCCAGCCCCCCCAAGCTCCTCATCCATGGGCTATATAAGCTGCAACCATGACTCTAATAAACGGAGGCTTCGACAAATCTGCCTAGCCTCCTTCCTCTCATCAGCCCATGTCTTTCAGGTAGTACCTCTCCGTGACCCTGGAATAACTGACTGCCAGGTGGGTTACAGACCCTAGACAGAGTAACTCGCCAAGGTGGTTGACACTTAACCACTAAGCTGTCTCTCCAGCCCCAAGCTAGTCTAACAATTTAGAATTAATTTAAAAAGTAATAGTTTGGAGACAGATGTGGTGGCACATGCTTCAATTCCGGTACCCTACAAGCAGAAGCAAAGGTGGAGGAGGAGGCAGATGGATCTCCTGAGTCTGGGGCTAGCTTGTCATATACAGAGATGTCCAGGGCTACAAAATGAGACCCTATTTTCATAAACAAACAAGCATTTATGAAAAGGGAAGAAAGAAAAGTTTGTTTCATCCTAAGTAAAAGGCATGTTTCTGTGTACCATATTTCTTTGACCTTATATTTGTGAGATCAGCTGTGGTAACAATGACCTCATCCTGTGTTCACACACACACACACACACACACACGCCTCCATACACAGCTCAGCGCCATGGGATCCAGTCTTACCTAGCTCGTTAAGTTTTACCCTGAGTGTAGGCCTGAGCTGTGTCGCAAGATCCACAGCGCTTCCTTGGGAGCCACATTTAGGCTGACCTGTTGCTTAGATCCATTGTCTGACTTCTAGGGATGTCAAGACGAATTTGGAGTGAGGACCGCGCAAACCCTCAGGAAAACACAGCGCTCCTGGGGCAAGAACAGGGGGCTTATGGGAGCGGCGAGTGCTAACAGGATCTGCCAAGGAAGAAAAGTGGAGTAAGGTCTGGAGAGAAGGTAGGTGGGAGTCAGATGCCGGGCTCCGGGTGGTCTGCCTGCCCGTGTAGACTACTCCAGCTCTATTGTTTCCTCAAGGGCTGTTTTCCTCCTGTGGAGTGTCCCTCCTCCCCCACCATACATACCAGGGACTTGTGAGCTCTGTTTGTTGTAAAGTAGGGCGCAGAGAATGGGGTGTGGTGGTGGGATAGGGACTTCTTAGTGTCAGGCCCTGCAGTCGCTTTTCAAGCCCTCCCCCACCATACACTATGTTCCCCCACAATATACTATGTCGCCCTTTGAGGGCCCCCCAGAACTCACCTTCACAGCTGGCCCTCACAGAGGTGGAGGTGAGAGACCAAGTGCCGGGTGTCAGTGAGAAGGACTTGGGAAGAAGCCTGAAGTAATCTCAGCCCAGAGTGTCAATTTCTGTTTGACTGCAGCAAAACCCTTGAGACAAATATTTATCAAGGCCTCCTAGAAGCCCTGTGCATAAGTGTTCTTTACAGCATGAGGTGAACAAAGAGATGTGTGGTCCAGGCTCCGGACATTTAAGGCAGCTTCACACACACACACACACACACACACACACACACACACACACACACACACACCCCGGCCCCCAGGTCACTGATAATCAAGAGTTATCTGCTCTTCTGGAAAGGAGCAGCTTGCTTCTCAACAGCCCAGAACTCTCTACAGGAGAGAAACAGGGGCTGACACCCCGCCAGGCTGAGTCTGTCTCCTGCTGTCAATCACACAGGGCACCGAATTCTTAGGTTGTATCACCCATCAATCACAGACCCTTTCACTCCCCTGAGACCTTCCTACTGTGAAGCAGAAGCAACTAGCATACTCCCTGAAGCCAGGACCACTTTTGCTTCCTTTCCCTGCCCACTTCTTCCCTGCACAGCCCTCTCCAGCTGAGGATTGCCCACTACCTCCTGTTCTTCCCTCCCTGACCCAACACCCCCCCCACACACACACACATACACGCACCACACAACTGGGGAGGGAGGAGGGGGAGAGCACTCTCCTGGGCCCATACCACCTGAAATATTGTGTTCCCCCTTTTGCAGGCCCCTTTCAGCCCATCAAACTGTTGGTTTTTTTTTTTTTTTTTTCCCTAAGCTAGTCTTCACTGAACAGACTAGCCAGTTTTCCCACAGGATTGGTTCAATCCTGCTAGGGAAAGACCCCACCCTGCTGGCTGCTTCAGGTCACTCATCAAGATACCCCCCCCCAACTGCTCTAAGTCCACCTTCCTGTATTCAATCATCAATTAAAAAGTTTGGGAATTGGATTGTTGAGTTAGGATAGCTGAGAGTGACTTCAGACGGCTGAAGTACTTCCCCGGGGCTGTGGGGTTGTACGTTAAGAGGATGGACTCCAGATGAACCACGAGGGACCAGGGACAAGGGATGGAAGCATCCGAGAGACAGAATCTTTGTTTATAGCTGGACACCATTCTAGTACAAGTTTCAGAAAGAATGGAACAGGCTGCTTCAAATCACAGGTGACAGTGAGTGTGCCTGGAACTCGCTTTCGGACATCTTACCCGAGCAGGGCTGACACTGCCTACGGTGGGCTGGGCTCACCCTTACTAATCATCAATCGAGAAATCCTCCCAGACTTGCCTACAGGCCAATCCGATGGAAGCATTTTCTCCAGTGAGGTTCTGGATGACCGTGGTTTGTGTCAGGTTGACAAAAAGCTATTTTAGGATATACAATGTGGAGAGACTGGAAGACTTTTCAAAGGTTCTCCTGGCTCATCCGCCTATTATTCTAAAACCAATTACCCAAAGGTAGTGCTTAAAACAGTGATTTGTTCTACCTTTGGAGCTCCGTTGATTGGCTGTGCTCAGCCGAGTGCGGTTGAGTCACTCATGGGACCATAGTCATGTGTCAACTTTTCTGGCCGTGGAGGAGCGAGGACTGATCACAGGCACAGTTGGTACATTGGTGCTGGCAGTCAGCTCTGTGTGATCGCTTATCGTTCAGGTAAGTCTCCTGATACGGTGAGGGGTGATGCAAGAGAGCTGGGAAGGTGCTCAGGACCTCTTAGAGCCTACGTTGACAGCATCTGCAGGGTTGCTTTTGCCACATTCTGTGGGTCAGAGCCAGACCAGCCTCAGTACAAAGGAGGTGGGAAAAGACTGCCATGGATAGGAAAAGCCGAAAGGTGTTTAGGATACACTCAACCTGCCTCAGTTCCCAAATTGCCGTCGGCCCTGGCCTCTGGGGGTTCCCCTAAGGTTCTGTGGGTCTCTGTAAAGAGTGCGTGATGAAGTTCCCTACCTGTGAAGACTTCAGGGTCTAGTTGTCTGTCAAATATCTGTCCCTCTTCACTTTGAAAGATCTGCTTGGTCAATCTCCATGTGGTGCTTTGAGGGAAAATGCCTTCATCTTGTTCTTATTAGTAAAACTAGTGAGTATAATAGATCATTAACCCCTTAACCCTGGTCTCTCCATTCCCGGACTCCACTCACTGATTCCCCAGGACTCCAGCTATTGACCAACCAGGACTCCAACTACTGGCCACCCAGGACTCCAATTATTGACCATCTAGGACTTCAGCCCTATACCAGTAATCTCAGGGTGCTATCCTGCCCATGGAGGTTGTTTGGGAAAGGGTATTATATAGAATGATATAGATAATTTAATATAGACGGGTGAGACATGAAAGGGAGTTTTCCAGAATTGTCTGGGACAGAAGATCTCTTCTTTGTAAGGAAGTCCCAATGGAATGATGGTTCCTCTTGGCCTCTGGACCAAACCAATAATGCGTCCTTGTTGGTTAAGCTTAGTGAGGGTCTCTGTGATATGATAAAACACTATCACCAAATGCAACTTGGAGAAGAAAAGGTCTATTTCAGATTACAACTCTCAGCTTGCACTCTACTGGTGAGAGAAATTGGGGAAGGAACTCAAAGCAAGAGCCTGGAGTCAGGAACTAAAGCAGAGACCATGGAGGAATGCTGCTTGAAGGTAAAGTTTTTGCCAGACCGCTGGCTCTGCAAATAACCACATAGAGACTTGTTCATTATAAATGCCTGGCAAATAGCTTAGGCTTATTACTGACTAGCTCTTACAACTTAAATTAGCATATATTTCCTCTCTGTGCTCTATTACACGGGGTGCCTTTTGTCAGCATGACATATTCATCTCCTGCTTCCCCTGCATCTGGCTAGTGGCTCCACCCTCTTCCCATGACCTCTTTGTGTCTGCAAGTCCTGCCTAACTTCTACCTGTCTAGCTTTTGGCCAGTCAGCTCTTTTATTAAACCAGTCAGAAGGCACCTTAGCAAAGACACACCTTCACATTCTACAAAAACATTATTCCATACCAGCTGCTTATTGGCTTACTTCCCCATTGCTTTCTTTTTTTAAAATATTTATTTATTTATTATGTATACAATATTCTGTCTGTGTGTATGCCCACAGGTCAGAAGAGGGCACCAGACCTCATTACAGATGGTTGTGAATCACCATGTGGTTGCTGGGAATTGAACTCAGGACCTTTGGAAGAACAGGCAATGCTCTTAACCTCTGAGCCATCTCTCCAGCCCCTCCCATGGCTTTCTTATCGCATCTAGGACCATTAGCACAGGGGTGGAGCTGCCCACAGTGAGCTGGACCCTCCTGCATCACTCATTAACCAAGAAAAATCAAAGCTTGCCCACAAGCTGATCTGATGGGGAAGGAACAGTTTCTCAGTTCAGGGTCTTTCTTCTCAAATCACTCCATCTTGTGTCAAGCTAACATAAAACTAACCTGCACGAAGTGTTATATGAGAGTCAGGGCCTGAAACTGTTAGATGACTCAACAAATAACTACATTCATAAGTTACAAAGTAACAATTATTAATGAGGATAATCACTAATGTTTGACTAAAAATAGGAGGAAGATTCTGTGTCATGGCGGAGCTAGGAGCATCCTAGACAGCGTGTGTTCTAGTGGTTTACTCAACAGAGGAGGAAACGACAGCTATTTCAGCTGTCCCAGCTCCCACAATGCCCCTGCACTGTAGGGCATTGTCTCAGCCTCTGCCCTCCTGATTGTATAGGTGTTTAAGTGCCTGAAACACAGGAGCCATATTTAGATTCCTACTTCAAATGTGAAATTCTGAACCACCACATTGGAAATCTGTATGGAATTTCAACATAGCTCTGCCCCACCACTCAGCAATCCCACTAACAGCTGTTTGCCCCGGAAGAATAAAATCAGGCAAATTTGCGTTGGCCACCCCAAGAATTTTTATGTAAGTTTTATTCACAAAGGTTTAAACTGGATGCATCCCAGATATCAAGCAATGGTGCGGGAATCAACAGCAAATTGTGACATATACATGTGATGAAATAATATTCAAAACCAAAGAAAAGAAGAACAAACTATTGGAGCATTCAATAATGCAATAACACAGCTCACAGGAACAAACCAAGCAAAGGAAACTAGGCTGAAAAGAGGACCCATGTCATCATTCCATGTGTATGACATTGTAGAGAAACAAATCCAACCTGGGGATCAGAAATGGGGCTAGCAGCTGCTTCATGCTACATGCAGACAGAGGGACACTAGGAATGGCCGTGAAAAAAAGCTTCTAGAGTGGTAGAAATGTTCTGTTTCTGGCTAGGAGATGGGTCACACGGGTGTATTCATTTGCTAAACTTGAATAAGCATGTAAGATCTACATGTTTCACTTCATGTGAAAGGAATTTTAAGCAACATTCTAGCCATAGACAAGAAGGTACAGCGTCAGTCATCTGAGCAGCAAGAATTTGGAACAGTTAGGATGCTAGAGTGAGCTTGCAGGGTGTATCGTGGTCCAGCACTTTGGAGAACTGTCTATTCCCACTAACCCTAACAACAGGGGCCAGCCAGTATCTTGCGTTCCATGCCAGCGCTGAGCTGTCACCATGGGCCCCGACCACAGCTGCTGTAATAGCAGGTTGGGAGAGCCGCTTCCTCAGCCCTGCAGCCACATCACAGCCACTGGCAGCACTCTCTGGCCTTCTTCCCCTCACCGCTGACTGCCTGGTAGAGTTCACTGAAGAACTTTCCCTTTCCTCACCCTCAGATACCCTTCCAGAATGGTCCCTGGCCCAGGCTGTCCTTTACGTTACCCGAACTTCATGGGTGATAAGTTCTGGCTCTCTGAAGTTCTGAGACTGCTTCCCTGGACCACTGCAGCAGTCCTTTCTGTAACTTTTATTTCAAATGCTCTTTGGGTTTTCTTCATAATCCCTACCAGACTGTCAAACCAGGGTCTTTTTGGATGCTGATATTTGGTATTAAGTTGCTAGACTGGATGATCTTCCCAAACAACTGTTCTGGGTGGAAGATTAACCCCAGCCCCTGGCATTCATATACCCAAAGAGTCTAGAATGTTCAGGCGGAAGATCCACCCCAAGCCCCCTCCCCCATCTTTCTCCAAACCCTGACACACCTCAGAAAGCCCTCCAATGATGACCCCTCCCCCAGAGATGCTCAAGACCACTCCCACAGGGTATTTAAACTGCCCCCCAGAAAACAGACTTGTGGTTTTCCGGTCTTCCTTTCTTGTCTGCTCTCTAGGGGACTGGAAAATCATCCGGGAGTGTTTTATCCATTAAACCTAGGCTTTTTTCTAATCCGGTTTGATTTGGTCTGATTTGGATTGTTGCTTTGGTGGAGAGGCATATTGGGGTGCAGAAACTTTTCAACAATGTTTTGCTGACTTTTTTGTGTTTTCAAATTATATCTTAGTCTCTCATCAATTTCTCCACTAAAATGTACCTTCCCAAATGTCACATTTATCCTGTTGAAGATGGGCCTAACACCAGTGTCAAGCCATGAGCCTCCTGGAGAACACACAGCTGATTGATTATCTAACTTTGTTTCCTTGTACTTTCGTGGTTTTCTGAAAAATCTGTAAGTCACAAGTAAACCTTCTTCAAGAAGCATTAAAATGGCCGAATGAACTCAGCATTTCCTTTAGTGTACTGTTTGTATTTTCGATGTAGAATGAAATCTCTAAGATGCCAGACACATGGCACCCAGATGAAGTCTGGGTATCTGGATCTGGGGCCTGGGACAGTTCCAGGAAGTGGTGGTCACATGCAGCATGCTGCAGCTTGGGTTTGTTTGTCTGCCACCAGGAGGACGCCAGCCCCAAGCTTGCTTCCTTCTGTTTCTCCTCTGATCACAGCAGCCTTCTTTGGTCATATACCTGGGAACACGGCTCTCCTAGTGTGTAGGAAGACTGGCTGCT
Organism: Chionomys nivalis; assembly: GCF_950005125.1. Taxonomy (NCBI): domain Eukaryota; kingdom Metazoa; phylum Chordata; class Mammalia; order Rodentia; family Cricetidae; genus Chionomys; species Chionomys nivalis. Next base: position 64,713,664 of record NC_080088.1, read on the forward strand.
ACCAGGGCTCAAACTAACTCAGTCAGTTCTCTCTTCTTGGGGTTCTTTCTTTAGGCGGGCCCACTGTAGGAGAAAGGTGGAAGCAATGTACCAGGAAGTTGGGCTCCTGGCCACCTACTTCTTCAACCAGAGCCACGGCAGGGCACTTTGATCTGTTTTCTATCAAACCTATCAAAACCACCAACTGCTCCTACCACCTCCACTGAGACTATGCCCAGCATCAACTGACCCTCTCCAGACTGACACGTGAAGGTGTGTTGTTTTCTCTTAGAGTTGAACCATGGTATACAATCTGCCTGACCGTTAGTGCGCATTACCACCTGGGAGACAGGCTGGTGGGAAGAATGGTGTTTGGGCTGATTGAGCATTCGCCCGCTCTGTTCAGTGTCCTCTTTTTGCTTCCCTCCTTTCCTCCCTCCTTCCCTCCCTCCCTCCTTCCCTCCCTCCCTCCTTCCCTCCCTCCTTCCTTCCCTCTTTTCCTTCCTCCTTTTGCTCCTTTCCTCCAGAGCAACCCTGGTGTCTTGCCTGCATGCTCCAGACCTTCCTGTGGCTATAAATTCCTTTCGCACTTTTGAGCTGTTTCAAAGTGAATTGAGGAGGCGCACGAGCCTTCCTTCTTGTCTAGACACAATTTCAGCTGGCAGAAGAGCTGGGCCTGTCTGAGAGTCTCACTTGAGTCCACCTGGGCCCATCTGCCATGGCCATAAATCTCCAGGGAACCGGAAGTGACTCCCTGCTAGAGGGGGCGCTGCAAGTTTTCCTGGCTGCCAGTTGCTCGAAACCACTTCTGCCAGGCGTGTGAAGGGCTGACTCAGCAGAACCCGGCTGCCTCTTGGAGACGCCGGGCAGGATGTGAATTCAAAAGCACAGCCCAAGCCCGCCACAAAGCAAATGCTGAACAAAAGGTTAATTCCACGGATAAACAGCTCTTGGTGGCGCTTGACTGAGCGGCTGGCTCCCATTTCGCCGTGCCATTCTGCCTGCTGTTCCCTCCTTCAACACATCCTGCTAAGGCTGAGGTGAAACATAAACCCAGGAAGCTGCGAAGGTTCCTGGCAGCACAGGGTGGCAACATGCAGGGACACAGACATCTCTGGGAGTGTCCTAGATGTTCCCAGGCAGTGACAGCACAAGTGGGAAATGGGGGTGGGGGCCTAGGACGAGCTAGTTATGCCTACAAGATTGCTCAGCCTGAGAGATGGTTTTAAAAACACAAATGTGAACGGCAGCGGAGGGGCCATCTCATTACCATTCCTTTGATGAGACACAAGCCACATGTAGTGGCTCCTGTCTTGAAACCCAGGCTTCAGGAGGCTGCTGCAGGAACATTGGAATTTCAAAGCCGTTTGAGGGTATGTGAGACCCTGTCTCAAATCCAAACCAAACAGGAAGCAGAGCTACAGGAGCATCAACCTGCGTTTCTCAGACGAGGAAGGCCAGATGCTTTCCTTGCACGTCTTCTTTTGTGTAATTTGCTCTCGAGAGCATCGATCAGTCACCGTGTGCACGTCCAAGGACCTTCCATACATCAGGCACTGACTGCATCCTGGACAGACAGCCACATGGCCCCTTGTGTTTCCTTAGTGAAGGACCCAGATTTGATCCTCCTTGGCTATTCCGTGATATTAAATATAAGCTTGCAAATGCACCATCGAGGTGGCTCTTGTCTGGCCCCATCTGGAAAGTGAAGCTGCCGCCCTGTCCTGGATGCCTTCCCAGCCGCAGACAGCGAGAACAAGGGACTGGGCTCGGAGGTATTCTCCATCATGTTGAACACTGTGTCCAATTACATTGTCCAAAGCAGCAGGTAGCTGTGAAAGGCCTGGAGACCCCCATTGTGACCGCCTTAGCTGCTGGTGAAAGGTCAGTTCTCAGGCAAGACTCTGACCCTTCACTTTTTTTGTGACGAGTGTCACAAGGTAAATTAATCAGATTTATGGCATTAAGCTCTACCAATATCTTTATCCCCTCAGCCCCTTTTCTCCAGCAAAATTCTCAGTGTGGGAGGGGAATCTTTCTGATGAAGGATGAGAAGTGGTTTGGGTTTGTTTTTCTCAGTTTTTGCTACTGCGTGAAAACCGTTGGGCATATATAGAGAGGCCAGGCAGCCGTTCCTTCAAACCAAGGGCTTTTATAAGTTACAACAAACTGTCCTGGCATTCAATCAAACAAATGCTTCTGACTGCGGGGACAATGGCGAGGCCAGGGTTGGCTGGTGCCCTTCGGCTTTTTGATTTGGGGCAGAACCCTCTTCGACCAGCACAAGGCAGCAGGACCCATAATTAGGAAGCTTTGAGCTCGTTCCATGCAGTCTAAACAGTTGTGAGGTCTGCACGGGACTCAGAGGGGCAGGTGGACTGCTAGGGGCTAAACAGAGCCCTGCAACCTCAAGGCTCCCAGCAGGAGTGGGAAGGCGGGAGACTGCTGACGTCACAGGTTCTTTTCATCCAGCCTCACAGGAGAACACCAACTTCCTGCTGACAGAAATTTGTCAGCAAATTTTTTCTCATTCAGAAGTGACGGGATCCAGGAGACACTGGCTAGATATGATGACTTGATTATGGCTTGTGCAGACGACCGAGATGCCTGGGAACTGGCAGAGAGGGAGCATGCCGCCTTCCCCCAAAGACTCCCTCCAGTCTTTCTCCAGGAGAGCTGATGGCTGCAGCTGGTGGGTCTCTCCAGTCTAGGCTGTGAGAGTGTCAACATAGCATTCTGGATTCAGGGTCCCTGTGCTTTGCTGTAGCTCTGTTCAGAAAAGGGGAAAATAACACAGTGACTTTTTTTTTCCATAATGATTTGCAGTGTGTAGCTAGATCCCACAGACTCAACAATTATTTCCTAAGCACCTACTGTACACTGAGCCCCGAGCACCCTCTAGAAGATGACATGAAGCTGGATACTGGATTGGAGGCAGGAAATAAACCATCTTCACATCTGGACCAAGAGTATTGTAAAAGGAAGATGAATGAGCACAAAGCTTAATGGGGAAGGAGACAGACACGTTGCACAGTGGCGTTTCATATATGAGTGCACACACCCCTCCCCCTTTCTGATTAGAGCAATAGTGGAGGGACTTTGGGACACTGTTGTTGTCAGGACTGAATGAGTGACTTCTGGAAAGTAGGAATTTAATGTATGTATAATTGTAATGATTATTGTTAAGCACTTGACAACCTCCGTAGTGCTATAAGCTACGTAGGCAGGGACATCAGCTCCATCTTGCAACTGAGGAATTAAAGGGAAGCTCTTTGTCCTCACAACTGCAGGCTAGTTGACAAATGGAAGCCCCCCGTCCAGTCCCAAGGCAGCATGCAGACAGCAGAGTGCTGGCCCAAGCAAGAAATAAACACTGTGTGGAGCCTCTGATATTTGGAGGTGATTTGTTACAGTAGCTTAGCATTCCCGCGACCAAGCGACAGACTCACCCTGGGATAACTGGAGTAAGAGAATCTCAGAAGCCAATGGTGACCCTGGAATAACAGGGTTCGTGGACTTTTGGAGGAGAAACTCCATGGAAGATGAAGAAGAAACAATTAGGAGATCTTGTCTATTGGGGTTCACTTAAACTGGTTCTTCTCAGGCTACTTTGCAGGTTTTGTCACGGGCGATTGGGTTAGGTGGTGGTGGTGGGGAAGTGTTGGAGGGGGACACATGATTCTTCTTCATTTGCATCTGTGATGGAGGACAGTTGTGTGCTGGGGCTGTAAATCTTCCTGTTTAGAAACAGAAGGTCAAGAATGCAAGAGGACGAGGAGTATCTGGGATGGAAGAAAAGATAAACTTAAGGGCAGACAAATAAATACAACCTTGTAATAAATGGTGGCTTTCATCTCTTATTCTACCGCCAAGATTGTCATTGGTCTCCATGGTGTCGCCCATCCCGGCCTCTACATACCATACCAGTTACCTAGGCACGTGAGCGGTCCTGTGTTTACTTTTCTGTGTATGTGTTGGGGGTGGGTGGGATACACATGCCTGTGGCTAGAGCTTGAGCATCCTCAGTCACCCTCCACAGGCTCTCACTGAATCTGGAGCTCACCTATTTGACTCGCCTGGTTGTCTAGCCGGCTCCAGAGAGACCTCCTGCCTCTGCCTTCTGAGATTGCACCCATACCTCACTGTAACCGGCTAAGCTCAAGTTTCCATGTTTGTGTAACCATCTCCCTAGCCCCTCATTCTTGAATTTTTCTATCAAACAAACAATCAGGCTAGGTCCTTCTGCCTGAGACATGCCTCACCTGCTTCTCTAGTAGAACCCTAGCATCCTTAAGACCTTGTCTGAAGGCTACCTCCTCCAGGAAGCTTGCTTTCTTTGGCATCATCCAGCATTTCTGGCTTGACCTTCTCCTGTGCCCCGGGGAACTGACAACCTTTAGGTTGCATTTGCCTGTGTGCAGAGCCCAGGCCTTGCCTTTGCTTTCCCTGCTCTGAAACAGGTCAGGAATGGATTTCGATAAAAACAAAGTGGTAATTTTTCAATGAAAACAACAACACCAAACCAGATTATGCTCAGTGCTAGGGCAAACAATACGGAAATGACAAAACAAACCAGGAAAAACCTCCTCTTGGAGCGTGTTGGCATTACCTTTCACAAATATTCCCGCGTCCACACAGCCCTCTCCCACGGCTGTCATTTGCATGGGCAGGAGTGAGGTGATGTGTTTTGCTGTTGTCTTTATGCTGATGCTCAGCCTCCTCTTCTCCCCTCACCCCACCAATTATTGAATGCCTTTTAAAAAAAGAAAGAAAGAAGGAAACCTCCACCCCAGCAGATGTGTGTGAGCTGTTTGATCTTGAGGCTGAATAGGAACCAACGTTTCTGAGGCTCAGATTATGGTGCAAAAGAGGGGAAAAAATCTTAAGGGGAACTCTGTGCGGGAGGAAGTTAGCTTTGATCTCGCTATTGAATTTTGCTGCTGGGGTGTGTTTATATCTATTTCTATTTATCTTTTTAGCTCCGAAATTCTGTGCTGCTGGGTCTGTCTTTTGTAACGTGACAGAAGGGAGTTTTGTCTGGTTCTGTGCATGTGATTTAAGTCATTTAAGGTAAGAATTTAATTTCTCTGGGAAACCAGGAGAGGCCCGCAACATAATTTATGGATATCTTTTCCTTTAAAGGATTTTAAAATAATTGGGGCCACTTTATCTCAAACCGAATGGAAAAGAGGCCTATTAAAAAGCAGAGAGGCCACGTTCCAGACGAGGTCTGACTTTGTCGTTTAATTCCTCATTTGCACGTCTTCCTCACTAAAGAAAACCCAGACCTTAGAAAGCCTTCTGACCTGGGCAATTTAGCAGGGGGAATAAAAGTGCATTTGTTTATGGCTAAATTCTGTTTCAGAGTTTTCCCCGAAAGGGGCTACTTCATCTCAGAAAATTAAGTAAGTTTGAAAGCTAGCTTGAGAAACTTTGGAAGGCACCTTCTGCAGTGTGTCCCATGGTGATAACCAGTGTGACAGGTTGGAGACTTATTTCCTACAGCTTGTGGAATGGTGGCTTTTCAGTGCCTTTCAGGGTGACATGGACACACCCATCTTCTCCTCTCACTACTGGTTTTTCATTTTGATTTGAGGTTTGCTGCAATTTTTCCGTTAACTTGCGCATTTATCTTCCTTCCCCTGCTGTATAGGCATTTTTCAGTTAATTTATCCACTCAGAGGTCATTGTATAACCCAGGGTTGAGTACTTGCCTACTCTGCAAAGACTGTGGGCTCAACACAACTGAAAATAAACCAAAGGAAAAAAATATATACATACATAATACATAATATACATTTAATCAGTCAATATTTCTTAAACCTACTATGTGCCAGAGGCTTTGCTTCTATATTTATGATCCTCCAAGGGAAACATTTAAAAGCTTATTTATTTTGTACCCCAAAGCACAACCCAGCAAAAGTTGCTAGATTAGGTACTCGCAATCAGTTATACAGCTGTTTCCAGACTTTCTGGTATTTAGCATTTTTTTGAAGTATTTATTCAGCACTAGCTTACTAAAAAGCACAATGCTAAGCATTGGTGAGAGCAGGGAGATAAATCATGGGCCAGCCGTGCATTCTAAATGGTTTGGACATCAGAATAGACACTCTAGCTGCTGTTAGCGGGCAGGCAAGCGTGTGGGTTGGGGGACACACAACACAGAAGAGAGATTCCTTATACTAGGTGGGGGGGTGACTTGTCATCTGGAACTAAACTGTCAATCTGTCAGTCTTTGAGTTGTGGGGTCCAACTTCCAGAGAGTTCAGAAGGGACTACCTCAATATCTTGCTAAAAGAAGGTCCTGCTGCCCTGTTGAGGGAATAGGAGTCCTAAGAAAGTATGGATAACCCCCAGCACACCCCAATACGACTTTTCAAAACCTTGGGTCTGCTGGACTTTTACTCCATCCACCATTTCTAGAATGACATTAGCATTTCTTGTGTTGTGTGTTGACTTCCCGGCAAGACGTGCTGGTCTAGACATAAATGTGTCATGGGTTTCTATTTACATACTCAGATCCTGGGGGTGGGGGTGCATACACATTCACCTTCAGCCCCTTGGTTCCAATTTAGACTACTCTGTTCAACTCTCAGAATGAAGTCTCATGTTACTTGGATGCGGTCAGTGTGGGATCAACAGCAAGGCATTAGACCTGCTTCAACTGGTACTGAGACACTTGGCAAGTTACAGATTTTCATGTGCTTGGTGTCTCCCTTGACAAAGTATTTTCATATAACTTTGACAATTTCTCTTTTTAGTTAGCTAACTAAAAACAAATTATAACAAAAATAATGATATATGTTACACATACCTAATCATATATATCTCTGTGAATACTCACTCTATCATTTAATGGCTGCGAAATGCCTACTGTGTACTCAAAGTCACTACTGCATAAAAAAGTGAACAGATACCACAGAGAAAGGCAAATTTCTTCTTATGGAACTATTTATATAATATGTATGCATACAGTACTAAAAGCTTTAAACATAAAATATGTATTAACATGTGTTGTGATTTGAAGGACAATGGCTTTCATAAGCTCATATATTTGGATGCTTGGTTCCTTGTTAGTGGAACTATTTGGGAAGGATTTGGAGGTGTGGCCTTATTAGAGGAGGGGTGTCATTGGAGGTGGGCTTTGAGGTTTCAAATGCTGACATCTCTCAGTTAGCTCTCTCTGCCCTATGCTTGAGAATTAGATGTAAACTTTCAGCTCCAGAGTCATGGGTTCCTGCCTGCTGCCAAGTCTCCAGCCATGATGGTCATGGAGTCACCCTCTGGAAGAATAAGCCTCAATAAACTTTCTTTTATAAATTGTTTTGGTCCTGGTTTCTTATCATGATACTAGAAAAGTAACTAAAGCAACAGATTTTAATTATAAATCCTAATGTGTAGTAGGAACGGCAGGTTGCGTCCCACCACCCAGCTAGCTTTACACCCGAAATAATTACATGGAAACTGTATTATTTTAAACACTGCTTGGCCCATTAGCTCTAGCCTCTCACTGGCCAACTCTCACATCTTGATTAACCCACCTCAAACAATCTGTGTAGCACCATGAGGTAGTGGTCCACCAGGAAGGATCCTAACCTGCGTGCATCTTGGCGAGGAGAGCTATAGTGTCTGCCTGGAGAGGAGAGGCATGGCGTCTGCTCACTCCCTTCTTCCCAGCATTCTGTTCTGTCTACTCCACCTACCTAATTTTCTGTCCTATCAAAGGCCAAGCAGTTTCTTTATTAATTAACCAATGAAAGCAACAGATAGACAAATGACCCTCCTCCATCACTAATGGGACTCAATATGATGTTTCTCCATATGTATTCAAGTGCCCAGATCATAATACATTTCCTTCCTCTACATCCACATGTTCATTCTAGTAGCCACTACCATACTTTTTGTTCAATTTTTAATGGCTTTATTTATGTCAGCATCTTACCAAGACCTTGACTACTCAGTCTGCCAATATAATGAGCAGCAATAAAGACTATTTGGTATAAGCTGTGAAGTTAAATATGCCTGACTTAATCAGGCCTGCTCTCTTGCTACGATGTTGTCTGAGTTTCTTCTGTCCTGCCTGGTTTCTGTCCTCCCACCAGGTCCCACAGCCATTAAGTCCCCCAAAGAAATCACACAGAGGTCTATATTAATGATAAACTGATTCATCCTTTATCTCAGGCTTTTTATTAACTCTTATAACTTATATTAATCCATTATTTTTGTCTATGCTAGCCACATGGCTCAGTACCTTTTTCAGCGAGGTAGGTCACATCTTGTTTCTTCCATGTCTGAACAGTACTTCAGAGGAATGGGCTTTTTTCTTCCCAGAATTCTCCTGTTCTCATTGCCCCACCTCTACTTCCTGTCTAGTTGTCCCATCTATACTTCCTGCCTGGCTAATGGCCAATTAGCGTTTATTTAAAACATAATTGACTGAATATTGATTATTATGTGGTGGGGGAACTTTTTTTTTTGATCCAGTTTATTTGGTGTTATGTAAGCTTCTTATATCTTCATATGCATATCTTTTTTTTTGGTTGGGAAAGTTTTCTTCTGTGATTTTGTTGAATATATTTTTTTGTGCTTTTGAGTATGACTTCTTCTCCATCTTCTATCCCTGTTATTCTTAGGTTTGGTCTTTTCATGGTGTCTCATATTTCCTGGATATTTTGTGTTAAACTTTTGTTAGATTTAATGTTTTCTTTGACTGATGAGTCTATTTCCTTTATTGTATCTTCAGTACTTGAGATTCTTTCTTCCATCTCTTATATTCTGTTGTTTTTAATGCTTGAATTTGTAGTTTCTGATCATTTTCTTATATTTTTCATTTCCAGAATTCCCTCGGCTTCTGTTTTCTTTATTGTCTCTATTTTGATTTTCAAGTCTTGAATTGTTTCTTTCATCTGTTTCCTTGCTTTTTTGTTTGTTTGTTTGCTTTCTTTAAGGGATTTGTTGATTTCTTCCAATGTTTTTGTTTGTCTTTTCCTCTGTTTCTTTGAGGGGATTTTTCATTTCCTCTTTAAGGGCCTCAAACACTCTCCTGAAGTTATTTTTTTAGGTCATTTTCTTCTGCTTCATCTATATCTGGCTGTTCAAGTCTTGCTGTTGTAGGGCCACTAGTTTTTATTGGTGTCATGTTGCTCTTTGTGGTGTTAAGTGCGTTTTTACCTTGTCTACCAATCTTTTCTTCTGAATGGTGCAGTTGGGGCTGTGTCTTTGGTGATCTTTTTTTTTTTTTTTTCCAGGTGCCACTGGATCTAAGGCAGATGGTTGTTTCTTGTGGTACAGTCATGGCCATGATTCTAGTCATTCCGGAGGTCACTTGGTGTTTCTTGAGGTCGCTCAGCCCTGGGGGGGGGTCTGTTGTGCATTCCCAGAGGTCATTAAGGCCTGCTTTTACAGAGGTTGCTTGCTTGGGGCTGCTCCTGCTGAGGTTATTGGCTTGAGCTTGGTCCAGTGGAGGTTGCTGGCTTAGGCTTGCTCTGGTGGAGGTAGCTGGCTCCAGTCTGTTCCTGTGGACGTCCCTAGCTCAGGCCTGCTTCCTCAGAGGACCCTGACTTGGGCCCAGTCCCACAGAAGTTGCTGGCTTGGCCAGGCAGTGGTGGCACACGCCTTTAATCCCAGCACTCGGGAGGCAGAGGCAGGCGGATCTCTGTGAGTTCGAGGCCAGCCTGGTCTACAAGAGCTAGTTCCAGGACAGGAACTGAAAAGCTACAGAGAAACCCTGTCTCGAAAATCCAAAAAAAAAAAAAAAAAAAAAAAAAGAAGAAGTTGCTGACTTGGGCCCGCTCCCTGACTCTCACCTGGTCCTGCATAGCTCTCTGGCTTGGGCCTGCTCCCTAGGCAGTCTCTCCATGTACCTGCTCCTGTGTAGGTCACTGCCTCCAGCCTGCCAATACCCACATGGCTGTTTTCTTTTCAAATTTGTCTTAGGGTTTCTACTACATTGATGAAACACCATGACATAAAGCAAGTTGTGGAGGAACAGGTTAATTTCTGCTTACACTTCCTGGTAATAGTCCATCACTGTTCAGGTCAGGAACTCAACCAGAGCAGGAACCTGGAGGCTGGGACTGATGCAGAGGCCTTGGAAGAGTGCTTCTTACTGGCTTACTGGCTTTGTTCCTTATGACAGAATTTGGGAAGGTGGCAGATGTGGGATCCTCATAACACAAAGGATCCTCCTAACACTATAATTATAGCTACAATCAATGCTGTAACACATGAATTCCATGTTAAAGAAGGATCATGCTCCAATGTTAGGTAGAATGCAATCCCTCCAAGCTGAAGCCAGAGTCCTAGATGAGATTCCAAGTAAAGTGGCCTCTGTAGCTGAAGTTCATTTGTACCAGGACAAAACAAATACTTTCTGGAGTTCGAACCCTTAAGCAACAATCCTAATGCAGACAGTTCCTTTGCCTGTACTGAGAAAGTGGGGCATGTTGATGAGAAATGTTCTTGGGACCAGAGGAGCTGGCATCCAGCCTTGTCATTCCTGGTTCTGGAAGTATAGCCCTAGGCAAGGGGATAGTAAACTCTCTGTATGTGGGTCCTCATTTCCCGATGGGAGAAACATTTCCCACATTGCCTGCTTGTGGTAGTTTGAATGTGATTGGCCCACATAACCTCATGGGGGGTGACACTGTTTGGAGGTATGGCTTCGTTGAAGTGGGACGGCCTTGTTGGAGGAAGTGTGTCACCCTGGGTGTAGGCTTTGAGATCTCATCTATTCTTAAGTCATGCTCAGTACCTCAGTTAGCTTCTTGTTGTCTGCAGATAAAAGATGTAGAATTCTCAGTTCCTTCCCCACCACCATGTCTTCCTGGGCCATATATCACCATGATGATAACTGACTGAATCTTTGGACTGTAAGCCAACCCCAATGAAAGGTTTTCCTTTATAAGAGTTGCAGTGGTCAAGGAGTCTCTTCACAGCAATAGAAACCCTAACCAAGACAATAATTAACATATTAATCGTGCCGATCAATGAGTTTCATCATTGTACATTCATACCCACGTCTGCTATGCTTAGTTCAATCTACCCTCTCTAATGCTCTCTCTGGGACGCACTGCAGAAAACTAAAGTTAGATACTTAACTTATACAGAGCAAAAGGAGAAGTTCGGATATCCTAAAGACTAGTCTAGGAAAGCAAAGTTATAAAGCTGTATAAGAACCCAGGAGACACACACAGCAGGTGCTGATGGCTGGAGCTGAAGGGCTGAAGCCAGGTTGAGGCCTGAAGTTCTGCTTGGCCTCAGCTGCTGGGGGATCGTGACAGACGTGGAGATCCAGAGACAATTCTAATCATTGGGCTATCAAGTAGACGCTCCCAGAAAGGCAGCTGGCAAAGACACAGAATGGAAAATGATAGATTTGGACTCCGAGACAATAAATAACCTGAGCTGGCAGGAGGACAAAAGATAATTTTTCAAAAGAGCCTTGTCTTAGGCTGCTGGCAACGGTGCGCCCGTGATTTCAGCAGTATGATAAAGTCAGTTCTATAAATGAGTCTTAAAATAAGTATGCAAGGCAAGAGGTCCTGTGACGCGAGTCAGGTTAGCACTGGCTTGCTAGGTCATCTTGGGCAAGTCTCTCAAACACACAAGTCACAGACCTTCGGCTACTGCTAACCACAGGCCTAAGAGCAGAAGCTACAAAACTTACAGAGGCTGCACAAAGCCCAATCTTAGTGATTTAGGATTTGGCCAATATTTCCCAAAGCTTACATACACACATATATCCCCACACCCCTACATACCCCCCCCCCACATACACACACACAAAAGCAGAAAATTTTTAAAAAATTAAAAGTTAATAGACTGTACTGCTCAAAAAGGATTGCATCAAACATTTACAAAACATATGAAAGCTATTTACAGGAAATGTATTTTTTTTTTCACAGAAGGACTTAAGGCTAGACTACATGATGAACTCTGATAGTGACCCAGACAGTTCAATTGGAAGAACTGCCAACAGGTTGGGACAGATGGTTAGCAGTGGCAGTACAGGCCACAGGCCATGTAAGTATGTGGAAAAAGGTCTCAGAGGTTAAGAGCACTCACTGGCTGCTCTTCCAGAGGACCCAGGTTCAATTCCCATCACCCACATGGCAGCTTACAGCTGTAACTGCAGTTCCAGGGTATCAATCACCCTCATACAGACATACACTCAGGCAAAACATCAATGCACATAAAATAAAAATACATCACTAAAACAAAGAATATGGGCTACCGCTGGTGGGTGAGCGATATGGCACAAGTATTCATAAAATAGTTTGGTTGTCTTCTTTTCAAATTCTTCTTAGGGTTTCTATTGCAGTGATGAAACTCCATGACAGAAAGCAAGCTGGGGAGGACAGGGTAACAGTCCATCACTGAGGGAAGTCAGGACAGGAACTCCACCAGGGCAGGAACCTGGAGGCTGGTCCTGATGCAGAGGCCTTGGAAGAGTGCTGCTTACTGGCTTTGTTCCTCATGATTTGCTCAGCCTGCTTGGTTAAAATATCATTCAGAACCACCAGCCTAGGGTGGCACCACCCACAGCAAGCTGGGTCATCTCACATCAATCATCAGTCAAGAGTTCCCGTAATAGCTTACCAAGCTCTGAAGACTGAATGACTTTTTTTTAGCTCAAAGTCCAAATTCCACCAAATCCTTCCCAAAACCCATGGTGAGAACCCATAACCTGGTTCCAATCTCTGCCTTAGGTAGGGGTTTCTGTTTCTGTGATAAGACATCAGGACCAAAGGCAACTTAAAGAGGAAAAGGATTATAGTTTATAGTTTATTATTCAGGAAAGTTAGGGCAGGAACTCAGGAACCTGGAGGCGGAAACTGATGCAGAAGCCATGGAGGAACGCTTTTTACTGGCTTGCTCCACAGCTCCACATGACTTGCTCAGCCCAATTTCTCATGCCAGCCAGGACTCCCTGTCCAGGGGTGGCACTGCCTGCAGTGAGCTATGCCCTCCCACATCAATCATCAATTAAGAAAATGTCCCACAGACTTTCTTTCTTACATTGTCTCAAATTGAGGTACCCTCTTCCAAAATGACTCTAGCTTACACATCCAATTGACATAAAACTAGTCAGCCCAGCAAGCAAGTATCTATGTATATGTGATCCAGCTATTCTCCTCCAAGTCTTTTAGGCATATACCTAAGAGAAATTAAAGGATGTACTCAAAGAAAGACTAATCTGGAATATCACAGAAGCATTGTTTGTAAGATCCCCAAACTAGAAACAACCCAGATATCTATCAACAGTCTAACTTGATAAAATTATGGTATAGCTATGTAACAACATACCGAGTAAAATTAGAAAAGAGTGAGCTACTGGAATGTCCAAGAGCGTGGATGAATCTCAACATGGGTTGGCTACAAAAATACGACCAACTGAGGAACTGGAGAGATGGCTCACTGATTAAGAGCACTGCTGCTCTTCCAGAGGACCTGAGTTCAATTCCCAGCTCCCACATGGCAGCTCACATCACCTCTAGTTCTGGGGGAGGGGATCTGAGGCTCTCTTCTGGTCTCTCTGGGCTTCTTCTGTGCATGCGATGCGCACACACAAACGTAAATGAGATTGGGGCATCCAGGAGTTCCTGTGTAGGTGCCGAGAAGTTTCATCGGGACGGGTGAGTGTGTGCTATCCTGGGGCGGACTGTCCCGGTAGAGAGCACAAACACCCCTCCCCCAGCTCCTGCTGCAGGGCTTGCTCTCCTACACACCCGCCCCCACCCCCACCCCCAAACCTGCCTTGTCTGCAAGGTCCTTAGCTGTGGAACAGTTTCCTGCCATTTCACTAAGGCTACCAACCCAGAGCAGTGAGTCCCTGACCAGAGGGCAGGCCTCAAGGTCCCCGCCAGGGAAAGCTGGCCCTTGCTGCTGGGGCTGCAGTCTCTGCTGTGATCTGCTGGACCTGCTCTGCCTGCGCCCTACTTCCCTTAGTCCCTGGCTCATTGGGGCATCCAGGAGTTCCTGTGTAGGTGCCGAGAAGTTTCATCGGGACGGGTGAGTGTGTGCTATCCTGGGGCGGACTGTCCAGGTAGAGAGCACAAACACCCCTCCCCCAGCTCCTGCTGCAGGGCTTGCTCTCCTACACACCCGCCCCCACCCCCACCCCCAAACCTGCCTTGTCTGCAAGGTCCTTAGCTGTGGAACAGTTTCCTGCCATTTCACTAAGGCTACCAACCCAGAGCAGTGAGTCCCTGACTAGAGGGCAGGCCTCAAGGTCCCCGCCAGGGAAAGCGGGCCCCTGCTGCTGGGGCTGCAGTCTCTGCTGTGATCTGCTGGACCTGCTCTGCCTGCGCCCTACTTCCATTAGTCCCTGGCTCATTGGGGCATCCAGGAGTTCCTGTGTAGGTGCCAAGAAGTTTCATCGGGACGGGTGAGTGTGTACTATCCTGGGGCGGACGGTCCCGGTAGAGAGCACAAACGCCCCTACACTAAGGCTACCCAACCAGAGCAGCGGGCAGGCCTCAGCAACCCCCAAAAGGGAGCGCAGGCACCTCCAGCTTGTACTGCAGTGTCGCCTGTGTTCTACTGGACCCCGCCCGACCCCTTGCATTCGGCCTTCTATACGCGGGTCATTGGAATACCACGCATCCATGTTTTGGTGTTGAGGAGTTCACCTGGAAGGGAACGGTTCCTGCCCCTACACTGAGGAGATACACCTAGAGAGTCACAGCAAAGACTGGTCCAAGACATCAGGCCTCTCCTGGCTCCATTTGAAGGAAAAGATGGGCAGGCGCCAATGCAAGAATTCCCCCAACAACTTGAAAGGCAACGTGACATCACCAGGATCCAGGAATCCCGAAATGAGAAGTCTACACCCTAATTCAGAAGAATTAGAAGAATTCGACTCAAAAGTGAATTTTATGAAAATAATAGAGGACCTTAAACAGGAGGTGAAAAACTGCCACAACCAATTAGAGATTACAAACAAAAAGGTAGAGGAAATGAATAAATATCTCAAAGATACCCAAGAAAACCAAGAGAAACAAGAAAAAGTAATCAAACAGGTAAGGGAAACGGTTCAAGACTTGAAGAACGAAGTGGAAGTAATAAAGAAAACACAAACCGAGGGAAGGATGGAGATGGAAAATTTGAATAAACGAACAGGAACTACAGAGACAAGTACCACCAACAGATTACAAGAGATAGAAGAAAGAATCTCAGACACTGAAGATACCATAGAGAAAATAAACACTCTCATCAAAGAAAACAGCATAACCAACAAATTCTCATCACAAAACATTCAGGAAATCTGGGACACAATAAAAAGACCAAACCTAAGAATAATAGGGATAGAAGAAGGAGAAGAAGTACAGCTCAATGGTCCAGAAAATATATTTAATAAAATTATAGAAGAAAACTTTCCCAACCTTAAGAAAGATATTCCTTTGAAGGTCCAAGAAGCATACAGAACACCAAATCGACTGCATCAAAAAAAAACATCTCCTCGTCATATAATAATCAAAACACAAAACATACAGAATAAAGAAAGAATATTAAGAGCTGCAAAGGAAAAAGGTCAAGTTACCTATAAAGGTAAACCTATCAGACTTACACCTGATTTCTCTATGGAAACCATGAAAGCCAGAAGGTCCTGGATAGATATACTGCAGAAACTACGAGACCATGGATGCAAGCCCAGACTACTATACCCAGCCAAGCTTTCGTTCACTATAAATGGAGAAAACAAAGTTTTCCAGGATAAAAACAAATTTAAACAATACGTAGCCACAAATCCAGCCCTTCAGAAAGTAATTGAAGGAAAATCACAAACCAAGGAGTCCAACAATGCCCACAATAACTCAGACATCTAAAGACCCTTCACCAGCACAACTTGAAGAAGGGAAACACACAAACTCTACTACCAAAGAAAAGAAAGAAAGAAAGGAAAAATGACCGGAGTTAACAACCACTGGTCATTAATATCACTTAATATCAATGGACTCAACTCACCTATAAAGAGGCACAGGCTAAGAGATTGGATACGAAAACAGGATCCAACATTCTGCTGCTTACAAGAAACACACCTCAACCACAAAGACAGACATCTACTCAGAGTAAAGGGCTGGGAAAAGGTTTATCAAGCAAACGGACCTAAGAAACAAGCAGGTGTGGCCATACTAATTTCTAAGAAAGTTGACTTCAAACTAAAATCAATCAAAAAAGATGGAGATGGACATTTTTTACTCATAACAGGAACAATTCACCAGGATGAAATCTCAATCCTGAATATATATGCCCCTAATATAAAAGCACCCACTTATGTAAAAGAAACGTTACTAAAACTCAAGGCAGTCATCAAACCACACACACTAATAGTAGGAGATTTCAACACTCCTCTCTCACCAATGGACAGGTCAATCAAACAGAAACCTAACAGAGAAATAAGAGGATTAAGGGAGGTAATAAATCAAATGGACTTAACAGACATCTATAGAACATTCCACCCAAATAGGAAAGAATATACCTTCTTCTCTGCAGCTCATGGAACCTTCTCGAAAATAGACCACATACTCGGTAACAAAGCAAACTTACACAGTTACAAAAAAATATCGGTAACCACCTGTGTCTTATCAGATCACCATGGATTAAAGTTAGAATTCAACAACAATGCTATCCCCAGAAAGCCTATGAACTCATGGAAACTGGACAGTCAACTACTGAACCTCACCTGGATCAAGGAAGAAATAAAGAAAGAAATTAAAGTCTTTCTTGAATTCAATGAAAACGAAGACTCAACATACTCAAACCTATGGGACACTATGAAAGCAGTGCTAAGAGGAAAATTCATAGCATTAAGTGCCCACTTAAAGAAAACGGAGAAAGCACACATTGGAGACTTAATAGCCCACCTGAAAGCTTTAGAAAAAAAAGAAGCAGACTCACCTAGGAGAAGTAGAAGACTGGAAATAATCAAATTGAGGGCTGAAATCAACAAAATAGAAACACAGAAAACAATCCAAAGAATCAATGAAACAAAAAGCTGGTTCATGGAGAAAATCAATAAGATTGATAAACCCCTATCCAAACTAATCAAACGGCGGAGAGAGAATACGCAAATTAACAAAATCAGAAATGAAAAGGGAGACATAACCACAGACACAGAGGAAATTCAGAGAATCATTAGATCTTACTACAAAAATCTGTATGCCACAAAATTGGAAAATGTTATAGAAATGGACACTTTTTTAGATAAGTACCATATACCAAAGTTAAACCAGGACCAGGTGAACAATCTAAATAGACCTGTTAGTCGCGAAGAATTAGAAGTTGTTATAAAAAACCTCCCCACCAAAAAAAGCCCAGGTCCAGACGGCTTCAATGCAGAATTCTACCAGAACTTCCAAGAAGACCTAATACCTATACTCCTTAATGTATTTCACAATATTGAAACAGAGAAGTCATTGCCAAATTCCTTTTATGAAGCTGAAGTTACTCTGATACCAAAACCACACAAAGACACAACCAAGAAAGAGAACTACAGGCCAATCTCACTCATGAACATCGACGCAAAAATACTCAATAAAATACTGGCAAACCGAATCCAAGAACACATCAGAAAAATTATCCATTATGATCAAGTAGGCTTCATCCCAGAGATGCAGGGCTGGTTCAACATACGAAAATCTATCAATGTAATCCATCATATAAATAAACTGAAAGAAAAAAACCATATGATCATTTCATTAGATGCTGAAAAAGCATTTGACAAAATTCAACATCCCTTTATGATAAAGGTCTTAGAGAGATTAGGAATACAAGGGTCGTTCCTAACTATAGTAAAAGCTATTTATAGCAAGCCGTCAGCTAACATCAAATTTAATGGAGAGAAACTCAAAGCTATTCCACTAAAATCAGGAACACGACAAGGTTGTCCACTCTCTCCATACCTCTTTAATATAGTGCTTGAAATTCTAGCAATAGCAATAAGACAACATAAGGGGATCAAAGGGATTCAAATCGGAAAGGAAGAAGTTAAACTTTCATTATTTGCAGACGATATGATAGTGTACATAAGCGACCCCAAAAACTCCAGCAAAGAACTCCTTCAGCTGATAAACACCTTTAGTAGCGTTGCAGGATACAAGATCAATTCCAAAAAATCAGTTGCCCTCCTATACACAAAGGATAAGGAAGCGGAGATGGAAATCAGAGAAGCATCACCCTTCACGATAGCCACAAATAGCATAAAATATCTTGGGGTAACCCTAACCAAGGAAGTAAAGGATCTATTTGACAAGAACTTTAAGTCAATGAAGAAAGAAATTGAGGAGGATACCAGAAAATGGAAGGATCTCCCTTGCTCTTGGATAGGGAGGATCAACATAGTAAAAATGGCAATTCTACCAAGGGCAATTTATAGATTCAATGCAATCCCCATCAAAATCCCATCAAAATTCTTCACAGATCTTGAGAGGACAATAATCAACTTTATATGGAGAAACAAAAAACCCAGGATAGCCAAAACAATCTTATATAATAAAGGATCGTCTGGAGGCATTACCATCCCTGACCTCAAACTCTATTACAGAGCCTCAGTATTGAAAACAGTTTGGTATTGGCATAAAAACAGAGAAGTCGACCAATGGAACCGAGTAGAAGACCCTGATTTTAACCCACAAACTTATGAACACCTAATTTTTGATAAAGGAGCTAAAAGTATTCAATGGAAAAAAGAGAGCATCTTCAACAAATGGTGCTGGCAGAACTGGTTGTCAACGTGTAGAAGAATGAAAATAGATCCATATCTATCACCATGCACAAAACTCAAGTCCAAATGGATTAAAGACCTCAATATTAGTCTGAACACACTGAACCTGATAGAAGAAAAAGTTGGAAGTACTCTACAACATATGGGTACAGGAGATCACTTCCTACGTTTATCCCCAGCAGCACAGACATTAAGGGCAACACTGAATAAATGGGACCTCCTGAAACTGAGTAGCTTCTGTAAAGCAAAGGACACTGTCACTAAGACAAAAAGGCAACCCACTGACTGGGAGAAGATCTTCACCAACCCTGCAACAGACAAAGGTCTGATCACCAAAATATATAAAGAACTCAAACAACTAAACTTTAAAATGCTAATGAACCCAATAAAAAAATGGGGCACTGATCTGAACAGAGAATTCTCAACAGAAGAAATTCAAATGGCCAAAAGACACCTAAGGTCATGCTCAACCTCCTTAGCGATAAGGGAAATGCAAATTAAAACAACTTTGAGATACCATCTTACACCTGTCAGAATGGCTAAAATCAAGAACACCAATGATAGCCTTTGCTGGAGAGGTTGTGGAGAAAGAGGCACACTCATTCATTGCTGGTGGGAATGCAAACTTGTGCAACCACTTTGGAAATCAGTGTGGCGATTTCTCAGGAAATTTGGGATCAACCTACCCCAAGATCCAGTAATACCACTATTGGGAATATACCCAAGAGATGCCACATCAAATGACAAAAGTATCTGTTCAACTATGTTCATAGCAGCATTGTTTGTAATAGCCAAAACCTGGAAACAACCTAGATGCCCTTCAATGGAGGAATGGATGAAGAAAGTGTGGAATATATACATATTAGAGTACTACTCAGCAGTAAAAAACAATGACTTCTCGAATTTTGCGTGCAAATGGATGGAAATAGAAAACACTATCCTGAGTGAGGTATCCCAGACTCAAAAAGAGGAACATGGGATGTACTCACTCATAATCGGTTTCTAGCCATAAAATAAAAGACATTAAGCATATAATGTGTGATCCTATAGAAGCTAAATAAGAAAGTGAACCCAAAGAAAATCATATAGTCATCCGCATGGAGAGGGGGAAGTAGACAAGATTGCAGGGCAAAAACTGGGAACTTGCGGGTGAGGTGGCATGGGGCAAAGGGGAAATGGGATGAGAAATATGAGAAGGGGAGGATGGGAGGAGCTCGGAGGATTGGGATGGTTGGGATATAGGAAGGATGGATACGGGAGCAGCGAAGTATATATCCTATCTAAGGGAGCCATCTTAGGGTTGGCAAGAGACTTGACTCTTGAGGGGTTCGCAGGTGTCCAGGAATATGTCCCCAGCTGGTACCTTGGGCAACTAAGGAGAGGGAACCTGAAATGACCCTATCCTATACTGATGAATATCTTGCATATCACCTTAGAACCTTCATCTGGCGATGGATCGAGGTAGAGACAGAGTCTCAATTTGGAGCAACGGTCTGAGCTCTTAAGGTCCAAATGAGGAGCAGAAGGAGGGAGAACATGAGCAAAAAATCAGGACCACGAGGGATGCACCCACCCACTGTGACAGTGGAACTGATTTATTGGGAGCCCACCAAGGCCAGCTGGTCTGGGACTGAATAAGCATGGGTTGATTCCGGACTCTCTGAGCATGGCGGTCAATGAAGACTGATGAGAAGCCAAGGACAATGGCACTAGGTTTCGATCCTAATACATGAACTGGCTTTGTGGGAGCTTAGCCTGTTTGAACGCTCACCTTTCTGGACGTAGATAGAAGGACCTTGGTCTTCCCGCAGGGCAGGGAATTTGGACTGCTCTTCAGTATCGAGAGGGAGGGGGAATGGAGTGGGGGGAGGAGAAGAGGAGTGGGGATAGGGGGAGGGAAGTGGGGGGAGGGCAATATTTGGGAGGAGGGGAGGGAAATGGGAAATGGGGAGCAGGTAGAAATTTTAATTAAAAAAGAATAAAAATAAATAAATAAGTAAAAAAAAACGTAAATGAATAAAAAATAAAAATAAAATATTCTAAAAAGAGAATACAAACAATTGAACCAGGATGTAGCTTGATGGTAAAGTTTGCTTCCTACTAGGGATGTGCAAATGGCAGAAAGTGGACCAGTGTTGCTGAAGACTTGGGGTGTAGAGAAGACGGCTTGCCAAGGGGCATGAAGGAAATTGAGAATGATGGGCATTCTCATATTCTGCTGACTGTTTATGCATGTACACTATGGTGGTTTGAGTGAAAATGGCCTTCTTATGCTCATATATTTGAATATTTCCTCCTCAGTTGGCAGAACTGTTTGGGAAGCCTTAGGAAGGCCTTGTTAAAAAGGGTGTGCCACTGGGGGTGGGATTCGAGGTTTCAAAAGCCTACATCATTCCTGATTAACTCTCCTCTTTCTTTGCCTTGTGCTAGTGGAAGCTCTCAGCTACTGCTCCAGACCCATGCCTGCCTGTGGACATTCTCGGTGCCGTGATGACGCCTGTCTGCCTGCCTGTCTGTGAACATGCTCGGTGCCGTGATGGCGCCTGCCTGTGGACATGCTCGGTGCCGTGATGACGCCTGCCTGTCTGTGGACATGCTCAGTGTTGTGATGGCGCCTGTCTGTAGACATGTTCGGTGCCATGGTGACGTCTGCCTGTCTGTGGACATGCTCAGTGCTGTGATGGCGCTTGCCTGTGGACATGCTCGGTGCCGTGACGATGAACTTAATGCTCTGGAACTTTAAGCGGACTCCCAATAAGTGCTTCCTTCATAAGCAGCTTTGGTCATGGTGTCTTATCACAATGATAGAAAAGGAGCTAGGACAGCATAGGTCTCACTGCAGCTCACTGTTTATTTTAACTCTGTACAGTCTGTCCTATGCCGATTATATTTCAATAAGGCTGGAAGCAAAATATGCTCTGGGCAAGGAATTAGATGACATAAATTCTTTCAGGTCTGGACACAAGTTACCATGTCACTTTGACCAAGTTTTACCTGTGCCCTGAAAGCTTTTGGTTAGGTCAAGCTAAAACCCAAATGTTCCAAAGATCCAAACAGAAACTGCAGACACAGGCTGGGGACACAGGCTAGGTTCACTGTGCAGAGGGGACAGGGGCTTTGGCCACTTACAGGACGTGGGTTCTTGTCCTGAAAAGCCCCTGTCAGTCATCTCCAGTCATTTGTTTTGCTGGTTTGATAAACTATGGGCACCTTTGGTGATGCTTCTGATGTTGTCAGAGTGTATTAGTTACTTTTCAACTCTCCTGCTTCAGCCTCCCGAGTGCTGGGATCGCAATGTGTGCCACCATGCTGGGCTTGAATCAGTTCATTTTTTTAAGGATGAGGGAGATAAATTTTTAAAAATAATTTATTAATTTTTTAAATGTAGATTGATGTTTTTGCTGGCCTACCTGTCTCTGTGAGGGTGTTGGGTCCCCTGGAACGGGAACTACAGACAGTTGTGAGTTGCCATGTGGGGGCTGGGAATTGAACCTGGGTCGTCTGGAAGAGCAGCTGTCCTCCTCCTAACTGCTGAACCATCTCTAAAAATTTTAAAAGGAAGGAATTTTCCCTGGGGTGACAGGCTATCCTGCACACCAGGAGCATCAAGTTGGGAACTTGTTGGATATGCAAATCTGGGGCCACACCCGGACTCTTGAATCAGAAATTCCTGGGGTGGGGCTGTCAGTCTGTGTTTGAACAAGCCTGCTCACTCCGGTGCCCTGCGAAGTGTGAGAACCGAACCACAGCTCCAGAAGGCTTGGGGCAGTGGTGGGTGGGGGCAAAGGGAACACAGAGCTCAAGGTTCTCAGAAGAGCCCCGAGAACTTGCAAATGAATCTGCCAAGGAGTTCAACATGCAGGACATGTCCGGGCAGAGGACCCATACAATATGCCCACTGCCATTGCCTGAGTCCTGGGTGCCTTTTCATATATGTTTAGTAATCTTAAAATGATAACTTTGTTTATATTGCATCGTTCATGGTAAATTGCAGCATATTTGAAAAGAAAATGAAATTGCAGTGTTTAAGACAACAGTCTTGATTAGGACTTTCTTTGCCCATCTTGGCTGGAAACTCACTATGGAGTCATACTGGTTTGGGATTTTGATCCTCCTGCTTCAGCTTCCTGTGTGGTGAGACAACAGTGCTCACCACTAGCCCATGCTCAGTAGTAATTTTAAAAACTGCACATACGTGTTTATGTGGATAAGCTACTTCTGGAAGAATTCACAGAAGCCCTTAGTGGCACAAACTCTGGGGAGAGTGCCTGCATCCTGAAGTAGGAAGCTCACATGTTCTGTCTAAAGTATTTGCACATTTTATGAAGGGCACAGATGTACATTGCAATGATTGCAAAAGGGGAACTATAGTTCTGAAAAAGATCGATGAAAGGAGTTAGGAAGCTTGAGTCTGCCTGGGGTTCTAGAAATCCCTCCCTCCCTCCCTCCTTCCCTCCCTCCCTCTCTCCCTCCTCCCTCCCTCCCTTCCTTCCTTCCTTTTCATCATTCCTGTTTTCCCAGAAACCTGATTACCCAAAATCCTTTGCATGTATTATGTCCTTACAGGATTAGACCAGTTAGCTCTACAGGAAGTTGGGGGAGTTCTGACTGCCACTGAAAGCCGATTTCTCTACCTGCTCCAGGTCCTCCTCCCTCCTTCACCTATCAGCCCACGTTTCCACACCAGTGCTAGTCCTGGTGTCTGCTGTACCCGCAGTTCCTTGCTTTCTGCCCCAGGCTTTCTTTATAGGAATATGTCTTCTCTTCCCCTTGACTGGGAAAACCCATACCCCCATCCGGCTTTTCAGATATCTCCTACTGTGACCTCTATGCTGAGCATCTGCATGGCTTGTCAGAGACATGGTAGAGTTTCCAAGGCACTTTACCTTGAGACCAGATCAGTAGTTTACTCCGAAATTGTATTTTCTTCTTTATGTTTTCTTTTTCCTTTTCCTTTCTTTTTCTTTTTAACAAAAAATTTTTTATTCTTTTTGCTCTTCACTCCTCTTTCCTGAGATCCTCACCAAAACTACCAGCCTGTGTTGGGTCCACTTCTGTGAGAACCAGGCTAAGATATCTCCTTGTAGTGAACATGGAGTTTTGTAGACCTGTAGACACCTCTCATTGTAGTTAACATGGGGGTCTGCTGCCTTGTAGATCCATAGACACCTCCATCACAGTGAACACAGAGCCCTGGTGCCCTGTAGACACCTCCCATCACAGATGGAGCCCTGGTGCCCTGTAGACACCTCCCATCATGGTTAACATCAGGCTCTAGCACCTTGTATACCTGAGGGTGGGATCATACTTCACTCAAAGAGATAACAGTTGCCCCAAGGGAGTTTCCTTTAACTTTCCTGAAATGGAACTCCCTGCTTGTACATCTTACGTCTATGTTTTATCTTCCCTGTTAACACAAAGGTGGCATTTGCTATGCCTTGAATTTCAGGCATGGCTTTCTTTCCCCATTCGTGAAAACCCAACTTCCATTGTGATGATATGAAGAGCTGGCCTATTGGCAGGTGACTGGATGGTGAGGTGGGGCCCTAGGAAATGGAATTAAAGTCCTTATAAAAGAAACCCCCAGAGATCTCTTTTTGTCCCCCCACCCCCACCCCATCATGTGAGCACAACATGAATCCAGCATTTATGGACCAAAAAACCCTCCTTCACCCAATCTGTTGGCAATTTGATGGCAGACATCCCAGCCTTCAGAACAGTGAGAAATCAACTTCTCTTGTTTATAAGTCACCCAGTTTGCAGTGGTTTGTCACAGCAATCAGAATGCGCTGTAACACATTTTGCAAATTTGATCTGTTTCTGATCTCTGCACTTTAATTGGGTGATTTGGGGAGGAAGAAGGCATCTGCTCTAGCACATTCCCATCCTGACTCCCTGAGCATGCCGGGCATAGAAGGTACTGGTCCAACCTGGCAAGTCTAGCTCCTTACGTCACCATGAGTTCCTTACCCTCAGCTTGAAGTTCCCTCACAGGAGCACTGATGCCACTTAAGCAGGACTGGAAAAATGGTCAGGTGGCCTCTTCTACCCTCCTGGGCAGCATACTTTCTGTTAACACTTTCAAAGGAAACTCTAGAGTTGGCTATGGAGGAAATGTCACGTTGGAAATGGTGGGAGAAATCCAGATGCGCCCTTTCCAGTGACCATAATAACATGGCCACCTCTTCATTCCTTTAAGTAATAAACATTTTTTTTTCCTTACTTGAGAATCAAACTAAAATAGCAAGGTACACCACTGTCCCTGTGAGATATTTGTAAGAATCCGACATGGCCATATTATTTAAGAGATGTTGATTTAAGATAACGATTTTCTTTTAGAGCAACGCTTCTTTGGGTGTCCCACAGCCTGAAACCCCATCTGACAAAGTTCTTTAGGAACTGTAAAACTGGAAACTTGTCCTTTGCCTAAGGTCATGGGCTGTTGGAAGATAACAAGGTGCAGGCAGGAAGGAAAGCCGAGTACAAGGAACGCCTGGAAAAACTTCTTAGCTTCCGTTTAAGATAGCTTTGCACATCTTATTACATACTACAGCTTGAGGTTTAGAAGTTGTAACCCCCCCTTTGTGCAATTGAGGAAGCAGGTTCAGAAACAGTGATCCAAGTCACACAGCTAATCAATGGCAGAGATCAGACTAGACTCTGATTCCAACTCAAGGCCAGTATTTTTCCATGCTGTTTGACATCTCAGTGGCCTCTCGCGGCTGGAGTCCTGGGTTGCTTGCTGAACTTTGATTAGCATCTCTATATTAAGAGTCCTGTTTTGTGCCCTCACCCCCACATACCTCACTCAGTTTCTGGACGTGGTCCTAGCCCCAGGGCTCGCTCACATCGTGAATGAAGCAACTGCTCTAGGCCCCTAACATTAGGCAGTAATCTCCCACACCCATCTCTAAAGCCTTCTGCTGGTCACATTCCCTGCAAGCCCTTCGTCAGTATTTTGCCCCTTCACTTTCTTTCAAATGGCCCTTTAAAAACAGCATTCTTTATAATCATGTGCTAAAAAAAAAAAAAAGAAAAAAATTAAAGATGAAAACCATATTGGAGGTCCTCTCCTCTTTCTAATGCTAGGATTTCTACCACAAGGTCTGTAGAGGTCACGGTGGATTCCTAATGGTGAAGTATAGAACAGACGGACTCATTCCTCTCTAGGCAGTGTAGTCTCCATGGCCTGTCCAGACCACCTTGTTCTACTGGAGGCCAGTCTGGAATTCTCACTCCCTATCGTAGATACTAATACATAAAGTGTGTGATAGGCCACTGTGTGGAGTACCAAGAACTTGCTGGCCTAAAACACACTCATCAGGGTTGCTATCAAATCAGCCGTGGCAACAAGGCACCCACTGTGTTTCTACAAACTTGATCTGAAAAGCATCCATTTCTCTTATCATCATCTCCTGCAGCAATAGCTGCCCGAGGAAAAGGAAAGTGGCCTAACTGTCAGAAACTTTGCAAACCTGACAACACCTTTTTTGTCCGATGTGCCGAGATGCCAAGAAGCCTGACAGTGAAGCTAATGGGCTCATCGGGGAGGAGGCTGGGCAGAGAAGACAAAACCCTACAGAGAACTGAGGAGAAGACACTGGAGGACAAGGGGATACTCCGGGACATTTGTGTACAGGGAGGGGTGGCTGGGAGATGGAGGCTTTAATGAGAAGGCAGGAGGGACGCACCAGCACGGTGCTCAGCACAGAGTAGGTGTTCAATAAATGTCAAGGAGTCTGACTCGACATCCAGCATCCAGCTGGGTGCACAGCACACAGAGGAGGGAAGTGGCCTCCGATTGCCAGGGTTCTTCCTCCTCCACTCTTCTGCCATCTGTTCCATACTGGTCGGATCATGAGAAACACAACAAGTTCTCTCCCTGCTCTGAAGGGAAAAGCTGTTCTGTGCGCCAGGAACCCTCTGTTCCCAGATCTTGGCAGGGATGGCTCCCCCTTGTCCTTCAAGCCTTAGGCTAAATGCTACCTCCGCGCAGAGGCCTTTTCTAGTCCCTTTCCTCCCCTCCTGGGTTCCCTATCACACCACGCTATCACCCCCCACACCCACACCCACACAATTGGCAGAAGCTGTGAAGATTGGGTTTGTTCCCTTGCCCTTTTCTTGCCCCACTAGAGAGAAAGCTCAGAAAGGGAAATCAGCTGTGTTTCTCACGGCTGTGACTCTGTACCTGAGATGTACTTATGTCTGGTCAGCATGTGGTCACCCCATGGTCAGCTGGGATAGACCCACAGACAAAGGTATGCGTGATCAGGGCTTCACAGAGAGGACATCCCCGGAAGCTAGAGGGAGAGGTGGTGTAGGTCAGGACTGATCAGTGCTACTCCAAGCAGCTCTGAGACACTTGAAGAGAAATGCTTTGGGATGCCAGGACAAGGGGTGGGAGCTGCTAGTTCATCTACGAGAGACTGAGGGCTCAGTGCCGTCCACTGAGTGGAGCTCTCCAAGTACCCTCCTGATGAGATTTTTTTCCCTTTGTTCTTTTTTGGGGAGTAGGACCTACCCACTGGCCAGAATAGATTTTATCCAATGGCCAAACCTAGCTTCCAAACCAAACAAAATTCACAATGAAGGTTGTAAGTATGGCCCTGTATTGAGCATCTACTAAACACCAACCACCCCCACCAGCCTTCTTGTGCACCGCATTCTATTTAAGGCTCAGTCATCACACAAGACGCCATTTCTCACCCCATCTTCAGTGTCTGGTGATAGGAGGCGAACAGTGAACGGGACGTCTGACTCACTGGGCCAGGAAGCGATGACGAGAACATCAAACCCAGCTGCCTCCTACTCCAAAGCCAGCGCTCTTGGCCACAGTCTTCCTGGGCAGTACTATCTCCCAGGTGAATCAATTAATTGGGCTGGCTTGGTCCCTTGTGGACTGAGTCATCCTCGATCAGACTGCCTGAACCTGTTCCTCTCCCGGAAACCGATCCAAACTGAATCCCCAAACTGACAAGGCCAAGGACAAGACTCTAAAAAATTTTGATGACGTAACAGTGGAGACGCTACAACCTTTCCCTACCTAGAGAGTTGTTTTTGCCTCGGCCAGGACCCAGAAGAACCAGCGTTTAATTACCGGACATGTCTTATTTTGCTTAGCCCAAGAGTGGGATGGTTAAGAACTTGGAGAGGCAGACACAGCACTCCGAATGCCAGCTCTTGTACTTAGGAACCGTGTGACCCCGGCTTGAATGTGTTTCCTTACTGATTGCACTTCAACCCTCACCTGTAACTGTAAGGACAATCTCACAGTATCACTGTGGGGATTACATGGAGCAGCGTGGGAAATGCCAAGCACGGTGCTTGTCATCCAGCAAGCTGCAGCAGTTCTAAGCCTTTATCATGATTAATAATGTCACAGGAGGGGTCCAGCTGACCAGAGTTAGAATCAGCGCAGCTTCTCAGCCACCATTTTTGGGTGCAGAAAGTCCTCTGGATTCTTTGTCTTTAAACTCAGGATAACTTATTAAGTTTTAAGGATGACGGTCCTCCTTAACTCAAAGTCTGCTTTTGTTGAGAAATGAGCAAACACCAGGGGATGGTCCTAGCTAAAGATGGATGGCATCTGGACCGCCTGACTCCTGTCAGCAGGCTCTGGGTGTGGGCAACGGAGTTTGCTGTACCAGCTTGTCAACACAGTAAGCCTGCTGTTTGGCTCAGAGCGTTGGATGGACAATCAGCACGAGGACTCTGGGAAGAGACTCCAGAGACTCCCAGACCTAGTCTGCACATGCTGTGAGTCCATCTGTGGGACTCTTAGTGGGCGGTGGCAGTCATCGACTGCCCCATGGGAGGGAGGTTTATAGATGCTGGTACTCCCGGATGTGGTGGGCGACTCACTGTCTTTTCACAGGTAGAAGACCTCAGATCATTTGGCACCTTACTTTCTTGGTAAATGAAAGTGGGCTGTGTTAAGAAGCTGAGACCTCCATGGTTGTCACTTCCTGGTCTGCAGGCTGTTAGGTAGCTTCTCTCACGTAGCCTATGGCCAGTTACCACCACTGGCGACTGAGTGTCCCAGAAGGCAAAGACTTCCCAATCACCTTTGTCTGGAGCAATACCCTCCTCAGGGCCAAGTAGATTAGAGATTCGTGCCTGGTGTAGACCAACTGGCCAACAAATGCTGATGCTTGCCCCATCCCTGTAATTGTGATTTCCTGGAGCCCTGACTGTAGTTCCTCTGGTTTCTTTTATGGGCCTTAGTAAGTCCCCTGGGGTGTTACCTTATCTGTGCTTGCCAGGGTTTTCACCAATCTAACGCTTGTCAGTCAAGCCCAAGGGGCGTTCCCTGAACCACACAGCAACCACACAGTAAAATATATCAAGCCCGGAAGAGTACATCCCTCTGGGCTTATATTTTCTCCATTAGAAAAGTGAAGACATTGGACTGGCTTCTAACAATTCCATCTGTACAAATGACTTATTCCATCCAATCCTCCATCCACACCATACGCACTCCTAGCATCTCTTGATTTCTGTTAGGAATTGCACAGGAAGAGCATGGTGAGACTAAATCTCTGCAAAACATGAGAGGCTCCATGAAGAAATAAAAGATGGGGCTGGGGGACAGGAACACTAGCTTCTCTGAGCCTGCGCACAGGGTGCGCAGAGTGCAGGCTTTAAGGAGTGGCGGGTCACAAAAGTCGCTCCCTCCTCCAGTCTCCCCAGCATTACTCAGCGTCCTGAAATGCCTGCCTCCCTGCAGCGGGTGCCGGTCGTCCTCCGAGCACGCCACAAAGGTCTCCTTGTGGGCCGGCAGCCGGGGCCGCCGAGCGTCCGGGTGACTCACGTCCTTGCCATTTCCTTTATGCACCCCGCTCCAGCGCGTGGCTGCGGGCGGGGGCGCGGCTTTGGCGCAGGCGAGGTGGGTGCTCCGGGAAGCCGCGGTGTGCTTTCATGTGGGCAGGGGGCTCCCGGCACGCGAGGCCAGCCCACGCGCACAGCCTCCCGGGGGCCCGAGGCAGCTGGAGCATCGGCGGCAACGTGCTCACAGTCTGGCTTCTTCAGGACTCAAAGCGCCCGCCCTTGGGGAGGCATGTGTTCCCCAGCAGGCGCTGCTCCGCGGCTAGTCTCCCAGAGCGCGTCACTGAGAAAAGTGAAAATTAACCACCGCAGGGAAGGCTTGCGGTACAACCTCCTGGAGGATCTCTGGTCCCAGCTCCAAAGCACCATCAGCAGCTGCTAATCGGCTCTGTGCAGGGGACATCTCTGCAGGCCACATGCAGGGGAGGACCTCCTTGCACTTAGCAACTTGCCATGTGATGCCTGGGTACCATCCAGAGCAGAGGATCCTCAGCAATAATGATCATTGGCTTGACCGGGAGCCTGTCTTCCCTGGCAACATAGCCCATCTTTTTGGGAGATAGTATTCCCAAGCAAGTGTTAACAGTGGGCTCCCAGGTGCCCCTCTTTCCTGTGTCTGCTCTGGTTTGATCTCTGCCCATGCGTGGTTTCCTTTGCCACAGAGACATTCTGAGTAACTTGCCTTCCCACAGGGTTTTCACAAGCTGTTCCCAGCAGGGAAAACCCATCCCATCTCCCTTAAGGGCAACTGGCTGTCACGTGTCGCCTTCAACTGGGAGCAGCTCCCTAGGGTCTGGCTGAATGCTATTTTCGTGCCCTCCTCCAAGAAAGAATATTTACAATCTTGTGGCAGCCTTTTCCACCCAGGACTGTTCCACGACTGCGTTTATACAAGATTAAGGGGTAGGCTGAAATACCAAGTGAGGGAGGGAGGGACTTGCTGAATGAAAGACTCGGGAAAGGAAATTTCACGAACTCTCTGCTATCCCTGGGTGATATCAGGTAAACCTGAATTAGAAGCCGGAGCAACCAACTGTAACTCTCTTTCACTGTGCAATGTCTGGGCCTCCAGGTGCAGCTGCAGGTGCCCTTGGGAGCTGACTGTTCTCAGTGAGGAAGGACCCACCAAGACAAAAGGGAACATAGTTGGTATCAAGATCCAGAGCCAAAGCCAGCATGTGGAACTGTCTAGATTCTAGAAGAATATGGAAGCAAACCAATCATGGACATAGTGATGTTCTGTTTTTCTCTTGGGCTAGGTCAGCAGGCTGTCCCTGAGAACACACAGTGGGCACAGAGAGCAACACCCCTCTCACTCCTGTGCTCAATTGCCACCACTGTTTAAGGTTTACGGAGTCTTCCCAATTGTGACCACTGGGTATGAGTGGCCTGGGTGAAGGTCTTTTCTGACCATATTTTAAGATGGTCATCAAGCCAGGCGTGGTGGCACACACCTTTAGTACCAGCACTCTGGAGGCAGAGGCAGGCAGATCTCTAAAGTCAAGGCCAGCCTGGTCAAGAGTGAGTTCCAGGACAGCTAGGGCTACACAGAGAAACCCTGTCCTGAATGAATGAATGAATGAATAAGTAAGTAAATAAATAAATAAAATCATTAGGATAGTGACTCAACAAATGGCCAGTTATAGAGAAGCCTTATATCTCTTCCCCAAATTTTAGCCTCTTGCTTGAAGAGGAACTTTGGGATAAAGGTTACTAACTAGGCCCAGATTGGATTGTAATCCAAAGACACATGTCCACTCCTGGGTCGGTCTCTGATCAGGAAGTACTATATGAGATCAAGCTTCTTGGGTCCTACTCTTCCAACGAGATGGCTAGAAGTTGACCTTGGAGAGGAAGAAGGACTGGAAAATTCAACAATCAGAAGTCTAGTTGTAGAAAAGTTAATTTAGATGGGATATATAAAGTTTGTGAGTTGGTTGAAATATGGGGCTTAGAGATTTAAAGTCACATGAATCTATAAGACCAAATTGGTTGTGCTTATCAAGACAAGATTGGCACTGCAACAACCTTAGGCACTACCTACTGTAAGTTAGATAAAGTTTTGTTTTGGGTTCTTCTTAAAGAGCCATCATAGGTCACTTTAGATGGCACAATGGCTGCTCTTCCAGAGGTCCCACGTTTGATTCTCAGCACCCACATGGTGGCTCACAACTGTCTGTGACTTCGTCCCAGGCGTACTGGACACCTTCTGGCCTCTAAGGACACCAGGTGTGCATCCGGTACACAGAGAGACATGCAGCAAACACCTGTACACATAAAAATAACAACATTTAAAAAAATTAAACGAAGTGGCCTCTCTGGCGAATTTTAGTGTCAATACCCCTTCATTTAAATGGCAGGGACTTAGACACTGTTCTCTTTCCGACAACTTCCTTCCAGAAGTGTCTTCTGAAACAGCAGCTTGTGAAGGCAGGGAACAGGAGAGGGACATTGCCCATGTGCCAACCCCTGGATGTGCCCACAAGTCTATGACATCTGCTCTCTGAAGCAGGAATTGCAATCCTTTTCAGATGACAGAACATGCTCTATGAAGAAGCAGGAGATTTTTTCCAGATCCAGCAGCTGAAAGGGAGAGGCAGGGCTACGGCCTGACGGATCACAGTCCGCTGCCTCATACTCCAATGGCTTCTCCTTGTTTCCCTCGCAGCCTAGCCAGGCAAACCTTCAGCGGACTACCACTCACACACAAACGACTCCCTTGTGATGGCGTTCGGTTTAGTTGATGGTTGACATTGGAGGTGGATGTGTGGAGGGGGAAGATTATAGTTGTCCCTGCAAATCTGTGGGTTCAGCATTCATGAATCCAAACTGCAGACTGACATATTTGAAATGCATATTTGCATAGAGAACATGCAGATATTTTTTTCTTATTCCCTAAATAATACTGCACAGCAGCCATGTCTACTCCATCCACACTGCGTTAGGTATTAGAGAGATGGCTTCGAGTGTAGGAGAGATGGACATATGCTACATACAAGTACTGGAGCATTTTCTGCGAGAAACTGGAACACACCTAGATTCTGGTATCAGTGGGGTTCTTGGAGCCAGTCTTCCACAGGTACCAACAGATAATTCTACAAATTTGGTAAATCTCTAAACCATATGTTCTAGAAGTCTACAGAGACATTTAGCAAAATGGTTACTTGTAATAAACCTTGATTAAACCCTCTGATACAAAGTTCCTTGTCCATATTACAGATCCCTTCTGAGACCACACAAAGCTCTGAATTCTGGAGACAGCAGATGCTATTGCTCTTGTGAATAACATCACCACTTTGTATATGAGTGGAACAGAGGAAGGAGTGTGTGCAGATGCAGACAGGAGGAGGGGCAGTATTAGAGTGTCTCTGAGACCGTGCAAGGCTCCAATGTAGCCTTAGGTGCAGGGAGTATGAGGGAGAGGAGGCCTGGACCTGAGAAATGCTAGGATGGACCAAGCTGGAGAGGCAGACACCCACAGCCAGGCAGAAGAGCAGCTAAAGACATACGGATTGTGAGCTCAGCCTGTGTTGACTCAGAAAGGTCAGAAGCATAAGTTCCCAATTTTGAGGTGTCAATCAAGTTCTCAGGTTTGGAGTAGTGGCACTGAGGAGGCAGAGACCGGCAGCTCTTTGTGAGTTCAAGGCTAGACTGGATTACATAGAGACTTCCAAGTCAGCCAGGGCTGCATAGTGAGACCCTGTCTCCAAACAACAACAACAGCAAGAACGACAAACCTTCTTCAAATAAAACTTATCAGGAAACCTGCCTGTGTGTTTTGACAGGCGCCACAGGTGATTTCACTTAGGCAGGACTCGGGACATAACTGGTGCCAGGGTTTTCCTCTCTGGACCTCGGTGCTCTGCTTTATATATTGAGGGGATTCCGAGGACAATTTCTACCATTGAAAGACTCGTAGGAGGCCATACCTGCCCAGCTCCTGGAAAAGGACTCTAATTGACAGGCCCTTGCAGCTCCATCTGGCCTGTCCAGCTGGGTGAGGACAGAGCAATGTCGTGTGTGTTCATGTGGGTGTCCAAATGGGACAGAGTTCTTCTCTCTGGAGGCCATGGCTTGGGTCCAGGACAAAAACCACTTCCAGTCTCAGGTCCCAGGATCACACAGGATGATTTATTCAAGGGCTCAAAAGAAAAAGAAATGTGTGTATTTTGCCGACAATTATTTGTGTACTTTCCCCTTGACAAATAGTCCCCATGCTTGGCCTGGGAGACAAGCCAGGTTCTCAGAACTGTCTTCTAAGGGTCTCTAGACTGTTTCCCTAGCAGGGAGGCCACATGAAAGCCTTCCAGGCGGCATCATGCTGCTCCCATGACAGTTCTTCACAGGGCAGAGGGGGAGAGTCAGGGAGTCCTGTCTGGAAAAACGAGACAGGCTGGGCCTGAAGCATTGATTTCTGGTTCAAGTTTCCCAACAAAATTTGAAGGAGGAACTTTCCATTTATCCCTGGCAGTCTATGGAGTCCCAGATGAGGGCAGGGAAAACCTGCTCCAGAAGGACATCTGACCAGATCTGCACTTCAAACGAGTATTCACCTTGGTCAGAAAAGGACTCCATCCACCGGTCTTCGGCTCCGCATTAGCCGTTTTGCGGCTCTGTGAAGAGCTGACCAGACTTTCAGCATGAGAACCTACGACTGTGTCATATAAGCCATCACCTCTGGCTATGAACTTAAATGGGTGCCACGGGTCGTTAAAGCTGAACTAAACAGCTGGCGCTGTTTTATGTCAGATTCTGGGAATAAAAGAGTAAGTAAGACACAAGTCTTCTCTTCAGAGTTTAGGGTCTGTGGGGATGAGAGTTGGGCAAATATTCGCCAGGGTAGACTCAGAGGAAAGTGACAAGAAAATAACAGAGCAATGGGGGCCTCCTACGACAGATTCTGGCTGGAGACATGAGGCAGTGCTTTCCAGAGAAACTGGGATTCGCCCTAAGTCTTGAAGGGTGAATAGGATTGTAGAGAGAATGGATAGGGTTAAGGGAAAACACGTAGGAAGTTCTGGTGATTAATGTTACCTGCTACCGGTAGCTACAGCTAGCAGCCTGCAGGTGCTGGTAGGTAGATCAACAAAGGAATGAGGAGGCCAGGCGTGATGTACACACCTTTAATAGGCAGAGGCAGGCAGATCTCTGTGGGTAGCTGCTCCCATGGGCTCCAAGTCAGAGAGCCTCCATCCCAAACCTGGACTTTTGCTTTGCTACCTAAGAGCTATAGGGAAATTTTTTGGATTTTCTGGACTTCAGCACCCTAGAAATGGATGGACAAATCACTGTGTAATTTGTCTCTAGAAATGGATGGACAAATTACACAGTAAAACTCTTTCCCATCCCTGTTTCTGTGGGTTTAGCTTTTGTTATCAGTTATCCCTGGGGTACCTGGTGCATCATTTCACTCCCAGTGATGGGGTTCACACTGCAGGTCTTAACTATCTGGCAAGACACATGGCAAATCCTGTCAAACAACAAATACTTTGAGGGGAGATCTCCTTTGAAAATCAGGAAGTCACCAGGTAGTGTTTTTTGTTTTTTTATTTTTTTTTTTGGGTGGGGAAGAAAATAGAAAATTCAAAAGGTGAGTGTAGACAGAAGTTTCTGTCCTGCCTGGTCCCACAGCCATTCAGCTCCAAAGAAACACACAGTGGCTTATATTAATTATAAACTGTTAGGCCTACTAGCTCAGGCTTACTATTAACTAGCTCTTACAACTTAAATCAACCCATAATTCTTATCTATGTTTAGCTACATGGTTTGGTACCTTTTCTCAGCAAGGCATTCTCATCTTGCTTCCTCTGCTCCTGGCTGACTACTGTGTCTCTGTCTTTCCTTTTCCCAGAATTCTCCTAGTCTGGTTGCCCTGCCTATACTTCCTGCCTGGCTACAGGCCAATTAGTGTTTTATTAAACCAATATGAGTGACAAATCTTTGCAGTGTACAAGAGCATTATCCCACAACAGGCAAGCAAGCCCATGCCAGTCATCATTGGAGAATTTGAAGTTTAGCAAAAGAACTTTGCAAAGTAGTCTTGGCACTGTCCCTATGGAAGTATAGGTACTGTGATGTGTGGTGTGTAGTGTTGTCAAATGTAGCATAACAAAAGTATAGTTCATGAATTACAGCAAAACAACCCTCTATTGAGTGTTGTATTGGCACAGGCCAAGCAGCAGCACACAGCCAGGACTCCTTCCTACCACCAGGAGTAGTTCTCATCTTGACTTTTACACTCCTTCTCCTTGCTTAGATGCGGCCACACCTAAGTATGCACTCCTGGTCCCTCTGGTTGTCTCTGACCTCTGTACAGTGGAATCTTGAGCATGAGTTCTCCAAGTTGGCTCCCCTCTCTTCACATGGGGAACAACACCACCCTACTTGTGTGAAACTGCACTATTAGAACACATCAGAGTTTACTTCACTTGACTCTCAATGGCCATTTGTGCCATTTTCCACTTGAGAACTATTTGAACAGTGCTGATGGAAACATTCATGTCTGTGTCATGCGCTCTTTATCCATACTGTGCCCTTTCCACCCATGCTGTGCACTTTTCATCTGTGTTATGCACACTGCATCTGTGTTGTGCACTCTGCATTCATGCTGTGCATTGTGTATCCATGTTTGTGCTCTGCATCTGCATTGTGTACTCTGCAGCTGTAATGTGCACTGTGTATCTGTGTTGTGCACTGTGTATCTGTGTCGTGCACTGTGTATCTGTGTTATTCACTGTCCTCCCATGTTTTGCACTCTGCATCTGTGTTGTGCACTCTGCATCTGTGTTGTGCACTCTGCACCTGTGTTGTGCACTGTGTATCTGTGTTGTGCACTGTGTATCTGTGTTGTGCACTGTGTATCTGTGTTGTGCACTGTGTATCTGTGTTGTGCACTGTGAATCTGTGTTGTGCACTCTGCATCTGTGTTATTCACTGTCCTCCCATGCTGTGCACTTTGCATCCGTATTGTGAACTCTTCCAGTAGGATTCTCCCACAAGTTGAGGTTTTGGGTCATAAAAAGTTGGAGCATCTTCATCTTCAGAATACATACTGAGGCAACATTTCATAGTTACACAGCCTGCACTGCTAAGAAACACTCCTGACTCCATGAATACTCAACCTAATCCATTCTCAGTGATCTTTTTCATGTTTTATCACCCAAGCAGGCTGTGGGGCATGCCAAACACACAATGAGAGGCTTATTGGTACTAGTCAATTTATACTTGTGTATGAACACAATGAGCATCTTCTCAGGAGAGGACCCTCAATGACGCCTTAACACAGAGAAGACCATTGGAAACTACAGCATGGATTTAGAGTCCAGCTATCAGTGGATGCATTACTGAGGCTGGGGAAAGTAGAAGGAGGTAAAATGGGACTTCAATAAAATTTGTAAGATGGGAAGTGAAGACAGGAGTAGGGAGAACCAAGGATCCATCCAGTCACAGTAGAGCTGCCTAAGAATATAGCTCCCACTGTTGATGGAAGTCTGTTGTTGATCTTTTGATGCACACAAATACTCTCATGTTGTTTTGTGCATTTATAACTGCCTTTGCTCTCAACACTTAACTCAAATTTATTAATTTTA
This sequence comes from Chionomys nivalis, assembly GCF_950005125.1. Lineage (NCBI taxonomy): Eukaryota > Metazoa > Chordata > Mammalia > Rodentia > Cricetidae > Chionomys > Chionomys nivalis. Next base: position 64,750,783 of record NC_080088.1, read on the forward strand.
GTTGCTATTTGTTTGCATTCAACAGCAACGATTACGTGTCCATTTATATTGATAAGTGTTTGCAAAAATGCTAAAACAAAATAACAAAAAACTTTAAATATTTTTCTTCTAGGAGGTACTGAGATTGAACCCAGGTCCCACAGTATATTTTAAGATATGAAATAAAAGGAGAACACAGGCTGGGCGGTGGTGGCTCACACCTTTAATCCCAGCACTCGGGAGGCAGAGGCAGGTGGATCTCTGTGAGTTTGAGGCCAACCTGGTCTACAAGAGCTAGTTCCAGGACAGGCTCCAAAGCCACAGAGAAACCCTGTCTTGAAAAACAAAAAACAATAACAACAAGAAAAACAAAACAAACAAACAAACAAAAAAAGAGAACACAGTGTCGCCTATAATTGAAGCATTAGAGAGATTAAGGCAGGAGTGTCTGGAGTTTGAAGCTAGCCTTAACCACATAGCGAGTTTGAGGCCAGCCTGGGTTCCATGCGGCCTCATTGCAACAAAATAAACCGAAAGAATATGAAACAAAATTAAGCTGAGTGAGAAGAATGAGGCATTTTTTTATGTTAAGTATAAGAATGTCTGCTATGTTATTCTCTAGATATCAACACATATTTGAAATATTTTGTAAGTTAAACATGTTTTGAAGTTCAATATTAACTCACAATGGTTACCGAGCAATAGAAAGATCCAGAAGCTTCATTGGCTATGTTAGTCCAGAAGCAGTGGAAAAAACGGGACTGGGGTGGTTCTCCCTAAGGGAGGCCCTGGGTGCAGCTTGGCCAAGGCCTCCAACCTTCAAACGCTGTGGTTCAGGTCTGGAGTCAGATGAATGTGTGTGGGACCCAGTTCTGCTTCCCACAGACTGGGTGTGAGGCACCGGGCAAACTGCTTCCATTGTCAGCTTCTGCCTCTGTAAAATTGGGAAATTTACTCTATTAGGCAGAGCTGTTATGGAAATTAAATATAGTCACGCATATAAAAAGTAATTTTTCCAGTCTGGGTTTGAAGGGGGAAGCAGATCCATTCCGACTGACGCTGAATCGGGGCCTTGTTTTAGGACTGGCACGGTTATACCAGTCATAGTTATGCTTGAGAAAGAGAAGGTGTGTGCTATGGTTTGACCCAGTCCTTCATATGCCAATGCTATTTGATGGTGAGAGTTTGGGGAGACAAATAGAATTAGATGCTATCAGGGGGATGGGTCTTAGTGGTGACATTAATGCCTTTACGGAGACATAGAAATCCAAGGTAGCAAGCGTGCTCTGTCTCACCAGGTAATGCTCTCCACCAGATTCCAGTGCAGCACAAAGGCCTGCCTGCATGCTGAGCTGACTCCTGCACCATGCATGATCCTAGAGTCTCCGGTCTCTAGAACCATAAACCAAATAAACGTTTATCCTCCATGAATTATCCAGTTCCCAACACTGCTATTTTGTTATAGTCATAGAAAGGCACAGGCAAAAGATCAGAGAAAAGTTACCCACCAGGCACCATGTAGAGATAGATGGAGGTGTCTAGGTAAGGCTTTGAGTTTGCTGGTAACGACATTTCTAAGATCAGCAGGGAAAGCAGTGGGAATAACACATGCAGGAGAACACTGAGCAGAATGGAACTCAGAAACAAGCTCACGACAGTCACTCGGGTCGCACGATCTGGAATTGAGCTGCTATTAGGCCTAGTAGCAAAGCAGAAGTGTTTCTTAGAGGGCATAGTTTGGCACCTAGGTCCTAAAGGTCTATGTTGTGACTTACCTATAAGGACGGGCAAACAGCGCTGCACAGCTTTCTTACCTTCCCGACACAAATGTGCATGCAGAATCCCCTAAAGATGGAAAAACAACTTGCCCGGCATGTTGGATCTTTTTGCAGAGTCTTCTCATCTCTCGGTCTGCATTCAACAGCCCTTTGCTTAGTCAATAAATGCGTAGGGAAAGCACGCCCAAAGCAGCCACTTTCAGAGCTTTACCCGGGCATCCCACCATCTGCAAGGTGGTCAGAGAAGCCAGATGCTACAACTTTTCCACATTGGGGAAACATCGTCACATTCCCAGACCCGAGGCCCTTAGAAGCTGTACCAAAATAGCTAGGCCCTAAATTCTATGGGACTCATTTCCCTTGATCTTCTTGCATTTTCTCAACAAGAAGTCTAGAATAGTAACTGTTTGTGCTCACCAAGGACTGGTTTTCATTATATCCACAGCACAGCAAACTGTGTGATACGATCCACAACACATAGAACACGGAGGCTGTTAGGGTCCCTAAAATTAGGTTATGATCATAGGCTGGAGAAACTGATTCTGGTAGGCTTTATTATAGGATACTGAGGGGCAGGGAGATAAACCAAATTTGCCAGATCACTGACTGCCAGAAGCTGTATTAGTTTCCTTAGCAACAAAACCACGTCTGCGAAAACTGCACTGGGGTTTCACCCAGTTAAGTTGACTATAATCCACTGTTATTCCCTGTGGTCCACGAATGTCGGCAAAGACCAAATAAGCAGGTTGAATGGGAATGTGACCAGAGTCACCATCCTTGCATCTTTTCAAAGTCCAAGTTGAAGGCTCCAACCTCTGTGACGTCTTTAGAAGTTTCTTTACTCATTTATAGGTGGAGGGGTGACTTGTCTCAGCATCATGACTTGTAACTCTGTGCAGAAAGAGTCCAGCGTGGGATTCTGCTAGAAACTACTGTGTCTGTTTTTAAAGCCATTAGCACTGGGACTGAAGAAATTGCTGCCTGGATTAGGGCTGTACCATTGTGAGATGGTCTCTCTTTCCTCTAACTACATGGAGCCTCTGGTTACTACAAACTCCTGTCCCGACAGTAAGCCACACTCTCCTTAAACTGGTGTCAGCTCAGAACCAATTTCCAATCAATCTTGAAAGATTTAGTAATTTCCTTAGTTCTCCCGTCGAGACATACTGGTCATGTACTCAGTTTTTTTTGAGAAAAAACTGGGAGTCAGGGAAAGTCATTGTAGAAGTATTGGCTGCGCAGTAGGTTCTTTCCTGGAGGTATCCGCTCTCCTTGTGGTCACATGGTCATGAGGCTGAGAAAGGACCCAAGACTAGGAAGCAGTTCAGGCCTGTGATTCCAACTGTGATCAAGTCCCTTCTGTTTGGAATCTAGGGCTTCTCAGCTTCTGCAAATCAAGACTTGGGCTGCCATACATTGTTTGTCAACGAGCCCTCCCTGGGAAAGCCTGCCTCTGCTTGCCACTAGTGACCACAGATTGTCCATTTGGTGTCTGTCACCTCTCTGTCTCACCCATGGATTTTCAGAGCCCGCTACAGTCACATTAGTTACCATGCGTTGTATGTGACATAAACAAATGACTGTTTGCCTTAGGACACCAAGGACAGAGCAAAGAAGGATTCTAGCCCAGCCTAGCTTGGTGAACCAGTGAGTTGTTTTTGCTTTTCTTTCCCCAGAGGAACAGAACTAAGGGCTAAATATATACATATATGCTTACATCATACACATATAGAGAAGAAAGACACACACAGAGAGAAAGAGAGGGGGAGAGAGAGAGAGACTTGAGATATTTAAAGTGTTTGAGATTTTTAAGACTATGGGACTTTTAAAAATTACAATATCGTGCTGGATAGTTTCATATCGACTTGACACAAGCAGAAACAGTCCCAGAGGAGGGAACTTACGTCAGTCAAGAACATGCCTCCATGCCGGGCGGCGGTGGCGCACGCCTTTAATCCCAGCACTCGGGAGGCAGAGGCAGGCGGATCTCTGTGAGTTCGAGACCAGCCTGGTCTATAGAGCTAGTTCCAGGACAGGCTCCAAAGCTACAGAGAAACTCTGTCTCGAAAAACCAAAAAAAAAAAAAAAAGAAAAAGAAAATGCCTCCATAAGATCAGGCTGAATGCAAACCTGTAGGGTGTTTTTTAAATTAGTGAAGATGTGGGAGGACTCAGCCCGCTGTGGGTAGTGCCACCCCTGGTCTGGTGGCCCTAGGTTCTAAAAGAAAGCAGACTGAGCAAGCCATCAGGAGCAAGTCAGGAAACAGCACCCTCCATGGCCGCTGCATCAGCTCCTCCTCCCAGATTCCTACCCTGCTTGAGTTCCTGTCCTGATTTCCTTCAGTGATGAACAGTAATGTGGAAGAGTAAGCCAAATAAACCCTTTCCTCCCCAACTTGCATTTTGGTCCTGGTGTTTTGTCTCAGCAACAGAACCCCTAAGACAGACAGTAACATTAATATTATTATCAATATTAAGAGCATCTTGTGAACAAAGCGGAGAGGATGAAGTTTGCAGTGATGTGTTGTGTGTCAAGTGGACAGTTGTTGTACTGGTTTGAGTAAGAATGGCCCCCATAGATAGGCTCATGTGTTTGAATGCTTAGTCATCAGCGAGCGGCACTATTTGAGAAGGATTAAGGGGTGTGGCCTGCTGATGGAAGTATGTCCCTGAGGGAGGACTTGGAGGTTTGAAAGGCACGTGCAAGGCCCAGTCTCTCCCCTTGTGAATCAGGATGTAGCTATTAGCTGCTTGTCCAGCACCACAAGTGCCTGCTACCATGTTCCCTGTCATGCCCCTGAAACTGTAAGCAAGCCCTAGTTAAATGCTTTCCTTTTGAAGAGTTGCCTTGGCCATGATGACAGTTGCTCTGATTATTTTTTGCCAACTCGACACAAATCTAGAAATATCTGGGAAGAAGGAATCTTAATTTAAAAGAATTCCCTGAGAAGATTGGCCTATACTAGGCCCTCTGAATGTGGGTGCTGTTGTGCAGCTTGGGCAGTGAGACCAGGTTTTATCCCTACTGCTTGAACTGAATTTTTGGAGTCCGTTCTTTTTGGAGTGATACCTTGCTCAGCCTAGATATAAGAGGGAAGCCTTGGTTCTGCTCCAATGTGATGTGCCAGACTTTGTTGACTTCCCAAGGGAAGCCTTACCCTCTCGGAGGAGTGGATGGGGTGGGCTGGGGTGGGATGGGAGGTGAGGGGAAGTAGTAGGAACTGGGATTGGTATGCAAAATGAGAAAAGACTGTTTTAAAAGATAATACATGTAAAAATTAGCCTTAGCCTGAAGACAAATCTATGGTGTTTGTTTGTTTGTATGTTTGTTTGTTTAATAAATGATTGATGTAGTAAGGCACAGCTCGCTGTGGGTAGTGCAACTCCTGGGCAGGTGGTCCTGGGTTATATTTAAGAAAGCAGGCTGAGCAAGCCAAGAGGAGTAAGCCTGTATGCAACATTCCCCACGACTTCTGTTCAGTTCCTGCTTTCCCCCTCAGTGGACTGGGACCCTAGATATGTATGCCAAACAAACCCTTTCCTCCTCAAGCTGCTTCTGGTCAAGGTGTTTTGGCACACCAATAGAAATCAGCCTAAGACAGTGGCCGAGGTGTACCTTTCAGGAGCAAGCAGGTGCGTGTGCAAGGGCCGCGCGTGTGCGAGGGCTGTGCGTGGGATGGTGCGTGTGCAAGGACTGTGCGTGGATGGTGTGTGTGCAGTGACTGTGTGTGTGATGGTGCTTGGCATGGGCTGTGCATGTGATGGTGTGTGTGCAAGGGCCACACGTGTGCAAGGGCTGTGCATGGGATGGTGCATGTGCAAGGCCTGTGCGTGGGATGATGCGTGAGCAAGGACTGTGAGTGTGATGGTGTGTGTGCATGGGCTGTGCATGGGATGGTGCGTGTGCAAGGACTGTGCGTGTGATGGTGTGTGTGCATGGGCTGTGCATGGGATGGTGCGTGTGCAAGGACTGTGCGTGTGATGGTGTGTGTGCATGGGCTGTGCATGGGATGGTGCGTGTGCAAGGACTGTGCATGTGATGGTGTGTGTGCATGGGCCGTGCATGGGATGGTGCGTGTGCAAGGACTGTGCGTGTGATGGTGTGTGTGCATGGGCTGTGCATGGGATGGTGCGTGTGCAAGGACTGTGCGTGTGATGGTGTGTGTGCATGGCCTGTGGTGACACCTGGGACTAGGCAATAACCTTCAGCTAAGATGGTTGTACTGTTCCCCAGATCCCACAGCAGCTTTTCCTCAAACCAGCCACGGAGGGGACTCTGCAAGGGAGAGGAGAGCTGGGGAATTGCTGAACTGACCTAGGCTGACCTCATCCAGAGAAGCCAGGCTCTGGGAGCGCTTATGTGGGGAACCTGAAACTGAACACAAGGATTGGAGCCTCGAGGCTAATGTGGAGAGAGGGCTAAAGAGGGGCCATGTCAAAGCTGGAATATAAATTAGATCACACGGGTACAATGTGATAGATCTTCCTCATAAAATCAGGATCAGGACAGTCAGAAGGGAGGGCAGACTTTGTTAACTTTCTGGTATTCGACAGTGATCACCACCCACCATTTTATCATAAAGAACTTTCAAGTTCACAAAGTGCTTTCATTTGCATTCTCTCCCTTTGTATGGATGGACCTTCTGCTTTGTTCATTAATCCATGAAACGCTTCTTAAGTATCTGTTTATACAGATACTATAATATGTTGCACCCCAGTGCATCCCATGTCTGTAACGATGCTGTCATTGCTAACTTCCCAGATAACGGAATTCTGACAAAGGTACTGGGATACAAAACTCCATAGAGACATGACATGACATTATCTTTGTTTTCAATATCAGGAAATAGTAAAATTTTTGGTAGAGAGATACAAAACCAACAGTTTAATCTGTGCAGCCTGTATAGACTACACAATAGCCATAGACAATGTAAAAATGAATGTAAGTGCCTGTAGCGCGCGCCATGGCGCCGTCATGTCATGGGTGTGTTGGCACGGAGTCTGGGCGCCATTTGCTGTTCCATGTTAAACAACTTGTGCGCATGCGCACATGCTCCCCCTTGCGCAGGGAGTCTTTGGATCTGGCCATTCAATCTGGCCAATCATAATTTAGCACGATCACTCCATTCTGGCCTGAGCCATTGGGTTGATGACATGTCAGGGCTTTGTCTGGCACCGTACATATTCTTCTGCTTCCACAGGGGCGGGGTCTTTTTGCCTCTCTCAATTCTCAAGTGTAAGCGCTCCAATAAAGTGTGTTCTGAGAGGAATCCTGCTGTGGTCGTCTCTTCTGCTGGTGGAAGCGGCGTGCCGCAAATGCCTATGTGTCAATAAAACTTTATTTACAAAAATAGTCACAACTATATGCCAGTAAAACTTTATCCACACAAACAGGTCATGAGCCACAGTTTTGCCAGTTCCTGCATTGCAGAATCATAGGCCAGAGGGGCAGCTGCTAGCGTAAACGTCTCATGATGGGGCACCACGGTCAAGAAGCATATACAAAGGGCTCCAGAAGTAGCTGTCTGGAGAACTTGGCAGTACCTCTCTGGCAGCAGTTCTGGGGCTTATATTTCCAGGTTGTTGGCCTCTGAGAACCAGGAAATAGCGTTCAGACTGACCCTGGAGGGACCTGGAGCCTGCTTCTTATCAGAACTCCTGTCTCCTTCCCGAGCTGAGCCTGTAAGGGAGCTGGAGCCCACCCTCTGCCTCTTCCTGTGCTAGCCAGTCCCTACCACCTCCTGAAACCCAGTGATCCTCAGCCTTGGCAGTGTAGAAGCTGAGCCCTCGGCAAGATGGTTCTAAATGATAATTCCTTTCATGCCAGAGTCAGTGTTTTCTGACACAGAGCGTATCCTAGAGCCCTCATGGTCTTGGTCCACACCTGTGCAATCATGTTTATGGCTAGATTGGAGGTTAGACCTTACAAAAAGGTCTGATTCAGAGCAAGCAAGAAATCTATCAAACAACAGAAATGACCTCAGAGTGGAAGGGGCTGCCTGGGGAGATGATTTCAGCAAGTGAGAGCTTTGAGAAGAGACTAGGCAACCACCCGAACGGTAAGCTCTAGTGTGGAAAGTCGCTTCTCCTCTTTGCTAGCTCCGTCATCTCGGAGTCTTTCTTTAACCCTCTTACTTGGTCTCTTGATTTGGAAACGGAGATTACAGATCTCATAGGATTGCCCTGATGATTAAAGGAGAACATTCCCCGAGTTCGCAACGAGTGCTGACCTGGTGTGCGGCTGATTCAGCCCTTTAGAGAGGCCGCGACATCAGATGGGGTCTGGCGACCATGTTGGGAGAGTCATTTCTGAGGTCTGAGGCTTACAATTCTCTGATGCATGAATCTAACAAGAACCCTTTCTTCATTTCCATGAAATTATTTCATAGTCTCCCAGAAACAAAGGAATGCAATGTCTTTTTGTGAGACCCCTCACATTGGACACACATGATGGAATATTTATTAACACAGAGGAATTTTATTTGGAGGGCAAGACGAGCATAGGACTTAGAAATGCTTTAATGGCTTCCCTGCATAGAAATCATTTTGGATCCCAACACAAAATATTTCACCGAACTGAATACAATCCTGTTTTATAATTGCCTCTATTAACAAAGTTTTCGTTAAGGTTTACGGAGAAAATCTTTAATACTTTCGCTTGTTCCCTATTTAAAAAAAAATATTGCTCAATGAGTTGCTGTTAGGAATGGAGCACTCATTTCTTTAAATCCTACGTAAAATAAAAGCAACTGGCTTTGTGGGCAAAAGAAGATTCAATTCTCTTTCTTAGTGCAGGTAGGAAGAATCCTAAGAAAAATGGATCCGAACTAAAATTAAAGTTAAAAAATAAGTAATCAAAGTAAAAAAAAAAATGTCACTTTCTACTGATAAACCAGCAAGCTGCCGTACAACAATTAAGCCCTCTCATCCTGGCTAGCCAGTACAGAGAGGGGGCTCCTTGTTGTTGTTGAGGGGAAGAGGGAGTTATCTGAACCCAGACACAGAAAAGGAAGGACTGGGAGAGCTCCTTCATGAGAGCTAGGGCTTTTTGACCTACGACTGCTCACGGTGTGATGTAGTTCTCTCAGGAGAAACCCCCACCCCAGACTTTTTCTTGGCCCTTGGGATTTGTTGTGTTCTGACCTTTTCTGTTGTCACTTGCCTTGGCATTTCCGGCTTTCTTTCTCTTTGAACCGCTCAGATCTCTCCATTGTGCACAATGTCCATGTGTGAAAGCCCCTGTCACCCTGCCTCACACCGGGCGGCCCTGTGCTCTCCCTCCATGAATGCAGGTCACCTGGCAGAAGTGTGGTGGCTCAGCAGGGGGGGAAAGAAGCCTTGCCACCCTGGTTCTGGCCCCTGGAGAGCATTGTGGAAGGACTTTTCAGCTGAGAGAGTCTATGAAAGGCCACCAGGGGCTTCTCAGGACAGTGACCTTTGGGGCCTTTTCCATTTCTGATTTCCAGATGCTTACCTACCAGAGTGGGGCCCACAAACAAGGGCAGAAGAGGAGCGGATAGAATAGAGAATTCTTCAGAGAGGGCAGTGAAAGCCTCTGTAAGTCTTTCAGAAAACATAAATGAGGAAGAGATGTTAGTCCTAGTACCTGGGTCTCCTAGGCACGGCACTGGCTGGGGTTTCTCGAAGGAACAGGAATCTGCTGTTAATACACAAAAGGAATCCCGATGTAGCAGATAACCCAGATGGAAAGCCTGGAGGCCTGCTTTGGAATTCCCACTCTTCCCTGTGTCGCCCCAGGCCAGAGAACTTCTCTTTTCTCTTAGGTCAAAGAGTGATAAGATCCAGTTTGTACCTATTAGCTTTAGGGCTACCTGAGAGGATCAGATCGGATAGGGGAAAGTGCCTGTGTTTCTGAAGTTCCCCAGGCTGGGGTCTACTGTCCAACCCTCTAGTTTAGTAGAGCAGATGACCAAGTCTGGAGAACTTGAGAAACACGAGATTGCATGGCTGTGCCCTAAGGCCAGTGGTAAGGTGACATTATGTATACCAGGGAGGCTTAGACTGATCCTAGGTAACACTAGGGAAAAAACTTCAGGGGTAAAAGTTTGGTACCCAGGACATAGCCCCAGTGTTCCAGTGGAGTTTCATCTCATATCTGATTTTATTTTGTGATAATAAAAACTATCTACAGTCACTATGTGAAACTTGGCAAATATAAATGTCGCAAAGAAGGAGAGGTCAAAGGTCAAAGTTTTCACGGTTTCACCGTGTGGGTAGATCCACTGTTGAAATCATTCCATCTAGTTAGTTGCCTAGCCTTCCGCTGTGCATATGCACATTTGAACATATTGCGAAGGTGCCCCTTTCCTCATTGAAGTTTGTTGCTCATGCTAGCCCTGAAATGTGTAAAGTAGTATTTACAGTTGCATAACTGTCCATCATACGGTTATATAACAGGTCTCTGTTTTGGTCTGCAGTGCTCTCCCTAAAGACTCATAGGTTAACAGCTCAGTTCATGGTTTGTGCTGCTCTTGAGGAATGGAAATGGGTGGTGGTGGTGGTGGTGCACACCTTTAGTCCCAGCACTCAGGAGGCAGAGGCAGGCGGATTTCTGAGTTTGAGGACAGCCTGGTCTACAGAGCGAGTTCTAGGACAACCAGGGTTACACAGAGAAACCCTGTTTTGAAATACAAAAAAAAAAAGAAAGAAAGAAAGAAAGAAAGAAAGAAAGAAAGAAAGAAAGAAAGAAAGAAAGAAAGAGTGAGGAGAGGAACCTCTAAGAGCTTGACCCTGTGGAAGGGAGTTATGTTACTCAAAGTGCACCCCTCCCCCTTTTGTTTAGATTAAAAATAATTGTGTGAGCATGTGTGTTGTGTGCATTTATATGCAGATTCCCAAGGAGGCCAGATGACACTGGATTCCCTAGAACTGGAGTTACAGGTGATTGTGAGCTGCCCATCATGGGTGTTGGGAATTGAATCCAGGTCCTCTACAAGAGTCCCTTGAATGTATACCCTTGAAGGGAGATGGAACGCTGCCCCTTTCCTGTCTGTCTTTTGCCACGATCCACTATGCAACCCTTCTGTGGTGTGCTGCCTCAGCACAGACCCAGGGGAAGCTGTCAACCACCATGGATTGAAAGATTTTGGTTCTCTGGACCAGCACAAACAACAACCTTTTCTTTTCCTAATGGCCTCATCAGACATCTGGGCAACTCTTAGTTTCCAGTGTAAGTGCCAGCTCTACCACCAGCTAGGGGGTCAGGCTTGGTAAGCCGTTCTCTTTATAGGAGTCTAGGTGAAAACATCGGAGTCATGGGTCAGCTGTGAGGAAGGGCGTACAGGCGTTTCAGTCGTATTTGAAGGGATAAAGACCGCCTGAAGATCTGAGAGTAAACAGTCCCACTGGTCAGCCTTACAGTCCAGGTTAAGGTAACACCAGCTTTTCATCCCAGTATTCACAGTGACACACAACTTCAATCCCAGTAGCTACACTAGTTGCCTTAGAAACCGAGTGGTGGATGCCTTTAAACATGGTGGTGCTCACCTTTAATCCCAGCCCTAGAGAGGATTGTAAAATGGGAGGAAAACAGCTCTCAATATGCAATCTTCTTCTGAGATTCCAGGAAGCGGGATCACCATTTCACACTGAGGTCAAGGTAAGGGTCAGTGGCTGGCTGTTTTGCTTTTCGGATCTTCAGGTTGAACCCTAATTCCTGTCCCTGAGTTTTTATTAATCGTGCTTCAGAAGGAAGAGCAGTGGTTCCCAACTCTGGCTCCATCAGGTAGACTAGACTTCCCTCCGTCTTCACTGAGGACTCTGCTGCAGAAGCATCTGGAAAACTGAAATGGAGTTCCTCCTGGTGCTGAGACTCCCATCTCCTCAGTTGAGCAACAAGGTGCTGAGTCTTACCTCAAACCTTGTTTCCCAACTGAGGATCCCCACCCCTCCAAAGCGACTTTCTTCTGTCATCTCACCCTGGGACATTCTCTTTAGGAGCAAATCGGTCTTCCAGTTTCCCCCGAGGTTTTCTGAGGCCGGGAACTTCCCCTGGAAGGGGCTGGTTGCTTTCACCTTCACACAGAAGCAATTCGAGCTAGGGCAGAGCCACTGTGAAAGGTTACAGAGCTGCTGCTGGTCCAGGGGCCCAGATGAAAGGCAGCCCTTCATAAAAGGAGCAGGGCCAGGCCTTAGCAGGGTGTTCAAAAGAGTCTCCAGGCTGAGGAAGCCAGAAACATTTTGAGCAGCTCTCAATAAATGGTGTTCTTTTACCTCCAAGAAGCAAAATGAAGGAGCTGGAGAGATGACTCAGCAGTTAAGAGCTCTGAGTGCTCCTCCAGAGGAACAAGGTTTGATTCCCAGCACCCACATGGCAGCTTACAGCTGTCTCTAACTCCAGGATCCGGCACCCTCACAGAGGCATACATGCAGGCAAAACGCCAATAAAATAAAAATAAGTTTTTTTAAAAAAAAGAGAGAGAGAAAGCAGCAAAATTAAGGTGTGACTTCTGAGAAAATAAAGGCGCCTGTTACAGACCCACCTGTGGAAGAACTTTTCTAAGTAATTTTGTTAAACTCTCTGGATTTGAGAATATGGAAATGGAGGCCAAGCAAGAAGTGGCTGCCTCAGGTCCCAGAGCTATTTAGAGGCAGAAAGTATGTGAGGCAGAAAAAGAGCTGTCTCTGGAGTCAGACGAGCCTAGATCAGGCCAAGCTGTGCTCTCCAACCTTAACAAAACTGTCTGCCTCTCCTTTCCTCAGATGTGAAGGGATCATAGCACATAGCAAAGCTATTGTGAGCATTAAGGGAAAATGCCGACGGAATGCCTAGCACACGCCAGTCCTAAGAGCCAATGGGCGTCAGTAGAGACGTGGAAATCTGTCCCTTTCAATGGCAGGTAGAAAGCCACAGTGCTGAGCACTGTCCCTGAGGGGTTGACAGTCCAGCTGTTAGCTTTCTCTGGGACTTTGTTAATGACCCAAGAGGTCCCTTCTCCTTGCCCTTCATGACTTTTGTCCTAACTGGGCAGAGGCTTCTGAATACTTCAGAAAAAGTAACCAATGAACAAGGGAAGACTCCATCACCCCCAGAAGACAGGGATCAGCGACCAGACCACTGGTTTGCATCTAATCACACCTTCATTTAACAGATAGTTAAGCACTTCTCCCTTGCCAGACACTAGGTTGGATGATGGGGATCTGGGAGTGAGTAAAGGCAATTCTGGCCCTTACAGAGTCGATGTTCTAGATAACTCTGCAATCTAAGGAAAAGTGGGGCTGATGTCCAGCCTCACAGCCCTCTGTTCAGGAAGCTCTCCCATTGTAGCCCTTCCCCTCCCTTCCCTCCAGCTCTCTTTCCCCACCCCATCCCCAACTGTCATGGCCCTTTTTCTCTAAACCATACCTGTTTAATTGGGGGAGTTAAACCCAAATGGCACTTGTGTTTAGAGATGAAGAATCTGATATTTTCTTTTCTTTCTTTTTTTTCTTTCTTTTTTCCTTTTTTCTTTCTTTCTTCTTTCTTTCTTTCTTTCTTTCTTTCTTTCTTTCTTTCTTTCTTTCTTTCTTTCTTTTTTGAGACAAAGTTTCTCTGTGCAGCTTTGGAGCCTGTCCTGAAACTCGTTCTGTAGACCAGGCTGACATCAAACTCACAGAGAATTCAGGAAGCCAGGATTAGAGGCGTGCACCACCACCACCGCTTGACAGAAATCCGGTATTTTCAATGATGAAGAAATCATAAACCTCTTCTCTAAATTATGCCACTCCCGTGATTAATCTGTGTGTGTGAGCACATGCATGCATATGTACGCGCGTTTGTGTGAGTGTGCACATGTGTGTGTGCTTTGTGTGTGTGTGTGTGTGTGTGTGTTATAGCTGTTGAATTTCTTTCTAAGCATGGTTGGCCTGCCCTGGGAAGGACTTCTCAGTCCCTTACCAGGGCACAGGTTTTGGGGAGTGTCTTTTTAGCAAACAGCACCTCAGTCTCTTTTATCAGTCGACTTCAGCTGTGAAAAGAAAGAAAGGAACAGTAGGTTTGCTTAGTGCAAGCCCTTTTCTGAAGCCAACAGGAGAACAGGATGGGAAACAAGAGGAGGCCGCACTGGGTTCAATGGTTAACCAGCGAGATTAATAAATGGCAGAAGGAGAAAACCGCGAGTAAAGAGGCAAAAAGAAATGCCTCCCTGTGGTTCAAAAGCCAAGGAGAGTTTACCTAGATCTGGAGGACCTGTGGTTAAAAGGTCCTGGGGAGGATTGTGGCGGGGGTGGGCAGCTCTCATCGGATCCCAGGCTGAACTAGCACGTCTCTTGGCGTCACTTGGCTCCTCTCAGAAGCTTATAGGCCTGACACAGAACTGGAGCAGACTGTCCCTGCCATCTGGGGCTCAGGCTCCACCTCATCCCACAGGCTTCTCCCAGTGAACTGGCTCCTTGTCTCCCAGTTCAGGTGAGATGTGAGCTTTGGGCTAGATGAGAACCTCTGGTGGATAAAAATTAGGAAGAAATTGTTTTATTCTCTGCCCTTGAAGACTCACTTTAAGAGTTTGTCGGAGAGTCTCTCCTCCCTTTGCCTCAGTGTCCCTGCTGTGGTGGCTGCCCAACTTTTTGCCTTTAAGGATCAGATATTAAATATTTGCAGCTGTAGGCCATGTAGCTGGTGTCCATTTCAGCTACCCAGCTTTGCCAGGGAAATGTTTTTAAAAGCAGCCAGGGGTCGGTGTGTAACGGATAGATGAGGGCCTGCTCCAATAAAACTTTATTCACAAAACAGGTAGAGGACAGGGTTGCCAAAACACTGTGGTTCGCATCTCCTAGACTAAACTCTCAAAGCTCAAATGATCCTGGATTACCTTACAGAGAGACAATGGAGACCCACTGATGCAGCATGCTCCCAGTCACCAGAGCATGCTAACAGTGGGCCAGAACTGCAGACCGAATGGCCTGCTTTGGGTTTACTGTGGCTCCCAATTCTTCCAGAGGTCGAACACAGCTGGTTTTGTCTTGAGGGGCTGATCCTGGATGTCTGTCTCCCACCGGGAGATGGGGTAGGACCAAGCTCTCTCAGACTGTCTCAAAGGGACTTTCTGAAGCATTGAGAGGCCAGACCATGACCGAAAGAACACTACAAGAGAAAGGGGGGGGGTGGTAGACAGGATCACACACCTCCTTCTGAACCCGAGGAAAGGGTGCCTAAGAGGAGGGAGTGTCCTACATAATACACATCGAATGTCCACGCTAGCTGGCCTTTGTGTCAGACAGCTGTGCCTGGGGTGGTGGGAACACGCTCAGACCAGGCTTTTCCTGGTCAGAATATTTTACCCCATGGCTTCTTCACAGAGGAACTCTCCAGCATGTTCTTCTGCGGCTGAAGTGATATGGCTGATCCAACATGGTTCTGTTTATTGTCTTGCTTCTGTGATATGCTTTCCTTCTGGCCACCTTATGTAAGTTTATATGGGACTTTCTGTTCCTTGGCTGAAGTTCCCAGGGAGCTTTTACAATGAGAATCCATTTTCTTCTTTGTCCTCAGCTTCTGCCCTTCCAGAAGGGAGAGGCTAAGGCTAAGGTCCAACTGGGCGAGGTAACCCCTCTTTAAGGGAGAGTCTCCAGGGCCCCGAGGTCCAGGCCAGCGTGACCCTTCTTCCCACACACCATCCTCCCTCTCTGTGTGTGGCCCTCTCCTTGGCCACAGGATCTGGAGCAAAAGCTCTTCGTGACCACAGCTGTGCCATCGTCACCTCTAAACGTGACACGGCACACAGATGGTGGCATTCACTGTTCTGTTTGTGGTGGCAAGGGTTTGTAGCAAGAAACTGCGTGAGGAAGCTTGGGAATTGCTTTGCCACAGTCGGATTTGCTTGCCAAGTGGGAAAATGAGATGGCGGCCGCCTTCAGTAGGAGTGTAGACTGGAGAGTTAAACTAGTTCTGGGAACCCTCTGTGGAGGCTCCATCAGGCCGGGCGGTGGGGCGGGGGAGGGACGCTGAGAATATGGCCATGGTGTTCTGCGTGCAGATCCATCACCCACCTTTACACAGAGCGGTCAAGGCCCTGCGTCCTGAGTGGCTGCTTCCCTCCCTTGGTTCTCGTTTCTTCCAAACCCAGCTCCTACTCCTAATAATTTCAGCAGCCGTCATTCTGCCCTGACTGTGGTCCAGATCCTTCCTGGGCTTCCTCATCTTCTTTCTCTTCTGATCCCAAGGCTCTTGCCAGCCTCTTCCTCAGATTTCACTGCACATGTCCCAAATAGACACGGGCACGCTTCAGGACAGGACCCCTGTATACGTCGTTATCATCTCCCTAGCTCCCCCTCTTTGAGGGAACCGATAAACATGCTGCCAGAGGACAGAGTCATCTTGTGAGACAGGAAATAGACGGGACAAGTAAGCACTGGTCTCTGTTATGTCCAAGTGCCAACTCTCAGCACCTATTGATAAGGCTTTTAAAATAAAAGAATCAGGTCTTTGCAGGTTAAAGGTTCACATTGCGAACCTTTAGATGAGAGCCAGGAGGTGGTGGTACACACCTTTCATCCCAGTGTTAGTGAAGCAGAGGCAGGCAGATCTCTGTGAGTTCAAACCCGCCTGGTTTAAAGAAGGAGTCTCAGGACAGCCAGGACTATTAACACAAAGAAACCCTGTCTCGGAAAACAAAACAAAACAAACAAACAAACAAACAAAAAACCCACACAGAACTACAAGACATTGAAATGACTCTTTTTACAAGCCCAGAAGCCAGGAAAGAGGCAAAGGATGGATCTCCACCCTTCACAGCACATAAAATGGGTCAAAAATTTGAACATAAAACTAAGATTACAAAACTATAGAGGACAGCATAGGAGTAAATTGTCACGACTATGGATTAGGCGATGGTTTTTCAGATACACACCAAAAGTATGGACAGCAGAAGAAAAAGTGGGTACGTTGGATTTCATTGATAATAAAAATATTTTGTGTTGCAAAGGAAACCAGCACAAAGTTACAAAGTGAAAGGATGGGAAATAGTTGCACACCATATATGGAATACGGCATTTATATCTAAAATATGTAGGGGAGGGGCTGTTTGAGGAGTACTCTGTTTCCTGGGGAGAGCAGGGCAGGTTTAGGGGCACTAGGGTTCACTGGCGTGGGGGCAGGTAGACAACTGTCAGTGTGTGAATGGAGAAGGGACCTCAGAAGGGAGAGGTAGGGGAGATTCCCTGGCAGTGGAGGAGTGTGGACTGGGAGGTGATGGTTAAGGAGAAAGGGCCTGCTATAAAGCAGCTCAAAGGGGCTCAGGCCCATAGAGGAACGTGGGGGTGGACCTGAGGCGAGTAAGGGCAATGATAAGAAGGGAGGGCCAAGATAACCTGAGTTCAATGGAGAGTTTGATTAGCTGTTGTTTGATGAGTCTATTGGCCCTCTCCACCTTCCCCAAGGATGGTAGGGAATGTGGAATTTCCAGGAGATGCCGAGAGCTCCTGACACAAACTCCATGACCCTGAAAGTGAAGGCTGGCCCATTGTCCATCTGGATGGTCCGTGGGAAGCCAAACCAAGGAATGATGTGGTCCAGGAGTACCTGAGCCACCACATCTGCTGTTTCCCTGGAGGGAAGATAATGGGTTTTTTTATGAGTTGACATATGGGTGAAATCAACCTGTCAATCTTCGCCCGGTTGGTGTCCATGAAGCTGGTGTAGAGACTGACGTATGTGGAGAGTCCTCTGTGGGTTGACCTGGGCACACATCTGAAAGGAGGAGTGAACCTGTAAAATATGATCTCAGAGATGGGTGGGGTCAAAAAAGGGGCTCCAAGAAGCGGAACAAGGTTTTGGGACCTATGTATAAGGTCTGGTAGATGTCTGAAATGATTAGCAATGCCTGGTCTTGAGGAAGGATGAGTTATTTAAATGAAACCATCTATCCTTCATTTTGTCCCCCCTTTTTATAAGCTCATCTCTCTCTTTAGGTTGGTAACAGGGCTGATAGGAGGGAGTTAAGAACAAAATATGTTCTGTGGAATCTGAGGAGCTGGAGGCCAGTCCCCAGGCCACTGAGTCAGGCTTGGCACTGCCTAAGGACACTGGAGTCCTTGGAGGACTGGTGTCCCCGACAGTGAATAATAGATACTTTTGCAGGGAGCTGGAGGATCTCCAAGAGGTTGGCTATAAGGGGTCCATTGACTATGGGAGTACTCTTGGTAGTAAGGAACCCCCTTTCCTTCCAGAGTGCAAAATGAGTATGGGCTATTAAGAAGGCATATTAGAGTTAGTGTAGATATTAGCCCATTGGCCCTTGGCTATTTGGAGTGCCCTAGTCAAGACAACTAATTCAGCCTTTTGTGAGGAGGTTCCCATTGACAGCCAGGTCACTTTGACTGTGTCAGGGGAAATGACCACTGCGTACACTGCCTGTCGGTTTCCTGATTTATCTATAAGGGAACTTCAGTCAACAAATAGGGTGAGCTGGGGATCTGTAAGTGGCTGGTCTAGAAGACCCGGCCAAGGTGAGGTTAAAGTCTCTACAGCCTCTGGACAAGAGTGAGAGGAGGTACCAGAGGGGGAGGGAACAGGAAGAAGAGTTGCGGGGTTTAGGGACAGGACTGGAAGACAAAGTAATTTGGGGGTTTTCTAGATACAGTACATGAAAAGCCTGGTCTCATGAAGGTCCAAGGAGAAAGAGAGAGAGAGGGAGGGAGGGAAGGAGGGAGGGAGGGAGGGAGGGAGAGAGAGAGAGAGAGAGAGAGAGAGAGAGAGAGAGAGAGAGAGAGAGAGAGGAGTGTCTCAGAAGGTCTGAGAGGTAGTGGGTGGAATATACAGTGATTGACCCAGACAAGGCAATCTTGAGAGCCTCCTGAGTGAGTTCAGCTGCTGCCGCCAGGGCTCTCAGGCATGGTTGCCATCCACAGACAGTGACATCCAGCTGTTTTGACAAAAAGAAAACAGCCCGATTCGAAGGCCCAACCTGTTGGGTTAGAATTCCCGTGGCCACTCCTGACCTCTCATCTGTATAAAGATGGTAAGGCTTTGTGGGGTCTGGAAGAGCAAGGGCAGGCGCTGTTAGAAGGGCATCTTGCAGTAGAGAGAAATGGCGATGAGTGACGGCTGGGTAGGTGAGAGGTCCCATGGGGGTCTCTCTGGGACCTGGTACAGAGGCTTGGTTGTAATGGAAAAGTTAGGGATCCCATGGCAAAAGAACCCTAGCAGACCCAAAAATGAGAGGATCTGAGCCCCTGTGGTTGGAGACTATAAATCCCACAGTGCCTGGACCCTGTCAGAGGTGAGGGTCTTAGGCCCCTGGCTAAGTTGAACACTCAAATATACCATTGTAGGAGAGCACAGCTGAGCCTTAGTTGGTGAGATTCGATATTCCAGGGATCCGAGGAAGTTCAGGAGCACAGAGGTGGCCTGTTGGGACAGAGACAATACAGGACTGCAGAGAAGTAGGTTGTCCACGTACTAGAGGAACGTGCTAGAATCTGCGTCAAAGTTTGAGAGATCTCAAGCCAGAGCTTGGCCAAAGAAATGGGGGCTGTCCCAAAAACCCTGAGGGAGAACAGTCCACATAAGCTGTCTGGAAGACTGGGAGTCAGGGTCCTCCCAGGTGAAGGCAAAGAGGAAGTATGAGTAAAGGGACAGCAAAGAAGACATCTTTTAGGTCTAGAACTGTAAAGTAGGAGGTGGTAGGAGGGACGTTAGACAGGAGATTGTAAGGGTTGTTAACTACTGGGGGAACTGGAACTACTGCGTCATTTATGAGGCGGAGGTCTTGAACTAGGTGGTAGGCGCCAGAGGGCTTAAGCACGGGAAGAATTGGAGTGTTGCAAGGTGAGTCGATGGAATTAAAAGTCCTTGAGATAGGAGATGAGTGATAACAGGCTTAAGACCTCAGCAGTGGGTTTCAGAAATAGGAAGCTGGGGTCTGGAAGGGAAGGAGGAAGGGTCTTTAAGGTGAAGTAGGACTGGCTGGTGGTGAGTAGCAACCACAGGAGTAGAAGTGTTGCATACTTGGGGATCTACTGGATAAGGGAGAGTAGGAACAGGACAGTCTGGGGTAGGAACCTGTGAGGCTGTTAAAGTGAGTTGAAACTGTGACTCAGGAGAGTGCGTGGGGGCTAAAATGAATGTGGCCCCAAAGCGGCTAAGGATATCTCGATCCAGTAAAGGTGCTGGGCAAGCAGGTATCAGTAAGAAAGAATGAGAGAAAAATTGTCCTGCAAGAAGGCAGGGCAGTGGCAAAGTTTTAAGTGGAGGAGGAACTGGTCCCGTCTACCCCCATAACTGAAATGGGTGAGGGGAACCTAAGGTCCAAATGCAATGTTAAAACAGAGTAGGTAGCTCCTGTATCCAAAAGAAAAGCAATGGATTTACCTGCTACCTGCAGCGTTACCCTAGGCTTGGAGAGGGCTATGGGAGTCACCAAGTCTGGGCTGCATCAATCCTCCGCAAGGCTGAGGAGTTCGAAGGTTGGCACAGTCTCATTTACCGATGTTGGTGAGGTCGGACCTCCGTGGCGTGGCATAGAGGACAAGCCTGCATGGGAGCATTGTGATTTCCAGTGTCCAGGTTGCTGGCAGATAGGGCATGGCCTCATAGGAGGTTCAGTGCAATATTGTGCCATATGGTCATTTAGACCACGTTTGAAGAAGCCTGCTGGCGAGGTTGACTTAGGCTGGGCTCCACCTGGGTAGAGACCTGTGCTTGGCTTCCCTTGTCCCCCTTCCAGTGGCCTTGGGGCAGATGCTAAGGCCTGGGCCTGTAGGGTAGCTGCCTTGTCTGTCGGGAAGACTCAGCTGCTTCTTCTCGGGCATTAAAAACCTTAAAAGCCATTTCCACCAATTCCTGTATAGGGGCTTGGGGATCCTCCTCAGCTTTTCTTAACTTTTTGCTAATATCTGGTGCTGACTGAAAAATAAAATGGGTAGCTAGGACTG
Organism: Chionomys nivalis; assembly: GCF_950005125.1. Lineage (NCBI taxonomy): Eukaryota > Metazoa > Chordata > Mammalia > Rodentia > Cricetidae > Chionomys > Chionomys nivalis. The sequence goes on from NC_080088.1 coordinate 64,771,409, forward strand.
TGGCTCCCGCTGGGGAGGCTGGATCTAGCCTGGTATATTGGACCATGGTCTCCTGTATCCAATTTTTAAAAATGGTTGGATTTTTGCCTGCTATCTGTGTAATCTTTCAAAGCTTGTCAAAATTAACTACTTTTTTTGAGACCATTTCCACACCATGAAGGAGGCAACGAACCATGATGTCCCGCCTCTGTCGGTTGCTTTGGCCAGGTTGGTAGTCCCAGCGTGGTTCTGTGGCCGGTATAGTCACTTTCCCCACAGGGACCGTACTGTCTACCAAATGAGTCTGGTCTGCATACTGCCTAGCTGCTGCCTGAATTCTACTTCGCTCCTTAGGAGTGAGAGAGAGTGGAAGCTTGGATGACACAGTAGTCATGCCAGGTTAGATGGTAGGCTTGGGACAGATAACAAAACTTTTTAATATAAGCAGAAGGATTAGCAGAAAAGGAACCTAGCGGCTTTTCTATCTGAGAGAGATCTGGAAGAGAAAAGGGAGCATGAACTTTAATAATGCCATAGGCTCTAGCCAATTCCTGGAGAGAGCCAAAAAGGGCAGTGTTATGGTAGGATCTGGTATGGGAGGACACAGGGGAGGATTGGGAGGAGCTAGCCCAATGTGCAGAGGTGGTCCAAAATATATCTATGCCCTTTCTTGGTGGCTAGGTAGAGGGCTCCAGTTACCGAGGATCCCAGGCTGGCAGTTCAGAAAGGGGCCTTGTCATTTGGCTCCAGCAGCTTCTCACATCCTTGACTGACTGACTGCACATAGGTGATGGGCAGGGCCCATGGTTGCAGTGTAGACCGAGTTAATAACACACCCTTAGTGACCCTGCCCTGCCAGGTGTTGATGTATGAAGTGGCCTTACCATCTTCTTTTTGTTTGTTTGTTTTTCGAGACGGGGTTTCTCTGTGTAGTTTTGGAGCCTGTCGGAAACTTGCTCTTGTAGACCAGACTGTCCTCGAACTCACAGAGATCCGTCTGACTCTGCCTCTCAAGCACTGGGATTAAAAGCATGCGCCACCACCGCCCGGCTCTCCATCTCTTTCTTAACACTCTTGGTGTCTCTAGAGTCCAGAGTAAAGATCTGAAGCTTTGCGGGGGGGGGGGGGGGGCTCAGGAGGGAGCTTGTCCTCCTAGTGTGAGGTCTCTCAAAATGAAATCAGATGTGATTGGCTACTCACAGGTCATGACGCAATCAGTGACTCTGTTGAAAGTTGAAAGCTGATGGGGGTAGGACGGGCAATGGCCAGAGGATGGAAAGGACTGTAAATAATCCTAGGAGAATGTGGTCTTGCTGACCTGGGGGATTTATAGCCTGTCTCCATAATGTAGCCTTTCATCTGGACGGCTGGATTCCAAAACTCCAGTCTAGACAGGAATTGATGTTGCCACCTTTCCACTTACCCCTTTCTCTGTTTCTCCACACTGGGGACTCTCCTGTGTGGTGTTAGAAGTGGCCTTACTTCCAGGGGACTTTGGTGGGGCCTCTGTCACATCTTCCAGGCAAGGAGACTGTGTGTGGGGGCCCCATAGTGGAGACACGGTGCTCCCCTGGGGATGATGCCGTCTTTGTCTCCGTCACCCCAGGAGAAATACAAGTCCAGTCACGCCTGCCACCCAGCAGTCAAACAGACTCTCTTCTTGGTTCTTTTCATGAGCTCCCTGAGCTGGTTTCGGTGGCTTTCATCAGACCTGAAACTCTCCCCTCCCCAGTACCTCCCAAGGCTACAGGCAGGCTGGGACTGACAGGCCAGACTGGGAGTCTGGGTAATAATAAATAAGGTTCTTGGGGGACTATGGGAGCCCACTGCTCTGCCCAGGCAGGCCCTCCCTCTGGGTGGCCAGAAGAGTCAGGACTCGGTATCGATTGCCTCACTGGGGAAGTCTGAGAGCTTTGCCACTATGGAGGCCTCTCTTCTACTCCTGCTGGTTTATGTCCAGCAAACACCCTGGGGAATGGGATAGCTGGCCTGGAAGAGGGGCAGGAGCAAGAGCTAGGAGGTTTTGTGGTGTAGCAGCTGAGAAGAGGATTGATAGAGCCCTGGGTCTGCGAGTGAGAAAAATCAATTATTTAGGAAACCAACACTACAGACTCCAGACAGCTGTGGAAAGACCTGGACTCAGAGATCTTTCTTCCTTCTTTCCTTCTTTCCTTCCTCCCTACCGTCCCTGCCTCCCTTTCTCTTTTCCTTTCTTTGTGAAAGACTGAACACCAGACCTCCTGCCCCTATGCTGTTCTTTGTACTGTGTGTTCTATGTGCAAGTTCTCCATGGCCCAGGGGCGGAGGAGAGGGGAGATGCCACAGGACACAGAGCAGAGGGCAAAGTCATCCCTGCTGCAGACTAGCTGGGTGTCCTCGGGCAAATTAGAGAGCATCTAAGAACCTCAGCTTCTCCGTTTACCCAATGAAACTATCTCTTCTCTCCAGGGGTGTTGTTAAAGTTAAACCATGACTCCGTGTACCTTACACTGGTGGCAGAGCAGGCGATGAACTGTCACGATTACTATCCGTCATGAAACACTGCTCAGCTGTACCCTTTTAAAGTTTACTCTCAGCAAACAGATGTCCATGCACACACTCAGTTAGCTTTCATCTTACTATAGCCAGGAAGGGGTGGGGACCAGTGTGTGCATGCATGGAGAAAAGATGCTGGTTTGGCATAGCAAGCGTACGCTCCCTGTTGGACAATTATGCATGCTAGTACAAGAGACGAATGCAAACACCCAGACAGAAAGAGCTAGCCCCAAGGGACACAAGAGACCGGCTACATTCTCTTTCTTCTTTTTTTCTTTTCTGTTTTATTCTGCTTTGTTTTTCAAGTCAGGGTTTCTCTGTGTAGCTTTGACTGTCCCAGAACTTGCTCTAGACCAGGCTGGCCTTGAACTCACAAAGATCTGAGTTCTGCCAGCCTCAGCCTTCCAAGTGCTGGGATGAAAGGTGTGTGCCAGTCACATCCTCTTCCTTTGAAAACCTTAGACAAGCCTGGTGATCTATCTGCATGGGATCACACAGCTAATGTGCTTTGGAGCCAACATCTCCTTAAGGCATCTCCAGCAGAACAACCCTGATAAACAGGCTGAGAACTCGTACCTTCAGGGCTATTTTTGGAGCATTCTCCTAAAAGGTATCAGTGAGCCCTCTCAAGGAGGAAGGGCTGAATTCTCCCATTAAGGAAATGCATTTCTCTGGGAGTACTGTACTAATTGTCAAATTCAAATCCCCATTGAGCAGATTCCTATGAAAGTTAAGTCACAGAAAAGACCAGCCGCCACCCTTTAGAAACTTATTTTGCCCTAAGGCATACAGGGAACTCTTCCTTACTGACCTACTCAGCTCCTGTGAGATGCAAGCAGGCCACTTTGACAGCAGGGTCAGACCCAGGGACCATGTAGGTTTGATCGACGCAGGGAACAGGCAGGTATGTGGCCCAAGGCTTTTGGTTTCTTGTTCTTCTTCAGATTTCCTGTGGTTGTTAAGGTGACATAGCCAGTCCTGTTTCCTCTGGACTAGGGCACCTCATAAAGGCACTGTGAGATGTGGGTTTGCTTTCCCCGCTGGGATCTGGTGTGCTTGAAAGTATCTTTTCTAAATAGAGGTAGGGAAGTTTCAGTCCCTGCTCCTTGGAGAGCAGGGACCTGCTTTGAAGAGGGAGTTGGAACACGAACAGTCAGGTTTTGTAGGCATTATGGTTTATTTCCTTGTGGTACCGCAGCTTCCTCTGGAAAAATCCAACCAACACATCCGCTCCGAGTCTCAGGGAACTCCCCCGTGTTGACCCTCTGTCTGATTCCTGTGTGGTCAGAAGAGTGATGCTTTTCAGTGCCCACACTTATTTCCATGGTAAAATAATTCCACGCTCGGCTAATTCCCACTTACACACAAGTGTGCACCTGTTAAAATAGGTCATTTTTCACAGTTAATCTCCTGGATTCCGTAGCTATGTGTGGGAACCTCAGACAAATGCAACCTGAATGTCACAAATGGCATCCTTCTCTGATGAATGACCCTGGTGGGCCCCGGCTTCTCCATCCCCTGCCTGAACTGATGTGAGAAACAAGGCAACTCACTTTCTACTGGGAGAATAGACTATAGTTTCATCTTAGCATCGAAGGCATGTTTTTTTTTTAATTTATTTTTTTATTATGTATACAATATTCTGTCTGTGTGTATGCCTGAAATCCAGAAGGGGGCGCCAGACTTCTTTACAGATGGTTGTGAGCCACCATGTGGTTGCTGGGAATTGAACTCAGGACCTTTGGAAGAGCAGGCAATGCTCTTAACCACTGAGCCATCTCTCCAGCCCCCCAAAGGCATGTTTGAATTAGGCTCCTGGAGATGCTTTCCTGAGCTCAAACAACTTTCCCCAGTGATGGGAATTAAAATGAAGGAAGGAAGAAGACAGGGGATGGGCAGAGGAGAGAAGGGAAGGACTGAGGAAGGAAGAAAAGGCAGGTTGTCAGAGACAAACACTCCAGCATGTGACGTTTTGTTCCCCAGGCTGCAGTGAATCAATCATTACTTGGCCACAAAGGTTAAGGGTGAAAAGAAAGTACACAGAAGAGAACTTTTGATTCTGGAACCTTGGCAATGAGTCTCCCTTCCTTCTACACAGTGCTGTGCTTCTGGGAACCTAAGGACCCAAGTCAACTTTCTGGGCATCACTTCAAAAGCGTAAGGGATAATTGTGAACCTGGGACCTGGGTTCCAGAGAGACAGGTCAAAGGTCACCAAGGTAAGTGCTAGAGTCTTGGTTTGTTTTTACTCAACTTGACACAAACTAGAGTTTATCTGGGAAAAGGAATCTCTATTCTGGCTTGTAGGAGAGTTTGAAGGGCATTTTCTCAGCTAATGATCGAAGTGGGAGCACCTACCTACAGCGGGCGGTGCTGCCTCAGAGTGGTTGGTTCAGGGTTGTAAAAGAAAGCAGGCTGAGCAAGTCAGTAAGAACACCCCTCCATGGCCTTTGCGTCAGTTCTTGTCTCTAGGTTCCTGCCTTGATACCCTGCCCTGACTTCCTTTCATGATGGGCTAAAGCTAAAAGCTGAAATAAACCCTCCCATAGCCCGTACAAGTGGCTTTCGGTCACGGTGTTTTATCATAGCAGGACACAGCCAAATCAGGGCGGATGACAGTCCGGGAAGCTTGGCTCGTGGACAGGGACAGTCTGTCACATAACCCTGTTCTCAGGGCTTGTGAGGCCTGCTCAGATTGCTCCTGCTTGGATTGGTAGCTCATCTTAAAGAGAACGGAGGTGGGTCTGGGGCCGAGGCGTAGGCAGCTGCCTCATGTGGGCCACAGATCTCCTAGGGAAGACTCCATTTTCAGGAAGGGGGTGCCTTGAATATAGTCATTAACACACATGGGAACCCTAAATCTAAGCATGGGGCCTCCAAACTGATTTCAACACTTATCTGAGACATGTATGAAGACAGATGAGGACAAGCTGGCTCCTGTGCTGGTGAGACAGCAGAAGTTCGTTTCTAGGGCAGAAGATAGCACAATGCTATCGATGCCTTAACTGGCAGGACCCTCCCCCTGAGCCTCTACCACCTGCAGAATGGTCCCTGGGGCAGTGATGGCTGGGGCCTTAAAGGACGTTCTCTGAGGGCATAACCCACCCTCTTCATTCAGTCCCCTTCACTCACACGGCCTTAGCATCCACCATCCCAAAGGACTTCGGAGTGTGCTTGGAAAACAAAAAAACAAAACAAAGCAAAAAAAAAACCTGGTCCTTCCTGCTGAGACCACAGCTGAGCAAGCTGGTAGCCAGGGTCTATTTGTCAAGAGCATGGCCGACTAAATGGAAACAAAACCCTACAAAGTGGATTCAGTGCGAGGCCTCGTCTCAGGAGGCTGAAGCGAATGTCCAGCGTCTGAATCCCTGGGGCCAGGAACAGTTTACAGAGGACAGACATGGCAACCATGAGGCGGTTGCTGAGGGAACCCACAACCATGACATGGGCAAGATGAGTAGGAGCCGAGGACCTTTGACCTAGGAAGAAAAGGCTTGGGGAGCAGGAGAGTTGATGTCACATACCTGAGGAGTGTCATGGCGAGGATCTGTGTTTGCTCTCTGTGACTCAGAGGCTAGGCCATGGCCTGGGTGCTGGAGGGGAGTCCTGAGGCAGGTGGTCACGCAAAGTTCACACTTCTCTTGTTATTTTGTACAATTAGTAGACACTAACACAATTTTTTTAAATTGCAAATAAATCCTAAAAACAAAACAAAAAAACGCTGAGTGTTTTCCTCTTGTCAGAGCGTCCTAAAGGTGGGTCAGGAGGAGCATGCTGAGGTAGGTGGTGAGTTCCTGCCCCTGGAGGAAATTAAGATGGGCATGGGAAGCCACCAGACAAATTGGCTGTGGAGAGGAGCCAGCATGCGAGCTAGGGGGATGAGCCTCCAGGCTGCACTCTGCCCAGAGTTCTGGATTCTCTCCTCTGGCTGCTGCCATTCAGTGAACTGCAGACACCCACACCTGGCAGCCCAGTCAAACAGGCCTAGTTGTGAAGGAGCAGGGCCTGCAACCACAGTGGGCAGATTATTACCAGACTCCTCCTGGAGTCTCTGGAATGAGAGGCTAGTTATGGAAACAGACCCTTTCGTGAGCCTGAAAGTTGTCTGAGGTGGGAGGTGCCTCCTCTGACCCCAGGGGCACTAACCCCTCCCGAGCAGGAAGTGCCCCCCACCCCACGCTAAGCTAAAGAGGAAGGTAAAGGTGGAGCAGAGCCCTCCACTCTCTTGGCCCCTCCTGCCATCCCTTCATGGATTGCGGGGGGGGGGGGGGGGGGTTGGAGCAGTGAAGGTCTCAAGCGCAGCTCTTTAGGGTTGCCCCAGCAGAAGGGTCTCTGGGGTTGCAATCAGGATCCTGCCCGTTCCTCTCATTCCCTCTTGCTTGCCCCCTCTACCACATACTCTTTAATGGTAGAATTGGGAATGGCAGTTTCAGCAATAAGTGGCTCATTCAGTGGGCAGGTTCCAGCTCCTGCCACGGGTAGAAATTTCAATTCTGAGATGAAGAACTTGGCATTGGGGAGCTGAGAGAAAGACAGCAGCTGAGGATGTCTGTGAGGACTTGTGGGTAGAACGGTGCCCCAGTGTTAAGGGACAACAGGAGGCAGGGTTGGCTCAGTTGTGGGGGTGGTTACAGAAAACTCCCCAGAAGTCCTATTAGAAGAAAGTTTGATCACACTGTTCTGTTGTTTGTTTTGTTTTCAGCCTGGTCTTAACTATTTAGATCCCAGCATCATTGGACTTGCAACCCTCTTGCCTTAGCCTCCCTGATGCTGGGATTACAGGTATGCACCACTGCCTGCCAGAGGGAGAGAATGGGGCTATCACTGCAGGTGGTGTCAGAGTCCAGTCAAGAACGGGCAGTGAGAAGGGACACGGCAGTGTTGATGGCAAGGGCCCGACTCTAGTGGTCTGCAGATGAGGATGCCTGGAGTGCAGAGAAAGGAGCTGAAGCATCTCTCTGGATGCCAGGACCTACCAATGAAAGACCCTACAGACCCCCTCCTCAGAACCCGCAGCTAGCAGGCTCCCCAGGAAAACGTCCTGTTTGCTTGAAAGATTCTCAGGATCAGCAGCTAGCCTGCTCTCATGAGAGGAAAACAGGGTATCTATAAGATAGGACATCTACAAAGCAGGTTGACTGCAAAGTAGGATATCTATAAGATAAGAGCAGGATGTCTGCTGGGAGAGGAAAAACCATTCATGCCCCCCGCCTCATTCCGATAACCAAGCTTCTGCTTCTGTAAATTGCTTTTTGCTGCCCTCTTTCCTATAAAAAGTCCTCCTCCCAGTCTGCAGGTGCGCAAGTCCTCCGAAAGACTTTGCCACCCGCAGGTACCTGTGTCTACCTAATAAACCTCTTGCAGTTTGCATCCGGCCCATGGTCTCGGCCTGGTCTCTGGGTCCGGGGATCTCCACCTAAGGGAAGGTCCCTACCGGGGTCTTTCACCATCATCTGAGATGCTGATGGGTTCCTGAGGTCATGGGGAACATATAGAGGTGTTTTTGCCTGTCTCAAAGATAAAATATACAAGGGGGCTAGTGTCAAAGAGGGGAGTCAGAATCCTCCGGGTACAGCTTTGTTGAGACACAGGACACCTGAGCTAGCGTAGGTATCATAGGATGTAAACCAGCAGACTAAGGGGGAAACATTTTCTTCAGGTTTTAGAACTGACAACACTGTCCAACCAACAGAAGCTTCAGAGTAAATGATGCAGGAGAACATGGACCAAAGACTGGAATCGGCACTTTATAGACAAGCCCAGGAGGAAATAAAACAACATTCATTGTCATGGAAATGCAAAGTAAAACTGCAGCTATTACCCCACGCTCCAAGAATGGTCAGCATCACAAAGGCTTACCATGCCAAAGTGGTGGTGGGGACCCAAGAAACCACAGCCCAATCACTGTCCGCCAGAGAGGTTTTGGAAAATGATCACCCTTTCCCCTTTCATAGGGGTCGCCTGAAGTCATTAGAAAACACAGATATTATGATTCATTACAGTAGCAAAATTACAGTTATGAAGCAGCAACGAAAATAGCTTTATGGTTGGGGTCACAAGGAACTGTATTAAAGGGGTGAAGCATTAGGAAGGGGTGGGGGAAGGAACCCCCAGGCCACATTAATATAAAGTGGGCCCTTTTGCTTTTGCCTCTGGTCCTTGGCATTCATGCTGGCAAAGTCCCGAGGTACACAGTGTGTCACACAGCAGGAGTCTGAGCACACATCTGTATCTGTATCTATCTCTGTCATGTTGCATCTCTCTTCTTGAGAACCACCATACTAGAAGCATTTTGGAGAACTCTTGGACAGTTCCTGGTGGAGTTACGTATGCACCTACCCCGGGATTAAGTGGTCCCACCTTTATGTATTTACACAAGAAAATAGGATACTAAAGATTTATACAAGAAAAGCATGTTCCCAATAAAAGTATAAAGAATGTTTATAGCAGCCTTATTTAAAGACCTAACTGGAAACAATGTAACTCTCCTCAGGCAAAGGCTTGGATAAATAACCGCACATTAGAACACTACTATAAAGTAAAAGGGAACACCCCATGCACATGGTAATAGGCTCAAAATCGTAAAAACCGTCGGGTTCCATTAGCTAAACCCATATACAGAAAAAACTAGTGCATAATATTTGATATGAGACAGTGGGTATGAGTGCATGAGATGGGCAGAGGGTGTTCTGACTGCTAAGAAGTTGGGGGAAATTTCTCTAAAGATAGATATGTCCATACTTCATTTTCGGTGATGATAATACAAGTCTAAAATTCTTAGAATCTGTCGAGCTGAGTGACAAAAATCTCAACATTGTTTCATGAAAACTTTATGTAAAAAGACAAACAAGGCCTGGTAGCTGACTTATATGTGATTCTCCTACTCTAACTTGAACGTTTACACGGATGCTGATTATATCAGGACAGATAAAAGATGTGTTACTAGTCAGGTTTCATTACTGTAACAAAGCGCCTGTGGCAAGTCACTTTATGAGAAAAGGTTTCTTTAGCATAGATGTTTGGAGGCTGGAACTCAGAACAGCTTGGCACAGTGCAGGGAAGGAACCCCAGGCTACATTACTATCAAGTGGGTTCTACCGCTTTTGCCTCTGGTCCTTGGCGTTGGTGCTAGCAGAGTCCCGAGGTACACAGTGTGTCACACAGCAGGAGTCTGAAGCACACATCTGTATCTATCTGCATATCATATCCCTCTTCATATGAAGCCACTAGGATTCAACCATGGCTGCCCTACCTAAGAACTTAATCTAATCTAATCATTTCCCAGAGGTCACACTTGAGACGCTATGATCAAACTAAATTTTCACCTGTCTCCATTAGGGTTCCTGTCGCTATGATAAACACCACGACCAAAGCAAGTTGGGAAGGAAAGGGTCTGTTCAGCTTATGGTTCCACATCACAGTTCTTCATCAAAAGGAGTCAGGACAGGAGCTCAAGCAGAGGAGGAACCTGGAGCCAGAAGCTGAAGCAGAGGCCACAGAGGGGAGCTGCTTACTGGCTTGCTTCCCATGGCTTGTGTTTCAGTCAGTGTTCTCTAGCTGTGAGGAGACACCATGACCACTGCCACTCTTTTAAAAGAAAGCACTTAGCTGGGGCTGCCTTACATTCAGAGGGTTAGTTCATTATTATCACGGCAGAAAGCACGGTGGCAAGCAGGCAGACATGGCGCTGGAGGAGCTGAGAGTTCTACATCTGGATCAGCAGGCAGCAAGAAGAAACAGTGAGAGACACTGGACCCGGCTTGAACTTTTGAAACCCCAAAGCCCACACCCAGTGACACAGGTCCTCCAACAAGACCACACCCACTCTAACAAGGCCACACCTCCTAATCGCTCTCAAGTAGCACCACTCCCTAACAACCAAGCATTCAAATTTGGAGCCATTCCTATTCAAACCACCCACCGCAGCTTGTTCAGTCCACTTTCTTATAGAACCAAGACACCAGCTCTGAAATGGCAGCCCCCACACATAGCACCAGAGCAGTAGTTGAGAGCTACGTCTTGATCTTCAGGCCCTTGTGATCAAGCATTCAAGTATCTGAGCCCGTGGGAGCCATTCCCATTCACACCACCACAATCCTGGAGGTGCCCGTGAGTACAATGATGTTGGCCTCTGTGTGGACTGCAATGTTAGGTCAAAACTTGTGATAATGCCAGTGAGTTTAGAAATCAAAAGGGATAATTTTTGGGCCGGGCGGTGGTGGCGCACACCTTTAATCCCAGCACTTGGGAGGCAGAGGCAGGCAGATCTCTGTGAGTTCGAGACCAGCCTGGTCTACAGAGCTAGTTCCAGGACAGGCTCCAAAGCCACAGAGAAACCCTGTCTCGAAAAACCAAAAAAAAAAAAAAAAAAAAAAAAAAAGGATAATTTTTGTATGGCCCACTGAGGTGGCATTCCCCTCTGTATGCTATGAATATGTTTTATTGCCACTAGTTAATAAAGAAGCTGCTTTTGGCGAATGGCTTAACAGAAGATAGCCAGGCTAGAAGAGATATATATAGAGAGAGAGTCAGTGGAGTCAGAGAGATGCCATGTAGCCGCCACAGGAGTCAGACGTGCTGGAAACTTGCTGGTAAACCATGAACCTCATGATAAAATAAAAAATAATAGAAATGTGTTAATTTAAGATGTAAGTGTTACAAATAATATACTTTCAGTGTGATTATTTCAGGTCTGGGAAGCTGAGAAACAAACAAATAGCCTCCACCTATAGTCCACCATGATCGATAAGGAAATCAGATTCACTGTGATAGGTTCATAAATGGCCTTAGTTCTCCCTAAGCAGGACCACTTCCTAATCCACATTCCTTTCTCTGAAGTTCACATCCTCTCTTGGAGATCAAACTCAGCCCTCAGGCCCAAACAGGGAGCCACTTGGGAAAGACTTAACCATGTGGCATCAGAGGTAACAACACCTCAGTGGGGTGTGTGTGTGTGAATGGCAGCACATGCTGGGGTACCCCAAACACAGATGATGGCAGGTGAGGGAGGGTCTAGGCTGTCATGTATCAGAAAGAGGAGGAGGCTTCTTCAACCTGCCCAGACTTCCCAACAGACATGGCTCAGGGATTCAGGACAAGATGCACTTGAGCAGACTTGGGAGGAGGGTTGTAGCTTGGGGTGCACTGGGACTGGGGGTAGACCCCCAAGAATGAGAAACCAGATACGGCTGCTGAAGTCTCCTTTCAGGACTACTTGACATGCTCACAGCACACATGCAGCCCGGAACTGCTCTGTGTTTTCAGGCTTCAGGTCAATTGGCTGAGTTGCATAGGCACCTGACGCTTGTGCACCTCCAAGTGTGACCTGGGGACCAGCAGCATTGGCATCACCTGGAAGCTGGTTAAAAGTGGAAAATCCTGGGCCTATGACAGGTGAGCTAGAGTCTCTACTTCAATGGACAGCTCGTGAGCAGCAAACTTTGATACATCAGGGGAAGTCTCTTCTGTAGAGCAGGATTGAACTTTACCTTTGTCAGTGTGCGGGTGAGTGGGAATGCAGAGCCTGCTGAGGGAAGAGGAGAGGGTTTGTCCACACTGCTGGGGAATAAGCAGACAGACTCAAGCCTGATTAAAGAGAAACAAGAAAATGTAAAAGGCTATTTCAGTGTAAAATGAGGCCGGGGAGGTCTGGGATTTCATTTGACTGATGCCTCCTTCCTTAGGACAAGGGCAGCTGAGGGGAAGCCCTTGGCTGCTCATTATCACCCCCCTCTCAGTAGAGGACCCCATCCCAGCACCCATCTATGCCCTAGGCTGTAAGCATAGCAGAAAACACCCAACACCAGAAAGCCTCAAAGGCCTGGGTGACAAGCTGCACTCAGGTTCCTACCTGCCATCTTGGAAGTGCTGCCGTGAGTCATCCCTGAGCCCAGCGGTATGTGGACATCCAACACAATCTAGCAAACTTCTGGGCAAACTGCCCAGAGCACAGAAGCTTCCGATGAGCAAACTTGGGCAAGACAGGCCCGCAAATTTTGTCAAACCATCAGAGGCTCTGTTTTATCGCTGTGCACAGTGCTGCTATCTCTAGAGCTCAGTCCCACAGTGCTGCCCTGGATAACTCTCAAGTCAGGTAATGTTCCTCTGGTGCTTCAGAAACAACTCCCTGGGGGACAAAGATAGGCGCTTCTCACTCGGCTCTCAGAAGTGCTGTCGGTGCTATCCAAGAAGAGTTCCGATATAGACAACAAATTCCAGCAACACCACCGTGGGAGTATCAGAGTCAAAGGAGACCTCACTCATCTGATGTGCTTCTTTATCAAGCATTGCCAGGAGGCAGAACCAAACAGGGGCAGAGCTGAAGACTGACTGCATCAGAATCTTTGCAGCTATGTAACCTCATGTTATTAAACATGGACTCTGTTCCCTATGTCCTCACACGCAAGAAGGGAACGCTGATAGTGCCGCCGTCCTGGAGCTGTTCTGGGAGTTAAATACAACCTCCAGCCTTAGGAGACCACCTGAGGACACAGTATGCACTAAGCCCAAGGGAGCTATTGTAACTGTTGAAGCTGCTTCCAGCCTGGAATCTCAATGAGGGCGAACAATACAGGATGCTCACCGGTGCTCTTTCCAAGGAAGTGGAGGTTGGTTCGGAAAGGGAACCTCATGCTCTCTGCCTTCTACCTCGTCATCTTTTTTTTTTCTTTTTGGCTGGAATACACTCGCACACTTGGATGGACACACACACCCCACAACAGATTTGCAGCTGTCACGAGAGAGATAACATGGGAACAACTGCCAACAGCTGGGCTCCCAGCCCCACTTGCTCAGGCTGTTCCAGCTCCAGCTGTGAGGAAAGAGGAAGACTGGAGCCAAAATCAGCCTCCCCTACCCCTGAGAAAATCCACCTAGATTACACAGCTGCCTGCCCCACCTCCGCCCCCTTGCGCCTTCAGCTGGAGCATGGGAAATTGGATGGGGAGGTGAGGGGCTGGGAGGCCAGGAAATTGACTCTGTTTATTCCTGTCTTCCTGGAGAGTAGGCACAGGACCCCCCCTGCCCCCAACCGCCACTGGGGACCTGGGTGTCTAGCCTGGCCTACAGCTGTTGTGTGTCTAGGTCGGGCATCTGTCCTGCTCCGCTATGAACCATAGGAGGAGGGGCTTTCCAACAGTGGTTCCCAGCCCTGACTGTGTATGACAATCACCCAGAGATATTACCTGCAATACCCCAGAGCTGAGTGGGGTCTCTTCAAGGAGGGCCAAGGTGCTGGTGCTTTTTAAAAATTCTTAGGCGATTTTAACGTTCATGGTTGGGAACCTGAGGCCGACAAGGAAAAGCAAGATTCTTGGGAGCCACACATCACTGGCTTCCCCGACTCTGGAAACAATTCGGCTCACACTCGCCACACACAGCACAGCTTCAGAAACAGACCTGGCTGGGGTGACAAGAGAATGAGGAATGGACCCAGAGACGGGCACAGTAACAGAAAGCGGAGTTCTGGTGGTCTGGGCTCTCTGTTGGAGGAATCAAAGCCCCCCAGCAGCCTGGGGCGGGGGGGGGGGTTGGTGTACAGAGCTGAACAGATTAGCGTGGTTATTGCACATGGCTAAAAGAGAAGGTAGTATTTACAATGTACATCTGCCTCAGGGAGGTGGGTCTAGCTAATCTTAGTAGGACAACCTCTACAGGGGAGCAGCCAGGGGGATTATGATAGACATTTTTTGCATATACTGTCAATGCTCACGTTGGTTCCCCGCGAAGGTTACGCAGTCCCTCTGAGTCTGAGGCTGTACGGTCCTCAACATGACTGTACCTGTGTCAAAAACACACAATCTCTCAAGATTTCAGTCACTCAGGGCTCCCTCCAATCTCTACACGTGATCTTATTTTATAGATGGGAACTGTGTGGTCTGGGGAGTTGTGATCAAGTCCAGTGTCACTTACGCTGACCGTAATACAATGATAAAATAAACAAATGGTAAAGGCACCTTGCTAATATGCAGGCCTTGAAGGGCAGTGCGAGTTGCTAGCAGTAGTGACCAGACAAGGCACCAGCCAACCAAGAGCCGGCAGGGGAATGGCCATGAATCCTCTGAATGTCATCGTCTGGCCTTGGGTACACAAGGAAGGGCAGGCTTCAAAAGGCCCCCATTTGCTGATCTGCAACCACTCAGTTGCCCCTAAGACTGGTGCCCGTGCAGCAGTCCCACCCTTATGCCTGGGTAAGATGAGTCCCACTCTTTCCAGAACCATGTCTGTCTCCATGAGTCAGAAGGAACCAACAAGTCCTGTGGTGTGTATTCTGGACCTTCCTCTGTGCACAGAGAGCTCCTGAATTCCTTGGTGAAACACAGATGTGTGGCTTCCAGGATGTGCCCGGGCCTTTCCTCAAGCCTGTCTTCATGAATGTGTGGTGTACTAGGTTAGGGGGAGGGCAAACAGGCAAATGGGTAGCTCTGCTCAGGGATTTGGAAAATAATTGGACTTTGGACAATATGTCCAGATGTGTCTTTGTGGGGGGACATGAGGTTCCTTGTAGACACAGATATTGAAGGGGGAGGAAAGAGAAAGGGGATGGGCCAGAGACATATGTCTCTTGTACTACCAAGTTCGGGGAAGGGGGTGGGCAAAATTCTAGGAATTTGAAAATTTGAAATTAGAACTTGGGTTTTCAGATCACTACGATATGCCTTTGTAAAGATGGGAGATAGAACACATTTTAACAATTATCTCCAGCTCCTTTTAGATCTTCGAAATAATAGATTGAGTAGTTGGAACATTTGCTCCAGGTACTGTAGCCGTGTCTGCTAGAAGAGTGTCCCAAAGCTAAGGACACCGCTCAGAAAGTAGAGGGCACTCTGGGTTCCACACCTACTTGTCCTCAGGTCTTGGAGTCCTTGTGCTGTGCAAACCCTGCACAGCCTTGACTGGGAGGGAATCAACTGATTCTCAAGGAGCAAGTGTGGGCCAGGGTCAGGGCCAGGGAAGGGCCATCATGGATGTTCTTAAAGAGTCTTAAAGAGCTTGTCTTGCCTGGTCTGCAGGTTCTTTTCAAAGAGAGCAGACTCCTGAGTTGAAATTGCCTTTTTTTTTTCCATCTCAGCATCAACGCATTAAAGTAAAGTTCCCAGGTCCCCTTCCCCATAGCAAGTTAACTGTCGCACATGATACCAGAGCCTACTGGCTTCCAGGGGTTTCTGATCAAGCTGACACCAATCTTAGTGGAGTATGCTGGCCTTGCTGCCCTGTCTGTTAGGACTATTTCCTAACCGTGCTACTCTGCCAACACAAAATAATCCCAATCAAACCAAATCAGACCGGACTAAAAGATATCCAGGTTTAATTAGACACCTGCGCTCCCAGGTGGCCCCCAGGGGTCGGGGAAGTCGCCAACATGACCACCGGAGAGGAAAAGGGAAAAACCATGTGTTTGTTTTCTGGGGAGCAGTTTTGAAGAGCCACTATCACCATCCTCCATGAGCACTATGGAGAGTAATCTCAAGTGAAGGGATTAGGAGCAGCCTCCTTTGGTGAGAACTCTTAGGACTGGCTGGTAGCTGAACACACACAGACAAGGGACACTCATGCGGGAGCCAAGACCAGGAGGTGGTGAGACGGGAGTGCTTGAAAAGACTGTGATAGGGTCAAGTGGGCTGTGAGCCAGTCAGTCATGTGAGCGCACTAGATCCTGAGTCCTGGACTGTGAGAGTCAGAAAGGAGCCTGCAGTGGGCGTCCTTGACCTCCATGACAAGCAGGTCCAGAGCCAATTGTGTCCCCACCCTGACATTTTTGGCTGCACTCTCTGAGGCCACCCCGTAAGCAAATGTTTTCATGATTGTGACCATTTGGACATCAGCTAGGTGAGCTCTCTCAAATGCAAGCATGCCTGTCTGCCACGCAGACTGGACTGCTTCACAGAGTGGGAGTGTTTTGAATACCTCCCAAGCATCAGCCAGAAGCTGCTCAAACAGGTGCCCAACTGTATGACCAAGAGCTCTTGAGCTTTGCCTCCTAGAGCCTGTCTGCAGCAACACATGCCGTCTTCATCTGTGTGTCCTTTTCATTGGTTCCTGCTTCATTTTTCAGCCTCCAGCGAGAGTCCAGCTGCCTGCCAGAGGACCGTGAGCACCAAGGACAAGCCAAGCGAGCATCAGATAAGACCAGGGCTTCAGAAGCCCCACGGTTGACTGAATGAATAGAGGCACAAATTGTCCCAGTGTCCAGAGAGACGAATCTCAAGAGGCCTCTGGCTTTGTTTTCCCTTGCAGGCTGTGCTGTGTTGCAAATGAAGTCTTGCCAGGAAGAGGCAGGAATGTCCTAGAAATGTGAGGCCAGAGAAAAAACCTTCCTTTCAACTTGTTTGCTTTTCGCTGGATGGTGTGGCTGCCTCCAGCCCTCTCTTCCTGCAAAGACTCCATTTCTTGAAGCAACCCCCCTACTCAGCCTCCCATTGCCTCTCCCCCTGCTTTGCTTCTGTCTAGCACCTGAGTAAGAACAAAGTAGATGATGTCAATGCTGCACTGAGCCAGCCAGATGTTTGTGCCTTTCCATAATACCAACCTCCCTCTGCCTTCACACCTCTGCCCCAAACACACATCCTGCCACCCCCATCTCTCCACTGCATGCCTGCACGCACGGCAGGAGGCAGTTTGCAGCAGAGGGAGAGCAGGCCTTAGTTCTTGATTTCAACATAGATTTCTTCTGGCCGTGTTTCAAGCCAGAAGACAAAATCTTGGATGGCATTCAAACTCGAGCTCATCAATACCTCGCTCCCAGGATTCAGAGAAGGAGCTGATAAACAGGATAAAGCCTTGTCTACCAAGTTGATCTGCAGTAGAACGGTGTCCATACCAGAGCACTGCGGTCCCTCCTCAGCCCTGGGCTACACCAAGTCTCAAAATCGTGGCTTGCATTTTTCGGACCCACTTGCCTGTAGAGATGCTTAGGAAAGGGTTATCCAAGCTTATCGGAAGCTGTCAGAAAGAGGCCTACTCCTTTGAGTGAGTACTGGATCGATGAACTAACCAGAGGCCCCAAGCTAGCTCTCCCTGATCCTTCCCCTTCTCCCACTCTTTATTAATAAAACTCTTAAAGTGGGTTTCGTTGTTTATCTTGTGGTCCGTTCTCATGCACAGTAAATATCAGAAATCCTGTCTCAAAAACAAAACAAAAAACAAAAAGAAAGGTGTTTGAAGAGTTCTGTTTCTAAAGATAGAGGCCACTAAAGCCAGCCCCAGCCTGTACTCCAGGTCACATAGTCAGCCCCTGCACGCCAGGTCACACAGTCACCCCTTGGATCCTCACAGTTGCTGCCTGGGGTTGGTGTCCCTACTCTCACTCTGAAGACAAGGAAACGGGAAGAGGTCTCTACCAGGCTTTTTCTTTCAGGCCACCAACTAGCTCCCAAATGACGACACAGAGACTTTTTAGTTTTGAATGCTCGGCCTAGCTTAGGCATGTTTCTGGCTAGCTCTTTTAACTTAAATTAACCTTTTTCTTTTTACCTACCCTTAGCCTCAAGACTTTTGACCTTTCCTTACTTTCTTGCTGTTTCTATGGCTGCCTGGCTGGTGGTCTCCTAGCTTCAGCTCGTGGGGATTTCTTCTCTTATTCTTCTCCTCTTTTAAAATCTCTCCTCCTATTTATTCTCTCTGCCTGTCAGCCCCACCTATCCCTCTCTCTGCCTAGCTATTGGCCGTTCAGCTCTTTATTAGACCAACCAGGTGCCTTCGGCAGGCAAGGCGAAACAGGTATAATACATATTTACATAATTAAACAGATGCAGCATAAATAAAAGTGGCACACTGCTTGGGGACAATGGTTTTACCCTGTAAAGATTTGTTTCTTGTACTTGTTTAATAAAATACTGATTGGCCAGTGGCCAGGCAGGAAGTATAGGTGGGGAAATGAGAGAAGAATTCTGGGAAGAGGAAAGACATAGTCTGGAATTGTCACCCAGATGCAGAGGCAGCAAGATGAGAATGCCTCACTGAGAAGACTACCAAGCCACACGGCTAACACAGACAAGAATTATGAGCTAATATATAAGAGTTAGTAAGAAGCCTGAGCAAATAGGCCAATCAGTTAATAATTAATGCAGGCCTCTGTGTGTTTCTTTGGGACTGAAAGACTGTGGGACCAGGAAGGACAGAAAACCTCAGTCAACAGCTCACGTTTACACAGTTAAAGTAATATTCTGCAGCAGAAACAAATGTAACACATCTTTACATAGTTAAACTAATATTCTACAACAGAGGTTAAATGATCCAGCAATTCCCTAGGGTTCTCTGACAAAAAAGTAGCAGGGTGCATAAATTCTCTAGGGTTCTCTGAACCCTAAAGAAGTAGCAAAGTGTATATTAAACCAAATCATACCAGGCATTCAATTCCATGGTCTTTTCATTACAATAATACAAATATGTCAAGATCCAAGGAGTCTTTTGTTCTGTCCATCAAGATTTCACCCCCATATCATGCTCCAGCCCTTTACCAACATCAACAAACAAAACTCCCTGAACCTTCTAAGATATGCAAATTGCTACTTTACAGGAAGTGTGGCTAGGGTTCTTTGTGGATACAAATGCCTTCACCAGATTGGGCCCTTCATCTTCTGTTTGTACATGAAAGAACATTAGAGGTACCTTTCTCCTAGGAGAGAGATAATTCTCCCAAGGCCAAGACATCTTAGTAAAGAGACAGTCACTTCTCCATCCCTTCCCTCGTTTAGTGACCCTTTGAGCTGTATCAGTTGTGTGAGGATTCTCTAAGCCAGTATTTTTTCCAGCTACCTTTGGATGGAGAGTTTGAAACTTGGAGATGGCCTCCCAGGTCCTAGAATTGAAAGATGAAAGAGAAAACTAGAACTAGCAGAGAGAAACCAGTTGTTTAGAGGCGTGACCAGAAAGAAATACAACAGATGCCAGAGTCCAGCTCAATGCTTCTAAACCCACAGAGCGGCATCCTGATCTCAGTGCAGTCCCGTGTCTCCATCACACTCAAGTTTCTGACTTTGTTTTGGTTTGTTGTTGCTGGTTTTCTTTCCTTCCTTCTTTCTTTTCCTCTTTTTTTTTTTTTTTAAAAAAGATTTATTTGTTTATTTATTTATTTATTTATATATTATGTATACAGTGTTCTGACTGTATGTCTGCCTACAGGCCAGAAGAGGGCACCAGATCTCAATATGGATGGTTGTGAGCCCCCATATGGTTGCTGGGGATCGAATTCAGGATCTCTGGAAGAGCAGCCAGTGCTCTTAATTGCTGAGCCATCTCTCGAGCCGGACTTTTGTTTGTTTTGAGTCAACATTTTGCTCTATAGCCAAGGATGGCCTTGAACCTGTAGTAACCCTCCTGCCTCAGCCTCTAGGTGCTAAGATTACAAGCACACTGAGTTTTAATCGGATTCCATGGAAACTTCCATCTCTCATTTTTTAAGGCTTTCCTTTAATTTTCCAACATATATGCATATCTGTGAATGTGGTGGTTTGAAAAGGAGAGGCCCCCATAGGCTCATGTATTTGAATGCTTAAAGTGGCACTATTTGAAAGGATTAGGATGTGTGGACTTGTGGGAGGAAGTGTTTCAGTAACATGAACGTTGGGATTCCAAAAGCCTGTGCCAGACCCAGTAGCTCTCCTCCAGCTACCTATGGATCCAGATGTAGAACTCTCAGTTCCTTCTCCAGCACCATGTCAGCCTGCATGCTGCCATGCTCCCCATCGTGATGAAAAGGGACTAAACCTCTGAAACTGTAAGCAAGCTCCAATGAAATACTTTCTTTTAGAAGAGTGGCTGTGGTCATGGCATCTCTTCACAGCAATAGAACACTGACTAAGACAGTACACATGTCTGTCTGTGGTATAAACAGAGACCAGAAGAGGGGATTAGACTCCTAGGGGCTGGAGTTTCAGGGTCTGTGAGTCACCTGACATGTCTATTGGGAGCCAAACTCAAGTCTGTGCTCTTCACCAGTGAGCCATCTCTCCACTTATAGATGGCAAAGTATAAACCCGTTTTTTTTATTTTCCATGAAAGGCTAAATCAAACTGAGTTTGTTCATTTTGAATTTGTGGTCAATATCCAAATCTATTTTTGCCTCTAATAGCCCCTGAAATGTGATCTCTGGACAGCAAACAGTGTCCCTTTTCTGTCCTGTGCAGGCGGCACCCTTACAGGACAGTACCTCTTTGATGAGTCAATGCTCTTCTAAATGGACAGGGCCAGGGGAGGGGTTCAGGCAAACCTTCTTTAAAGCCTATTTCTGGACCAAACATTAATTAAGCCTGAACTTTCTTTGTCCCTGGAAGGGCCAGGCTGGGATGAGATGATGCAGAAGAGGGGAAGAGCCCTTTATGGAATTAAGGATCTAAGTTCCCTCTCTGTGTTGTGCCAGCTTCCTGCGTGGTCTCAGGTATACCCCATCCACCCCATGCCTCAGTTTCCCCACATCTGGGAAGAAAGATAGGGCCAGACTCTCTCTTTCGGAAGAAGGCCACTGTTGCCCTGTGTTCTGTTCCCACCCCCACCTTTGTCTTTCCTTCTGTCTTTGGCTTGGCTGTGTGTGCCATTCAGAACACGAGAGGAGTAAGATCCCCGGATGGAGGGAAGGCAGGATTTAGTCTAAGAGGTAGATGACTTTGCTAGTGAGAAGAGAAAGAAGTCTGACTTTTCCACAAGGCTTTTTATAGAGCTTTGCTGGCCTTGCACTGTGAGTCGCCAACACACACACACACACACACACACACACACCGGGCACACACCGGGCAGCAGCCACTGAATGCTACATTGTGGTGCTGGATCCCTCCGGGCAGAAATTGCTATTAGCAGCGTCCATCAGATCGTCTGAGGGAGCGAGAAGCCAGAGCTGTCAGCTTTCGCCAGGCCTAGCCAGACTGTGTCCAACACAGGGACCTCCCAGAGAGACCAGAGCAGAGGAAATCAAGTTGGAAATTCACTGGCAGCCTACATTTGACCCCATGGAAAGTGCTGACTTGAGCTAAAGGGAATGTCACAATTTACTGCAGCCCGGCTGTGCTGTTCAAACACAAGGTAGTGGGGTTACCTCCTATCCCATGCTGCTCTGAATGCTGGGCACCATTGTATACCTGCCCTGGAGGACATAAAAGTTAGAATGTCTGGTCCTGGTCCTCAGAGAGCTTGTAGTCCAGTGTGAAGGGCATAAACAACAGTGGTGGCCATGATCTATTTTATCAGGTGCCATTCTTGATGCAGACAGATGGTCTTGAGGGGCACAGCAAACCCAGAAATTGATTCTGAGAGATGGTACAGCTAACTGTGGTGACCAACTTGCCCAGGTCCGGTGACACCTATCATACGTGATGGTAAGGCACTTCTGTATGCCTCTATGGTGATGTTTCATGACCACAGATTGGAGGTTTGGGGGCTCTAGTGAGTGGGTTCATCTCTTGACCCATTCATGGGGTGATGGCACTTGGGGGGTTGTAAAAGGCAGATGTGGTTGGAGGTATGTGGTCCCCAGGGTATGGCCTTGGAGCTATATGTTACTTGATATTTTCCTATTGCTTCCTGGATGCCTTGATGTGAGCTGTTCTGCTTTTCCATGCCATCCTTGCCCTGATGGACCTCTAAATGAACGAGCAAAATAAGAGTTCCTTCCTGTCTTGATTAGGGCTTCTATTCCTCTGAAGAGACACCATGACAACAGCAACTCTTATAAACATTGAATTGGGACTTGCTTACAATTTCAGAGGCTTAATCCCATATTGTCATGGCAAGACACAGGGCAGCATGCAGGCAGACATGCTGCAAGAGAAGGAGCTGAGCGTTCTTCATCTTGATCTGCAGACAGCAGAAGGAGACTTGCCCGCTAGGCCTGGCTTGAGCATGTAAAGCCTCGAAGTCAGCCTTCACAATGACACACTTCCTCCAACATGGCCACACCTCCTAATAGTGCCACTCCCTATGGGCCAAACATTCAAACACATGTGTCTATGGGGGCTATTCCTATTCAAACCTCTATACTTCCTAAGGTCAGGTTACAGCTCAACAAAATAATTCCAGGGTAGGAAGGAGAAAAGACTCACAGGGAAGAAATTTCCCTGAGCTTTGAAGGATATTGAAGATTTCCCAAGGGAAAAGAGGTAAGGAGGGACATCATTGTGTGAAGGCCCAGTGCCAGGTAGGCTCAGAAGTACACGAATATGGGGAGCTGGGAAACCTATACCAGTTCTCTCAGAGGCCAGGGAATAGTGTGTAAGGGTGGACGGATAGCAAGATGTGTTGGGGGCTTTGTAAGTTGAACTGTGTCTCTCACAAAGAGAAGTTAAAGTCATAACCCCTAGTAATTGCGCGTGTGACCTTATTATTATTATTTTTTAATTTAATATTCTTTAGTGTTCTGCCTGCATGTATGTCTTGTGAGTGTATCAGAAGCCTGGATCTGGAGTTACAGACAGGTGTAAGCTGCCATGTGGGTGCTGGAAATTGAACCCCGGGTTCTTTAGAAGAATAGTCAATGATCTTAATTGCTGAGCCATCTCTCTAGCCCCTGCATGTGATCTTATTTGGAGATAAGGTCTTTGTGGGTGTGATTAAGGAGGTCACATCAGCTGTATGAAGAGTATAAATTCACTGACTGGTGTCCTTATCAGAGGAGAATTTGGTCATGGACTCGGTGGACAGGACACCACGGGAAGATGGAAGTAGAGATTTGAGCAATGAAGCTAAAAGCAAGGAACAAAGAGAATGGCCAACAGTCTCTAGAAGTCAGGGGGAGGCAAAGCATGGACGAACCCTCTTAGTCCCAAGGAGACAACCATACTCATACTGTGAGCAGAACTGAGAAGTAATGGCTCTGACTCAGCTTGTAGAAACTTGCCACAGTAGCTCTGGGGACTCATACTGTAGGCATATGAGCTAGCCTGAAGTGTTACTGGCTTGCCTGGGACCCTGGTTCTCACGGGTGTTTCTTATAGAGCTAGCAGAAGGGATTGGAAGCTTCTGTATTCAGATATCCAAAATGATACTCAGAATATTTACTCAGATTATTCATATAAGTGCTGAATTATATTGTTTCCTTTTTCTTTTTGACTCAGAAAAATAAATTCTCCATAACAACCTTGGATATTTGCTACTCCAAATGACTGTTTTAAATAATTTTAAATTTGCCGAAGACAATCAAAGAAATTCACGGAGTTCCTATAACTTTTTCTCTCAGCTTCCCCGGTGTTATCCTTTTACAAGTCAATCATTGATGCTAAGACACTACCATTATGCACTAACTGACTTCTGTGGTTTCTCTGATGGGCTTCTGGGTTGCCAACTTGCCTCCCCAGATAGTTTTTCCTTTCTTTTAATTGCGAGTGAAATGTATTCGTCTTAGAGCATGGATGAAGGTTACCCTGTCATGGTAACCAGCTTTCTCATCCATCTGCATCAGCTCACTCCCCCAAATCTAGAGGAGATGCTCCTTCTAGGTGGCCCCCTAATATGCTACTCTTTCTCCACTCTCTGTGTACTTTGCCCTCTCCACTGGTCTCCTCAGTAGAGCTGACTATTGGCACTCATTGATTGTTTATGGGATGGATGGATGGATGGATGGATGGATGGATGGATGGATGGATGGACAGACGGATGGATGGATGGATGGATGGAGTCCTTATGTCTGGAGCTACGATTTGTTGCTGACACCAGAATGATGTCACCTTACCTACAAACTAGAAGTGTTTGCATCACTGCTGGGGTCCTGTAGTCAAACTTTCATTGGATCACCAGCTCCCATTCTGCCATGTGGCTTGTTACCTCTGCTCAGTACTCTACGCCCTGCTTCCTCCATGCCTGGCTGGTGAAATCTGTGTGCCTCAGATTAGTCCCTGAGTTCCCATCCCCTCTTGGAAAATCCACTTAACCTCTCCTGCCTAGCTATTCCGCTCTTTATTAAACGGATTGATCAGAAGGCACCTCGGGCAGAGTCACATCTTCAGGGTAATCTCACAACACGACCAAATGCTTTACATCACCGGAGCCCCGTCACAGCAGATGAAAATTGATGGCATTTTCAGTCCCACTTGGACCAGCTTCAGGGACAAAAAGGGAGGACAAGGCTGGAATCACAAACTCCTTAACCGCCATGTCTAGGAGAGTCCTGCAAATCCAATGGCTCCCATATCTAGTTGGCTTACTCGGAAGCTCCAGGGATGGGCCTGGCAAGTTGACTGATTAATAAGTTTGCAACGTGATGTAGAACCCTCTAGGACCTGGCTCTGATAAAAACAGCTGGCACCAGAAGTCCCTCTGCAGCCCGACCTGCTACAGTGTGGGACCACGTGTCGGTGAAGGTCCTTCTAGCTCTGACTTTGCTAGTAGACTTTGCCTTTGCTTTAATCTTAAAAGAAGCTGCTAAACTGAAATGTAATATACATCAAGAATATACACACTAGATACTAAAATATTCCTTGTAGGAAGTCATAGAGAACAGACAATATGGGCCATTTTTTAATCTCAAAACCTATTCATCTCAGTCTCATTTTGTACAACATAATAGCAGAGATTTTGTGCCTGCAGGCCAGAAGAAGGCACTAGACCCCATTACAGATGGTTGTGAGCCACCATGTGGTTGCTGGGAATTGAACTCAGGACCTTTGGAAGAACAGGCAATGCTCTTAACCTCTGAGCCATCTCTCCAGCCCAATAGCTGAGATTTTGATATAAGGAATCCATCCTGCAGTGGCTTGCCATTTGCCGTTAGGATCTGATGGGTGAATAAAAGACGCCTGAGTCCTGATTTTAATTTGAAAATTGTTGTTCATGACTACTCTGCTGCGGGCATTAGCCAGCCCTTATTTTTACAGATAGGATATACCAAGTTTTATTACCAACATAGCAGAAGTTTATAGTTCCAATTAGGTCAGTCCTGATGTTCACACCTCTCCAGAATTGAAGCTGTCATTACAAAGAAGGCAAATTGCAATAGGTGTTCTGTGATGGTTTGGTGGTTACTTGCTATATGGAATAAGAAACATCATATGTCAAAGGTGGGCTACGTCCTGCTGCCCCCATCACCCCCCTCTTCTGGGTAAAGTAAATCAAGGACCTTCAGGAACATCAGGCAACTGATGCCATGCATCGGCTCAGCTGTAATGAGCACAGGTGGCCTGGGTGGGGAAAATGGCTGCCTTTATATTTATCCACCGCAGGTAAGAACTGTGCTACTCCTAAGTCTGCATCTTTCCTACCCAGGCCTCTTGTTGAATGCGCATGGGCCAAGTACATGGCGAGGCTTGGAGGAGGCAGCAAAGGAGCTGGCCATCAAAGAGCATGCAGCCCAGTGGGGAAGTGGCTCGGGGGCTCTGAGGAGCTCACTGGGGTACTTGGTGGTTAACCAGTGTTTAAAAGGCCAGCTTACAGGCTCCAAAACCACAGAGAAACCATGTCTCAAAAAACCAATAAATAAATAAATAAATAAAATAAAAGGCCAGCTTAGTTGTGCCATTCCAAGGAAATGCTTGGTGTTCCTCACAATGTGAGTGGAAAAAGATTTCATGGTCTGTGTGATGCATTCTTCTTTGTTACTATGTCCCCATTTCCAAGAAACATTGAGGAATCAGCTCAGCCACCTGGCTAGTCAGAGGCACATATGAACACGCCTGATCACTAGTTTTCGGGCAGCTGCTGTGACATCTCTTCTATAATGCAGGGTCATGAAAAGGGCACCATGGCTTCCCTTTATTTTTAAGATATATATATATATATGACTGAGGGGCTGGGGGTACTACTTACAAAAGCAGGAGGACACCTACACCTGCTCCCTGAAACTGGAGTTACAGGCAGTTATGAGATGCCCAGTGTACCTGCTGGGAACCTGACTTGGGTCCTCTGTAAAAGCCGCAAGTGCTCTGAGCTGACGAGTCATCTCTTCTGGCATGAAGTTCTCAACCCATGTCCATGCTTCCCGTGGGGGTGTGGGAGGTGAAATGAAGCCCTTCTGACCTCTCCAAGTGACAAAGGCCACTTTCCCACTCTTTGCCTTTGGGGCGATTGTATTTGCAGGCAGTGCTTTTTATCGGGATGTGACGAAGGGCTTTCCTTTCTTGCTTTCCTCTTTCTTCCTGTGAACACACGCCGGGCTTACCCTGAGCACCAGGCCCTGTGCCAGATGCTAACTGATGGAGAGACGGACCGAGGTGACTGCTGACAGGTCATGAACAGGGCATTTTGAAAGCTTGAGGGGTCACCTGTGGTGTGTGCAGCTGTTAGTGACTAAGCCATCACTGTGCTGTGCCAGGGACACAGCAATAAAGTAGAAAGAGTTCTTATCTTAAAGATCTCACACTCCAAAATATCCATGAAACGGGACAGATAATGTGGAGTGGCAAATTCTGATAGTCCACCCACCTGTCTTTCCATCAGCGTTCGCTCACCCAGAGGATGTGTTTATTATGTTGAACAGAGCCAGCACACAAATGACAACTGAGGAATTCATAAATGTAGTTAATTCTAGTAGTGAACATTCTGCAAGGGGGCCAATTCCAAGTGGATAGGGATCTGTGAAAAAAAAAAAAGATTTGGGAAGACCTCTCCAAAACAAGGTCAAGGAGAGCAGGCAAGTGTGAAGGAGGCAGTCACAGGATTAACTGGGTGGAGCTAGAAGCCATAGGCACAGGGACTCCCGAGACCAAGGCTCTGAGGTGAGAATCCTTTAGAAAATGGCAGGATGGCTGCTGGACAATTAGTGGGAAGGACCTGGAACCCACAGAGCTGATCTTAGGGGAGGGCTCAGACAAGGTCATGAAAACCTTATAAAAACTTTACTAAGTGGGAGCTGGAGAGATGGCTCAGTGGTTAAGAGCATTTGCTGCCTTTCCAAAGGACCCGAGTTTGATTCCCAGCACCCAGGTCAGTGGCTCACAACCACCTGGCACTCTAGCGCCTGGGGAGCCAATGTCTTCCGGTTTCTGTGTGCATCAGCATACATGTGTCCATTCTTAGACTGACACACACATAAATAAAAATAAAATCTTTAAAAAAATAACATTTGAAAAAAGTTTCATTAAGCACACCTGAGGACTGTTCACTGGGAAGGTTATTTTCTGACATGCTTTCAAAAGTGTTTTTATGGACCCTGCTCTTAGCTGAATTACATGGATTCCTTATCAGTATGCAAATTAGTGAATAGTAAAGATATAAATCCAAACTCATAACTTAATGAACAATTACAGACCACCCTATATTCAAGAGTAGGCATCTCCATCAGTTAGAAATAGACATTTACCGAAGTCACGCATTTGTTGAGCCATAACATAAATTGCAATGTATTTTCAACAGTAGAAATCTGAATGAGTGAGTTCTGTGCCCCAATGAAACTAGACAGAAAGAGCAGAGGAAGCCTCGGGAATTTAGAAATCAAGGAGCACACTTGAAGAAGTGTTCTTTGAAAGATTTGTGGATTGAAAACACACGCCTCAACACAGTGGTGTTGGGGTGCTCGGATCTGGAGAGTCGTAACTTCATCAATTCATAGCTGAAGGGACTACTGGAAGGTGGGACCCTGGGAGGTGGGATCAGGTTCCTGGAGATGTGACTTTGAACACATCTGGTCCCGACACATCCTCATGGCTTGGCCAGCTCTTCCACCATGGTGTTCCTGCTTGCCGCAGGCATAAAGGCCATGCACCCAGCCCACGATGGACTGCAACCTTGGAAGCCATGAATGACAGATAAACTTTTCTTCCTCATGCTTTGTTTCTCACAGGTACGCTGTCATGGCAACAGAACACTAACACGATGCATCATATTTCGACACAGGTCAAAGAAGAAATGACAAAGGAAGTGAGAAAATATTTTTAACTAACCAATAATGAATAACCAATACATAGAAATACTTATTACACAACTAAAGTAATGCTTTGGGGGAAATTTGTGGGAAAAGTTTCCATCTTCAAAGACTAGGAAATCAAAGCAGGATTATGAATTATGGACAGGCCACAGTGAAGTCTGTTGGTTTATACGATCAATGTGAGTTAATAATTGTAATTTAAAAAGTTAGGAAAGGAGCATATCAAAGTTGAAACAATAAACACGAGAGAAAAAAAGCATGCCTCAAACTGAAAAGAAAGATAAAAGCAGAGTGTATGCGTCAACATTCCCCTCCTGGGTGCTTTGGTTTACCCCTCCTGGACAGATGGGTTTACCCTCCTAGGTGCATGGGGTCTAACCTTCTAGGTGCTGAGTCTAGCCTCCTGGGTGCATGTCTCTACCCCCCTGAGTGTATGGGTCTATTCTCCTGGGTGTATGGATCTGTCCTCCTAAGAGCATGAATCTATCCCGCTGGGTGCATAAGTCTACTCTTCTGTGTGCTTGGGTCCACCCCCTGAGTGCATGAGCCTACCACTGTTACTATTGCTTGTGTGGATCAGATGCCAGCTCTTTCAGCCTTTCAATATGGATCACACCAGCAACTTTCCAGGGACTGTCCAAGTTTTTAGCTTCAGAATAAGATTGTATCTGCCGTTCTGCTTCTCTTGGCTTTCTGCTTCTTGGGCCAAGCAGCCACCAAATAACTTAAGACAGTTGACTGGAGATGGAAGGGGAAATCCAAATGGTAAAAAGTCAGTTCACAGTCATTCATATCACTTCCACCAAGATGACCCCAAGGTCAGATGGTTTCACTGGTGAGTTTGGTCATACAGATATGGAATCTATAGGACATGTTTCACACAAACTCTTTTAGAAAATGAAACATTTTTCAAATCATTCTCTGAGACCAACATAAATTGTAGGAGAAAATATGGCATAGACATTTTAAGAACAGGCCTATACTGTCTCTACTGCATTGACGAGGATCTTGAAGTTCAGAAAAGTGACACAATGTGGACCAGTCCCCAAGATTTGTGGCCCAGGAGAGTAGACTCATGCTGTGGGAGTTCCTTCCACTCCTTCAGCCAATAGCTTTTAAGATACCAGCCCACTTGGGCATGGTCCCTTATACTATAAATGCAGCTATAAAATCTGTGCTTGCTTTCTTGCTTCCCAACATCTGAAGTTTTCAATTGCACCTCTCTTAAAGCAGTCTGCCCTTGCTTGGCATGAGCCCATCTAGAAAAAAAATCATGGCTACCAAAAGTCATGCTTTTGTGTTCTTTTGTGTCTAGAATTTCTTTTTAATCTTTCTCAGGTTTCAATGTGGATGTCGTTAACCCATGTTAGTGTGCCAATTTGTTGTGGTAGGAGGCCACTTGTTTGTTTTCCCAGCTGCACAGACTCCTGAAATAATCACACAGAAACTATATTATTTAAATCACTGCCTGGCCAATCACTTAAGTGTATTGATAGCTAGCTATTACATCTAGTATTAAGCCATTTCCAGCATTTTATATTTTACCATGAGGTTCGTGGCCTACCAGCAAGGTTCCATCTCCTGTCTCTGATGGGGCTACATGGCTTCTCTCTGACTCTGCCTCCTTTCTCCCAGAATTCCATTTAGTCTTCCCCACCTACCTCTATTCCCTGTGTAAGCCCAAAACAGTCCTTTATTAACCAATGGTATTCACAGCATACAGAGGGTAATCCCACATCAGACTCAAGCACCTAGCAGTGTAGACCCATGTACCCAGGCAGACAGACCCTTGTAACAGGAGTCTTTCTCCCTTGTGCTGTTTTCTTGAAAGTGGCCCCACAGCTTGGAAATCATAGCCCTGAAGCCATAGGTAGAGAGGCCAGGGCCAGAAGCTGAAACCCTGGAACTCCTTCCTTCCAGTTTGCTGCCCTCAGTGGGATGCACATGCTCAGTTCTGTACCCCAACATCTCTGGGGGTAGAAGGCCCTGTGTGAATCTTCCTGTTTATAATGAACAGTTGTTTGAGGCTAGAAATACTGTGTGTGGTTCTAGAAAACCCTCTTCATCTCACATCTGGTATTGCCATTTGAGCCAATAATCCTGTCTAGCCCATTATGTATTGCTCTGTGTAATAGATATGGCACAGAAGGACTGCCTGGAGCTTTTAAGAGGAAAGCAAGTCCCTACCAGATGCAGACAATGGTTGACCATGGGGAGAGCAATGCTCCACTCAGGTCTTACCTACACAGAAAACCAAAAATGTGCACAAAAGCTTACGTTACTAATTAACATTCAAACCTACAATGTGACTCTGCTTTTACCCTTTGTCAGGATTTGAAATCGCCAGCTCTTCCTTCTGTGGCTCTTTAGTCTGCCTGTTTTTGTCATGATTTGAGATGTGGATCATTGACTGGAACGTGGGAGATTGTGTCCCAGTCTGTGGTGATGCATTGTCTCTTTATGAATTGCTGGAAAGGTGGCTTGAGCTGACCTTGACACCTCACTGTATCCTCTTGCCTCATGAACATTTCTTCTCATTTGCTTTGTCATAATTGGGGCCCCCTCAACCACATGAGCCACAGCCCCCTTTGCACATCTGAGCCACAGTCTCCTCTCCTTCAGCCTCCTTTCCAGGGCATCATCCAAGTTTCTGCCCTGCCATTGAGTTAAACTACATGTACTGGTATGACGGCAAACTCTGGCCTTTGCACACCACTGAATTCACAATGTTAACTCTGCAAACTGAGCTGCGATGTTCCCTCCCTAACTCCTCCTGTCTTTCCTCCTTGACTACAGAAGGTTCCATCTATCCTGGTACACAGTGCAAAAATGTGAAGTCTGTCCTAGAACCAACCAAGCTAGGAAGTCCCTTTGCCTTTTCTTTCCAAGGAAGACTAGTCGGAGAGCTCTGACTGCCGTCACCTCTTGTGCTCTCATCCTGAGTCCAGCCTTGCATTTCCCACTTCCCAATTTCCCGCCTTGAATTTCCCTCCTCATGGCTGTCACTGCTGTCTCTATCACACACTGCCGTTCTTCTTCAACAGCTCTTGCTAATGCTGGTGCCAGACTCTGACATCCCTGCCCATACTGGATACTCTGCTCAGCGTAAAAGCACAACTCCTCACATGGCTGGTGACAAGTGCCACCCTACTAGCATCTCTGCTGCTGGCAACCCACTTTACAGGTCTCTTTCTCTATTGCAGCCTCCCAGGGTTCTGCCACGCTGTAGACAACACCCTTCCTCAGCGTCTTCCCTGAAAGCTGTTTTCCTGCACGTCTACGGGGCCGCCATGATACTGTTTATATCTGGAATGTCCCCCATGGGCTCAGGCTTTGAATCCTCACTCTCCAGTTAGTGGCGCTGTTTTGGGAGGCTCTGGAAGATGTCAGGAAGTGGAAGAAGTAGATCCTACAGCTGGAAGCTCTGAAATCAGGAGCACAAATAATTCTTTTCTCCCTGAGTTGTTTCTGTTGAGTACTGTGATCAGAATGATGTAAATGCAGCTACTACACACCTTTGCTTCTTCGAAAGCAGGGACTTCCCTTCCTACCTAGTGTAAAATGGTACCTTCTGCTGGGGGGGGCGGGGGGCTTTAAGGAGGTTTGAATGAAAATGGCCTCCACAGACTCATAGAGAGGCATTATTGGAGGTATGGCCTTGTTGGAGGAAGTATGTCACAGGGAGTGCACTTTGAGGTTTCAGAAGCTCAATCAGGCCTGGTGTCACTTTCAGCTGCCTCTCCAGCACCATAACTGCCTGTGTACTGCCATGCTTCCTACCATGATGACAATGCACTAAATTTGTCTGACCTATAAGTCAGGCCCTGTTAAATGTTTTCCTTTATAAGAGTTGCCATGGTCATGGTGTCTTTCTACAGTAATACAAAGCCTAACTAACTCCTTTTAGGAGTGTGTATGTGGGAGAGAGAGAGAGAGAGAGAGAGAGAGAGAGAGAGAGAGATGCTTGAGTTGACTAGAAGAGAACATTGGCTCCCTTGGAGCTGGAGTTACTGAGCCTTCTGATGTGAGTACTGGGAACCAAACTTGGGTCCCCTGAAAGAGCAACAAGTACTCTTAAGAGTTGAGCCATCTCTCCAGCCCCTTACCCTGCTTTATTTACTTGCTTCATTTTCTAGCACACAAAACAATCTCATGCTGTACTTTTTATTTATTAATTTACCTATAGGTGATAATATTAGCCCCATGAGAGCTGACACTTTGATTTGCTCACCCCTGCATCCCAGTGTCTAGGACAGTGTGCAACCATATGGGTTTGATTCTCTAGCCTCTTCCTCTAGAGAGTCCCTCCGTCTCTGAACATCATACCTTTAAACAAGTAAATGATAACAATGGTGACGATGATAAATACTTGGAAAACTTTGACTTTGATCTTGGTATGTGCAAAAATACTAAGACACAGAGATTGTAGTTGTCCATATATATATATATATATATATATATATATATATGTATAACACAGTGCACAAAGCAAGCACACAGGAAAAGAATATGGCCAAAGTCTGTACAAAAGATAGCAATAAGTGTGACAAAGGGTTAACTGGATTCCAAGCAGTGTGGATGACCTGCACTTCCCCACTCTCAGGAGCATCCCATTGGTAAGGATGCTGTCAAAGAACCAGATGTTGGATTCATTGTGTGAACCTTTGAGGTAATGTCAATGGGGTTGTGTTGCTCGGCCCCTCCAGGCCCTACACACTAAATGTTTGGATTATTTGGCAAGAATAGAAAGTATTACTGGGAGCCTCATGGTGACTGTGAGGAGTTCTCTCTAGGAAAAGGATCTCACAGGTGCAAATGGATCTCCCAGGCCCAGGATGTTTCCGGAGAAAGGAAACCAGGTCTCCTTGGTGTTGTTTACTGCCCTGTCACACACTCTGCAATCAGGATAGCCCAGATGTTCTGGGACACAGGTGCACAGGGTGATCCCATTTCCTGTACCTCGTCCTGTTTCAAGCTGTGTTGGGACATCTCATGAAATCAGAACGGAGTGTCTGTGATTGTAACTTCTAAATGTCCCCCATAAAAGTGGGTTTCCCTCCTCTAGATGTCTACATGGAGTTCCTCTCATATCCTGCAGGCCCTTCTGTAAGTCAGGGTCTGATGCCACCTGAGACAGAAGGGTTAAGTTTTCTAACAGTCCTGGTATTCAGTGTTTCTTCTAGCAACTTCTCTGCCTCAGTATACCTTCTCTCTCACCCTTGGCCTCTAATCCAACTGGAACTTGTAATAGAATCTCCTGGAGGGGTTCCTAACCAGTGTCCTAGGACCCCTTGCTGGCTTTATCTCGACACTGCAGGGTAGACTGGAAATGTGTACGTCTAGCAGATTCCAGATGATGGCATTGGTGGTGCAGGAGCACAGCCAGAGAAAGGCGATCATTATTTTGCCTGAATGTCTTTTTCTCCACCTTTCCCCCATTGTCACTGCCATTGACTGGGCTCCAGTCCTCACAGACGTCAAAACTTTGAAGACTGAGAGAGATGGTAAATAAACATACATATTTCAGAGTAGTGAAGAGCAGCCTCAAAGTCAGACGGTCACAAAGAGGCAAAGTCAGCATCCACAGGTAAGCATGGTAGGCTGGTTCAAACCTCCTTGGCCAGGAGAACTCAAGTCTATATGGGCAAGGCCTTGCCATTGAAGAAATGCGGAGCCAGAGGAAAATCAGGAAACAGCAGGGGCTGCTTGCCTGTGCCGGCCACTTCTTTCCACCTCATTCGGCTCCTCTAATAGGCACCCACCAGGGGCCAGGCATGAGACTCTCCCTGTATTCTGTCAAATGTATTTTAAAGTCCCTTTTACATGACACAGTCATTTGTCCTCATGTTTCCTGGTCTTACAGAAAAGTTACAAGTTAACCAAGCATCAGCACACGTAATTAAAGCGGGCCTGTTCCAGGGCTATTCAGGAGACAGAAGCGGAGCAGTATATGCAGGCAAACAGAAAGTTTAATGTAGACTGGGTGTGGAGGATGTCTTTCCCAGGGGGTGACACAGACGGAAGGGACAAGTGTTAAACGGGTTAAGAGCCGAAAGAAAGGTGTTTGTTGGTAGAACAAGGGCCCTGTGGTAGAGGCTGGAAGGAAAGCAACATGGCTGGACCAGGAAGAGTCAGAGTCTAGGAGAACGGGAGATGTCAGGCAATGCAAGGCTGAGCAGGACAAGGAAGGGACAGCAGAAGGCCCCCATCGGGTCAAAGCATGAAAAGGAGGCACAATCAGTTTTGCTTTTCTGAAGCATCCGTGTGGCTGCCAGGTGGAAGAGGTGAGGTGACTTATATTCACAGGAGACCATGACCCCACCTTAGACAGAAGTGGTAGATTGAAAGAAGCAGGGGGCAATAGCAACATCACAATCCACACAGGTTTGCAGTGTGGTCTGTTTATAGGAACACTCGGCGGACCCCTGGGCTGCTGGCACATGTGTCTATGGAAGATTACCATACTACACGCTTGTAGGACATTTTCTGTCATTAAAGGAAGTTTGCTGGGTGACTTTCAGAACGTTGGTCACGGCAGGAAATACCTCTCACTCTGCAGCTGTCCTCTTAGCCACTGAGAAGGAAAGCCCACTTCCCACTTAGTCTAAGGAAGGACAGCACATCAGCCATCTTTGCTCCACGCCTACCACGCCTCCCCTGGCTTACCATCGGAGATGATTAAGTGTGTCAGGGATGAAGGGACACCTCTCCACCCCGAGATCCTTAGAGGTCATTCCTATCTTCAGAAATGGTGTCGGGTTCAAACAGACCTGGGGGATTCCGATGAATCTGCATCCTCCAAGAGTGTGGTTGTGTTGATGATTTCCATGTGTTTCTCATCAAAGCTGCATGTAGAGCCAGGCTTGGCAACGCAGACCTAAATCCCAGATCTTGTTAGGCTATTGCAGGGAGAGAGACTATGATTTTCATGAGTTTGAGTCTAGGCAAAGACACTTGGTGAATTCTAAGCTGGACTGCATGATTTAGTGGGATGTTTGTCTCAAAACAAATGAACAAGCAAGCAACAAAAGCAAGCAAGCAAAAGGGCATGCAATTATTCATTGTACACAGCTGGAACAAGAAAACATTGCCTTGGTTGGAAGGGAGCAGGGCTAGCATGAACTCTCTGATCTGAGGAAACTAGAGACCCAAGAGGAACCTGCACGGCCCACACTGTATATTCTTAAGTTATGAAAAGCCCCCAAGCAGAGAAAGTAGTTGCATATTCCCAGTGGACTCATGAGCTATTACCCTTAGGTGCCTATAGTCTTTGCAAGTGAAAACATGGAGCCCTGGAGCTCCTGTGAACCCAAATTCACCTTGCTCACCCTCAGAAGAGTTTACGCACCTAACAAAAAAGTTAGCGTGTGTGCCTGGTGTTTCCTGATAACATTGGGAATGCTCTAACCAAGTGTTTCTTCTGTATCTCAGGACTTTGAGCCTCCGTGCTGAATTAACGCCTGTGTTTGAAGACACTGATTTATGCTGTCCCGTTAGCCGATTGCTGCTGATTCTTAGTGTTACTGACAAGCCATTTCCTCAGCCTCCCTTGGCGACTGTGCCTCCCCGTGTCAGGCTGGAATGTCAGGATGATAGGTCATCTGTTTGGTGTCAGCCTCAGTTCTGGGAAGCATTGCTGTCTCCCTTCCTGAACGTTTGATTTGAAGATAAAGGGAGGATGTTCATCTACTGTCAATCTTCTCCTGCCTGGGGAAATTCCCCCAAACAGGCTGACCATGAGTCGGGTGCCTTAGAGCAAAGGAGGAAAAAAAGACTCAAGGAAAAGTCTGGGTCGAACTCCTCCCCTGCGTGGGTTACGAGTCTCGGCCCCAGTGCACACCAGTCAAAAAAAAAAGAAAAGAAAAGTCTGACTAGTAGGGTAGGCCTCTGTCTGCCTCTGTGATGTGGGTTTCCTGTTCCTCAGGCCAAGATGGCAGACTCAAGACTCTCAAAGACACAGAGCACAGTGATCTGCCTGCCCATAGGCCTGGTGCCCCAAGTTCTAGGTCTGGACTGGCCATCCTGACTCTGTGGCCTTACTCACGTAGTAGTTCTTCAACTGGAAAATGTGTTAGACGCAGGTAGAGATTTAGCAGCACTTGCACTTATAATCTCAGTTTTAAATTATGCCTGTAATTGCCCCGTATGTGCTCTGTGGGCTTTTCTTTTATTTAGGGGTTTATTTTATTATTTTAATTTTGTGTAGGCATATGCATCTGAATCTGGGTGTGTGTGCATGTGAATGCAGGTGCCCTAGGAGCCTAGGGTTTCAGACCCCTGGGAGCTAGAGTTATATAGATGGTTGTGAACCACCTGATGTGTTGGGTCCTCTGGAAAATCACCACATGCTCTTAACTGCCGAGTCACCTCTACTCTCCTAGGTTTTTTTTTTCCCCTTAAAACATTTCATAACATTTATATGGTCTGGAGGCACATAGTATGCCTCTGGAGGTCCGTCTCCCCTTTCGCCATGTGGGTTCTGGGGATAATACTCAGATCTTCAGACTCAGTGGCAGGTTCCCTGACCTTCTGGGCCATCCCTTTGTGCCCTGTGCTCTCCATCTGGAAGAATTTGGCTTCTAGACACATTGAACTTGAGCAGCACCCTTCCCCTCTCTTCTTTTCCTTACTCATCAAAGCACACAGCAGGGCCTCTGGTCAACACGAGAGCTTCATACAATTCCAGACAAAGACTCATTGTAAGGACACATCAGTCTTATGGGATGTTTGGGATTTGTTAAATGATTTCACACTCCTTTCTGCAATATTCACCAATCCCTAAAAATCTTGAGGCTCCCCAATAGAGGGGAAATTGGCTAATGCATCATTGGAGAAGCCTTCTGTGTGTAGCGTTCTGGCTAAGGCAATAGGACCCCACAGTTCTGTTTGAGGCAAGGTGTTGACTAAGGTGTCTGTCCTGCCTGATCCCCCAGCCATTCAACATCAAAGAAACACACAGAGGGTTACATTAATTATAAACTCGTTGGCCTATTAGCTCAGGCTTCTTATTAACTAATTCTTACATCTTATATTAGCCCATTACTCTTATCTATGTTAGCCACGCGGCTTGGTACCTCTCTCAGTGAGGCATTCTCATCTTGCTTCCTCTGTATCTGGATGACGACTGTAGACTGACTGTTTCTTCTTCCCAGAATTCTCCTGTTCTCCTTGGCAAGGATGTGTGCAGAGCTACTTACACAACCCCTAGCTCAGGCAGTAATGTCTCAGGCCTCTGGGTGCCCCTCTCTGTTGAAAAAGAGTCACTAGGGCTTTCTGGGTAGTGTCTGCTCATGCTTCCCCTGCACTTAATTTTGCAGTAGTGTGTTCTCTCCAGAGCTTCCCATCAACCACAAGCCAAAATGATGAATAGCAACTCCGCCCATTTATCCTGTGGATAGCTTCATTTACCAACATCACCAATACTTACAGATTATTTTAGACTTTAAAATGTGAATTCACTTTCCAGCCCTTGCTCCTTTTTATTGATCGTGTCTCATTATGTGCTAGCCTTGGTCGATCTAGACGTCATTAGGTTGACTGGGCTAGATTCCAATTCACAGAGATCCGCCTGCCTCTGACTCTTGAATGCTGAGCTTAATGGTATGTGCCTCCATGCCCTGCAATATTTTTATTAAATACACCAATAGGTTTCCTTCTTTTTTCATGTACCCAGCACTTATACAGCACATGCATAAATGCTACATGCATAAACTAAGCAACACATGTAAGAATATTAAACATTTCATATATTCCAAGTTATTTAACTCGACTACATAGCGAGGTAAAGAAGTTCTCTCACTCTACCACAGGGGAAACGAGTCTCCACAAGGCACTGCACTTGTTCAAGGTCACCTGTCTAGTAAGTGGTGGGACATAAACCAAGGACTTGTGTCTACACATCCCTGCATAGCTTCCTACTGTTCCTTCAGCATTCTGGAGCAGCAGACACTCTCCTCCCTCTCATCACCAGCCCTACCCACTTCATGTTCTCACCTTAGTTGACTTTTTCTCCTTCATGTTATTATGCTCTTTTTAAATTGATTTTATTGAGCTCTACATTTTTCTCTGTTCCTCTTCCTGCTTCTCCCCTTCCCTTTAACTCCCTTCCGAGGTACCCATGCTCCCTTCCGAGGTACCCATGCTCCCTTCCAATTTCCTCAGGAGATCTTGCCTTTTTCTACTTCCCATGTAGATTAGATCTATGTAAGTCTCTTTTAGAGTCCTCATTGTTGTCTAGGTTTGTAGAAGGAGTGGCGAGTTGCTTTTCGTCCCACCCGGCTCCCGCATGGCTAGCTTAGCCCAGAAATAACAACACACAAACTGTATTCATATAAACACTACCTGGCCCATTATATCTAGCCTCTTCTTGGCTAACTCTCATATCTTGCTTAACCCATTTCTAATAATCTGTGTAGCACCACGAGGTAGTGTCTCACCAAGAAAGATTCAGCATGTCTGACCTGGCAGCTGGCTCCATCGCGTCTGTCCCAGAGAGGAGAGGCATGGCATTTGCCTCACTTCCTCCCAGCATTCTGTTCTGTTTACTCCGCCTACCTAATTTTCTGTCCTATCAAAGGGCCAAGGCAGTTTCTTTATTAACCAATGAAATCAACTCAAAACAGAAGACCCTCCCACATCATAGGTTCTCTGGGACTGTGATTTGTAGGCTGATTTTCTTTGCTTTATGTTTAAAAACCACTTATGAATGAGTACATATGATAATTGTCTTTCTGGGTCTGGGATACCTCACTCAAAATGATGTTTTCTAGCTCCATCCATTTACCTACAAATTTCAAGATGTCGTTATTTTTTTCTGCTGTGTAGTACTCCATTGCGTAAATGTACCACATTTTCCTTATTCATTCTTCAGTCAAGGGGCATTTAGGTTGTTTCCATGTTCTGGCTATGACAAACAATGCTGCTATGAACGTAGTTAAGCACCTGTCCTTGTGGCATGGTTGAGCATCTTTTGGATATATACCCAAAAGTGTATTGGTGGGTCTTGAGGAGTTTTCCTTCTAGTACTTTGAATAGGACTGGGTTTGTGGCTAGGTATTGGTTAAATATGGTTTTGTCATAGAATATCTTGCTTTGTCCTTCTATGGTGATTGAAAGTTTTGCTGGCATCCATGGTCTCTTAATGTCTGCATAATGCTTGACCAGGACCTTCTGGCTTTCATTGTCTCCAATGAGAAGTCAGGTGTAATTCTAATAGGTCTGCCTTTATATGTTACTTGGCATTTTTCCTTTGCAACTCTTAATATTCTTTCTTTATTCTGCATGTTTAGTGTTTTGATTATTATGTGATGAAGGGATTTTTCTTTTTTGATCCAGTCTATTTGGTATTCTGTATGTTTTTTGTATCTTCATAGACATATTTTTCTTTAGGTTGGGAAAGTTTTCTTCTATTATTTTGTTAAATATATTTTCTGTGCTTTCAAGTTGAACTTCTTCTACATCTATTATTCTTAGGTTTGGTCTTTTCATGGTGTCCCATATTTCCTGGATATTTTGTGTTAAGCTTTTGTTAGATTTAATGTTTTCTTTGACTGATGAGTCTATTTTTTCTATTTTATCATCAACACTTGAGATTCTCTCTTCCATCTCTTATATTTTGCTGTTTATGTTTGCATTTGTGGTTCCTGATCATTTTTTCATGATTTCTGTTTCTATAATTCCCTCGACTTGCATTTTCTTTATTGTCTCTATTTCAGTTTTTAAGTCTTGAATAGTTTCTTTCATATGTTTGATTGCTTTTTCTTGGTTTGTCTTTTCCTCCAATTCTTTGAGGGAATTCCTCATTTCCTCTTTAAGAGTCTCAAACATTCTTCTGAAGTTATATTTTAGGTTATTTTCTTTTGCTTCATCTATATTTGGTTGTTCAAATCTTGCCGTTGTACGATCTCTAAATTTTACTGGTGTCTTGTTGCTCTTTGTAGTGTTGTGTGTGTTCTTACCTTGTCTACCCATCTTTTCCTCTAATTGGTGTAGTGGATTCTGTCTGTGACTCTGGTGATTAATCTTCTGGGTACCAGTGGATCCAAGGCTCAGGTGGTTGTTCCTTGTGGTACAATCAATGCCACAGTTCTAGTTACCTCATTGGTCACTATGTGTTCCTGGAGGTCGTTCAGCATTCCCGGGGGTTGCTCTGGTCCATGGAGTTTACTGTCTCAGGCCTGCTCTGGCCTAGGTTGCTGGCTCAGTCCTGCTCCTGTGGAGTTTGCTGCCTCAGGCCTGCTCTGGCCTAGGTTGCTGGCTCAGTCCTGCTCCTGTGGAGTTTGCTGCCTCAGGCCTGCTCTGGCCTAGGTTGCTGGCTCAGTCCTGCTCCTGTCGAGTTTTCTGCCTCAGGCCTGCTCTAGCCTAGGTCTCATGTCATTATTCTTTTCTGACCTCTCTTGCTGCTGCCATGTGTTATCTCTAAGCTTCCTATGTGACTGGGATACTTGCTTTCCCAGGATTCCTAATGCTGGTACAGTCTGAATGCCCACAGTCTGCAGCAAGTCCTGCACAACAATCTGGTTGGGACCACAGAGCACAGAAGTGTGGAGAGAGCACTGAGTCTCTGGGTCCATGCCCTGGCTGAGCAGGCAAGCAAGGCTCTGAGCTACCATGCTTGTTCCCCTCTTCCTTTGTGTACAGTGAGAAACTCCTCCTGGGGACTGTCTTCAGTTCCCTCTGGTCCTAGCTTCACTATTAATTTAAACACATTTTTATCATACAGAACCCATTCCTAAATCAGAGTCACATCCCCAAGACAGGTTCCCATTAGTTAGTTAGTTAAAGAATTTAGCACATCACTTCCCAGCCTTTTGGGTGATGGTTATGACAGCTTTGGCATTTGTTACTCTCATGAACACCTTTTCTTCTAGCTCCTTCCATCAAGATTGTGCTATCCCTTGGCTGCACTATCCCTGGGGACCACAGCTTTATCCTCATTGCCAAGTCAGCTTTGAAACCTCATCTTCTCATAGTCTTTCTGAATTGAGGCCCAAGGAGGCCATTTATAGCCTAATGCCTCTGTAGAGCATAAAAACATGTTCTCTTGAGATCGCAAGTTCCAAGAGAGGCACACAATATCAGGGTAACAAAGCCTGCTGCCCTGGTCTGGACCATGGGCCTCTCCCCATGTTGGAATGCATGCAGGTGAATCTGCCCCTTGTTGCTACACCCTAGTTGCTCCTGCCAGTTTGAGCTACAGCATGAAATCACATTGCTTCCTTTGTGAAACCAGAAACAAATGACTTGATGCTCTCCTCAGTTGCTTCCAGAGCTTCATGTCCAACTTAGAAATGAAGACTCTCAGAACCCCAAAACTGTGGGTAAAGGGACAATGTGAATTCAAAGAACTGTAAACAGTAAGTGCTTCTCTCAGAGATTGGGTGGAGGTGCTTGGGAGTGTTACTCCTTCTCTCATTGGCTAAACCAGCAAAGTAGTAAGTTTTCTTATCAAGGGCAAGGTCTGTAACTTTCTTGGCCCTACTGACACACAGTATTTCTTACAAACTAGGTCTTGAGAGCACTCCAGTTCTCCCATTTTGCATCAACTTCTTTGAGGTCTAGGGCCATAGCTATACTTCTGAAAAAGGAACAGCAAAGGTAAACAATACCCCAAGTCTGATACCTAGGGACAGCCCCTGTCCCTCCATCTTGGCTAGTTTTACATCAACTTGGTACCAGCTGGAGTCATTTGAGAAGAGAACTCTCAAGAAAATGCCTCTATGTGATTTGACTATAGGCAAGTCTGTAGGGCTTTTTCCTTAGTGATTGATGTGTAAGGACCCAGCCTATTGTAGATGATGCCACCCCTGGGCTGGTGGTCCTGGATGCCAAAATAAAGCAAGCTAAGTAGGCCAGAAGGGAGGAAGCCAGTAAGCAGCGGTTCTCCATGGCCTCTGCATCCAGTCCTGCCTCAGGACTCCTGGCCTTATGCTTTGATGACAGACAATGATGTGGAAGCGTAAGCTGAAATAAAACCTTTCCTCCCCAAACTGGATTTGGCCATGACATTTTATCACAGCGGTAGAAACTCTAACTATGACATCCTCTTTACCTGGATGGCTTAGAAGTTCAGGAATTGATGTCAGAAGAAATGGGACAAGGAACCTGGCTTTGACCTTAACTGGGTGCTTAACTCGAGGCAAGCCTTAGCAAGGATTGTGCTTCCTAATACACAAAATCAAAGTTGTAGACACCAAGTTTGTGAACACTAGTGTAGGCAGAGTTATTTGTTGAGACCACCAGCTTCTCAGTAAATGCACAGAGGCTTAATATCAATTATAAATGTTTGGCTGATAGCTTAGGCTTATTATTAACTAGCTCTTATAACTTAAATTAACCCATATTTCTTATCTATGTTCTACCACGTGGCAGTACCTTTTTTCAGCATGGCATATTTTTCTTACTTCTCTCAACATCTCCTGGTGACTCCATCCTTCTTCTTCCTCATACTCTCTTTATATCCACAAGTCCCGCCTATTTCTCTATCTGCCCAGCTATTGGCCAGTCAGCTCTTTATTAACCAATGAGAGTAAAACATATTCACAGTGTTTAAAATCATTGTTCCCCAGCACATGAGAGGGATAAAGCCTGTGAAAGTGCGTTGGAAGCAGAAAAATGCTGCTTGAAGAAGCCATTATACTGCATTATTTATAAAGGCTTTTTTATTTATTATTTGTGTGCATGTGTGCATGCATGTGCCTGTATAAATTTATGTGCACTA
The DNA here is from genome assembly GCF_950005125.1 of Chionomys nivalis. Lineage (NCBI taxonomy): Eukaryota > Metazoa > Chordata > Mammalia > Rodentia > Cricetidae > Chionomys > Chionomys nivalis. The sequence continues at coordinate 64,814,421 of NC_080088.1, forward strand.
TGTGTGTGCAGGAGCCTGCGGCAGCCAGGGGAAGAGTGTGGATATCCTAGAACTGGAGTTATAGGTGCTTGTGAGTGCTGGAAATGGAATCTTGGTCTTCTGCATGAGCAGTAAGCACTCTTAAAAGCCCCTTGCACTAGATCTTAACTGCAGGAATCTGGGAAACTCACATGCTCTAGGAAGGGGACACTAATGCAAAGTGTCTTTTGCGATGTTAGTGAGCATGAGTGGTGGGGAATGCTGATTGTATCAGTGGAGGAGGTTCTATAGCACTCTTTCAGTGAGGCCTGTCCTGTACAAGCACCATGCCGCGAGGAAGTGAGCACTCCATCCCTGGAGACATTTGGTAAATGACCACGTAATAGATGAGCAATGGCGATCACGGAAATACCACCTAGATGCTGGGTTGGTGGCAGTTCCTATCACCCTCTTTGTTTCTTTTTGTCTGCAACAACTTCCTTTCAAGTTTACCTTCTAAATATTTTTAAAATGATTTCTTTTATTTTTTGAGATTTTAATTACACCATCCCGCTTCCCTTTCCTCCCTTCAAATCCTCCCTTATGTCCCTCCTTGCTCTCTTTAGAACTTATAGCCTCTTTTTTCCATTAATTGTTGTTACATGTGTTTGTATAAGCTGCTAAACACATAAGTAAGAGAATAACGTTGAGCCGGAGAGGTGGCTCAGTGTTTATGAGCACTGACTTTCTTCCAGAGATTCTGAGTTTAATTCTGAGCACCCACATCAGGTGGCTCACAAGTTCTGGTAACTGTAGTAGCTTCAGAGGACTTGACACCCTCTTCTGGTCTCTGTAGACACCTGCATGTGTGTGTGTGTGTGTGTGTGTGCGTGTGTGTGCATATGCACGCACGTGTCCACACACATACAGGCACACACAGATGAAAAATAAAAATAAATGTTAAAGAAAAGCAAACAAGAACAAGCAAACGAGAGAACAACAACAAAAAAAAAAAACAAAAACAGCTGGCTTCAGAAAGGCACGTGGTTCCAGTTCTGCCAAGGGGACCACTGTTGGTTTGCGCCCACTCCCCCACAGCACACAGCAGTTCTCTCTGAGAGCGCACTGATTTGTCGTGAAGGAGTAAGAAAGACACAGCACAGCAGAGCTCTGTGTGATACAGCAGGAAGGTGGGTACACGAACCTGCCTGTCACAAGCTTTAGGGTAGTATGTATGCCCATCCTGCGTGTACTGCTGCCGCTACCCTTTCCCAAGGGTAGCCGTACCCATGTGACTTGTGCACTCAGAAAGCCGGGAAAGATTCCCCAAATCTGATGCTCAAACGCCTCTTTCTGACTCCAAACAGTGTGACCCTCCTGTTGTGACCTAACAAACCATCCCTGTCCTTCCTGCTACCGCCCCACACTGTCCTCTCACCCTGCGATGTGTCAGAGGCCTATCCATCCTTCTAGGCACACTTTCAACACTTTTGCCTTTGGCGGCCCTTCCCCTCCTGCTGTCAGCAGGACTGATTGCCTCTGCCCTGACCTCTCTTCATCTTTCCTTCCTTCGCAGGGCCCAGTCTCTGTCTTAGAGATGATGGAGAACACACGCTACCCCCTTAGCTTGAATTTCTCAAGGTGAAGTCCCGTGCTCCTCTCCTCCCTGACTCTCTCCTCACTGCCTTACCCAAATCTCAGCACCAGTAAGTGTTTGGAGTTGAATGAACAAATAAATCAGTTTTTCCCTTCCAACCACAGCCATCACCAGCCAATTGGCGTGGTAAATTCCCACCCCCCACCGCCCCCAGGGCTGGTCTGGTGACACAGACTGCATCTGCAACACAGACAGAGACCTAAGAGATGTCAGCAAAAAGATATTGCTGGAAGATGGGACGTGCAAAGGAAAACTCCCTCAGTAACACCATGTCACAGAGCGCAGCATTGGGAGCCAGGGTTGGTGGCATGTCTGCGACCCCAGCACTGGGTGTGTGAGACGGGAAGATCCCGTCTCGGGTACATAGTGAACACCCTGCTTCAGAAACAAACAAAACAAAACACCTCTAAACGCATGGGTTAGTGATTAGTCACCAATTAACCTCAAAGCCCAGAACATTTTTTCTAAGGCTGTCAGAGTTATTTGGCATGTCTAATAAAAATCATGACAATCATACACGAATTTAGTTCTTTGGAATTGTTTTGCTCCTGCTCATATATGATATTCAGGCCAACATCCAGTGTCAAAGGAGGAGCTGGGAGGGGCAGTGTGATGGTGTTGAAAGTGCCCCAGGCTGAAGAACAAAAAGATATGGGCCATGCAGCGTGGAAACATAGTCAGGACAGAAAGATGTCCTTTCTAGCCACCTCTAAGTCCCCAGGAGAAGCTGCCCCCTCCCTCTGGTTAGAGAAGGTAGACATTCCTTCCCATCTGATTTCCCAACACCTTTAATCACTTTCCCAGTGCCTTCTGCTAAAGGTTCGTTGGTCTACCTACACAGTAGCACATTGTTGGCCAAAGCAAGCTTTCAAGTGACAGCAATGAAATGGGAGCTGGGAAAACAGGGCTCCCATTGGCTCACAGCCCCAGGTCTGACCTTGTTCCCAGTGCTGGGGTGTAACATAGGTTAGTGGACTTCGATGAGTCCAGACTTGGAGTCCTCACTCTGCCGTTTCCTCCGTATCTTCAGCATGCCCATGGGTAAACTGAGTCTCTATGTGATTGTAGAATAGCTAAACAGACCTCCAACCTTTACTGGCCACCCCTGTGAACCCAGGGGACTATGAGGGACAGCAGGTATTCTGCAGAGGGTAGAAGGAAACCTGAAATGTCCTGTCCCAGTTCCCCAAGCCCCTGCCACCCACTGCCCAAAGCAAACACAGCAGTCATCCCAGGAAGTGATTAGATGCTCCCAGGGGGCCCTGTAAATTCCTAACTTCTCTCTTCAGGAGGTGGAAGGAATGGGATTGCTAGGGATATTTCTGTTTTTCTGTTTGTGGGTGAATGTGTATTGGGAAAGGGGCGTGTGTGTGTGTGTGTGTGTGTGTGTGTGTGTGTGTGTGTGTGTGTGTGTTATAATGTGCAAGCACATTATTCCCCCCTCCCATCTTGTGTCTTACACAACTAGTTATTTACACACCAGATGATCCCTGCAGGAAAAGGCAAGTCCCCAGCCGCTGTGGAATTTTAAGAGAGCTTCCTGGAATGCCCTTGTGGGATGTCTGGTTCTAATTGCCTTCGTCAGCGGAGCTGGCAAGCTGGCAGGCGCAATGAGAGGTGAAATTGAACAGATTCCAGTTCACATCAGACCCCCAGCCCTGCCGGAGTCCCCCAGGGCCCGGAAAAGAAAACAAATGTGGCCCAGGCAGTGGGTGGGGTAGGACGTTAGAGTGGAAGCTGGAACATTAGTTGAAACGTGAAGATTCCTGTCCCGGAGCTGTGGATGGAGGGTGGATAGAGGCTGGCTTCTCTTCTCACCCTCCGTTTCTCCTTGCCGGCCTCCTGTCCACACACACACACACACACACACACACACACACACACACACACACCGTCTGCCAAATGAGTGGTCTCCCAGGCCTCTTCCAAGTCTAAGACGGAGAGACTGAAGCTGGGCATCAGGAATATTGTCTTTGGACTTTTGAGCCAGATCTTTGCTTGTTAGATCTTTAAGGATCATGGGAGGTGAGAGGGGACTTCATTCCACCTACTAGTTAGCCCTAGTCCCTCTTCCACTGCTCCTCTAGGACTGACTGGAAGGTCTTGAGGTCTTAGCACAGATCTCTGCCAGGAAGGAGACAAGATTCACAGTTCCTTAGTGCCCCCTATGGGTCCAAAGGATGGAGTCACTGCAAAGAGACTGCTGGAGAAAGTCCTCTCTCCCCAAACCTCCGAGCAACTCTGGCTCCTCCTACCTCAGAGCCGGAGGGCTCAAACTGAGCTCTAATTTAAGGTGAATTTCTCTTTCTTTTAAGCTTGTTGTTTTAAAGCACAGACTAAATTAATTTATTCGATCTCCCCCAACAGGCTATAGATGGAACGCTTCCCAGGGGGCTGACGGTATGTGTAGAGTGATGTGGTTTATCAAATACAGACACTTGCTGTTCATCATCCTACCCTTGCTAGGCCCAGCCCCAGCTTGACCCCTGACCCACAGCTAACACGTGTGTGTTACCAGGGACCAGAAGCTCCCTTCTTTTGAGTCAGCTTGTATGTGTAAGGAAGCCTGCTTGGCCTGGAACTATCCAAATTCCTAGTCCTTTTGCCAAATCCGGGCAAACTTCCTTATCTAAGGAGACATCTGTAGGCAGGATCATCAAGCATCTTAGAGCATGCCTTTCTCTTGTCTCTATTGCTGCATGGGTCAAGCTGACCATGAACACCCCTGCCTTCTCAGAGCCTTCCAGAAAGGAGGTACCAAAAGGTAAGGGTCATCATGGTGCCCCATTCAATGAGTCAGCCCTCTGTAAGACCACCTGGTGGATTTTGTTCAGATCTCCGCTGCAAGGGTGTCTGGGAATGTAGTCCCTGTCACCTCTCCTAATGAAACAAGTCCCCCTACTATGCAACAGGAGCAGGCACAGGGGCCACAGGGAGTAGACTACGGTGCCTGCTGCGGTGTCTGGGGAGCAGTGGGTACACCGCCATCCTGGTCTCTTGTGGACCTGGCTTCCCTCTGTGGAAAGACAGAGCGGCTGTGTGCTGCTATTTTGATCCAAGAGAACTCCTCAGTTTCTCACACAGGGCCGGACTGCCAAGTTGATGGGGGAGAGATGGTATCGGCAGGATCGTCTCTCTCAAAGCTAAAGCCGGGCAGATGACTCCTAGCCAAGCAAGCCTCTGGGCCTTTCCCTGAGGAAAACCATGCCAGCTCATCCACGAGGCCTTCAACTCAGCTCTCAATGCATCCGGCTAGTGTTTACCACCTGGTCTGGGACCAGAGGGCATCTCCTTTTCAAAGACTCTGGCGGCTTTGTTCTAGTCCCAGGCCCTAGAGTACATGGAGGAAAGAGCCTCACCCTAAACCTGGATACCACCGGCTTCCCCACTCCAGGCACAGCCCGTTGCTTTCTCTTCATTTGTTTTGCTGGGAGCCTGAGCCAGCCTGGCTCAAGCCTCAAACCTTTAAATGTCTAAATGTGATCTTTAAAACTGTACGAGTGGAATACTGTCCTGTTGGTGTGGCTCACTTTGTCCCCCAAGGACTGGCCTCTGGTTCTCTGGTCTCCGGTGTCCTTGGTCCCTCAGACTTAGAGAGGAGACTCATCCCTAATTTGGTCCCCTGGCTCTGAGGCAGTCGGCATCAGTGGGTTTGCCATTGTTTTGGCACCCCGCTCCTTAGACTGCAGCATGGCTGCCTCTCCGAGAGGGAAACTGAGGAACAGAAAGGTTGTCTGTAATAGTTATCCATTACTCTAGATCAAGGTGTGCTGTGGAAAAAAGGACCCCGGTAAAAGAAGGAGAAAGCTTTGGCCAGCAAAGTGAGCTGCGCACGAGAGACCATTCTTTAAAATGGGGAGACTCCAGTGCTTCGTAAGTCGCCTCCCCTACAAAAACCCCCTGATTCCTCAGCAGCCATGACGGACATCTAACTGAGCTGCGTGTCTCTACAGAGCATCGTTTTAATTATGTTCCAATTGTTGCCACTCTTGTTTGATGCCGCCCCGACATACCTCTTCTACCCTTCCTGTGACTTCCGTTCTGGCTGCCCTTCCAGGAGACTAGAATAATCAGATAGGACATCTCGTAGGATAGAGTTTCCAGGAATGAAATACATTTAAAAGTAGAGACCTCTTCTTTGAAAAGACAGAAATGATCAGGTCCAATTGGTTAAAAACCATTTATCATGAAAGCCCTGAAGCTATGTACATTTGAGGTCTTTTCTTTAGTATAATTTGGTGATTACACATATATCATGGAAGATTCTGGACTCCTGGGCTCCACAGACAGCTCCCCAGAGGCCCAGGGATTTTTTTCATTTCTCATAATATACTTTTACAAAGACAAATCATCATTTTTAGCACTTTGCAAGTTGATAATTTTTCTATCTATTTCTATGCCGTTAATAGGAGATATTTAATACCTTGGAGCACTTAAGAACCTAAGATCAGGTTGTGTTATCACTGCTTTGCAGCCAGCAGGGTTGAAAGAAAAGAAAAAAAAATCTGATGTGGTTTCATCGTCATTTCATGGCGGAGGGAGGCACTGGAGCCCGGGACTATGTCACTTCCACAGAGTGCCCCTTTCCAGCATGGTTGTGGATATTAAAACTCAGTCAGGTCCCTGCTTTCTCTGGACTCAACTTTAAAGGCACAAAATCAGAGTAGCTGAACCAGGGCAGAAGTTTAATTGGCATGAATCATTTCTACCTGTGGATCATTATTTTCTTTACAAAAGGAGGGTTGTATACCACCCCAGCAGACAGTCTCCCGACTTCCTGGAATATGTACATGGGCAATACAATCAAGAATGGGTCTGCAGCCATCTCCTAACAGCTATAGGATGGCTTTACTGAGTGTTTCTATGCCTCCTGTACAGGATGGGGTCAAGGCTCAGGATGTACAAGATGGGCCAAGGCTCAGGCTATGCTATTGGCATTATGGTGCAAAAGGGGGTAAATTTAAACCTGCATGAACTTGAAGGTGCGTGGCGTGTGTACGTGTGTGTGTGTGTGTGTGTGTGTGTGTGGTGAGAAAAGGAAAGGGTGGTGTGAAGAGAAGGTATAGTATTTTGACATTTGCAAAGAGAAGAAAGGCACGCAAACATTCTTTCACGCCCTGAAAAGCACACTTGTGCAGCACACCCGAAGTAGTAAATTATTAGAACAAGGTGGTGGTAAGGGATTGGAAGGCATGTTCCTACTTTATACCTTTTATTTGCCTTCAAAAGAATAAGTACACTTTAATTAAAATGGAATAAATTAGAATAATATAATGTCTGGGTCAGTGGTTCCAAGGCCTCGGAGTTGGTGAGCTGTGGTACAGGGTGGATGGTCTTTAAGCAAGCTTCAGCAACACAGCCGGTGGCTGATGCTTTAATCTCAGTCCTGGGCATCCACTGCTACTCACAGCCCTCCCAGGAGCCAAGGCCAGTGGGAGTCTAGAGGTCACAACCACGTGCTACTTCTTCAAGCAAAACTGAAGTGCACAGGTACTTGCTGGCACAAAATGCTCCTCCAGGAAAGCCGCGGAAATACGCTCCTAGATTCCAGTCTTGGGCCAACCAGAGGACACCTCAGAACCTGTCATGATGGGCTGTCAGGAGTCACTGAAGGTATCCATGGAGACCCTGGAGGTGACCCTGCCTCTCTGATGAAAAACAGGAGGCAGGGTCAGAGAGCCAAGTGGAAAGGGTGCGTATCCTAGTGTGTTAAAGATCCCCTTTGGCCACCCATGATTGTGGGGAGGGGGGCGTGTTTAGCACTCTGCAAGCTCTCTTCAGAAATCCCCAGGCTTAGCCCTACACACATTTCCTGTAACAGCAAGTCAGTTGGTTCAAGGTGGCCCCACGGATGAAAGCTGCAAGGAAACAACAAGGTGAGCTCCAGGGAAGTGAGACTTGTCAGGGACTACTGGCCTCCTTAGGGACAGGGCACAGATCCCCACCCCCTCTCTCCTCTTACTGCCTTAGCTGCTGACTTTGGGGGTCTCAAAGCTCATGAATGAACAGCCCTCACTGCTCTGTCCCTGTGCCCCCTTCCAGGCAGCCTGCAGCGCCCTGAGACCTTCAATTAGGCAGGCATCTCCAGACCTCTCTGGGGCAGGCACGGTCACATTGTTTGCATTCCCTGCTGGTGCTGCCACTCCTGAGCCAGGAGGCACGCAGTCCGCCTGTGTCAGATTCTTATTTACCTCAGAGAAAGGACAGAGTCTTTTAATTCACAGAGCCCACCGATGATGGTCAGGAAGGTGTCTTTGATCATGAATGTTTTTATGGTACTCCTCAGGTGGTGTTCTGGGTCCATGGCGGGGGGGGGGGGGGGGTGGGCGGGCTCTAGGTTAAATAGTATTCAGATCGTGCTCACGGGGCAGCCACAGTCAAGTGGGGGTGAACACACTTTTGCACTGGGATGCCAGAAGGGCTGGGCGTGCAAGGAAGGGCCTGGATGACACTAAGGAATGTCTGTGGCTTTTACAAGGTAGGTGTGTATGGTAAAGAAAAAGCAGTCTTTGTGAGGCGGAGACGCGTGCTGGCTGGTGTCAAGGTTGCTTTCCTACAACACCCGGGATGGGGTGGGGGGCAGTCTTAGGTGGTTTGTTGTGGGACGACAGGATGTCGGGAATTCGCCATAAAACATTCCAGAGAAAGCCGAGGAATAGACTGATTACCATAATTACTGATGCTGGTGATGGCCCTAAGTAGGTTGTTATATCATTTTTTGTGCTTTTGTATCTGCTTAGAATTTTTCGAATAAAAAGTTGGAAAAAAAAAGGAACCGGGTGATAAATTCATAAGCATAAAATCCAGGATGGTGTTGCTCAGCAGCTGAGGTTGTCGCAGGTTAAACTTGGGGGGAGAAGGGAGTGGAGGGATGGGCAGGATTTGGAAGCTCTCGGCTTTGTTTGTGTCTGTGGATCCTCTCGGGTCTTCATTCCTGTGAAAGCATTTCCCCTCACAGGGTGTGACCCACCCTCGCTTCAGACACCCATCAGGGTGGGGCTTTCAGAAGGATTCAGGCTGCCAGAGCTGAAGCTGTCCTAACCCTGACCAGACCCCCAGACTCCGCTCACCCCCACCCCCACCCCCCGCCCCTGCCCTTTTTCCTCCCCTCCAGTGCTCCAAATTGTCTGGGGAAAATTACCCAAACCCCAAGTAGAAAATTTAAGGCCTTGACTGTTGTCCCATAGATGACTCCCAAATATTGCCATTCCGAAGGTGGGAGTGGAGGGAAGGCCAGAAGTTCAGAGGCAGCCCTTGTGTCGTCTGAGAGCTGGGAGCGCCACCTGCTGGCAGAGACCAGCAGAAAGGGAGGTCAAAGATGCCAGGCAGGAGTTCACCAAAACATAGGGTTCAGATCTCTCAGAAAGAGAATAGAGAGTGAGAGCATGTGTGTGTGTTTGTGGGTGGGTGGGGTCTGTAGATTTATAAGCAATGACTGATTTCATCCTGGGCTGTTAGTGTTGTGACGTGTGTTGGGATGGTACGTTTCTGTGCCAGAGCGAAGACAGTCAAGAAGAAAAGCTGGCTCAGCTGTATCCCTCTAAGGGAAGTTTCCAGATGTCCACTCATAATCAGGACCCGGCCCAGACATGAGTGATAGATGGATCTCAGACAGCAGACGTTCCATTCGGAAAAAGGAGGCATGCGGTGTACTCAGAGCCCATCATGCAAACAACAGGTTCAACGCAGTTTGGGGAGCCTGGGGATGAAGACCCTGCGAGTTCCTAAATTCATCGTTTCTGTAGAGAAGGAACCAAGAGTTTAATAAAGGAAATTGTGACCAAACAAGGAAGAGAGAGAGAGAGAGAGAGAGAGAGAGAGAGAGAGAGAGACTTCTAGATTGGTGGTAGAGTCTCCATCATGAGTTCTGGTGCCTGCTCCCCTCCACCAGTGAAACCCAGCATCTGCACCAAGAGGCTCCTGGGGGCGTTTGCCCGGCTTTGCTCTGCCCCATCTTTGCCTCACCTCTTCTCTTTTCTCTCCTGAAAGCATTTCCTGACCCATAAATCTTGAGAGATTTATTGTTTCCTGAGGCATTCCTTAGTCAGATGATGTGGCTTCACAGCCCAGACTCAGAACCTCCCTGGGGTCAGGGCTCTACCGTGGGTGCAGAGTCTCTCTTAGAAAGTGGTGGGGAGGACACTAGCCCTCCATCTGTTTCTGAGGAACCACGGATACCCCAAACTTTTCCCAGTGTCCTGTTCACAATGCAAGGAACACCCCTCTCTTCTCTGTTTTCCCTCAGGCAAGGAGAGCACACAAAGAGGAGCGAGCGGGGACAGAAGTGTGCGGCTCGCACTCCTCACCCCCCCCCAACCTAGGAAGCAAGACAGGGACCTGAATATCCCTACTCCCTCCATCCATTTCTTCTCTCTGAAGCCTCTCTGAAGTCTCCTCTCCCGCGTGAAGCAAGCCTTCCTTAAACGCAGCTCATCTCCGACGTCCACAGGTTGCCTAGAGGATACATCAAAACATCTTTCTGGGATTTTAAGCCCCTTGTGCTATGACTGTTCACCCCGACATGCTGTCCTTCCTGTTTTCTCACATGCTCTATTATATGCTCTGTCCTTGTCCCTAACCACACCTCTCCCGTGTCTGAGTGGATGCCAGTCACATGTCACTCGCTGCTTCCTAACCTCAAATGTTAGTTCCTCTACCTTCAAGGGCTGTGATATTTTCTTTTTATGTCGAGGCCTACCTCAAATGCCACCTTTTTCTTGGAAGTCTCTAGAAATAGTCTTGCTCTAAACAGCAGAATCTCCTTTGGGTCTCCCCAGGTTTATTTGACTTCTGTCTTCTCTGGGCTTTGAGGGCTACTGCGTTTGTATCTTTCTGTGTCCACAGATGATTCCCCCCTGTCTGGGGTTCTGAGCCCTGGAGAGCAAATACAGCACCCACAGAATCCTGCCTCTCTTCGCCCACCCCACCCATGGACCCAGAGACCCAGCATGGTTTCCAGGGGAGAGAATTCCTCAGGGAACATCGGTGAGTGAATTTACAAGGGACTTATAAGTTATGCTGCATAATCCAATATTTTGGCTTTTGCAGTCTAGACTGCCCTTCCCAGTTAACCAGGATCAATATGCCATAGAAAGACAAACTGTCCACTGTCACTGTGTTTAGTCACAAAACCCTGGTGCTCAGAGGCAGCAGAGCTGTGGCCACTCCAGCTCCTGATGATGTTCATTGTGGGGGCTGCAGAGCTGGTGCTCAGTCAGTTTGCAGAAAGAACTCACTCTAGAGCCAGGGGCTGATGCTGAGAGGGAAGGCCCCTGAGAAGGTCACACCGGGGGAGCCCCAAGAAACAAAGAACACCTGCTATCCAACCATTGCTGGGAGGCGGGACTCCCTGCAGCTTTGGTAACATGGGACAGCAGGATACAGAGTTCTGCCCGCCTCTGATATGATCAGCGCTCAGACCATAGCGAGTTCCTTTCCCATCTATACCACACATCCTTATGGCCTGTATGAAACTGAGAGTCTAGGATGAGGAGGACCACAGTCAATAAACAGGGTTTCCTGTGAAGCCCTTCCCACATGTGCGCCTTCATTGATAACACAGTTGAGTCCTTCACAGTTGTGTGCATGCCAAACTGTTCCGGTCATCCAGTGGAGTTTTTTTTTGTTGCTGGGTGTTTTTTTGTTTGTTTGTTTGTTTGTTTGTTTTTTGCTAAGAACCAATAACCAATAAATACTTATATTAATGTCAATTCATTGACCTTTTGAGGCTATTAATAGTTGTTACTTCACAAGTGTGAGAAATGAGACATGAAGAAAAAATACATTTATTTGGACCAATTTTTTTTTTTTTTTTTTTTTTTTTTTTTTTTTTGGTTTTTCGAGACAGGGTTTCTCTGTGGCTTTGGAGCCTGTCCTGGAACTAGCTCTTGTAGACCAGGCTGGTCTCGAATTCACAGAGATCCGCCTGCCTCTGCCTCCCGAGTGCTGGGATTAAAGGCGTGCGCCACCGCCGCCCGGCTTGGACCAATATTTTAATTTCTATGAATTTTTATGTATTTTTTCTGATTCTCTGAGTGATAGATAGTCATTGTAGCATGATTAATAAAAACCCAGAGACAGATATTGGGGTTCAACCTGAAGATCAGAAAGGCAAAACAGCCAGCCACTAACTCTTACCTCTGCCTCAGTTCAAAATGGTGTTCCTGCCAACAGGAATCCTCAGAATGAGACTGACTGAGAGCTGTCTCCTCCTGTTTTATATTCCTTTCTAGTGCTGGGATTAAAGGCATGCACCACTACCACCCAGTTTCTATGCCAATCTAGTGTGGCTACTGGGATTAAAGGTGTGTGTTACCTGATTTGTAAGGCTGACCAGGGCAACTGTTTTACTCTCTGATCTTCAGGCAAGCTTTATTTATTAAAATACAAATGAAATATCTCTACAAATCATTGTAAGCAAATATTGGAAAAAAGAAAAGACCAGGTGGTGGTGGCACATACCTTTAATCCCATTAATCCAGCACTCGAGAGACACAGATAAGAAGATCTCTGTGAGTTCAAGGCCAGCCTGGTCTACAGAGCAAGTTGCAGGACAGGCTCCAAAGCCACACAGAGAAACCATGCCTTGAAACAAAACAAAACAAAAACAAAAACAAACAGTCAAAAAACAGAAATAAAAAAGAAAGAAAACAAAACATTAATGAAGGAAAATAATCTTCTATACTCCCACGATCCAAAAATATCTGTAGGTCCCCAATATCTTTACGTAAACCCATCGACTTTGGCTTATTTTTACAAAATGACCATGTGGCAATTCTTGCTTAGAGACCCTGGAATTTTGCACAGACAGCACTGTGAACCCTCCTCCAGCCTTGCAATACTCTACTCTGCATGATTAAGCTGTTCCTATAATCCTAACACAATTACGCTGTATTTCATTTTGCTAGCCCCTGTGGTTTCAGAACTACCCTGTTTCCATGCACTCCTCAGAGCGGCTCTGGGTGGCCTTCTACAACTGGGAAGGCACAAGGATGTGCACCCTCTAGAGATGGCTGGTGTTGGCCCTTGCTGCGACCAAGCCTTCCAGCTTGCCTCTCACACCAGCTGAATGATAGGATGCCAAAACCTGAAGGGGCCCTACACGAGAAGATTTACAAACCCTAACAGATGGGAAGACCGAACTCCGCAAAGGACAAGGGGTTTTTCTGCGATTCCAAGGTGAGATGGCAGAAAAATGTGAGCTGAAGCGTGGGTGGCTACCTGCCCAGCAAGCTTCTCCACAGTCCACTGCCTCCCTTCAACCCAGGACCCTGAATTCCATGGCCTGGAGGCATGCTTGGCAGGTCGTCACACTTCTATACAGCCAACATGGGTGGACTGAGCCGGTATCTGCACCAGTTGAAAAGTCTGTATTCAACACAACCCAACTCAACCCGGGCATAGGCTGTCCATTTTCTTCACAGACAGAAATGCCCTCTCAGGGTTCAAATCTTGGCTTTAAGGGGGTGGAATGCAGACAATGGAGAAAGAGCAGCACACACTAAACCTCCTAAAAACTGATGGGCTTGGGGGAAACTAGACTAAAGTGGTTTGCAGGCTCGGAACTTCAAATGTCTCATGAAAACAAATGACAGATCCAAACTCTATCGCCAGCTCCCCACCCCCGGCTGAAGGGGGCAAGTTCCCATCTTGGCTGTGCTTCTCCAGCAAAGGAGCCAAATAGTGTGTGCTGGCCAAGGTAAGTTCCCCCACGGCTCTGGAGAAAGCTTCCTGGTGGGGACGGAGTGGGCCGGGGAGGCCCTGCTTATGCTAACAAGGCACTAAATTAGGGTATTACATGCCTCATTTAGCACGACTGTGCAAAACCTAAAAGTACTAATAAATTTTCCTTCTAGGGTCAAGAATCATAAAAGGAGAGATGATCAACCATTAATTAGCGGGGCAATTACAGCTTGATGGTTTCTGTTCTATCTCTGTGTCTCTCAAATGGCACAATTTGTTCCAAATGCTTTTTGCGAAGCAGTCTTTCTGGGGGATGGGGTGGCATTAGCCAGGCAAAGCTCCTGTCCCCTGGTCTCTTGCCTGGGTGTTCTAGAAGATCAGCCCTGGGCATTTGATCAAAAAGAAACCTTGTTCCCCTGTCTGTGTTTATCCCCCAAACAGCCTGAGTGCTAAACAGGACCTCACTCATAAGAAAGAGCATTGATTCACTCGGGAGTTCTCGGGACACCTGGATTATTGTCAGGTCTTGCAAAGCAGAGCTGTGTGGGATGAGGAGACTCAGTCTTTTGAGTCCACCAGGGATGGCCCGAGGACCAGCCTGTCACTACCCTCTGCTTCCTTTCCCTCCCTTTTAAGGGAGCTTAGTTATACAGTACAGAAAACTGGGTGAGGGTTTTGCAATTCTTAGTTGGAAGTCTTAAACATACCAGGTTCTACACCAGTTTTGGTGCCCTCCATAAGTGCTGAGTATAAAGAGAAATGATGGTTAAGAATCGCTGGAGGGATGGCTCAGCAGATAAGAGCACTGCCTGCCTTTCCAGAGGACCTGGGTTCATGTCCCAGCACCCACATGGCAGCTAACAACTGCCTCCAGTTACAGGGGATCTGGCACCCTCACACAGACATACATGCAGACAAAACACCAATGTACATAAAATAAAAATAAATAAATAAATAAAACTTAAAAAAAAAAGAATCGTGGGGCCAGGTGGGTATGATGGTGCACACCTTTAGACCTAGCATACCAGAGGCAGAGGCAAGCAGATCTCTGAGTTCAAGAGCAGCCTGTGTCTACAGAGCCTGTTCAGGACAGCCAGAGCTACACAGAGATACTCTGTCTCAAAACAAAAAAGACAAAAGAATCATAAAGTCAGCAAGAGGACTTACTTAGCAGGTAAAGATACTTGCCACCAAACTTGACCTGGTTTTGACCCCTGAGACTGAGGTGGTAGAAAGAGACCTGCGGGGTGTCCTCTGAGTGCCATACCTAGGCTGGGGCACTCACTGCCCCTCACTTGATAAATTAATAAATAAATGTAATTTAAAATTTAAAAACAAATAAATAAGCAAGGAAGCCAATAAAAAAGAGTGGTCACTGTAATGTTTTAATATCCTCAGACCTCTTTTGGGCTTTGATTGACGGGGCAGGTGAGTGCCCCAGGAACCAGAGAACAGATCTAGACTTCTTGGGATAAATGAAAGTAAATAGATCTGGAGGAAGGTTTCCCTTCCTGTGGAACCCTGCGTGTTTCTCTAGGTCGTGGCTTCGGAGGTATAAACATCCCCAGATGTTTTAAACCTTCCCCCGTTTATCTAGTCATCAAAACAACAGAAGTTTTTGAACCTATCTTCCCTACCCCCACTGGGACTTGAAGACCTTAAAGGACTTCCATTTGTCTCCCTAATAGTACTCAGACATTGGGCACTCAGGGCCTTTGGTCAACCACAAAAACTTTTACTTTAAGGCCCCACACATTTCTGGTTGCCCAGAGTGTTCAAATGCAGACGGGCGGGGGGGGGGGGGGGGGGTGGAGGGCTGGAACTGTTACCTGAGGTGCTATGCACAGGAGTCCTGGGGAAGAAGGTTTACTCTGAGCTCTCTGTGGGAAGTAGGGGATGGGAGCTGTGGGAAGAACCTGCCTGTCCAGTTAACAAGTCCCTTTTTAGCTAGCAGGTGCCAGGCTGTGCTGGCTTCTTGTGCAAGATAAAGGAACCCGTTCCCTCTTCCTCTGTCTTGAGGCTTGGCCTTTCTCTCCCAGCTCCAGCCTACAGCATCTACACCAGCTCTGCAACAGCTATTGCTTGGCTGGAACTTGATTGCTCCTATGGAAGCCCCATCTCTCTCTCTCCCTCTCTCTCTCTCTCTCTCTCTCTCTCTCTCTCTCTCTCTCTCTCTCTCTCTCCACACACACACACACACACACACACACACGCACACACACAAACTCTATCTCAGAGAACCTCCAACAACGATAAACCACCAAAAGCCCAGTTCCGTATTCTTGGTGGCTTCCACAGCTCCTCCCTTAACATTGCCGCCCAAGCCCCCATCCAAAGCACACAAACCCAGCTTGTGGCATATACATCTTCACCCCTCGCCTGCAGGGTACATAAGCACCCTGCCTTAGTTTGGCCACGTGACTTCTCCAGCCTCGATCTCTAGGGGCTGGAGAGCTTACCTGGGAGCTGCTTTGCTGAAAATAAACCTGTTCTTTTACGTTTTCAATTCCGTTTGATCTAGATTACTGTGTCAGTGGAGA
This sequence comes from Chionomys nivalis, assembly GCF_950005125.1. Classification (NCBI taxonomy): domain Eukaryota; kingdom Metazoa; phylum Chordata; class Mammalia; order Rodentia; family Cricetidae; genus Chionomys; species Chionomys nivalis. The sequence goes on from NC_080088.1 coordinate 64,830,258, forward strand.
AACCTATTATCAGGGGACAGAAAACCTATTATCTTGGTGCTGAAACCCAGGAGGAGTTTAGCCTTTCCACCAGTGGACCAGGTCCCCCAGACATGTGGGGGCCCTCCTCTCCGTTTATCTTCCTCTCCACCAGACAGGATCAATTTTTGATTTAAGGTAAGTCACCCATTTCCAAGTCACTGCCTGCAGAGATATCAGGTATCTCTTCCCAGTCAATACCTCTTCTGGGTCAAGACCTTCCGAATCTCCTGCCAAGCTATGGGTCTGACCATGGTGCCAGAGCAAGCTCACACATTTCTGGAGCAAAGACCATCTTTGTTCCCGGGGACCTTTGCAGAGGAGATGTCCTAGCCAAAGGCTAACCCCAGTCCCACCACTTCACCCCAGGCTATAGTGGGGGACACCTTGTCCTACTCTCTAGTCTTCAGCACAGGCTTAGAAATGGGCACCCCTGGGTCTAAACCCGATTCTCAGTCACCCCTGGAGTGTCTACAACAAAATCTATCCAGATTGGGGCTGTTTCGCACCTTACAACAAAGGGTCTGCACTCCCTTACCCTAGGTTTTTGAGCTCTGCACTCCCGCCCTCCCTCTTCCTTGTTCTCTCTGATTATCACTCTGTTGTTCACCCCAAAGGGTCCCACTTTGCCGTTTTCACTCACGAGGCTATCCTGGCGTTTGGTCTGCTGGGATTCTACCCGCCATAAACAGACCAACTCTCTCTGTTTCTGTCTGCTCTTTCCCCTGCTCATGCTGGGATCCTACCTGCCCACCCGCTCCATCCACAGAAGAGCTGCTCTCCTTGCTTCTGTCTGCTCTCCCACCCTACACTGCATAAATGTCCTGTCTGTACATTTGTTACAACATGGGAGTCAGGAGACGGAGAGGCCAGCTTCTTTGTGCCTAGCACATACCCTGTTTTCCCTGACGTCTAATCCTCAATGAGGTATGTACGGATTATTTGTCTATAAATTTGATTCCAAATTATAGAGTCCGATTCTTTAGCTGCTGCTTCCCTCTGCCCTGTATTACCATCCACTTGGGCACATGTGTGCTTGTCTGGCTCCTGCACTCTCCTACACCCATGTGGACATTTCCTCTCCTGCTCTCTCCCCTTTTCCAGCAGCCTGGAAGATTCACAGCCTAAGTTCCAGGCCTCCGTATTCCACATGGCTCTGGCTCTTTTGGCCTGTTGACCCACATGGACACCTTCCTTTTCTTCTCCCTCCTGGTTTTTCTCTTGTCTTGCAACCAGCCTGACTGCCCCCACAGTGCTCTACTTTGATACCCTCTCTCTCTTCCTCCATGAACTCAGGTTTTATTTTATCAGCTTGGCCTCAGTACAAATCAATGGGCAAAACTGATGAACTTGATTTCCAAATTCTCACAAATAATAACTGCTACTTCTGCAAACAAATGATCCCCAAATACATTACACCTAAACTTGCTCTGCTACACTTCCAAAGCCCCTTACTGCTGAGGCTCTGCTTCCTCACTCCTAAACAGCTCTTATCCTTCTGGGCCCTGGTGACACACGCCTTTAATCCCAGCACTTAAGAGGCAGAGACAGGCAGATCTTTGTGAGTTCAAGGCCAGCCTGGTCTAGAGAACGGGTTCCAGGACAGGCTCTAAAACTATACAAAGAAACCCTGTCTCATAAATTGCTAATCTGGCACGGTTTAAAAATCTTTAGAATTTGAAACAAAGTCTGTTTCCTAGGGAAAGTTCTGTTTGTCTTGATGTCGGAAAAATTTTGTCTATTTTGTGTATATGGATGCATTAGTACCTGTATGTTTTCCTGTGGACCTGAGAGCCACACAAAATTACATCCGGCTCAGTCGAATGTATAAATGTATAAATGTATGTGGCCACTGCATATTTGCTTCTGACCGGTCTTGTGAGTTTATTACGTTCCCTGCGTCTTGGTGATAGTTCAGCTACTGGTGTTGTAACTAGCTGCCTGGGCTCAGAATTTGCCTCTGGAATTTGTGACCACTAAATCTGACAAAGATTCATATGTCATTTGGGTATCAATAATATTAAAGCTATTTTACGTTGTTCTACTTTATTTAAAAAAAAAAAATCAGCTAAGGGAATTGGGTATGGTTAAAAATCTGTAACCAAAAGTTAACTTAAAATATGTAAGTCCAAATCGGAACTGTTCTGGGAGACAACAGGTGGTTTGTCATCATCTTAAGGACAGTCACATGGGCAGTCACCATTTGGACTAAGGATGGAGAAGAGAGATGTCATGTGACTTCACCACCATCTTGATTAAAGGAGATGACATGAAGTGGGCCTACCAAGGAGACAACGGGTCTCCAAGATAGTTTGGATTAGGATGAATTTTTGTATGAGAATTCCTTTTCTGTTCTAAAAACAAGGTTTATGGAAGGTAGGATTTAAAACAATGCTGGTGTAATGAGGTATTAAAGCTGTAGCCCCATGCATTCGTGTACAGAGACGTATCTTGCTGGCAGCCAGATTATGTAATGTAAGAGTAATCCACTTGATATTGATTTTAGAGACACTGAATTGTTTACCCTGTTGAACCTTGGTTTTGCCTTCTGCAAATTATGTTTGTGCTCTATGTCTTCATAAAAACTTAGAACCACAACTGAATACTGTCGGGGACCAACCAGCCTTGACCAAAACAATTCTTGCCAGGGTAGGGGCATGGGGATTTAGAAACAATAGTAAAGAATACTAAGATGTATGAAAAATAATAAAACAGAGACCATAGACTAGTACCAAGAGTGCATTCTAGTGAATACTGATATCGTCCATGTTTAATTTTCCATACACTTTATACCCCAATACCAAAAAAAAAAAAAAAAAACAGGGATGAAGGCAACAAAAGAGTTCTTTAACATGATACAAAGGACTCAAACAGCCAATTGCTTAACACTTTGAGACATCAAGGCATTAGCATTCTGTTTTTAAGGCAGTGAAGTTACCCTAGACCAAGTATCCTGAAAGCAGCCACTCCCCAGGTGACCTCATATTACAAAAGAAGGAGCAGAAGTACATTTCCATATCCTGACCACCTGTCAGGATGGCATGGATCTACTTGTATGAGCCATCTTGATGTCAAAAGAACCAAGTAACCACATCATGAGTCAAGATGTCACTTGGCAACCATTCTGAGCAACCTCCAAACTTTCTGACCATCAGGCAAGGTGAAAATAGGCTCACATTTTTGGGCCTTCACAGAACACCAGAGACTGGGGTATGTCTATCTTAACATGCAGCAAGATGGTGACCTAAGCAGTCTGGTGAAAGATCTCAATTTAGTAATGTATGTCTAACCTCCTTGCTTCTGCCAACATTGTTAAGCTGTATCTAGTTTGGTAAACTAAGTCATCCAGAAACCTGTTGTGTTACATAATGATAAACTATAAAAGGATCAGGAAAGTTCCCAGTCTCTTTGTGGACTGTGTTTATAAGTTAAACGTCTTATCTTGATATTAAAAGATCTTTAATTCAGAAATTGTTATTTCTTAGGGCTAAACTTAACAGGGATAAAACTATAAAATCTCAGTCATAGAAGACATACACATTAATAGTCAGATACCTCATAAAGAATCAACTTCTTTGATATGTTTGGACTTAGTTTATATATATGTTCTCAAAGTTAAGCCTAAAACAGGTAACTAGAAACAAACAACATTTATCCAGCTTAGATATACCTAACAGATAATGATTCTCAAATGCTTCAGAGATCTGAGAATATGACATTTAAAATGTTTCATAAAAAAGGTTTTCATGAAAGAGACATGCAAGCACCCCTTTCTCCTCCAAAGAAGATGGATGGATGCAAAGAACTTCTACCTGGAGCATGTTTTAACTGTAGCAAATCCAGTAGTGGAGTTGAAAAAACTGCCTTTCACCTCAAATTCTGCCGAGGTCCTGTCTAGACTGTGAATAAGCAGGACACTAGAAAATTAATTGCTCTGCTTTGCCTAGGCAAGGTAGGCCAGTTCTCCTCAAGTTCATACTCCACAGTAAAGTCTGTCAGCTAAAGACTGATGCTGCCCTGGGACCTCTGTCTCTAATGACCATGGAGGAACCTAGAGCTTGGTTGGAAGCATCACCCCAGCCCCCTGGCATCCATATATACAAGGAGTCTGGAATGTTTTCTTGGGGGTCAAAGCCCCCTCACCTAAGAGTTGCCTCAGTCCAAACTTCACCTCTGAGAAAGCCCACCAAACAGTGACCCCTCCCCGGGGATGGTCAAGACCACTCCCACAGGGTATTTAAACTGTCCCCCAGAGAACAAACACATGGTCTCTCCGGTTCTCCTTTCCCCTCTCTGTGTTTTCCTGGGGGACTGCCTGGAAGCACTGGCATCTATTAAACCTGGGCTTTTTTTTTTTAAATTCAGTCTGATTTGGTCTAAATTGGATTATCACATCAGCAGAGAGGCTTCTTCACACCTGGGGTAGCTGTCTAGGTAGCCAGTAAGTCCCTGCCATTTTTAATAGATTTAGAAGCTGCGTCCCTTCTGCTTACTCGGGTGAACTTTATCCTTCTCAGATCTGATGGTGTCTGATGACTAGCACTGCCAGTTTAACACTCTTCCTGTGATTCCCCCAAGGCTGCAACCACTTTGGGAGTTTATTAGGTAGTTCATAATTTAAGTTTCATGTTAAAAAAAATACACAGGTTTGCCTTGTTCACAGGCTTCATAGTAAAGGATAAGCAGGTTTCAGGTGTAACTTTCCACTACAGGAGCACAGAAGATGATTTAAGATATAGAAATGTAAGTTGCAGAGCTATAAGTGAACGATTTAAGGTATGTAAAGATGTTTTAGACCTCTGTCCCCTCTCTATGCTATCATTACATGGGGATTTCAGAGGTTTAGAGTTATAGCATTGATAAACAGACTTCTGATAAACTGATGGAACACTGACTATTTACTATTCAGTCACAAGCTCAAGATTTTAAGTTCCCTTTGGTTGGAATTTAAATTCCCTATACTTAGAAGACAAGTATAGACTTAAAGATGTGTTTCATTGGGCTAAAACATGTTCATGCCTTTTAACCCAAAGTCATACCCTTTGCTAAGGCTAAGGCAAGATGTAAGTCTGTTCCAGGTATTTTGCAGACATCTGCAAGTTGCTGGGGAAAGAGTGCTGGTACTGTCTCAAGGGATCTGGCCTGGTGGAAACTAATACAGCATTTGAAGAATGTCATCAATTCAACCAGGGTCTATCTCTGTTCCATTCTTCCTAGCAGTCTTCACTCTTCCCATGGCTAGCCCCGTTCATGGGGCTGGTGGTAATAATCTATCTTTTTTTTCCTCCTAGCAACTTGCATTCTCCACTTCCTCCAGGAACAGATTCCCGAGGTCTCCAGGACAGCATTTAACCAATGCTTCTTCACCCATACCTCCTGCTGAGTGTGAGCCCACTGACTCCTGACTCCCCCTCCCCAGGTCGTCCCATGCCAACAGGGAGTAGCCAGATTTGAACTGGCGCCTGCGTATCCAAAAAGGTGGGGATGTTTGGCTGGAACTTCCTGGTCACTCCAGTGAAAACCCCTTTCTTCTCTCTCCAAACCCTGCCCTCTTAGAGAATCTCCAACAAAGATAAGCCAACAATAAGCCCAGTTCTGCAATATTGGGGATGCAGTAGCTCCTCCCTTGAAGAGCAGCCCAAGTCCAACTCAAAGCGTTAGAATTGGGCACAAACACAGCTTGTGGCAGACACGTCATCGCCCCTCACCTCCAGGGCACATAAGTGTCCTGCTTTAGCTCGGCTATGTGACTCTCCTCCGTCTTCTCTTGTCTCAATCTCTGGGGGCTGGAAAGCTCACCTGGGAGTTGCTTTGGTCAAAATAAACCTGTTCTGTTATTTTTTCAGTTTGGCTTGATCTGGCTTACCACGTTGGCAGAGAAACCTATTATCAGGGTACAGAACTCCGTGGAGGGAGGGGTCTGTCTGAACAGACTTTGAGCCTTCATTCCTGGACACAGGGCCATTATCTGTATCGGCATCACATACGGAAGTGGTGATATTGCATTTTAATACTTTGTAGCAATCTCCTGAGCTACTCAAGAAACCTTTAATCTGAGTCACTAGACCTACTTCCCAGAGTATTGCTAGTTATGCAACTTTTTAATTTTTTATTGCTAGTTATTGCAACTTTTGGTGTCCAACCAACTGTCCCATAGGCGCCCTAGCCTGCAACAACAGGGTCGAGACACTCATCTCTCTTTCCGACGGTAGCAGCCAGTAGACACCTGCAGAACAGGTCCACACTGAGCTTAGAGTGAGCCCATGTACACCCTAGCTCAGACCAGTTTCATCCCAGGCCAGTCGTCACAACCTCTGGGATGGATTCCTGGTCTGAGTGTTTCTAAACTCTCGATATCGAGTCGAAATTGGAAATCACCAACTTAGTCTGAAATGGTGAGACTGGCCACAGGCTTGTCATTTCTCCTGAACACAGATAGCCCTTCCCAGAGAAATGGGAACTGTTGCCACATACCAGCCACTTAAAGGGGTCAGAGGGAGGGAACTCGGTTGACTTTGTTAGCCAAGGATGCCAACGAAAAGGCAAGGTGAGGATTCTGGGGACATCTTTCCTCACAAAGCCTGGGATCCAAGGACGTGGATGAACAACTCAGAGTGTCACTTTTCTGCGAGATGGATTCAGCAGTCATTCCTCCCCTGTGGCTACTGTGAAGACAGGGTGGAGATGGGAAAGTCTTCTGTAAGCTACGAAGGGCAGATGTCAACGGTTATACCTGGTTATTTTGCATTGCTGAATTCCTGAGAAAGGAGTTGTGCCTTCCTCACACCTGCAGCCCTTGCATGAGATGCCTGTGTCTGGCTCACATCCCACTCGGTAACACAAGTACTGAGTACACAAACGGTTGGATGAGCGAGGCTGAGATAGCAAATGTGGAGATGACAAGGTGCTGTGAGCTCTGTGCCCCGGACTCACACCCCAAAGCTCTGTGAGGCTGAGACAAATCCGGTCCTCAAGACCTCCCGGCCTTCTGGGACAGGATGCACAGGGGCATCAGCTTAGCAGAGAAGCTGGTCCGGGGCCCCAGAACCTCTCCTGAAGAAACTGCCCTGGACCCAGGAAAGCGTGAGGTGTGTCCTCCTGCTCTTCCTTCGAAGACGATCCCAAAATTTGGCAGGGGCTGGCTGGTGAGGACAAAGAACACTAGAGGAAATGGGTTTCCCCACCCCAGCTTCAGGGCCCACAGGTAGCCAAGTCGACCGTGCCATGAGCAGCGGCTAAGCGCAAAGCCATGGGGTAGTACAGTCTGGGGAAGGAGCCCCGGAACCAGATTCAAATCCAACAGCTGCCACAGAACGGCTGTGCACCCTGGGACAAATCACTTCATCCTTCTGTTTTAAAATAAGAAGAGGCTAATAACTCCCTTGTCATTTATTGGAGAATAAATGGAAAATATATTTCTGGAAACTTCCAGCACACTGTTTGGCTTTAAACATTCACTCATTTGTGGGCTCACTAAAATTCATGTATTACAGCTTCCCAAGGCTGGGATACTGTTCCAGGGCCCTTAAATCCCTTCCCACCCTCTTGCTGCCTGGACTGGGTGCCCCTTGTTTCCACACAAGGGCCAAAGCAAAGAAACCAGGCTTGTTTTACTGAGATACCTTCTCTCCCTCCGCACTTCAGGGAAGACAGCACACGGAGCTGTATGAACTCCCTCCTCACCACACAGAAGAGCACCACATCTTCAGGGGATTTCTTTCAGTTGGCTGAAGAAAGGCAAACAGAGGAAGAGCCAGCGCCTCACCAAAGGACATCCCACGGGCCAGAAGCACCCGGGCAGCCACCGAAGGCTGGGTGCCATCGAGGGCGCGGTTCCCAGTTATCTCCTATTTCCTTTGGGAGCCCCGGAGACGCGGCCTTCCCCCAAGCAGCCTCTGAGGTGGCCTGTGAAGCTTTTGTCCTTGGCAGCAGAGAAATTTCTGCTTCAGTGGCTCCAAACAAGGCTTGCATTAACTCCGGGTCTGCGAGGGGAGCACGTGCAACAAAACCCAACACCGTGTCCCAGCCCTCAGACAAGCACAAAACAAATGGTGCCGGAATTTTTCAGAATAGAATCATCCGCTCAATGTCACTGCATACATTTACCTACCTCAGAGGCTATTCAAGGCCTTTTTCAAGGGAGCGATCAATAGAGATGGATCGGACAACATCTCTATGGCAACACCTCCATTGAAAAATGATGGGGACCACAGTGAGTAGGGCGATGACCATTTTTTTAAAAATATACACAAATACAGCATGGCTCACTCCAAAAGGGTCCTCTGGCTCCCAGGCTATGAGGTTGTGTTAAAACAATACTAGAACAGCTCCTGACAAGACTGATTAGGGGACAAGGCACGATGGAGAACTCGGTGCTTCGGCTTTGCACAAAGCCTGAAGATCTGGGCCTTTGGGACAAAGAAATTTGTCAACAAAATTAATATTCGCTCTGTCTCGGGAAACTCTCAAGCCGAAAGAGTTTATGAAGACCTTATTTTGAGTACACAACGCCGAATTATTTGTTAGCAAGAGGCCGTAAAGCAAACAGTAGCGGCCACCAGGCTCTCAAACTGTATTAAGGGATACTGAACTGAAAGGGCCTGGTTGACCCAGCCCACAGCCGTCTCCTGCTCTGGTGCCTTCAGACTCTAGCATCTGGGTTAAGAAGGGCCCTGGTGACCTCAGAAATGAGAAGCCATAAGGGGCTTTGTGGTTTAAAGGACTGTGGTGGGGACACACTGAAAATTCTATCCCCACAGAGAACAGCACTCTTGTTACCTTTTTCTTATATTCCTCATTGTCTTAGAAAGTAGTCATGGCCTCAAGAGTTCTTTTCCTTCCGGCTGTCAGAAAGACTAAGAAAAGAAAAATGTTATCTCATCTATTGCTTTGTGAGCCCTAGAGGAAAAGAGGCCAGACTCAGGGTTGGAAGGTTGTCAGGGCCAACAGCAGGGTTGCCATGTTCCTGCTTCCTTTCCCCATGACCTTCGGCGAGTCGTTAACCTTGCTTGCCTCTACAGGCCTTCCATAAAAGTTGAAGTACTTACCGATTGGTAGATGAAAGATTTCCAGGCGAGTACAGAGCTTATATACAGCGCCCTTTATACCCAACACCTGTAAGAAATTAACTGTAATAGAGCGTCGGGTGGAGGATGTGTGGGCTGTGGCTCACCATACCCTGAGTGTCTGCATTCCTGGGCTTTGAATAACCTTATTTCACCATATCAGGGGAGAATGCGGTTGTGGCTAAGGGAGCCCCTCATTTGTGCTGTTGTTTGAAGAGCAGAGCCCAGGGTGGCTGTTTTAGAGCCCTGGATTTGCCTTAAGTGGGTGCAAGGAATGGTGAAACCCCGTACCCCCATATTTCCTCTGTTTTCAGACCCATAAGGCTCCTCAGACCACTCAAGGACTGATTTTTTAAAAAATGTTATTATTGTGTGTGTATAATGGAGGATGCAGGTGTCTTCTTCCATCTTTACATGAGTTCTAGGAGTTGAACTGAGATATTTGGGCTTGTTCAGCTACCTGCAAGCCATCTTGTTAATCTCTATAATCTTTTCCATTTGAGCTTTTTATTGTTGAAATTATTGTTACTGTTTGAGACAGGATCTCCAGCATATGCCACCACTGCCCATCGCAGTAAGCGCTCTTAACAACTGAGCCACCGCTTAGCCCTGTACAACCAAGTTTAAAAGGTGTCCTGGATGTGCTTTGTCCTTCCACAACTCATCTGCTGGAAATTGAATCACAGTGCATCAGAGTTGAGAGATGTGGCTGTGTAAGAGGCAGGACCTTATGGGAGGTAGTTGGACCAGGGGTGCAATACCCTTCGAAGGAATTAGTGCCTCTTGGGCACATCTGGATTAGTTACTCTGAGAACAGACTGTTGTAAACAGAAGCTGCCCCACAGGCTCGACCTCACACTGTACTGGCACGTGCTCCCGACAGGTAATGCCATCTAGAACGTTCTTCTGCAGCATGGCACCTTTGGCTTGGAAACCTCCAAAACCATGAGCCAAAACAAACCTTCCTTCCTGATACCGTACCCACAGGCTTTGCCATCGCTTCAAGGAGGCATCCTCTGCTGATTTTTCATGGCAGGGAAAAGTTCTTGAGTCCGTTGCTTTCAACAGCGGCGTTTGTCTCACTTCATAGTGTGAAGATACAGAAGGGAGAGGAGACAGAGATGTACCCTGAAGAGATTCTGTACTGGCTATACAATAAGCATGGAGGATTACATCTAGACTTAGTGTCCTCCAAATACTGATGGAAGACACTGGAGCCCATAAGCTCATTTTGCAGCTAAGAAAATAGGCCCTACAAAGTGTTGCTCTTTGTCCGAGGTTGCTCAGAAGGCAAAGCTGAAAAGAAGCTGAGGTGCTGGCCCTGTACCAGGTTGCTTTCTGTTTTTTTAGGTCAACCCTACCATATCCATCTAGGGCTATCCTTGATCCCCCGAGCTGAACTTTGTACCCCAGGCCATGTCCTTAGCATCACAGCATGTCTAAACTTACTGGGGACTTTAAAAATCTGTTTTCATCCTGAGTAAGATGTTGCCCTACCCAGGGAACTGTGAGGGTCAAATAAATAATGGATGAAAGTCGCTTGTAAAGTGATAGGTGACGGGCAATTTCAAGTCACTGTTAATGTGGTTCCTCCTGAGGTGCCTGTCACGTGTTCAATGGCAGCCTATCCTCCAGACAATTGGTGGAGCTGACTCAGCTCTGCTGCCCCCCAAGTGCCAGAAACAGAGACTGTCTGCATCCCAGGCAAGGGCTGGGTGTCTCCATTTCACAGTTTGGAAGCCAGAAACATTTTGATGTGGGCAAAATGGGGGGGGGGAGCTGCCGGGGAGCACAATTATTTCTGCATGTTTCTTATTACCAAGAAACATCTACCACAGGAATGCCTGCCATGCGAGGACTGGGGAGCAGGGTGGCTTTGAGCCAGGATGTCTGCCGCACTGCCTACTTGTGCAGGATTTGTGACAGACACTTTGACACCACGGCAGCTAGGTCTGAAGGGCCACACCTTTGTCACAGCCTTGTTCTAGAGTTGGTTGTGGCCTGGGTCTCAGTCAAGTCAGTCCCTTTGTCTAGTCCGGACCTGCTGTATGTTTAGATACTGTGGTACTGTCTTCTACTCACAGGGCACACTAGCGGCTCCAGAGAAGGTCAGAAATGGAATAGGGGCCTCTAAAAGGAACTGTGACAGGGCAAGATGGTGCAGAGTTTCCTCCATCTTGTATTCTTGCTCACGCCATTTCAGGTTTAACTAGAATCTAATCTCCTTGATGGAGATTTCCCATGCAAAACTACCAAATTCTATTCTAGGAACCCAAGGTCAAGATTCCCTGTTAGCTTATTAGCTTCTGTTAAAATACTTGCTTGCTCGGAGACCTCTCCAGCTAACCACTTATCTTGGTTTCTGCTGCATTTCTTGCTTGCTCGGAAACCCCTGCAGCTAACCACTTATCTTGGCTTCTGTTAAAACGCCTGCTTCTGTGAAGCTCCCCTGCAGCTTCTGAGCAAGAGCCCAGGATGTGTTTTTTGTTTTTAAAAACCCTGTGCTCTGGACACTTGGGGCTACACCTGAATCTCTGAATACCTGGGTATAGTCCAGCCAGCTAGAATAAAGGCTTTCAGTTGATCATTGCTGGTGGACCCCTCCAATAGAACAGTACTGAGAGAGCTGGACACCAGGAAGCAGACAAAGAAGGCCCCATATTCAGAGCTCTGGTCAGCTGATCATGGATGCTCTGACACTTGGACACCCTCTCTGGACCTCCAGAGATAAAGGTGCCATCTGTGTCTGCTGTGCCCTGGCTGTGTGCTGTGGGATAATGGCCTTTTATCCTGTCACTTGTATTATTTTTAATAAAATGCTGATTGGCCAGTAGCCATGAAGGAAATATAGGCAGAGAGACGAGAACAGGAGAATTCTAGGAAGAGGAAAGATGTGGTCTGCAGTCGTAGAGGATGCAGATGAGACTGCCTTGCTGATAAAAGGTACCAAGCCACGTGGCTAACACAGATAAGAATAATGTGCTAAGATAAGATGTAAGAAAGAGTTAATAAGAAGCCTGAGCTAATAAGTCAATCAGTTTATGATTAATGTAAACCTCTTGTATTATTTGAGATTGAATGACTTCAGGACCAGGTGGGACAAAAACCCCTGTCAACAGCCATGAAGTAAACGGGAGAGGTGGGAGAATGTTTATTGTGTTCCATTTCAAGCAAACATTTAATGAGTTCTAACCCATGCATCAAGTACTGTGAGGTCCCAAGGGAAGCTCTGGGCATCGGGAATAGTAGACACAGACCTGTGGCTTCCCTGCCCAGAGCCACTACTGTACTGGAGGCCCAGCTTGTACACATGTGACCTGGGAACTATGAGCAGAGGTTCCTCTCTGGAACAAGAGACATGGGGTTTGTTGATCCAAGCACACAGCTGGGATGCTCAGGGAAAAGAGCAGCTTCCCACGTCCCTTGCCCACCCCACCAACTCACCTGGATGGAAGAGGAAGGCCTGGGGTGGGGGCACAGGCATAGGAGGCTGGCTGGTTTGAGGAGCCTGATGGTTTTACTTTAAGCTCCTCTAGTAGGCCCTTCTAAGAACTTCACACAACTGTGCTTACTTGCTGCTCAAAATGTAGCCTCTATTGTTGCCACCTTTATAGAGATGACATGTCACAGAGAGGCTGTCACTCCTGAGAGACAATCCGGAAGTCTGAGTCTGGCTTCAAATTACTGTGTGTGTGTGTGTGTGTGTGTGTGTGTGTGTGTGTGTGCATGTATGTGTATGTGTGATGGAGGAAGGTCATTTGTCAATAAACAAACTGCCTTGGCCCATTTGATAGGCTACCCCTTAGGTGGGTGGAGTAAACAGAATAGAATGCTGGGAGGAAGAGGAAGTGAGCTCAGATGCAGGGCAGCTCCTCTGAGAGACAGACGCCATGCTCTCCTCTCCAGAGCAGACACGATGAAGCTCTGACCCAGGATGGACGTAGGCTAGAATCTTCCTGGTAAGCGCACCTTGGGGTGCTACATACATGAACAGAAATGGGCCAAGCAGTGTTTAAAAGAATAGAGTTTGTGTGTCGTTATTTTGGGGCATAAGCTAGCCAGGCAACCATGAGCCGGGCTGTGGGAAGAGGCCCGCAGCTCCCTACTACAGATGGCGCCCACGTGGATAACTGCATCCACAGAAAGCCTGAGAAAGCTTGGGAAAGAATAGAGTAAAGCGTGTTTTCTTGGTAGCAGCAATTTCTCGGGTCTGCTCTGCTTGCTAGAGGCAAGCAAGTGCTCTCATCTAAGAGAGGCTTCCTGACTCAGCTTCAGCTGTGAAACCTTGCAGCTCATTTAAGAGGTCCTACCACGAAATACTTAAAACGGTGTTGGTGAAAAGCTGAAGGCATGCTTTTCGGTTTTCAGCCATAGCAGGAAAAAAATTGTGCTGTTTTAAAATGCCGGCTTTCTGGGCCATCCTGCCAGGGCAAACTCTGACTGTTTGAGGCAGGAGGGCTGACTACAGAGAGAGGAGTTGAATGTTGTCTGTGGATATAGTATTGCAGCTTGTTTGCTGGCAAGGACCTTGAAACGCCACAGAGTTGTGGTGGTAAACATGGCTACAGCCGGTACCTCAGCCATGAGGCTGGAAAGCTAAGGAATGGCTGAATCCAGCCGTCAAAGCCACGGCTTTCATCCTACTGATATTGCTTGGTAAATTAAAGACTCATGTGGTCAGAAAAAGAGAGATATACAGTAAAGAGAGATTCAAAGACAAAGAAAACTTTAAATGATTTACAGTGTGTTTAAAAATATATGCAGGCTGAAAGTTAAAGTTCCTAAAAGTAAAATAAGGAAGAAAGAGAGTAGTTGGGTGTGGTAGTACACACCTTTAATCCCAACACTTGGGAGGCAGAGGGAGATTGACCTCTGAGACTTCAAGGTGTGGTAGCACACGCCTTTAATCCCAGTGCCTAGAAGGTAGAGACAAACTGATCTCTGAGAGTTCAAGGACAGCCTGGCCTAAAGAGTTATTCCAGGACGAAGATATACAGAAAATATAAAATAAAAGTAAAAGTAAACGAAATAGAGGTTAAAATAAAGCTGCACAAAGATGGAAAATACAATGAGAATCTTGATACTGTATGCTATTATGCTCTCTTTGAATTGTTTTAATGCTGACGAAGGAGCAACAGATGCTAAAAGATATTTGTTTATAAATGCTGCTGAATTAATCCAAGATAGATATTTTCAAAATACCTTGATTTCAGAATTTGGATCTAAGGATATGATACTTTGGAAAAGAGTTTCTTCTTTTGTTTTCACAGAGGATGAGACTCTTTGGATTGCTTCTTCGATCCCAATATGGTATGATAGACCACGTCCTCCTGAAGGGTTGCCGTGAACACCTTCAAAAAATTACTTTGCTCAACTGCCGACTGAGAGGAACCTAGCACACAGGTTATACCATGAAAGACTTGATTAACAGCGCCCCCATTCAGCAGGAAGCAGTTTGGAGAGAAATAACTGCGCCCATATTCCCAAATATTGTTTATAAATGTTCTTTTACATTTCAAGAGGGAGATGATATAGATGTGAATAATTTGCATTGATATGAATCTTGGTTTACTGATATTAATTTAAGGTCAATTTTATTATATGTATATGTATTTCTGATATTGATTAAGGTATTGTGATTGTGTAGTTCACTTAAAAATGTAATGTGTATAGGTTGTTAATGGATAATTATCAATAATAGTCAAGTTTGTAGTCATGTTAGTTAGATTTTCTAGATGTGCATGCATATATTTCAGATAGGCATTCATCATATCTTTCAAAGGCTAGAGAATATGGTATTTTAAATGTTTTAATAACTTAGGGTTTTTCATGACAATGAGACACTCTGCTCCTGGCAGCACCAATCTACTTCAAGAAGGAGATGGGCATCGAAGAGGATCCTTATGGAGTTTGATAGCCATTTGGGCAAGAAACTGCTCTTGCCTGGACTATTTTATAAACTGGACACAAAGAACCCGCAGAGAGAGGACTGCTGAACTTGCCTAAAGGTGAGATGATCTTTCGGGGTTCCTGATTCATGAAAGAGTCTGTGAGACATTCTGCAGGACACAGCAGATAGTGACTGAACTGCCTTTAAATTTCTTGCTTCATGGAAACGTCTCTGGATACTATGGGCCTTTAGGCCGAAGATGGATGCCCCAACGGTACAGAGGAACTTTGGGTGACTGTCCAGGCAGTGAGATGTCTCTGTCATTTCTAGAGTTTGAAAGTTGCTTATTTCTTGTTTGCTTAGGTAATATTATATCCTTCTGGAGTCTTTGAGGGAGTTAAAGAATATATAGATAGTTATTGTTTTCCTTAGTTATGATAAAGATAAAATAGATGTAAATATTGTAATTTTTACTTGATAACTGTTTTGTTATATGTAATTTTGCTATGTTAAAGTTAAAGCCTTCCTTTTTTTTTTTGTTTAAACAGAAAAAAGGGAAATGATGGAGGAAGGTCATTTGTCAATAAACAAACTGCCTTGGCCCATTTGATAGGCTACCCCTTAGGTGGGTGGAGTAAACAGAATAGAATGCTGGGAGGAAGAGGAAGTGAGCTCAGATGCAGGGCAGCTCCTCTGAGAGACAGACGCCATGCTCTCCTCTCCAGAGCAGACACGATGAAGCTCTGACCCAGGATGGACGTAGGCTAGAATCTTCCTGGTAAGCGCACCTTGGGGTGCTACATACATGAACAGAAATGGGCCAAGCAGTGTTTAAAAGAATAGAGTTTGTGTGTCGTTATTTTGGGGCATAAGCTAGCCAGGCAACCATGAGCCGGGCTGTGGGAAGAGGCCCGCAGCTCCCTACTACATATGTGTGTGTGTGTGTGTATGTTTGTGTGATTAGTTACTGACATAGAGTTTATATAGCAGTTGGTGCTGGGCCTGAACCAAAGGCCACTGATCTTGTACCCAGACTGCCATGGGGTTCAAGGCTGAGATATGTTAGCCTCTGCAGAGGTCTGGCTGGCTTCCTTGTTTCCCTGCCTCTGCCTCAGTTGCATCCCATCTCTGTCATTCACTGTTACTTCAGATATTGCCTTTGTCACCAGCCCACAACAGTTGGAGCATGAGTTACTGCATAACAAGGAACTTTGGGGGGAATCACAATTTATATTTAAGCTTCCCCTACCATGAGCAAAGCGGGAAAATATCATCACATTCGCTGTCACTTGAGATGGGTAAGAAGGTGACATTCGGGACACTATTCTGCCCCATAGGCACAGCAAGGGTGTCAATCACTGGGCAGTGGTCCATGTTCTTTCCTTGTCCTCACAGCTGACTGGAAGTGGGCCCACCTGGAGGTTACAGAAGGACTGCCACTACCTTCTCCCCAAGAGACAGGGCTTAGAACCTGATGTGAGAATGAGGCAGGATGTGACCTGGGCTCTGTCACCACCCTTGACTTCAATAAGATGATCAGCATGCTCACTCTGGACCAGAGAAAGTAACAAAGCAAGCAAGAGTCTTTCATGTTGGAGTCAAGCCGCACTTGCTGTGGGTACCACACTGCAAAGGCCACCCCAAGCAGAGATCTGGACTTAGTCAGCAGTACAGAAGCCAGGCCCATGCTGCCGGTTGTCACATCTATCACCTGGACTGCCACCAAATTAATTTGTTCACAGCCCCATAGAGCTTGGATCCCTGCCAGACACACAGATACTGCTCCTGGGTTGCTGATGGTGGTGTTGTCTGGGAACACATCTAAACAGAAGCTCTCTGGTTTCATCACATGCTCAAACCCATGATGAAGCTAGTGATGCCAGGAGATCAGCAAGAGGGAGGAGAAAGAGGCAGAGCCACATGGTTCTAAAATCAGGTCTCCACTTGGCTGGTTTCTGCCCGGGTCTCTGAAGAGACTTGGAGCGAATGCAGAAGAAAATATGAACCAGCAGCTGGGACAAGAGGACTCTACTCTGAAGTCTGAGATGGGAACAGAAGGTCAGATCGGAGACAGCTGGGGTCACCAGTCAGATGTCTTTTTTACAATGTCTCCATCCTATTGTGAACACATGGGAGAGAGAGACAGGGTTGCCTTTGAGGGCTGCATGAGCCTGTTATTCTATCCTTCCTCTTGAATGACAACCTCTTCAGACCTCACAAGAGAGTCTAGGGCCCAGATTCCAAGCGGCCTTGCTGGCCTGGTTCCCACTGGCCCCTCCCTGAGAAGGCTCTGATCTCCTGCCCAGCTCCCTGTAGACTCCAGGGTTACATCGTGAGGCACTGGTTCTTCTCTGACCTTATGAGGCGCAGCCTTGTGGTCAGCAGGTGCGATACTTTGGTTATCTTCTCTTAGGCCTTCAGGACAGAGGGGGATGATGTGTGTCCTCTCTTAGTTAGATTTTCTATTGCTGTGAAGAGACACCATGACCATGGCAATTCTTATAAAGGAAAATATTTAATTGGTACTAGCTTACAGTTCAGAAGTTTAGTCCATTATCGTCATGGTGGGAAGCAAGGCAGCATGCAGGCAGACATGGTGCTGGAGAAGGAGCTGGGAGTTCTACATCTTGATCTCCAGGCAGCAGAAGCAACTGTGTGCCACACTGAACATAACTTGAGCATAGGAGACCTCAAAGTCCACTTCCACAGTGACACACTTCCTCTGACAAGACCACACCTACTCCAACAAGGCCACACCTCCTAATAATGCAACTCCCTATGGGGTCCATTTTCCTTCAAATCACCACAGTTTTCTAGGCTCTATTTTATTCCTGGTTGGCTATTGCAACTGCCTTGAACCATGAGCCTTGAGGCTCACAGAAGGTCTGGAACTGTCTTTTGTTACTCTTATTGAAAGCCTGAGACTACACAATTTGTACAGAGAAGGAGTTTATTACTTAGACTTCTTGAAGCTTGGAAGTCCAAGGTTTATGGCTTTATACAGGGACAGTCCTCTTGCTGGTAGTGACTCTGTCTAGTGACACATTCAAGAGACAGAGTTACAATGGCCTAGACAGCAGACCCTTCAGATAATTTTCAACCCAAGAATGAACAAGTCTGCTCATGAGAGCCTTTTGAAGTTCCTGGACTCATATCTCAGTACCTCAAAGTGGGGATTAAATGTCAGCTTGGGTTTGGGTGAGAACAATGGCCCCATATCTTGGTATAACTGAGACTCCATCTAGGTCTGGTCAAAGGCTTACTCCTCTAGGAAACTACCTCCTGTCACCCAAAGTCACTCACAGAGAGTGCCCTCTCCCTCCTCTTGGTCTGTGGCATTTTGAACTCTTCAAGTGACACTTGGAAACCTGCTTTGTTGAAATTAGATTGTGTGTGCATATGCCATCATTCTTGAGCTTTAATAAAAAGATTTCTCTGAGAGAATACATGAAAGGACAGATATGTGTGTCACTGACTCCCTACGCACCTACAAGGAAAGCCCAGCCTTCTGTTTACTCAGTAACACTCATTGCCACCCCTGTATGCTGGGCTCCACGCTTGGTTACAGACAGTCACAAAGTTGCACACCCACAAGGAATTACAGTTAAGAGGAAAATAAACACAGTCAAGGGGAAACAGCAAACAAAGCCACATCATGAAGCAGACAGGCAGATAGACAGCAGCAGCCACAGAGAGATGCAGAAGACCTGAGGCAGGGGCATGATTGGGAACCAGTGTGGGTGGGACGGAGTCAGTAGAGGACAGAGCGGTGAGAGGTGAGGGCCACAGTGTGTGTTAGTGGAACAGGTGAGGGCCACAGTGCGTGTTAGTGGAACAGGAAGCTACGGTGTCTTGTCTGCTGCATCATGACATGGAGGAGGGAGAACAAACTCAGTTGTCAGCCAGCAGCTCGGCCATTGACAACTCGTACCAGCAACATCAGCACTAACCTACTTCTGAGACCCAGCACTCAGGGCCCCATCACTACATAGAGGTCTCAGCTCTCAATATGTGTCCTGGGGACTAAGATTCCAAAACATGCTTTTGAGGGGCCATTCAAACTCTAGCAGAGGTCTAGATTGCACGCTAGGCTCCATAATGTCCCCTGTGATATGCGCATGTGCTGGTCTTCAGAACCCATTAACTATGTGCTGGTCTTCAGAACCCATGAACTTTATAAGGGACTGGGTCTTGATACATGATTGAGGTCAAGACCTGGCAATGAGGGAACTATTCTTGATGGTCATGGTGTGCTTGTGTTTTCTTGTAAGAAAGGGATGGAAGATGTGTAGAAGTCCGAGAAGGGGAATGTGGTGATGGAGTCAGAGGTCAGAGTGATGTGGCCACGCAACAAGGAATGCGGGCAGCCTCTAAAAGTTAGAAGAAGTTAAGAACGGCTTTCCCCCCAAAGCCCTCTGAAGAAACCAGCTTCATCAACACATTGATTTTTAATTCCAAAAGACTTCTGAACTACAGCATTGTAGATGTGAACTCAGGACTGCCTTAAGCCAATAATGTAGCTGTTTCTCACAGCAGCAGAAAGAAACTAAAGTGACTAAAGAGATGGGAAGTTAGGAGCCTAAAAACCTGTGAGAACCATGGGATCACCATAGGAACAAGCATGGATGGAGATGAGGTCAAACCCCAGAGAACTAGAGTTGGGGTGACAGGAGGATGAGGAGAAGTGACAGGTCAAGGCATGCTGTCTGGGGGCGATCAGAAGAGTGTGCATCCAGACCATGAGGGGAAAACATATTGGGGGCTGGAGAGATGGCTCAGTGGCTAAGAGCACTGGCTGCTCTTCCAGAGGACCCACGTTTGATTCTCATCGCCCACATGGTGGCTCACAACTGCCTGTAACTCCAGTTCTCGGGGATCTTCATCACGAGTACATCTGTCAGGACAGTCATGGCTGCTGAGTACACACACAGTGGTCACAGCAGTACTGTCACCAGGAGCCTGTTGGGAAAGCTGTGTTATTCCTGTGACAGAAAGAAGCTATAAAAAGTTTCTAGGAAAACCCTTGATGGAATCCGTACCTTCCTAAGTATTAAAAAAAAAATAGTCTCTTTCACTTCAAATATGACTCTGAGTGTGCAGTAAGATTGCTGGTTGAAGTTTCAGGGTCAGCCTGTCTCCACAATGACTTCTAGAACAGCAACATGTTTAGGTCAAAGCCCTACCAGGGTCCATATATACCCAAAAAGTCTGGGATGTTTGGAATCTCCAGCTCAGAGCCCCATTCCAGACTCGCCCTCAGCTCCCCCAGAAGCATCTCCCTTAAAACTGCCCTCTCCAAACCCCACCTTTTGTACACCAAGCAGAGGCCCCTTCCCTGGAACTCCACTCCCGAGAAAGCCAGCCAAAAGTCATTCCCTCTTTGGGGCAGCTCAAGACCATAGCTAGAGGCTACATGAGACCTGGTCACCATATTTGTCACGTGATACCTCTCTCGTCCTCCTGAGGGTCACCCAGGAGTGCTTTGCTCTCCTCATTAAACCTGGATTTATTAATTCAGTTTGATTGGCGGCAGTGGAATAACTGGGGTTTCAAAACTTAAAAAAAAGAAAAGAAAAAGAAAACACCTCCAAACTCAAACAACTCTCATCCCAGGACACAGCAAGCATTGTGGAGCATTTGTTCTCTATCTATTGAGCTGCAGATGAATCTCTATCAGTTGCAGGGCTGAGTAGATACGGAATCCTGAAATCATGACCCTCCCAACACAGGAGTCTCTGGAAAAGTAGTAAGAAACATTTTTATCCGTTCAAACTCTATAAAACTTGTGTTTTTTAACCCCCACCCGGCCCGCTAACCTTTGTTTACACAAAGACCCTGCTGCATTCTCAGAACATAATAGTATTCTCTAGGGACACATGTCACGTCAGTGTCCTGGGGCCAATGCATGCTTAGTCCTAGCAGAGGAAGCAAGAAGCTCTTCCCTGGCATACATGGAAAACAGTACAGCTATAGGCAGACAGATCCAGGCAGACAGTGTAGCTATAGGCAGACAGCTCCCATGGCAGAGCTTCCTGAATAGAAATCACATTGGTAAAGCATGTGTTTTCTGTGGGTGTTGAGAGTGGAGTCTGAGAACGTGGTTCCCACTCCCACAGCTCAGATTCATACATGTTTATCTCGTGTGTTCCCTGAGACACCAGTCCTGGGGACAGCCTGGGACCCTGACATTTTGCACAGAGGAAAGAAATGACAGACAGAGGCACTAAAAATACAGTCCTTTTAAAGCCTGCAAGGAAGCCATTCCGTGTGGGAGTTATTTTCTACCCCATGCTGTGGAAAAAGCACCTGGAAGCTCATGCTCGCAAAGATTGCACCTCTGCCCGAGAGTCTTTGAATTAGGAACTCCAGCGTGACGGATTGGGCAGGGTGCTCCAGTCTACTATGGGTAGGTGTTGTAAGCACCTGCTCTGAGGACAATATTTTTGTTTGCTTTCTCCATCAGGTTACACAGGTCAGGTCATCTCTGTTGGATGTTGTAAGTGCTTGCTTTGACAACGTTCTGCTATCCCTCCGATGCTGTCTGTTCTTTTACTTGGGGGGACAGTCTCTTCCACATGGGACTCTTAATCCGACCTCCCGCCGGCTTCTCAACGCTTCCCCAGTTGATTTCTGCTAGAAGTTTCAGTTTCTAGTTTGATGATGTCATCTCTCTGCTACTCACTATTTGTTCTTTCACTTTTTCACGCTTAATAAACCCACGCATTCAAAACCGGAAGTGCGATTATGTGTGGCGTGTGTCCAGTCGCAAAGTTGTGGTGACGTCACACAATGTGTGATGGGCGAACGCTGCCAGGCAACTGTGGATTTGATTGTGAACTTTCTGTCACTGTGTCTACAGAAACGTCTTCCTGTTGCCAAACTTCCCCAGCCCCCACATTCATTAGATGACCACCTCATGTGGAGCCGTGACCCATAGTTTAAGAACTCCAGGGCTCAACCACCAACCCCAGAGGTTTTCTAAAGTCTGGTTTGGCCATAGCCATCCTTGCAGACCCTCTTTTAATCTTTTAATCGCTTCTCCAGAACAGCTTCTCCAGGAGAACTATCAGCTCTGGGTAAAGATATTTTCCTTGCTGCAGAGTGAGCTCGCAGGTGTTCTGCGATGGACTCTTTCCCCTTTAGCCCCATTTCAGAAGGAATCAGCACACGGATTTACTCATCCATTTATTCGTCCAACAAAGTCTCCACAGACCCTTTATACAGGATCTGTGTGTCATCTGGGAATCTGCTTCGCTGGTCCCAGTGGATTGCTGAAGCCACAGAGAGCACCAAGTTCCACACACACCAGGCTTTTATCTCTACTCTCACACCTCTGGTGAAGGCTAGCTTTTAAGTTAGGCACAGGAAGCTATCGACAATGACTAGTTATAAAGTAGACCATCATAACAATATTCTATAGTGAAATTTGCCGGCATCACCCTTCCTGCTGGTCATAATTAAGGAACACAAGAGTTACTTGCACACAAGCCCTGATAGTGAAGATAGCTATGACTAAGTAATGGGAGGGAAATATTAAAATCTTTGTGTGAATGAGCTGAGTGAAGGGCAGTTCACATGTCTGGCATGATGTGTGGGGTGTGGTTTTATACTACTCAGAGGAGCACATAGTCATAACATATGAATTGTCAAGTTGCAGGATTTTCTGTTTAGTATTTTTCAACTGTGGTTGACCATGGGTCACTGAAACCATGAAAAGCGAACCCGGGAGAAGGGCAGTTTGCGATGGACAAGTCACTGCGTGAAATGGAACCACAGACAAAGGTTTGTGCCCTCACAACCATAATCTATTGTGCAGACAAACAAAAAAGCAGCACACACACAGACACACAGACACACATAAACACACACAGATACACACACACACACACACACACACACACACACATATATATAAATGTATATGAGGTGATATATCATTTGGAGTCCTGGAAGAGGAAAGAACAGGGAGGTGGAGGTAAGGATAACACGACATCCACAGACTAGGCGGTCGGTGAGGAGGTGACCACTACAAGCCTTTTCATTGAAGATAGTTGGGAATATTGTCTTCACATGAGGTTCAATTGTCTGCTCACCTAAAACAGAGGCATCTGGGAAACAAAGGCTGTGCAACAGGGAGCAAGAGCTCTCTACCCTCTTTATATCACATTTTATTTCCCAAGAATAGAAGAGAAAATTAAAAGAATACATTTAAGCAGCAGAGAACGTCTCCCTTTAGGGTTATGTTAAGTAACAAAGTAGCCATTTCTCATCCATCCCAGCCTGTTTCTAGTTAATTCCCAGAAACCACCTCAGAGAGATGGCTCCATCATCCAGGGGAGGGCCATGGAACGTCTTGTTTGGAGGAAGGGAGACCTTCTAAACTGCAGTCCTTTAGTTCTCTTCCCCTCTCCCACATCAGGAGGGCTGACGTGGCAGAGAATTCAGCACCCATGGGCATTTATTTCTATGGACGGTCATGGTGCAGGAACTGGCATGTAACCTAGCCACACTTCAAACAGCTGCACGATGGATGAATCAGAGGAGGCAGGTGTTTTCAGTGGAAGTCATACTTAAAATACATTATCTCAAAATGTGTGAGACCCAACTTCACTTGGAACTTTTCCCCTCAGGTCAGGTGCATAATGGTGACCAGATTTACCACTTTTGCTGAACCAGGTAATGGCAGATGAAATACATCAAACGACAGCACTGAAGACATTGGGAAGTAGGCAATGAAGGACAGAAGGAAGTCAGATATAAATAAGATTAACCCTGTAATTATTTTGGCTTGTGCCCAGGGTGCGTTTCTAAATTGTGGCATAGAAAAGGAAAACCAAGGTGGGGTCAGTGGTCTCCTTGAGGGCCCGAGAAAGAACACCCAAGAAGTAGGAGTTGAGCTCTGTGGATTTTCACTGCCTCCATGAAGCTTTAGCTGAATGTTGGCCACTGTGTATATGTCACAAATGCACTGAAGTTGGGGAAGATTCACTCAAAAGAATTAGCGGGAACTGAGCCTAGAGCTCACACCCAGAGTAGGACCTGCTCCCACAAACTAGAGGGAAAGTCTCTTACTAATTAGAATAAATCAGGTCCTTGTTTGTGACCAGACATGAAAGAATGTTACATAAGTGCGAAACTCACCCAGAAAACAAGAGAAAACTCAAAATGTCTGTCATTTATAAGAGATTGCCAAGCATGGAAGAGTCTGGAAAACATGACCTGTGATGAAAAAAGAAAATGGATCAAAATTGACCCAGAAATGATGTCATCCTAACACTGCCTCCTTTGTTACTGTGATGCTTTAGTATGCCCTAAAGCCTGAAGTTGGGGTGCCTAGACCATCGCTCCACCTGCTCAGAATTGCTTTGGTTATCTGGGGTCTTTTGTGGTTCCATATACATTTTAAGATTTGTTTGTGGTTCTGTATGAAATACTATTTGTGTTTTACAGGGATTACGTTGATCCCATAGATCATGTTGGGACAGATGACTGTACAATGTTAATTCTCCAAAACCATTAACCGGGGCAGTATTTCTACTTTAAGTGTCTACTTAAATTTCTTTCTTCAGTGCTTTCTAAAATTTTTGGTCATGTTCTTAGTTAGGTTTATTGTTAGGTTGTGCATGTGTGTTGTGTATGCATACATGTATGTGTGTGTATGTATGTGTGTTGTGTATACATGTGTATTATGTATAGATGGTTTTTATGTGTGTGTGTGTGTTGTGAATGAGATTTCTCATTCCTTTCTCAGCAAGATCATTAGGTTAGAAAAGTTGCTTATTATCTGGGTAGTAGTGGCACGGTGTGGAATTCCCCTCTGTATGTTGTGACTATGTTTTATTACCATTGGTTATTGAAGAAGTTGTTTTAGCCAATGGCTTAGTAGAGTAAAGCTAGGTGGGAAATCTGAACAGAGATATAGAGAGAAAGGAGGCAGAGTCAAAGAGACACCATGTAACTGCCAAAGGAGATAGATGCCAGAACCTTACCCAGTAAGACATAACCTCATGGTGATATGCAGAAATGGGTTAATTGGAGATATAAGAGCTAGCTAGAAAGATGCCTAATTATTGACCAAACAGTGTTGTAAATAATATAGTTTCTATGTAATTATTTCAGGTCTGGGCAGCTAGGAAATGAAGAAGCAGCCTCCTACTACAAAATGGCACCCAATGTCTGAGCAGTCGGGAAATGAATGAACAGTCTCTATTTACAGATGGCACCAACATGGACCAACCACATCCACATAAAACCTGAGAGAACTTAGGAAGGAATTCTAGACACAAAAGAACAGAGTTAAGCACAGCTTCTTGGTAGCCACATTTTTTTTTCGGATAGGCTTTGTTTGTTTGCAGTGAGCTGAGGTGCAGCTCATATAAGAGAAGGCTTCCTGATTCAGCCTTAGCAGCAAAAACTGCATAGTTTCTTTAAATAACAGTAGCTTCCTGGTTTATACTGTCAGCACGAATAACTCTGGCTCTTTCAGGAGGTCCGGCTAAGGAACACTTAAATGATTTTTGTGAGCAGAGTGCTATAACTTGTTTAATAACAACATAGACCTCCTGCATCCCTGGAGCTAGGGCAGTGAGCTTGGCTCACAGAGCTGG
Source organism: Chionomys nivalis (assembly GCF_950005125.1). Lineage (NCBI taxonomy): Eukaryota > Metazoa > Chordata > Mammalia > Rodentia > Cricetidae > Chionomys > Chionomys nivalis. Next base: position 64,855,838 of record NC_080088.1, read on the forward strand.
CAGTAAATGTACCTCTACCATGTTGGACTGGGTAGGGCCAAAAGGCAAAGCAGCCTTAGTCCTAACCATGCCACTTAGCATTAAAAAAAAAAAAAGGTGCTCCTGGTCAGAAAATGATTACAGATGCAATAAAGACAGATTCAAACAGAAAATAAACCTGTGAATGGGTCATAATGTTGAAAAAATGTACATAGTCTTGAAAGAAAAAAAGAGTATGTAAAAAGAAGTAAACAATAAAACAAAGTCTTTAAAGAGACAGAGTATAGACAGTCATATATTAAAGGAGTGAAAAATAATAAGGCATGTAAAGATGAAATATCCACAGAGTCTGGACTATGTATATTATTGTTTTCTTTGAATATTTGACTGTATATGAGCTAAGTACAGAGACACATTTTATTGTATGGCTGCTAAGCTAAAAAATTTGTGTCTAAGGATTTGTTCCTCCTCACAGACGCCATTTAAATGCTCAGTCTCCTGAAAGAGCCAGAGTTCATGATGGTGGCTCTGCCCAGGAAGCCACTGTTTCAAAACCGCATTTTTTGTGTTTTTTTTTCTACCGCTGAATCAGGAAAACCTCTCTTGAAGGAGCCACAAACAATGTTAAATGGTGCTTAACTCTGTTCTTTTGTGTCTAGAATTCCTTTTTTTTTTTTTTTTTTTTTTTGGTTTTTCAAGACAGGGTTCCTCTGTGGCTTTGGAGCCTGTCCTGGAACTAGCTCCGTAGACCAGGCTGGTCTCGAACTCTAGAATTCCTTTTTAAGCTCTCTCAGGCTTTTTAAAGGTTTAGTCAACCCACACTGGTGCACCAATCTATAGTTGGAGGCTGTTTGTTCATTTCTCAGCCATCCAGACTCCTGAAATAATTATACTGAAATTGCGTTAATTAAATCATTGCTTGGCCTGTTAGTTCTAGTTTCTTATTGTCTAGCTCTTACATCTGGAATTAACCCATTTTCATTATTTTATATTTTAGTATGAAGTTTGTGGCCTACTGGCAAGGTTCCAACTAACAGCTTATATCTTTTCCCTCTGGATTCCATGGTGTCTCTTGACCTCACTTTCTTTCTCCCAGCATTTAGTTTAGTTTTCCCCACCTAGCTCTATTCTACCCTATCACAGGCCAAAACAGTTTCTTTATTCATTAACCAATAAAAGCAACACAGAGACAGAAGGACCAAATGGCTTAGTAGAGTAAAACCAGGCAGGAAATCCAAACAGAGATATAGAGATAAAGGAGGTGAGTCAAAGAGACACCATGTAGTTGCTGAAAGAGATAGATGCCAAAACCTTACCTGGTAAGCCACAACTTCGTGGAATTTGCAGAATAATAGAAACGGGTTAACTGAAGATATAAGAGCTAGCTAGAAAGCTATTGGCCAAACAGTGTTGTAAATAATATAGTTTCTGTGTAATTATTTGAGTCTAAGCAATTGGGAAATGAATGAGCAGTCTCTATTTACAGTGGCACATATCTTTAATCCCAGCACTCAGGAGGCAAAGGAAGGTAGATCTCTATGAGTTTAAGGTCAACTTGTTCTACAGAGTGAGTTCAGGACAGCCAGGGCTACACAGAGAAACCCTGTCTCAAAACAAACAAATAAACAAACAAAAAACTACTTATTTTTGTGCATTAATTTTGTTATCTTGCTACCTTACTGTATTTATCTGTGTTGCACGAACTTTTCTTGTGTGAACAAACTACTGTCTATTCACCTCAATAGGGTACATAACAGACTAGAGAAACAAATCTACCCCATGTCTTGCTTGGTAAATCAGTGAGTTTGGCATTACTTACAAGAGAATGACTATTTACAGATATATAGGCAACTTGCAAGTGGCTGCACCACTGAAGAAAACGTTTTCTCCCATTAATCATTAACTACCTATGTATTCTGCTGGAGGGGTGGGTCCCAATGTACCCCTTCCCCTAGCCACCATTAATTGGCCTCAAGTCATTGGGGATAGGATGTACTCCTTAACGAGATGTTACCAGACCCAATCTTGTGCAATTCTTTGGCAGTAATTGTGATGCTGGGAATTCAAGAGGGCATCATGCCTGAAGGACAGTATCATCAACAACCAAGGCTAATAGCATTTTGACAGAGTTTTTATGGTCTTCTATATAGAAAAACTTATTATCTACAGTCAAGGATAATTTGATTTTTTTCCTTTGCTATTGTATGTTTTTTGTTTGTTCCTTTCTCTTGTCTAATTGCTCTGATTACATTTTCTAGTACTGCATTGAACAGTGTCTTACAGAAAATGTTTGCAGTTGTTCCTTATTCAATGTGGTGTTGGCCATGGGTTCATCATATGTGCCCTTTGTGGTATTCCCTCTGACTGTAATTTATTCAGAGCTGTTATCATGAAGACACAGTGAGTTCTAGCAAATGCTTTTTCTGGTTTTACAGGAAAAAGGCAGACTATTTTTGGTATCTCTGAGCATGAAGAGATTTCTTAGAAAGGACACTAAACGTAAAAATTTTTGATTAGTAGATTCGTTATGATTTTTTAAAACCTTAAAAATAAGCTGTAGCTTGAAATAAAGTATGTATCATAAGATGCCTACTAAGACCTTGAGTCCAGAACATAAAGAATGAAACTCCAGTATTAAAAAACCTGACTCTACAATCACAAAAGATGCATCCATGTGCCTTAAGCCCATGAACGTTTGTTCAGCATCCTAACTATCAAAAATTCTCACGGTGAGTCCAGTGAGCAAGATAGGCAAGAAGAACCAACCAAGTGCCATTAGATGGACAGCAGGAGAGCAGTGAGTGCCAAGGGGGAGGGCTGGTTGGATCCAAGTTTGGTCATTAAGGTGCCTATCTCAAACTCTAAGGTGATAATAAAATCCACGAGGGGCTGTCTGAACTTCAGATTATCCTGACAGCAATTCTAAACAATGTCAGTAATGAAACCCTCATGCCACAGAACCTTCCATCCCAACTCCTGGCTGACAGTAGCTATGTCTCCCTCCATGCCACCATATCCAATGTGAGTCTCACCCCACACACCCAAATCAGATTTTTATTTGGGCCACCAGCTCACAAAAATGACACAGAGACTTATTATTAATTATAAAGCTCAGCCTATAGCTTAGGCTTATTTCCAACTAGCTCTTATAATTTAAATTAGCCCATTTCTATTCATCTATGTGCTGCCATGTGGCTTGTGGATTTTATCTCTCCTCCTGAGTGTCCTGCTTCCTCTGCATCCTGCTGGCAACTCCCTCTTACTTCTTTCCAGACTTCTCTGTCCAGAAGTCCTACCTATACCTCCTGCCTAGCTATGGGCTGTTTATGTTTTTATTAAAGCAGTCACTGTGACATATCTTTACACAGTGTAATTAAATATCTTGCAACATCCCTCTTAACATATCTACTCATGAGAAGCTTCTAGAAAGGAATTTTTAACCTCTACATGATATTCTTCATAGTTTGTTGATAGACCCTCTACCACTGAACACTAAGATGACTTAGATTTTCTCTGTATTCTCAGATACTTCCCAGGTTATTTCTTCAAGAGAGTGTAACATTAAGGCCTGGCTTGTTGGAGTTTTCTGTCCTGCCCAGTTCCCACAGTTGTTTAACCCCCCTAAAAAATCACACAGAGGTCTCCATAAGTTATAAGCTGATTGATCCATTAGCTCAGGCTACTTATTTAGCTCTTGTGGCTTATATTAACCCATTTTTCTGATCTATTTTTGTCATATGGCTCGGTACCTTTTTCAACTGGCAGATCACATCCTGCTTCCTTGGTGGTCTGCGCAGGACTGAGAAGAATCAACTTCCTCCTTCCCAGAATTCTCCTGTTCTCATTGCATCACCTCTACTTCCTGTCTAGTTTTCTTGCCTATACTTCCTGCCTGGCCAATCAGCCTTTATTTAAAACATGATTGACAGATTACAGACAATTCTCCCCGCACCAAGAGAGCAATGTTGCTTCTTGTTCCCTATCTCAGCAGAGAATTTTGAACCGTGAGGGAGTTGGAGACATGTGCCTGGGAGAGATGTGCTCCAGTCAGAGAAAGACAGGCAGTGAGCCCGTGACAGCTATGATGGCACAGCCTGTGCGGTCTCTTCTCAGCTGGCACAAAGCAAGCACTTGTCACACATTTGGTGGCTAAAATAAAAGCAGTGTTACTACAGGGAAGAGCATAATGGGGGAGGGCTACCTAACAGAACATCTCTTCTGAAGCCCATGCAAAGCCAAGGCCTTGTTCCCCTCCAGGCAGGCAAGCGACTCTGGTTCCTGCTGATGGCTTTCCAAAAGAGCATGTGTGAGCCATAGGCTTTCCTTCTGCCTAGCCAGCATCTCAGAGATCAGCTGAGAGGGAGGAAACACTCAACTGGGAGATGGGAGGCTACTGCCTTCCTTTTCAGTCAGTTCTTTGGGAGCCTCAGCCATCACTTATTAAGTAGTTATGGTGTGAAGCATCTCCCTGGGGACCAGTGGAGCCACAAGACAGTGTAGATAATGAAGATCTATTGCATGAACAGAAAAAGCTCAATGAAGAACCCCTCCCTCGCCCTCCCTGACTGAGTCCCCCTATCCTCCCAGCTCTGCCTCTTTTTCATTAGGAATGAGAGAATTCAACACGGGTTTGACTTTTCTCACTCGTTGTGGGGAAAGGCATTGATCTGGGCTGAGGAAGCCACTCTGCGTCTGTGTCTATATATAGGCTGACGACTGGGTTCCATTTGGGACCACTGTCCCTCTAGGCACAGCTGGATTGAGAGCCCGCAGAGCCAGCAGAGGTCCCGGGCTTACTTCTACCCATCTGGCTTTCTTTTCCAAACTTGTGAAGTCAGCATAAGTGCCTGCACTAAGGAAAAGGCCCTCACGAAGAAGATGCCTTGAAGAAAGAGCTGGAGGTTTGTTTGTTGGAATTCCTCCTTCACGAAAGCAGAAGTGCATTCTGGGGGCTTATCAAGACGGGCGTTCTGTGAAATGGAGGACTGTGATGAGCCACGCTGCATCTGGATGCAGGTCAAACTCACACTGCATGAGGTCACCAGGGGAATGAACAGTCACTGGGCTCTGCGTCCGGGGTATGCCCTGCCGTGATGGAGGCTTCCTGTAACTTATCTGCTGACACCCCTTACTCTGTGATCAAGTCTGGGTGGGTTTCACGACTGAACTGCAGTGCACGACTGAGCCGAAGACTCGTGAACAAAACTCCCCTCCAACAGCTAGAACGCAACCTTCCAAGTCTCTCCAATGAGTGGCTTAAGTTTTTTCTCCACTTCTGACCCACATACCCTGCCTGGACAGCTGAGCGGCTCACCAAATGACTCACAGAGAACTTTGGAAAACCTCTCCTTAGCATCACTCTCCTGCCGTGTACCTCTGTACTCTTAGAACCAGACCCCATGAGACCCGCAGGGTGATTACTCCATGTTTGCTTTTCAGGGAAGGTCAACACCACTACTGTGTGTGCTGGGATCTATGGTTTAGAACAACAGCGTGTTCTGAATAGCTGCCTAAGTAACTTTTGAGACCCTGTATCTTTCTCTCGAGCCCCCATGGCATCAGCTGGTTCAGAGGCAGAGATAAAACCAGCAACCTGCAGCTGGAGAACAGTTTGCCCGCCAAGTCCGCGAAGTGTGAAACCCAGGAAGGACAGCCATGAACAAGCCGTGGATAACTTAGTGCTAGAAGCACAGACTCAGGAGGAGAATCATGAGGAGCCCAGAGAGAGCTGGCGGAAAGGAAACTGAGATGCTTGAAATTGCCCCAGCGAGGAATTCCTGTTAATTCAGAGTTTCTCCGTCTGAAACGTCGTGATGTTTTTAACTGAACCGTCTTTGCTGAGGAGCTGCCCTGCACAGTACAGAACATGCAGCTGGCATTCCTGCCTTCTGACCACTAGATGCCAATGTACCCTCCTCCCACGTGTGATGTCCCACAGTGTTTCCAGAGGGAGACGGACCCCTGTTGTATAGAGGAAATGTGAACTTTGTCACTGGGGGTGAAGGGAAGAAAGGATTAGGAAGGACTTTTATTTTTTCTGTTGAATTCTAAAATGTATAATTTAAGTTAACAAGGTGGTAGAAGCCAAGACCAGTCGCCCATACTTCGGGCAGTCAGCCGGAGAACTCCCTTGTTCTCTTCCTGCTTACTGCAAGGAGTCACGGTTCGCGTGCCCAGTTAGGTGAACTTAGGATTGTTTTAAGTGGCAGGTAGAAGGAACACAAGGAGACCACTAGTTATATCATGTCAAAGCACTTTAAAATGTGGTGTGTGTATGTTTTTTTCTTTTACAAAAAAGCAAATTATTTCAAATTTCTGTCTTTTCTATATGCAGTAAGTTGCTTCCAGTGGCATGACTGATATCTTTTTCTCCTCCTCCTCCTCCTCCTCCTCCTCCTCCTCCTCCTCCTCCTCCTCCTCTTCTTCTTGAGACAGAATTTCTCTGTGTAGCCCTGACTGTCCTGGAACTCACTCTGTAGACCAGACTGGCCTCAAACTCACAGAGATCCGCCTACCTCTGCCTCCCAAGTGAGTGCCGGGATTAAAAGTGTGAGCTACTACTACCAGCCAAGATAGTTCCAATAGATACTGAATATTATACGTAGCCTACCCTTTCAGAGTAGTGGCGATATTTACTACTCGCTAAAAAGTGACTGCTTTCTGGAAGGAACATGTGCGGTTATATTTCTGACAAACAGTGAAAGCCTAAAACTTCATCTGGAGGCAGGGGAATCCAGACGTGATGCTGCACAGCTTTAATCCTGGCACTCGGGAGACACAGGCTGGTGGATCTCTGTGAGTTCAAGGCCAGCCTGGTCCACAGAGTGAGTTCCAGGATGGTCAGAGACACACAGAGAAACCCTGTTTTAGGAAGAGAGAGAGACAGAGAGACAAAGAGGCTACTTTAGGTTCCCAGTAGTGTCACTCTGGAGAACAAGCCTCTACCCGATGGGCCTTTGGGTGAATGCCAGATCCAGACTCCAGCACAGGCTTTTGTACGGAGGTGGCAGAGGGTGATCATCAGAAGCCATTGCCAAGAAAACCAAGAACCACACCCTGGAAGACAATATTTACAAAAGGTAATTCTGATAGAGATAGTTACCCCGCATGGGCAAAGACACCTTATGGTGTGTCCTATATGACATTCTGGAAAGGACAAAGCTACAAAGATGATGAGAAACCAGGCTATTGAGGGCAAGAAAACTGCTTGGCACTACCGCGGTGGATCATAATGTTATGGATTTTTCACAGCAGCCACCAAACGCACGCTCCTAACCTAAGAGCTTAGCTACTGGGGACATATCAACACGGCCCATCCACTCTATGGAGACCATGCCCAGGTAAGATGTTAAGGGAGACTGGGTGTGAGCTGGGATGGAGGGACGGAGAAGCCTCTCTGCAGCTGTCTCTTTGTAGTTGTACTTTCTCGTCAGGACCTCCTGTCTGCAAATAAGGACATGGAGGCTCACTATTAATTTTAGCTTAGGCTTGTTCCTAAGTAGTTCTTATAACTTAAATTAGCCCATATCCTTTAATTTACGTTTTTCCGTAAGGCACATTACCTCATCTCTGTACTGCCCATTCGGCTTCCTCCATGTCTGGCTGGCGACTCCACCTTTCTACTTCCCAGAGTTCTCTCTTGGCCTGTAAATCTCATCTATATTCTCCTCCTAGCTATTGGCTGTTCAGCTTTTTACTACACCAGTCACAGCAATACATCTTCACATGGTATACAACTATCCCACAACATCTCTTGATAGTCACAGATTGGTTGTAGGTCACTCCCCAACACAAAAACCTGTGGAAGCCTGAGCCCTTCCATTACGTGATGTAGTATTTAAATATAACGGAATTAGGTTCTCTATTATTCCTTAAGTTACCTTTAGATTCCTTGTAATACCCAGACAATGTAAGCGCTGTACACAGTGCTGTTCTGTTGTATTATTTAGAAAAATATTTGCACCTGTACATTTTTTCAACTTTTCTTTTGATCTTTTCTTGGTTGAATCTGTAGATGCAGAAACCACAGATTCATGGGGACCACTCTGCTTCCTGAGCTATTTTTCTACAATCCTAAAGCTACTCCCCAAACAGATCCTATTAATTGACAAAATTCACAATAGGCGAGTTCAGAAAGGGTACAGGAGTCTACCCACAAGAACTAACCTTATACCCATGTAGCAGTAATGAACAATCTGAAAATTTAGTCTCTGTGATCGTAATTCAAATAAGGAAGTTGGGCCACCATGGAACCTGGGACAGTACAGATACCTGGCACTCTCTCCGCTGCGGGAAGTAGTATAGGATTGGTATGCTTTAGCAGAATCACTCACTTCGCCAGAAAACCAGGCATGGTGTCTGTTTAGTAAACAAAAGATCTGGACACAGTAAGGCTTCAGGAATAACTGCCATTACTGTAGTTGGAATGGGGGAATCTCTGGTTACCTTTATCTGTGTGGCGGCTGGGAAGCTCCCTGGCCTGATAAGCCTCAGGGTGACCACTTACTAACTAGCTTCCTCTCCGTGGAGCCTCAGCATCCTTGTCTGAAAAACACAGGAACTGGACCTGGTACTAGCAAATAGTTCTGGTAGCTAAAGAGCCTTTTCACCAAAGCATTTTCCTATGATAAATGATGCATGTATCTGGTTGCTCTGTCTGCATGCTAGAAACACAAGCCACGCTAAAATTCAGTAGAAAAGGAAACCAAAAAACAACCACCATGTATGTACCTCCCGCACACTGCCCCCCAAATAAAACCGCAACAGAAAACCTGTTTCCTCGTTTTTATAGTCTCTAGCTATTGCACCCTGAATGGGTCTGGTCTCACCACATCTTTATAAAAGTTCTTAGAATTCTTCTTGAAAGTTGACCATTAATGACACAAGTGATTTACTCTTTCAGTATACTAAGAGAGATAGGAGGGAGGAGGGAACACAGCATATAAATTTACAGGTTGAGTCAACCTGTTTCAGCAGGCAGCTGGGGGGTTGGGGCTGGGGACACTTGACCTCCTTATATCCTGAACAAAGTGGGAGGAAGGGCTTCCTGCCATCCTTTGTCGTCAGCCAGGCCAAGCCTGGCTAATAGGAACTGTCACCTGGGCCCTTCCAGGTCAGAAACGAAGAACAGCAATTAACTCCTCTCAGAGGCCCACAGCCCCGAAGCAGGCCCTGCTAGGCCAGGTAGCTAAATCATTAAAGACACAGTTCTTTCCAGTGATAAATTGTGCCGGCGCATGAAACCCGCTGCTGGCTATTAATCTGGGCTAATCAGGTTGAAAGCTGGGTTGTTTTATTTAGTAATTAACGGGTTATGTGAAAAACATAATCCATGGCCTGGGGTTCGTCTATAGAGCACTGTCCAGGAGGAGAGAATGGGGAGCAGCGGGGATTCTCTGGAGAGCCTCTCAGGCCTATGCAATTACAGCCATTGGCAAGTGCTGAAAAATGACCCTGGGCTTGTATTGACACCCAGGGAAAAAACATTACTGCCAACAGCGCAGGCGGAGTCCTGGAGGCCATAATTGCTCTCGCCCCCTCCTTTCGCTACAACCAGCTAAGGGAAACCCAAAGTCTCAGGGATGCTCTGTGATGTTGCAGGCTGGCGCATCTTGCTCCCTGTGGTAGTGGGCAGCAGGTGTGTGACGGCAGATTAGTGGGAGAGTGGAGCTGTTGGCAGAGAGGGGAGCCCCAGGGAAGCGAGGACGGTGGGCTGGAAGAGTCAAATGGACCTCTTTTTATTTTAGTTATTTGTTTGTTTGTTTGTTTGGTTGGTTGGTTGGTTTATTGAGACAAGGTTTCTCTGTAACTTTGGAGCCTCTCCTGGAACTCACTCTGTAGACCAGGCTGGCCTCGAACTCAGAGATCCACCTGCCACTGAAATGGTGGTGGTGTTCAGATGACAAGGATAAAGCGATCGTTTGCTGATGGGCTGGACATATGTAAAGCTCTGAACTAAACAAGAGGTAGGGCCTACACTGTGCTGTGACAATGGCATGTGTTGAGGCTATCCAGGAGCATGCACGGTCAGAGTAAAGAAGACTTCACCAGGGACTCTGAGGTGGCCAAGCTGGAGGTCACAGCCATGGACCTCCACCCTACACCCTGAGGTTCACAAGCCTTGATGACCTAGGCTATCTCCTCACTGCTTGTCCTCTATGGGGCCTGATGTATCTGCCAGGCTTTCTGTCTTTCACGTCAGTCATAGCAGCTACTGGCCATCTTTGATTTAGTGTCCACACAGGCCAGGATGGCCCTCTGACTTTGTAAATCAGCCTAAACTCTTAAGATACTCTGAATAGTCAAAACAAAACAAACAAACAAACAAAAACCCAAAATACAACAGCAACCCAACACATTTTCAAAACATTTGGAGGATGGTTTGGGTGCCTGTTTGTGTGGAGGTCAGAGGACAGCTCTACGGTCGGTTCTCTCCTTACACCAGGTGAGGTGTGGGAATCAAAGTGAAGTCATCAGACTCAGTGACAAGGACCTTCACCCTCTGAACCATCTCACTATGCCTACTCTGAACAATTTAAAAATCACAATTCATTTTTTTAAAAAAAGGTTTATTTATTATATATACAGTGTTCTGCCTGCATGAATGCCTGCAAGTCAGAAGAGGGAACCAGATCTCTTTAGAGATGGTTGTGAGCCACCATGTGGTTGCTGGGAATTGAACTCAGGACCTCTGGAAGAGCAGCAGTCAGTGCTTTTAACCACTGAGCCATCTCTTCTTAGCTGGCTTAGTTAGATCTACCATAAAGTCAGTGTTCTGCTGCCTCCTTGGCCTCCTCTGCTCAGCTCCCATCCTCTCTCCCTTGAACATGGCCACACTGCAGTTGGCTTGCTTCTTCAGATGTACCAAGTTCTCAAATGCACGAACCAATATCCTGCTCTTCACGATCTGTGTCCTCTACCCTCACCATCTTCTGATAGACTTTGGCTCTCAGCAGAAATATCTCTTTTCCAGGAAAGCTTGAGCGAGACCAGAAGCCTTCTTTGGGGATGATGCTGCCCCAGGGCCTCTGAGTATTGAAACTGTGGCCCACAGCTCTAGGTCCCCCCCCCTTCAACTGCTGGGCTTGTGTCTGTTCCCAGCTTCATTTCCAGCTCCTGAGCCATTCCTGGTGCCCAGCAGGTGGGTGGGGAAATGTGCTGAATGAATGAACAAGTGAAAAACTTAGTTACTCAGAAAGCCTTTACAAGGACTTTGACTCTCAACCTCTATGGGACCCAGAAAGGGCTAAGAGCTTTGCAATCACACTACACTAGTGATAGGGCAGGGAGCTACCTCATGCCTCTAGAGTCCTCTCCAGCAGGCTGTGTTGTATTTGGATTCTCATCGCCTACATTTTCATCTGTGAAGGCAGATTCATCATTTAAATCCCTTGTGGAAGGATCTGGGCCTTTTGACCAGCTGAAGTACTCCCACCAGTTGAGCTGCTTGTCCCTGGCAGTGGAAAACTCTGACATTTCAGCATCACGTCAGTGATTAGAAACAGCTCAGGAACTCCTGAATGGCAGTGTCAATCCTGAAAGGTCCCTAGAGGTACCTGATGGGTACGCGGGAGGGTTTGGAGGCAAGAAAAGCCTGAGGATAAAAAACTCTTACTGCAATTGCTTAGCTGAATCATTTGGGGGAAATTTAGCAGACCTTCCTGTAGTTTATTTTTTTCCATCTCTGAAACAGAAATGCTACAAAAATATAGGATAATGTTTTAGTGCCAGGTACCTTGTATTAAAGATTTTCGTTCATTTAATCTCTGAAAATGTTCCCTTTTTTTCTTTATACCATAGATTAGATAAAAGGAAGGGACAAGAAATTTAGTACAATGCCCAACGTCACAGTGAGAAGCTGGAGAGCTATCCAGGACAGACTGGATACCCACTGGTACCCACTGGCCACTGGGTCACCAGTACCCACTGCACTGGCTTTATCCAATCCTTCCAGTGAAGCCTAGGCTGACAAAGAAGCCTCACATCTGCCACCTTCTGTGAGGGAAATGTAGCTGGAGTAGTCACGTGGTATTCAGGCCCTGGCTTCTTGCAGGTATTCAGTCAATGGTAACCTGTAGAGCTGTGCTACCTCCAGGAAAGAGGAATTTCATTTCCCAGCTTTTTGGTAGAAGGGGTCTTCTGGAAGTTGAATCAGAAGGCTTTGTTTCTTTTTTTAAAATTTATTTTTGAGCTATATATTTTTTTCCCACTCCCCTTCCTTCCTCCTTTCTCCCCTTGTACCCTCCCCTCTGCTTCCGACACTTCCAATTCTCTGGAGCTGTAGATTGTAGTCTGGTTATCCTTCGCTTTGTTTTATATCTTCTGTCCAATTATAAGTGAGCCCATATTGTGTTTGTCTTTCTGAGTCTGAGTTACCTCACTCAGAATGTTTTTTTTTCTAGTCCCATCCTTTTGCCTGCAAATTTTATGATGTCATTTTTTTCTTATATCTGAGTAGTGCTTCATTGTGCAAAGGTACCACATTTTCTTTATCCTTTCTTCAGCTGAGGGGCATCTAGGTTGTTTCCAGGTTCTGGGTATTAGGAATAATGCTGCTATGAACATTGTTGAACAAGTATCCTTGTGAATGATTAAGCACCCTTTGGGTATATATCCCAAAGTGGTATCGCTGGCCCTTGAGGTAGATTGAGTCCCAATTTTCTGAGAAACCACCATACTGATTTCCAAAGTGGCTGTTCAAGATTCACTCTCACCAGCAATGAAGGAGTGTTCCCCTTACTCCTCATCCTCTCCAGCATAAGCTGTCCTCAGTAGTTTTGATCTTAGTCATTCTGACAGGTGTAAGATAGTATCTCAGAGTTGTTTTGATTTGCATTTCCCTGATGATTAAGAATGTTAAGCAATTCCTTAAATGTCTTTTGGCCATTTGAGTTTCTTCTGTTGAGAATTCTCTGTTTAGCTCTGTACCCCATTTTTTAATTGAATTATTTGGTATTTTGTTGTCTAGTTTTTTGAGTTCTTTATATATTTTGGAGATCAGTCTTCTATCTGATGTGGGGTTGCTTAAGATCTTTCCCATTCTGTAGGCTGCCATTTAGTCTTATTGACTGTGTCTTTTGCCTAATAGAAGCTTCTCAGTTTCAGTCCCATTTATTGATTGTTGTTCTCAGTGTCTGTGCTACTGGTATTATATTTAGGAAGTGGTTTCCTGTACCAATGTGTTCAAGGTTACTTCCCATTTTCTCTTCTATCAGGTTCAATGTAACTAGCTTTATGTTGAGGTCTTTGATCCACTTTAGACTTGAGTTTTGTGCAAAGAGATAGATATGGATCTACCTATATGCAATCTTCTACATGATGACATCCAGTTATGCCAACACCATTTGTTAAAGATGTTTTTCCTTTTTACATTGTACCTTTTTGGCTTTTTTTTTTGTCAAAAATCAGGTGTTCGTATGTGTGTGGATTGATGTCAGGTCAATTCTATTCCATTGATCCACATGTCTGTTTTTATGCCAGTAGCAAGCTGTTTTTATTACGATAGCTCTACAGTAGAGCTTGGGGTCAGGGATGGTGTTGCCTCCAGAAGTTCCTTTATTGTACAGAGTTGTCTTAACTTTCTGGGCTTTTTGTTTTTCCATATGAAGTTGAGTATCGTTCTTTCCATGTCTTTGAAAAATTGTGTTGGAATTTTGATGGGTATTGCATTGGATCTGTAGATTGCTTTCAGTAAGATGGACATTTTTATTATGTTGATCCTATCCATCCATGAACATGAGAAATCTCTCCATTTTCTGATGTCTTCTTCAATTTCTTTCTTTAGAGACTTAAAGTTCTTGTCATACAGATCTTTAACTTGTTTGGTTAGAGTTAGCCCCAAGATATTTTATATTTGTGGCTATTATTAAGGGTGATATTTCTCTGATTTCTTTCTCTGCCCATTTATCATTTGTGTATAGGAGGGCTATTGATTTTTTGGAGTTAATCTTGTATTCCTGCTACCTTACTGAAGGTGTTTATAAATTGTAGGAGTTCCTGGGTAGAGTTTTTGGGGTCACATATGTATACTACATATCATCTGTGAAAAGTAATAGTTTGACTTCTTAGTTTCCGATTTGTATCTCCTTGATCTCTTTTTGTTATCTTATTGCTTTAACTAGAACTTCGAGTACAATATTGAATAGATATGGAGAGAGTAGACACAGGCTTTGATTCTTGTGGAGCTACTGAAGGCATTTTGACCTTGGAGGACAAGTTTTCTCCTACCCAGAAGTCCCTGGATCAGCCGGCTCCTAGGTAGTCTGCTGCCAGGAGCAGATGTGCAGTCAGCTCTAGCTGGTCTTTTCTGAAGACCTGAACTATGAACAGACAAAACCAGGTAAGAATACCAATGCTGCTGCTGGCCCTGGAGGAATGAAAAAGGCCCTGGAAGAGGGAGGTCTCTGCTGTGCTTGAAGCCAGTCCTTGGGTGTCAACTGAAGACAGTGCTGTGATGGTTGTTCCCTGCCACTCCTAGGCTAGCCATGACCCAGAGAAGACATTACTACTGTCTCCTTACACCAAGAGAGAGCTGTCACGCCTCAAAGACACACATTTCTTGGTGCTCTGAGGAAAGGAAGGTACTGGTCATCATGTCAGACTTGACAATGTAATGCCAAGGTTGGGATCCCATTAATATGGAAAGGTAAGAGGGGCTGCTTGGATATGTCCTATTCAGGTGTGTGTGCTTATGCGTGTATGTTTAAGGTTTATTTATTTTTATTTTTTATGTATGAGTGTTTGCCTGCATGTATGTCTCTGTACCATGTGTGTGCTTGGTACCCAAGAAGGCCAGGAGAGGCTGTCAGATACCCCTGGAAATAGATAGAGTTAAAGATGATAGTGAGCCCCTGTGTGGTACTGGGAACTGAACATGGGTCCTCAGCAAGAGCAGCAAAATCTCCTAACCAATGAGCCCCTGGGATGGTTTTTTGATGTGTTTATGTTGAGTGAGAGCACCCCTTCCTGAAGTATGAATCTAGGCCCTTCTCTTTTTCTATGTAAGAATGGAAATAACAATACCTATTTGGTAGGCTCCCTCAATGCCATGAGCCAAACTGTGTGATGTATTTGAAATGATCCTAAGAGATGGTGATTGTTCACTGTTAACTGCCTATTGCTATTATAACCTGTGAGCCCAGAGCGTCAATCCTTCCTTTGACTAGCGCCTGACAGTGTCTGCTTCGCCACTTCTGGTGACAGAGAGGCCACACTTTCTCCTAAGGCCTCAGTACTATTGCTAGAAAACTCTGACTATTGGGTGGTCCTTCTGTATGCAGCAACTAAAGGCTTTACACGGGAAGCCTACTAAAGTACCCGCTAAGAGAAGGCTTTTCAACACGTACTGAGTGAAAATCCGGCTTCAGGCTTTAAATGGGATTTGCCCTGCTCGGCTTGAGGCTTCATCTAGTGACTGTCTCAGATCCTGGGCTCAGTCTTGGGCTGATTGGCTTCCAACAGGGTCCAGAGGCATGGTCCTCCCACGATGGTGTTTAGGCAGCTAGGTGGGCTGGTGGGAGAGGTGGGAATGGAGGAGGGCTTATGTGAGGCAGTTCCTGATAACTGAGTACCAGCTGCCTGCTAATCCGGTCTCAGATAGGGTCAGGTATCAGAGTTTGATTAAAGGAAATCTCACTGACTTAAAAAAAAATTCAAACAGTTTAGATCATTTTTGGAATGAAATTCAGGATCCAGAATTGATGGAGATTGTCAAATCTGTTTCTTAAAAATTTTCCTAAACCTTTATAAGTGGGCCAAGAGTGTTACCTAAAACACCGTGTGTGTGTGTGTGTGTGTGTGTGTGTCTGTCTGTCTGTCTGTCTGTCTGTCATACTCTCATTTAGATCATTCTAAGATTCTGATGTAGTATATGTTATCACCTTCAGGTCATGGCCTAGATACCCTCCCCAGTTACTAGGGAACTCAGGTTTTCTTGCCGCAACCACTACCCTGAGGGAGGGTGGGTTTGGGCTAGTTTTCAGCACCCACTTTATAACTTTGGAGAAGGCTCACGTTGTCTGTTAACATGACTTCATTGCCCCTGCGAACCTGCTGATCTGGGCCACAAGACCATACAAGGCGACAGCCAGGTCATTCTCTCATTAAAACTTACACACAAAAGGCCTGTTTTACAGACGAAGAAACTGAGGCCAGGAGGCAGGAAGCGCCTTCCAGTGTAGCTCTCGGGTGGCATATCATATCCCGGTCTGTTCTCCTCAGCATGGTTTCATCCAGGCCTTTCTCCCTCTTGACAGCTCTAGACGTGAGGACTTGAGGAGCTTTTGATTTGTTCTCTGTTTCTCTGCAACCTGTCAACCCTGCTACATCTTAACTTCCTGTACCCTTGAGCAGAGCTCCAGAGGGACAGACGTGAGATTTGGCCTGAGAGAGTGACTTGCCCTCATACAGCATGGAAGATGGCCTCTGGCAGGTGCTGTCACCCTGTCATGGCCCCCTTTCCAAGCCTCTGAATCTGTTCCCTGGTTCATTTACTCCTGGGCAAGAACTCCCACAATGCACCTGTGTTTGGGGAGTACCTCAGAGATCCTAGGGATCTGAAAATACCAATTCCACATCCTGGTGCCAGGCTCTGTTTTCTGAGCTGAGAGATCTTTTCGTTTGTTTTAGAGCTGGCTAAGTCATCCAAAAATACACAAGGACACACACACATAAACAGGTGCGCACACTGGTTCATGTTTGTTCAGCAAATGCGTCCGCTCCTCTTCCCACCCCCCCCCCATCCTTCCTGTGTCTGTACTGGGTGCCAGGGCAGCGTCTCATGGGGACAGAGAAAAGAAAGATACACAGAAAATGATGCCGGAGTTTGGTAGTACCATCGTGCCCCCGTCCTGAGCACGGAGCCTTTGGCATCGCAGCTAGCTGGTCACAAGAGAGACTGCCTCAAAACAGAAAGCCAGCAGCCAGCCCCCCCCCCCCCCCCCCCCCCCCCCCCCCCCCCCCCCGGCCACTGACCTGCTGGCCTCTCACTCACTGGTCTGATCACGTGCAGCTCCCAGGGGACCCCATTGTCTGCAGGGACAAGCCGGGGTTCATTTGGGAAACCGTCCCTGGGAATGGAAAGGGAGATTTCAACCGTGGAGTTAGACTTTTGTGTTAATACAACTGTGTTTTGTTTGGGGCGTTTTGTCTTTTTTCAAATAACACTACACAGAGAACCCTAAGAAAGTCCCCAGGCTTCGGCAGACAGAAGCATCGTTTCTTTTTATTCTATCAGTCAGGGGGGAAAGAGTAAAAAAAAAAAGAGAGAGAGAGAAAGGAAAGCAAGGAGAAAAAAGCCCCCTCGAGCCCCTTCCCCAGTCCTTCCCATCAGCCACGTGGGTTTGCACAATTAAATCTCAACAGCTCCTTCCTGGGCTTTGTGAGGACTGTGACTGCCTCATAAGGAGGGTCCCTGTGGCGTGCAGA
Organism: Chionomys nivalis; assembly: GCF_950005125.1. Taxonomy (NCBI): domain Eukaryota; kingdom Metazoa; phylum Chordata; class Mammalia; order Rodentia; family Cricetidae; genus Chionomys; species Chionomys nivalis. The sequence continues at coordinate 64,873,241 of NC_080088.1, forward strand.
GTGACTTGGCTCTCCACAGCGGTCTTGTTAGGTCACACTGTCCCCTGCAGCTCCTTCCGGCAGCACCTAACCATACAGACTCCTTCCAGGTCTGAGTTGTTCCCAGCAGCAGGGGAGCCCCCCAGCCTGGCAGGAAGTGACTTGGTCTCCAGCCATGAATAACCTGTCTGGCCATAAAGAATGCGGAGGAAACCGACTGCCAGCCCCACTTGCTTGTTTTTGTGGTTACAATGAGTTCATCGCAAGCGCTAAATTGGTTTACAGCAGGAGTGGGGAATTCCTCTTCAACCGATGGATCCAATAGAAACTGTGTATGTTCTAAACATGCAGCATTTTCCATCTAGGAAATCCTAAATTCCAGATTACCTCCTAATAAAATTACAAGTGTAGAATTCAGTAACAGATGAGCATCTTAAACCTGTAGTGCTGTGTTGAGCAGAATCCAGATAAGTAGGGGAGGGCAAGGTTTTTCGCCTCTCCCCTTGGGTTCCCTCATTTCCTCCCTGTGTTCAAGACCACCTCCAGGTAGCTTCACTGGGCTCACTGACCCCTACCGCTCATCAGCACTCCCTCTCCCGAGAGTTCGTCCAGTCTTACCACCGCCACAATATTTATCTGTCCCTATCTCGTTGTCCCTTTCTCTCTCTCTCTCTCTGTCTCTGCCATTTTGTTGTTGTTTTTGTGTTCTCTAATGTGGTGTTTTGCCAGTTGGGTTAACCTACCCATTCATCCCCTGAGGCAGTGGTTCTCAACCTTCTAATGCTGCATCCCTTTAATACAACTGTTCATGTTGTGGTGACCCCAACTATAAAATTATTTTTGTTGTTACTTCATAAATGTAATTTTTCTACTGTTGTGAATATATATTGTAATATCTCTGTTTTCAGATGGTTTTGCGACCCACAGGTTGAGAACCACTGCCCTAAGGAAACCCGTATCCCTCAGGGGTGGGATCTGAGATGCCTCTGCGTTCTCCTGTACCAGAGCCTAATAACATGGTAAGATTCGAGGCTGTCATTGGGCAGGATAAGCCTGGCTAGCACCCCATATTTTCTAGGACTGTGGTTGGCTGGGATACCTGGGAGGTTCCCTGAAGGTTTTTCCAGCAGCCTGCATTAATAGCATGAGCCTCCCCAAGCTTTGTTCTCAGCTGAGCATGCATGGCATGTGCTGGGCAGGGGACCGAGGGTGGCAGCTGCGGACCCCAAACCTGTGTGTTCGCTGAACCTGTGTGTCTCTGGACATGCCACTTTACCGCCGTGTACGCTGCTTTTCCTGAGGGTCTGTGAGGAGGGCTTGTCTGTGGAGAACACTAAAATTACAATGAGCTAGCCATAGTAGGACGCACTAGCAATCCCTGCCTTTGGAAGGCAGAGACAGGAAGATGATGAATTCAAGGCCAGTCTGGGCTGCGTAGGAAGGCCTTGTCTCAAAAAATGTAAGTACAGAGCTGGATGTGGTGGCGCACGCCTTTAATCCCAGCACTCTGGGCGGCAGAGGCAGGTAGATCTCTGTGAGTGCCAGGTCAGCCTGGTCTACAGAGTTCCAGGTCAGCCAGGGCTAGCTACATAATAAGATCCTATAAAAATGTACATATAAATGATAGTGTTGAGAAGTATGATTTCCTGAGGCATTCCTGCCAATAGGTAGGAATGGATTTGACAATTTACAGAGTAAGATCATGTGTAAACACACACACACAAGAACCATATATGCATGTATGTAAACATAGTCTTTCTGGTGTAATGGTCAAGGCACGGCTCTGTGAGAAGAGAAGAAACACCTTCTGGAAGGGAAGAGAGCGCCTCTGAGTGCAAGCTTGAGAGTTTTCCTGGTGGAGGAGAAAGCGAGTGCAGTTAGTTTGCACGTGAGAGTCAAACTGAACATCAGTGGCCATCTACGAAAGTTTGACGTTTTGAAGTGACCAGCTACGTATTTGAAGTTTTGAAGAAAGAAGTGGGGTGTTGGGTATTCTTTTGAGTGTAGATTCCTGGCGTGATTCCTTGCCTTGGGAGGGGTGCCCAGAACACAGGCTGGGAATACAAATGCACAATCTTCAAGGGGGAATCTAAAGCTGAGGCAGCCTGGACCTCCAGCTCTTTGAAAATACCAGGTGTGTCCTGGATCCCTTTCGTGGCCCCTGGCTGTCCCCATCCCTGGAAATATGTGTCCCCAGGGCTCTGTGGCTCTGCCTTGGCTTCTCTAGGTACTGTGAGTCAGTAGGAACCACAAGATGTATGCTGCTGGAGCCCCTGGTGATGAGAATATCCGGTTGCAATCTGTCAGTGGCAGGAATGGAGGCCCAGACAAGTGACTTCTCAGACCCTTCCCCAACACTGCAAGCTCCATGCAAGTGCAATCTCAGTCTCTACTCCCATCCCACGGTAGCCCCAGGGCAACTTAATGATATTTATAGAAGGTTCTGCTGCCTGCAAAAAGTAGAAACAGTGCAGACTGCCTTTGTCCACTTGGGAAGCCCTCTCTCTTCCTTCTAGACATCCTGGATCGCCAGGAGGCAGCGCTTCCAGGCATCTGCAGAACTCAGCTCACAGCCCACCAGAGCTCATTTGTGAGCCAGATCCGCCCCGTGGAAATATCTCTGCCACCAGAAAAATGGGTACAAGATGAACAACACTCACATGGAGCCTGCCACTGCCCCCTCCCACAAAGTCCACCAGCCGCCGCACCACTGACTCTTCCTTGACCATCTCTCTATCTCTGAGGGACTGGGAAGAGTAGTCACGCTGACAGTCGCACTACTAAGGTTTCATCCGCTCTGGCCTCACAGAGCAGGCCTTGTTCTGTTGTGAAAGTTCCGGTCTAGTTTTGTTTCAGGACCGCAGGGGCATCAGCAAAGCCTTTGTGGTCAAAGAAACCTCTGCAACAATAGGGCTGCCCTCCTCCAAAGTGCTTGCTCCACTCGGGAGGGAAAGCGAACTCCAAACCCCAGCTGCTCAGCGCTTGTAGAGCGGAAAGTTCCCTGTGGGAGAAAGAGGCTCCAGTCTGTGCTTGGGCCAATGCTTACTCAGAAGGGACTGCCCCAGTCCTTCCCTGGTCGGCATTAGCCACACATACTCGGGTGGAACAAGAAGAATCCAAGATGCTGCTGAACCACGTGCCGTACGTGGAACCCAGAGTTTTCTGCTTGTTATAGTTGATAGCTATTTCCTCTAGAGTTCTGGCTTTTCTACCAACAGGGGATTCGATCGGGGAAGGGAAGGTGGGGGAAACCTGCAACTTTACTGAGCGGTTTCCTGAGCACAGGAGCTGCAGGAAGCACCACAATAAGGGGTACCATTTGTGATGTGTGTATTGTGTCCCATGCTTCATGTTTGTCACTTTGCGTGTGTTAGGTCACCCTCTGATGTGGAAGTGTCATCTATCTATCTGTTGCTTTCATTGGTTAATTAATAAAGAAACTGCTTGGCCTTTGATAGGCCAGCCCTTAGGTGGGTGGAGTAGACAGAACAGAATTCTAGGAGAAAGCCAACTCAGGCAGTCACCATGATTCTCCTCTCCGAGACAGACGCAGGTTAAGATCTTTCCTGGTAAGCTACCATCTCATGGTGCTACACAGATTACTAAATATGGGTTAATCAAGATGTGAGAATTTGCCAGTAAGAGGCTGGAGCTAATGGGCCAGGCAGTGTTTAAAAGAATACAATTTGTGTGTTGTTATTTTGGGTAAAGCTAGCCAGGCGGATGAGCCGGGCAGGAACGCAGCCCGCCACTCCTACAACTACAACCCTCTATTCCTTACAGTCTCGGAAGTATTCCTATTACTGGATTGCAGGGTTTTCAAGGGTAAGTGACTGATCTAAGGTCACAGTGTGTAAGGGAAATGTAAATGTAGAATTTAAATACATGTCTGTGTGACACAGAACACCATCCTTTTAGCCGAAATATAAATGGCATATATAAATGACACTACATATATTTAAAGCATTGATAAGTTTCAGCACACAGGAAGTCAGTATGAAGATAATACTTCAACCCCAAAATTCCTTTGTACTCCATGTAATATCTTCTTTCCACAGTCAGGAACCCCCAAGGTCTGTGATCAATATGTATTAGCTTGCAGTTTCTAATATTTGTAGCCCCAAGGACAGTATAATATGTACTCTTATTTTATTGTCAGAACTTGTTCTTGGAGCTGGAGAGATGGCTCAGAAGTTAAGAGCACTGGCTGCTCTTCCAGAGGATCTGGGTTTGATTCTCAGCACTCACCTGGCCTCTCACAATTATTGCAAATGCCAGGCCCAGGGGATCTGACACCCTCCTCTGGCCTCCATCGGTACTGCACACTCTGGTACACATACAGGAAGGCAAACATCCATACAAATGAAATAAATATAAATAAATCTTTAAAAACCCTAAATGTTTGTATTTATGTTTTTATTTAGCATGTAATTGATTAGGTTGCCTTTTGTTTTGTTTTTAGAAACCACTTGGTGTTCTGATTCCCAGATGATAATCTTTCCCCAGTCTTAGAATTCTTTATCCCTTGTCATGGCTTGTGAAAGATGATGTTCTGTGGGAGGATTACTAGGTTCTGGAACTCAAGACTCTGTATAAGCAGTCCTGAACCTGGCAGGAAGAAGCAGCTGGAAGGCAGATACATTGTACTCTCCTGGACTAAGGTACAGTCTATGCATGTCTAAGTGCAGACTTTGACCCCACCATAACAATGAGAGTGACCTGGGCTGACCTTCTGAGGTACTTCCAGAGGACTGTGAGGGGTTAGAAAGAAGTCTATGATGCTTACAGATTAAACCCCTAGCTAACTGCTTTCCTCAGAATGACTCTCTTCTCGGAGAACAAAAGATCCAGGTTTTAAGAATAATTTTTCACTTATTTTTTCACTTAATTTTTCACTGATACGTTAGCGTTCCTGGTTCAAAACAAAAGGGCCAGTGATGATAACATAAATCTGGCTTCTTGGCGGTCATGTGGTGCACACCTTTAATTTCAGTACTTAGGAGGCAGAGGGAGGGAGATCTTTATAGTTTCAAGACCAGTCTGGGCCACATTAGAAGTCCCAGGACAGTCAGAGCTACACAGAGACCCTGTCTCAAGAAACAAACAAACAACAAACTAATTAAATAAATAATTGCCTAAAATCTGGCTTTTTTTTTCCCCAATCATTCTGAGACTCATCCATGTTGTGGACCATTATTAAAGACTGCCAGCTGGTACTCCGGGATGAGGATAGAAAAGAAATATCATGTGTTTCTTGTTTCTTCTCTTGGTACGCAAATTTGGGTTCCGCCAAATTTGGGGCTACTGCAAGTGAAGCTGCCAGGAGCCCTGGATATACTGATGCGTGCCTTTGTTTCTTGTAGGAAGACACTTGGGAATGGAATGACTGGATCAAACCATTGTTATCTAAAATGATTATGTCATCATACCTTCTACCAGCAATGCATGAAGAGCCCATTGTTCCACATGTGTGTGGACATTGGTCCCGACAGCTTCATCCCAACCACCCTGAAGGCACACAGTAGAGTAGCTCAACTTTCCGGGTTTTATTCACTATTGTGCATCTTCTTCCTTCACGAAATGTTTGTTCAGATCATTTGATTTTGTATGAACAGATTTTTAGCAATAATTGTACTGTAGCCCAGATATTATACTGGGCTATATACATATATATTACAAATATATGCACATACATACATATATATGTATTATGTGCATATATATGTATATTGAGAGTTCATTTTCTAAACAACTTTGTCCCATTCTAATTTTTTAAATTTATTTTTATTTTATATGTATAGATGTTTTGCATGTACATGTGTCTGTGCACCATGGGTGTACAGTCCCAGTGGAGGCCAGAGATGGCATCAATCTCTGGGGCTGGAGCTAATGAGCCATCATGTGGGTGCTGGGAATCGAGCCTGGGTCTTCTAGAAGAACAGTCAGTGACCTTAACCTCTGCCATCTCTCCTGCCTCATGCCCTTTTCCTTTAAATTCAGTTTCACTGGCATTTTCTTACAGGCCTCTAACCTGGCTTCTGATGGAGTCCTTGTACCCCTGAAGCCTTAAGAACACAGTCCTCACTTTCTGCATTGCTAACCATATTCTGTTTCTGAATCCCACTAGCAAGGTCCACTGAGCTTTGCAAGTCCACACTCTTCGGCATCACCCCTGTGATGACCAGAAGGCCTCAGAACTGTTGGTCAGATTTCTCAGAACAATCGCCTCACTCCTGGTACAGAGTTTATGCTGTAATTACATTGTTTCTGGTTATAACTGAACTATCTGGCAAGGGCCAACTTAAGGGAATGAGGGGCTCCTTCTGGCTCGTGATTTGCAGGTACAGCCAATCGTGGTGGGGGAGGCAGAGTGGCAGGAACACAAGGCAGTTAGCTGGTCACATTGTGTCCGTAGTCAAGAAGGAGGTGTAAGAGAATGTTCAGGTTCCCCAGACTGTCTTCTTTCCCACCTTTCATTCAGTTTGGGACTCTGGTAAAGCTGCTTTGAAACATGCAGTGTGATACCACAGCAGCGGATCCAATTACTCAAGTATCTGCTGGCTAACGAGACAGGAAATACAGTGCGAATATTCTGGACAAAACAATGATTTATTACACTGTTGAGCTAAACAGCAAGCGGTTTCACCATACTGCTCAGAACAGTGCACAATTTAAAACTTGTTTACTTTTGGAGTTTTCTACTCATTATTTTCAGACCCAGTTCACTGTGGCCTGTAGCAAAATGTGCAGGGCTGTGCAAATGCTTTGGCATTTAGGAAAGAAAGTCTCTGAACTGCCTTCACATTTTTGTTTTTGTCAAAATAGTCAAGTAGCCTTGTCTCCATGGGTCTATTTGCAAGCTTGTCACGCTATTTAGTTGACTTACGTCATCTATCATCATATCAAATTGTCAGGAGCCGTGTCCCCCCAAAATTTACAGGAAGCACCGCCGTGAGGAGTTTTTGCAGAGGGCTTCACTTCTCAATTGTATTGAGAATAGTCTTATTGACCAAGCCTATCTCACACCCAAATTAACTGTTAATAGAGAGCTATCTGTTAGCAGAACCTGCCTCACATTCCAAACTATCTAGGCAACTAGGTGTGTCACCTTGTGACTTCCCGACCAAGGAATCGTGACCTGACCCAACATAACCTCTCGGACTACGTGACGGGCGTGACGGGCGTAGACCACGTGGCAAGACCCCGTGCTCCAGCCCCCCAAGCTCCCCATTCAGGGGCTATATAAGCTGTAACCATGACCCTAATAAAGGGAGGCTTTGACAAATAAGCTTAGCCTCCTTCCCCTTATCAGCCTATGCCTTTCAGGTGGTGCCTCTCCGTGACCCTGGAATAACTGGCCAGCCAGGCGGGTTACACACCCTAGACAGAGTAACCCGTCGAGGCGGCTACAGTGGCGCCCGAACAGGGACTCGGAGCACGGTTAACTTCCCGGACGACGACGCAGTCCCGGGACAACAAGAAGAAAAAGAAGATTCTGCAGCTGTAGAACTCGGACAGATCTGCAGGATAAGGTAGGCGCAGGTTCGCTGTCGTCCCATAAGACATAGGCCAGTCGCTCTCAAGGAAAGAGAAATTCATAAAGGAATTTCAGCAATCACTCAGGGTAAGAGGAGTAAGAGTAAAAAAATGAGATTTAGTTGCATTTTTTTGTTTTATAGATAAAATATGCCTCTGGTTAGTTTTAACAGGCCCAGAAATACACCCTATTCTCCGTGTCTTCCTTAGTCAGCCAAAAAGGACTCCACAGCCACAGCCCTATGCTCTGACTGCTCCCGATAGCATGCCTTTGATTCAGAAATTGTTCAATACAAAGCTGCCCTTAAGGCCCAAATAGAAGGTTTCAAACAAGTTCTTGCATTGTAGCATGAACTCTCAGACTTCTCCTCTCAGATTCGGGACTTACAATTCACTATGGAAAAAGGCAGGATTTTAGACAAACGGGCAAACGGAGCTAGACAAGCGAAAGCTGCTGAACTCCACCCTGATTCCACAGAAGACCCCCTAGGGCTAGAGAGCCTGTGTCTTAGCCGCCTGCCATGTGGAGTGGAGGCTGCCAGACAGTTTGCTGTAAGGAGGTCTGGACTCAGAAAGTTACAGCTTCAGGACAATAAAAGGAGATAAATGTGCTTCTTTTCCATTCTAAAATTTTGCTTCTTGGTCAAAAATCTTTAGTTTGTAGGCATATAAATTTATATCTAAGGTAGATTAATTTCAGTACTGTGGTTCTGTAGAAAAGTTTTGAAATCAAAGATTGTTATACATTCAGAGGATTTTTAAAAATTGTTTAGGATATCCTGAATTTTTATTTCTTTCTTATAAAGTTGAGGATTGTTCTTTCAAGTTTTGTGAGAAGTTTTGCTGTAATTTTAATGTGCATTTATAGTAAATCTATATGTAAGTTTTGTGAGAAATGTTGCTATAATTTTTAATGGACATTTACACTGAATCTGTAGACTGCTTTCAGTGAAATTGTCATTTTTGCTATGTTTTCTTCTACTTTCCCAAGAAAGTAGGAGATCTTTATTTTCTAATGTCTTAAATTTTTTCTTAAAAGAGTTAAAGTTTTTATCATACAAGTTTTTTCATTTGTACGCCCGCTCTTGGGTGGGAGTCGTATTGTCTCAGCTTGTGTTCCTTTCCTGCTGCCAGGTGTAGCTTGAGGGTAAACTGCTGAGACTCAGGCCTCTCACTAAATTTATTGAGGGCCAGAGTTATACAAATGATAATGGTTAAAAATAAAAAACATTTTCGCCTTCACAAGCAAAGGTAACAGGACCCAAAACTTCTGTCCTGCTTGCTTGGAGTTACTCCAAGATATTTTGTGGTATTCATGGATATTTAAAAGGATGATGTCTCTTTTATCCTAGGTGTAAAAGAGATACACTTGGGTTATTTTCAGATTTTGGCTATGATAAAGTAGTTCTGCTATAAACATAGCTGAGCACATGTTTTTATGGTCAAAAAACTTTTATATTTAGGCCCAACAGGGGTATTGATAAGTTTTAAGGTAAATATTTGCCTAATTTTGAAAAATGGCCGTAATGAGGGACTCCCAATGCTGGGGAGACTCTCACTCAGGTCTCGGGAGGGCACAGCCCCCCCAGTGACTTGCAGGAGACTGTCCTTGCTGCAATCGCACAAGGCTTTGGTTAAGGAGATGGTATGGGGGCCCGATACACTGGGGATGAAGCTCATGACCCACGTGGGGGAAGAGTTTGGCCTCTAGTGACCTGTAGAGGAAATTTTTGAAAAAGAGACCACAGCCCTGTGGTCCAGGAGGGTCATAAAAATTCCAAAAATCCAGTGATGGTCACAGGGAGACAGCTCCCTGCCTCTCGGGACCACTCCCAGGTTCCTAGAGCAGTGTGATGATAATCACAGGAGGAAAATTCCTTGTTTTTCGGTATTGTTATCAGGATTACAATCTGGTTTTGTCTTCAGCTGGTTCCTAGGGCAGGGTTGCTGAACAGGCTAGCCCTAGATTTTTGATTCTTCTCTTTCTGCTAGAGAAGTCTGGATTTATCCAGGTCTTTCAATACTGTGTATGATCCAAAAGTGACTGCCAGTTTACACCTCCAATGCCAGTATGCACTTCCAGCAATGAAGTTTTTTCTTTACCCACATTTTCTTAAGCATAAATTGTTAGCAATAATTTTTAATCTTGGTCATTTTTACAAGGATAAAATAAAATCTCAAAGTTTTAATTTACATTTCTCTGATGGCTAAAGGATATTATGTTTGAGCATTTTTTTAAACAGTCTCTCAGTCATTTTTAAGTTTGTCTGTTGAGAATTTTCAGAATTTTCAGTTTAGGTTTGCAACAAATATTTTTATTGGATTAAATTTTTTAATAACTAATTTCCTGAGTTCTTCATATATTTTTAAAATGGGTTTATGATAAGTAAGGATCTTTTCTCACTCTATAGTCTTGTTATACAAAAGTTTCTCAATTCAGGAGATATAATTTATGGTTTTTCCAAATGTTTGTGCCACTGAGGCTATGTTTGAGATGTGGCAAAGTGTACTTCAAAAATTTTTTCTCTGTGAGGTTCAACATAATTTTTATATGCTGAGGCCTTTGGCTCATTTAAACTTAAGTTTGTACATGAAAATGGATATGGATCTATTTTTATTCTTCTACATGGTGGTGTCTAATGAGGCCAACATCATTAGTTAAAATACTTCCTTTTTTCATTCTCCTATCTGTGGGACAGACTTGCAACTTAAGAGAATAGCTTATAAGCTTTTTATTAGATATTCAATGGTTAAAGCTCTAGTTATAATATTCTTATAGAAGACCTTAAGCTGCTAGGTAAAATTCTTACAAAAAATAGTTTCCAATAGAGAGCTTAGAAAGCTGCCAAGCAGGTACTCAAGCAGGTAAAATATAAATCAACAGGTACAGTATATTAATTATAATACAGCTATGGCAAGTGTGTATATTAAATGTAAAACTTGTTCTACAACAGTTTTATAAAAAAATGCTGTTTATGGCTAAACTTTCTCAGTTTTGTCAGTTAAGATATTAAACTCTTAATTTAGAACAGTAGCCTGTCTAGTACAAAAGGGCAGGATAAAATCTGGGAGATGGTTTAACAGAATATTGACTATGATCAATGTTTCTTATACTAAACAATAGATTCATTGATAATTTTAAGATTGATTCCTGGACAATTGCCTTTGCTCAATTCAAAGGCCAAAACAAAAATCTTTTCCCAGATGATCATTGCTACAATTCACACACCTGTATTTTGCTAATGTTATAGCTAAAAATCCCTTAAAGGATTTTATGCTAAATTTTACAAATGGCTCTTCCAAGGAAGAACTACACATATGGCTAATAATTAATAAAAAGAAAATATGGAGCATACTAAGGCTCCTTGAAAGCAACTTATAACAGTTGCACACAGCAACTTATAACAGTTGCACACAGATCCTGATGCAAACGGATCTAGCATGATGACACCAAGCTAACCTTTACTAAGGCAAGGTAAAAAGGCCCTTGCAATGCATTATGAAAAAACCCGACCTATATATATTTGGGGTCGAGGAGATGTTTATGCTTTTTTCACAGAAAGAAAATATAAAAGCTAAACCTGATGTCGTGGCTGCAGACACCCCACAGAGGACTTCCCGGAGGAGATTGGAGAGGAATGCTTGGTCCGGTCAGTCTTCTCTGCCCCCAAGGAGGAGTGCCTGATAACAGAACCTGCTACGCCACTCTGCAGGACATCATGCTGCCTTTAGAGGGTCCAGGGAGACCAGATAATTGCCAGGATGCGCTTCAGATAGCTGACTACAGCTCACCTCACCCAGGAAGCCCACCTGCCCTGAAGCACAAATGTTGAGCTGCTTCTGCAGTCTGCATTCTGTTTGCTTTGCAGCTGAGGTGTAGACTAAACATCTGACTGTTTTAAACTTTGGGACACAAAAAACTCATTTTAATTAAAATATTAACCCCTCTTTACTTAAGAAGGGGGAAGATTGGGGTTTTGACTATTGTTCAGAGACTGGAACTGGTGGTATTTGATAACAAAATGTCTGTCATTGTATGTATGTACTCTTACTGGAATTGACCTAATGATATTTGTAACTGCTTATAGATGTTGGAAAAGGTTTGACACATGCTGTAAAATGTTTGGGTTTAATGCATATGTTAAAAATTTTAGATTTTGATCCCTTTACACTGCCCTAATTTTTGGCAGGCAGCACTCATAATCTTATTGTGGAGTAGGCATTTAGGAAGGAGGATATACCTTAGGCCGGACTAAAGGTGAATACTGGGTTTGGAAAACACCCTTTCTTCTTGTCTGGAAGATGGAGCTATTGGTGCCAAAATTATATCATTATATCTTTTATTTGAGGAGCTCCTCGTAGACTTTTCATTAATGATAGATACAGGGGCCCAATGACGGGAGTTAGTGTGGACCCTCGCCTGAACAGCACACCATACAGAGGTTGTAAAAACCGGCTCAACATGGCATGGTGCCAGGCACGAGGATTGCCCTCCACATGGCCTAAGACAGGGTGCCCTGTGGTCAAAGACCTGCTTACTTTAGGTCTTGCTAGATACCTTTTATTTGAGGACCTCCAAGGAACTAATGCTACTCATAAGGCACCCCTCTGTTCCCAGGAGAGAAAAATTGCTCCACCATTCGAGAGAAGGGTCCTTCCTTGTCCCAGTCCCTTCTCATTTAGATCTGACACCGGGGTTAGACTCTGACCTGGTGCCCTCCACTTGATAGATGCCTGCTTTTATAAAAGGAAGGGGGATATGTCAGGAGCCGTGTCCCCCCAAAATTTACAGGAAGCACCGCCGTGAGGAGTTTTTGCAGAGGGCTTCACTTCTCAATTGTATTGAGAATAGTCTTATTGACCAAGCCTATCTCACACCCAAATTAACTGTTAATAGAGAGCTATCTGTTAGCAGAACCTGCCTCACATTCCAAACTATCTAGGCAACTAGGTGTGTCACCTTGTGACTTCCCGACCAAGGAATCGTGACCTGACCCATCATAACCTCTCGGACTACGTGACGGGCGTAACGGGCATGGACCACGTGGCAAGACCCCGTGCTCCAGCCCCCCAAGCTCCCCATTCAGGGGCTATATAAGCTGTAACCATGACCCTAATAAAGGGAGGCTTTGACAAATAAGCTTAGCCTCCTTCCCCTTATCAGCCTATGCCTTTCAGGTGGTGCCTCTCCGTGACCCTGGAATAACTGGCCAGCCAGGCGGGTTACACACCCTAGACAGAGTAACCCGTCGAGGCGGCTACATCAAATCACCATTTATTGATCGTTAGCTTTATATCCTGATATCAGGTAGTATTATCTAGGTCTTTTTAGGAAATTTTATTTGAGTTTCTATATCTTTTGAAGAATTATGAAGTTTAGGCTCAGATTTCTTTTTACGGAAACTTTTAAAAAGGAAACCCATGTTTCTTTTGACAAACATTCAAGGGCTGTACTAGCAGCTTGGTCAGTGGTGTGCTTGCCTAACACACACACACACACACACGCCTGGGTTTGACTCACATCTCCACATAAATCTTGTCGTTGTGGACTGTAATCCCAGCGTTTGGGAGAGAGACAAGGGGATTGGAAACTCAAATGCACCATCGGTCAAATACGGAGCCAAGGCTGGTCTGTCAAGCAGAGACCCTGTACACACACCCTCCAAACACACCTGGGGATGGTGATGAACCCAACATTTTCAATCATTTTACATGCTGTCATATTTAACCCTTATCACAAATCTGAGATTTAGTCGTCATTCTTACCATTTTTGTTGTTGTTAAGATGAAGGACCAAGTCTCCTGCAGGTTATAGAATCTCACTAATGACAACAAAACTTGAACCAAGGTCAGCCATCACACTGTGGTGTCTTCTATTTGTTGGTTTGTTTGTTTAGAGCTTATATCTTTTTAAAGCTCCTTGCATCAGGTTTTTGTTTGGTTTTTCTTTTCGTCTTTTCCTCTTTCTCTTCTTCTTCTTCTTCTTCTTCTTCTTCTTCTTCTTCTTCTTCTTCTTCTTCTTCTTCTTCTTCTTCTGGTTTTTCGAAACAGAGTTTCTCTGTAGCTTTGGAGTCTGTCTTGGGATGTACTCTGTAGACCGGGGTGGCCTTGGACTCACAGAGATACCCCCCTTCCTCTACCTCCCAAGTGCTGGGATTAAAGGCGTGTGCCACTACCACCCGGCCAGTATATCTATCTTTTTAAATGCAATACACACCAGGTAAAATTTCTTAATTATCTTTTCTATTAAGACTTATTTATTTCTTATATATACAGTGTTCTGCTTGCATGCATGCATGCCTGCATGCATGCATGCCTGCATGCCAGAAGAGGGGGCACCAGATTTCATTACTGATGGTTGTGAGCCACCATATGAGTGCTGGGAATTGAACTCAGGACCTCTGGAAGAGCTGCCAGGACTGAGCCATCTCTCTAGCCCCCAATTCTCTTTTCTTAAAATCTCATAAGCCTGAACTCTAACAGAGGTAAGTGACCTGCATCCCTACCCACTTCCACCATGCATTTGACTTGACCAGTCTGAGCCAGTTTTATGTTGGGGAGAAGAGTGAGGGAGGGGGCTATGCATATGTGTGAGAGCATGTTCACGAATGTGCACATTACTGTATGTGCACTGTGCCTGTAAAGGCCAGCGGTCAACTTCAGGTGCTGTTTCTTAGGTGTGGTCCACTGTTTTTTTTTTTTTTGAGACTGGGTTTCTCACCGGCCTGTAGGTTGCAATCTAAGCTGACTGGTCAGTGAGCCCCAGAGATTCTCTTTTCTTCACCTCCTCAGTGCTGGGGTTACAGGTGTGCCTCATACACTTTTTTTTTAATGTGGGTTCTGGGTATCAGCTTTACACTCCCCATGCTTGCACGCTGTCCCACTTTTTCTGTTGCTGTGATGAAACACTGACCAAAACCAACTCAGAGGAAGAAAGGATTTATTTGGCTTACACTTCCACGCCATAGTCTGTCACGGGCGGATGTCAAGGCAAGACCTGAAGCAGGAACTGGGAGGCAGGAGCGGAAGTAGCGGGCACGGAGAAATGGCTGCTTACTGCCTGCTCAGTGTACTCTCTTAAACAACCCAGGGCCATCTGTGTCCAGGGGTGGCACCCCCCACAGTGACAGTCACCACAGTGTCAGTCTAGTACCTGCCTCCTCATCTCCAAAACGATTTTTGTCTTCATCCAATGGCCAAAGTGATGCTGCCATGCTTTTTAGTACAGTTTCTAAGAGCAATTTCCCAGAAAATTAGGGTCATAGATTTCAATGCAGCTCCTATCCCTGTGCCTGCATAGCCGTCTTGGCAACATCCCCATGAGCGATGTGTTGCTGAAGTCTACATGGGTACATCGTTATCAGTTAAAGTCGGGGTAATGCGAGAGCTCGCCCTTGGTGATGAGCGTACACAGGCATGTATTCACCGCGGTAGTATCACATACAGTGACATGGCTGTATCAAAGCCATCTGTGTTCTCCCACCCGTCATTATCTCATCCCTGAATCTGCGATTCTTTTATTGTCTCTATAGTCTTTTTTTGAATGCCATGTTTAGTGGGAGCTGTATGTTCTTGGGTTGGACGATTCCTGTCCGCCCCCTCTCCCCGCACCCCACAGCAGTTTTCTTTCTCCTCTGACTCTCCCCTGAAGCCATGGTTGCGAACCCCTTCCAGCGCATCCTGTGTAGTTCATCTGTGTATTAATCTTTGTGTGAGAGGGAAGGTGTCTGCTTGGACACCGCTTTGAGAGTCGACTTAAATTCCCTTCTCCTTTTCCTCTTCTACCCCTTGTAGGTCCAAAGGTTGGCTTGGCTGTTATTGGCATCTTTTATTTCTAGTGGGGGTCTGACCCAGCACCTTCAGAGGCTCACCCAGGCACCGTTGCTGCTCTTAGTATCTCATTGCATTTAACTCGCGATTGCTACCAAGAATCAACCATTTTGTAAAACTCCTTTTTTGGCTGAACTGTCACAATCCTGGTAACTACACTTTGTTTTCTAGAACTAGACTAACTTGTTTCTCCAGATTCTTGACTGCCTGCCCCAGGGACCCCAGCCATGGCCTCCAGGAGAGATGTTTATTGATCATCCAGCATTCTTGAACTGACTCATTAGTTACCCTTGGCAATGACCAACTGTGGGCCACAAAAGCAAACCTCTTATCTGCCTTCTGCATGATCTCGTCTCTGCCCTATAACCACCCTGGCTGGTAAGAGGACGGCCAGCTTTAGTTCTTACAGAGATACCTTCTATAAGTTGCTTCCCAAACAAAGGCCTGTGCCAACAGTAAGTGGTTCACTCTCTTGCCTGGTTTCCTTCTGAGGGGCATCTTAGCAGTTTTCTTGTGGCACATGATGTTGAAGCACCATTTTATATGCCAGTGTGCCACCTGCCTTTCGTCTCTGTTGAGATCTTCCCAGGTCTCTGTGGGTCCCCAGCTGCAAACCTCCAGAACCTCTGGTGCAGTGGTTCTCAGTCTTCCTACTGCTGCAACAGCTCGTCATATCGCAATGACCCCGCAATCATAAAATTATTTTCATTACAACTTCATAACTGTAATTTCGCTATTGTTATGAATCATAACATAAAGAACTGTGTTTTCTGATGGTCTTAGGCGACCCCTGCAGAAAGGTCATTTGACACCCCTCCCACAAGGGGTTTTGACCCACAGGTTGAGAACCCCTGTTCTCGTGACTAGGCCTGTGGAGTTGTGGCTCTATGGTTTGAAAGGAAGTGAATAAAAGACCTCAGGACAAGATAATTTATGAATTTTCCATGATTAAAAGGCTGTCTGGCATCTGGTACCACATGTGGAAGCCTGCAGTGGGGGCAAGCTTGGCTCTCCACCTCTAGGGGGTGGAGCCTCTTGGTACTTGAGGAGCAGCACCAGAGTGTACGTACGCTCAGGGAAAGGCTCTGGGTCTAGTGAGCGGAAAAGCTGAAGGGAACAGCCATGACCTCCAAGTGCAGAACAGATGTCTCCAGGGCCTCAGCATCTCCAAGTCAGGGACTGAGCTAAGCCATAGCACTGACACATAGTTCAAAGGCAAGCCTGAAGTGGAGACCATGATCATAGAGCGTGGGGTGGCTGTTATCCTGGAGTGAGTAAATTCTACAGCAGCCTAGGGGTGTTAAGGGGATACAAGGGAGAATTAGACAAGATGGAAGATTCTTATGATATATATATATATATATATATATATATATATATATATAGAGAGAGAGAGAGAGAGAGAGAGAGAGAGAGAGAGAGAATAGATAGGTAGGTAGGTAGATAGGTAGATGAATAAATGATAGATAAAGTGTCCTTCATAGAGAAAGATTACTTTTGTCCTTTGGCAAGAGCCATCAGGTCCTTAGTTTATTGTGTTGCTGACGATGGAACTCGGGCCTCACGCACACTAGACATGTTCTGTACCATTGAGTCAGTAAGTCCTCTAAACACCTTCTAAGTTGGGTGTGGTGATGAGGTAGGCTTGCCTCAGATACATAACCTTGAGTAACGCCCTTCCCTTGGAGGCCCCGCTTCCCTACACACACACACACACACACACACACACACACACACACAGTGTAAGGAGGCTGAACTCTTGGCTGTGCCTATTTGCTGTCAGACGTTCCATTCTCCTGCCCCTACCCAAGCATAGAAAAGGCTGTTGACTAAGGGAGTCAGAGGGAAGGCAATAGTGTTCAGGAATCTTCCTTCTCGAATTCCGCCTGAGACACTTTTAACACAGACTCAGAACTGAGCCCGTCTGATCCCCTCCCATGATGAGGTTGTCTCGTGTTTTCTAAGGATGGAAAGTGGTGTGGAAGGAAGAGGCAGACAGGGCATGATGAGAAAGGTGGAGGTCACTGTTTCAACATGGCTCCTGAAGCTATGTGTATGTCAGCATGGACTCAGACACAGTCCTACGTGGTCCAGCCCCTCTGCATCTCTCATGCTGAAAATGAGATACAGGCCACTATATGCTGGCCCTGGGGGGCAGGGAGTGGCAGAGAGACAAGTTCTGTCCTTTATCAGAGTGGGTCCTTGTTGCCAGAGATCAGAGAGGCCTTGCTCACACTAGGGACAGAATTGCATTGGTGTCTGGCTGGCTGTGCAGTAACCATGCCCTGCTGTATGTACAAACATACCCTGTATTTACCTCCAACACCAAGGAAAAAAAATATCCAAATCTTGGGACTTAAAACAGAAACAATTCAGGAGAGGGTAGAAGGGGACAGGAGGGCAAGGGAGAGGAGTGGAGAAAAATATACAGCTCAATGAAAACAAACAAACAAGCAAACAAACAAACAGAAACAACTCTACAATATTCCTGACAGAAGCCATCCTTGGTAGAGATAAAACAGGTGTACCAGTGGGCCTGTGAGGCATTGGGAAGGCCTATGTCCTGGGCCTGGGGGCTTAGTGCTCAATGAGATATGGTAGCTTGTGAAGAATTGCCAGGTTGTACTAATGGCTTGTGTACATTACATGTTAATAAAAAAAAAATCTCTATTCAAAAATGAACCAGAGAGAGAGGGAAAGATGTTTGTGGCTTAGCCACCGTTCAGCAGCCCTATGGGCAGAGGCTTCCAGCAGCTCCAGCTGTAACCATGGAGGGGAGAATGTTTGAGAGCTGGCTGCTGGCATGTATTGGCAGAGCAAACACATGGGCTTCCTCACACAGCATCCCTTCTATGTACACAGGGTGTTAGGCCAGCCTCTGCGAGCCGCACTTCACCGTAACAAAGACAACAATGCCACCATCTCGTCGTTGTCAACAGCACAGAGGCACTCGAGTCTCTGGCCCAATATTTACGCAGCCAGAGAAGGCATGTCTACTCTGCAATATTGACTTAGATTCATTACTCTCCAAAGGAAGTCAGTGCCCAGGCTTGCTCATGGGCTCTGGCCTTTGGGAACGCCCATCCTAACTATCGGGCACTGTAGCTGTTTTCTTGTTATCTTGCCTATAGCTGCCTGGAGGTCAGGAACCTCCCCCACTGCTGCTGAAGGTTGCCCACAGTCCCCAATAGTGCAATCTGCCAAAGAGAGCTGGGAAAACTGAAGCATGTCTGCCTTCTTGAAGCTCCTAAGACATCGCCATCTATAAGTTCTTCTTTGGGAAAACAATTTTTTTTTCAAGAAAAAAGTTTCTTTTTCATAAATGACAGGCAATACTAGCCTTCAGTTGGGAGCTTCTTACATTCTCCTGTTGTTTCTGAGTGAGACCCTCAACCACTGACAAGAACAAGAGGTTGCTTTCCATACACTCTGTTGTCAAGGAAAGTAGCTATGCCCCTTTTTAAGCTCCAGGGTCCTCAGGCCCAGCCACAACCTGTGACCCCCTCAACATCAGCTGGAGAAAGTGAGGGGCCCAGTTTGCACCAGCGGACAAATGAGGGCCTGGACACACTGTCTTGGGGGCTCTGCTTTTGGTGAGGGGCTGGCCCCTCACTGCAGGTGCTGTGTCCCCAGGGCATCTTGAATGCCCAGTCAGGTGGCAAGGAGCTGCCACATGCTTGCTCTGAGGGTGTTTCCCTTTGCCCTCTTTCATCAAAGGAGCTTTGAGGAGACTCCTTGTCCTGCCCTCTCTGTGCCTCCAGGGGCCCACACAGTCAGTAAGCCCTCCACAACCATTAATTTAGCCAATTTCCTGGGCCACACCATCCCCCAGGGACCCCACTTTGGTGGGCAGCACTGGAACAAGACTCCCTGCTGTTTCCATTCCCTTTTAATTACTTAGGGACAAGCTTCCTTGGGCTGACTTTGGGAGGCAAGCCCCTGGCCGGCCTGGCTGCCCTCCGCCAAACAATGCACACATGTTCCGGAGAATTCCCTCCTCGCCTAATCCGGACTGGGAAGAAAGGGGCCTTTCTTCTTGTCGTCAAAGGGGATCTTCGATGCTAAGATACCATTTTGTGTCTCAAGTCATGTCACGGGACTTCTGCCTCGGCCTCGCTGCCTGCTCTTTAGAAATGAAAGACACAGTCCTTGATTCACCTCGAGACAAGTGCCCTCCCCTCCACCCGGGAACATAAAAGAAGGCCGGGGAGCGAGAGAAGCAAGGGAAGTGGCCTGCTCCCACTGTTCCTTTCTCCTCTGGGCAACCTCGGCTTTCTGGACTGTTTACCCAAAGGATGAGCAGGGAGGACTGAGCCTCACCTGCTGATCCCAAGGGTCATGAATATTCTTATAATCCCCGAGGAAGAAGGGGCTTTCATTAGAGAGGTCTGTCCAGGAGGCCCTGAGCATCGCCACCTCCTCCACCAGCTCGGCCTCCTCTGCTTTCCGTTTCTGTTCCGCAGCCTGCTTTCCCCGGCTTCCCTGCGTCCTTCAGCTTCCTGTGGCGGCTGCCTTCTGGCCCTGGCGTGGCTGGAGAATCAGGATTTCACCAGGCCTGCTATGCTGGTCTCCGTCACTAGTTCATGTTCCAATTTTATAAGCAAATGAAGGCAAATGACTAGGACGTCGCCGACTTGCAAACTGCTGTTCACAGGGTGGCTTTGAGCCCGGGAGCCGACTTGCCCCGTCCCTCCCTGGAACCTGTTCCCAGTTACACTCCCATGCTGCCTCCAGGGGTGAACAGACACGGGGGAGATTTTAGACTGTCAGTGTGAAATCGTGCCAGGAAACGACTTAATACTATATAGCAACGTATGATTCTATATGAAAGCTAAATTGAACAACAGTCAGTTGAAGGGAGGGGCAGCAGCAGTTCTCTCCTAGACGGAGGTCTGAGGCACCTTTACTCATCTGAGGACTTCCAAAACAAAACAACACCCACCCCCACCAAACCAAACCAAACCAAACCAACAAAAATAATCATGTTCTGCATTTAAAGTGTTAATCCGAACATCTCTGCACTAAAAAAAAGGTTTTTTTTGGGGGGGGGGGCATATAAAACAGCCTGAATTTAGATTCTCTGCGTAGCCTCATGAAAACCAAACACGGATATGTGGCAGCCCAAGGTTTCTTCAGAATCCATAACTGCAGTCTCTGGGCTAGAGCTAAGCAGCCTCCTTAGCATCCATCCCGAACACAGCGAACACAGCATGTGTGAGAACTGTTTTGTTCACTCTTGGGCCAAGCCTCCCAGCCCCTAAGCACAGCACAGGTGCAGCCAGAGGGGAGCCACACAGCCCAGCAGGGGCCCCAACCGCAGCACAGCCTCAACTAGGCTGGCTCCAGGAAGCAGGGCGCTCAAAGGTCAGGTGGGTCCTTGGCTGCCCGTCCTCGGCTTGCCCCAGTGGAAGAAGGATCTTGGGAAAATAAGTGGCATTCAGTGTGCCTGAGCGGTCGCTATGGGAGGTAGGCAAGCTTCCATTAATGTTTCTGGCACCATTCTTGTTTGGTTTGAAAACACCTATTGACTGGCCCTTGGTTTAGACTGATATAGTATCATAATCCTGGCTAATGCTTTTGAACACATGCTGGACACTTGGAAAGTTGCACATCACCTGGCTTTGATTACAACACCACCACTGCCAACAACAACAACCTGAGATTCACACACACACACATGGATACATTCACGGACACCACACATGCGCACACACAGAGTTCTATTTTTATTTTATTTTTTAGTGAAATGAGAACTCAAGAATTTGAGATGAATTTGATACTACCTAGAGAAGAAGTGGCTTCCCATAATGCTAACCCAGTTGAATTTTCTGGCCACACCCACAGTTTCCCCCAGGGGGTGGGGTGGGGAATGGTACCAGATACCAAGAAGCCTGTCAATGTGGTTCAGAGACCAGGGCTGTAACAAAATAGCATTGCTCTGTTCTTTGGGAATTCCTTTTCTGAGCAGATATTAATCTATAAAATGTTTTATAGTTTCCACATTCTGATAAGCACATCCATTCAATAATGATTTACTGCGGCAGCCACTGTGTTTAGGAAATCGGGGTCTCTGGCTATCATGAAACGCAGTCTATCCGAGAGACATGGGTGGTCAAGAAGTGGCTCTCAGAACAGCCCAGGACATGTTCTTGAAAAACTTAAATCCTGACCCCAGTTTTCACAATAAAGCTTCAGTTGGAAAAACAAGATGTCCTAAAAGACAGTCATGGGTTCAATCATGGGAGCTTGAACTGTCTGAAAAAGCATTCAGGTACCACAGTGTGGGGCTGGAGAGATGGCTCAGTGGTTTAAGGGCACTGATTGTTCTTCCGGAGGACCCAGGTTCAATTCCCAGCCCCCATATGGCAGCTCACAACTGTTTGTAACTCCAGTTCCGGGGTACCCAACACCCTCATACAGATTTATAGGCAGACAAAGTATCAGTGCATGCAAATTTTAAAAAGAAAGGAAAAAGAACACCACAGTTATATTGTCGTAGCCACCAATGGTCAGAACACTCTTGTCCTTGAGGCTGAAGATAATTTGTTCTAGTTATATAAAATGTAGGGCATGCAGGGGGATACAGCTCAGTTGAGGTAGTGCTTATGTCTTAGTTACTTTCTATTGCCATGACAAACACCATCACCAAGGCGATTTATAAAAGAAAGTATTTAATTTGGGAGCTCATGGTTCCAGAGCTTTAGAGTCTGTGACTATTACGGTGGGGAGCATGGCAGCAGGCAAGGCTTTAGAGCACTAGCTGAGAGCTTACATCTGACCACAAGGACAAGGCAGAGTGAAGCACGAATAATAAAAACGCAGAGAGAGAAATTGGGGTTCAACCTGAAGATCTGAAAAGTGAACCAACCAGCCACTGGCTCTTATCTTGACCTCAGTCTGAAATGGTGATCCTGCCTCCTGGAATCTCAGAAGGAGATTGTGTCTGAGAGCTGTCTCCTCCCACTTTTTAATCCTCTCTAGGGCTGGGGTTAAAGGTGTGCACCAGCATCATTTAAAGGCAGGCACCGCCCAGTCTTTCTGGCTACTAGTGTGGCTATTGGGATTAAAGGTGGGTCATTGTGACTCCTAGGATTAAAGGTGCATGTCACCGTGGATACTGGGATTAAAGGTGCGTGTCACCGTGGATACTGGGATTAAAGGTGTGTGTCACCATGGATACTGGGATTAAAGGTGTGTGTCACCGTGGATACTGGGATTAAAGTTGTGTGTTACCGTAACCTGGACTGTAAATCTGACCAATGGGACTGTTTTACTCTCAGATCTTCAGATAGTCGTTATTTATTAAAATACAACTGAAATGCCATTACAGGAGAGAGATAGACACTGGGAATGACATGGGTTTTTGAAACCTCATATCCTACCCCCTAATGACACACCTCCTCCATCAAGGCCTCCTAACCCTTCCCAAACTGTTCCACCAACTGAGGACCAACTATTCAAATATCTGAGCCTATGGAGGTCACTCTCAAACCACCACAGTTTCCCTGCCATGCATGAAGTTCTGGGTACCATCTCTAGAACCAGACTTGGTTGGAAATGCTTAGGATCCCATCATTCAGGAAGTGGAGGCGGGAGGATCTGAAAGGTCAGCTGTGTAGCAAGTTCAAGGCTAACCTGGGGTACATGATACCCTATCGCTTAGTGAAATAGAAAGAAACGGGGTCGTGGAGGGCAGTAGTAAGATCAGCCTTGAGGTATCTTTGAGAAATATACATGCAAGTACTGAGGTGCTGGGGATCATTGTTGATGACATAGCTGGCTTTGGGATCGGATGAAATTTAGTAAGAGCGTAGAGACTGAGAGCAGGTCAGGACAGAATTCTCAGTGGTTGGATGGGGAAGGAAAAGTTGGCAACGCAGATATTAGACATTCTAGCAGAAGAGGAGGAAAATCAGCATGGATATAATGGAGGTGGCCAGGATTCCACGGCACGGCTGGTCAACAGTGTGGAATGCAGTGGTGGGTCAAACGAGACAGACACCTGAGTGCAAGGACGGGGAGCCACTGGAACCTCAAGGGACAGAGCAGACCGGGAGGAGTTGTCCAAGGACCTGAATGCAGCCCATTCTAGGATGTTTGCTATGCTGCTTCTGGTACTTATCGTTCATAAAAGAGACCCTGACTTTAGGTTAATAGACCAAGGGGTTTTTCATGGGGAGTACAGTTCTACAGCTATTTTCTGTCAGGAGCCATTTTCCCCCTAAAATTATTATGGGGATCATCACCCTGAGGAGTTTGCAGAGGGCTCCACTTCCCAATTGTATTGAGAATTGTTTTATTGACAAAGCCTATCCCAGACCCAAATTATCTGTTAATAGAGAGCTATCTGTTAGCGGAACCAGCCTCACATTCCAAACTATCTAGAGAACTAGGTGTGTCAACTCGTGAACTCCTGGCAGAGGAATCGTCACCTGACCGATTGTAACCTCTTGGCCTACCTGACCGACGTGGACCATGCTACAAGATCCTGTGCCCCAGTCCCCCAAGCTCCTCATCCAGGGGCTATATAAGCTGCAACCATGATGCTAATAAAACGGAGGCTTTGACAAGAACTTTGCTTGGCCTCCTTCCTGTCTCCCGTCCATGTCTTTCAGGTAGTGCCTCTCCGTGACCCTGGAATAACTGATCAGCCAGGTGGGTTACAATCCCTAATGACCCGCCAAGGCGGTCGACAGTTTTCAACATGGGGTTGTTTGTTTGTTTGATTAATGCAAATCACTGATATGAGGTTTAGCTATAGGATCAGGTTCTACATAATAAAAGCAATGGTCTTTTTACTTTAGAAAATTTTATTTTTTAAATCAGAGTACACAATATATGGCATGCTTGAACAAACGGTGTGCCCTTGAGTTTCATTTCTGTTGCTGTGACAAGGACTGCGGCAAGAAACACCATAAGGGAGGAAGAGCTTATTTGCTTCTCAGTCCCAGATTATAGTGCCTCAGTTGAGGGAAGTCAAGGCAGAAGCTGAAGTAATTAGTAACATCCCATCCATAGTCAAGAGCCAAGAGAGACTAGCCTTCCGCTAGCCTTTTTCTCAGGAAATGGTGCTTCTTCCCGTATCGGACTGGGTCTTCCATTAGTTAACATCAAGACAATACCACAGCACCCTACAGACATGCCCACAGGCTAATTTGATCTCGATACTTCTTTCTTAAGACTGTCTTCCAGGTAAAGGCCCTCGAGATTTCCATCCTATTTTGTATGCACAATCTTGTCCTCACAGCCATTTATTAACCAGTTTCTCTTTTATAAAAATTGTCCTTGCGTTGGTGGCTGCTGTAGGCTGGTGCTATTGACTGGGTCCCTCCGAAGGCTCCAGCAGTCCACCAGGGCTGGTTCTTGGTCAGTGGAAGAGTAAAGCAAACACTGGTATTGCAAATTCATGCTGACCTTGGGGGCAGCAAAAGGACCTGGAAGACCCTGTACCTGATGCTGGGGCACAAAAGAGTTGGTATCTGGACTGGAGACATAGCTCACTGACTGACTGTTCTTCCAGAGGTTCTAAGTTCAGTTCCCAGGAACCATGTGGTGGCTCACAATCATCTGTAATGAGATCTGATGCCCTCTATTGGTGTGCAGGTATATATGCAGGCACAATAAATAAATCTTAAAAAAGAGATTTTTTAAAAAAAATAATAAAAAAGCCAGGCGATGGTGGCACACGCCTTTAATCCCAGCACTCGGGAGGCAGAGGCAGGCGGATCTCTGTGAGTTCGAGACCAGCCTGGTCTACAGAGCTAGTTCCAGGACAGGCTCCAAAGCCACAGAGAAACCCTGTCTCGAAAAACCAAAATAAATAAATAAATAAATAAATAATAAAAAAAAATAAAAAACAAAAAAACAAAACAAAAAAACAAGAGAGTTGGTATCTAAGGGGGCAGTGACTCGTGTAGAGTTCCCTATGCAAACAAACTAAAAGAAAAAAAAATTGAGGGCACAATTTTCTTCTTGACACATTTCCTATGTTGAGTCTAGTTGATAGCTCACAGAACCAGAAATGCATGCCAAGATACAGTTGGAACCGTCTCAAGACGCTTTATTGTCAGAATCAAACTGATTGATTAAGGTTTAACTATTTCATTCGAGGCTTAATAAGAGAACTGAACCTACTCATTTCACACAATGACTGCCTTATCCACCTGGTTGATATATCTTGAAGATTCCCTGAGGTAATAGCCATGAAGGCCACCTGCCAGTTAAAGTTGATTTCCTTTACAAAAGGCAGTATCGCAGGAAGCTGATGAAGGCTTCAGTGAGACCAGCAGGATTCTGATTTCTATCAACAGAGAAATACAGCTACACAGAATCAGATTTTAAGAGGCTGTGGGCAGGTGATAAACACAAAGGCTTATGGCAATCACAGAGGTGACATATATGGGCCGCAGTGAGTGTGTTGAGATAGGAGACTGGGGAGGATCGCGTGGATTCCAAAGATCATACCGATGGGGACACAATCATGTTTCTGTCTGGTGCACAGCACAGTGCCTGCCTCTAAACAGCACAAGTCAGAGAAGGGACAGTGTCATGGTAGGACTGGCTGCCCTTTGGCTGGGTTAGATAGAAACTGTCTGTGCCATCTGCAAGCAGCCTGCTGGAGATGAAGGTAGGAAGATGGAGAGAAGGGGACAGATAGATGAGAGCCTGGAGCTGGCACAGGAGGGGACCAATCTGGGAGGGGAGTGCCATCCCAGGGGCACCTACAGACAGTTCTGTGTGTCGGCAGCCACTTTGTCATTTAGAAAGAAACCTAGGAAGGGGTGGTGGCACAAATATAGGGTTTACAGAAGCAGCTGATTGATTTTCAGAAGTGAGGATTCAATGACATTTTAAAAGTTCATTTTTCTTACTTCTGGGTAACTGCGTTCACAGTATCCAGGATGGAGAAAGTTAAAGTCACGGTAAAGAGCCCATCCACACGAAAAAAAACGTAAAATAAAAACAGCTAATGTGACAGCTATACTGAGTTCTCAAGTGGCCCTGAAAGACAAGGGCTGTTTGTGTAGAAGGGCAATCTCCCACTCCTTGACTACGAATTGTTTACCCACACCTCAAACAGTATCTGCTCTCAAGGCCTGCTGTATCCTCAGGCTGCTAACCCATGGCTCCTTAGAAACCTCACTTGGTTTCAGGCCGTTTCACCCTTTTCTAGTGCAAGGCTGAGCCACAGCTCTCATGTTTTCCCCTTGAGGGGAGGACTTGCCATCTCTGAGCTAGATGTTCATGAGGGACTCGGGGCTCAGTTCTTAGCACTGGGTTCAGAAAAGGTGTGCCAGGGGATAGGAGAAGCCACTGCTGCTTCAGGGGCCCCAGGGGCCTATCCACAGGTCCACGTGCCTACCTTCTGAACTCCTGATCTCCCTTCACCCTTCCGGACACACCCTGTGCCAATCACAGCTTCTTCCTCTTGTCTTATACTGGGCAAGAAAGGTTTTTTTATTTTTTACTGTCTCCAGGTTCCTATCCTGACTTCCTTTGAGGATGATGAGCAGTGTGGAAATGTAAGTCCTCCCCAAACCATTTTTGGTAATGGTGCTTCATCACGGCAATAGCAGCCCTAAAATTCAAAGCTGATGTAAAAGCTTTTTTTCCCCCTAGGCTCGCCCGTTTGAACTGCAGTGCCTGGCAGGATTAGAGGAGGTGGTTCAATCTCTAGGAGGTGGAGCCTCCCTGGGGGAAAGGGTCATCAGGAGTGGGCCTTGGGATTTCACAGCAGCCCTGCTTCTCCACTCTCTACTTCCTGACTAAAGATGTCCTATGTCCAGCCATGTCACGCTTCTGCCGCCAACTCCCCCTTGCTGTGATGGATTGTGTACCTTCTCAAACTCAAGGCAGAATGAAATCTTCCTTCCGTAAGTGGCTCCTTGTTAGGTAGTTGATCACAGCTATCAGTTCTTGTTCCTTCTCATTTCTGGTGCAGGAGGAAGGGCTCTCCTGGGCCTAAGCAGATGGCGGAGTCCCAGAACAGGCGTTCTTCATGCCGTTCCTGTGATCTGTTCCTCTTTTGACACACGAGTCAGAACTCTGTATGTGTCCATGGCGTTGCCTCTCTCTGCTCAGCAGCAGCCTCTCCTAGCCTATTGCCAGGTAGGCTTGTGCTCTTTAGAACAAGGGATGAACTCTGTTGTGAGTCCTGATTCCATAGCTACATTCTTAGTGGCTTAAGGGGCACACTGGAGAGGGCTGTCCTTTGGGAAAGAGATTTGTTAGTAGAGTTATCGACCCCATTGA
Organism: Chionomys nivalis; assembly: GCF_950005125.1. Taxonomy (NCBI): domain Eukaryota; kingdom Metazoa; phylum Chordata; class Mammalia; order Rodentia; family Cricetidae; genus Chionomys; species Chionomys nivalis. The sequence continues at coordinate 64,900,838 of NC_080088.1, forward strand.
CAAATGGACAGAGAGAATAAGTGGGGGCTCTGAGATTTCAGGCCCATGGAGCTGAGTGGGGGTCACTTCTTAGAGATTTCAGGAGGTTCTACACCATGCGATTCGTGGGTGGTCCATGGTAGGGTTGTTTCTCATTCCAGGGAATAGGGTGGCAGGCATGTGTGTGTCTTGCATTTGCAGGAGTGTGACTTTAAGGGTGTGTGTGTGTGTGTGTGTGTGTAGGAGGAACCCATTTGGCTAATGTGTATCCACCACACAGGTGTACCGCAGGTAACTCTGGATTGTTTAAAGTTTGTTAGCCTGGGGTCTGTGTGCAGAATCAGCTGTTCCAGCTGCAGATGATCAAGACTCAAACAGCAGCTGGGATCTAACACACCCACCCAGTGTACAGACAACTGGCATTTTTTGTGGGGTGGTTTTAGGTAAGCGGTGCATCAATTATATATTTGGAATACCTCTTTTATGGTAACTTGCAAAAATGCAATTGCCTCTTGGCAAAATCTGTCAAAATGAACAAACTGGCATGGTAAGCTCCACTTCACCCTGCGGAAGCTCACCAGTGTGCCTTTCGGAACTGAAACACACCAGACACCAAGAGCACACAAAGGTTGTTATACATATATGTGCAACTCATCCAGTGAAGGTTTTCCCTTAGTACATACTGATGTTATGCTGGACGCAGCAGCAGAACATACGCCTGCAAATGCGTGCACTTGAAAAGAGGTGTGTGAGCACTCACCCAAGCCTGTGTGTGCAGAGGTCAGGGACTAGTGGCGGCCTGTGGATGCCCTCCTCTATTGCTCTTCCCAGCATGCGCTTCATCAACTGAGCTATCTCTTCAGCACCTACTATGGCGTCTTTCTGTGAACCTGGAGCTAGATGCCAGCAAGGCCCCAGGGCCTCTCTGCTCCTGCCCCTCCACAAGTGCGAGGGTCAGAAACATGAGTGGCTGCAGTTGGCTTTTTCCAGGGTGCTGGGAGTCCAAAATCACTTTGCACACCGACTTTCAGAATATATGGATTCCTGTTTTTAAATCTAATGGTCTGTGTCATGAAGGCACTGATGCCTCTGGATAGAACAGATAAGGAAGCTCCAGGCCAAGGCCCAGTCCTTTCTGCAGTTCTGTTTCCAGGACTTTGCAGCTACACTTACAGGGGCTCCTATAGAGGCCCTGTCAGCTAGCTAGCACGGACTTTATATAGCCCCTGTCAGGGTACACTGGTCAGATGCTGATAGCGCCTACACGGATAGCGCTTACACCAAGAAGCCGTAAAAATAAGCAGGCCGGTATATTTGAAGCATCTGGAATACAGCAGCTGTTTAATCAATAATCACCCTCCAGGCCAGCCTCATCATAAAGCTGCGCCTTCAAGAACAACCAGAAGTCGTGTTATTTCCCAGAAGTTGTGTCCACAGACGAACAGACTGCTGGAGCCGAAGGCCTCAGACAGCCACTCACGAGTGGGCAGCATGCTGAGTGTAGATACTTCTGACTCACGGGTGTCTGGATCTCAAAACTTAGCTTCAAACATTTAAAAATAAGACGTCATATGATCATCCCAAGCTCCAACTTCCCTTACAGGTGGCCTGCTTGTGGAGGCGCTGTCCTGTGCCCTTGTGCCTGAATCTCCATGGAACAAAATTTGCTGGAATTGGGAACCGGCTATTGCTGTAGCGCTAAACCAATAGCTTCTTTGGCTTCCTCCCTCCCTCCCTCCCTCCCTCCCTCCCTCCCTCCCTCCCTCCCTCCCTCCCCACCTCTTTCTGCAAAATATGAGCTCTAGTATGGGGCTCTAATGCTGTAGTTCATCTTTTAGGTATAAAAAGAAAACTTGTTCTTTGTTTATTTTAAGAATTCTTCCATCACACCACACTACAGCCACTTAGTCAGATACTAGGACACACACACACACACACACACACACACACACGATTATCCTAACTGTAGACATCAGTATAACAGGCATGATGACTCAGGAGTGAAGAACTCCCCTACGCAGAAACACGCCGGGCAAGGCTTGAGCTTCCTGGCAGCAGATGTTGAACATGCCTACGTGTGGCATATCCATCTGCTCTAGAAGGTTCCCCATTTCCATATTCTCATGTTGCTTTTTTTTTTTCCTGAGGAGGTTAAACATGCCACGCCTCATCTGCAGAGACTTTCTGCTTGGCTAGCCTCAGACAAAGTTACCATTAACTCCCCAACCTGCAAGAAAATGATTTGACACAAAGGATTCCAAAATGTCCTCCTCTCCCCCTACAAGCCTGCAAACAAATAGTACAGGAATGAGGTCAGAAAGGAATCCCCCACCCACCAGGCACTGAATTCATTTACCTACCTCAGTGCCCATTCACAGAAAGGGGTGGGACAGGGAACAAGAGCTGCTTGGAGGCCAAGTAGAGTTTGGGGGTCGCACTACATTACAAGATTTGACAGGCCTTTGCCAGCCTTCAGCTTCTTTGTATCCTTTCACATAAAGGAGCGACACAAACTGAGCAGCCACAATCCATGGTGCCGCCCCAGCACCGAGCACCCTCTTTGCAAATGCTAATGGTATTGCAGCATCCTGTCACCCGCTAACACAAAAAAGGATGTTGATTTTCACATGAACCAGAACAGCCTCATTGTACACAAGTTTGTGACCAACTTGTACTATCTGCACATCAAAAGGCCAGCCAATCATCGAGGGCACAGCTGGCGAATGGCACCGAAGGGGGGCGCCCATGGGGAGAGCATCCCGGTCCCAGTGCCTCCCGCCATATGAAGAACACTGCACTCTATGGTCGCGATCCAGCTACGGCCATAGTAATTAGTATAATTAGCGGGAATGTAAATTATCAAGATGTTTGGAAAGAGGAGTCTGGACGCATAAAACTGGGAGTGGCTTGGTGTTGATGCTGAGAAGTGCCTGAAAGACAGACATACTCCCAAGAGTCTTGGCAGGAAAAGCTGCCATTTCCATATTAAGGCTTGAGAAGCCTGACGTGCCTCAAAACAAGAGAACCAAGGGTATATATGAGATTTTTGGAAATAAATTTAGTTGAAATTGTACAGGCTTCTGTTAACACCTTTCCTTTCAAAAGTGTTAGATTTTTTTTTTTTTTAAGTAACAAAAAGACAGCCAAAGGAGAAACTTAGGAAAACTAAATTTGGTACCACAGAAGAAAGAAAAAAAAGTTTTAAAAACAGGGATTAAAAAAAAAAAAATAACTCTGCATCTTTAGAAGTTAACCCAAAAAGATCAGTATCCGCAAAAGTAAGAGGTGGAAATCCCCAAGGTGAAGGGAAATGGCACAGGAGGGCTGACAGGCTCAGGCCCAGCGCTGTGCCACCGCAGCCGGGCACACTCTGCTCAGAGCCATTCCTGCAGCCGGGCACACCTCTGCTCAGGTGAGCCGTGCCACTGCAGCCAGGCACACTCTGCTCAGAGCCGTTCCTGCAGCACAGCCTCACGAATGTCCCGCTTGTTTAAATGATGGGCTCATCTTGACTTTCTCGTGTATGGTGTACCAGTGGGCCCCAATACCACGCACATGCGTGCTGTCCTCAAAGCACTTTGTAGAGGAGGTTACTGTGCAAAGTGCTTTGTGACCAGACTGGCTTTCAAAGCCTGACTTTGCCACACGGTGGCTTTGTCAAAGGCACTCACAGCCATAGACAGAGACAGTTCTGCTAGTGATAAAAACAAAAGTCATGCTGGATTTTTTGTTCCGGATTCGAGTTTTCTCAATCAATTCACAGGCACAATCTTCTGGCAAGACAAGATGCTGACCATTAGTGCTTCCGGTGAGCTCTGGATGAATCTCTTTGCTCAAGGCTAGCTCTTTACAGTGCTGAGCCCAGCTCAGATCTTTCACAGGCCTCCTTGCCAACAAACTTCCGGCACCTCCTACTTTAGTACTGTTCGGTGAGGAGGCAGGTTTACTATTGTCTCTGGGTGTGTGCACTTTGTTGTTGAGGCATTAGTATGGTGACTTCTGGTTATTGCTATCTATAAATAACAGAAAAAAATCATGTGTTTGCATTCCAGGGGGTCTGGCTGGTAGGTTCATTATTGTCTGTGTGGAGCTTTCAATTTACATTCACTAGACAAACATGTTCTTAACCCAGAGTCAAGTAAGCCTTACAGTTTTGGTTGGGTGTGGCTCAGTGGTTGAATGTTCTGTCTTCAATCTCCAGTACCATGGAAGAGAGAAGAAGAAATGAGGGGGGGGGAGAGAGGGAGGGAGAAACGGAGAAACAGAGACAGAAAAAAGGAGAGAGGAGGACACAGAAAAAAAGAACTCAACAACAGAGGGAGAATAGACTGGGCAACAAAAAGCGGTTATGCTCATTCCTCAAGTTGAAAGGTCAAGGATTTGCAGAACTTTCTAGAGGCTAAAGCAAGGCCAGTAAAATCTGAGTTCTGTCCAAAACAACAGAATATTCGTTGTCTCTAATGGAAGCTTTGCAGGCTCAAAATTATTGAATAATTTTAGGGTACCACTAGACTTTTGCAAAAGATACTGCTACCGACCTTGAACAAAGACATCATGAAAGCCAGGGCCTACCACGGTGGAGGAAAGTGAGTCGTCCAGACTGCGGGAAGAGGGAGCTAACCTGTTCCTTTCAAATTCCTTCACAAAACCTTCAAGGTCTCATGAGTGTCTGGTATATGCTACAGTGGGTAAAATCCTGACTTCCAGGTTGTTGCTATTACTCAGTTATGCAAGACTGGGGGTAGACCTGTCCCCAGGAGTGAGCAGGGGACTTGGTCCTGGGAGGCTGTGGCCAGCAATACTGTGTGGTGACTGGGTCTTTAGTGGGTTCTCTGATTTCTCCTTTCAAGTTTTCGGTTTCAAATACGTGCACAGAAATCAGTTTACGTCTGTATTAGTTTATACTACTAATAAAAATAGCAGCAATTCTTTACCACAAAGAGGTATGGAAGAGCTGACTTGAACATGCTTAAGAGTAGTTACCGCCTTCCAAAAGAACCCTAACCCTGGTTTTAAGAACGTGTCACCCACTGAAGTCTTTCCAGGAGGAATCACGTACATGTTTGCCACCGTTTGGTTTGAAACAGACTGCTATGTAGCTCAGGTTGGGTTTGAACTCCTCTTTTGAGCTGGGGTTTCTCTGCGTAGCCCTGGCTTGCAGACCAGGCTGGCCTCAGACTCACAGAGTTCTGCCTGCCTCTGCCTCCTGAGTGCTGGGATTCCAGAAGGTATTACCACATCTGGCCACGTTTCCGATTTTTAAGGTGGTAACTCAATTCTGTCATTTTAGGAAAGTAATCTAACATAATGACTTTTGAGGAAGATCTTTCTTACCCATAATTTTATGAACACACAGCACAAAGATCTCCTGATTAGTCTTTTTAATGTTACTGTAAGCCTCTATCAGTTTTGTGGTTCTTGTCTTAACCTTCCAGTTTCCTGTAAACGTCTACTTAGTCTGATTAGTGTGCGGTCAGTGACCATCATACCTATCTCAAGCTGGTCACTTAATTATTTATAAATTTTCCTAAGGAAACACACTTGTGTTGTCTTTAGCACATTGTAACTATTTTAATTCCTTAACTGAATAAATATGCTAAAATAAAGCAAATTGTTCTATTGAGTCTTTTGTAACTAAATTCTTCACTTTTTGGATGAAGATCTGGAACTTGAAACACAGAAAAGACGAAAGCTTGAATTACAACAAAGGAGCTTACGTTCACTGACCAGAAATCTGTCCTTCTGTACTTCTCCCAGTGTTGACTGTGCCGAGCACACCCAGTCCTGCACTCTGCTACCTAACCACCAGTGAGTTACTTTATGAGCATCACTCGGGAGCCAAGTGTGGTGGCAATAAAACGTGAGAATAGGACATTTTAATCAGAATGGATAGACATGAAGCTTACAGTCCCCTCGGGGCCTCGGAGTTAGTTAACAGCCCTTAGCGAGCGTCCTGTGGGACTGAACACATCAGCATCATCAATGGAAGCGGTGGTCACAGCAGCACAGTGGAACTAGAAAACTGTTCTTTTTCACATTTTACTGAAGAAAATACCCAAGTGTTTTGATATATATCAAGGCAGGAAAAGCAGCATCAGCTGGACATGGATTACAAGTGTGATGTGCAAGGTCCAGGACATTCAGCCTTCTGAGAAAAGCCACTTTGAAAGCTCCTTGGGTCGTGGATTTGGCTATATTATGGGGCGTCTCTTCCTCATTAAAACAAAGACAAGGTAAAAAGATGCTCTCCATAATAGAACTATGATGTCACTTCAGTATCTTTTAATTATCCATCTACACAAATGACCTTAGATCAAGCACAGGCAAATAGAAGTCGTAGTAACATTTACATCGAGTGTCAGGTTTAAAAAAATAATACAAAGTTCATTCACAGTGCACATGAAGACATGGTTAAGTTTAAATATTTAGATATCCAATAGCCATGATTGTTTAGAAGGTAAGCATATTCCAAGCACATTTCCGTTTGCTACAACAATGACAGTCTACCATACACCAGCGTAGAGGATGGAGATATGCCAGCACCGTGATCTCGTTACTGCAAAGAAAAAGATACCATATTTCTTTTTATTAGATAAATACATCTAAAATAAATAAAAAAAAATAGCTAGAAATTTGTCCATTAAGTCTACACTCTTAATTGTGTGATTTTTGTTTTGAGACAGGGTCTCCCTACATAGCTCTGGATTGCCTTTAACTCACAGTCCTGCTTCTGCCACTTGAGGACTAGGATTATTGCTGTGTGCCACCAGAATCCTCATGTGACATTCTGAAACTGCAGTGAGGAAGTCCCACCTGTTGTGCCCCCTGTGCACATTCACACTGCAGATTTCGTTGGGTACCAGGTAATGTGTGAGAGTCCACTGAGTATGGCCTAGGAAATGGTGCTAATATGAGACAGTAGGAATAAGACCCCCCGAAAGGCTGGCAGCTCTGCCTGCAACCGCAGCTTGGCCGCTGTGTCCGTAAAGCAGCACGCTTGCGTCCTCTGGTTCATGTTGTTATAGCTGACGTCCCACAATTCATTTTGCTTACCATCTACTAAAAATCCCTTAGTTCTCCAAATAGAATTTTGTACACTTCATTCTCTGCAAATCCAGATGTGAGAAACAAATGATTTCTGGTCCAGTTAGACTTTACCTTCTGTAGATCAAGCACCTGAACTACAGACTCGACACACAGGGCTGACTGCTGTACTGAAGTTTATCTCCTGTCTACAGCTTCTGCATCTGACAAATACCAGCCTTCGAGGGGTGTGGAAAGACATGATTAGCAGGAAACCAGGTTAAAATAACCCGTGGGGACGTGAGGAATGACAGGGATTTTTGGTTGAAGTTACAAATATTGACCCCCACAAAGAAATAAAAATTCTCTTCCATGAAAAAAAAAAAAAAACTATACAAAGGGATATGATGCCTAACATCAGCTTTTCCTTAGGAGAAAACTGCAGCTCTCCCTGCTGGCCTTAGGCAGGGCTTCCACCCAGTTAGATTGGCAGGGCTTAGGGGACCCTTTCCTAACCCATGTGTCAATCAGCACAGGGCTCTCTCTACCTAGCTTCCGCTCAGCACTGTCCCACACCTACGGGACACAAGGCACCGGAGCACTCGCATCCTAGGAAACAATGGATGCTGCTTTTCTTGGTGAGGATAGAACCTAAATTTCTAATCTCCTAATTTAAATAAAATGCGTACCGAATTTATAGTTTCTGAAATATTTTGCCTTCCATGCATATATACATATATATGTATATATAAAGTATGTGTGTGGTGGAGAATTCTTACAAAAAACAATTCCAAGAAAACCTTTTATAAAATTAACTGTGAAATAAAAACTGCAACCTGTAACACTGGGCATTTTCACCAGCACAGCAAAGCCTTAATTAAAGAAAAAGTAATAGATGAAAGGGATATTTGAGTAAAATATGGTGCATTTGTTTGCTTTGCAGTCTCTTAACCAATACAATTCTAAATAAAGCACATGAAAATATTGGTAGGGTTGCTACTGTAACTGCAATGAATTAAATGGAATTCTCAGCTTTAAGGGGGTGCGTCACCATCCTCCCACTTGTTAGAATAATTTCACTGAAAACAGTGCCCGAAGGCTGTGTGGCAGCCTGCCCCTGATGCTCACTTCAGTGTCTGACAGCGCTCTAAGTGAAACTCGTCAGCTGATTACCTTGACTCTTCTCCATCTTGAGTCATACTCCAATGGCTGCTACCAGGAGAGACCCCACTCCTATCACCAGAAAGCCTCACGTAAAGCACACAATATTCAAAAAGAATTAATTGTAAATGGATACAGAGTCTGTAAGAACAGCAACCGTGTAAGCAGCTGCTACTGGCTGCTAAGGCGAGTTTCTACACTGGCAACGGAAGGCTGATGTTTCTGTCACTGAGTACACACTGAACCGTCCAACACGAGTTACCCTGTCTGAAGTATCCTTTGGTAAACCAGCTTCCTTTCACGGGGTGAACATAAACTGGATTATTACAGTCAGACAGTCCTGGATACAGAACACTGCAGACAGATGACGGCTTAGCAGGCAATTATCACCATATACATAATTGATGCCTTTTTAAAAATTACCGTAAGTTTTATTCCAAAGCAACTACTATTATATGTCCGAAGACATCCATAATGAACCCCACTGGTGCCGCCACAAATAAGACTTGAGAGATAACTTCCTTATCTTTGAGGGCTAGGCCTACTGGCCAGTTTGTCACGTCAGTACAAGCACACAGACTGGGGATGCTGTCTTTACTGTTCTTCTGCTCAAAAGGCAGCTGGGGGGTTGAGGTGCCTGTAACACACATAGGTTAATTTCACCCTATGACTTTATTTTGCACTGAAAAGGCAGAACAGGAGAAAGGAGGCAGGACAAAAGACTGAAGTTTTCATTCTTCCCGTGTATGCAGAGGTGATTATGAGCAGATTCTGTAAAAATAAACCCATTTGATAAACTCAGATTTGGCAAGACAAATGAAAAGACTTAAGCAACTGAATCATAGCTTGACTAAAAAGTAAAGCTTAACTGTTCAAATCTGCTAGATTTATTAAAATAATACAATTGTAGCACAATTTTACCAAGCATATTATGTAAACAAACATATAGTAGAATTCTTTTCTGTCCTAACATTTATTGTGTGTATGTGTTTGTACAAAGTGTGGGTGTGAAAGCCAGGGGACAGCAGGACTCTGCTCTCTGCTTCTATCTGCAGGTGGGCATCGAACTCAGGTAGTTGGGCTTGATGGCGAGCTCCTTTACCTGCTGACCCGCACTGTCAGCCCCAGAATCCGTTTCTTTCTTTTTCTTCTTTTGAGACAGGATTTCTCTCATGTAGCCCAGGCTGGCCTGGAACTAACTCACAGAGAAGTTCCTGTTTCTCCTTCCCGAGTGTGCCACCACACCCACATTCTAGAATTCGTTCTTTTTTTTTTTTTTTTTTTTTGGTTTTTTCGAGACAGGGTTTCTCTGTGGTTTTGGAGCCTGTCCTGGAACTAGTTGTAGACCAGGCTGGTCTCGAACTCACAGAGATCCGCCTGCCTCTGCCTCCCGAGTGCTGGGATTAAAGGCGTGCGCCACCACCGCCCGGCTAGAATTCGTTCTTAAAACAGAACTAGAACACAGAAAAGCAAAACTGCTGCCCTGAGGCATGCCACACAGGTTGGCATCAAGGGCGAATACAGTCTGTTTCTGGTGGAGCTTCAGTGGAATTGACAGGGAAGCACTGCATGCTGATTTGTTTAACACTCATAACTACGGACTCTGGGCACGAGGGTAAGAAAAAGACAAGATCAACTATATCTTCAAGTTCATTGTAGGGAACGAGTCACCTACATGTTAAAAAATCATCATTAAATACTTTTATTAACTTTGGTTCTGCCCAAAATGGATTCTAGAGAATAGTTTTAGTTTAGCCAAAAGGTAATCAAAAGACTTAAAGGCATAGCCCAATACAAAGGAAGCTGGTTCTGAAAGCCATGCTATCAAAAGGATCACATCATAGAAAACAAGCCGGATGCTGTCATGCAGAACCATGAATTATTAGAAGAGACTTTTAGTCCATGCTTTGTGCCCAGTGCACCCCAGTCTCAGAATTACTCACTTAATACAGTTTACTTCTCCTGGTGAAGAGCTTCAATGAAAGCATCAAGCTTTTCTTGAATTTCTCTAACTTTCTCTATGGAGATAAAAGAAGATAAACACATTTACTTTTCAAAGGCAGCATACATTAGAGAGAATCCTTATCATTAAATCATCTACAAAACTTCTTTAGCTATTTGAGGAAAAGGGAGAAAATCATCCTCACTAAACCTCCTGTGGTCCATGTGCAAGTGGGTCAGAAGAGTCACAAGCAGCCGCTTTTGGGAAGCAGAGGAAGAGAAATGCTTGACAGACAGACCCTTGGGGGCTACTAGATAGAGCTGTGGACTCTTATGTGCCCACCCACAGACGTGTTTTACTGCACTCTTAGATTCCTTGAATCTGAAAAACGATAAGGCTGTTTTTAGGAATAAGTGGAAATGGTGGCTTATGCTGTAATCCAGCTCGTGGAAGGCTGGATGAGTGGAACCAGCCTGGGCTGCATTGGCAGACCTTACTATCTTAACAACGAACAAAACTGTCCCTCATCTGGAAAACAACCTTTTAAAAATATAAAATAGCGGGAAAAGTTACCAGGAAGGTTGGGTAAAACCACCACGGTAAGATGTATACATCAGTCATATTTCAAAATGCCAGGAGATAAAGGCAAAGGGAACTGGGAAATATTTTTAACTAGGTGTGAATGTGAAAAGTTAAAAAAAAATATAAAGAACCACTGAAAGCAGATTTATATTTATTTGAATTTTTACTTTTTCATGTTAATGACTTCACGTAAAATCTTTGATTTCTCTGTGCAGATATGTGAACTGTCCCCATGCATGCTACTGCTGTGGATTCAGTCACGCCTCCTGCCTTGGAATACCAGTTACACCACGCAGTGTGGGAAACGCTTCCATCCCTTCCTCACAACTTAACACAGAAGCGGGAATCACCAGTGGATGGGAGCCAACGAGTTCAAGGCTAGTGACTTAGACACGAGACTGGCATGTATTCTACTCTCTACTCAGAGAAAGATCATAGAAGGTGTCTTCAGAGGCCAACACTTACATCTGTAATTAAACCATCTGTGTTGGAAGATACAAATTCTGCTAGCAGTGTGCCCTGGTGATGATTGCCCAGCCAAAGTAAGAACCATCCTTCTGTACCTTGCACAGCATTGTAGGACTCCAATGGTGGCTACTACAGTCACATCTGCAGATGCTCTGTAATTTAATACTTCTAATTCTTGGTATTAGATTAAGAATAAAAAAGCATGTGGAGACGAAAGCTCTATTGTTTTGATCAAACCACGGAGAAAATCTGATATCAGTTAAGGCAGGGGTGGCATCTCCTCCTTCTACAGATGAGTGAACCAGAGAAGCTAAGACAATATCAATCTATCTCTTACAATTTTAAATTACATATATGTGTGTGCGCGAGCACACGTGTGTGTGTGTGTGTGTGTGTGTGTATGTGTGTGCGCATGTGTGCAGGCTGGTAGGGAGAGCTTTAGCCAGAAGACACAACAAATGCTTCATTGAACTAAATTTAGCTCAGTGCTGGGCCACTTTGGGCTTCTGATGCCCTTAGGACAACAGGTTAAGGCAGGAAGTGTTAGGAGGGGTGATCCATCTGGACTTCCATTGGGAAAGCGGACTATATCTATGATACAGGAGAGCCTTTAAGACACCTTGGTGTTACCATGTCCTCTGAGTAACAATGGGAAACTACAACAACCCAATCCAAGCAGATGGCAAATGGTCCAGAGCCTTTGGGATGAAGGTATTGGTCCTTTCTCCAGGGAAAGAACCAGACCCGCTGCGGTGTTTGCTGGGGGTTGAGGAAATAATGACTAGTAGGGGAAGGTAGTAATAAATACCAGATAAAGTCACATGATGAGACACAAAAATGAAGCTGTAACTGACATTCATGTTTCTGTACCGTTTTGTTAGGAAACAACTGCACATATGCGCACAAGTTAAGCAGACACTCGTGCTTTCTTCCTCTCTTATCATGTAATACATCCATTGAGATATCGGTGGCTAAGTGTACTACAACAGCAACTGAGATATCAGTGGCTAAGGGTTATCAATCCATATTTTCATATTTAAGTTAGAAGGTGCTCAAAGACTAAGCATTCCTCAAGGTGACTTTGCCAACTATTTTAAGAAAAACGTAACTGTGATTGTATGTGGGCGAGTTACATCATGCCAGGTAGAATGATAACCGTGTTATTGTCTTCAAGGATGATATGTAGGGATGTGATTGGCTGTCAAGTTGACGAGGAAAGACTTGTGATGGCTAATCTTGGTTGTCAATTTGACACAACCTAGAATCACGTGGGAAGAGGTAATGTCAATTGAAGAACTGCCTTGATTGGACCGGTTTGCGGAAGATTTTTTTGATTGATAATTGATGTGGAGGGGGGCAGCCTACTGTGGGTGGCACCATCCCTACTTAGATAGGTCTGAACTGTAAAAGAAAGCAAGCAGAGCACGAGCTGATGAGGAAGTCAGACAGCAGTACGCCAGTGAGCCACTTTCTACCTAAGCCTCTGCCTCGAGGAAGCAAACCAAACTTTTCTTCCAGTTTGCTTTTGTTCAGTGTTTCAGCACTGAAACAGAGAAGCAAACAACAACACTCTGAGCCTTTGGGCAGGTCCTTAGACCTTCAACCTACACTTTTCTGGTAGGCTAGCTTCCATCTCTTAATCAGCAGTCAAACTAGCAAACACGGTTACTTCTCCAAATGAAGCCAGTCTTAGTTTTAAAACAAATTCATTTAGTTGTTTAAAAACAGGTGATTTTTAAAAAATGAGTATTTTTCTGAGTTTCATATACATTTCAGTTCTTTAAATTGTTCTTTAAGAGAGAAGAAAAACCTTTTCAAATTATCTCACAGCAGTTATAGAGATGACCATAGTTTTCATAAAAACCAACACAAACAAGAACAACCCCAGCGAAGCCCCTGGCAAGCCTGAAAAGCACAGCACAAGTGAAATCCCACAGAGGCGTCTCCAGCCCCGCAGCCCCCAATCACTCCCTGGTGGGCAGGCTATCTGGGAAGGTCAGGCCATATGCAGAAAGAATAATCCAGTTTTATTCCACACATGAGCTGCGTGCAGCTGGGCAGCCACAAGGTCAGTTTGCCAACCTTTGCCCTCTCAGTGGCCGCCATCCTCCAGGGGTAGACTGTAGGTGTATGGCGGCACAGGGGGACAGGCCGGAGCAGGAGCTATCTGTGTGAAGAGACAAAGCCCCGCTGAGGCAGTGTCTAATCTGGAAGGTCTAAAGGGAAATCCGATTTTTACACAATGAAGAGGTAAGCAATATTTTTTTTTTCTAAAGAAAAGTTAAAGGACTGTTTAACACAAAAATAAGAAAATTCTAAACTTCTTAAAAACTTACACTTTTATGAAAAATTTTACAATTGATGGTACTGCCTTGCCACAAAACCTTAAGGATGCCACAAAGAGCATTTAAATAAGTACTAGAAGTAAGGAAGATGGGCGGTGTGAGGAGAAGGGAGACTGGGCGATACAAGGGAAAAAGAAGTTGTCAATAAGCATCATTTTCACAGAAGAAATTCAGCTGTCTTTTTCACCTGTAAGGAACTAGATGAAGTCTTCTGGGACATGAAGAAATTCTAACCTCTCTCTTTTAGAAAAGGTTTGCCTGTAATTCTGTGTATGTGCCTGTGCTGTGTGGGTATATGAGCAGCCAAGTGTGGCTGGGAGCTGCTCTGTGGTCTTGCTCTTCCCTGCTCAGCTGCTTTCCACCTTTAAGAAACATTCCCTTAGTGTTTAATCCCAGTAAAGGCAGGTGCATCTCTGAAATAGAGGAGAGTCTGGTCTACAGAGCTAGCCCCAGGAAAGCCAGGGTTACACACAGAAACCCTGTCTCAAAAAACCAAAACCCTAAAACCAAACCAAACCAAGCCAAAATGAAACAAACAAAACCCCAATCCAATCAACCAAACAAAATGCATTCCTTGCTTATTCTTTTACTTTCAATTGAGGAATGTCTACTCTTTTGAAACGATTGCAATTTTGACATTTTGTTTGTCTCTTTCAGTCCTGCAGCCATCCCTGCTAAGGCTGAGCCCTGGTTGCCCTCCTCTGATTTAGAAACCCACAGGAGGGCTGCTGCTTCATGCCAAAGCAAAAGAGCAACAGAGCAAATGGCACCGGAGTATTACCTTTTATGTAAAACAGAATACATCTCGTAAAAATCAGAAACGAGCACAAATCAGCACGGTTAGCTGTAAAGCAAACTCCCGTTTATCTAAAAAATTTGGGTTAAATATTCACATAGAGAATTCTTATAAAATCTGTGGTCTCTTTGACAAATCAACTCAGGAAGGGCTTAAACTATTCTGTTACACAGAATAGTATTCTACATGTAGTGAATACGAAGGCTCGTTCCCATTTACCCAATGTTTACTTAAAAGATGAGCCATCTCAAACATCGATTCATTGTGCATCTTGATTGAGTCATGAATATTCCCATAATCCTCAACTCATAAACCACCAGCCTCAGTGAATGACGTTCCTTCTCTTTCTTCTTCTCTTCAGATGACTTGACACCCATTCACATTTTAGGTCTCTTTATCCCCACATGAAATGGCACCGTTCCTCTCAGCGCTTTGAGTCTTCTGATACTTGCTCTAAAAGTCCCAAATACAGACTAATCTGTAATTAGGTTTTGAATACACTGCGACTGCCAAAAGGCCCAACCTGGGAGAGAGTTCACTTCAGTGGTTAGTATTAGTTTAGAACATGAACAAAGAGCCACCCACAAAACACTACTTCATGTGCTAAAATAAACCTTAGACAGCGTTTGATGTCTTTAAAGAAAGCAGGAAGAATCAGCTGAAGAACTAACACAATTGCTTTAAGAAACCATACACCCAAAGATTCAAACCACCTAACAGCTACCCCGTAACATGGTGCGCACACACTTTGGACATGTGGGTGAAGTTCTTCAGTAAAGGGCTGTTCACTGCAGGGTTGGAATGACTGGCACCCCTCTTCCTTAGGAGCTCACACACTCCTGAAAACATTTGCTGTTTATCACACAATTGTACTATATAAATGCCCTTTAAAACTCAGGGACTGGGCTGGAGAGATGGCTCAGTGGCTAAGAGCATTGCCTGCTCTTCCAAAGGTCCTGAGTTCAATTCCCAGCAACCACATGGTGGCTCACAACCATCTGTAATGAGGTCTGGTGCCCTCTTCTGGCCTGCAGGCATACACACAGACAGAATATTATATGCATAATAAATAAATAAAAAAAAACTCAGGGACTATAGGAATCTAGGATATAGAGAAACAAGGAAACAAAATTACAAATGGGAAATAGGAAATCAGAACCAAAATGATCAAAACTATAATCAAAACTGATACCCACGATAACTTATTCATTTAAACATTAAAGGATACTATTAAAAATGTGTTATTTCATGTCCCCAAAGCCATCTTAAAGCTTGAGAGGAACAGCGCAACCCCACGCTTGCTAAAACATGTGCAGCTCAAAGTGACTCATGGAGAAGCACGGCTTGCTTGCTTTTCTTTTCCTTTTCCCCAGAGAGGGTCTCATCGCTATCTGTCCTGGACCTCACTGTGTAGACAAGGCTGGTCTCCAGCTCAAAGAGATGGACCTGCTTCTGCCTCCTGAATGCTGGGATTAAAGGCATACACCAACATGCCTGGCTCCGAATCCAGCTTTCATAAAGCCTGTTCCCTCCCATAGGGTTTCTCTGTGTAGTCCTGACTGTCCTGGAACTTGTTCTGTAGACTCTGCTGGCCTTGAATTTATCCTCCTGCCGGTCTCCCAGAGTGTTGGAATTAAAGCGTGTGCCACCACCACCTGGCACTTTTTTTTAAAAAAAAAAAAAAAAAAAAACACTTTAAGGCAAGGTAAGCACTCCTATCAGGCTCCTTTGGTGAATATAATAGAACCTTCATGTAATTTCTAAATATTTTGAAGTCTATTCTCCAAAGGACTTTGGCATGAACACAGAGCAGCCTTACATTTAGGTCTTTATAGCTGTTAGATTCTGGAATCAGTTGGATGGTACCACTAATTTCAGCACAGCTACCTATGAATGACTATGGGTCTGTCTTATTTAACAAAGAACAGTGTCATTCAAGGTGCTGACTAAGTTATGATATAACTTTTGGTTATATTATACTCACTAAAAGGTTGAGCTGCTAAATGAAAGCAGTTTTATGTGGGATGGAAAATTCATCTACTGCTGGAGATACATTTTATCTTTAGACAAGTCCAATTAAATAACTGTGTATTTGGACAATCTTGTGGGTTCTCCCAGGAGTGCATGTACTACTGGCTCACACTGAGGACATTACTGAAGACTTGGGGCTGGGAACATAGCTCAGCTGCTAGAATGCTGCCTGACCTGTATGCTGCCCTGGCTTTAGTTTCCAACACTGCATAATCCAGGTGGGAGGTGGAGACGGAGGGTGGGGAGCATCAGAAGTGCAAGCTGCGTTTGATCTTGGACTACAGAGCAAATTCAAGGTTAACCTGGGCTACCGGAGACTAACAACAACAACACATCCCTAGAAACCGAGTGTCCACTCTGAGAGGACCACTAAGAGACATTTCTATCAGGTGTGTTAGCAGATGCATCCATCCTACTCCTAATCCAAACTGCTGTGTGGTGGTCTAGTGGCCATAAGAACCAGTTGTTCAGCCTTCCTTTCCATGGGTACCGGCCACTTGATGTCTAGGAGCACACAGAGACTTCTGGAGTGTGTACTTGAAGTGTGACCAGTGTAGGGGAAGCCTAGCCAATCACCTTGCTTGAAGGGCGGGATCCCTTGAGGTTATTATTTACTTATAAATATTGCGGGTGTGCTCCCCGCCTTCCCCTCTGTTTTCCTGCTCTTCCTTGGAACCTTGGTTTTATAAGTTATTCCCTTCTTCCCCTTAATAAAGCTGATATTAAAGTTTAAAAAAGGGGGGGGGGATTAACTGGTTTGATGGGATGATTGGTATTTTTGAATTACTGTTTTTAGAAAATTGTATTGGTACTGATTCTTGTATATTGACATATTGAATATTGAATGTGAGTGCTTCTACCTTTATTTATGGTATAAGAGTATGCTTATACCTCTGTCTATATTGTATTGATATATTTACCATATTGCAATGCACATTTCTACCTCTGATATTATTTATGTAACGACAGTGTTTACAGTTGAAGATCATTGTCCTCATATATTGCACAGTTGTTTATTCTCTTAGTCTTCAAGTTAGATAAGTATTGAAAATTATATGTTTGTCATATTTATATTTAGGATAATCAGGTTTTTTAGATACATAGAGATTATATTTAGTATAGATAGTATAATCTTGAACCTCTTCGAAAAGCTGTAGAAAATGGCCTTTAATATAACCTAGAATTCCATGCCAACGAGACACAATCACTCCTGGCAACACCGCTCTACTTCTGAGAGAACGTTGAGCACCAAAGACACTCCACTGGGAGGTTGTCTTCTTCTTGGCACAACTGGCCTTTGGGCAAAAGAAAAGCCCATACCCCGACTACTGACAAAGATATAAAATATCCATAAGTGGATAAAACAGGATTGTCTTATCTTGCCAAGACAGGGTAGGATAGTTCTAAAAAAGTTTCTTGCCTTTGATAATGGTATGTCAGTTATGTTAGGCCTTAGCCAAAGTTGGTTGCCTTAACATTGCAAATGAGACTTTGGGTGATTGCCCAGGTAGTCAGTTGTCTCTGTCATTTGTTACACATTTTGGAAATTTCTCGTTTGTTCTTCTTCCTGGTTGCTTAAGTAATATTACTTCCCTTCTCAGATCTTTGACGGAGTTGAAGATTAGATAATTGTAGTTACTCTCTACATTATTTAGACTCCTTGAAATAAAATGTTTAGTAAAACTTTTGTTATATGTTTCTTGCTCAATATTGTTTGTTATTTGTAATTTTATATTTATTATTTGTTCCTATTGTATATAGTTGTATTTGGTTTGGTTCTGTCTTATTTAGACAAAAGCGGGGAGATGTAGGGGAAACCCAGCCAATCACCTTGCTTTTAGGGCGGGATCCCCTGAGGTTATCATTTACTTATAAATATTGCGGGTGTGCTTCCCACCTTCCCTTTTGTTTCCTGCTCTTTGTTGGAACCTTGGTTTTGTAAGTTATTCCCTTCTTCCCCTTAATAAAGCTGATATTAAAGTTAGCCTGATTAATCCTATTTGCTGGTCGATTATGCCGCATCAGACCAGCCCTAATCAAGTCACACTTGTGTAGAAGACATGCATAGCCTGCTGACTCAGTCTTTTTATACTAGTGATGCTTTTAAAACCATAACTTTAAAGAATCCTGTTGGGTATGGTGGAAACGATGGTATTTATCACATTTAACCTTTAGGGAATTCTTTTTTATGGAAGGAAAAATGATTTATTAATTTATCTTTTTATAAAGAATTTATTTATTTATTTACATTGGCGTTTTGCCTACATATATGCTTGTGTGAGGTTGACGGAATTATAGTCAGTGGTTAGTTGTCATGTGGTTGCTGGGAATTAAACCCGGGTCCTCTGGAAGAACAGTCAGTTCTCTTAACTGCTAAGCCATCTCTCCAGACCAGGAAAAATGATTTATATTGAATTCTTTTCTTTTTCTTTATTTTAAAACTTTGAGAAAAGGCTTCACTATGTAGCCCAGTTGGCCTTGAACGCACGGCAATCCTCCTGTCTCTGCTTCTCGAGTAGTGGGACTACATGTATGCCCACCATGCTTTTGCTACGCTCAATTCTTAGAAAAGCTGACATTACAAGTGTCTATAACATTTACTTTCAGGACCAGAAATAACAGATAATAAGTTTTTATGGCATTCATGACCATTGTTTTCCAGTAAAGGTCACAGAGTCTACCATGAGGTTACAACTGTCTAGTGTGAGTCATTTTATTTTGTGTACGGCACACAAAATATTTCAAATTATATCAGTTCACATTACGAGAACAAAAATTTAAAATTATTTGATATTCTAATAAATTGTTTTTCCTCTAATAAGCTAAAATATACTTTGTCAAAAACGAATCATTTCATTTGCCCGTGTATTGCCAGTATAGAAAATCTAAATACCATATTTCAAAGAAATACTAATATAGACAATTATTTGAGACAATGGATAAGTTCAGTAAATTATTCTGTTCCAACCAATTAAATATGACTTTAAAAATCTTTTAGTTTGCCTTTTCTACTTTTCTCCTATTTTTTAAAAGTACATTTTACTTTGAATTTTGAATTTTGTTGAGAGGAAAGCTGAAACATTAAAAAAAAGAAAAAAGAAAAACCACCCAGGCAGCCCTTAAAGAGGTAGGGCATCATTTATCACTTGCAAAGACAGATTTATAAGAAGAGGGCCCCTTCTGTTCCTTTAAGACTGCAAACAGATGGGAAGTGAATGGACAGTCCCTGGGACAAGAAAACGCACGGGAGGTGCTGCTGTATGCACGTTCCCAGCAGAAGAAAGGAGGCCAAGATCGGAACTGCATGACCGGGTCCTGGAGAGGGTCTTGCTTCAAGCTGTCCTCGTCCTGCTGTCAAACTGTTATAAATATTGGTTTGTCAAAAGACCTTCAGAACTGAAGCCTGAGAAAGGAGTTGTAGCAGACAAACGAAGCCCGGGAGTGAGTCTCAGACAGCTCATTACTGTAATTTTAAAAGAGGAAGAACAAATATAAGCTCACAGAGTGTAATTCCGATTTATGAATTGAAAGCTTTAGTCAAGCTTAGGCTGAGAATAAATAAAAAAATGTAATGCAACTTCTAGCTCTTAAATCAAATGCTCCATTAAGCAAAGTACTGCCTAACCTGTGGGAAACACCAGGTCTGCAAGGGGGTCTAGTTACTAATACAAGCCGACTCTTCCCAATTAGAAATGCTTGGGACCAGAAATTTTATAGACTTCTGCTTTTCTAGTTGAATTCCCTAAATCTAAAAGCCTCAAATCCACAATGTGCCAGCATCCGAGAGCCACAGAGCATCATGTGAGTACTCAAGTTCAGACCTTACAGCCTTTGGGTTAGAAGGGCCCGACCCATGCTGGTGCAGCAAGAGCAAGAGACAGGCCAGTCGCTGAACTGATGTCACATATTAAGTAAATTAGAAATCATCCTCAAAACTTTAATTACACTTTCTTTTGCTCAGCTGCCTGATATGGTGCTGGAATCAAGCTCGGGTCCCCCCTGAGAACAGTATATACTCTTAACTCCTAAGCCATCTCTTTAGCCCCAAATTCTAGATTCTTTTTTAAAGAAGCAATTTATATTTTAATTAAAAAAAAATAACAGGTGTGTGTGTGTGTGTGTGTGTGTGTGTGTGTGTGTGTGCTGAGCATATATGCATGTACAGACTCTTAGTTTATTTGTTTGTTTGGTTTTGTCTTCGTTTTTTGAGACAGGGTTTCTCTGTATAGCCCTTGTTGCCACGGAACTCACTCTGTAGACCATGCTGGCCTCAAATTCATAGAGATCTGTCTACCTCTGCCTCCTAAGTGCTGGGATTAAAGGCGTGCGCCACCACCACTGTCTGGCACAAACTCTAGATTTTTGATGCTTTGTTTCACTAAGGACACAGGCTCTGAAACACTTATTAACAATACAAACTAGGAAGCCAAATTACAGGGACTGTTGTTTCTTTCTTTCTTTTTTCTACAGTCACTCACAAACAGAAACCAAAGACTCAAGATGAACAGAACCACCAAGCAATTCTAAAAAGGCACCACTGCTAACAGAGCTAGCCTCAACTTTGCCATAAACACTCATGTAAATGGCTAAGTTATTAATTCAATGAGCATCCATTTCTAACTATGAGCAACGGGAGGACCACCTCTCAAGCCCTGCAATTTTAAAAGATGGTTTATTAACTAAATAAGCATAAGGGACAGATAAGTTTGAAGCAGGACATGCAACTCAAAATAAGAAATGATGAAGTTACATGGAATATTCTCTATTTCTGAATAGAATATATCTCATTTCTCTTTCACTACTTTCTCTCGATGTTTAGTGGTCCATGGGAAAAATTTCAGTAGAGATGAGGATAAAATATTAGGAAGAAAGAAGTAGATCGTGAGAAGCAGGGCAGCAGGCAAACATTCCCCCCCACCCTCTGAACATAAGAGAATCAAGGTAAAAGGGTGGTTAGTCTATATGGAAAGGCCGATGCATTAATTTTAAGATGAAAACAGTCTGAGCATCTTGGAGTAGGAAGATAGGATGAAGGCACAAGCACACGCAGGAGAGCCAGGGACCGGAACAGGTAGATCGACTCTCAAGGAGTAACCATGATATGCTGGGTCCCAGCCTCTGGGTCACATAGGCTATAAAACAACTTCTCCAGAGGTTTGAGTTGTATTGGTGCTGCTTGTTCTCTAAGTATTTAAAACCAAGTTTGTACAAGGAAAAGGACGGGAACTATAGCCCACCTGCCAGATCAGAAGCTGGATACTAGTGCACTCACAGTGAGCTCAAAGAATAAAAGTAGAAGAGGCCAGCCCACAGCCCTCAAGAGAATGGCTCTAGAAACTGCCCCGAGGCCACTTCAATAGTCTATTAAGCTACAATGTTAAGGGTAATAGTCTCTGGTTGAAGCATTTTTCATAATGTATATGTACTAGCTTTTTTGATAATAAAAGAAGACTTTAAAAATTAAAACCTAAATCCTTGCAGTATACTTGCTAGATCTGTATAAGAGCTGTGTACACAGCTCGGAGTAAGAAGATGTGCAAAAAAGAGATAAAAGATTAAAAACAAAACAAAACAACCTTGAATTCCTGTCCCAGAATGGGAGGAAAAATTTCTTCTACTACAATTCAAAGTACTAACACTGGAAGAGATCAAAGAGATGTGTAAGGCATTAAAGTAGACTACTCTGTACATGTAAACTAACAGTGAAAGAAAAATCTCCCTAAAATGAACTATCACAGCCTGAAAATTTCACTAGTTTAAGCAATACTTCAATGTGTTCCCATAGACTATTCAAGGTAGGAGAGGAAAGGCACACTGACTTCCAACAATGGAGGTGAGCCATCACCATGTAGGTCTAGGCAATGTCTCCTAGGAATGCTACATGGAGATATTATTTGGAAAAACATCAATTTATTTCTAAGACCGAGCATATCATGGATAGGTTTCATTACTCCCATGACAGGATAATTCAAATGATGAAATCTCTAGGGAATTTTGTACTGTACTCATTGGGAGGAAAAGTTCAGAAATATATAATAGTAAAATATCAAAATTCATTTGACCTTAACTGATATCTCCACCTACCCTAAGAGGTGTGCTTCACACTGAGCATAGTGGCGCATGCCTTTAATCCCAGCACTCAGAGGCAGAGACAGGTGGATCTCTATAAATTCCAGGCCGGCCAAGGCCACATAGTAAAAGCCTGTCTCAAAAAAACTAAAAGTAAAAAAAAGGAAGTGTATTTCCCATACACTGGTGTAGGGAGTCTGTCGTGGGTTTGTAACCCATCAAGGTTGTTTTTCACAGTATCTGTTCTTGCTTTGTTTAAATTTTAAAATATACTTTCATAAACCAGCAGATTAGACTGTGATTAGACTTACATCCCACTACTAGTTTTAAAATTTAAAAGGGCAGGGCTGGAGAAGTGGCTTAGAGGTTAGGAGCACTGGCTGCCCTTCCAGAGGATCAGGGCCCTCTTGTGTGCTCCTCAGGCATGAGGCATGCATATACTGCACTTACATACATGCAGTCAAACATTTATACACATAAAATAAGATAAAATAAAAAACTTCAAAAGAAATTCTGAAAAAGTTTAACCCCCAACTTCAAATTTATTATTTCATTATCTATTGCTCATCAAGGAAATGGTAAGTATTATTAGGAGTGGGGGGAACTCAAATTTCTAGTTTTAAATATGTACTCTGGCTTCCATAATAGTACATAAATGAACTTACTTTAAAGTAATGGTTCTCAACTTATAGGTCGTGACCCCTTTGGAAAACCTCCACCTCCAAAAATATTTACATTATGATTCATAATAGTAGCAAAATTAGAGTTATAAAGTAGCAATGAAAATAATTTTATGTTTGGGGTCACCACAAAATGAGGAATCATATTTAAGGGTCCGAGCATAAGGAAGGTTAGAAGCCACTGCTCTAAAGTGATAAAGAATGTTGATATGGTTATGCACACCTTTAATCCCATCACTTGGGGGTGGAGAACAGAGGCAGGCAGACTTCTGAGTTCCAGGTCAGCCTGGTCTACATAGTGAGTTACAGGCCAGACAAAGCTACACAGAGACTGTCTCAAGACAAAACCAATACACATAAATCCCCAACACAAATCCAATCCACAGACTACTGAATGAAACAGTTTTTATTCTCATTTAGAATAATAATCTCATTTATAATGAGTTATAAATTATAATTTGTGATTTATAATAATTTAAAACTGCACTTGATTTCCTAACTTGGTGACAATTTCTAAGGCTTTTATAATTTCATATACTTTATTTTGTATTCAGAGTTGATGACAAGTGTCCGCTTACTCTTGGAGCATGTTTCTAGAAATAATCTCTTCTTATAAAATCTATAGCTATCATAATTCCACATGGTATTTTACTTGCATAGCAATGGTGGTCAGATAAAATGCATGTGATAAATAAATTAACTTATGAGCATGTTCTTCAAGTGTTCCCCTATCAGAAGAAGCCTAGAAAACTGTTTCATAAAACCACTCCAATTCAATATAATATACATCCACATTCACACAAAGATTTAGAAGTTATCACCCGAGGGCTGACGTAAAATGTGTGGAAGACTCACGAGCCACCTAGAAAGAACCATGTTATAAAAGCGTGTACAATCTCTGTGACGTGCTACCAGCTCTCACAACAGTTACAGGACAGAATCTAGCAGAAGTCTTGATGTTCTTAAAAACAAATCCAACCTTATTCACAGAGAGGTAAAAACTGAAAATTTAAAATTATCACTTCACCTTAGAAAACAATGAAGATACCTACACACGAAAACACCTCGTTTTCCCTCCCTTCTAGGACATCATTATCAGAGGGAAGTTAGCAGTCACCCTATCTCCTCTGTCTTCTGCAAGGCTAATGGACCAGCGACTGCAGGTTCTGCCACTGTCTTTTATTTTTCTATTGCACAGTCATTTTCATGTCTAGAAATTGACAGTTTAAAATATATTGTGTCCTGTGATGTCTAAAACAGAGAGTGTTTAAAAAATATCACTACATAGTTATAAGAATATAGCTCTGAACTTGAATTATATTGTTTTTATAACTATGCTCTTGAGGTGGATTACTTTGTTAGAATTCGAGGCCTGCTCGCTTGGCTTAATTAAAGTGTTCCTGTTCTTACAAATTGTGTAAATGGAATAGAATTATTTTCAACTATGTCATTTGGAGGTGAAGAGTCTGATTTAATATTTGATTCAGTGGTATGGAGAAAGGAATTTAGTAACTAGCAGAAAAAGTCTGAGGACCGATAACATGTAAAAAGGTGAAAATAAAAAATGCAACAACAACAACAAAAAGAAGATATTTGCGGGAAGTAGAAAAAGACAAGATCTCCTGAGTAAATTGGGAGCATGGGGACCTTGGGAGAGGGTTGAAGGGGAGGGGATAGGAAGGGAGGGGAACAGAGAAAAATGTAGAGCTCAATAAAAATCAATAAAAAAATAAAAAGAAGATATTTGTTAACAAAGTATTGAATATAGTAGCCTGTATAATATAAAGTAAGTATTCTTTTAATTTTATACCAATTTATTCCTCAATTATGACTTTAAAACAGATTTGAGCCATGAAAAATGTACTTTCATCCAAAGGCTCAGTTTGAGCCTGTACTCCTCATCAACAACAGGAACACACTATCGAGGCCTTGTCCCAGGGAGTTCTGTGTGGAATAATGACTTCTCGAGCAGAGGCCTCTCCCTAAGGGTTGCGTTAGTCTTTGTGTCAGCTCCATCCTTTTTTGGCTATAACACAAAGCAGAGCCTGCCTCGTGCAAGGAGACTGCAGGTAAAAGTAATCCTTAACTTTCCCTCAGTTGCTCTATCTCACTTTAGTGTGAAAAATACCTTCACAGTGGCAGAATTTGTAAAAGTAGAAACTTTTACTCAGGAAAGATGGCTTAAAGAGTTACTAGTAACACAGAACATAAATGTTTACTCTTTCCTTTTTACAAACATACATATATCTAGAAATTACCATTTCAAAATACTCGAATCCAAGGGAAATGTATTCCAATAAGCTTAAATTCTTAATATTAGAAATTATTTTACTTTTTTTTTTTTTGGTGCATGTGAAGTGGATGGACTAGCTATTAGGAAATCACTGGGGACCCATAAATCACTGGTTTCCATACAGTGAAAGCCAGTAAGGGTGGTGTGGGTAGCAGAGCCAGTACAGCAAATGTGAGCGGCTCACAAGGGATGAAACTGGAGCTTCTGGCAAGACAGAGAAGAAAGGTCTCTGGCACCTCCAGTCCCCACTCCCCACTTTGAAGTCCAGAGAAGGGCTAATGAAAGTCAGTATTAAGATAGTGATCAAGCATTCACTGACCATGTATGATATATTACATAAGCTACAGTAGTCAGAAATGAACCAGATCCTTCTGCTAGGGTGAGTCAATCATAATAGACACCAGAGTATTTTCTTTAAATGGTTATTTCGGCTGATTTACATCGGGTAATGGAAAGACAGTTTCTTTCTGCTCAATTACACAACCATGGCAGTAGCTGAGTATGCTTTTAACACCGACGGAAAGCAAGTAAGCAGGCAAGAGGAAAAATACTGGCTTAGGTCAAATGATAATGACCTAGAAGGAAAGATGAAATGGTCCTGGGGCCGATGAAAAAAGCAAGAGGACCGAGAGAGAAATGAGGCCAAGAGGTCTCAGTCCTGTTCTCATGCTTTCTTCTCCTGTATTCTGACTGCACCTCACTTTTTTCTTTTCAAAAGATTTATTTCTTTTTGTTTTATGTGTATGTGTGAGTGCCTGCATATCTGTGTGCATGTCACTTGTGTGTCTGGTGTCTACAGAGGCCAGAATGAGGTGGAGTTACAGGCTGTTGTGCGCTGCTTGCTGTGAGTCCTGGGAACTGAACCTGGGCCTTTGCAAGAGTAATAAAGGGCCACCTCTTCAGTCCCCACTTTTCTTCTCTGGATCTAGGTACCTAAACTAAGTGCTATCTTTTTCTTTAACACTTGTTAAAACTGACTTCCTTTGTTAAGTCTATAGACGAAAGTGACATGCTACCGCATTTGGAGTTCAAACGACTTAACAGATTTGTGACAGTCACACACCACCCCGACTAACGGAGAGAAAACTGCCTTGCTATGAACAGAAGAATTCTCCAGAATAAACAGGGTGGGGAAGTAAGTGATGGTGGTGACTGACCACAGAACTTTGCTTTCATGCCATTTAGGTCTCACGTTCAGAATAAAGAGACCCTTGGGAGTGGTGTTTAGTCCCACATCTTTCAGGGTCTCATCTATGATAGCAGCAAACACTGGGAAGGTTAAAAATACAATGCAATCAACAGAAACTAAATCCCAGACTCACCTGATAATTTCCCTTTCTAGATACAATAAGAATAAAAACATTCCAGGTAACTAAGGTTCTATTAGTTATATCCTACCTTCTTTTTAATTCAGATTTTAAGAGGGAATGAAGAAATCCTTACGACTAGCCTATAAATTAGGATGGTGTTTGAGTCACTGAAAGTGTCCTTATAGACTTCAGCGGTTTTGATAAAGTTCTAACCATAGGTTTGCAAATGAAGTCTTTGGTCATTCTTCTGTTGCTTTCTTTTTTGTCATCATAATTTAAAAATGAACAAGTATATCTGTTTTCTGTCATTAAATAATATTAACCACAATGAACAGAGTTCTCATAGTAAACATGACTCACGTTGCTGAATTCTGGTAATTCAGAGACAAAACCCCTTGTATCTGTAGTCTCTATGGCTAAGTGTTAGCGTCACAAGTGAATGCCATGCAGCCTAAGATATAAAGGTTGTATCTTTGTGCCTTTCTAATTATCAAGAGAAAGCACAGGATGGCGGATAAGAGGAGAGTGGGAACGTGAAGGAACACAAAGAGGAGTCCGAGTAGCATTGTATACGCTCAAGAGAAACAAACTCTAAGTTTCCAGTAACAATTGCTTGCTGTCTGGGAGATGCTCAGGCATCAAACAATAAAGAACAGTCAACAGAGGCAAGAGGCCGAGCACGCTGCTCTCCTGCTCTCTAATCCCTCTCAGCTCGGGTACAAAGGCCAGCTGTTGCTACCTCGCGTAGGATGGGGGCAGTCAGCAGAGCAGATTAACTGGGGGCAGGGAGAGGGGATATTGCAAAATTCTAAATTAACAGCAACTTTGATTTTACTGCTTTTAACATGAAGGCTATTCAACTATACCATTACAATAAGTAAGCCTGCACAATAACAGTCAGAGTTCATTACTGTTTTTATATTTCATGTATTTTTCTTTGTTTTATATTTATATTGGTTAATGTGAAGGAATGCACAGAAATTTGGTAGAGAACATTTTAACACTCTCAATCCTGCTCAACAAAAACCATAAAGCTAGAATGACAGCCAGTTAAAGTTGAAAGGGTTGGTGTATCTCATAGCTCATGAACACAGCCTCACTGAAGAGCTCTTAGCTTGAAGCCTGGGGCTGTGGTTCTGTTGGGAGAGTTTGATGAGCATGGGAGAAGCCCTGGTGTTTTGGGCCTGGAATACTTAATCAAGTACTCAGAAGGTGAGAGCAAAGAGCAAGTCAAGCATGAAGTTCAAAGTCATTCTAGATACCGAGTGAGGCTGAGACCAGCATAGGGGGGATATCTAGGTTTCGGCAACTCTGATTATAGTGGGATCTGGCAGTCCTGAGACAGTTTATAGCCATATAAAGAAGATGCATTCCTTCAGTTCAGCTGTTGACTTCATAAGCATGCTGGTGTTTCTTTAACCAGATGTTTGCACAGAGTGGAAGTCTTAGTTCCAAACTTCTTACAAGGCAGGAAGGATGAAAGACACGCCACTATGTACACATACCAATGCAAAAGGGTAAATATATGATGTGGGAAGGTCATTTGTCAATCTGTTGTTTCATTGGTTAATCAATAAAGAAACTGCTTGGCCTGATAGGTCAGAAAATTAGGTAGGTGGAGTAGACAGAACAGAATGCTGGGAAGAAGGGAAGTGAGGCAGACACCATTCCTCTCCTCTCCAAGTCAGACGCGATGAAGCTCCGGCCCAAGATGGATGTAGGCTAGAATCCTTCCCAGTAAGCTACTGCCTCGTGGTGCTACACAGATTACTAAATATGGGTTAAGTAAGATGCGTGAGAGTTAGTCAAGATAAGGCTAGATATAATGGGCCAGGCAGTGTTTAAAAGAATACAATTTGTGTGTTGTTATTTCTGGGGCTAAGCTAGCCGTGCAGGAGCCGGGCGGGACGAAAAGCAGGCTTGCCCGCAGCTCCATCTACAAATATATGTATGTGTGTATACTTTCCAAAGCTGGGAATTTTTCCTTCTAATAAATTAAAACAATTTAGGATCAGATACTACGTATTTCTAAGTCTCCATTTCTTAATTTGTAAAATGAGAAAAATAGCTACAGCTTCTTTAAAAGGCTGCAGTGGAGACCCCAGTGAGAACTTATGGAAAGCAGTTTTCTGGCTCAAGACAAGTGAACAAGTATCAGTTCACACACATAAACAACTTAATATGTTGATAGAGTGCAAGGAAAAAAACCAACAAAAATGGGGAAAGAATCCTTTTTCAGAGCAAGCTGTCTAAATGACTGCAAATGTCCCTTTAATTCTTGGCTGACTCTGAAGACACAAGGAATGAAAAGAATAACTTGGAGCCTGGTAGGGGATCTCTGAGTTTGTCCAACCTACAGAGTGAGTTCCAGGATAGCCAGGGCTACACAGAGGGCCTGCAGTGCTCAAATTCATCAAAGACAAGGCAAGACAAAAGACATAGTCCACAAGGAGAGCAACTAGGACCTAAAATACCGAATCTGTTCCAAGGGCATCAGCAGGGCACTCAGAAAGTCAGGCTGGTGTTTCTTGGAAGTGCTACACCAGTGTTGGTTTGTTTCTGATCTAAGGTTTCATTGTTTGGTTGTGATCATTTAAGAGAATATTCTTGCTTCCAACTCGTTTACAATAACATTCAGATGTGATGAAGCCTGGTGACAGTAGATGTTTCTGGAGGGATAAGCTGTTTATAGTGTTGTTGCAGCTTTCTGTGAGCTGGGTGGCTTACTTGGTTTTTTGATGAAACAGAAAAAAAAAGAAAGTTTATATTTCTAGCTAATAGAAGATCAGTGTCACATGAAAATACAGAAAATGAGACTCATAGATGTGTTCTGTGAAGATGTCAAAAGACTGAGTACCTCATGGACCATCGAGTGAGATACACAGCTCATCTTCCTGCCTCAATTCTTATTCACAGTACCTCCCACTGTGTGTGAACAGCCCACTGTGAAGAAGTTCAACAGATTGTTACAGTGTCTAAATGTGGTACCAACTGTGAGGATGGATGTTTGGATTACCTATCAGATTGTCAGTAATTGTCACCATATGAAATAAGAGTACTTGTAGTCTGAGATTTGTTGTCTTGTTTTCCCTGCCTTGGAAACTGAATATCTGGGCAATAGTAACAATAGATAAGTTTCATCAGTACATAGTGAAATTCTTTTACTTAACTACAGTCCACTAAAACCCAAGTTACTGTTTGTTTGTTGTTTTGGTGGGTTTTGTTTTGTTTCTTGGTAGTGGTGTTTTTTTTCTTTTTGAGACATTCAGATGGTAACTGCTTAGGTTCTATGACAGTTACCTTTCACTTTGAAAATGCATAGGTATTTTCTTTGAATACAATTTTTTAACAGGTATTTTCTGTTGAGATTTTTTTTGGGTAAGATAAACCATTCTATTTTTTTTACCAATGCGTATGCCCCCTCCCACCCCACGACCCTGTGTCCTGCCCTTCCCATGCTCCAGCTATAGAAACCACTGTGTGTCCAAAGAGTCTTGACTTCTCTAACAAACCTCCTCACACAAAAAGTGGGTTTTCTTCCCATTTCTTTGCTCTTCCTGTGTTTCATTGCTTTACTTTGGTGGAGAATGATAACGAATCCTAAGAGAATAATGTACTACCTACCAATGAATGATCAGTTGATGAATATCCAAAGTGATGAATAATTGAAAGACAGGTGAATTTATGACTGGTGAGACATGAATGCTACATTTTACTAAATTTTATGTGACAGCACTCTTTACAATTTTGAACTTACTTAAATCTCTCGATTGTCCTATACTGGTGTAGGAGGTCCTTCTGTTTGTGTGTTGCTTTCATTGGTTAATGAATAAAGAATTGGCCTAGTTGATAGGGCAGAACTTAGGTAGGTGGAGAAGACAGAACTGATGCTGGGAGGAAGAAGAGCAGAGTCAGGGAGAAGTCATGGATCCTCTGCCTCAGATGGATGCTGGTTAGAATCTCTGATAAGCCACGTGGCGATACACAGATTAATGGAGATGGGTTAAACTAATATGTAAGAGTCAGCCAATAAGAAGTTAGAGCTAAAGGCCAAGCAGTGTTTTAATTAACACAGTTTCTGTGTGGTTATTTTGGGTGTAAGCTAGCCAGGCGGCCAAGTCAAACAAGGGGCCCCATTCCTTGTAACACCATACTATATCCTAAATGCATCTGCAATACTAGATACCCTGTTCCCTACAATACAGCTGTGACTAACAAACCTAGAGGGTAGCCTGGCTGGAAGCACCTACGACTATATTCCCAGGCCTTAGATTGAAGAGCCACAGTAAGGAAAAGGCACTTTCAGAACTCTTCAAACTACGGGCAGTCAAGGTTCATCTCCCTTAGTGTAACTGATAAAGCTGAGTCATGGGTGAAACCCCTGCTTTTAAGAACATTCTTTGGAACATTAACACCATAACTCTGTTTGCACAAAAGTCACAAATCACTTCAAGGGGTCGTATGACTGTTTTCTTAGGAAAACTACCAGAACAGGGAACTTGGCTTGGCAGAGCACATATCTGAGTTACTAGCATACTTTGTTTAAATAATCAAATTACAACCAGCGAGTAATGGGAACTGTACAGAATTACTCTATTCCAAGTTATGAAAAAGCACATCACTTTTCTGTCACTTTAAAATGCAGAAGATGGAAAATTTCAACAAAGTAATTCACTGTCTAATAGGTCCTGAGGGACACAGGAATTGTACACACCGTGACAATGGCAAGCCTTTGCCTAAAACAGTACAAAGAGTATGGAATCACGAGTCAGGGTTTTCCAAATGCTCGTATTTTACCAGTAAAGAAGGGCTCTGGGGGCTCCTTCGTACAATACAACAGACAAACAGCTGGCCAGGCCTGCACACAGGGCTTCTGCCGAGCACAAACTTAACTACACTGCCACAGAGCCATAAAACAGCCAAACATGACAGAAATGGAAATAAGTACAATGAGATATATTTAAAAAATAAAATAAAAAAGAATAAAGCAAGACTAGCAAGAGAAAGCAATGGAAGCTCAGATAGGCAGAAAGAGAAAACAAGACGAGGCAGGGCAGACGAGGAAAGGAGAGCAGCGCTGAGGCAGGGCACAGAACCAGGGACCCCTTACCTGCTTCTTTTGGACATTTTCATGACTGACTGCAGAACTACAAACTCAGTTTACAGACTGTACCCAAACTTGAAAAGCTTCTTCCTATTTAGTGTGTGCTTTTTTTCATGCCAAAAAGCACACGGATCTAAGTACATTCTGAAAGGAAAAGCAGTTTCATCGGCTCAAAGGGACACATAACTAGATAGACTCTGATGGGGCGCTGACTACCAACAGTTACAACAATAGCAATGCCTCTGTGTTCGCCTTGGGCTCGCAAAGATCCAAGCAAGTCTTCATGCCAGGAACTCACCAGCATTTAAAAACCAAATGTGTTCCAAACAAGTAAGGTTGGGGTGGGATGACAGGTGCAAAAGTCCAACTGGAGGTAATGGGGTGCTGACAGCCTGGTCCCATGATGCAGACCTGTGTGGGGTAACGTGATGTAGGGTGCTGGACTACAAGCAAGACGAAGCCTGTTCTGGCTTCAGGGGAGAGGACCCAGGAGATGGGGAGAGAGAGAACATTGGAAAGATGAGATGGGCAGTTCCTGGACACAAGGTCTGAGCATGGGCTGGTGACAGAACTCCATGAGGAAGCTTAGCCTCTAACAGGATGCCCCAGCCTGCAAGGCAAGAAGCACATCGACACAAAGTGAGGAACTGTGGTGGTGACCTGGTATAAGATGGCCAAGAGTCCAAGTGGGATGAAAAGACCATTTTTGTAATGAAGGGGGCAGCAAAAAGTTTGGTTATACATTAAGAGAACTGATCAAAATAAGTAACTATGCTAAGGAGGCTAGAGGCTGGGTTCTCACTGTCAGAAGAAGTTACAAGCACAGGAAAGAGCAAAGCTAAGAACAAACTTGATAGAATTGGATACAAGTTGGAAGTACCAGCATCCATTTCAGTCTTTGGTTAATACACACAATTAGGAGTGGATATATGAGCAGCACATACACACACACACACACACACACACACGCATGCACGCACTCACGCACACACACCCTTTCTATTGAGAAGGCCTGGGAACTTATATGTCACTAACAGCAAGCACATCTAGTTCTCAGAACTTGATTTCTAAATATCATTCTTTTAAAAGAAAAAAGAATGAGTCTGGACCATTGTGTCAAACAGTAGAGCAACACTGAATAAAAGATGAATGAGTCTAGGTACATTTAGACTTTGGGAGTTGCTAAGAGAAAAATCTTTATTCCTAGGAAACACACATTCAAGTATTTGGAAGTGATAAGATTTTAGGTCAATGTCGTATTTCAGCCCTTCAGAAGAAAACAAGTTCTTCCTAGGTAGCTGTAACTTTCCTTTAAGCTTGAGATTAAATGGGCGCAGACACAAGGGTATACGGAAGGGATCCATGAAGTTGGGATGGGAGGAATTACTTACTGAGATCTTCAGCCAGCTGAACCCGTTTGCCAGTAAGCAATTTAATCTTTTTCTCACCATCTTCAGCAAAATCTTCTAGGACCTCTTTAACGTTTTTCTCTAGTCGCCTCACTGTTCAAAGTTAAAAACAAAACCCAGAAGAACAGTTTTTATGAATGTACAGAATGAAAGATTTCCACGTTTAAAGAAAATGATGTATCACCATGTTAGCTCTACACTTGAATTCACATTTCTCATTTTCTAGTACCTTCATCAATAAATCTGACCCATATTCTGAGGACCACATGTTCTTAAGCCGACATGTAACAGACACACAGATTCCAAACACACAAAGCAAGTTCAGGACACCACTCTCTTTACCATAATTTTTATCTAATGAAAGTAGACATATAGCATCTCTTATCCCTATCATTTTCTAATTGTAATTTTTTAATTAATATTTTAAAGCAGATTACGATTCTGAGGTTTTTCTAATCAGTCAGTTTTTTTAGGAGTTACCTTACCTTCAGTGTTTGTAAGCTGCTGCCTTAATGTATTGGCAGTGATAGCCAGCATGCGCTGTATTCGCCAAAACAGGACCACATCATTGCATTCCAGCTGAAGTAGTAAACAGTTAAGATCAGACACAAATTAAAAAATAAAACCTTTATTGAACACATAGAACTTATTTCCTAAGCTTTAGTAAACATACCAGCGCTTATCTAATAATGCATACATGTTTCCTTTGAGCTGAAATAAACCAGAAAAGCACTTAGAAGCTTCAATTTAATAACAACACAGATTAGCAGAGCTTTTCAAGGGCTATTTTAAAGCATTTTTGTCTGTAAGAAAATGCTTGAAAAGCATCAGTCTGCTGCCACCTAGGGGTTCCTTTAAAAGGTGTGAGAGCTATATCCATTACAAGAACTTGGTTCCTTTAGAAAAAGCAAGATTCCAGTGATGTGAGAAAATTCTGACACATAAAAGTGCATAATAAAGAAGTTTTGCTACATGGTCCCCACCACACATGTGGTTGTTTATGCTCTACACACATCCTATCCTTATAGAAAACATAAACATGCTTCAAGTCACTCTGGGGTACACACGACTGCCCCCCCTTTCCTTTACTCCTGATGATACACATGGAAGTCAAGTTATTCCTAAATTGGTGAATCTCTGAAAAGATAAAACGTTATTCTTGACAAGTTACACATTCTTTTCTCCCAGAAGCTCAAGGGCTTAAAGTTAATAGTAAAGCTGAAGTTTGTTTTTTAGCATCTTTCAACAACTGTTGCTAAAAATGACTTCTTTTGCTTTGTGAAACCTCACCTCAGAATCTATAAAATGCCTCTGGTAGTAATAAAAACCTCTTCGACAAAGGTTACAATGATTTAGAGCCGTTTTTAAGAAATGTCTTCTGTAAACTTGATGCCAAGTATCCTTAATCTGAAACGAGAAAAGGAAAA
This sequence comes from Chionomys nivalis, assembly GCF_950005125.1. Taxonomy (NCBI): domain Eukaryota; kingdom Metazoa; phylum Chordata; class Mammalia; order Rodentia; family Cricetidae; genus Chionomys; species Chionomys nivalis. The sequence goes on from NC_080088.1 coordinate 64,935,457, forward strand.
GCGAAGCGTTATGATAGCCGCTGCTGAGCACTGAGAAGTTGCATACACAACTTACTTTCGGAAGTTCACTGAAGCAACAGCAATGCTCTCGTTGTGCCACCTTTTTAAATGCACTTTCGTCCCTGTCCAGTCAGTTTTCTGACTCACTAGTTTTCAGACTTCCACATCTACCAATCAGTGACACACTCACTGGAGAGTAGGGCTGGTAAGGGATGATCTCTGCATAGGTGCAGTGGGGAAACCAAGGCAAGAGTTTGAAAGCCTGGTCTATGGACACCATTAGGACCTGGAAGCTGGTCTCAGACTACGGCCACCAATACCAGTCAGAAAGCAATCCTTTCTATGGCTACACTGTCACACAACAGTATCCCACCACTGTGGCACTATGGTTTCTTGGTGTGTTTTATGTTCATCATATCTAATAACAATAACGCTAGCAGGCAGCACAAGTGCCACCTCATTGGACAGATGAAGAAAGTGGGACTTGAGTACCAATCACTAAAGGGAAGCAGATCCAGTAATACAGTGGAACGACCTGAGAATCCACATCCCAGACAGCCCATGTTCTCTGGCTGGTATGGCAGCCTTACAGAATGTACTAAACAGTGTCACGAAGAAAAAAAACCTGAGATGTTCTTGCCTGCAGAGAGTGGCAACCTGTTCCACTCTACTTCCAAGAGAAAATTCCTACTGCATTAACCTAAGTGTCAGAAAATTAAAAGTATCAAGGTACACAAAGCTCGAGTAACCCTGACCAACATCATGGGATAGAACTCTCTGCAGCTGGGATTGCTGGGTGCGGTGATTTTGTAATATTTACATATACACTTCAGAGGTAGGATAAAGGTCTAAATACAAAATTCACTTATGTTATATATATACCTGCACACATAGTCTAAAAGTAATTTTCTGTACTACAATAGTGTGCCTGGATTCAGTGCCATGAAAAATTTTCTTGCGATATCAAGCTGGAGTGGTAAAGGTTCCAGGTTTTGGAGCGCTTCGACTTTCCTCTTCTGAATCAGGATATCAGATGCTCAATTTGCACGCCTCCCCCACTTCCTTGTTGAGACAGAGTTTCTCTGTGTAGCCCTGGCTGTCTTGGAACTTGCTCTGTAGACCAGGATGGCCTTGAACTCACCATGCGATTGGCTACTGAACAGCCTTTTAGCCTTTCATTAATGAGAGTTAGGACCATGTAGACAAGCTATCTATACCTAACTAAAAGTTTCATGTTCAGTTTATAAATAAGGTGACATGCACAGCAGCTTAAGCAGTTAGGTTCTAACCATTTTTCCTGTTCTGACAGCAGGTAAAATTTAAAGCTAGTACAGAAACAAAGCAGGTGGCATTTAAGCGTAGTCACGGTGTCTAGAAGGTTTTCAGGCTGCTTTCCTCACTAGCTTTATTTTTCTAATTGGGTTTTACTGGGTGCTTTGCTTCTATGTCTGTTGGTGCACCACATGGCGGCAGTGTCTGAAGAGGCTGCCGGATACTCTGAAACTGGAGTTAAGGGTTTAGTTAGTGGACCATGGATGCTGGGAACGTCATCTGTGAGAACAAGTGCTTTAACTGTTAGAGCCACCTCTCCAGGCCCTAAGCTAACTTTTAAGATTTTCAGCCCCCTTCTTTCTAACTTCTAGGCAGTAGGAAACATAGATCTAGTAACTGTTTTAAAATAGTGCTGCAAATAAGTATTCTGAAACTAAGAAAAAAGATGGCCAAATGTGTAGACTATCCTTGTTCTCTTACCAGGAATGAGGGAAATTAGGTAGGATTCAAAGGTCTTATCTATTTCAATAAAAAATTAAAATGCATGTTTCCCCTAAATCTACTTATATCTAACTGAGCTACATTGACTGTAGGCACTATAAACATTGCTGGGAATGTGGCATGCCCCAATTTAATAGTAGTACAGTACTTGGGAGGCAGAGGCAGGCAGATCTTTGTGAGTTTGTGGCCAACTTGGCGTACATTGTGAGTTACAGGTCAGCCAAGGCTATATAGTGAGACACTGTCTAAAACGAACAAACAAAGCTACCAAAAAAAAAAATACAACTATGTTCTCCCAATACACACGAATATCTGTTTATATAAATGGCCATATTTACACAAGTCAGTTGTACTCTAATACAAAGCAGCACTGACACAAGGTCTGGATGCCTTTATCAATTTTGTAGGGCCGAACCCAGGGTCTTGTGCTTGCTACGCGAGCAATCTACCACTGAGCTAAGTACACAACTCCTGTATCGTATTTCTTACCAAGCTTGGATCTACTTCAACTCCTCGAGATTCCAGATTCTTCCGAACTGTGGTAATCTCATCGCTTGCAAGATAAGCTGGGTGCTCCTCATTACACTTCAGCATCTTCTCCAGTTCATTCTTGGTTTCATTGTGAACACTCTGTAACAAGTTAAAAGAAGGCTGTTTAGACAGTGCAAGCTTGGCACTTGTGAAAATCAAGGCCAGAAGAGGGATGGGTTCTGGGTGCAGAACTCTGGAAGAGTAGCAAGCACTCTTAACCGCTAAGCCATATCCCTAACCCCTGGGTTCTCATCTTTAGCAAAGGAAAGTCTGGTGTTTCTGTTCTTGCTGAGTCTGGTCACTCATGCAGGCAGGAGGAACTATACGGCTATCTAAACTAACCAGGGGGCACCTTCTGCTTCTCTTGAAGTACATTTCCTACTGTATCTTCTAGGTAAGAAGGGCACATGAGCAGTTTTCAACTGATGTGGAAGGATAGAAGGATTAGGGGAGGAGAACTCAAGTCAGTCAATATTTTAAAGGAAAAAGCAAAACTGATACACAAACACCTCCCAGGTGATTCTGGTGTCCTTTCTCTTACATCTAAATTGTTAGTCTGAATCTTACATATGCTACCCTGGGCTTGGAATGGGGTGAAGGCTCATTTAGGAAGGCTTCCAGATTCCTCTTTTAGGAGTACAGATCCATTGCAATGACCATAAAATGCATTTGTTACTTCTCTTAAATGGATTCTGGAGAAAAACAATTTGTGAGCAGGAGCCGTCTCTCTCTGGTTAGTCTATTTACCAGTAGCTGCTGAGGCTAGTACTGTGGTCACTGATTGCTTTGGAGGTTTTCAGCACTATACCGAGTTTAGCAGCCATATACCAGTAATTTCTAATCAATGTCTCTTCCTGTGTCTGAGTTGGAGACCTCTGATGGACAGTCCCACAGATCTTTTAGACAGGCCTTTTCTCAGCCCATCTGTGCGGCGGCGAGAACTCATGCGCTGCTGACTGAGGGGCAAATCACTTAATCTAGGGAGCTTATAGAACAAGGAGGACATTGGAAAAGAAACAGGATACTAATCATGTATGTCATTAACTTTATTTAAAATGCAAATAGAAACAAGGAAATAAGGTTATGCTCTTTGGGAGTATTTTATTCTCTTTACCTGAATTTCCCCACATTTTAGCAGCTCTTTTGCTAATTAAGTAGATTCAGTGAACACAGGAAGCAACAGCAAATGGACTGGATACCACCTATTTTTCTTATTATTTCATTCATTTATCTATTTTGATTCTATATTCTATTTATGCTCTTCCCTTTAAGAACTGAACTGAAGGATGAGACTGATGTTCAGGGGAAAGAAGCTAGAAAAGTTAGAAGGAGCCAGGCGGTGGTGGCACACACCTTTAATCTAGCACTTAAGAGGCAGGGGGATCTTTGTGAGTTCAAGACCATCCTGGGCTACAGTGAGTTCCAGGACAGCCAGAGCTATACAGAAAAATTATGTCTCAAAAAACAACAACAAAAAAGTTCAAAGGAATGAAAAGGGGTTGGTACAGGGGTGACATACACTTTTCTGCAATTTACCCATTTTTAAAGTTGTTTATATTTAACTTTGCCATTTTGTTCTGAAGTGCTCATTCAATATTTACTAAAGGATTGATATGGGCTTCCCCTCTGTATGCTGTGAATACCAATGGCTAATTAAGAAACTGTCTTAAGCCTGTGATAGGGTAGAGTAGAGCTAGGTGGGGAAAACTAAACTGAATGCTGGGAGAAAGGAGGTGGAATTGAGAGACACCACGTAGCCATTGTTGGGAACAGACACCCTGGAACTTTGCCGGTAAGCCACAGCCACATGGTGATACACATAGAAATGGGTTAAATTACGATGTAAGAGTTAGCCAATAAGAAACTATAGCTTATGGGCCAAACAGTGATTTAATTAATACAGTTTCTGTGTGGTTATTTTGGGGCTGAGCAGCCAGGAATAAACAAGCGGCCCCTTACTACAAAGGATGAGTTCCCATCTGAATTTTCTTTTCTTTCTTTCTTTCTTTCTTTCTTTCTTTCTTTCTTTCTTTCTTTCTTTCTTTCTTTCGTTTTTTCTTTTTTTTTTTTTTAAATTTTTATCTAGCTTTATTTTATGTGCATTGGAGTGAAAATGTCAGATCCTCTGGAACTGGACAAGTGTGAGCTGCCATGTGGGTGCTGGGAATTGAACCTGGGTCCTCTGGAAGAGCAGCCAGGTGCTCTTAACCACTGGGCCATCTCTTTAGCCCCCATCTGAATTTTCATATTTACTTTCTATGCATTTTAACCAAAGTTACTACAAAAAGGTAAAATAGTTTGAATGAACTTCCAACAGTAAAACTCAGAGATAATAAACTATATATACAAAAATCTGTATTCTTCTTAAGCATAATTGCCACATATCCTTTGATTCTGTTTCATGTCTTTTGCTTACAACTATTCTTTATTTAAAGACATTTTATTTATTTTACTTTAGGTATGGGTGTTTTGCCTGCATGTATGTACGTGCACCATGTGTATGTCTGGTGCCCACAAAGGCTAGAAGAGGACGTCAGATCCTCTGGAACTAGAGTTCCAGGTTGGTTGTAAGCTGTCCTGTGAGTGTTGGGAACTGACCAAAGCCATGTCTTCCCTAAGAGTAGCAAGTGCTCTTAACCACAAAACCATCTTTCTAGCCCAACTATTCTCCTCTGAAACTCAGAGAAATGAAATGAACAAAGTTGTCAACCACAAAGGAACCACATTTTTTTTGTAATCTTTTAATAAAACAGATTCATTATATTTCAGAAAGGTTTATGTAACTAAAATTCTAAAGAATCTTCTAGAGCCATGAGAAGATGGTGTACGCATATAAACATGTGCATGTGTCCATTCACACATATATACACGTGTATGTTTGAGTGTGGACCTGGTATATGGATGTGTGATGTATGTGCACATTTGTGGTTGCTGGCACCTGTGGGCACATAAAGATGTCAGAGGAGGACATCAGGTGCCCTGGCTGCCACTCTTCACCTTATTCCCTCAGACAGGCTTTCCCAGTGAACCTGGAGCTAGGCAGGCAGCCAGTGGCCCGAGAGGCTCCTCCTGTTTCCACCCCTAGAGCACTGTGCTCAGGCAGCCATGCTGGTTTTTTTTTTTTTTTTTTTTTTTGGGTACCAGGATCTAGACTCAAGTCCCATGCCTCCATAGCAAGAACTTTTACCTACTGAGGCATCTTTAGTCCCAAGACTGTGTGTTAATGCTTGAACTGAAATGAGCAAAATGAAGGCAGATGTGGTGGCACACGCCTATAATCTCGGCAAGTAAGAGGCTGAGGAGAACTTCTGTGAGTTCAAGGCCAGCCTGGGCTACAGAAAACGGTAACTTTAAGGCAAACTAGACCATGAACGAAATGCCATCATAAGAACAGAGATGTCTTTGTTCCTACCTGTTCTTGGGTCCGATTCTTCCAGTACAACCACCTCTTTTTCCAGTCTGGGCCTATCATGTTTTCAATAGCATTTTCAGCTAGAGGAAAGATAAAATTAATTAAGTAGGAATTTTTACCACTTACTAAGGCTATAAATTATAGCTAACAATGTTTATGATTTTTTAATTATTTCTAAATGCTGTATTAATATGAAATTAATTAAAATACAGGAACATATGATTGGTATGGCAAAAGTAGGACAATTATGTATGTACTTAAAATATATGAAATGTACAATTGTTTACAGAATTTCTATGTGTAAGGAATAAATGTAAGCATCTCGGTTCCAACCTAATTATTCTCTTTATTAGCTACAAAGCAACTCACACATAAAAAAATATTTATCTGTATTCAGGACAAAGACTTTGAAGTGTTAACTGTATATTGAAAATTACTTTATTCTGTATGTGTATATATGGCACATTTGTGAGTTTGGAAGTGCATGTGCCACAGTGCGTGAGCGGAGGCCAGAGGATGACTTGTGAACATCTTGTCTCTGTCTCCTCCGTGGGCTCCAGAGACCCAAACCAGGTTCTCAGGCTTTCATAGCAATTGCTTTACCCACCAAGTTATCTCGCTGGCCCAGTGGTGATTATATTTTACAATGCTTACAACTCAAGAGCTCAAGTTCCTACTTACTATCCTTGAGACGGGCTTGAAGGGCCTCCTCCATAAAGTAAATGGCTGCATCCCACTGCTGCTTATCCGATATGGACCGGTCTTCCAGAGCATTGTGCTGAATGACCCTCTGAAACAGGGCAGAAAAATCTAATTTATGTTCCTACATGTCAGTAATTTTATTTTAGCTGGCAACTTAGTAAATATTGAACATAACAAATAAGCACATAACAGCAAGTTATTCCCACAGTAATACAGGAACTTCTTTTATTGGCTGAACCTGCCAGTTTCCTATCTGAAAAATAAAGTGGAGTCTTGTGTGTCTGAAGCTAAAGAGCTGACTGAGGGGACGCTCAAGGGAAGCAAACAGCACATTTGACTATAAATCATAAGAGCTAGACCATAATATTCAGAGGGTCACTTCCCTTCTGCATTTATTTATTTATTCCCATATGAACTATGAAGAAATATTTTCAAACAGGACAGAAGAAAGAAATCATTAACCACTTTCTTGTTGTTAACAGAAATACAGTGGCAGAGCAAGGGCTCAAACACTTTGCCAATCATAAACATTAGCTATTATTTTTATAATTAAAAGCTGTTTTCTAAATTTGATAACTTTTGAGTGAACAATGAAACTGGCACTTCTTTTAGAAAACCAGCCTACCACACAAGGAAATAAGGTTATGGTTTTGAATATGCAGACAAATATTTCTTCAAAATGAAATTATGATTACAAACAGCGCATAGGGAGATCTGTGCTTTTCTAGAAAATTGCCCAGTCCCTTCAACAGTTCCTCTGTTGAGTGAGCTGGCCCTGCTAGCAGAAGAGGTGACTAACAAGGCTTGACTATGGTGGTAGGAGAATGCGCTGTTAAGAAAGGGGCAGCAGGAGGCGAGGTCAGAAGCTAGAGAAGGTGGAGAAGGTGGAGAGTAGCCACTCTGCCAATGAGCATGACAGGACTGTGGCTGCCCTTACCTGTCGTGTCCACCAAAGGCTTGGTCTCCTGATGCTGGTACTACTGAGAGGTGACTGGATCATGGGGGCGCTACCTTCATCAATGAATGAACTCACTGATGAATAAATATCAAAGGCATCATTGGATAGTGGGCCTGAGGATAGCAGGCGGCTGTGGGGCTTCCTCTGAAGGCTGTCTCTTGTCCCTTGTCCCCTCACCTCTGTGGTTGGCTAGTACAAACCAAGCAGCTTTTCTCCACCATGCCTGCCTATCAGATCCTCGCTCTACAGGCCTAACAGCAATGGAACCAAGCAACCCGCAGATGGAAACCTTGGAAACCATAAGCCCAAGTAAAGTCCTCCCTCTTGTCAAGCTCAGGTGTTCTTACACAACAACGAAACCCCACTAACATTTCAGAATTCAATCAAGCTTTGGGCCTGGTAGGTCAAGCCCATCACCCCAGCTATTTAGGAGATATAGGCAGTACTGACAGTTCAAGGATTACCTGGGCTACAGATTCAAATCAGCCTGGAGAACTTAGTAAGATCCTATTTAAAGAAAAAGAACCTGAGGATATAGCTTGGTGACAGAGGTCTTGCCTAGCACATATAAGGTCTCATACTCTGAAAAAAATTTCAACCAAATGATGCTTCCAAAATACTTAAGAGAGCCAGGCGGTGGTGGTGCACGCCTTTAATTCCAGCACTTGGGAGGCAGAGGCAGGCAGATCTCCATGAGTTTGAGGCCAGCCTGATATACAAGAGCTAGTTCCAGGACAGGCTCCAAAACTATAGAGAAACTTTGTCTCGAAAAACAAAAAAACAAACAAACCAACCAAACAAAAACCTAAAAAACAAAACCAAACAAAAACTTAAAAGTTGTTCCTGGCACACAGCAGATATTCAATATATACTGCTATGATTTTACACCAAGGTACCTATAAACAGGCCCAAAATAACTAATGGATGGCAATTCGTGGAAAGGTAAGGAAACCTGCTTACTGCAAAATTTGACTTTTCTTATGGAATGGAAGTCAAAAAAAAAAAAAAAAAAAGAAGAGAGGGTTATTTAGAAGAGCCAGAGGAATGTTGAAGGGCAGGTTATAAATCATACATCTATTACTTCACACTGCAGCCGTACAAGAACTCCATGAAAGAATCAGTTTGAGGCACTTCATGAAAACGATGCTGGCATTCTGATTAGACAGAGGGCACACCAGGCCCTAACCAGCTGAAGGCGTACCAAGCTGTCTTCTGCAAAGTCGTTCCACTTGTGCCGCTTGATACTCTCCTCCTTCACAGCCTCTTTAAGCTTGTCAAATATGTCATCGTGCTCCTTCCCTTTGGGTTCCGTCATGAAACGGGAAAATTCCTCTTGTAGTGTCTCCCAAGCAACCTGGGTACAAAAGGAAAAGCTGTATTTAGATTGCTTACCCTTAAATAATGTGCAACATGAAAAAACAGCACGGAACCAAACAGATGTGGTACAGCAGCTGATCAGGAAATACAAGTTCACTGATAAATGCATGCACACTAAAAAAAGACAGCTCAGCTGGGCATTATAGGGCTTTAGTCCTATCATTCAGCAGGCAGAGGTAAGTGGATCTCTGTGAGTTCAAGGCCAGCATGGGTTACACAGTGAGTTCCAGGATAGCAGGGTGACATAGAGGCCCTGTTTTTTTTTTTTTTTCCTTAAAGCTGTCAATTTTAAAAACTGAGACTTCATTAACAAATCTGCACCTACAGTGCAGGGAGATAATCAACTCATATCCCCCACAGGATGTGCTAGCTGAGCTGAGCAGGGTTGGCTCCTTTAGGCGAGCCCTACACCCCAAGTCTGCAAACATATTTACTTTACTTATTTCAATCAATTACATGCCTGGGTCTGCCTGCTGCTTCCACACTGAACCAAATGTAAGTCCCCCACGCTTTTTTTTTGAGACAAGGTTTCTCTGTGTAACAGTCCTGGCTGTCCTGAAATTAGCTCTCCAGACCAGGCTGGCCTTGAACTCATAGGGATCCTTCCTTGGAATCCTGCATGCTGGGGTTAAAGGCGTACACCACCACTGCCCGGTTCAAGTTTAAGTTCTTACTCACTAAGCCAATCATCTTTACAGTTTTGCCTGCAAGCAAAGATTCATATTAAAAGCTTCAAGTACTACAAATTATTACTCAGCTAACTTTTACCCAATCTCCACTGTGAAAGGAAGAGCGCAGGGCAAAAGTGATGAAGAACTGAACGTACACGTAGATGGTGGGGTGAGGTGGTTTTCACTTTGTTCTGTTGTGAACTTGTGGGCAATCCCTTGCTTTATTTAGTGTCCCTAGAACTAGGATTATCAGAGTGTACCTCCATGCCTGCATGTGATGGGAATGAACCTACTAGCTTCTCATCAGCTCCACTCTTCCCCCAACATAAAGCACAGGGCAGAAAGCAGAAAGGCAGAATTACTGCTGTTACAAGGACTAGTTTCACTGGTGAAAGCTTTGGCTATGCAAATGTTCCAGCCCAGGACACACCAGAACTAGTGACTGAGAAGCAGCAGCTCCCCAGTTATTTCTATAGTAAGTGGGTCAAGAAATGACCAGAGTTCAGCAGCATGCAACATAGGCAGAGGCTGTACGAGCTGCAGCTGCTGGACATGGGCCCAGGAAGGTGAGGACAGTGGTGAAGAGGGCAGGCTGGGGCAGGACAGAAAGAGCGAAGCCATTTTCAAGGCAGGTATGCAGAATAAAATCACATCTAGCATTGAACACAGGTTGCTGAGCACCTTTCAGAGTCCAGGGCACACTGACTCTCAGCTGGAGTGCAGAAGAAAGGTGGATAATGGTGATAAAATCCTGGGTGGCTATTATGGATGGGTCAGGTATTACCTAAGTATGTTACATATTACTAACTCACTTAATCATGACCGCAACCCAGGTGGGCAATATTGTCACCGCAGCTTCTTGGAAGAAGCTACAGGAAGGTTGAGCAAGTAGGGCAGCTATCAGTTTTTACATGGTTGGGCCAAGATGTCACGGGACAGAAATGTATACTTTCAAGTACTTTAATTTTGTAAATAATTCCAAGTCAAACTAGCAAGACCATAACTCAATGCAAGTGCTATAAGGTTTTGAAGAAAATGTAAAAATGGTAACATTAGTCCATTTGAAGATACTCCTTACAGAAGCTCAATTCACAGACGTTCAAAATACTTCACCTTCAGGCCAGTTTTGCTGGCTTTATTAATGTTATCTTTGGAAGGAGAAGCAACGCCTTTAGGCAAACAGCACCCTTATTAGTAAACTTTTATGTTAGCAGCAATTGAGAACAATATCAAGGTTAGCTAACAGAGGCAGGTGCAGAGCATACATGAAGTGCTAAGTTGAGACCGAGGGAAATTAGACCCTCAATCCAAAGCACCTATTTCCTCCACACGATGCTTCTTACCCATTTAATTAAATTATAGCCTAACCTCTACTGCTTTATTAGGAAGCTGCTTGTCAGTCCACTGTTTAAGCTTGATGTCCACTGTGGTGTTAAATGTTCCTGAATTCATGGTCTGTGCAGCCGGAAGGTAGATGTTCTCAATCACATGAGTTGACACTCTTTCCCACAGAGACTGCTGAAGGATTTCCTCCCTAAAATTAATGTAAATATGGCATTAAACAATTTAAAATAGCTTGATTGAAGTATCACTAATCACAGTAATAAACTACACATATTTGAAAGGTTGACAAATTTGGGATATGTGTATCAGTGAATCACAGGAATCAAGATAAAGATAAACACTCTCATTGGATCTATAACCACTCTATTTGCTGTTAATATAACTACTTGTATTCCCTAGAACTTTACATACATGTATCATGCGCTCTTCTACCTATCTTCATTCACCCAACATACTTCTTTTGAAATCTGTGGTGCATGTATTACTATTTCACTTCTTTTGGTTGCTAAGCATCACTGACTGTGTACAATGCCCCGTTAATGGACATGTACTATTTCTCGTTGTTGGCTATTACAAACAAAATTGCTGTGGGCAGATTGTCACAAATCTTTGGAAGGATGCATGCCTTTCCTTTCCATGGATACACAACTAAGAGTGGAGTGGGTGAATATATGGCAGTTTCGGGTTTAGTTTTTAAAGATACCATTCTTTTCTAAAATGCCTCAGTGGTTTACATTCCTATTAGCAGAGAAGGAGGGTCCCAGATACTCTCCACTCACTGCCTGTCCCAGCTCTGGCTGTTGAGTGGGTTTCCAGTGCCATCTCACTGTGGCTACAGGTCTCTAGTAATCATCAAAAATTTTCTTTGTGAGGATACTCAAAAGTGTATTTTCAGTCCTCACATACACTATGTGTTTACTGGAGTTCAAGGCAAAAAGTTTCTGATATAATTTTTACAGTTTAACAAACTATCACAAAGCATAGAGACATGGGATATCATCATATAAAACTTTCCAGCAATTCACAGCTAAGGGAATTGTATAAAGGACACATACATAAGCTGGAAATACTTCCTTTTGAAGTATTCTTTAAGAATAAGATCTCTAAATAAGAAAAGACAATAATTTCTTATTATTACATTTATAATACCACAAATTCTCAGACTCCTCACATCTGCGCTAGGGGATTCAACTGTATGTTTTCCCCTTTTGTATTTCAGTTTGTTAAACTAATCAAAGTAAACATATACTTTTACAAAAGTTGCACAATATCATAATACTGATAATAAACAAAGTATATTTCTATAAAGCCAGTCAATTACTGTTCTAGAAAAGATGGCTACATGCAAATGGCATACCAGTATCTCAGTTATTGTCAGCAGGGCTATCTTTAGATCATACCAGTATCTCATTTATTGTCAGCAGGGCTATCTTTAGATCATACACATTATTGGACAAATGCCATGTGTGTATTACTACTGTAACAATTATATGTTAATTTGAACTCCCTGGGATTCCTTTATTAAAACATGACTAAAGCATGCAGAATGTCTGTAAATAAATAACAAATTATCCCATTAGGACATACAGTACTTACTACATACTCCTAAGATGTCAATAATTCAGACTAAGGCATTCATCTTAAAGTGCCATGTAATGCCATCATACCAATAAACACCACCAACAAAAACTTCTAAGGTAGGCCCAGCTGTGCAACAGAAATTCTCTGGTGTAATGCAGTTAAGGCTAGGACTGGGTATTCTGATCTTTATGTCAAATTCTAGAGTCTAAGAACTGATCAAGAAAACTTGCTAGAGGTCATTTGATCAGGCAGCTAAGAATTTTCAGCCACCAAATGTTCTAGCTCTCAGCTGTGTCTTCTCCACTGGAACTTTCATTTCTTGTCTCTTCACAACTCTGTTAAGTGCCTTGTGTAGTAAACAAAACAGATTTACCTTTTAGGCTTATTTCAGTGAGGGTATATCATAATATTTTAGCATTGCTCTACCTAAACAAAACGAACCATATTTATGGCAATAAGTAGCAGGACATTTCTTTTCCCACCATAAATAATACTATTAGTTATAGGCTTTCCCCATTTATGGTGGAACTGAAGAGAACCAGGGCCTTGGCTCGCTAAGCAGGCACTTTACCACTGAGCTGCAGCCTTGGCCCATTAGTTATGGATTACAAATCACCTTTTATGTATATTATCCCCATATAATCTAGGAAGGAAACCAGATTATATTAATTAATTATACTTACATTTAAAATTTACATCTATATATCTGTATCTCTCTTGCAATTTTATGAGCTAACTCAGTTATACAAAGTCACAGGACTGGTTTAAAATACAAATAAGAAACACAACAGTTTGTGTCATTATATATTTGATTAATCAGTCAACAGTAAAAATAAGAGCAGCTACTATTTTCTAAACAAGGAGACGGAAAAACTTGGCAAATACGATGACTTAAAGAAAGGGGAGGGTATCAGTGAGGAAGGGCCTGGGATAGGGAAACTATGAGTCCCAGGCTTAGGGATGAGATGCTGGTGTCAACTCAGTGTGAAAATCTGCTGACTGAGCAAATATAAACACTAAAAATATGTATCATGAATGGTGTAAGGATCGTTTTGTGCCAAGAGTGATACATTCTTAAATACCACAGGCTTATTGGAAGATAATTTAGGCATGGCCTAAGATTCATATGGCAATTTTTCAAAAGGATGGATTTACTTTTTTTAAAAAAAATCTATTTATTTATTATGTATACAGTGCCTGCATGTATGCCTGTAGGCCAGAAGAGGGCACCAGATCTCATCACAGATGGCTTGTGAACCATCATGTGGTCACTGGGAACTGAACACAGGATCTCTGGAAGAGCAGTCAATATTCTTAACCCCTGAGGCACCTCTCCAATCCCCAAATTTAATTCTTAAAAAAAAAAGTAGGAAGCAATAAAAATATGAAAAATAGTGGGTCTGCAGAGATAGCTTAGTGATTAAAAGTACTGGTGGCTGTATTAGAGGATACAAGTTCTATTCCCAGCACTACAGCTCACAACCATCTACAACTCCAGTTCCAGGGGACCCAGCATCTTCTTCTGGCTTCCGTGGGCAACAGTTATGCATGTGGTACACAGACATATGCAGGTAAAACACTCACACACAAAAAAATTAAAAAAAAATGTTATTGTGCACAGCATAATACATACATGTCACAGAAAACACCAGTTACTTCTGGTCTTGCATGACATCTAAAAAGCAGACATCATCCTTCCTTTACAGATCAGTGTTCCCTGTGATGCCATTCTCCAGTTAGTAAAAACCATACCTGATAGGTTACTTTCTGACAATTTTAAGAAATTATGTGTGATTCTACAGAAATAGCAAACCTGTACTTCTTAAGAACAAGGTGAGATAAACCAAGGATCAGAGCAGATTCCATTGGCAGTCAGCTGACAGGCTATGGCTGCAGCTGTTTTAAAGGGAGGCACTTTACTCTTTGGCCTACTTCATTTTGAGGGATGAACCCAGGCAACAGAAACCATTGCTTTCTTCTACTTTAAAGTAAAAGACCCCGAGACACAGATTAATACTCACCAGTGCTTTGGAGTAACCTGGCTCAGGCTGATAACTTCATCAAGGATCTCATTTTTAGCTTTTTCAAACAGTTCATTCTAGGCAACACAGAGACAAGTTAGGATTGTCCTGTTCCGATCTTCAGAGATAATCAAAAGGTAGACATGAACAGGGTGTGGTCGAGTAAGTTTGGTTTGAAGATGGAAGACTAGTAAATGACCTTCTGGTCTCCTTTAGCTCCCATTAGACTCTACATCTCCAATGTAAATACCAATAAGTAAAGAGATAATGTATAACTAAAAAGAAAAATTAGATTACATAGGTATACATCAATAAGACTACTAAAGAATATTTGTATTTTTTTGGAAATCATTTTGTTGTACATCCTATGATTCCTAATTATTTTAAAATGTTATAATAGTTTAAATTATTGTAGAAAAGACAACTACTCCTAGGTAATTACCATTAAGATCACAGCAATTCTGCTCACCAGACCAACAACTCTGTAAGGACAAGGGAAATTAAAGCATATACAGCCCCGTGGGGCACGCTGATATTATTACCCTGTCGAGCTCTCGCAGGCGAGGGTAGTTATTCTTCCACTCCGTCTCCAGGTTAAAACGTGTTGCTGTGGAGAAAGGAAGATGCTCCAGTCTGACTGTTGAAGGCTTCCTCTCTACCTTGTGTATTAGCTGGGTGTCTGAGTAAACCTGGTGCCCCGATATTCTGAATGCTATTACTGCCACAGCTGTCTAAACTATTCTCCTTACTTCTACTTTCTCCATGTTCATTTCACGAAGCCATAGCTGTAGCAGTGTAGCGGAGCTGCTAAGGAAAAGGACTCTGGTGGTGACTCAGATCCTGGGTCCTAAAGCTATGTGGCACTGGTTATGTAAATACTCTGCACCTTTTCCCTCATCTGTAAAATGGAAATAAAGATAACACAAAATTGCTGTAGTACTAAGTGGGATAAATATTAAGTAAACTTTCAAAATGGCAGGAGGGGAGGATTAGCTGCTCTCCCTGAATGAAGCTCTGGAAGCAAAGACTTGATGTAGACGAGCATGGGCCTGGGGAAACAATACAATGCAGGGTTCCCAGCGTCTCCCTTCTTCCTGTAAGGAGTATCCGCATTCTCTACAGGCCGTCAAGCTTGCTGTAAACACTACTGCAAACCTGCAGCTTCTGAAAACCGTGTGATGCTGCCCCTGAAAGGGACAATCATTTCTTATATAATAGAAGGCTTGCATCTCTCCAGTTTTCCACTGTCACACAGTAAGTCACATGCCTGGATTTGCGGACTTGCTTTAAGAAGCCAGCTTACCTTTGAAGCTATCAGCCTGTTGTTCAACTGACTCTCGAACCATTTTCCAAAAGCAGTCGG
Source organism: Chionomys nivalis (assembly GCF_950005125.1). Classification (NCBI taxonomy): domain Eukaryota; kingdom Metazoa; phylum Chordata; class Mammalia; order Rodentia; family Cricetidae; genus Chionomys; species Chionomys nivalis. The sequence continues at coordinate 64,951,190 of NC_080088.1, forward strand.
ACACAGCAAGGCTTAGATTTCTTGTGGTCACCTGGTGTGCCTTCAGCATACTTGTCCTACAGGAGAGCAGAGCTAAAGCATGTCAGAATGACAAAGGAGCCCTTACTCTGCACTGACGCTGCCCAGTAAAACTTCCTGCTCTGAGGAAATGAGCTAGCTACCCTGCCCAGCACGGCAAGCGCTGGCCACATGCAATACCGAGCTCTTCAGTACATTGGCCAGTCTGGGGTATGCACATGATCAGTTCTACAAGCTCCTTGCTTCCTTCCCAATAAAAAGAGAATCCTCGGCTATGGCTGCAGGAACTGCCCTTACTTCTGTACCAATATGGAGGCAAACATGCCTGTCTGCTTCCAAAAACTATGCAGAAACTTTCAGTGTAATTCTATTTTGCGTTGCAGTGCAGCGTCTTATTTTCTGTCAGTTTCTTCTGGTATCTATTTAGGAATATCCTGCTGCCACCCCCCACTCCAACTTTTTCTATTATTACAAGAGAAATGTGCACACATATTTTAAAAAGGAAAATTAATTTTAAAAATCACTGTTTAGGGAAAACAGCGTAAGAGGTGTAAGGGTAGTCCCTCAGTCCACATCTGCAGAGGCCGTCTGTCCTGCCATCTGCTGTACCAAGTGATAAGCTGCTTTCATATCGACTCCAGAGTGCTCCAGGCCAGCCTCATGATACAGCCCAGCATGTGGACAGACAGACGACAGGAGACCGACTGCTGCCAGACATGAGCAGTGTAGCTGAAGAGTGCAGTGGGCTGTGTCCTCCCTGAAAAGTCTCTGAATACTTTAGCATGACACTTACTTTAGGAGTTTTGAATTCTGAAAAAATTCTTCTTCATATTCTCTTATAGCTTCAATGCTTTCAGAGCTGTTTCCTAGGAAAGATGGACAAAATTTTCACCAAGAAAATTAATTTTTATTATCTGAAAACAACAAAAGCTAAAAATTAGTAGCAACAATCCATCTTAGCATACCTTTTCCTGTTACAACAGCAAAATAACCCAGAGCTTTCATTGGGAAGAGCTTGCCTTCAATTATCTGTTGTATCTATTTTAATAAATTGGAAAAATAAACGTAAAAGATAGATTCACTTAATTTTTAAAAGCACAATATGCAATTTAGAAAGCAAAATATTAAAAAACTCTACATGTGTATATACTTATCAGCATATATATATATATATATATATATATATATATCTGTTCAAAAGCATATAAATGCATTGATTGCTATCTGAGGAAAATACACTTTACTATATTTAAAATTTCTTATTAAATGTATATACCAATATCAGAACCTGGAATGACTCATAGGTCTGAGTCAGACCTTGGTTGGATCCTTGCCCTGCTATTTACTAGCTGTGTGGCCTTGAGTAAATGAGCTAATTTTAGTAAAAGGTTACTGAGCTTATGAGATAATGGCACTTAACACGGAGAAGCACTCAATAAATAGTTCTGTTACTTTTTCCTTATACTTTCTTTGAATATTTAAAAATTTAAATTATTCTATTAAATTAAAAAATGGGACTTGTATGTGTGGGCACGCATATAAATATAGGTCAGAAGACGATTTGTAGGAGTCAGCTCTCCCGACTCTGTGGGTTTCAGACATCAAACTCAGATTTGGCCACACCTTTACCTGCTGATACATCATGTGGGCCCTGATTATCTTGATTCTCACCAAGCTAGATTATCTTTTACTAATTTCTCTTCTTATCCCTACTTGAAACAATATATTTTAGATTGGCTTTCAACTCTTTTAAGGATAAAAATCCTTTTTCTGTGTGTGATAAAAACTATGGAGTCTGGGTACAGGAAATGCATATCTACATACACCTATCATTCACACACGATGGAGGATTTCTGCTTTCAGAGGCCTATTCAGATGAACACTGTGCCGAGACAAGTTCAAGTTAGACTACAGCTGAGTCTTTGCCATAAGAAGGCCTGAAATAAGCTTCAACTGGCTCCCCAGGGAAATCCAATGTGACTTCCCCAGAGAAGAAAGGAATGTGAGCATTAGGGGAGAAATGGAGGCTATGGACATTGTTCCCACCTTGCTTCTTCTTCTCCATATGAGCCCCAAGGGTGTCACAACAACACTACCTTGCTCTTAAAAACAAGCCAGAGAGGGCTGGAGAGACGGCTTGCTGCTAAAGGCTGGCTCACAACCAAAATAAATACGGCAGAGGCACAGAGGCTCAAGGACACGTCGCCACAGCAGGCCCAACAGGACCCTACAAAAGCTCTGCTTGCCTCTGTCTGGCATTCCCAGGCAGTAATGAGGTATGTGCTGACAGTTTCCTTCTGAGATTTGGAATTTTGGTACGGCCTCTCTGAGCAGCCTCCAAGGGAAGATCTCTGGAAACATGAGCAGAATGCCTCTGACTGCATCCCATACATCTTCTCCTTCACGGCTCTGTAATGTGTCTTTGAGGGCAACTATGACTATGTGGTGACCTTGTGGGTCTTTTGAAAGAATCACTACACCTGAGGCTGGTATGTCTGGGGACTCTAACACAGAGGCAAAGTCCCACAGGTTTAAGGTGAGAAAGAGAGACAGTCTATGCAGTAGCAGTGGAGATGAGGACTTAATACCATTGTTCTACAGGAGACTACAGAATAGGAATTTATCATTCGTAAACAAGTCAGTCACCAGTTATATAACACCTGGTACCCGACAGCCATTCTAACCACTGTGAATTATTTGACTAGTAATTCATAAAAACCTATGCAATCATATCATAAATGTCTTCATTGCCACTAAATGAGAAGCCTAAAGCACTGAAACACACACACACAGCCCTCACCCTGCTTGGACTGGCTACATTTTTTTCTGCCAGGTCTACTTTGGTCAAAACAAATATGGTTCTTCTTCCATGAGGATCCATTTGACTGACCAAGTCTGTAACAATGCTGCGCTCAGCATCTACAGATCCATCTGCAAAAAGAAGAAATAACAATGTAATAATTACAAAGTTGATTGTGAAAATTTAGTCCTAATACATTTACTTTAGGGATGTGGTCAATAAAAATTCCAATGATGTCGAAAATGAAAACTATCAAAACCTTCCCAGCTTAAACTCTATTTATTACTAAAATGACAAGGACAGTGGAGACACATTTGCATGTGTGCTTCCATGGCAGACATTGTATTAATGCCTCGAATTCTAGAGGAGAGGATGGCGTGTAGGAGCACCTGTGGGACTCACCTTGAATGCACAGGATGATGGCGTTGGGATTCTGCATGTAAGCTTTGCTGATACTGAAAATCGTCTCCTTTGTGTCAGGAGCCATGCCTGATGTCACGGTCTGGAAGAGAAAGGATTAAGTGTCATTACAGATGGCTTCCCCAGGAGGAATAAAATGAACACATATTCTGCAGGCACTTACATTGATCACACCGGGTAAGTCCACAAGCACCATCCTCTGGAGTCCAGGGCCTTTGACATTTAAAGATATGGTCTATTGGGGGAGCGGGGGAAATCAATATTTGTGGTGATAAATATCCTGAAAATTCTTGTTCATTCAGATATTTACTTCAAAAAAGTTATTTCTTTTGACACCCAAGTAATTATTCTAGAAAACTCCCCCTATAATGATACATTGATACATTTATTTAGAACATTAAAAAATATGTTGAGTATGATGCCAGAAGAATTTTATTCTAGCATTTGTGAGGCAGGTGGATCTCTGTGAGTTCAAGGCTAGCTTGGTCTACAGAGTGAGTACCAGGCCAGCCAGGCATGCATAGTGAGACCCTGTCTCATAAAGAGAAAAACAAACAAAAAAAATTAAAATCTATCTATCTATCTATCTATCTATCTATCTATCTATCTATCTATCTATCTATCCATCCATCCATCCATCCATCCATCCATCCATCCATCCATCCATCCATCCACCCACCCACCCACCCACCCACCCACCCACCCACCCACCCACCCACCTATCTTGGAACAGCTATAAACTAAACACTACATCCATATTAATCATCACTATCCATAAACTTTCCTGTCTCCACATCATGGCTCAAATGACTGCTTCTCTTACCTCAGGGCTAACAGTACAACCTTCTTTCACATTTTTCCGCATTCGGAGTTCGATTTCATGTCTTAATGCCGCAAGCTATTAATGGAGAAGAACAAAGTCCTAAGACCATCTTAATGTCAAATATTTCATTTCTTTGTCTAAGACCACACAGGGGTCATAAAGTCACAGAGATGAACCTGATTTGAATTCTACTTACGTCTTCCTCTTTGGTAAGATCAAACTCCCGAGAGCTATCTTTAAACAAGGCCACATGGTGAGGACCTTCACTGAGAGTCACCTGAAAGGACAGAAACATAAGATGCATTCACAGCTAACATTAATTCACGGCACCCGCACAGTCCAGACAGGGTCAATCACGGAGCCTTTATGCTATACTCAGGTGCTGTTAACACGGCTGCTCTGTGCTGTGTGTGATGCCATACTGACACCGGGCAGTGAGACTGGTGGTTCTCTGTCTTTTATGACCTAGGGTGCTGCTGGCCTCCCCAGCCAGGCAATGCTCTGCAGACACCAAGCAGAGAAACTGCCCCTCTACAACTTGAAGAATTCAAAGAGAAGCCAAGGCTTGACTTGAGATGAATTCAGGGAGAGGATAGTTCATTTGGTTACCACTCCTCAATACATGAGCTATATAGCATTATTAGAGATGGAGACACACAGGCCTGACATTCTCTGCTTCAGGGCTCACTCCACACAGAAAGGAAGAGTGTGGTGGAAGGTCCGGAACCACAGACTGACCCTGGTTGGCAGGATTCACTGCAGGCTTCTTAGGGGAGTATCAGGATAGATTATTTAACAATATGCAGTGACAGTGAGTCATTTTACAAGTGTCTAAACTCAATATTCCTTAATCTTAGGTTTACACATTTCAGGGTATCCTAATTATACTGCTTTACTTTGAAAATGTATTTGTTAAGCCGGGTGGTGGTGGCGCACTCCTTTAATCCCAGCACTTGGGAGGCAGAGGCAGGTGGATCTCTGTGAGTTCGAGACCAGCCTGGTCTACAAGAGCTAGTTCCAGGACAGGCTCCAAAACCACAGAGAAACCCTGTCTGGAAAAACCAAAAAAAAAAAAAAAAAGAAAAAAAAGAAAATGTATTTGTTTCCCTGAAATAAATCAAGCTTTACACAAGAAAACAAAGACCAATGCTGAAAGTGACTATGGCGGCTTGGTCTAAGCATCCCATCCCAGAGGCCTTAGGTGGATTGTGCGCAGGCCACTTTTCCTTGAGTACTTGCCTATTTGTGGTGCAGACAAAGGGCTAAGCGAGAAGCTTAAACTCTATAGCAACTGCACTGTCAAACAAACAAACAAATAAACAAATGGAATTCAGGCTTTTAAGCACAACTATTATCTCAGGTGCCAAGATCTTAGCAAATGAGCTACAGAAATGAATCACCTAAAATGAATTCTTTATCTTATGTGCAATGTCCCTTCAAGACAGGGATATTTAGAAACCAAGCAGGAAGCTGGGGTAAAGAAGCTGAAATGCTAAGTCCAGATTTGCCAATTTCACTGCTCTGAGGAGACATAAATAGGACTCCTACATCAAGAAGTAAGTAAGAGTCCTGGTGAACAGAAGGCTAACGGCCTTGTCTATTTGAAGGCAATCTCCTTCCAGAACCATTACTTTTCTGAAGCTCTCCTATTGGAGAAGAATATTTGATCACATTGTCAACCCTGAGATTGCCTTATTTACTGAAAAATCCCGTTTCTAGTTGCGGTATGGCTCAGGCCTCGCACACACCTTTAATACAAGAGCTTTCTGCTTATTTATTGTAAACAGGATTAAATAAAATTAACCATAGGTCAAGAGGTGGAAAAAGCAACCAGATGACAGGAAGTAAACATAAAAAAAACATAGAGGGTAAGAGGAAGTCAGGAGGATGGAGAGAGAGAGAGACACAAACAGGAAGCAGAAGAGAGGGACACTGAGTCGGAGGAGTCTTGCTTGAGATGGTGTAGGAGGAAGGTCTTTTTTCTGGAATATCAGCAGAGAAGGAAGGTCAGCTGGGTGCTTTCTCTGTCTCTCTGAGCCAGCAGGTTTTCACCCCAGCATCTGGCTTCTGAATCTTTATTGTTAAAACGGAATGACTGAGATTTTGTTAAAAATGACACTCTAGAATTACGATACTTGTATCAGAGTGAAAGATGAACTCCCAATGTCTTTATAATGATTACTGAGCATGATATAAGCACAAGTCCACCCTGGGCTTCCCCTACATTAAGTACAGTAGACTCCCATCGGTGTATAATAAATGCTCACCAAATACGGCCAGTTGATGAAGGAGGAACCACTAAGACAAAATATGGTCCAACTCACAGTCAAACTCCAAGGAATACTGTGAATCACACCTGCTGCCCAACACTCCACCTGGTTGCAGTTCCGCTCAGACATCACTTGGAGACTTTAATACCAGTCTCACTGTCTCACTTTCTATCACAATTCTGAGCATACTTCTTGGTGATTTCAATTTTCTATTCTGAATTACTTTATCTTGACCTCTATCAGAGGAATGTGAAAGAAAAACAATAACCAATCTCCCAACCACAGATTCACTTTAAATTTATGCCCATAGCCTTACTGGTGACTTCAGTCTGACTAATCCATCTTCATTTTACTCAACTTTATCAGTAGAGTTAACACAATCTCTTAGAAAGATTTTGTTTTTGTTCTCCTGCCTCAATCTCCTCCTTTTTCACTCTCTTTTTAACATTGATTTTATTGAGCTACACATTTTTCTCTGCTCCCCTCTCTACTCTCTGCCTCTCCTCTCCCCTTCTACCCTCTCCCATGGTCCCCATGCTCCCAATTTACTCAGGAGATCTTGTCTTTTTCTACTTCCCATATAGATTAGATCCATATATGTCTCTCTTAGGGTCCTCATTGTTGTCTAGGTTCTCTGGGATTGTGATTTGTAGGCTGAATTTCTTTGCTTTATGTTTAAAAACACTTATGAGTGAGTACATATGATAACTGTCTTTCTGGGTCTGGGTTACCTCACTCAATATCATGTTTTCTAGCTCTAGCTCCATACATCAACTTGCCTGCAAATTTCAAGATTTCATTATTTTTATCTTCTGTGTAGTCCTCCATTGTGTAAATGTACCACATTTTCCTTATCCATTCTTCGGTCGAGGGGCATTTAGGTTGTTTCCAGGTCCTGGTTATGACAAACAATGCTGCTGTGAACATAGTTGAGCACATATCCTTGTGGTACGATTGAGCATCCTTTGGATATATACCCAAAAGTGGTATTGTTGGGTCTTGAGGAAGGTTATTTCCTAATTTTCTGAGAAATCGCCATACTGAAATCCAAAGGGGCAGTAACAGCTTGCACTCCCACCAGCAGTGCAGAAGTGTTCCCTTTCCCCACAACCTCTCCAGCATAAGTTGTCAACAGTGTTTTTGATCTTGGCCATTCTTATGGGTGTCAAATAGAATCTCAGAGTTGTTTTGATTTGCATTTCTCTGATGGCTAAGGATGTTGAGCATTTCCTTAAGAGTTTTTCAGCCATTTTAGATTCCTCTGTTGAGAGTTCTCTGTTTAGGTCTGTACCCCATTTTTAAATTAGATTATTTGTTCTTTCAATGACCAATTTCTTGAATTCTTTGTATATTTTGGAGATCAGTCTACTGTCCAATGTGGGGTTGGTAAAGATCTTTTTCCCATTCTGTAGGCTGCCGTTTTGTCTTGTTGACCAGGTCCTTTGCTTTATAGAAGCTTTTCAGTTTCAGGAGGTCCCATTTATTGTTTTTCTCAGTGTCTGTGCTACTGGGGTTATATTTAGAAAGTGGTCTCCTATGCAAATGTGTTCTTACAGGTGACCCCAAAAATTCTACCAAGGAACTTCTACAACTCATAAACACTTTCAGTAATGTAGCAGGATAAAAGATTAACTCAAAATAATCAGTAGCCCTCCTGTACACAGATGATAAATGGGCTGAGAAAGAAATCAGAGAAACATCACCCTTTACAATTGCCATAAATAGCATAAAATATCTCAGAGTAACTCTAACCAACAAGTGGAAGACTTGTATGACAAGAACTTTAAATCTTTGAAGAAAGAAATTGAAGAAGACACCAGAAAGTGGAAAGATCCCCCATGCTCTTTGGTAGGTAGAATTAACATAGTAAAAATGGCAATATTACCAAAATCTACAGATTCAATGCAATGTCCATCAAAATCCCAGCAAAATTTGTCACAGACCTCGAAAGAACGGTACTCAACTTCATATGGAAAAGGAAAAAACTCAGGATAGCCAAAACAATCTTGTGCAATAAAAGAACTTCTGGAGGCATCACAATCCCTGACTTCAAACTCTACTACAGAGCTATAGTACTGAAAACAGCCTGGTATTGGCATAAAAACAGACAGGAGGACCAATGGAATCAAATCGAAGACACGGATATTAATTCACACACCTACAAACACCTGATTTTTCACAAAGAAGCTAAAAATATAAAATGGAAAAAAGAAAGCATATTTAACAAATGATGCTGGCGTAACTGGATATCAACATGCAGAAGTATGAAAATAGATCAATATCTATCACCATGCACAAAACTCAAGTCCATATGGATCAAAGACCTCAACATAAAGTCAACCATACTGAACCTCACAGAAGAGAAAGTAGGAAGTTCATTTGAACGCATTGGCACAGGAGACCACTTCTTAAATATAACCCCAGCACCACAGACACTGAGAGAAACAATTAATAAATGGGACCTTTTGAAACTGAAAAGCTTCTGTAAAGCAAAGGACACGGTCAATAAGATAAAACAGCAGCCTACAGAATGGGAAAAGATCTTCACCCCTTCTCTTAACAGTTGATAACCTGGTGATTTATTTCACCACAAGGTAGCAGCAAGCAAAAGGCCTTCATAGCACCCAGCACTTGAGTTGGCCCCATGGTAAACTGAGCGACTGGTGCTCAGTCTTCCCTTGCTCCTCAGGTCCCTTCCTCTTTGATACTTCTTTCCTGCTATGGTTCTGGTTCTACTTCCACGGCACTGGCTGACCCTCTCATGTTCCTGTGTCTTTATGCCCACTCACTCCTTTGAGATCTTATCCAGTAGATATTTCATTTTAGTTCTGAAATTTATGTCTCCAGTCCAGACCATTTCCCAAATGTGTACATCCCGATACCTATTTATTATCTCCCTTTAGCAAAAATATCAAACCCTGGAACATCTTTCCCAAACTGGACCTATCTACATGTTTCTATGCAAACTCTAACATCCTCTAATCTGTTCAGGTTGAAACCCAAGTCCTTGATGATTGGTCTCTTATCAATCTGTCAAGAAGTATTGTTGGTTCTACTCTAAAACTGTTTCATGAGCCCATCAATTCTTTTCACCCTCATTAATACTTCCTGTATCCAAGTATCATCTAATCCAACTGCCCTTCATCTGCCCTCTGTGGTGTGACCCACTTACTAACATCTCTTTCCAACACAGCAGCAGAGCCTTTGAAAAGGTAATAGAACTCTACTCAGGACTTCATTGGCTTCTCAGTTTATTTTAGATAAAAACCACACTCTCTAAACTGGCCTGGCAGGTCCTAATGATCTGCTTCTCCCTGCCATCCATCATCTCTCCGACTGTACTGAGGATTCTTCACTATGACCCATCACACTGGTCTCCTTCCTTTCCTCAAACAGGATCATCCCCCAACCACAGCAGGAGCTGTGCACAGCTAGTCTCTGCTCGGAACTTAATTGTACCAGACTGCAACATGACTACTTCCCTAACTTTCTGTAAATCTTGGTCCAAATGCCACCTTAGCTATACCACCTACAGGCATCCTGTCACCCCCACTGGCTCCATTTCTAATGTTCTAAACAGTGTAATATTTAGATATTTATTATGCCTATGGCAAGAATCTTCTTTAATTTACTGTACACCTGTCTAAAGCCAGGTCTATCCGAACTGTGGCCTGTGGGCTACATGTACCCTAGAATAACTATGAATGTGGCCCAACGTCAAACCATAAACTTAACTAAACACTGAGATACTTATTTATTTACTAATTTGGTAACACGGGTCTCAAGTGTTTTGTATCTAATACAAATACCACAATGTCAAAAGGTTGCACATGCCTGGTACATCAATGCTGGCATATATTAAGAGCTGAATAAATATTTATAGTGGTATAGTATCTGTGTTTTAATAAATAAAGCTTGATTGAAGATCATTGCAAAGCATCCAGACTAGTCAGCCATACATGCCAGGCAGTGGTGGCATACACGTTTAAGCCAGCAGCCACACTAGTTAGCCATAGAGGCCAGCAGTGGTGGTGCACGCCTTTAATCCCAGCACTAGAGAGGAATATAAGATGGGAGGAGACAGGTTTCATGCTCAGTCTCATTCTGAGGATTCCTGGAGGCAGGATCGCCCATTTTCAGTCTGAGGTAGAGGTAAGGGCCAGTGCCTGGCTGCTTTGTTTTTCTCATCTTTAGATCGAGACAATATCTGTCTCTGGGTTTTTATTATTCATGTACAAATATTTGCTTAATAAAACAGTCTATAGTATTTATATTCTTCCTGTCTCCACTGGGGAGTTGCTAGTAGTTTGGTATATGGGCAATAAGCACACACACACACACACACACACACACTGATACAAGTCTCCTTTACTTCACTGACTATGTTCTCGCAATGTTTCCTGTTATCATTTTTTCTAGCTTAACAGATCATGATAATCAGCATATAAATACTATAGGAAATTATCTACATTCGTTGATTCCTCTTCCAATACTCACATTCTCTTTCTCGCCTCTGTGACCTACTCCAAACACCTTCAAGAGGACTCACAGCATCACCTAGACAGCCACTGCGCCTCAGATGTCCTTTTCCACCACTCTCCCTTCATTACTCTCGCAGCTCTGCACACGTGTGCCCCTGGCTGTGCCTGCACTAATTCCTACAGTGGGAATGATTCCAGATGCTAAGAAGCCTCTTCCGTAAGTGAAGTGAGGAAGCTACGTCTTCACTTTAACACCGAGTGGCACCTTCCCTAAGGTCTCCTCTCCTACCTTCACGGGAGACCGTGTCATCATCTCCCCGGACCCTCGTGGGAATATCCGTGCTTGAGCAATCATTTCCAGCACACTTGTTTTTCCAGCACTCTGGTCTCCAACCACAACAACCTAATCACAAGACAAACGACAGTTCTTAGTATTTTTCTGATACCATCACCTAAAACAATCTCTTAGATATTTATAGCCAAAAGAAGTGATTTTTTTTTCTAAAAAGAATGAGGGTTGACACATGTAGGCACTCTGAAGACACACACAGCAGAAGCATTGATTGGATCCATTAATTATAGTCAAATTTTTATTTTTGAAAACTATGCTAATAAAGAGTTATTTCTAAAATAGATCATTAACTTTCCACAAATACTTTTCATAGCCAGTTTACATTTTACCAACACACTTTGGATCCTATCCAACTAAATTTCATCCACATGTTTAATTTTTTGCCTAGGTATTTTAACATGATAAAGAATGTATAAGGGTAAATATCTGACAGCCTTCTTTCAAAACACATATTTGCTTTTATAGTCCCTCAAATAAGGAGCCAAGCCATGCTTAGTGTTTAAGACATCTCGGGAACGCGGGAGTTAGTAAGACATGGGGAGAACACTTTCCTGGTGACAGTGTTTACTTTCCCCTTACCCGTGGCAGATGATCTTGTGTATTATAACTGGCATCATAATCGGAGAGAACATCAAGAACTTCAGAATACATGTCAATCAAAGATTTCTGCAAAAAAATTAAAATTAATAAAACCCAGTGAAAAAAATCAAACAATAAATACACTGCATATATATCAAGAGGATAAACTCAAATTTGCACTGCTTTTTCTAATTACATAAATATATTTTCATAGTAAAACCAGTATAAGAATAAAAATTCCACTTCTTCATTTTATTTAGAAATATATTGACTTAACAAAAAGTTCATTAATTTAGGATTTCATAATCTAATTAGATAGTAAAAGGGAAAGTTCATTAACATTAACAAGCTAACTACTAATATCATAAATGTCAAATAAGGGGTCAGGTGACCAACTGACAGAGAAACTACCCTCTGTCAGTCTAGGGTGTATGAGAATGACAGGAGAGGGGGAAAGCACATGACAGAGTGGAGAGAGAAGCTGGGCGGTGGTGAAGCACGCCTTTAATCCCAGCACTCTGGAGGCAGAGGCAAAAAGATTTTTGTGAGTTCAAGGCCAGTTTGATCTACAAGGGGTAGTTTCCAGGACAGGTTCCAAAGCTACAGAGAAACCCTATCTTGAAAAAACAAAACAACAACAGAGTGGAGAGAGAGGGCAGGAAACAAGGACACGTGAGAGCCAGAGGACAAAGCAGAGGCGGGGCTGAGGGTCAGGAAAGCCAGTAAAGTAGCAGAGGATCTAGGTACCCTGAGAATGGCAAGGGCTGCAATGCGAGTAAAGGACAAAGGTCCTGGATTGCTTTTCTCTGGAGACCAGGATGGAGCACGGCATTCTGGATGCCACAGTGTCGAGTAAAATATCTTAGGGAGAAAAAGGGTAACCACTAAGCATTTACTAAGGTCGGAGCATTATGATAGTTTTGACTCTTAATATACAGAAACACCTAAATGTAGACAGCTGCTCTCACATCTGCCTAAAAATGCACACTTTTCATTACCATTGTATCTTATGAGGAAAAACGCCATTTGTAAGGGAGCTCTCTGTTTTTCCTAACACTTGAGCAGGACTTTCCAGTGATCAAGCAGCACTTGTAAAGACAGTCAGGCTTGCTGAGCGGTGGCGCACGCCTTTAAACCCAGACTTGGGAGGCAGAGGTAGGCGGATCTCTGTGAGTTCAAGGCCAGCCTGGTCTATAAGACTGGCTCCAAAGCTACACAGAGGAACACTATCTTTATATTCGAAACATCCAAAAAAAAAAAAAAAAAAAAAAAAAAGACAGTCAGGCTTTCGTGCACTGGGTGGTGATGATTTAGAGCCAAAGCTACTAAATCATTTTATTAAACTAGAATGACATCTTTGGATCTTGGTTCTAGAACATTCGCCATGATCCTCTATGCTGCAGCAACTCATGTTCACTTTTTCTCAGACACTGATTATAGCACTAAACCTTCAAGTTAAAAGAACCATGTCAACTTAATACATCTGGCTGAGTCTGTGGTGATAGTAGACTTTGTTCATTGATAGTGGTAATTAACAATATGCTGGTGACAATAATACCAAAATACACTTATTTTTAAAAATTTATTCTAGTTTCTGTAGTAGAAAATTACCTTGGAAAATAAATGTTAAATTTCCAAAATGAAGACAAACTGAAGTGGAAATACCAGTGAGGCAACAGTGGCGAGTACTACTTAAGAATAATCCTAATTTGGGGCAGCCAAGATGCTCATCAAGTAAAGGCAAATACCATGCAAACCTGGTGACCTGAACTCAGTTCCTGGAGTCCAGGGAAGGGGAAAGAGCCACCTCACAGATTTGCTCCCTGCCCTGCACTCACCATCTCTCTCTGGTACTGGCACAGATGTGTATTTGTAAACACGCACAATAATTTTTAAAAAGCCTTTAAAAGAATCCCAATTTTATAGATATGGAAAATTAAGCCTGAAGATAAACTAGGTATTTTATAAAAATAGATTGATTCATAAGAAAGTCTTCTTAAAATATGAAAATTTTATGGGTATGCTATATGATGAATTTAGAAACTATAATTTATGAAATATTTACACTGGCTAGGATGAAAAGGCAATAAAACACTTCATTATTTAAAAGTTTTATCACTTAGAAGATAGAGAGATGTCCCATTCGTTAAGAACACTGGTTGCTCTTCCAGAGAACTCAGGTTCAATTTCCAGCAGCCACCCATCAGCTTATACAACCACCTGTACTTGCAGTTTTAAGGAATCTACCCTCTTCTGGCTGCCATAGGCACCGGGCAAGCGGTACATAGGCATACAGGCAAATCACCCAAACAATATTTTTAAAAGAAGATAAACTAAAAATTTATTATTTAATACATGATGTCAAATGCCAAAGTTCTGACAACTACCAAATTAAGATAAAGTACCTTAAGTTTCCTATGATGGATGCCTTTGTCATCCTTCTGCAGTACCAATTTTCTCAGCTCCTTGTTCTCCTTTTCTAGACGCTCCAAGATCCTCTGATACTTTAACTGCAACAAGACAATACACATGACTGTGTTAGAAAAAGATGGGCTAACAAAAAAATATTAAGTCTAATTAAAATCTTCCAAAATTCTGAAGTTATATGACTTAACTGGTTACACTTAAATTATTACACTTAAAAATGTTCCATGACAATGTGAAGAAAATAAAATTATGATTATTTAAAGCAAGCAGTGAAATCCATAATTTTCCATTATAACTTAGCATTTAACTTAAAAATTTACTTACTTATGTTAAAGAAAGAATTTAAAAATACTAAAATTTAAAAACTTAATGAAGTCTGAACTATACCCCAAGAAACAATTATTTCCTAAAATCCCAAAATAAAGTCTCCAATATAAGGCTATCTGGCCGAAATTCAAATCTGGACATTTCTTTAAGAAAGATTACAGTATGACATACAACATGAGTGTGTAACACCTATGCATGTACTATGTGATGATCCTCTCAGAAAGCCCACTGGAGTAGAGGTTTTACAGACATGCTAACTTGTCCTAACTAAGGTCCTGGAGGAAAGAGCATTTAAACAGGTCTGTCTGAGGGAGATGCTTAAACATCAGGTTCGGTCAAATGTTCATGTCTGGAGAAGTTTGTATTTAAAATACCGATATAAAAACAAATACTTAAGAAAATCAACTTACTTAGGGTTATTATTTCAAAGCAGCTAACTGGCAATGCACTTTGCTTTTCAAGGTGAGCTGTTCAAATTGGTCATCTTAGTTTGCACAGAAAATTCAGACTAACACTTCCCCATAATCAGCAGAATGCTTAGATACACAACTTTTATCACATTATGGAAAACATTTCTTAGACTTTTTTAGGTTTTAAACTCCAAAGAAAATGGCCAATAACAAGAAATCAAGGTCCTATCCTTACAGAATGTATAAGTTAGGCTTAATTTTAAAAAAAAAGCCATCTGTAGTTAAACTATATAAGATTACACAAGTAGAACTAATTGGTTATATGATAAACATTTAATAAAGCATCCATTTATAGCCTATAAGGATATAGTAAAATTTTACTATTTCTTTGCTGTTTAAAGTCACTAGCCACCCATAGTTATCAAGCACATGTTGAAATGATACTAATTTAGGGCACAGTGCATTAAGTAACATATATTATTAAAACTAATTCCCGTCTGCTATCCCTTTAAAATGAAAATTGGAACATGCAGCCAGTGTATCTCTTTTACCTGAGAACCGCTGTTGGGATAACTGCACAGCCCAGTATATTCCATGCTCCTCACACACCGCATCAACACTGCCTCAGAGCTGGAACTGCCCCACTGCAGGGTACAGTGCCGGCACATTTCTTTGTAACTAAGAAATCAATTGGGGAATCTATGTTTCCTTTCTTAGATACAAGTGTCAACCTACAGGTATCCTCTGGAAGCATAAATGGGCCGACAAGTGTGTCTAACCTGTGGACAGCAGCGAATAGAGATGCAAACAAAACTGTAAATCTACTTCAAACATTATAAATTCTTTGGAGTGTGATTTCGTTTTCTAACTTGTTTGTGCGGTTCTTTAGTGTGAACCTTGTAGACAACATGTTTGTTACAAAGTCAGAAGGTTGGGCATGCTTACGAAGAACAAAGAATTCTCAAATTTAGGACGTATCATAATAATTACCTTAAGCACATTAAAAACAAAGACTGTAGCTGGGTTTAATAGGAACAGGCATTTAGGAGTCTAAGGTGGGAGGACTTATGTTCCAGGTCAGCTACCAAACGAAAACCATATAAATTAAAAAGAACTACAAAATACCCCAAGGATTACTGAGTTCCACTGCCAGAGATTCTAACTCAGTGGGTTTAGGATGAACTAAGAATCTGTATTTCTAAAACATTCCCAGGGAATATTAATGTTATGGCTCTATTATGTTATCCCTCTCAGAGAACACTGATGATTTTTTTTTTAAATTAAGGATAGCATATTGAGTATACGACAAGGGAGCAGTGGAGACACAAATGGTAACTCATGGCAGAGAAGTCTGGAGAAAGACAGGTGCCAGCCAAAGCACAGGTGCTCTTAGTGAAAAATCACACATGAGACTCCAGGAACAGGTCTAGGAAAACCATGTATCAGAAATATAATAGCTGCTTGATTTCATTTAGACTGCCCCTTCTTTTATGTTTTCCCTAAAAAGACCTCAGATGGTAATTATGTCTTCTGGCTTACAGAATAAGTCTTAATTATTAGATGTTATGAATATAGAGTAACTGCTGCTGACAAATCTTATATGGGAAGGTAGTTGGGTACTCACTACATCGTACAGAACTGATTTTTTAACAACCATTTCTACTGTTAACTCTAAGAGATAGGCTTATACCATCAGAGTTATCTCTAGTAAAAAAAAATCACATTTTTTTTCAGGTTTCAAGGAAACAAAGAAAAGTAGAGATACATGAAACTCAACTCAAATTTCTTTATATTTTGCTTAGCAAAGTGAAAATATAAGCATTAGGTTATATAAGGACAAATACTTTTACCCATTCTCCTCTTACAATAATTTATCTTTAAAATCAGGACAAGAATCACTCAAAATAGGAATCTCTACATAATGAATTAACCTGGTATTCATTTGGTTTCTTCTTACCCTGTTTCTCAATCAGCCTTCGTAGATACAAAAATTACTTTTAGTGGAAAGGTCTGTCATTGAGTATTCCAGCTTTTGCTTTGCTGGAAAGAGAACCCACTGTCCATATCCCAAAGCAGTCCCTGGGGCTGAGGATGCTGCTCAGTGTCTGAGTGCTCGCCCCCCAGCAGCTCACACGCAGGGGAGCACTGGGTACCCTTACGACTACAGTTACCTGAGTATGCAGAAGTTCCTCTTGAAGTTGGTCAATCTTTTCTTTGTCTGACACCTAAATATTTAAAATAGATTAATTTTAGTTGACTAGGGTTAGGGTTACATAGACTACACAATAAGCTAAAGTTTAAAAGCAGCACTGACTATATGCATATTTTAAATAAAATTTAAATCAAGTGAATATTTAAGATAATAAAGTTATACTCATCAATAATAACAGTTCTTCAAAATCTTATGAAATAGAAACATCAAAGAATCATTGTCTTGTCACAGTCCAGCAGAGGTGGATCTGGGTTTGCTCTATCAGAGTTGTTTTGTATGAAGGCACAGGAACCTAACATCTAAAGCACTGTCTTGTCACCAAAAACAAGCACGGGCATTCCAGATATAAGTCACGGTTCACAGCCACTGCAAAAGCTCACTGGTCACAGTGGATCTTCTAAAGCACAGCTTTCAACTTCCTCATTATCTGTGGAGATGTGCACAAGCACCGGACACAGAGACTAACCGGCCTCTTCAGAGAGTGGAGCCAGAGGCTCGTTCTTAAGTTTGATTTCAATGTAACATGAGCTAACTCTCAACAGAACAAATGTATCTGTAAAACCAAGTAAGGCAACTAGAACTGATTTGAACATAAAAAAAAAAATTTACAGTATTGTGTAAACTACTTCAAATTGTTATCAATAGTTCTAAAACAAACTGTTTAAAGTCTCCAAATTTGATTGTATAATATAATTTAAAGTAGTCACAATACAATTATAAACAGAAAACACAATGAAAACAATGTCACATATGACAAATTCATGTAAGTGTGTGCTGACTTCTTGACAAGGCAGAGTTATCTTCATCAGATTTTAAATGAGTCTTTTTTTTAATTGAGGTAGACATTAATAAATCTTGTCCATGCTACAAAATGTTTTTAGATTTTCAACTCCTAATTCCAAATAACTTTTCAGAATTTCCCCATTTTCATAGATAATAATACTTGCTAGAAATGATAGGTACATTTATTTTCCTTCTTAAATGTCTGTATTTGAAACCTCCTTAAGTTATTTTGTATGAGATTTTGTGACACAAATTTTGTTTCTAGCCTTAAGTGGCAACTAAGAGGAGACTTGTTGGTGTAATGTATTTTTCCATTTTGATTATGTGTGCTGAGGTAGACTGGACAAGAATTATTAAAGAATTAAAGCATGAGGAGGCAGGCAAGTCAAAGAGCCCATGACCCAAAGAACAAAGCCTAAATGACCAATGAAGAAGCAGACCACTCCCTATTACAATCACAGGGCATGCCGTCATTCTGTAATGTCTGAGCATAGAGATCTGTGATGCAGATTAAATTCCCCACTCATTTCAAAGGTCCTTGGACTGACTTTCTTCCACTAAACAGCCATCCAATTGTAGCGAATTTACAATACAATACACAAAAACTAATACTTCCAACTGTTTCGCTTTACTTTTTTCATCTAGACGTGGTCTCACTATGTAGACCAGGCTGGCCTTAAACTCACTGATTGGACTGCTTCTGCCTTCCAAGCACTGGGATTAAAGTTTTTCTTTGCCACCATGATGTGTTTTGTTTGGTTTTAGTTTTAAATGTAAACTGAGTGACTTCTTACAATACATCCTGAATTACTATAAAAAAGTCAATGTTGCTCAGAATGTGGAATAATAATTAAGAGACTAATATAACTAAATTAAAAGGCTAAAATGTTAATATAAGCCAAGGGCTACAAAAGGTTAACTTAGTAGTTGGGTTAAAAAGACTACATAAGAAATCAAAACAAGTAGAATATTACAAAATGGCATACTTCCTAGCTGCTTCATTTAATAAGAATCAAAATTAATGTTTTAAGATAAGCAGTTGAGTAAAAACTAAGTTCTCACTTGTTTTCTAAGATTTAGGATAAAAAATTTTAGGTTTATAAAACCAAGTATTAAAGATTGGTGAGAAGATAACTTTTACATGTTTCCTTAAGGGACTACTAGCACGGCTATTCCACTCTGTCATTTACTATTAGATGTGCACGTGCATGCATGCACAGGCATGTGGAGACAGAGGACTAGCTTAGTGTCATCCTCCGGGACACTACACACCTCCTTAGAGTCAGTGTCTCTCGCTGTTCTAGAGTTTTCAAATTAGCCCTGGCTGGCTAGCCAGTGAGCCCCAAGGAGCCCATTTCTACCTCCCCAGCACTGGGATTACAAGAGGACGCCACCATATCTGACATGTTTACATGGGTTCTGGGGCTCAAACTCAAGTTCTCTTGCTTGCGAAGCCTATACTTCCCCCTACCTCTTTAGACAATTTAGGTATGCCATCTTCCAATGGTTTTACTGGTAAAGCTCAGCTGCTTACACGAGACTCACATTCTGTTGTGTAATATATTTAGTTTCTATTATGAAATTAATTTTAAAGTCACCCTGACAAGAACAAAACCAATGACCTTGAACCAGAGCTTTTCCACAATCCCAAGGCTGTGAAACTGAGGGAGAACTGAGGGCGGGCTCTTCTGCACAAATGAGCTCAGATGAAAGAGAACCTTAGCTCCTCATGAGAACACTCGCTTTAGAACTTGTTCTAGAAGGTCACCATGGCTGCTCTGAAACAAGTGTGCATGTGAGGATCTCTGGAAAATTTTTGGAAAATTTTATCTGGACATACTCATAGGAGGAAATGACCAATACCTCTGGCCTCAGTTCATCTCTTTTGCTCAGAAAATACAGGCAAAAACTCTATTTCTAACAAAATGCTGAAAAATGAAGACCTAGTTAGACTCTTCAAGAACAGAGAAATAAATATTTAAAGGAATTAAAAGGCCTGTGGCTTACTTTAGGCCTCCTGCAAACCTCAGATGCCTGGAATGCTAATCTTTTGACTATGATGGTGAAGAGCTGATGACATCTCTGTCCTAACTGTAGGGGTGCAGAGGAAGACACAGCATGGAACTGGGCTTTCAGGACAGGAAGAATGTCATCATTATGGGGTAGCATAACTTCTTTTTAATGCCCCATTAACTTTCACACAAGTTCACTATACAGCGGGCAGAGGCAAGCCCTGGCTGGTGTCCCACTAAGTGTTCCTTTATAAACAATGCCCTGGCTGGTGTCCCACTAAGTGTTCCTTTATAAACAATGCCCTGGCTGGTGTCCCACTAAGTGTTCCTTTATAAACAATGCCCTGGCTGGTGTCCCACTAAGTGTTCCTTTATAAATAATGCCCTGGCTGGTGTCCCACTAAGTGTTCCTTTATAAACAATGCCCTGGCTGGTGTCCCACTAAGTGTTCCTTTATAAACAATGCCCTGGCTGGTGTCCCACTAAGTGTTCTTTTATAAATAATGCCCTGGCTGGTGTCCCACTAAGTGTTCCTTTACAAAACAACCCAGACAGAAGCATAGTTCTGTCACTCTATTTCACAAATCCCGAAGAGGGGAACAAAAGGGTTGAGTAAATAACCAGTAAATAGAACAGGAACGGCAGTCAAAAGTCTGAAGACCTGTAAAGCAGGCATGTCTGCTATCACAAAAAATCAGCCAGTACTTACTACTGCAATCCCTGGAAAGGTCAGAATTAGCAGCATGTTGGTATAATCTTAATCTGTATCTTAGAGTTTAGGATGGCAGAAAGATGGGCCTCATTTCCATCTTACCACTATGAAAAAGACCAAAATGCACTTGGCATTATGTTCATATTTCTAACATTCCAGAGCACACATTCCTCCCACTTCTCTCTATAACAAATCTATAATATGGATAGCTCAGTCTTAGAGCATTTAAATGATATAATCACAACATACGGAATGAGAGATGTTTAAAATAAGTCCTTCCTCAAGTCAGGGTATCTACTTTAACCACAAAGATGAAATAACCTGTTTCTTCTACTTATTTTATTCATCCACTGAAAACTGAACAATATACAGTGAGTTGTTGGTTGCATAGCCATGGAATTGGGAAAAGCCAGGAAGTGACAGTGAGTGAACATGGAATTAGGATGAACACTCTCCAGCATAAACCACCACCAAGATTAGCCAGTAGAAGCACTGCATCGAGTCTGTATCTATATATTCCTTGATTTAGATCGAACAGGAAACAAGAAGCTAACTATATACGACTGATTCTTTTTGCCTGGGTAAGATTTGTATATAGCTTTAAAACTTCTCTGATCTAAATGAACTGAGATAATTAGTTTGAGATCTGCAAACAAATGCATAATCATTATACTTGTTTCATTGTGATAAAAGTCTGTACAGAATACAGGGACTGATCCTATGGGGCTTTGATCTAATGGTAAAAGCCCGTTTTTTAAAAACTTCATGAGAGCTTCAATACCCAGGTATCTGAGTGACTCAACTGGATCCCATAAACAACAATTCCCAGTTTCATCCTAAATACAAATCTATGGACGCTCACAGATAACCTAATCTTCCAAACCTTAGTTTCTATACTGGAGTTATATTTTGGGTTTTGTCTACACTATCCACTTTAGGAGGTATGATGTATCTTTTTAATTTAATTTGTTAAAAATAATTGCCCATGACTGGAGCCCATCAACAGATTAAGGCGACACGATCTTGGCAGAATTGACTGATTAGTGAGATGCATCAGTAGCCCCCGTAAACCATCCATCACCTTGCGCTTCTGTTGGGCATAGCTCGTGCTATACTGGCCAGCGGTTCTGCGTGCTTCCTCTTCGTGCTCTTGAATTTGCTGTTGTAAGAGAATGAGCTCACCAAGCAGACCCTGCCATGAGTTTACAATGAGGAGAAGAGGAAAATTGGGGAGGAGAACAATGTTAAACCAAAGGGTACAACAGAAGAACAGATGCAAGACAGGGAGGAATGGATAGCTTAAAACAAAAATGGAAACTCACGCACCCACAGTGCTAGCCCACATATGGGCTCTGCAATGCATTTCCATTTTCCCCTCGGCAAACTGGGCATCTCAGCAAAATAAAGCAGCATGGTTTAAAAAGTGAACGTGAGAGGGCAGTGACCACTGACTCAGTAGCCAGTAAGACAATGTCAACACAGAGGGAAACCAGACTACGGGAGTGTGCAAGGAGGACGGCATGGCAGGTCCCTGGATTTCCTGATAAAACTCTTTATAAAACTGCCAGTGTGTACTACTAATCAATGTATGCTGTTGACTTGAAACATTACATAACCAGCTTGATGGAATTTTCACTTTTTATGAGCTGTTTTGACATAAAATAGAATAGCTTCTGAGAAAGTAACAGCATATATTACTAAAAAAACATAATTAAGATACAGAAACAATAGTTATTATGAAAACTGAAAAAATAAGAACTAGTTGGAGCATATTACTTTTTAAATTTTATTTCTAACATCGATTCTACTCAATCATTAAAGTTGAGCCGGTACACTATCTGTACATTGCGCTCCCCTGTGGTACAATACTAAAACACACAAGGCCTTCTGCCTGCCTACTGAGCTAAGGGCCCTTTGTGTTGTGAACTGTTGGCCTAGGAGAAAGTCAACTTTGAGATAAGTGAAGAAAAATACAATTAAGAACCAACAGTGATACTAGACTGATGTTTTCTCAACTAGAAAAACTAAAATGGTGAAGTTCCAACAATCAATTTGAACAGTGTAACGTGTTAAAAAAAAAAATGGGCTCAGACTTACCAAGTCAAACTAAAGGCAAGAAAGCTAGTAATTACTAAAACAATCTAAATCAGGACTTTACAAAGCTTCAGATTTCAAGAAATAATTGTGGAAAATACTGTTTCGTATTATTAGAAAGTCTCTTAAAATGCACATTCAAATTTTAGTTTGTAGAAGGCTCACTTATTTACCTTACATAACCCAAGAAATTAAGAAACCATAAAAAGAGTTCCTAAAAATAACATGGGGGTTTGAATTATACAGTAAAACAGTCTAAGTTATAGAAAAATTGACAGAAAATTTGGGGATTTTTGTTTCATTCCCACTTTTGATGCTATGATTACTGTCAGTGTTAGACAATGAAGAAAACTGAATGATTTACAGCAAATCAAAGGATGAAAGCAGCTGACAAGCAAAATGTCAACATTTGTTTCCAGATTCAATAGTATAAAAGGGACTCATAAAAATTGGGGCTGTCTTTTAAGATATATATATATATATATATGATCATTGACAAATTTATCAAAGTCACTGCCAATTATCTTCATTATTCCCATAATTTTTGTCACTCCAAACATGAAACAACAGAAAGTAATTTGGCAGTGTTATCCACCAGCACTCTTATCTTGTCATCATGTCTTCTAATCACCCAAGTATTTAGATGACACAGACATCTGCCTTTGAAGAAGGCTTCCTATGTTAGCCTGCAGTGGGTCAACCCCAGGCCCATGGGCCACATGCAGCACAAACTTACTTAGAAGATTATATTTATTTGACTTTTATTTCTTAAGTCAGTTGTGCAGTTTTCCAGTGTGAACTTTGTAAATGACAAGCAGTGTCAGTGTCAAAAGGCTGGACATACCTGGTAGTTTACCTGTTAATATTTATATACCACTACTACTCCAACTTACAAAATGTCAAGTGACTTTGACTTAGCTTAACTGCCCCACCCTGAATTTCCACTTATTTCTAAGCACAGCTGTGTAGTTAACATGATAATATCTATTAGACTACCAGAAAGTACTCTTTCTAGTGACACCTCACTTTCCTTCCAAGTCTGTTACTGAAGCACTGCTATGTGAAGGTAGGTGAAATTAACTGTTACCTCCTAAAAAAAAGTAGGAGAAAACAAGGATTAGAATCATGCAACTTAAGCACCTTCCCCCAAGTTAAGAACCAAATAAGGTGTGCAGCTGCCAGCCTCTGAGCATGGAGAACAGCCAAGAGACAGATGCACAGAACACCTGTGCCAGTAACACTCTCCTGAGCTTCAACTCTTTTCTCTCAAGAAATAATCATTTTAAAGATATTATATAGAAATCACAGTAACTGTAACAAATCACAATGACTATGACTAACAATTAGAGAAGGTAACTTCAATAATTTATCAAAGAGAGAGAGAGAGAGAGAGAGAGAGAGAGAGAGAGAGAGAGAGAGAGAGAGAGAGAGAGAGAGAGAGAGAGAGAAAACCATGTAACTCTGACTGGCTATGTAGACCAGGTGGTCTCAAACTCACAGAGATACACTTGCCTCTACCTCCCAAGTCCTGGGATTAAAGGCGTGTACCACCATGCCTGGTTTAAAAGGTATAATCTTTAACAAACTTTGGTCATTGGTAATTTGACAATCTTGTCTCATGTTTCAGGTATAACATTTATAATTGTAAAAAAAATGACAGCATTACGTCAAAAAATTGGTTCTAATTAGAGCTCTAAAACCAACTGAAAATGCCAGCTTAAAATTTAATGACTTCGGTACAAAAGATTTTAAGAAATTTGAATTATTATGCTATAGTCTAAATATGAGCTCCCCCAAATTCACAGTGAAACCTAACCCTCAGTGTGGTAGGAAGAGAATCAGGGCATCGGCATGGTGATGAAGTCACAAGGCCTCCAGGTTAAGCGCTCTTGTAAAGGAGATGCCAGGAGCTGCCTGCCTAGTCCCTTCTGCCCTGCAGACAGACAGTGTTCACCACACATCACACCTGGCATCTTACTCTCATATCCCAGCTCTAGGACCGTGAGGAATACATGTCTGTTGTTTATAATCCGCCTCGTTAAGGCCCTTCTTTTATAAAGCTTGAACAGGCTAAGATAACTACCTCACTTGCTATGTTAGACAGGTCGAAAGGTCTGACTTCCAGCAAGCCTCCTATCAGCCTCCTGAGTGGCTGGCACCATAGATATGCTCCACTTTGTTTATTTTAATACCTAGCACCTTAAATAAGGCCTGGCATATCTGAGATGTGTTAACAGCCAGGTAGAACAGGGTTTGGCATATGTTGTTGCTTGAGTGAGTCAAAACACAGCTGAACTTTACCTATCCATCGATCACCTGTAGTTTCTGGTTAAAGATAATTTAAAACTCTTTAGAAGCCACAAGGTCAGTTCTACAGATCATTTTTCCATTTTCACAATCTCCAAAAGACTTCATAACAAAGCAAGGAGAAGAAATCAAACAAATGTTAACATCTCATTGAGACAGAACCTCTCACAGCACAGTCACTGCCCCTTACTTCCTAGCAGCTTCACATTTATTGACATTTACTCCTCCTTTTCCAGAGGAAAGGAGAAACTCAGAGAAGCTAAATAATTTGTAGGTTACAGTTTAGAAAACAGGAAAAATGGGACCCATGATTGAAAGTCTGTGTCAGTTCCACCCAGTAATAGTGCACAGCTATTTTCAAAGTGCCTTTGACCCATTAGAATCAACCCGCAGTTCAAAGAGCACAGTGGCAGGAATATCTAGATTACTGCAGAGCGGAGTTGACAGCATACAGTGGGCAGGCTAACAAGCTGATAGAGACATTATGATCTGCAAACCTAAATAAAGTATTTGGCATCGATACTAAAAAGATAACATTTACCAAACTTCATTTTGGTTTAGTAAAAGAACTTTAGGCAATAGTCATAAGCACTATTTTCCAAACTTTGAATAATTCAGCTATATGTTTAGCTAAAAACAACTTTTAAAAAATTTTTTTAAAAATAAAGCTGGATCCTGGAGTTACAGACAGCTGTAAGCTGTCATGGGGGTGCTGGGAATTGAACCCAGGTCTTCTAGAAGAGCAGTCAGTGCTCTTAACCACTGAGCCATTTCTCCAGCCCAACAACTGGTTTTCTAATACATACCTGCTCAAGATATTTATGAATGCAAAATTTGTTATTGGTTGCCAAAATGAAATGTCTTCCCACTTTGGGTTATTTAATTTTCAATCAGAAATAGCATACTATATAATTTTCTACTTGAACATTTTCTACATATAGTTTTAAGAGATAAATAAAATGGCTATCAGTAATTATCAATTATAATTTCCATTACATTCTTTTGTTTCTAAGTGGCTACTTACAACAGTCTAATTTATTGATACATATTCATAGTATTTCCTAAATGACATAAAACGCAGTATGCTTATTAGGCAATGCAGTAAGGCCAACTGCTTAGTCATTTCACAACAAAACTTCTGATCAACGCAGCATAGTGTCCACAGTCTAAACAGATAAGAGTTCAGGTAGAAGCAAAGGAACGGGATGATGTTTAGCTGTGCAGTGTCGTGTGGCTTCTTTGTTTTCTGAAGATCTCCACTTTAATTCCCCAAAGACAAGTGAGCTCAAGACAGGAAGCACAAGCCACCACTTGTCGTGTTGGTCATGACTCGGGCCACACTATCTGACATCTGAGTTTCCTTTCAGCTGGCTTTGAGTGTTCCTAACTCTACTGCCAAGACAGTGTTCTCCTATTAGAGAGGGCAACTCTTCTCTTCAGTTCTAGTTGTAGAAATGTATTCCATTTACTACTATTTTAAACAATCGTTTTTGCATTGCATCTACTATTCTAGTAGAGAAGTTTTGCCAGAAACTACAACCATGAACAGACAACTATTAAACTGAAGCATGACTGCTTCGAACCCTCAATACAACGTAGGTGAAATCAGGCACATTTAGGTTGGTACAGATGTTGACCAGAATATGATTTTAATGAGGACATCTTAAGAGCCAAGGCTAAAACAACTAAAAGGAAACCAGAGAGACAAACTGTGGATGTCATCCTAGCACTGCTGATGATCCCTTAAATCTCTCAATCTCTGTCTCTCTCTCTCTGTCTGTCTGTCTCTCTCTGTCTCTGTCTCTCTCTCTCTCTGTCTCTCTCTCTCTCTCTCTCTCTTCAAGACAGGGTTTCCCCATGTAACAGTGCTAGCTGTATGGGAACTTGCTTTGTAGACCAGGCTGGTCTCAAAGTCACAGAGATCCACCTTCACCTACCTCTGCCTCCCAAGTGTTGGGATTAAAGGAGTGCACCACCATACCAGGCTGATCACTCAACTCTTTAATACTGCTATCTGAGCAGGCTGGAGAGAAGGCTGAGTGGTTGAGAGAACTGGCTGCTCTTCTAGAGAATAAAGGTTTAATTCCCATAGTAGGTCACAACTCACTATAACTCCAATCCCAGGGGATACGACCCTTTTTTTGGCCTTTGTGGGTATGATGCATACAGATGGTACACAAGCAAAACACACACAAATAAAATACATAAATGATTAGAAACTGAGGTCTGAATGATCTCTTATATTTTTGGTTGTGAGCCTAGCCTTTAACAGCTGAGCCATCTCTCCAGCCCAGTATGAATGATCTCAAAAAGACTACTGGCTCAAGTCTCCTTGCATGACGATATTCAAACATGACTTTGTAGGCAAGGTCCATCAAACCACACTAACCTATCTATATCTTGTCTATGTGGCTTGTATTACTCTCAAGTATCATAAGCAAGAGTCAAACATTAGAAATAACACTGCATCAACAGAACTGAAAACTATCAGAACAAGTTTTGGACATGGCTTGACTCTATTAGCATTTTCTATAACTTGATTTAACCTGTATTAAAAGCAGCAAAGGTACAATTCTGTATTAACAGAATTAATATTTATAATAAACCACTGGAAATTGGTAAGCTTAAATCATTTAATAAATAATTAAAATTATATGTGTGTATGTATCTGCATGTGGAAATGTAATATGCGAGTCCACTGTGCAAGGACTCCAGAAGGTACAAATCCTGTGGCACTGGAGTTCAGGTGGTTGCACCTGGTGTGGGTGCTCTGAAGTCCAGGAAGTGCCCTCAACAGCTGAGTCATACGGCCAGCCCCAATTAGTAAGTTTTAATAGGGGAAAGTAATTACCATAAATTGAGAAAAAAATTAAAGGAAAGAAGTTACAAGGGGCATTACTGCCAAACAAATTCATTGTTTAAAAAAGCAACAAATTTATTTTCAAGTCAATTGAATAAAACAAAATCTATAAGAATAATTAAATTCCCAAAGATATAGTCTCTTGCTTCATTTATTCTACAGAGATCAGTTATAGATGATTTGCTTATCATCTTGGCAGAGCTTAGGGGATTTAATCTGATCGAGTCTAAAATCAGCTCTCCATTTACTAAAGCGACCCCATGCAGTGTCAGTGAGAAAGCAGAGACAAACATGGCTACTGATTTAGGCAAATCACTGCTGCTCAAGGGTCCACATGACCATACCTGTCGAAAGGGCTTCCTTCTCAGATTACTTAACTTTTCACATTAAGTTTTTGGCTTTCTTTAGCCGAGGCTTTCCCTGGCTCAAATTAGCCACATTTGATAAGCTATTTTCTAACCCTATTCCTCGATGCACAAATAAGGAGTGTTCCTTAATTAAAAGTATGTGTACTAAAAACAGATCAAAATGAAAGCAAATATGTATTCTATAGTATGTTTTACCTAAAAGCCGACAGAAAATAAATCTTGGAAATATCTTTAAGATTTGGAATAGCAAAAAAAGGTTCAAGTAGAAAGAAATGGAAATACAGAAAAGATTTCTTCTTTCTGCTTTAAGAATCATAAAATTATTTCTTTCCTATGATGCTTTAACATTCAGCATAAACTACACAGTCCATATTTAACTTAAATATTTAATTTAAATATAATGTTTACAGAATCTTTTGCTTATAAATTTATTTATCCAGGCATTATTTTTAAAAAACTTTACATGTAATTATTTCTTTTTCCAGTTAAAAAAGGTGATGGAAGTTAAAAACTAAGGCAGTAATAGCAGAGCATCTGACTAGAAATGCAGAGTAACTTGTGCTAACACCTGTTCTGTAGCGTCCACATGGATTGTCTGAGATATACCAAAACCGATGTATTCTCAGTGAACTCATTCATACAC
Organism: Chionomys nivalis; assembly: GCF_950005125.1. Taxonomy (NCBI): domain Eukaryota; kingdom Metazoa; phylum Chordata; class Mammalia; order Rodentia; family Cricetidae; genus Chionomys; species Chionomys nivalis. Next base: position 64,980,088 of record NC_080088.1, read on the forward strand.
AACCATGTAGGTTCTCAACATGTAAGAACTGATTCATCTGCTAATAACACATTTTCTATTCTCTCATATCTTTCTCCAAACTTTCCAATGTAAGTCTCCAGAAGAGGAAGTAGGTTCTATGCATAAATGTGGTATTCCTTGTACATCCTGAGTTCTTTTGGAGATCTACGAACATGTATGAATGAATATATGTTGGTCTGTGAAGTCCCAAGAAAGAGAAGATTGCTTAAATGTCTACAGCCCCACATATATTTTATAACAAACTCTCGAATGGTTACTTCGCAGAGCATAACCAGAGGGGAATGGGCATTCTTGATTCTATCCCAGAGCTGTTGCAGTAAGACCTGCAGCGCTCACTTAGTAAGCATACAGTTTTATATTTTCTAGTAATGGAGCAACATTTTCAAATATCTGAACAATAAAGGAAAAGTCAAATTTTCAGTACTCTGTACTTACCTTCTTATAATGCTTGTCACTTTCGGGTCCATGATCAGTTGCTCTAAATGCTGTTTCTCCAGGTGAACCTTAAAGAGAAACACAGCTTTTTACATTCCCCAGTGATGTCAACAGTCCAAGCTAAATTCCAAATCTGACCTAAGCAATTAAAAAGTAAATGGGGTGGGGAGAAACAGCCCAGTGGCAGAGTGCTTGCCTAGTACACACTGGGTCCCCAGCATGAGAAATGAAACCAAATCAAAACAGAGCAGGAGCATGCCTGCAGTCCCGGAGCATGCCTGCAGTCCCGGAGCATGCCTGCAGTCCCGGAGCATGCCTGCAGTCCCGGAGCATGCCTGCAGTCCCGGAGCATGCCTGCAGTCCCGGCACTCTGCTCAGGAGACTGAGGCTGGCCTCAGTGGTGAGGTTGTGGTTCAAGAGCAACCAAGCAAGGTTCAAAGAATACATTTTTATTTTTAAGAAAATTACTGGCAATCAATGTCAAAATGTTCAAAATTAACTCTTTTTTAAAGTATAAGTGAAATTAAGAAGTCTTTGGTAAGGATTTTTTTTTTAAAGGGACCACTTACAGTTTAGTCAAGTACCACTGCCATCAGACAACGTATATGATACAAAGCAAATTTAATGTCACTATGACAGGGCAGATGAGACAAGCTAAAATTACTTTTCATTTCAATTATCAAAAAGAGTTTTTTTTTTTCAGGAAAACACTCTGGCTAAGCAAATTTTCTTTTAATAATTTTATGTCATATATTTAGCAATTTAAATTTTGTCATAAATGTTTTTTTTTTTTTACTATTTCCATCAAAAGGATATAAGTTTGTCTAATACAGTTCTGGGTTTAAAGATCAGCATATATAAGCAGGATTATAAATTTGGTCTGCAATCTTATTCGTGCCTAGTGTATTAGAAGCATTTAAAGGGCATGTTAAGGTCAGCGAAAATGTCTGGTTACACACCTAACAAGAGAAGTGGGCCAGAAGCTTCTATGACTTCACTAACCAATTTGTGACCTGTGAAAAATCAGCAAAAGGGGAAATAAAAATTTAATAAGAATAAGCAAAGAGGTCTGAGATCTCAGACTTATATCATATTAGGGCAACACTTGGACAATACAGGAGGATAAACCTTATGAATTGTACCATATATGGACTATACTATTAAATTTGTTTCAAAGTAACAATATTGGCTCTAAGCAGTTATGAAAAGCAAATGCATAGGTAGTCTCATCCACTTGTCAAGAAGCAATATTTTCTTACTCACCAACTAAAAGGGAAGCACACATTCTTACAAATTTTCATTTGATTAGGCTAATGATTAAAAGTATTGTGAAAACTTTATGTTTATCTTGTGTTAAAACAAAATGCTTTTGGGTTTGTTTTAAAATGCTTTAATTTAAAAAATGAGAACAAATAAGACCATCTACGAGGTTCCTAAGTTGTGAAGTCAGCTGAAAAGTCTCCCCTTACCTGTGGTGAAGAAGTCCTTCAATAAGGTGAGACTGTCGGCAATCTTGTCCAGGTCGGGTGCTAACTTGGCAAGGTCTTCTGAACTGGGAAGGGCTTTTCTAATTTTGTCTAGAGAAGATGAAAACAGGAGTCACAAGCAGTCTTAAAGTAGGAAACAGTAAACAACTAGGTATAAATGTGTCAACTTGTTTAAACCTCAAGCCAGTCCTACAAAAGACTTCCTACTGTCAACTCCGCTTAAGAGTTGAGAATCTAGAGCACGCAGCAAAGAAGTGAGGGAGCCGGGGTTCAAGACCAGGCAGCCTAACTCCAAATCCAGACTCTCAGTTACTACACTAGGATACTGGCAAATACAGTATTGCACAGTACTGACATGTATTCTATTTTAAAAAGCAAAACTGTCCCCTTCCTAAAAACGCCTTTGTTTCATGGTTACCTTTAAGAAGTACTAGGATGGAGATTTATGCAGACTAATTCCACCCCCATAGATCTCAAAAAGGGACTGAAGAAAATACGCCAAACTTTTTAAGCTCATCATGAATTACTTGCAATCAGCTATTGCTGTTTTTACCTACTTGTCAAAGGGATGAAGCCACTTTCCACACTAACAGACTTTAAAGAAACTTGTCTGCAGAAAGCACAAATAACCAAAGCAGTTAACCAAAGAGAGGGGTTTTTGGTTAGGGTCCTAGTAAGTAAGATGCAGGCAATATTGCATAATACTAAAACTGGTGTCTGGAAAGGCTGCTAGAAGCACGGAAACGCAGAGGGGATGTGCTAGGTAGCAAAATACAAAATGTCAAGGTACATATGCCATGTAACTTTTAAATAAGAAAGCAAAATGTTAGCCACATTCAACTAATAAGCAAAACCAGAAGAAAATATTTCACAAGAGTGGGGACAGCCATGTTAAAATAGCAGACTGCTGGGTACTGAGTCTCATACTTTTATTCTCTGAGTTGGCAAAATGGCTCAGTGGGGTAAAAGTTACCAGGCCTGTCAACCTGAGTTTGTCCCTGTATCCATAGGATCCCTTTTAATTAAAAAAAAAAAAAGTCTTCTGATCTTTACATGCATGCACATGTGCACACAAGTGAATGCACACCCACACACATATAAATAAGTGTAATAAAATTTTTCTTTTATAGATTATTACTTTATTAAAATAAAACTATCACATATTAGACTCAAAAGCTAAAACTATCAATGCATTTATTTCTACTCCCGTCCCTCCCCAAAACAATGCAAAAGCTATTTTTAGTGTTGATGATACAAACCCAAATCAATATACTCATCAATTTCCCATATAAAGTCAGGCACAATCCACTTATAATCACTAAGGTCTGGTATCATATCTTTCCATTCATCGAAGGTCTAAAAGACAAGAACATATGTCAATCAGATATTCTAAGTGCCATACCCAATAAAAACAGAAATCAGGTTGATGAAAACAATCTACTAGGAATTGTATCATGTACAGAACTCTTATGGAACAGATCTATGTAAGTCTAGGTCTTTTAAGAACAAATCAGTAGGTGAGTATATAGAATGAAAGTAAATATTCTTCTATCAAATGTGAGAAATGTAAAATTCAAAATTCTATTTCAAACAAGGCTCGTGTTGGCATTAAATAACACCATGAAGAAAAAGGAAGATGGGTCAGTGAGCAGTCACCTTGCTTCTGGACTCAGGGCTCTTAGAAGTAGCCCTGTGAACACACCACCCAACTTTCTCTCCTTTGCTAAGTGGCAATGTCCACAGCCAAATTTAAGTTTTCTTACTCTCAGACTAGGGCTCCATCTTCAGATCATTTATAATTATAGTTAATATTTAAATGGCATCACTGAAACAACATAAGACATCGTAAATATACACAGAAAATGTTTCAACAGCTAATTATATTTTACTCACTAAAGAAAAATGTCAACTTCTTTCTCCTATGCTATACAAATTTATGATTTTTTGGAATAGTTACAACTATAATAAGAAAGTAAACTCACTTTTTTTGCGGTATAGCCACCTCCAACAGCAGATCCAAGTATGATATATCGAAGTTTTAAGAGCCTTGCAGCTAACCTTGCTGGCCAAAAGTTCCTGCGGGGCTGGTAGCCATATTTAATAGGAGAAAGTTTTAATTTATGCAAAGAAAGGTTAGTTAGAGAAGAGAACTGCTGAAATGATGTCCTTAGTTGGGGTCTTTGAAGCTTTAGAGTGGGAAGATGTGACCGATAAATACTTCGTGAAACCAGATGTAGTTTCTGGAGTGGTAAGTTTCTTTGTATTCCAGAGCTGTGCTTCACTAGTGATTGGCAGACTTCACTGAAAAACAAACAAGGATGGGAGACACATCAGAGAAAGTAACAATGCCTGGGAACTGAGAGGAAAGAGCACACCTGTATACTGACACACCACGTCCCATCACATGGTAGTCTGCATTTGCTGTGTGCCAGCTCATTCAATCCCTACCATGAGTAGTTACACTAGCCCATTCTACAGATGAAGGACAATCTAGCACAGAGATATAAACACAACTTGTCCAAGAAGACAGTAACACAGGAATAAAGGTGAACTATAAGTCCAGGCTCGGGGACTCCAGACTCTACATGTTAATTTATTTATGTGGGCTGTGATATAGTGGTCCAAGGAACTGAAACCGAAGAAGGAAGAGGTGAGCACTAGTTTACCAACAGCTGTGCACTGTAACAGCTGGTAACAAAAAGGCATGCAAAATTCTGCTTTTAAGGACAAAAATTCTAGCAGTCAAGAATATCTGCTTGTTCTGCCTCCTAATCCTAAATTAGCCTAGAGATGGAAACTAAATTAATCTTGTCTCAAAAACCTGGTTCCTTAGGAAAATGCAAGTATTGGAGCAGCCTTCAAAAGATGAGGATCCTTCAATGTACACGCTAAGGGCCTGCGCTCCACCCTACCCTTCTTTGGCACAAGAAGCCTACATGCCCTATCTCATTCAACCACATCTGGTTCCATCCTGTTGGTGAGGCCCAATGCTAGTGTTAGAATGTCCATTCGTCCAGTTACACAGAAAAGGCATTGCAGGCTTCAGCTCTTGTTTCTAGCTATGTCCCAGATATTATGCTAGGTACTTTCACAAACTTGAGGAGGGAAAACTTGAAAGAATAAACAGTTCCTGTTATAAACCTGCCTGTTTAAAAATGATGTCTTGCCTAACAGTGAAAGAGAGGCTGAAACCAGGTTCAGTTCTGTAATAAAGTCTGAGCTCTTTCCACAAGAGATGACGCTGGGGAAGTGTGGAGAGCAGCACCTGATGTGGGATTCACCTCTGTGTGCTGTGAATATCACTGGTTAATAAAGAATCTGTTTGGGGCCTGTGACAGGGTAGAATAGAACCAGACAGGGAAAACTAAACTGAATGCTAGGAGAAAGAAGGTGGAGTCAGTGAGAAGCCATGTAGCCTCTCCGGAGACAGACGACAGACGCCGGAACTTTACGCGATAAGCCCAGCCTCATGGGGATACACAGATTAATGGAGATGGGTTATTTTAAGATGTGAGTGAGCCAGAAATATGCTTAAGCTATTGGCCAAACAGTATTACAAGTAATATGGTTTCTGTGTACTGTTTTCAGGGCTGAGCAGCCGGAAACAAACAAGTAGCCTCTTACTACAATCACCCGTATAAACAGTGTTTCAGGGAACACTGAATGTGGGGCTGTGAGGACAGTATGGAGGCCCTGCTCTCTGGATTTGCCTTGGGGCCTACAAAGAACTTAGCAAAGGCTGCTTAGAGTAATGGCTTCGTGTCACTTCAGTATTAATTGGTATTGAACTTTATCAGTTTGTGAATAAGTGACTGATTTCTCCTTTTCTGAAAGGGGCTAACCTAAATATAATCCCACCTAGATGAACTCTAAGGCCAAGTACAGCCCTAGGAAATTTATGCCTTTGTTTTCTTCCTCATCTCTCTCCATATCCTCAACTATTCCTATTTTCACAATGGTGACAGCAATAACCATGAGAGCCAGGGACAGGATATTCCAGGTCAGTAGTTAGATGTAGAATGTCTTCAGTTGTCCTCTGGAGCCATAATGGACTCAGAACAAATCCCTGTACTAAGACAGGCATTGTCTAGAGCTTCCAGTTCAAAAGGCAGACAAAGCTCACCCAGGGGAAAGCTAGTCTTCATCAGATTTCCTATTTTTTTAAGTCTTAAAAATGCTATTATTTTGGGCTGAGGAGGGAGGAAGACTTGATTGGGGGAGGGGGGGAATGGGAGGTGGTGGCGGGGAAGAGGCAGAAATCTTTAATAATTAAATAAATTAATTAATTAATAAAAAATGCTATTATTACTTTATGTTTATTATTGGTGTTTTGTCTTCATGTATGTCGGGGTACCACATGTGTACATGGTATCAGCAGAAGTCAGATGAAGCATCAGACTTCCTGGAACTGGAGTTACAGATGGTTGTGGGCTGTCATGTGGGTGACAGTATTTAGACCCAGGTCCCCTGGAGGAACAGCCATCTCTCCAGCCCCACAACAAAGTATTCACGATATATAGGTAAGAGAGTAAAAGGAGCAGGAAGACAGCAATTGCCTCTGGAAGCTGAGCAGTCTGTCAGGGAAGACCTGGGGATCTTAAGTGCATGTGTATGTGTGGAGGCTTCCAGGAGGAGCTGGCACCAGTTCTGCATTTGTAACAGCTCGAATCACCTGCCTGTGCAATTCCATAAAAGTCCAAAAAGGAAAGTGAAATAATCAGTAAAGAAAACGCAGCATGGCCAGAGCATCTGCATCAGCCACTGGCCCTTCATGTTTAAATGTCACCAGACAACCAGACCCCTGCAGCAAACCAGCAGCTATTAGCATGCTATCACTGGTATGGACAGGAATCCTGAAAAAACTGCAAACTTAAATAAGAACATGTTCAAAAATATTAGAGAATATAGCATTTATAGATTTAAACATTAAAAAAGAGCTTAGTGAATATCAAAAAAGCAGTTCATGGAAAGCAAAGCTGCACTTGCATAGACATCAATAGCAGAAAATAATCAAGGACACTGCCTAGGATGCAGAATAAGGAAAAAATGTAGAAAACATAAAAGCTATGATGCAAAGTAGGGAGATGGGAGGTGTGATGCAGCCCACAGGATACACAGCAATGGTCCACTGGATAAGGGAGTGGAGAATTAGGGGGAATGGGAGGTGTGATGCAGCCCACAGGATACACAGCAATGGTCCACTGGATAAGGGAGTGGAGAATTAGGGGAATGGGAGGTGTGATGCAGCCCACAGGATACACAGCAATGGTCCACTGGATAAGGGAGTGGAGAATTAGGGGAATGGGAGGTGTGATGCAGCCCACAGGATACACAGCAATGGTCCACTGGATAAGGGAGTGGAGAATTAGGGGAATGGGAGGTGTGATGCAGCCCACAGGATACACAGCAATGGTCCACTGGATAAGGGAGTGGAGAATTAGGGGAATGGGAGGTGTGATGCAGCCCACAGAATATACAGCAATGGTTCACTGGGCTCAGGGAATGAAGCACTGACTATGAATATGCCTGAGCACCTCTGGGCACTTTGTAGGTTTGGAGACTGCTAATTTTTTTTCAGTAGAGTTTGAGCATACTCATAAACAAACTGTACTATAAAAGGACTTTACAACATGCAGTTTTATGACTTGGCTGACAACTTGGTACATTACAAACATTTTCTCTTTTACAATGGTTAACTGTGTAGCTTGGAGAAAACATGAATGAATCCTTGCAGAGAGGTAACCTTATATCTTTTAAAACGTGTGGAAAGAAAAAGGGATTCCATGTCTTTATTTTGGAAATGAAGAACATACTGGACCTACCTAAAGCAATCTTATATTCTTTTAAATTATTTAGAAAGAAAAAGAACAGTTGCAATGGGAGGAAGAAAGTAAAGCTGAAGAAAAATTTTGCAGAACTGAAGAAAGATTTTTTTTTTTTAAATCAAAGGTCAAGCCAGACGACTGAGGAAAAAGAAAACCCACAGCTGAACAAAGCCTTAAGAAATCTGAGACAAAGGACAAAGTCAAGAAAGATCCTAAATGTGGCTATGAAGAGAAAAAGACTTCTTTATCTAAAGAAACTTAAAAACAAAATTCGAATGTGATGCAAAGTAGATCACCATGAGTCATCTCTTGCTCAACTACCACATCTTTTACCTATATAGAACAAATATTTACTGCACCCCCACAATGTTGGCCATCAGTCTTCATTTTGACTTGTCCAGGAGGAGTATTTTTATGTGTATATAAAAATCTGTTTCCATCTTACGACTAAAGTAGTACTAAGCTGCAATATTTCAGATATAACTTGCAGAGGAACTACAGCAAAAGGCAAATTCCTGAGCTTGGGGCTTTCCGGCTTTCATATATCCATTTCTGTCATTAGCTAAGCTGTGCTTCGGCATGAGACATGCTAAAGCCATGACTGTGGAACCCCTAATTTCAGGAACAATTCAGCCTCATGGTACATAACTGATTAAATAAACAACTCAAACTATACATCTGTTTGTCAACTCAATTTAAAGTGTTTCCTACATGTCTTGTTGTTTAAAATGAATATGCTATCTTCAGCATTTTCTCTATTTTATAGAAAATAGAAATATCTCCACATTAATTACAAAATGGTGAAAATGCAAAAGTTGCAGATAGCTTATTTCAATACCAAAGATTGTGAGTTTACTCATAATTAAAATCCCACAAGATTAACAAGAACCACATTGTAGCAAAGGTGGTTCCACTTTTGGACTCTTAATTAACTCTGACAAAACAAATGGGTTCCCTTCTTTTAAGTATAATAAAATCATTTACACCATTAAAAAGAAAGTTCCCGAGGGCAGGGCTGGAGAGATAATTTATTGGAGAGATAGTTTATTGGTTAAGAAAAAGGATTGCCCTTCCAGAAGACCAAGGTTGGATTTCCAGCATCCACATGACAACTCACTACTGTCTGTCACTCCAGCCCCAGCGTGCTAATGCTGTGATTTCGTCGCTATGGGCAGTAGAGATATGTAGCACACAGACATACATGCTGGCAAAACAGATATACACATTAAAAAAAAAAAAAGTTCCGGGGACTGCAGAGGTGGATGGAATGATTAGAAATGCTTGCTGTACCTGCAGAGGACCTGAGTTTGGTCCCCAGGATCCATGTCAGGCAGCTCAATCGCCTGTAACTCCATCTGCAGGGGGATCCTACCCCTCTGCCCAGAGAGATCACCTGTACTCTGGCACAGATCGCCCCTCCCATACACATAAGTAAACCAAAATCCTTTAAAAGTTCTAAATAAAATTTAAGATCAATGTCTAAAGGTGAAGTTAATTCAGGAGAACTATATTTCCCAATCTTCCTTGGTGCATATAACTTGCTATCATCAAACGTTTGAAACAATGTGTGAAGCTTGGAGGCTACGGAAACGAATTGCATATGTAACACCAAATTTGGTAACATTAAAGTGCATACGGCAATCCACACATATCAAAATATTTTATGATTTTTCTACTTCAAAACCAGACCAGGGCAACAACAGCAGCGTGATTAGAAAAGTGGCGCCGCATGCAGCACGTTGCACCTGAAAGTGTACCTCAACGCTGCACAAGATCTCTGAGGAGGGCATCTCTTTATGTGCGTCACTGCTCGAGATGTGACTCTAGCCAGAGGGTCAGGCAAACAGACAGATCCCTTTCACACAGAAGAGCCAAAGTGGCTGCAAGTGCAAAGTGGACATGGCATACGGCTGGAAGACGACAGTTCAGTGACACGCACAGATAAGAGACGGGCCGGGAGAGAACAGCAACAATAAAAGCAGCAACCAGGAAAGAGCTAACAGCGGAATCACAAGGGCAGAGGCAAAGGGGACAGCAATGACGGGTCAAGACCGAAGGTGTCCAAAATCTTCGAGTTGAACAAGGAGTGGTCACCGGTCAGGTACTGTCAGTTTCGGGTGCTCAAACATGTGTGAGAATTCTCTTAAGAGCCTCGGCCTGGCCTGAGGGTCACCTGCACATTCAGGAAGTAGTGATGGGACAACCCCGCTGTCCAAATGGCCCAGACCATGACATAACGGGGCCAGGTCGCAGGCCGCACTTACCAGGCCACTGCCGCCCGGCGTGCTCGCCACATCCCGCCAGCGCAGACCATACACAGGCGCCGAGACGGCCACGTGGGAGCCCCGTGTCGGCCCCAGTCCGACTCCTGCTCCCGCAACGACCCAGGAAGAGTCCCTCGGCAACAAGGGCATAGAGCAGCCGCCGAGTCCCTCTCAATGGCGAAAGGACTTCCGCAAGAACCCACCGGGCACCCGTAGTCAGTCCGTCACCGAAATAACCACCCACAGGAACGCTAGGGAGGCTGCACAAACGGGCCGCGGAGTACGTGCACACGCACCGGAAGCCTGTGGGCGGAACCCATTTAGGCACCCCCCTCAGCCCTGCCCTCAAAGTGTCCGTGTAGGAATTTTGAAAATGATCTTCCTCTGTTTAAGGGTTCGGAGCGAGAGGGTTGAGCGGGCTGGACACATGAAATACACACGATGAATGTTTATTGGGAGCATCCGATTTAATGAGATCTGTTTAAAAGTATTTTCGTAACCGAACAATCTTAGAGCCGGGAGGTCGAGTCCTGGTCGGCTAGTTTATAATGTCTGCGATCAGATCCGAAAGGGCCTTCAGACAGTTAAACTCTAGGTTTGGAATAAACACATATTGCGTTTAGTGAAGGCACAATTGATTTTATTCATTCTCTCTTTAGCTGGCTTTCATCTGAATTTTAATGGCACTGATTTATTGAAGTTGTGTCTGTCAAGGTCTCTTCACAGCTCTGTAGCTCAAGTAATGGCCCTTCAGCAGCGTTCAGCTAAGCCATCTTCTAAGTCTTCTTTTGACTTTCAAAACGTGATATTCGTCCTCTCCTTTCCTTGTAACCCATCCTTCCCTATTTCCTCCCTACCATCCCCTCTTCAGGCACAGCTTCTTCCTAGTCCCCCAGCTATCTGTTTCTCCCAACTATTTTTTAATGTTCAAAAGTTCCAGTTGAAGGCAGACGTAGGGGAAGTGTGGAGTACTGCTTCCCCAGCCCCGCCCAACAGCTACGGATATACATTGGTTATATAGGTTGAGCAGTAGTCGTCATGGAAAAAATGGGAGAACAGTTCTCTAAGCAACCAGAAAGAACTAGGAAATGTTACTCCAAAAGGCCCCAGAGAAGGGTCCCATGTGACCATCCTGGAGGGATGTGAACAGTACCTGACTGAGTCAGATGAGCTCATGGTCACAAGTAAATGCTATGTCCTCTCCTTCCTCACCTATCCTCAAGGAGATAATTTGTGTGGCACGAGACTGCATACTTGATGTACACAATGTGAGAAGGAAGATATATTTTGACTTATAGTTTCAGAGCTTCCAGCCAATAGTCCTTGGCTCCACAGGCTCCAGGATGGGGCAGAACACTATGGCAATCAGAGCATGTGACGAAGGCCATTCCTGTCTTGATGAACAGGAAGCAGAAGGTTCAAACCAGATCAAACCAGTTCAGAACGGTTTCGACCGGCTCAGACTGGCCTCAATGGGCTGAAACCAGCTTCGACCAGTTCAAACCAGATCAGATGGACTCAAACCGGTTCAGACCAGCTCATACTGGTCCAGACTGGTCATGGCCTGTTCAAACTGGTTCTAACTGGTTTCAACTGGTTCAAACCACCTCCAACTGGCTCCAACCAATTCAAACCGGATCAAACTGGTTTAAACTGGTCTTGACTGGTTCAAATTGGTTCAGGCCGGCTCAAACCGGTTCTGACCAGATCAGACCGGTTCCAACCGAATCAGACAGGCTTCAACCGGCTCAGACTGGTTTCAACCGGTTAAGACCGGTTCAAACTGGTTCTGACCAAGATTTTGGGCGCTTTGGATTCCTTCCTTTCTCTAGCTATATTTTCTCCGTAATAATCTGAATTAGTTGCATGGCTCCAAATATCTCTTTCATCTTCAACTCAACCGTTTTGTGTTTTGAAAAGGGAACTGGGGCTCAGAAAAGGGATATTGCCTGTGAAAGGTTATAAAGCCAATTAGTGGTATTGGTGGGAACTAAAGTCAAAAGGCCTTGTACTTCATCTCACTTCAAGGACATATTCCTTTCATGCTCCTTGCCCCTTCCACATCACCACCACCACCACCAGATCAAATAAAATTCCTTTCCACTTAATTGTCAGAATCATAAATCTGGATCTTCCTACTCACAATACCGTCAAGAACATAAACACAACTGCCTGACAGTAAACTTTCCTGCTGCAGGACCCATGGGATGTATTATTCACTGTGGTGACTGTTTCAATGATAGTTCCAGGTAGACACCTGCTATGACAACCAGTATAAACCATAACTTCTCCTAGTGTTGTACTAAAATGTATTTATTACTGTTCCTTCCTGATTTTTATTTGGGGAAAAAAAGAGAGAAATCAAGGAAGAGCTGCTTCCATGTGTAATTGTCTTTGCATTTGACAAAGCCCTTACTTTGTAATTCCAGCCGTAGGCTGGGACTGCTGAACCAGTCCTTCATGCTGATGATGTCTACTGTTATATGGAATAGCAAAATATGAGAATCAACCTAAAAGTCGCTGGGTAGTTAGCTAATAAAGTGAATTACACTCGCACTAGCCACAAAAGCCTGTGAGTTCTCTGTACCCTAATAGAGAATAAGTTCTGAAATAGATGCTCCTAATTTGAAATGGCTTTAATCTAGGGTGGTTTTTTTTTGTTTGTTTTGTTTTAACCTCACACTGGTGACAAAGAAATATGACTCTAAGTGAAGCCATGCTTCACGTATTTGTTTTGATTAGTTTATTTTTAAAATTAAATTTATTTATTTTACATCTCACCACAGTTTCCACTCCCTTCTTTCATCCCACTCCCGCCCCCATCCACTCTTCCTCTGTTTCTGTTCAGAAAGGGGCAAGCTTCCCATGGGTATCAACAAGGCATGGCTCATCAAGGTGCAGTGAGACTAAGCACCTCTCCTTGTATTAATGCTGGGCAAGGCAACCCAACAAGAGGAATAGGTTTCCAAATACCAGACAAAGCATTAGGGACAGCTCGTGCTCCCACGATTAAGAGTACACAAGTAAACCTAAGCTACACAACTGTCACATATGTGTAGAGAGCTTACGTCTGTCCCATGCAGACTCCCTGGTTGTCGGTTCAGACTCCATGAGCTTCTATGAGCCCAGGTTAGTTGTTTCTGTGGGTTTTCTTGTAATGTCTTTACCCCACCTGGCTCATATAATCCTCCCTTCCTCTCTTCAGCATATTTCTCCAAGCTCAGCCCAACGCATGGCTGTGAGTCTCTGCATGTGTTTCCATCAGTTACTGGATGAAGGCTTTCTGATGACAATTGGGGTAATCACCAATCTATGAGTATAGCAGAGTATCATTATCTTCATTACATCGACATTTTTTTTCCCTCCAATCTTGTTTGGCTGATGTACTTAGAGGGTCTGTTTTTTTTTAAAGCAACAAAAATCCCACCCCCAGAGAAGAACATAGCTACACAAGTAAACCATGCCATGTTCAAGGAATATAGTTGAATGTGATATAAAACAAATACTTGTGTGTTACTCGTTCACATTACACACGCGACCCAAGGATTATTTAGATTAATAAGTCTTTGTGAAAGGCAGAGTGAGTAAAGGACTCATTGCTTCCTAAGTGGGAAGTTATTTGTTAACTTGTATACTATTAATACAAACAAAGATGTTAACTGTATCTTCTGGTCTAGGAGTCATGGAATAATTTTACTACTGCACTAAGATTTCATTCAGGTCCAGTTAGGAAGTCAACAGTCAAGCAGTTCAAACCCTCAAAGCATTCACCTTATTGTGCAAAGCAATACTGTTCAGGTATCCAGTGAGTCCGAGATCTTTAAAAAGAGTAAAGAAATGTCATTGGGAATCTAGACATTTGTGCTTGTTCATGGGTGTGAATTTAAGGTTTTATTAAGTTTTGTTTGTTTTTTACAGAGCTCATCTTGGAAGGTATCCAAGGTCTCTGGAATTCCATTCTTCTTCTGTGGTTTCCTGCAGAAAGAAGCGCCTGAAGAAAAATGCATTTGCAGGTCATCACGATCAAACTCTCCCAGTGCCCAGAAAAGCATTTTACACTGATCTGCAGTCATCTTCTCATCAGTATTGCCTGTACGTATGAAAAGACTCGAAATTGTTAGGATGGTGCCCTTCCTCAAATTAGTCTCTTTAAAAAAGATTGATTTTACTCTTCGTTATAAGCATGCCTTGTGTCCATGTCTGTATTTCATGTGTGTGCAGCTTCCCGAGCATGACGGCAGAGGGCAGCCTTGGAGCTGGAGTTACAGGCAGTTGGGAACTGCTCAGCGTCTATGCTGAGAACAAACTCAGCTCCTTTGCAAGAGCAGCAAGCACCAGTAACTACTGAGACATCTCTCTAGCCCTCACCCATGTGTTTATTATCTTTATAGGAAGTTGAAATCTTCTAAAATTTACTTAGAAATAGAAAAAAGCAAAATGTTATAAAAATGTATTTGAGGATGGAGCATATATGACTATGTGACCTAAAAACTTACTACAGAATAACTGGGAAGAAGACAGTGTGGTAGGTATAAGGATCAATACACCCGTGGACAAGAATAGAGGATTCAGAAATGGATTTCAGATTGTATGGTGTGATGGTGATGCCTAAAGTTACAAAATAATCTCACACTAGTTCAGAATTACGTGTAATAAAGGGTTGTTTATTTAGGGGTAGACTCACAGATCACAGGCCTCTGCACAAATAGGGAACAGGAACTGAATCTAGCAGCCAGAAGGAGAGCAGGAAGCAAGAGAGCCAGCACATGCTTTACAGCTGTATTTATACTTTGAGAAACCATGCCCAAGTGGGCTGGTATCTTAAAGGCTATTGGCTGAAGGAGCTCCCACAGCATGATGGCTGATCTTAACAGTCTGATTGAACTAAGAAATGTGTAGAAGACAATAAATTACACCCCTGAGTATATCTGTTTCTGGACACAGTGAGATAAAAAGGGGTCTGACCTAATGAACAATTTAACTCTTTGATGGATTTCAGTATTTGAAGAGACCTTTAGGAGATGGTATAGCTGTGGAAGATGGTGGAACACGTAGAATCATTGGGATCCTTGCCCTGTCCTCGTCTTGTTACTGCTCCACTCTGCTTCCTGTACACCAGTGTTGTAGAATATCATTTTAAGTAGGCAAAGATGTGTTACATTTGTTTATGCTGGGGACTATTGCTTTAACTGTGTAAAGGTGTGTTACACTTGTTTGTGCTACGTTTGTTTAATTATGAAAAGATGTTGCATTTGTTTCACCTTGCCTGCCTAAGGCACCTGTTTGATCTAATAAAGAGCTGAATGGCCAATAGCTAGGCAGAGAAAGGATAGGCAGGGCTGGCAGGGAGAGAGAATAAGTAGGGGGGAAATCTAGGCTCAGAAGAAAGATGAGAGAAGGAGGAGGAGAGAACGAGGGAGACACCTGGGGCAGGAAGTCAGGCAGCTGCCAGCCAGACGGGAGAAGCAGTGAAAATAAGATATGCAGAAGGAAGGAAAAGTAAAAAGCTCTGAGGTAAAAGGTATATAAAGAGAAACAGCTTAATTTAAGTTAAAAGAATTAGCCAGAAATGAGCCTAAGCTAGGCCAAGCATTCATAACTCATAAGAAGTCTCCATGTCATGATTTGGAAACTGGGTGGTGGCCTAAAAGAAAACAACCTGCTACACACCAGGAGGTAAATGTCCTTCCTGCTCTCTATGCTCTAGGCACGATGCCATGCCAGTCAAGGCCATAGATATCCTGAGATCAAATAAGTCTCAAAGTAAAATAAATATTTTGATAACAGCTAAAAGTAACTACACATACAGTTAACTGGTTCATGATAAAAATCACCAAAACACTTTAATGGAAAAGGTTTGTGGCTGGGTTGGTGTATCAATCCCGTCCCTGGAAGTCTTGTCTGGTTACAGGAGATGGTCAGGTCAGGCTCTGTATCCCCCATTGCTGGGAATTTTAGTTAGGGTCACCCTCCTAGATTCCTGAGCATTTCCATTGCTCTGGGTTTCTAGCTCATCCTAGCGATGCCTCCAGATTCCAGCTGTCTCTCCCAGTACTCTCTCTCTCCATCCTCACTCCCTCCAATCTCCCTTCCCTGTTCCTTTCTTGATTCTTGGCCACAAAATGTAGATATATCATTACGCCACTAGGAGGCAAAGTTGTCTCAGTAAACCAAGGTTTATTTAGCTAAAACCCTGAGTCAGTTTATAACAAATCTAAATCTAGGCTCCCACAAAGCTAGTACGTGCACGTACTGGCTTTGTGGGAGCCTAGGCAGTTTGGATACTCCTCTTACTAGACCCGGATGGAGGTGGATGGTCTTTGGACTTCCCACAGGGCAGGGAACCCTGATTACTCTTAGGGCTGACGAGGGAGGGGGACTTGATGGGGGGGAGGGAAATGGGAGGTAGGGGTGGGGAGGAGGCAGAATTCTTTAATAAATAAATAAATAAAATAAAAAATTAAAATAAAATAAAATTAAATTAAAAAAAATCTAAATCTAAGGTCTTACTTTGGCACCAGGCTTCTTTGATTGTCTTAATAAGTTGATAACATAACTTACTGTAATAACACATTCTATTTGCATTTCACTAAACTTTCAAAGAATAGTTTTAGGCTTTCAAAAAAAAATTATAAACATAGTCCAGGGAGTTCCCATGGGCTCCAAACCAGATTTGGCTTACTCTTATCTTACATCAGCACAGCATAGTAAACACACATAAGGGACCAGTCCTGATATGGTAGTACTAACTAAACCCCATAGTTCATTTGGTCTTTTAAAGTCAATGTCCACCCAGCATACCACACCATGCTGCATTGCCCACATTCCCTCTGACTCTTCGAGACTAGCATTTTTTCAGAACCCGTTTCTGCTGACCTTAATGACTTTGAGGAGATACTTTATACACGGTCTTTCAGTTCACATTGTCTGATGTTTTTACTCACATTTCCATAGCATTCTGGGACATGGAACATGGATCACAAAGAAACAAAGGGCTATTCTTATAACTTATCCACATGACATAACAATTTTGATTTTTAACCTTGATCGCCTCACTGAGAAATGCCTGTCAGGCTTCGCCGCTGACCTATATTTTATACTCTTTGGAAGGGAGTCGCTATGCAGAGCTCACACCAAGAAATAGAATTGTGCTGCCCTTGAAGGGGCTCTGCACGGCTTATCTGGAATCTTCTGTACAGACTTATCTATTCTCACCTATTTACTTGCTCTATTATTTAACCACTACGGACCTATGGATATATTTTGTACTTTGCTTTTTCTACTGTGTCTGTCTGGCAAAATTGAATGCACTTTTAGTGATAATAGCTCCCACAGCAGAGAGTTTAGAGATATGGCTGTCACTGTGCTAGGAGGCATTCTATAAACACTGTCTCATTTAATTCAGCAACGATCCCGAGGGAAGACATACCCTTTAGTCCAGTGGCTCTCAACCTTCCTAATGTTGGACACTTTAGTACAGTTCCTCATGTTATGGTGACCCTCAACCATGATATTATTTTCATTTCTATTTCATAACTGTAATTTTGCTACTGGTATGAATTGTAATGTAAATATCTGATTTGCAATCTCTGTGAAATGGTCACTCGACTCCCGGAAGGGGTCAGACCCACAGGTTGAGAATTGCTGCTTTAGTCGCAAATGAAAAGCTTGAAGTTGATAGGGACAAATGGTTTCCTCTGGCCCTGCCACTGCTAACCCAGATACAAGCCCTGCTTGGTGAAAGGTTGAAGCCTTCACCTTTCACAGTCTTTGTTAGAGAACAGGTTGTGCGAAGAGATTGAGTTAAGGTTAAGGATCGTAAGATAGCTGAAGGCTACGCTTGTTTGAGACCTGGAACCCAATCCTCTCTTCTTACATCTCTTCATTAACACCTTATTAATTTACTATTTTGATTTGTCAGATATAAACATTTCAAAAATCACGAAAAATGTGACCCCCCCTGGCTTGCCCCTCGTCCCCTGTGGCAGGTGAGAGAGTTGACCCTGCCCCTCACCAGCTGCAGCACTGGGGAAAGTGGGCCCTGGGCAGTAGTAGAGCTGACCTTGTTGATGGGGTTGGGCAGATGGGGGGTTGGGAGTGTGGGGTAGGGGACAGGTGAGCCCTGAGAAGGTAAATATGTGAGATCTCGCCTTGTCCCTCATCTGCCATATGGTGGCGTGGGTGAAGAAGAGATGCCCCCTCCCTGCCTGTGGCAGGTGAGAGAGCTGGCCCTGAGGTCATGAGAACAGGAGAGCTAGCCCTGCCTCACTCCAGCTGCAGCATTGGGGAGAGTGGTCCCTGCACCTCGCCTGGGCAGCACAGTAGAGCTGGCCCTGGTGGTATAGGAGTGAGCAGCCCCCAAGGGAATGAAAGCAGGAGAAATGGGCATGCCCCTTGCTGCTTGCTGCTGTGGAGTGAACTAGCTGGGCAGGGCTGGCAAGCGCACCCTAATGGTGAGGATAGGGGAGAGCCTGGTAGACTGACCATCCTGCACACCCAGGCCCAGAACCAGGACTGTGAGTTGGCCCATCCCAGCATCCACCTCATCTATGATCTGCTGGAGCATGTGAAGGGGCCGGTACTGATGATCCTAAACTGCAGGATCTCCAGGACCACAGGGCAACAACAGGATATCCAAGTGAAGTCCTAATGAGGTCCCAATATTGATAGTGTAGCAGACAGTAGAGACCTTGAACTAGACCAATGACTCATTGTAATAAATGCTAGCAAATAAAGATCCACGGACAAAAGGGTTTACTGTGTGACTCACTGCGTCACACTACAGCTTCCACGATGAGATTTTCCTTTTCCTTTTATTTTTTGTCCTTTTTTCCCCTTAAATTTTACTTCATTTTATTTTGGGGGGAGGTTGCACGGGTGGAGGGCAGATGCAAGGGGACAGTGAGGTGGATCAAGGGACAGGATCATGTTACATGGTGTGAAAGCCACAGAGAATCAATAAAAACTTAAAAAAATAAAAAGCAAAAGAAATCAATAGAAATGTATTGATTTTATGTATCTTTATAATGAGTTGATATATGATAAGAAATACATTTTCTGTAATAATAGTCTATAAATAATCTATCTCAGGAGAGAGAAAATGAGGAAAAATTATGTTCCATAGTCTATAAAGCATTGAAATGATTGTGTGTATGGTGTGTGATGGTGTGTGTGTGTGTGTGTGGTGTGTGTTGTGTATATGCATGAGTGTGTATGTATGTGTGTGAGAGAGAAGGCATGTGTGTGCCATGCAGACATTGGAGGACAACTTTTCAGGAGTTGGTTCTTTCCTTCTACCTTGAGTTTGAACCTGTGTCTTTCTTGTTTCTGAGACTGCATTGTGTTCTCCAGACTAGCTCACCTACACACTACCAATTGATTCTCCTGCTCCCTCCCATCTTGCTGGGGACTACAGATGTGCATCACATCTGACCTTTCATATGGGTTCTGGGAATCTAAATCAGGTCACTGAACTTGTGCAGAAAAAAACCTTTACCAACTGAGCCATCTCTCCAGGCCAACTGAACCGTCTCTCCAGCCCATGAAGCATTTTTAAAGTATCCCCCTTTTTTTTACAGTAAATATTTTTTATGAAATAATAGTTTAAAGTTTAAGAAAAAATGTGAAGACAGTATATAATATTCATGTCATGTTATTAACACAGTTGATTAAACTGATGTTGGTAATTAGTTTGAACTAAAGTCTGTAATTTATTTATATTTCTTACTTTATTATTCTCTATGTGTCCCAGGATCTCCTGAGGATATCACACTGCATTAAATTGTCATATATCCTTATTGTCTTCCTGGCTCTGACATTTCTCAAACTTTACTTGCTTTTGAGGCCTTTGGCAGTTTGGAGGGTTGATCTGGTCTCTTCCAAGGGACTTGAGTTTGGTGTCTAGGACCCACATCAGGTAGCTCAAGAGTGCACCGTAATTCAAGGGAATCCAGCACGCTCTTCTGGCTTCTAAGGATACTAGCATACACACAACATACAGTTACACAGACAAACACACATATGTGTGAATTAAGAAACTGTAAGCATGTGCTTTTAAGCTTTAAGCTGTTTACTGAGGTTTCTGTCCTGCCTGGTTTTCGCAGTTGTTAAGTCCCAAGGAAATTACACAGAGGTCTACATTAATTATGCTCTGATTGGCCTAGTAGCTCAGGCTTCTTATTAACTCTTATAACTTATATTAGCCCATAATACTTGTCTGTGTTAGCCACATGGCTAGGTACCTTTGTCGTTAAGGTAGTCACATCTTGCTTGCTCTGTGTTTGGCTTCCTCCGTACCTCGGTGACAACTGCAGACTGAAACTTCCCTCTTCCCAGAAATCTTGTTGCCCTGCCTCTACTTCCTGCCTGGTCACCCCACCTATATTTCCTGCCTGGCTACTGACCAATGAGCGTTTATTTAAAATACAAGAGACAGGGTATAGACCATTGTCCCACACAACGCTTCTCGCACGCTCAAATGGGAATGCTGGGTTAATGGGGGCAGATCTCATAGGTGCCATGCTCCTCTTCATGCACTGAGGATGACGATGCACACTTGGCATGGCTGGCTATTTGGGGCATTGACTTAATCTACTTACCTTAGTAGAATGGGCTTGCTCAAATTTCCTGACTGCAAATCTTCCCTACCCCACGATTAGCTCCCTTATATTGCTATGGGTTTAAAAAAAAAACTTGATCAAATTATCTTAAATGATTTTGGCTCCCAGTTTTAGAGATCTCAGCCTGTGATGGGCTGGTTTTATTGCTATGGACTCTGTTGAGGCAAAGCCTTGTGGTAGAAGAAGGAAGATGTTCACCTTATGGCAGCCAGAAAAAAAAGAGGGGAAAGGAGAGGGTGTGGGGGAAGCAGTCTGTGCAGGAACAAGACATGCCCTTCAAAGGCATTGCTTCAGTGGCCTGTGTCCTCCCACAAGGCTCCACCATCCCATAGCAGGTCCATTTAGCAATGGACTCATGATTGAATCGTCTCTCATACCCTTCACTAAGGCTCTAACATGTATGCTTCTGGGGGACATTTCCTATTCAAACCATAATATTTTAATTTTCTGTGATGTACTGTTTGTAAGGAAACTACCACAAAATGTCTACACTTAAAGATGGACGTGTGTGACCCTCTTTCAGGAGTCAGTATTGCACACACGATTTGGATTCTCCATGAGAAATTGTCTCCTCTCCCTCATATGCTCACTTATTCTGTATTTTATCCCTTGAACATTGATTTTCAACCTTGAATTGCAATTCAGTATGACTACTTATAAATTTGTGGCTCAAAGTGCTTCAGTGTTGGCCTTCTAAAGTTCTTCCTGTCACTCTTGTACCCAACTGGCATGCATCACCAAGTTTTTAGTACTTTACTTTTGTAAGAGGCCCCAGGCTCATCATTTACAGCTACATCTTATTCCTGGAGGCAACCATTTCCCTCAGTTGCCCCTCTTGGAGTAAGGTGTGAGAAGGATCCAGATGCTAGGTTTACATACACTTATGCGTACACTTGAACACACTTTTCATTCTTGTGTGACATCTGTCGGTTATGAACCCTGTTTGGTAGAAAACCAATCTTTGGGGTCTGGTCAGCCTTCCATGTCCCCTAGGTAGGTGTGGAACCTGGCCTTCAAGCAAAGATTTGGAGTGCCTACACATCCATGTGACATTATGTACAAAAATACGAGCTAAAGTGAAAGATGTCATTGTTGTCTGTAGTTCGTTGACACCTCCCAAAGAAAGAACTAGCTTTTCTCCAGGAATCTGAAGCTCTTTGGCAGTCAAAACTTAGTGGATGAGGCATTTCAAAGGTCTCTGTTTAAGTCAGGGTGCCACCACCAACCTTAAATGGTGCTGC
Source organism: Chionomys nivalis (assembly GCF_950005125.1). Classification (NCBI taxonomy): domain Eukaryota; kingdom Metazoa; phylum Chordata; class Mammalia; order Rodentia; family Cricetidae; genus Chionomys; species Chionomys nivalis. The sequence goes on from NC_080088.1 coordinate 65,001,980, forward strand.
CACTCTATCCAGACTCACAAGATCAGAAGTGGGAAGTCTATTAGAAGAAACTGCCAGGCTGACCTAAAATAGAACCAGGATCAATCAATCATGTTTGGGAGGCAGAGGGGCCAACTGAAAAGAAAGAATCAAAGGTGAACACTGAGATAAGAAATCTTGGGAGATGGTGCTTTGGTAGAAAAATTCCCACTTCTCAGGGTGGAATATCAACCATCCCACAGTTTTTTTCAGTTTGATATTTCTTATATAATTAGAATAAACTTTGTTACATTTTAGGCTTTCTGTCTTTGGGAATAATATGAATGTGTAGTTCATGGGCTCTGTCAAAGAGTCTGTGATATGTTTCATCAAGACAAAAGACTTAGGCTCTAGTGGACCTTCACTGCAACTTAAAGACATTTTATTATAGTGAAATATTGGTATATTTTAAAAATGTATTTATTATGTGTACAGTATTCTGTCTGCATGCATGCCTGCAGGCCAGCAGAGGGTTCCAGATGTCATTACAGATGGTTGTGAGCCACCATGTGGTTGATGGGCATTGAACTTAGGACCTCTGGAAGAGTGGCCAGTGCTTTTAACCGCTGAGTCATCGCTCCAGATGTGAAATACATTTTTAATATATTACTTTGTCTGATAATAACTTGGAAAGCAAAATTTTTACAGAAGATTAGATGACATGTTCAAACAAAGCAACAACTTTTCCCAATTTGAGTCATTGTTAGGATGTCTGCTATTTCTGTCTTCCATTAGATTAACGTTTTCAATAAAACTGATGCTGCATATGATAATTTACATACATTATTTTACATTTAATATGTTATCATCTCACATTATTTGGTATTCCAGAAAACCTTTATGCTTGGTGACAATAATATTCTGACATATGTATATATTTAATTTGAACAATGCTTTGATACATTTTTATATACATAGATTTTAAATGTACCAAAGAAGGTTTCCTTAGGAGCAATCTCTAGAAATAAAATCAAGTGCCTATAATAACAAAGTGTGCTTCACAGAGCTGATGTCATGACAGTGAGTTGTGGTAACTGACAGCAGTGTGGGGTGATGTCAGATGTTCCTAGCAGATGCAATAATTGCAGTATACACTACATGATAAATACTCGCAAATAATATTTCAGAACATTCATTTTTGTTTTTAACAAAGGTCTAACAGCAAATATTTTAAAATGAATAATCTGTGACTCACAACAGTCAGCTTTGTGAGTGACTTCGAGGCAAGATAGCAGGTCACGTGTGATCTAGTCTCAGCCTAGTGTGTTAGTGCCTAGGCTTGGAGAAGAAAGAGGAAGGGAACGAAGCTCAGATGATGCTCAACATCTTTTATGGGCTTTTAGACTCTGGCATGGTTCTGGGCTGGACCACCAGATAAAATCACATAATATTGAAGACAGAGTATAAGACCCATAAGTTACATTTAGAGTGCATAAGGAGGCAAGACAATTAGTAGTCTCATGTGTTAATTATTCAGGTATGAAGAATGTATAGGCAGAAGATCATCTGTCGCATCATAATCATTAAAAAGATCAAAGAAAGGAAAGCCTAGTGAGCTGTAATTAAGGATAATCCCTGAGCTATTAGTTTTAGTAAGAGAAATCGGAATATAGGACGAGCAAAAAGAGTAGGTTAAGAAACAAAAAGGCTAGTAGACTACTTCCAGGAAGCCTCCTTCCAAGGTGTGTTTGAGAGCTGCAAGAACAACACTAAAAGACATGCCAGAGCAGATGGGGGAAAGCCCAGGAGGCCTCAGCTATCCAAAGAACTACAGGCATCTTAGAAAGCTGGAAGCAAGAGAGGCAGTGGTCTTTCCAGGGAAGAGCATAGCAATCGGTTGTCCAGTGCTGAGTGGTCAGCATTGAAAACATACATACAAGTAATATTATAAGGACCGAATAGGTTACATTTAAGAATAAGTACACACACACACACACACGCAGACACACACACAGACACAGGCACACATGAACCTCAATATAACAATTAGTGAAAAAAGAGGCCATGAATTTGAAGGGGAGAGAGCAGGGGCATATGGGAGGGTTTAGAGAGAGTAAGTGGAGGATTTTGTAATTATAATTTCAAAAATTAAAAAAAAAAACCCTGAAATGAAATGCATGGCTACAACCCAGGAGGAACCACCCTTCCCCAGTCTCTTTCAGCTGCTACACAGGTTTGTGAGCTGAGAACATGGACACTCTGTTCTACATCTAATGATTGTACCACTACTAACTCCCACAATGCTCATGACAGTGTGTACCTGGGCATCCAAGGGGCCTGTGCTCATGTCCTGAGCAGGACTCAAGCCTTAGAATTTCTCAGGAGTGGAACAAATAACATCATCTTCATCCTTGTTCACTCAGTTGTTGCCCAGATGGTGAAGTCACCTATTGCGGATTTCACAATGGGAGATAAGAACAGGGGGTGTGCCCTACTGTCCATCCCTAAATACTTGACCCTCTTAATAAGGTATGATTTATTTAAGCTCCTGAATGCCTGGTGCTAGCTTAAAGGAGGAAGACTGTGGTAACCTCTCATGGACAGAGTGGGTAACTTGGCTGGGAATAGGATTAGCCAGTCTCTAAAGTACCTTTTAATGCCCAGTTCATTTTGCTCTTAGGTTTTTTTCATTTGCTCAGTGAGGGTTGCCTCAATTCAGGCAGGAAAGCTTCTAGAAGATGGCCATGGTTCTCTCTTCTTCCGATATGTTGTGTGGAACTGCGGGCCTGCTTTTCGTCCTGCCCGGCTCCTGCACGGCTAGCTTTACACCAGAAATAACAACACACAAACTGTATTCTTTTAAACACTGCTTGGCCCATTGGCTCTAGCCCTTACAGGTTAATTCTCATATCCCCATCAACCCATCTCTAATAATCTGTGTAGCATCAGTCTTACCGGGAAAGATTCAGCATGTCTGACCTGGCAGGTTGCTTCATGGCATCTGCCCAGGAGAGGGGAGCATGGCCTCTGCTCCAGAGAGCAGAGCTGTCGAGTCTGAGCTCACTTCCTCTTCCTCCCAGCATTCTGTTCTGTTTACTCCACCCACCTATGTTCTAACCTATGAGGGCCAAGCAGTTTCTTAATTTTTTAACCAATGACCTTCCTCCATCACCGATACTCTCTGGTGCCCTTCCCAAGGTATCAGAAACTTGGGGCTCTAAGATTTCCCTCCTAGGTTCAGTAGGCTTAAGCCATCCAAAAGTTAAGAACATCACAGAAGTCCGAGTACCTAGTGATCACAGTCCATTTTCCCATCCATATGTACTATCTCATCTTACCTCATAGTGACCCCAAAAGGCTTATTTTGAGGCTAAGAAATTTGTCTAGGATCATACAGTAAGACAAGGCAGTAACTGAGACCAAAACCATCTGACACTGAGGCCTATTTTATTTTCTATTTCATAGAAATACACTAGAAATACAACAACAAACCAGGCAGTGATTTCTCATGTCTTTAATCCCAGCACTAGGGAGGCAGAGACAGGCAGATCTCTGTGAGTTCGAGGCCATACCAGTCTTCAGAGTGTGTTCTAGGATAGCCAGTGCTACACAGAGAAACCTTGTCTTGAAAAAACCCCAAAAGAAAAAAGGATAGAAATACAGTAACATGCTCACACAGCAGCTATGACACATACCACAGATGCATCTGTGTAATCATGACCATAATGAAAACAGCAGCTTCCATCTGTTAATCCTGGATGTTTCTCTTGAGAACAAGCCATCAGTGTCTTATGTGCTGAGAAGTCATGCTGTGCATCTCCTATTCCTCCAGATAAGTGCTTTCTGGTGTCATAAGTTCCTACAATTTTGTTTCACAAGACCAAGGTGAACTTTACTATCAGTTTGTTCATCTCACTCTGGGATTTTTGACTAAGATCTGGATGATTCTCTAGCCTGTCAAAATTAGTTTTTCACACAGGCGTGGGCACACACACACACACACACAGAGAGAGAGAGAGAGAGAGAGAGAGACAGAGAGACAGAGAGACAGAGAGACAGAGAGAGAGAGAGAGAGAGAGAGAGTCTGGGAGACTGGGAGAATTTAGTTGGCAAAGTGCTTATACAAACAAGTGTAGAAGGAGCAGTGGGCTACATTCCTGCCACCCGGCTCCCGGCCGCCTGGCTAGCTTATGCCCTGAAATAATAACACGGAAACTGTATTCTTTTAAACACTGCCTGGGCCAATAGTTCCAGCCTCTTAATGGCTAATTCTCACATCTTGATTAACCCATTTTTAATAATCTGTGTAGCACCACGAAGTGGTGTCTTACCGGGAAAGGTTCAGCATGTCTGACCTGGAGGCTGGCTCCATCACTTCTGACCTCACTTCTCTTCTTCCCAGCATTCTGTTCTGTTTACTCTGCTTACCTAATTTTCTGTCCTATCAAAGGTCAAGGCAGTCTCTTTATTAACCAATGAAAGTAGAAGGCCCACCTACATCAAACAAGGACCTGAGTTCAGATTCCCAGACAATAAAATGAACTGTGCATAGTTGCATATATCTATAATCCCAATATTCAGGAGGGGGAGCAGGATGACCAGGAGGCTATACAGCAAAGGTTTTATTTTCCTCATTGAATATTCTGGGAAGATACATTAGGCAAGGCTTGCCTAGGTCACAGGAGACTCTGTCTCAAAACCATAACAAAAGCTAGTAGGATGTAGTAAAGAAGATCATACTTATGCATATATCTATCAAAATGGCTTGGCTTAGCAGGATTTTTGAACAAATAAGGGGAAAAGCCCCACCTTTTTTTTTATAAAAATTGAATTAAAAACTGAACAAAGCTGATTATGAATAAAAAAACTGTGTATAGTTATGAATGCCTGAAATACCAAGGTTTGGGAGAGAGAGTCACATGGATCCCTTGAGCTTACTAGCATCTACCTACTGACACATTCATCCATTCATCTATCCATCCATCCATCCATCCATCCACCTATCCTTCCATCCACCATCAAACCATCCAGCCAATTTAGTTGCATTAGTAAATTCCAAGTTCAATGAGAGGCCCTGTGTCAAAAAGTAAGATGGAGAGTGTTTGAGGAATCAATAGGACAGCAGGTAAAAACTGACTTGTAGGTGGAGACTGCTCCTTCCAAGCTCTCTCAGGTTTTATGTGGACACAGTTGCCCCATGTTGGGTGCCAGGTGTAGATGGACACTATAAAGTAGTCCCACACTAGCTTAGAATTGAGTATAATAAAGGGTTCTTTATTTAGGAATAGACTCATAGATCACAGTCGTCTGTATGAGGAGGGAACAGAAACCAAATCTAGCAGCTCAAAGGCTATGAAAGCTTTATGTCAACTTTTATAGTACAAGAGACCATGCCCAAGTGGACTGGTATCTTAAGGGCTATTGGCTGAAAGAGTTCCTATAGCGCTGACTCTCAAAGATTGTCCTCCAACTTAAACACACACACACACACACATTTTTAAAAACATTTAAAAGATCCATTCATTTCAAATGCTCCCTTATTGACTTATTTGCTCACTTGTTTAATTTTTGAGTTCTTCATGTCTTTTAAATATAAATTCTTAACAAGGTGAATATCTGGCCAAAATTTTCTTTAGGTACCTCTCCACTTTGCTGACTATATGTTTTAGTGTTTTCTTGTGCAGTAGTGTTTAATACAAGGGAATCCCATTAGTTAAAGTTTGCAATGATTTTCTGAGTTATTGGAGCTCTGTTTGGAAACTATTGCATGCCCAGATCTTGAACTGTTTCCACCACAATTTTCCCGCCAATAGTTTCCAAGTTTAGGTATTATATTGGTGTTTCTCATCCATTTTGAGTTGATTTTTGAATAGTGTGACTTTTCCACAGGATTGAACACTGCACTGGACATGTTTGTGTTATTTTATTTACCCTCACAATTATCCTACAGGATACTGTTACAGTATTATCTCATTTCATAGGCCAGAAAATGAAAGTTGAGGGTAATCAAGTATCCTGCCAAATTTTCCATAGTCATGGAATGGTGGTTTTGTCATAAGATGTCTGACTCTTAGGGCAGACTTAGTCTCAGTGTAGCAAAGCTTTGGGAGATGAATGGCAGAGAGAATAGGGAGCATTGACTACAATCCCAAGTGCAAAGACTCTTTTGTCTAAATATTTTTATACACACCACATCACACACCAAGATGTGCTTATCGCTGTACAAAAACCAGATGCAGGATCTCTAAAAGCCTTCGGGTCATTGACACACCCCACTAGTAAAGAACTGTTTTCTGCTGTCTCCTGCAGGATGAATAAGGTAAAAACCAAGCAGAACAAACAGCAGAACACGTGACCTGCCTAGAACAAGACTCCTGGTGCCAGAGAGACTGGTTGGGGATGAGGAGAAGTTGGCTCCGTTCCCAGGGGTGGGGAAGTATAGCTTCACCCGGTAGCAGATTCAGGTAGGAAAGGGGAATGCAGGTGAGAGTGACAGCCACACAGGCTTCTGACAGACAGGAGGCGTTGGGAGTCGAGTCATTGCTTTAAAGTTGCATTGCCTTGGAAGTACATTTCAAAGTTATCTGCATATGATTAATTTTTAATTAATTATTTGTGCGCGTGTATATGTCTCTGTGTGCCGTGTTTGTGCTGGCGCCCAAGGAGGTTAGAGGGTTTAGGATCCCTTGGAGGAGGAGTAACGCTCTGTTGTGAACCCACTCCATCTCACACCTAGGTTCTGGAAACCAAACTTGGGTCCTATGGGAGGGCAGGAAGCACTCTTAACAGTGGTGCCATTGCTCCAGCCCCCTTCGATGACCTGTTTAGTTGAGGCGCTTTGTCAGAGTTATTGGAGAGCCTGAGGACAGCTTCCCTTTGATACCATACTAACCGGGGGATGGCTTGACCAACAGAGTTCACTTTCCCTTCCTCGGGTCGGAAATAACATCTCCCATTATTGACTTGCTTAGGGCATAGAAGATGTGTCATGTAGAAACAAAAACTGAGTTGTGTTCATTGGTAATTTACGTTCTTTCTCCTGAAAATGTCATGAATTTATCTACTCGACATCTTTCTGACATCACCCCACTTGCTGACGACTTGGAAAAGAGGACCCGGCACCAGAAAGTGGACTGCTGGAAAGAGCAAACACAGAGATCCAGGGCGCCCGCAGCCCTTGCTTTATTTCCATCCCCAGCAAGGGCTTATTCTTCATTCTCTAGTGAGGCTCGTTCACAGCTCGCTCGCTTGTTCTGTTCTCCTTCCTGGTCACTCCAGACTTGCGGCAGAGAAACGGAACCCAGTCAGATTTAATGCTGTGTTAACTGGGTTCCAGCTTCACACGTCCCAAACCGAAGGTTCATTGTGGGGACTACTGTTCCCCAGCCTCTGACTGACAGTTTGAACGCAGACCCTTCTTATGAGAAGACAATCACCTTCGTCTTCTTGGGCTACCACGCCAAATTGGAGCATTACCCCAGACCAAAAGTTTCTCACTGGAGCTTAGCTCCTAGCAGATGGTGTCCGTGGAGTTAACTTCCTGGGTGTATTTCCAAGTACTGCCAGTCCCATTTCCTGCATTCTGTGCATCTCAACTTCTTTACTCCTTCCTCATTGGTCATGTGCTCTACTAGCAGTGAAGCAAAAACTACCACATGCTCTAATTGCCTGGTTGGTTGAACTTCTTTGTTAACACCTGAAATTTCCTTGGCTCCCCAGCTAGACATTTTTAACCCAGAGATGAGTGAATGCCACGTTCTAAGCCCTCTGCATGCTACACAGATAATTGGAATTGGCACAGAAGTTAATAATATTGCCTTTACTATAATCATTTGTTTAGTTCTGGAATATTCTGCTTAAATCTCTGCTTTGCAAATGAGAAGGTTTTTTTTTTAATATTCAAACGAGATTTTCCCCCAAGTATTTTTATGCTAAGTTCCTTTAAAAAAGCCAAGCAGTAATGTGGCTGGGGTGAAGCCCACTATGGAAAATGAGAGCCTTTGTGTATGACTTGGCTCTTGCAGAGAGCAGGACAAACCATTTTCCAGTTTCCCTGGAGCTCTTACTCCACCTGAGCAATGGGGAGGCCCAAGCAAGTTGTAATGGCTTCTGAAACTTACGAGTCACATTCTAACCCGTACTGCTTTCTAGATCCAGATTTTCAAAAATTCTCAAAATTAAATACACTGTCATTATGGGTGATTCTTCAGAAAGATCCAGTCTTGGTTTCTGTTTTTAAAGACCGTGTTTAGTGACCTGGAATTAATTGTCCTAACAGTCACTGACCAAGACAATGTTGACAGAAGGAAATTTTCTTGCCTCCAGAGAGCAGCTTTTTTTTTATTTTAATTTTTTAAAATAACAATTAGCAAGGGAAGTTTTTATGACTATGGGACAGGCCTCCTCAAGCTGTCATGAAGGTCAAGGGTCAAGTCTGAGCCCAGATGGTTGAGAGCAATTCTTCTAGAAGCAGAAGCATTAGCTTGCTCTTTTCTTCAGTAATTAACGGGGAGGCCTTGAATCTTCGTATTAAACCCTTTAATCCTAGCGTTGCTGAATGTTTTACAAACATTAATTAATTCAATTAAACTTCCCACCACCACCTTGAGGCAGGTAATTCCTCCCTGAGACATCTCGTCTTTGCTTGTTACAGTATTGTGTACCAAGTATATATTAGTGCAGATTAGGATAATTAATAGCAACAATAAACCTTTGAATTTCGATCCTGTTGTGAAGCTTTGCACATGCCAGGTTTGTGCACCGAGGACTGAGGAGGAAGCCTGAGCCAGCTGAACGCCAGTGATGACCGGACAGAATTGATGCTCCTCTTTCCTGTTCTGCGGTGTGCTGAGGCCGCGTGACCTTGAACAGTTCTTTGTGACCTCTTTCTGAGTCAGTTCCTATAGCTTTCAAACGGGGACAAGAATATATATTACTCACCGCCCTGCCTCACAGAGGTGTTGCAAGGAGGAATGTTGTAATATTCTGTGAGGTTTCTCAGACGAGAGACGGAAATTAGCATATGACGAAACGTGACAGGACTTATCTTCGCACAGTCTGCATGGGCCAGGCGAGTGAAATACCAGCATCCTCACGACCTGGCAGGGAAACCAGTGCCACCATTATCCCTACTTAACAGCTATTAGAGGCTTCCAGAGGTTGAAGACTGCTCCCAGGACAAAGGAAGGCGAGGCAGGAGATACCAGGTCGGCCAAGAGGTAGCTATTTACTTTTCCCCCTCTTTTCTTCTTACCCTTTTCTGTCTTACTTGGCACCGAGTATTTGAGAAGAAATGAGTGCTGAGAGGGAATCCGAGAACGGTGGAAGCAACTTTCCCTCTTGTCCATTCTTCTCAGAGCCCAGCGATCCACACACTGGAGCACAACTCTTAGTTTCTAGAATGGGCGTGGCAGAGCTGCTCTCAGCCTCCCTGGTAAACAGTATCTTTGGTACCCAATTTATGCAGGACAACATTATACTACTTTCCTCCCCCCCCCCCCGACCTCCCTTTCTCCTTGTGTTTCCTCCGCTGCTCTTAGAAACCTTGTGTATGATTTGGGATTTTGGTGATGGTCTCACTTCCACAGGAGACTTAACTATTGAAGGTCATTTTCCCCTACACATTTAAAGACAAACAGCAGTCTGAATTACACAAAGTGATGAGCGTTGTCGTGATGTCCCAGAAGAAGTTTTGTTCTTCATTAGTCATGGGTTGTAAAAAGATTACATATGCAACTGTAGCCATGCCGACCACACAGGCTGACAGAACAAACTATACTTATTTTTGTTATCGTTGTTTATTGTGTTAAGTCCAGACCCAGGCCCAGTATTCAAGAACCTGCATAGGATGACTCTATCTGTGCTTCTTGTCACATCTTGCTCCGTATCATCCTGTGTACGGGCAGCGAAGGAGGAGACAGCGACTCTGCACAAAGAGTCTGTGTTTTTCGGTTACCATGCATGTCTGGATGCAAGGGCCCTTTCCCATGACCTCTCTCCCTGCCCTGGACCCCATATCTCCATCTACTCAATAATTTTCTGTCCACTTTATAGCTCTTTCTCAAATGTTCCCTCCATGGAGAGGCGCTACAGGTCATGAAAGCCCAGGATCCTTGCTGAGCGCTTTGGACATGCTAAACTAAACTGTGGAAACGGTGCTGTCCGAGTCACGAGGAAAATGGATTGAGAGAGCTGCATCATTTTGGCTGAGTTCAAGAGCTCCCTTTGCTACTGGGTCATTGTTTTCATTTACACACATTGCTTGTTTTCTGCAATGAGGTTTCCTCATCTGCCAAGGGAGCATGACCAGCATAGTATCCGCCGCAGTGGGTAGTGTACGGAATGGCTAGGGTAGTAACCTCTCCGTGGAAGTGCATGCTAACTGTGCCTTCCTATTGAATCTGCTCTGTCTCTGGCTTCCCCTTTGTAGCTGAGCAGGGCCAAGTGAAGGAGACAAGGATGTCCATGAACTTTCAGACACCTGTAAAACCTAGATTTGTTTTTGGCACTCTTGAGAGGCTTGAAGAAGATATTTCATTACGGTAGAGTTCTCAATTCTTTGGGCCCTGAGTTTTGATGCATACTGAAATGTGGTGTTTTTTTTTTTTTCCCCACTCCAAATCCTTTTAGTGATTGTAGGGATTTAACTTTCTCCTCACATTTGTCTTAAATATTGTTAAGAGAATTTGTTTGTTGGGGTAAAGGTGCAGGTGGTTTTTCCTGTTACAATGAATTTTCTTAGCTTGCTTTTATTTTTTTACATTTATCTTATGCTTTATCATTTGCTCGAGATCTCCCCCCTCCCCCCATGCCCTTTCTCACACACCTTTATCTCAATCTCTAAGGGTTACATGTGTTAAGTTGGGGAGATCAGTGCCGTCTGGAAGGGGCAGTGTGCGGACACAGTAACCACCCTTACTGAACATCTTCCCTGCCCTGTTTCTGAAAACACATCATGAGGGAGGCTCGGCTGTCATCATTCTTAATTTGCATCCAAGCAACTAGAAGCTGATGGCGTTTATGTAGCTTGCGATATCCCAATGCGGCAAAGCTGCTACCTGGTTAAAAACCCAAATCTGAAGTCAAGTACTCCAACTTTGAAGTGTACGCATGTCCTTAACACCGTGCTAAACTGATACTAAGAATCAACATGTAGTTTAAGAACAGCAGTAACACTTAGCCAGTGCTATCAGCACATGTTCTCAGCTCTCCAGTCATTTGCGGGTTGTCAAAGTCAGTTCTTGTAGGTCAAAGGTCAGATAGGAAGACTGGCTCAGAGATATATGACTGCTAACTCTCTCTCTCTCTCTCTCTCTCTCTCTCTCTCTCTCTCTCTCTCTCTCTGTTTCTCTACAATGCACCGGGACTCTCTACGGTTATCTCAGACCTATGTTCCAGCTCTCAGAATAAGAACTTACCTCTTAGCAAACTCACGTATCTATTTGAATCCTTATACTGACTTGAGGATAGTAAATGTGGCTTGGTCATTTTAGGCTTCTATGCGAAAACCAATTTTTGCATACTTTGAGCTGGAGAGGTTGCTCAGCGGTCAGAAGTACTTGCTGCTTTCCTGGAGCACCTGGGTTCGATTCCCAAGCCGTACACGGTGCCTCATAGACACCTGTAACTACAGTTCTAGGGGCTCACTCCGGGCACACATGTCGTATATGCGAGCAAAACACCTGTAACACATAAAATAAAAAATAAAAAAAATCAACAGAGAAACAAAAAACAACCCCTCCCCATTTTTTTGGGTGGGAGTTGATCACTTGAATATTTTGTTTATGAACATCTCTAAGAATTTGCTCACAAATATTTGAGCTAAAAAGGACTGCCTGGAATAATTGATTATGCTTTTATGCCTTTACTACATATTTTTCAAGAAAAGCAAGCCTAATTCTCTACACACATCAAGCAGAATATTTGTGTGTGTGTGTGTGCAAAAGGGAAAGGCAGTTATAAATATCTGTCGAGGTGGATTATGAATGCCCTGTATTATCTGCAAGCAAAACGAATGAGAATGGTACCGAAAACCTATGGATTGGGCACTTCAATAAACAAACGAAAACCTAGCTCTGTTAGCCTCCCTGCACCCCAGTTCCTCAGTTTCTGGGAATAAAGCAGCGACCTGGGAGTTCTTGAGCCCGCTTGCCCGAGGGTCCTGCCAACTCCACATTGTCCAGCTGGATTTGCAGTCAGATGCCTTAGGCTGGCAGGCTGTGGGCAGGCAATGAGTTTTTTCCCTGTAAGTTGGGTCCAAAAAGATCCGCATGGGAGCGGCTTCCTCGGAGACAGCTGCCTTGAGAGAATGCAGGAGCAGGGAGCAGCCAGAAATTCCTCCTGGCACAAAGTGCCCGGGGGAGGAGTCCTCTTGGCTAAGTATTGTCATTTGCTGAAGGAAGGTGTGTGTGCTCAAGAGGGAGTTTTTAACCTGGAGGATCATTAACTCTTTGATCCAGCGTCAGGAGGTGACTCTGGAGTTGGTCCTGGAAGCGGCTGCAAGCAAGGGTCGGGGAGCAGGAGCGGAGCGCGTTTCCATGGGGGACCACCTTGAGAAGGGCCAGCATGCTTTGCTCAATGAAGGAGACGAGAACGAGATGGTAAGATTCCAGCCACATCCTGTGTCTTTCTGCCAGTCCCCCTTCCCTGGCTTCGCACACTCACACTCGTGAACACACTCGCATACTCACTGCCTGTTGACTCTGGAAATACACAAGAAGAGATGATATCCAAGCAATCTCCCTGTCCCATAAATGTAACTTCTGACAGCGTGAATTTAGTAGAATGAACACATTGTATTCATTTTTTTTATCAAGGTTGTTTTTATTTGAAGTAAAACAGAAAGGGAGAGGAACATAGGGCTGCTTCATTATTCATTTCTGAGTCTTTATCTGTATGGAAAGTTCTGCCCAGAATCCCCATTTGGGCAGGTCCCCAACGTGAGGACCAGGGTCTTCTCCAAGAGGAAGAACTGAAACCCAGAGGCAGGGCAGTTGGTGGCTGAGCCTTTGACTCCTTTCTTTTCTCACAGTCTTGCTGTTCATCCGGGAAGGCACAAAGCACACGTACTAACAGTGGTCAGCCTACAGGCATTTCTTCTTACTTCACAAACTTCACTGCTGTGGAGATGGGTTAGGGAAAACTTTGTGCAGTTCATTGTCTCTCTCGTTTTAGAAGACGTGCTCCCAGAGCTTGGGAGGTATAAGAAAATCAGAGCGGCTTCTCTGCTTGTTGAATTTACAGTGATATTTCTCAATTACAATGTAATCAAGGGAGAGTCAGAGATGTGCACTTCTACTTAATAAGGTCTCTGTGCTAATTGTGTAAGCATAGCCTTTTATGCCGGTAATGATGCAATTAAAATGTGAAAATGTGATGCTCTCACTCTATAATAGCGTTTTATCTTCCCGGAATTAATATACAAATAACAAACCCGAAAGATATTTACTTAAAATGTTTTCTTGGTTAATTGTTGGAGTCCTGACTATTAAATTCTTTGTTCTAAAACTGGTCTTTCAAGTTTAATCTGCTTACTCGTTTCTATAGCAACAACTTTTTTTTTTCCCTTTGGACATTCTGGAATACATCCCATCTCTCAAAGCTGGAAAAAAAGTATAAAGAAATAAAAGGCACCTTAATTCGGTTGGCTTTCTGTAACATGTCCTTACTTCTTTCCGACTTGACTATCAAGTAACAGTTGCTTTCAAGGCCCTATCCAAATGTCACCAGAATTGACTTCCTGGTCTAATGTTGGCTTATGTTCCTTTCCCCTCCCAAGCATTTCCTTGAGAGACTGAAGTTGAGTTCTTGTCCTCATCTTGACTGCTCTTACCAGAAGCCAGGGACTTCTTGTTTGCCCTCTTCCTTTCTCATTTGTAAGCACACACATTTTTCTCCTCTCCTCATTTTGACCACAATTTGTCTTCGAAATACCATTATGGATCACCTATATTCTTGAAGACTATCTCCCCCACCCCCTGCCAGACTAACAAATGCTTCAGATGAAGTAGTTGTGTTATTAGCTGGTCTTCGTTACAGTGCTGACAATGGCGTTGGGGGTCAGCCCAGTTCTGTATGCAGCTGGAAGTCCAGCTGAGCGCTTTGGCTGGGGAAGGGACGCTGTGTATTTTGGTGACAGCGTTTTGACCAGTAGCCTCAGCAGAGGTGCAGCATTAGTATGCGCCCAGCTCCTTGTCCTGTTCCGACTGCAGAATCCTGGCCACCTGCCTGCTGCTGCATCATTTTTTTCTACACTGTTCTTCATTCATGGCAGTAAACTTGTCTATCATCTATCTATCTATCTATCTATCTATCTATCTATCTATCTATCTATCTATCTATCTATCTATCTGTCATAGCGATTTTTATTCTGGGTTCTGGTACATAAAGTATTTTCAGGGCCATTTAGTTTTCACCATGACCCTGCGAGGTCAGTGGGGGAGAGCCATGTCTAAGGAACTTGTCCAAGAGCTGAAGCATCACAGAAGCTAGTTGCAATTGGTAGTTCGGTGTCTCTGGATCCACACACGGGCCACTTTTCAGAGTTTACTGGGGACACGGCACTCTAAATAGAACATGTTGCTTCTCCTAATAAAGCAAAGGTACGAAGAATAGCTGAGCTTACATCCCCTAAGGTCTGTTGTGTCATAGAATTTGTATTTCTCCTCTGACTTGTAAGCTAATTTCATTTAGACAGCCGAGACTGTCTGAAAATGTGGCACACAAAACTGTTTACCGATTCTTTGTAAATGCCACAAGTGGGGACATTTCCAGCTGCCATGCCTCCAATGAGAGAAATGGCCGCAAATTTCAAGAAAAACGAATGACTGAGAGTTTCTCTTTCAGATAGTTTATATAAAGAGTTTATAAAAGGAAGAAAATGAACATTTACAGGCTGAAAATAGATGGGACTATCTTTCAGCCCCTAATCAAAGAAGTAGGGACAAAAGAGCAATTGTAGACCTGAAGACAATATTGTCAAGTGAAATAAAACGCTAAAAGACGGAAGGCCCTGTTGGAGGACAGGAAAGTGTCTCTCAAAAGGCCTTAGAAAGACGTCTAGAGCACACATTCTGGGCTTGGACTAGACACTTGTCCACTCAAGTCCCGGTGTCCTTACCTATAAATTAGGAGTGGTCCTTTTTACCCTACCTGTCTCACAGGGTTCTTAGGGAGATTAACTGAGCGCATCCATGTGGAAATGTTTTGAGAAGGAACGATTCTGGGGACTCATGAGCTGTTACTGTCTAAACAAAGCGGGGAGTGGCTCCTACCTGTGCAACTGAGTTGTATTTGCTTCTCTATTTATGACTGTGTTCATACTGTCCCCACAACAATAAAGTCACTTTTCTATTAATGACAAAATAAAGATATATTTCTGTTTTTTTCTGGAGATCACTTCTACATGGAGAGTCTGCTGTCCCTTATATCTGTCTTGTAGGGCTCATAAAGATGGTTCCTTTCTGTGACATGAACGTATTAGGTTCCTGCCCCATGAATCCCAGTGCTGAGTGTTTCTCTATTGAAATGACTTGGAAGTATTACTGTCCATTTTCCCACACATGACTGACAATGGTATGGCTTAATTGATCCAACCATTGATCGCAGGAATTAAATTGCTATTTCTGGAGGAATGTTTTATTCTAGCAAGGTTTGGAAAAGCAATGTCCCCTGATTTCATGCCTAGGTTTTTAGTAAGTAAAGAAACACACACTTGGTTATCTTTCTGATTATAAAAGTGATATATTTTTGTTGTGAAATGATTGAGATAAAAACTTGGTACTGAAAAACAAAGTAGATATGATTCATTAATTCACATTGAATGGGTTGATATTGTCATGTTGGTGGCCCTTTTTCCAGGCTTATACAGTGCATTCACAAACCATAACATCCTAATGTCTGTAGTACATTCTAATGTTATCTATATTCTTCATATCCCATATGTGCACTCCTGTATTGTGGAAACACTGGGTAATGGGCTTCTGTGTAACTGTACATCCTGTGAGGGCACATTGTGCACTGAAATGAACAATGCTGATAAGATTTATTCTACAGAAGTCTGTACACAACTGCAGTAGGCCTTCCCTCCTGACCCTGCCAGCACATTGCTGAGCATACTGTTTTCTCATTAGCTCCTTTCTCCTTGTCACAAGCATCTAGATACAATTAGGCTATTACCTACTGTTTCTCCTATGCATTGCGCCCAAATAAGATAAAACCAGTCACAATCTATCCTTAAGGAAGACATGTAAATTGTTACAAACATGCATTTTAAACAAAGAATGGCATCTGTACTCTCTTTTGAAGGCTACTTCTTTTTGTTGCAGCTAAAGATACATGATAAACAATTCTCCTTTCACTGCTCGGCTCCTCCAGTGTTTAACTTATGTTTCTTTAACTAGTGCCCTATCTCCCATGTTGTTTACCTGTTGTTCCTAATTTCATGCTAGCTGTGATGAAAAACTCTGGACTTTTTGGACATTCTTCGGGTTAATTGTGAGAACAAATGCTCAAAGGTAGCATTGTAGCACTAAAGGCAATGTGGAGTTTAACTTTTGACTGACACACAGTACTCCATTTCTCTCTAAAAGTTGTCCTGTGAAACGTATACGCTGAGTGGCAATTTCTTTTTATGGCTATTCCCTCTCTCCTCGACTATCACTTTTTAACTTTGGCTCATCTACCCTAGGAAAATGATACTTGATAGCTGTTTTAGTTCTGCCTTTCTCTGATGAGGTTAAACATGTTAACGTCATTTGTTTTCACCTAGGACCTCTTTCTTTCGTTACTAATGTCACTAGCGCCACATTAAACATTTAAACTATAATGCATGCATTTTTAGCTAAGAAAACAGGATTGTTTTGTTTTGCTTTCACCATGCTGCATGCTACAAACAAGTGAGTGATGTCTGAGGGTGTGTGTGGGGAAGGGAAAAGGCACTCACAAGGACAATGCGTTAGGCTACACTGGCAAACATTTAGCACAGTTAATTATATTAAGTACAAGAAACTAAAGACTAGTGAATATGGAAATTCAGGAGCCTCTTTTCCAACTTCCAGGTCATTTCTGAGAGGCTGGCAAGTCACCTGGCCTGGCAGCAGGTGGCATGTGGGCTGTGAGTTGGGGGCTGTTTGTCCTCACCAATTCTTTGCCTCACTCTGATAGCTGATGTTTCTGTTTCTTCTCTGACTCCCTGGAGCAGAAGCCCCTCCCCCGGACTGCACAGCCACTTATTATGCTTCAGGGGCACCTCTGAGAGCTTGCCAATGTTAACCAGTGGGCCCACAGATTGCATAGTGGAGGGATTGTGTTCAGGCTGAGACATTTTGTCAGTTGAACTGTTCAGGAAGCCGGGCCACTGACCAAGTCTGATGTCTTTATTCTCACTTCATCGCTGTAGAACTCCCATGTAGTGAACTCATCTTGGACAGAAGATCCCTTTGAGGAGTGGGATTTAATCGCTTCGAGAGAGCAGGGATCCTGCCCGAGTCACCTTCCGTGGCCTTCCCCTTTCCTCCCACTGCACCCAGAATGGAGCACAGTCCCTGGCACAGTGTGGCACTGGCCGATGTCATTGTAAGCTCCATTAACCTGCAGTTTTACATTCCGAAAAAACAAAGAGGAAACGGGGCTCAGAAAGAGAACAGTGGGGCTGGAGAGATGGCTCAGTGGATAAGAGCACTGCCTGTTCTTCCAAAGGTCCTGAGTTCAGTTCCCAGCAACCACATGGTGACTCACAACCATCTGTAATGAGACTCGGTGCTCTCTTCTGGCCTGCAGGCAGACACAATACTGTATACATAATAAATAAATAAATCTTTTAAAAAAAGAAAAAAAGAAAGAGAACAGCGTTAAGTATTTAAAGAACAAAGCTAGAAAATTGATGTTATTTGCTTAATCTGGTCCATAATCCCATGTGTTTGTCAACTAGCTTTCCCCTTTCCCAAGTATAAACAGTTTGTTCTTCAGCGTTAATTAGCCATACCACATTATTTATTTGTGATATTTCATTATATTCCTTCATTCATTCATGTATGAGCTCAGTGGCTATTTAAGCAACCTCTGGTCAGTACCAGGAGTCCTCTGGGCTAACCAGGAAGATCTTGAGTGAATACTAAACAGCTCCTGCTTCCCAAAAGCTCAGAGTTGAGTGGACAAGGCCAAGCACACAATTTGCAGGCCTAGAGAAAAATGAACATGAAGTGGCTCGTGTCCAACAATTATGAAGAACTTCAGGGCAGGAGCAGTGCATTATACCAAGAGGAGGGTCATTTTCGGTGCAGGGCCCTTTGTGACCACAGGGCAGAAACACAGTGAGCCTGTGCTGCAAGCAGGTGTTACCATGAGGTTGTGCACAAGGACTATAGAGAGCAATTTGGTGGCAGCAAACCTTAGGGAGAAAGGTGTCATGCCTTTTCCTCCAAGGGGTAGGTAAGACTGTTAAGGGCTTTGTAAGACATTCCAGTGGTGGTAAGTTTTCCTTTCTGATGATTCCCAAGCCCTGGTTCATGAAACAATCACTGGACCCGTGTTGGGGACTATATAAAAATACATTCTTAGACCCCGTTCTGAATCAGAAGATACCATGATGGAGTTTGACTTAATTAGAATGGCCGAGGTGCTGGCTTGATTGACACAACACAGAAATCACAGAACACTTGCCACCAGAAGTGATAGGGAGTGTTTTCGTGGGTTGAACAAAGTTGGCTGGAGAAAAATAAAGTCAGCGAAGACGTGTTTGAAATAGTCTAGGCAAGAGAGAGAGAGGATCAGAACAAAAATAACGTCTTGTCAGGGAAGAGGATGGGCCGAAAAGGGATTTGACAGTATTGAGAAGTTAGAATTAAAAGGAACTCAGTACCGATAACTGCAATCTAGGAGAGAGAGAGCGAGTGAAACGGCACTAACTCCAGATGGTCCAAAGGGTCCTAGCATGAGGGGACAAGTTGGAACTGCAGATGGTCATAGTAAATAGTGAACTGTGATGTTGATTTGGGCCAAGTATAGACTAAGACTATACACAATGTACTTGATTCAATCTTCTAAGTCTTACTAAGTCAACTCTCTTTTATCAATAGGGAAACTGAGGTAAGGAACTGTTAAGCGACATGCCTAGGTGCATTTGGTTAAGTAAATGGTACATGATAGCTTAGGTTCTTGCCTTAGACAATGGTTTTCTGTCTATGGGGTTTTCACAGTTCAGGATGTGCTGTTTACTCGTTAGCACTGACAAACAGCTGAGCACATGGAAAGAAAATACACCAGGAAACTGGAAGGCCAGCATTGAAGTGTTGGTTTTGGCAGTATTTGTTTTATAACCACAAAACAAATTATGCTCCCCTCTCTTTGACTTTGCCCAACAAGGTAGAGATAATAAATACCTTACTTGTTTGAACCAGGGTACAATACAGATGATTTCTTAAAGTTCTTTTCCACCCCTGTGTTTAAGAATGAAAAGAAGAACATGAAATCACCCTGCAGCTTAAAGAAAGTTTTAATATTGTTGATTTCTTCACAGTGCTATGGGTTTGGGATCTATTTCTCTATCATCTATCTATCTATCTATCTGTCTGTCTGTCTGTCTGTCCGTCCGTCCGTCCGTCCGTCCGTCCCTCCCTCCCTCCGTCCGTCCGTCCGTCCGTCCGTCCATCGATCGATCCATCCATCCATCCATCCATCCATCCATCCATCCATCCATCCATCCATCCATCCATCTATCTATCTATCTATCTATCTATCTATCTATCTATCTATCTATCTATCTATCTATATGATTTAGTCTTTTGAGACAGAGTCTTGTTATGTAGCCTGGATGACTTATTATCTCCCTGCCTTAGGCTCTTAAGTGCTTGGACCATAGGAGTGTCCTGCCACATCAAGCAATGTGAGTTTTTCTAGCGAAGGGAAGGAAAACATACCTGAAGATATTGTCAATGGGAACTAGAAATTTACAGGTATTCTGTGGAATGAGGGGTAAAGAGTGTTAGTCAATAATTATCTGGCACCTAAACTTACAAGGTTTTAGGGCCCAAAGAAAAGAGCAGAAATGTGACCTGAGGAGCCGGTGACTCTGTAATGTGTCCAGATATGACCAAGGCATGTGGCTTCAAGGCTCTGTGAGGATTAGCTGACATAAGACAACCCCCTTAATGACCTACAGCTCTTTCTGAAGACTCATCATATAAACCTTGGCAGACTGTCCAAACCACCACATAGTGAGAGAGAAAAGGCTGGTGAGGACACAGCCTCCTCCTTAATCCTGCTATCGGCCTAAGGCTGGTCCTCTGGGCAACAAGCACAGCCATGACCCGGATGCTCCCTCAGAGAAAGAACAGATAGGAGGCTAGGTATGCTATGTACTCTCTACAGCTATGTCTCTCAAACCAGGGAGGGCACTCTCTAGCCTTTTGGGTATACATGGGGTCCTGGATGAGACAGTCATCAATCTATCATTTCTGAATTCATCTTTGGGACAGTGCCAGGCTTCAAGTTTTTCAGACTCTCAAAAATTAGTAGCTATATAATAGTGTGCGTAAGGAGCCATCCAGGACTGGAAGCCATCTTCAAGGGGACTCAAGAATGTAAATTGTCTTAGATGATTTGAAACATAGAGTTACAAATAGCTACTTATAATTTTTTAAAAATAAAAATGGTTGTTTTTTACAGCCCACTTAAAATACTTTTTAAAATACAAAATGTGCTTATTGGGATCATTTTCCATTCATCTTGAATCAAGCTACTATCAATACTGCTTCTTCCTGGAGGAGCATCCCTCTGACAGCCATGGCTTTGTGTTTGTAGGACTACTGCTTGCCCACGGCTAACCACCATGGAGATTTCGCAGTATCCTGGGCATTTCATATCTAGAAAGTAGGGATTGAGGCTCTGCACCAGAGTCTTTCTCTTGTGTTTCTTCTTCTCCTCTTCAGGAGAGGGATGAAGGAGGACCTTGTTTTTTTTTTGTTTTTTTTTTTTTTTTTTTTTGGTTTTCGAGACAGGGTTTCTCTGTGGTTTTGGAGCCTGTCCTGGAACTAGCTCTTGTAGACCAGGCTGGTCTCGAACTCACAGAGATCCGCCTGCCTCTGCCTCCCGAGTGCTGGGATTAAAGGCGTGCACCACCACCGCCCGGCTTTTTTTGGTTTTTCGAGACAAGGTTTCTCTGTAGCTTTGGTGCCTGTCCCGGAACTAGCTCTTGTAGACCAGGCTGGCCTCGAACTCCCAGAGATCCGCCTGCCTCTGCCTCTCAAGTGCTGGGATTAAAGATTAAAGGCGTGTGCCACCACTGCCCAGCTGAAGGAGGACTTTGTAAAGGGCATGCCTCTCCATGTGACAGACATGTTCTTGTAGGGAGGTTATCCCTAAAAGACTATTTTTTGTTTGTTTGTTGTTTTGAGATTTTCATGTAATATATTTTGATTATATTCACCCACAAGTCCACAACTCCCTCCTTAGTTTCTCCCAGATTTACCTTCTCCTCCCTACCCCCTAAATCCATGTCCTTTTTTTATTTATTTATTTTTAATTTATTATGTATCTAATATTCTGTCTGTGTGTATGAAGAGGGCAGCAGCAGACCTCATTACAGATGGCTGTGAGCCACCATGTGGTTGCTGGGAATTGAACTCGGGACCTTTGGAAGAGCAGGCAATGCTCTTAACCGCTGAGCCATCTCTCCAGCCCCCATGTTCTTTTTTTTATTAAAAATTTCTGCCTCCTCCCCGCCTCCCTTTTCCCTCCCCCTCCCCTCACCCTCACCCCCACTCCTCTCCCCCTCCCTCTCCAGTCCAAAGAGCAGTCAGAGTTCCCTGCCATGTTCTTTTTAAAGAAAAGAAAAATAACCCACCAATTAATGTGTGCTGCCCACATCTTCCTGGGTGTAGGGACATCCATTAGAGTGTGGTCAACCTACGAGGATCACACCCTTAAAGAAAACAGGCTCTCCCTGCCCCAGAAGTCATAAACTCCCCACAGCTCCTCAGTTAGGGGTAGGGGTCATGAACTCCTTCCCACTACATGCTAAAATGTTGACTGGTTTGATCTTATGCCAGGTCTTTCTCAGGGAGCCAGAGCTGCTGTGAGCTTGGGAATGCAGCCGTACTATTGTGTTCAGAACACACTGTTCAGCTCTGGTTCTTACAATCTTTCTGCCCCTCCTCTGCAATGGTCTCTGTGCCTTGGGGAAAAGGTACTGTCTAGATGCCCCCTTTGTGGTTGTGCCCTCAGCTGACACTTATTCTCTGTACTTGTAGCTGGTTATGAATTTCCGAGCAAACCACCCTCAGCTGCACAAAGAAACTGCTCTGATGGGGCCGGAGAGCTTTACTAATTTATGGGTAGAAATATATGAATTCAGAGAACAGTTAGATGCAATGCCTATTTTGCAAAATAAGAATAAAAAGTTCACCGCTGGGGCCTGTGAGCTCCTTGACCATGGATTCTTGGCCAGATTTACAGTGCCAGGCATATATTCCCTCTTGTGGAACAGGACTTATATCTAATTATAAAGTTGTTGGCTACCCTCATATTATTATTGCATCCATGGGCATATTTTGCAATGTGGATAATTGTTGCAGTTCAAAGGGCTCATTCCTGGGTAAGACTTTGATGACACCCCCATTCCTATAGCATGCATAACGCATCGCTAGGAGGGAGGATGCTTTCTGGCAAATACTAACTTGGTTTCTCCATGGCCTATGACCAACATGTGCAATGTTTTCAGCAATAGGGTCTTGGACAATCAGGAATAATGACAATAGCCTGTATTGTTTTGGGGGCTCTCTGCAACACCTATGTCTAACAACTTGAGGGGAGGTACCCTACTCCCAGCAATGGGCTTTTTATTAGGCTCCTGGGATGAGCATATTTCCTGTGTAGGTGTCTTAGTTAGGATTACTATTGCCATGATAAAACCCCATGACCAAAGCAAGTTGGGGAGAAAAAGGTTTATTTAGCTTACACTTTCATCACTGAAGGAAGTCCGGATGGGAACTCAAACAGGGTGGCAGGAGCTGATGCAAAGGCAATGGAGGAGTGCTGCTTACTACTTTGCTCCCTGGGGCTTGTTCAGCCTTACAGAACCCAGGCCCACCAGCCCAGGGATGGTGCTACCCCATGAGCTGGGCTTTCTCCCATACATCGCTAATTAAGAAAATGTTTTACAGGCTTGCCTACAACCTGATCTTATGGAGGCAGTTTCCTAATGGAAGCTCCTTCCTCTCACATGTCTTCAGCTTGTGTCAAGTTGACATAAACTAGCCAGCACAATAGGGTAGTCTAATTAAAACTATTGCATCCCTTATAAAATAACATGCTTGGTGATATGAAGGGGGAAGGTGAATAACGGGAAAGGATATTTAGTGGGGAGAATGTTGGGAAGAAGAGGTTGCAGAAGAGATGACCAACATTAAGGATGTTTATAAGAGCCATGTGGAAACCGACTATTTTATAGAACATTTTTTTTATTCTCACTGGGGATTAAACTCAGACTTTTGTGCACAATAATCGAGTTCTTCCTTCTAACCCACTCCCCAGCCAATGGCGTCAGTTTTTCTGTCCTTCAGCATGGAAGCACCCAGTAACCTAAAAATCTTTCTATTGGAGGAAAAGTCCTCTGAGAGTTTTCCTTCACTGGACTCCAAAAAACAATTTTTGTTTTCCATTATCTTTAACCAACCACATGTATTCTTCTTGCTGGCACTTCATAGAATACATCAATTTTTTTCTTCTTCTTCCCTTCCCTTCCCTCCAATTTTCTCACTTTCCCTTCCCTCTCCTTCCTTTCTTCCTTCTAATGGGGCTTTGCTGTGCTGACCAGCTTAACCTGGATTTCCATGGCTTAAATAATACTTCCATTTCAACATCCCAAGAATTGGGGGCTATGGGGCATGCCAGCATATCTTGTCAGTCCGTCTATTCTCAATCTCTCTCTCATTCCCTCTCCCTTCTCTCCCCTCTTTGTCTTTCTTTGCTTCCTTTCTGGATCTTGATCTCTGTTTGTAGCTCAGTCTTTCTTCAAGCTTGCAATCTTGCTGTCACTGTCTTTGGAGTGTTCTGGTCATAACCTGCAACACCGCACTCTCATTCCTCTCTTTCTTTATATATATGTTGGGATCCAACCCCATTGTAAACTCTCTCTCCAGACCAGAGGGGAGGTGTGGGAATAATTGAGACAACTCACATAGCTTTATCGGGAGGGAGATTCTCCGTGATCCCTCATGAGATCCAAGTTCACATCCTGAAAATTCCTCAGCGTTTAGTCTCCAAACAGCCTTATATACCAAACATAAACTGAGGGGAAAATTCATTAACATTCTGTTTCCTAGGTAACCAGGTGACTGGTTGTGGTCATGTCCACATCTACCTATGCCTGCTCTCTTTGCCTTTCTGTTCTGTATACCAGCGCTGTCATGTAGGTAGGCTTAATTAATGTCTCTTTTCAGGCATCCTCCAAATTATAAAGAAGGAGCAGAACAACATCCTGACCTTTTGTTAGGGATGGCGACAGGCTAGGTGACCGACAGCCTCCTGTGTGGCAGGGGTAAACTATGGGCTGGGATTCATTGGATGTTGGAATGGGCCAACTCATAGCATGTGTCTGGGTCTGGGTGGTAGCTGGTCTGGTCCGTCTGCCAGATTTCCCACATTGCCATTACCTGGATGACCTCTCCAGCTTAGCTCAGCTAGTGCATCCTGCAGCAAGGAACAAGGAGGGACAGTTTTCTTGCTTTCAGGTCCTCCGGTTTGGCTCACCCACACGCATATCACCAGGGCCAGCTCTACTGATTTGTCCAGGCAAGGTGCAGGGCCTTCTCTCCCAATTGCTGTAGGGGACATATGAGGGGAGGACTAGGTCAGCTGTCCTGCTCTTGTGCCCTCAGGGCCTGCTCACCTGTATCCCCAACCACAGGGTCAGCTCTAGTGTGTTTCCCCACTGAGGAGCACACCTGTGGTGAATGGTGAGGTCATCTTTCCCAAGTTTGGAGAGGGGGGCATAGCTCTCCCCTGAGGGCAGGACCAAGTCTCCTGTTGAAGAATTCAGCAAGGGACAGGGTCAGCTATCCCAGGGCCAGGGCAGGGCTAGCTCAGCATGGTTCCAATGACCCCCTGTGCTAACACAGGTCACAGACATCATCACAGATCCCTGTTTCAATAGGACCACAGACCCAGACCTTGACTTTGGCAGCAATTTGGGCCCAGACATCACTATGACTCAGATGATAGCATTGGCCACCCTGATTAGTATGGCCCTGGTGGCAGCATAACCCTTGCACACCAACATGGTCTCAGGTGACTGAGCAGACTCTGGGTATCCACAGAGCCCTCAGTAGTAAGACAAGCCATGGACATCAGCCCAGACCCCAGTTACTGCAGGGCAATGGACACAGACATGGGCATAGATGTCACCATGGTTCTCAGACATCCTCATGACTACAGGTTGTGGTCCAGACCCCATGCATCTGTGTGGTCTCTTGGTGGCCATGGATATCAACATGGATCCCGACTGTGACAGGACCATGGGCCCAGACATGGTTCTGGGCAGCAGCCCAGGCCTGGATGTCACTATGGTCCCGGGTGGCAGTGCAGGCCACTTGGATTAGCATGGTTCCCCCATAGCAGCATGACCCTTGGATACCAACATGACCCCAGGAGGCAGCCTAGGCCCCAAGCTTTGTCATGGCCTTCTATAGTCTCAGGAGTTACAAACATGAACACAGACCCTGGCTGTGGCAGAGCTGCAGACCTAGGCATGGCCCTGGGTAGCAGCCCTGGTCCAGGTAACACCATGGACCCAAGTGACAGCACTGGCCACTCAAATTGACTTGGCCCTAGTGGCAGCACAATCCTCAGACACCAACATGGTCACAGCTTGCAGCTCAGACCCTAAGCATCTGCATAGCCCTTGATGGCATCACAGGCCAGGGACAATAACTTGGGCCCAAGCTGTGGTAGGACAATGGACATAGATACAGTCCTCAGTGCAGCCTAGGCCAGAATATCACCATGGCTCCAAGTGGCAACACAGACCACCCAGATTGGCATGGTCCCTGCAGCAGCATGGCCCTTAGATACCAATGTGGCCCCAGAGGGTGGCCCAGACCAGAGGCCTTTGCACCACCCTCCATGGCAACAAGAGCCACAGACATCAACACAGCCCCCTTCAGCTTCTTCAGGGCCTCAGACAAACATCTGGCCCTTAGCTCTCGCCCAGGCCCAGACATCACCTTGAACTCAGGTGGCTAGCAGGCCATTCATATCAGCCTGTTTCTCACCACCATCACCTCTACATATCTGCCTCTCTCCCCAAACCATGAACCGTCTGCCTCCCTCTCTCTTCCATTTCCCCACCCTGAACTTTCTCACCATAATGGTGCCCAACTACCCAACACCACGGTTCTTGGTTGGGTCACCAGATGGCATGTGGTTGAGTCCTGCCCACCCTAGCTGCAAGGAATGGAACAGAGATGTTGCTTTTTCTTCTCTCACATGCCAGGGGCCTAGAAACTTTGAGGGGAGATTGGTATGATGGTGCCAGACCACCTGATTCCCAAGACATGGGACAGGTTCCTGGTTGATTGCACCCACTCAGACCAGGAAATCGAGGAGTGCTGGGGGATAGGGCATCTGTGTCCTCTGAGCTGCCTCTGGTTGATTTTGTTCAGCTAGATCCTCTCATTCCTTTCTTATCCAGGAGCATGGCTTTATCTTGATCCTTGGTCATCAGAGTCCTGCTCCATCCACCAAAGCCAGACTAAATGTGATTCTCTTCATTAATCCATCAGGGAATCTTGTGGTCACAATCACCTCTTCCTTAGCTGGTATAATCTTTTAAAATGTAATTTATTCCTTCTCTTCCTCCTTGTACCCAATACAGGATATATTATTAGCTTTCCAAGTAATTCTTTAAAGAACAAAATTCTGGGCACAATTTTTGTAGAAGTTGTAAGTTTTTGGTCATTGGGATATAGAAATGAGCAGAAGTAAAGACAATAGGATAAGATCACTTGAATATCCCTTCAGTTTTTAGCTCTCTGTGTATCCCTGTATTACATGAGCATTGATTTTTATGTTCTTCCCTTTCCTAATGGTAGCTCCCCCGGCTTGCTACTCAATCTGGACTTGATGTAGGAATAGAGCCTTAGTTTAAAGTGGTAGAGTGTTTTTTCTTCTATCTTTCTTCTAGTATCACTGGGGTTTTGCCTTTTCCTGGGGAGAGTTTCTTCCTGGGAAGTAACTGAACTTTGTCACTTCCGGTTTGTTCCAGAAGTTTAAGTCATTATAGAGACAGAACCAGAGATGTGAGAGGAACTTTGCGTCTCTCTGCTGGGGCCATTAGTCACCTTCTTCACACCTGTGCTGCCAAAGAGGCAACTGTGCCATGTCGTTTTCCATCCCAACCATCTGTCTTTCCCATGAGCACACAGTGACACATGTGGAGAGGAATTCTTAGTATCTTTGAACAAGCTGGGCTTAAAATTTTTCGACATTACAAACTTGATCTAGCCCATGTTCGGCCTTTATGAACTTATTCACATTTTGGCTGATTTTTTAAAAATCTGTTTTTGTGGCAGCCATCACTGTCTCTCATGATTTAGAAAAGATGAAAACATTGTTTTGTTCTGGTCTTTTTGGGTGTAGCTTTCTTTTTTAAAAAAAGATTATTTTTATTGTATGAGTGTTTGACCAGCATGTATATGACTGTGAACCACATGTATGCAGTGCCTATGGAAACCAGAAGGGGGCATTAGATCCCCTGAACTTATTTATTTATTTATTTATTTATTTATTTATTTATTTATTTATTTATTATGTATACAATATTCTGTCTGTGTGCACATCTGCAGGCCAGAAGAGGGCACCAGACCTCTTTACAGATGGTTGTGAGCCACCATGTGGTTGCTGGGAATTGAACTCAGGACCTTTGGAAGAGCAAGCAATGCTCTTAACCACTGAGCCATTATAGGTGCTTGTTAACGGCCATGTGGGTTCCGAGAGCCGAACCTGGGCCCTCTGAGCAACAAGTGCTCCTAACTGATGAAGCAATCTCTCTAGTTCTGGTGTTTGTCTCTTTTTGGAAGTTGGTTCACTTGATTGGCTTGAATTTTTAGCTCTGGGATTAACTCAAGAAAATATAGGACTGTGGGTTATCTTTTCTTTTCTGGGAATTATGACAAATACTGTATTCTGTGCAGCATTCTGCATGGAAAAGTCTCTATGGGAGACTGGCTAAGGAACAGACAAACCATGGTTTAAGCAAGCTAAGTGTTTGCCATATTCCTAACCAGTCTGGCTTACCAAACAGTGACTATCAAAAAAAAAAAAAGTATAGGAGGTTAGCTTGGCAAAGCCAATCACTGTTGCTTACTCTTGGCATAATGATTTTCTATATTTTTTCTTAAGTTTTCTAGTCCTGGGTATGTTATTGCTATATGTTTTTCATAAGAATTTAAGTCAAATTAAAAATAGTCTGTTTTCCCATCATAAAACCACAATCAACAAAATAACCAAGACAATATGTCTTCTCCTAAAATTAGTGCTCCACAGTTGAGTTTCCTGAGAAAAGCAACTTGGATGATGCATATGACAGTGATCTCAAGATAGCAATTATAAGTATGCTCAAGTAACTTTATAGAATATGAATAAAGGCTGGAATAAAGAATGAAAAACACAAATAGTTGGATGGAATTAAAAAAACAATTCAAGACATGAAAATAAAATAGAGAATACAGAGATAGAACTGAATAAAAAGCAAAGTAAATTAAAAATTGAAACTAAAATTCACTAACTCAAAGAAAAAGCTCAGTGGATGGCTTCACCAGAAGTGATCAGATTGAAGAAAGACTGTCAGGGCTTGAAGAGAAGTAGAAAAATTGGGTCATGCAGTCAAAGAAAATACTGAATCTAGGAAAATCCGTGAACAGACAATACAGGAACTCTATAAAAAGACCAACTCTATGAATAGTAGGTATAAAGAAGGAGAATAAACCCAGGTCAAAGGTACAGAAAGTATTTTCATTGAAACTGTAGAAGAAAATGTTCTAAATCTAAGGAAAGAGATGCCTATTAAGATCTGAAAGACATACAAAACACCAAAGTAACAGGACCAGAAAAGAAACTCCCCATGCCATATAATAATCAAAATACTCAATGCACAGAACAAGAAAGGATATTGAAAACTGTAAGAGAGAAAGACCATGTCACATTTTAAGGCAGACCCATCAAAATAACACTTGATTTTTCGATGGAGATCTTGAAAGTCACAGGGATTCAGACTGATACCGTGCAAGTTCTGAAAGATCAAAGATGCCAATCAAGACTACTATAGCCAGAAAAACTATCAGTCACATGTAAAGAAGAAAGAAAAACTTTGCATGGCAAAAATATTTAAGAGATTTATGTCCAACACGTCAGATCTACATAGGATAGAAGGGACTGTGCCAGTCTAAAGAGATAGTTCAACACCCCCAAGAGGGTACAAGGATTAAATGAATAGTTTCAGAACAGTTCATCAAAAGAGGTCTAAAAAAACCACTCTCCAGGAATCAGAATTAAAAAACATTGTTCAAAGTAAGTCTTAATACTCTCCATATTCTTCTAAAGAGACACGAAGTGGTAGCATAGGGGGTTAGAAAACAGGATCTGTCTTTTGATGCCTCCAAGAAATGAACCTCACCATGGTGATAAATGCCACCGTAGAGCAAAAGCATGGGAAGAGGCATTCCATGAGAATGGAACCAAGAAACAAGAAGCCATAGCTCTTTACTATCTGACAACATAGACTCCAGACCAAAATTAACCAGAAGAGACAGGAAGAACATATCCTATTCATCAAAGAAAAACTCTACCAAGAGGATATTGCAATTCTAAAAGTGTATGCACCAAACATAGGGAGGCCCAATTTTATAAAAGAAGGAATATTTAATCCAAAAACACAGATTAACTTCAACACAGTAATAGTAGATGATCTCAACGTCCCACTGTCACCAACAGACAGATTATCCAGGGAAGAACTAAACAGGAAACATTGGAGTTGAATGGCATCATAAATAAAATGGGCCTAATAGAGAGTTATAAAGTAAAAAATATCCACCTAAATACCAACTAATAAATGGGCTCTCAGAAGCCCATAAAATTTTCTCTGAAATTGACAACATATTAGGACACAAAGAAACTCTCAACAAATATAAGAAAATTGAAATAACATCTGTGTTCTACCTGACCATGGTGGAATGAAACAGGCTGCCAACAGCAACAGACACTACACGAGCTACACAAACACATGGAAAGAAATAGCACACCGAAGGAATGATAGTTTGGTCCAGAATTAAATAACAAAAAAGGTTTAAAAATTTCTAGATATTAGTGAAAATTAAACATAATATACCCAAATCTATAGGTCATGATGAAGGTAGTCCCAAGAAGACAATTTATAGCACTAAGTGCCTACATAAAAATTTAGAGTTTTCAAAGTAATAAATTAATGAAGTATTTGAATGTTTTAGAGAGCCAAGAATAAACAACACCTCCAAAAGATAGACAGGATGAGATGACCAAAATAAAATTAACGAAATAGAAATTAAAAACTACAAATAATTAAAGAAATGAAGAGGTGGATCTTTTAAAAAATTAACAAGGTTGGCAAATCTTTAGCTAAATTAATCAAAAGAAAAAGGTCCCAGTAACAAAATTAAATATGAAAAGTGTGATATTATAACAGACACAAAAAATTCAGAGACTCATAAAGATATATTTTTTAAAATATGTATTGAACCACATTGGAAAATATAAACTTAATTGGATAAATTTTGACATAGGTATGATATATTTAACAGTTTAGACAGACCCACAACAACCTCTGAGATAGAAGCAGCAATTAAAAATCTACCAACTAAAAAAATCTTGGGTCCTGATGGATTCCTTACAGAATTCTATTATAGTTCCAGGGAATTACTCTTGATTTTCCTCCAGAACTTGATGGTGAGACCCTATTGTTGAATACTCCATATACTCAAGTCATAGAACATAAAGCAATCAAGCAGGTACTGTTTGGGATGTTCTATCCCTAGGGGCTAGCTTTCAGAGAGCCAGAAGGTGCTATGTACACTGCTGAAGAACAGTCATCATCAGTATCATCTATCTGTGAATCCTGTGAGCCTCAGCAATGAAAGACTTGGTAAAAAAAACATGACCACTTGTATAACAGTGGCACAACTGCTATAGGAGCAACCACACTTTCTCATTGTACTTACAGTCTGTTCCACAAGATGTAACCCATGCTGGAACCTCTGTCTAGATAGGTTAGGACCCTTAGGGAAGAACTTATTATTATTGTTCTGCTAAATAAACATAGCATTCAAATGGCTCCTAATAATTTTCACTATACCCATTGTTTAGGGCACCCCTCAACCCTTACCAGAAAAGCTCCTTTTTGTGGTAGATGATGAACACAGAGACCCACAACTGTTCAATATGCAGAGGATAAGACACTGTAAAATATTCACCCCTAAATGGGACTTCTATATCACAGCCCCTGTTCCCAAGGCTCAGGGATCATTAGGAAAGAAAAGTCTAGAGAAGGTCCAGAGGTGGTAGATGACTATGCTGGAATAGTGTCTTATGGACATGATCAGGCACATGTAAACTCTTAGCAGTCACAACAGCATATGCAAGGTCTGCATAAGCTCAAACCCTAAGATGATTTCTGTTTCCAGCTCTCCAGCTCTACTCCACAGTTAAATGCCTATCTTTCAGCATACTTTCTATACTAGTTAGGATTTTTTAAGGGGGTGGTTTGAAAAGCTCAGAGCACATGGTTTCAGGTGAAACAAAGTTAGTTTGTTAGCTCAGTCAGAAGGTTGCCATGTAGTGGCATTTTCAAGCACATATTAAGCCTGGAGCAGAGAAGGTGCCTCAGTGCTGGCTTTCTGTTTCCTTAATGGATAGATCTACCATGCTGGCTTATTCTCACATTCCTCAGGGTTCTCTGATACTCTAGTGTTATATATCCCCAGTATCAGTGCAGTAGGGAGAGGAAATTCCCTCTTTCTAGTCTTACTCAAACACTCATTCCTTCTTCTCAAGGTATCTGATGTAGTTCGCTTTTCATCTCTTCATACTCAGTCCTGTGGCCTGGAAATAGCCACGTTGGTAGTCACATGCCTACTTTGGGAGTGATCCAGCACGAGGACATGGTCTGCCATGAGAAGACAGAGGTCCTGGATACTGCTTTCTGTGGCTGAATAGTCCAAACAGAAATACGAATTAATAATCACATATTGTCTGATAAACAATAAATAGTAGGTGAACCAAATTGAATAAATAATGTTTCAAATGATCATGTCCTGTAATTCTAGTATGTGTTAATCTGAGGCAGGAGGATCGTAGTGAGTTCAAGCTAAACCTGGGCTACTGAGCAAGACCCTGTCTTAAAAACAAGGACTTAAATGGTCATACTTCTCTGAGTTGCTTATTTCCTTTGCTACAGAGCATTCTTCCACTAATTTGAATTTCTGTCAGCAGGTTAAAAAAAAAGAGATTTGCAAAAAATATTTCTATGATTTTAAAATCGAGACATGTTTGATGACTCTCATGTGTAAAATACAGGAAATTCTATAGGAAGAATCTCAGGATGCCATTTTCCAAGGCAAATCCCCATTCGTATTTTGTTTGATGTATGGACCTACTCTTCCTTGTTTGATATACTTTTTTTTGTGAGTGTTTTTGAAATTGAATTTGTAATCATAGTGTATAATTTTCCATTGTCTTTCTCCATTCAACACTCTTATACAAATATTCTTCTCGCTGTATTAAACTCCTTAACAGACATTATTTAATCGCTGTATAATAGTCTTTAATAATTGCCCTTTGTTGTACACACAGATGGTGTCTATTTATCACGATGAGAAACTGCAGTAAATATCTCTAGATATAAGTGCGGACTGTGTCAGGAAGCAGCTCTATCAGAGGGCAGTTTTTAGTGCTGAATACCTCACCTTGTTAAAGTCTGTCTGTTTGTAGACTGCTCAGCCTTTAACTCTGCTCCCAAGAGTAGAGACCAAGATGAGTGCGGGCCTCTTCTCAGCACTGGTGGTTCAACTGCTGTGACTGAAGAGGGCTTTGTCATACAGAAATTCCGTGTTTGCTCTTCACCAGTCTAGAGAAGTATGCAGACATACTGTGGGACAGGGTGTTGAAAGGTTGCTCTTGTCTTCAGGATCTTCCAAGCAAAAGGCATCGTGCTCATATAAAGGATCCTACAGCAGCAGACCCTGTGGGACGGGTAATTGGAGCTCTAACAACCGACTGGAGCCTTTGCCTTTATCATGTGTAGCTCCTCCCACCCCAGTCACTGCTTTTATCCAAGGAGGAAGAAACAAAAAGCTACAATTCCTTCAATTACCTTGGTATAAAATTCAATTCCCTGGGGTCACAGTTGCAGTATTTATTCTATCATGGTCTTGTGTGTGTGGCTTTGCAGTTTGTGAGGAGGAAAATTCAGTTGTCTTCATTCCAATTTTTAAAAAATTTCAATTATTTTTTATTTTACATACCAGCCCCAGTTCCCTCTCCCTCCACTTCTCTTGCCCCTCCACCTCCCTCTGTCCCTCCCCCATCCACTTCTCAGAGGGGGTAAGTCCTCTTTTGGGTGCTCTTTGTATAGCCCAGGATGACCTTGAACTGGTCATGCACTAATCTCAGCCTCTCCAGGGCTGAAATTATATGTGTGTGCCACCACACTTGGCTACTAGCTAAGTATTTTCATGTGATTTTTTATTTTAAAGTTTTAATAATTCTGTTAGATATTCATGATTCTGTTACTATCATTGTAAGTGGAAATAACAAATGTTTTTATTGTTCTTTGTGGCTAATGCTTACAAACTAGTGCCTATGGGTAAAATGTGTCCCAAATTGCTCTTGTAGGTAAAGTTTTATTGGAAAACAACCACCTTGACTTATTGACATTGCCTCTGTCTGTTTTGCTACAGAAATGGATAGTTGTAAGGAAGACTGTATGGCCCACAGAACTGAAAACATTTTTTTTAAATGTTAAAAAGTTATTTAATTTTTGAGATAATGAGCTTTGATAATATTTTTCTCCTCCCCACCTCTTCCCTGATTATCCAAATCTTACATTTTCCCCTCCCCCAACTCTTCTCTGATTTTCCAAATCTTCCTATTCATCTAACTTCAAGTTCTCTCTCTTTCTCTCCCACCCCAAATTGAAACCAACCAAACAAGCAAAAGTCACAATAAGACAAAAAGCAAAACAAATTGAACACAAAAAACATGGAGCCTTGTTTGAATTGGCTAACATCTCCTGGGTGTGGACCTCTTCCTGGAAGATGACTGATACACACAGTGGCAACTTTCTGGAGAAACCCGACATTCCCTTTCCCAGCAGGTATAGATTGCAAATAGTTTCTTAGTAAAGGGTGGAATTTCATGTCCTCTCAGTCCTTTTAGTTCTGATATTTTGTCTGGTTTGCACCTATGCAGGTATTGTGTGTTCTGTCATAGTCTCTGTGAGTTCATGTGTGTATTAGTCTTGTGTCTGGAAGACAATGTTTCCTTGGAGTCATTCACTACCTCTGGCTCTTACAACCTTTCTCCCCTTCTTCTGCATAGCTCCCTGAGCCTTGAGGGGGAGAGGTTTGATGAATACATCCCATTTGGGGCTGAGCTCTAAAAGTCTCACTTTTTGTACCTCTCCAGTCATGGGTCTTTGTTCTAATTCCCATTTACTGTAAGAACAAGCTTCTCTGATGAGGGCTCAGGGATGCTCTCATCTATGGGTGCCGCAAAAATGTCATTAGGAATCTTTTTCTCTATGTTCATTTAACAGAACAATAGTAGTTTTCCCCCAGGGCTTAGGACATGTGTTGTCTCAGGTCCTTGGCCCTCTTAATCAGCGTTAGGTATGAGTTCCCACTCTTGGAATGGGCCTAAATCCCCCCCCCAAAGTGGTTGGTTACTCCATAACATGTTTACCACTATTACACCAATTTATCTTTCAGACAAGTCATTGTAGGCCACAGGAATTGTAGCTGGGCAATGTTGGTGCTTACTTGAAAATAATTTCTTATTGGTATTAGACAAAAAAGAGTTTGCTGACCCATATTTATTATACTTTTGTTCAAATCTGATTATCATCATTACTTTTATTATTTTGAT
Source organism: Chionomys nivalis (assembly GCF_950005125.1). NCBI lineage: Eukaryota > Metazoa > Chordata > Mammalia > Rodentia > Cricetidae > Chionomys > Chionomys nivalis. The sequence continues at coordinate 65,037,104 of NC_080088.1, forward strand.
TTTTCTCTATCGCTGTTGATTAGGATCATCCAAACATTTTCATCCACTGGTGCTGTTTAGCAGAGAGCAGAAGGGACCTGAGTTGGGGTGTATGGAAGGGTCCATGTTGAGCAAGGAGTTTCTTCTTCCTGTCCTCTTTTCTTCTAGTTTCTAAACAGGTATATATCTGCAGGAGCTGAGAGGGTTATTCACCTGTCCTTCATTTTGAAGATGCCCAGGAACTTCACTTACTGGGAAAAGTACTGTCAATTGTATCCAAAGACCTACAGAACCTTACTCCCTAAGTATGGAATTCCAGACACAAAAAAGTCACACAAAATATAGATGAGTCCAACTCTTTCATTTTGTCTCTTTTGTTTATAAAGGCATTAAGAGATTCACACTCAAGTGTGAGAAATAGTACAGGGTGACCTTATGTACCCTGTATCTAGGTTTTCCCATTGTTGCAGTCAACAAAACAGTCACACAATAATATGGTCAGGATAGTGACAACTCTATCTTTCTAGAGGTCATTCATGCTGTCTTTTCATAGCTACACCCACTTGCTTCCCTTCTGTATCCTTTTCTTTAGCCCTAGCAATCAATGCATTCTCTGTTTCTGTAATTTTATCATTTCAACAATGCTATACAAATGTAACTATACAGTTATATAAATTTAAAAAGGTGCTTTATTTTTTGTTTTATTTTTAGTATGCTTTTAATTGAAATAGAATTACATCACTCCCCACTTTTTCTCTTCAACCCCTTCCAAATACCCACCCTGAAGCCCCTCCCATTCCCCATCACCATCAAGTTGATGGCCTCTTCTGTGATTATTATCATTACATACATTGAAATGGACTTTAAAAATAAGCTTCTCCATAGATACATCTAGGATGTTTATGTAAAATTTTTCCCTTTTGATTGCTTAGTAGTTTTCACAGCGCCATGGTTTAGTAAATGCTCATTCATTGAAGAACCACTGTTTGTTGTTTCCAGATGGAGTTTGCAGGTATTTTTCTCTATTTCTTTCCTCTTCTCCACAGACTCTTTCATAAAGAAAAAAAAAGGTTTTAATTTCTATAAACCCAGGGACATAGAATTGATTGTCAACTTGACACATCCTAGAATCACCGGAAAAAGACTCTCAATTGAGTCTTCAGAAATTTGGTTTGTGGGCATGTCTGGGAGAAACTTACTTGACTTTTAATTGATGTGGGGAAGCCCAGTTCATTGTAGGCAGCATCCCGCCTTCACCCCAGTCAGGAGGTCTGGGCTGTAAAGAAAATTAGCTAAGAATGAGTCTATGAGTGAGTCAGCAAGCAGATTTCATCATGGTTTCTGTTTCAGGTTCCTGCTGAGTTGTTGTCTTCAGTAATGGACGGTGACCTGGAAGTCTAAGCCTAATAAGTCCTTATGTCCCAAATTGTTTTCAGTGAGAGTGAGGATAATCCACAGAATGAAATGTTCCCTTTATCTTTAGTGCTTTGCACATTCTTTGAAGACAAAACAATTCTGAGTCTAGTCTTGATTTAAACATTTTTTTTTTTAAAAAATTATGCTTAATACTGAATTGTGAGACCTATCATGAGTTACTGTTTGTGCGAAGTGTGAGAATTAGGTTGAGGTTTGCATCCTCCCACCTCCCTTATAAACGTACATCTTCTTGAGCCCCCATTGCTGAAAAGTTATTTTTTCTCCATGGAATTGCTCTTGTATATGTGTCAGAATCAACTGGGTATTTGTATATAGGTCAATTCCCCAGTTTTCTACTCTGTTCCATTATTCTGCACACCAATAGTACAAAACCTTGATTATGGCAGCTAATTAATAGATCTTAAAATCAAGAGGATGGATTGCTACCACTTCATTCTTATTTTTTCAAAATCATTTTGTCTATGGTAGTTCATAATACCTTTCCAAATTTTAGAGTTATCTTGTTTATATTTAGAAAATAGTCCTGCAATTTCAGTAAGCAGTACATTAAATCTATATATCTGTTTGGGAAGAATTAAAATCAATGTTGAGTTTTCAAAGCCAAGTATGACAGATCTTTCCCTTTATTTAGGTCTTGGATTCTTTTCATTAATGTTTGAAATATTCCACAAACAAGCATATGAATTTTCTTAGGCTTAACTGTTGTTTGCCTGATTACACATAGTTCTGCATCTTTAATCCCAGTGCTCTCGTAGTCACTATCAGAATGTGGAAAAATGATTATTTGTATGTGTTTGTTGTGTATTCTGTGAACTCACTTTAAAATTACAGATGTTAGGCTTGGTAGATTATTTCTTAGAAATTATCATGTAAAAAACAAGGACATTTTATTTCTGTGGGTCTTTCATTTCCCTTTGTTTTTTAGCCATAAATTCTAGTACAAGACTGGCTTATCAGAGGAAAGAGTATACATAATCATCTTGTTTCTGATTTTACACAGCAAAATTCCACCTTTTAACATCAAATATGTTTACTACAGGTTTTTGAAAAGATGTTTCCTGTCAAACTGAAAAGCTTCTGTTTTGTTCTTATTTTTCTAAGAACATTGGATTTCCATGGGTGTGTATTTTTGCCATTTTAAAAGATGTGAATTGAAGGATAATGCAGTTTTTCTTTTTTAGACTGTTAGCATGATGGTCTGTTAAGCTAACATGGGTTCCTTTTATTTTATATATTGAGGATGCCCCCTTTGGAGTAAACAATCTTTACTTCAATGTATAATTCTATTACTGAGACCAAACTCTATCTGCTAATGTTTTGTTAAACACAGTCAATAGCAATGTTTTATGAAATAACTATTCCTGAGCAGTGTTGCTTCAGAGGCCACCTTTTCTCCTCTCTGTTGCTGTCATCAATTTTGTGAGTTCAGCTGACGGATGCTTCACATTGGTTTTTTTGGAAAAGATGATGTTAGCAGTTATTTAAATGTTGGGTAGAATTAGTGGAACTAGTAATTTCAAAACTACAATGTGCTTTTTCTTAACAGTGACAGAATACTTAGCAGTAACAGTACTCAGATCTTTTTAGTTTTCTACTAAGTTGCAGCAGCCTATGGGCTTCGAGGACTCCATCCATTGCATTGACTGTCTAGTTCTTACTCAAATAATAAAACCCACATATGTGATAAGCATTTGCATTTGTTCCTTTGCATCCTTTTGATGCTGGCAATTCTTCTATTTTCTTTCTTTTTTATTTTCTTTTTGGTTCTCCTATGTCTTTCTAGTGGTTCTCCAATTTCATTGCTCTTTTTGAGGAAGAGGGTGCTTGTTCTATTGTTCTATAGATGTTTGTGTTTTCTGTTTTATTGATTTCTGTTCCTGTCCTTACTGCTGCATTTGCTCTGCCTGGTTGACTTGCTCAGCTCATCTTCTAGGTTTTTGAGGTGGGAACTTGGGTCGCTGTGTTGGGAATCTCATCTTCCTAAGATACGCAGTTAGTGCTGCAGATCCAGCTCCTCACCGCTTGAGCCACCACCCACAGATTGTGTTACACTCCTTTTCCAGCTTCATGTAGCTCCATGTCCTTTTAAAATTCTCTGTAGATTTTCTATTGACTTGCATTATTTAGGAGTGTGTAGGCCAGGTTTCCAATGTTTCAAGATTTCTTCCTTATATTTCTGTTACTATTTTTCAATTTTATTCTGTAATAATTGGAAAACAACAAATATGAATTACATTCTTTCAAGTTTTTCAATTTTTTATGATCTGTCTTGATATATGTTCCAAAACCATTCAAAAAGAATGTTGTTCTCTTAGATTCAAGAATCTATAAATAATTCAAGAACATTGATGGTGTCCCAGATAAAAAATTCTTTGATAATTTCATACATGTACATACTGAATTTTTGCCTAATATTACCTTGACCTATCACCCTCCTTTTCCACTGAAGCATTTAGTAGCAAGATGCCTCCAAGTTTGATTTCTTCCTTCCCTTCCTTCCTTCCTTCCTTCCTTCCTTCCTTCCTTCCTTCCTTCCTGCCTTCCTGCCTTCCTGCCTTCCTGCCTTCCTGCCTTCCTGCCTTCCTTTTATCTTTCTCTTTCTTTGTATACTGGGCTGAAGTAAGGTTGCCTGCACGAGCATGAGTGGGGGTCATTTACTGGAATGTGGCCATTGTTTCAGCATTTATATCATTGAAGAAAGTGACTCTTCCTCTTGGGTCCCTGCAACCATCAATTGCTCATAGTCCTGCAGTGAGCGGTCAAGTCTCAAAAGGCCCTTGGCCATGCAAGATGAAATGGAACAGCTCCAGGCTTGTGCAAGTCATCAAAGCTCAGTGGGTTCTCGAGTGAGATGGGTCCTGCTCAGAAGAGAATTGCAGTGCTCTTCTATGGCCTCTGCTGCTACTGTTTTTTCCAGCCCTACCTCTCTGGTGGTCTCCAGGCTACGGAGGGGAAGACATAGACATTGCATTTAGCGCTGAGCACTAGACAGTCAAGTATTCTCTGCTCTTTGATCAGTTACTGAATCTCTGTGAGCATTCACTGCTGACCTCTGCAAGAATAATTTCTTTTTAAATAAAGGCTGAGAACAACCTTGATTTCTTTACTTGTTTTATGAAATATTGAGAAAGAGGTGTTCAACCACAATTATCAATTTTCAACTTTTCTTTTATTCCTATTTTTTCTTTCTTTACAGTTTTTCAGGTCTGTTTGGTGCATACACACTGTCTTAGTTGGGGTTTCTATTGCTGTGAAGAGACACCATGACAGAGGCAACTCTTATAAAGAAAAACATTTATTTGAGGACTGACTTACAGTTCAAAGGTTTAAGTCCATCATTGCTAAGGCAGGAAGCATGACAGCATGCATGCAAACATTGTGCTGGAAGGGTAGTTGAGAGTTCTACATCTGGACTGGTAGACAACAGGAAAGAGTAAGACAATGGGCCTGGCTTGAGCATTTGAGACCCCAGCGCTCACCCTCTGTGATGCGCTTCCTCTGACAAGGCAACACCTACACTAACCAGGCTATACCTCCTAATTGTGCCACTCTCTATGGGCCTATGGAGGCCATTTCATTCAAACCACCACGTGTTTGCCATGTATTGTCTTTTTATCATAATCTTCTCAGTTTCTGGTAATTTTTTTGTGGTGGGAAGTGTTACTTATCTCAAGTCACAGCCATTTTTATTTTCTTTTGAGTAATGTTTACCTAAGTTAACTCTTATTTTTGTAGATATATTCATTTTTATCTTACATGTGTGAGTATTTGGCTGGTGTGTATGTTTGTGGTTCGCACATGATCAGTGGAAGGGAGAAGTGCTTTTCCAGCTCCAATGTGGGACGTAAAAAGCAGAAATGAATGCTTAGAACATTCCTGTGCAATTTGTCCCTTAGTTCCCAAGGTGCTAGGGTTTCTTGTGATTGTTTTCTATGTCATGCCCAGGGCTTCTGGTTAATCTCATCGAGAAGAACACGGAAATGCAAGCTATTCCACACTTTCAGAATCACAAATTTCCAAAAAGCAAATCCCCTCTACTTAAACATCATATTTTTATTTATATTTTATTAAAGCACATACAATATTATTTGATAGATCATATCTTTCTTGGTTCTGGTGTTTTAAACATTTGTTCACATCTTCTTTAAGCTTTTTTCTCATATAAGCTTTCTTCTGGATTATTGAACTCAAGCTCTGTGCACAATAACATGCTATAATTATTTCCTTGGGCCACTAAAATTTATTATACATGAATTCAACAATTGAATAACATTCTACATAGTGCAGGACCCATGATTTGGTCAGCTTTTGGCAAGGGTTGGGAAGTGAAATTCTTTCTAGCGTGTGTGCATGCTTCATTTTTACCTTTAAAATATTTATAGAATGCATCACTTTGGTTCAGACAGATCGTTCTTCAAGACAGATGCCTGGAAAAGAAATAACTGTATCACGGAATTGCAAATTACAAATACTTTTAAGGCTGTTACAAACTGGCCTGCTACTTGCCAGAAGTTAGTGTCTCTTGGTGAGGGAGCCAACCAACTTTGTATAAGGTTGTGTTGGTTCGAATGAGAATTGCTGCTTAGGCTCATAGCCTTGAATATTTGGTCCCTAGTTGGCAGAATTGTTTTGGAGAGGATGAGGAGATGTTGGAGAAGGTGTGTCATTAGGGGATTTGAGTTTTTTTTTTTTTTAAGCTTATGCTTGGCCCAGTCTCTCTTTCTCTGCCTTGGGCTTGTAGTTCAGGTGTGAGCTATTGCTCCAGCGCCATGCCTGCCTGCCTGTTGTCATGTTCTCTCCGTGATGCCATGGACTTTCACTCTGAAACTGTAAGTAAGAACCAATTAAATGCTTTTTTACGTAAGTTGCTTTGGTCATGGTCATGGTGTCTCTTCACAGTGATGGCAAACTAATAAGTTATATCCTTTGTGGTCAGCTCTCAGCACTTATTGAAGATTTTTGTCCAGTATAATAGCTTAAAAATAGGATCTCATGCTTACAAACCATCCAAAGTTTGGTGAAGAGGAGAAAGGTATGGTTTTTGATGTTTGGTGGCAGGCGTCCATAATTCTAGTACTTGGGAGGTAGCAGCAGAAGGCCTGGGAATTTGACGACAGCATGAGGTTTGCAGCCACCTCCAGGCAAGCCTGTGCTATGGTTTCAAGAAAAACACAAACATTAAAAATAAAAACAAGAAACAAATAAATAATAACATACAATGATCAAACCAAGCATAAAACAAATACTTCTATCAATGAATTAAAATATAAGGCTAATATTAGGCCGTAAGCATGAGCGCTTATCAAACATTAGGTGTTATGCTAGCATTTTATGTAAAACATTATTTCACTTTCAAAAGAACCATTTCAAAGATGAAATATTACCTATTCATATGGAAGTGTGTCCCTTTGTGTCCCCATTAGCAGCCCTTCAATGCCACTGTGAGAAGAAGTGGCTTTAACAATGAGCTGGAAATGCCTTGCTCTCTGGCCTTAGGACATTCAGAGTGTCAACCCAGGAATGCATGTTTTAGTAAGTGCTCATGTGATTCTTGGGTATGTGGTTAGACGTCCTAACTTTAGGCCCATTGGTGTAGTTATGGTTTGGAGATAGGAATTGAGTGACCACTGAACAAGGAATCTTTTTCATCATGGCCAGAGAATTAATTATTTAGCTGTGGAAAGTTATTTTGATAATGTCTAGAACCTAGCTTGGGTGGGGGGTCCTGACTCTCTGAGTTCCTGTCTTATAAGCAGTGATCACACCTAGTGAGGTGGACACTCAACACATTTGGATAACATTCGTGCATCCCTGCTACCCCTCTTGATCCAGTAAAACTTTCATGCTTCATGTCATTCATCTTTTCTTAGCTTTACACAATGCCTAAACTATACTGGCTGAACAAACATACCATCTCCCTACAGCCTGGATACTGAAGAGGTTTCGCGAGAAGAGAAAGTCTGTTTCAGTCTCAAGAAAACGACACTGTAGTAAGAGGAACACGTATGCTTTCCAACTAATTCAAACATATTCCAGTGTAAACTGCTCCAAATGCTATAGGAAACGTGGCAGGTCCTTAAAATATCAAAAAAAGTGTTATATGCTATAAAAAATATGACACCAGTATATCAAAGCTTTGACTACACTCCTATGCTTATTGCGACAACATTCAAAATAAAATGACCATCAAATGATAATGTGTCATACGTACATAATATAACGTGATTAAGCCTCAAAAGTATGAAATTATGCTATTTATGACACCATGGGTAGAGGCGAAATCATTATGTTAAATAAGCCATACACAGAAAGACAAATACCATATTTTCACTTTTGTATGGAAGCTAAAATGTTAATTTGAAATAGAAGGTACAAAAGTGGTTACTTGATGTTTGGAAGGATATGGTGGTGGTGAGGAGCAGAGAACAGTTAGTCAACACATAGAACAAAGAGGAGTGAGTGTCAATGTTTTATAGAAAACCAGGGTCACTGCAGTTAGCAAGAATTTGTTGTCTATTTCAAAGTAACTAGACTAAAGAATTCTGAATGCTTCCAGCACAGAGAAAGGAGTATTTGAGGTGAAAGATATGTTAATTGATTTGACTATTACACATTGTCTAAATTTCACACTGTGCCTCATTAGTATGTACAATTACCACGTGTCAACTGACAGAACTCCACAGGTTCTGCACAGGACATGCACTGGTTTGACTTTTGACGCTGTAACACAGATACTGGAGCAGAACAATTGGAGGTGGGCCGGATGGATTTGATCTGGTTTCTCACGGTGACCAGAGAATGATTGTTTGCACTGTTTGACTCTTTCTGTTTCCCACTTATTTCATTTGGGCCTCAGCCTATGAGATGGTGCTTCCCATATATTCAAGCGAAGTCTTTCTTTTTTAGTTAACCCCTGAAGACATACCCAGAGGAGTGCTTTACTTTATCTCCCAAGCACTTCTCAACCAAGTCAAGTTGCCAGTCAAGATTAACCATCACAGTAACTGAAGGGGTCTAGGTGAATACTGTTAATCCATTTCTATCCAGATCTCCTCCCTTCCCTTTCCTATTCTGGCTTTTTTTTACATATCAAATACCTATCGTGTACAAGTCCCCATGCTATGCATTAGATATGCTAGGAGAAGTCTGCTTCCAAACCCAGTAGAGGACAGAGTGTGGGCATTCAGCTGTGTCAGCAGCACACAAGTACTGTCAGAACAGAAGAAGCTGTATCCAACTTCAGGATGGCGCCAGTGAAAAGGCACCATTTGAAAGGAATGTTGGTGGATGAACAGGCATGTAAAAAGCCCAGTGAGGAAAAGGACATTGGAAGGCAAAGAGGCAGTATTCAAAGATAATGAGATGTTAAGGAACAAAAAGAATTCTGTTTCCAGAACTGAATGTAGCCCGGTGAGGCTGCTGCACAGGGTGTCTCTGAGTGTGGTGGGGTAGGATGGGCGAACAGAGAGATACAACTGATAAGACAGAACCTTCTACGTACTGTAAAGTGATTGATTGGCAGGATTGAAATATGTGGTTAACTGCATGTGTTTGCTTAGGTTTTATGGGCATAACCCTTAAAGTCGAACATCACAGGAAGGCTGATAGACTTAGACGTGTTAGGACTCTGGTAAGGAGCTGAAATCAGATTTATGTCTGAGGAAAAAAACGATGGAGCAGTATGAGCAGCTTCAGATAAGGACAGTGTTGAATGTGGTGGTGAATCTGAGAGCACTTCCCTCGCACAAGGTGGGAGCATCAGAGGTGGAGCACAGGAAATCAACTTGAGAAACAACACCTAGAGGACAATTGCTGGGCTTTGGGCTAATTAGATGTTTGGAGAAGGAGGAGGAGAGACGTAAAGAGCATTCTGAGTGTTATGAGTCACAACTGGCTATGTAATGAATTGTGCTGATTCTGAGACGAGGAGTAGGTGACATGTTTAGTTTTGACTTCTGATCAATTCTGACTTAGGAAGGGATAGGAGAAAGTTGCTGTTGAAGAGTCCTTTTATTTAAAAAAAATGAAACACAGTTATTTACTTTGTGCATGTCTGTGTGTGTGGATTTATGCACCCATGTATGCCATGCATGACACACGTGTAAAGCTCAGAGGACAGCTTGCATTGTTCCTCTCCTTCAACCACATGGGTCCTGGAGATTAAACTCAGGATGTCAGGTGGCAAGTACCTTTCTGGGCTAATCCAACTGGCTGCTCCCTCTTCCCCTACCTCTTTTTATTAGGACAGGGTCTCAATTTAAAGTTCTGATCAGGCTAGGTGATGGTAGCATGTCCCTTTAATCCCAGCACTCTGGAGGTAGAGGCAGGCAGATCTCTGAGCTTGCAGTCAGCCTGGTCTATAGGGTGAGTTTCAGGACAGCCGAGGCCACAAAGAGAAACCCTGTCTTGAAAAAAACAAAACAAAACAAAACAACAACAGAAAGACAAACTCCAGATTTGCCTGAAATTTATGATCTTCCTGTCTCAGCTTCCTGGTTGCTAGGCTTGTTAGAGTGTACTGTCCCATCTCCTGGTTCTCAAGAGTACTTTTAAAGATTGCTTCGATATGCTTAAATTTTTCCCCGAGGAAAGGGACAGGGGCTGAAAAAAACAAAAACAATTGCAAAGACAAGGGCTGAACCCGGAAAATCTGCTTGAATAAAACAGAGAAGTAGTCATCATGAAACAACCCTGGGAGAGCTAACAGTTACAGCAACATACTGGCTTTCGGTGCAGTTTTGTCCAGTTTGACTCTGATTACACATAAGGAGAAACAGAAAAGTTACTGTGTTGCCAGAAATTCAGGAGAAGACTTCCCAGCTGTTACATCATTGGCAGCCCCGAGATTCTGTTTTGTTTGTTGTTGTTTTGAAATGAGGCATAAACAATAAGGCCTCTATTACTACACACTCTAGAACAATACAAATGTCCTTCCAAGTGTGACAAACACCATGTGTGGAATCAGTACTATCTATGAAAAAAGGGAAGGGACCCGAAAAGATCTTTTACAGGGAGAGAGAAGAGTGAGGGGGAGGGAGAACTAACTCGACCTCAGGAGACCCGGGTCAAGTTTCAAGTCCAAATCAGCCAAGGGGAAGAGGTGAGGTCTGTTATGAGAACCACCGTTTATGAGTCTCCTCTCTTTGGGGAGGGAGGAGGACATGAGATCAGCTTCTCTGAACACACTGCAGGGACTGATTCACACACTGGACCTACCAAGGAGTAAAAGTGGGGAGGCTTGTGTGACAGAAACTGGCAGTGATAACTCTGCCAACAAAGCATTAGACTCCCTTGAGCTTCCCACACATGCGCAATATACATGAACAATCCTATTTCTGAGTGGGGGTTGGAATGCATGAAGTTTGTCTCATTTCAGTCAGCACCCTCAAAAGGCTAAAGGCTTTCTCATGTGGCCTGGTCACCTAGGTCTCTTTCCAGTATAAATGTGTTTGTGTCAAATGAGGGTAGAACTCTGTTTGAAGGCTTTCCCACAGTTTAGGCACCTGTGGGACCTAACTTTCGTGTGAAGCTACCGGTACTGATTCAGTAGGACCTGGTGGTGAAGGGTTTCCCATCCACCCAGGTTGCACTCATGATTCTGCTAACCAGTATGGACTTTCATATGCTGACCCACAGACCAGAGCAGGTCACATAGGTTTTCCTAGACTCCTTGCACTCAAAAGGTCTCTCTCCAGTGTATACTCCTTGGTGAAGGATGCTGCTGCTGTCTTTAAAGTCCTTCCTGTATTCCTTTCTCTCATAGGATCTTTCTTTACCTTGAACATTCTAGTGGCAGATGACACGAAGGTTTTCCCCACTTGCTGCCCTTGTAAGACCTCCCTCCAGTGTGATTTCTCTGGTGCAAAGCCAGTACGTCTTTGTGGTGGAAGGTTTCCTCACGTTCACTGCACCTGAAAGGTGTGCACCTTTTGCTCCTTCTTTATTTTATAGAGAAAACAGAAGGCCTTCCCACACTCATTGCACATGTGAGCTGTGACTCCATGGTGAGATTTTTGGTGACTGCCTGAGGTTGAGTTCCCTTTGGGGGACATTCTTGCCTGTTCTGCAAGTGAGATGTTTCCTGTTTGAATGAGTTATCCAGTGACTGAGGGGAGTGGAAGCTTTCTGGAAGCTTGTTTCAGAGTCATTGCATTAAAAGGGTTTCTGTGTACTGTGAGCTCTATGATGCCTATGGGTGGGCTGGGGTAGGAAGGATGATCGATACTTACTGATTCTCCACAGCTTTTTCCTGGAGGGTTCATGGGGCTGAAGGTCAATGGTGTCTTATTATCTTGCCAGAGTCTCCACACATATAGGACCTCTCTGACACTTTTTGCACTTTCCTCATTTTACACAGTACACTGACAACACAGGAACCAGGGAGTGAGTGCAAAGCTTTCCATCATCACCTCACCATTCAGGGTCTGGGTCCCATTGAGGTGTTTCCACTCCTCTCTGGAGAAACACATGATCATGTCTTCAAACATCATCAGGCTCTGACATGGTCTTTTACTCCTTCTAAAATACTCTCTACTCATGTGGGTTGAGCCCTGGGATTCTTACACAAAGTCTGAGATATTGTCCTTCCATCATCAAGCAGTGGTTGCTTTGCCTCATCTACAGTATGGAAATATCATTTTTGTGGTGGGAGGGGCACTATAGGAAAATTTCCAAACACCATGCTGCAGAAATATCTTATTCTGTGTAGTTTAGAGTCAAACTTTAAAAGTCATATTGTGTGTGTGTGTGTGTGCTTGATACGTATGCATGTGTGGCTACATGTTTGTGTTTGTGTGTGTGTGTGTTGCACATATAGAAGCTGGAGGACAACTTTGCAGACTTGAGTCTATCATCTGTTTTTACAGGGGTCTGGGTATTGGACCTAGTTTGTCAAGAGTATGCAGAAAATGCCTTTCCCCACTGAGCAACCACACCAGCTTCTAGAATCAACCTTTAATTAACACAAGATGATATTTAAGTTTTCACCCAAACACAAAGTAACAACACCAAAATTAATTTTAAAAATGCAAACTTGAATTACTTTTTACTCTTTTCCTGTGGGAATAAATCTAGTTATTCTTAAATAAATAAACAAGTAGAGAAAATCATGAAAATAAAAGCAGCTGGAGATGAGGTCATGTTTCTGTTGTCTTTGTAGAACATCTGGAATCAGCAGGGGGTAGCTCTTAGCATGGAAACTTCTGTGGAAGACTGCTCCTTCGTGAGCCAGTTCTATGAACAAGGGAAAAGCGGGAATGAAAGAACCATTAGAAGTACAATAATCATAAGAGAATGTCTCTACTGAGGAATGTGAGGCATTGAATGCTACACATTATGTAGACATTAATATTACATTGTATAACCATATAAAAGTACACGAAATACCTTGAGTTTAATGGATAATTTTAGACACCTACTCACTATCTTGTGGTATAAACAAAAGAACAATGCCAATGCAGTTTGGAAAAAGCAGTTACGGTGGATGTCATCAAGCTCATTACTGACTTCAGAATATAATTTGGACATTAGGTAACCAATGACTGACCTGTTGACATGTTGAGCAATGCATGAACAAGTCAACTGCATGATGACACTCACGGTATGGTAGCAGTCTGACAACGGAACAGGCTTCCTCGGGAGGTCTCCTTGGCTCCACTGAGAGTGGCAGTGTTGGGAAAACACGTGTTACAGATATGGAGAGAACAGGGATACGTAACATCTCCATCTTGTCTTCATTGCAGAAGTCATAAGAAGGTTTTCATCTCTATCCTCCTGGGTCAAATGATTGGTGATGACTCAGGGGGAAAGACACACTCATACTGGGGAAAAATATCTGCTGTCCAGGTCATTTCGCCATTGGTTAAGGAGTACTGGCATGTCTTTGGTAGATGGTAATTTCTTCTCCTATGTTTCCTTTCCCTCTCATGTCCTTTTGAAGAATGCTTGTGGGGTCTTAGCTCTCCTCTCTGAAAGCAGAGTTGGTTTGGATGTTCATAAAATAGTCATCAGGTCCTAGTACATGATTATTCCTTCTGGCCTGCTGTCCAGTGCAGTAATATCACAGTCTGCTTGCTTCTATTGAAAGCCTTACAATGTAGTCTAAGCCCTTCATTGATTTCAAGCTTTTTCTAGGCCTGCTGTGTGGCAGAAACTGGTCTGCTCTGTGCCAGTGATTCAGCAATCAACACCACAGATGGAAGTTCTTTGTAGCTTTTAAAATGTGCAATTTAGTAACATCACACACACACACACCACACAGAGACATATAGATACATAGAGACTCGTACAGACACATATACACATAAACACACACTGACATAGGCAGATACATATACACAGACAGACAGACAGACAGACAGACAGACATGCACACACCCCAGATAAAGCTATCAGATGGCGAGAAGGGCTCCTCGAGATGGAAGGAGCGATGTGCTAGGAGTGGCTCAGTAACTACCTCAGTCTGTGGAGAGCAAAGCAGAGATCTGAATGATGTGGAAGGAGGGACCAAGTCACGGAGGCGTCACCGAGAACTTACCAGGCCACCCTAAGCCCACTTCCCGCACAGCAAGTGTCTGTCTGAATGACACACGCACACCTTCGATCCCACTTCATTCTCACGGTAGTTTTCCGATCAGGCATTATGACTCTGGTTTATTTTATGCAGGGGAGTCATCTCCAGATGATAAGCTAACAAGTGGTGAAGCAGGAACATTACCTTTAAGTGTGCTGCCTTTTCTCAGGCACCCTCCCTCTCGCTGAGGGTCATGGGTCAGCCTGTTGTGTAGTGAGCAGGCTGCCTAGACGGCTGGCCTGTCTGTGCTCTTATTTTCTTATGATTCTCAGGTGTTGGGTCTTGTTCCTATTTCTCATACTTCTGGTATCAGATAGGTCGATTTCCCCTCTCTTTACACAGGCTAATTTCCAGGAACTCAAATGATTCTCCTATCATTCAGTTAAATTCTGACTTTACCCCAGATTAGTTTCAGACTCCATGAATTTACAGTATCAGTCTGATAAGAGTGTCCCACCTCAAGTGCCAAGTCACAGGTATCAGGTCCCCAGGTTTCCCACACTTAGGTCTGTCTGTCTTGGATACAATGTCTTGTGGTTGCCATATGCCCCAAGTATCTGTATTTGATATTGTGCCAGGATGGTTCACAAAACTCTGGAAAATGTTGTACATATTTATTAATATGTTTTGGTTATTATAAAGAATAAAAATGAACATCCAGATGAAAATGTATGTGGGGGTCTAGAAGGGTTCTTGCTCAGTATCTCCTGTCCTCATGGAGCTGAGGCGTGAGATACACTTGGTACCTCCATGTGACTGACAACCAGGAGCTCTCTGATGCTATCATTGGGTTCTTATGGAAGCTACACTACACAGAGAAGATTGACTTTGAACCCACTCTCTAGCCCTGCTTCCTTCCCCTGTGACTGGAGGTGGGACCGGAAACTCCGACCCTTTGGCCACCAACTCCCGCTCTGAAGCTCTCCTTAAGTGACTGCAGCATTTTCTGAGGCTTGTATTCCTATCTCAGCAGAAACTGAGGTGTGAGTAAAGGGACCCAACCAGAACAGAAGCATACATTGATATCATTTGGGAAATCCCTAGAGTTTTGATTGCTTGTGTCAGGAACCGGGAAGAAAGTCAAATATATTTCCTCTTATACTAAGGACATGTCTGGCAAGAAATGTTCCAATTGCAGCATGACAGAAGAGCCTAGAAAACACCTCTTACCCAGCCTTGCCAGGCCAAGAGATTAGGATGCTGCCTGCAGAAAGCACCGTGGGTTGAGTGGCTGTTGGGTGGAGCGCCTCGTGCTAATTTCTCCACACTCTGCAGTTTGAGGCTTGTGGAAACCTGTTTAAGGGGAACTTAGAACTTGTCCAGGCAGCACATCCATTAGCTCAGTTGTGAGCCATCAGCAAGTGTTCAATCCCCGTCTGGGTAACACCTACTAACGAGACTATCAGAAGGCTGAGGAGGAGGAGAATCTTTATGAGAGGCGGGCTGGTTAGGCAGAAAGAATTTTAATGGAGAGGGATTTGGCACTGGTACCTACCAGCTGGGTGGCTCTAGGTGCATCCCTTGGCCTCCTTGAACTTTATCTTCCTTATTCTGACCCACAGCTGATGAGACTTTCTGTGTAGGGTTGTGAGAGTGAAATATATTTGGAGAAGTTTGTATTCAGAGAGATGGAAACACAAGAAGTTATTACTCACAGAAACCGTGTTTTCACCTCTATGCCAGGTTTAGGTGGATAATCCACAGGTAAGGGTGTTACCACCTTGGCTGCTGCCAAAGCGCTGGATGGGTTGCTTTCTGGACTGCGAGCTTGAGAGACAAGGAAGAATTTTCATAGCCCTGGATGACGGCACCCAGGCTAAGAACAGAGTAGTTAAAAGAAACTAAAGCCCCAAACACACCCACCCGTTGCACCCGCTTTCAGTCAGGCCATTGCCTTGATATAACATAATGACCTCTTGGTAAAAGGCAGTGACATCTGTTCCTGATGGCTTGAGAATTCTAGATTTAGGGCAAGCACAAGGGGTCCACCCATGGCTGTAGACCAGAAAAGGTCTGGGTGCAGTTTATAAGTAAAGTTCCCTTTGGGTGGCTGTGAAATGAACCCCAAGTCCCTCCTCATCTAAAGATACCTCTCCCCTCCCATCCTTTTCTTCCTCTCCCCTCCTCTCCTCTGTTTTCCTGTCCCCCATTCCCTCCCATCCCCCCCAGTCCCCTCCTCTCCTCTTCTCTCCGCTCCTCTCCTCTCTCCTCCCCTCCCCTCCCCTCCTCTCCCCTCCTTTCCTTCCCTCCCTTCCTCCCCTCCCCTTTTCTCCAGACTCTGTAGCTTTTAGAAGGTTTAGTCCCTCCACTCGAAGCCCCTTCTTTTATCCTCTTTTTGCAATTGTTGAAATTCTACCAATTATTTTCAAGTCAATTTCAAGCAGCCATTCTCCTGCAAGGCTTTTGCTAATTATCGTCTTGGTAAAATCTTTCATCATTTGAAACTAATTTTGCCTTTTGTGCATTTCATACGGCACTTAATATTTTTTTTGTCCCAAATCATAGCTATTTTAAAATTCATCCTCTCTCCCGCTAGGCCTTTGAGGGTGATAAATTTATCTTTGGCGCACACACCTTACCCATGGCCCTAGATGTAGTAGACAGTTTTAATTGAACTAAAGTAAGGCTTTATCCTGGGGAGTACAGCATGGAAATACTTTGATGATGGTTTCCATGGTTTTGGTGCTGGACAGAAGTGCTGCTCTTCTGTTTTGTTCAGCAATCCTGTGATGGGGAGCTGTGACTAGACACATGGCATTCCAGGGCTAAGAACAAGGGGCCGCCACGTCCCAGATTGAGAAGTGAAATTAGGTTAAACAAAATTGCAAGTTGCACGGGGAGACTGAGGCCCCTGCAGGGGCATGGAATTCAAGAAACTAGAAACAGTGTTCATGGGTGGGGCAGGGCGAGACAAAGGAGGAGAAGCCTGGGATGAGGTTGGACATGCAGGCAGAAAGAGGGAACCATGTGGCCTTTTTGCTTCCTTCCTCAGCACCTCCGTTTCTGGATCAGTTGAGCTGTATTGTAGCCACCACTGAGCACAGAGCTTGCACCAGTTCTTGTCACTATGCTGAATTACTTGAGGCAGGCTGTTGATAATCAAAAGCCAACCAAACAAAAACCCAAACCAAAAACAAATGAACAAAGAAACAAACCAGGTTTATTTGGTCCATAGTTTTGGAAGATGAAAGTAAAGACACAGGAGAAGGTTGCATAGCAAATGTCAGGGGGCACGCAGGGAAGGGAAGGCGTGCATCTCCCAGTAAAGTATTAACCAGGTCTAACCCAGCTTAGGAATGAAACCAAATGAGACTGGGTAACCCAGGGTGGTATGGCCACAGACAAGGCTTGTACCTAATACAGGAGGCCAGAGAATACTCTGGTCTTAGGCTCACCGTCTTCTGCAACAACTTGCTGTTTCCATTACAGTGGGCAAGCAGGTTTCTCTTCTGAACCATGTTTCTAATGATATAAGTATGCCCACTACCTCACATCCCTTAAAGGTTCCAGTGCCTCCTAATACTCCCACCTAGAAACAAAGCTCCAGGCACACATACCCTTTAGGGGAGAAAAAAATCTATATCCAAGTCATAGTAGTGGCCAGCTAGCATTATGCATGCATCCTTTCCTTCCGTAGATTCCTAACTGAAAATATTGTTGCAGTTTTCTGGCACTGAGAATGTCATCATAGGTAGTATGAACTAAAGCCTTTAAGTTAGGTGGGTGAAATCAAATGTTCACAGTAAGGGTTTTGAACACTGGTTCTGTTTTCCACTGGGAGGAATAGGAAGGACCATCCTCTACAGTGTGGATGCTTCCTGCAGTTCCTGGCTTTTGAACTCTATATTCCAGAAGCAACATTCACCAAGTTGAGAATGGCCATGTCTTCTAGAAAAAAAAAATCACTCTAAATGGGAACCATTGGCATTCATAGTAAGCGAAGAAGAGAGTCTTCCATAAATGAGAGGGAAAACAGGACCTGACTGACATGTGGTCTTGGCTTAGGGAAAAGAGTCTGGTTAGGAGCACAGGAAGTGGGAAAGGCATTTGTTCCCTTAAAGGGCATCTCTTCTCACACTTGCTGGTTCCTTTTGCCTCTTTCTTCCTGAGGACTCGGGAGTTTGTAATTAGACTGTCTACAATCTTTGGTCCATGATACGTTCACGTCATATGCCGCCTTAACTTAGGGACGAACCTACCACCATATACAGTGTTTTGTCTCCAAGGCTGGCTTTGAATTCATGGGCGTTCTGCCTAAGAGTTACAGACATGGAAAGTGGACAACTTGAGTGCTCTATTTTGCCTTACCCAACAAAACACTCATTGTTTTGCCTATGTGCTCATTATTCCCTTTAAATTGAATTTGTTTTAAAAGTTATAAAAAAGCAATGATGCTGTTATAATCCTCTGCACCTGCTTTTTCTACTGTTTTCTCACTAAAAGTTCATATTGCTTGATGTCTGCTGGAAATCCCACAGTGTGCGCAGATTGCAACACAACCTCCCAACTCACTAGATAGTTTGGGTTAATTTGTACGTATCTTTTTTGTGATCTCCAGCTGAGTTTTACAGTGTAAGAGTCTGGGGATAATATTTTCATAATTTTGGGTGTATTTCAAAAGATGATGTCTGAATAAGAATTTTTATGTGAAAATAACCTGGGGACCACTTTAAAGTTTGAAAACGATTTATCAATTCAGCACCAGCAACAATAACAATAACAAAACCATTTTGCTTCCCCCACCCCATCCAAATTTCTGGGTTAGGCTACTCAGGTTGAGAATTTCTCATTTGAATCTGAGCTTTGAATTAACTTAGAAGCCTATGGGATTCTCCTCTTGCCTGAGAGTGGCAAGTGGAAATCACCAGGGCAGAATTTCTGTAGGTGCTAAGTGGAAGCAAGCAGACAGTCATTCCACTGACCACCGTCTGCAATAACAAGCACAAATTACAGCTAAGCCTTCTTTCTACACCCAGCATTTAGAAATAAGGGGAAAAAGATTATCTTCAGGGAGATAAAGTCTTAAAAGTTTTATTTCTTTTAAACTTTCAAATGGGGCTGGAGAGATGGCTCAGAGGTTAAGAGCATTGCCTGCTCTTCCAAAGGTCCTGAGTTCAAATCCCCGCAACTACATGGTGGCTCACAACCATCTGTAATGGGGTCTGGTGCCCTCTTCTGGCCTGCAGGCATACACACAGACAGAATATTGTATCCATAATAAATAAATAATGTTATTTATTAAATAAATATTTAAAATAAATATTTTAAACTTTCAAATGTTTAATGAAGTCTGCAGAGAGATGCAAAGGTGTCTAGGCTAGCATGATTTGACTGTAATATGATTGAATGAATTAATGTATTTAAAGGAAGCACATAGTAATTAGGCTATGGGGTGGTTGTAGCAAGGTTACAGAACCCATTCTAAGAACCATATTTGCACTGGACTCTGAAGATGGAAAACTTCTGACTGTGGAAGTGGTGCTATTGGAAAGAGACATGTGCTCGGTGTTAACACACATATTCACCTGGTGGGCATGACAGGGTGCTATTGGAAAGTGACGTGCTTGGTGTTAACACACGTGCTCTCCTGGTGGGCATGACAGCCGCATTCATTTCCCTCTTTTGGTAGGTTCAGCTTCTGTCATCTGCTCCTCTTGAGTCCTCCTATGAAGGGTCACTGTGCTGAGAGGTTCTGGGACTCAAGGGCTGAGGGCTACCCTGCAGACTCCTTGGAACCTTCCTTACATGATGAAATCAAATGAGGGCAATTCTTTGAAGACAGCTTCTGTCCTGTTCTAGATGTAACCCCCAGTTATACCTTGTCATCACAATTCTGCATTTACCAAGTCCTTGACTGTGTGACACCCACAGCCAAATTTCTGAGAGTGAACTCTGAAAGATCAGCTCGTATTGGCCTCACAAACCCTCTAGAACAGGGCCTTGGGATGCCCATGTGAGGTTTGTGTGTGTATCTGTGTTTATGTGGAAGAGAACGCGTGGGTGGAGGGTAAAGAGAGCACTACAGTGCTGTTCTGTGATGTATGTAGCCTGATATGAGTTGATTATTGTATAATACTCTTTGGATATTTATATAATGCCATTTTGGGGGGTCTCATCAATCTCTTTTAGTGGGAGGTGACAGCAGTTGGGGAACAGGGGGACAGAACAACTGCTTCAAACATATTCAGAGACAGGTCAGGCACTGCACAACCAAAGAAGAAAATCAGATGATTATGATGGCGCTCTGCTAATGTTTGCAACTTATACCCGTTATCTGTCAATAGTTCTGATCTTTCAATTTATTCCAAGTCAGTAAAACTAACTTATTCCAACAAGTAACAATTGAGATGCCTTGTGTGAATTTTTTGACCCTTTCTATAGAAAGTTTAGCTAGGTATCACAGATCATGCCACTAAGGGAAGCGGCAGTGTTCACCAACCCAAGAGGAAGCAGCCTGAGAGGGATGGAGTGGTTGACTTGCCAGGGTCACTGTTTACTCCTGTTATTCTGGGGTTAGTAATAGCACTAACAATAGGATCCATGACTACATCCGGATGATAAGGGTTTTGGCCGCCTTCTGTAGATCTCTTCACTGCTCTTTGTTTAACCTTAAAGTTCTCTTTCTTTGCCCCTTGAATCTAGTGAGTTTCTCTAGACTAGAGACATTGTTTCACATCTGTCATGGTCTAACACATGTCTTCTGTTTGAATGACACTTAAACTTGTTAAGATGAAGTGAAATTAAAGATCGAGAAAGAAGAGACCAATTAGAAACAGTAGTCCACCCTATTCTCTGTGTGCTGCAAAGCTGGTTTTGAGTTACACATGGGCTTTGTTCCGTGGGAAATATATTTAATTTTTTTCCAGCTATGTAAGAGGATATTTGTAAAGTGCTTAGATAGAGATTTTAAAATGCCCAACAACTGTTAGCTGCTAGCAGTGTTATCGCGATGATTATTAGTTACTGTTAAAAGCTTTTTATATATGATAACTTTGAACTTGAGCTTTTCTACATAGAGAAGGAAGATAATAATTTCGGCTCAGTCTCTCTTGGTGATGAACACGAGGGCACTTTCAAATACTGATAGGAAAGTTTGCACATTGCACAGAGTAACTCATAAATCACACGGGGCTCCACTGGCAATTTAAGAAAACATTTAAATACCACCTCTGGAAAGGAAGAGGATGATGGGACTGGAGAGAAGATGATCTATGCAACTGTAGAACAGAAGAGGATGTGGGAAGGACTCAGGGTAGACAAGCTGGTTAGAGTGGGATTAGATAGCAATGCTACAGGTTGGATGTGGAGTGGAGCTGGTCCAGTGTTGGCAGCTGGAAGGCAGTGGCTTGAGCCTGAGCTACAGAAAGAATCACACCAGGATACACGACTACCTGGAAAATGAGTTAGGAGCATCTCAGAAAAGTCATACAGCATTAGATAATGTAGCAAGTTGCTCTTTATCGCCTATATAATTTCACTCGTGTGGTAGGAAGGAATCTAGTAATCACACACATTGGAGTACCTTTCAACCAAGAGTCACAGACCCTTCTCTGTTGATGTAATAGTCTTTATTGCACAAGATGGAGAAGTTGGTGATGATCAAGTTTGATGCTCAGTGCAGCTGTTACCTCAAGATATAGACTGGCAAAAGCATGGTGGTTAACACTAGGAGTTCTTGAATCTAACTGCCTGTAAACCAGGGTCTAGGTTGTCATGTTTGTGTTGGGGCTATGGGACCAAGCCATAGTCATGTTAGCAGGAGCAGCGACATCATTACCATCGTCATCACCATAACCACCACCATGACCACCACCATGACCACTACCATGACCACCATGAACCATGACTACCACTACCACCAGCACCATAAGCCCCAACACCACCACCACCACTACCACCACCACCACCAGCAGCAGCAGGAGAGATTCTGATGTAGATTTACACAGATGTAGTTACGTTCACCCTACAGCAACTTTGAGATATCACTGTCCCATTTTCGTGGGTAATAAAGAGATCACAGAGCTTATTCATATTCACGTGCCTAACAAATGGCAACACTAATGTCTGAAAACACTAATGTCCAGCTGTGCTTTCACGCAGCATACTCGCCTCCTCTCAACTTTAGCTACTGTGACAAGTATGAGGTAGATCTCTGACTTTGTGGCATACGGATCAAGGCCACTCACTTTACAAGTGCTTTTCTATTCTGTCCTGGATGGTTTTTAAAATGAAGTTTGTCCAGATTGCCACAGATCAGGGATGAGATGCCTCCTCCAGTGTGCCCTAGTCAGGGTCTAATAATCATCCTTCATGGCATGTTAGAGCTGTTCAACAACCAAATGACCTGCATGGCATTTTCTTTTGGGTGGAAAATCCTTTTGCAATTGAACAAAGGAATTGGAACAAACAGCTGAACTCCAAAGGAAGTTGGCCATGAATCCCCAGTGCTCAACTTCCTTCATTAAATACAGCTCTAAACTCAAGGCCTGTTTCCTGCTTCAGCTGCTCTGGACGCTGCTGACCCTAGAGTCACTGGTATCATTTGGCCACTGTCATCAGCTAGTATTCCTGTTACATGGCTGTGGTGTTGCCTGTGCCAATTGTGAATCAAATTCAAGATGTGGTAGCTGACAGACTTGGGCTTGCCTGAGACTTAGTCACAGACCTTCTAGATGTGTGGCCTTGAACAAGACAGCACACCAGCTGTCTTGATCTCTTTTGTATCATTTGTTCAATGAGGAGGGTGTTATCTCATTTCAGGAACAATACAGGAATAGGGATGACTGGGGAGACTTGAAGAAGATCATATCATGAGCATCTAGAATAATGCTTTGGTCCAGGGTACCTCAGCGTTTTGACATTGTTTTTCCTGGCTAAAAGGTTCCTTCTTGAAGGCTGAGAATTATGTCTGAAACTTCTTGGTCAGGAATCTGGCTACATTCTTCCTACCCTCTCTCCTCACATACCTGTCTTCTCTTACCAGACCATTCACTCCCTGCCCCTAGTTAAGTTTGACCAACACTTGGAATCATTTTTGTTCTATTGCAGGAAATCTTTGGCTATCGGACTCAAGGCTGTAAGAAAGCTCTCTGTCTCATTGGCTCCATCTTCTCTCTTGGAATCCTTCCGTTGGTGTTTTACTGGAGACCAGCTTGGCACGTATGGGCAAACTGTGTCCCGTGTTCCTTGCAAGAAGCAGATGTGGTTTTGCTGAAGACCACTGTAAGTAAGCATCTGTTTTCGTAGATGCTGTCCCTTTGCCTGGCTATTGGGCTGTAAGGTGGCCAGAGGAGATGCCCCCAGGGCAGGTGGTACATGGTTAGGCTCCTCTATTGCTGTGCACCTGCCCAGAACCCGACATTTGTCTACACTAGGATTTCTTAAGAAGAGTTACTTCACAGAGTAGTCCCTTCAAAACTGAAACTATAGCAATTGTTAGAGCCAACATAAACATGCTGTTTGAGGAAACGGTGGGTAGTGTGGAGTAGTGGAGTCAAAGCTACAAGCTACTTATTCCAAATCCTACCAGCTCTTGACTTCAAGCCTGGTACATAGATGCTTATGGCCTCCTCAGGAATGACTCTGGAAAAGGGACAAGGGGGTTTGAGAGATGAGGATCATCCCACTGGAGAAGCTGCTGTCTCCCTGTGCTGATAGGAGAGAGACACAGTTTTCTGATATGCTTGTGTCCTGCTCTGCAGAAATACTAGGGCCTGAAATGTAGGCATTTTGTCACTGAGGTCATTGCCACTCTGCTATTTCACAGTTGTGGTGTCAGGTGAGGCTCTCTCTGGGTATCTTCTTGTCACTTCCTTTGTCACTCATGACATTGAGACCACATGCATCATCCCTGCAGAAAAACCAGGAACAAAAGGGGAGGGGCTCTCTTACATGTTAATTGATGATACACTCCCAGTTCTCACATCTGTATGGGGTGATGGGTAGGCGGACATGGTTCTCCTCCTGAGAGAATGAAGTGACTGTCTCTTGGAGAATTCTTTCCTGACTAGCTTACCCTGTTACCCTAACAAGGCTTCGGCACACACAAATGACCCATGGCAACAACCAATTTTGATAAATCAACTTCTATCACAGATGCCTTTAACCTTCCTAATGCTGTGGCCCTTTAATACAGTCCCTTGGGTTGTGATGAAGCCCCAACCAGAAAATTATTTTTCTTTTTCCTTTGTCACTGTAATTTTGTTACTGTTATGAATTGTAATGTAAATATCTGATATGCAACCCCTCTGAAAGGGTCATTAGACCTCCAAAGGGTTATGACCCACAGGCTGAGATCCACTGCTCTTTGGGGAGTGTGACACACTTTGACTTGAGTCAATCTTTCTAGATAAACATTTTATCTATGCAGCAAGAGAAGAGAATAGCGTCATATTTGCCAGCTGCTCTATCCAAATGAAACAGCTCACTGCCTCCTAACGAAATAAACTAAACCAAACCCCAAACACCCAAACATGCTGCTCCGAAACCTGATATCCAGCACAGCTTCAGCTAACCTTTCATTCTCCTGGGAGTCCAACCAGGTTTGCCTTTTTTGTCTTGTGTCATGGGAGGCAGCCCCATCCTTGAACTGGATCCTGGTCTCGTCAAACCACTACATGACCTGTGGTAGCTTAGGGGTCACCTCACCAAGTTTGACTATAATTTAACTAGGCTTGAGGCGATCCAGAGGCTGTTGTGTAGTAAGAACAACTGATTGGTATTAAACTGGAGGTTCACCTCAAGGTTCCCATCATGAAAACTTTTAGACTGTTCAGAACAGAAAAGTACCAGGCAGTTATCATTGGGCATTTGATGGATTAGAAAGCAGGGCCCCAGGAACATGGTAGGATGCACCTAAACTCATGGAATGGGAGGCAGGATGAAGTCCTGTGTCCTAGGCTTTCATCTAGGGCCTCTTCCACTGCATTGCACTTACGTTCTTTCTGTTCCAGTCTCACCAGCATCAGAATGATCTGGAAGGCCTGTGAAAACACATTGCAAGCTCCAACCCTCAACCCTTAAGACCTGCTAACCTATTGGATTTGAGTTGGTGCCCAAGAATTTGTGGCTTTAACAAGCTCTCAGGTGATTTGAGACCTTTTGGCAAAGGACCAACAGTGAGAACAAAATTGCCATAGTTACAACTCCTTTCTTTCTGTCCACTTGTTCATTGGAAGAGGGATAGAGAGCAGAATATTTGATCTATGACTCAGCCATAGATGTTTATACAGTATGAAGAGGAAAAAAAATCGAGATTTAATCAGGTGTTAGAGTGGACTTCCTGTACACAACCTGAGCGTCTTACCAAGGCAAGTGTATTTTCTGGGCAACTGAATGGGGAGGGACATAAATATTTATGAAAGACTATCATTTGGGTTTCCTTTTTTCAAAAAATGTATTCTCTCATACAATACATCCCAACTGCATTTTCCTCGTCCTCTGCTTTTCTCCTCCTCTCCTCCCCTGCCCCCACTTATTCCTCCTGTTTCTCTTCAGAGAAGAACCGGCCTCTCAGGGATATCAACCAAAATGACAAAACAAGTTACATAAGTCTAAGTACAAACCGTCATCTCAAGAGTGAGTGATGCAACCCAGAAGGAGGAAAAGGGTCCCAGGAACAGGCGAAAGAGTCAGAGGTACTGCCACTGCCACTGCTAGCAGTCTTGGGGTTCTTTTTTAATGGTGGTGAGGATAAACCCAGAGCCCTGCAAGTGGTCAGCCAGTATTCTACCACCATGTTATATGCTCAGGATCCCTTTTACTATGATCCTGTAGCACGAAAAGAACTTAATTCCACATTGCACCAAACAAGCTCCCAGACAGCTACATTTTTGCTGCAATAGAAACAGAACCCCAGAAGTGGAGGAGCCCTCTGCCTTTTAGAGACTATAGCTCTGAGGACTCTCGGGTGGCCAGCCCATGCCCCCTCACCTCTATGCTGCACACAGACCCAGGGCACAGATGGAAATGGAAAAAGAAAGCAGGAAAGTGACAGAAGTGGATGGGAAACAAGTTAAAAGAAACAAAGAGGAGGAAGAGCACTTACAAGTAAAAATCAGAAGGTGCATGGGCGCATGGGCAGATGGAACCGATTTGCTCTCAAAAGCCAGACTTCCAGTCCTAGCATCTTAAGTTTGTTACCAGATTTTCAGAACCTTGGTTATTTCATTTGTAAAATGGGACTATTGACTAATCAAGTATTTAGTCTTTCTTGAGCTGATGTGAGGTGATTGGCTATGTATGTGAAAACTATTAACTAATTTTAAGACCACCAAAGCCAGGAGAGAGAGAGAGAGAGAGAGAGAGAGAGAGAGAGAGAGAGAGAGAGAGAGAGAGAGAATGTGTATATGTGTACATGTCTGTGTTTGTTTGTATGTGTATGTCTGTGTGTATGTGTATATGTATATATGTGTGTCTCTGTGTATGTATATATGTGTGTATGTGTGCGTTTCTGTGTAAGTGTGTGTATCTGTGTGTATATGTGAGTGTGGATGTATATGTGTGTGTATCTGTGTGTATATGTGAGCGTGTGTATGTGTGAGTGTGTGTGTGTGTATGTGTGTGTGTGTGTATTGCTCCCAAACCTCCAAAATCTTTCTGTTCAAGAGAGCTTGCTGTTGTCAAGGCCCATCTGCCCATATTGGTGCTGTGCTTTCTTCATGGTGCACAGGCCTAGCTTGCCTGTGCAGGAGTCTAGAGACCTATTCCCCACTCCGGCCAGGTGCTCTCTTCTATTTTTCCTCTATTCGTCTTTGTAAACAGACATACACTGGAAACAGTCACTCTTCACTGGTAGGTTTGGAAACTACACCCATCACGGAATCATCCTTCAATCATGCCACCCCAGAACTAATCAGAGATGCCTCAGCTCCCTCCAATCTTGCCTTTTCCATCTTGATTTCAACTTTAATTTTTAATTACCTGCTCTTATGTGTCATTTCAAATGGATTTGCTATGCCAGAGACTCTCCAAATAAATGAGCTTCTAAATTGGTCTTTATGTAATTAGACAAGAACTCAATTATTTCCAACGTTCTAACTATCTGAGACTTGGAGAAAAATGTGCTCTCCCCATCAACAGTGTAAAAATCTACTGCTAGGCTATTGCGTTAGAACGGCAACTTAAAAGATTTTGTTTGAATTATATCGCAATAGCTAGCCTCTAGCAAGTTTCCATTAGGAGGACAGAGTGATTCCTACTCAAAACTGCATTGTGTATCTGTTCTTCCTCTTATTAAAAAAAAAAATCAGTGCTTGGTATTTATCATCAATCTCACGCCGGTAAGATTACAGTTTATTATCACAGATGCTGATTAACTAGCCATTTCTCTATGTAAAAAAGCCACAATGTGCTTGCTGGAAATCCTCCGTATTCAACTCATTTTCAGCTCTTTTTCTTATTAAGCAATACTAAGCATGAGATTTTTATCTTTTTTCGCCCCAAAGATGAGTGCAATTACAATCCGATTTCATAAATTTTAAAATGTATTTGATTCGTCATTTATCTAGTTGTGAATTTTAACCCATTTCTGTAGTGTTGCTTCATTTCTATGCAAATAACATGATTTACATTCATCGGTGGCGTGAATTAAATCCTCCTGGTGATTTCCATATCGTGGTTATAATTACAGACACATTTCCCCCTTCATTGTCATTGTGTGTCACATGGTGTCACAGTCCCCTGATCTGTAGTGAGAGTGTTGTGATGGGTAGATATGAGGCCTAAATCAAGGCACATCGTCTTGATGTTCCAGCAGATGGTGGCAAGGCCAGGGGCTTTAGCGCCAATCTCAGAAACTCTGCAAAGCAGCCGTGCAGCTGGCATCCCAAAGGCTACAGGTCCAGCAGGGGGTCTTTACATAGTACTGCTTTTGCTTGCTGATCCTGCCACACTTCTTCCCTTCCTCCTCCACTAGCTGGTCTCTCAGAGTCCACACTCCCACAACAGCACAACTCTTGATTTTTATCTCCGCTCTTACCTATGAAGCTCCTCTGAGAACCACCCATGCTATCATTCGCTCATCCATTCATTCATTTGGTCATTCAGAACGTTATTTATCCAGTGCCAAGCAGGTTTCAGACCTAGGCGGTGACCAGTTAGGTGGAAATCCGGTCCTTATTAAGAGTCATGCTAGTGAGAGTCCCCGTCCCCTGTGTGACGCATAGAAAGTGGGTGTTCCATCTCACTTCCTGGAACTCCCTCGTTCTTCAACACTGTGCCACCTGCTCCTGTGTGGCTTTACTGTCTTTGTTGGTTCACTCTCGTCTCCAGATCTGGAGGCGGTTATTTTGCCTCCTTCTCTCTTTTCATTTCTGACCGTCATGCTGATTTGGAATCTGCTTTATATTGATACACTATTCACTTTTCAGCTTACATGGAATTCCACTGTGGTTATTCTAATTGTCATAACACTCCTGGAAAACAGCCGTTATCATCTGTGTTTCAGGGGTAAGGCCGCAGGAGCCCCTCCCTCCATTCTTCTTTCCTGAATGAACTCTGTGAACCTCCATGGTTTGGGCCACAAACCTAGCTCATGGGGGAGGGGGGTGGCATAAACATTGACAAATAAAGACGTGTTGCGCTGAGTTCATCAGGTTACCCCACAAATGAGTATGAAACCACTGAGAAGATACTTAGCAAAGGTTCATGGGCACAGCAGGGCTATGCAACAGTCTTAACCAAGTCCAAACCAGGAAGGAATTTTCTGAGGTCAAAAAATATGAGTTAAAATGTGATGATGGCTGATGGAGACAGGCATGGGAAGGTGATCCACGTAGAGAAACCCACGTGGGCAAAGAGCTTGACCCTGAGCCTTCTGACTCTCCAAGATGAAGGCCTTTCTTTCATCCCTTGGACAATGCTCTGCTCTAATTCTGTCTTACCTCTTGTTCAGTTTATGGAGACAGTGGTCACAGCTTCGTTTCTTCCTTGAGAGAACCTGTGGCACATGGCCACAGCAGGTACCCATACTTATTTTAATTAAATTGAATAGATGGAATTGAGTCGATAATAGGTAATCTTTTGGTTTTCACTAGAAGTTTGACTCTAGATACTGAGGTGAACTGTGCAGGGAAAGGCAGAAGGCACTGCCTTTTGACTCTAGATACTGAAGTGAACTGTGCACAGGCAGGTGAGAGGCGCTGCATCTTGCTTCTCTTGGTGCACATTCGCTCTTCTGAGACCCAATCTCCATTTCATTAGACATCGAGCCTCAAATCTAGCTGGCCTCTGAGGAAAGACCAAACATTGACAAACAGCTTTGAGGCCTTATTCTTTGGGACACAGGGCTGTCAGCAGGGCTGGTTTCTGGGGAGGTTGTTTCCCCTGGCTTGCAGTTAGTCACCTCCTCACTTGGCCTGTTCTGTTTTCTCACACTCCTGGCTTCGTTCCCTTGTCACATATGACATCATGTCTGCTGGAGTAGTGTGTCACCTGTGACCTCAACTAGCCTGAGTATCTCCTCCAGGGCCTATCTCCAAATATACTGGAGACTAAGGTTTCATGTGAATTTGGGTGTGTGATTTATTCTATAACACAAAGGTACTTAACCCTTTCTCTGCTGCCTCTGCAGGAGAGTGAGACCCTGGTGGATTCTCCCTCCTTGTGTAGGCTAAACAGGGTGAGGTCAGTGGAGGGCTAGGGAGGAGCCTGTAGGCAGCACACATTTCAGCAGGGGCAAAGTCTTAGTGCCTGCTGTTCCAGAGATGGCAGAGGGTTAAATGGTTTACCCAAGACTCTCTGTCCACTAAGGAAACAATAAACAAGCCAACACTCCCCGTCAAAACTCCAAAGACAGGGAGGGCGATTCTGGGTTTTCTTTCCCCTTTCTTCCTCTGCCTCCTCTTCCTCTCCCTTCTCCTTCTCTTCTTCCTCCCCTCTACTCTTTTTTCTCCCCATTTTCTTTCCCTCCTCCTTTTACTCCCCCTCCTCCTCTCTTCTTTATTTTCCTTTTCCTCCTCTTCCTCTTTCTCTTCCTTTCTTATCTTCTTCCCTTCTTCTCTTCTTCCTCTTCTTCCCTCTTCTCTTTCCCCTTCCTCCCACTCCTTCTCTTCCTCCCTCCTCCCCTTTCTCCCCCTCCTCTTCTCATCTTCTTCCCCCTCCTCTTCTTCCTCCTCTTCCTCTTCTTTCCCCATTCTCTTCTTCTTTCTCTCCCTCTTCCTTTTCCTCCCTCTCCTCTTCTTCTTTCTCCTCTCCTCCTCCTTCCCTCATTCTCTTTCTTCTCCTCCTTCTCTTCCTACCCCCCATTCTTTCACAAGGATCTTTGTCATATAACTTGGTTGTTTTGTGCCTCTTTCTCCTTTTTGGTCAACATGTCCCCATGGAACTGAGACACTGGCTAGTCTGTGCTTCCTCGAAGACACAGGGCATTCTCCATACATTTTCTAACTAAAGCCAAAATTCCAGTTAATGCCAACTCTTTAAGCTCAGTATCACTGGGAAGACAAGCTGAGTCTATCAGGAACTCACACGTGGCGGAGACCACTATCTTAGTACCATAATGAACTCACCTCTGAGAGACAAGTCTCATTTTTCAGTGAGTTTCATATCCAGTGTCTCTTTGGACGTTTGGGATGGATTTCTTTTGTCTTAAGGCAAGCTTAACAGTGTGTTTTTGTGTGTGGGGACTGACCTCTTAAGTCGCAGAAGTCATAGAACTATGGAAACTAGTACACTGTTTTAAACTCCAAGAGTTGAAAAGGTCTTAGGGAAAGTCTGGAGTCTGATAAGCAACAGACTCTACTTCATTTACCTATCAAAGTTAACCTAGTATTTCCGGATTCAAAAGAATGAGCTTACAGGAATTAAAAAAAGAAAAAAAAAAAAAAAAAAAAGAGGATGCTGTTTCTTTTGTTAGTCTGCCCAGGTGAAATAAGTCCTCTCTGTATTTTCGGCTTCTCAAAGTTATTCTTCAGTGGTTTGCAGATCTGCTCTTTTAGGTTCAATGATTAATCACGTTAATTCTTGTGTTGCAGGGATGTAAACCTGTTTAACGAGACCGAGGTATCAAAAATTCAGACCTTCTAGACCAGAGGTTCTCAGTGTTCCTATTGCTGCCTCCTTTCAGTACACTTCCTCGTGGTGATCAGGTGGATGGTGAAGGACGGAGGGTGGCAGGGATCTTGAGCACTCTGACAATTTAGAGGAAAGCTCACTCAGAGAAACCAGGATGGTTACCAAGATGTGAACCTTTGAGCCGGACCAGGAAGAATGGTTAGGCTCTAGCTATGCAGCTACAGAGGAGGGAGGGTGTTCCTGCCCCAGGGGATAGCAGGAGAGAGGAGTCTTCTCTTCGGGATAGCAAACAGCCAAGCCCAGCCACAACTACTGCAGCCTCTCCTTGCTACCTGTTGCCTAATTCAGAGAACTCGGGCATCTTCAAGTGTGTATGTGGTGGGGAGGATGAACTTCAGCTTCAATCTACATCCCCAGTCATTAACTCTTGTGCTTAGACTTCCATCATCACCATTCTTAACCCCTGAGGTGCATCAGACATCAAGTGGGTGCCTGTTTATCATTCAGATAGCAGTTGCTGTTATTATCACACTACTCTACAAGGAAGCTGTGTAATAGCTGCTCACCAAGCCTGTACTCATGAGGAATAAATCAGCCAACTGGAAAGGGAAATAATGTCGTTTAGGGTCATGCTGTATGGGCACTTCTTCAATCCCACCTTGCTTAATACAATCACTCCCCTCTGTGTAATTGATGCACGCAGCCAGTGGTCTTCAGCTTTGCACTGTACTCGCATTGAGAAGGTGGCAGGACACCACACCGAGGGCCGGCTTACAG
This sequence comes from Chionomys nivalis, assembly GCF_950005125.1. Lineage (NCBI taxonomy): Eukaryota > Metazoa > Chordata > Mammalia > Rodentia > Cricetidae > Chionomys > Chionomys nivalis. The sequence continues at coordinate 65,068,881 of NC_080088.1, forward strand.
TCAGTAAGCCTTATTTCTCACTTCAAGCTGATCTAAGAGAAATATGAGGATGGAGAACCTTCTGAAGTCACTGTGATGAGAGTTTAGAAATGTTCTCCTTTTCCTCTTGAAGGGAGCGTGTCCGTGAGACTGTTCAAGGAAAAGTGGATTTTGAATTAAACCTTGAAACACAGGGGTGGTTCCATTCATTGGGTTTTCTTGTGCTCACAGGGACATTCAGTCCCTTGAATGACACAGGGTTTGTTTTCCGAAGTGTGAAGTTGCCAGTTGAACTGAAAGGTGACGGTGAAATCTCTTGTCTGGGAATGTGCCTCTTCCTCTCTGGCTTCGGCCTTTGTGTTGGCGTCTTGTATTTCTGTTCAGATATCTTAATAAACGGCCACAAATCTTTGTCTCTTAAGATCCAAAGGCATTGTATGTGTGTCACATTTCAATGATGGACATTTCTGTCTAGATTGTTCATTAGCTTAATAACTCACAACATTATCGAAATGATGTTTTTCAGCATAAATTTTAGCCTGACGACTTCTCTTAACTCCCTGGGGGTTTTGATGTCTATTCCCCAGGATGAATTCAAAATTTATTCTTGGAAAAGGGTAATGTGGATCTCCTTGTCAGCATTGAACAGAACATCTGGTCTCACTCCTGACCACCCTCTCATTACAGATGAGGAATATATCATAAACAGAGCCATAAGAAAGCCAGATCTAAAGGTGAGTAAATACCATCTCTGAGGTGCCAGAGAATTAAAGAATCGTTTATTTTATGTGTACGAGTTTACTTGCGTATATGTACTCAAAGATGCTTCAACGGTCAGTCATGGACTTAGGTTTTCACTAATTCTGAGGAATAGCCTCAGAAATTGTCAAAAGGTAACCATTCCATTTTATGGCCTGAGATCAAACTTATCAGTGACCTCTTCATTCTGGCTTGTTGTAGGCTTGGCTTGTGGATATTTCGTTTGTATCATGTTCTCTGTGTTTTAGTCTGGCTTGATGTGAGCCCAGTGTGTGTGTGTGTGTGTGTGTGTGTGTGTGTCTGTGTGTGTGTGTCTGTGTGTGTGTCTCTGTGTGTGTGTACTCTCATTCTACACACAGCTTGTTGTTTACAATGTATCCAACACAGATCATCAAATTTGTGCAATTAAAACTGTCAGCATCCCTCACTTAGTGCACTTTGAACCCTAAAGTCAGGGGGCTTGCAGACTTACTCTGAGGCTGTGAGGACGGAGCCTGAAATGCTGGAGCCAAGACTCTAGCCTCTGGAGTGATGAAATCAAAACCACTGTCAGAAGCAAAGCAATGGCGATAATAATACCTGAACTTCTTCAGGAAGACCTGAAGATACTTAGTGCAATGAGCACTAAGCGTTCATGGACCAGCTGTGGCTGGTGGCTCAGTTTGCAGAACCACGGGGGACATTCAAAGGAATTTAAGCTGTAAAGGAAGAAACTGGAGGTTCCAACCTGGGCTGTGTTGGCTAACAAGCCTCAGGGTTGGTTACTTTCAAATGTTCTTTCCTCCCTGTGTTTGACAGCTTATGTAGGACGCATTTTTCCCAGTGGCAATTTGCTCCAGTTTCATATGGAAAATCGATTGGAAATAGGCATGTTTTCAAAGAATTTCTTTTGTAACAAATCTCATTGGAATTTTTACAAATTATAAGATTTAGCATTTTTGCTTGACATCCAGAGAGAGGAGGGAGGGAGGGAGAGAGTGAGAGAGCGCTATATGATCACTGAATAGAATAATGATTCATTAAGAATTTGGCATTTAGAGATTTAAACTGTATTTTCTAGCTGACATGTACTTTTACATAACAGTCATTTATTTTACAGAAATGTATTGAATACTTTCATTACACACCAGTTAGAGGCTTTTCCCAGCTTCAAAATGTACCTGATGGTTGACTATAACATTAATAAATGTAGACTACACAGAAAGGAGCTAAATGGAACTTAGACGTAATCTGGTCAAATGCTAAAAATTTATTCCTGGAGAAACTGAGGCACGGGAAAAGATAGTTGAAGTTCTCAAGGACACAAATAGAAGAGCAGCTAAACCAGGAAGCCTCGAGTGGTATTCCTCAACTTCAGCTGCACGTTAGAATTACCTGGGGAAATTTAAAAATATTTATGTTCAAAGCACACTGCAGACAAATTAAATCTCGTGGCCACAGGACCCAAACAGCAATATTCCTTAAAGCTTTCTGGATTCTTCTAAGCACCCTGGGGTGATAACTATTACCCCACAGCAAACCCAGAGCCCCACTGCTTCTCTTTGTGCTTACTGAGCTCACCAGTTCTTGGAATTTGTATCACCATAAAAAAAACTGCTTATGGGAATCAGAAGAATGGTCATAAGCAAGAATCTCTTTTCCTTTCCTCTGCCAAGACCCACAGAGCCCTACTCTCCAGAGTATACTTGACTGCAACAGGCTCCTCTTTCTCCTTGCAGCCACCTCGCTCTTCTTCATCACGTCTTCTGTAGGCTACTGTATCATGTCTTCTGTAGGCTACTGCATCACGTCTTCTGTAGGCTACTGCATCACGTCTTCTGTAGGCTACTCTACAAACTCATCGTCTGCGAGGCAAGGATGCTCCTGACTCATGCCAGCATCTGTGTAGCTCACAATGTAGCCCTAGTTTATGCCCCCCTCCAGCCTTATCCATCACTCTGCAATCAAACAGGCTTGTTTTCTTGCTTCTTGCCTCTCAACTAACTCATTGACTTATTCTATTCAGTCTTCATTGGACCAACATTCTTCCTACCCTTTAACGTACCGGTTCTGATGTTATCTCTTCCATGGTGCCTTCAGCCACCTGTCTTTTCTATATTTCTGCAGTATTTTAGGGCAACATATTAAATGTCGTTATATATAGATGTACTATTATATATTTATTACAGATGTTTCTCTAGCATACATATTGGACTATAAAACATAACGTTTATTTTGTGATATGTTTTATTTCCTTATTAGTTTGCAAGGTAGTGAAATGTTCAGACTGCACTTCATTTACTCTCCTATTTATCCGTATGGTGAAGCGTGCTGGCCAGAAGATGACCCCCGAGTCTCTGTGTGTGCCCTGATCTTCAAACTGGAGACTCTTGTAATACTTCTTTTTCTTTTTGTAGGTTAGATACATAAAAGTGCAGAAAATAAGATATGTTTGGAATAACTTAGAAGGACAGTTTCAAAAAATTGGGTAAGTTGCTTCCACATCCAAAGAAGGCAGGCACTGTTTTGCCAACATCACCGTCACCAGATTCTTTCTATTGTTTTAGCTCCCTGGAAGACTGGCTCAGTTCTGCAAAGATACATCAAAAATTCGGATTAGGTCTGACATCAGAAGAACAGGAGATCAGGTACTACAGGCACTGTGTCTATATTATCTCCAAAGGGCTGTGATTGGTTAGCCAGCCCAGTAGGCAGTCTTGATTCACTAATATCAAAAAAGATGTGTCCAATGCATGATCTTATACATCTTCAGAGAAACCCCCTCCCCTTTTTTGATGGGATTGGGGGTAGAACAGGTATGACCACAAATCTGGTAGAAGATATGTGCAGTGTGAGGCTCAGAAAGATTTCATGACTTGAACAAGGTCACAAAGAGGGAAACACACACACACATAGACGCACACACCACGCATGCATGTGCACATACAAGCACACATCGTGGGGGAAACTGGCTGAGCTCCACAAGGTCAAAAAGATGGAAACACACACACACACAGCACATGTATGTGTACATACAAGTACACATGGTGGGGGAGACTGGCTGAGCTCCACATAATACCACTCACAGTGCTTTAGATCAAGACCTTCCGAGGTGTGTGCATGTGTAGCTCCACCATCCCAAATCAATCACTAGCATAGAAACAGGGTTTGGAGTGGGCACTTGATTGTTCAGAATCTGTGGCTTTGAGCAAATATCTCTTTCATTTGGGTCTTACTCTCGTAGCCATAAAATGAGGAGAAAAGGGCTGGAGATGCGGTTTGGCCGCTAAGGGCACTTACTGCTCTTCCAGATGACCTGGGTTTGGCTCTGAGCACTCAGATCAGACTCCTCACAACCACAGGAAACTGAAGTTGTGGATGATCCAGTGCCCTCTTTTGGCATCATGCACAATTTCACACACACACAATCCACACACACACTCACACACACACACTTCTTAAAGCGGGAGGGGCAGAGACCTATTCCTGGTACTTGGAGCAGATGGAGCCCATTGCAGCCTCAGTATTGCCTGCATGCTTGTAAGCAATGCAGAATCCCAGTATGCCCCTTACTCCTACTGAAGCAGAGTCTTCATTTTCGTGAGATTACCAAAATTATTCATGTTTACATAAAAATGGAGGACCATAGTGAACGCATTTTGCAAAGCTGTTTTATCTGAGAGTCTAAACGGAAGGCCCAGAGAATGGTTAGTATTCTCCACAAGAAAAGTGTTCATAAAGGCCATGTCTCTGCATAATGGAAACATCCCAATTCTGGGATTATCAGGTAGTGGGATGTATAAGTCCAATGTTGAACTTTTTCTGAGAATCAAGGACTTTTCTGCACACATTAAAGCAAACATTCAGCCGCAGCGAACTCCTGAATATGGGCATAAACAACAGATATGGAATTTTCGTGCCACTACAAATATTCAGTCTTCATGATTTCCCCATTCCATTTCCATGGACTAGTGGAGGGGGAGAGAAAGGCTTGAGAACATATGGGTTCTGAAAGCATTTGGGATAAAGTAGTTAATATTAGATACTGAAAGTACTACTTAGGGGAAATATTTAGACTTCAGGGAGTGTAGTTCGTGACCTGGTTTTCTGGTTTTGCTCCCGCGACCCCTCATATTCTTTAGTTATGTTGAGATATGTGGGTGTGCTATATAACAAGAGACACTTCAGTTGACCCTGAGAAGTGAGAAAAGGAACATGGAACAGACTTTTTTTTGAATGTGCAGGGAGCTAGTTTCTTTCTTTGCTGACTGAGTGCTCTGTGGTCTCTCTCTGTAGGAGGCTAATATGTGGGCCTAATGCTATTGATGTTGAAATCACACCTATTTGGAAACTGCTCATCAAAGAGGTAATTTCTCCAGTGTTTTGCCCAGACATTGGGTGGAACATGATGAATTTTTGTCTGGCCAGTTGGGGATGCTGCTTGTTAATAAAATGTCTTAAGAGAATGCCAACCATGCTTTCTGGACATGCCATGCGCTCTTTTCCTTCACGCTCTGTACACACTGCACACTACAGTGCAGGCTGTGGCACTCATGGGTCCTCTTCTTATCTGATGATTTAGAAGAATGCTGGGGTTTCCCCTTTTCTTAAAATACTGTGCTGCTTAGCTCATTTCAGTTCTGTGAAACCAAAATCACGTTTATTTTAGGAACAAAAAATATTTTTCTTAGACAATGTATACAGTTACCTCAGTATCCAAAACTGTAAGGAGAAAGCCATATCTGTTTAGCCTTCCTAAGCTCTGCTGATCTCAATGTATGTGTGAGAGGGAAAGAATGGGTGACCATCATTTACTAAGGTAAAAATGCTCTCCTGTGCTTTTATTGTTGGATTTATTATTTTTAAACCATACAGCAGTCCTCTGTGTATTGCTGATATTTCATCTCCATTTATCTTTGCCTTAAAAAGGCTTCCCAAATTCAAGATACTTTCTCAATATTTCTAAACATGTTTGAGAATGACAGAAAGTAAAGCAAATTGGTTGAGAAAGGTTCTGTGGGCTTCCTCTCTCACCAGAAGCCAGGACTTCTGTTCCTGTGAGCAACTACAATGAATTTGAGAAAAAACACAACCTATTTTTAACTAAGTCAGGACTGCAAGCATTGATGTTGATGTCTGTTCCCTCCCCATGACCTAGATGTGTGGTCCCCGCTTGCCCCGCCAGCGTAGCTCCCTACATATAGAAAAAGGCTCTCTTATTTTCATTCACCAGTGGAAAGTTCATTAACGGCATTGTTTGTGCCATTTTGTCATAGAGGGGCCACAAGACGGGGTAGTTGAATTCTGCAAACCTGAGTATGTCGCCTTTCTGGAGTCCAGGAAGTATTAATGGGAGGCGATAACATCTACTCTTCATTGATTACTCTGTTGCTTGCCACAATGGCATGTGAAGAGCAACTTCGTGGATTGCCAAGTGCAGCCGTGATTAAAATAAGCCCTCCGGGCTTAGAACACTCCAAGGGTTTAGATTTTTGGCTCCATGACAATCATAGCTGTATGACCTTGAGCAAATTTCTCAAGATCTGAGGCTCTGTGTCCTTATCTTCACAATAGAGATAAGTAATGACTTCTGTTTAGTGAGATAATTATGGGAAAGAAATGAAAGGATTTAGGTGACGTGGCTCAGCACATTCTCTAGTATGTGGAACCTGCTGATCAAATACAACAACAAGAAGAATAACATAGCGCGCGGGGTGATTGATGTCACTGTGCCAGCTACGAAAACAAGCCAACGAACAGCTCTGTGTGAAGCCCAAATGCCATTCTTGTCTTCCTGTCTTTATGTCTGCTGACAGGTTCTAAATCCATTTTACATCTTTCAACTCTTCAGTGTCTGTTTGTGGTTCAGTGAAGATTACAAGGAATATGCCCTTGCCATCATCCTCATGTCTGTCATTTCCATAGCTTTGACCGTGTATGATCTCAGACAGGTGAGTTTCCCTTGGCCGTGCAGTTGGCTTCACCAGTTTGTTCTTCTGCAACAGTCTTGAGACAGCAAGGCCCCATCCACGTGAAACAAGCTTATGTTTATGAAAGCAGAGCAAAGCTGCCGCCGTCCAGCGGTGACCCCTTTCTCTTGCTGCAATCCTAGTCCTTCAGAAGACATAGGAACCTGTGTTAATATACACTCCTTGATCTTTTTGTTTGTTTGGTGTCTGCCTACTAAAGTTCTAGTTCACCACTTGGGTTCCATTACACTAATAGCAGGGGGCCTAGGTGCTGTTGGAAGAAAACCACACAGCCCAGATGAGTTGATCACATACAAACCCATAAGTACCAACTTCCTCCTGGCGAGTTTTCTGTACACCCTGATCAAAGTGTTCTTCCACACTGTAAAAATACGCTTCAAGCTGTCTTTCTTCCGAGGTGCCCATCTTTTCATCTTTGCTTTCTCAGCAGACAATCTTACAAACCATGTCTCCACATTGATAAAAGCCTCGTATGAAATTTGCTCAACTCCCCACTCTCTATTGCCAAATGCTCTAATCTCTGCAGCCCTGGCTCTGCCTCCCTCTCGCCACAGTAAAGGAAACGCCTAAGATATCATCATCTGTCTGCACCCAGACACCTGCTTTTCCCTCTAGGGTGTTTGTGCAACCCACAGGTGACTCTCCTCTATGTGTCTTCCCAAGAGGTTATCCGTGTCCAACATTCTCAAGCTTCGTCAATCTTAAGCGCAAAGCTCCAAGAAAGGAACATTTTCTCTTTGCTCTGCACCCAGCTTCAGTAGCTGCTATGGCTTCCTTCTTCCTTTTACTACAAATCTTGACTTTTTATATCCTCTCTTATGCTCTAAACAGTTTTTTTTTCACTCTTTACGTGCTGACATGATTTCTTCCTTCATGCTCCCATCTAAACGACTTTTGTTAACGGCACCAATAGAATCCCAAAGTCTACAGGTAATTTGAAATGAAATTTTTTAAAAAAACATTTAAAATTAGCTAGTCATTTTCTCTTGTACAAGGAACAATATGCGGGTATGTTAAATAATTTAAGGCAGAGGAATACTGTAAATAAAAATCTGATTCCTTTCCACTGGAAGAATCACCAGTGTCCAGGCTGGACTTTTAGGACTTACTGGGGTCAGATGTTCCTTACATTTTACCATAACACACACACACATGCACACACACACACACACACACATTTTTCAGAATAAAAGTATACCATAAGCACTATTTTGCAGTTGCATTTTAACTAAGTATATCTTTAGTATTGTTCCATATCAACACAGATATTTTCCTTAGTCTAATGTAGTTTTATAATTAGGTGCTGACTATTTTGACTGCTGATCGATTCTTAGGTGTTTCATATTCTTTTGCTACTAAAGCAAAGCGGCAATGAGAACTTTATATAAGGTTTTTCACCCTTTATATCTATAGTAACTTGTATTACATGGAAGCATGTGTCTAGTTTATTGTTTGTAAATTTATGTATCTATATGACTAAGTGACTAAAATATATAAATATTTTAATATATATTTTAAAAATATACCTTTAAGAAAGTTTATTGAGAGTAAGAGTCGTGTTTCTGCTGTTTCCCCTTCTTTTTTTTTTTTTTTTTTTTTGGTTTTTCGAGACAGGGTTTCTCTGTGGCTTTGGAGCCTGTCCTGGAACTAGCTCTGTAGACCAGGCTGGTCTCGAACTCACAGAGATCCGCCTGCCTCTGCCTCCCGAGTGCTGGGATTAAAGGCGTGCGCCACCATCGCCCGGCTGCTGTTTCCCCTTCTATCCTCTTTCTTAACACAACCTTAGGGACATAAAAGCTGCTGCTAGTCAATGTTGGTTGAGTGAATGCAGAAATGAATGGAAGGATGAGTTAGTAGTATAATACTCTCTGACCATATCTGATTGTACTGAATATTCTTATGGCATATTTATCAGGGTGTTATTTAAATATTCTATGACAATTTCATATATATATATATATATATTTCATATATATATTGGTCACTGTGATTTCTCTACTTCTTTCCTTCTCTCATTCTTCCCCCATCCCACTGAAACCTTTTTTCCAACAAGGCCCTGTCCTCCTTTGATGGTGTGTGTGTGACCCACTGGCTTATTAAGGTTGCCTGTGTAAATTTGATTAGGTGTTATTTTCTGGAGCCTTGGCAACTTACCAGTGATTATATCCCTGAAGAAAACCACACTCTCAATTCCAGCAGCCATTAACTTCCCATAGTTCTCCTGGGAGAGGCAGAGCCTGTGAGCCTGTCCCCTTAGGGAGTGTCTCAAATAATAATAGTAGGATAAAAAAAATGAAAACCTGAAATGATTGGAAGCTTAAACAGGTCATTCACCCAATGCTTTCTTATTAAATATGGAATAAAATGTATTTCTTTATTTTTGTCTCTTGCTGTGATTCACTGTCAATGTGATGAAATTATCAAAAAAAAATCACCAGTGGAAAGACAATCTCTTCCACCAGGGTCTCCAGCTGGCAGCCTAAAGCCCTCCATGTTGACAGAGGGCTTGCTCAATTCTGAGCTCCATGCTGGGGTCTGTACTTAAAGAGATAAATGTTGTTTGTTTTCCTTCTCTTTGCAGCAGTCTGTAAAACTGCACCATCTTGTTGAATCACAGAATAGCATAACAGTATCTGTGTGTGAGCGAAAAGGTAAGTTCCGCTATTTTATACCTATGTGTTATATCCACAGGCCATCAGAAAGTGACTCGGCTTTGGTTTTATGATCATTTGAACCAACTCATCTGCATGTGCATTGTTCTCATACATTTGTTTAAAAAGAGGACTAGAAAACAAAAGAGTCTGGTACTTTCAGGTGAAAAAGTCCTAGCACGTTGGAAACAGAGTTCAATGGGTCATTCTGATGGGAATTGAGGAGACAAGAAAAGCTGAGAGGAACAGACAGGGCTTGCCTGGATCATGAGGTTTCAAAGAGGAACAAGGACTTCATCAGAAATTGGGCTAGGGGCCATTCATGCGATAGTTTGGCCAAGAGTCTTGTTTCATTCCACCCATGTCTGGAGAACCTGAGTGAAGTTGAATTCAAATGCAATGGAGTAATTAGTTAGATGGAGGATATTTCTTGACAGGAAAGCGTTCATTGGCTGTTTCATGGCTACCTTTCCCTGCACTTATCCATGCTACAGTGAAATGGAGCAGAAATTTGGGCAGAAGGATGTAAAACTGTGCAGTTGGTTTGGGAGTAAGAACTTTGGAGCTATAGTACATACTGAAAAAGAGACTAACTTTTAAAAAAGTATCTTCTTCTACATCGGGGCAATAAGAAATGTACTCTGATGGCAAGACTCCATTCATCAAAGCTTGAAACTTGAAATGCTAACTTATTTGAAAGGAAGAGAGCTGAAATTGAGACTACAGCTAACAGGAATTCCTGCTCCTTTAAATCAACTGCCTAAAGAAAGTTCTTTCCAGGGTCCTCACACAGACCCTAATAGAGCTGGAGTCCAAAGAGACCAGGTTATAGCTTAAGCTGGCAGAAGAACTTGGCAGCACTGTCCATATGTAATTGAATTTGACGGCATGAAAGATGCAATGATGAGGGGGTCATAGAATCCATGATCATGGTCCCTTGTTCCCGAGACCTGCTGCTAGGAAATGTGTGACAGGGTCAGAGTCCTTGCAAGACTCCCTCAAGAGGGCACTGGCTGAATCTGTAGTGTCTACGTGTCAGCGGATACACCAGGATGCTGGGACCGTGGTATATCTGATGGGGAAAGCTGCAGGCATGGAGTGGAATTGGCCTAAGAAAGAGGCCATGTATGCTGTAAGTGCCAGAAACAGACAGTGGGGCTGCCCAAGCCCTGTGGGGCCCATGTGATCACATCATGAGCTGCAGGTGCTGAATATGGAGCTGTAGGGTTTGAGATCTGCTCCGCTGCCTTTAGAACATACTTTGCTTTCAGCATTTCTTCCTGAGGACCCGTTCTTCTCTTGGCAGTTAGAATGTTTATGGCAGCGGCTGTCAACCTGTGTCCTAACCCCTTTGGGATTCGAATGACCCTTTCACAGGGGTCGCATAGCAGAGATCCTGAGGATCAGATATTTACAGTACAATGTGCAACAGTAGCAAAATTACAGTTATGAAGTAGCAATGAGATAATTTTATGGTATGGGGGGGGTCACCACAACATGAGGAACTGTATTAAGGAGTCACAGAACTAAAAAGACTGAGAACTACTGGTTTATGGTATGATATTGCATGCTAAAAATATGTAACTTGTAACTAAAAATGTGCACCTTTTGAACATAACTTAAGAGTGGGTCTTGATGCTTAGGTTAGACTTGGACTTTGGGCTTTTGAGTAGTGCTGGAACCCATTAAAGATTTGGGGACTTTTGGAGACAGACTAAATGTATATCACATTTTGAGCTGAAAAGGAAACGTCCTAGTGATAAAAGTGGAGTTTTACGACTTAAAATGGTGTGCTCAAGCGACAAGTTTATCAGAGATGGTTTGTGACAGTTAAAACTACTGTCAACTTGACAAGCTCTGAAGTCACCCAGGAGTCACGTCTATGATGGATGATCTCGAGTAGTTCTGTTTTTGAGCATGCCCATGAAAGATTATCCTCATTAGGCTAAGGTATGTGGGTTGTCCTACCTTAACCATGTCTGGCACCCTTCCAAGGGCTGGCTTCCTGAGTGGAATAAAAAGGAGAAAGTCAGTTGGAAACCAGTATTCATCTCTCTGCTTCCTGACTGTGGATGTACTGTGACCAGCTCTCTCTGGCTTCCACCCCCGTGATTCCCTCTTCATGATGGACTGTATTCTCTTGTACTGTAATCCCTCCCTCCCTCAGGCTGATTATGGTCAAGTATTTTGTTGTAAAAGTGAGAAGACACCATCACAAATATAGACTCCTTTCTTTTCAAAATGACTCAGAAAATGGTTTCTTTAATGGTTTACTTCTTTAATCTGTGAGGAGATTTTGATTGGTATTGTGCTGAATCTTTAGGTCAGTTGTAGAAAATGACCATATTTATAGCTCTGGATATTTTCTACATGGATGTAGACTTCTTTAGGTGTCCTTTGATTCCCCTCATCTGTAGTTTGCTGTTGTCAGTACGTGAAGCTTGCACATTCTTTCTCAGATTCATTCTTAAGTATATCTGAGCTGTAGTGCTATTATAAATATTTTTAAAAGCAAATATTTGTTCATTCTCTGCTTACCTCTGGCGTGGATTGACCGAGAGTGCTCAGCTGGAGTGTCACATATCTCATTTTTGTCATGTTGAGTCTTTGGTCGTAGGCATTTTCCAGAAGCATACTCAGTGAAGAAGTTCAGATACAGTGAAGTGTGAGTTCTTAATGACACTTACAGATGGAGTTTAGGACTACAAGTGCTCTACTTTGCTGTGAGGATTCTACTTGTGTTTCCACTTTATGCTGGAAGTTCCAGTTCTCAGAGAACCAAGAATGGTTCATCTGTTTTGTCCTCCTACATACAATAACCTCAAAATAATACACTGACGTTCTCAGCAATGAAGGAATCTGAAAAACAATTTACAAGGTTTTGAAGAGTCCCCCACTCCAATTGTGATAGCTCATTAGAAACAGAGCCCAACATGCAATTTGATTTAATAAATTATGCTTCAATATCACTCAAAATAGTTCTCTGCGTGGCTCTGCCAACAGTGTAATAGATTCGTTTCACTCATTTGTCTTAGGGTTTTAGTGTCGACTTTTCAAATTTATTTTTATTTTGCATAGATACTCTAAAAATATCTCAATGTTTTAAAATTTAAATTCATAAGCTAGAAGATACTCAGGCGAGTTCAACTTTTTTCTCCCCCCCTTTGCCTTATTTATTTATCACAATCACTTTTGCTACTTTTGAATTTATTCTTAAATTTAGAAATATTAGCAAGTTATAAGAAAGTAATAGCTTATAGTATGCATACCAAAGAGATTACATAATCACACTGCCTTTTTTTTATGAACAAAGGCATACCAAATTTAACTATTAGTTACACGTCTATAACTCCATGGGCCTTTTATATCAGGATAGTTACACATTCTTCATTCCTTAGGGTGTGTAGTCCTCTCACGTGGAGGAACCATTATTATTTCAGTCAGTCCTCAGTTGAGAATTTTCTCAGTCTTACACCATCATAAATAATGCTGCAGAAAAGCATTTCTATATATGTTTTTCATATTTTCATCAGTATGTCTTTAGTATAGATTTCGAGAAGCAAGATTTCTAGCTTAGAGAATAAAGGCACACACAGTTTGGCTAGACAAATATTGCCAAATTTCATTCAGTAGAGATCGTGCCAGCTTGCATTTAGATAGAAATGTGTGCGTGCCCATTTCCTCAGAGCCTTGCCAGCAGAATATGCTGGCTACTTACTGGATTTTCTAATTGGAGAGGTAAGCAATATTATCTCATGCATATCTGCCCTCCTACTGTTTTTGTAAGGGAAATTGTAAAAAGAGATCATTTCTATTTCCCAGAATGACTTAAAAATAAGTCGCCAAGGTTATAGAGATGGATCAGTTAATATAGCAGTCGCTAAGCAACCATGAGGACAAGGGTCCTACTCTTCAGAACCCATGGAAAAACTGGGCACATGTGGAAGCCACCTGAAATTTCAGTGTTCCGAAAGCAGAGACAGGGCATCCCTGGGGCAAACTAGCTAGTCGGAATCATCAGCCCTAGGTTCTGCAAGAGATCCTGCCCTCAACACATCAAGTCAAATGACACTTGATGTCAGCTTGGAGTTTGCATGTGCACATCCACATATTCGCACATGTATGCAACCACCTGTCCACATGCAAACATGCAGACACACATGTACATATACCACACATACATATAGACACAAAAGAAAAAGGAGAATGAACTGTTGACATGTGGTTCCACAATTTCAACATAGTCGAGTGTGTGTTTTTAGAGACTAGGACGTCCTCCTGAGGAAACTGAAGTGTCACCAGGAAGCTAACTGACAACGCTTGGTCTGCTCTTTGTTATGTTTCTCAGTAATGCTGTTTGTAAGAAAGGGATCCAGGATCACACAATGGTGTTATTTGCCATATATCCTTAGTATTTTTCAGTTGCTTCTTCTATGCCCATATTCTCCCAGTCTGGTTATTTTGTAAAATGTCATTATGTTTGAATTTGGCATTTCACAGTCATGATTTTGTGTGTGTGTGTGTGTGTGTGTGTGTGTGTGTGTGTGTTTGTGTGTGTTCCTTCTGATCAGGATGTACATAATTTAAATTTGTTCTATTACTAATGATGATAAGTTAAGTTACTTAATTATATGGTGTGTGCCAGTTCTTTTCTTTTTAAAGTTTTCTCTTTTTCCCTTTGTAATTAATAGTTATTTTGTTGAGAAATATTTTGAGACTATATAAATAGACTATCTTCATCAAATTTTCACCCACTACTGATGTTTCTTTTCTTAATTATTACTTTCATACTTGATAAATAAGGACTTTCTAATTTGAACTTCTTAATTATTTAATGGCTATTTTTTTTCTGCAAAAATATCCATTTTTCCTTTTACTTATATACCCATAAGTAACCCATAACCTATGCCATTATGAATTAAGGAAGTCCTGCTTGCTCAATGACTATGCTATTCTTTATTTTTATTTACTTTGTTAAAATCTTTTCAGATTTAGGCAGCCAGCCCTCTTATGTGGCTTCGATATCTCTTTGGTCTGTCTTCACTGTTTTAACGTTTTCCTATTTAATGTCACATTGCATGTCCAGCTTATGTTATGTATTTGTCAGATTGTGATCAGATTTTTCTTTAACAAGTTTTCATGATTTAATTTTGGGGGTGTGGGAGTGAGGCTGGAATCGAGAACTCAACATTTGGGTGTAAAGTGTGCTTGTCCTTATTCAGAACCCTTAGGCTTTCTCAGAAGAATATCAGAGAGTTTATATTAACAAACTGACCAGAGTCATATTAATATGTGGATATTCCTATATATTTACACATTACTTCATGATGTCTCCAACTTCACGTAATAGGGTTCTTTCAAGGTTTATGTCCTTCTGTATTTGAACTTTATTTTTTCTGTGAGAAACCTGGCTCTCACTGACTTCACAAGATCTGCTTACTGTATTGGTTCAGTCTTGGTGTGACCAATCTCCTATCATGGTTGATGCTTTCAGTATGCCCAGTCTCACTCCCATGTAAACACCTTAATCACCTGGGAGACCCCAACATTTCATAGTAGGGTACCGCTGTGGCATATGGTGCCAACCTGGGCTCGGTTGGTCAGAGCTAAGGCCAAGCACATAACCTTTCATCTCACCTAGACTCCAACACCACCAGCCATCTTCCTAACCACGTACATAACCATCTTCCCAGCCACGTGCACAGCCATCTTCCCAGACGCATGCACAGCCATCTTCCCAGCCACGTGCACAGCCATCTTCCCAGCCACACACATAGATTCATTTTCTGCTGCTGTGATTACAGACTGAAAAAATACCCATTATGGGAGAAAGGGTTTATTTGTCTGCAGTTCCAGGTTACAGCCTGTAGTAGTTTGCATGAAAATGCTCCTCATAGCCTTAGATATTTGAATGTGAGTCCCCAGTTGGTGGAACTGTTTGGGGGGGACTAGGAGGTATTGTCTTGGAGGGGGTGTGCTACTAGGGGAGGCCTTTGGGGTTTCAAAGCCTTTTGCCATCTCCAGTGTGCTCTCTACTTCCTGCTTATGGCTCTAAATGTGAGCAAGCTCTTAGCTTGCTGTTCCAGAAGTCAGGCCTGCTTGCTGCCACACATCCCTACCATGACAGTGATGGACATTTTCCCTCTGGAACCATAAACACCAAATTAAACATTACTTCCATGAACTGCTTTGGTCATAGCAACAGAAAGAGTAACTAATACTCAGTCACCCCAGTGGAGAAGTCAACGTGACAGGAACATGAAGCACCTAGTTTCATTCCATGTACAATCGAGAGCAGAGAGCTATGAATTAATGCCTGCCTGTTCTCAGCTCTCCTTCTCCCCATCACTCAATCCACATCCTAGCCCATGAAATGGTTCCACCCACATTCGAGGTGGGTGGTTTAGTTATTTTTCCATTGCTGTGACACAATTACTGTGACCAAGGCAACTTAGAAAAGAGAAGGTTTATTTGCCAGAAGGTTAAGAATCTATCACCATCATGGTGGGGAGGTTTGGCAGCATGCCGGCATGGTGGCAGGAACATCTGAGAACTTATGTCTCTAGCTGCACACAGAAAGCAGAGAGGGTAAACTCCAAACGGCACTGAGGTGTTAAGCTCTCAAAACCATGCCAGTGTCATACTTCCTCCAGCAAGGCCACATCCATGAACCTCCCAGGTAGGGTGGCCAGCTGGGGACCACACATTCGAACATTTGAGAATATGGGGGACATCTCATGCTAACCACCACAGTGAGTCTTCTCACCCGTCTTAACCCATCTGAGGCTACCCTTGCCAGAGATTCCCCACAGGCTAACATAATAGACAGTCCTTTATTGAGACCCTCTCCCCAGATGGCTGCAGATTGTGTCAGGAGGACACTTAAAGCTGCCTATATGCCCAGCCCCATGACATTTTCGAGGTTAATAAAGGAGGAAAGACATTAGGGCAGATTGTGTCAAGGGGACACTTAAAACCTTCACAGCGGCCTATATGCTCAGCCCCATGACATTTTTGAGATTAATATTAGAAGAAAGATGCTAGGGCATCCAGGAAGGGATCTGGGAAGAAAGGGAGGAAGGAAGGGAGGGAGGGAGGGAGGGAGGGAGGGAGGGAGGGAGGGAGGGAGGGAGGGAGGGAGGGAGGAAGGAAGAAAACAAGCAGCTTTTGAAATACTCAGCATGCAACTTGTGCATGTGTGACCTGTTAATATCTGACTATTTATCACACAGTTGCTGTGCATGCCTTGCTTGAAGATGTCTTCCTGTGTGAAAAAATATTAGTCTTTTTTTGTCTGCTAGCATCAAACATGTTTTCTGAATTTATCATTATTTTCTTTTCTTGGCTGTTTCCATTGGCTTTATTTCACGGAGTCTCTTTCCTCCCTTCTTCTCGTCTTCAGAGTTTGAAGCCATGTTGAGGACTGGCCTCTCTTTTTGCACGTTTTAGTTGCTTCTCCAAGAATCTGCAGCATGGAGCAGCGGGACTGTTCACTGCGGGCACATAACCTGACTGTCTGCTCCTACTTTCAGCTGGAGTCCAAGACCTGGAATCCCGCCTCCTGGTTCCTGGAGATTTATTAATTTTGACAGGGAGCAGAGTGCAGATGCCATGTGATGCCATTCTGATTGATGGCAGCTGCGTGGTGGATGAAGGCATGCTGACAGGTATGGCTGGAGCTCCACACTTGCAGCCTCTGCTGGGCTGACTCAGGGTGGATGCTATCGTGATTCTGGCTGGCTCTTCCTCTACCCGAATGGCAGTCTTGCTCAGAGCAAGCTTTGAAGCTGCCGTGTGACCTTCCTGCTTCTGTAAATCTTGCTTTGTCCTCCTGGGGTTGTATCTGAGAATTCAAATCAAGACTGACTTTTTTTTTTTGTGCCCTCCAGTAAGCACATTCAGAACGTACTGTGGTACAGCTTCTCCTTCAGCCAACGGTGATGATAGCCTTTCATTTTACCTTAAAAGATGGTGGGAACCATTAGACGTTCCAAAATCATGTCTTTTCTTTAGCAAACTTGCATAAAATCTCCCTTACAAACTTGGAAGTTCTGTAAACCACCAATGACATCCTGAAATCCATAAGGTCAAAGCCAAGGCCTTATAAGCTTGACGGCAAAGGTTAGAGAGTCCATGAGGCAACCTTGGACAGATCTACAACTCCCAGAATTTGCACTGAAGTTTTTTGGCCTGGCTTTCATTCATTTTTAACTTGCGTGCTGAGCTGAGGGGTGTCCTTGTAATTTTGCACTTGTGAAGCACAATCATGACATTACTGTAAGATGAGGATATCTTTTTCCGGGATGACATTGGAACCAGTAGGAACACAGTAATGTATTGTGGTTTCCATTAAAGTCCATAGCAAACACATTTCTCCCAAGCAGGGCAGAAAGGCTTGAACAGAGACCAGGATGTACCTCTCCCTTCGCTGTGTGTTTACAGATAAAGTGGGGGATGATTATGGCGGATTAGGTTTATTTCCCACGTATCCACAGGTTCATTAAATCCCATCAACTCTGGGACTTCCCTAGTGTTCAGGACTATTTTCTTTTTTTTTTTTTTTTTTTTTTATTTTTTTTATTTTTTATTTTTTATTCTTTTTTAATTAAAATTTCCACCTGCTCCCCGTTTCCCATTTCCCTCCCCTCCTCCCAAATATTGCCCCCTCCCCCCACTCCCCTCCCCCTATCCCCACTCCTCTTCTCCTCCCCCCACACCATTCCCCCTCCCTCTCGATACTGAAGAGCAGTCCAAATTCTCTGCCCTGCGGGAAGACGAAGGTCTTCTATCTACGTCCAGGAAGGTGAGCTTCTAAACAGGCTAAGCTCCCACAAAGCCAGTTCATGTATTAGGATTGAAACCTAGTGCCATTGTCCTTGGCTTCTCATCAGTCTTCGTTGACCGCCATGCTCAGAGAGTCCGGAATCAACCCATGCTTATTCAGTCCCAGACCAGCTGGCCTTGGTGGGCTCCTAATAAATCAGTTCCACTGTCACAGTGGGTGGGTGCATCCCTCGTGGTCCTGATTTTTTGCTCTTGTTCTCCCTCCTTCTGCTCCTCATTTGGACCTTAAGAGCTCAGACCGTTGCTCCAAATTGAGACTCTGTCTCTACCTTGATCCATCGCCAGATGAAGGTTCTAAGGTGATATGCAAGATATTCATCAGTATAGGATAGGGTCATTTCAGGTTCCCTCTCCTTAGTTGCCCAAGGTACCAGCTGGGGACATATTCCTGGACACCTGCGAACCCCTCTAGAGTCAAGTCTCTTGCCAACCCTAAGATGGCTCCCTTAGATAGGATATATACTTCGCTGCTCCCGTATCCATCCTTCCTATATCCCAACCATCCCAATCCCCCGAGCTCCTCCCATCCTCCCCTTCTCATATTTCTCATCCCATTTCCCCTTTGCCCCATGCCACCTCACCCGCAAGTTCCCATTTTTTGCCCTGCAATCTTGTCTACTTCCCCCTCTCCATGCGGATGACTATATGATTTTCTTTGGGTTCACTTTCTTATTTAACTTCTATAGGATCGCACATTATATGCTTAATGTCTTTTACTTATGGCTAGAAACCGATTATGAGTGAGTACATCCCATGTTCCTCTTTTTGGGTCTGGGATACCTCACTCAGGATAGTGTTTTCTATTTCCATCCATTTGCACGCAAAATTCGAGAAGTCATTGTTTTTTACTGCTGAGTAGTACTCTAATATGTATATATTCCACACTTTCTTCATCCATTCCTCCATTGAAGGGCATCTAGGTTGTTTCCAGGTTTTGGCTATTACAAACAATGCTGCTATGAACATAGTTGAACAGATACTTTTGTCATTTGATGTGGCATCTCTTGGGTATATTCCCAATAGTGGTATTACTGGATCTTGGGGTAGGTTGATCCCTAATTTCCTGAGAAATCGCCACACTGATTTCCAAAGTGGTTGCACAAGTTTGCATTCCCACCAGCAATGAATGAGTGTGCCTCTTTCTCCACAACCTCTCCAGCAAAGGCTATCATTGGTGTTTTTGATTTTAGCCATTCTGACAGGTGTAAGATGGTATCTCAAAGTTGTTTTAATTTGCATTTCCCTTATCGCTAAGGAGGTTGAGCATGACCTTAGGTGTCTTTTGGCCATTTGAATTTCTTCTGTTGAGAATTCTCTGTTCAGATCAGTGCCCCATTTTTTTATTGGGTTCATTAGCATTTTAAAGTTTAGTTTCTTGAGTTCTTTATATATTTTGGTGATCAGACCTTTGTCTGTTGCAGGGTTGGTGAAGATCTTCTCCCAGTCAGTGGGTTGCCTTTTTGTCTTAGTGACAGTGTCCTTTGCTTTACAGAAGCTACTCAGTTTCAGGAGGTCCCATTTATTCAATGTTGCCCTTAATGTCTGTGCTGCTGGGGATAAACGTAGGAAGTGATCTCCTGTACCCATATGTTGTAGAGTACTTCCAACTTTTTCTTCTATCAGGTTCAGTGTGTTCAGACTAATATTGAGGTCTTTAATCCATTTGGACTTGAGTTTTGTGCATGGTGATAGATATGGATCTATTTTCATTCTTCTACACGTTGACAACCAGTTCTGCCAGCACCATTTGTTGAAGATGCTTTCTTTTTTCCATTGAATACTTTTAGCTCCTTTATCAAAAATTAGGTGTTCATAAGTTTGTGGGTTAAAATCAGGGTCTTCTACTCGGTTCCATTGATCGACTTCTCTGTTTTTATGCCAATACCAAGCTGTTTTCAATACTGAGGCTCTGTAATAGAGTTTGAGGTCAGGGATGGTAATGCCTCCAGACGATCCTTTATTATATAAGATTGTTTTGGCTATCCTGGGTTTTTTGTTTCTCCATATAAAGTTGATTATTGTCCTCTCAAGATCTGTGAAGAATTTTGATGGGATTTTAATGGGGATTGCATTGAATCTATAAATTGCCCTTGGTAGAATTGCCATTTTTACTATGTTGATCCTCCCTATCCAAGAGCAAGGGAGATCCTTCCATTTTCTGGTATCCTCCTCAATTTCTTTCTTCATTGACTTAAAGTTCTTGTCAAATAGATCCTTTACTTCCTTGGTTAGGGTTACCCCAAGATATTTTATGCTATTTGTGGCTATCGTGAAGGGTGATGCTTCTCTGATTTCCATCTCTGCTTCCTTATCCTTTGTGTATAGGAGGGCAACTGATTTTTTGGAATTGATCTTGTATCCTGCAACGCTACTAAAGGTGTTTATCAGCTGAAGGAGTTCTTTGCTGGAGTTTTTGGGGTCGCTTATGTACACTATCATATCGTCTGCAAATAATGAAAGTTTAACTTCTTCCTTTCCGATTTGAATCCCTTTGATCCCCTTATGTTGTCTTATTGCTATTGCTAGAATTTCAAGCACTATATTAAAGAGGTATGGAGAGAGTGGACAACCTTGTCGTGTTCCTGATTTTAGTGGAATAGCTTTGAGTTTCTCTCCATTTAATTTGATGTTAGCTGACGGCTTGCTATAAATAGCTTTTATTATATTTAGGAACGACCCTTGTATTCCTAATCTCTCTAAGACCTTTATCATAAAGGGATGTTGAATTTTGTCAAATGCTTTTTCCGCATCTAATGAAATGATCATATGGTTTTTTTCTTTCAGATTATTTATATGATGGATTACATTGATAGATTTTCGTATGTTGAACCAGCCCTGCATCTCTGGGATGAAGCCTACTTGATCATAATGGATAATTTTTCTAATGTGTTCTTGGATTCGGTTTGCCAGTATTTTATTGAGTATTTTTGCGTCGATGTTCATGAGTGAGATTGGCCTGTAGTTCTCTTTCTTGGTTGTGTCTTTGTGTGGTTTTGGTATCAGAGTAACTTCAGCTTCATAAAAGGAATTTGGCAATGACTTCTCTGTTTCAATATTGTGAAATACATTAAGGAGTATAGGTATTAGGTCTTCTTGGAAGTTCTGGTAGAATTCTGCATTAAAGCCGTCTGGACCTGGGCTTTTTTTGGTGGGAAGGTTTTTTATAACAACTTCTAATTCTTCGCGACTAACGGGTCTATTTAGATTGTTCACCTGGTCCTGGTTTAACTTTGGTATATGGTACTTATCTAAAAAAGTGTCCATTTCTTTTACATTTTCCAATTTTGTGGCATACAGGTTTTTGTAGTAAGATCTAATGATTCTCTGAATTTCGTCTGTGTCTGTGGTTATGTCTCCCTTTTCGTTTCTGATTTTGTTAATTTGCGTATTCTCTCTCCGCCGTTTGATTAGTTTGGATAGGGGTTTATCAATCTTATTGATTTTCTCCAAGAACCAGCTTTTTGTTTCATTGATTCTTTGGATTGTTTTCTGTGTTTCTATTTTGTTGATTTCAGCCCTCAATTTGATTATTTCCAGTCTTCTACTTCTCCTAGGTGAGTCTGCTTCTTTTCTTTCTAAAGCTTTAAGGTGGGCTATTAGGTCTCCAATGTGTGCTTTCTCCGTTTTCTTTATGTGGGCACTTAATGCTATGAACTTTCCTCTTAGCACTGCTTTCATAGTGTCCCATAGGTTTGGGTATGATGAGTCTTCGTTTTCATTGAATTCAAGAAAGACTTTAATTTCTTTCTTTATTTCTTCCTTGATCCAGGTGTGGTTCAGTAGTTGACTGTCCAATTTCCATGAGTTCATAGGCTTTCTGGGGATAGCATTGTTGTTGAATTCTAACTTTAATCCATGGTGATCTGATAAGACACAGGTGGTTACCGATATTTTTTTGTAACTGTGTAAGTTTGCTTTGTTACCGAGTATGTGGTCTATTTTCGAGAAGGTTCCATGAGCTGCAGAGAAGAAGGTATATTCTTTCTTATTTGAGTGGAATGTTCTATAGATGTCTGTTAAGTCCATTTGATTCATTACCTCCCTTAATCCTCTTATTTCTCTGTTAGGTTTCTGTCTGATTGACCTGTCCATTGGTGAGAGAGGAGTGTTGAAATCTCCTACTATTAGTGTGTGTGGTTTGATGACTGCCTTGAGTTTTAGTAACGTTTCTTTTACATAAGTGGGTGCTTTTATATTAGGGGCATAGATATTCAGGATTGAGACTTCATCCTGGTGAATTGTTCCTGTTATGAGTAAAAAATGTCCATCTCCATCTCTTTTGATTGATTTTAGTTTGAAGTCAACTTTCTTAGAAATTAGTATGGCCACACCTGCTTGTTTCTTAGGTCCGTTTGCTTGATAAACCTTTTCCCAGCCCTTTACTCTGAGTAGATGTCTGTCTTTGTGGTTGAGGTGTGTTTCTTGTAAGCAGCAGAATGTTGGATCCTGTTTTCGTATCCAATCTCTTAGCCTGTGCCTCTTTATAGGTGAGTTGAGTCCATTGATATTAAGTGATATTAATGACCAGTGGTTGTTAACTCCAGTCATTTTTCCTTTCTTTCCTTCTTTCCTTTGGTAGTAGAGTTTGTGTGTTTCCCTTCTTCAAGTTGTGCTGGTGAAGGGTCATTAGATGTCTGAGTTATTGTGGGCATTGTTGGACTCCTTGGTTTGTGATTTTCCTTCAATTACTTTCTGAAGGGCTGGATTTGTGGCTACGTATTGTTTAAATTTGTTTTTATCCTGGAAAATTTTGTTTTCTCCATTTATAGTGAACGAAAGCTTGGCTGGGTATAGAAGTCTGGGCTTGCATCCATGGTCTCGTAGTTTCTGCAGTATATCTATCCAGGACCTTCTGGCTTTCATGGTTTCCATAGAGAAATCAGGTGTAAGTCTGATAGGTTTACCTTTATAGGTAACTTGACCTTTTTCCTTTGCAGCTCTTAATATTCTTTCTTTATTCTGTATGTTTTGTGTTTTGATTATTATATGACGAGGAGATGTTTTTTTTTGATCCAGTCGATTTGGTGTTCTGTATGCTTCTTGGACCTTCAAAGGAATATCTTTCTTAAGGTTGGGAAAGTTTTCTTCTATAATTTTATTAAATATATTTTCTGGACCATTGAGCTGTAGATCTTCTCCTTCTTCTATCCCTATTATTCTTAGGTTTGGTCTTTTTATTGTGTCCCAGATTTCCTGAATGTTTTGTGATGAGAATTTGTTGGTTATGCTGTTTTCTTTGATGAGAGTGTTTATTTTCTCTATGGTATCTTCAGTGTCTGAGATTCTTTCTTCTATCTCTTGTAATCTGTTGGTGGTACTTGTCTCTGTAGTTCCTGTTCGTTTATTCAAATTTTCCATCTCCATCCTTCCCTCGGTTTGTGTTTTCTTTATTACTTCCACTTCATTCTTCAAGTCTTGAACCGTTTCCCTTACCTGTTTGATTACTTTTTCTTGTTTCTCTTGGTTTTCTTGGGTATCTTTGAGAGATTTATTCATTTCCTCTACCTTTTTGTTTGTAATCTCTAATTGGTTGTGGCAGTTTTTCACCTCCTGTTTAAGGTCCTCTATTATTTTCATAAAATTCACTTTTGAGTCGAATTCTTCTAATTCTTCTGGATTAGGGTGTACACTTCTCATTTCGGGATTCCTGGATCCTGGTGATGTCACGTTGCCTTTCAAGTTGTTGGGGGAATTCTTGCATTGGCGCCTGCCCATCTTTTCCTTCAAATGGAGCCAGGAGAGGCCTGATGTCTTGGACCAGTCTTTGCTGTGACTAACTCTCTAGGTGTATCTCCTCAGTGTAGGGGCAGGAACCGTTCTCTTCCAGGTGAACTCCTCAACACCAAAACATGGATGCGTGGTATTCCAATGACCCGCGTAAAGAAGGCCGAATGCAAGGGGTCGGGCGGGGTCAAGTAGAACACAGGCGACACTGCAGTACAAGCTGGAGGTGCCTGCGCTCCCTTTCGGGGGTTGCTGAGGCCTGCCCGCTAGGCAGGCACTCACTGCTCTGGTTGGGTATCCTTAGTGTAGGGGCGTTTGTGCTCTCTACCGGGACCGTCCGCCCCAGGATAGTACACACTCACCCGTCCCGATGAAACTTCTGGCACCTACACAGGAACTCCTGGATGCCCCAATGAGCCAGGGACTAAGGGAAGTAGGGCGCAGGCAGAGCAGGTCCAGGAGATCACAGCAGAGACTGCAGCCCCAGCAGCAGGGGCCCGCTTTCCCTGGCGGGGACCTTGAGGCCTGCCCTCTAGTCAGGCACTCACTGGTCTGGGCTGGTAGCCTTAGTGAAAGGGCAGGAAACTGTTCCACAGCTAAGGACCTTGCAGACAAGGCAGGCTTGGGGGTGGGGGTGGGGGCGGGTGTGTAGGAGAGAAAGCCTTGCAGCAGGAGCTGGGGGAGGGGTGTTTGTGCTCTCTACCGGGACCGTCTGCCCCAGGATAGCACACACTCACCCGTCCCGATGAAACTTCTCGGCACCTACACAGGAACTCCTGGATGCCCCAATGAGCCAGGGACAAAGGGAAGTAGGGCGCAGGCAGAGCAGGTCCAGGAGATCACAGCAGAGACTGCAGCCCCAGCAGCGGGGGCCCGCTTTCCCTGGCGGGGACCTTGAGGCCTGCCCTCTAGTCAGGCCCTCACTACTCTGGGTTGGTAGCCTCAGTGAAAGGGCAGGAAACTGTTCCACAGTAAAGGACCTTGCAGACAAGGCAGGCTTGGGGGTGGGGGTGGGGGGCGGGTGTGTAGGAAAGAAAGCCTTGCAGCAGGAGCTGGGGGGGGGGGGGCGTTTGTGCTCTCTACCGGGACAGTGCGCCCCAGGATAGCACACACTCACCCATCCAGATGGGACTTCTCAGCACCTATGCAGGGATTCCTGGTGGCCCCAATGAGCCAGGGACCAAGGGAAATAGGGGGCAGGGAGAGCAGGTCCAGGAGATCACAAGCAGAGACTGCAACCCCAGCAGCAGGGGCCTGCTTCCCCTGGCGGGGACCTTGAGGCCTGCCCTCTAGTCAGGCACTCAC
Organism: Chionomys nivalis; assembly: GCF_950005125.1. NCBI lineage: Eukaryota > Metazoa > Chordata > Mammalia > Rodentia > Cricetidae > Chionomys > Chionomys nivalis. The sequence continues at coordinate 65,094,112 of NC_080088.1, forward strand.
TGGTCTGGGCTGGTAGCCTTAGTGAAAGGGCAGGAAACTGTTCCACAGCTAAGGACCTTGCAGACAAGGCAGGCTTGGGGGTGGGGGTGGGGGCGGGTGTGTAGGAGAGAAAGCTTTGCAGCAGGAGCTGGGGGAGGGGCGTTTGTGCTCTCTACCAGGACCGTCTGCCCCAGGATAGCACACACTCACCCGTCCCGATGAAACTTCTCGGCACCTACACAGGAACTCCTGGATGCCCCAATGAGCCAGGGACAAAGGGAAGTAGGGCGCAGGCAGAGCAGGTCCAGGAGATCACAGCAGAGACTGCAGCCCCAGCAGCAGGGGCCCGCTTTCCCTGGCGGGGACCTTGAGGCCTGCCCTCTAGTCAGGCCCTCACTACTCTGGGTTGGTAGCCTCAGTGAAAGGGCAGGAAACTGTTCCACAGTAAAGGACCTTGCAGACAAGGCAGGCTTGGGGGTGGGGGTGGGGGCGGGTGTGTAGGAGAGAAAGCTTTGCAGCAGGAGCTGGGGGAGGGGCGTTTGTGCTCTCTACCGGGACCGTCTGCCCCAGGATAGCACACACTCACCCGCCCGATGAAACTTCTCGGCACCTACACAGGAACTCCTGGATGCCCCAATGAGCCAGGGACAAAGGGAAGTAGGGCGCAGGCAGAGCAGGTCCAGGAGATCACAGCAGAGACTGCAGCCCCAGCAGCGGGGGCCCGCTTTCCCTGGCGGGGGACCTTGAGGCCTGCCCTCTAGTCAGGCCCTCACTACTCTGGGTTGGTAGCCTCAGTGAAAGGGCAGGAAACTGTTCCACAGCTAAGGACCTTGCAGACAAGGCAGGCTTGGGGGTGGGGGTGGGGGCGGGTGTGTAGGAAAGAAAGCCTTGCAGCAGGAGCTGGGGGGGGGGGGCGTTTGTGCTCTCTACCGGGACAGTGCGCCCCAGGATAGCACACACTCACCCATCCAGATGGGACTTCTCAGCACCTATCCAGGACTATTTTCTTAATGATCACAGTCCCGTGCTGACATTTTACTACCTGCTCTGCAAAGACCAGTTGGAAGTTCTGAAGGCTTCTTCCTCTGAACTGTCCATGGCGGCTTCCATAGCTTCAGACTTAGCTTGTATTAGTACTCAGCTCACTGCAGTGCGTGCCTCCCACCGCACTGGCACAAGCTGCCAGAGTCACAAGTGCCATGCCCGTGACTCTTTGTTTCATCTTACTGACTGCTCTGTCTCATTTGACTAGTCTATCTCTCCCCCATGTCTCCTTGTCCTGCTAACACCCTGCTCTTTCTAGGTGCTTCTATCACTGACCATGCCCATTGGATTTCTTCTTTATCTTCTCTTTCTCTGTATCCTTAATTGCTGGCACCATGCAGGGCTCTCTCTCTCTCTCTCTCTCTTGCTTTACTTACCGTGTCCAAGACGGTGAGCTCTGACTAAATGTCCTGAGACAAGGCCTCGTATGAACACCAGGCCCAAATAATTGTCAACCGTACACAAGGCTTTTCAATGTGGTTCTTCTACAGGTAGCTCCAGTCCACAGTAGCCCAAAGGCAGTTCCTGGCCCTCTTAGAAACCTTACTCTTATCGCTGTTGCCCTCCCTCTGTTCAGCATCCAAGCCAGGGTCCAGGAAGCCGCTTCAGTTCTATGTCTCTGCTCTATGACTGGATGATGTGAAACTTCCCTGATTTTTGTAGCATCTCACTTCTCATTTCTTGATTCTAGTGCTTCCTTGCCATTTCCACTCCACCTGCTGCATTTCAGGCTCCATCCCCTCCAGCTGTGACTTTTATAATTACTTCCCAGCTGACTTTCCATGCACCAACCGCCTGAGACTTTAACTCATCCCTTGCATCGTGGGTAGAGAATTTTTGTCTTACAAGGCATTGTAATACTATTCTACAAACTAAAGCAGTTAACCACAGCCCTGCTTCCGGATCCCAGGGCCTACAGAAAAAGTTAAACACTTAACTGTGTCACACTTGGGGTTCTGTATGTTTGAGCACCTGCCTAGGCCTGATGGCTTTGCACTCCCTGCATCCCAGATTCTTCGCCACACAGCTTGCTCTTCCATAAATGTCTTTCCCCAACTATTTGAATGCTTAGGTTTAAGCTGAAGTACATATGGCATTTATAATATGACATTTTACTTATGTGGCTACAGCCCACTCTCCTTTTCTAAAGCCCAGAACTCTCAACAAAAGAACCTATGCTTGTCTTGTATCCCTAGCGCCTAAGCTGCTTTGCTCTGCTGTAGGCTCCTGATGAAGTTCCGTGACACACGAGAGAATGTAAATGTGCTATACAAGAGGAAGGCATCCCACCTCACGAAGTGAGCTAGATCCTTGTTTCCCACAGGAGAAAGCATCCCTGTCACTAAAACTCCATTATCCCAGATGGCCAGCTCTGCACCCTGGAAGATGCAGACAGAAGCAGATCCCAGGCGGCATGTTCTCTTCTGTGGAACAGAGGTCATCCAGGCCAGGGCAGCTGGCTCTAGAGGTGTGAGAGCAGTGGTGCTACAGACAGGTGAGCATCTTCTCTGTTTGCAGTGACATCTTTCTGCTCAGGGTGTCTAATATCTTACCTTTACTAGGTCGGGACCAATCTTTGGCTAACACAACAAATACATGTAAGGCTGTGTATTTTAACTGCTGGCTTGCTGATTGAAGGGTGGCAAATGCATCTTAGTGGCATAATAGTGGCACATATTACAATCACCTCTGTTTATGTGCTTTGAGGTTTATAAACTCTACATCAAGCCAGCAGCAAAGACATAGCACGCAGTGTCTAACCCTTCCCCATTGCACACACGAAGAGTCTGAAGCTATTCAAGTCAAGTGGACAGCTAAAGACTGAGAAACTGAAAACTGACAAAGCTGGGCCAGAAATCCATCATTTCTAACCAGAATTCCAAGTTCATTCCCTGTAGGAATCTAGAAACTCAAAATTTAGCAGGAACACTCAGTTTTAATCCAAGCGAGGGAGACATGTATGTGTGTGTGTGCATACTCCCAGGGTCACTTCCTTAAAATTAAGCTGTGCTCGGCCGTGGATACAGAAAACCCCACCTCTGATATGCCCTGAAGTTAGAAATAGAGGGGGAGGAAAGCCAAGGAAAGGACTAGGCTCTGAGGAAGATAATGCTTTTCCATTCTAGCTTCATGCATTGCCCTAGACAACAGAAACCTGCTGTCTTTAGGTTAAAGCTTTAGGTTTTGATTCTTTAGCACAGTGATTCTCGACCTTCCTAATGCTTCAGATCTTTTAGTATAGTTGTTGTGATCACAAGCCATCAAATTAGTTGTGATGCTACTTCATAACTGTAATTTTGCTACTGTTATGAATCAGAATGCAAATATTTTTGAAGAGAGAGGTTTGCCAAAGGGGTTGAGATTCACATATTGGGAAACACTGTTCTGGAGAAAACCAAGGCAACATAGATGCTTAGAGGACTACTAACAGTATGACTTGTTATCTTGAAAATGTGGGACATGTGTTTGCCATTTCAGGGTTCAACACTGCAAAGGGGGACCTCGTGAGATCTATTCTTTACCCCAAACCCATGAATTTCAAGCTCTACAGGGATGCCATCAGGTTCCTCCTCTGCCTTGTAGGGACAGCCACCATTGGCATGATCTATACTCTCTGTGTCTATGTGCTCAGTGGGGTAAGCAGCCTTTGTATTCTTTCACACATACACACACATGTGCACATGCACACACACACACGCACACAAATTCACTCTCCTCTACATATTTTATTTCTACATGTCAACCTTATTTCTATATATTAACTATATTTCTATATATTAAAACCAGCTAAACTCCAAAGACTGTGTATAGGCACCTAGCTTCACCTATGAGCCATCGGTTGCTCAGTTCCGTGATAGCAATCAGATTATAGAACATGAACAGTTTGTTTACTGAAATGCCAGCACGATTCTGTTCTTGCGATATCCCCATTCTCTACGCTGCTTCCACAGGTAGTTTCAAAAGTGAAATATTTCATGAAAGTAGCACTTTGTACCTATCAGATGAGAACTCTGAAGATATTGAGAGCCATAACCATAGTCAGACCCTTTGTGCCATTGATGCCATGTCTCAGAATAAGCAGAGGAGGGGAAGGTCATGTGCACACAGTCGTTCATTGCTGATTTGGTTCTATTAACGGAGCCCTCTTCCTTTCCCAGGAACCGCCTGAGGAGGTGGTGAGGAAAGCATTGGATGTTATCACCATTGCAGTGCCCCCTGCCCTCCCTGCTGCCCTGACCACAGGCATCATCTACGCCCAGAGGAGGCTGAAAAAGAAGGGCATATTCTGCATTAGCCCGCAGCGGATTAATGTGTGTGGGCAATTAAACCTTGTCTGCTTTGACAAGGTATGTCTCTTTCATCCTTGCTCCCAGGGCCATTTGTCACTGCCATTGTAATGGATACGGGCTTTTCTCATTAGTGAGGCCGAAATAGTAGGTAGGTTATGGGCATCTGACCTTATTTTAGCTTTGGTTGTGTGTGAGCGATCTGGGAAATGGATTTTCTGGCCCTGAGCTTTTAAAAAGAGGGAGTAGAAACTGAATCAATGAATCTTTTAGGGTCCTTTCAGTTGCGAGAGTCTATGAAAAGCAATGTATACTCTGTTCCACGCAGTCACAACCCTCACACAGAAGCACATGCATATACATGAACATTCATATACACACACACACTCACATGCATGCACACACAGTTTAAGTAATTATGTTTTCTGCTGTATCCTCAATGCTTAGAACATTGCTTGACAATTGAGTCACTGTTCAATAAGAATTTATCGAATTATGGAATGAAGGAAAGAGAAAGGACTTGGTAATCTGGGTGTTAATATGAGACTTTTGCTGACAGTACAGCCATGGAGCAAACCCTTGCTCTGTGTTCCTAGCTGCAGTCTATGCTTAAAATGAAATCTTGGCTGTCTGCTACTTTCTCCTAAGCAACCTCTCATTTCACTTTTCCTCGTGGTTGTTTGTTTGTGTTATACACGATAAGTAGGGGATAGAGGTGGGAGTCAGAGGACTGGGTGGAAACCACGCGAGCATATGAAAGTGAGCAAAGGCCCCACATGGTGGAAAGACAGCACAAGACAGTATGATCTGGACTCGGGTAGAGGAGGGTGTTTGTGAACCTTGAAAGTCTAGTCAACACAGTTTTATGTTTCTTAAAGTTACAGGGAACCATTGGAGGTCTTTGTTGTTTTCTGTTCCTTTTAGTTAATAATAATATTTGGGTGAGTTAAACATGAGATAAAATTTGTCGTGTCAGTCTTTTGAAGTGTCTAGTGCACTGCCACTAAGCAGTTTCTCACTGTCCTACGGCAACCACCATGGTCCCTCTTGAGAAACATCTTCATCTTTCCACATGGGAATTCTGTATCCATTAAACAGTTCACGGAAGGCGGCAAGCATTGATGGGATGAGAACCTCGTTTTATGATTACTGGTGAATCAGAAAGTCACACCGAGAGCAGAAGGGTCATATGGCTTATGTCACCATGTAGTCCTATTTTATGACCAGATAAGCATCATAAAGGAAAACGAATTACTTATGATGTCATATTATGAGTTTGAAAAGAGAAACAAGGAACAGAAGAGATAATTATAACATAAATTTGAACAGAACAATGAGCAGTGGCTGTCTTATTTTATCATTCTTATTAGTTCTTACTGTGGGCTTGATATTAAACCAATCACTTCTTATTATTCATTTAATATCCAGGACAACTCTGTGTGATTAGGATGGTGTTGTAGATAAGGCTCCAGTGCCGGAGGGACTGTGTGATATTTTCACTTACACAGGTGATATTTCAACTTATCCTAGCTCTTGGTTGTTCTACTACACTGAGAAAATTATCATCATGTATTTTTTATAAACAAAATAATCAGATTGTAGGCTATATCTTTAGACTTCTCTTCAAAGTCTGAGCAGTAAGTTTTGTACGTAAAATTTCAACCCATTACTCGGTTTTGACGACATTCTTTTAGCTTCTGGTGTACAAACAGGGATCTACCCATTTTGTTGTTTAAACAGTCTTACCAAAGCCTTTTCTGCGCTTCCATCTGCAAGCAGATGTTCAACATGGTTCCCCGAGGTGACAGGAGCTACTCAGCTCTTTGTACCGCAGAGGACACAAACATTTACATACAGTTCAAGCTCATTGTGTTTGAATTCACTGCAGCTTCTTCCTCGGAACCCACATACTCATTACACAATACCTGTATTGTGGTCCTCCTTAAAGAACCCGTGTTGGTAATATCGTTCTGATGTGTATTTTGCTATTAAATCGTACCAGATTTACCTTCCCTACTGCATGAGTAGATCTCCCATTTAACCCAACGACTTGTTTCTGTTCAGACAGGCACCTTAACAAGGGGCGGCTTGGATCCTTGGGGAGTTGTGCCCTGTGACCAGAATGGGTGAGTACTCTGGCTAGCTGTACTGGGATTCCTGTGTGACTAGCTTCTCCTCAGGGCCTCCCTTGCCTTTACTTTCAAAACTACTAATGGAGACACTCGAACTTCGGCTTTTGCTAAGTAACGAATACTAAAGTCTGGTCTTTTTCCTTAGAATTTCTCAGGTCTCTCTAAACATACTTAGTAGCTCCATCACTCACAAACTGAGGAGGCGAGGAGGAGTTTGCAAACACTCTCTGAAATGAACTCTGCTTTAAGCCTGTTCGCCAGAGGCCTGACATCGGCCCAGAGTCAGTGTTCTAGACAGCCCCAGGCCACTATCCTTCACGGAGGTGACATAGTAGGACAGGCCAACATGACTCTGTATCCTGCTCTTCAGGAAGAGAACTGCCTGTGGGATAGTAGTTGGTGTACTCGGTTTCTTAGTATCCTGATTCTGGGAACCATGTCCTCTGCCTGCCAGAAACCCATCCTTGAGAAAAGATTCCTTTGTGTTCGTGGGTGTGGGTGTTAGGTGGTGGGGGTGGCCAGGAGTGGCCCATGGTGGTGGCGACTTGCTGTCTAGGAGATTTGCAAAACTAGCCCTCTTGTGGCCACATCTGAGTCTGCTTCCCTGTCTGCTGATGTCCCCAGTTTCAGCTCCAGCGTGGTCAGGACTGGAAGCACATGGCATGGGGCACAATATTGTCTGAAAGCGAGATTATTTTTTTTCAAAATATTTCATGCAGACAAGGTTGACTGCACTCCTTTTCATAATTAAATATTTTAATTAATCCTTTGAGAATTCCTGCAGTGTATTTTGATCATATTCCCCACCTTCTCCAACTCCTCCCTGACCTACATTTCCTTCTCTATATGCTGAGCATTGTGTCCTTTTTCTTTCCAAACGTATCAAGTCCAATTTGTGATCATAGTGCTTTTATATGACACAGATGACACACACACACCCATGAAGAATATTAGACTGGGCATAGTGGTACAGGCATGTAACGTTAGCTATTGAAGAGGCAGGAAGGTGGCAGCCTCAAGGCCTGACTGGGCTACAGAGCTAGTTCAAATTCCAAAAGATGCCAACATGAGAGGAGGGATGGCAAGTAGATTCTGACGGCCTCTAAGAAGCAGATCTTGCCTCTTCGTGGGAAGAAGTTACTGTCATTCAGACATTCTGTGATGGGATCCCCCTCCCCTAACCCAACTACTGTGCTACACAGTTGAGAAGGGGCTGTGCAACAAGGTTGAAGGGGACATTCCCCTAGCGGGGCCAAGGATAAACTCAATGACTTACTCTTTCAATTAGTGAATGAATCTCATGTACAACATATGAGTTTTATTTCCATTGATTTTAGACAAAGTCATTTTCTGTGGGACATGATGAGGATAATCGAGGCAGTATAGACACAAGATGCCATGGTTGAAGAAGAAATGCACATGGTCCTTTCCAAAATGTTTTTACTGTTCACTTCTTCACCATATGAACTAACTCACTCATCCATTTCCTTGTATGATTACTGAATATCTATGGTGGACCAGGCATCCAACATGCTGGGAGACAGATACAGAGAATATGCCCAGCCCTGTAGCATTGAAAGTGATGGGCACCTAACACACTTGGAGTCCTTCCATGACTGGAAAAGGAGTGGTCTACTCACTTGGGTGGGAGCAGACCTCAGAACAAAATGGGTACTTCTTATTCTTTCCACTCCTGCGGATAAAATAAATCCAGGAAGAACTAAGGCAAAGTTGGAAAGGGAGTAAGGAACAGGCTCTGAGCCTTCCTAGTATTCCTGAACAGACCTACAAGGCAGGATGGGAAACACACCGCTGTCCTGACAAGACTAGAGAAATGCAGCCGTGCGCATTAAATCAAAAACCTCCAAGAAGCTCCATCTACGGCAGGAGGGCACAGCCCTGAATCTTTGTCTCTCTTCTCTCTCAGATTTCAGGCACTTCACAGCTTTGCCTCAGGCAAAGCTCTGCCGCAGGGTCCGCTGTGTGCAGCCATGGCCAGCTGTCACTCTTTGATTCTTCTTGATGGGACCATCCAGGGAGACCCTCTGGACCTGAAAATGTTTGAAGCCACCAAATGGGTAAGTGTCTGACCTTCAGAGAATGCCAGGAACGTCTTTAATGCCAGCACAACACAAACTGTATCACAGTCCTTTACTACTTAAAAGAAATGTGGGATTTCCAGTATTATGTTAAGGGCAAACTGGTCTAAGCCTGGCTTTCTGATCCGAACTGCGTATTTTGTAGGTTTGCTGTAGGGTTAAATGAAATGGTACAATAAAAATCTTTGGTGTGGTTCTTAAGTTCCAGAGTACTTGGTGCCTACTGTAAGTCTAATAGTTGTCATGATCATTATACTTCTTGTGTAATTATTTTCTAGTTCTACCATTCTGTGAGCTGGTTTCAGAGTTTTCTGGAGTTAATTTGGCAAGGTGGTGATATGTTAATTAGCATGGTTTCACCTTTTTATAATACATACATAGGTCAAAGCATCACATTGCATCCCATAAATACACACAATTGTTATTTCTCACTAAAAATAATGACAGGAAAAATATGCATTCCAGTGCATGGGGATGCGGAAACACTGCTTTCCACAATGCTTGGGTAAGTTGGAGGGTCACAGCAACCAAGAGTTTTATTTCAGTTTATTAACTATCCCCCTAATTTCCAAGACCAAGAACAGAAATTCATTGCAGAGTTTCCCCTGAGATCCCAAACTAGATCCAAGAGCAGAAGCTCCTGTGGTTTAAGGATCTTGCTCTTTCTGTTCTAGTTTCAGCTCTGTCTCAACTAATGCTCAGCCTTGTGCAGTCTTCCTTCATGTTAGGACTTTGGTTCTCACGGCTGCAGGATGAGGGAACCAAATCAGACAAGTGATAGCCATATAAAAAAAAGAGTGCTAATCTGTCCTCACAGGAACTTTATTTGGCAATAGCTCTAAATACTGTTTTCGGAGTTGCTGTTGCTGTGGGCAAGGCAGGGAGGGAGAGACCACACAGCTTCAGCTTCTTTGCTATAGCTATTGTATCTCCCTGCCATTGTATGCAGCCCAGGCCCTGGGGACTGTGTGAGCACCTCTGGGAGAGCTGTCTCTGTAGGCTCTCCCTCCTCTAACAGATGTGATTATTTTTCAGTCTCTCATTCACTCGGAAATACTGATTCTGTGTCTCTAAGTAGAGGTTACAGTTTCTTTCCTGAGGTTTTTTTTTGTTAGCCACCCAATTAAATGATTACAAAGAACTTCAATATCTTTAGGTAAAAAGGTTTCCTTGCCTATAATTTAGAGTCATTATTACAGTTGTTCCTAGATAGCAATCATGCATAGGGCAAAAAGATGCCCTGCTCAGGCCACTTTAGACAGACAGGGAACAGCAGGATCAACAGCGACTCTAGGCAAAGAAAGACTGTGAGGTATCTGCTGCACATAAAACAAGCCCGGCAATTCATACTCAACATATCCATGCTAAGCTCTTCAGGAGCAGAGAATGAACCTTTATGCAGCAACTCCAACAGCGAAAGTCAGATAAATTGCATGAATAATTCAGAAGTGCATGTCCTTCACGTTCCAGCATTTTCACTGCCTTGTGCCTTTTGATTTGTTTTCCTGGAGTAGAATCCGTCTGATTTCACCAGGCCAACAGCAGGCGGAGGCCCATGGATACACTGAGGTGGTTGAGGCAGGTCTCCGCAAGAGAAGGGGGCAAACTTAGTCTCAGTGTATGAAGAATAAGCAAACCCCTCCAGTGAAATATCTCACTTCTGAAACAGGAAATGACTACTTCTGGGGGTGATTTCCACATCAAGGGAATGCCGGCAGACACCATGGTCGTTAAGCCGACAGACGCAGTTGGCCAGGTAAGCCTTGCATGTCAATCTCCCCACAGCGTCCACACCAGGGGAAACTGTGCTGACCCGCAGTGTTGGGAAGCTCACTGATGTGTCTTGAACTGCTGATGTGAAAAGTGTGTTATATTTCCTCTCTGGTTGGTAAAACAAGGGCTCAGGGTGGAGCAGTTAAGTCCCAGTAGCTAGATGCTTTGCCAGTATGCTTGTCTCCATTCCCTGTCCATCAACCAGGTCCCAGTGGAAGGGCTTGCGATCGTGCGCCAGTTCCCATTCTCGTCCGCGTTGCAGAGGATGACAGTCATTGTTCAAGAGATGGGAGGTGCCCGACTGGCATTCATGAAAGGTGCACCGGAGAGAGTGGCCAGCTTTTGCCAACCTGACACGGGTTAGTTAAGAGACGTGGGATACAAATGCCAAATCTTTGGGACCCTAAGAGAGACCTACATGGATCTAATCTACATGGGAAGTAGGAAGAGACAAGATCTCCTGAATAAATTAGGAGCATGGGGACCTTGGGAGAGGTAAAAGGGGAGGGGAGAGGAAGGAAGGGAAGTGAAAAAAAATATATAGCTCAATAAAAACAATTTTAAAAAATGCCAAATTTGTCCCCACAACACTCTAGATCCAAGTGGTAGCTGGGCATCACTTAGTGGTTGATTCATGGGTATTCCAAGCTTTTCCACCTTGGGTAATGACTGCCCCCACCCCATCCTCCAATTCCCAAGATAGGAGTCATGCCCGATTCCTCCCTTATAACTGCGTTGCTACTTTTTTTTTTTTTTTTTGCATTTTTCACTTGATTGCTCTCCACAGCCACCACCAGATTTTCAAACTCCTTTGAGATCATAAAACAGTCTTTCATGATCTGAGTTCCCTTCTATACATTCATCCCTCACATCTTGGGCTTCCTCTGAGCTGTCTCGAACCCCTGTGCTTGAGTACATAGGGATCTCTCAGCCAGCAAGGACTTTCCTTCTTTCACCCACCCACCTCCTACCCAGGCGCAGAAGCCCCTACAGCGTTCTGCATGCTGTTGCATAGTCAATGGCAGTGGTCATTTTGGTTTTAGTTTTAATCCCAGTATAATGTTTTCCCCCAACTAAACAGACATCTGTAGAGCAGAGCTTGTATGTATTACATACCCTTCGCAAATATTTGTTGTTTAAACTGGAGAAAAAAGAATCCCACTCATTCCCTAGTCTTTGCTTTTCAAATGATTCTGGCTCGGGGTGAATGTTTTAGTTTTACTGGATCTTAAGGTGTTAATGCTAGCTGGGCAGTGGTGGCATTCCCTTTTAATCCCAGCATTCGGGAGGTAGAGGCAGGCAGATCTCTGTGAGTTCGAGGCCAGCCTGGTCTACAAGAGCTAGTTCCAGGACAGGCTCCAAAGCTACAGAAAAACCCTGTCTTGAAAAAAACAAAACAAAACAAAACAGATGTTAATGCTGGTGATACAGTGTAGTTACAATTTCCTATAGCCTTGCTTACGGAGCTCTTTTTACTCCCTTTGATTGTCCAAGACAGGGTTTCAATGTTTATCTCTGGCTGTCCTAGAACTCACTCTGTAGATCTGGCTGGCTTCAAACTCATGAAGATCCACCTGCCTCTGCCTCCCAAGTACTGGAATTAAAGATGCGCACTGCCACAGCTCAGCTTTATGTAACTTTTTAAAAGTGTGTTTCCTGGGGTAAGAGTTGGATTAATGTGAAGGGTTTCTCTACCCATGCTGGCTAAGGAAACTGCATAATAATATTGTTTCTGTTGTTGTTTTTGTTTGTTTTCAAACAGTACCATCTAGCTTTATTAGTGAACTTCAGATTTACACGACACAGGGTTTCCGGGTCATAGCTCTGGCTTACAAGAAGCTGGAAAGTGACTGCCCTGCTACTGCTTTGATGAGGTAAAAACAAAGATGATTTTCCTGAAGAAGATGATTTGGGCAAGATGCGTCTGACTGGGATGGGAGGCCAAAGTTCTGGGGTGGGCCCAGCAAAACGCCATGCTTGGTTTTTGTGCATAGGTGTCTCCATATATGGTGTACAGGGATACAATCATCCTGCCCTGCCCGAATCATAGAGCTGATGTGAACACTGGCAGAACATATGAGAAACAGCTGTATAAAATACCAAACACAAGGTGACCTTAGGGCTGTGTGAAAAGTTGTGTGGAAATAATCAGTGTTTTAAGGGTTTGACATTGCTGGGCAGGTTCGGATATAATGTAAACTGGTTAGAAATAATAAAACTTCACATTGCTTAGAAAAAAACCCTTTGTAATATAAAATACACAGCCATAGGAACAAATAAATGCCAATTGGGTTTATGTAATCTAGATAATGTTTGCAGAAAAAAATAGGAAAACCTTCCAAGGGGTCATATTGGAGAACGTTGTGCTGTGTGTAAGGATGCTTAGTCGCTGAAATGGGTTTTAGCAATGACAGTTCTTCTTTTTGTTATTGTTTTTCTGCCATTTTGGGGGGACTCTCCTATTTATTTTTTCTTAAATGCCATTTCTACTATTTTTGTCAGCCACTATTATTTCTGCTTTTGTAGGGTTAATCAAGGCTCATTTTGAACTATAGTATTTTAAACTCAGACAGTCTCATGTATTTATTTTTAAGTTCATCTGACTTAGCCCTCTCTAGTTGTAACTATATTTTCACTACTTCCATTAGCATCTTTGAATTTATAGGTGATATTTTCTGTATATATTATCAGTAAAACATATCCTCCTATGTAGAAGTTAAAAGGAAGAAGAGAATAGTCCATTACAAAATATAATAGCTTAATAAATTCTTGGCTAATACCAGTAAAACAAAGGGAACAGGTTGTGGACATGGGAGATGGTTCAGTTGAGAAAGCATTTGACTTGCAAGTACACGGACCTGAGTTCAGTCCCAGAGCCCACTAGAAATGTGAGGCTTGGTGGTCCGGGCTTATAATCACACAGACGGAAAAGCTGACTGTCCCTGGCAACTGGCCATCGTAGCTCGGGTGGGGAGCTCTAGGCCAGTGAGATACAATGCTAGAGACTGTCCACTGGTCTCCACATGCACACACACCTGTGTGTATACACCTCTTTCCCAGTGAACACACATGCACACACACACACACACACACTGAACAATTTGCTTATATCTGAGAATAGACTCGATGAGATTGCAATGACTTCCTGCAGTGTTCTTTGGAGCATAGCCTCAATGCCTCACACAGCCTTGTTGCAAGGAAGACAGCTCAGTGAAGTCAGTAAAACATAGAAGGAAACAGTACAACTTCCTCTCAATATGCATAGTAGAGATATTCCTGCAAAATTTAGGAGTTACAAAAATACTTGTATTCATATGAAAAAAACATAGCTGGGGGAAATATACTAGAAACATTTTTATTGCTGTTTAATGCAACAACATTAACTATAGAATGATAGTAGGTTCACTAACAGTAGACTAATGATGTAATATAAAACAAACTGCTGGTGATTTAAAAAGCTCCTGAATATTAACTCAATTATTCAAAAGGTTTGAAGGGTGAGTGGCAGTTCTTTGTGAGCTTGTCATTGCACACAGCACTGAACACTTGCAAAAATTTCCGCCCCTAAAATGTCACCTAGAGTTACTTCTGTTTCTACTGAGAGGGACTGATCTGACCAACCCACTGACACTAGGAATGGGGGGTTATTAGATCACTCCCAGCTTAATCAGTTTAGAAAGACCCCTGAAGTTTGACTATTTCAACCCTGAATGCTGCGATCAGATCTACTCAGCTCTAGATCTCTGAAGTCAGAATTGGAAGTAAACCTTGAGATTAGACGTCACAACTTGAACCAGAGAAACCCCGAGTCAGGGAAGGCTGGTGCAGAACTAGACTTGATAAGATACTGTTTACAATGCTGCTCTGGCTTCTTACCTAGTGTGATGTGTGTGCGTTCACAAGCTGAAAATTCCTGGTTTGGGAATAGTAGAGACAACAATCACTGCACTTGGGAACCGTGTGGTCTGCAGGAGAGTGCTTGACTTTGTTAAAGCTATCGAACTCGAAATTCTAATCTTGCAAAATCTAGTATGGTCTAAACACAAATTGACAAATAGGCTCTTGTCTTAGGTTACCTACTTAGCTCTCTCATATTTAAGCCCCATCGTCAGCATGGGTACCCATGCGCTCTCTCTCTCTCCTCTCTCTCTCTCTCTCTCTCTCTCTCTCTCTCTCTCTCTCTCTCTCTCTCTCTCTCTGTGTGTGTGTGCTTTTAGCATTGATATAAACATCTTATTGAGGGTTTTTGCCCTGTTTTATACATATTTCTTCTTTTAAAGGTCATGGGAGTTTTAAGAACAGGAGGTTAATATCAGGACTGACAGCTGTCTGTTACAACCTTCTTTACTAGTGCAGAGGCTACAGGAGGTACATTGTAACCATTTCTTTACTAGTGTAGACGCTATAGGGGATACAATGTAACCATTTCTTTACTAGTGCAGCCGCTACAGGAGATACAATGTAACCATTTCTTTATTAGTGTAGACTCTACAGGAGGCACAATGTAACCATTTCTTTATTAGTGCAGCCACTACAGGAGATACAATGTAACCATTTCTTTACTAGTGTGGGTGTTATAGGGGATACAATGTAACCATTTCTTTACTAGTGTAGCCGCTATAGGGGGTACAATGTAACTATTTCTACAGGAGTTACAATGTGACCATTTTTTTACTAGTGCAGACACTACAGGAGGTACAATGTGACTATTTCTTTTCACATCTTGGCTCAGATTTAAGAAGACTGAAGGGATGTTGGGGACAGCAGAACCTTGGGGAGCTAATGATGTCCACATAGGGAGGGCAGTTTACTCAAGGTCACACAGCGAGGCAGAGGAGGACTGAGGTTGGAACCATGGTGTTCTGATCCTATCACTCATTGAATTCTACACTGGCCACATGCCAGAGGAGCTAGAAATAGGAGTTGTAAGAAAGCCTTGGGTCTTTGACCTTGCAGCCATTTTTTTTGCCTAGTATGGTAATTTATTATTGGCTCATGCCACATAACCTCTGAAAATATCTAAACCCTGTGGCCTAAGTATGAGGCCATAGAAAGACTGCGAAACTCTCAGCAGGTATCAGTTGAGTTATTCTTGAAGGGAAATACAAATACGTCTTTCCAGAAAGTTCTCATCGCTATGTCCAGAAATACCTGTTCCCTCCTCTAATCCCACAGCCCGGCCGTGACACAATTCCCAGTATTGCATATAAACAAGGAGGCCCTGCTTAACCTTCCCCTCCCAGTTGAATGTGAAATCTGGGAACTGCAGTTCCTGCAGCCTTTGCAAAGCTGCTCCTTTTCCTCACTTAGTAGCAACTCAATGGATGCCAAAGGCCCTCACTCATGGTCTCAGTTCCCAGGGAAATGCAGAATGAGCAAATTATTTCACCTTTATTGTATGGCCAAACATGACCACAAACAGGCAGCCAAGTGTTCTGAGTAGGCGGTATTTGCTGAGCAGTTCCTGTACATGGGCATTGTGTGGGCATTAATGAATAGAATCTTGACTCAGGTGGGTTTCTGTTCTGGGACTGGAGGCAGATCAAAAAGCTAATGCATCAATTGCATGAATAAATAAAGAGCTGCCCAGCTAGGTTAGAAGCGAGCTGTAGAGACAGCAGCTGTTCCTCTTTGGAGGTGCCTTAGGTCAGGCAGCATGAGGTAGGACTCAGGACATGAGGAGGATGTCCATGATAGATGTGGAAACTAATGTTTGCCATGGAACAAGAAAGTCTCCAACAGTCCGGAGCAAAAGTCTGGGCATGATTAACGACAGAGCACATCCATGGTGAGTGGCTCATGTGGAGACCGTGGGAGAAGTTATTGAGGCATGAAGTTGGACTATGGCTTGGGAGCTGGCCATCCAGGGACTGAAACACTGTGCACAGCATCATAGGGCATGCCACCTTCGCAGATCTGCTCTGTGGTGAGGAGCTGAAACTCTTCGCTTCCTGCCACCTAGTGGAGGGATGCAAGAGGTTCTAGGAGCATTTCCAACACTGCCGTGGCCCTAGCCGGTACCCAGGATAGACATGTGGGACAAGCTTGGCATGAAGGCTTTAGTGGATGCTGTTTTCATATGCATTTCAGTGTGAATTAGTCAGTGCTGAGGTCTTGTTTCTCTGTCTGTGTCTAAATAATAGAGTCATGGGAATGTTCAAGTCTCTAACCCTAAATGCATTCCCATACTTGGTCCTGTAGGATACTCCTGTAGATGCTCTCATGGCGGCCTCCCAGAAGTGTGGGGGCATTCTGTGGAGAAGAACAGAACTTCCAGCTGAGAAAGAAATAAGGGCCCAGCTTAGCTTTAGTAAAGAGCCCATCCCCTGGTCTCTACCATACCTCACGGGGCTAGAATGACAATCTGTATGGCCTTGGTTTCTTATTTTTCTTGTTTCTCACTGAATTGTCATGACTTTGTCTCCCCTCTGTGGTGGATAGATGAGGGGCTGAGAGTCAGCTCAGCCACCACAGAGACCCCTGCAGTCACGAACTAATTTAATTTTCTGCAAAGGCCAAAGTCAAATTTTTGTCCTACACGTACCTCCTCTTGGTTCAATTAAGCTAACCCCTGCACACCCTGACTCTTCCTGTTCCCAGTCAGGGTTGCTTATGGATGGGGAACAGTGCTGGGGTGGGGCCATTCCAGTGGGGAGCTCAGTCTTCTTGTCATCATTGCCATAAAAAAGCCACATGTGCTTCTCCGTTTAATCAGGGAGAAGGTGGAATCAGACTTGATTTTTCTGGGATTACTGATTTTGGAGAATCGATTGAAGGAGGAGACGAAGCCTGTCTTGGAAGAGCTCATCTCTGCCCGAATACGCACTGTGATGATCACAGGTATACAGCAAAGTGGAAACAGGGGCAGCTGAGAGACACATGGGGCTCGCCTCACTTAGCAAAGACAGCACCGATGCCAAGATGTCGCTCTAGGTGTCAGAAGTTGGCAATAAAAGGGCTTCTGTCACAGCGAGGCAAGACAAAACCAATTAGTCAAGCAGTGTAATGAATGTTCTAAGGTAAACACACTGGGGTGATCTGGTGGAAGGCGTGGAGATACAGTCCCACCATGTGGGGATATGAAGCAGGAGGATGGCCACGAGTTTGAGGTGAGTTTTGTTGATACACAGTTTCAGGCCAGATTGAGTGACAGAATGAGAACGTTTCTAAGGGGGGAAAACAGAATAAAAACAAACAACAAACACATGGCAAGAGGCTGGAGGGGTGGCTCAGCAGTTAAGGCACTTGTTGCTCTTGCAGAGAACTAGGGTTCAGCACACACATGGCAGCTTACAACCATTGGTAACTCCAGCTTCAGGGGATCTGACTCTCTCTTCTGTCCTTCATAGGCACTGGACATGCAGGCAATCTCTCTCTCTGGAGAGAGAGAGAGAGAGAGAGAGAGAGAGAGAGAGAGAGAGAGAGGAAAGAAATTAAAACAAACAATAGAAACACATAGCGAAATAAAACCAACAAAACCCCAGCTAGAGCAGTCTGGGAAAGTGTGTGTGTCTGGCCATCTGCTCTGCCTGAAGCACTTTAGTGAAGCCTCTCAGAGTGGCGGCATTAGAAATAAGAGCTGAACAGCAAGACTTGGGCATGCAAAGATGGTGGTTTTTATTGTCAAGAACTCAGAGGAGAAGACTCTTAGTCAGTGTGGTCTATAAACTGTGCTGATAACCCATCAGCCATAGAATCTCTGATTCTGGTAAAAAAAGAAGAAGAAGAAGAAGAAGAAGAAGAAGAAGAAGAAGAAGAAGAAGAAGAAGAAGAAGAAGAAGAAGAAGAAGAAGAAGAAGAAGAAGAAGAAGAAGCTGTCATCTCAGCTCTAATGCTAAATCTCAGATCTCAGAAACAAGGAGGTAATGGGAAGGGATCACTCCAGTGAAATATATGACATTACTTAAAGAATACTTGTGAACTTTTCAATAAGGGAGATATTACATGTAAAAAACTCACTTTCTAATTTATATTCCTAGTGTCTTGTCTTCTTTCTGCTGTCATTGTGCTTTAAACACTACTGCTTGTGTCACTGACATACATCTTCTCCAAAGCATTCACCCCTTTGCACACACACCTCCTGAGCCCCACTCCAAAGCTGGGGACTCTGGAACCTGTACTTACCCACTCCTGATTCTAGATCCCACCATCTACAGCACGGTACATATTTTGCTTTCTTCCTTTCTAATGCCCAGTCTGACTCCTAGACCATCCTGGGATACTTTGGTACTCATAAACATTTTATTTATCCAGTAGCCTTTGCTATTTTGAACATCATTAGCGCTAACATTACACATTGTATTAGTTAGGGTTTATTTTTGCAATGAAACACCGTGAGCAAAAATCAAGTTTTGGAAGAAAGTGTTTATTTGGCTTACATTTCCATACCACAATTCATCATGGAAGGAAGTCAAAACATGAATTCACAAAGGGAAGGAGCATGGAGGTAGAAGCTGATGCAGAGGCCATGGGGGGTGCTGCTTACTGCCTTGCTCCCCATGGCTTGCTCACACTGCTCTTATAGAACCCAGGACCACCCAGGGGTTGCACCACCTGCAATGGGATGGATGCTCCCCCATCAATCACTATTTAAGAAAACACCCTACAGGCTTGCCTACAGCCTGATCTTACAGAAGTATTTTCTTAACTGAAGTTTCTTCCTCCAGATGACTCTAGCATGTGTCAAGAGGACATAAAACTAGCCAGCACACACATGCTCACAGTCTATCTTCAGTCATGTTGCAATTGTGTGGGTAAGGGCTGTTCACTCTCCACTTGGGTCTTTGGTTCCTCTTCTCCTTGTGTTGAAAATTTGGTTCTGCTCTTCACTTATTTCTAGTTTCTTCTTTATGGTCCTTGGATGGATGGCGGGCATAATGTTTTCTGACTTTTCATATATGCCTATAACATCTTCCTTTGTCTTTATGGAGGCAGGCAGTTCTGTTCTAGCAATGGCCTGTCAGTGAGTGCTGTCCATGCCAGCCTGTGACAGCAAGCTCACTCTTCACCTACACATAGTGTTTTCTCCAAGAAAGAGAACTACAGGCCAATCTCACTCATGAACATCGACGCAAAAATACTCAATAAAATACTGGCAAACCGAATCCAAGAACACATTAGAAAAATTATCCATTATGATCAAGTAGGCTTCATCCCAGAGATGCAGGGCTGGTTCAACATACGAAAATCTATCAGTGTAATCCATCATATAAATAAACTGAAAGAAAAAAAAACATATGATCATTTCATTAGATGCTGAAAAAGCATTTGACAAAATTCAACATCCCTTTATGATAAAGGTCTTAGAGAGATTAGGGATACAAGGGTCGTACCTAAGTATAATAAAAGCTATTTATAGCAAGCCGACAGCTAACATCAAATTAAATGGAGAGAAACTCAAAGCTATTCCACTAAAATCAGGAACACGACAAGGCTGTCCACTCTCTCCATACCTCTTTAATATAGTGCTTGAAATTCTAGCGATAGCAATAAGACAACATAAGGGGATCAAAGGGATTCAAATTGGAAAGGAAGAAGTTAAACTTTCATTATTTGCAGACGATAGGATAGTGTACATAAGCGACCCCAAAAACTCTAGCAAAGAACTCCTACAGCTGATAAACACCTTTAGTAGCGTGGCAGGATACAAGATCAATTCCAAAAAAATCAGTTGCCCTCCTATACACAAAGGATAAGGAAGCAGAGAGGGAAATCAGAGAAGCATCACCCTTCACAATAGCCACAAATAGCATAAAATATCTTGGGGTAACCCTAACCAAGGAAGTGAAGGATCTATTTGACAAGAACTTTAAGTCTCTGAAGAAAGAAATTGAGGAGGATACCAGAAAATGGAAGGATCTCCCTTGCTCTTGGATTGGGAGGATCAACATAGTAAAAATGGCAATTCTACCAAGGGCAATTTATAGATTCAATGCAATCCCCATTAAAATCTCCTTTCACTTTGAAGATCAGAATTATTAACTGGGTAGTCTCATATATTTTTCTTTTCCTTTTTTTCTTTAATAATTCAGTCTGGAGCATAGCATTTTTAATTTTCTTTTTTCCTCTGAAGAAAATATTCACTATTGTTCATTTAAATACTGCCTTTGTTTTGTGTTCATTATATTTTTATTCCGGAATCTCTATTTTTTTACATGACAGGTTATTTATTACGTCTATGAAAGTCTCCTGGATCCATTCTATCAGTCCCTGATTTTCTTACAACTGCTGTAGTTTTATAATTTATGGTTTAAGGAGGGGTCGCATGACCTCTCCAAATCACGATAGAGTCCTCAGCAGTGAGCAGTGATCATTACCTCCTTCAAGTCACTATTAGAATTGGGAAGGGTTTCATTGTCCTTATATGGGTGTGGCTTTAGAGTCACCCTGCTCCAGGCCTTACCCTGGTGCAGCAGCATTTGAGTTCCCCTTATGCTTAGCCTGTCTCCGGTAGCTCCTGTACCTGCCAGTCACATGCTCTGCTGCATCGTTTCCTACCCAGCTGCTCTATTCCTACAGGCTTTGCAGTTTCCCTGTCATGCCTGGGCATTTCATTCCACTCAGTACATCTCCTTTTGTCTTCCTGATTTTTATGCCAAGTGTGTGGTCATTTTAAGCATCATTCTCTGTTATGCAATGCACTATTTTTCTCCAACAGTCTTTTTTTTTTTTATTTTATCTTTGACTTCCAGCTGTGTGACTATCATATGCTTGGATGTCGTTCTCACAGAATTTAACCTATTTGGGGTTTTCTGAGCTTCTTGAATTTAGAGATTTAAGTGTCTTACCATCTTTGGGGAGTTTTCTTCTATTATTGTTTCTTACACACACACACACACTCTCACACACACGCACACACGTACACTCACATTTCAATCTCTTTAGCCTCTCTTTGGTCTCTGCTGACAAGAATGCAAGCCCTTTCACTAACCTAATCTCTGTTCATTTAAAGTTAGTGCTCTTTGTTCTCCAATATGTGTAATAACTCTTAAGCTACTGAGTGTATCTAGTGTACTCAACAGAGCTGGTGAATAAAATAACCTCGAGTGTTATATTTTTCATTTCTAAATTATCCATTTTAATCATATATATTAATTGGTTGAATATTTCCATTTGCTTTATAAATGTTCACTTTGACTATATTAAGGATGCTTATAATAACTTCTTTTGAATTTATTTATTGCCATTAATGTGTGCATTATGTGTGTGCTATGGCACATGTGGGGTGACTAGAGGACTAATTTGTGGAGTGTCTTCTCTCTTTCCATATTTGCCAGGGTCCTATGCCTAGAGCTCATCGTTAATAACTTCTTCCTCCTGCTTCTCCTGCTCCTCCTCCTCCTGCTCCTCCTCCTCCTTCTCCTCCTTCTTTTTGAGACAGGGTTTCTATGCATAGTCTTACCTGTCCTGGAACTCACCTTGTAGACCAGGCTGGCCTTGACCTCAGAGATCCACCTGCCTCTGCCACCTAAGTGCTGGGACTAAAGGTGTGCATCACCAAGTCAGGCTAATAACTTCTTAAAATCATTATCTTTTCATTTCAACATGGAACCAGCCAAGATTGGCAGTGTTGGTGCTGATTTTTTTTAATATTGACAATTGATCAGGTTTGTTGTTGTTACTGAGTATACCCAATGTCTTAAATTTTGTTAGAAGATTTTTGATCCTTTTAATACTTTGTATAGAATGTTCAGCCTCTTGCTTCTTGTAAGTAGTACCTTCAGTATTTCAAAAGCATTTTGCTGGCTCTTTTCTGCCTCTCTCAAGTGGTTAGGCATTGCTCTGGCAAATAGGGAACTGTACATTTCACAGTACAGTTCTTGAAATTCATGTTTTCCTTCTATTGGTCTGTTCCACATATGACCCACTCTTCACAGAGCCTGGGACTTACACAGTTCAAACACTAAACCAGTTCCCTTCTGTGGCTTTTGCCTTTCCATGGTTTTTTGGATAGTTTACACCCCTAGGGGCCCTTTTGTCCTGGCTACTTTAGCCAAAAAGACTAGATTTCTCTTGTTTGTAGCTGCCAGAGCAGTTCAGGGTACATATTGGGAATATACATACTAGGATACATCAATACATACATATACACATACATACATACACACATATATACATACACACATACATGCATACACATATACTAAAATTCATAATGCATAATACTAGAATATATACATACTAAATGCATACATACATGTACACACATATAACATATATACTAGGATACACACATACATACAAGAATACATAAATATATACATACATTCTAGGATACACATACATTTATATATACATACTAGGATACATACTTATATGCTAGGATACATACATACTAGGATACATACTCAAGTTGGACACTCCAGAGGAAAGAGGAAAACACTGAGAACCCCACCCCTTGTTAGTTTGTTTCTCCAAGTCTTCTTTCCTTCTACAGTCTGCCTGCTTTTGTTTATTTTCTGCATCCTTCTGGTAATTGCTTTTGTGGCTTTTGTTTAGTTTTCAGTTGTAATCAATAGAGGAGATAGATGATAATGGACTTACCAGGAGAGGAGCCACCAGATATGATACTAAACCAAAAGACTTGCTGCACATTTACAAAGATTGCAACGAATAGCATGAATACATTTTTCTTATAAGTGTTCCTTCCAACTTGCTGACAAAAAATATGTTGGTTAGTTAGGAAGTAACATGATGAAAAAAAGAGCCAGAACCAGAACAGGGATTATGGAATCCCAGGTTAGGCTGGGAAAGACCTTCATACCTAACATAAAAACCAAACACTTAGCCTAATTTTTAAAGTACTGTGTGTATTGGTGTGTTCTCTTTATCATCGTCTTGGGATGCTCTTCCTTTATTCTAGGCGACAATCTTCAGACTGCAATAACGGTGGCCAGAAAGTCTGGGATGGTTTCTGAAGGTCAGAAAATCATTCTTGTTGAGGCAAATGAAGCCACTGATTCTTCATCAGCATCCATCTCTTGGAAACTAGTAGAAGAGAAGAAACATATTCCATTTGGGAATCAGGTACGCCTGAACACAGGCACTCTGTTGTGTTATCAGACTGGCCACATAGTGGTAGTTAAGAGTTGTGACTAGCACAAGTTTTGAGACAACTCCAAGTCCATAAACTTCTGCAGGTGTCTAACAAATATGAACCCAATTGTGTCAGTTTTCCACACTTTTCCTGTATTCTAAGGCACAGGCTTTCTTGACTTCTGAAAGTAATAATTCTTTTACTTTTAAAAATCTTTGGTACTTTCACTATTTGCTGATGATATGATAGTTTACATAAGCAACCCAAAAAGTTCTACCTAAGAAGTTCTACAACTCATAAACACCTTCAGTAATATAGCAGGATACAAGATTAACTTGAAAAATCAGTAGCCTTTCTTTACACAGAAGATAAATGGGTTCAGAAAGAAATCAGAGAAACCTCACTCTTCAAATCACCACAAATAGCATAAAATATCATGGAGTAACTCTAACCAAACAAGTAGAAGACCCGTATGACAAGAACTTTAAATCTGTGAAGAAAGAAATTGAAGAAGACACCAGAAAATGGAAAAAATCTCTCATGCTCTTGGGTAGGTAGAATTAACACAGTAAAAATGGTAATCTTACCAAAAGCAATCTACAGATTCAATGCAATGCCCAGCAAAATTCTTCACAGACCTCGAAAGAACAGTTCTCAACTTCATATGTAAAAGCAAAAAACACAGGATAGCCAAATCAATCCTGTACAGTAAAAAAACTTCTGGAGGCATCACAATTTTTGACTTCCAACTCTACTACAGAGCTACAGTACTGAAAACAGCTTGGTATTGGCATAAAAACAGACAGGAGGACCAATGGAACCTAATTGAAGACCCGGATATCAATCCACACACCTTTGAACACCTGATTTTTGACAAAGAAACAAAAAATATAAAATAACAAAGGAAAGCATACGCAACAAATGGTGCTGGCATACCCAGATATCAACATGTAGAAGAATGAAAATAGACCCATATCTATCACCATGCACAAAACTCAAGTCCAAATGGATCAAAGACCTCAACTTCAAGCCAGCCACACTGAACATCATAGAAGGGAAAGTGGGAAATACACTTGAATGTATTGGCATAGGAGACCACTTCATAAATATAACCCCAGCAGCACAGACACTGAGAGAAACAATTAATAAATGGGACCTCCTGAAACTGAAAAGCTTCCGTAAAGCAAAGGACATGGTCCTAAGACAAAACAACAGCCTACAGAATGGGAAAAGACCTTCAACAACCCCATATCGAACAGAGGAATGATCTCCAAAATATACAAAGAACCCAAGAAATTGATCATCAAAAGAACAAATAATCCATGAAGAGTATGGGGTACAGACCTAAACAGAGAACTCTCAACAGAGGAATCTAAAATGACTGAAAGACACTTAAAGAAATGCTCATATACTTTTGTTATATGATAGGGCATCTCTTGGGTATATTCTCAAGAGTGGTATTGCTGGATCCAAAGGTAGGTTGATCCTGAATTTCTTGAGAAACCGCCGTATTGCTTTCCAAAGTGGTTGCACAAGTTTGCATTCCCACCAGCAATGGATGAGTGTACCCCTTTCTCCACAACCCCTCCAGCAAAGGCTATCATTGGTGTTTTTTATTTTAGCCATTCTGACAGGTGTAAGATTGTATCTTAAAGTTGTCTTGATTTGCATTTCCCTGATTGCTAAGGAAGTTGAGCATGATCTTAAGTGTCTTTTGGCCATTTGAACTTCTTCTTTTGAGAATTTTCTGTTCAGCTCAGTGCCTGGATGAAAAAAGTATGGAATATATACATATTAGAGTACTACTCAGCAGTAAAAAACAATGACTTCTTGAATTTTGCATACATATGGACGGAAATAGAAAACACTATCCTGAGTGAGGTAAGCCAGGCCCAAAAAGAGGAACATGGGATGTACTCACTCATATTTGGTTTCTAGCTATAAATAAAGGACATTGAGCCTTTAATTTGTGATCCTAGAGAAGCTAAATAAGAATGTGAACCCAAAGAAAAACATATAAGTATCCTCCTGAATATTAACCTTCATCAGGCGATGAAAGGAGACAGAGACAGAGACCCACATTGGAGCATCGGACTGAAATCTCAAGGTCCAAATCAGGAGCAGAAGAAGAGAGAGCACGAGCAAGGAACTCAGGACCGCGAGGGGTGCACCCACACACTGAGACAATGGGGATGTTCTATCAGGAACTCACCAAGGCCAGGTGGCCCGGGTCTGAAAAAACATGGGATAAATCCGGACTCACAGAACTTAGAGGACAATGAGGACTACTGAGAACTCAAGAACAATGGCAATGGGTTTTTGATCCTACTGCACGTACTGGCTTTGTGGGAGCCTAGGTAGTTTGGATACTCACCTTACTAGATCTGGATGGAGGTGGGTGGTCCTTGGTCTTCGCACAGGGCAGGGAACCCTGATTGATCTTTGGGCTGATGAGGGAGGGAGACTTGATAGGGGGAGGGGGAGGGAAATGGGAGGCGGTGGCGGGGAGGAGGCAAAATAAATAAATAAATAAATAAATAAATAAATAAATAAATAATAAAATAAATAAACAACAAAAAAAGAAATGCTCAACGTCCTTAGCCATCAGAGAAATGCAAATCAAAACAACTCTGAGATTCCATCTTATACCTGTAAGAATGACCGAGATCAAAAACACTGATGACAACTTGTGCTGGAGAGGATGTGGGATAAAGGGAACACTCCTGCATTGCTGGTAGATGTGCAAATTGGTACAGCCCCTTTGGATATCAGTATGGTGATTTCTCAGAAAATTAGGAAAAAACTTACCTCAAGACCCAACAATACCACTTTGGGGTATATATCCAAATGATGCTCAACTGTGCCACAAAGACATGTGTTCAACTATGTTCATAGCAGCATTGTTTGTCTTAGTCAGAACCTGGAAACAACCTAAATGCCCTTTGATCAAAGAATAGATAAGAAAAATGTGATACATTTACACAATGGAGTACTACACAGCAGAAAAAAAATAATGGCATCTTAAAATTTACAGGCAAATGAATGGAGCTAGAAAACATGATATTGAGTGAAATAACCCAGACCCAGATAGACAAATATCATATGCCTTCATTCATAAGTGCCCTTTTAGATATAAAATGAAGAAAAACCAGCCTACAAGTCACAGTCCCAGAGAACCTAGACAACAATGAGGACCCTAAGGGAGAAATACATGGATCTAAACTACATGGGAAGTAGAAAAAGACAAGATTTCCTGAGTAAATTGGGAGCATGGGGACCATGGGAGAGGATAGAAAGGGAGGGGAGAGAAAGGGAGGGGACGGGAGAAAAAGATATAGCTCAATAAAAACAATAAAAAAAATCTTTGGCTTTTTATTAGAAAGAACACAGTAAGCAGAACAGTGAGCTTAACTTCCCACTTCTTGCCTGTCAGTCACTCCATTGGGTTCAAAGGGGACTTAGTCCCTTGGCAAGACCTGTTGTATAAACTGGACAATCAGACTATGTCTTCAGGGTAGGAAAAAAATTGTTCATTTATCTCCAGTCTTGTTAGTATTCTGTCTCCATCGTGTCTGTATGGAACAATACTAATTCTGTTAAGCGAAAAAACCCAACGAGTTCTCCCTTCAAGGAGAGAGTTGTTAAGTTGCAGGGCTTTTGTATCTGATACTTGAAATGTGTGAAGTGCACTCATCTCTGGGACTTGTAGAGATCGCATCGAGATGAGAACAGGGCACGAGGAAGGGCTATTCTATTTGCCAGCGGCTGAGGTGCACGGACATCAGCGCAGCAAAGAAGCTATCGCTCTCTTAGGGGTCAGGGCTGGAGTGAGACTTTTAAAGAGAGACCCTGGTGGAACTTAGTTATTTTTGTCAGATGTGTTGTGGTCCTAATCACTTGAGCAGTCGGAAGACAATGACACATTTGCACTGTGCTTTGCAGGACAACTACATCAACATCAGAGAAGAAGTTCCAGATAATGGCAGAGAAGGGAGCTACCATTTCGCCCTAAGTGGAAAATCCTTCCAGGTTATAAGTCAACATTTCAGCAGCTTACTGCCAAAGGTCAGTTTGAAGAAAGCAATGACATTTCTGTGAGGATGATGAACATGTCACTTACCATCCCAAATAGTTACAAAATTTGAGGCTGATAAAATACAACTCGAACCTGGTGGTGGTGGTGCAGCACTCAGGAGGCAGAGACAGGTGGATCTCTGAGTTCGAGGCTAGCCTATTCTACAGAGTGAGTTTCAGGACAGTCAGCAGTAGACAGAAAAACCGTGTCTCAGAAAATAAACCAAAATAAAATAAATGTATAATTAAGTAAATAAAATAAAGGAAAATACAACTAGTTATATATATCACAAGACAGAGAAATGTTTTTGCAAAATTACTATTATTTCCTACTAGATTTGAAAATGGTAAATATGAGAAGTCAACTTTACGCTTACTTCTAGGACTAAAGTGGCAGCATGGAGGATTGACTTTGGGTGGCTCTCACTATCTTGTCATGGTGAGGGCATTTAACAGTTTAGTAGGAAGTCAACAGTAGGGCAGAACGCCAGGAAAGGACAAGGAGAGTGCCGTTACGCTTGTGGTAGAGACTCCTGTTCTGAAGGGGCCAAACTTGAAGCTCTTTTACAAAGAATAGATTTCTCATAGGGGCAAGTAACTCATTTGCAAACCAATAGACTCTGACTGAACCCTGAGCTGAGTTCACAGCCACAGGGAGCAAGGGACACATCGATGGATGGCATACAGAAGAATTTCAAGTATGGAGCAGGGAACCAGGGCACGATATCCCACCCTCAAATCATCCATGTTCCAGGGCTCATCAAGTTTGGGATACCCAGCTGAGCATCATAACTGTTCAAGTCCAGAGGCTCAGATCATCTCTATTTTGCCACCTGGTGGCTTTCTGCTAGCTGGGAATAATTTTCTGGGAAACAGTTGGATTCTTGCCTTCTCCCGTGGCTGTGCTCTGTTTCTCTGTTGTGATTCTTCAGATTCCTTTGGTTCAATTTTGCACAAAGCTCAAGACTTTTCAGGCTCATATTTCCCAGGGGAGCTGGGCTAAATTCAATAGGGCATTATTTTCACAAATACTTATCTTTTGTTTCCATTGAAGTTACTTGATAACAAAAGTCTCAATGTCCATCTTAAAATACAAAATAAATGAATGAATAAATAAATAAATGTATTTCCTTGGGAAAAAACGTTTTTCTTATTCATGGACATTACCAGCTAATGTTCTACTTTCAATTGTATTGTGTGTGACTTGCCATGAAAAAAAGTTTTTCCTTTTCTTTTCTTTCTTTCTTTCTTTCTTTCTTTCTTTCTTTCTTTCTTTCTTTCTTTCTTTCTTTTTTTTAAGATACTGATCAACGGAACCATCTTTGCAAGAATGTCTCCAGGACAAAAGTCAAGTCTAGTGGAAGAATTTCAGAAATTGGAGTAGGTTTTCTGTCTCTGATGAAGTGATGGGAACATGGCAGTCAAGGGGATGGGCAAGGCATGGGGAACTGTGCAGTTGGCTCAGGAGCGATTCTTACCCTGGGCAGACCACAGCCAATAGGGAAAACTTACAAAAAGTAGTAGCATCAGTTCCATGCTTTTGAGTGGTACTGATTTAATTGTTCATACAGGGCTGGAACACAGTGTTTTGTCAAAATACCTGACTCCAGTCATTGTTGCATTTAAAGTTGAGAACTGCCGTAAAAGAACACAGGGCCATGATAGGGCATGGTGGGAAATGAGACAGGAAATGTAAGCTGAGTCCAGCCACTGAAGGAGGAAGAATTTAGCCTATATCCTGATAAACTATCGCCACAATTATACAACAGAGAGGATCATCAAATCCCTCAATATTAAAATAGTCCCTTGCTAAACTGGCTTCTATTGTATCATTGGGATGCTTCGACACCAAGAGTCTCCATTTACAGATGAGTGCCCAGCATTCATCCCTTTGACAACTTATTTCCTGTTAATGAAACCTCATGATGGACCATATCAATGTGACCCGCCTCTAACTCTCTTCCTATGTGTTGTTCCTTCACATAGTTGTGGTCACTACCATTTCTGTGAAGGAAAAAAAAAAACAACCCTGTTCTCTAGTCAGTAAAATGCTGATGTGAGACACTGGGAAGCCCAGTGATGTGTGTGCAGGGTTTCTCCATCTATTGTGTGACCCATCCAGTCACATATTGCTTTGCCTAGTCTCTAGCGGGGAGCTTCCTTACAGTAAAAAGTTTAGAACTTTAAATATGAGTGGTTCCTTTTTTTTTACCTAGAGAAATCAGCTTTATGACCAAACTAGCTTTGACATCCTCCACAATCCGTGTTTCTTTTTCAGCTACTTTGTGGGCATGTGTGGTGATGGAGCCAATGACTGTGGGGTAAGTGGCTGTCAGTGTGTGGCCAGAATTTCTCAAAAATTCTTGCAATGGGTATCATTGTCATAGATGTAGTAAACTGACACTAAGGACTTTGGAAGGTTTCCATCAAAGCCACAAAATAGTCAAAGGTTACTATGTGCTAAGGTAGAGCTTGGCTCTGCAGTTCCCTCTTCCTTGGGTAGGTATCCTAGTGACACCTCCTCTAGCGACACCTCCTTCTTAGATGGCAGATAGGTAAAGTCTGGTTGGTGATCAAGGTTACCTTTTGACCTTCTGTAGAGGTGCAGAGGTTTGCATACATATGCAACAAGCTGACTCTTTGCTTTCAGGCATTGAAAATGGCTCACGTGGGCATCTCTCTGTCAGAGCAGGAGGCATCAGTGGCCTCGCCTTTTACCTCCAAAACGCCCAACATAGAATGTGTGCCTCATCTCATCAAGTAAGTAGTCACTTACCCTAGTCTTGTTTTCTCTTTGGACTTTCGGGTGCAGATAACACTATTCTGGGAGGAGCGGAAGAGCTGTGTGCCAGGAGGTGCTTTCTGTAAGATACATTCTCCTGCCTAGCAGACTTCAAAGGAGTTATAAATAACGGGAGAGAGTGGAGAGCGGGGCCATTTCCAGAAAAAGCTATTGGTTGGATCATTTTTAAAAGGGTTACCACTGCTTTGTGTGTGGTTTTTTTTTTTTTTTTTTTTTTTTTTTGTTTTTGTTTTGTTTTTTCGAGACAGGGTTTCTCTGTGGTTTTGGAGCCTGTCCTGGAACTAGCTCTTGTAGACCAGGCTGGTCTCGAACTCACAGAGATCCACCTGCCTCTGCCTCCCAAGTGCTGGGATTAAAGGCGTGCGCCACCACCGCCCGGCAGTTACCACTGCTTTGACTTGCACTAGCAATCACTAGTTTAAATGCTTTGTCCTCAGAGATTGGGAAAACCCACTAGGTTTCCTTCCTTTGTGGCTCCTTGCCTTTCCTTGAGGTACCCTTCTCATGCCCAGTTTTGAAAATCTTTATTATTCTTTGGTACTCCCACTGAATTTGCCTTGGTTTATGTTTATAATGCTGGTACATTTGGCTTGAATGGTAGAAACAACATTGTGGACGATCTTTGTCAGCACCACTAACGTGTTTATAATTTAAAATGTACCTGATAGTCTATTATACTTAAAAAAAAATAGTCTGCCGATGGAGACATGGTTGGTATTTCTTTCTGTAAATAACGAAACCAAGGATCAGAGAGCATGACTGATTTGCCTGTGCTCAGAGACTACAGACAGCTGGAGATAAGGTGTTTTATCTACTATATTTTTTTCTGCCATATTGATGTAATGACTTGGCTAGCTTCCTTTGCTTAAGATATTTATCTATAAGCTTGAGTAGGGTTTGTTGACTGGGAACTTAGTGCCAGGATTTAAGGGAGATCAGCAAAGACAACTAACTCTTACAGAGAGTCCTATTTGTTAAAAGAGATGGGGTACTGTAAAAAGGTCATAAGGTGACTGGGGAAGAGAAATTGGCTGCTTTAGATTATCTCGGGAAAACCTCACTTGAGGAGGTGAGAAACGGGAAGAAATTACCTTCTGGGCAGAGCCAATGACAGTAATAGATCTGGTGTGAGGATCAGGTCTTGAACTCTTAGGAAGTTATTACACAAATCATGAGTAGACCAAAGTTCACCGTGACCCCCGTATGAAATAACAAGAAGTGGTAAATTCCTTGTTTTTTGCTGAAGTTTTTCAACAACAGCACAAAGGAGTACACTCATTGTGTCCAGTCTACTTAAATTTGATGCCCTGGTAATTATTTTTACCCATTATTTTATAATAATAATAATTTTACACATTATTTTTAGTTCAGTTTTAGGAAAAGTTAGAATGACCAAGGTGAGGTTTGGATCAAATGTTTGCCAAATTCCAGAAGCACCCACTTGAAAATGCTCCCAGACCTGATTTATTTCCTGTTGTACACAGATGCAGAAACTGAGACAGGGGAATGACCTTTCAAACCACATTAGCATGTGCACATGAGGTCTGAGACTGGTTCCCAGGTCTCCTAGCTGTGAGTTCAGGACCTGAAACAATCCCATGCATGATGGACGAAAGCAACTGTAAACCGTAGTCCACTGCCAGCTCAAGACTGTGGACACTGGCCCGGAAGTGCTCCTTCTTGATCAGTCCATCATTTAGCTGCCACTGGCTGGAGGCTGTCTCTGGTTTGAGACAGTGACCACACAACTAGATGTCTGGCTTTTTACCTATTTGTTTCATTGTTGTTCTAAGCCAAGATGAGAAAGCACAGAATAACACCCAATTTCTCTCCTTATTTCCCTCATTCCCTTTCCTTCCCTTTTCCACACAGGGAAGGCCGCGCTGCTCTCGTGACGTCCTTTTGCATGTTTAAGTACATGGCCCTGTACAGCATGATTCAGTATGTTGGTGTTCTGCTGCTCTACTGGGTATGACTTGGGGCTGAGCCTCGTGTAGTGAGAAGTAAAGCTCGTGGTCATTCGCTCCGTGAAAATGGGATGTGTGTGCACCAAGGAGCCTTCTAGAAGTGTCCTCAACAGTTGGCAAAGTAAACCAGGACTAGACAGGCATGCAGGACAAGCGGTGGCTTCCTGACATAGAAAGCAGGTCATCGGGTGGTAATGGAGGAACTGAATTGAATTTCGTGTTTATTCTCACTGTCACTTTCGCCTGTGTGGACCATTACAGAGTGGATTCTAGTACTGGACTGGACTGGTGCTTAATAACTGGCATTCCAGCTTCATTCTTTCAGTCTCTGTCACTGTGATTGAATATGGACCAAATGAAACTTAGGGGAGAAAAGGGTTTGTTTGGTGTATGGGCTACTCTCCGCCACTGAAGGGAGGAGTGTGAAACAGAAACCAGAGGAGGAACAGGCTTGCTCCCCTGGCTTGCTCAGCTGTGTTGCTGACATAACCTAGTCCCACCTGCCTGGGATGGCGCAGCCCACCATGGGCTGGCCCCTCCTCTACCAATTAACAATCAAGAAAACATCCCATTGGCTGGTCCACAGGCTGATCGGATGGAAGCAGTTTTTCAGCTGAGCTTCCCTTTCTCAGGTGTGCCAAGTTGGACACCAACATTAGCCATCCCAGCAGGCCACCCTAATGATGCTTTACAGTTTCAGGGTTGTAAATATCAAGCTACCCGCTTGGTTCACCTGAACATGAATGGGGAAGAAACATACAATAGCAGCACACACCGAGGTACCACATAGACACAGGAGCCGTAAATACCCACAGAAGCGTAGGTAAAAGAAAAGCAAATGCAGGAAAATTAACAGGCAGTACCAAGCTTGGCATACACCCCAACTTCAATTTAGTACAGTTAATTTGGTGGTATGTTTGCACGATTTAGGTGTTTTAACAACGAGAGCTTAACATTCCTGAAAGTTCAGCAGTTGATTTTCAAGGGTAAAGAAGCTAGCGTAACTCTCATTCCTAACTACATAGATCTGAATATCGGTGAATTATGTTATAAAAATATGTGTATCTGGTGGTGGCTCATATTATTTAACAGGATATAAAAGAGGACGAGACATCACTATTGTTTGTGAATTCAATACGTGTGCTCGTGCTTCATAGTAATTCTGAGGAAGGGGGGGCGTCCCTACAGACATCTCAACCAGGTTCCTCTTGTCTTTGTGTCTGTTTTCTCCTAGGTTCAAGCTCTTGATCTCATTGCTTCAGATAGGTTTTCTCACTGTCTGATGAAGGGGCTAGTGGTGAAGCTGCTTGTGAGAATTTGACCCTGTTTCAGAATGCCTAATTTATTATTTTGGAATAGTTTCTTATCCTCAAAAGTATAATTCAATCTGGCATGCTATGATCTCCTTTCCACTCACGTTACGAGCAGGGAGGCAACATCTCCGAACTCAGAGGCTTGGCCACTCTTTTGCAAGAATAGCGAGACAATTTATTAAAAACCTGTAACTCTCACCTAACAATGCCCAAGACGCACATTGTGAATTCAGTCATTCTAATTTCCATTACTGAAAATTTGAGTCAGGCCACCAAACAGCTGGTATATGTGGCTACTGGGGACACGTGGTTTATTGTGCTGGACCAAACCCACATTTTCTGTAAGTCAGCACAAAAGAGAAGAGATAGATCGGGCCAGCGTCCCCCCAACACTGAGTAGCACTGATGCAGGGGATCTCATCTGGAAAGCACACACAGGATGCTCTTCCAGAGTGAGGGAACTTCACAGAATGGGGGAACTCCCCTCCCAACCGCTACCACTCACCAACCCCAATGGGCTCGAGACAATGCCATGTCCCCAGTGAGCTTGCTTGAAAAATTAAAATAGTAGGTCTACACTTATTGCAAATCTTTTTAAATTTTATCTATAACCTTGCCATTCTTTTAAAAATCTGCTTTCATTTTTGTTTCCAGGAGACAAACAGTCTTTCAAACTACCAGTTTCTCTTCCAGGATCTCGCCATCACGACTCTTATTGGCGTAACAAGTAAGAACTTTAAAGCTTTCATTCTGCAGGGTCTTCCCCTGCTTCCTTCCCTCCGCCCCAGGAAGGTTTGTCGGTCCCAAAGGCAGGAGCAGGACTAAGTGTGGCTTAGTCCCAGAGGCAGGGGGCGGTCCACAGAATGCTCAATTCTATTAAAAGAAAACATTAACAAAGGGAAAACCTAGCTTTTTTGCCTTTTCCACAAAAGAGAGAGCTTCTATAAATGGGCCCTCATCAATTAGACCCCAGTTCGGCACCTTGGAAAGAGGAACTGACTTCAGCTGGCTTTCAGGTGTAGGTGTCGGTGAAACGCACTCCGCTTGCCGAGCTGAATGGCTTGGATCTTTCTGACCTCCGAGCTGCAGCCGCTCAGCGTGGAAAGTGGCACTTAAAGGCAATTGTGACATTGGAGGACTCCCACGTCCCACCTTTCTAATGAGTATGTGGATGGTCTCCTCCGTAGGGATTTCAATTCATGAATGCATTTTCAGGCTATTTTAGGTTTGCAGCAAAGTTGAGGCAAGTTTGTACCTTTCCCTTGAGCGTACACAACTGCCCGTTATCAGCCTCACCTCTTCCGCAAGAGGAGCACATGGGCTGCAATTACCTTCCGTGCATCAATTCACTGTGATTGCTCCAAAGTTCATAGTTTACATGGGGCTTTCCTCTTAGTCTCCCACTCTGAGTTTGGACATGCGTCAGTTGACAGATAGCTATTGTTGCACACCAGACAGGATGTTCACCCTCAAATGTTTCATGCTTTATTTGTTCTCCCCTCTCCAAAGCTCCCGACAGCCACTGTAGTCTTTTAACGGTCTCTATACTTTTCCAGAAATTTCTGCAGTTGAAATTACGTAGTCAGCAGGCCTTCCAGATCAGCATCTTTTGGACAGTAATGCTGTACAGTCGAGGTTTTCATACACCTTACAGAGCTTGATGTTCGCCTCTTTAGCAGACTGAAGGACATTCTCTGGTCTCTGGGTCACAGTTTATTTCTTCATTTGCCTACCGAAGAGCATCTTGGTGCTTTCGAATTTAGAAAGATCAAGCATAAAACTGCTTTAAACATCTGTGTGCAGGGGTTCATGTGAACATACATTTTTAATTCCGCTGCCCACTTTCGCTTGCAAGTTCAACAATGATACCCCTACGAGCCCCCCCCCCCATCAGTGTCTGGCAGGGTGCACATGACTCACTCACTACAAAGGTATGGGTCTTTGTTGACTCTCTCACACGTGCTGTGACCCGGTTTTCAAGCCTTTCCTTTCACGATTTTAATAGTTCTGATAATTCATTTTCAAAACATGTTCAGAAACGCAAATGGACTTGCTCAGGTGGAGCAACTGCTAGCCTCACTTCTG
The DNA here is from genome assembly GCF_950005125.1 of Chionomys nivalis. Classification (NCBI taxonomy): domain Eukaryota; kingdom Metazoa; phylum Chordata; class Mammalia; order Rodentia; family Cricetidae; genus Chionomys; species Chionomys nivalis. The sequence goes on from NC_080088.1 coordinate 65,129,704, forward strand.
CCACTACCCGCTGCTTGCGGCTGCCGAAGTTCCCGAGGTTCCCCTTGCCTTCCTGCTGCCCTGCCGATAGCAACAACCACTTCTCCTTGAGCACCGGACTCTCAGCACCACAGCGCTCTTTCCTCAAAAGGTTTCTTCCTTTCCCTTCAGTGATTCCACACTCTGCTGAAGTCATCTACCTCTTGGGTGACACAGCTTCTGTCTCTTTCCTTTTTTTTCCTTCTTAAACCATGTTCTCAGAGCAACTTGTCATCAGCCCGCACCCTCGCTCTAGGGGACGTCAACTAGTCACATGACTTTAGAGGCGTCTGTGAATCCCCAGTTTACAGCTACAGACGAGATGATTATCTGGAGTTTTGGAATGCAGTACCCAGTTTTGCATATTTAATAGGGCCCACACATACTCAAGCCAAACTCTTATTTCTGCCAGACCTAATTATGTAAACTTACTGAGTAGTTTGTTGTGATACTTAATGCTCCAGGCCTTTGGGCAGTCTATGAGACAGCATTACTACCCCTTTAGTTATTCAAATTGAAGACCTATAGTCATTCTGGAGTTTTTCTTTTTCTCACCCTGTATGTCTAATACCTATGACGTTCTTGTAGTGGTTTGAACAGCACTGGACCCCATAGGCTTATATATTTGAACGCTTGGTGATTAAGGAGTGGTACTACTTGAGAAAGCTTAGGCCGTGTGACCCTGTTAGAACAAGTGTATCATTTGGGGTGGGTTTTGGGATTTCAAAAGCTCCAACCAGACCCAATGCCTTTTTTTCCTGCTGCCTTTGAATCTGGATGTAGACCTCTTAGCTACCTCTCCAGCACCATGTCTGGCTGTGTGGTGCCATGCTCCCCCTGCCAGGATGACGATGGATTAAACCTCTGAAACTGCAAGCTCTCCCCAATCAAATTCTTTCCTTTCTAAGAGCTGCCGTGGTTGTGACATCTCTTCACAGCTATAGAACTCTAACAATCCCAGTTAGATCTGCCTCCAAGTACACCCTGATTCCTTTCTTCCCTCTGTCACATCTTTTGTTGCGTGGCTGTACCAGGTTTTTCTTTTAGGCCACCACCAGCTCCCAAATCATGACACAGAAACTTGTCATTGGTTTTGAGTGCTCAGCCTCGCTTAGGCTCCTTTCTGGCTAGCTCTTTTAACTAAATTAACCTGTTTTCTCTGTTTACCTTTTTCTGTATATCTGACTTTCACTGCTTCTCATGTCTACAGGTTGACGGAGGCCTTACTTCTGGCCCTGGGCATCTACCTTGATTTTCCCTCCTCCTCCTTCTCTCATTCCTCCTTCATAAGCCTAGATTTCTCCTCCTGTTTATTTTTTCTCTGCCAGCCCTGCCTATCCTTTCTCTGCCTAGCTATTGACTGTTCAGTTCTTTATTAGACCAATCAGACAAAGTGAAACAAATGCAATACATCTTTAGATAATTAAACACACATCCTTATGTTATTAAACAAATGCTGCACAAACAAGAGTAACACAACTTTACACGGTGAAAGTAATATTCTGCATCATAAACAAATGTAACACATCTCTGCCTAGTTAAAATAGTATCCCACAACAGTGGACCAGGCCAGCATTGCATCTATCTATCTATCTATCTATCTATCTATCTATCTATCTATCTATCTATCATCCATCTACCTATCTATCTATCTATCTATCTATCTATCTATCTATCATCCATCTACCTATCTATCTATCTATCTATCTATCTATCTATCTATCTATCTATCATCTATCTATCCATCTATCATCAATCTGTTATCTATCTATCTATCTATCTATCTATCTATCTATCTATCTATCTATCTATCTATCTATCCATCCGCCTTTATCAGTGATCTGGCTTTCACTCTATCTCACTCCATTGCTGCCAACTCCATTTGCCCTTTTAAAAGTTACATGCAAAGTCACAGGTTGCCCTATAATATTTCTGCACAAGCTGTCTGTAGTTTCCATTTACCTTTCACACAGCACAAAGAACTTTGTAAATATCATCACATTGTTCTCCTGCTTAAAAATGCTCCAGCGGGGTCTGGCAAGATGGGTCAGCAGGCACAGCTGCCATGCAAGCCGAGAGACTCGTGTCCCCAGCATCCACATGGAAGGGGAAGGGGAGGATGAAATGCTCCACAGAATTTTCTTCTGGCCACACTCATGCAGAGGCGCATGCCCACTGCAATAATAATAGTAGGTAAAATGCAAACAAAAGTCGCTAGTAACTTCCCATCCCATGAAATCCAAATCTTATGTGACTAGGGTCCCGCCTATGTCAACACCACCTCTGATTATGTGAACACCTACTTGTGCCTTTCAGGCTGGTGGCTCTGCTTTTGGACGTTGTCAAATGGTCACCACAGCAACCTTGCATTTTCCCTGCCCTTTGGGTAACATAATCTCCTTTAGTGCCTCACACGACTTTGGCGTTTCCTTATTATTTGTGTCTCAGCTGAAATATCAGCTTTATGTTGTGTCCAAGATAATTATTTTTTGCCATAAAATGCTTTATTTTCACATTACTTTTACATAATTTGATATTATGATTTTAGATTTATTTTGATTTTTTTTTTAAACCTGCATTCTTCCTCTTTGAGTGTGTGTTGTTTGAGACCAGGACGCTGTTTGTTTTGGTCACTCCTGTGTTACCAGTACCTCCAGCGATGGCTAGCACAGGCAACAGCTTATTGGCATCTGCGAGGTCTTATGAAAGAATACTTTTGGACAGTATCTATAGCTAATAGACATTCCTTTTCCCGGAACCAGTGCTATTTTTGTGCCTTCATCCATCCTAAGTCTGCCATTCAGAATGATACCATACAGCCTGGCTTTTCTTCCTTCAAAGTTCTTCATGTGTCTTTGGACACAGCTCTCATCTAATTTGTGGTTCTTTTCATCTGTTTAGCAAACATCTAGGGGATTTACTCTATCTTCTGTTAAATAACCTGATCATTTTTCTTTTTAAAAATATTAAGTATGGGGGCTGGAGACATGGCTCAGTGGTTAAGTGCATTGCCTGCTCTTCCAAAGGTCCTGAGTTCAATTCCCAGCAACCACATGGTGGCTCACAACCAATTGTAAAGAGGTCTGGCGCCCTCTTCTGGCCTTCAGGCATACACACAGACAGAATATTGTATACATAATAAATAAAAAAAATATTAAGTATGTGTGTTCTTAAACTTCATTCTTTATGAAAACAAGCAAGGCTAGTCCATCTTTCCATTCAGGGCTAAGCACTTTAAGTGCTCTCATGAATTTCTTCCTGTCTCTCTCTCTCTTTTTTTTTTTTAATAAAAACTGAGAATTTGAATTATGTTTTTTCTAGCATTGTACATATTGAATTTCTTTGAGACCAGGCAGTGCTATATAATCCAGTCTGTCTTCAAATTTGTGATTCTTCTGCCTCATACTCCAAGTCTGGGGAAGATAAGAGTGCATGCCTCCATGGCTGGTTTAATATTGTTTCATAAATTCTTTTCCTTTCCTTTGATAACTGTTTTTAAATTTCATTACATTTTTAAAAAATATACCTATAACATAAAATATTTCATTTAAGCATATTATCGTGAAATACTAACTTCATTGAAAATTCTGTGCAACCTCCATCACTACTGTACCCAAACAGATACCTTACCCATGGAGCAAGCACTCCCAACTCTCCCAATCTGGGGTGACTTCTCTACTTTTTATTTGCACTAATTTGCATAATTCACATATTTTATATACATGAAGACATATAATTTGTTCCTTGGTTTCTGTTTCTTTCACTTACATTTTGCATCATGGATCAGAACTTCATTCCGTATTGTAGATAAATATTATATTATTTGGTGAATATATATTCCCTGAATATGTATGTATGTATTCCCATTTTTTCTGTTACTCTGGTGATGGAGTTAGGTTGCTTCCTCCTCTTGTCTGTTGTGGACAGTGTTACAATGGATATTTGCATAAATAACCTGTTTGAGCTTTTTTTCAGTTTTATAAGTAATAAAATGGAATTTGTGTATTATATGACTGCTACATATTTAACTCTTCAAGCAAACACTAAACCATTTTCCTAGAGACTGTACCATTTTAAATTTTTTACTAGCAATGAAAGAGAGTTCTAATTTCTAAGCAGCCTCAACAATAACTATTTAATTTTGAAAGAAATTTTATCTATAGTTCAATGATCTTTTATTTTTTTGAAAATTTTATACATGATTACTATATTTACATAATTTATGTCCTTCTTTTCCTTGTCTCAACTCTTCTGTGCTACCTGCATTCCTTCTCAAATTCATGACCTCTACTTATTGTTACATATATAAATTCAGCCTGATCTATCATGATTTGATTTGAATTTCTCAGCTTGACTACAAAAGGATAAAACGGTTTCTCCTATTATACATACTGTCTTTTAACCTTAAAATTTTAAATTACATTTTATTTAGACATAGAGAGAATGTGTGTGTGTGTGTGTGTGTGTACACGTGTGCACATGTGCACATCCAGAAGCCAAAGGACAGCTTGTGAGAGTCAGTATTTCCTTTCACCATCTGGGTCCCAGTAATTGAACTTAGGTTTTCTGAGTTCAGCAAGTCACTTTACCTGCTGAACTATTTTTCCATTCATCACTATTTTTATATTTTCTTTCGTGAATTAAGGTTTTGATATGTAGCCCAGGATGTCCTCAACTTGAAGAATCAGGAGTCTTTCTCTATTCCCTCTTCTCTTCTCTCTTGAGACAAGGTCTACAACCCGAAGCTTACTTTTTGACTAGGCCTAATTGTGATCTGCTTGACGCTGCCTCTCAGTGCTAGATTTCCAACATACATAGCCATGCCCCGCTGTTTATATGATTGCTAAGGATTTGAACCCACACCATCTTATTTTAACATCTAGTTCTCTTACACATCGAAGTAGCTCCTTCTTCTACTAATGATGATTCTTTTAACATCATTTATTGTATTTCCTGTGGCATCATGTCTTTTGACTTAATAATTTCTTTAGTTTTTCTGACAGTCTCATTTCATTTAACTATTGTTTTTCTTATTTTTGTTCACATTTTTAAAAAATAGTTCTTTTTTAAATAACAATATTTTCATGTGTTTTAATCTTATGTGTATGGCTGTTGCCTCCATAAATATCTGTGCACCTTGTGTGTGTAGTGCCTTCAGATGCCAGAAGAGGGTATCTGATCCCCAGGAGCTAGAGTTACATGTGGTTGTGAGCCACCATGTGGCTGGTGGGTATTGAACTTGGCAAGGACAGGCAGTGCTCTTAACCACCAAGCCATCTTTCCAGACCCTTCAATTAGGTTTTAACAATATTTGCAACAACTATTAGAAAGTCTTTGAACATAAAATTTAATGTGTGTGATTCTTCAGTGGTGATTTCTTTTAGTTCATTTTGTTCTGAGCATTAGTGTGTATATAGTAACTTTGGGTACAAAATTAACCTCCTTTTCTAGGTTTGATAGTTTTGTTTGCTATTGGTTGAAAGCTCTATTCATCAATTTATTACTGAGCTTTTCAAATTGCATTTGCAATGTCATATCTCTGTAATGAGTAGCCACTGATCTGTTTCCTTAGCTTATGTTTTGACAGAGTCATCCTTAAACTCTAGCAAAACTTTAGAATTGATAGAGACTTCTTGATGCCTGAACAGTCACCCAAAGTTCTTCTGTACCATTGGGTCATCCATCTTCAGCCTACAGGCCCATAGTATCAATCAGACTTTCCCATGAAGCAGGAAACTTCAAAGACTGTTCAACCTCTATTAGCAGTTTGCCAGTCACTTTCTTCTGTATCCTGCAGAATGTCTGGCAGACTATTTCATAAATCAGGAACCCTGAAGGACCATCTCACCTTTAGGCAAATTCAGCAGTCATTTCTCTGTGGGTTCTGCATGTCCAGTTCATCAAGCAGTCCAGGCAACAGCAGTTTCTTGCCCAAAGGGTTAACCAGCTCCATAAGGAGTCTCTTTGATGCAAATCTTCCTCTTGAAGTAAATTGATGCTGCCAGGAGCAGATGTGTCTCACTGTCATGAAAAGTCCTAAGTTCTTAAAACATTTTAAATGCCATATTCTGTAGTCTTTGAAGGTTTGAAGATTATCTATCTACCTGAAATATATATGTATATATCTAGAAAATCTAACGTGACTACAAGCTTGACTATTATAGATGATTATGTATTAACCTATATTTCTTAATTATGCTTTACATTTTTAAATGAGCTGTACAAACACAATACTTTAATCAAGATCAGAAATACATGTACATATAACAAAATTGACCTTAAATTTGTATCAATAAACCAAGATCCATATCAATGCGAAGTATTCATCTCTATATCATATTCCCCTTTAAATGTAAACAAATATTTATAAACAATATTTGGGAATATGGGCATAGTTCTCCAAACTGCTTCCTGCTTTTTATTGGGCAAAGTAATTTTTGGGGGTGTTCAAAGTGACCTTTCAGAAGGTCTTGGTCCATCAAACCACATTAGTCTAGAAGCAATTTCACAGGTTCTCATCTTCTGTGGAAAGAAAAGAAGAATCTCTTTTCCAAAGCAACTTATCCTTAGATCCATATTTTGAAATCATGATACCTTTAAGATATATATGTTGGTTACTTATATTCTTCACAGTCAAAAAATTCAAAGAAAACACAGTAATATATATATATATTCCAGACTCTCTCTGTATTTGCCATCTTTACATGACTTATTTTTCTGCCCCTTTTAATCTATGACTCTCTGTATTCTGTTTCTTTAAAGACTTTGTTTTTTTAAACCATTTACTTCTCTTCATAACTCTCTATACTCTTTTATTTTTCTCTTCCAAGCTTACATACATTTATCCAACACTGTGACCCATTTAGAGATCTCTTTTATCTGGGTTTGTCTTTATTGCATATCTGTTATTATTTTCTGACCAGAGCACTTCTTAAAATGCTAAGTGCTTCTTAAGAATCTAAGCTGTGGCATTGCTAGGGTATATATGACACTGACTGCTTGTCCCTCCCAGTCCAGCATGGTGAAGCTGTTTGCTGCCTCTGAGAGCCAAATACATTGCCCCATTTTTAGGCGCACAGCTGCTCTATGTTGTCATTAAGCAAACTGTAGCACTTTGGTTACAAACTCCATTTAAATACTCGGTCTCCTGGAAGAGCCAGAGGTTGCACTGGCAGCATGGTCCAGAAAGCTGCAGTTTCAAAACAGCTTGGCCTTTTCTGCTACCGTTGAATCAGGAAAACCTTTCTTAAAGGAACCATGCCTCTGCTTGCTTCTAGCAAACAGAGCCCACCCAAGAAAATGCCACTACCAAACCATACTTAACTCTGTTCTTTTGTGTCTAGGATTCCTTTTGAAGCTCTCTCAGATTTTAGGTGGATTTTAGTTGGCTGCGTGAGCACCCATTTTTGTCCCTGTCCCATTGAATTCCATGTGCTACCTCTCACTTGCACAGTTTTTTCTGGTTCCTCTTTTGCAAAAATCCTAGCATTATGTTTTTTTTTGGGGGGGGGACTGGGTTGTGATACAGAGGTCCTATTTAGAACTGAGCACTCTATAGTCTCATAGTCTCTGCTTTGATCAGTTATAGGTGTCAGTGTTAATCACCACCTTCTGCAAGTAGAGCTTCTCAGATCAAGGGTTGACAGGTGCATTAATCATACCATTCTTGCCATTAAGACTGCAACACTTCCACCCACTGAGACAGTGTGCCTGATCTAATGGGAGCTCACCAAAGCCAGCTGGACTGGGACTGAACGAGCATGTGATCAAACCGGACTCTCTGAATGTGGCTGACAATGGGGGCTGACTGAGAAGCCAATGATAATGGCACTGGGATTTGTTTTTACTGCATGTACTGGCTTTTTGGGATCCTAGTCTGTTTGGATGCACACCTTTTTAGACCTGGATGGAGGAGGGAAGGGCTTTGGACTTCCCACAGGGCAGGGTACCCTGCTCTCTCTTAGGACTAGAGGGTGAGGGTAAGTGGGGGAACAAGAGGGAAATGGGAAGAGGGGAGGAAGTGAAATTTTGAATGATATTATTTATAAAACAATTAAAATCAAAAAAAGAAGTCAGGATGACCATCAAATGGGCAATATGAGTGGGGGAGAGGAAAGCCAAAAAATGAAAAATGTGAACCGTCATATTTGCTAACGCTATTTTTATGTAAGTTATTAACCCACTGAAAATATCAAGTTCCCATCTGTACAGTAAGGAAAATTATTATTTTACAGACATGCATATAAAGATCATAAGAGATAAAAAAAAGAAGGCAACACTTTCCTGCTCTCACACATGTAAACTCTGGATTTCTTTTGTAGTGAATCTGAATGGTGCCAATCCCAAGCTAGTGCCTTTCAGGCCCGCAGGGCGGCTGATCTCCCCACCTCTGCTGCTCTCAGTTATCGTCAACATCCTTCTCAGTCTGGCTATGCACATCGTGGGCTTCGTCCTCGTGCAGAAACAGCCATGGTACCTCATGGAGCTGCACAGGTATCAGCGTGGCCTCAAATCCAGCTCCTTGAAGCCTGATTTCTGTCAAACATCATTGGGCCTGTCTGAAGGGAGGCAACTGGTCTTCATCAGACAATGGTTTCAGTGCCTTTAAGTCCTTTTGGAAAGTTTTCAATAACCATCTGTCTTTTTGTCACACAGCTTTGGCTGTGTTGTTTAATAATGAGGTGGCAAGGGATTATATAACTTTCCTGTTTGGCCCAGTTTAAGGAGCCCAGTTTAAGCCATGTCTGGTGAAATGATCAAAATCTCTCCCAAGCCTCCTACATTTATCCAACACTGTGACCCATTTAGAGATCTTTTTTATTTGGATTTGTGTTTATTGCATATCTGTAATTATTTTCTGACCAGAAGTGCTTCTTAAAATACTAAGCACTTCTTAAGAATCTAAGCTGCGGCATTGCTAGGATATATATGGCTCTGCCTGCTTGCTCTGTCCAGTCCAGCATGGCAGAGCTGTTTCAAAACTGCCCCTGTTCAATGATTAGTATATGTCACCTTATGTATTACTAAGAGACGAGTCACAATTTACTCATCTTTCCCTACCCCCATATCCTTAACATACATGATGGATGCACAGCTTACTGAAAAGTAGACAGTTGAACCTGCCTGTGTATCAATTTCCTTAATCAAACATACAAAATTATGCATCTGTCTGTCTTTATTTTTCCTTAATTTTTGTGTCTTCTTTTCCACAATGGAGATAACTATGAAATATTGGCTATCTGTTTGCATGGTGACCCACAGATGCAGATGTTTTGAGGATTCCATTGGCTCTTTTGGTTTCCTTCGTAGTGCCTGCCCAATGAGAAATGAGAGCATCTTAGCTTTAACCACGTCTCCACATGTTCCCGAGAAAACCAGAAGTAACAGCACCTTTGCTAGTTTTGAGAATACTACTATATGGTTTCTGGGAACAATCAACTGTATCACCGTGGCCCTTGTGTTCTCTAAGGGCAAACCATTCAGGCAGCCTACCTATACAAACTGTGAGTAACACTGCGTGGAAGCAGGGGGATTGTTGGTTCGACCATTGCTGATCATTAGCACAGGCATGCTCAGGTCACTCATGAATCAACTACACAGCTGAGTCTCAGCTAGAGTTCCAGTCCAGAACTCCGAAAAATGCAGCAACCTCATTCCCCAGCCTCTCTCTTTCCATCAAAGACAGCTTTCTCTTCTCAGCCCAGTGCTCCACCGGAAATTGTCTTTAGTGATTTCTCTTGGGGTAAGTCTAAGTTTGGAAGATCAATGTAAAGACTAGTCTTTACTTGTCATTGTCTGTTGGGATTCATCCTGGGGACATGAGAAGGGTCACAGGCCTCAAAAGGAGCAGCATCATGTGGTAGCAGACTGGAAGTAGGTCCGACCTGGGGAACTTGCCTCATCATCCAGCATTGTGAGCCCTCTTAGCTGGAGTAGTTTGGGGCAGAGAGGTTGTTGAGGAGAAGTGTGTGTTCAAGTTAGTTTCGGAGACATATATTTATATAATTGGTACTAATTGTTACAATTCGGGAGCACAAGTTGAAGGATCCATACCCTCCTACAAAACTGTACCAAGAAAATGATTCTACCTTTTCCCTCATTGGAATGAAGAAGCAGTTGAATGTTCGCCTTTATATAATCGCAATTTAAAATTTCACGTATTTATGGCATTCCTGGTTTTCCAGAAATGGATTTGAGGCAGATGACTTGTATTTAAGGCAGCTACTTGAATGTCTTTAAAGCACTTATCGAAAGGGCATTTTATCATTGCTAGTCTCTATATATTTACCACCTGTACTAATTGGAACAAAACATACATATAAAAAAGATCCCCCATCAAGGACATGCATAGAAATTATGGAGGTGAGACCCATTGCATAGAAATGAGTGCTTTCATTCGTTATGCTGTATTTGGATGCAGAAGTCAAGTAAATGTAATCAGCATTAACCTAGAATATATCAGTCAACAGACGTAATGCTTCAAACAGCAACTTCTCAAAATGATAGCTTGTGTTCTTGTTTCCTCAGATATATTTGTCCTTGTGCTGATTTTACAGATGGGCGTATGTCTCTTCATTTTATTTGCGGATATTCCAGAGTTGCATAGGCGTTTGGATGTAAGTGTCTTCTCTGGAATTATGGTGTCGTGTATTTTTGTCACCGGCTTTTGAAAGCGGGTCACTGTTGGAACTGACATGGGCTACCGACACCGGCTATGTACTCTGGAACTGGCAGAGTTTAAAAAAATGCTGACCTGTATCTAGTTTTAATTTAAGCTAATAAGGAAATAAAATTTCATCAAGTGTTGATTTGAAGACTAAAGACAGCCTTCTAAAGAGTATGTACCACCTTTCATTGAAAACAAAACCCCTGAAAGACTGGTAAAAAAAAATCTACACATATATTTTCCTTTTCAAATGCCATTTAAAGAAATTTTGCCCGCAACCATCTTTAGGTTCATTCTCAAATTTGTACTCAATTCTCAAATTCTCAAATCATGTTTTTCTCCATGTTAGTAGTTATATCTGAAAAGGTGCTTTTCTTTTTTTAAAAAAAAATATTTATTTATTTATTATGTATACAATATTCTGTCTGTGTGTATAACTGCAGGCCAGAAGAGAGCACCAGACCTCATTACAGATGGCTGTGAGCCACCATGTGGTTGCTGGGAATTGAACTCAGGACCTTTGGAAGAGCAGGCAATGCTCTTAACCCTGAGCCATCTCTCCAGCCCGAAAAGGTGCTTTTCAAAGAAACTTGCTCCTCTATCTCAAGCGCTCTCTTACATTAAAAAAAAAATGTAACTGAGACAACTTTGAAATCCTACAAGATACCATATTTTTACCTACTCACGCTAGGAGAAGCACACGTAAACCTGTTACAGATAGGCTGGCCCTCTGCAACAATAAAGGAGGGGATGTTTTTGTTTGGGAAGGGCTTGTGTGGCGTCCCTGACAGTGGTGCTACAGAAGATACTGAAAAAGGCATTGTTCAGTTTAAAATCAAACCCTCTTATCACATAAATATGGGTCTAGTCTCGAAAATGTGGAATATCAGGCAAGGAAAATTATGACATTCTATGCTATCCTTCCATCTTTTAGAATTTATGTATTGTAAATGGGTTTTGTTTCAAATTTATGAAGTTTTTATGAATTAAATAATGTTGCTTCACAGCCCAGATTTTTTTAAAAGCAAAAAATACATTCACATGGTTTAAATTTTATTTAAATGTAAATACAATAAAACGTCCTTTCTAAGCTAGCTTCTGTCTGAAGGCAATGTATGGTATCAGGGCTTATTCATATTTCCACACTTTATTTTCTATGTCTGCAGAGAAGTACATGTGTTTCTTATGTGTGCGAATCTTCTCCCACATTTTTACACAATGGTAACAAACAAAATCATTTGTCAGTATTCTGAGATGTTGATATCAAAGTGGAATGTGTCACGCAAGAAATTCACTGCAGAAGGTATCTGTGGGGGAAAGGGTAGCAGGCAGGGAAGGTAAGGAGAGGTGTCACACAACCTTGAAGGTCAAAGTCATGAAGTGGAGAGGGAGGGGAAGCAAGAGGGCTCCAGAGAAGAGTTTCGGTCTATAGCGACTGAAGGATTAAGTCAAAATTGTCCATCAGGAATGGCCGGCATCTTGCAGGAGTGAGTCTCATGAGAATCCACGCTGTCCTCCTTGGCAGGTCTTAGTAGCCCATGGGAAGAACAGTGCTGGAATCAAAATTGTGGTAGATTTGGGGTATGGGGTTTGAGGCTGCCAATATTTATCTTCCCAACAGCGGGAGATCTGAGTGGAACATTTTCATAGCTGTGTGTATTTATCTTCCCATCAGCAGGAGAGATGGGTGGAATATTTCCATGGCTGCTACAACCACACACACACAGCCCCATGCCTTATTGTTTTCACGTAACGGTGTATTTAGGTAATTGTGTCATGCTAGCTTGTAAGCCTTCTCCATTACTTTTAGTGATAGCATAATATTTTGTTACATAGGTATGCGCATTATATTTCATGGTATAAATTGTGCATCCTTATGTGCAGTCCCATATTAATTAAGATGTAACTGTTTCTACGCTGGTACCTTACAAAGACACAGCAAAAGAACCATGTACACATCTTTTTAGTCATGTACAAGAATATGTCAAGAGTAAATTCCTAGAAGTGGATTTCAAATAATAATTTTGAAAACATTGTTCTCCATAGGATTGCATTAGCTTTTATTCCCATCAGCATATGAGACATTGTATATGGTATGTAATACACAGCAGAGTATACTTGGCTAATCCACGCACCCCATCTATCCATCCACCTGTCCACCTACCCACCCACCCATCCACCCACCGACCCACCTACCCACCCTCCCATCCATCTATCCACCCACACTCCATCCACCCACACACACATCTACCCACCCGCCCATCTACCCACCCTCCCATCCATCTATCCACCCACACTCCTTCCACCCACACACACATCTACCCACCCATCCTCCTACCCATCCATTCAAACATTTATTCATCCATCCACCCACCCTCCCACCCACCCACCCTTCCACCTACTCATCTAGCCACCCACCCACCCACCCACCCACCTACCCTCCCATCTATCCATCCATCCAAACATCATCCATCCATTCATCCTTTCATCCATCCATCCATCCATTTACCCACTCATCCAAATATCCATCCATCCATCCATCCATCCATTCATCCACCCACCCATCTATCCACCCACCCACCCACCCTCCCACCCATCCATCCAAACATACATCCATGCAAACATCTATCTATCCAAACATCCATCCATCCAAACATCTATCTATCCAAACATCCATCCATCCATCCATCCATCCATCCATCCATCCATCCATCCATTCATCCATCCATCCAAACATCCATCCATCCATCCATCCATCCATCCACACTTAAGTATCATGAACTGTGTTTGAAGAGGGCTTGGAAGAAGGCAGAGGAAGTGTGCAGAACTTGATTTTAGCCCTGTGGTCCTTGGGCAAGCACCCTTCTAAGGGCACAGGCTGTGAAGCTGTAGGCACAGTCTTGAGAGTGCTCTAACCCAGCACTCTAAAGCAGGACTTCAATGAAGAGAAACATTGCTCTAGAAGACAGAAGGCCACACTGCCCACAGTGGAGGTTCCACACATGCATCCTCAGAGATGCCTGGGAATAAAGTCACATTCCTGCGTTCCTTCTTCAAAACAACAAAAGCAAGTGGATAAAGAGAGCTTACTGTTATTTATTTTCATTGCAAAGTGACCAAAATTAGAAAACATAGAAATTTTAGAGATAGAAATAAAAGAGATAGACTAAGGGAGAAAGAAAAGAAAGAAAGAAAAAAAAATCACAACCTTCAAATGGTTTTGAACATCAGTCTTCCACACTTACAAGTTTTTATGTATATGTGTATGTAAAATTATATGCTTGCAATATGTACTATATACACATGCCATTTATATTCTAGATTTATTTAATTTGTATGTATGTCAGTGCATGACTTTATTTAAGTACATGAGGCTGTCACGGAAGTCAGAAGCAGGTGTCGGTTCACCTGGAGCTTGGGTTACAGGTGTTGTGAGCTGCTTGATGATGTGGGTGTTGGGAACTGAACCACTGGGCCTCTGAAGAAACACAATTGCTCTTAACCCCCGAGCTCTGGCTCCTGTGTGTGTGTGTGTGTGTGTTTATGTTTCCACTGTGATCTATATACAAATTCCCAGTATGAGCATGGATACTTTTCTAGCATACGTGTTCTAAAACTAACTGTCCTTCGTCATCTTCTGCCAGCTGCTCTGCACTCCTGTCCTGTGGAGAGTCTACATACTTGTCATGATCGGCTCCAACTTTGTTGTGTCCCTTGCTGTGGAGGTAAGTGCCCCCAGGGTTTTTGCGGTGTGTGTGAGTGAAGCCCAGTCCATTAGGAGCTTGAGAATGGAGCGATGTTAATGTTCAAAGTCCGGCACTGTGGTGGTCCTTCCTTTACTCTATGAGCAAAGGCATGACACAGTGTGTATTGCATTCTCTGATAGAAAAACAAACATTTTGCCTTCTTCATCTGCAAAGTGTGGTAGGGAGGACAGAATCATGATCTTAAAGGTTCCATTCGTTCTTAAAATTCCCCAATACTGGCACAAACAGAATTTACATTTAAAATTGAGATATGATTTGTGCATTATAAAACTCACCATTTTAAAGTGAACAGTTAAATGTTTTCAGGATAGTAGCTGAGTGTCCAGTCATCAAAACTACCTACTTCCAGAAGCCTTCCATCCTCTCAAAGGAAAGCATGCCACCCTTTAGCAACCCCTCTTCCTAGACAACCACAAACACACTGTCCATCTCTCTGGACTTCCCTATTTGGGACATTTTAGGTGATTAAATCATTCCGCACACAGCTTTGTTTTTTGTTTTGTCTTTGATGCTGAAGATTGGACTCAGGGTCTTGTACCTGCTAGGTAAGGACTCTACCACCAAGCCACTCCCACAACTCCTTTTTTGTTTGTTTTTTAAAGACAGAGTTACAATGTAACCCAGGCTGGCTTTGAACTCCCAGTCATCTTCCCTCTACCTATTGAGTGTTGGAATTGCAGGCGCACAACATTTTGCTTCAGAGGCATGTGCCTTTTTGTATCCAGCTTCTTGCATTTAACAATTTGTATTGTTTTTACTTGTGATGGGAAATGAGTCTCACAGTGAGCTCTTTCAGCTTCCTTCTACAGTCCCCGCGTGCTCCGTTTTCTTAGTGAAATGAGCTTGTACCCATTTTTACCTCTGACTGTTTCACCCTCTCTTTTCTCAGTGACATTAGACATAATCCCCCTTCTTCAAAGCCTGGCGTTGGAAGGTAGTACCTAATGAAGCCATCTATGGAGAAATGTTGGGTTCTGTCACCATTTTTGTTTGGAATTGTAGAAGTGGGTAGTCACAGTAGGCATGACTTCCTTACAACCTGATGTCCCAGCTAGGGCTGCGAGGACAGAATCTCTGAGAACATTATATTACTTGTAGAGCAAAGACCGACACAGTGGAAAGTAGAAGAACAGAGCCCTGAACCAGGGCACTGAAGCCTCTCTCTAGAGGCTAAATCCAGTTATGCCAAGGCAGAGCGGGCACCACACTCATCAGGCAGACTTGTTAAAATGATAAAATGGAAGCGCCGATTATCAAGCTCTCCCTTCACGGGGGCTGGCTCAGGAGGTGAGAGACCCTGTGCATCCAACAGGTTGCCAGAGGATTCTACCGTGATGGGTTTGGGCAGCACAATTTGACAGAACTATGCCAAGCCATACATTCTCCAAAGCAGTCAGACTAATGTGGGTGTCCTCAGATTGAGTTGCAGAAGGGGGTTCCCCATTGTTTAAAGCAGTGGTCCTCAAACTTCTGATAATAACAACAACAGCAAACCCACTGTAAGCCACAAGCCATCTACATCTCTGGTGACACAACATTCTTTACTTTGTTTCTATCACTCCTTCAATCATGATTTTATACATTTGTTCTTTCCACAACAGTTCATTGACCCCTGTGACACATCCCAAGGTATTTTACCAGGAGAAAGATAGCAGAGGGGTAGGACTCACAATCCTTAGGCAGTAAGCAGACATTCTATTTCTGTGTTGATGTCTTCTCTTGCTATTAAGCTCCACAGGCAAGCACTTGTTTTAGTAGCTATTGCATTTAATACTGCAATCATTGCATTTAAAATTCTAGTAGGGACTGTGTAAGAGTCATTTAAATTGAATGTTAGCAATGACCTTGTTTATGCCCAGCAGTTGGGATGGGTAATTGATTCTCATTAGAGTGTGGCATCTTCTTTGGTTTTCATGAGTGAGAGATGAAGCTACACACATGCATGTTTGCTATGGGTTGCCAGCAACTTCTAAATTGAAAAAGTAAACACTTAGACCCTTCCCTATGACATCCTGTTGTTCACCAAGCCCTTTCTCTATGGTCAGCAGGTACTTAGAGACAGGGTAGAATCACTGAGTCTTCAATGGAGGACTATTACAGTTGGAAATGATGGATGCTCTGTCTTCCTGCCTCGTGTGGAGAATGAACCTAAAAGAGTAGGGAAAGACAGTCATGGGCTCAGCAAGATGTCTTTCCTTTAGGTGATTCTATATGTGTGCCAGAAAGTGTAAAGAAATGCTGGGTGAACCGAGCCAAACACATTCTGGGAGCCTGATGGGGAATCTTTGTCAACCAATTATCTTTAAGAGGTGGGACCAAGTTAGGGTGTGGTTTTATGGGACCCGGAGAAAAATGGCAGCTAGCCACCCAGGTGCACTCTCTGTGTGGTTCCCTCGCAGCACAGCTGAGCTTGGACTTCTTGTTCCTGTTTTGTGAGTTTTCTCCTTATAATAAATAAAAATAAAATTGCTTTATCTTTTAGCTAGCCTGGTTCTTTCCCAAATCGAGCTAACTTCAAAGGGAGCCAGCTTGTGTCATACATAGTCCAAGGGTAGGCATGATGCCTGGCTTCCTTTGCAGCATTTGAAGTGTTGTCTGGTTTGCTGAGGTCTGACTCTAACGCTCATCTTAGAGTAGCCCGGAACAAATGAGTTCAAGTGAGATCTTACTATATGAATCTCACTTCCTGTCTGCTCAGAGGCATGAGAGCTGATATGAATGGCTTTAACAATGCCCATCTTTTTTTTTTGTTATTACTCTGTATGCATGTGCATGTACTTAAGAACTGGGTGGTCAGTTGGGAAAGTGTACAGAAAATTCTTTTTAAAGAAATGGATTTTCATCAAAGCTTTATTTTTGCTTCTAGCCATGCATTTAGTTTACAAGGCAGACTCATAAGGCAGATCAAGCAACAATGAATGCTACAGTTGTTCTTCGGAGAGTGGCAGGGGGTATAAGGAGCACACTAGAAGGAGAAAAGTTCCACACAGCATGGAGATCCCCATCCCATCTCTTGTTTAAGCTGTCTGAAAAAATGTTTAGCTTCCTTGCACCTGTTATATTTTAAAACTTGGAGTTGGTACCAGTGCCCCTGCCTTCGCCCAGCTCCAGGAAGGCTGCAGTGTTCCTGTTATGGGAAAGCCGACTAACAGGTTGGCCAGATGCTGATGATGGGTATTAATTGCTTCTAAGAGGCCCACCAGTGTTCCCAGGAAAAGATTCTGGCAAGGGGTGATTCCTATCTTTACTATAGACAACAAGGCTAAAGTAACACAGAAGGGCAGATTTTAGGAAGCCTGCATCTTCCATAGTTCCTCAGTACACAAAAGATACCCTGGATGGACATCAAAATCAGTTCCAGTTTTGTTATTTTGTTCTCCTTTTTTATATGAAAATATCTAAGACGTTCAACTTTTGGACAACATATGACAAAATGAAACACACACCCCCACACACACCCACGCACACACATGTGAACCTCTTCTGTGATTTTCCTTATGACTAGTTTTGCTTAAGGTTCATGTTAACTCATGGAATGAAGCGCCAGTTCAAAGTGCAATGGATTTTTTGTATGTGTGTGTGTGGTTTGCCCGAATGTGTGTCTGTGCACCACGTGCATACCCAAGGAGGACAGAAGAGGACTTCAGGTCCCCAGGAACTGGAGCTACAGATGGCTGTGATCTGCCATGTGGTGCTAGGAGTTGAACTCTGGTCCCCTATAAGAGCTGCCAGCAGCTAGCACTCTTAATTGCTGAGCTATCTCTCCAGTCCTAAACATTTTTTTTTGAGACATATTACTTTTATAATAGTAAAGAGACATTTCAGTGAAGGTGAAAGCAGGTTAAGCAGGACCTCAGCGCACAACCATTAGTAAAAAGGTAGTTGGGAGGGTGGTAAAGGATGATAGCCCTGCCCTGCCCTGCCCTACCCTGCCCTGCATTGTAAGGAGAGTTGTATAATCCTTACAGCATTTATAAGGAAGGGATTATTATTTCTAACCCAACCGGTTTAGGCTAATAGACTTTCCTCTTCAGTGCTGGGAATTAGACACAGATCTCAGACTAATGACCTGACAGTTATGGAATGAACCAATATTTCTCCAATCCCAAGAATGAGGCCTCTATTTAACCCTCATTGGCCTGTGCTCACCACAGCCAGCAATGCCTGACTGAGGTGTATCAAAGACACATTGCACATCTTTCCACAACTTGGTTCTATGAGATGCTAAAACTTTATAAAATGTCATTTTATAAGGCATGAAGTTGGATGTGGTATGGTGTGAAATATAGAATTTGAACAATTTGAAATTTAGTATAGATGTGATATTCCCAAGAACTATCTTTGAGGTAGGTTGCTTCCAGCATAATGCTCAGGTTTTTGAAAATTCCTTCTTCCAGCTGAGTTCCTTAAGTAGAAAAATTTGAGAATATGGCTACAAAACTTCTGAAGGTTTGCTTAGGTCCCAGACTTTTGTAAGCAAACACGGAAGGAGCGTCTGATTATGATCTATGGAATTAGGTAACTTAAATCACAAAACTGTTTATCTTTTATCTTGCAGGAGACCATTATTGAAAACCGAGCATTGTGGTTAGCAGTCAAGAGATGTTTCGGCTATCAGTCAAAAAGCCAGTATCGAATATGGCAGAGGAATTTGGCAAATGACTCAAGCTGGCCCCCACTAAACCAAATCTCCTACTCTGACATGCAGGGGGTGTCCTACAGCAACCCTGTGTTTGAGAGCAATGAAGAACAACTTTGAAGAAGAGCAATATCTAAACAGTTGCCAAAATGAAGATAAAATGGATCCGTTTCAGAGATATTAAAGCAATTTGACTCTTAAAACTATCAGCTGGAGTTGGTTGGGGGCTAAACTGCCAATAGTTGGTGACAAATTAAAGTCCATCTGCTTCAATGGAGTCTCAGGAGAATAGTTTCCCCAGAAGATGTCTCTCTTCCTGGATTCTGAAGCATTGGTGGCACCCAGTGAACCAAGAATGGAGCAAGGGTTGCAATGGGTCAAAAGACTGCCAGCTATCGAAAGGATAATGTATCTTCTTAGAATAACTCTTTCTGAAAATAAATGAATCTAGGGAAGGTCATTCAGTGTGTATTCTTGGAGCTGTAACATGGCAAGGATAGGTTCCCAATTGTCTCTTGATGGACAACTAGTGCAAGAGAAGCATCATCTAATCTCCCTTCCCTGGGTCTGGATCCACAGCCTTCCTTCTCCCTTTGGTCTTCCTCTGCATATCTGCCGCAATAACACACCCACCTCATCTCAGGGCCTTCACATACTAGAGCTTTTCTCTTGCTTCACGACTCCAGGACAGCTGTCCCCAGGGTGGTGATCACTCCAGAGTGACAACTCTACCATTGCAGCACAGGGACTCTGTGTTCACCAGAGCAGGGACAGGAAAAGTGCATACAGCAGGGGGGAGGGTAACTGTTTCACCCTCAAAACAGCAGCTGTCTCCATGTTTACTCCCACCCATGAGCAGATATTTGGCCTAGGAGCTGGGCACTGCAGTCTCTTGTATCCAGGGTTAAGAAAGACCTGTAGCTAAGGAGTCCCCTGCTTAGAAGATCCTCATACTTGTTTTACTGTGTGAGGCAGTTTCTATTTTGTAGATTTTTTTGCTAGAGTCCCCCTACTTTCAGGATCCACAATGACATACTTGTCTCACTGTGTTCTAGGGACAAGACACAGGGTATCCAAGAGCATAAGTATGGATTGCTCCTCTGACTGTATGAATGCACCCATGGGTTAGGAGCCCCTCATCTTACACTCTGTGCTGCTGTTTTCAGAATGCTCCTTTTTATGTGTTCTGCAGTATCTGCTGTCACTGTCCTTACACAATGTGTGTCTTTCTGGCTTAAGACTGACCTGTTTCTAGAAAACAAAACTTCCTCTTATTTTACCGCCACAGACAACTGGATTATATGTGGTATGTGGGCAACACTGAACTTCAGGACAACACCCACACATAGAATTTTTTAATTTAAAAATTAGTTTTTGATCCTTTCCCAGCCTTCAACTCCCCACCCCACCATCTCTACCTCTGGACCCATCCAACTTCTTATTCTCTCTCTCTGTCTCTGTCTGTCCCTCTCTCTCTGTCTCTATCTCTCTCTCTGTCTCTCTCTTTCTCTGTCTCTCTCTCTCATGTGTGTCTCAAAAGAAAAGATCAAAATGAACACCAAAGAGTCAAGAAAAAATAAGCCCAAACAAAACCATGGTGGTCTGGAGATACATACCTTTAATCTCATTAGGGATACAGAGGCAGAGAGAACTCTGTGTGTTCAAGGTCAGCCTGGTGTTGTAGGTGGTCACTTGTCTATTTTCCAACTGCTCAGCACTAAGGCCCAAAATAACCACACAGAAACTGTATTAATTAAACCACTTATTGGCCCATTAGCTCTAGCTTCTTATTGGCTAACTCTTACATCTTAATTTAACCCATTTCTATTAATCTGTGTATTGCCATAAGACTACGGCTTACCAGGTAAAGTTCTGGTGTCTATCTCCAGTGGGGCTACATGGCTTCTCCAGACTCTGCCTTCTTCCTCCCAGCATTCAGTTTAGTTTTCCCCACCTAGCTCTACTCTGCTTTATCAGGCCAAGCCAGTTTCTTTATTAACCAATGGTATTCACAGCATACAGAGGGGAATCCCACATCAGCCTGGTATACACAGCACACACAAATTTTTTTTAAGTAAAACAAAATATTTATTATAAGCACGAAATCCCAAATGAGTATTGTAAATAGGGGTAAGCATCCTGACCCAGAAAGTCTTCACTATTTATCAGTAGCAGCTCAAAGCATTCCTCTCCTCACTGAGCTCTTGTAAGAGTTTGGGGCTCCGTAACTGAATTTGGGGGACATAGTGTCTTCTAGCCAGAGGACACCTCACTCATTCTACTTTTCTTTTTTAAAAATATTTTATTTTATTACTTTAAAAAATACCAATCAAAATTTCCACTCCCACCCCTCCTCCCATTCCCTCCACACACCCTCCCATCCCATCCCCTAAGAGAGGGCAAGGCACCCTGCCCTGTAGAAAGTCCAAGGCCCTCCTCACTACATCTAGGCTAAGCAAGATATACATCCAAAGAAAATAGTATCCCAGAAAGCCAGTACATGCAGTAGAGACAAATCCCAGTGCCACTGTCATTGGCCCCTCAGTCTGTCCCTACTGTCAGCCACATTCAGAGGCACTAGTTTGATCCCATGCTCATTCATTCCCAGTCCAGTTGGAGTTGGTGAGCTCCCGTTGGTTCAGGCAAACTGTCTCAGTGGGTGAAACCCTCATGGTCTTGACCTCCTTGTTCATATTTTCCCTCCTTCCACTCTCCTACTTTTCAAATAGGGCATGTAGAGAAGTTCGTGTCCCAAGGCTACAGAGTCATCACCCTCATTGACACAGAAGGAAACATTTTCTTTTGCTTTTCCACTGATATGGCAGTTCTGACCATCTTTATAGAATTGTCAGCTTTTCTCCTGTTCCAAAAGAGAAGGTTTGGGGTGAGTGCCTCTGCATGTGATGTAAGCAGGAAGAAGACAACGCAGACAGTTCATTTAGATGATTCCTCGGCCAGGGGCATTCCCTCCCACTAACTGGTTAAGATCGCGAAGTTCTGGGACTCCACAAGGAAGGGCTTACCCTCCCCACCAAACAAGAGATGAGAGAAGACCCAGGCCTTGAGCAGGTCTCCTAAATAAGCCGCACATTGCGGTTAAGCATCTCCCAATTGTAAAATCCTAGAAAGGCAGGGTGTTCAGTGTGACCTCACCATCAGGCAGAAAAGGGGCTTCTTCTTTGCAGGTTGAAGCAAGTCTTCAATGAATTCCAGGTGTACTGCCAGACCAAGACTAGAGGTATGTATATATATATATATATATACATATATATATATATATATGTATATATATATATATATGTATATATATATAAAATAAAAGTAGAAAAATAAGTACTTGTTGGTGTTTCTGAACTTTGAGTTGCTCTTGCTTTGGTCCTAATAGGTTCCATTGAAAACAATGTATAATGGGCAGCATGGAGCTGCCTGAGAGGCTTGTCCTCTACTGGCTACCCTCTCTTAAAATCCACTGCCAAGGGACTCAATCTGAAGACTAAGAGGATGGTAAGCTCAGTTTTGGGGAGAGTAAAGCCACCAAACTAGGGATCTACAATCAAGTGTTTGAAGAGTTATCATTCAAGGGAAGAACAGGACTGCTGAAGAGGCAGATGAAGAAGAAGGGATAAAGAACACACAGGAACATCTTCAGGCTACCAGAGACTAGAGCTAGCACACAGCCTGAGCGCCAAAGCATCAGAGATGTAAGGAAGTTTTCCAAGAGTGAAAAGAGCAGGAAGTCATGTGTCTTAGTTAGGGGTCCTATTGATATGAAAAGATGCCGTGGCCATGACAACTCTGACAAAAGAAAACACTTAATTTGGACTAGCTAACAGGTTCCGAGCGTTAGAATTGTATTCGTGGAGGCATGCGGGTAGACATGGTGCCGGAGAAGGAGCTGAGAGCTCGACATCTTGATTCGCTGGCAGTGAGAAGTGAACCGTTGTCACTCTGGGCGTGGCTTGAGCATGTGAGACCTCAAATCCCACCTCCACAGGGACACACTTCTTCCAACAAGGCGAAACTTTTCCAACAAAGCCACACCTGGTAATAGTGCCACTCCCTATCCACCTATGGGCGCCAATTACATTCAAATTACCACATCAAGTATCAGCTCTGACTCAGCTAGCTGCAAGATCTCTCTCAGGTTTGGCATCCTCCATGTCTCTTCCTTAGGCTGCGATGTGGATTAAGAAGGCAGAATAGGATGTGTGTTGAAGGGGGAGGGGTAAAAGAAAAACATGGCGAGTGTCCTGAATATGAATGTGGCTCTTCCTGGCACTGATGCACTTTTCTGACCAGAACATAGAGGAGAAAATAATTTGGCTAAATGATACAAATCATCTGAGGGATCCCCTACGACTGCAGAGGAGCACATAGCCTGGGTTCTCCTGCCTACACACAGAGAGGCCCCACTTTTTCCATGCGTGCTGGCAGCAGTGTGCACGTGAACACTTGCTCATGTGGTAATGGGAAAGCGGTAGCTTACGCAGAACTTTTTTCAGTGTGTGCCGTAATAAATAACCTGCGAGGTAGATGCAAGTAAAACCTATAACCATAGTTTACTAAAATCTCTCTCTCTCTCTCTCTCTCTCTAGTCTTTCACTCTTCTTAACAAATAGATATGGTCCATTACAACAGTATCTAATCCATATAACATCTGTCCCAAAGTTCCAGACGGTCATAATGTCACAGAAGGGATTACTTCCTACTTTATATACAAGATGTGTAGTCTGCAATATTTATCCTCTTGTTTAAATGTCATTACCATTCTTGGAGAAAAAGTCTGGCAACATCTACTATCTTCCTCCTTTGGGTGAGGTGTCAGACACTCTCAGAGTTCAATAATATAGCCAAGGACACACAGCCAGGGGTAGAGAGCTGAACTCAGACAGCTCTTCTATCAGCGGCTTCCCCCGCTCTTCTATCAGTGGCTTCCCTCGCCGTGTGGTTCTTTAATGCGATTTTCTTCTAGATGAAGAGCTTGGAGCGCTGAAAAGCAAGTGCCATGGCAACTCTTCAATGCAGTTGCTGCCATGAGGATAATTTCCTCCAGGAAGGGTTTTTAGTTTCTCCCAGAAGTGCTGCAGAACTCCACCATCAATCAGAGGAAAGGTCAGCTCCCACAGCTGAGAGGAAAGTCATATCCGCTGCCATGTGGTCAGAGGAAGCCTTGTTTCTGACTTTGGCCTCCATCAGCGGAAACTGACATTTCTGCTAGAATTTGCTCAACCTCTCCTTTGCAGAGCTTGTCGGGGTCATCTAGAGTCTCTTTGGCTTTGAACTATGCTCAATTTGTGTGTGTGTGTGTGTCTGTGTGTGAGCACACAGACACACACACACACAAACCATGCCTAGAAGTTGCCTCCGTGCAATGTTCCATCTGCTTTTGGTTTTCACTACACTTGTCCAAATGACCTTCTATATGTGATCAATAGAAAGATTTTCTTTAAGACTAAACAAATGTGCAAATAGCAAGAAGAGAATGCACCTCTGCGAGTGCAGCTGTTGCAGCCTTTGGAGTGAGCCTCCAGACCTTCCCCAGTACATCAAGCTTGCTGATCCCTGTGGTGGTTTAAAAGGTAAGAAATGCTCATAGTACTAGGAATTTAAATATGTGTGGTCCCTAGTTGGTGATGATATTTGGGTAGGCTTAGGAGGTGTGGCCTTCCTGGGCTTTAAGACTTTAAAGACTTATTCTGTTTCTAGTTTGTTCTATGTTTCCTGCTTTAGATTTACGCTGTGAGGGCTCAGCATCCATTTCTAACTGCCATGCCTGCTGTGAGCTGCCATGCTTCTCTGCCATGGAGGACCCATCCCTCTGGCATCTTAAACCCAAAGAAAGTCTTCCTTCTACAAGTTCCCTTGGTCATGGCATTCTCACTACCTCAACAGAAGAGCAGCTGACAAGTTGCCCAAGGAGAGTGTGTGAGGAAGAGTGTGTTTGTCCTCCTGTCTGTCTTGAACTCTCTTATCCGACATCCCTCAGATCAAGAGCCATTCCTACTGCTCATATCAGCCACATTCCTCTCCTCCAGAGAAACTTTTCTTGGCCGTTTGATATGATGGTGCCCCAATCGGTTTGTTTTCTGCACTATGCTTATATAGCTTGTAGGTGACTGAGATGGGAAGAGACTGTTTCAGTAGCACTTCATTAGAAAATCAATCAGTGGAGTCTAAAATCCAGGTCTTATGGCTTCTCAGTCAAGATTCTTTATCGTCTCCATCAGTAGTCAGAGTCTGCTGATCACATTAGCTGACCCACTGGCAAGGAGGACGCACAGCATTGCCAAGCTTTCTCCATACGTGAATACAATGCTCTAGAAAAGCCATCCAGACTGTAGCTCTGTTTCCATGTTGTTTCCCCCTTCCCTCCCTCCCTCCTTCCCTCCCTCCCTCCCTCTCTCTCTCCCTCCCTCCTTTCCCCCCTCTATCTATCCCTTCCTTCCCCCCTCTCTCCTTGTGGTGTTGGGTCCATGGAATGTCTGATGACTGTGTTGTGATAAAGAGCACACACATATTGATTAGGGACAGTGTTGGACTTGAAGTTGTGGGTAAGAGTGGCCATGTGGCAGAGAGCCTTACTCCTGTAGTGTGTGGTATGCACTGAGCAACTGTGGGGACATCTTTTATCCTGCACTACCAACCCAAACTACCAGGGAGTTCTTAGATGCGCACCAAAAACAGGTGCACTATGAAGAGCGCCATCTATTCCTCCTGCACGGAGGCCCTAAGTTTCATTGCTCTCTCTTGGTAGTGCCCTGTGTGCAGAAATTCTCTACCAGGGCTTCAGTCACTTTCTGACTACAAGAGCATCTAAACTGACTTCCTGACCATAGCTCTCCTCTTTCTCCTTCATATTTGTGTCAATTCTACTGTCTAAATCTGATAATGCTGTGTCCATGATAGAAATGCTTAGTGATCTGAATTATCTACCGTATAAAGTGTATGTTGAAAAACAAAAAACAACAAAAAAAACCACACAAAAAATCCAAAACAAACAAACAAAAACAAAAAAAAAGTGCATGTTGCTCACTAAGGAATTCAAGGTCCTTTGCTCTGCCTGGCTATGGTCTCATTTCAGACTTCTCTCCTTTTTGAACATCCTGTAGTAGTAAACTCAATTTTCTTTTCTAGAATCAGGGCTCACTTCCTCCTCACCTTAACGCCCTGGCTCATACCCTATCTAAAAAACCAGTAATTCTAATTCTCATTTCAGCACATCCGAATCCCACCTATTTCTTCATATCTGATGAGAATGGCACGTGGAGTGGGATGCCCTTGTGTCTGAAACACCCATCACATCCGACATACACAACCATCGTGTACAGCTTTATGTTTTAACCTTATATGTATGGTCTTACAGTGTCACTTCTGCTCGCCCCACTCAACCTCAACTTTGACTAGAGGGTATATTCTTTGAGGATAGGGAGCAAGCCTGCTTGATATCTTCTTCCCGCTTTGCCCCTAGTGTGGGGTCATGCTCAGTGAGCAGCTGTGGATGATTGAACAAAAAGTATAATCTGGGAGAGTCTGCCAATTGATATTTTCCTCCTTTGTCTATGAACAGCTGTTTTCCATCTAACAAAGAAACTGAACTCAAACAATAGCACTATGAATAAAATCAACCATAAAGGCAAAGCCCAGAGATTACAATGTTGTGTCTGACACACCGGGTTTTCCATTTACATTGTGAGAGTGTGGAAGTGCGGTAGAGAACTGGAAAGTTAGGTGACTACTACAGAGCTGATCTCAATACATGTAAGACATATGGTTTCTAATAAGGATGCAAGGACCTTCATAGGAAAATACCCAACCCAAAGAAATAGTTTATTTCAAACCAGTTTATTTGGAAGCCAAACATGGCCTTTAAAGGAATTGAGGGCAAAGTTCAAGGGCACAAAGGCAGGCAATTTTATTCTGTTCTCTGATTTCACTTCACTTGGAAGAAATTTCATAGATGTCTAAGGAATAGAGAGTCATGATTAAAGACACACCACACACTGACATACATACATCATGCCACACACATACTACACATACTACGCATACTATATACACACATCCCACACACCACACCACATACACACTATAGACATACATCCCTCATGACACACCACACACAGAGTGCACTACTACATACATACACCATACCACATACCTGTCACACATGCATACACCACACAAACACACACACCATACATACACACACCCCATATATCACACATACACACACACACACACACACATACTTGGGTGGGAGAGATACAGAGACAGAGAGAGAGAACTGGAGAAAGAGATTGGATGTAAGATTTATCTTAGGGTCTGTGGTCTGCTTATCAGAACGTAATAAAAGCAGAGAGGACAGAATCTATTGCCCTCTATCACATGGTGCAGAAGGAGAAAGATGACAAAATAAACACACATGTCACAGCATCCCGGGATCCCCATCAATCAGTCTCAGCGTCAGGCAAAACTCACAGATGCCTGACCATGGAAGGTGATCACCTCCAAGTGATGGCAATGACGTAATGGCTTCAACAGAAGTCAGGGGAGGGAAAGCATGCTGCCCCCAGGAGCACTGCATTCTGAATCCTGTGAAAGGGGCTCCTGTGACTTTCTCAATGACTCAGAAGAGGTTATGGAGCAGAGGTTTCTGGGGTCTTGTTTTGAACCACCATGCCACGTTATGGGGCCACAGAATTATAAAATATAGTGCTAGGGAGAAAATGGCTACAAAATGTGAGTTCCATTAGAGCAAAAGTCTGCAGGAGAGAAGCCAGGGAGTGATTTCTCTGAAGTGCCACTGAGTAGCAAAGCCATGCTCAGCCTGGACTTCTGAGTGACTGGCAGCACAAGAGGTGGTTCAGCAGCTGCTTGAAACATAAAGTTGAGCCAACTTCCTCTTTGTCTAGCCAAAGCCTCACCCTGAGAATTGGTTAAAAATAACACAAAGAATTTGGGCACATGACATGATTAGTTGGAAACCAGTTTGATTTGAGGACAGTTTTGCAGGTTTGAGGTTTCCCCCAGTGGATCCCGGAGTTCAACTGGGGCTACATGCCATGAGGCCTTCGTGAGAACACCAGATCTTCATATGATCCCAAATTCATCTTCTCATCATGAGCAGGAAAATCCACGGGTGGCTGGGTTACAGTGGACAAACCAGGGCAGCAGGATTCTGAGGGTAGGAGCGCTAGCACCCAATATTGGAAGTCATCTCCAAAACCTTGCTTTTGAAAAATGACATATAAAATTCAAAGGATAAAAGTAATTTATATGGGCCTGATTTTAAATTTCGTTAGGTTGTGTTTTGTTTTGATTTGTAGGAAGAGCTCTCTGTTGCCGTTTTCTTGGCACTGGGACACTCAGTGTCACCTCACTTACAAAAACAATCAAAGAAAAGAAAATGCAGCACGATTTATTTTCTTCCATCTCTCAGGCTATAAGGAGAGTTTTCAGGTTTTGCTCTGGTCCATCGAATAGCCATTTCATCTGCTGTGTGAATCAATAAGAGAGCAAACAAAAGAATGTGTGAGCGAAGAATGAATGAATCGATTAATCCATTACAGAAGTATATGGCCGAATGCACACAATTCTCCATTATCGAAGTTTTCTTAGTTGTTTAAAGTTACTATTTTTTTTAAAAAAAACTTAGTCTGATTATTCTTATTTAAAATAAAATATAGTGATATACCAGTTTTTATTTCCAGAAAGAACTACTTGCACCTCAGAAGAGTTGATTATTTTCTAGACTTCATTTTCAATTTCCCCTTTCGTCACGTGAAGAACTATATGCTAAACTGGCCCTTTCCAGCTCTTTCCAAATGCCCAGATGTTCTTCTGTGAGATACAGAGGCCTGGAAAAAGTGTCCAGATTGACTAGGTATTGTTTTAGGTAATGTTTATATGACCTCTTTGCTCCCACACTGCGGGCAAGCTCATTCGTTCCACGGAGGAGTTTACAGCAACCCATAAGCTTTCTTTTGGAGCATGGTTCTCAAACTTGACCCAACATGAAAATCCCCAAGGAGCTTGTTAGAAATAAATTCCTGGCCCAGTTTCAAACAAACAGTTGGAGTCTCTGCACTGGATCCCGCAGGGCTGTGTGTTCATCAGGCTCCCGAGGTGATTCTGAGAACTCAAAGTCAGAGACTTCAGGCTAAGAGAATAACTAAATTGTCCTCTTTTAATGTGCATCAGTCACCCATAAAGACTCACTTACAATTTCCCCTGCTGACTTGCCTTGCTTTGAAAGAACTTTGGGGGTATATTTCCTTTGGAAATGTTGTTCCACATCGTGCCTTCTCTATATGATAAAGTAGGCCCAAGTGAGGGATCTCATTGATAATTTCTCTCCCAGAGATAAGTCTGTTGATCCCCACCCTTTGCTACACTCTGAGTATTGCGTTCTTGACCACAGTGTCTCCACTGACTTCTCCTACCAAGTTCTGTGCAAATGCACTGCCTCGTGTCCATAACAGAAAGCTGGAGGGGGCCCAGTACTTGGCATTCATTTTTCAGGATGGTTGAGAACTAACGCAAAAACTGTTCCTGAAGGTACTGGGATTAGCTCGCCCTTCAGAAAAGGGAGAGAAAGAACCTTTCCAGACAAGCCCCAGGCAGGACTGTTTTAAGGAAGTCTTCATCACACTGAGCAGGTTAGGTTCCTCACAACAGATTAGTAAGAAATCAGTTTGTGTTGGGACAGCAACGCTGAGGTTTATATTTTCAGAACAGATCTTGAGACAGATATTTTCAGTCTTTATAGCCACATAGCTCCTCCCGGCTATTTTCTGCCTGGGGGGTTGGCATTGGAAAGTACATTTGGACCTGGCTCTCTTCATGGCAGCATCATCAATTTTACCCTCTGTTCTGCAACCTTCACTCCTCTCTGGTGGCTGGTGTCTGGGGATAGGAGCAGTATGAGCAGAAAGATGAGTTCAGCGCTAACCCGGGGAAGGGGCTGATGGCATCAGGCATCTTTTGGACCACATCAGACTCAGGCTGGTGACAAGTACAGTTAACATTTTTCCATCACTCTCATTGGCACTTGCTGTTCTCATTAGACAAGCCGCAGCCACACAGCTAGCAGTTGGGGTAGGTTTATTTCTGTGGCTCGTCATACCGAAAGCCCTTCAGAATAAGTAAACAAAAACAGACACTGTGTTCCTGTGCAGTTGAATGCGCAGAGCACGAGGAAATGTGGCAGGGTTAATAGTACTCAATACGTATCTAGCCATGGAAAATAAAATGCCGAATTTCTGAGTAACTGTTTTAACCGCTTCATCAGAAGGCAGGGTCGGGTTATAGTCATCAGAGTTGAATGGGGATGTTTAAATTAGGGAGAAAAGAAACTGGAGGCTTTAGAGTGGGAGACCAAGAGTCAAGAAAGAGAGTAGAATGATGGAAACAGGGGCTGGAGAGATGGCTCAGTGGTTAAGAGCATTGCCTGCTCTTCCAAAGGTCCTGAGTTCAATTACCGGCAACCGCATGGTGGCTCACAACCATCTGTAATGAGGTCTGGTGCCCTCTTCTGGCACCAGAAGAGATATACACATAGACAAAATATTGTATGCATAATAAATAAATATTTAAAAAATAATTTTTAAAAAATTAAAAAAAAAGAACGATGGAAACTGCCTGAATGGCAGGTGGGTTTCTTCCCCAAAGAGAGCAGATTAATGACGTCTACCTGGACAATGAGGTGGAAACATTCTTTTCTGAAGTTAGAGTCCCCAGGATCATTTATCTGTAAGGACGTGTTCCCAGGAGAACCTGGTGAGAGAGTGGGAGATACAGACAAGAAAGTGATTGCAAGTTTTGATTCTGCATGATACCACCAGGGAGGCTTAGGATATGGACCCCTTTCGCTCTGTTCCAGTTCTTAGCAAAGGAGCAGGCCTTTGGACTCCTGCCTTCATCAGTCACTGGTTTGAAGCTGCGTGGGCAGAATATGAACATAGTAAATTCCTGGCACTTGTTGGCACAGGAAAAGAGAACCAAGCTAAAGGACTCAAAGGTGCTTCTCTAACAAGTATTGTAAAACTGGGTCACCTGAAGAAGATCTGCCAGTGTTAGGCATCCAGGGCCTCGAAGAGGACCTGAGCAGACAAAAGCCAGCATGTACTGTTGGTTTTGTCATTCTGCCACTGACAATACAAGAACAAGCAGACTACAGGTGGAAAATGAGATCGTCCATTCGTACGGTGTGTCCTGACTGCCCACCACATCTGCCTTTCCCTGGGCTACGTTCTTATGTTTGAAGATGAATGGATTTCTCATTGTTATTAACTTGGGTCAGGTGCCACTAGGATTAACTCTCAAAGCAAAGCTGGAAGCCTGCTGGACAGTGAAATAGGTCTGACTCTGGGTATATAAAGAACTTGGAGGGGGCTGGAGAGATGGCTTGGTGGTTGAGAGCATTGCTTGCTCTTCCAAAGGTCCTGAGTTCAATTCCCAGCAACCACATGGTGGCTCACAACCATCTGTGATGGGTTCTGGTGCCCTCTTCTGGCCTTTGGCATACACACAGATAGACTATTGTATACATAATAAATAATAAATAAATATTTAAAAAAAACCAAAAAAAAAAAGAACTTGGAGAACAGAACTGACTCTGTAAGAGGGCAAATCAATTAGCATTTACTTGGTGACTAGAGAGTCAGCGATTTTGAAATTCTAAACAGAAGTAATAAGACAAGAAGAACCACTTCAATGATGCACAGCAGATTAACAGTATCTGCGGAGCACAGAGCCGCATTTTATAGTGAAAACCAAGCATAGCATAGGATTAAACCCGAGTTGTGGGACTTGACTCTCTGGAGAGCCATAAAAAGATAAATCAGCTTCCTGAGCCATGTGTTTGCCCCTTTGGAGGAAGCAGGAAGGGCAGCCATGCTTAGAATAGGTACAGAAATGAGAGCTCCAGAGAAAACACTGGTGGAAGCGAGAGGGAGCCTTCTCCTTTCGGGTCTGGAGTCAGCAATGAGTGGGTAAATGAAGCACTCCTTTCTCCTAGCTCCTTCCGCTGTAATCAGCAGACCCCAGGCTTCCTTGTTTTCTATTAGAAGCTGCAGATAATTCAGTGATCAGCCACTTTCAAACACAAAAACTCTGGGAAGAAATCTCCAGCCAGATTTTCCAGAAAGAAGAGAACTCGGAGGAGACAGCTAAGCAAGTATAGTGCACACGCTAATGCACACACAGAGCAGTGGAAATTCAAGCTTGGATCTGACAACAGGAGATGAACTTGTCAAAGTTCCTTTACAATAAAGGTCACAGGATGAGCTCCATGACACACGAAGAACACATAAGATTTGCACTCAGGTACCACTAGTTTATAGTGTAGCAACCCCAAAGTCAGAAAGTGGAAATGATTTCTATTGGAGTTCTATTCATAGTAATCAAGATATGGAATTGACCTAGGTGCTCAGCAGGTGAGTTAATAAAACATGTATATTACATCACAGAGTATCATTCTGGCACATAAAGAATGTGATTCTAGCATTAGCTGAAACGTTGATAGACAGGAGGTTGTTAGATTAAACAAAATGAGACAAGCATAAAGAGGCCAACTGCCTCTTACACAGGAAAGTTGACCTTAGAGAACTAGAGTAGAAAGTTATCAGAGTGGGGGAGAACTGTGGACAGAATCTAAAATGAAATTAAAAAATTAAAAATAATTGTCAGAGCATGAGAAGGATCTCAGGGAGGGAGATAGGTACAGACATGTAGATGGATAGAGGAATAACTCCTAGTGTTGTCTGGACCAACAGGACAATGAGGGTTGACAAAAAGTTAATCGCGTATTTCAAAGTATCTTCAAGAGAAGATTAATATAGAAAATGATGAACAGATGCCTGAAGGGATAGATAAGGCCAATTGCACTGTCTGATTTTTCCATGAGTATTGAAATGCCTCACGCTGCTCCATGAATATGTATGATGATGCATTAATTAAGAGGGAAAATACATTTTTGAGAAAGGTTTGAGTCCAGGAAACTGAGCTCAAGGGTCAGTCTGTGGCTTGCTCACCTCTGGGTCTCACTTTGAGATGAGGACAGGGCTTCATGTGTGACCATTTTTCACACGGAGGCGGAACTGAGCTCAGGGAAAGGGAAGAGGCTGTGATCTACTAAGGTTTGGCCAAGGGATGTTTTTGGTGACCACACAAGATCTAATTCCTCAAGCAGACAGCCCAGATGTCCATGCTCTGGATGTCTAGTCGGACCATCCAGTTGTCCAGACTATTCCTCAAAGCTCCTCTTTACAAATTCTAAAAGGACAAGAGGGAGGCCAGATCAGAAATTGTAGTATTTTTGTATGATTAAGAACAAATTTCAGTTTCTACCTTGAAACATATTACTGAACTTTAATATTATCTTTGCGGATGTATTTTTTCAGGTATTTATTTTTTAAAGTATTTTTTCTTTTCTTTTCCTCCCTCTCTCCCTCCCTCTCTCATGTGTGAGTTAGAGCAAGAGAGAGAGAGAGAGAGAGAGAGAGAGAGAGAGAGAGAGAATATGTAAAGGTCAGAGAGCAACACATGGAAGTTTGCTCTCCCTTTCCACCACACGGGATGCAGGTGTTGAAGTCAAGTTGTCAGGCTTGGCAGCCAGTGCTAGACATCCCACTGGCCCATTTTTTTAAGTTTTTTTTTTAAAGGTAGATTATGAAAAGAAAATGTTCCATCAATGTGATGGTTTAGTAGCTTTCTAGGGTTCACCTTTGGAAGGAATTGCATTTTTATTAAAATGTAGTTTTTGGTTGGCTCAGTTTTGCTGTTGATTATAATAGACATTTTTTTCTCCTTTTATAAAACGCCTTGAGCATAGTTGAAAAGAATAAATGACTTCCTTCTGCATACTGATGTTTATTTAAGAATTTCTATCAGCTGTCAGATCATATATACAAAATCCAATGAAAGATCACATTTACGTTGTCTATTTCTCGTGTAGTCATTGCTGCTACTCACTTTGTTACTCAATTGAAACATTTGTCATATAAAAAAGGACAGTGGAAAGAATTATCATCTCTCAGAGTCACATAAGCTGTCTCCACACTGCCACTGGTTTCGTGGGATCCCAGAGTTTGTCCTGTGTGCACACACTCAGTGTGCTGCCTTTCTCAGGCCCCAGCTTCCAGATGCTGATGTTTGACAGTCATTTGATGTACAACTTCCTGAGCATCGGCAGCGGAGTGGCCAATGCTCATCTAACAACATTCTTTTTAAAAAATTGTTTTTATTGCATTATACAGTTTCCTCTGTTTCCCCCTTCCTCTTTTCTTCACCTCTGTCCTCCCCCGTGACCCCCATACTCCCAATTTACTCAGGAAAGCTTGTCTTTTTCTCCTTCCTGTGTAGATTCATGTATTTCTTTCTTAGAGTCTTCTTTGTTGTCTAGGTTCTCTGGAATTGTGAACTGTGGGCTGGTTTTTCTTTGTTTTATGTCTAAAAACCA
Source organism: Chionomys nivalis (assembly GCF_950005125.1). Classification (NCBI taxonomy): domain Eukaryota; kingdom Metazoa; phylum Chordata; class Mammalia; order Rodentia; family Cricetidae; genus Chionomys; species Chionomys nivalis. The sequence continues at coordinate 65,164,254 of NC_080088.1, forward strand.
CTTATGAGTGAGTACATATTATATTTGTCTTTCTGGGTCTGTGTTACCTCACTCATACTGTTTTTTCCACATCCGTCCATTTGCCTGCAAATTTCAAGATGTTATTGTTTTTTTTTTTTTATCACTGTGTAATACTCCATTGTGTAAATGTACTACATTTCTTTATCCATTCTTTGGTTGAGAAGCAGCTAGGTTGTTTCTAGATTCTGGCTATTATGAATAATGCTGCTGTGAATGTAGTTGAGCACATGTCCTTGTGGTATGATTGAGCATCCTTCGAGTATATACCCGAAAGTGGTATTTCTGGGTCTTAAGGAAGGTTGTTTCCTAATTTTCTGAGAAATCGTCACACTGATTTCCAACAGGGTTGTATAAGTTTGCACTCCCACCAGCAATGCAGAAGTGTTCCCTTTCCCCCACATCCTCTCCAGCATAAGCTGTCATCAGTGTTTTTGATTTTGACCATTCTGACAGGTATAAGATGGAATCTCAGCGTTGTTTTGATTTGCATTTCTCTAATGGCTATGGATGTTGAACATTTCCTTAAGTGTCTTTTAGTCATTTGAGATTTGTCTGTTGAGAGTTCTGTGTTTATGTCTATGCCCCATATTTTTATTGGATTATTTGTTCTTCTGATGTCAAGTTTCTTGAGTTCTTTGTATATTTTGGAGATCAGCCCTCTGTCCGATGTCGGGTTAGTGAAGATCTTTTCCCATTCTGTAGGTTACCATTTTGTCTTGTTGATCATGTCCTTTGCTTTACAGAAGCTTCTTAGTTTCAGGAGGTCCCACTTATTAATTGCTGCTCTCAGTGTCTGTGCTACTGGGGTTATATTTAGGAAGTGGTCTCCTGTGCCAATGTGTCTAACAACATTCTTTAAATGTGCCCTCCTCAGGTCTCTACAAATCCAGCTCTCACCATCTTATTTAAAAATGCTGGACCGTTGGCTCCTTGTCCCTCCCACTCCTATGACCTTCCTCCTCTCTAGAATGCTGTGTTCACACAGGCCTTTATTCATTTCATGGACATATGATTGGTTTTAAACTATGGATCCAACTTATCAATTTGTTCTATCTGTTGTTCCTTCACCACCGAATTTTCAACTTCACAGAGCCACAGATTTTTATCTTCATTTACTTTTTATATATACATACATACATATTTATAAACATACATATATGTGTGCGGGGGCCGTGCACATGCCCAGTGTACACATGGAGGCCTGAGGACACTGAGTGGGAGTCTGCTCTCTCTCTCCCTCCCTCCCTCCCTCTCTCTCTCTCTCTCCCCTCTCTCTCTCTCTCTCTCCACCATGTGGGTCTGAGGACCAAGCTCAGATTTTAAGGCCAAGCAGCCAGCTCCTCTGACCTACTGAGTCACCTCACTGACTTTTTAATCTTCCCTTTCCCCAACTCTCCTCTCAACACTCTTGAACAGTGAGGGAGAGAAAGCTTAGTAATACATTTAGTATGCATTTTGGACAAATTTATGAAGAACCATGACATAGAGAAGACTCTGATGTAAGTAAAATGTGCACATGGTACATACATGTGCTTTATTTTGGAGAAAGAAAGATCTACATATGTCATATAATTCTCCAAGCTCTGGGTTCAGCTGAACAAGCTACAGGACTAGACATGAGTCATGGAGCCTTCCTTCGTTCTCAGCCCTGTCAGTAGTCACAGAGCCCTCCTTCGTTCTCAGCCCTGTCTGTAGTCACTGAGCCCTCCTTCGTTCTTAGCCCTGTCTGTAGTCAAGCCCTCTGGCACAGCCCACTATCTCCCGACAATAGAATTCCTGTTGTCTGATTTCTTGCCTGGGCTTTAAACTCATTAAGAAAACTATTGTCTGCTTTGTTTCTGATCCATCTTCAATCCTAACCCTGACTCATAAGCTCAGGCACTCTCTTTGACATAAGTTAACAGGGCAAGAAGTTGGCAGGCAATACAGAAAGGTCCTTTTGGAGGCTTGAGTGATGGCCCAGTGGTTAAGAGCACTTGCGGACTGTTCTTCCCCAAGGACCTGAATTCATATTCCTAGCACTCATGTCGCATGGTTTAAAATCCTGTAACTGTTCTCCAAGAGATCTGATGCCCTCTCTGGTACTCATAGGCACCTGCACACATTAGGGACAGAGAGAGAGAGAGAGAGAGAGAGAGAGAGAGAGAGAGAGAGAGAGAGAGAGTGAGAGAGAGAGAGGGAGGGAGGGAGGGAGGGAGGGAGGGAGGGAGGGAGGGAGGGAGGGGAGGGAGGGAGAGAGGGAGGGAGAGAGAGAGAGAGAGAGAGGGAGAGAGAGAGAGAGAGAAAATTTAAATTTAATGCCCCTTAAAACATTTTTAAATAGGTATAGCTGTTTTGGCTGTATGTTTTTCTATGTACCACCTTTGTACCTGATACCAGTGGAGGCCGGAAGAGAGTGTTGGAGCACATGGAACTGTACCTAAAGACCATTGTGAACTGCCATGTCAGTGTTGGGAATTAGACCTGGGACTTCTGGAAGAGCAGCCAATGCTTTTAACTGCTAAACCATCTCTCAGCCACTTGCAAACCTTTTAGGTTTCCCCTTCATGTCCCTTGATAATATGGTTTTCTTTCTACCTGTCTATGCTTGGTCACAAAATTCTTAATTTATTGATTTTCTAACTTGAAGGTAAAAGAGAAGAATGGGAAAGGTCGCAATTACACTTTCACTACGAGCAGCCATATTTAACGGCATTAAAAACATGCCTCTATCCTGTTCTATCAGTACATACCTGTGTAATTGCTGTAGAAAGATCATAGGCCGTTCAATGATACCGTAACTTTCCCGTACTCTGTCACCTGCTGCAGAGGCTCTTCGGTGTCTGAGCCTCCTCCCACTGTCAGCCTCCAAGCCTTCCTCACTTCTGCCTTGCACAGTAGTCTGTCCATTTTGCTGTCATTTTGTTCTTTTCTGTATTGTGAATCTGTAGCAATCTGGGCTGATCTACCCCCTTGCTGCTCTCTGAGATTGACTAGATGGTCACCAAATCCCTGTCTCCTTCCTGTCATTCACCTGTTTCATATTTGTAGGCCACTTTGCAGGGAAGTGTGGTCATCTGCCCGAGATTAGGCCCCTCTTTTGGCATAAGTGTGGAGTACTTCTATCAAGACTAGTCTATAGAAACCTTAGCTCACTGCCCCTGTCGTTCATGAGGGTGTAGCTCTAAGAATTTACCAGTTGAAGATTGTAGTGTCAAAGATGGAAAGCCTAGAAATATTGGAAGCTGTTACTGCCTGTCTTAATTAAACCATTTTTTTCCCATGTAGGTAACTCAACAGTATTGATGAAGCAGAGTCCAGTAAGGTGATGTTGGTAAGCAGAAACAATAACAAAAGAGTCCTTAAGCCGGGCGGTGGTGGTGCACGCCTTTAATCCCAGCACTCGGGAGGCAGAGGCAGGCAGATCTCTAGGAGTTCGAGGCCAGCCTGGTCTACAAGAGCTAGTTCCGGAACGGGCACCAAAGCTACAAAGAAACCCTGTCTTGAAAAACCAAAAAAAAAAACCAAACCAAAACACAAAAAAAACAAAAGAGCTCTTAGACCTAGGTCAGACATCCAAATCTGGCTTCCCATTAGAGCAGTGATTCTTACCCAAACTAATGTTGGGCCCTTTAATACAGTTCCTCATATTATAGTGACCCCAACCATAGAATCATTTTGTTACCACTTCATGACTGTAACTTTGGCACTGTTATGAATTGGAACATAAATATCTAATATGCAGGATATCTGATATGTGACCTCCAAAGGAGTTGCAACCCACAGGTTGAGAACCACTGCTTTAAACTGTGAAGTGAGCATTGAGAAACTTGTCTCTGCCAAGGAGAGTGTAAGGCATGGTTCTAACCTGTTCTACCTTTCCCGCCCTCTTTACTGAGTAAGACTCATACACCAGAGCCGGAGATGCGCTCTTTCCTTTTGGTCACACAGCCCCTGTTCTTGAAGCACAACATCCTCACAGGCATTTTCATGGGTGGGAAGAAAGAAAGTGAAAGAGAAAGAGAGAAAGAGAGAAAGAAAGAAAGGAAGGAAGGGAGGGAGGGAGAGAGAGAGAGAGAGAGAGAGAGAGAGAGAGAAAGCAAACAACAAAAAACCTTTCCTTTCGATACCAGGACAGTCTGCCCCTCAGCTGCCATTGGTTATCTTTGTTGTCATTATTTAGGATGCAGTCCTGAACCCACTTTAGACAAGTCATGAGTCATTGGTACATTTTATTTTAGTCATGTCACCCAGACACAAATCTGATATTACTTCAGCAGGAAACACAAGTGGGATTATGAGTAAAAGACCAAAAGTGGTCATGCATGCCTTTCTCTAGGACTTAATAAAATCCTCACATCTGAACTTGACTTGATGCTGGACTGCAGCCTTGGGACACCATTAGGTTTCCGGACAAGGAACACCTCAGTCGCTTTGCTGACATGAAAAGCTGCAACCCTGTGTTCGTTCTCATCAAGTGATGCCCCCAGGGGTCAGGAATTACCTTGATCTGCCCTGAATGTTGAGGAGGACACATGAGTGCACTCAAGCAACGGGTGATGCTTTTTATCTTAGTCAACTTTCTCCCATAGACAAAGGGTCAAGGATTCCCTTCAGGGGACTAGAGGCAAGAAACCACAAGGAAAATGGCAAAACATCTCTCTCTCTCTCTCTCTCTCTCTCTCTCTCTCTCTCTCTCTCTGTGTGTGTGTGTGTGTGCGTGCTTAATTAAAAATTGACCAGTTAACCCAAGAATGGGTTCATTCTCTTAATCCCTTTGAGAAAAACATCAAATTCAAAGGTGGTTGTTCAGGGGTGGAAAATTCAGGTTATATATCCTTAGTACTCAGTTCTCTTGCTTTCTCTCCCTCCCTTCCAGTTTTGTAAACTGTGGAATCAAGCTATTTCGTAGTTCATTTTGCAAAGCACCTCTCCTTGATTAGCGCTATGATTGCGGCAAGGATGATTGCCTGTCTCTCCCTGGAGGAGGCAGAAGCGACACTTGCCCTTTCGCAAACATCATCACAAACCCTCCTATCATCCCTTTAATTACCATTGACATTTTACATATCAGAAACCGGAAACTCAGATTATGAGTGATTTATCCAGGGTCATCAGCAGAGCAGGGATTAAAACTCCATTTCTTCCCTCTGATTCCAGGAGGGGTCCCACTCCCCCTTCCTCCAGTTTCCATGGCCATGTTCACTGTGTTCACAGCTTCTCTGAATTCCAGAGCTTCCACAGCACTCAGGAGAGAAATGGGACTCAATTGCCTTGTCCTTTAGCACGGTGACCATTCCCGTTCTTTGGTGGGGACTTCCAGGGGCAGCATGTGAAATTACTTTTTAGTGCAACAGCTCCCCCCCCCCCCCCATCATTCCTTCAGTCTGGAGGCACTTCACATGTAGCTCAGTAAATAAACACTAGGAAGAAAAAACACACATCAAGCAGATAAATTAGCAGACCAATCCCGTGGCTGTGGAGAGCCTTCCCTTTCTTCTTTGTTGCTCTAAGCGGCAAGGTGCCAGCGGGTTTTGTAAGCACCTGGGAGCAGCGATGACAAACAGTGCCTAAATCAGCGGCGCAGGTGGCTCCCGCAGTCCCCCACGCAGTAGTCGGAACGAAGCCACACACGCTGCTCTCGATGGAGAAGAGCAAGAATGGTCACCAGACTTTGCTCAATGAGGGAGAGGAGAACGAGCTGGTGAGTCACCCCTCCGCTCATGCTTTCAACAGGTGGGCCAGGGCTGTTTTTTCAGGGACGGTAAAGGAGAGAGTGTGGCGGCCATGGTGCTAGTTCTAGCACCCGGCACGGTATGGGTCTGGTAACATGGTGGGGAACCTGCAGGGACCGAGCAAGTGGTAGCTCTGGATGACAGTCTGTGAAAAGTGGACAGTGCAAAGTGTCCAAGGCACTTGTTAGAGTCACAGGGGTATGTCCCTCGATGGTGCTCACTGAGGTTTCTCCCCCTGGCCGCCTGGGTCACTATGGCATTGGACAAACTGGTGAAAATGGCAAGTTTCTTTTCTTATTCTTCTGTTGGTTTGTCTGCATAGCCTGGGCTTGGTGCTCTGGCGGAAGCCACCAAGTTACTGAGATCAAGGGAGACTCGAGGCACCGAGTGCTGAGAAGCGATGCTGAGTCTGAGACTTCGGCACATTCAATTTTCCTCTTTCTTTTCTGCTTTTTTTTCCCTTCTGCCCCTCATTCTAAACTTATATAAATCTTTAAAAAATAGCCACTAAAAATTTGAAAGCTCTATAGTGTCTGTTTGATGCTGGGCAGTTCATATTTATGATTTCACCCAGTCCTTACAACACAGTACTGAAGGAACTAATCCTATTACTTAGAAAAGAAATCTGAGACCAAGGAGATTAGGTAACTCATCCAAGGTCATTAGACTGGAAACCCAGCCCGTTCCTTGACTCTTTATACTCTGGCCTGTCCGCACTCCAGTGGTGTCTCTAATAGGGGCAATGAGAGGAGGACTTGAGAAAATGACAGACCAAAGGGACAGCAGACTGAACAGAGGCCGAAATGAACCCAGAATCGTGGCTCATATATCAGAAGGGGTCAGGTTCCCACCTGGTCTCTTCATCCCTTCGGAAATCTTCACCTGTAGCTCTACTGTTCTTATTTATCAATCTTATTTATTGTATTGGTAACTAATTAATCAATACATACTTATTAATAAGTAATTACATCTACAGCTACGCTGTGCAGTAAGATGGCTACTTTGTGCTTTTCTTTCAAGTGCGACAGAAGCGCTGATCGAAATGGAAAGGTCCTCTATGTGTAAAAGACATGTTAGACAGAGAATTTAGCTAAAATACCCTGTCAATAATTTCTGTATTGGTTACGTGTTAAAATGATATTTCAGGTAGATTGAGTTATACAAGTTAATTCTATCAGCTTCCTTTCACTCCTTATTGGAGCTTCTGGGGAATTAGAAATAACAAAGGCATCACTGTATCTCACTGGACTTGGCGATAGCATCCCACTCTAGGATCTGCTTCCCCCGTTCACCACTGTATGGTCTGATGTTTTTATCACACAGATGAGCGGTCCTAAAATCTTCGCGTTGCATTCATTGTTTCCTAACTATGTGTTGCGGTGGCGTTTTAGTCCTCCCATTTACAGGGGCAATGAGAGGGCTGGGAATGGGCCTGTGCTAGGGTTTTCTCTGTTTTTTTTTTTTTTACAGTTGATCAGGGACTAGTATTGGGAATAGCAGTGTTCTGATAGCCTTACATCGTCAAGGCATTCTGGGAGGGAGGTTGGCCATGGAGCCTCCTCAGCAAACCTTGCAGCACAGAGGCAAAACTTCCCCCAGCCCGTTGATAACTGGGTGAAGTGACCAGGAATCTGTGCCTCAGCTCCAGAAAACTATTGTCCCGCAGTTCATTGTTCAGTGCTGCTGGACCTGCAGAGTTCAGAGAAGGAAAGTCAAAAACGTTGGAGCTTTTAGTCAGTCAAAGAGCTAGATCATATGCTGTGGAAATGAAATTTCTGAAAAACAACCATCAGATCCGTGTCAGCCTGGGTCTGGCTTAGTGTTCGCATTGGGGGCTGCAGAACAGTGAAACTTACAGCATCTCCTCACCTGCTCTCCCAGCCCTGAAGCTTCTCCAGGCCCCGTGTGACTTCTGCTTCCGCACACCACTTTTAGCAGACAATCTGTGGCAAGCGGGCGAGAGAATCTGAGGTGAAAAGTAGACACTGTTAGAGCAAATAATAAATTGCTTCAGTCCAATACCCAGAAAGAATCTTAAGCAGATGGAGAAGGCCTGGGAATTCTTCCAGGGAGGCCTGGGGTTATTCTGCTGAGCTCAGCATAACTAGAAAGTCTCGCATTAGCTTGGAGAGCTGAGTCCATCATCATTCTCGACTCCCACTCTTAGGCCGGAGTCCTCCGAAGTAGAGCAACGGAACACCCACAGTCTTGTCACCGGTCCAGGTGATCTGAGGCTCATTTTGCCAGCACAGTGATTGGGAGGATAGACACACTGACTTCACAGGCCGTTGCTGGCCTTCCCAACCTGTTTCCTCTGCTTCCCAAACCGCAGCTCTAATTGGGTCTCTCCCCTTTATTTTCTTCGTCCTAAAGCTGTGCCTCTGCCAGGTGTGTCTTCCAACTCCACTACTCACAGGCCGACTTTTCTTCTCTCTTGTTAGTGTTCTGGAAGGACCCCCAGCTTCATTGACAGTCCTAAAAGCCTGCATAACACAGACATGCTAACTGTATCACAAGGCCCAGTGGGATGCTCTTGGCCTCAAGATGACTGGGGTTTAAACTTTGGTTGTTAGGTCAGTTAATTAGCCAGAGTCACTTGCCACTGCCACTGCCACTTTGGTTTGAGAGCTTCTAGGCGAAAAAGACAGGAAGGCAGGCAACAGCGAATCCCAGAGTCTGGAACACATTGCAGTTTTTTCTGAACCTTTATGAAGAAATCATTGTGTTTCTATTCTCACACATAGGGATCCACCGGATCCTTCATGCGCATGTGTGTATGTACATTTGTGCATGCATGTGTGCATACATGTGTACCACGCGTGTGGATGTGCGCATAGATTCCTGAGTTTTCTTCTATTGAACATCAACAAGAAAAGGAAGGATGGCCTCAATGAATGACATGTATTGTTTTACTTTTTATGTATCAGAAAATTTATTTAATCTCTGTCCACAGAGGTGGATACATTTGTTAAGTGTATCTGAAGAATTAAGATATAAAAGCAAGAGTGTTATTAAAATTCTTGCCTGTAAACCTTACAAAAAACCCCAAACAAGATAAAGTTGTTCATCTCTGATCTTTTTTCCACTTGGTTGTTAAAGTTGAACAATGAGTTTAAAATAGTTTATAATTTTCTTTGTAAAATTGACGTAAACTTAATGCTTATGTATAGCAGCTATAGGAAGGGAAAACAATGTATAAAAGGCAAAAAAAAATCACTTTTGGCAGACACTCACAATCCAAAAATAGTACAAGTCTTCCACATACCTTTACTAAACCAACTCATACCCCACTGCCCCCATCAGATTGTTGTCAGTGAGAGTAAATACAGTAAACCAGAGAGCCCAGGCTTTTTATTTGTAATATGGGCCTGAGTTGAGACAACAGTTATCTTGGGTAGATTTTAGATATGGGCAAGACCAGCAGGAAAGAGGTTCCATCTATCATTTTAGTCCAGTTACCAGCAAAGGCCCGGCGCTGAGGCACATACCACTCACCCTTCTGTTTCTCTACTGACTTGAAAGTGAGGTCTTCAACAAGTTTCCTATCCTGGGGAATATTCCAGGAGACTCTGTCATCTTCTGAAACTTGAAGTGTATCATCTGAGTCACAAACCCCCTCAGGTCAGGTACTGGACTGTGGTTTCAGCAGCTTTTAGGGACTGGATGTCGGGAATGAAGGCGCTGCTGGCTGCTTCTGTGCTCATATCACAGCAGGACACACTGCCATTGTTGAGAAAATCATCCCCAGGTTGCTTCATCTCCGGTGATCCAGACAGGTCCGGAAGCACACTGTGTGCACATTAGCCTCTCCTTCAGCATCCTCTGTTTATGAGAACTCACCATGCTTCTGAGCATGGTCTTCACTTAGGCCACATGAGGGTCACCAGTATCACTTTTACTCACAAATGGTGCCCCGTGCTCTCCTTTCATGCTGATACTGACTGCTTGGCTGTCAAGATCACAAATGGGAACAATTCAAAAATGGAAAATGACTGTTTGGCATAGAGGACAGAGAATAACAAGGATAACATTTCACGTGGTGGTAACAATTGTCCCACAGACAGGAACTTCTCTAAGGCAGAGGATCTGGGTTGCTGTTAATAAAATGGTGTGGAAATCTTTCTAGACTTGGCTGGTTGCCTGAAACCAGAACCGCTTGCCCTTCTACCAGGTAAGTTTTGTGAGGGTCAAGTCCAGAACATGGAAAATATTATGACAAGAACGGGGTTCATTTACATTATGTTTCAGATATGCAAATGGGAAGATGCAGGCAGACAGGCTGTGTTAAATCTATTTCCCCTTTCTCGGATGAAAGCTTGGGAAATGGGAAATGCCTGAGTGCCACCATCATAGAGTCAAAATATATGAAGATTAGTTGCTAAGAAAAATCAGACACGAGTCTATAGTTCATTGCACGCAATGTTGTACATTTCTTACACCCATTAAAGGACACCCTCCATTCTCTCAAAAGACATCCAAAGGATCAACATTGGAAAGTGCATATTCAAATATGAAAGGTAGTTCTACTGGCTTCCTAGTGGTACCAGTCAATATCTTGAACAACTTGAATGAAGATAAGCTTATCCATCTCCATGTGATACCTGAATGTAAGGGAGAGAGAATATCAGTGACAGAAAGAAGATTAAAAGTTCCTTTAGACTGGATTGTGGAACAGATACTGTAGATACACCTTAACAGGCCTCATTAGTTTTAAATGTCTAGTAATGTATAGGGTGAGGCATGGCAGAGATATAGGCTTGGCTAGCTGTGTATGAAACAGCAGGGGAAGTGTTTGATTTTTATTAAGAGTGAATTTTACCAGTCTATATAGCTATAAACAATTAGTTCTGGGAGATCTTCAGAGCAATTTGTTTGACAGAATAGTAAAAATAAAACTGGTTCTGCTGAGTTTATGCTTAAAGAGAAAACTTCTGAGAAGTTATCTTCAGTGTTTGTCTTAGTTGGGGTTTCTATTGCTGAGAGTGGACACCATGACCACAGCAACTCTTACAAAGGAAAACATTCAATTGAGGCTGACTTGTAGTTCAGAGCTTTAGTCCATTATCATTATGGTGGGTGGCATGCAGGCAGACATGGTGCTGGAGAAGGAGCTGAGAGTTTTTCACCTGGGTTTTCGTGGTGAAATATACTTTCAGAAAAAGATTTAAGAATACATCGTTCTATACTTTCTGTTGTTTCAAGCAGCTAAGGTCAGTAAGTGGCACTAGAAAGCTAGTTAGCCTATGAGGGTATACATGGCCTGTGAAGGACTGAAACTCTCTGAGGCACACAGTAAACTCCCACTTGCCAAACATAGAATCGTTGTCTTTTTCATAGCAAGGAATTGGATCCAAAAACTTTCTGAGACTCCTCTTTTGAACAGTAATGCTTTTATTCCCCACATGGCCTGTCAGAGAGCATCTCATTTTGTTCCCTGGCCTGAAGACAGGACACATAGGTTCTAGAAACTGTCCCTGCTAGTCTGTCAGCATCTTGTTATCCTACGGTCTACACTCGTTTGTTTCACCAACAAGTGTCCCTGGTTGTACCCTCACTTGCATGAAAAGCTCATGACTGCATGGTAGAATTAGTTGGCTATGGTGATGCCCATAACATAGTGACAGTATATTTATTTTTTAAGAGCTGGGTTTTGACTGGCATTTCTATTGATCAAAAGGTGTCTCTTAAGATGGAGGAGGGTCATCTTTCTATCTGTTGCTTTCATTGGTTAATTAATAAAGAAACTGCTTGGCCTCTGATAGGGTAGAATTTAGATAGGCGGAGTAAACAAAACAGAATGCTGGGAAAAAGAAGCCAAGTCAGTGAGTCGCCATGATTCTCCCACTCCAGACAGACGCAGGCTAAGATCTCCCTGGTAAGCCACCTCGTGGGGCTACACAAAATATCAAAAATGAGTTAGATCAATATGTAAGAGCTAGCCAATAAGAGGTTAAAACTAATGGGCCAAGCAATGTTTAAAAGAATACAGTTTCCGTGTAATTATTTCTGGTAAAGCTAGCCGGGTGGCGGGAAGCAGCCTGCCGCTCCTATCACAACAGAGTGGCACCCAACGTGCTAATAAACTCCACATAAAACCTGAGAGGGCTTAAAAAGAAAAATGCTGGCTCTCTGGGACTGTGCCGCCATTGCGATATAAAGCTAGTTGTGCGGGTGGCTGGGTGCCAGGAACGTAGCCCGCCGCTCCAATCACAACACTCTTACTCTACAAACAAAACACAAGGCAGAGTGTAGTAGGCTGAACAATTTAACAATTGTTTCACATCACCAAAATTCAGTTTGTTGATCTACAAATGGAATAATTTATAAATATAAATCATATTTATTTTAAATAACCAACAAAGCCAATTTCACAGACTATTATGAAAATTAAATGACAGATAAGTAAACAATCAAGAAATATTTGCATAAGCAGAGGTGATTCAAGACCTTCTCTTCTAGGTGTGGTGGCTCAATCTGTAATTGCAGAAAAGAGGAACTATGAGGGTCACTCAAAGTTCTGAGCCAGTGTCTCATCCATGTAGTAAGTTCCAGGCCAGAGAGGGAAAATCTCTGTCTCAGAACTTCAAAAATAAGTAAACATACAAATCTAAATAAAACAAAGACTTCCTCTTCCTACAAAAAGTGCTGTCCATCGAAGGAATGCAAGATATAATGCACAAAGATATGCCTAGCCTGGTATTTGGTGATAGTATAAATTATCACATGTAGCCAAATTGAGATAAAAGGTTTGTGAATGAAGATCACACCAACGTGATCCACTTAGTGTGCATAATATTGCATTGACATTGAAGAGAAATTTGATGTTCTGGCACAAGTAGAGAAGAGAGTAGAGTTTTAGGAATCTCTCTCCATGAAAATTTAAGGGAATGTGATGTGGTGTGTCCAAACAGATGAGACACATGGAGAAAGGTGGTGCTGGGCTTGGTGCTTGAAAGGAAAAGATAACATCTAATGAATTATGCCCTCCCAGAAGGAAACTGAACTCCTCGGCCTTGATTAAAGCCACTAAAGCAGGATGTTTGCACAGAGAAATGTTCTAAGGCAGTCAGAACATTCTCGCCCATAAAATAGCCAGACACGTCATAGTAAAGAAAACCACAGCAAAACACAAACAGAAGCGAAAGCAAACTCAACTGTCACTGCTCTTTCCAGAAGGCAACTGCAGTAGGGAGGCTTTTGCTATGTCTTGGATGAGTAAGTAACTCTGTACCATGACAATGTAAGGTGGAGGGAATGTGCTGTAAACTGTAAAATAAAGCCTTCATTCCTGAGCACTTCATTCATGTACTGCTGTGCCGACAGCTGTGCATATCCAACCGAGGATTTCAGATGGCCATAGCCATGAACGGGAGCCGTGGAAACTGGTCAGTTGCTGTTCCAGACACAATGAAAAATTCAGCAGCAGGAATGTCCTGACACTGGAATATTCCTTCCCTCGGGAATCTCACCCATCACGGATCCTGCTCTGTTGGCAAGAGTAGGAGCTACCTGTGTGAGAACAAAGAAGGACTGTGAGAAGTGCCTTTTTACAAGCCAGTACCTCATCAGATGTCTCTTTTATGCCTGTGGAAAGTGGGGCTCAGTTAAGTAACAGAAGATATACGGATCTCACTGCATAAGCCTCAGAGGCAGGATGCTCTATTATGTTACTTTCTCCTTATACAAGCTGTATTTCTATCCCCTACCCTGTATGTGGGTGAGTTCATGATTTAGTATGTAGTTACTACATTCAGCTAATCTTTGAATTAATTTGGTCTTCCCTCAAGCCCTTTCCTCCAGTTTCATAGACCATAAAGGCAAGTGGTGTTATTCGGGGCCTGTCTTTGACTTTCACTTTGACAACTTGTTCTCTTTGGGGAAAGTAAAAGATCTACTTAAGCCAGTGGATCAATCACCTTTAGAAATAGCATTTTGTTCTGCATGTTGCCTGTGGCCAAATTATTCTACAGTGAGTTCAGAAGAACTAGCCACTAATCTACGGAAATATTGTTGAAGTGTGTAGCAGCCGTGACGATATTAATTCAACACATACTGAGTGCTCAAAACGCTGCAGGGACCAGGGCACATGCTTTCTGGGTTGTCTTATTACTATCTCAGTGCACCTGCAGAAGATGGTTATTGATTATTCCCATTTATGAAGGAGGAAAAGGAGGCACCAGGACATGTGCCATGGGATTCCGAAGTCGTTCAGCTGCCTAAGTAATGGAGTTGATTTGAATGTGATTGTCTCGTGACACATGCTCAGCCTTTAACTGATACCAAACTGTTTCTGTTGGGTTCTATAAGCAGCTCCATTTTTTACGTGAGAAGTCCAAGTTTCAGCCAACTTAAGACATAGTTGGCAAGTGGTAGAGAAAGGAATAGAAGAAAAGAGCTTCTAGAAGGCACTGGGATGTGGTGTAAAGAACCAGGGCTATCTTGTCAGACCTGCGTAGAGCCTTGGCTCTGAACTATGACATTATATGCAACAGCCTCTGTAGAAACAGCATGCGTGTACTTCGTTGTCGCTCCTGATCTCAGGTTCTGTGTCCTGGATTTAGAGAAAACAGTCAGAGCTGAGGTCAACCTCCTGGTGTCTGAAATTCAGAACTCTAGTCAGAATCAAGAAACCAAAGAATGGCGGTGTTTAGAGAGAAAAACTCTCAATCTGAGTCACCCGACATCTTGCCACTATGTGGTGGCAGGTCTGTTTCTGGTCTCCTGGAAGGTAGGTTGATCCCTGTGCCAGCCCTAATTGGCGTGCAGCAACCAGAAATTGAGCCACCTCTCCTTTGCCTGAAGCTTTTATAAATCACTGTTATCAAGGAGTCTCCTTTACTTCTCTTACATCCCTCCCTTTGTCACGACCACTCCCCCAGGGGTGTGTTAGTAGTGTTATCCAGAGTAGAGAGATGGAAACAGACTTGAGGAAATCAAAGCCTGAAATCACATGGGTAACAGGCGGCAAGACTCAGTATCTGCAAGGAACTGTGTAGAAAGGACAACTTTATCTTCCCATCCCCTTCCCTATATCTTCATTTAAATGATCTCTGGTTATTTTCCTCCCTCCCATTTCTAAACTCCATCTCTTGGTGGACGTTAATGGTGCTGTATGATACAAATCATTAGGGGGAAAAATTGAGTGACCGTGTTTGGAGGAAGATTCATCAAAATTAAATTATACTTGAGATTAATTAGCATAAAGGAAATGTATTATGATAAGCTGTAATCAGAAAGCACTGGTTAGCTAATGGGAGCGTTAGAACAAAGGAATGCCAGGTAAAGCAGCAATGCTTTCAGTAAGACCTCAAATCCCACTTGGGACCTCATGCCCTGGGGAAAGCTGAGAAGTGGTTTATAAAGGACTCTCACCAAGGTCTAGGAGGCTCATTTGTAAAGGAAGCAAAAATACCACTTCTCTTCCTCTTTGCTCAGGAAAACACCTACTTCAGAATATTACTTTGATATTTATAAGCTTCTTTCTTCATTTCCATTTTCCCTCCATTTCCTCCCTTCCTCCCTCCTCCAGTTTTCTTCTCTTCCTCTCATCCTAATACTAAAGACTGAGTTCAGGACTTTCTTCATGTCAGACAAGGTTTCTGCCATTGAGCTATAACTCTGGATAGTTTGTGACTTTTATTTTGAGACAAAGCTTCATTGAGTTTCCCAGTTTAGCCTTGAATTCATTTTGTACCCCAGGTAGGCTTTGAATTAGAAATCTGCCTCAGACTCCCAAGTAGTCAGGTGGCATTTTGATAATAAGATTTTCCCAGCTTCAGAAATAAGTCCTGCAAGTATCTGTCTTAGTGAGGGTTTCTGTTGCTGTGAATGCACACCGTGACCACAGCAACTCTTATAAAGGAAAACACTTAATTGGGCCTGGCTTACAGCTCAGGAGTTTAGTCCTTTGTCATCATGGCAGGAGGCATGACAGCACACAGGCAGACATGGTGCTGGAGAGGCAGCTGAGAGTTCTACATCTTGGCAGGCAGCAGGAAGAGAGAGACACTGGGTCTGGCTTGAGCATCTGAAACCTCAAAGCCCATCCCCAGTGACACACTTTTTCAACAAAGCCACACCTACTCCAGTAAGGCCACACCTACTTCAACAAGGCAACACCTCCCAAAGCCTATGGGGCCATTTTCATTCAAGTCACCATTGCATCTTTACCTATCTTGGCAGTTCTTTAGTAGGGATATGATTTTACCTCTACTGTCATGGATGCCAGTTCCTGTCTAAGATTATGTTAGCAAACTTTCTACTTCAAATAGAAATATTATTTATTTGTTATTTTGGAGACCGGGCTTCAGCATAAAGCCCGGTTAACATGGAACTTGTTATATAGTCCAGAGTATCCTAAAAACTCACTAAGGGATAGGAGGCAGAGCCACTAACGTATGTACCACCAAGTCCAGTCTTTTCATTTATTGGAGCTTTAAATTTGAGGTCCTTTTTTTCCCTTTCTCACATATTCCCATTAAAACAATTAAAGTTCCTTTCATTTGCTTGGGACATAGTGTCTTGTAAGCAAACCCACCCCACTTCTCTTTCTCTTACACATTTTATTGGCATGGATAAACATAGTGATGTCAATGAAGTATAGCACTCAGGCATACAGCTCAGCAGCCGCTGTCAATCACTCCCGTTCAATCTTGACTTGTGTTGGAGTCATACTGCTTTTTTAGGACTTGATTTACTCATGGTGTTGTCTGGAATGTATCCACATTGGTATAAGTATTAGACGTTACTTTTAAAAACTGCTTTGTGGTATACCATTGGATGACAGCACAAAATTTACTATCTTTCTTCTATTGCTAGACCTTCCTTGGCTTTCATAAATACAACTTGTCTGAGTACTTTTATTTAAGAATCTTTCTCTCTCTCTCCCTTCCTTCCTGTCTTTCTCACTGTTTCTCTCTCTCTCTGTCTCTCTCTCTGTCTCTCTCTCTCTGTCTCTCTCTCTCTCGGTCTCTCTCCTTCTTTCCTTCCTTTCTTTTTACTTTTTTCTTTTGTCTTTTTTTTTTTTTGAGACATAGTCTCACTGTGTACCCCTGACTGGCCTGGAGCTCACTCTGTAGACAAGGCTGGCCTTGAACTCACAGAGATCCACCTGCCTCTGTCTCCCTGAGTGCTGGGATTGAAGGTGTGCACTACCACCGCTTAGCTCAAGATTTGTAAAGATGAACAGATATTCACCTTTCCTGTACAAAATGCCAAGAGTTGGGTACTCATGTCTGTAGCAACACTGCTTTTAAACATGTTTATACCAATTCACACTTCTAGTGACTTTAGTTGAATGCTGATTGAACTTCACCAGTTTTACCCAATCTTTGCCACCTGAAATATTCAATACTTTCAATTTTAGCTGATCTGTCTTCTATCATGGCATCAGCGTAACTCCAAAGTCTTCCAACATGGTGTATGAGACCTCTAGCTTGTTTCTCTTTGGTCTGGTTTTGGCTGTACTAGCCTGTGACATATCATTGTGGCTTTCGTTACCAATTTTTTAACAAAGTCCCAAGCTTCCTCTTGAAGGTTGTAGATCATTTTCTGGCTTCCTGAAGTTGTCTGTTCAAGTCTTTCCCCCATTTTTCAGTTTTATTTCTTTTTTCCCAGTTTTATTTCTTTTTGATTGATGTGTAGCTGTTTTGTGGATTCCAAATACACATTCCCTTTACTATATAGGAAATAAACAATCAGGCCTCCTAAGTGGCTAATCTATCTTCTCCAGAGACCCTTTGAAAAACAGTTGCCTTTAGCTTCAATGAAATCAAATATGTTTTTCTTGTTTTAAGAATTACTAGTCTACCTAAAGTTTTCTCAAGTTTTCTCTCAAGGGATTTGTTTTCACATTTAAATGCAAGTGGATTTTTGTGTATGACACGTAGATAAAAGGGAATCTCATTTTCCTAAGCATCCTTCCCTTAGCTCCGTCCTGCCGAGACAAGTACCCGAAGCCCCTAACTGCAGTGCTTCCTTCTTTGGAAAGACAGTGATGGTGTTTCAGGTCCTTTCTCCACTCTGTTCTATCATTCATCATCCTTTTTTTCTGTATCATACATTTTAGGAAAACTGATTAAAGCCGTGGCTTTGGCGGCTGGATCCAGCCCATTCCTTAGCTTTCTGCCATTCCAGCCTTGTGGCTGAAGTACCAGTCAGAACCCTGTTTATCGCCACAACTCTACAATGTTTCAAGGTTCTTGTCAGCAAGCAAGCTGCAACAGTATTAAGCAACATTCAAAAGCTCCATAGTCAGGACCGCCTGCTTGAAAGTCAGAGTTTGCCCTGGCAGGACGGCCCAGAAAACTGGCATTTTAAATCAGCGCAGCTTTTTCCCTACTACGGCTGAAAACAAACAAGCATGCAGTCAGCTTTTATCAATACCATTTAAGTGTTTCGTGCCAGGACCTCTTAATGAGCTGCAGGGTTTTGCAACTAAAGCTGAGTCAGGAAGCCTCTCTTAGATGAGAGTGCTTGCTTGCCTCTAGCAGGCAGAGCAGACCCAAGAAATTGCTGCTACCAAGAAAACATGCTTTACTCTATTCTTTCCCAAGCTTTCTCAGGCTTTCTGTGGATATAGCCTTCCACACGTTGGGGGTCATTCTGTTGTGGGGAGCTGCCGGCTTTGTTCCTGCCACCCAGCTCCCCACTGCCTGAGTAGCTGATGCCCCGAGATAACAACACACAAACTGTATTCTTTTAAACACTGCTTGGCCCATTTCTATTCATGTGTGTAGCACCCCAAGGTGCGCTTACCAGGAAGATTCTAGCCTACGTCCATCCTGGGTCGGAACTTCATCGCATCTGCCCCAGAGAGGAGAGCTATTGAGTTTGAGCTTACTTCCTCTCCCTCACTCATGCTGCTGTGTGACAGGTGGGTAATGGGAACAGCTCTCCCATGTTCACAACTTCAGAGTTGGCTCACCCAAGCCCTTGCCAACTAGGTTGTATTGCCCAGGTGAAGTTCAGGTCCTGCTGTAGGAACATTCTTATATCCCCTATTTATAAAGGAGTTTATACAAGAACAGTTTCACTTCAACCTTAAATACTGAAAGGATTCTAAAATCATTTTGGCTTAAAGAATAATTTAATGATTGATTTTCTTTTCTTTGTTTAGAGTTGTGTTGCTGTTGAAGTTATCATGAAATGTCTTCTCTTTTCTCATATTTCCTTCTTTAAATACCTGTGGAAAAAATATGTTTTGTTTGACATTAATATAGCCTTTCAGCTTTTCTTCACTAGCATTTCCAGGCTCTGGCTTTTTTCTTGTTTTCCCTCTTAACTTTCTTGTTTATATTTAAAATATGTCTCTTATAAACAGCATGTAGTGCATTATAGGTTAATTAGATCCAAATATGCCAGTTCACATATTACGTGATATGCAGTCTGCGAGTTACTTCCAAACAATCAGTGTCAAGGGCCAAGTATGTGTAATGTAGAAGCATAATAGTATTGGACTATTCGTCCAGCTCCTAGCTGGAAAGAGCTCACTCGTAGACACAACTTTCACTCATGGTATTAAGACCATTTACAGTTAATGTAATTTCTGATACAGTTGGGTGAAATTTTATGCTATTGCTATGTGGTTCCGTTCATTCTGCATGTCTTCTCTTCATTCAACACTGTATTATAGGAAGTCCTGGGTTTCTACATTGATACCATTCACTCTGTTTCTAATGGCTTCATTACAGAACACTGTTCGGATGTTTCAAAATTCACTGAACCATTGGCTGAATCTTCATTCCCTCAATAGTGTTGCTATTGCAGACAACGCAGCGCTGAGCATCTTGTGCCCGTTAGTTCCCATTTTGTGTGTTGTTTCATTAGGGCATCCTTCCAACCGAAGAATTATTGATTAAAAGTAGAAACATCTTTATAATTCTTGATAGAATTGGTAACTTTGCCTTCCCCGAGGAGTTGTTTCCGTTGAAGAGGTTATCAGTAGTCCGAGGCTCTACTGGTTTCACTGCAGCCTTGCTAGGCTTTTATTTCCCCTGTTTAATAGAAAATGCTATACAGAAAAACCTAAGTAGGCAACAGGATTGTGATGATGAGTGTCATTGCTGTGTGAAAATGGACAGAAAATGAGTTTATGAGTGAGCTTTTTGCAGCTGTGAGATGGACTAATATTTGAATATTAATATGCTTCTGCTTTGCATACCCTTGGCCCTTGATACTGTTTGTAGTCACAGACTGTATATCACAATGTGAGAACTGGCATATTTATGTTATTTGGACCTAATTAACTTATTATACACAGATAAGACCAAGAGTTATAGAAGCAGAATGAGCACAGGGAGAGGAAGAGATCTTGGAAGTGTTCGTAAATTAGGGGAATTGTATGTTTCTAAATGAAATCAGAGCCCCCTTGCCAATAATATCAAACTAGGACTGTACTACCCAGCAACCAGCACTTTTCCCTGCACGAATTGTGTAGCAGTGAAAGGAGTTCGCCAGTCTCATGCTCACCATGCAGAGCATGCAAGCAGAAGCTGCCATGGCTGAACTCAGCAGCCGCATGCTGCATGTCTTCCTTGTTCTGCAAAAACTGCACTGGGATCTCCTAGAGGTGAATGAGTTGCTGGAGGTCATGTAACCCATAATAAGCAGAGCAGTGACTCAAACTTATACCTTGTTTCTTAAACTTGTGACCTTTCTACTCTGTCTAAGGATTGCTTTCAACACCCCTTATTAGACTCTTTATTCACCACTGAGTTATTAGAGAAAACTAATAAAAATATCATATCGAAGATGAAAACCTTTCCAAAGAATTAAGCAAAGAGATTTGTTATATTAAGCATTATCTAAACTGTGCAGACATTAGCTGACATTTACAGCTCTGAGATTTGGACGTAGGTGTTTAGGGTTGTTGAGAAACAAAGACAGAGATTCCCAGGTCAGCTTAAAGCCATGGTATAGCATGTTTGCCACACATTTATCCCTGTGGTAGTGAGTTTCCATATCTGTGCCAAAACACCTGAGGTGAACAAGCTGCAGGAGGAAAGACAGTTTTTGGCTCATGGTTTCAGAGATGTGGTCTATAATCGGAGACTGCTCATTGATTTCCCAGCCACCCATGGCCAAATAAACACAAAAACTATATGAATTACAACACTGCTTGGCCAATGACTTGGGTGTATTTCTAGTTAGCTCTTACGTATTGAATTAACCCATTCCTATTAATTTCTGTATTGCCACAAGGCTGTGGCCTAATGGTAAAGGTTCTGGGCATCTTTCTCCTTTGGCAGCTACATGGTATCTTCTTGACTCCACCTACTCTCTCTATATATCTCTGTTTGGTTTTCCTGCCTGGCTTTACTCTGCTAAGCCATTAGCCCAAACAGCTTGATTCATCAACCAATAAAAGAAACACATATACAGAAGGGCATCCCACATCAGTGGTTCATGGTTGATTGGTTCCATTGCTTTTAAATCTGTGACTGTGACAAGGTAGGAACACGGTGAAAAAGTCAGCACGAAGCTGCTCATCTCATGGCATCCAGGAAAGTCAGAGAAATCTCTCTCTCTCTCTCTCTCTCTCTCTCTCTCTCTCTCTCTCTCTCTCTCCCCCTCCTTCCCTCCCCCTGTCTCTGTCTCTGTCTCTGATATATCGTTCAATAGCACAACTTCTACTGACCCACTTCCTCCAACTAGGCTCTACTTTCCAATAGCCCTTTCGACTAAGAACTCACCAATGGATTAACCAATGGATGAAGTTAATGTACACATGACCCAATCATCTCTCAGAAGTGCTCCTGAAAGCAAAGTCATCAACACATGAGCATTCTGTAGGGTGACACTCCATAACCCAACTGTAATAATCAGCATCTCTCAGGTATTTCAAAGTGCTCTAAAAGTTTGTGTGTTTTTTGGAATGTGTGAAACAATGCTATGTGAATCCTCATTGAAGATGGTAGAAACTAAATTTTAGTTTTAAACAGCAAAATCTATTTCCACTTAAAACAAATCTCAAATTCACTTAATTTATGACAAATATTAGCTAACCTATTGCTAAAGGTACAAATATCTCAGCTTGTTATTCTAAGAATAAGTAAGTGCCCTAGCATATCTTGCATACAGCACAACATTGTTAGTAAAAGTTTTGTGACTGGCTTGGTGTTTACGGTGTTTCTGTTTTGTTTTGTTTTTTTTTTTTTAATTTTTTAAACTATTTATTTCTTTTTTTTTCTTGCTGATTTTTTTTATTAATTAATTAATTTAATTATTAAAGATTTCTGCCTCTTCCCCGCCACCACCTCCCATTCCCTCCCCCTCCCCCAATCAAGTCTTCCTTCCTCCTCAGCCCAAAGAGCAAGCAGGTTTCTCTGCCCTGTGGGAGGTCCAAGGACCACCCACCTCCATCCAGGTCTATTAAGGTGAGCATCCAAACTACCTGGGCTCCCACAAAGCCATTACGTGCAATAGGATCAAGAACCCATTGCCATTGTTCTTCAGTTCTCAGTAGTCCTCATTGTTCATTATGTTCAGCGAGACCGGTTTTGTCCCATGCTTTTTCAGTCCCCGGCCAGCTGGCCTTGGTGAGTTCCCGATAGATCATCCCCATTGCCTCAGTGTGTGGGTGCACCCCTCGCCGTCCTGAGTTCCTTGCTCGTGCTCACTCTCCTTCTGCTCCTCCTTTGGATCGTGAGACTTCAGTCCAGTGCTCCAATGTTGGTCTCTGTCTCTGTCTTCTTTCATCGCCTGATGAAGGTTAATATTCAGGGGGATGCTCATATGTTTTTCTTTGGTGTTTCTGTTTTGATAGCATGCATTGTTCCTTCCTTTATCAAAGGTGCTGGAATGTAAGGGTGATGGCTCTAGGCAGGTACCTTCTCTTCTTTCTTTCTTTCTTTCTTTCTTTCTTTCTTTCTTTCTTTCTTTCTTTCTTTCTTTCCTTCCTTCCTTCCTTCCCTCTCCCTTTCTCTCTCTCCCTCCCCCTCTCTTTCTCTTTCTTTTTTTCTTTCTTTTTTTTTTTTTTTTTGAAATAGGGTTTTTCTGTGTATCCCTGAATGTCCTGGAACTTGCTCTGTAGACCATGCTGGCCTCAAACTCAGAGATCTGCCTGTCTCTGCCTCCCAAGTGCTGGGATAAAAGGCTTGTGTCACCACCACATGGCGACATATCCATTTTCAATGAGCTGTGTAGCTGTTGCCTTCAGCAATGAGGCCTTGCTGTCAGGTTGTGGAGAGTAACCTATAATTTTGGCAACAGCCTAGGTTATTTACAATGGATTCACAAGGGGCCCCTTTAGGCAACAACCCACTTAGACATAATCTAATCCCACTACTGGATGCTTCATTTAGTGACAGGAGATAGCCAGTTTGGTCTCTGCCTCCCCAATAAATATTTGGCTATATCATTTACATTATCTTCATATATGTATATATTTTATGAAATTTCTACCGTATTAGGTTTGCATACTACTCCTCAAATGACCCTTGATATTAGCTTTCTCTCCCTAGGTTGCCTCCCAGAAATTCTCCTACTCTCTCTCTCCTGCCTCGATTCTCCCATTCCAGCTCCCCACCCATATTTATTATCTATTCTACTTCTCTTTCCTAATGAGATCATCTGTTCCCTCTAGTCCAGTATTTCTAATGCTGTGACACTTTAATAAAGTTTCTTTTGTTGTCTGTCTACTCCACCCACCTAAGGGCTGGCCTATCAAATGGCCAAGGCAGTTTCTTTATTAACCAATGAAATCAACACAAAACAGAAGACCCTCCCACATCATAAGAGAATATATTCCATATTTGTATGAGTCTGGAATACAACACTAAGAATGATTTTTTTAGTTTAATATATTTGTTTGCAAATTTCATGATGTCAGTTTTTTCTTAATGGTGAGTGATACACTCTATTGTATAAATATATCACATTTTATTCATCTATTCATTTGTTAAATGACATCTAGGTTGTTCCTAATTTCTGGCTTTTATGAATAGAGCAGTAATGACCATGGTTGAGCAAGTGTCTCTGTGATAGGATGAAACATCCTTTGGGTAAATGCCCAAAACTGGTACCGCTGGATGTTAAGGTAGAATGAGTTTATCATCTTCCTGAGGAACCACTACACTAATTTCCATTGTGGCTGAACAAGTTTACACTCCCACCAGTAATGGTGGAGGGTTCCCCTTGTTCCACATTCTGGTCAGCAAGAGTTATCACTTGTGTTTTGATCTAAGCCGTTCTGACTGGTATTAGATGAAAGGTGTAAGATCTCAAAGTTTTTTTTTTTTTGATTTGCATTTTCCTGATGATTAAAGCTACTGAACATTTCTTTAAGTGTTTCTCAGCCATTTAAGTTTCCTCTATCGAGAATTCTCTGTTTAGATCTGTACCCCATTTTCAACTGGGTTATTTGTTTTCATGATATCTGGTTTTTTGAGTTCTTTATATATTATGGATATTAGCCTTCTACCATGTGTGTAGTTGATGAAAATCTTTTCCCATTCTGTAGGCTGCCACTTTGTCTGATGATGGTGTCCTTTGCTATGCAGAAGCTTTTCAGTGTCATGAGTAACTGACCAATAACTGGTTTTTCTGAAGACCCACTTCACAAGATGGAACCCATTCCCAAACTGTTTGGGCAACCAAGAACTGAGACTAGATAGCCCAGGGATAAAACTAAACAATACTTTTCTAAAAAAAGAAAAAAAAACTTTAGTGATCAAATGACTCCTAATGATAACTCTGCTACCATCATATATCAGTGCCTTGTTCAGCCGTCAAAGAAACATCCTTCTGCAGCAGAGAGGAATAAACACAGAGATGCACAGCCTGAAACTATGCAGAACCTGAGAGACATTGGAACACTTAGCCCTAAATAGGATGTCTCCGTCAAATCCTTTCCCTCAGAGCTCAGGGAACCCTGTGGAATAGGAGGTTGAAAGATTGTAGGGGGGCAGAGAACACCAAGAAAACAGGACCTTCTACATCAACATAAGCAAAACTCATATGAACTCACAGAGACTGCAGGAAAATGCACAGGGCCAACAGGGGTCTGCAGCAGATCCCCGGAATAAATATTGTGGCTTCCAGTTTAGTGTTTTCATGGGGCTCCTGAGTGTGCAAATGAGTGGGTCTCATTCTTGTGCCATCTCTTGGGGTCTTTTCCTCTGTTGGTTTGCCTTTTACAACTTCAGTGTAAGTTTTTGTTTCATCTTTTTATATTCCATTTTCTTATATTAAAAAATGAATGAAGGAAAGAATGAAAACCTAGCCACTAGGGTAAGTTAACAACTGAAATATCACTTATTCCTGCTGGGGGATGGAAAATCAGTTTTCTCTAATAGAATGACAATGAGTCATTTCTCCAACAGAGTGACATCAGCCACTCCAGGACAGGCCTCATGTTCAGGATTAGTTCACCAACATACAATAGAATCCGAGGGTTTTGTGTGTGTGTGTGTGTGTGCTTGTGTGCTTGTGTGCTTTTATTTGGCAACAGGTAGTTTTTTGGGGGGTGATGATGGTTTTACTCTGTTTCCTTGGTTTTGTTGTTGTATTGGGTTTTTGATTTGGGGAAAAGAACTTAGAGCTCAGTGGTTAGGAAAGGGGAGAAAATCTGGAAGGACTTGGGGGAGGTGAAGAATATGATCAAAATATATTCATATTTAAAATGGTTTCAAATACAAAAATCATAATTTAAAAAAGAATAACTAAGTGCAATCGATCCTTCAAGAGCCTTTCATGGCTGCAACTAGTCCTATAATTTACATTTTGTTGGATTAGACACCAATTCGTTTATTCATACTTTCAATCATATTCAGTTATTTTTATAACCAAATGTGAATACAGATAAAGGTGGATATGTGTGACTCATGTTTGTCGCAATCACTTTCTTTAATATTATCAATTCCTTTAACACCTAGAGGAAATAAATCTGCTTCAAAACATGAGGCATGTTACAAACACTTGAGGTGCCGCCTATGAATGCACAGAAGCAAGGAGATCTTCCCTTTGCCTTCCATCTCATGTTTAATTTCACTTGGCAGGGCAGTAGGAGGGCTTATGCATCTCTTTCCTTTTATTATGTCAGTTGCCAGCTGCAGTCAACCTGATTCTACCAACTGGTGCCAGATTTCTCTCAACCAAGAACTCTGCATCGCAAAGTATGTATATCTTGAATCAAAATGATGTTTATGTGACTACTGAAACATGGGATGCTCTATTTATTATTCAGGAGGTGTTCGGCTACCATACCCAGAGTCTCCGGAGAGCCCTGTGCCTCGTCACAGCCATCCTGACTCTTGGTGCCCTTCAGCTGATGTTCTACTGGAGGCCTGAGTGGTGGGTGTGGACCAGTTGCATCCCTTGTCCTTTGCAAGAAGCAGACACAGTTTTGCTGAGAACAACAGTGCGTACTTTTCTGTTATCCATTTCAAATGCCATGATCGTCACAGAAGGACCGATACTGCCTGTTCGCACTTACACACGGATGTTATGAAGTTGGCGTTGTAGAATATTGATTCCCAGCGCCTGAGTAGGGGTAGAGGAGATAGAGGGGAATGATCAGTAGGTTCAAGGCTACAGTTGAATAGGGGGATACCTGCTAATGTCCTGTAGCATTACAGGGTAATGTGGCTGACAGAAAAAATTTAAAAACAGCTGGTGGAGAGGATTTTGGAGAGGATTTTGAATGCTCCCAGAAAAAAAAGAGATGGTAAATTTCTGAAGTGGTTAAGAGGCCAATTACTCTGGTCTTGTCTAATTGTTATTTACAGTATATAAACACCTAAAATTCATTAAGTACCCCATTGTTGTGGGAGTGTTCCTGAGGAGACATGATAATTGTCTATTCATTAACAACAGACCAAAAGAATGATTTCTCCCAAGTCCAGTTTAGTGAACCGGTACATCTACTGGAATTATATTACACATCACACACACACACACACACACACACACACACACACACACACACACACACACTAGTTAAAGGATTGTAGGTGACCCACAAGTAGCTGCAACACTGAAAAGCCCACTCTTCTTAGAGCTCCTTGTTTTATCTGCAAACAACTAGGTAGGTTGGAGTGTCTTCTCTTTCAGCCAATTGTTAGGGCTTCCGCAGCTAGTGGAAGGGGCCTCAGAAATCATGTAAGTTTCAGGAACTTCTTCAGATTTGTGAGTTTTGTTTATTTCCTGAGTTTTAAAGGAGAGAATGTTTCAGTTCAGAGGAAATGGCTACAAAGACCCATAAATACATGCAAATACCTTACCCATAAATACATGCAAATACCTTATCTCAATTTAAAAATTAAATATAACTTTTAAAGAAAAAAAAGTACTATGCTCATGTCTTCAATACTGCATCTGTAGTCTAGCAATGACTAGTCAATATTCCAGAGATCCAGAACAGATCTCATCAGTTCAAACAGTTTACCCAGGCCGGAACAAGAGAAGGAAACACTATCTCTGCAAGCTTCTTGTTATTTATCTCTTGCCCCGTCCAGGAATGATAATACTTTCTTCACTTCAGCCAGGGGGAATCTCTCATATTTTAGGTTGAAGCATGTTGCTCATTGCCAGTGCATGGGCAGTGACTGTCATTGTTACAGCTCTCAGAGGCTACATAACGTAGGAATGCTCAATTTTCAACAACGCATGCTTTGGAGTATACTAGGTAATGTAAGCTTGTGGATAGCATTTAAAAGTAACTGGAGCCTGGCATGGTGGTGCACATTTGTGGTCCCAGGCTGTGGGAAGCTGGGGCAGGCTAACCAAGAAGTTAAGGTCAGTCTAGACATGTGAATCTCAGTGCCAAAAAATTAAATAAAGTAATAAAAAGAAATCTAATCATCTCAGAAAATTTCTAGACATAATACTTCCTGACGAAGTTTTCTCCCCCCATATCCAATGTTTCTTAAAATCCTGTGGGTAGCAGAAACCTCTGGAAGGTTCACTGAAACACAGACTGTCGGCTCCACTACCTGAGTTCCTCAATCCACCAAGTCTGGACTATATCTAAGAATCTGCCTTCTGGCTGAGGTCTGAGACCGCTTTCTTGTTTGTTGACTTTTTAAGGATGAATTTCGAAGGTACATAAGGAAAAAAGTCTTCTGCCTTCACTTATCCACACTGAAGTCCCCTAGAAGCAAGAACCCAGAAGAACCTCTGGTGGCGGACCGCCACTCAGTCATAAACCGAGCTGTAATGAAGCCAGAATTAAAAGTAAGCGATTGAATGTGTGGGTTGTTCTGGCACATTTGTGGAAACAGAATGGAGTGTGCACTTGCTGGTTAAAGCTCTGACTATGATATGCTTGGGCTGGACTGATAGCTAGGAGTGCGACCACTTGGGAACCTGGGTCCATTCCCCGTTGACCCCCGCTTTCCTTTGTGAATGACGCCTGACCCTTTCACGTTTGTGATTGCAGCTACAATGCATCCAAGTGCAGAAAATCAGGTACGTGTGGGATTTCTCGGAGAAGCGCTTTCGGAAAGTTGGGTAAGTATATAGCCTTTTCTTACCACCACCTCAGGATGCAGCCGAAGACTACTGACTCACTGGAAGCTGTAAACTGATGTGTGGTTCCTATCCCAACTATCTCCTAGGTTGCTAGAAGACAGTAACTCCTGCTTCGATATCCACCACACATTTGGATTGGGTCTGACCAGTGAAGAGCAAGAGGTCAGGTAGGCTTAAGGATGCTTACTGAGCCTCACCCTGCTGACATGAAGTATCAAATGGACGCTCATCGGTGTGCTGCTGGCACAATGCTTTGCCAGCTTGATGCCATTTGCTGGCATCAGAAAGACATTCTAAATTCTCTTCTTAGGCAAACTTATTCAAAAGACACAGAAAGAACAAGCCACTCAAGTAAAATATCACCTTGGTGATCAGTCTCGGAAGGAGAAAGTGGCCAAATAAGGGAGCAGACCTTGTTAACCAGCTTTAGGAAGGTTCTCTAACAGTTTTGCAAGGCAGAGGGAATGGGGGAAGGACAAAGCCTGCCACAGCCATGTTTTCTCAGGCCAGCTCGCACCCCTTCAAGGAGCTCAACAGATACATGCAGCAGAAACAACTAAATGATGGTGTTTCTTGAGTTATTATCAGTGTGTCCCTGATATGTCAAGTATTTTGCAAGGGAGGAGTGATCTAAAGAAAAAGATGTAGTTATCGATGGGCAGGGAGTAGAATCATGAGGCTGGTGTCTATATGCTGCCAGAGATGAGGGGAGGCCACTTAATTTACTAACCGGAAGGGAAAAGTCCCTGCTTCCCTCAGCTCTCGCTTGAAATATCCCATGCTGGTGAGCTCCAAAGGATACAGCTGAGCCCTTCTGATAATCTGTAGCTCCTCAGACACTTCCAGGGACACTATTTGCCAGACATCATTGTGATCCACCAGAAACATCAATTGTCAAAATAAGAGGAAATGTATTGGTTGAATCAGTGCTTCTGGGCTGTGCTCCCACAGTGCTGACAGTTCCGTAGGAGCAAGACAACACAGATGAGTCAAAGAACTCTGGAATTTGAGCAAGTTCCTCACGCGAGTTCTTCCTTACATTTTAGATTTCCATGTATCTTATGGACATGTGTGTGGTAACGTAAACCTACAGAGCACGTGTAGCATTCAGGAGACAGGTTTGCAGGAGGTGGTCCCGTCCTACCATGTGAGTCGCCGGAAGCTGGCTCAGGTTCACAGGCTTGGCAGCGGGAGCCTTTACTCACTGAGCCAGCCTGCTTGTATGTCCACTTGCATAATTCTTATACAATTCTAGGAAACATGAAGTGTTGGTTTCCGTTTTTCCTTTGTAGACATACTATGAGAAGTGAAGCAGGTGTCTATAACCCGAACAATATTGCAAAATGTGTTCGAAATGAATGTTTAATATGCTGAGATACAGAGACTTTTCAAAGTCATTAAAATGAAACTTAGTTACTAATACTTAGTGCAAGATCTTTAGAGGATTGATCTAGAACATTTAAGAGCTCTTAATGGTAGATGCCAACATATTCCGCACAAGAAACCATTTCCACAAGAAAGATTCCCCATCGGTATAGCTAGCTCACATTTGTCCTTATTTATCAGGTGCCAGGCTTTAATAAATATCATACATAATTAAATTTAAATCTGGTCCACACATAAAGAACTTGACAATCTAATAAGCAAGACAGAGTACAGTATCCCAAATATGAAGAATCGAGAAATAATCTCATAAGCAGAGGCATATTTTATCTTGTAGGCATGCCAGAGTGAAGGACAAAAGGACCGGTAGATGTGGCACATTTCCCCCTCATTCTTTAGAGCAAGCTGAGGGGCCTTTCCAGAGAAATTAAAAGGGACTGATTGATTAGACAGCATGAGAATTCAATAACTGAGTCTGAGCTTGCTTGCGTTAAAAACCAAGAGCTCACTGCAAGAGACGAAGGAAGGAGGGCAGGCAAAAATCTGACAAAATGACACGTTACAGCATCTAAATGCACACACTTCCCTGTGGGGTTCCTAGCAGCCTGGCAAAGAGACAGGATGTAGGATGTTCATCATTCTCACTTTTCAGCAGCAAAAGCTTATCAGGCCACCAGGAGAGTGGATTTTACCCAGCAGATAAATTGCAAAAGGCATCAAAAAGTGTGTAAATAAATGGTCTGGGGAACTGGCTTGTTCTGATCCTCACTTTTTCACCAGCTGAACTCAGCTTTGTATCACCGTAGCCATCCTAGACAGGCTCACTGACGGCTAAGTGATTCATTTCAAAAGGGATCCTATGAGAACGCCACATCTATCTGATCCTTGCTAGGCATTCTTACTAGGACAGGGTTAGGGTACCCCTTCACCTTCATTGCCATTCAGGCCATCCTGCTCCTGCCCCTTTGCTTAGGCTCCTGAAAACAGAAAAGCAACCACCTGGAAGATGGGGGAGGGAGAAAAGACAAATTAGAACCACCATGGGATTTTGCTGTGGTACTCCTCAGGTGTGGGTGGGCACAAAGCTTGAAAGAGAAACAAATTACTCTTATGCCTTTGAAAGTTGCACTCTGAGAGAATGGCCACACACACTCAGCCTCCACAGCATCTTTCTAGGAAGGAGTAAGTGACAGCTGGTCGGATAATGGGAGAAAAGTCTTACTCATCCCCTAGAAGCTAAAAACATGATCCCAACCCCTAACATTCAGCTAGGAGTTAGGAAGTTATCTTAGAAGACTATATTTTATTTAGAATATAATTTGATAAAACCAAGTAACTTGAGGTCAATGGTCTCTTTTCAATAAGTTGGAATTTTCAGGCCCACAGTTTTATGGGTCTGGGTCTGTTGGGAGTATAAAACCATCTAGCTCCAGTGCAGAAGCGTGTCGAGACAGCAGTGTGTGTAAGTCCTGATGAGCCTTGTGGGTGGCATGATGGAAATGATGCCTAGATTTCACTGTACCTTCACCACAACTTTCTGGTTCTTTCCCTTCTGTGCCTGTATATAGGGAGTGCTCAGGCATTCTCCATCAGCAGAGACTTCTGGGAGCACCTCACTAGCTCGTACTGAGAGCCAAATTCCTTCATGAGCTGTTTTCCCCCGATTTTACAGAAGCTTGTAATTTAGGAAATGAAAGAAATAGACAGCAGACAAGATCTGGATGAAAAGCTAAGCAACTGTTAGTATATGTTATTTAGAGACATGGAGTTTCTTTATATCACTGCTTCATTAATGAACTTGGAGATTTCTTCTAGTGAACCATCTCTCATGGCATACCCAAAGTGTTTTATGATGGGGGATTTCTAGGACCAACCCACTTGTACTATGCAGTTATGCCCAAATACCAGGCACCGGATGTCATAGCCTGGGCATCTTAGACCTCTATTTCTTTGGAAAGCAGGAATTTTGAGGGAGGGAGGGAGGGAGGGAGGGAGTGAGTGACGGACCAGCAGACTCCCCCAGGAGCTTTCCCGATTTGCTTTCCTACAGAATTGAGTCATGCTGGACTCTTCTGCTTGGCCTTGACTACTTTGGAAATTGGAGTAATCTTTCCTTCCAGAGATACCCTCACAGGCCAGAAGGCTATCCGAATGGAAAGAGTGGGCAAAAGCTGAGGGCTTTTGAGAAGGTTGAGAAGGGCACCAGGGATTGGAGTATACTTCTACTTCATTGGTAAGGACCCCGACTCTAGTCGTCTGGGTTCCAGGGCCTTACACAAATTTGTTTGAGAGATATATTGATGTATTCATTTGATTTATTCCTCAAAGGAAAATGCTCCTAACCATTCACATTTCAGAACCATACACTCCACAAGATCTGAATATCTCAGAACCGGACGAAATTCCTTATGAACCCAGACTCACAAACCCAAACTCGCAGGGAGAATGACATCCCCTTCCAGAGTTCTCAGCTGTTGACCTGGTCACGACCCTTTGAGAAGGGGCCATCTGCCATCACAGCAGTCCCCCCTCCCCCCAATGGATAGTGACGGATGTTAGCAAAACCTACTTAGCTGTGTATGACCTACACTGTTTGGAAAGGCAGCACAGAATGATCTCAGTCTCTTTTCTCTGCCACCTCATCACATCTTCAGTGGTGGCATATAGCTTTGCCCTTTCCCTGTGTGACTTGGCATCAAGCCTAATCTTGCTTCTGGTTGCTCCACCACTGATCAACATCCCTGAGAATTCTCTGTGGTTGGCTCTGAGATTGATATGGGTACAGAATCTCTAAACATACGAGAATTTCCTTTGGCAAAGGATAGTAGACATGGCAAAAGAGCAAAGAGCAGGCTGGCTGTGATTCCATCATGGTTCCAGAAGAACCCCAAAGTATCAATCACAGGCAAGGCTTGATTTACACTATCCCATCCTGCGTGTTTCCATGACCTAAGCTCCTCCTGCAATGGCAATATCAGGAACTATATCACCAAACAGGGAGAGACCAGGGGTGGTAAATCCTCAGCTTGTATTCTTAGTTGGATTTCTGTATTATCAATATGTCCTTAGTTGTCCATCAGGGTTAAATTTGGAATCTTGTCAGGGGAGAAAGTACTGCAGACATGGGGCCCCATGATTTTCATTAACTCCAAACTTTTTGGGAACATACTCTCTGTCTAGCCCCAGATTCTAGAAAAGCAGATCCACAAAGGCTCTCTTTTTGCCTTTAAAAACAGCTGAAACAATTTGAGGAGGAAACATGCAAATATATGGTTTAATTCAATGAGGTAAGTGATGCTACTGAGAAGGAAAGTGTTGTTGAAGGAGAGAAAAAAATTGATTATGTCAGACAGAATCGTATTTCAAAGACAGCTGCCATTTATCTGGGATTTGCCATGTCCTCGGTACACTTTTGACAGCTGCTTTGCATATTTATCTTACTAAGAGATGGATCATAATTTTATTAGTAATATTTTATCAGTCATATTTTATCAGATTCATTTCTCAGATGAGGCAACCAAGGTTTTCCCCCACCTCCAATTTAGCTATCCACTAATTTAAGCAGATAATTCGTGACTGAGTTGAATGTGTTAGGCTCAACTTTATCCCTGCGGTATCTATTAAGCGTTCCTTCAAAAGTTATGTTTCTATAATGTCAGAAACTGCCAATTATCACACTGGAAGAAGAAGGCATGGACTGTGGAGACAGATATCTCAATTGGGAAAGCGCTTGCCCTGGAGGAATGAAAACTTGCGTGTGATCTCTAGAACCCAAGTGAAAAGAGCTAAACAATGTTGGTGCTTATTGGTAACCCCACTGCTAGGAAGGGCTAGAGACATGAACTGAGGCTTTCTTACCAACCAGCTTAGCCTACATGGCATGTTCCATGAGAGACCTTGTCTAATAAAACAGGTGAACAGCCTCTGTGGAAGGATAGTAAAGGCTTTTCTATATGGCTTCCACACACACACATGTGAATGTGCACATGCACCTGCCCACACGTGTACACATGAACACACATATGTTCAAAGAAGACCTATGCTCAGGTAATCATATGTGCTGTAAAGAAAAGTAAGGTAGGTTAAAGAAATTAAGGAAAGTTAGGTAGGTCCTGCTCCTCCACCCTCTCCCAGTACTAGGGAGCAAACCCAGGGTCTTGCATGTACTAGGCAAATGCTCTACCATGACGCCATAACCCCAGGCTGGGGGGGGGGGCGCTGTTTTCCATATGGTTTTTATGGACAGCCTCAAGAAGTACTTTTTAGAGCCCTGAATGAAGCAAGTCACCCAAAAGATACATGGTCTAGGTAGAAGGAAGAGCAAGGGCAGAGGCTTGCTGGGTGTGGAGGGAGGTGTGGTCACTCTCACTGTTCTGAGCTACTTGACTTGGTTGTCAGGTTTGACTTTTAAAGGTTGAGTACCATTTACAAAGAGAAGACTGTGGGCAAGCACACCATGCATGTGGGGTGGGGGTGGAGTGGGATGGGGAAGGTGGATGGACCAAGCCATGGAGGGTATGGTTAGGTGGAGCTTTCTTTTCTGGTCCTCAGAACTTGGGACAGCTTCTTAATTTGCTCCAACTTCAGTTTTCTTTATAAACAATGATCATTTGAAACTTAAAAGTTCCTGGTCATAATTAATATTAGTGGGATGAGCCTTTGACTGAAGACCCACAGCGTCTTTTCCTATTGGCAAGATTGGCCCTTTAGAACTCTATAGAACACTGTAAGGATCAAATGAATCTTTTGTAAAAACTTGAAAAATCATAAAGCATAACCCAAACATGAGGGCTTCTCTTTGCGGTGGACATGTGTCATGCACCTTGTGTGGGAAGCAGACACTTGCTAGTGACAATCTTAGAGCATCTTCCTGGGAATTTGTTCTTTTTTCTGGTGCATTGATGGGTTCACATGTGAGGAACCTGCTCTGGGAGATTCCAGGCTAAGACAGACACCATCATTGAAGTCTGGGGTAAATTGAATGACTGATGAGTCTAGGAATGTCTTCAGACCTGTGTCTTTTTAGCTGCTCTTAGGATGTAATCAGATTATTTTTTAAAATGTCTTTCTAATTTCATTTTGACTGAGTTGTAGTAAAGACAGTTTAAAGCAGGAAGAAACCAAATTTCTTCATCATGTATCAACTTTCATTTTAAAGATATATTCATGGTTTAGAATAAAACTATAGATATCAAGGTACAAGATGCCAAAGGACAGAGGTGGGTGATTTTTCGTCAGCTTGCCTGTGCTCACTTGTCACGGGCTTCTAGGCTGACACTAACAGATGTCAATCTCCCACAGAAGGTTAGTGTGTGGGCCCAACGCTATCGAGGTGGAGATCCAGCCCATATGGAAGCTGCTGGTTAAACAGGTAACCAGACAATTTTCTTCTTTTTGAAAAACAGAATATGCTTCTTAATTTCTTGGCCTCGGGGGGATTGTAAATGCTATCTGTGTTTCATGATGCTGCTTTTTGACACTAACCTATATTTTTTTTCTGTTTATTAAGGCTTCCTTTCAGTTTTATTTAAGCTCAGCAAACACAAACACACACACACACCAGGATTTATGACTGATCCTTTCCAACTGCCTCTTATTTATTGCTCTATCTATCTATCTATCTATCTATCTATCTATCTATCTATCTATCTATCTATCTATCTATTTGCCTATCTATCTATTTGCCTATCTATCTATTTGCCTATCTATCTATCTATCTATCTATCTATCTATCTATCTATCTATCTATCTATCATCTATCTATCTATCTATCTATCTATCATCTATCTATCTATCTATCATCTATCTATCTATCATCTAGTATTTGGGGACATAGTTGTGTGTGTGTGGGGGGAGGGTCAGAGAACCACTCACAGGACTCAGTTCTTCCTTTCCACCAAGTTGGTTTCAGGGATCAAACCCAGGTGACCAGGCTTGGTAGCAAGAGCCTTTACCTGCTAAACCATCTCATCAACCCAACACTTATTTAAGTTGAAATACACTCCTTAGTGGGAGTCAGATTCCTGTTTTGTAATATCTTGTCCATTTGGTGGCTTTAGTCTCTGTTGTGGTAGTATTGTGGCATCCTAATCTGCTCAGGGTATGAGAACACAATCACATAGACTGGGTAGAAATCCAAGTTCAAGGGACACTTGGTGATGTGTGGATCAGCAGCCTCTCCTGTGTCTTCTCATGAAGGATGCCTGATCTCTGCCTCTCAGAACCTATGTAACCAAAATTATCTCTCAAAGCCCCACCTCCCAGTAGCACCACACTGGCAGTCAGTGCTTCAACAAGGGAAGACTTTTAGAGAGGCCATAAGCATGCAGTCTAACCACAGAGTCACATTATTACAGCTATGATCCCTAAGAGTTTGAAATTCAGTCCTTACGATTCTTATACTATTTTCTGTCTCCTTGAGTGTGACTTATTATTATTTTTTAAAATAGTATGGTATGTTTTGACACTTTTCTTATACTTTTGTGTAAGCCAACCTTCAGTGGGACAATTTCCCCTTTCCACTCTCTGAGCTTGCTGTGCCTCTCTGATGACTTTGTACCTGCCTCCATCTGGTCCCCAGTGTTTTATTGGGTAAGAGCTGGGCCCATATTGGAGAGAACAATGTTTTGCCCATGGGCCCTTTGGTCTGTGAGGGGCTTAGTGCAAGTCATGGCTGTGCCATGGACCCTGTTTTATCCCATTCCACCCCAAACTGGCTGTGTTTTCAGCCTCCACGCTGGGGCAGGAAGCATACTGATACCTCTCCTTCTCTCCATAGCTCTGGTTTCAGTTCCTTGCCTCTTATGGAAGATTTTCTGTCCCTACTTCCTCTTGCATTGTGCCTCTCCCTTGTGCTATCTACTTTTGATCCAGGCTGCTGCTCTCTGGCTTCACACAATGTCCCACAATTTTAACCTGTTTAAAAATATGATTATATGTATCTGTGTTTATGCATGATGTGTGAAGTGGAAATGAACATATGGAAAACATAGGTCCGTGTACCAAGGTCCATGTGTGGAGGACAGAGGACAACTTTTAGTTCATTCTTTCCTTTCACCTTTACATGAATTTCAGGGGTAAAGGTCAGGTCCCACAGGCTTGCCCTGTCAAATGTCTTTATCCACTGAGCCATCTTGCTAGCAAGCAGATTTTGAGTCTTTTTCTAACCCTTGAAAATTGTCAGTTTTTTTTTTTTTGAGAATGGCCATCTCTCTCTAATATAAAATATCATCCACCATTGTTCTATTTCTAGAGCAAACACCAGTCTGCTATTATTCCAGCATTAGACCTTAGAGCTGTGCTTTATTCCCAGCCAAAGGGAGTGGGGGGTACAGCTTTCTCATGCGCTTATTTCCACCCCACGCGCACAGCCTCCCCAGCTGTGGAAAGGCAGGCCACCTTCTGAGCTGCTCGCCAAATGCATTTGAAAACTGCGGAGTATTTTTCAAAGTATTTTTCAAAGGACGAAAATTTGATCCTTTTCAAAAGGACTCTGGTATTTCTTAGCACACATCAGTCAGAACCTTAGCAAAATTAAAGGTGTGTCTGTGGGGGCAGGGTGTAAATTGCTTCACTTTTAGTTTGCAAGGGTATTGAATAAGAGGGTTAAATTAATTATGCTGCTGCTGTTTCTTCCGAAGAAATATTTAAACAACTTTCCACTGTATTCCTATGAATCCAGAATCATGTTATCATTAGTACATAATCTATAATTAGAGCATTTTATGCCAAGTGAACTTAAGAGCTATAATTTGTAAGTAAAGCAATTGAGATGGGGATAATACAAAACACCAAGAAACAAAAGCTTTTTAAATTTATAAATAATATCCAGAAGGCTTGAGAAACCCTTAATGTGTAGCTTTATTAACGTATTAAGTAGCTATCAGTTCATTGTTAGGAGCAGGGTGGAATTTTATTCAGTGTGTGAGATAATTACAGAAAGCAGTATTTGGAACGCGTACCCCCAACGTTAGCCAGCATTTCATCTAATTTATAAGAATGATAAAGAGCCCTTCCTCGGGAAGGGAATCCACTTCATCCTAGCGGGCGCTCTTATCTTTGCTGTCTTTGTGTGTTGTGGAAACTTACTTCAATTCCTCCCTAAGAGCGGCCCTTCCTGTTGGGATTGTTATATATCATCGATTTATGGGTACCAAGGCTGATCCAGGGCCTTGGGTGTGCTAAACAGGTACTCTTCAGCTGAGCTTCGCCTCAGTGCACTACTGTAATCATAATAGGAACCAATAAGACCAAAGTGGGAAATACGGGTGATAAAAGAGCGAAAGGTGCTATGGAGACATCCATGCCTTCTCATCAGCTTTGGAGTTGGTGACACCATCCCAGATGATGTTTGCTAAATCTTTGGGAAAGCCACTGAAAAGGAAAGTATGGATTCAGGACCTCCAAGGCCAAGTTCTCAGCACAAAAGAGATTTATTTGCCACAGAGGGACAAAGATCAGAGATAAAAGACAAAGACAGAGGTAGAGGACAGGGAGAAGAGAAAAGGGACAAGGAAGAAGGGAAAGGGCTATTTGTCCTGGAGGGACAAAGGAGACTGCCTCTGTACAGAGAGGAGACAGACCGTCCACAGGCAAATGGCTGTTTACAAAGGTAAAAGGGGAAACCCTGTGTTAGAATGAGGTGTTTAATTTTAATTGGGCATGTTAATTAGGTGAGCCAAAGTGGGCTTTTGATTCCTGGACTTAAATACTTTGATAGTTAGACATTGCTAGGCACTCTCAGAAAGAGGAAAAGGCCAAATAAGGAAATAAACCTCCATGGCTATCTTTAAGAATATAATCTAATTTTTTTTGGAAGACAGAGGGAATGGAGAGAAGGGCATGGTCACGCCTGAGCTGATCAGAGTCTCTTTAGCCACTGCTGCTAGAGCAAACACCAGTCTGCTCAGGGTCTTTCTGAGCTCAAGGGAAGGAATATGCTGATTCTACTGCCTCTAAAAGGATCTTACTATGGCCTGCAACAGAAAGAATATGCTATCTTAAAGTAGCCTGGATAAAAGAAGAATCTCCCATTTTCATAGCACAATTAATCTAAGTCTGCAGCATGGGAGAACATAAAAGATAAACCTATGATTTTACAATAAGACTGAATTGTTTTTCCTCCATTATGGTGCTGTGTGACTCTATTCCTGGGCAGACATGAGCAAAACCTACTCAGCTCAAACAGCAAGCTGACAACAGGCCAAACTACTCACAACACTGATGTCCAACTTGGTAAACCAATTAGTTTAGTTCTTACAGGAACATGGGTGAGGGATTACTTATTAGTGCATAAAAACTTCAAAGGGAGATGCACCAACAAAAGTTCATCCCAGAATGGATGACATGTCATAAAATCTAGAAACCTGGAGTGAACTGCAGAACATGCAGGCAACTCAATGGGTTACAATTGTCTGGGTTCTAGTGTCTCAGGGGGCTTGGACCTTATCCAGGTACTGTGGCTGATCTGGGTTTCCTCCAAGCAGGTTGGTTCATCAAGTGATTGCTAAGTAGCTCAGTTTACTCTCATCAATCTTCGGTGCTTATAATTTTGGGGAAGGAGAGGTCTGGTGAATCCAGTCAGTTTCGGGAACTTCCTGAAACTATCCTAATTGTTTACCTCCAGTCTTAAGGACACCTTCCTGTCATATGGATATTTCCACCCCCCATCCACCCAAGAACATCCTGTTGGTTCACTTTCTTGTAAAAACACCTGTTGTTTCACTTTTCCATTTACACCCTGTGTCTCCCTCCCAAATGGAGGGTTTTAACCTGGAGACTGCTGCATGACATATGCGTAAATGGCAAATTGCTAGATTTTGTTACTGGCGAAGTATGTTTTAGGAAATAAGAAGAGGAAATGTTTTAGCATGACTCTTGAGTACTTAGAGTAACTTCTACCGTATCACTTTCTATGTGTTTGCCATTGCATTTGCTTTAGCTAATTAAGTTCTAAGGAAATTCTTAAATAGAAGAGGTCATCATATGTTGTTAAAATGAAAGGACATTCTATAAAGTAATGATATACTTCTGATCGCTATCACATAAATGACTCCTGTGCTATTTTTATACCTGCAGGTTTTAAATCCATTCTATGTGTTCCAAGCCTTCACCCTTACTCTGTGGCTGTCTCAGGGTTACATAGAATACTCTGTGGCCATCATCATTTTGACCGTTATCTCTATTGTTTTAAGTGTGTATGACTTGAGACAGGTAAGAGTTGAAATCATGATTGGATTCCATTTGTATTTATCTTCTGGCTAAACAAACAAACAAACAAAAAGCCTATAGAATTTGCCCCTGGAGCATGAAGCAGCTCTGTCCAACACAAATCACAAGGTAGCATTAGCAAATCTTACTATGGGTACACTTGGGGGACAGGGCATTGGGAGTATCAAGAAGATTCAAAAGTCTTTGCAAAGTTTGATCATCAGCTGGAGGCTTAACTGGACGGACTGTATTTAGGACTCTGAGGTTGTGTGTGAGTAAATGTGAAGAATGCAGCATGGACTGATGGCAGTCTTACTGCCAAGACTGGAGGGGGCAGTGACTCAAAGCTCACATTAACCAAGACACAAGATACTACTTCATATTTCTGACAACCAAAAGTCAGGCTGCTAGCTGTGAGGATAGGTATACTTGGAACTGAAATAGATGTTGCAGTGTAATTTTGTCAAAATGAAATAATGCTTCCCATCAGCAACACGCAAGATCATTGATTTTTTCCAGATCCTCACCTGCCATGTGTGATAGATACTGGCATGCGGAAGTCTTCAAACACTAACTGTTTAGTGTTTTAAAGTACACTCACTGATTGCTAGTGAAGGAAGGCGTATTTTATTTATCCAAGCATTCCATTTCTTTTATATTCAAGGGCCTCTCATACCCACCACACCTATGGAAAACTTTCGCTTTTAGCTATCTTTCCTACTTGATTTTGCCTTTTTCAGACACTAAAGATTACACAGAGGCAAATGTTTTCCTTCTTGGTTTCTGTTTTCTGGTTTGCTGTTCTGCATATCTGCTGTGTCACAAAACGTGTCCTGGGGAGATGCAATGCCCCATCTATTCACCCCAGACAGGAAACCCACAAGAGACCAAAGTGTGGCTACCACCAAAGTCCAACTTGTGTTGGGGTTACTTATGGATTATGGGTAAGAAGTTACTTACAGAATCAGCAATTACTCAAAAGCAGCTGCATCGTCAAGGTCCATCCTAGCATGGATGACAGCTCACAAGGCTGTGAACATGGAGCACCATGCACAGCCCATAGGCAGCTCCACAGGTTGGACACTGCCCTTTGCTAGTGACTGGGTCTAAACCTCTTCCAGGCAGCTCTGATGGTTTCTGCTTCTTCCAAGCAACTGGTTTGGTCTCAGGTCTTCTGCAGCTCAGCTTCCCTCTGTCTGAGGGGGCATCTCAGCTTCTGTGACTTAACTGTGACAGAGAGGGGCCTAGTGAATCTGATCAGTTTCGGGACTTCCTGAAGTTATTTTTGTTTACCTTCCTGCTTAAGGAACTTCCCTGGAAGAGGGAAAGTTTTAATCTTAGATGGAACTGTTGCACAAGAATATATAAAGTTAGGCATTTTTAATTTATTTTTCGGTATTTTAAATTGTGTATCAAAATTAAACATTTGGTGCTGGACAGATGGTTTAGTGACTAAGAGCGGTGATTACGCTGGCAGAGGGTACAACAACCACTGGTGGTTTACAACCATCTGTCACTCCAGTTCAGGGAATCTGATGCCCTCTTTTGGCCCCCAGGAGCACGAGGTCACAAGTGGTGCACACACACACACACATACGTGGGCAAAGCTATACACATAAAAACTAAATAAATTTAAAAAAATTAAAAATGATAATTCATGTCTTCTTAACAGAATCCCTAATTTACTCTGCCCTAACACAGTTAGCCACATGGGAACATGAGTTTTAATGGCAGTGCGACAAAGGGTTTCAGAAGAATAGGAATTAGAAGGCAAACACTAATCTTCTTAGCAGCTGGTATTCCTTTACAAACCTTAACCGACCTAACTTGTCAAACGCCTTGTGAAGCCACACCAAGTGAGCCTATTTCCTTCACAGCTTCAGTCACGAGCCTTCAACCATTAATGCCATTTATAAATTCATAATTTGCAATAGGTCCCTAAATCCATCATATACATATGTTGGGCACAGAGTTTATAGAAGGAGACACATGCCATAGAATAGTTTCCTCCCACCCTAGAGGAGCTTGCTTATCTCCACATGGGAAACAGTGACCAAGTTTCCTGGCTCCCAGTGTGCTGCACCCTATTGCACTGAGTGTATTTTCAAAACCTAACCTGTGGACTTTGAGGTAACAGTAAGATCTGGAGGAATAGAGCCTAGCAGGAAGGAATATCTAAGTCATTGTGCTGAGTTCATCGTTTCTCTGAATTGAAGCTAAGAAGGATAATCTCCCTGCCTGATTACTCTACCCCAAATTATGCCACTTAGAGAAAGCTTACATTACCATGGCTAAGAAACACTTGAGCTGTAGTCCCTTGCTAAGAAGTTAGGAGAATGCAAGCTGGGGCTGAATGCAAACCCCAGACTGTGTTTACTGTGTTTACTTAGTACACCTGCTAGCATAGGACTGAGGGTATCACTGTACCCCCCTCTTCCCTGGCTCTGCCTTCCCTGGGGCACCTGAGTTAACGCACCACTTCCAGTATCTCTGGAGAAAATCCAGCCACAGCAAACACAAAGATATCCGGCAGCAGATGTGGAATAATAACAGTATGCAAATGAGCTGTGGAAACTGATCCTGGTCCCCCTGAAGAGGAACTGTAGAAACCAGAGGGGGCCCAGTGAAAATCAGGCAATGAGCTTTGCAGCCATGGCGAGCAGCACAGAGGTTGCCTTCTCCTGGCTGGCTGGTTGTCATAGAAACCCATACTTATAGTTTCCAAGTACATTAGCTCAAAGAGAATGCTTACATTAGCCTATCCCTGTGTTGTTGGAGGTGTAGAACACTCCAGGTCTATGAAAGACACTTTTGCTGAGGGTCTACTACATGACAGTCTGGGGACAGAGAGGGATGCACGGCTCCTTTCCCACCCTGGGAATTGGGTGTCTCACAGGGGAGGAAGGACAACA
This sequence comes from Chionomys nivalis, assembly GCF_950005125.1. Taxonomy (NCBI): domain Eukaryota; kingdom Metazoa; phylum Chordata; class Mammalia; order Rodentia; family Cricetidae; genus Chionomys; species Chionomys nivalis. The sequence continues at coordinate 65,206,963 of NC_080088.1, forward strand.
GGTAGCTGTAACGGAAGTTATCAGTACGCCAGCCGAGGTGTGCAGCCAGCAGCAGAGCTCTGCCTTCCTCCTGGATCTGGTCCTTGTCGGGAGAGGTCATATTTACACAGAGCTTCATGGGAAGGATTAGAAAGAGCTTGCTAGCGGCAAGCTGGGTTGAACATTCTAGGGAATAGCCCCAGCAGAGGCCTGGAAGCATGGCAGATTCCCCAGAATGCTAAGTCTGATAAACAAATTCAGCTTCACAGCACAATGAGGTTAGAGAATTACAGTCAAGCGCTATTAACTCATACCTCCCCACTTCCATTTGGGCTGATTAGCATCCTCTCCAGCTGAAGTTATCATGACATCGGCTCAGGGAGCTGACTGAACAGAGAGAAACTAAAAGCAGTTTAGCAGGGAAAAACAGCTCTGAAAGGAAACGGGAGCTATTTTAAGCGTGAAGAGAACACACTTAAGAATACGCTTTGATTCAGGTGAACCTCTCTGACTGTAACCCTCGATGCTTCATAAGTGCGTGACGGTGGCAAAGTACTTGAGCATTTTCCACTCCAGGTTTTTGCCTCTATGTTTCCATGTATGGTAGAGGTAGCATTTTTGTTTATTTCTGTATATATCTAGCTTTTCTAACGGGTCTTCCACAGTCATTAGTATGAACCAGCGACTCGATACCATGAGTGGTTATACACATAGTCATTTGAGTCTTTTACAATATCTTATGGATTTCTTCTATAAAGCCTCGCAGGCTTGGAATAAGTCCCTGGCATGTAAAACACACCAGCAGAATGCCACTTGAAGGCTTGGAGGTAACTTCAGGCTATTACCAGCTGTTTACCGAAGAAGCTACTAGCGTCTCGAGGGACATTTAACACACATTGGACGTGGCTGGCTGCTGCGGTAAGCCATGCCTCTAACTCAAGAATTTTGACCGAATCCAGGGTCTCTCACCCAGAACTTTGGCTGAGTCTATCAGCTGCCTGTGAAAGACCGGGTATAAATGAACGCACCCGGCAGCTGAGACCCAGGTAGTCACTCTACGGTGATGGATATGTTACCGGTAGCTGTAACACTTCTTCCGCACAGTTGACTCAAATGAGTGAAATCTGGCTTCTCATGTGGAACTAAAGTAAATACTCTTCTCTCTCCCATGTAAATCTGACTCTTGAATTCATTATGTTTTCTCTGGGGACAGGCACAGGGTTGTACATGGTGCCTATCAGTCTGGAAAGATCTGTAACATTCAAAGTCATTAGCAGAACACATCAAAGAAGCTTAACTGTAAAAGAGAAAAGTGTTCTGTTCTGCTTAGTTTAGGATGAATTGGAACAGCAACATCAGGAGCAAGACTTGCTTCTTCTCCGAGACATCCAGTTCTCTGACACCATTTGGAAAGCAGCAGAACCTTGCCCAACAGTCGGTCCTTCCCCGTTTGCTGGTGCCCCCTTTCTCATGCTGATGCTACACCATGTCAGTAAGAGAAGTGTGCGAACCGAACCCTCTCTTGCCTCTACCATCCTGTCCCCTGTTACCCTAGGAACTGCTTCTACCTCTCGAGTCCCCTCCATTTCCTCTACCTTTTACAGTCACATCTCAGTAAGTTCTACCTCACTGTCTCACTGCAGTTTTTCCAGCAGCTTAGTCCTTCGCAGTCACTAGCACTAATGTACACTCAGCATAGTGACATGACACAAAGGGTTGTGAGATTTAATTAACTGAAAACTCAAAATACCACTCCAAAGGCTTCCATTATCATCTCTCTTTTCAGGTGAGCAAAATGGGGTTGGACAAACTCGCTGACTCATTCGTGCTAGCCCCAGGATTTCAAATCTAGAGGCATGACTCCAGTCTGTCAGCTCACCCAGTGTGAGCAAGTGTGAACAGGGCCTGCTCTTCCCAGTGGACAGTCATTTACACAGCAAACTCAGACACTCTCATAATCTGGTCAGGCTTGTTTCTTCACCTTGGTTCCTCTCCCTGGGTCCTGGACTCCGTAGAAGTGTATCATTTTTACCCCTTGGAGTAAAGTTGTGTTAAATGAATCTGGAGAATTGTTCCTAAAGTCATGTCAAGAGGCTGGGAGTGGGAGAAGGGGAGCTGAAGCTTCAAAAGCCAAAGTAGAAACTGAGTGTGGTGGATCATATGTGCAACCCCAGCACTCGGAGTCCAGGAAGGACATATAGATTATTTTGAGTTTGAGGCTATCCTGGGCTACATGGTGAGTACCAGGCCAGCCTAGGCTACATAGCAAAATCCTGTCTCAAAGATCAAAAAGAGTAGATCAAGTGGAAGCTGAGTCATTTGCCCAGGTCGTTTGTCTTGGCTGTACTTAGGTGGTTGTCGGGATCCGGACTATCTGCTGGTAAAGCCTTGTCTTTCTGTTGGCAGCAATCCGTGAAGCTACACCACCTTGTGGAGGATCACAACAAAGTCCAGGTCACCATCACCGTAAAGGGCAAAGGTGAGGGGCTCAGGCTACCGTCTCGGCACAGTTTTACAGCCTCTACAGCCTCTACAGTCTTAGGCAGGCCGTTTGTCCTCACTATCAAAGACAGAACTTCTCTCTGACTGAACCCGGGATGGCAAGCATGATGAGATGAATGAGACATCTAACTCATAAGATGGCAGGAGGTTAAGACCTCAAATGCCACCTAATGTCTGCAGGACCCCAAGGGACTGACTGCCTTTTTCGACTTCGAGCCCCAGGCCAGGCTTGCCTCATCTCCTTCCAAAGTTTGAACAGGCGACTCCTATACTCCTATATCGTCTTCTTCATAGATTTTAGTCTCCAATTTCCTTTGTCCTCCAAATTTCAGACAACTGGATATTCGTGTGAAAACTAAAGGCTCCTTTATCTTTGTCAACTTTCTGTATCCAAAGACCTTGCATCCTACGTTCCAAGCTGTCATCTGGACCGAAGGCTTGGATGAAGCCTTTCGATGTGGACTGTCTGGACTCTTGGCATTGGCTCTGAGTTTAGCTATAGTTATGTGTAAAGAGTAGAGAGTTGCAGCGAGAGCAGCAGAAGGTTTCTGGAAGGTTTACATATAGCCAGAGGTCGCCCCCCTTTTGAGTGAAGCTCTGAAGAATTTACTTTGCACAGAGTCTGGCTGGGTACCGGGTCCCAAACAGGAACTTGTTTTTTTCATCCATTTCTAGATCTCAAGCAACAATTTCCCAATCTAATTCCCTGGTGATTTTCAGTTGAGCAGAAAGGGGCCCTGGGAAGGTGAACAGGTCGGGTAGGTCCTATCCAACAGGAAAATAAGCAAATAAGAGTTCTTAGTTATTTTAATTCTTAAGGGAAAACAGAAGAAGGCCAAGCCAGTCACGGACCTTTTGCTGTCACCTAGGTCTGCAGGAGCTGGAGTCCCGTCTCCTGGTTCCAGGAGATATTCTCATTCTTCCAGGGAAAATCTCACTGCCGTGTGATGCTGTCCTGATCGATGGGAGTTGCGTGGTGAATGAAGGAATGCTCACAGGTAGGCTGCCATCACCCAGCAACCTCTTCCTTACCCAACAGCTAGCCCAAATGTTAGCAAATCAGATCAACTGTTCCTGTTTGCCTGGGACCAAGCCCTGCACTAGGATATGAAATAGATAAGGGAAATCCGTGCTGCAGTTTTATTCAAACAAAGATACAGAACACACAAACAGTGTTGGTTAACAATAGGACTAAACAGAAACCTAGAGGACACATTTTCTAACCTGTGGGATTTTTTTTTTTTTTTTTTTTTTGCTGGTTGGTGGCCTGGAGGAGCGAGTGGAAGGAGGTTTGGGCATGAAAGCAGGTGGAAATGGAGTCTCATTGTAAATCTGAGAATAGTTCTGTCTGCATGGAATCAAAGCACAGCCTAAAAGACCATCATGTCCCAGGCAGAGGAGGGAGGAGAGATCTGCCTAGCCCTGTGCTCTACAGGTGGGAACTGCTTAGAGCTAGATAAGCTCAGAGGAAATTTCCAGCGAGCCTTAGCACAGTAAACAGCCCGCTGCTCTGTTCCTCAGTCTCACAACCCCAGTGGATCTCACCTCACAACTCAGAGGGCTGCAGTGTTCACCTACAGGTTTTAAAGGCATTTTGTAATTGTGTGAGTAGGAAGCTGCTATTTGTACGATTGCCCTTTAGTTTAGGAAATCCTGTAGCACAGCGCATTTTAGCGAGACTATTTGGAAACCCAAAGCTAAAAGCTATTTGTCGTTTGTGCCGATGGATTGTTAGACTTTCCCGTTTCCATCTGGTACAAAGATGGGAAGAAGTTCACACAAACCTTGAACATGACCTGAGGGTAACAGAAACCCCTTGTCTGCTCCTCACGTGCTCAACATCAGCAGATCTTAACATTTACGAACGGCTCTACTTAATTTTTAACGGGCACATGATGTGGTAAACCTAAATGCTTGGTATGATTACAAACTATCTCTAATAAGTTGAAATCAACCTGCCTTGTGATGGTGGTAATGAATGTTGCCATAGTATCCAGTGTGCAGACCTCGAGCTAAGAAAGATGTCGGCTGGCCTCTACCCTAAGTGTTCCCGCAGCCTGAGTGTGCCTGTGTTCTGAACGCTTCTCTCACTGGGTAACAGAGAACATGACGTGGGGACATCAGAGGCAGGAAAGACAGCACAGCTCAGGCCTTCCATCTGTCCCTTATCCTTTCCCGATCCACAGGATTTGTCCTGAGTCTCAGAAAAAGCCAGAATGCACCAGAGAATTAAAACTGTTCTAAAATGAACTTGAATGACAGTAGGCTTTTCCCAGGCTAACTTATGGCAAAAGTGAAGTCACCAGCACCAATATCTACATATCCTGAGTGCAGAAAAAAATAAATGATCCATTTGAGTCAGACTCAGTGAAATATGGATGAAACTAACTGTATGTATCTTGTTAATTTCTTAGAAAATGTGTAAATCCATGCATGCCCTAGCATATTTCATGTAGGAAATGAACCCCACTGGCACACATACCATGAAAAGCATCAGACAGAGCCACCATGTTAGAATCAGATTCCTGGCTGAAATATGGTCAGTGCTAGGGCATGTGTCCACAAATGCAGCTCAAATGCATCTACTTTCCATTTTCAAAGTAACTCTTTGCAGATATAGAGTTTTGTTTATGTAGAAATAGTATGCAAATACTCCTAGTATCCTATAGCAACATATTTTATAAATAGCATTTATACCTCATTTCATCATGCTATTGGCTTGGTGTTTATTTTGAGTTAAGTCAGTGATCTTGGCTCAGTTACTTTTGACTTTATTCTAGCTGCTCAAGTCTTACAAACCAGCAGGATGGGATGAAAGCTAGACCCAGGTCTTTTTGTGGTTGTAGTCTACCCACATCTGGACAGCTGAATAAGGCCGGACACCAAGCTTCTATGATCTTACTGAGGGTTTTCATAACCTCCTAAGATGCAGGTCCCTTTTCTTAGGGACACATGGTGCATAAGTCTCCTTTGGATCCCCTTCCCACTCTCTCAGGACTGCTACTTTAGGTGAAAATGCAAGAGAGGAAATGCATGGGGAGGAGAAGGGCTCTCTTACTCTCTAGATGTCCCTAGAGTCCGCGATTGAGTTTGCACATGGTTTTCAGGACTCAGAGGCCAGTATCCAACTTCTCTGTCTCCCATGCCTCTATCTCTGAGGCAATGGCCTCCTTCAGGTCCTTGTTTTCCACCAAGGGGGAGGAGACAAGACACAAACGGGCATATGACGAGGGAGAAGCCATTAATATTTACCATTTCTTAGTTTTAGCATGTGCTTTTGTTTGTTTGTTTTTGTTTTCGTTTTTTGAGACAGGGTTTCTCTGTAGCTTTGGAGCCTGTCCTGGAACTCACTCTGTAGACCAGGCTGGTCTCAGACTCAGAGATCCGCCTGCCTCTGCCTCCTGAGGGCTGGGATTAAAGGTGTGTGCCCCCACTGCCAGGCTCATGTGTGCTGTTTTCTATCAACATTTTGCACACTGTTTTGCTTACTCTACAGTCTTTTAGATGGGTGAATATGAGATCAGGAGAGGAGCAATCGTTTGCCAGTATTCACACAGAAGAAAAGCAGTGCCTCCGAGACCTGGGTGCATTTGCTGGGCTGTTTATTCCCTGATTTCACCAGCTATCAGCAGAAAATCAACCGGGGCTACAGCCATGAGCAGGGCCGGGAAGACTTTTGGAGCAAATGGGAATCATGAAAGTCAGAAATGACACACATGCCTAACAACTGCTTTGTGAAGAACAGCACCCCAGCCAGCTCATTGCCTCCCCAGAGCCCATGCTTCTAGCCAGTGCTAGATTCTCCTGGGGAAGCTCATGTGAGAGAGCGCAGCCTTCTTCCTTCTTCCTCTATTCATGAAAGAACTGATTGATTTGGAGCCTAAGTTTAGGAGGGACGCAGTCACCTGAGATGGACACACAGGAGTTTTCCTCTGTGGTCTTTCTGAATTGATATTTTGCCACACACACTTGTTAGCAATGGGTAGATCATACCTCTTCTGAGACTCTTTCATTTTTTATTCTTTTCTTCTCACCCCCCATTTGTCTTGCTGACGTATCTGTTTACTTGACACAAGCTCTGAAATGCCCATGATGTGCCAGGCACTGTGCTGGGATCAGTGAGATAAAGGAGAACTGGCTCCACTGACACCTTGTTTTCCATCAAATGGCCCCAGTGCTGCAATGAACAGGAGCCTGGCATCTCAAGCATTGCCAGCATGAAGTGGCATCCAGCTCCGTGGGGACATGGGAGAATCTCTCTTTGACAGATGCTGAAGTCTCCAGGTCCCTTGCACCAATTCTATAATTGAGAGTACAAAATCAAAGCCCTTTCTCCTGAAACATAAACTTTCTTGCACCCTAATCTTTTGCAGGTGAATCCATCTCTTTTTTGACTCCACCAGAAAAGCCAAGGCGTGAGAGTCTTAATAATATAGGAGCAATATTAATTCTGTGTAAATTTATCTGCCTGAAGTATCATTTCCATAACATTATCTCCAGGTGACTTTATTTGATCAGAGCCTGTCTGATTCCAATTTCCCTAGGGCATATAAAGGAAAACTAGTTGCTAGTATCATATTAGGCAAAGCAATAATCTGGCTTAATCTTTCTTGTCTCAAAGCAATCTGTAAGTACCTATGTATTACAGAGGCTGACTTCCAAAACAATGTGGTACAATTATTTGGAGACTTGCCAAAGGTTCTGTCTCTTCTACAGAGCCGTTTTGGATGCAACTGATAATTCTACAGAGTGGAGGGGGCATCGTCACCCTTTAAAGAAAATGGAGCAAGGATAGTGCTCAGCTAAGGGATTTGTTGAAGAATATGCAAGTAGGCAATAAAATGTTAGAGTTTCTCATGCCTTACTGTATAAGCATTCTCTGTGCTAGGAAAGCTAGCTTTGAAAAAACAGTAATAGAAAAACCTAAGTATTCCTTTTATTTGACTCAGACGAACACGTAGCAAAAACACATTTTTAAACCTATTATATGCTGTAGAGGAAACATATAGAAAGTTCTGTATGACAAAGTTCTTGCCCTCATAGAGAGAAATGTAAATATAATCAATATAATGTCAATTTTAAATTAGAAAGATGACATATTATTTTGCTAATCGAACATTTAACAAGATACTGGTTAAATTTTAAATCTGGGACCTAGGAAGTTATCCACATTTTTTTTTTTACTGTGAAATGAAGTTTTACCTTGCATTCTTTGAACTTCCAACATTCTGTCCTACAGAATGTCACCTTGCTTGAGAAGGGGACAGAAACTGTGACAGCCAAGGCCAGGAAGTGCCCAAAGGTTGACTGCGAGGTCAGAGAGGGCCCTGCTCAGCTGCAGCTTATATGGGGATAAGCCCAGGGGCCCACTGGGACTCTGGGGCTCTGGGAATGGGAAAGGGGAGTCTGGGGTTTATTTTGCAATGGCAAGGGGGAAGAGGTGGCTTTGTTAGGAGTCACCTGGAAAACGTGTGGAAGGATCGTGATTTTCCAGCTCAGGACCAGGAGCTTTATGAAGACCAGCTTTCTGTGTCGTGTTTATCATTATATTCCCAGTTCTTTGCAGAATAAGCACTTCGATTTCTGACACAGAAAGCACTTTAAGGTATTTGTGGAATAAAGAGGGAAGTGTGTGTGTGTGTGTGTGTGTGTGTGTGTGTATAAATGATCAGATGGAAGGCGAATGGAAACAAGCGCACACGTTTCCAGTTTCCAGAACAATGTTGGGTGATGGATGCTGGGGACATGGCTGGGTGATAATTTAATGCTCATTAAATCATGGCAACAAAGCACACATTCCATGTAGAGGAGTGCTAAGCAGAGTTTAAGAAAACATTTTTACTAGAAGTAAGCCTACCACTGCATGAACCACGGGCATCACTGACCAGTTGTTTGACTCATGGGATGAGTTCTAATATGGGTTTGGTGATGGTTATACAGTTTCTTGGAACTGGCCCGCATCTGTTCTGAATAACTAACCTGAGCTTACACAGAACCAACAAAATGCAATCTTCTTTAGGAGAAAGCATACCTGTTACAAAGACGCCACTGCCTCAGACGGAGAACACCATGCCCTGGAAAACCCACAGCTTAGAGGATTACCGGAAACATGTGCTTTTCTGTGGAACGGAAGTGATCCAGGTCAAGCCATCTGGGCAGGGACCTGTTAAAGCCGTTGTTCTGCAGACAGGTGAGTGGATTCATCTTTTGTAAACTTAAGCTGTGCTCGAGGTAGGGAGTGTTGAAGGTGGGAAATTTCACTTAGGATTTTGGAGTTTGCCATATTCTGGTAATAGTAGCCACATGTTTTCCTAACCAGACCCTTATGATTCTAAGTGGCCATCACCTTAAATTGAATGTTCATTGGTAAACCCTTATTTGTGTTGAGTGACATGCATAGATATTATAAATGTCCTTAAAGACTTGTGTCTGTAGGCTTCTCCTTTTTTCTCACTGCTTCCTCTTAAGGTTTCTCTGAAAAGCAACGCCAGCCACAACTCAGAAGGATTCTTCAAGTTCAAACGTTGCTTGCTGGATACTTTTGAGTCAGGGGTCTAGGCACGAACTCTGTCTTGCATCACCTCTCTGCAAACAGCATCACCATCCAGCCCAGCTGTTAGTATCGTCTTTAACATTTCTCTTTCTCTCAGACCAAGTGGGCATCAAATCCTAAGGACTCTGCTAGCACCTGCTGAGTCACGGTGCCCTCGCTTTCCCTGTCATGGTTATGGTTGATGCAGGCTTTGCTGTTTCACATCCGAAGCATCCTACCAGAAAGGCAATTCTTTCCTTTCAGCCTTTGCGCTAGTCTCTCTCTGGACTGTTACTCAGACTGCCATCACAGACACATTTTCTTAGCTGGACTTGTGCATTCCTATCATGCTCAGAATGTTTCCATAGTTAGAGCCGTTTTCATTTTTTCATATGACATTGCACAGCCATCGCCTCCCTTGCCCTGGCCCTGGCTGAGTGGGTGTTTTTGCTGCTACACACATCCATGGACAAAAAAAAAATACATCCTGCTTTTTGATATTATGCTTTAGTTTGGTCTGTTATTGCTGAATATTGCTTTAATTTCAAATATGGCTTCTATGTTAAAACAGGTTTTGAGATCCCTCAGCCAGGTGTCTAAACAGAAATTAAAGGTTAGATTCCTATAAAGCAATGATATTTTCACTTTAGCAAGATGCTGAATTAAGAGACCACATCTTTCTATGAGTGCTTCTAAGTGCTTAAATGGCAAGAAATAGAGATAAGGCGCACTTTGTGTGAGTGTGTGTGTGTACATATGCATATATACAATAAATGACCCATATTTAAAATATAGACAAGTCAGTTGATTTAGTCAATAAGTCAGACAGAAGTAAGCATATACTGAATGCTATGTAAATTAACAAATTAGCACTTGTTCCTTTAGGGAAGGTTATGCTATGATATAAGAGACAGACAGATGTACTTGCAGTAACTCCCAGTTAACTAAACTGTAGAGTGAGAGAGAAGCCATATGGTCATGTATTGCAGGAAATAAATTACTTCTGGTTCAAGCATGGACATAGAATTCAGGAAATGCTTTTCTGACAAGGCGGCATCTGATCAGGAAGCCAAGCCTGAAAGGGTGAGGAAGTGTTTGGACAATTGTCTGAGAACTAGAAAAGACGAGCATGAAATAAAAAGAATGAGGGTCTTCTGGGACCATTGAATAGTGAAGTTAGTCTTTCGAGATAGAAGCGGATGATGTGGAAGGGACTTTCAGTACTGTTACTAGAACTTTGAGCTTTGGTCCAGGGAAACCAGTGCCTTGGGGGTTTTTGGAGCACAAGGGAATCATGATGAGAAGCCTGTGCAGATGCATTTTAAAGAAATGACTTTCCTTCTGCCTTCTGCTTCTTTACCTTCTCAGTTCTTTCCTCACCTGTACCTGTTTTCAGCACATACCTGCTTTAAAGGTTTCTCTGGACATCTCATTTTCTCTGGGTCACAGTTTTCAACTCGCAAGTCTGATTTTCCTTCGCTCTGCAGATGGGTGGATGGTTATACTGTGGGGGCCACTGAAGCACTGACTCCCAGGACAAGAGGAATTGCACAGGATTGAGTGAATGCAGTGGACTGCTCTCTGTGATTGTTGACAGGAAGGCAAATGCACTGTTAGGTCAGAGAAATGCTCTTTCCGTATCTGTCAGACCCCAGTGGCACAGCCACTCTGAGAACCCAGTGGCACAGCAACCCTCAGACCCCAGTGGCACAGCCGCTTTCGGGCCCTGATGGCACAGCCACTCTCAGATTCCAGTGGCACAGCCATATAAGTCTGGAAAAAAGCAGAGACTTGATTCCTCTGTGGTTATCTTCCTAGGTTATAATACAGCAAAAGGGGACTTGGTGAGATCCATCCTCTATCCACGACCTCTGAACTTCAAACTATACAATGAAGCCTTCAAGTTCATGGTGTTCCTGGCCTGTATTGGTGTTGTGGGATTTTTCTATGCCCTGGGTGTCTATATGTACCATGAAGTAAGTACTGTGACTAAATCTTGTCAATTATAGTTTTCTGAGAGCTGGAACTAACTCAGAGGATTAAATAAGATTGATTCTAGCTCCCATAATTCTGGGAGTCTGTGATGCTGTCCAAAAGAACTTCCTTAGATTGTAGAAATGTTCTTTGCCTATCTCTCCAGAATGAAAAGATGTGGCCAGAAATACAGCTAGACCAATGCTAGAGTGCATGACCTGCATGTACAAGGCCCTGCCTGGGTTTAATTCACACACACACACACACACACACACACACACACACACACACACACACACACACAGTTCATTGGCTGCCTTGCCGTTTGGTTTCTAATGAGGGGTTGCTCCAGCGGTGACATAGACAATATGAAACTCAAAGAGCTCTATAGGAAATATATGTTTTCAACACCCATTCAAACAGGTAAGAAAAATGTGCTAATCAGGTCACGGGGCAGGAAGAGCACAGTAATTAAAATGAACAAAAACACAGAAATATGTAAGCACCTTCTAGAACTGACAAGCAATTAAGGGAGATACTTAGCAGGGTAGAAAGAGGTCAGAATGATGGGGATCTTGAATGACACCTCCAGTTTTAACATTTTCCATGCAGTTTGGAAAGTGGCATCCCAAATAACCCCCAGACATGACAGAAATGGTTTGCCCATTCTTTCTGTTTGGTATCTGAGACAGACTTAAACATTTGCTTTTCCTTTCCAGAGCTGATGATGCCTAGTGGGATCTCTACTTACCTTTAAGCCACAGGGTACCAAGTTTATGTGGACTGGGTACCAAGTTCATATGGATGCTCTATAGAGTACCAAGTTCATGTGGATGCTCTATAGAGTACCAAGTTCATGTGGATGCTCTATAGAGTACCAAGTTCATGTGGATGCTCTATAGAGTACCAAGTTCATGTGGATGCTCTATAGAGTACCAAGTTCATGTGGGTGATCTATAGAGTACCAAGTTCATGTGGGTGCTTCTCTTGACTGGTAGCCAGGGAGGGAGAGGTTGTCATTTTAACCTCTGAGGGTTTTCCTGGTCCTGAGACTCTGCTTTACTGTTCATTCATGTGGCCTCCAAGACGTGCTGGGATCCTACGGGCAGGTCAAGGAGAAGAGAGAATTATGAGTAACTGGGCATTGTCCAAACTGGCAGTACCAGCGAGTGCTGGGTGTTGGTGAATGTGCGAGCATCCAGGATATTGGTGGACAATGACATATCCAAAGATTTTCTAGTTAATGCACATGCCAAAACCCTCTAATTAGTCATTTCAAACTGGCATAAGGCTCCAGAGAGGGAGCTCTAAGGAGTCCAAGGCGTTTGTCACTAGTATGGAATCTGGGGAGAAGTAGGCGGAGTACCAAGGCCATAAAGTCCAAAATGTGACGTAGTGTTCCAGTTTGACCTGGAGAGGAGAAGCACCAATCAGAAAAGCAAAACAAGCCTCGGCATAACCTAAGAAATGAAGGTTTCCTGGACAGAGATCAACATGCAATTCACACCAAAGCTGGAAGTCGGATGCCAGATCTCATGGGTCAGAAACTTTGGCCCCATGACTGCCCCCATCTGCATAGGTTCAGAAGGAGACAGGCTGGAGATTGTAGGGTCACAAATCCTCTGTGTGAGTAGCTGGAGAGAGTGAAGAATGCAGTGGTTGCAGCAAACAGCTAAATAATGCATCTGCTACAGACACGTGGCGGTCATAGTGAGAGAAACTAACCTAGGCGTTGGCTTCCCCAGAGCTAAGCACACACTTTGATGCTGTGATCTTGGCAGCCTTGGTCCCAGGGCTTGTCAGGTCACTGTTTCTTCTGTCTGTGTACCGAATACTGCTTCTGCCCCAGACACTGAACTGGCCTTTGACCTTTCAGACAAGCAAGGATTCAAAAGTGAATGAGCTCCTGTGTGTAGGATATTTGCAGGCTGGTGAGGGAAAGAGAATTGAAAACTAATATCAAGCTTTGGAGTGAACTATTTCAACCTAAGGCTGCTTGTGTGAGCTGGCAGGAGGGGGGGTGCATGTGAACCCCCAGGAGTTCAGAGGATGAATAGAGAAGATGGGTGTTCAGGTGGAGGGAAACTGAGTCAGGAAAGCTCACGGAGACTTTGAACAGGAGTCAAAAGGTCTCCTTTGGTGTATAGTAGGGACAATATGTGCATGCTTTAGGAACAGCTAAGAGACACCCAGCCCCACCGAGAAAATCCCCAACTCAACGGGAACTGTCTGAGTCCAGGTCCAGGGCCCCAAGTGTAACAGGAGGCAGTTGGAAGAAAGGTGGCGCTGTCCTGCCTTGCTCTACCCTGTGTGCTCCATTTTCTCCTCCTCAGGTTCCTCCGAGAGAAACCGCAACTATGGCCCTGATCCTCCTCACAGCCACTGTCCCGCCCGTGCTCCCGGCTGCCCTGACCATTGGCAATGTGTATGCCCAGAAAAGACTGAAGAAGAAGAAGATCTTTTGTATCTCCCCTCAAAGAATCAACATGTGTGGCCAGATCAACCTCGTGTGCTTTGACAAAGTGGGTTCCGAGCTTTCCAGGTTGGGCTGGGGTTGACGGTTTTGATGCATGGTGGAGCTGTGAAGGACCGCGGAGAATATCTGTCCCAGGCCTCCCACTTCACGGCTGAGACACTGAGGCCAGAGGCAGTCACAGAGTGAGGCTGTGTGAGGTCACAGTCTAGAAAGCAAATTTGGTGCCTGGGGGAGGGCAGGTGGCATTGTGGCCATCTCATCATGACTTCCTTTCCCCGGTAGAATTTCGTATTTTCTGTGCCTGTGTTTTGATTTGAAACAGTCTCATGTCCCTTTCAGGCAAAAACGTGGGAAACATTCATGCTTATTAACGCCCTGTCTGGGACTTATGTGAGCAACCCCTTTCACCTCCACCCACGGCTTCCTGGAGAGAAAGGAGCCAGTGTATACACCTCTCCGACCGCTCGCTCTCTCGCCTTCTTCCAGGGGTCAGGACTCTAGGTTAGGGAAGCATCATGTCTGTCCTTAGGGGTCTGGAGAAGTGGCAGAGGCTGCTCTTGGGCGTGGTCCAAGACCCCACAGTTCTCCCATGGGAACCAGAAATGGCACCAGCATCAGCCCTCTGACATGCAGACTTTGTGCGCACCTTGGACAAGCTGTAGTGCAGTGCGCCTTGGCTGGTCTTTCCCAGTTTAAGGTCATTTGTGTTGGAATAATTAATCAACATTTTGCCTCTTTTTCTGCCAGCCCCTATCTTCGAGTCCAGTTTTGCACACAGTGCTTGTAGAGTATCATGGGTGGTCATTCTTTGTTTTGGGGAGGTTTAGCAACTAATCAAGGGTGTAGGGAATATGGGAGAGAGACAACCGGCATACTCCGAGGTGTGTGCTTGATGGAGGTTTGAACAAACGTCAGCAGGAACTAATTTGTCACTGGTGGGAGGCCCCCTTGGAGCTGCAGGATATGGAATGACACAGATTTCAAGGAGCCCAAGGATGTAAAAGGCATCTACCATTTCAAGACAAGGCAAGAAGTTGGACCATCCAGTGAAATGGTGCTGGAAGGCCAATGTGGCAAGCTAAGCAGGGGGCCATGTCTTGAGGGAGAATGTGAGGCCTTGAAAAAATAAGACAAGTGGCACATGCCTTTAACCCTACACTTGGAAGGCAGAGGCAGGTGGATATCTGTGAGTTTGAGGCCAGCCTGGTCTACAAGAGCTAGTTCCAGGACAAGCTCCAAAGCCTCAGAGAAACCCTGTCTTAAAAAAAAAAAGAAAAAGGACAAATGAAATTTTGTAGGATTTTTGTTTTGTTTTATTTTTTGTTCTTTCTTTAGGAACTTTATGAGGATGCTCTAAATTACTTTTTTGTCATTATAACCAAACACTTAAAAAACACAACTTAAGGGAGGAGAGATTCGCTTTGCTCCAAGGACAGTTTGTCATGGCAAGGAGAGTATGGCGGTGTTCACACACCGCTGGGGCACCACAGGAAGCAGAGAGCTAGACAGCAAGTGGAGGTGGGCCGTAACCTTCAAGATCTATGCCCAGAGGTTCTACAGCATTCCAACATAGTGCCCCCAAATATTCAACCCATGAGCCTGTAGGGGAGAGTCAACATTCACATGCTAACAGAAGGGATGGAGGAGGGATGTGAAGGGAGTGGGCTACCTGGGGCCAATGGAAAGCCTTCGTGGTCCTACACCTGGAGAGGGAGGGGAGCCGCACAAGGACACCTGACACTGCTCCTCTCAGGTAGAAGCAGCACGTCTCTCAGATTATTGTCATTTCTCCCTCTCTTCCCTTTCTATTTAGCAAGAGCAGTGCTCAGTCTACATCGGGTAAGAACCAGAGTCAGTTTGAGCAGTTAGTTTGACTGTAGCTTGATGGTCAAATTCCTGCTCATTGTCTGCTTTTTGATAGATTCTCTTCTCAAACACCAAACAGCCTCATGGGTACCTAGACTACAGGAGGGTTGTGCCAACCTCATCCCTGTCATAGTCATCTGCCTCCAAGACTAATTTCCCCCAGCGACTTTTATTTTACTTCCTGTGTGGCTCCTTTCTCCGCATCCTCATGCCATCATCAGCTAGATGGCCTGAGGGGCTGCTTCTCCACCCCCTCGACTGAATCCCACAAGGTGCAGAAGCCTTTTGTAGTGCTGGAATACCTGCTGGGGCACGGCAGAATGAGAACTCTAACCCTGAGGTCAAAACTAAGTGTCTACATTGCTATTTCATGCAAAAGCTTGAACTATAATTATCTTTCAATCCTTTTAAATTATAAAACTCTATCAACATGATGTTTCAGTTGACTACCCCACAATTAAGTACAATTAACTTCCAAACGATGTTGCATCAATGGGCTTCTGACTGTATTCTCTCTCTCTCTCTCTCTCTCTCTCTCTCTCTCTTTCACACACACACACACACACACACACACACACACACACACACACACACACACACACAGATTCTCTATTCAATTCAGTCTGAGCTTGGGTTTGAACTTTATGTTAAGAGTTTCTCCTTGACCATTCTATTCCCTTTAGATTAGAACTATAATTTCGTCTTCTTTTTACTTGAGATTATTTTTGTTTTACGAGGTCATTTTCACATAGAGAAGTAATAGTCTCAATTCTCTCATTCTATTGCCAAGTTGTTCTATGTTCATGCTCAAAACATTGATGCTTCAAAGCATAACCTCCCAAGGAGAATATCTTAGTTAAAATTAAGCTGCTATTTTTTTTTAAAGGAACAATCCAAGGGGATTTGCATAGTGAACATGCAGTTTGGCACCTTAGAGAATGCGGGGGGGGGGGGGGGACACGTTGCCCTTTAGGGATGAGTTCTTCAGCCTGCTGCCCATCTTTGGGAAGGCTGAATGTATTCAAGAAAGAAGGATTCTTTAATTCTTGTAATGTGGAGACTAAGAACAGGCTTTATCTTCCTTGACAGAATTCATCAACATCCCTGCTGATGGAGGAAGGTTGTCTTGATTCTAGTTCCAGCTTCCTGGCTGTGGATCACTGTCTCCTAGCAGGGCACAATTGTCTGTCTCCTCTGGGCTTGCTCAGTTATCAGGAGAAGAGCTTTGTAAGCCCACGCCTGTAAACCACGGATATGATGCGCTGTGATGACATATGATGCCGTCTAACAGAAAACTAGGAAACCCATGGCAATGGGTTTAAATAGCTCGTGGGGGAGAGGCTGGTGTCTGTACTTAGGAGGGTCATGGCTTTTCTGGCCTGTTCTGGAGCAGCAGCAGCAGCAGCAGCAGCTCTGCTTCCTCTGAGCAGGCTCAGGGTGGTTAGCCTAAGGCTACCGGACTACAGGGCAAACAGCTAATGAATAGCTAGCACATTAAAAAAATAATATAACAGACTCAGTTCTGTTTTGATTTTTAGGTTACATAAAATGTCAAATACTTTCCCATAATATGAAATATCTCATGACCACTTTCCTCTTGATCTGAAAATAAAACTCACTCAGGCATTAATGAATTTTTATTATTAGCACTTCATTCCCATCTGTGGACTGAAAGTTTCTTATCAACATTTCATTACGATTTGAACAGTGACTGCATCAGCCATAGTTTTAGGTAACAATGGTGAACCAAATAGCAAAGGGTAGATTAACTGGTCTTGGGAAGAGAAAAAAAAAAGCAAAATAAACAACCCCTCCCCCACAAAACCACAAACTCTGTTTTTGAAAAGACAGTGGGTGCCTCCTGCAGAGTCAACTATGAGGTGGCTGCTGTTGGGGTTCCTCTCAGAGTCTCACTGTACCAACAGCAGCAGACAGGACAATAAGCAGAGTCAAACAAAGCTCATGCACAGAGCGACACAGAAACGGGAACTTCCTGGGCATCCTTCGCTAGATTTAAAAGCGAATGTTTATAAACAAGGTTCTGGATGACTGGATGTGGCGTGGTTTCTTGCACACTTGGATTTTGTTTAAATCATGATATCAAAGCTTTTAGTGTCCTGCTAAAAGTCAATTATAACTTTTTATTCAGACAGGAACACTGACAGAAGATGGGCTGGACCTCTGGGGGACTGTCCCCACGGCTGGCAACTGGTAGGACTCTAAGATGGGAGATGTGGTGGGGAGGTGAGGGTGCTGATGCTCAAACCCACCCTCGTAGGCTTGAGGAATGAGATTTACACTGGCTCCCAATTAGCCTAAATCAATTTAATTAAATCTGTCCCAAATTCTGAGTCAGACAAAGAAAGTAGATCTGCAAATTCAGCATGAAAAAAGGAATAGAATGAGGTAGATGGTTAAGGAATGGAATTAGTAAGACAGAGGATCAAGGAGTGGACTCAAAACCATGCTTAAAGATGGCAAGGCTTCCTGGGTGGCTGGGCAGATGAGTGTGTTCGGGGACCCAGAACAAGGCTCGTCGCCTTCCTGCGGAACTCACCGTCTAATGAGGTGGAAACACATGAACGGACTCATTTTAGATGTATAATGCAGGCCACGAAAATTATTACTTTGGAGACAGAAAATCAGAATGGGAACAAAATAATAAAATCCCTTGATATAATACATAGTTCTGATTTCTTATGACACATGATGACTGAAGGGAGAAACTTTAAATTTCAGTGCCCCAATCACGACTCTTGAAATGATGGCATATGAATAATATTTTAAAGCATGGCTAGGTTGAAATTTTACAGACATGGGCTAAAGACTGTGGTGGTAAAGCAAAGAAGATAACCATATAGATACTTGCCCTGGAGCAGAACAGGAGAGGGGAAGGAGAGGGGTCCTTGCTCCTTCTTGCAGGACTGAGGCATTCCTTTGCACCTTCTCAATGGTGATGGCTTCTGCCTCTCAGCTTGGATAACCCTACTTCATCTCCAGACAGTGATGGAGGCAGCTGCGGAGTCAGAGAAAGAGCCAGGCTGGTCCACCAAGCTAGCCCTGGGGAGAGGTTTGACACAGGTACCATGCAATGTTGCAGACCTAGCCCAGGCTGAGCACAAGGAACGACTCGGTTTCTAGCTCTATTCATGTGTGTCTGTTCCTGCCTGTTCAAATGTATCAATTAGGTCTTTGTCCAGAGATGCAGGGCACCTGTGGTCCAGAGCAATGAAGGAGGAGGATGGTATTTCTACTCCCATCTTCCTCCCATGGTGCTTGCATGCTGAAGCTTTCGAGGGGTGGAATCAGCTAAATGTAATCACTATTCAGCTTGAAACTAGGAGGAATGGAAACCACATGATGCCAGGCTATACTGTCGGCGAGGAGAGGAAGCTGCAGTGGAAGGATTGTGGACTACAAGTTTCAGGAAATGGTGGTAGACTCCAAGGAACCGAGGGATGAGAATCAGTTTAAATCCTTTGCTTGTTTTCTGTTGCTTGGAAACACTAAGCAGGTTCTTTCCTGCACCAATTACCTCATGAATCCAAAGGCTTCTTGCTTGGGGCCTGTTGGGTTTTAGAGAGCTCCATGGGTTTCTAGGCAACATCACAAAATTATATAGTACACATATATATATCTAAGTCCCCTGAAATTTGGTTTGTGACTGACCAGTGGCAGTCTATGTCAAAGGGAAAATCCACATCGGACTCAAAGAAGGGTTGTGTAAACATTACTCTGTAGGTCTAACACTCCGATTGAAAATTGAAAATTTTCAGTGAGCAGAGGACCATGAGCAGAGAAATCTCTGAATAAAGAGAGACCACACAAGAAGCTTAGCCGAGCTCTAGGCTCGGGGCAGGAGGATATTGGCAGGATCAGCAGCTCTAAGAAGAACTAGAGCTAGGACAGGTAGCCTTGATTGGCAGGGGGCTCGGAATGTGTCCAAGTCTGATCCCTTTCACCCAAGACATCTGTATGCGGCCCCGGGTATATAGGTACCAAAATGAATATACAAGCCAAACACTTACTGATAATGAATGGTAAATTTATTTTAAAACTATGCTTTATATATATACAGTTTTACCATTTACTAAAGACAAAATCAAATTTGCATAGTAAGAATGTGAATGTTCTTGTTTTTAGATAATGGATTAAATCTTGGTTGAATATTTGATACATACTCATTATTATTCAGATTTGATGGATATTTTGTTTATTTTGTGTGTCTGTGTGG
Organism: Chionomys nivalis; assembly: GCF_950005125.1. Classification (NCBI taxonomy): domain Eukaryota; kingdom Metazoa; phylum Chordata; class Mammalia; order Rodentia; family Cricetidae; genus Chionomys; species Chionomys nivalis. Next base: position 65,226,526 of record NC_080088.1, read on the forward strand.
GTGCCTGAGCATAGGCATATCCATCATGTGTGAACCTGGTACCCACGGAGGTCCCAAGAGGGCGTTAGATAATCTTAGACTGTTGTTACTGAGGGCTGTGAGCTGCCATGTGGGTCCTGTGACCTGATCCCGAGTCCTCTCCTGCCTCGATCAGTTTTTTGTTCTTATAATCGTCAATCATGAGAATGGTGCTTTAGATAAACCCATACTATAAAATGATAGAATTTCAGTCCTGATTCCAAACCACAGTTCTCTAAATGCTTTTTATAAGGAAACACAAGTTCCTAGCAACTCACTTAGCAAACTTTAAAACAAATGTTCTAATAGAATATCTCCAAAAGGTATACTAATTTTATGCATGCTCAGGAATGGCAGCAGGAAAACATTATAAGGTCTTCGCTTTCCATGATGAACCCCCATCATGTTCTGTAGCAGACAGCTGTGTGTGGAGAGGGCAAGCCCTGTAATTTATAATGCAACAGTAGTCTATGTTCTGAGTCAAGGTGTTCTTTCTGGGCATTGGTCCTTGATTCCATCTGGTGTACTGACAGCCACCTGGGCATGTTGTATGTTCAGAAGCACAGCTGCAGTGAAGTCACGGGAGGCAACATGACTAAACACTGCATAAAACATCTCGGATTCTTTACACATTTGATTTAAAATTAATTTATGGTTGTTGGCACTCCGAAACATCCATCACTGTATTTTTCATAGCTCAAGTTTAAGAAGCAATGGTAGAGAATATGGGAAGTTCACTAGAGGTGTCTAGGGTAAGGTCAGATAGAGTGGTGCCTCAGCAAGATCTAAGGGGCAGATCATACAAATCTTTTATTGAAATTTTTAACATTATCTTCCAGTTTCCAGGCAGTCCACAGCTTCGCCTCAGGCCAGGCTGTGCCCTGGGGCCCGCTGTGTGCAGCCATGACCAGCTGCCATTCCCTGATCCTTCTCGATGGGACCATCCAAGGAGACCCTTTGGACCTCAAAATGTTTGAAGGCACTGGCTGGGTAAGGTGATGATGCTGTATCAATCAAACAAACAAGAACTTGAAGAAACCTTTATTGGTAAAACCGGATTTTTTTTAAATTCAGTTACAAATCGAGATGGCCATACTTTATCATTAGTCATTGTTATAGATGAATAATATTGCAAATAAATATATTTCCCAAATTTTATCAGTATAAGTTCATCATACAAAGTGGTTGGATCTATGACATCCTCTTTAATATCATGTACTTTAATGAGCTTCATATTCATTTCTCTCTCCTGACTGTTATGGGATAGTCTTCTCTTTGTAAATAGTCTCCTTTGTGTGTACACATCATAAATATGATGTGTGTGTGTCTGTGCATGCGTGAGTGTGTGTGTGTGTGTGCTATCTAAGTCCCACATAGGAAAGAAAACATGCAATCCTTTGTTTTTTGAGTTTGGTTTATTTCATATAATGTGATCTCCTGTTTTATCAATTTTTATTCAAAATGACACAATTTTGTTTTTATGAATGAATAAAACTGAGTAAGTATGCCACAGTTTCCTTATCCACTTATTTGCTGGTGTACACTTAGTTTGATTCTCCAGCTTGGCTGTTGTAGACTGCGCCGTCACAAACATTAGTGTGTAGATGTCTCTGTGATGTGCTGAATTAGATTCCTTCAAGGGTGATCTTAGGAGTGATGTAACAGGATCATGTATTAATTCCATTTTTAGCTTTTTTCATGAACTTTGATAATGATTTTCAATACTACCGACAGTATACGGAGGTTCCTTTTAAATCCACATCAGTGCTGGCTGTGGCTTGTTCTCCCAGTTTACGGGTTCTCCTCACTCTTAGTTTTTTTCACTGCACAGAGACTTGTTAATTTCATGTATTTCAATTTGTCAATTTTTGCTACTATTTTCTGAGCTGCTGGAACCCTTTTCTGAAAATCTGTGCTTTTGTGTAAGTTGTGAAGTGTTGATCCCCCCAGCCCCCAGCAGTTCTAAAATTTCAGGTCTTAAAGTCAGGTGCATTTTGAATCAATATTTTCACCAGGTAGGTGATGGGAATCTAGTTTTATTTTACATGTGCAGATCCTGGTTTCCCAGCACCATTAGTCAAAAAGATTTTTTTCTAGTATGTATTTTTTTTTTCAAAAATCAGATGGCTGTAACTAGTCCACCTCTAGGTCTTCTCTATCTTTTCGGTCTGCATTCTCTGTAGTAGACAGTTAGTAGACATGTGAGTACCATGTTGATTCTCTGTAGTAGACGGTTAGTAGACATGTGAGAACCACATTGATTCTGTGTAGTAGACAGTTAGTAGACATGTGAGAACCACATTGATTCTGTGTAGTAGACAGTTAGTAGACATGTGAGAACCACATTGATTCTGTGTGGCAGACAGTTAGTAGACATGTGAGGACCACCTTGGTTTTGTCATCGTGAGTGCAGTATAATTTGACATCAGCTTTTGTGACACCCCTAGCCTTGTTCTGTTTCCCTTTTGCTTTGACTCTCTGGGCCCCTTTGTGCTATTTTTTTTTCTGGCTCTGTGAAGAGTGTCTTCGGAATTTTTGTGGAGATCACATTAAATTTGCAGGCTGCCTTTGGTAATGTGGCAACGTATATAATGTTGATTCTGTGTATCAGTGAACATAGGAGAGCTATCGATCTGGGTTGGACAATCAGGAAAAGCTTTGCTGTGTTATAGAACTCATTTGTTAAAATTTTAATACTGTTCAAGTAAAGTTTAATTTTTTCTTATTATTATGTTTTTATGCATATTTCTATTAGTTCTTAGGAATTTCATTCATATCCTGTGTCTTTTGCAGCTGTTATGGATGAGGTTACTTAAGATTTCCTTCTTGCTGTTGACATCCAGGAAAGCTACTGCAACTTGTTTGTTGATTTTATATCCTGCTGCTTTGCTGAAATGGCTCATCATATTCAAGAATTTTATGGTAGAGGTATTCAGGCACTTCAATATAAAACCATGCCATTGGGAAGCAGGGATAATTTGGCTTCTTCCTGTTTGTATGCCTTTCTTTTTTTTGTGTGTGTGATTACTCTAGCTATGACTTCAAGCACTGGATTGAGGGGGAGTTGAGAAAGCACACACTTTCTAGGAGATTTAGGTTTTCCCCACTTGATCTCATGCTGGCTGTATGTTTACCGTATGTGGGGGTCTCTGCAAACACCAGGGCCAGCAGAGTGTTGAGGCAGTGGAGGCAAGAAGGCAATTTGGTTCAGCATGACTCAGGAGCTAATTGTTGCTATAAACTTCAAGAGCCTGACCTTGGGCCGTTTGTTTTAGGTGTACCTAAGCACAGCACAATTTAGAAAAATTCTTCCTGGTGATAATTAACCCTATTATGAGTGCACAACAAAGCTTAAGACATGATTACATCAAAAGTCTTATAAAGTACAAGTAAACTCTTGCACAAAAATGGGTTCTATAGACTAACTAAGAAAGCGGGCTCCAGGTAAAAAAGCCCGTGATAAGGGTCCGGGGAAGGCTAGTGATATATAGAGTGATGGAGTTAAATAAATTCAAGATATGGGTCTAGGGGAGCCAGGGGGAATGTGCAGAAGTCACCAGGCTATTAGCCCCATTTGTTCCCAGAGGTTTCCTTATAGTTATCTGTGAGCACAAAACCCTATGCAGCTCCTACAGCCACTATTTTGCTCAAGTATGTTTGTTTTGTTCCTGGTTTCTTCAGAGCTGTTACGGTGAAAGCCTGCTGAACTTTGTCAAAGGTCTTTTCTACATCTGTGGAAATGATAAGTGGCTTCGGTCCCTAGTCCATCTGTGCTTTTTACATTTACTGATCTGTCTGACTAACTGTCCTCACATCTCTAGAATGAAACAATTTCATTATGATATACAATCTTTCCAGTGTCTTTTTAAAATTGGGTTTACAGGTATTTTATTGATAATCTTTGGAATCAGATCAGAGAAATGGACCTGTAACTGGATAAACTTTTTATTGGTTCTTTATGCACTGTCATGCTAACACGGGCTTCACAGAATTAATTCACTTGGCTTCCTTTTCTTTCTATGGTATGGAATAGGTTGAGGTGCATTTGAGTCAGTTCCTTAAAGGTCTATCAAAATTTGGTAGTGAACTAGTCTGTTCCAGACTTCCCTTAGTTGAGAAACATTTTTGTTGCTGTTCAATTTATTGATTGTCATGGATGGGTATAAGTTGCTTACATGTTTATAGTCTCTTGATTTAACATTGGTAGGTCATATATGCCTAGGAATTGACCTACTTATTCCAGATTTTCCATACTATTGATATTAATATATGTTTTCAAAGCATTTCTTAGTGATCAGATTTCAGTAGAATCTGTTGTAACCACTCCCCTTTCATCTCCACTCTTATTATTGCATCTTTTATTTCTGCCAGTAGAATTTAACTAAGGCTTTATTGAACTTGTTTATCTTTTCAAAGAACCAATCCTTTGATTTTTTTAACTCTCCTTTAATCTTCATTTTATTGACTTCAGCTCTACTCTTATAATTTACTACCTGGCTTCTTCTTCTTCTTTTTTTTTTTTTCTAAAAAGAGGCAAACCATTAAGTTATGTACTTGAGGTTTCCCTGTTTTTAAAGTGTAGAACATCATACTAACTCATGTCCATTAGAACTAACTTTTTTATGTCCTAAAAGTTACAATATATCGTGTTTTTATTTGTATTGACTCTGGGAATTTTTTAATTTCCTCCCTGACTTTTTCAGTGACACATTGATCATTCAAGAGAGTACTATTTATTACCCACACATACGTGTAGCTTTCTTTGCTATTGATTTTCAGTTTTATTCTACTGTGAGCTTATGAAAGTTAAGAAATGTAGTTTATTTATCAAGACTTGCTTTATGGCACAAAATAAGATCTGTTTTTGAGAACATTCCGTGGGCTTTGACAACAGCGCATATTCACAGCTGATAGGTAGAGTGTTCTGCGGATGTCTGTTCCATCAGTCTATATGATCTGTCTGGTTTATGGTATAGTTGAACAATGAACTATAGATTTAACTATTGATGAGAACAGTGAATGGAGTCAGTGCAATCTTATTGCATGTGGCCCTATGTGTCTTTTTAAGCATGTTTTATGAAATTAGGTGCCTCAACACTGGACTTATATCTTCAAATTTTTCTTTAGTAGCATATAGTGACATCATTTATCTCTTCTTACTAATTTTGGTTTGACATCTACTTTGTCAGATGTAAGACTGGCTAATTCTGCCCGTTTTCAGCATCTACTTGATGCAGGGTTTAAAGTCTTCCAGTCTTTGATTCTCAACTTTTCTGTGTGTTTGCCAGTGAAAGGTGTTTCTTGCAACCAGCGAATGGTTGAATCTTGTGCTCTGATTCCATCATCTAGTCTGTGTCTTCTAATTAGAGAGTTAAGGCCATTAATATTTGGAATTATTATTGATATACTTGCTATTTCTCATAGCCTTTTTTATTCTTTTTCTATTTATTCTTTTCATGGGGCAATGGAGCTTGTTGGTTTGTTGAACTGGGTGTGTTTGACTCTTTCCTAGTTTTTATTTATTTGTCTGTTCTTCCCATGGAATTTTTCCTTCCTTGTGCTATCATGTTGTAACTATCTTTCTCCTCTGTATGTAGAATTATTATAAATATTCTCTGTACTTCTGACAAAGTGGCTATGGAATGCTTTAGTTTGTATGTATCTTGGGATGTCTTGATTTCTCCTTTAAGTTAAAAAGTAATTCTACTGTATGTAATAATTTTGGTTGGATGTTTTATGCTTCAGGGTTTGAAATACTTCCTTCCCTGCTTCAGGAATTCTACTGAAAAGTTTGATCTATTCCGCTAGTTCTGCTCTTGCTAGTAAGTTGGGATTTCCCTCTTGCAACTTTTAGTATTGTTTCTTTCTTCTGTCTTTTTGACATTTTTATAACAATCTATCTGAGATGTTCTTTTCCAGCCATTCTCCTTTAGAGTTCTAAATGCCATATGTGAAGGGGAATACATCAGATGGGGGGGGGGCAGGACGCAAATAAAGGAATCTCATGCTAGCTCCTAATATGGCATAAGAAGAGGTTCTTTATTAAAAGAGAACTCACAGATCACGAGGAACAGGAACGAAATCCAACATCCAGGTGTGGCAAGTAAAAAGTGAGAGAGCAAGCGGGTGAACCTGTGGGCTTTTAGGTACCCAAGGTCATGCCCAACCTGGCCCAGCCTCTCAAAGGCCATTGGCTAAAGGAGGTTCCCCACCACATACATATACCTATACACATACACACACACACACACACACATACATATCCCTAAATTTGGGGAAATTAATTATAAATTTCATTCAATAGTTCTTCTGTACTTTTAAATTTTATTGCAACCCCCTCCTACCCCATGAATTCTTTGTTTTGTCTGTTGATCGTGTCCCAGATTTTCTGCAAATTGTGATCATGTTTGTTTTTAAATTATTATCTGAATGTAACACTTTTTTTTTACCTTATCTTCTCTCTTTAATATTCTTTTCTGTTTGGCCTAGTCTATTTATTGGTAGTGGTTTCCATTGTTGGGTTTTCTTCCTTCCCTCTTCTTGACTGATTGAAGTCTTTCATTTCCAACATTTCTAATTTTTACATTCTTCAAAATCTCCATTTCCATGCTGAACTTCCCTCCCTCTCACTCTCTCTGTGTGAGGTATGCATGGAGGGCAGAGAACAACCTTAGGTATCAGTCCCCATCTTCCATGTGATCTTCCCATGTGCTACTGTGTACCCCAGGCTAGCTTGCCCACCAGCTCCAGTGGCTTTTCCTGTCTCTGCCTCCCAATTCACTGTAGCAACATTGGGTTGGGTTGGTATGCAGGTGGTCCTGTGCCTGGCTTTAAGTGGATTCTGAACTCAAGTCTTCATTCTTGACAATGAGTGCTTCACCTAACCAGTCTCTGAATTAATTTCCTTGCTTCATTCATTTGCTTATTTAATCCTCTGTGAAGTCACTGAACGTTTTTAAAAGTGGGATTCTAAATTATCTGTCTGGAATTTTAGTGATTTGTTTCCGGCGTTTAGTAACTTTGGAGTTTGTTTTGCTTCACGTGTGATTTGTACGTCTGTCTGAGTAGATGCATCTTTTATGGTTTCCCCCCCATCTTTTGTTCGTTTTGTTTCATGTGGTTCTTCTTACTGAGTAGTTTTCTCTTGAGAGTATGGTCTCTGCCATCTAGAGGGAAGACACAAAGAGCAGAAACAAAAGCAATGATTTGTCAGTAATCGGGTAATAGAGTGAAAAGCAGTTAGGTGCATCATTTACATTCCCAATGAGGATAGAAAATAAAAGAGCTATTGATGGATAAAGTCGGTGTTAAAAGACTATTAAGACTAGAAATATTAATAATTAAGAAGGGAAAATAGGAGGAGGTGAAGTAGGAATAAGAGATAAAGCAACAGGCTTAAGCTTTGAGAAATAATTGAGAACAGGAGAGAAGAGGTGCAGATAAAGAATAGCTGTAAATCCTAATCAAGTGACTTCAAAACCGAAACAAAAATAGCAAAGCAAAAAATTAAAACAGAATACTAGTATTCAATATGTTTCCTGTCTAGGATGATTCCCCTACGCCCTAGGTCATCTCTGAAGTTTGCTCTGCTGGTGGGAAAGCAGCTGTTATCTGTCTGGTGCTCAACCAGGTCGAAGCAGAATGGCTATATACAGTTTGCTTCCTGTATTTTCTCTGCTCCATTGAATTCCTGTGTGGACATGACTAGAGAGTTGTTCCCTGCTGCTCAGAATGAGTGTCTCCGGCACTCAGCATGAAGTGTCCTCTTGACTGCTGTTCTTCTGCTTTGCTCTGCTGGTTGACCACACTTTCCGCTGTATCTCTTTCAGTGTCTGAAATGGAAGCAGACACATGCTTGTATTTTCCCTTGCAGCTAGTCTTCTGTTCCCCCAGCTCAGGGTGCTTTTCCGCCAGTGCCCACAGTCTACACAAGTTTGTGTTCACATCTGCTCTGTATCCTTGTTCACAGAATTTGAGGGCAGTCAGACACTTAGTGGAGGGAGTGGCCTTTCGGATTAGGAGATGTGACAGTGCTTGGTTGTAGTGTTCTAATGTCATTTCTGTTGCTGTAATAAAAATATCCAGGATGGCCCAGAGACCCATGATAGAACCAAACACAACTGTCAAAAAAAATCAATGAAATGATTCCTAATGATATTCATCTGTACTCATAGATTGGTGCCTAGCCCCATTGTCATTAGAGAGGCATTATCATCCAGCAACTGCTGAGAGCAGAGGCAGAAAACCACAGTCAAACACTAGGTGGAGCTAGGGGAAGGATTGTAGGTGCCCCAGGGGTCAAAAATACTAGGAGTCTACTGCCCACAGAATCAACTAACGGGGCTCATAGGGCTTCACAAAGACTGACGTGATAAACATGCACCCTGTAAGTTCGGAGCGAGGCCCTTTGCCTATATAGTATGGCTGTGTGGCTTGGTGCTCTTGTGGGACTCCCGACAGTGGGAGTGGAGGGTCTTTCTGACTCTTTGGCCTGCCCTTGGGATCCTTTTCTTCATATGGGGTTGCCTAGACTTGTCTTGATATGAGGGTTTGTGCCTCATCTTATTGTAACTTGTTATGCCCTCTTCAGTGGATACTCCCAGGAAGCCCCCCTTTCAGGAAACGAAAGAAGAGTGGATCTGGGGAGAGGGGAGGTGAGGTAGGGAGTGGGAGAGGAAACTGTGGTCAGCATGAACGCATGACAGAAGAGTAAAAAGAATATCTTAACACAAAACAACCTAGGGAGTTGATTTCAGCTTAAATTTCTAGGTTTTCAGTCCAGTGTTGTGGCAAAGTCAAGACAGGAGCTTCAAATAACTAGTCACATCACATCCACAATCAAGAGCAGAGAGAAATGAATGCACACATGCTCACTTGCTTGCCTGTTTGTGTTCTCCTTGATTTCTATCCTATTGTATATAGTTCAGGTTCTCCTGCTTAGGGAATGGTGCCACCCACAGCGTTCTGAGGCTTCTCATAGCACGTAATTAAAACAGCTACAGTTCATCCTACGTTTGTCCATAATTGAGATTGTCTTCTCAGATGATTCTAGGTTGTGTCAAATTAACTATTAAAGTTAAATATCATAGAGTTTCTTTCAGAATCAGATTCTCCTCAGCCCCAACATATGAGGTAGAGAGACACACAGTGGCACCTTTCCAGCATCTGCTCCTGCAGTACCTAAGTTATTATTATTATTATTATTATTATTATTATTATTATTATTATTAATAAATGAATCCTCTTTGGATGAATTCTAGTCTTATCCTGACAGGATCTGTCAACCTCTCTTTCAGATAATTATGTTACAGGGTATAACATGGTATAGGAGTCCCTAAATTCATAATTTGAGGAACTGCTCTTGAAACTAAATTAAATGTAGTTTTTGATTAGGGTTATTCTTTAATATACTATGGTGCATTTTGAATATTCCAGGGAGAACATGACACGTAGCATTCATGAAACCCATTTGACCCTAACTCCTTCTAGATCGGCCATAAGCTGATACCGATGCTCCCCGACAGCCTGGAAGAAAGAGTAGTCTAAAGCAGACTCTCCAATGTGACTAACACACATTTGCAATATGGAAATGCAAGTGACGAACTGAGTTGTTGATTGCAGTTGTTGTTAGTGGATTTAATTTAAGTAGTCACAGTGGCTGATAGCTACTGTATTGCACAGTGGAGGTTTATACACGAACAAAGAGGAACCATGCTCAAACTAATCCTACTTTCTGAGCTGGGTGGGTGTGAGTGGCAGTTGAAGGGCACAAACCATAAATCTGTCCTGGGTGCTGCTGTGACAGTTAATATTGCTCTCCACCTGTCCCTGGCCACGCGGATCTATATCTAAGATTTTCAGTCTCTTATCTGCGCATTTGCAGTAAGAACGCCTCCTTCACAGACTCGGGTGAGTACTGAGATTTGGAGTGACTTTGGGCATTATAAAATGCCAAACAAATAGCGAGTATTTGTTAATAAGTCCCTTGATTATTGTCATTATGCTGACCTCTAAAGAAAGGGGAGGGACATCAAAAACACTTAAAGTAATATATAAAGGGCATGGAAAGACTGGGGAGAGATCTCAGGTAGAAACGTGCTTGCCTTGCAAACACAAGGATCCGAGCTTGATCTCTAGAACCCAGGTAAAAAGATTGGCATGGTGTCATGAACTTGTAATCCTAGAGCTGGGGAGGCATAGACAAATGGATCTTTGGGGCTTTTTGGTCACATAGCTTAGCCGATTTAACGTTCTGGGTCCCCTTCGGAGACGCTATCTAAAACCCATCACAGATACTGAATGCATCTTCTTGCACGCCTGGATTCACACACATGCATGTGCATGTACACACACATATTTCACAGGAAAACGTTTAATGTTAGGATCAACATAATGGGATCAAACGATGGCCAGAACGTGAAGCACTCCTCACAAGAAGCTAATGCAAGGATAAATAGTGGGAAGTTTTGGCTTTCTAGAAGACCAGTGCCTAAAAAGGGAAACCTGGTGTGAAGGGAAATTCCTAAAATCGGTATGTTGAGATGAGATTGGTGGCTCTGAGGAAGGTTTTGGTGCGAAGCAAGAATCATACCCAGTTTCTTGGGTCTAAGTGTAGGGAAAGCAATGAATGACGCGAAGAACAGAGCCCTCCCAGCGCCAGCAGAACTGATGTAGTGATGGCCCGTAACCACGTGACTACATGCACATGGATCCTGATCCCAGTAAGGCCCCTTCTATCTGCACTAATGATGCACACATTGGGATCTTGTTTGTGAACATGAATCTTTAATGCCACATCTACAAGAACTATCAAGATGGTCATATTCACCCCTAAACAAAGCACTTTTCCCTGAGATGTAGTCTGGATCTGATGGAGCCTTGAGTTAATTCTTTGTTAGCCGGGAACCTGCTAGATATAAAGAGGGAGGGACAATATCCTTACAGATTATTAAGAAAAAAATACAGTAAATTCTTTTCTAATATTTTGATATTGGTTAATGTTGATTTCTCAATAATACTAATGACTATATTTGGCTTTTTTAGCCAAGAAATAATATCCATTTTCAACTGTGCTTTTTACTTTGGTCATGGCCAACTTGCTAGCTTTCTAGCTAAATTAGACCAGTAACACAGGGGTAACATAAAATTGTGTTGTTGTGTTTATCTTGGGGGCATAGCTGTTAACACAGCAGAGAGCTGTTGTGATAAACAAGATTAAAGATCCAACCTCCTCCTCCAGCCACTAGACACAGCCACTGGGAAGAACAGTGACCCTACACCCCACACCTCGCACCTCCTTCCTACCTGACTGTATTCACAGTACTTTGGGATTGTTGACATTTTTTACAATGAAGTCCTTATTGTTAATGAAAATGGCAGACATTTGACACTGGTGGTATTTAAGGAAATATCTGGGAAGAGAAGCTACCTGAAAAGGGTTTTTGAAAATATTAGCACATTGCACATGGAAAACTGTTTCTTCCTATTTGTCTCCAAGGAATCTTATGAATGTTTCATTTTGTAAACAGAACATGGAAGATTGCCAAGTGCCTTCCTGCAAATTGGGCCTGTCAGATTCAAGCACCATAATAAAACCAGGACCAAAAGCCAGTCAGGTACGATTTTCTTCCTTCGATCGTGTATTTCCTTCCCCCAGACACTGGAGAGACAGTTCAGGTTTTGCACATATTTTACATTTCTCCTATTAGGCTTTATCCTAATAGATTCCATAGTTGGTATGGCTATGCCTACAATCCCAATTTCCCTCATTAGTGTTCCAGCAAACACTCAGTGAGTGTCCATGCGCGCTGGAGCACCGAGCTAGACTTCACTGCTGGGTTCTGCACGGGCAGAGCACACAGTGGTCGGAAATCAATACAAGTGCAAGCCAGCGCAGTACACCCTGCCAAGCGCTGTAATAAAGGCTGACAAACGAGCCGTGGGAGAGCCGAGCTGGGAATGAATAGTGTTTCTGGGAAAAAGAAGCATCCCATCACAGAGGATGACCTGGAAGGAGATTAGGATTTCTCCAGGCAGCCACCAGTAAGCGGTTTTGAGACCAGATAATATATTGAGTGAGTCACCCTTGAATAGGCTAGAAAAATATAAGCATTCTAACAGATATAATATGCCATGATGTGGCTGGGCACATCGGATGAGAAACCCCCTGTTGGTTGGCCGAGTAATGCTTGAAGGCTTTTTGGTCTCCTTCTCTTTGATGACCCTGCAGAGTCCGGTGGACGCCATTACTGTCCTGCGCCAGTTTCCCTTCTCCTCTGGCCTACAGAGGATGTCTGTGATCGCTCAGCTGGCTGGTGACCTTCGCCTCCAGGTCTACATGAAGGGTGCTCCAGAAATGGTAGCCAGGTTCTGCCTATCCGAAACAGGTACTGACTTTATCTTTCAATGGAAAAACCATTTCAAATGCCAAACCCAGAAAGCAAACTTCTGCACCACTGTAATAAAAGCACATGAAGATCTCAACCCACCAAAGCCAGTAAAAGGAGCGGGTTGGTTTGTAGGCAGGTGAAAGCAGCCTGGGAGATCCTGTGGTGCAGAGGGGGAGACTGAAAGGTGCAGAGGTAGAGAGTAAACATCTGGCTGTTACACAGGCAGCAAAGTACAGCCACAGTGGGGTGTCGTGGCAGAAGATGTAAGGCTAAGCTGCAGGAGGTACGTGGGCTGGATGACTAGTGGGGAACCTAGGGTGGGATCCAAACACTTGACCAGATCTGAATAACAGGGTACTCTGCACTCCTGCAAAGGGAACAGGGCTGGCTCTGCTATTAGCAGCTGAGACAGAGCAATTGATAGGAAATTCTCTCTCTCTCTCTCTCTTTGTGTGTATGTGTGTGTATGTATGTGTGTACATGTGTGTATGTATGTATGTGTAATGTGTGTCTGTCTGTGTGTGCATATGCATGTGTGCATGTTTGTTTGTGTGTGTGTGTGCACATGTATGTGTGAGAGAGAGAGAAAGAGAGAGAGAGATGAAAATTGTGGGAGTCATTTCTGTTCTTCCAGCATGTACCACGTAGGTCCCAGAACTTCTACTCAGATCATCAAGTTTGGAATCTTGTATCTGTTGAGTCATCTCCCCACCCTGAGAATTTTTTTAATTACTTTGTTTTGTTATTTAAAATAGATTTTTTTCTTACAATATATTCTGATTATGGTTCTCCCTCCTCCAAGTACTCAGTTCCTCCCTGCCTCCCCTTCCACTCAGATCCACATCCTTTCTGTCTCTTGCTAGAAATGAACAGACATCTAAGGAATAAAATAAAACAAGATAAAACAAAATCTAACAAAACAGAAACGGGTATGCAAAGGACCTGTAAGGTATTAAAGACAGAAAGAAAAGGGCCCTGACAGAACATTTTGAGACAAGGAACCTCCACAGATGCCGTTGAGTTCATTCTGTGTTAGCATCTCCTGCAGGACATGGGGCAGACTCTAAGGGTTTCCCTAGTGAAACTCCTTTGGGCAACACTAGTTTCTCATGTGCAAGTGGTTACCAACTGAACCTAGCTTCTCTAGGGATGGGGGCATGTGTCCATTGCTTCTCAGAGCTGTAGGCCCCATCTGGTTCACATCTGGTTCACATCTGTGCAAGCCCTATGTCTGCTGCATCAGTCTTGCCTGAGTTCCTATGTCCATCAGTGTTTCTGTGTTTAGAAGACCTTGTACCCTTGGTGTCTTCCATCCCGTCTGACTCTTATACTCTTTACTCCTCCTTTTCTGTGGAGCTTTCTGAATTCTTGGGGCAGAATTTAGTGGAGACATCCCATCTAGGACTGAGTGTTCCAAGGTCTCTCACTCTGCACAATGTCTGGCTGTGGGTCTCTGTCTTTGTCCCCATCTGCTGCTGGAGGAAACTCCTCTGATGATGGCTGAGCAAGGCACTGATGTATAACCAAATGTTTTTGGAATCATTTCATCGCTATCTTCCTATAGCAGAACAACAGTATTTGGTTTCCCCCAGGCCTATGCTTATCTAGTCCTAGGTTCTTGGCCACCCAAGCAGTGTTGGTAATGGATTCTAGCTCATGAAATGAGCTTTAAATCAAATCAGATCTTAGTTGGAAATATTTTTTAAAAGAGAAATATTTCAGGGGAGACATGAATAGACTAAATTAGATGGTTTTCCCAGCAATTTTTTTTTTTTTGTCTTTCTGGTCCCGACTCTGAGACGAGCTGTGTTATTTAATATTCTCCTAAACATATGCACATCCTAAGTGGTGGCCAAATTTATAAAAAATTTGTGCATTCGAATAAATTCACTTGGATGAAACTGGCATTTTTTTCCTCCTGGCTTTCATCTACTTGTTATGATTAGCTTCCAGCTGTGCCCAGAATTCTAAATTTTCATGAATGTTTATTAAGTCTCACTTTCTTTCTTTTGTTTTGTTGGTTTTTTGTTTTTTGTTTTTTTTTTTTTTCCTGAGACAGGATTTCTCTGACAACAGTGGCTGTCCTGGAACTCACTCTATAGATAAGACTGCTCTCAAACTCATAGAAATTGGTCTGCCTCTCCCTCTGCCTCCCAAGTGCTGTGCCACCACAGTTGGGCATATGTTTCCCTTTCTAGGTCAAGGATGAAGGACTTGCCTAGCATGCACAAGATATGTGTCTGATTCCCAGAATGAGAAAGAAAGGACCTCTCTTCCAGATGTTGACCTTCCTCCCAAATCCCATTAACTATGTCTCAGACAGGGTATAGACCATATTTGATTTTATTCTCTTTTGTGTTTAGCCATGTAGACTTTAGTGAGAATCTCCCTGTTGCCCCTTCTATGTCAGGAAGGCACAGAAGTCCAGCTTCCGGTCTGCCACTCTTATCTTCACAGCAGCTCATACAATTCTACCTTTTGCCTTGACCTTTGATCTCCCCCCCCACACACACACTATAAAGAAATGAGGGCTAGAAGATTCCTTGAGATTAGATCCATGCCTCTGGGAATATTTTAGAAATACACAGAGTCCAAGATAAACGGGAAGGTAAGATCTACTCATCACTCATGCTGTAGTTGTAAGCCAAGGTGCAGAAGAGGTTTAATAGGTTGAAGTCAGAAAGTAAATTGGGAGTAGAATGGAGAATAAAACATAATTGTTTCACTGCCTGAGCCACCACAGCCATGGTTGTGCTACTGTCTAGGCCACCACAGCCACTGTTGTTCTTCAGCTCTCGTCTGACACCCTCACATGGGCACGTTAGAAGCCACCAAGAATTTAGAAATGCAAAGACATAGTTTACGCCAAACATGTAAGTGCGGCATTGAGTCAGCATCCATGTAAAGCAGAGCTGTGGGCTGGGGATGTGGCTCAGTGGGTAAAGCTCTAGGAGTCTGACAGGCTGTGTTTGGATTCCTAGACTGACTCTTAAAAGCCAGATGGGTAATGTATGCATCTGTAACGTCAGTGAGCCCCTACTAGGAGCCAGGAGCCAGAGACAAGTGAATGTCAGCCGCTTTCAGGATGGCTAACATGGTCTATGCAGCAATAAACCAAAGAAGAGACGCTGTCTCAAAACAATGAGGAAAGTGGATACTCAAACTTGCCCTCTGACATCCACATAGGCACAGTTGTGCGTGTGAGCGTAGGCACGCGCACACACACATACACACAAATACAAACACAAGTATGAATTCTTGGGCAGTTATTTTTGTAAAGAGTCACTCAGTGCATATTTCAGGCCTTTCTGGCCACACAGTGTCTGCATCAACTAACCAACCCTGCCACTGTGTCCACCAAGCCATCACGGACAGTAAACAAGCGAGTAGACATAGCTCAAAATTTATTCACAAGAACAAACTGCATCAAATGTAGCCTGAACATTATCAACCCTGATCTGGAAGATTGGCCACTTCTCTGATTTCACTCAAGAACACACAGTTATGAACTCTGTCCTTCATGAACCCAGTCAGTATACTGGACACTGGTCAGATCCATCTCGGTCATCTTAAGGGAGCTGCTATAACTTAGTGCCTCAGGCTGAGTGGCTTACACGACAGATGCCTATCTCTCATAGTTTTGGAAGCTGTGCTGTGCTGGATAATTTGGCTCCTGGTGAGGGTAGCCTCCCAGCTTGTGGATGCCCGCTTTGCTGCTGTATCCTGGTGAGGAGAGAGCATCTCTTATATAGTCCTGTACTTTAATCACACCCAAGAAAGTTTCACCTTCATAGCTTATTTATTTTCCAAAGGTCTGTGTCCAAGTTCAGCCATATTAGGGATGAGGTTTTAACATAGTTTAGGACACAGAACCAGGACATAGCACAGCTAAGGAACAGCGTAAGTTTGCCATTTTTTCCTCATCAGAGTATTGTGACGCTGTTGGTGACCTCTGTCTGAAGCTCTATGTTTTCTAACAAAGCATTTTTACAAAGTGAAAGTTGAAGTGCTGGAACGCATCCTGCAGTTCCCACAGTCGCTTGGATGCTAGGTCATCTTCATTGCGAACCTACAGCCCCTGCCCCTCTCTCCTCACAGTGCCCAAGAATTTCCCACAGGAGCTGAGGAATTACACAGTGCAAGGCTTCCGTGTCATCGCCCTTGCCCATAAAACCCTGAATGTGGAGAAGCTTTCCGATGTGGACCGTTTAGCAAGGTAAGGAACTGGAAATCCAGACCTGGGAGGGCCTTTGTACACACAGGGCAGACGCCCTGGAGGTGGACTGATGGCTGCTCGCATCACTAGGAAGCTCTTGGGTGGAGAACTGTTCTCATTTAGTCCTCTGGCTTGGAGATGACCGACTACAGGTAGGGCTTGCCCAGGGCACATGGTGGATTGTGATAGAAGAAATATGGCAGCTGAGACTTCCCAGACCCCACAGCTAACCTCTGCCCTACCCTACAGAGCATAGTCTTGGATTTTGTCCCCTCACATCAAGTGCTCATGCCACCTCTGAACATCATGTGGCCAACACACTTTGGAGGTCTCACATTATACTGTGGTGTCCCTCTAGGGAACACAGTTGAAAATTTGGGAAGTTTTCAGACCGCTCCCTCTTTCTGGAATTTCTCAGGTCCAGCTTTCTTATTTCCCTCAAATCTGGGAGGGAGGTTGTGAGTACAAATTGAATTCCATATAGAAACTAAAAACTCAGTATTTTTAATTACATTAAAGGGATGAATTGCCCTTCTTAGAAGATAATCTATACACTGCTTTCTCCCAGATTTTAAAGGTTCATTTTCTGTGATCTACATTTAAAGAACAGGAAAACTAAACAGGTGATAGCCTTTATAGTCCTTATACTTGATTTATTAAATTTATATTTTTAATTCAGAGATTCTCATTCCTATATAATTGGCTCCTTTGTATAGGGTACCAACGTACTTGGTTCAATGTTACTATCTGCAACCTATGTCTTTCTAAGATAATGATGCCTCACACGGTGCCTGCTTCCCCATCTATAAAACAGGATTCGATTATCTTCAAGGAGCTTTTCGGATAAGACATTTTTGTCTTTGAAATAGAGTCATAGAGCTCATTCAGATAAGAGTGACATCCACGACCTTAACATTTCAGATGTTGACTAGCCTTGAGCAAACAGAAAGATTCATAATTCATGGGATGTTGTAAATTTCTATACACAAATTTTAATAATAGTGTTAAGGTCATGAGTGAACCAGAGATTTGCATAGCCAGTGATAGACTGTAGATAGTCCAGCTGTGACACATAAGCACAGCTGTAGTCTCATTTTAAAGCCATAGCAAAATGCACTTTTTTAGCAATAAAAAACAAACAAACACACAAACAATAGTAGACTATGCTATCTTCCCACCCATTACAAGTTTTCCCAAGAGATATCAGGAATCCAAAATGTTTCTTGTTATTTAGTTGTTTTTCTTTTTTTTTGTTTTTTTGTTTTTTTGTTTTTCGAGACAGGGTTTCTCTGTGGCTTTGGAGCCTGTCCTGGAGCTAGCTCTTGTAGACCAGGCTGGTCTCGAACTCACAGAGATCCATCTGCCTCTGCCTCACAAGTGCTGGGATTAAAGGCGTGAGCCACCATCGCCCGACATTAGTTGTTTTTCTTGAGCAGGGTAAAATAACATTGTTTTGATTTTTATTAGGACAAATTATAGTTAACAATTTTTTACAATTAGGAAAATAAAACTTTTTTGAAAACTGGAGTCACCAAAGAAATTAAGAGATTTTTGAAAGAACTTAGAAATCAACCAACACTGAATGGCAGAAGAAAAGCTTCTTTAAGACCTAGCCCTTTCAGCAGACAAGGCTGTCCATTCTCTCGATATTTAGTCAACATAGTCCTTGAGGTTCTAGCTACAGCAATAAGACAACAACAGGAGATCAACGGGATACAGATTGTAAAAGAAGAAGTCAAACTCTTACTATTTGCTGATGAAATGATAGTTTACATAAGCAGCCCCAAAAATTTTAACAAGGAGCTTCTACAACTCATAAAAACCTTCAGTAATGTAGCAGGATACAAGACTAACTCAAAAAAATCAGTAGCCCTTCTGTACACAGATGATAAAAGGGCTGAGAAAGAAATCAGAGAAACATCATCCTTCACAATAACCACAAATAGCATAAAGTATCTTGGAGTAACTCTAACTAAACAAGTGGAAGACCCGTATGACAAGAACCTTAAATCTTTGAAGAAAGAAATTGAAGAAGACGCCAGAAGATGGAAATATCTCTCAATCTCTTGGGCAGGTAGAATTAACATAGTAAAAATGACAATCTTACTGAAAGCAATCTACAGATTCAATGCAATGCCCAGCACAATCCCAGCAAAATTCTTCACAGACCTCGAAAGAACAGTACTCAACTTCATATGTAAAAGCAAAAAACCTAGGATTGCTAAAACAATCCTGTACAATAAAGGAACTTCTCAAAGCATCACAATCCCTGACTTCAAACTGTACTACAGAACTACAGTACTGAAAACAGCCTTATTGACATAAAAACAGACAGAAGGACCAATGGAACTGAATCAAAGACCCAGATATTAATTCACACACCTACATAGATAATAATCTATGAACACCTGATTTTTGACAAAGAAGCAAAATATATAAATGGAAAAAAGAAAGCATATTCACCAAATGGTGCTCGCATAACTGGATATCAACATGTCAAAGAATAAAAATAAGTCCATATCTATCGCCATTTGGACATGAGAAAACTCAAGTCCAAATGGATCAAAGAACTCAACATAAAGCCAACCAACCACACTAAACATCATAGAAGAGAAAGTGGAAAGTACACTTAAACACATTGGCACAGGAGACCACTTCCTAAATATAACCCCAGTAGTACAGACACTGAGAGAAACAATTAATAAATGTGACCTCTTGAAACTAAAAAGCTTCTGAAAAGCAAAGGACATGGTCAACAAGACAAAATGGCAGCCCTACAGAATGGGAAAAGATCTTCACTCCCACATTGGACAGAGGGTTGATATCCAAAATATGCAAAGAACTCAAGAATTTGATCATCAAAAGAACAAATAATCCAAAAGAAAAATGGGGTAAAGATCTAAACAGAGAACTCTCAACAGAGGAATCTAAAATGGCTGAAAGACACTTAAAGAAATGCTCAACATCCTTAGCCATCAAAGAAATGTATATCAAAATGTAAATCTGATGGCAACTTATGCTAGAGAGGTTGTGGGGTAAAGGGAACACTCCTGCATTGCTGGTGGGAGCGCAAGCTGCTACAGCCCCTTTGGATATCAGAATGGCGATTTCTCAGAAAATTAGGAAACAACCTTCCTCAAGACCCAGCAATACCACTTTTGTATATATATCCAAAGGATGCTCAATAGTACCACAAGGGCATGTGCTCAACTATGTTCATAGCAGCATTGTTTGTCATAGTTAGAACATGGAAAGAACCTAAATGCCCCTCGACCAAAGAATGGATAAGGAAAATACAGGACATTTACACAATTGAATACTACATAGAAGAAAAAAATAATGACATCTTGAAATTTGCATGCAAATGGGTGGAGCTAGAAAACATGATATTGAGTGAGGTAACCCAGACCCAGAAAGACAATTATCATATGTACTAAGTCATATGTGTTTTTAAATATAAAGCACAGAAAACCAGACTTCAAATCACAATCCCAGAGAACCTAGACAACAATGAGGACTAAGAGAGACATACATGGATCTAATCTACATGGGAAATAGGAAAAGACAAGATTTCCTGAGTAAATTGGGAGCATGGGGACCGTGGGAGAGGGTAGAAGAGGAGGGGAGAGGAAGGGAGGGGAGGAGAGAAAAATGTATAGCTCAATAAAATCAACAACAAAAAAATTAAAAGAAAAGAAAAAAAGCCTCACCTTTTCTTGGTTTAGTAAATGTCTATTAACATGCAGTCTGTGTTAAATGTTCAGAAACTACAGAAATGAATAAAATGAACTCCTTGACCCCAAGTATTTTAAATCTTAATTGGGGAAACAGATAATAAAATACATCTATAATACATTGTATTCTTGGTGGTTCTTAAATATCTCAGAGGGGAAAAATGAACCAAGTGGGAAGAACCTTTAAGAATGTACACTATAGTTTCATCTAAGGAGGTCAAAGACATCCTCTGGGGAGAGGTATTTAAACAAAAATATGAGTTAAATAAGTGCAGGCAAAACTTGCCAGAGGCTGGCATTGAAGGACAGGGTGGTGGGCACAACGGCTGATGGCATGGTCCCAGAGTAGAGGCTCAGTTGCCCGAAGAACTGATTGAGGCGATGAACTGCATCTGAAACAAAAGCACTCCTTTGTTTTGCCATTGTGCCCATCTCTTGGTGTCATAACCATAAAATCATTGACAAGGTTAATCTCAAGAAAATGTCCCTTTGTGATTTCCTCCCTGAGTTTCTGTTTTCAGTCTTACATTGACGACTTCAGTCCATTTCCAGTTTGTCTTCGCGTGCTGGGTTAATTACCTTTGCACTGCTAGGACCCAATACCTGACAGAAACACTGCAAGGGAGAAGGGCTAATTCCCCTTCTCAATTTCAGCGGAATTTTAGATAGTCACGGCAGGGAAAGCAGAGGGGAGTACCTCTATCTGCTGTGCTGCGGTGGGACCCAGGGAGGTTCACATGGCAGCCAACCAGGAAACAAGGAGCACAGGTTGAACTAGGCCTGCCCCCAGCAACGTAATGCCAGCTCACAACCACCCATAACTCCAGTTTCAGGGGATCTGACACTCTCTCCTGGCTTCTGTGGCATCACACACACATGTGCATACACGAACATGTGGGCAAAAATTCACATGCCTATGAGCACACACATAGATGATAAGTGTAATTAACTGGTGAGTTTTCACTTCTATTTAGTAAGAAAATATTAGATCATTTTAATGCACAAATTGAATACAGTTTAGTACTTAATGGATACATTATGATCATAAGACATTGTGGTGAGGATGGCATTCATGAAGAATGCTCCTAGTGACTGGTGACTGTCAAACTGATTTTATACACACGTACACACACACACACACAGACAAATATTGATTTTGAAAGACTGAAATTTTTGGAGAAAAAACTTTCCGTGGTTGACAATGAAATGAACAAGAGTGGGAAGAAAGAACACCATTTCTAAGATGTAGTTGGGAACTGGAAGTGGTTGCTTTGGGGAAAAAGACAGGGCCACTGGCTTTTTATTATATTATCCTGGTTCCTTTCTTTTTTAATCTGTGTACTATTTTATTGATAAAACATAGACGGGGTTCCAAAGAAAAGAAATAAATCAGCCATGAGCACCGCACTGCTCCACCTTAAAATGTTCATTTTTGTCCTGAATCCAAAGGGAGAACGTGGAGTCCGAGTTGACATTCCTGGGACTTCTCATAATGGAGAATCGCTTGAAAAAAGAAACAAAGCCAGTGTTGAAGGAGCTGAGTGAGGCCCGCATCAGGACCGTGATGATTACAGGTATGTAGGATCCAGAGCCTGGCCAGCAGCACATTGAAAGGAAGCATGACCTGAGCAAATCCATGTGACTGAGGTAGAGAGAAGTACGCTGTGTGGTCCTGCCACCCTTGCAGTACCCGCGAGCAGCACCAGCGGTTTCTGAGGCAGTGTGGATCCTGTTCTCTGCCCAGCACTACTCATTCGGGCTGGGCTTCTAGGAATGGAAATACGTGGACACAGGTTGTGAGATGATTCAGTCAGCAAAGGACTTGCCCTGCAAGCAGAGCTGAATTCAGAAATTTTGCTCCCATGTAAATAATAATAATAATAATAATAATAATAATAATAATCAATAGTAAAAACAGAGTGAGGTGACTCATGCCTGTATACTGCCATGGAAGGTGGAGACATGAGGATCCTGAGGTTTTGCTAGCCATAGCCTGGGCAGATCAAGGAGTTTTAGGTTCAGAGAAAGACTCTGCCAAAAATAAAAAATAACGTGGAGTATGATTAATGAAGAAACCTCTGACCTCATATATGAATATGCACACAAACACATACATATGCACACATAAACACACACACACAACACATACGTGGACAGATGGCAGGCACAGAACATGGTAAGCAAACCCAAGTGTGTCCTGATCCTCAGTGTTTCTTCTTGTCCACATCCCAGGGACATACTGTGATTTAGCCTGGAGTCATATGTTCACCACTAAGAGCTATCTGTTATCTCGATATTAGCCATGAAGCACACACACACACACACACACACACACACACACACACGTCTTCATTCGTTTATGCCTGACTTGGAAACACACACTGGGAGAGATGTTGAACCTGGTGTTTGCTCACTAGAGGCATGCACTTGGGTAGGAGGAAATAGAAGACAGTGCAGAAAGCACTAAATGTATTCAGTGAGCAGCAACAAAGGGAGGGAGAGACATCTTCACTCCGGTGGCTGTAGGATTGTCCTTAAAAGTCTCTCTGTTATCTAGGCGACAACCTCCAAACCGCCATCACTGTTGCTAAGAATTCTGAAATGATTCCTCATGGCAACCAGGTCATCATTGTTGAGGCTAACGAGCCAGGAGACCTCCTTCCTGCCTCTGTGACCTGGCAGCTGGTGGGGACCCAAGAGCCCAGCCCTGCAAGAAAGGTGAGCAGATGCTGAAAGACCCCTGACTGGCCCCAGGTTTGTAGAACACAGCCCCTGGCATGGCACAACCCCCTGAGTCCTGGAAGTTATCACAGCTCAGGTGTGGTGTGTCTCAAGTGCGACACTATGCAAAATGTTTCCAGTGACATTTTCGCAGATCCAGCCACACACTGTCATCGCCTGGCGAGCTTATAAACCTCCTACCTCAGGCTGCACCGGTTGAGTCAGAGTCCCCGGATAGGAAGGCAATAAGCTCGCAGAGGCACACCGGTAAGCCTCACAGCAGACACGAGATCACGGCCCTGATGCCACACACATCCCCCCAGGCATCTGTATTGCATAGCACCTTGCTGGAAAGCTGACAGATGTAGGGTTTTCCAGAAAGCAAGCTTCCTGTTCTCTTGTCTGGGGAAAACCCTCCCATAGGAGAATGACCATGGCCCAACACTCCACTTTTGTGTTCCTCAAAGGCCTGATCCCACTAGCAAGGAATTACACAAATACATCTTGGTTCCAGGCTGATGTAGACAGGGGGCTTTGGTGCAGCACACAGACTGACCCATACACAGAGTGGCCCCGGCTCGTTGAGGTGATTCATCTGGTGACACCTCCACTAGCGTATGCTCTGAGAGATGGTGGTTGCCCCTGTGCTTTTTGTGTCTCTCTAGTACTCATTTCATTGTGAACCTGTTTGCTTCATACAGTCTCTGCATCTCCTTGTGTTCCAGAACCCCGGGCCTTCACTAATTTAACAAACAGGCCAACTGTACCCACATTCATAATATTAATACCTTTTCAGAGTTCCAGTCTTTCTCCTCACCTCTGGCTCTTTCCCTGCCTTCCTCCAAGGAAAGGGATTCCTGTCTTGGTTCAGTGGTTTGCGTTTGGCAGTGGATGAGGAGGGTTGGTTTTCCCTCCTGTTGCTTCAGGACAACAGTTCCCCTCCCCCTTCTAAACACAGTGTTTTCTATGGTATGTATTTCTCTGATGAATAAAATAGTCTCACCTCTTGTACTGTTTAAATCTAGTCCTACAGGGATATAAAGCCTGTTGATAAATCTTGAGAGCAGCCATTGTGGGTGACTGATGGGAGGAGCCAATGGACATCATCCAATGTGTCCTGCTGTGTTGTCAGCCAGGATGGAGCAGAGAACAGCCAAGGGGGCTACCTGTGAATGGCAAGGAGGGAAGGGTCTGGGAGCGTATGATAACCTGTGCACAGGAACATAGGTGTGGAAGAAGCTCTGGACACTGTGAGGGAATTAGTAGGGAAACAAAAGTCAGAAGCCAGACACAAGCAATAGCAGGTATGAAGAACCAAACTATGCCTCCTTGTGATGAAGGAACGGGTAAATGAATGCTACAAGATCTTAGGAAGCACAAAGATACATGAAGAGGAAGCAGAGAGACGTTATTGGCATCTTGCTATGAAGATGTAATCACAGGAAAGGATGGACGCTGTTAGAGCATCAGATATATACATAATTCTGGGGGCATTTTGCTTGTCTTCTTTCTGCAGATTGATGGTCCATGGGCACATGACACCCCCACTTGCTGATACTTGTTTCTTTGTGCTACACACATTCACTTTATTCCGTGCCTCACAGGGCAGCGGGTGCCGCTTACGAGTCCATGCAGATAAACAATGCCTTTTGATTTTAGGAAACCTACATTGATATCGGAAACAGTTCTGCACCTGGTGGGAAAGGTTACCATTTTGCAATGAGTGGGAAGTCATACCAAGTGCTATTTCAGCATTTCTACAGCATGCTGCCCAAAGTAAGTCCTGGTGGCTGTCAGGGTCTTCAAGTGAGTGGAACATAAAGAACCAAGAAGGTGACGGGTCACTGAGGTGGGTGTGGGTTTGAGAATGTGCCTTGCTAAAAGCACCTTGACCTCCCAGGAGGTTCCTGGTCCTGTCTAAAGCTTCCAGATCCTGCACATACACACCATTGCCCTTTAGACATCAGTACTGATAGATGCGGTTAGCTCAACGGCCAGCCCATGCTCAGATTCCCTCCTTCCTCCCTTCTCTACCTGGGACAGCTTCTTAGTAGATCCACATATCAGCCTTCGTTGTACATCAGTCTCTCTGATAGCCTGCATCAGGTGGAGCTCCTTTCCCCTGCTGCCTGGAGTCTTAAATCACAGCAGAAGGAAGCAAAAATCACCATGGTTTATTTTCAAAATCATTTATTATCTTGTTCTCTGTGTGTCCTGTTTTAAAATAGTGTTGAGCAGGATTGTGCTGTCAGTGTGGTAGAGACACAGGGCATATAAACTGATGGTAGCAACCATCTCTAAGCCGAGGATAAAATATTCTCTGCCTCCTTACCTTCCTTGGTAAGTCAAGGACGGAAGAATGTGTGGCCTGAAGGTTTTGCGGAAGCTCTTATTCTGGGCCCTAGTGTGGAGATGGAAATCTGAAATTCAGAGAGGTTAAGTCACTTAACTAAGGTTTGTGCAGCTAGTTGGGACACATCTGGGAAGAGAACCTCAATTCTCACATCTGATCAATTGCGCTCTTCTCTGTCCATGGCAATAGAGAGTGTAGTTTCCCAAAGAGCTGTACTCTGATTGCTCATGTGCCTCTTGGTTGTTATGTTAATGAGAAGTTACTCCTTCCTGGAGAAGAGAAAAAAAAGTAATTGGGTCCAGCCAAAAAATAATGGAGTTGTATTGGAGGACTTCAAGTTCAATATTAAAGCATTAGATCCCTCATTCCGATTCCTGGCTTTGGCTCTAATGTCACACACCCAGCACTGTGTCAAATCAATGGCCAGGAATGAATTTTCAGGCTTTTCACTTTTGAAACATTCCCCTTCCTAATCTTCCCATGATGGTTGTTTCTCTTTTTAGATTCTGGTGAATGGAACCGTTTTTGCAAGGATGTCTCCTGGGCAGAAATCAAACCTTGTGGAAGAGTTTCAGAAATTAAAGTAAGTGACAGGAGTGGTGAAGGGGCCACCCCTGTCTGCTACGGCTCCATAGCTGCCAACCTCATAGTGTCCGAGGGTAACATCGTTGATTGTTTTATGTTTCACTGGATCAGGTGTACAGATGTGGCTCAGGTAAGCCTTGGTTCAGTAACCAAGGATGTAAATTATCAAAGAACAGTAATTAGCTGTTAGCCAGACCTGGAGTCTGGTGGCACTAGGGTGGATGGCTCTGCCACCACCTCTCGCGACATTCATCTCCTTTCGTGGCTTGGAATAGAGACACTGGTTTTTACTGCTCACTGGAAGAAGCCAGTCTGAGCTCCTTGAGATGTGGGCCATTTCCTAGAAAAGAGGCTAATGTTACCACTGCCTTCCACATGGAGAGCGAGAAAGCAAGAATAATAGAGGCAGTGGGGAGATGCAGGGGAGAAGGGGAAAGGAAGGAATGGTGTTACATTTTCATTCCCGAATCTTAGAATGTAGGCTGCCTTCTTTTCATTCAAAGCGCGTCACTAGGTCCCACCCATACTAAAGGGAGTGGATTTCACAGTAACGTGAATTACAGGAGGTGGCAACAATTGAGGCACATTAAGACACCTACTACCCCGCAAAAGCACTCATTTT
The DNA here is from genome assembly GCF_950005125.1 of Chionomys nivalis. Classification (NCBI taxonomy): domain Eukaryota; kingdom Metazoa; phylum Chordata; class Mammalia; order Rodentia; family Cricetidae; genus Chionomys; species Chionomys nivalis. The sequence goes on from NC_080088.1 coordinate 65,253,164, forward strand.
GTGGCCCATAAAACCTATCTTGCAGGAAGATTGCCTGCTTAAGTGCAGAGGGAAGAAATAATGAGGGTTTGTGTGGCCGAGAATGGGAAGGGCGGGAGTGTGTGAGTTCTCTCTCGAAGTCATCTGCTTGATCCGATAAGTGGTCATTTCAGACTCTCGTGGCATAAAGTGAAATGGCAGTTGGTAGGGACTAAAGATAGAGGGCGAGTTCAGAACTCTCTCAGAGCACTGGTCACCAAGTTTCGTCTAAATGGAAAGTCCTGTTGAGGTCAGACTTACCCATTCCTTGCTTGCTGCAAGTGTTAAAGATTTCTAGCCTGAAAGTTTCAGATAGCCAAAAGGCCCAGGGAGTTGTGAAGCAAGATAATTGTAGCTTACTCTTATCGGAATCACGATCCTGCCTCTTATTATCACATTTTATTGGTTGAGCTTCACAGCGAAGTCTCAAATGCCTTCCATTAGCTTCCCTATGCTTTCAGACTGCGTAAGTGGCCTGGTGTAAGCGGCTAGCTCATGCACGCCGCCATTACATGACATTGGCTAAAGAGAGTAATTGTCCCTGTCTCAGATGCCTGAGGAGCATTGTTGGCTAGCACTCTGAAAGGTATATCCCCCTGAAACACAATTAGCTTAGGAACGTCCCACATACTGGGACCGAATGAGCTGTCTTCTCAGTTACCCATCATCCTCTTTGAGGTCTTACAGATCAAGCTCTCTGGATTCTCTTTCTAAACCCAGGAAACACATGAGATGTAAGATTCCAGGTGTGATGCAGACACTCGTGATGGTCTTTAAGTCTCGAGAAGGGAAGCCAATTAGATGGCCACAGGTAGTGGTGACACTATGCCATGGTATACAAAAGCTTGTGATTTCGCCAGCCCAGCGTTAGGCTGAATTTGTCTACATTTGGGCCACATTGGAACTACAGAGCAGGTCAAAAGGGTAACTTCCTATGGATCAGTTCCTAATAAGGATATTCTAAGAGCACTTTTATCACCTATGATCTGAGTCTGGAAAAATGCCACAGAATCATTTAAAGCATTGTCACGAGTCACTGTTGATAACGTGTTATTCACTTGTAATAGAAGGCACAAAGGACTCTGAATAAGAAATCCCTTTTCCTTGGCAGCAAATTTAAATGTATTCTTCCATTTAGACCCTGGTTACTTACCAAGCTGATATACAAGGGGTACACATTACCTCACTGCCTCTCTGAGACGCATCCAGAACACGTGGATGCTCTAAGTGTATCTGCCGAGCCATGTGCCAGGGACCCTTCCTCCTAATGTTGAACGTGAACTCTCGTCATCAGTGAGAACAACTTGGCCAGTTTGGGCTGTGCCCTGACTATTAGCCTGGGGGAAAAGTACTGTCATCATGACCTCATTACAATCACCAGCCCATGCTTTTGAGCTTGATATAGTGGACATAATCAACCTGACTTCCTTTTCAAATGTGTGATTACCGTCATTGCTGATGTTCGTGGTGTTGTCACTGGCATTTCAGTGATTGAGTTGGGGACGTTTTCCCTCTTGAACCAAGATTCTTTAAGTCATTTTCTTGATTCCACATCTGTCCAAGAACACACACGCACGCACGCACACACACACGCACGCACACACACACACACACCATTGGAGTTAGTTATAATGGAAGCTAGTCAAGAGAGCTTCTGAGCCGTTGATTCTTCTATCTTTTTCTCTGTAGTTACTGTGTGGGAATGTGCGGAGACGGGGCCAATGACTGTGGGGTGAGTACACATGGTTTCGGCTAACCTGGGCAGCACTCCGGAATCTCTCTTGAGCTCCCCAACAAATCCCTGGGGCCTCTTCATCCCTCCTCCAGCAGCCACTGGGTCACTGCCTACCTCTCCCTCAGCGTGGGTTGGAAACAGAGAGAGGTGGCGTCACTTCCGCTGTCTTCTGGCAATTCCCAGAATAATAAAGTGATTTGCTGGCACTCCCGAAGTTCAGGACCATTGAGGACTTTAGAAGATTACCTGCTTTAAGCCTTTAATGCCACTTATAGGGAGAGAAAGCCTCTGGGAGGGGGCATGTTTTTGCACAAGGTGTGCAGCTGGCAAAGCCTTAGAGAAGGAAAAGGTTGAAACTCATAAAGTTTTTAATTACGTGTAAATTGCATTTATCCCCACCAAACCCACTCTGAGGTTAATTTTTGAAAATTAGGTTTCTCCTAAATTGTTATGAAATCCTAAATGGTATGGTTTTTACACACTAGAGCAAAACTAAAATTAGATGAGTCTCAGGTTATTCTTCATTCTTATCAGAAGAGAAGTATACATTTTATGTTCTGACTTTGGAAGATGTGGGTGAAATAACGGTTGGCTTGGATATATATATATATATAATATGTATATATGTACTTTAATAGGTAAGTGCAGTACAGGAATTGAAGATCAGGGATGAGGTTATAGCTGAATACTAGAGCATTTACCTAGCGTGTGTGATGCTCAACCCATCAAAACAGTGCACATAGAAGAGGAGGACAAAGAAGAGGAGAGGGAAGAGTGACAGACAGCAGAAAAGAAAAGAAAATTGCTTTCTATTCCTTATATATGTTTATATCCAAAAAAGCTTAACATATATTTAAAATCTGGCTATTCATTTTACTTTCCTCTTAAATATTTTTTTCCAATATCTGCAAAAAAATGTGTTCATACTCAAGGACTTAGGGTAAATTTTTCTGCCTGTGTTTCATTAGAGGGCAGTTGTTAGACCATTCATTCTACCTAGGATGAATACCCACAGCTCTTCATTATGTGACATTTACAGCAAAACAAAATATCAAAAAGACATAGCCTCCGTTCTCCCAAAAGGCAATCATCTGATGGAGGAATCATGCATTAAATTAACTCGAACATATGGCGGATGATCTTAAATCACACAGTAGAGGTGTAAAACACTAAGGGAGAGGGAGGCAATATTCTAAGATTTATAGAGATGGACTCTCCTGCCTACCGGCAACCTAAATACAGAATCTCTACTCACAGTCATCCAATTCCTGTGAGATTACGTTCTTTCTCTTGTTTGCCTATGGGTCAGTCTGCTGCATGTTCACTGGACAGCTTTTAACTTTTATAGGAAATGAATGAATCCTCATATCTGTGCAATAACGTGTGCCTACAGATGGGTGTGGCCTGATTTGGGCATCTGGTGGTGATGCTGCCTGCTACACACGCTTTATCAGCAGTTAACCAGTTGACTAGATCAATCAGCAGGGAAAGTTGGGGTTAGATATCTTTCCCCATTTTTTGCTTTTTGTTTTTTTTTTTTTCCATGAGGATGGCCCTGCTGAGATAGGACTGAGATAGTGGGCGTCTCCAATCCGTGGCCATCCAAATTCTGTCATCCTTTGTAAACAATTTATTTTGTTTATCATTATGTGCAAGTGTGTGTGTGTGTGTGTGTGTGTGCATGAGAGAGAGAACACAAGTGCCTACAGGGTCTAGATACCATAAAGATAGAATTACAGAAAACTGTGAGCCTCCCAATGTAGGAGTAACTGAACTTGGGTTTTCTGCAAGAGTATGGACTGATAGCTTCTAAGTCAGTGTTTCTTAACCTGTGGGTTGCAATGCTTTTGGGATCCAAGAACCTTCTCTCAGGAGTCACATATCAGATACCCTGTATATCAGATATTTGTATTATGACTCACAATAGTAGCAAAATTACAGTTATGAAGTAGCAACAAAGCTAATTTCCTGGTAGGGGGTCAACACGACATGAGGAACTGTGATAAAGGGTTGTAGTGTTAGGAGTGTTGAGAACCACTGTGCTGTCTTCTCGCCAACCCTTCTGTCCTCCAGTTACAGACTTTATAAATGGATCCTTCCATTTCCTGATGTTAGACACATGGCACACAGATAGTACGTTAAGTGTGTGTGGAAGTGCATACACACACACACACACACACACCTACTAAGGATCATGCTTAGTTTCTTTTTTATGGTGACTTTATGGATCAGAGGAGACAGGGTATACAGATGAAGAGATAGCATGAGCCACGATCTGAATACGGACAATGGCAGTTCCTTAGTTAGGGTTTCTACTGCTATGAAAAGACACCATGACCGCAGCAACTCTTATAAAAGAATCATTGATTGGGATGGCTCACTTACAGTTAGAGAGATTCAATGTATTACGTGAAGGTGGGGAGCATGGCAGCATGCAGACAGACATGGTACTGGAGGAATAGCTGAGAGTCCTACATCTTGTAGGCAACAGGAAGTCAACTGAGACACTGGGTGGTATTCTGAGCATAGGAAAACTCAAAGCCCACCCCCACAGTGGCACACGTCCTCCAACAAGGTCACACTCACTCAAACAAAGCCACACCTCCTAATAGTGCCACTCCCTATGAGATTATGGGGGCCAATTATATTCAACCTGCCACACACTGTGTTGAACTAACCTATTTCAAATGGCTGTGGTATGTGAGTAGAAAGAGCCTGGTCTGAGGAGTCACGGTTTGACTTGAATGGATCATTCCAGGCTTTGAAAATGGCTCATGCAGGCATCTCGCTATCAGAACAGGAAGCATCCGTGGCCTCTCCCTTCACCTCGAAAACAGCCAACATCGAGTGTGTGCCTCATCTTATCAGGTAAGCTGCCCACTTCCTCTCTACCTTGTCGCCATGGCTCATTCTCTGGTTCTGGAAATAGATGGAACTGGACACGAATTTCAAGTCATAAAGGCCAGCATAGGTGTGGATCTAGTGCTGCGGGACCATTAACCAAGGAATGATAACCTGTTGTTTACAAACACTGGCAAAACCTTGAAGCTGACTTTCAGTGAGTTTTAAGAAATAGATGGGTTGTCAGGTAGACTGCTAGAAGATTGCTTTGATACTTAAAACCTAATTGCATGTCTTCTCTTTTTCTGACTTTCATATAGTGGATGCCTTCTGTGATGTTTTACGATGAGTTTAGGGTAGATAAGAAAACAGGATGAGAACACATCATTAAAGAGCTTCTCCCAATACCATTGTATAACTCTAAAATATAAATTCAAACACATCCAGGGTGTTGACTGGAGAAAGGGAAGGAGGGGCATGTGTTTGCTTTCCTTCCCTGCGCTCTTTTCTAACCTCATTCTTACCTACATTTTAAGTGTGATGAGGAATAAAGCACCCAGCTTGTATTTTGTACATAAGTCTTTTCCCCATGCTGTTCCTGGAATACCTGGTAGCTGAGCCTCTCCATGGCCAGTGGGCTGGAAGTCATCACTCAGCTTACACTGAAAGGGCAATTACATGATTCTCCATCGTGTTTCTTGGTGCCCTAGAGAAATGACTGTTTGGAAGTCATAAAGCCTGAAATACCCTGTCCTTTCTATCAGGCTAACATCTGGGTCACATGTGCCTCATTCCTGGCCATCTATACCTTCATTCGTCTGTATTCTTAAGCACCATCACCGCCATACCCCCCAAACATAACTGTGACCCAATGCCTTGATGCATCTAGAATGCATTTAGAATGAAGTATATTGGTTTACAATACAAGTAAAGATACAAAATTTGTTAGGGGCAGATGGATTATTGTTAAGACTCTAGGGAAGATGTTCTTTTCTTCTATATTTCACAGACTCAAAATATTAGATATGGTTCTGTGTTCAGTTCTTTTAGCCATTGGTATTTTTCACATGTGCTTATTCCCGAGAAAGATCTAGAAAGGTAATGAGGTACAAGTCTTAAACGAACAGGTCCAGGTCCACAGGTCTCATTGTCATTCTTCAGAGCGTGAGTCACTGGTTGTTCAAGTCCTTGAGGGAAAAGCCGTTATCTGCTTTCAGTTCATATCGAGCATTGTATCTAGCTCTAAGCTTGGTATTGCAGAACATTAGAGGCATGGCTGCAGGATGCGCAGATAAGTGTATGAGCGACTAAAATTCATAATCATTAAGAGTGGCAGTGATCCTGGCAGTTCACGGAGACAGCATTTATCCTGCCCTCGGAACGGTGTTTGTGCTTTGTTTTGAATCTGGCTGTCTTTATTTTCTTGAAATTATATACAACTGCAGGGAAAAAAAAAAGATGAAATATAATGTTTATGTTAGACTTGGGGAAACAATCTAGGCTCTGCATTCTTTCCTCAGTCTGTTTTCTCCTTCATCCTCTGTTGGAAGCAAATGCTAGCTGTTCACAGCCTGGTGGGGAACATCTGCCTGAAGTACCCTGGCCCATCTCCCAGCTTTAACACTCCTCTTGCCCGAGGGAAGTAGTTCGTAGTTGGGCTCCCAGGTTTTCTGTTTTCTGTTTCTGTATGGTTATAACATCTTTGAGCTGAGCAGGTGCCCATGTCACTAGGGACTAGAAACAAAGCTAAGCCCACACGGACTCGTTTCTGCCTTGGCTAGAGGAAGCTCCAGAACCATCACGCTGCATTCTGACACTGTCCTCAGATCCATCACCATCCAACAAACGCCAGCGAAAGTTCATTTCCCCCGAAAAATGCAGATGCAGGTTCCAAGCTGTAGTATCTACAACAGGCTTCATCTTTTGGTCTCTTTGCCAGTTTAGAATAGTACCTTGGTTTCCTCCAGAAAAGCAAACCAACTGATGGTAGAAATGTCAGAACTCAAATTTTAGAATTGCATCTAAACTTTGAAGAGTACCAATCTTTTAGCTTAGTGTGTCCGAGAGCCGCTAAATCTCACTCAATTCCAGGAAGCACGTGTTGAGATAGAAGAAATTAGGATCAAGCCAATGCTTGCCACGGCAGATTATCATAATGCTGCATTATGCTTAGGATATACACAATAATATTCTGACTTTGCAGAAAGGACAGGGCCGGATTCATTTCATATCCTTTTGTAATGAGTTTTGGTGTAAGGTGGGTGCTTCATAAGACCTAAGTAAAAGTGGATGAAGAATCAAAGGGGGAATTAAGGACTGGGTGAGAGAATGAACAAATGAATGAAGGGTTAAATAGGTCTTGGGACGCAGTGCATTAGTTAATGTTTGCCTGTTGGGGACAAGATGCTAGGCTTGATTCTTAGCACTGCACAAGCCAGTGGATGGCAGTAGTTCCATCATTTGCGAGGCAGATTTAGAAGCATCAGGAGTTCAATGAAAAAAACAAGGGCCTGGAGAAATGGCTCATTGGGTCAGAGCATCTGGCTCGCAAATTTAAGGACCTAATTTCAAATCCAAAGCACTGACACAAAAAATTTGGCATAGATTTGTCTGCCTGGAACCCCAGTGTTGAGGATCAGAAACAGTGAACCCTAATAGCTCCCCAACTAGCCACTTAGCTAAACAACAAGCTTCCAACCAGTTAAGAGACTCTGTCTCAAGCCACTGGTTGGAGAATGATTGAAGAAGACACACGACAGCCTATTCTGGCCTCCACATGTATGTGCAATGTGTGTATTTACCTGTATATTAACATACATGAACACACACAAACAAAAATTTAAGAAATCATACAGAAAAAAAGATTAAATAATTTCCTGAGGACATAGCTCAGTGGTAGAGTACTTGCCTAGCATTTGGAAGGACCAGATTTTGACTTCCAGCATTGTAAAAAAAAAAAAAGGTAAGCATACGATAAGCAAAAAAAAAAAAAAAAAAAAAAAAAAAAAAAAAAAAAAAACAATTGAAAGAACGAATATATGGCTAAGTTTAAGACAGGCTATTAAACACGAACACCTTCCTCAGCCTTATGTGGGTCACCCATATTACCTCCTCTGGTGGGTCACTTGCATCACACTCTAAAGCTTGGGGTCATTACAGAAGAGGGGGCAGAAAAAATGCCAGAGAGAGAATGTGATAGGTGTGAGATGGCTGTGCCACACATGAACTCATAAGAGTGGCAGTTGCCGGCACAGAGCGTGCGCAAGACCTACTATGCAAACATTCAGTCATGGACTCTACTGTCAGTCAAGGGCCATCTTCAGAAGTGCAATCAGTGGCGTGTTACACATGCCTCAGTGGTTAGCTTCACACGCATGCTCATATAGGTGGCCCTGGTTAGACCTATAATGCAATGCTTTAAAACGAAGCAGAAACAAAAATCATAACCAAAAGACACAAAAAGTGGGATGGGGATTTGGTGCAAGGGGTAGGGGTCTTGGTAAGGGTGGGAAAAGGATATGGGAGGGTGGAGAGGTGAGTGGCCAAATGTATTATATACATATGGGAATTGTCAAAGAATGAAAAAAATTAAATGAATTCCTTTTGAAATGTTAAGACTAGAAACTGTGGCCTATATAAGCAGATTTTGTGTTTGTTTGCTCTAAACAGGGAGGGCCGAGCTGCTCTGGTTTCATCCTTTGGTGTATTTAAATACTTGACCATGTATGGCATCATCCAGTTTATTGGAACATCACTTCTCTACTGGGTATGAATTAAAATCATTTCTTCTCAGATCTCATTGTATTTATAGCTGTGGGATGTGGATCCCACACCTTATCAAATGTTTATAAATACATGACATTTCTCAGAAACAGATGCCTACAAACTTGAGAACCCGGTGTGCTGCATGTAGCCTAAGCTCGTAGTCATTAGCCCTGGATCTGTTGTCTAGGGTGTTGGTTTTCTCTGGATAATCTGAGACTCTTGACCTCTGCAAGCCTGTCTCTTCCTTGGGGTATAAACAGAGCTTGAGAGCAGCCTAAATATAACTCCGCAGGAAATAGATCTGCCTCCAACTGTGGAATATTTTTGGTAAAAGACTCAAAAGAGATAAAGAGGAAAAGGTTTTGAATTTGATTTTGAAGGACAGGAATGCTAAAAATCTCCCACAGTGGGGCTGTCCTGCAGTACCTACTAAGAATTTAATAGGGTTAGACACACCAGTGAAGGAGTGGCGATTCCTTACAACAACAGAGGACTCTAAAACACAAATGGTGATCTTGGTTTAGAAGTTAGCTGCAGCCGGGCGGTGATGGCACACGCCTTTAATCCCAGCACTCTGGAGGCAGAGGCAGGCGGATGTCTGTGAGTTCGAGACCAGCCTGGTCTACAAGAGCTAGTTCCAGGACAGGCTCCAAAACCACAGAGAAACCCTGTCTCGAAAAACCAAAAAAAAAAAAAAAAAAAGTTAGCTTCATAGAGGAGCTGTGTATAGATTAAAAATAATCTTCATTATTTCAAGCATAGTTTGCTCTATAATGAAAAAATCCATCAGGCCCAGAGAACACTTGGGGAATTCAGCTGTTTTATTGTTTTGGGAGGATATTTAGAGGTGAACGGGAGATCCAGGATTAGGGTACATTGTTGGTTATTGTGGGCAAGGACACACATGGGAGGCTAAATAGCCAGCAGGTAGGGAGGGAGTCAGGAAACTACCTTCAAGCCTTACCTCAGTCCAAAATGCAAAGCGGATCTTGCCCCTGGCCAGCTCCCACCTCTGCAAAGTCAGTGACCTATATTCACCATCTCCACAGTTCCATGAGAGCTGTTCTTATTGAAAATTCTATAGCTCCTGTTGAATAGTTTTCCTTGTGTTCTTTTTTCATGCAATTTTCCCACTCGGAGAAAGGAGAAGAGACAGTAACCCCGGGGCCAGGGAGATGACTCAGTCAGTAAAGTGCTTGCTGGGTTCAGAGGCTTAGCATCCACATAACAAGTTGAACTTGGTAACTTACATCTTATAGTCCCAGTGATGGAAGGCAGGGACCAGAAGATCTCGGGTACTCGATGGCCAGGCAGTTTAGTCAACTGGTGAGCTCCAGGGTCAGTGAGAGGCCATCTCAAAAATAAATACATAAATACATAAATAAGGTGGAGAGCTGTAAAGGGAGACACCTGATCCTGACCTCTGGCCTCACACATGCGTACACAGACATTTACACCTTTGTATGCAAGTGCACACAGAATGTGTTCAATACACACACACACACACACACACACACACACGGGAAGGAGTAGATAAAGAACAGTTGGGGATCAAGAGGCAAAATTTCTGCCTTTTCATGAAACTGGGCGCAGAACTGAAGAGAGTTATAATCGGTCTGCTCAGCAGTTGTCCACTGCTCTCTGGAGCCTGATGGGTGTCTCATCCGAGCACCTCAGCCCGGACACTGGTTCAGAGTCTTTGGAAAGCCCAGCATACGCTCGCTTGCAGATCTGCAACACATCCGAACCAGATTACAGCATGGAACTCCGTTATTAGCTATGGAGAAGGTCCCCAAGCCTGGCTGCCCAAGGTCCTGCAAAGACAGTCCCCAAGAATAATGGTTTGACTTTTTTGCCTTATGAGTTCAGCTCCAAAAATGTGAACTGGAAGGCTAAGTTCTGTGAGCAGCCAGACCTCGAGAAGGCAGAGATAGCAGATGAAATTCTGCAGTGGCTTAATCAGGGCACTGGTTCTCAACCTGTGGGTCGAAACCCCTTGGGAAGGGGCCGAGCTACCCTTTCACAGGAGTAACCTGTGAAAAAACAGATATTTACATTAGGATGCATAACTGTAGCAAAATTACAGTTATGAAGTAGCAATGAAATCATTTTAGGGTTGCAGCCTTAGGAAGGTTGAGAACCACTGAGTTAGTAGGGAAAGCCTCGTTCAGTTTGGGGACATGAGTGAATTCCAGCTTCATTATGTTGTCACTAGTCCATACTCAAGAGTGGAGGCCTACACGGTTAAATGAACTGGGGCCTTGACTTTAAATTTTGTTTAAAATTCCATTAGAAACTTTCAGACTTTTACATCTTGTGCTGAGAATTCAGCTGTCCAGACTGGAGTGATGCCTGCCAGGGCAAACGTGGCCAGTAGGAGGCTGGCTGGGTTCTGATGATGCCACTGGTAATGAAGAAATGAGTTAAATACGGAGAAAATAGCTGCTGGGGTCGTTTAGTCTAATGGGATACCGATGGGTTTCGGAACATATTTTCTTTTTTTTTTTTGGTTTTTCGAGGCAGGGTTTCTCTGTAGCTTTGGTGCCTGTCCCAGAACTAGCTCTTGTAGACCAGGCTGGCCTCGAACTCAGAGATCCGCCTGCCTCTGCCTCCCAAGTGCTGGGATGAAAGGCGTGAGCCACCGGAAAAGAAGAAAGAAAGAGCAGCTGCCTGCCAAGCACTGCGAATGGGAAACACGACGATAACAGACCCGAGACTTACACTGGCTCTCCCTTCTTTCAGCAACTGCAGATCTTTGGTAATTACCAGTATCTCATGCAAGACGTGTCCATCACACTGATGGTCAGCTTAACAAGTAAGTGTGTATGCGTGTAAGTTTGTCTGTATAATCCCAGAAACGCACAAATGGGAACGTTATAAGGAAACGACAACATAATGACGAAAACCTCACTGTGTTTGATTTTATTTAAAGTAACATTAGCAGAGAGTGGAAGCTTGGCGCCTCTAGCCCTGAGGCAAAATAGCCTGCTAATAAACAGGTCTTTGCCTTAAGAACTTGTCAATATCTTCTTAGTTCTTTGTAGTGTTGTGTCCAGTCCATAGAAAAATGGGTAAGGAATCAAGAAAGGACCTTTTTTTTTTTTTTTTAAACCCGAAGGTCACTTTCCATTATTCAACTCCGTCTCACATTGACACAAAACTAGATTTTTTGTTCCGTCTGTGACTCGTGACAACAAATGCTACTGTTTTGTTCTGGCACCGTTCTCTCGGATGCGAGGTGTGGCTCGCAGCAGCTATTGCTCACTCCCTTCTCCCGAGATGACATTGATAAAGTGCTTTTTATCAAGGAACTCGGGGCTTGATGCTAACTCTTAATAAGCGAGAAAGGTGACTGTCTCAACAGAGAGCACGAAGAAGAATGGCATTGTCACCTTCCCTTTGTTCAACAGTGAGGTGTTATGAAAAACAACAGATGAAATATCTGGCATTTCAGGATATTAATAACCTTGACAGGTTCATGTCATATCTTAAAGTACAAAACTGATATTGAAGTCATCTATTTTATCTACCCAATGATAAAAATTTACCAGTCTCTATGATATAAGTAATATCAATTTTGATTATTAGGTCGAAGTGCCTATTCCAAGCCTATTTTATATTTTCTACTACAATGTTATTAATATTCACCGAGCTGAATAATTTTGAATTAGTGATAATGATTCTATGATGCTGGGTATTTTTAAGCAATTTGAATGATTTATTCATGAGTGATGTTGGAAAGGGAAGGAAGCCCAGGAGTTTTTAGAGCCTGCATTAGCAGGAGGTGCTATGGGCTGAAGGCTATGGCTGTCTTCTATCACTCAAATATCTCCTGGGAACAAGATATGGCATGTACAGATATGTAAGTAAATAACAAAACTATGACAATATTGCCTTTCCTCAGTATAAGCTTTACACTGGGGCTTGGAAACATAAGGAGTCTTGATGAGGGTCCTTTATAGAGGTCATATCCAATACTCGTCAGTTTTAGAGGAAGCGGATGAACATCCCCAGTTCTCAGCCTGGCAGTCAAGACTCCACTCTCTGATCTGGCCTGACTCAGTTTTCAGATGGTATCTCTGCCGCTTCCTCTCACTTACCCTACATTGCTGTCAAGCTGAAAACCTTGCATGCCGTATTTATCTACTGCCTCTTATGCATGCTTGTTCCTTACACTGGAAATGTCCTCCTTTGAGTAAAAGACTCTTTAAAAATACCAAATCATGTGTATGTCTTGGGAAGGTATTGTGTGTGAGAGTACAGTACCCATGGACTATCAGTAAGCAGAACCCACTCTTAACCACTGAGAAATCTCGGTATTTCCGAGCACTTTTGAAATCTTCCCATATTTCTAGGGTTAGAGTGGATCCTGTTTCTCCTTTGAAGCTGCCATTGTTTTTCTCTTCTCTCTCTTCTCTAATGACAAATCAGCATTAAAACAACCAATTTTCCTTTCTCTGATCTTCCTAAGTGTATGCCATCAGGCCATTCTTCAACTCATGAATATAACCTCCCCAACTAAACTCTAAACCTGAGCCATCAGCATCTTATGCCCCAGAAGTCTATATGTGCTTAACACAGAGTAAGAAGAGAGTGTTGGTGTGGGTGGGTGCTGAATGATGCTTTTCTATTGGGTGCAGGCTTGCTTACCTGAATATTTGAGAACAATGAATGGTAGTACCAATTGAGCATGAAGAGAAATGATAGAGATACCTCTACAGTACCTTTTCAAGAGATCCTTATTGGTCCTTCCATTGTAAAACTATTCCCCCTCTATCCATTACCTGCATATTGATCCCATGAAGAACTGTAGCAGTAGTTATGAAGGGGTGCTTTAAGGAGAACTGAAAGGAGAAGTATGAAGTCTTGCTTCCTCTCGGGGTTGCCATACTCAAGGAAAGAGAGTCATAGGAAATGTTTTAGGAAAGTTGGTGATTTTGAGGGGGTATTGTGTTTTGCTTACCCCTTCATAGTAATAAGAAGGAGAGAGAGGAGAGCCATGAATGGAAGCCATATATCAATTATCTTATAGGCAAAGAAAAAGCCACAGAACTTTTTCAGGCTGGAAGCATCATAGCAAGAAGCTGCCCAATGGGGGCGGGCTGCACAGGTCTTTACGGTGTGTATTCCAGGAGATATTTGAAGAAAACATTCCTGAGGAGTCAGAGGGAAAGACTGCCATTCACATCAGTCCAGATGTGATTACCATTCAGAGTAATCCAGATGTAAATGCCATGCACACCAGTCCAGATGGGATGACCATTCTCACTAGTTCAGATGTGATTACTATGCACACCAGTCCAAATGTGATTACCATCCACACTAATCCAGATGTGATTACCCATCCACACCAGTCCAGGTGTGATTACCATCCACACCAGTCCATACAAGTCCACAGGGCAGCCCTGTAGAACCCACCAGTGAGCCCTGTGCAGACTGCCTAAGTTTAGATAGTTGCCACATTAGAGAGCATCTACCAGTAGGGAAACAACAACTAAGGTTAAGTAAGAGCTTTTCCCCTGGCTGCCCTCATTCTCTGAAGTAAGGAATCATAGACGCAGCCAAGCCACTGGGTCTCTCACATCAAAAGGTGAGATCATTCCAACACCCTATACCGACCAGGAAAAGATCTACCTGAGCTATGACCAAGCTTATGGGAATGGGAAAATAGAATGTCTGTAAGCAAAAGGGGATGAACAAGCAAAATAGCTGCTTCTTGCCTTTAGCCTCACTGTCCCAGGTTTCCTCAGGATTCAGCCTATTGACTGAATGTGCTGCATGATTGTTGGTCATTGGATAAGATGCTACTGTCCTAATGGGACAGCGTCTGACCTATCACCCTCTGAGAAACTGTCCTCCTCGAGAAAGCTATGGCCCTGGACTGAGTCATCCCAGTCCCCAGCTGAGCTGGTGCTCTGAGGAGACTCTGAATTTCACAGGGCGAACAGTTGGGATGAGAGTCAGCCGGGTAGTACCACGGAAAGGGATGTGGTGGCCCCACCTCCATGCCGGTCTGTTCCATAACTAATACCATGGAGGTGAGTGCAGAAAAGCCCGGGATAACTCTATCCAATTCTGAAGCAAGGTTAGAACTGTGGCCCATGTTTTTCAGTTTCTAAAGAAATCAGCCTTATTGAACACAGTTTGATCCTTCTCAAGCACTTACCAAGATGGCCAATCTTCCCAAAAGGTGGAAAAGAAGGACTCATTGTGAGCTCATTCAGCACGCCTTGAGTTTGCTGTTCCATGTACTGTGATGGGCCCTCTATCAGCATCCTTTTAGCTGAACTGCAGAACCTGGCAGGGCCATTTCACTCAGGGAAATTACTGTTTCTTAAATAACTTGCCAAAGATCCCAGAGGTTGGAGCATATTCAGCTAATAATACAAGATATGATACAGTGTTGCAGGAGCTCCTTCAGCTCCTTTAGCCAATAGCCACTGTGATACCAGCCCATTGGGGCATGGTCTCTCTCTCTCTTTAAAAAAGCAACAACTGCCCTCCTTTGGCTCTCTTGCTTCTGGCTCCACTTCCGGCTACTAGGCTCCTTTCCTGATCGCGCAGAGGGCTGTTGTCTGGGAAGGTGATCTGTAAGGTTTTCCCCTTTAAATAAATAACCATTCTATTAATCATAATTCCAAGCTGGTGTGGGGTTGTTTGTGACTTACGCCTTCAATACAGTAAAGAAAAAGTGAAGAAAAGCTACCAGGAGGAAGTCAATTGAGAAAATGCACAGTGTGCAGTCCAGCTTGACTCCAGTCTGTGTGGAAGTTTGAGCTAGGAACACATTTGCTGCCTTCTATGAGATCTAGCGAGACTACATCAAGAACATACAGGAAGGAGGTGATAAAAATATATTTCTTGCACACTAAAGGGTTAACAATGGGATCCCTTTATTCTCAAGCCATTCCCTCTCTCGTCTTCAGCACAGCTTACAGTTTTAATGTGTTCTCCTCACATAAAGGCAAGAAGCATCTATTTTTGCTTGTTCATCCCATCCTCATGGGTCACCCCCATGGCCAATGTCCTAAGAGGCGATGCTCCAGAGGAAGCACTGCCATTTTCATCCACCACCACCACCCCCACACACACACACAGCTAATGATCTCAAACTTTCACTGTCTCTTCAGCAAGTCTTTGGAATAGATAACATATTGATGTAGCATGGTTTTAAGACAGTCATTACAGTAGGGATCCAGCCTGGTCCAGTAAGACGATATATCTCAGTAGATAGGAGGAGGCCCCATGGAGACAATTAGGTTAAGAAGGCATCCGTCCATCATACATGGCATCTTTTACCTCATCAAATGCAGTGCAGTGACCTTTTTTGTGTATGATCCTTTGGAGACTCTTGTGGGAGACGTACAACCTAGGAATCTCATGAGGAACACTCAGAGCTTGGCTTATAGATTTACGGTCGCCTTGAAATTTGGAGCACATGAATTACAATGTATAATTTCCAATATATATGCATCCAATGATTTTGAACAATTAAAGATCATAATTTGAAATGGCAATTTCTCCCCTGTAGCAGGCTCAGTGTGAGGTTTAGTGAGAGATAAAAGTGGAACAAGGCAGGGTTTCTCTCGCAGGGAGTTCACAGACTGCAAGGTCGCATGTGTGAACAATATAGTTTAATGTACAACATTCTGTAGTGGGATACCAACATGAATAACACACTGGGTGAGCTCAGAAAAGGAAAACAACTAATTTTAGGTGAAATATATTATCTCATAAGCTTGCG
Organism: Chionomys nivalis; assembly: GCF_950005125.1. Classification (NCBI taxonomy): domain Eukaryota; kingdom Metazoa; phylum Chordata; class Mammalia; order Rodentia; family Cricetidae; genus Chionomys; species Chionomys nivalis. Next base: position 65,269,267 of record NC_080088.1, read on the forward strand.
TTTTTCGGCATGCAATCTGAATAACAAATGTTATCGTTTTAACTTTAAGAAAATCTGGACAATTCATAATTTTCCTGCCTGGTTATAAACCGTGCTGCTCTCCAGGCTGGTTCAGGTATCCCACTGTGTTCTTTTAAACTTAGAAAATCCATCCTGTTGCAAACAGTGCATTCAGAGACCATGGCTTTAGGATCGAACTCTCTTGTGTTCATATCATTGCTGGGCTACTCACTGTGTCCTTAAGAAGGAGAATCTACTTTAACTTGTTTATTCGTCTGTGAAACTTACTATTTTGCATTGCTTTTTAAGGAAACAAAGATAATACTTATGAAATCACTTGGCATAATCTCTGAGGTTTAATGGGTGCCCCATACCAGTAATAATTTTCTTCTAAGAACTAAGAATACAGATTTCTTTTTAGAAATACTAGGAATCTCTGATACAGAAAATGTTAAAATACCCAGTGTAAAAATAACAGCCAGTTGGTGCCACAATATCACAGCATCCTAACTCACCCCAAATTCAGTGACTTATGTCACCAAGGAATTTCTCTCCCAGTTTATGGGCCTAGAGGTTGACTGCCATTCAGCTGATCTAGGTTTTTCAGCTATGCTTTACACTGGAAATAATTTATTTCAGTCAAGTTGAGCTCAGACCAACCCTGCCTTTCTCATTCTAGGGCCACTGTGAAGGGCCAGACAGAGTATTTTCAGCAGAGCCTGGCAGAACCTGACATTGTGAGCCATGCAAGATTGTTTGAAACTAATACTAACATCACCATGACCAGCAAGCTCCAATGAAATGCCATCTCTATCAAGCCAGTTAGCCAATCTCCTATGGTTTTTGTGTTGAAGAGGGAGGCAGAGACTGTACTGAGCATGTGTGGGAGAGTATATCAATGAGAAAGGGGCCATCGCCCAGAGCTGTGATAGCACCTGTGTTGAGTGCCCACAGTCTCCTCATGAACTTGATAGTTGCATCTCAGTTGGTGACATGTAAAAGGCATCCTAAGCACTGCAGCCTTTGCCTTCTGTGACTTAGAAGCAAGATCGCTACACATGCTTCAGCACTGCCCACTGCCCACATTGTATGAGCACTCGTATGGCCATGCACATTATATGATCACCGTCCACTTCTTAGTGCACTCAAATAGCCACATCTGACATCAGCTACCCATGGCTAGACCAGATATCACAGGCTGAGGACACAACCACAAGAATGGTTTCACTCCAGACACCAGGGCCATCATTTGGAGCTCTTAAGTCATCTGAATTTTGACTAGCTATCTATAATTTAGGAGCTCCACTACCCATCATCCGGTATTCAATAATTTGCTGATTCTTAGAGCCCACACAAGTGTAGTATCATGTTTTTATTCATAGAAAAATGATACAAGTTAGAATTAGCCAAGGGGAGAGACACATGGTACAAACTCTGGGAAGGGTCCTAAAGGTTTCTTCCCACTGTTATTCCATTGCAAAATCCAGCTGCTTCATCTTTCTGGCACACACGTATGTGATAATGTACAGAATACTGGCGACCGGAGTTCAAGTAAGTTTCCACATCAGTTTGTACTGAGGTTTCATTATCTAACCCAACTGACTGAATCATTTGCCACGAGGCTGAACTCAATCTCCAGCTCTTCTCTTCCAGGTCAGGCAGATACGTTGCCTGAAGCCCCAACTTTACTGGTGGTCTATAAGGTTGTGGCCAGCTGCATTTCTGCATGACATTGTTAGCTCCAATTCTCTTCAAAACCACAATCATCTTTTAAAAGCTACTTTTAGGTTTATTGTGTGTGTGTACTGGTGCTTGTCTGTCTGTCTGCATTTGCACCACATGTGTGCCTAGAACCCACAGAGGCCTGAAGAAAATCAGATCTCCTGCAACTGGAGTTATAGACAGTCGTGAACCACTCTGGAAACTGAGATCTTGTCCTCTTCAAGAACAACAGCATTCTTTAACTACTGAGTTATCCCCCCAGATCCTAGCATAAACTGTTAGCGCCCATTGTGAAAATAAAGATGTTCCTTTGAGCTAGAAAATGTCAGGGATTCAGAGGATGTATCTTAGAATCTAGGGATAAAAGGCTGTCATAAAACAATGTTTTTATTAATTCTTTGACAGTTTCATAGAATGTCACTTTATTATATTTCCTCCCTATCCTTGACACCTTTGAGGCTCATCTTCCACCTTCCTACTTTGTGTCCTATTAAAATAATAGCCCATCAATTCCAGTTTATGCTGCCCACATACCCATGGGTGTGGGGCCATCTGCTGGAGCATGGTTCACCTTCCGTAGGCACCACCGTTAAAGAAAACTGATTTCATCAGAAGTCATAGCAAACTGTCAATACCTCCTTGACTATGGGTGTGGTCTCATGGGCGTCTCCTCTCTCCATGCTATAAGGCTGTCTTGCTTGGCCTTATGTCATTATATATTATTTATATAGCAGACAGAGCTGCTATAAATTCATCAATGCAGCGGTCCAGTCTTGTCCAAATGACATTGTTTCAGTCTGGTCCTCCCAGACATCTGATTCTAACAATCTTTCAGTCACCCTCTTCTGTCATATTTCCTGAACTCTGTGGGTGGCAGAATAGAGATGTTCCTTTGTGGTTGAATCATGGCACTTATTCTCTGCACTTTGATCAGCATGTGTTTCTGAGTTAACAACCATCCACTGCACAGATAGATTTCTCTGAGGAGGACTGATGAGAAAGAAAGGTATAGGCTGGATTGACAGTTAGGAAAGAGAAAGGGGTAGAAGAAAAGATAATTAACAGTAAAGAGGTTTAAAAAAGCCATATGCAAACTCACTATTTTTATAGGCTTCATATATATATTCATATTTTATACATACATGTAAATATATTTGTATAGAGGTATTGGAGTTACCCTCCATAGGAGATAGCATTCCTAAAAATTGAATAAAGAGGTTTCCCTACAAGAAGCAAAATGTACAATAGGAGTGTCCAAGAAATACCCCCAAACAGCCTAAACTATGGCCATTGCTCTCGTTTCCCACCGCAACTTGATGGCAAGACCTTGTTGCTGAAGACGCAACACATAGGACATGGGAAAATCAAATTGATACAGTCAAAGAAGCTTCCTCCTTGGTAGCTGTCTGTCTTCATACTGGAAAGTGTTATGTAGGCTAAGGAGGGAAACGTCATCAACAGATTTTTTGTCAGCTGTGAACTTTGTGAAATGACTAGCATTGCAAGAATTGTCCATGAGTGTAATAGTGTCACAAATGTTACAGAGGTAACCAACCACTTTCTGTTTACCATTAAGCAGAAAGAAATGTGTGCCTGATACTGTAAATATGGCTAAGAATTGATGCTTGAGGAGCTCACAGGCCCCAGGATAAACTTACTACCACTATTCTGCTAAATGGATAATACAGGACCAAACTGTACTCTAAATCAGTACCTTTGTGCCCATCATATTCCTTGGTAATAAACATGGTTTCTATGTATCCACTCGACTTAGCACTGGGAAGTCAGAGTAGGAGACCCTGCATATTTCCCAGCCTCTAACCCCCTGCTGTCAAAACACTGGGATGTAACAGTGATGCCTTGAGTAGTCATAGAGGAGCTTTAGAACAAGTTAGTTGGGAGGGCCTTTGAGAAGCACTTAAACATTACACCATACTCTTGCTCTACATGAAAAAGTCAACTACCAGAGAGTGTACGCCCTTATCCCAGATCACACAGTGAACAGAAATCTATTGTACAGTTTTATTATCCCAAAGTCTACATCAATTCCCTTCTACCTCACCTCCACACCCATGAACATAAACTGGAGTACACATGCTCTAATTTCTTAAAATTGAAAAGTAGCAAGCTGAGAAAGGAGATGAGGTGACATACTGAACACAGAGATTAAAGCCTGACTTACATAAATCTTTAAATGAGATGGTCTGAATTGGTACCTCCCCATGCCTTTTCCCTGCTCTGTCCTGAAAGGCAGAGCAACATTCAATGCTCATTGGTCTGTTAGAGCACCAAGCATCTACGAAGGATGTAGTCATAATTAAAAGATTATATGTTCTTTTTTTTGTATTTCCAATCACTTTAAATGACAAACCCTAGGGTTGAAAATGCAACATGTTTTGGCTTTATTATCTGAAAACATGGTTTTTATGAGCCTGCCTCCTGTAGCAGACCAAATGAACGTGCAGTAGTAACTCCCCCTGTCATGTGTATCCAGAAAGGAACCAAGCACAGCATAAGATCTATCACAGTGTCTAGCCTATTGAAGTGCTTGGATACCATTGGTTGAAGAGCAGAGTGGATGCTTTCTTTTAATTACCGTACAGGGATTAGTTAGGATGGTACTGCTCATCTTGCTTTATGTATCATCCCTGCTGGATCCATAGGAAAAATATGAGCATTATATAGTCAATTACAGGACCTATCAGTCCTTTACATTTTACTTCTGAAAGTAAAACCAAAGCACAGAGGAGACCAAGATTAGTAGGAATGGATGTGCGATGACACAATGGCTGGTGTAGGCGTAACCCTTCAGTTGGTGCTTTCTCAAGCTGAGTTTTACTCAGAGACTAGAGAGGCTATGCATCTCATCTTTCAGCCTCAAAAACAAAATTCTAAAGGAAAAACATATACCTGTTTTTCAGTGAGCATAAATCATGCCTATCCGAAACTGGCTCCATACAGACCAGCAGGACAACTGCTTTCTCCTCAGCTGCTGCTCTCGGTCTTCCTGAATTCCTGCTTCACCTGCATTGTGCTGGTGTCTGCCTTTCTCTCTGTGAAGCAGCAGCCCTGGTACTGTGAGGCCTATCAGTACAGGTGAGTCCATTCCCTTAGGTCTCCGTTCTGAAAGGGATGTAAGCAGTGCACCGTGACATTACTTAAATTGATAGCAACAAAAAATAAAACAATACTTTCATACTGCAAATCATAAATGATAGAACAGAATGCATTTAATGGGTGGCACGCTGGGTGAGCACGTGGAGTTCGCAGGGAAAGATCTGTCACCGTGGTTGCTGATGAGATGATCTAACAGCTAGATGCCTGAATGTGTCTATTCCTTGGGGCATGGATTTCATGCAGACCACATCTTGGTAAGTGCTCCTGTAGAGTCAGGGAAGAGCATCACAGGCTTTCTGAGGTGGAGGATCTCCTGGCAACTAGTTGATGATGCTACTGTAGTACAGGAACAGCCATGGGCAATACGGAAACTCAGGATTTCCTTTTCCTAACTCAAGCTGTACTCTCCACTATAAGCCTATTGGCATCAGAACCCCAGAGCACAGAAACATGAATGGAACAAGTGACATGTAAGATCTTCATTCAGACTCCCATGTCAGCAATTCAAGTGTGACTTGGAATACACAGCCCCTCAAAGTTTCAGAACCAAATGTCCCCGTCATTTGGAGCAAATATACGCAGAGACATACAGCCATGATTGGAAATAGGAGGAAGCAGGATGGAGCCATTGAGGCATGGCCAGGAAACCAAGATGGCCCTGGGTCTATCACTCCTTGCCTCACACCAGCGCTCACCTTCCTCATCTGCAATGTGATTGGACAGAATTGCAAACTCTTTGGTGTTAAACTCTGAGATCCAGGGCCTTTAGCCTATGGACCCACCCATATCAAGACTATGACTGCTGGATCTTTGCAAACATTATTTAACAAACTGAACACTTACTATATACAAAGCACATTTATAAATCATATAGACCCTAAGGTATTAAAAATTAAACCTGGCTGGGCATAGTGATGCATACCTATATTCCCGGTTCTTAGAAGTCTGAGGCAGGAAGATCATGAAGTCAATGCCAACTTTGGCTATGTAGCAAGACACTTTCTCACTTTGTTAGACTTTCCACTGTGACATAAAACTATGACCAAAAGAGAGGACAGGGCTTGTTTTCTGTTTACTGCTCTAGGGTCACACTCTATTCCTGAGAGAAGTCAGGGAAGGAACTGGCAGAATCTGGCAAAACCTGGAGTCAGGAACTGAAGCAGAAACTATGTGGGGGTGCTGCTTACTTGCTGGCGCCTCATGGCTGGCTCAGTCTGCTCTCTTCCACCATCCAGGACCACCTACCCAGAGCATCACTACCATGGGCTGGGCCCTCTTACATCAATCACCAATCAAGAAAATGCACCACAGGCTTGCCTACAGGCCAACTCGAGAGAGGCATGTTCTCAACTGAGGTTCCCTCTTTCCAAATGATTCTAGCTTGTGTCAAGTTGACATAAAGCTAAGCAGTCACTATTTCAAAGAAGGAGGAAGTGGAGGAGGAGATAAAGAAGAAAAATAAGACAGAGGCAATGATGACAAAGAAGAAGGCAGCAGCAAAGAAGAAGATAAAAGGAAAAGAAGAAGAAAAAAGAAGACGATGATAATGAAGAATGTGGCAGTGGCAAAGAAGAAAGGGAGGCAGAAGGAAGAAAGAAGTAAGGAAAGAAGTAGAAGTCGTCTTACATTTGAGTTATTTGGAAAATAAATTATAAACAGATGAAAAGTAATTTAAAAGTTTCAAGCTAAACAAGAAAGTCAACTAGAACTAATTTTCGGGTTTTGTCATTGTAATAAAGAAGAACATTGCAAATAGGTCAATCAGAGCTGACAAAGCCTAGATCTTAAAGACATATTTTGCTGAGTAAATATTGTACGATCCCATTATGATAGATGCCAAAAAATTGTTGTAAATTAATACAAAAATCACAAAGGAGACTCATAATATGTGGGTGAAAATTAAAAAAAAAACACTCAACAAAATAATGAGCTAAATGCAACAAGAGGAAAGAACAGGGGAGGGGAACTAGAACTAATTCCCATCCAGAGTTACATATAATGAGGGGTGAAGGATAAATAAAACTGCAATTAATGGGAACAATACATCCATCTCAAACTTTTGTAGTAGGTTGGGAAGAGCCCTTATTGTGTTAGCAAAATAAGAGGTCTCAGTAGGGGACTTGAAAAGATAAGACCAGATAGGTTGAGGGCAGAACATGCAAGTCTTCTGAGTGAGACTGAGAAGTCTGAGCTTACCTTATCAGTATGCTAAAGCCAGAGACACCTCACAATCAGACACACTATGCTGGGTCTTTACTACAATCCCTTAGCTTCCGAGGAGAGAGTGGAGCAGGGAAATAGCTCAGGATGCAAGTCAAGAGGCTTACATCAATAAATAAAAAAGAATATGCACACACAAATATACACAACACAGACATATACATATGTATACACATTCACATAAATATCCACAATAAGCACATAAGCCTAAACACACACACACACACACTCATGCCACACACAAAAGCACACAAACAGACACGTAAATACACATTTTTCCATGTGGTACATTTACTGTTTGATTTGACAGCAATTTCCCTAGAAATTGTCACCTAAGGCCTCTCAAGACATATTATTTGTTCTACTTGGAGGACAGACAGTAGATAATTTTGATTTCTTCTGAATTTTATTTCTGCTTTGTCATTATGAGAAGTAAACATGACTTGTCCTGTCAGCCACCAACAGGGACACGTTAAAAACCGAAGTCACCTGGTAGTAATTAAATTACATTGTCATCTAATAGATTTTTTTTAAGAAAGTATAGAAAATGTTCATAAATGCTGGCAATTCTTTCATAGTGAATGCTTCCTGACCAACCAAAGTAATTTCTCAACCAATATGAGTGTGGAGCAAAACTGGACTGGAAACGCAACTTTGGTTCCTGCTTCTGTTCTAAGTTTTGAGAGCACTACCATGTGGCCCATCATCACCTTCAATTGTATCTCAGTAGCGTTTATATTTTCTAAGGGAAAGCCGTTTCGGAAACCCATCTACACAAACTGTAAGTGTACAAAGTGTAAAGTTTCGTTCTGAGTCCTTTTCTGTCCCCATTTCCTTCTCAGAGTCACAGTTTCCCCACAAATGAGACGTTGCATCTCTCTGGCATGAAACCCGATAAAATGGCCTTAGATGGGAGAGAGCACCCAAGGGCAGAAACCTGCTCATTTGAGGATATACAGATATTACTAAATGTTCAAATGAGTCATCAAGAGTTATTCGACACACAAGCTTATATATCAAGAGATTTTGTAGAAGGCTTTTAAGGAACTCACAAAACCGCTTAGTAGCTTCATAAAGCTGGGACAGTTGCAGTCAGTCTTTTATGCCCCCGTTTCCTCATGTGTAGAATGGAAATGTATGACCTTCAGTCTTGTGGTAAGAATTAAATAAAGCATTTTATGAAAAGGGCCTAGTGAAACACATAGGAATGTCCTCATATTTATAATATGTGCTTTTTTAAAAAATGCTTGTCTTCGCCAATATATTTCTCTAAGTAGAATAAAGGCAAATCCAAAACAAAAGCCCAAGGTGTTCGAAGCTACAATTGAGATCTATGGTCAGGTAAACAAACCATCCAGAATGTGTCCTTCCACACCTTTGTAATCAGAAGAGTAGATACTGTTAGTGATTATGACAGCTCAAGCAGAGCCTTAGGAAGTTCAGGTGCATGAACGTCTGTCTACCACACAGCTGGCTTTGCCATGTCAGCATTGTTAAGCATATTCATGCATACACATGCATACTCATGCTGCCAGGCAATATAGCTTAGTGACTACAATCCGTGCCTCACATGCCCAAAACCCCGAGTTTAGTCCCCAGTACCACATAGAGCTAGGAGTGGTGTCGCATGCCTACAATCTTAGCATTTAGGGCGTAAAGGCAAGAGGATGGGAATTCAAGGTCATTCTGGGCTACATGGCAAATCTGAAGCAGTTTGGTTTACAAAGCATTAAAAAAAAAAAGGCGAAACAAAACTCCTATAAATCATTTCAGCTGACCTCCGATTTCCTTAAGAAAACCAGCATAACTGGTGAAATCAGGTGAAAATAAATATTTCAGCTTTTGAGGTATGATTCACATTGGTTTCAGAATATTTGTAGCAATTTTCATTGCTGCTTTTAGTTGTTTTGTAACATTATAGCCAATAAGGGATATGAAAATGCTTACTAAAACCAAACTTTTGCTGATCTGATAAGACTTTTTAAAGCATGGTATTTAATTTAGCTTTAATTTGGATTTTTATCAACAATGGAGAGAAATAGAGATCTGTACGATTAACCATGTTGCCTCACTTCTCTGTGTACCTTTAATTTATTTTCATATTAGGTCTCTGCTACGTTCCTTATTTATCTGTATGTAGTTGTTTTTTCTCATTGCCTTTATGCACAGAAAGGTTTTGCTAATTACAAAACAGAACCAATTAAACTTACTTATTTTAATGCTTCTTAAATTTTAATACAGTGAGGTATGTTTACTGTGAGTCAAGTTAGTCTACCCACGTAATCATTTTTTCTAGCAGATTTTTGTACTATTGACTATCTAGCATTCCTTTCATTCAATTATTCCCCCACTGAGAGTAATACCAGCCTCATCATATCTATGTTCATGTAAGTTATTGTTTAATTCTAGGTAATTTGTATTAGATACTGTACCTTTGTGTTACCTGCACATATTACATATGTGTGTAGAGCGGTCTGCTTTCACACTGTTTTCTAGTTCATTGTCCTGTGTGCAGTGGCACGTTACCAACTATTGCTTCCTGGTGTATTTAATAAGCAGCATGTGGGTGGTAGGCTCTCATTTCTTCATTTTTACAGTATCTCACTTTCCTGCATTTTCTTCCAGATGGATTGTAGAATAATGTGTTCAGCTTCAACATTTCTCCCATGGGGTCTTGACACCTTGGGAAGAATTTATGGATTTATATAATTTAATCTTCCCACACAGGAGCATTCCACATTTGTTTCTTATTTCCTTATTCTTGTGGCCAAGGATGTGACCAAAAACTGGAGGAGGCGCTTGTCTGTGTTAACAGTTTGGGGGACGCAGTTCATCGTGGCGAGGAAGGCACAATAGTAGGAGCGTGCAGTGGTTGGTCATACGTGTTCACAGTCAGGAAGTAAAGCTGACAGGAGTCAGACCTCCTCAGATGCCTCTCAAGGCTTACTCCTGCTGATCCACCTCCCTCAGGGTGCACTACCTCCCTAAGATTCCTCAACCTTCCAAAGCAGAATGCACCAGCTGGGACCCAGTTCACATGTGTGAGCCTATGGGGACATGTCACAAGCAGAACATAGCACACCCCACCTTTATCCACATTTCTTTTATCTATCCATTAATATATGGAGTTTTCTCCACTATCGGTGCTGTACATTTGAGAACTAATCCTGTTTTCTTTTGCTTGTGTTGTGAGTCACTCTTCCTGTTGTATTTAGAACTGAATGTCACTGTGACATGGGAAGGGTGCGGTATCACTTTCACTTTCTACCCAGAATCCTTCCTGACCTTTGTTGTTCCCTTGAGTTGTGTTCTAGAAAAACAGTGATAGTGACTGCAAACACGAGTGTTCCTTCTTCTTTTCAAACAACTAAATACCTTCCTATGTTTTCTAACGAATGGAATCCAGAATCTGGGACAATGTTAGATAATATTGAGGCTAACAGATAAATGTACACCTTATAACAACACTTGTAGGATTTGTCTCTTAAACTGTTCATAAATATGGTTTTTTGCTGAGGTGAAATCATTGTGGAAAGCTCCTATTATATAAAGAAAACATTCTTCTGTTAGCATTAGTCAAGAGAGATTTTAAAATCCAGTCTAGCAGACAGACTTCAACAGATGACCTTCCATTATCTACCAAGATGAATACTCTTTTTGTATCTTCTTATCCCGAGCTACACATGTGTTATTTTAATAATTTTGTTATTAACTCATATTCTTGAGAAAATCCTACTTAGCTGTAGTAGAATAAACTTTTGCTAAATTGAATTTTGTAGCTTTTTGAAAAACTACATTTCATGCTGTATTTTGCAGAAGTTTTGTTGTTGTTAGGTTCAGGTTTTAGAGAAAAACTTGACTTTTTCTTTTCCCTATAAGGATTTTAATACATAATAACGATTTCTTTCCTTGACAACTTGCAAAAATTTAGCAGTAAATTACTTGGCTGCAAATCCTTCCTCTGAAAAGGTGTTTTAAAGATTGATTTGGGTCATACTGTTTTAAAATAATGCCATTTAATTTTATACCATTAATACCATTTCATTGATATTACCAAACTTTATCATACAATTTGGGGTAGGATTTTTCTTAAAGTATTAAGCACTTCCTGTGACCATTGTTGTTGTCCTGCTTGTGTATATATATATATATATATTAATCAGCTTTCACTGTGACAAAATACCAAAAACAATTAATTTTTAAATTTAACCTGTGGTTACTTGCCTCTGTTTTGTCTGGGACTTCAGTGCAGAAGAGATAATGGCAGGGAATGTGTGGTAAAGTGAAATTGCTCATCTTCTGTAGGCCAGGATGCAGGAAAGAGAGCAAGTGTGGGCTACCTGGGGCATGGGGGTACAGGGAGGCAAGGAAGAAAATGACCGGGCTGGAGTGGAGTTGGGTAGAGTGAGGTGGGATGAGCCAGGGACAAAAATATACCTTTCACAAGCTCACTGTCTCAATTTCTTACAACTTTGTGATAGTTCATTAAACTGTGAGCCTATCAGTGGGATAATTCTTGATTAGGTTAGGACCCTCCTTATCTACCCACCCCTTAAAGGTGCCACCTCCGTGCTGTGCTGAAGGCCACGCCCTCTGGAAACCATGCCCTTTGGAGACCACAGCTTCCAACCTAAGCTCTTGGTCAATGTTTCAGATCCAAATCACTAAGAACCTTGCTTTTTCTTCTGGTTTTAAATGCATTTTTTCATTTTACTGGTTAAGAACAAAGTAGCTCTCAGGCTTTTAGTTTGTAATCGTTTTGATTTTCTCTTTTATTAGGGTTAGTTTTCCCTTTTTTCCTTCAATTTGTTTTGAGTTAACTTCGTGGTGCATGTATGTTTCTTCATCTTCATGAGATTAGGAAAGCATTCAAGGCTAGTCATTGGAGCTTGGATTCCATCCTTTATATTTTTCCCTACCAGTCGTTTGACCTCGTTTCTTCTTTGGTCAACTACTTTTCAGAACAGTGAATTTTACTTGTTGAGAGAAGGGGGTCAGATTTTGCTTTCACTTCTCTTTCTTCTCTTTCTTATAATACTTCATACACATACATTTTGTTTCCTTTTCGATACAATAGACTTTAATAAGTTTATTTATTTGTATACGGGGGGGGCGCATTTCAGTTAAACTCTGTCACAAGTGGCTGTTTTTGTAGCTGTGATTAGACACCTTAGCCTCCGACACCTGCTTTGGAGAAATTGCTTCGATGTTGTGTGTGTTAGGCTCCTGGCTAAAGTTATGAATATGCAGTTATTGTTAAAGCGCTTTCATCCAATTAAATTACTCAGATTCTCTTGGTTCTTGAACAAGTTTCGCAACGCTGTCTTCTCACAGGATTTCCAATCTTGCTGGTGCCTCCCTTCATCTTCTATTTCCTGCCAATGTCTGAGTTTCTCATCAGTTCCCTCCATTCTGAAGCAGTGTTGGAAAGTACCCTAGACTTTTGTCCCAACAAACGAGCATTTGGCTTTACTTCTTATAGTCCTTATTTCCAAGGTCAGTGTATCATAGGCAGGTTATTCTCACTACCTGGTTCTTTAATAGTAAATACAATACAAGGAACTTTCACACATGCGTAATGAATTAGAATTAGATCAGTTACAACATGGGGACTTGAAGTTTAAAGGAAAACTGGTATCTCGTGATGGACACAATAATTCTATCCAGTTGGGGGGGAATGTCATGTGTGTGCTATAGTGTTAATGCGGAGGCAGAGGACAGCCATCTATGGGAAGGAGCTAATGGATTCTGGGGACTAACCTCAAGTCATTAGGCTTGGTGGCCATCCCATTGCTGTAATGCAGTGGTCCTTGACCTGTGGTCAATTTGTGATCACAACCCTTTTTTTGGTGAATGATACTTTCACAGGGGTTACTTAAAATCATTGGAAAAAACACAGACATTTATATTATGAATCATAATAGTAGCATAATTACAGTTATGAAGTAAGAATAAAAATAATTTTATGGTTGGGGTCACCACAACATAGGAACTGTATTAAAGGGCCGCAGCCTTAGGAAGGCTGAGACCCACTGCTGTGATGAAAGAGCATGACCTAAAGCGAGCAGAGGAGGAAAAGGTTAATCTGGCTTACACTTCCACATTGTCATAGATCACTGAAGAAACTCAGAACAGGAACTGAAACCCAGCAGGAAGCTGGAGGCAGGAGCTGATGCAGAGGCCGTGGAGGGGTGCTGCTGACTGACTTGCTTATCACTTCTTTCTCAGCCTGCTTTCTTCCAGAACCCAGGACACTAGCTCAGGCATGGCACTGCCCACAATGAGCCAAGCCCTCCCGAATCCATCACTAATTAAGAAAATTGTGCTAAAGCCAGATCTCATGTGGGCATTTTCTCAACTGCACTTCCTTCCTTTCAGATGACTCTGGCTTGTGTCAAGCTACATTTACCTGCTGAGCCATGTCACTGGTGTAACTAGTAATTCCAAATGGGGAAGGTTCTATAATCAAATATTCTAATACACATAACCTTTCTTTGTTTTTTAAAAGTATGTGTACATGTGTGTGGCAGGTTCTGTTCACATGTGAGTGAAGGTGGCCATGGAGTCCAGAAGAGGGCTTTGAATCCTTGGGAGCAGGATTGACAGGCGGTAGTGAGCCACCCTATGTTGTTGGTGGAGACAGAGATTACTTAGGTCCTTCTTAAGAGCAGTACATGCCCTTAAACCCTTAACTGTCTCCCCTGCCCCAATACACAATATTACAAAGTGTAAACTTCTGGGTTAGAATTCAGGAGTCTTCAGAAGTGCTGAGATACATTATATGAGTGATTTCATCTTGAAATAACAAAAATCGCGCTTTTCTAATCAGTGTTTGGTGGTAAGAATGAGGATTTTGACATGATACACCAGGGATGCTTATGTTCTAATAGTCAAGCAGTGGTGGGTACAGGAAGAGAGGAGCCTAGCAGCTTTGAACGTTTCTTTCTTTTTATAACGAGGTTCATTTATTTATTATTTTACAGTGCTCTACCTCCACGCAGGTCAGAAGATAGTACCAGATCTCATTACAGGTGGTTGTGAGCCACCACGTCGTTGCTGAGAACTGAACTCAGGATCTCTGGAAGAGCAGCCAGTGTTCTTACCTGCTGAGCTAACGCTCCAGCTCCAAATATTTATTTCTAACTCTCCTTTTCTGAGTCAGAGTCCCAAAACCCCAGATGCAGTCACTTCCGAGCACCTGCAGCCCGATTGATAGATCAATTGAGATCATACAAATCAGAATGTGATATGTGATATGAAATAAGCTCTGAAAGGGAGGATTAGGGAGTTGGAAGGAAAGTGGTGTGTGAACTGGGCTCTTTAAGTACAGGAAAACAGAACGGACCATGGCAGAAGGAATATTTTCTACCCTTGGCACTAAGTGAGCTCTTGGTAGGGAACAGAATGTAGGTGGGTAGAGGGGTTCAGAAAGGCTGTTGGGCCTGGCACTGGAAAGCCCTGAATGTCAGTGGCAGATTCTTGTACCTTATTCTCCTGGGTACCTTATTCTTGTACCTTATTCTCCTGAAAAATAAGAAGCTATGGGTACCGAGTCCCACATGGGTGTGTTTCACTAGATGGTGTGATCATGTGCAGGGCTTCTTTGCCAACCATTCAGATGGGCTAGTCATGGCAGGATGTTTGCTCCCAAGGGACCCCCAGTGAAGATGAGTCCTGCCTGGAAGTTTCTATAACATGTTTGATTCCATCTTTATGAGGCAAGATTTTTAATATGACACCTTTATCTTACAAACATTAGAACATATTTTGAAACATATGATGATGTCTCAAAACATCTGAAGATCCACCTAGCACTTGCCCGACACAAACCGATTGCTAACATGTGCCAAGTCCAGCGAGGCGTTCTCTTAGTGCCTGAAAATGGTGTTTTGTGTATCTGCAGATTGGTTCTCACTTCTGCTGACATCTGCTGTGGGCCTCACCGTTTTCCTTCTCTTCTCTGATTTACCAGCTATCTACCATGGAATGGAGGTAAGTGTTGTACGTTATACATCGGTTATGACTCAGACGTGCCAAAGCTGCACTTGCCAGTCCTAGGTCAATCATTATTCTCTCCGACTCACTAAACACCATGAACTTTTATTCTCTAGAAGAGAAATATTTCTGTATTTCACATACATTTTCATATAAATGGTGTCATCATTTTAGCATGTTCGTAGTGTTAATGCCTAAAACATTGTATGGGACCAGAGAGATGACATATTGAGAAAATGTGCCTGCAACCGAGCCTGTTGACCAGAGAGTTCATTCCCTGGGACCCACAAGGTAGAAGGAGAGAACCAGCTCCCACACATTGACCTGTGACATCTACATGTATTTTGTGGCATGTATGCCCCGTTATACACACACACGCAAACACACACACACACACACACAGTCTACATTCATGCTTACACACCAAATGTAAGAAAATGTTTTTAACTATCTAGTTTAAAAATGCTGTCTTGCCATATTTTATCAATACAGTGAAAACAATACACTAATATAATAATTAGTTCTCCAAGCTTAGCTGTTTAAAAATCTAAGAGAATCAAAGAGAATCTAAATAGAGCTGGGAGAGATGTAGCAAGGAATTCTCACTGTTGCTGTGACAGCCGTGAGGGCCTCATGGGAAGAAACCTGGGTTGGCGGGGGCCCATATATACACGTACTGGATCTGATCTTGCCAGGTCAGGCTGTTTCTGCTGGGCAGAACTGTCCCAGCACTAGGAGAAAGGGCTGAGGAGCTTTTGTTTCTCAAAGAACAACTTTGGGTCTGGAAATGGAAAGAACGTGGGGTGACAGGGATGAAAAAATCCAAGAAAGGCTTGCATTACAGATCGACTCTACAGAACTGTAGGAAAGTATTTGAAGCAGAGACAGGTGCCGGACTGTGGAGTGTCGAGAGAGGAAACGAAGGGAGGCAGGTACCCTCCGAGACAGCCAACCAGCTTTGTACTTTTTGCCAAAATAACAGGGAAGTGCTGAAGTTTCCTTGGAAGGACATTTCAGACAGATTCATTAAACAAGGTCAGTAAAGCAAGGCGACGGAGAGACACTTAGGAAGTGAAAACTCAGGCGAGCCTTTCATAGTGTATGAGTTCAGAACTCCGGGATGTGCTCGGTTCAGGATCAGAAGCTAAGCACGATGCTGCTCTGAGTAATTTAGAAGTGATGAACGTCTGCTCTGCATAATTCCAAATTATTGTCATAAATAATTCCCAAACCAAGTACATTCCCAGCCCAGGGGTGGAGAAGAACCTTCTCCATTTACAGTGGGAGCAGCAATGAGATCTGAGTGGGCCAGAGTTTGATTCTGCTTCTCCACAGCCTTCCACCTGATGTGATGCTCCTCAAAGCCCAGGCAGAGCAGGGAAACAAATGACCAAGTAATGCTTTGAAACAGTCCAGCCCAGGATGAGCATTTGAAGTGAGTGGCTGGACCCGTGGTTCTCAACCATGTTGCGACCCTTTAATGCAGTTCCTCAGGTTGTGGTGACCCACCCCATGCACAAAATTATTTTTGCTGCTGTTATGAATTGTTACATAAATAGTTGATATGCAACCTCCAGAGCGTCATGACCCACAGGTTGAAAACCCCTGGGTTAGACACTATGGGGGTAGAGGATTCTGTGATTTTAGACCTCAGATTCCTACACATTCCATATAACTTTCTGCACATTGGAAACTGGGTTGTATAGCTCCCAATCCACCATGGGTATAGCTCTTATATCTAATAAACAGAGATGTTTCCTGGTGAGTCGGTGACCCTGTGGTATTTATAGAGATTGTTAGATTTTCATGAAGCCACTAAATTTGGGACCAATAGCATTTGTACAAAATGTCATACTCAGTCAAAGCAACCTTAATCTTTTGTCATGACTTATGATTTTTTTTTACCCACAAGTCAATTTTGCTGGAGGAAAAAAACAATGAATTTCAAGTTAATTTTTGCCTTAGGAGCACAGTAAACAGTAAGAATTGCAGAAGAACGACTTAATTTTACATCCTCTCCCCCATGTTTTAAAGCTTAAATGAAGAGGACCACGTGAGCTCTAAAGTGTCCTCTGGTTCACTGCCAAGGCGTCTTGCTTACTTGACAGACGCCATTTAGCTATGGAGGGAGCATAGGCCCAGAGGAATCCATTTTAGTTTAGATTCTGGCTTTGAGTAAGTCCTTGGACAAGGTGGGCCAGCCTTCAGCTTTCCTGTCTGTGAAGTAGAGAAAACAATACCAACCCTCAAATTCAGGGTTATTTCAAATACAGAAATTCTAAATAATAGCAAGCATGGTGTACCTTTTCAAAATGTAAAATATAAAATATACAACGGTGGCTGTTCTTTTTCAACAGTTCATCCCAACCATCCCATCTTGGAGAGTTTCTATTCTGGTGGCAGCCCTTGTCCAGTTCTGTGTGGCCTTCTTTGTGGAGGTAAAGTACACGGCTCCTGTCATTAGTTTTGCTGTCAACTTACACTCACTGTTTACAGTAACTTCCTCAGTTCCCAAAAGAGGATTAGTAAAGGCATTTTGAAGACTGTGCAAGATCTTCTTTGGAGGAATTCTTTGGAGTGTGACTTAAAATTCTGTGAAGGCTGCTGAGAAATAGCCCTGGTGTCTCTCACGAGCACCGATTCAGTTCCAATGCTTGTCGCAAGAGGCGCTGTTTTCTCTCCCGACTATTCTCCATCATGTAGAAAGGAGACCAGGTGACCCAGCAGCTCTGAAACGTGAGGAGACCTTTAGTCATAGAGAAACAGCATCTTCAGGAGGGCTGCCTCCTCTAATCAGGAGAGAAAGGAAGCCCACTTTCATTGTCATCAAGTGTTACCCATGGAGGACCTCTCGTGGGTTCTACTCAGGACCACTGAATGGCTTATTCACACAGTAAAAGGATGGTGCTTTTTAAAAGGAGAGAGAGAGAGAGAGAGAGAGAATTCGAATTGTTAGCACGTCCTTTGAGGGAAAACACTAAACAAATTGTGTGTGTGTAAATTTCTTGTACTCTTTCATCCAGAATTCCAACTTTATATCAAAATTTTTAAATGAGACTGAAAAGCTTTACAACCTAATTTGTATGAAGAGATTCATGATAGTGTTATCTACGACAGCAGAACATAATTTAAATGGTGTTTTAATGCTTAATGCTGCAATTTGAAGAAATGTTGTAGTCTTTAAAGATAATACAACTACAACCTTAACTACAATAAAATGTCTTAAAAGGTATAATTACAGAGGAGTTGTCTATGACAGAAAATCAGTGTAAACAAAAGAAAGTAAAATGCAAAAATTGGATCAATTGTATCATTTACAAAAATCGCACAAGGAAAGAATAAAAGGGAACTCGAAAGGACGAGAAACAAAACAAGTCTGAGGGAGGAGAGAGACTGGATGATTATGAGTACTTGCTGCTCTTGCAGGGACCTGACTTTGACTCCCAGCACCCTATCAGACAGCCTACCACCTGGGTAATTCCAGCTCCAGCTCATCTGATACCCTCTGCCCTCTGCAGACTTGTAGGCACATACACATACCCCCACGCCACCACACGCACATGCATAAATACAAATAAATTTAAGAAATATTTGATTGCTACAGACTAATTCATTTGACCAACAAAATTTGTCACTTTGTATGTGACAAGGTGGTGGAACTCAGTTTTTGGTTTCTTTGATTTTCCTCTCCTCCTCTCCCCTTCCCTTTCTCTCTTCCCATCTCTTCCTTCTTCTGTTTTGTTTTCCTGATATTTGGTGTGTTATTGTTAGTCTGAGCCCCTTAGTGAAAGAACTGTAAATGAATCCCCAGCCGGGATTTCTCCAGGAAATCTGAAGAAAGCACGGGTCTCTAGTATTCAGCAGGTTTCTGTGCCTGTAAAAATCTCAGCTCCCAGGGGAAACACCAACACCAGCTGCATTGAGCTCGGCTGAGAGGAAGCTTGGGGTCCCAGGCTTTCAGTGCTCTCTGGCTGTGAGGGGCTCACTTACGTAGCCACAGAGATTTCATTATCACCTCTCCCCAAATTTTTCAGGATGCCATCCTTCAAAATAGAGAGCTCTGGCTGTTTATAAAGAAAGAATTTGGATTCTACTCAAAAAGTCAGTACAGGATCTTGCAGAGGAAGCTGGCAGAAGACTCTACCTGGCCTCCCATGAACAGGACAGATTATGCAGACGATGGCAAAAATGGATTCTACATCAACAGAGCCTATGAAAGCCCTGAACAGCTCCCTAAAGGGAGACTCAGGCTGGCCGGGCAAGCCTCAGAACAACACTTTTGGACCAGACTGTGACCTGAGCAGCTGTCAGGCTTGTTCCGCATCATCATCTTTTGTCCTCCAAACTGAACACCGTGGAGAGGTGAAAGTTGCAGACCCCTCTCTTCTCTCTCCATCTAAGCATTCAGAGCACTTCAATATATTGAGCCTTGCATCAAAGAACCTTACGTTCATTATACCCTTCACTAGCGAGAGAAAAACCTGCACATCTCAGATCACCGTTTTAATAAACTATATCATACGGAACTTTCTTTTTAACTGCACAGCTTTCATGCAATGGCATTAGATGTATGACATCAAGAAAGAAGAAAGCATTTAGTATTCGAAAGTTTGGCTGATGCATTAATTAATGCTAAGTTTCCTTAATTTTATGCTAATTTGTGAAGCACATTATTGCACCTATCTTGGCCCAGGATCACCAAATTCCTCTTTCTTTTACGTCTTTGGTATGGCTTCAATAGAGAGAGGGGAAAGAAGAAGAAAGAATTCCACCCTAACTACACAGGAAGTCAGAGATTGTGGAAGTGGAGAACTATAGAGATCAGCGCTAATCATGTATAAGCACGGTGTGGGCACTGCTAAAATATAAGCAAACTGCACCAACTCTGTGCATTCTCAATGTTTATTGAATGGGGCCAGTGAACATGGCAGATCCAAGTAGACTAGAGTAATAAACTGTTCAAATGTGTTTCTCACTTCATAAAGTACGTTCCCATCTTTATTGTTATTAATACACAGAAGTATCAACATCTAACTTTAGAAACTTCCCTGATCTCATCATTGATCATCTTAAAAACAAAATTCTAGAGAAGGCTTTGATCCCTGAATGAGACTCTCCAGGCTACTAAGCAAGTATTTCATCACTTGTATAATTCAGATCATTGTAGCTGTCCATTAAAGACAATAGAAGAATGCATCCTTCTCAGTGAGCTCTCCACACGAGTTAGTCCCTTTAATGTGGATCACCTTGACTGTGAGCACCAGAGACAGTATTTCTGGTGGATAATTTGAAATCAACTTCTAGGTTTTAAATACTAAATCTAAGTTTGTTAATTCAACAGATCATCTGCAATCATAGGCAAGTTATCAGCTGAACCCCATGAATATCGACTGTGTGACTAGTACCACAATGTATGGATTCACTATAAGATGGCTGTTGGCTTACCATTCTGAAATCTTTAGTTTTCAACATTTTAGTAAACTATGGCTGTAAATGGCATTATGGACACTGCTACTCAAACTAGCAGCACCAATGTGCATACCTAAAAATAATACGTTTGCCTTAAAGGTTTTTTTTTTTTGTATGTTCACAGCTATTTGGAGAAGGATAATTTTAAATCTGTCTGATTTGTTAGCTGTAACAATTAATTTTCATTGTCAAGTTGATTGGACTTAGAGAGTCCAATGGACTCATGTAGAAAAGACATCTCTGGTATGTCTGTGACGATGTTTCTCCAAAGTTTTTATTGACATGAGAGGAGTTGCCCATCCATGATCCTAGTTCCTGATAGAATAAAAAGGAGAAAGGGTGATGAGCACCTGTGTCCCTTTCTTCCATGTTATGACTGTGGACACAGTGTGGCAAGATGCTTCACACTTCTGCCCACATATTTTCCCATGTGATGGACTGAAACCCTTCAAAACTGTGAGCCAAGGAAGCCCCTCTTTTCTTTAGTTGCTTCTGCCACGTATTCAATAATGACAGTGAGAGAAGTAACTGATACAGTGACTAGCAAAAAACAACAACATTAAAAGCCCTTTTAGAAAGATTTTAGGGATGGAGAGATGCTCTGCAGTTGAGCGCTGCTGAGGATCAGTTTGGAGGCAAGCAACCACATTGAGAAGTTAATAACCTTTTGTAGTTCCAGCTCCAGGGGGTTTAGCTGACGCCTCTTTTGGTCTCTGCAGGTGCACATGTGTGCACAACTATACATAAAAGGCAAAATAAATCTGTTTTTAAAAGCACATTAGCTTATCATTAAAAAAAAAAAAGTTAAGCATCCTTGAAGCTATAGAGGTGAAAGTTTCCTTTAGCTGACAGTCAGACTCAGTAAATTGACTCTTAGAATGAACAGATTCAGTTGATATGGTGTGACATTTAGATAGCAGACTTTATTTGTTAAATGTATGCATTCAGTAAAATATAGGCTTTTCCTTCTCAGTCTTACCAACAACCTATCACCTGCTATAGATGATCATTACATTTCATTTTTTGGAATGTGATAGAGTTGAACTTCCATTACAGACTGTTAAATGTATGCCAGCCACATATCATAGTGTAGGGAAAAAATCTGGTCCAAGCACAAGTCACATTAATCCCATGGGTAATGAGTACCTACAGGAAAGCAAAGCCAGCGGGTTGAACTGCTCATCCTAAGACTGGCCATTTCCATGGCAAATTGAGGCTGTTGAAGGAAATGAACCCATGAATTAAAAAGTGAATTTCTGACATTTTTAAAAATGTGCTTCTTATCTTCTGGAGTGGAGATGTGTAAATGTCTCACAGTCATTCAGTCCCAAAGAAACGCACAGAGGCTTATATTAATTATAAACTGTTTGGGCTATTAGCTTAGGCTCATTATTGACTTGCTCTTACAACTTAAATTAACTCATAATGCTTATCTATGTTTAGCCACGTGGCTTAGTACCTTTTCTCAGTGAGGTATTCTCATCTTGTGACCTCTGCATCTGTCTGGTGACTGACTCTTTGCCTTTCCTCTTCCCAGAATTTTCCTAGTCTGGTTGTCCCACCTATACTTCCTGCATGGCTACTGGTCAATCACCATTTTATTGGACATATACAAGTGACAAATCTTTACAAGAGTACAAAGTATTATCCCATAGTCGAGATGACAGCCTTCTCTAGAAAGGCTTGACTTCAAGTCCCAAGAGGCTTTTGGTTCTGAATTCTACTACTTCCTCTAGTGGAGTAATTCTGTCAAAGACAAATGCTCTGCTATGAGTTTGCTTTCCCTCTCTAAAGATCTTTTCTTGAGAAGTTGGCATACCAGGAGAAAGTAACCCAGTGGTTACAGGTGGCCTCACCTTAACAGGACAATCCTAGGAAATGGCACATGCTTTGCTATTCAGGAACAGAGACCTACATCCAGGATAAAAGTGTCCTCATGCTTTCCCAGAAGACCAAGTGGAGAAGAATGAGTTTAGGGGTTAGAATAAGAAGGGCCTGTTAAGGAAACTTAAAGAAGAGACAGAGGGTCTCTGGGGCTGGAATGGCAGCATACACTTCTGTTAACCATTACTGTTGCCCACCTCCATTGGCTTGAGTGTTCCTAGCCCCAGGGTAAAACCAGTTTCAAAGGTATGAGGTTTCCATTGAGTCCCATACAGTCACTTTACCGTATTCCAATCACATCCTATCCCCACATTTACAGACATATTTTCCTTACTGACTGACATGCTTTTAATAATGGTACAAACAGGCTGCCAGGGTGCCTGTGTAATGCTATGATGACCTGACACATCATCTTCATGCAGAAAGACTTAACTTCCACTTTTCCTGGACTTGCTGCTACCGAGAATTCCACAGGCATGGTATTTAAAGGTAGTTTAATTCAACGCATAATCAATAAAATGAATGCATAAAATAATGGGATTCCTTGGCTTCCAGTAAAAGCCTTTAAAGGGATATGGGATATTGTATTCCAAATATAGCACTTTCACATCAATATTAATGATCACTTGCCAAGGCTCAAAGATCAAGCCACTGAGCTACTATATAACCTAGAGGGAACAATTTAACTCCATAAAAATACAACCCATTGCCCATCACTGATTCCTGTCAAACAAGTAGATTCTAGGGAACCCGCTGGGTCTGTAAGCACTGCAGAAATCCAGAGATAGCTTAGTGGGGAAAGCATTTTACTCATGAGCCTGAGGCCCCTGAGTTCAGATCCCCAGCTTCTATAGGAGCTTGGCTTGGTAGTGCACATCTGTAATTCCAGATCTCCTACACTGAAACAGGGGTAAAGACAAAGAGACTTTCAGGAAGCTAATGGGCTAGGTAGCCATCCTAAGTTGTGAAGGGCAACATACCCTGTCTCAGAGAGCAAAGACTGGCACCCACAACTGTCGCCACACATGCACACTGTTTATAAGCACCCCAAACAACATACACACAAAAGCCCTTCCAATCCTCTTGGTACATGCTCACACCTCCACAGGGATAGCAGTACAGGGTACTATCAGATGCTTTGTCATTCAGAGATCCTTGAGTTGTTGCCTAACCAATACTAGAAATATCCACTTTCCTTTTTTTTTTTTTCTGACAAGAAAAGGAATATGAATTTAGACGTTGGCCTTGACAACTGTCTTTCAGAAGCATATGCAAATAACTTTCACCCCTCTGGCAAAATGGCTGTCCTTTGGGGAAAGGGAAACAATATTTACAGTGGAAGATAAAATATGATCTTGGTTTTGTTAAGCTCCTCAACTGGCTCCATCAAAAGGAAACTGCTTTTTGTTCAAGCTGCCACAGCAAGTCTATACTAGCGGGGGGGAAAAACTTTCCTTGTCTCAATGATAAGATTAAAATCAGCAAGCAATTTATTACAGAGTCTGCCATCTATCATGGGGACCAGGAGAAATTATGATGCGTTCAAAATAAGTATTCGCCCCAGAATTTCTTTCTCCTCACAGATTCCTTCACTTCCAATCTCTTCAGTAAATTGCTAATATTTTGTCCTTTGTTTCTTTGGAAACAAGCCGAGGAATGCGAAGATATCAATAGCAGCCGCCACCAACCCAATGGTGCTTATTGCTCGGTTGGCCTAAAAGAAAACAAGAAACAAAAGAAGGAGTTTATTCTAATGATGTTAGTGTTCCCTTGAAGCTTTACTTTGTTCCGTAAACCAAAGATCTATTTTAATGTGCAATGAATGTATTTAAAATCCAGTGCCAAGGTAAAATAAGTTATGAATAAAACTATATATATTGTTTTGACACAAGGTTTTCCTGTACATATCTCTGGCTACCTTGGAGATCACTCTATAGACCAGGCTGGCTTTGAACTCAGAGAGATCCACCTGCCTCCATCTTCCAAGTGCTGGGATTAAAGGTGTGCACCTCTCTTGCCTGGCTATAATTTTTTAATTATTCAAAAGAAACCAACATACATAGTTTTCTACTCCTGACCCTTATTAGACACTATTAGAGCACTTGGCAGTGTCTAAACTCGTCGTGAACATGAGTCCTGGTTGCTCACCATAATCCTCTCGTGAGAGAGAAGAGTACTACATACGCTCTTCTGCAGAATCGGGAGGCTGTAAGAAAATGGTTCTTTTGTTCAAGATCATACTAGCAAGATGTTTTGATGTAAGTCAAAGCGTCATAGATGCTTGTTCTCCCTCCAGCAGCCTCTACACAGTACTAGAGTAAGGAGTGTGTGTATGTGTGTGTTTGTGTGGTGTATGCGAGCACACTCGAACATGCAAATGCGTGATGCCTATTCCTCCAATAGCCCAGGACCGTGATCTGAGCTAAATAGCTATAAGCTCCTTACTACATCTATTGGTGGATATCGTAAACACATGTGCTGGTCAGTTTGTGTAAAGCTGACAACTGGAGTCGCCTGGAAAGAGGGGACATGGATAGAGGAATTGCCTCCATCAGATTGGCCTGTGGGTTTGTGTGGGGGGCACCGTTTTGACTAATGATTGATGTGGGAGTGCTCAGCTGACTGTCAGCAGGTGCCCCCCTGGGCAGTAGGTCCTGGGCTGTAAAGGAAAGCAAGGTGTGCTAACCATGGAGAGTCAACCAGGGAGTAGCATTCCTCTATGGCTTCTGACTCGGCACATGAATGAGTCCCTGTCCTACCTTCTTGTGATGATGAGTTGTCCCCTGTAAGCTGACAAAAACCTTTTCTTTGCCCTAACCGTAACACCAATCCTTAAATTGTACTTTCGGGCAGTGTTTTCTCCCAGGAAACTAAGTATGCTTCAAGGTGAGTCAATATTAGTCAACTGTCATGGCTTTTGATATAGACAGAATTGGTTTTCACATAGACAGAATAAGCCATTCTCAAACTGAGTTGTCCATAAAAGAGTTCAGACATTCATAGCCATTAGGGTATTAATCATCATCACGGTGAGGGCAACCAATGAATATTCATGGCTTCCATGGCGCTCAGCTAATATTTGCCTTGCATCCTCATGGGCTTGAGAGCAGTTTCATGACTGAAAGGTCATCTTCAGACGCTTTGGAGTCATTATAGACACAGAAGACAACATGCAGTCTCCAGAACTCAAGAGTCAGGGCTTTCAAATAAAGCAAAATACCTTTCTCAAATATCTGGGGACTGGTCTAACATCTGGAAACTCGGTCAAGGTCACAGTTGATAGCTTTCTCTGTCTAACAATTCTAAATGTAAGAGCCTCCACTTACATATTCTGAAACTCTGTACTGTCTCTCTTACTGCTGCTTCCCTGTGGCAAACTGGTATGTGGAAGGCTCTGCGCGCGTTTACAGCATATGTCCCCTTTGTTCTGATAGCCTGTGGTCAGACAGTACTAAGCCGACAACTGGGACTCCTTGTCTTTCCTAGTCAGTTTAACTGCCAACTTGACACAGCTTGGGATCTCCCGAGGAGAGAGTGTCAGATCAACAGATTGCCCAGACCGGATTGGCCTGTGAACATGTCTGCGGGGTATTGATGTAGCAGGGCCCAGGCCACAGTGGGTGGTCCTATTCCCTGAGCAGGTGGTCCTGGAATGCATAAGAAAGCTAGCCAGGTATAAACCAGCCCACAAGCCAGATATTAGGAATTGCTGTACTTTTTGGATGTGAAGTAATTTCCTGTATTTGAGATAACCTTGTGTGGAACAGCATGCAATGTAGCTACAAATATTCCCCGTCCCACTGGTCCCCCTGGACCGGGTTTTCTCCACCAGCTTTTATCTCACATCTATGCAGGACTGCCTTAAAGTACAGATCAAAAGTACCTGCTTGATTTCCTGCCCTGATGTTCCTCAGTGTTGGACAGCAACCTGTAAGCTAAGGCTTTCCTCCCCTAGGATGCTTCTGGTCATTAGAACAGAACGAAATTAAGACTTTGCCTCTGTCTAGTCCCCAGTTTGTGGAGAGAAGAGTCAGGCAAACAACCTGGCCTTACCTGAAAAAAATTTCATCTTCTTCTCTTGTTTCACTTTTACTTATTTGGGTGTTTTATGTTTATTTTATCTAAAATTTATAATCATTACCTTAATTATTTGCCAAAAATATCAAAAGGTAACCATGAGGCATAGAGAGAGAAAGAGAGAAGGAAATAAATGCAGTGTATAGAAAAGCCCCAAGGACAAGAAAGAGCGGGGCCAAATTCAAGGTTGTAAATCATATCCTATCCTCATAACTGACAGAAAGTCTGACCCAGGGACATGGGGCAGGAACTGAAAAGCATGAGAGTATGACAGGCATCAAATGGAGCCAAAGGACTGAGGGTTCCAACCCTGGGAAAATGGTAGCATCCTGGTACTGGAGTAACCTCCAGAAAGATGGTAGCATCCTGGTACTGGAGTAACCTCCAGAAAGATGCAACTCAAACTGACTAGACATATTTTACCCTCTAGAAACCTGAGATACTGGGGAAATGTCATAAATATGAGGCATAGAGAAGGAATATACAACTTGATCGCAAGACAGAGGCCATTACGACAAAGGCCCTCCCAATAGTGCAGTGCGTGTTTTTCCTCAAGTCCCGAATGCTCTTTTACTTCAAGTTTCATTCTAGATAGGAAAATCCCAGGTAACCAGGACAATCTGTGGAAGTTACATAGCATAGGAGCTGACTTGCAGGATGTGAACATCTCACAGTGGTCCCGGTGGACCAACACATATGGGGACTTTTTACTTCATGGCCTATTCAGGATTTTAAATTTATCAGTCTGACCCTGGACACCTAAGATTTTCAGGATTTTATATCTGAGGCCATGGTAAAGTCCTCATTCTGAGGATCTGGAACCCACTAAAAACAGGCTGAATCTGAGGCTGTGTATCACATCAGCAGAGTGGGTCATATATGCCTGTAGGATTTATCATGTCTGTTTTCTGAGACTCAGTGACTCACTGATGCACTAAAGAACAGGCCTGATGTATTTACATACGACTTGTCTAGGCTTACTTAAGGGTGTGATCATCTTATATAGAGACAGACAATTTTAGTGACTTATTTGAATTATAACAATAAAATGTTACTTATAAAAATTTGAAAAGTATTGGAAAAAAGCCACATTTTTACAAAACATTTACAAAAGAGAAACTTGTTAAAAGACCATCCAAAATATACAAAGAAATCTTAAAAATCAATAGGAAAATGAACAACCCAAAATTTGGATATAGACAAAATGATATGCAGCAATATATCACAATAGATACACACAGAGAAAATAAACACATGAAAAGGAACTCAATATCACCTGCAATCAGGAAACTGCAAATTAAGGCAATGAGATAGAGACTACTTGCAGGTTCATCAGAATAGCTTAAATGATGTCACCAAACATGGACAAGGATATAACATAATGGAAAATGTCATTTAGTTCTCATAGGAATGCAAAAATAATACAACCACCAAAAGGCACGATGTGACCTGTCTCTAACTATGTGACATTCAACAAAGATAAAGACATGTATGCAATTAAAAAGAATCCAATAAAGTTGCCCAAGTCTAGGGTGATAAAGACATTGATGGAGGAGGTGATATATGTACGGGCATCAGCGAGACTGCTCTACAGCCAGGGATAATCTTGTAATTCTAAAAACTGCTCTAAAGATTGCCTGCTGATTTTGCACAACTACAGAAAACAGTGCAAAAGTTAAGCAGGATCATAGTCTTTCTTCCCTTTTCATCATTTCTATGTATTTTTTTAAAAAAACATTTCTAAGTTCAAGGCCACTCAACAGTAGGGCTAGGTGGTACCAGAGGAAAGTAGCTCACCTTGGACAGACAGGAATAAAAGAAACATGGAAGAGAGTGGAGACAAGATGCCTACTTCAGAGGCACCCTCCACATGCTTCTTCCAACGAGGCCCCGCCTACTTTCCACCACCTCCCAATAATGCCGTAGGAATCCATTGATTAGACAGTAGACCTTGATCTGATTGTTTCTCAACACAAAGGTCACCAGCTGTGAAACATGGCACACGAGCCATTGGCGACATGCTATAAATCCAAAGCATAGCACACATGTACTGGACAAATGATTTGTAATACGGCTAAACAAGCGGCTTCACATACCTCTATAATCCTTAAAAGGAAAGTAACTTGAGGGTACAGTAAAAAGCAAGAACAGTGTGCTCGAAGTCATCAAGCCAGTGACTACAGTTAGGACACTAGCTCTTGCCAGTAGAGTGGGGGCACTCAGGACACCCTTACTCCATTTTAACCAGTACCTGCTAAAGACAGCTTCCACTATTTGTTGAGGAAATGATTGCCCCATGGCTTTTGAGTCTTGTTATAAAAAGTAAACAGAGGGCAAATTTCAGACCAAATCCAAAGCAAGATGATTGTAATCTGTTCTTATTCAACCACATTTTCAAATCATTGAAGCATTATTTACAGGCAAAGTGCTATAAACATTTATTTAATATGTGCAGGTTGGTATTTTTGGAGGTAAGATTACATCCGTAAATGTCATCATAATCAGTGTTACACAGTTATCTCTTATCTCCACAGGTTTCTGATAGCTAACTTCAATGATTCTATTCTTTTGGTTTGGAATTTTAGTTGATTGGTTGGTGGACTTATCTTTTTTTGACTCTGTTGTTGCTGCAAGAGTATTTAACCCTAAGAACTACCTTCTTGGCACAAATAAAAATAAAAAATAAATTTATAATAAAAGCATAGGCTTTTCAAACATAGAGACTATGTTACAGAGTAGATCTTGGAACTGATTTTTTTGATATAACAGAAATTTGTGTTCTTTGACCACTACCCCTCCCTATTTGTAGAAATCACATGAATAAATATTATTTGTTAATGCAGTGAACAAGTTAATCATTACCAAAGACCCCTTAGTCTGGTTCTGTCTCACCACCAGCCACCAGCTGAAGAATATGCCATGCAAGCCTTCCATAGGACACTATATATCCAAAGCATAACACATGCTCTTTATTAGGGTAAATAGTACTACTTAGCTAGATAATTGCCAAATGAATAAATGGAATCTCTTTCTTAACAACAGCATGAGTGTTCTCAACACAAAGACATAGAGGAATTTAAGTGTGGCCTCTGTGATAAAAATATATATTATTATCTGAATGAGTATTCATTGTTAATGTACTTCCTGATGGGAACACACAGCCAATGAGTTCTTTCCTAAAGAAAATACGCACGCCCTTTCATCATGCTCTGTCTCCTACTTTTCTGAACTTAGTTCTGAAAACTCTCTAGGACGTCGTTTAGTAGCTAGTCCAAGACACGGAAGCCTTGAGTAAGCTGAGGTTATTAAAATGTGCTCAAGTTTTGGTATTGCACGTTACTCTGGGGTCAGTTAATATAGTAGAAGTCGTTTAGAAGTACAGAGAATCAGATATCTAATCATAGCATGTCACTGAAAACTAGTATATAAGGAAATAGGAGACATTTACCAACCCATCAAGACATGTCACTTGTCACCGCTGGAGACAGAACCTACAAATTAACCCCCATTCACCTTCCTTTTGGTTACATTATTTTCAATACGTGGGGTTGTTGATTTGAGATTGCTGTATGAGGAGTAATAGAGAAAACTGTGGCTAAGTGAAGTCAAAGCTTGACAGGAAGCTAGGGACTTAATTCTACTTCACGTCTCTTCCGGCCCAAATTTCAAGATGTGCAGGTTTTACGCTGTTCACAAACTTACTGTACTCGTAACGGAGTCCTCTTCCCTTCAGTCTTCCCACTTCCCACATTTACTTCTTGTTTGCCTTTTGGTGGAACCCTAAGAACTTTTTCCTAGCAGGACTTTCTCCACATAAGAAGCTTCTCATACCGCTTTAAAAAGAAAAAAACCTCACCTGTTCTGACACTCCTTCTCCATAGCGGAGCAAGGTCACAAAATGCTCGCAGTTGTTGACCAGTAAGTCATAGGCCACCTCCTGCCCAATGGCGAACTCGGACCGCTGCATCACCTCCTCCACAGGGAGAGGTTGGTGTGTTGTATCGTACTTGTTATTTATTCTGTATGTGTCCTTTCCCACAACGTCCTTCAGAAGCTGCATTTTCACTAAGGCCTTGGTGCTGAACACAGACTTGGCGCTTGTAAAGGCTGAAGGAATACCATCTGTAGGGAGAATGTCGGTTAGTGGGGCTAAGGGATCTATCCAGTCCACAGAGTACCACCAGTGTCGTCTAGAACGCGGGAGACGCTGCGGAACTTAGACTGACCACTGCTCTTTATGCAATGAACCAAAAGTGCCTGATCTCAGCTGTGTGCTCTGTGTTATTGATTACAGTGTTGTATGAGCGAGAAAAGAAATGGCATAAAACTCCCTGCCTGGTCTTGGGGAGTAAGTTCTCTAATGACTGGTACTATTATGAGAGAGCTTTGCAGACCGTTCTAGCAGGGTATGGATAAGATTATTGCCTGATTTGTCTATGGTGCCTGTTTCTTCTCAGCGTTTGAAGTCTTCCAGATTTCAGGGCTTAATTATGATGCTACATTCACAAAACCACCTCCCTGCACACACCCCACTTCTTTATACACCAGCTCTCCCTTGGGCTTTCATGAAAGTCCAGATTTCCTGCTGTAACACTTGCAGCCCTGGGAGGAAGCAGCTAAATTCCCACTTTTCTCCTGTCATTTCGTCTGACCAGGAAACTAACATTCTAAACCGAAAGCTAACTTTAGTAGACACCGCACATAGATGGGGCCCCCTGCTATGTCTTCGCTGCCTGCACAATCCTCTGTGACTCTTCTCTTTATCGCAGACACCTCTATTGGTAGGCATTCCCTACACACACAGGAAGCTTTGTATCCGGTCCCGTCGTGTCAGTAACTGAGACTAAGATGACTCTTCATGACTTGGTCTAATGCCAGGACCTGGTCTCTCCCTACATGTGCCTACATGCTGGGCATGGCCATCACATTCTTGGGATGACTGGTCTCCCCAACAGAGAAGCAGGCATCAGTTAATACGGTACACATTCGCCGTGTATGGGAACAGATGTTGCCTACACGGATGTACATAGTATTCTTTTTAAGTGAGTTACGATGTCACATATTGTACTTGAACTAGAATTTTTTTAATTTTATATTAAGACCATTTCTTAAGTAGTTAAGCAAGTCCAAAAGTGTGCTTTTAAAATGGCTTTTATAGTGACTTTAGTACCCATTCCACCATTGCCTATTTCTTCTTCCAGATAACTGTCAGAGCCAATCATTATATTACATCGTATTCTCCAGAAATGGCATTGCAGCTCACAATGGACCAATTAAGAGTCATTCTCCATGATTTCTAAACTCCAACAAACGGAGAACAGATTAGCTCTTTCCTGTTGAGTCAGAAACTCTAAGAACATGAGTCTCGGTTTGTGACAAAGTCAGGGGAATGATGCCACCACCCAGGAAAGGGAAGCGACTCCAAATCTGAAGGTCCTAAGGTAATGACATTCCTAGACACGCCGAGATTCCTGGAAACTTTGGAGGCCAGCTCCACCCTTTCTGACATCTCCTCCCAGGAAGCCATGAACTTGTCTCTTTGCTTGTTTGTTTAGGCTAGTGATAGCCTTATTTCTGTTACATACACTAGAGAATTCTAACAAACACAGTTACCTAATACCCAGCGGCTAACTCCTAATGTGCTTAGCCAGTCCCCACCCCATGGAAAATTAAGCTATTGTTTCGTTTTAAACCATTAGAAATGAAATTTGTCCACAGGCCTAAATGTTTCCCCAGACTCCTGTAAGCAAAATTAGATACAGAGCTTAAGAAATCTTCTAAGACTCTTAACGCATACTGCTCAGCTATCTTGTTGATGGAGCGCTCTCCGTTTCCATCCATACACTTGTACTAATTTCACTGTCTCGTCTCCACCGGGTGCTGTCATTTTATCCCTTTCTAATGAGATGGACACAAAATCGGTCAGTGTCTTTGTCTCTAACCTGCAGGTGAATACAAAGTTGAAATTTCTGTTCTCTTCTTTTGTCAAGTATTTCCAAACTTTCCTAATTGTGGCTTGGGATCATGGTGTTCGCTGTCTCTCCGCGGAGGCACCAATTTCCCAGGTACGCTGGGAACTACTTTTCTCGTCTCTTTGAAGCTTCACTTCCCTGGCTGCTTCCTTGCAGAAGTTTCCTAACTGCAGCACCCCTCCCCCTCCCTACCTCCCATCTTCCCATATTCAGTGCTTCATAAACCACCTTCTCCACTTATTTTTCCACATCCTTCTTAACACATCTATAATTTGCTATTGCTCTCTCCCTCTGACTGTTACAATGTGAGCACCACCATGGAGCTGTCTATACAGCTGTGTAGCCCTGGGCCTACACTAGCATTCGGCACATACTATACAACCTATTAATAGCTGTCAAGTTAATTGAAACCACCCGCTTG
This sequence comes from Chionomys nivalis, assembly GCF_950005125.1. Classification (NCBI taxonomy): domain Eukaryota; kingdom Metazoa; phylum Chordata; class Mammalia; order Rodentia; family Cricetidae; genus Chionomys; species Chionomys nivalis. The sequence continues at coordinate 65,302,144 of NC_080088.1, forward strand.
TGTGAGACATAAGGGCATAGAACTTAGCTACATTTGCGGCCAATGTCTTCCTCAGTCATTTATTTGTAAGTAGGATATTTTTTAAATATAGGGGTTTCTTTTAATTTTGTGTGATTTAGTCTGTGGCTTTTTTTTTTTTTTTTTTTTTTTTTTTTTTTTTTTTTGAGACAGGGTTTCTCTGTGTAGCTTTGGAACCTGTCCTGGCCCTCAAATTCACAGAAATCCACTTGCCTCTGCCTCCTGAGTGCTGGGATTAAAGGCGTGTGCCACCATTGCCTGGCTATATGTCTGTGGAATCTTTTAAATAATGTCTTGGTCTTTGAATATCATTTTCTAAACTCATTGGACTTAGTTTCTATATTTTAACTGCTTTATGATTTTGTTCGTGATCCCTTTTCATCTCAAAACAACCACAAAGCTCCCAGAGGCCCCTGGGAACAAATCTTACCGATAGGGGCAATGTTGATAACATAACCATCACCCAAGTACAGTGCCCAGTGCTGATAGCCAGGGCGGAACACTTCAATCAAGTCTCCTGGGCGAGGGTTGTGAGGACGGGCCAGACTGAAGCAGTCACTAAACTCCATCTGCAAAGACAGGCACAGAGATTTTCTTGCTGGTACAACTCACAGAAGGAGAGTCCAAGGAAATCTTCCACTTTAGCAGAGGGACACAGAAATTCCTGAGATGACCTCCCGAGTAATGACTCAGACTCGCAGGGTGTTTTCTTTGGATGATTCTGTATGTGCTAGCGTGCCAGCACAAGTTAGTTCTTATGTGATTCTCTGCAACAATGCTTCCTTACCATGATCATTCTTTAAATCTAGAATTCCTGGTTTGTAGAACTCCCCTGTACATAAAATTTCAGTAGTATTAAGTATGGAAGCATGTCTTCTTTAAAGCAGGAAGGAACAATAAAGAGAAAGCCAATGTATGTTTGTTTTATATGTAAATATACTAAAAATACTAGAAAGTATCAGTCTGCTCTTGCTTTCTTTGTGTAAAGAAGTCGGAGGTCAAAAGTCTAAGATTAGAATTCTTTCGGGGGACTACGTGCTGTAATACAATACAACTAAGAAGCAGGGGTGTGGGTGGATGCTGAGCACTGTGAACATTAAAATATGTAAGAGCTACCCTGTACCACAAAACTCACTCTGCCATTTTATTTTAAGCAGGGACAAGTTACAAGCCAGATGGATGTCAAGCCAGACATTCAGGTGCAGTGCAGGCTCTGGAACACTTCTTCCAAGTTCAGAATGTGCTCTGTACGGTAGCGTGTTTAAGACTCTGGCTTTCACCCGCGACATCTTTTTGTCACTGTAACCATGACAACCTGCCCCACCCCATCCCTTCCTGCTTCTCTTGTGATTCCAGAAACAGTGCAAGGTGGCCTGCCGCAGAAGCAGCCGGTTTGGGAAGTGGAGAAGCTCACTGCATTGATGAACATGGCCTGGAACATCCAAGGTGGCAGCACTTTCTCCTTCTAAATCGATACCCGTTAGAAGGCACATAGGGTCTGACAGTTGGCTTCTGTAGAGGTTACACTTTCTGTGCACTCACAGAAATAAAATGAGTCAGCAAGAGGAAGCCGTGTGTGTCTATCCACAATCAATGGAAGAATACGTGTGCCGTATGCTTGCTTAGCCTGTACTCGACAACGATGCTCCTCACCGTATCCCCCTTGTGCAGCTCTGCAGGCTCCCCACCAAAGAAATGCAAGTGCTAGGAACTCCAAACTCACTTAAATTATGATTGTAATAGCGTAGGCTAAGGACTGGGAATTCTCTCTCTCTCTCTCTCTCTCTCTCTCTGTCTCTCTCCCCCTTCCTTCCTTTCTGTCTGTCTTTCTTGGCTCTCTAGAAATCTGATGTTTTTTCCAGCAAGAGTTAACATTTGGAGGGTGTTTCCCTGAGTATGTGCGTGCTGTGTGTTGACGTCTTCACTCACCGCATTGTCACAGAAACACAGCCACATGTAATAGTCCTTCTGTTGAGAAATAACTACTAGAGCAATTATATGAAGCATTAAGCCTAGCCATCCTCTCAATATTTTTTGCCCATTATTTAATTTGGAAGTTCACAATTTGGTCACTACTAGGAAAAACAGGTACTAGACTAGGATATAAACAAACATATTTTCCATGAGTACAAATCAGCAAGCCACCAACAGCTGTGGAAATAGAAGTCTATTCTAGCCAAGTGTCTATTAATAACTACCATTAATAATTAAATATCCCTATTTGAACGCTGGATACTTGGAAACGTGACAAGTTTTACAAAACCTTATCTCAACCCTGTTGAACTGAGAAACCTTCATTTCTCTTTGAGTTTATTACGCCATTAGCCCATTTCACAGATAAAAGACTGTCTTTTCAACTGCAAGTTTTTGATAAAACTCCCCAAATTATACTTGCCACATGCAGGTTCTGCTACTATGCAGGTCACTCAGGCAGAGCCTCAGTCGCCTCATTTAGAAGTCAGGCATATGGATCTCTGAGTTAGCCTGGTCCACAGAGTTCCAAGACAGCCCGGGCTACACAGAAAAACTCTGTCTTGAAAAACCAAACAACAACAACACAACTGCCACCACAACAAAGATGAACATAGCAAGTAGAATGACTTGTTTATCTCAAAAAAAAACGAAACAAAACAAAACTGTGGAAAGTATCCTTTGTGAGTGGACTACATACTCTTAAAAACACCTTGAGAAGACCGGCAGAAACTACACAGGTAGGCAAGACATACTGTTGTCCGCTTTATACTGGACCATGTTTCATATGTCACTTGGTCCCTGTTCTGTCTCTGAGATATGTTGTATGACTTTATGGAATGGGTGACTTCATGGTAGAGATTTAATATCTAATGTTCTTCATTTTCTGACATATGGTCTGAAACCTGACTTATACAGTGCAAGCAGATTACTATACAAAGCTTATCATAATTAATAAAAACAGATGGCGGACCAACAAGCAAACCATGGAAGTAACCCTCCAGAAGGCAAGAGAAGAACCCTCACATGTGAGGGGCGTGTGAGTTCTTACACTGACCTCTGACATATCCTAGCAAGTGGGTGTGAGGCAGAACCTCGGGTACAATTAGCTTACCGTTTTCCTAAAGGTGCCTTCTGGGATCGCAGAACTTCAGTGTAGCTGAAATAACAGCTCGCAGGTCCAGGTTCAAAGCCGTTGTTTCTTAAAATAAAGAAAAGTGAACTCAGCAAAAAGTTTCAACCAATGAGAATCATCTGTTGTCTCACAACAGATTTTCGGCAATTGGTGCTGGGGTAATTGAGTTGTCTCCAGTGGAAGCTAGCCCACCACCACCAATAGACGTCAGAGTAGATCTTATGTCACGCACACATGAGAAATAGGGAGGAAAAGCCTTGGTGTTAAAAGCTGGTAGAGTACTATCAAAAGTATGATCCATAGAATGAAAACTCAATAAACTGCTTATCCTCAAAATTAAAATATATTCACAGTGCAAAAATGAAGACGGCATCAAGAACACATGTAGAACTCCCAGGATGCAGCTGGAGAGGAAGCTTAGTGGTTTCAGATAAGGGGCTGCTTGGAGAAGCCTGAGTTCAGTTCCTAGTATCCTCATCGGATGACTCAGAATAGCCCTTAGCTCCAGCTCCAGGATATCTGATGCCCTCTTCTGGACTCTGTGCACAGTGCACTCATGAGCATAAACCTATCCCCACCTCTTCATACACATAATTAAGAATAATAAATGAATAAACAAATTTCTCAAAATTTAACAGTGGAAAGGCAAACAATTCAATTAGGATGTAAGCAGAAGAAATGAAGACACCTTTCATATTTCAGAAATTAAACAGATTTCAAACAAGCCATATTCATCACTACCCATTAGAGAAATGTACATTCCAGCCACAATGGAGCGTTACTCCATGTCTCCCAGCACAGCTCAAATGGAAGAGAGAGGTAATGTCGAACTCTGGCAAAGACGTGGAGCCAATGGCTCAGTGGTTCATTGCCATGGGGAAGACAAAATGATCCAGCCACATTGGAAACAGATTGCCCATGTCTTTACGTTTTTACCTTGTTACCAAGATATGATCCAGCAATTTTATCATTAAGCATCTACCTCAAGGGACAAAGTCAAAGAAGACTTAGGTTTAACAAAAACTGGTATGCAAATATTCACAGTGGCTTTATTCCTAATAGCTTCAAACAGCTCCACTGACCTTCAGTGGGTGGATGGCAACCAACATTTGCACTCTCTCAAGATTCAAGATGTCTGAATAGAAATGGAGAAATGGCTGTGGTTAAGAGCACTTGATTCTCTGGAAAAGACCTGGGTTTGGTTCCCAGAACATACATCAGGCAGCTCACTATGACTCGAGTCCCAGGGAATCTTCACAGGCCCATAGCGTCACACAGGTACACACACAGAGGCATAAATTTAAAAAATAAATAAATAAGTATTCTTAAAAGTAAGAATGTCTTATAAAAATCAGAAGAAATGCCCAATATTCACCCTCCTTCTACAAAGAACAACCTGAGCAACCCATGCAGCAAAAGGCCAAAGGCTATCAGAGAGTAATGGGAATCCTCAGGACAGAAGCTGCAGTCTAGTACAATTCAGACACGTGGGGCCATAGTAAGATGATGGGGAATATTATTTGAAGGTGTGTTGCTTTTGTTTACACTGCTTTTGTTTAACTCTTTGAGGCTGTGATTCTTTGCCTGTCCAAAAACCACCGATGGTCTAATAAAGCGCTGAATGGAAAATAGCAAAGCAAGTGCGAGGCTAGGCAGGGTTGGCAGGTGGAGAGGATAAATAGGAGAAACAAGGGAGAAGAGGAGCAAGAGAACAAGGAGAGGAGGACATCATGGGCCAGACACCCAGCTATGCAGCAAGCCATGGGGAAAGAAGTAAAGAAAGGTATACAGAAACAGAGAAAGATAAAAGCCCAGAGACAAAAGGTGCTTGGGCTAATTTAAGAAAATCTGACAAGCCGGGCGATGGTGGCGTACGCCTTTAATCCCAGCACTCGGGAGGCAGAGGCAGGCGGATCTCTGTGAGTTCGAGGCCAGCCTGGTCTACAAGAGCTAGTTCCAGGACAGGAACCAAAAAGCTATGGAGAAACCCTGTCTCGAAAATCCAAAAAAGAAAAAGAAAATCTGACAAGAAGCAAGCCAAGTTAAAGACAGGCATTCATAACTAAGAATAAGCCTCCATGTGAGTGATTTATTTGGGAGCTGGGTGGTGCCCCCCAAAGTCAAAAAAAAAAAAAAAAAAAAACCAAGAGAGTAAAACATCAACAACAGTACGAGAAACAAAATACCCCATCATCTGCCACCCCAGCTCCACAGTATGGGTAAGGGAGTCTTCCTTTTGGAGGAGTGATGTAAAAGAGAGTGTTCCAGGAGGTTCCATCCATGTGCAGGCTGATAATCCTAGCTACCGAATGATCAATTTGCAGCCCATTTAGATTAGTAGCCCAAGTGCTGCACAGAAGCCTGGCTTTGGAAATGGATCTCACATGGCCCTAGGGAAGGCCCAGGGTAGGGTAGCCACCACCTATCTTGAAAAGTGAACTGATGTTTTCAGGAATTGAAACATTCCTGCATACCTTCTTCTCCTGTATCACACAACCACTCCCCAGCACTGGCTTGGCTGATAGCTGCCCCTTGAACCCAACATAACATAGCAGGGGAACTGTGACTAAACCTGCTGAATGCTCACCCTGCTATGTAGGGGTTGGGAGCCATAACCAGAGGAGATTGGAAGGTGCTGCCTCTGAACACCTGGAGACCAGCATATTTGTTCTCTGAGGATATAGTTAGCCATGTATGGATGAGGGCCAGTGTCAGGATTGAAGGGGAATGTCACACAGTACCTAAGGCCCTTTCCCCAAGCCTTGTATTCATGCACCTCTTATGAATAATGTGGGGAGTGAATCCCCATGATTCTCAAGCATACAGGGGCCCGGGCAATCCCATAAGTCCAGGTCCTTCCTGCCTCAGTCATACATAGTCAAATAGAACCTCCTGAGAGAAATGTGTCTCAACTCTGCCCTTCGTCTCACTCATTGGCAGGGAGAGTCACTGAAGCAGCAGAGAGAAACAATGAAGTTCTTACTACTGCCCCACTCTGTCTGGCTGCCATCCGGTCAATTCTGACTTTAATGCTATTCGGACTGGGCAGGAACACCCCAACAGGAGTCCAATGGGCCCCACTGTAAGAATCCTGGCTCCTTGCCAGTGGTAGAAGACCAATAGTTGTTTGGAAACATCAACACCTGATGGGGCCACCAAGGAAATAGTAGATCTACACAGACTGTGCCCTGGCCTCTGCTATTGATGCGACACCCCTCGGGACTGCGAAAGTATCTCCGCCCTCACGGCACACAGGGAGAATGTGTCCAAGACTCTGCGGTACTCTGTGTCATGCCTAAACTCATAAGCCATAGTCATGGAAGTTATGGAGAAACTACACTACAATACTCTAATCAAATCAGCTAGAATCAAAGTCAACACTGCAGAACAAATAGACACTCCAAGACACACCTTCAGAAGAAAGTCACTAACCAAGGTCACCCCTGAAAGGTGCAGAGACATCTGACCCAGCAAACGTGCAAATCTCAATGTAAGAGCACAAAAATATGAAAAGGAGGTAATACGATATCTCCAAAAGAATGTAGTAATTCTCTAGCAACAGACTCCTAAGAAATTAAAGTGGATGGAATCTCAAAGAATGATTATAAGATAATCAGAAGGAGATCCTGAAGAACACAGATTAACAACTAAATGAAATTAGGCAGACAACTTAGGATATAAATGAGAATTCTGCAGGGAGAACCAGGCAGAAATGTTGGAAAGGAGGAAGCCGATGAATCAAATAAAATATATAACCCCTGAAAGCCTCAACAACTGACTAGACATGGTGGAAGAAATAGTATGTGAATTTGAAGGCTATCTATCTGTATCTGTATCTATATCTGTCTCTGTCTATCTCTATCATCTATATATCAGATGGAATACCAGAAAAGATTAAAAGTAAAGGCACTGAAAATCTGTCCAATAAAATAATTGCTGAGAGCATCTCTAAATCTCACATTCATGTGCAGGAGGTTTATCTAAAAATCAACTCAAAGTAGGTCGAAGACCTAATAGCAGACCAGAAACTCTAGAAGTCATAGAAGAAAACACAGGAGATAATTCAAGATGTAAACATGGCTAATGATTTTCTGGATGGGAGTGCCCAAAGCATAGGAAACAACAAAAATAGACAAGTGAGATTACATAGAACTAAAACCTTCCAAACAGTAAGTGAAGCATGCAATAGCATGGAAAGACAGCCCACAGGATGGAGAGGATATCTGTAAACTATGTTTGGCAAGGAAGGGCTGTCATCCAGGATATATAAGGAATTTCAAAAACACAGAACAAGAAAACAAATAAATGAAATAAGCCAGACATAAAAAATGCAAATTCTGCATATTCTTTTTCATGAGAATGCTTTAAAAATCTATTTGAAAGCAGAGTAATGATCAGAACTCACTGGTACCGGAGTAAGTGGCTGAACTGAACTGGCATATACTCTACACATATATAGAAATATAATATTTTTAATATGTACAACTAATACTTGTCAACAAAGCCTGAATTAATCTCCGGAGACTTATGCTGAGCGGAAAAAAATAAAAATTAAAAATACAAAACAATATCAGAAGGTTACATTCTTTGTGTCCACTCCGTCATGTTCTTGAAATGACGACGTTAAAAACTTAGGGGATAAATGGTGGTTCTTGGGGTTTAAGGAAATGACGCGAGGGAAAGCGGTGGGGCTGTAAGATGGCTGCTGTTGGAGAGACCAGCTGAGTTCATGCCAGGCCTGAAGTCACGCAGGCAGAGAGTGACAACTCTGAAATTCAATTTCAAGTCTATTTTCCTATGCCAATTTCATGCACTTTCACACCATCAAATATAATTAATAATTAATCAGAGGAAATGTTGCTAGAAAAAAAATCACTGCAACTTTCCTACTTCTCAGAGGTCCATTGCAGGGAGAAGGTTCAAAAGCACAAAGGCATATGAACCAAGGGAGCCTTGCTGGGAGTCCCTTTGTCTCTTCTGCCCTGGAAGCCTTTCCGGGTGATGCTAGACCCATCTCTGTGGTTTCCAGGATCAGACCTTAGGCAAGGGGTTATGAAGATTTACTCAACAGCTCCCTTGCACAGAACCCGCACAGAACCGTGGGGTGTATAATGAAGACTGAGTTGAACATAGGCACTCAATCTTGTACGAGGGATTTAGTTTTCAATTACGAAAACCGGTTGCTCTGTTTAGTGCACAATGTCAGGTGTACCTGGGGATACAACAAAAGAAACATGTGCCCTGTGCAGAGTGAGGGTATAGGGACATGTCACAAGTGCTGCTCAGATGTCTACCAGGCTGCCTATGTTGTAGGATGGATACCCAGGAGGACTTTTTACTGTCTACCTCCAAGAATGTTACCGGAAGTAGAAGCAAGGAACGCTTTCACTACCTTTCCACTGGCTTCCCAGTCTCCAAGAGTTTCCCAGTTCAATTCGGATGGTTTCCCAGTTCCATCCACAGCAGTGCCACACTGGGAGGCTTCTGGGAAGAGGTGTGTCTAGAATGCCTTACACTCAGACCTTGGGAGAAGCATGGATCCTTAAACCTGCATTTAACCTGCACCTGACAGGTTTCATTTGGGGACAGATTCATCCCAAACCATTCTTCAGGCATAGCACAGCCATACTGGACTTTGAATCTTCCTAGGCTCCCTAGTGCTGCCTCCATAGTAATCTTGGCCTCTTCCCTTTAACTTAGATCCAGTCAGGATGCCATCTTCTGACGCCTTCCCCTGCCCCCATCATCTCTCAGCGTGCCATAATGGTACCTCCTGAATTTCCCTGGTACGCTCCATTTTTTCCCTCACCCATCCCCTTCCTGAACCTGCCTTTGTAACTGGTGTCTGGGGACCTTCTCTGCTTTCCTATACTGAGGGCTGATTCTTGTTTATCTCTAGAGGTTCAGTTTCTAGAACAGTGCCGGGCACAGATACCTTTAAATGAAAAAAAGGAACCGAGAACTCGAGACATGTTCACGTTTTTTCCAGAACCTGAGTTATAATCATAGTACTAAATGCCAAAGAATAATATCACCAACGGTTCCAAGACCTAAGACAATACTGTCATTTGTCATCACTACTATTTGTCATCACTACTGAGGTGAGAAGAGAACTGAGAAATCGGTCCTGCTGAGCGGTTTGAGTTTTCAATTTCTGTTCTGCCTCTCAACAGTTTTCCCGACTTGGTAGCAGGTCTCTTTTATCCCCCTGCTCCCCATTTATAAAAAGCGGAGCCTGGATGCTGGACATCAGGTGCTCTCTCCCATCTGAACTTTCCTAGGGATCCAGGGTCTAAACAAGGTTGCTTAGCGCCTAGAGGGCCTCCCTCCCCTTCCCCAACGCACCTCCCTGCTCAAGCTGGCTTGTGTTGTGGCCCTGGAGGCAGCGGCGGGCTTCCCGGGCTCTCCCAGGCCTCGCTGCGGAGCCACTAGCAGCCCCTGGGCGACTTCATCCGCACCACCCAAGGCCAAGGCCACCGCCTAGGCCACAGTCGCCCTCCCGCAGCGTCAACGCCAGCGCCCGCGCCAACCCCTGCTCCCTCCGCGGGTTCCTGGCGCGCGCCTGCCCGGCCCCTGCACTGCACCGCGGGTCCTAGGCTCCCCGTGCCAGGTCTTCCGCGCTCGCCCCAATCCTGAGCTTTTTTCAGATCCCCATGCACAGGACACAAGTCTGGGATCTCCGGATTTTCCGTGCACATCGCAGGCCAGAAACCCCCCACATCCTCCGTGTATACCCGCAGGCCCGGACTCTCAAAATCCTCAGCACACACGGGGGCTCTGGGCTGCCAATCCCTTCTGCTAGTCGTCTCCCCACCCCCACCTGCTCCTACCTCGATGCCCGCCTGCCAAGCACGGTGGGCCCTCCAAGCCAGCTGGAACAGACACACAAACCTGCTCACAGCTCAGCCCCAGTCTGGTGCCTGCTTGGTTTCAGCCTCTCAGCAACCAGGACCTTCCTGTAACAAACTTTTGTGCTATCAAGCTCTGACCTTGCTGGGTGTTACAGTTTTAAGGGTGATATGTCGTGTGGAGCCCAGAAATGTTTGGGCATAGTCATTATGGATACAAGGGATACAGGGACAGAGCTGGATGAGGATTCCTTTTGGGCCAAAGGTTTGTATCCTCTGCCTGCATCCTAAAGAAATGTCTAGATCTGTGACTCAACAAAGAGTGGGAGATGGGTTAGTGTAGGAATATCCGTGACTCATACGCACCTGCATGCATGCACCCAAAGCAGTCTTACTTGGACTGACCTTGAGACCAGAGGCCAGCGAGGACAGACTAGCCATGTCCCTACCCACATGCCAAAAGCAACTTCAGTGTGGGGAAAGAGAAGGAGAAGGGGAAAAGGGGGTCCTCCATCCCCTAGACCTTGGGTACTGCTTTCCCAAGTGGGAAATTACCTGGCTTGAGATGGGATGAGGCTGGCCTTCATTAAGGACAAGAGGCATCTTTCTCTACCCTGAAGATGTCCTGGGTCGCCACAGAAGAGGTTCCTTACTCAGCTTGACTTCTGCCTTTCTAGGCCAGGCAGAGCAGGCAGGACCAGACTTCAGAAAAACAGCCATTGAGGCTAAAAATATACCTGTGGATGACAAGGATCTCCCTCCCCTCCCCCGTGCTGGCTTGAAAGACTGCAGGGAAACTCCAGCCAAGGGGGGGGGGGGGGCAGACTGCTCTCTGAGCTTTTCTGACAGCTGCACAGGACTTTGCTTAAAACGAGGCATAGCCGAGATTTGTGCGCTGGTATACATGGAACTTCAACCCAAAGACACCCCCAGCCATGCAAAACTTATTAGCTGCTGGCTTCCATGTTGGTCACATGGGAGAACTATCTAGTAGTCAGCTGCTCGGTCATTACCGGATCAGGTTCTGTTTGGATGGCTGTGGGTCAGTCTCCTGGACCTGCTGCTCAGGGTTAGCTGTGACACCTTCTAAACAGAAAGTCATCCGTAAAAAGGCATCTAGGACCTTCAAGTGGTGACGTGGAAAATAAGAGTCTGTGAGAGTCAGTAGGTGTGTGCTCCGTGAGTTAGTGGTTTTCTTCCAAAGCTCCCTTTTAGTCATGAACTGAATCAGATATGCCCTTTGGGATCTCTTCCTTAGCCGTTCCAATTGAGCCATCACAGAAGGAGGCGGTGTAAGATTTTATACAGGAGAGTTAGCGTGCACATTTATAAAGCCATCCTGCTTATGAGCTAAATTTATGACGTTTGCCAGGTTAATCTGTTTTCTCTAATCGGACACTTAATCATCCAGCCTCCTCTCGGCATTACGGATTCATGAATGTCAGCGGAGGAGAGGTGCTCAGTCAGGGCAAGATGATAAATGATCGTTTCATTTTGGGGGTATTTGTGACTTAAATGCCTCCTAATAGAATTAAGATGAAATAAGTCTTGTAATTTCAGTTCTAGATCCCTGCCAGGTGTGGTGAAGATGCATCTGGCCGAAAGTAAATGCAATTCTACCACTGTATGAAATTTACAGGAGAGAGAAAGCTTTGCAAGACGGAGTTTTTCCCTCCCTCTGTAGATGGGAGAGACTTGGTCATTCCCTGGCACTCTATGCGTGGACAGCCCAGAATTACCATTCCTGTTCAGAAAGGATGACCCCAGATCGTGAAAGGCAGCACTTGTCTACATGGAGAGTTATCCTGGGGATCAGAAAAGCTGTGCACAGTACAGATGGGCCCAGATGTTATTTTTCTCATTTTTTTTTCCTGTTTTGTTCTGTTAGAGTCAGAGCCTATTTGGGTTATAAGGTTTGAAGCATTGAAAGAACCATAAGGGACACAATTTAGTCACATCTTTTATTAAATAAATGCCAAGTCCTTGTCTAAGCAAAAGCTCTGGGAGAAAACAAGAGCTGTCCTTTGTCTTTTTACCATACGGAGACAAAAAGCAATAACATGTGTGGTAGTAGATGGAGGCCCCCCAACCAAGCATACACTTATACATTTGTGTGTGTGTGTGTGTGTGTGCAGGCGTGTGTGTACGTGCGTGTGTGTGTTTCTTACACTTAGTAAAATAGTCCCATTTGCACCTCTAGCTCCTTTGTTCCTGGCTGTTGCTGAGAGGCCTGAGACGTGGATCTCTGAGCTTAGAGTCTCCTGGTTATAACAGAGGTCAGGCTTCTTAGCTGAGAGCCATCCTGTGTCCAGAGTCCTTCCTCCACAGGACAGAAAAATCAAAATCTTATATGGATTTCTTTATTTAGTGGCTCTGGGATCTAATTCCAGCCTCGTCCATGCCACAGCACATGCACTGCCCATGATCTATAGCAGAGTTCTACTGCCTTACTTTTGTATTAAAAATAATACTATTTAATTGTCTAATTTAAAATAAAATTTAAAAATTAAAAATAATAACAACAAGAAACAAGTTAGCTATATTATGTTGGATATTTTTAAATAGTTAGAAGATTTTTAAACGTTTTTCCCGCAAAAAAAATGAATGAAGAAGATGGCACTCATTTGATTATTATACAATGTATAAATAAATTATTAAAACCTTGTTGTGTACTCCACAAATATGTTTAAGCATCCATCTGTAGAAGGAGCTAAGGGGCAGTCCTGCTTTTTGTCCCGCCCGGCTCCTGCACTGTTAGCTTTACACCCAAAATAACAACATACAAACTGTATTCATTTAAACACTGCCTGGCCCATTAGTTCTAGCCTCTTCTTGCCTAATTTTCATATCTTGATTAACCCATTTCTAATAATCTGTGTAGCACCACGAGGTGGTGGCTTACCGGAAAAGATTCAGCACGTCTGACCTGTCGGCTGGCTCCACACGTCTGCCCTCACTTCCCTTCTTACCAGCATTCTGTTCTGTCTACTCCACTCACCTATGCTCTGACCTATCAGGCCAAGCAGTTTCTTTATTAATTAACAAATGAAATAAAAGATAGATAGAAGACCCACCCACATCATCCACCCATTAAAAACAAAACAGATACAAGAAAACAAAAACCTAGAGGCTAGGGTAAACTGAAGTATCTCAAAAATCAAGGTAAAAATTCACAACAGAGCACCAGACCGAGCTCTGAAAATCTATACAAGCAAGGGAGATGAAGATCATGTTGGAGAGATCTACAGAGACAGTTGAACCAAGCTCAGGGAAACTCATGGATTCTAGTTGTGTGGGAGGTCCTTCTGTCTATGTGTTGCTTTTATTGGTTAATGAATAAAGAAACTACTTTGGACCTATAGCAAGGCAGAACAGAGCTAGGCGGGGAAAACTAAACAGATGCTGTGAGGAAGAAGGCAGAGTCAGGGAGATGCCATGGAGCCAGCACTGGATTGCTGGTCAGCCACGACCTCATGGTGATGCACAGATTAATAGAAATGGATCAAATTAAGATGTAAGAGTTAGACAATAAGAAGCTAGAGATAATGGGCCAAGCAGTGTTTTAATTAATACAGTTTCTGTGTGATTATTTCAGGTCTAAGCAAGCCAGGCAGCTGGGAACCAACAAGCGGGTCCTCCTACTACACTCTAGTATTGAGGTTTATATGGGGATGCCAGCACCCCTAAACCTCACAGGATTCAGGACTGTAGCAAGTGAAAACTGACTAAAAAGGCCTGAGTGTGAATAAGTTAACTCACACAAGTCTTTTCATCAAGTTTTATTTATTCTTCCCATGGTCTCTCTAATGCTCTCTCGATGTTCCCTGCAATGCTCCTTGCTGTTCATTGCTGTTCCCTTTCATTGCTTCTCTTTGATGTTCCTCCCAGTCCCACAAGGTTTCCAGTTTATAACATTCACATGGAATGGTTAACAATTCTCTGGGAAAAAGAAACAAAAAACAATGATACCAAACATGCATTTCTTAGGGCTAACAAAATGGATTAGAGACTGACAAAGAGACTAGGCTCCAGTTCTCAGAGGAGGTGTGGCTATGAAGCTCCCCTGTAGATGCCAGGAGGATTAGTTAAGGATAGGGCTAGCTTTATGTGGACTGATTATGAGAACAAAGGTTTGAATGAGAGAATGCTTTTACACCAGTGCCCCACAGTGTGAGGCAAGGTCATCCAATCACCAGTACAGGAAAAGTCATGTCAAAGGGAGGATCTATACACTGCTGGGATGTTTCGGGATGAGTGTCACTTTGGAAAGGAGAAAGGCTATGGCTTCACAAGATTTCTACAGAATTGACAGTAACTATTCAGAAGACAGGTGTTCCCGAGGCTTTGCAAATAGGTTCCTCACTACTCCTGTGAGTTTGCCTAGTGATCTGTCAGCTGTACTTCTACTGTATAATGCTTGTGGCTCACAACACTTTAGATTTACAACTGTGGAGCCTCCATGGGGCTGAACTTGGCCCTCTACATGTGAGGGACAGTGGTGAAGCTTAAACCATCTGAGGGACCCCCTAGTAGTAGGACCAGGATCTATCCCTGGCGTGTGAGCTGATTTGATGCAACCCATCCCCTGTGGTGGGATGCCATGCTTGGTCCTGCCCCAATTTAATGTGCCAGACTTTATTGACTCCCCATGGGAGCTTTTACCCATTGGGAGAAACGGATGGGGGGTGCTTTGGGGGGAACTAAAGGGGGTTGGAAGAGAGGGGAGAACTGTGATTGAGATATTAAATGAAAATAAAATATCAAAGGAAAGTGAATAAGCACTGTATATACTGAAAAAGATCTTCTCAAAATAAAGGACTTGCATAAATATAAGGCAAATAAGAGCTGGCATGGTGACCTCAGGGCCTCAAAAAGATAGTGCTTGGGAATTTGCAGAAACTGTGGGTTACATGAGCAAGAGTGAGTTGAAAGAGTCATTTAAATAGCCCAAACCCTGTTTCTTTCCCATCAAGCAATTCTATGAAAGTAAAAGCTTCTTCCTTGACTTTGGTCATCTGGAAAAGGACGAAGAGCAAGTTGCTCTGTTCCTAGCTCTATATCGCACACTCTTGGTCCTGATGGCTGGAACTAGCCATCCGTTCCCTTACTGATGCCTTATGTGGATAAGGTTTGCTCAGGCTCTGGTATCTGTGACTACTGCTTGCTTGGAACTAGGTTGGTGGGAAATGACTAAGGTTGTTAAATTGGCCAACTGAGGCAACCATTGGGACAGTCAAGGGTTGGCTACGAAACCTTATAATTTCATGAAATCCAAATCAGAGGTACAGAAACCTGTCAGTACATGGCAAAGAAGAACATGGATGTTGTGGTGGCGCAAATGAATGCAGACAGATTATATAGATATATACAGCTTTAATAAGGAAATAGACTTACAGGACCACAGGTTCCCGCGGAGCACTGGAAAAGCGGAGCAAAAGAAAAGGGCTGCTGGGCTCACGCCCGGCAGATTTATCCGTAAACATTAGCCCGAGGCGAACATGCCCCCAATGGGTGGGGCTATGTCCCTACAGGATGTACCTTCGATAGAAGTAGCATGCATTCTGCCCAGGGGAAAGGTCTGGACAGTAAAATGGAAGGTTTGAGTTCTAATCCTAGGCTTGTATCTTGCTAGCTATAGGACAAAAGCACATTCCTCAGACCTCCTGAGTGAGCTTATGCAACAAAGAAGTGGGGGAATCATAACATAGCCTGTCATCTTCACAAAGCTTTTTAAAATATGAAAAGCTTTACACATGTAAGGAAACTATAATTGCTCAATAAAATAACTGAAGGGTACCCCTGAAAATCACACTTACATTTCATCATTTAGAGAAAGAAAAATATCTATATACACTATGGCCCTGCTTCTGCATTCTCTCTTTGTCTCTTTCCATTTTAAAATACAGAATAAGCTGTCTTATCAATTTCAACACTTTTATACTATAAGTATGTCACTTAAAAGTTATACTGACAATGCAGTTAACATTTTTTGTCTTTTATAGGTCTTATAAATAAAAACACATCATTGAAAGAATGCCACAGATAGTGGGTTAGATTTGAGCCTAGGGGAAAATCATTCCAGGCAGCAGGAAAAGGGTAATTTTGACCGGTCCCCTATAAAATCCAAATTTCTGCACAAAATCCTAAAGCACGCGTGTTTACAGGACTCTTGGTGACAAGAAAAGCAATAGTAAATGTGCTCTGGCACTAGAATTCAGGTATCCATGGAAACCTGCGACGTTCTTGAGCGCATGCGCCCACAGTCTACACCATTAATCCCTGGGCTGAGGGGGATCAGTGTGCTATGGTGCTGTAGAGGGCTGAGAGATTGCTGAGAGCCACTTACACAGGCATGTAGCAGCTTGTTTTCCTCCGCTAGAAGTAATTACGGGGACATCCAGAGACCTCAGACATCAGTGAGGGAAAAAATACATGTTTGTTTGCATGTTCTTCAATCCTGGAATACACTGTCCTCCACTCTGAGTTTTAATCAGAAAACATTTAATGGGTCAGTAGTTCCACAACCCCCACCCCCACGTCTATGGCTACCTCGGAGCCTCTCAAAAGTTTTCCACGGGAACAGATGAGCATGTTTCTTGCATGATGGAAGAAAAATGTCACAAATTTTTATCACACTGATTACTCTTGGAGATTTAAAATGTGATCCTGGGTAGTGATTCCTATAAATCACTTTCAAAATAAACTGCACAGAAATTCCAGCAGGAAGGGAGGACAGAGAGACCACCTGCAAAACACTGAAGTAGTTCTAGGAGAGCACCAAGCTTCTAACGGGATAAAGTGCCACTGCTCAGAGAAGCCGAGTTACCAGGCCATGTATTGTCTTTTCCCTTCTGTTGCCAAGTCCTGGATTCTTTTCCAATAACTTAGAGATGATCGACACATTGAAATAGAGATAAAATTGGTAGTGGGTCTTTACAATACTGTGCTTTCTCCTCTCTGAAACTGGTTTCACACTCAGTCTTCTGATGGAGCATCACCCCTGTGCCGTGGCCATTGTCCACACACTGCATCTCAGATGTGGCAGGCACATGTGTGACAGAATATTGAGTGTGATGGATTAATTAGAGCACATTACTTGCAATGGTTTGGGTAGGAATTTGCCTCTATTGGTTTATGTGTTGAAGGATTAATTCCCATCTGTTATAAGAGGTGATAGAAACTTTGAGAGGTGGGGGCTGGCTGGGGGAATGGGATTTTAAGAGGCCCTTAGAGGCTTGTCCTTGTCTCCGCCTTTCCCGCCTCTTTTCTAACACCAAGAGGGAGCAGTTGCTGCCATGGCAGGGTGTGCTACAGCATCACAGGGCCAGAGACAACAGAACTGGCAACTGTGGTAGACTGAAGCCTCTCTCAAACTTGAAGCCAGAACGCTTCTTCCCCCACTCTTTATAAATTGTCTTGCTCCGTGTGTTGGTTCATTTGATGTCAACTTGATCTCAGAAGACACTGCTGGGAGAAGCACAAACAGAGCCGGGCTTGTGGAGATTCAGGGGAAAGTTCACTTAGAAACTCTGTCAGGACCATTGGTACTTTAAATTCAGAACCACTAAAGTGAAACTTTTGCTTTTGGGGGAAAATTGATGCTGATAGATTGATAGAATTGAGAAAATAGCTGTGGACAAAAAGAAACCAGCATCGTTGAAGTAAATTCTGGCCGTATTTCCTCAGGGTCAGCACACAAAACTGTGGTACAGAGGAGGCTCTCTTACCGAAATAAAATAAAAATAAACACTCTCTTACCGAAAGAGGTAATGCACGGTTAATTATATTCAGAACAAAGCAAAATCTCATCTTGGCAACCAAACTTGGTAATGTGTAAAAGTTTCCCCAGGGGGTACTGATGTTGAAGACACGAAAGGGGCATGAAGATTCCTAGAGCACCATGAGAGTCCAGGAGAAACTATTGGTGAATAAACTGTCAACTGCCTCAGTTGAAGTAGAAGCCCTAGAGTTGAAGGGTCAAACTGAGGGTTAGCATCAGGTGGCAGGGCCAGAGCCCCTAAAGAAAGCTCAGGACAGGCTATTGGTAAAGGGGCGGCCTCGTCGCAATGTAGACGTCATTTTGGAGATGTCAATACCATGGAGGACCACTAAGGACATCAGCAGTGGTGGGGTAGAGCTGTCCTGGGCCTAAAAATAAATGAGCTATCCGCAAAACAAATGGCAGAGGTGGAGAGATGAGGCCCTTCAGAGCCCAGAGGATCCTGAGTGGGTCCCAGCTTCTTACTGTTGTGTGGCTCCATTGTGATGAAACTGCCCACAGCTTTCAAAGAGGGTTTATTTGCGCCTATTTTTTTTAATGGGGTTGTACACAGTATGCACAATCATGCAGTTGACACACTGTATTTTTCACCATTATAAGAAGCTTAGTAACACTGATTGCTCTCAAAGGCATTAAATGGCCCTGTTGGCCTTGTGCCAGGTTTCTCCTTGCACCAATGCAATTCTCCATGTCAAGGTTCAGTCAATAAACTGACCCTCTCCTCTGTCATGGCTGCTGAGAGTCATTGAGGCAGGGCACCCACCCTGAACGCTGCCCCCTGCAGGCCTGTCCACACAAGGGAAGACTTAGCAAGTGCCCAGAAAGGCCTTGCTGTGCCATGTGGACACTGGCTCAGCCCTTCTCCTGGGACACCAATAGTAAAGCAGCTCACATTCTGTATTCTAATCTAATCTGAGTCATGACTTTGTTGCCCGTGGATGGCCCTCGCAACGTTTGACCAATATGTTTTAGCTCTTTGGGATTCAAATTCCATTTTATCCTGATTAATATTTTAATGGAGCTTAATAATCAAGTGAACGCTGTAGCTGGAACTTTCATCCAGATCTTCAGTGTGATCTTCTCTTGCCGCGAGTCTGTTTGAACTGTAAGACTCAGGGGAGGGTACACGAGAATAAACACTAGTTTTGCGCGGGCTGAATTAATACTTGGCGCTGTAACAGAAGGCACATTAAGGGAGAGGATGCTTGGTTTTCAGCTGCCAAGAAATTCAAAGCCATGCCTTGCAGGGCTGATGTGTGAGTGGATCCCCAGGCTAGTTCAGGAAGTCATCACAAGAATGCATCTGGTTCCCTTTCTCCCGGCTCTGCCTCTCCTACCTTATCCCGGGCACTGGTACTCCTTGCAATATTCTTCAGATGTTTCCGCCTGTTCCCTCTATCCTGTGAAGTGGGCATATTCAGTAACCAGAAAGTTACTATTGAATTTCAAAACCTGTGGTGTTCCCCTTCCCCCAAGCTTCCAGTGACTTCATATTCCTGTCTTAACTCTTCCTCAGTTTCTATGCCTCTATGATCTGGCTCCAGGGTCTCTCTTATCTTCTGGACTTTCCTGTTGCTCAAGCATGTCCCCTCTGGCCTTCCCTCTGCTTCTGGAATGTGGCCCCAAAAGACTTGGGTGTGCTGTCTCCTTTTCCTGGAGTACTTCCTCCTTCCTGTCCCCGAGCCCTAAAGAGCTACATGCCCTGACCTTAGGTCTCAGTTACACTGTTTAATCAATGTATATAAGATATCACGTGACTCTTCCTCGCTAACATCAATGGCTGTGCTGTAACTCTAAACCCTGCCCAACACATGTTGGTTACTGGCCACACTGCCACTATTGGAATGGAACTCCTCACACACAGGGGCGCGGTTTGTACCTTAGAGAACTAGCAGATAGCTCCTGCAGAATGAACATGTGCTAAGTAAATACTTCTGCAAGTGATAAAGTCCTCTGTCAGTTTCTCAGCAATTCTAGGGGCCGTCTCCTCCTTGAAGCAAAACAGCTGCTGAAGCTCCCACCATCGCGTGCTCACATGCCAGTTTCAGAAATGGAAGTCAGTGGGCACAACTCTTTTCCCGCAAGCATTTCTCTATTAATAGGAAGACAAATATCTTTCCTAGAATTAATTCCCCTGCGGTCTTCCCTTCACATTGTATTGACTAGAACTGGGTCACGGGCTGTCCCTATCTCCAAGAGACCTGGGGTCTGTTTGATTTCCTAGTCAGTGCAGAGAGAGAAATGCAGATGAGAAAGGTAAGATTAATAACATCCAAATGTCAATAAAATGCCAGGGCTAGTTCATCCCCGCTGCAGCCCTCCCATGGCTGAGTAGAGGTCTTCTAACCCAGGAAAGCACGGTACACACAGGCATTTTTATCTGACAGGGCTCTGGCTTTTTCTGCCCTTCACATCGTGAAAACACAGCCATTTATATGACTTACCTTTCCAATTTAATAACTTTTATGAAATGAAAACTTCTCGAGTCATTATGTGGGAAAATGGCTTATATATTTCCATGATTAAGGGAGGTTGATAGAAGGGTAAAGCAAGGGGAGAACGGGGGTGGTCAGATGAAGAAAAACGGCCAGAGTCATGCTTCCCTCGGAACAGCTGAAAGAAGAAAGGAGAGAGAAGGTCCGCCAAGCTAAGCAGCCACGCTGGCGGCAGCCCTGGGGGGACAGGGGTGGAAGGGAGAGGCCAAGACTGCCTACCGTACTTCAGATTCTCTTTCAGGGTTTATGAGAGAACAAAGACCAGTAGGGTTTTTTTATTTATTTATTTGTGTGTGTGTGTGTGAGAGAGAGAGAGAGAGAGAGAGAGAGAGAGAGAGAGAGAGAGGGAGGGAGGGAGGGAGAGAGAGAGAGAGAAAGAGAGAGAGAGAAAGAGAGAGAGAGAGGTTCTTGTGTGTATGTGGGGGTATGCATGTGTGTATATCTGTATGTGAATGTTTAGAGGTGTGTAGGAACACATGTGGTATGTGTGAGCGCATGTGCATGTATCTGTGTGTGATTGTTTACAGGTGTGTAAGGACACATTGCTATGTGTGGGCACATGTGTGTGTATCTGTGTGTGAATGCTTACATGTCTGTAGGAACACATGTGGTATGTGTGGGTGTCTGTGCGTGTATTTGTGCGTGAATGCTTACATGAGTGTAGGAACACATTGCTATGTATGGGCGCGTGCGGAGGACGGCAGCTGATTTTCTCAGCCTTACAGTTCTCCACCTTGTATCCTGAGAAGGGTCTCTCAATGAGCCCAGAGTTGACCGGTTCAGCCAGTCTAGCTGGCAGCTGCCCCTGGGGATCCCTTGTCTCTGCTTCCTGCCTGCTGGGTTAGTAGGCAGTCATTGTCCCTGCTCAGTTTTTACATGGCTTCTGAGGACCCCAAGTCTGGTCCTCACACTTGGATGACAAGCATTCTAGCTGAGCCTTCTCCCAAGCCTGGGAGATCAAGCTATTATATAACATTTCTATACCAAACACCAAAACATTTCTATACCAAACAGCGTACTGATTTGTTTTGTTTTTCATTTTAAACACTTTTTCAAAGCTCCAGTCTTGCAGGTTGACACTGTAGTCAGTGGCAGTGGCCTCCAGGTTCTAAAGCAATCTAAAGCTCACACTAGCATTTCCATGTCCCAAGTAGAAGTTCTCCTTCTTGGCTCCCGTGAGCTCTCTATGCGGAGAATGAATTCCACAGGCCTAAGAAATCAGAGAATAGGCGAACAAAAGGGCAGGAGGAAGAAGCCAGGAGACCTTCCTTCCTTCTCATCTCGAGTGTGTCGGACAATGTTCCATGATGACAGAGTCCTAGAATCAGAAAGTGAGACAGTGAGGAGTTCAAGATGCCACCACATCCTGTTGGGATAATCTTTTTGTACACAATGTGAAGATGTGTCCCTCTCTTACCTCATCTGCCTAAGGCTCCTTCTTATTGATTTAATAAAGAGCTAAACAGCCAATAACTAGGCAGGGAAAGATAGGTGGGACTTCCAGGGAGATAGGAACTTCAGGAGAGAATCAGAGGCACTGTTCAGGATGTGTGGTACTAGGAGAGGAAACAAGCCATATGGCCAAACTTAGAGTAATATAAATAGGTTAATTTAAGTTCTGAACATTCTAAGAGATAGTTGGTCAAGCTTTTAGAATTAATAGAAAGTCTCTGTTAAAAAAAAGTCTTTATTTGGGAGCTGGCGATCCAAAGAAGGACCTGCTACAAGGTCCTACACAATCTTGCACAACGCCAGAGTCCTGGAATCAGAGAGTGAGAAAGTGTGGGGCTCCAGGTGCTTTCAGGTCCCACAGTGTACCACAACATCAGAGTCTTGGAATCAGAGAGTGAGGTAGAGGGAGGCTCTAGATGCCACCAGGTACCACACACCACTTGTGTTTTGGAGCTTTTCACACTTTGGATATGAGGGACAAACACTTGAAACGAAAGACATTTGCATGCCCATGCATGGATAGCTTTTGCGAAAAAGGGCACCGGGCAGCAGGTGGATTGGAGCCAATTGAAATCACCAGGCTGTGAGCATCCTTTGGTGAATGTGGTCTGGCAGGGTGAGCATACAGCCCTGCAGCCTGTTTCACACATACGTCTCGGGATCAGGTCAGCAGGCTTGCTGATTTATTAGAAGTGACTTTGGTCCTTCCTGCTCGTTATTGAAGATAAAAGTAAGGAGAGATTGACCATGAGCAGTGGACATTTCACTGGGGAGATAATTGGATTCTTAACTTAATTACTGTCCTTGTCATGGGTGAACTCTTGACCATGCTGTGTCATGAGAGGTGGAGTAGGTGACAGGTGACTGTGGCAGGCACGGGAGATCTCTGATCTTGTGATTTTTATCTTCATGAAGATGGCCGGCTTTAGGTTAATGTGGGCTCTGTAACGGTTTAACAAACAGGAAATTCTTAGAACATGGCCCGACAAGTTAGATGTAGATATTAGCAGTTATCCATACAGGGGTAGTAAACAGAAACTTGGAAGAACAAGTAGAAGCATGTCTTCGATAAAACCAATTTTAGAAAGTTGATGAAGCATATTTTATTCCCACATAAACAGAATTGTAAATTCTGTTAGTAAGAAATTATAGCATAATGTTTGTTTCAAAAATTATTAAAGACATTGGCCAATGTAAATGTCATAAAATCTCTCTCTGCCCCTCCCCCCTCAAACTGGCTAAAATACTTAGTCAGGAACAAATTGTTTCCCATTCCATCCAAAAGACTGAATCAGTGAAGGCACAGACTTTGCTCAAATAACCTCTTTCTCTACCCAAACTGATTGATTCCATTCGGACCACTTAACTAAACAGGCATTTTTGAAGGCTGCCAGGAACAGGGTCCTTCATTCATCCTTTAAGCCTTTGCTTTGCTCTTCCTGAAGATGATGATTGGTACTTGTTTTATTTTGCTTTGCTTTGGTTTTTTTTGAGACAGGTTTTCACTGTGTAGCTTTGGAGCCTGTCCTGGAATCTCACTCCAGGCTGGCCTCAAACTCACAGAGATCTGCCTGCTTCTGCCTCCCAAGTGGTGGGATTAACGGTGTGTACGACCACTGCCTGGCGGTACTTGTTTTTTTAATGTTAAACCTTGAATGCCGGCTCTCTTCGGCGTCTCATTAAAACAACTGTCAGGGATCCTGAGCTACTGATTCTTAACATTGGTTTTATCAAGCTCATATGGGCAGCCTGGGGGCTATAGCCTGAGATTTTTATGGAATTACTGTATAGGGAGATTACCTAGGGCAGAGTGACTTCTGGTGGGTACTGAGGCATATGTATGTTTATTTGACAGTATTGCAGTTCTCTGGCGGGCTATTGCACAGCTTGTCACTTCTCTGTCAGGTGCACAGACATACATGTGCGATGCTACAGAGTCGCATACTCTGAATTCATTGTTCATGGCCTTCTACCATACTGCTGTGCTCTCAGCATATGAAGGAAGCAGTGTGTGTTGTGTATATTAGTTATTGTCCATGTTGCTATGACCAAACGCTTGACAAGAATCACCTTAAAGAAGGGTTTATGTTGGCTCACAGGTTGAGGGAACAAGGACTGGCATATTTACAGAGTCTGCTGAGTGGCCTGTTACATCATTGGCTGTTTGTGAAGAAGAGACTGGGGCTGGAACCATGGTTAAGAAAGAACCTTCTAGCCCTACCCCTACCATCTCATATTCTCCTGCCAAGCCCCATGTCCAAGAAACTCCACAACCTCCCAAACAGTATCACAAACTAGTAATCATCCCACCGTATTATATCACATATGGTAACCCTCAGATCTGAATGCAAAGAGTACCAATATCTCCATCCCGGAAAGAATGGAATAAACGCAGGAAAGAACAGCAGAAGCTTATGGGAGAGAAAACAACCAGCAAAGTGTACACATTTTGAGTTTTGTTTTCAACTTTTGATTTTTGTTTTGTTTTGTTTCTGGCCACCCTGTACCACTGTCCCAGGTTAATCACCCCAGGGCCATCTGCAGTTCCTAAGGTGGATTTGATCATATCACCGCCTTGATTGAGCATTTCAACCAACATCAGAGTCTAAGTCCATGAACCTTGGCCTCAGAAGGCTCTGCCTTTCAGCCCTCATCCCCATTTCCCCCTCCCTCCCTGATACAGCCACCCCAGGTCTCTAAGCCATATGTTCCAGCTGCTCTGAGCAACTTGTAATTCCCTGGCCCTGACAGATGGCATCTTGCATCCATGTCCATCCCGTCCTCCTGTCACCTGTTTCCAAAGCAAGCACGTGCTCCTTAAATGTCAAGGGCGACTCTAAACTGGCGACAAGCCTCTTCCTGACTCTTACCTCAGAGCCGCTGTTATGGAGCAGTTCAATACATAGTAAACAAATGGAGGAAATGAACAAGCTGCCCTTTCTCTTCTCCTCTGTCTTCCTTTACTCTTGTTCCCGCCAGGGGTTCATTTGGCTATTCACAAGCGCCAGCTCTCCCTGATCCAATGTGTGGTCCCTCCGAACCCTGTGAAAGTAAGGGACTGTAAGGTGAAGTGACTGACTGTGTCTTGGAGGGCACATGAGAGATGATCTGTGGGAGCTCTGAGCTGCAGATTAAATACTGTAGAAGTAGCTGCCCTGCCTCACCTGCTGTCACCAGGCCTGTCCCGGGAGCTGTTGGGAAAGCAGCTCTGAGAGGTGCCTGGAGCTGTTCTGAGGCTTCCCTGCTGATTTGTTTGCTGGCAGAGCTGAAGAGGCAAAGGCTGAATTCCAGGCTGGGCCTGTAAAGCTGCCACTTATGCAGCCCAAGTTAGAGCGTTTCCCTCCTGTTCTTCTACCCTTTATTGGGTTCAGAGGCTGTGAGGCACTCAAAAACTTTACAAAGTAGCAAGTTTGCCAGGACGGATAGAGGGCGATGATACAGATTTAGCCACTCCTGGGAGGGCTGAGGTTTTCCACAAGCTTCTTCTTCAGGAAGAGCAAGTGAAGAATGCAGCCTGAGACATCTTTCAATATCGAGATGGACTGGCTGGTTGTGTGTGTCAACTTGACACAAGCTAGAGTCGTCAGAGAAGAAAGAGCCTCGGTTGAGGAAATGCCCCCATGAGGTCCAGCTGTAAGGTGTTTTCTCAATTAGTGACCAATGGGGGAAGTTCCAACCCTTGGTAGGTGTTGCCATCCCTGGGCTGATGGTCCTGGGATCTATGAGAAAGTAGGTTAAGCCAGCCAGGGGAAACAAGCCAGTAAGCAGCACCTCTCCATGGCCTCTGCATCAGCTCCTGCCTCTGGGATCCTGCCCTGTTTGAGTTCCTGTCCTGACTTCCTTCAGTGATGAACAGCAATGTGGAAGTGTGCACAAAATAAGCCCTTTCCTCCCCAAATTGCTTTGTGGTCAAAGTGTCTCATCACAGCAATAGAAACCCTAAGACACCAGACGAAAGGCCAACCTGGGCCCCGGAATCTGTATGCTGAGTAGCCCATTCTCAGCAGTCTTGATGGGTACCACTTAATATGTGCCCATGCATCGGACTTGGATCCGCTGCATGACACTTGCCTGCACTGACTAAAACCAAATAAAAGCTCTGTTCTAGACATCTCAGGGTACCTTTCAGCTGTCTGGCATTGGCTTTCCGCATCACAACCTTGAACACTGGGGCAATTCTACATCGTTAGCTATGCAGCAGGACCAACAGTCTACACCTGATGATGAGTCTATCTGGGCTTAAGGTATTAACATCCTTGTGGTACAAATGACAAGGGAAACTACGATGGAGAATGAGCATAGGATCAGCTAATTCTTAAAATGTAGCTATTATGCATACATGTATAATTCTTATAATAGAGCTACTGTGTATTGAGATTGTCCTATAGGCTCGTAACCAGTGACACCATGGGTGAACCGGAAGCCAGTCAAAAGGTAGGTCTGGCAGGCTAAATTTAAAAAGCCTATTTTAACCACATGTCATCTACAAGGTAGCATGCTTTTGGTGCAAAGACACAAGAAAAGATTGACTCTAAAAAGAAAGAGAGAGATCCAAGATTCAAATAAGAATTCTATGAAAACCGGAGAGGCACCAATGTCAGACCATGTAGACTGTAAAACAAATAAAGATTCAACAACTATAAATATACGCACACCTAATAACAGATACAAAAATACACCAAGAAAAAAACAAACAAAAACAAAAGAAATCTAACAAAGCAAGTTTCAGGGTTCAAGGACCCACTTTGAATAATTTGTAAAATTAGACACAGGAAAAAAAAAAGCCCCACAAGAAACTAACAGACATCCAACAACAGACCATGCATTCTCCTCAAGTGTGTGTTACTCTCCAAGACCAATTTTAAGCCACATCCAAGAAAGAATGCCCTAGTATATTTAAGGGTATTTAAATAAAGAGAAATTATGTTCTCTCACCCCAGTAAAATGAACCATGAGCCTGAGTCATGGAAAATTTTGGGAATACCCCAAATATATAAAAAATAAACAAAACATACTTTAATCACTGATGTCTCAGATAAATTAAAAGAGAAAAAAGGTAACATATTAAGATGATGAAAATGAAGATCAGTCATGAATATAAAATGGCTGAAAGACACTTGAGAAAATCAACATCCTTAGCCATCAGAGAAATACAAATCAAAACAACTCTGAGATTCCAATCTTACTACTGTCAGAATGACCAAGATCAAAAACGCTGATGGCAACTTACGCTGCAGAGAATGTGGGGAAAGGGGAATACTCCTCCATTGTTGGTGGGAATGCAAGCTGGGAGTGCAAAGTGGAGTGCCACTTTGGAAATCAGTATGGCAATCAAGACCCAGCAATACCACTTTTGGGTATATAACCAAAGGATGCTCAATTGTACCACAAGGACATGTGCTCAACTATGTTCATAGCAGCATTATTTGTCATAGCCAGAACCCGAAAATAACCTAAATGCACCTCAACCGAAGAATGGATAAAGAATATGTGGTACATTTGCACAATGGAGTACTACACAGCAGAAGAAAATAATGATACCTTGAAATTGGCAGGCAAATGGTGGATCTAGAAAACATCATATTGAGTTAGGTAATCCAGTCACAGAAAGACAAATATAATGTGTACTCACTCATAAGTGGCTTTTAGACATAAAGCAAATAAAGCCTTCCTACAAACCACAATCCCAGAGAACCTGGACAACAAAGAGTATCCTAAGAGAGACATACATGAATCTAATCTACATGGGAAGTAGAAAAAGACAAGATCACCTGAGTAAATTGGGAATGTGGGGATGATAGGAGAGGGTAAAAAAAGGGGGGGGGGATGGGAGTAGAGGAAAAAATATAGCTCAATAAAAAAAATAAAAAATGAATAAAATCTAAGAGTATTGAAAACCTAAAAAAATGAAGATCTATCAAAGCTCAAAGAATGCAGCTGAAAGTTAAAGGGAAATATAACATAAATGACTATATTAAGGATGAAGAAATCTCTCAAATCATTAACCCAACATCCCATTTGGAGACACTAAAAAACTAAGACCAAACTAATCTTAAATAAACAGAAAGAAGAATTAGAACAGAAATTAGTGACCTATCTCATTAACATGAAATTTTAATATGCAAATCAAAGCCATAATGAGATAACACCTAACATTCTATGATGGTTAGAATAAAAAAAAAATATCAAGGTGATGTAGGATATTTGATCATACTGTGTCAAAGACACCTTCCTAGTGGTTCAATAAAGAGCTGAATGGCCAATAGTTAGGCCAGAGAGGTTAGGCAAGACTTAGGCAGGAGAGGAACTAGGGATGAATCTGGCAAGGTGGGAATCACCAGCAAGGTGTACAGAACAAATTGGACATACAAAATGGGAGAGAAGTGAAAGCCACATTGCAAACTGTGAATTAACATAAACAGGTTAATTTAAGTTATAAGAGCTATTGGGGAACAAGTCTAAGCTAAAGGTCAAGCTTTCATAGTTAGTAACAAGTTTCCATGTCATTATTTGTGGGCTGGTGGTCCAGAGAGAAAGGAATCTACCAAGCAAGTGTGGGCAAGTGTACAGAGAATCCAGAATGCACACATCCTGCTTTTAAGAAAGTAAATGGTACTGCCACTTTGGAGAACTATTGGACAGATCTTCACATGATAAAACCTAGAGTTTCCACACAACCCAGCAATTCTATTCCTAGGTACAGTCTCAAGAAAAACAAAACCATACCACCGAACAAAAATGTGTATGTCAATGTTCAGGATAGTAACACTCACATACATTATTCATCAGAGCCCAAAGGTGGAACAACCCAAATGTTCATCAGTCAAGGAACTAAACAACAGTGTTATATCTGCAGAACGGGGTATGATTCATCTCCCAAACAGGATTTGAGTGGATGATACAGCATGGAGATGCTGTGGGGATGCTATGCATATGAAGAGAAGCTGGTCACAAAATACCACAAATTATGAGATTCTGCTCATATGAGAGCCTGGAATAGACATATTGTAGGCAGAAAGTAGATTGGTTATTGCATATGACCAGGGAGATGGGGGAATTGGGAGTAATAGATAAACATAAAGAGTTCCTGAGCAGTTGGGTATTTAAATTGTGCTATGATGACATACAGATACTAACCACAGAATTGTTCCTTTTAAATGAGTATGTTGTGTACTTAAAATTATGTTTTAAGAAGGCTTTAAAAAGTTGTTAAAAAAAAAAAGTTGTTTGAATTAAGAAGAAGGTGGCCAACAAGTGGGGCGGGGAGAAGATGATGGAGGTGGAGCATGATGAAAGTACATTATAAACGTGTGAGGTCTCAAAATAAAGTCCGTTGTTTTGTGTAACTAATATAAACTACTAAAAATTTAAGTTTTAATTAGTTCTCTTATTTTCTGGTTTTCTTCAGGATGGAAACATAGATAAATAACAGTGTCTTAGTTTCCTTTCGGTTGCTGAGATAAACACCATGACCTAAGAACAATTTCAGAAGGTTTTTTTTCATCTTACAGGTTATAGTCTATCATCAATGGAAGCTAAGACAGAAACCAAGAGGCAGGGACTGAAGCAGAAGCACATAGGAGTGCTGCTTGCTCGTTTGCTTGTTTGCACGCTACTTGCATGCTTGTTCTATCTACCCAGGGGAGACACTGCCTACAGAAGATTGGGCATTCCTATATCAATCACTAATCAAGAAAATGTTCCACAGACTTGCCCACAGGCCATGTCATGGAGGCAAATCCTCAATAAAGGTTCCCTTTTCTCAAGTGACTCTAGATTATGTTGCATTAGCAAAAACTAGTCAAAACAGATTAGATTGTAGATAGATAGATAGATAGATAGATAGATAGATAGATAGATAGATAGATAGATAGATAGACAGATGATATTTAGAAAGAGATAGATAGATGATAGATACAGATGATATTTAGATAGAAAGAGATAGATAAATAGTAGACAATACAGCTATCACTCACCTATGTATAACATAATACTGTCATGCAGAAATAGTTATTTGAAACAGATAGCCCATACCACAGAAAGATGCCAATTAAATCCTAAATTATATACAGTTTTCCACCACTTACATGTCTCCCCTTTAACTCAGATGCAAGACTCTTAGAGCAAAAAGAATGAGACAGTCAAATGCGATGTGCCCCTAGCATTATGACTAATCACACTAACAAACAAAACAAAACTAATATCTAACATCCCCATCACCATCAGGGTTAGCTCGTCAGCACTTCCAACATCACCCAGGTTCTGAGCGTCTTATCTACCTCCCCCATCTCTGTTTGCCTGCTGGTACGTTAGTAGGAACTGATTTTAATCGTTCTGTGGTGCCTGTATGCGCTGCATGTTCACAAACATATCCGTGTGTATATAAACTGAAAACTTCCCAATGTATTCAAGGTAGGGGTTAAATTACAGTTAAACAGTACCATGTATTGACCAACAGCTGCCTTGTGCTCTCCCATCTGTCAGGCACAGTACTATAAATGTCTAGCTCTTGGCTTCTACCCCAAGATGATCTGTTAGGTGTCTCTTTCAGTCCCTGCAGCACGTGGCAACTCCCTGTCAGAGAGAAGGCTGGGAAGCTGCATTTCTTCTTATGAGATCCGTGGCTTAAATGAATTAGGATGTTCCCTCTTGAAATTTGGCACCAATGAGATGGTCTGTTTAAATACCAAAGGACTGGGAACAATCCCAGTCGAGGGTGGCTAAGAACTTCTCAGAAAAGGGATGGCTTCTCACCTACTAATGTGCCTGCCATCCTATTCATCCCTCTGGTTGTCCGGAGCAAACAAACCAGAGACAGCTTCCATGAAAGTCCCCACATGAGGAGTCTGCTGTGCTCGGCTAATGTGCACCTGTCAGGCAGGCATCTGATCAATCATTTTCTATTTTTGTAACTCAATTAGGTTCTGGCTAATTACACATCAAATTAGTCCTCAAAGCAAACTCATTAAATGCTGATATTAAATGAAGAATGGGGAAAATTTAAATTATTCACCTAACTTTTCAAAAGTGAAGGTACTGTGAAAATATTTTTTTAAAGAAAGGCAAGCAGCCATAAGTACCTTTGTGCAGTCTCTTTCACAGAAATGGCTACGAGAAGGAGAGTACATCTCTTTGTCACGCCTGTAGGTACCTAGGCTGTAGTAACAGACTTGTAATTCTGCAAATAGCGAAGAAATGCTTCACACATGGTCATTTTTTGCTACTTAAAATCCTTTCTAAATGTCGGTTTCGCCTTCGATTGTGCTGTGAAAAGATCCTGGCACGGAAGACACCGGTGTAGTACTGTTTATCATGCTTAGATTTCTTACTGAAATGGCAAGCTAAAACTCATGTACGTTTATTTAACCTAAATTGTTAACACAAATTATAGCGTATTCAGGGATCACCCAGTTATGCTCTGGCTATGGATTTGTTGCTTTTCCTTCCTTGGAAAATCAATGAAGTGTTCTCTATGTGCTCTGGTTTATCCCTGAAAGGCTGAGAATAAAACTGTTGAGCAGTCTTCCAGGTGGTTTTAAAACTCACTAGCAGGTCCTAGTTGTTTCTTTCGGAAGAAAACAATCAATATTCCCCACCCCCCAAACAGACACTTTACATCTGACTTCAATCACAGTCCTGTTCTAGAGAAATTGAAATATTTATCTTCAAGGGAAAATGTTCTTTCATGTATCAAAATTCTATTAATGGGTCTTTCATTGTAAAAAATAAAAAGAAGGCCATGGGCTAGTTTGGGGGGAAATTTGCAGCAATAATAAACTACTTTGCAAATAAAAGATAGCTTGGCATTCCTGTTTCCTGGGATAGTGGTGTGTCTTAGAGGAAAAAGATTCCTTCCTGTAGAACAGAGCTGAAACCATGATGACCCATCCTCAAATTTCAGCCAAACCTTTAAAGGAACTCAGTCACCTAGAAGAATATTCTGTGTGTTGCCCTATGGAGATTGAGGATGGGACTGTGGTTACAGTTGGCACAGGACATAAAAGAAAGGCCAGAGACCTGAAACCTGCAAGGAGATGCTGAAGTCTTGGCTGATTGATTCAGGAGCAGGAGCTTGAGGTAACAGATCAAATACAAACTTCCTGCTGCTCAACAAAAATGCTCAAGTTTTCTTTCTTTATAGGAGGGCTTGGGGGAATGACAGTATTAATAATAATAAAAAACAGTAAGAGCATAATAACAATAATGGCTGTTCTGTGGTCTGCTAATTCCACTTCTGGGTATTTACTGAAAAGATAGATAGATAGATAGATAGATAGATAGATAGATAGATAGATAGATAGATAGATAGATAGATAGATAACAAATAAATAAATAATAGATAGATAATAAATAGATGATAGATGGTTGATAAATAAATGATAGAAAATAAATAGATGATAGATAGATAGATTATAGATAGATAGTTGATAAATAAATGATAGATAGATAATAAATAGATGATAGATAGATAGATAGATAGATAGATAGATAGATAGATAGATAGATAGATAAAAACGAGGACTCAGGACTCAATACTTGTCCACAAATGCTCACTACTACAACCAAAGCATGGAAGTACCCACAGAACAACATCAGCCAATGAAAGGGTAAACAAAACATGCTATAAGCCTAGAACTCACTCTATTTTTGCTGTTATAATAGAATTCTTGATACTATGTGGTTTATGAAGAAAGGGAGACTGTTTGACCCATGGGTTTAAGAGCACAAAAATAACAATTGCATATTTTCTACAGAAGGTCTGAGACTGCTTCAACTCAGGGCAGAAAACAAAAAGGAATTAGGAAAATGCAGAAGAGCTAAGACGTACAGGTCAGACTTGCTTTGTAAAAAGCCATCTTTTGGTGTTTAACACAGTCCTGGGAGAGCAAGAATGAGACAGGCATTATCCGTTAATTGGCTTTACCCATTAGGGACTCAAGAGTTTGCCACTAGGTCACACTTCCTGACACTGAATTAAGGTGAAAACTAATGAACTTTTGGGTGACACCTGAAAACCCACTGTTAGTTAACACATGATTGGATACCATTCAGCCTTGAAACGAAGGGATTCCTTGACATGTGTTCCAACCTGGGTTGGACTTGAGAACTTTGTATTAACTAGACCTAGTTGCCAAAAAAAGAAAAATTCTCCACAATTCCTCATGCACTAAGTCTCTAGAATAGTCAAATCACAAAGGCAGAAGGCAGAGCTGTGGTGGCCGGGGCTGGAGGAAGAGGAAGCTGATTAATAGGCAGAGGTCCAGCTTTGCCACTTCTGCAACGAGACCACAGTGGCAGCATATATTCCTGCCAGTGTACAGAGTACCCCACTGTGGAAAGTTCAACATAATGGACACAGTAAAATTTCTGTCATGAATGTTTCTTAAAAATTTTATGAAAGTGCTGAAACAACTTTTATTGAATGCCTAAAATATGACAGGTAGTCTTTTGAGTTCTTTTCAAATTTTACCTCACTGAAGGGCAAGGGAGTTAAGACAGCTGGTAAAGTCCACACTGTACAAGCCTGATGATCCATGTTCAGATCCTCAGCACTCAGGTAAGAGGCAGGGTGCAGAAACACAAACCTGTAACCCCAAAGCTGGAGGAGGGGTACTGTGTTGGTTTGAACAACAATGGCTCCCATAGGCTCATATACTTGAATGTTTGGTCACAAGGGGATGGAAATGTTTGAAAAGATTACAAGAATTAGGAAGTCTGGCCTTGTTGGATACGGGGGTGGGCTTGGAAGTTTCAAAAGCTTGTGTCAGCCCCAGTCTTACTGCCTGGGGAACAGGATGTAGCTCTCAGCTACTGCTCCAGTACCTGACTCAATGCTGCCATGCTCCCTACTGTAGAAGGAGAAGTCAGGTTGCTTGTTTGTCCCACTGCCCAGTTCTCAGCCATCCGGCTAGCTTACCCCCAAAATAATCACACAGAAACTGTATTCATTAAACCTCTGTTTGGCCCATTAGCTCTAGCTTTTTATTGGCTATCTCTTACATATTAATTTAGCCCATCTCTATTAATCTGTGTATCACCAGCAAAGTTTCAGCACGTCTGTCTCCAGCAGGGCTACATGGCTTCTCTCTGACTCTGCCTTCTTTCTCCCAGCATTCAGTTTTGTCTTCCTCACCTACCTAAGTTCTATCCTGCTATAGGTCCAAAGCAGTTTCTTTATTCATTAACGGTAATCACAGCACACAGAGGAGACTCCCACATCACCCCACCATGACGATAATGGACTAACCCTCTGAATCTGTAAGTAAGCCTTCAGTTAGAGACTTTCTTTTATAAGAGTTGCGTTGGTTATGGTGTCTCTTTACAGCAATCAAACAGTGACTGAGACAGAAGTGGGTACCAGGAGTGGGATTTTGCTGTGAGAGGCCTGGCCTTGCTGCTTGGTGGTGGAAGGCTGATGTTGGGGTTTTGGATTAGGAAAACAGTCGAATGGTTTGGGGCAAAGGGACCACGATAGCAAGGGTGTGGAAGATAGTAGTGTTGGCAACAGTGTAAATTATGGCTGCCTGGTCCAAGACGTTTCAGAGGGAAAGAAAATTAGTAACTGGCCTAGAAACCATTCTTGTGATGTTTTGGCGAAGAACGAAGCTGTTCTTTGCTCTTGTCCTAAAAGTCTGCCTAAGTCTAAATTAAAGAGTTTCAAATTAGTCATGTTAGTCGAGATTTCAAGACAGCCCAGTATTGACAGTGTTGTGTGGTTACTAGTGATCATTCTTAGGCAGATCTAAATGAAAAGGAACAAACTGGATAGAAAGAAAGAAAAGATTTACAGTTTGAAGAGAAAAAAGGGCACCAGGAAATGTAATGATGGCACTAAGTCCTGTACTCAGGGAGATAAAAAGTTTAAAGAAAAACCTGGTTCCAAAGGGAATACAGAGAGTAGAGACCTCAGGGCAAGATTTCACCCAGCTAAGCTTCCAACTTGTGAAAAGGAATTAAAGAAAAGCTTAAGCAGTGAGGGGAACCATTAATAACAGAAAGCTGCACCAGACCTTTTCTTTTGGGCCACCAACCAGCTCCTATATCATGGCATGGAGAATTATTATTAGTTTTGAATGTTCGGCCTAGCTTAGGCTCCTTTCTAGCTAGCTCTTTTAACTTAACCTGTTTCTCTTTACCTATCTTATGCCTTGGGGCCTATTACTTTTCTTTTCTTCTGTATATCTTACTTTTACTAATTCTCATGTTTGTCTGTCTGGCAACTGCCTGACTTCCTGTCCCTAGACTTTCCCTTTCTTTCTCCTGGTTCTCTTCTCCTCTCTTAAGCCCAGATTTCTCCTGTTTATTCTCTCTGCCTGCTGGGCCTGCCCATCCCTCTCTCGCCTAGCTATTCACCATTCAGCTTTTTATTAGACCATAAGGTGCCTCAGGCAAGGCAGATGAAACAATTGCAACACATCTTTACATTATTAAACACATATCCTATTATTATCAAATAAATGCAGCATAAACAAATGTAACACACCTTTATACAGTTAAAGTAATATTCTGCAGCATAAACAAATGTAGCACATCTTTGCCCAGTTAGCACAATATTTCATAACAGATAGCTGATGCAAACATTGAAAGAGAGGGTCAAGTTCCAGCTCAGTTAAGCAGCAGAATTTGGCAGCTATAGCCACAGGATTCTGGCTGTAGAGTCAAGGATACAAGAAAGGGGTTGCCTATTGACTTGCAGAGACACGAGGAGGGGACAGATGCAACTCACCACTGTGTACCAGAGCCTTTTGTCAGGAGAAGGTCCAGGTAATGCATGCTTTTATATGGGGGAACAGAGTCAAAAGGGGGGGGCGGGACTGGGTACACAGAGGATAGTGTTATGCCCAAATCCACGAAGTCCTCCACAAAAGCCAACAAGGAGACAGAGCCCTGTATGTAAAACAAAGAGTCGTTATTTTAATCAAGTTTGCAAACTCAGTCTCTCTGCATGCCCAACGTATTGGAAAAACTGGAGAGCCCCGAGCTCAGTTTGAATTGGGTTTTTATAGTAGTAAAGGTGGAGTTGAGGGGTTTCTGAGGTTCAGGACCACTGATTGGTTGACATTTGTCTAGGGGTGTCCTGGTGAGTGTGTGCTGGCAGGTGATCCTAGCTACAGTGGTTGGAATATTAGACATTTCCTTTGAACGTTCTGTTCTTGGGTGGTGGACGGGTAATCTCAGCTTGTGGTTCCTCCTGCAACCAGGTATTGCCTCAGGGTAAACTACTGAGACTCAGGCTTCTTATTAAATTTATGATGTCCGAGTACTACTCTGGCAGGTAATAATGGTTGGAAATAAAGAACTTCCTTTGGGTGACCTGCCCATACTTAGCTTATCATGGCTGTCTCCCACAGATAGGCAGGGTAACAATGGCCTCTCTATCTTCACCATCAATTTTTTGAGTGTGTTTTCTGCCTTT
This sequence comes from Chionomys nivalis, assembly GCF_950005125.1. Lineage (NCBI taxonomy): Eukaryota > Metazoa > Chordata > Mammalia > Rodentia > Cricetidae > Chionomys > Chionomys nivalis. The sequence continues at coordinate 65,338,259 of NC_080088.1, forward strand.
TTCTTCCTTTCTGAATGTAAGCTGCCAGACTAATGCAGACTGCCCTTCCAAGCTTCTCTCAGTTGTCATGGTACTCTAGTGTAAACAACATACATTTGTTTTCTGTTATTTACAAACTGTAATGTTTGGCAGGAAAACAAATTGAGACTTCTGGGCAAAGAGGCAGTGTCTGATGTGGAATCAAACTGTTCCCTTGTTCAGGGTTACTCATTGTCTGGCAACAAATGACCTTGAAAGATCTTGCTGTGGCCAGTTGTGAACTCTCCCTCCTTGATTATGGAAATCCCTGAGGCCAGGCGGCTGTTAGGGTTGTCCCTGCTGGGAGGCCCAGAGAGGCCATTGTATGAAGCTGTGATGGTGAAGTCTGGATTGCCTTAGAGACTCCAAGATGTTTGAGATACCAGAGTCATGGAATACCTGCCTAGAAAAGCTACTAACAGGGACTGGAACCAGCCCAAGAGAAAGAAGGGTGTTGCAGTCAACCAAGATAAAAGGAGTTGGAGATCTAAAGAGCGTTTTGACATCAGACATGGAGGTGCAGGGTTTGGAGTTTGCCCATCTGGTTTTGGTCCAGTATTTTTTCACTATCCTCCCTTTTGGGAAGGTAATGTATATTAATTGGTATTCTATGTTAGAAGTATGTGATCTGCTTTTTGATTTTACAGGGGATTGCAGTTAAAAGAGTGCCATGAGTCTCCCAAAAGACTTTAAACTTTTAAAAGTTGTTGAGACTGTGGTAGACTATGGGGACTTTTGAAGTTGAACTAAATGCATTTGGAATTATGAAATGCTACAAGCCTATCAGGGCCAAATATACAATATGGTGGTTTGAATAAGAATAGGCCCCATAAGCTCATATATTTGAATGGTTGGTCTTTAAGGAGTGGTGCTACTTGACAGAGATTAGGAATAGGTGAGGCTTTGTGGGGTGGGGCTTTGGGGTTTCAAATGCTCAAGCCAGGCCCAGTGTTTGTCTTTTCTTTCTTTGGATCCAGAACCATAACTCTCAGTTACCATGTTTGTCTACATGCTACCATGGACCCCCACATGCTGATAATGGGCCAAACCTCTAAAACTCTAAGCAAGCCCCAATTAAATGCTTGCGGTTATAAGAATTTCCATGGTCATGGTGTCTCTTCACAGCAGGACAACAGTGGCTAAGGCAGTGTGTCACACAGAATGGGCTTTAAGGTTTCAATAGTCAGAAGCAATGCCGGTTGTACCTCTGTTTCTGGCTTGTTGTCCCTGATGTGAACTCACAGTTGTTGCAGTGTCACGCCTTCCTCCCTGCTGCCACAGTCCCTTCCATGATGGACTATTGTCCCTCTGGAGCCATAAGCCCCTAAAAAATACTTTCTTCTATGAGTTGCCTTGGTCATGGAGTTTTATTGCTGCCTATTTTTGATGGAATTTCCAAACGTTCAAATTAATGTTCTTATATATGTTTGTGATAGTTTGAATCTGAATGTCCTCACAAACTCGTATTTTGAACACTTGCTCCAAATCTAGCAGAGCTATTTTGGAAAGCAGTAGAAACTTTAGGAGATGGGGCCAAGCTCAGAGACACAAGTCATTCATTATAAGCAGGTATTTCATGGCTTTGCCTGGCATTAATTCCTCTTCTGCTCTCTGCTTCCTGGCCCACTGTGATATGAACAGCCTCCAGCACATACTCCTACTGCCATGAATTGAGCAGCTCCACCCTGCCCTCCCCACCATGGAGGGCTGAAACTCTGAAACCATGAGCCTAAATAAATCTTTTATCCACTAAATTGGTTCTCATCAGGTACTGTGCTCTTGGCTGATGTGGAAGTAACTAATACACTCTTATATTATATAAAACTCAGTCACACATTGGTGTAGGAGGTCCTTCTGTTTATGTGTTGCTTTCATTGGTTGAATAAAGAAACTGCCTTGGCCTTTTGATAGGGCAGAACTTAGGTTGGTGGGGTAGACAGAACTGAATGCTGGGAAGAAGGGCAGAGTGGCAAATGCCATGGAGCTCCTGCTGAGATGGATGCCGGTTAGAATCTTGCCGGTAAGCCACAGTCACATGGCAATACACAGATTACTAGAAATGGGTTAAATTAAGATGTAAGAATTATCCAATAAGAAGTTAGAGCCAAATGGGCTAGGCAGTGTTTAAATGAATACAGTTTCTGTGTGATTATTTCAGGTATAAGCTAGCCAGGCCACCGGGAGGGAACAAACGGCCACCCTCCTTGTGCAACAGTTTGGCGCCCAATGGGACGACAAGCAGCCTGCTCTTCCTATTACAACATATGTGTTATTCTTTAATGCATATTCACTTATATTAGATAAAAGCCACATCTATTGAAAGTGTGCTCAAATTTGGGGTTAATGAAAATACAACCCAAACTATTGGTGTGGGCAGTGCACCAGAAAGAAATACTCCTTGTAAATCATGCAACATTCTATTTTCATAATCCTGCAAAGATACCACCTAAAATATTACATATTGCATGAAGCTCTTCCTGATATTTTAAAAGAGCTGGTGAGACATCTCCAAATTTGAAAGCATTAATATTTATCTTTAGATTCAACACTACAAAAACTGAGAACATGGATTGTAGAGCCAGGCATCTTGAGTTTGATCTTCATTTCTTAACAAGAACTTGAGATTCACTCAAGATCATCTGACCTGTTTCTTCATCAGGTAATGGAGTTTTTCACTTAAGCAGTAGATCACAGGTAGTAGGCACACAGCAAATGTGCCTGTGCATTGTTATGACCCCCATAATTGAAGAAACAAAACCCTCATTGTGAAAATGGAAGCTTTCTGTGGTTTCGTAGCTCATGATATAAAATACCTTGTGTTAAGAGACTAAATGAAACCATCCATTTGAATGAATACTGCCTGCCACATCCTTAAGTTTTCAATAAATGTTTGCTATCATTAACCATCTCTCTGGCCCTTTTAAATTATACCTGGCTGTGTGGTGAAGTGTTTATCTTACCTGAAAGTCTCAGGCTTTCAACTGCATTAGAGACAGATGTAATCTCATCTATACTGCCAAATACCAATGACTGTGGTCCTCTTCCTGATCGTTTGAGAAATACAAAAGGGAAGTCCCAGTCCCTTCTCAATTAAACACAAGATTGTTTTCATAATAAAGTCCTGATTAAAGCTCATGCTCTCAGTCAGCCTGATCCCCAACAATTTCTCAGTGGTGCTGCTTAGCATTGGAACTCCATCTTTATCAATATATCTGCCATCACCAGGAACCAGACAGAAATGGAAACAGCTATACCCCATGTGATGGAGTGGGAGTGACCCAGCCACAGACACTCCTGGTGAAGTCAAACTGATAATGTGCCTTTTTGTGGGAGACCCTCCATGATGTTGCTTGCATGCCCAAGTTCATCTGGCTTTAGAGATAGAGCCACAGTCCCCTCTATGCACAAAACTGGACCACGAGAGCTGTTTTTTCCACTACATGGCCACCAGCACTGCAATTGTCTTCTTTCTGTTTTTATTTTTTTAAATATGTTCATGCTAATGTTTGTGTGTGCATATGTGTGCTTATGCTGAGTGTACATGTGTGGGGATCAAGGACAATGTTGAGTCTCTTCCTCTTTTGCTCTCCACCATACTTACAGAGACAATGTCTCTCACTGCAATTGAAGCACACAAATTTGGCTAGACTGACTGGCCAGCAAACCCTAGGGACTGTCCTGTCTTTGCTTTCTCGATGCTAGAATTATAGGTGCCTACTACAGTGCCTAGATTTTAATGTGGGTGCTAATGGTCCTCTGCTTACATGGCAAGCCCTTTGCCTGCCTAGCCATCTTAGCCCTGTCATTTGCTGTTGATTCTGTTGCCTAAGTATGCCCTGGAGGCAGGTTCCCTTTGCCTTCCAGGCAAACCTTTTCCAGTAGTCTGCTTTATGTCTCAGCAAAGAGGGTCAGACACATATCTCTGAATACAAATGGTAGATGAAGAACAAGGTTGGTTTTTTGTTTGTCTGTTTGTTTTCCAAAGAGGCTGCCAGCTTTTCTGTAGATCAGTGGGCATGAGTGGATCCATGCAGACACTTTCAGAAATGCTGGAATGGAGAAGGCCAACCACATCAAGTGCAGGAAAGATGTAGAATAGCATATGGCCTCACACAGTGCTGTGAGAATGCACAGTATCTCATACAGTTTCTAAAATACTTGGCAACTCTTAAAAACTTAACCATAACACACAGCACATGGCCCAGCTATCCCAGTCCGTAATATTTATGCAAGCAAAGGAAAGCATAGGTAAAATGATACATCACTGTTCATAACTTTCTGTAGTATAGCAAAACTAGAAATGACAATATTTCCCAGAAAAGTAAATTGTAATAGATACCCATTCAGTGGAATGTCATTTAGTAAATATACATATGTGTATATGTATATATTATACAAACATAAATACACACATTCATATATAAGGTGAAAACTGTTTATATACAAAACAATGTTAATTAGCCTCAAAGTGATTGTGTTAAGTGCAAAAAGTTGACTAAAACTGTATATACAGTACAACTTATTTGCATAGTATATAGACTATAGCCTAATTTATGACAGGGTGAAGGGTAGAATTTTCCTGGAGTCTGGGGAGTGGGGTGACACAGAAAGATTATTAAGAGCATAGGTCAATTTTGTAGGTTGGTGTACACATTCATCATTTGGATGGTAGTAGTGGCTTCATGGGTATTTATAGATGTCAAAATGTATTACACTTGTCCCTTTAAAGTATGAGGTTTATTGTATGTCAGTCAAACCACACTTTAGCTGCTTAATAAAATGGACACTATGAGAAATATGTGACCTAAGCCTTTTCTTCAACATCTGAGTGACTTCCCTTCCTATTGAACCAAATGCCCTCTTTGCTGTCCAGGATTTAGTACTTAGACAAGTGGAAGCTAGTTCTTTGAGGTCAAACACACCCTTCTGGAGCTCTGGTCTCTATAAACTGTAGCATAATATTGTGCAATCATCAGATCATATGGCATGAATGGAAATTTAACTAACTGAACAGTTATCCATTGTAACAGCACAGTGTTTCTATGCGAAGCTCTGCAGTTGCTGACTTCTTGCTGGGAGGAAACACTCCTCTGGATACACTGGCATATTTCAGCACAGATTATCAAGCAAGAAACCTCTGTGAGGAAGATCAGTGAGTATGAAGGATTCAGTTCCTAACTGGGGAGGGGGTGTTCCTTCTCCAAACAGAGCAATGAGGCAGACTCTTCACCTTTCTTCCACAGAATGACGACTTGCACCTGTAGCTTAATACCTAAAATTTAGTTCAGAGACTACCTGCCAATATTCAGAAATCTCAGTGGAAATAGGAAAAGATCTGTAAATAAGGCCTAGGACAGGAAATGGGAGCTGGTGCTCAAATCCAGAATCTGAGGCTTCCCAACTGAGCCTGGAAAAAAATAAAATAACAAACAAACAAACAAACAAAACTGCTCCATTATTCTTGGACTTCTTTATCAGCCTTGAAAGTAAAGGATCAGGGCAAAGTGCTTTGGGGATGTTCTCATGCCAACATCCTTGTGACTTTGTGATTCCAAGACGGAGCTAGTTAAAATGGATCAAGGATTTCAGAGCACTCTAGGGGAGGAAACAAATGAGGTGGCAGTTGTGGGTTTAAGAGGAAGCAGAAGAGGCTTAATTTGCAGAGTGCTCCTACTGTCCTAAAACTGCAATAAACAGGGAGGGTTATCGGGGACCATCTCTTTACCTTCGGCTGTGTGCTTAGGGTCAGACCTCACCCAATTGTGCCCTTATTCTGAATGAAGCATGAGCCACTCGCTCTGTAACTTCTCTGTGCGTGTGCTTCTTATCCAGGGATGCCAGGCAAAGATTTGGCATGATCTCTATTCAATCACTCTCAGAGACTGGAACTGCATTCTGTGCTTTTATTTTTGGCTGTCAAGGGGCCTCCTCATGCTGCTGCCCAATGTGGTACCATCTCCAGAAGAGTGATTGATTGCCAGGTGCAGGTGTGATGAAGTCGGTGCAACTGGGGGCCACCCCAGCCCCAGAATGTACGAAGCAAAGCACGCTTTCTCTGTGGGGACACAGCAGCTTTCTTTGCCCTCGCAGCTCATGACAGAAACACCCCGGAGTTAAAAATAAATAATCAGAACCTATTTGTGCATGGAGGAGACTAGAATCCTTCATGGAAGCAGAAGGGAAAAATAAATTACTGTCAGGACTCAGGGCCAAAAATTTAATTATAAGGACTGAAAGCAGAATGGGCATTTAAAAGACTGTGTTATTAATGCTCTCCTTCCCAGGCTGTGCTTCAGTAGCCAAAGAAATGCAGGATGTGGGTCGCCCCTGCTAGAGCTCCGTATTCTGTTCCTACTTTGGAAATCCATGTTGATGGGAAAGAAGAAAAATTTTATTTCTGAAATTCACAAAAAAATACCCTGAATGTTTTCTGAAGACTCAAAGAGGAGACAAAGAAGACTGAATAGAGATTAGTATGACAAGAAACCGATTATAAATTCCTTCTAAACACCACTTTACTCACAAAGCTCCACCTACTCGCATTCCCAAAGGGGACTACTTAAATCCTCATTTAGTTTCTCTGCCAGCATCCCAAGCCCACAATCCTTTGGCAATCTGGTCCTTTCTGTCACCCTGGATATAGAAACTTGTTCTTTAGCCGTGACCTTACCCTTAAGTACCCACGGGGGAGTTGGTTCCAGCATCCCTCTTCTGCCCGGGGAGTCCAAAATCCCTGCGATTGAGCTCCATACATTAAATGGCATAGTGTTTGCATCTGACCTATGCCCAGCTTCTGATACACCTCAGCCTCTTACGACCCGATGAAGACGATAAAAGGATCTATTAATAGCGGCAAATGCTGTGCTGTTTGGGGAGCAATAAACAGAAAACAAAAGAAAATGTCATGTGAAATTTTGAAAAAAGGAATCCACTGTTTTTGAATCTGCAGGTGTACAATGTCTTCCTTAGGGTTTCTATTGCTGTGAAGAGATAACATGACCGTGGCACCTCTAAAAAGGAAAACATTTAGCTAGGGCTAGCTTACAGTTCAGAGTTTAGTCCATGGCAGCATGCAGGCTGATGTGGTGCTGGAGAAGGAGCTGAGAGTTCTACATCTCCACCCTCAGGCAGCAGTGAACTGTTCCATTGGGAGCGGCTTGAGCGTGTATGAGACCTCAAAACCCGCCCCACAGTGACGCACTTCCTCCAACAAGGCCACGCCTCCTAGTAGTGCCACTCCCTTTGGGCCAAGCACTCAAACACATGAGTCTTTGGGAGCCGTTCCTGCTCAAACCACCACACACAACATGATTATGAAAGGCTGACCATACGAAGGAAACAACTTTTGTCCACTATGGCCTCTACCCTACTGTATATAGATGGACCAGGCAGATAAGCCAATAAAAAATCCTCTTTGGGAAGCATGAGAACCTCAAGCATCATGGGACTCTGACAAGAATGGAACACCCTTGGGTCTGTTGAAGAGTCACAGTTCTACAAAGTGAGGGAATTTGAACAGATCCTGGATTGTGTCCTGGAAGGCTGGAGGCTCAAAGGTTTCCAGGGTCAGGACTTTTTAAAATTAAACTTGTAGTTTCTCCAACAGTACATGTCTATTCAAAGGAGAGTGGGCTTCTGGTGGGTTTGCGGCCATTAAAGTCCCGTGATGTTAGTTTGTTCCCAGACACAGTGTTCAGGACTCTCAGCTAAGCATTCTGAAGCATGCCTAAAACAGTGGGCACAGACAGGACGGCAAGATCTTACTTGCTCTGTGCAGAAGGGCTGGATTTCTTCATTCCTTGAGGAACTTTTGTTTGGATTTGGCTTGGGTTTTGTGTTGTTTTTCTTTGGTTTGTGTTGTTTGGCTTTGTTTCAGTGGGGCTTGGGTTTTCGCTGTGTTTGTTTCTTATAGCCTCCATATATTTCTTGCTCTTTGGAGTACTGATGAGTTGGATTTTCCGATCCTGTTTTGACCAGCTACCAGCTTTCACAAGTCATCCATCCCTTTCAGACTCTTGTTTCTTTATTAAAACGCCTTGCTGAATGTACCAGCATGTGCTGTGCACCTGCACACACTGTCCACCTGCACGTGCTGTGCACCTGCACACACTGTCCACCTGCATGTGCTGTGCACCTGCATACACTGTCCATCTTGTACGCACTGTGCACATAGAGAGTGTTTGTTTATTCCCATTTTTTATGTTCCCCTATTTTCTAGAGAAACAGAACCACTAGATGAATCTATGTAATGAACTTAGCTTTGGTTAAAGTAGCAACGACTGAATGGCCCCTGAGAGACAGAAATTCTGTCCTTGAGGTTTGGGTGCCTTTGCACCCAGAGTAATCCCAGAGAAGCTATCTCCTACTGGAGAAGCCTAGGACCCAGTAGTGGCTTGGTCCATGAGGGTGGATGCCTGAGCAGTCCCAATTTGGCATTGAAAACCAGGAAAATTCCTCAAGAGCTGCTGGTCCTTAGTCAATGATGAAAGCCTGAAAATTACAGTTCAGATGTTAGTTAAGGAATCTGTAGTTGCCGGCAATGGGCAACTCAGCAGCAAGAAGGAACATCAAGTAAGCAAAAGCTAAGTAATCTCCCTTCTTCAACACCCCCTTTTCCTGCATGGCTACCAGAAGGTGCTTCCCACAGCAGGGTTAGATCTTTCTGTCTCAATGAAGGCAAACAGGACAGTTCTTCGGTTGCTCTAGTTACCCAGGTGATTCTAATTTGTGGCATGTTGACATTAATACCAACTGTAATACGCTATGACTCAAAAACAAGATACATTTTCCGCCCTCCAACTTACAGATGATGACATTACCAAGTGTTTCCCCTCCATGTAACACGTGCTGTTTTGTTCCCAGCCTCTGTGTTCCTTCCCCAGCAGTTGCTTGTCCACTAAGCCAAATCCGCAACTTCTAAGTTTGTGTTAAACAACAAAGCCCTGCACTTCATTTGATGTCTGGTTAATTGAGGAAATAAAATAGTTAATGCCAACAAGGAGAACTCTCCTTACGAATACACATATAAACACACACAGACAGATAAATCTAATATGGAGTAATCATTAAAAATGTATGTGTGTGTAAGACAGTATGAACAGAATCTCAAAAAATCCTTTATATTATAACAAGCTGCAAAGAACAAGTAAAACTTTCCTTATCTTCACAACAAACAGATGGCCTGAAGCTTGGGACCCTCTCCATTCCCCTCCTAAGAGATTTCTGAGTTAATTTCAGGCACACCACTTTTACATAGGAAAGGTGATTTAGCTCATCATCTTGGAGATATCTCCATATTGTAAAACCTAAAGACTCGGCTTACTCCGCAGAGAGATTCTTCTGCATTCTAAAACTTAGATACCAGCTCAGATTTATCATGGCTTTAAGAAACACTTTCAAAACAAAACAAAAAAGTGAAAATAACCCCTTTGTCCCTTATTCATTGAGAAAAACATTAATTTAATTTAGCCTTGCATTAGTTAGAATCACAAAAACCAAAAAGACATTTTGTAAAGGAAACAACATGAAAAGTTTGTTTTTCGCTCATGTCATAGTCCAAAGTTGGTGCTCCTGGTCTGTGGGCCTGCTTTCTGCCAAGCCATCCAGGCACCCAATGTTTAGCATCTGCCATCTTCACTGACATTTACAGGATCATGGGGGGGGGGGCACAATGACAAACCAGTTAGTCACAAAGGAGAGTGTAGTGGAGGGGCTTCTCTGTCTCCAGAACCTTCGTTGGCTGCAGCACCGGTCTTGCTGCCACACTCATAGGTAATATTTACTGCCAAAAGAGTCTGGAGAAGACGTCCTAACTTCCCACCAAAGGAAATCAATTGTCAGATGAAATTAATTTGGTAAACAGTCATATTGACCATAAACAATAGAGACAGCGATTGAAAGCTGGGTCAGAGGACCTGTAGATGAGTTAATTTAAAGGCATTACTTTAAAAACACGTAATATTTTTATGAATTTTTAAAGAATTTCACACAATATATTTTGATCATATCTGCCTTACAGGCTTCCCCTAACTCCTCCCTGGTCCTTCTTTCCTAAACCTTCTCCATTTAGTTCTTGCTCTCTCCCTCCCTCCTCCACCCTCTACTCTCCCTCCTTCCAGGGCAGTGGCTGACCAAAAACTCAAAAGGTGGGTTTTCTATGTCTGACACTTTTTTTTGTTTGATAGTCTGGAATTTGGGGTCTAGAAACATTGCCACCCCAACCCAAGTAGAGTAATGTCAATAAATATAATATAACTAATGTATATGTATTATATATAATTAATATAGGCATATATACATGTACATAAACTTATACATATTATATGTACTTTTAAGTGAACATAAAATATAATTCCCTATGGCTTTAAAAAATATCTTTAATGTTATTTATCTTCCTCCCTTACCATTTCTTTGGTATTATCCTTCTCCATTTTTTCTCATTTTTTCCATTGTAGTGACTGTGTTCTGTTGTCCCTCTCTCTAAGAACTCCTGTGCTCCCCAACACCCCTCCTCACCCCTCTACCACAGGGTCACTTTTTATTTTCTTGGTCTTTGTGGTCACCCCAAGTTATATATTCACATCTACAGATCTGGAGCTAGGAACCGCAAAAGGAGAGGGCATACAGGGCTTATCTTTCTGGGCCTAAGTATTTGCTGAAGCAGCCTGCCGATCTCTTCATTAATTCCTTGCCTTGTAACAACCTGGTAACACTTCCAGTCCCTTTGCACTGTTATCTTGCTCATTCAAAAGTCACCTTCAGTCTAGACAACTTGATGCTACAGAATCACTCACTGTTGCTCTTGATTCCTTCTGCTCAGCATCGGACTGTTTTGCTCACCAGCCTCTGTGTGGGGTCACACATGCAATTCTTTTCTATTTTTCCAAACTTCTTAGATTTAAAAAATATCTACTGCTTATCTTTAGGCATTAATTTATTTCTAATGGAAAATCATTAGGAACAGGAACAATGTTGTCTTGGCCATCATAGACACCGCTCAGTTACAGCTGCTGAAGCATTTTTGTTTAGAGGCTTGAATGGTTCCCATTAGTTTCTATAGCTTCTCCATTTACAACGTATTAACCATAGCTCTCTAACTTCTATATTTGTATGCTTTGGCATCACTAGAGGGACTCTAGCTCTTGGAACTCAGACAATTCCTAGAGGTTGTATCTTACCCAGAGGTATGGTTTTCAATGGCTGTTGTAATAGGAGCAGCGGGCTGCATCCCTGGCACCCAGCTGCCCGCATGGCTTTACCCAAAATAATTACACGGAAACTGTATTCTTTTGATCACTGCCTGGCCCATTAGTTCCAGCCTCTTATTGGCTAGCTCTTACATATTGATCTAACCCATTTCTAATATTCTGCGTAGTACCACGAGCTGGCTTACCAGGAAAGATCTTAACCTGCGTCTATCTGGAGTGGGAGAATCATGGCGACTCCTGACTCAGCTTCTTTCTCCCAGCATTCTCTCTGTTTACTCCACCCACCTAAGGGCTGGCCTATAAATGGGCCAAGGCAGTTTCTTTATTAAATGAAAGTAACTCCTCCATCAAATGGCCAATCCAGAGCTCACACTCCAAACACCTCTTCTATGAAATGTCACAGGCTATCCACCTGCCGCAGTGATGTCAGGGACTTCTGGAAGCAGAGCTACCAAGATGAGTGCATGTAAAGAGACACGTTACTTTCCTCCCTGCAAACTCTGACTCCCAGGGGAGAAATACTTGGGCTTTTGTGTCTGTCGTGCTGAACCCAGACTTCTGAATGATGGTTATGCCTACCCTGGCCTTTTCTTCTCAGAGACAGGCTTCCTCAGCACAAGGACCCTGGAAGACTGTACTTGGGCTTGGCCCTGGGAGGAGCTGGAGGTTAGATCCTTTGCTAGCTCCTATTTAAAGACTGGGTTCTGATCATCCACACATCCATCTAATTCCTCATGCAAAATCGTAAAGATTTACTATGTGTCAAAGGCTATGTTAGACTCCAGGAAAAAAGCAGAGCCTTAGCATCACTGAGTATATAACAAAGATAGTAGCAACTTTTGAATAAAATAAGATTTCACAGAAGATGGTACAGACTATAATAAGCAAACAGCACATTGTGTTAGTGTGACGGGGCCTCCCTCCCTCCCTTTCCACGTCTGTTACCCGTGACTCCTCTTGTCCCTCGACTGTCTCACTTACACTCTTACACCACTGCTTGCACCACCATCAAAGTGTCTCTTCCTGGATTCCTTGTGTTTTCCTTTCCTGTGAAATGAAGTCCCTGGAGATGTGTTGGGGATTCAATGAAAGAGATTTAAGTAGGATTTGGAGCGGCTGAACTGAGTGCGTAAAATCTGTGTTGGGATAATGAGCTATCTGTGCACATATACAATGTATTATAGACGAGGAGAGAAATGCCTGCTGTAGCTGCTCTCTTTGGGAATAACATGGGAGCTAGGACAAAGTAATATTACTCTACTATTGGCCCAGCACCATGAATTTAAAAACGTTTGTGTGAAAATACTAACAAGGGACACATGTTACACTCCCACACACGTATAAAAGAGATGTGATCCAAAATGCTAGAAATAGCAATGAAAAGCAAACACTTTCGCTTGAATAACCAGAACCATGTAAAATGGGGGTGTGTGCCGGAGTCCCCAGGCAAACCAGACAGGGTCAGAAGCCTCTTTCTTTAATCTGCTTCCTGCTTAGGTAGCTGTGCAAAACTCTTTCACAGGAACCCAGGGCAGCCATCCTGGTGTGCTGGTCAGTCTCTTTCTCTTGTTTCTGCAACAGATGTTTATGAAGGGCCTATATATGCCAGACCCTATTGGGACAAGAGATGTCTGTTGAATCTGAAGGACACGATCTTTGTCTCCATAGAGTTTATCGGCCAGCAGTACTAAGACAGGTGCTGGAGTAGGCAAAGGGAGTCATTGAATGGTCACGGTATTCTAGCCCTGACAGGCAGGCACAAGGGACAGCGTCTATTTTATCTTTTTTACGTGTGTATGTAGTGTGTATGTATATGTATGTAGTCACATGGGTGTGGGCATAGAGGTAGGAGGGTATACATGTGTGTGTGTGTGTGTGTATGTGTGCTCATGTGTGTGTTAGCCAGAGGTTGGCATAGGCTGTCCTCTATCACTTTTCAGGTTCTTTACTGAGACAGAATTTCCCACTGGACTCAGAGCTTGCTGGCTTGACTAGTCTAGCTTACCTACTTACTCTGATGACGGGTTGGTGGTCTGTCTGCCTAGTCTTTCCTATGGGGCTGAGAAGCTGAACACACTCCATGCTCTTATGGCCAGTACATCATCCAGCGAGTCGTCTGCCCAGCCTTACCTGTTTTATTTTTATCAAGTCGATTTTCTTCATTTTACAAAAAAAGCTGAAGTTTACAGGAATAAACTTCTTGTACGCCGTCTCTTTCCCCAGATAGTGTAAACAATGTGTCGGTAGGCACAACCACGATGCTCTTAAAACTTCCGAAATGAGAAAGCAGAAGCCAATTGGCCTGCAAGGGCAAAATACAATGGATCCCTACTTCTAAAGCTGAACTTGAAGTTGCTGTAAACCGGAGGGAGTAGTGGATGGGTCCTACCTAAGTTCCACGAATAGGGAGCCAGGGCAACATTAACAGAAAGGGGAAAAAAGATTTAAAAATAGGTGTGCATCTCTGTATCTCTTGCTCCACCACTGTATTGTTTCCCTTATGATTTCATTTGCTCATCCTCTGACCTACTCTTGGCCCAATCTCTTCTTGGTCTTTCTTTCATTAGACCTCACATCTCCTTCCCGGAATCCCTGTCTAGGCCAGCATCTGGTCTGGACCTCCATCTGCTACTGTTCTGCACTGCTCTAGGCCAATGTGTTCCCTACAACTGCACAGCCCAGAGAGTGACAATGCCTTACAACAGTCCAGGTTCACCAGCCCCGGGGCAGAGCATGAAGGCACAGCATCTCTGAGGGTGTTCATGTAATTAGATCCAATAGGGGTACATTTCAGGCTCTTGGGAATACAATAACTTGAATCTTGGGTCCTCCCCCTCTGTCATAATCCAAACCAATAATGCAGCCAAAGATAATGGGAAGCTGTATCAGGAAATCCATTTTCACTCGGTGCTGAGTTTGCTTGTGGACAAGTAACATAGCAACTGGATTTTCTTTCTCTGCCTTGGTTAGCAACTGAAATTGGAAAGATTTATTTTTTCCTCCTGGTTACATTTAGAGATCCAGAAACCTTTTGTCCTGGTTCTCAGCAAATTCCGACTGTACACTTGGGGAAAAAGTCTCCCCCTTGCCTTATAGCCATCTGCTATAATCAGGAAGCTAAGTCAAAATGAAGTTGCAGGGCAAAGGCCATCGCCTTTGTCACATGGCAAGAACTGAGTGGTCAGGGTTTGACAGAGGACAAACTGGTTGTGATTAGGGGGATAATTTAAGTCTCGAAGGTCCTGATCAAAAAAGCCAGGCTTTTCTGTTTACAGGCACAAAGCTAAAAACAAAACTATCAGTTGCTAAAGTTATGTGTTCCCCTGTGCTTTAGATCATTTGTCTCCTGCTTCCAGCCAGGGAGGCAATGCTTCACAGAAATGGCCTTGCTGCCACTTCTTCATCAAAGGGTGTTATTCGCTAAGACTTGTGCAACACCGGAGCTGGAAGGAAACCCTGAAACCATCCAGACAAATGAACTCATTTTCCTGTTTGAGAAACGGAGGTCCAGAGAGAGCAACCGTTTGGCAGAGGTTAATGGAGGAGTCAAATCGTGCCAGGGCCTTGAATTTCAGTCAAGTGTCTTGTCTGTTACATTTCAGCTGTTTCTAGAGAATTCTCAGGCATTTGACTGTGAGGAGATGCTCCTCCATCAGTTGTACTTGGAGGAGTAGCACTGCACTGTAGGAAACAATTATTGATGGTAAAGAAGAGATTCAACTGCTGCTGATGGTGATGATGATGATAGTGATGGTGTTGGTGATGATGATGGTGATGGTGTTGGTGATGATGATGGTGATGATGTGATGATGGTGATGGTGATGATGGTAATGATGATGATGATGATGATAGTGATGATGGTGATGGTGGTGATGTGATGATGATGATGGTGATGGTGATGATGGTGATGATGATAATGATGGTGATGACGGGGATGGTGATGATGATGATGATGATGATGATAGTGATGATGGTGATGATGATGATGATGATGGTGATGATGGTGATGATGATGGTGGTGGTTATGGTGCTGATGGTGATGATGATGATGGTGATGATAGGGATGATGGGGATGATGCTGCTGCTGATAGTGTGGGTGATGGTGATGGTGTTGGTGATGATGGTGATAGTGATGATGATAATGGTGCTGCTGCTGATGTTGTTGGTGATGATGATGATGGTGTTGGTGATGGTGATGATGATGACGGCTGCTGGAGTCTCTTCATTCTCACATCTTATTGATACCTCTTTCATCAAACAGCGTGTTACAATAATAGCTGCCCAGAAGAGAAAATGCTAACTTTACTTGTGTGTGTGTCTAAAACTGCCCCTTTCTCTTGGAAAACAGTGTCAGAATGAAATAATTGTGTTCATAATGTACTGTCCTTCTTCTCTTTATAAAAACTATTTCCCCCCCAATGTATAAAATGTATAATGCGTACAATAACACACTTTTTCCTTGAAGTAGAGAAGCATTAGAAAGATGAAGGAGATGCTAGGATTACTTTCCATCTGAAAATTAATTTAAAAGATTGTTGTAGCCATGATTGCTTTTTAATTAGGCATATAAATTTTTAATACAATTAATATATAGCAATCACCGAACACCACTTTCCAGAGTTCTCAACCACTCCTCCCACAAGACTAGCTGCTAAATGTGGATTTTGTGGTCAAATGAATTTGAAAAATGCATCTAATGCAGACTCTCAAAAGTATGAAATCCGTATTTCACAGGTTTTGTTCAACTCCTTTGAGGTGTTTTACTGTCAATAAAAATGCATTTCCAGGTCATTTTATCACAGAACTGCTTTACATTCTTCAAAATAATGTGTGTGGATACTACATTTTTAAAAGATCAATAGGTATTTTAAAATTTTTATTAAACTGGGGGAGGGGGAAATGGCTCAGTCAGGCAAGTGCCTGCCGTACAAGCATGAGGGCCTGAGTTTGGATCCCCCAGCTCCCATGTAAAAACCAGTTATCACAGTGGCAGGTATATTTCTGGGGATTCCTGGCCAGATGGACTAGACAAATCCATAATCTCAGACACAGAGAGAGACCCTGTCTCAAAAAATAAGGTAAAGAATGACTGAGAAAAAAAATGTCTAGTATCAATCCCCGACCTCCATAAATAGAGACACACATGCACAATCCCTGGCACATGCACACAGCCACACAAACATGTGCATTCAGTGTACAAAATATCAATAAATGAAGAACAATAGAGCTCAAAACAAGGAAATGAAACTTTTGAACCTAGTATAGAAATATGACTAATGACTCATGCAAATAAAAATATGATCATAAAATATGAAGTAACTGTTGTCCATCTTTGAGACTGTCAGAGAACCAAAATGCATTAAGTGAGGTCCAGAATAAACGGCCTTTAGCATGAGGTCCTCTCTAAGAAGGTTCAGGGAGAACAGATGACGCCGAGGGGAAGAAATCTCCAGTGTTCATGCAGCCTGAACTCAGGGGCCAGAGGCCCAATAAAGTGATACTGCACAGAGAAAGAGCTCCGGAAGCCCTAGCATCAGTCAAAGTCAGTGTTAATTCCACGCAGGGGAAACTTGGCAAGACCTGGTAGAAAAGCACCGTGTGTGACTATCCACGGGGAGAAGACCTTCCTGAGTGCGGAAGACACCGTCTCTGGACCAGAGGCCTTGTCTGCCCCTGCCTGACTAAGCTGAAAATCAATCCCCCAAAGGGACCCAGTAGGAAATTACCATGGCAATTCAACATGCCCTCAAACATGGAGGTGGGTGAATGCCAGGATATAATTTTTTTTAATTATATGATATTTAAATATAAGATCACAATAGAAGGCAGTAGTTTTAAAGGTGGGACTCGATAGACATAGATCCTGAGATGACCAAGATGCAGAAATCAGCAAAAGGGAGCTTCAAACATTTGTTACTTATATGTTTTTAGATTTAAAGTGAAATATGGACACAATGAGACAAGTTTCCAAATTGAAAAATACCATTCCTGGGGGGTGGGGAGTGGGACAAGAGCGCCAATAAGCTTACAAATACATGTTTTTTTTTTTCTTTCAGCAAATATTTTTAAGACATCTAGCAATTAATTCCTTTCCATGATAAAGTTTCAAGTTTCATATTTAGATTCTGTACTTGGACTTTTCAGATAGGAAGGGTTTCAAGGAAAGAAGAAGATAAGTGAGGAGATACAGAGACAGAAAAGACACAGTATTGTATCTAGGCACAAACATTAAAATCTAGCTGCTGTTGGCAAGTTACAAAGGAGCCATTCACCAGCTTAAAGGCAGGGAGTCAGGTGTCAGAAGCAGCAGTGAAAGAATGTTTCAAAACCAAACTGTGAGGCCCAAGCAAACCCTTGATATGGATGGCCACCCGCAGACAAGGAGCTTCGGGATTTGGGATTTGATGCTCGCTCAACGCCGGTTTTTGCATTTGCAGGAGTCATTTTTATCACCTGATGCTATCTTTCCACTCTGTGTGGCAAGTCAGCCAAGAGGAACACAGACCTCCATACGATCTCTCCTGTTGGAAATCTTTTTTTTTTTTTTTTTTTTTTTTTTTTTTTTTGGTTTTTCGAGACAGGGTTTCTCTGTGGTTTTGGAACCTGTCCTGGAACTAGCTCTTGTAGACCAGGCTGGTCTCGAACTCACAGAGATCTGCCTGCCTCTGCCTCCCAAGTGCTGGGATTAAAGGCGTGCGCCACCACCGCCCGGCTCCTGTTGGAAATCTTGCAGGAATCTCTGGATGCTGGGTCAGGAGAGGCAGACTGGGCATTGCTTAAGTGGATGTGTGGTGTAAAGGGGATTTAGGTCTGATAGCCTATGACCAGCCTTGCAGAAATGTCGGGTCTCTGTTCTAAGACACTGAGGTGGGGGTAGAGGGGGAGTGGGCTAAGGCTCCTCCTAAAGGGGGGGGCTCTTGTCACTGACAAGTTTAAAATTACTGAGCATGTACAAAATTTGGGTAGCTTCTGGCTGGTTTCAGTCTTTTTCTTCCTTGTTGGGTTTGTTTTGTTTTGTTTGAAGCAGGTCTCAGGTGTCCCAGACTGGTCTTGAACTTGTGTCGATAAAGACGACCTTGAACTTCTGGTGGTTCTGCTACTTTAACCTCCAAAATACTGGAATTACAGGCTTGTGCCTGGACAGAGACTTTCAATGTTGTTTTACCATCCTTACATTATCAACAGTTAAGAGTGTTTGCTGTTTCTCCAGAGAACCTGAGTTCAGTTCCTGGCACCTGTGTCTTGGGGCTCACAACTACCTGTAACTCCAGCTCCAGGGAATTCTGGCTTTTGCAGGCACTCACACAGGTGATGAGTGCACGTGCGCGTGCGCGCGCACACACACAGCTAAATGGTTTTTAATGGAGTCTTATGCCATTGTCCTCTGGTCTTACTACTACCTGGACATTTCTTGTTAGTCAGATAGTAAATCGTCACTTGAGAAACTTTCTTACACTCTGCAGTACAGCAGATTCCATGAAGAGACTGTGTTATTCCTGGGGGGGGGGGGAGGGGGGTTAGTCGTTACTATGAATCTATTTTTGATTTTGTTATTATTATTCGTGTGTGTGAGCATTCATGGATGTACCAGTGTGGATGCCAGAGGGCAACCTTTGGAGTCAGTTCCTCCTTACACTCAGGTTTCCAGGGTTGCATGAAAAGCGTCTTTACCCATGGTGCATCTCCCCAGCCCCAATGAATCTACTTTCAATTATCATGAACAGATAAAAGGATCCCATGCATAAACTGTAAGGTTGATTTTAGAGAAAATTCTGATAAATCTACTGAAATTAAATTCATACAGTTACTAAATATTTTTTAAATATAAGCTTCATCTAAACTTGGTAGTACTTTACTCTTGACACGTGGTATAGCTCAGGCTCAGAAAGAGGACTAGCTATAACACAATGTTCTTAGAGAAAATGAGTAGATTACACTCTTCTCTTTTATTGCCCCATTTTGTTTCCCTTGTGTGTGTATGTGTGTGTGTATGTATGATGCATGACTATGTATGGACACATTTTTGCATGTGAGTGTATGTGTCCATGAGCTTTGGAGCACATGCAGGTCAGAGAATGGCCTCAAGTGTGGGCCCTCACGTAACCTCATTTGAGACAGGGTCTCATCCATTTGCTCCTGAACACCAGCATAGCTGGCCTCTGCCCTCCCGGGAGTCTCATTTGAGGCAGGGTCTCTGCCATTCACTACTGTGAACGTCAGCACAGCTCGCCTATGGCCTTCCGGGATTCTCCTTTCTCTGTCTTTGATCTTTTCACAGCAGCACTGGGATAGCAGATGCTTGCAGGCACACCCAATTGATTCTTCGCACGAGTTCTGGAGATTCAAACTGCGGTCCTCACGGATGTGTGGTAGACACTTTACTCAGCGGGCCATCTCCACAGGCTCCCTTTGCTCTCTTCTAAATTAAGTCACAACACTTATAAGTCTATTTAAGTTAGAGCTTTGAATCAAAATTTATCAAGAAAACTATTTTGTAGATTTTGGCTTTTTATCATTATAGGCAGTGAGAAACCCAAACCTTGGCAGCCTTCACCCGCTTGCAGAATGAGAAGATGCAGTGATCATGGAGAACACAACGCAGGTCCTTACTCCATTCCCGGGCAGCCTAGGCTCTGTCCTTCAAATCGATGACTGCCTTCTCTAAGTCTCTCTGATAAACAACTTTATATCCAGGAACAAGAAAGTCATACGATGGCCATGATGGAAGATAATTATTAGGTCCTCGCAGTCTTCCACCTTTGAGACAACTCGCATGTATCACCCTAAGGCAGGACTTTGAGTCCTCTGTCAAAAGCTTGTGGCAGCAGTGGGAAGGTGGAGGATGTGACCTGTGGGGGAGGGTGTGACATAACCAACCAGAATTTTATTTATTTCCCATCAGTTCTAAGCTGATAACACCTCAGATGAGTAGGCTGTCAACAGTGATAGGTTACTTCCTAGGGCCTTGAAGGGCACTTTCTGTTGATTCTTGCCCTGGGCCTACACAACTACTTGATAGTTAATTTTTAACATCCAAGGCTATAAACTCTACCCTCTATAGGTGAACTTTTCTTTCCGTCTTGCCAGCTGCTCCTCAAATAACCACACAGAGACTTAATATTAATCATAAATGCTTGGCCTATAGCTTAGGCTTGTTTTTTTTAGCTAGCTCTTATAACTTAAATTAACTTATATCTTTTTTGGCAAGGCAGTCACATCTTGCTTCCTCTGAGGCTGGGTCACAACTGCGTACTTAAACTTCCCTCTTTACAGAATTCTCATTGCCCTGCCTCTACTTCCTGCCTGGTCGCTCCACCTATACTTCCTGCCTGGCTACTGGCCAATCAGTTTATAATTAATGCAGACCTCTGTGTGTTTTTTTGGTATTAAACAGCTGATGGCTGTGGGACTGGGCGGAACAGAAACCTCAGTCAACAGTAAACCTTGTTCCTGTGTGTGGTGGACTGTGCACTAGACAAAGCCGGCCTCTGTTCTGCGGCGCTGAGGCAGACAGTGCTGGGAGACAAACGGATCTGATGATCTCCCTCCTTCAGAGGCCTATGTTACATAATATGCTTCCCTTCCACAGTTACAAGCACTCAGTACCTCAAACAATCTTTGGAAGAGGAGCATAAGGAAGGGAGAGTTAAGTAGAGCACTTTGTGCCTTAAAGTAGAACATTATCTGGAGGACTATTTAAATCGCTGCCTGAGAATAGGGTTTTGAAACTTGGAAATTATCTCAAATGCACAGAAGTACTGTGTGTGCAGAATAAACCCATGTGTATTCAGGACTGTTGAGAATCTCTTACTGAAATGATACCTTCTAACCAAGCAAATAATTCAGGGTGTCAAGTTTAAAAAAAAAACAGGAAAAGAAAATTAAGTTTGCCTCTATGACTACAATATAACTATTAAAGTGGAGAGACTTCACATTCACAGTTTGCCAGCGTTTCCTTCTTGAAATCCACTGAGACTTCACTGATTGTCCAGGACAGAAAGCATACATAGTTCAAAACCACACATTGTGCATCATTTTAATCATTCCATTTGGAACGTTCATGGCCTTAATTCTTTTAAAGATTGTAAGTCATTTTATAGACTATGCCTATTTCGATTCACACGTGTTTCCTCCCCATCAGACCTGTGCTATTCACTGTTGGCAGGAACTCTGCCAGCTCTGCTCCCAGCTTCCCATCCTCATCCGAGCCAGTGCTGCACCATCATCATTTTGGTGCCCACATTCACTGCTTGGTTAAAATCTACCCATCGTAGAGTTACGCTTTCCCTTTAGGAGTCCTTTTGTTATTTTATGTGTATCATACATGTGTTTCGTCTGCATGCTTGTCTGGACACTACACGTGTGTCTGCTGTCCTTGGTAGCCAGAAGAGGACTTCAGATACTCAGGAACTGGAGGTACAGATGGTTGTGAATGGCCATGTGGGTGCTATGACCCAAACCCAGGACTTCTGGAAGGGCCAGTGCTCTTGACCACTGATCCATCTCCTGATATTCCATCTCTCTACTCTCTTATACTTTCTATTAGCACAGATTTGTGGGAGGGGTTTTGAAACTAGGTGTATTTGTTCATTTTCCATATAGCTCTGTTTAATCTAATCAATTGATTCCATTTCCTTGAGTCATTTTATTTCCTGTAAATCTTTTATCTCATTATGAATTTTAGTCTTTGAGTCTTTTTTGCTGCACTATGAACATTCTAAGGCTCGACCAGCTTCCTGATAACATTAGGTGTGAAGGCTCCAACCTAACTTGTTCAGTCCCACCGTCTTAGTTAGGGCTTGTATTGATGTGAAAAAGACATCATGCCGCCGGGCGGTGGTGGCGCACGCCTTTAATCCCAGCACTCGGGAGGCAGAGGCAGGAGGATCTCTGTGAGTTCGAGACCAGCCTGGTCTACAAGAGGAAAACATTGAACGAAGGGGACTTGCTTACAGTTTCAGGGGTTCCGTCCGTTATCATCATGGTGGGGAGCATGACAGCACATAGACAGACATGGTACCGGAAGAGCAGCTAAGAGTCCTGCATCTTGCAGACAACAGGAAGTCAACTGAAACTCTGGGTAATATCCTGAGCACAGGAAGTCCACCCCCACAGTGACACACTTCCTCTAAACAGGCACGCCCGTTCCAACAAAGCCACACCTCCGAATAGTGTCACTCCCTGTGAGATTGTGCGGGCCAATGACATTCAAACTACAGACCACCTAGTGCTTTCAGGACTGAACGTTCCAGGGAGGAAAACGAAGGCAAGAGAAAAGCTGACCAAGTTTTAAGCCTCAACAAACAAGTTCCTTTCTGTCCTTACTCTCCTACCCACTATGTCAGCGTTCACAGGAAACAAAGGTACTGACTCTCAGCTAATGTAAGTGGTGGCAAGAAGGAACTTGAAAGCTTCCCCCACCCCCATTTCTGAAGTCTCAGGCTCTTTGTGTCCCCACAACCTGAGATTTTGTGGGTTCCCCGTGATGGTTACTCATATGTCCACTCAAGTTCATCCCTTTGTCAGATGTAGCAGCAAACATATTTAATAGAGCAGGGATGGAAACCTGTTTCAGAATCTTTGAAGATGGACAAAGTAGTGAAATTTGAAGACTTTTCTGGTGTTAGATCTGGAAGTAGGTTCAAGAGGAAGTGTAGACAGATGGAAGGGATTATGGGAAAAATACGAGCTTCATTCTGCTGTTTGCGGAAACGAAAAAGATGGAGAAAACTGTAACTTGCCCAGTACCTAGGAGACCCAGTGGATTAAGAAGCAAGGGTTAGTTACTTATACCTTCTACACCGGTTCATGCTGTTTTGGAAAGGTTGTCTGGTGGGTGGCAACACTCCACACTTCTGTACTCTCAAAGGTGCTACTGTTCCAGCATAGGAACACAACCCGCAGATCGTTAAAGTAACCATGTTTTGTCTTTGGGATTTGGCATTTTGAAGACATAATTTTTCAGATTTTACATTTTTGATTTGTTGGAGTTTTTTGAACACTTTGTAATTATGCAGTAATAAAAGGATTACAAATGTGAAAGAAATGCCAATATAATTGTGGATAAAGAACCAGATACTTTTATTTAGATATTGTGGGTTTTTCCCCCTCACCTCTTGGGTCTAGAGCTGCTTTCTGTAAAACATGAAATCTTGGATGAGTAACTAGAAAGATTTTTTTTATTATGCAGGTGCTCAGCATCTGGAGTTAGATGATGATAGCATTTCCATCACATGACACAGGACCCCAAACCTCTTCCTAGCCTTTCTTACAAACACAGTCCTCTGCTGATTCATGTGGCACAGGTTCAGGCTGAGAGGACAGGTTTCAGCTCTTCCCTGAGCATGAAAGAATAGTGCCAACCTACACAAATCCTATTTTATCCATTTGTCCCAGGAAACAGAAGAAATGACATGTACATTGGAGAACTCCTCCAGTTTAGCTATTTGGGGAGAGATATAGCATGTTAACAGTGAAACATTTCCCTCAAGGTCATCCACAAAAGAGCCCACAGGAGAAACCACCCAGAATGACCTGGGTCCTCTCATATCAATCACTAATTCAGAAAATGACCTACAGGCTTGCCTATAGCACTACCTTATGGAGGCATTTTCTCAATGATGTAGGATTCCCCTGTGAATAACATTGGTTAATAAAGAAACTGGCTTGGCCTGATAGGATAGAACAGAGCTAGTGGGAAAAACTAAACTGAATGCTGGGAGAAGGAAGGTGGAGTCAGGGGAGAAACCATGGAGCCGCCATCAGAGACAGACATGCTAAAACCCTGCCAGTAGGCTACAAGCCTCATGGTAAAATATTTAAAAAATGAAGAAGGGTTAATTCTAGATGTAAGAGTTAGCTAGCAATACACAGTGATTTAATTAATACAGTTTCTGTGTGGTTATTTTGGGAGTCTGGGCAGCTGAAAAATGAAGAAATGGCCTCCTTATAACATCAGTTGAGGTTCCTTCCTCTCAGATGACTATAGCTTGTGTCAAGCTGACAGAAAACTACATACCACATGGAGATATCAAATGTGTTATCATTTTATGAAGCTGATATGCTCCACCCACAGACCAAGCACAGAGAATGATTTTTCCCAAATTTGATGCTTTCTAGCTATAATTCACAGAGACCATCTGACTACAAGTTGACAGTGCTATTGTTGGAGAAACCAATTTCTCTGATATAGACAGACTGACAACAGATCTTAGTAAGTACATAACAGAGAAGTCCCCAGAACCACCACTTGGTATTGACCCTGGCTAGAATGCTCCCTGCAATGCTCATCCACCCACAGAGCTATAACATCATCTTGCTTGGATGAACAGTGAAGGAACCCATATCCCACAATAAAAAAGGAGCTTCTCATCTCCTAGAGGAAACAATACATCATTATGTCATCTTTTCCTGTGTTGTGGGTATGAACATTTCCTCATTGACTCGTATTATTGACTTCTGAAATGAGTGGCCCTGGGCTTTACTCCTCACTGCTTTCTGAGACAAAAAGAATATCCTGAGGTCTTCCAATTTGAGCTGTCTCATGCTGTGCCCTATGAAAAACTCCTTTTATAAAGGCAATGGATTAAGACTCACATGGTGGGCCCTTTCAGGAGAAGACTATTAAGTTGATTTTAATTTTTATAGCTATTTATTTGTCTTAAATTATGTGCTTCAAAAATTTCCTACACACAGTTTGTGTTAGCTTAGCATTTTAATTGAATATTAACATTTTTCTTATTTAAAATCATCTTAGTTTTTTATAAACATTCATTGGGCTAAGGATTATGGAGATGAAGAGCAAAGAGGAACACAATTTCTTGGCATCCTGGATTACAATCTTTGAACAATTGCCTTTGTATACCAGGAGCTGAGAAAAGAGAAAGGCGGGCTACGGTCTCTCTCACAAACACAGCATAGTTTTCCTTGTGACAGCCTGCTGTCTTGACCGTAACACAGGTGGGTTGTAGGTATCTGTCTTAGGGTTTTCATTGCTGTGTAGAGACACCATGACCATGGCAATTCTTCTAAAAGAAACATTTAATTGGGAGTCTCACATACAGCTTCAGAAGTTCAGTCCATTATCATCATGAAAGGAAGCATGACGCCACGCAGGCAGACATGGTGCTGGAGCTAACAATCCTTATATCTTGACTCAGAAACAACAGGAAGTCAACTAGCAGGCACGCTGAGGGAAGCTTGAGCAAAAGAGATCTCAAAGTCAGCCCCCACCGTAACACACTTCCAACCAGGCAACACCTCCCAATAGTGCCTTTCCCTTTGGGGGCCATTTTCTTTCAAACCACCACAGCTTCTTGGTATAAACCATAACTGCTGGAGAAGAAACCCCTGAGTGTGCTCTGCAAATCTCTAATGGCCCATTTTTTAAACACAGGAGATTGCAGCTCAGTGAGAATTTATAATGTGACCCAGGCCATGTATCTAGTAAGTGACACAATTAGGGCATAGATGCTCTCTCTGTAGTAGGTTGTCTATTAGTATAATAATGTCACTTTCATAGGAATCCAAGAAATCTGATAACTGTCTTCCTGAAATGGACTTACACGGTGATGTACCAGGAAGTGGTGATTAAGGAAATTTCATCATCTTTCCCAGGAAAACAGTACAGATTCTATTGGATCCATTTGGTTCTTCCCAGTCAAGTGTGCTCAGAGTCACCAGGCTCAGGTAGGAATGGAAAATCCCATAACCTTCCCAACTGATTAACGACAGAATGTGTTTTGCTAAGAGCAAGTCATTTTGTTGTGTGTTCTTATTTTAAGAGATTATTTGTAACAAGGGAAAACTGAAAGTACATTATATTATGCTACCCATAGTGTAACAATGCTAGCTCAAGTCACCCGTGCAACTGGATCTTAAATAATTTTAAATTAATAAATGTGTTTTTTCTACCATAGCCTTTTAAATTGAAATATTACTGTCATTTTCATTTGTATTTTGTATTTATCCTCTATTCTGGGTTTTAGTAAGAAAAGAGTATACTTTCCTTTCGATATGCCAGCTTAAAGAGACACAAAACCATAAATTACTTTTTCAAACTTCAGTTTTGATACTGGCTGTTCATTAGCGTATTCTCAGACAAACTTTGCGCATCTTCTGGGGCAAAGCATTGGATTGGTTGCTGGAAATATGAGGGTGAACAGAATGTCATCCTCTGTCAAAAAGACAAGAAAGCAAGATTGTTCCACGGTGTATGACAAATGCCACCATAAGGTAGTCTGACTGCAGGAGCGGAAAGTCAGGCAAGTGACCTCTATTTCTCCTGTTCAGCGACACGCCCACACCGAGGTCTTTCCATTCCCTGAAATGAAAAGCCACATTTCACAGAGTTCCGGTCACCTCTTCTGTCATCTAGAACTCACTAAGGTACAACATTGTGCCTGCTAAGTGTGATGGGCACAGTCCTTGGCAGAGAGGATCCAGTAGAGGGCAGAAGACGAAACTTCTGCAGACTGGAAATGTACATCTCAGAGAGGAAAGAAACACAGATCTGAAAAAGCATGGGACAAAACCGGTCTCGCTGAACATAACGGACAATGAGGACTACTGAAAACTGAAGAACAATGGCAATGGGTTCTTGATCCTATTGCACGTAATGGCTTTGTGGGAGCCCAGGTAGTTTGGATGCTCACCTTAATAGACCTGGATGGAGGTGGGTGGTCCTTGGACCTCCCACAGGGCAGAGAAACCTGCTTGCTCTTTGGGCTGAGGAGGGAGGAAGACTTGATTGGGGGAGGGGGAGGGAATGGGAGGTGGTGGCGGGGAAGAGGCAGAAATCTTTAATAATTAAATTAATTAATTAATTAATAAAAAAAAAGAAACACAGATCTAGACAGAACGTGTTGGATATTGATAAGAACTCAAGACCAAACAAAGCACTTAGGATGTGTAGAGAAAATGTTGACGGAAAACAGGTTGTAGTTTTGTAAAATCTCATCAGGGGAACATTTTCCAGTAAGATGACATTTGTCCTGGGTTCCAAAAAGCATAAAAAATTGAGTTGTCTAAAGGAACTTCTCTCCAGCTAGAGGGGACAATGAATACAAAGACCCTGAAAGTGTTCTCCCTGTTTGAGGAACACACAGATCGTCACAGAGGCAGAAGCGAAGGCGTGGATTGATTTTGCTTGCATTATCTGTGCACCTGATTATTGACACAGGCAGATAGACACAAAAGAGGGTGTAGCTTGTTCAAAAGGCTGTGTCGTAGATGTAGTCTTTGGAAGGTCATTGTGTTTGAGCAGGGTAGCAGAAAGAGGAGGGGAAATGGGATCTGATTCTGGATACAGTTTGATTGTAAAGACAACAGGGTTTGTTGATGGCTGAGTAGGAGACAAGAGAAAAAGTCAAGGTAGACATTGGGAATACAGCAGTGAAGAAAATAGACAGGGTTCCACTTCTGTGAGTTTACCTATTAGGGCACTGGGCGTCCAGCAATCTGGGCAGACAAGAGTGTGTTTTGTGGTCAAGTGTGGAGTGCTTACAACTAACAACCATGCTTGCCTTCCGTTGACAGCCTGGGCGACCTTGCTGGGAAAGGTGTATATATGCTAATGCTTAGGGACATGACATACCCGAGTCTGAAAAGGAGAAAAATAAACTGAAACCAGTCGGCCCCACACAAGCCTGCTTTGGTCATTGTTTTTACTTTGTAGATATAATTTTAAATGATATAGCATATACATGTCTGTGTGCATGCATGTTTTCGTGTGTATGTGTCTGTCTGTATGCATGTGTGTATCCATATGTACGCATGTGTCCATGTGCATGTATGTGTGGGTATACATGTATGTGTCTACGTGCATGTGTGTGCGCATGTATGTATCTGTGTGCATGTATGTGCCTGTGTGCATGTGTGTGTATATGTGGGGGTGTGCCCATAGGAATCCAGGCTATGGGTTGCCTGGCCTGAGTGCTGGGAGCTGAACTTGCATCTCCTATAATTGTACTTTGCCCCCAACCACTGAGCCTTCTCTCCAGCTCAGTTTTGCTCAACTCCTAAGCACTCTAGCGCAGGGGTTTTCAAAGTATCATGTGCAGACCTGAGTTCCCCGAGGCCCTTTTAGAGCTCTGTGCAGGGTCAAAACTTTTCTCACATCAGCTCGGAGCCATTATTTTCATTTTTCATATGAAGTCTCTCTCATGACTACACTGTGCCTCCCAGAAGCTGCAAGACACTTTCACAACAGACTGAATACAGTGCCAGTAGGGGAATCCAGCTGGCTTCTGCCGAGCCAGACATCAGAGACGTGTGGGAAAGTGTAGAGAAATGTCACTCTTCACATTACACGGTGTCTCTAAAACCTACGCCATTTAATGATAAATCAAATAAACCAATTAATATTTGAGAAAGGATTATTGTTACTTTCAACTAGTCATATATTAAAGTGCTCCAGATTGGTTATGACGAAAGCAAGTGTTACTATATCATGCACACACACAGAAGCCTCGGTTCCTCCATCGTTTTTGAAGAGTGTGAAATTCCTGGGACAAGTTTCAGAACTGCGGCTCTGCTGCTGACATCAAGGGGCTCTCCAAGTCAGTACTTAGGCTTGAGACATAAACTTCTCTTGCCCTCAGAGTGCCCCTTAGGAAACAATGGGAAGAGTTGCTAACCTGAACTGGTTCCTGTGTGTCTAAAGTGAAACAGACATTTTAAAAAATGCAATCACAGCAAAGGAACCAAGGAACAGAGAGACATTACAGTCTGGCTTGGAACACAGAACTAAATGAGTGATGGAACTGGAATTTGGGCCCTGTTGTGCTGTCCATATTCACTATTCTTTTGTTGTTGTTGTTGTTTTGTTTCGTTTTGAGACAGCATTTCTCTGTAGCTTTGGAGCCTGTCCTGGAACTCGCTGTGTAGACCAGGTTGGCCTCAAAGTTCCAGAGATCTGGCTGTCTCTGCCTACTGAGTGCCGAGATTAAAGGCGTGTGTCTCCACTGTCCAACCCATATTCACTAGTCTTAACATCAGCAGCAAATTAATATGTATGAGCAGATCAATGAAGGTTTAGGGTCCGAGCTGAGCAGGCGATCACAGTACCTCTAGCTGGTTGGTTCCGCTGACTCAAGCTGGTTGGTGGAGTCAGATATCAGTGGTAAGAAGACCCAACAACTGGAAAAGGCCTGGATAGAGTTTTGAGCATCAAGCCCTGGGCACAACTCTGCCATCAAGACCCTCAGGCAAACATCAGCTGGGATGAGGTTCAAAACTCTGAAGTCCAAGCCTACACGAATACCCAGTAGACCACACTGAACAGGAGCAAGGCTAAGCTTATGCATCGCCCCCTTCCGTCTGAAACATGAGTATCTCTAAGCGCTGTATCCCAGCTCTTCTGATTTTCAGAGAGGACCAAGTATTCACTAGATTTTGGGTGATAAAATAACCAGCAAAATAATTTAAGAGGAGAAAATGTTTACTTTGGCTGTTGATTTCAGAGGGTTCAGTCCATGGTAGTCTGACCCCATGTGTTTGGGCAGAAGAGTATCCTAGTAACAGGGTTATATGGAAGCAGAAGATGTTTATCTCACTGAGAGATGGGAGGAAGGGAAGGAGACAGAAGGAGAAAGAAAGAGAGAGGGGGAAGGAGAGAAAAAGGAGAGGAAAAGGAGAGGAAAAAGAGAGGAGAGAGACAACTTGAGGACCACCTGTTTAATGTGTGAGTCTTTGGCAAGGGTCGGGCAAATACTTCCCATTGAAACCACAGTAGTCCAAATTCCTTGAAGGTCACATCTACAGGAGAAGCTTTGCTTGAGTTTGGAAAATGTGCCATTTTCTCTTTTCTATTGTCCCAGTTAAGATCACAGAGCTGGAAACCAGCTAACTTATGGTGCAGAGTGTCCAGGATGCATCTTTCGAGACACAGCAACACTCTATTGTATGGAGTTCCCACAATGTGTCAGTGGGTCATCGTGGAATCCTTCATAGGAATTTACAGATGCTACAGGCAAGCTTTCTTGTTACTGCATTGACTGAGGGAGAACACTTATATTGAATTTTATTTTTCCATAACATATTCTATTCAGTGGCTTAAATAATCACACATAGTTTGCAGGCTTTGAGCTTTCACAACAATTCAAAATTTCAATACCAAAATTACTAAGTGCACATTTATTTAAAGCTGCTAAAAAGGCCAGAATCAATAAAATATAAAGGGCTAATTATATTCTACTGAGTATACAGATCAACTCCAGTAAGGATTCGAAAATGGTGCTTAAAGATTTTCTGTTTAGGAGAATGAGCAGTTTCTACTTTCTGTGTAATACAATTGCAGGCTAAAAGGGGAGTTTTCAGATGTGAGAACCCACACTCTCTTCTGACACAGGCTATGTGATGTCCCCTGACTCAGCTGAGGTGAGTTCAGCTTCTCCAGGGTATGTAATACATAAATTAAGTGAATTAGAAGTGAAGAATCTCAGAAATGCAGACCTTGTATATGTTGAGAAGACAGGATGTAGAAAGACACACTTCTCAAGAGACATCTTTGATCTCTTCTGTGCCTTCTCTACTGCCCTAACCTGAGGAGTGAGTGCTGGCTGCATGGTCTTACCACAGATATACTCACTCTTCAAAACATTCTGCCTAGCTGCATGTGTTTCAAACATCTTGTAGATAAGATTGCTCTTGCACACCATGATTTGAATACACCCCTCCATTCCCAAGATTTACACTGTAGGTGGAATCCTTCCCTTGCTCTTGGCTTAGGATCCTACTAATGGCCTCTACCTGGCTATTTCTCTTCTTGGTTCACATGGAGCAATTACAGCGACTGTTCCTAGGTTTTTCAAGTGGTAGTCAACACTTTTGTGAGTCATTTTACACGTGACTCAAAGCACATGTAAGATGATCCTGGGAATATTCATGCACTATCCGAGCTGCAGAGCTGAGCAAGGATCCGTTATACCATTTGTTTAGTCAATCCCCACAAGAAATGAACAAAAGTGCCTCGCAGTGAAGATGGATTTTAAAAGCCCTCCTTGCCACGCCAATGATCTTGGCTTATATTTTAGAAAAGAGAGCTGATGTCTTTGAACCTTGCTGTGAACTTGAGAATTACAACATGCTTGACTTTATCTGTAGTGCTCTCTATTTATTTCTGCTCCTACTGTGGACTTACCCTTCTTTTCTTGGGCTCTTTTATGATTTCATGACATTATGATACATTGTCAAAAATGGGATGTAATTCTTTCTTTCCCTGTGGAGAAATCCTCTTAGTAAGAAGAATTGCCTTTCCAACAAGCAAGAGGTGGAAGCAGAGCCATGCCAACTCTAAGCCTAGGCCAGGAGCAAACAAACTACAGCCTACAGGCCAAATCTGGACAGCTGTCTATTTTTATAAATAAAGATTTATTGGAACCCAGCCATCCTCGTTCATTTACATTTTGATTAGGAATGATTTCCTGCCAAAACAGCAGAGCTGAGAAGCTCTAGCCGTACAACTTGCAAACCAGAAATATTTACTGTCTAGATCTTCATGAAAAAGTCAGCTGACCGCTAGGCTGGCTTCAAGAGACCTTGCAGCCAATCTGTTAGAACATGTCCAACTGCTCAGGTGAAACAGAACAAGCCGCTGCCTTTGAGGGTGTGTGACTTCACTGGGCAGAGAGATCACACTTCCTAGGCAAGGCCACTGTGTGCTCACCAGGCCTGGCAGAAGCCACTCCATGCAAGAGCAGCTGGCTCTAGGCTGAAACAGAACTGCGTGGCTAACACAGGAGTTGGTGAGCAATAACAAACGACCATTGTTTTACGGCACGAGATCCCAGGATGACTAACCAGATGATGCAGGGCTTTGGGACTTTCACTCATATCATTTTTTAAAAATACTTAGATCCTCTGTTGCCTTCCATCTTTATTCTGTTAGTGCTCACTGTAAGATCTTAGCATACAGCTCACAGTTCATCTTCGCCTCCCTTTCCCACCACCGGTTCTGGCCTTCTATTGACTTCTCTCATCAGCCTCCTCCCAATTTCCACGACACATTGTATCAAATTTTGGTTGTGCCTTAAAATAGGCCACGGATTAGACACTATCCCTCCTTACTAGTTTTCATTGTTGAGTTCTGTTTAGATTTACTCATCGCTTCGTTTGTTTTCTCCTCGTTATTTTCTCTTACAGCATGAGCGTGTCCAGCAGAGGCTGTTGTTGGCACATTCTGTTGTTTTCGGCGGCACACTAGACATTTTTAAGCAAACATACAGTTCTGAATTGGTACGTTTCTCTCAGTGATCTGGGGGCACTCCTCTGGCTTTCATTTCCCCCGCTGAACAGAAGCACCCACCGTTTCAATGCTCGTCCTTTTTTAGAATGTTTTTACTCCAGGTGGGAAACCCATCTTCTTTCTGTCTCCGTACAGTTCCATGATGCCTTCTTTACTCTTAGCTTTCTGTTTTATTGATAGGACTATTCAGTTCTGTTTAGTTCACTGAAATGAGAAAGATATATATTTGAAGACATTTTGGACATGTATGGCTTACATCTTGGCCTTCTCCTGTCATCTGTCCTGTTCCTTTATGACTCCAATTGGTCTTATGTCAGCCTTTCCCCCCTTTTGTCCACAGACATCGTTTTTCTCTGAGTAGCATTTTTGAATGCATACTGATTCTTTCTCCACTTGAGTTAAATCATCTGCAACATATATTAAACGTTCAACATTGTTCAGTGTGTGATTCAGTGGATTCTAGAACATGTACGAAGTCGTACAACTGTCAGCACTATCTAACGTCATAATATTTTGTCAGCAGCTAAGCTGCCTACAAGAAGGCTCTAGGGTTGCAGCTTTCATGAGCTGTTGCCCAGGCTGGGCTGGTCTTCTCAGTGATGTAGCCCTCTCTCTCAGTCATCCATGCCTTTACCAGGAACTCCTCACCCCTCTCCTTTGAAGAAGTCAGTAAGTTGTTAGCTTGCCACATTGTGCTTTGATAGAATAGTTACTCTGGTCTCCTACTGACTCCCTGCCTGGAGTGAATAGATGCTTATATTGCATCTCCTGGGGGAAAATCTCACATAACAGGGTACAACAAAAATCTGTCAACCAACCACAGCCACAGACAGTTTTATCTAAAGACCTATGGAAATGATAACGCCCTCACTTAAGGAGCATTGTTATACATGTAGTTATTATTGAAGGCATATGATCCTTACAATAATTCCAGCCGCCAAGTAATAAAATTTAAACACCATATCTGTATAATATCTTATACCAGAAACAGGTTCTCACTCAAAAAAATTGAAAACCGTAATATTAGCATCTCATCTTCTGATCACTGTTACAGGGGAATTTAATGAGTTCACAGACTCCTTGAAGAGATTGGAAACAAAATCTATTCTCCATAGAAAATGACCTTGTCTTTTTAAAAAGGTTTATATGATTTTATTTTATGTGTGTGCATGCTTGCTAGCATGCATGTATCCCCATCGGGTGTGTGCAGTGCCTTAGGAAGCCAGAAAGTCTCCCAAAACTGGAATTACAGACAGTTGTGAGATGCTATGTGGGTACTGGGATGCTTTGCAAAAATGGCAACTGCTCTTCATTGCCAAGTCATCACTCTAGCCCCCGCAATGACCCTTCTCAATGCTGCGCCACAAGCCAACCAGTTTGCTCTCCCAAGCAGCTATGCACTCGCGATGGTTTTCACAGCATAGCTTCTTTCTTCTGCTCAGTGTCTAACATGACTAACAGGCCTTGGATGCGACTGGAACACAGGGTGTCTACAACCCTTCCCATCTCGTATTTCACACTTCTCCCTTCTCCTCCAAGAGTCCCTCAAAAGAAAGAAGATTCAGTCCATTCAATGTGAAAGAGACTCGTTCAATAAGGCGAGGAAATGGTTTGCTTTTAGAACATGCACATAAGCTAATCAAGTGAGACGGGAAAACTATAAAAATAGAGAGAGGCTATAAAAATAAAGGGATTATTTTTATTTTAGCTTGCGCTTTTCCTCCTTAGGGAAATTATAAATGCTAAGAAAGTAATATTGTGACTTTTCCCCCTATAAACTTGGTAGCATTTCTAATTAGCACCTTTCTTTTATGGGGAGTTTACAAGCTGCAGTGACATTGGGAGACGTAAGATCTCATTTTGTTATTAGCCACAGGTGGATAGCAAGTTAATAAGCTGTTGAAGGGGTGGGGTGGGGATGCAGCACCTAGTCATAGCTCCAACTTAATGTCACGAGGAAAGAAGACGCTTCAGAGACTGCAGAATCAAGCGATGACTCACCCTTGAACAACTGCAGACAGCTGCTCGTCGGTGTGTGAGCTGTACTCGATCCCCCTCAGTGTTAGGAGTGCATCTCCAGTGTCCACATTAGCCTCTCCAGAAGCCTGGCTGAAAACCCTCCCCAAAGCATCCTTCTGTGTGCGTCTTCGGGCTTGCACTCAGTAGTGGTAAATGGATTAACTCAGCAGTTTCTGATAGCATGATGGATGGAGTCAGAAGAGCAATTTTCTAAACACCCTTTCCTTCCTTGATGGATGTTTCCATTGCCATTTCTTCCCATGGGGCTCTTTGTGTGCAAAATCTCTCTTCTGAAAGGAGCTTTCATTGCATGCTATTAGCGCTGAGTGGATTTATGGCGTCTCCTCATGCACGCAGTCTCTCTGCCATTCTGGAGGTAAAGTCTGCTCTGGTATTCTGTATGAATAACATCCTAGGGCCTCGATCACAAGCGTCCACTGTCTTAGCCTTGTTAAGTGGGTAGCATAATTAAATACTTAAAATTAACACTTACTTTATCCTAAGCATACCAAAGTACAGCTAAAACTTATCAGCCATCTAAAGCAGCATTTTCCTACTTTAACATTTAGATAGATTCCCCAGGGTTCCCTTGAGACCCTCAGTGTCTTCATTGATAATCTTGTCTGGCTCCATCACGAGCCTCAGCTAGGGTAGATTACACAGCTGATTTTACAAATCGGAATTATTTCTCCTCTGTGACCTCTATCACTTGAGGCACTAAGCATGTCCACGTCTGTGATGGATGGAAAAGAATTTGCCAAAATTGATGGATAAAGGCGTCAAAATTCCATGAGAGAAAGATTCTTGTAAGGAACCAAGGATGTGTGTGTGGTGTGCGGAATTTGAAACTGGTTACACTGTGCCAGTTACAGTCAGGTTGAACTGTTGTTTCTTTCCTTTAAACCTTGCTCCCACCTTAAAATAAAACTTGAAAAGTTGTGAAAGGAAATTCATTTTGTGGAGAGAATTGGGAACATTCGTGCCGGTGTTCCATCACTGTGACTAAACACCTGCGGCAATTAACAAGGAGGAAAGGTTTGTCTGGGCTTAAGGTTGAGGGGTTCAGTTTATGGTCATTGGCTCCATGGCTTTGTGTCTGTAGTTACTTGGTATGCCCAGCTAGCCAGGATCACATGGCCAAATGTCTGCTCACTTTATGGTAGCTAGGGAGTAAAAACAGTACAAATGGGCTTGGATCTCTTCATCTCCCGCGAGGTCTTGCTTCCAGTGTTTAGCCTTTCTTTCAGTGGGTCCTCTGCCCTAACAGTGCCAAAACTTTCCAGTAGTGCACTGAGCGGGGTACGAAGCCTCCCAGCAGTGGGCTTTAAGGAGGCATTCTACACGTAAGCTATAACTACTCTGACTTGATAGCTGGGGGATGATAGAAGTAGCTTCCAGTTGAAGGTTTTATTGACTATTTAACTTGTTCTTTGACGATTTCATACTTCATATGTTTTTTGTCTTTTTCTACTTCCCATGTCGATTAGATCTATGTATGTCTCTCTTAGGGTCCTCATTGCTGTCTAGGTTCTCTGAGATTGTGATTTGTAGGCTGTTTTTCTTCACTTTATGTTTAAAAACTACTTATAAGTGAGTACATATGATAATTGTCTTCCTGAGTCTGGGTTACCTCACTCAAGATGATGTTTTCTAGCTCCATCCATTTGCTTGCAAATTTCAAGATGTCATTATTTTTTCTGCTGTGTAGTACTCCATTGTGTAAATGTACCACATTTTCCTTATCCATTCTTCAGTCTAGGGGCATTTAGGTTGTTTCCAGGTTCTGGCTATGACAAACAATGCTACTATGAACGCAGTTGAGCACGTGTCCTTGTGGTACGATTGAGCATCCTCTGGATATATACACAAAAGTAGTATTGCTTGGTCTTGAGGAAGGTTGTTTTTTAATTTTCTGAGAAATCTCCATACAGTTATCCAAAGGGGCTGTACCAGTTTGCACTCCCACCAGCAATGCAGAAGTGTTCCCTTTACCCCACAACCTCTCCAGCATAAATTGCCATCAGTGTTTTTGATCTTGACCCTTCTTTCAGATGTAAGATGAAATCTCAGAGTTGTTTTTATTTGCATTTCTCTGATAACTAAGGATGTTGAGCATTTCCTTAAGTGTCTTTCAGTCATTTTAGATTCCTCTGTTGAGAGTTCTCTGTTTAGATCTGTACCCCATTTTTTATTGGATTATTGTTCTTTTGATGACCAATTTCTTATGTTCTTTGTATATTTTGGAGATCAGACCCCTATATGATGTGGGGCTGGTGAAGATCTTTTCCCAGTCTGTAGGCTGCTGTATTGTCTTGTTGACCATGTCCTTTGCTTTACAGAAGCTTTTTAGTGTCAGGAGGTTCCATTTATTAATTGTTTCTCTCAGTTTCTGTTCTGCTGGGTTATATTTAGGAAGTGATCTCCTATGCCAATGCATTCAAGTATACTTCCCACTTTCTCTTCTGTGAGGTTCAGTGTGGTTGGTTTTATGTTGAGGTTTTTGATTCATTTGTACTTGAATTTTGTGCATGGTAATACATACGTATCTATTTTAATTCTTTTACATGTTGATATTCAGTTATTCCAGCACCATTTGTTAAATATGCTTTCTTTTTTCCATTTGATATTTTTTTTCTTCTTTGTCAAAAATCAGGTGTTCATAGGTGTGTGGATTAATATCTGGGTCTTAGATTGGGTTCCACTGGTCTTCCTGTCCTTATGCCAATACCAGGCTGTTTTCAGTACTGTAGCTCTGTAGTAGAGTTTGAAGTCAAAGATTGTGATGTCTCCAGAAGTTCTTTTATTGTACAGGATTATTTTGGCTATCTTGGGTTTTATGCTTTTCCATATAAGGTTGAGTACCGTTCTTTTGAGGTTTGTGAAGAATTTTGCTGGCATTTTGATTAGCTTTGCATTGAATCTATAGATTGCTTTTGGTAAGATTGCCATTTTTACTATGTTAATTAGACTTACTCAAGAGCATGGGGGATCTTTCCACTTTCTGATGTCTTCTTCAACTTCTTTCTTCAAAGATTTAAAGTTCTTGTCATACAAGTCTTCCACTTGTTTGGTTAGAGTTATTCTGAGATATTTTATGCTCTTTGTGGCTATTGTGAAGGGTGATGTTTCTCTGATTTCTGTCTTAGCCCATTTATTATCTGTGTAAAGGAGGGCTACTAATTTTTGTTGAGTTAATCTTGAGTTTCCTACTCAGCCATGAGTCTCTGTGTTCACTAATATCCACTGCAAAGGAAAATCTCTTGGATTAAGGCTGTTAGTGGCGTTTGTCCTTGGGTATAACCATAGATATTTTAGGAAGGCATTGAAGCCGTGACAATTTAGTTCAAGATTTTGAAGGACAGCCTCATTTTTAATAATAGCATTTGTATCCTTGGCCAGGGGAGGGCAGACAGGTGACAGAATGCAGAATGTAGATAGGAGCACCCTGAAGCAGCTACTTCCTGAAATTTCCTACATGAAGAGCGAAAAAAAATAGTCACCAAATGTTGTGCCTTTAGAATGTAAAAGTTTACTGAATTTACCCTTGCTGGAAAGTTC
Source organism: Chionomys nivalis (assembly GCF_950005125.1). Taxonomy (NCBI): domain Eukaryota; kingdom Metazoa; phylum Chordata; class Mammalia; order Rodentia; family Cricetidae; genus Chionomys; species Chionomys nivalis. The sequence continues at coordinate 65,376,305 of NC_080088.1, forward strand.
TTCAGAAGAATAAAAGTCGCAGTGACAGCGATGCTGTATTTCAGTCACCAGCCGGGACCTGTGAACCTGAAGGGCTTTGTGTCACCTCTGGTGCAAAGTCGAGGAAGGAGCCCACCCCACAATATTTCTGCGGTAGAGCAGTCACTTGGGAAACCCAGGGCAGAAGGTAGAGTACACATCACGTGAGCAGCGGACATCAATGTCAGTCCATCTGATGTCGCCCCCCGCCACCTTCAGATTCAGCTGTGAGCCACGAAAGGTGTAGAGGAAGAATGTGGCCTTGACTGAGTAAGTCTTTAATCCAGGCTGGCAGGAAAAAAATTACTTGGGTGCCTTGAATGAAGCACTTGTGTGCTTTTTGCCAGGCCTGTGCAATGGGAAGTGAGAACAAACCGAGGTGTGCTGAAGTTAGCTCACCTGAGTCCTTTGTGCTGTAGTAATTGACATCTGAGATAATAAAACCAAGTGAAGTAATTGATTCTGGTAAGGAAAATGTGAATATTCAATATGGAGGAAAGGGTGATATCGAAATTATAAGAAAGTGTATTCAAATGTCTGCCATTTGAATAAAAGGAAAGGCTTTGCTTAGGCCTAAAAGGAACAGATCTGAGACTGTTAATCAGTGGGAAATGTTATATTCTGGACAGGAGCAGGTTCTAGAAATGCTAGTGCCCATGGCTTACAGAGCAGCTTTAGTCCAAATCAAGCTTCGATCTTTGTCGAAGAAGAAAGAGAAAGGCAAATTGCCTTTGGAATAGAGAAAGATTAAGATGAACGGTAATGAACTCTAGAATATTAACATACTCAGGCCTCAATGTGCCTGACTTGTTTCCTGTCTGAGTTACAGAGTTCTATCTCCCATTGGCAACCTAGGAGGAGGAAGGTAGGAGCCCAGGCAGAGGCCGCTTGCAGGAGGAAACGTACACTTTCTAGATAGGGAATTGTCAATGTGTGTGCACACTTCCCAGGGTCATAGTTGACTGAATATTACCATTTAGACCTGTACCCTGGGTAATGTGAGTCTCCAGCCTTGTTTTTGACGGGCAGTGATTTGTGGGACAGCAAGTTCTTGAAGTTAGTTTCCGCTCTGGATTTAGTAACTACAATCTTTGTTTCTCAGCACAATACACTAGCACAGATTTTAACTGCATGCTTAAAAGAAATCCTAATTTCCAAATGAAATGCATTTGAGGTTTTCCATTGTTGACTCAAACAGCCTCTTTATTCATGTATCTTGATAGCTTTTTGTGTTTTTGAAAACCAAGGAACAGGCTAAAATGAAATATAACACAAGCGGTACCTTAAATGACCCCTACTTCATGTATTCTTAGCAAGTTAACTCCATCTGTCACAAGGTGCGGGGGGTGGTGGTGGTGAAATTTACATTATACTGTAAGGAAATGTCAGTTCCTACCATCTCTGTTATTAAAATGTACCCGTTCCCCCGGAATTATTTCACACCATAAATCCATTTTTCTGTGCAAAAGATTAAACCCCTTGGGCTCAAGCTCACGTGAACTTTTCTTCAGTCACTGTGTGGCAACTGTGGCAGAGTTCTGAGGAAATCATTCACACCTAAGCTGCCTCTGAACTGTAAGGAATGCCTTGTCAAAGCCAGCACCACAGTGAACAACAATGCCAAATTATCGTCATCACCAGCCCTTCAGTCATATTTCATGAGTGTGGGAAAAATTACAATCACAAAGGGTTTTTCCAAGAAGAAGCATCTTTGTCACTTCTGTTTGTCTGCAGGCCCCAAGGCATGGGTGAGCATGTGAAATGAGTCCTCATTATTACAGTCAGTAATGGTGAATGAAAACAGAGCCCACAGAAAACTCGGGACAGAGTGAGCCGCTGTAAATGAAAACGCTTTCCAAGGTAACCTCGCACAAATGCACAGATGGAGTCTCGCTTCCTGTCCCTTCTCCTTCCATCTTAATGTTTCAAAAGATCATGTTTCCTCTCCCTGACACATCCGACGGCCCCAAAGTACCTATATCATCTTTGCTCAAGATCTTCCTTCTAATGCATTTTACATCTTATCAGTCTCCAGAAATTGTTTTTACTTGAAAATATTAATTTAAAATCATTTTAAACTTCCAGGATCTTTCTTAGTCTCATAGTAAACATCTTTGTTTCCCAGTGAATTCAGGCTCTTAGAGATGGCCCTCCAGGGCCACCGTTGACACAGATGCACCTCTGAGCCGAAAGGCTCTCATGAACTTGCAGTGGCTTGCCCTAGTTTTCTGTCTGGGCTGGAGTCCTTGTCTCGGTCAAGTCTGGTCTACTCTTGCTACCTCCTATATTCCCCTTTGCTTTTTATTATCTCAGCTCCTATTAGCGAGTCTATTTTCCATCACCTTCTATGTGTTTCTGATGTACTGTCACCCCTGCTTCCTTCCTAAACACAGGCACTCACTAAGAACTGGCAGAAAAGCCGGGCTCATTAATGTCACAGGATAAGTCAGATTTAGCCTCTAGCCAAGGTTCATGACAAGAAACGATGCCAAAAAGTCTTCCTATGTTCTATGAAAACAACATGCACTGCCTCTAATACTATCAAAGTTAAAACCCTTAGGCACTTCAAGTCCAAACAAGTAATTTCTTGTCCCAGATTAAGACTATTCACGGGAAATGGATTTGCATTCTTCCCCTTTTCTGTCTATATCACAGAAGTCATGACAACTCAGAACTCGTCTGATTAGTGTTATTAGCTTTATTTCAGTTCAACAAATACTCAGTGTTTGCTATGTGAAAGACACTGTGTTGGCCAATCTGGAGAATTCATTGATAGCTAAGAAGAGCCTCTGCTATTTGAGAATACAAAATCAGGGCCAGGCAAGATGGCTCAGTGGGTAAAGGCACTTGCTGCAGGAGCCTGGCATCCTTGTTTAATTCCCAGAACTTGTACAAGATGGAAGGAGAGAACAAACTTCTCTAAGTTGACCTCTGACTGCCACACATTTGACATGCGTGTCCATGCACTCATAGTGGACAAATGCACACAGGATACACACAGAGTAATAAATGGAAGAATATGGAATAAGATGGCAAAAGGTAAATATTAGTTAATATGTAACCTGAAGGGCGAGAGAGATAAAGCAAGATTTGCTTTGAACAGAGCACTTCATGATTCCTAGAGAAAGCAAGGTTTACATTAGCCTTAAAGGATTTGCAGGATTGTGCAAAGCAAGGCAGTTGTGGCTGAGCGAGGCAACTGTGGCTTTCCCCAGCAGCAATGCCCTAAGTGTACCTGACTCCAGATGAGACAGGATTGGACTCTTTGCACAACCCATTTTGTATCCAATCTCAAGTCCTCTGTGCCTTGGTTCATTGGATGTTCTCAGTAAATGTTTAATTAATTTAATTCATGGAGAAAAGGATGCTTAAATAATGCTTCTCAAATATGGACCAGAAGTTGTTAAATGGACTTTTGCTAAGACGTTACTGTTCTGGATAGTTTTATGTCAACCTGGCACAAACTAAAGTCATCTGTAGAAGAAACCTCAATTAAGAAATAGCCTCCATAAGATCAGTCTCTAGGCAGGCCTGTATGGCATTTCTTAGAGGTTAAAGGGGAAGAACGAGCCCATTGTGAGTGGTGGCGTCGCTTGACTGGTGGTCCTGAGTCTATAGGAAGGCAGGATCTGCAAGCCAGGGGAAGCAAGTCAGTAAGCAACACTTTTCCATGACCTCTGCATCAGCTCCTGCTTCCAGGTCCTGCCTTGTGTGAGTTCCTGCCCCCATTTCTTTTGATAATAAACTATTACATGAAACATGTGGGTGAAATGCACCCTATCTTTTCTCCCCATCTTACATTTGGCCATGGTGTTTCATCACAGCAATAGTAACTCTAACTAAGATACTTTCTAATAAAAAATTCGAAGATTAAAAATACAATACATTCATCCCATTCATTCCTGTCACTTCTGCACAGACTAGGTGAGCCCTGTGGTGCTCTCTACAGTTCAGTGAGGAAAATCTTGTTTCTTATAATACTATACTTGGCACCATGAGAAAAATCCTGCTTCCCATAGTTCTATACTTGGAATTACCTGCCTAACACTAAAGCAAGTCAGTGCCCAGATCATCCTGGTTAGAGCTTTGCATTTAGTAAAGAATCTCATTCGTGAGGCTTGAGGGACTTTGGAGGAATGGAAAATGCCTTTTGAGCCGTGAGCCAGTGCCACTTGGGAAGCAAAGAGATGAGACTGTGTTGGTGGGATTGCCACCTTCATGATGACTCATCTATATCCTAAAATGAAGAGCCCAAATCTTATCCTTCTAGCATCACCTGTACCAATAGGCATCCCACAGAGAAAACAGAAAGGGAAAAGTAGCAGGAGGGACTCAAAGCCATGCTTTCCCAATCAGCAGTCAGCTATGCTGGAGAGAGTGGTCCAGATTGTCCCTGGAGCAGATATATGGCTCCACACGTTCTTCCTAATTCTAGACTGGTTTTTCTGGGAAAGAATCTGTAAGGCATGATATCTGCAATGGTAACTGACCATCAGATACAGATTTCAGAAGGTAGAAAGAAAAAAAATCCTGCTTAGACATGTTTCAAAGAGAAAAAACCATGCCTATCTGCAGAAAGGAGAAAAAGTACAGTAGTCAGAATTGCCAATATTTAAGGAGATATTAGTAAATGTTGTCCAATGAATATCGTATATTTTTATCAATATATCAGTTCTTCTGTCCTTGGATATTGGAGCTAATAAAGAGTTGGGTGTGGGAAAGAGACTCGTGTGTACACTGTCCCTAATGTTCGTGTTTATGCACTTGAAAACATTTTCAATTACCTTTTTTCTTCCAAGACGCATACTTACAGTGTGTTTTCAGTCCTTCAGCAAACATTTGTCAAACGTTTTGTGTGCTAAGCACTCTGCGAGAGAGCGGAGATGCAAGGGAGAATGAGATCATCAATATGTCTGCCCTGGTAGCTTTGGTAGTCTCGTCGGGAATAAAGAGAGGCAAAGAGACTCTGCCCCACATTAGGAAAGGGCTGGGGCAGAGAAATCTCAGTGGTGTGAGGGAGAGAGCAGGGCAACTGTTCAAGAATTGGTGGCACTAGAATGACCAGGGGAACCACGGGAAATCAGCTACACAGAAGGAGCTGTGTGAGCCAGGCAGGCGTAGGGGAGCCACTGGTGGTCTCTGCCTTCTTCAATATCCTTCAATGCCCTTTAGGCAACAACCCACCCACCACCGTACTCCACACCACACTTCCAGTCCATGAAGCGGAGCTTTGGGTGAGGGCTGACATCGTCTTCACATCATAAAGGGCACATTGCTCCAATCTGGACAGTCAGTGTTTCCAAGAGTACTACATGGAAACTACTGGAGAGAAAGGCCCACTGAAGCCCCCTGAGATTGTTTGCTTGGTAGAATATGGGAACTGAACTTTTGCAAACAGGCAATGCATAAATTAGAAGACAGAGTTAGGGATGTATGTGTACCATCTCCATTCATCTTCTACCAGGGAAGCAGTACCTTCTTGGCTTAGCACACACCCTTCTCCTGGATGTCTGCAGCCTGAGCTAGATGCTGAGAAAATAAGGAACAGAATCTTGAAAGCTGCCTTCAACTAATCATGGGATATGGCTAAAGCCATGCTCTTGTTATTCCTTCTCAAAAGATAGATATAGATAGATGATGATGATAGATAGATAGATAGATAGATAGATAGATAGATAGATAGATAGATAGATAGATAGATAGATAAAAGCAATGAAACCACCTGGATTTTGTTACTAACAAGGGACGGGGTGTGGATGTCGAGAAGCGTTATCTGTGATAATTACGGTGTATGAAGTGTTTAATGCCAAGCATGACAATACTCTGAGAAGTCCTGCCCCAAATGTGGTTTGAATAAGATGTAAAAATGCTAGGAGCCTGAAAACAGGATGCCAGCAGGTTTGGCTAGCAGGTAGCAACCTTCTTACTATGTCTTTACACCGACCTTCCTGGTCCTACGTGGTGTCTCCCTGTGTCCCGCTTGGTCTCCTTTTCTCTGGCGATATTGCAGCAGTCAATGGAGATGAACCTGTTTCCCACTCTCTTCTTCTCCAACCCTCCCCCCACGGGGGCAGACATTCGTGGATGTTCAAATGGGAGGTGCTTTGTTGGTTACCTGGGATTGACAACCTTAAATAGGTTAGAATAACGTTAAACCAATTGCTACACAGGATTTAGCAGTTCAATAGAAAAATCTTGAGCTCTTGATAGCAACAGGATCCTAGTCAAGAGCCTTTAGAGCTCGGGTAGTCTAAAAGTCCCCAGGAAACTCGCTGGGCTTCAGGTAGCAGCTTCTTACAGGGCAGCAGTGAGAACACAGCGCTGTGCTCCAGCAGCTCTCAAAGGCTGCATGCAGCTGCCAGAACGCAAGCAGCTACTGGGTCTTAGAAGTTGCAGCAGGCATGAGTCCTGCACTTCCAGGCATTGACCATGTGGTTCCTGTAGTTGGTTGTTTTTTACTCTTTGCTCTTTTGGGGGCCTGCCATCCAGCTCCCAAATAATTCCCACAGAAATGTATTCTTACTTATGAATTCTTGACTTTACCTTGGCTTGTTTCTAGCCAGCTTTTCTTAAATTACCCTCATCTGACTTTTGTTTCTGGGATTTTACCTTTCTCTACTCTGAATACCTTTCTTTATTTCTTACTCCACGCCTGGCTGTGTAGGCTGGGTGGCTGGCCCCTGCTATCCTCTCCTCCCTTTCTTTCTCCTCCTTTGCTCCTTTTTGCTATTTCTTCTATTTATTCTCTCTGGCTGCCAGCCCCCATTCCTTTCTCCTGCCTCACTATTGCCCACTCTGCTCTTTATTAGACCAATCAGGTGTGTTAGGCAGGCAAAGTCACACAGCTTCACAGAGTTAAACATGCAACATAAAAGAATGCAACACATCTTTGTATTGTGTTCCCTAGCATAAATGAATGTAATCCATGCTCACCTGATACTCCACAGCAGGCTCCAGCAATTCCCTGCCAAGGGCAGAACCCTCGGGTGCTGGAAGCCTCTAATAAATCTTTCCTTGGGGTTCCTTCCTTCCCTCACCCCCAGTTGTATTTTGACTTTTCAGTATGCTGATTGAAGTCTTAGTACTCCAAATTTATCAAAGAACAGCAACTCCCTGATTGACCTGAAGTAAACATTCACATATGGCTAGAAATAGGACTAGTCAGGAAAGCATTGTCAGAAAGTTGGTCTACTCCAGTTGCTGGCTGTCAGCTTCACTCAGCTGGGGCCAGAGGTTCTTCCTGCGGTGATAGCTGCTACATTATCAGCTGTGGCCACCTGCTTTGTGCTTATTAAGACTCCTTTGCCCTTGGGGCTTGAGTTGCCTGTCAGAGAGCCCTGTATCATGCCAGGAACTGTGCATAGTGATCTCTGTGTAATCCTACCAGCATCAGGTCCTATTGGACTAGGACCCACCTTAACAGCTTGGTTTAATTTTACCCTTAAAGTCCTGTCACCAAATACAGTGAGAATCCGAGGTCCTGGGGATAGCGGCTTCAACATATGAATTGGGAAGTGTGGCCACAATTCATAGCATAGAACCAGGATTAATATTTTTCTGTTAGTGGGGGAAGGGTGCAATCCTTACTCATAGATCTAAAAATATCAATAATTACCATTTTAAAATCACTTTAGTGTTTGTTTGGCTTCATTTGAGTCATGGTCTTGTGTACTCCCTGCTGGCCTTGAAGTTACTATGCAGCAGAGTCTAGCCTTGAACTCCTCACCCTCTTGCCTCCACCTCTCAAATGCTGGGGTTACAGGTGTGTGCCTGTCTTACACATGCTTTAATGTGTCAGAGGAAAAGCTACAGAGCACTGGTCTGCATTCTTAAGCAGTGGAGATTTACATTTTCTAGGAATGGTGTAATTTTCATCATCTTCTGTACCAGACACCTCTGGGCCTCAGGGTGGCGTCTCTCATGGCTGTTGGAGACACACAGCACACGAGTACACTTAGTATTCAGAAGCTCCTGTGCTCCTGTATCCAGGGCTTCCCATGTTGTGCAGGCCATCAACGGGACTCCAACCATACAGGCAGATCAAAGTGCTAGGAAGTTAACAGGCCTGGGAAGACTTCCAGTCACCAGGCTGTAGAAGACAGTGAGTCAATGCTTACCCCCCAGCAACCCTTGTCGGGAGCAATTCTGAGCACCTCTGTCCATGGCTTTCCCTAGGATCACCAACACAAGTATATAACCGTATATTGATTTCCCCATTTCCATCTGCTTGTATTGCCTCCTTCTGCCCCTCTCAGTTAACTCCAACTCCCACTTCCACAGAAATTACCTATAGAGAAGCACTATTGCTGTTGTGTTCAGAGACACGTATGAACTGTTCTGGGCTTTAGTGCGTTATGAATTTTTCTTCATTGTTTGCCATGAGGATTTAATAGGTAAAATATATTAACTTTCATAGCAGATGTCAAAAGTTGTGAAAGGAAATAAATCTTTGGACTCTACGGTGTACCAAACTATAATGAGGTCAAAAGAAATCATTTTCACATTTGCTTTCAATGCTTCAGAACTGTAATGTTTGGAAAGATTTGTGTTGTGTGACTGTTTCTATCTCCCGGAAATGAAATATATACCTCTGTAAGTTTTGTTTGGTATTGGGTGCCTAGTTCTTTAGAGGGTGTTATATAGACAGTACCTACAATCGAAACACTCCCTCCTTGAGGGAGGCTCTCAGAAGTTAAGAAAATGGTGGGATTCTAACCCCCACCCCCTTAAATAAGCCCTAAATGATTGCTGAATAAGAGGAGACTTGTATAGTGCTGCCTCCCAATTGTACGGGGAGCTCCATGGATGTCGCTTTTGTGAGGTATCACCTGTAAATGGAAGTTTCTTTCCTGCTCAGTCCCGTAGCCATTCAGTCCCCCCAAAAAACACACAGAGGCTTATTTTAATTATAAATTGTTTGTCTTATTAGCTCAGGCTTATTATTAACTAGCTCTTCCAACTTAAATTAACCCATAATTCTTATCTATGTTTAGACACATGACTTGATACCTGACTCAGTCTGGCTGGTGACTGCAGATTGAGCATTTCTTCCTCCCAGAAATCTCCTAGTATAGCCACTCCACCTACACTTACTGCCTGGCTACTGACCAATCAGTGTTTTATTAAATCAATGTGAGTGACAAATCTTTACAGGGTACAAGAGTATTATCCCACAATAATCACCCATGACTGAGTGTGCTTTGGATGATTTGATTCAGATTCCTGTAAGTAACTTCAATATTAACTCATTTGTTCACAAAGCAAGACATGGATAAAATCTTTTGTTGGGCCTGTTATTGGTACCCTCTCTTGAGTAGGCATTTGTTCATGCCTTTCCCCAAAAGTAAAGCTATGCCATATTTAGCTGCTGGTTTGAGAAATAGTCCACCCTTTTGAGTTTTATTTAAAGTATGTATAAAATTATTTCTTAATGTGTCTGTTTCTTAAAGTCCATCTGTTTTAAGTGGAGTGTTGCTCATTCTTCTGCATTATCTCCTTCCTTTTAATTGCAGCTTTGATTTGTTCCCATTCCTTGTTTTCACATTAAGAAAGGGTCTACATGCTTTTATGGAATTAGCTCCCATATCAGGAATAATACAATCATATTCTTTCAAAATTGCTAGGTCTTACCCAAACCTTTGCTTAGTGATCTTTCAGATTTCAAAGAACAGATCCTTGAAGGCATTACTGTTTCATAGACTTTCAATTAAGTGGTAGGCCCCTGGTGGAAATCCTAAACATTTTCACCCCAATGTAGTCCAGTAGTGCTAAGAAAAGATGAGAAACACTTACATATGGGGAGGAAGAAGGGAAGAGAGTAAAGCTGAGCTGACTGATGCCTAGTGACAGACACACTCCATGTGACTGGTGAGATCAGGAGGTAGAGTCTGAGGCTTGGGAGCTACAGGCAGGACTGGGTGCACGCAGAAGCAGTGGTGAACTTGGGTGAATTTCTTACCCCTGTTTATAAGTCAAGGGAAGAATGAGCTATATTTCACATCCCAGAAAATCTTATTTAAAGTTCAGTCTGGCCAATTTCATTTGAAAATAGTTAGACAACATCTAGTGCTTATTCGCTCTTTCCTTCTCTAAGGCATAGACTTCTTACTTGAGTGAGCATCAGTGGTACTTATTTTGAGGAGGATTTAGGGAGTAGGGACACGGTGGACCTGGGTATAGTTTCTTATGTAATGGAGTGATCTGTTTTGCTCATCTGTACCTACGAAGTAGTGAGTCATTTTCCATTTTAGCTGTCAGTTGTGATAATGGCAACAGTGGCTCTGCAAATACATTAACCAGTTTTAAGAACTTAACAAGGAGGGTATGGGCCTATTCATTTTGCCATTTTTCCGATAGTTATAATACTCTTCTTTATAAAACCTACAAGCCCATGTTCCAACTCAGGCAGGACGTACTGAATAATAGACCCTTGAGTTATTGGAAAGAACATCCAAAGGCATCCAAATATTCACATGGGATGGTCAACTGCAGAGCTGAGCTGAGGAACTGAAGCACTGAAGTAGAGGAGCATAAGCTGATAGAGTAAGAAATCGTGTATAGCTAGTAGAGACTGCATTCAGAGACTCCACTAGTCCAAAACCACAGATGCAATGACAGTAGAAGAATATTCAATATCTTAATAAACACCAAAATAGACCGGATTACTAAAAACTCATTTCCCTTCCCTCATGACTCTCACACTTCATGCTCCCTAAATTTTACAGCATGGCAATGAATGCAAAGTTCAGTAATTGTATACACACATGCATGAAGAACTAACAGGTATTACTTTTTCCTGGTGTGAACTAATAAATGCAACCGGGCAAGGTGTTTGTTTATTTCGTCAGTAATACCATTTCTGATTATACAGCTAACATAATTGAAAATCTAAGGCAAATGGAAATTTCTATGTGCATCTGTATAGCCAAAAGATGATATCCTGATTGGCTTTTGTTCCCTTGACACAAGCTGGAGTCATCTGGGGAGAGGGAACCTCAACTGAGAAAATGTCTCCATCAGATTGGCCTATAAAAAGTCTGTGAAGTGTTTTCTTAATTAATGATTGATGTGGAAGTTTCCAGTCCACTGTGCATGATGTCACCCCTGGGCAGGTGCGCCTGGGCTATGTAAGAAAACAAGCTGAGCAAACCACAAAGAGCAAGCCAGTGAGCTGCACTTCTCAATGCATCATCCTTCAGTTCCTGCCTCCAGGTTCTGCTTGAGTTCCTGTCCAGAGATCCCTCAGTGATGAATGATTAACTGTTAGATGAAATAAATCGTTTCCTCCCCAAGTTGCATTTAGTTGGGATGTATATCACAGCAGCAGAAAGGAAATGACTGAAAATGGAAACTATCTACATGTTGAAGGTATGCACAATGTATGATGTTGAATGAAGATATGATATATGATATATGTGCATAATGGAATTGTTCAGCTTTTACCATGATGACAATTTTAACACAAGGTACAATATGGGTGACCTTTGAAGGCTAAGAGAAGTTAGTCACAAGCTAAAACTGTATGATGCCACTTATATGAAATACCTTATGCAGGCAAATATATAGATACCAGCAATAGACTGAATATGCCAGGGCCTGGGAGGCATTGTTTGTGTGCAAAGTTTCAACTGCAAAGATGTTGTTGGTTGTTTTATTCTTTGGGCTCTTTACCTTTTTAAAGGGCCTGCAATCCAGCTCAAAAAATAAATTCACTCACAGAGGTTTATTCTTAATTATAAATGCCTGGCCTTAGCTTGTCTTGTTTCTAGTCAGCTTTCCTTAACTTAAATCATCCCTAGCTTGTGCCTCTAGGCTTTTTCCTTTCTCCTACTTCTGTATATCTTACTTTCCTTGTTATTCCACATCTTACTGAGTGGCTCACCCCTGATGTCCTCCTCTCCTTGTTCTCTCTTGCTCCTTTTCTCTCTTCCAGAGTTTTCCTCTTTATACTCTCTGCCTGCCAGCCCCACTCATCCTTTCTTTTGTCTCACTATTGGCTGTTCAGCTCTTTATCATCAACAGTTTTAGTCAGGCAAAGAATCACAGCTTCACAGAGTTAAAAAATGCAGCATAAACAAAAGAAGCACACCTTGAAATAATATTCTGCAACACAAAGATGAGAAGGTCCTGGCGAAGGGTGATAGTGATGATTCTAGAACAATGCAACTGTGCTAACACTATTGAACTCTATACTGAATGATGTGCAGGGGGTGATAGTAGATTTGATGCTACCTGAGGGGAGAAAATGAGTTTGGGATAGAGGGATAAATGGATGGATGGATGGATGGATGGATGGATGGATGGATGGATGGATGGGTGGATGGCTGGGTGTGGGAGAAATGGGCCAGCAAAATATTAACATGTGTCCTATTTTCTATAGAAAAACAAATCTCTGTAGTATACAGGGCAGGGGTTCTTACTAAATCTCACTGTAAAGGACAGACGACAGAATCAAAAGAAGCGAGCATGTTATATTATTTATAAATATTGATTCCTAGGGCCAAAAATAAGTGACCCAGTATAATAGTTTCCTTCTGATGGTGCAATAAAACACTGACCAAAAGAAACTTGTTGAGGAAAAGGTTTAATTTGCTTACATTTCTAGGTGATAATCTATCAATGAGAAAAGTGAGGATGGAAACTCAAGGCAGGGACCTGGAGACAGGAACCATGGAGTATTCTGCTTGTAGGCTTACTTTCTGACTTGTTCTCATGTAGTTGGGTTTTTTCTTGTTTGTTGGTTTGTGTTTTGGTTGGTTTTTACTCTTTGGGGGGGCGTCTGCCACATAGCTTCTGAATAAATACACGGAGACTTGTACTTACTTATGAATGTAAGTACAATGTAAACCTTAGCTTGGCTTATTTCTAGTCAGATTTTCTAGCTTAAATTAAATTATCCTGTTTCTCTTTAACTATGTTTGCTTCTGTGCTATTTACCTTTCTTTATTTTATATATCTTTCTTTCCTTCTTACTCTATGGTTGGCTGTATGGCTGGGTGGCTGGCCCCTGGCATCCTCCTCTCCCCCTTTTCTTGATCATCTTCTTCTTCTCTTGAGTCTAGATTTATATTCCTATTTATTCTCTGTCTGGCAGCACAACATATCCCTTTCCTGCTTAGCTATTGGCTATTCAGCTCTTATTTGTGGAATCCAGTATTTTAGGCAGGTAAAGCAATGCAGCTTCACAGAGATAAACAAGAGCAACATAAAATAATGCAATAAATCTTGAATCATTAAACAAATATTCCACGTCATAAACAAATGTAACACATCTTGAAACTAATATTCGCCAGCATTTTCAGGGGAATCATTCACTAGCGTTCTTATTCAGGACCACATGTCTAGGAATGGTGCCACCACGATGGGTTATGCTCTTCCACATATATTCTGTGACAGACGTGGTCACAGGCAATGTGATCTAGGCTATTCCTCAGTAAGTGGTTAACTAGTAAATTGTTTTATTTGTGGGAATATTTGCTAACGTGCAGTGCTCACCCAAATTCTCCCGAGGAACAGAAGCAATAATATCTATAAATATTCAGCCACATAACATATATCTACAGGGCTGACTGACATGATTATGGAGGCTGAGAAGTCCTGTAGGACGCCTTCTGTAGGATGCAGAAACAGGAAAGCCTGCAATGGGTAGTGGGTGCTCATGTAAAAAAGCCCCAAGTTCAAAGACTTGAGACCCTGGAGTTCTGGGAAGAAGAATATGAAGGCTCAAGTTTGAAAAGGAATGTAAACTTACCCTTTCCCTCAGTTCTGTTTTATTTGAGTTGTGAACAACCCAGATGATACCTGTCCTTGATACTGAGGCCAAACTTCTTTGTTTAGTCTATAGATGCAAATGCCGATATTGATTTAAAAAGAAATCCAAAAAATGATGTTTTTTTTTATTTTACTTATTTTGTGCTTCATGCATGCACAAAATGCATTATGACAAAATGATGTCATGACGCACATGTGAAAGTCAGAGGACACCTTGAGGGAACTGGTTCTTCCTTTCCACTCTGTGGATTCTTTGAATCAAACTCAGAACATCAGATTTGGTGGAAAGGACCATCTCACTGGGCCCCAGGGAAAAAAAATGTTTTATAAGCTATTAGAGTAACTTTCTATCTAGCTACATTGTCACTTTGAATTAACCATCGTACACGCTTAGCACATGCACACATATTGATATTGTATTCTCTGTCTTATACGTTAGTCTCGTTTTTCTTACTATAATAAAATACCTATGGCAAACAAATTTTATAAAGAAAGGAGGCTTGCTTATCTTACAGTTTTACATGCTGGGATCCGAGATCAGTGGAGCCCTGAGTATTGATCTCGGGTGAGGGTCTCACAGCAGAAGGGTAGCAACAGCAGTAGGAGAAGAGATTCCATCTCTAAACAAGATGTCAGAGTGAGGGAGGGGCATTGTCACACAGTGTAGAACAGCTCTCCTCCAGGAATTAAATCAGTGTTCCTCATGACTTCTCAAAGGCAAGGTTCCTAGGAAGTCCCACTTCCTAAAAGTCTAACCGCCTCTCATGTTACCACACTGAGGACCAATGTTGGGGAATATTTTTCTAACTATGTAAAAGTGTGTTACATTTGTTTCTGCTGCTATTGTTAATGGTACAAAGATGCATTGCATTTGTTTGATTAAATAAGATCAAACTGGGGTCAGAAGGTTGAGTCAGCAATTAGCTGACAGGAAGTGGCAGGGAGGAAGGGAGTGTAATGATGGATGTTTAATGGGGACTGAGCAGAAGGACACCCTTTTTTTTTTTTTCTGGAGATGCAAGCAAGGAGAGAAAGTTCGTTGTTATTCAGTCTCTCTGACATAGGAGAATTTCACCTCAACCTTTGAATACTGGGTCCTGCAGAAGCATAGAGATTTAGATATCATTTCCTTCAGCCATGGTGATAAGAGTCAGTGCCTGAGGGAACAGAATTCTCGCCTGATTGCAGCCTGTGGAGCTGAACGGCTGTTGGTAGCTGTGGAATTGCAATTGCCAATTGAGATAGAGTTGCTTAAGGTGCAGCCTTTGTATTGAGTGAAAAACAACAGTCTGAGCCTTCAATACAGGGACAAAAGCAGCGGTGTGCATGTGTAGTCTTACAGTTTAGCCTCTGAAATTTACATTCGTCCGATGGGTAGCTCGGTTAGCCTATTTCTTGGGCATCTCAGACCAAATACCCCCAGGAATGAAGAATGGATGAGTGCGGCAGTCAAAGGAAAAGGCAACTAAAATCAGACAAGAGTAGGCACCATTTATGCAGGTGCATTGGGAATCCACTTCAAGTGTCTTAAACGTGTGGGATGGGCCACAGATGGCAGCACACTTAATGGTTCGAGTGTCACAACTCAGCCTGTACTTGTTCTTCGGTTTGGCTTCTGTCATACACTTTGGAAGATCAAAGTGCTTAACCTCCCAAAGCAATACATTCCTAATATCCCAGATCATGTGTGACCAATGGCCATAAGATTGTTCGAGTTACCCTCATGTCTGTACAATGAATTGACATCAAATGTAAATAAGATCATGCCATTTGGATATGTTATTATCATCTTGATAATCACTTGCAAATATGACTAAGTTGGAGGTGTGGTTCAATTAAAATTTCATATGAATCTCAGCACCAATTAAAACACTAATTTTTGTACATGAATTTAGAATAAAACTCTATAACCACTCATTTTACTATAAACCATCATCTTTATACATAAAAAGTTAAATGCTTTTCAAACAATGTACAGAGAAACATATATTTTGTACAAATATGACACTGCACCATTATCATTGAACAAAATTATCAAACCCGGGACCCAAAGAGAGATCAAGGCTTTACCTCAATCATCACTACAAGGCAACACTGGAAACTTCACACTTGGCGTGCTACTTTCAGAAGATGCCTGTACTGACAGCATGGACCAATATGAACTTGCTCCCCTCTGACCTCAAGAAGCATGGGTGTCTGTCCCACCTGTCCAGGTCAATGACCACATTCCCCACCTGAAAGCTGGTAGTATAGACAAACTGTCCTTCCATTGGGCCTATCTGTTAAATTTTGTACCCGGAGATTTTACATGTTTAACAGCTCAGATTTTATAATATTTCATTGTTTCATGGATACAGATATTTATGCTGTGATTATTAGAATGACCAACTATCATATGTGGTCTGGGAACTCCAGGCAAGAAGTGTGCTGTCTCTTTAATGGTAATGTAAGTCCACACCTAATCCGGCTTTATTTTTATATTGTATATATCTTAGTTAAAATATAATCACATCACTTTCCCCCATCCCTTTCCTCTTTTTATCCCCCTCCAAGATCCTTCTTTCTGACTCTTTCTATGCTCCTCCAAGCTCTTTCGTAAATTGATAACCTCTTCTTCTTTGACTATTATTGTTACATATATGTGTATGTATGTATATATGTATACACAAATATTTAAACTCACCTACCGAGTCCATTTTTGTTGTTTGTGTATATACTAATTCAGGACTGAGTACTTTGATTGGATAACCAATTAGGGGCTCATCCCTGGGAGTGGTCAATTCTCCTTCTCTCAGAAGCTGTAGTTCTTTGACTAAGAGTCCTGTAAGATTTACCTCCTTCACAGTTAACATGTCTACTGTTGTTTCCATTCTCCCAACATTTTTTGAGCTTACATGTCTATGAGTACCCGAGCCACAGATACAGGAACAGTGACATAGATGCAGTCGTTGGGATTTGAACCCCCCGTATCCATTGATCTCTTCATGTGTCCAGCTGTGGTTTTGTGTGTGTGTGTGTGTGTGTGTGTGTGTGTGTGTGATATCTCTATCTGCTGTAAAGAGAAACTTCTTTAATGAGGTGTGGTAGGTACACTTATCTGTAAGTATAAGGGTAACATTTAGAATATAGTTAGGAATTAAGCTGGCCTAGCGAAGTGACAGAAGTAAATTTTCTTTTAGGATCCATGATTTCACTAGCCTCAGGAAGTTGCCTATGTTTCTAGGATCAAATATAATTTTCCTCTTGTTGAGTGGGATTTAGGTCCAACTAGATAGCTCTTGTTTACCACCAAAATGTTAGTGTAGACGGAAGTTTCTGTCCTACCTGGTCCTGCAGTCATCCAGTCCCAAAGAAATACACAGAGGCTTATAATAATTATAAATGATTGGGCCATTACCTCAGGCTTATTATTAACTAGCCCTTACAACTTAAATTAACCCATAATTCTTACCTATGTTTAGACACACGGTCTGGTACCTTTTCTCAGTGTTTCCTTTACATCTGGATGGCAACTGCAGACTGAATCTTCCCTCTTCCTAAAATTCTCCTGCTCTGGTCACCCCCGTCTACTTCCAGCCTGGCCACTGGCCAATCAGCATTTTATTAACCCCATACTAGTGATATATTTTTACAGGGTACAAGAACATTATCCCAAGCACTTCCACTTTCTTTTCTTCTCAAAACAAGAACTCTGAAATTAATCTCCCTTGTTTCCTTTTTTCTGACCATTATCCATAATAACTTGTAACCAACACTCTAAACAAAGACAAACATCCATAATCCATTTTTTAGGAATATGGGCATGTTTTCTAGGCTACTTCTTGCTGATTAGGGATGCTTATGGGGACCTAAATAAAATTTAGGAACATGGTCAAGTCCTGAATGGAATATTCTGTGAGCCTGTATCATTTCAATCAGCAGTCTTGAGGCTGTTCTGAATGTAGAACTCAGAGGAAACTGCAACAGAGATGCTCTGAACTATTGAATCATCTGGGTCATCTGTTCCCAATTGAAGATTTTTCAAGGGATCTTCCTTGATCAAACCTTATTTTTTCTTAAACAAAAATAAAGCCACACCCTCTCATTTCCTATGGAAACAAAAGCAAAACTTCTCCAAAGTAACATATCTTTTGACTTAAATTTTGAAGTTAACTTTTCCCTCCTTCTGCTCTTCAACTGGACCTTGGGGGCCCAGTCCATTGCTCTGATGAGGGACTTTGTCTCTATCTCCATCCATTGCCAGACGAGACTCATATTCATCTTTTTGGGTCTGGGTTATCTCACTTGGGATAGTGTTTTCTATTTCCATCCATTTGCATGCAAAATTCAAAATGTCATTATTTTTTACTGCTGAATAGTACTCTAATATGTATATATTCCATACTTTCTTTATCCATTCTTCCATTGAGGGGCATCTGTGTTGTTTCCAGGATCTGGCAATTACAAATAATGCTGCTATGAACATAGTTGAACAAATGCTTTTGTAGTATGATTGGGCATTTCTTGGGCATATTCCCAAGAGTGGTATTGCTGGATCCTGAGGTAGATTGATTCCCACTTTCCTGAGAAACTGCCACACTGATTTCCAAAGTGGTTGCACAAGTTTGTATACTGTGAGGGGTTGGTCCACCCACTGAGACAGTGTGCCTGCTCTAATGGGAGCTCACCCAATCCAGCTGGACTGAGACTGAATGAGCATGCGATCAAACCGGACTCTCTGAATGTGGCTGAAAATGGGGGCTGACTGAGAAGCCATTGATAAAGGCATTGGGGCTTGTTTCTACTGCATGTACTGGCTTTTTGGAACCCTCGTCTATTTGTCTATTTGGATGAAAAGCTTCCTAGGCCTGGAAGTTGGGGGTGGGGGGGCTTGGACTTCCCACAGGGCAGGATTCCCTGCCCTCTCTTAAAGAGGGAGGAGGGTGAGTGGGGGAGCAGGAGGGGATTGGGAGGAGGGGAAGAAGTGTAAATTTTTGAATGGAAAAATAAAAAAAAGAAAGAAGTCAAGACATTTTCAAAATATATATGTTGGATTAATCCAGCAGCACTCATAATCAAATGTCTTTTAGCAGGTTGCTCCTTCCCCAGCTTTCTACAAATTCAAAGACAGCACAATAACATACAGTATCCAGACTCACTGTGTATTTTCCATCTTTACATGCTTTTTTTAAACTCTATTTCTTTTATTTTTATTTTTTGGTTTTTTTTGAGACAGGGTTTCTCTGTGTATCTTTGGTTGTTCTGGAACTCACTTTGTAGACAAGTCTGGCCTAGAACTCATAGAGATCCATTTGCCGCTGTCTCCCAAATCTTGGGATTACAGGTATGTGATCCTCCCAAGCGCTGGGATTAAAGGCATGTGTCACCACACCCCACTACTCCATTTCTTTTTAAAAGTATTTTCTCTATCCTTTTTCTTTTCTCTTCCAAGCCTATGTACATTTTCTAACACACTGTAAAACATTTAGAGGTTTTTGTTTTCTTTTTTCTTTTCCTCTGAATCAGCCTTTACTGTATATCTCTATCTTTTCTGACCACGAGTCTTTAGTCTGCTAAATGATATAGTTAGGATTAAAGCCTCGACTTTGGTGACTGGATCTGCCCTACTCCTTGGTTTTCTAACTGCCTAGCTTCATGGTGGTAGTACTGGCAGGGGCCATGTTTTTTACCACAACTTTGTGGAGTTTCTAGGTCCATGCCACCAACTAAGCATCATGATGTTGGCTGCTCATAGACATCAAGTAAGTGTTTGGTGGCAGAGCCTCTTAAAACTGTTGTGAGGTTTTTGCTGCTAATGCTGAGTCAGGAAACCTTTCTTTTTTTTTTTTTTTTCTTTTATAAAAGAAATCATTTAATTGAGGTTGACTTGTGTGTTTAGTCCATTATCATCACAAATCCGAGCATTGCTGCACACAGACAGACATGGTACTGAGGAAGAAGCTAAGAGTTCTACATATGAATAAAGATATGGCCAGAGATAAAGAAAGTGACACTTGGCCTGGCTTGAGCTTCAGAAACATAAGAGTCCACCCCCAGAAACAAAAAGGTCACACCTACCCCAACAAAACCATACCTCCTATTGCTGCCACTCTTTTTTTTTTTTTTACTTATTTATTTATTTTTATTCTTTTTTAATTAAAATTTCCACCTGCTCCCAATTTCCCATTTCCCTCCCCTCCTCCCAAATATTGCCCTCCCCCCACTTCCCTCCCCCTATCCCCACTCCTCTTCTCCTCCCCCCACTCCATTCCCCCTCCCTCTCGATACTGAAGAGCAGTCCAAATTCCCTGCCCTGCGGGAAGACCATAAAGGAGCCGTGCTTCTGCTTGCTGCCAGCAAATAGAGCCTATCCGAGACAGTGCTGCTACCAAGAAGCCATGCTTGAATCTGTTTTGTCTGTCTAGAATCCTTTTTAAAAGTTTTCTCAGGCTTTATGTAGAAATTCTTGCCAAACATTTTGGTGTCATTTGTATATGGAAGTTTCTGTCCCACCCCCTCCCACAGCCATTCAGTACCAAAGAAACATACAAAGGCTTGTATTAATTATAATATGGCCTATTAGCTCAGGCTTATTATTAACTAGCTCTTACAATTTAAATTAACTCATAATTCTTATCTATGTTTAGCCACGTAAATTGGTACCTTTTCTCAGTATAGCATTTTCACCTTGTTTCCTCTACATCTGGGTGGCAGCTGCAGACTGAGCCTTTCCTAGCTAGCTCAGTTGGTAGAGAATGAGACTCTTAATCTCAGGGTCATGTGTTCAAGCTCCATATTGGGTGCCATTTGTAGATGGAAGTTTCTCTCCTGCCTGGTCCCATAGCCATTCAGACCCAAAGAAACACACTTGGCTTGGTACCTTTTCTCAGTGAAGCATTCTCATCTTTCTTTCTTTCTTTCTTTTTTCTTTCTTTCTTTTTTTTTCTTTTTTTCTTTTCTTTTTTTTTTTTTTTTGATTTTTCGATACAGGGTTTCTCCATAGCTTTGTGGTTCCTATCCTGGAACTAGCTCTTGTAGACCAGGCTGGTCTTGAACTCACAGAGATCTGGCTGCCTCTGCCTCCCAAGTGCTGGGATTAAAGGCGTGTGCCACCACCGCCCGGCTTCTCATCTTTCTTCTTCTGCATTTGGGTGGCAACTGCAGATTGAGCATTTCCTCTTCCCAGAATTCTCCTAGTCTGGTCATCCTGCCTATACTCCCTGCCTGGTCACTGGCCAATTAGTGTTTTATTAAACCTATATGAGTGACAAATATTTACAGGGTACAAGAGTATTATTCTACAGCATGTGGGTGCTACCATTGCATCTTTATCAATATCTGGTCATTCTGGTCCATGTTGCAACTGTGCAAGACTATTAATTTCTTCCCTCCCTTGGAAGCTTATATAGTATTTTTGGTCTGAAAGCTATACCACAGAAATGGGGCTTTCAGTTTAGATCCATCTAGAATAATCTGATTCCTGTATTCTAAGTGTGCATTGTTTTCAGCATAGGGACTTACCTTCAGTCTCTGAGAGGCAACCACAGGCATCAGCAAACAGCAATAATTTATATTATTGGGGAGTCACATGGACTACCTTGATCAACCATTTGAAAGGAGGTTCTCATACATACACGTTAATGGGGTTTTTATAGGCTATAATTTTTGTGGGAAGCAGTGCAAGGCCAAACCCAAGTGACACAGCTTCTTTTAAGGTTTATATAGATGCCTGGGCCTGCTGGAAGACACCTGAGCACTGACCAGGTCACACTAACCAGGCCCCACTGGCCTAAGCAAGTGATCACCACTACAATGAACAAATATGTAATGGAGAGTTGGGAAAGATAGGAAAATAGGGTACTATATGTACTAGGGAGACAAGTGTCCTGCTGTCTGATGGGGGCTTGCCCTGTATCTAGGCAATGATGGAGGCTTGAGATGAGGAAAAACTCACTTTCTGGATTGGACCACTTTGAAGGACCACTGTGGTCTTATATACCACAGGAGGCCATGTTGGTACCAGTGGTCTATGCTGCTGTCTCAGACTGTAATAGTCCATGCTGCTGCTCCATACTGCAATGAAGCCTGAGATCTCTGTGGATGTATACAGTTTGCGCTGCTGTCTGATATCTCAGTGATGTCCTCAGGCTCTCCTGCCTCTGGGAGCCATGTTGATATGAGTGATATGTGCAACCTTCTGAGACCATGTTGAGGCTCGTGGTATGGTTCATGAAGCTCACGAGGGCCACAAGTGGGTGTGTTCATGATACAGCCAAGGACCATGTTGATGTCCTCAGCCTTTATTACCACCAAAGCCCATACAGATGCCCATGGCTGGGTCTGTGGCCAGAAGTCATATTAATGTTTGTGGGTGCAGGAGAGCTGGCTCCGCCCTTTGGTGGCAGTCATAAGGTGCCACCAGCTCTATCCACCTCTCTAGACCCAAAGATACTTATTAAAGGACAAGTCTACCCAGGTCTCAGGTTTTTTCTGTTTTTGAATTTGATCCTTCCAAGTTAGAGTATCTCACTGGTTGCCAGCACAGCATCCTATCCCAAACAGTGAAGACAATTAACTCTTTACAAGACTTCTGCCCAGCCATGACAAAAAAAAAAAATTAATGTTTTTGATAACTAGAAACTGACTTTTTCAAGAGAAAACAATATACAAAATGATGTAACTGGTCCCAAAGAGCTGAAAGTGCTTTGCCCTTTAGAAAATTAGTTCTGACTTCTCTGTCTCTGTTAGATCCTGCTGGACTTCCATAAAGCACTCTCATAGAACCATTCAAACCTCTTAACAACCCAGCGACTTAGGTGTGAGCAGCTTCAGGTGGTAAGAAAAAGAAGAAATGGAAATGGGAAGGGTGTTTCCCATTATCACATTGTATTTGAAATGCAAGCGGAGCCTATTGTGTACGGTGCATAGTACCTATAATTAGACACACACACCGAGAAAGGCAGACACCTCAGATCCGGGTCACTGATGGTGGGGATCAGCAGAAAGAACAATGCTCCGGCAGAAGCTTATCTCAAGAATGACATAACAGGCCAGGGAGAATCCTGTAATTAATTCTTATCTCTAACAATTCTTCATCCTCCATAAGGACATGAATAAAACCCTTAAGCCCTTGGATATCTACATCAGGGTAGGCATTTTTTTCTGCACTTTCTCTTAAATAAAGAGAATATATAATGCATGTGTAAATATCAAATTAAACATATATACATATTTAATTTTAACATATGAACAATACCTGCATACAGAATCATGTATAAATGAATGATGCCCATGTTAAAGTCTGCTGATAACTGAAATGTCCTGTGTATTGAGTAAGCTTTACACTAATGTTCATGCTGATAGGATTAATCCACAGAGTCAGGTACTGTCAAGAGATACACTCCATTAGTTACCAAGGAAAAAAAATCCCATTTGCCACAAATGTAGAAGAAAAACTACCCATTTTTCAGTGTGTCTAGAAAACTATCACCAGGAAGCCTTGTTGCAGTGACTACCCTCCTGTACATAAAATACACATTAAAACTGAAAATTGAAAGGCAAAGATTTGTTGTCGCTTCCACATCGCAGGGTCGGAGCGATAGTCTGTAATTTGGCTGTAAAAGGAAGCTAGAAGTAAAAATAGCTTCACTAATAGAAATTCAATTTGTCCCAAAGATGGAGTGGTATTTCAACACCCTGAAGTTGAATCAGTTATAAACTGACCCTGTATTAAAAGATTCTTTAACTTCAATTGGAAAGCATTAGAAAATGAATAGGAAGTTGAAAGAAGAAAATTCAGCTCGTTTAATTTTACTTACATATATATACAGGATTGTATTAACACGAGCTATCACATGATCAAACTGTTCCATGTACAGCAAAGACAGTAGACTGGGGAGATGGCTCATTCAGTTACATCTCTGCCACACAAGAGTGAGGACCTAAATTTAGATCCACAGAATACGCATAAAAAGCCTGACATGATGGTGTGTGACTGTAATCCACACCAGCCTTGGGGGTGAGGTAGAAGACAGAATACCTGAGGCTCACTGACCAGTCAGACTAGCCAAATGAATAAACTTCAAGCTCAGTGCCAGACCTTGTTTCAAAAAATAAAGGTAGAGAACAATAGAGGAAAAACAGCAAACATCAACCTGGGGCCTCCACGTGTGTGAACACAACACATATGCATGCATGCTCCCTACACGCAGGAGCTTGTACTATGCAGTGCATGCACACATGCACACACACACACACACACACACACCACACAATTCAAAAGTAAAATTAAATTGAATATATATATATATATGTGAATATTTTTATAGACAAAGAGGGTTTTTTTTTTTTTTTGGTTTTTCAAGATGGCTCAGCTGTTAATGGCAAGGCTCTCAACCAAAAAATATAAGAGAAAGAAATTTTTTAATTAGAAGTCGGCCCACATTTCTATGAAGGCTAGGGTCCCAGATCTGCTAAAATGGAGAGCTAAGCCAGTCTGTAAACCAGCAGGATTAAGACCCCAGAAGAACCAGTCTTTCATTTCAAAGGAAAGGAAAGGAAAGGATAGGGAGGGAGGGAGGGAGGGAGGGAGGGAGGGAGGGAGGGAGGGAGGGAGGGAGGGAGGGAGAGAAGGAGAGAAGGAGAGAGACTTCTGTCCAAGGTCCAAAGTTCAGTTCCCTCAGATTGCTGAGGTCAACATTGTGGTTCTGTTTAGGCTTCAACTGATTGCAAGAGGCCAACTCAAATTAAGGAAGGTGATCTGCTTTATTCAGCTCACCAATTGTCATTAATCACACCCAGAGATACTTCCTCAGACATACCCAGAGTGATTCTGACTAGCTATCTGGGCACCCTGTGACCCAATCAGATTGATAGAAAAAAATCAACCATCACTGATGTGGACATTCTATGGTCATTTCATGGTTGGAAGTCATTCATTGATAATTGATAATCCTTTTTGCTTTATGCTAATAGCCAATGCACAGCATAGTCCTTCCTTATATAATCTCTCTCTCTCTCTCTCTTTCTCTTTCTCATGTATGTGTGCATGTGTGGTGTGTGCATATGCATGTGTCTGTACATATGTGAGAGTGTCTCAAAGGCAAGTTACCTATAGTTGGAGAGATAAGACATATCTATCCCTAAATTAATACCAAGTCCTGAGTTAAAGAGGCACCAGTTTTATTTTAGAGTCCATTTATTTCACAATTAATCTTCAACACAACAGGTACTGTTCTTAGGTTATGAACTATAACCAAAATATGAATGATCTGAATATTTTTAATTTGATATATTTTCACGAAATTTTATTAGTTTAAAAAATTCATTTATATTAAGTAAATAGATATTACTATATCTTGACCATAACTCAAGTGTTCTTCAAAAATGTGGGTCTAGAGAGATGTATCATTTAGTACTGTCATGCAGCCATGAATCCCTGAATCTGTATCCCCAGTATCCACAAAGAAACAAAGATGGGGTACTGTGTGTGTGACACTATTTCTGGGGAGTCACGAACAAATGTCCACTTGCTTCAGATAGGGACCCAAAAACAGATCAAAGTACAAATCTCACCGAAGTCCAGCTTGGTGACCAATGGCTTTTTATTGGCATTACTTACATTCCTGTGAGAAATTCCTGGGAGGGCTTACTTTCAGGAGCAGAAATGACTCAAAAACACCTGCCTCACCAAACCCCTCTCCAGAATGGGTGACAACTCACAAAGCTGGGAACCTGTAGCACACTGCTCAGCCTGCATGCGGCTCCACAGACTGCAGAGTGTCCTTCCCAAGAAGTTCAGTCAGTCTGAGCCTTCTCCAGGAAACCCAGCCTGTCTGAGCCTTGTCTACAGTGCTCAGCCTGTCTCTGAGCATCTCTCAGTGGTCCTTACAGCTTGGGGAGGGGGGGACCTAATGCATCTAGTTGGTTTCAGGGACTTTTCTGAAACCCTTCAGTTGTTTCCTTTTAGATGTAAGAAGATTCCATGCAGGTTGGGGGATGTTCTACTGCTCTTTAGACCATCCTACCTCCTTTCTAACATCCTGTGTCTTCTAGAGTTTCCCTGCTAGGTAGAAGATTTTATCTAGGAAGAGAACAATACTCAGACCTCTATCCCTTCCTCTGATGTTTATGCTTATTGGCCCTCCTTCCACAATGGTCCCCAAGTCTTAGAGGGGATGACACAGAAAGAAGTTTGACTGTGGCCCCCTGACTCCAGTGGGGTGTGGAATCTTTGTGTATTTTTATCTGTTCTTACTTGTTGCAGCACAGGCTTTGAACTGAGGCTCCTAGTTCAAGCCTGATGTTCCCACTACCAGCTGCCTGGCTTTGAATATGACAGGGAATCTCTCCGAGCCAGTACATTTACACACACACACACACACAAACATACACACACACACACACACATGTCCTTTGATATAATCAGTCCACAGTTTTGGAAGATTCAGGGATGGGTTCGTGGTTTTACTACTGAACATGTGTCTAATAATAGGTTTCCACTGAATTCCACCAGTCAACATTTGGATCCAAAAACTCTTTGATCCTGGAAGCCAGGGCCTGTAGTGAGCTGCTCTCTGTGGGCTGTGAGTCCGCAGCAGGATCTGCCACTCCATAGGGTTTGCGATTGGGAAGTGACTTCTCTTTTCCCCTCCCCAGCTCACACGCTCCTGACATTCTGAAATGTCCAGTCGTAGAGAACCAGTTTTCATCATGATATCAAGTAGAATTCAACTCTTTTTGACATTCTGTATTATTGAAAACAACAAAATAACATGAGTCATCCTTGTCACCCTGCTTTAGTGAGTGCCCCAGACCTGCATGGCTTGATAGAACTTCCATTCACCATGTGGCAGCAGAGGCAGCAAGCCAGTGGGAGTCCAGCCTGGAAAGGCTTCAGGCTCCTTCTCTCACCAACACTGGGGGCCATTGCTGCTTTGATTTTGGTCAGTTAAAACAACCCATTAACTCGGTCATCACAAAAGTACACCCTGCAAATATTAGCAAATAGACACTCAGCGTTCTTCTCTACTCCTAGCTGCTTTTCTTTTGATGCCATGTCCACCCAATCCCACACTTGACATACTTAGCTTCCACAGACTTGTTTTCTCTGACATTTATTTCCTAGATTTTTCTGTGCTGATTCTGTTTTGGTCCCTTTAGACTGAAAGACGAAAAATAAGAGTGCCTGGCCTAGATTACACCTCATGGGAGACAAACCTCCTGTTTTAAGTCATTCTTTTTATAATTCCCCATTTGCATCATTTTCTTTAGGCAGATATGTTATCATAGGGCCACAACTCTAGAAAACTGCATCTGGACTCAGTCTAATGTCTAATGTTTTAGTACTTTATAGCTTAGTTGCCATATTTCATTTGGAAAATGATGTTTCTATTTCTGAAACTACCACTTGAGGCTCAAATGAGGTATATTAAGTACTTTAGAAACTACAAGGGCATTGTTAACTACTCCACAGTGAGATGATAAAAGATAGCCTACAAAAGGGTCAACAGGTAATAAGGGACTATAATCTCCAGTAGAAATGGATCAATTTAAGATATAAGAGCTACCTAGCAATACGCTTAACCCTTGTCCAAAATAAAAATCCATTTTTTCTAAGATACATTTCTTGAATCAAACCCTAACAGGAGATCTTAAATAAATATCACCATCTCTACATTCAAAAAATTAAAATTTTGTCTTTTTTTAACTTAAAACTTTTTAAGCTAAAAAACTTTTGCTCTTATTTAGCTTAAATTTTTAACTTCTAGGACTAGATATATTAATATGAGAGATATAAATTGCCTGTAGGAAAATTGGACTGTTAAAGATAAAATTTTGGCCCTTTTCTTGCATATAAAACACACATCTCTTTTTATTCAGGAATAAAACAGGAAAAAAGTAAAGACTTTGATGTGCACAGAAGTCATTCTCCATTGTGTCTCTGGTGACACAAAGCCAAGAGCTGGTCCCTCCACAGAGTTGCATGAGTACAGGAAATGTGAAATGGTTCATCTTTGTACCTTAAGTGGGACACCTCATATGAGGCCTGAGGACAGGAAATACGTTTCCCTTGACAATTAGGAGTGTTGGAAGTGGTAGATTGCCAAGCTAGGCCCTGCCACACACACTCACACACACACACACACACACACACACAAAGCAAATAAAATCCTTCAGAAATCAAGAATGTCCTCAGTATTAACATCTGAGCCCTCTGAAAGACATACTTCTTAAAGCTGAAGGGAAAAGGATTGGTTCAACAGTGGACCAAAATGCCATCTAATTATCTGGTTTGATAGCAAACCATACAGTAATTAAAAAATTGATCAGTTACACGGTACACATATTCCCAGCCAGTCCATTGCTAACCTGTCATCTGACATTTAGCCCCAAAGTCTTTGTTCACTCCAAAACTCTTCTACACATCTCTTCAGGCTATTTGATTTATCATAAGTTGTACCATTGCCAACATCTCCCTGAGTGTTTGCATTATTTCCACTATGAAATTAACTCATATGTAATAAATGCCTGCTGGAGCCAGTTCTGCTTACCTGTGCTTGTTGATGGCAAAGTGACTTTCTGTGGTGGGATGGCATCTCTATGTGTTGTGCCCCATTCTACATGATCTCAGGGTGGACTAGACAAGAGATGATGCAGGGCACTGTATCACGGGCCTGAGAGATTTAAAGAATAGCCAGCAATTAATTTTTATCTTTCATGTCAACTCCAACAATTGGAGTTCCTTGGAAATTATAGTGAGGATGATGATACTGGGTCCAGACTTGGTAGTTGAAGGTGCTGTGACTGAGAACTGGTACATTTGTAGGCAGAGAAAAACTATGCCTATCCCACATAGGGGCTCCCCTTAGAGTGCCCTGGCATTGGGTGCTATAAAGCCAACTGCCTGGAGAAGCAGCAGCAGCAGAATTCCTCATAGCTTCGGCTTCATAGCCAATGAAGAGTGGGATATACATAACATCTTGTCCTTTTACTTCTACATGGTATCCATTTATTTCTCCCCATCTCTACCCATAGGGTAGCTGACAATTTTAACTTCCATTTGTAGCACAGAGATTAGAGGTTAGCTGATGTAAATGCCATTAGCCCAAGGATACTTGTGGGTCACATACAACAGACTTACAACCCAAACCAGATTCTTCTCTTCTTTAACTTGAGCTAGTGGGTGATAAGTCAGTCAAGTCTTGTGTTTCCCTGGGGTGAAGCTGAAAGCATGGACTATGTTAGAACAGTCTCTGAAGAACACACAGACCCCAGCAGAGTGTGTCACAGATATTCAGATCGAGTTCCAGTACCCTCATCCCTCTCTGTGTCCAGGTAGTTCTCCTCCCTGCATCACAGGGGCCAGTGTATTACATAGACTCACAGAGGCAGAGTTTTTGCTAAGTAAATCCTAATTTACCTGATTTGGAGCAACTCATCTAGCTTCATTTGGAAATCGATGCTAATTCAACTGTCCCTTCTAATTCTGTAAGCAAAAGTAATGCCTCTGCTACTTGCCTTCTGCAACAGAGGCCACGCGGTAGCTGTTTCAGAGAGGATTGATTTCTTTCTGGAGGGCAAAAGGCTAAGTTCCTTCTCAAGGATTTTTGCTAATGGCTCTAATTAGAGCATGCAAATATACTTGTGCAAATGAAGTCACGGAGCACAGAATTTCAAGAATTTTAGAAAGAATGTGTGAAATAAATCCCCCTTACAATTTTATATGTTCCCCACCCTGTTTCAATACAAAGAAGATAATTAAGACTTCCTTTATTCCCTGAGTTTAGAATCACATGTAGGATGACAACCCAAACTATGGATTTATAATGTGAGCAATGATTTTGCCTCTGTTAAATATCAGTCTCAGATGAATACAGAGAAGCAACAAATGACTTGCCATGCTCCAGAGAGCTAACAGCAGCACAGGTAAAAGTTGGCTCTGGCCATCTTTATGTCTTATCTTCCATTTTC
The DNA here is from genome assembly GCF_950005125.1 of Chionomys nivalis. Taxonomy (NCBI): domain Eukaryota; kingdom Metazoa; phylum Chordata; class Mammalia; order Rodentia; family Cricetidae; genus Chionomys; species Chionomys nivalis. Next base: position 65,406,044 of record NC_080088.1, read on the forward strand.
CCCTACTTTAGACCCTTGAAATGTAAATGCTATCTTATAAGTGTTACTTCACTTCACGGTATATAAATATAAACTCACTTCACCCCAATTAAGAGCATATTGAACCCACTACTCTAATTCAAATATTTGCTATCTGCTGCGTGCTGCCAGGTGTTATTCTCACATAGAAGTGATAGAAGGTCCTTATCTATTAGCGTTTATATTATTGGTTGGAAAGCGGTAATCAATGATAGGTCATGGATACTTGAAGGCAACGGAGTTAGTAGGTATGAAATTCTCGGTGTGGTAGAGACAGAAAGCTTCTTTAAAAGAAAAATAGGTGTCATATGAGTTGAGACCTGGGTGGCAAAGAATGAGTTCCTAGAGGATGCTGGTGGGGATCCCTCTGGTGCTGATGTGAGAAAGAGAGAGAGAGAGAGAGAGAGAGAGAGAGAGAGAGAGAGAGCTATTCAAGCAATAACAAGAAGGCCTTACAAAGCAGCTGAATGAGCAAAGGGAGAGAAAAGCAGGCAGGGGCTACAACAAAAGGAATCTGAAATCTATCTAATTGGATGTGTGCTATAGGTTCACTTCGTAATGTCAAATTTAAAATGTTAATCTGCACAGGATGTTAGTTTGGTCTAATGTATCTGAAAATTTGGAGATGTCCAAGATTTATTGATGAACACACAAAATATAACGCTCCATGTTAAGGCCCTAGATCAGGCTTATTTCCCAGTGTATAAAGGTAGAAATGGCAAGACACACACCCAACAAGGAAGTGAGTTTAGCACCATGGAAATACCTGTGAGTATACTATTTGTTTTCGTGGAGATACCCAGGAGTCCACTTACTGTGGGAGCCTGATACTGTTGGGGTCCACCTGGAAAGTGAGGCTTTGAAGACTTTGGGGCTCAGGTTTGAAACATGTAACCTATAGAATGCTTAGACTATAGTATAGATGGATTTTTTTCATGTTTTTGTTGTTTCCAATTACACTTGTGTCTTTGTGTGGAGGTGTGCGTGTGACTGCAGAGGCCAAAAGTTGGCACTGGATCCCATGGAGCTACAATTTCACATAGTTGTGAATCACCAGCCATGGGTTCTGGAAACAAAACTCGGGTCCTTGGCAAGAGTCATCTCTCCAGTCCTCTGCAGAAGTAACCTACTGAAGTTACTCTGGAATATTTATCATCATTGACTCTCTCTGAAGTCGAACTTGCTTAACGACTAGATTGTTGTCACAACGATCAAGCCACGAGCTTTTTCCTACTTCCTTTTCATCTTTGCTTTCTTCTTCATCTGCTGACTGGCGGATGATAATTCACAAACACGGCCAACATGGAAAATGTCTTCTTAGCACATATTCTCAAGTCTAGTTCATTCATATTTCATGCAGAATGTCACTATAGCCAGCCTTCCCCTCCACTTCTCCCTCCCTAGAGTAAATTGCATGCAATCATTCATTTATGCAATCGTTCCTTTGTTTGTAGAATGTCTACCGCACCGGGATTAACTCCTGGAGGAGATGCTGGACATATTAGCACCACCTAGTCTGAACTTAAGGTTCTCACAGACAAGCGAGTCCCTTCACGTCTCAGCATCACGACAGCTTGCAATAGCTTTCCTCCTCTCCATTCCCTTCAGCTTGTTCCACCTGGACAAAAGCATCACTTGGAGAAAAAAAATATGATTCGTGCATTGCTCTGCTTCCTACAAACACTGCTGTCTGCCATACTGGCTTTATGATCTTTAGAAATATTGGGGGGGAATAATGCAGATAGAGTCCCTTCATTGCCTAATTTTATGCTGAAGAATGTGCTTATTATCTTCCATAATCTTAAGATAATACCCTGATGCTTTCACTTTGAAAAATCTTTCTTCTAAAATTGGCTTCCTTCCTCTTTCCTTGCCTAACCCACTTCCCAGCACTCCTGTGGCTTTTGTTCAGAAAAGGGCAGAATCATCTTTGTGACTTGGAATTCATCTTTTTTATGCTTATTTGTGATTCATTGGATTTTTTTATCACTTAGCTTTCTTTCCAGAATTAGAAAACCAAAGTCCTTGATACTTTTCCAATAGAAATTATACTATAGATATTTTTATAACACCTTTTTTAAAAAAATAAACTGCCAAGATCTCTAAGAGTGGCTGATGCTGAACTGTGGCTGGGTGGGAATGCCTGTGAGCACTGGGGCAGTGGTTTGCTGTGCCTCTTCCTGTGACATATTGAGTGCTCCTGATGCTCTGTGCCACCCAGACACTTAGAGTATTGCATCTGAGGGTGGCTGATAGGGAGTCTAGAGATGACATATTGTCATGTGATGAAAACTGAGGCTGAGGAAAATCAATAATTGCCACAACTACTATAATTACACAAAAAAGAATCTTCCAATATACATGAAAAATGAAAATAAAGAGTATGCAAATCCCAAATAAAGACATATTTTCAAGAATATTCTCTGGGTTTGCCTTGCCATCCCCAGTCTCCCAGTCACTTTTCCCACACCATCTTATTTCCAGAATGAAAACTCTCACCTCCTCTTCTTAGATTTATTGAAAAAGGTTGATAAAGGTCATCTTAGAACCATTTGTACTCTGATTCCATGCTAGACCTTGAGTGGAACCCAGCCCACATAGATGGAACCCCAAGAATCTTCTCCAAGCTTGCCATCTACAGATCTGGGGCAATATGAGAGAAGACATTGCCAAATCTTCCCAGCTTGTACAGGATCTGCCTTGAGTGTCGTATTCTCAGGAATCATGAGTCAATTTCCTCATTCTTCATGAGCAACAATTATCAATCCCAAGGATCCACAATATATGACAACTTCCTGCGGCACACTAGTTACTAAATCCATGCCCCTGCCCAGGCACTAACAGCCCCAAGGCTATTTTGTCTCCCATCATAGTGCCAGTTTTCCTCTTCTCTCTTGGTCCATTACTAGGCTAATGACCTAGGTGCAGAAGCCATAGAAGTCACAGTGGCTCATAAAATATGTTTGCTTTCAAATAGACACTGGGATTCATCTTGCAGGATCATTCCTGGGGCAGGCTCATTTCTGGTGATACTTTCTGCTCTACTTTCCTCATCTCAAATCACCACCTTGGCCAGAAGATTCATCGATCACCTGGACCTGAGCATTACTGCCGCTGTGCTTTTCTCTACACGAGAGATTTACACTGCACGCCTCACTCTCTTTCACAGTCTTGACTGTATTATAATGGCCTAGCCATCTTTCTGAAAATGCTGTAACTCAAATTCAATCATGATTCATTAAATTCAAAGCTCAGGCTGTCAAGCTGGGCATGGGCATTGCTTCATATAGGAGTTTCAAAACTGTGGTCAAGTTTGAGAATGACCAATATTGCTTTGGGAGAATACAAATACCAAAGCGGTGATAACATTTCTTTGTGCTGGTCTCTTTCCCAGTATCTTATAATCCATATCATGCACTGTGCTGGCTAGTTTGATGTCAACTATAAGCTATAGTTGTTTGCTATGATTAATGAGAGAGATCAACACCAGTGAAGTTAAACTTTTGCTTTACTGGGACAACTGATGGTTGGTTAGCTGGAACTAAGAAATTTGTGGCAATTAAGAAGAGACCGGCATCACTGAGGTGAAGTCTTCTGGGAAGAATTTGTAAGGTTGTAGGACTTTTTAAGTTTGTAAAAATATTTTATATTGTGATGTCTTTATTAATGTGTGATCTTGGGGATGGGTGAGAAAGGAAAGTCTGTGGCTTAGCAGTGATGTGTTTGGGTGTCAAGGTGACAAAGGGTCTGTTGTGCTGGCTAGTTTTATGCCAACTTGACACAAGCTAAAGTCATCTGAGAACAGATGACCTGAGTTGAGAATATTCCTTCATGAGACTGATCAATAGGCAAGCCGGTAGAGGATTTTATTAATTAACTATTGATAGAGGAGGGCTCAACCCATTGTGAGTAGTGGGTAGTTGTTTGCTGTGATTAATGAGAGAGCAAACAATGAGAGAGATGGCTGGTGGTTCTGGGTTCTTTGAGAAAGAAGACTGAGCAAGCCAATAATCTGCTCTCCTCCATGGCCTCTGCATCAACTACTGCCTCAGGTTCCTTCCCTGTTTGAATTTCTGTCCCGACTTCCTTCAATTATGAACAGTAATGTGGAAGTGTTAGCCAAATAAACCCTTTCCTCCCCACACTGCTTTTGGTCATGGTGTTTTATCACAGCATTGGTATCCCCTAACTAAGATATCCACTTTGCCAATATTCTTAATTTTTCCAAGAAAGTCCACATGATCTACCTCTGAATACATATATAAGGGAAACAAGAGACTAAAACACCTATGTTTATTGCTGCACTATTTTCAATAGCTAAGATATGGAATCAGTCTACAGGTTTGTAATTATATAAAGAAAATCTTTTGTATATATACCATGGAATATTATGTCACTCTAAAAAGAAATGACAACCTATAATTTTCAATAGAGTGTATGGGAAGGGTTGACATTGAGTTAAATAAGTCAGACACAAGAAAACAAATACCACACATCCTTTTGTGTGTGTGTTTCAAAAATGCATATGAATGTATAACAGTGGTTGTAGAAGCTGGAAAGAATTAGAGGGAGGCTAGAGGATGGGTACTCAGATATAAGTAGTTAGAAAATAATAAGTTGTAATTGTCCATGTTCCAGTGGGACACTCTAATTCACAGCACATTCTCATGTGTTATATGAATAACCAGAAGTCATCAAAATTCAAGCTGTTGTGTTTATCACCTTTAAAAAAAACTGAAAATCTGAGCTATGCTCAGATTTGTACAGCATACACAAATAGGTCAACACAGAAAAAGCTTGACTGTACAAAAGTTATTTTTTCCTCCTAAGCTCAGATCTTTTCCTAGACAAGATTTTCTAAAGACAGCTCATGGGCTGAATATGAACCACAGGCATATTTTGTTTGGCCAGCACAGTAAATAAAATTTTAATTAGTTCCAACATTTTTTAATGAGGTGTTTTTTTTCCCCCAGATTTTGATTTTTCTTGAAAGCCTGGAAGATGCAACAGTGCTGGATCTCCGGCCATGCAAGGCAATGAATCACCGGCTAGAAGAGGCCGTCACTCTGGCTCAGGCTTGTCCTCGGCAGTCCCATCAGCTGCAGCCCAGAGCAAGGCGTGGCCCTCGGCTGTACCATCAGCTGCAGCCCAAAGCAAGGCATGGTTCTCCTGAATCATCAGGCTTCCCTTGTGGGCACCTAGATACGTTACTTGGATGTGCCTTGCATGGCTTGGAAACTACCCTCCCCTCCCCACCCCTTTTCACAGAGATCAGTATCTTTCTCTAAGTATCAACAAACACTTCTAGCATCTCTCTTCTCTATTTAGCAGAATGTGTACTTCTGCTGTGTTTTGAATGTTTCTGTTCTCTCCCAGTTCACACTCTGAACCCCTTATGAATGTGTGCACTCACGCGTGCATGCACACACACACACACACACACACACACACACACACACGGTGATAGCGTTAAGAGAGCAATTGCTTCAGTAAGAAGTTAGTTCCTATAGGCAGAGTCCTTCCTAGGAGATGTGCCCTGATAAAGGGGCTCTGAGAGCTAGCTGTTAGCTAGATCCTTCTACCGCATGAGGGTGCAGCAAGAAGGCGCTATCTGTGAACCAGAGACAGGCCCTCACCGAGCTATGAATCAGGGGACCACTTCATCAAGAACTTTCCATGTTAAGAGCTGTGAAAAACAAAACTAAATCCTTGTTTGTGTGCTGTCCCATTTATGGTACTAAGATAGTCACTTTGCGGCAACCACGCTCCATCTGTTTTTATTTTTGAGATGGCCTCTCTACCAGCACAGACCACTCTTCTTTCATAACCAAATATGTCTGTTACCGTTTTCAGAACGCTTCCTTCCATGGCATTTATTCACCTTGGTAGAACTGTGCTCCTCCTACAGGGGGTGGATAGAGTTTACCTTAAGAACTGCTCCCCAAACCAATAGCTAGTGAGGGGCAAAGCCAAGATTCCAACCTGGACCTGCTAATCCACCCAGCAAATGTATCCAGTGCCATCCATCAGCTGTGAGGTTTTCTCTGGGAAGAGGATAATGGAGAGAGACATCTCTGCCAGCTGGCGCTCCTGGGCACTTGTCAGCCTGCACATCCTTACCCATCACTAAGGCTGTGGGCAATCTCAACTCCTTCCCACACGGTCTGTGGTTTCTGGGATGACTACAGCCCAGAACATTCTAGCTGCCAAGCAGTGTCAGAGATCACGTAGTCCAAAACCTTCATCTTATAAATGAAGAAAATGAGGTCACTCATTCCTGCAAGCTGCTTCGTACACCCCTTTAAAGCTGAGAATGTTTATTTTGCCAGCATACATATTGCTGGCCAAGGTGCCATAGGTATTTTGTAATAAATCTTTAAGTAGAGAAGTTTCTAGATAGTTTTGAATCATGGTAGAAGAAACAGCTAACTACTTCAGGTTAGAGGAAGGGTCACCAGAAATAATGCTGGCAGTTAGTGACGTGTGGAAAGAGCTCTTCCATCCCTTAATGTGTTGTGACATTAATTCATCCACCCCCAGAGCGATGCGGGGATCTTATTCAGAAATGATGACTCTTCCAGAACCAACAAAGAGGAAGAAGAGGTTCTACTGTGAACTTCTAGTTTTAATAGATCACTAAATACATAAACAAAAGAGTACATAGATGTATTTAACTCCTGGGCAGGATAACAAGTACTGACTGAGATTGTAAGCATGCACCAAGCTGGAGCAGGTTGGCCTCAAAGTGACTGCGTTAGTACCATAGTGTCCTTGGGAAGAGAGCAAGAATTAATCTCTGCTTCTCCTGCCACCTACCACTAGCTGATTTAGCTAATAGTCAATTTTTCAAACTAATTTTCAGATTTTGCAAATAGCAAGAGAAGAATTCTAGCTAAACTTGAATTTCAGATCAGTTCCAAATAATGGTTAGTAAACTATATCTCATAAATTATTTGGAGCCTAGTTTTACCAAATACTATTCATTGTTGGCAACAGCTCAATTATTGTTTTGATATTGCATTATATTCCTTTATTGATTCTTTGGGAATTTCACATCATTCACCCTCATTCTGCTCACCTCCCAGTCCCCCCATATCCTCCACTCACCTCTGCAGTAACCACCAAGAGAAAATTTTGGAAAAAAAATTCAAACCAAAATAAAACAAAGCAAGCAGGCAAACAAACAAAAAACCTCTTCATTCCTCCATCTTCCCTGCATCTTCAATGCCTCCTCATTCATCCTGGTGGCATCGGGAGTGGCATGCCACACAGTAGACCCTTTTGTCCAATCGGCTTTACTAGCAAATGTTCATTGCAATGAGTCATTGGTTTGACTCGAGGCTTCTGGTTTCTGTGACACCATCCTCACTGGAGCTCCTCTGGGATATCCCCCAGCTGCCCCAAATCAGCTGGTATCCTGCAGCTATCGTCCTAAGGGACCAGTCCCTTTATGAGCTCTAGGCCGTCCTGGGTGGGGTAGATGTTTGAACCCAAGACCTGACTGTGGGCCATGGTGGCAGCTGAGCTGGTCAGTCCTGATGCCCATGCCATCAGGGTCAGTTCTTCATTGCCTTTGGTGAAGTACGGGGCCATCTCTCCCCAGTGCAGGTGCCTCATTTCCCGCGAGGGTAGGGACCAACTCTCTTGCTGCAGTGTCCAGACAAAGGCAGGAACAGCTTTTGCCATGGCCACAAAAGGGCAAGGATGGCCCAGCATGGCCTTCCGATTTAATCACACATGGCTCCTATGGCCCTCTTTGGTGACACAGGCCACAGACATCAACACAGACCCCAACTGCAGCTGGGCCACAGACCCACACACGACCTTCAGCAGCAGCTTAGATCCAGGCACATCCTGACTCTGAGTGGCCACTCAAATCATGGTGGCTCTGGCGGTGGCATGGCTCCCTGACACCAACAAGGCCACAAGTTTTGCTCCCAACCCCAGGCTTCCATGTGATCTTCAATGGCAACACAGTTCTCAGACTTCAAAAGAGACCCCAGCTATGGTAGGACCATGGACCTTGTCCTTGGCAGCAGCTGGGTCTGGATGTCACCATGGCCCCAGGTGGCAGTGCAGGTCACTCAGATCAGCCTGGTCCCAGCAGCAGTGTGGCCCTTGGACACTTACATGGCCTCAGACTTTGAGCATCCACATAGCCTTTTATGGTAATCAGGGACCTCAGACATCAACACAAGCCCTCATCTGTAGCTCTGGCCTGGATGTCACCATGGCATTGAACATCAGTAGACCACTCAGATCTGTATGACCCTTGGCTACAGCATGGCCCTTGGACACCAACATGGACTCCACACGGCCCTCAGTGGCAACAGGAGCCACAGATACCAACCCAGATCCTGACTGCTCTAAGGTCACGGACCCAGACATGGCCCTGGGTGGCAGCACAGGCCACCCAGATCTGTATGGACCTGGCTGTAACATGGCCCCCAGACTCATCAAAGGCCACACATTGTGGCCCAGACCCCAGGCCTCTGAGTGAGTCCTGGCGGCAACAAGGGCCATGGACGTCAACACAGACCCCGACTGTGGTAGCCACCCAAATTGGCATGGCTCCAGAGATAATTCGGACCTCAGACACCAACATGGCCCCAGCTGGTGATCCAGACCCCAGAAATCAGCATGGCCCTTGATGGTAACAGGAGCCACGGAGATCAACACACACCCTGGTTACAGTAGGACCATGGCAGCAGCTCAATTAGAGTCAGCATGTTACATGTTGTGGTATGTCATGCACCAGTCCATTAGAGGATAGTGCTAGAGATAACAATGCCATTGACCAGAAGCAGCTTATGCTGTGGGTGACTCCTACAGACCTGGAAAATTGCTCTGCATCCTCTTTATTGAGCCTACTAGTCACTGGCTTGAGTAATAGAAGATGGTCAATTGGAGACAGCTGATTCTTCTGAGCATGCTCACATTTTAAACACATTGGCAACCAGAAGCAAATGCTTGGCCAGCCAAGTGTGTAGAGCCCATGCTGTGCAAGTCTCACCAGGAAAGGACAACCCATCAGCTTCTGTCTCCACGTCTCTAAGGTTAAGGATCTCATCTTTCTCAGTGTTTGATCCCCTTGAAACAATGACAGGTGACCGATGGGAGGTCACCTTACATATAGACTCGAGTATCTTGTGTAGTTAAGATACTAGTAATACATGATTGCTGTGTGAATCACGAGAGGAACAAAAATGCAAATATTTGATTTTGTATCCCAGAGAAACATCAGTGTAGCGGCCAAAGCAAGACTCAGAACTCTGTAATCACCCACATATCTCTTTAGAAGACTTCCGTACAAATATCGCGTGAAAATGGGAGAAAGAGTAAGTATCTTCATTTTGGAGAATGGAGTGGGTTTGCAGCCCTTAAACAGACTTTATTTGTATTTTTACTTTTTTATGATTGCTGTGAAATATTAAATGATGTATTAGTGTTCCCTCTTTAAGGCAAAATGTTAACACAGTTTGGCTTTTAGAGTAAAGGTAAATTTCAACTTTATGCACATGGATAGGCAATATGAAGATCTTGTGAGACTGTGGACACATGTAGACCCTGGTGTTCTCACCTGTGGAATAAACAGTAAGTACTGAGAGTCCGAACCAGGCATGATGCTGCCTGCCTAAAATCCCAGTACTGGAGAAGCTGAGTCAGGAGGAGCATGGCAAGTTTAAGGCCAGCCTAGGCTGATTATAGTGAGTCTGAGGTTAGCCCAGACCAAACAGCAAGACGCTCTAGCTCTTGACAAACAACCAAATGGGAATTCATCCCTGGAACTCAAAGAAAACTATCAGGAATGATAGTTTTCATGTTTGCTGGGTGCATGATCTTCAACAATTGTCAGAACCTTTTAAAGGTTTCCCCCTCTGCAAAACAGAGCTAGCTCTGCTACAGCATCAGTGGGCCATAAGCAAAGCAATCTATGTTAATCATTTGGAAGATCCTGACTTTTAGGAAGTTATCAAAAAACTGTCACCAATAGTTTTTGCATCTCAAATAATGAATATAACTACCAAATGTGGAGTAATAGAGAAACATATGGTTGAACCATCAATATGACCAGCTGCAAGGAAGATCATGTTAATTTCGTTGATAACGGTTAGGAATAATTTAAATTTCCATGACTAGAGTTTCGTCTACTAGGTTATACAGAGAGAGAGAGAGAGAGAGATATGAGAGAGAGAGAGAGAGAGAGAGAGAGAGAGAGAGAGAGAGAGAGGAAGAGGGAGACGGAGGGAGAGGGAGAAAGAGAAAGAGAAAGAAAGACAGAGAGAGAGCACAGGCACACACAAACAGATAAGAGAGAGAGAGAGAGAGAGAGAGAGAGAGAGAGAGAGACAGTGAGAGACAGAGCTCTCTTTGGACAGTACTCCGCTCTTTCTCTTTCTAGCTCTTCAACAGTGATTGTATACTAATAGTTGAGCAATAAAATTTCTTTAAAGGACTAGATTTAAGGTTTTTAAATTCCTAAGAAGAGCCTACCATTTTCATGCCGAAGATAATTCCCATGTCCTTAGGCAACACTTCTGTTCCATTCTCAAAAATCTGTTTCTGAAAAGGATCCTCTGATCCTTGTGTTCAGGACCAATCAGAGGAGTTAGGTGGGAACACTTGAGTAGTTTTGTTCAAGCAGTGTACCAAACATGGACTTTAAGTTCTATAGAAATTAATAGCATTCTAAGTAAAAACTCATCACATTTAAATGTGGAAGGGTGCGTCTGATTCAAAGAACAAAGCAAAGGATGTACGTGAGGAGAAACAGCCAGAAATCAGGATCGAATAGGGGTGGGGCAGCATATGGATGGAACATGAGTGACAGGACCTTTCCCCCGTAGCTCCATGCAGACCCAGCAGACATACATTGCCACCAAAAGAACATACAAGCTGGGTACAGCTCAGACCATATTGAGATAATTTAAAATTAAGTAAAGTGCTCTTTTTACTTTTGCATTGCCTCAGTAAAGACTTCCCTCTGTTCATCCAGAGGCATCGGTGCTGCAGGAAGATTGGCATCATTGTAAAAGAAATGCCAGGAGAGTTAGTGTTCAGATTCTGAGTTCTAAGAATGGTCTTGATGCTCACTTCAGAGGCAAAATTATGAAAGCTGAAGCTTGAAGGTTTTTTTTTCTTATTTTAAAGAGGAAAAAAGGGGATTTTGTGAATCAAAAGGCAAAGCCCTAAAGGAGCTAAGCATGAAATACATCCACCGACAAAGACTGGAAAGAGAACAGAGCTGTTATCGGGTTTCCTATGAGGAGAACCAGCTTATTTTAGATGTCCAGATGCTCAAAAGTGGTTTAAAGAGTTAGGCAGTTTCAAAGTTTTAAAAACATATAGGGCAACTACAACAAAGGGCAAATATACTGTCCATCACTCATTAAAAAATAATAATGGAGAAACAAAAAGAGAACTAAAAACATATAGAGGTCTAGGACAAAACCGACAGGAACCTGAGGAGAGGGCTTTCCTGAGGTGATTGCAATAGAACATACAGGCTAAGGAAATCTGTCTCAGGGGAAAGAGGAGGAGGCCGAGACATTTGTAGAACGGGTTGTAGTCCATGATGATCACTCTAGTTGATCCCAAGAGGGCACCGGTGGGAAGGTTTTTGGTTCGACCACAATGCTTCCTGTGCTGCTTGAAGGATGTCCTTGCCTTTGATGCCAGGGTCCACAGTCTCAGTCAGATATCATGTGAAGACATACAGGACTCAAACATCTGCCACGTTCATGAGGTAAAAATGACCAAGACAAACTCACGGGGCTTCTTTTTTTTTTTTTTTTTTAAGAGCAAATCAGTATTTTAATGTGGTTCACATTTTAAATATTTTTCTGAACTATTTCTTCATTGTATTTGTTTTTTTAATTAATTTATTTGTTGAAATAATTTCCACCTCCTCCCTGCCTCCCATTTGCCTCCCCCTCCTCCCACTCCTCTCCCCCTCCCCCCACTCCTCTCCCCCCACCCACTCCTATCCCCCTCTCCCCACTCCTCTCCCCCTCCCTCCACTCCTATCCCCCTCTCCCCACTCCTCTCCCCCTCCCTCCACTCCTATCCCCCTCTCCCCACTCCTCTCCCCCCCCCATTCCCCCTCCCTCTGAAGAGCAGTCTGGATTCCCTGCCCTGTGGGAAGTCCAAGGTCCTCCCCCTTCCATCCAGGTCCAGGAAGGTGAGCATCCGAACAGGCTAGGCTCCCACAAAGCCAGTTCATGCAGTAAGATCAAAACCTAGTGCCATTGTCCTTGGCTTCTCATCAGCCCTCATTGTCCACCATGTTCAGAGAGTCTGGTTTGATCCCATGCTTATTCAGCCCCAGTCCAGCTGGCCTTGGTGAGCTCCCAATAGATCAGCCCCACTGTCTCAGTGGGTGGGTGCACCCCTCGCAGTCCTGACTTCCTTGCTTATGTTCTCCCTCCTTCTGCTCCTCATTTGGACCTTGGGAGCTCAGTCGGGTGCTCCAATGTGGGTCTCTGTCTCTATCTCCATCCATTGCCAGATGAAGGTTCTATGGTGATATGCAAGATATTCATCAGTATAGCTATAGGATAGGGTCATTTCAGGTTCCCTCTCCTCAGTTGCCCAAGGTACTAGCTGGGGACATCTCCCTCACAGGGCTTCTTTAAGTCCTGAGGAGGGCTGGGGGCAAGGCTAGCTGGAGTCTTCTTCAGAGGGGTTTGGGCAGTCTGGCTTTAGTCTCTATCTTTAGTGACACTGTATTAAAGAGGGAAATCATAAACATTCACTTGAAGAATTATAATCTATAGTGTGAATTCTAATGGGTCTTAATAATAAAAAACCTGGAGTCAGATATTAGGGGATGAAAGCAGAGAGATCAGAGAAGCAGAGCAGCCAGCCACTAGTTCTTATCTCTAAGAAATCCTCAAACTGAATGGGTTATCCTGTCTCTACATGTCTTCAGACTAAATGCCATGACTCTGTCTCCTCCCAGCCATATCTCTTCCTGTTTCCACTTGCCTAGTGCTGGAACTAAAAGTGTGTGACTCCCAAGTACTGGGGTTAGAGGTGTGAGCCACCACTGCCTGGCTCTGATTCTCTTTGAGACTGGATTGATTTTGTATAGCCCAGGGTGGCCTTGAACTCATAGTATCTGTCTGCCTCTGCCTTCTGAGTGCTGAGATTAAAGGTTTGTGCCACTACTGTCTGGCCTCTATACCTAGCTTCACACTCTGATCTTCAAACAAGCTTTATTTGTTAAAATTCAAAAAAAAATTATTACCACAATAATCAGATATTGAAGGAAACTGAATAAGTGAGAGACTTTTGTAAGGATGAAAAATCTCAGCAAGATCATGAGATTGGTCACATCTAGGGTCTATGTTCTGTCAAGACTGATTTTTCATGGTGAAGAAAAAGGACATAGTCCTTACAAGATAGTGTGACAGTTTTGCCACATGACATTCCAATTACCAACTTCAAAAAGTGTACAGAATAATATGGTTTTGAGGTAGACATTAATTGCCTAAAGTGTAAGATTGTGGGATAGAAAGATCCTTCCACTGATATACAAAATTATTCTTTCTAACTGTCCTTTCTTTGATCAAAAATCATGTCAAAAAGGATTGTTTGTGACCACAAAAGAGGAGCAAGCTCATTTCATTTGCCCTCCTTATTCACACAGGTAAATGAAAATGGGAACCCATCACACAGTGTTGACTGAGTTTTCTGTCCTGCCTGGTTCCCATAGTTGTCAAGTCCAAAAGAAATCACACAGAGGTCTACATTAGTTATAAAAGCTCAGGCTTCTTATTAATTCTTCTAACTTATATTAGACCATTATTCTTATCTATGCTAGCCATATGGCTTAGTATTTTTTTCAGCGAAGCAGTCACATCTTGCTTCTTCTGTGATCAGGTCCAGGACTGCTGAGGGAACTTCCTTCTTCCCAGAATTCTCCTGTTCTCATTGACCCACCTCTACTTCCTATCTGGTTGTCCCACCTATACTTCCTGCCTGGCTACTGGCCAAGCAGCGTTTATTTAAAACATAATTGACAAAATATTAGACCATTCTCCCACACCAACACATGAATTCCCAAGTGTGCTTGATTGGAAGTCTTCATAGAGGAATGTCATTCAAATTTTTAAAGCCTCCTGAGATGAGAGAATCAAGCTAAACACCATGATCGGAAATACCAGTAAGTTTGGGTGAAGTGCTCTCTTCTTAAAGACACTCAAATAGTCTAAGACTCTTGGGCTTTCGGCATGCCAACTTCTTTATTCAACTTGAGTCAGGAATGGTGTTCTTTGGGCACCAGGCCAGCATTCCCAAGAACACTTTGTAATCACAGTCTCCGCAATGTTAACCTCAGTGCCTTAAAAGTATCTGGTTTAGGAGCTGGCAAGATAGCACAGTGGGAAAAGATGCTTGCCAAAAAGGCCTGGCAATGTAAATTCAATCTGTACTCATTTGTCTTAGTTACAGCTGTGAAGAGACACCATGACTAAGTCAACTTGTAGAAGGAAGTCTCTAACTGGGGGCTGGCTTACAGTTTCAGAGGGTTAGTCCATCATCATCATGGTGGGGATCATGACAGCTGGCAATCAGATGGTAGCTGAGAGCTCACATCTGATCCACAAGGTAGGAGAGAGAGAGAGAGAGAGAGAGAGAGAGAGAGAGAGAGAGATTGAGACTCAGACTGATACGGACTTTTGAAATCTTAAATCCCATCACCAAATGACACCTCCTCCAATAGGGCCACAGCCACTCTAACAAGGCCACACTTCCTAATTCTTCCCAAACAGTTCCACTAACTGGGGACCAAGCATTCAAATATATAAGCCCATAGAGGCCATTCACACCCAATCCACCACACCATGTAAAGGTGGAAAGAGAGACTGTCTACCAAGTTGTCCTCACCCCTTCACACGCATGTCATGACATATGTAACTCCCTCTGCATACAACACACACACACACACATACACACACACTGATAATAAGCAAAACAAAACATTTTAAAAGTATCTAGTTATAGTGAAAATCATTCTTAAGCGTGAGAGTTAATTATAAACTAATGCCTTCTAGTATAGCTGTTAACCGTGACAGCAGATTCCTATGGAATTGTACAAATACCTGTATTGCTATGATAGGGGAAACATAAGAGTTTCCAAATTCTAGATGGATCAAGCATAGAGAAAACAGTAGCATTAGCAGATGTTTGTTATTCAATGTCAAATGCAGTCATCTACTTTGTTATGTAGCATGGATAGCTCAAGAGAAACTCCAAAGGCTCCCGTGTGTATCCAGGAACCAGTGAACAACTTTCTGAATTAAACCTGTGACCGTCTCCCACTGACTAACAATGCAGCTAACCATGTTTGATTGTGGCTGTTGTTCCCATTAGTGCTGTCAATCCTCTGACTCATCCATTGGTGTTTTCAGAGGTGTGCATGTGATACCCCAGAGCATGCATCATCTTTCTGCAGAAGGCTCAGAGATGGTCTTTCTTCTCTGAAGACACACTGCTCACAGCTGAGCTGATGCACAGAGCCTCCAGGGAGGCCCGAGAAACCCCTACAGAGAGGAGGGAACTTGAGGTGCCCCTGGGGGAGCTGAGAAACACCTACAAAGAGGAGGGAACTTGAGGTGACTCTGGGGAGCTGAGAAACCCCTACAGAGAGGAGGGAACTTGAGATGCTGATCATTTCCATGAGTAAAAGATCTGAGTGATGTTTATTACAAGCATGCAAAGCAATGACATAAAATCAATCCAAAATTTAAATACGACCAGACAAATATTTTCTAAGAAAAGTAGATCATTCTGTCTCATTTATGATAACTGATGGAAATAATCTTTACCGGGAATGTATTCTCAGATGTAAAATATGGTAGTTCTGGGACAGGACATGCCATCAGTGGCCATTAATGAAATCCCAAAGGTACGTTGTGAATCTTAACTAAAAAACCACTGGCCTGGCTGGGGGGCGTGGCTTAGTAGTAGAGCGCTGGCGTAGCGTGGGTGGGGCTTTGGGCTCAATCCTCAGTATAGAAAATAAGGAAGAGCCGGGGGATGGTGGCACACGCCTTTAATCCCAGCACTCGGGAGGCAGAGGCAGGCGGATCTCTGTGAGTTCGAGACCAGCCTGGTCTACAAGAGCTAGTTCCAGGACAGGCTCCAAAGCCACAGAGAAACCCTGTCTCGAAAAACCAAAAATAAATAAATAAATAAATAAATAAATAAAGAAAGAAAGAAAGAAAGAAAGAAAGAAAGAAGAAAGTAAGAAAATCTAGATGTTAGAATCAAATTAAAGAATAACAAAAGTTGACAATTTTGGGAAACAACTGAAGTTATGAATAATAATGCTCTATTCTTGTGTGATGTCATGGAAAGAGATATGTCATGAACTTTGAGGACACTGGTGCCTCTTTAGAAACTTCACACACTGCATGAAATTTCTGGTATACTTGATTTAATAACATTTGCCTAGATAAGGCAACATATCAGGAAATTTTAGCTTGGCTAAGATGGCATCATGGGTTACTGGGGAGTGATAGGTATCCAGGTAGATTATGCAAATGATCAAAGACAACCTTCTAGCTTTTAGTAAGAATAAACCAGTACTCCAAAGAAAAGATGGCTGGCTGCAAAAATGAGATCATCAAAGACTAATGTTGTACTATACAGTATCTGATGCTGCAGCTGTAATTGAAAAGCCTATGAAGAATCCCATCAACCCTTGGCTCTGACCACAGCAAAATTCTATTTATACAATTTCAAAGTAATTTCTATACTCATATACATTTCTTTATTCATAAAAACAAATTTTTATTGATTTTGGGGAATTTTACATCATGCATTCCAATCCCCTTTATTTCTTAGTCCCCTCATATCTGTCTTTTACCCTTGCAGCATCTCCCCACAATAAAATTTGTAACAGGAGTTATGGACATCAACAAGACCCTGGCTGCCATAGAGCCACAAACTCAGATATGACCCTATACCATGGCCCCTGGTAGCAGATACATTTCTTAAGGAATAACTAGGAATGTCAAAGTGCACAATTCCATTAACAGAAACAAACACCTGTAACCCCTCTACTATGTAAAAATTAGAGGCAGAAAGTGTGTTTAATATATAGTCAGGAATTAATGTTCAGTCTGTGTCTTATATATTCCAAGCTGCTAATGAATACCCATTAACTCAATTTAGTATCAGCTGAAGATTTTAAATTACCTAATGATCTTGAAAATTATCTTTGAGGTATATGCTATAAAACATAATTATTGTTAAATGAGTTTTGTTATAATAATTATTCAATTGGGTTAAATGCAAACTCACATTTTATATGATAATATACATGAAACAGAAGTGATAGGAACTTTTTTAACCAATAAGCTTATGTGAGTTTAGGAAGAACATACGTGTGTAGAGTGAAATCTAGGAATAATTCATACTCCAACACGGAACAATAATAGAAAGTGTGCCTTTTTATAAAAGTTATTAACTAGCTTAATACAACAAATTTTCCTAAATTTGATATCTTAAGACATTTCTATAAAATTAATTTTTGGGTCTTTAAATTACTTGTTTATTAAAGTGGACTATAATAATAAGTAAAATTTGTTATAATTTATTATAAAATATAATAAGTAAGCATATCATGAAATTATATTTTAAAATTAATTAAAATGTAATTACATTACTCTCCCCCTTCAGTCTGTTCCCTCCAACCCCTTCCATATTCCCATTCCCTCTCAAATTCGTGACCTCTTTTTTAAAATTATTAGTTATATATGTTATATATATGCAAATGAATGCACAAATGCAACCTGCTGAGTCTATCTAGTTATTTGTGTTAAAAGTTTTTAGAGTTGACCACTTGGCATTAGATAGCCATTTATGGGGCTCATTCCTGGGGAAGACTAATTCTCTTTCAGTAGTCATTAATTGCCCATAGCTCCTTATTGCAATGATATGGGGAAATGACACTTGCTCGCTGTTGGTGGGATTGCAGACCGGTGCAGCCACTCTGTATATCAGTGTGGAGAATTCTCAAAAAGATAAAAATATCTCCAACATGACCTAAATTGACCACATCTTAGTATCCACCCAAAGGACTTAACACACTACTTGACAGGCACTTACTCAGCCATCTCCATTGTCATGCTACTCATAAAAGCTAGGAGATGGAAAATCCCAGAATGATGAATAGATAATGAAAACGTGGCACACACACACACTATCGAAGGTTATTCAGCTCTAAAGAAAAATGAAATCATGAAATTTGTGGGTAAATGGATGGGACTAGAAAATATTGTATCGGATGAGCCAATACAGACTCAGAAAGACAAATGCTGTGTGTTCTTGCTCATCTGTGGTTCCTAGCTCCAAATCCTCTGATGTAATGATATGGCATGAAAACCAGAGAAAGCAGGAAAATGAAAAGGGGGCTACAGGGTGGAAAGGATCTCTAGAAAGGGGGCGAAGAAGCCGGGCGGTGGTGGTGCACGCCTTTAATCCCAGCACTCGGGAGGCAGAGGCAGGCGGATCTCTGTGAGTTCGAGGCCAGCCTGGTCTACAAGAGCTAGTTCCAGGACAGACTCCAAAGCTACAGAGAAACCCTGTCTTGAAAAACAAAACAAAAAAAAATAAAAATAAGAAAAAGAAAGAAAGAAAGAAAGAAAGAAAGAAAGAAAGAAAGAAAGAAAGAAAAGAAAGAAAGGGGAGAAGAGGATACATGAGATATGAACAGGAAAATGAAAAAATCGGGGAGACGAGGTTAATTCAGAAATAAAAGGATGCACTGATATGAACAGGGAAATAGAAATATCGGGGAGGCAGGTGATCGATGCAGAAGGAAAGGGAGGAAGAGATATAAATAGCACTAAGGATATTTTAAAGCCATAAGGAAATACTTTATATTTACCTAAAATTACATATAATGTAAACAAGCATCTCTGTGTGTGTGTGTGTGTGTGTGTGCGCGCGCGCGCGCGCGCACATATGGTTGTTTTTAACACACTGAAAGTTTGACTTCTGTTGGAGATGGAGCTGTTTGTTCATCCGGGCCACCCAACTAGCTTAGATTCAAAATAACCACACAGAAACTGTATTAATTAAATCACTGCTTGGCCCATTAGCTCTAGCTTCTTATTGGCTAACTTGTACAAATTAATTTAACCCATGTCTATTAATCTGTATATGGCCACGTGGCAGTGGCTTACTGGTAAAGATTCAGCAAATGTCTGACTCTGGCGGGGGTGCTCCATTGCATCTCCATCTGCCTCTTCTTCCCAGAATTCTGTTTAGTTTTCTTTGCCTAGCTCTGTTCCCCCAAAGCTCTGCTATAGGCCCACAGCTGATTCCTTTAATCACCAATGAAAGCAACACAGACAGACGACCTACTACACCAGTCTTCCTTAATTTCTGGTACATTAGGCAAATGCAATTTATATAAGGATTTATTTTTCTTTAATTCAATTAAAATATATTTTCTTTAAAGAGATTTTATAATCTATCATGAGAGCCTTGCAGAAATAAAAGTATTATCCAGCCACACAGAAATAAAGGCATTTATCAATTGCAGGTAAGTAAGTACCCAGACAGACACAGAATGAAGAGAGCCTTAAGTTTAAATTTTCAGTCCTGGATCAAAAAAGAATGTGGACAAAACTCACCATTTCATGCCAAAGAGCTGTTCTTTTCCAAGTATTAATTGATTTGAGTTCAAAATCAGACAAGTAGACAGATACCCCAGGCAGACAGATTAACAGAGCAGATTTTCACTGTCTTTCAACCATACACAGTCCATGTGCAAAAACCACCAGAAAGTCAGACCATGACTTCGAGAGGAGAAACGTTTGAAAGCAAGTGTATCCAAAAATAATCTGAATTAAATCCTTGTCATGCTATCGACAGGATGATTCAGACACCCGTCTGTTCCCATATGGGGAAGGAGTCCACAGGGATCTGAAAGTGACGTCCATCTCAACTGTGTCTTAAAACCAATGTTGCAAAGAGAAAATGCAATCGGCAGCTAAGGAGATGGCTGCACCGAGGCTGTGGTGGCTAGAAGAATGCTAATAAGAGAACCCATGCAAGAAATGAAAAGAAGACCCAGGAGGAAGTAGATTTCAAAGAGGGTCACCTATGAGGTTGATAGGCTGATGGGGGAAGATGTGAAGATGGTTCTCACCCTAGTCCCTGGGGAATGGTGGTGATAAGACCTACATCAGCATATAGAGAGTTCCGGATGTGGGATTTCCTGTATGAAGAACGCTTTTCTTCAGAAAGTAAAAGTATTCAGATCACTTAGCCATTGCTACTTTCCTGGGGGCTCAGTGAAGTTAGGCAGCTTGGTAAGCAATAATGGAGGTTGGTTCTTGAACTAAGCCATGCTTACTTGGTATCAGGTTGTTTATGCATCACAGAGATTGACAAAAGACTTGAAACTGGAATAGGGACTCACCTGAAGGAGTATTGGAAGTGGTTCCCCTCCTCCCTGAGAACTAGCTCTCACAGTATCCAAAGGTTCTACTCAAGTCCCAAAGAGGAAAGCAATCAATTGTCTTACCCACTTTCGAGGAGGAAGCTGGAGCTGCTGTATTTTTCACAAACTGGCCAATCATTTGTAAATGCTTATACTTGACCTGGACAAAAGCTCAGCCATGCCTCTGATCCACACTCAGAGTCCTTGACATGGTTGTGATTGTGTTAATACTACACATCTACTCAGAGATACCCCTGCTACCCACAATGTGGCAAATATTTTGGCTTCTGAGCTATCTCCCTAGTCTTACAATAAAAAAAAAACACAAGGACAACAAAAATTAAAAGTAAAACATTAATAGGCAGCTATTGTATACAGAAAATAGAATTTATGAAAGAGGGACCTTGAATGATCAACAAATAAAACAAGAGGCGTGAAGTTGTTATCAGTATGGAGAATACAAATTATAATTAAATAACTAACATGTGGCAGCTATATGGTTGGGAAATTAAAGTATCTTAGAACACAACATTTTAGTGAGAATGTGAAAGAGCCAGAAATCTACACTAACTTATTGACATATACAGCTATATAACAACTCAGTAAAATCTGAGTTAGCACAGCTAGAGAGCAATTATAATTTTGCAACCTAGCATTAAACAGGTATTTGAAAAAAATTTGGCACATAGATATGGATATTTGTTGCAATATATTTGAAATAGTAAAAAGAATCATCATCTCTTTTTTTTAAAAAAAAAAGATGGATATGAGTGCTCTATCGACTTTATGACAGAATCCCACTATAGATGGTTGTGAACCACTATGTGGTTGCTGGGAATTGAACTCAGGACCTCTGGAAGAGTGACCAGTGTTCTTAAAAGCTGAGTCATCTCTTCAGCCCCAGTAGCTCTTTTTAAATCTGTGCGAGTAGGATAAATCAATCATGACACATTTTATTTCAATATCCATCTTCCTTTAGTGCTTATTCACCTATAATTTCCAGATCTCCACTTCCAGGCATCCAGTGAGACTGTAATTACTTATCTCTAGTCAGAGGCTGCTTGTTCATTTCCCGGCTGCCCAGACCCAAAATAACCACTCAGAACCTGTATTAATTAAAACACTACTTGGTCAATCACTTAAGTGTATTGCTAGCAAGTTCTTATATCTTAAATTAACCCATTTCTGTTCATCTGTATCGCCATATGGTTGTGGCCTACCAGTCAGATTCTGTCCGGTGTCTGGCATCTGTCTGCAAGAGCAGCTATATGGTGTCTCTTTTTTATTCCAACTACTCTCTCCTCCTCTATCTGCTTGAAATTCCTACCTTGCCCTATTCTGCACTGCAATAGGCCTAAAGCATATATCATAACTAAAGAAAACTTAAACTATCTATTCTTCAACTCCATTAAAGATTCCAGAAGGATATAACATTGTAAGCATTGTAAGCAACTTCCAAAACTCTAGAATTTACACAAACATCTTGCTGCCTGGACAGTCACCCAAAGTTCTTCTGTAACATCCTTCTTTAGCCTACAGGCCCATAGTGTCTGGCAGACTTTTCCATGAAGCAGGAAATTTCAAAGACAGTTCTGCCTATATTAGCAGTTTGTCAGTCACTTTCTTCTGTGTCCTGCAGAATTTCTGGCAGACTCTTTCATGAAGAAGAAACCCCGAAGGACCATCTCACCTTTAGGCAAGTTCAGCAGTAATTTTTCTGTGGGTCCTGGATGTCCACTTGATATAGTAAAACATCAAGCAGTGTAGGCAAGAGCAGTTTCTTGCCTCAAAGGCTAGCAAACTCCATAAGGTGCCTCTTCAATGCCCATCATCCTCTTGAAGTAGATTGCTGCTGCCAGGAGCAGATGTGTTTCATTGTCATGAAATGTCCTAAGTTTTTAAAACACTATAAATGTCATATTCTGTTAGTCTTTGAAAGCTTGAATAATATCTATATATCTAAAATATATCTCTGTATATCTAGAAGACCTAACTAACATGACTATAAGCTTGACTGTTATAGATGATTATCTATTAACCTGTATTTCTTAATTATACATTACATTTTTAAATGAGCTGCACAAACACAATACCTTAATCAAGAGAAGAAATATACATATAACAAAATTGACTTTAAATTTGTATATATAAACAAAGACCCATACTGATGCAAAATATTCATCTCTATATTGTATCTCCCTTTAAATGTAACCAAACATTTATAAACTATCATTTAGGGAATTAGGGTGTAGTACTCTCCAAACTGCTTCCTGCTTTTTTGGGTGGGGCAAAGTGATTTTAGGGTTTTATAGAGACCTTTCAGGAGGTCTTGGTTCATCAAAATGCATTGGCCTGGATGGAATCCACAGGTTCTCATCCTCTGTGGAAACCAAAGCAGAACCTATTTTCCAAAGCAACATATTCTTAGACCAAAATTTTGAGGTCAAGATATATATATACCATTAAAGTATATATGTTGGTTTAGCTTAGCAGCCCCCAGAAGCAAATATCTCTCTGTAGTCAAAAAATTCAAAGAAAACACAATAATATACACAATCCAGACTCTGTGTGTATATTCCATCTTTATGTGACTTTTTTCTTTACTCCTTTTAACCTATGACTATCTTTACTCTGTCTCATTAAATACTTTATATTTTAAAATCATTTACTTCCTTTTATAACTGTCTATATTCTTTTTCTTCTCTCTCCCCCCAAGCCTACATACATTTATTCAAAATTGTGATCCATTTAGAGTTCTTTTTATGTCTCTTTTTAATCTGAGTTTGTCTTTCTTTATTGTGTGTTTGTAATCATTTTCTGATCAGGACTGCTTTTTATTTTTTATTTTTTTTTTTTTCGAGACAGGGTTTCGCTGTGGTTTTGGAGCTTGTCCTGGAACTAGCTCTTGTAGACCAGACTGGTCTCGAACTCACAGAGATCCCCCTGCCTCTGCCTCCAAAGTGCTGGGATTAAAGGCGTGCACCACCACCGCCCGGCCAGGACTGCTTTTTAAAATACTAAGTGGCATGTCTAGGACTTAGGGTAGTTAGTATATCCCTAGACACATACCACAACAACTTCAAGAGGCTCTAAAGCAGTGGTTCTCAGTCTATGGGTTGTGACCTCTTTGGGGGTCAAACAACCCCTTCACAGAGGTTGTATATCAGATATCCTACACATGAGATATTTACATTACCATTCATAAAAACACCAAAATTACAGTTATGAAAAATCAACAAAAATAATTTTATCATTGAGGGTCACCATAACATGAGGAACTGTGTTAGAGTCACAGCATTAGAAGGTTGAGAATCACTGGTTTTGAGGAGGAGGGCTTATGCTAAAGCTCTCACTTATCTCTCCTAGTGAAGGACTGCAACTCTTGGTCCTTAATCAAAGGCATCTAAGGATGAAAGGGAGAAAACAAATGTCAGAAGACTAAGTTCTGGCTCACTGCTGATGTGGAAAGTCCTGGACCTCTCAGGACCATCCAGTGCTGTGTACATCTGCACATCCTAAACACCCATCTACAACCCTGATTCCAACCAGCACAATAATCTTTGGTACCACGTCACAATGATAAACTCAAGGGCTGTGGGAGAAGAACTTCCAGGTTCTTGAGTAGAGCTGCATCCTAACATCTGTGGGAAGAGAAGCACTGCCCAGCCTTGGTTTCTACTTAGGATGCTGACGTGAGGTAAACAATGCTGTTGGGCACCCAGCATGAATTTGAATGGGATATCTCCAAAAGACCGCACAGTGATGGTCCACCTAGCTTTCAGACAGCACAAAATATGACCAGAGCTTCTGAACAGACATCAGATATCCGCAGCGATCGATGGGGAACAGCCTCAGTCTGATATAATGTATGACGGAAAAGGAAAGGAGTCAAAAGCTCCTTGAGAAAATTCTAATTGAATATAGGATTGTTCACCTCGGCCAGAAAATGTGCTACTCAAGGAGTTTCTCCATGAACGCCTGAGGCTCAGGTATTCTCAGCATCAGGGAAGAAGGAGGTATCTTTCCAGGGCTTGGCTACCATCCCCACTCTGCTTTCCTCCAATGACAACTACATGGTATAATTCATACTCTGAAACCTCTGTGCTCTTATAATGGAAATAATTCAGCTGCTGGCTGGTAGGTAAGCACCTTGGACTGTCAATTTTTCATGTAAAGCACCTATTCAATGTATTTCATTCTTCATCACTTTGTACTGCTGAACTTAAATCTTCTCCTTTGCACTTTGTTTGCTTTTACAAAATCCACTTTATTTGCCCTAAATCTGTGTCTGTCTTAAAAGACTAAAAACAGGAAAAATAAATAAATCTTTAACAAATCCTCCATAAATAACTTGAAAAATTCAAGAGTCAGTAGCAACAGAGAAAACAAAATTAGAAACTTGATTTGTCAAATAACTTAGAAAAGAAAGAGTATTTTTGTCTATCAGGTTTTATTTCATTAACAAAGAAGCCAAGGCAGGAACCTGGAGACAGGAACTGAAGCGAAGACCAAGGACGAACGCTGCTGAAGGACTTAATTCTCATGACTTCTTAAATTCCCTTTCTTATATAACCCAGAAGCACCTGCCCAGGGGCAGTACCAACCAAAGTGGATGGGGCCCTCCCTGATTGGCCCTCTCACATCAATCATAGTCTAGAAAACATTCCACAGTCATGCCCAAGCTATTATGGTGATGGTATCTTCTCAATTGAATTCCCATATTTCCAGATGACTCTCTTTTGTGTTAACAGAAAAACAAGCATCACAGAGAGTGACCAAAACTAATGCCCCCAGTAAGAGGCTGTGGACAACTTGTCCTAGATGCTTCTAACACAAGGAAATGCTTCATTTCTGTGGTATCCTCCCCTCAAAACCATGTCTCCAGGCATCATGAGTGAAATGTCAAACAAACCCAGATTAAAGGATATTTTATAAAATACCTCAGCAATATTCAAGCAGCCAGCATGCTTGAAACCAAAGAAAGACTAAGAAATTGTTTCAAATAAGACTAAGTAAACACGTGATGAAGTGTGCTGTGCTAGACTCACCATAAAACACAAACGTCACCTAAGATGAGAAAGGAAGTCCAATGTACCAATGGCAATCTTTTCTTGCTCTGAAAACATATCAGGATTATGTATCAAGAGAAAAATAAAGTGAGAAACCTATAGGATCTGTCATGACTATTTTCCACTATTTCTCTATGCACCTATGTTTAAGTATGAGGAAAAAATACATTGAGATGTTACTATACATTAGCATGAATGTTTAAAATTAAAAATAGTGAAACTTATTTCAAGGTTTGAAGATGATTTATTGAGCTAGATGTCATTAAATATTACTTGTCAAACTATAAATTAAAAGTAAAGTTGTATAAGTATCAAAGAAAAACAATCACAATAATTGGTTAAAGTTGAAAATTCACATGCCATTTGTCCCAGAAATTCTGGGGGGTGTAGATCTGAATAAAAGTAATGTCGTTATAAACATTGTTGAGCAAATGTCCTTGTGACATGATTGAGGATCCTTTGGGTATATGCCCAAGAATGGTATTGTTAGGTCTTGAGGTAGATTGATTTCCAATCCAAAGTGGCTGTATAAGTTGTACTCCTACCAACAGTAGAGGAGTGTTTCCCTTATTCCACATCTTCTCCAGCTTAAGCTGTCATCAGCATTCTTGATCTTAGCAATCCTGACAGGTATAAGATGATATAGGTGTAAGTTGATGATTCGCATTTCCCTGGTGGCTAAGGATGTCGAGCAATTACTTAAATGTTTTTCGGCTACCCTATAGACTACCCTAACTGTCATCATAGAACCTTCATCCAGTAACTGATAGAAGCAGATGCAGAGATTCATGGCTAAGCACTGGGCCAAGTCCAGTCAAAGACAGAGAGAGAAGGAATTATATGAGCAAAGTGGTCAAGATTATAATGGGGAAACCCACAGAAACAGATGACTTAACTAGTAGAACCTTGTTGACTCTAGACTGACGGTGGGGGAATTACATAGGACCAAACTAGGCCCTCTGCATGTAGATGATAGTTCTGTGCCTTGAACAATCTGTGGGGTCACTGGTAGTAGGACCAGGATTATCCCCAGTGCCTGAACTGGGTTTTTGGAACTCATTCCCTATGGAAGAATACCTTGCTCAGTCATGATACCGAGGGCTGGGGAGGGAGGGGCTTGGTTTTGCCTCAACTTGATATGCCAGACTTTATTGACTCCTCATGGGAGGTCTTACCCTTTTGGAGTGGATGGGGGGTTGGGAGAGGAAAGTGGTGGGGGCGCCAGGGAAGGGGAGGGGGTGGGAACTGTGGTTTGTATGAAAAAAATTTGAATATAACTATGAAAGAATTTTTTTAAAAGAAGAGAATTTAAAAATAAGATTAGTAAATAGTTACACATTCAACGCAAACTCCATCAAAATTCCAATGTCATTCTTTACAGAAATCAAAAAAGCAATCCTAGAATGCAAAGAGAAGCACAAAAGATGGCAAATAGTCAAAGCAATCCTATGCAAAAAGGGAAATGCTAGAAATACATAATACCTGATTGCAAACTATAGTACAAACACACAAATCAAAAGAATAGTAGTGGGCCCAGAAACAAACCCACACGGGTACAGCCACTAGACTGTTGAGAAAGCTTTGAAATACATACATTGTTTGAAGAATGATGCCCTCCTCTAAATGTAGTGACAGGAAAACGTTTACATGATAGTCACATGCAGAAGAGTAAAACAAGATCCCTCTCTCACGCTGTACAAATAGCTGTCCAGGGTAGATAAAAGACCTGACTGTAAGCCTTGACACTTAGAAAACACTGAAGGCATAGGTATGGGTAAGGACTTTCTGAAAAGAGATACAAAACACAGGAAAAATTATGAAAACTGTCAAATAGTACTATATATATATATGTAAAATCACATGTGTGTATATTTATATATGAAATTAAAAACGCTTCTGTGTATCAAAAAAATAAGCAGTGTGAATAGATAACCTACAAAATGGGGGGAAAGTCTTTGCCCATTTGACATCAGATATGAAATTAATATCTACAATACATAAATAACAGCAAAAATTAAACACCAACAGAACAAATCATCCAACCAACAAATGGGCTAATGACTGAAGAGATAATTCCCAAAAGAAAAAATAAATTATTCAACAAATATTTGGAAAAGTGCCCCAAATCCTTGACCATCACAGAAATGCAGATTGAATCTGCCTTGGGCTCCCATCTCACTCAGAATGTTAAGGTTGTGAAGAAAGAGCAATAATTAAACATTGCTGGTGGGAATGCAGCTGATGTGGCCACCATGGAAACCAGTGTGGAACTTTCTACAGTCTAAGACTAGAACTAGTACAGGAGCCAGCTTCAGCATCCTTGGTCATAGAGCCAATATACGCTAGATCAGAATATCACAGTGATGCTCATACCATTCATAAATTGCTATGACATTCACAAAATCCAAGAGATGGATGGGTCCTGCCTTTGGGATGTGCTGGGCTAAAGTTGGCACAGTGATGGCAGGAGTGGTCAACAAATAACTGGTCCAGCCTGAGACCCACACCATGAGAGTAAGCTCACCCCAGGCACCACTCTCAGTGCAGTGCTAGGACCCTAAGACTGGATGGCTCAGAGACCTAGGATAGAACCAGATACAAGTGGAGGTGGGAATATGTCAATGTAATGATGTCTAATAATATTCTGCTATACTTGGTAGATTGGTGACTGCCCCAATTGTCATCAGAGAGCCTTCATCCAGTAACTGATGAAAACAGATATAGAGGCCCCCAGCTAAACATTAGGCTGAGCTCAGGGATTCCTGCTGAAGAGAGGAAGAAAGGATTGTAAACGCCAGAGGGGTCAAGGACATCACAAGAAACCCCACAGAAACAGCTACCCTGGGCACATAAGAGTTCACAGAATCCGAACTGACAAGCAGGGAGCCTATATGAGACCCATCTAGGCCCTCTACATATAACTGACAGTTGTGTAAGTTGATCTACTTGTGGAACTCCTAAGAGTGGGAGCAGGGGCTGTCCCTGATGATTTGACTGGCTTTTGGAACCTATTCCCCTTACTGGGTTGCCTTGCCCAGCATTAATACAAGAGGAGGTGCTTAGTCTCACTGCACCTTGATATGCTTTTCCTTGTTGATACCCATGAGAGGCTTGCCCCTTTCTGAACAGAAGCAAAAGAGTGGAGGGGGGACATAGAAGGGAGATGAGGGAAGGAATTAGTGGAGAGGAAGGAGGGAAAGCTGCAATTGGGATGTAAAATAAATAAATTTAGTTTTAAAAAATGAATGGAGCATGTTTTGCTATGTTCAGTGAAATAAGACAGACTCAGACAAATATTTTCTGCTTTCTACTATATAGAGAATCTAGATTTAAATGTGTGTGTTTAAATGGCTCTTCCCTTCTAGAATCCAGCTACTTGTCCTTTATCCTATCAAGTGTGGTTTAATAATGTAAGAAGTGGCTTGTTTCTGGAATGAAGCAGACAGTATTGACAAGCCGTCCTATCACTTTTTGAGGTGCTGACTGGTAGTTACACAAGACTTAGTAAATTCATTCATAGAAACAAAATATTAGGAATCACTGAATGAAAGTGCATATGCAGGGAGATGATGAAAGCCAAACTAGGACAATGAGATAAGATATCTAAAGGAAGAATAAAAGGAGAAATGGAATTCATGTAACAATAAAACAGAAAATGGAGATGATCTGGGCAAAGGAAAGGGACCAGCAAGATGAGAGCAAGGGGGTGGGAATCACAGTGGGTAAGGGGACGAAGAAGAACAAAGTATAGATTTGATCCAAGGTGGCATCTCCAAGGAGCCCAAGAGACCCATGGAAGTTCCAAGGGGAGACATGGCAACTAAGGAGGAGTCTGCAGAGGCCCCATTATCGCCATAAATCTTTTTTTTTTTTTCAAAAACAGCAGGTCTTGTGGGAAGATGATTTTTAAAAGCAGTCACACAAAGTTGGAAGGAAAGAGGGCAGAGAGCGTGGGTGGAGGTGGAGAGTGGCAGGAGACCCAGCTGCAGCGGCTCACTACTTACCATGCTGAGAGAAGATGAGTGTGGAGCCCACAGACCACAGTCTTGATGGAACTGGCCACTTGGTGAATCGTCAGGGTGGCCAGCATCCAGGGCAGAGAAATGTGCATCCATCTGGAACTCTCTGGGTCTTGTCCCCAGACACTCTGGTCAGCCACAAGGTCACCCTGACTCTGGGCAACAGCAAGATATCCCACACGAGTCTTGTAATAGTCCGGAATTTATGGTCCTTCAGAAATCAAAAAATTTTGAACCAGACCAATAACTCATTGTAATAAGTATTTGTATGCCATTACCGAGTAGGGCCAGCAGGGAGGTGTGCAGCAGCCTGGAACTCAGAGTATGCTCTGCCCTCAACTTGCTGCCCAGCTGCACAATCACCCTGGCTCTGAGCAACAGCAGGATGTCCAAGATGGAGAATGGTTCATTTTCTAGATTGGGCCTCATCAAAGATCTCCATGATCATGCTGCCGCTGGACAGTGTGTTGGTGGATATGCCTAGTGCTTCCTTCTGAGGCCATGCTGATGTCTCCGATCTATGCTGCCACAGGAGGTCATGTTGAGGTCTGTAATCTGTGCTGCTACCTGAGGCCATTCTGGTGTCTGTGCCCTGTGCTCCCACCAGAACCCATGTGGAAGTCCATGATTCATGCTATTCCTGACTGTGAAGGTCAAGGAAGCTTCTTTTGTAGTGGTATCAATGACTGCTGAGTAACAGTTGGGAATGACAACCTCTCCCTCCTGTATAAAAGAAACAGTCTAAACAGGAAGCCTTTGAAGACAGTCCTTAAAATTGCAGCAGGGATGCTGAATTGTAGATCTTCACTGTTGACGACTCCTGGAAGGGGTGGGGAATGACTCAGTTATCTTTAAAGGGCTTGCCACTGGGAGTTTGACCATGCTCCAATGAATACACGGGCAATAGGAATTGGACTTGGTGCGTATTTTCCTTTGGGAGAGAGAGAGCACAAAGGTGGGGAACTGAACCTGGGAGGAATGGGAAGTGAATGTGATTGGGGCGCATTGTGTGAAATTCCCATATAATGATGCATACATGTAAAAATCCCTTTATTAAACCCATCACTTTGGTTGTTAACATATAATAATAATAATAATAAATGATGGAGAAGAAGGAAGAAAGAAGGATCATAATGGTGATGGTGGATTGTTTCCTGTTTCCGTAGCCATGGCAGAGGAATAATATGATAGAGAAACTAAAGGCTGATTTATGGAATTGCCTCAGGAGAAAAGGGTTTAGAAATAAGATCATGGGATAAATATCTAGTTGACTGGAAAATCAAGTTTCAGTGCTAGAAGTAGGATTTGCTCTGGGATTCAGAATTTCTTTATATATGAGTCTGTCTCACATCTATCAAGCAGGTTAGAATGCGATCAAAGAAAATATCCCAATGTTTGGTTGTGCATCTCTGATGTTATTAATGGGGCACAGGTGGATACAGTCCAATGATGAGGGTCGTTGGGAAACCTGAAGTGGATATTTCACCCTGAAAAAAGTTCCAATTGTCCAAATCCTGCTCCAGCTACGTCTACACAAACAAAAACTGGCCCTTCATCCTCTCGAGGGTGATTTAATAATGTAAGAAGTTACCTGTTTCTGGAATTAAGCAGACAGTATTGACAAGTTGTCCCAGGACTCTTTGAAGTGTCAACTGCTAATTGCGCAAGACTTAGTGAATTCGTTCATAGAAATAAAGTGTTGGGAGTCACGGAATGAAAGCGCTCTCATTCTAAACTTTGTTATTGTTGTTACAAAGAGCACACACTGGCTCCAAGCTGACCATGAAAAGGACCTGACTTAGACTAGAACATTCACATAAGTCTTTTGCTTTAAAATCTTAAAAAATTAATGGCTCAGTCTTGGTCAGTTTGAGATGAACTGACAAGCAGAGCAACGGCTAAAGCTCAGATATGAACTCCTGTGGATATGATTTCCTGTTACTTCCTTAGTTTTGTGGGAATTCAGTGGTCAGTGGTGGGTGAAAGGAGCTCTTGACCTTTCTGCCAAGAGTATTGCCTTAGTATTGAAGGCACTTTCCTTTCTGGGGAAAGAACAGTCCAGCGCCGAAGCCTACCTGCTGACACACAAGGCGCTCTCGTCCTGCTACGGTATTTTCTACCGCCTTACTGGAGCTACACATAACAGGACTAGCTACAGTCTCTGCTGTGGCTTGAATATTCTTTGTCCTATCCGAAATTCATGTTGAAGTTCAATACCCACTGTGAAGAATTAAGATAGGAAACTCAATCTGATCATGGTGTTTCTGTGTGGAGCCTTTGGGAGGCAATTAAGATTAGAGAGGACTGTCAAAGTCCAGCGTGATGTTGGTGGCTTTGTAATGAGAGAGAAAGAGCAGAAGATCAGACACGTATGGACTCTGTCTGTCCCTCACCCTGTGATACCTGCACCAATTAGCAAGTCTCAAACAATAAAGTCATCCAGGATACAGGTCCCTGACCTTGAACCTCCAGACCCATGAATAAAATAAACCTCTTTTTACATAGTTTGCCAGTCCTATGCCAGTAGCAACAGGTCAAGACAGTCTTCCAAATGTGACATCGAGGGATTGCTTTGGAAAGTCCAGTGAGTCATAAACAAGCATCAGGGACCTGTCTGCTTACAAACGTGCTTATCCTGCTGGAGTAAGTTCCCTCTTGGTAAAGAGTGCAACCTGCTTGTCTAAGGGGCACATGGTTGAGGTTGTAAATCTCATATTTAAGGAATACAGAGGGAGAATAAGTTAACACTTAGAAAGTAAAATGAGAGGAATAGTGTGTGTGTACATGTGCGTGTGTATGTGTTTGTGTGTGTGTCTGTGTGTGTGTAAATGTGGGCAATGCCCAAGAAACCTAGAAAATGACCAAGAAAGGGTAAAAATAGGCAATAAGAACGGACAAAGGATGGGGAAGGTGAAAAGTAGCAGGGAACATGAAAGATGAAAGGAGACTGGGAGGTGCAGAAGGGGATACTGAAAGCAAGGGAGGGGCTGGTGTGAGAGAGATGAGGGAAAGCGGAATCTGCTAAAACATGCATACATACATACATACAGACAGACACACACACGCACATGTTGGTGGAAAATGACAAAATGGTAGGAAATACCTGGTATTCTAAATTTAAAAATACACAAATTAGGTTGGAATTAGAAAGCAATAATAATTTTTAAAAAGAAGCTTTAACTTCCAGGAATTAGGAAAGGAGATTTCAGGATCTGGGGGATGTCGACAGCAAACATCACCAACAGTAGCATAAAGGTACTACTATTTCTGTTCGTGGATCTGGAGGTTCAAGGTCAGGGACCTGCATCCGGGGATGACTTTGCTGTTTTAGAACTTGCTAATTGGTGCAGGCATCACAAGGTGAGGGACAGACAGAGTCCTAGTATGATGAGTGGTGTGCAGGGAATGACTGACGGCTCCCGCAGAGCAGGGATAGTGGCATGTCGGAATCAATAACGTACAGACAAACCACTTGCTCATTTTAAATCGCTTACCCAAACCTCTGGGCTCTTCCCATGCAACTGCCTCACTGGGAGCATCAAACATGCCTCAAGATATTGCCTGAGGATGCTCCAAGTGGGAAACTCCCAGAAGGCATCTTCTACTCAGTGGATAGCATTATCAAAGTGGAGTGAAGGACAAGAGAGAAGTGGAGAGTTGTAGCAGAACTCCATAGCAGACAAGAAACCTCGGTAAAATCATTCCCTATCTATAAACAGAAAGCTAAAGGAAAGATGCCAGAGGATCAAAGAGGAATTTCAGGGAGTGATGCCTGAATTCCTAAAATGAATTTGACTACACCAAAGACCATCAGCGATTCGTCTAAGGTCTGTGGCACGGCTAAGACAGGACAAAGAAATGCTCAAGACGTCCTTGTCATTGATCTACTTATTAGCTAGTAATGGAAGCAGAAATTTTCTAAAGTGAGTGAATTATGTTATTTCTTGTCCCAAGAAATTTGTAAGTAGTAAACAAGGACCAGAAATGAGCATGAAAACCCAAGAAAGAAAACAGTTGTCTTCAACAGTTGTGGCTGGAGAAGGGATACACTTGGGTGTAGACCTAGAAATGGGTCCATTTACTCATGCACCACGGACACAGATGGAACTACAGGTTCAAGGGACAGAAATGACAGAGGCTGAGAGCCAGAGGCATAGACTGCATTTGTAGAAAAATGATGAGTTAGTTCTTTTGCCTGGATGTGGGTTGTGATTTACATGGAAGCTGCTACTAGGAAATTAGATTGGAGTCAGCTATGGAGGGCTATGAGTGTCCGGGTGGGATGCATACAATGATTTGAAATTTCTGCCATATTCCCTTACATATGCTCTTATTACTTTGGATACTGTACTGTCACTTCCGTCTGTAGACTGAAATGGCTGATATGAAGTGTCTGTTATTAGCGAGTCAATGCAAGCTATTTCCAGGAAGCTTTTCAGGAGGATAAATATGTCTAAGATGATGTGGCTGCTAACAGCTCCAAAATACATAACATAATGAAGGGATTGTTCATCATAGTCTTTCTGATGGATTTACATCTGGCACCGCTTTTAGTAGCATTGTTAGCACATCTGGAATGACTATGAACACGTAGCGGAGATAACAGAAAGGTTAGTATTTTCTAAAACTGTCTGGTTGTTCAAAATATCCGAAATTCAGTTTGTTCTGGGCTTTATTTAACTAAGTATATCATAGAGTGAGGGGTATAGGAAACCAGGTTTGTATTTAGTCCCCAGAGGTTAAAAAAAATGCATTGTGTTTTTTTAAAAAAAATAAGAGACATATAAAGATTGTAGAAAAGGGTCCTTGATGTGATTGTTAATCTTTTGAGGAAATCTCTTTGGATAGTAAGGACAGTAACAGCAAAACCTTTGTGTTATTAGATACCACACAATATTCAAATAGGTACACATTCTATTACTCACTAAACAGATTTCCTAACCCAGACAGTGTTGCCCTGAAAATTTAGGAAGAAAGGTTATGACATAATGTCAAATTGATGTCAGAAACTCACAGCTTTGTGAGTCAACTTTCCCACTAAGAGGTTCACCTCTGAAAACCCGGCTGTCAAGGGAGTTTAAGGTATCCCCACATAGTCCAAATAATCATCATCCTTCTAAGAAAACAAAAAATGCCTTTTGTGAAAAGTGCCATAAAACATACTGATGTCGATTTCATTATCATTGACCTTAAAAGGCATCAGCTATTAATAGCACATTTCTGAGAAACAGTTATCTGAAATATAGACAAGATGTTAAGATCTACTGGAACTGTTGAAGAGTGTACAGTATGTCATCCTGAGGTCACAGTTTCTAACTCCATGACCAAACTACTTGGTGGTTTTTATTCAAATGATTAAAATATGCCTGTAGTTTTTTTCAATTCAAATCTTTCTATTCCTACTTCCTAACCATCCCTGAAATAACATCCATTATTGAATGACACCAGTTTTCTAATATCATTGTGTATATTCATCTTCATTGTATCTTTCTAAGCAATATAGTTTATATATAAATGTTTCACAGGGTAGGGAGATAGGTCAGTAGTAATGCATTTGCTACTCTATTTCGTAGCCTGGAGCTGGGACAGCGGGGCCTGAAAACAAGACTGGCTAAAGTCTCATGCAATAGCCAACTTTGTGTAGAGCACAATTTATACTCTGAGCATTATTAAGAGTCACTAAGTCAGGTTCAATCACAAAGATAAGTCACATGTGGCAATAAAAAAGAAACATTTTTCCATAGAGCTACATAAACAAATAACAATAGCCAGATGTAATGAATAATCTGGAGTAAAGTTACTCTAACCCATTATACCTGGATGGGACAGAAAAACACATTCCAAAATCAATCCTGTATATTTTGAAGAAACTGAACTCACAAGGCTCTTAGTCTGTTTCTTGGCATTTTCTCACCGGGACTCAGAATTCTCACTAGACTCTATTCTCGGACTGGGTTCCAACCATAAAGTGATTGTCATACAAGCACAAGAACCAGAATATGGATCCCAGCACCCACAAAATCTGAGCAAAGTAGAGTGCTCTCAGAGATATAGACAGTTCAATCCCTGGATCTTGCTAGCAGGCTGGCCAGCCTAGTCGAATCAGAGAGTTTCTGGTTCAGTGAGAGGCCCTGTGTCAAAAACAAGACAGAGAACCATTGAGAAGAACTGCTGACTTCCACACATATGTACACATACATATACCACACACACACACACACACAATTTCTATCATAGTACCTCTCTGTAATGAGTCTTTTTTATTTTTTGTTCCGCCATCCAGCTCCCAAATAATGACATGGAGACTTATTATTAATTATGGAAGCTCAACCTTAGGCTTGTTCTTAACTATTTTTTGTAACTTAAGTTAACCATTTCTATTAACCTGAATTTTATCATGAACCATCCATCTTGCTTCTTCTCTGTCTCCTGACCTCTCTCTCATTCCTAGATTCATCTCCTACTTCCTTGCTCTCTACCCAGAAATCCCACTTACACCTCCTGCCTAGCTATTGGACAGTCAGCTCTTTATTAAACCCATCACAGCAATATATTTTCTTTTTTTTTGCATAAAGCATTTTATTAGGGGAGAGAGGCAGAGAGAGAGAGAGAGAGAGAGAGAGAGAGAGAGAGAGAGAGAGAGAGAGAGCAATATATTTTCACACGGTGCACAAATATCCCACAACCTCTCTCCACAGGAGTTAACTAATAGCTGTTAAAGCCAGTCTTGTGTTTGGGTTAGTCAGAAATATGATGAGAACAAGTAAAAATAAATCACAGTCCATCTTCATTGACTGCACAGATTTCATCTTGTCCTGCCTCTGTGTGCTCAGCAAGGAGGCTTCTCTGGAGGACATTGCCCTGTCATGTTTCTCTTTCTCTCTCTTGCCTTCTCTTATCCACCCCAAGTAGATATTTGGTTAGCAATCTATGACATAAACTGTTCTCTTCCAAGAGGAGTATTTTAACAAGATGGAAATGCAGAAAGCTCTGGACACCGAAGGACTTTGTCTGACGTTATGATTCTAGATTTTTATTTCTCCCAGGGAAGTTTAGCTTCTCTCACTTGTGCAATGGCAACAATAATAATAAACAGGAATGAGCACTCAGATCTGCTTCACGTCAAGGCCTCAGTGGCCAGGTGCTGCTTCTTTTGATTTTGTTGTGATTGTGGTGACTGTTTAGTATGTAGTTGGAGCTGGTCTTGAGAAAATCGGCAAGAGATGGGTCTGAACCCAGAGTTCTGGTACCCATGCTCACCTGAAGACAGTAGAGAGCACATGGACCACAGCACTCCTAGGGCCAACCTTGTGGGGTATGGATGGTGGTGGAACTGTCAACACTAGGGAAGTGAAGAGGAATGAAGAAGAGGCTGAAGCAGAACCCTGAGACTGCAGGACTGGAAATGCAGAAGGCAGAAAATCAAATCTACATCCAAGATTGAATGGGGTCAGGCCCTGGGCAACTGGGAAAGACATTAAAAAGAACAATTTCTTTAGCGGAATCAGAAACTAGGGAATCCAGGAAAAGATGAACATTGGCAATAAGACTAGGCTCTTCCATGAGAACTCTACAGGCTACAAAACATACAGTCACCCATGAGTTCATGGAGAGATAAAGCTATTACCAAGCCTATGTAACCATCTTCAGTCTTGTTGCTCAGAAACTTGAAAATCCTAACCTTTCCATTGATACATAAATTTATAACTTTCATATTATAGAAATCATATTACTGTGGTCCTGTGTGTTAAGAAACAGAAATGGAATAATTACTCAGATTTCCTACTTACAACAAACAGCTCTTATTGGGTTCTTCTTGAAGACTGGGAGCCATAGCCCCTCCCCCAAGCCCACCTGCACAGTCAGCAAGTTACTCATCAGACCTGACACCCACAATGCCTAATGTTGGCTGGACAGCTGCTGGCCCAAAGCCACCAGGCAGTGCCAAGAAGTTTAATAGAGTGT
Source organism: Chionomys nivalis (assembly GCF_950005125.1). Taxonomy (NCBI): domain Eukaryota; kingdom Metazoa; phylum Chordata; class Mammalia; order Rodentia; family Cricetidae; genus Chionomys; species Chionomys nivalis. Next base: position 65,443,576 of record NC_080088.1, read on the forward strand.
GCCGAAATACACTCCCCCTATAGCCCCAAATGCTGACTCTTCCCTGCTTGCTAAAGAGGAGAAATAGCCTCTCCCCTGCCAAACAGGCTACGTCTTGGGAAATTGAGCTCTTGGTCATCCAGGCATTTTAATGGACTCCGTGAATCACTGATCAGCCAAGGAAGACCGTGAAGGAGCCCAAGGTCCTCAGCCTACTGATTGTCTCTTTCAACAAAGACAAATGGAGGTCCGGTCATTGTCAATGAAGCAGCCACAAAAGAGATCATTTCGGTTCACTCTGGTCTCTTTCATCTCAGTCTCTGGGGAGTGTGGAGATAAAAGTCACCATAAACCACATTCCCTCTGAGACAGCAAGAGAGAGTAGGGGAAACAGATGAATTAATCCATACTGCGACCTTCAGAAAGTTTCAACCTTGGCTCATGGAGGAAAAGAAAGCCGAGATAGCTGGAGTCTCCCTTTTTATAAGCTGTAGGAAGGGGCTGAGATACAGCACAAATCAGAAGCAAAGCCTCTTAGAAGGAAAATTACAGTTCATTACCTTTCCTATCCCCATCCAGATTAGAAGGGGAAATCTTGAGGCTAAATGGGACACAGACGAGAGTATGAGGTTAGACTATTTCTCAAAGTTAAATGTCAAGCTGTGGCACATGACTGTACGGATCCAGACCCAGTCCAAAGTTGTTAAGGTTTATTTAGGGAAAAAATGCTGTTAAAAAAAAAAGGAAAGAAAGGGAGAGAGAGAGAGAGAGAGAGAGAGAGAGAGAGAGAGAGAGAGAAGGAAGAAGTAAGGAAAGAAAGAAAGAAAGAAAGAAAGGAAGGAAGGAAGGAAGGAAGGAAGGAAGGAAGGAAGGAAGGAAGAAAGAAAGGAAGAAAGGAAGAAGAGTGTTTTCCAAGTACTCTGGGACTCAGTGTTGACCTTGGGTTTAGTAATATTTGAAGGATGGCTCTACCAATTGTACCGCTTTTGGCCATGGCTTCCTGTCTGTGAAATGAGAATGACAATATTTTAGAGTTTTGAATTAAGAACTGACAGTCTAGTGGGAAGGCAGAATGATGAGAGTAATTTCTCTCTAATCCTGATGTACGTTGTATGATTGGGGGACTGGGCATCATATGTTACAGATAGCTCATACCAGCTCATAAAACCTGATTTCTAACATTGCAAAAGTCATGTTAAGCCATTGGTATGAACCTATAGGTAAAAAGTTAGTCTGTTTATGGCTTGTACCCCTGTGGACTCCAAGGCCTCAGGAATCCTTCTAGTTCTACCACATAGAATTATTGCTATCCATATATTTTACTGAAAATGTGTAAAAGAAGATCAAACTCATTTTAGGCAGACATCATAGCATAAAATATCATAGAAGGAAAAGCCTTATAGGGCATCTGTCCAAGCTGCTCCTCCTGCAAATGACATTTGGGGCCTGGAGAGTTCAGATAAGTTCCTGTGGTTCTGTCTCCAGATAGTGGCAGGCCCAGGGCTATAAATATATAAGACTCAATTCTATTTGCTTTCCTTCTTTTTTTCTTTTCCATTACCAGAGATTGAACTTGGGCTTTGTGAATGCTAGTTGGGTGCTCTACCATTGAACTATACCCCCCCCAGTTGATATTTTATTTGTGTAGTGCCCTTTTTTATTTCAAACTGTGCTCTTCTCACCAACAGCATTGACTGCACTTGAGAACTTTTTGAAAGTGTAGAATTCAAGAGACTGTAGGGCGGAAATCATTGAAGAAAGAGGGGGACTGAGCTGCAGGCATTTCAGAACAAGATGGGATAGGGATTGCCTGATGACATTGCTGGTCAGGAAATCACTAGAGTGCTGGGTTATCAGCTCTGAAGAAACATGGTCACTGCTCTTGTAGCTTTTATTTTTCATTATGTCCACTGGTGTCTTAGTTAGCATTACTATTGCTAGGATGGAACCCCGTGACCAAACCAAGTTGAGGAGGAAAGGATTTCTTTGGTTTCCATGCCCACATTTGCAGTCTAGCTCTAGGATGTCAGGACAGAAACTCATACGGAGCAGGAACCTGGAGGCAGGAGCTGATGCAGAGGCCATGGCAGGGTACTACTTACTGACTTGCTCCTCATGGCTCGCTGAGCCCGCTTTCTTATACTACCCAGGACTACCATCCCAGAGTGGTACCAACCAATATGGGCTAAGCTCTCCCCCATCAATCACTAATTAAAGAAGTGCCATATGGCTTGATCTTACAGAGACATTTTCTCAGTTGACAGTTCCTCCTTTCAGAAGACTCTAGTTTGAGTCAAGTTGACAGAAAAGTAGCCAACCTGACTAGTGAAGTTACTAGTAAAAACCTTCAGTCAAAAGGCAGGAGAGTAGACAACGGTCTACTCTGAAGCTATCCAGGTAATGTCGGCAAACAGAAAACAACAGAATGTCAACTTCTTTGCACACAGAATAGGGGAAAAACGCAGTTCTCAGAGCTGGCTTTGATGGAAGAAGTAAGCAGCCCAGGACAGAGACAGCCCCCTTCAGGCCCCTGAGAAGCTGTGCTTTCTTCCAGAAATGAGAGCAGTCAACTTTGTTTTGCAACCAAACAGAACCCCTCTTAACCCCTTCCTTCTACTTGGCCAGGGATATGCTGGTGAACTACCATGACTGGTGAACTCCCGTGATGGCCCTCGTTGCCTGTTTGATTTTGGGAAATACACTCCTGAGACTTCCCCCACAACCTCTTTGATTTCTGGAAATACACTCCTTTCACCTTCACAAACAGATGAGAGTGTGAATAACATTTACGTGAATAAAGATTGATTTCCTTAAATGTATATGATGACAGAAACAGCTTAACCATAATGCTTAACTCTAAGTGCTAAGAATGACTTGTCTACACCCTGAATTATACATCATTTATTTATAATAACATGATTCTTCATAGCCAAAAGGTGAAACAACCCAAATGTCCATAAACAAACTGTGATCAACAAAATGTAGAATGCCCATGGATATTTTCTAGCAACTCAAAAATAGAAAGCACGACAGTGTGGATGAATCTCAAAGATGACCTACTAACTCAGAGAAGCCAGGAGCAGCTACATATAGAATATGACTTTGTTTCTCTGAACTGTCAACAAAAAACAGATACACAAAACGGGAAAGTAAACTCGGGGTTGCCTACAGCTGATGGTAGGAGTAGCAGGTGACTAACTGTAAGTGGCCATAAGGTTTCTTTTATAGGGTATTGGCAATAGCTTAATATTAGATTTCAAAGATGGCCTCACACTCTGAAAACATTATAGTTCACTGAAATGTAGACCTTAAGATTTGTGAATTCATGGTATGTTAATAATTATACCTCAATGAATTTATTGAAAATATTTGCTTGCCAAGACAGCTCATGACATCATTCAAAATCGATACAAAGTAGCCTTGCATGTCCCCACCCTAAGCCCTGCCTCCATAGCTGTGCTCTGATATCTCCCAGCACTCAGGTCAGCATTTCAGACATCTCCTTTTCGACTGACAGATGGTGGCATCATTCTGTGTGGCACATAATGGCATCTTTCGAAATATAATCCACTCCACTGGCCTTGTAGACTTGCTGGAGTCAGCCGTCTATCCCAGCAACAGAGGAAAAGGAAGCTTTGCATAGCTGTGTCTCAAGAGAAAAGCTAGAGAAATAACATGCCAATGTGTTGTCATGGCTTTCTGGAAGCTCCCATCAGAGCACTGGGAAAACATCTGGAGCAGCAAAGCTTTCAGATCACTAGGAGCTGTTTACATTCAAAAATATTTTATATGTGTGAAATGGGACTATAAAGGTGATACTTCTACTAAGACTTGATAGAAGTACTGCTGGACTGCACTGACCTGTAAACTGCTGATTTAACAAAATTTTCCACTACTATGGTCATATCTAAAAGGTTGTATAATAAACATAGCATTTCTAATGACTTTTTTTCTCATTTTTTTATTCTTTTTTAATTAAAATTTCCAACTGCTCCCCGTTTCCCATTTCCCTCCCCCTCCCCCCACATATTGCCCCCTCCCCCCACTCCCCTCCCCCATCCCCACTCCTCTTCTCCTCCCCCCAATCCATTCCCCCTCTAATGACTTTTTAAAAGATTTATTTTTATTACTTGTAGTCATGCATGTGTGTGTTGGGATGTGCAGTGAGTGGAGGCGCCCACAAAACCTAGAGGTATCAGATCACCTGGAGCTGGAGTAACAAAGAGTTGTGAGCCATTTAGAATGAGTACTGGGATCTAAACTCAGGCCCTATCTGTTCAGATACTAAGATAATTTTTATGTTGGTACAATACTATGAAACAAAATTTGTTAGATAGATAGATAGATAGATAGATAGATAGATAGATAGATAGATAGATAGATAGATTGACAGATAGATTGACAAATAGATGGATAGATAGTATCAATTTGAGGTAGGACTAAGCTCTGTCCTTTGTATTAAGGCTGGATGAGGTGACCCAGCATGGGAATCAGAAGCCAGCTCAAGAGTTAGGGACAGGCCCTGACCCCACTACTAGGGGTCCCACAAGTAGATCAAGCTACACAGCTGTCACACATATGTATAGGGCCTAGGTCAGTCCCAAGCAGGCTCCCTAGCTGTTGGTCCAGAGTCTATGAGCTCCTGTGAGCCCAGGTTAGATGCTTCTGTGGCTTCCCTTGTTATGACCTTGACCTCCCTGACTCATACAGTCCTTCCTCCCTCTCTTCAATAGATTTCCATAGCTTTGCCCAGTGCTTGGCTGTGAAACAAAGAGGAACTCTTAACTGAGAAAATGCCTCCAAAAGACTCTCCCTGGGGAGCTGAGGGTGTTAACTTCACATCAAAAGGCCAATGAAGCTGGAATCTAGCGCCCATAGGCAGTGTTAGCAATGACAGACCCATTTGCTGAAGGGTGGAGCTTGCCCTTGCTGGCTTCTCTCTTAAGTCAGTTAAGCTACTGGATGGTAGTACCCAAATTCAGAGCAGGTATTTTCTGCACCCCCATTATGTTTCATGTGCCAATTGTCCCTGAAATATCCTTACGACACACTCAGCATTAAACTTCTCTAGACCCAGTCATCACTTGATCCAGTTAAGTTGGCAACAATCACATACAGTATCTTGCTCTTTACAGAATGGCTTATCTACCCCTTCCCTGGAGCCCTGAGAAATTTCCGTCTTGCAGGAGTCTGTGCCCTAGGTGCATTGCTTAAGGAGTTTTGTTTGCTGTTTCTGTCAGCTCAACACACACTAGAGTCACCTAAGAAAGGGGAATCACCATGAAGGGATTGCCTCCGTCAAATTAGCATTGCTGTATCTGTAGGACATTTCCTTCATTGCTAATAGAGGACGGCCTCCCCCACTGTAGATGGCACCATTCTAAGCAGGTGCACCTGGACTATAGAAGAGAGGTGGCTGAGCAAGCCAGGACAGGCTTGTCTATAAGTAGCACTCCTCCCTGGGGTCTGCTTCAGTTCCTGCCTTGGGTTCCTACCTGTGCCTCCCTGAATGATGAGCTGTGATCTAGGAGCCAAATGAGCCTTTTATTCTTCAACTTGTTTTTGCTCAGTGTTTTATCACTACAACAGAAGCCAAAGTGGGACTCTAGGGAATGCAGGTCCTTTAAAAACTGCCACCTAGCCAATTTACAGCCTGTCAGTCCCTCCCAAAACCCCCCAAGGCCGTCAAAACTGTCATTTAGTCCATATTTTGTCTCTAAATTGAGCCGGGTTGGGGCAGAAACTACAGGCAAGTGAACACACATTGAGCATCAGCCATTCTGCCAAGTTGCTTCCGCATTATTTTACCTGACGTTCTCAGACTAGCTCCAGTCAAGTATAGCAAACTACGCTATACAGTCTAATCTAGACAGTCTGAGATACAAAACCAAGCAAACATTTCTGGGTTTTGCTGAAATCAGAACTAACGCCAACAGTGCCATTTTAGCTCAGTTTGGTGATGGTTAGGGGTGGATGGGGGGTTGGATGGATTGATGATGAACGGGTGGATGGATACAGAAATTAATAATTATAAAATTAGTATAGTTTTGGTTAAATTCAAAAAATGACTCATGGCTTTCCGCAACAGAGATCCGAGCCTCTAACTAAAGCTCAGCACCTGGAGTTCTAAACCCCATAGCCTCATCTGCTGAATTCCACTTTTTTTTTTTTTTTCTTTTTATTGTTTATTTATTTATTAAAGATTTCTGCCTTCTCCCCACCACCACCTCCCATTTCCCTCCCCCTCCCCCATCAAGTCCCCCTCCCTCATCATCCCTAAGAGTAATCCAGGTTCCCTGCCCTGTGGGAAGTCCAAGGACCACCCACCTCCATCCAGGTCTAGTAAGGTGAGCATCCAAACTGCCTAGGCTCCCACAAAGCCAGTACGTGCAGTAGGATCAAAAACCCATTGCCATTGTTCTTGAGTTCTCAGTAGTCCTCATTGTCCATTATGTTCAGCAAGTCCGGTTTTATCCCATGCTTTTTCAGACCCAGGCCAGCTGGCCTTGGTGAGATCCTGATAGAGCATTCCCATTGTCTCAGTGTGTGGGTGCACCCCTCACGGTCCTAAGTTCCTTGCTCGTGCTCTGTCTCCTGCTCATGATTTGGACCTTGAGATTTCAGTCCGGTGCTCCAATGTGGGTCTTTGTCTCTGTCTCCTTTCATCGCCTAAATGTTTTTCTTTGGGTTCACCTTCTTAATTAGCTTCTCTAGGACCACGCATAATAGGCTCAACGTCCCCTATTCATGGCTAGAAACCAAATATGAGTGAGTACATCCAATGTTCCTCTTTTTGGGTCTGGCTCACCTCACTCAGGATAGTGTTTTCTATTTCCGTCCATTTGCCTGCAAAATTCAGGAAGTCATTGTTTTTTACTGCTGAGTAGTACTCTAATATGTATATATTCCATACTTTCTTCATCCATTCTTCCATTGAAGGGCATCTAGGTTGTTTCCAGGTTCTGGCTATTACAAACAATGCTGCTATGAACATAGTTGAGCATATACGTTTGTTGTATGATAGGGCATTTCTTGGGTATATTCCCAAGAGTGGTATTGCTGGGTCCAGGGGTAGGTGGATCCCGAAATTCCTCCGGATGCGTTTCTCTAAGGAGACAGATTACATGGCAGGTGGATGAAGAGCGGACGGAGATGCTATCTCCTACAGGGGCTCAGAGGCAGTTTTACAAGAGGTCAGTGGCCTTGCATGGCATAAAGCAGTCTTATTAGAAGAGAAAGTAGAGGGGGATGAAGCCCCCCTGCCATGTCTTCCCTCACAGCCTGACCCAGGTGCTGTGATCCCACCTTCCTCACAGGCGCAAAGCTTAAGCCGCCTTCCCGGAGAAGCATGAATAGACTCTTCTCTTGGAAACAGAGTTGTCATCGCAAATCCCCGGACTGAGCCAAGAACAAAGAAACCTCAGAGAAACTCACTCCTGACCTTTTGAGGCCGATCTGATTTTCTTATTCCCAGCAACACAGATGCCTCTTCTATTTTATAAGCCAAGGCAGAAGCCCTACTGTAATTGAGTGAATTGAGAGTAAGCAGCTGATTTGTTCAGACTTTCATCAACAAGAGATAGCTTTATCTATTGACAATGCAGGAAGCATCGCCTGCAGTCACACAGACAATAGGCTGTAAAATTCTGAACTCAGAATGTTCAGAGACGAATACAAGGACTGCCTGTTTACCCATATCCAGATGGGGTAGAATTCTGTCAAAACTGCTCTGATAGCTTCGGAAAAAAGAGAAATTAAATGTTACTTTTAAATCTCAATTCTCCTTTTTGCCTGCATTTCCCCACACCCTATTGGAACTACTAGGCATTATACTAGTGGATTCCTAATGCTGAATTATTACTCCCTTTAGAAACAATCTTACCGTCATATATGTAGCATTACCCAGAGTCTACAGATACTGTAATGTCTAGGATGTGCCCATTAGTAATAGCACACTGTAAGCGCAGCCTTTAAAACTAATCACAGCACTTTCCTCTTTCTTTCTTCTGAATTCATTTGCATACTGAAAGAAGAATCTTTTCCATTTAGGATTGAAGAAGTTCACCTATAAAACTGTCTACAAAACTGTCATATATTAGGGAGATGCAATTAATTTTTAAAATTTTTCAATATGATCATTTTAAAAGGTCTACCTCAGTCAGATTTATAATTGATATTTATATTCCTCACTCCATCCATTTAATTGATTATTCATCTTATTTAATGCAAAAAGTGTTCATGAACATATCTTATAATTTGGGGTTATTGGTTTGTTGTTGTTGTTGTTGTTTCGAGACAGGGTTTCTCTTTGTATTCCTGGTTGTCCTGGAACTCACTCTGTAGACCAGGTTGGCCCAGAACTCATAGAGATCCACCTGCCTCTGCCTCCTGAGTGCTGGGATTAAAGGTGTGTGCCACCACTGCCCGACTATATGCTGTTTTTAAGAATTCGGTCACATTATATTTTCTTCTCAGATTTCACTTGGTATTTATATGTATTATATATTTCTTTTTTCAAATTTGTCATATTGCAACTCAAAAACTCTTTGTATGTATGATAATGTTTTATCACTTTTTATTTAATTACTTTCTAATTTCATGCTCTTTCTATTCTGTTTGCTCTGTTTCTTATAAGCATTAATTTTAAATAAATGAATAATAAAATTTTACATGTCATTCCTTTGTTTATATTCAGAAATGAAATTAATTTGGGATCTACTTGGCCAGCAAAATTCTACTGCTTCAAATTGTACATTTGAATCTTTTTATTGAATATGATATAAATTGGAAGCAGAAGTTGAAGAAGTTTAAAACAACATGACAAAAATGTCACTTAATTAAGTCACCCCATGTAGATTTTGAAGCAAGAAAAAAAAACGGACATATATCATCTGTGAACAGCAATGCCACAGCTCTGAGAAATAAGAGTGTTATTGCACTTCAGTTGTCTAAACAGAGCTCAGTAAATAGGTGATAGATATACACACAAATTATGACCACATAGATAGATGATGATGATGATGATGATGATGATGATGATGATGATGATGAAGAAGAAGAAGAAGAAGAAGATAGATAGATAGATAGATAGATAGATAGATAGATAGATAGATGATAGATAAGTATATAGATAGATATTAGAGGATAGATAGATGATAGATAGATAGATAGATAGATAGATAGATAGATAGATAGATAGATGATAGATAGATAGATAGATGATAGATATGTCTATGGGTAGATAATAAAAGATAGATAGATGATAGATATGTATATAGGTAGATAATAAAAGATAGATAGATAGATAGATAGATAGATAGATAGATAGATAGATAATAGATGATAGGTAGATTGATGATGGATGGATGGATAGATAGACAGACAGACAGACAGACAGACAGACAGACAGATGATAGATAGATAGATAGATAGATAGATAGATAGATAGATAGATAGATATGAACTGAAGCATTACAAAAAGAATACTTTAAATTTTTATCCATTATTCCAGGAACAAAAATTTAGAAAAATTTAAGACAATGTCTTTATCAGCCAATTAATAAACCCAATATTATATGCCAAACCACTTCAATGTATCATCAGAGAATTTCAACTTACACATCCAGTTTAATATAGAGTGTATGAACAATAGGCTATGATACTTTATTAGTGAGTGTGTTATGTGCTATTTTTTGCCATACTTCATCAAATAACTGTCACCTACACAATGCTGAGATAATTTCTTTTTGAAGATAAGTAAAAGAACAAAACTGCCTAGCAACTGCCTAGTGCTTTGCATAGATCAATCCACAGTCAGCTAGTATTATCTTGTTCTCATTTAAAAACTGGGAAAATTTAGTCAAAGATTGACTCCGTAAAGGAAATAAAGACAAAAGCTTTAAAAAGATATGTATCTGCATATCCAGTACTAGACTGTATTTTCTAGTCACAGTCTAAACCAAACCATCCAACTAAAGCAACTAAACAGGTGAAAAAATAACATCATTTATCTTCCTGGGGAAAGGTGAGAAAATGTTAATTTGTATGGTGCTGTCTATTTCTGTCTACTAAGGGGTAGATGTTTAAACTTACCTTGATCTCTATTATGGGGAAGGATATGTGAAGAATTTGAGAATATCCCCTGTGACTGGGGAAGCCAGTCTTGTTTCAGACTGGGAAATCAAAGCCCAGTTTAGTCATGCACATATGACTAATTTAGTAAGTAGCTGGCCCATGCTTACTTGCTAGTGCTGGATTTGGGTAGACATGCATGCTCTTAGTCTCACTGTTGTACACGGTAGTCATCCAGTGCAGACATCAAGAACACATATTGTTGTTTAAAGTGACTGAAAACTCAGAGTCTTACAAGCAGTATTATTAAGAACCAGGAAGATTACGAGCTAGCAAAATGACAAGTAAAGACACTTGCAGCTGAGCCTGACTCCCTGAGTTCGATTTCCAGGACACACATGGAGAAAGGGCTAGGACCCCCTCAAGTTCCACATAATGATCAATTTGTATCTTAAATTTTCAGATTGACGCTCCTTCTGATGGCCCTAATATCTCAGAACAAATGGCTCTTTCCAATGTGAGAAGTGAAAGATAGTTGTTTCTCCTTGAAATGATGGGAATGTAGCTTGCTGGACTATTTACTATTTACTTTACTATCCGTCACGATGATGGATGATTACGTTAGGTGCTCAAAGCTGTTGGTCTTTGCACACACTTGCTTTCAATACACACAAGCATTTTATATTTATTTCTCGTGGTGCTGGAGCACCCAGTGCTTTACCCATTCTAGCCAAGTGCTCAACCACTGAACTATATTCCACTTCCTAGATTTATACCTTTGACTAAACTGTTTTTCACATTTAAGCAATATTTAAATTTGGAGAATTTATAATTATATCATTATTACATACAGTACATATGGAAAAGAGATTCTGGGGTCACAGAATAGAAAGTCTAGCCTAGGGCTCATAAAGTCATGTTTTGATACGTTCCTTGGTATTTGCTGTGTCAGTGTTTGATAATAACCACAGAAGTTTCTCCATATGTTGGATGTTTATAACTTCAAACATTCACAGCTTATTCCCTCACTGTCAATACTCAGAGCCAAAACACTAGCGCTTTATTTAACGTCAATATAAAATAAAAAATTTGAGAAAATGCCAAAAGAAATGGAGCTCTTATAAACTGATAAAAGCATTTATCATTACTTTTATGGTTTCTATTTCATTTAATTAATTGGTACAAAACCATTAAGAATATGCATATCAATGACTCCTTGGTGTGTCAGCACATGTATACATGGTATAAAATTTAAATCAAGATAAGTATAGTTACCTTCTCACCATTAGCATTTGTTGTAGATTATTATTTTCAAGTGTGTGTGTGCTGTGATATAGCTGCCCTCACTCCCCCTGACAGCGAAACTTCCTTGTGGTTTATAATTGACAAGAATGTTTGTGTTCTTTCTGGCTGGAGGTTTTCCACAGAAGCAATAGAGGTATAAAAGGTTTTAGCTGAGGCAAACAAAATAAAGCTTGCTCTTCTTCCACCTGAAAAGAAGCTTCTGTGTCTCAATCCTGGCACCCCCTGCCAGTCTCGGCAAGTCCAGGCTGTGCCAGCAGTGCAGCATGTGTGTATGTGTGTGCACGTGCCCACTTGCACACATGTTTTGAGGTATGTGCTGTGAGTGCAGTGTCTGTGGAGGCCAGAAGATGGCATCAGATTTCCTTGAGGTAGAGTTACAGAAAGTTAAAAGCCACTGGATACAGTCTGGGAAACAAGCCTGGGTTCCCTGGAAGAGCAGTGTCTTAGTCAGGGTTTCTATTGCTGCAACAAAACACCATGATCAAAAGGCAAGTTGGGGAGGAAAGGGTTTATTTGTCTTATACTTCAGTGTTGCTGTTCATCACTAAAAGAAATCAGGATAGGAATTAAAACAGGGCCAGATTCCGGAGGCAGAAGCTGATATCGAGGCCATTTTAGTGGCCTGAAAGTCCAACTCCCAAGTCACTACCCAGGGTAACTCAGAGAATATTTCTCAAGAGAGGATTGAAAGATTTCTATAATAACTTCACAGATGATTTGAGAGTTATTCTCTTTTTTATTCTGTATCTAATTCCCTTGCTCTAATTGTCTCTAATTCTCTTTAGTTCCAATTCTCTGTTTCAATTCCCCCCTGCTTTTTTATTCATCTAGCTTAAAAAATTTTTTTACAGGAGGCTTGAGGCAATAAGAAAAAAGTTAAAGAATTACATCTCATTGGTCATAGCACATTCCTTGAGTAAATTATAAGAACAGAACCATTTGCCATGGCAATGTAAGGTTTCAAAGTTCCAGGTGTAAGACTGACCAGAGGCCAGGGGCCCAGTGCCCGGTGAGACAAGCTATGAGACATAGGTCTTTATCAGTCAGACTCGACAAGTGAAGAATTGGAATTTTTTTAGGTTGCTTTATGTTAATAACCTTGTTTAGACACCTACAACTCTGACTTTGTACATATCTATAAAGTTTCCAATTTATGATCCATCTTCAGAAACATTCAGCCTAGTTTGAACTTGCTCTGAGGTAAAAATGAGCTAATTGTGCATAGTTTGAGTAAAAGGAACAAAGTAGGCTTTTCAATGTTTTACTCGTGAGACAATAGATCTAACTATGAAGCATAACCTAGTATATTTTCTATGTATCAAAATTATACAGCTAAAAGAGAAGTCATCTTCCTGACCACCCATATATATGTGTGTCCATAAAATTGAGATGCAATCATGGAATTATACATACATATCATATGAAATTACATACTACAGTGCAGATATTGGGGAGACACTATAGTTGCTTAAGCAAATAGGAAATTACAGAGAAAAGCAACCGTTTCCAGAGTTGGTGGCCCCATAGTCCCTGCCTGGATGGGATTCTCCTCCATCAGAGAATCACTCCTCTAGTGGGTTGTCATCTGAATACTAGTTGTCACCTGCTGCAACTCCCATGGCTTCCCACAGGCCGTGGAGGAGAGCTGCTTACTGGCTGCCTTTCCATGGCTTGCTTGGCCTATCTTCTTACAAAATCCAGGACCAGCAGCCTAGAAATGGCACTAACTGCCATTGGCAGGGCCCTCCCACATTGATCCCTACATGATAAAATACCCTACAGCTGGATCTCATGGAGGCATTTCTTCAGTTGAGGCTCCTTCCTCTCTGATGACTCTAGCTTGTGTCAAGTTGACACACAGAACCAGCCAGTACAAGCAGCAAGTGTTTTTGCCAGCTGAGCCATCTCTCCAGCCTCCCCCTACCTTTCTTTATGATGAAAAATTTAACCTCTCTAACTTAGCCTCTGGGATAGCATGTTGCTTCTGCTCACAGAATCCTGTTGTGTGCTCACACACTCAGCCATCTTGCTCTGTCCAACACACCTGCACAGTTCACAACCAGTCTTCCTCCCCTCTTTCTTCTCATGGTGGTCTCCCAATAACATCTGAATTAATACAGAATTTCTGGTCACTGTGAAGTGCCAGCCCCACTCCTTTTCACTCCAGGGAGTCTTAAAGAACCTCTGCCAGTCCCCACGATCTTACCACTGCCTCTACTTTCTGCCACTGAGTCATCTTTGCAGCAGTTACCGAAGAGGTGGGTCTGGGAATCCTCGACCTGATGCAAAACCTCAAAGCTGTTGGTTCCTTATCCATCCCTTGGACCCTGTGGATGTGCTCACATCACAGGATGACAGACAGCTTTGTGGCACCAAGACTTTCCAGGCAGTCAATAGAACTTCTAGTTGTCACTCATTTTACTGTGAGGACCGATCCACATCTGTTGTCAGAGTGCATTCACATTATCACTTTAAGTTTTCCCTAAAGTCACCCAGGTCACCTCTCAGCTGCGATCTTTTTGATGAGCGCTGCTCCATCTGCACCTCATTACGCGTGAATGCGCACGTACATATGCGTAAGCACAAACATATGCACACATGCACAGAAGCCAGAAGAGAACCTTGGGTGTCACTCCTCAGCCCTGCTATTTATATTTCCTTTTATATTTCCTCATCCATTTATATTTCCTTTTCCTCCTTTCTCTTTTCCCACTCTCCATCCATTCATGCCTCCTAGCTCTTCTTTTCTGCCTTCATTTCCTGGTTGTTGTGTTTGTTTGTTTGTTTGTCTTTTGCCTTGACACAATCCACTCCAGACATGTAAACCCTTCCTCAAGCCAACCTGGAAGTTGCTTTTGTACCACAGAGCATTAACTCCTGGCACCTGTGCATTGTGCCTATGAATACCCTAAGCATGGGATGGGAGAGGCGCTGCTGGCATGTACCGGTGTGAAGCTAGTCGGGACTTCTGCATAGGAGTGCTGTTATCATTAGAATGGGATATAGGGAGGCTGGGAGACTTTGAAGCGCTAAACTAGAGATGTCTAATGAAGGCAGCTTTGAGAAGATGAATAGGAGTTTTCAGGTAGACAAATTGGGGCAAATCAAGGGGTCACAAGCAGAGACTAAATGTGGAAAGAGACAAAGCCAAGAAACAATGGGTTACATTGAGGGACCTATAAACAGTCCTATTTTGCAGAATGTAAGGATGTAATGACCGTCAACGAGGCTAAAGAGACAGCAGCCAAAGTCCCATAAATTCCTGACTTTCTTTGTAGCTCTCTAGAGAACTAAAAACTATTCTGCCATTTACTTGGTTTTATGTGTGCTACAGTGTACCTTATTGTTTGTCCAAGTTTATGAGACATTTTATGCTGTATAAAGAAAGGGGTATGATGTATTCTCCTTCATATTCAAGCACAACATGAGCATTTTGAACAAAGATGGAGGGAGATTGTAAATGATTATCAAGGACTCTATATTTCATTCCAGCAGTCGCCCAGGTGTTTGAGAGTAAGTCTCACATCTGGCCCATCCTCCTCATTGCCCAGCATGGAACTGTCCATAGAGAAGAAGACCAATGATACTTTACTGAAAGAACATCAGTTAGATGATGTCTGAACTCTGTGGCTTTAATAGAAAGCTGTAGAAAGGGTGGATTTTCTGTGAGAGGCTGCTGCATTGTGAGAGAGCTGTCAGTGAAGTCTGGTTTGAATAATTTTAAGGAACAGCGAAGATGTTCCTGACATCTATCTACTTTCAGAATGACTAGCTAAATCCTCCAGAACAGCCAAGCTAATTCATACCATGAAGCCCATCCTCTAAGTTTCTCTTCTAGATGCTGAAATATGGACTTCCCAAGGCATAGAGCTTGCTGGTAACAGTTTACATTTATCAAAATGGGAAGACGTCGGTGTGACTTTAGGGATTAACTACATTTAGGAGCAGTAACTGCTTGTTGGCATCTGCTCTTAAATGCCATATTCTCAGCATAAGTGCAGAGAAGTTTGTCAGTGATTCAGCACATGAATGATTCATAGACCGCGGCCAACAGACATTGCCAGCTGCACACCTGAGGCTCTGACATCTCTGCCAAAGGACCAAAAGAAATGGGATGCCTAAATAATATTGGGGACTTCAGTTCTATTTTTTTTCCTTTCAAAACATCATTTAACATTCCAAACAAATCACGCAACCCCCCAAAGGATATAAAAGGCTAACCCTCATATCCACAAGTGACTCCATGGAAGGACTGAAGATTGACAGTTTTTACGTGGTTGGGTCTGTCGCTTTTCCTGTGCAGAAATCTTGTTTTCCATGAAAAAAAAAACTTAGATTATATTGTTTGCATAATGACTTGATAATTTTAATAAGAGTGAAATAGAAGACATCTGGCAGAAACTATGGAAGAATCCATACTAACTAAATTAAGTAACTAAATTATAGACGAGGCCACAGAGTCAAGACCTCAGGGTCAAAAGGTTAGGCCACGTCCGAATCTCGTGGTTCACCTGCGAGTTAACGACCTGGGGCACTGAATCTGACCTATAAGCAGAGGAACTTTATGAATTTTATGAACATGATTTTTATGAAAAGTTAATTTTCAAGGCATTTAGAACTCAATACGTTTTCTACACATCTTTATCGGCAACTCTTTCCTCCTGTGCCAGCATGTCAGCCTTAGCTTCGCCTGTCGCTTCAACCTGGAGTGTCATCAGACATTCCCTTGAGAGCAGTGGCCCTGCCTTTCTGCGTTGGGTTTCAGCCACCACTCTAAGCGCAAGGTTTCTGGAGGCATTTGAACTTCTGATAGCTGCACTTACAGAGTGCTAAGTATTTAACTTCCATCATGATTTTGTGAAAAATAATATATGCTGCACTTTTTATCAGGTGAATATGGATAATACTTCTGTAATATGGTATCATCTGACAATACAAATATAATTTGTTTCACATGTTACAGTGTAAAAGTAATTTAGGGATTGACTTCTACTTAAATATGCTTATAACGGTTTAATGTTATCTAGTTAGCACCGATTGCGAATATCTAGTTCCTTTTAAAATCTTCCCCTTTAAAGTCAACTAGGACACATAAGCACTAAACCAAAGTAAGTCCTATTCAATAGTGTAGGGTCTAGAGCTAGAGCTACTGTGTGTGTGTGTGTGCACGCGCACATGTGTGCGTTCATGCATCAGAAAGAGAGAAAGAGAGAGAGAGAGAACATGCACACAAAATTTACTTGCTACTTGTGTTAATAAAATTAACAGTTCAATTATCCCTCCTATGTTGCACCTCAAAAGGGCTCAAAGTGAATCATTAAAACATTCTGATCACCATTTTTAAAAATCCAAGCATAAGTGTAATTAATCTGAATGTGTAACAATTTTGTAAGAGCTTTTGGGAAAGGGAAGCCCACAGACAGAGTAAATAGTGAGCAAATAGTGACTACTTTAAATTCAGATATTATAGACCAGAGATACATGTACTCCCCTGGCCCATGTAGTTGCCTATAAAACAATCATTTAAGGGCATGAAACAATGGGTGAGTCACATTACTCTAAAACATGAATCCTCCTCCTCTCTGATAAATCACCGATTTAGTGAAACTGAACACTATTCTAATAGATAATTAGACTTATTATTAAAGTTAAGTGGTTGACTTTACTGCTCATGCATCTACGCCACTCAGGACACCATTACATATTCAAAAAGTACAGCGGCGATAAATCACTCTACTTCCAAAAGATGTGTAAAATCAAGGCGAGCTCTTTAATCCTGTTTAGAAACTACCTCTTTCAAGTGGCAACTTTCAGATGTTAGCAACACATTCTGGGACAGAGCATCATGTCCCATTACCAGCTCGGTGGAGGCCACTGTCACTCAGCCGGGTGAAATGTTTCTTGCATACTGAATGCTGGCTTTTGGTAAGTCACATTTTAAATAGGGGGAAGAACCCAACAACTTGTTCTTGCCTGTCTCTGACCAACTAACACCACAGGAGAGATCTGCCATTTAGAAAATTCCTGAGCCAGGAGGTAGTTGATGGGCAGTGACATATGGAAGTCAGAATTCATGGTTGACCCTCTCTATGTGCAGCAAGAAAGGCTTGACCTTACATGACAAAAAGAGCTGCCCCTGTGATGCCAGGCCATGTGATGTTTCTTTGAAGAAAAGAGGTGGCTGTCCCCAACAGGCCTTCTGATCCTGATTCAGTGTTGAAGGAAGTTATGTAACCCGGAGCTATGATTGGATGGTCCACCTCAAATGTGTGTCTCTTCAGCATCCTGTTCAGAGAAACAAGCAGCAACTGGGAGCCAACTGTTGAGGAGGAGGAGGATGTTTGTGGTGAGTAGTTAAATACAGGGTGAGATTAAACATGTTTTTCATAACACTCTTAAAAATCGGCAAAGATCACTTCTACAGTTTCAAGTGCTCAGTTGGAAGGTTTCAATATTATAGTGACTACACGGATAGCTTAGATCTGTCATCCTAAAGATAAAATTATTTTCTAATGTTTAAGAAAACATCAGAAGGCATTAAGAAGCTAGAATTGTGGTGGTTCCAACTTCATCTCAAGAATCTGGATCTTTCACAGACTCTGGTGATTTATTTTCTTTTATTGGAAGAATCGGTAATGTGTAATGAAGCCTCGTTTACAAATGCACACAAATATCAAGGCAGCATATAAATACTTCAAGAATTAAAGCAACTGAAAAGCTAATCCAATTCTTGCTGTATCCCAAGTTAAAATATCAGTCTTCCGACTTGCAACCTAGCATCTGACAGAATGTTGAAATAACCTCAGAGGAATCTTGTCTCTCTCCTCAGGTTCCCCACTGTTCTAAATATCTATGGTGGTTGGACAGTTACCAAACACTTGCTTCCATTTCTGATGATCTATAATTGTGCACTGGGATTTTCAGTTTCCATTCCGCAATACATCAAGACAATTAACCAAGTGGGTGTGAAATATGAGCAGCAGTTGGTGGTTTATTCATCACAGAGTCAGGTATCTAGGTATCATAATTTTAGTGAACAGCCTGAAACAGTAATATTGTCCACTGAACTTGTGAACAATAACCATTAACTTTTAATAGGCATTGCACTTTCCTTACACAAAAGCTGTTTGTGAGCCCTACTTCTGAATTAACACACATAAAGGGTTATGGGTGCAAAGTTTTAAAAAGGAAGGAAAAAACCTACCTCATTATACTTCATGTCTGGAACTGAAACAAATCACAAAGCATTATATGGAAGTTTAAAATAAAACGGGTGACCTTGTCTTCTGCCTACAGGTCCCTGTGGGACCTTGTCAGAATACAATAAGTAAACGATGCTTGAAGACCAGAATCTCTGATCATTTTCTCTTCCACCACATCATGATTTAAGGTTTTGTATATGAATGCCAGCATTGTTTTAAAAAGCTGTTATATAATAGAAGATTTTGCAGCATCTATGCTAATTAAATTGGAACATTGTCTTCGTGTTTTAATCAATAATGTTATTTTTACTATAATTTAAACAACGCTAATGCTTCCTATTCTCATTGTTATGTTGAAAGTTGATGTTTCATCATCATGCAGCTAAAGTCTCACAATGGCAATAATTGCTGTGCATCTGTATGCTCCCATGCAGAACAGTGTTGTTGTTGCATGCCTTCATTTTTTATAATGATACAGTCACAATCTGCTCTTAATGTAAACACCAGTGTTCCATCAGCCTTACGAATCCACAGGCGACAGCACTTCAGAAAGTGTCAGCCTTCTTATCTCTATCCCTCCAGGGAATTCATTTTCACATTGGCAACTTGGTCCCTATTTTTAGAATTAAATGTACGATTCTCTCACACTGGAGTGAGACGGAGCTTGCTCATTCATCATTAAGCAGGTTGTCTGTCTCTTCACACTTAAAAAGAGAAAAAGGTTGCTGTCCAACTCAACTATTTTTTTTTTTAGAAAAGTATCCCAAAATTTTAGACCAAAGAATAACTATTTTGTTTCTGTCCATGGCAATATTTATCACCCTGTGTGTGTTTTAGGGGATGGGACAAGAAGTAGAGAAAGAATTATATAGATCCTGCTGTCAAGTGGCTAATCTCGTTCTCTAGTTCTTGGTTCTATTGCGAGTTTAGTCTCTGTCATCAATGGTAAAATGTTACTTTCTAGTATATTGTGAAGTTCAATGACCAGGACAGACAGCGGCAGGGGAAACAGTGGGGGCACTTGCTTCCTTTCTTCTTTTTAGTTCCGCTTTGAACATGTGAGACTAAAGCTCTTTGTCAGCAATCTTCTCACCCGGACTACAATTCTCAACAAGAAATTAATAAGTGTGATTTAATGAGTATATATGCTATATAAAATAAGTGTGTTAATTACCTAAGATTTATTACTTTGTGGAAAACAGTGAATGCTCCTAAGGTATCTTCTGCTTTCTCTAGCAGATCATTGAAACTCACAGAGTTAATTAGTTTGCCCAAAAGCATAAAGACAACTAAATACAATATAGGTCTTTGAGATTCAACACCTTACCAAATACATTAAAATGGATTTATTTCTAATGATTTATATTTTTTTATAATGAAAAGAAAGTTCGAGTGTGAATGAGACTTTGTCTCACCTTTTAAAATGACAATGATCAAAAAGACAAGGAATAAAGAGTGACCCATAAAAAGAAGAGCTCATTCTTTTGTAAAGAAAGTTTCTTGAAACACAGTCACATATACTAGCTTGCATATTTTAAATAATGTTTTTATATATTCTTTGAAAAATTCATACATTTTATGTATTTTATCATATTTACCCCCCCCCACAATCTCCTTCCGGTTTCCTCCAGGATCCCCATCACATCTCCTTCCCAACTTCACATCCTGTTGTTGTTGCTGTTATTTTGAGACAACATCTCACCATTATTCCTGGTTGAACTCCCTGTGTAGACCAGGCTGGCCAGGAGCTCACACCTAAAACTCAAAGATCCACTTGCCCCTGCCTCCTGAGAGCTGGGAGTCATGACCTGCACTTTAAAATTAACCAGCCACTAAGTCAAATTAGTGCTGCTTGTGTGTGAATGATTGCAGGGCCACCCACTGGAGCACTGGAAACCGACTAACAGCGCCCTGCCTAAGAGAGTAACTCTTCCCTCATTCAGCAGCTGCCAACTGACAGTGACTCACAGTTATGGGGGCCCTGGGAGCCACGGACATTCCTGGTCCATGCTCGATTTCTAGCTGGCCTGCTAGGTGCAGATCTCGTACAGGTAACCATAGCTGCTGTAAGGTCACATGTGCAATGGCCATGCTCTACCCAGAAGACAATGTCCCAGAGCTTTCCTTCACATCCCCCAACTTTTAAATTATGCCCACCCTCTCTTCTGCAGTTTCCCCTGAGACTTGGGTGGGAAAAGGTTGATAAAGATAACCCACCTATGGATGAATACACGAAGCCATTTATTCGAAGTTCTTGGTCTATTTGCAAATCTCTGCATTAACCGCCACTCAGTGCAAAAAGAAGTTCCTCTAACCAAAGCTGCAAATATCATATACCTATTAACATAAGCATACACATAAAGCAATTTGATATGGCACTAGCAAAACCACAGTAGGTTTCCTCTCGAGTGCCCATAACTTCCTCATACATGCACTTTTGATTGTGTTTATAGTTTTTGTGTTTATAATGAAATCCCTCCTGTAGAACAGGCCTCGGATTCAAACAGGAAACAATAGGTTACCCCCATAACAACTGTACCACTGTTCTAGCAAAGGGCATATCTTGCCTGGAAGATCAGTGTTACATTATACAGGTTCCAGCACTGAATAAGACCACTGATGTCTTCCCCACAACCCCAGGGGCCTATATAGAACCTTACAGTACTATGAGAGTTAGCCAGCAAGTGCAGGGTTTCCTCATCAGGTTGAGACTGACCTGTCTACATCCAACAACCAAAGTTTATGGTGTCTTCAATAATAGGTATTTATTATTTAGTTATGGTTGGCAACCAAAGAACATGGCAATAGCCTGTGTTGTTTTGAGTGCCCCTGGGCCTCCATGACTAAGAACCCATAAGGAAGTATCCCATGAATAACAGATTTTCATTTAATAAATCAAGCCTTCTAAGAGCAGGCACTGTTCGTCCATATAGGATACTTTGTTCCTCCTCCTTTTTAATTGCATTTATTATTATTTATTTATTTATATTCTTTTTTAATTAAAATTTCCACCTGCTCCCCGTTTCCCATTTCCCTCCCCCTCCTCCCACATATTGCCCCCTCCCCCCACTCCCCTCCCCCTATCCCCACTCCTCTTCTCCTCCCCCCAGTCCATTCCCCCTCCCTCTCGATACTGAAGAGCAGTCCAAATTCCCTGCCCTGCAGGAAGACCAAGTTCCTCCCACTTCTATCTAGGTCCAGGAAGGTGAGCGTCCAAACAGGCTAAGCTCCCACAAAGCCAGTTCATGTATTAGGATCGAAACCTAGTGCCATTGTCCTTGGTTTCTCATCAGCCTTCATTGTCCACCATGTTCAGAGAGTCCAGTTTCAACCCATGCTTATTCAGTCCCAGTCCAGCTGGCCTTGGTGGGCTCCCAATAGATCAGTTCCACTGTCACAGTGGGTGGGTGCACCCCTCGTGGTCCTGACTTCCTTGCTCATGTTCTCCCTCCTTCTGCTCCTCATTTGGACCTTACAGAGAATTCTCAACAGAAGAAATTCAAATGACCAAAAGACACGTAAGATCATGCTCAACCTCCTTAGCGATAAGGGAAATGCAAATTAAAACAACATAGAGATACCATCTCACACCTGTCAGAATGTCTAAAATCAAAAACACCAATGATAGCCTTTGCTGGAGAGGTTGTGGAGAAAGGGGCATACTCATCCATTGCTGGTGGGAATGCCAACTTGTGCAACCATTTTGGAAATCAGTGTGGCAATTTCTCAGGAAATTTGGGATCAACCTACCCCAAGATCCAGTAATACCACTCTTTGGAATATACCCAAGAGATGCCCTATCATATGACAAAAGTATCTGTTCAACTATGTTCATAGCAGCATTGTTTGTAATAGCCAGAACCTGGAAACAACCTAGATGCCCTTCAATGGAGGAATGGATGAAGAAAGTGTGGGATATATACATATTAGAGTATTAATTGCATTTTTGATTAGCTTATAAATTAGTGGGGTCCCATATAGGCTTCTTCATATACTCTTAATTTTAATTAACCTACCCTACTC
Source organism: Chionomys nivalis (assembly GCF_950005125.1). Lineage (NCBI taxonomy): Eukaryota > Metazoa > Chordata > Mammalia > Rodentia > Cricetidae > Chionomys > Chionomys nivalis. The sequence goes on from NC_080088.1 coordinate 65,466,156, forward strand.
CTTCCTGTCGCCTATCCCATTTCTCCCATACTAACTAAAACTTTTAGCGCCCTGGAGCTATTATACCGTGTTGGTAGGAACGCAAGTTAGTTCAGTCATTTGTATGCAGTTTTGAACTTCCTCAGACACCTAGGAATGTGACTGCTGTGCGGTCAACCTGAACTACTAGTGGGTATCTCCCCAAGGGAGTGCTGCCAGTATATCAATGAGACACTGAGGTGCCTTGTTTATCATAGCACTAAGCACATAGCTAACATACACAATCACATCTAGGGCCCATGAAGGGATGACTGCATTGAGAAAATGTTGTACTTATGCATTAAAGATTATTCTCTAGCCATAAAAAATAATAGAAACTTAGAGGGCATTGTGTTAAGTAAAATAAGCCAGGCACAAAACCAAATACCACATGTTCTCCCTGACAGGTAGTGTCATGCAGGCCTGGGGTTAAAGCTCAGTTGGCAAAGTCCTTGTTGTTGAGCAGGGGAGCCTGAGTTCCAGCAACAGAACCTGTGTAAAAAAAGCCAGGCTTGGCTGAACATGTTTGTAATCGTATCACTGGGGAGCAGAAGGGGCAGATCTCTGGAGTTCTCTATCTAATCCACAAATGTAGGCCAATGAAAGTTAGCTGCTGACGAACGCTGTCTGAGGATGACCTATTGTCTCTACAGGCATACTCACATCTTACACACACATACACACACGCACGCACGCACGCACGCACGCGCGCGCGCGCGCGCGCGCGCCATACACCTGAAGTAAAGAGTAGACTATTTTCTAAGAGGGGAAGAGTAAGGTGATACAAGAAGCTCACATAAGTTACTTGAAGCCAGACCCAAAAAGAGGAACATGGGATGTACTCACTCATATTTGGTTTCTAGCCATAAATAAAGGACATTGAGACTATAATTCGTGATTCTAGAGAAGCTAAATAAGAAGGTGAACCCAAAGAAAAACATATAAGCATCCCCCTGAATATTAACCTTCATCAGGCGATGAAAGAAGACAGAGACAGAGACCAACATTGGAGCACTGGACTGAAGTCTCACGATCCAAAGGAGGAGCAGAAGGAGAGTGAGCACGAGCAAGGAACTCAGGACTGCGAGGGGTGCACCCACACACTGAGGCAATGGGGATGTTCTATCGGGAACTCACCAAGGCCAGCTGGCCGGGGTCTGAAAAAGCATGGGACAAAACCGGTCTCACTGAACATAATGGACAATGAGGACTACTGAGAACTCAAGAACAGTGGCAATGGGTTCTTGATCCTATTGCACGTAATGGCTTTGTGGGAGCCCAGGTAGTTTGGATGCTCACCTTAATAGACCCGGATGGAGGTGGGTGGTCCTTGGACCGCCCACAGGGCAGAGAAACCTGCTTGCTCTTTGGGCTGAGGAGGAAGGAAGACTTGATTGGGGGAGGGGGAGGGAATGGGAGGTGGTGGCGGGGAAGAGGCAGAAATCTTTAATAATTAAATAAATTAATTAATTAATAAAAAAAAGAAGCTCACATAACTTATACCAAAATGTAATTACATAGGAGGAAAAGTCCTCACATTATACAGCACAGTGGGGTGAGTACAGTCCACAGCAATTTAATACTTAGTTTAGAATGAACCAGAGGGGAGAAATTGGAAGTTTCTAACAAAGAAATGATAAAGGAGAAGAGAATGCTAACTCCCTGGCTCAATCAACACACCCTGCATATGTTCAGACTTATCATACTCCACCTCTTAAATACGCATAATTATTCTGTCAATTAAATATTTTAATGAAAATGCAACGTAAACTATTAATGGAACTTAAAGTTTAAAGTGAAACACTTTATGAGCCCCTTAAGTAAAGAAAGCTCTATTCTTTCTAAAACCATTTTCTTTTTAAAAAATTAATTTATTTATGTCTACGGGTGTTTTGGCCACATGTATGTCTGCATGCCATGTGCACACCTGGTGTATACAGAAGCCAGAGAGGATGTTGGATTCCCCCTGGAAGCTGTGAGCTTCATATGAGTACCCGGAACTGAACCTGGGTTCTCTGGAAGAGAAGTCAGTGCTCTTACTCACTGAGCCATCTCTCCATCCCCAACACCTATTTACTTTATTGGGCTATTTAGAACAGCATTTCTCAACATGGATCATGACCCCCTTTGGGGGGTCGAGCAACCCTTTCACAGGGGTTGCTTATTAGATATTTATATTCTGATTTAGAACTGCAGCAAAAGTACAGTAATGAAGTAACAGTGAAAATAATTTTAAGTTCCACAGTATGAGGAACTGCATCAAAGGGTTGTGGTATTAGGAAAGTTGAGAACCCCAGGTTTAGAAAATGCATATGTGACCCCAGTGTGGTGGTGCACACTCTTAATCCTAGCACTGAGGAGGCAGAGGCAGGTGAATCTCTGCAAGTTTAAAGCTAAGGCTGCATAACGAGATCTCGTCTCCAAAAGAAGAAAAGAAAAGGGAGGAGGGACATAGGAAGCCAGACTTAGATCCCTCTTCCCAAAGAACTTAGCACCTAGGACTGAGGATTACATAAATGAAAAGTAACCGCATTAGGAAGAAGCACAGATGGATTTTCTATGGTAAAGAACTGACTTCCAGCTGGGAAGAACAGAGAATAGAATGCCCAAGCCTCATTCTACCTGATATAGAAATGAGAGATTGAAGACACACGCCAGCAAGTGAACGCAGACACCCACATACAGCCATACGTTTTAGGAGAGGTCCCAAACTGTCCTGGTTCAAGGATGAGTTGGAACTATGTGTCTTTTTTTATTTTTATTTATTTATTTATTTTAAAAAAGAAAACAAACTACCTTTTTTTCATTATACATACCAATCCAAGTTCCCACTCCCTCCCCTCCTCCCATTCCCTCCACATACCCTCCTACCCCATCCCCATCCAGAGAGGGTAAGGCACTTTGCTTTGAGGAAGGTCCAAGGCCCCTCCCACTATATCTAGACTGAGAAAGGTATCCATCCAAAGAGAATGTGTTCCCCAAAAGCCAGTACTTACAGTAGAGATAAATCCTGGTGCCACTGCCAGTGGCCCCTCAGTCTGCCCCAGCCATGCAACTGTCAACCGCATTCCAGGGACTAGTTTGCTCCTATGCTTGTTCTTCCCCAGCCCAGCTGGAGTTGACAAGCTCCCATTAGCCCAGGTAGATGGTTTCAGTGTGTGTTTTCATCATTGTCTTGACTTCCTTGCTTACACTCATTCCTCCCACTCTTCAGCCGGACCTTGGGAACTCAGTCCAGTGCTCCGATGCAGGTCTCTGCCTCTGTTTCCATCAGTTGCAGGATGAAGTTTCTTTCTCTGGTGATATTTAAGATATTTATCAGTCTGACTACAGGGCAAGTCAAGATTGGGCCCCCTCTCCTCTATTGCTTAGGGTCTTAGCTGGAGTCATCCTTGTGAGTTCCTGGAAATTTCCCTAGAGCCAGGTTTCTTACAAATCCTAAAATGGCTCCCTCAATCAAGATACCTCTTCCCTGACTCTCATCTCTGTCCTTCCTCCATCTTGACAACCTACCTCAGGATCCAGCAATACCACTCTTGGGAATATACCCAAAAGATGCTCAATCATACTACAAAGGCATTTGTTCAACTATGCTCATAGTAGCATTATTTATAATAGTCAGAACCTGGAAACAACCTTGGTGCCCCTCAAGATAAAGAATGGATAAAGAAAATGTGGGACATTTGCACATTAGAGTACTACTCAGCAGAAAAAAAAAAAAGAAAGAAAGAAAAGAAAACAACGACATCTTGAATTTTGCATGCAAATGGATACAATTAGAAAACACCATCCTGAGTGAGGTAACCCAGACCCAGAAAGATGAATATGGTATGTACTCACTCATAAGTGGACACTAGCTATAAGCAAAGGATATGGAGCCTATAGTTCATGATCCTAGAGAAGCTAAATAATAAGGTGGACCCTAAGAAAAGCATATATAGATCCACCTGGAAAGTGGAAACACACAAGATCGCCTGACAAAATTGGGAGCATCGGGGTAGGGGGAGAAGAGAGAGGGTGAAAGGGGAAGAGGAGAGAAGAAGGGGAGGGGTGAGGATAACTTGAGAGAATTATGTGTCTTTAACAAATTAGATGATCTCTCTGACCTTGTCTCCTATACACTAAAGGGAATGGGCTGTGGGGACAGCCCTGGTGGCTCTGTGTTCAGATTCTGTTGGATTAAGAGACAAATGGACAGGGGAGACAACTCTGTTTACTGGGCTGCGCACTGCTGCAGAGGGAGGGTTTGTGGCAGAGAGAAGGTGAAGCCTTCTAGAAACCTAGAGCCTGGCTCTGGGAGGAGTCTTTTCAATCTCGAGAAGAAACGCTGCCGTTGTTGAGCAGGGTACTGTCTTTGTCCTCCCTCTCACTCACGGGGTCATACAGAGGAACACAGAGGAAGCTGGACTTGGAATTCAGGATACTTGGTGATTAATGGTGGACTGCCTGGACTCCGATGGTCCCACCCATGGTGCCACAAGTCAAAAAATAGGTTAAATACCCAAGATAACACCAGCATGTAAAAGAGGCCAACAAACATCTTCTGGAATGAGTTTGGAGATGCGCCTGGGATGAGCCCGAGGTGGTTTTAAATGCCTTCGGCTTCCTTTTGCTAGTGGGAACAGGTCGGCTGGCTTGGGCACCATCGGCAACCCCGTTGCTTTCAGCCCTGGTGCACTGTGTCGGTCAAAATTGTATAATTTCCAAAGGAGGCTATTTTATAAAAATAGGCATCGCATCCATGTACAATTAAGCATCCACTAATAAAACTATGTCAATTGCATTCTCCTGCAGCTGCAGATGGAATAGCGCTAAGTGAAGCTGTCAGCAAAGAATTACTACATACATAGTTCTCATCATGGCTCTATGTAGAAAGATTCAAACACGAAACAAATAGCTGTTTAAGCACAATGAATACTGGTGCAAATTTTTTGTGAAGTCAATTTAACAATAAGTTCTTTTTCTAATGGAAATACCATTATATTTTTGTCTCATTTATAGTAAACATCCAAACCATGCAGAGAGTATAAAATCCCTATGTGATCTTATCTCCCTCGGGAGAAAACCAGTTCAAGCAGGCTGTTAGAATATGTCCATACTTTTAGTGCATATACTATTGGTGCAGAGGTAAACATATTTCTCCATAAACGGAGCCACACTCTTTATCCTATTTCATAATCATAGTTTTGTTTTTAACATGACTAGCTTGTCACAGTAGAATAAACAGTGTATTCCTACAAAAGCATCACACAAGAAGTAATCAATTCAGAGACGATGAAAGGTTGAAATGCTGATGCAATGGAGAATCTTCTTAATTGCCATCAAGATCCCAACCAGGTGGCGCCCTGTGCAGCAGCCTGGCCACAAGGCCTTGTCCTCCAAGCTAGGGAGAGAGGTCAGTGAAGGAACTCTGGCTGTGTGGAGGAGGGGAACGTGACTTCAGCCCCATCTGTCATCTTGCGCCTAATGTGTCAAGGCAAGGCCCAGTGGGTTTCGGTATAATGAGAACGGAGGGAAGCTGCCTCTTTTTAAATTAATCAGACATGGCCCCCACAGAGTCCACAAGTGAGCCACACCACGTTGACAGGTGGAAGCTGCCAGGGCCGTGCACAGCCCTCGCAGGCCTGCCTTTGATGCCCTGCGTCTACACCCTGCTTCTTCCCCAAGACAATGGCAACTATTACTCTCCAGGTCTCCAGCCTGTGTGCCCGCCCTCCTAGGGGAAGCATCGCAGCCTAAGGAGGTTATTATTCATTTTCCTTGTGTCATTCTAGCTAACAGGACTGTGGTTTTCCTGGAGTCGTACGGCAGTACTGATCCATCTTAGAGTGAGGGAGGCTGGGAGCCCCCCTTCTCTCTCTCCTCTCCTCTCCTCTCCTCTCCTCTCCTCTCCTCTCCTCTCCTCTCCTCTCCTCTCCTCTCCTCTCCTCTCCTCTCCTCTCCTCTCCAGATGCTCTAGTAATGAAGTAGTGTGAGATGGGGTAGGTCACTGGTGATTTCTTAGAGATCAGAGCCTGAGGAATAGATGAAGAACACAAGCCTTGAGACACAACATCTCATGAACGCTCTCCAGAATACAGGAAATACCTTTTAGCAAGGTCTGTGGGGTTGGAAGCCTATGCACACTGCTCCTGTAGGTGCGTCCTGAGAAGAGGCTCCAGTTTGCACCCTTGCGATGTACCATGCTAATACGGAAAAATTAAACCAACCCCCTTGTGTGACAGATCCCAAACGTCCTCGGCAGAAGCTGTTGGACCTGACAAGATTCTGTCTGTTATCACTACTACATCATAATTTTTCCATAACTCCGGCAGACATTTGTCCTTAAATCAGTGGTTCTCAACCTGGGGGTTACGACCCCTTTGGGATCTCATATCAGATATTTACATTATGATTCATAACAGTAGCAAAATTATAGTTGTGAAATAGCAATAAAATAATTTTATGGTGAGGTGGTCATCACAAAATAAGAAACTGTATTAAAGAGTTCAGCATTAGGTGGCATGGGCTGTATGGCGGGCATTGGTGCTTGGCAAGGTTCCAGCATTTTGCCTTTGCAGATTATAATTCTCCAGCACCCTTTTACATCTATTTTTAATGCTTTTCATTATGTGTTCTGGGAGTTCCCTTATGCCTTTCCCTTTGGGAAATTCTGTACAGGCTTTGAAGGATGAAAATGTGTACTATGGCAGCCTCTTTAAACAAAGTAATTCTTTGGGAAGCTGGAGGTAATAACAAAGGTGAGAGTAATTCAATTGCCCCTTCCCTTGGGTCTGCTATGTCCACCTGGAGAAAGTTTTAAGTGAGAATGTAAGCTTCAGTTTCTTATTCAGACTGCAAAACAATAGTTGTTTGTCCTTACACAAGTTGCTAAAATTCGCTGCACTTCCGATTTCTTGCCTATAGATCATAGCATCGAATGCATAAGACTTTTAAGGCAGAAAGATCAATGTATGTGAAAACATCTTAAAACCATAAGGAAGACCTGATGAAATGTAGACTTTATGGAACATTTCCTCGGCCTTGCAGTTTGGGTGACATTCATACTTAATGAAGTTATAAAGGTTAATGTGGGGAGCACCTGTCTGGGATAGAGAGCATGTAAATAGGCCATGGGAACAAAGGAGGAGACAATGCAGAGTGTCTAGACTCAGGACCATAGAGCAGCAGATGCCGAATTTGGAGATACACATTTGCCTATAAATATCACAACCTGATGGACCTTTGCCCACTGAGGAGACGCTAGAGGTTTTGCAGCAGATCAACATGGTGTGCGAAGCACAGGGGTGAAGAGCTTGGTTGAAGAGAAATAGTTTTCTGGAGTTACCAATCATCGCCATGGTCACCTGCCCTTGTCCCACCTTCATCCTCTCCATAATGTAACCAGAAATTAAAATGACATGTGGAAGAAGACCCAACCTCTTCTCAACCTGGAGGTTCCTCAACTCTAGATCTTCACTATTCGACAACAGGTTTGCTGAGTAAAATGGATTTGCAGAAAACTGTAAAGTAAGATCTATGCAGTGCAGTTTCTTCAGGTTCCCTTCTGAGGTGCCATTTGGCCTTTGGTTTTGATGAATCCACATGTGTCATCTCTGAAACCCGCATCTTCCTCCCCTCAAATATCTTGGTGTCTCTGTTGCTGCTCTGTCTTGCTGGTGCCGATTATGCCATGCCATGCCTGAGCCGCTACAGGAGCCCAGCCACTAACTGCTGGGACCTCATACACAGGTCCACGGGCATCATTAAAGACCCAGGCAGGGCAAGCTGGCCTCACACTGCTCATTCTGATCAGTTACTGCACAGAACTCTAAGGCCGCATGGGGGGAGAGGAGACACTATAACTAGATATTTATGTTTGCTACGGGTACGCAAATGAAGAAGGATTATATGTCATGGACTGACCATCTAGTCCAGACCCCCTTTCTCTTTAAGCCTGCATGTGCTGTTGTACAGATGAGAACATAGAAGTATGGAGACAGCCTTTCCCAGATTTGCACAGGTCCTGCAGGGGCAGTGCCTCTTCCAGGCAGAGAGTTCAGTGCCAGATATGAGGCATCTCCGTCCCCCATTCCCAAGTGTGTGTGTGTGTGTGTGTGTGTGTGTGTGTGTGTGTGTCTTCAGGAACTCAAGAAATACAGTACCTTTTGTACATGATTTATGTGGAATTTCCAGATATTTGTCTTTCTTTCTTTGAGTTTAAAAAGTATAGGATTTACCCGGGCAGTTTTATCTCAAGACAACTACCGACTGCCTTTCCTAATAGGCGCCGCCTCCCCTTTGCTAAAGGGTCAGCTGTAAAATAATGCTTCCTCTGCAGAAAGCTTATTCTCCAGACAGATGAGATAACACAGGAGATGTGCAGTGGAAGCGGAGCCTTAACCCTAGGTCAGTCTCTCATCTCTCACCCAGATTAGGCCTGACAGCTATTCAGTAGCGTCCTGGAGAGGGAATGCTCAGCTGCTTACCTCAAGAAGATTGGCATCAAGAAATAAACCTTTCTGGCAGTCTTAAGATACTTTTGTTATTCGTTTTGTGGCAGTTGTCTGTCGCTTCTCAAACAAAAGCGGCTCTGCAGCAGTCTGGGTGGCGTTTGCTCTGCGAGGGCAGAAGACACTGACTGTTTATTGGATGTTGGCGTCTGTCCTCTGTCCAGAGCCACGCGTGATCCTGGGTCCGCAAGAGGAGCTAAGCACGTGGAGCCTGTTACGCTGAAATGAACATCTCTGAGCACATTCAGCAAGATTCCTCTTTCACCATCCCCGGTTACCCAGACTGACCTGGAAAGCAGGTGTGATGCCCCTTGCAAGTAAAAACTGTTCAGTGTCCTGCTTGAACATAGCTCGCTCATACAGATGAAACAGAACTCACCTAAAAACATATTTTCGTATCACGATGGATGTGATAAGATTGTAGAATGTTTTATAAATAAGATGTTTTAATATTGTAAGTCAAGAACAGTCCAATAATAACTGAAAGACATTTCATATTCAGAACCATGCCACCTCCATCCCACCTCTACATGAAAGAAAAACCAACACACATGCACACACATGCGCGCGAGCACACACACACACACACACACACACACTATGGCCATACTTTTGTATCCTAACTACAAAATCATTTTACACTTGCAGATCTTCTCTAGAACTCTTACAATAATCCCATCTCCCCAGTTCTTCCTCTCCCTGTCCACACGAGGAAGCCTGGCCTAGAGTATTAGCCCATACATGCATCACTGTAATGTTCATGCCCCTTGCAATGCCCAGGGCAGCATACGTCATCTTCATCATGTCAATAGCAGTAAGAACGTGATGTGGAGTATTAAAGCAAGTTCATGACAAGCTTTCTCCCACATCACCATTTGCTTAATTGTATCCCAAATGCCTTTCCTGATTGCTAAACCTCATAATATATTGCATATATGCATGCATATATAGATATGCATTTTTAAAATGAAGTTACACTATCAATATGGTTTTATAATAGGCTTTTCCACCTTACACTATCTCAGGTATTACAGGGTGAATTATATTTTCTACAAAATTCAAGGTTGAAATCCTACCTACCAATGTGACTGTTGTTTGAGACAGATATTCTAAAAGCAGGGCTCTAGAGATGGCTCTGTGGTTGAAGTCACTGAATGGCTGCCCTTGCAGAGCAAAAGGTCAAATTCCCAGCACCCACATGGCAGCTCAAAACCAGCTCTAACTCCAGTTCCAGGGGATCTGACGCCCTCTCCTGGCCTCCACAAGCACATGCAGGCAAAACACCCATAAACATATCACTAAAATCTTTTTTAAAATATAAATCAGGCCAGGCGGTGGTGGCACACGCCTTTAATCCCAGCACTCGGGAGGCAGAGGCAGGTGGATCTCTGTGAGTTCGAGGCCAGCCTGGTCTACAAAAGCTAGTTCCAGGACAGGAACCAAAAGCTACGGAGAAACCCTGTCTCGAAAAATCCAAAAAACAAAATATATAAATCAGGTTAATAGGGATCATAACAGTGGGCCCTAACTCAGTACATCTGCTGTACCTAACGAAAAGAGATAGACTAGGGGATGTACTGGGACAGACAGAAGGACAGGGAGAGAAGCCTCAGGATAAAGAAACCCTCCTGATACCTTGATCTTGGGTTTCCAAACACCAGAAATATGAGGGGGCAAAAGTTTGTTATTCAAACCACCCTGTCCGTGGTGTTTTATTATGGTAGCCCCAGCAATTAATACACAGAATACTTCTCTTTAAATGTTTTAAAAATTTGATGTTTAACGGGCACAGAATTAATCATTTTTCAATTATTTTTAACTAATTTTTTTCTTGAAATATTTAGGTCAAAGTAACAAATGATGCTTTTAATATCTTTGCATTTTGTGACTCATTTTAAGATGGAAAAAAAACCACCTAAAATATCATAGGAAAAGTTAATGGGAATAAATTATGGGTAGTATTAATATTGTTTTTGCAATTTTGGAGAGTTTAAAATTACTTCAAAATAAAGAAGGAGAGAGAGGGGAGAAAAATAGATACAGGCACACAGAGGAGAGAGAGAGAAAGAGAGAGAGAGAGCAAGAATAGAACAGAGCTAGATGGATGAAGGTCATCCATCATGAGGGTCTGTTTGAGCTAAAGCTAACCCACAAACTCAGTCATCTGCAGGAAAGTGGGGGTAGAAAAGGAGGTCATTGTTTCAGGCAGAATAAACAATGCTTAAGAGACAAATATCACATGCTTTCTCTCATACATAAAATCTAAACTTTAAAAGAATAATCATATTTAAAAGCAGAGGGGAGGACTATTTGGGAAGAGGAAGAAGACCAATGGGGTAGGTAATGAGGAGAATGAGTTAAAATATATGACATACATTCATGGGGGTGCCATAATAAAACCCATAACTGCATACAATAAAATTCTTTAATAAAATAATCTTAAAATAACAAAATCAAGCTTTAGAAAAGCGTGGCACTAGCATCTTTACATGACTGCTACTGTGCAGCCGAAGTTGCAAAGTCACAAGTTTGAGGAAGCCTTAGAGATGAGCCATCTGGCCAAACAGAGACTCTTAATACCAACACTGTATTGGCTTTCTGTTAGAAGGAGTTTGGGGCTTGAGTTCACAATGAGATGGGGAAAGGACCACACAAGAAATACTCTTTAAAGTAGGACCATTCGTGGAGAGAGGAGAGCAAGGGTAGAAGTGATAGGGATACTGAAGTCTGGCCCAGGTGTTTCCAGGTTCGTGGCTTCTTATCCAAAAAACAGACTCCCAAAGATTTGCAAAGTAGTGATATAGCTCAAACTAAATAGTGTATATCAAAAAGAACAGCAACCGTGAGAGGGAGAAAGTGCTGAAGAGACCAGGCCACAGCCAGTGGTCTCTTTTTATGGGTCTAAAGCAGGATGGGGGCCAGGAGACTCTAGGGTAGTTCTCTATTTTCTTAGGAAGATTAGGTCACACATGTCTTATTCCTATTGTACATGTCCCTTCCCATAATGCATCTGGTTTTAATTATATGCCTGCCCAATTACACATAGGCACAAGATAGTAAACAGGATTATTCTTAAGTTTCACTTGAAAGACAGCTTTCTTTATTGCTTATGCACCTAAATCCAGTTCTTCAAACTAGTTCCAGCTGGACTGGCCTTTCTAGTCTTTTGTTGGATACACTGGAAATATACTTGAATAGAACTTCTCTAAATTTGATTACTACTAGGGGTGGAGGAATATATACTATTTTTTTTTTACCTTGTTTTGTCTTAAACTATAAGGAGATTAGCAGAAAGTTTACAAGGAGCAAGGATTTAGGAACTCAGTTAAGAAGTTGTTTTTCCTCTGGCCCCATCCCTTTAAGGCATTCAGCCTCTTGCTTTACATTTGCAAGAAGGGGGGCATTAAGAAGACACTAATTTTAAGGCCAATTTGCATTTTGAAAACTCCATGAGAACTATAAGGTTAAAAAACATAGAAGAAAATATTTTTCAGTGTAAGAGTTGTGCTTCTCGTCCTTCAAGTTTAGGGACACACTGCCACACCATGCAGAGAGTTGTCTGTGGTCATCCTAGACAAGACTGAGACAGGACATTGCCTGCACTGCACACGTTGTGGGGTTGAGACGCTGAATGTCTCTCAACACATGGGCTACTGGATTGCACCTGGCAGTCACTGTGTAACCTTCTGGAAATGGCATATCTTCTCTGAATCTCTCTCTCTCTCTCTCTCTCTCTCTCTCTCTCTATATATATATATATATATATATATATATATATACCAAATATATATATTTGGGTAATAGAAGTTACTTCATCAGATATTATAACTGTTAAAAATCTGTCATCTGTAAAGTGTAATACATATTTTATTCTCAGAACAGTTTGTGTGGACAGAAAGAGGAAGAGAGAGAAGAAAGGAGGATGTGGTGGAGAAGAAGGAGGGGGAGAGGAGAGACAGGAAGAGGAAAGTATAAAGAGAAAAGGGGGAGGAAGAGAGAAAATGGAGAGAGCAGAAGGGCAAGAGGTATAGACAGTACAGGGACAGGGAGAGGAAGGAGGCAGGAAGTGGGGAGGAATTAGCCTAAACTACTTTTCCAGAATGTGACAGCCTTCCTTTTGTTAGCCTTCTCTTTATTACTGCTAGTATGTACTGTCTGGAGACTTCCCTCAAGCCAGGGACACTCGTGGGAAGGTGTATGAATCAAAGACTTAACCTCCACTTCTTTTTTCTTTTGTCTTAAACTTTGGAGAGATTATGAAACAAAGAAGCTAAATGAAGAAATCATTTGCCCTCTGGCCCCATCCCTGCATAGAACTCAACCTCCTGCTCTATATTTGCAGGGGTGTAAACGGAAACCGCTCATTTGTTTTCCAGACACCCAGACCCAGAAACTACATTAATTACAACACTGCTTGGCCTATTAGCTCAGACTTTTTATTAATTAACTCTTTCATCTTAAACTAACCCATTTCTATTCATCTGTCTATCTGCACGAGATTGTGACTTACTGGTAAAAGTGTGGTGACTGTCTCCTTCAGCAGCTACATGGCGTCTCCTTGACTCTGTCAACTCTCTCTATATATATCTCTTTACCCCAGATATATCTGCCCTTCCATAGGGTCAGAGCAGCATTATTCATTAACCAATAAGAACAGCACATATACAGAAGGACATCCCATATCACAAGGGCTTTTTGCAGTCTTTACTGCTGCCTAGCAGGGCAGCCATGATCTCATTACTGTGTTGTTTCACATTTCTCTGGCCTCTCTTTATTAAGCCACATCACAATACTCAACCCCTGCGTTCACAGCATACTTTCTAGCTTCTGAGATTATTTGGGTCCCCTTCCCCTGTTTTAGTTTACTTATTTATTCTTCTTTGGGGAAGACCAAACTTGAAAATAATCACAAAACACAATTTAACAAGAGGAATGGTAAGACTGGAGCAGTATCAAACCTAGAAACAGGCTGCACCCTTAAAACTTGCTTTCCAGGGATGGAGAGATAGCTCAGTGCTTAGGAGCACTGGCCACTCTTCAGAGGGCCTGAGTTCAATTCCCAGCGCTCACAGGTTTCTCTCAACTGTTTGTGGCTATAGTTCTAGGGGATATGATGCCCTCTTCTGGCCTCCGCGGGCATCAGGCACACATGTGGTGCAAAAGTAAACAAGCAGGCAACATACCTTTACACAAAATTAAGTGATAATATTTTAAAAATAAAATAAGTTACGCAGGGATTTGCATTTAAAGAGCAGGGGAAGAGTCAAGGAGAATTATTTTAAAGAATCTTTTACAGAATTTCTTTTCTTCTTTATTTGCTATAGACTGGGTCCTTTCTCTTCCACTGGTGGGGAGAAAGGGAACAAAGAGTAGATGGGAGTCTGTACGACAAATCCTCCCCAAGAGAAAAGCATTTCCCAATTCCGAATATGATGTTCCTCTCCATTTAGCTGTGGGTGAGATTGAGGCCATTCCATCATGTTTAATATTTTAACAAGAATGTGGCCGTAAATAACACCACTGCATTATATGACTCTATAAACCACAGAGGTTATACGCTTGTGAGCTTTCACGTGATGAGGCTTCTGAGGAATGAGGGAAAAGGGGCATAGAAATGAAGTCAGAACTGTAGGGAAGAAACAGGGAGCCAACGGATCAGGGTGCTGCACTTCTAGCAGCATTTTCTGAGACGGTGTGCAACAAAGAAAGTACCAAACATATTGAATAACAAACAGAACAACCAAATCTCCCAAACAAACCAAAGAATCACTGCTTCACGGGAACTCGGGCTACATTCTGAGTTAGCATCATGTGACTATTTTTGCTATTATTGTTTTCATATATTCTATAACATTCATTCCTTGGTTTTGGCAAAACTTCTGAGTTACCGCACCCTTGCCCCAGGGCTCAAGAGACTGTCTGCAGAAGACAAGGCAGAGAGATCAGAAAGGAACAGAGCAAACACTATCTCCTGGATAGGATGGGACTGCTGCACACGTGACCACACAGGATCTGTAGCTGCCTGCCAAGGCCTGCTCAAGATGACCTCATTCAACATTCCATTGAGGAGAGGGAGAGGCACAGGAGAATCCACCCCTCCTATGGAACTTTGGACAGCTGATAGTTTCTCGGAGGTGGCAAGTCAGTTTCATTTGAGGGTATGGCTCCTAGTAGGTCAACGGCACTCCAGAGGATAGTCCTGCACCCAGAAGTATATGGATGGCAAAAATTAAAATTGATAGGCCTGGAGAGATGACTCAGTGGTTAAGAGCACTGGCTGCTCTTCCAGATGGACCTGGATTCAATTCCCAGCACTCACTTGGTGCTCACAACTGTCTGTAACTCCAGTTTCAAAGGATCCAACACCCTCACACAGACATACACAAGGAGGCAAAACACTAATACATGTAAAAATCTGTTTAAAAATTAGAATGGATGTTATCGAATTGTTAACAGGAAGACAGGAAGTTGGTAGAGAGTTATGGAGGTGAGGGTAAACTAGGGAGGGGTGATTGTGGGTGAATATTATTTACGAATGTCTTGAAGAGTTAATAAAAATATTTTTTAAAAGTTCAAAGTTATTAATGTTCCTTTTGAATTTTAAAATCCTTTCTAAAAGGGCAGACTAGGCCATTATTAGATAAGTTGAGTAATTTTCAAATATGTCAATAGGGAACATGAAATAAGAAACTTCTCTGCTTTAAAGCCCTTCAAATATACTCAACTTTGACCCAAAGTGTTCTTTAATAAAACCTCATATAAAGATCTTATGAAGAATTGTTTTCATTATGTATATATGCATGCACTAGAGTAACAAAAGACATGTGTCTAATCCACTTCCCCTGCCCTTGCTCCACAGCTCTGAAACACTTTCTGTCAAGTCTGCTGCATTCACAAGCCAAGACGTTCTTTTTTTTTTTTTTAATTAAAGATTTCTGCCTCCTCCCCGCTACCGCCTCCCATTTCCCTCCCCCTCTCCCAAGCAAGTCCCCTTCCCTCGTCAGCCCTAAGAGCAATCAGGGTTCCCTGCCCTGTGGGAAGTCCAAGGACCACCCACCTCCATCCAGGTCAAGTAAGGTGAGCATCCAAACTGCCTAGGCTCCCACAAAGCCAGTACGTGCAGTGTGGCGGTTTCTCAAGACGTTCTTAAGAGCTTCAGGGTCTTTCAGGGCGGCACATTGCAGTTGAGGTTGCAGAACTCCTGCCAGGTCCTGCCAGGTCTGTCTCATTAGCATCCTGTCTCCTGTCTCACACTGTCTTAAAGCCCTCTGTGAATTCCACGGCCAAAGTCATAAAGGACCCAAGATCAAAGGTGGCGATATACTTGACACTTAGTGACCTTCAATAACAAAAAGAAGGTGTTTTTCTCCCTACCTGCCAAGACGTAGTATACAATAGAGAGAGCTAGCCACCTTGGCCTATATTTTAGTGAAGGCTTGGGAAATTTTTCTGGAAGAATAAATCTTTAAGGGAACCACAGAGCTAATTGAGACAGGTCTGAATATCAGGCCATGATGTATGTGAGCAGTCCAAAATCAAGGCATTGGATGGAGAGGCTGCTGTAATGCCTGTTGGCATCTAGACCTAATATGATCCAGTTCAGATCCTCTCCCTGTGCTGAAGTGTGGGTCAGGTGCTTTTCCACTGAGCTTCACTCTCACCCAAAGGCACATTTAACCCTTTAGAGTGAGAAAATTCTGAACAGATTCAGCCACACCGTGAACCTGAGTTCAGCTGGTCGTTTATTGATGCCTCTTCTTGTCTGTGATGGGGATAGCATAAACCAGACATGGAACACTTGGAGATGAAAGCTGATAGTCTACTAATGATGAGAAAGGAGAATGGGTGGGAGGAGAGAAGATTAAGTTTCAATTTAGTGTCTCTATACACCTATATAAATCCTTGGCCCAACTATTAATCACTATGACCTTTATTTACCTCAACTATGAAATGAAGATAATGGTGCCCATGTGTCTAACAAAGTTATTGGAAAGCTCAAATAGTGTCACTGTAAAAATGATAAGTGAACTGAAAAAAGGATGCAGTGATTTTCATTATACCATCAGTGTTATTAGTTTTGGTGCTGATAAAATACTAGAGCATGTCAAACACAGTACTGTATTTCTAGCACTTTTTCCTCCTTTTGAGACAGGGGCTCACTCTGTTACTCTGTTGCTGGGCTGGCCTGAAAATCCTGGGTTGAGCAATCCACGGCCTCAGCCTTCCAAAGGTAAGAATTATGGGCACAATTGTGTGCCACCACATGTGGCTCTCTGGGGCTTCTAAAATTTCAATGTGTCTGAGGCCCAGCTGGTTCTCATTCAGTGATTCTCATTCAATCGCCTTAGAATGGAAGCCAAGAGTCTGTGTTGCTACTTGGCTCTTGGGTAATAGCAATGCGGCTAGGCTGGGGACCACATGCTTTATCACAGGATTCAATAGAACTGAAGCCCTTAAAATGATGAATATATAAAATGGTCACTTACATGACTCCAGGGTAGGAAACTGAAGTAGTCGTGTTATTTATTTTGCACAGAAAGGCAGTTTTTACCTTGCATCGATTCCATGGCACAGGTAGACTGTTGGATTCTGTTACCATAGACACAGACAAGGAAAACTGATGATAGTCTTCTGTGCACTTTTCTTCTTCAGAGGTTTTTCTTTGCCAAAACACTCGGCTACCCTTTGGCTAAAACCCAATTCGGCAAATTGTTCTTGGCAGTCCTGAGAAATCATTCCCAAGGGGGAAGAGTTCTGACTGGATGGCCTGAGAGGGGCCTGCACCTTCCATGTTGGCCAGGACCCGCAGTCTCTCGGCAGCCATGCTCACTGTGAAATTCATCTCTGTCACAAATAGCGAATCGCATGCTGTACAATATCACAATCTCATTATGGGATGTCATCTCACTGCACAAATAAATTATTTTCCCCAGATTTACCGATGGCGCTGCCCACATCATAGCCAGCAAGTGATGGATGGGCTCTATCTGAATGGATTTAGGTGTGTGATTTACACACGGCAGGGTCCTGACAACCGTGGACCACAGCCAGTGCCAGACGGGCTGTGGAGAAGGTTTCTCCTTCATGGTCCCTTAAGCTCAAAACCCAGTGGATAGAAAATGTTGTGGCATCTAATGGAATGAGGAAAGTAAGGGTAAGTGCAATATAGCTTCCACAATACACTTCTCACGTGTTATAATTCAGATACCTCAGTGAGGGCTTTGAGTTCACTGAAGACCTTACTGGCTGAGTCCACAAAAGGATATTTAGTGCTAAATCCCATTTCATAAAATGATGCCCTTTAACCAGGCAATGTGCCTCATACAAGAAGAGAGAATATTCCTATAGCATTTTGGAATCTCTATGGATAGCAAATAATTGCTCGCGCGCACACACACACACACACACACACACATGAAGCAAGAGGAGTACTTGTACCTTCTCATTCATGCCTACTTAATCTAGAAGGAAATAATTATCTCTCTAGGAGAAGTAGCAGTAGAAATCTCAAAGTGGAGGCTGGACAGATGGCTCAATGGCTGGGAACACTTGTTACTCTTGCAGAGGACCCCAGTTTAATTCCCAGCATCCTCCCGGCGACTCACAATCATCTGTAACGCTAGTTCCAGGGGATGCAATGCCCTCTTCTGGCCTCTGCAGGCACCAAGCATGCCCACAGTGCACAAACATATATGCAGGCAAAGCATCTGTATGCATAAAACAAGATGAATCTTTAAAAAAAATCATCATGGAGAACTTTGATTTTAAATGGATCTCAGAGATACACTTTGTACTCAATGCTTTGATCTTTTCTCTTGATTACATTTGCCTATTTTCTGCTTACTTCCTTGAAGATACTAGGAAAGTTGACGCTCCAGAAAACCATGTCTAGTTACTTCTAAAAAACTTGAAGGAATACCACCATGCATTCATATTTTTTAAATTTAATTGAATATGCTTCTCAGATACAATAGCAAACATGAAATGTGAGCAAGAGAAATAGCTATGACATGCCAAGTGATGCTGACCATTCTGTCCATCATTCATGGACAGTGGAATGTACACTTCACAGTATATGAGATCTGTTCCCTCTGCTGGCTCAGCTCCCAGGTGGCTTTTACCATAAATGCCAATGACCACATTGACCATATTAGAAATATTTAATGTGACTTTTTTATTCCATCCAGAACCTAAAACATAAGCTGACTGCTATTTCAAAATCCACTAGACAATAGGAATCAGTTCCAAATTTGGAGAAAAAATTGACTGTATTAGACTTTGGTCTTATACAATCCTAAAGAATTATCAAGGGAGCGCTGGATCAGCAGATAAGATCATGTATTGCTCTTGAACAGGACCCAAGTTCAGATTCTAGCACCTGTCAGGCAGTTATAACTCCATGTAACTTCATCTAAAGAGGGTCTGAGCTCTCCTCTGGACTCAAGAGGCTACTGTGTTCACATGTGCACACACACACACACACACACACACACACACACACTGAACTCTCTTCTGGACTGAAGTGGCAACTGCACTCACAACATGTACACACACACATACACACACACACGCAAACAAACACAAACAAATATATACAATTGATAAATTTAAAACTCATTTTTAAAGAATTGCCAACGGAAATCTGACTGTATACATGTCATGCATCACATCAGACTGTGTTTCGTATCAGCATTTGTGCCTTTTCTCATACACATAGGCATTATTCCAGGATGTGCATGACAGCTCATCTCTCAATTTCTCTTTTGCAAAAAAAAATACAAACCTTCGATTCTGTGAAGTCAACTTTTATGGGCTTGATGTGAGATAGCAGGAAAGCATGTGTAATGAAAGCCTGTTTGATCTTATGACCTGACCAAGAAGAGAAGTCCTCCAATCCCTGAGATAGAGCTGAGAGGAGACCATCTGAGCTGGCCAAACCACGGACACAAACATAGGCTTTCCGTGTGGGAGCAGGATCAGAGTATGCTGTAGGAATTCCCACCACCAGTAGCCTTTAAGTTACCCACCTACTTGTGCGTGGTCTCTCAGACTATACATGCCCATATCAAGTACGTGTCCAGCCTCTTTTCCAGCTGCGGGATTCAGTTGTTGTTCCCAGTTCCAGCAGAGGATTGTGATCTGTGAGTTTACTCCTAAATAAATAACTCTCCATTATACTCAATTCTGAGCTAGTGTGGGATTTCTTTTAAGCATCCTTCATCTGGTGCCTCACGTGGATTTGGACTCCACATCTACCAGGTGGACTGGCTTAACGGCCTAACCGTTCCACAGCCCAGAAAGTCTCCCACCCCTGCTCACTTGACTTGCTTTTTACCTAAGCAGTTTTTTGTAAAACCCCCACCATGGTGGAGCTAACTACATGTGGCGACTTGAAAATTTTCCAAGCTCGTGCACATCCCCCCTACTGCCATGTTCACTGCCACGTTTCTTGCCACATGGCAACTTGTGCAGCTTCTATCTTGTAGTCCCAACACCTGAATTCTGGGCTTCTTGCTCTGTGTACAAAATTGATTTAATTGCTTTTAATTTGTCAAGCAAAGCATATTTCTCAGTATTTAGCCAGCACCAAGGTGGGGAAACCAAAGCTGCTCAGGACTGTTTGTGGCACCCGGTTGCACCTCTAGTCACAACACTGCAACCAGGACACCTGCTGTACAATAAAGATTATTACACCTAAAACGATTTACCACATTTCATAACAGGTAATTAATACACCAATAAACTTGAAAGCTATATAATTGCAAACAACATTACCATTGAATCTTTTAGTAACTTTTTTTTGCTATTACTATCAATTGTATTCTGCAAAGCTTATATGGTTATGGTGATATATCCATTTATTGGATATTGGAACTCAGTTTTTTCTTCATATTATATCCTTAAGAAAATAGTTTGATAACAGAGCCAAGAATGAGGCACTTTTAGAAATGATATAGTCTTTACAGACTAATAATGAACAGCTAGCTGACAAGATTAATACCATTGAAAATCAAAAGTTATCTGAAAAAATTAATACTATTGAAAAGGGTAACATTGATTTGACAGACAAAATTGAATCCATTCCAAAGGATACTTGAGAAACTATCTGAAAAAAAATCATACTGTTGAATTTGACAATCAAAATTTGTTAAAACATTATGATAGGTTAGCAGAGAGAGTATCTCTCTAGAATGGCAATCTGTACACTATCCAAATGATGTCCAAGGATGAGGTGTTATCTTTAAAGGAAAAACTTCAGACCTTGGAATCACATGTGCAGAATGAGGACCAGAGGCTAGGTCCATCAATGAAATCACTAGTATTAAATACAGGCCAAGAGATTCAGGCTTTACAAAAGATAATAGTAAAAAGATTTGAAGCAATTGAGGAAATTATTGGAGCTGATGAGCAGGAAAAGAAGGCACAAGGACAGGAATCAACATCACAGGTAGTTGTCAGAGCTGACACACCCGGGGTTTTAGCTTCCTACCCTGTAATCTACTCTGACAAGCACCAAGTTCTAAAGGCCGAAAAGGATCCAAAGAAGGTAGATAGATGTCCCTTCTCCCAACAATGTTTGTCTTCAGAGTTAGGGACAAATAGGGGTTGGTGCTTGGGGTGGAAATTATGCAGACTCTGGGATCTCCCTTGGGAAAATAAAAGGGAAAAAGAATGGGATAACAGGTCGATTAGTGTGAGCTTACTCACACTAATAATAATAGTGAGTAATAGAGTGAATACATGTGAGCTATTATTTATAAACTATTTATATTGGTATAGTAGATTCTTATATATTGATACAAATTCAAATTATATTTATTATATTAAATATGCTCCTATTTCTGTTTACAATATTTGTATATCTATGAAAAGTTATTTTATCATATTGTATGCATGCAAGTTTCTATCTCTGTTTAAGACATTTAGTATATTGATACAATTTTAGGATATATTTATCATATTGCATTATACATTTGTACCTCTGATCAAGATACTTGTACATTGTTTACATTTTGATGTCATTGTCCTCAATCACTGTGCAGTTGTTAAGATTGTTCCTAATATTGTTTCTAAGATTCTAATATGCAGTCTTAGTCTTTAAGTTATATAGATATTAAGTATTATAGGTCATTTGTCATTCATGTTTGTCATACATATAGTTAGACTAATCAGGTTATTTAGATACATAGAGATTGTATTCTGCATAGATAGGTAATCTTCAACTGCTTCATAGAACTATAGAACATGGCATTTAAATAACTTAGGGTTCTGTTGAAGTGAGACACAATTGCTCCTGGCAACACTGATATTTCCAAGAGAATGTTGAGCACCGAAGACACTCCACTTGGAGTTTGTTTTCTTCTTGGCTAAACTGGCCTTTGGGCAAGGAACTGTCCATGTATCAACCACTGACAAAATGCATGATGTCTGGACAGAACAAGCAGGATACAAGAAAAAAGACTGCAAACCTTGCCAAGACAGGGTAAGATGGTTTTGAAAATTTTTCTGCCTCCAAAATTGTCTGTCAGTTACTCTAGGCCTTAGCCAAAGTTGCTTGCTTCAACATTGCAAATGATACTTTTGGTGATTGACCAGGTAGCCAGTTGTCTCTGCCATTTATTGCACATTTTTGAAGTTGCTTGATTGCACTTTCTGTTTAATCAAGTAATATTATTTCTTTCTCAGGTCTTCAGTGGGGTTGAAGACTAGATAGTCATAGTTACTTTTCTCTCATGACTTAGCTTAGCTATTTCTAATATAAGAGTTAGACTTCTTAGGATAGGCTAACTATTGAAACATTTAGCATATGTTTCTTGCTTGATATTGTTTATGTTGGTTGTAATTATAAGTTTTACACTTAATGTTCATTCTTATTGTATATAGCTTTGTGTTAGGTTTAGAACCCTTATTTAGACAAAAAGGGGAGGTGCTGTGGGAATTCCTTCAGTCAATAGCCTTTAAGATACCAGCCCTCTTGGGTGTAGTCTCTGATAATATAAATGCACCTGTAAAGTGCTCTCTCTCTCTCTCTCTCTCTCTCTCTCTCTCTCTCTCTCTCTCTCTCTCTCTGGGCTGCTGGATTTGGTTCCTGTTCCCCACTCATGCAGAGGACTGTGATATGTGAGTCTATCCCTAAATAAAAAACCCTCTATTACTTTATTATACTCAGTTCTGAGTTAATGTGGGACTACTTTATAACATCCATCTACAGCTCCCTAAGTCTATGATTTCAGTGGTTATATAATGATATCACATTGAGCAATACTTTGAGTGTGTTTTTTCTACTTAGTATGATCTTCTGGAGAGTCTGTGTTTTTAGTCTGCATAATTATTGTTGGTTCTTTTTAATTGCTGAGTAGTATTTTAAGGATTGTGTTTAAATATGTCAGTGAATGTAGGATGTGCTTTCTTAAGTATGGCACTGTTCTGTTAATTCTAACTTTCAGAAAATTAATATCTTACATGACATATTCAATTTCTTAGATTTAGCTTTCTGGCCTTTTTTGTATAAACTGTATATTCTCCTATCTCAGCACCCTTTCATTTGTATCCCCCTTCACAAAATTGTTCTTCAAACCTTGAAGTCAGTGTAGTCCTCTGCCATTTCTTATCAAATGGGTTGTATGCTTGAATGCCTCTGCATTCTTGTTGCCTTTTCTAACTACAGACCACCATGTTTCTCTACTTCATTAGACTATAAGCCTTATGAGGTGTAAAATATCATACAATTCCTGATAATAAATGCCTCTTCTCAATTAATGTTGGATCTGTGGCTTTTTAGTTGAAATATGATAGCCTTCCACAATGCTGACTTTATTGGTGCTTAGGGAATTGTAGCAAGCATCCTGATGCTGGCTTCCAACCGGCAGAGATTTCAACTGAAGTACACTTAGGAGCAGTCAGAATTGGGGAACTGTAAAAAGCCTTCTAGGTTCTGACATGTGGTCAAAGTATAGAACAATTGCCTTGACCAGCATTAAAAAGCCCGTGTTAGCTCGATTTAATCAATGGAGGAGACACCAAGTTTTATTGTTAATGACCTATAGGACTATTTTTGCCATAAAAAAGTAAGCATTTGCTTGCATTTTGATGCTTAGATGCCTCTGATTGCTAATGGAACGTTTTTATGTAGAATCAGAATATGATTTTGTCAATTCTGCCTGTCACATTGGTTCTACAAATGCATTCTGCCAACAGCAAAGAGAATTCTTTCCTCTCTATAAAATGCAAATCAATTCAAAACACATTTCTGAGTCTTCTAAAGTGTCATTAATGAGTGATTCTAAACCTCTGCTGCACATTAAATGTAGCAGGGGAGTTTTAGAAATTCCAGAGTTGGGGCGGTACTCCACACGGATTAATCCAGACCCTCCGAGACTGAGTCCAGGAAGAGAGGCTTTGTAAACCCCCCCCCCCATTGTGATTTCAACAGGCAGCCATGGTTGAGTCACTTCTTACACAATACACTATGGGAACATCTCTATAAACACATAATATGAGCTAGTATTCTATGGACCGGGTGAAAAGCAGAAACCATTCTCATGCCTCCCAAAGCTCCACTGTCATCAATGCATGTGTGGTACTGTACTCTGCAGAAATGCCTCCATGCCCACCAATTTGCTTGCTTCTGAAAATGCAACAAACAAACAAAAAGCACATACTAAAAGAGCACACATTTACATTTGTTACACACAAGATCACCTAGGCATAAAGAAGTGGGGTGGGGCTTAACATGTGGCCTACAGGGCACCCAGAGTTTGATATCTAGAGATACACTCACTCACAGGTTTGTGCAAATGCATGCTGGCATCGGGGCCAGGGCGTGCCCTAGGACCTACCCCTTATCCTGATACTAACCTCGGAAATCGCTTACCTCCAATCATGTAGATAGATAATGTGGGGGGGAGAGCCAGGGCGTCACTATAGGAGAAGTGCCCTAGGACCTATCCCCTTATCATAGTACTAACCTTGGAAATCGCTTACCTTGCTTACCTTCAATCATGTAGATAGATAATGTTGGGGGAGAGAGCCATGACTCATCTCAACACCTGGGCCATGCTGTGTCTACTGTCCTAAGAGATAATATATTTACATTAGAAAATGTAGCATTCTGGCTGCTCTAACCTACTATATTCCTAACTGCTGCACCACTACAGTGTTCCACATTCTAATCCCTAAACCTGTGATTATGTTATCTTATTTAGCAAAAGGCATTGAGACATGGTTAAATTAAGAACCTTAAGATAGGGAATTATCCTGTATTATCCTATGGGCACAATGTATTCATAAAAGGTTTTAACTTTTTTTATTTTATTTTATTTATTTTTTTTTGTTCTTTTTCCAGAAGGAACCTGGAGAGCCAGATTCAGAGGAAGCTGTGAAGACAGAATCGGGGTGAAGTGATGCTGTTACTGAAAAGCCATCACGAGCTAAGGAAAGCAGAGAGTTCTAGAAGCCTGGGAATATATGAAATGGTTCTCAACTAAAACCCCTTGAAATAAATACATCCTAGAAGATCCCTTTATTTTAGCCTGTAACTTGTCTCCTAGAACTATGAAAATAGTAAGTTTCTGTTGAATGAGTTCATGGCGTATTTTATTTATTTATTTTGGTTTTTCTAGACAGGGTTTCTCGGTAGCTTTGGTGCCTGTCCTGGAACTAGCTCTTGTAGACCAGGCTGGCCTCGAACTCCCAGAGATCTGCCTGCCTCTGCCTCCCGAGAGCTGGGATTAAAGGTGTGCGCCACCACTGCCCGGCCATGGCGTATTTTAATGTCAATGAACAATTAAGTACTTGCTTCAAAATTAGTGTTGGTCTAACCTACCAAAATCATACATAACTGTTAATCACTAATAAGACATAGCTTTGCTATATAAATAATTTAATGATTATTGTTGGCTGCCAAAATAAAAGTAGGAGTGTAGTTTTTGCTTTTGCTGATTGGTGAGTTCCTAGAAAACACCTTTGAAGAAAGATTCTTAAAAGAAATCCCACACTAGCTCAGAATTGAGTATAACAGAGGGTTATTTACTTAGGGGTAGACTCACAGATCACAATCCTCTGCTAAAATTGATGTGTTAGCCACAAGGGAAAAATGTGGGCATAAGAATAAAAAATACAGTTTGGGCTCAATAGTTTGAAAGCTCATATATTCTTATAGTTGATACAGGATGATATTTTAAAGAATGTCTTATCCATGCTAATTCATGTAACAATAACAAAACTGCCCTGCATGAAGAGTCTCCCTGTATCAGCCTCAGCAACAAATCTCATAAAGACAGGTGTCTCAATTGCAGGTCAATACCCTAGAAAAGCGACTTGAAAAAAAACACACGTTCCTCTCTGTTTCAATTTGAATAGCAAAAATACCACATCCTAGCATTTCTCCATAAACTGGGTGATTGGCAGGTGTCAGGGTCCCTGCAAGTGGCACAGCCATCCAGGAAAGGATCCGTGCAAGGTAAGGCAAGATACTCGGTCAGTACCACTCTAATAGGTGCTGGGCCAGAAACAGCCAGAGTCTGACCTCATGGTGTATTTTTCTTACACAGTTAAGCACAGTAAACCTTTGGGGGGAAGTTTCTATGGGACAATGATCACAGCAAAGTTTCAGGGATGGCAACATCAAAACTCCCTTGCAAAGTAGCAAAGTACCTGTGACCTTCACAGTAAGAATGGGTTCTTTCTTTTGACTGATAAACAGAATTCAGGGAAAGGGCCTGGGAGGATTTGTAATGAGCACAAGGATGAATTCTATTGATTAAGGATGCAAAGTATATAGGACCTCTTTCATAAGGATGGTTCTATGCGGTGGAAAAACAGAGCTCAGGATTAGGGGCTAAGCGGTGCTCAGGATTTGGGGGGTTTCAGGTGAATCCTGGCTCCATAGAACAGCAAAAGATCACCAGGTTGTTCAGACAACATCTATTTCCAACCTTCTGGAATAGGTGAACAGGTGTGAGTCATTTTCTTACCCTCAGGGACAAAAAGCCTTTGTGTTTAGCGAATCTGGATCTTCTAATGCTTTCTGTGAGCTGTGCCTCCTACTAGCAGGACAAGCAGGTCCTTCCTCTTCCTGATTAATGACAGGTGCCATGGGGACAAATAGATGCTGGAACTCAGAGGCCTTCCTTAGCCTCCGCTCCGAGAGATGCTGGAACTCAGAGGCCTTCCTTAGCCTCCGCTCCGAGAGATGCTGGAACTCAGAGGCCTTCCTTAGCCTCTGCTCCGGGAGATGAAATGCTGCAAGTAAATCATCCTTCATCTTTAAATGTCATTTCTTTTTCCAAGTATAAAGCATGCACTTAAAATTACTGGAAAGTGGACAAATGGAGTCTCTCTCTTTCTCTCTCTCTCTATATATATACATATATATATATATAGGTAGATATATATATATATATATGAAATTACATGCTTCATAATACCTAAAAATACCTTAAAGTGAAGAGAGTACGCCTTCCCTTAAGGAAAAATAAGTAACTCAAAGTATTATGAAAATTAATGAGATCACCACTTACTAAAATAGCTCTAAAAGCATTTTGACTTTTTTAAAAGTTTAGGGAAATCTGTACTTGTGCTGACTTAGAGAAAATGGTAATAGGTCACTATGGATATACTACTTTTTAAGTTCCTCCTACTCTAAATGATCAAATAGGTCAAATCAAAAAAATTAAATTGTGAATTTAAAGTTAGTAAGTTTTTACAAAAGTAAGACAAAGCAAATATGCCAAGAGACGCTTTCAAACAAATGAAGCTCTAGAAAATGTCAAACCCTGGGTGTTTGAAGCAGATTCCCATGTGTTAGTTTCTGGATTGACATGGTAGAGGAAGTAACAAGAGGACCCAAAGGGTAAATTCCTTGTAGCCTGTCTGCCACCTGACAAGATGTGGTTTTCCATCCCTGTCTAGTTTATCTGCCACGCAACTGTCCTTCCCTCTGCTCTCCTGTAACTGAGCCTCTCCCTTATGAGGTACAGCCTCCTTTCCCCAGTTGTCATGTGACAGTTGAGCATTCACTGTAATTAAGGGATGGGAAGAAAGACAGGCAATCTTGACAGAACTTCCCTTCCACAAGATTGTATTCTTGCTTTCTGTGTTGCCATGACAAAGCATCTGACAAATGTATCTGATAGAGGAAAGGCTGTTTTCACTCATAGTGTGAAAGTGCAGTCTATCATAGAGAGGTCAGGGGCAGTTCTCAGCTCTGCAGAGGGAAGAGAAGGTTACTTGCTCACATCTGAGCAGCTCTGGCTAGAGCTAAGGCCAGACTATAATTCAGAAAGTTTACCCACTCCCAGTCACCATCTTTCTCCGACTAGACATCACAAGGCATCACAATGTCTCAAAACAACACTACCAGCCTGGGATCAGGTGTCTATACACATGTGCTTACATGAGACACTTCATATTTAAATTATAAGAGAGAACAGTAATTAACAAGTAAACAAAACTTACGTAGACTTTGGCTTCGGGCCAGTAGAGCAATGTGGCCAAGAGTAGCTGGCGCGGGGAAGTGGGGTTACTTACTAGAGATGGACAGGAAAAGAGAAGCATCTCTGAAGAAAAAGCATTAAGAATGAACTAATGAATAAAAAAGGACCTGTCATTCAATGTTCAGGGGAAAAAAATCCCAGGTAGGCAGAGCAGAAGCACAAAGGCTTTGAGGGAGGAATGGGATATGAAGTCCAGACCATTAAATCACAAGAACGGTCAGGAGATGGGAAGTGGCGAGGTTAGAAAGCTGAGAACCTCCAAGTCCACAAGTATTTTATATCCTATTTTAGTGAAACTGAGAATCATTGAGGAATTGACATACAGGAAGTCATACAGTCAAAGTCCCATTTCAAAGATACTGCTCTGGTTATATAGAAGAAAAGATTTTAATTGGCAATGGGGAGTGGATAGAAGCTGTGATATTTGTTAGAAAATTATTGCAAGAGATAAAGCAGTGAGGTGGTGATATGGACTCAAAATGAATGGATTCTAATTATGTTTTGAAAGTAGAATGAACCTTTAAGGAAGGATGGTCATAAAGGATAAGTTATATTTTGAAAGTAGAATGAACCTTTAAGGAAGGATGGTCAAGAAGCTAAGAAGGTGGAGTTAGAGGAGGTATGTGCCTTGGTGACTAAGAACAGGGATGCTAGTGACATTATTTTATGACATCTGGGAGAGTGGGAAAGGAGTTATGGAAACTGAGAGCTATGCTTTAGATGCTACTTTGAAAGATCAATAGAACATCCAAAGAAAATGCCAAGAAGTGGTTTCAACCACCAGGAAGCATTAAGTAGGAACTGTGTTCCAATGAATTTCTTAACATCATTTCTGAACTCCTATTCATTAAATGGTCTATCAACATTTAAATACGTATGCCCTTGGAGTAACATTCCCACTCTGGGTGCCTCTCTTCTAAGGAATACTGACATGCACATGTAAGCTAGAATGTGCTGACATTTGTAACACAGCATTGTTTCTGACAGCAAATGTTGAGAGCAGCCTAAGTGTTCACAAAAAGTGCACTTTGTAGACTACATTACATCCATAACAAGTCTCTGTTCACTGATGAAGAAATCTCATAACATAAAAGGAGATTCCAAACTATGTATTATATTACCTGTAAAAGTCAGATCTGAGAACTGTTTATCAGTAGAATCCAATGGTTAGAAAGAATACTATCATACTGGCAAATCCATGAAGGTGTAACAACATCTGGGATGGGGCGCTAGAGAAAGTATTAAAATGGGCTATTAGCTTACTTTGATGTTAGAATTTTTATAAGAAAAAATGTACAATGTTCAATCTTATTGTTCTAAAGAATGTTCAAATCAGTAACTACTACCCATCGACCTCAAACATAATCAATAACAATCATTTATTTTACAGAGGATAGAAACTAGAAGCAAAGAGGTTGAGCTCCCTTCTCAGAATTGCAGGTCTGGTTGAAACTGGGCCTGCTCCCTGATGGACTAGGCTGCCTCCCTCTAGGATGCTGACAAGCTTTTCTCCATGTGTGAATGCTGTGCTTCATTTTACAAATATGTAGCTAGATATGAAGTGTAAGTTTAAGTTTATGATACATAAGACTATTCTTTATGTAAAGAATGAATAGATAGATAGATAGATAGATAGATAGATAGATAGATAGATAGATAGATAGATAGATAAGTTCAGGATATTTGAGGCAAGCCAGAGAGTTCTTGACTAAGTAGGGACTCACTGTCTGTCTATTTCTTCCATCTGTCTGCCTCTCTCTCTCTCTCTCTCTCTCTCTCTCTCTCTCTCTCTCTCTCTCACACACACACACACACACACACACATACACACACACACAGACATGATATAAAGAAGATACACAATACAATAATGTGGGATTGAATGATAGACTAGTCACGGATCCTAAGAAA
Source organism: Chionomys nivalis (assembly GCF_950005125.1). Lineage (NCBI taxonomy): Eukaryota > Metazoa > Chordata > Mammalia > Rodentia > Cricetidae > Chionomys > Chionomys nivalis. The sequence goes on from NC_080088.1 coordinate 65,496,073, forward strand.
AATAACCTACTTGAATGACTCATTCTGCAGTTGGTGAGATAGTTCAACAGCACATTACTCTTGCAAAGGATCCAGCTCAATTCCTGACACAAACAGTATGGTTCACAATTATCTGCAGCTCCAGCTGATGCCCTCTTCTGACCTCTGTAGGTACCAGGCACGAATGGGATGTACATGCCTACAAACATGCATGTAGACAAAATACCCAGAAGCATAATATAAAAATGTTAAATCTAAACAATCCCGGAATTGAAAAGACTCACTTCTGTCATGATCACTTCCTGAAAGGTGTCGTATCTACGCGACACGTCTTATCAAATGAGAATTTTAATGATAAAGGGAATCTTGAGGCCAAGATGTACAGACAGGGAAATGGAGACAGCGCTTCAAAGAGGAATGGAAAGAACAAAGGAGCCCATTTCTGTGGTTTGAGTTTAGGAGCCTAGGGAGAGGGCTTTTATTGCTTTTATCCAGTCTTCAGATGATTCTCTCATGTGGAAAAAAAATGTACCTACTTCAGTAGCTCCAGCTTGTTTCTTAGGGCTGCTGCTGTGGGAACAGGGGAGGGAGAGCATCTTCTACTCTATCTCCTGGGAGGAGGAACCTTGGCTCTTACAAAACCTCACTTTCAACTTATTTCCTTATTCTTCATGGGGTAGAAGAGGCCATGTGACCATCCAGGACTAAAACATGAGCATAAGCCATGCTGGTGTTTCATCCCCCTTTTGCCATTTTGAAATCTTTCTGCAGGAAGACAGCATTCTCCTCTTTCTCTGTAGATGCTCTCAAATGTGCAGGCCCTTTCAGTGGAGGGGGACAATGAATTCCACATCTGGAAATGAGGAAGTTTGCTAGCCCATGCATAGAAACTATGCTGCACTGAAATACAACGCATCTGACATCTGCATTGATAACGAAGGAATGTATTGGCCTCCGGTCTGTTTTTCTCTTGAGCTTCATTTTCCTGCTAGTTCAGAAGCAAAATGAACAAACAGAGTTGACATTTAGTGGGGGGCCCCCTCAAACTTCAACAACTATATCTGCAGTGGCAGAGAAAAATACCTCTGGTACAATTGGATTTGAGATCAATGACTTGAGAAATCTTAACAACATGATGCTTGATACTTAACTAGGCGACAAAAAAATTAAGTCAGGAATATTAATTAACTAATGCAATACATTAATAAATAAAATGTAATAAATAATATAATTGATATATATTTAGGGTTTATAAACAAATACTACTTTATTCAAAGCAATAAACATTTTGCCACTGTTAGAGATTTGCATAGCCCTAATGTAATTTCCAAGTCTTTGATGCAATGAAAAGAAATCATACTGCCTGGATGGCTTGGTCTATGAAGATGTCAGATCTTCCATCAAACCAGCTTTGCTGGCATCTTCAAGATATGCGTCTTTCTGTCTCGATCCCTAAATGCTTTTGTCACTGGAGCTACTTACTACAAACAGCCTTCTACAGTGGCAACTGGAAATATGCCTTTTCTCCCAGTCCCAATGTTGTTAGCTCCGACAGCCCAGGGTCCTGACCTTATTCAAGGTTCTTTGTTTTGCAGTATTTATTATAGATATTTACAATGTAGAGATAGTGACAAAGGGCCATTTTAAGATGTTTCAAAGCAAGCCGATCACAAACCAAAAGGCTTAGGATTGACAGAAAGTCGTATGCACTTTTCCTCTGCATAGCCATTTAATTACATACTGAAAAATCAGCGGATGTCAGGAACGGGCTAGCAGAGACATGTTCCTAAGGAAAAGCATCAGCAAGCTGAGCAGGAAAGAGATGTGTGGAGGAGTGCTCCTTGGCTTATGTGTTGTTGTGTTTTACACTTTATCTCATTGTTTGCTTGCTTGATTAATTACATATTGTATTTTAATATAAGGTCTCACTATGCAGCCCAGACTGGCAACAAACTCTCAGTCTACCTACTTCATGGGCCCATGTCACCATGTATAGCATGTTTGCACTGTACTGACCCATATTGTTTTAAGGCTTTTGTACACTATAAATATAAAATGCAGGAACCCACAACCATCCCTACACAACCCTCCCTGCCCCATCACTAACCCTTCACAGTGTTTTAGATGAACCCATACATTCCTAGCTGTGGTCCCCTGCTGCAGCGCCCCCTTGAAGGCCACATAGTACCAAGTTCAGGCTCAGCTGTTCTGTTCCTTAACAAAGCTTCCAGTCCATTTGCCTCCGTCTCCCGGATCTGCATTTTCAGGTTCTCAGGTGATAAAGAGGACAAGATGATCATCACAGAGTCTCTGCTCCAACCACTTGACTTCCAAGAGGGTACACCAATGCTCACTGTCTCTTCAAGAGCTTTAGGCAAGCATCATCCTCATCTTGGGCCTAGAGTCTTACCCTTTCTCATCATATCACCTTCCATGGGACATGCGTACAAACACCTTCTTTCTCTTTCAGAAAAAAAAAATCACCGGGCGGTGGTGGCACACGCCTTTAATCCCAGCACTCGGGAGGCAGAGGCAGGTGGATCTCTGTGAGTTCGAGGCCAGCCTGGTCTAGAAGAGCTAGTTCCAGGACAGGAACCAAAAGTTACGGAGAAAATCAAAAAAAAGAAAAAAGAAAAAAGAAGTCATAAAAATCCATGCTTGTGGTATTAGGATAAAAACAGACAAGCTTATCAATAGAATCAAATTGAAGACCCAGACATAAATCCACACTTTTCTGAACATCTGATTTTTTTTTAGAAGAAGTCAAAATTACACAATAGAAAAATAAGAGTTTTTTCAGCAAATGGTGCTGATCTAACTGGATGTCAGCATGTAGAAGAATGCAAATTGATCCATATCTATCACCATGAACAAAACTCAAGTCCAAGTGGATCAAAGACCTCAATATAAACCAGATACACTGAAACTAATAGAGAAGAAAGTGGGGAATAGCCCTGAACTCACTGGCACAAAAGACAACTTCCTAAAGAGAATACTAAGAACAATGTTAGTTAGTACTTACTACAGACACTAAGAACTACTATCAATAAGTGGGGCCTTATGAAACTGAAAGGTACCTGTAAGGCAAAGGACACTATCAATAGGACAAGGAAGTAGCCTACAGAATGGAAAAATATTTTCACCAACCCCACATCTGACAGAGGGCCAATATCCAAAATACATAAAAAAAAAAACTCAAGAAACTAGAAATTAACAAACCAAATAGCCCAATTAAAATATTTGGTAGAGATCTAAACAGAGAATTCTCAACAGAAAAATCTCAAATAACTGAGAAACAGTTAAAGAAATGTTCCACATACTTAGCCATCAGGGAAATGCAAATCAAAATGACTTTGAGATTCCACCTTGCACCTTTAAGAAAGGCTAAGATCAAAAATACAAATGACAGCTCATGCTGGCAAGGATGTGGAACAAGGGGAACACTCTTCCATTGCTGGCGGGACTACAAACTGGTACTATACCACTATGGAAATAATTGTGGTAGTTCTTCAAAAAGTTGAGAATCAATCTACCTCAAGACCTAGCTATCTCACTCTGGGGCAAAGGATGCTCCGTCCTACCACGAGGACACTTGCTCGACCATGTTCATCATAGCTTTATTTGTAATAATCAGAATCTGAGAATAACCTAGATGTCCCTCAATCAAAGAACGAATAAACAAAATATGGCAATTTATACCATGGAGTATTAAAAACTTCATTGTGTCCAAAAGACTGTTAAAAACAATGACATCATGCAATTTGAAGGCAAATGGATAGAACTTGAAAAGATCAGCCTGAGTGATGTAATCCAGACCCAGAAACATGGTGTGTATTCACTAATAAGTGGACATTAGCTGTTAAGTAAAAGGCAATCATACTATAATCCAAAGACCCAGAGAGGCCAAGTAACAAGAAGGGTTCAAGGGGAGACCCATGGATCTCCTTGGGATGGGGAAATAGAACAGGTTTTGGAGGTGGACTAGGGGTTGAGTAGGGATAGAAACGGGAGGGAGGAGAAGGAGTGAGAGAGTACTGAAATTAGGGGACATTTGGGGCACAATGTAGAAAAGTTGCAGTGGAAACTTCCTGGAATCTATCAGAGTGACCCTAGGAAAGTCTTCCAGTAATGGGGGATAAGGAGCCTGAGCTGGCCGTCAACTATAACCAGCAAGGCCTCTGTCAGTGGGACTTGGACATCAACCCAGGCACAAAACCTTCAACCTATAATCTGTCCTGCCTGCAAGATATACTGGAGCAATAGTAGCACAAAACTTGTGACTGGTCCATGTGGCGGCGTAAATGAATGCAGACAGATTATAATAATATATACAGCTTTAATAAGGAAATAGACTTACAGGACCACAGGTTCCCACGGAGAACAGGAAAAGTGGAGCAAAGGGGCTGCTGGGATCACGCCCGGCAGATTTATCCGTAAACATTAGCCCGAGGCGAACATGCCCCCAATGGGTGGGGCTATATCCCTACATCTCCCCCTTTTGTCTAAATAAGATAGAACTAAACCAAATACAACTATATACAATAATAACAAATAATAAATATAACAAACAATATTGAGAACAAAAGTTTTGCTAAACATTTTATCTTAAAGAGTCTAAATAACATAGAGAGTAACTAAATTATATAGAGAGTAACTACAATTATATAATCTTCAACTCCGTCAAAGATCTGAGAAGGGAATAAATATTACTTAACAAATGAGAGATATCCAAAATGTGCAACAATTGACAGAGACAACTGACTACCTGGGCAGTCACCCAAAGTCTCGTTTGCAATATTGAGTCAACCAACTTTGGCTAAGGCCTAATATAACTGACATACCATTCTTAGAACTATCCTACCCTGACTTGGCAGGATAAGACAATCCTGTTTTATCCACTTAGGGATATTTTGTATCTTTGTCAGAAGTTGAGGTATGGGCTTTTTTTAACCCAAAAGCCAGTTCTGCCAAGAAGACAAGCTCCCAGTGGAGTGTCTTTGGTGCTCAACGTTCTCTTGGGAGTAGAGTGACGTTGCCAGGAGTAATTGTGTCTTGTTGGCATAGAAATTTTAGGTTAGATGGTGGCGCACGCCTTTAATCCCAGCACTTGGGAGGCAGAGGCAGGCGGATCTCTGTGAGTTCGAGACCAGCCTGGTCTACAGAGCTAGTTCCAGGACAGGCTCCAAAGCCACAGAGAAACCCTGTCTCGAAAAAAAAAAAAAAAAAAAAAAAAATTTTAGGTTAGATTAAAGGCCATTTTTTACAGCTCTTTGAAGAGGCTGAAGATCATACTATCTATACTAAATATAATCTCTATGTAACTAAAAGAACTGATTAACTTAAAAATAAATATGACAAACATATAATTCTCAATACCTATCTAACTTGAAAACTAAAAGAATAAACAACTGTGTAATATATGAAGACAATGATCTTTAACTGTAAACAATGTCATAGTATCAGAGGTAGAAATGTACATTGTAATATGGTAGATGTATCAATACAATATAGACAAAGTTATAAGCATACTCATACAAAAATAGAGGTAGGAACATTCACATTCAATATTTAATATATCAATATACAAGAAACAGTACCAATACAATTTTCTATAAACAGTAATTTACAAATACCAATCATCCCATAAAACCAGTTAATCCCCTTTGCAAAAGAGCTGCTGGGATCACGCCCAACAGATTTATCAGCAAACATTAGCCCAAGGCAAACACGCCCCCAATGGGTGGGGCTATATCCCTACAGGTCCAACTTGTGGCACATGCCACAAGAGGGAGCCCATGACAGACACTGCCTGGCTGACCAGGAACCAGAGGCAGGGCAGCTTAGAGACCCCCCCCCCCGAAAAAAAGTCAATGAAATGATTACTAACAATATTCTTCATTACTCATCAGTTGGTGCCTAGCCCAATTGTCATCAGAGGGGCATCATCCAGCATCTAATGGAAGCAGAGACCCACAGTCAAACACTAGGCAGAACCAGGGGAACCTCTCAAAAAAGGGACAGGAAGGATTGTAGGAGCCAGTGAGGTTGAGGATACCATGAGAATATGGGCCACAGATTCAACTAAGCAGGGCTCATAGGGACTCAGGGGACTGAAGTGACAAACACAGACCGTGTATGGGTTTGAGCTAGATCTTCTGCATATACTTTATTTATGGTTGTGTAGCTTGGTGTTTTTGTGGGACTCCCAAGAATGGGAGAAAGTGGTGCCTCTGACGATTTTGCCTGCAGTTGGGACCATTTTCCTCCTACTGGGTTGTCACATTCAGCCGAGCCATGATATGAGTGTTGTGCCCAGTCTTATTGTTTCTTGTATATCTTGAATATTTCTTGGATATCTATGGTGGATATCCCTGGGAGTCCTATGTTCTTTTAGTTTTTGTTGTTGCTGTTTGTTTTTAAGGGAAACAGAAAAAGAGTTAATCTGAGGGAGAAGGAAGGTGGGGGGAGTGACTAAGAGGTGTGGAGGGAGGAAAAACTGAGGTCAGGTTGTAATGAATGAGGGAATGATAATAGCTTTAAAAACATGTTTTGCTATCCTGCTGCACTTCAGATATGCCCCCAAAGCCCTTAAGCAGTGGTCAACGCTGCAAGCCTTGCTGCCTCCAAACCTATTATCTAGAAAGAGTATCACAGAGCCTCGCATGCCAGGATTCATCATCTCTAATTAACCACACATCAGAATCCACACCCAGCGCCAACCCAACCCAGACCACACCCAGGGTGAGGAGCTTGTCTTTTGCCACCTCAGCACTCACACGGGTGAAAACCTGCCCGTCTCCAAAGGTCAGCCTCTGGGGTGTGGAGTGAAGCTCGGGGAAAGAGCCAAAGTGGACGGAAAAGGACCCCCGCGGTAAATTCAAAATCCAGTATCCTTCACCAACTTCGCTCTGCTGCTGTGTCCCCGTGACCCTGGGAGAGTGGGTAGATGGGACAATTACCCACCGTCCCCTCTGTTCCTCACTCTTCTCACCTGTACCCAAGTAGCTGGACCTGATGACCACTGCAGAATGCTAAGGATGGAGCCTATGTAGCAGAATTACCAACTATTTATGATGGGACTATGTGGTATCCCAGCATCATTCAGGTGAGGGCTATATAATTACACACACACACACACACACAGGTATTCAAACCTTGAGACCACTTGAAATCACAAAATCCAAGGAATACTAATGTTCTAAGTCTTGTTAATAACCTCTAAAGGTGAAGAAGTGGCTTGGTGCATGCTCGTTTGACAGGGTGACAGTGAACTACAGAGCTGCACTTACTGTCCCTGGTGCAACATCCCCTCCCTGCTGGGCATCAGTCACTGTGATCTTTCCCTTATCTGTAGAGAATACACTGAAGCCCTGAGTTTTGTCTCACACTTGGGAAAAATTGTGTTACAAAAAGAATGATAGAATAGAGTTTTGCATTGCAAAATAGCAAAAATCAATTGTGGACATGGAGCTGCGGGAGGCCCAGCATTCGAAGAGTCCATATATATGATAAATTGTGCCCTTCTTTTCTAGGAAGGAACTGGGCTCAAATTCATTGTCAATTTTATTGATTTACAGTCTTTAGAAGCTAAAAGTCACGTGATTGCATGGCCTACCCTAGTCATGGCCCGTGTTCCTTGACAGGTTTTCTGATAGACCTGAGTTATTTTTCCCTCCTAGGCCACATTGTTAATTGACAACCTCAGCAGCTTCGTGTGAGTGAGAAAATGCAAGAGAGGTCTCACGTCTTCTCTGTGTTGTCTTCTCCCCATCATAAGAATCCACACTCTCTAAAAACTTCCGTAAGCATAAGTATCATCCAACATAAACGAAGGCCTCTATGTGTCAAGGAACCCATGACCTCTGAGGTGAAGCCTCTTGTTTTGGGGATAGCTTAGAGGTCAAGAAAGTTTTAAAGACTCACATGTTCAATTCCTACCTTCCTACCCACATTTCAAGACGTTAGTTAATGCACCCTCAACCCACTCCTCGCCCATGGTGAGAACGTGATAAATCTCAAGTATCACGCAGATATTGTAAATGGGAAAATTCAGTGGGTTCCATTGATCGGTGGCCATTAAGGGCAAAGGATGAGAAAATATTCTCTAAGCTACAATTTCCTCAGCGATACCTTGCGGCTAGTGGCAGCTCCAGCTGGTGCTGAGGGAATTGATAGTGCCAGTCAGACACTCAATGCAGTGGCAGCCAAGTCATGGTAAAGACGTGGTCACTTGGAGAACTTCAAACACAACCAATACAACTTTGCCCAGAGATAAAGGGTCCTATCTGAAGCTGGGCGGTGGTGGTGCACGCCTTTAATCCCAGCACTAGGGAGGCAGAGGCAGGTGGATCTTCGTGAGTTCGAGACCAGCCTGGTCTACAAGGGCTAGTTCCAGGACAGGCTCCAAAGCTACAGAAAAACCCTGTCTCGAAAAACCAAAAAAAAAAAAAAAAAAAAAAAAAAGGGTCCTATCTGCCGGGCCTCTCTTCTCAAGCAACCACTCTCCTGGAAGTGCCTCTTCCTGACATCCTATCGCCTCCCCACAGTTAAGTCTGCCTTGGTTGAAATGGAGCCCTGCTGTGCCTGGGTCATCTCCCTTCTTCTCTGACAGGCATCAAGAGGACGAACTGTCTCTTGAGAAAAAGCCCCAATTAAAGATGCTCATTAAAGTTCTGTGATTCTTTTGCTTTCTTCAAATGCTCAGCAAAAATGAATCACTTTCTGCTGACCTGAAACCTGGCCAAAGAGGACTTGGCCCAGACAAGGTGTGGGCTGCCTGCCAGAACCATGTGGGGCGTTCACAGCAGGTTCCCCGTCAAACGCCAGGCTCTCCCCGCTGCCCCTCCAGCTGGTGCTCAGATGCTGGTGGGTGCCAACGTAAGGAGCCCTGAACAAAAATGCACAGTTCACTCGCGATCGAACGGATGACAGCGAATTACAGTGAGTTCGATTCTGTCGGGTCGGGTCCTAATTGATTTCACCCGCTAATCCTGGCTTTCTGAGTGTGAAATACAAAGCAAGTCAGTGAAACTGGCAAAGAAAAAAAATCCCAGAAAGTTTAAAACAGAACCGTAAAGTAACTGTAGAATTTTCAGTGTCGGGTGTATCATGCAAAGAAAGGATAGTGTTGAGGTCTTGAAGATGACAGATCTCAAGAGCACAGTCCCTCCGCGCCCCCCAACACGGATACCACCATCATGATTGGATAATGTCTACAATGTATTTACCGTCTAACATGTGATGCTCTGCAGATAAGTGCTGTGTGTTAATTCGTGGCTCATTACTATGTGGTAAATCATTTAATCCCGTTAAAACCCTTTGATGGGTTCTAATCACATCCTATTTTGCAGAAAAAGGAAATGAAATTTAAAGAGAGTAAGATAACTTATTGATAAAGATAAGGCCAGCCGGGAAACGACTGATTAAAGACTCCTGTGCCATGGACTACATTGGCTCCACAACAAATGCTCAGTTATTGAAGCACTAAAGTGAGGCTGGGCCTCCTCCTCGGCTTCCTTCTGCCCCAAGAACTTGGCTTCTTCTGGTCCTGAGCACATCATTTCATCTCCTTCAAATTGCCTCACTGTTTCTTCTGGGTCTGAGGTTTTAACCGACTGAAAGATCAGAGTAGAAAACAAACAAACAAGAAAGATCAGAGTATATGTTTTCTACGGCTCATTGGGAAATCACCAATCTCCATGTGCACTGATCTCCATGCGGTCACCATTAGCATTTTCATGTGGAATGAGTATGTTGCCTTATTAAGTCATTTTAAATTACTGTCTTTTCTCACTTGATCATCTTTTATTATTATGACCTGCATCTCCATCATATTTGAAGAAGACCAGGACACGGATCACACTTTGAATTACTCTCAGCCCCGGCCACATGCCTGTGTCAGTTGATAAGTGTTAAGTAAACTTGATGCAGCCTCTCCATCAGCTTCAGCATAAACTCTCCTCCGCATTAGGCAATGCCTACCCAGCCCTATAAGCTTCTTTGGAAACTGGAGGAATACAACTGCCGGCCAGAGTCTGGTAGCCCCTCTGAAAACCACACAATTTTGAGGGGCCTCACAGAATGGGCACAAGACACCCTGACCTACACCCATGTTCCTCTGCCAGCCTGGGGGAGGCACAAGCCAAAGTCTCACCATGTCTGCACAGCTCCTAGTTTCTCACAAGGTCAGAACAAGCTTTCCTGGCAATGCTGGCAGAGAGAAAACATCCAGCAAATGTGAACAGGCTGGCACTAGGCATCTGGCCCACTTAAATCAGCTGTAGAGCTCAGCTTCCCATTCTATACGCCGGCCAATGCTGAGGGAAGGAAATGACTGTGTCTCCTCTCCAAAATCTGATCGGTGCTTGCCATGTTCCTGGTCTCATCTGTTACACTGTCTGCCCGTGGCACCTGCAGCTCCCACAGCCAAAGTCAGAAGTTGTTGAGACCTTGGCAAATCCTGGAACACAGCGGTAATGCCAAGAGCTAAGGAGGTGAAGAGCCATCCAAATCACCATGTCAACTTCACTTGGAGGTTTCAGTGTTGGAAGGACAGATGAAAGTGATTCCCGGCACATTGCATTTTACAGATGCCAATGGAGGGGGAGCTCTAGTGCACTGTGAGGAGCCCAGCGAGTTTGCAGAGGTGTGGACTGATGTCCCTGGACTACCTCTGCAAAGCTGACTTGCTGATGACCAGAAATGCACCTTTCCTTGAGAGCCAGGGACTTTCAGTTTCACTGACAGCAAGGTAAGATAAAGCAGCCTTTGCAACAGGAGGAAAAATTGTAACCATGGTTTAAGATTGTATTTCCACTAAAACTGCACTAAAGGAGATGACGAAGAAAAAGGCTCTAAGCTTAGAACTGGGAACAACATGGGTAACTACAGAAATGCTTTTATTTTTCTTAAGGCTCATTAAAGGTTATTAAATTTTAATCAAAAATAATTTCAATGTATGCAGCGTTTAAAACATATGTAAAAGTTAAATGTATGAGAGATCCCAAAGGCCAAGAGAAGAAGCAAGAGAATCCTGTTGCTCAAATAACGGGATGCTAATTGTTATAACACTGTGGTGCTTTGAATAAAGAGTTCCCCACAGGCTCACATATTTCGAACACTTGATCCTCAGTTGTTGGTGCTATTTGGGGAAATGTAGGAGGTGTGACCTTGTGAGAAGATGTAGCTAGGGATGAGCTTTAAGTGTAAAAAGCCTTGTGTCGTTGCAAGTTTGCGCTCTTTCTGCTTCATCCGTGTAGTAAAGGACACGACCCAGCTTCTCATTCCAACCGCCGTGCCTGCTGCTTACTGCTGGGCCTTCCCACCCTCGTGAACTTCCCACCTTATCTCTCTGGAACCATAAGACAAAGTCAGTTCATCGAGCTATAGGTTTCCTTGGTCATGGAATTTATCACAGCAACAGAAAGAGTGACTAATACAGACGTGGTTTAAAGAAACACTGAAACAAGCTTATGATGAATATAACAATTCCCAAACTAGACATTTAAATCAGATAGCAGAGTTATGCCTAATTTTTCAATAAAAGATGTGATGAAATGAAATACTAAAAAACTGAAGGGATACCAAAAGATGACATAAAAGCAAGAGGAGGGAGAAAAACTACATGGTAAACATAAAAGTAAAGTCAAATGCTAAAATCCTAGGCTACACCTAACCATATAAAAAATCACATCAGACATAAATAGCATAAGAAAAAATTTAAAATCACACACCATCAAATTGTATTTTACAAACAGGATCAAACCACGCACTATGGAAAAGAAGCACCTTCAAATTAAAATACAAACAGATTAAAAATAAAGGTCTAGAAAAATACAGATTAATTACTAGCAGACTGAAAAGTTGGGGGGCAAGCAATAGTGCCATTCACAAAAGGAATCATTTTCCAGTAAGAAAGAGATAATTCATTAAGTGGGGGTATCAACCCTAACATTTATGTACTTAATAGAAGAGTTGAAAAACTGATAGGTCATAAGAGCTTAAGATTTCAATATTTCTCTCTTGATAAATACTAGAAAGGCTTATGAAAACTTAGTAAGGCAGGTAGAGAGATGGATTAATAGTTAAGAGTGCTTGTAACTCCAGCTCCAGAGGATCCAAAACCCTCTTCTGGCTTCCACAGTTACCTGAACTCACACAAACATACCCCCAACATAGCCCCACGCAGGCACATAAATGTTAAAGGCTTTAAAAATACAACTGAAAGATTCAACTTAGCTGAATTTGTTTGAACATACTACTCAGCAAAAGCTTCAGAATATGCTTTGTGCTGGATAGTTTGATGTCAATTCCGTACCAGCTGGCATCATTTGGGAAGAGAGAACCTCATTTGAGAAAATTATTCCATAAAACTGGCCTATAGGAAAGTCTGTGGAGTATTACCTAATTAATGTTTGATGTGGGAGGACCCATCCCATTGTGGGCAGTACCATCTCTGGGCAGGTGGTCCTAGATGGTATAAGAGCAAGTTGAGCAAGCCATGAAGAGCAAGCCAGTAAGCAGAATTCCTCCATGGTCTCTGCTTGAGTTCTTATTTCTAGGTACCTGCCCTGACTTCTCTCAGGGATGGAGTGAGCGGAAATACATCTTTCCTTTCCAAGACTCTTTGGTCATGGTATTTTATCATAGAAATACAAGCCCTAAGATTCACATTCTTCTCAAAACACAAGTGGGATATTTTCCAAAGAAATCAATACTCTCGTACCTGAGAATTCTCAATAAATTTAAGGGGATTCAAGTTATATTGTGTGTTTTTTCATCTTGTCCTTTGAACACAGGACTTCAAAGATTTAAGCTGTGATTGGTCTGAAAGTATCCTCCCTGACAACTAGATTTCATACCAGAAGTTGCTATGCTGCCACAGGCAGAAAGCAGTCAATAATTCTATCTATGATGCATGTGAACTGCCACAATAACCAGCACAGCTGAAGATGCACTAGTGGTACTCACATCTGGGCAGTAACCAACAGCTATCTGATTGGATGTTAAGGCCCACTCAAGAGGAGGGAAATCACGCCTTTGTTGTGGGAACTGCGGGCTGTGTTCCTGCCGCCCCAGCTCCTGGTCGCCTGGCTAGCTTATGCCCCGAGATAACAACACACAAACTGTATTCTTTTAAACACTGCTTGGCCCATCATATCTAGCCTCTTCTCGGCTAACTCTCGCACCTGAACTAGCCCATTTCTAATAATGTGTGTAGCATCCCAAGGTGCGCTTACTGGGAAGATTCTAGCCTACGTCCATCCTGGGTTGGAGCTTCATCGCATCTGCCCTGGGGAGCAGCTGCATGGCATCTGAGCTCACTTCCTCTTCCTCCCAGCATTCTGTTCTGTTTACTCCACCCACCTATGTTCTAACCTATGAGGGCCAAGCAGTTTCTTTATTTTTTAACCAATGACCTTCCTCCATCACTCCTTGTGCAATGTAAGTCCAGACAAGCTACTTAGGGCTCACGAAGTCACGGATTTTAGAGGAGAGCCTTCTACCTCCACTTTATTAAACAGCATAATTCCTAATTGTATTCTAAATATTTATCCTTATACTCACAGAGAAATGTAACTCTCACCCCTTATCTAAGTAGCTTCAATTTATAGAAGTAGGAGACCATCACAGACAATAACTGGTCAAAATGCAGAGGAAACTAACCACGAGGTGCCTAGACCCAATGGTTTCATCTACAGCACCACTCCTGCACCTATGGGTCTGAGAAAATCACAGAAGAGGGGGTGGAAAGACTGTAAGAGCCTGAGGACCAGGAAATCTGCTGTGAGACTGTGTCTCCTAGAAATGGCAGGGAAGCGTCATTCATAATACTGCAACAATATGGCTGCTTAAACAAGACCTGAAACATACAATGACAATATACATGCTAACACAAAAGGAGGAAATCTCATGTGGCCCTACCTCTCAACAGAGAACTACAGACTACTAATGACTACTAAGAGGGGAAAATTAGTCTTTTCCAATTGGTAATACCGTATCAAGTGCTCAGACCTGAAATCATTTACAAACATGCAACACTAATCAGGATTGGAAGACTGTATTTTTATATTTATATGGTGCGTGTGTGTGTGTGCACGCTCGCATGTGCATGCGTGTGTGTGTGTGTGTGTGTGTGTGTGTGTGTGTGTGTGTAAAACAATAATAAAAACAAACCGGCCATGGCTTTGAGAGGGAGTAAGGTAGACATGGGAGGGGTTTGGAGGGAGATGACAGGGATAGGCTTGGAGGAGATAAAGAAAAGGAAAGGAAGGAAATTATGTAATTAAATTTTAATTAAAATTTAAAAATTAAGAGAGAAAGTGATCTTTGACCACATCACAATGAAATAAAAAAAACAATAACAAAAATATTCAGAAGCTAAATAGCACATTTCCAAATAGTTCCTAGTTGAAAGAATTACTCCAACTGAACAAAATGGAAATCAGCTTACCAAACCATTTATTAGAGAAATCATTTCTAACACCTAAAAGAGAAAAAATTACTCTTTCCATAATTAGCCTAATCAATTTTTAACTTCACAGCACATTTGCACTAGCTTTGACATTTTGTTTGATGACACTTGCTGATACACAGGGGACTTAATTTTAGTGTATGCCTATATCTTATACAGTTTGGCATTGTCACTATTAAGCTCTCTCTCTCTCTCTCTCTCTCTGACTGTAATTGGGGACTGAGCCCTCACAGTAAGCCATTCACTAAGAAGAAGCTCAAATAAAGAAGGAAAATATATTCAAGTAAACAGATTCACAAATTACTAGAAAAAAAAAGAAGAGAAGGGAAAGAGGAGAAGGAGGGAGGAGAAAACTGAAAGTTAGATGAGTAGGGAAGATCTAGGAGGAGTTGGGGGAGAGAAGAAAGGAAGAACATGATCAAAAAGACAGGTATGACATTCTCGAAGAATTATTAAAATATTTTTTAAAACAAACAAAAGACTTTACAATAATTTATAAAAACTCTTCAGAAAAGTGGAGAGAGAGGACCATTTCTGAGCACTATTCTGTAAGGCCAGTCTTTGGTATTCTGATATCAAAACTAAACAATGTCATGTTGTGTATAGAAAACAAAGACATATCCTTCGTTAACCTAGGTTCAGAAACTCTAAACATTATTTCAGGAAGTTGAAATTAACAGTAACTTTAAAAGGTGTTCATCATCATTAAGTGAGCATACTCCAAACATGGAAGACAGTTTAACATTTTAATATTAAACCTATGAAAATCACCACATCAAGAAGGTTTTTAAAAGAATGATAATAATCTTGATAAACTGCTAGCATACATGATTCAACAGCCATTTCTGTAAACTGCAGAGGCTATTTCTCAGTGTGTAAAAGGCCATCCCTGAGAACAATGCATAGTTTTGGAAGATTCTAGCCTATGTGAGCATCTCAGTGTGCTATATAATCACATCCAGAAACAGAATCGCAAAGTATAGGACTATGTGCAAGGACATCAGCGGCCACCAAGTGCTTAAGAATGAACTCATAAAGGATATTCAAAGCTTGTATCCTGGAAAATAGAAAATATTACTGAGAAAAATAAAAGAAGACATGAGTAATCGAAACCTTACTATGTTCACTGTTAATTATCCACGAATTGATATATAAACTATAAGAACTCTCTGTCAATAATACAGCAGAATTTTTTATGTTAATTTATTTCACCTATTTAAAAAAAAAAAACCAGCACGCTAACTGTCATGGAAATGCAAAAATACTCGAATCTTTGACCAGCAGCAAAGTTGACCTTACACAACTTGACTTCAGAACAAATTATAGTTACAAAAATCAAAACTGTAGGCATAGTAGGAAGATCAATCAATAGAAAACATGGCACAGTAGAGAGTCCAGAATCAAGTAGATGGGGTTCTGAGCAATTGATTTTTGACACAGGAGACAAGGTAATTCATAGAGAAAGATAGTCTGTCTGACCAGTGGTACAAGAATTGGATATCCACAGACAAAATAGAAAAATACATTAGAAAAAGTTACATCAAAATGGATCACAGACCTGAATGTAAAACTTTAAACTATCAAACTTTCAGAAAAAAAAAATGCACCGGTAGCCTTGAACTAGAGCTGTGATTTCCTTGGCACACATCAGAAGCAGGTCCCCTAAGTAGAACAAAATTCATAAACTAGACCTCATCAGAACGAAGGCAGAATTCTAAAAGTACATTATTGTTGAGAGAAAAGAGACAAATACTTGATCATTAAAGCTGCCGATCCCATTGCTCATCTGTATACAGACTAAGTAAAAGCACTCTCTGAACTTAAGACTAATGAAATAAACAACCCTATTTGCTAAATGGAGAGATTATTTAAAGACGAATTTTACAAAGAAGATATCTGGCAAGAAATGCTCAACATCATTAATCACTAAGAAAATACTAATTAAAGCCGCAATGATACCATTATTGAAGCTATTAAAATGGCTATAAAAAGACTGAACCTGACAAATATTGGCAAGGATATGGAGTAACTTATTGCTTCATGCGCTGCTAAAAGAATACGTAATAGTCCAACAACTCTAAAAATGAAGTACGACGGTTTCTTAATATGAGGGAGCTATAGCACATAAACCAGCCAACACATGCCAACATATTTACCCAGAATAGTTGAAAGATTTATATAATACAAAAATGCGTGTAGATGTTTAGAACAAGCCTGTTTTTTACCAGATCCAAACTGTGCTATCTGTATAGTGAAATGCTATTCATATATTAACAGAATAAACTGTCATTCACACCAGCAATGGGATAAATCTCAAAACAAATATGATAAAAGAAATTGAGAGAAATAAGCCAGACCCAAAAGAATCCATACTATAAGATTCCTTTTGTATGAAATTTCAAAATAATTTTGTTTTTTTTTTCCTTTTTAGAGATTACAGGATATAAACCTGCATGTGTGTGCAGGGATCTGCAGAGGAAGGAGAATACTCTGAATTCCCTAAAACTGGGAGGACTGGCAGTTGTAAGCTGCCTAACAATGGTACTGGGAACCAAACGTTAGTTTTTCTGCAAGAGCACCAAGCACGCTTAATTACAGAACCATCCTTTCAGCCCCTAGAAAATGCCATCTATAAACAGATGAGATGAGAAGCTTCCCAAGACTGGCGACAGAGAGTAAGGAGGGTTCACAGGGATGGATGGAAATAGGAATAAAGTAAATGGAAAATGATGACCATTGATTGTCTTCCTGAAGATAATTTAGAGATGTGGCCATGGCTCCAAATTTTCCCAATTGTCGACTTTAATTCTATGTAGTTTATTACATCATTTTATTTCAATAGGCTATTACTATATTGTAAATACAGTCATATATATGTATATGTATGAACATATAAGAACTAAATACATACTGGAGAAGACTGAAAAACACATGGAAACTATTTTATTTGTCTATTCTGCTGCTGTGATAAGACACTGACATAAACAAACTTGAGTGAGGAAATTGTTTATTTTGCTTATATATTCTGATCATAGTCTGTCACTGGGTGAAGCCAAGACAGGAACCCAAGCGAGGCAGGAATCGGGAGGCAGGAACTGAATCAGAGACAATGAAGGAATGCTGTTTACCAGCTTGTTTCTTGGCCTTACATTTCTACCATTCTTATACTTCCCAGGACGCCCTGTCCAGGGGTGACACGACCCATGTGGCCTGGGCCCTCCCACACCAACAATTGTCAAGGACCAGCCTCAACCAGAGTCACATAGTCCAGGGTTGGAGCGTGAGGATTTGAATTATTAAACAGAAAGGAAAAGAGATAGGAGTGAAATAAGAGAGGAAGCACTGGACAGCATTGGGAGGGAAATGCAGTGGAAACTGAACCACCTGAACCACCTCTTTATTCTCCACGTGTCTTTTTGTACCCCACTCCAAAAGGGGAGGGAGGAGGCAACAGACTTTGTCAACATGATAAAAGGAACAAACAGAGCATCCTGACCTTTGGCCAAGGTGGAGCTGATACAGTTCTGTACTCAAAATACTAATTAACCTCTCTAGGTCAGGACTTCTTGGTTTGTGGTCACTTGTCACCAACTCTCTGACTTCTAGTCAGGGTGAGACAGATTCACCACTGTGGGTCTTGACAGTTAAGAAAATGCCCCACAGATTTATCCATGGACCATTCTAATGGAGTTATCTTCTCAATTGAGGTTCTCTCTTCCAGGATGACCCGAGTTTGTGTCAAGTTCACAGAGAAACCAACCAGTACAGGAACGTAATAGGTCAGTGTTTACACAGTGTAAAACTCACAGCATACAGTTTTGATTTGCCCGCCCAGTGACTTGTTTCTGTACTCCTCAGTTCACATCTCGGTGTAACTCATTTTTAAGCAACTGTAAGTCCTAAATGGCTTTCCTTGTTTGGTTATAACAATTGAAAATATAATAACAAAATATTTCTAAGATACTTTTCCAGTTGTGTGTGAAATAAATTTTAATGCACTTTGCAGATGTATGCTAACCTGAAAAAAAGAGCTGAAGTCTTGAACCAGCTCCACGCAAGACAGCACCAAAGCCACTATAAACCCCAAGAAAGGCTCCTGTTGGTGGTTGGCAGGTGAACAGACACTGGCTCTACTTATTCATTTACCTTGAAAACTGGGAAGAAAACAGTTCGCAGAAATCATTTCGCTTTCCTGAACTTACCCCAAATTTAGTGACTCCTTAATTCAGGTCTCCAATTCCATCAGCCAAATCATTGGCCGCATAAGCCAAAGACTATGCCAGTGACCACGAATGGCGGCAAAGGAAAATATAATCCATGCTAGTGAGAGGAGTGTCACAGCTAGCGAGACGTGAGGTTCACAATAAACAGGGGAGCATGTCCTCAGGTCTGTGAACCTGGGCAAGTCTGCTCAGCACCTTCTGCCTCAGTTTCTCTAATGTGCTTCACTCACCATGCTGCAGTCATGCTAGCCTCTTGTTCCTCAAATGCTCCAACTGCTTTCTTGCTTTGGAGTCCTCTCTGGAGCATGAAACATCTTCCACCAGAGGCAATTTACCCTTCACCTGACTGAGTTCTTCTCTCCAAGCCACCTCCTCAATGAAACCTTCCTCCATCCTGGAAGATGGAGCTGTCCTTTCTGCCATCACCTCTCGGCCTCCACCAATGCCTCTTCTACACCCAGGCTTCATTTTCTTTCACAACAATCACAACCTACAATTTGGCTTCCTTACTGTGTTGAAACAGCATAAGAACTTTTGCGGTGTATGAATTTGGTTGGATTGAGTGTTTTGGGTAAATTTTGGTAAACGTTTGGTAAAATGTCCCTGTCGTAGGTACTTTCTGATGCTGTGATAAAGCATCATGACCAATGCAAGAAGAAAGCATTTAATGTGGGATTGTGGTTTCAGGGTTTAGAGTCCATGATGGCAAAGTGAAGGCGTGGCGGTAGGAAGAGCTGAGAGCTCACATCTCAAACCAGCCACAAACTGGCAGCAGAGAGAGAACATTGGGAATAACAGGAGAGTTTTGAAATCTCAAACCCTGCTCAAGTGACATACATCTTCCTGCAAGGCCACACCTGCTAATCTGCCCCCAACTGGGACCAAAGTATTCAAATGACTGGCACTTATGGTGACATCTCAATCAAACCACCACTGTCTCCAGCACCAAAATCTACCACCTCAATAGCATGTAAGATTTTATGGACAAGAACCTTATCTGCTTTCCTCTAAATATTAATACCAAGAAGAGCATATGGCAGATAATAATTACTTCAAATCTACTATGTGAAGCATGGGCACACTATTCAAAGGAGAGTAATTCCTCCCCTGCTTATTCCATGAGACTCTTAGAGAAAACGGTGGCTCTCATAAACTAATCAAACATATAAAAGCATTAGTGCTCTTGCTTTGAAGGATGCAATACAGGCTACTGTTCAAGACTCCATGAGTCATGGACGAGTTTTAAATGGAATGGGAGGATGCAAAGCATCAAGTAGAGGTGGAGCTGCTGAGAGAAATTCACCTCACTTTGATGGGCATGCAGAATCCACCACTGAGGTCTTCTCCCATTCGGCTTCACAGACAATAATCTCAATGGCTCCCTTTCATTAATAATCATCCTAATGGTTGGGGGTTTTCCCTAAAAAAACCACAATGCGCAGATCTGTGCTACTTAGAACACAGTATAAGGTAGAGCCATCAAAATATCGTGGAAGAAAGAGTCCTCAGCATTCCTAGAACATGGAACCTGCTTTCGCTCTCTGCATCTTTGATGCGTGCTGGAAAATATCATGCTTCTCTTGAAATGCAAAACTTGAATGCCTCTCCTGGGCTAAGCTACTTATAATTGAGGCATCAGGATAAGGCAAATAATACATTGGACTCACGGCCCATACAAAGCAGTTCTGGTTGGTGGCGGGGGTAAGGAGTGGACATGTAAACAAAATCTAACTAGAGGCAGTTGAAACACTAAGAAAAATTCTAGAAATATGCTAGAGAGGTTGGAGTTCTCATCCCAAACCTGGACCTACCTGAGTGATGCTCCGCCAATTTTCTTTCACCTTACAGGTGAGATGGTTTCTGAAATAGTAGGGTACCAGCATCGCTGTCTCTCAGGTTCACTCTGGGTCTGTTATTCCTGCATTCTTCCTGTGTCCGTGACAGACTCGGGAGCATTAGAGGAGTCTTTTGCAACATGCACTTCATCTCCACACACTGACTGGGGTGAGGATTCCGTCCTAAGATTCTCCTGCACATGTTTAATCTGGCTTTCCAAACAGAGCTTTTGGTTTGAATAATGGGGGAGTTGCTGGCAAAGATAGCTGGTTGTCTCAGAATGACAAGACATTTCCCGTGGAGGTAGGAGAAGCAGAGGCTCCCTCCCCAAGTGCTGACTGCCATGCTGCCACCACTGTACCTTCAGCTCGAACCTGAGAGATCCCAGATGCAGCGTGACAGATGCTGCAGCTAGAATGGGTTCTTGGCTGCTTCCGCTGTTTGGCTGATAAACTCCTAATTCAGTCTAGGTAGCTGGGTCTGAGAGCCTGAGCTGCTGTCATGTTACTTGGTTCCAGACAGAGGAGAAGAGAAACAGAAACACAACTGGGTTTTCAGCGTGTATAGCGGGAGACGCATCTTATTCCTGCTAAGACTTATGAAGCCAAACGTTCTACATAAATGAAGCAGTTCAACCGCGACAGTGACACGAAAGGACAACTGTTTAAACACCTGAATTATTTACCAATAGAGAAAGAATATCCCTCTGTTTGGTGCCCAACTTAGGACATCTCGATTGGGAAAACAAGCCCTTGGCCACCCAACCTAACCCTTCCCTTTTGCATCGGAATGCATGGGCTTTTAAGAGGAGTGCTAGCCAATCAGAGTGATGCTGGACTAGAAGTTGGTTGGACTGCTTGCTTTCGGGCTAGCTGAATCGCATCATGCTGCCTTCCATCTTTGCCAAATGAGGCCAGATGTCAAGCGTTCAGAAAACATTGGTTTTGCAACATAACCGGATTTGGTTTCTTATAAAGGTTTTGAGATTGAACAGATCATATAGATGATCACAGCTGATTCTGATTCAACTAGTGGTTAGCTACCACCGACATTAACAGCAGGTACTACACTGGTGCTTCGCAAAGTATCCGGAGGGGCCGGGATCTTTGGCTGTGACGAGCAACTGGTAACAGGAAGCTGAGTTATATATACAGCTTCTCTGGCCATCTGTCACCTGTCCTTCTGTCCTGTCAACATTCTGCTCTCTCTTTTGATAGATACCTCTACATCTGGTCCATTTGGCTGAACACAAGACCTGCGGCAGCTGTGGAAAGATAGGTTGGAGAGTCGCTAAAAGGCTTGGCTTTTGTTCGTACCAGTAACAAATTCCCCGGGGATGAAAGCATTGGCTGAGGCTCTCCATCCTGGCCTATGACTGTAGCCATGGGGTCAGAATGACATTAGGCATGGCTGCCTCCAGAGTAACATCCCAGAATAACCACAAGGCGAGAAAGGCTGGTTCCAGGAGAAGCCTGGAAGTGCTCAGCCATTCCATAATACACATCATGGGCTGACTGTATTAGCCATCTTCATTCATCTGTTCACCAAATATTTACTGAATGCTGCTATATTCTAGGCCCTGTTTTGGGTAACAGAAATGCATCAAATGTACAGAAGGAGCGAAGTTAGAGAAAAGGTCAACAATAAGGAATATATTGTGTGTGATACAGTGGTAAGTACCAAGGAAAAAGGAAAGCAAGGTTAGGGTCAAGATGGGGAGTGCGTCTATGTCCACCCACATGCACGGTACAAAGTAGCTCTGACAGAGAGAATCTAATCAAGGAAGAGTATTTAACCTGAAATATTTTTTTGCTGTATATGTTTGTTTCTTTGAGACAGGGCCTCACTATGAAGTCCGGACTGGCCTGGAACTCATTATGTAAGCCAAACTGACCTCAAACTCACAGAGATCCACCTGCCTCTGCCACCCTCCTGAGTGCTCGGATTAAAAGTGTGCATCCCCCACACCCTGCCTTAAAATCTAAACAGAGAGATGGAGTGAGTCGTGAGGAAACAGCATCTCGAGAATAAACTAAGAAGCACAAAGATTGTAGAAGCTAGAGTGTGCCGTGGATGCTCAAAAGACAGCAAGTTGAGATGGTGAATTAGTATAATAAAGTGTCCAGTAATGATGAGGCCCTGGACTCAGTTCCAACACAGGAAACCAGAAATTCCAGATGGGGACTAGGGAGGGGTAAGGGAGAGAGGAGAAAAGGCCATGATGGAGAGGAAAGGACAACTGGAAAGATCACAGTCAGAAATGAGAGGAGGAGAGCCAGAGCTGATGATGCCATGTGAGGGGAGAAAGCCAGTTTGAAACTATTTTATTATTTTTTTAAATATTTATTTATCCTGTATACAATATTCTGTCTGTGTATATGCCTGCAGGCCAGAAGAGGGCATGAGACCCTATTACAGATGGTTGTGAGCCACCACATGGTTGCTGGGAATTGAACTCAGGACCTTTGGAAGAGCAGGCAATGCTCTTAACCTCTGAGTCATCTCTCCAGCCCCCTTGAAGCCATTTTAAAAAGAAGAAAATATTCAGGCAATAGTGGCACACGCCTTTAATCCCAGCATTCAGGAGGCAGAGGCAGGCAGATCTCTGTGAGTTTAAGGTCAGCTTGGTTTACAGAGCGAGTTCCAGACATCCAGGGTTATGCAAAGAAACCCTCTGTCTTTAAAAACCAAAAAGAAGAGAAGAAAAAGAGGAGGAGGAAGAATAAACAACAAATGTTTGTATACAAAGGTACACACACAGCAAAACCAGCTAAGAGTCTGTCCATGCTAATCGCCAAAAGGAAAAATGGTGGCGCTATAAAAAAGGATGCCGTGAGGTTGCCTAAATTGCATTGGTTTTAAACGTAGGATTGTTAATTTCCTGGAGGTGAGATAGCAGATACAGAAGATGTTCAGGCATGGGTCTATCCTGAGCAACTGGAAATAGGATGTTTCCACACACTCAGAGGAGAGGCAGGTCAGTGGAGCGAAGGGAACTGAGAGCTGGGTCATATTAGCCTTCAGGTACTTTAGACATCCAGAAGAATCCAAGTGTGTAGTGATATTTTATTTGTGATGTGACAAATAAAACTAGCCTGAAGATCAGAGTGCAGAGTTATGTCACTATTTAGCCATAGAAGCCAGGCAGTGGTGACACACACCTTTAATCCCAGCACTTGGGAGACAGAAGCAGACCGATTTCTGCACATTCAAGGTCACCCTAGGCTACAGGGGATTGAATCTGTCTAAAAGAGAAACAGAGCCAAGCAGTGGTGGCTCACACCTTTAATCCCAGCACTAGGGAAGTGGAGACAGGAGTGATATGGCTGGGCAGAGAGAGGACAAGAACTAAGATTCAGTTTGAAGTTTCGTAGAGATGGCATTCAGTCTGAGCATGTGTAGAGACAGGATACCCCATTAGGTCTGAGGATTTTCTAGGGGTAAGAACTAGTGGCTCTGCTTTTCTGATCTTCCAACATTCACCCTTATATCTGGAGTCTGGGTTTTTATTAAAATCAATTAGAATTCGTGCTACACGGGTGGGCATTGGCGCTTTGAACATTAAGTTCAGTTGAAGGACTCTGCTCAAGGCATACAGAGCTTGAGGCTGGAGAGGTAGCTCAGTGCTTAGGACTTCATACTGCTGATGCAGAGGACCCAGGTTCAGTTCCCAGCACCAAAATCAGACAGCTCTCAACGGCTTCTAACCCCAGCTCCGTGGGATACAACCATTCGGGCCTTCATGAGCACCTGTCTGCACACACACACACACACACACACACACACACACACACACAGATACATTTATTTTTAATATATTTACTTATTTATTTTTTATATCCCAGCCATAGTTTCTCCTCCCTTCTCTCCTCCCAGTTCCTCACCTCCACATCCCTCTTCCTTCCCTGCCCCCACCCACTCCTCCGCCAGTTCTTTTCAGAAAAGGGCAGGCCTCTCATGAATAACCAGCCAGGGCCTTTTTTTTTTTTTTAATATAAGAAGGGTTATATATGTAAGAATTAAGAAGTGCTGAACCGTCCTCATATGCTACGTGAAGGTGGCTGCTGATGGTTTTAGCAGAAAGGAGAAGCATTAGAGAGATAGCCTTATGTGTGCAGGCAAGGAAAAAGTTCAGATGAGGTGGCACAAGCCTGCAATCCCAGCGCTCAGAAGACTGGGACAGGAGGATTGCTACCAGCACAAGGTCAACTTCCTCAGTAGCAAGTGCCACGCCAGGACAAAGGCAATAGGGGGTGCTGTGGAATCATCGTCTTGTACACTGCAAAGATTTTCACTCGAATTGGTCTAATAAAATGTTGACTGACCAGCATCCAGGCAGGAAGTACAGAAAGGCGACCAAACTAAAGATGATGGGAAAGAGAAGGGTGGAGTCAGGAGAGTCATGAGAAAAGCCAGCAAGCCGCCAAGCAAGCAGGACACATAAAACATGATGTATCTCCAGTACCATGAGAGACACCTATGGGCAAGGAAGAGACGAAAATCAAATCACTGACCTGAGATGCACTGAGTGGGAGAACTCTCTATCCAGGTCCGCGTGATGGCTGTGAGCTGCCCGTCATCAATACCCCAATATAACCACTAGTACTATGAACCTCTCTGCCTCCTTGCTCTCACCCTTTCCATTCCCTCCCTCATTGTGGAGCCACTGAATGCTTTCCCTGGGCAGAGCAGAAGAAGCTGCCGATGATCATAGGGCTAAATGGTGAATTATCCACAATGAGCTATGTGAGCAAGGGTCAAAGACTTAGGAAAACCACGCTTCCTGTGAAGGAAACTGCAGTGATAAAGGGCAGGAGCATGCAGAATGAGGGTCAGGTAGGGTTCGGGGAGCCCTAAAGCCTCAAAACACCTTCCTGTCTCTGGCCATTTGCCCCCTAACTGCTGGGTGATGAAGGGATTGCAGGAGTGAGAGCTTTTGGTGATGATGCAACACTCACTCTGTAAAGGTCACTATAAAGTGAGCCACAATTGTTCATATTTTATCTTTTAATTCCTATTTTGAGAAACAAGAAGAAGAAGAAACAGGAAAAGCACACTAAAAAGCCCCCAACAGGATCCAACTGAGCAAAAATAGTGCTGACGGGAAGCAAACATCTTAAAACTCAGGGAGCAGTGGGGGACATGGATTGAGAAATTCTGTGTGACTGATGACTTTTAATTGATATTGAGACATCGACTGTTATTAAATGAAACATGACCAGCAAGTGGGGCAACTTACTGCCTCACAGCCCTTTCTGCAAGGTGAGGCATTTCTCAACAGTACTGTCTGCCAACATCCCGTGAGGAGAAAGAAGTGCAGCTTGGCAGGGCCCTGGCACCAGTGGCCAGGTGCTAGCGCAGTGCTCGGCCTAATAATTGCTTAAAAATAAGCATTTCCTGAGAGGTGACAGATGAAGGGATATGGATTTCTTGGATACAAAGTTTGAAAGACAACGGGGAAAATTGCGCCACCTAAAGCTGTCCTCGTCATCCTACTTTTTCTGTCCTAAGAAACAATTCTTAGCCATCATGACTTAACTCATGCGAGGACCTCATTTGCTGAGTGAATGCATGTAGGACCCTCTGCCTATTTCATCCAGATTGTCTCTATGAATGAAGAGATGGACAGCACCAACCCCGTGGATACTTATGATCTACTTCAATGTCATAACTAGAATTGGTGCATCTCTACAAAGTCCTCAGTGTTCTCAGTTGTGTGTTTCCTAATAAGAAGAATCCTTGGTTAGGACTCAGGAGACCTTCTGTTCTTTATGACCCTATGCATCATTGCCCTGCTTTAGAACCCAGTTGTGTCTCTAAAAGCAGCATGTCCTCCTGCAGTGCTGACAATCCATGTGTGCCATACTGTCTTGTTTTATTTACCCAACAGTCAATAGGGCATTTGTTGTGAAATACTGTTCTTCCTACAGACAGCTACTTACTCACTATAATCCTCTTACAGAAGTACCATTATTCATAATGACATAATTATCTAACGCTACAATAAAACTATTATTATCTGCCTTAACAGGTGATGCAACTGAGGCATAGAGGGCATTTAAGCATTTAATGTATATTTTACTGTTGAGGCACTAATAACTGAATTTTCCTTCACAAAGAGATTCCTAGGAAGCTTTTGAAATTTCTTAACAGGCATGGCCAGGTGAGCAGTTTTGTAGAGTCTCTCTTACATGGATGGGAAAAACACAGTCATCCACCAGAGACAGTGGAGTCGCAAGGAATCTATTATAGTCACAAATGCAACCACCACAAAGCAACATGCGCAACTCAGGAGAATCCTTGTGGAGCTTCCTGTCTGCCCCCAGTCACCTGCACAACTACTTCCTGTCTCTTCAGCAAGAAAGAATTTTAAAGTGTCTACTGTGAAAACAAGCTCATGTCATATGCTATATAAGTTGCCTTCCCTCGCCTCACACTCAAGCTTTCAGTTCTCTCTTTTACAGAAACATTCTGTTGTCTTTGTCCTCATTTCCCACCCAAAAGTCATCGCCAGTTTCCCTCCCTGTCTATCTCTGCCATCGTATCCTTTTCTCTCCTTCCCTGCCATTCATTCTCCATCTTTACTGCTTCTGTGATCTTCCGCCACAGCTCTGCCTCTGACCCCAGGACTTGCTTGCTCTGCCATGTATATCTTGCTCTCTCCAGCCTCTCAGGTTCTGGCAATTCTATCTTTTTATGCTGCTCTATGCTTTGAAATGTCCACATCCCCTGTAAGCACCAGCTATAGCTCAACCTTAACCGTCTCAAAGCCCCAGCCATGACAGCAAAAATGGAAGTTTAACATCACTTGTTCCTTGTTACCAAATGTTCACAAGATGGCAGTTTTCCTCATAACAACATATTTTATAATGCAGTTTATCTTAATATATTTAAAATTTGCTTTTCATCAAAAGTTAAGCATTACAAACATGATTCATATTTGATTTGGTACTTTGAAATATGTGTACATAGTACAACAGCTAAAATTATCAAGTAAAAGACATACAATACTTCACATACTTACCAAATTCTATGACAAGACACTAAAATTCCATTGCAAGAAATTTTCAAACATCCCTTATGTGGCTAGGAGTGTGACTTGGTAGCACTTACCATGTACGAGACCTTGGTCCAATTCTTAGCACCCCTTCCCATTACACTTACATTGCTGTTAACTATGGTCATCATAGGTGATGTGGGATTCCCCTCTGTATCCTGTGAATAAGTTTTATTATCATTGGTTAATAAAGAAGCCTCTTTGGTCTATGGCCAAAGAATAGAGCTAGGTGGGAAAACTAAACTGAATGCTGGGAAAAAGAAGGTAGAGTCAGAGAGATGCCATGTAGCTCCTGAAGGAGACAGATGCCAGAGAACCTTACAAGTAAACCACAAGCCTCATGATGATACATAGATTAATAGAGACATAAGACTTAGCTAGAAATATGCATGAACTAATTGGCCAAGCAGTGTTGTAATTATAACAGTTTCTGTGTGATTATTTTGGGTCTGGATGGCCGGGAAACAAACAAGCAGCCTCTGTCTACACATAAGTCTCCTGAACTTACTTTTCTTGTACAGTATCCCCAGTTGCATCCACCCCTGATAATCATGATTCTGCTCTCTACTTCACTACAGCTCATTTAGATTTTCTTCATGTGATATTTATGCCTCTGTATCTGGCTTTACTTTACTTGATATATTATTCTCCAGGTTCATCTCTGTTGCTTTAGTTGGTTTCCCCCTTTTTAAAGATGGGACAGTGTTCTGTTGTGTATACACACCATAGTGGTGAACACTCAGATTGGTTGGTTCTAGACCTTGGCTGTTGCGATAGTGCTATAACGACATGGGTTTGCAGATATCTTTTGGTCATTAATATCACCAATGTCATATTTTTGGCTAGATCTTAATAATGGGATTGCTGAATCGCTCTGATGCTAGTAATATTTAAAGCATGGATTTCTGCAACTTTTCAAAACTAAGAGAAGCAGCAAGGCAACAGATAACTTAATATGATTCCTTTGCATTATGACTGTACCTCTTGAATGGTTGAAGTAGAGACCACAATGTGTTATTATCTCCAGCAACTACACAGTGCCAAGCAGAACCCACAAGGGAGCCCCCGGTCAGATGCACATCATCCATCAAATGTGTCATAGAGAAAAGGATTTAAACTACTGGGAATTGGAAGAGCATGGCTTGCAAGTCTGAGACTTTTCATTTATTTATGGTTTAACTTTCAGCAGGTTACTGTTCCCATTCTCCCAAGGTTTTTTTGTCTATAACAGGAAGAAATCAGTATATTAATCATGAAGGTCCCTTGTGCTTTAAGGTTGAAAGATTACGTGATTATAAATGTTCTTGCCCAAATGCCCAAATGTCCAGCTTTACCAAACTGCATATTATGTAGCACCTCCTAAGCTCCTGTTAAACAGACCTCAGCGATAGACATCTCTGTGCCAGGTAGAGACTGAGAAAAATGCAAATTGCAACTTCCACCTCAAGGATTTGGAAGAAAATTAATTAGTATAATTAGCTTGAATGTGTATAAAGTGAAGTTATTCTAATTCCAGCTACAATTCATGGGAGGCAGGATCAAGACTAGCCTGACCATGACAGTGACAATAAGCCAGCTTTATAGAACAAGATGAGTTAGACTCGTGACCAGAAGGCAAAACTTTAGCTAGGACGTAAGTAGACTGTGCCCAGTGTGTGTGGGGGAGCTGAGGCAGGGAGATCTTATGAACCTAATCTAGCCAGGGTTACGTATCAAAACCATGTCTCTCAACAGAAAGCAAACAGTGAGTGTTTGGAAGGAAATAAGACTTAACAGGCACTGAGTGAGTCTACATAACAGGTGGATTAGCAACTACAGCGAGGCAGATACTCCCAGTGTGTCTCTCTGTGTGACTAGAAGCATGAAAGGGCTTCTAATTATTAAAAGAAAAGAAAAGCGACATGACAAGTGTACAAATCAAGTGGCAAAAAGATCAAATACGCAACTCTTCTACAACTCCCATGACAGGACAGGTTTCAGAGCCGAACGTATGTTCAAGTTTTCAAAATTTGATGGGACTTGGAAGTAAAGGTGAAATAAAGGAGTGAAATTTTCCCTGCCTCTCCTTCTGTGGCATGGTGACCCAGGGACTAATAACCCGGCAATCGAACAATCAAGAGTTTTAATTGCCTGTTAATTGACATGCATAGGGAGGGAACCGATTGCTAAGGTAACAGGTCCCAAGCCATCTGGGGCTCTGCAGAGTGGTTCCAACACCTTGAGCTACCCTTGGAAGCGAGTCTTGGAGCTTGTACAATCTGCACCAAAGCACCTGCTACTGACTCTGTCCAAAATTGAGCAGAGCACTGACCTCGTGGCTGGAATTTGCAGGTAAGTTTGAGAGAGGATTTGGTGCTGAAATTTCCTCACAAAACGGGACCAGGTAAATTTCTTTCACTGGGCTCATCAGTCTGCTGCAACAATTTTACCTGGGATACCGTGGAAACTTTCAGCAGAATTTTGCAGCCCAGAAGTGTGAGAGCAAGGGTAGCCCTTAGATGCCAACAGGACTTCTCAGCTGAAGAAAGAAGCTCACAAAAGAGGAAGGTTTTCTCAAGGTCAAATTGTACTTAATGGCACACCCGGGATTAGATCCCAGGCATCAATATTCCCAGACTGTTGTCTTTTCTGATTTCAAGGAATGACCTCACACTTGTAGTCACTGAACTGAAGAAAGGATCCTGGATAAGTTAGCTGCCTACGTAGCAGAGGGTAAGGGTTGGGGGCAGGGTGGAGCGGCTTCCTTCACATTTCCATCAAGGTCAGTCAGTTTACTTGATGAAACTGAAGGAAAAAGACACACACCCACTCTGAATTTGGTGAGCCTATGAACAAAGAAAAGATTATTCTTTGACAAATCACCATACAAATCTCTGGGTTCGATGATGAAGCTATCTTATTAAAATTCATTTTTATTATAAATTCTCCAACTTCTTCCTCCAAAGCACTTTCAACTTGCCTTACTAATTTACCACATGGCTTCTAATTCAGGTTTTTGTTTGTTTGTTTTTTTGTTTTTGCACATATTTCCTCCTTCCCTACCCTAGAATGTGAGCTCCGTGAGGGATTTTTTCTTGCTTGGTTTCCAGAGCGTCTCGGAGACTGGGAATTCACAGGAGGTACCTTGAGCAAATGACTGGATAATGACTGTCTCCATCACTGGCTCTAGATAATTACTGCGAGCAGAATAGTTCTCACCTAACAAGGACCAAATGCAATATAACGGTTCTGGGTTACAAGTTAGCACTGAATAAAGCCTAGCTCTGTCCTTCAAATGTTCAAAATCAAAAACACCCATCTCTCTGCCCTCTCACATCTTTCCATAGTCAAATAATGCTATACTTATCTGGCCATGGCATTCTCTCTGGGACCTTGAAAAATGAGGATAAGGCTATGTGGGGTAAGGGCAGTAGTGGAATTATGGTACCAAGGAGGAAGCGCTCACTCTAGAACCCAGTTGATCCAGTGCTGAATCCTGCCTGACTTTGGCTCATATACTCCAACCACTTCACCCTGATAAGTCATCAGCTTTTCCAAGCCCTTTTTGTTTCCCCCTATACAGAATGATGATAAGCAAACCTTTATCACAGGGTTGGGTTAGTGAAAACAAACGTCGGCAAAGGGCCTGCATAATATAAGATGCTTAAAAGTAAACAGATAAAGGCGTTTTTATCCCTGCAACATGGATTGATGTATTTGAAAATTTGTCTTTCAAAAATGTAAGCTATAAACCAGCATATCTGGATGTTGCTATCATTGTGGAGCATATATCACACTGAAGCTTACATCCGGGTAATTGCAGAATTTTATGGTCAGGTTTTCTACTCCTGCTTCTTATTTTGCACACAGTGAAAATGCAAAGAATGCATATTTCCTAAAATATGAAAACTAGTTTATAGATGCAAAACTCTTTGGAACATGTAGGTATTTTCTAGTCTAAATAAAAAGCATGTGTATCAGGGCTAGAGAGATGGCTCAGTGGTTAAGAGCATTGCCTACTCTTCCAAAGGTCCTGAGTTCAATTCCCAGCAACCACATGGTGGCTCACAAAAATCTATAATGAGGTCTGGTGCCCTCTTCTGGCCTGCAGACATACACACAGACAGAATATTATATACATAATAAATAAATAAATAAATATTTTTTTAAAAAGCATGTGTATCTATTATTGCAGCCAAATATCTCTGTCACTCTGTGCAGTGACTTGGAAACTTTATGCCATGCTTCATCAGCCCATAATCCTTCCATTTTACCAACTCTCCATCCTCACCTGCTAGACCTCACTCCACTCCCATACACCAAGGGCTTCCTTTTCTATACCTTTGCTCAGGTTGTTCTTTCTTAAAATAATGCTCTTTCTCATGCCAGAGACACAACGCCCATGAAGTTGTGTCTCCTAAACAAGACACAAGCGAGGATGACACCTATAGATGGGTAAACACAGAAGGGAAACTTCACGTGGTCTCAAGCCTAGATAAAGAACTACAGGCAACCAAGGAATGCTGAGAGCAAGAGAAAGAGTCTTACTCAGGAAAAAGTCCCCTAGTTGTTATTCAATACCAAGTGGTCAGCTCTAAATTCATATACAAGTAACATAATACAGAAAGAGCAGGATGTATTTATGTATTTAGGAATACATATAGGTATATCAACAATTAAAGGAACAGAGGTCATGAATTTGAGAGACAACAGGGGTTTATGGGGAGGGATTAGAGGGAGGAAAGGAAAAGGAGGATTTATATAATTATGTGATTGCATTTTAATTCCAAAATATCTTTTCAAAAGAATGCCTTTTTTCCTAGTGTCCCCAATTCACTTTTCAAGCTCTTTTCTATTTATCAAGGCCTAGCTTGACATTTTCCACTGCCAAAGCCTCCTCAGGTCTCCTTAGGAGGCGTTTGCAGAGAACCTGTGTAGCTTTTGCCTGCCAAGTACCTTTCTTTCTATGGGCCGTCATTTGACAGTACAAGTGGTTCTCGTGGGGCTGTCAAATCCAGTCCCAGATTTCCATCTGCCAATCTTCCCGCACTTCTCTTTCCTGGCAATAAAAACACAGTGATTGAGCATGTGATTGGAGCCAAACCAACCAACTCGTCACTGAGAATCTGCAGTTGAGTCACAGGGCAGAGATCCATTGTGTTGGGAGCTCTTGGGTCTTGAGTGTTTTCAGTGGCAGGACCCTAAAGACAACCCGTGACCTTGGGGCACTATGGCTCCCTGTGCAATAACTAAGTTGTATTTCTGTGCTCGCCTTTAGAATCTTCACTGCTATAAAGTCTACTCTACGGTTCAGAGGACTGTTGAGTTTCTCTTGATCAATTGTCCATGTTAATGATTATGTAATGAAGACCATGAACTGTTGCTGTTTCTCCAGTAGTTACAGTTGCTTCTGGCCACCTGGTCATAGTGTCATACCTCTGTTTTAGATTCACGCTTTCAGCAACCCTCTCACTCACCCACTGAATTACTCAGTTCTTCATCAAGGTCTCTATCCCCCTTGGTGCTTACATCATCACCTGAACACGATGGTGTCTCAAAAGATGTTAATGAACTTAGAATTAAGAAAATGCATTTTCTTTCAATTCATAACTAATCCAAATTTTCCTATAATGTTTAGTTCAGAAGGGAAAATTTCTCAAATGCTTATAATAATTGAATCTGAGGACCAGAAAAGCCCTTCAGGGCTATCACTAAACCCGGCTTGAATGGTCGTGAAGTTACAGCAACTACAACAATCATGTTTTTAACTCTGGGGCAATTTGTCTCTGCCCTATCCCTTCAGGGTGGGACCTGGGACAGGTCAGGAGCCAGCACACAAAGGGCAGAGTGGGATGTTTGTCATCTCCCAGGAAAGCAGAAGACCAAAAGTGTGAAGTATGACATGTGGAGTCCTGTAATAGGATTCCCCGTGTTTCCACTTCTCTTCTTATCTGTTTCATTTTAAACCACCATTACCATTGCATAGCATTTCTTCCCATCTGTCTTGGATTCTCCATCTTCTCACTTTATAAATCCCAGATGCAGTTCAAGTATATATTTCCAAATGCTATTGGAACTCCATTATAACATCTTGATAAACTGTGTCTCCGTGTCTAAAAAATAAATTGAGTGAGATCTCAAAAAACTAAAACCATATGGAAGTTATCTATGTACAAAATGCATGCTACATTTTAAATGAGGAAATACGTTGTGCCTGTAATGTATAAAGTAGCAAAACACATCTCAAAGTATACCTAATGTTTTAGTGTAGCAAGGAAGGAGGCAGAGTCGTATTTATTTAGTATCTGATGACTGACTAGCGAAAGTATGTGTCGATGAGCCTTATGGTTACAGATAATGGAACCACTGCCTCTAAAAGTGCTTGAGTGGTGGGAGAGAACGAATGTTCTTACTAAGTCTTTGCTTGAATCTCTTTTTTTCATCAAAAAAAAATGTTCACAAACAGCACTGAAATAAGGCGGGAAATTAATTCTATGCAATGAACTGAGGAAATGACAGCCAAGGCAAGATGGAAGGTCTTGGCACAGAGAAACTCTTGATGGTGCAGCTTCTCACTGGGTCCCATTCCACCAGCCTGCAGGGGAGGCATCATAAGGCACACAGTGGCTTCAGGTTTGGAGAAAGCACACAACTGGAGTGAGGTGTCACTCCCGGGAGAAGACAGCAAAGTGTCTTCCTTTGTGCTTGCTTTACTGATGATTCCCAGAGCCTCAGAATCTGTAGGAATGGTTGCCACAGCTGGAAGTCACCGAGAATGGTGCTGCATTGAAGAGGTTCAGAGCAGGGCACAAAGCTAGGAGATGCCCTGGAGTCTGTGGAATGAAGAGGAAAAAATGAAGTCAAAAATGAAAGTTTTTCTCCCTTTCAACTCTTTGCCTCTGCACTCTGGGTCTCCAATTTAACAGAATGTATGATTTCATGAATAAATTAGTGGAACCTGTGACTTCATTAATAAACTAAAACATCACCTGGAGTCATTAGCCCAAGAGGACTCTAAGTTTTTTATGTGTGCCTGATTAGCACAAGTCAGTCCTCAGGTCAAACGTTCCTTGCACAATTGGACTGAAATATTAAACAGAAATCCCAGGACCAGGTATGGGATACCTCCTATATCAGATATGGCCCTCTAGAGGAATAAAACCTATAAAATGAATGTCTATTAAAAAGATTTTATTAGATTGACTTAAATGGTAGGGCCTGGGTAGTCCAACAATGACTACCTCATACTGGAGAAGCCTAGAATCCAGAAGTTCTTTAATCCTCTAGGCTGGATGTCTCATCAGTCTCAGCCTGACACTGAAGGCCTGGAGGATCCCTGGGGAGCTGCTGGTCTTCTGTCTACAATGGAAGCCCTAGTGTGCTCCCTCCAAGCCTGAAGACATGGTGCCTTGCAAAGCCTCTCCTACAGGCTGATGGAATGGGACCCAGTGAGGAACGGCACCACCAGGTTTTAGTATCCATGGAGGAAACAGCAAGATGAACTTGTCAATAAGAGTAAATGCAAGTAGGCAAAAGACAAAGCTGCTCTTCCCTCTGCATTTTCTCTGCTGCCACAAGAGGGTTAGTAGCTGCAGATACTAACCACATGAACAGAATACTAAACACAGGGAAATCAAGCTGGAACTGGGCTAAAAGGCTTCTCCCCGCTGGGAGGTGCTATGCAGGCTCCTGAGGGGAAAAGCTACCGATACTCTTACCTAGCTGTGAACACTGGAGGCTACAATACTGATTGCCCAGCCAATATCCCTTCACTGTTGCAATAGCGGCATGATTGTGATGGGGTAACCAATCACTTTCTGATTGGATCTGACACCAAATTTGTAATATGGAGGAAGCTGCTTGTTCATCCCAGCTGCCCAGAACCAAAATAACCCCAAAGAAACTATATTAATTAAAACACTGCTTGGCCCCATTAGCACTAGATTCTTATTGGCTAACTCTTATATTAATTTAACCCATTTCTATTCATCTGTATATCATCACGTGGCAGTAGCTTACCAGCAAATATTTGGCATGTCTGACTCTGGTGGCTCCATGGCGTCTCTCTCCAACTCTGCCTTCTTCCATTCAGCAGTCCGTTTAGTTTTTCCTGCCTAGCTCTGTTCCCCTACAGCTCTGCTATAGGCCCAAAGCAGTTTCCTTTATTAACCAACACATAGAAAGACCTCTTACACCACAAATCCACAGGAAGAAAAGCTCATCTCTGGAATTGTAAGCCTGACCAACAGCTGTAGCTGAGGAGGTCATCAGCTCTAGAGGGGAATATGCTGCCATTATTTTGCAAATGGACATACTATAAAACTGGTTTCTAAGTAGTTTGGTTTATGCCTGTAGATTAGTGCAGTCCTCAGCCTTCTCCAGAAGTTTCTTACTACAGCAAGCAGTTACCAAAGAAGAGATTCAGCTGCATAGCTATTCAGAATGCTGAGAATAGTGACTATTGTGTGATTATCCCTGAACAGTACATCTAGATAGTCCCTAAGGGAACATGGTAGAAGATGAAGAGTAAATAATGTAAGAGCCAAAGGAACTAAGAGGATAGAGAGGTGTTCTTTCCTACATAAATATGACTTGTTGCAGTCCATTTGTTTACACTATGAAGAAGTGTCTTTGACAAGGTGCCTTCTAATAGATTTAATAAAGAGCTGAATGCCAATAGCTGGGCAGAAGGAGTTTAGGCAATACTGCCAGAGACAGAGAGGACTCTGGGAAGAAGAAAGTTGAAATCACCAGCCAAACGCAGAGGAAGCAGAATAGACAATATGGAGATGAGGTAATGACCCTCGTGGAAGAGTATAGATTAAAAAAATACGAGTTAATTTCAGTTATAAGAGATAGGAATAAACCTAAGCTAAGGTCAGGCTTTCATAATTAATAAGTCTCTGTGTCATTATTGCGAGCTGGCAGCCCAAAATAAAAATTCAACTACAGGCATGTATGTGATATTCATGGATAAACAGCAACAATGTTTACCTACACAAGACTGGATCCACCCACATCTCATAATTGATGACAGAGGGGCGCATGATGTCCCATCTCTCCTGAGAGACACTGTCAGTTAATGGTTACTAGGGGATGTAGATGGAAGTTTCTGTCCTGCAACCATTCAGTCACAAATAAACACACAGAGGCTTATATTAATTATAAATTGTTTAGCTTCTTAGTTTAGGCTCATTACTAACTAGCTCTTACAACTTAAATTAATCCATAATTCTTACCTATGTTAGCCATGTGGCTTGGTACCTTTTCTCAGTAAGACATTCTCATCTTGCTTCCTCTCCTTTTGGATGTTGACTGCATCACTGCCTAATCTGATCACCCCACTTATACTTCTTGCTTGGCTATGGGCCAATCAGTGCTTTATTAAACTACTACAAGTGACAAATCTTTTCAGTGTATAAAAACATTACCCTACAGAGCCACTTTCTTCTCTGGTGTAGGCATTGAAAAATTGTCCATGCTCCAATAAATAACACTCATGCTCATGCGGTCAGCTGTAGTTAAATTTAGTGGTGTGTGATCATGTGCTCACACATATGCATATCTTGTCTTTAAAATTGAGTCTAAGGATAAGTTGCTTTGGAAAAGAGCTTGTTCTTTTGTTTCCACAGAGGTTGAGAACCTATGGAATCCTTCCAGACTAATGTGGTTTGATGGATCAAGACCCCCACAAAAGGTCACCCCCCAAAATTACTTCTCCCAATAAACAGCAGGAAGTGGTTTGGAGAGAACTACACCCAAAATTCCCAAATATTGTTTATAAATGTTTGTTTGCATTTAAAGGGGGATACGCTATAGAGATGGATACTTTGCATTGGTATGGACCTTGCATTATTGATACAAATTTGAGGTATTTACTTTTTAAAAATATATTGTTTTCATTTTGTGGATATGGGTGAAAGAAAAAGTATTGGCTCAGGACTCCTAAGACCAAATTCTCTGCACAAAGAAGATTTATTGCCTGCAAGGAGTGAAGGGCAGGGAATAAAAGACAAACATGGGAGAAAGAGAACAAGGGACAAGGGGAAGGGAACAAGGGAGAGGAGGCAAGGGATAGCTCTCCTGGAGTGAGAACAAAGGGGTCCTCAGGATAGAGAGGAAACAGATGTGGCACACAGGAAAAAGGTAAAGGGCCAAACCCAGTGTCACAATGAGGCTTTTGGTTTTAATTAGGAATGTTAATTAGGTGAGTCAAATGAGGTTTCTGATTGCTGTACTTCAATATTTGACAGCTGGACCTTAGTAGTCAACCTTAGAAGAAGAACTTGGTTAAATAAGGGAAGAGACCTTATTCTTTAGGGATGTAATCTAATGATTTTTAGCAAGGCAGAGGGGACTGTGGAGAAGCACAAGGCCTGAAAGATCCATGTTTGCCACGCTCGAGCTGAACAAAGTTCCATCTCTTAAAAGCCCAGAACCCTTTATTTTTAAATAACTAATCTTATATTACATTATTTAAAAGCAGCTCTCACTCCAAAACCATGCTCCTAGTGCTGTATCAATAGCTGCTTTTTTGAAAGATAAGTTTAATTATTAAAGTGCTTGCCATCAAAACAAGAGGAAACAATTTCAGATTGTCCTTACCCCATAAAGGCCAAGCATGACAAGGTATATCTGTAATACCCCATGATGTGAAGGCAGAAATAGGAGGAACCCTGATGCTCTCTTACAAATTCTATCTTTGTTATTTTTGTTTTTTCCTTAATCTTCATTTTTTATTTTCTAAAAAAAGAAATCAAACTATCTTTTTCATTTTATATACCAATCCCAGTTCCCACTCCCTCTCCTCCTCCCATTTCCTCCACCTCCCCACCACCCCACTCCCCATCCACTCCTCAGAGAGGGTAAGGCACAATGCTTTGAGGAAGGTCCAAAACTCTCCCTACTATATCTAGGCTGAGCAAGGCATCTATCCAAAAAGAATAGGTTCCAAAAAAGCCAGTGTATGCAGTAGAGCTAAATCCTGGTGCCACTGCCAGTGTCCTCCAAGTCTGCTCCAGCCATACAACTGTCGCCTATATTCAGAGGGATTAGTTTGGACATATGCTGGTTCCTTCCCTGTCCAGCTGGAGTTGGTAAGCTCCCATTAACTCAGGTAGACTGTTTCAGTGGGTGCCCCCATCGTGGTCTTGATCTCTTTGTTCATATTCTCACTCCCCCAACTCTTCAACTGGACTTTGAGGGCTCAGCCCAGTGCTCTGCTGTAGGTCTCTGCCTCTGTTTCCATCAATTGCTGGATGAAGGTTCTATGGTGACATTTAAGACATTCATCAATCTTTCTACAGGGAAAGGCAAATTTGGGCACCCTTTCCTCTATTGCTTAGGGCCTTAGTTGGGGTTATTCTTATGGGTTCCTGGGAATTTCTCTAGTGTCAGGTTTCTTGCTAACCCCATAATGTCTCCCTCAATTAAGATATCTCTTTCCTTGCTCTCATCTCTGTCCTTCCTCCATCTCAACTATCCAGTTCCCTCAAGTTCTCCTCCCCCTTCCCCCCCTCTTCTTCCCCTTCCACCCTGCTTTCTTCCCCCACCCCCTTGCTCCCAATTTTGTCAGGTGATCTTGTCTATTTCCCCTTTCCAGGTGGATCTATATATGAATAACTGATTTTTAAAAAAATATTGAAAATAGATTTTTCCAATGCAGTATATTCTGATTAAGGTCAGGCAAATAAGTGGAACTAGAAAAAAAAAATCCTGAGTGAGGCAACCCAGAACCAGAAAGTCAAACACAGTGGATATGAGACATAAAGCAAAGAAAAATGAGCCTATAGTCCACAAACCCAGATAAGCTATGTAGCAAGGAGGACCCTAAGAGAGACATGCATGGATGCCTCAGGAAGGGAAAAGAGATAAGATCTCCTGAGTAAACTGGGAACATAGGGGGAGGGGGATGAGGGAGTGAGAGGGGAGAGGAGAGAGGGGACAAGAAGGGGGGAGGTGAACATGAGATAACAAGATGATCCTGTTGTGGGAGGGACAGAGAGGGAGAGCAAGGAAAGAGATAACTTGATAAAGGGATCCATTATGGGGTTAGGGAGAAAGGTGGCACTATGGAATTTCCCAGGAGTCCACAAGGATGACCCTAAGCAATAGTGGAGAGGGTACCTGAACTGGCCTTCCCCTGTAATCAGATTGATGACTACCCTAATTGTTATCATGAAACCTTCATCCAGTACCTGATAAAAGCAGGTGCAGAGATCCACAGTTAAGCAATGGGCAGAGCTCCCAGAGTCTATTTCAAAAGAGGGAGGAATGATACCATGAGCAAAGGGGTCAGGATCACCATGGTGAAGCCCACAGAGACGTTAGCCAGCTGGGGAGCCTGTATAGGACTGAATTAGGCCCTCTGAATGTGAGTGACAGTGGCGTGACTTGGGCAGTTTGTGGGGCCGCTGGTGCCAGTGGGATCAAGATTTATCCCTAGTGCATGAGCTGACTTTTGGAGCCCATTCCCTATGGAGGGATGCCTTGCTCAGCCTGGATGCAGTGGGGAGGAGCTTGGTCCTGCCTCAAGTGATGTGCCAGACTTTGTTGACTCTCTATGGAAGCCCTTACCCTTTCTGGGGAGTGGACAGGGAGTGAGGAGGTGTGGGGAGAAGGGGCAGAGAAGAAACTGTGGTTGGTATGTAAAATAAATTAAAAAATTAAAACAATAATAATATATCCCTGAGTGAAAAATTTTAAAAAGTATCTAAACCAATGGGAATTTTTTAAAGATTTTTTTAAAGATTTTAAAAATTTACATTTTTTATTACTTTAAGTATATGTATGCTTTGCCTACATGTGTGTATGTGTGCCATCTGCATTCCTTGTGCCCACAGGAAGACACCAGATCCCCTGGTCTTGGAGTTACAGGCAACTATGAGTGCTGAGAATTGAATCCAGATCCTCTGCAAATGCAATGATTGCTCTTAACCACTGAGCCTACTCTCCAGTCCAAATCTGTAATTATTTTAATTCACAGGTTAAAATCAATTTCCTTTTACTTACCATATCTTAGAGATCCCAAGATACATTGATATTTTATCTTATTATTTTGACATAGATAACTTGAAAACTACAAGTAATTAAGAAAAATCCAGGACAACCTGTGTGGTTTGGGATCATGTTAGGGTAAGAGAATTCTCGAATAAGCACAATGAGAGCTCAGATTTCACGGCAGGATTGTGGTGGTGTCTCCAGGACACCGACATCTATGGCCATGCTCTGGGGACCGTCCTCTAACGCCTATATGCTGAACAGTGCACACATCCAACACTGTGGGGCACAGCTGTAACTCAGGCCGTCCTGGACCAGAGACTGATCACACATAATGATGCCCACTGATTTGAGCTCAAAAGGATAAAGCTTCCCGAAGATGGATATTTTCCCTCAAATCCTACTGGCTCTTGGGATACCATTCTGTTAGACTGCTAAGAAGTGCTGATTTATTCCAACATTATCCCAGCATTTTGCAATGCCTCTTCTATTTTTCTGAGCATAGACTGGCAGGCTCCTTTTCTCTTCTCTCACTTTCTTCTCTATCCTTCTGGTTATGAGATGGTTTTAATATCGAGGACCAGAGATGATTGGGTTCTGTAGGTGCCCACTCTTCTGAAATCATAGTGGGCAGTGAGGACAGATCTTAACCAACAGGTAATCCCCCCATGGACTGTAAGCGTCTTGCCTGTATTTGATTGACAAAGAGGAATTGGGATAAACCTTAGGTCTGTGAGAACCGTGAAGGAGGCATGAATGAGAACAGGGAAGAATGTGGAACTGTAAGAGGAGGGAAGAAAGGTTCTGACTAACTACAAACAGAATGATCAGCTTCTCGAGACTCAAAATGAGCAAGCTAGATCTTGAGCTAAGTATAAGAGGGGGTGCCATTAAGCAGTGGTTTGAGGGAGGCAGAAGTACCTGCTTTTGACTGTCATTGATGTAAATGTGGCTGTCACCAGGAATGGGTAACGAATATGAACTAATCTGACATGAGTGTCTTGCTCACCTAGGGACTGATGCCTTCACCAGTTATGGTCTTTGGTAGTCCCAGAATTCAAGCCTTTCCAGATGTATACATGTCTTGAAAACTTCATATAGTCAAGTACTCTGTTGATTAGAGCTGAAGTTGGTTCTCCCTGGCACAGCTTCTCTGGCGCTCTGTTCTCACCTTCTTGGAGCACGGATTACATTGCATGCTAATGATGCATTCTTTTCTGGCTCCTTCACACAGAGTGAG
This sequence comes from Chionomys nivalis, assembly GCF_950005125.1. NCBI lineage: Eukaryota > Metazoa > Chordata > Mammalia > Rodentia > Cricetidae > Chionomys > Chionomys nivalis. The sequence continues at coordinate 65,537,859 of NC_080088.1, forward strand.
CGCTATTAAGAAAGGAAATGACTATATCTTATTGAAACAAAGGAGAATAATAGATCGCCCCCACACACACACATTTTTGACTTTCCACCCATTCTATCTGTGGTCAAGCCCTTGTCTACCATTGCGATCTAACCTTGAGCATTTTGGAGTCTTCAGGTGAAGAATCATGGTCTCTCCTTCATGAGAATGTAAACCTGAGATTGGACATAGATGGAGTTGCCTACATTGGATGCAGTCAATCAATAGATTAATGTTTTCTATCCTCCAGCCCAGGGGAAATAAGTAATAAAAGATCATTGCAGGGCCAGGCGGTGGTGGCACATGCCTTTAATCCCAACACTCAGGAGGCAGAGGCAGGCGGATCTCTGGGAGTTCGAGACCAGCCTGGTCTACAAGAGCTAGTTCTGGGACGGGCACCAAAGCTACAGAGAAACCCTGCCTCGAAAAACCAAAAAAAAAAAAAAAAAAAAATTATTGCAATTGTACATGAATAGAACAGTTCACAAAAGCTCCCTGAGTTGGAAAATATTTTGCCAACATTTCTGCCAAAATTTCCTTCAAACAGAAAGAGAAAGCCCCTTTTAGACATTCCATGATGCTGGAGTGAGTCACTCACTTCCTTTGGCTCATGGGGGAAATGACAGAAACTCCTCGTTTCTCATCTTGCCCAGAAACATTAGACTTATCAGAGACCGTGGAAGGCGGGAGCAAATGGTCAGAGTTGCAGATCGAATCACGACCCTGGAAGCCAGAGAGAGTAGCATATGCTTTGAATCCCAGCACTCTGGAAGATGGGGCAGGTGAATCTCTGAGTTTCAGGCTGCCGGGGCTACACAGTGAAGCAAAAACACTATCAAGAAGCAGAGGTCCCGGGCAGGAGTTGCTCAGTGGTACAGAGCTCGCCTAGCAAGCGCAAGGCTCCAGAGTCAACATCCAGCGCTGCAGAAGAAATTTCAAAGGGGACAGGAAAGGCAATAGGAAGGGCAGAAGCAGCTATGTAAAGAAATAAAACTCTTGCATGCTCTCGATATCTAAAAAGGAAAAATCAAAACATCCCATAAAACTAGAGAATAGAGTGGTTGCCACAGAGAGACCATGGCGGTAGGAGTGAGGAGCAGTGAAGGAAGATATTGACAGATGAATAATAAGATAGTGTTGGTTAAGAGCGAGATATCCGGGTGCTACGTACAGCCGGGTGAGTATGGATAGCGTTCGCGTACTATGCACTAAGTAGAGAGCTAGAAGAGATTGTTTCAAATGTTTTAAGCACGTCACAAAACAACATAAATAAAGTATTATATAGGGCTTCACTAATATGCATGCTTTTTAATGTTTTCATGTATCAGTTAAAATATAAATTACAAAGAAATCACCCAAGCTTATGAACAGGCATGTGGGAGGAACCCTGCACACACAGATCTCCTTTTTGCCAGGTATTCATCCAAGGCTAATTGCTTTTCTTGCCTTTGCTGAGCTCTCTGCACAGGTGTGAAGGCAGAACTGGACTATTCTACTGAACCACCCTGTTAGTTAAAGGTGCCATTAAAAATGCAATAAAGATTAGAGGTCCCAAGGAATTTTCCTAAAGAATAAAGTTTGGTTTGTTGCCATGAGTCTGATGCTTAGGCTAGGCTTTTCTTATGTAGAAACTACAGTAGTTTCTCAACAACTGTTTTGTTTCCATGCGGTAAATCTTTCTATCTTTACTCAGGTTTGAAGTTTGATTTCTTTCTATCTTCCTGTGAACACATGACTGTTAGCAAGAATTTTCCCTAAATAACACACACACACACACACACACACACACAGAGACAGAGACAGAGACAGATAGAGACAGAGAGACAGAGACAGAGAGTGCTAATCACATCTGTTCCAAAGTAGCTAAATACAAGACTCACTCAAGAGGCTGTCATGCACACAGTGAGACTGCACATTCACTGGGTAACTATATTAAGTACTTCCATCATTATTCTTCTGAAATCTGAACTGAAATTTCAATCTGTAGAGCCCCTTCAACTCCCTGAAATAGTGGGGGTAAAAAGTACAAAGTTCCTAAAAAGTGTATCAGTGATACTTGATTTGTGGGGGTGGGGAAAGAAGGGAGAACAACCAACTGGCTTCTTCAGTCACTGCTGCTCCAGCCCCAGGCTTCTGTGGTTCAGTGATAGTAAACAATGAAGATGACCCATCCCTGTCCCTTTCATCAGCTTTTGTTGGCCTTTTGATTGGTCCCTCACTGTGCAGAGCATTTGCTATGGTGTCTTATCCCTTGTTCTCAACAATCAACCAATCACCTTGAAGATGCAAGTAGGATTATATTAATAATAATAATAATAATGACTTACAGTTAGTATGCAAGGGCCACTTGTAACGTAACAGGAAGACATTTAAAAACTCTGAAGTGTGTTGGTACTGGTGACTTTTCGAAAGTTTCTTCCACTTCAAAATTCTTCAGATGAAATACTAAGTGGAACCAGTATATTAGAATTCTCAAAAATCAGTGGAAGGAAACAAGACACCAAACAGAAAGTACCTGAAATGAGATGAAGAGCAAATGTGTAGATGGAAATATCTTACATGTGTAACAAGAATGGTTCCTAAAAGGAAGACAGCAGTCAGAAACAAATTATGCCAACAAGACTCAAATCTATGGCCCTTAAAATAGCAAAATGAGAACAGACAACAACAAATATTGATGAGAACATGAGGAGACAGATTCGGGCGTTGTTGGTTTTGCTATGTCAGACCCACAGTCTTTGTATATAGGCATCTGGCAATATTTAATGATAAACTCTATGACATAGCCATCCTACTAATGGGAATACCCAGGAAAAAATTTCTCAGTGAGTACACAATGTAGGTAGGGGTGCAAATGCACTGTGGTGGTGTTTTGGGTTTTAACGCCAGAAATGACCTTATATCAACATAGAAAAATGGGTAGGTAAAAATATGGCAATTCATGTGTTGGAATACAAGGCATGATAGAGTGACTAACTGCTGTGTGATTTCTATTCTCCCCGGAGAGTTCAGTCACAATTGAATGAAGAAACAATTTCACACAAATATATCTGGTGAAGCAACGAGTTTATTAGGATTGCTTAAAGAGCACAAGAGGGGTTATTTACAGGAACCTAAGCGAGTCAAAGACAACTAAACTGCCAGAGAGCAATATTTAACTCTGATTAAATTATCTCTGTTCTGTCATTCCCAGGCCTTCCTGCTTGTTTGATGTGGGATTCCTCTCTGTTTGCTGTGAATATGTTTTATTATCACTGGTTAATAAAGAAGCTTTTTTGGCCTGTGGCAGGGAAGAATAGAGCTAGGTGGGAAAACAAAACTGAATCTTGGGAGAAAGAAGGCGGAGTCAGGGAGGCGCTATGTAGCCACCAAAGGAGACAAATGCCTGGGAACATTACTGGTAAACCACAAGCCTCATAGTAAAATATAAAATAATAGAAATGGGTTAATTTAAGATGTAAGAGAGTACTAGCAATATGCATAAGTGATTGGCCAAGCAATGTTGTAATTAATATAGTTTCTGTGTGATTATTTCTGGTCTCGTCGGCTGGGAACAAATGAGCAGCCTCCGCCTACATCTGTTACCATGACTGTTCCTAAAATGGAAAATGTCTTTAAATATGTATATACCACTTCATGTATCTGTTTCAGTCCCTCTGACAGGGGCAATGGCTCATGAAAGTCACTCCCCTGGAGTTCCCTGTCCATCTGGCAAGGAGCTGCTGCCTGATGAGCCTCCTCTCACCAGCTACTTCTTACTGCTTGTGCCGTTCCACTCCGGGTTTTGGGAATCTCCTGTTTCATGAGCCTTGGAAATTTCTTTAGCTTCTAGACTCTTACGAACCTCCTTCCTCCATGTAGGATGGAGTGCTTGATTAAGAGAAAATAGCCATGCAATGCTAGACCTAGAAGCCCAGGATTGAGCAAAGACTGCCTGCACAATATAGTTAGCTGCAGGTAAATTAGAACACATACAGGAAGTGATGTTCAGAGACATAGCAAATACAGTCCGTTGGGGGCTGGGAGTTGTCCTGGCTAGTTTTAACTGTCAACTTGGTATAACCCAGAATCACCTGAGAGGAGAATCTTAATGAGAAATTATCTAGATCAGGTTGGCTTGTGAGCATGTCTGTGGAGATTGCCTTGACTGTTAACTGTCCCAAGCCACTGTGGGTGGCACCTTTCCTTAAGCTGAGCCCTGATTGTGTAAGAATGAAGAAAATCAGCCGAACACAGGTGCAGCAAGTAGGCAACAGGAGTCCATTTGCTTCTGACTGCTCTTCACTGTGGACAAGATTTAACTGTTTTGAATTCTTGCCTTAACTTCCCCTCGGTGATGAACTATAATACGGAATTGAATGACAAATGGATCCCGTCTTCCCTAAGTTGCTTCCCTTAGGGTATTTCTCATAGCAACAACAGGAAGAAAACAAAAGATTGCATTAAGGGGGAAAGCCAAGAACAGCAGAGTAGAGAATGATGCATAGTAATTAACCAAGGGGGACTGCAGGTATCACTAGTGACAGTAGAGGTGTATAATGAAATAAGCTTCGCAGAAATGGAGACAGAAACAGAAAAGAAAACCAAGGGTGCAGTAGGGGAATTATCCTGCCCTGAATACTCCTAAAGACAGGAGGGCTCCCATCCTCTGTCTCCAGCTTGTTGAGTGGCACCTGCAAGGCACTTTCTTCTCTACCCTCTTGATCTGGGGTTCAATGCCTAAGGTCCTTTTCCATTTTGTGCTTCAATTATTCTATTCTTCCTTTCCCATGAAAACCCCCTACACCATCATGTGCAACAACAAAGCATGCCAGCCATTTCAGAACGTGCTCTATTTGTATGGAAACATAACCTAACTTACAAAAATACCTTTGGATGGAGGCGTGTTGCTATGTATCTGAATAAGAGAATGGTATCGCCCTTAATGTTTAGTATTTTTACCATATTAAAGTTTTCCCTTTTCATGATTCAACGAATAAAGAGAGAAATTTAACAATGGCTTAAGTAATACTCCAAAAATGCTGTAAAAAACAAAAAGCCATTACTGGGCAAACAGACCTAGAGATGATGACAGCAAGGAAGGTAGTGCAGTAGAAAAGCAAATCAAGTAAAAACTCATCTCATGTCTACCCAGTGGACCCATAGTGGTCTTTAGATCTGACATCCTTTGGATCAGACTTCAATGGACTCGGAAAGAAACCCTTGCTATGAAAGTATGAAAGAGAGAACATATGAGAGACAGAGACAGAGAGAGAGAGAGAGAGAGAGAGAGAGAGAGAGAGAGAGATTAGAGAACTGTGGGCTCCCTTTGCAAATTAAAGTAACAAAATGGAAAAGCCACATTACCATAAACAATCCATTCTGCACCGTGCTAGAGGAGTGCTTTCCCCCTTAAGAGCTCATTGCCATGCAGCAGTGCTCACATCAACCAATTACTATTTTGTCTATAAATAGGAAAATATGTGAATGACCATTGCAGTGAAAAGTAAAACATTTGCATAACATCAGCTCTTCCTCGGTTGCATAATTAATCATTTGGGATTATGCATCTGTAAACATCATTTCCCAGCGCAGTGTCAAGGAACTACAATTTACTTACTCAAGCACTCTAAGTCATAATTGTACTGGCTATCTTTTATTGAGCATCCACTAAGTACCAGGTCTCCATATTGCTGGTGATCTTCACCATGACGTTGTATGGTGAATTTTATACAAGAGTTGAGATTAGGGAGTTGAAGTTCAGAGAGGGCAATCAGCATGTTGACCAAATTCAAAACTTGACTGTTTATAGTGTTCGTTCCCTTGTGGGTTTCCCCATTGTTGTTGTTGCTGAGATTGGGGCTTGCTGTGTTACCCAGGCGGGCCTTGAACCACTCAGCTTAAACAATCCTCAACCTCAGACTCCTGGTTGCTGTGAGAACAGGCAAATGCCACTGTGCCCAACTTAGCCAGCCCATTGCGACACTACTATCTCACATGACTCTATTTGCATCACCTCATTTAATTCACTAAACCAGGGAGAGGTGTATACCTTTATTACATCCATGTTAGATAATGAGAAAACTTAAGCTTACAGAACACAGTACTTGGCCAAATACACTATAGCTGGAAAGAAGTGAGGCCTGGATTCAAGGTTTTGATAATTAGCTGTTTTCACTTGCTTGGTTTTGTTTCTTGTTTGTTGCTATGCTGGTTAACAAACCCAGGGCTTTGTGAATACAAGACACATGCTCTGCTAAGTCACCTATGTTCTCAGTCCTGATCCCATTTTTTAAAGTTGTATTTTTAAGTTTTCACATGTGACAGAACTGGCCTTTTCAGGGCAGTAGGACATTTAACGTGGCCACGGTCTGTGTCACCATCCCTCTAGGCAGCTCTTTATCGGTATCCTTTGGGGTTACGCTCTCCTTCCAGGCAGATTCCGGTGTTCCCGGTTCTAACCGCTTCTTACTACAGTCTTACCTTCTGGAGGATGTGATATAACGTGAAACTCGTGGGGATTCTCTGCAAAGCCGGCTTTTATCTTGCAGTAACCAGCGCTGAACCTAACCCACACTGACTCTCGTAACTATGCTCAGTCCCTTTCCGTTGATGAGTAGATTCCATTGTCTGGTGGATGCTATTTGTTTATTCGTCCCACTTTTGAAAGGAATTGGGGCCGTTTTCAGTTTGTAATCACTCTGGAAAGAACTTCTGAGAATGTTCACAGATCAGTGCTTACATGAATCGAAGTTCGCCGCTAAGGGCGGGTTGTTGGGTCACATGACGTTTGCTTAACCAATAAGAACAGCCAAGCTATTTCCCTGGACACCTTATCAAGTTTGCTTTCTCCTAAGCAGCGAATGAGAGTCCCTGTTGCTCTATGTTCATCAGAACCTGGCTTTATAACTTACTTTTTAAAATTTCAGTTATTCAAATAGATGTATCATTATTTCTTGGTGCCTTACTTGCATTTTACTATTGAGTGCGTTACGCAGGTCTGAAAAGGACATGGAGCTGGTCCTGGTGGCCCAGACCTATAAACCTTACACCTGGGAGGCTGAGACCTAGCATGCATGAAGCCCTGGACTAAATAATTCCCAGAACTAACTAACTAAATAAATAAATAAATAAAATAACATTGAGAGTTTCTGTGGCCACTTATTTGCCTCTATATTTCTTGTTTAATAAAGTATTTATTCAAGGATTTGAGAGCATTTTTAAAGGTTTATTTTATTTTAGTGTTATATTGAAGAGGTAACATTCACACTGAACTCTGAATGAAGAGAAGAAACAGTGGGAAGACGTGAAGAAATATCTTGGAGCCAGGCAGCAGTGGTGCACGCCTTTCATCCCAGCACTCGGAGGCGGAGACAGACGGATCTCTGTGAGTTCCGGGTCAGTCTGGTCTACAGAGCTAGTTCCAAGGAGGAAGTGTTCTGGGCCATTCATCTGAAGAGGCTCACACACAAACATCCTCAGCAAGATAAAGAAACAAACCAAAATAATTACTAGAGTTAAGAAAGTAGTGAGGTACAAGAAAGAGAAATAACAGGTTTGAAAAGGTAGGCAGGGCAGGTGGAAGGAGGTTACAGCTAGGACAAAAGCAGGGTTAAACCTAAGTACTGTGGAAGCCATTTAAAGCATTTAGGCCAGGATGGGTCATGTAGACAAATGCACAACAAGGAACTCAAACAAACAAACAAACAAAATGAAAATAGAAAATGTAAGGACTCTCCCAATCCCCCATCCCTCCCCCATGTTCCCAGCTCACATCAAGCTAATCTCTGAACAAAATGACTTATGGCGGCTCTACAAAAGCCATGCCCAGGGCCCCAAGTCTTAGATTTGTATGCTGCTTCTTTATACCTGGGTTGCAAGGCTGTAACTGTGGGGGAAGGAAGAGGAGAAGAGGGAATCCATTCTCTGTCTCTTGCTGAGCCAGGATCCACTCAGGACTCACTACAGAGGAGGCTGAGTCCCCAAGTGAGAGACAACGCCGTCCCTAATGGAGGAGCCCACCATCTCACAGCCCCGGGGAACCCAAGGAAGGTAGTCATTGACCCCTGTGTGCAAAGTATAAACCCTGTGCACAGCTCCCAAGCTTCATAAAAGAAGTAGTCATCTTAAAATACAGTATACAAAATGAGAGTCTTAAAAGGGTGTAGTCACACGTCTTTAATCCCAGGAAGGCAGAGGTAGGGACGTCTCTGTGAGTTTGAGGACAGCTTGGTTTGCACAGCAAGTTCCTGGACAACCTGAGCTACATAGTGAGGATCCGTCTGTAAAATTACTACTACTACTACTATTATTAATAATAATAAAAACAATCCTGCAAGTAAGAATTGTGCAGCTATAAAGGGTTATCAGCACAGACCAGTATGTCTGAGTAGAAATGTGTATAGAGCCTCCAAAGGAGTGTGTTTATTCTATCTATTTAACTCCACTCTGCATCAATAACTCCCTTTGTGGGGACATAAAGATGGTACCTCTTCCCATCACTGTTGCCAGCTCTGCTCTCTCTCATTGTTGTGCATAGATAATGTTTGTAGGGTTATATTCCCTATAATACTTGTGCTCTGGTATTTTGTTTAACATTTCACACAGATTTTTCCATGTGGCCACAGTCTAATTATTTATCATCTCATAGGGGGTGACAGCAATATAAAATAAAGGTGTAGCTCACAATTACACAGTAATCCCAATTTGCCAGGCACTAGTCAAAGTACCTTACCCAGTTTTGCATGCATGTTTAATATTTCCTTGATGTAATCCTCTAAGGCAGATGCTGTCTCTCCTCGTCTGAATTCAGAACAAAGCTAAGTACAAATATTCAGAGTGCGATCCATGGAAAACAAGAGTAAGTGGGGGCGGGGGAAGAGAAAGAATCAGTGCAACGGCATGTGATGGATCTGGTACCCCAAAATGTGATGGACTTCTGTATCTCCCAGACTGGTTCCCCAGGAGGCCACACCCCCAGTGGCTGCATGACACACATATCAAACAGTCACATAACCGCAGAAAAGAGAAAGTATTTGTGCAGCAATTTCCATCTGCCCCAAAGGGGCACTTTTTATATCTACTCAGTAGGACTCCCAAGACAGAGGTACCTAAATGGCAGCAAGAAATCTCAGGATAGCGGACAAAGGACAGCACGAGGACTTGAAGCCAGGTCCCCTGTGGTTTGCCTGCACCAAGCCAAGATGTTCACCTGGAGGCCACATGATGCTGATACAGCTACACCGTGGGAGCAGTTCAGTTGGTGCAGTTGCATGGTGGGGAACACATGAGTTTCTGTCAGGTCACTTGTTTGCTTATTAATTGGTGGAGACAAAAGTCGAGCCCAGGAAACCAAGCCCTCCACAGTTAGGTTAAATCAGTCTTCTGATTTCTTAGAGAAACCTGCCATGGTTTCAGGTTTTCATCGAAGTGTTCCAGAGCAGAGCAGGATATACTCACCATTAAACAGGAATCTCAGACCCAAGCCTCGCTCAGATCCCTTGGAAATTAACATTCTGTGTGTCTCAATTGACTTGTCTCTAAGGACACACACACACACACAGACATGGGGGTGGGGGAGATGCACAAGTGTTAGTCACTCATTTATTTAGAATAGTATCAATCAAACTTTGTGAACCCCAAGATTATGTAGTCTGACAAGAACTTATTCCAGGACTGTCTGAATTCACCAAGAGTGCTAGTGATAACTTTCCCACAGCATCCTAGGAGCCATAAGCCAACAAATATGACCCTTACCAAAGGCTTAAATAGTATCTTGGCACCCAGATCATCTCTTCTGTGAGTGGTTCATGTTTTAGCTATTCCTTTAAAAGTGGAGTTAAATGACCTGCCTGGTTTCCCAGTGAAGCCGGGCGCAGTATCATTGTGTGACGAGGCCCATGTATCAGATGCTTCCCCAGTGGAATTGTCCTCTTTGTCTCCGCTCTAGGCAGGGACGTCAGAGACATTTGACACATTTGTTCTGAACTTGTGGTGACCTACTTATTCTAAGTTTCAAATATTTTTTGCAGATAAGATTAAAAACGGACAAAGGAATGATATCATCACTGTCGTTCTTTGGGGAGCTAAAAGAAACAGGACAGCACTTTTCAGACACCAGGGCAGAGTGAGGGGGTAGAGAATGGGGGACCAGCAAGCTAATTATCATGTTGCCATTTTGAGCAGATTTTAAAAACAGGGATGAATTCAGGGAAAAAGCCCAGGCCTCTTTCAAAAGCCTCTCCTTCCATTCCATGGTGTTATTTTTTTAAAAAACAAAGAAAACAACAGAAAACAACAAGAAATATCAAGGACTCATGTGGTCCAAGAGAAGGCTGACTTTGAACTCCTGGTCTCCAGCCTCCACCTCCCCAGTGGTGGAATTACAGGTGCGTGTACCACTTCTGGCTTCTTATTTTTTGTCATCCTTTAACAATCTGGGTTCAGAACTGGAGAGGAAGCTGGGCGGTCGTGGGGCACACCTTTAATCCCAGCACTAGGCAGATAGAGGCAGGCAGGCGGATCTCTGGGAGCTGAAGGTCAGCCTGGTCTACAGAGTGAGTTCCAGGAGAGCCAGGGGGCTACACAGAGAAACCCTGTCTCAAACAACAAACATTGGAACTGGAGAGATGGAATCTCAGTGCTGCCACTTTGTAAGGCAGTGAGTCTCAGTCATTTCCTGCCCCCAGCTCTCTGCCTCCTTGCTTCTCTCTGTGATCCAGTTGCTTCCATGATGTTCAGACTCTCCACTGATCAGTACGCGAGACTCGTGAATTAGCAGCAATAGACTCTTGATTGTCTCCATGGAGGCACCTGGAGAATGGACTTTGGGATACTGACTTCATGTGATCTCTCTTTGTCCCTTAGGGTGACAGTTGCCATACCATCTGTCTCAGGTTGTGCCAATGCGCTGGCTAGTCTTAACGTCAGCTTGACACAAGCTGAAAGAAGGAAACTTCGGTTGAGAAAATGCCTCCATAAAATCTGTCCATAAGGCATTTTCTTAATTAGTGATTGATCAGGGAGGCCTGGCCAGCTCATAGTGGGTGGTTCCATCCCCGGTTTGGTGGTCCTGGGTTCTATAAGAAAGCAGACTGAGCAAGCCACAAGGAACAAGCCACTGAACAACACCCTTCCATGGCTTCTGCATCAGCTCCTGTCTCCCAGTTCCTGCCCCGGTTTCCTTCAGTGATAGACTAAGATGTGGAAGCACAAGTCGAATAAACCCTTTTCTCCCCAACTTGCTTTTGGTCATGGTAATTCACGGAAGCAATAGAAACCCTAACTAAGACAGCGGGCGTGTATATTTCCTAGGGCGACTTCACAAAGTGGCCACAAAATTGATGGCCTGAAACAACCAAAGTAATTCCTACAGCTCTGAGGCCAAAGTCCAAATCAGTGTGCCCACTCGTCCATGCTCTAGAAAAACACCATTTCCTGCCACTTCTTGACTTCTTACATCTTCCAGAAATCCCTGGTGCCCCTCAGTTTGCAGCCATATCATTCTCTTTGTGTTTAGGGGGAGAGGCAGGGAAGGTAGAAATGTGCTTGTCCACATGTCCAGACCTTTCTGTTGGAGGGAGGCCTCTTGTTGGTTCCTGGCTGCTCTCTGCTTGCTTATCCGGACTGCCCAGAACCAAAATAATCACACAGAAACTGTATCAATTAAATCACTGCTTGGCCCATTAGCTCTAGCTTCTTTTTGGCTAGCTCTTACATATTAATTTAACCCATTTCTAGTAATCTGTGTATCACCACATGGCTGTGGCTTACCTGCTAAAGTTTTGGCATCTGTCTCTGGTGGGGCAACATGGCTTCTGTCTGACTCTGCCTCCTTTCTCCCAGCGTTCTGTTTAATTTTCCCAGCCTAGCTCTGTTCCCTTATACCTCTGCTATAGGCCCAAAGTAGTTCCTTTATAAACCAATGATATTCACAGCATCCAGAGGGGAATCCCACATCACCTTTCTCTCCTGAGAGTGCCAGGCATTAGATTATGATAACCTTACCTTAACTTGAGATATGCAAAGGCCTTATTGCCTAAAAAGTCATATTCATGAGGTTCAAGAGGACATGGATTCGGGGAGACATTACTGAGGGTAACACACAAGGATATACCTGTATTCTTCCCTTCCTACCATGTAGCCTCAGACTGCTACTGGGCACTTAGGTACAAGAACACACCGCCTAATCTTCCCCGCATTCAAATAAATTAGAACTTACAATTTTGCTTAAAGAGAAAGAGCAGGAGGGGGGGGAGATTTTCTGTCTTTACCACAATAGTTCCAATTTTATAGAAAAGATAAAACAAAATCCAGGCAATATGCATGCGTTTTTTAAACTGTTACATAAGCTGTTAAGTCTGTGAGATCTTTTCCTGGGAGTCAGCTTTCTCCTCTGTCCCAGGTTTAATCTTTACCTTCTCCAGCATGAGATCTCTGTGCAAAGTCTTTGTTTTTGGAGTCCATTGTTTTAGGGTCTCCATTTCAAAGCCTAATCATTTCCCTTACCAAGACTCCTTCCCCCAGGACAATGCCCTCCCCTTACAGTCTTGTGATTCATTCTGATCTCCACTCTCCCTCTTTAAGCCATCTCGTGGAATTTGTCTTGGGCTTGTCTACAAGAAGAACTACACCACTTCCCTGCCCCACAGCAGTTTTTGGTGGCCCTCTTCCCTCTAGCCTGGAGACCACTTTTCCAGTTCTGCTCACCTGATTCCCTGGCAGCTTTTCTCCCATCCTTAACTCCACCGTTTGCTCTCTTCCTCCTCCATCATCGTCCCCTACATCTGAAAATACATTCTCTCTAAAACAGCATCCATTACCCCAGTTATCCTTGAAAAGCCACCTCTTTTCCAAAGTCTCCCAAGAGTCCCACCCCATCAACCAGTCAGAACTGTCACCCTCTCGAGCTCCCATAAAACTCTGCCCTTTCCTGGTTACTTTCATTTTTGGGATGTTTGTGTTCGTTTACACGTAACTCCTAACATTACAGTCTCTTTCCCAAGCCCTGGTTTCTGGTTCTTGGCTCTCTTACCCACATCCTAAATCAAGGAAAGACTCAAAAATTATCATATTTTTAGACGTGTATCAAATAACATTTAATGTTTTATATTTCATTAAAAGTGGAGCCAATTTTAAATGTATTGTTGCCCTTAATATCAAATATTCATAATTATAAAGATAACTCAATTCTTTGTAATAACCAAACGTTATGCATTTAGATACATTACCAAATAAATGTATTAATAAAGTGTGTTTTTATAAGTAGGCTGTGAGTAAGATTTTTATGGCATTAAAAATTATGAAAACCATTATAGCAATGAGGTCACGTTTTTGCCCCTGGCAGATTGAAGTATTTGCATTTTCTATTAGACTTTCTTTATCCCAGGAGACATAATGATGCTTGGGATATTTTATCCCATGGAGTAAGATTAAAGGGGAAAGCTGTTTTAAAACCAAGAAGTAGAATAGAAGGGCCATGGGTGTCAGAGGTACAAACACTGCCATCTAATAATTTGTGACTTGGAAAAATTAGTTTACTTCTCCACACAGATTTTTTTCTTGTTAGGTCTTAGCTCTAAATCACAAGACTATTGAGAAGGCGAGTAGTGTACACATAAAATGTGTAGTTTATGAGTCACTCAGCAAAATGGTATCGACCTCCATCACAGGCTTAGTTTGGGAAGAGGTGACATGGCTTTTTTAATTTAGTTGTGGTTTTTCAATTCTTTTTTGAAATTTTACTTCCCTTGTGAATTGCAGTCAATTCTATCAGAAGCTGAGAAAGTAGATGAGTCGGGCTTTTCCCTCTAAGCTGCCCCGAGAGAGAGTTAGCTAATGAAAAGACACAGGAGTGAATTATCTGACTGCACCCCTTTGCTGAGGTACAGAATCACTTTTGTATAGATATCCAGTTTGCTAATTATGTTTAAAAAAATCAAGTCAATGTTTTGCTTTGCTTTTTTTTCCCCTGACGTCCTAGAAGCGCCCAAGATGCATGAAAGGGAAAATATCTGGTTTTATTCATGAATCAAGAAAAATACCTTCAACAACGAAATGTGTGATCGAATATATACTGATGTGACCATGTTCATAAATTAGTTTCTTACTTTCAATCTCTTCCTTCTGAGATCTGAGCTTAAAAGTCTTTACGATGCTGAGTTGCAGAAAAGCCAATCTTCTGAATTAATCTGAATCTCTATACAAATAATGTCTTTTCTTACCAGTTAGGTTTCAAGCCCTCTTTTTATTCTTCCACGAGACTCCTTCCCTGCTCCTTCTGGTGCTCATAGGCACTGACTGTGGATTCAAGGGTACTGGGTGCTCCCTACTGTTTTGTGCCCACTCATTCTAGGTGTAACCCACAGAGTCGGCAACATTTTCGTGTACTCACGTGACCGGAGTAGCTGTGGAGAGGTCGCCAGGCTGCCTCACTGCCCCCCACTCTGCTCTTCACCTTCTGTGTATGTTTTCTAAATTCAGTTCTGGAGCCAGTGCCAAGAATGGAGATTGTTTTGGCATGCATGTTTGCAGGCTTAGAGAACGGGATCTACTGTCTCCCCACTTCTAAAGAAATGGCTCCCAGCTTTCCATGCTAGCCTTTAGGCTAGCTGCCAGCCTCCATTTTAAAGAGCTGTACTACAATCAGAATCAGGAACAGACACCAGCAAACACAAAAAACACAGAAAATTTCTAATCTTACAAAGGGACGCACGGAACTGGGCTAGAATTTCCAGCCTTTCACTTTCCAACTTGGCTTGGATTACCCAATAGAGTGTCATCCAGTTTTCTACTAAGGCTTGTATCTAATACAGAGAGAGAGAGAGAGAGAGAGAGAGAGAGAGAGAGAGAGAGAGAGAGAGAGAGAGAGAGAGAAAGTAGGTGCTCTCAGCTCCTACCCTTGGAAACCTCAGTCTGCCAGTCTCTGCACTGTCCATGGAACTGGTGGACAAAGAGCAGGCGCCTCAGTTCTATGACAATGACAATACTAAAATGATGGCCGGGCATGGCAGCACATATCTGTAATCCTAGAGTTTAGGAGGTAGACCCAGAGAATCAGGAGATTGAGGCCAACCTGGGTTATACAGTAAGACCCTATCTCCAGAAACAAACAGACAGCCTGAAGCTGGGCCTCAATTGCAGAACATTTGTTTGGCATGTGTAAGGTCCTGGGTTCAATTCCCAGTAGGAAAATAAAGAAATATGTCTTAAGAAGCAGATTTTCTTTTTCTTTTCTCTCTCTCTTTTTTTTTTTTTGTGTGTGTGTGTGTGTGTGGGTGGCAGGGGAAGTGTTCAAGACAGGGTTTCTCTGTGTAGCCCTGACAGTCCTGGAACTCACTCTGTAAGTCAGGCTAGCCTCAAACTCAGAGAGATCTGCCTGCTTCTGCCTCCCAAGTGCCAGGGTTAAAGACTGGCGCCACCACGGCCCAGAGGATTAGCTGCTTTTCTTGCTGCTGTAACTAAATGCTTGACAAGAACTACTTAAGGGTGTATTTTGACAGTAAAGGATACAGTCCCAAATGGCTGGGAGGGCATGGCAGCAGAGTAGGGGCAGCTCACCACATCACCTCCATAATCAGGATCCACAGAGCAGATAGGAAACAGTCTGGCTGCAAAACCTCAAGACACATGCAGTGACTTGTTTCCTCCAGCAAGGCTCCACCCCACAAAATTTCACACCCTTCCAAAACAGTCCAACAGACAGACCAGCAAGGCTCACATTTTACCTTCAAGCCACAATAGGCTGCTTTCCTCTCAATCACAATGTTTGATTTAACTTCCCATGGACATTAGGAATATCTCAAATAAAGGACGGGAAAGCAGGAGTCTCCTCAGTACAACTCACTGAATGGTATCTAGAATGTCTGGTGATGATGGGAATAACTGGTTCTTATTCATTTATGGAAACATTTCAAATTAGTGACTGAGTCTAAGAGTAAAGGGAAAATGGTTTGTCTTAGTCAGTGTTCTGTTGCTGTGATGGGACACCATGACTACAACAACTCCTGGAAAAGAAAACATTTAGTCCATTTTCATCACAGCAGGGAATATGGTAGCACTCAGGAAGAGATGGTGCTGGAGAAGTAGGTGAGAGCCACGGACAGCAGGAAGAAAGAGACACTGGGACTGGCTTGTGCTTTTGAAACCCCAAAGACCACTCCCAGTGGCTAACTTCCTACAACATGGTCACATCTCCTAATCCCTCTCAAGAAGTGCCACTTCCTGATGACCAAGCATTCAGATCTATGAGCATATAGTGACCATTCTTATGCAAAGTACCACATGGTTGGTCTCATTCTTTTGAATTCTCACAGTATCAGCACTTTCAGGACCCTTAAACTTCTCACCCTGCACCAAACGTCTCCCCTCTTCCCTTTCCCAACTGTTGATCTCTTCAGATCGTCTGCTTTTCCAGGCTTCTGCTTTTCTTAGGCTTATATCCAGAACCTAAGAATTAAAAGAACCCTCAAGAAACCACATTACTTCCTATATCCCTGAGTGGGTTTCTACTCCAGCCCCCATGAATTACTCAAGATTGACTTTCTTAAGAGACTATCTTAATTAGGGTTTCTATTGCTGTGAAGAGACACCATGTCCACGACAACACTGATAAAGGAAAACATTTAATTGGAGCTGGTTTACAGTTCAAAGGTTTAGTCCATTATCATCATGGTGAGACATGGCAGTGTGCAGGCAGACATAGTGGTGGAGAAGGAGCTGAGAGTTCTACATCTTGTTCTGAAGGCAACAGGAAGTGAGCTGAGATGCTGAACATCACTTGAGCATACACGAGACTCAAAGCCCACCCCCACAGTTGCACACTTCTTGCAACAAGGCCATACCTACTCCCATAAAGCCACCTCTCCTAATAGTGCCACTCCCCATTAGTTTATGGGGCTCACTTACTTTCAAACTACCACAGGGGCTTGGAGGAGAAGTTGTACTGTTGAGAGCAGGATGTGAATTTAAAGTTGGTGGGCTTTCGCGTTGGTGAACCTCCCATTCTTTGGACCTGATAATTCCACAATGTTCATGTACTGAAACATCATGCCTCACCCCTAAGTGTATACAATTATTATGTGCCAGTTAAAATTATATCTGTATATGTTTAAAATATTGATTGACAAGGCAGACTTAAAAAAACCTGAAAAATTTTCACATGTTATTAACATTCACATTCTCAGGAAGTTTTTACTAGCTTCTAGTCTCTTGGTCTCAGGTTTCCCTCCTTAAAGGCATAGGTACTGAACTGGATGACAAAACTTTTCCAGCCCTCTAACATGCTACAACTCAAGAGCATCCATACAAGTTTTCAAAGCTAAAAAAACCATAAAACTATGGTGTGGGACAATTCTGTGTTCTGTTAATTATGTTTTAAATAAATGCTGATTGGCCAGTAGCCAGGCAGAAAGTATAGATGGGACAACCAGACAGGAAGTAGAGGCAGGGCAAGGAGAACAGGAGAATTTTGGGACGAATGAAGCCCATTCCTCCACAGTCCATGTCCAGACACCAAAGAAGGAAGTTGTGACCTTCCCTGCTGAAAAAGGTACTGAACCATGTGGCTAACACAGAGAAGAATAGTGGGCTAATGTAAGTTATGAGTTAATACGAAGCCTGAGCCAATGGGCCAGTCAGTTTATGACTTAGGTAGACCTTCTGTGTGATTCTTTGGGACCTAATGACTGTGGCAACTGGGCAGGACAGAAACCCCAACAAACAGGCCCTCATGTTACAAAATTATGTCAGCTGGAACCACCATCAACAGAGGACACTGGCTGTTTTATTTGATTGTAGAACCAACACAAAACAAATATTTATTATTTTTTGATATTCTACTGTGTGTGTGTATATGTGTATATATATATATTTACAGTAGAATATATACATATATATGTTTATGCTATGTGTACCAGGTTTTCAGCTGCTTAGCAACAATCATTAATCCACAATACTCAATGAATGCAAAAGCAAGAAAGGTATTTAAGATGCAGTAAAAGGAATAAGATAATCATGCAAGCATGTAAACAGGGTAGGGATTATTTAAAAACTTACAGTACACTTGACTGCAAGAAGATCTCTGGACAAAGAACTGTTCCAGAAGCAGATGCAAGAACTTGTCTATACCTTTGCCATCAGCAGTATTCACCCAGAGCAGAGGAAACTTGGCTGGTGAGCCTGCAGGGCACTTGAGTCGGGGGTGTGTTCATTCAGGAGACTCTGCATTTGCTAAGGGTTGTGAGGGTGAAGCTTGGTGTTCTTGCAGGTGGAATGTGAGAAGTCCTATGTAATCTGTGGGTCTCAGGATCTAAGCAAAGAGACACTAAGTAAAGACACAGTACCAGCTACATTGTCTTTAGAGTGTGGGCAGAAATTGTCAAGAGAGAAAGTTGGCCTGTCTCCACAGTTTTCAACAATAACAGAGTGGGTTATTGTTGGATATATGTTACAGGATAGTAGCAAGGAAAAATGAATACTTGGTTTCAAAGCTTTGAAGATCACGTTGTATAAACTCACAGAGATCTGCCTGCCTCTGCATTCTGAATGCTGAGATTAAAGTTGTCTTCTACCGTGCCTGGTTAGACTAACACAATTCTAAGCAATGGAAATGTGGCTGTAGACAATAAGATCAAATCCCTCCTTATTTCTGTTACAGACAAAAAGCCCTGTGACTTATTTTGCAGAAAGTAGCCTGTTTCCTTGTTGAGAAGTGGAGGGGCTTCTGTGGAAGACGCTACACGGTAGGACTTATGCATCAACTGCCCTTAAAAATAAATGAACAAAAGCAAATTTAAAGAAACAAAGCACAAGAAAAGAAGGGCATCATATCTCAGATTGCAAGTGTGCTATCAAGCTGAAGATGGGTCTGTGTGTGTGAGTGTGTGTGCACGCATGTGTGTGAGTGTTTGCTTGTGTGCATGTGCATACACCTACGTGTGTGCTGGACCCTGCCCAGTGTCTCTTACATTGAGAAACTGCACCATCCTTATGATGTAGCTCACCCGTCTGTGTGGATAAAGAAGGTTTTGTCATCAGTTTCATTTTTGCAGAGGACTTGATCAGAGGTTGCAGAGAACCTGAGCAAAATCTTTACGTATCAGCTATCCGGATGCTATTGGATCCCTGATCTTCACTACTCCAGACACGTGGAATTTTGGGGGATGAGCACATAAGCTAAGCTGGACCTGTCACAGCTCCCTGTGATATCCTTCGAAAGGCTCTTTCCTTGGGGCCATAGTCTCTGGAGCCCATGCAAGGCTCTATCTCTTGGAAGGTATCTTACTGCTCCATGGATACAGAGCCAGTGAAGCAGCTGACATTCCTGTTTGCATACCTGGGTACCCAAGAGCAAAGTCACTACGTAAAATTTCCAGCTAAATGAGGCCATAGGCTTTTCCACTGACAACTTTTGTTTCAGTTGTTTATTTCAATTTGAGTTGTTGTTGATAATAATTTTCAGATAACATTTTTTAGAATTAAAAGGACCCTATCGCGGCTCTGGGTTTGAATGTTTCCTCTTCCATCATATTACAAATCTGTGTTCACTGAAGCGTTGACGACTCCTAAAAAATTACAGCACCCTGTTTCCCTTCCAAAGCCTTCCCATAAAGGGTCCACCTTTCCTAATCCAAACACATAAAAATGACAACTTATTTTTCATATAGACATCTGGTTTTGGTCCATTTGTCTTAAGTGTTTTCCATCTCTGAAAAATCTACCTGTGTTAGTACCATTCCTGTGGGAATTATTATCACTCTGCCAGCAAGGACTGTGTCTCACAGGCACTGATAAAACAACATCTACATCTTGTAGCTTACAACAGTTCAGTACATACCGTAATACAGGCCCCATAAAACACCGGACAAATGCCTGCTGAATTGCATTTCCACAGTGATATTTCTATGGTAAGTAAACTTTTAATTTTGAAAAGGTTACATTTTTTTCCTTTTGAGAGAGAAAATAAACTAAGTCAACAGTTTGAGGAGTGAATTTATTGCTTGCAAAAGGTGTTGATTGACCAAAGTCTTCTTGGAGTCCAGCAGTAAGGTCACTTTTTTCTTTATTTTGTTTTCAAGGGTGTTATAACTCAGGTAGCAACTCAGAGAGGTCTTCCCATAAGCCATATTTACCTGGAAGTTCCCAGTAACTGACCAAAGTGGTGATCTCATTTCCAAAGTCTTTACATATCAGCTATTTGGATGCTGTTGGATCCCTGTTCTTCCATATTACAGACACACAATCGTATGGAGTACTTGAGAAAGGAATACATGTTTCCTGTCTTCCATTAAGTTATTGCCTCCAGCTCATCAATTCTTGGATCACATTAAATATACCTGATAGGCCAGTGAGACACACAGAAAGAAGCCTGATGGCCTGATTCATTCCTGGAATCCAGATAAGCGTGGAAAGCAAGAATCAACTTCACGAAGTTGTCCCAGACCTTCACAGATGTGCTAATGGTGCACATACAAAGACACATGACACTTAGACACAGAACACAAACATGTGCACACATGGACATACAAAAACACACAAGCATACCTAGAAAGACAGACACACACACACTAATAAATAAACTTTCAAAACCAAAAGTTAAAAAAGACGCGGAATTAAAAACGCTGTCAATCTCTCATCCTTTTAAGTTTTGTATTATATTTTCCATCTTTTTCTATGTTTCCTACAATAACTCTGTAGCTAGGCAGGAAAGGTAATGCCCACTTTGCAGAGGAGAGTGAGACCCAAAGAAGCCAAGGAACTTCTAACTCATACAACCATCACATGGTAAAACCCGAGGTCTTTCCTCTAATGCAGTCCTATCCCCTCCCACGTGATCCATCCACTGTGTCATCAGACTCTAGAAGATGAGCAGGAGGGCAGTGCACATGGTGTGGTGGTGAAGATCACAGACCTCTACTTAAACAGAAGCCCAAGTTCAGGTCTGGCTCTTACTCTTTGGATAGAGTAGACTTACCTCTAAGAGCAGTGGACATCCTCCCTCAGATACAAGCATCAGGATGTCAGAGACGACCTAAGACAAGTCTGAGACATGGAGGAAAGAAGCAGCTTCATGCCTGGTGGGAGCCTGAGGTGTGAGAGGGGAGAATATCACCTGCAAAAAGCGGCCAGTATGGGGTGGGCGGGGCCGAGACACAGAGTCAGGTATTTTGCCTTCTGAGGTGGGGTTGTAACACAAAGTGAACTGGAAAAGTTACAGGCATCTCTTGGTCCCTAAATGATGCACAACTGGCATGTGGAAAGCATGCAACAGGTACTTAGCAAAAAAAAAATATATTTTGGCAGTAGAAAATCTCAGGTGACATAAGGACAATTAGACCAGCTTGATGCTAGAATCCCAGCGCTGCAGTTGTCTTCCTTGGGACCGTCAGGCAGGTCCCCTCACATAAGACGTAAGAGTAAGGTGGAAGATGGTAGGGTGACTCGTGTTCCTTGTTAGGATAGACTATCATACCTTCTTGGATCACACATTTGTTTTAAAAGGCCTTATTGTGCCACCATCTTCATCACAGCTGTCTCTCTATCTGCCCTTCTGAGATGTTCTCATAAGCATCCTCCAGGGCCTCTTCCTGTTCAGAGGTTGTTCTAGATTGCTTTCTATTGCTGGGATAAATACCATAACCAAAATCATTTTGGGGGGGGAAGATAAGGTTTTATTACACACACACACACACACACACACACACACACACACACACACACACACTCCTCAGGTCATAGTCCATCACTGAGAGGAGTCAAGGCAGGAACTCAATCAGGAACAAGTGCAAGAGAAACTTGGAGGAAAACAGTTTACTGGCTTGCTCTCCCTGGCTCGCTTATCCTTCTTTTTTTAGACTCTCTAGGTTGACCTGTTTGGGGATGGTACCACCCTCACTGGGCTGTGCACTCCCAAGCCAATCATTAATTAAGAAAATGACCCACAGTCTGCCCACAGCCAATGTGATATAGGCATTTTTTTCAACTGAGATTTTCTCTTCTCGGATGACTGCAGCATGGGTCAAGCTGACAAAGCAGCAACTAACACCTGTATCCTGATGTACAATGGCGTGGATGAACTCTGATCCGGAAATGTGGCCCCAGAAGTCTACAAACGAACAGGTTGCCTGTCTTACAAAATTGTAGTGGGGCTTAGCACTAAAATGGGATGGTGCCCAATTAATCTAAAGCATTGTGTAAATGTGAGGTAAGCTGATTACGAGCCTCGAGATGCACTCATCTTTGGAAGAGGATTGAAGAGCACCGCCATGAGACAAATGTGGAGCTTGTCCCGGAGGAAGTTGAACTCTGGCGGCCCCTTGAGTGCCCCGCATGCCTGTTAATGCTCACCCCTGGTGACAACCACTTATGTAATACCTCTGATCAATAGCATCATTTCTCCCCAGCCTCTCTTTTATTAACCTCTTTGATAGATTTAATTAAAGTAATGCATTTTATGGGGAGATATGAAGCCAGGCAATTGATGACATCACTTCCTGGTTGCGGCCTCAGCTTCCCTTCCATTCACTGAAAGCAGGATGGGAATGAGAAAGGGGGTGGTGAGGCTAGTTGCTTCTGTTCAATTCATGCTGCTGTAAATCTGAAAAACAAAACAAAACAAAACCACCTTTCTGGAAACTGTCTGACAGCTCTAATATTGTCATCTTATTTTTCAGTTACACCAAGCTCAAAGCCAGGCTCCTTGTTTTGAATGTCATAAAAACGTTGGGTCTCAATGAGAACTCATAACTGTTTCATTCCTTGTTTTGTCTCACATTTTGTGAGACAAAAGGATGATCGAGTTTAAGGCAAGCATGGCAAGAGCTGGTCACAGAGTAAGCAGAACTAGTCCATTTCTAACCATTTGCTAAGCAACAGCTATTCTGTGAAATTGCAGTGTGACATGAGGCATTGAGACAAGATTGTTGAGAAAGAATCTACAAAACAGAGTACTAGAAAATCATGGGTGTCTATGTGAGTTTTACCGAGATGAGGTTCCTGTATTTTCTCTGCACACAAATTCCCCTGAGCACAGCCATTTAATCATTGCACACATATTCTACACACTAAAATACAGAACACACCCCCTGTTGGCTGGTAAAAGCAGCAAGGTTTTAATTTTGTGGCACACAAATTATGGAACATCTTGTTTGAAGGATCAATAGCCCATTGTTTTCTGAATGTCAAGACCTCATCAATTTCTTCCCTTTATGAAAGGATCTTTTTTTTTTTCAAAGATAAAATGGGAGCTGGAGAGATAGCCCAGTGGTTAAGAGCATTTGTTGCTCTTACAGAAGACCTGGGTTTGATTCCCAGCACCTCCATGGTGGTTCAAAAGCATCAGTCACTCCAGTTCTAGCGGACCTAATACCTTCTTATGGAATGTCGCACACACACGTACATGTATGAAAGAACAAACCACTAATACACATAAAATAAAATTTAAAAGTCTAAAAACAGTAATAACAAAACAGAAGCCAGCTTGCTCCCTCCTCAGGGGTGGCAAAGCTCAACTTGAAAAGCCGCGAGGGAATTCTGTGTGAGGCACACCCTCAAGCACTTCCATGTGACTTTGGAATAATCCCGGGCTCTCTGTTTTATCCACAAATGTGCTGTTGCATTTGGAATGACTACTTGATTAATGATGGAGTAATCACTGGCTAAAGAAATGCAATTTTGATGAATGCTCTGTATTTCCAGACACACTGTGCCATTCAGTGTTCCTATATTCGCCACGCATTTCCCTGACTCCACACTTCTGCTTGTACCACCCGCTCCCCTTAGGAACACCAGCCACTCTCCTGTTTCCCTTGCTCTAATTTTACCCATTTTCAAGGCCAGGGTCGATGTGTGTGTGTGTGTGTGTGTGTGTGTGTGTGTGTGTGTGCATGTGCATGTTCAGCTTTTTCTTTTCTTCACCTGAAAGGATTGTACATTATTCCTAATCTGCAGAGAGCAGGTGTTCTCTCTGTTATGACTGCAGAGTCATGTGTTTCGGTAAATGACATAGGTCCACCTTTCCTTTAAGTGTCAGCGGGTGTGCATGAGCATCTCAGTGCTTGGTACGGGACAAATATTCAATAAATGTTCTTGAGTCAATGGTGTGATGGTAAATTTCCAGTACCAGCTTGACTAATCTTGACTCAGATATCTGGTCAAATATTAATCTAGGTGTTTGTTGCAAAAGCATTTTGTAAATATAGTTAAA
The DNA here is from genome assembly GCF_950005125.1 of Chionomys nivalis. Taxonomy (NCBI): domain Eukaryota; kingdom Metazoa; phylum Chordata; class Mammalia; order Rodentia; family Cricetidae; genus Chionomys; species Chionomys nivalis. The sequence goes on from NC_080088.1 coordinate 65,562,058, forward strand.
ATCTACAATAAATTGAGTTGAAGCCAATTATTCTAGAAGAAGGCTTCCTCAAACATTTCTACCACGATGCCATGTCACTCAAGACATTTTTACATGAGCTCAGGTATACATAAGTCAAAATGGGTATACAAGTCAAACATGTATTGATAATAAATTACCAAGAAATTTACTCTAAGGCAACGCTTTAGTATCCATATAATTTTACCATTTATGAAAAATGTGAGCAAATTTACATAGTAATGAGTTGGCTGTGATTGTTGATTTCTACATGAAGAATTAACTCCTGGCTGACTATTTGATCCTGCAGGTTCTTTATCAGGGTTGGCTGATATTTTGATTTGATACTCATCAATGCTGAGAATGCTGCTTTGCATAAATAAAAAAACATAGCAGAAGTGTGTTGAGGGATATTTCAGAGACTGTTGGAAATTGTGCCTTAATCCCAAGGCAAAATTCATTTCGATATTCTTTTTATGAAACTCAAGTCAGCAATTCGGACAGCAATTTTTAAAATTAAACATTTTAGTACAACCCAATCCAAAGATACACGAATTTGACATTTACTTGCTGAAAAAATATTTAAAAGTCCTTATTTTCTATAACAAAGCCATTGTGTTCCCACGAGAGCAAATAATTGAGTGCGCACTAAAAAACACCACAATTCATAATACATGATGGTTGCAAATCTGAGTCCAGGTGTTACAGCAAGGTCTGCCTATGTTCCTGCAACTTGCAGAGGCCTTTTTTTTTTTTTTTTTTTTTTTTTTTTTTTGCCTCTGGTAGTCTCTTGCAGCCCCCTTTCTAGTTTCACAGACTACACCCAACCCCCACACATTGCATCCGAACATATGAACACAATAAACTGTGATGTGCATATGAAAGAGCAGATGAGATTTTATCTTTCCAACACGTGATATGATACAACCCAGGTCTATCCATTTCCCTGCAAGTTTTATGGTTTAATATTTTTTAAGTCAAAGAAAATCCTGTCGTAACTATCACATAGCCGTTGTTTGTTCACTTGCTGATGGACACCTAGGCGACGGTCTTAAATGTGAGCCAGGGTGTCTCGAGTGGTTTGTGTTACTAGGGCAAGCTGAGTGTAAAGTGTTTCTGTGTGCTCAGAACCAAGGCTGAAACAAAGCTGCATGAAAATCCAGGCGAACGCGATCAAAAACACCTAGCATCCCGTATGTGTTTGATTTGAACTCATTTTTGCTTGCTGCGCACTCAGAAACATTTTATTGTCAACACTTCCATGACACCCTATTTAGTTATGCAACTCCACTCAAGAGTATGGCTCACAGTATGAGAGCCCACACAATGTAGATGGGTCAAATCCAGGCAGCAGAAATGTCCCGAGGACAAAGCCTGTGGCTTGCAGAAGGGTTCTCACAGCATCAAGACTGACTTGAGCTTCTAGCCTGCCTCTGCCCCAGTAGTTCCAGACTTGCCTGCACAGCAGGTTGGACCTGTCAGGCCTCACAACCGATGAACCAATTTCTTGAAGTAAACCTCCTCATGTAGATCTGCGTTATTGGTCTGGCTTTTCTAGAGAACTCTGTAACAGAGAGAAGCTCCTGGAAAAATATATCCAGGTGGTGATTGAAATGTAATTGAGCTGGCATTACATTTTGTAAATCTGGGAAGACAAGAATCTTTGTTTTGTTCACCTTTGGGTCCTCAGGGTCAAGGAAAGACCTTGTGAATGAAACAGGCTCTGTAAGCATTTGCTGCAATGAAGAACGAATAAAAAAGCTGGATTTAGTCAGACATGATAGCCTATGGCTTTAACTTAGTACTCAGGAGGCAGAGGCAGGTGGATTTCTATGAGTTCCAGGCCAGTCTGGTCTACATAGCAAGTTCCAGGCTAGCTATGCCTACATAGATTTTGCAATAGGGTACTTATAAATTTGAAGCGTGCATTGACTGAGTGACGGATATCTGGTGTATAGGATCTCACATTATTTGGTTCTCTTGTGTCGCTACTGCTTCCAAAAGAAAACATTTCTTCTGAAATGGAGAAGGAAGGCTCCTGAGATTTCAAGACGCTCTGAAAATGGCACCATTCAGAGGATTCCTTCCTAACATCACAAATGCAGGAAACAGGCTGGGGGACAGAACACCTTCAAGTTGACCAGGAATCTCTATGGATGATGTGTGATTTCCCTCTGGATGCTGTGCATACCACTGGTTAATAAAGAAGCTGCTTTGGGCCTATTGCAGTGCAGAGTAGGGCAAGGCGGGAATTCCAAGCAGATAAGAGGAGAGACTAGGCGGAGAGATGCCATGTAGCCACTGGAGGAGATAGACACTGGAACCTTGCCAGTAGGTCACAACTTTGTAGTGATACACAGATTAATAGAGATGGGTTGATTTAAGACCTACGAGTTAGCTAGAAATATGCATAAGCTAATAGGCCAAGTAGTGATTTAATTGGTCTGAGTGGCTAGGAATGAACGAGCAGCCTATGCCGACATATGGATGTAGTTTTCATAAGCCCACCTTATCAAAGTACATTTCCTGGCAATGTAGCTGCTTTTGAGACACTCATGGCTTTGTATGCAACCCCTCATTTATGTTCGAGTAATCCAAATAAACTCATTGGTTCACCAAGTTAGAGTTGGACAGTCAGTTGGTGGTGCCCTATCTATAGTGGAGAGCGATCTCTGCTCCCCACAACCCAAAAAGTTGTACAATAGGCTCTTATTGATGTGTGTAGCAGGGAAAACAAAAACCAAAATACATAAAGCCCACAGTCGGCTCCCCGTGTTCCCACAGGCAATTCTGCTGTCCTCACATCTGCATTGGTAAGATGACAGCCATGCTGTGACTGTTGAGGATGTCTTCCTCTCTTCCTTAATATGTGTCATTTTTGTTCAGAGCTGTAGCCTTAATTTTGCATCTATTTTTGATCGTTGACAAGCTGATCCATTCAGGTATTAATTACTGTACAATGGTTTTCCTTTCTTTAAAGAAAACCAGACAACTATCAATTAGTTCCTCAGATTATTTTTTCAATTGCTCTTCTCAAAATACACAAACCACAGCCGCAATTTGCAGGACCGAGTTTCTGCCCTATCCAGTTGGTGAAGAAATAAAATAGTCTTTTAAGCTTTACTCTTAAAGAAGTCATATTTCTTTGTGCTTTGGTTGCCCTGTATTTGGTCCCAAACCACTAACCTTTGCTCTGAAATTGAGGAGCAAACATTGACAATTGCTTTGCTGTTTTGTAGCTTCTTGTAAATACTCCCTGAGTTCTTTCTTTGAATACCTTCAGATTACTCTCATTTTATGGAGCTGAAGATGTCTGAGTCTGACACACCTGCTGTGCCTTGAAGGATCCTAAGGACCCGAGGCTGCAGAATCAAGTCCCAGGGTAGAGCTGCAGAGTGGCTATCAGCAATGTACTTCCCACCCCAGCAGGAGTAAGAGGCAATTGGCCAGGATATGCCAAGGTAGGGGCCTTAATGCACTTGTTGATTCTCTTTGCTTTGGTTTCAAGCTGATTCTTTTAGAGCAAAGATCTGGAGGGCGGTGCTGCAGGGAGAGGAGTCTAACTGGAGTGAAAAGCCCTGACAAGGATAGAGGGAGGGAAATAAACAGACGAAGTGTGTTAAAAGTGCGTAGGGGCACAATATTGCTTTATCGATCTTCACATGTTAGAGATACAGTCTCGTAGTGTCATGCCCGGATGACATCTTGTTCTTTTTCATTTACGGAAGGAAAGGGAGATGTGGGGGTTCCACTCATGGAGCTAATTAATGGGTAGCACCGTGCTGGAATAAGCATTCCCGACATGCAGATCACTCTTTGTTTGAATTTACTCACTCACTGCATGTCTCCTGCCTCCTTCTGTTTTACCCTACCTCTTAAAAAATTAAGGCAAGCTTCAGTAAAATGCACAAAATCACAGTTATGGCTTGCTTTCTTCTTTTCCATGTTTTCATTCCGTTTATTGTCTCCTATTAATGTTTTCTCTCTTTCTGCATTAGACTCTGCAAGAAACATGGAGAAATACAAAGCATTTGAGAGAAGGATTTTCATTTTGTTTGTTTGTTTCTGCTTAGACAGTGCTAGGGGAGAACGCAGAATCAGAAGGCATGGTCCAGGAACTGTATTTATGACTGTGTGCAATAATGTTGTCAGAGCTAAAGGGATATCAGCAGTTCCTCAAATGCTCTCACTCCAGGTTCTGTAACTTGAAATTGAAAATGAGCTTTGGACCATCATGCAACACACCAGGTCTCAGATGAGGTGAGACAACCCTTTCTATTCACAACTACCCTGGGCATTCATTTTTGGGGTAGGAGGAAGCCAAGGCTTACAAGAAACTTGTCACAGTGAGGGATTTAGAGACAAGGGCCAGAAAACAAAACAGGTATTGCTATGATTCCCTTGTCAATGGAAGAGATCTGTTCAGCGGACTGACCACTTCTGTCAGAAAGTGAGGAAGTTAATGCGCTGAGGGAAGAAACTTTTTCCTGAGATCCTTTCTGAATACAAAATGATGTGAGAGATGTGTGTGTGTTTGTGTGTGTGATGTCTATGGCATGTTTCTGTACTACAAAATTTCTTTGATTAAGGCGAAATGGAAGAACCTATTAGAAATGAGCATTAAGAAAGCCAAAAGGAAGGAAATGTGTTTGCACATGCAGCTGTGTGCATGTATTTGTCTGTGTCTGTTTTAAATTGTGTATGTGCTTATATGCCTATATGTGTGTCTATCTCTGTGTTGCTGTGTGTGTGTGTGTGTATATATATGTCTGTGTGTGTGCATGCATTTTTATGTGTATGTAAAACCAAAAAAAAAAAAAAAAAGAAAGAAAGAAAAGAAAAGAAACAAATGAGGTTTTAGCGAAAATGAGTATGTTGTGCCTCGTGGTGTCTAGTGCTGGGCATCGTCTGTGTGGGGTGTGTCCTCTCAGGAAGGTATTCCTCCATCCCCTGAGCCTGCTGGAGAGGTAGCATCGTTCTGAAGACATGTCACAGGGTGTTCACTATTCCATCAGGCAGCACACTGTGGCAAAGCGGTTCTTATGTTTATAAATCTCTCCATTCCCTGGGCTTTGTCTCTGAAGCACACTTCTGTACTCTCTGCTCATCTCTCCGGCTTCTGACCTCTATTTACACATACACACACACACACACACACACGCACACACACATGTGTGCACACACATATTCCAAATTAGTTTCCTCTTATTTTGTTAGTCATACATAGTAGAACAAGCCACACATCCCCACTCTTCTCATGGCAGGGTACCATGCTCCACTGAGGACGCATGAGCAAACACTTAAAGGAAGGAAGCCTTGGTTTGCCACAGAGGACCTAGAACTGGGTCTCTGGGTCCTCTCATGGGCTAGAAGAGGATGTATATAACAGTGCCAGGATTTGCTGGTCATGACGCCTCCCCGGTTTTCACAGGAAGGCTAGTGGGTTAGGGACATTTGTCAAGCTTTGTCTCTTAATTGTCCCCCCACCCCAAGCCCCATATAGGAAACACAGGTTGGGGAGAAGTTGCCTGCAAGCTGACTGGAAAGCTTTCATGAGTCACCCCCATACCAACACAGCCTTTGAGAGACCCATGGCTTGGTGGGCAACTCCTCATTCATGTTCCCTGTAAGTAAGCCCAATAAACTCGTTGGTTCGATAGTCATTCTCTGACTCGTGTTATTTGGGAAGTGGAGGAGGTAGGGAAATGATGATAAACCGGAGAATGGTTAAGAGGCAGGGTGTGAGTGATGAGCGCAGGCTAGATACCAAACCCGCTTCTAGCCTGCCTCCATATGATGACATGCCACTCCACCCTCCCACGGCTACAGGCAGAGATGCCCTTCAACCACGAGCCCAAATCCACTTTTCTTTCTGTAAGTTGTTCTGTCGGGCATTCTGAGACGGTGCACAGGGTTCGTGTGCAGAGGGTCTACCCAAAGTTATTGATATTTGCTGGCAATCAATCACCCTGCCTTTCTCACCTGATGTCTAGAAACAACGTCAAGCAGGTGCCTCTAGGAGAAGGAAGAAAGGAAACTTCAGACGTATTTTTTTTTTCCTGCGTTACTGTGCCATAAATTCATTGAGCAAAAGGCCTATGCTTAGATTTTAAAGTGTTGATGGTGGAGAAGAAAGCCACTTTCACAGCGACGCAAACTTCAGAGAAGTCTTGACCCAGGTGGTACGCGTCAAATGCTGAGTGAAGGGTTTGCCTGTTCCAAACTGTGAGAGCTGACTGGTGTTTTTCTCTATGCTCAGGAGCTGCCTCCAACAGAGCCAGTGAAATTTGAAGGAAAGAACACGTATTAGGGGGCCCAAGCAGGCCACTCATTCCTTTATTTATTTTTTAGAAATCTCTCAGCATTTACTGAACACCGACTGTCTTGCACTTGAGATTCAGTAGTAGAGACTGGGAATATATTGGCGATCATATATACACAGTTACCACGCATATAAAACAGATATTAAGGGAGACACAAAAGACATCAGGCAGCTTCCATGAAGCCTGAGCAACAAGGCTGTGGTAGAAAGTATAAAGGCAATGAGAGTTGATACAGGTCTCCAAGAATGAGCGCTGAGGGAGTGTGTGTGTGTGTGTACTGTCTGTGGAGGCCAGAAGAGGGCACAGTATCACCAGGAACTGGAGTTACAGGAGGTTGTGAGTCACCTGATGTGGGTGTTGGGACTGAAATCAGGTCTTCTGCAAGAGTAGTATGCACTTTTAAAAAATACATATTATTTTTATTTTATGTGCATTGGTGTTTTGCCTGGATTTATGTCTCTGTGAGGGTGTCAGAAACCCTAAAACTAGAGTCACAGACAGTTGTGAGCTGCTATGTGGGTGCTGGGAACTGAACCCAGGTCCTCTGGAAGACCTGTCAGTGCTCTTAACCACTGAGTCATCTCTCCAGTCCCACAGACAGTATATTCTTAACTTCTGGGCTATTTTACCAGTGCCTTCGATTTTTTTAATGGCGGAATGTAATTCCATTGTCTATGTGTAGCACATTTCTATTATCCAGTCATTAGCTAATGGGTAGACATCTATGCCGAGTCTATTTCCTACCTACTGTGACTAGAATAGCAATAAACATGGGTTCAGAGGTATCTCTGTGCTAGCATAAAGCATTCTTTGCATTTATACCCCAGACCGCTATTGACGCATCATACTGTAGTTCTTTCTTTAGGCTTTTAGGAAACCTTCGCACTGACTTCCACAGTGGCTACTCCAGCTTACTTTCCCACAATGAGCAAGGGTTCCTCTTCCTTACACCACTCATCAGCATTTCCTGTGACTTAGTTTCTTCACGATCGTCATCAAAGGAGTTTGGAAAATCAAGAGATTTCACTGTTGCTGGTGGCACAGTCTTGTAATCCCAAGTACTCTGGGGATGAGGCAGGAGGATCACAAGCCTGTCTTGGGACTGAGACTATTCCTACCTTTGGGTAAGGCACCAAGTACAACTCCTTATCACATATGAGAGAGAAAGAGATGAGGGGATTATGTCGGAGTTCCTTTTTGATTACTGCTACAAAATACATGACCGAGGGAATTTATAGAAGGAAGATTTCGCAAGCCAGATGGTGGTGGTGGCGCACGCCTTTAATCTTAGCACTCGGGAGGCAGAGGCAGGTGGATCTCTGTGAGTTCGAGGCCTAGTCTACAAGAGCTAGTTCCAGGACAGGCTCCAAAGCCACAGAGAAACCCTGTCTCAAAAAAAAAAAAAAAAAAAAGAAAAGAAAAGAAAAAGAAAAAGAAAGAAAGAAAGATTTTGCTTATGGTTCCAAAGGGATAAAATCCATAATGGCAGAGATGAAAGGGTAGTAGCCAACAGGCACAGACCAAGTGCAGGAAGCTGAGAGTTCCAATCTTTAATTGAAGACATGAAGCAGAAAGAAAGAATTAAAAGTATGGCAAAGTTATATACTCTCAAAGATGGTCCCTAGTGAAGCGTGTCTTCCAGCAACGCTGCACCACCCAAGCCTCTCCACACAGTGCCGTCACTTGGGAACCAAGTGTTCAAATACCTGAGTCTATGGGGGGACATCTTCCAATACAGACCTCACGGGTTGATTTAGCTCAAGTCCTAATTATGCATCTATGATATGAAAACATAAGACAGATGATTCCAAATGTCAGTAATTACTGGTTTATTAATATTTCAGTCTCAAGTGAAGTAAGTGCATTTTACCCAAAGGCTATTTCTTCTCCTTTCTTTTTTCTTTTCCTTCCTTCTTTCCTTCCTTCCTCCTTCCCTCCCTTCCTGCCTTCCGCACCCCCCTTAATCATGGTTATGTAATTTTATGGGGACATCTCTGCCCTCTGGCAATATGGAAATACAATAATTACTTACTAAATTCGAAGCTAGTATGAAGATAGGAACAGTGCTATTTCCACACCTCATGCGAGGTTCTTTTCCTCCTCCGTGCTCTGATTTTCCTATCTGCAATATAAAGCTGGTAGATGGCCTTTACCGCCCAAGTCCCTTCTGCCATCAACATGCTTGCGATATTTGCTTTTTGTTTTTCTGTGTATCTCTGGAAATCATAAGAAACCTAGGTCATTTCTGCTTGTTAGACTTTTACTGAACATCTGCCTGACCAAGAAGGCCACATCTTGTAGCCTAGACTGCTATTTAAATCCCTGTCAGGACAGACAAACTTTGGCTAAAATTATATTCTGTTCCTTCATCATGTGGATGTGGAGCCTGCTATTTTTAATATGCACTCCACACAGTCTAGCTATTCATGGCTTAGAGTTTGCCATGAACTTTCAGAGTTGTGTTTAAAAACAAACAGCTCTAGAGGGGCAAACATAGAGATCTCTTTCTCAAGGTTCTCGTGACACCAGGAAGAAGGACAAGGTCCCTTCCCCGGTGGGAAACATGCAGCTCTTCTGGTTGCTTTGCAGCTGGAGGAACACGTGAAGAAAGCCTGCTCGAGTGTTTACTTAGATGATGGATTCTTCAGTCATGTCCACATATGATGCTCGAACAGCAATGACTCTGGTAGAAGCCATACTGTCTCCACTGTCTCCAGCCCTGTTTCTTTTCTGACATCCGATAGTAAGCAGAGGAGGTGAAAATGGAAAGCATTTAATTTAATTGACTCAAAGAGAAATCTCTTCATTTATAGCAACTTTTCTTTATAATTATTTTTCTTTTTGGATTTTCTAGACAGGGTTTCTTTGTGACAGTCCTGGCTGTCCTGGATATTGCTTTGTAGCCCGGGCTGGCCTTGAACTTACAGAGATTGCCTTCCTCTGCCTCCTCTGCTGGGATTAATGGCCTGTGCCACCACTGCCCATTTCATTGATAACAGCTCGTAAGTGATGATGGAAAGCCATAGGTGGCTGACATTGTCCTGTGTGGTTGCTCTCACCTGAACAATGATCTCTGGGACTTTGAGATCACATTCATTAATTAAAACCACAACATGGTTAGGCATAGCGATACATGCCTGCAATCTCAGCATTCAGGCGGCAGAGGCAGGAGGGTTCTGAGTTCCAGGCTAGTTTAGCCTTCACAGGAAGTTCTATGTCAACCTCACTGCATAGTTCAGGGTTAGCCAGAACAGCATAGTGAGACTTGGTCTTTAAAAAAAAAAAAAATCAAGGAAAAAAAAATAGGACCTAAGACAGGGCAGGAACTATTAAATACAGTTGTCTGGGAAAGTAATAGAGAGCTGCAGTGTAGTAGGACACAGAGGGCAAGACATCTTCCAATAGTTGCTGAGGGGTATGTCTTTATCCTCTCTCTCTCTCTCTCTCTCTCTCTCTCTCAGCTCAGAGAGATAGATATGCCATCTTAACACAGACCTGTAAGTTATTTACAATTCAGTAACATTGTCAATATAAATAGTCTGTCAATGATTCATAGGATTCTGATCCGGCACGGCAAATGCACCCCAGGAACAAGGGCAGACCCGGGCCCTACATGTCCCCCTTTTATATAAAATATATGACTAGGCCTGTCTTGGGTGGCATTGGATGTCAGACAATACCCCTTACCCGTCATGGGAAAGCATCCAGGTCAAAACATATTTCCTGTCTTAGGTTGGGGCAGCCCCCCAAAAAACTTTTCCCGTCATTGGCTCACCAGTCATCCATCACCGAGTTCAGCCAGATTTGTGCTGCAAGGTTCTCTGGGGCAATACCCTGCCATTCAAAACTACCAAGTCCAGCACTAACTTAGAATCAGAGTAATTTCCGCTGGAAAACTGATGCAAATTTCCATGACGCAAATATCACAAGAAAAGGCAGAAACAAGTGCGGAGCAATGACTTTTGTAAAGATCCTGTGGAAGGGGCTGGAGAGATAGATAGCTCAACAATTAAGAGCACTTGGTCTTGTAGAGGATCAGGGTTCAGCTCCCAGCATCCACGTGGCATCCCACAGCTATCTGGAACTCCAGTTCCAGGGGATCTGATGCCCTCTTGTGATCTCTACAGGTACCAGGCAAGAATGCAGTGCCCGGGCATGCTAGAAAACTTGACAGACAGACAGACAGACAGACAGACAGACACACACACACACACACACACACACACTCACTCACTCAAAAAGTTTTATCAACAGCAGAAGCTGATGCAGCTAATCGCTACTGAACAAATCATTCCTTATACTAAGTCCTGGTCATCCAGTCTTATTTCCCTAATTCTTAAAGCAGCCTATGACGATGTCATTATTATTATCCTATTTCACACGGGAAAGTAGGGCAGAGCCCAGACGTCCTTTCCAGGTTTTACAAGATTGTGGAGTTTTCAGGGATGAGAACTCAGGTGGGGATCACAGGCCCGGATGGAGACAAGAGAACAATTCACCTTTGTTTCTAGGAGTCAACAGGCCTCCTGAGTGTGTGAATCACATGAACACTAAAGCCACATCTGCCATCCTGTCTAGAGGACTAGGACCGGACTGCACCAGCCTTGTCGTGACAGCCCTAAGTTCCAGGGGTGTGGGGTGGGGGCGCAAGTCCTCTGGTTGATCCCTGTCCACCCACTTCCTGTCATTCCGGTCTGGCTAGCAGAGAGTGCTCAAATTCTAATAGCCAAAAGGGAGAGTTTCTCCCTTTCCAATCTTCTTTATACCCTGGGGCAGTTCATTGTTTTCCCTCTCCCCCTCCCCCCACCCCTGCATTTGGATCCCCTTCTATTTGCTCGAGCAGGTTGGCTCTCATTAAGGCACTATATGTTAAGTTGAATGAGTTGTTACCCAGGAAAACTAATTACCTAGGGCAAAGGTAAAGAGATACTTCAGTGGTTAATTGGAAGTGTCTATACGCGGCGGGATGGGCACTCTTTTCTGATTCGCTAATTTTATCATTCTCGGCAATCTAGGCGAAAAAGGACAGAGATACATTTTACATTTCCCCACCATCTAAAGGTATTAAAGTTCGTGGGCTGGAGATTAGAAACGCGCCCACAGAAACGTTCTCGCCCGGGACACCGCCCTAAGATCAGAGTAGGAAGACTCCTTTCTCCTTGGCTGCGCTGGGCAAGCCCTGCCCCTAAAGGGGGGTGGTGGTGGTGGAGAAAGAAAAGCGTCCACACCACGCGCGTCAGCTGGAGTACAGACTGGCAAGTGATCCGGGCGCGCGAACCTCTGCCATTTATTTATTATTTTTTCTTCCCACCGGGTGCGCTGTCCCTTTAAATGGGAATGCTGGTGCTGGCTCCGTAACACGGGAGCCGGCAGCTTGTTGATTTCGGCGCTGGTGAATTTCACATTGTTTCCACTTCACTTTCCTTGCCCCGGGGGAGGCTCGGCTCGGCTCTTTGGACGCCGCCGCCGCCACCGCCTTCAGCACGGCTCGGGGAGGGTAGGGGCCCCGCAGCGGCGCAGCGGGCGGGGACCGGAGACCGGGTGCCGGGGCCACACGCGCACCTCGCCGCAGTCGGGGCTCCTCCCGCGAAGGAGCGCGGCCGCCCGGAGCGCGGCGCGACGCGGGGCCCGCCCAGAAGCCAACCCTCCCGCCCACGGGCCGGGCTGCCCAGCCGCGCCGGGAGGCCGGGGCGGGGTGGGGGGCGGGGGTGGGTGCCGCGGCCGCCGCCAAGCCACCGCTCGCGCGTTTTGCATGAAGATGGCGGCTCCCACCGCCAGCAAGGCAGCCTCCTTGGGCTGCAACAACAAGCCTGCCTTCCCGGAGCTGGATTTCAGGTCTGGAGCTCGGGTGGAGGAACTGAACAAACTCATCCAGGAATTCACCAGGCACGACCAGCGGGAATACGACGACCAGAGAGCGCTGGAGATCCACACTGCCAAGGATTTCATCTTTTCCATGCTGGGTAAGGAGAGGGATGAGGCGGGCGGGGGGGTGGGGAGGAGAGGTGTGTGACTGTGCGTGTGTGCGCGCAGGTGTGATGGAGCGGGTGGGAGCCCTGATCCCCGCTCCGGCGCTTGCCCGGGATGTCACCCCTGGCTCCGCGAGGTTCTCTTTCCTTTCCACCGCCAGCCCAGCCGCCCCCCCTCCGTTCCTGCCTGCGCTCGGCGCGGGGTGCCCCTCTCCTTCTCGATTGTCCTCTCTTTTGTTGATTCCTCGACTGCGGGGCCGCCAGGCAGGTGAGGCGGCGACGGGAGACACTTCCCGGCTGAGGAAGCCCCTGAAACAGCACGGGCCGGCTGACACCGGGTCCTCTGCAAGCCTGGGCGGCCCTAGCAGCGTGAGGAGGCCGACCCGCGCCTGAGCGACAAGTTGCTTCTGTCGTGGTTGCGGCGCGGCGCTATCACGCGGAGCCCTGGGTGGCCAAACTTGTTGGGTGTTCCCAGAGTAACCCGCGGAAGTAGTCCGGGTGCCCGGAGTTGCCGCAACTTTGATTTGCAAATCGACTTCCCTTTGAAGGGGTCCGAAGTATTTCCGGTGCTTCTCCGGGTTGTTACTGAGCTTGGAATTCCTAATTCCTTGCTCGAAAATGTCCGGGCTCAGAGCTCTGGCCTCAGAGGAGCGTTGTGCCCCCTGGTCTTTGTGTATTGTCCTAATGCTGGGCAGGAGGTGCACAGACTTTCCCACTCGGAGCAGCCTTGTGTTAGAAAATTTCCCCCCACTGCATCCCTCAGTCCCTCACCTACCGGCCCTTAAAGGTAAAGAAAAATTATGGGTTCCGGGGGTACCAACCCCATCCCTGGCGTCCTGCGGTGGGATTATTGCTTTTGAGTTGTAGAATGAGCATCCGCTGCTGGGAACCTCGAGTGTAGCGCTGTCATGCAGCAGTGGTGGCCCCGTGGTTTACATTCAGCAGAACTGGACTGGAGGAGCCGTGCTCTATGAACGTTTCCACGGTCAATTTTTCAGATAGTGGTAAATGTGATTGGCAAAAGCCTTTTGGCCATAGGACGAAGTCTTTGCATTCCCTTGCGATCTAATGAGATACCAGCCTGCCTACTGTTGCTGTTTCTCTCCCGAGGAGGTCCTTTATTCCCTCCAGATTCTCTTCCTCCCTTGCCCAAGTCGAAGAGATACAGAATGAATGTGACCCACCGGTACTATGAAGAATTAGGCAAGTTGGATGGGCCATGCTAAACACGGGACTATGTTTTCCTGTTGCTGCTCACCGCGCAAGTGTATTCTAGGTATTCTGGAAGGTGAATGTGGTTGAAAAGATCTTTATTGAGGTGTTTTGACTGTTCAACTATTTAATTGAATTGTTATTTCAATTCACATGTGGTGGGAGCCAGCGTTCACAAAGGAGGTTAAACCCTTTACAAAGCTGGGGCATCCAAAACGCAAACCAGTGCTTGTCTGGAAGGCTTGGGCGCCGGGTGGGGCTGGGAGGGGACGACACACAGGATGGAACACCGAATGCCCTGGGCAGTTATTTAAGTTGCTTGATCATGGCCTTTCTCTTTGTCATTACTAACCACCGCCTGTCATTATAGCCCCCATTCCCACCCCTTCCCTAGGACCTTCACTGGAAAGAGGTGAGGGTGAATAGTCATGGATCTAGAAGAGGGAGGTGATGGGGAGGGTAAGATTAAATGCCTGGCTCAGTAGGAACTTCTGTGCAGTTCCTTCATCCGACACAGTGACTTCATAAGGTCTAAAGCCTTGTACAAAGGGTAAGTTATTCCAGCCAGGGTGCTTAATTTATGCACGTGTTTAATGTCACCAGTGGCGTCGTGCTGCAAGGGAAACAAGATTACCTTCTCTTCCTTTTCAGCCTGTTGACCTTGGAAGTGATGCGTTCTTCCCCCTGGGACTTTGGCATTTCCACCTGCAGGAGAGAGAATTCAGGAGTGTCATTTAAGCCCTGTGCCCCTCTGGATACTACCAGGCAGATGGCGGAATGAGCTCGCCTGTGTGTGGTGCTGCATTCATTTTCCAATCCCCTGGTTTCCTTTAATGAGGCTGTTCTAGACAAGTGAAGGTTTGGCGACAGCAAGGGTCCCCATGTGGATTCGCTTTTTCTAAAGCAGGTTTTCTTTTTTCCTTCTGGACTTAAGAAAGAGAAATCTCCTTTTGTACACCTTATTTCACTTGCTGAGTCCTTTATGAATATGCGGATGAGGTGTCTTAATGCCCCCAGCTTGTTAAGGTGTCACTGGGTGGGTAGCATCAGGCGTTCATTTCAGGGAGTTGTTGGGAAGGTTAGTTCTGGGCTCTGTTCTGCCTCTATCTGAGCTGCACCTGAGGATTGTTTGCAGCTTAAAAAATGTTATCTTCTCAGGATGAAACGGAAAGGTATTTGTCTAAACCCCTTTAGTGGAAATGTGGGTAATGCGTCCTCTGTAGCAGGCAGTTGTGGGCCCTGAGATGATGGCCAGGCAAGCCCCTATCTGTTACAAGCTTGTTAGCTTGGACTGAGGTCCCGGGAGCTTCCCATCTTTCCATCTAACTTGGAGGGGATTTCCTTCAGTCCAGTGAAGGAGGTGGACAGACGGCTGTAATCAGTGACCCTTCAGCAGTAGGACGCCCGGTGTCCCTCAAAGCAAGGATCTGCACAGGCTCAGCCACCCTCTGCGGGGTCACGGGAGAGTCTGGAATCTGTCCTTTGTGGAGACATTCTGGTTTCTTTGGAGGCAGGTGTTAGCTGGTATCATCAAGAGTGACTTCCATTTCTCTACACCTTCTTTTCGGAGAATGATTGCTGTTATTATCTAGTTCATGTTTGGGAGCCCACATTGTGTGAGGGGGTTGGCAGTACATTATAAACACCGTTTATGAAAATTCAGAGAAACGGCCAGAGTTCATTAATGTTTTAATAATATTTGGTATTTGCATACGGTCTCTGCTGGATCTTTGTTGCCTTCATCCTCTGGTGAGGTTGGATGGAGACTGATGGTGTTTCTGTGGAACATAACGTGCAAGGGAAGGTGTGCGGGAGAGGGAAGAGGCAGTGGTCACCCCCAGACAAGGGTTTGGTGTCTGGGTCTGGTCAAGAGAGTAGCTCTCATTTGCTGGCCACACCTTCTCAAGGCAGGAACTCCATGGGGCTTTTGAGCAGGGGCCTCGTTCCCATTTCACAGGTGAGGAAACTGACAATTTGTGGGATAAAAGGAACAAAGAAGAGCGGGTAGTAGACTTTAGTGACCGAAGACACGGGCCTCTCCTCCTAGAGTCCATTAAAACTAGGAGCATGAGATCCAGGGAGGAGGGCTTGCTTTTTGACAAATCACTTGTTTCGGGACTTCGCATCTGTGCTGAGCCGAGAGTCTTCACGTCCCGCAAGCAGCACAGGCAGCCTCTGTGAGTGGTTGCCGAAGCCCCTGGAGTTCAAGTGCTCTATTCTGCGGCAAGATCACCTATTTGAATTCTTGATTGGGAAAATCACAGGGAAGCCGTCATATTGTCTGTAGTTCCAGCCTCCTTCTGCTGTTGGCTGGCTGTGTGCTCTTCGTTTTTATGAGCTGTTATACACGGATAGCAGTAGTGCACCCTTTCTGCATGATGCTTACACGGAAAATTACTTTGGTACCTGGAAAAGAAACAGACAAGATTTTATTATCTAAAACGTGCTGTATTAGAAAAACTCAGTGAACCTCAGCTGGAATGACTCCCGCAGCCTCGCTCCAGAAAGAACCATGGAGCACAGTTTGCAGTAGCCCCGAGGATACAGGCTGTGGCCGAAGGGAGCACGGTTAACTGCATATTTGTTAAGCGTGTAGTGTGTACCTGCTCTGAAGTTAGCTCCATTGCCTAAGTCTGTCAGTTCCTGTAATCCGACAACCTTAAGGACATGTCCCGTCCGTCTGTTTTCAAGATAAAGCAGATGTCATCTTAGAGATGGAGCACAGAGGTGCAGAGAGGTCGAGTTCTTCTAAGACCATCACATACAGCTTGAGTTTAAACCGGCTGCTGTTTGCTGATCCACCCCTTAGACTCCGGTGTCTCAGTTGTAAAGGCTTTCATCCCTTTCATGTTTTGCTCAGACAACTGGACCTATATCCTGGGGAATATTCCGCTTACTGGCTTGCTCTGCGTGTAAGAGCAGGGATGAGTCTCTGCCCATTCATTGCTATCTGCTTCTTTCTGAACCTCTTTTTTTTTAAAAAAAAAAAATAATAATTTATTTTTATTTTATTTGCATTGGTATTTAACCTGTATATATGTCTTCGTGAAGGTGATCCCTTGGAATTGGAGTTACAGACAGTTGTGAGCTGCCATGGGGGTGCTGGGAATTGAACCTGGGTCTCTTGGAAGAATAGT
The DNA here is from genome assembly GCF_950005125.1 of Chionomys nivalis. Lineage (NCBI taxonomy): Eukaryota > Metazoa > Chordata > Mammalia > Rodentia > Cricetidae > Chionomys > Chionomys nivalis. Next base: position 65,578,696 of record NC_080088.1, read on the forward strand.
CACAGTGCTCTTAATCACTAAGCCATCTCTCAAGCCCCCTTGTTTGTTTGTGTTTTCTTTAAAACCTACCAACACCAGCACTCGGGAGGCAGAGGCAGGCGGATCTCTGTGAGTTCGAGACCAACCTGGTCTACAAGAGCTAGTTCCAGGACAGGCTCCAAAACCACAGAGAAACCCTGTCTCGAAAAACCAAAAAAAAAAAAAAAAAAAAACCCTACCAACAGTTTCTTAAAAACCCTTAGCAGGAATCTGAGACTAAAATAGGGAGTAAAAGCTGAGAAATTCACCTGGGTCTTTCGTGACCTCCTGCCACCCCCACCCCGGCACTGTGCTCTGGCTTGTACACTCACTCTAAGAATAGGTTGCTGGCTGACCCCGGCTAGCCCAGTCAGCACCATCTGACCCCTTCAAAGTACTTCTGAGTGAGTGCTCCTGGATCTACCATATTTCCAGGCAATCTTCATACCTCCTGAGGAGGCCATTTGGAACTGGTGACTTCTGATCTATGAATGCCAATTCACCCAGCCACATCATTGCGAATGTGACTGTGTCTCACCCTCCCCCATCGCTTGGTAGCTTCCTTAGAGTTGCACTTACTACTGTATTTTTCTCTTCCAAATTCCAAGAGGATTTCTAGTTTGCTCTGTCTCTGATGACACTATATATGGTGGGCAATAGGGTCCCCATACACATTTTTCCTTGTGCTAAGTTCATTTGATTCTCAGCGGTTGGGCCCTTCATCCTCTGTGGAGGCCTGTTGGAGCCGCAGTGAGTCCTGGGTCTTGTGGCTCTAGTGTTGTTCTTGGACACTGAGCCTCTTCCTTGTTCTCACAGCCTGTTGAGCCCCTCTTGTCTAACGAAGAACTTGCCATTGAATGTTAAGTCCTTTCAATTCTCCTGGGGAGCGTTAGGAAAATTCAGACTTTCTGGTCCCATTTCAGAGCTATTGATTGAGAATCCCCAGAGATCTCCAATCTGAGGCTTCAGCACTTCTGTCTGCCTGCCTGCCTTACAGCCTGAGGCTGTGCGTTCTCCTTCTGCTAGAGCCCTTCCTAAGGGCAGTGAGTGTCATCCCACTGTCTTTGGAGACTAGATCCACGCTGCTGAGTTCAGTGAGTGGAAGACCTCAGAAAATTTTCCAAGTTTATTACCAGCATAGCTGAAATCTAACCAAGGTCAGGCCAGTACAAACCTTTGATTTCAGCCAGAACCGTATTCTCCACTCTACTGGCCTAGGACACCCAGATTCTACCTCAAGACTTCCTGCTATGTGATTTTTGGCAAGTCATTTTTGGAAAATGAGTCTCAGTTTCCGGCTACGTAAAAACATGCCAGTTGGGGTTAATAACTGTACCTACTTCCTGTACCTTCCATTTTCCTGTGTTTGATTACATCTGGTTCTGAATCCGAACTCTTTTGTGCAGCCCCAAAGAAGGGCCTTGTGGAGATCTGTTTTGTAGTCTGTGGTGTCCATGTGACCCCGTGTCTCCACACCGCTGTCGGACTTCTTTTCTGTGCATTTTCCATGGCTGAAAACACAGAGAAGTCAAAGCATTCTGCATGCCAATCACTAATAATTCCTCCCTGCACATTTTCCTAGACATCTGTGTTTATGTTTCTACCGTGCTCACACCTGTAGGTACTTAAAGGCATATGCTTTTGGATAACAGAGATCCGAATGGAATTGATGCTGTCTTTACAGGTTCGCCAACGTGGGGTCATCTACCTCACGAGGAGCCTGTGGGACGATGGTCTTGTCCCCTCTTTCACTCATTCATTTTTAGTCCAAGAGAAGATGCCGTTCTTCAACTCAGAGCTCATTCTGTGATTAGGGGTTACAGACCCCTGACATGCATGACTTTGGTGCCTCTCCTCTCCCATTTTGCACTTCTAAACATAAGACTTATGCTTCTGACTTTCCTCCTTTTCCTTGGATTGCTCTCTTTATTGGCTTCCTATCCCCGCTCCCTATCCCCGCTCCATGGAAACAGTTAATGGGGAGTCTGTGAACTTGAATGAGATGAAGGGATGTCTTCACTTTTATTAACCTCCGAGACAAAGCGTTTCCTCCCACTATAAATATAGGTGGCAGACTCTATAGTAGTATCAGTAAGTAATAGCTCGGTTTTTGTTCCTAGCAAAAATCACAGGCATTTTCATTTGCTTTCTACTCTTTTCAGTTTATTTTTATGTGCATTGGTATTTTGCGTGCATATATGTCTGTGTGAGGGTGCCAAATGCCTAGGGACTGGAGTTACAGACAGCTGTTAGCTGCCATGTGAGTGCTGGGAATTGAACCCTGGTCTTTTGAAAGAGCAGCCAGTGCTTAACCACTGAGCCATCTTTCCAACCTTTCACTTCGTAACACAATGTCGCATGTATTGCAAAAGACACCGGGCCAGTGAGATGAGTTAGTGGCTGAAGGTACTTGCCCACGAACCTGATGACCCTGGCACTCACATAGTTGAAGCCGAAAAGCAACGCCCCAAAGGTGTGCTCTGACTTCCACATCAATGCTGGGCACATGCGTGTGCGCATATACACAAAATAGATACTTGCCATAAAAATTCAAAAGACACCACTGTTGTTTCACGTAGAGGCGGCCACCTGACCTTCCATTTCGGTATGTGACCTACTCAGATTTACAAACAAAACGTGTATTTTTTTTTTTAATGCTGACTGTCTTTGAAAAACCTACATAATGTTGTTCTCTTCATTCCAATGTCCTTATCTTGCCAGGCATGAAGGGGTACACCCCTCACCCGGAACTTGGGAAGTAGGAGAACCTTGAGTTTAAGGCCAGCCTGAGTCATTGTACAGTGATTTTAAGCTGGCCTGGCCTAAACTAAGACCCTGTCTCAAACCCCACTGAACAAGCAATACTGTTCCTGTCAGGAGTTCTAGAATAGACTGGGCTGGACAAAGGATCTAGGCCACAGACCACAGACGTGGTGAAGGGTCCTAACTGGACATATTGTCTGCTCAAAGGCCACTTTAACCATGTGTCTTTCCCGTATCTCTGAGGAGAAAGAATGCCCCTCCCTGGCGTTCTAATACCTTGCTACCTCCAGCACATTCTTTTCCTGTGCTTATGTTTCTAGCATTCACTAAAAATGTGTACACAGGGCAGGCATGGTGTCTTATGCCGGTAATCCCAGTGCTTGGGAGGCTGAGGTAGGAGGATTACTGCAAGTTTGTAGCCAGCCTAGACTACATAACAAGACTCTGTTTCCAAAAAAAATAGTGTACACAGTAGGTGCCTACTAAATAAATGTAAGATAACTCAAGTTAACTCTTTATTATTTTAAGCTCTTATTGTGGTTTGGTTTTCAAAACAGGGTTTCTCTTTGTAGCAATTCTGGCTGTCCTGAAACTCACTCTGTAGACCAGGCTGGCCTTGAACTCCCAAGTGCTGGGATTAAAGGTGTTTGTCACCACTGCCCTGCTTATTTTAAGCTCTTTTTATGAGCTCTTTAGACAGGAGAGATGGTTCAGTGGTTAATAGTACTGACTGCTTGTGAAAAAGACCTGGGTTCAATTTCCAGCACACACATGGCAGCCCACAATTGCCTATAATTCTAGTTCCAGGGATCTAGCGCCCTCTTCTGGCCTCCTCAGGTACCAGGCACGCTTCCAGTGCACATGTATCTGTGTAGGCGAAATACTCGTACCTATAAAAGGTAATATCTTTAAAAAGAGGAAATGAACTCTGCTGAAAATTGTCTCATGGTTTTCTCATCTGTTAAGCCACACTTGATCATCTTTTCTGGGGCTGTGGAATCTTGGTCTTCCATTCCTTTGTGGCAGAAGAATGTAGCTGACTTTTCCTACATGAGGCATTCCTGTCTTCCTTAAGACATACCTGAAATGACCAGTGTAACCGCTGGGGACTGCCTGCCAAGAGCAGCAAACCATACCTTGTATCCTCCTGGGCATGGGTCCTTTGTTGTGGCCCTGGGTTTTTGTGCTCTGGGCATCTCCTGGACCGCCCCATCCAGGCCTGGTTTTTATACCAGTCATGGTGCCCAGTAAGGTGTTCAGCAGGTTTATCAGTCATTCTCCAGGTGGCTAGATGCTTCCTCTGGGGCTCCAATTCCAGCAATTCTTTGTTATAAGTGGAGTATTTACAGTCAACAATAATTTATCTTTGCACAGTAAGCAAAGTGTTTTATAGACTACAGTCCGCATTCGTGTATTGTGTAAATGGGGCCGGGCTGGGCCTTTGTGAGAGATTGTATAGGCAGCCGTAACCCCCATTTATGCATGGGTCATGGCGCTTCATTCAAGTTTGCAGATTTAGTTGTGGAGCAAGACTCAACCCGGCTACAGGCGTCTCTTGTTGCAGGATACTGCCAAGAAAGAACTCATGGGGCGTTTTACCCCCAGATGTCTTCCACGGGTTTCTCGGACAAGGCCAGGGATGCAGGCATCACCGTTCACCAGAGGGGTTTTTGTTTCCCCTGCCTGAGCTGAGGATATGTTGTAGACAATTTAGCTTGAGAGTGATGTATCAGTTTTAACCCCATGGCCATACATTTTCCTGATTGCTTGGCCCCGCCCAGCTTGTTCTTAAGGTCTGTGGCATTGCTTGCTGTGAGCTGAGTGGTCATCTAAGGACAGTTTATAATAATGCCCTATAATTCCTTGAGGCCCTGTCCCCAGGGAAGAGATATTTGTTTCTCATCCTTGCCAGTGCCTTTTTGTGAATTTCCCCCGTACAAGAGAACCAGAGACAGAACTGCCATACGTAAACTATGTAAGGAACTCTTACTCAATTTGGTATTTTTAGTGTTTGTTTGTCCGTCCCCCCCACCCCCGACAAGGTTTCACTGTGTAGATTGTCCTGGAACTTGCTGTGTAGACCAGGCTGGCCTCGAGCTCAAAGAGATCACCGGCCTCTGCCTCCCAATGCTGGGTATTAAAGGCCTGCACCACCATTGCTCAGCAATGTGTTTATTTTTTTTAAAATATATTTTCCTCAGTATAGAAGACTTGATTACTATTTGTGAATTAAACGAAGCCCAGAGCGCAAGCTGGTCTAGATTGTATTTATGTTTTTGTTTCTTCTAACTAGGGCTTGAATGTCTGCCACGTACACACACAGTGAGTGAATGGTACGAGGCATTCATGCCTTCATTCATGGTCGGTGTGCCAAGTGCGTGCCGGTATAGCTACCATCACGCGATTACTGTGTACGAACATGAACACGGAGTGGTGAATAAGAACAGCAAGGCCACCTCCGAGGCTTCTGTTCTCCAGAGGATGGATACTGTGATTAAAGCTTGCGAATGAATTGAGATGTGTGCCTAAGGAAAACAAGTAGCCCAGACTGTCACAACGAGGGGTAACTGGTTGGCTGCGGCGTGAGCGATCGAGAGGGCTTCCTTGAAGCACATCCACTTATAGCGCAAGGAGCCAGCTGCTGGACGCCCAGGTGGCGGTGTATTCAGGTAGACAAAGCGGCAAGTGTAAGGGGGTAGGTACAGGTGGAAGCATATTTCAGGGCTACTTAATTACCGCCAGTGTTCCCTCTGGGGAAGAATGGTTTGTGTTCAGTCTGACCTGGGCTGAAGAATGTAGTGCATTTCCTGCAGATGAAGGCTTTCCAGGCAGGACCACCCTTGGGCAGTGCTCTTGTCTTGTCCCTGGCCTTTAGGGAGAGGGGTGGAGATGAGGGGGAACAAAAAAAGTTAAGATTGCCAAACCTTTATGATCGTCTAGTATTATGATTTTGGTTTTGTTTTTTTTTTTTTTTGGTTTTTCGAGACAGGGTTTCTCTGTGGTTTGGAGCCTGTCCTGGAACTAGCTCTTGTAGACCAGGCTGGTCTCGAATTCACAGAGATCCGCCTGCCTCTGCCTCCCGAGTGCTGGGATTAAAGGCGTGCACCACCACCGCCCGGTTTAGTATTATGATTTTGGAGGTGGGAGCTTACTGTGTGGCTCAGGCGAGACTTGAACTCACTGGGTAGCCCCGCCTGCCTGTGAACCTCTGGCATCAGGATCCCCAGTGGTGAGCCTGATTGTTGGGATTACAAACTTGCACCATCATGCCCAGCAGGATGACAGATGCCAGAGAGGCCCTTTGTAGCTCTGCCGGTCTCTGATTTCACCTCCGATAACCCCCGGGGTAGAAAAAAAAAGAAATCCTGGTTGATTTGTGAACACTGCGGAGTTCAGGATGGCAGTAAGCCTTTTGTTTTCGTCGAGTCCTCTCTAGTTTACAAAGCACCGTCACATACAGTGTGCCCTCCCGACTTCCCCTCACCCCGGGAAACAGTTCTTGAACCTGCTACACCTTGGGAAGAAAGGATGACCTAGGGAATGCCAGTGCCTCGCTGAAGGTCACAGACAGCTGCAGAGGGCTGGGGGTGGGGCTATCAGACCTCAGTCCTTTGAAGAACACCCTGGTGTTCGATGCCAGCTCTGGCATGGCCTGTCTTGGAGAGTGGAAGGAAGCAGGCTTCTGCATCCCCACGAGGTGCAGAGATCTGAGGCAGAACAAAGCCCAAGCCTGTCTCTCTGTGTCTCCCCGTGTCCCCCTCCGCCACGTGCCGTGCCTGGATCTTCGTTCAACTTTTAAGCCCTTCTCCAGGCTGCTTCAAGAACAACCCTTAGAGCGGCTGCAGCTGTTCCCCTTGGCAGCTGCGCGTGCGGCTTGTGTTGTGATTAATAAAGGAACTCAACTGTTTGTTCTCGCAACTGTGCCCTCGCTTCCATGCAGGCTGTTTCTGATTTTGAGCAACACGGTCCTGCTGGCATATGGGTACAGTTCCTCGTGTTGTGGTCACCCCCAGCCATGAAGTTATTTCGTTGCTACTTCATAATTGGTAATTTTGTGATGGTTGTGAATCATAATGTAAAATATCTCATCTGCGACCCCAAGGGGTTGTGACCCACACAGGTTGAGAATCACCCATTTAGAGCTAAGCTGGTGGCCTGAAGGCCCTGGCCTAATTGGATGGTGAGGGTACATGCTGTGGCTGACTCACAATGGAACCCAGCCTTCATTGTCAGTCAGGGACCGTAGGTGTGTGTTGGGGTCCACCATTTTCTAGTGTTTGACGTCTGGGTGGTTTCAGAGCCTGAATGTGTTGTGTATTAAACTTCTGCTTTTAGCAGGGGTCCCCGGCTTCACTCCCAAGTGTAGGTGTGGGATGAAGTCTTGAATTCGCAGTTCTAACACATCTGGTGAGGTAGCTGCTGTTTCCGGGACCACACCTCCAAAGCCATGGCTTCAAGACCCAGGGTTGATAGCTTTGACATGCTTGGGGCTTTAAGGAGAAATATAAAAAATTTTAAATATTAAGAATAAAGTAACTCTTTAAAGAAATACAGTGGGGTTTGAAGCTGTAGGTCAGACAATACTGGACCGCTTAGCCAATCTCCTCTGGTCTGAATGCATGAGGGAGCCCTTGGGCTGTCTACTGAGAAGACTGAGGCCCAGAGAGGGCCCATAGTTCATTCAAGAGCATCTAGTTACATGGGGTGGGATGGGGTAATTATGACCTCATGTTTCCTCTGTGTGTGTGTGTGTATGTGTGTGTCTTAATGATTCTTCTGTGTGTATGTGTGTGTGTCATGTTTCCTCTGTATGTGTGTTTATGTGTGTGTGTCTCATGATTCCTGTCTGTATGTGTGTCTCATGTTTCCTCTGTATATGTGTGTCTCACGTTTCCTCTGTATGTGTGAGTGTGTCTCATGTTTCCTTTGTGTCTGTGTGTATGTGTTTGTGTGTGGGGGAGAGAGTATGTCTCATGTTTCCTCTCTATATGTGTGTGTCTCATGTTTCCTCTGTGTGTGTGGACATGTGTGTATGTGTGTGTGTGTTCGTCTGCCATAGCTTGCTGTCCTGCTACTTTTATTTTTAAATAGAAAAATGTAGCTATATAGCATTGGAAATGATACTCACACTAAATAGTATTTACTCTGTCCCAGGCACAATTCTAAGGATTTTATTCTTGTCCTTCATTAACTAAATTAGTATTAACTGTTCCGTGAGGAAGGCAGCAGTGACCTTATTTTGCAGATGAGAACTCAGAACAGTGATGCTAGGCATCATGGTGCCACTTGGTGGAGTGGGGATTCGGAACTGCGAAGTCTAGTTTCAAGCACAAAACAAATAAGTTATGTTAGTTAAGATTTTTGTCAACTCAAGCCGGGGTGATTTGGGAAGAAGGAACTTCAATTGAGGAAATGTCTCCCTCAGTTTGGCCTGTAGGTCTATTAATCTGTGTGCCTTATTAATATGGGAGGGCCCAGCCCACTGTAGGTGAGCCCCACCCCCACCCCCCCACCCCCGCGTGGTTCTGAGTCGTGTGAAGATGTAAGCCGAGTGAGGCCTGAGGAACAGCCATTAGTAGACAGCATTCGTCCATGGTCTCCTGTTTCGATTCCTACCTCGAGTTCCTGCCTTAGCTTTCCTCAGAGAGGGACTGTACACATCTGAGCTGAAGTAAATCCCTTCCTCCCCAAGTTACTTTTGGCCATGGTATTTATCCTAGTGACAGAAGACAAACCAGGACATAAGTACATAAATGTATACCTTCTTTCTTTCTTCTTTTCTTTTTCTGTTTATTTTTATCTTGTGTATGGGGGTTTTGCCTGCACATAGGTTTGTGTATCCTGCATTATGCCTGTAGGACCAGATTCCCTGGGACTGGAGTTATAGATAGTTGTGAGCTGCCCCGCGGATGCTGGGAATTGAACCCAGGTTCTCTGGAGGAGCAGCCATCTCTTCAGCTCCAATAGAAGGCTTCTTTTAAAAAACATTTTTTTTAATGAAAACAATTAAAGAAACCTTTCTCGTGCAAAGTGGAAGCAATTGAAAGAATCTCACTATTTAACATTCCAAAGAAAGTTGAAAATTAGAGGTCTGGATTCTCTCCCTCTTCCGTTTACCCTCATGAAACTGAGGGCCACCAAGGAGGGGCTCCATTATCTTGAGCCCAAGCTTCACTTTTTGGGTAGAGTAGAGATTAGCAGAATGTTGGGCAATAGATGAACCTGAACAAGGTGTCTGCACACAAGTCAGTTGGCACTGTGTTTGCCCCAGGGAAGACTGCCTGGCTTTGAAGTCCTTTCAGGAGGGCTCTGCTGCAAGGTAGGGGATGTTTCTCTGCTACAAAGCCTCCTCATAGTTTGAAGTTCTTTTAATTGCTGTGAGAGGCAGGATGCTCAAAAGAAAGCGTCATGGGCTGAGTGTATTTTGGTCTGTCATGTTTGCTTTGGTCTTTTTGATTGTTCCCTCTCCCTTCTTCTCTGGTTTCTTTCCCCTGAAGTGTGTCCTTTTACACCTGAGCCTTTTCCATAACTCGAATGGTTATTTTGATCTCCGAACAATCTAAATCCAGGGTAAGGAAGGCTGGCCGGTCCTCCCCGTGGTGAGGAGAGTGGGAGCTCTCTGTAGCAGAGCACGGTGCTGGTCCTGAGGTCAGTTTACCCACCGCATCACCATATAGATGAAGATGCTTAACTCGCATAGTGGACAGTGACTTATTCAAGGCCAGGCCACAGTGATGCTGAAGATGAAATCAGGGGACACTTTCCCCATCGTTTTGGGTGCTTTCGGATCAGCGACCCATCTGATCCTGGCTGTTTGCCATCCCCGCTGTGCAGCTGAGGGAATCCGTGCTTTGAAATCACTTGTTCTGGTTAGCACTGGAGACAGCTGGGCAGCATGACTTCTTCTTCCCTGCGGTCCATCATCAGGAAGCTGACTATCCCAGGCTCTGTGTGGTAGATGATGGACATACCTGGGCTGGTGACAACGTTCAGGGGCAAGCGGAAGTGAGGAGTAGTAGGCGAAGTGGAGAACAGAGCGGTCTCGCTGTTCCGGGGCTGGCACCGTTCTGTTTCTTGGCAGCCCTCAGGACCAGCATTCTTTTGACACTGTAGTTTTGTGTGTTGAATAGTCTTTTGTATGAGACCTCATCCTGTCCCCAGTTCCCCTCTATTTGAAAGTAAGAAGGTGGGCCCCAGTTAATTGATTGATTTAAGCCCTCCAGAAGTCAGCTGGGCCCCTGGCGCTGAGTAAATTAGGGCAGTTTTGTGATGCTCCCTTTCCACCCCAGTGGGTTTCACTCCAGATTTAGCACACTTAATGAGGGCGTAGATAATGTAGTCTGTCCTGGGGTGATGGGGATCCGACAGTTTTCCCAATGAAAGGCTGATGGCAGTGTACTTTTTAAAAGTTTATTTTGCAAGCAAAATTTATTAGCGTGAATTGGGTCTCGTGCAAATGAAGGAATCCGCCTCTCTACTGTTTGTGAGAGCTTTGTTAAAAAAAAAAAATACATAGCCTGCCCAGTTTTCCCATTTGTTTCAGGCCTGTGTTTGTATTATTGGCGTATGCCACCAGGCCAGTGATGGCTGTGTTGACTGTCAGCTTGACAGAATCTAGAATCACATGAGAGATGGGCCTCTCTGGGCATAACCATGCCGTATTATCTCAGTTCCATCAGCTGAGGCGGGAAAACCCATCCATGTGGGAGGTGTCATTTCCTGGTCCTGTCCTGGGCAGGATTCAGCATGGGAAGAGAGCTGAGCAGCAGCATGCATTTGCTGCTCTGTTTCTTGACCTAGGATGCAGTGTCACCCCAAGTTCCTACTTCAGTGATGTCCCCGCCATTGATCGCTAACCTGAACCGTCAGCTGGACAAGCTCTTTGTCCCATAGGTCGCTGAAGACTATTCTGTCGCAGGGAAAGAACAAGGCATGGTCCTTGGGGTGAGTCTTGGTACTGATGATGTCAGTGGGGCGGGGTTAGAATCTGCAGAGAAGCCTCATTCTGACCTGCCCCATCCCCAAATAAAAATCACCACAAAAATGTAAGTGGCCTTGAAGGGTGGCCCCTTTTGAACCAAGTATATGCTTATGGGAAAACTTCGTTAATCTTTGTCACTTTATTTCTGTGTAATTTTGTTTGGGATGGGTCTGGGTGGCCCAGACTGGCTCAAATTCCTGACGCTTGGCCTCTTTCCTCATCCTTGCCAGTGCTGGGATTACAGGTGTGTGCCGCACATGTGGCTGGACTGGGTGGGACAGGCACTTTCTGAGGTACCTTATGAGTTGCATTGTATGCTAAGGTGGAAACCCAGTACTGTTCACGATGGTACAGTTAGTGCTGCCTCCTCTAGCCTTGAATGCCACCGCACTCCTGGCTAAGGTGTCCCTGCGCTTAAGCCTCAGGTGCCTCCCTTCTCGCTCCAACCTCACCTGCCCCATGCTTCAGCCTTCCTTCCCCCTCCCCCCCCCACAGTCTCGTGTGCTATCATAGTCTAGCCTCAGCAAATGAGCTTTCCTTGAGACGTGGCACTCGGTACTCTAGCTTCACAGGTCCTAGCTGGTCTGGCCAGTTATGGATTTGTCAATATTTGTAACTGTTCTCTGGTGTTTCTTACCACCTTAGCATCTCAAAGATGGGCCTTCATATATAGTCTTTTGTTTCTGGAACACAGTTCAATGAAGATTTGAGAGGACCTCAACAAGTCTTGCTAGTGTTATTGATGATTTTGTTTTTGTTCTTGTATTTGGGCAGTTGGAAGATCATCACTGATGACCATCCACCATCTTAGGTGTTCTTACAGTAGCCCAAGATACCCTAAAGTGAGAAATCTCTTCAAATGTCAAATTGCTTAGATTATTTCCTCTGAGATATTTGGTAAATAAGAATTGTGGTGTTGATAATTTCTGCTAATGGGAATGAGGCTGACTTGGACGGTTTGGTTTCTAGCTGTGGTTTAGGCAAAATTTGTAGTTCCTTTGTTACGTTTTGTTTTCTGAGGGTAACAGTGCGGTTGTATCCATCCTTCTGTGTCTGGAGAGGAAGGCTAGAGGAACAGGAAAGTTCTATAGTGGTGCAGTGAGACAGGAGGATGTGGTCTTGGTTAGGCGGACTGAAGCCCCAAGTGACAGTGGGCAGCTGTCGTGAATGTTAGCATCTTCCTTAGGACAACTGGAGCAAGAGAGTATGGTGGTCTCCAGTGCACAGCCTGTGTTAGATGCTCAAGGCTTTGAAGGGAAAAGCCAAGTTCAGAGGCTTGCACTGAAGACTGACCATGCCTCTGTGGGTCTCACCTGAGGCACACAGAACAGAAAACCTCTTCCTCAAACCCCATTCTTCCTTCTCCCAAGCTGAGATTGTCGTGGCAGCCTGAGCACAAGAGGGCGTGGGATCTGCTTAGATCTACTGTTCTTTGTGAAAACATTTTGTCAACAAATTGTTGAGTATGCAGGGTAGAAGCCCCTCATGTCTTTTTCAGGTTTTGTCAATAAAAGAAAGCTAGGTGATTTTCCAGGAAACATAAAAAATAAATTCTTTTTCCTTTAATAGTTTCCAGGATGTTTTACAGTACAGGATTGGTCAAATGAGGCGCTTATTGGTCATTGTGTAAACCCTCCCCACGGGGGACTTACAGGATGGAGAAGTGCCTCTCCACCTCACTGAATTAATTACATGGATTAAAACCCTCTTGCCAAGGCTGGGCAGACGACTCAGCACAAACATAAAGACTGAGTTTGGATTCCCAGCACTTATGTAAGAAACCAGCTCCGTAGCACAGGCCTATCATCTCATCACTGAGGCCGAGGTCCTCCAATCCAAGGGGCTTGCTGGCTGGCCATCTTAGTCAACCCCATGAGCTCCAGGTTCAGTAAGAGAGACGCTATCTCAGAAACCAAGGTGGAGAATGATTGAGGAAGACACCCAAGGCTGTTCTCAAACCTCCACATCCACAGAAATGGGCGCTGATATTCATACATGTGTGCATGCATGAACACAAACACATGCACACCACTCGCACACCAGAATATCTAGCCTGGCTGAATTGGAGGAGTTAACATACACTGATATGTTAAATGTGATGCTTATGTTGATATTTATGCCAGCAAAGAAGAGAGGGAGGACTTAGGAGTGATCTCTGTTAGCGCTGATTGGGATGTTTTTGGGTGGGGTGGTAGGGTTCACACTCAGACTTCCTGTGATGCTCATGACCACCCTGTTCCTCTTGAGGGAGTCGAGGAACAGGTCTGTGGAGTTCATTTTCTCCTTCCACCTTTATGGGAGTTAGAGGGATTAAACTGATATTGCCAGACTTGCCCAGTACATGCCTTTCACTGCTGAACAAGTTCACCAGGCCCTCAAAGAGGATTTCTCACCAGTTTTTCTATATTGCCATTCTTAGTCCTGGTGTGCAGAACTAGGTGAGGAGAAGCCCGACATTAGTCTCTCCTTGAAGGGGTAGCTGTCATCGGAACCGAGTAGTCTCCTACTTGGGGCAAGTATTAGTTCTGTTTCTGTTGCTGTGGTTGAATAGCCCTGTGAAAACCCTTTAAGGGAGAAAGAGTTGTTTAGGCTTACAGTTCCAGGGGCATAGGAGCCATGCAACAGCCAGGGAAGGCATGGTAGTGGGAGGAGGAAGTAGCCCGATCCCACGCCATTTGCACTCAGGAAGCAGAACGTGAACAGCAAGAGGGACCAGGCTATAAAACCTCAAAGCCTACGCTCAGTGATGACTTACTCTGACAAGACTCCACCTCTTAAAGGCTCTGCATCCTTTCTAAACAGCGCCACCTGCTGGGTACTGAGGGGTCAAATACACGAGCCTGTGGGGGAGCATTTACACTCAAACCACAACAAAATGCATTTTCCTGTCACTCAGGTGGGAGGTGGAGGATGAAGTGCAGGATGTCTGAAGACAAGCTCCTTTAGGGATAGGACAAGGGTCTGGTGGGCGTGGGAAGTTTCAGTCTGTTTCAGAAATAGTCGTAGAAGCTCAAACTACATCTCAGAAAGAATTAAGACTGTATGTTTTATTCACACCACCAGTAAAAAGTTTGTAAGATTCTAGCAACATGTATTTTGTTCCAGTTACCCCCTGTCTTCCTTTCAGGGTGAGAGGGTGAAGATGTCAAAGTGAAAATAGCTGTCTACTTGTCTTCAGGAGAAGTCAGGTAGAGGGTTAAGCTGGGCAAGACAGGCCCTGCTTGAGTCCAGTTAGGAGAGAAAAGCCTGACAAGGTAGAATGGGGCTAGGGGATTTTAGGAGAAAGAACACAAGCCCTGGGGTCGGTGGGGGAAGCCTGGGCTGACCCCTGAGTAGCATCTGGTGCAGATGTTTTTTATCATGCTGAGAGATGCTAGGGATGTTTTCCAGATGTTCCCGGAAAAGCAGAGTTTTCTCGTAAAACCACTGGCTTAGATGCCAGCCAGCCACTTCCTCTCCTTAGCTCTCGGGTTCCTATCTGTAAAAGTAGGAAGCTGGGCTTTCCTTCCCACTCGGGGACTTAGGATTTTGTACCTAGTGCTTTCTGTCTGGTTAATAAGATGCTTGCTAAAGAGCTACATATGTGAAATTCCCAGTCAGCATGGAATTTTGTTGTGGTTTGGCAGGCGTGGAATCACCTTTTAATGGAATTTCTGGAAAGCAAGTTTGTGTTCTCGTTTTGAGGAAGTTGTGACATCACACATGACACACTTCCCTGACCTTCAGCATGGTGACTCAGCTCCAGGAGAGTGCAAGCCCTCATTGGGAGGCTGGTACCCTGGCCTCTGCTGCTGCTGCTTTCCCCACAGTTCTGGACCAGGCTTCAGGGCAGTGGAACTGCAGGGTGAAAGGTACCAGGAAAGCCCTGAGCAGTTTACACTGAAGGTGACAGCCAAATATTGTCGTGCAAATTAAGTAGGACACCAAATGGGAAATTCATCTTAATCTTCTTTAAATACTTAACTGCTCCTTTGCCAAGGTTCTCAGTAATACAATTTCAAAGGTTCAGAGGTGTCTAATACAATTTCCCCCCTCTGTACATAATTCTCTGCCCATTGTGTAACTCTATTAGGAACATTAGGGTAATTACAGAGCCTTTTGGATTACTGTTATATTTGCTCTGAGTCTGCCTGTGCTGGCCATATTAGCAAGCCGTGACTAAAAATTAAAGGGAATCCAGCAGATGCCTGAACTAAGATGCCCTTGTCTTTTTCTGTTGGGGATTTCTGAGTAATGGCCAGTAGCAGGGCGCAGTGTGGGTTCCCAGATCCAGTGACCTAACTAACTCCTCATCTGCCCTCAAATGGGGGTGTCATCTCAAGTCCCAGGCCCTGGTGAATGTGGAAACCTGCTGAGGGATGACAGAGGGATGGTGAGGTAGTGTACTCAGAGGTGATTGGCAGGGAGCAGGGATGGGACTCAGCACAGTTCTCAGTGTGGGCAACAAGGAGGTACTGCGCCAGCCTCCTGGTGGTCTCAGGGGTGACTCTGTTAAACAGAAGTCTCATAGATGTTTGGGCTGTGGCATGGTAGTCTGTTCAGTTCTCAATCTTGTAAAATAAATGGGGTTGTAATTTCTCATTTTGCAGACTAGCAATGAAGGTTCAGATGGCTTAGGCATGATACCTCCTGTCCAGTTGGAAGACAAGTCATTCAACCTTTTGGCTTGAGTTTACAGCTCAGGAAGTTTTTCTCATCTCTTATTCTGTGGTTTGTCGCAGAAAGGGCTCCCATCACCTCTGCAGCAACAGTAGGACCTGATGTGCCTTGAAACTTGGTCTCTTGCCAGGAGATCGGAGAGATGCTGATGCTGAAATAGAAATGTTAAGCACGGTGACCCTCATGATTCACAAGAGACTCCCAAGAACACCCAGATATTCATATGTTCAAGCCCCTTCTATAACATGGCCTAGAACTGGCCTAGAATGCCCCCCATAATGTTTTCTCCTTAGGTCACATGCAATATCTGACTCTGGAGATGGGAAGGTGGCTCAGGGACTAAGGTGCTTGCTGGACAAGTGTGAGGAGTAGCTGTCAGTCTCCCGACAGTCATGTCAGAGTGGGTGGGATGGGTGACTGGCATTCGGGACACTAGGGACGTAGAGACTGGGACCGCTAGAGCAAGGAATGCATGAACTCTGGGTAGAGTGAGAGACCTTGCCGCAGTCTGTGAGACAGAGAACAGATGAAGAACAGAGGATGGTCTACATACATGCCACATCATGTGTCTGCCCAAGCTCACACTTGTACCACTGCACTTGTAAACATACATACAAATATGTATACCCACCACACACATATCTGAAAAATAGATAATGCAGCATGAATAACGACAGTGAAGTTCAATACAGATGCAGTTTTCTGTATTTTTTTTTTTATATGTGTTGGTCTCTGTTAGTTGAATCTATGTATGCAAACCCTAAGGATACAGAGGGCCAAATGTAACTTGCCAGTGATTCCACAGTCCAAAGGACAGACCCCAGGACTTTTCTTCTTTTAATAGCAATAGAAATAGCAAAAGAATGAACATTTCTCAGTTGTAAACTAGGTGCCAGGGGCTATGTTGGTGTTGTATTAACCCTGTGTCGGGACATATTTGAAAATGTTCTGCAGCTAGGGAGTGCCTACCTTACTCCCCCTCCACAGGGATTTCACAGGGATTTGCATGTACCCCCCCCCTCCATGTGTTTCTCTCTACCTGGTGGGAAACAGCAAAAGTCAGTGTTTCTTGTGATGCTTTTTTTCTTTTCTTGCTCGTCTTCTTTTACATCTGGAATTCTAGTCCACATGTTGTGAATTGGCCATCTGTACCCCCGAATGTAGCTTGCAGATCTATCTTGTTTTGCCCTCATTATAATAAATACAAACACGTGATTGAATGTGATGGCAACATCTAAAAATTCACACGCGTATATGAAAATGTGCATTTATGGTTTATCATGAAAAATTATGGCTGAGTGGGCCTTTCTTGATATTCCAACACCAAATGACTCCCTACAGATCGAAAATGCTTTTCCTCTTTCGCACTTAATTCGAAGTCCCTAGGAGGGTTACAGAGGGTTACAGTAAGACAGAAGAATAAATAGGCTTTGGAACAGAAGAGTTTCGGTAAACGTATGCAAGGTGGAGCTGGGGCTGCCGGCTGACGAGGCAGGCTTAGTTCGGTAATTGGGTATTTGCTCTTTATGAGGTGTCTTGCTTTCTTGACATTAGCAGATGGGCATGTTAGGCATAAGCCTGTTGTGCCTGGGGAGAAGGAAGAAGTCCCTCTAACATGTCGGCACATGACTCATCAGAAATAAAAAGATGCCATGCTCCGGTCTTCTCTTGACAACATGACTTGCGTTATCCAACTTCTGGGGAGAGGAGGAAGCAGTGCTCTCCAGAGCACAGCCCCAGATCTCATGAGTTGAAGGGGCGATGTTTAAGGCCCTCTGTGCTTGAATTGCGTTTATAAGTTCCTGGAGGCATTTTGAGACCATCATCGTGTGTCTTGTTATGACAGGCTTTTGACAAGCCACTCACCCCTCCTGAGCCTTTTCTGTATACACATAATCATGTGGCTCATGCCACCTCTCTGCCTTCCTGTCCACAGGTTGGGGTGTGTGTGTGTGTGTGTAAAAATTCTTTTTGGGTAGAGGGAGCTGATGTGTGAAACACTAGAGCAGTCGCTCTCAACCTTCCTAATGCTGCGACCCTTTAGTACAGTTCCTCATGTTGTGGTGACCCCTCCAGTCATATGATTACTTCATTGCTGCTTCATAGCTGTAATTTTGCTACTGTTATGAATTGTAGTGTAAATATGTGTGATTTTCATTGGTCTTCGGTGACCCTGTGAAAGGGTTGTTCTACCCTGCAAGGTCACAACCTACAGGTTGAGAACTGTTGCACTGGATGGAGCCCACTATCAGGGTTCCTTCCTCATAGACACACTGCTGCCTTCTGTCCTCTTCCCATCCCTGCACCTTCAGACCAGGCATGTGACTAGTCAGAGCAAGGTGGGCGCACATGTGTGGAGTTCTCTAGTAGTTCAGAATGCCTGAAAGTGACAGTGTCAATCAGAAGGGACTTTCAGTGACTTCTGACTTGTCCTGTCTTTGCTGATGTCTTGCAGAGATAAGGAAATACCGAAGAACAAAGGTTTTGAGTTTGGACAGCCCTTAGTGTGAGCCCCTGCCCAGTTTTTTGTTGTCTGTTTCTGTAACCCTTAAAAACAAAGATTATTTTACTTATGTTTATGAAGTTAGGGGTGCATGTATGTCTGTGTCCCTCCTGGGGAGGCCAGACAAGGATGTCAGAACCTCTGAACTGGCAGTTAACAGCGACATGAGGGTGCAGTGAGGTGGATCCAGGCCCTCTGCATGAACGACAAGTGACCTTAATTTCCGAGCTGTTCCTCCAGCCTTGTTTCTGCAAGTCTTAAGCATTGTTGCTACGGTGCGAGCCACTGGGTACTGATGAGTCCTCAATTTAAGAACAAAAAGCAAAATAAATAAACAAATAAAAATAAAAATACAACTAAGTACTTTGTATGTACTTAAGAAACCACCTGGTGGCATTCACCTTTAGTCCAGTACTTGAGAAGTAGAGGCATCTCTACCTCTCTGTGAATTTGCAGCTTGTCTGGTTTATAATGGTGAATTCCCCACCAGCCAGGACTACATAGTGGGACTCTGTCTCAAAACAGAACACAGTGTAGAATGCCCAGAGGGATTGGTGTGGTTGGTTGTGATGGCTCTGTTGTCACCTTGACAGAATTCAGAATCCTGGGAGACCAGCCTTGAGTTGAGCACACCTGTGGGGGATTGCATTAATTGCTCTAATTGAGGTAGGAAGACCTCCCACTGTGGGCGGCACCATTCCCTGAGCAGGGACCCTGAATTCTGCAGAGTAGAGGAAGGGAGCCCAGTACTGGCCCTGTTTCTCTGCTTCTTGGCAGGGAACACAATGTGACCAACGCTAACCAAGCGCCTGGCATTATGAGCTGTAACTATGAATGGAAACAAAAAGAAACCTTTCTCCTTTAAGTAGCTTTGCCAGGGGATTTTATGCTAGCGACTGGTCAAGAAACTAAGACTCAGCAGAGTCATCAGCCGTAGGGTGTGGAGCTGATGCTTCTGTGCCGCCTTCATGGTTGGTGTGGGTGCAGAAGGTAATGTAGTGCCGGGAGCATTGTCTGTGCTCGGGGTCGAGGGGCCTTTCCTGGGACCGAGCATGCTAGCATCTTGGGTTTAGTCTTAACCAAGTTTTATGGTAGGTGAGACCAAATCAACCGATATGTAATAAAGTGATTCACCCCCTTAATCTGGGCAGGAAACTTCCTGAGGAATTTAAAGAGGAGTCGAAAGATAGCCATGACTTTCATTTTAATGAAGTCGTTGGTTCCATTTTCTCCTCTTTGTGGGTTGTTAAGCTGTTAGGAAGTAGTGGAAATGACTTCTGAAGATACAGTTTTTGATTTGGGTTGAAGGTAGTCACCATCCGTTTCCACACTCAAAACAGTTTTTGAGGTTTTATAGTAATATTTCAAATGGTCACATCCCCCTCCCACCCCTCCCCGCCTTCCCACCCCAGCTCCCCTTTGCCTTATTGGACCAGGTATTCAGAGATCTCTTCGGAGCTGTGGACTCCCATCAGCTCATCTGCACAGGAAGGATGCTCAGCATGGCTTCATGTTGTATTCTCAAAACAGACATTGTTTTTTCTTGTTGAAATACACTAGTTGCACAGGGTTCGTTCTTTCTTTCTTTCTTTCTTTCTTTCTTTCTTTCTTTCTTTCTTTCTTTCTAAATAAGAGTGCACATTTGCTTGGCATCATGGTTTCAGAGTTTGTGCCTGTGTAGTAGGACAAGAGGCCTGGAATTCAAATTATAGCTATAGGATGCCAGTGCTATAGGTTGTTTTTTTTATGTTTAAAATAGATGGCATCAGATTTTTGGTTTTTCTTTTTTGATACCAAGAAAATTATCACATAGGAAGTAAGCTCAGCTCGGGTTTACCCTGCCGTCATGTCCCATTGGGCATAAATGCCAAGCCTCTCAACTTAGAAAAGCTTAGTTTTCTTTCAGGGGTAAGTATATATTATCTGTGTGTCTGGTGTCCTGAATATCAAAGATTGATTCAACAATGATCTTCCAAAGCTAAAAGTACCAGAAAAAAAAAATATATCTTCTTAGTTGATTTCTTTTGGGATTTTCTTTGGCATCTGTGACCATAACTGGAAACAAACCATCTATATAAGAACAGGAGTGCTGTTGGCACCTTCCGTCCAGGGCCTCCTTACACCTACTCACAAGGGGCACAGGAGTATGTCAACTGTTGATGACAAGGGGGACATTTTTCCAGCAACAGTGGGGTGATGTCGGAAAAACTTAACTGTCTATTACACACAGGTGAGAGGCATTGTCTGTACGGTTAGCTGTGGCCTCAGAAACGGCCTTGGGATTTCTTGAAATCTATCCTTCACAGAGACGTTTTTGGATTTCTTCCCTTGTATTCTCTTAGGGGCTCCTTATTCACTGAACAACATTTTTGTTGCTTTCTTTTGTGAAGCTCATCATGCACTGGATGGGCATGTGTTTAGGGCCTTCGTTCTTCCAGTAGGACATCTTTGGACTGAGTTTAATCCTAGGAGGATGACTTTAGTAATCGCACGTGACAAATTCTGTAGTAGTGTAAGACTGTCATGGCTCCTGCTTTTCAGCAGGTTCACAGAAGGCTTTTAAAGTCTTTGTACTTTGAATGCGCAGTTTTCACTACCCTGTTAAATAATTGGAAAGATAGTTTGCCTTGGGTTTGAGGCATCTTGACCCAAGCCCCTGGAAGATATATACAGAGCTATATGTATCATCCTGTGAGAAAATCCAGGACCAGGGCATGTCTGTTAAATTCACCTACAGGCTGTAGCTTCAGGAAAATGCTTTCAGGGGTGATCATAATGAAGCTTACTTATTGTTCTTAAAGAATATTGTCTATTTTAAGTGAAAATTAAATGTACAATAAGAGATTCTGAGCCAGCTAGCCTCATAGAATGGGCGCTGAATTCTTTTCTCCCAGGAGCACAGCAGTGTAGGTCTTTGCATTCCAGCCGTTCCCCAATGCACTCGGCTGTGGGTTCTCACATGCTTCCTTGCCTAGCTCATGTTTCCCTTCATGCATTGCGATTACCTGTCTTTTCATCACTTGCCAGAAGGATTATCTTTACTTGCACAAATGTGTGTATGCGTGAGTGCATGCATGTGTGTGTGTGTACACAAATGAGACAGATATGTAGATCGAGATAGGTAGGTAGATAGTAGATAGGTTGATGTGTAGGGAGATTGATTGTGTATGTCCATTTAGTAAATAATAAAATGCTAAAAATCTTTACAGATTTCCTCCCTAGTAGTGTTCTCAGTGGAAACTGTTTGCTAGAGGTGGGGCTCTGTGCAAATCTTCTGGCATGCTTCTGGTCCCAGCTGGCTGTCTCTCCACGTGGGTCTGTGTGAATGCAGAGGTTGGGGACATTTCCCTGCACCTGTCCATCACTCTCGGCTTGAAGTAGCAGTGCACATCTTAGAAGAGGGACGTGATATAGTGTATAGGGATGGGGTCTCTTGTGACCATTCCTGTGCAGTGAAACTGCTGGCCCTGCACCTGAGTGAGCTCACTAAATGGGGATGTGGGGGATAAAATTGCCTGGTGATGTCTGACCAGTTTGGACTCTGTTCTGTGAGCACGTTTGGTATAAAACAAAGACATCTCTGCTCAGAAGACTGGCTAAGTCAACCTGGTGACTGTAATTCTTTAGGAGAAAAAATTGTATTTTGTGGGCTTTTTTTTTTTTAATGAGTAGAAATACTTCCAGTTTTTATTTTTTAAGGTCAGTTAAGTAGGAGTGTTCATTCTTAAATGAATCTATTTCCTCCTTCTGTGAAATCTTTTTGGTCTTATGCTGGTTTTTGTTGTTGTTGTTGTTGTTACCTTGACAAAATACTGGGTACAAACAACTTGGGGGGGGGGCAAGTGTTATTTTGTCTCACACTTTCTGAGACTTCAGCCCATGGGTAGCTTGCTCCCTGGCTGTGGGCTTGAGGCCAAGTTGAAACATGTTGCTAGGGCGTGGGGGAGAAAACTGAAGCTGTTTAGGGGCCAGAGAGCATCAGGGGCTAGGGACCAGATATATCCTCCAGAAACATGTCCCCACAGACCCACTTCTCCCTTCCCGAGTCTCTACCATCTCCCAGCAATAAAATTAGAATGTGCTTCAATCAACTAGTTCTTCCATTGGTGAAGTCAGAATCTTCACAGTTCGGTCGCTTCCCCAAAGCTTCACCAGTTCCTAGTCACGTGGTATTTAGATTCTAACTGCAAACCTTTCCTGAGATGGTTTGCTCTTTCAAACTCCTTTCCTTTCTTTTAGTCTTCTCCCAGTTTGTTAATGATTCCCAAGACTTGCCCAGGGCTCTGAACTTTGACCCTTTGGACCAAGTCTTTCCTGAAGAGTCATTATGTACTAGATTAGAAGCAGAATCTGATTAGTTAGAGAAGTTTTTATTTTTATTTAATGAGCTTAAATATAAGAGGCTGTCTCCAAAAAAAATGAATCTGATGCTAACTAGTGTCTTTCTTTTCCTCCTCCTCCTCCTCCCCCTCCTCCTCCTCCTCCTCCTCCTCCTCCTCCACCTTCTCCTCTTCTTCTTTTTTATGGTGTCCTCTGGTAGACTACCACTGAGTGAGTGGTGCTAGCTGGTCCTTAGGCAAGGGGTGGAAGATTCCTCCTTGCTGGTAGTGTCTGTGGCCACTGGTCTCTAGAGCAAACTGATTAAAGTCACTGGCTTTTCCTTTTGCAGAAGTTTGCTTGCCTTCTGGTCACTCCTCATGTGTAGTCTGCCCGCAGCTTTACTCAGGAGCTACTTAGGATACAAGTGTTTTGAGGTCAGCATTTCAACAGTTTACTGAGGTGACTCTATTTCATACTGCCCTTGGAGAAGCACTTGTCCATCACCCTGCCAGTTCTAGAACCATCAGAGGACAGCTGGTCTGAGGACTGTTAGCACCTAAAACAAAACACAAACAACAAAACAACAGTTTCATTTCTACTTAAATGCCCCAATCAACTAACTCACTGATGAAATAGAATTTTTTTTTTGTTGTCGTGCTTTTATTTAAAACCTTTTATTTTAGAGAAATGGAAACATATAAAATAGGAAGACCAATTCAGAGGTAAGCTGTGGGTCTCTGTTTATCCCTAAATTTAACTTTTCTCTGTTGAACCGAGAGTAGAATGCTTGAAGCGTTCGGGAGGCAGGTTTAGTCAGATAGTAGCATTTGCTGTGCAGTGCATCTCCAGAACACTTTGCACTTTGCACAGCTAATTCTCTAGCTATTAAGCAGCATTTCCGCCCTTCTTAAGGTGACCATAGCACAAATAGCAAGCCTTGACCAGGCTTGATGGCACATGCTTTTAGTCCCAGCGCCAAGGAGGCAGACAGGCGAATCTCTGAGTTTGAGCTTAGCCTGGTCGACAGAGTGAGTTCCACACCCGGTCTTAAAATAAAGTCACATTGATTCATGAGGAAATGCCACATTCCCCAGACTGGTGTTTATCTTAAAGCAATCAGGGCACTGAGTTCATGAGTTCAGTACCCTCCTCCTGCTGGTCCTGTTGGCACAGTGAAAAATCTGGAGATAGCGGTGACGGTGAGGGTTCTTTTGTCCTCAGAGTGCAGCACAGTAGGAGTTTGCATGAGGATTTTGTAGTCTCTGGTCTCCTCCCTTCAGCAGTCCATCTGAGAGTTCCAGAGGGGAGAGCACCGTCTACTAAATGTGAAGCCCGAGTCACTTGTTTCTTAA
Source organism: Chionomys nivalis (assembly GCF_950005125.1). Taxonomy (NCBI): domain Eukaryota; kingdom Metazoa; phylum Chordata; class Mammalia; order Rodentia; family Cricetidae; genus Chionomys; species Chionomys nivalis. The sequence goes on from NC_080088.1 coordinate 65,602,292, forward strand.
AATCCGTGGTTTACTTAATCATTTCATGCAGCTGCTTACCGTGAACCTTGAGTTGGATGGAGGTAACGGACATGCAGTCTCACACAAGTTCAGAAAAGCACGTTGCAGGATACTTGGCTCATCTACCTAATGAGACTGTAGTATCCGTTGTCTATGGATACACACTTGTAAAAGTACAAGAAGGTCCTGGGGAGTGCGGCTTATACCTTTCAGGATAGGAACTGCCTCAGTGAAGACAGGAGAGAGGGGGGTAGAATACTTGTATCTGTAGATTTTTTTTTTTTTTTTGATATGTGGAGGAAGTGTGGTAAACTGTCGGGGTGAATACCAGCCTGTGGGTGTGTATTTGGTATTTATGACATTATTCCTGCTATTTATGTGTGCTTGGAAATACCAGAGAAATGCTGAAATTGGTTGCTTTAATTTTATTTATGTTTTGGTGTTGTTGGGGTTCGAACTCAGGGTCTTATATTGGCTAAATACATACACTACCACTACTAGGCTTGTTATACCTCTGACCTCTTGTTTTTAACTTTGTGTTTGGAAACCTGATAGAAATCAATTTGTGTAAAAAAATTGTTTATAAACTCAAATTCTCAATATTTTTAAGAAAGGGAGAGAGACAGTGTCACACTATGTAGATCAGGCTGGTCCCAAACTTACAGAGATCCTCCTGCCTCTACCTCCCCAGTACTGGGATCAAATAGGTATGCCATCACACATGACCAAAATGTGATTAAAATTTAAAAAAAAACTACCATCTTATCACAAAAAGATCAAGACTACATAAAAACATTATGAAAATAATCTAGCTGGTGGGACTCCTGCTGAAGTTAAACTCTAAAAAATGAATTCTTCAAAGTGTGGGCATTGCCCGAGTTTGAGCCAGTCTTCTCTTACTCCCCACGTATCCTGGTCCCCTCGCCACTGTCGACGATGGAGACCAAGTGGGATGGGTTTCATTTGTACTGGAATTCATAGCTCTGCTACTTCCAGGAAAGAGTCAGTGTGGCACCGTCCCAGCTTGCTGTGGCCTTGTGTCCTTTTTGTTTTTTTTGTTTTTTGTTTTGTTTTGTTTTGTTTTGTTTTGTTTGGTTTTTCGAGACAGGGTTTCTCTGTGGCTTTGGAGCCTGTCCTGGAACTAGCTCTGTAGACCAGGCTGGTCTCGAACTCACAGAGATCCGCCTGCCTCTGCCTCCCGAGTGCTGGGATTAAAGGCGTGCGCCACCATCGCCCGGCTTATGTCCTTTAAACATCTTAGACTCATGTTTACACACACTGCATTGCCATTTGTCCGTCACATCTCCAGACAAGACCTCTGCTGAGCCATTTGAGGGGACCTGGATGTTCGGAAGATCTCCAAGCTGGGAGTCTGGGGACTTTCAAGGAACCTTTGTCTCATTAATTACCTTTCCCTTTAGGAAGTCCTTCCTTACTTCAGAGTCTGCCTGCTGTGCACGCCCCGGGGACTGATCAGTGTTCCTATTATAATAATCCGTGCCTAGAGGGTGTGATAAAGGTCACACGTGTGACATTTATTCACGTGAGTAGAACTGAAGCCAGTGCTGTGGCTGCTCTTTCTGGCCATGGGAAAGACTTGGGCGTTCAAATCCACGTGCCCATGCTGGGATGGGGAACAGAAATAATGGTAATAAGCAGTGGCGACAGAAATGATGAACTGTGTCTCGGGACCTTCACTACTGTGCTGTTGGTCCAGCATCGAGGCCTCCAGTTGTGGATGTTTTATTGTGAGCAGTGGAATGGAGCCCCCAATTGCAGTCACCTGGAATGTGCAGACAGTCCCAAGGATGCCTCCAGTCTAATCTAACCCTCACTTGTAGGATTTTATTTCTCAGCTAGAACTGTTTTTTTGTCCCCTGAATCATATTTATTGCTCTTATCTCAACTCCCAAATATTTCTAATCTTCTAAAAACATATATAATTATCTTTTAAGGGTCTGGATCGTGCCGGATGTAGCAGGAGAATTGCTTCCTGGCTGTTACCCGGCACTAAATCTTTCTGAAGCAGGTTTTACCTCTCAGGAATGGGACTGATATTTGGCCTTTTCCTATCTGAGTGATTCAGACATTTGTCTTCTCATCCAGATACTCACTGGATACTTACCAGCTTCCTTCCTTGTGGAGGGCACCATGGTGGGCACGGTGAGGAAGGCAGAGCCATGGGGAGGAGGAATGTGTATGCACACACGTGGAGAGAGACTCCATTCATTCTCTGAATTTGACTTTTACGATGACAGACTTATAAACCTGTGGATTTCTCTGTTTATCTCCACTTTCAAGCCTGTTGGAGTTCCCTGGGACTGCACAGCAGTGTGTAGCGAGGAGGCAACGAGGATTAGCATGAAATGGTGGGAAAGCTGCAGAGTGCCTGGCCTTGTAATTGACTGGTTTAAAGATAAACAGTAAACATGGATCGAAATACAGTGCAGTAATGCAGTCTTTCGTTTATTTTCCATTTGCTTGTCAATATAATTTTTTAAAAGTTACAAATGAAAAGTAAGCACACATCGAAGATTTAATTCCTTGACGGGAGACTGCTAGGAAGGAAGTAGTGAGTGGCCTGTGTAGCAGTAGGCCCTGGAACAGGGCCGATGCAGGGCTGCTTGATGTCCTGTCAGGGCAATAAAGCAACCCTGAGGGATCTTCAGCCAGGAAAGTCATACCTCTAATGAACACACACCTCCACGTCGACGCGTAACTATACAAGATCTACAGCATCAGCAGCATTTCTTGGGAGTCAGATGATGCTGGAGTCTGGCTTCTGCACAATAGGACTCCAATCTGATCTTGAAAGGGCACAGAACCTCCCTGCTGTTTTATTTTCATAAGTTGCCTAATGCATCCTGATAGCCCCTGTGTCCTTGGACTTCGTCTAGGAGCATATGTATTCATTCATTTGGAAACTTAGTTTGTGTTGTGGCAAGTGGCAAGGTAGGCACTAGAGATGTGTAATGGTGTGGAGCACAGGGCTGTCAGAGCTCTGGCACTGCTCCCTGGCATCTTTCAGGGAGTCGTGTAGGTAAATGTTCTCCCCAAGAGGGGAAGCTCCTTATGACTCACAGTCCCTTTGGATCCTATGGCTCATAAAGCCAGGAGAATGTGTAAATGTCACACCGGATGACAGCCAGCACCCAGTCCTTTGGGGACGAGGATGGAAGCTGGTTCTTTGTCTTTCCTTGACTTCTGAAGTTCCCTATTGAGCATTTTACAGGAGCATTTGCAGTTGGAGCTGGCCAATCGCGGTCAGCCAGTGCTGCCTCGTCCTCCTCCCCTTTAGCCCCCTGTGTCTGTACAGGATGAATGTGGCGGCCATGCTCCCCAATAGTCTGTGTAGGACTGATGTGTTCATTTTTCGTTGGGTCAGTTTGTAGCCTTACCTTCACCAGCTTCTGTGTAAAGACCTGGCCGAGAGGCTGCTCTTCCTCCAGAAGCCCTGGAAACTGGCAGAGGGCTCGGACTTCATGGCGGCCAGTATAATTTTCATACTACTGCAAATCCGAGCATCTAGTCAGGGTCTTTTGTGTATTCTTAGCAAGTTTAATTTCTTTATTTCCACAGTGGGCATGGTGGCAGCTGCCAGTTTTGTTAGGACTATAAAACGCTCAGCTGGAAGGAGCCTTAGGAGCCCCTCACCGTCTGTCTCCCCACAGCTAACATGGGGAAACTGAGATACAGAGCACCCATATGGGGAATCACTGGATAGAAGGCTTCTCTAGTCTAGGGGGTTTCTCACTGCCCTAACAGGTCTCACCTCCGTCTATTGCACATGCAAGTTTATATCTTTACGACTCAGGAAATGAGAAGAGCCTGCATTTCTTCCTAAATGTTTCTCTCCGATACAATAACCAATTTTCAAGTCATTTTAAGTACACATGGAAAATTTTCCTGCTTATATTTTACCTATATTAGCCTATTGCCAACAATAGGACGCTGTGTAGGGAAAGAAGAAGAGGAAGAAGAAGGGGGTAACTGGTTTTTTGGGATGATTGGTATTTATAAATTACTGTCTATAAAAAATTGTACTGGTACTGTTTCTTGTATATTGATATGTTAAATATTAAATATGAGTGTTCCTACCTCTATTTTTGTATGAGTATGCTTATAACTTTGTCCATATTGTATTGATACATCTACCATATTACATTGTACATTTCTACCTCTAATACTATGACATTGTTTACAGTTAAAGATCATTGTCTTCATATATTACACAGTTGTTTATTCTTTTAGTCTTCAAAATTAGATAGGTATTAAAAATTATATGTTTGTCATATTTATTTTTAAGTTTATCAAGTCTTTTAGTTACATAGAGATTATATTTAATATAAATAGTATGATCTTCAGCCTCTTCAAAGAGCTGTAAAAAATGGCCTTTAATCTAACCTAAAATTTCTATGCCAAAGAGACACAATTACTCCTGACAACACCACTCTACTCCCGAGAGAACGTTAAACACCAAAGACACTCCACTGGGAGCTTGTCTTCTTGGCAGAACTGGCCTTTGGGTTAAGAAAAGCCCATACCTCAACTTCTGACAAAGATACAAAATATCCCTAAGTGGATAAAACAGGATTGTCTTATCTTGCCAAGACAGGGTAGGATAGTCCTAAAAAAGTTCCTTGCCTTTAATAATGGTATGCCAGTTATGTTAGGCCTTAGCCAAAGTTGGTTAACTCAACATTACAAACGAGACTTTGGGTGATTGCCCAGGTAATCAGTTGTCTCTGTCAATTGTTACACATTTTGGATATCTCTCGATTGTTAAGTGATATTTATTCCCTTCTCAGATCTTTGACGGAGTTAAAGATTATATAATTGTAGTTACTCTCTATGTTATTTAGACTCCTTGAGATAAAATGTTTAACAAAAGTTTTGTCCTCAATATTGTTTGTTATATTTATTATTTGTTATTATTGTATATAGTTGTATTTGGTTTGGTTCTATCTTATTTAGACAAAAGGGGGAGATGTAGGGACATAGCCCCACCCATTGGGGGCGTGTTCGCCTCGGGCTAATGTTTACGGATAAATCTGCCGGGCGTGAGCCCAGCAGCCCTTTTTCTTTTGCTCCGCTTTTCCGGTACACCGCGGGAACCTGTGGTCCTGTAAGTTTATTTCCTTATTAAAGCTGTATATATCTATATAATCTGTCTGCATTCATTTGCGCCGCCACAACGCTGAACTTTTAACTCATTAGGACTTAATTTTAAACAGAGTGAAGGGTGTTCCCGTGGAATAAGGGGGTGGCTGAGTATACAGATATGCCACCAGTGTTCTCCTGGTAGGAGGACTTGGTGACGGTACAAGGTCGTGCAGACAGACAGACAATTCTGCTAGCTGTCATCTCCTTTGAGTGGGATGGGCATCTGCTGAAGAGACCTTTTGCCTTGGGCCATCCTTTTCCTGGGGGACCTACAAGTAGAGACAGTTAAAGATGAGGTAGAAGGCTTCCTTTTCTTTTTTTTTTTTTTTTTTTTCTTGCTGATTTTTTTATTAATTAATTAATTTAATTATTAAAGATTTCTGCCTCTTCCCCGCCACCACCTCCCATTCCCTCCCCCTCCCCCAATCAATTCTTCCTTCCTCCTCAGCCCAAAGAGCAAGCAGGTTTCTCTGCCCTGTGGGAGGTCCAAGGACCACCCACCTCCATCCAGGTCTATTAAGGTGAGCATCCAAACTACCTGGGCTCCCACAAAGCCATTACATGCAATAGGATCAAGAACCCATTGCCATTGTTCTTCAGTTCTCAGTAGTCCTCATTGTCCATTATGTTCAGCGAGACCGGTTTTGTCCCATGCTTTTTCAGTCCCCGGCCAGCTGGCCTTGGTGAGTTCCCGATAGAACATCCCCATTGCCTCAGTGTGTGGGTGCACCCCTCGCCGTCCTGAGTTCCTTGCTCGTGCTCACTCTCCTTCTGCTCCTCCTTTGGATCGTGAGACTTCAGTCCAGTGCTCCAATGTTGGTCTCTGTCTCTGTCTTCTTTCATCGCCTGATGAAGGTTAATATTCAGGGGGATGCTTATATGTTTTTCTTTGGGTTCACCTTCTTATTTAGCTTCTCTAGAGTCACGATTTATAGTCTCAATGTCCTTTATTTATGGCTAGAAACCAAATATGAGTGAGTACATCCCATGTTCCTCTTTTTGGGTCTGGCTTACCTCACTCAGGATAGTGTTTGGAAGGCTTCCTTTTCTGACTTTCTTCCTCCTCTTTTGGGGGAGCTCCTCTAATTTGAATATCTCCAGCCCTAGCTGAGTGTCTGTCTCTGGTCCTGGGAAACAGCCATGGAGAATTGTATTTTGTCTTTATTACCTACTGCAGTCCCCTGCTGGTGTTGCCTTGGGTACCGGTGGGATGTAGGTGCTCAGGCTTCCACATTTCTTCTCCATTCTCTCTCTTCTGGTGACAGATTTGGCATGTGAAGAATTTGGCCTAGGGCCAGGTGTCAACACTGACTGCTTTGTGGATTTACGAGGAAGTTTAGGTCTTTTTTTTTTTTTTTTTTGCTGTGGGTAGTCTTCACAGTGAAAATTGGTTTTAATTGTTTATGACATTAATCAATTAAAGATTTACTTGCTCTGGGAGTAGTGTCTCTGAATGTCGGAAGCTCCGTGTGGTTGATGAGTTAGGAATTCTACTTTTGCTTCCAATAACAGCCCTTGATGCTGCTGTTTCAGCCCCTCCACGTGATGACTGATGTCCTTCTGAGCTGCGCTCGGCACAGCGCCTCCAGTCTGGCTTTCTAGCAGAAATACTTATGCTGCTAGTGGACCAGACAGAGGCAGTAGATGGAGAGGGAGGCACGGAGGAAGAAAGGACGGCCTTTCTCAGGCCTAAGGGATGTTCGTTTTCAGTTCTACCTGCTCAAATGCCTTCCATCTTGGCCAGTACTGAGGGCAACAGTGCACCTCACCCGTCTCCATCTATTCATCCTTTGACACCTTGGTCAGGGTTGTTGGTGCTGGCCAGCTCTGGTGTTAGTGGCTTCAGCATAGGCAGTATCCCATGTACCCTGTGTCCCAGTGAGGTGTGCCTGGGCAGGGAACCTTGGAACCTTCAGTGTATAGAACAGGACATAGAAGTATTTCTATTAGATGCTTGAAAGCAAAGAGAGACTCCTGTGTCCTGCCCCCACCCCCACCCCAACTCCCAAAGCATCACTCACTTCATGACCTGCAGCCTTTCGTCTTGACCGACTGCCATACTAGAGTTCAGGGACCCGGGAGGCCTGCAGATAGAGAGCTGCTTTTGGGGGGGAGAAAGGGGAGGGTTGTTTCAAATTCTGCTGTTTAGCACAGTGTTCGCCACGTGGCCAGCATGAAACCACCAGTTGGATTTTCACAGGGAGGTCCATAGACATAACTCCTATAAACACAGACATTCAAAGCCCTCACTTAATGGAGGTTTTCAAAGCTGTGATAAATAAGTTTTTTTTTTTTTTTTTTTTTTCCCCCTCTCCTGAAAGGGCAGACTGGAGCAGAAGGTGCAGCTGAATTCGTCTGCTCTGTAGATGCCAGCAGGCGAAGCCTTGATACCAAAGCAATCACTAAGCTTTTTATTTCTTATCCAATTTTCTCACTAAGGGGAGAGAGGTCTATAAAGGCGTTCATCTGTGTCCATTTTTCAAATGACTTGGTCTGGCCACTGATTTTGCCTAGGGGAAGAGGAGTTAGAAATAGACAATATACCACAGAGTCAAAAAGCCTTTTGAAATAATTTAGTTCGCGGTCTTCATTCTGGTGTTGGAAAGAACAAGGGGAAACTGCTTGAGGCCTTTGTGTCTTGTCAGAGTCCACTGAGCCCAGGACTTTGCCCAGGACTGCTGTGTCAGGACTTCCCATGATGCATTGTTTATTTCCAGGTGCGATGTGAAGGGTGTGTGTGTGTGTGTGTGTGTGTGTGTGTGTGTGTGTGTGTGTGAGTGTGTGTGTGTGTGTATGTCCGTGTCTGTCTTAACTAGCTTTCTGTTATTGTGACCGAATGCCCAAAGTAATCAGCTGAAAGGGAAGAAAGATTTATTATCACTTGTGGGCTTAGAGCCATCAGAGGGTTCAATCCACAGCCATTTGATTTGCTGACTTGAGCCTGTGGCAAGGCATTAGAGTGGGTGGAAACACATGGGTGGTGGGGGCTCCTGTCCCCTCCTGGCATACAGGAAATAAAGTGAGACAGATAAAGGCATGTCTCCACGGCTCTATATGCTTTCTGCTAGGCCCCGTATATACAAGATTCCAGCACTTTCCCATAGTGGTACATTTTTTTATCACCCTGGCCTTGGGGATTGTGTGGCACATTTTATATCAAGTTTATAGCAGAAAGTAATTTGGGAGCCCCAACTTTTCAAGAACTTGTACCTTTGCCCGTCAATGTTTTGGCAACAAACATAAACTCCAGATCTTAGACATGGCAATTTCTGGAGAGAAAGAAGTGTAAAATGCAGGCATCAGTCTAGTTGACTTGCTGGTGGCTTGACCTGATCCTCTGTCCCCACCCCAAGTCTGAGTAGCTATGGTGTCACTTAGTGGTTAATGACTCTACTTTTTAATCAGACACATCTCAGATCTGCTAGGAGTTTGAGACAGATATCTTGAGCAAACACTGAGTCACTGTAACAGGGGACTGATTTGCACGTAGGCAATATGTAACCACACACACAGAGTGTGTTCTAGAATTCACTGAGAAGCTGCAGAGACCATGGGGTCATGTCTGTGTGAAGTCTGATGGGAAGACAATGAGCCTCCCTCCTTCCCCCGATATAGATGGCCTTTCGAATGGGTGGAGCTTAGGGAAGAGGGAGAGAGATGAACTCCCTCAGATGATCTGGTCAGGTGTTAGAGAATGTGCATGACCTTCTTCATGAAGGGCAGCGAGTTAGTCTGAAATGATTTTGGTCTTGGGATGACTATCTTGGCTTTGAAAGTTTATTCCATTTTTTATTTTTTTCAGTGAAGATTATGACCTAGATAGTTACAGATGTTCCTTTACTGATGTTTATAGCCATCTGGAATGATTGGAAAGTAATCATGCTTGCTGCAGAAGAATAGCTATGATTACATATGGGGATTTATTCCATCGCCTAAGTTAGAAAACTAAGAAAACGTGTCTAGCAGAGGCCCGTATGCAGTCCTCGGGGTCTTGGTAGCATAGTTCCTTGGTAGGGTCAGATCTTGAGCAGATCTCAGACCCTCTTCTCCTTTCTCTCTCTTTGTGGTGTCATCGGTAAGCACGCACTGACCTTTCATACAGATGTTTCTCTGGGGCCTGGTAGTCAGTGAGGACTAACCTCTTCCCCCTCAGTTTGCACTCAGACAGCATTCAGAATCTCAAGGAGTAAGTGCCAACTGCTGAGAGGACTCAGAGGGGTTCTTCATTAGTGACAGCAAAATTCCTGGCACAAGTGACCTAAGGGAGAAAGGACTGGAGAGGGTACAGCCCATCATTTGGGGAAGTCATGGCAACCGGAATGTCAAGAGCCAGCAGCCACCACACTTACATCCCGGCAGAATGGGAAGGAGAGGTGCCAGGCCATAAATAACCATTAAGGCCTCTGATCATTGGCTCTCCTCACTAGCCATACTTCCTGCCCTAAAGTCCCCACAACGTTCCCCCAAACCGCTGCTAGCTAAAAATCAAGTATTCACACACAAACATGCAGAGGACATTTTACATTCAAGCCATAGTAATCATTGACTCCAGTTTTGGGTCCTGAAGCAGAGGGAACTAGAGCCTGAAGGATTAGTGAATCCTAGAACATAGCCAGACCAACTAAAGAGACTGGAAAAAAGGACATTCTCATTAGAAGACACGGTCAAAAGCCACGGGGCCCATGGATGATGGTTTCCTGCGGTTCTTTAATTTGACTGGACATTGGGGTGCATGGGGAAGTGATACAGGAAGCAAGAGCTGTGTGCACCAACCTGGGATATGGGGCAGTACCTTGATAGCAGTGTCCACGTAAAGATTTATGCAAAAGACATATGTTTTGGGGGAAAACTGCAGCGACCGTGGTCGGGAATGGTGTGAGCACACTATCAAGGAAGACAGGGCAGGCACACGCTGCCCTAGTTCAGGAAAGAGACAGTAAGAGCTTGCAGTTCTGGAGAAAATGGAGCAGATCCAGACAATAAGTAGAAGACAAAAATGAGCAGGGCTGGTGTTTAACGTGGAGGTAAAGGAGAGGCAGGAACTCAAGATGGCGGCCAGGTTCTCTGGGCCCCAGACCACGTGGACCTGTCCTCATAAGAGAGGCATGGTTATCAAGCAACAGGTCTCAGGAGGGGAGGCAGGTTTTGAGCTGGCCATGCCTGGGGAACAGCAGGGAGTGATACCAACCCCACACCTTTCCCCATGGACTGATTGCCACTAGAGGAAGAGACCATCACACATGCATCGGACCGGTGGGGACTGGAGGCTTGGCAGGGACCTTTAGTTTACCTGTGAGGGAAAGGGGCGCAGAGAGTTGAATGACTTGCTTAGGGAAACATAGCCACTCACTGCTGGAGCCAGGACGGGGTCCCATGTCACCAGCCTCCTTGTTAGAAGGCTTAGTGGTCTCTGGTAACACGTAAGACATAAAAGCGTGTAGCCACGTGTCCTCCTCCGGGGAAGGATTGCTGACAGTCAGAATGTAGACCGTAAATCCGTGTGGGGACCGGGCCCCATTTGCATCTCATCAGGTTCCATCTGCCCCGTTTGCGCATGATTATGGCAACTTTGTTAGGCAAGTGGTTGCTTAACTCAGTGGAAAGTCTTAATTACTCTTTAATAGCGATGTTCAGTGGGAAAGTCGGCTTTAATGTTTAATCATTTGGTCGTCTCTTGAAGTTTATTTTAGTATGCTGTTTGTGTATCCATAAAGTATATGAATGTATATTTGTTAACATTTCCATTTTCGTTCCAGATTTCAGTGAAACAAAAATATTTTCTTTTTATGTATTATTGCTATATAAACAGGAAATTTAATGAAAAATTAAAAATTTACAACCCACCCACAGTTTTCCCTGTAACAACAGCCGCAGTTGATACTGACTATCCTTTCTTGACACATCCGTTTGGTAATTCTAATTTGCATTTTTACTTCCTTTTAAAAAAGATTAATTTATTTTTATTTAATGTGTATGGGTGTTGCTCTTACATGCGTGGTTGTGTACCATTGTGCATGCAGTGCCTACAGGGGCTAAAAGGGGGCATCAGATACTCTGGAACTCGAGTTAAAGCCCATTGGAAGCTGCCATATGGGTGCTGGACATGGAACCCAGGTTCTCCAAAGGGATACTCTGGACCTCACTGGAGACAGATGCACAAATTGGGAGGTTGGTGGGGGAAGCATCAGCTTCAGGGTGTCAGGGGAATTAAACTATTCCCTGATTTTATTGTGTCACCCTCTCCCCCCAAACCATGGACCTGACTAGAAGCCAATGGTTGAGTGTTCCAATATTACCCATGAGCTTTTGCTGTTAAGTTTCTGATTAGTAATGAGTTTCTCAAACCTTCCATGAGAGTTTAGTAGCCTTCTTAGCAGACAGTTTTGTCTCCAGTATGTCAGTCGGCTGTTGCCATGGTTCCCACGATTATTAATTTAAAATGATCTGTAGCTGGGTGGACGGGAGGACAGGAACTCAAGGCAGGAACATGGAGGCAGAGACAGTGGAGGAAGAATGTGCTCACTGCCTTGCTCCTCACGGTTCACTCGTTTGCCTTCCAGAACCTTTCCAGGGGTAGCACTATCCACAGTGGGCTAGGCCTTACCCAACAGTCATTTATCAATAAATGCTCCACAGATTTGACTACAGGCTGGTCTGATGGAGCTGTTTTTCTCAGTTGAGGTTTCTTCTCCTCATGTGACCTTACCTTGTGTCAAGTTGACAAAAAATTAACCAGCACTATGTTGTCAATCACCTTTGGTGTGTTGGGAAGGCACTGCCTCAGTGCTGAGGAAGAGAGAGCCTTCTGCTTCCAGAGAGCAATGTTCACGAGGGATGAAAGCTGATAGGAAGCAGAGAGAGGTGGCCGGTAACATGGAGAGCCAGCAGTCGAGAGAGTCTTCCAGTGTTACCTGTAAGTGTCCCCTGTTAAGTTTTTGATTAACCATGAGTCTCTCTAACTTCTGTGAGAGTTTAGTGGCCTTCCATTGATGGATGGTTTTGCCTCCAGTATGTCAGTCCTCTGTTGCCATGGTTCCTGTGATCATTAACTTAAAATAATCTGCAGCTGGGTGGGTGGCCCTGGCACTCGGGGTTGAGGCTACATAAAGAGACCTTTCCTGTTCAACAGCAGCAAAACAAAACACCTCCAAGTCTGAAAAAAAAAGAATTATTCCTCTCTCTCTCTCTGGGTGTGTGTGTGTGTGTGTGTGTGTGTGTGTGTGTGTGTGTGTGTGTGAGAGAGAGAGAGAGAGAGACAGACAGACAGACAGACAGACAGAGTATACCTCCTGGGAGGGTACCCTCAAGGGCCAGAAGACAGAATCAGATCCCCTTCAACTGGAATCCCTGGCAGTTATGAGCTGCTCAGAATGGGTCCTGAGAACTGAACTCTGGTCCCCTGGAGGAGCAATCTCTCTTAACCAAGGAGCCATTTCTCCAGCCCCAACCTAGTAAGCATGACTGTGTCTTTGCTCACCTCTCCCCCTCCCCAAGTCTCCACCCTTTCATTTCCCCAGTTCTGGAGTTCATTGTGTTCCTTTAGCCTGGCTGGCCTACACTTAAGTTTGTTTTGTGTCTTTGAGACAGCGTTCACGCAGTAGTTTTAGTAGCTGAGAGGATGACCTTGAGCTGATTCTCCTGTCTTGCTTGGGATTTTGCACCTTGAACACACTATCCTTCCTCCTCCATCTCTTTTTGCCTGTGATCTGCTTTCCTGGCCCCATGGGTAAGACTGAGGTTTCTTCTTTGGAGTTCTGATGTCTGGATCTGATAGTCATTTGTTACTAGGAATGTCAGCCATTTTTATAGAGAATAATCCCCGAGTACCTGTTATCCTTCTGTATCACAGCACCTGTGCAGTGCCTAGTATATGGTTAGGAGAGACATTGAACACTAAAATATGTGTTTTACAGTAATCAAGGTTTTCATTAAAAAATTATTTTTATTTTATGTGTATAGGTGTTTAGCCTGTATGCATGTTTGTATCCACATGCATGTCTATTGTCCTTGAAGGACAGATGCAGAGTTGGGTCCCCAGGGACTGGACTTACAGACAGTTGTGAGCTACTGTGTGGGACTGGGAATTGACCTTAAGTACTCTGGAAGAGCAGGAGGTGCTCTTAAACCACTGAGCTATCCCTCCAGCCCCTAAAGTTTTTATTTTTTAACCTCTACAGTAATCATTCTCAACTGTTAAGTAACCATCATTTTAAATTGTGTTTATATTTAAAATATTGGTAGCTTTTCATCATGGGTGATTGTCAGCATGGGTAGAAGATAGGCTTCATGCAGAAGGGATGGACTCAGCCCCTGCCTGCACAGACATATCTCATTTTTCATATTACTATCTGGAGCTGAGAGTTTTATGTATCTAAACAGTGATGGCCCTGAGTCCGAAGCACCAGATTTAGTTGTATGATTTATTTGGGAATGATTATTAATGACTAGTAGCATAATAGCCCTTCTGATGAACCGGTGCATCCTTGCTTTACTCTTAAGCATGATCCAACCAAACCTTGTAGATGTACAATCTGTCTCCCGCTGAAAACCGTCCTGTGCGACACTAATATCCAGGAAGGCCGCAGATTCTCTAACATCCATTAACATCCATGCTCTCCTGCAGTTCACATGCCTGGCACAGCTCCCTCCAGCAGGTGGTAGACAGTGCTCACTGGTGCCCAAAAGAGTGGGGTTTCTCTCTTTTTGATGCCAGCATCATTGTTGCTTTGGTCTGTGCAGGCTTTAATAGGCTGACTGATGGCCTCTGTTGCAAGTACCTACCCTTCCTGTGAAGCTGAGCACAGCTTCAAGTTGAAGGCCAAGTCAGCCTTACAGCGTGGAAGGACTGGTGTGAGTGTAGGCAGCAGGTGCTTTCCTGAGTGTTGTGTGTGCCTGGCAAGCCCTGTGCTGCTGAACTATACACACAGCCCTTCATTCTCTTGGGGCCCAGTCAGGAACCCCAGCTTTGATTAGCACCCGGTAGGCTCAGCCATCTAGTGGGGCTCTGACTAGTTTGCTTAGAGTCTTTTGTAAGGAGGTAGAGGTTAGAGTTACTGTTGCTTCAGATCTGAGCTGGGGGCAGCTCTAAGCTCTGGACACATTTCACTACACTGTGTTCACTCCTCCACCACCCAGCCCCAACACAGTTCCTCATTCTTCTTTCATTCTGAAATGTGGTGTATGTGTCCCAACAGGGGAGTCTGTAGCCTGGGCAGTCACTTGTTTTATTTCGCAGATACAGTTTCAGTCAGTGGCATTGTTCTTACACGTATTTCATTGGCTCTGTCAAGTCACGTGATACTTGAATGGCAGTTGACTTATGTGTCCTTTCAGCTGCATGGGCTTCTTTCTGTGTTACTGTGGGAGGGAAGAGCCTGAGGGAGCCGCACTGACAAGCCTCACGTGTGCTGATGATCCTTCCGTCCCTAGACACAGCGCAGAAGAATCTTTCATTTTAAAGACCGGAAGGTCAGGCCTTCATGTATTTTCACATTGTGTCTACAGCCCTCCCCCAGGATGCTTTTCTTTCTACTGATGATTGATTAATTAGGGCTCCTGATAACTCCTTTCCGTTAACTGGCAGCAGTACGTTTCTAGAAAACCCAACCCGAACAACCTGAGTGTATTTGGTTTGTGCCAGTGAAGTTTCCTGGGTAGAGCTGGCTTGTTCAGAGAGTCAGGGGAGGCCCAGTCCTCGGTTTCCATCCTTTCCTGGTTTTGTGCCCACTGCCTTGAATTCCGTTTCCAGAGGTTTTCTTTGCCCGCTAAGCTGCCTCTTGCCTGCTTTAAGCCTAATGGAAAGGTAGATTCTGAAGAGTTCAACAATGAAGCCGTGTGTCCATCCCTGCTAACTTGAGAACTCAGCTCCCTGGATGAGGATGGGCTAAGAGGTGGGAGTTCATGGAATGAGGGTTGGGGCTGGAAGGGTGTGGCACTCAGGATGGAATCCCTAAGACCGAGGAGGAAAGTCCTGCACATCTTCAGAGATGTCCCAGCCTGTGGTCACGTGTTCCCGTTGCTGTGGGAAGCAGCATGGCCGAAGCACACGGTAGAAGAAAGATCATGGCAGCTTGGAGATACGCGGAAGTGGAGACAGATGCGAGGGGAGAGCCGGAGGAGGGAGGTAGCATCTGGGGTTCTGGGAGCTCTTTCAGGGAGAGGCAAGCGCTTATGACCCACCTTCCTTCCGCCGCCCACTAGACCCCACCTCTTGAATTTTCCCTCATCTGCAGCTAGTGTTAGCAGCTGGGGACCAAACTGTCAACACATAAGGTTTTGGGTCGTTGAAGACTGAGATAGTAACAAAGGTCTTATTCAAGTCCCAGTGAAGTTAGTGTATAAACACTGGCTCACAACCTAGTGATTCTGAGGGTCAGGCATTTATCTAGACCCAGGGATGGACGGCCTGTAATTGCTCTCCTTGGGTGGGACTGGCCAGATGCCTCTGTCCTCCGGGGTTCCAGTCTCCCTCCTTCCCACCATCACCTTGGCCTCTCTTGAAGCTCAGCAGCCTAATTCAGGATTTCTGTATCTAGCCTCTGGGCTCTCCGAGAGGTGAATAGAATCTGCCAGTTTCTTGAGTCTGGAGCCTGGGAGCCAGCCAAGTGACACCCCCACATTACTCTGCCCCTCAGGCAGTCACAGAACCTACTCTGGTCTCAGAGCACAGAGAACATAGCCTCTCCCCTTGAAGGGAACATTTTCGGAAAATCTGTGATCTGTCACTGTTACCTGGTTGACTACGCTTCTGTTTCCTGATTAGAACCTAAGGTCCTCTGGCTAGAGCAGCCATTGGTCCAGTGTTTTGGAACCCTCCCTCTCCCCCTTCAAGAAATAAAATGAAGACAACAGTATCCAATCCTCCAGAGTTCCTGACTTCCCTTTTTGTCTGGATCTCCGAGTCACTCTTCCTCACCCTGAGTCTCATTCCAGCAGGTGAGCCAGGGTGAGCTGTTTGCTCAGACCAGTAAGATACTAGCAAAGTACTGCCTGTCAGCCTCAGGAGAGAGAGAGAGGAGAGAGAGAGAGAGAGAGAGAGAGAGAGAGAGAGAGAGAGAGAGAGAGAGAGAGAGAGAGAGGCTGTTTCCATTGCCCTTGGTGCCTCTAACTTGAGAAAAGGCTGAGACCTGCTGTTTGTTGTTTGAACGGTCTTCTCTTACCTCACGCTCCTTCCTCTGGTCACTAGGCCATGTTTGAAAGTCAGTCATTTTATAACCTGTTATGTGATGTTTTCTGGGTTTATTATTTTCTTTGGGCCGTCCGTGTGCTCACCCGCACAAAAGGGAGAGGGACGGGAAGCAACCCTCTCCATCCCCTCGTCATTTCCTCTCCCTCAGCCTTTTTTTTTCCCCACTTGGGACTTAATGTCTGTTTCTGAATGTCTGAGGCCGGAGGTAAGAGGTAGCCCGAGAGCCCAGCCATGTAGCAGGCCAATTAACTCTCCCAGAGATAACGGCTCTCTCTCCCAAGTTACCCAAGGCCTGACACGAGAACAGATTGTTTTTCTAGCCTATGTTTCACGTGACTTTGTCTCAAAAATACAGGCAGTCTTCACGGACAGGCAAAACAATTTAGTTAATCGAGAATTCATTGATGGCCTGGCCACCTGGAAAAAAAAAATTACTCTATAATTTAGAGTTAAATGTGCTTGTGTGTGCTCGTGTGTGCATGCATGCCAAGAAGTGCTGTGCTTTTACCACAGAATATCTGACAACAGGGATCAGTTAGGAGCCAGGGTCAGGGGAGAGATTTATATTCCTGTACTCTACATCAGTTCTCTCCTTAATGGGAGGAAGAGAGATTACTTCTCTTATATTTTTATTTTTAAATTGTAGCAAATTGAACAGACTGCCAGTAATGTTTTCAAAAGTTTCTTTTTAATTATGCATATTATTTGTGTATGCTTGTGTGTGTTTATGTATACCACACTCATGCAGGTTCCTTGGAGGCCAGAAGAGGGTGCAAGATGCCCCCGGAACTGGAGTTAACAGATGTGGGCCGCCTGATGTGGCTGCTGGGAATGGAACCAAGGTCCTCTGCAAGAGCAGTAAGAGCTCCTAACCCGCAAGCCAGCTCTCCAGCCCCTGTTTTCAGTAGAAGGTGGTTCTTGCTTACACTTGCACGTGGCAGTTTTAGTTTGCAGTTGGGGCTGGAGAGATGGCTAGTGATTAAGAATGTTTGTTGCTCTTTCAGAGGACCCAGGTTCAATTCCCAGCACCCACATGGTGTCTCAAAACAACCTGTAATTTCTAGCTCTAGAGTTTCTGATGCTCTCTCCTGGCAATTCTGGGCACCAGGCATGCAGGTGGTGCCTAGATATGCATGCAGGTAAAACACCCATATAAAAATAATAACAATTTAAGTTTGCAGTTGCCTTATTTAGAGATGGAGTTTTGCTGTGTATGTAGCCTAGGCTGAACGAATACCCCTTGTATGTGGGTCTTCCTTGCTATAAGTAGAAACATGTGCAACCACACTTGGTTCCACAGTTGCTTTTGATTTTAAGATTTATTTTTAATTTTTAATTTTGTGTGTGTTTGTGGTAATTGTGTGTGTGACCGTGTGTGGGTATGTGATCATGAACTTAATTATGATATTGAGGAAAAGTCCATTGGTACCCAAGGGTCAGGCTCCAAATTGATTTTATCACGATTCGTATCAGGAACTCTTTAGAAGTGGAAGACCCAGACAGCTGTATACTAAGCGAAGAAGGACAAGGCTAGAAGGGCAGGGATAGGTGTGGTGGAGAACAGACTCATGGGTCATATTTGCTCCCTGAGCTCCATCACATCTATTGTATTCCTCCAGCTTCAGCTCTTACGTGGCCCTTAAGTCGGGAGCCCAGTGCACGGTCACCATTGTCTCAGTCCTTCATGAGGTGTTCCTTACGGGAAGGCAGGCAGCTGCTGCTCTTTTTCTCTGTCTCATTCTCGGTACTGGGATGTGTTTTATTTATTTCTGCTGAGCATTTTCCTAGAAAGCCTTGTATGGGTTTCAAGGGAAACTCCGCCACTCTGGAGGGAGGATGTTGGCAGCCTGGGTTTGGAAGAGCCAACCTTGGCAGAGCTGCTGACTTGCTGTAACCTCTGAGCCTGCCCTCAGCCCCCTTGGCGCTGCTCAGCTGCCTCAGTTGCTATGGGAATGAAAGCCCGTGACATGTGAGAGTGCCCTGGAAGGCCTGGGAACTGCGTAGGGGAGAGGTTAGAGAATGACGTTTCAGATCTCTCACACTGCCAAGTGTCATACGGGGGGGGGGGGGGGCTAGACAACAGATACTTATATTTCCTAGGTCTAGGGGCTGAGAGATCCAAGGTCAGCGCACCAAGGGACTTATGTGAGGTGAAGGCCCATTTCCTGGCTCAGTGATGACCACTGTTGCTATGTTCTTTCATGCCCTAAGGGCTAGGGGCACTCTCTCCGTCTCTCTTGTTTAGGCACTAATCCCTCCATGAAGGCTCGATTCTTGTAACCTAGTCGCCTTCCCAAGGCTTCTAATGCAATACCCATTAGGATTAAATACAGGGCATTTGGTGGGGCCATGACATACACAAACCATGTCCTCCTTATCCTTACCTTCTTATGGCCTAGCACAACTTGTGAAAATATTTAGCCCCCTGTGCATGCTTAATGATGTGATGTAATGAATGAAAATGGTAAAAAACCAAACCGCTTTCTAACTTCACCTCAGATTCAAGGTTAGTGTTTGTGCTTTCCCGTTCCTGCTCAGGAAACGTTTGCCAGTCCAGGCCTTCATGTGCGTTGATTTCCCCCAGCTGCTAGAATCACTAACAAATGCTTTTTTTCCTTCACATATTTGGAATCTAGAAGTTTGAAGTCAATGAATGGCAAGCTTATTCTTCTGAAGACGTTAGATAGATTTCTTGCTTCCTTTTCTGGCCTGGTCACAGCCAGTCAGTCCGTGGTCACAACCAATCAGTTCATGGTCACAACCAGTCCAAGGTCACAGTCAGGCAGTCCATGCTCACTGACAGTCCGTGGTCTCAGACAGTCAGTCCATGCCCACAGACAGTCCGTGGTCACAGGCAGTTAGTCCATTGTCACAGTCAGTCAGTCCGTGGTCATAGTCAGTTCATGGTCACAACTAGTCCATGGTCACAGACAGTTTGTGGTTACAGTCAGTCCATGGCCACAGTGAGTTCATGGTCACAGTCAGTCCGTGGTCACAGACAGTCACGTGGCAGCTCACAGCGGTTGTTACCTCACAGCCGCATCTCCTTAGCCTTTCCTCTATCCTAACATGAACGTGGTGTGACCTTGGTGTTTCTGGCCCCTTCTATGTTCATATGTTGAAATTTCAAGCCCAATGCATCTTAAAGAGGCGCTTTGGTGATGCCTGAACCCTGAGAACTCTATTTTTGTGAGTGGAATGAGGGTCTGTATAAAAGGGACCCCAGGGAATCTGTCTTCCTTCCCATAGTGTGGAAGCCCAGCAAAAAGACACTGGTTTTGAAGCAGTGAGCCCCTCCCTAGACTGCTCTCACAAATCTGCCAGTGCCTTGGAACTGGGCTTTCCAGCTTCCAGAGCTGTAAGCAGTGCATGCCTGTTTATAAAGCATTTTGTGATTGTGTATTTTGTGATATTATTCCAGATGGACCAAGGCAATCCTCTGTGTACAACCCCCCCCCTTATGTTGCAAATCATTGGATTTTCAGCCTTCCTTAGTTTAGTATGCCTGCATCTTACATTGATTGTTTCTTTCTTTTCTTTTTTCTTTTGATCTTTCTTCCTTTTTCTCTTCTTAGCTTTCTCTTTCTCTCTCATTCTTTTTCTCTTTCTTTCTTCCTTTCTTATTTTTTTTTATTAATTAATTTATTTAATTATTAAAGATTTCTGCCTCTTCCCCGCCACCACCTCCCATTCCCTCCCCCTCCCCCAATCAAGTCTTCCTTCCTCCTCAGCCCAAAGAGCAAGCAGGTTTCTCTGCCCTGTGGGAGGTCCAAGGACCACCCACCTCCATCCAGGTCTATTAAGGTGAGCATCCAAACTACCTGGGCTCCCACAAAGCCATTACGTGCAATAGGATCAAGAACCCATTGCCATTGTTCTTCAGTTCTCAGTAGTCCTCATTGTCCATTATGTTCAGCGAGACCGGTTTTGTCCCATGCTTTTTCAGACCCCGGCCAGCTGGCCTTGGTGAGTTCCCGATAGAACATCCCCATTGCCTCAGTGTGTGGGTGCACCCCTCGCGGTCCTGAGTTCCTTGCTCGTGCTCACTCTCCTTCTGCTCCTGATTTGGATCGTGAGACTTCAGTCCAGTGCTCCAATGTTGGTCTCTGTCTCTGTCTTCTTTCATCGCCTGATGAAGGTTAATATTCAGGGGGATGCTTATATGTTTTTCTTTGGGTTCACCTTCTTATTTAGCTTCTCTAGAATCACGAATTATAGTCTCAATGTCCTTTATTTATGGCTAGAAACCAAATATGAGTGAGTACATCCCATGTTCCTCTTTTTGGGTCTGGCTTACCTCACTCAGGATAGTGTTTTCTATTTCCGTCCATTTGTATGCAAAATTCAAGAAGTCATTGTTTTTTACTGCTGAGTAGTACTCTAATATGTATATATTCCATACTTTCTTCATCCATTCTTCCATTGAAGGACATCTAGGTTGTTTCCAGGTTCTGGCTATTACAAACAATGCTGCTATGAACATAGTTGAGCATATACTTTTGTTGTATGTTTGGGCATCTCTTGGGTATATTCCCAATAGTGGTATTGCTAGGTCGAGATGTAGGTTGAACCCGACTTTCCTGAGAAACCGCCACACTCACCAACCCCGCAACTGACAAAGGTCTGATATCCAAAATATACAAAGAACTCAAGAAATTAGACCGTAAAAGGTTAATCAATCCAATTATAAAATGGGGCACTGAGCTGAACAGAGACTTTTCAACAGAAGAAGTTCAAATGGCCAAAAGACACTTAAGATCGTGCTCAACTTCCTTAGCAATCAGGGAAATGCAAATCAAAACAACATTAAGATACCATCTTACACCCGTCAGAATGGCTAAAATCAAAAACACCAATGATAGCCTCTGCTGGAGAGGTTGTGGAGAAAGGGGCACTCTCATCCATTGCTGGTGGGAATGCAAACTTGTGCAACCTTTCTTATTTTTAAAACTTAACTTTTATTGAATCTTGGTGGCTTGATCATTTCTTGATCATTCTTCCAGATGGGAGTGGGTAGAGAGGGGTTAAGGCTTGGATGCAGCTTTGTTGCTGGACACAACCACTGTACTATTTTGAAGCTGACTCCTTAACTCCCAGTCTTTCCTCCAAATAGCTACTTCATCTTTGAGAAGCATCTCTAGGGTTTCTTTCTCAGAGACAACTACACGGCAACTTTGAAAAAATTTTTGAAAAATAAAAAAAAAATGTATATTGTATCATGTAGGACTTGGGCCTGGAAATTTGACTGGTGTGTCCAGGGTCTGAAGAAAGGGCAGACACGTGCACAGACAACCTGGGGTCCGGTGGGTCATGCACACACTGATGGAGTGTGCCTTCAACTGTGCAGCCGCCTCAGCAGGTTTATTATGTGCCGTACATGGAGGAGGTAAGTAGTCTTTGTAGGTAGCAGATTAAGGCTATAACCATCTGGGAAGAGGAAACTGAAATTCTTAGGTTTTGCACACACTGGTCGATCATTTTTCAACACTTTTTCTTGCACACACTATCAGTATTTGCGCTTGGACCAGAAAAAGGCCTTCCTTGCCAATTCCAAATCAGACCCATATGGGGAATACCTTACCAGTTTCCTGTTGGTTTCGGGCCTTGGACTTTGACGTGGCCAGTTAATATCAAACAATACATATTCACTTAGGACTTTCCTTGCTCTCTACAGTCTTAGGCTTAAGTCTCCCCGCATCATTCCAGTTAGCGTGAGTATGAAATAACAGCCTTAATAACTGTCTTATTCCTTTGATGGAGAGGGGAGAGAAAATGTCGTGTTTCCGATGATGCCGCTTCCAGCCTCTTCACTATATTTCCAGTTCCACATCACCTGGAGTTTGCCTTCTTCCAGGCTCAGGAACTTCTGGCCTGCTTATGACTTGGACAAATTATTTTGCCAAGTGAGGATCACAGGTGCATGGATGTTGAGCCCTGAAGTGGGTTGTCCTTGCGATGCTTGCTCAGGTACATTTCAGAGGGGAAGCTGAAGGACGTCAAGCCGTCTGCTCCAAGTCATTTGTTTGCCCACTCAAAGTAGGAACTACATCCAGCCTTTCGGCATCTGCCCCAATGCTCTTTTCTCTGAACCATTTAGCACTTTAGAAATCATTAGCTTCTGCCATTTATTTACCAGTCTGCTTTTGTTCGCAGAATAAAGGAAGAGAAAGAAATAGAGTCGGCATTCTCGGTCTTTCTTACTAGAATATTGATTGAGTCCTCTGTCATGTCTGTGGATTTATCTCAGATGTGTCTGTGTTGCCTGGGAGATTCTGCTGCCCTCCAACCGAGGGATGTGAGTGGAGAGACTACCCTGTCCCTTTCCCCCCAAACTTTGTCCAGTCTCCCCACTTCTGCTGGGTGGTGCTTTCTGAGCTGACTCCTGGGCGGGCTGGCACCATACAAAGCCTAGCTGCGCACAGTCAGCAACTGCCTGCATACTGAAACCATGCCATCTGCTTTTAATATGCCATGCGGACTGTGTTTTCTCTCAGTTTCCGTGACCTGGAGCGGCACTCCATGCCAAGTGCTCCTAAATTGCCACAATCAATAACCTCCGGCCTTTATTTGTTATGCACAGTAATGACTTTCCTCTTTTTGAAACGTATTTGTTTCCTAGATCAGTCTTTATGATATAAAAAAAAAATGAAATGACTTAAGAAAAAGAAAAGCCTTCCACATCAGGGTGAATGTCAGTCCAGAGGTTGGTAGCATGTCTGAGCCTGAGGTGGAAAGTACTGGTTTGCTGTGCTGGGGAGCCTCTGCTGCCCTCTTGGCCTGGCAAGGCAGAGTCAAGAGTGAAAGAGAGGCAGGGTTTTGGCTCAGAGGACCGTTGTGCTGTGGGAGGAACGGCTTGGAAGGGGCAGCGCCATTCATTGGCTTCCAGGAATCATTCCAAACCTCCAGCGGACTTGCTTGCTATCAGGACTTGTATAGATTAGGGGATCCCCAGCTTGATTCTCCAGAATCTGGGATGCTCCTCCATTCCCCATTTATGCAGTCCAAGGTTCACAGAGTCTGCCAGAAGTGTTAAGCTCTGTTCTGCATTTTCTGCTTCAGTCTTATTTAAATGTCTTTTTGCAAGCAATCTTTAGCTGGTGGTTTTTAGCCCTAATTTTTTTTTCCACATTGTCCCCTCCATCTTCAATATTTCATTCCGGTTTCACCTCTCATCTATATCTGTTTTTCTTGAGTACCATCCATCAGCTAAGGATAAATGTCTTCTTGAAACTTTCTCTCTTTTTCCCTTTATTCGTTCTTTTCACCAACCTTTTTCCTCGAGTTCCTGATGTGCTTGCGGTCCTCACATTCTCCTGGGGGACGGTGTGTGTGTGTGTGTGTTTGTGTGTGTGTGTTTGTGTGTGTGTGTTGGTGTGTACATGCAGAATGTCAGATGCTAGTGCAAGGAATGTGTTGTAACTTAAAACAGTCCGGCCCAGAGGGAGGCTGGCTTGTGGTTTTTCTCAGTCTTTAATTTGTGTTTGGAAAGTGAGTTTTGTTGTCCAGGCTTGTTTTACTGCTATCCCCAGTGAGATGAAGATAGATTTATTCTTAATTGTATAGTGTTGCTCAAGAATCGATCCAGAATCCCTCTGGGACCCTGTTCTTCGTTGTGACGGTGCTGGGATCTGCTGACAGACATTGTCTGTTGAGATTAGGAGTCCTCAGAACACCCCCCAGGTATTTAACTTGACCTTAAATAAGGGGTTTTATGAATGACTCCAAAAGGTTCTTCTCCCTCTTGTGAGGCCTCCATGTGTATTCTGATCTCCCTGCCTCAGGTAGAAGCCTGTGCTTATGATTCCAGCTCACCAGTTGTTCCTCTGTCCAGACTTGGGCTCTGTGCACTATGAATAACAAATCCAGGAGTGTTGTCTTCTGCACTAAGCATCCCTGGAGAAAATCGCCAGACAGTTGTCAGCAGTAGCAAGACAGGCCTGGGGACCTCCTTGTTGCCTTGATAAGTTACAGTTGAAGATTCGTTAGGACTTCGTCATGTCATCCCTGTCTCTCTCCAGAGTTTGTCTAGTGCCTGGAAAGCAAGAGAGGTTGTATGTTAGATGATGGAAATCCCAGGGAGAAGAAAGTGAACTCTGACCTGGGGAGGCTCTCAGGGTGTCGCAGGCATGGTGTGATTTGTGAGTGCTTTGTTTGTACATGGTGTTAATCCTCAGATACCCCCAAGACTCAGATAGGACTCATAACACTCAGTTTGATTTGGTACCCTTAAGGTGGGAGACTGTAACTTGGCTATGAGGTCAAGAACATTTCTATGGTGTCCAGAAGTACAGGAAATGTCTCCTTTACCTCCTCTCTGTGGGCGGAGTTTCTTTGTGTCTCTGCAACCTGCTCCAAAATAACCATTCAGAGACTTGCTGTTAGCTATAAATGTTCAGCCGATAGCTCAGACTGGTTACTAGCTAACTCTTAGATTTTAA
The DNA here is from genome assembly GCF_950005125.1 of Chionomys nivalis. NCBI lineage: Eukaryota > Metazoa > Chordata > Mammalia > Rodentia > Cricetidae > Chionomys > Chionomys nivalis. Next base: position 65,627,081 of record NC_080088.1, read on the forward strand.
ATTAACCCGTATTTCTTATGTACCCTCTGTCATGTGGCTGTACCTTCCTTCGTCACAGCACGTTCACCTTGCTTCTGTCCGCATCTCTAGCAGCTCCCAAGACTCCGCCCTTCTTCCTCCTAGTGTCCCTGTCTGGCAGTCAGCTCTTTTATTAAACCATTCAGAAGTCGTCTTGGCAAAGACACATCTTCACAGTGTACAGAAAGATTCGTCCTACCTTTTACATAATTTTTTGGCTTTACAAACCTTACTTTGTCAGATTTTGCTCGCTCCATTGCTAGAAGGGCCGATTTCCCCACAGGATGTCCCCCCCTCCCTTCCTGTTTGAGTGACAGATGAAGAGGAATTTCTGTCTTTGGAGGGGAGGAGTCAGGTTTGGTCATCTACCTTCCTGACCAGCAATAAGAGCCTTTTCCTCCTGTGCCTTTCACTAATGCCTGGGTTTATGCTCTTGTAACGCCTGCAAGAGGAACCAAGGCCAGAAGCTAAGCAAGAGTAACGCACAGGAAGGGTTAAGTAAAGAGTGTTTTCCTTGGGTTTTCAGCAGCTGAGCAGCCATGGGCTCCTTTTGGCTTGGGTTGGAGACACCTGTTCCGAAATCTGTGGCGGCTTCTCCTCTGGCATCTAAAGAGTTCTGCCTACTGGCTGAATGCGCCCCAACTTGATGGTGGCCCTTTAAAGCCCATCTTGCCCATAGAATTGGCAAGTTCATTTAATTGTCTGGGATTCAGATAAAAATGCTTTGTTCTTTGTTCCCACATGACATCTTTTTCTAAGTATCTCTTCTCCCAGAGATTACCCAGGCTGTTCAATTTGGACCTTAAATTGCTTCTCTTTGAGCAGGCCTTTCGGTTTATACCGTTTGATTAGACATTTAGTGCATCAGTTAGGTCTCCTGATCCAGTCAGTCACGTGACCATTTGCGTTTCCTTTTTCTTCCCTTAAGTCTCTTCCACTAACATGCTGTCCTGGCGGCTGCAAAGAAATCAATTCTTGTACTTCATTTTCTTGTCTTTTTACTCTATAGTTTGTGATCTGTTAGCATCATTATTGGCATATGTTCTACAACGATAATAATAAGCACCCCACCCCACCCCATCTCTGTGTAGCTCCTGGCCTTGAACCTGCCGTCTTCCCACCCCAGTCTGGAGTCCCACGGCTACAGTTGTGAGCCACTGTTTACTGTCCTTGTTGGCAGTGTGAATTTGCAATAGCTGCGTCTGGGAACGAGGCAGACTAAAGTCTCATGCCATAGCTAACTTTCTTTGGAGCATCAGGCAATTTAAACTCTGAGAGTTAAGAAGAATTGCATGAGTAAGGTGTTCAGTCACAAGGACAAGCTACGCCACGACAACAAACATGTTTTTCCATAGAGGCACATGACTAACAATGGCTGAAGTAAACTCACTCCTAGCTGCTACACCTGGGAGAAGCATGAAAACACATTCCAAGAAAAATTCCATGTTTTGAAAAAACCTAGGTTACAAGACTTTTTTTATTTATTTATTTTTTCCCACAAGCACTCAGAATTCTCAGACACCTCTGTTCTTGGTCTGTTTCCCGATCCACCACCACACCCAGCTTACTGTGTCTCATGTTGACCCAATTCCCACGCTTATTCCTGAGTAGAGGGACAATTGTCAGAAAAACAAAACACCTGGCCAACCTCAGCCATAACTGTCTGTGCTCGTGACTCTCCTCGGCTGAGTCTCCCGATTGCTGGGTGTTCTCTTCGCAGCCCTGTGTAGTCTGAAGGATGAAAGGACCCACTGCAGGTGTCTGACCCATGTGCCGAGGTGGCGATGGGTGTCACAAGTGGTACGGCCCCACCTCTGGGTGCAAACTCCTCCTAACTGACTTGCTTAGGTCGCTGGAAAGATGACATTATCTCTGGGCCTTTGCCTTGCTGTACAACTTCTCTGCCACATTATTTTCTGGCTTTTAAATGGACCGGTAGAGCAGGAGGCGGGGAAGGGGAGAGGTTGTGGAAAGATTTTAGTATTGAAGAATGTATTTCAGAGTCAACAGATCTAAGTTTTAATCCTGGTGCCCCACCCTTTTTTTTTTTTTTTTTTACTCTGAGACAGGAATGGGAACGTTAGTGTCCTTATTATAAAATTCTCATTTGAAAGTTTATTTTGAAGGTTAAAAAATAATAGTAACTCCCAAATGTGTGTAAATTATTTAACATAGCTGAAAAACAAACATTTGCAGGTACTGTTTCCTCTTAGAATCATTGACTCTTGAACCATTTTGTGCACTTACTGAGGAGAGCTCAGAGGGAAATCTCTGATACTGTGGTAATTGCTATTCAGCCCATCATAGGCTTTCGGGAGGGCGTGGCAGATAAGATGTGATTATGCCCACTGTGAACCTCTGACGTGTCCGATGTCACATTGTATTGAATACTACCTGAATGTAGAACAGTGCTTATCACGGGAGTGCCTGGAGTTCTACCAGCCATCCCGGAAGAGAATGCTGCTGAGCACGTGGGACCTAGTGAGAGGGCAGGGGAGCCCGGAAGCGGGTAGGTGGGTGTGGTGATGTGAAGGCCAGGCCTAAGAGGGTGGGCTTTGTTCATTATTTGTGTATTTACAATGCTGGGCCTGGGTAGAAGAGAGACCAGAGTAAATACACGGGAGATAAACCAGGTCACAGGCGATGACAATGGTCTCAGGGGAAAGAGATGAGTGAGGACTGTGTTCAGGACAGTGACAATGGGAAGGAGAAGTAGTCAAAAGAAATCAGAGATGATCTGGAGCTCCCATCCCCACCCCAAACTCTAGCAGTGGAGGAGCAATCAGAGTTGAGATTTTTCAGGTCATCATGAAGTTAGAGCTGGCAAACCCAGAGCAGTTCCCAGAGGCATCCAGACCTCTGCAGAGCCAGGGCAGTGGGCGCTGGAAGGAAAATGGCGGAAAGATTGTACAAGTCTGCCGGGGCTCGTGCTGGAACGTCTAGGCACAATTTCAGGATTTTGCTGTGTGCTTTCTTACTCACCCTGTGCCCCCCGTTCTGTCATTTTTCCTGACAAGTGGGCGTTGGCTTTTGCCTTGCTCTCCTTGGTTTTACTTTTCTGTGTGGGTAGTTTGCAGAGTCTAGAAAATGTGGAAGAAAATGTGGGAAGGAGCAATCTAATGCTTCCTCTTTCCTATCAAAAGAAACTCCTATCCTTATTTGGAAACTCTGCCTCTTTTCTTCCTCTCCTGCTTTCTCCCCCATCAAAATGTTCAGCTGAGAGAATGACCCTGAGAACACGTATGTGGGACGCGTTTCAAGGACGGCTCAGCCAAGCCCTGGGATGTATTTAAGAATTCTTTGCTCACTGCCAGTCCAAGCAAAGTAACTGTTGCTTTGTAATAAAAGCCTATTTGTTTCCGACGGCTCTCTCCGCACAGCCCTCCTTCCCGGTTCATTGAGATTCATAGCTGGAACATTGATTGCATGGTGCGGATGCCGTGCGAGCCACTGCTGTCCCTGACTGTGAACTGGGGGAGCGTGAGGGAGGTTTCTCCCCCCCCTCCGTCTTTTCTCTCCCTGAACGAGTTTGACCTTGTTCTGCTTTGATCATTCCCACTGTTGGCAGAACCTGCCTCTGACCCCAGCCACAGTGAATCAAGTGTGGGCTGGCGCTACTCCAAATGCCCGGGGGATAAAACTTTGCCCGTGTTGGCCATACGTTCCTCTGAGCTACTCTGCAGTTCAAGTCTGTTGATATTTCCTAGAAAACTTTGGCTCCACATCTGTCATTGGATACTTGATTTATTTGACATTTAGTTTGACTTACTTTGTCTTGGACACTTCAGGGCGTATTGGGAGGAGATTTGAGTATTGCCCTCTCGTCGCTCACAGGAGAATATTACCTTTGAAAACATTTCTTTCTTTATGCTAAAGGGTCAGACAGTAGTTCTAGCGTATCAACAAAAGTGCCTATTCACTGCTGTGAATACTCCACTCCTATTAGCACCACCCCTCTTCCCTCCTCCCCACAGCAGTCTTTGGCAACAACAACTGGAAGTTTCTAGTCGTCTAGGACAGAATCTGTCCATTCTGAACTTCTTGTTTAGTAGACTCATGACTCACGCCGTGCGCAGCCTTCTGTGTGTCTGCCTTCTTTTGCTTGGCCTAGGATTCCAGGTTCATCTGGTAACGGACCACATTTTCTTTATAGGAGCGGTGTTTGGAGAGTTCTCTGTGTTCATAGTCCCATGAGATTTACCTGGAGTTCATCGGTTTTCATAATTACCCTGCTTTGTAGACGCAATCGTTACCACTCTCTTGGAATAAGGGAGAAAGTGTGCAAAGGTTATACAGCTCCCAGTGGATTGACAAACTTGGTTTAACTGCAGACTGTGCTCTTTACCACCATGACCCCACAAGCCAGAGTGTACAAGCTATGTTAATATGACTCCTGGGGACAAAGTTATGGTGCTCCTTAAGGAAACCACTGTGGGGTTCCTTAGCTCAGACCTGTGATTTAGATACCCTGGTGTTGTACTGTTTTACTTGAATTGTTTTTACCACCCGTGAATTGCTGAAAATAGCTGTAGATTTAGGGCTACAGGAGTGTTGTAGAACCGGGTGGGGCTCCCACTCCTATGCGTGGTTGCTTAGCTGACTCAACACTGGGAAGGGCTGTGCCCGAGGCCAAAGGTTTCCAGACGTGTGTCCCTGGGTGGGATGAGGCAAGTAGAGACTTGAGAACAGGCAGTCTGTTCTCTGGGATATAGAGGAGTTCCACACCCATCCTAGAAAGTGCGCGGGTCATCACATATGTGATACAGCATGAATAACTGGGCGGTGTGGTTGGTGGGTGCCGAGTTTGGGACCTTTGCACCTCTGTCTGAAGAGTCCACAGGAGGATTCCCTTGCAGTCTGCATTGTAATACACCCTGCCCATGTCTCCTTGTATCTCTGTTGTTCTGTTTAGCTGTTTGGGGACATCCCAGCACTTTCAGATAGTGTTAATGTCTGCCTCTGGGAAATGGCATCTCCACACCCAGTATTTGTTTTAGTGGAATCAGAGAAGTTATTCTGTGATGCAATAGTCTGTTTGTGTCAGTTTACTTATTCATTCAGCAAATATCTAAAGAGCTGCTTTGTGCTGTGTGCATACATATGTGTGTGCGCATGTTTGTGGAGGTCAGAGGACAGCCATGGTTAGCATTCCTCATGGAGGCCTGAGGTAAGCTTGCTTGTTCATCAGGAGTCTTTGTTTCTTGGTTGCTATGTTTCTCTAGACAGGGTTTCTCACTGGCCGGATCTGAGGGATCAGGCTAAAACAGCTGGTCAGCAATCCTCCTCCCCAAGGCTGGAATTACAGGTGTGTGTCACTGTGCCGGGCTTTATCCACATATTTGAGCCCAACGCCTTGGGTTCGCAGCACAAGCACTTTCTGCACTGACTGAGCTATCTCCAGCTCTGTGCCAGGAGTTATTTTAAACACCTTAGAACAAGAGACCTTTTGTTGTCTTGAATCTCAGTCATTCTAGAAGAGGGGAAAATAAGAAGCAATAAGCATATATAAATTATGATTTACAAATAGGTCATATAATAAACATTATGAATAAAAGGAAAAATGGCAATGGGACCATAACATGGTTGGAATTTTAAAATGTTTTTTTCTTTGAAAATTTCATGCGTCTATACAATGTATGATCATATCTCCCCACCGTTACCTCCCTCTGGTCCCCCTCGTGCTTCCTACTCTAGGACCATCCCAAGTTCATGTCCTCTTTGTGTTCTTTCTTACTAACAACCCCTGGAGCCCAGTTACTGCTGCTCATATGTGTACAGGTTTGGAACCATCCGTTGAGGCGTGTGCAACCTGCCAACAACCATGTCCCCAAAGGAGAAAGACTCTCCCTCCCTCAGCAGCTATTCTTGATAAAAGTTCCCCTGGCAAGGGTGCCCCTTTCCCCATTTACACTGGAACTGTGACAGGTTTCATCTTGTGCAGGTAACCAGCGGCTGCATAAGTTGATACATACAGTCACCATGGCATGTCCAGAAATCAGCGTTTTATAGCTCTCCTCCTGCTCTCCCAGCATGTGTTCTGTCTGTCCACTCTTCACCGATGTTACCCAGCCTTGGCTGGGGAGAGGCTAATAGAGATGGCCTGGCCCCAGCTAGCACATGAAGTTAGTATAGTTACTTATACTTGTCTCTGATCAGACATCAGTCTCTGCAGTAACTGCTCCCCAAGGTAAAAGGAACCTCTCTGACCAAAACTGAGGGCAGTGCAAACAGAGGGTATAAACAGAAATATTTAGTAGGTGTTGTAATAAGAGCGGCGGGGCTGCGTCCCCGGCACCCGGCCGCCCGCATGGCTTATGCCCCAAAATAATTACACGGAAACCGTATTCTTTTGAACACTGCCTGGCCCATTAGCTCCAGTCTCTTACTGGCTAGCTCTTACATATTGATCTAAACCATTTCTAATATTCTGTGTAGCACCATGAGCTGGCTTACCAGGAAAGATCTTAACCTGCGTCTGTCTGGAGTGGGAGAATCATGGCGACTCCTGACTCGGCTTCTTTCTCCCAGCGTTCTGTTTTGTCTACTCCACCCACCTAAGGATTGGCCTATTAAATGGGCCTAAGCAGTTTCTTTATTAATTAACCAATGAAAGCAACAGATTATAAAGAAATCACTCCCACATCAAGTAGGCAGGTGGACAGCATGACCATTTAACATGACGGCAGCAGTTGGTTTACCCCATCCCTAGGGCCTGTGTTCTCCCCAACCGTAGTCTTTTGAGCAGGTTTACAGTAGTAACAGGCGTGAACTCCTCCTGTGAAACAGGTATGGTTGGTTTCCCTCATAAGTTCCGCTATTAGACCTGTGGGTCCTTCTTGCCCGACAGATTGGAATGATGGCATGCAGGGTGTAGCGGTGGGTGGGACATTGACGTCTTTCTTCCTGAGCTGTCTGCATGGCACCTTCTCACACCCTGTAAACTAGACATCAGGGAGAGTTCACTGCTGAGCCAATTGATTTCTCTGTGTCCCGCGTTGAAAGTGAGTGGTTGCGCTTCCCTCTCCCCCTCCCTGCTAGGGACTTGTAAGATAGTATTTTTCACAAAATGTCAGCACATGGCTTTGCGGAAGAGTATGAATGCATTAGGAAGCGAAGTAGGCATTTAACTGGCAGGCTGGAAGAAAAAAACGTCACTTTCCCGGGTTAAGCAGGAGCTTTGTAGCATATTTAACACTCCACCGCTCCCAAACTTGCCTACATGGAATAACCTCTCTGTTTTCACAAGTGAAATATTTGAATAACTTTACAATATGTGTGTAATGCTGGGTATGTGACCAGATGGAAGAGCACACTTCCTGGCTGACGAAAGTAAACACTTCCACCAGCGTTAAGACTGCAGCTGTAGACATGGCCATATTTCGGTCGATTTTATTTTATTTTTGAGCGTGGTAAAATTTCCAAGTTAAGCTTAAATTGAGTTTATGTTTGAATTTTCTTATGGGTATTAATTTTTCCTACCCTTTCTGGCTGGCATTTTCAAAGCTCGTGTAAGGTGAATGCAACTGTTTACATTTTTCAGATAGTTTCTCAGAAGTCATTTTTACCTCCGGTCCCCCAGGGAAAAGTACCGTGCAAACAGCTTGGGGTGTTATATGCAGTCTAAAGTAAGCTGTCAGCCAGGTTCAGGGGTTCCTATGGCTCTGAAGAATCTGGGCAGCTGTATTGACTTGGGGACTGTTGGTCCTGCAAGGACGCCACCGACTCTGGATGCTGTGGTGAATGATGTTCCGTTACTGTAGCTGTGTGTGCACTGACGACATCGCTGACACACGGCAGCTTACATAAAGGTCATTGTGTGTGTTTGTGTGTGTGTCTGCTTGTGTCTGTAGTTGGGGGGGTGACAGACACAAACACATATGCTCAGGAAATTGGTGCTGATCTCTGAGAACAGATCTTACTTTGACAAACAATCATGTGATTACTTGAAGACTTAACGAGGGTGTAGGTCCTTCTCAGCTCCCTTGAGTTAGACCAAGGAAATCTCAGAGTAGCTGCTTCTAGGGTGTTTCAAAATCCTCTGCTCCAATGTGGTGATAAGTTTTTCCCAACTAGGGTCAGTCAAGGGATTCTTAAAAATCATTTGATGAACGCCAAACAGTGATAGTGCACACTTTTAATCGTAGCATTCGGGAGGCGCAGGCAGGCGGATTTCAGTGAGTTCGAAGGCCAGCCTGGTCCGTAGAGTGATTTCCAGGATTGACACCAAAGCTACACAGAGAGATTCTGTCTTGAAAAACAAAAACAAACAAACAAACAAACAAAAAATCATTTGATGAAAGATCTTAAATTAACTGATCTTCATGGAGTATTCCCAGAGATCGGTGTACCCATGCACTCGGTTGTTAGTAAAGTATTCACAAGAATCAGTGTGCCTGTGCAGCCTGGTGTTAGTGTTCTTGGGAGTCACTGTGCTCCAGCACCCTGGCATTAGTGAGTTCGTAGGAGTCGTGCACGTGCACATTGGTGTTACAGAAGTGTTCACAGAAATCAGTGTGCCCATGTACATTGGTGTTAGTAAAGTGTTCACAAGAACCAGTGTGCCCATGCACACTGGTGTCAGTGAAATGTTCACAGGAATCAATATGTTTACCTTAGAAGAGAAAAATGTTGAGAAATCCCAAGAAAGCCCACAGCCTCAGAGTTTATGATGTGAGGAGCAGGAAGGGAAGGTAGCCCCTGACTTTATGTGTTCTACGGGCACCAATGTGTGTGCCTGTGCTCTGGGCTCTGAACACTTCATGCTCTGTAACATGGCTTTACTTAGGACAATATTGGTATGTTTCTAATAGAAAATACAGTTGCCCCAAACCGCACTTTCAGGAGACGTTATGTTGTGAATTTGGCTTAGGGATTGCAGTGGGTAACCCCATGATGGGGATGTGTGTGTGGTGATCTGTAGTTTGGACAAAGAAAAGAGGAATAGAACAGGCACTTAGATATAGAAAAAAAAAAAAAACCTGAACGCTGAAGCTGCTCGCCTCTATCATGTAATTTTTATGAAGATTTGTTGAAATAATATATATGAAATGCCTTAAGCTTCACAAGTACTCAATAAATACTGTTTTGTGTTATTACTACATCTTTGTTATTGTTGTTATATATACATGATGCATGCATAGGATGAAGACTTATGTGAATTTGTAAGAGATGCTGTGTGCGTTTTATGACATTCATAAATCACAGAATTATGCAGAAAATATGATAACGTGTAAAGCAGACGGGCTACAGGGTTGATCATCTAATCGAAATGTTAGGATGATTTGAGGGAAAGCATTGTTCTAGAGAACAAAATGGATGTGGGCTCCTATATTGCTTCTTCTTAGCCTCTGGTATACTAGAGGGACCAGGGTGGTACTTGGCGTTTCTGCCTCTATGTTGTCCTTTCTTGGAGTCCCTTCAGAGTGCTTTGTGGGAAGGCAGAGGCCTTCAAGCTCAAAGGGGTCATTAGCAGGTGAAGCAGATGCAGGATTGAAGAGGCATTGGATAGAGGTTTCATCACCTGCAGCCCTCTGTTGACAGGGGTTCACGGTGAGGTTTAGGCAAGGATACCCGGTGGCAGAAAGACATGGTCTAATTTGGTGGCGGTGATGCTGGGTCACAAGCCATCTCCTGCAGAAAATGCTTTGTGCGAGGTGGAACTGAAAGCCTCAGGATATTCAGGGTCTTGTCTGGGTTTGGAGGGTACATTGTCCTCATGACTGTAACTGATGAAAGCGGTTTAAGTTCCTGTACCCCAACTCTTAACTCAGGGAAAAAAGCCTGACTCAGCAGATAATTCATGGGAAGAGCGTGCACTAGTCACCTGATAATCCTCTCTTTACTCTTTATTATTTTTTTTTTCCGTCAACGAATGTGAAACCTCAGAGTTTACCAAGGAAATGGGATAGTGAAGACATGTTTCTTTTACATTTGAATCACCTTCGCTTAGCGATCCGCAGTGAGTCGAGGAGTGAGACCATGTTAATCACCAGTTGTACACGTGCCAAATGGCAGCGAGCGGGGCTGAGCTTTATTCTTGGCCTCCTTTGGAGGAAAAAGAGGCAGAGAGGCTGCCAGCCCTGGCTGAGAGAGAGAGATGGGAGCCTGGACAGGGACTAGTACCTTCACATCAAAGGGCCCCTGTGTCGTTTTCAGCTTCTTTTGCTTGGCTGAAGCATGGCTGTATGGGAAGGGAGAGTTTGGAATGAGCTTGAGTGCACACGGGGAAGTCACACGCAGCAAGGGTTCACCAAGGCATTTCATCTCCCACTGGATCCCCTGACCATCGAATCTGGGTTCTGTGTCGCAGAAATGTCGCCTGCATCCGCCTCCTCTCTAGGGGCTTCTCACCGGCTCTGTGGGAAGCTGTGCTTGTAGACAAAGGTACAGATGGTGCACAATGCCCTTTGAACTTTATCTGCTGATAGACTCATCAACCTGTGGAAGTGGCTGTAGGGGCTGCAGCAGAGGAGACACTGGGAGCCTGGTGTAGGACTCGGGAGGACACTCAGCATCTGAAACAGCCATGCTACCAAAGCAGGGTGGTGAGCTAGGAAGAGTAAATCACAGACTAACATTTAGGACAATGGAAACCAAGAGCATTCTCTTCAGATATCCAAACCTTTGAAGGAAGAATAAATTTGTGTATTGACGGATGCTATGTAAGGCCCCATTCTAGAGGCAGGGGCTAAGTAAATGAGAAGGCCTGGTCATGTCCCTTAGGGCTGGCTGTTTCTGGGTAGCTTTCTGGCTAAGGCCGTCGAACTAGGAAGAATAAAGTTGAACAGAAATCGAAACCGGAGCAGTAATAGCATATTTTATAATCAGCAGGTAAAATGGTGTGGCAGGAGAGGAATGGGTACCAGAGCAGAGAAGGATAGGGGCTGTAATCCATGTTGGTCTTGGGGGACTCAGTACACAAACACATATGAGTTTCAGGAAGTTCCTGGTGCATGGAGGGAGGCCTTGGCTGCTTCCAAGCCTGCACCCGGGACTGGGGGCTCTTCTCTATTGTAGATAAGAAAAGAAGTGGTCATTTCTGTTTCACAGTTGCCGAAACCAGGGTTCAACAAGGTGAAGTGATGTCTAGGCGCCATAACTGGTAACTGGCAAAGGTGGGAGGTGAATCCAGGGTTTCTATCACAGCCTGTAGCTTGAGAGTCCGACCTAGCTTTCTTGTTTGTGTGTATGTGTGCACACTTCCTTTGTTAGACCTCGCTGTTGCCCAGATAGAAATGTTTATATTTCTGTGAGTTTTATCCCATTCAGATTTTATCAGCAAATGTTCCTTCTTGCATTGCTTAAGAATCTAGGACTCTTAGTTGTTCTGTGGACCAAAACAGATGGTAATGGGAAATCTGTGTCAAGTCCTTTGTTTTAGTATAGCAGGAGGGAAAAGAAGGAAAGAAGCTAATTTTGTGTATGTGTGTGTGTGTGTGTGTGTGTCGTTTTGTCTGTCTGTCTGCATGCCAGGCTGTCTGCTTCTGTTTTGTTTCCTGAGACTGGGTCTCATTTAGCCTGAGCTGTCCTCGAATTGAATTTATAAAGATGACGTTGAAGCCTGGATCCTCTTGCTTCTATTCTCTGAGTACTAGGATCACAGGTATGAGCCTCCATGCCCAACTGTCAAGGTGGTTCTTGTCACTTACCCATCACTGGGAGGTTGATCAACCTCCTCGCAGGATTTGTCAACAGCAGTGAGGTGCTTTCCTTCCCTAGTGTGCTTTGTAGAGCTTTCAAAAGTTCTAACAGATAGACTTCTTGCAAAGCTTCGGAGGTGTGGAATGAGCCTCTGCCTGCCCGGGATTGAGTCACGCTATTCTTTTACTCAGACAAATGCTAGTCTTTATTGGATCTCCTGACTTTGTGACTTGAGTGAGCAGCTTCAACCTTCTCAGCCTCTGTTTCCCTAACTGTAAAAGGAGTGCTGCAGGTTAGACCAGATGGGCACTGGCCTTCTGTATACAGGAAAGAATGGCCACATGTGTTCTTGTACCCTGGTGGCCTAAAGCTCCTTCTAGGGCCTGGAAGCCCAGTAGCTCATTTAATCTGTGCATATTTAGTTACATGCTGAAGGATAGTGTCACCACGGGACACATTTTTTCAGTCAAATCACCGCTATCATGTATACAGCACGCTGTTCTGGTACCCAGCGCAGTGGGCTACAACTCCTTCTGAGGGCCTCTGTTAGTCAAAGACAGTGTGCCCAAGGGTAGGGCCCTTTTGTCAGTTGTCCTGTCCTGATTCCCAGAAGGGCTTTACTTGAATTAAACATGAGCAGCGGATCCCACAGCCTCTGAATCCCTGGACAGTGAGTATTTGCTGAAGAACCCCAAAGGAAGGTTCCAGGGCCCAAATGGCTTTTGATTTGCATTGGCTTTTCCCTGTCATAGGACTACTGAATGAGATTGGTACTGCCAATACCATCCTCAGGGCTCCCTGCTCCACCCGGCCACGGTTCTTCCTGACGGGGCTCTGAATCACCTACATTCTGCAGTGTATCCCCTTTTATTATTACCATGATTCGATTTTCTTTTATTAAAGATAACAGTGAGGTCTGAGCTCAGTTCTTGTGGTTAGGACCATTTATGAAGAAACAAAGTTTACGTATCTGCTGTGATTTTCTGTCTATAAAGCCCACCATATTTATGGCATTAATTTTGTAGCCCACTGCGCTGGGTACCAGAACAGCATGCTGTATACATGATAGCGGTGATTTGACTGAAAAAATGTGTCCCGTGGTGACACTATCCTTCAGCATGTAACTAAATATGCACAGATTAAATGAGCTACTGGGCTTCCAGACCTCCGGTTCGATAGGCAGCTGGGAATGGGGAGGTTGATGCTCGCTGTGTAGGTCCGGGACCATGGAATGCCTCTCACTCGTGTTATCTGCCTCTACTTGGCCCAGCTCCACTGCAGACACCTCTCTCCTGCTTACACAGGCTTCTGCTTGAATTTACTTCTGGTGTGGTGCAAGTAGCACCTGTGTGCTCCCTAGGGGCAGTCTCAGTCACCCGAGGTCACAACCCAGTCCTCTTCTTTGCTCAGGGGCCTTTCTGTATCCTCCACTGTGTGGCCTTTGTCTCTGCTTTTCTCCCCATACAGAAACGATTTTAGAAGGAAAGGTTTTATTCTAGCCCATGTTTTTATCTGTTTGTTTTTATGTGCATTGGTGTTCTGCCTGCACGTACATTTGTGTGATGGTGTCAGTTTTGGAGTTACAGATAGTTGTGAGCTGCCATGTTGGTGCTGGCAATCAAACCTGAGTCCTCTGGAAGAGCAGTCAGTGCTCTTAACCTCTGAGCCATCTCTCCAGCCCCATCCATGGTTTGAGGCCTGGCAGGTCATCACAGCAGGAAAGGGATTGCGGTGGTAGAGAGAGAGCAATTCAGTCTGTGGCAGCAGGAGTGTGGAGCGCCAACTCCTTACATCTTGACTGAACAGGGAGCAGAGAGAATGGAACAGAAATAGGGCCATGTTGTACCTATGAGCGATCTGGCCCTGGTAGCCTTCCCCAGCTCCATGCTGTGTTCAAAACCTCCCAGAACAGCATTGCTAGCTTGGGAACAAGTGTTCAAACACACGAGCCTGTGGGGGACATTTTACACTCGAAACTATAAAAAATGGGATAATATAAGTTAAGAAAGGTTGGCTAAAAGTAAGCCAAGCTAAGCCCGGGCATTTATAAGTAATAATAAGCCTCCATGTGTGATTTATTTGGGAGCTGGGTAGTGGGCTCCCTGAAAAAGCCTAAAGAGTAAAACAACTGAACACAGACCTGAGTATCCATGTCCGGTACAACACTCAGGTCTCGGAGAGGCGGCCACTGAATAGATGAACATCCTCAACTGAACAGGCAAAGGCCTTATGGTTAGAACATCATACGGCACCTCCTATCATGGAATTATTAAATGTGAATACTGCTTATCTCGATCTAGTAATGACTGGCTGCCACAATGCTAATCTCCTTAATTGTCAACAAAACTGACAGAAACACACTGTAGAAAGTAGCTTCTATCCCCAAAAAAAAAAAAAAAAAAGACCCACAGGTTTGACATCAGAAAGACTTAGGAGTGACTTACTCCGCGGCTTGCTGCGTAGCTGGGTTCTGAAGTCTTTTCCTCCTCCTCTGGCTGCTTCCTCTCACTCCTCCACCTCTCTCCTCCCAGAGCGATCCTTCCACTTATTCTCCTGCCTTCTAGCTCCGCCCATTTCTCTCTTCTGCCTCTCAGTGCCTTACAAGGCCATCAGGTGTTTTAGACAGGCACAGTAGCACAACTTCACAGAGTTAAACAAATGCAGCATAAATAGAAGTAACACCCCTTAAAATAATATTCTACAACAGGTCTACTTGTGCACGAATTTCAGCAGGCCCTTCGTCCTTCTGTGGGGATTCACCTGTCTCCTCCCCTTATGAGAAACTTTCTACTAAAACACTTGACTGATGGCTGTAGGCTTCCTACTCGGTGGTGTTGGGCTGTAAACCAAATCTCCCCAGTAAATGGTTCCAGAGACCGAGCCTTAGCCGCAGAGGGAGGAAAAGGCCTTTGCTTGACACGCAAGCACAAAGTTCTGCTGGCTGAATTTAGTGAAGGCGCTTTGGTTTCCTTTTTCCTTTTGAACAAAGTTCTTCTGGGCCCCGTGTTTGGCTTTGAAAGTGTCGGATGAGTCTGTGTTTCTAATTTCAGCCTTTCTCCTTTTTACTCTTTAAAAAGGGGGGCACCGCAGGTGGCTCTCTAAAACCCCGGCCGTGACTCTGCCTTCCTTCCCGTCATCACTTTTGTGCCTGCAGGGGACTTTGATACATGTTCTCGCGGTGCTTGTTGGGGTTTTGAAAAACTCATCAGGGCTCAAGATAACATTAAAAAGAGATTTCTCAAGAATGAGAATTTTTCTGTCTCTGTCTCCCTGCATGATTAGAGGTTTATGGAATTGGTTTTTATGCTCTTATTGTATGTGTGTATGCATGTAATGAATGTGCTTGTGGATATACATACATGTGCAGACCAGTAGAAAGGGGAAACTGGGGAGGGAATGTGATAAAGAATTGAGAATGGGCTTTTCAGATGCATTCCTGCTCCTGGGAGGTGATGGAGGTTTCCTGTGTAAAGTGAGACTTACTTTAGCCGGGCCACTCTGAGGCACGTTCTTTCCTCCAGTGATCTGGGGACGATTCCTCCTGATGCTGGAATCTTAGAACACTAGGAAGTTTTTATGTTGTGCCTGTATCTGAATGAATAATACTTGTGTATTATACCTGCATATACAAAATGGTTTTAGAAACTTCCATATTTGTTTTCAGCGCCTTCTCAGTCATACTGTCACGTTCAGTATAAACAAACATTCAGGGAGAAACTGAGGTCCATCTTAAAGCCCCATCTGATTCTCTTCACCAGGAACACCAAAGGTACATGTCTACCAGAAAGGAAACTGGGTTAGGAAGAGGGAGCTAGACCGGCAAATGTCCTGTGGATGGAACTTCCTTCCCAGATGGTCAAGTGCCGTTTCACATCCAGACAGAAGGCACACTGATCCAGAAACGTGTAAAGGACTGGAGGGATCACCTGTTTCCCGGGCCTCTTGTCCTCCTGAGAAGTGTGTTCTAACAGTAGGCTAATAATCAGAACCGTGGAGCAGTCAGCTTTGTCCAGCTCCACTGTGGATCCTCCCCTCATTGTCTCTTGGAATCCTTGTCCCATCTGCCCCACCCCCCTTTCCACTGTATCCCTCTCAAATGAGCCAAGTAGTGGTTTATTTGTGTTGGGTGGGGGGGGGGCATGTTGCTATTTTACTTTGTTCTTTGTATATAACAGACACTGAACATTATTGTATTATATATTTACAACACATTTATTACATTTATATAATATGTATATATATATATATATATATATGCAGATTCTGACTCTGCTTTCAAACGATAACCTGTTCTTCATTTAGATGAGACTTTCTGGCTTGTTTATAATGAGCAGAAGAATTGAAAGTGACAGTGTGTGACTTGGGAAAGTCAGTCCTAACAGATCGTGGGTTTCGCCTTGGTGCTCCTCGATGACTTACTCTGTGGGGAGACAGCTGTCATCCTGAGGCGAGTGAGCAAGTCACACAGAAGCCCAAAGTGAAGAACAAAGACTTCAGCCAGCAGCAGCAGGAAACTTGGCTCTTCACTCAAAGATTTGTAAATGGCTGTTTCTGCCCCAGCCAGGCCTTCAGATGACGGGGCCCCGACAGGAAATCTAGTGTAGTCTACTGAGAAAGTATGAATAAGAAATGTCTCGAGCCCGGCAGTGATGGCACACATCTTTAGTCCTAGTGCCGAGGAGACAGAGGCAGGCAGATCTCTGAGTTAGAAGCTGAGTCCATAGAGTGAGTTCCAGAACAGTCAGGACTACACAGAGAAACCTTGTCAGGAGAAAACACCCTCTCCCAATTGCCAACTCCCTGTAGCCTGATCTCCTAAAATTTCAATTTAGAGAAATTGAAAAATAAGCAATGTTTATGGTTAACAGGTCCCAAAAGTGGTGGGCTTTGTGTTGTGCAGTGGTAGGGAGCTGCCACAAGAATGACTGAATAGTGCCTTGGAATGCCTCAGTTGCTGATTGCGCTAGTGGTTCAAGGCAAGGGGTCAGTGATAGGGATTGGAATTTGTAGATACCTGCTACCACTCCGATGTTTTCTTTTAACTCTGAAAAATGTGCAGCAAAATGTGCGGCAGGCTTCTTAATTTAGATAGTAACTAAGGGATCATTTGAAACAGAGAATCAAGTCAAAGCGGCAGTAATAGGCAATGGGAACTTATTCTTGGAATAGTGTTGGGAATCACCCAGGTAAAATCCTCGGGTCTTGATCATCAAGGTTTGCTTCAGGTGTTGTTTTTTTTGTTTTGTTTTGTTTTGTTTTTTTGTTCTCTTTTGGGAGCTCTCTTCATGCTTTTCATGCCTGGGGTATTTCAGCTCAATGAACTATTTTGTTTTTGACTTTGAGCCCAATCTCCAAGACATCATCCAAGGGCTCAGCATTGAGTGTGATCATGAGTCAAGAATGGAGACAGGCTGAAATGCCAACATTCGGCTATTGCCTGATGTTATTCTGAAAAACAGGCATGTTTATGTATGAGAGTCTTTCCATGTACACGGACTTAAGAGGTTCCTTTGCATAGAAAATAACCTTGAAGGGAGTAGTAGCTATAGAGAACACTCTCAGGAGAAACCTTGTTGACCGGCTAGAATGAAGGAGCAGCGAGTCTTGTAACTTCTTTGGTTAACAAGTGAAGACAGAGTTTTCATTTTAAATGTGCTTTCAACTTGCCAATTAAATACTATCATCCTAATTTAAAGTGGGTTCTGCAAGCCTAATAACTATACTGAGTGTGACCTGGGCAAGATGAGTGTGATACATTCTGTTCCAACCAAGTGTTATCAGTGTGTGTGTTGTATGATCTGCATTTGCTTAAGGGGAAAAGGTCTAGGTGGCTAAGGTCTATGTACCTGGTGAGCTCAATGTCACCATTCTTGGATGCCAAGTAACACTGCCACCTGTGCTGGATAGCTTTTTGTCGACTTGACACAAGCTAGATCATCAGAGAGAAGGAACGTCAGTTGAAAAGATGCTCCCATAAGTTGGGGCAAGCTGTAGGCAAGCTGGAAGGGCATTTTCTTAATTAGTGATTGGTAGGGAAGGGTTTAGCCCATGGTGGGCTGATTGTCCTGGATTCAGTAAGAAAGCAGGCTGAGCAAGGTATGAACAAGCCAGCAAGCAGCACCCCTCCATGGCCTCTGCATCAGCCTCTGCCTCCAGGTTTCTGCCCTGTTTGAGTTCCTGTCCTGACTTCCTTCAGTGATGAGTAATGATGTGGAATTATAAGCCAAATAATCCTCTCCTCCCCAAGTTGCTTAGGTCATGGTGTCTCATAACAGCAGTTAGTACCCCTGATTTAGACAGTTTGGGAACATGTCGTGGCAGCTTCAGAATGGAGCCATCTGAGAAAGGAGAGACCTGGGCAAGATTGCCGAGTGTGACACATTCTTACCCAAATAGGAAGTCCCTTTTCAGTATTGTATTTATTTGTTAAGGCTGTCATAATAAAACAGACAAGGTGACATGCGTGACACAGATTTATTTCCTCAACTTTGTAGAGGCTAAAAGTGTTAAGTCAGAGCACTGGGGATGCTGGTTTACAGACAGCCTCTTTTGCACCATGTCTGCACATGGTCTTTCCTTTGTGTGTACCTGGTGTTTCGTTGTGCATAATATTCCTGTTACATGGACACAGGTCAGATTGAACTACAGCCCACCCAAGCAGTTAACGTTGACTTTAGCCATGTCGCCTGAAGTCTTTACCTTCCAATATAGCCACATTCTAAGATACTGTGAGTTAGGGCTTCAGTATGAGTTTTAGGGTGGCACAGACTACCCCCCCCCATTCCCCTTAGGTGTTAGAAGTCCTTGTGAGGCAGGGTTTAAGTCCCTGTGGCCGTGGTAAAATAAGGTAACCCCTAAGGACACTGGGTCCCTTCTTGGCTATTTTGGAAACGAGTTCCGAGATTCTCTCTGTGGGTTCCATGGTGTTAAAGTTAGAAACACAGGATGCCAACAGTGATAAAGGGGCCTTTGAATGACATCCTTATTTACTGTTAAAGAAGCTGAGGGCCAGGGATGGATTTAGCTAGGTTTATAATGAGGTTTTTTTGGATTACAACCCAGTTTCACCCACTCTAAGACAAATGAGGACAGAAAGCCAAACTCTTTGACCTCGCTGTGGCCTTAGCCCAACATCCCAGAGATGCTCCAGCATCCCAGAGATGCTCCGATATGAGCGGTATGCTATTCTTTTCAAGCTCCGAGGATGGAGCCTGTGATGAATACCTCACCAGGAATGTACTAAGAACATTGTGTAATCAAAGGCTTTTTGTCCAAAGGAGTACTTTTTAAAAAATGCTTTCTTCTTTTTGATCTCCTAAAGGAGGTTGGATTTCTCACCGTGAGTTGAGGATCAAGGCTGCTGAGTCAATTCTGTAACAGAATTGGGTTCAGCAAGAGACAGTAGCTGAAGTGATCTGTTTGTGTGTGTAATTTGGAATTAAGATGGGAAATGAGTCCTCCTGCGTCTAACCAGCTTTAGAGCTAACAGACAGTTGCCATGTTTTACAGTGCCACATCATCTTGTCACCGTTTCCTTTTGGAATCTGTGCAGCAGATGGAAGTGACTTTTCTCTAAATTGAGTGACATTTGCAGATGTGTGGTTTTAAGACGACACAGTCAGATACGAATAATGCTCTGGAAACCTGTCCCTGTGCTAGGAAGCGGCTGTCCACCCGGGTGGCCCGGCGAGGATTTCCACCCACTCCTGGGAAGAGGCCCCGTGGCATCCCGGTTGTTCTCACTCTCCTGACACAGAGCCTATCACTTCATATGAAGCCACTAAAAGACAATGACATTCTAGACTTTTCCTAACCTGAAGCCTAGGTCTGACTCTCAGCTGGCTACATGTTAGCTATAAAGTAAGTTTTCCGAATACATAAAGAAATGTATTTAGAGATTTAAAACAAGAGATATCTTTTAACATGCAAGAACAGTTAGTGGGCTTATAGTATTTGTGTTAATCATGAGATAGCGTGTTTGTACTCTAGAGCCATTCTCTCTTTCAACGGGTGAGTTATTCAACAAAACTTGAGATAGGTTTCTGTGCTGGACAGGAGGAGTGAACATTAAAAAGTATCATGGTTTCTACTCTTGGGGAATTCATATCTTAGTAAGGGGCAAATGGTTTTAGTATAATAACTTGGGTTTGAGTGCATCCTGCTTTGAGTGAATTCTCCAAAGGAAGGGCTGTGATGCTAAAGATAATGGAAGCCGACCAGAACGCCTGCTCCAGGCTTGACGGATCTCCTGAGGACCGAGTCCTGGCAAGAATGAAGGGAAAGAGTGAGTTGAATTCATTGGAGAGACTGGAGAGAGTGTGCCAGAAGACAAGGACTTCAGTCTGGGGAACAGCTCATGCAGAGAGGTGGTATGATTGATAGACGACAAGAGTCTGGGTTTTGTCTGTCTTTTTAAAAGATTTCTTTTTCTTTTTTGTTGTGGCTGGGGCAAACCATTCCTCTCTTCTGGGCTTGGGACCTTATTTATGTTATGACTGAATTTAAACCAGAGACTCTGAGTATTCTTCGATCCCTTATTTGTATAAGCTGCTTCCACACTTACCATAGACAGGGCAATACTCCAAACCTGAGATGAATGAACTGGGGCCCTTGACCAGCAGTAGAGATAAACAGATGCAGTGAACAACTGGCTCTGTGCAGTGAGTGATGTAGGCATGCAGGGAAGGATGGGATCAATCAACCTCCACGGAGGAGAGAAGTCTGGAGGGCTTTACAGAAAAATAAAATTTTCTACCAGAAGGTGAAATACAGTTAGCCCAGGCATCCTATGAAGAAGTTGTGTAATGTCTTAAAATACTCACTGGGACAACGATGGCCCTGCTCAACACTCTAAAGAGCCATTCTCTTTGTGGATATACAGTTCCAGTACCCCACGTCTCCACATGCTGCATATTGGAGGAAGTGTAGAGAGGGTTCCCCTGCTCGTGTTTGGTGGACCACCTATCAGTAAATGCTTTTCTACGGCAGGGGTCCAGCCTGGGCTGTAACTGCCCTTTATGAGATATTTAGAAGTTCAGCTCGTGAATGAGTTTCAGTTGGAAAGCTGAAGAAAACTGAGAGGTACATTAAAAACTAAGAGGAATTTTAGTGTTGTTTATTGAGAATGATGCTGCAGGCGCCTTTCTGAAGAGCCATGCTGGAGTTATTTAGTATTTACTTGTCTATTTATTTATTTTGAGCAGAGTCTGACTCTGCAGCCCAAGCTGGTCTTGAACTTGACGCAATGCTCATGCCTCAGCACTCTGAGTGCTGAAATGACAGACTGAGCTACCACACCTGGGTTAAAGATATTTTGTGTATTTTGTGTGTTCTTGTGTGCCTTCTCCAGGGGAGATGTCAGCAAAAAAAGGAGACAGTTCCACTTTCTGTTAGACGTATTCTTTAGTACGCACACCATGTGGTATTTGTAATCAGTGTGGAATAATGCCACCTGCCATAACACCACCGAGGTTTTCAGTTTGTGGCAAACTGTCCTTAGAAAGAAAGATGTGTGTGTTGTGTGTGTGTGTGTGTTGACGTCAGGTGCTTGGAGAAGTAAACATAATGAAGAAATCCCAGATGTAGGTTTCCATGACAATCTGATGCAAAGAACAAACGTCAGTGAGTGTGGTCATTATGTTGCTCAGATCTGTGTTTCAAAATCTATATGTTCACCAGACATCCGTGGGGCTCTGGTTAATACTGATCCCCCGCGCCCTTCCCAGCATTAATGCGTCAGAGCCGCTGCGGGTTCTTAACAATCGCACCAAGTGGTTTCTTGCGCTGAAACAGGTTGGAGGAGGACAAAGACTGTGGATGCTGTTTCCTTGCCCATTCTTTCCCTCTCAGCTGTGCTCCCTAGCAGCCTTTTCAAGAACAAACGGCGGCGATAATAGCATTGCAAGGGAGAAGACGGAGTCCAGCAGGGCCACTTTAATTAGCTGGCCTGGATAGCCTGGGTGCCATTTCCTTTGCTCAAATCCTGCTGCTCCGGCTGCTGCCTGGGTCTCCTTCCAGGTGCCTGCTCGTCTGTGACCGTGTTGATCGTCACGGCATCCCAGTGTGGGAAGGAAAAGGTTAATAGCTGGACTCTCTAGCTTTCAGTGTGTCTCCCCTCACATTGGTGTGACTGGAGGATTAATGATGTCTCTCATTTAAGATATTTTTACTTAGGAGACAGAGGTTCCATTAGCTGAGGTTGCTCCATTTCCAGCCGTCTGAAATGCTGCTGAGGAGGTGATATCACCAGGGGACACCACTGTGAGCCAGGGAACTCCGGATTGGCTCCACACCTTTATACTAGTTAGTCACTAGCAGTTACCCCAAACACAGTGGGTTAATAAGTGACTATTACCTCATATAAGTTCTTGGGACTTAGTGTTAAAAGGAGGCTAAGCTGGTTCTGATTTGGCATAACCTGAAAGGCCATGGTTTCAGAAAGCCGAGACTGCTGTCAATCCAACGCCAAAGGACCCACAACTGCCAAGGTAAACGTCCTCACAGCATAGCGATTGGCTTTCTGCAGTGATTCCAGGGAAGTCTCCCGCTAGCTCTTCAAGACACCTGTTTGCCACACAGACTAGTCTGGCTCACTGAGAGGTCACACGTGGCATGGTCTTCTGGAGGTGAAAGCCACTGGGGCTGGCTCGGCCTCCATTACACTGTAGCGCCTTTCCAGAGTGGTTCGTCTCCATCATACTGGCCATTTGGTCCCCTTACACCATTTCTTAAGATGAGAACTCTCCATAACTTGAGTCCTGTTATAGCAGTTCTGGAACTGTTATGACCCTGCAGGCACCAGCATCATCTGTGAAAGCAGGGCTCCTGATTTTTTCTTCGTTCAGTCATGAATGGGCCTGAGATTTGGCGTCTCTCTTGCTCTGGTTTTGTCCGTGATGTTCTCTGTGGCAAAGCAGAACCAGCAGGTAGCTCGGTCTCCAGTGCCCCTGCCTCTATGTAATTGGCAGACAGGCAAACGGTTTGGCCAGACAGAAGTCGGGCAACAGAGCCACCTCCTTCATGAAGCCAGTTAGTTGTGAAGGAGGTATGTGGCGGAGGAGAGCCCGCACATTAGGAAGGAGGCAGCTTGCTGAGCTGTGAGCCTGTCACAGGGAAGGTCAGGTTTCAGATGGGTTCTCTGAATGGAAGGGTAGTTAGCTTGCAGGGGGAGAGCTGGGAAAGGGTGGAGTGGGACCCAGAGCAGCCTTAAGATGAGATGCGCCAGTGTTCTCCTCAGATTACAGACACCTGCTGCTGGATCTGCAGTTCTCCGTTCTCAGGTCGCTACCCTCTTCCTGTTACATGCACGCACGTGCGCACACACACACAAACACACACACACATACACACTCTCACACCTTTGAAGTATTAGCAATCAGAGAAGCTCTGCACTCAGAAACTGTTTCTCTGGATAAAATTACAGCTGAAATGGTCCCATGAGAGCCGCCTACTTACTTGTTAAACCGCTTAGACAGAAGCCAGAATGCCAGCGGTGGCACCTGCTTTTCTTCTCGCCTCTGGTAAAACTTCTCTCCTGTGTGCTTAACACAGCTCTTAAAAGGAACGCACCGGGTGCCACAGCAATAGGATCATGTTGGTTTTGTTTCCCTGTATCGCCCTGTTTATCTATAAGCGTGAACACACGTGCAGCTGTACGTGCTAGAACAGTGACATCAGCAGTATGTGTGGTGAGAGGGGACTCCGGGCTTGTGAACCAGACAGAAACCATGGCGGGCTCTTCCTGCAGTGCACAGGGAGTTCTGTTCTCCTCCTGTCCAGTGTTTTGAAGGAACATGACAAGGCTGGAGAAGGCTCTTAGCACCGAATCCAGTGTCTGACTTGCATGGGCGCTTGGTGCCGTGTGGGTGGACATTGCACACTGCTCAGCATAGGGGCTCTGCTGGAGAAGATTCAGTAGAAGGGACGGTCACTTGCAGTGACATGAGTCATTGGCTGAAGCACGCTGCTGAATATTAGCCAGGTTGTATATGTCTGGTAGGAATGCAAAAATGCTACAATCGCTTTGAAAAGATAATGTAACACTTTGTTTAAAAAAAAATACACCACACACTGCAGTGCCACACCTCAAGTATTTACCCAAGAAAAGTGGAATTTCGAGCTGCAGAAGGGCCCGCACACAAACATTGACGACAGTCGGAATAGCAAGACTTTCTAAGGTGGTGCTTAGATAGATTGCCTTACTTAGTGCACACAGTGGGCCACGACTCAGCCGCAAAAAGAAGCAAGCAGGTAAGCGATGATGAATCACCAAAGTGGATAAAATGAAACGCACCATGGTAAACAGAAGGAGAAGGCGGTCACACAAGGTCACATGCTGTGCCATTCAGGCCTTGTTATTCAGTAAATCCCAAAAGTATCCCCACAAATGAGATCAGAGATTGCCTGGGACCTGAGAAGGCAGTTGAGTACAAAGGACAATAAGAAAAAAGCCCCTCCCTCCCTTCTCCCCTCTCTCTTTCCCTCCCTCTCTCTCTCCCCATGAGGAAGTAACTCAACAAAGCACCTTGTGACCAGGGACCCAGGCTTCCTGGGCCCAGTCCTGAAGTAACTGGAGCCTCAGCCTGTCCATGGCAGAGTCTAGGTGGAAACCCAAGTGTTCACTCTCGCTCCTCAGCCTGTGCTCAATGGCACAAACCAGCAGACCGGTACCCTGCCGCCGGCTGTGCGTGTCCTCATTAGAAAATGAAGCAGATTGGTTATCCAGCTCATAACCCCCAAACACAGCTTCCCACCATGGATTTGCATGTGCGCGTTGCTGTTTTGCCTTTATGTAGGCGTTGGGGGAAATAAAGCAGAGCCCTTCACGTTTGTAGTGCCTTGCAGGTGGCCGCCTGTCAGTCAGGAGAAAACTTCACACTGGCCTTTTGTAATACAAAGCACCTGAGAGTCCGCGTGAGGTAGACTTGTTATCAGGTCCTGGTTCTTCACTGCCGCCTTTGTGTCTTGGTGAGCCGTTCTACTTCTTTGTCGACAAGCGATCCATCATGATTCCTACCGTCCATCCTGTCTCACTGGGTTTCTCCAGTCTAGTGAGGGTAGATGCTGGCTTCACCACACTGGGCTCTCTGTCACATATCTTACGTTCAACTTGATATTTTTAGGATCGTGAAGGGGCATTGTCTGTCAGCAGTCACGGAACTGTCCGGAGCCATTCCTCTGCATGTAGATAGTAGCAATTGCTTATGGGTCTGTATCAACCTCAGTAATTTTGCGACTGAGTCTTATGAGAATTAAATCCTTCGCTCTACAATGGTGGCCATGTTCTAAGTAAGTCTTTTTTCACTTGAGAAAGTTTATTTTCCCTCGAGAAAATTCCTCCCGTTACACATTTGTGTGTCAGAGTGGAAAAACAACAGCTAGTTTTAATCCAGAGACAATCAGCCAAGTGTCAACTCTCAGACATACCCAGGACAATAGAATTGCTTTGGGTTTCACCTGAGCATGGATCCCTCCGTCATAGGCTCACATGTTCCGTGTGCCTTGTCCCAGTTTCTGCTCTAACCTTCACCTTCCAGTAGTAAAGTGCTCAGTTAGAGTTCTGATGTGCCCTCTCCGGCTCGTGGATCACTATTTGTCATATTTTCCTGAACTTAAAGGGTGTACTTTGAGCCTGAAGGTAAACATGCTATTTTCTAGTCTGCAGAGAATATAAGCGTCAGATCTCTGTGTGGGCAAGAACGCACACCCTGTTTTAGGTGGTAACTGTTTCCCTGCTGCCCAAGGCAGAATTACCATCCTCTCAAATAATTTTAGAGCCTGATAATTACAGAAACTGGAGTCAAGACAACTAACTGGTCATAGTGGGAGATGATAAGGACGAGATCCCAACACCAGCCCAGAACTGTTTCCCTTAGCCCCCGGCACGCTCTTCTTTTGTGTGGGTTATTTAATAAATTCATTTCACAACCCATAGAGCACAGTAGGAAACAATGCAATTACTGAACCATAGGAACACAGCTGCCAACATCTTGTTGATTCAGAATTGTCCAAACACTTCCATGAGGGGGCGGGACTGATGCGATTTGCTGGTTCAACAGTTGACATTGATAAATTGGAGTTGTGTTTCCTCTGCCTTCTGTTGGAGGTACTAATGAGCATCGAAAGGCTAGTGAAACAGAGAGGGATGGGAGACTCTCGCCTCATCTGCATACTAAGTAATTGAGCCCAGGAAACTCGACACCAGCAGGTAATAGGTGGACATATTTGAAGCCACTAATAAAAGCCAAATAAAATTCGTCTTGTGAAGTATTAATTCTACTTGCACACTGTGTGGTCTGGAGTCTTTACCCTTAGGAGAGAATATTGCTTTTCCTAGTATTCTTTCGTATGTTCTGAGAAATGTTCTTTTTATGTTAAATGGGGCACTGTGCCAAGATTCCTTGGCGTCTGGAAAATGGGCTTTAAGGTCTCTTCCAAGCTCTGTTTTTTTTTTGTTTTTTGTTTTTTTTTCTCCTTTACTTCTGTGGCATAAGAATTTGCCTGAGACAATTTGCACCCCCACACAGGCTTCTGTTTGGTACAACATTCAGCTTCTCATTCGTTCAACACGTGTGTGGTGTGCCAGAAATAAAGGAGGTGGCCATCTGGAGCATCCCCCGGGCCCTTCTCAAGAGCTGCCATTCTAGCGGAGACGGGCAGGTATCTGGGGGATGTGCTAGCAGAGCACAGGGCAGGACCAAAGCCCTCAACCAATCAGGAGCTTTTTCAGGTAGAGAGGCTAGGCCTGGGACGAACCCTGGGGAACTGTGTTGTGTGCTTCGCAGCCTTTCTGAGCTCTCTTCAGTATTAGGAAAGAGTGTGAATGTGTCCTAAAATTGCTAAGATGAGAAGATCACATGGAGAGAAAAGGGGCGATGTACAGAGGTCGGAGGAAACAAGATAAAAGGTGTAACTGCAAAGAAAATCTTCAAGATCTAATTTTGTATTTTTCTTCTTTAATAGAGGCTTTGGGCCACAAATGAGCAGAAATACCCCTTTGTAGAACCTCCTATTTCAATCAAATTGTTAAAACTGTGTAACAGGTTTTTCTGTTCTCATCCTTGTCCCGTGAGATGATTGATATCCATGGATGTGGGTTTGTGTTTTTCTCTGAGCTAATTCCTGCTGGGGTGGGGCTCACTGGGAGAGAGCAGGGCTCTACACCTCTAGGCTCCTGCCTGCCTCTAGAGGGCATTGTGCACACGGAGGTCGCGTCTTCATTTTCTGCCAGCCCCTGGTTTGTGCCTTGAGTTTCTGTCATGTTACTTGAGGTCTTCTTACGTCCTAAGCTTCCTTTAGTTATTTGACTTTTTTTTTTTTTTAAATCCAGAAAATCTTATGTTCACAAAGGCTCAAGTGTGAAGATTCATGTCGCTTTAAAAGATGAAATCTTCTTGGGATAAAGTCCCTCTGTGATCCGAGTTTATTCTCACTGTCCAAAACTCTCTATAAATCCGGATGTGTTCTGGCAAGAGATTTCTTCTCCTCTCTTTTTCTCACAAAGACAAATCCCTGCTGAACTCGAACAGAGAGTTGTCTTGGTGATCTTGTCTTTCTAGAAATGGTTGCTTGACTGTAGATGGAATGTCCTCAGGTGAAAGGAACCAGGCATATAATTTTGTTTTAATTTTTTTCATCTGCCAACGCATTCGCTTACAAACATATAATTAAAACATTTATTACATTTTATTTATTTCTTTATATGAAATATAAAGTAGTAGTTATGTTGCCCAAAATAACCTTGAATTTGGCTCAGTGATCTTCCAGCTTCAGTTTTCTAAATAGTTGGGATTATAGGACTTGGCTACCATGCCTACCTCCTGGTTTGAAAGTAAACCAGATCCATGTTTATGTGATTTTAATTAAAGTTGAATCTGTTCTAAAGAGAATTTCAAAGTAATCTTGACTTTATTTTAAATGTGTTTTGTCAAAGCCCCTGGGAAAGCTTAGGATATTCAGTTTGGAAATTCAGATATGAAATTTGACTTTAATTTTGAATGCATACTTAACAATGTGTCAGCTATGACTTCTGTCAGACCCAGACCGTTACACCCCATCATAGCTGCTGGGTGCAGACTTGCGGAAAGCAGAGGAAGGCTGGATGTGGCCATCAGTGTGATGACCACACTGCCCTGGGAAGGATTTGCATTTTCACATGTGCTGTCTTCTCAGCACCATATCAGTTGACTAGGGTATGGGAGCCCTGGCTGAAGAGTAAGAGAGGACCATAGTTTGATCTTGGCTCAGACACCAGCTATGTGACCTTTTGCCACAGACCCCATGGCCTTTGGTGTTCTCACCTGTACCTAAGATGCTCTGTGGGTGAATGGGCCTGAGGCACTCCTGCCTTCAGATTTAGCCCTTAAAAAAAGCAAAAACCGTAGAACGTACAGGGCCACCCGTAGCCACAGATAAAGGGCTGGCTCATCAGTGGTGTGCCACTCCTTCTCACGTGTTTGCTCCTCTCCTTTTCTTGACCGTTGTGTTCTCCATCACTCTGAGAGCACCTTCTACCTTTATTGTCACCAACCCTAAGCCTTTGCCTTGGCTGTTCAGTCTGTTAGGATAATATCTAGGCAGGTATTCAAATGATGCATCAAAAGATACAGCAAGAACGAAGTCCATTCTCCAGTCTTCGTCTAGATCTGAATACTCTCGCACGCTGCCAAGGCTGCTGTGTGAGCTGAGTGTGGTGTCTCACAGAATTGCAGCACTCGGAGCCGTGGCTCTCAACCTCCCAATGCTGCAACCCTTTAATAAGGTTACTTGTGTTGTGGTGTCTTCCTCCAATAATATAATACATAATAATATAATAGAAATAAAATTATTTCTTTGCTACTTCATAACTCTAATTTTGCTACTGTTAGGAATCATATTGCGACTACTGTTATGCAGGCTCTCTCATATGTGAGTCCTGTGAAAGCTCCCCCTTGGCCAAGTGTGGGTCCCCACCCCAGGAGGCCTCAACCCATAGGTTGAGAACTGCTGACTTGGAGGCTAAAGCTCTGAGTTTGAGGCTCGTCTGGGTTACACAGTGAGTTTTAGGCCAGTGTGAACTACAAACCCTGTCCAAAAAAAGAAAAAAAGAAAAAGAAAAAAGAAAGAAATACTAGGGGGCTGGAAAGACTGATGAAGAGATGGCTTAGAGGCTAAGAGCACTGGCTGTTCTTCCAGAGGTTCTGAGTTCAATTCCCAGCAACCACCTGATGTCTCACAACCATCTGTGATGAGATCTGGTGCCCTCCACGGGCTCTTCCGTGCAAATGGTGCACATACATACATGGAGCGCCACACATAACACACATAAAATAAAACAAAATAATTTTTTAAACAAAAAGTAAATGACTCCAGGATGTCCTGAACTTTCCTTTTCAACTGAAGTTAGAACTTGCTTCTGTTAGGAGCAAGGAGCTGAGGCATAGCCGCCACCCACTTCCCCCGGACCAGTACTGTTTGGTTGTTGGCACATGTAATTGTTTCTTGGTAACTTTACATGTAGAAACGTGATGGGTAATAAAGTTAAAAACCAGATCACATATTTCCGGGTAAAAGCTTCTCCGGTGGCGCCTGGGCTCACAGCGGCCACTGCTTTGCCAGTGAATAATTATAGCATATTAACCTGGATGTGGGGAGTTAGAAACTACTGTGAGGGTGGGAGAGAAAGAAGAGAGAAACTGAACAAAATCATTCACACACCTCGGTGACGGTCGGTACGCCCTGGCTGCCTCTCCCGTCCTCTGGCCTCTTAGCTGATCTCCCACCTTGATATCAGTTAATACCCAGATGCTCAGTTCTGATGCTCTAAACTCCCCTGCGAGAGGCAGGTGTTCTCTGCTGCTGTGAGAGTTAACTCCAGTTGAACACATTGGGGGGATTAAGTGGTAATTAGCATTTTAACTTCCATTTTCTTAATTGTGAACTTAATTGGTAGTGTTTCCAGGCAAAATGAGGGGGTAAAGCCAGGAAATTCAGCTAAAAGAAAAAAAATAAATAAAAATCCCGTCTGCAGGCTTAATAACCCTCCTTGCTTGCCCGTGGGTTCCCAGCGTCTTTCATTTTGAGACCCCTGGAATGTGAAAGGCTGGATTGGCTCTGCTGTCTCCCAAGACAGCAGTGGGGCTGTGAAGATGGCAGGAAGGAATGGGCGGGGCAGGTTAGAAGGTTCATGTCACTCATTGATGTGATCTGTGGGCGAGCCAGTGCTTTCTTGGGAGTCAAGACCCTTGGGTTCAAACACCCAATCCACAAGCCTGTGTCACATGAGTGAATATTTAGCCTCAAGTTTGTCCCACTTCTTCACATTAACAAAGGCATCCCGAAGACCGTAGTAATAGAAAAATACCCTTCCGGCCCTAAGTAAATAGTCATTAAGAGTTCAGGAATGGGTGGGCAGGAATATCTGGGGGTGCAGCATCGTTCAGAGAGATGTGTGTGCATTGTTATTTACAAGAAACACACTGGGAGACTTATCCTTCTTCTGGTGGATTGGTGGGCGTGGACAGCGGGTGGTGGAGTTTGACTGTGGCTCTCTCCGTATGTGCAAATGAAGCCAAAAGAGGTCCTTAAATCATGATGGGCTTTGCATGGTGGCCTTGGGCAAGATGCTGGCGGGATGCATGCTGTTATCAGACATGCACACTTTGAGCAGCAGCCATGCATCCTCAGTGCCCGAAGGATTATGCCCATTATTTTCTTTCTAACCACTCCGAAGAAACTTTCCATGTGTCCTGCCCTTGCAGCACGGGGCACCGTCTTTGAGTTTTGAATGCCTTTTGGAGAGGTCTGAAATCACTGTTTATGTACTCAGGGGTCACAGGGCCATGGGGCCGGCTCTGGTTCATACTGCATCAGTTACACACGCAGCAGCACTTAGATGACCTTGCTTTCCATTTGACAATGACTTCCCTGGCACCCTTGAAGTTTTGAGAAATTATCTGTTGGAAGTCTGAGCTTTAGTCTGTGGGTCTGACTTATACCAATACATTTTTAATAGTTACATTTTTTAAAAAAAATAGAAAATTAAACAGAATTAGTGCTAGGAAAGAAATGAAAGTGTGGATAGTTATCAGCTGCTTGAACTTTGGCAAGAGTCTTACGTTTTTTCTGTTGTTCTTGTGTGGTGTGCTTTTAAAGAAACAGAAGGGGTCACTGTCCACTTAGAGCTGGGGATATGGCTGGATGATAGAACACTTGCTTAGCATCTTCAAGACCTTAGGTTCAATCTCTAGTACCATCAAAATATAATTGATAAATGTATTTTCTAATATACTGGCAAACTGGGTAGGTTATAATATATATGAAAAGGAAATAGTTAATTAATATATTTAATATACTGCACACACTGGATAGGTTATAATATACTTATATATGAAAAGGAAATAATGTATTTATTTTAATATACTGACACACTGGGTAGGTTGTAATATACTTATATATGAAAAGGAAATAATTAATGAATTTATTTTAATATACTGACACACTGGGTAGGTTGTCATATACACAGTATCCTCCACACACGTGCACCTGCACACACAGCAGCCTCCACACACGTGCACCTGCACACGCAGTATCCTCGACACACGTGCACCTGCACACGCAGTATCCTCCACACACGTGCACCTGCACGCAATATCCTCCCCATGTGCACCTGCACACGCAGCAGCCTCCACACACACATGCACCTGCACACGCAGTATCCTCCACACACGTGCACCTGCACACGCAGCAGCCTCCACACACTCATCCACCTGCACACGCAGCAGCCTCCACACACATGCACCTGCACACACAGTATCCTCCACACACATGCACCTGCACAAGCAGTAGCTCCACACACGTGCACCTGCACACACAGCAGCCTTCACACACACATCCACCTGCACACAGAGCAGCCTCCACACACATGCACCTGCACACACAGCAGCTTCCACACAGTGCACCCACAGACCCCACACAATGCAGTTAGTTTATCCAAATCCTTCAAAGCACATAAATTTGAGGCTTGTCTGTGCTCCCCAATTCAGAACATGTGGCTGATGCCATCTACATTATCTGTTGGGCATCTTCCCTTGGCCTCTTTTCATCCTGAATCTGCAACATCCCATTAAAGGGGTTTTGCTGCAAACTGCATGCAGGTGTCAGGTTCGCCAACACAAAGCACAGTATCCTGACACATTTATCAAAGCATATCAGTAAAATCACATATGAATTATACAAAATTATGTCAAACCTTTAGGAGTTTTTCAGGAACCTTTTTGTTGGGCTTGAGCCTGTCCAACTGTAAGGAAAACTTAGGAAGTGGTGCCCTCCAGTGGAGAATGAGGAAAACGCACCCTCCCGTGGCTAGAACAAAAATTGTCAGTATTTTTTTCTGGAGGATTTCTCCCCAGGCCCTTTCCTCTCCCTTTCAAGACTTAGAATTTCAAAAGTGAGTTTTTATCTCAAAGTTGGAAGCTGTTACATTTATATGAGGGAAAAAATGGATCTGGGTGCTTTTGCCACCATCTTGGATTTCTGTATCACCATTAGACCACAGCAGGGTTTATGTCCTCCAATGACTTTTCTCAACCCTGTATGCATTTTTCTACTTATCTGCATTGAAAGGTGTCCAGTGTGAACGTGGTGCACGCCTGTATTTACTCCTTTGAGTCAGAATTCAGCTCCTGGGCTGCTGATGGCCTTGGAAATTGTAGACCTGGATGGAGCTGGACGATTCAATCCGTGGCGTCTTTGGTTTCAAGGTTGGCGCTGTAATTGTGCCGTCCCCACAGGCTATCGCTGTGCTGCCAGTCCACGCACTTGATACTCCTTGACCTATCTTCAGGGTAGAGTGTCCGCTAGTTCTCCTGGAGGACTCTCAGCGCAAGCACTCTGTGCAGGCTGACGATGGATTGGCCCCTCTCTGGCTGGTGAAGGAGATAAAGATGTGGGCAGACATAACCATCGGGAAAATCCTGGCAAAGCACATGGCTCTGTTTCCTCCTAAAGGAAAACGGACACCTGGGAAGTTAGAGGTGGGAGTGAGTTCGCAGTTGCGACAAATAAAGCGGCTTCTATTTTTCCCTGAGATTTAGTCACAGCTGTGCTTCCAAACGTCTCTCTTATATCCTCCTTTCATAATCCAGAGAGTAGCCTCTCTGCTCTCACAGTCCTGATTCTGTACAGTTAAACTTTGGTTAAAGATTGGGGGAGAAACCTCTGTATTTGACAGTTTGAAACACACATCTCCTGAAAGGTTGTGTTTCTGCCCTTTGAGGTAAAACATAGAGACGCAAAAGTTTCTCTCTCTCTCTCTCTCTCTCTCTCTCTCTCACACACACACACACACACACACACAGAGAGAGAGACAGAGAGAGAGAGACAGAGAGAGAGAGAGATAAAGCGCTCAACAGTGCCTTATGGATGTGGAGAGAAAGAGCTCTGGGTTGCCAGTCCGACACTCCGGCATTCTGCTCCCAGAACCTTTGGCTGTGTGCTCTTGCGCCCTCATCTGTACCATGGCAGTTGGTCATAATACCGGGAGTCAGATTTGGCTCCAGTAACAGACTCATCCATTCTTTATGTGGGCAATGCACGTTTGTCTTAAGCTCCACTCCCTGGAATCTGGGATCTCCAGCTTGTTGCCGGGTTAGACTACAGGAGTGCCGAAGGACCTGTGGGTACATGCTCCTCTCAGAATCATTGTTGGCGTCTAGCTGGAATGGTGGCCACAGCTCTTCATCCGTTGGAAAGCACAGTGCAGAGAAGCTAGGCTCTCATACCACTTCCCGTGTAAGCATCAGAAAGGTGGCCTTCGGGTTGGCCTTTGTCCTCATGCGGCAGATGCGGGTTTGAGATACAGCAATACATCGCCTTCTTCCAAGATGGCCTGTGCCTCTAACCTGTACCAGTGCACCTCCATCGAAGGCCTCGCTGGTTGTTTTCAGTAGTCTAACTTCCTTTGATGCAAGCATCTTCAAACTCAAACAATGAAGTATGTTTTGTTCCTGATATTGAATGTAATTATCAGGTAGCCCATTCTGTCTTGAAAAATGATTCTGTTCTTTGTTACCAGTCGGAATTCAGGCACCTTTTCCTGGGACTGCTTGCCCTGGGGCTTGTCTGGCTGTCTCCCACTTAGCTTGTAGATGTGGGCGTGCATGTCCTAGTCTGAGCGTTAGCATTCCAGCCTTATGCTGTGGAAAGTCTTGAAGCACATTGACTTCAGTTTTGTTTTTAATTTGGAGGAACTTAGGATATCATTTTGCTTAGAAACAAGTAGGGAATATTTGTATTTGAGATAAAAGTAAAGGCAGGGTATTTATTAATAAATTATATGGAAAACTGGTTAATAGCTGTTAAATATATGATTATTAACACTTAAAAGCAGCCCCCCCCCCAGGAGTGATGTGTGTTTATTTCCCTGGGTAGTAAGGACCTGTTGGCCCTCTGTATACAGTTAGTCTAGACATAACAGGAATACCATCCGTAGATGCCCACTCTCTGTTTGACCTTTGAGCCCATTGTTGTAAAACACATTGGTACCTTGGTGAGATACCCAGATGACATATCCTTCCTTCCTTCTTCTAAAATAATGAGGGGGAAGGCACATTAGTTCCAGTCTAACTGAGGCCAAAGAGCTAGGTGAGCGTGCTTGCCCTGACTTGCTGCTCAGCGTTAAGGAGCCTATGTCTTCACCTGCTAGGTGAAGAACATCTTCTTGACCTCTTAGCTCTGTGTCGATGGAGCTGCAACCCCACACTAGCCTTTTCCTTTCTCAGGTCGTAAATGTCAGTTACGAATCAGGGAGCATCTCAAACCTCAGTTCTTAGCCTTCCTAACACTGTGACCCCTTTTGTTGTGGTGACCCCCAACCATAAAATTATTTTTATTTCTATTTCATAACTGTAATCTTGCTACATAATGTGTTTTCTCGTGGTCTTAAGGCAACCCAGGCAAAAGAGTCATTTGACCTCTAAGATAAGACCCACAGATTGAGAAACCCTGATCTAGGTTATCTGAAGCTACGACATCGAGGGTGATGGTTTTAAACTGACCCCTACAGGGGCATCTCCCTCTAGTAAGTTTCTGGTGGCCTCCAGCTTTTCTTTTAGGATTTGCTGATTTGGGAGCCAGCGATACTGCTTAGTAAATGGATGGAGCATGGGTGCCACCTATTGGTGGTTACTGGGAATTCGAATATCGATCACACCGTAATCATCCAGCACTTGCTGGGACTGATGGTTGGGAATTGGTGCTTTGGAATGTCTTAGAGTGGAAGCCATCAGAGAACAAGAGGTAGTACTTCTGTGGCTTCTGACTATTCCCTAGTCCTCCCACTAACAGGCTGTGGCTTTAGACTGTTTCAAAGTCGCTCCGTTAATGGGCTTCTCGTGTCCGTCTGATGCCTTTGCTTGGGAATGTGGATGAGATACAATTTATTATGACATGTGAAAATGACAGTGTGGCTGAACAGATTGACACTGTCATTCTAGAGCGTTTTACTCACCAGTTTCATCCTCTGTAAGGACAGCTCACTCCAGGGTATATGATCTGTTCATCTGGGCAGAACTTACATTTTTAGCAGATGCATAGGTTCACAGACAGAGGGGAACCAATGGGTCACTGAATAGTTAATAATTGGCATGAGAGAAAACGGAGAGATGGAATGTGCGTTTGGAATTCGTTCACAGAATTCAGAGGAACGGGGACAGCCGACCCAAGGTGGAAGCTGCCTCCTTTGTTTCATACACACACACGCTGCAAGGCTTACTCTCCATGGTTCACTCCATACTTAAGTAGGAATGGCCCATAGCTAAGGTGTACATGAGACCCATACCTAAGGAGGATGTGAAACCCTTACCTAAGGAGGACATGAACTCCTCATGCTCTGAAAACGATCCAGAAAATCCAATGCTGACTGGTCAGCAGAATTAGATCATCCACGAGGTAGTAAATAAACAGACAAGACACTAATTAAAACATAGCGAACACACGCTTGCTGATCCGAGAGCCCAGTGACCTTTGGGGGCAGTTTTTATCAGGTCTCATCTGGTAAGGCATACAGCAGGGAGACATTCCATGTGCTAACTGGATATAACAAGGAGCTCATCACTGCTGGCCTGTATGATTGATGTTGTGGTCAGTTGGGCCTCTGAGAGGTGTCAGTTCCTTGTGGCGGTACTGGGACCAGGGCAGGAAGCAGCTGAGAAGGAAGAAAAGCTAGCCAGGTGATGGGTAAGCTGAGGAGGGTGGGAGTTACCTTCTGGACTCTCTAGGAAGCTATGAGAACTCATTCTAGAATCACAGAGATTCCCGTCCTCTCCCACATGGCGAGAGGATGCCTCCCAGGCTGTGCTCTCGGCATGGATTCCTGGACTTTCTGGTGTGGTTGGATCAGCAGGAGGCCCCAGAAGTGGGAAACTGTCACAGGGCTGGAATTGCCTGTCATGGCTGCAGAAGGACTGGGGAGCACACTGGGGACACAGCAGGGCACCAAGGTCCCCGTTCAGTTTGTCTAGTGTGACAACACTGGATGTGGTATTCTATGGACATTATCCACTAGATGTCTTGAAGTGTTCTGGGTGAAATTATATGATGCTTAGCTATTGTAGAAGAAAAATCAGATAGTAAGTGATATTGGCAAATAGAATTCTTGAAACATTCTTCACTATCGCATATGTTTGAAAATGCTCCTAAGTTGATATTAAGGTAAGGTTATTTGACTAGCCAATAGTAGTTTCAATTTTTTTTTTAAGCGTACCCCGTCCCTCCCTACTTCATGTGACCTGGAACTTAAAAGTCCACTGACCTGAGCCTCTCCTGGGCCACAGCTACACCTGGGTGCCTTTCTGATGAGCAGTGACCTCTTTGCCTAGGCAGCATGGAATATCGTATAGCAGGCTTTCCCATTCCTTACTCCTCCATCTTCTCCTAGTGTTTGTGTGGCTCAGTTTCTTTCACAGTAGAGGGGCAGTTCTGGGTAGGCTTGCTTCATCCACTCTTGTCCTGCATTAGGGTAGAAGAGCCCTCAGTTTTCCCTTGGCAATACAATTAGGACTGGAAAGCAGAACACTGTTGTTCAAGTCTCTGAGATGCTGCGTTTACTACCCAGCTCATTCTCAGCTCTCCTGATGGATGCAGCCAGCATCTGGCTTCCTTGCAAAGCCATAAGTGTTAAGCGTAGGAGACCATTTCTCTTGACCCGGCTATCCCCAGTGTCTGTGGGTGTAATACTTATGTCCCATGCATGATTAAATTAAACAAGTTTTGAGTCCTTTTCCTTCCCCACTAAGCTCAACTTTCCCATTTCAGAGTGACTAACTAGTTCACATACACACCCCAAGAGAAAGCAGTGGAAAGTGGCCTCCTGGTTCCTGTGCGGAGGTGGCTGGACTCGGCTAACTTAAGTCTGAAGGTCTCTGTGATGAGGTTTTCGACTGTGTTGCATGTGGTCTCTGACCCATCTTCCTGTTCTAACATAGTCACTTGGCACCACACTGACACTGG
Organism: Chionomys nivalis; assembly: GCF_950005125.1. NCBI lineage: Eukaryota > Metazoa > Chordata > Mammalia > Rodentia > Cricetidae > Chionomys > Chionomys nivalis. The sequence goes on from NC_080088.1 coordinate 65,664,224, forward strand.
CTCTTTCTTCTGCTGTCTTTGCTGCTGAGGAATGAGTATTCTTCATTCTTGAACATGGCTGTGTGAAGCCAAGACTCGCGAATCTCGCCAGTAAGTTCTGAGTTACAGAAGCCGTGCTTTTTGTGTATCCTCCAAACTGAGCTCAGTGTTCCTTCGTGGGGAAAGTGCTGCTGACATGTGTTCCTGTACAAGTTTGGACTCCTGGGGTACTGGCGACTGATAACTGAGCAACCGAGCGCTAATTGCCAGCTGTGTGCTTTGTGTTTCACCATGGGTACCTTACAGACTTAGAGTCGTTATTTTGCAGTTTTAAGAAAAGTGAGCTTAGTCACACTCATGGTACACCTACAGACTTGAAACCCTCCTGCTCTCTACAGTAGCTTAGAAGTCCTTGAAAAGGCCACTGACTTTCTGAACTTCAATTTGAAAGGAAAATAATGAAATAGTGAGGCTTTTTGTTTCCTTTACCCTACTTGACTCTTTGACAACAGTACACGGTTTTATACATGTGTGCTGCCAACCCTTCTGGGAGCCGTGGTGTAATTAATGAGGCTTTAAAACTGACTGAAAGACATGATACATTGCACAAGCGGTTGTCTTCCGATTCCGAAGTCTGTCTTAGACATGGGAAAATAAAACCTTGACTCCCAAGAGTTGCTGGACTTAGCAATCAATGGCTTAGCTTTCATTGGCTCTGCTAATTTGCATGCCAGGTGTGCTTTGTTACTACCTGGTTTAGAGGACACCTCAAAGCCCGCCCGTCACTATCATAGGTGGTGAAAAGGCTATCGTTAGTCCGGGTCAAGGCTTCCAAGTCCACAGATCACAGGCGGACTGGTGAATCCAGCTTGCCTTCTGGTTGCCAAACTACCTGTCCTCCAACATGGTGCCACCCAAGGACACGTCCCTGGGCCAGCAGAAGTCTTGTTATATCCACAGGTGAGGCTACATTGTTTATTTCACTTCATCTAATCTTTTGTGTGCCTTGAATGTGCTAGAGGCTTCTGTTAGATGGCTTTAATTAGATGTTCAAAACCACTCGATGGAGTGAGTCTGGTTTGCTGTGCTTATAAGTGGTGGAAACAGGAGCACATACGAGTAAAATGAATTATGTCTGTTATATGCTTAGATACTTGGTATCAGCTCTATAATGGTGGTTTGTGTCTTTGCTTAAATAAGGAATTGGAAGCTCAGGAAGGTTAAATATCTTATCAGGCTCATCTAAATTGTAAATGACAATCCCAGGGCACCCTCCTAGGCCTCTCCTTCTGGTCCCAGCACTCATGTATATTGATCAGGGTCAAAATGGACAAAGACCAAGGAAGTTCCTTGAGGGGACATCTTTTCGGTATTCCTTCTCTTGTATATACACTACTGAATAGTCATGACCCTAGCCCTGCCTGGAGTTTTAATCAGAGTTTTAAAGTGTTAAGTGAAGCTACGGGCAATTGTCTAAGCAATTGTGCAAAATAAAACTGACGCATTAGCTTATACAATCTTATCTTAGCGGTGACTCAGAGATGGTTGGAGAGCTGGGCGGCCCCATCAGGGCCCTCTGTGTTTTCAGCATTGTTTCAGCAGTCTATTATGTATTGGGGGAATATTAATGGCATTTTCAAGGCCAGTTGGGTCCATTCTTTCTTGATAAATGTAGGTAGCTAGATATGATCTGTTGTTACTGGTCCAAGGTCACAGTAAAGCTTCCAGCAGCAAAAAACACAAAGCCAGTGCTTTGTCAGGAGAGCTGGGCTGCTTCCTTTCTGAGCCACTTTGCATTCGAGTCAAGCCAGGTCCTTGTCACGGAGAGACCAGTATGCATGTGACACTCTGACCTCTGTCGCATGTACGAGAAGAGGGCAGTGCTCTCCCTTATGTCACTGAAACCTTCAGTGAGTTATTTCTCAGAATCCTGGGTGTTTGATTTTTTTATATTCCCCTCTACCCACATACCTCCCACAGACAGGTAGGCAGTCAGACAGGCAGAAAGACAGACAGACAGAGACCCCAGACAGATGATTTTCTGAATATGAATGATAGATGCCAAAACCTACACACTGGACCATTAAGAATTCTGTAGATGGCGATGCTCTTAGAAAAAGATAGCCCCGCTCACCTCTAAGGATGCTGCTTGGGATCTCGAGTAAGCGTGACAAAGGTGTGTCTTCCTGCAGAGTAGAAGCTGTGATATCCTCACAGGCGTGTTCTCGTTGTCTGTCAGCCCAGGCCACTGTCACCCTAGGGGGTGTCTCAGAGTCACAGAGGGCTTTGTCACCGCCGTCCCACACTGTGCCCACCATTAAGAGTCACTGCTCGAAGAAGGCTCTGTTTGTTTAATTGTGTGTGTGTGTCACAGGAGTTGAAGACAAGAAAGAGGTAGCACACTTATCCCAAACCAGCAATATTCTGAGATCATACAAGATACTTATGTACCTAACCAAAGATAATGTATCTCGTGTAACTATAGTTACAAGACATTAAAACAACTGTTTAACTGTTTTCCAGCATTGTGTGTGTGTGTGTGTGTGCGTGCGTGTTTAAAGGACCCTCTACCTAGACACTGATACCACTTATCCACGTAGTATTTATTAAATGGCGGCTTTGAAGATAGGACTTGTGTCTTATGCTATGATGCTAACAGTCTAGCACTCTGTATGCGAATGATGGAGTTAATTTGGTTTCAGTTCTCTGTTTCAACAGGGGCTGTTCTGAACTGAATCACTTCCTAAAGTAGTGTGGTGTGGCAGATTTTATCCACTGGGACTTAGGGAAGTGGGCTTACCTTTCTTCTTTAACTTGATGTTCTGAAGGTGGCATGGAGCTCACACCCTAAACTTGAGGGCTCCTTGTCTGTCAAGAGTAACATTAACGTCTTCGTCAGTAGAAACTACACAGTAAGAAGAAGCCAAAGCGTAGAGCAAACCTCTATCTCCAGGAAATATTGCAGCTAAATTACAGCCATGATGTAGCAACAAAAACAATTTTATGGTTGGGATCACCACGACTGGAGGAACTGTGTTAAAGGGTTGCAACGTTGGGAAAGCTGAGAATCGCTGACCTGAAGGACTATAGGAAGATGGCCTCACTGTAGAGTTTCTTAGGAACAAATAGAAGCCAGTGCTTCTCAGGAGGGCCAACTCGGGAAAGCTGGCGCCTCCTGTGGTGCTCTGCTCTGAGGTCAGATGTGACTAACAGCAAAAGTGAATCCATTCAGAGGTGCGCTTTTTGTGTAACCAACCTCCCATCCACTGGTGCAGTGAACCTCCCACCCCCCCATCCTCTGTGTCCATGCCTAGCCCCTGGCAATCTGTCTGATGATAGCCAATACCAGCTCAGCTTGGCTTAAACATAAGCTGGACAAGTTTGCAAAGATGATTGCTGGGAGTGGATAGGGCTGGGGAGGGCTCCGGTTCGTCGTCACAGTTTTATAGAACTGCAGGCTAGCAGGCCCAAGAAGGCCAGATGGAAGTGTGGGTATCACAGGATGAATGTTACCTTAGCAAGTGAGTTCCCAGCTTCTGAGAGTATAGGAAACGAAGCCCCAAGCTCGCTCCCTGAGCTGCTGAAGTTCTGCATTTTTTGAGAGAAGCAGTGTTCAAAACCAGCCTAACTCCTGAATTCAAGAGTTTAGCCAAGCACTTTATATTGCCTCCTTAAGAAGAAAAGTTTATTTTAATTAAGTGTGGATGCAGCTGTTAGAAGTGAAGACTCCTCTGTGGCAGGCAGGACATATGCAGCTGGTAAACGCCGCTACTTCCCTAGTCCAGCAGAGGGCGAAAGGGAGTCTTAGCTTACCACACTCCCACTTCCCAACCCCTAGGGATATGTACACCAAGTGCAAGTGGCCACAGCATCTCCAGGCCAGCAGAAGGAGAAGGGAGCTTTTTAGTTAATATTTCACGCAAGTCTACTTTAGAAAAAGAAAAAAGCTGTTAGACTCCAAAGCAAAGTTCGTAACATACTTAGAAATCAGAGAGCTCAATCTGATCCTTTTATGACTAAATCCTGAGGCCAGTAGTCTTACATTACAAAAAGAGGAGGTTGTTATTAAAACACAGTAACAACTGCATTGGGGGTTTTTATCTACCTGTTGCTAATTTGGCTTTCTTCAGCCATATTGAAAGGAAGATAAAATTCCTCTGTGTGGTTTTCAGGGAAGCCTGTGCTTGCCTGGATAGGATGAGGTGTCACAATTGGGGGTCCTCAGCCTGTGCTTGCCTGGGTAGGTTGCCATGCCACAGCTGGGGGACCTCAGAAGTAACCTCTGAGATAGAGTTAGGGATATTTACTGAAGAACATTTCCAGCATCTGTACTCCTGGATGGGAGTCAGGAAGGGCAGGTAGAAGGGAAGACACAGCTCAGTCCCAGAGTGCTTTTCCTGACGTCAGCCTCCTGACTTGAGTGTGAGCAGAGGAGTCCACCTGCCACCCCAACGATGGGAAACAAAATCTTTCTGATGATTGACAGAGTGAGATTTAATAAAACCGCCAATTTTCTTCATCAGTGATTCTTGTTCTTTAAAAATTGTTAGTGTATTTATTGTACGAAACAGTGGGTTTCATTATGATCTTTCCATACAGAAACTCATAAATATATAGTATACATATATGTATACTATATATGTATGTGTGTGTGTGTGTGTATATACTCTCCTTGCTCTTCTTTTTCTTCCTTTCCCCTCTTCCTCTGACCTGTTTATTTCCAAATCATGAAGGATTTTCTTAAATGAAATTGGATTTTTGCCTGTTTATTACTTTATGCATGTGCTTGTAATGCTGGGACCCAAACCCAGGGCCTTGCCCATGCTTAGGCAAAGCCTCTCCCCCTGGGCTGCATCCCCAGCCTTCAGTTTATTACTGTTAGTAGAAATAGCACACGCCCGGGATAAAGAACCGTTGTCCCCAGTGCTGTTTCAGAACACTGCCTTGACTTACCCACAAAGTCACCATAGCCACACACACCGTGGCTTTTGTAAACTCTGAGCAGGTGCCAGGAGGAGAGGTCAGGCGATGTGCTAGTGGTAGGAACACGTTGTCCTTTGAAAGTCTCTGCAGTCACACTGAGAACTGTCCACGCTGGGGGAAGGACTGGGTGAGCGAGACTGCCTTGGCAAAACCGGAGGCTGACTTCACGTGATGGCGTCAGTGTGGAGAACAGGGACAGCGGCAGCGAGAAACACACAGGGGATGAGATGAGATGCGGTTGAGTTTTGGCGGTGCAAGGTCAAGAGGATTGGAGCGTATGGAAGCTCTCAACCTGAACAACTGAGCGTGTGGAAAGTCCCTTCCTCAAGGGGATGGCTGGGGAAGAGGAGGCCTGGGTGATGGCCAAGTGGTATTCCTGCTCATGCTGATGATGCCACAGAGCCCTTCCACCTGGGAAAGGGCAGGCCCACAGCAGTGTTGGTAGCTGGGTCTCTGCAACGCCTGAGGTCTGGTTTGGCGCCCGTGTGTTTCACGGAGGTCGGAGCTTTTCCTATTAAGGCACCTTGGCCGTGTGCTTCCTGTAATAGTCTTTTTCTCTTTTTGTTCCTAGGAATGGTGCAAAAGCTAGATCAGAAACTTCCGGTGGCTAACGAGTACCTGTTGCTCTCCGGAGGAGTCCGAGAAGGTGTGGTGGACCTGGACCTGGATGAGCTGAATGTCTATGCCCGGGGCACAGACTATGACATGGACTTTACCCTCCTGGTGCCAGCCCTTAAGCTGCATGACCGCAATCAGCCTGTGACCCTTGATATGCGCCACTCAGCCCTGTGCCACTCGTGGCTGAGCCTCCGGCTCTTTGATGAGGGGACGATCAGTAAGTGGAAAGATTGTTGCACAATCGCCGATCACATCAACGGTGCCACCAACTACTTCTTCTCTCCCACCAAAGTGGCTGACTGGTTCTATGACTCCATCAGCATTGTCCTCTCAGAGATACAAAAGAAACCCCAGCGAGGGATGCCAAAGGTGGAGAAGGTGGAAAAAAACGGGACCATCATCTCCATCATTCTGGGCGTGGGGAGCAGTCGCATGTTGTACGACATCGTCCCTGTGGTGTCCTTCAAAGGCTGGCCCGCAGTGGCCCAGAGCTGGCTTATGGAGAACCACTTCTGGGATGGGAAGATTACTGAAGAAGAGGTCATCAGTGGCTTTTACTTGGTGCCAGCTTGCTCCTACAAGGGTAAGAAGGACAATGAGTGGCGTCTGTCCTTTGCCAGGAGCGAGGTGCAGCTGAAGAAGTGCATCTCGGGTAGTCTCATGCAAGCCTACCAGGCCTGCAAAGCCATCATCATCAAACTCCTGTCAAGGCCCAAGGCTATCAGCCCCTATCACCTGCGGAGCATGATGCTCTGGGCCTGTGACCGACTCCCAGCCAGCTACCTGGCTCAGGAAGACTATGCAGCCCACTTTCTGCTGGGTCTCATTGACGACCTGCAGCACTGTCTGGTCAACAAGATGTGCCCTAATTATTTCATCCCTCAATGCAACATGCTGGAGCACCTGTCGGAGGAGACGGTCATGCTCCACGCCCGGAAGCTGTCCTCCGTGCGCTCCGATCCCGCCGAGCACCTACGCACCGCCATTGAGCACGTGAAGGCAGCCAACCGGCTGACCCTGAAGCTGCAGCGGCGGGGCAGCACCACCAGCATCCCCTCCCCGCAGTCGGATGGAGGGGACCCCAATCAGCCTGATGATCGTCTGGCCAAAAAACTGCAGCAGCTAGTGACTGAGAATCCGGGGAAGTCCATCTCGGTCTTTATTAACCCCGATGACGTCACGAGGCCCCATTTCAGAATCGACGATAAATTTTTCTGAGTGACTTGTTGACCTTTTTTTCCTTCTTCCTCTTGGTTCTAAGACTTCCGTAACGTGTAGCGTGGTTTGTGATATTGTCATTCTGTTTTTACATATCCAGCTTACATTGGATTTGTTAAGGACACGTTTTTAAGTTTCCTGGTTCTGCAGGACGGTGCAGGCTCTGAAACAGTATTATTACTATTTCATATTCTGCCTGATTTTTGCTGTTGGTTTTCTAGTTATTGTCACATGGTTTTTGTTGTTGTTGTTGTTTTTTATGATGTCATTTTTAAGGAGAACTTGAGCCATATAGACGACACTGCCCATGAATCCTCGTTCTTGCTTTCTGCCTCACACTCGGTGTGGATCTGTTGGTGGATTTGGGGGAACACATTTCCTTGTTGCATATTCGAACCCTTTCTCCACTTTTGTTCTCTTTTTGACCTTGTTCTTCTCCTGAGTTTTCACTGAGATGGGTATCTGCTAGTCCTAAGAACCTGGAGGCCCTGTGCATGCTGGCTGCGTTTCTTTCTTCGATCAGAAGAGTTTCCCGCTTCTACCGGATCGGAAACTTTCAAGAGAGAACGATGCACATTGTGTTTCCGAGCAACCTCATTGAATGTAATTGTCCTCAAATCTGCAAACATTGGAGGGAGGATTTGATAGCTTTCCAAACAGAATTAAGGTTTCCAAATGTGAGTTTTAGTGTTTGTAATTATTTGAAGCCTTATTTAAATCCTATTCAGGAGCACACCATTCTAATTGTTATTTGCACTAATGAAGTCTTCGCCATTGTCATAGCTGCAGTGTGTGTTTCAGTGTACATTAACATCCTTTCCGGAAACGTCGTCGCTTTTCATTTCGTCCAGTTCTCTGGGTCGATAGAATGAGTCTCTGCGTTTGTCTAGTTCTCCTTTAATTGTGGGTCCCGTTTTACCCTCCTTGGTAGTTCTGGTTCCTGCCTTACCGAGGGAAGTTTTTGATGCTTTATACCTGTTCACTGACTAGCTAGAGCTTGGGAAGATAATACTTGACAAAGTGGGTGTCTTTGTATTTATTTCTTTGGGGGTTCTAGAGATTTTTCTCTTCCCCTCTCCTTTTTAAAAGTCTCTTTATTTCTCCTGAGACCTTGCTGGAAACTGACAGGCAGAATTAGCCCCGAATTGAAGATACCATGCCTGTTCAGAGCAGGTTTCCCTGTAGAGCAGGAACCAGGAAATATCTAAGTGGCTGTGTTGGAATAAAGGAGTCCTATTTTCTGACTGAAACGATTTACCAGATTTAGGTGCTGTGGGGCGTTGGCCCCTGTTTTCGTGTGACCTGAAGGCAGATGGTGCCTGAGTCATTGACGGGCCTGCTGATCGAGATGGCCCATGATGTCTGCTAACAGAAAAGTCAAGCAACACGGTGGCTTTGGTCTTGAATGTCCAGACTCACAGGTTGGATTTTGGCCAGTTGGAATCAGACATATGTGGTCTTGGAGTTTTGCATGGGAATTAATGTAATATGCTTATAAATCAACAATCTCAAGTCAAACACAAAAATAAAAAAGAAACTCCTGGCCTTGGAATCCTGTTGTCATTATTGCTTTGTAATCTCAAAGTTTCTCTCCCTCTTCTCTACCTCCACGTCTTTCCTCCCATTTTCACTAAGAAGCCCCTTCTTTTTAGCCTGGAACACTAGATCTTTCAGCCTGAGCTCTGAGTGCTGGGATATCCATTATGTATCCCTACACCCAGCTTGAAATGGTTTTCGTCTTAGTAGTGGAGTAGTGGTCAGGAAGTACAGCCTCTGCCTTAGTCTTTCCTCCCATGTTCCGAGTGGTATACACTTACCTTTCACACAAATATTAAACATCCTTAAGTCTCATTAAAGAGCTGGTTCCCGGATCCAGATGTGCCTCCTGATTGGAAAAGTCAGTGAACACAAACCAACATTTCTTTAGTCTCAAACATGAAGGCGTGCCATCCAATTCCAGTTCTTCCATCCGGGGACGTACCCTGTGGAGAGCCAGGACAGAAGCCCATACTCCTCCCGGATACGGAGGAGGAAGCATTTGATTTATATTGGTACTGACAGGTATCACCCTGTCATGGCAACTGACGTCGGATAGCACTGTAGGAAATGGATCGGAAAGAATAAGTCCTCAGAACCTTGAGCCCAAAGCCTCTTCTCTTATGTGGTCTTCCTTATTAGCAGTATTTTAATCAGTTTTGAGCTAGGATCAGTTAGTTGCTATATTTAATCAAATATGTCAAGCTGAGCCGTATTGGGTGGTGTGTCCCTTTCTTTCTGGGATAGCTATGAAGGATTCATACCCTTGTATCTGTGTTTTTAGAGCTGGCATGTGCCGATTTCATTGATTCCTATCATAGTCTATTTACTTTAGCCATTCTGTTATATTGGATAGGCTCAAACAAAAGTCAGGTATACAGTTGACATGGGCAAATATAGTCGCAAATCATTGTTCTAAAGTATTGCACTGTCAGAATATATCCAGAACCAACATCTCAAGTACAGTTAGCTTCATCTTAAATGCTTTTACACACGGGCTTTCAGAATACTCATTGCAGGCATCATAAGGTTTTAGGACATTAATTCTGATGTTTTTCCCCTCTGCCACATCTAGTCATAGTGGAGATCACAGTATAGAAATTGTACACAGAAAAGAGCAAAGATCTCCGGGTGTTGGTAATCTTAGCACCCATTGTTTCATCTTCAGAATTCCTGTCCAGGCCACAAACCTGAGACTCTGAGGTCAAGAGTAAATGTATGGAATGTTGCTTAATACTGTTCCCTTAAACATATTCCATTGAGTTCCCACTGGGCTGCCTTTCTGCAGCCTGGAAGACTGCTTTATCTCATTTGTATTTCAAATAAAATGCAAAGTCCTTAAGGCTGGAGCCATACTTTTATTACATGTGGCTGATTTTGTTTTTAATTGGAGACATTTACAAGTTATTACTCAACAGGCTTTTAGCTCTTCAATGGGGCGGGGTCTTGCTTATATCAAGAGTAGATTTTTCTCTGCCTTTTGCCTCTTGAAGTGGAGGATCTACAGATGCAAGTAAAAGTTGGTTTCAGAGGTAGTGGGGCCACTCGAGTTTAAACCCTTCAAAGGCTAGTCTATTCTTAAAGTTAATAGAAAACATGGAACTACATGGCTAAGTTTGCTTTGGGGTAGAGGTTTGAGAATGGAGGAGGCATCCAGGCCTAGTGTGAGAGCCAATACTCCCATGTCACCCTGTGCACACTCAGGTATTCTTTCCTGTCACCAACGGGACATTTCTTCAGACTGACTTTGTAACACCTTCTTCTCCATTGTTGGCTATTTGGTTCAGATACTTACATTGCTGAGAGAAGTCCACCCCCCCATTTTTCAAAAATGTTCAAGTTTTTAAAATATTTTTTTTTTCGTTTTTCGAGACCGGGTTTCTCTGTGGTTTTGGAGCCTGTCCTGGAACTAGCTCTTGTAGACCAGGCTGGTCTCGAACTCACAGAGATCTGCCTGCCTCTGCCTCCCGAGTGCTGGGATTAAAGGCGTGCGCCACCACCGCCCGGCTAAGTTTGTTACATTATGTATATATGCATGTGTTTACACATGCACGTGCAGATGTCTATGGAGGCCAGAGGCATTGGTTGTCCTGGAGCTAAAGATAACAAACATGCAGTTGTGAGTCACCTGATGTGGTTGCTGGGGTCTGACCTTGTGTCTTAGGGTTTTTATTGCTATGAAGCGATACCATGACCGTGGCAACTCTTCCAAAGGAACACAATTAATTGGGTCTGGCTTACAGTTCAGAGGTTTAGTCCGCTATTGTCATGGAATGGCAGGCACAACAGGAAGAGAACAAGACCTCACTCTACTCTTCAGAAAGCAGGAAGTGCCCTTCGTCACTGAACCAGCTCTCTACCACTCTCAACGTGTAAGGTGCGCGCGTGTGTGTGTGTGTGTGTGTGTGTTACAAAATTATTAGAGTTAAAAAGAGGCCACAGAGATCAGAGACTCCCAAAAATGCCTCAACAAGAAGCAGAAACAGGTTCCTGATAGGGATGTAAGACAGATTTCATGGGAATAGGGGAGATCAGATCATTAACCCTAGTGGGGGAGCTGCTGCCGATGCTGTCAGATCCAGCCATGGGGCCAGAACTGAGCTGAGTCTCAGACTTGAGTTTAGGTTACAGAAGAGAGCTCCCAAGGAGGCTGTAAAGGTGAAAGACAGGGCTGGGTCTAATGAATTTGAGGGTGGACAAGCAGCAACTTGAATAGGCTGTATCAGTAGTGGCGGCTGAGCAGAGCTGAAGCTGGGACAGATGGGAGATCTGTGAGCCCCTTGAAGCACATACCAACTGTTGACAGATCAGTTGGGTCCTTCACCATCACGGGGTGGAGTGTTTTTAGAGGTCTGGATGAAAGAGGTGGAGCCTTTTTTTTTGGTCTGGTGTTTTCAATACTTTCTCAGGCCTGGTTTCACTGACAAAATTTTAATGTGCCCGTGCACCCTTCCCTCGAGTGCTACTGTGAGAAGTTTAGAGTTGTACTGCTTTCACTCTTAAAAATGTTTTCTATGGCAATGGATTCTTGATCCTATTGCACGTAATGGCTTTGTGGGAGCCCAGGTAGTTTGGATGCTCACCTTAATAGACCTGGATGGAGGTGGGTGGTCCTTGGACCTCCCACAGGGCAGAGAAACCTGCTTGCTCTTTGGGCTGAGGAGGAAGGAAGACTTGATTGGGGGAGGGGGAGGGAATGGGAGGTGGTGGCGGGGAAGAGGCAGAAATCTTTAATAATTAAATAAATTAATTAATAAAAAAATAAAATAAAATAAAAATGTTTTCTTCCATCCTGTGACTCTTGGGTGGTGATGGAGGGTGTTTGTGTATTGATGGTGCAGAGTTGCCCTGCCTCTGCATATGCACTTAAAATGGAGCCACCTAGGGCAAGGCACAAGCTGATCAAGCAGCATTTTACACCATATTGTAGAGTAGCACAGCCCAACAGCCAGTCACCTGGAAGGATGATGGTCTAGCTGTTTGGCATTCTTGCATACCCTCAGTGTGCTCACTATTAAGGAACTGAAAGACTGTATACTCCCCATAGCAAGTTAGAGGGCAGCTTTTTCTGTATGAGGCCCTTTTTTTTTTTTTTTGAGACAACTAGAACTACACATCAAAGGACCCATTATTACACAGAGACCCTTAAAGACATAATTCATCTAACTTGGGACAGCATCCCAGATAAGCACTTGTTATCTGGGTTACCACCTCTCTGCCTAGGATCCATGGCCTTTTAATGGGGCATTAGTAAGGATTCAGTTTCCTTTGATATCAACTCTATCACATAATTAAGGAAAAGAGGGTTAAATGTGAGAGCATAAAATAAACCATAAGATTTCATTTTGCTTTCATGTCTGTAAAACAGGATTTGAGATTCTATTTTCCTCCTCACTGGCTTTTACTAGCTAGCTTAAATTGTCTCAGTCTCCAAAAAAAAAAAATCTCAATTTTAGATCTATAAACCCACTTCTTTAAAATCTTTAAGTCTTCATGTTCCCAGCACATTTTTAAAAAATTAAGAATCTCATTAAGTTGCAGCAATATGTCCAGTGGGCAGCACAGGCACCTCCAGCACAGCTGTTATGGAAGTTCTTTGTAGATAAAAGTTTCTGCCCTGCCAGGTCCCACAGCCATTCAGTCCCAAAGAAACACTCAGAGGCTTATGTTAATTATAACCTGCTTGATTATTAGCTCAGGCTTATTAATTATCTCTTACAACTTAACCCATTATTCTTTGTCTATGTTTAGCCACATGGCTTGTTACCTTTTTTCAATGAGGCATTCTCATCTTGCTTGCTCTGCATCTGGCTGGTAACTGACTCTGCAATTCTGCTTCCCAGAATTCTCCTAGTCTTTCTGCCTGGCTACTGGCCAATCAGGGTTGTATTAAGCCAACACAAGTGACAAATCTTTACAGTGTACAGTGCATTCTCTCACAGAAGTTCTTGTCTGATCCTTTGCACTCATGAGCCTGTTTCATCATCACAAAATCTGAACACTGTACATCTCAATATCAAATCAAGTTAGGTAGCTTGTTCAAACTTACAGAGAATTAAGGATGTGGAAGAGTCAGGGTTTAGACCCATTTGTCTGTTTCATGAATTTAAAAGTTTTGGGGCCAAGGAGAAGGCTCAGTACTTAAGAGCATGTTCTACTCTTATAGAGGACCAGAGTTCAGTGTCTGCTACCAACATTGGGCAGTTCATGACTGCCGGTAATGCCAGCTCTAGGGAATCAGTACCTCTGGCTGCCTCAGGTATCTTCACTGTGAACACATAACCACCCTTCCCCACACATAGACATAACTAAAAATAATAAATATTTCTAAAAAGAAATTTAAAACTTCCTATGTATGATGTCTCTGGGGTTTTAATCTAGTCTTACTATTTAGCACACACTTGCTTAATATAATTCATAGGGACCTGACTTTGGATAGCATAAGTCTTGGGCAAACTTTCAGAGTGTTTTGGGTCTCTGGAGAAATGTATCACTGAATGATCCAAGGAAAAGAAAAATAACCACTTGCATGAAACTTTTGGTTGATGGGGGCGGGGGAAATGGTCAAAGTGACTCTATAGTCAGTGTAGACAAAGGAAGTGAAATAAAAAAGGTTACTATCAACAAAGCATTACTCCTTTCAAGATGTAAGGGGACAAGTGTTTTTGAAGAAAAGGTGTAGGTGAGGGTCTTAGTTGCATTTAAGGATTCAGTACAGCTGGAGGCAGGCAGCAACTTGATATAAAAATGAAAGACGTGAATATACCACCTTGCAGTCTTAAAATGGCGTATTTATCATAAGGCTTAAAAATAGGATGCTTAACAAATTTCAAGCATTTATTGAAAACATTGAGAGACACTTCATCCTCTAAATTCTTTGCCTCTACACTCTATAATCTATGTTTTTATTCATAGCTTTAAGAATTAAAGATTGTGAGATACAGTTGCAATGGCAGCATAAGTGCCTGGTCCTCCGGAGAGCTGGCCTTCCTTGTGGTGACCATTGCTAGCTTGCAAAACAGAATTTTGTTTTTAACTTTTGTTCTTTGATCCTCCACACAGCTTTTCTTGGAAAATTTATGAAAATACTTGTTGTGTGAACCAAACTTGTCCTTGCTTAAGGGATTAAAATGCAGAGACTTCCCAGTTCACTTTGGAAAGTAAAATTGAACAACATCAGATCCTTTGTGGTTGATGGGCAGATACTTCCAAAATATTTTTTTACATTTTTCTGACTAGAGCTCTGAGAATGGGAAGCTTTAGAAAAAGGAGAGTTCTTCAGTAGCTGGGAAGGTCAGGAAGACGGCCCTGTGCACACTACAGTGCAGATGAGCTGGGCCACCTGGAGCACCGGTTGTCCCTTCATCTGCTATACGGCGTTGAGGCACTCACTTGCATTGGAAACCCGAGGGGTGAGATTTGTGGACCTTTAAAAATCCCCTTCCCATGGGTAACTTTTGGCTGCAGAGGGAAACCTGTCACCTGGATGGAAGGTGGACACAGAGAAGATTAAACAATAGCAGTCTATGTAGGGCTGATTGGTGGAATTTGCAGACTCGGGCCATGGGCTCTAGGTGAATTGAGAAGGATGCATGTGGCAGGCATCCCTTGGATAGAATCTAGCAACGAGCAGACCTTGCTCCAGCCTTTGCTCTTTGGTGGCATATGGTCTAGAGAGCTTCCCCAGAGTCAGGCTCATTGTCACAGGTACAAGTAGATCTCTCTTTATTTTCCACCTAGCTGTTTGTGACATTTTAAATTCATTGCTTACAAAAGGATTCTTTTGCTGGAAAATTGAAGGCTTTGCAGCTCTGGAATGATTAAAATAAAGCTAATGCATTGATCTTGACTAATCCACACATCACTTTTGTTGAGTTCTATATAGGAATTCTAAAAGAAAAAAGCGAGTCACCTTTGGGATCATGTGACAGTAGCTAGATTATATATATAATTGACTTAAATTTGATCTTTACATCCCATGTGCTCACCTTGCGGTGGAGACCTTTGGGGACAATGTCTCCCATCAAAACCCTGTGACTCTGACAGGATCACAGCGTGAGTCCAGCCAGGACAAACCTTCCTCTGGGTCACACTCACCTTCTGGCCTTCTCCTCTATGCTAATGTCTTCGGGAGGAAACCTACAAAGTGTGGCAGAGGAATAGAGAGCTGGGCAGGTCTGAGAATGACTCCCTCGTCTTTATAAGCATGATCTCAGCCTAGATGACTCTTGAATTGGGCCCCAGTTGCCCACTACTTCCTTATATCTGTGCCCGGTCTCAATTTTCATAGTATTTTTAGGTAATAGCCATATGGGACATGGGTGAATTAAGAGGTCCCTCTCAAATCTGTCCATGAAATTGCCTGTTTCCTTTTTCCTCATAACCTACAATCTTTTGATAGATCTCACACCCTCACGTTTCAGCTTCTTCATTCTTTCACACACTCCCAAAAACCACCACCGCCCCCCCCCCCCTCAGTTTCCCATGACCTCTTAGAAAAATTTGTCTTCTAAGCATGCCCATTATCCCGCCAAAATTATCTTGACAAGCCCTCTGGAGTTTAGATAAGAAAACTACCGGTGCTGGGGTTTTCAATGCATTACAGACTGTGTTTTCACCCTCTCGGTCCTACTGCTTCCAATTGCCCTTCTGCGGCAGCCCGTGCCATCAGCAATCAATCACCTGTCCGGAAGGGCAAGCCAACACTGAAGGGAATGTCTGAATTTCCTCCTTCCATTGGTGGTTCCCAATATGTGGGTTGCGATCCCCTTTGAGGCTGACTGACCCCTTTCACTGGGGTCACACCAGCTAGTTACAGTACGATTCATAACAGCAGAGAAATTGCAGTTATGAAGTAGCAACAACATCATTTTATGATTTGGGTTCACCGCAATGTGAGGAACTGTATTAACAGGTCACAGCAGTAGGGAGGTTGAGCCACTTAAACCACGGGCCTAAGTGGTTCTCCGAACAGAATGCCTTGGAAGGAAACGATTCAAAAAGAGTCCGTGTAGTTGACACATACAGTCTGTGCCA
The DNA here is from genome assembly GCF_950005125.1 of Chionomys nivalis. Taxonomy (NCBI): domain Eukaryota; kingdom Metazoa; phylum Chordata; class Mammalia; order Rodentia; family Cricetidae; genus Chionomys; species Chionomys nivalis. The sequence goes on from NC_080088.1 coordinate 65,680,094, forward strand.
GGCTTGAATGGATTTCCCACAAGACTTAAAGGGATTGGAGCCTTGTGGAAAGGGGTGAGAAGATGGGGGAAGAAATCAGTCCTGAGAAATAGACCACCACACAGCCGTCTTTAGCCACGCATTCCTAAAGGTGGTGTGTCGCTAGATTATTTCAACAAAATGAGAGCCTTTGTTCTGTCTGTGTGTTCCAGAGCACTTCATAATCGAAAGCGGCCATCTACCCCTGTCTAGCGATGGAACTCGCTTGCCACTTTGTCTCTAATCCAGCTTGGCTCATGGATGTTTCAGTGTGTCCCTTTTCAGTCCTGAGGGACAGTGTCCCCCACGGTGTGCTGCCAGTGTCCTTTGGTTCAGTGAAGCACTGCATGTATTTGCCTTACGGAAGAGCATAGGAACTCTCCGAGAAGAGCCACATTACTTTCAATGACTATTAAAAAGCATGCATGGAAATGGGTTTTAAAGATATTTATTCTAGCCAGGAGAGATGGCGCTAGCATATAATCCCAATCGCTCTGGAGGCTGATGCAGGAGGACCAGAAGTCCACGGCCATTCTAGGTTACCGAATGGGTAACTTGTTTCCGAGTAAAAAGTGAAAAGAGACCTTGGGAGGAGGCTCAGCAGCAGTGTGCTTGCCTGGTAGGTAGGAGGGCCCTAGCATGCAAATGCCAAGTCAGTATACTGGAGAATGAGGAGTGTGCTAATCCTTCAATACTGTTATTCACTTGACAAATATTTGGAGCACCTAGTTCGAAAAACCCTGAGAGTCTTAAAGGAGAGAACTGGTTTCCAGTCTCCTGGAGGTGGAAAACAAACATTAGTCCTAGATGCTCGAATAAAAAATTAGAAGTTTTGTGAACGTTTCATAACTTGAAGGACACATATCAGTTGACACTGTAATGCCAACTTAGGGTATCTCCTGTTTGCTGCAGCTGAGGTTTTGAGTCAAGCATCTCTTCACCGTGAATGATGGCTCTGTGTATTTATTGCGCTCTCTGCAGTTTCTCCTGCCTGGACGACCACATGTCAGTGGTAGAATCCTGCACATCTTACATGTATTTGAAAAAAAAGTATCTGCAGGCACCGTCAGCTGCCCTCTGGGGATACAGCTGCCGATAGATAGCTGAAAGCTGCTGTAGTCAAGCATCCTGACTTACCTTCTCTTTCCTTAGGGTAGAGCGGTTTCAGCTACGTGTCTAGCCGAGCCATCAGTGAACACATGCCTAGCAAATGCTTGTTGGATTGCATTTGTGAATGTTGAAATACCACTGAGCCTTTCTATAGATCCCCATTCATCATATTTATGCTTAGAGCTGCCCAAACGATTGACAGCAGCTAATCAAGCAACAGTTTATTACCTATATAGAATTATTTATCTATATTCATCAAGAAGTAGCTTTTCAGGAAGCGAGGTGGCAAATTTAGTGGCTAAGGTGCTTGCCACACAAACATGAGAACCTGAGTATGAATTCTCAAGTCCCACATAATGCTGGGTGTGGTAGCACATGTCTATAATCCTTGTGTTCCTGTGACAAGACGTGCGACAGAGAAAGGGGAATCTCTAAAAGCTCGTAGGTCACCTAACATGGGGCATGCAGCTGGGAACAAGAGATCCTGTTTCAAATGAGGTAGGAGGTGAGGTGTTCTCTGGCCTCCTTGTGTACATGATGGCATATGTGCACTCTCACACATACAAGTGCATGCCTATCATATATATGGATATACACACACACGTATGCACATCCATATATATATATATACACACCCATCACACAAATACACATACACACAAATGTACTCACACACAACACATATAAAGTTTAAGTACAGATGTAGTGTTTTCTTCAAGGAACATAAAGAATATAAGAGGAGGTATTAATTATGAATTTTGAAATATAGTAAATAGCAAAAGAACTATTTTGAAAAGTTCAAATGGAAAATCAGTAACAGTTATTATCAAAGTTGAACTTAGCATTGGGCTTAGATATGTAGAAAAGGCTTTAGAGGCTAATGTGGCTGAACTGTAAAGATGGTTAGGAAAGATTTGTACAATGAAAGGGGATGTTATAGGGGCATGGAGGAGTGATGGGGATGGGATAGGAAATGGAGGTATACTCATCCTTTTTTTCTTTTGGTTTTTTGAGACAGGGTTTCTCTGTAGTTTTGGAGCTTGTCCTAGAACTCATTCTGTAGGCCAGACTGGCCTCGAACTCACAGAGATCCACCTGCCTTTGCCTTCTGAGTGCTGGGATTAAAGGCGTGCGCCACCACCGCGTGGTGGTATGCTCATCTTTTACAGGTGGAGGTCTGAAGAATAATGTCTCAGCAGCAGTACCAGCTTCATAAATACAGCCTGGGCAGCGTGTGGAGATGGAATCTCCCTTAGCTTAGCTTATAATGAATGGGACATTTATAAAGCAGTTTGGCTGTACTTGAGTTGTTTGTTGTCACTGAAATGACAGTTCTGTTGAGTCAGATGCACATGTGAGAGCTATTTTGCTGTATTATTTTTGATGAGGTTCATTAAAAAATTCACATCTATAGAAAATGTTAATTTCCAAAGCCATTCAAGGTCTAATAATAGTTGCAGAGGGCAATTCTCATTCAGAAAATTTTCTTAGCCTATGTCAAAACATTACATAAATGAGGACATTTTTCCAGTTACTATCTTATCAGTCTTCTGTGTGATTGTGAAGTTAAGAACATCCACTACAGTCTGCGACAGGAGAATCATAAGTGCAAAACCAGCCTAAGCAATTTAGTGATACTCTGTCTCAAAATAATTACAGTACAACACAGCACTACTCAATACAACACAACTCAATACAAAACAGCACAGTGCAACTTAATGCAACACAACTCAATACAAAACAACAGTGCAACTCAATACAACACAACACAACTCAACACAAAACACAGTGCAACTCAATACAACACAACACAACTCAACACAAAACACAGTGCAACTCAATACAACACAACTCAATACAAAACAACAGTGCAACTCAATACAACACAACACAACTTAATACAAAACAGCACAACTCAACACAACACAAATCAACACAACACAACTCAATACAACACAGCTCAACTCAATACAAACAACACAGTGCAACTCAATATAGAGCAGCACAACTCAACACAACGCAAATCAACACAACTTAACACAACTCAGTACAATACAACACAACCAACACAGCCTTTCATTTACAATACAATGATGGGACAGAGAAATGGAACAGTGGATAAAGTGCTGACATGCAAGTATCCATGCAAAAGCTATGCCTGGTAGCTTGTCTCTGTAGCTTGTACGTGTAACCTTAGAGCTGGGGGATCAAAACTAGATATAGGAGAATCCTTGAGGCTTGCTGGCTGGCAAGTGTAGAGGAAAGGGTGAGTTCTTGGGTTAGTGAGAGGCTGTTTCACAAGAGAAAGTTGAGCACAGTGGAAGAACACACATGAAGTTTACTCTGGCCCCTACAAGTTCATGCATAGGTAAGTGCACCTCCGTACATGCATGCATGCACCTACACACACACACACATACACACATTATACACATGTACACATACATACTATATATACCACACACACACATACACACAACGCCACCATAACACCATGCACATACTTACAAATACTACACATGCCCATATACACACACTATCAGTCATTGCACATTTGGGCAGAATCTACCTCAGATGGCACAGATAGAATTTTCCTCAAGAGCTTTGAAAATTCCCACTTTAGTGAGTGTGCGCACACCTGCAGAGTCACACGACCGTCAGTTCCTCAAATCCACAGCTGGACAGTGTTGGTAGCACTTGTCCACTTTTCAGCAGCTGTGCTGATTTTATTTTATTTGTCAGCTCTCACAAGGATAGGCCTGGGAAGAGGGAATGTCAGTGAAGGAATTGCCTCCATCATATTGGCTTGTCGTTCTGTCTTTGGGAGTCTCTTCTTGATGGTTAATTAAAGTGTGAGGGTCCAGCCCACTGTGAGTAGTACCATTCCTAGCCAGATAGGTCTGCAATGTAAAAGAAAGGCAGCTGAGCAAGACAGGGAGAGCAAACCAGTAAGCAGGGTTCCTCCTGGTTTCTGCTCCAGCTCCCACCTTCAGTCTCTGCCCAGGCTCCTGTCAGTGATGAACTAAGTTACTTTTAGTCATGGTGTTTACCACAGCCGTAGGAAGCAAATTAGAAAAAACAGTCAAGAACAGAAGCTTAAAACATTTATTGAAATCGATCATAGATTTTGCTCCAGGTACCATTTAAAAAGTTTTTATGTTTTTACCACTTCCCATGTGTTTTGGTTTTCTTTAACCTTAAAATTCTGTATTAGAGCATGTTAGGTAATGGGAATTCCTTCTCCCCAGTGTGTTTCTCTCTATTTTCACATCATAGCATACATAATTATGTCTGCCATTAAATTCTCCAGGTAAGAGAAAGGGTGATATTTGTTTCAATATATGTAATTTTTTTATTTGAGGAGGGTTTTGTTTTGTATCAGTTTTTATTTTCTGAGACTTTGGTATTTATTATGTATCATACTTTATTCCCATTGCCAAGCTTTTATTTTTGTTCTTTCTTTAAATTATTTTTTTCTTAATTTCTTAGTATTGTGTTTTATATCAAAATCAAAGCATGTCTGCTGCTGTGTGTGACTTACTTATACTCACACTGCACTCAGATTTGTGCAAGTCTGTTGATAACAGAGGCACAATCAGACTGATATGGATGGTCATGTTCCTTCAGCTTCTTGCTGTCTGCTGCAATTCACCTGTCCTTCTATGGTTTTTTAGACCCTGACACCACTGAAGGTTAGTAGCCAGCTCTTTTACAGAATGCTGCTTCATTTGGTCTAGTTGATATTTTTCTGCAGGTCTGTTTTTCTGAAAGTCTGTTGTTGGCTTCTGCATCTTATTCACCACAAACCTAGTATCTACATTGACTTTTTAAAAAGTAATTGCACTGTTTAGATTTTCTCACCTAAGATTTTGTTCATCTCTCTCTATTGGGAGGCTTACTTTCCTTCCCTGCCTGTTTGGTAATGAGCTATTTTCAAAGTGTGTAACTGCCCTGCTCTTCATTACCCTCTCAGTTCCTCCATGCATTATTTCAGGATGGATTTAATGAAGGCCGTGACCCTTCTTTAGTTTGGTGATCAAGTACTTCCCATTGTGTGCAGTGGGGTTCCTCAAAGATAGCTTCTGTGTTCTCTTGAGCTGACTCTTGCTCCTCTTCCAGAATTTTTTACTTTCAAGCATAAGATGTCTCCGGTCCACATTGTGAGATCAAGAGCCATTACTCTCATCGAGAGAATTTGACTTCTAAAATTCAATTATGGCATTAAGCAGTCTTCTTGTGATCATACTCTCAAAGAAAAACGACTTCCCCTCCCTTGGTAATCATGAACGGCAAATAGCTTCTCCAATAGGGTTCATGTGAGGTCATGGGTCCTGTAGCCATGTCTCGTCTAGAAGATAGAATTTCATACACATAGGAATTGTGTAGCTCTCACATTCTTTCCTCCTCATATTTGATAAGGTTCTGGAAGCCTCGGATAGAGGAGGTTGAAAGAGATGGCTCATCTGTGGTTGAGCCCTGAGAGTCACTTGTTGTCAGTGCTTTGAATGAATCTCTGCACTAGCCACTACCCTGTGCACAATGAAGCATCTCTGACTACGGATAATAGATACACAAATGAGTAGGATAAATATAAAGATTTAGAAGGCATTTTGACAACAAGACCATCTATCAAAACAACACTACCTTCCCACTAAAGCCAGCCCATAACCTTATCCATAGATTTTTACTGCATTTTCAGTACCAGGAATGAAATCTCTCTTACGGAGTAGGCTGGAAACACAATCAGAAAGTGACTGGTTACTTCCTTATCAATCATGCCACTATTGTACCAGGGGCCACTGTTGTTATTTCCATCACATCTGGGGCCCCAGAGCCACCAGCATTCAGGCAGAATCTTAGTCACCCAAGGCGTTAGCATTTCTGAGTTCCATGGCTGCACATGTGCCATCAGCATTCAGGCAAACTGCCAAGTCACCCTATGGCCTTATGCCCTAAGTAATCTATGTGCAATGTGGTCACATAATCTATGCATGAGGTGGCTATGAAAGATCCTATGCACACGTGCTAAACAGCCTTTAAAAGGCAGATGTGACAAGAACTAGTTCCAGGACAGGCTCCAAAGCTACAGCGAAACCCTATATCAAACAAACAAACAAACAAACAAAAAAGTCAGACATGCCTGCTCCACCTTCTCTTACCACGTTGCTTTCAGACCTGTGCACCCCTCTCTTTCTTTCCCTTTCCCTTCTCTTTGTTAATAAAACTCTTGAAGTGGGTTTTGTTGTATATCTTGTGGTCCATTCTCACTCATGGTTATATCATGCCCATCTTCCTTGGTAGGTCGGTAATTCTGCGTGCAAGAAACAGTGCTTGCTGAGACCACCGGTTTCTATTGTTCTCCAGAAGCTTGCAAAGAACCTTGCTGTGTACAACTATAAGATACAATAAAAAATATTTTAAGGTCCATTTTAACAGTTTTTCTTGTAATTTATAATTTGTAGTGTTAAATTTTATTACCACCTGTAGTGGCATTTCAAATGTATTTTAATAAATAACGACTGTCTGAAGATCTCAGTGTAAAACAGTCCCACTGGTCAGGTTTACAGACCAGGATATGGTAACACACCTTTAAACCCAGCAGTCACAGTGACACACACCTTTAATCTCAGCAGTCAAAGTCAAAGTGACACACACCTTTAATCCCAGTATCTACAGGGACATGCACCTTTAATCCCAGCAGTCACAGTGACACACACCTTTAATCCCAGCAGTCACAGTGACACACACCTTTAATCCCGGTGGTGCATGTCTTTAATCTCAGCCCTAGAGAGGAAAATAAAATGGGGGATTGTGGGAGAGACAGCTCTCAGACACACAGTTTCCTTTTGAGATTCCAGGAGGCAGGATCACCCTTTCCAACTGAGGTCGAGGTAAGAGCCAGTGGCTGGCTGCTTTGCTTTTCAGATCTTCAGACTGAACCCCAATTCTGACCCTGAGTTTTTGTTAATCATGCGCCAGCCACCCTCCCTTTATTTTGTGCCCCTCTTTTAAAGCTGCCTGTTAGAACTCCTTACTGGAAGGCAGGGCAGGTACGATGACTCGGCATCTTTCTGAGCTTCAGAACTCAGTGACATTTTATTGGTCTCACCACTAAAACCTGGTTAGCCAGGACAGACCCACGGAGCTGCTTCTCCGAGGCTGCCTCGTGACTTCAAAAAGCCCTTCCCAGTGATCCTCATGCTCCGAGGCTTTTGTGGTCAGTTGCTCCTACTTGACAGTCGACTGGCCGTACTTTTTTCTTCCCTTTTACCAGACTTGGCAGCTCTTCTTTGTATACGCACGACTTTGGGTCATGGCGTTGCCTACCTTCGTCAGAGGGAGTATTTTTAGTCTTCTCACATGTCCTTTGTTGCTGTTGCCCTGCTGACCACCCAAAGGACAACGGAGTGACTAGGAATGGGTCATCCTTCTGTCTGTACCTCCTCTGGTACCCGCGGTGTCTCTGCATAAACAGAGTCACTGATGCTTTTGCTGAAGCCTACCTGTCTTTTCATGGATGATTACTGATTTTGTAGCTACTTTATCGTTTTTTTTTCTCCCAGTACTTATTATGTCTGTCTTTCCCCCACTGGTGTATAGTGTTAACACTCTGAGGGAGACATCATATAGCTCAACGCACTCTTCCCTCTGCTTTGTCTCAGTTTGTTTATGGAGTAGTAGTTAGTTATTGTATTTTGAATATATATACATTTTAGTATATGAAGAAACTTATTAGGCCATTGCTTTATTTCTGTAAACCTCATCTTGACTACCCTAGATATTTAAAAGTCTACTTTTTCAAATGAATTAATTGATATATTTATATCTCTTGGTCCTTCCCAGAAACATGGAGCAGCTCTCCTCTCCGTCAGGATTTCAGTAAAATTTTCCATTTTCCTTCACAGTTTTTATCACTGCAAATGTAGCTTTCGTTCTCTTTCTATTATGCATTCTTTGCTAGTTATGACAGCTGTGGAGAGGCGTGTAATAGGGTGTAAGTCCGGCCTTGTGAAATTAATTGGATGGACATTAAAAATTCATTTTCAAAGCTTTAAATATTAAGAATGATCTGTTCCTTGAATACTTACAGAAATTTTCATTAGAGCCAACAAGACGAATGCCATGCTGTAGGAGGGCTGCATTAGAATTTTTAGAGGCGGTTTTAAATAGATTTTTAAGGAATCAGAGAGACAAAACCATCTCCTTGCTTCAGTCATTTAATAAGCATTTTACGACAGCACGGGGCGCTGCTAATGTGGAGAGCTGGTCTTCGCTTCGCAGCTTCTCGGGAACTTATTTTAACTGGTTAACTTGGCAAATACGCTTGCCTAAACGATGAAAGTGGTGAAGTAAGCCAGGTTTAAGCTCTTTTGACAAACTTTCCTTTGAGCTAGAAACCACTAATCCTGGTGGGCTGGATGCTGTAATCTTCAAATGGATCATTAATTAGCTTTATATGTGAGTCTCCAACATAGTTTCTAAATAATCATTTTTTCAATCTTCCTCCCCACCCAGTCGACCCCAGGAACTTATGCAGTATCTCTAACAGCGGTAGGTATGGGAGGTAGCATGTGGTTAGTGTGTGGATGGCCCGCTCTGACTCCCTGCTTGCACCATGCATGTTCTTTACATTTGACAGGTTACATTTCTAGAAGGTAGAACCCCACACAAATCACACTCACGGCTGTCTTCTGGTTATATGTAACATGAAGTCACAGTTATTTTTCATTGCTTCTCAGACTATTCAGGTTTATACACAAAGCAAAAGTTGTTTGTTCCCTCTGCAGTTGTCGAAATTGGGATTGTCATGCTGTCTTTCCTGAGAAGCAAACCATTCAGAAAGCAAGCAGGGGGACTAGAGAGATGGCTTTAGCAGTTAAGAGCACCTCCTCTTCAAGAGGGCCTGGGTTCAATTCCCAGCACCGACAGGCAGCCTCTAACTCCAGTTCCAGGGGTCTGGCTCCCTCACACAGATGTACACACAGGCAAGATACCAATGTACATAAAATTAAAATATGCACATACATTGCTGATGTACTTATTGCCTATATATTGTATATAGTATTGTTCTTATTGTATATAGTTTTTCTTATATTAGTTATAGCCTTCTTTTTTATTTTAGACAAAAAGGGGAAATATAGTGATATTTCATTTATGTTTTAATAAATAAAGCTTAATATATATATATTTAATTAACAAATGTGGTGTGTGTGTGTGTGTGTGTAAACCATTCTGAAACAAGCACAAAGTGTGACCCTGCGGCTTACCTTTAACATTTCTGTGCAAAAGTATGCTTGAATTTCACTGCCTGGGCATGGAAGCAGGTTATGGCCAGTAGGTTGCTCTCAGTTGTGTGTTTTAAGTGTCTCTACTCTGAGTCTTCCCTTTCTGGTCTCTTAAGGATGTGTTTTACTAAGTAGACATTCTTGCTTCTATTTTAATATAAAGTACACACATCTTTTCACTCCATTTGGAAATGGCTTCCTGAACTCATAGTTGAAACCAATCTTTTACATATATTACCTTGTAAAAGCACCATGATGTTTTTACAAGCTTGGCAGCTGTGGTCCATCTGGGAACATTAGGGCTGTTTGTAGCCTTAGCCTATTTCAACAGTTCTTTATGGCTAAAAATAAAGCTGCCATGTACATTTTGTACATGCATTTCTTGGACATATGCACTTGCTCCTCTTTGGTGTATATCTAGAAATAGAATGTGTGAGTCAGTGTATACTAAATAGTCCCAAACAGTGATCTTTAGTGTGGCACTGATTTATGCTCTGCCAGTGACAAATGAGACCTCTGCTTGTTCTATAACCTCATCACGTTGTATGGCTTTTCCATCCATCCATCCATCCATCCATCCATCCATCCATCCATCCATCCATCCGTGTGTGTGCATAGGTGTTTGAGCTCACGCATCTGCCACAGATGTGTGTGGAGGTCAGAGGTAAACTTGAAAGAGACAAGTCTCTCCTTCCATGATGAGGATTTCAAGGATTAAACTCAAGGTCATCAAATTTGGCTGGCAGCTAGTTCACTCACCAATAACTGATCTCAGTGCCCTGTTTTTTGTTTTAAACATTGTTTTGGTAGATAATTTGATAGTATGATTCTATTGATGAAGACATCACATCCTTTCATCCCAGGACATGTAGAAATCAAACTGATAGTGTTCTGGAAGTTTTTTCCTTGCTGGCTAGCAATCATGGTGTTGGAAGATGGGATGCAGGCTCTGTGGGGGCGAGAACAATACACCCTTACTCATCTGTGAGTCCTGTGAGCCACAGTGATGATCAGCCTGCCAAGACATGCCTATTGGTGCAAAGGTATCATGGGAGTAACCAATTGCTTTTTGATAGGATTTAAGGTCCTTTCCAAGAACCACCGACTGGGGAAATGGAATAACCCAATGCTATTATTTTGCTAAATGGACATAGTATCAAACTGCCTTCTAAATACTTGTCTTTTTAACCCATAGATTAGTGCAGCTCTCAGCCCTCATAGAAAAACTCCCCCCCCTCCAGTGGATAGCAGTTGCTACAGAGATTCAAATCTGATTAACATGCAGAGAATAAGTGACTGTGGAGTTCTCAGTCCTAACAATATCTGTCTCACATGTCCCCTGCCAAGGCTGAGGGAATGTCATGGAAGAGGCTGTGGGAAGAACATGAGAGGTTGAGTTTGTGAGGACTGCTTTAACTCCTAGGACGTTACAGGGTGATTGCACTCTCAAACTCTCAGAAGCTGTAGTTGCTTGTACAAGATCTGAAAAAGATATGACCAGTCAGGGTTTCTGAATTGGAGGAAGAGTAAGTGCTTCTTATTTCTTTGTTTCTACATGCAGTTCCTCTGTACTGCATGGGTACTTTTGAAAACTAAATGATCACGTGTACACACACACAAACACACACAGGCAAACACACAAATAGATACACACACTCAAATACACAAACATGCGAACAGACCCACAGTTACACACAAACAATCACACTGGCAGACATACACACAGACAGACACAGAGACAGGCATACATACACACAAATACACACACATGCAGACAGACACACAGTTACACGCAAGCAATCATTCTGGCAGATATATACACAGACACAGAGACAGACAGACATACACATACATACACATACCCACACACTTTATTACGTATGTGATTGGTTTTTCTCTCCATGTACTTTCCAGGCTTAGTCACTGTGGCACTGTGGTTTTAACATAACCCACCAAGTTTAGTGAGTGCTACCAGTGTTTGTATGGGTGTGGGACAATTCTCTAAAGCCCAGGGCAATCCACCAGAGACCACAACCTAAAGAATGACTCTCCCTCCCCTAGAATCCTTTTACTGTCAATAGTTCCTCAGTTAGGATTGGGATTCTGTGAACTACTCCCTCTAGGGGAAAGCCCTGTTTTAAATATTGAAAGAAAACAAAACAAAACAAAAACTAAGGCTTGAACTCTGGACATATACCCCATCCTAAAATGTCCTTGGCTTTTCTAGGTTTTCTTTCATTTTCATGTAAGTTTTTAGAATTGATTGCTGATTCTCAAACACACACAAAACTTACTTGAAACGATCTAACATCATTTATCACCACATATAAAAGTTGCCTTGAATTGGTTGGGATTTGTGTGCTAAGACTTTAAAGTAATTTGAGAAGAATATTTAATAATCTGTGAAAGACTTGCAATTAAACATTGTATTTTTCCAATCTACAGACATGATGTTGTCCCTCATTTGCAAGACCTTAGATTTCTGGCACTTAGAATTGCAGTTTGAAGTTAAGTTAGAGAGTAAATTGATTAGATTTTGTCAGCTTGACACAAGCTAGAGTCATCTGGGAGGAGGAAAATCTCATTTGGGGCTTTTTTTCCATTGGCCTTTGGGATATTTATGGACACCTTTTGTTAATTTCTATTTGATAGAAAAGGAGCCCACCCACTATGGTCGATGGCATCTCTAAGCAGGTGTGATTGAGTTGTGTAAGAGAAGTGTCTGAGCAAGCCAGAGGAGGCAAGGCAGTATACAAGATTTCTTCATGGCCTCTGCTTCAGTTCCTGCCTCCAGGTTCCTGCCTTGAGTTCCTGTCCTGCCTTCCCTTGATGATGGCTTTTGCCTGTGTGCTGAAATAAACCCTCCCTTCCCCAAGTTGACTTGGGCTAGTGTTTACTCATGGCAGTGGAAAGTAAACTACTAAGATAAATTTGTTAGAGTTATTTTTGTACTAAAATCTTGTGACACTATAAATAACATTTTAAATTTAATTGTCAAATTGTGATTTTAGTTTTCAGTTCAACTTACTATTTTGAGCTGGGTATGGTGGTGCATGCCTTTAATGCCAGCACTCAGGAAAATGAGGCAAGCAGATCTCTACGGTTCAAAGCCAGTCTGGTCTACAGAGCAAGTTCCAAGCAAGTCAGGGCTACATAGTAAAACCATGTCTCAAAACAAAAAACTTTCTAATTTTGAGCACCTTAAAATACAGTTCTCTTGATGGGCGGTGGTGGCGCACGCCTTTTATCCCAGCACTTGGGAGGCAGAGGCAGGTGGATCTCTGTGAGTTCGAGTCCTACCTGGTTTACAAGAGCTAGTTCCAGGATAGGCCCAAAGCTACAGAGAAACCCTGTCTCGAAAAACAAAGCACCAAAACAAAATAAATAGATAAATCAAATACAGTTTTCTCTGAGATAGTTTCTACTTTCCAATCTTTCTTAGGTTCCATCCACATTTAGCTCACCGTTTTCTTTTCCCGTCTTTGCCTTTGTCGTGGGTTTTAAATTTTCTTACTTGAACTCTTCTTTTATATCTGAACATGTGTATGTGGCTACTTTGAATTCACATGGGACTGTTGGTTACAGCTTCCTCTGTCTTGTGCTTGTCTGCGTGATGCTTTTCACTTCTGCGCCTGCTGATTCTTTTTTCATGTCTCTCCCCAACCCCGGGCTTTGTTAGTGCTGTGCCAATCTGTTTATCTTTAAATGTAATAACCGATTTTTGTTGCCAACTTGATTGGATTAAGAGAAACCTAGGACATTAAGGAGGGACAGTTTGATTGTGAAGGATTTTCCAGGGAGGAGTGGGAACCATCCTATGAGCTGTGGCTCCAGGCTGGAAGAGAAGCAAAAGGAGAGAGGAGGAGCAGAGAGCTCACATTCCCCTTCAGGTCCCAGAGATGTGAGCCAGCAGCCTCTCACTTGACTACCAAGGCCACACACTGCAACTTCTGCCATGCTATGTTTTGCCTTCAGATGGCCTGTCATCCCACGCTATGACACATGGTAAACCCTCCTGAAAATGGCTTTTTATCAGGGATACGATCACGGCAATAAGAAGACTAATGAACCTGTTTGCTTAGGAGTTGTTTTTTTTATACATGACAAGGGGTTGTATGAAGGATGTATGTGGGTTATCTCGGAGTGAACAAAGTGTCTTATTCCAAATGTGCTCCCTTCCATCACTTCAGTGTAGCTTTATTAATATCTGACACCCTTTGGGGCAGGACATGCATTAGCATCACTTCTAAATTTGTGACATTCTTGTTTGAGTAAAACATAATCTTAGATCTGACCTATGATTTAAGAACATTCTTTCCCTATATACAGTCTCTTCAGTGAACGCCACCTACACTAATTCAAAATTTAGATGACATCAAACTTTGGGTTGAATTTTCTTTCTTCATTTTGGAATGTTAGCATTACAAACCGGCTTCTCCGAGGCTTTATTGGGAATCTCTGGCATAAAAATGTCTCTACTTTATATATAGTCTGCGGCTTCTGTTTTTCTATAATACATATTGGAACATATTTATTTAAATCATATAGCTCCAGTGATAGTAATACTCAAGGCCTTTGCAGCAACAGACCCTTTCGGTACAGAACATTAGAATTCTCTATAGGTGTTGTCTAGCGGGGAATATTATGAAAGAGTCAAGCGGCTATTAAACATCTATATAACTTCATCATGACTGTCTGTGCTAAGATAAAAAGCACAAGTTTAGAAAGACAAAAGACTAATTTATATCTTATGTAATTTCAGTTGTATTTCTTCTGGGATCAAGCGTTATTTTGAAAACACACATGATTAGCCAGAAAGGAACTAGCCAGAGAGTGACAAAGAGCAATATGAACTTACTGCAACACTCTGCAGTCCACAAGTGTGAGACTATCTCCGTACACAGGGAGTGTTTCAGCCTTGAGGATTAACCTGCTGTTATAACTATCTCCTACAACAGCTTCCAGAGACAAGAATCACTCTGTTTTTCCAGACCCAGACCCTTGGAGGTTTCCTAGATGATACAATAGAACAAAGCCTGCTGGATTTGCCCACAGTCCTCTAGGAGGCAGCAGAGTAGCAGTCGATATCCTGCTTACTGAGTTTGAAGGCATTTTGGGGTCCTGGATACTCCAATCCTAGGTGAAAATCGGATGGCAGAGTGGAAAGGGGTCAAGATCAAGAAAATACAAAAATGCAAACTTTGTGTTCTGGAGACTGAATTGCAGCTTTGCCAGGAAGATCGAGATTTAAGGCAAATGAACAGAAATTTTTCTTTTCATCCCTCTATCTTTTCCCTTTCTTCTTACCTTCCTTTCTTTCCTTTCTCTCTCTCCCTCTCCTTATCGTCCCCCTCTCTGTTTTTCTTTTTGAGATAGTGATTCTCTGTGAAGCCTTGACTCTCCTGGAACTCTGTAGACAAACCTGGTCTCGAACCCACAAATCTGCCTGCTTCTGCTTCCCCAGGGCTGGAATTAAAGGCGTGCACACTACTCCAGACTAGGAACACTTAACTCTTTCATCAAATAATTACTTCTTACCTGATGTGGGCAGACACTTGAGGAGCATCTAATGAGAAGTTATCTGCTCAATGGGCAAATTAAGACATAGAAACAAATGGCACTGTGTTTGGTAAATGCAGAAGGTGCTGTGGGAATACAGGAGGCGGGAGGGTGGGAAGTGGCCCTGAGGTCAGCTGCAATTTGTAGTGACTTTGTATCCTGGTTTCTACACAGAGCTGTAATGGAAGAAAGGGGGAGGCTCCAGTACATGCTGCCCTTCAGTTGAGCTCCTTCCTTCCCTCCCTCCCTCCCTCCCTCCCTCCCTCCCTCCCTCCCTCCCTCCCTCCTTCCTTCCTTCCTTCCTTCCTTCCTTCCTTCCTTCCTTCCTTCCTGTGTTGTCTCTGTGTGAGTGTCTCTCTCTCTCTCCAGCTTTTTGAGACAAGGTCTCTCTCACTGAACCCAGAGGTCACCAATTGACTGGCCTACAAAGAACTCTCCACCTTGGCATTGAGAAAAACGACAAGGAGAAGCCATTCTAAATTTTCTTTTGAGAATTTCACACATGAGTACTGTATTTACATCTTGTCTATTCTTCCCTATCCTTATATACATACATATGTATATATTACTGCGATTTCACTGTCATACATAGAAGACTTTCTCACAGCAGGTGTCTTGGCTCTCTGGATCTATACTCTTTCTGCTCTGTCTTCTGAGATGTTCCCCAGCCATGGGTGTGGAGGTTGTATTGTAGATGTGCCAATAGGGCCTGGGCACCACAATCACTTGTAGTCTTCATTTTGACCAATTGTGATTCTCGGCCACATGAAAAAGCTTCTTATACGAGAGGTGAGAACTGCACTTATCTGTGTGCAGAAGGGTAAGCATTTAGAATGCAGTCAGAAACTGTATTTATTTAGGAAAGTGGAAATAATAGGTTCTCTTCTAGTGTCTATGGTCTCTCCAGCCACTGGCACTCGGTTAGTGGTAGGCACAACCCCTCCCTGCCCTTTTTGAGTGGGTCTTAAGTCCATTAGACGTCTGTGGTTACCTCTGTTATATATGCCACTTTGCGCATGTCTTGCCAAGCTAATCAGCGATGTGGTTGGTAGGCTTTGTAGCTGGATAGGACTATTGGTGGCTATTCTTCTTTGGCAGCTTGTATAGAGCCATCTAATAGCACAAGGGCTATTCTTTAGGGAGGAGGTTTCGCGGTCAGTTCACACTCAGTTCCTTTAAGTCCTATGTCCAGATATATAGTGTCTTCAACAATAGGGGTTTCCCTTAAGTTCTAGGAGACATCTCAGGGCTATAGCAATAGCTTATTTGCTCTAGGAGTCTCCTGGACCCTGTGGCCCACAACTCAAAGGAGTTTTTCCTTGCCTGGCAATGGCATTTTAGTAGAATTGTATGACTCTTGGTGAAGCATCATGCCCAGTTTTGTGTGTGTTTGTTTTTAATTTGGGTCCTGGGGATCTGAACTGGGGTCCATATGCTTGCACAATAAGCATTTCACCCATGCAGGCATCCCAACCCTGGGCCTTTTTTTTTTTTTAAAGAAAATGAAGACTTGTTTGGTTTGCAGAAAATAAGGAGGTTATTACTTGATCGAAGCAAAAAGTCCTGTCCCTTGAAGAAAATTGGGTAGAAGCAGAGATCACGTGCTAAGTAAAAAGAACCAGACTCAGAAAGAAAACTGTTACCCTTCTCTCATAAACAGAATAGATACATTTTTTTTTCTGTTTTACCAGTTATATTGACAGGGATTTTATATACACCTAAACATGAGCTCTTTGGACAAAGATGCTCTAATGTGTTCATAGTGAGGAAATAAGTTATCAGTGTTAAAGAACAATTTCTTGCTCTCACTCTCTCCCTTACCACATAATTAATATTTAAGCATTTAAATGTCAGAGAACATGAAAATAAAAGGGGGAATAAGATGGAGGAAAGGTCTAAAGGGAGGGCTGGGAGAGCAGAGAGGGAAAGAGGAAGAAGAACGAGAAAGCTTTTCCTTCTCATGTAGAGAATCTAGATTTAAAGGTGTGTGTGCTGTGTCTCAACATACATATGGCATGAAAACAGAATGAGGGGGGTCTGAGAGGAAGAAGGGGCCAGCTAGATGGTCAAAGCATAGACAGGGGAGAGTAATGAAGACAACACAGGAGCAAAGTACAATAATGCATACGTGCTTATGAAAGATATCACACTGAAACCTTTTATTTTGAGCACTAAATAAAGCAACAATCTCAAAAGAAAAAAATCTGTGTGATTTGTCACTGAGATTCTTACTCAAGGCAAACTCTTTCATAGCAACTGTTTTCAAGACAGTGGCAAGAACAAAGGAAGTCCATGAAATTTCAGAGGGAAGCAAAGACTACCAGGACTGTTCATACAATACTTTGAATTGAGAAGTTGTGGTTTCTGGTCAGATAGTGGCTGCTGAGTGATGTGGGAGTGTCATATATCAATCTGTTGATTTCATTGGTTAATTAATAAAGAAACTGCTTGGCCTGATAGGTTAGAACATAGGTGGGTAGCTGCCTACTACAGCTGAGTCAGATATTATTAAAAAGAGACCACTACCACTGAAGTGAAACCTTTGTTTTACTGGAACAATTGATGATGGTTATTTGGTAATTTTTCAGCCCAAGATAACTATCATTGAGATTGATTTCTTTTTTCAAGACAGAGTTTCACTGTGTGTAGTTGTGTTTCAATTGTTTTTTTTGTTTGTTTGTTTGTTTGTTTTTATTTTCGAGACAGGGTTTCTCCGTAGCTTTTTGGTTCCTGTCTTGGAACTAGCTTTTGTAGACCAGGCTGGCCTCGAACTCACAGAGATCCACCTGCCTCTGCCTCCCGAGTGCTGGGAGGTGGTGGTGCATGCCTTTAATCTCAATTGTATTTTAATAAAGACTACCTGAAGATATGAGAGTAAAACAGTCCTACTGGTCAGACTTACAGTCCAGGTTATGGTACCACACACTTTTAGTCCCAATAGCCACAATTACATGCACCTTTAATCCCAGTAGCCACACTAATTGCCATAGAAACCGGGTGGTGCCTGCCTTTAATTCCAGTAGTGCACATCTTTAATCACAGCCCTAGAGAGGATTTAAAAATGGGAGAAAACAGCTTTCAACACACAGTCTCATTCTGAGATTCCAGGAGCAGGATCACTATTTCAGACTGAGGTCAAGGTAAGAGCCAGTGGCTGGCTGTTTTGCTTTTCGGATCTTCAGGTTGAACCCTAATTTCTGTCCCCGAGTTTTTATTAATCATGCTTTATTTAATTGTGCTTCAGTTGTGTAACTCTAGCTGTACTAGAACTCACTCTGTAGACCAGGCTGGCCTTGAACTCACAGAGATCCACCTGCCTCTGCCTCCCAAGTGCTGGGGTTAAAAGTGTGCTCCACCATCACCTGGCTGATTTCATTCTTCATGGTGGAATCAAACTCCATTAGGTATGTAGACCTCATTATTTTTCTCCATTCAGTGATTGATGGGAATCTGGTTTGATTTTGCATGTTAGCTGTTGTGACTCCTGGCAGTAAACATGATGTTTAAGTATCTTTATGTCATACTTAGAATTATTCCTCTATATATTCAAGAGTGGCATAGCTGAGCCACATGATAGTTCTATGTTTGCTTTTTATGGAAACTCCTATCAATCTCCACAGTGTCTGCTCTACTTTACATCCCACCAGCAATGTATAAATGGTGTGGGAGGTCCTTCTGTATATGTGTTGCCTTTATTGGTTAATGAATAAAGAAGCTGCTTTTGACCAATAGCTTAACAGAATATAGTCAGACTGGAAAGAAAAATATACATAAAGAGTAGGTGGAGTTGAAGAGAAGCCATGTAGCTGCCACAAGAGACAGGTGCCTCTTCCAGAACCTGCTGAAACTTTGCCAGTAGGCCACGACCTTGTGAGGATGCACGGATTAATGGGGATGGGTTAGTTTAGGATATAAGAGCTAGCTAGAAATACGCTTAAGCTATTGGCCAAACAGTATTGCTAATAATATGGTTTTTGTGTGGTTATCTCAGGTCTGAGCATCCAGGAACAAACTAACAGCCTCTGACTACATAGAAATATCCATATTCTCTGCATTTTTGCTTTAATGTGTTGTTTGTTTTATTGGTGCTAGTCATTTTGCCTGGAGTGAGATTGTGTCTCAGGGTAGTTTGGATTAATATTTATCTAATGGCTAATGATGTTGGACATTATTTTGAATATTGGCTATTTGCATATCTTCTTTGGAAAAGGTTCCAATTTATTTGCCTATTTATT
Organism: Chionomys nivalis; assembly: GCF_950005125.1. NCBI lineage: Eukaryota > Metazoa > Chordata > Mammalia > Rodentia > Cricetidae > Chionomys > Chionomys nivalis. The sequence goes on from NC_080088.1 coordinate 65,699,301, forward strand.
CATTAGATGATTTTTTGACAGTTAGACATTGGAGTTTTTCATATGTTCTGGACACATAATCTAGATATAGTACATAAAAATCTCCAGTCCATTTTGAACTGATTTTTGTGATAATTGAGAGATATGGTTCTAGTTTAATTTACATGTGGACATCTACTTTTTTCCAGTACCTTTTGTTGAAGGGACTTTCCACTCCCTGCAGTGTATGTTTTGACAATGTGCATTTTGTAGGTAGCTGTAGATGCATGGGTTTCCAGACCTTCCATTCTTTCCCATTTATTTGATTGTCTGTTTGGGGGCTAATCCCATGTGATTTTGGTACTGTAGTTCTGTATTATGGTTTGAAATCAAGTACTGTAATTACAATAAATTTAACAATGACTTTGGTAAGAGAAGTTAGGAAAACGCAATTTTCTTTTGTGTTTGAAGTTTTTATATTTTAACTTTTTTAGAATTTCTTATATGAATAATGAATCTATACCACTCCTACTGTGTTCTCTTCCCTTCCAGCTTCTCCCATTCCCCCATTCATGATCTCTTATTTATTATTATTATATGTATACAAATATTTATCTATACATACACATATATTTACATACATAGATACATATAGCCTACTGAGACCATTCATCTTTGCTCATGTGTATAAATGTTCAGGGATGATCACCTGGGATTAGACTACCAGTGTGGGAGCTTGTCCCTGGAGGAAACACGTTCTTCCTCTCTCAGCAGCCATTGACCACCTGTAGTTCTTCATTTGGAGGTGGGACCCGGTGGAATGTTCTGTCTTCGTTGGCATGTTAACTAATGTTGTTATTATGTTGGCCTTGTTTAGGAACCCACACTGTTGAGCTTTCACAGGTGTGTTTTCCTAGTCCTGTATAGCAGACACATCCCAACAGCAGACATCCTGGCCTTCTAGCTCTTACAATCGCTCCAACACCTTTCCCACAGTTTTCCATGAGCCTTGGATATGATGGTTTCATTGAAGATGTATAAATGGGATTGGGTACTCTGGCCACTTATTGGCTGTGTTTTGGCCAGCTACAGTTCTGTCTGATTGTCTCTTGTCTGTTGCAAAAAGTTTAGATACTTTAAACTTACTTTCAACTGTTCCAGATATGATGTAGGAAGGTCATCTGTCTATGTGTTACTTTCATTGGTTAATAAAGAAACTGTCTTGGCTTTTTGATAGGGCAGGATTTAGATAGGTGGAGTAGACTAAACAGAATGCTGGGAGAAAGAAAGCAGAGTCAGGCAGATGCCATGCTTCTCCTACCCAAGATGAATGGTAGTTAGACTCATGCCTGTAAGCCACAGTCAAGTGGCAATACACATTAATAGAAATGGGTTAATCAAAATGTGAGAGTTAGCTAGTAAGAGGCTAGAGCTAATGGGCCAGTCAGTGTTTAAATAAATATGGTTTCTGTGTTATTATTTCAGGGGCTAAGCTAGCCATACGGGAGCCAGGCGGGATGAAAAGCAGGCCTGCTCACCTCATCACTACACAGATATTTATATGATTGCAGAGAAACACTGATCTTTAACTTTGTTGTTTGCTTTTGTCAATTGATTCTCATCAACAGCAGCCATCAAGGCACTGAAAATAAGAGCGGTCAAAGGAAACACTGTTCAATGGGCTCAAAGACACACTTAAACAACAAATAACTTTTAGTGTTAAATCATAAGAGACAGTAGCTTTATTTAATAATGTATTATGTATCCAAAAAGTTAAAAAAACATTTTAAATGTTCTAACCCAAAGGAATGAAAGTGATGGATTATACTTAATTTAGATAAGTGTACTGTGCCAGGTACTTTTTGTCAACTTGACACAAGCTAGAGTCACCTGGGAAGAAGGAACTCAATTGAGAAATCGTCCCAACCAGTTTGGCCTGTGGCATGTCTATGGGACATTTTCTTGATTAATGATTGATGTAGCAGGGTCCAATCCACTGTGGGTTGTATAAGAAAGCAAGCTGAGCAAGTTATGAAAAGCAAGCTGGCTGTATTCCTGCATGGTCTCTGCTGCAGCTCTTGCCTTTAGGTTTTTACCTTGACTTTTTTTCATAATGGGCTATAACCTATAGCCCAAATATTTGTTCCTCAAAAGTTAATTTTGTTTTATCATCTGTCTGTCTGTCTATCTGTCTCTGTCTGTCTGTTTTGTCTATATATTACAGCAAAAGAAAGCAAATAAAATTACCAGGAATGTGAGAACTTACTGTGATTGACCTGATATTTTGCTTTGGGGGGAAAGGATTTAGGAAACATTTGGGGGGAATAAAAGTGTTCAGAGCTTAGTGAGCTCTTATGGGAATTTATACGATAATTCCGAGAGCAACGAAGACATGGAATCCTGCCTTGCAAAGCTTCAGAGGGAAGCCAAGGCTATCAGGGCTGTTCATATGGTACACTGAATTGAGAAGTTGTGACTTCTGGTCAGATAGTGGTTGATGAATCAGATTATTAAAAAGAGACCAGTGACACTGAACCAAAACTTTTGCTCTGCTAGAACACTTGATGATAGTAATCTGGGGATAAAAAATTACCAGTGATTTAAAGAGACCTCCATCATTGTGAAATGTTCTGGGAAATATTTCCCTGGGGTCAGCACACAAAATCAGCATTCCAGATTTCTTGGGTCCAATGCTCCAATGTCAGCAGGAGGTAGTCATAGAAAAGATGTGACGTCCCTTATCATTTACTATAAGCAAAAAGGCTGTGATGTTAGGTCTCAAACCCAAGACAAATCCCTAACTGAGTTGTCTGTTTAACATATCAAAGGGTGCTTGGCTACCCCAACAGTCCTGTGTCCCTACCAGTTCCACCTCCTACCCTAAACTTCTTTGTTCCAGGGGCTGGGCCATCCTTTCCCCAGCTAAGCTTCCCTATATAATCCAGCCATTTGGGTAACTCAGTCCTTTTGATCTGCCCCTTACCCTCTAGGCCTGCTTGGTCTCCTGGCTCTCCCCTCCTAGGTCTCTTCACATGGCCTTGCTCAGGGTCATGTTCACTCTGGACTCTCCCAGTTGTCTCTGCCTCTGACTGTGCTCTCCTTCGTATCTACAATAAACTTTCTCCTCCACCAAAGGAGGAGGAGAAGGAGAAAAGGAGGAGGAGGAGTAAAAAGAAGTTTCTATTTGTTTTATATAATTCAAAACCACTTAGTATCCATGATCTAATCCTCCTTTTTTTAATCATTCTACTCCCAGGAGCTAAATACATTGGTCTTCTTGATACAGGGATGTGGTGTTCATCTCCTGATCTCCTTCTTAAACCACAGAAGCTATCTGCTGGTGGCTACTCAAGCTCACACACCTCAGGAAAAGAGTGTGTGTTGGCAGAGAACACAGTACTTCCAATCTAGCAGCAGCTCAGGCCTCCCTCTTGTCATAGACCACTAATTTACTTCCAGCTGGGAAGGGATAACATCAGCATCAATCCAAGAGAAAGCTTAAGTAACTCCTGGAGTGAGGTAAGTATACTACTTGTTATCATCTTTTTGAGAATAAAACACATATTTGCTTCCTCACTTAAAACTGAAAGTATTGCTGATAAACTTGAACAAATTAGTTCTATTATTTTGCCATTGTGGATCATTATAAATTTATAGTGCTTGGCCATGAAGCTGGTGTTACAGCACTTTCTCAAAAGGTTCACGTGATGGAGGCTTAGTAATACTTAACTGGATTATAGGAGTGCTGACGTTATCAGTGGGTTAGTCCCCTCATGACTCTGTGGCTGAATGGACCTAGGAGGCGGTTGTAGTTGGAGGAAGTCGGCCAGGAGAGATGTGCTTTTGAGGACGCCTCTTGTTTCTGCTTCTTCGGCCACTCTGAGGTGAATATCTCTGGGACATCCTTCATTCTATGCCCTATTTCTCTGTATTACCACAGTTTAGAAGCAATGGTAATAGTTGGCTGTTGACTGAAGCTGTTTGAAGCATGAGCCAATTTCACTGGGTGTTTTGTCAGTTCAATAGAAATCCAGCTAAACAACTGGTGTTTCTAATACACTGAATGAATTTTCTCCTAAAAAGAGAGTATTGGTGGTCATTAGCCATATTGGCACATAAAATATGAATAGATATTCTCTTGGGACTTATCTTCCAAGCAAGTTAATTATTATTCCATTGTGGCATCCCTCTTAAGCTGCTTGCTCTTTCAATTATTCCAATATTCCATGGATGACTTATTTCCCTGTTGACTGAAAATATCATCCGTGTATGAATGGAGCCCCAACTTTACTGATGGAATGGAAACCAAGAAATGGTTTCTTAAGAAAGGTGCTCTTCAACTGCATTCTTCATCATTTTCCTTATCAACAGAATTAGTGCTACCCGACCCTACACATTGACCCAAATTGTCTTGCTCAAGAGAGTCTCTTTCTCTGAGTTATTTGACCTTTGATCCTAGATTAGCATCAGTGTCTGGGGCCCGTAGGCTGTAAGGTCAGCATGTAAGTCACCATTGATATTGCCAGGTGTGTTTTCCAACATTTTGAGAAAGCTGGCTTTAGGAAGAGGTGAAAGAAGTCATTCCTAAAGAGAGCATCCTGCAGACTCTCAGGCCCCTGATTTCAGCTCTTTTCGAAACCTGTAATGGTTTTGTTACGGCAATATGTTACAGGATACACTGGTTTTCCTCCAGTGAATCCTTGCTTTGCTCAAATGCCTTGGGTTTTGTTTATTTTAAGCAAAACCTGACCAAGACAGATCCTTTCATGACACTATGCCTTGTTCTTGACAGTGTTTCATTGGCTAGAATATTATGTCAGTGATACCATTGTTCAGGACCCTCTATCTTTGTAGAATGCCCTTCAGTTTGAGAATGAGACTTATAAAAAGTTATCTGCCAGTAACTTCCTGTTTATCAGGATTTTTTTAAAATTGAAAGTTAACTTGGAATGCTGATGCGATTATTTAAATATAAGAAGAAATAAAGATGAGGAAGCACGAGTACATGTGCAATAGTTGTGTATGGTTTTAGGATGAATAAAACAGGAAGTAATTAGACTATGGGTAATCTTCTCTTTGAGCCTGTCTAATTTGTTCTTTTCATTTTTGCCCCAGATGAATGAGCTGAGATAAAGATGGAGAATCACAGTAATCAGCAATATTATTCCAGTTTCTTAAATTCTTGACTCATGGAATTCTGTGAGGATGGAAGAATTTTAACCTGCTGTGTGACCTTTCCTGTGTGGTCACAGTGTACCCTTTTATAAACTGAATGACCAGTACTGTCGGATGTATAGGCCTCATCACGGCTCTAATAGTCTTTGATTCAATTCTGTGCAATTATTATGGAATGTTCATATGTCAGAGTGCCTTGATTTAGTTTGAAAATTTGGATTAAAGCTCTACTTTAGAAATAAAAATTGGTGACTAAGAAAGAGAAACCAAGTTACACCTGAAGCAGAAAAAATAAACCAAGTGAAGTAGCCCAAATTAAGACCAAGGTATAGTTGACATTTTTCCTGGAAGGTTGCAAGGTTACCCATCCGAATTTTTTCAGTAGTTCTCTCACCATTCGTATCTGACTTATAAAGAATTTTTTGCTGTTTACTTTTTGCCTTGAGTCGAAGTATAAGGTTTTTCAGTTAAAAATATATCAGAAGCAGGCTGAGGAAGTAGCTCAGCAGTGAACACATGCAACTTCAGCCTTGGTGGCGAAATGTGCTTATTCTAAAGGCCTTAGCCGTGATGCCACTATTGAATCACTGAGATCTTAAAACAAATTATATGGAGACCATTAGCAATAATGTACTTCTCGGTAAAGTAGAAATTCCCTTGGCATATTAAGAAAGATGAATTCAAGCTGTTTTACTAAGAGGCAGGTTGAGATAAGGAGGCTAGTGTCTATTGTGTGTATGCTCACTCAGCATAAGCTCCAAGTCCCTTTCTATAGATTGGAGGTAGCACTTATACCTAATTCAAAAAATTATTAATTATATTTAATGAGATAAGCAGTATAAAGGACTTACCATGTTAGGCATGTAGAAAGTCTTGAAGGATGGCTTCTATGATCGAGTCTTGGGAAATGACATTGGACTTCTAGATATCATTGGTATAAGGGAACATTGTCAAGATAGACTCCAGATAGACTCAAGACAGACTCTCAGTCAGAACTTATTAAACAAACCACATGAATCTTTAGAAATGAGTGGGGGAATTTAATCAAAATATAAATTTTGTTTTATTTTACTTTTGAGACAGGGTTTCTCTATATAGCTCTGACTACTCACTCTGCAAATCAGGCTGGGCTTGAACTCAGAGATCCACCTGCCTCTGCCTCCTAAGCTGGAATAAAAGGTGTGCACCACCATGCCTGGCAAGTCATGTATTTTTTATATCAACAAATTAGTAGTGAATATTTATGGTAGTATGTATGGTTGTCAGTACTTTCATGAATAAAAAAAATGTGTGTGTATGTATATGTATGTATATAATGAAGTTTAGTGTACATTAAATAGACATGTTATTATTTCTGCTTTTTACATAGAAAAGCTGGTTTAGAAGCTTGATATTTATATAACTGCCCACAGAAACTATCGGTGCATTAGGTTTTCCTGGCCAGAAACAAGGGAAGAGGAAAAACCAAGCAAAGGAACAACAACAAAACAAAACAAAAACTAACAACAAAAGAACAAAGACTCTGTCACAGATGCTCTTTCCATGTCTCCATGTCTCTTTCCTTAACTTATTTATGCTGGGAGGTAGTTCATAGATAAGAAGGTTGATATTTGCCTGATTTTTGCCTCCTGACCCTGTTGCAGATGGGGAATCTTGGAAAGAGTAACTTCCTAGTCTAACATGACTCTGTGGGTTTTATACCTACCCCAGGCCATTTCAGAAGCACCAGCCATCAACAATTCATGGGATAGATCTAACCACAATATAATTGCAGGGATGCTCATCTGAAACTTTTCCATCCGAGGAACACAAACAGTTCCATCGATTTCGCTAACACCCTAGAGGTAAGTGTAAGTGAGAGCTGGGCTTATGGGGTAGGATTTGGAGAAGGGCTGGCATAATGATTCCTGAGTTGTTTCCTAAGTTTGCCAAAAAGCCTTACTGAGAAATAGAAAGTGGGTGTGGTCAATTCTCGGCATCTTAGAACATCATTGCAAGAAGTTAGGTAGCCCATAATTCTACATTTATAACTGACAGTCTACCAGTCTACTTCAGAAAGAGGGACTAGCATTGTTTAGTGCCACACATCTAGTTGGTGGCAGATATACGTGAAGAATTCAGATCTCCTGTTTCATATATGATCATTAGCTGCTGAGACACTACATTGTGCATCCCAACCAAGATTAACAAAAGTACACAAACATAGCCAGTCCCAGAAGCGAGATGTTAGCAGTCATGATCATTCACTCAAGCTGCTCTGTCTGGTTAGGTTTTCATTGCTATGATAAAGCTCCATGACCAAAAGCAACTTGTGAAGGAAAGGGATTATTTCCAATTACAACCCACAGGTCCCCTTCTACCACTGAGGGAAGTCTGTGCAGGAACTGAAGCAGAGGCCATGGAGGAATGCTGCTTACTGACTTGCTCCTTCTGACTCTCAGCCCACTTTCCTATTCACTCCGGGACAGCACTGGTTCAGGGATGGTACTGATCACAATGGGCTGGGTCCTCTCCCATCAATCATGAATCAGAAAATGCCCCACAGGCAAATGAACTGATGCATAGGTGTGACAGGGGCTAGTGGTACAGAGTGCTCATTCTATTTCTGCCTGACTTCAGTTACTCACACAGGGCCCTGGAGTTATTCAGAGGACATCTTTAGGTCTGTGTGGTGCATGAATCTGAGGGGCAAAATCTCTGGAACAGAGTGCAGTCATTTTAGGAATTCCACAAACCAGTCTCATCCACAAGGTTGAGCTCCAGCAGGGAGCTGACTTTCTTGTTGTTTCTCTCTCCTCTCTTCTTGTGGGAAATTGGACCTAGCATTTGACCTATCAATGACCACTCTCTCTTTAAATTTACATGCTATAATTTTTCTTACGGTGTTCTGGGTCAACACACCAGATATTTTAAAAGGCACCCTGGTCTTACCCTCACTGTCTTGTTTGGAAGGGCTCACATTGTGACTCTTGGGCTGGGAACTGGAAGTCACAACTCTGGTTTCAACTTTGATATCAATGTTCAGGGTGACCTTGAGAGTGTGACTTCTTGATTCCAGTTTGGTTCCCTTATTTAGTCAAGTCATTTGGAGCTGATGATCTCTGAGGCTCCATTTATGGTTAATGTGCAATCAACTAAAAACAAGATGGTCAGGATTGTATGTTCATTCGGATCAGGTCTTTATGTTCATTTATGTCTTATAGACGACTTTCAGTCCTGTGTACTTACAAGCTTGGTGATATGCAATGGCCAAAATGGTATCATTTTGCTGTTAAGAAGTCCAGAGAGAAGGAATGTTATTTGACCAAGAACAAGGACAAAGAAGGACTAAGCCACAGTGTTTGAATTCCTGTCCCCCACCCCAGGTTCTTTTTACTTTGCCTCATGCATCACCGGTTTTAGTTACTACATGCTTGATGATTTTCAGAGAAGATACCTGTATTAATTGCTCCATGCCCATGAACATATGAAACTGTGTGCAAGCCCAGGTTCAGCAGCATTTTCTCTACATATTTTTTTAAAGTAAAGGGTCTTACTATGTTGTCTAGACTGACTTCAAACTCTTCAAATCAAGTGATTCTTCCACATTAGCCACTCTCTGCAGTAGCTAAGTCGATAGCCACAAGCTCCTCATCTAGATACTTCGTACGTTTTGACTCGACTATATTTGAGGGGAAAGAACCAAGTAATGCCTAAGCATTTGTTCATTAAGACAATGGTTTTGCTTATTAACTAAGAAGGAACCACAATGTTTATGGCCAACAAACATGCCGTTCACTTTCCCTGAAGCTCCAAACCAGAAGCCAGTGTTATTTCTAACCTACACGTCTCTTGTCCAGCCTGTGGACAATGTGGGACACTTTTGATCTGGGGCTATCATTCCTGGATGCATGTCTTCTCTGCCATCTCCTCACTTCGGTTTTTAATGCACATATACTCTATGTTTTTTTCCTATCCACAAGAATGGTAACTGGTGAAAGAATTAACATGATCTAATGCCTTGTCTGATGTCTCTGTGATTTTTTAGAGTGATATAATTCTTGGTCAAAAGCAAGCTTAACAGTCTTTAAAAGTTTTTTTTTTTGTAATTGAAATAGATACTTTTGTAACTTAATTGTTACTTGTCTAAATAGTTTTGCCTAAATTCTTTTTTTTTTTTTTTGACAGGCTTTCTCTGTGTAGCTCTGACTGTCCTGGAACTCACTCTGTAGACCAGGCTGACCTAAAGTCCACAGAGATCCACCTGCCTCTGTCTCCACGAGTGCTGGGATTAAAGACATGTGCCACCACTGCCAGCTTGTCTATAATTCTTCTTTCTTTAAAGAGAAATCCATTGGAGTATGGGTAACCAAAATTACTAAATAATTATATATATATATTATGTATGTGTGTATATATTACATTATATATACATCCATATACATGCACACATATACACATCCATGTATATATTCTGACTCTGTTGAGATGTAAATATGTATCTTAAAACATATTTTAAAAAATAAATCCTTTTAAAGGTAGATGTCAATTGTAGAAAAAAAAAGTATTACCTGGAGAATTTTTTCTAATAGAGTTAATTTTGGGATCCTGTTTTACTTCCTGCCAGTCATGACACTGTAGACAAGTCAGTCATTCCTTTCTTTGAGTCCAGTTCCTTCAGCCAGAAAATAATGGTGTCTGTTAAATGGAGTTGATGTGATAATGGACTTGGAAGTGTTCTGCAAACTGAAAAGAACATCATGCATAATGGAGACTATTATTATCAGTATTATTATTTTAGAAATCATTCCATAGCATATAAATGGAGCCCGTACAGCTCCTTTGGGTACTTCTAAGTATACAGACTGTGTTTACAAATTTAACTCAAATCTAGTATGAGGATCAGTTTTAATTGTCAACCTAATCTAACCTAGAATCGTGTAAGGAGTTTCAATGTTAGATTGTCGGAATATGATTGGCTCGTGGGCATGTCTGTGGGGAATTATCTTGATGACCTTAATTGGGCTGGAGGACCTGCCCACTGTGGGTGATATAAGTCCTTAGACAGGAAATGTATCAGAATGAAGAAATCAAGCTGAGCACAAGCAAGCATGCATAATTCACTGATCTTGGTTTTAATTATATATTCTCATTAGCTCCTCCCATTGTGACATCTGTGCCACGAAGGACTGTGACCTCAACTGTGACCAAAAACAAACACTTCCTCTGCTCTGTCGCTTTTGTAAGGCTATTTTATCTCAGCAATAGGTAATGCAACTAAGATGGCTGGGAAGAGGTATGCCAACCAATGCTAGCAGCAGTAGGCCCTGCTTTCGAGGGCTCCTTTCTTCTGTGATCACAGATATTACAGCTGCATCCACCCTTCTTCCAAGTCACTGTGCGCCCACTGTGCATCAGGCAGAGTTTCAGACAAGTGTTCACGTCCTGCTTATGCCATGGGAAACCAGAGATTCCCCAAAGCTGTATGCTCAGGCGGAGGGCAGAGGTGCAGTGTGGAGGCTTAGGATGGGTGGTGGCCTATATTGTGCCATAAATAGTTGCTTCATGAGCCCTGAAGCCAGCACCTACCCTTTGTTATCCATCTCTACCCACTGCCACCCTTTGCCATCCTGTGCCCTTAATGAGAACTTACGTTAGAAGCAGAGAGACCCATTGTATGACCAGAGTTTCAGGGGTTAGATTTCTGAACTCTGCCTCAGACACTTGAGAAAAGTTTAAATCCAGCTATTGATTAAGAGGGATTTATGCCTGTCCCCGGATGACACCTGCCGAGCCTGCACCTGCGGGCAGACACATTTACACTGCTACAATTTTGCTTTCATCCTCCCGAGACAACGGGCCTCTTTCTTCCAAGTGGAGGATGTTTAAGGTTCTGAGATAAAAGCTCCTCTTTCATGTGCTTGTGACTCACCAGGCAGGAAGGCTTCAGGGATGTGGGGAGCTCTTTCAGAAGCTGTAAGGATGCTATGTGTGTTTCCATTTGAAGGCTTGAAATCTTAGAAACTCATTTTAAAGAAAGATGAATTGTTATTTGAATTATGTGTATGTGTGTGTCTGTCTATGTGTAGGTATGTGTAGGTATGCACAACCCAGAGTTGTTGGATCCCTGGAGGTAAAGTTACAGGTGGTTCTGAACCTCCTGACGGGGGTTCTTGGAATTGAACTTGGATCCTTTGAAAGAGCAGCACATGTTCTTAACCACTGAGCCATCCCTCCAACCCATCACACTCATTTTCTACCAAAGATAGTCACCACGCTAAACCTCAAATAGCTATGGTCTTTTTCAGTCTGTTTGGTGTTGCATGTATGTATATGTTTGCGGGACTGACCACTTGGTATTGGATAACCAATTAGGAGGTTCTTCCCGGGGGAGGATTATTTCTCTTGCTTTCAGCATTGCCTATAGTTCTTTGTCCATGGTGGGGATCTGTGAGATTGCCGTCTTCCAGGTCTCGGTTAGACAGTCATATTGTTGCAGTATCACAGTTGAAGCTTTCCTATCATTTGAAGGAGATACAATCCCTGAATAGATTTCCTGATCCTCTGGCTCTTGCAGTCTTTCCACCACCACCCCTTCCATAATGTTCCCTGAGCCTTAAGTTCAGGAACCTTGATGTAGATATAGCAGTTGGGACTGAGCATCCCATAATCACTTAGTTGGGAGATTATAATTACCAATTCTATCTCATTGGGTGTTTTAATTCTGTTTAGTTTATTTATTTTAATGTTAATTCAATGTTGGTAGGTTATATGCATCTAGAAATTCATCCATTTTCAGTTAAGTAGAACATAGGGTTTTAAAGTACATTCTTGTGATTATCCAAATCTTGGTGTCTGCTGAATGTAGTAGGAGATGTGGGCTGTGTTCCTGCCGCCCCAGCTCCTGGTCACCTAGCTAGCTTATGCCCCAAAATAACAACACACAAACTGTATTCTTTTAAACACTGCTTGGCCCATTAGTTCTAGCCCTTACTGGCTAATTCTCATATCCCGATCAACCCATCTCTAATAATCTGTGTAGCATCAGTCTTACGGGGAACGATTCAGCATGTCTGACCTGGCAGCTTGCTTCATTGCATCTGCTCTGGAGAGGAGCGGCATCGCGTCTGAGCTCACTTCCTCTTCCTCCCAGCATTCTGTTCTGTTTACTCCACCTATCTAAATTCTGCCCTATCAGATGGCCCAAGACAGTTTCTTTATTGACCAATGAAATCCCACATCAGCTGAAATCTCTTTTTCTTCTCCAATTTGACTAATTTGGGTCTTCTGTCTTTCTTTTAGTTAATTCAGATAAAGTTTGTCAATCTTATTTATCTTTTCAAAGAACCAACTTTTAGTTTCATTGATTCTTTGCATTTATTATTCTGTTGCATTTATTACTGTAATGGAATTGTTGGCAGTCTGTCACATTTCTCGAAAGATTATAGACATTAAGACAGACACAGAGATGACAGAGTCATCTCCTTCTAAGAGCTTACTTCTGGATGATGAAGAACTTACAGCAATAATTAGACGGGAACACATGCTCAGCAAACAGTTCACGACAGAATGTGTTTACCCAGGGTATACTCTTCTAAGAGTAAAAAGGGTTTAGTGGAAACAGGAAATCTTGTTTGTTTTATTTCTATAATGTGATATTTGAGATAGCTTTGTAGAAAACTCAGGAGAAAATTTTTGAGAAAAAAAAAAAGCTGACAAGGTGGGAAAGGAAGAACGTGTTCCAGATGTGAACAATGTTCTGGAGGTAGAGATGTATTGGAGCTGATCTGGGCATCAGAAATGGCTGTGTGCAGACCTAGAGAGTACAACATCCACATGCTGCTTGAAGAGGCTCCTGAGGGTCACCTTGACTGCCTGCTCAACTTGTGTGTAATTGTATAGGCAATGCTGCAAGACACTGAAGTGTTATTTGGAGACATTTAGTGATTGCCAAGTATAACCTAAATCTTTAGTTCTGTAATTACTGGTTTATAATTACTTAGCTTCCTGTGCGTGATAGATTTCCTGGGGTAACTGGAGATCTAGTCTCTTATTAAATGTCATTGAATTTCCTGATAAATGAAGCCCACAAAAGACCTTCAGAAAAGGGTTTTCCAAACTTTTGAGTTTGGCTTAAGTATCATGAATCATTTTCTTGCTTTGGTAAAGGTGCCCTAGAGATTTAGGAAGTCTACTGAGCCATTAGATTTTTTTTTTTTTTTTGATAGAAAATACTCTGACCTGAGTAAGAATAAAAAGGAAAGTAAAATCTTTCCTATCTTCCTTTTCAGTTACAGTCCTTTGGATCATAGCCTCATCTTCCCCTTGCTTTAATTATAAATACTATTCTACTTTCTGTATGTTACTTCCTTTTATTCTTCATTTCTGACTATAATATTCTCAGTGATTTAAGATTCAGCTCATTTACCTAATTGTCAAAATACAGTTTTAACTTTGTTTCTCTTTCAGGTTCTTAAATTCATGAATTTAAACGTGACTGTTTATGGATACCTAGTTTCACTCTTTCAAACCCGTTCTTTAAAATGCAAAAAGGACAGAAATTGCAGGGGTTCAGCTATAAAGTAGCTTTGGAATGGTGGGCAAGTGTTGAGTTCCCTCTTTTCTTGTTCATCTCCTCCTCCTTGTTGACTATCTGTTGGGTGTAGGTACTCTCCCGAAGACCAAGGGCTCTAGTAAAGGTTGTGGAATATTCCCTTACACTGTATGAATAAATTTTGCTGTAAGTGATTTAATAAAGAATCTGACTGACCAATAACTAGGCAGGAGAGTTTGGGAGGGAAAGCCAGACTAGGAGAATTCTGGAAAGAAGAAGGTCAGAGCCAGAGGAGTCGCCAAGAGACAAAGAGCGAGCAAGACATGCTGGAAAACAGGTAAAGCCCATGAGCCACATGGCAATACATAGATTAATATAAATTGGTTAATTTAAGTTGTAAGAGGTTTTTTTTTTTAGTAATAAGCCTGAACTATCGACCGAGTATTTATAATTCATATTAAGTTTCTGTGCTAGTTATTTGGGAAATGTAGAACTAGAGAGATGGCTTGCAGGTAGAGCATTTGCTCCTGTCCTGAAGAAAGAGACTTTGGTTCCTAGCGCCCATGTTGGGTGTCTCACCACCACCTAACTCAAGCACCAGGGAAGCCAACATGCTCTTCTGTTCTCCATGGGCACCTCCACACATGTAGCATGCACATACATGCACGTAGATAAAATAAATTACGTCTTTAATACATCAATAGCATCTAGGGGAAATTATTCATCAATTGTGTGGCTTACTTAACATGCTCTATGGACCTCTCTTTCAGAGCAGGAAGAGGGAAGTAGGGAGCCAATGAGAGGGTCTGTGGATACAGGGACACCTACCAGGTAGGACTGATTTTCTGAAGCTTGTTTAAGAGTTCAGAGAATTAAAAGGGAAGATAGAAGCACAGTTGGAAGGGTGGCGAGGCCAGCGCTTGGGCTGTATCACACTGGAGGGGGTGGGGTGAGGGGTAGGTGTCGGGTGTGTGTGGGGAAAGCAGGTCAGATGCACAACCGGGCAGAAAGAGAACCCATCAAATTGCTGAGTACACGGGCCTGGAGCAGGAGGAGGTAGAGGTGCACTTGGTCCAGATTTCTTTTTTGCAGCCTCAGTAGCTTGGAAAGTCAAGGTCAGGTCTTCAAGAAGACTCTGCTGGGAAAGGCAGATATGGGGAAAAGACTGTGTAAGAGTTAGAACAAGATTTAGCCTTGGCAGCTGCTATGGTTGGTGTTTTTGTCAACTCGATGCAAGCTAGGATCATCTGGGAAGAGAGAATTTCCATCGAGCAAGGAAAAAATATTATCTATCAGATTAGCCTGTAGGTAAATCTGTGAGGCTTTTTCTTGAGTGATGGTGGATGTGAGAAGACCAGGGTGCTGTGGGCAGTGCCCTCCCTGGGTAGGTGGTCTGGTGTGCTATAGGGAAGAACGTGGAACCAAAAAAGAAAGCAATCCAGGAAGCATGGTCCATGTCTCCTCCATGGTCTCTAATTCAGATTCTGCCTCTGGGGTACTAACTTGAGTTTATCCCCTGACTTTCCTTCATGATGTAAGCTATCAGGTGAAACAAACCCTTTCTTCCCTAAGTTGCTTTAGGTCATGGTGTTTATCATTCCAATAGTGACCCTAAGTAAGACAACAGTCAAGGAGCTATATATGGCAGAATAAGCAAACAAAAATAGTCAATCATGACCTAAGGAGAAGGAGACCAAAGGATTCACCAGCAGTTATCAGATTACCTTGGAAGACCCCTTCACCTTAGCTCCTCTAGCTGGCAGCTCCTCTGCTCTGATGCTATCACAACAGTCCTAAGTAGTCAAATCCAACAGGACAGGGATTTGAATTGGCCCTTCAGATATGGTACACTTCAGGCTCACTAGACTCTCAGGAGGGTCAAGTTTACATATTTGATCCACCCTCAGCACTATTTTCTCCTCATTATCTTTCTACTGTAGAAACACAGCACCAATTAACCTTCAATGTCCCCTTACTCTCTCCACAGAGCCTTTGCTGCTGAGGCTCAGCAAGGAATTCCCTTCTTGGGAAAGATTTCTCCATCCTTCATTGCTTCCTGGCCCTTTTTGGTTCTCTTGTTCTCTCTCTCTCTCTCTCTCTCTCTCTCTCTCTCTCTCTCTCTCTCTCTCTCTCTCTCTCCCTCTCCCCTCCTCCCTTGCCACAGCAGTGGTGGGAAGATGCCTCACCTAACTATATATCCCCTTGAAGCGTATTCAAAGGTTAAACCTTACATTCTGTAGGTGATTAGTTTTCCTTCTAAGCTCACAGTCCACTTGCTGTATTTTATACAAATAACATATCTTACATCTTCTTGGAGTCTCTTAGTTCCATGGGTTTCGAAATGCATGGTTATTTTTGTGGGGAATTGCTAAGGTAGTGGATATAAAGTAGCTATTACGTTAGATCAAAATTAGGATATTTTTTTTACTTAATTTAGCATATGGAATTTAAAACATCTTGACCATAAGTGAAAACTAGTTGTACACATTGCATCTGAGAAAAAAAAAGGTTTTCTAAATCATCACTCTGCCCCTCTTTCCAGTTCTCCGAGGCTGTTCAAGAGCAAACCCTTCTGCTCGCTCAATAGTTATGCTATTTTAATCATTATAGTCACAGTGCTGACATTCTGAATTTATTCTGTAAATAATCCCTGGTGAAAGTTGGCATTGTGCAGTTTAATTTCATAGGCTCTTTGACTTTCTGAGAACCGTCTCTTCCGAATCCTGATGTCCTGTCTCCCCAACTCCCTCTATTTTCTTCTAGCTCACCCGAAATCAGACTTCAGTGGTTCTCCATTCAAGGCTGGAATAATAATTATTCTTCATATTTTAAAACAATTTGAAAACATACACATAAACAAAGCCCCAAAGTAAAAAAAAAGGTGCTGTTCTCTTTTGCACTTCCCCCATCTCCATCTCTTCTGTCTCCCGGTGTCTGCCCACTGTACTTAGGAGACATTAGTCTTTTGGCCCTATTACCCACAGCATATAATGCTGGCTGTAATCACAGCAAATGATTTAGCACGTGCATTGATATGGAAATGGGTTTCCAAATGCACAGTAATGTATCCTTCTAGAATGCATCATCCTTTTCAATACGCTTCTCCCACATAGTTTCTTTCAATTGAGGAAACCCCCCAGCATCTATTGGGAAGGTGGGGTGCGTCTTCTCCTTCAAGCAGGAGGATTCTTTATAGGTAGTTGCTATAGTTAGTTATAGAAGCTAACATTTCTTTAAAGGAAGAAAAACACCATGTTTGGGGATGAAGAAAGAAAGATTTGAGATAGATGTTGTCTAGTTTCATGTGAACTTAATACAAGCAAGAGTCACCTGGGAGGAAGGAACCTTTCCATTGAGAAAATGCCTCCACAAGAGTGTGTTGTAGGCAAGCCCTTAGGGCAGTTTCTTAACTAGTCATTGAAAGGGGGAAGGTCCCAGCCCATTATGGATAGTGGCAACTCTGGGCACTATAAGAAAGCAGGCTAAGTGAGCCCTGAGGAGCAAGTCAGCAAGCAGCATTTGTGCATGACTTATGATTCTAGATTCTTGCCTCGCTTCATTTCCTGACATGACTGCCTCGTGAACTGTTATATGGAAGTTCGAGTGAAATAAACCCTTTCTTCCCAAAATTTTTATGGTCATGGTGTTTCATCACAGCAATAGTAACCTAACCAGGACAAGGTATTTTAGGTTTCCTGATTAAAAGGGAAGTAACAATTGGACAAATTTAGAGGAAACGGGTAATCTGAACATTCAGCTATATATCTGTGGGCTCAGGATTGGAAAATAAAACTTAACTGAATATCATTTATGAATTTCTTTACCTAAATGGTTCTTTTCCCTCTGCCCACATGAAGGTAATGGTTCAGCTTCTGAAAGCCTCTGGAGGCCAGCAGAAGCCTGAGACTGTGAAGACTGTGTAAACCGTGCTGAGGTAGGCGAGCGTTTCAGAATATCAGAATCCCAAGACCAGAGGAAAGGTAAAGAAGGGTGGGCCAGAGCTCCAGACAAAACCCTCAAAGGTCTCTTTTTACAACTTGAAGATCCAGCAATAAAGGAGCAAGAATGAATCCAACGAGAGTGGGTAACAATGAAGCTCCTCAGGCAGACCCAGCATAGAATCAGCACTGCCGGTCGAGGTCCGGCTCATAGCATGTTAGAAATGGGGGAACCAAACGGTTTTAAGGTGTAGTGTCAGCCCCAGATTTATCGATTCATCCATGTCCCCACTGACTCACTGGGGAATCTGGAATATGCTCAGTCTGATTGCTGCATGCTGGCACTATGGGAAGTGATAAGAATGACACCCAACTTGTCCTAGGACAGAAATAGCTTTAATGCCTGAACACAGGCCTAGAATCTGGGAAGTCCAAGGTCAGGATGCTGGTAGAGTTGGTGTCTAATGAGGGCCCCTTCCCTGGACTGTGGTCAGCTGTCTGGATGTAATTTCATTAGAAAGAAGAGGCAGAGAAGCTCTCTAGGGTCCTGTTTAGACTGACACTAGTCTCGTCCATAAAGGTCTGCCTTGATGGCTCACTTAGTCCTCAAGATGCCCGCACACAGATATCACAACACTGAGGATTAGATGTCAATATGATTTTCGGGGACCACAGGTATTCAACCTATAGCACTTCCTTCATCAAGAGGCAAAAGTATAAATGCACAGTAGACATGAATAAAAAGGACTGAAGATACTATTAAGATTCTGAGAAGGTTTCTCAGGAAACACTTTACCTAGGTTTGGAAAGAGAAGTTAAGAGTTTCCTGGGTGGGGGTTGGGGTCTGGTGGGCAGGAAGCCCAGCATGTCTGAACAGACCTAAAGCTCCACGAAACTGTCTTTTCTTCTTTACCACAGCCTGAATCACCTATCAGGTTGTGCAAATGGTAGGACTTAGGAGGTAAAAATAAAAGATGCTAGTGAAAATCAGAAAGAAGAAGAAAGAGTGTGGCAGGGAAAACCAGGGTTTGTATCTCTCAGTTCAGAGATTGGGTGGAACACTCTGTCTTCATTCACTTTCTGTTCAACTATTTTGTATTTCATCCATACACAGGACCTGCAGTGATAAAGTGATAGCAGAAGCTAGTTGTTATGGATACTGACTTTGGAATGATGCTCTTGCAAGCTCATGTACAAAAGTCCTCACCTCTCTGAGCTGAGCGCAACTCATATAAAAGGAGGGCATTGGCCCAGAGGATAACTAGGGCCCTTCTTGGCTCTGGCATTGATGACATTGATGTTATATTCCTGAATGATGTTGTGGTCCAATGTTGAGCTCTCTAGCATGAGAGCCAAAAGACATCTTAAAGACTTTTGCCCAAGTCTCTTTCTCTTGTGGAAAAAAAAAGTAGGAGCAGAGTTTTAACCCTCTGCTCCCTGTAATAACAGCTGTTAAGTGTTTATGGCTGATGTTTCTCCAGAAAGCAGGAAAAATGTTTATTGCATGAAGGAAAACCATTTCTGTTTAGTGTTTTAAATTGAAATAAATTTCAGATGATGTAAATACGGCCTAGGACCATTAGCATCAGAATTCAGGGTCTGGAGATTGGAATATCAGACATGACCCTGTGCGGAGCAGCAGTCTGGGTCCACCCGTAACTTCAAGATGGTTTTTGCCTCCTTAACAGAGGGGTGAGAGTCAGAAAACGTCTCTTGAAACATTACTTTGAGAAGAAAGACTAAATATAATATACTGTTAAAAAGGAAGTAAACAGAAAAACCTAGTTGTCATTTTAGTTTCGGTCAATTATAGAATGTCAGTTTCATTATGTTGCGGTTGGTCACGAACCTCCAAGTCCTTGAGTGTAACGACCTTTCATTAATGCAGCTGGAAGATCCGTTATGCTATTATACGTCTTGCTGTTGTTTAATTTCACTCAGAAGAAATTAATCATTAATCATTTCCTCACTTTTTAATAGCAGATTTTTTTTTTCAACAGCAATGAAACTGATTGTTTCTTCGTCACATCTCACTTTGCCTGTGTCGGCATGACTGCTGTGTGAATTGGGACTTGGCCTTAAGTACGAGTGAAAGCCAGCATGGTTCCCACTGAAGAAGAACAAAAGTTATCATGAATAAAGCTTGGCTATCACTCATCACACAGACGACACACTTGTGCGTGTCATCCAGGCACCGTGGAGAACACATTAGGGAGGTCGTTTATTGTCGGCAACACATTCAGTGGTTACCATGTCCTAGCCCTTAACTTGAACTTCTGGTTGTGTTTGCTAAGTTAAAGGAGTGGAGTTCTGAACCTGCTAACTGTGATGCAAACAGCACGCGCGCACACACACACACACACACACACACACACACGTTGCTCTTGGGAGGGTGGCAATGAAGAAGGACACCAGGGAACTGAGCTTTTTATAATCTTGTTTCTAAGAGGTTCCTTGTTCTAACTGGTTCCTTGACTTGAGGAAACTTGTGTTTTCACCCTACTTTTTGGACTCACTTACCACTTTTTTTCCTAATAAGAATTTAAACTACAAGATTCATGGATTTTTTTCCAGCGTTGAAACTACAATTTAAATTCTATTAACCCACAGACTGATAATATATTCTATCCATTCCACACAGTCTGCTATTAATAATGTTTAGTCAGTAGATGAATGATGGATATTAGTTTCTTAGTTGTTTGGGACTGAATATCTATTATATGTATGTATATAAGTATACGTACACATACACATATGTGTGTGTGTATATATATATATATATATATATATATATATATATATAATCAAAGTAGTAAACATGTTTCTATCCAGAATTTGAAGAGAGAGAAGTTCAGGGTGAGGACAGAATGGTTCTATTTGATTATCTACATTTTTTTTTAAAGCCTGATTTTTGATAAGAGTCTTCAGACTAAAGCCAGATATGGTTTTGTTCTTGGTCAGAAACCAAGAGCTAGGTTGGTCTTCATAATGACCTTGAGTAAATTCAAGAAATTGCCTTAGTTTATTATTATTTTACCTGGTTATTTTTCATTACCACAGTAAAAAAGAACACTAAGTTGAAAACATCATTTTCCCCCAGATCTTGTTTAGATTGATTATTTCAACCTATGTCAACTTGAGACCCAAACATTAATGAGATTGGCAGATCCCATTTTAAACGGGCATTATGCCAGGATAACAGATGGATCCTGAAACTGTCGGTTGATGGCTCGTGTATAATTCTCTCACATTGTCAAGTGGACATAGTCCTTAACAAGAAATGTCAGAAATGGTTGTCAGTTAGTTTCCAGACGCCTCACCCATGCATCATTACCCAGCTGCAGCACTCTGCAAGTCTCTTCAGACTTCTACCAGTCCCCAGAGAAATCGCCATTAAACCTCATGGACAGGTAAAACATGCCTGGGTGATTTGCTTGCTTTCCTGCCTTGGCCAGGCCTTCCATAGCCTGTTCTTTACTAATGATCTGAACCATTTCTATGGAAACTATTGCTCATTGTTTTTTTCTTAGGGAGAATGTTCTTACATTATCACTCAAGGAAGAGAGAGAACCTTACAAATAGGAAGTAATCAAAATATGGGTCCTGCCAGAAAGACCATCTCACTGTCCACAGCACTTCCCCCCCCCCCCACACACACACACATACCACATTGACCCATCATCTTGACTTTTGCAACTTTTTTTGGTCTACTTTATTCTCGCCTCTGCTGTGACTAATTTCTTCCACCCAGGCTTTTATGAAGGCATCAGCTGCTTAAAATGGACCCTTGAATTCAGGCTCAGAGACCCTTGAATCTGAGCCTTATTATTTATAGACTTCTTAATAAGCCATGAGCACATCCATTAACCATCTTCCTGCCTCATGGTGCTCTTCCTACCTCTGGCAGGTTACTGAAGACCTAGTTTAGTGTATGCCATTAGGATTAGTGATGGATGCCTCCCATTTGCCAAGTAAATTGGCTTTATTGCTGTTAGAAAGCATTATCTCATTAAACTCATTGTTTAATCATGAGGTAGTAACTAAAACTATTATGGTTTGAATATTAAAGATTCCTCATAGGCTCATGTATGAAAGCCGTGGTCCTTGGCTAGTGATGCTGTTTTAGAACATTCTGCAAACATTAGCAAGTAGAATCTAGCCGGAAGAAGCAGGTCACTGGGTTCTTCCAGTCTCTGTCCCTCTGCTTCCTATCTACCATGGAGTTATAAACTGCTTCAGTAAAGTTCTCCCTGCCATGATATTCTGCCTAAGCATATGGAGCCGAGCAACCATGGGTTGAATGTACTAAAACCAGGAGCTAAAATAAGTCACCCTCCATCAGACTGTTTCAGGCAGGTATTATGTAAAGATAGTATATAATGTGAAAAAATGAACTTTATGCCCTGTCAATGCTGCTGCAGGCATGGGCAGCCCATGTATGGTGGTTCTGTTGAACTTGTCCATATTGGGTTTCATGGTCTAAGTTGATGAGGACGACTGACCAGATCGCTTCCTCAAGTGGGTACCAATCTCATTACAGATGGTTGTGAGCCACCATATGGTTGCTGGGAATTGAACTCAGGATCTCTGGAGGAGCAGGCAGTTCCATCTCTTTAGCCCTCATGTACCTCATGTATAATACACTCTTCTGGAAGCTGGAGATGTAGTAGTGAGTCAAGTCACCGTGTGCTCTGGCCTTAGGAAATGTATATGCTGGTGATATTTGAATTGAACACTATTAGTGGAGTCATGAACTGAACACTTTTTCCACTTTATGGTGAGTATGCATTTGTAGGGATGAATATGCTTCAGTTACAGATGGCCAACTGTTGTTTATAATATATATTATTCAATTATAAAGGGTGTATATTAAGAAGGTGTTTGCTGATGATATGATAGCTTACATAAGCGATCCCAAAAATTCTACCAAGGAACTTCTATGACTCGTAAACACTTTCAGTAATGTATCAGGACACAAGATTAACTTAAAAAATACAGTAGCCTTCCTGTACACAGATGATAAAAGGACTGGGAAAGAAATTAGAGAAACAACACCCTTCACAATAGCCACACATAGCATAAAATATCTCAGAGTAACTCTAACCAAACAAGTGGAAGACTTGTATGACAAGAACTTTAAATCTTTAAAGAAAGAAATTGAAGAAGACACCAGAAAGTGGAAAGATCTCCTATGCTCCTGGGTATGCAGAATTAACATAGTAAAAATGAAAATCTTACCAAAAGCAATCTACAGATTCAATGCAATGCCCATCAAAATTCTTCACAGACCTTGAAAAAAAAAACAGTACTCAACAGCATATGGAAAAGCAAAAATCCCAGGATAGCCAAAACAATCCTGTACAATAAAAGAACTTGTGGAGGCATCACAGACCCTGATTTCAAACTCTACTACAGGGCCACAGAACGGAAAACAGCCTGGTATGGACATAAGGACAGGAGGACTAATAGAACCAAATATAAGAGCCTGATATTTATCCACACTCCTGCAAACACCTGATTTTTGACAAAGAAGCAAAAAATATCAAATGGAGAAAAGAAAGTATATTTAACAAATGGTACTGGCATAACTGGATATAAACATGTAGAAGAATGAAAAAGACCCATATCTATCACCATGCACAAAACTCAAGTCCAAATGGATCAAATACCTCCACATAAAGCCAGCCACACCAAACCTTACAGAAGAGAAAGTAGGAAGGACACTTGAATGCATTGGCACAGGGAACCACTTTCTAAATATAACTTTAGCAGCACAAACACTGAGAGAAACAATTAACAAATGGGTGGGACCTCCTGAAACTGAAAAGCTTCTGTAAAGCAAAGGGCACTGTCAACAAGACAAAACAACAGCCTACAGATTGGGAAAAGATCTTCACTAGCCCCACATCAGACAGAGGTCTGATCTCCAAAATATACAAAGAACTCAAGAAATTGGTCATTAAAAGAATACAAAATCCAGTAAAAAAAAAATGGAGTACAGACTCAAACAGAGAACTCTCAACAGAGGAATCTAAAATGTCTGAAAGACACTTAAGGAAATGTTCAACATCCTTAGTCATCAGAGAAATGCAAATTAAAACAACTTTGAGATTCCATCTTTACACCTGTAAGAATGGCCAAGATGATGACACCCTATGCTGGAGAGGTTGTTGGGGAAAAGGGAACACTTTTGCATTGCTGATGGGAATGCAAGCTGGTACAGTCCCTTTGGATGTCAGTGTGGTGATTTTTCAGAAAATTAGGAAACAACCTTCCTCAAGACCCAGTAATACCACTTTTGGGTATATATCCAAAGGATGCTCAATTGTGCCACAAGGACATGTGTTCAACTATGTTCATAGCAGCATTGTTTGTCATAGCGAGAACCTGGAAAGAACCTAAATACCCCTCGACCAAAAAATGGATAAGGAAAATGTGGTACATTTATACAATGGAGTATTACACAGCAGAAAAAAATAATGACATCTTGAATTTTGCAGGAAAATGGATAGAGCTAGAAAACATTATTTTGAGTGAGGTAACCCAGACACAGAAAGACAATTATTACATGTACTCACTCGTAGGTGGTTTTTAAACATAAAGCAAAGAAAAGCAGCCTACAAACCACAATCCCGGAGAACTTAGACAACAATGAGGACACTAAGAGAGAATTACATTGATCTAATCTACATGGGAAGTAGAAAAAGACAATATATACTGAGTAAATTCGGAGCATGGAGACCTTGGGGGAGGATTGAAGTGGGGAGGGGAGAGTCAGTGAGGGGAGCAGAGAAAAATGTTGAGCTCAGTAAAAATCAATTTAAAAAAAGAAGGTGATTGAGCACGAAGACCAGACAATTGTAGTAATATTTCATTTGTATTTTAACAAATAAAGCTTGCCTGAAGATCAGGGAGTAAAACAGCCTCAAAGACCTGATCAGTCTTACAGGCCAGGCAGAGGTGACACACACCTTTAATCCCAGTAGTCACGCTAGTTGCCATAGAAACTGGGCGGTTATGGTGCACGCCTTTAATCCCAGCCCTAGAGAGAGAGGAATATAAGAGAGGACGCGACAGCTCTCAGACACAGTCTCTTTCTGAGAATTCCAGGAGGCAGGAACACCATTTTGGACTGAAGTTAAGGTAAGAGCCAGTGTCTGGGTGTTTTGTTTTTCTGACCTTCGGGCTGAACCCCAATTTCTGTTTCTGGATTTTTATAAATTGTGCTACAGATCATGAATCCTCTCCACTGATATTCAGGTCTTCCAGAAGAATTTGATAAGTATGTGTGGCTGGGAATTGATTTGACAGTAGCAATACAGTTTAAATTAATTGTGTGGTAATGCATTGCTGTTAATAAATTCCAACCATATGAATTATTTCTGTATATTCTAGCAAGAAACAAAACGAGAAGCATTATAATCACAGCAACTCTAAAGGCTAATAGAGAAAGATGACAATTTCAAGGCCTGACTGGACAACTTAGCCTAATGCCTAATATGTGGGAGGCCCTAGGATATACTAACTGACCAACTAATCAATAACAAGTCAATTAACTAACCAACTAACTGACAACAAACCAATCAACTAACCAACTAACCAACTGACTAACTAAATAAATAACCCAACAAACAAATAAGTAAATAAATAAAACTGTGCTATAGCAATGGGTACAAAAATGAAAACCTTGGACAACAAGAACGCTAGAATATCAGGTTATTCTGAGAATGGGGAACTACTACCATCTAGTCATTGGCATTTGAAATAGCCAAGTGCTAGCGTGCCAGTCCATTTCTGGGTTTCAGGTTCTTCATCTGTAAGTTTATCATAACTAGATCAAATGATCTCTGATTGACACTTTCAGGAAGCATTTCCTTCTTTAAATATTTTCCCATAGTGTGGTGAGAAGATTAGCCCCTATTACCAGAGAGAGCTGGGGACTCAAATGCTCCCAACCTTGATTTTTAATGCACTTGAATCTGATACCACATTATTATATAATAGTGAGTGAAATCAATTTGAATTACGGATGATATAACACATTCATATTTATGATGGTCTCTGCCTCTTTCCATGTCCCCTTTGTCACTGTAACTCATAACTTGTGGGAAACCCTCAGAAACACTAGCAACGTCTTATATTCAAGAGTACTTTTGGAGTCCTGTGTGGCCACAAGTCTAGCCTTGTGAAGCTAAGACCTCAAAACCTAGTGTGGTGTCTCTCCTCCAGGCAGCTTTCTTAACACCATCAGTCTCACGGTTGCCAAGCCTTAGCTTCTTCCTTTACTCATGGCAGCTTGTCTTTTATCATGCGGTATCTTTTAAATATCATTTGTTTCTATCGTCTTTAAAAATGGTTATGCTTCTGTAGGGTTATGCTTTAGTTATACTTTAGAGTTTCTGTGTTTTAGGTTGTCCATCTTCAAGATAGATAGTGCTAACCCCAGAGAGTTTTGTGAAGGTAAGATTAATTCAAGCATCTGCAATCATTATTATAGTACATAGCACACAGTAGGTTCTTAGTACTAGCTCAAGAGTAATAACATTATTTGTAACCACAATGTCTTCGCCAATGTTATAAAATAACGCACACAAGGACCAATATGGCAAATAGCGTTAATTCACCCAGTGTGTTCCATTGGTCAAGAAACTCTGTTGACTTCCAAAATGACTCAGAAGCCAGTTTTTGTATTTTGTAGTAAGAATGAGAAACAGAAAAAGGATATATACATAAATAATTATGATGCCAAATAGAAAATAGGAGAACATAAAGAATCCCCCCAATTCTCAATAGATTATGTTCATACTTAGCAAGTCAGGGAGACTGTACAAATGAGACAAAATTTTAGTGAGGTTTTCAGAAAACTCTAAGATGCAGGTATATATGTGTCTGAGGTTTTGCAGTGGTTTGGCAAAGGCGTCTCAGTAAAGACTAAGTAACATGCACAAAAGTAACATCTAGAGAGTTGTTTAGTACCCTACCAACTACATTTAGAAACTGAGTTTGGAGATGAAGTGAAAGTTCGTGGATGGTGAGGGTAGATTTTGCATTATGTTTGATTCATTTGGGTTTAATAAGGCAGATTGTTGTTTAGAACAGTCAATAAAAGAAATAAAAGGTCATGAGTACTGCTCTTGCTCTTGTTCTTTCTAGATGGGGAGGTGTACAAGTGACCTGGAGAAGATGGGTTGCTTCTGTCCTTAAGAGCCTTGAAGCTTGGTTCTGCTCCACAGTGGAGCTCATATGAAGTACCCACTGCCACTTGTGTTCCTTAATCTGTAAAATAATCACCATTAAGAACACCAGGTATAGCACTATTGGGAAAATTTGAATTCATTTCAAGAGACTAAAAATGGAATTACCATAGGATCCAGGAAAAATTATTCCTGAATATACACAAGGGAATGAAGTCTAAATGCCATAAAGATATAAGCACATCCATGTTTATTACAACAATTGTTCACAATCATTAAGTTACAGAATCAGTTTTGATAACTCTCAGCAGATGAGTGGGTAAGAAAACATGGCGTATGTCAGTGACTCTTAATTTTTTTGACATATAAATCCTTTTGCACCAAAGTTTTTTTTATGTGAAAGCAGGTATATAAATAAAATAGGCTTATAAATCACATGTTTATTGATAGCTATAAAGAAATTTGTTTTAAAATAATTCATATATATATATATATAATTTTATCACTTACTAATAACAAAGCAAAGTTTTCTTACTGTGATAGATATGCCTATTTATTTACTTTTAATCAGTAATATGGTCTCATTTATTTGTTTATTATTTATTTATTTATTTTTGTTTTTATATCCCAACAGCAGTTTCCCTTCCCTCCTCTCTTTCCAGCCCCCTCTTTCTACCTTCTCTCCTCCATTTCTCTTCAGAAAAGGGCAGATCTCCCATGGATATCAACTAACCATGATATATCAGGTTGCAATGAGAATAGTGACTATTTTTTACACAAAGAATTAAATCTTGGCTAAATATTTAAAGCCGTGGAATGCAAAGCATCTTCAAGAATTTTGGAGTTAATCACTACTTTGTATTTCAAATGATCAATCAATGCAGAGGGTGATGCTTTGCATAAATTCCTAGTAGAACATGACAGAAGCATGTTCAGAAATTGTTAGCGATTCTGTCCTGATCCCAAGGAAAATTAATGTGATTATTATTTTTTTTTTTAGGTGAAACAAAAGTCATCAACTCAAAGGCTAGCTTTAAGAATTAAGCATTCTAGCTGGGCGGTGGTGGTGCACGCCTTTAATCCCAGCACTCGAAAGGCAGAGGCAGGTGGATCTCTGTGAGTTCGAGGCCAGCCTGGTCTACAAGAGCTAGTTCCAGGACAGGAACCAAAAAGCTACGGAGAAACCCTGTCTCCAAAAAATCTAAAAAAAAAAAAAAAAAAAAAAAAGAATTAAGCATTCTAGGACTGATACTGTAACTCAGGAGTAGAGTGTTTGCCTCTCAAGTATGATGGATACCCTAGGTTCAATCCCCAGAACACACATATATAATAACTATTTCATATATATTCCAATACAAATTGAAGAAATACTAAAGTTTGCATGCCAGAGGATGATGTAGGAAGCTAGTAACAGTTTGTTAACTGTAATGAAAGCTCGTATAAACAATACAAACACCACAACTGATAACATGTAGCCATTTCAAATGCGAACCACGATGTTTCAGGTTGATGTTTTGTGATGTGAAAAGTTACATGTTGTATGTTTAGAACCAAGGCTGAATATTAGGTACAATAAACCAGAGGCAAAATGATAAAGATTGTGGGCTTTTTTTCTCCTTATATCTGGAATCTAGATTAAAAAAAAAATGAAGGTAGAATGGGGACTATATACAGGCAGGGAAGGGACAAGTAAGAGGGGAAGGAGGGCAAAAGAGAATGAGTGTGAATGACTATGGAGAATGTACAGAGATGTTCTATAAGTGACTCTAAATATCTTTAGGGAATAAGTACATCATGAGGTACAGTCATCTCTGTGTGACATGCTCTTACAGAACAATGCTACTCTCACTGAACGACCTACACCCCTGGATCATTGAAACCACACCTATATTTTATAATTATCCAGATCTTTAACCTAGGCATGTATTCAGAATCTACAGCTTGGTTGACGGTAGTTTATGGTCTCCGTGATCTGATCCTCCACTGTTTGTTACATCCCTGGAAGTCACTCAGAAAATACCATCACCGATGAGAGTCCATGTCTTGTTGAGTCATGTGATGATAAAAATTGGTAGTCATAGTCTAAGGCACTGGCCAATCTCAGGTTCCCTTCTGAATCGCTAAAAGATTAAATTATCATTGGCCCCATGCTCTTTGTTGGGAGTAAATTTTATTTCATTTCCGTGTTTTGCAAGTTGGGGTGGAAATCTACTATGGAAAGAACCTCGTCTTTGTTGTGTGTGAGTAATCAATCCGTTTATCTCCTTCCATAGATCTTGCAGCTCTCTGAGTCTTCTATATTTGCTTTTATGCCCAAGAAAAAGATTGCTGTTTTGAGGAGTAGCTATTTTCTTAGGGAAATTTGGGCAGTTAAGAAATAGCAAGTATATAACATTTTCCCCAACTGAGCATTTTCTACATGAACAATACACAGTGTAGGCTTGAGAATAGCACCCTGTGGTATTTGGCCTTTTGAGCCCTCTCTACCTCCTGAAACAAGAAAAAAAAAAATGCTTGCCTTGGCACTTAAAAAGTAGGAAGGGACATATGTTTCTATTTCAAAATATAATATAGTTATATCTACAAGGTGCCATTCCACCCGTTGGGAACTTTCCTTCTGTGTAGGTGTTGGGAAGAAGATAAACAGAGTACCTTGGAACACCCTGGGACGAACGCTTTGTTTGGACAACTTTATAAACCTTGGAGCCTTCAGGGAACAGTGTTGGGGTGGAGGCCATAGGGGACACCCAGTCTGGATGGCACAGAAAACAGAGGATGCTGAAGCACCACAGCCCAGAACTCCTGCCACTCTACCCGAGAAGCAAAACAAACAAGTCCGGGGATGGAGGAAGATGTAGGAAGTCTGTAGGGAGACCAGGGGAGGCAGGCGCCTGGGAAGTTACTGCAGCAACCAAGAGGAATCCACATCATGACCACTAAGCAGGATTCGTAAATCCCTCTGCTTTGGGGACCGCAGCGTGCTCAGTTCAGACACCCTAGCCTCCTCTAGAGAGCTTCAGTAAGCAGTCCTGGAAAATCGGATGGGATTGAAGCGCCGTTCCAGTCCAATCCGTTTTCTAGTTTGCAGGGGAAAATCCGGTCCGGTGTTTATTTTTAGCAGCGCTTTTCCGTGACCGAATGCTACTGCTTTGGGCTGGGATACTGAGGACCTTATTGGGGAGAGAAGCCAGGACGGGCGGGGGAGCGGGGGGGGGGGCGGTGAAAAAGGGAGGGGGACTCTCTGCGCATGCGTGCCAGCGCCCATGCAAATCTGCTGTACATACAGAGCAAAGTGGGATGATCTGTCACTACACCTGCAGCACCACGCTCCGAGGACAGCTCCTGCTTGCAGCTTCCAGACGCAGGTAAAAATAAATAAATAAATACAATCCTGAGCGGGCCTGTGCATGCTTTTCAGTATCAGCTGTGCATAGGCCACCTAACCCCTGTAGAAACAATTTGCTGCTGCTGCTAAGTGTCCTTTGGTGGCTGATCGCAGTTTCAAGGTTTAAGAAATCCTATCTTTCAGGAAGCCCGAAGGGAAAGAAGGAAGTACGGGCGAAATCATCAGATTGTCTTTCCAGATTTGGGGATCTGAAGCGGGCCCACATCTTCCTGCCAACTTCCATTGAACTTCCCAGCACTCTAAAGGGACCGAAATGGAGAGCAAAGGTATGTGGCTGTCCCCATCGGGGCACTTCCCGCTGCATGTGCGTGTGGCCAGGGCAGCCCTCGGCGAGGGGACTGCAGTGCTCCAGAGCGGGAGGAGCATCACACTAGGTCGAGAGGAGGAGGATATGCTATGTCCGTTGCAGCAGCGGGAATGTGGCGAGAAGGCCACTAACTCCCACAGCGTGGAAGCCAATGTTTAATACTCCCATTAGTTGCGTAGTGAAGTCGGATGAGTTTTTTTTTTCCTCCGGGTGTGTGTGTATGCGCGCGCGGGGGGCGGCGGGGGGGAGGTGAGATGGAGAAGATACCCTCCCAAAATGGAGGGGGAGGAAAGATGTGCTGGTAAAACGATTTCTTTTCTGTAAAATGGATGGACTGGATAAATCTGTTTTGTTTGCTTTAGGATTGCTGACGAGACATTTATAGCTGGTATCCAATAATGCATTGCTAAAAAAATGTTTGAATTCCTCCACCCCACCCTATAAACATGGTGTTTCTGGGTGTGTATGACCACATTCGACTGCATTTTGAATGGGTATCAGATAAAAAATTGTATCTACTTGAAACGGCATGCCCAGGAACTGACCTCTAAGAAGATCAGGGTAGAGAAGTACTGCCTGGCTCCTGAGCGCGATGCCGTTCACTAGTTTTGGGCATGTCCATATTAAAATTCCCCTCATAAGCAAATCTGCAAAATGTACACCCACCAACTGCTATCTGAACTGTGGCGATCAACTTCTGGTTAGCATATCTGATGCATATAAACCAAGCAGTCCTTAAAATTGTAACTTTGGATGTCGTTTGAACTTAACCCCCTCTGTGCAGGTCCCTTCCCCTCCTTAAAATGCCCACACATGGTTGTGATGTGGCCAGATACCCAGTAGGGCTAGAGGATGTATTTAACCCTGCTGAAATCAGAGAAATGATGTCAACTTTTATGAAACCATATTCATTACCCAGAACGGGAGAAGCTATATTTGAAGCGAGGTTTTATTTTTAACCGGAATGTCAGTCACTGTGGCAATGTACTTAGGCTTGGGGAGTGGTGTTGAGCTACCTATTTCTAGGCTGATTAACCAAACTAGAGTGTTGACAAGAGCAGCTATCTGCTCAGTATGGTTATTGGAGTATTTAGTTAGTAGGTTTATCGTTTTCATACTTAGGGTAAACCTTGGCACTGTGGAAAGATCTGAAATGCTGTGGGTAAAGACGGGGCAAACTATTCTCGTGACACGTTGGTGGGTATTTCCTTGTCTGACAATGTACATATGGGAAAAGATCTGTATCTCTAAATATATACATAGTGTATAACAGAATCCATTTTAAAATGAAAACCCAATCTTTCATAAATCATAGATTAATATAATATTCTAGTTAGTTAAGCATTTCTTGGACCTTGGGTTAACAACAGAGTATTATTTTATTATGAAAAACTGTTTTTCTGCTTTTCTGCTTAGGTGACACTTGGTATTTGACCATTAAATCTGGTTATTTGGCAATGGTTCCTGGTAACATTTTGCCTTTAATTTATATAACAATTAATGGTCAATCATCAAATGAAGACGTATCTCTCAGCGATATTTTGTGTTTTATTTTATTGCCCATAAAGAATGCTGCCTGCTTCTCAGAGTTCCAAGTGGTTTACATTGCCCAATAATCAGAGTAGACTTCCAGCCGTTCTTCCAGTCTGGGGAGCTCAGAAGGGAGACGGGATTTCAGAAATAGACCTGAGAGGAACTGGGCCAAAAGTTCTACGTTAAGTCAGACAACAGTGATACTGTGGATCCCAGCTCTGTGAAAAAGGTGATGATAGCTCTTGCTATAAGCCAATATTGTGGTCGTTTTGCAGAGGGCTCATAATTACTTATACCAATGAGGAGCAAATGAAAGTCTTAATGAGTTTTAATTCCTGGACTTTACAAAGCTGAGCTGCCCAAATATCAATCATACTGACACTAATACTTCTGCTTTTTAAGCCAATGAAAGTGGCATGCTAAAAAAAAAAAAAACTGCAGCTAACTTTAAATTTTTCTTCTGGAAGGCTAAAAGAGCATATCAAGGAGCAGTTGCATCTGTATTCCATTCTAATTGGAACATCTTTAATTTTTTTTATTGCAATCAACTTCTTCCCCCAGTAAATTCAAGTGTAATTATAGGAAGACATTAAGTATTAGTATTAGAACTAATTTAAATAGAGTCAAAGAGTCATCACGTGATTCACTTGACTGCGCAATGGTTTCCCATAGTCTAATGGCCTATTTAGACATAAACCCTGTCACCAGCGTCAGGCAACCTTCACATTGCCTTTGCCGTTTGAAAAGCAGACCAGCCAAGCAGACCTGTGAGTATCCTTGCTCACAAGTAAGATCAGGTCTGCTTCCTTCCTTATTCCTTAACATCACTTCCTGTCATCCAGGATAAAGGAAAATAGATCAATTCAGAGTCAGAGTCAAGGATCTTTGTAACTCATGGTAATTACATTGTATCAAAGACTGAGTTGGATGTATCTGAAGTAACTGTCACTGAAATTATGTCTCGCGGGTCCCAAGCGCTAGAGGCTCAGAAATAATGTATAGTGTTTAATATTTAAACTTGTGGTTCAGAAACTTGCCTGCACTCTAGAACCACTTGATAGGCTTCATAAACATTCTCATGCAGGGTCATAGCCAAAACAATTAATTAGAATGTTGGATGGCAACAAAGAGGTGCACCATTTTTTAACCATCTCAGGTGCAATGTGTTTGAGAACCACTTATTGAGGTGCTGGGTGACAGATTATGGTTTGCAGACACATTTAGAACTGCTGGATGCTCGTTTTTGCTCTAGGCCTGTCTAACAGACTGATTTCTACAAAGCCCCAGGTGGTTTGTATTCAGGGGAGAGTTTTAGGAGCGATGATTTAAAGGTAACTGGCGTTTCTCTTCTGTTCCCCTCTTTCCTGACTGTATCACTTTTTTTTCTTTGCTTAGGTTCTCAACTTCATGCAGGTTGCCTATACAAACACCTGTAGAACATTTTCTCTGTAGAGAGGCTCAGACTGCACCTCTTGAGATTCAGGTTTAGCTGGTTCCAGGGAGGGACCTGTGCATAGTTCCTTAAGACAAAAACCAAACCAAAACAATATAAAATTATTCCATGCTACTAGTCAGTTTTGTTTTAAAGAGGCATCAAGACAAAGCCAACCTATTAAAGAAAGCACTTAACTGGGGGCTTGCTTATGGTTTCAGAGGAGGAGTCCATGATCATCGTGGCAGGGAGCTTGGTGGCGGGCAGGTTTGGTTCTGGAGCAGTAGCAGAGAGCTTACATAGGATAATGATCAGAAAGAAAGAGTGAAAGGAAGAGGAGGATACTGATAGGGAATGGTGGTGGGGTTTTGAAATCTTGAAGCCCACCATCCCCAGTGACATGCCTCCTCCAACAAGGTCATATCTCCTCCCCTCCCCAGAGAGTTCTCCTAGCTGTCTAAAAGCCTTCCGGTATGGGGGCTATTCTCATCCAGACCACCACACCCACCTAGTGACGCCACTAGCCAGCCAGTAACCATTGACCTCAGACCTCTCCACTCTTGGTCTACTTTTCAGGCATTGCCCCAGAGCTTGTTAAGGATGCTGACTCTCAGGCTCTTTCCAGATTTATAATTCAAATCCATATTCCAGAAAAATCACATGGTTGTTTGTATGTTTGTTAAAGCCTCAGAATCTCCTGTCTCAATTGTGCAAAGCAGATTGTAATTGAAAGCTTCCACATAAGATGACTTAGTGGAGAAGCTTGGATAGACATCATCTATTCTGTGTGGTGGTTTACATGTGTGTAGTCAGGTCCCAGACCTCTGTTTGCTATGGGAAAAGGTAGGAAAGGAAGTCCGCCTTATGGTTTGAACCCTAAACAGACTCACTTTCAAGAACCCCCTCTGTTCTTACTCTAGCCATTTACTTTCAGCGCCCCATTATCTTTAAACACAGATTCCCTACATTCATTGTGGACTCCTGCTTTGTTACTGCTGTTAGCCCATGGCTAAGTTATGGTAGTGGACTGCTTAAGCCAGGATGCATCTTAGCAGAGTGCAGGATGTTTCCCTCCACTGTATTGCATCTTTGTTCCATTCTCTGATACCATTGTTCTGCACTGTCTTTCCTGATTTCTGTGTTTAATGGCTATTTTTAATAGAGTGCTCTATGCAGCTGAAATACCTGTTTGTTGTTAATATGCTGCATTCCTTACACCAGCAATCGAGTGATTTTTATTTAAACAAATCCTTAATGAGTACCTACTATGTGCCCGTCATGCTTAGTACTGAAAATCTAAGAGAAAATTAAGTTAATGTGGTAGCTCATGGCTATAATTTCAGCACCCAGGGACTAGTGACAGGGGAATAAGGACTTTGAGGATAGCCTCTACAATATAGTTAATCTGAGACTAGCCTGGGCTACTTGAGACTCTGTCTAGATAGCAAAAGCTAAGACATAAGCCTTGATCTTAAACACCTTGCTCTCCTACCCCATGTCTTTGCTAATAGATTGGTTAGTCTTCTTGAGGGCATAATTTGAATTTTTAAC
This sequence comes from Chionomys nivalis, assembly GCF_950005125.1. Classification (NCBI taxonomy): domain Eukaryota; kingdom Metazoa; phylum Chordata; class Mammalia; order Rodentia; family Cricetidae; genus Chionomys; species Chionomys nivalis. The sequence goes on from NC_080088.1 coordinate 65,734,328, forward strand.
ATTTCAGCAGGTATCCTGGAGTTCACCTATGAAAAAAATGATTTGTTTTCCACAGCAGGGACACTGGTTTTACATGCTGAGTTGGACAGACAATAGTTTTAAGTATCACTTTCATGCGTTGAGATGATTCCAGCCTGGGAGAAATAAAGCTGATATTTTACGTGGGCATTGCAGAGCACATCAATTTGTTTCCGGGGTACAGAAGGCAGGAAACCAACTTGTTTTCCCAACAGAGACTTGTTCATGCCCTCCGGAGGAGAAAGGAGATGCTTTCGCAGTCCTTAATTTAGCAGAACTAGGAAGTAATTTTGTGAAAAGTCGCTTCCTCTTTCAACAATAATGAGAACCAGAGAGAGCGTCGCAGTGGGAGAAGTCAAATCTAACATATGATGTGGTAGAATGGGCACCAGCTGCAGGACGTACAGCTTCTTGTCCGGTTCTAGGAGTGATACTTTGAAGAGATCTCTTTGCCTCTCTGGGACTCAAGATTTTTAAGTAGTCTAGAGCGTTTGGCTCGTTTGATTCAAAGGCTCGCTGAATTGCCATGTTATTCCAGGCATGTGGCTCAATGCAGGGTTGGAGATGTCTATCCTGGCTCCCAGTCTCTGCATTTGCAGCTGGGAACCACAAGCAGGCTCTGGAGTTGTTTATTGTAGACACGCTACTGCTCCATTCATCCTTCCGAGTCCTTGTAGGTGACCCAGGAGGCTAGAATGCAGAATTCTACTATAATTAGAGACCCCGAGAGAAGACTGAATGTTCCACAGCAGAAATGCCTTCGTTTGCTTTCTACCTTGGTTTCTTCAAAAGAAAAGTCACTGTATGGGAGAACATGTGAACACCGACTATGCTGTGCTCTCTTCTGAAAGTGATTCCAGCTAACCAGCTGCTTAGCTGGGAAAGCATTGTATGACTTAAGCAGCCATTAGCAGATTTGTTATCCCCAGCAATGGGTCCAAGGGTGACCACTTTCTTAGCCTTGCCTTTTCATTCTTTCCAGCCACATCCCACTACATTTATAGTATAAACTTTTTCCTTATCTGAATTTGTTATTAAGTTGCTATTGGCATGAGGACTTTATTTGAAGTAGTTACATTTAACATTTTTGTTGGTGGTAGCTGGAGATCTATCAGGTAGAGTATACATTGAATGGGTTTAAAACACTGTGTAAATTCTGTCCATCAACAGGTTTTCTCACATAGTAGCCACAGGGTACCTGGGGCACTCGGCTATTAAGGAAGCACTCAGGAAAATAGGCATGGCGGTTCTGATGAAACCAGAGCCGGGAACTGGGTTTAATCAGGAACACTGTAGGGCTCCTGCCTTGGTTTTGGTTTTTTTTAATTAGCATTATTCAGTGTTAAAGAGAGCATGGGCATCAAAGAAAGATTTGATGCCTCTGTTATAGACTTGGGATAGAACATAAATACATAAAATAAATTACAAGAAACTGAGCTTAAAGACAAGTTGTTCATCTTATTAGCATCCTTGCTTATAGGATATGGCATAGTTTTCCTAGGACCTATGCATATAAACTCATTTTAGTTTTCTTATCTCTCCAGTTGCTTTTTAAAGTCCCCTTCTCTTTTCCTCACCAATGTGAGGTTCTCACCCAGAGAAGTTAAGAGACATAGCTGTTGTGATGCCACTGACGGTGCCTTGGCAGAAGTCCAAAAGGACACCTGTTGTCTGTTCACAGATACTTTATCTTTTTCCTAACATCAAAGCTGCTTGGATGTTGGCCTAAAAGAGACCCCATTACTGAGGAGTCAAAGAGCACCTCTCATTGAAAGAAAATGTAGACTGGTCTCAAATTCACAGTGTTCTTGTCTTAACATCCCTATGGCTGGTCCTGCAGACATGGGATCATGGGCTTTGGCTCTACTCTGTCCGTGTTTAGCCAGAGGAACAGCCCAAAGGGATGGACATCAGAAAAAAAGATCCAGAAGATTTTACAGGCTGTTCAAAGGATCACCAAGTACAAATAACTTTTCTGTAGCAAGAAGAGGCAGCCATTCCAATCTCTACCCCCTGGAATCTCCCCTGCTCCTACAATGACCACCCATGAGAAACAGTCAGGCTTGTATTAGATCCTCAAATACCGATTGTGTTCAACTAGGCTAAACAGACCTCAGTACAAGGCAAATTGAGAATTTCATCTCCAGTTATTTGGAAACTGGAAAAATGTTTCTGGCCTCAAAACATGTTAAAGTGTTTTTCGTTTTTGCTCCAACTTTCATTCACATACTAGATTCTATAAATAAGCTAATTAAAAAGCATCTTTTATATGATTGCTCTAATTGGGAATGAAAATCTGGGAAATCTGAAACCGCCTTTCCAAAGGCTCCTTTTGCATTTCAAAATAGTTTCACCCTTTCCAGTACTACTCAAAACTGAATTTAGTTCGGTTCTGTGTTGTTGTTTCTCTAGGATTTAAGGAAGAAATATTTGCTGTGCAGCAAGGAGAAAGACTCTGCAAATCACACTTTATTTGTGAGCCTGCAAATTCAAAATAAGATGCAGTGCAGATTTTTACCTACGGGCCTTATGTCAGCGTCAGCATCAGCATCAAAAGGCAAAGCAGTGATGCAAATACAGGAAGGCTCTCAATAACCCGAGGAAGGGAGGCAGACAGATGCACAAGGACCATCAGATCCGTCTTTCAGTGTCAGATGATGGGTGAATTGAATCAATGAGCAGCATTTTTGAGAATTGATGTGTTAGATGTTCTGAGGTTGAACTTTGAAAACTAATTTATACACACTAGTGGAATGCTGAGGCTATATTGGTACCTGGGGTTGTAGAACAAACATGGAACAAGACCAGAAGTCCTGTACTTAAGTCATATTTCCTCTACTTATTCCATAAAGGATCCTTGGAGAAAAAATTCCTTTATATCTCAGTGTCCTTGACCCATCTTCCTGCCCTTTCCCCACCTTTCCTCTCCTCTTCCACCCTCCCTTTCTTCTTCTTCCTCCTTCTCTTCCTCCCCTCCTTCTGCCCATTTTCACTCTCCTATTGTAGAGGAATCAACTATCTTGTCAGCTTTCTAATATTCTGTTTTGATGCCTATGCATGCTTGCTATGGAAAACAAAACGTAATGGATCGTAGTCCAAATTATCACTTTGGTTTTAAAGATTCATTGTTGAGCTAGCATTTTTAAGTTGTTTGTCTTTGATATATATATACCAGGCTCTCGCTATGGCCTGGAACTCAGTGTGTAGACCAGGCTAGACATAAACTCATAGAAATCCACCTACTTCTGCCTTCAGAGATTAAAAACATGTGCCACCATGCTCAGCTCTAAGCCACCTTTTTATGTAATAATTTTCAAGTCTGAGATTTTGGGCATGTAACTGGGTTGGCAATCAATTTTGTTCCGAGCAAAGAAGCCTTAGGCCTGGTGGAATTATCATTTGGAATATTAGTTACTTTTATGTCAATGAGAACAAAATACCTTCCAGAGACAGTTCTCTCAATGAAGGCTTTATTTCAGCTCACAGTTTCAGAAGAATCTCTGTCAATCACCATGAAGAAGACATTATGGGATAGCAATGACATCATCTGAGGCAGCAGGAGCGTGAACAGTGGGTGTCAGGCACAGTCCAGAAAGCAGAAATTATATTTGGTGTCAGGGAGTAGTGTACTCAGCAAACACCCACCCTGGTGATATACCTTCCACAGTGAACCTTATCATCTTCAGGCTCCAAAAACTTCAAAATAGAGGTACCCACTGGAGCCAGGAGCTTGTTGGGGACATCTCTTTACATAGGCCATAATATTTAGCATTATGTGTGGTATGACCATAAATTTGCATTGATGGATAGCTATGGAGCCCTATGGAAATTACCCTGTCTTGGAAGTTTGGAAGTCTAGATTTGAGTCATGATTTGTGTCTCAACTCGTTATGTGAGTTTGATGTGCTCGTCCCCCCACCCTCCCCGCCTTGCTCTTCATCTGTGAAACAAAAGAACACAGAGACAGAAGCCTTTGGATTTTAGGAATTCTGAGAATTTGTGGGGTTGTGTAGAGAAAACAGTAGATGTTCGCTTTATGATTTATGGTTGGTGGCTCCCTCCTTCTTGCCTTTAGATAATGTGGTAGTGTTTTTGCTCAGCAGCTTCAGCATCATGTTATCTTTATATGTATCCTTCTTACAATTAAGGTTTTTATTTTTTATGTGAAGTTGATGCAGTATCTTCCCTCTTCCAGACCTAGCAAGCACGTTCCACTGAGAAGAGGCAGAAGTAACAATCACGCCAAGCACTCCGTGCTGAGTGTTTTATTCGTGTTACAGGCAGGAGATTTGATTTTCTTTTACTTTCAGTCATCAGACATGCATTCTTCAAAACCAAATCCATGCATTTCTTTTGTCTTTCGATAATTCGGAAACCGTAGGTATCTCTTGCAGCACTCAGGTCTCTGCTGCTCCTTCAAGACAGAAATATTGTCATTTCCAATGGAATCCTACTTAGTAGACTGGATTAATACTTAAACTGAATTTCTTAGTCATGCAAAGGGTGAAAGCAAAATATTTAACAACTTTAACATGTTTAAAAACATGAATTATGATCAGGAATATAATGGTGGCTGTGAGAACAGTGTTTGTGGACATATGGCCTAATATCAGTAATAAGCAACACACCATGGACAAATAACATATTGAAATATGCAAAGGGTGGTATGATTGGATTAGTGACTAAACCAAGTGGACTTTTATTGTTTTTCACATATCCCAGCAATCTGATATTCTAGACAACTATTGCAGTCTAAACATGGTGCAGTGAGTATCGGACTCAGTCATAAGCTGCTCAATATATTTATTTAAACTTTACCAAATCCCTCTCTTCATGCTTCAAGACTTCACACTCTGCTCATGCCAGACACTGAGAGGACATTTGAAAAGATAACAGCCTTTCGAAATGAGGTTTCTATAGCTTTAACTTTGTATTAGACACTGTACTTTTCACGCCATCCTGTTTAATCTTCACAGTGATCTCATGTCATTCATAGTTTATGACCTGGGAAACTCGAGCAAAATGATGGCAAGTAATTTGCATTTGAACCCACAAAGGTGCTGGGTTATGGACTGTCTTCAGAACATTACCTCGAACACTACCCAATCTTAGGTGTACTTTACTATAGTCTGGTATGACCATCACCTTTCCTCCATTAGAACCCTGACTGTTCCTGGGACTGGAGAGGGAGGAGAAGAGGAGTGGGGGGAGGGGGAGAGGGGCGGGAGGAGGGGGAGGGAAATGGGAGGCGGGAAGGAGGCGGAAAATTTTTTTTTCAAAAAAAAGAAATTGTATATTCAATAAGGTATTCAAATATTAACCCATAGAAATTATGTTTAATAAAATCTTCCATCCATCTTCAAAAAAAAAGAAAAAGAAAAAACAGCCATGTACATAAAGATTTTACTAACCCTCAGGACACACAGTATCTGCTTGTTTCATGGCTAGGAAACTGAACGTCTTGCTGACACCAAGACTGTGAGATAGTAAGATATTCAATAACCATTAACATGTTTGTGAACATGAATTATGATCTGAAGTACTGGTGATATGATAGTAACTAAGGAAAAACAAAACAGCCTTTGTGGCTATATGTGCATATAAGCCCTGAGTCAAGACAAGCCAGGCTTGAAGAGTTATTATGAGCTCCTTCTGACTCTCAGGTGGGTTCAAGAAGGAACCTGGTGCTTTGAGATACCTCAAGTTGGTTCCAACTCCAGTGGCTTAATTAATCAAGGACCATAGCATCTTTTTAACCCCCACATCACATAGCTGCCTTGCTTATCCGGGAAAACCATTGCACCGGAAGTTACACATAGCACTAGCAACATTTTCATCCCTTGAACCAGCAAAGATACAGCTGTGTATCTTTCCTCCTAATTTGTAGAAGGGATTTCTTTCAAAATTAATGGGGCCAGTAAGAAAAGACATCAAGAGACAAGTTAAAACCAGAACTCAGTGATAGCTTGTGTTTGTTTCTTTGGCTGATCCTTTTATCGTCTGTTCCTTTGAAGCTGAAGCTTCATGTTAACTCCTCAGCATAGAACTGGATTTGTCCTCTGGTATCCTATGCACCACTGTGGGAGACCACAGTTGATGCATGGTGGTGTTGTTAGCTGATGCTGGAAGCTGGAATCTTTCTAATCTCCATGCCATTATCTTTTCTTCCCTTAGCACTGACCCTCCACCCTGCCTAGACATCAGCTGCAATGATCTAACTTGATTACCTTCCTCCATATATTCTTTCAACTGTTGATCCTGTAGTTTCTGTTAGTTTTCATATCTTGGCTGAGCTGATTTCACTCAATTTCCTCTGGTTAGGACTACTAGAGTATCAGGCAACTGTGGGATGTAATTTAAATCATACAATAAAAGCAAACAGTGTTGACCTTAGCTGGTACAACGGATATTTGAATTAAAATTTTATTAACTTGTTTTCACTCTCTGACATAAATGAAGTTCTGTTTCCTCAGAAGAGCAAACTTGACTATTGGAGCAAAAATGTCAATATTGTTGGTTAGGTCAGGGACAGGATTTCTGGGCTCCACACCCAGAGGGTCTCATTGCGTGGTCTGTGATGGACCTTGGAGAATGCTCTCTTATAAACTTGCCAGAGGACACTGCTGCTACTCTAGAGATTGATTTTTAAGAACCATAGTCATAGAAAATCTATTTTAATATTGACTTGTACTTCAATGTGACTCTAGATATAGATTTTTATTTTTCTGTTTGTTCAAGAATAAGGAATTGGGGTAGCAGTCTCATGCTGGAAGGCCATACGTAGCTTAAAAGAGTAAATGGCATTGCATATTGGAAATGAACCACAGAAATAGTTAATTATACAAGGTGGTTGATTTGGTGGCCATTTAGTTACCATTTTGCTGTATATTCCGATTATCATTGGGACTAGTGATAAAAGATCACAGTTTATTTTATCTGAAAAACACCTTTGAAGTCAGCAACTAAAAATATGCTCAAACAAGAACTTAGCAAGTACTGACTGCTAGTGATGCAGGAGAAAATGTATAGTCTAAATTTGCTTTTACCTATATAGCTTCTGTATAGATGGCTCTGGAAGCAATGACTAAAATAATGGTTGTGTCATCTGTTACCACACCATATATAAGAAATGTAATGTGTACGGACGCAGAGAAAAAGGTCCAAATCCAGGAATAAATTAGCATTTATAGAAAGGATGAAACTTAAACATTGGAAAAGCATCGTATGGTGAGGGAGTGGCAAAAACCACAGTAGAGAGTGTACCATCAGCAACCAGGAAGATGTAAAAGATGGTCCGATTCATCCATCCATCAGATACTTGTGCTGATTGCCAGCACTCTTCTAGGGGCTGAATACAGTGGTGAAAGTGTAGACTGCTTGCCTTCGTGCACAAAGAGATGGAGACAGGAAACATGGAAGGATGAATCATGAAGGAAGGTCAGGAGGAAATTGTGGAAGCCTGTTGTAAATTATGTAATATAGGTGGTGATTTCATTCACCTGTCAAAAAACCACAGTTGATGGGATCACTTAAAAAAAAATTAGATACCTTGGGGATTTTCGATCACAAAGCTTCAATTATCCAGTAGCTTTTAAAGAACTCGTTTGCTGCAAAAAAACCAAAGCACACCAATGAACCAACTCGCATGGCCAGCAGAAGTACCCCAACCCACTGTTCCCCTTTGTGACTTTTACCGACTAATGCTGTGGCACGTTCCTGCTGCCTTCCTGTTGCTGTTGACTCCTGACATCTGCAAGTTCTGACATGGAAAGGTTTTGACTTGTATTTTTGGGAGAAATGCCCAGACAATCTTTCAGAATGTATCAAGCTTAAAAGATGACTCTCTGAACATCTGTACAGAATTAGCAAGTTTCAAGAAGATAAACACAGGACTAAAACCATGCAGAGACTAATAATATCCTTATATGTTGCAATTGCATTTTATGAGATTCTTCTATTCTTAAATGTATGAAAGATTTGTGCGACACGTTTGTGTCCAGTCTTACTCACACTCTTGTAGTAGGATGTTTGGATATTCACAAGACACGATTTATTTTAAGAAGAGGGAGAAGCCAATGGTAATTTCTGAACTTTTTTTCTGGCTTTTGTGTGCTTACATTCTAACTGACAACATTGGTCGAGATTCCTGATCTCACTGTTTTAGATTTTCCTATCCATATAATGGAGATAAAAACACTAGCTAATATTAGTGACTATTAATCGACCTGTTTTGAACATTAGGTTAGATATGAAAGTGCTTAGCTTGTATTCTCATGTAGTAATCACTTAGCAAAGCGTTGTTATTTAAGTACTGTATCTCAAAACTGCCTCATTATAACCTTTGGTTGAAAGTCACAGCCTTGGGCTTCTGTTGAGTCTGATGGATTCAGACTTGCTTAATGCTTAAAACTGTTTTGGTGGTTCTGAGAATGAATGCAGGGTCTTTAGCAATGGTAGGTTCATAGTATACCCCTGGACAACACTTCTAAGCCTGACTGTTTCGATGAACTCCACACACATACTAATGATCATCATCTTCCATTACATGTCAGCATAAGAGCCGCTCTGCAAGGTGGGCAGTGGTGGTGCACACCTGTAAACCCAGCACTCAGGAGACAGAGGCAGGTTGGCTAGGCTAGCCTGGTCTACAAAGGGAGTTCCAGGACAGCCAGCCAGGGCTACACTGAGAAACTCTGTCTCAAAAAAACAAAACAAAAAGTCACTCTGCAAATATATGGCTTTTTCATCAAAGTCAAAAATCCACCCAAGGAAAGCAGATGCTGCCAAACTAGATGGGCACATTCAAGGAATGAGGACGGGAATGGGACATTGTCTAGAGGAGGTCTCAGACTGGCTGGTGAAATGTTCATGAGTAACATTTTTCAAATAACGGGCATCAGGGGATTTTCATCTTGAAACTCTAAGAATGGTTAGACAGATGGCAAGGACAGCTTGATCTTTTCTCTGAGCCAAGGCCTTTTGATCTCCATTGACCACTGATTCAAGCCTGAGTAGGGAAGGTGGGTGTGCGGCAGCCTCCAGGGGCGCTCACCCCTCTGATGTGTAGAAACGGCCTCCTGAGTGTAGAAACGGCCTCCTGAGTGTAGAAACGGCCCCTCTTCATTTTCTTCCATTTGTTCCTTATTTTGTCGCGATTATGGAGGCTTGTTTTCACAGACAGTAGTTTCTTGTCCCTTCTCCCATTTTTATAGTCAATAGCTTTGAATTGCTTTATATTTACCTCCACAACCTATATAATATTCACTTCTTACATTCCCACCCAGAATGCAATTGTCCATCCTTTTGTCTTCCGGGCTTTCTTCTTAATTTTGGTTAGGTAGGCATTTATTAGCCACAGTATTATGATCCTGAAAATAAGTTCTCTTCATGACTAGCAAATTGAACTATGAAGGCTTTTCTGCTCGTCTTAAGATGTTTTTATACATTTGGTAATTGACTTGTTTTCAGAGGGCTCTACTTTCTCTGTATTGCATGCTGTTATTTTCCTGCCGGTAACACACTCATCCACTCTTCACGACAGCCAGCAACTGAATACACATCCTGAGCTACTCATGCTGCCTGGGTTTGACAGACGATATACTACAGCAAATACCATCATAAACATGTTAGCCCAGGTTAGAGGTTGTACAAAGGGCAGAGATTCAACCTGACTTTAAGACCTGTGTTTGCAAATGTCTCCACTCTTATTATTAAGGACATCATTTCCCATAAAAAACCTTTTTGTCAGTTTGAAATAAGCCCAAATTAATAACTTCCAGTCATTGCCAGACTCTTTATGGCCCCAAGAGACTTTGGCGTGATTTTAGAATCTACATTTTTCCTTGTGCCATCTGAGACAAAGGGAAGATGTTACCCAGTCTTGGTGAAGTCAAGACTGAAACTCAGAATTTACAACTACCATACTAATGTTCTTCCTACCAAGTCATATCAATCCTCCATCTTCATGTCCAGCTGCCTATTAATACGATTAAAAATTCTAAGTTGTGACTATGAGGCTCAGAAATCTGGAAGTACTGATTTTAAAAACCTCTGAAAATGGAAGAACAGCATCTTAGATGAAGTCTGTGTGTACTCTGCTTGTAGGTTTGGGGTTCCAAACTTCTACAACACTGGACAAGAATGGCTCACTACCACCACAGAGTCCTCACTACCATTTTGTCTTGAAAGATCAAAGGGTCAGAGCTTTAAACCAAAAGGACAGAGCTGTCTTCATGTGTACAGGTTAATGTCGATTGAGTTTAAATTCATGCAGCAAATTCAGGAACAGAAAGTTTGGATGTAGCATCTTGTAACATCCTGTTCAAATGCTCACATGTTTACAGTGTCTTAAAAGCACACATCAGCAATATATACATACACATAACAATATACATAAGCATCATAAACACACACACACATACACACACACACACATATAATAAGACAGGGAATGATGTCTCCTCTTTCTCCTTAAGGGTGTGATGTATTCTGTTCAATTTATCATTGTAGAACTGCATTAATGGTTATCAAATACTGTATTATAGAGACACTAAGAAGAACAAGGGCACATCATTTATTGGTCACTTCATCAGGAACGCGACACTCAATAATGCTTTATTCATTGAAAGCAAGATACAACAACCTGAGTGAGATCTTGCGACATCTTCCAACATATATTACTCTTTTGTAGGCACAGATACTTAGATTGCATTTCTCTCAACAATGTTTTCTTTAGTCCTTGTCTGCTGTGTTGACTTCTGTCACACTTTGTTACCATCTGTCTGTCTCTTGGGTCACCCCCTCTCCTCAATTGTGCACTCCATGAAGGCAAATGTTATTTCTTTCCTCTTTGTTATCCCAGTGACTTGGCACAAACTAAACCTTCATTAGAAAGTTAATGGGAAAGGTCAGAATATATATATATATATGTATATGTATAAATACACATATGTATTTATATATATATGTATATATAAAACAATGGCTTGATTTTCATAGCATTCTTCATTAGATGGTAGGCATAAATACTCAGGATGACACACAGGTAACTCACATGCTTCCATGTCGGCTTTCTCTTTTGAATGTCATTCTTTATGCACCCCAATTAAAAGCTACAGCTCTTTAAGTAATGGATCCTCTTGGTTGTGAGACTTCCTTTTGTCTCCAGGAACATGGGCAATCAGGTTAGGTGTAAAATGTCTCCTGTACCTGGATAGTAGTAATTTTTCTTCTGATGCTAAAGATGAGAAACAAAGTGACTCCTCTTCCTTATACAATGAAGAAAATCGAGATTCTTCATTGCCCTAGCTTCCTCCATCTGCTCTCCAGTGGCTCTCCGTTCCTGGCACGTTTGGCTTTACCTTTTAAACTATCCTCAGCCTTAGTGGTACAAATTGTCAGGAACTTTGACCAGTACCGACAAAGACAATTGTTTTCAAAGCTCTGGAGTCAGGGCTTCCTAGACTCATTCTGTAAGATAGCCTGGGATACCCACTTCCTGTGGGCTGCTAGAGAGTCCCTTCTGATTTTCAGTTCACAACTAGGACATGAAATCAGTCGACAACAACAGCCTGTTTCTCTTGGGGATCTTGGTTCTGTCTCTTTTACTTTCCTATAGAAAGCTGTGGTAATAGTAGAAAACACACAGGGTGATTGGTCCCATATTGTTTTTGCATCCTTAGTTCATTCTGGATGAATAAGTTGGAGAAGACATGAAGGAAGGGAATGGCTCGCAGTTGTCCCTAGGCTTTCTGGACCCATCCTGGTGTCTTCAGCCTTCAGCCAAGGAATGGGCATGATCTTAGCTTTGCCTCACATGCCCTCTGGCATCAGCAGAAATGCAAATTGAGTTAATTAAGAATGGCCCAAGACTTGTTTTTCTAGTCTAGGTGGGAATAATATTTTTATTTAAGGTTATCATTAGGTGTAGATATTCTCAAACACAAAGTCAGGACTGTGATGATCTCTGGAACCAATTTCCTTGCCACCACAGGGCAGTCAGAGCAGAGACATGACAAGTAGACCTTGGCATGGAGAGTCCCAAGACTGGCTTGGTGTGTGCGTGTGTGTGTGTGTGTGAGTGTGTGCGTGTGTGTTGTCAGCATTGTATTTTTACATGAATACTTCTTAAAAATAATTAATATGGTGGCTAAAGCTGTCAATGAAGACAATGCTAATGTTTTGAGAAAATGCGATTCTTGTGGCCCCATATTCTCTTTTAATATGCTTTCTCAGGTATGTCTACGCAAAAACTGAGATGTGGTAATACTTCCGTTCTTAAAGTGAAATGTGGCGAGGAGTTCTAGCTTCTCTGCTCTGTTTTCAGTGACACAGCTCTAAAAGTTGAAATGTGCGTTTTTTATTGTGGTGTTAAGGGCTTTATTTGGGTTTTATTGCCAAGTAAAATTCCAATTTTGTTTCGGTTGAGCACATTTAATGTAGTGGATCTTAAATTTCAGTAACTGTGGCTACAATATAATTTTATTTCAAGAAGTATGATTTTCTGGGTTCATGTATGTGTGGTCATTGCTTTTATTCTATATTATCCATGTATTTTAAGACTATTATGTTCTATTTCAAACTCTTAGTTTAAAAGAACCTAGTCAAAGTAAAGTATGCATATGAAATAAATTAATTAATGATATGTTAAAGGCACTGAAGTTGCTTAACATGGAAAAGAGAAAGCTCAGGAACTGTACTAATTGCTACCCTTGGCCTGAAGTGACTGGCGAAAAAATATTTAGAAGGAGATTTTTGGTCTCGTCTGTTGCTAAAGGAATGGACCGCAGCAGTTTCTCACACAGGTAGACCATGGTTTCCATCCTGAAAATTTGTGTAAGAGCTAATGACATCTGAGATTTTATCCTTTCTCACTTCTGAAGAAAACATTCTCTCCAATTATCCTTTGGTTCTCTGGAAAGAGAGATTGAATAAACAACTAGTTACCCCAAGACAACTGACCGAAAGGCTGTATTTTGTGACTGGTGGAAGCTCAAAGAAGGTTGGGGAGAACCCAGGTGTGGATATGATGTAAGTGTCCCACTGGAACTTTTCCATTATTCTGTCGTTCTGAAGATTACTTGATGCTCGACTTAGTGTTGGTGTGATTGGCCATCACATAAATTGGGACGGATGACCAAACTCGGGATACATCCGGCAGTGCACCTCTGCCCGTGGGGCTGGGGAAGGGTGGGTTCTGTGATCAAAGACAGCTGGTGGTTAGGAGTTTCAGAATTCCACAATGTGTTCCAGATGACTGCTTTGTTCTCAGGAGCCTGAAATAAATGCGTGGGAGGATGTCTTGTAGCCTTCTTTTTGGAACAGCCTTTCTTGGGATGGATTTTTCACGTTCATCAGGGGCGGTAATATCCCCATAGGTATAGTTTTGTGAGAGCCGTGATCACCATGGACTCACCCCTTTTCTATGCAGTGACCATGTGGATGAAAGGGTGGGGCAGACAGGTCCAAAGTGACTTACTGGTTATGGAAAAATGCTAATGAATGAAAAAATAATAGGGCTATTAACAGCAGGAAAGCTGCTTTGTCTGCCTCACTCAGCCCCGAAATCTGGCAGCTATAAATCTTGAAGCCATAAGAAGATAAGGCTGGAGTTTGGTATCAAATGGGGACTGAAAACAAGATAAGAGGAAGAAAGAGGAGAGTTAAAGACACATCGGATCTATCAGCTGATCCAATGGCAGTTTTCTAGAGAATAAGACAAAGTTACATACATATTCTCAGACAGGCAAAGGCAAGCATATTTCTCATGTTCATAGCACTATCATGAAACAATGTTTATGACTGGGACAATTATATATATTTATATTTATATATTTATATATAATATGAGATCCCTTTTCTCTTTTACTTAAAAAAATAAACATTGTTTTAGGAGAAATAATTACTTAAAATGATATTACAATTAGACTGGGATTCTTAACTGTTCTTTTTCTCTGATCTTATGTAAAACTATACTTTCTCCATTTACATTTTAAGTTCTAACTTGACTGAAATATTTAAGCACATAAACATTCTAAAATGTTTAGCAAAACAAATTTCCACATTATCAAACCCAAGCGAAAGAAAGTACCATGTTGTGTGAGTGTAGTTTGTTGTTCACTGTAAAGAAGCACAAGGGCACACTCATTCACAGTGTCTGGAGTCAGGGTAGCAGCTACACTCGGATGTGATGGGGCTGGATGGGCGCGAGAGTGGCTTCTAAGCTTCAGAAATATTTTCTCTTCTCTGTGATTTGGATGCGGGCTGAAGATGTGAGCAGATCGTGAATGTCCCTCAAACGGTACCTTCCTCTGAGTGTATACTGCTTTAATAAGAACATTTTAGCATTATGTATGTGAGGTTGAGAGAATATTCACATAAGTATACACATAAAATTATAGTAGGGTTGACATAACTAGAAATTTGCTCAAAAAAAGAAAATTCAAGAGACAAAGAAAGGATCAAAGGCATTAGCAGACAAATCATAGAACACAGATAAATGGCTAGGACACCTGGTTAACACCATCATTGGTCTTGCAGCTGAAAATTCAATCAGCTAGCTGCTGATTTGCACCCAGACTAACTAGCAACTGTTAAGATGCATGATGCCATAATAATCATCTTTCATTGAGTATATATTATGTGACCAAATGGTTCTGCATGTTTACTTTTTAAAATAATCTTGATTAAACTTCTAACTCTCTTTTTATCCTCATCTAACAGAGACTATTAGCAACAGCCTAGATAGTAAATGATAGATCTTCAAATTCAGTGGTAGCCTATTTCTGAGTCTTACTATTGAGCAACCATTTTATGTTATTGTCTAATATTTTAAAAAGAAGAGAATAATTTGATGAACACCTTGACAGGCAGATGAGCCATTTGCAGTTCAGATGTTCCACAATTTCCCTTTCAATAAAAGGAAAAGATTAAAGTGATAGTGAAGTCTTCATTGCTATTTGCTGGTCTCTGGCATGTGTCCTCCCCTCCAAAACCCCTACAGCCCAAGGTCAATTCCAGAGCTGGCAGGACTCTCAGCTCTCATTCCTGCTCAATGCAAGAATTTGGTTGGTCCTCGCTTTCCATAATTTTTTTGTTTTTTCTCTCCATTATGTTAACAGCAAGTCTATTGGGGTCTGTTTTGTCACCTTCTTAGACCACTTAGCACAGTGCTAAGTCTGACTCATTCAATAAGTACTTTTGATCCTGTCACTATGTCTGAAGCTATTACTGTTCAAGCTTTAGTGTTTGGAAGGGGCTTAAAATCAGGTATCCTTTCGATAGTAGCAGTAGACACCAAGGCTGGGAAAGGATGCTATACATACAGCTACAAAGCTGCAGATCATGAATGGAACTTCCCCATACCATTTATTTGTTTGTTTGTTTATTTATTTATTTTTGCCTCTCAGCTACCTCAACTACCATTTTGAGTACACAATTTTGTTAGAGAGATCCCTGTACATAACTTTCACAAGCATCTGAGATTTATCAATTTAATAGCTCCATTCTTTATTAGCTAATGAGTTAAAAGGCTCATTCATTCATTTACCAAATTTTGGAGATCAGTGATTATTCTAAGTACATATCTACACAAAAGGTGAACAAAACCCCAAAAAAGTATAATTTTAGTAGAGTTTACTTTCTGCAGAAACATAGGAACGGTTCCATAGGGAAAATAGTTCTGTCACAGCTAACTATTTTCTGATTTGGTTTAAGGCCCTCCCACAAATCGAAACACATGTCCAACACTAAGCTTAGAACCAAGAACTCGTGGCCAGCAGGTCTGAGAGGAAGGTGAATCTACCACTATTACTTTTCTAAATGGATGCAGGTTCTAACTCCTAATGATTTATTGTTATACCTATATCTTCTATTAGTACATCTCTCAGTCCTCATCAGAAGTTCTTTTGTTTTTGGATTTTTTTTGCAGTCTGTGGCATTTAACACAGAGACCCACATCTGGTCAAGATGCAGAGAATAAGGGAGCGCAGGATGCTCAGCTCTGAACAGGATATCTGTTTTTGCATCCTCCCCACCACAAAGCTCATGAATCATAGCAGAAGGGTGGAAGTAATGTAAGAGTCAGAAGTGGTGAACGGCTACAAGGATACAAGCAGCCAGGGTTTTCTGGACACAAAAAAGGCAATTGCCCAAATCAGCTCATAGCACTTTTGTCAGTATGATCATAACCCGTGCAGGCTCAAGTCAGACAGAATATTGGGATAGAGAGAGGGGTGGGCACAAAGTCTTAGCTAAGGAGCTATTGACAGCTAATGGTTGCTAGGACAGGAAGAATCACCTTTCAGGGTGTGGCTCTGATGGATTGACCAAGCTCTAGTGGAAGGCCACACATTCTACAGTACATTGGCAGCATCAATTGTATTTGTTATTTTTTTGTTTTAATAAGACAAAACGTTGGGTGGGCAGAGAAGTGGGAAGGATCTGGGAGGAAGTCAGAAGGGATGAATATCATCACAATGATAATGTCCAAAATTATCAAAGAGAAAATAAAAAAGTGAGAGGGAAAAACGAAACAAATATATCTAAAAAATTATGTGGGGAAAATTATCAGAAAAGAAAGGTTATGGATGGTAGGAGACACTAGGGTTGGTGGGATTTATTCAGAAATTTCATCATTAAGGCCACAATAGTCACAGGAGTGACATGTGTACAAAGTCTATTTATTAAAGGAGGATACATGGCCTGTCTAGGGAACAGCATTTCACGTGGGAGGAACAGTAAAGCAAAGACTGAGGAGAGAATGTTCCTGTGGTATTTGCTGAGCATCAAGAAGGCCACTGAAGACAGGGACAAAGAGTGCATTAGGAACAATCCTCTTCATCACATATCCCGACCAGTAGAGTATGTTAGGTATAGTTCCTCTTCATTCACATGTCCTGATCAATAGAATATGTTAGACAAAGTCCCTCTTCATCCTAATAGAGTGTGTTAGGAGTGGCCTCCCTTCATCCACATGTCCTGCCTAATAGCTTCCATCATATCCACATCTCTGCTGTTCAATAGGACACTCTTTGGAATAGACAGTCTACTTTCTTTCTAATGTACGCCTTTTTTCCTTAAACTGTAACTGGTGTTTTCTGCTAGGCTTAAACAAGAGTGTCTCTGAAATTCTGCACTGGGGCTGGGAGCTGAACTTCTTCATGTCCTCCACCTGAGAACTTTGAGATAGTAACAGTTATTTCCCCTCAGAAAATGTGCACAACTATATGTATGCCACAATAACTCTCTCTCTCTCTCTCTCTCTCTCTCTCTCTCTCTCTGTGTGTGTGTGTGTGTGTGTTTCCCAACAAAGTTCATTAGGGCCCCTTTTTTCTAAGAACCTTTGGGGACTCATTTGATTGCTAAATTGCCTGCTACCTTCTGGAAAAGCCTGATTTCATCGTAGCTTCTGTTAACAAAACCAGTCATTGGATAGAAAACCAAGTGCATTGATGACTGAGGCCTGGGGAAGATACAGAAACTCTTACTAGGTGTGTGTGCATGCGCACACATGTGTGCGCATGGTTGTGTTTGTGCACAGCAGTGTTTGCTTGTTATTGCTAACCATAAGACCTTCTGTATGTGTTACAATTGATACAGTACTTTCCCACCCCTTACCTCATCCAGTCTCCTCTTTACTTCCAAATAGCCTCATTACACAAAATGATATAAACATGTCCCTATTTATCATAACAACCGTTTTTAATTGAGAAGTCGGTATGGTTGGGCTATTGAGCCAAGGTCACTTAGTACCCTAGAAGCAGTGAACTTGAACCTCATCCCATGCAGACTCTATGCTTTCCTATCCTGCAACTCTGGATATTGTCTACTCCACAACCTCTTTGTCTTGCATACCCGAACTTCTAAAAGAAAAACTAGTCTTGTCTGAAATCAGACAGTGAGTGGGTCTGATAAGCGCTTGTTTCAGCCACTTGCACTGATCTTCCCTACAAAACCTTTCAGGCTTCACTGAAGTGAAGATAACTAGGAAACAAAAGGTTCCCCCATCCTTATCTGGTCTCATGGAAGAACAGATGATTGTTGGAACACAGTAACAATGCTGTCTAGTTTAATATCATAGGAAAGCAGGGGCTCACCACAGCTGCACCGACTGTCCTTCACTATGACTTATTGCAGTCCTAAAAACATTACCATGCCCCCTTACAGGATGTAAAGGTTTGACTAGATACCATTTAGATGGCAGGAAGAAGTTGTGTTCTTGCTGACTAACGCACTTAACATGTGTGTAAGATCTAGTCTACCGAGTAAGTCATGCTTCATCCTTGGACATCTGACTGGGGTGATAGGATTCTTTTGTTGTTGTTTTGTTTGGTTCTGTTTTCTGATACAGAATTTCTCTGTGTAGACATAGCTGTCCTGGAACTCACTTTGTAAAACAGGTTGGCCTTGATCTCACAGAGATCTTCCTGTCTCTGCGTCCTGAGTGCTGGGAATAAAGGCTTGTGCCACCACCACTCAGCAGAAGAGAGGATTCTAAAAGTTTCGGAATGTATTTCAGATCCTGAGCTGTAATTATCAACATGAGTAAAGCTCTCAGGTTAAATCTTCCCATTTGTCACTGAAATGTGATATAGACATAGAAACATATAATCTAGGATCTCTTTTGTATGTGAAATCTTATAGACAATATGAGGAAATGAAGAGAAGATATGTAAGGGGTAAGAAGATGCAACTATGCAGGGTGAAGAGGTCTAAGATTAATCAAATAGCAGAAAGATTGTAGTTAGACACCAATCATCTCATATACTTTACTTTTGCTTCTTTCATTTGGTGAGAATGTCCGAATCTACTCTAACAGCTAGGCTCAGTTTTTAACAACCACTGTTATTTGTTGGATGAAGATACCTTTGAAGCCATGAACATTCTTCCCTTCATTTTCTAGATTTTGGGCTTGAATTTGAGCTCTCAATTTTGTACTTTTGATCTATGTGTCTGTTTCGATGCCAGTACCATACTTTTATAATTATTATATCTTTGTGGAATTAAATTCAATGGTGATATGTGATAACTCCAATTTTGTTTTTTCTCACTTTTGTTTCAGGATCTTTTATGACATCAAAAATATTTTATTTTAGCTTTTTTATCATTATCTTAGAGTTTTCAGCATATAGATTATTCGTTTCTTTGTTTCAATTTATTCATTTATTCCTAAGTATTTTATCCTTTTCAGTGATTTTAAGAGTGGGCTTGCTTTCTTCACTTTTGTTTTTGAAAGGAAGGATACTGAGACTATAACCCAAGGCCTCCTACATGCTCAGCAAACATGCTACGTCTGAGCTATAGCCCAGCACTCTCATTTCTCATTCTCCTTTCTTTTTTTGATAGGTGATTATTAGTGTATGAAAATGCAATTGATTTTGGAATTTTGACTCTGTAATCTTGAACTTTACTAAATTCACCCACTAACTTTGTTTTGTTTTAGAGTCTTTATGGTACTCTATATATTGGCTTATATAATCCATAATCTAGAATTAGTTCTATTTCTGTGTATCTTATATATTTTTATCTCTTTTTTTATCAGTTGACTTTGCTAGTACTTCCAGTTTATGATGAGTAGATGTGGGGACAGTGGGCATCCTTTCCTGTAGGAGGACCCAAAATAATCACAAAGAAATTATATTAATTACAATACTTTTTGGCCAATGACTTAGGCATATTCCTGGCTAACTCTTATATTTTAAATTAACCCATTTCTATTATTTTCTATTTTACCACGAGACTCGTGGTTTACTAGTAAGGTTCTTGGGTGTCTGTCTCCTTTGGCAGCTACATGGTGTCTCCTACTTTCTCCTCTGTCTTTGTTTGGAATTCCCATCTTGCTCTATTCTGTCATGACATAGGCCAAACCATCTTTATTTATTAACCAATGCTAACAAAACACATTTATAGCATGCAGATCAGAATCCCTTGTCTCAGATCTTGGGGAAAGGCTTTAAATTCTCCCCATTGGTTATGATGTTAGCTGTCAGCTTTACCTGAATGTTCTGTACTATTGTACTTTTTAGTTTACTGACAGCTTGACAAAAGCTTGGGTCATCTGTAGAGAGGAAAGTTCAATTGATAAACGCCTCCCAAAAGAGTGGTCAGTAGACACTCAACGTCTGTTGAGACTTTTCTTGATTAAAGATTGGTGTGGGAGAACTCAGCTCACTATTGCTGGGACCACTGCAGGTCAGGTGGTCCTGGGCTGTATAAGAAAGCAAGATACACAAGACAGGGCAAGGACTCAGCAAGTAGCAACTCTTCATTGCTTCTGTTTCCATTTCTGCCTCCAGGTTCCTGTCTTGAGTTCCTGCCCTGACTTCTTCAGAAGATGAGTTATGAGCCTGAGCCAAAATAAACTCTTTCTTTCCCAAATTGCCTTTGGTCATAATCTTTATTGTGGCAACAGAGAGCAAACTATACTATTCATATTTTATCTGAATTTCCTTCCATATATTTTTAATAGAAATTTATTATGAAGGAAGGTTGAATTTTGTTAAATGCTTCTTTGCCTCTTTTGATATGGTCATGGTGATTTTTAATATTTTATTTTGCTAATAAATCTATATACTTGTAGTAAGCAAACCTTGCACACTCAAGTAAATATCCCTAAGTCAAAATGAATGATTTTTATGTGGTATTGAGTTTGGCTTCCTAGTATGCTTTTGAGGAGTTTTTGTATTAATGTCCATCATAGTTGTTGGCCTATAGTTTTCTTGTGGCATCTTTTTATTTAGGATTGGAATAATCTGAACTCATAAGATGCACTTTAATATGTTTGCACTGTATCCACCTTTATTAATTTGGAACATAGTAAGAAGAGTTCTTTGATTGTTTGGGAGACTCAGTCTTAAACTCTCTGGTCATGAGCTTTTTAGTCTGGTGTTTGATTTTTGTGTTACTCTCTGTTATTTGTCAGTTTAGACTTTCTATCATGTGTGTTCTTGGTCGAGTCTCATGGGTTGTATATTTTTGGCACTCTCCTTTGGGCTTCCAAATTTGTTGGCACGTAATTGCTCATGTTAAGATCTATTTTTATTTCTGAGGCATCTATTGTAATGTTTTCTATTTTAATTTTGATTTTTAAACTTGTGTCATCTCTAATTTTGTTCTTGATCAAGCTAAGGATTTGTCAAACTTAATAATATTTTTTTCAATCAACTCATTCAATAGTCACAGCTTCTTCTCTTTTAGTTATTGGACTGAGAGTGCCAAGATGCATCTGAACCAATAGAGAGTATTGCCATTCATTGTTCTTGTTTGCCCATGATAACTCGATGGTAAGAAGCCACATCCTTTGATTGCAGGACACAGAACAATCAAGCTTTAACTGACCAGGACATTCTCTCCCTGCGTTCATGCTTTCATAATGTTGAACAGTGATATGCACATTATTAAGGGGGAAAAGACAACAGTGCTCTTACCCAGAACTAGGCACTATATGCTGCAGTCCTGACCTGACAGACAAGATGTGTCTACTGGTGGGGTAGTGGCAGATTTTTCCATGCCTCTGTAGATGACTCCACACCCATGCCCATCTGAGCAGAGCTAATTGAACTCAGTAGGTAAAAATAAATTAAAAATTAAAAATGCAAAGATTATTCAGTTGGGGATGAAGATATGTTGGGAATATTTAGGGGGCTTATAGGTGAGTAATTAGAGTGAATATACCTGTATGAAAATTTCAAAGAATAAATTTTTAAGTATTATTGAAATACCAACTCAATTTTATTTATCCTGTAGTTTATAAATATAGTCTTTATTTGGCATAGTTCTGTTAAGATCTTGGTAATTTCCTTTCTGTCTACATAGTGTTAAAATCTTTCTTAAGATACTAATTAGGTTCTTTATTGGGGATATGTTAAATAAGTAAACATTTATTGCTTGAAATGTTTTATTAAATTTTCATTCGTTCCAAGGTATTTTAATGCTGCCTTTTGGTTTGGTTTTTGGTGCTTATTGTTCAGATGAATATACTCCCATGTGCGTTTTCTGGATTTCCTGATAGTTTACATCTCAAGTTTCACATTGGTATGGTTGGATAAAGATTCCTGACATGATTTCTGTCTTCTCCAGTTATAACAGAATTGTGTTAACATATTTCCTAATGTATAATCTGTGCCAGAAAATGGTCTGTGTATCCTTAAGAAAAATATGTATTCTTCTGTTGATAGATGTGATATCTTGTGGGTCTCTCTTAGCTCCATTTGGGTGAAAATGGATTCCAAGTCCAATATTTCCTTTTTGTACTTTTCATCAGCAAATCCCTCCATTGTTGAAAACAGAGATTGAAGTCCCTATTATTGTATTGCAGTCTATGGCTCCTTGCAGATCAGTTACTATTTGCTTTCTATATTTTTAGGGCACTTAGATTGAATGAGTTTATGTTTATAATTGTTATGTCATCTCATCTTGCCTACTTTATGAATTAATCTCTTTATCCTTGTACAATTGCTGCCTTTGTTTCTTATGACAGTCTTTTGACTCAAAGTCTGTCTTGTCTGTAATTATAGCTACCTCTGCTCCTTTTGGGTTTTCATTTGCATGTGCTATCTTTTTCTTTCTCCTTATATTTTCTATATGTGTCTCATCAAAGATGAATTGAGTCTCTTACAGGCAGCGTGGGCCTTACGATTTTAATTCATTTACCTACTCTGTCTTTTTATTTGAAATTGAACACATTTCACTTATGTTTAATGATAACTCAGGACTCACAATTGAGTGCTATTTTTTTCTGTTTATGTTTTAGATACTTTTTTTTTCTTTCTTCCTCTCTTGTAGGCTCTGTGATTGATGGTTTTCTGGAGTTGCATACTTTGATTACTTCTTCCTTGTTTGTGTAGCTTCTGCAGGATTTTGCTTTATGGTTGCTATGAGGCTTATATAAAACATGTTATAGTTATGCTGGTCTATTTTGTCCTGATAACAATTTAAATTTGGTTACATATAAAAGCTTCACAGTTTGAGCCAATAACTGCATATGTCTTATATTTTTGAATGTCAGTTTCATTGTCATATTTTATATCCATTATCAAGTTAATGTGGCTTTAGATACTTGAATACCTTTTTCTTTTAATGTGTATTCTAGGGTCTAAGTGATTTATTCACTAACACCAATATTATTCTGAGTTTGACTATGAATTTACCTTTTATACTGAGCTTTATACTTCCTTATGGTTTTAAGTTATGACTACCAGTCTTGCTTTAGCTTGAAAAATTCTTTTGCCAACTTTGTGAGGCGAGTGCTGTGGGAACTGACTATGGCTGCCTTGTCTTTTTGATGAGCTTCTTTGTTTTCTTGGCTTCCCTGCCTGGTTAAGAAGTTTTGGTTGAAAAAATTACTTATAGCACTTCAAATGTATCATCTCACTTTCTCCTAACTTGCAAGATTGTTCCCTGAGAAAATATCCTTATAAAAATATATCTTTTTTTTGCTATTGCTTTCAAAATTCTTTCTTTGTCTTTTATCTTTGACATTGATCCTGTACCCATGTATTCATCTCTTTCTCATGGTTGGGAAGTATCCAGGTATTATTTCTTTTATTCCTCTCATTCTTCCTCTCTCTCTCTCTCTCTCTCTCTCTCTCTCTCTCTCTCTCTCTCTCTCTCTCCAGACATGATTTCTCTGGGAATCTCTGTCTGTCCTAGAACTCACTTTGTAGGCCAGGTTGGCCTTGAATTTATAGAGATCTGCCTACTTTCGCTGAAATTAAAGACTTGTGTCCCAACCGTACAGCCTACTATTTCTTTTAATAAGTTTCTTTTCTTTTATTATTTTTTTCCTCTTCTTTGGGAATTTCTCTCTCTCTCTCTCTTTTCACACATACCTCCAACACAGCATTTTGAGGCTCATGTTCCAGAGATCTGCAGGCTACTTTATTCCATTTCACTCCCACCCATTTTTCCCATGCTTCACAAAGTGACCTTCCTCATCACTGAGCGACTAAGTCACCAGCTTGCTCTTTCTTTCTTCTGGGTGGTCTAACCTATTCTCTGTTGCATTTTACTGCTCAGTCATTGTGGTTTTCACTCCTAATATTTCTATTTCATTTTTCCTATCATTTTTTGTTATAGTTAGTTTACTTGGCTGCCATACAATGAATATTTTGAGTTCTTTGACAGGAAATGAACAGACCTCTAACTTTCAGGGGTGAGATACTGGAAATAAACCATCTTCCTTTGCGATACTACTACGCCAATGACTTACAATCTTGATAGCCTTGCAGAAGAAGGTCTTTGCATATTTTGAGGCTCCACACCTTCAAATTTTACTGAGTTGTTTTGGTAAATAAGACCTTTTCCCGGGTGGGTTGGGTCATAAGGAAACATGCTTCAGTTTGCTATAGAAGCCAACTGCTAAAAACAAAGGCACACTTTTGCTCCACATTGGGAGCGGGGCTTGGTGTTTCACAACCCAGGAAAGCAGTGTTCATAACTGTGGGGCTGCCTGCAGAGGACAAGCAAGCAAATGATGTAGCATACTCAGCTGCAGTGGCCAGATATTGAAACACGCATGATAGCCATGCCTAGCTGCAGGCATATGCATTTGCATGAATAGTGACCGGTGAGAGCATAGGAATCGGGCAGGGCCAATTGTGGGTGCAAATGTTATACTGGGTGCTAACAGTATGTATGCATAGGATTTTGGAGGCAAGCCATGGCCTGGGATCATGAGCAACCGGAGCTGTGAGTATCCATACAGATGAAGGGGCCAGTTTGGGCTATAAACACAGTGATGGGAGAAGGGTAGGCTGTTTACCACATGCCAGTTTAGGAGCTGAGCCGATGACAGGCACTAGCCTGCTTCTTGGGTCAGTCTGCACAGTGGTGATAGGCCTCTGGACTGGGAAACAGACAAAAGTAGCCGCTTCTTTTCATTTATTTTGAATGAAACTCACTTGAATCTGATCTGAGTCTCCATTCCTGGTAGTGAAATCATTGTCAGCCATTATTGCTCTTATCTTGCCTAACCAGTGAGCCGAAGTTCTATCTGTGGGCATTGATATTATAGAGGAGTGTGTGACATGGGTGGAGAAGGGGGCTGTTACGAGGGCAAGAGGTCCAGTTCCCTAGGCACTGTTTGAAGCCACAGCACTACCATTGAGAATGGTAGCCATTCTCTACCCTGACTTCCCTATATGAGCTTTTGGTCTTCAGCAGGGTCCCTCCACCTTCCTAACGCTGTGTCCCTTTAAAACAGTTCCTCATGTGCTGACGCCAACCATAAGATTACTCTTGTTGCTACTTCATAACTCTAAGTTTGATACTGTCATGAATTGTAATGTAAATATTTGCGTTTTGCAATAGTCTTAGGTAACCTCAGTGAAAGGGTCGTTCAATGCTAAAGGGTTTGTGACCCACAGGTTGAGAACCACTGCTTTTCAGGCCTGTCTCTGCCCCTGCTTTGATGTTCCTGAGAGGTCTCTTTCCTATGTATCTCCCTCATCCCTAAACCTTGACGTCTCCTTAGTGCCTCTCATGTTTCCTCAGCACCAATCTTCAGAACACCTCTGCTCATCTTACTTGAAATAACACCTCGTGAAGTCTACTTCCAATGGCAATACAACATCGAAATAATCTAAGTTAGTATTTTATTTTATTTTTGGTTTTTCTGTTCCGGAACTAGCTCTTGTAGACCAGGCTGGCCTCGAACTCATAGAGATTCACCTGCCTCTGCCTCCCGAGTGCTGGGGATTAAAGGCATGTGCCACCACCGCCAGGCTTAAGTTAGTATTTTAATAAACAACTGCACTGTGTTCTGTAGACCTGTAGGATGGAGTAAGAGAGGGCACAGTGTTATGCGCTCAGGCTGGCTACGCTGTTTGGAGGGAAGAGAGAGTGGTAGGGGCTCTTCCATCAACCTAGGGACTGTTCACTATGTCTCTATATTTTTGTCAGAATTCCGGGCTTCTGACCCCTTTGCAACACATACTAGCTCAGCACCATCTGTGCCCCATTTTACCCCTTACTTCTTCAGTGTAGAGCTGATTCCTCCTGTGTTTTAAGTGTCTCATCCTCTGCCCTGGATCCTGTCCCCTTTAGTTCCTTGCAGAGTCAGCATCAGCATCAACAGTTGTTCCCCAGATGTGGATTTTCATCCTCTTCCGGCTTTTTGACTATCATCATACCCACAGTTCTTCAGAAAAGGGCAGATAGCATGTCATTACCTCCGCCTTCCATCTCTTTCCAGTTCTGTCCACGAACTTCTTCATTGTTCAAAGTATTCTTTGGGGCAACATTGACGTCTGCCTCCAGGGCTGTGGTGCCTTAGAAACAGCCTGTGCAGCTCATCCAGTCTTGGAGACAGATGGGCACCACCACTCACAGTATAGTCTCCTTGAGAAATACACTGTAAGCCTTTCTAAGTCTCAAGGTCTTCATTTCGAAGGCGGCATCAGTTCAGATGAGCTTGGAAGACTAGTGTCAAGACGTAAGAAAGTACAGGTGCTTTTACTTAATACGTAATAAAGGCGTGGCCATAGTCTTCCTCATGCATATCTCCCCTTTGCCTGAATACCTCTCAGTCCCTCTTCTACTCCTTCAGTGCAGTGCTCTTGGCAAATTTCTGCTCATCTTTTAATACTCTGCCCTGAGCTGGTACCTACTGTCCTTTGCTTCCCTGCCCCACCCAGTGTGCTCCTTCTACCCTCTCACGGTTCCTGATCAGTTCTTTCATATTTATGTTCTGCCTCCATTCTCACCCTACTCTCAGAGAACCTGGAAGATAGGAGCCATGCTGAAAACCTTATATCCACACAGCCTTGACAGGGTCTGAGTGTGTAAATAGATAAATACTTGTTACATGTGATTTTATAAGCTTTAGCTAGTGCTTATTATTAAAGTTGGACATGGGGGTATGCATCTATAATCCTGGTATTCCCATGATCAGCTGAGGAAGAAGAGATAAGAGAACTCTCCCAGGTCAGCCAACCTGGCATCTGTAATGGTGTACAAAAGACTGTCTTAAGTAAGGTTGAAGACAAGGATGTAAAGCCTAGGCTGACCTCTGAGCTCCACACACACTGTGACAGCACACATAGGGAAGTGCATGCTATAAATATACACACACAACAAAGATAGATAGATAGATAGATAGATAGATAGATAGATAGATAGATAGGCAGATAGATAGATAGATAGATAGATAGATAGATAGATAGATAGATAGATAGATGATAGATAGGCAGATAGATAGATAGAGATAGATAGACAGATAGATAGGCAGATAGAGAGAGAGAGAGAGAGAGAGAGAGAGAGAGAGAGAGAGGGGGAAGGCACTATTATGCACATTTTACAAACAAGGAAACTGAGGCACAGGGTGGTGAAACTTACAACCTCTGGTGTGAGTAAACCGTAAGTGGCAGAGCTGGCATGTGAACATGGTTTTTACCCTTTATTCCACATCTGGGTTCAATGTTGTCCACCACGGGGAAACTTTGTATGCCCTGCCTCTTTGCAAGATATTTGAACACCTTGGGAGAGACAAGTAAAGTTAATACACTACACAACAGCAAATAATGAGTGAACCCCTTGATTTCTGCTAACGGTATTAGATAGGCATACATGATGACCAGGTTAGGATGAGAGCGTGGTAAGAACACTGCTCTAGAGAAACGATGTGAGCGGTGTTACCGTTTCCACCCCGGCTTTCCGTTACTGGAACTCTACTTCCTTATTTTCTTTTCCATCA
This sequence comes from Chionomys nivalis, assembly GCF_950005125.1. Lineage (NCBI taxonomy): Eukaryota > Metazoa > Chordata > Mammalia > Rodentia > Cricetidae > Chionomys > Chionomys nivalis. Next base: position 65,762,037 of record NC_080088.1, read on the forward strand.
GAGGAAAGCAAAATCAGAATAGAGTTTAACTTATGTCACCTCTGGAGTATGGCCCTACAGTCACTTTTCTGCAGGATCGATTCTACTTAGGAACAGCTGTTGAGAACAGATGAACTTCCTCAACTGGCCCCAGGGAGAAAAAAAAAAAGATAATGGAAAGCTATCTGACCTTCTTCCAAAGCAAAACCCAAACCCTGATCTTGATTGGCATGCTCAGCATCAAGGAGCTTTTGTTACAGGATCCATCCCTGTAACAACGACCCGTGATGATTACTCACCAACGCCAATCACAGATCAAGTGGAGCTGATGCTTGCTTCTGCTCCAGCTCCATTAACAGTCCCCCTTGGGCTCCAAGGGAGAGAAATGGGAAGCAGTTGTTAGTGTTTCCTCGGGGCAGCTGGACCTGATCCAGAGTCTCGGGGAGAGCATTTTAAAGAATTGCACTGGGAACAAGGACCAAGGTGGCCTTGAGGGACACAGGGGCTAAGTGCCACCTAGGCCAACCAGTTGTTTCAAGTGTCATACAGAACTGAACTTGACCTGCCAACAACATTCTCAGGACATTTCCTATGCTAATTAATAGCAGTTAACTGTGCTTATGGCCACACAGGGTATTAAGTTTGAGTCATAACAAAAATATTTTTAAGTATGTTTCGGCTCAGTTTGCATCAGTAATCTCAATTCTGTTCCATATGCCCGTAGGAAGGCAAGAGAAATGAATTTTCTGGATGACCAACGTTTGAATTGCTTGTGAGTGAAAAAAAGAAGCCACACAGAGAGAAGTGGTTAGAGGTGATATACGAGGCAAGGCCTTAGTCAACGCCTGAATAATGACAGCTGACCCCCGAACTGTTCCCAAGCTTTGCAACTGCTGTTTAATATATCAGGGAAGCGTTTTTTTTTTTTTTTTTTTTTTTTTTTTTTTTTTTGAAGCCGGTTGGAGGTGCTGGTGCAGATGACTCTGTCCCTTTTGACGTCTCAGAAGAGCTTCTCATGCCATTCATCACCACCCCAACACAAGCGTGATTTAGAGATGCTGTCACTGGGTTATCTGTGATAATCACACAGCACCCCGGTGCTGCTGCCAAGATCATAAACCAGAGGGCACTTGTCAAAGCTATTCTGGTTTCATTCTCCTATCAAAGGATGCACGTTCCATGACCTTTTCAGGTGACTTCAGAGAAGTACTATGCTTAGGATTATAGAATTACTATAAAGGGTTTAATTCAGGACCAGACAAATGAAGAGCCACATAGGTGGATTCTAAGTGGGTCTCAGTCAGAACACACTGGGGTCTTCTGATGCCATCAAGGCACGTCCTTTGATGCATGGATATGTTCTCCAATCAGGAAGCCCAATTGAGCTTAGAGGTACAGAGATTTTATATAGGTGTGATTTACTGCATTATTTGTCACCTATGTGCCATGTCTCCGCTCTAAAATTATGGGGTTGGTGTTGCGGGAGGTCCTTCTGCTCCTCCAGTCAGTAGCCGCTGAGATACCAGCCCATTGGGGCGTGGTCTCTCTCTCTTTAAAAAAGCGGCCACTTCCCTCCTCGCTCTCTCTTACTTCCTGCTCCACTTCTGGCGACTAGACTCCCTTCCTGATTGTGCAGAGAGCTGTTGTCTGGGACGGTGATCTGTAAGTTTTTTCCCCTTTAAATAAATAACCATTATATTAATCATAATTCCAAACTAGCGTGGGATTGTTTGTGACTTACGCCTTCGCCTTCAGGTTGGTCCTTGTGGCAGGACCAGTCCATGCACCATATTCTCACTTGGTACTCCTATGTGGCTCAATAGTCACTACGAATAACAGACCCTTATTTATAGAAATTCGGAGATTTGGTGCCTTCAGATATCCAGATAAGGAATACAGAAATTGCTGTTCATTCTCATTTCTATAAAGTTATGTTTCAGATTAAAAGTCTTAGCCTTTAGAAAACCACATACACTGTAAGAAGAGAAATGAAACTTAGAAACCATTTAGTGTGAACCTTTGACTTGACAGGTGAAGACATGAGGCCCAGAGGCGAAAGGAGTTGGTCCCCAGGTCAGTGGACAGCGAACAGGGCACATACAGCTGAAGTGAGGGTCAGGGGGAGATTTCCTGTCTTGGGACTATCTTTGGCTGGGATGCAAACATGTCTTACAAGAAGCTAGGTCTCCTCTCAGTCGTCAATTGCCTATTGCAATGCTATTGTCCTTTATATCCTGAGAATGACTGAGCTCTGCACTGAGGGCCTTCGTGGCTTGGGTGCCACATGGCAAGCTGAGGAAAACAAGGAGAGCATAGGGAAGACCGAGTGTTCAGCTTGAGTCTGGAGAGCTGTCATTCTCAGGGCGTCCCTTTGCTTGCCTGGCCTGCTCTGCTCCCTTCAAGCCCCTCCAGTCTGAATGTTAATATCCCTCTCACTCTGCTGCCTCCCTCTAGGCTCTCCTTCCTTCTTCCTTTGTGTTCTGTCACCCAGTCCAGCTCGTCTTCCATGCTTTGTCTTGGCCTCTCTTCTCCTTCATTGTCCATCCTATGATGTAAGTTCTGTGCACTTTGTTATATTGACCCAGATGGCTTGCATGCACGAACAGTATTGGACAAGCGAATGTGCACAAGGGTGCTTTATAGCTGACTACATTATACAAGAATACAAGAATAACTCGAGGACTCATTTTGCTGAGCCTGGCACCAGGTCCTTATTATATGTCTTCACTTCAATTAGTCATTCAGTCTAATTTAGAGTAGGTTTTCAAAAACTCCCATCCAGTGATTTTTGGCAGCTCATGGGTCTGGTCCTTGTTGGTAGGGATGGATTTATTTATTTATTTGTTTGTTTGTTTGTTTATTATTAGTATGTTGTCAAATTGCCTGGCAAATAGTAGGTGCTCAAGGCTTTGTGTACTGAATAAATGCAGGAAAGTAATTCTTTATGCACTTGAATGATAGAAAGATCCGCAGAGAAAATATAATAGGATCCTTTCACTTAAGGATAGAGACGTTGTGTGCGGTTAAAAGAAAGTAAATCGCATTGTAAACAGAATCTGTCTAGCCTGGTTGTCCCCATGCTTCTCCTGTCCCCTACGGGCCTCCCTGCTGTGACGTCCCTGCTCTTTCTTGTCACTGTGTGTTTTCGTCTGTCGGCATTGGGCTTCACATGCCTTTGGTTTGCAGTGTGGAGTGACCCAAATGACTCCGCAAGAACTCATTTCTTCTTCCTATCACAACTCTCCAGGCAAGGGGCACCACCCGCTTTCCTGTCTCAGTCCGCTGGGTCTCAATTGCTCCAGTTTTTTCAACATGGGGCCCGAGCACTGTCCGTCCTCCTCTTTGCTCCATTTCTTTTGGCAGCAGTCACCCCCATGCACCAGCCCATAGCAGGAACCTTCAGTCACTCCCTGTTTTCTCTAAATCTTTGTTCTAGAACAGGCTCAGAGTAGTGTATTGAGATTTGCAGTTGTGGCTGAGGGTATAGCAAGTCCTCTCCTTTGTCCCTGGTAGATACGTTTCTGCCTTTAAAAAGTGATTTCTTAGTATTGAGGGAAAGAGACATATGGGATAAGTTTTATTTCTTTTTTTTTCTAGTAAGGAGAAAAAGCCCATAGTATCAAAAGTTGTTGCCAAGGTGAGTTCGTTGTTTTCATCTTTAAATGGTGGTATGTTTTACTAGCTTGTACACACCTGTCAGCAAAAAGAGTGGGAGAGAACCATTTGTTCACTTAGTTCAGTGACAATTACCCTCTCCCGTCCCGCCACTCTGGAAGGTCACTGCTCAGGCTGGAATGTCTAAAACTCTGCACGTCTGCTCATCTCACATGCCTGGAGAAGCTACAGAGGGCAGCCAGGGTGGCATAGACGCTTTAAAACAGTGAGATGTTTGACCTTTCACTGGGATCCCCGTATGGCCGTGTTGATCCGGCACCTCCTCATATGAGAACGTGAATCCAGCCGACTTTGTGATTTTGAGATGAATCTGAACTACTTATCTTTTGAGCCCAGTCCACATGCTCTGTTTATCTTCCCACACCCGCTCTGTACATAGCACACTCCAGCCTTTTGTGGCTGCTCATGTCCACAGAATGCCGACCCTGCTCTGTGGCGCTCCCTTCCCACATTCTGCCACGGTGCTTCTACTTTCCTGTGCGTTTCTTTCATACTTGAAATCTTTCCTGTAGAGCCAAATTTCCAAAATGGTTTTGTAGTTAGGCTATGAGGATATAACTTTATTAAGGATGAAAATTCCCAAGCCCCACCTTAGATTCTTGAGTCGGGAACTCTGGGGTGGACTTAGCACTCTGTACTTTTAAAAAGTGCTCCTGAGATTCCGAAGTCTTTCAACATGATAAGCATTGATTTAGGGTGAATTCCCAGTCCTCTGTGTTCCTCTGCGAGCGCCTTCAAAAGGCCATAGTGAATCTTGCGGAAGATAAGGTGTGCCTGTGCCAACTCTTTGGAGTTCCCAGACTCTGCATCAAGTCACAGCAATGATTCTGCTTTCTTTCATCATATAGAGACATATGGAGAAAAGCCTTATTCAGTGTAAGGGACCATAGTAGGTATCTTAGTTTCTCTTCTATTGGTGCGATAAAATACCATGACCTGAAGCAAATTGGGGGGGAAAGGGTTTATAAGCTCGTAGCTTATAATCCACTGTGGAGGGAAGTCAGGAAGGAATTCCAGGAAGAAACCTGGAGCAGGAGCTGAAGCAGAGGCCATAGAGGAGTGCTGCTTACTTACCGGCTTGCTTTCTATGGCTTGCTCAGCCCATGTTTTTTATATTACCCAGGATCACCTGCCAATGACTGGCACTGCTCCTTGTGGACTGGACCTTTCTCTATTAACTAGCAAACAAGAAAATGTCCCCAAAGACGTCTCTACAGGCCAGGCTGATGCAGGTATTGCTCAGTTGAGGCCCCTCTTCCTAATTAATTCTAATCTGTAGCAGGTTGTCCAAAAAACCAACCAGAACAGTGGGCATCAAAGAAATGAGCCCACAATGAGTTTGGTGTTGTAATAAGAGCGGCAGGGCTGCGTCCCCGGCACCCGGCTGCCCGCATGGCTTACTTATGCCCCGAAATAATTACACGGAAACTGTATTCTTTTAATCACTGCCTGGCCCATTAGCTCCAGCCTCTTATTGGCTAGCTCTTACATATTGATCTAACCCATTTTTAATATTTTATGTAATACCACGAGCTGGCTTACCAGGAAAGATCTTAACCTGCGTCTGTCTGGAGTGGGAGAATCATGGCGACTCCCGACTCGGCTTCTTTCTCCCAGCATTCTCTTCTGTTTACTCCACCCACCTAAGAGTTGGCCTATCAAATGAGCCTAGGCAGTTTCTTTATTATTTAACTAATGACCTTCCTCCATCAGTTTGGCATACATATAGGTTGTGGGCCCATATTTTGGTTTGGTACAGTAGCCATTAGCCTGGTTTGAGCTAGGCACATAGCTCTACAGACAAGCTGTCGCCTCCTTAACAAAAGTCAGGATGTGTTGTTTTTAGTTTTTTTTGTTAAAATGTGGATTACCTAAAAAGAGATGTTGGCTAAAGCTGATGACTCAAGAGTTTTAGAGGTTTGGTTTTTTTTTTTCTTTTGTGACTAAAAGGATGTCTTATAGAGATGCTAATTTATGGCCTACCTGACTGCTAGATGCGGACATAACCTAAGCCCAGGCACCTGGTTGCCTAAGAGACAGCCTAATGTGTTTTCCCCCACTAAATGTAGATATAAGATGTTCCGAGAATAAAGAGTAATTCTGGCCTTTTCCAAGATGACCTTGTAAGCTGTGTCGGTTTTATTCCTCGCGACTCTGTTTCAGCCGGCTTAGGAAATCTATGTTAGACCCACATGGGCTCCGACAATAGGTAGTATAGAAGAAGGGAGATTTAAGAGGTACAGATTGTTAGAAGGAAGAAATTGTCAAGAACTGAGAAGTTGAGTGGGTGGATGGGCGAGGATGTCTCACAGTTAGGGCATCACAATTGACATGAACCCAAGTCATTCAGCAACAACCATCAAATGCAGGGGACAGTTAGAAGGTTGAGAAAGGACAAGCCTCACATGTGGAGAGGCCACAGTGGAACAAGCAAGATGCAACAGGGACAGTGGACTCTTTAGAGACGCAGATAAGGACAGTAGCTAATAGAACAATTACTGAAGCCAGCTGAGCTTCATGTACCGTAATGCATTTACTGTGTAAATTTGAGTTATTGCCTCTAACATTCTCTCTCTACCTCTATTTTCTTGTCTGTACAATGGGAATATAACCTCTCAGAGATTAAACACATACATACACACACAATAGCAAAAGTATTTGGAGTAGTTAGCCTACTAAGTAAATGTTCCTATTGAACACTAGGTATTTGTTACTATTTTGTCATTTGGAATGATTATAGCATTCTTTGTAACTGGAAAGCTAGGAATTGGGTGCTAGGCTGTGTATCAAGTGTCTTATAATATTTTGCTCATGGGTTCTGAATGCATCTAGACAGTAAATTCTGCTTGCCTCAGGGGAGTCGTTTTGCAGTGGGCAGTAATCTAGTATGAAGACTATAATATAATTTGGAGATGACACCAGCATTTCCTCTTTTGGCAAATGGACTTCCATTCAGAGAGCTCCGGAGTGATGGGCTAATACCTCTGACTCAGAGCTTCTGGTCAGGGATTTCACATCGGGGGAAGTCTCTTTGGGGTAATGATATTCCAGAAATGTCTCTCACACCACCCTCTAGACTTTGGGTGAGAAACTTGTCCGGAAAAATAAAATCAATGAGATCATAGCACATCTTTCGGAGCTCAGACGTTCTGTTTAGGTGTAGATAAGTAACTTTTAAGTTTCCAGTTTTAGAGTTTCTTATTCTTTAGAGTCTTTTTTCTTTACATTAGAAGAAAGCAGTAATACATCGAACTAAGTAGAAAAATGATTAGAAGACAATATTCATAATGAAACACTTGAAAGTACAACGCAAAGTGAAGGGAATTCTCTCCTTGTTTAATGACCTGGGCCAGACCTATCAGACAGTTTTAACAGTGTGGCCTAGACTTTGCTAGAGCCATCCTCCACACTTTCTCTGGGGGGGGGGGGTGGCTGAACCATCTGCAAAGGGAGAGAAAGAAGGGCAAGGTAGCTCAACCCTGAAGCTCACCAGCTTTATTCATTCTGGGCTCAGGTTCAAATACAGAACCAAGCTCTGTGAGCGCTCTCTGTAGAGGTCGAGGAATAGGTCTTGGCGAAGGTTGTAGATTGCCAAGTGAATAAGTGAGGCCCGTGTGACGGCTACCCGCCATGTGCCAGACATGTCACACTAAGCAACGTCAAGCAATCTCTGTGGTGTGAATTTAAGGTCTCCAAAGGGCCAGACCCTGTGGAGTGAGCAAATCCAGGCTGCGGACAGAAGACTTCTGAGACAGGAGAAGAGCTGTGCCAATACTACAGATGCTGTCTTAGTTCTCTCACGCTCTTGTAGTAAAACACCTCAGTAAGTGGCTGAGGCAGGAGAAATGGATTGTCGCAGGACTTGAAAGGCTGAAGGCATGACGTTCGTCAGGCGTTCAACAGGGTTCATCCTGCTGAATGCTGTTAGAGAAAGTCTGGATCATGGCTCATCCCTGGCTTCAGATAGCTTATTGGTCACCTGTGCTGTTTCCTAGCCCCATGTTAGTGTTCCTCATGGAGACTTCTTGTGTGCATTTGGATATTTGCATCCTATATGGTCTTTCTATAAGGACTGAACGTCTTGAATTTGACCCTGCATGATGACCTCATTTAATTCACATTACTTTTGTGAAGGTTCCATTTCCAAACAGTATTGCATTTTTGACTGGTTGCTGATTAAAATGTCAACATGCTGGTGTTTGTTTATAACTCACACACAGTAAGTACACTCTAATTCGAACTCATACACTGTGACCTGGCGACAGCTATGGTGCACTGTGGAGCATGTAACAAGAAGTCTGAAGGTGCCTGGTTTACCTCTAATTCACAAAGTGATAAGGACACAGATTTCACAGTCCCTGATCAATAATCTTAAAAGGTGGCTCAGTGCTGCTGTCTCAGATTGCTTCCCACTCTAATCTCTGGAGATGCTGTGCCATCGAGAAAGTTTGCTTTCGGTTAATATCACAAATTATCATGATACTCCTCATGTTGTGCTGATGTGAGTTGGGTCAGGGGATTACCAGGGGATGATGCAATCATTCATCACAACAGAGGAGGGAGAATTGATTTACGCCTCTATTGAACCATCAAGGATACTTCTGGGTCTCTCTGGTATATTGGATTTATGGGTTCCCAGCAGGGTATTCATTCACTCGCCTCTTCATCCTCCACACACTGGGAAGTTTGTTAAAGGAATAGGCACTCTTTATACCATTCCCTGGGATCTGTCAACCTGAATGAACAAGATGATCTGAGTTTAGGTTTGGGACCCTAGGGAATTTTTGGTACTTGTAGATCTTACTTTTAGAATTAACCAATTAATAAATTGCTTTGAGTGTGTATGTGTGTGTATGTGTGTGTGTGTGTGAGAGAGAGAGAGAGACAGAGACAGAGACAGAGACAGAGAAACAGAGAGAGAGACACACACACACACAGAGAGAGAGAGAGAGAGAGAGAGAGAGAGAGAGTTTGGGGGATCCAATTCATATCATCAGGCTTGGTACTAAGTCCTTTACCACCGAGCCCTCTAACTTACTCTCTTTATTTCTTCATAAGCAGTGAATTAGCATGGTACAGTCCCTAATTGCATTCATGGGGTCTGTTTTGGTGCTCTTGACAGTCTTTTTTCTTTTTTCTTTTTTTTTTTTTTTTTCGAGGCAGGGTTTCTCTATAGCTTTGGAGCCTGTCCTGGAACTAGCTCTGTAGACCAGGCTGGTCTCGAACGCACAAAGATCCGCCTACCTCTGCCTCCCGAGTGCTGGGATTAAAAGCGTGTGCCACCATCTCCCGGCTTCTTGACAGTCTTGAGATACACACAGAACATAAACTGACTTGAACACGTGTAAGTTTAATGGTCAAAACTTGTTTGTTTGCTCTTGGTTAACTTTGCTTACTTCGCTTTATGTTTTTCTTTGTAGTAGTGAAGATCAAACCCAAGTCCATGCTTACTAGTCTACCACTAGCCTATACCTCTAACATCAGTGATTGAGTGTGACTCTCAGATGTCTTACTGCTTCCCTTTTTTTTTTTTTTTTTTTTGGTTTTTTTCGAGACAGGGTTTCTCTGTGGCTTTGGAGCCTGTCCTGGAACTAGCTCCGTAGACCAGGCTGGTCTCGAACTCACAGAGATCCGCCTGCCTCGGCCTCCCGAGTGCTGGGATTAAAGGCGTGCACCACCATCCCTTTTTTAATTGTAATTCTACATGATGATGGACTTCACTATGACACTCTCAAGCCTGTGTGCTGTGCATTTCCTATCATATTCACCTTCAGTCTACTGTGTTTTCTTTTAGCTATTCATTTTGTTTTTAATTATGTTTATGGGTGTGCATCTGTGTGTGTATGTGAGATGAATGCCACTACCCATGAAGGCCAGCGGCATTCCATCTCTTCATAGCTGCAATTATAAGCAGTTGTGAGCTGACTATAGATGGAGGTACTTAAAACATAACTCCAGTCTTCTGTAAGAGCAATGTATGTTCGTAACCACAGAGCTATCTCCCTAGAACAATTCTGTTTTTAAACATGTTCCCAGCTTAAGTAAAAGTTGAGCCTTATTCTTGAACTATTGCAAGCTCGCTGTCTACATATCTGAGCATCAGATTTCTCAACTATAAAATAGTTATGAAAAACTTTATCTTATCTCTGTCTTAGGTGGTGCAAGTAGATTGTGTGAAATGCTGACTAACAGACGTAGAATTTCACGGGCAAAGGAACCATCTGTTTCTTTTATGTTTCATCTTGGAGTGGTAATACCATCTCCCATAGTCTCAAACACATCTAAAGTTTGTGTAGTACATTATGTGTTAAACTTATGAAAATATTAGCATAGGTGTTCCTGCTTTTTTCATTCACACAATTATATGGATAGTTTAAATCCTGGTTTCTCCTGTAACTGGTCAAAGTGCCAAAATAAGTGATGGAAAAGTGCCTCAAGAGGAACAGCCATATCATCCACTTAAAAGTTTAGTATACAGCCTGAAAGGGGGTAGGAAAACAATTTAGAAGCTATGGTTCGGAAATATGCAGCAGAGATTCTGAACACAGCAATGAACTCATGTAATGGCATGGTAATTGTCATGGTAATGACACAGTAATTGAGTTCATGGACTCACTGTGGCTATGGTTCCCTACAGAAGAGTTGTACAAGTTTGAGCCTCTAATGTGTCATTACAGATGGGGAGGAGCTCCTCCATGATCCATGAGCAAGTATCGACAATGGTTGTTGAGGGCAGAGAAGATGTCACTTCTTCAGTGGTGGAGCCATTGACAAGTTGCTCTCATTATGTTAGGAAGCCTCCCACTCATGTTACAGTAGGATACTCTAACTAAATTCAATGGCCTACATACAAAACAAAGACAAGAATTCAGACTGGGGTTTCTTTTTTAAAAATTATTTATTTATTTATTTATTTATTTATTTATTTATTTATTTATTTATTATGTATACAATATTCTGTCTGTGTGTATGCCTGAAGGCCAGAAGAGGGCACCAGACTCCATTACAGATGGTTGTGAGCCACCATGTGGTTGCTGGGAATTGAACTCAGGACCTTTGGAAGAGTAGACAATGCTCTTAACCTCTGAGCCATCTCTCCAGCCCTGGGGTTTCTTGAGAAGAAGTGGGGGAATAAGAAATGGGAATGGAGGTTAAAAACAACTGAAATTTTTATAAATGTATAAAAATGCCCAGCAATAAAAAATGCCGGGGTGGTGATGGTTCATGTCTTTAATCCTAGAACATGGGAGGAAGAGGCAGGAGGATTTCTCTGAGTTCAAGGCCAGCATGGTCTACAGATTGAGTTCTCGAGACAGCCAGGGCTATACAGAAAAACCATGCTTCAAAAACAAAACAAACAATAAACCAACCAACCAACAAACAAACTATTGATTTCTTAAATATTCTCACTTAAGTACACGTTTAAGAGCTGAGGGAAGGGTGTAACACTATAGCCCCCACTAGGCCTGGTCAGGACTACAGGCTCCTTGAGGTCAAATTGAACTACATAACAAGATCCGTTTCACAGCAGATTTCTAAGATTTCCAAAGAAAGAGATAAAAGTACAGAGCAACAACCTTAACAAGAGGTGGAAAACTGTCTCCTAATAAAGTAGACTAAGTGTCTCACTATGAGCACCCTTTCCAGGCCCGTAAGTGTGACTGATGTGACAGCCACCATGTATGACTGAAGGGATCCTCCCTCTGCTCATTGCTGTATGAGGAAGAGCCAATGTTCGGGCTTTAACTTCTTTACTGATCTGTCGCCACCACCTACTCTGTCTCCAGACTGTCTTCAGGGTAATGCCAACTTCCACACTCCTCCCTCTCTTTTCTGTTCCCTGTGACAAGTACTCAAGTCCTCTAAGTCTTGAGGACAAAGCGACTGATCACACTGGTGGGCAGATGGTGACAGAATAAGTAAACGCATGGAGAGGCCGCCCGGCCTCAGAGAAGACCTTGTTCCTAAGGCCTTGCTCTGAACTGCCTCCCATTCTTGCTGTGACAATGACAGCAAATCCGCACGTGCTGTGTCCTCTGCATTTATTCCCGATGCTGACATGCCTTAGCTCTCCCCTTCATTAGACCTTCCCTTTTCCTCTGGGAAAAGACACATCTCCAGTAAAGTCTTGTCCTGTAGCTGGCAGAATAATAGGTTGTATCTTTTCACCCCTTTGAATGAGCAGTTGTATCATTGAGGATTTCTAGGCTGGAGAATATCCTTTTGATGGGATTTTTTTTATTCAAGGTTCTTAATATTTTTTATTACTATTATCATTAAACTTTTTAGCAGTTAATTCAGATATCACAGATTCTGCTTCTCCTATCCCATTTTTATGATGTAAGAAAATGGATGCTCAGAGATTGATTAGTAATTGTTTTTATATGATTAAGGGACTGGTGCCAAGACTCCAGATTCAGGATTCACTCCTAACATATGGTTCAAATCATTTGTTTGTTCTTTTGACATAATGTGTTAGACATAATAGAGACTCACCTATAGATAACTCTGGATGGACTCCATAGATTTTTTTTGGAACACAAGTACATAGACTGTGAACCCTGCTATTGGGGGTTACAGCGGCTGTACTTTCGTATCAGACTTTCAACATTCATAGTGTCTTGACTGGCAAAGCCACAGATCAAAGGACACGGCATGTGCCACTTTTTCGCAGGTGGCTGAGAGATTAAATGAAATAGGACCTTAGAAACTGAACATAAATGTGACCATCCATTGGACTGCAAATCCAGATTCTGGAGTGAGGAGTCATAAAAAGTTCAGTCATGACTGGAATGAATTAGAGTTGAGACCCAGAAGCCTGGGGGAAGTCTCACAAATGCAAGTGTTCCTTTAGAGTACTTTGTTAATACAATTCTGAGTGACAAGGTTCTTCACAGTTTCTTTTTCTGTCTCACACCGCACCAAGGCATTATTTAGCTGCTCCCTTTCTGGGGTTCCTCAAGCAGCCTACTGGCATGAATGTGTGTCCTATATAATCAGTGGATCACTGGAGGATCCTCATAGTCAGGAGAAGGATACTGGGTTGTTCGTTTCTCTCTGATCCTCAGTGTCCTACCAAGGCTTTTGTCAAAGACCACCTTTTCCAATTTAAGCCATTTCTCAGCTTCTAGGCCACCCTCTCCTATGCAAGCTTCTCACTGCTTTTACTACTGCAATCTAACGTTGTGTGATATTTTGACCGCATTCTGACAATAAAGTTTGCTTTGAGTCAGAGGGCAGAGCTAGCCACTTGCTGACTGAAATTAACCATAGTGATCTTGAAGGACTGACGACAGATAGGAGATGGGGAGCAGTAAGGGAGAGCTGAGAGAGGATCTGAGCCATTTCTGGAGGGAGGAACTGAGGAAGTAAGAGCTCACTGGTGATTTCTCCACTGCTTCTCTGATCATTCAGGTTCTAACTCTATTATCTGATTCCTGATTTTTTTATTGATAAAAAATAATTAGATAAATGCTTCAATCTAGTGTGTGTTTTATTTTGTGTATCCCAAGAATGCCTTGCACAGAAACCGGCACATGCAGGAACTTGCATGAAAATGGAGCTGAGCAGGAAAGGCAGGGTAGTGAAGCCTGTAGATCCAACAAGGGCAGCCCTTTTTCTTCTAGTGCAATGCTTCCAGTCCCTCTTCTAGTGTCAAGAGAGGGAAGTTCCATTGTCCCCGGGCTGAGTGAGTGTTTCTGCTGTCTTGATGGGCTCCTTGAAGCAAGAAGCTTTACAGATGAAACATTTGTGGAAACTTAGGGAAGTTCGTTAACAGAGAACTTAAAGAAGCCGCGCCACCCTTTCCTCTTGTGCTCTTTTTCTTCTGAAGAAGCCTATTTGTGTTATCATGTCTACAGTTTGGTAAATAACTGCCTTCTCCCCAATCTGTCCCCTTGGGCTTTATGGGTAAAATGTGATGATTAGCCATGGGGAAAAGCTATATGCATTCTTCCAAGCCAGTTGGCAATGTGTGTGTGTGTGTGCCTTTGTGTGTGTGCCTTTGTGTGTATAGAAGCTCAAGGTAAATAGTGATGAATGTAAGAGCATTAGCCTACAGTAACAATCTTGACCCACATTCATTGACTTGGCCTTTTCATGTTTGCACACTCCAAACGTCACAAATAGAAAGAACAAGCTGATCCTGGAAAGTTTATTTATTTTTGATAGGTAATCATTATTTGCTGTGTTTATAAAAAGTTAAAGTTACCTTCAAAGCTTTTATCCTGGGAAGTATATACCAGAGGACTTGTGTCTCTCTATCACTTTCTCTTACCCTATTCCAGACCTTCCCTGTGCCTCAGTGGAACGAAGAAAACCCCTGCATTATTTCCTACCATTATCATCCACCTGCAGTAGATTATTAAAGATGATTGGCTGGAGGACCAATTGGTTCTTCTGCCTTGAGCCATCTCTCTTCCTGGTGTTACTTCATTGGTCACATAAGGGAATCTGCTTGCGCTCCTGGCTCAAGTGATCCGAAAGACAGCTAGTTGTTGTGTAGTCCAGTTTATAATGAAAAGTAATTTGGACTTTTATATTAACAGCCCATTATTTTTGCAGTGAGCATAGATATGCTTGGCTAGCTTCTCATTTATTATTTAATACTGGGTATTTTTATGTGAGTTGTTTGTTGTTGGTCAACATTATTCATCTTGCCTAAAGACAGGAGTGTTTCTAGGGCTTTTAGGGCTTCCTCACTGTCCCATATGATCTGTATATAAAGTACATCCTCATGGGAGCTATTTCTGTTATTTTACCTAGAAGAACTGAAAGCCTCAGACTGTCCCAGGAGTTGATAGCTGATGAGCAGTGAAGGCCATTTCTAGTCATCTGTTCTACATGTCTTGTGCCTCTTCCTGCACACCTGGTTAACTTTTGGTTGCTGGAAAACTGACGCTTAGAGAATCCAGCACATTCTTGGAATTTTTATTGAAATTTCTATTTCCTCTTTAAATTTAATGGGTTACTTTTTGGTAAATGGAATATAATCTTAAATCACTCTCTTCATATTTCCGTGGCTTCCTGATGTCTATTTTGTCTCATGAAACGTGCATTTGGTTACTGCAGCTACTTTTTTCAAAAGCACAAGTATTCATTATTCATATCTCTCCTTTGATAGTTTCCTATTGCCTTCCAGTCAATGTTTACCATACTTAGAGTCTACATTATGCTTTGCATATACCTACATAAAAGCACAAATAATACTTTTGCCATTCCTATTGGAATGTGTGGCTGAAAACTCCTTGAAGTTTTGTTAGTCAATAACATTTGTCGTTGCTTTTACAGTTTGTGTGTCAAAGTACTACACAAGTGACAAATCTTTGCCCAGAAACACATGTGCGTTTATTGGGCTCAATCAGTTTCAGAAAAGTTTATTTGCCTGTCCATATATTCAAATGAATACATATTATGACTTTTGCTATTTATCATTTGTGCTATTTACAATATCATCAGCATAAATAAAATATTGTTGTTAAAGATTGTTTCTCTGTTAATAGTTTTCAACCTTTTGATCTTAGGAGATTTGCGTATTTCAAAATTGAAACTTCACATGAACTTGTGTTTATGTGAGTTATACTTATTGATGTTTATCCAAACATACATTAAACAAGTCACTAATTCATTTCAAAATTATAAGAAAAACTATCTTATTAAAATAGCTCTATTTTCTAAACAAAAATATTAGAATGAAGAACAGCATTGTTTTACATTTTTGTGAATTTCTTATGATGTCTGGCTTGATAGAAGACAGTTGGATTCTCATCTCTGCTTCTACATTCAATCTGGGACGAAGAGTATTTTGGTGAACATAAATTAATAAATCAAGTCACACAGATGTAAAATCGGAAGATGGAGGAGTAGTTCAATAATTTTTAAAATGATATTATTAACAATGTATCGAAGTTCCATGAATGATAGTTTTTTAAGGACTGCGTGATGCACAGTGGTACTTAATGTCTAACAAGGAATGGTTCTGTTACGTAACTCTGTGGGTTACATCATACGCACCACATACTTTTATATCAGGAAGGGCTATTGGTCCCATGTCACATTCTTATCTATCTAAATAGATACGCTATTGTTTTTGTTTCTATTCAATGCAATTACATCCATTGTATTGGGACACTCTAAATAACGAACTGTCTCATCGACTGTTGGGAGCAATTACAGTGTTATTGAGGTTGAAGAAAATTTCCTCTGGAGTCTGCTGTGAGAGGTCACACACTGGACTGTGAGATTCTGGTAGAAAACAAAAGTGTTGGACGGACAGACCTCCAAGGTAGCTTCTAGATCTCCTACTTTAACTTCTGATCCACAGTCAGTTTGAACTGTATGCCCAAGCCACCTGTTCAGCCATACATATGAGTGAGTCTCCTGTTTCATAACGTTTGTTTGTAATATGCTTTTTCGGGTCTTGCAGAAGGAGTCATCAAGCTTGCATTTGTGATTCAACTTACATCTGGAGAAGTGACTGGGGAGAAGACTTGTAAACCCTTCTCCAAATATTTGGATGACAAATGAACGCCCACCCATGTTTCTAGTGGTTTGAAAATGATAGAAAAGATGATAAAGTCCTTGCTGCTTTTTAAAGAAAATGCATATAGTGACTGTAGGTTCTTACAATGAGAAAGGCTGGGTTCAATGCAATACAAAAAGGATAGGGGCATCAGACTTTTAATTAATAATGGAATAAAAGTAAATTTAGTGAGCTAGGGGAGCAGCTCAACAGCACAGTTCCTCCCTAGCATATACAGCACCCTGAATTTGTGTCTGGAATTGCAACAAACTGAATGTATGTAAGCAACAAACTAATAGGCTTTGTACAGTTTTCTTTATATTCATTTCCTTGTTAGCAAGTTGAGAGAGAACATTCGGAATTCATGCATTCCCCAAACTCTTCATATCCTTCTTTTCAGCAGCAGCCTTTATTGGCTTTGTCTTAATTGCATAGGAAATGAAGATGGCTTCTTACTGATATTCAAATTTGATGAATGAACTCAGGCCAAACGGAAAAAAGGAATAAACAACACCCATCATGAGCTTTGATAATTAATTCATTTTTTACCATTACTGATAGTGTCTTGTCTATGAAAGGGCTTCTTTTGTGATTAATTATGCTAAATGTCCTGAGCTAGCAATTGTGCTCTCCATCTTGGGCCTCAGCAATTTCAGACCTTAGGCAAAGCAAGCAAGCATTTTTATTGATTTTAGAGTTACTGTCTCCTGGAATGAGATAGTCATCTGACCTCTCATTTTGGCTTATTTATAGCTCAGTCTTCATTTCCTTCTCTTTTCTTGGGCTGCCCAGTCAACATTGAAATATTGCATGTCCTTTTTAACTGACCCACTCTATCTCAGCACAGGGATTCAACATGCGTTCACCAAACATTTGTGACTACTCAGAATCAATGCAAAGCTTGAACTCTTAGTATACAAATCTTGTATTTAATTACCCAGATTTACAATCTTCTTAGGGTGAATGCCGAGAAAAATCCTGATGAATGACAAGTGACATTTCCGCTTTATTGTGCTTTCCAAAGCTTTCTATATATCTCATTATTACTTTACTGTACATCAAACCAAATCAAACAACAACAACAACAACAAAACCCAACCCAAATGTTACTAAAATTTTAGGAAGGAGGCACAGAATTTTGTACTGAAGTATTTATTTCTTGTAGAAAAATAGCAATAATGAAACAAACTATGCAGGTCTGATTTTTCAGTCTTTTTTGGTGTAAATTAAGGAAGGAGTCCAAGAGGGGGGACTTTGCTCTGTGACCTAAGACTCACGAAGGTTGGGTATATGGTCCAGAAAGTGTGTGCATGGCTTCAACCTCCTGACATGGCCGTGGCTGTTTTAGAGTGAGGAATGCTCACGCGTACTCCTACTGGTCTGGTTGCTACTCCTCATCAAATCCAGAGTGCTAATTTATTGGATTATAAAGTCACTTCTTCATCTTCTCGAGAGTACATCTTCCTTATTGCTCATAATGGATTCACTTGGTTGTTAGGAGAGGGACTCTCCTTTTAAAGGAGGATATTGTATTTACTTCAAAACTCCAGCCATTCAATCTCTTCCAATATATCTTGAGGATGGAGTTTTTAGTTTCCATATCCAAAGACTCAGAATCGGCTTTATCGCTCATTATTGGTAAGAATCTAAGCAGCTCATGAGACCGCTCTGGCCTCCAGTGGCTTCCTATGCAGCGCAGGGCTATTGTGACCTGCCAGTCAGTTTTATAAACAGGATTATAAAACGCTTGAGAGAAGGCCGGGTGATCGCAAAGCCTAGAGCAGGTGGATGCTGTCGTTATAGGAGCTACCCATCCCGATGGCGAAAGTGAGATCCTTGGACACGAACTGCACTGTTTTAATGTCTTTCGCATTTCTTCTGCCAAAAAATAAATACTGATTGCAGCTGGAAGGAAACCATTCTGAGAGAGAAAATAATGTTGACTGGGATTCAGAGCCGACTTAATAACAGGCAGCTTGAATGCGCCTTTATGTCTGATGATAATGGAGTTCTGAACCTGCTTTGCTGGCCTGAGATTCCACTAACATCAGGAAAGCCATGAATCACTGCAAGCCTCCCCTCAGGGAGAGGCCTGGAAGGGATGAGTGGGATGCTCACGTTTGACTGAGGGTGATCTCCTGTCTCAGGCTGCGTGGCTGTAAAGGAGGACCAGCTCTGTTGCATGAGGAACGTCAGAGCATGTCACCTGCAAGCTGTGAGCTGAATTTCTCCGGGTCCTACGATGTGATGCACTCCACAATTGATGCTTAGGCAAAGCTTTGACCTTTGACCTTCAGAATGAATAAATGAGGTGAATACCATTGTTCTAGTAATATGCAAGGAAACCCAATAGTCTAAGCGATGGTGTTGATTTTCGTTATGTTCAGGACTTCTAATTATAAAGTTAGTCCTCCTTACATTTTAAAAGTCCTTCCTCCTGCCTCCCCCATCCCAGCTGCCTAAAATTCTAATAACAACCCTGAATTTACTAACTACTTTTGTACACATTATCTAACTTTGTGCCACTTTTCCTGGCCCCAGAATTTACAAGGCAGGCCTGTGTGAGGCTTCCTCGGAGTCTTAGTGGTGTGTTTGAAAATAATACTGCCTAACAGCCAGAACTCTAGTCTTGCTTCCTTCCCCACCAGACTCGTTCACCCCAAGTCTTGAAAGGGAGGGAGCTGCCTCTAGGATAGTCAGCTGTCAGAAGAGGCCCAGCGAAGTGTTTCAGTGAGTAAAGAAAGGTGCCACCGACCTGGTGACCTGGAGTTAAGATTCAAAGCCCATAAGTGGAAAGGCAGTATCTGCAAGATGACCTCTGATCTGCATGTAGACACTTCCCTCAACCAATAAATAGATAAGCATCAAACATTTTTTAAAAATAAAGTAAGAGTCTCAAAAACCAAAAAAAAAAAAAAAAAAAAAAAAAAAGTAAGAGGAGAAAAGGAGAATCATTAGTAGAAGAGGCATGATCTTAATCTATAAAAAAAAAAATGAAGCAGGGATGAAGGGACACAGTGTTTAAAGCTTGAACGAGTGAAGACTAAGCTAAGGTCCCAGCTTCCAGCCTTGAACCTGTAGAAATGGGAGCAAAGCCTGGGCCATCAGCAAGGGTCCGACGGCAGTGCCTGCTCCTGTGGGTGGGAATGCAGGTGAGTTTATCCTCAACAGTGAGCAGCAGCAGAGGCAGCCTGCTGTGGGAAACACAAGTACTGGAGACTTAACTCTAACCCGGCAGCACGCCATAAAGTCCATGGCAGGGCTGACTTCAGACAGGTGGTTAATGAGGCGACTCTTACAGCCAGGGGAGGTTGGGGAAGCTATTAATTTGGTTTTTTTCCTTGATTAAAATTTGTGAAAATGAGCTTAAAAGGAAAATGAATGATAGCAGTGAGTTAACAAGACGGGGGAATGCTTAGCCACCCAGGCAAACCTGCATCAAATAAGACAGAAACCATTAAGCCCTGAAGAGTGAACACAGCGTTATCTTGTGAGATGTTTTATTAAAAGTCAGTTCTGACACTCTGAGGTCAGTTGTTGCTGAACCTGGGAGAACGGTCTTGAGGTTATTTTCTTATTTCTGTAGTTTTTCCTTTCATCCCCCTCTTTCTCCTGGGTGTACCCTGGTGTATGTAGTCTATAGAATCCAAGCCAGCGTCCAACTGAACAAGATACAGTAGATTAGGTAAAGGGATTTTTTTGTTGTTGTTGTTGTTAGGAACTGGGATAGACTAGGTAGATAAACTTCTTCAAGGAACATGTTCATAGTTGCTCATAGGCAGCTAGTAACAGAGCTGTGGCTTAGACTGGGTATGGTCTTGAAGGTAGTTGTCAAGGAATTGCCAAGTCTGACTCCCACTGCCTTGGGTAGAGCAGGGGTTGAATGACATTTCAGTGGCTTAGTCTCCCCGTTGACTACATCTATCTGGGACTGGGTGGTCCCAGATAAAGCATACATTACCTTGTGAAGCCATTGCTTTGTTTGATTGCTATTTCTGCCCCACTGGCTAAGGGTGTTCTTTAGGTATAAAGCTATTAATAAAGATATGTCTGTAGTTAGCCCCACCTTCATATATGTTTTGATGAGGAGCAATCTCTTTACATGGTTGATTTAGCTTTCCTGTGACATCAGCTCAATCTTATTGGCCATTCGTGTACAGTTGCTTTGGGTCTTGTTACCTTGCTATTGTCAGCTGGATTTCTTAGAGATTTTAAATGCCATATCTTAATTATCGTTTTATCTCATTATTCCTCTCTTACATAATAAGTCCACTATTTGCTGTGTTTAGTTGAGAACAAGTGTTCTTGTATCTTTCCATGTTAAATCTCCTTTAAGAAATAGCCAGGATTTCGAATGTAGTCCTGGCACAGCTCTGTCTTTCTTGGGTTTTAGAGCACGGGTCTCACCTGTGCTGTGTCTGTCTCGTTGGAGCGTTCCAAAGCCAGATTTCTGTATTTCCCCTTATTCGCCAGTGATTTTCATGAGCGTGTAACAGCTTTATGGGAAGCTTCACTAACATGTAGCTGGCCAATCAGCATGTCTATAACTAAATAAGGAAGCATCTTCTCCTGCCAACGTCTCCTTCAATGCTGTGAAAAAGATACATCCCCCGGCTTGTTTGTCTAAGATACTTTTTCGTTCTTATTTCCCCCAGAATCTCAGTGTGCCATTGCCAGAGTTCTCTGTCCTCCTCATTGCCTACCACTAGGTTTGTGTCCCTTCTTATTGATATTTCCACACCCAGGCACTGAAGTTTCCACATTTCCAACAGGGGAAGTCCACTAATATTGCTGTGGGGGAAGAAGCAGATGCCATAGGAGGGAAAAACGTATCTGGGATTACTCTCTGAGGTTTCTTTGTGTTTAGGTGCATACATGCAGAGCGATAGACCTCTGGTCTCTGATGTCTGCATCTTCCATGATGAAGCTAACCATACAGGCACTGGTAGCATCTGCTACTCTAGCTCTGTGTCTACAGTTGAGGGGGAGGGGTCCATGTTGACACCTCACCCAGAGGAGTGTTGATTCTCCCAGGTTATGGAGAAAACCCGATGCTACATATCATTAGTTTCTGTTGATTTTAGAATGTCAGGTTATTTGGTGTGTGTGTGTGTGTGTGTGTGTGTGTAAGGGATGGGGGAGAGTGAAATTGTAAGAGGTACTGGCATCTAGCCAGACAGTAGTGGCGCACGCCTTTAATCCCAGCACTTGGGAGGCAGAGGCAGGTGGCTCTCTGTGAGTTCAAGGCCAGCCTGGTCTACAAAAGCTAGCTCCAGGATAGGCTCCAAAAGCTACAGAGAAACCCTGTCTCGAAAAACAAAAACAAAAAAACAAAACAAAACAACAGCAACACAAAAGAGATACTGTCATCTCATTTCTAGGATGCCACAGCAGTGTGCCAGAACGGTTTACCTTCGGTAGTTAAACTTTCCCAGAACCCTTGTAGGAAAGAAAAGGTCTGATATTTGGATTCTAGATGGCTATCAATAGAAACCCAGCATCGGAAGCTGAATCCACCAGTCTTGTGATGGCTTTCCATTCTGACTTATCCTATCCTATGCGCTACTTAATTCTTGTGGAGAGGTAGCTGAATATCTTGACTTCACTTCTAACTGAGGCTCAATTGGGCTTAAGCACTTTGCAAAGGGCTCAACACTTGCTTTCCCAGATGTGTCCAATTGTGTTTTCTTCAGAACAATGGTAAAAACCTACGGAGATTTGATTTTAGCCCTGCTTGTCTTTTCAGTCTCAGCTTCAGCTTCCAATTGGGCTGCTATTTCCATGGGTAGCCTACCTATGTTTTGGTGTTCTCTTGCATTTTAACTGGAGAATCAACCTCCTATTGCATCTTCCGCTGAAAAATAAATTAGTTTCTTTGAATAGTCAGGCTACCTAAAACTATGACTTAAAAGAAAGGACCTTTTAAATAATCTCCTCTCCATAGCTGCTAGGAGAGGAAAGCCATTGCCTTTCCGCTGGCGAGTTGCCCGTTCTCCAGTGGGTAACTCTACACTCAACCACATTGATGGCCCTGGTTAAACACAGTGGATCACAAAGCAAAAAAAAAAAAAAAATATTATCAAGAGAGGAGGAACTTGCTGGGAGAAGGAGAGGTAAAGAAAGGGGGTGGGGGCCTGGAGAGATGGCTCAGAGGTTACGAGCACTGACAGATCTTTGAAAGATACTGAATTCAACTCCCAGCAACCACATGCTAGCTCACAATCATCCAAAATGAGATCTGATACCCCCTTCTGTTGTTTAGGCAAGCATATATTAAATAAAATAAATCTTTAAAAGAAAAAAAGAAAGGGGGTGGGGAGTGTGTGTGTGTGTGTGTGTGTGTAATAGTCAAAGAGTACATTCATTTAAACCTTTTCTCCAGCCCATCTCTACTTTCCAAGTAAGCCAAGTCCCCTGTGTTCTAGAGTTGAACTTATGCACTCAAAACGCGCATTCCCTCATGCTCCAGCCTGCTCTTCTCTCCATCATTACCTTATATTGCTTGCTCAGCTCCACAACATCATGGCAGACCGTAATAAAACTGCTAGTAGCAGCATTTAAGGGCCCCAAGGGAACATTCTTGAAAACCAGCAGCTGATCTTGGTTGAAAGAGGCAAGCGGCACGTCACAGAAACAATCCAGCACTTTGACATGCCAAGTTCTGGGCACCTGACTACTGCTGGCTTGAGTTCAGCTTTCAGCCTGCCAAGACATGGGAACAGGTCATCACCTATCTGTGCCCATAAAAGCGTGTACTTAAGTGTAATATTCTCTAAACCAATGAGGCAATTGAATATTTGTAGTTTATGGTGATTTTTCTATGATTTTCATGAATCACTGATGTGTCTCCTTGTGTGCGTCCTCTGAATAAACCTCTGAGTCTCCTGGGAGAGTGCCAGCTTCTACCAGAAAGTGTGAGATGCTGAGAAGAGCAAAGTCCTTTCTCAGAAAAAGAGAGAGAGAAAGGAAGAAAGGAAGGAAGAAAGGGAGGGAGGGAGGGAGGGAGGGAGGGAGGGAGGGAGGGAGAGAGGAAGGAGGGAGGGAGAGAGGAAGGAGGGAGGAAGAAAGGAAGGAAGAAAGGAAAAAGCTCAACAAAATGCCCTAGGGCATCCTGGAGAAACATAGTCTCCTCAAAGTGAAGAAAACTCTGAATCTTCACATTGCCTTGCCATATTAAGATTTTAATTGATATCAAGCTTTGTGTAATTAGAAAATGTAAAGTCACATGGCTAGAGACTAGTTAAACAATGCCTGGTAGACTGGAAGTCAAGGCTGTTTATGTCTCTGTCACTCTTTGTTATACATCCAAGAAATTTACCAAACTCACTTCTTCCACGGAATCAAAGAAGGGATTGGGTCTCCCTTTTTTTTAAAAAAAAAAAAAGATTTTATTCATTTATTTTGTATATACAGTGTTTTGCATGCCAGAACA
The DNA here is from genome assembly GCF_950005125.1 of Chionomys nivalis. NCBI lineage: Eukaryota > Metazoa > Chordata > Mammalia > Rodentia > Cricetidae > Chionomys > Chionomys nivalis. Next base: position 65,785,643 of record NC_080088.1, read on the forward strand.
AGGCACCAGATCTCATTACAGATGGTTGTGAGCCACCTTGTGGTTGCTGGGAACTGAACTCAGGACCTATGGAAGAGTGGTTAGTGCTCTTAACCACTGAGCCTTCTCTCCAGCCCATCTAACTGTTTGCATCCCTGAACTAGGTGTCTTCTCCATTTGACAATAATATGTTCCATATGCAACAAGAAATGAAGACTTGTTGCTCAAAAAGAAAAGTAATTGAAAACTAAAACCATTGCTTGGATGCATCTAGGAAATCAGTTACATAAAAAAAATAAGGTTTATATGTCAGTAGATGTAACCTCAGGGGACTGTAACCCATAATGTGTGTATTATGAAACAGACAAATGTAGAACTTTCTCAACTGTACTAATTAAAATGCCCATTATTGTAATAGTTCATTGATCCAAAGAGGATTGACCTAACCAAACTCAGCTATTCAGAAATTAGCTGCAAAGAAATACGGCCTAAAGCAGAGTAAACGGTAAGGCTCTCCACCCCAGGGAAAGGTCTCTCAGGATGGTTCACACTGTTCCAACTGCCTGGATAAACTTCACTCTTCAAATCCATAGAAAAGTTGAACCATGTGAAGGCAGACACAGTTGCTCAGACAACCCTAACTCTTCCAGAAAAGCCAGAGAAGCATAAATGATGGAAATACAGAAAAACTTAGATTCCCAAAGCCTTCCATCCAGTCAGGGGGCAGATGCCCTACACATTCCATTAGCTTCCGAAGACATCTTCAAAACAATGGATTGTTTCAGAAGCTCACCACGACTTTCTGATTTTTCAAGAACCATTGGTGTGTACCATGGCCTTTCATTCAGGGGAATGAGGACATTCATCACAGCCATCCTGGCGCATTAAGAAAATGTTAAGCCCTGCTCAATATGGCTTGTCAAAAAGCACAGAAACATACACAGTGATTATCAGGACCACTTTGTGTGAGAAAGTTATTGTTTTTATGAACTTAGAAATAAAAAACAGTCCCACCTCAAGCTGCTGGAGAAGAAAGGCGTGCAGAATAATATCTGTTTCTTTCATACATATTAAGCTCCCTGTATTCAGCATGCTTTAGAATCCTCCATGGTCTTGGGCATGGAACTTTACGTATCAATGCTATAGAGGGGTTTTCTGTAAAATGATTATGACATTCATGCTTTAGGAGTCTTCTATGGGTTCAATAATACCTTTATAAAGTCTTCACATGTGCCTACCAAATAGTATATATTCCATAAGCATAAACATAAAAGACATAAGCATGTCTTTTACTCATCTTAGGTATTTTATAAACAAAAAAATGCATTTGAAACTGTTTACCACCAAGGATCATGAACCACACTTAATATTTTCATGATTCAATACTGCTAGGTACATGCTCTCATTGGGTGACTCTGAATATAATACATGAACAAAAAGAAATTTGCCATAACCTTAAAGTGGCTGTTGTGTGAGTTAATTCTGGGACTTTTGGGGGGCAGGGGGTAGGCATCCTCTGCGTTACTGAGTGGGTGTGTGGCAGTAATCGGGGTTTCTGTCCACTTGATGTCAGTACTATCTCCTCCAACTACAATTGTAAGGCAAGAAATGGCTTTCAACATAGTCAAATATCTTGGGGGGAACATAAAATTACCCCATAAAGAACCACCAAGCTATAAACCAGGATACATATGAAGTACATAGATTAAAATTGGATTGCTAAGCTAATAATGAGTGTTTTAAAGTTCCCCTTTCCTTACACAATGAGGTTCTGATGACACATATTTTTTTTGTCAGTTTTCTACCTCTGTAACCGAACCCTTGTAAATATAGTGACAGAGTCCCAGGAAGGGTTGGGAAGAAATAGTGTGTCTCATGCAGGCTTTTGAGAAAAAAAAAAAGCTTTCCTATTTTTGATGACTTTCAGTTAATCAATTTACATTTATTAAGTGTGCATCTGTTAAAATGTTTGATAAAAATATCACAAGAATAGATACCTCTCTGGTCCACCTGAGTTCTTTCAAACAACAGACAATGATGGATTCGCTTCTGGGCCATGTTTCTATTTTGGTTCATTGTCTCCTGGGTCATGGGTACCACTCCCTCCTTCTCTTTCCTGGTAGATCCACCTATCTTTTGCTCTAAAATCCTCATGCTTGATTTCCCTCCCCACGCTCTGCTTCATCTCTGCAGCACTATGCAGAGTTCCAAACTCCATCACTTTCTTCCTGGCATGAGTCAGACTCCTGATAAAGTTTCACTTCTGATTGCCTCATTTAGGGGAAAATTATCTTCTTTTTATCCCACAATAGTATGGAATACTTGTCCGTGTATCACCCAGCTGTCTTTAATTTAAAATTTTGCCGAAAATAAAATGTTATTTTTTATGCCTCTCATGTTTGCAGAAGTTCAATAGTTATGATTAAATTGACCCACTGGTAACGCAAGTAAAAGTGTCAAACTAAATAGAATTAATTGTCCCTAACACAGAAGTCAAGGAGTTGGTATGTTGATGCTATGATGTCATTAGTTTCTAAGTTTTTCTCTGTCCTTCCGCTCTGATATTTGCATTCGACTTTCAAGATCAGTTCCTAGTTTAAACAAATGTCTGTGTCTCTACTGCAGATTCAACCATCACACGTATTTTAAGCAAAGGGGTCTGAGAAAGAGGGAGAGAGACAGACAGCAGACCGTAACAGAGAGCCATAACAGAAAGAGACAGAGAAAGAGATGCACACAAAGAGACAGAGACACAGAAACAGATGCATAGAGGGCAGAGAGAAAAAGACAGACAGATAAACACACACACACACACACACAGAGAGAGAGAGAGAGAGAGAGAGAGAGAGAGAGAGAGAAGAGGAGAGGAGAGGAAAGGGAAAGGCAAAAGGTGAATTTTCAATGGAATATATTCTCTTTCTATAAAATTGTTAAATTAAAATTGTTTTGTTTAAATTTTAGTACCTATCTCCAAGTATGGCTGGGAGACACACATGAGTACATCATACATACATATGTACGTTGACAGTGTGGACAATACAGGCATTGTATAAATAAGAAAAGTGTGAAAGCAGAATTTAGTCAGACAGCATCCTTTTGCACAAAGACCATTTGGAGAAGAACTTATTCTCTTGATGTTTCTACGCGTATGAGCTGTAACTTCAGTATGATGTTTCATATCCTTCCAACACTGAATTATTACTCCAACATATTTTCTTGGCACATGAGAATGCAGTTCAAAGTAATCCATATCATTGCCCCAAGGAATGAGGTGGAAAACTGTTCATGTTCTTCTGGAATGTGAGATAGGCTCACCCCATCTACCTGACTAATTTTTTTCCACCGATTGTCCATACATTTCTGTATGCAGCTGACATTTGTCACAGAGTATCTGGCATGTATGAAAAGCATGGCAGTTTGACTTGCAGATGCAGAAATTCTGTGAAAATACGAGCACTTGTGTTGTGAACTCACCCCAGAAGTCTCTTCTGTTTCATGCTCATTTCCTGACTGTCATTTCCCCCACTCTAAGGCTCCATTCTTACATCTAGAAATGGGACAAATAATGCGTTGTTGGCTGCCATTTGTTTTATTTTTTCCTGAAGATGTATTGATCATTGTGCTATCGTGAGCTACACTATACAGAATGATGGTGAACCTTAAATTTAAAATCCCATAGAATCAGGTGGTGGTGGCATACATCTTTAATCCCAGCATCAGGGAGGCAGAGGCAGGTGGATCTTTGTAAGTTGGAGGCCAGCCTGGTCTACAGAGCGAGTTTTAGAGCAGACAGAACTGTTGCATAGGGAAACCCTGTCTCAAAACTCGCTCCTCCAAATTCTCATAGAAAAGACTGTGTGAATTCAAAATGCTCTTGTGTTGCTGGAGTCTATTTTATTATTTTGATACAGATCCAAGTTTCGCTATTTTGGAAACAATTTCTGTTTTCCAAAAATTCCAGTAGCATCCAATTATCTCATGAAAGATTCTGTTGTGTAATATTACAAGTATGCATTACCCACTAATACTAATCAGGGAGGATTTAGGAAACACGGCCAGAAAGCCTTTGTTTAACTCCACATCCTTTTATGGGCCTCAAAAAATTCCACAAAGTGCAAGAGTCCTGCTATCCACTTCCAAGAGACATATCATCAGTAACATATCTTATTCCTTATTGTTTGATATATTCACACAGTACTAAGATTATTCTTATAGTTTTTAGGCAAGATCATTTGTACAAAATTTGGGTGGCACTATCACCATCGCTTTGAGAAATCGAGTGAGGAAAGGATTCTGAATGCTAACGGTTTTAATTATTTATTTTTGATCTAATGAATATTTGGTCCATTGTCTTCTTCTTAATTAGAAACTACAAGGCATACAGGAACTAATTAGAATATTTTAATAATACAGATCTTATTGAATTCTCAGGAGGTCACAGAATTTCATAAGAGAGAAATAATGTTGTGATCCGTACTGTCTATGATAAGATGACATCGGGTTGAGTGAGCAAAGACTATGAGTCTAACTGTAACACTTTTCTCAGTGATAGACAGTGGTGGAGCAGCAGTCCTAGTACTTAGGAAGCTGAGGCAGAAGGGTTTCCTGTTTCTTGTCACAACTGACCTCCTAAGAGAAACAAAAACGGATTTGTCTGGATAGACACTCCTGAGAGTAATTTCTAAGGTGGGTTTCAGGGAAACTGGAGAAAACTGGAAGGGTTGTTTTTTCAGTGCTGCAAAGCAATTAGACAAAACTCCCTGAAAGCAGTTAGGAATAACTAACTGCTACCACACAGTCTAGTCAGAATAACAACACGAAGAAACTTGTGATTATTTACCTAAGTGAATAGCAACCAGTTATAGGTCAAGCCAGAAAGTGGGAGGGAATCAGTCTTCTACAGTTGCCATGCTTGCTTGTAACATGGAATTCCAGAAAGAACGTGTTTCCATGTCTACTTGTGAGCCCTTTGGCATGTGCTATCATAGAATATCTAAATGAAATCGAGCCCCTACTATCAGCTTAATCTATGGAGAATAGGACCACGGGAGCCATCTGCTCCAATCACCAACAGAGATGAGATGATTGTGTCATGGCACCAATTCTTAGTTTTCTCTTATATGATCCATTGTGTGTGTGTGTGTGTGTGTGTGTTCAGGGATGTTAGAACTGATGTCTACCAGTACAAGGAGACAATCTAAATCATCAAAAGAAATCTTTTATTGCACAATTTATTATTTACTAGTACAACCTATAGGCAAAAATTGTATTTATGGTATATAATATTATAGATGTATATTGTAGAATGGCCAAATCAGGTTAACTAATGTGTCACACTCAGGTTAGTGTATATAGACCCCTCATCTTACAGTGGAGGATTCAGAATTCGGAGACTAGTTTCCTGCTCATGTTCACGCAGCTGATGGGCATTCTAGTCGCCCTGCCTAAAATCAGGGCAGTCTCTGAGAATCATCACATGCTCCCTCATCTGTGGATCCTACTCTGTTGGGGGCAATGCATGGAAGTAACTGGACTGAGGAGGGGTTCTAGAGAAAGGGGTGAGTAGGGGTGAGCATGCTCAACATCCATGGTATGCTTGTGCGAAACTGTCTTTAGAAACCCATCAAGTGTACTCCATGCTAATTGAAGGGTTGGTGAACTTTGTAAATGCCAGTGAGGCAGAGAGTGCAGTGTACCTCTTGCCTTCTAGCCTGTTTCTGCACTTTCTTGGGGTCCACTGAACCAAGTGATTTGGATGTATTAAGTGTTGTGGGATTTCCCCTGACTTTACCTTTTTGTCTATCTATATGCCTATGACTATAATAGACAGAGAGAAACAGATTTAACTTGACAGCTATATTTTTGAAGTCTAGGTTATCGGCATTTTCCTAGCAACTGGATACATTAGGGGAAAAAAGAATTCTTTTTGGGTAGGGTTAGGTGCTGGCCACTGAGATGTGCTAGCTCCTCCACGTCTCCATATTATTCATGTTTTCCAAATTTAAAAATCAAGACAAATGTTTTCAAAGAAGGACAAAATAAAGCCGTGAATATCCTCTTGGACTCATGTTCAATGTGTCACACTTTGCTGTGGAATTTAAAGGCTGTTCTTCTTTCAATGATGATGTTTCATTCTTTAGGTCATAAACAGGTTGGCTTGATTCAGAAATGTTTAATAGGACACCAATTCATGTGTCTCGGGTATTATGTCAATTACTAATGAAACAGAGCTTAGCAGTGCATGCTCTTTGGGAGAACCTCAAAAGCTGATGGGAGAAGCTCGTTAGGGCAGGGAAGAGTCATCCAGGCAAAATGAGATAAATAAAAGGTATAGGGTTGGCACACGCACAAGGGAGTGGGCAGCTGTTTGGGTGGCTCAGGAAAGCTCATGCAGATGGGAACTGCCTTCCACTGTGAGTGGGAGTTTCTCGGGAGAGGAAATGAGGGGAAGGACTGAGCTCTGGTGACGGAAGCAGCAGATGCAAAGGCAGGAGCCATGGAGCAGGATGGCATGCTCAAGGGTCTTAAGCCTAGGGCACAGGATTAGTTTGGGTTATTAATAGAACTTGAAAGGAAAACAAAGATGGGCAGCATTTTTTTCTAAGGTGAAAGGACCACTGTAATGTTTGATATTTACTGACAAGACTGAGTTTTGAAGATGAGATTTTTTTTTGAAACATGTGGTATGGTTACATATGCACAGTTGTCTTTGTTACTTCCTCCAAAACCCTTTGGTTTCTCTTCTTTGTGGTCTGCAATACAGTGAGAAGTGATTTCCTTTGAGAGAAAATCAGAGAGGGGATGAGCTTGCCTGCTATCAAGTTATCAGTGAAAACAAATTTCCCTCAAAGCTAACGTATTTACCCCCAAACTGCTAGTGCGAAATACAGCAAGAGATGAATACACAGTAGTACAAGTTTGAGCTGAACTTTAAAAAGCATTTTTATTGGAGGAGGCTGCTTGTTTGTTCTGGCTGCCTAGAACTGAAGTAATCACACAGAAACTATATTACTTAAATCATTGCTTGGCCCATTAGCTCTAGCTTTTTATTGGCTAACTCTTACATCTTAGTTTAACCCATTTCTAGTAATCTGTATATCACCACAAGGTTGTGGACTATCAGCAAAGTTTCAGCACATCTATTTCCGGTGGCAGATTCATGGCGTTTCTCCGACTCCGCCTTTCTTTCTCCTAGCGTTCGGTCCAGTCCTCCCCTCCGATCTAAGTTCTGCCCTATCAACAGGCCAAGGCAGTTTCTTTATTTATTAATGACAATCACAGCACACAGAGGGGACCCTCATATCACATTTTTTATCATTTATATTATTTTAAGTGAATATGTAGGTATGTGTACATGTTCTACTGTGCATGTGTGAAAATCAGAAGACAGTTTGAGGGAGTTTTTCTCTTCTTCCACTATGCAGGTCCCAGAAATCAAACTGAAGTTGGCAACAAGTCCTTTTTCCCATTGAAGCATCTTGTCAGTTATTTGAGCTGCATTGTTTGTGTTTACCTTTTTTATTATATTTTAATGATAATTCTCCCTTTCCTTTTCCTCTCTCCAAGCCCTCATCTACTCCTCTCCATTCTCGTTCAAATCATGGCTTCTTTTTTCATTAATTGTTATTGAATGCATGTATGTATTTGTACACACATATATCACATATATTTTACTATATAACCAGTTGAGTCTGTGTGATGTTACTTCTATATAGGGCTGGTTATTTGACATTGAACAAGCAATTAGTGTGATCTTCCATGGGGGAGGGCCTGTTCTTGACTTTATTCAGTGACCTGTAGTTCTTTGAATAGGGTTGAGGCCTCATGGGCTTTCACCCGTGCAGTTTTGCATGTTCATTGGTGTTGACCTTGTTCACTGAGCTGTATTTTTATAAAGACTATTCTATAGAAAGAATTCATTAAATAGGAATGCTTTAAAAATAAGATTTAAGTATAACTTTTATAATGTATGAAATTCAGGGTATTTATTATCACAAAAATTACAGTAAGAGGGAGAAACTAGATTGCCAAGATTATTTTGCAAATTGAGAACTAAAATTTGCCAATGCAACAGCAGAGGCCTTGAGGGGGAAATTAATTAATAATGAGGTCTATGCCTCCATGGGTGGGGGCGCACACTCCTTATGTACTAGTAGACATGACCTCTTGAGTAATTCATGTAATTGTGTAGAGTGTTGCAGTATTGGCTTTAGTGAGCAATCCCCTGCCGACAGATGAGAAATGGGTTACAGAAACGAATTTTTCACTGTCTATGACGCACTCAGATCATGTGGGGCCACTAACAGGTTTACGGTTGGGAAGGTTGAGATGATTTCAGTTGACACGTGACTCTGAAGCCCTCCCCTGTGACATGCTGGATGTGGTCATTTTCAAGCCCATGTTGAGATGTCTGGTGATTGGAACTCTTTCCCTGTATTTAATGCCTGTTCTGCCCTTTGAGCAACTTGAGATAACTCTGAAAAAGCATCCATCAATCTATCCAAGCCCGTGTTGGAGATGAATCTACCCTAATTTTGATTGTGTCTGTCTTGCCTCGTACTATAATTTTAACACATTTCTGTTGTTACTTAATTGAAACTTTATCTTAAAGGAAAATTGTTAAAATGTTGGCAAACATTTTCCCTGTTATTTTCTTCCCTATTACTCTCTTATGATGTCATTTCTAATTCTCTACTCCTTCTAAATTTTGAAGTAAAGAGCAACTTGTGATTAATATTTCAATCAAATTAATTACAATTCATTTCAATGATCATCTGCTTGAAGAAGGAAAACCAGGGACAGTTGACAATTTGGCAGTCTTAATTTAATTGCTTTATTTTGCATTTATTTCCATTGTGTGTACGAATGTGCACACATATGTGCCATGATACAAGTATGGAGAGCAATGAACAACTTGTGAGAGCTAGTTCCTGATTTTCACCACGTGAGCTTTGGAGATTGAGTTTAATTAAGCCATTAGGCTTGGTTGCAAAGGGTTTTACCCATTAATCCATCTCACAACCTCTGGATAGAGTTGATATTTGTTTATTTGCTGTTTTTTTCAAGACAAGGTTTCTCTGTGCAGCTCTGACTGTCCTGAAACTTGCTCTGTTGACCATGCTGGTCTGAAACTCAGATCTGCTGCCCACCTTGGACCCCGGAGTTCTAGGATTAAAGGTGCCCCACCACCAACTGACTAATTTTTAATGCTCACTAATGTGAGAATTTATGCTTCTAAAAGGTTAAATAATTACGGGGCAGGAACTGTACTTGAATGGCAGAGCACCTGAGTAGTATATGCAATGTTCTAGAATCAACCCCTAGTGTAGCAAAACAAAGAAACAAACAAGCTGATGAATACCGATGGATATTGTCCCTGCATGAACCTGGAGAATTGAGACTTCATTGTAGAGTGAGTGAGTCATCTCATGAATCTAAGGAGTTTAATGTCCTGCTTTTCAAAATGTAGTGGCGTGATCTAAATTACAAACACAATCAAATACGGTTTTCAAGGATAAATCACTTTTCAGGTTGGTTTTCCTTTTTGTGACTTGTGATTTTTTTTCTCTTGCAACTATCAATACATTTTCTTTGTTCTGTATATTTAATATTTTAGCTATGATATGCTTTTGCGGAGTTTCTTTTCTAGTCTTGTCTAGGTGAGGCCCTGTGTGTTTCTTGTATCTGTATGGGATGTCTTTTTTTAGTTGGGGGAAGTTTTCTTCTGTGATGTTGTTAAAGAATGACAGGCAACTAATGACTGCTTGAAGAAGAATTATCCTCATCCAAAAACAGGCCTCTTAATTGTTCATCCAACACAAAGTTGTCAGCCCCGAAACCATAAATACACAAACAAAAACAAAATGGACTCAGTAGGTTGTACCTATGTATTTGTGCACGAGTATTCAGCATCTATCTGAACATTTGAACATACATTACAATAAGAATCAAAGAAACTGCCAGGTGGTGGTGGCGCGCGCCTTTAATCCCAGCACTCGGGAGGCAGAGGCAGGCTGATCTCTGTGAGTTCGAGGCCAGCCTGGTCTAGAAGAGCTAGTTCCAGGACAGGAACCAAAAGCTAGGGAGAAACCCTAAACTCAAAAAATCCAAAAAAAAAAAAAAAAAAAAAGAATCAAAGAAACTATCAGTTTGAGAATGGGAATGTGGAAGGAGTTGGAGGGAAGAAAGAGAAAAGGGGAGTGATGTAATTATACTTTAATTATTAATATAAGAAAACTAAATCATCTTCCAACTTTTTCACATATGCAGTTTCTTCTTGCAGAGTTCTTTACTTAACCTAACTTGTCACCATTTCTCAATGAAGTCCACTGTCTCCCAGTAAAGATGTGTACTCTTTTGTTCCTGTTTGCAGCACTCAGCTCTGGGACTGGTATAATTTGTAATGGTGGCTTTATGTATACTCCCTAGAGAATATAACTTCACTACATTGTTAGCTCCAAGAGGATTGAATTTTAAAAACTCTGTTTTGTGTTTTGTTTCTGCCACACCCCTAGCAGCTAAACAATTTCTGGCAAACAATAGGTATTCAATAAATATTTGTTGGATACACAATGAGCTTTAGTCACTACCTGTTCTCTGATGGCTCCCTGCCTGGCATCTTTCTCAACTCCATTCTGGTGCAGGCTGCTGTCTTGATGTCTCTTTCTGAAGGTTCACACAGAACGCCAGAGTCAGCATTTCTAAGCCTGGCTTTAGTCATCCCCTTCCAACCTTGCCTTCATTTGCCCTGCTAAGAGGCCTGGAAACTTTTCTTGCTAACTAAGCTGAAGCCTCGGTGATACCTCACATTCTTCTTCTTTTAATCTTTCATGTTTAATGGTCACAAGGTAGCAGTTGATTGCGAATGTGTTTTGTATTTTCACAGACATGAATATCCTACAGGTTCTCATAGTCTTTCAGCTGTGCTGCTCTGAGCTCTTCTATCGCTTCTACCTACCGGGTCATATGTGACCCATTGCTTGAAATCTCGATTGGTAATTCCTTAGCGTCATGCTCTTTATTCAGGATTGTGTTGGTTATCTGGAGGTCTCTAGTGGTTTCATATAAATTTGAGGAATTTTAAAATGGCCATTTCTATGAAGAACATTGTGTGGGAATTTCGAATGGAATTGCACGGAATCTGTAAATTGCTTTTGGTAGAATGGTCATTTTCACAATATTAAATTACCAATCCATGAGAACAGGAGGTATTTCCATTTACTAGTGTCTTCTTCAAAATTTTCTGCAAAGATTTAATATTTTCTGCAAATATTTAAAGGTTTTTGTTATATAAAGGCTGTGTTTACTCCTAAACAATTTATTTTCTTTGAGGCCATTGTGAATTTGAATTTGTTCATGATATCTTTCTCAGGGCATTTATTTGTAGTGTAGAAAGGCTACTGATTTTTCTGAGTTATGCTTGGATCTCACCACTTGGATGAAATTATCAATCATTTCTAGAAGTTTTCTGGTTGAATATTTTTTGGATTTCTTATGTATAATATCATACATAGGGATAAGGTAAATAGGGATAAGGTAACTTCTTATTTTTCCTTTTTGTATTTATTAAATTCTCTTGCCTTGCCTTCTTGCTCCAGCTAGTGTTTCCAGCACCATCTTGAAAATGAGTGGAGACAGTGGGTATTTGTGGTTTGAAAGAAAACAACCCCCATAGGGAGTAGCACTAGTAGGAAATGTAACTTTGGTGGGTAGGTGTAGCCTTGTTGAAGGAAGTGTGTCACTGTGGGGCTGGGCCTTGAAGCTCAGTGTGACACACAGTTCACTTTTTGTTGTCTGTGGATTAAGATAAAGAACTCTCAGCTACTTCTCCAGCACCATGTCTACCTACATTCTGCCATGTCCTACCATGATGATAATGGACTAAACCTCTCAACTGTAAGTCAGCTCCAATTAAATGTTTCTTCTTATAAGAGTTGCCATGGTCTTGCTGCCTCTTTACAACAATGGAAACCCCAACTAAGACATCAATCCTGTCTCATTCCTGATTTTAATGGGATTACTTTGAGTTTTTCTCCATTTAGGATAGGGGTGGCTATGGGTTTGTCATATGGCCTTTACTATGGTGACATATTCCTTTAGTCTCTCTAGTACTTTTATCATGAAGGCATGCTGGATCATGTAACTTTTGTTTTTAGGCCTATTTATAATGTTTAATGCATTTAATTATTTAATACATTTATTAATTTGCATATGTTGAACCATCCCTGCATCTCTGGAATAGAGCCAAATTAATCTCGGTGGGCAATCTTTTTAAAATATGCCTGTATTTGTTTTGCAAGTATTTTGTTGAGGAGTTCTATATCTGCCTTAATGGCATGTATTGGCCTATAGTTTTTGTTATTGTTGTGTCTACCTGGTTTTCATATTGGAATACTACTACTGATTTACTAATCTCACTGTTTTGTAACCTTTAGGAAGAGTGATTTTTCTCTCAAGACCACCTGAGTTATCCTGTTGGGGGAGTAATGATTTACTGAGGGAACCCTGCTCCTAGAAAAATTCCTTAAAGTACCTGAGCCTCAGTTTTTATTTCTGTAAAGCAGAAGAGTAAGTCTTCTCAGGTATACTACAGATGGCTTTTGTGAGAGATTACTGAAATAGTAGTCTTGAAAATATTTTCAAATGATAAATATTTGCCTAAATATGAATTGTGAAACAGACATCAATTATTCAAAAGTCAAGAAAAATTCTAGGACATTTTATATATTGATGACATAGTTAGATATGCTTGCAGATGTAGAAATGACATAGATATGAGTGAAATGGTAAAAAAAAAGTCTATTTACAAACACATGTGATATATATCTCTAAGATGTGTCATTTAGAAGGGGATTGGGTGTGCTTTTCTATAAAAAAAATCAAATAAAGGATGAGATTTGGGGGCTCTGGTTGTGGTTTTTTGTCATTGTACAGTCTGCGTGTGGCTGGAAAGTTACTGAAAATAGCAAGCAGACACATACACACTGTGGTATTTTAATAAAACTATCTACTGGCACTGAAATCTGATTATCATGTGATTTTCACCAGCAATAATACTGTTCTTGCCATGTGTTGTAGCATATGCCTTTAATCTTACCTCTTAGCAATCTGGGGCACAAGAGAGCTGAAATGGAATCAGAGCTGTGCTATGGAGCAAGTTTCAGACAAACTCAAGCTACGCAATAAGCCCCCGACCTGCTCTTACTCCCAAACAGTATTCTTTCCATTGTTTTTCTACTATTTAAGGCTATAAAAATCACCTCCAATTTTAACAATTTAAAAGAAACTACAGGCCAGGTTTGAATCACAAATTTAGAACAGATTTTCATGAAGTAAACTAAACTTTTGCCAAGCAAAATTTGTGTTCACCAATGTTTTCCACCTGTTCTAAGCAAGGCTAGCCTTACTATGAAGCTGAGTGAGACTCATTGCAGGTGAAGGGGAGTGGGCCTTCCTGCCTTCTAGGTCCCATTTCCTCCAGAAATCAAGGCAATGACATTTGATGATCTCAAAGGGACCTTCACTGTCCCTCTTTACCCAGTGAGCCATTTTTGCTGACCCTGGAAATTTTAAAGAGAATTTTTATTATGTGTTCTGAAAACATAGTATTATAGGTTATTATAAATAATAAAATGGTTAACAGTAACATATAATCATCTTCCATAGTTTCCATTGTGAATTAGTTTTGCGTTGAGAGCAGTTAAATCTGTTTATTTAGCAAGAATCTCAGACTCGGTAACATCTTGTTAAAGTCTCTCTTCAGGTTGAATTAGATCTCTAGATGCACTATCCTTTCTATTCACTATTACAGCTACTACTGGATGACTCTCCACTTACATCCTGCTCCTCCTCCCTCTACTTGGTAATCATGTTTATTCTCTGTTTCTGTGAATTAATATGTGAGAAGAAATAAGCAATCTTACATAATTCCAAATACAAGTATCGTACAGTGTGGATCTCTCTCTGTTAGACTTTTTCTAGTCTATTATCCTCAGTTTCCATTTAGGTTGTAGCAAGTGGCAAAACTCTGCTTTTAAAGGATGAATGACACTGTTCCAGATAGGTCTAAGTAGCAATTTCTATATCCCTTTACGCATCAACGGATCCTTGGGTTATTTCCATGTCTTGGCTATTGTGAATACTGAAATCACAGGAGAATACAGATATCTTTACAATGCAGACATTGCATTTTCTTTGGACAAATGTCCAGAAACAGGATTGCTCTGAGAGTTCAACTTTAAATTTCTTTATGAGGTCCTTGCTGTTTTCTGTAGTGGCTTTGTCGGTCTACATTCCCACCAAGACTGTTCGGATTTCCTTCTTCACATCCTTGCGAGCTTACTACTGACTAGCTTTTGTTAACTTTGAATTGTTGGGAGGTGGCATCTTACAGTGGTTTTGACATGCCTTGCTCTGTTGAGGAAGGATGTTGAACACTCCTTCACATATCTCTTTACTATATGTGCATTCTCCTTAGTCAAAGTCTAGTTAGGTTCTCTGCCCGTTTTAAAGGGAATTGTTTTTCCCTTATTGAATTGCATGAGCTCTTTGTAAATTTTGCATGTTGGCCCTGCATCATATATATATTTACCAACATTTGTTTAATATATAGCTTCTTACGTAATGTTTACCATTGCTTCTGCTGCCGTGCAGACCATGCCGAAGTTTTAAGTATATCAATGAGCAGAAGCTGATATCTGTGTCTTGGTATGTTAGTCTTCCCTTGATTCTCAAATTTCTCAGTCTTAAACTAGGTATGCTGAATGGACATTATTTTTCAGAGCCTTCTAAGGTTTGCAACCGTGTTATCACTACACTTCCCAGGATCTGCAAAGGGCATGTTTCAGTGTAATTTTTCTTATTCCAAATACTCCCACAAACGTGGGTTGTAACTCATACTATAATAAATGAATACATCTATAAAACAAGAAACCTAATGCCTACTTTGTGGGCATGCGGATAAACTTAATTATTCAACACTTCTGAAGAACTTTCAAAGTTGTGAGTAAAATGTATTATTCAATGCTAAGAGCTATTATTGTTTGCTATTTCCTCTGTTATTTCCCAGTAGGTACCTCATTATTAGTATAAAACGGCAGTAGTTCTGAAAGAGGCTGGCATTTAACTTTGTTTGTAGGGCACATGAAGCTCTAGGTAACATTTTAATGAACTCTTCCCCTCCTTCCTCCCACACCCAGGATCATTACTTAGCTTAGATGCTGCACATTCTATTAAATGCTCACATTTATTAGTATTTAACAGTAATTGTGTCTAAGTATAAAAGGAATAAAATAATTTTTTTGGGGGGGATTTTTCGAGACAGGGTTTCTCCGTAGCTTTTGGTTCCTGTCCTGGAACTAGCTCTTCTAGACCAGGCTGGCCTCGAACTCACAGAGATCCGCCTGTCTCTGCCTCCTGAGTGCTGGGATTAAAGGTGTGCGCCACCACTGCCCGGCTCAATAAAGTAATTTTTACGGTGAAAATAAGGTGATATAATAATGTTAATAAACTTAGGGATATTAAATGATGTCTTGTGGAATGAAAAATAACGAGTTGGATTTAATGGTTGTAGTTGACCTTTGTGTAGGGTTAGAGCCTTTGGATACCGGTCCCAAGTCCTGCTTCCATAATATTCAACTTAGTTCAGAAGGGCATATTATAAGATGTGAAACCATTTAATTCCCACTTACAAAACTGTGAAAATCAGCCACATATTATACTAGAAGGGCCATGGGACTGTGGGCCAGCTACCTCTACAGAGGTTCAATTCGTCTCTTTTTTAGCAAGTTCCTTCTTTCCCTAAATCTCAGGCTCCTCATAAAAATTACTACATTGGCCGGGCGGTGGTGGCGCACGCCTTTAATCCCAGCACTTGGGAGGCAGAGGTAGGCGGATCTCTGTGAGTTCGAGACCAGCCTGGTCTACAAGAGCTAGTTCCAGGACAGGCTCCAAAGCCACAGAGAAACCCTGTCTCGAAAAACCAAAAAAAAAAAAAAAAAAAAAAATTACTACATTGCTGATTTTCAGTTGCTGCTCCTGGGAACCTAAGGCTAATGACAAATATATCAAGATTTCTACCAATAATTATTTTCTGATAAACATAGCAGCATTCATGCCTATAGATTATATTTATTATTTCTCTTCTACATTTCAAAGTTCTTTTAAAATGTTCATCCAAAGAGTTTTGTTGTTAAATTCTTTTATCTAATGACCAAAAGATTGTTTCCAGTGTTGGTATCCAATGATCTTGCATCTCAATTGAGGCTGACATATTAAACACACATACACACACATATAAAAACATTTTTTGAGAACTTCAGTTTTAGGCTGTAGGACAAGACAAGTATAATTCTTGAACTACAGAAGTATTATTAAATGAGAAAAGGAAATCATTCAATAAATGGCACTAGTAAGGTGAATATTTTGATGATTTTCAACAAGTTACCAGTCATAAATTTTCACAGTATTTTACCCCCTGTCATGGTGTATCCAGATAATATTGGAATTGTCTAGCCGTATAGACAAAGTTGGACCAAGAAGAGCTTGATATGCCTTCCCTGGTGCTGAGCGTCCTGGACAGTGCCTTGACTTGCAAGTTTTGATGTATTAGCACATTATCACTATAAGGTAGGGGCTTGAAAATGCCTGTTTCAGAGCTGATTTCTCCTTCTGTTATGGAGATTTAATAGTTATGACCCCAAGAAATAATTTTACAAGCAAGTGTTAAAAGCTAGGCTTACACTCTCAGGTGTTGTACAGAATAAAATGTACACAGACCACTATACAATCTGTTTATATATTTGTATAAAACATGCATACGTAGAAACAGATAAAGTGATGTTTGTTAGCCTATCTATATGATCACTTATATTTGAGAAAGAATAAGAGCTTTGGAAGGGACATGGAGTTTTGTTGATATGCTAACGCTCACTCTTAGATCTACTACTGTGAAAAATGACAATACACTTAATACTCTGTGTGACATGTGAAACAGCATATCTGAAAGGCAGGCTTTCCAGTATGTTGTGATCATGGTTTGCCACAAATAGTGTGCCAGGACCCAGTCCATATTGTTGGTACAATTAAAGAAGATCCTTGTCCTGACAGTTGGTCACCATGCAGAGTTAATAACATGCTGGGCATATAGGATCATCTTAGAAAAGCATGGGGCGGAATGGAAAGTCTTTCACTGGGGTGGCCATCCCAGCCTCCTGTCATTGGCTAGCCTGAGAATGTGGCCAAGAGCTGTCCCCTGTGTGTATCTCAATTTAGGGTGTTTGTTTAATATCTCTCTCATCTCTGAAATCCCTATTATCAAGAATAAGATAACCTTAGTAGGTAAGCTTAATCTTTGTTTATTTAGCATTCCCAGCAGTGTTTATTAATATCATGAATATTTACCTTGTATTAGACTCTAGGCTAAAAGGGGACTTTAAAAGGATACTGTTGGCTCCATTTATTTGCAGGAGGAAACTGACTGAGAACAAGGGTGTCCACTCCCTGCAGGGTACAGTTAGCAATCTGCTATTGCAGAGGGGAAGCCTCACAGATAACCAGATTCCAGAGCCAGAATGCAATGTCCATGTGCAGGTAATGACATTGGGGGTAATGACACCCAAAGAATCAGGGCCCCATGCTAAGACCTGCCGTGTGCCACAGAGAAAGTGATGACAGTGTTGTCCTCTGAGCACTTACAGTTGTATTTGAGCTGAAAGGAAGCAGGAGTGGAAGGGTTAAGAGAAATACCAGGCACACTGAACACTGTTGGCCGAGGGAGAAACATCCTCAGAAGAAAGCAGCAGGAACTTGTCACCACTGAGGTATCATTATAAAACCAGCCAAAAGCATTGTCAGCATGTAGCAACGCAGCCATGGCCTTCTCCAGAGGACCAGGGGCAGGAGAGACACAATGGAAAGAATACAGGAAACAGCTGCTCATCATTGCATCGTTAGTTATCTACTGCTTGGAGGAATAACTGCTTATGACAATCAGGTGAAAGGTGGTTTCCTAGGTGATTCTATGACCGTGCAGCCGAATCAGCCTCTGCTTTATTTCCCTGATCCTAGTCAGCAACGCTCTCTTTGCTGCTGTTACCCTTCCTAGTACCATGGCCAAACTGGATCTGTCTTCATTTCCATTACTGCTTTTGATTTGGAATGAGGCAAGCATAGATTTTTTTGAATAGGCCTACTGTTTTTTATAACATCTTTGTGGTTATGCTTAGCATTTGAGCCTTTAATATGAAGTCACCATTCTGACCAATATGCCTAAGTCACATTTTGGCAAGAAAAGACTCAGCAGGGAAAATAGATAATATTTATGGCACATTTGAGCTCCACACCAGTATTCTCACTTTCCCTCTTTCCCCCTTCACACATACACACACACACACACATGAGAGAGAGAGACAGAGAGAGAAAGAGACAGAGAGAGAACCACCATGTATTTATAGGAGACCAGTTCCTAATTCATGTAGGACAGAAGAAATAAAAAGCGGCATGTTGCCCCAGGATATTTATGAACCCTTTTGCTAAGTATTTAGTGCACATTTTAACGTGATGACATGTAGATACTTTATATTGATTTTTGAACTAACAGCCATCCTACCCGTGAGAACTTCCTACAATAGTGAGAAAGTTCTGCTTCTGTTTTGTCTAATACATTGCTTCCTTGTCACCCGTGGCATTTGAACATGTGAAATGTAGCTGCCATTCATCTCTGAGCTCCCAGGCTCAATCCTAAGATACCCCACAATGCACTGTTCCAGCTACTGTCACTGACTACATCTGTGATCAGAAGCCTGTTTGGTGTTCTGAACTTCTAAGGTTAAATTTATAGTACACTTTGCAATTTACACTGACAATTAAGAATTGATAACTAGAAAATCTTTAAGGTCTTGCTGTAGGATTGTGCAAAACTATCAGTAAAAACAGAACTGATTCTACATCTTATCCAAATTTCTTTGCCCAAGTTTAATAGAGAAGCCATCCACTCAATACCAAGATAAGATGAAGAGTGTTTTTTTACTTCCAACCAATGTTGTCCGGGTTTCTGTTTTGCCTGGTTTCTGTCCTCCCACCAGGTCCCAAAGCCATTTAGCCCCAACGAAATCACACAGAAGTCTATATTAATGATAAACTGATAGGCCCATTAGCTCAGGGTTTTTATTAACTTTCATAACTTATATTAGCCCATTATTCTTATTTATGTTAGCCACATGGCTGGGTACTTTTTTCAGCAGGGCAATCACATCTTCCTTCTTCTGTGGCTGGGACAGGACTGTGGAGGAATGGGCTTCCTCCTTCCCAGAATTCTCCTGTCCTCATTGACCCACCTCTACTTCCTGTTTGGTTGTTCCACTTATACTTCCTGCCTGGGTACTGGCCAATCAGCATTTATTTAAAACATAATTGGCAGAATATAGACAATTGTCCCACACCACTAACCAACAAGCTTCCCAGTACGTTAAAAAAAAAAACTGAGCAAAAGCATGTGAAACAAAAAAAATTTAAAGAATCAATTTATTTCCTGAAGTGATATAAAAGAACCATTGTTCCTCCTCTGTTCCTAACTTAGTGTACCCACAGCTTGAGGCAATTATAAAAATACATGAAGGTCTAGTACTGTTAGGTACTGGTACACTGACAGAATTCAATGCCAAGTTACAAAGGTTTATAAGATTGTATGTTAAAATCAATAGGGCTTTGATGGGTTGTACCTAAATAAAGAAGTAATGCTCTATCAAACATATGCATGGATATATAAAATAAAAACTTGTATATAACTGTGTGAGGATTTTAATGGTTTAGTGAATTTGCTCCCCCCCCCCATTTCTCAGACTGAGCCTCATAATGATATTCTTTAAACATAAGACTTGGTATTTAGAGGAAGATTCAGAAAAGGCACTTGAAAAATGTTCAACATAAACAACAAAAAGAGACTTAGCAGGTTATGTTATATATTTCTACTCAAATATACATGCCCTAATAATAATAATAACAACAACAATAATAAAGAAGCCATTAACTTGAGAATGGGGGGCATAGGAAGGGTTGGAGGAAAGGGAAAGGGCAAAGTGTTACAATAATATTTCAAAGTGTTTTAGAAAATATGGAAACAAGTAATGAGAAAAGTTTGAGCCCTTTACATTCTGAAACATGGGATCAGATGCTTTAGACATCTTGTGAAAACAAACCCTTTGACTGGCATTTTAGACTGTGAGGAGACTTTACGATTATTTGGGGTTTTTTTTGTTTGTTTTTTTTTGTTTGTTTGTTTGTTTGTTTGTTTTTTGTTTTTTTGAGACAGGGTTTCTCTGTAGCTTTGGTGCCCGTCCCGGAACTAGCTCTTGTAGACCAGGCTGGCCTCGAACTCCCAGAGATCCGCTTGCCTCTGCCTCCCGAGTGCTGGGATTAAAGGCGTGTGCCACCACCGCCCAGCCTTTACGATTATTTGTGATTGTAGTACTAGATTATGTTATTTAAGAAATAATTGTCAAGGATGAGGAGGTGACTTTATCAGTAAAGTGCTCAGTGTATAAGCGTAGGGCCTGCAGGTGTCTTTACTGCCAACACCTGGGAGGCAGAGAAAATCCTTGGGACCTGTGGTCATCCAGTATAATCAATGGATGTGCTCTAGGTTTGAAAAGGTACTGTAGAAGGAAGGCCGTTTGTTCCTGACTAACCACACAAAAACTGTATTATTTGAATCACTTCTTGGCCCATTAGCTCTAGCTTCTTATTGGCTAACTCCTGCATCTTAATTTAACCCATTTCTATTAATCTGTGTATCTCCACATAGCTGTGGCTTACGAGCAAGTTTCTGGCTTGTCTGTTTCCAGCAGCAGCTGTATGACATCTCACTGACTCTGCCTTCTTTCTCCCAGCATGCAGTTTAGTTTTCCCTGCCTAGCTACACTCTGCCTTGCTATGGGCCAAAGCAATTTCTTTATTCATTAACCAATAAAAGCAACACATATACAGAAGAACCTCCCACACCAAGAGAATGTATACCTAAGTATAAGGTGGAGAAGTGATTGAGGAAGACACTCAACACAGAGCACATGTGTTTACATAGGAGTACAACACACTCCATTTTTCACTGTGAGCTTATATTAAAAGTCTGTTATTATTTTAAATCTTCATAGTTCTTTTTTTGTACATATAGTGTTGAAGAAATTTCAACTTATTTAAATGTATGGCTTCATTTATTAATGATTTATAATAACATCTTCATTAAAATATATTGTAATAGACACTCAGAAGTGGGAAGCTAAGATCCTTCCTACAATGTTAGTTTCTATGTTTGAGGCTGAATATGTTCGTGAATGCATGTGTGTATATATATAACTGTCTTGCACAAGAGTATGATATTTCCACCACTATGCCTGAGCCATCAGTTTTAGGACTTTGCTGATACTCACACCTATAGATACTCAAGTTCCGGGTCCAAGATGGCATGGTATTTGTATATAATAAGCCACTCACCCAGCTCTATGTCTTTTGGTTACTTACAATGTTTCCTACAATCTAAATATTTTATAAATAGTTGTGTTGTGTTGTTTAGGGAATATTACATGTTCAGTGCAGGTCCATTTTTCAAATATTTAAAAAAATACATGTATAAATTTATAGAAAGAGTGAGGAAAGAAGGATGGGGAAGAGGAAAGGAAATAAAGAAGTAAAGAGAGTTAGGGGAATGGGGGAGAATAAACTATGATTAAAAATTAGATGTTGATTAGAATCAGCTTTAAAAAGTTCAATAGGAAGCGGGGTGATAGGCATTTGTATCTGCCCTGGACCTTTAGACGTGAATACTCTTAAATTTGATTATACGTATCCAGACTGAAAGGAAGTCACTGGATAAGAAACAAGGACATAAAGTATTCTAAGGTAGACAAAAAGGACTTATTTAATACACACTGATTGAAAATATGATACAGGAAGTGGTGCTGAAATTTAAGAGAAGCTACTGACAGTGGTCATCTCCTATTGCCATAGGTGATAGCCATCATGTTTAATTCTGTACTAAGTGCTCTAACTTGAAAACCTTTGAATTCAGCAGGGGCTCTTTGCCAAAATGAGGCAGAATGATGCCAGTAAAGACCCAGAGGGTGCACCACGTGACATGATTTAGATGGGAGCTAGAAAAAACCCAATTTGAACTTCATTCAATGATATATCATCTAGTGAGAATTCTGCAATCTATTAACTCTTCTCTGGCAGCAAGTTTTAGTCTAATAGAGTCCACATTCATGCATAGCTTTAACACATGACCTCATTTGGGATAGGGGTTTATCACAGTGGATTGGCATGAGCTCTAAATTCATTGACTGATGTGCTTGTAAGAAAAGGACACAGAGAAAACATGATGTGAAGATGAAGGCAGAGATTTCAGTGATGCTCCCACAAATCAAAGGCACCAGGAATGAACAAAAATCTCCAGAAGCTCGACGGTGGGTGCAGAACATATTCTCTGTAAGAACCTCTAGATTCTAGAGTCTAGAAGGAACCAACTCTGTCAGTAGAGTTTTATTTTCATGTTTTTCTATGACTGGGATAGAATACATTTTTACTATTTTAAGATGTCCAGTTTGTGATATATTTGTCATGGTAGTCCTGGAAAATTCACACATTTTCAAGCTCTGTCTTCCTTCATTCAGAGAAGGGATGATGATTCTCATCTAAGCTTTGTTGAGATGAGACTAAAAAACTAGAATCACTAAGAAGAGACTTGCTGGTTAAAAAGTGGTCTGCAAATAGTTACTCTTGAAAATGCTTTCTAAGATGATAGGATGCTTGAAAGTGTCTGAGAACTAATTGGGCATCAGTCAAAGCATGCCACACCTTATGCCCACCCTGCCATGGGAGAGCATATCATAAGAGAATTGTTAAAGCTGTCTAATATTATTTTAGCATCTTAGTCCTTGGAACAGAATAGTAACAAAATGTACTGGTATTTACTTGTTGGGAGTAAAACAGAGTGCTTTTTGCCAACACCCCGTGATTTTTTTTTTATCCAGAATTTTCTTCCTCTCACAGACCAGTGAAAGCTCACTGTGTGATGATTAGTAAGAAAAACACGTGTGTTCAGTCTAACCTCCAAGTGGAGTTTGAAGGCAGGCTCCGTTTTTCCATCACTGCTTACCTTTTCCAAGAAAACCCACAACTTCTCAAGAAGGAATCCCTTGTACTTTGTACTAAGTGCAATCTGGAGTCCCTGGAGGAAATAGACGCGTGAAGCCATCCAGTGCAGCTCACTTTCAGATGGTTTGGGAAATATCGACTAATCTGTTCTTATTGCTCTCCTGAGGGAACCGCGAGTTGTGTTCCTTCACAACACAGAGGCAGAAATGGGCCAGGCTGATTATAAAACAAGTGAGCTGAACTCTTGCGATGTTAGGATTCTGCTCACTTGTGTGTGTTTCACACGATGTGAGAAGACCCTCAGCCTCTCCATGCCTCTCCCTGTCCCTCAAATAGTCAAGAAATTGTGTGTGCATGTGTGTGAATGCACGTGTGTTTGTGTGCATGCATGTGGTGTGTGTGTATGTGTGTGTGTGTGATCTATATAGTGTTTATGCATGTGGGAAGGTAGCAAGCATACCCCAACAAAGGTTGACTTTTGGTGTCCTCTCTATTGTTCTCCACCTTATCTTTTGAGACATTTTGACTAGATAGAAAGCCTTCTTGCCCCACTGGGATCCACCTGTCCTTGATACTCAGCACTGGGGTTGCAAGAGTGTGCCATCAGGTCTGACATTTTACTTGGGTGTTCAGGATCTGAATGTAGGTCTTTATTCTTGCACAGCAACCAGTAGATCCATTGAACTCTCTTCCAAGCTCTTTATCCATGGAATTAATTTCTATTATTGTATCCTATAATTTATCTTAAATCCTTCTGCTCTCTTGCATTTGCCAGCTTCTCTTTTACTATCTTGCATCTAGAAATGCCATGATAAGTAAATGTACCATCCAGGCTGTCCCTTGTCGTTAGTGTGGTATGTGTGGTCATGACTAAGTGAACTCACAGAGGATAAAGTAGCGTGGTTTGTCAGAGCTCAGATGTTAGCTACACAAGGCTACATGGTTAAGTAAGATGTGATGAGAGTTAGTGAACTAATGTCTCCTTGATGTGGGTTGTTCTCTGTGTCCTGTGAATGTTTTATTGCTACTGGTTAATAAAGAAACTGATTTGGCCAATAGCCAGGCAGAATAGAGCCAGGCTGGAAATCCAAGCAAAGATAAAGAAAAGTTGGTCAGTGGTGGTGCACACCTTTAATCCCAGCACTTGGGAGGCAGAGGCAGGTGGATCTCTGTGAATTTGAGGCCAGCCTGAACTACAATAACTAATTCCAGCCGGGCAGCGGTGGCGCACGCCTTTAATCCCAGCACGTGGGAGGCAGAGGCAGGTGGATCTCTGTGAGTTTGAGACCAGCCTGGTCTACAAGAGCTAGTTCCAGGACAGGCTCCAAAACCACAGAGAAACCCTGTCTCGAAAAAAGCAAAAAGCAAAAAAAAAAGAACTAATTCTAGGACAGCCAGAACTGGTACACAGAGAAACCCTGTCCTGAAGAAAAAGCAAAACAAAACAAAAAGATAAAGGCGGAAAGAAGGCAGAGTCAAGGAGATGCCAGCAGCCGCAGGAGGAGTAAGATGCCAGAGCAATGCAGGGAAGACATGCGGCATGTGGCGATATACATATTATTAGAAATGGGTTAATTTATATGTAGAACTAACCAATAGGAAGGCTGAACTATTGGCCAAACAATTATCATTAAGCCTCTGAACTATTATTTCATAAGCAACTGCAGGGACCAGTGGGCAAAAGAGAAACTGGTCCAGTGGGACCAGACAGAACAGAGAAGAGACTTTCAACTACACCTCCTCCTGCTATGCTAGGAGTTAGGAAAATTGTCTCTATGTGGGTGCATAGAGAGGGCTGAGAATGGTGGTCAAAAAGTGTCAGCACAAAGGACTCCGAGTCATTCTAAGTTGGAAATTTACACAGAACTCAATGATACTAGAGAACGGAGCTTCTTCGACGTCACGGTTTTATTGTTTTCTCTCCATCACTTACATTTGTATCTTTCTGTGTTTATAAGCTGGGATGCTGCCAAAGATCAAATAAAAGTTTATCAGCGTGTCATTCCCAATTGAGACTTGGAGGAGCTGAAAGATACAGGGAACCTATGCCTATTGTCTTCTTTGCCCTCACAGAAGCACAAACTATTCCAAGTCTGTGGAAAAATCTCACACTCACCAATCCCACATTTGAAGTTTGGCTTTATTCAAGATCATTGGTGTGTTTTTCAAAGTTCTATGACACCTTTCTGAAGTTTAATTAGTAACACCTACCATGTATTTCAAATTCTCTAGAGAAAAATGATTGTCATAGGTGTATACGATAGACATTGTGATGTTAGGCGATTCTTACTGCCCTATAGGATAAAAGGAAGACCCCTTAGATGGGTTGGAGAGCTGGCTCAGTGGTTAAGAGTACATACTGCCATTACCAAGGACCCAAATTTGATTTCCAGCACCTGTGTTTGGTGGCTCATAACCACCTGCAACTATAGTTTCGGAGGATCTGATCTCTTTGGTTTCTGATGGAGACATTCACACATAAACATGGACAGACACAAATACACATAATAAAAATTAAATAAATCTGCTTGCAAAAACTTCATTGGAGTTCATTTTATATCAAAATGTCTACTTGATGTGTTAATTAGGTTACTTCTGGGGGGAGGTATGGTCAAGGGCTTTTATAGCTCTTCAGAAATATCATTCCTTACTCAGTGAGCAGATTCTTTTTCTTTTTTCTGTTGTAAATAATTCAGAAACTCTGCCAAAGTTTTAAATTTTCGTAATCAGCCCTGGAAGTCTGTATCTATATTCTCATAAAGTTAAAATTAAAAGGATCATTAGCATTTCTGATTTATTAAAACCATGCCCCAGAGGGATAAAATAACTCACTCAAGATCATTTATCAAATTAGTGTCAAGAAAATCTCAACCTCTGGTTCTTAATTCTATAGTCAGTGATCAATAAAGGTAATAGAGCTATCCTTTTCATTCATGGGCTTAAGCGCTCTGCAAAGAAATGAAACCAGCTGTGTGTGTGTTTCAAACATAGTGGCGCACGTGTGCGTGCGCGCGCACACACACACGACGGGATGGGGGAGAGAAATATAAGGCTGACATATGCCCAGATCAGCAGTTAGCTTGGAAGGTATAGGCAAACCAAAGGTGTTACTCAAATTCAAGGCCCAATTGTATAGCTCCAGCTTAAATGCTAGCAAACCCGATAGCCAAAAAGAACCGGAGTTTGCATTCAGTATGTAGGTGAAGGCAGGAAAAAAAAATCCAATTTCCAAGCATGAGGTGGCCAGGTAGGAGGTCTGATGGGTGAGAGGGTCCTTCTTTGTGTCCTGTACCATTGACTTATTAGATGAAACCTGTATGCATTACAGAAGGCAATATGCCTCCAATTCAAAGATAATCTCATTTACAATTATTCACATAGATACCCAGAGAAAAACATTTATCCAAATGTCTGAGTACATTATGGTTCAGCTGAGTTGATACAGAACATTAGTCACCTCAACACACAACAGAATGACCAAATGAAAAAGTTATAGAGAAACAAAATGCAGGAAAGGAAGTAGAAATAAATTTCATTAGATTTTTCTGGTGGAAAAGAAAAAATAGCACAGCTCTTTTATAGCTTGACATATATGTATATATACATATATAGGAATATAGATTAACCGCTTTTATTAGGCAAAACATTAAATTATCACAGTGCATTGCTATTGGATTCTGGAGTTTGGTTTCAGAGAGATGAAAGCTATGTTCACACACAGAGTGTGTACTATTCTCTGGAGCTTTGTCTGGAACAGCCACACTGGTAGCAGTCTATGTGCTCTTCGTCGGGATCACATATGCTCTGCCATGAAAGTAAATCAACTGTTAATCTATGCCACTACTTCAATGACTCCAGGAAATTATTCCAAGAGAAAAATGCCAATTCAGAGGATTATAGGGTTTATGGATCCATGGCTATAATCTTTAAGTTGACAAGATTTCTGAAGTGGAGACCCTGTTATTTCCAGGCAGTAGTGATTGACTGGTGTGGTGACTGAAAGGAGATGGTGGTTATGGCTGGTCAGCACAAGCAAGTTTTGTGAGGAAAAACTCTCAGAGTCTGCCTATGGGGATTCTATATAAACTTTTATGTGCAGCAAAACTGAGCAGACTGTGTTTGCACACAGCTCAAACTGAGGAGCCGAGTGGATCCCATGCCGTGTAATGTGTTGCCTAAGTTTTGCCAAGCTTGAAACTGGATGGTGTATTGAGGTCATCTCTGTATTACTTCTTACAATTTCATGTGAATTGATAATTATCTGTAAACATTTCAATTAGAGAAGAGACATTCCTGCAGAAAGCTAGTTTTCTGAATGCTGTATGTCAGTTTGGGCAAAAGGATGTTTGTGTGCTGCTGTGCAGTGTTGCTGAGGGGAGTAAAGTAGACCTCTATACTAAATACTTGTGGGAGTCAACTTGCTACAAACTTCAAAATTCGATACATGCAAATTTGTTTTTCTTTTGTGTGTGGTGAGGTATGTGGAAGAGAGGTCAATCTTGGTTGTCTTCTAGTCTTGGTTGTTTTCCTCAATTGCTTTCCACCTTTTTTGTTGTTGTTGTTGTTTTGATTGAGAAGACCTGCCCAGAAGTCCTCTCTCAGCCTCTGCAATGCAAATATTGCAGGTATTCACCCCTGCACCCAGCTCTCCACTTGGGTACTGGGGTTGTAAACCCAGATTATCATGCTTCCACAGCATGAACTTTACCAACAGATCCATCTTCCCAGGACACAGTTTGAATCATTTGACCTGTTTATTTTATACCCAAAGTCAGAGGAAAATAATTATAAGTAAAGGAAACCATTGTCCATAAGTATCTTTAATATAGTATTATGATGATCACATGAAAATGTCAAACATTCATTATAATCACATTGTCCAAAATACTTATTAATTGTCTAGAAGCTCATGAGACAAAGCTGAGCGCAAGAGTTAAGATGACACTGTTAGTTATATCAGAAACTATATTCCAACACCCGGATCTGCTAGCTTACATTTCCTAGATGTCTGGGTCAGATTGTTAAATCCCTTTCTGGACCCATTATTTTTACAGTAGCCATTTGTTAGGAACATTCATATTTTATAAAAATGAAAGCGGCTTTAACTCTCCCAAACATGTGACTTTAAAGGCTGGTGTGACATAGCAGTTGTCTTTGTGTGGTAATAATATTATCCCCGTTTGTACTCTTGTGCTTTGAAGAAACTTTCACATTTGACATAGACATATGATACTTTTTTTTAATGATTACATATGCACACCTGTGAAATACTGAACTTATTCCCACTTTTACACTATTTTCATCCATGCATTGTTCACAACTACAACTTCTACAGGTGGTCCATATGTAAGAACACTGTAAACATCTATGGCCTGATGCATTCTTAGACATTCTTTAAGATAGAGTCTTGTGACTTACTTAGCTGTAGTCAAATTTGCACCTTATAACTAAGTAATATGATTTGATCTTGAAGAACGGAAATAAAATCTTAAAAATACTCTTCATTTTGACAGTAGAGAGATACCTTTCTGGGAAATTAGTGAGATTACGAATAGATAACATGATAATTGTTTCACATACAGTGATATGACATGTTGACTTTAGGACTGAGAACTCAAACCAGTTTGCCTGATATATTACAAGGCTTTTAAACATTTGCTTAACCATTAGTGGACTTTTAATTTGCCTTTCAAGAGGCGTCTACCAGCCTTCCAAACAGTTTGTAGACCTGTGCCATTGCAGTGCTATGAAAAAGGAATGCTCTTTGGAGACAAGAAACTACAGAATGCAGTCAACGGGAACTATCTCATCTATCTATTCCAATAAAATGTATCTAGCTTATCCAACCATCTACCAACCAATCTCTCTATGACGTGCCATTAAACTACTTCTGAAAATCGCAACTCATGATGTGGATTCTAAACTTCAGAAACACATTATGCTTAATCATCATTTTGCTCATTATTCGAATCTCATTTTGATTGATATTTTAATAAGTTTTGAGTCTTCAAAAATTTTTTATTATACTTATAAAGTCACTTTCATGAGAATATTTATAATATTCTTTGAGCATATTTTCCCTCACATACCTCACCTTCCTTCATCTGCCTCCTCTCCATCCCTTTTGCTTCCCTGGATGATTTCACATCTACTTCCATATATAATTTTATGTATCTATATAAAGTCTATGATTTATAAGTGAGATAAAGGATGTAATATTTGTCTTCCTGGGGTTGACTTAATTTGATTATCTCCAGCTATATCCAGTGTCCTGAAAATAACATAACTTCATACCTTTTTCATGCCGGAAAATAATCCCACCGTGGATATATATGCCATAGGTTTTTATCCTTTGCTTTGTTGACAGACATAGGATGGTTCTATAGTTTAGCTACTGCTCATAGTGTCGCAGCTAACATTGATGCGAAAGTTACTTTTATGATGTGTTGACTTGGAGCCCTTTGGGTAAATACCCGAGTGGTTTAGCTGGGTCATGCGAAGTTCTACTTTTAGGAGTTTGGAATTTGTGTTGTTGTTGTGTGTTTGTTTGCAAAACTCCATACTAATTGCTGTACTAGCTGGACTCATTTACATTCTCACTAACAGTATATAAGAGTTTGTTTTCTCTACGCCCCTCCTGGCATATGTTGGTATTTGTTGTCTTGGTGACTCCCACTCTGACTGTGGTGAGATAGAATTTCCATGTAGTTTTGGTTTGCGTTTTCAACCTAGTCTGAACCTTTTTCACATGTTTAAAAACATTTCATAATCTGAAAGTTTCATGTGACACCTGGTAACAAAATGCTTGCAAACTACAGCTTTTAAAAGACTGTATGTTTTCTGAAAATAGAGATTCCATATTTTCATATTCCTGCTTCTGTATTCATCCATCGTCTTAGAGCTATATACTCTTTTAGAGAAACCATTAGTGTTTGATTATAATGCCTATTATGAACCATGAAAAGATATTAAACTTGTCTGAACTCATAACTTTCTATTTACTTATTTATTTATTTATTTATTTATTTATTTATTTATTTACTTACTTACTTATTAGCAGTCCTGCTGTCCTGAAACTCAGTCTGTGGACAAGGCCGGCCTCAAAGTCACAGAAATCTGCCTACCTCTGTCTCCGAAGTGCTAAGATTAAAGGCATGCACCGCCACTGTCCAGTGCTCCTATTTTATTCTTTGTAAATGACTTTTTTTGTTTTTTTTTTGTCTTTATTGAGCTATTTATTTTTCTCTGATCCCCTCCCCTCCACCTCTTCTTCTGCTCTCTCCCATGATCTCCATGCTCCCAACTTACTAAGGAAATCTTATCTTTTTCTACTTCCCATGAAGATTTAGATCTATGTATGTCTCCAAACCAAAAAGATAGTACATAATTATTTTCTAATAATGATGAGAAATGATTTTAGAAGGTTGAGAATTGAGCTCCTTCACATTTAGATTATTTAATTGCTTCTATTAGCAATCACATGCATAGGATATAATGAACAACTAAGTGTGTGAGGTTCCCTCTGTGTGTGAGGCCCCTTCTGTGTGTGAGATTCCCTCAATGTGTATGAGGTCTCTTATGTGTATGAGGTCCTCTATGTGTATGAGAGCCCTTGTGTGTGTGTGCGAGATCCCCTCTCTTATGCCTTTCCCTTTTTTTTGAGTTTCTTTGTGGCGTTAGCTAAAATTAGGATGGTTTTTGAAATGTATTCAACGAAATTTGGGTACATAGGTGTATTAATATTTATCTATTCATTTAAATAAAGTGCGTTCACATAAGTAGAAACAGGACTATCATTGAGTATGCCAGCCTAATTGTTTGTAATAGCCAGAACCTGGAAACAACCTAGATGCCCTTCAATGGAAGAACGGATGAAGAAAGTATGGAATATATACATATTAGAGTACTACTCAGCAGTAAAAAACAATGACTTCTTGAATTTTGCATACAAATGAATGGAAATTGAAAACACTATCCTGAGTGAGTTAATCCAGACCCAAAAAGAGGAACATGGGATGTATCCACTCATATTTGGTTTCTAACCATAAATAAGGGCATTGAGACTATAATTTGTGATTCTAGAGAAGCTAAATAAGAAGGATTTTAGTAGTGCTTAATTTAGTTTTATTTATGATTTAAAACAAAAAAGAATTAAAATTGTTCTCCATTTGTCAAGGGGAAGGATTTCTTATATGGACTTCTATAGAACACTGGTTCTTGTTAGAAATTTCTGGCATTGAGTTTTGAGGAGCTAGGTGGCAGGAGTTTAAAGTACTTGGCTTAATAGTACCATTTCAGTTCAGCACAAGAGAACGTGTGTTTTCACATTTGATTAACCTCTGTCTAATACAGTGATGACCCGATCTTAGAATTGATTATCTACCCTTGGACATGTTTTGAAGAAAGGTTTTAAGTAACTACATTTTCAAACACACAGTTTTGGCATCAGGTCATGACCACTTTCCAGGCTTCAGTGAGTGGGCCTCCATGAGTATCTTAGATTCATTCCAAAAAAAAAAAAAAAAAAACAAACAAAAAATAAACTAAAAATACCAAGACCCCCCCCCCCAAAAAAAAAACAGAAAAAGAAACCTGCAAGAGCTGACAGCATCAGGGAGCAAGGGGGCAGACTTCGTTGTCTTTGGCTTCTCTACTATCCATGGGCCTCCATTCTTGCATTTTCTGCACCAGGAATGACTTGATTGTGCTCCCTAGTGGGTAACGTGCTGCTCTGGGAAGATATGGAGAAGGGAGTAATGATAATGGACTTCAATATTAAGAAGGAGTGCTACAAGCTTTTCCTATGAAGCACCAATTTATTTGTATATATTCCTATCTATCTATCTATCTATCTATCTATCTATCTATCTATCTATCTATCTATCTATCATCTATCTATCTATCTATCATCTATCTCCATCTATCTATCTATCTATCTATCTATCTATCTATCTATCTATCTATCTATCTATCTATCTATCTATCATCTATCTCCATCTATCTATCTATCTATCTATCTATCTATCTATCTATCTATCTATCTATCTAGATGTAGTTATAGATATATATGTATATGAGGCTATGTGTGAGTGGACTATTTATATAAGATGTTATATATTAAATACATATATGTTGTAATAAGAGCGGCAGGGCTGCGTCCCCGGCACCCAGCCGCCCGCATGGCTAGCTTTATACCTGAAATAATTACACGGAAACTGTATTTTTTTAATCACTGCCTGGCCCATTAGCTTCAGCCTCTTATTGGCTAGCTCTTACATATTGATCTAACCCATTTTTAATATTTTGTGTAGTAGCATGAGCTGGCTTACCAGGGAGAATCTTAACCTGCGTCTGTCTGGAGCGCCACTCTGTTGTAATAAGAGCGGCAGGGCTGCGTCCCCGGCACCCAGCCGCCCGCACGGCTAGCTTTATACCTGAAATAATTACACGGAAACTGTATTTTTTTAATCACTGCCTGGCCCATTAGCTTCAGCCTCTTATTGGCTAGCTCTTACATATTGATCTAACCCATTTTTAATATTTTGTGTAGTAGCACGAGCTGGCTTACCAGGGAGAATCTTAACCTGCGTCTGTCTGGAGTGGGAGAATCATGGCGACTCCTGACTCGGCTTCTTTCTCCCAACATTTTCTTCTGTTTACTCCACCCACCTAAGGTTTGGCCTATCAAATGGGCTAAGGCAGTTTTCTTTATTAGTTAACCAATAAAAGCAACAGATAAAATACAAGAACCACCCCCATCACATATATATAATCAAAGACAAAGAAAACACTAGGCACATTTTGTACAAACAAAACCAAAACAACCAGAGGAGGGAGGCATGGTAACTAGAACAATTCGGAAGGAATTAAATGGACATTGTGGCTTCACATCCAAATCAGTATTTGTAGCATTTTCTTCTTGATATTTTTATTTTAGCAAAAGAAGTAAACTATTATATTCACAAACATTAGATTAGAATTAGAAACTTGATTTCTCTGATTAGAAACTTGACCCAGAACTACTATGAGAAAGCATATTTGGCTTACACTGCTTTGTGTATATGTGTGAGAGACAGAGATAGTTACAGACATAGAGAGACAGAGGGAGACAGAGAGAGAAGGAGGGGGAAAAAACCACTCTGTGCATCCACAATCCCTGTGTATGTGTGAGAGAGAGACAGAGATAATCACAGAGATAGAGAGGCAGAGAAAGAGAAACAATGAGGAGGAGGAGGGAGAAGAGGAGGAAGAGGAGGAGGAGGAGGAGGAGGAGGAGGAGGAGGAGGAGGAGGAATAAACCATTCTTCATTCACAATCCCTGTATCCCTGTGGTGCTGGACCCACCTTTGCCTCTATCATCACTGTTCTCATTTCTTCATTAATCTACAATGTAAGCAAACTTAGGACAGGGAGTATGTGTTTGTCTCTGTATCCAGCATGGTCTCTGTTGGGGAACCTGGTGCATAACCGTTAGACAGTTAATGTTTATTTGACTGAGCTTAATTATGAGTAATGCTTTCATTATTCTGTTGTAAATAGAGGGAAAGGGGAGAGCTAGATATGAACTACAAATTGGTTGTAGTACAAATATGTCCTACAAGGTCCTGCTTTAAGTGTCATAATACAGAAAGATTATGTGGTTAGCACTTGGTGTCTGCCGACAGAAGTTGCTAACCTATCCACCTGCTAACCTTTAGAACTGATGAGGTGCGCATGCGTGCACGTGTATGTATGTGTGTGTATGTGTGTGTGTGTGTGTGTACAAAGAAGAGGGACAAAGTGACCCTGTTCATTTATGGATATTGGGAAGTTTCACAGTTTCCAAGGTATAACCATGCTTTTCTCATGATCATACTTCATTTCCACTGCAACATGAGAAAGTTTCCTCTCGTTTACAGTTAAGTAAACTAAACTAAGAGCAGCAGCCTAATGGTTTGTCTGAGTTCCCCTACTAGGTATTGGATGCAACCAAGACTGGCTCTTTCTTAGACCTATTGTTTCCTCCAACAGGAGACTGGCATTTCCCAGGAATCTTTGAGCCTCGTTCAAACTCCACATCTGCCCCCACCTCTCACTTTTGTCAGCCCTGTTTCTGTGACAGGAAGTTTCCTCCTGTAGGTGTTTCAAGTGGCCCAGTGACTCCTGCCTTCTAGGCCTGTGTTCTCTGATCAGGCATTTTCCTACCTGGCACATGCCTGTTGTTTTATCTTTTAGGAAAGAGTGGCCCGTGGTGAGGTGGAGAGGAGCAGTCCATTAGATGACTCAGTTCAGCCTGCCTCCTCGGTTCTCTTTGGCCGGCTCTGGAGGCTTCCTGTTTCTTAGTTGCCGATTGTTGCTTAGTGCCCTTGAGCTGAAGGAGGCCATGCTGTGGAAAATGATTACATCAACGTGCCAGTTGGCACAGAGAAGCCATGCTGAGCATATTTATTTGTAGCCACGCCGTTTGACAACAGTAAGCTTTAGTATTTGGCTTGCATTGAGAGAAGAACTAGAATGAAGGATGTTTGCTCTGGAGACGGCGAACAGCAAAAACCTGAGTGTTCAGTCCTAATGTCTACAGCTTTCTGTGTGAAAATCTGCAGATACTGTTCTTCCGCATACAGGGCAGACACTTGGTGTGCGAGATGTGGACCCGTTTCCTATCTTGCTCTGAAGAGAACTTGCATACATAACATTTTACTCTTGACAGTGGAGCAAGGTGCCAGGCATTTGGCCAATCCTTCCAGATTTCTTGATGCCCTTTCTGTTTTATAAAAGTATAGTTCTTAGGGTTGGAGGCAGGAGGTTCTGAGTTATGAATAAATGTGGGCTTGTGTGTTTGTGTTCATTGTTATTTTTTCTTTATTTGTGTGCCTGCGTATATATAAGCATCTCTCTCTCTCTCTCTCTCTCTCTCTCTCTCTGTGTGTGTGTGTGTGTGTAAAAGAGTCTACTTATTTAAACTCATGTTGTGACTTCTCTAAAAGGAAGATGCAATTTTCTCACCATAAAAGATCCATGTAGCAAATGGTATTCTGCTCCATGAATGGTTTATACATTATCTCCAGTCTTTACAAAAGCCTGCAGTAGGGTGCAGCGATTTCCCCCTCTCATAAATGCTGAGGAAAGTGTACGAATGCTTATTTTCATTTTGTCTCATTGGGAGAAAGAACTGTTCCCTCCCTGTGCTTTGCAGTCAGTCCAACACTTCCTTCACATTCACTGTGGCAGAACTTGAATTCCAACTCCACTCTTAGGTTTCAAAACCCACACTTCCTTTATGCATTCAATACTGTATAGCAGAGTTAAATGCAAACCTCATTTTTCAGAATGTAAAATTCACTTCAAATCCACAGTTTTTCTTACTCAATCTGCTATCTGTGGTACGCAACTGTGGACAGAAAGAAAAGATTCAGCAGTAAAAAACAATGACTTCTTGAATTTTGCATGCAAATGAACAGAAATCGAAAACACTATCCTGAGTGAGGTAAGCCAGACCCAAAAAGAGGAACATGGGATGTACTCACTCAAAATGGGTTTCTAGCCATAAATAAAGGACATTGAGCCTATAATTCATGATCCTAGAGAAGCTAAATAAGAAGGTGAACCCAAAGAAAAACATATAGGCATCCTCCTGACTATTAACCTTCATCAGGCAATGAAAGAAGACAGAGACAGAGACCCACATTGGCGCACCGGACTGAAATCCCAAGGTCCAAATCAGGAGCAGAAGGAGAGAGAGCACGAGCAAGGAACTCAGGACCGCGAGGGGTGCACCCACACACTGAGACAATGGGGATGATCTATCGGGAACTCACCAAGGCCAGCTGGACTGGGTCTGAAAAAGCATGGGATAAAACCGTACTCGCTGAACATAATGGACAATGAGGACTGCTGAGAAGTCAAGAACAATGGCACTGGGTTTTGATCCTACTGCACGTACTGGCTTTATGGGGGCCTAGGCTGTTTGGATGCTCACCTTACTAGACCTGGAAGGAGGTTGGAGGTCCTTGGATTTCCCACAGGGCAGGGAACCCTGACTGCTCTTCGGGCTGATGAGGGAGGGGGACTTGATTGGGGGAGGGGGAGGGAAATGGGAGGCGGTGGCGGGGAGGAGGCAGAAATCATTAATACATACATACATACATACATAAATAAATAAGCAAATCCAAAAAATATATATGGGGGGGAAAGAAATTGCTTTTAAAAATTAACTAGCTAGATGCAGACCAACAATATGAAGGGAAAGTACATATGATTTTGAATGTGGAAATATGAAAAGCGAACTTTGGATTTTTGAGTTGCTAATAGCTTACTGAATTAAAATGCATTCGATTATGATTATCTTTGATTATGTTAAACTAGAATCAGATGATCCACCTGCCCATTGTAGATACGGATGGGAGGTAGGGTCTCAGTACCTGGGCCTGCGGGGACTTCAAAGCTGAACATCTTAGTCTTCCAGGGTATCCAGGATGAATTTGGCTAGGGCAGTATTTCAGCTTGCTTCAGAGGAGAACTCAGTGCTCCCTGCATTGAATGGTACTCAAAGCCGAATACTCAGCAGCTTAGACATTTGAGCTTCAAGAGGTAGCTAGGGGATATTCAGCAGCCATAAATTAAAATCAAAGAATGGGGCTTATGGTCTAATGTTCTTGGCGGATGGTGCACATGAGGAGAACATCAGTATTGGAATTCAAAACTGTCAAAGCTGAACCACATGGATTCTCGCCTCAGCAGCTTGTCAGGGGCAGAACTTGGGTAGCAAGCAAGAGGCCCACTGGCTAGGGCAGGCAGGGTGACATTTTTTCTACTGTATCCTTTTTATTCAGAGCACACACCAGGCAAGTGATTCTCAGCAGGGAAAGATGCATATTATTTCTTGTATATCACAGCCATTTGGGAGAGATGAAATATGGGCCTTGGAGGCCTTTCTGGCAAACTCCCCTGTGGGAGCTTAGCCTGTTTGGACGCTCACCTTTCTGGACGTAGATAGAAGGACCTTGGTCTTCCCGCAGGGCAGGGAATTTGGACTGCTCTTCAGTATCGAGAGGGAGGGGAATGGAGTGGGGGGAGGAGAAGAGGAGTGGGGATAGGGGGAGGGAAGTGGGGGGAGGGCAATATTTGGGAGGAGGGGAGGGAAATGGGAAATGGGGAGCAGGTGGAAATTTTAATTAAAAAAGAATAAAAATAAATAAATAAGTAAAAAAAAAAAAAGA
This sequence comes from Chionomys nivalis, assembly GCF_950005125.1. Taxonomy (NCBI): domain Eukaryota; kingdom Metazoa; phylum Chordata; class Mammalia; order Rodentia; family Cricetidae; genus Chionomys; species Chionomys nivalis. Next base: position 65,822,965 of record NC_080088.1, read on the forward strand.
GGTACAAGAGGCGGATTAAGGGCTGCTTTGTTCAATCTAACTTAGGAGGCACCAGCTGGCCAGATCTTGTGTATACCACAATAAAAAACAATTTGCTTAAAAAAAAAAAAAAAAAAAAGAAGAAAATAGGCTGTGTTTTTATTTTTTAGTTTATTGAAACCAGAAATGGTTTTCATCTGCGGGGAGGGGAAGCAAGTGGTATTTTATTTTTAAATTCAAAGCTGGAGTATGTTTTCATGTCTATAACAACGAGGGGATGGGGTCAGGTAGGCAAAAATGAAGAGCGAGCAGGGTGTGATAGCGAAGAGGGTGAGTATATGGACAACAGGGGTCAGAGTAAAGACTTCCTCACACTTCTTCCCCCCACTGACCACAAATTCACATCTGAAATGGTCTAAAGGTTTTTCAGGTGATTATTTTTCTCCCTGGAGCCCATCTCATTAGCTATTCCCAAGAGTTAGAAAACACTGCCTAGTGGCTGGAGGCTCAATTATCCCAAGTTGCTAAATTTCTGTTTCTTTGCTTTTGTTGGACAAAAATTGCCCAACTGGAGACTCCTTTCTGATTAAGGATATTGCAAATGAAAGCCTAGCTCTAGCCAATATTCCCATTTCTTCTGCAAATAGTGAGAATGTATAGGTTTAGAGTAATTTGGCCCAAATTTCTTATAGTATAAGAAAAGTAAATGAGTAAAATCAAAAGACTTGCTATTGAGAGCATCAGGAATGGACTTAACTACTCATGCCCACTCCCGTGCATTCCTGGGTAGGTTGGTGGGTCATCACCCTGCAATTATCCTATGCCCACAGTTAGCAGTGGCATCTCTGAGACAGATAAAGACTTTAACTTTGAGAGCAAATAAATGCCTCACAGATGTCAGCAAGAAATGCTCAGAGGGAACTGGACAAAAATATCCAGTAGATCCAGTGAAGAATGACCGTATTCTGGCTATACTCTGGTCATGCACCCTAACCTTGTCCCCTTGACCATTCCTGTAGAATTCCCACCTCTCTCTGCTAGGGGCATGTTGTTTCCTGTCTGTCCATTTTTTGGTGTTTCTCAAAAATGTCACTAATCTTACCTAGGAAAAACAAGGGATATATATATATATATATATGGAGAGACTTAGAAAGATTGGTAATTTGAGGTCATCCCTGAACTCGTCCTCAGCCAGAGAAAAGGTAAACTTAGCATTTGGTCCAGCCAGTTGTATGAGTCAGTCCTTGACCTGTGAGAACAGAAGCATTTGGGGTTGAACAGAGTCATTACTTTTTCCCTTTCATCTGTGGCTCTTATCTATATGACAGCTCCAGATGAGAATAGAACCAAAATTTGCTTCACTGGGCCAAAGAGCTAGAGAGGATGTTTTTGTCTCTATTTCTAGCAAAGAGAAAATTCAAATTTCTTTATTATTAATACACTGTCATTTATATATATTATCCACACACTGCATATATATATATATATATATATATATAATACGTATACTATCTTATCTCATAACTTTCAGTACCAAATCTCTCCTCTCCTGTCTTTCTCCTTTATTCCTCTCTTCTTTTTCCTTTTGTCTGTTCTCTTTTCTTCTTTCTCCTGCCCTCTTCTTGCCTTTCTTTCCTCAAAATGGTCATTAATTTTCAGAAATTTATTCATGTATTATCTTCTCTTGGATCAAATGGAATTAGTCTGTCAAAAGTTGTATAGAGTTTGTCTAAGGTCAAGAAATACACACTTGAGCTCTGAGACCCTATCAGCTTGCAATCTTGCTTCCCTTGCAGCCCGTTCTGGTGAACCAGGATCACTTTAGATCTTTTCCCTTGAGTTGGCAACATGAGTTCTCTTTTAAAATACATTCTGTATAACCTTAGTGTTTACCTCATACTATCAACGAAGAGAATAAGCAGGACCTTGGCAGCTATTCCAAAGTATTTTTTGTGAAAAAAGGTTGCCTGGTTCAATCTGAGCTCTGAAGAAAGCAATTTATGCTCTTCCACACTAAGGCAAGGCTTTGTTGGGCAACTTTGATTTTTCTTTGCTATCCTGAGTATATAGATGGAATCATATTTACATCAGTCACACAAACTCATAATTTTCTACCTTCAATACCTAATACAACTGTAGAATTCAATATGTTTCTAGCATTACCTTGATTTTGGTGGAGTGTAAACCTAGAATATCCATAAACCACACGCTATGTGAGTTGCAGAGCCTGTTTAGCATCTTCTATGTTCTTCCTCCTCCATCTCAGTTTCTCAGCATTTCATTCTCCTTGCAACGATCTCTGCTCATATTGTACCATCTAACAGTTGGTAGACTGACATCTCCAATACCTCTCAAGAGTTTCTTTGAAACGAGAAAGCATTGGGACCACTTGAGTCTGTTGGATCAGCAGTCTATCTGGTTCCTCAGGTAAATTGTGCTTACGTTTATGGTTGAAAGGCTTAAAACTATTTCAATGTGCCTTAAGATGACTATAAGTGACCTTAAATAATCTAGTAACAACATCAGGGTCACAGGAGGTTCTGCTCGATGACCCAGATCTGAATGGCCCAGGGGAGGATGGCTCTGTAATAAATTGGAGAGTGACCTCTCTAACTTTGTGGCTGTCACTCATCTAACACTCTAGGTAGCCATATTCCAAATGCTTCTTTCTCTGGGATTTTTCCTAAAGCTGCATGCTTAGCATTGCCACCTTTTCTATCCCCCTTCTCCTGAAGCAGAGCAGACAAGTTGACTTTTTACCCTCAACTTATTCCAATAAGTTATTCAAACCTCTGGGAAATCTAATATCTCTTGCTCTTTCTTGTTAAAAATAAAAAATAATAACCTAGAAATAGTTTATGAATTCATCACTTTCCCATAATATATTACAGTTTTAAACACACACACATATCTGGATTCTTGATTCCTTGGATTTAACTAGACAATATTATATTTATTTATATCTATCTAACATATGCTTTCAAAAATGTTTCTGTTTTCTGTTTCTTTTTTCTTCTTAGGAGATGAAAAATATACCTTTAATCCCTCTTCCACATTGAAACACGATTAAATGAAGCACGATTAATAAAAACTCAGGGTCAGAAATTGGGGTTCAATCTGAAGATCCAAAAAGTAAAACCGTCAGTTACTGACTCTTACTTCGACCTCAGTCTGAAATGGCAATCCCGCCTCCAAGAATCTCAAAATGAGACTGTGTGTTGAGAGCTGTTTCCTCCCATTTTATAATCCTCTCTAGGGATGGGATTAAAAGCATGCACCACCATCATTAAAGACATGCACCACCTAGTTTGTATGGCAACTAGTGTGGCTACTGGGATTAAAGGTGTGTGTCACTGTGGCTACTGGGATTAAAGGTGTGTGTTACCATAACCTGGTCTGTAAGGCTGACCAGTGGGACTGTTTACTCTCAGATCTTCAGGCAGTCTTTATTAAAATATAATCGAAATGCCACTACATCACATAATTGTGTTTTATGTATTGGATTCTTTTTTTTGTTTTGTTTTGTTTTTTTTTTTTTGTTTTTGTTTTTGTTTTTCGAGACAGGGTTTCTCTGTGGTTTTGGAGCCTGTCCTGGAACTAGCTCTTGTAGACCAGGCTGGTCTCGAACTCACAGACATCCGCCTGCCTCTGCCTCCCAAGTGCTGGGATTAAAGGCGTGCGCCACCACCGCCCGGCATGTTTTATGTATTGGAAGAACATGTTTTTTATATCCTGTCGTACAAACCTCTTGTATCTGCTGCATAATCTAATTTCTCTCACACTTTTTCATTTCAAGTGAAATTTATAGAACCTCACTTATTGAATTTACTGCTCTAAGAAAGGTTGTAGGCATTGATCACAAAATGAACCAAAGATCCAAGCAAGTCATAGGTGAGGGTAGAAAATATTCTACCATAAAGAGGGCATGTGTGATATATGAGCAGACTGTTATCAAGATGAAAAATAAGCCTATTACTTAATGAACTATTATGTATCAGATGAGGTATTTCTAGCCATTCTTAAAGAATGTATATATGTATAAGTATATATGTATATGTATATATGAGTGTGTTTATTGCTTTATGATCAGTTTATTATATTTTGTTTATGTTTTAATTTCTTCAGTGTTCATTCTAAGAATTCTTAAAGCAATAAAATTCTAAAAGTCCATGCCTCAGAGTGGCACTTGCCCACAGGTATTGAAGTTTGTGAATATTAGAACTAGAGACTCACAGGGCATCATAGAACTGACGGGGGAAATCATGCTACGGCTGAAGCATCCCCAGATGATGAGTAGCAAATCCAAGCAAGCACAGCATCACAAACAGCAGGACTCACTAAAATTTTTCTTTTCCTTTTCAGGTTATAACTCATAAGACTTGAGAAATAACAAAAATGAGAAACTTCTCTGCAGTTGTGACATGCCAGGTTTTACTAGCCAGTGATCCAAATATTCAAACATAAACTTTTTAGGAAACTTTGCTTCATTGCAATAGAAAACATAGGGATGACTATAAAAATATAGTATTTTACCAATATATTGATTTTGTATTATATTTTAAAATAATAATGTTTTTCTAAATATAAACTAAAAATTTTAGAGATTTAAACAGTATAATAATCAATGACAATCACAATAAAGTTAAAATCATCAATAATCATACTTCTCTCAGACACATCATATTTTGATATGCATTTCCTCATGTAAAATACTAAAAATAATGTAAGTATGGATATCATTGTGTATTGTCTTTATCACATCGTATATCTCTGTTGTTTTAATATACTACTTTCCTATTATCTAAAATCATTATTTTTGACTGTTTCACAGATGTATTTAATAAAGTTTAGTCATTTTTGCCCTCTCCCATCCCCCTTCGTCTTTCCTTGGAACTTTTATTTCTCCCAAGAAGTTCTCTTCCTCCTTCTGTGTCTAATGTGACTTGCCTGGGATCCACTGAGTGTAGTTAGTGCTACATGCATGGGAATGCATGGGAGTAACACTGCTTGCATGCAGTGGATGGGAGGAACATGGGCAACATTTCAGTGGCTACACCGCTGAAGAAAATGCAATTGCCTTCTCAGAAGCCATTAGCTGCCCTTATTTTCCCGTGTAGGGGTAGAACCTCATGAGCCTCTCCTGCACACGTAATGACTGGTCCATTATGTATGGGTCTTCTGCAGGTATTCACAGATACCATGGTTTCGTGAATGCCATGACCATTGACTTGTTTTTGGTTTCGTATGGCTTTTGTTTTGTTTTCCCAGAATAACTGCCTTTCCCTCCAGTTCTTACATTCCCTCCATGCACTTCTTTTCTTCCACAGTGTATCCCAAGCCTTCTGTGTAAGCGCGATACAGATTTCCAGCTCAGGGCTGGACCCTCCGTGGTCAATAATTAGCACTTTGGCCAGTAATGGGTCTTTGCATTAAATGTCATACATAACCATAAGAAAATTCTCTGATGAAGACTAAATTCAACATTAATCTATGAATATAGGTGTGAATATTTTGAAGGCAGTTTAGCAATATGTAGATTCATCAAAATAGTAGTAGTAAGTGTTAGGAGTTTTTCCTAATGCCAGCTCTCTGCCGATGCAAAATTTTCAATCAAGCCAAATCAAAACAAGCCAAATTAAAAAATATTCAGGTTTAATGGGATTCCTGTGCTCTCGGGTGTCCCCAAGGGGGAATCCGGGAGGCCACAAATGCGACCACCGGGAGGAAGGAAAAGAGACCAAGCGTTCCTCCTTTGGGAGTTCACTTAAATATTCTGTGGGAGTGGTTCTGATCCCCTCCCTGAGAAGGGGGGTGTCAGGACCTGGACTGCTGGGATTTGGAGTCCAGACTAATACAACTCTCAGGCCTGGGATAGATGCGAAGGGCTGGGGTCTACGCTCTCAACTTAACAGTAAGTTCTTCTGTAGGGCCTGTGAACTCTCCCGTCATGTGCTCATGACAGGGTTTCTAGTACCATGCGTACCCTCATGTAGTACAGCCCTCCCATACAATCAGAAACTGTTGCCGGGCGGTGGTGGCGCACGCCTTTAATCCCAGCACTTGGGAGGCAGAGGCAGGCGGATCTCTGTGAGTTCGAGACCAGCCTGGTCTACAAGAGCTAGTTCCAGGACAGGCTCCAAAACCACAGAGAAACCCTGTCTCGAAAAACCAAAAAAAAAAAAAAAAAAAAAAGAAAAAGAAACTGTTTTTTTTCCCATCATAATCATACTACTAGTGCACTGTGAGCACATCTTGCCTACTAGGTTAGTAGATTGGCACTGTAGCTTACAAAGTTCACACTAGGATAAATATTCATGGCTTCTCCACCAGACGCCTTTTTTTTCACTTTTAATTATTCCATAATATACCTGAAATTGTATGTATCCATAATTCATTTTATCATCCCCTTATTGCTGAATATATATAGATACCTTTATGTATATAGACATACATTATATATGACAATATATAATATATAGTATATGTTGTATTATTATATGTTGTATATATATTACATATTAAACTTTTCATTGTATTACTGAAGTAAATATCCTTGAACATAAATTTTGAGCATTTCTATAATCTAATGCTGAAATTCTTTCGATTTGGACTGATAATTAAAATTATAAACATGTCATACTTAGCCATTAAATGAGTAGGCTGTTTGATTTATCTTTGATTAAAATTTTATTTACCACACAGTTCTCAAGGGGAATGTGGTGTAGTGAAACATGGGAGTGAGGATGTAGCAAATTAGAATTGTGCCAAAACCTAAAACTATCCTCTAGCAAGTAATTCAAATTCTTGCCAGTTAACTAATTTTAAGCACTCTAAATTTGTGGTTTTATGATGGGAAATTTCAATCCTCCCATTATAAACAAGGAGGAATTTCTCATCTTTCTGTTTCCTAACAGGAAAGAGGGCAGAAGCACATTGAAATGGGTAAGTGATGTGCTTCTTTGTGCATAGAGAACTAGTGATCTTTAAATCCCTTAGGAAAGGTTTTCATTGATTTCCTTACATTGTTGAATGACAGAGAAAAACTGTTAACTCTGAGGGCAAAACTGGGGACTGTCTTGCATGTGTCTCCATGAAGCCTTGACAAATGGGGTACAGCAGATACAGGAACACCCTTTCCTTGCGATGATTAGCATCAAAAAGAGATCTGGTTAAATTAATTTTATTTCCTTGAAGGATTCTCAGGTGAGCAGCAATGCAATGGGAAAAAATATTCCTATAAACAAATAAGAATGTTCTGAAAGGCCATTCTTAATCTTATCTTTTGAAGGCTATATAGATCTTTCTTGATGATTTTGAAGTGTACAGGATTTCTTTCAATACAGGGATCCCAGTAAACCATATCTGTATCTCTCTCACTTTTCTAAGAGATATTGCCTGAAACCCCACTTCCCTTTCTTCTGATCTGGCCTATTACAGCACAGAGAAAATCATGTCATGAGCAGTGTTTTCTCTTAAAACTTAGTCTGGAGCTGGGGGTAGCTTAGTCTTAGTCCTGCTGCCCAAACCTAAGGACTTGAGTGGGATTCCCAGGACCCATGTAGAAGTCAAGCCAGAATGTATCTATAACCATGATGCACAGGGGCTGCAAATGTAAGTCTTTAGGGTTACCCGTCCATGCAAATTAGCCAATCAGTGAGCCTGTCTCAAAAAAAGTAAGGTGGGGAGCTAAGGAAGAGCAATTGAAACTAACCTGTGGCCTCCTCATGTGCACATCCAACATGTCTGTGCACATGTGAGCATGCGAGCACACACACACACAGACACCACATAAAAACAGTCTGGCAGTACTGAGAAAAAAATGCATTTTAGCTTAAAGTCTTATCTCTAACACCTGTAGCAATATGGGCATAATTTATTTTGTTCTGTGAGTACATATAAGGTAATGAGCAAATTCATAGGACAATACATAAATGGAGTTTTCTTTATTATTTTAAATACAAATGAGTCACAAAAACCTTAAAGCTTATAATAGGGCTTGTGGCATGATAGCTGATACATATATGCTTTGTGTAATGTTTTAATTGGTTTGAATCTATTTGTCTCTTCAAATATTTATTATTAGTTGTGAAAATGTTTGGGCTATAATATTGTGTAACAGCACTCGGCTTAGTGATCCCAACGGTACCTTAGGTCAATATTTCAACAACAGACTATGGATCCAAGTGAGAAATGAGTGGCCTAGTTAAGTCACAAGTAGTGTCTCTCCTGAAAGAGCTCCACCCCTGTATACCCAGCAGGGAAGTCTTTAGAAGTTAAAAATAAACAAGGAAATAGATTTTCTTCTTACCATAGGCTGATTGCATATTTGTTTATTTTTTTAATTTAATTCTAATATTAGCACAGATTAATTGAGGGTATTACTGGTTACTACTGATGTTCTCATAAATGCATTATTGAATGCTGCATCTGTCCACTCTCCAACCTATCCTCTCTTACCTTACAGTTTCTCTTTATCGCACCCTGTTCCCTCTGTCCCTGCCAGTTCTCTCTAGGACTTTTTCAGGTTACCTTTAAGAAACTCTAGGATCCACACATGATCATGTGGGTACTTGCCCTTCTGTGCCTGGCTCATATCTAAGCATGACTTACTCTGCTGAAATAGAATTCTTTCACACAGTTAATTTAGTATTTTTGTAAGCATGAATTGAAGTTGAATTTTATCGAGTTTTTTCAGCATACATTAAAGTGACAATGAGATTTTTAATCTTGATTCGATTCACGTTGCTGTGTTAGTTACTGATTTGGATATGTTGTTCTATTGTTGAACCCTTGAAATTAAAGCATGGTTTGATCTTTTTTTATTTTTTATTTATTTTTATTTTATTTTATTTTATTTTGGTTTTTCGAGACAGGGTTTCTCTGTGGCTTTGGAGCCTGTCCTGGAACTAGCTCTGTAGACCAGGCTGGTCTCGAACTCACAGAGATCCGCCTGCCTCTGCCTCCCAAGTGCTGGGATTAAAGGCGTGCGCCACCACCGCCCAGCTGGTTTGATCTTTTTAAATGTGTTTTAAAATATTATTTAAAAAGAAAGAAAACTAAAAGTAGGCGAAAAACCCTCCTAGTTGACATACTTGAACTTGCAAAGATCCTTCTGGGCTTCTCCGAAGCTACAACTTTCCAGGTTGGGCGTAGCAGCTTCTAGCTGAGGCGTGTCATGACTCCTCTCAGGTCCCACCATGTTGCTTGGTGCTGGATGTGTAACTGACCCTTACCCTAGGTCTCCTAGTGGGATGGCTAGGGGTATGCTGTCCATGGCAAGTCTGTGTTCACACCTGAGAGCTCTGGTTCTTCTCTTTCTTTCTCTTTCCTTCTTTTCTCAATTCTTCCTCCCTCCCCCCCTTCTCTCCGCCTCCCTCCCTTCCTCCCTTCCTCCCTTTCTCCCTTTCACCTTCCTTCCCTTTCTGCCTTTTTAAAAATTACTTTTAACACGAACCCCCACTGGCCTTCACCAGCTGTGGAAGTATGTTGACTGAATGGGCACTCTCTCCGCTCATGGACCACAGGATGTACAAATGTCCACAGTAGGATATCACCCAAAGCTTGAGGAGTTAGAGAACCCAAATGAACCTTTGACTTTGGGGTTTGAAGAGTATTATGGGAATGAAGTTATATGCTAGTCTTTGTTCCTGTCCTCTCAGATGTGACCTCTGTGCTGAGCCATGCGACTGGTTTCTTTCCTCACCAGCTACTGCTGTTCTCTTTATGGCCAGTGGACTCTACAGCTTAAATTTCTTAGCTAGTTTGTTATAGATGTTCCTATTCCAAGACAGTCAGACCCACTGTGACAGGGCATCTTGAGGAGCCCCACGGTATGATTTTCCCATGCTTTCAGAGCCTTAAACTAGTTCTCTTGAACCAAGAGGCCTCTCTTGAGATGGCTCTCTATGATACCCAGGCATGGTAAGTGATATAATGGATTTCTTTTCTAAATTGAGCTTGTTATGTGTGTGTGTGTGTTGGGAGTAGGGCATATTTAGACTAAATTAAAGTTTTGTATTTACTACTTCTAAGAACCTTGTTCTCTCCTGTAGCTAGGTTTGTAGCTAGCCGCCTGCACTTTGTAGCTATTGTGCCCACAGCATCTGGTCCCTGTCTAGCCCCTAGGGAACCTGAGTTGGAGATGCTGAGTCTTTGAAGCTTCCCTCTGAGTTGCCATTTGGCTTCCCCATGCTGTTTTTGCCTTTCTTCACTTCTGTCTATGTTCTTATATCTCCTGTTCTCTTTCCTCCTCAGAATATAACTTTTCCTTTGTTGCCTTAATTCTTCTAACTCACGAAGTCCTCAGAGGATACTCCCGTTCTGCCATCCTACCCACCACGTCTCTCAGATACCTTAATTTTGGTCTAGATGTGGAAATACAAGCGAACAAAGAATTCCATACATCAGATCCCTTTGAAAAGAAGACTTCAGAGGAAATTATTTTAACTTTGATTTTAGTGAGCATCGGCCTTTAAGGATAAAATCCTTACAATGTAACTAGAGAGGAAAAAGCATGGAGAAATGGATGTTTAGAAATAATTGATGAGAAAGATATGCAGAATGGCTAGTCTTCATCCCCTATATTCCTGGAAGAAAGCCTGTGTGTTTGGGAGAGGTGAATAATGCTCTTTCCATTAGGAGACAATGGGAACTTAACAGGAAATGATACAATGCAGGGGATTTCCTGCCACTATGAGTTATCCAGCAAGTAATTCATCTATTATTTCAAGGTCAATCATTTTTGCCATTGAAAAACGAATAATCTACATCCCTTCATTTGATGGCCTGATTACAACTGCAAAGTTATAACTGATGGCTTAGGATCTTATACACAACTAAACGTTTGCAAAACTTACTAAACATTTGCATTTTTCAGTCATCATAGACCTGGATTCCTACTCCATGAGTGAGTTAGTGTCCAGGGGCTATGCCTATGGCTTTCTCGCCAGTGGGCTTGATGAGACAGTTCCCTCAATTTCCTCAGAGGATTTCTCTAACTGGAGGTTGCTCACACCTGCTTTGTTTTTGAACACGTTAGGGATATCTGCAGATATTGGTGAGTTTCCAGAAGATATGTCGAGTGTCTACAATAACAGAGAATAGGTATTCTATAGAAAGGTCTTTTTTCTTGATTATTAAGTCAATATGTGTATCTGTAAGCCAAACATGGCCACTTGCTCAGATCGGTAGTGGAATGGGACCTGTGTGGTTGTCCCCTCAGCCTTCAGAGTTCTATTTGTGCAGCGAACTCTTGATTATCACACAGTAGCAAAAAACAATGAAGGAGCCAGCAAGCCATAGCTCTGAGGGTTCCAGGTTACTTTAGTATATAACAAAGGTGCCTGCACCCAGATTTCCAAAGTGTACCCTAAACATAAGAAAACACTTCACATCAGCTGACATTGCTGAACCACCACACCACCACCACTACCACCACAACAAAACATCCTCCTATCTTCTGAGACATTTTTCAGAAAGGAGATTGTGCAAAGAAAGTCATCAAGGAATTACTGACGTTAACAAACTTTTGACTGGTCAGCAAAATATTTTCCTTTTGCTTCGAAGTAAAAATAAATAAAACAAAGCAAAATGAAGACGCTCAGCAAAAAGAGCAGCAAACAACGATGTCTACATCATCCCAGCAAGAAAAAAAAATGAGCAAGGAAAGGTCACCATCTTGTGTTTTCAGAATTATTTGTCTATCTCGCAGTTTGTGGTTCCAAAGTATTTTATCAGCATTAATTAGTTTTTCCCTTAAAATGTCTGGAAACATTTGACTTGAAACAGTTATGCCAACTTAAGTCTTAAAGTAAAATTTGGGCAGTTTGTATTTCTTGGAGGACAGGGTGAACGAAAAACATTTCTATTTATTTGGTTTTTCTTCAAAACCTTAAAATAACTGGATCTAATTTTCCAACTTTCCCTGTCTTGAAATGAGTATATTCTCTGCTTAGAATATTTATGGAATGTAAAACAAGTAACAGAAGAGACAAATTGTCCTTCTAATCTTACCCATGGACATAACTGGTAGATACTTTTTCTTCAAGCTCTGTGTGCTTGGTGAGCTTTTTATCCTCCACCACTATCCTTTTTATTTATACGGTGGACATTTTCTTTGACGTATTTCACCAGACCGATCAAAGACAACTTAATAAGCTTTCTTGTTTGGTTTATTTGTGTTTGGGGAGTAGAACACATACAGAGTACAAGCTGGCCTTGAGCTTGCTATATAGCCAAGAATGTCCATGATCTTCTCATTTCCCCACTTTTCACCAGAATTAGTGCTAGAAATAGAGGAGTGCCCCACCATCCTTGTTTTTTTTTTTTATTGAAAAAAAAAAATTTTCCGCCTCCTCCCCGCCTCCCATTTCCCTCCCCCTCCTCCCGCCCCTCTCCCCCTCCCCCCACTCTTCTCCTCCTCCCTCTCCAGTCCCAGGAGCAGTCAGGGTTCCCTGCCCTGTGGAAAGTCCAAGGTCCTCCCCCCTCCATCCAGATCTAGGAAGTTGAACATCCAAACTGTCTAGGCTCCCACAAAGCCAGAACCTGAAGTAGGATCAAAACCCCGTGCCATTGTCCTTGGCCTGGTTTTTATGTGCTTCTAGGGATCAATTGCCTGGTACTCCCTAGACAATTGCCCGATCGACTGATGAATATCCCCAGTTCTAGTAAGTATTTTTTTAAACAATTAGTTAATTGATTGATTTTATGTTTATTTATTGTGTGTGTGCATATGCCTTTGTTCCCATGCTCTCAGATGCTCATGTAGAGGCCAGAGGACAACTTTCAGGAATCGGTTATCTTCTGTTATGTGGGTTTGGGGATGGAACTCAGGTGGTCAGGCACGGTGGCATGCGCCTTTATCCACTGAGCCATTTCACCAGCCCGTCTTCTTATTTTTAAGAAAGTAACACCAACTGAACAAAAAGTCAGACAAGCCTAATGCCACTTTAAAATTCTACTTACATCCATTACAGATCATGAATTAGTATCATAAAGCAAAATTCATTTCTTTTTGCTCAAATTGTTCATTTTCTTACAAAAGTCAGACAAAGAAAATTATGTGTGAATTAGACAAAGTAAGAAATTCAAAAATCTGGTAAAATAGAAAAAAATTAATCAAATTCAAAATGTTAGATATGTTACCTGAGGCTAACTAGAGCACATGTTATCCAGTTCCTTTAAGCATATTTTAATATATATAATATATATGTAATATATTTTAACCATTAGTCCCTGACTGGCTTGTTTTCATGGCAAAGAAATGGCTTTGGCTGGAGCTTTCTACATGGCTAAGATTAATGAGCATCAAGGGAAGTATGTGGCACATGGAACTGGAACAGGACTTGAACACCAAAGACCCAGCCTGGCTGTTCTACAAGATCTTGAATAAGCTAAAAGTGCCCTAGAATCTCTGTCTCCACCTCTGTCAGCCAACTGAAGTACAAAGAGATTCACCGAGCTGTTGAACCTCCAGAAGGGGAAGTGAGAATGAAGAGTTCCTGAATTTATTTCAGTTACAGACTATTTTTCATGCAATCACACAGACAGACAGAGAGACAGAGAAAGACAGAGAGAGATGTACAGATATATAAACAGAGACAGACAGTGTGAGATATTATCTAATCTCTCCCATCCCCTGCACTTCCAGTACTGTTCCTTCACACCTGTCCTTTCTGTGTTACAGCGACCATAAAATCTAGAACAAACTCTGAACTCAGTGGCAAGTCTGAAAATGATTTCTTGCTTTTCATATTTCTGGAATGAGACCCCAGAAGCTGGTATAGAGTTGAGCTTTCTAAGCAATTCTACCTATTATTCAGTGATGCTGGGCTCTGCGGTTTCATGATGTAGTTTTTAAGTGCTTCAGTGAATGTTCAAAATAGCTTCTGATCCCTTAAGGCTGAATCAGGGATATTTCAGATAATAAGTTCTCAATAAACATTTGTTGAGTGAGTGTAGGTCTAAAACATTATTTATATATTTAAACAGTATTTAAGTAAGATGAAAATCAAAGAGAAGGCAGATCCCTGCTAGCTGCCTGCCTTAGTTACCACTGGCTTTGTAGAATTCAAGAGCCAATAGTAATCCAATAAGAAGCCATCAATACTTCCTGAGGATGCTGTGCTTTTTGTCGAGGTCTAGAAGGCACCACATTTTCTGAGGATGCCATGCTTTTAGTCAAGGTCTAAAGAACCTTAAGTTTGGACTGGAGAGGTGGTTCAGCAGTTAAGAGTACTGCCTGCTCTTCCAGAAGTCCTGAGTTCAATTCCCAACAACCACATGGTGGTTCACAGTCATTTGTAATGAGATCTGGTGTCTTCTTCTGGCCTGCAGACACACACACACACACACACACACACACACACACAGAGAGAGAGAGAGAGAGAGAGAGAGAGAGAGAGAGAGAGAGAGAATACTATATACATAGCAAAGGTACACACATGCACAGTTGTATAAATGTATACCCTGTAAACATAAAAATAAACACATAATTATGTAATACAGGCAGAACACTGTATATATATTAAAATTCTAGATCCAAAATTATCAGAGCTAATTTTCCATATTTTATTTTTCTTTCCTTTTCCCTGTAACTGATGACTGTGTGCACACAAATGATGGGCAATGTCCTATGATGTGGGATTCCCCTTTGTATACTGTGAATACCATTTGTTAGTAAAGGACTGCTTTGACCCTGTGCAGGGAAGAATGTAGGTAGGCAGGGAAAAACTAAGCTGAATGCTGGGAGAAAGGAAGGCAGAGTCAGAGAGAAGCCATGGAGCCACTGCCGGAGTCAGAAGTGCTGAAACTTTGCTGATAGGCCATGACCTCGTGGTGATGCACAGATTAATGGAGATGGGGTAAATTAAGATGTGATAGTTAGCCAAAAAGAATCTAGAGCTAATGGGCCAAGCAACGCTTTAAATAATATGGCTTCTGTGTGATTATTTCGGGGCTAAGCGGCCAGGAACAAACTAGCAGCCTTCTTACTACAGTTCTAAGCCTTGAGAATATGCTAGTGAATGAAACAGGTAAAAGTCTGTGTCTTTACATATATTGGAAAATAATCAGGAAAATAATATGTGTGTGACAATGAGCACAGGGGAAAATGAGGCAGAAAATGCATGAAGAACTAGGATGAGGCATCCTGTGGTGGCTGTCTGGGGGTGCTTTCCTCTGCAACCCTAAGAAGACATGGTTTGAAATAGTGAAAGGGGAGAAGAGGCTAACAGATCAGCAAGAACAGAAGCTAGGAGACAGGAGTACACATACAGTGTCCAAAGAAGAGCTGAATGAACCAGAGTAAGAAAGAGTCAGAAAAGCAATGAAGATGAGGGGCCTTGTAGACCTTTGGAAGCTATAGTAGTGACACCACTTTCATTCTTACAGAAATGGGATGTCCCCACTGGCTTTAACAAGTGGTCTGGAAATAGCATGTAGTTGGACCACTCTAGTCACCACAGTGAATAGACCAATGTAGGTAACAGGTAGGAACAAGCAACCATTCAGGAGTCAACAGCAATAACACAGACAAGGATGCTGGTGATTTGAAGCCAGGTTAGTAATAAGAAGCTGTGATTTAAGAACTAACATGACCATGAATACGAAAAAACCATAATTTCTTCCCCAAATATAAACTGTAATAACATTAACCTTCACATTTTCTTGAAGCTGCATGAGAACTTCTTATGCCCCATTTACAGTTGAAAAATGTGAATCTTACTGAATATACCCCCAGTGGTTTGTTTTCATTTTTCTATTTTTCTTGATGCTGGTGGACCAGACTATGGATGAATCTAAAGAGAACCCTATCCCGGAGGAGAATGGCAGTAGATGGGTTTGAACATTCACCCCAATACTGAGATATCGATATTATGTAGTTCTTAGTAACTAGGAAAAATTTCTGGATGAACAAGGACTGAAAACTTCATCATCTCGTGCATAAGAGCAGCACCGATAGTCACAGTATATTACAAGGAAATATTAATGGTCATGTGTAACATTCTACACATTTAAAACTGGCCCAGTACAGACATTGATCTTTGTAGACGTCAGTTGCATAAGCAGCAGGTACTGCCATGTAGCTAGCTGGCTGATTATAAATTACCCCTGTGCACAGGTGTAAATCACATCACACCTTAACTGATGCAGTCTCACATAGGCACTGCCAGATCTGACAAACTCACTGAGACAGAGTAGTAAACAGACACGCTCGTGCCTACTTTGCACCTGACATTTTGAGAGAGATGTAAAGGAATATTGTGAGATGTGGGTATCACCTTTTAATCCACTTTGGAAGGGAACACTTTGCATTTAAAATGAATCGAGAACAGTCTGACATAGAAAATGAAATCAACCTTCTGCAAATTCTTGCCCTCCGCACACATTTGCCTACAACTTTGTAGCTGTGCTGTGCCTGAGACTTCAGATTAGTGTAAAGAGGAAGCTAAGATGATAGGTAGGTCATAGGAAAATAACATTAATCTCATATTTTGTAGCATTTTGGAAGAGAAATGCAAGATCCCAGGCAAGGATTCAACTCTAATTTAGGTAATAGACACATAGTATGATATTATTTCCCTAAATCTGTGCTTCTTTTCTAATTCGGGTGCTTCCTAGCACAGTGAGATCCGGTGTGCTGGCTAGTTTTATGTCAACTTGACACAAGTTAGGCTCATTTTAGGAGAGGAAACCTCAACTGAGAAACTGGCCTCACCAGACTTTTCTTGATTGATAATTGATCAATCAAGACCTCTGCTCACTGTGGTTGGTGTCACCCTGGGCAGGTGGTCCAGGGTGCGTTAAGACAGCAGACTGATCACATGCTCGTTCAGTCCCAGTCCAGCTGGCTTTGGTGAGCTCCTATTAGATCAGTCACACTATCTCAGTAGGTGTACGCACCCCTTGCGGTCCTGACTTCCTTGTTCATGTTCTACCTCCTTCTGCTCTTCATCTGGACCTTGGGAGCTCAATCCAATGCTCCAATGTGGGTCTCTGTCTCTATCTCCATCCATTGCTAGATGAAGTTTCTATGGTGATATGCAAGGTATTCATCAGTGTAGCTATGGGAGAAGGCCAGTTCAGGCACCCTCTCCTCTGCTGCCCAAGGACCTAGCTGGGGACATCCCCTTGGACACCTGGGAACCCCTCTAGAGCCAAGTCTCTTGCCAACCTCAAAATGGCTCCCTTAATTAAGATATCTTCTTCTCCGCTCCCATATCCACCCTTCCTCCATTTCAACCATTCCATTCCCCCAAGCTCTCCCCAATCCTCCCCTTCTCCCTTCTTTCTCCCCATCCCCTCTTTCCCCCATCCCACCCCCACCCCCATGCTCCCAACTTTTTCCCGGTGATCTTGTCTACTTCCAATATTTAGGAGGATAAATATATGTTTTTCTTTGGGTTCATTTTCTTATTTAGCTTCTCTAGGATCATGAACTATATGTTCAAAGTCCTTTGTTTATGGCTAGAATCCACTAATGAGTGAGTACATACCATATTCATCTTTTTGGGTCTGGGTTATCTCACTCAGTAAAGTGTTTTCTATTTCCATACATTTGCATGCAAATTCAAGATGTCATTGTTTTTACTGCTGAGTAGAACTCTAATGTGTATATGTGCCACACCTTCTTTATCCATTCTTCAGTTGAGGGGCACCTAGGTTGTTTCCAGGTTCTGGCTATTACAAATAGTGCTGCTATGAACATAGTTGAACAAATGCTTTTGAAGTATGATTGGGCATCTCTTGGGTATATTCCCAAGAGTGGAATTGCTGGATCCTGAGGTAGGTTGACTTTCAGTTTCCTGAGAAACCGCCACACTGATTTCCAAAGTGGTTGCACAAGTTTTCATTCCCACCAGCAATGGATGAGTGTTCCCCTTACTCCACATCCTCTCCAGCATCAGACCAGACTCTCTGAATGTGGCTGACAATGAGGGCTGACTGAGAAGCCAATGATAATGGCACTGGGTTTTGATTCTACTGCATGTACTGGCTTTTTGGGAGCCTAGTCTCTTTGGATGCATACCTTCCTAGACCTGGATGGAGGGGGAGGGCCTTGGACTTCCCACAGGGCAGGGAAGAGGGAGGGGAGTGGGGTAAGTGGGAGGAAAATGGGAGGAGGTGGAAATTTTTAATAAATAAATAAATAAATAAATAGACAGCAGGCTGAGAAGTACATGAAGATTAAGTCACAAGCAGACTTCCTCCTTCTTCTTCAGCTTTGGCCTCCAGGTTCCTGCCCCTCTTTGAGTTTCTGCCATGACTCTTTTTGGTGGTGAACTACAGGCTGAAAGATGAAATAAACCCTTCCTTCCCCAAGTTGTTTCAGGTCATAGTATTTTTATTACAGTGATAGAAACCTCAACTCAGACATCGAGCAACCTTATGTCAAAAGCATGAGAGAGTATTAGTAAGTTATCCTAAGACCTTTCACAGACTGCACTCAGATTCATGAGTGTCTTCAGAAAGATCTTTCTTATGTGGGTCTGAACAGGAGCACTCAAGACCTTGATATGAGCACCCACTTAGCACTTCATTTATTTGAATCACAGCATGACTACCATTAAGGATCAACACAGTCAGTCACATAATAAACAAAGACTTTACAGAATCTGAGTTGTTTGACCTATCTGTTTCTTAATAATTAAAAAAAAAGTAGCCCAGAGGCAGAAAGGAGCCAAACAAACTCTACCCAGCTGGAACCCAGCATTTCCAGACTCTAACTACAGATTCTATCCCTCAAGTGAGATGCCCATTATAGCTCAGCCAAAAGCCATTTTTAGTATCCTCCTCTTCAAAGCTGCCTCACTGAGCTGGTTAAGTGCCGGAATCTGTGGAACTGACCACGCTAAGATGGACTTAGGTAAATTTAGAACAACCTAAAGAGAGTCCTGTTCCGTCTGTACTGCCTATCAAGTGGGCATAACAGGGAGAGTTACCACAGGAGCTGGGTTTTGCCGGAGGACTGAATTATTTCATCGTCAGCAATCCTAAGTTCCACAGAGAAGCAGAAGTAACAGAATTATTATCTGCATCTCAATGTAAGAGCATCTTCTCTGAAGGTTAAAAAAGGTGTTTGTGGCCATTTCTCTTTGCTGACTGTTCTGGGCTTTGCCCAGTCTGAACTGCTTTTGAGAATTCTGCCATAGAAGTAAGCTCTGTACAATTGTAAATAACAGGCTCATCATATGCTTCCTCACAAAGTGTCAAATTTGAGCCATACTCTTTTTGTTCTAATACACATAGCTGTGTATTACAAGGGCCATGTTCTGAGTTTCAGTCTAGACTTATCATCATGTGTCTTAGAACGATATAGCCAACTCCTTGGTGCTGCCCTTTTCGCATCTGTACAGTGGGGACACAGAGAGGCAGAGTCAGCCTGGCCCAGAGAAAGTGCTGAGCCAATGGTAACTTCCCTTGTTCTCAGCATCCAAACGGAAAGAGATGACCAAAAATTTCCACCAGCGAGCATTTTATAGCTTTAAAAATGCTGTCAAAATTGACACTTTGAAATGGATAGTTATCTTCAATGAAATTAGTGAACCATGCACTTGAATAACGAGTCATCAATGTGTTTTTTAAACAGCGAGTTGAAAATGATGTAAGCCTTTTACTCCAACAAAAGAACTTGGCCTCTTCTGGAAGCTTGCTATGTGTCAGGCATATGCAATGGCATTGAGCCTCCCTTCACTCTGGCACTGCCATCTGCATGCTGGAAAGAGGCAGAAGCTCCACATAGCAGTAGCTTTAGTGAGCAATGTGGTAAAGACTCACAGCAGACATCGCTGCACTTCCTCTTCCACTATCTCCAACAGGACACCTTCTACCCCGCTCCAAGTCTCAGCTTCCTCTTGGTCTTTCTGATACAACCCTTGAGATCTTAATTAAGTCACCTGGACACAAGGGGATTTCCCAGACACTGGCACGATGTGGTGGTTTAGTATGACTTTCTCTCCAACAGTCACTAAGCAGGGGGCCTCTTGGTCCAGCTGTCGATGGCTTGTGACTCAGGTTGTAGTCCCCCAACAAGGAGAACATGTTAGACGTTTGGGAGAAGCTGTGAGAGGATGCATGGTAAAATCGTGAGTATACGTGTGCATGCTCTCTCAGACTGTCTCTATGCTCTCTGCCTCAATGGTAAACATCTATAGTCGCAGGTTTTACTCAGCATGCTGCTGTCATTACCCTAGAATAGACCACAGCATTGGAACAAGGCAATGTATGCTCCTGGACAGGAGGGAAGGCTGAAGTGTCCTGGGGCAAGGCTCCTGATTGGAAGCTACTTGACAGAGTTAACTTAAAGGAAAAGCAGCATGTATCTGGATGGGGTGGTGAGACTGTGTCTTAGCTACTGTTCTGTTGTGGTGAAGAGACAACATGGAACAGGCAACTCTTACAAAGGGAAAAATTGAACTGGGGGCTTGCTTCTAGTTTCAGAGGGTTGGGTCATGCTCATTATGACGCTATGCAGGTAGGCATGGTGCTGGAGAAGTAGATGGGAGCTATATCATGATCCAGAGACAGCAACAGATACTGGGCCTGGCATGGGTGTTTGAATACTTAAAGGTCATCCCAAGTGGCATACTTCCTCCAACAAGGACATACCTCCTCCAACAAAGACATACCTCTTCTAGCAAGGACATACCTCCTAATCCTTCCAAATGGTTCACCAACAGGGGACAAAGTAGGAAAATACATGAGCCTATGGGAGTCAATCTCACGTAAACCACTACAAACAGGGTCTTGATATGGATTCTTGAATGGCCTGGTACTTGCCTGGCGCATGCCCTCAAACTCATGGCAACACCAACTTCAGTCTCACAAGGACTTAACATTTAATGGTGTGTACCACCACACCCAGCTTCTAAAGTCTAATATCTTATGAGCTGGGAAACCTCACTTCATCTTTTAAGTCATATTTCTCTTAGTATAACAGACAGAACATCCACACCATTGTTATAGGGTATCTTAGGGTTTATCTTACTGTGGTATATCACTATGACTTAAAGCAACTTGGGGAGGAAAGGTTTTATTTCATCTTACTGCCTGTAGTCCACCACCCAGAGAAGTAAGAAAAGGAACTCAAGGCAGGAACATGGAGGTAGGAACTGAAGCAGAGGCCCTGGAGGAGTGCTGCTTACTGATTTTTTTCTCATGACTTGTTCAACCACCTTTCATATAGCAGACAGGACCACCTTCCCAGGAGTGGCATGACTCACAAGGAGGTGGACCCGCTTACATGAATCATTACTCATGAAAGTTCACCATAGGCTTGCCTCCAGGTTCTCTTTTCTTCAATGACTCTAGCCTGTATCAAGCAAGCTGACATAAACAAGCCAGTGAATAGGGTTCCTTAGTGATGGTTGCTGAGACAAGGAGAGCCACGAGCATGGCACACCTGTTAGTTCCAAGCCTTCGTGTGTGCTGATTTAACTAAAACCACAAGACATTCAGTAGTAAAGTCCTTCCTGCATTGTGCAGTGGTATCATAGATCTAACTCCTCCAAATAAAGCATCTGGAATTTCTGTGCTTTTGAAACCAACTTGTAGATGCAACGGCAGTTTACTTACCTGGAGAGAAGACTCTCATCTTCAATCTAATCTTGCTTCACTTCCCAGCTCTGATGACATGTACAGCCTCCAACATCCAATGTGAAGGAAAAGATAAGTAATTGGCCCCTTCTTGTGATACAAGTTTTGCATAGACACCAGCTGCTCAAAGGGAACTTACTTGATGAATTTTATCCTAGATAGCCTCATCCTAATCTGCACTATCTATCATTTTTATGCTGATTTATTTTTTTAATAATGTACTTACCTTGTAAGAGCAGCTTTAATCTTATAGAAAGACTAATTGGAAAGGACAAAGTTGTTCCACCCCATGTGCCCAACCTTCCCCACCACCAGCATTGCCCACCAGAATGGCAGGTCTGTTGTAACTGATGAGCCTACAGCACACAGCAGTAGCACTGAAGGCCATAGTGTCCAGCACAGCATCTGAGTTTATCAGACTCTTGCCAAGTGTGTAGCGCTGCAGTATCTCAAAGTAGCTTAGCTACTCTGCTCAAAAACTCCTCCATGTTTTTAAATCAGACCTCCTCCCTCAACTCTGGCAACAACTAATCAATCTTTCTTCTATTTCCATAGTTTTGATTTTCTGTAATGACACACACCTAATGCTTTATGTTTTTATTTTTTGCCTCATTTTGTTTGCCTGAGTGACATTCTCCCTGTGTTGTTCAAAAAGGTAAAAACCATGCTATGCATCCCAACCTGGTCTTAAACTCCTTATCCTTGTGTCTTCACCTTTTGACTTCAGGGATTGCAGGTATATAAGTCATACCATGTCCGGCTTGATACTATAGTTTTTTAGAAGCACTTTGATTATTTTTTCTATTGCCATGATAAAACACCATGCCCAATGCAACATACAGAGAAAAAAGTATATTTGAGACTTAGAATTCCTGAGGGTTAGTGCCTGTGATGATGAAGGATGACCTGTGTATCCCTAATGGTCCTAAAGTCAGCCGGATACAGCACTGCCGAGCTAGCAACTTGGAATGACCCCTGGCCCTCTGGATCACATTTCCAGAAACCCAGGTGTGTGTGGCTCTTTTCTAGGAGCAGAAAATTCCTTAGGCCTTTTCCTTTCACAAATTGGAAGCTCAGGTGTGTGTGTGGGGGGGCTTGCCCTGAGGTCACCCTTTCTGTTATTCTAATGTATATCACTCTGTCCTTCATCTACTCACCTCTTTAAGCACAAGCCTTGGCTCCAAAATTAAACTTCCTGGAGTTTTCATTCTCTTCAAAACTACATTTTGTAGTGTTTTTTTTTTTTTTGCCTCAGTTCCCCTTTTTATTTTTGACCTACGAAGAGTAGGTCTAATAACTGCTAACGGTTGCTACCAATTACATAGCAGAGTCAATATTACGCTGTCTTAAAATCTCCTCCAGCAATGAAATTAGCCTCAGGCATATTCTTAACACAACAACAGAAAGCAGCCACATTCTTTGCAAAGCATCACGAGAATGGTCTCTAGCTTATTTGCTAATATTGTTTTCTTCTGAAACCTCTTGAGTGGGGCCACCCTAGTCATTTCTCCTGAACGACTGTCTTCTAAGCTCCTAGTCTGGTAGCCTATTGAGCACTCCTTAAAGCACTTTTCTAACAGAAGATCTCACAGTCTTTCACAATCCTCTAAAAACAATATTGTCAGGTTCTTCTTGGAACTTACTTCTGTCTTAGTTACTTTCTATTGTTATGATGAGACACCATGACCAAGGAAACGTATAGAAGAAACTGTTTATTTTGGACTTACAGTTCTAGAGGACTAGAGTTTGTGAGAGCAGAATCGAGGTAGCAGGAAGCAGGCAATTAGAACAGCAGCTGAGATTTCACATCTTGAACCACAGAAAGAGACAGAGAAAGCTAACTCCAGATATCATGGTCTTTGGAAGCCTCAAAACCTACCCCCAGGGACATAACTTCTTCCAGCAAGGACACATCTCTTAATCCTCCATAGATAGACACCAACTGGAGATCAAGTATTATGGGAGACAGCTCATCTAAGTGCCAAAATACTTATTGCTCCTTATATTATTTGTTTTTTTTTTTCTCTCACTATATGAAAGCAGTGTCAATCCTCAGGGTTCAACTCTGCCTGAATGAGAGTTTAGTTACAGAATAAATCATATAAAATTACTTGTATCCTTCCACTAATACTAGAACTGGTGGTTGGAGATACTTACAATTTGGCCAGGAAGATATTAATTGCTATTTTTTTTTATTTTCCACATACCAGATCCCACATAGTACACCCCATGTGCTATTTACTTTAATCAGTGTAACTACCTGGGAATAGGTACCACCTTAATAGGATAACGTAGGTAGTGTATAAAAAGATGATGTGGGATTCCCCTCTGTATGCTGTGAATATGTTTTCCTGCTATTGGTTAATAAAGAAACTGCTTTAACCTATGGAAGGGCAGGATATAGCAAGGCAAGAAATCCAAACAGAGATAGAGCAGGAAAGAGGGTGGAACCAGGCAGATGCCACCATGTAGCTGCTGAAGGAGAAAGATACTGGAATCTTACTGGTAAGCCACAGCCTCGTGGTGATATACAGATGAATAGAAATGGGTTTGTGTAAGATATAAGAGCTAGCTAAGAACATGCATAAGCCATTGGCCAAACAATGTTGTAATTAATATATTTTTTGTTTGATTATTTGGGTCTGGGTAGCCAGGAAACATAAGAGCAATCTCTGCTTACAAGAAATATGGCCAATGTTCAGGTAAGACAATGAAACTGAGAAATTATCCAAGGTCGCGCACTAGAAAATATCAAGACTATGCCCCAAATTCAGGGTCGTTAGATTTCAAGCTGAAGTTCCTTAACTAGTTTAGTATTGGGGGAAACATCACACTAATACATTTTACACCTTGGTTCTGGAACACAGTTGATTAATTTACCTGCCATGATACTCATTGTGGTCTACTTAACACCACGCTGCACCTACCTTCGGCTGGCTGTGTGCTGTAGGGCATCACCTGGCAATCCTTAGAAGATGTAAAGATTTTGTACTCCCCTCAGGACCCACCCATCAGTACCTGTGCTTTGAAAAAAATTGTGGAGGTGGAGACAGGTAGCCGCCTGGTGTTTGTCGTCCAGGCAGACTAACTTACTTAGAGAGTCTCAGGCCAGTGAGGGAAAGACATCCCCACCCCACAATGATGGGTGATATCCGAGGACATCTGAGGTGGCCTGAAATGTGTGAGATATGTGTGTCTGAGCAATGCTACTCTGTAAGGGGGAACAGCAAGGCTTCCAGTAACATCCCCTATCCAAGGAACAGAGAAAACAACCTTGGCTTCCACAGCTTCTGCGCTTGAGGTTTTCATGTTCCCTAGTACCTACCAAACACTCCGCAGCCTGATAAATTACTTAAGGGCTGAAGCATCAGCCAGGAAAGTGGACTGACTGTAGCAGAGGGTGAACAAGCCAGTCTCTATCTCCCACATGGCATAAAATATTCTCTTTCAATAGTGCACAGAAAATTCAGGTTTTTCTTTTTTCTTTTACTTTTCTTTTGCCATGACTCAGTAGTAGGGTGGGTACCTAGTATGTCAGCACTTCCTACTGTAGTGGGTATATTTCCATAATAGCATTCAGAAGGCAGCACATCTGTAACCCTGCGATGATAATAATGCCATTTCCAGGGAAAGCTGATGTTTGATTACAAATCACAGAAGTCTTACAGCATTCTCCTAGGGATGATGTGGGTGGCCAATTTCAGCACCACTTGAAGCTGCTGCATTCTTACATTAGGGAACAAAGTGTTGTCTGCTTTGTTATGTCTCTGTCCCGAGCTCAACCCTTACTACGCATTTAACTGTTTATGAGCATTTTTGCCAGGGAGGACAAGGTGGCTTTTTCCAGGTATGTTGACTTTCCCAGTACAGTCTGCATCCAAAAGCCAGCTGCCTTGCTGTAGGTGTCTTTGCGTCTGAGGATGAATTCAGGGCTTTGATCAGTGCATTTGTTTTCTGCTTTGTCATATCCATAACTGGCAAGTCCAGCCAGCAGGATATTCCAGGAGGAAATCTTTCTGTGCCTGGAATACAGAACTACTGGTTTCTCAGATTGTCTTCCCTCTGCACGCTCCACAGCTACCCTTCCTTTCCCATTTGTTCCAAACTTACATGCAGACTATAATTATGTGTATTTCTTTTCATGCTGTTGATAATCATCCGGTGTTTTCTGCACCCAGAAGAGGTGCAATTCGTCCCATTTCCTCTTCTTTGTAACCCAAGCTGTTGCCTTGTTCTCTCTCATTGATTCCTGCCTGCACCACAACAATCAAATGGAAATACAATACGCTGCATCTGACATCCATTTAAAGCACCTGCTAAGGGGCCGAGAGGCTCTGCTGATTCCTTAGTAGAGCAGCTAAGGGGGAATTTATCGCACCGCAATGTGCTCTGTCTGGCATGTGCTCTGCCTCACTGCAGGAACAATTCTACAGCCTGTAAGAAGTTAGTGGAAATGAGCATGCTGGATGTCATCGCCCATCTTTCCCCAAGTTCAAGTCTTCACAGTGCCAGCCTATTCTTTTGTTCTTTCTGTGGATGCTTTGCTTAATCCTTTAAAAGATTAAGGTCTTAATATGTGTGTGGGATTTGTTTACAGGGAAGGCGGTAAGAATTCACAGAAGTGAGGTGGTGTTTCAAAGTATCCTGGCTGGCATAGAAACCATAACCACCCATCGGGATGGGCTGTCAAGAGTCAGTGGATATCTGCCAGGCTCAGCTGAAAGCTGATGTTAGGCACTGCACCAAAGGGGCTTTCTTTCCCCTGAGGAGCTGAAAATGTAGGGAAACAAAAATTACAGTCAGCAAGCTGGGCCTTTATTTATTTATATTTATTTTTGTCCTTTTTTAACTAGTGGTGTTGGTTTGTCTGTTTGTTTAGCTCTGAGCACTGGCAGCTCTCGCAGAGGACCTAGGTGGAGCACTCACAATTCCCCTACACTCACATGGAGGCTCACTACCATCAGCAACCTCAGTTCCAGGGGATCCAGTGTCCTCTTCTGGATTAGCAAGCATGTGATACAGATATGTACATTCAGGTGCACATACATACACACAAAATAAAAATAAATCTCCTTTTTTTAAAAAAAATCTCTTCTTCCCTTGTCATGGTCCCCTTTCTAGTTTCATGACTTACATCCCCACTCTACCCCACCCCTACACACAAACTAAAATCCAGAATCAACCCACATATGAGACAAAATGGTATTTATCCTTCCGTGTCTTGTTTATCCCTCTCAACAATCTCCAGTTTCAACTATTTTTCCATAAATGTCACAGTTTTACTTTTCTTTAAGGTTGTATAAATTCCACTGTATGTATATCACATTCTTCATCTGTCGCTGGTCTAGATGACTGGTTTCATTTTGAATTGTATAGCTGGGTGGTAGAGTAGTTTGGTATAGTAGTTGCAGCAGGCTGCCAGTAGGGGACGCCTTCCAGTGTAAATTATTCAGACAGGTTATCTCGTTGCTTCTTTCCTGCTGAGAGGGGTTTTACTGTGGGAACTTTAAATTTTGCAGAGACACCCTGCCAACCAGTTCCAATTTCACCCTGGGTGCTTGAGTATCGTCACAGGACATTCTGTGATGGAGACTCCTGTTCAGGGGGCTTTCTCTCTTTAGCACAGGATTGTCTTTCTCTGGTCTTGCCTACTGGGGAGACACAGACAAGTTCAGCCGTATACCTCATGCAATCCCGCGGCACTAGCTCAGGCTATAGAAGGCTCATTCCTTCTTAGACTATTAGCATCTAAGAACCCGTGGAGAGTCTCCGCTCTCGGCTTCATGCCACACTCTGCCTCCATCTTTATATCCCCTGGTCAGTCTCCAGAACCAACCCTGCCCTTCTCCGGCTCACTGTTTGTTTTTGGAAGTGCTGTGTTGCTGTGAAGAGACACCGTGACCAAGGCAACTCATATAAAAGGAAACATTTAATTGGAGGATTCCTTACCATTTCAGAAGCTTGATCCATGTCACCATGACAGGGAACATAGTGCCAGACATAGCAGGCATGGTGCTGAAGAAGTAGTTAAGAGCTGATCCACAGGTCAGGATGGGGGGGGGGGGGTAAGGGGTGAGATGGGCCTGGCATGGGCTTTTTAAAGCCTCAGTGTCCACTACCAATGATATACTTCGTCCATCAGGGTCACACCTCCTAATTCTTCCAGTCCTTTCAAGAGTTCCACTCTAGGGTGACTTAGCATTCAAATATATGAGTCTATAGGAGCCATTCTTACTGAAATCACCACACCTTTCTTGCAGCCACCTGTGTTCAGAGGGAACAGCACCCTCCTGGTAGCTTCTGTCTAGGCCATCCTGTGTGAGCAGTATGGTTGCAGCCGCAAAGGAGTTGGCACATGCTCCTGCCTTCCTGAGAAAATGCCACCTGGCTTTATTCATTTTTCTCTCAACTCATTCTCTTAAAAATCCTTGCTATTTCCCTGGACTGCACAAATGTAGCTTCCATTCAGTCCGACCCAGAAGCCCCCCCCCCCATGTTTTGGTATTTTAGTGAATTTATAATAAGTGCTAGTGGCTGGCTATTCCATGTAGTAAACATTTAGGAATAACTAGGAAAACCCTGATATTTGATAGAATCCCACATTTCCTTTGTTAACCCACTCCCTTATATCTTCTTTCCAACTTGCCATATGGTTATATTGGAAATGATCTCATCAATCTAAATGAAACCAAAGTCCCACTACTCGCCACAGAGGTGACTCTCCAGGAACAGTCCTCAACCTACCCGCCTTTGCAAGTCCACTGACAAAACCTTAGACATGCAAGCTCATGAGTCTCGCCCAGGTCTGAGTCAGAGTCTGAGAGCAGCATTCTGCCATCTGCTTTAATGAACTGTGCTGGAGACCCCGATTTCATCAAGAATGGGAGCCACTGCTCTGCTAAGACTCAAGTTGTAAGTAACAGTCAACTCAGAGGCTTGTAAAGGACATAGGAGGAGGAGGCAGAGTTAACAACACTGTCAGGGTGAAGGAAGGGGACAGTGGCAAACTGCAGGCCACCTCTGCTGGAACAGCTGGTGGTCATTCCACCCTCGCTTGTCATTTAGGAAGCTGGAACACCTCCAACTGCAATGCTCCAAAGGATAACCACAGGACTGCAATGGACACACTCTGCAGACTGGCTCATGAGTAAGAAGTCAGAAAGACAATGAAGCTTGTCCAAGAGAAAATGAGAGGTGGATGTCTTCATATGGTGACTAGAAGAATATTGAAATAAGCTTAAGTTAATAACAACTTTGATGAATGCTCAAGAGGGAAATGGGAAATGAAAATATTACCTGTAGGTCATTTGTTTCTCTCAACAAAAATAACTCACAAGCATTCACTCTTCTATACATTCCCATCTAACTTTACAGAGTCTTGTTGACCCTAATCAATATCAAGCAATAAATCGATATTTTATACTGGAGTCAAGGATATACATGATTAAGTAAGTCTTAGGTAAGTTTATCAAACAATGCTACAATATAACTGAAAGAACATGCAATAATATTTGTTGCCTTATTCTTAAAGTTTGGTGTGTGTGTGTGTGTGTGTGTGTGTGTGTGTGTTGCTAAGAACTGGACATAGGGTTTGGCATATGCTAGGCATATACTCTACTACTGAATTATTTTGAGACAGATTCTCACTAAGTTGTCCCTACAGTACTTGAATTCCTTCTGTAGGCTCCAGCAGGCCATGAACTTGTAACTTTCCTGCCTCATTCTCTTAAGTAGCTGGATATATAGACCAATGCCACCAGAGCTTTGCAGAACTTTTTACTCATTAGACAGAAAGTATGACAGACAAACTCTGCATTTTCAAAAGGAAACTGGAATTAGGGTTCATATAGAAACTGCGTAAGCTATAGCCTAAATAAAGCATACTGTAGGACTAGTACTAAAATGTGCTACCTTGCAACTTAGACACGAACTATGACTGCATTTCCAAAATCCAAAGACATTCTGCTCACTGTTTGGTGTCTCTCATTCTCTTTACTTTCTGGACTGTGCCCAAGGAAGCACTGTGCTTTGAAAGTAAAGCCTATTATTCAACTTTTGAAAGGAAAACTAACAGTTAATCTCCTGTGCACGTGCCTTTACCAAGTACTTCTGCACTCATCTCCCCTGAGTTATCAGAGAAAATAGCATGTTTGCTTCCTTGTGTAACCTTAGTTTAAAAGCTGAGCCACTTCCCCGTCAACTTTTAAATGACTCAAGGCAAGCTTGAGAATGAAAGCTGCAGCTAGAAGAAGCTAGACCAAAGTCATCTAAATCCATACCACAGTAGTCTCAGGTAGAGGAAGCAGTTCGAGGATTTTTATGGAAAGGCCTTTTCTTCCTTCTTGCCCTTGTTGTTCTAGAGCCTTCTACCCTTGACAACAGCTTTAACCTTCAGGAAAGGGACTGTACACCCCAGAAAAAGAAACCAATGCTCTGTTTTGTGTTGCAAACTAGACCTCCACATGTGTTCAGCAACAAAAATAGTCCTGGAGCCCAGTGAAGGTTTAGTGACATCAGCTTCTACTTGCAGATCTACTTTTTGTATCGAGAGTCAATGTTTATAGGCACCCAATTCAATGTTTCTTCCTTCACTGAAGAACTATTCACTAAGAACTATAATGGTATAGACACTGGAAATACAGAGGTCAATGGAGCAAAGTGTTCTCATGGATTCAAATTCTGATGGGTAGAGTTACTACAAGCAGATAAATAAACAATAGTCAGATGGGGACAAGTGCCATGATGTGGGAAAAGAAAAGCAAAGGAAAGGAAGGAGACAGGTAGATTCCAGAAAACATGTAGAGAGGTGTAGTAGTTGGATATAATCATGGAAGAAGGACAGTATGTGTGGTAACTGATCAGATTTGATGAAGTGTGGGGAGAGCCATGCAGGCACCTAGATTCCTAGCACAGAGAACTGCACAGGCCTGAAGTGGACAGGCCCAAAGTGGAGGGGGATGAACTTCAGAGAGGAGAGCACACACAGCTTCGCAGTATATTAGCTACCTTTGCATAGCTGTGATAGAAGCCTGGTAGGAACAAGATGGAAGGAGAGACTCACACTGAATTTTGTTTTCAGAGAGTCTCAGCCTATCCTGATGAGGAAAGCCATGTTTCTGCCAGGGATATGTGTCTTGGAGCCTCCTCCCACAGCAGTGGACCAAGAGGCAAAGAAAGAGGTCAGAACCAGCAATGGATATAACCTTCAAAAGCCCACCTGTCTGTTTCTGGAAGAGGGTTCTAGATTCTCTGGGGTTGTGGACTGTAGGCTGGTTAGTCTTTGCTTTGTATCTGGTCTCCACTTGTGAGGAAGTACATACTATCCTTGTCTTTCTGAGTCTGGGTTACCTTACTCAGGATGACGTTTTTTCCCTAGTTTTCTCTATTTGCCTGCAAATTTAAAGATGTCATTTTTTTTTTAACTGCTGAAGATGGCAGCAGATATAGAGATCCACACCTAACCACTAGGCTGATCTACAGGCGAAGAGAGGGACAAACGATAATATGAACAAAGAAGTCAAGACCACAATGGGAAAACCCACAGAATCAGCTGATCTATACTTATGGAGGAATCACTGATGCCAGACTGACAACTGAGGAACCTGCATACCGATGATAATGGTGTGGCTTGGGCAGTATAAGGAGCCACTGGCAGTGGGACCAGGAACTAACTTTAAGGCGTGAACTGACTTTGTATATTCTCTATGTAGAGATACCTTGCTCGACCTAGGCACATGGTGTGGGGGGCCCTTGGTCCTGCCTCAACCAGGGGATGGGACAGTTTTAAATTGACTTCCCAGGGGATGCCTTAATATCTCTGAGGAGCTGATGGAAGGTGGGGTGGGAAGAAGAGGGACAGGAGGAGAGAAGGGAGGGGGAACTGGGATTGGTACATAATAAATAAGTGAATAAATTTAGAAAGGGGGGAAGCCCACATATCTTAACCTACTTCCGTCATCTAGGTTTACTCTCCCACCATCGTTCAAAATAATGCCTTAAGGTGGTGAACAAGTAGTAAAAACATGAGCCTCCTGAAACATTCCAAATCAAATCCACAACGTGTTACATAAAACCACGAGAGACTGTTAAAGATCTCAAGAATTTATTTAGGTATAGGATAGGGACAGACACTGATAGAGAACCAACTGGATGCTGCTGCTGATCCAGCTGCCTTCGTCCAGTTGTTTTGCCCAGGGGTGAAAAGCACCAACTGCAAGCTGTCTCTCCTTCACCTGTTCCACTCAGACCACCCAAGAGAGGGGGAGAGCAAGAGAGCCTGCCACCGTCTCCCTCAGCTTTTAAGCTGTATAGTAGGCAGACAAGACCATGCCCTAGGGCTTGCCGCCCCAAGAGTACTTGACAAATGATTCGAAATCCCACCACCACAACATGGGTTAATGTCTGAACCTTACGTTCTGCTAACATTGATGGGAAAACCAATGAGGGAACTTTGTAGAGCAGAGTGGTGATCTCATGTTACTTGATTATAAATGACTCAGGGTATATGTTGACTCTAGAGAACTAGCAAACAGGGAGACCAGTGAGGCAGCAATAATACAAGGAAAGGGGCTGCTAGCTCAGTCAACCAGGATAAGAGCAGATGTGAGAGCCAAAGTTCTGTTTAAAGTTTTAATTACTATGCCTAAGAGATGAGACAAAAATGTCTCTGACTTGTAAGCCCTTTGCCTAAGGACAGGTACTTCCTGAAATGCTGGAGGCTATTGTTTATGGGAGATAACAAGCCACAGGCTTCACTCTCCCTAACAAATATGCCCAACTATGCCAAGTATGTGTTTGATCCCATGTAGGCAGGAGGTACATGGGTAGGAAATACATTATACGGATGTTTCCCTTGAATTGGATGTAGGTGGGAGGTACACAGTCAGGAAATACATCAGGATATATGCTTGCCCCTGATTGGCTTTATGGGGTAGCCACTGCAAGG
Source organism: Chionomys nivalis (assembly GCF_950005125.1). Taxonomy (NCBI): domain Eukaryota; kingdom Metazoa; phylum Chordata; class Mammalia; order Rodentia; family Cricetidae; genus Chionomys; species Chionomys nivalis. The sequence continues at coordinate 65,855,483 of NC_080088.1, forward strand.
TGTGACTTGTCACCATTTTCTGGGAACCCAGAAATGTACCTGGCCAACATTTAACTAAAGTTTGCTTCAAATTTGGTTCAAAATTGTGGTAGTGATCTTATTCTCATCCAGTGGGGTTAAATTGGAGGTGAGGTCTATTGGCTTTGGGGGAATTTCAGGAGTGATCGCATGGTAGGTCACCAAAGGAGAGATGGTCATGGGGAACAGCCTGGAAGGAGCCGCTGGAGGAGCTGTGCATTGAGCTGACAGACCGAGTCCCAAAGAAATGATCCCTGTTATTTCATCATTACTTCAGGCTGAGCTCTGGGTATCACAGGAAGTTGCAGACCATTGACTCAGCTAAGGGGTTCCTGGGACAGAAAGTTATTTTGTCTAAGAAGGATAAATTTGGGCCTTGTGGCGAAGTGCTGCATACTTCATGGCTTTAGAATGATAAAGGGCTAATAATAGGTCAGTGAGTGAGGTTGGGAACATGGACTAGAGAGGCATTTCTCCCATACTTACCATTCTGCATGTGGAAAACCAAGTTTTTTCATAACCTTGAGAACATAACAATGCTACTCAGAAAGAAAGAATCGAAAAGGATGGATCAGTGGCTGGGATCAGGAAGGCACTTTGCTATACAAAGACCTGATTATCAGGGTCCAGGTGGGACCAAAGAAGCTGGTATTGACAGGTGTGTAAGGATTAGATTTCAATATCTGAGACCCTGTGGTTTGAAATACACCCAGAGTATGCCACACATATCCAGGACAGAATCTTCTCTTTCCAGGAAAATTTGTCTTGTCAGAGTCTTGTAAATAACTGTAAGAAACACTAGAAAAGTGACTCCAGACCAAATTGCTATTTATCAGAGATGAGTTAAAAGGGAGGATTATAATTCTAGAATTTTGAGTTCAGTGGAAGAAGTCAAGTGCCAAGGTTATCTGTGACCATGGAACCTTTCCCTCTGTCTGTTCTCATTGTTTACATATTCTGTAAAAGAAGAAATGTTTATATGCATTTACTTTATAAAATTTTCTGGCAAAACCACTGAAATTAGATTAAAAAGTACTAATATCTTCCAATTTTATTTGCGGTATGAGTAGCCGTAGCCACACCCTAGTTTCTCCTCCACCCCCACACAAACACCCATCTTCTCTCAAAGTCTCTGAGTTCCCATCTGTAAAATGAAGGGCTGTGAAGGAAGTCTAATTCATTTACCATAGCCTGATGGACTCTGCACTACCGTGTAAGCATTTTCAGCCATCCTGTCCCCGTTTTCATCATTCACCCTGGATCTGGTGACAGTGTCTTCCTCAGCACTGAAAAAATTCTTATCAGTGAATGATGCTCAGAAAGTGTGCCATAGACCAAGGCTGTTGTCAGACCTGGCTGGAGATGGAGAGTGTTTGACTGTTCTTGGATACCACTGAGCATCAGATCAAGATGAAAAGTCTCGTCAGTTCAATTTGCAACTCTTTTACCTCAGGGACTTCTCTTTTGTTTAGCCCATGGGGGTGGGAAACCAAGCTGACCCTTTCCAGAGACCTAAGGACACCCCTTCCCAAGGGGTGGCAAATGCAGTCTCTGTTGTCTTAGCGCCTGTGACTGTGATTTAACTAGACATCCAAAAGGCTAGTCAAGGACTCCCCATTCTCAGAGGTCATTCGAGAGGAGGAGAGACAGAAGGTGCTGCAGTATGTCGACAGTACCTCTGGAGAAACCAGGTTCTGCAGTTACAGCCTTCTTCCTTTCAGTGAGATCGACCACTTAGATGCACAGCCATTTCTCAGCCTCGGGAAAGGAATGTATGTAGACAAAGGAGAGAAGTCACCAATTGGACAATTGGACGTAAGCCTCCAAAATAGAGTGCTGAGTTTGTGTTTTTGGCAGAAAAGGAGAGGGATGGAAGAGAAGTTAAGATGCAGCTCTCTGGGAAAGGAAGCACGGAATAGGGGAGAGAGCAAGGTCTACGTGGGAACAGAGCTTCGCCATTTCAACATTTGGCTGGAGCCTTTGGTCCTCGTCATGTCAAAGTCTTGAGTTGATGGTTCCGTATTTAGGTGGGTTTAAAATCTTAGACTAAAAAGTGTGATTTCCCAAGGCCTATAATTCCAGAAAATTTGATGAGGTATGCACTGTTATTCAGTGGTAATGAAGCAATGGAGCCTGAACTTGTCCTAATCTGTCTTTCTTTGGCAAAAAGAAGGGCTTTGTTTTAAAGAATGGTTGTGATTTTTGAGAATTTCAGCAGCTCTTGACTTTTGTGGGCTTCTTGTTTTGGAACAAATACTTCTCTATTATTAAAATCTTTTATACTTCTACAAAAAAAAATATTTTCCTGCTAAAAAGTAAAACCTTCAGGTGTTTGAAAGACTTGAACTATCCATAGTTCCCACTGATACACCCACGAACGTTTTAGGATTGAATGAATTACATTTGAAGGAATGTAATTTCCTAAGAATTATATTTGTTTTCTAAATAAATTAACTCACTATAAATACCAACAATGTGCAAAGCAGTTTATGTTTTTTTGTTCATGGTTTGAGGGTTTTTCCTTTACTTATATTCTGAGTCTATGCATTTCCCTGGTTCATCACATACTGACTTTTAAGAAATAGCTAGATTATCTAGACTCTAATCTTTAATTTGTACAAAAATTGAAAATTTGAGCTTTGGATAAGTAGCAAGGAAGGAACAGTGGATTTAGAAGTTTCCTCCTCACCAATTGTTAGTTTCGTTTCACAAGATGTGTGTGTGTGTGTGCGCGCGCGCATATGTACATATACACACACGTAAGTTTATATATTTTTTTGTTTGTTTGTTTGTTTTTCGAGACAGGTTTTCTCCGTAGCTTTTGGTTCCTGTCCTGGAACTAGCTCTTCTAGACCAGGCTGGCCTCGAACTCCCAGAGATCCGCCTGCCTCTGCCTCCCGAGTGCTGGGATTAAAGGCGTGCGCCACCACCGCCCGGCTAAGTTTATATATTTTTAACCTGGACTATATAAAAATATATATATTTATGAATGTCTATTTATTTATACACATATATTGACCAGGTTAAATTTACACCGGTTAATGCCAGAACTTTGTGTTTTGTCAGCATCAAAGGATATGTGTGTGTGTGTTTGTGTGTCCATCCTAAGGGACTTGTTCTGTATAATGGCAGTTAGCAGATTCAACAAGGGATGTTGAGGGGTGATGGAAAGGGGGTAATTACTCTTCTCCTTAAATTTACAGACCATTTGACAGAAACAGCAAACCTGGGGACTGATGTATTCTGACTGGTGATTTCAGGAGGTCCGATCCATCATAGTGGGGAGGCTTGTTAGTTAGGAGCTGACCAATCCAGTGTACAGGTGTGTGTGACAGAGGTTCTTCACATCCTGTTGGATCAGGAAGCAGAAAGAGTCAATCAGAAGTGAGGCTATAATTACCTAGCCTCACCCCAGTGGCTTTTCTTCACTAGTGAGGCCCAATGTCCTAAAAGTTCCCTAACCTCTGGGAACAGCTGTATCAGTTTTCAAACACATGAGCCTATAGATGGCATTTCACACTTAAGCCCTGGCACACAGCCATGTATCATTCTAAAACAATTAACGAATTATCTCAACTATCTAACTGAGTGGGATTTGGATGTTCTCACAGAAATGCCATGTTTGAGGCCTTAGATGTGCCATTTCCTCAGTGCTGGTCACTATGTGTCGCATGCATATATTGAAATGCCTCACTATATAAGTATGTATAATTACTGAGCATAAATCTTAGAAATATGTTCTAAGATCCCTCCCTTTCAGGGTAATAAGAAACCACACTAAACTCCAGCTCCACTGAGAAGAGATATGTGTTTCTCAATGTACCTGGTCAATGTAGAAGCTAACAGTGTCTGTTCCTCTCCCCTCTTCCCAGCCACTTTCCTTCCCCCAATAGTAGAGTACATGCCTGCAGAGTTCTTTCCTGGTTACAAGAGCTGTGTGACCTTGGGGAAATGATTTCCGCCCCTTGGGTTTCACTGTTTCTGGAAAGGGACCATAAGTGACTATGAGAACCTTCCTTCTGCCACTGTCATTCAGAGAGATTAGGCGTCACAGCTGCATCCTTTCTGAGCTTTGTAGTGCGGCTCCCACTGTGGGAGCACTGTGGGGATGCAATGGGCCCTCCAAGAAGACTTGAACTGAGCTTAGCAGAACGGTGGAGTGCATCCTTCCTGTGTACAGATGTTTTCCCTCTTGTTAGCTAGCCCTTCCCCCCAGTGTTATGGTTTGCAAGTTTATGAGAACTTTCTGTGTTCTGACAAATTAGCACAACATGCCTATGTAAATGGCCTTACTACAATCCAGGAAGCCCTTAACTAGGTTGATAGAGAACTTCAGGGACCACACACACACACACACACACACACACACACACTGCTAGTCTCAGCATGTGGGTATCACTGATGCTGGAATCAGATCCTTAGAAGTGATTGCATATCCATTCCAATGCAACCAAGGTAAAGTGGTAACATACTTCATTCTTATAATCTCCAGGGAAAGGGAGAAAACCACTAGGAATCTGTATAAAAGAAAAATGAAACAAAACAAAAGACAACTATGATTCCAGAAGGTGTCTGCACAATGGGGCCTCGAGTTAGTCTTCTGTGACTCAATATCTTCATGAACAAGGTGGAGGTGAAAGTCTTGTATCGAGGGACATGGAATGGATTTAAAAAGTTGGCATATGAAAAGAACACTAGAAATTCTAAAGCGCAAATGTTGCCATTATTGCAAAAGAACTTACTTTTGCTTGCAGCAACACCACTGTTACTGTTGCTTTCATTGTTATTATATAATAGCAAAGGCTTTATTCCTTGCATTCATATTGCTTTAAAACAGGGCTATAAAATGCTCCCGAAATAGATGCCCAATAAAAGTCTCTAAGAATCACTGATGCAATGAGAGGATTCTCTTATTACATATCATTTTATCATAGTGTTCAAGGTATTAAAAATATTATTACTTTCTCACCCTTGTAAAGATACCTTTAGTTGATTTTGAGCAAAATTGATACCTGTGCCACGATATGCAAGTGCAGTGCCAATGTGGTCCTCAGACATTACCTGTCAACACTACTGATCTGATTACATAATATTCAAATATGTCTGTACTCTTCTGTTCCAAGGCCCTTCTCAACCTCTCTCCAGTCTGACCCACTCTTCAGTCTGGTAAATAACTCCTAGAATAGGTGGGTACTGCAGGTGCCTTCTTTAGCACTAGCAACATCCCTCTGATTGGTGGATGGATGCCACCCCACCACCAGAAGATAACCGTTCTGAATCCCAGCCTTACCTAAGTTGGCACTGAAGGTGTGTAGGTTCATGACCACCAGAAAGTCGTGATGCTTTCAGCGACAGAAGTGCCCGACTGGAAAGGGTGTGAGCTGCTCTTTTCCTTCAGATACCTGTAAACCCTAAACCTAAAGACCATGCAGTTCTGAAAGTGATTTAGAACTATAACTTTTCTATGTAAGTGGTCTGAGGATACCCTGCGGGGTCAGCGACTCCAGAAAGCAAAAGGAGTTTTCTCTCACATTTATTAGGCTCTTTCTGAAATAGTAAGTTGTTAGCTTTATAGAGACCCATGAAGGAAATATATGTACGTAATAACCATACTAACAAAGAAATACCATTGTCAGCATTTTAACGGAAAAGCTTTTCCGTTACAATGTTCAGGAACAAGATTTGTATGATTTAAAAAAAATCAGAAGAGGGTTTGCTTCCGTCTTTAGCCAGATACAAGTCACACACTTCTAACAGAATTAAGTACATCTCTGTGGCCTCACCTTGACCTGCACAGAGACTGACTGTACTCACTGACTACCTGCAAAACTTCCGTAAGGATGGAGCTCAGAATAGTGAGTTACCCATCCATTCCTGAACAGCATCGATCAAACCATCGGATGGATGGAGTAAGGTAGAACCCTCCTTTCTGGGCTTCTGCTGCCTATGTAGTCCAGGGGAAATTATATTACAGCAGAATAGAGACAGACAAGCTCCCTCTGGTGATACATCAGTGTTATGAGTGCCATCCTTAGACAAATTAATATTAAGAATAAAGATAGAGAACACCTGCTAATCATTTAGCTGTTCATATTCTGTATGAATGAGGATTGATTGTCGGGTACTGCTCCAAACCCATTACTTGCACATTGCATACAAACTTCACAGCAACCATTGCGTGGATGATATTAGTCAAAATGTACAGATGGGGAAGTTGCAATTCAGAAATTTTCAAAGCTACAAAGTGACATGTTTAGGAATACATCACCTGTGTCAGTATTCCAGTTGGTCCAGGTCTTCGGGCTTAGGGCTTGTAATATATGATTCATCTATGGGCTAACCTTAGAGGATGGGCAGCTTTAGGTGGTGTTACATGTTGTTTATCGCTACGCAGTCTTCTACCTCTCCATACAGGTGCTTAATTACCAGACTCCGTCTCTCTTCAATGATAAAATTGTATGTACAACTTAGGAAACTTCCCCCTCCCCACTTTCAAGTTGTAAATTCCTTTGCATAATGTAACTCAATTCAATATTGCATTTTTGTGTATTATTCCTGCTGATGCTTTCTTTGCTTGCTAGATAAGATAAATACATGTAAAAAGATTCAAGTAGGCATAGTTGTTATGTAGTTTCATAAATGACGCTGAATTCTTAGCCATGATATTATTTCTGTGACTTGATTAATCTCCCTGCTACCATAATTTAACATAATTGACTAATGGGTTTAATTTTCTATCACAGTCCTTTTCTTTGTTATTGCTACTGTTCCTAATCCTTGGGGGTGATTACAGAGTTTAGGGAGCGCCTGGATTGAGGAAACAGAAACCAGATGGGCAGCAATGGGGTAAGGGGGTGGAAAGGTACATAATGGGTTAAAGAGTCCCTGTGGTCCTCCACAGGGTTAGTCTCCTTGGGTCAAGCTGATAAGGCAGAAACAGTAGCCCTTGGTGTCTGCAAGTCCCAACCCCTCAGGAGCTTAAATCTCTTGTGGATATTTAAATGGAGTCATAAAATTGCCACCAGGTGGTGCCAAACCACAGCACAGTTGGATTTAATGGTATATTCGGAGACTTGACAGTGCCCCCACTCACCCCCACAGCTGGAAAAAGGCTAACGCAAGAGTTTGTTGCATATTGTAGACAATATGGGGGGTCTGGGCCCAGGTATTTAGGTTTTATCTTCTGCTTTCCAAACTGTTTATGTGGTCTAAAGTAAGCTAGCAAAGTTGGCATACGCGGCAGGGAAGCACAGGGCCCAGCATGTAGGAACATTCTGTAAACATTTGTACCTGACCTGAAAAGTATCTAATTGTCCCCCACAGTTTGCTCCTTAAATACCAAATTCGTTTCTGCTATTGTCACTGCGGCTTTATGGAAAGCCAGAGTGGCTTTTCCTTACTTGCTGTTGGAATCTAACAAAAGAAGCCTAATTCATTGTGAAACGGACCCGTAAATAACTGGATGGCACTTAGTCTTTTACCAATCCCCTAACTGCAACCAGGCACATAATTAAGGACTGGTGTGGATTAGTGACAAGAATATATGTTCTCCCCAGAGTCACATGAAAACAAGAAAGGCGTCTTTTGTAGAAGAACAGGATTTGGATGACAGTTTTGCAGGAGCATATCAACAGAGGAAAAGCAACGTAGAGTGGCTTCCAAGAGGATGCTGAGCTCAGCAGAGAAAGCAAAGAGAGGAAAGAATCTTAGAAGTGAATAAGGCTTGAGGGAAAGGCAGTGAGGACCGCTTGGAACAACCCTGTTGGGTAAAAGGGAATGAGGATCAGATTTTGCCCCCAAATTTTAGTGAAATGTCCAGGTAACTTTACGGGTTGAGTGTGAAATCTCCCCTTTGTGTTCACATGGTTGAATATTTGCTCCCTAATTGGTGCCCTCCCACCCCTACCCCCACCCCAACTTTGGACTTTATTGTGGAACTTTGAGAAAGTGGGGTCTACATAGAGGAAGCAGGTTGCAGGAGGCCTGCTGGTCTCGTGTCTTGCTTATAGCAGAGGACCCTTGATTCCAGCCTGAACTCTGCTCCCTGTCCCTCCCAATGTGACTAACCAGCCTCAAATGCCTGCCACCCTAGACAGGAAAGCTCCCATAGCCATGCTTTCTCTACTCCAATGGGAAAGAGCACGCCCCACCGCCGCCCCGAAATACTTTTGTTTTACCATAATGAGAAGTGAGCCCAGGACCTCATGGATACTAGGCAAGGAATTTACCAGGGAGCTCTACGCACAGCCTGCATTGCGTTATCTCTTCCTCAGTGGTAAGAAAAGAGGCAGCAGAGCAGAAAAATAAATATAAGAAATGCGGCTGGCATGTTGTTATGCAATGAAAGATAGCTGAATCTCCTGTACAAAAGCATTGTTTAAGAATCCAGAACTGCAGCTAAGCAATGCATAAGATCAGTGGTTCTCATCCTTCCTAATTGTGACCCTTTAATACAGTTCTTCGTGTTGTGGTGACCCCTAACCATTATTTTTATTGCTACATCCTAACTGTAATGTTGCTAATGTTACAAATCATATTGTAATGTTTTCCGATTATTTTGGTGACCCCTTTGAAAAGGTCATTTGACCCCGAAGGAGTTGCGAACCACAGGCAGAGAACCACTGTTTTAGATAGAGTGCTTCAAGCTTTGAACTCAGAAAACCTCTGTTTAAGACAAGACTGTAGTGGGTCTCGAGACTTCCCAGGATCTCTGTTTTCAACAAAAATTCCCAGTGTACATTCTCTATGAAAATTCTTAGAGGCATATACTCACGTATACAAAATAGGAACAGAAATTAAACTGTAGAAAGAAGGATAATTTCTTATGAGGTAGAAGAAAATTGAAAACAAACACGTTGTCATACTGGTTAGTTTTATGTCAACTTGAGACAAGCCAGGCTATCTGGGAAGAAGGAACCACAATTGAGAAAGTTCCTCTATCTGACTTGGGGCATTTTCTTGATACATGATTGATGTGGGAGGGCCCAGCACACAGTGGGCAGTGCCATCCCCTGGGCAGGTGATTCTGAGCTGTACAAGAAAACACAAACACATGAGCAAGTTGAGCAAGCTGTCGGGAGGGAGCCAGTAAGCAGGATTCCTTGTTGGCTTCTGCTTCAGTTCTTGACTCCAGTTTTCTGTCTTGGTTTCCCTCGGTGGTGGACTGTGATCCAGTTATGTTAAAGAACAAATGAAAACCAAAGAAGCAATGCACCTTTCCTTCTCAAGTTGCTTTTGGCCATAGTTTGTGTCAAAGCGATAGGAAGAAAGCTAGAACACACATACGAGTCAGAAAAATCTTTAGGGAATGCCCTGTGACTTGAAGCACTAACTTACTAGCAACTTTGTTATTTCTTAAACTTCTTATGAAAAAGAGCATGGGAAGTGTAAGAGGAAGTGTGGTGTGGGACAAAGATAGTCCCAGATGCCGCAAATAGTTTCTGATGGAGTTCAGAGCATCTGAGCTGTTCAAGCCATCCAGATGCCCTGCTCAAGCAACCTGATCTCCCTCTGTGTTTCTAAAGAGGATTATGAGCTCAGAAGGGTTTTCTTCTTCTTCTTCTTCTTTTGAATCAGCAGAACCCAATTCTTCAGAGCTGCTCAGCGGGCTTCAGATCTGGCCAGACCAAAGTTCTCCTAGGATTTAAATTATCACGGAAAAGAGATGATTTGGGAGCACAGCTTTTTACTACCTTTAAAACAGGCTACCTTGAAATTCAAGACCAGCAGGTAACTTTAGAGAGAGGAAGCCAGCAAAGGAGTGTGGGAGAAGAGAGGAGTGACTCGGATGGTGAAGGCTGTGGACTGTTGAGCAGTGATGGAGAAGATGACATCAGGGTATCCACAAGACATGGGAATTATTTGTTTGTTTTATTTGCTTTTCCTGATCCATTTTGCAAAGAGTCAGATTTGGCTTTTTCAAATGTAGGTCTTTTATTTTCTGCTGTTTTGTGTTATACCCAAGTTTGAGGGTTTTTTTTTTTTTTATTGTTCTTCCCATTCACTAAAGGCTAAAACCATCACTGAAGTAGCTCAATGACACTTCCACTCTGTGCCAAAATTCCCTTCTCAAAATCAATGGCTTAGAGAAGGAGAATCATAGTGTAAAGGCACGTAGAAGCAGAAGCCGGAAAGCTGGGTTTTCTGGTGAGAACTCTGGCTACTCTCCTAGAGAACCCAAGTTTTGTTCCTAGTGCTTACACGATGGCTAATAACCTTCTGTAACTTCAGTTCCAGGGATATAATGCTCTCTTCTGACATTGCACAAAGGCATGGTACACAGACATGCATCCAGGCAAAATACCCATACACATAAAATAAAAATAAGCAAATACTTAGGAAAATACTTAGAAACATACATTATTATAAACAATAATATTACTGAGCAGTGAATGTTTGCTGTGTGACAGCTTGTATGCCTTCAACATTCCCACGCTATATTAGGTTCTGTGGAGAACACAAGAGAAATGAGGTGAAGGCAATGTCCAACAGAGACAGGACCCGGGGGGGGGGATTCAAGCGCAGGCTAATTGAGGCAGAATATAGTCAGTTAACAAATGAAGTGTCAGATATGGAAAAGGAAAATTTTGAAGTAGAACTCACATAGTAAAGAATTACCCAGGGAAGCAAACGAGCCATGAGCTGATGTGTGGGAGCAGGGCTGGCTACAGAATGACTGGGGAGTGGATCAAGTGACATTTAGAGAAGGAGGGAGAAAGAGATTAGGCGAGTTGTAGAGTCAGGAGTGAGAAGTATTGAATGTGTTCCTGCTGCAGCTAGGGACGAGAGTGCAGAATGAGGGGCTGGCCCATGGACGCCACTGAGAAATCAGGCAGCATGCAAAGTTCAGCAAGGAGATTCTTGGCCGACTTCCTTAGTGTCCTCATGATTCTGGTTGATTCTCACATCTTTGTAATCTTCCAGGGATGTAGCAAGGACTTCCATCTGTGGGAGCCTTTCCTGCCCCATCTTGTCATTAGAGATAACGACTGTCCTTTCCCCCAAGCAGCATTTGAAGTTTACTGTTAGTTTAAAACTAGCTGGTCCCCAGGAGATCTCATAGCAGCCAGTCTACTGAGAGGTCAGCTGGTATTCTCCAAAGCTGGTGGAACTGGGTATCACACAGGGAAAGAGTAGAAGATCTGCTGAACATCTAAAACTAAATTTATAGAGATTCTAAATATATGGTCGTAATTGTCATAATTATTTTTTAGAAGCTGAGAGCTATTTTTAAATCTGCCATAATCTGAGAAATTCTGAAATAAAATGGTAAAGTTTAATGCAAAGGTGAATTGTGTTGAACTCAATTTAGCATCAGCATAGGTGTTCTAATAGTCAAGGGTTTGGACTAGTGTACTAAGCTAGTATCATTTGATTTTCTCATAACTCCTGAATGAATACAAAATCGTAGAAATATTCTCAATGAGCACAACATTGATCCAGCAGGATATTTGGATTCCCTAAGAGAAGAAGGCTTCGTGGTGTTGGCATTTTCAAATCTGTTCACATTTTTTTTCAGCTAATTCAACATAATGATATTTTAGAGGTAAATGTGCTCATCACATTGATGGATTAAGAATTCAGCATGCCGTCTAAATTCTGAAAGATGTGGGGGGAAATTTTTCAATTTTCGTGTACTTAGATGGATTAAGAAGCCATCATGCCATTTGGGTTCTGAAAGATGAAAAACTCTGAAGCCGTCTAAACTGTTTTCATTTACATCTTAAAGAAGTTTCCCAAGGCTGCCGCAGCACATACAACATTCATTTTTTTTTTGACTTGCAAAAGAAATAAGTGTTTATCGAGGAAAACATGCTCAACCCAGAAAAGTCTTACTCTTCCCAAAAACGTTCCTTGCATATAAACCATATGTCTGTACAGTATGCTAGGCACGGACATCATAGATTTAAGCATGGCAGCCACGTTGGAGTTCACTTTCAAAGAACTCGGTGATCTCTTGATGAAGTGAAATCCCAACTGGAATGAAGGGTACGACAAGTGACAGGATGGGCAAAGCGTGTGCTGCCGGGCAGGGTGCAGCAGAGGCCTCACCAGGTGAGGCCTGGGGCCAGGCGGTGAAGTCAGGGAAGAGGCAGTCAGACAGCTTGACAGGAAAAAGCAGTGAGGGCCGAGTGGCTCGGCTGGAGCAGGAGGAAGGTCACGATTAAAGCCAGCCTGACAAAATTAACGCATTTTAGAGTGTCAGTGGAGTTGATATCATTGACGTTCTGACAAACACTGTTTTGCTTATTTTTAAAGCCACATTGAAGTATATATTTTATTTGGTTTTAGAATAAATAGTTTTCCATTTATTTTATTCACCAAGGAATAATTATATTTATTGGTCTATACTATTCTCTAGTGATTTATGAAAGTATATTTATGTCAGCTAATTTCATACTCACCAGCCCCTTTTACTGAATACATTGTATTCAATATTTCTCCATTATAAAAGTTAAAAATGTAATGAAAATTTCATACATACCTCTATTAGTTTAAAATCTAATGTACTGTTTAAAATCTAATACAGCATGTAAGACTTCACATGATAATCAAACAAATCTAACTCTAAATTCTAGAGCAAATTAATTGTCTTTCAAAATATTTATTGAGAAGCATATTTGGAAAGTGTAATACACAGGCCATGTGACAGCTGCCTTCAAATAGAAACAAGATCAAGATATTTGGAGCCACACCCTAAGCCACAGCGTTTGAATATCATGTCACATTCTCCTGGTAAGCAATCATCAGATGTTTATCTTTGTGCTGGCACTAAGAGGAAACTTGGTTCCATTTATTTTTAAGATAAGGGCTTCATTTGTGCTAACAAAACCCAGCTGTCATGATGGGGACATACTCCTGTTACCTGTGTTGCTAGGGGAAGTGCTTGCTGTTTGGAATTTTAAAGGCATCATTATATAACGTCTCTTTTGAAGCACCTCAGGAAAACCAGCAAGAACCAGGAAGGCTACAGCGCTGCTTGCCTTAGACTTGGGAGAAAAGAAAGACAGAGCACTAGACTGAAAAGACGCTTTGGTGACACTGTTCCTTTGTCCCCAGACTATAAGTACCTTCAGGTCACTGGGCACAGCTGTCCTCTCTTTCTTTTGTGAGTGTATGTGCCATGGCCTTAGTCATGCCAAGTTAAATTCCTGAATGAGTCAGCGGCTGAAAAAAAATGAATGGTTGTGTGAACAGGCATCTTTAGGCTATTAGAAGAGCACAGGGTTGACAGCAGGTCTCTGACAAGGTAGGCCATGAAAACACCCAGTTTGGGGCCATATCTCTATGAAGACAGGATTCTGCACTAACAGCAACCTTGTGCATCTGTTAAACATGGCATGAGCGGTGCATCTGTACCACTACATGTGAGGTATCTGTCCAATGTTGCCTTCTCTTTCTTTGCATGCTTTTTCAAGGTTAACCCCGGCACACCTACTTATTTCTCATTTACCTTCCAATGTTTTTAAAATTATTACTAGACTCTTTCCACACATTTATAGGACATAATACAATAAGTTGGTACATGTGTTTGATATATAATGCTCAAATCAGTCCAAGCCAATGAATTCTCATCTCACCAGAGTCAGGATAGTTATTAAAGAGTTTTAAAAATTAACCAGTATTGGCATGGGTATGGATTAAAGAAAACTCTTATCTGCTGTCAGGCAATGTAAATTAATATGCTGCTATGGAGATGCTGCAAAAACTCTGCACAAGTGTGTGTGTGTGTGTTTGTGTATGTGTGTGTGTGTGAGCACATGCACGCACAAGTATGCACACACACTATGGTACTAAGTAAATGCTCACCACAGAAATCCATCCCTGGCTACTTATTAGTTTTCATTTTGAGGCAGGATCTCCCTGAGTTGCCTAGGCTACTCTTGAATGCACACTATAACCCAGGCGGGGCTTGAACTTGAGATCTTCCTGTGTCAGCCCCCAGAGCCTGGGATTATGGGCCAGTCCAGAAAAGGGCCTGCCTCTTTTTCTGCACATCTTAAGAGTTGCTTTTTGTGGTTGATATAATTAAGTCTTCCTGAGGAGAGCTGAAGTGTCTAATTCTCTTGTTGAAAATAGGCTCAGTATCAGCCGGAAACATTTCCTTTTCCAAAGCCGCAATTTTTAATCAAAATGAAGACACATCATAGATGGGAATAACGGTGAGACACTTCCCTTCACTTTTCTTGGTTAGCACCGAGTCCAAAGCTCGGGCACACTAGGTACCACCTTGGAGCCTCACCCCCAGCAGCCTCAAGATCAAGATCTACTAGACTGTCTTGAGGAGCTGGTACTGCGTGAGAATCAGTGAAGATTATTAAAAGGGAGAAAGAAAATAAATCATCATCTTAAAAAGCTGTTGGAATGAAGACTCGGTGATAGACATTTTACAAATCAAGGCAGTGTGGGAGGTTTTCGATTTATATTTTTAAATGTGAGCAGATGGACTGAGCATTCTTATAGAAAGTGGATGCCTGTGTCTATGTGATGAAAATGTAGTTCCCGAGGGCTGTTCCTTTGCAGGTGGGAATAATATGACTTACTCACTCTGCACTGATAAGAAAGCTAAAATCCAAGCTGTACATCACTTCACATATGGTGACCCACTTCTCCCTATTTTCTTATTAACTCCACAGAGGCTTGTTCTTTCTCTCCAGATGACAGTTTGGGTGAAAGGGGTGTATTTGCAAAGGCAGTTTGGATTCTAGGGATGTGAAGCCTGGCCGGTGCTATTGCTTGTGTGATGGGGACAGGGTGGGGTAGCATGGGACTCGTTGAGACAAAATGTAAAGACAAAATGCAATCTGAATTGCAAATCTAGCATCTGCACTCACTGCGGTGTTAGGGAATAAGAACAGTAATACAATTTAAAAATATTTTTTTTTTTACATACACGTTGTGGTTTGCCCTTAAAAGATAATAGAGAGTTTATAATGCAGAATGTGGAGCCGAAAGGCTTGAGTTCAAATCTTGTATCTACTGCTTCTTAAGACATCTAATGTTTCTGTGCTTTAGCACCCATGTCAATATAAAGGAGGGGGTGAGGGGAAGCCACAGTTCCTACAGATGGAGGAGTTTGAGGGAATTAAATTTGTTTACTTATTAATGAGTTTAGAAAAGTTTCTGGCACATTGTAGTTGCTATTTAGACATAATAGTTGTCCTTGATTATTATTTGGTATTAATTTCGTGGGGCCTGCCTTCTCCTTTAAGGCAATGTACCCAAAGTAGTTTCTCTTGCAGTAGAGTATAAGGCTATACCTTGTGATGTAAGTGTAGCTTTTTTAATGTGTTCCCATAATCCCTGTTACCAGAAGACTTTCTCTCTGCCTGTTCCTCCTTTACTAACAATTTTATCCATTTGTGATAAGAATACAATTGCTTGTTTTCAATGTTAGGGTTGGAACCTGGGGCCTCACATATTAGGCAAGTGCTCTACCAGTGAACTACAACCTTGACCCCATTTATTGGAAGAACATCCTTAGGGCTTCATCTTCCACACCAAATCAGCGTTTTGAGATTGTAGGATGAGCTCTTCGTAGATGACGGTGTCCACTTTCATCCAGGCCTGTGCTACTAGTAAGATACAAGTCCCCAACGTGGTTGTTACTAGATTGAAATCTATGGGGCTTGAATTTTCTCAGCTGTAGTGATGGGTAGCTTTATAAACCATGTCTTCACTGACCTGCATTCTCTTCTTGTACAAAGGTTTCTGCTGTGCCATATGGCCAAATTTCCTCTCTATTTGTTCTCCATCCCAGCTTCTCTCCAGGGTCAGTCCAGTTTCTCTCCAATAGAGCCAGAGTGTTCCAATATCCAGGCAAATCTGGCAGGATCATGTTTCCTTCCTGTTTTAGAATCCTCATCAAAGGTTTAGCTCCTGCAATCTAAAATAATAGCACACGGGGGCCACATGCTCAGGAGATCAAGCATTTTGACCCTCACAATGATAGTCAGAAACTTGTGTCTACTTAAAAATCTCCCCTTCCTCCCCCTCTCCCCTTTCTCCAAACTCTCTCTGCAGGCCAGAATGGCCCTAGTCTCACAGTAATTCTTCTGGCTCAGTCTCCTGAGTATTGTGATTACAGACATGAGCCATCATGCATAGGTGAAAATAATTATTTTTCTTTGCAGAGAACAACAATACATGCTTGCATTTCAAAATGGATATGTAAAGTCAAGAGTAAATAAACCTTAAACCACTTACTGCATCAGAAGCAGAAAGAACATAATGACGGTTATGTGTGGATACACATATGTCCCCTTTCCTGCTGCCCAATAGATTTGAGACTAAAATGTTCTTTGTCTGCTTTTTAAACTTCATGCTAATTATAAGCCTTTCCCCCAGGACATGAAGTGTTTGTAAAAGAGGTAGCTGATGGAATTGACTGTCACTTTCCACATCCTATTATTGTTATTATTGTCATTGTCATCATCACTATTTATTACTATTATTAGAAGAGACTTTTCCTTTTTAGTTTCCCATCTATTGTGTAATATATTTTTATTGATTTTATTGAGCTATACATTTTTCTCTGCTCCCCTCCCAGCCTCTCCCCTCCTCTTCAACCCTCTCCCATGGTCCCCATGCTCCCAATTTACTCAGAAGATCTTGTATTTTACCACTTCTCATGTAGATTAGATTCATGTATGTCTTCCTTAGGAGCCTCATTGTTGTCTAGGTTCTCTGGGATTGCGATTTGTAGGCTGGATTTCTTTGCTTTATGTTTAAAAAACACTTGTGAGTGAGTACCTGTGATACTTGTCTTTCTGGGTCTGGGTTACCTCACTCAATATGATGTTTTCTAGATCTATCCATTTGCCTGCAAATTTCAAGAAGTTATTATTTTTCTCCGCTGTGTAGTACTCCATTGTGTAAATTCAGAAGCGACTTCAAATGAAGCACTGGACATCACTCAAGTCTGAATTACCCAGAAATTCTGTATCTCCTATTCTTTCCCAACCATTCTTCTCCACTGACTGAGAGTTGGGGAAACATGACAGGTTTGGAAAGAGTGTGAGGACACTAGCCTGTGTGGTGCTTGTCTCCCACCTATGGACCAAAAGGAATGGGGATAGCAAACAGAAAAACTGTCTTAGCAATTCTAAGAGTAAAGACTGTTTTCTGTTTGTGTTTTATTTTCCTAACCCAAAGGCAAGGTTGATTCTTCTGTTTCTTTTTTTTTTTTTCAGGAGATAGCTGGGTGTCTCCATGTTAGTAAAGAGCCCTGTTGGACTGCCTTGTCTATCAAGGGTTTGTTAATCCATAACTCCAGCTCACCCCTTTTCCACAATGACTTAATTTGTCCAGTGACTTAAAACAAAGATTGTTTGAATGTTTGAAAGACACTTTGTTTTATTTTGTGAGTCCGTGTATGTGTGTGGAGTCACATGTGGAGGTCAGAGGACCATTTGCAGCAATCGGTTCTCCCCTTCCACCATGTGGAAGCTTCCAGGACCAAAGTCAGGTACTGGACAACAAATTGAGACTCTGTTTCCTGCAGCCTGTAGGACACTAGGATTTCTTACTTCAGTCTGCAATAGATCATCTTTTTATTGCTCAGTTTGGTTCTGAATTTACCAGTTAGTTTACTTGTTCATCTCCTGATGGTTGCACAAGCTATCCATCGTCGTGCAATAGATTTTCCAAAATGGTAGCTGTTTAAAATAACTCAGCATTCACTCATTTACTCACAGTTTCTGTGGGAGAGATGTTTGGTGGGGGCACGGCTAAGTGTTTCCGGTTCAGAGTTTCCTGTGATATTGGGGTGTTGGCCAGATTTTCCTGCACTTGCAATTCTCTGGAATTTGTGTTGGGCTGGGATTGCATTTTTGAAGCACACACACACACACACACTGTACTCAGTGCCTAGTGGGTGGTTATAAAATTCATGCAGCTAGAGAGCAGCGGTTCACAGCCTGTGGGTCATGATCCCTTTTGGGATCAAACGACCCTTACACAGGGATCACATATCAGATATCCCAAGTATCAGATATTTACATTATGATTCATCACAGCGGCCAAATTACTGTTATGAAGAAGTAACAAAATAATTTATGGTTGTGGGGTCACTACAACATGAGGAGCTGTATTAAACTGTATCAGCGTTAGGAAGGTTGAGAACCATGGGGCTAGAGTTATGCTCCAGGGCCTTAAATTTCAGCCCAAGGAGCTTGGATGTGCTTTCTTTGCTATCTATGCTAAGCTGAAAGAATTACTGTTTGAATGGAGAATGCTCTGGAGATTTACACTTCCTGGCTTCATTGACAAGAAGTGACTCATTTTCCAGTGGAAAGAGGGCTACCAAAATGGCTTGCGAGTTGGAGTTTTGGGACTTGTCCATCGTGTAGGAGTAGAGCACACCTGGCAGAGCTGGGTAAGGTTTCCATCCCAGGCTTTATCCTTGAGTCGTAGAGGCTTAAGGGTCTGACATTCATCACATTTAGGTTTAGAGATCTGTTAATTCTTATTGTGTGGCATACAGTGGATCGTTTTCATATTAAAGATTTGATTTCTACATGTCCCGTGCAAGCAATATGGACAAGCTAACTTTTGTACCCTTTTGGGCTTTGGTATCATATAGTATAATAGGAATGTAGAATTATTTACTTCAGGGGTGTATTGTGTGCAAGAGTCCGAGATATCTGACTTGTGTATATAATCACCATTCAGAGCAGGATGATGAAGATGCTCTTAGCTTCACAGTTCCAAGGTAATGTTCAGTAGGAGCAGCTCCCTCCCCTTCCTGTGATCTTCCGTTAGCAATGTCTAAATACAGCCCTAACTTAAGGACACTTCAGGGTAGAAAGACTTGGAGAAGAAAGAAGTCAACTTTGTCACTGTATACTTTTGTTCTCAGGTTGAATACAGACGTGGTTCCTAAATGCTAGTCCTTCATCTCAAGAGCTCTGTCATTATCCCCCGTGCTTACTTTGGTCAACTTGCTGCCTTTACATCCAAGGTTTCCTCTAACTGTAACTTGTTGATTTGTGGTAATGGCTGTTTGTTCTCTTGCTAGTATCTTCCATGTTCATCATTAAACAACAATAGAGGCACATGCAGCCTGATTATGGGTGTTCCATTGTCCAGGTTCCTCTTGCTGCACGAGTTTCTAAGGTAGACCCAAGGAAGAAGACTCTGGGCACTCAGACCAAAGATAATTTCAAAATGTCATCAGCTTAATGGTCTGGGAGAATGGAAGAAGAGAAAGAGCTCTATTTCTGCAAATTAACACTTTGTTTTGAGGCATAGTCTCTTTAGTCCTGGCTGTCCTGGGACTCACTATGTAGATCAGGCTAGCCCGTAACTCCCAGAGATCCATTTGCCTCTGCCTTCCCAGTGCTGGGATTAAAGGTGTGTGCTACTGCCGCCCAGCCCAACTCCTTTTTAAGAAGAACGTAAAACAAGGAAGAAGGGAACAGGGTTTGTGTGTGCGCTTGCATTCACCTTCTACCAGGATCTCCATCATCACCGAGTGTTCACGAAGAACTCTAGATCCTTAACTCTACATCTATATGCTAAATTGCTCCCAAATTTTTCTGTCGCTTAATTGGACAGTGAGTAGCCTGTGCACATGGAGAGCTGCTGGAACCATATACTATAACTATAATGTTTTAAAAAATGATGTCGAGGGCACTATGGTCAGTAATTTCCTTGGAGGTGTTGAAGTTCTGGGTCCCCTTGATCCTTTTCTTAGAAGGTGCATTATGAGATCTGGAGAGACTGAATGCCCAGACTGGTACTAGGGCTGCGTTCAGAAAGGGGCGAGTCTGACTTTGGGTGTGGAAGAAGCCGCTACTCCAATGGCAGCTTTGGTGTTGGATGACAGCATGCAGACAGAAGCAGGATCCTGGGAGACAAGGGAGACCAAAGACCTTGAACATGCTGGAGTCAATTAATGAGCCAGATACCCCAATACTGCTTTCACTTTCTTACAAGATAATACAGAACTTTGTCTAACTCTGTTGGATAGGAAGTAAGACCCTGGCAGAGCAGGCCCCATGGGGCTGCCCGGGCACCTTAGGCCTGTTAAGAAAGCGTTCTACTCTCCACTGCCCTGGCAGGCCGCCCGGAGCTGCGTGAGTCAGTTTTGCGCCGAATCTCAGCATAATGGAGGAAGGTGCTATTTTGGGATAACAGGCATATGATCAGCTTTTTTTTTTGAGCAGATTTCACAGGCCATGATGTTTGCAGAAAGAGTGACTTTCCAGAATACCTCACTTTCTGCTTGAGCACAGAAGCAGTATCACGGAACGGCTCTCCGGGAGAAAGGTTTTCACGTTTGACATTGGCCGCCTCTTAACCATATTAACAATGGTAGCGCCTCCACAGCAGTTTAGCGGAAGATGTTTGTGTGGAGTTAATAAGTTGCATATTATTGTTTTAACCCAATGATAGACGTGACAAATAGAAGGTGTGGAGATACTGTGCAACAGCCAAAGAATCATGGTATCACAGGAGCCGGAAATGTATAGGACTCCCTGCCTACCATGCCTCCTCTCTCCATAGATACATCCTTTTCCTTGCTTGAGTTCCCAGGGTGAATGCCAAGGAGAGAGTCTGGTTTGGAATTGTTATTGAGCATAAGGCTGGCTCCTGTTTTTCTTTCTGCTTTCACATGCATTGCTATAATTATCGGCACTGTGTAGATTGATAACTACAAACATCGTACAAAAGGTGGCATGAACACCATGACTTCTAGGATGCTGAAGTTTGAAGACCTGCCTCCCACTGGATGTGCTGTAGAGTATGGTGCTCTGAATACCCTGCTCTCAATCTTGTTTCCAGGTAGTGTAGATAATGGGTTCTTTCCTGTTGCATAATGTAGCCAACTGTGTTTGGAGAAGTCTTTTAGATTCAATACCTACTTAGACCAAGAGACCAAAGACAGCTAACTTTACATACGTGCTGAACTGTATTCTAGGGTCCTTCTATGCCTCTTATAGTTTTTCTTTTGTTTCCTCTCCTCTGGAAAGTTCATCGATCAATATTTATCTATAATTGAATCCTCTTTGATAAATTTACAATGCAGATGTATATTAGATGCTCACTGGGCCTGACTGCGCACCGCTTCTTAACCACACATACACATCTTTTATTAAACTGTTTCAAAGCTACGTATGTTTCCATGAGCAGCAAAGTTTGACACATGGAAATCTGCAGCAGCTATGATGTCCTCTACTGTAAACAAGACAGATTGCCTCTACTCCCCCTGTCTGCTCTCCCAAGCCTGAGTCTGTCCACCATACTCGCCACCCATCCTTTTTCTTGTTTTGTAGGCACTTATGTATTGAAATACACACAGTAGCCTTTAGGTCAACTGCCTGTTCATTGTCTTCACGAGTACAGCCCAGTTCAGAGTCTTTGCTTTCCCCTTAAACATTGTCTTAAGATTTTCATCTCATATGTTTCCCTTTCCAATTATTATTTATACCCATTTCTCTAAATTGCAAGCGTGAGTAACTACACTTTCCCCAGTAAAGTCTCTACTCACTTCCAGACACATTCATGTCTCCATAAAGTTTATGAGTTGAAGTCGGAAAGGCATGAGTTCAAATTTTCATTCTGCCACTTACTTGCCATGTGAAACTGGGTAACTAACTTCTCTATTTTTTTTTAAATAAGAACAGCAAGGGTGTTATGTAGTTAGTTTACCTCAATTCCTCAATACTAGCCTTTTCCTCTATTTCTGGACCCAGGGTTTCCCTGATCCTTGCTAGGCTAACTTTTGAGGATATTCTTTATCCTGAGATGCCCATTTCTTCTGTTTCTCATCCAAGCATTTTTAAACATTGAGTCTCTTCTGCATCTACTGTCTTGTTTGGCTCTGATGATACTCATTCAGCCCTGAGGACCAACGGCTCTGTAAAGGGCCTCTGGACACCTTTACTGTACACAACCTAGGCTGTTCACTTGTCTCTATGCTCTGGTATGTGAGACCCTTTTTTTTGTCATTGGACCCTAGATCACAATGATGACATCATGGCTCTGACTGTCTGATTGGGATGAGGCTCCTTGAAAGGATTTTGCCTTGGCTATCAGGGCATCCCTACAATCTAGAGCAGTGTTTGGTATAGAGAAAGTATTTAATGCAATGGGAAAGCACTGTCAAAACTGCCATAGAGTTCAGACAGCATGACACTTGACAGCCATCATCAGGTGAGGGCACTCTTACTTCACCAAAGCAGCCACATTTGCTATTCCCGTTTGCCCCCAATGCCCCTTGATTTTGTGACAGTTAGCTTGTCTAACTGCCTAAGTGTTAGACAATTTTGTGATAGCTAGCTTGTCTAACTTATGAATGAGATCAACCCCCAGGGAAAAACATACATGAACACAGCAGGGAAATATCAAACTGGAGCCCAAGTCAGAAGTTATTACATGAGACAGCTAAACATGATGAACGGCTGGGGACTGTAGGGTACATACTTGTGAACTACCCATAGCTAGAGGAGGGAAAGTCATGTGAATGTTGCCATGGTTGTATGGCAAATCCGAAAATGTTATATCCAACATCCATTCATTAGTCCTGAGCTCCCACGAGTGTGGTATTTCTTGGGAAGGATTTTTGAAGATTTATTCTCCTGGTAAGACTGTTCTTCATATCTGGATAGATCCTAAACTAAATTAAGGCGTCTTTTGAAGAGAGGCACCTCGAAGGGATGCCCTGTTCATGAAGATGGAAGCAAAGAGAAGAGCGGAGCCACACATGCCAGAAAAGTGCCAATCGCCTTCTTCTAAGACATGCTCCCGACAGACACCCGGCGAGCACAGCCCTGTGAGCACTTTGATTTTGACCAGGCCGCTCTGAAACATTAGCTGTGAGGCCGAAGGTTTGCATAAGTCAGCAAACTCATATTTGTAGGACAGCGATGCAGTCACGCAGTCATGCCTCAAGGTTGAATGGGTTTTCCTCTAAGTTTATTTCCGTTACTTCTTTTTCAGTCAAGTTTTCTATAATAGATGATGTGCTGCAGGCACGCGTGTGTGTGTTTATTTTTTAAAAATGAAAATCATTTCCCTTCCCCATTAATTCTCTTGAGTGATTTCGTATGGTCCTTGAAGTTTAGTTCCTGCACTCTTACTGTCTTCCAGGGAACACATTTTAGCAGAAATGGAAATGATGCTAGAAGACAAGGTGTGGCGCTTTGCCTGGCCCCTGGCCTGCCGGGGGCTCCTGGTACCTGGAACTACACTAGGTCCATTTCCCCCAGCCGGCTCTAACCCTACAGGAGTCAGGAGTGGGTTGGAGCCGATGAGGAAATGTCTGCGGAGCGTGGAAGTGCTTTGCGGAAGTGCTGCCACCGTCCTGCTGAGGAACACTCAGGAACTTCCCAGAAAACACTGGGAATTTGTGGGTGCGAGTGCGAGAAGCCCAGGCCGCCCCGAAGGCCGCTTTTAGCTGTGCTTTGCTGCCATCGTGTGGCCACACTGGCATTTGTCTGTGTCACCGAATTTGTGGAGCGTACTTTTAGATATTCACAAAACGGATTTTTCTTTACAGAACAAAACACAACAAAAACTGGGAATATAACCCCTAGTTTACTGTCGTCTCCATCTGTTCTTGTTTTAGGAAATCTGGGAGACTAGATTTGCAAATACCGTTGGAAGGATTGATGTAGATAAAATTTTTTGTTTGTTTTTTGAGACTCGGATTTCCTGTGTAGCCCTACCTATTCTGGAACTCACTCTAGACCAGGCTGGCCTGGAACCCGGGGATTAAGTCTGCAGTCAGACTTCTCGCGGTTGAATCTCAAAACTATCGTTTTCCGTCGCAGTGGGTGAGCTGGGAAGCCACTTACACACTTGGTAAGTCAGTTTCCTTGAGTTTGCTGTGTGGTCACTGCAGTCCCCACCCGCAGGTTTATGTAAAGACCCATGACATGCTGCAGTGGGTGCATATTACTGGTGCAGTATGGGAGGGGCGGTCCTTAACCTTGAATCTGCTCTTGCTACTCCTCCCCAGTGAACATGGGCTCCTTTGACTATCAGATGAGTTTTAATCTCCATATCCTCAATTTTACATATTACTTTTAGATTATAGGAATTTGACAGCATTTTGGATACATAAGCTGGGAGTCAATAATCTTTTCTAGGTATACCCAGTTCTGTTCTTGGAACTCCGAAGAAATCATCAAGATACACCATGATTTGTGTGTGTGTTGTAGGTGATAGACAATGATCACAATTCATTGAGTGTTTGCTATGTGGCAGGATCGGCTCAGAAGGCTTTGTATGGATGACTGTACTCAACACTCACACAGCTTGGAGGTCAGTACTAACTCAACAAAGGTGTGGCTACGTTTTACTGGTTAGAGCCAGGGCAATTGTGTCTAGAGCTTACCTTCCCAGGAAACATCTGCACTGTGAATAAGCCTCCTTTAAGGTTTGGTTTCAGGTCTGCTGTGAGCTTCCTGCACATCCAAGGAGAAACTTAAAGAATATATATCAACCCAGTGCTGCATAGATTGCCAAGCTCAAAGGTGTATTCATATTGCACCAGGCCTTGAACTAGCTGTCACTTATTTTGAAATCTGCACTCTAGGCGATAATGAGCTGGCGACAATGGTTGCTATTGTATATAGACAGCTGTAAGTGTGGACACCTCAACGACCAAGTATTTTTAAGCTTTTATTATTTGTTTGTTTTGCAGTAGGTAAGGCAAACTGATTCCATTCCAGTTTGCATACTGTGAGGCCTATCACAAAGTACCTTCTGCGGCCTGGCTGCCCCAGTGCAGGAAAACCTTCCTAAAAATACTGGCCCTGAAACAGGAAGAGCTACAAACACTCAGCCCTTGGAGCAAGAGCAGCAGCCTGTCCTTCTCCATGTCCAGTCTAAACACATGGTCTCATTTTCTGAATAAATGATTGATTATTGACTTAGCGAAATCTTTGAAACATATAGTTGTACTAAGCAGGTCTTCCCCCTGGTGACAGCAAGCACACGTGTCTACTCACACTTTCCTTCATCTTGAGATGAAGCTAATTCACAGAACAGGTCTATGGAAAATCTGGGACACAGAGAGCTGCAACCTAAGTAGCCTGGCTCCGAAGTTCAAGTGTTAGCTGTGCCCATGTGCTTATTGTCATCAATTGATGGTGGCAGAGTCGAGCACTGAGCAAATTCATGGCATTTCTTTCTTTCAGCACATTCTTCATTGCACTCACAGGCCTTGTGCTCCTCGTGGCTGCTCTGGGTGCAGCTGGGTTCACACTGGAATTTGCCAACTCCTAGCCAAGGTAGTATCCCTTGACGTTCCCATCCCGGCTTGATCTTTTTTCCTCCTTAGGGAGAGATCGAAACTCCCCAATCCTTCCTCGGATGCTGCATTAAAACACTGGCAGCTGCTAGAGACAGGAAGGGGAAATCAGGATTGTGTGACTGAGACCCTGACGTTGAGCAAATGGTGAAAATGGGAGGAGTGAACCCGAAGGCATGGGAGCCTGGTGCATGCAGCAGCGCCAGTCCTGCCTGGATTTTTGTCTCTATGATCTAGGAATGTTTCTAGTTATCTTCTTCCTTCCTTCCCTCCCTCCCTCCCTCCCTCCCTCCCTTCCTCCCTCCCTCCCTCCCTCCCTCCCTCCCTCCCTCCCTCCCTCCCTCCCTCCCTCCCTCCTTCCTTCCCAGTAGTCTCTTTTCTCCAGTAGCCTCTAATAACCCTTCTTATTTCTATGGCCTAATTCAATGTCCCTGTCCCATTATGACTATTTATTTTAGACTTAGATGGTTTCTCCTTTGCCTGTCTTGAAGATTTGCTGCTTAAGCTCCTTTTTAAAAACTTGAATTTGAGTTGAATTTTTTTTTGTCCTATCACTTTTCTGTTTCCTATGTCATTAGTTTCTTTTGTTCATTTGGGCTTACTTTGTTCTTCTTTGTCTAATCCTTTTAAGAATGCCACTGCATTGTTTGCCACAGCTTTTCTTCTTTTTATTGACTGCTATTAATGTCCTTTCTAGGACTGCGTTGCTGCACCCGCTTGAGTTTTGTATGCTGTTTTTTTTTTCCACTTCACATTTTCCTGAATAAGATGTCTAATTTTTCTGCTTTATTTCTCCTGAAACACATTGGGTTTTCATTTACTCAAAAATTTTCATTGTGGTTTCCACTTAATTAAGTTTTGCCTTCTGTCTCAACTCTGTGTCCATCCATGGTTGTGAGGAGAGACATTTTGGCATGATTTCAGTCTTTTTAACTATTTATTGCTTCTTTCATGGCCTTATATGACTTATGCTGCAGCACATTCTGTGTTTGCTGGTTTGAGTAAAGATTCCTTGAATGTTTATGTCCACTTAGTCCTGCTGATCACCACCGCTTCCTCCTGGGTGATGCATTCATTATCAAAGCGGGTGCTGCAGTATCCTTCTATTTATGTTTCATTTCTCCCTGTGTTTCTAGCAATGTTACTTCATGTATTTTGCTACTTAGTCATTAGATATACATAACACACACATACACAATTATTTAACCTTTCTGGTTAGTTGATCTATTCATCATCAAACTCTTTTCATCCCAATGTTGGTAGTATGGCTTCCACTCAATATGGCATTCTGGGTTGATTGTGTATTTATTTAAAATATTTTTCAAGCATTATTTCAAAATAGTCTGGGATCATTTTTCTTCGTCTTTTTCTCTTTTTCTTTTTATAATGGGAAATGTATTGAGTAGTAATAAATTCAAAATATGCAGCAGTTTTTTAGAAGAATAAAATTTAATAAAGTTCCCAAAACCAATAGTCTAGATAAACAACATTTCATATAGTACTTTCTCCCCTTTTATTGAAAATAGATTTTTTTCTCACACAATTTATAGCAAACATGTTTTTTCCTCCCTTTGTACCTTCCATCTGCATCCACTCACTTTCAGTCTCTCATTAGAAAACAGGCTTCTAAGGGACAGTAATAAAATATGATAACATAAAGCAGAAACTATTACACCTGAGCTGGACAAGACAAAAGAAGAAAAAGAGACCAAGAGGAGGCACACGAATCAGAGATTCACCCATTTGCACACTCAGAAATCCCATAAAAACACTAAACTGAAAGCCATAAAATATCCACAGAGGACCTGGTACAGATCTGTGTAGGCCCTGTGCATGCTGCCCCAGTCTCTGTGAGTTCCTACCATCTTTGATCTTGGTGTCATCCATCCCCATTGGCTCTGTTCTTTCCCTCCCCTCTTCCATGGGGTTCCCTGAGCCTTGAGTGGAGAAAGTTGATGGAAACATCCCATTTAGGGCTGAGTGTTCTAAGATCTCTCACTCTGTATGGTGTCTGGCTGTGAGTCTCTGTTTGTTTCCATCTGCTGCAGGAGGAAAAATCTCTGATGATGGCTGAGCAAGGATCCTTTCCCTAATAAGTTAGTTTCCTTTCTGAATAGTTATCTGCAGGCAATGACTCTTTTTTTCATGAATATCTTTAAGACTTTTCTTTTTTCTTTTTTTGTGGCCACTGATTCAACTGATTTCCACAGTTCAGTTATAGTGTGCTATAAGTTTGTGTTTTGTTTATGTGCCTCAGAATTTGCTTAGTTTATTGAACATCAGGTTGTCTTGTAAAATAGATGCAAAACATCTGTCTGTCTGTCTATCTATAACTAAGCTATATCTATATATGTCTATTTAACCTTAGTTTCTTGATCTCAAGGTTGTTTTGTAAGAAAGATTTTTTATGGTCCTCTGTCTATATACCTATCATCTATCTATCTGTCTATCTATCTATCTATCTATCTATCTATCTATCTATCTATCTATCTATCATCTATCAATCTTCATCCATCTATCTAGCCAGTCATATATTTTTATCTGTATATATAATTTACATATATACGTATATGAGATCTACCATCGATGTACCATTTATATTTATCTATCTAATCTACTTATCTATCAATCTACCTATCATCTATCCATCTATGTCTTTCATCTATCTATCTCTTTCTTTTTCGCCTTCTCCTTTTCTGTTAAATTTACACGAATTTGGATTGCCTGAAATATTAAGAATCTCTTTATTCCTTTGTTTTTTTCTGTCATTAAATTGGTTAGCTTTTACTCATATATTCAAGCTCATTGTTGTATTAGTATGTCCAACCAAATGTTTAGTTTCTCCCAGTGAATTTATTCAGAAATTATATTTTCAGTCCTATAATTCTCATTTAACTATTTGTATAACTTCCTTTTCTCTATAGAGAATCCCCTACTTATCATTGTGTGTATAAAATGTCTACATTATTCTTTAAATCTATACCTTTACCTATTTATCAACCATCCCTCTATCCATATGCTTATCTATTGACCAGCTAATATCTAATCTGGTTGGAAATTTCTATTTCTTATTGCAATGCCTGTACCAACTCCGTATCTGTTTTATGTCAACTTTTTTCAAGTTTGACTTGGTGAAATTAAGAAAAATTTCCCCCCTATTTTGATGCATGTCTGACAATATTTATGTGCTACACAATAAGGACTGTGTAGTATGAAAGCCTGTCATGTGTTGTTTTGCTCTGAAGAGTGCTTGGTTTTTATCTGGCCAGTGTGTAAGCTACATACTGACCCATACTTTCTATTTGTTGACTGTGTTAGAAGTGATTTTACATTTTGTCTTAATTCATTGTTAGCCCTGTGTCATGACCTTCATCAAGGGCATGACTGTCACTCATGACCATAATGTTTCTGACCTCTCAGTTAAATAAATGAGATGTTGACCAAGATGTACTAACTCTGCCTGGGTTTGAAGTCTGACATCACTGAGTGCTGAGTAAGGTCTTTGATCTCCATCTGAGGAACACTGAAGTACTCGTGCACCCATTGCTGCCTGCTGAGCCTCACAGAAACTTCACATGCAAACAAATAGCTCATCTTTGGAATGGGACCTGAGTGGAGTCTTTGTGAAGATGTCTCGCTTTATTTTTTTACACATATTTGATATATATATATATATATATTTTTTGAAGTAATTGGTTTTGGCAGTTTAATTACATGTAGTACAAAGAGGAAGTTTTTTCAATTATACAACCCACATTTGCTAACATAGTGTGATATCTAAGTCAACTTTTAAACAAATTTGGGGTTTTGAACCTACCCAGTAGAGTCCCCTCTCTCTGGTACTTTGACTCACAAATTCCAAATACCTTAGCAATCCTGACTTATGATCCACACCTAGTATGCTAGGCACTAAGACTGTAGCCCTGTCACTTCTGGCCTGAGCTCCCTGTTTCCTACTCATTGCTGCATTAGAAATATCAACGAGCTCCCACTACTGTGGACCAGATCTTCTTGTCCGAGACTGCCATTCTCCTTCAGACCTGCTCTTTCATGTTGACTCTTGGAAAGGGACCCCAGGAGAGAAGCTGGAGTAGCTGGGTGTTTGTTCTCATTTCCACTGCTCATGAAGATGGGGTTCACACAGCGTATCCTATCCATGAAGGGAAGAATGAATATTTCTGGAGAGTTTTTGTAAGTTTTAAGTTCTTTATGACTGGAAGGAAAGTACTATTCTAGTTATTCTGCCATGAGCAGAAATAAGTTGAGAACTGTCTATACTGTTTTTGGTTTATGGTGACATGTAAAATCTATCCACAGTTGCTAGATTTTCTCAATAAGTGACTCACTAGACCTGACAGTAGTGTGTCTTCCAAGCAGTGGGAGCAAAGTAAGAGATGACTTTCCTGAAACATTTATTTTTTTCTTATATAAAATACATTTAATTGAAGATATCATGACTTCATAATCTATTGTTAGTAATGATTACTTTTTTCAAATTTAACTTTTCTATTAATTGTGTGTGTGTGTGTGTGTGCGTGCGTGCGTGTATATGTGTGGCTTTCACATCATGCTTATCGATCCCATTCATCTCCCTGTCCCTTGCAATTTGCCCTCTACCCTTGCAACACCTCTCCCAACCTCGGCTAACACAAGCTAAAATTGAAAAGGAAAGAAAAGGCTCGTTGTTGGAGCTGTGGTGTGACACAGTGAGCCACACAGTCCCTTAGCCCACATGTTGTTACTTGCAAGTGTTCACTGCATGGAGTCATTGGTCTGGTTCGAGATCTCTGTTTGTTTCTACATCATCAATGCTGGGCCCTCGCTGGGGCTCCTCTTGGATGTCCTGTTGTTGTCCTGTGTCATGGCAATTTTGTAACTTTGGGTCTGTAGGACCAACCCCTTCATGTGCTCCAGCAGATAAAAGATAGGGTGGATGAAGGAATGGGTCCAGGTGGTTATACTTTACAGTAGATTTGGTCATTTTATTTTAAAAGTGCCTTCCAAAACTTTGATGCATCATTTTTCTTTCTATTGTGTTCTTTGTGTATGATCCTAGGGGTTCAACTGAGAGTCTCTTGCATGTTTGCAAAGTATTATATCACTGAGAAATGGCTCATTTTTTTATATTTTATTTTTAACTTTGTATGTTGAGACAATGCCTTCCTGCCTTGCTCAGGCTGCTCTTGAACTCACTTTGAGGAACAGGCAGTCTTTAAGCTTGTGATATTCCTACAGCCTTCTGAGGCCCTTGTCTTACAAGCCTGAGTCACAAAGCACAAATCTTTTTCATAAGTAACATTTGAACTCTCTAGCTATATTTCGGGAGTCCTTCACTTTGTAACTCCAATCCACCTTTCTACCTCTATCTCTCCACCTGATTGTCTCTTTAGTATATTTCAAGTGGCCCTGTCTTTCATTAGGGTGTAGCATCTTCGGTACACTCCATTCCTTCCTATGATTTCTGTATTAGTCATAGTTCTCTAGAGAAAAATAAAGGGGGCAGGGAGCTCATTCATAAAAATATGGAGGTTGAAAAGTCCCAGTATCTGTAGCCTTCTGGCTAAAGACCCAGGAGAACTGGTGTGTAGTTCCACTCCATGTCCGATTGTTGAGATGTACTGTTGATCATATAAGATCTTGTCATAAAGCTGGCAAGCTCCAGGCCCCAGAAGAGTTGTTGCTTTACTGTCAGTCTGAAACCTGGTTAAGACCAACATCCTAAACCAAGGCAGGCTATCGGGAGGGGTCTCTTATTCAGTCTTTCAGTTGATGGGAAAAAGCCACCTACTACAGGAAGAACGCCTGCGTTCCTCTGTCTACTGATTCATATATGAATCACATGCAGAAACAGCCTTCCACACATAGCTGGTGTAATGTTTGGTTAAATGTCCCAGCACCCTGGTCAAGCTGGCACATGGGTTAAGCCATCACAATTTCCTCATGTGTGATTTTATCTTGACTTCATTGTTGCTGATGTGTATTATCCTTTATCTTGTTGTGACAAATATCCTGGCAGACGCAATTCAAGATAGGAGAGGTGAGGTTTTGCTCACAGCTCAGGGGCTAGAGTTTATATCACATCAGAGAGAATTAGTATGTAGGAATCTGGTCCATGGTAGGAGGAACTCACTTTATGGTCCTGTTGCAGCAATAGTAGGAAGCAGAGAGCTGGGGCCAGAAGTGTCTGGGCTACAGCCCTCAAGTCCTACTCCATCGTGGACCCAATGAGCCCACGCTCACATCCAGACCATCACACTGTACGGGGCGCATCGTAAGACTATGATAACCAGCTGTTACTCTATCACAGCTGAGCGTTCATGAAGTCTCCTTTTGATTTTGAGTTCCTTTGTTCTCGGTATGACGTGAGAAGTATTACTGCCCCTGTACAGTGAGTTTCCACATTCAATCAGTATTATGTCCCAAAGCATCAAGTCCCATTATCTGTATTTATTGTAACATAGAACTTAAATTTATTGACTGAACAATTTGATCCTTTCCATTTCCATATTGTTACCAGAGTGAATTTCTTGAATTATGGATTTGATTGTAGAAAATGGCAAATTAAAGTCTTTCAGTGACTTTACGTGGTTAAAAAGCCCAGACTTTTCAGACCAATAACAATTGGTGTAGTTAGCTTGGATCGTATAGTGTAGGAAATATGATCTGCCATGCTCATTGTGATGTCTCTTAACAAAAGCAGCAGTGACTTTTCATAAAACAGTGTAAAGATATTGCTGGAAAAGACTTTATGCATATTAGTGTTCTGTAGACACAAATTCATATGCACATACATACCTGATGCCCATGGAGATCAGAAGAGGGCACCAGATCCCCTGGAGCTGGCTGTTGTGAGTCATCCTGTGGGTTCTAAAATCAGAACCCGAGTCCTATACAAGAACACAAGGGTTCTTAACTGCTGAGCTCTTCAAAGGTATTTTTGATGCAAACAACTCAAGGGAGCCTTGAGGTTTCCCATGTCACACACCACTGCTCTACGCTTCTGCTTGCTGTTTTAGATGTGAGCACTTGGCTCTCAGCTCATCGCTTCAGCTCTCTGCTACCTATTGCCATACTGCCCCTTTTGTTATAGATCCTAACCCCATGGAACCATATGCTCAAATAAACCTTTTCTTCTATAAGTTGCTGTGGGCATTGTGTTTTAGCACAGCAGTGGAAAATTAAGCAACATAGAAGTTATTACTACGAGTAGGCAGTGGCTGTGACAGATTGGACCTGACCACAATTTTGGTTTTTTATTTTGTTTTGAGAATTGTAGAAGAATTAGGGCTCTGGACTAGCCATTGAATTCTGTAAATGAAGCTCAACTGATCATCCTAGTAGGAGTTTGGAAGACAGTGCTGGGAACAATGTAGACTATGGGGGCCAGGCTGAAGAGTGTCAGAAGGGAACACTATTAGCAACTTTCTTGTGATATTTTGGCAAAGAATGTGGCTGCTTTCTGCCCTTGTCCTAAGAACTTTCCAGAGGCAAAATCAAAAAGTAATGGGCTAATTTCATTCCTGGACAAGATTCCAAAACAGCTTACTATTAACTGCTATGTTGTATTAATGACTTTTAGGCTGGCCTGCAAATGAAAAAGAATAAGTGGAGAAGAAAAAAAATTACAAAATGAGTAGCTTGGAGTGAAAAAGAGCACCCAGGAATTTAATATTCCCGCCAAGGTTTGTGATGAAAGATATAAAGACATTAAGGAGAGGCCTGATCTATATTTGAATAAAGGGAAGTTGCCCTTAGAACAGCCCTCTACCCAGCTCATCTTATAACCTACAAAAGGAAAAGGCCTAAGGGGTTGCTGTCCCTAGAAATGAACAGAACATATTGCTGCAGTTGTGATAAAAGAAGTCAGGTTCTCTCTATCTGGCAGCCAAACTTGACAGTGTGGTCATGAAGGATCCGTGTGTAAAGGAGTTGTGGAATCTTTCTCCTTAGAGAGCCATTGAGGCCAGGTGAGTGGTTTCGCTGCCTGGAAACCTTAAAAAGCAATTTCCTGAAGTTGTGGAAGTGAAGTCTTAATTGTGTTGGAAACCCCAAGAAGTTGAAGATGCCAAAGCAGTGGGATGTTTGCAAAGTAGAGTTGCCGACTGGGAGTAGAAGCAACCTAGGAGAGAAATGTATATTGCAGGCTGCAAAGCTGGAGGGCGGGAACCAGTTAAGCCTTTGACAGCAGACATGGAACTACAGGATTTGACTTTGATCTGCTGGTTCAGTATTTCCTCACTGTGGTTCAGTATTTCCTCACTGTGCCCCCAACCTGCCATTTGGAATGGTGAGATACACACACACACACACACACACACACACACACACACACACACACACAATGACCTTTAAATAGTATTAAAACTAAGAGATTATGAGGGATTTGGGGGTTGAACTAAATGCATTTTCCATTCTGATATGGCCAGCAACCTGTGGAGGCCAGGCATCAAAATGTGGTGGTTTGTATGAGATGTCTCCCATGGTCTTGGGCATTTGAATACTCGATCCTCAGTTGGTAACACTGTTTGGGTAGGTTTAGGAAGTGTAGCATTGCTGGAGGAAGGAGGTCACGAGGGCCTGACTTTGTTGATTCAAAAGCTACTTAACATCCCAAGTTTACTCTCTCTGCTCTCTGCTTGAGGGTTAAAATGTGAGCTCTCAGTTTACTGCTGCTACCGTTGCCATGCCCGCCTGTTGCCATGGTTCCCAACTGTGATGGTGATGGATTTGTCACTGTGGAAATGTAAACCCTAAATAATCCCAGTCTTCCTCAAGTTTCCTAGGTTGTATTTTTTAATCACAGCGATAGAAAACAAAGTAATACACATGGCTAATCATCCCTTGTGATCAGTTTCCTTACACATTTTCCATTTGTTCAATGAAGGTATTTGACAGGGTAATATCTGAAAACTTTAAGGTTCTATTTGTGATTTATATTTTACTATATTGATCTGTTTATTATTTGTTCGTGTGTATATGCATGTTTCTGACTGATGCACTGTATTCATACAGTTATCCAGAGAGGTCAGCATTGGAGTCACTGGAACTGGAACTACAGGTGGCTTTGAGTCACCATGTAGGTGCTGGAATCTGAACCCTGGCCCTCTGCAAGAGTAGTCAATGTTCTTAGCCATTGAGCCATCTCTTCAGCCCCCAGTTTATATTTTAAACATATAAATCAATACTTTAGAAATTATGTCTTAAGTTAAACAACTGACAACAGGCAAACTGACTGGAAGTCTCTATGTATTGAACTGAAATCGTCCCTTCCCTTTCTCAGCACACCCCGACACTTAAGAGAAAGAGAATGCATATGTTCTGAAGTTTTGTTGGAAAGTACCCACATAGAAGTACAGCTACAGGGTTCACACCCCAACCACAAACTCATTAAAGATATCTTACCTTAGTTATGCTTCTACTCATCTGCTTATTAAAAGGAACAATTTTTAAATTAGTAATTCAAAAAGATTTTCTCTCATTTGAATTTTATTGTACTTGTTCTTTGATATCCCAAGGATAAAAAAAGTGTATCCTGATGGTCTAACATCTCTAATTCCTCTTATGAAGCCCTACACATGGTATAGGTTGTTGCTAACCTTCTTGACTGCCCACCAGGACTAGCTGATAAGTCTCCTGGGTTGGTTACACTCCCTGTTAAAAGCTTTCCTTGGCAGGTATCTCACAACTTCAACATTTCCAATATCTGGGAGTTTCTAATACAAACCAGTATTACCTTCATAGCTTCATGCAATGACCTCTGTAGGCCTCTATGCAGAGACACCCCTGACACATACCTGACCTCAGCAGCTTTCCTTAGTCTCAGAGGGAGATTCCATAACTCCCTTCTTGTATCCTTGACTCTAAAATCAGAGCCACATGGCTGAAGATGCCAAATTCTGTTACTATCTGAGGCTGGAACATGGCTCTTTCATTCAAATACATTTTCATCAGTTTTCTGTTTTTGGCGGTTTCCCTCACTCCCTAAGATTGGCTGGCCTTGAACTCAGGGATCCTCATGCCTCTTCCTCCCCAAACTGGGATTAAAGGTATGTGTTACCATGCCTGGCTCTGAGCATTTCTTTAGTCCTTTTTTATAATCTGGAAGGTTAGTTGGGTGCCATCTTTCCCTGAGGGCACCACTGTCTTTATTCCATTTATAGAATCAGGTTTTTCTTTAAAAATTTTATCCAGATTTATCTGTATTTTTATTTGCTCAGCTTGCTCCTTTTCATTATAGATCTGCATAAGACTGGCCAGTAATAACCATGCCACACAGTCATTATCAGGTTGCTTTGAAACATTCTGTGCTAAAGCTGCTAATCCAAAATCTTCAACTCAGCCTCAGACAGATTTTTTTTGGAGAATGGCAGAAAGCAACCACTTTCTTCCCCTAAAGTATCCCAAGAACAGAACAGTCTCTAGGTCACTTCTTCTTCTTCTTCTTCTTCTTCTTCTTCTTCTTCTTCTTCTTCTTCTTCTTCTTCTTCTTCTTCTTCTTCTTCTTCTTCTTCTTCTTCTTCCTCCTCCTCCTCCTCCTCCTCCTTCTTCTTCTTCTTCTTCTTCTTCTTCTTCTTCTTCTTCTTCTTCTTCTTCTTCTTCTTCTTCTTCCTCCTCCTCCTCCTCCTCCTCTCTTCTTCCTCTTCTCTTCTTCTTCTTCTTCTTCTTCTTCTTCTTCTTCTTCTTCTTCTTCTTCTTCTTCTTCTTCTTCTTCTTCCTCCTCCTCCTCCTCCTCCTCCTCCTTCTTCTTCCTCTTCTTCTTCTTCTTCTTCTTCTTCTTCTCTTCTTCTTCTTCTTCTTCTTCTTCTTCTTCTTCTTCCTCCTTCCTCCTCCTCCTCCTCCTCCTCCTCCTCCTCCTCCTCCTCCTTCTTCTTCTTCTTCTCTGATACCTCTTGAGTCAGCCCCACCCAGTTCAAATCACCCTCAGTACCACTGTCTTATGGTCCTACTAGTATGGCCCATTAAGCCCCAGTTAATATGCTCAACTGATTTTTCTAAATTTTTAGTTTTCCAAAGTTCCAAAGTACACATTCCATCAAGAAGAAGCATGGTCTGGCCTATCACAACAATTCCCCAGACCCTGGTATCAACTTCTGTCTTAGTTATGGTTTCTATTGCTGTGAGGAGACACCATGACTATGGTAACTCTTATGAAGGAAACATTTAATTGGGGATGGCTTACACTTCAGAAGTCTAGTCCATTATAATCATGGTGGAATGCAGAAAAACATGGTGCTAAACAGGAGCTGAGAATTCTACATCTGGTTCCTCAGGCAGCAGGAAGAGAGCGTGACACTGGGCTGGGCTGGAGCTTCTAAACCTCAAAGTGGTTTAGTGACACACTTCCTCCAACAAGGCCACACTTACTTCAACAAAGCCAAACTTCCTAAGAGTGTCACTCTTATGAATCTATGGGGACCATTTTCATTCCAACCACAACACCATTCACCTTAGGAAGAGATTTTAAATAATACGGATTCTCTCTTTTCATAAAGTCAAGAAAATGTGAGATTAGCTACAGAAGAGAAATGTTCATTTCCCCTTTGTGGCCAGTAGGTAACTCTGACTGGTGCTGAGGGGAGAATGCTAGTTATAGTGGCTAACCTCTCATACCATGGGCTTTGGTCACATATTTTGAAGAACTCGGTGGACATAGAATGTTTGCTGTTACCTTTGGATCCAGGTTTGCATTCAGAAAAACTGTTCAGAATCCATTATCATTTCACTGTGGTCCATTTTACAGCAGTGTAATCTAAATGTGTATAAATATCAAAGTTAATTGACTCTAAGATACCTTGTAAGGGTTTTTTAAAATCACATTACAAAGTACAAAAATGACTACAGACCACTTACCTCAAATAAGTAGATGTGATTGATGAGAAGAGAGAGACTGGGACTTGTAAGGGGGCCAGAAATGTCATATAAAGAAACTCAGAATGATGTGACTAGGGATTACCTCCTCTAACTAGTTTCAGAAATACTTACTGTAAGCCACTTTAAGGCCTGCTTTCCCAGGTTGGATGCTGAGCGGCAGATATGCTCTCAGCTACTTTCCTCCTAACCCCAAACGGGCATATAAGCACCAGGACCTGAAGTGTGTGGCTAGTCATACAAATTAGCTCCAGATGTATGTGTGTCATTTTGTAGGCAGAGATTGCTTGTTCATTTCTTGGCCACCCAGATAGAAATAATCATACAGAAACTATATTAGGTACAACACAATTTAGTCAATAGTTCATGAGTTTTCTTAGCTAGCTCATACCTAAAATTGACCCATTTCTGTTAATCTGTGTATCACCATGTGCTTACCCGGTAAAGTTCTGGGTATCTTTCTCTTTTAGCAGCTACATGGCATCTCCTTGACTCTGCCTACTTTCTTTCTGTTCAAATTCCCCACCTGGCTTTGCTGTGCTAAGCCATTGGCCAAAACAGCTTTATTCATTAACCAATGGTAACAAACATATTCACAGAGAACAGAGGGGAATCCCACATCACTCTTATCTAGACAAACTGGTCCCTGAGCTGAAGGGTACCCGAGGCCTATGGGTGTCCTCTGATCTTTGTGTCAGTGGCAAGCGATTAGCTGGTGTGAGTGCAGTAAGTCTGGGTCTATAGCCAGCTCTGTAAAACCCTAAACTACAAAGCTTCACATATTTTTATAATATTTCAGAGAATGTTCCACTCTTCAGATTTATTATTATCATTATCGTGTGTGTGTGTGTGTGTGTGTGACATATCTGTGTAGTCTGTGTTCTTGACCCTACTTACAAATATGGACACCAGGGATTGATTCCTGATTTTATACTAACTTATTTTTTAGAGACAGGTCTCTTGGTGGATCTAGAACTTGTCATTTCAGATAATCTGGCTAGTCAGCAGGCTCCTGAGATCAGTATCTCTGACTTCTAAGCTCTAGGGTGGCAGGAGCAGGGTATACTCAGCTCTTACACAGGTGCTGGGATCTGTATCTCTGACTTCCAGAACCCAGGAGGCAGAGGGAGAGAGGTCTCTGTGAGCTCAAGGCCAGCCTGTTCTATAGATCAAGTTCTAAGGCCTATTATACAAATCAAGTTCTAAGACAGCCAGGACTAGACAAAGTCACCTGTCTTGGGGAGGAAGAAAAGAAAAAAGAAGAAAATAAAATAAAATATATTAACAACTGGTTAAGGTACTTGTCAATGTTTGCTGTCCCCCAATGGTACCCACTATTGTGACTTTTGAGTGTATGACAGTTTTTTGATTGGTTGTTATAGTTGGTATTTTCTTTCCTGTTCTGATCTATTGCTTTTAGTTTTGGCCTCTAGGCCAGTACTCAGTAAACTGCCCCATGAAGGTCAGACCCTGTGTGCCTCAGACTTTGTAAACCCAAATGTTTAAGTTACTCAGCTAAACAACTGTGGTCCAAAACTGTTACAGGTGTAGGCAGATGAGGGCCATGAGGGATATTCTCAGGAAACCATCTCTGGGCAGTTGGGGACTTGGTCTGTAGACTGCAGTCCATCAACCCCTGTTTAAACTGCCAAGTGTGGTGACATAGTATGTAGCATAAAGTAAACAGAAATATGCAAAGAATTAACATGATTCTAGAAGGAAAATACATGAAGGTTTGTGCCACGGTTTCATTTGTGGGTACTAGATGTGTTTATTTTGTCCTTTCTTTAAATATTGTTGTAAAGAGGAGGCTTGTTGGTTCCTGGCCACCTGGCTAGCTTAGACCCCAAATAATCACACAGAAACTGTATTAATTAAATCACTGCTTGGTCCATTAGCTCTAGCTTCTTATTTGCCAGCTCTTACATTTTAATTTAACTCATTTCTATTAATCTGTGTATGGCCACGTGGTTGTGGCTTACTGGCTAAAGTTCTGGCGTCTGTCTCCAATGGGGCTATATGGCATCTCTCTAACTCTGCCTTCCTCCTCCCATGCTACAGGCCAAGCCAGTTCTTTATTCATTAACCTATAAAAGCAACACATAAACACAAGGACCTCCCACACCAAAATATTTTTTAAAGGTTTGTGTATATGCTCTAGACACTTATTAGATGAGTTATTAGATTATAACTAGTTACTATAGTTACACATGCTTCATAGCACTGTTAAGATTATGAAATAGAAAGATACAATTCTAATTCACTGAATAGCTTAATTTGTGCTTCTGGAAGTGATGAAACTTCATCAAAGACCTAGAAAAATAAATGTGTAGTATGAGACAGTTATGTTTTAACTCATGATTTCTGAGCATGGCACTAACAGGAAACTGGATTCGTCCAGGGCTTGCATCATTCCACTCATTGATTCTGTTGAGGAAAACGCATGCCCAGAAGCCACAGGCTCACAGGCTAACCAGACACGGAGCTATCTTTAGGTTTCTAGTCAGGAGGGAGAGACACTCAAACTGATGGCAACAGAGTAGAGATACCAGGCTTTTGGCATGCTTTGTACAAATAAAGAGTTGACATTTTGGCTGGACCATGACAGAACATAATAAGCTAGAATTGACATTGAGGATTCTTAGCCGTGTATTTGACTAGGAAAGAACAGAAACAAATGCCCCAAAGCCCGTGTCCAGATAAGGTAAGCAGAGACTTACAGGATTTATCTGTAATTTCTAAACCCAAGAAGCCATGACAGCCATCTCCACCAGTTAGGTTTGCAACAAACTTACCCAGGGGCTGACAAGTTTATTCATCTCATTTATAAGACAATGCAGACATTTTACTGCAGAAACCTTACTATGTCTAGCTATTGGTGCAGTTCAAAATATAGGGACTTCCTAATTTTCTATTTTATGCACAATCTTATTACTTTTTTTTTTTTTTTTTTTTTTTTTTTTTTTGGTTTTTCGAGACAGGGTTTTTTTGTGGTTTTGGAGCCTGTCCTGGAACTAGCTCTTGTAGGCCAGGCTGGTCTCGAACTCACAGAGATCCGCCTGCCTCTGCCTCTCAAGTGCTGATCTTATTAATTTTTACAAACAAAGCCTGAGTCAAAGAACATTCTATTTCCAACTAGTTGAGGTAAAGTCCTGCAATAATTGGTAGTGAAAGCAAGCTATACAAGTTACAACCCAGAGACCCAGGCACACATGGTGCTGCTTATTGAAAGCCAGTCTTTAAAGGTTAGAAATTCGACCTCAGCCCCTAAAGCAGCAGTTCTCAACCTGTGGGTCATGACTCCTTTGGAGGTTTCACAGGGGTCACATGTCAGATATTCTGCAATTCAGATATTTATATTACGATTCATGACAGTAGCAAAATTGCAGTTATGAAGTAGCAATGAAAATAATTTTATGACTGGGGGTCACTACAACATAAGGAACTGTATTAAAGGGTCGCAGCATCAGAAAGGTTGAAAAAAGCATGGCTGTAAAGAATCATCATAGACTTTAAAAATAATTTTATTTTAAGTGAAAATATAATTATATCATTTCCTCTCCCTTCCTTCTCCCCTCCAATTCCTCACATGTACCCTTCCCCTTTTATCTCAAATTCATGGTCTCTTTATTTCTTTTAAATTGTCTGTTTTACACACACACACACACACACACACACACACACACACACACACACACACACACACATAGCCCTAAATACATAAACATGACACAGTCAGTCCATTTAGTGGTTTTTTTATATATAGGTTTTTGAAAAAGCCAGTGAAATAATATTTTTAAATTGCTTTGTATTTCTGAGATAGAATTCTCTCCCCAAACAATTACAAAGATTGTGATGATCTCCTTTGAGGAAGAGAATGATGTCAGACAAACTGCTTTGGAAAGCAGGTATTTGCATCTATCATTTCTTTCCTGGGAAAGGTGTGTGGGAGAACTAGGGTGAGAGAAAGCAATTTCAGCCTGCATTTTCAGCTCGCTGAGAGTCATACCACATAAATACGGCCAGACTTTGTTGTCCCCAAATGACTTCTCTTTCAAAATGAGGAAATACATTCTTGAAAGGAAAAAGGACCAGGCAGAAAAAGGAACCCTCATTCAATTTTTGTTCACATTCTTTTTCTGTCGACAGCTGAAGACAAGGTCGAGACAGTTTCATTCTGATGAGGTGGAGAGCGTTAGATGAGCAGTGATGGTGTTGATTTGGTGTGTGGTGGGTGTTCCTTCTAAGTCTGTGGACACTGGTTTTGGAAATAGGCAGCCTGCCGGACCCACGTCATTGTTCCTCTCTTAGATTGTCTGGAGAGCGGATGGAGTTTCCATTTTCCCCATGTGTATAAGAATTAGTATTGGTTCTCAGAAACAGAAGAACATCTCATTTTAAATTTTAAAAATAGGACTCAGGAGGCTAGAAGCAGAGGCAGGCACATATAATTAGGCCATACGTTGGTCGATTTTTCATGCATTTTTTAGCCACCTTAGTGACATTCTTAAGCACATTTTCCATGCATTTCATAGCTGCCTTAGTGACATTCTTAGGTTTGATTCCTAGAAGATTTCAATCCTTCAATGTCTCTTCAGAGACTGAGAAAGCTCACCCCAATCATGGTGTACAGTTTTCTGAAAACATCTGTATTTGACTGGAGAATAATCAAGTACTAATTGCATGTTTACAAACATTTCCTGGGTCTCACAGGAGACCAAGGATGAAGCATTTGGATCAGGCCACGGGTGAAATATTTTTGAATGGGTTTGATAGTATTACCTCGACAGTCAACTTCTGACTACTGTTTTACTTTCTCTTTCAGTTCTTGGGGATTAAACCCAGGACCTTACAAGCTAGTCACTCTGCCAATGGCCTACACTCTTGTCTGGCAGCTCTAAATTATTCGTGGATGCAAACATGATGGTGTTCTCTCTTAATAAATATTTCATATCTGTTCATTTGATATTAGAGAAAGACTTGTAAAAGATTAGTGATAAAAATACTGAGTTTCGCCGGGCAGTGGTGGCGCACGCCTTTAATCCCAGCACTTGGGAGGTAGAGGCAGGCGGATCTCTGTGAGTTCGAGACCAGCCTGGTCTACAGAGCTAGTTCCAGGACAGGCTCCAAAACCACAGAGAAACCCTGTCTCGAAAAACCAAAAAAAAAAAAAAAAAAAAAAAAAAAAATACTGAGTTTCTTAAGCATTCTATAGGTACCATATTTCATGTTTTAGATACATTAGCCCAGATAAACATGTTGTGATGCACTTTTGTTCATATTTTATATAAAAAAATCAACAACTGAGGGCTGGGAAGGTTACTTGACAGACTCATCATGCCAAGAGCTGAGGTCCATGCCTAGAGCACATGTTCTGAAGAGGAATAGTTGAAACTCTCCCACCAGTCAACCAAGTAGTCTCAGAGAAGTAATACCCACTGGTATACTTTCATGTAGTCAATTTCAGTGTTTCTTCATGTGTACAAATAATTGGTGCACACTTGAAATCTTGGTACAGGCTGTTTACTTACCTTCTACACTGTTGGAATCTATTAAGATAAATAAACTGGCAACAGAGTCATCTTGGTACATGCTAAGCTAGGAAGGAGGCTTTTGGTTGAGTGTCTAGATAAAAACTTGAGTTGAAAACTAAAAAACAAAAGCCCATTCTTCAAACCAGCAGCCTCTATGAGCTCAGGTCATCTCCAAGGCAGAAAGGGTTTCCATTTCCTAGCTGTAGGTTTGAGTGATCGAGTCAGGCTTGCTGTAAAAAAATGGGGAACACACTAACAGAACAATAAATTTGAAACATGAGAATTCCCAGGTCATACAAAATTCTGACCTTAAGTAATAATAATAACAACAATAATGATAAGAATAAGAACTCTTTTAAAACAGACTAGTCATTGTTAAGCATATCTTTAGAAAAGAGAAAGAAGAAACAGAACTCTGACTTTCCATTTGGTTTTAAGGAAGGGTGACATTCTGTTAACCTATGCTTATGAGAACTTGCTATATTAATCATGGGGCTAAACCTCATGATGATCCTCCTGCATCAGCCTCTTGACTGATGGTAATCTAGTAGGCATAGATTATGTCCTCCAACCACCATATAACCTGCATACCAAGTTCTTAGCTTCATTTTGTGAGTGTAACAAAGATCAAAGAAGTTAGGGAACTTTGTCACAAGCGGTCATATCGCACTGATGTTTACTGAGCATCTACTGTCAGAGCTGAGGAGCAAACCCAGGTCCAGTTCGAAAGCACAAGCTTTCCCCATAGCTCCAGAAAGAAAAAAAAAAAAAGATACCCAAGTGAAAACAGCATTTGCATCCAAATCGATTATTTGTACAAACCAAAAGTTCTGAAGATGACTTTATAATGCTACCTACTAGAAGCATTATCCTAGTGACCTCTGTGTGACCTGATTTTGTGGTAGTATGTGTGCACATGCATGAGACTAGATAAACTGGATCTTTCCAGCCCTCCCATTTTCTTCTATGATAATTAATCCTCAAGCCAGAACAGAGCAGCTGTGTGTCTGGAAGCATTAACTTTTCAGACTCGTGCTGTAGACCCTTCTCCACAGTGTCCTACTCTTAGTGTACCTGACCTCTGTTGGATAAACCAATTTAAGGGTTTAAAGGGCTGCTCGTCCCCAAGCATGAGCCTCTCTTTGATCTGTTGAAGACTGCCCTGATTTTCATCATTACACGCAGAGCCAGCTGGTAGGTGTGTCATGCCGCTGGTTTTCAGGAAAGAAAACACAAATGCTGTTTTTGTGCATAACAGAAATGCTAGCTTGTCATAAATGTGGTTAAGGACATATTTTTACTTTTGTATGTATGCTTTTGTAAGTGTGTATCTGTATGGGTGTACATGTGTGTGTATGCTGTCCCACCAGGTCCCACATCCACTTAGTCCCAAATAAACACATAGAAGCCTACATTAATTATAAACTAATTGGCCTATTATCACAGACTTCTTATTAACTCTTATAACTTATATTAGCCCATAATACTTGTCTGTGTTAGCCACATGGTTTAGTACCTTTTTCAGCGAGGCAGTCACATCTTGCTTGCTCTGTGTCTGGCTTCGTCACTGTCTGGGTGATGACTGCAGATTTCCCTCTTCCAAGAATTCTCGTTGCCCCACTTCTACTTCCTGCCTGGTCGCCCCACCTATACTTCCTGCCTGGCTATTGGCCAATCAGTGTTTATTTAAAATATAAGTGACAGGGTACAGACCATTCTCCCATAGCATTCCCCCCCCCTTTTTTTAAACAAGAACTCTGAATCAAATCTTCTTTGTTTAGCTTTTCCACTGGCCATTATCCATAACAACTTGTAACCAACATTCTAAACAAAGACAAACATCCATAATCCATT
The DNA here is from genome assembly GCF_950005125.1 of Chionomys nivalis. Classification (NCBI taxonomy): domain Eukaryota; kingdom Metazoa; phylum Chordata; class Mammalia; order Rodentia; family Cricetidae; genus Chionomys; species Chionomys nivalis. Next base: position 65,900,018 of record NC_080088.1, read on the forward strand.
TTTGGGGAATGTGAGCACAGTTTTTTCCAGGCTACTTCCTGCTGATTGGGGGCATTGATAATCTTAAGGGGACTTAAAGAAAATTTAGAATTATGATCAAGTCCTGACTGGAGTATCTGTGAGGCTTGATCATCTCAGAAAGCAGTCTTTGAACTGTTCTATATGTAGAACTCAGACATCTGGGCCATCCTTTCCTACCAGAGATTTCTCAAGAGGTCTTCCTTGGTCAAACCTGATTTTTCTTAAAGCAGAATGAATCCAGTCCCTCATTTCCTGTGGAAACAAAAGCAAAACATCTTCTTTAAAGTAACATATCTTTTGACTTAAATTTTAAAGTCAAAGCATTTTCAATAAATATATATATTTATTGAAAATGCTTTGATATATTGGATTAATCCAGCAGCATTTATAATCAAATGTCTTTTAGCTGCTTTTGCTCCTTCCTCAGCCATCAAACAATTTAAAGACAACACAATAACATACAGTATCCAGACTCTCTGTGTATTTTTCATCTTTACATGGCTTTATTTTAACTTCTATTTCTTTTATTTTCATTTTTAATTTTTGGCTTTTTGAGACAGGGTTCTCTGTGTATCATCAGCTGTCCTGAAATTCACTCTGTAGACCAGGATGTCATTGAAATCACAGAGATTCCCCTGCCTTTGCCTCCCACATGTTGGGATTAAAGGTGTGGCCACCACACCCAAGAACTCTCTTTTTTCCTTTTTTCTTTTAAGGGACTTTATCCTTTTTTTTTCTTCCCAAGGGTACACATATTTTTAAACACACAGTAAACTGTTAAGATGTTTTCTTCATCTTTGTATCTATCTTTACTGTATATTGCTCTTTTCTGACTACATGAGTCTTTAATTTGCTAAGAAATATAGCTAGGATTAAAGCCAAGGCTTTGACAGCTGCATCCAGCCCATTCCTTAGCTTTTTGCTGAGAGTCTAGCCTCATGGTAGAGGCACTGGCCAGAGCCATGTTTATTGACATAACTCTATAGTGTTTCAAGGATCCGGCTACCACCAAAAAGTATGCAGTCAGCTTTTCATCAACACCAAGTAAGTGTTTCATGGCAAAACCTCTTAAAAGAGCTGCAAGGTTTTGCAGCTAAAGCTGAGCCAGGAAGCCTCTCTTAAATGAGAGTACTTGCCTCTAGCAAGCGGAGCCCACCTGAGAAAGTGCTGCTATCAAGAAGCTGTGCTTAACTTGGGTGTGGTAACTTAAAGGCTATTGGCTGTAGGAATTTCTACAGCACCTCCCCTGTTTGTTTAAATAAGAAAGTTCTAAGCCTAACACAAAATTATATACAATAATAACAAATATCAGGTATAAAGATCAGAATTATAACCAGCATAAACAATATCAAGCAAGAAACATGTGATAAATGTTTCAATAATTATCCTACCCTAAGGAGTTTAAGTCTTGTATTATAAATAACTTGGCCAACTCATGAGAGGAAAGTAACTACAACTATCTAATCTTCAACCCCATCGAAGACCTGAGAAGGGAAATAAAATTACTTGAGTAAACAGGAAGTGAAATCAAGCAACTTCTAAAATGTGCAACAAATGACAGAGACAACTGGCTACCTGAGCAATCACCCACAGTCTCATTTGCAACGTTGGAGCAACCTACTTTGGCTAAGGCCTAGAGTAATTGACAGACCATTTTCAGAGGCAGAAAAATTTTCAAAACCATCTTACCCTGTCTTGACAATATTTGACAGTCTTTTTTCTTGTATTCTGCTTGTCCTGTCTGGACATTGTGCATTTTGTCAGTGGTCGATGCATGGGCAGTTCCTTGCCCAAAGGCCAGTTTTGCCAAGAAGAAAATGAGATCCAAGTGGAGTGTCATTGGTGCTCAACATTCTCTCGGGAATAGATCAGTGCTGCTAGGAGCAATCGTGTCTCATGTCAATAGAATCCTAACTTATTTAAATGCCATATTCTACAGTTCTTTTAAGTGGTTGAAGATTACCTATCTATTCAGAATACAATCTCTATGTATCTACAGTACTTGATTAGGCTAACTATAAGTACAACAAACATAGATGACAATTGGCCTATAATTCTTAATACCTATATATCTTAAAGATATAGAATATTAAACAATCTTTAAACAACTGTGCAACAAACGAGGACAATGACCTCAAAATGTAAACAATGTATAGGTATCTTGATCAGAGGTAGAAATGTATTTTGCAATATGATAAATATATCCTAAAACTGTATCAATACATAAAGCGTCTTAAGCAGAGGTAGAAGCATGCATGCATACAATATAAGAAAATAACTTTGCCCAGGTATACAAATATTGTAGACAAAAATAGGAACATATTCAATATATAAGAATCTATACCAATGTAAAGTGCCTATAAATAATAGCTCACAAGTATTTACTCAATTACTCACTATTATTATTAGTGTGAGTAAGTGCACACTAATCTATTATCCCATCCAATTTCTGTTTTATTATTTTTTTCAAAGAGATCCCTGAGCTAACATAATTTCCCCCCAACCCTCAACCCTATAACAATTATAATCAATCCCTAAGTGACGTCCCTAACCTTGTTTTCAAACTTTGTTGGGAAAGGGGATATTGTCTTCTAGAATTACTTCCAGCTGTCATGGAGCGATGTTCTTTTTATGGGATCCTGTGAAAGTAAAATGATGGTTAAGTTTCAAAATTACTGTCTGGTATAATTGCAAATAGTCTCTGAGTATTCGGTAGGATTTTTCTGAGGTTCCTATTTGGAGGTCTGGCCAAAACATTGTAAAAAAAGTACACAATTTCAGCTAACCAAGTTGGAACCATCATGAGCAGTTTGTACCCAAAATAGGTCTTATATCAACCAGGTGGAGTTGTTGTTGTGGGGCCCCATCTTCCTCCTGGAAACTTCAAAGATTACTGCAGGAAAATTTATTGTTCATTGTGGAAAACTCAAACATTATTATATATATATATATATATATATATATATATATATATATATATATATATAGAGAGAGAGAGAGAGAGAGAGAGAGAGAGAGAGAGAGAGTCAGGGACTGTCAGTGAATCCAGGACTCTCTGTTTTGTTTTGTTTAGACTGCTGGGCAGTGAGCTCTGAGGATCCTTCTATCTCTGTCTCCTCACTTCCAGAACTGGCATGTGCTATCATACCTGGATTTTTATATGGGTGATGGGACTATGAAATCAAGCCCGCCTACTTGCAAGGCAACTGAACCATACCTCCTCAGCTTCTCATTAATGACCTATTTTCAGATAAGCCATTTTGATTGCTTTTGTATCTAGTTGAAGTGTAAGATTCTGATCAATTTTATTAGGGCCTTTTCTTCGTGTGAGGTGTATGCTTAACTCTACCTTGAAAGAAAACGAGCTGCATAACCCCCTGCAGCTCCTGATGAGACTTAAATTCCCTTCAGAAAATATTTTTTGACCAATCAGTATATTCTGAGAAGCTTCACATGCATGGAAACATTCGATTGGTAGTATTTTATGAAGAGAAAAATCTCAGATTTTCCATGAAAGAGATAAAAAATTTTATATGTGCATGCATGTATGTATGTTCACATGAGGTAAGGAAATGTACCTAAAACTATACCCAATGTTACAAGTGATGCTAACTGTAATGAGTCTCAGATTTTCCCAGGTTCACCCTAAACCCTCTTTAGGGACTTCAGAACCAAGTATTTCTCTTTTTACTCATCAGTCATAGTCACAACTGTACATTAGTTAGAAGGATTATTTATGTGAACTTCCAAATAGTACTTTGGCTCCTTGATTATGAGACAGCCCTACCAAAAAAACATATCAGGGGTTACTGAGTGACAGCTGTGTATTGAGAACTATGCGGAGCTGATATCTCAAAGCATGCAACACCTGCAGGGGAGGTTTCTGTAGAAGTAGGGGGTTGATGCGGGACTAGTTTTTAATGCTGTATATGCATTCACTCTAAGAACCAAGGAGGAGTATTTAGGCAAGTAGAATAACTTGTGCAAATATATATTAACATGATCATGAAACTGCATAAATCAGTATATAAGGGGAGTTAAGTTTCTGTATTGACAGAAGAAAACAAAGCAAAATCATCAAAGGTCAAAGAAATTGTCATGAAAGGAAAAAGATTCCAGGAGGCAACTGTGTAAAAGAGTGATGGATGCAGGATGGTTGGAAAGAAAACCAATATTTCAAAGAAGCAAAAGGCAAGCCGAGATGAAAATCGTTTCTAAAGAGGAAGAGTTTAATGAAACTGGTTGGGACCAGTAACTTTCAGTATCTTTTTTTTTTTTTTAATATTTATTTATTTATTATGTATACAATATTCTGTCTGTGTGTATGCCTGCATGCCAGAAGAGGGCACCAGATCCCATCACAGATGGTTGTGAGCCACCATGTGGTTGCTGGGAATTGAACTCAGGATCTTTGGAAGAGCAGGAAATGCTCTTAACCCCTGAGCCATCTCTCCAGCCCCCAACTTTCAGTATCTTGAGGATAGAATGTGTCACTTGAATCTGGAATAGCCTAGTTTATGGTGACTTTACATAAAAGAACTTAGGTGTGGGCAAAAGACAGCATGCAACAAGTTAAGGAAAGAACAGGAATTGCTATTATAGAGACAGTACATGTAGATCCCTCACTAAGCTGTTTGCACGCTTTTGGGAGAAAAGAAAGGAGGGGGCATGCACTGTGGAGAAAGGGCCTTGAGATTTCCCCCGAGGCTCTTTCCTATAGCTCCGAGTGACACTCCTGGGTTTGCATTTTGCCCAAGGTTCATACATATGTCCATTTGTGCACACGCTAGTACAGAAAGCAATACTTTCAAAAGAGATAGAATATTCATTCTCCAGATTACCATGTCTTTAACACATCGTCAGCCTGACTCAGGTCAGTGTCTGCTACCACAAAAGCCTGTGTATCTTCATGGGTGTGAATGAAGGGATCTAGATAGTATTGTGTGCATAGAGTATGCTCAGGAAAGGGGTAGATAGAAGTAGGGTGATACCAGTCAGGAAAAACAAAGGGGTGGGGCAGTATTCAGAGGAGATGTGTTTTTATGAAGCTTTAACTTTGTACCCAAACGACATTGTAAGTATTAAATAAATGAAGTTAATTGATTTTAGTACAATAATTAAAACCATCAAGCATGGTGTATAAATTATAAATAAACCTAATGAAGTTGCAAGTGAACAGTACCCTCACTGAGGAGGAACAAACACAGTCTTTGTTTCAAAACATGAGAAAATAACATTTTGGTAGAGTTCTGTGACAAACACTCCTGTATAAAATGGGACCCAGAGTACTGGGTAGGGATTCTGTGGCTTCTTCAGGTGTATACTAAGGTTGAATAAACAGAATGAAATTAGGAAAGGCAGGGTTTGTGCTGTTAGGAAAAGAAGTTACAAACAAGGCAAGGGCCCCTACTAAATTGCAACTGTGCTATTAGACAGAAAGCTGGATGTTGGTCATCTTCATCTCAATCTTTGTATGATGTTCCTTGAGTATATCTATTCATGTCTCTCTTTGATAAAGAAAATACAGAAATAAATGATGTATGTGTTATACAGCTTTCACTTAAGTATTGATTTCTAACTCTCTACTAATGTCCCCGCCAAAAAAAAAAAATTCTTAACATCCAGATCCAAACTGTTAGATATCATATCTGAGACAAGAACTAGGATTCACTGAGAAATTAGTTGATTCTAGGGCTTGGACATGATAAACAGAAGATAGAAACAAAAAGGAAAGGAAGTAGGAAGTGATTTAAAAACAAACTGCCCAAAGGCCACAGGATACAATCAAAACACCCCAATGAAAAACTACCTCAGCCACAGGACAAAGATAGGGAACCACAACCTACAGAAAAAACCCTTCTTGAGCCCCCCCTCACATATATAACTGAATAAAGAAGTAAGTGGGGAAACGGGATAGTCTTTTAAAATAATTGCCAGTTTATAGAAGAAATCAACGATATTTGAACTCACTGTTATACACACAGTACAGTAATGACTGTCACAAACAGGACCTGCCCATACGTGTTGAAAGTAGCAGGTGAGAGTTGAAGGAGAAACAGGATATTGATATCGTAGAATTCCTCAAAATAAATTTCAAAATAGACCTTTATAATATAAAAACCTAGCAGACACTACATTATTTACTTGGGCAAGGTTAATATCACTGATCAACAGCATGAATTCTCCTAATAGTGGTGTGATGCTGAGGTCATAGCCACCCTGTCGATCTGTGGCAGTCTTTCCAAGTTGAATAACTGAGGGCTAACAATCAGAAACTGCCAAGGTGTTTCACAGTGCAGCTGACCGATGTTTATGTAGTGTTGAGGTTTTGGAAGATAAGAAAGTGTTGAGGGTCTGTCACAAGACTGAAGGATGCTGCAGCCACCCCAGAATTAGAACAGGTTCTGGCTGAATTCTGAAACAGAAAAAATGGACAATGAGAGGAAACTCTGTGAAAGTTAATAAAGCTTTGTGGAGGTTCAGCCTGAACACAGTTTGCCCATTCCAGGGGAGAAGTGTGAGGATTAGAATTATTAAGCAAAAGGAACAGAGGAATGAGAGAAATAAAAGACAGAAACACCGAGAGGGAAATTCAGTAAATACTGCAATAGCCCATGTTTATTTTCCATCTTCTTATATACTAGACTCCAAATTGGGGAGGGCTAGGCAACAGACTCATTAACATGTTTAACATGATATAAGGAATAGATCAAGTATCCTGCAGGCAGCCAGTGCCTGGAACCTCTTGCCAATCTACTCTAAGAAGCAGAAATAGACATGATTCCCTGACCTTTGATCAAGGTGGTGCAGATCCACCTCTATACTCAAAATATAATAAATACCATAACCTAGGTCAGGATCGCTTATTTGTAGCCACACCTGTTGTCAACAACTTTGATAGAGCAAGAATAAGCTCAAACTCTCTGACCTCCAGTTAAGGTGGAACAGACTCACCTCTGTGGGCCCAGTAAAGCCCGTATTTTATAGGATCATCAGGGGTCAATGTAAAAATTCTGAGTTTGATGTTTGCAAATTGGTTTTAAAAAACAGCGAATACTAGCAGAAGTTGGATGAATTGCACACAAATCCTGCACTGTTTTGATTTTTCCACAAGTTGAAAATCATGCCAAACCTCAAAAACTTGATGAGGAAAAACAAGCAAAGCTAGATAGCTTCTGAGGACTGTTTTTGTCAGTCTGGACAAACTGCCATGGTTGCCTGTCATCCCCTGGTTGGAAGTGACTTTAAGACATGAGGCGTAGGCATGGTTTGCAGCCTTAGAGATGATGTAACAAATACACTGTTGCATGCTATGCTGGTTTCAATTCTTTAGCTCATATGCTTGCTTGCTTTGTTGGGAGGGAGAAATTTGCTCTCTACTTTATAGTCATTTAGATACTCAGTAAAAATACGGGGGCCTGACAATGTCTTAATGGGTTATTTACTGGTCTAATGTAGGGTTCCAAAATGATAAATTCAATTAATGCACAGCTCATGCTAAGCATGGGCAGATTCCTGAGTTTAATATGAACTAAAATACCTTACATTAGCCACCATTTGAAAATGGCACTACTCCCTTACACAATTATTATTCATATAAATTGTAAATAAATAACAGTTTTAAAAGTAAAAATTAGGCATTCAAAAATTAGACAAGTTCACTTATGTACCAATCAGTTCTTATTAAATATACTAGGCCAGTCTGTGTACACTTCCAATACTAGCATTAGGGATTCTGAAGCAGGAGGATCATGAGTTTTACAGCAAGTTCTTGTCTCCTAAAAATAGTGCTAAATTATTTCATTGTGAAACTACATTGCTAAGTTATATGTTAGAATTAGTCCAAAATATCACTTTGATTAGAAAATAGAAAACACAGAAAATTGTAAAAGCCCCAGGGACAAAAAAATACATCTTAAATGTTTATCCATCAAGTCAACTATGTGTATTGCATTAAAATAAAATAGCATTGCTACAAAAATTTTTAATTTGACTTAGAAATGCAAGAAAGAAAACTTGAAATTCTTTGTCCAAAATAGTCTACCCTTTTCCTGGCTTCTGCAGTTTTTATTTGTTCGCTTTTTCTACATAATAGCTCTAATAAAGGGAATTCTTCTTAAGTCCTGCCCACCAACCTTTTCAGAAGCTGAACTGTGGGTACTGATGCCAATCCCATGCTAAAGTACTCCAAGAAAACCCTGATAGGCATGAAAAAAAAAACATTTTCAAAACAACCCAAATAATAAAATTCTAGTGAATGACTACCCTAGTGGCCCATTTTAATGAAACATATATGATCTAAAGTAAAAGAAAAGTCACATTAAAATATGCTGTGCTATCCGGTTTAATCAGACTTCTGGAGGTTTGAGAATGAGTGAGTGTGTGAATGCAATCCCTCAGTTCCCTTTTACTTTGCGATGAGTATTCCTGGTCCTAAAATCATGGGCATGGTATTGTGAACACGAGAGCAGGCCATCTGAATACTAACTGTGATGGAGATGACTTTAGTGCCCTGCTTTCTACAGGGGTGTGGGGAGGCGGGTGCAGCTACAGGCTTAATGAGGAATCAGAAGATTCACACTTAAGTGCTTCCTGCTATCAATAATAGAGCCACTACATTAGCCCTAGAATCCAGAAAAGCTGACAGCGGCACCTCACCTTGCAAAAAACTAATTAGAATCTTCAAACACGTTCATGTGGCTCGGTCCATTGAATTCTTGTGACAACCTTGTCAGGTAGGCAAAGAGGCTCAGCATAAGTCTGGACACAAGCTCAGGTGTGTTTCGAATTCACCTATGGACTATTTTACTCTGCTCAAGTTCCATTGAGAACCAAGGTGTGATTCTGTTGATTCATTTGCTCCTTATTGAGCAAGACCATGTCTCTCAAACTGAAGCAGGAGCTCTGGGCTTTGGGTACCAGAGCAGGAGGGTGCTACCGGAAAACTTGCTGTCTTTTGCTATGGCACCAAGGGCTATTTTTAGATGTTTTCCTCTGGTTAATTGTCTCACCCTCCTTGGGGAATCTGGATGGGTAAAATCCCAGATGAGACAATTTTCTTACTAATTCCCGCAGAGATAGGAAAGAGGAAGGCCAATGGCTGTTTGTTGTCTTGGGGCCTCAGAACCATCTTGGTGATGGCGGAGAAGGGAGTTTAGCAAGCTCTTCAAGGACCTTGAAGCCCATAGAGCTCTGTCCAAGTTAATGACCAAGAAGACTAAGTAGGACAGGATTTGGTGGGAGACTGGGGAGTGAGCCATGGACCCGTTCTAAATGGCTTTGTCTGAAGCTGGTTTCTGAAAGGAGCTGAGAGCATGGAAACAGCAGGGACAGAGGGCTCAAAAGGTCCTTCCACATGCTCTGACTTTTCTTCTACCACCTTTGAAAAGAAAAGGGACATTCCTGGGGAACTTGATTTCAGCTTTTGTGGAGCACATGAAGATCAGTGGCAGTTCCTTAGCCCGGAGGAGCTAAAGAGAGAGGGAGTGATAACAGTCATTTAGTCTTCCTTCCTTCCTGGAAAAACAAGTCAAGTACTGTTAGATGCCCTGGAGACAGTGGACAGAAAGAGTTCAAGATGTTTCTGACTCAGGGTCAGGGACAAACTTCTAGCAGGTTTAGCACAATGAATTGCCTGGAGGAGCCACAGAATTTCTTGTCACCTGGATTATGCAAACTGGCCTTCCCTGGGAAGGAGGCAGCTAAAATGGTAATACTTAAACCAGTGCATTCTTAAGCCACAACAAGGGGCACACAAGCTACCTGGTCACTAACGATGAACTATGAAAACCCAGAAGCACCAAAAAATTAGTGTTGAAGATCGTACAGCAGAGAGAAATTTGAATTCAGGCTTAGTCACCAGCATCAGTGTTCTCAAAGACGGCTGTCCTTGAAGGAACACATAGAAGTCCCATGAACTTCACTATTTGAGTGTTTTTCATCCCATTTCCAAAAGTACATGGATAAACTCTGGGAAGAGAGGGTCCAGACGCAAAGCAGCTGTTGTAGAGAACCATGAGCCTTTTACCTCCAAGCAGATCCTTCTAGGATAACTGAGCAGTCTGACAGGAGCAGAGGTACCAGAATACTCGCAGGTTCTGCCTGAATCTACTTCACGTGCCTCTCCTTTTCCAACTCTGGTGTTCCGGTCAGGCTCCTCTTCCCATTTGCGCCCATGCTAAACATGTCCAGGAGCCTGGAAGAGACTAACAGAAGCTGCCAACCCCCCTCCCCCCATTTCACACCCTTTTCCCAGTCCAGATTTATGGAGAGGCGTCCAAGGTGGCAAAAGACTTACCCAAGGTCACAGCCTTAGCCAGGAAATCCAAGAGTCCGGGTCTCCACATCAGCACCTAGCGACCGCTTGGGCTTAATTTCTCACCGCCCGCGCCCAAAGCTCTCTCCATGCCACACCCCGCTTCCCTGTCCCCCGCCCCCCAGTCCCTCGAGTCGCTTCTGACGCTTGGCGGCCTCCCGGGTGCAGTCCTTCCTGCGGGCGCTCCCTTCCGCCGGATTCCCACGCCGCGCGCCACGCCCCCAGCCACCAGCAGCGGGGACCCCGAGGCAGCGGAGCCCCAGGTCGCGGGACCCGAAGGAGGCGCGACCCGCGGCGACGGTGACGTCCTCCGCGCCGTGGCGCCCGCGCTCCCGCCTGCAGTGGGGCCGCCCTCCCGAAAGTCCCAAAGTGTCGCGCGGAGCCCGCCGAGGCGTGGCCGAGTCCGGGGCCCCCCGGGAGGGCCGCCCCCGGCGGAGCCCCAGCCCGGCGAACGAGTTGCGAGGCTCCGGGACGTACCATGGGCTCGGGACCCCGGCGCCCCGCACAGGCCACCGCCGGGTCGCAGGAGTAGCCGAGGTGGGCGGGGAGCCGGCCGACCCCGCGCGCGTCTCTCCATGAAGATTCTTGCGCTTTCTCTGAAGAAAGGAGTGCATATGCTGCAGTGCCTCTGTGGAAGGAGCCTGAGGTCCAGCGACAGCCCTAGCGGTGAGCCGACGTCCCCTCCCCGGCTGCCCACGGCGGGAGCCCTGCGCCCAGAGGGCCCGCGGCTTCTGAGCGCGCGCGTGTGTGCGCGTGTGCGCGTGTGTGTGAGTGTGTGTAGCCCTCAAGTCACCCGCGCCGTCGCCCCGCACCCGAGACAGAGCCTGCGGGTCCGGGACGCGGGGAGCGGGAGGGACCGACCGGCTCCCACACTTCCTCGCGCCTCGCTGCTCCTTGTGACTTGCGCGGGCGGCCTGGGACTTACGGTTGTTCAGGGTCTCTTCAGAGAAGTTGCTGGTGCATTCGGCCGCAGAGGGGACTTTAAACAGGTGGCTGGCAGACAGGTATCTTATTTTTCTTGCTTTGTCTGAAAGTGGACTTTTGGCGGTGGTTAGGTGGGTTACCTTTTCCGTGGAGACGGAGCGACTTCTGTCCTTGGTGCCAAAACTGGAGGATTTCGGGTAGCCTGGGGCTTAGCTAATCTACTCCCTTAAAGAAAGGGGAAAATTATATATATAAAACAAAAATCCCAAATACCCGGATCATTTGAGTAAACTGTGATATTGACAAAATTGTTGAAATACTTAATGACTTTTTTAAAAAAAAAAAAAAAAAAAAAAAGCATCAAACTAAGACCAAACAAGCCATTCTGTTCTGCAGAAGCCTTGCAAGATGGGGTGGTGCTTCCTGTCGTTCTGGTCCTTTGTCTGATTCTTTTAAAAGATGAAAGTTCTTCCTAAATCAATCATCGATAATCTTGCAAGCGCTAATTCAGTTTCTGTGCTCTTCAGTTGCTTTCTCAAGTGTAGAGGTGGGGTGTGAGGAGACAGGAAAGGCACCACATCATGTTTAAACGAGTGTCTCTGTAAAAAATATATTTTTGATCCACAAGCCCCAAATAACTAACAAATTCAGCAGCATTATAATAGCTTTTGTGTTTGAAACTTTGGGTGCTATTTTAGGGGATCTGATTCACTTGGTAATGGCACCTATTTTCACTCTGTTCTAGAGTTATGAAAATTATATTTGGGAAGATATATATATCTTTGGAGATATATATATATGTATATACTTTCATTCATACTTTCTGAAACTTGTACTTTCTAATTACTCACCAGTCAAAAAATAAAACTAGAAGATAGCTTTAAAGAAACAAGAAAATTTAAGCAAAATTTGTGAGCATGCTTGTGAAATGAAATTGGCAATGTGATCTCATGTTTACTTCTATGTAATTCAGGAGGTTATCTAGACTTTTTGTTTTGCTACCGTATTTGCGAGTGCTGAAAGATGCATCCACATTTCTCAACTAAAAAGCTTTCCTGTAAAGACTTGCATCTTAATGGTACTTGACCCAGGAAGCCTCAGAGATGCATGCAAATATGGTCTCAGTTCCCCTGGTTCGCATTACATAGAATGTGAATAGACTCTAAGGAAGGCTTTTGCTTCTCAGTTGTGTGATTCAAGGTATGCGTGGTGTATGACTGAACAAGGTGCTTTCTCGGATAAAATGAGGTAAAATCTTCAGATAACAGGCAGAGTTCCTTTCCCAAATAGTAACAGCTGCAAAGGGAAAGGGTGATCCATGTGACTGGGTAGCCTGGGCTGCTGCAAGCATGGGGCTTAGAGTCAAGAGATCCAGTTGTGAGGCAGTTTCCGTAAGTCCCTCTACTTTAAAAAGTCTTGACTTTTGCCTGAAAAATTAACATGTGGAGATGCTGTTAGCTCTTGCCTGGTCCCTCTGCTTGTGGCTTCACCTGCTTTTAGCATGTGGTTCTGTAAGAACTGTGGTGTCTTATTTGTACATGTAATTTTACTTATTGGGGCAAATACTTGATTGGAGGAACTGCCACTCTAGAACATTCTTTTTTTTTTTCTTTTTCTTTTTTTTTTTTGTATAAGGGTACTGGACCAAACAGGGAAGATGAGACCTTTACCCAAGTCTTTCACAAACAGAATAATTAATACACAGCTATTTGAGTGTTTCTAGAACTGCAGGGTCTTTCTTCAAATTATGACTCTTTATAGCTTATGCTTGTATGCAACTAACATAACCTGATTGTCAATTTGTGTACAGACCTAAATTACCATGATCACACTGCACACATCATAGCTGGAATAAAATGATTTTATAGCAGCTAAAGATTTCATTGAACTCTTGTATATCAGGTGCCATTCTAAAGGCTTTTAGCCTTTCATGTGTAATATGCTTAGCATAATATGTTTAGATATTGTCAGTGTGTTCTGTTTTAAATTGGTATCATTACCATGGCTTCTGCCATGAACAAAACCTCACAGCAATTCTGTAGGTAACACTGACATGCCCAACGTTCTCATGCAAATTGGGGTAAAGAAACCAGAAACTTTTCATGAAGTGAATTTATAAAAACCAGGCTATGAAACACTGTAAATTTTTAAATCTTGCCTGAAAGGAATTTGGCAATGTTTTGAACAATGTCAGCACATACTGACAGTTCTGTTCTAGGTATTTCTTATTGCGGTCGAACTGAGCTCATACCTGAGGGGCATGGAATGTGATTTACTGCAATAGTTTAAGAGATTCTCTTTAATCCCAGCACTCAGGAGGCAGAGCCTGGTGGATCTCCCTGAGTTTGAGGCCACCCTGGTCTGCAGAGTGAGTTCCAGGGCAGCCAGAGCTACACAGAGAAACCGTGTCTCCAAAAAACGAGAGAGAGAGAGAGAGAGAGAGAGAGAGAGAGAGAGAGAGAGAGAGATTCTATTAACATGTTCAAGCTGTTTGTAGATGTTTATTTTTGTTTATGTGGGCCAAAAATTTAAATTAACCATTGGTTTTGAGCTTTTTAGGAACATTTATTACTCTCGCCTTTCCTCTGTATTATTAGACATTGATATCATGCTAATTTAGTAAGTCTACCACTGTACTTCAGAAGGATGGAGATGTTAGCAATACATGGAAGGCAATCTTAATACATGCTAAAGTCTGCTGCTCAAGGCTGAATTCTCAGCCTCTTTTGTTACTTGGGTTTTGTTCTTTTACTTATTTGCCAAAATTAAGCAAATTTTAAGCATATGGAGCCAGTCTATTAAAAGGTAGATTAGGAGCTTGAAAGTCTAAACATCTCTTTTCAGAGAATATGACATTCCTACCAGACTGATGAATTTAAAAAGCTTTTAGTTCAAAGAGAGCAAAACAAAGAGATGGGGCTTTTGCAAGAAGAGTGGTGATGAAAACAATGGCTTCCATGCCTACTCCCATCCCTCTGCTGATGGGTAGGGAAAAGTTGTGCTGTCTCACCAATGAGCTTTGGGCTAAGGCTTCTCATTGCACCAGGGTCCATTCTGATTTTGTAAAGGAGCAATTCTATCCTAACACCTAGGCCCCTGGGAGGGAAGTCCCCGCTTGGAGTTGGTCCCCACGGGAGGGAGGAGTAAGGTAAGTGTAAGGGTAGGCGTGTATGCACATGCTTGCTTGATTTAGCTGCCACGAAAGTATTCTAGAAAGGCCACATGGAAGAGATGGTTGTGATTATTCTGCAACCTGCAGTAAGGGAGGGCCCTCCCAGCCTGGCAGATGTCTAGAGCTGGAGCCCAACAAGGACATCTAGTTTCCTTGACATGGAATTCAAATACCCTGGGCAAACATAACTCATCGATCGAGTCTGATAAGAGTGCACACTTAGAACGCACAGGGCCACAGTTTGCAAGTCTAGCGCAAACATCCAAATGAAAACTGACCACGTGCACACAAGTTGTTTCGAACACTATGTACATCAGGTTTGGGTATCTAGGCTCTGATTTTCCTCCATGGCAGTGAAATGATTCTAGAAAGGATATTTGTTTACCATACAGTTATTGTTCATAAGCTCATTTCCTATCAAGATACCTTCATTCAAAACATCGAATAATTGTTGTTTGTCTGTGTGTGTGTTGAAATATGTGTTTATGTGTCTGTGGGCTTGCATTTGTGTGTGTGAGTACAGGCATCCTATGCCATGGCCTACATGTCAAGGTCAGAAGATAACCTCTCATTCAGTCAACCTTGCTTTCCTTGCCCCTTGTTTAAGATGGGGTATCTTTGTTGTTTTCCTTTTGTGTATAATGGGCGAACTGGCCTGTGAATGTCTAGGGATTCTCTGGCTCCAGCTTCCTGTCTCTCCATGGGGGCACTAAGATCACAGATACATTGCATCCAGTTTTTATATGGGTTCTGGATATCCTAACTCAGACTCTCATGTTTGTGTAGCAAGCACTTTTACCCACTGAGCCTTATTTCCAGGGTCAACATTAGAGATCTGTTGAACACGTTACCCTCTAAGCCCTTTTTTTTTCATCAAATGTAAAAGGGACAGATGCCAGCTATGAGGAAAAATGGAAATAGAATTATTTTATGCTTGAGGATATTTTGAATTCTTTAGAAATTTTTAGAAAATTATAAGGAAGTCCAATGGACTGGCCGTATAGCCCAGTGGTAGAGGGCTTGCCTTGTTTGTCTGGGGACCAGGATTTGATATTTGATGTCCAGCAAAACACATACACACACACGTATAAGCATGTTAAAAAACACCTACAAAATTTTTTAAAGAAATGAATGAAAAAGATCTACCTTTTGAGGATTGTTGTTTATAGTTTTTTATGGCTTTTACTTTTCAATTTTTAAATTTCACATTAGATTTTCAAAGTCAGTGTCAGAAAACTCAAGAAGATGTTGTTTATTGTTGGTCCCCCCCCCCTTTTTTTTTTAAAAAAAAAAGAAAGTCTATGTATTGATGTAGTGTCATTAGGAGCCTTATGTCACTTTTTAGAGTAGTTGTATATTCATAACCAAACTGAAAGGAATGTAAGGAGGTGTCTTGTTGTAGTAACATAGTATGCAGTCTTTTGAAAGTGACTTTTTCACTTAATAAATACTTAAATTTCTTCCATTTTTATTTCATGCCATGCCAGCTCATTTCTTCCTAGCTCTAAAGCATATTCCATTGTTGGCATGTATGACAGTTTATTTATTCATTCACATGTCAGAGGACATTTTGGTAACTTAAATGTTTGAGAAATAATGAATGAAGTTGCTATCAGCATCAATGGACTGCTTTTGTGTGAACATAAAATTTCAACCTATTTGGGCAAATACCAATGGTTGGATTATGTAATAAAGCAAATTTAATTTTGTAAGTAAATGTGAACAGTAGCTATGGCATTTTGCACTCTCACCATCAGTGAATGAGTCTTTTTGGCTCTGTGTCTTTGATTGAATTTTTTGCTGTGTATTTGTAGGATTTCTGGCAGTTTTATAGGTATGTAGTCATAACCCTTTGCTTTAATTTGAAATTCTCTAATAGTATATCATATTGGATATCTTTTTGTATGCTTGTGTGTCATTTGCGTATTTTCTTTGTTGAGATGTCCTTGTGACGTCTGATTTCTTAAAAAACAAAAACACCCAGGTTGCTCATTGTCTTGCTGTGGAGCTGCCGTGGAGCTGCCATTAGCATCTTTCCGTCAGCACTTTGGGTTCTCCTCCTAGGAACACTGTCAGGTGTTTTAGTAACTCCTCTGCTGTTGTGAGGAAAAGCATCACCGCAAGCGATCTGGAGAAGAGTTGATTTTGACTTGTGATGCTAGATGACTAAGAGTCCATCGTGGCAAGGAGATATGGCGAGTGACAGGCATGGTGGCAGAGGTAGGGGTTGAGATCTCACAGCTTCAAATGCAAGCAGGAGGCTCCAAACTCCCAAAGACCTTCCCCAGGGACATACTTCCTCCTGCAAGGCCACACCTCCTAAACTTCCCTACACAGCAGCACCCACTGGGAACCAAGTATTGCGGAGAACATTCCCTATTTAAACCACTTCAGATAGCTTTATGCTATTCCCATAAAGTTAAGTGTGCCCATTTGATTAGTACTGGCTAATGAAATGTGGGCAGGAGATACAGGTACATGGAAACTCTAATAGCCTAGAGCACAACATACTTCAAGCTTTTTTATTTATTTATTTTTTCTGGTGCTGGTGGTTGGTGGTGTTCAGGGTAGTGGTTAATCCATTAATCTGTGTCCTTGAGTTTCTGTTGTTCACAGAGCTCACCACATGATCTCTGGTGGTCGTTTAATAGAAATGAGACAGACATTAAAGCCACATTAGTAAGTAATTTCCTTTAAAAGGTAGTTTCTTATCTGCCCTATTCTGATTGATAGGACAAGCGGTGCTTCTTCAAAAACAGTCAGTGTAACGTTAGGGAGTCAGGGTTAGGGTCCATCCCGGCGAAAGCTCTCCACTTTCTTCCCGATATCTTCTGGTAGTACTTAAAGAACATACGTGTTGACTTCCACACTCCAGTTTCTTTCTGATATTTTCTGTAGTATTTAGTGAACATACTTGTGGACATCCATTTATGGTGTTTTAGTGATCAGAGTATTATGCCACACTCCTAAGCTTTGTTTTCTTACAGAGTGCTAGCAGGTGCTCTTAGCGTGGCGGAAACACTCTTCCTTTACCGCTGTGCCAATTCTCCACTGATGTTCCCCACACTTTGTGATTATCTTTTTACACTTGTGATTTCATTGTAAGTCTAGTCTCGAAGGAATTGAGTTGCTATTTTTTGCTTATCTAGAAATGTGAAGATCAGATGCCCACAATCATATCTGGAAAAGCAAGAACTCACTGTGTTGTTTAAAGCCAGGACACAGTTATAGTACTTTTACAGGCACAGGAAACAGCAAATAAACACTGTGAATCTCCCCTAGTTTTGTACACTCAGACAATGTGCATTGGGAAGTGTTGCTCTTCGTGGGGAAGGAATCAGGCTTAGTGTTGTTCTCATCTGGGTCATGGATCTTCACTCTGTCTTCCTGGCTCTGTGTTAAGTACAGAAGAAGATAGGGAGCAAGACAGACCTTTTCTGAAGCCTAGAATACTTGTATCATCCAATTATCTCTCTCCAAAAGGCGTTGTTCCCTTTTTCCCTGCCATCCTCTTCCCAAGGGTAGAAAGTTATGCATGTTATGCCTTCAGACATATCTGTTTCGGTAATTCAGTTCGGCAAAAAAAAAAAAAAAAAAAAAAAAAAAAAATCTCTGGTAGATGAGAAGTTCATAGAGACCCAGCAGGAAGAGATATACATGAAAACAAAGCACGTGATACAACAAAGGATGAAAGAAATGCCTCAGTAAAGTGTGTGGGAGCCTTTGCTTGTTTCGTGCTACCCAAGCTCTGTAAGATTTAATGGTAAGGACATCAAGGGAGGAAAAACCGATTTGGCTCAGGATTCATGTCAATCTCCTTGAGTTTGGAAAGCACCTAAGAATTAAAAAGGAGGTGCTAGAGTATGCAAAATAGCAGCTGTGATCCAAGGAGCAGAGGGTAACATCTCCACACTCCCTTAAAAATACTTTAAGAAATATTACTTTTATTAAACAATTGACCTACACCTCAATTTAACTTAGCAGTGCCCATGGTCAGATATTCTTTCTAATTATTTATATTATATCTTGCATCTGAGCACACATCAACATGTCTATTTATCCATAGCCAGAGGAACTACATCAGCTTCTTACAGAGGTACAAATCCAGTCTGCGGCACCAGAGGGACATCTGGGGAACACTTACAGATCTGCTCCCTGGATTTCCGTGCAATGTTTTACATAGTGCTTTACTTGTCCGCTTTGTTCAGCTCAGTGCCTACAATTGCTGCGTTTGTGCCGCACTATTTTCCCTGCACAGTGTTCTGAATATCATGTCATAGCATCTCTTCTAATGCCATTAAATACTGGACAGCTCGGGCTCCTCTGATGCCCAATCAGAGAGGCTGCGAATCTGCCCAGACAATCTGTCTTGCCGAAATGATTTTTCTTGTTTATACATAAGCTTCTAGTACCATCCTACCCCCTCCACTCATTACTGTTTATAGAAACGAAGGCATTGCAGTTGGTGTCACTGATTGCCCACGTTGTTGCTTCAATGAAGCCAGCTGGGATGCGATTGCACGGTCTTTAAATAAAACTTAGCGGCACAAAATGAATCTCCTCTTTGAGGGGAGAGGGGTTGGTGCTAGCTGCACTGCTTTCTAAAGCACTAATTATTTGCTTAACTTGGAAGAGCTAGAGAAGTGACTGTCCATGTTAGCTTGGCGGCTGACCTTGACCCCAGGACCCCGTGTGTGGAGAGCACAGTCACAGACAGGAAACCATTCTCAAAGTCATAGTGGCTCTCTCCTTACCTAGGACTCTGCACCCCACACATAAGGACCGCAGGTGTGTCAGTTACACAAAGGCAGAGGTCAGGAGATGAATCGCCATCGGGAATGTGTGCAGTCAAAGTCTAGGCTTAGCCAACAACAGTCCAGTATTCACAAGCAGTGTGGGGATCAAAGAGGTGATGAGAGAGGGCACAAGAGGTTGGTGTGGCCTCTTCTGAATCTGCTACAGTATGGAAGCTGAGTAATAGGAACACTTCTCATGACTGTTACTTAGGAATCTCCTCGTGAGATTGGCAGGGCAGCGGATCTTTCATAGATATGTGATACAAACTAGAACATTAGGCCTTTTCCAGGGAGAGATTTATCTGTCTGTGTACCTTTCTTTGTTTCATCTTGAACAAAATAATTTTGAGACAGGATCTTACTCTGTAGCCCAGGATGGCCTAGGATTCACTATTTAGCTTAGGCTAGCCTTTGGTCCCCATGGCAACCTCAGTCTCCCAAACACTGGGATTACAGACATGAACAAACATATCTGTTCCACAAATTTTAAACTTTTAAGAGCAACTTTACCTCTATAAAGCATCTCCCCCCGCTCTCCCTCCCTCTCCCTCTCTCTGTGTGTGTGTGTGAGGGATAATACGTAATTAGCAATATCAGTATTGCTAATGACACTTACCTTTGGAGAGTGATGGGACAGATGGAAGAATTGTTTTGTACCTTAGAGTGTGTTTACTTTAAAATTAAAGCCTGGTAGTATAATTTTCATATTATATAGCTTTTGTTCATAGCAGAAAACATTGACCATGGAAAGACTCCATAGGTTAAAACCTCATAATATCAGGATCCTGACAGAACCTCTTTCAGTCTCTACATGAGTCTTCACAGATGTTAGTGCGGAAGGGTTTTTGCATTCAGCTTTTTCTTATAAAGTTAAACAATTACTCTAAATGTGGTAAATAAAAAGCACATTAAATTATCTGAAATTGTTTTCCAAGAAGTTTTTAGAGAAAGCTGTTCATAATGGTCTTTGGAAGTCATAGTAAAGGAGACGTCTATGTCCATTTTTGAGGTTTTCTTTTTTGTATTTTTCCTAAAGAAATGAATAGGAATTTGTTTGCCTAATAATCAGAGTTGAGAAACTGTGTATCTCTTGCATTTTAAAAAAGTAAGGGAGAAATCTTTGTGTGCTAGGGGCTGAGGTAAGAATTTGAGTAAAAGCATGGGATAAAACCGGACTCTCTGAACACGGCGGACAATGAGGGTTGATGAGAAGCCAAGGACAATGGCACTGGGTTTTGATCCTACTTCATGTTCTGGCTTTGTGGGAGCCTAGCCAGTTTGGATGCTCACCTTCCTAGACCTAGATGGAGGGGGGAGGACCTTGGACTTTCCACAGTACAGGGAACCCTGACTGTTCTTCGGACTGGAGAGGGAGGGGGAAAGGAGTGGGGGGAGGGGGAAAGGAGTGGGAGGAGGGGAAGGAGGGGGAGGAGGGGGAGGGAAATGGGAGGCTGGGAGGAAGCGGAAAATTTTTTTTTTTCAATAAAAAATAAAAATAAAATAAAAAAATGAAAAATAAAAAAGTAAGTATATATTTAAAATATATGTATATATTGAAAGCACTAATGGATGTATGATTTTCATAAGGTGGTCCTAAACGTAACTTTAGAACAATTGTTATTGAGTATTTATCCAATATTCACTTTCTATGCCTTTAGATTTTGCCTTGGGAAATATTTTTTGCATAGAAATTTTTGTGTGCTATGGGCTGAGGTAAGAATTTGAGTAATAACTTTTATTTCTCTCCTGTGTTTAATCTTGAGTTCAAAACAACTAAAGAGGTAGATAACGCTGTTCAGTAGATGCTGTTATATGTATTTGTCTCGTCTTGGATTACCTCCTAGGAGGCTGCAGAATCATTAAGCACAAACCTACGAGATTTTTTCCTAAGGA
This sequence comes from Chionomys nivalis, assembly GCF_950005125.1. Lineage (NCBI taxonomy): Eukaryota > Metazoa > Chordata > Mammalia > Rodentia > Cricetidae > Chionomys > Chionomys nivalis. Next base: position 65,921,139 of record NC_080088.1, read on the forward strand.
AAATCTTAGTGTGTCATACAACTCACCAGAGCTCAGAGTAGATCCAGCTCATTTCTCTTGAGTTTCAGTAGTGATAAGAGAGATCTTGGACTCAGTATATACCTACAAAGGCATGTGTAGGAGCCCAGCCGGATGCCCAGAAAGTGTGCATCCCATGGGCAGGACGACCCACACAAAGGTGATGCATAACCAGGTGACTCACATTGCTGCATGGCTCCCTCCCTTCCCTGATCAGTGAGAAGGTTTCCTGCCTTGCCAAAGAGTGAACCGGCTAGAAGGGCACAGTGTCGCATTATAGCACCGTGGAAAAGGCAGGAACCCTTGTTTCTTAGACTGAGATGGAAGTGGAGACAACGGGACGATGAATGTTAGCTTCTACGGTGTGCAACTTTCCAGAACATGAGTAGTCTCAGGGAGGGGGGAGGGAGGAGTTGGCACATCTTCCAGGGCCTACACTCCTGCCAGTCACGTGGTGTTTTCCTCTCGGCCTTCTACTAGCTGTTTCTTCTCTGTGATTTAATATGTGTATCTTTAAAACAGTGTGTCGTAAAAACGAGGCGAAAAAATACATCCTTTGTATTTCCTGATAGGATGTGAGTTTCATCTCACTTTAAAATATTTGTTGACCTCAGTTTCTTGTCCTTTATACTATATGCATGGAAGTATATTTTTATTTTGTTATTTGAGTTTTAAAAATGCAGCAACCCTCTGCTGTGGAACTGCTCTGTGGCTCACATGCAATAAATTCTTTATTATTCCCTAAATAATTTTATCATGTCATTTTGGGTGAGATGTTCTTGTAGCCAACTTTTTTCTTGTTGCTGACAAAGTAGAACTCTCAGTTTTGCTCATGATGGAGGATATGAGATAACTTCTTGCTGGGCCGACTTTCTAGTCTAGTATATGAAAATGAGGGGTAAGTCATTGTTACCTATTCTCGATTTTAATTTCTAGTTATTACATAGAGGTACATTTTTCTTACAATGTTCTAAGGGCCTGAGTGTCATAAATGAAAATAAGAACTTCTTCCTTAAAACCTTTAAACTTGACAGGTTAATTCTAATGACAAAAAAAAAAAAAAAAAAAAAAAAAACTTTCTAGGCCGGGAGGTGGTGGTGCACACCTTTAATCCCAGCACTCGGGAGGCAGAGGCAGGCGGATCTCTGTGAGTTCGAGACCAGCCTGGTCTACAAGAGCTAGTTCCAGGACAGGCTCCAAAACTACAGAGAAACTCTGTCTCGAAAAAAACCAAAAAAAAAAAAAAAAAAAAAAACTTTCTATGAGCCCACCTCAAATAACTTCTTACTTGTTCAATACCCTTTTGTTCCATTATATAATAGTATTACATTATAGACTAGTCTGTACTTTTTAAATGTTTTCTCGGGTTTTTTTTATTAAACATATTTTTTTCGTATTAGATATTCTGAATACAGTTTCCTGACCCCCCAGCTTTTCACAGGTCCCTCCCTCAGCTCTGAGGGGAGGGATGTGGTGGAGGCACCCCATTTAGGACCGAGTATTCCAAGGTTTTTATCTTTGCATATTGTCTACCTGCATTCCTCTGTATTTGTTCCCATCTACTGCAGGAGAAAGCTTTTCTGATGGTGACAGAGCAAGGCATTGATATATGAATATAGCAGAATGTCATCAGGAGTCTTTTTGTTGTTATGTTCCTTTAGCAGAAGAGTAGTATTTGGGTTTCCCCTAGGTCCATGGACTATCTAGTCTCATGTTCTTGGTCCCTGACCAGTGTTGCGGATGGGTTCCATCTCATGGAATGGGCCTTAAATCCAGTTAGAAGTTTATTACTACCATGAGCTTTGTGCCACTATTGTACTATTGCATCCTGCAGGGAGGTCATCACTGTAGAGCAAAGAGTTTGTAGCTGGTTTGGGGTTTTCATCCTCCTTCGGTAGCATGCAGAGTGTGCTCCAGCACCATGAACACTAGTCAATAGGACTGAAGGCTCTTTTTAGACACTAGCTTGACTTCTCCATGTTAAGTGAGCTGTGTAGGTGTTATCTTCTCTAAGTTTTTAAATATATTGTTATATCACCAGTGTTCTTCATATTAAAATACTTCTTTAAAATGAGTTGAACATTTGCACAGTGTTCATTTAGGTAGCATAGTAAATTTAACGAATCTCTTTCTCTGTGTGTATATTCTGTCTTACCCATCTGTTCATCTATTTATCTGCTTATCATCTATCCATTGACCCACCTACTACCTCCCGTAGGGTGGCAGCTTCCCACATCTTCATTCTGATATGTAGTGCTCCATATGGTTTCTGTCACCTATAAAGAGCACATATGCTCCATATATATGTGTATATATATATTCATATATATGTGTGTGTCATAAAAATTTGACAATTAAAAAATATTGTATTTTTAGTTAAAAAAATCATTAAAGATACAACTTTGGGTGTTGATACCTCATTTATTGGAAATAGGGTACCCTTAGTACCCAATAATTTTTTAGATGCAGTCTTAGAGGAGAAGGGAAAGGCACTTAGCAGACAGGCCAATCTTCCTTTGACTTGCACCCACTTTTCCTGCTAGGCCCTAGGAATTGGACTGCGTGTTTCCCGATTCCCTGACCTTTAGCTTCTATTCTTTGCTGTGGAACACCTTTGATTGTGTTTATATTATTTTTCTTATTTCTCCTAATGTTAAAGGGAACATAGAGCACATTTGAAATCTTTGTTGTTAGAACATATAAGAAAATAAGATAATTTTTAAAAAAAAAATTGCCTGAGGTTGCTGTTCTCTTCTTGTTCCCTAAGCCCCTTAGACACTATGGTTATGAATGGAGAGAGACTAAATAAAAAAAAAAGCCCATATAGAGTGCAAAAGGACAGAAGCAAACAGAAGAGAAGCCTAAGGAGTGATGGGTAAAAGATAATTCAAATTTCTGCTGTAATTTTGTTATTGAGACCGGGTTTCTCTGTGTAACAGTTCTAGTTGTCTGAGAACTGTTCTTGTAGACCAGGCTGGCCTCGAACTTGCAGAGCTCCACCTGCCTCTGTCTCCCAAGTTCTGGGAATAAAGGTGTGTGCCACCACTGCCTAGCTCAGGTGTAACTTTTGAGGAGAGCTAGCTTCTCTACCAATTGGGATGCTGTAAGTCATTGATGCTTGCCTATGTCTAAACACAACAGGGCACAGTTTTAAGGAGCAATTGGAGGAATCAAAGCAGAAGACCTATGGATCTATACTCAAGAAGGGGTTAAGAAAAAGGAAACTATTTTGTGAGGGATGTAAGTGGCAGGAACGGAGGGAATGAGAGCTCCCTTGTGGACATATTTTACCCATTAAGAAGAAATGGAGGGAGAATGGAAGAAACCCAATATCATGGAGAAGGATTCAAGGCTAAGAGTAAAGATGAGATGCCTCTCATTGAAGTTTAGGAGTTGAATTGACCCAGTAAGATGTGTAGCTTGTGGCCTCAGGGCCACCAAGTGGTTCTCAAAACATACTCTTGGAAGACAGTGGGAGACTTATTTTGTGAACTTCAAGGAAAGGCTTTGGCCCAGCTGTCACAGGCGATGTGGCTCTGTGGGACTTACTTGTCATTTTGGAGACCCAATGTGAAGCAGGGCCTAATGATATTACTTCCTGTCAGCCCAGGAGACCTCATGCTTTGTCTACAAGATTTATGTCTGTACTCTTCTGGCCATGTGGTCAGTACAGAACTTTTCATGCTACTGTTATTCCCACTGTCTACCCTTCCCAGTGTCATAAGATACCAAATGAGTGCTATAAATATCTGATTTATTCTGAATTATTCCGTCTCTTGACTATAGTAAAGAACTATAAAAGTATTAAATCTTTGAATATATTTATAATTTCGATTGGTATGTTGAACTTTGCCATATCAAGATGGGCCCTTGCTCTTATAAAAATTCACAACTTCTTATATTTAGTCGATTTAATTTGTCACAATTCCTGTGTATCTCTGTTAAACTATCACCGTAATAGTCTCAAAAATAAAGAAAAATCCCAAATTTGAATTTGTTGGTAGAGACAGTTATAAAATGGCATTAAGACCAGGTGCTGCTCGTGCTTAGAACCCTGGCACTCAGAGGCTACAGCAGAAGAATTGCTATGAATTTGAAAACATCCTGGGCTACATAATAAATTCTAGGTTCTTTTGGGATACAGAGTGTGGTCCAGTCTCAACAACAACAACAAAACTGTAGAATAAAATAAAGTGATGTTGGAATAATTCACCTATAAAGATACTTTGAGTGACTTTACATGACTTTGAATAATGGGGTTTGGGGAATTAGCATCATAGTAATAACATTAGTTGCCCTTGATGCCTGACTTATTCTTAATATTCCATGATACAGTGTTGAACTCTTTCGTATATGCATATACTGAAAGCTTTGCCTGTAAATGTGACACCTCCTTCAGGCCTGCCACTCTGAACATGATTCCTGAGAAAGTCTTGAGTACAGCAAGCTCACGGAAGTGTACAGGCAAGTCTTTTGCTACCACAGAAAGCTTGCTGTCCCAGGGTGAGCTTTCCAGCCACTTCTCTTTAATGATGTTCTGTCTCTGCATGGTGAATATTCATTGTCCCCCTCGGCAATTAGGCAAAGTTCCGCTCCTGAGAGAAATTATTTCTACTGCTGCTCCAAGGGCCATGGCTTTTCTTGTTGAAAGTGCCTATGACTAGCATTATGTCATCCAAGGCATACTCACTCCCACGACAAGATTAGGAAGAGCAATCATACTAGGTACAGCACATTCCTAAATGTTTGCATCATTCCATTTGAAATACCAGATGCTAGAAGTATGTCATGGAGCACAGTACCTTCTACCTTCTTTTTCTGTGAATAGACTGGAGAGAAGCCTTGTCTGTTGAGGTCTTCCTAGAATGTTCTTCTCTCATGCCCTTTGGACAAGCAACGCAGATATTCCAAGAATAAGAAACAAGAAATTTTGAAACAGAACAGTATTAGTGGAAATTAAAAAGTTCAAAAACTGATTCACCTCAGAATACATTCAAGTGTTGAACGAAATATCTGACATCTTGGAGGGATCATCCACAAGTTGGTAGAAGCAGGAGCTCTAAGAACAAAGAGTAAAAAACAAAAAATGACTCATGTATGGTTAGAGAGCTTCAAAACGGGAGACCGTCTAGAAACACAAATATTGGTCATCACTAGGTAGATGCTGTGATCTCTCCCCCAGGGCATGAGATTTAGAACCCATCAAGAGGTGTTTATCAAGTTGGAAGAAGCTTACACTCATAGATTATTACATTGGGAAGCATTTGGAAAAAAACAGAGTCATTTTAGAGTAACAGTTTATTCATTTGTATTTCACAGTCAGCAATATTAATGTCCACACCATGTGCTACGTAGTGGGCTTGCATTAACCCCACTGTGAAAGGATTTATGTTTTGATAAGTCAGAAAGTATGTTTAGTATAGCTGATCCTTACAAAAAAAAAAAAACAAAAACAAAAACAAAAAAACAAAAATCAAAACTCCCAAACAAACAAAACAAGTCAGTCTTAGTCAGCGTTGTCTTTATTCTAGCAGGGAGACAGTTGAGCGCCCAGCAGGGGCAACTTTTCCCCTGGTACTTTCACTTTTTTGTTATCTTCTTTGACAGTTACTCTGGTCCTTGTGATTGTTTGCACCTGTTCATTGAGCTGATTGACTAACTTGTTTTCCTCACTAGACAGAATCTTCTAGTAGTTAACATGAATCTAAGTAGCCTTAGCAGAATCCTCATTATGATTTTGTTTTCCAATCTACAATATTTGTGGATTCCATGACCTCGAGAAGAAATAGTGTGCACCATACTGGAAACAGCGGAGGGGATATGTGACAAATTTTTTTAGAGTTAAAATGTGATCAATGAATAATATAATAAAACTTGACAAGAAGAATGAACATGTTGATAGCTTTAGATCATCTTTATTCCTTATTTTGATGAAGAACGCAAACATTACTAAAAGAAATAAAATCATTAGAACCTGTATCTGGCTTCTGTTTTCATGCCTCTTACATAGTACTTCTATGATCTCTATAACTGTCCACTCTATGTATTTATGTATTTAATATATCCCAGAGATAGAGCTTCAGCTTTTTTTCTAGAATGGATTTGAATAGGTGGATTTAGTATACCACCTTTCCCACAAGAGCAACTCTGAAGGGTATGCATCTAATTCCTTTTCACTTTTACTGTGTATTTCATCCTCTTTCTCCTCTTCCTGGAATTGCAAATTAATGCACATTTTTATCCCACCTTTTAAATTGGCAAGGGATGATTTTTGTTTGGCATGGGGCTAGAGTGAGCACTGGAGACTGAAGCAAAAGCCTCTAGGTTGGAAAGGGAAAAAATAAGGAAACGTGCCTCTGAGAATGACCAATGAGTTCAGATCTGAGTTTAAGCTACCTGGGTCTCCTCAGTGAATTCCTTCTAATTGAAAATAGCCAGCTAGCTCAAACCAGGTTGGCATTCTAAGGCGTTCTTTGGAAGTAAGCTAGCATTTGTCCTGATTGTTCTACCTACCTCCTGAGACTCTCTATGAGGGCAATCTCCAGCAGTTCCAATGCAATCTCCTGCTGGTGCATACATAGCACAAATGTTAGCCAACAAAGACAACGTTTGGGTTGTAACCTTGTAATGAGGAAAGACCAGATATTATGTTACATTGAGAGTGTGAGTGATTCAAAATTCAGTGAATCGTAATGTTTGAGTGCTAGCAGCAACTGTGGGAATGGACTACCTCTTTTAATGGGGGGTGTTGGTGAGGAGATTGAGGTCTGGCAAGTTTGGATGTGCAAAGCCCTACATTTATGTATGGAGCCTGATCTTTGAATGTAGGCTTATAACCCTTCTTGTAATCCTGTCTGGAGACTAAGAGCTGAGTTGAAACCTTATTCTTCCATTTTCTCAATGTAGGGAAGCAGGGCATCTTAGATGTGTGACAATCATGGTCCTCGTTTATAAGGGATCATGTTTATCCCTCCTTTCATTAGCCTACTGCTGGGAGACTTCACCTGGATAGAGTGACTAGTTGCCCACAAGTGACTTCTTTGGTACAGAGTGGGTTTCTGTGGAATCTGGTTGCTTACAAATAAACACAGTCCACCTTACTATTTTATTGTGAATCTGCTTGAAGAGAATGCTTTTCCATCAAATAACACAACATTTTCGTTCTACAGCATAAAGTGGGATAACATGACAAAAGTTTACGAGTCTTGTCGACTCAAATTCACTTTAAATTCTTGCACTAACAACTAGAAACTACAGTGTATGTGGAAATGAACTCTAATATCCAGACCAACTTCCATTATTGAGAGTTTGTATTCCTTTTAAGTGAGATAACCCATTCATGAATACCAACAACTAACAGCAACGACAAAAACAAAAACACAAGACACAAAAGGAACTAGTGGAAACTCATGTCTACTATCAATTTAACATGTACATACATCATGTGTCTCCTACTGTGTATTAGCATTTGTGCCTAGAAGGGGATAGATCAATGCATGCTTTAAGGAGGTCATAATATGGCAATGTACCAAACCAAAACAAACACCTTACAAAAAAACCTTAAGTCCTAAAGGAAAGAACAACTTACTCCAGAGGCAAATAACAATGGCTGTTTCTCTGAATGTAATGGTGGTGGACATAGTACATGCATGTGTGTGCATGCATGTGTGTGTGTGTGTGTGTGGTGTGCATGTGTGTTGGCAGCCAGAGAGGGTAAATATTGAAAACAGATGGTACCTGAGTTACATTAAAAAATTATGATCATCCACTTAGCATAGAAAATGATAAGAAAACAAGTATTTTATTTAAAAGAGGTGGGGGGGGCACATCAGGGGCAGAGTCAAGAAGGCGTGTGTGCTGCAGGCTCATGATGTTCTTGTTCTCCCATTCATGTCTATTCATTTATTGATGGCCTACTTCTTTCCCCATGTACTATTATTCTAATTGTAGGGGTTCGGTATTGAGCAAAGTGATGTCTATTTTGAGAACCTACTTTCTAGTGCAGAAGTAAAGCAATAAATAAGTAAACAACCATGCATGTAAGATAACGTGGTTGGTACTAAGTTCTATAAAGAGAAATGAGTGCATTAAGGGAATAGTCAGTGAAAAGAAGAACTTTCCAGATAGATGGCCTTTTCTGAGGGAAAGAGCAAAGGCAGGAGGGGAGCAAGCCGACAGATGTGTTGAGAAAACCTGCTCCCATTGTAAGAAACAGCAAGAGGAGGGGAAAGCTGAGCATATTCCCAGGGGAGCACAAAGCAGTGCGGATGAGCAAAGCAAAGAAGAGGAATAGGAGGAAAGATTAGTTATGATTGCATGGGCTGTGGCAAGCACTTTTGAATTTATTTTGAGGACTGTGAGGTACCAGGATTTATCACCGAAGGTTTTGAATAAGGCCACAATAAGCCATTTGTGTCTTAAATGGGTCTCTGTCGCTGCAGTATGAAAACGGACAGTGGTAGGGAGACGGTTTTGTTCATTATTACAGACTCCATGGTGAAGTCCTTAGAACAAACTGAACTGTACAAGGTGGTCATGTGTGATCTGAGTCAGGATGTGTTTAGAACACAACTGACAAAATCCGATAACTGATTAGCAATGCGATGTGAGAAGCAGAGAAGAATCAAAGTTGACCCAAGTAGTTAGGCTTGAGCGTTAGCTGGAGAATGACATCTTTTATTGCAGTGAAAATAGAGTAACACTGAGCAGTAACAGCCAGAATAGTCTATTAGGAATGTGTTGAACTTGATTCAGTCTAGAGACATTGGAGAAAACTTCAATTCTGAAATTTAGAAGTCAGGACGGGGAAAAGAGTGTGTAGTTCATCATATAGGTAGTATTTTGGATTAGAGAGCTACATTTAGTCCACTTGGGATTAGTGTTGAAAGATACGACACTGGGGCATAAACATTGGTACCCCTATATTCAACCACCAGAAATGAAATCTTTCCAAAAAGACACAGGGGGTAGCTAGAGGATGGAGAAAATTCCGGAGACACATAAAAGAAGTGTTGGGAAGAAATGACTGACTGGCTCCCAAGACACAGAGACAACAGTAATATGCAGACACAGGCTGCTTTATCAACTGGGACTCATGGAGGTTATTGGTAACCTGGGTAAGCAGTTTTTAGTGGCTCCTTGGGTGTGAAGAGAACATAGGAAACTATAAAGCGAGACAGTAAGACAATGGACAGAAGAACCTCCCAGGAGTTTTGCAGTGAAATTTATGGAGAATTTCATGCAGGAGATGTGACACCAGGGAGTATCATTTTGTAAAAAAAATAGTTTAGCACATTAAATTGTTGATGATGATTGATTAGACAAAGGAAAGCGGATGTTGTAGAAGGAACAGGATGTGGCATATGTAAGTGGCCTCCATGACTGCCAAGTGCCAGATTGGGACAGCTGCAACAGAGTTGATTTGGGCTTGTTAAGGAAGCAAATTGCCTTATTTTACACTTATTCTACATGAGACTCCCCCACCCCTGGGCCACTTACACGTCAGAATAGCTGTTTATTTATTGGGGAATCTCCCACAGAGGGAGTAGACATAAGAACCTGTTTAACACAGCATGAGGTGTTGTGGTAGTATAAGCGTTCACTAGTATGAGGTGACAAAAAAAAAGAGTTTGACTTTTTGTGAATACTAATTCTTGTTGCTTTGGCTTTTCTTGATTTTGTATTTCCCCTCTTAATAATTATATTGGAGGGGGAGCGGTAGATGAGATGCTAGGCAAGTCTGTTGACCTGAGTTTGATCTCTAGAACGTCAGGATAGAAGAAGAGAACATACTCCTGAGGATTGTCCTCTGACATCCACACTCATGCGGTGGCACACATATGTGTAAGCACCACACCCACACACACACCCACACATACACACCCACACACGTACACACACACTAAAAATGAATAAAAAATGTAGACTGACTGATATTAGGCTAGACCTCTTGGAACAGGCATATAATTCTAGCTACTAGAGAGGCTGAAGCAGAAAAATGGCAAGATAAAGGCTTGCCTGAGCTACAAAATTGTTCCAATTTATCCTGTACAACTTTGTGAGACCCTGCCTCAAAGTAAAACCACAAGAAGCAAATAAATAAATACACAGACAGAAAAACACATACATACATACATGCATGTATACATATACATCAGGGCACACGAGGATGGTAGTGCCCTTGTGCAGCATATACCAGGCTCTGGGACACTTCTCATCACTGCAGAACAAAGCACAACAAATTCCATACTGCTGTGGTCTGTGTGCAGTTTGGTTCTGTCCCTTTGGGTTCCCAAGCTGGACAAAATTTGAGAGTCCGTGTATCTCTTTGGAGGCATTATTTATGGAAGTGTCTACCTAGCTCTTACTGTTTGTAGTTAGGAAATATTTGATCAGGAATTGAATCAAGTGGTTCCCATTTAAAACGTGAGTATCATGTGCCTTCCTGTCTTGTAGAGGTATACAGAAATAGCCATGAGACTGTCACATTCAGCTTGAACACATCTCAAGAACTGGGTTAAGGAGACCATTAAGATTTATAGTATAAATAAATAAGTTTAATAGGTTGGGTGGTGGTGCTGCATGCCTTTAATACTAGCACTCAGGAGGCAGATGGATCTCTCTGAGTTTGAGTCCAACCTGATTCACAGAGTGAGACCCAAAACAGGCTGGGATACCCAGTGACTCCCTGTTTTGAGAAAGAAAAGCAAATATTTATATTATTTGACTAATAACTGAGTCTTAGAACCATCTAGATCAGCAGTTCTCAACTGTGGGTCTTGACCCCTTTGCCAAGCCTCTAGGAATATTGGCATTATGATTCACAAGCAGTAACAAAACTACAGTTATGAGGTAGGAAAATAATTTTATAGTTTGGGAGTGTCACCACAACACAAGAAACTGTGTTAAAGGGTTGCAGCATTAGGAAGGTTGAGAACCACTGATCTAGATATTCGGAAAATTGTTTATTTTGGGAAAATAACACTTTGTAGGAAAACTGGATCTGGAAACCAAAGATGCTGATTCTGTAGTTTACAGAGTGAATTTTGACAAATTCTCTGTTTTTATATGAAGTAATTAAGTATACAAATACATTCCTTGCTTTCATCTTACTGTTGTCATAAATTCAAATAAGCAAAGGAAGATAAAAAAGCTTATGTATTTGTGTGTGTATTTGTATATATAAATGTATTGGTAATGTGGATTGAAAGTGATTACACATGTATAAGTGGATATTTTATATATTCACATATGTTTGTGCAAACACATACAAAAATATATTTGTTGGTATATAGCTTTCTTTGCTCAGTGTTATTCTTGCTGGATCTCTTAAGGGGTTAGGATAATTTTTGGATTATGGCTAATAAAACTATAAAATTACATATTAGCCTTATCCCCCATGCTTTCCTCAAACACGTAAGCAAGCCCTAGCAATCTGTTGGTGTCCTTTCTTGCATGACAGCTAGGTTTCAATCTCCATCCTACAGGGAACCAATGAAGAAATAATGCAGGTTGTGCCATGATGCTCCATACACATCACAAAACATGGGCAGGAGCGAAGGGGAGGGGATGTTAGTTCTGAGGCACCATCGCCTCTAACAATGGGAGTATCAGCAGGGATTGAAATCATAATTCATAGAGAGCAGATGATCTGGGAGACCATATGTCTTAGAGAAAAGGGCTTCAGGTAGAATATGATATTCCAGTGATTTCAAGGAAGTAGAAATAGGTTTTACAGATTGAGGTAAGTCTGACCTCAACAAGCAATAGAGTCACTGAAATTCTAGAAGACACACAGTGACTGTTTTGTCTACTGCAGAGAAACAGACTCATGACTTACGGAGGCAGTTCTAGTTTAACACTCTGTGCCAAGTCCAAGATAGAGACAGTTATCTTTCTGTGCTCTTGAGAGGTGGGTGGGGGCTACAGAGGACTTTGAGTTTAATTCAGATGCGTAGGAATGTAGAGTTCGACATTTCAGCTCAGAAGTTTTAAGGTAAGTTTCTGGGATCAGTTCTGTCATTCTGTTCTGATTCATGGGATCAAAATACTGCTGTTGGTACATAGTTTGGTTGCTTTTAAATCACACACACACACACACACACACACACACACACACACTGCCCCTATCTGAGGTGTTTTTCCATTTGCTTTCGTGGGGCAAAACTCACCATAAAATTGTTAAACCTTCCCTGGGTGGTGGCGGCACACCCCTTTAATCCCAGCCCTTGGAAGACAGAGACAGGTGGATCTCTGTGAGTTTTAAATGGTTTACAAAGTGGATTCTAGGACAGTCAGGACTACATAGAAAAACCGTATCAAAAAATTGTAAAACCTTGAACAAATATTTTCAGATAAATAAATACAATGAGTGTAAAAGCTATAATGTAATTTATAGGTCATTTAGTTAACAACCTTCCTATGCCATGCATACCAGCATCATGTGGTTGTAATGTAGTTAATGCCTGGTGCATTGGTATTTCTGAAAGGCACTTCAGAAATAAGTGCTTTTATTGATGAGCAAGCTGGATTCTAGACAGGAATCTGTGAAAGATATGTTGTCTCACAATTAAACTAACACTTACCCTCTGCCACCATCTTTTGAGGCATCCTATAGCTCTGTGTGTTGATTAGTCTTGCACATTGATTGTTCCCACAATTGCTTGCTGAGTCAGGTTTTCAAGGAAGCGATTTTGTCTTGGAGATCACTTTTCTTTCATCACGAATATGAGATGAAACTGCCCTTGGAACTGTTCCAGAAGAGAATGTTTAAGTGAACTGCACAGAGCTCATTATATCTAAAGGAAAACACAGACACCTCCAACAAGTAGCTCGGAACTAGAGAAATGCACATACCTACACATCATTTTCTCTATCACTTTATCTGTACTCTCCCAGTAAAACCAGTTACCAATTAAATCAATACACTTAAAACCAGTGTAGTTCATTTATGCAATTGTTTATCATCCTGTGATTTTCCAACAGGACAAAGCTATTTCATACAGTTATACTTTATAAGGGTTTAGCTGGATGCTGCCTGAAACCTTTTTTTTTTTTTTTAAAATCTGGTACTTTGGGAGAGACTGGAGAAATGAACTGTTTCAGTGAACTCTGTTCAAGCAATGTCCGACAACCATTTATTCCCCTCTGTCTTCTGAGATTCTCAGTAAACTCAAATGAACATAAACTCCTACCTTTGTGCATAGAATTTTTCTTTCTCCATGGAATTAAAGGAGATGAAAAGGAAATAATTAGAAACAATTCAGTAGGAAATGAGAGTTTGAGTTTTCATTTATATGTTAACTAATGATAAGGCTCTCTTGACTTTCAACATGATTAAGAAAGTGTGGAACATAAGTATTCCTTTCCTTCTCAAATATTTCATCAGCTGCTCAGAAATTAACTCTCACGAGAACACAAGATCCAAATCAAAGCAGTTTCAAGAGTTTTGCTTGCAGTGTCGCCAGAAGAAGGTCCACACAGATGTAAAGAAACATCATGCGTGGGCATTTGGCTCTGCTGTGAGTGCTCTTCTGGGATGGTGGGTGACAGCTGTGCTTGGTTAGAGATGACATTTAGGGTGGTCTGTCTCCTAGAAATTCCCTTTGTTTCTGAGCTCCATATACCACTGGATGCTCTCTTGATACCCGAGGAAAATACAAACCAGATTGATCCTATGTAGCCAGAATTATCCATTCCAAAAACCTTGTGCTTTATCAGAATAGAGTTTCCTAGCCAATGTGCTTTTGTTTATTCTCCATCCCTGAGAAGCTTTGCTATTTGACTTAAAGTACTTAAGCAATAATTATAATTTTCTATGTCTGCATTTCTTCTAGCCTGTACTGTCTTTTAGAGTTCATAAAACATGCGCATGAAACACATAGCATTTCTGTGAGGCAAACATGACTATTGACATATTTCAAATGAAGAAAGCTGTAAGTCTAGGGTGCATTTTTGGAGATAAATTCCCACAGTTCAAGGTAAAGGCAAGAGAATCTTTCTGGTAAAAGCATTGACTGCTTAATCCAATACACCATTTCCCACAATACATCTGCCTTCTTAAATCAAAGTTTCACATTATTACAGCATGAAAACTTTAGATCATATATACAATAATGCAATAGATACTTTGGGCATGTATCTCATAGGAAGCCCTTTTGAAACAAAGCCTTGGTCAAGGATGATTCCCAACCTTCTGGGTGCATTGCAGGACAACACTGCAGATAAAAAAAGTCACCTCCAAAGAGACTAGTCTTATTGAGAGGGACAGAAAATATGCTTCCCAGCACCTTCTATTAAGCAGCCTGGGGGGTGTGTTATATGGCAGTGGTGGCAAATCTTTACATAGGAATAAGAAAAAAAAAAAAACAAAAACGCTAAAATAAAGTGAAATCAGAGGAAACTTCAGGAACGAATTGTTATGTGGATTATTTGTAGTGCGGTATACTTTGTTTGAAATATCGTTGTTTAAATAGTATATGTAAATAGCATGTGCATAGACTTGTAGAAATTGCAAACTTAGTATGAAATCACAAAGTGGACACTCATGGCGTAGATGGGAAACCGAATGCCGCAGCAGCCCAGTAGCTCCTTGGTGCCTCCTTCCGGTCACTGCCTTCCCTGAGGGCAGTGAGTGAAAGGATAGAACAGGCCTTCTTCTCCATCATATTCATGGTCCATTTACTGTTACTTTTGCAAGTTATACCCACCTAATTGCACGTGGTTTGTCGTTTGCTCATGTTCATAGTAATGTTCATAATAATGTTCATATTAATCATCAGTTTGGCCACTGATGGTCATTTGAGTCCTTCCCATTTCCGGGTTATTGTGAATGGTAGCCTGTCAACAGTCTTATAGTTATCTCTTGATGAGTCTTTGTGTTTGTGGAAATACACATGAATATATTTGCTGAGTCATGGAATGGGCCTGTGCTGCCAGAATTTTCCATGAGGAAAAACAAAGACGGGAGAAGACTTCTTTGAGAGAGAAGAACCTTTTGTAAAGACCTTTCATTAGCCACGGGAAGGTGGAGGAGTAATGAAGTGTCAGGAATGCGCTCTTTGAGAGTCATAAGAGAAGGCAGGCTTATATAGGAATATGGAGAAATTTTAGGTATTTTACAAAGAGGTAATCCTATCGGCCAGACAGCCAATCAGTTGTTTATTAGAGACTTCAGTGCATATTTTAGATGGGGGCTGATTTTCCTTGCATTTTAAGTATTTGAGTGTATACATTTTGCTGGTTTTCATAGAGACTACCACAAAGATACCCAGGACCTAGGATGTACCTTTCCAATGTGGCTTCCTTACCATGTTGCCATCCACTTATGTCTTCCCTACCTCTCTTTATGAAGCCTCTTTAAAGATGGCTCCAGAGACAAGTTTCAATCCAAACCTGTAATAACGTGGCTAAGGAGGTCAGTGGCATTGCTGTTATTTCATCAGGAAAACACATTCCCCAGTGTTCCTCACAGCCTCCTCCTTCAGGCTCACTGCCTGAAAAAAACCATGAAAATTCAGGACGGTATCTGTAAGCTTGGTTTACTGATTGAGACCCATTTCTGAGACTAAGTGCATTGCTGGGAATTTTTAGCACAGAAAGAAATAACTATATATTAGACAACTAGGTGAGTCTTCTGTAGCAAGAAGAACCTCAAATGAAGGGCTATCTGGAGGATGGGGCTTTACATGCTAGGATGTTGGCCTCCCATAGGAAACTAGCAAAAATGAAAAATTAATACACTATTTTATTAATTGGTGATGATTAGTACTTACCAAAGCATGCTAATAATGACTATTACTATTTCATCATCATCAGGACAATTTCCAGTAGTGATTTGGTGAGGGAAAGCAGGTTAGCTGTTGTGTCTTAAAATGCACTTGTACCAGCAAATCGGCTGTTATGTAAAGTGACCTTTTACACAGCTTCTCCAGAACAGAAATGAAACCGAAGAACAGGCAAGTGTCGTGAGCTGCTGCAATTACAGACAGAGCGGTGCAAAGAGGGTTCTAAGTCGCATAAATTAAAACATCCCATCAGAAGGCTAACAGATCCAAAATAGCCCAATTTGGTCTTTCATGTGACTTCATTGCTACCCTCTAACCTGAATTTGTTGATTTCAGAAAAATCAGTGTGCCACTAAATCATTGGGTTTTGGTTCAGAGGCAAAAATGCATCGATTTTGATATTTCAAAACTTGGTATGCACTGACCTCAAAAAGCAAATGGTCATATGAGGTTCTTCTGAATAAGGCAGGCTTAGAAATGAGGTCAGTCTACAAATTTAGTTCCTTGACTATTTCCTACAAGCAACAAAATGAGCTGGATAGTCAGTTAAACATCATAGGACATACTTTGTCCCCTGTGGTTATGTGCTCAGGCTGTGTTAGGGTATGTGGGGGCAGCGTTAGTTTGTCAGGGATAGATTTTTTTTCTGTGTTAAGAGGGCTACAGAGAAAGAACAGAATCACTGACTGTGTTGTCTCTAATGTAATATTGATAGAGGTAGAAATAACGGACTTCAGTTTCATAACGAGCAAGGCAAACATTGCTCTGTCCAAGAAATTAGCTCAGAGAGACGAGGCGATCGATGTGAGCACAGGGAGAGAGCCCGGTTCAGACCTGGGTTCAATAGTAAATCTTGATGGACTTATTTGCATAAATGATTAATAATGATAAGCATAACGTTCTCTAAGGAGGAAACATTCTCCAGACGGCTTTAGAATTTCATAAAGATGATGGCCACTGAACTGCTTTGCAGGAGAGCAGGAGAAATCTTAGCTAACTAGGCAAATTTTATTATTCTGAGAGATGCCACAGTTTCAGAATATAAATAGGCTCAGGATAGCAGCATGTGAGCTAGAAGCCGGGGCTTACAGTTAAGAAACTGCTGGGATTGAAGGAAGAGAGCAATATGGATTGTGTTTTTTATTTGACGACCTTCTCACAAAGTGCACCTTATGTTTTATTTTATAGATGAATAGATTCAAATCAAGATTCTGGGCTGTATGTCCAGTGGCCTGGCATTCACTCAGGAGTACAGCAGAATCCTTAATGAGAAACTAACACATACAACTGTTCTAGGTACTAACAACTGTGCAGAATAAACAAATTAAAGTAGCTGTAGTCCTTTAGGAGCTTTTATTAGGGAGTTGACAAAAAGTGTAAGCACTTTAGATGGTGCGAGTAAAAGGGAAACCTAGTAATAGACTTCAGTTAAGTTCCCCGGAAGGGGTTGCATGTTTGCAATAAGATTCATGTGTGCTTTACTTTTCAAGTTTGTAATTGAATTAGAAAATCATGTAAGTAGCTTGTAATTGGCCTTAGGATTCTTGGTTATGAAAAGGGCCTAGGAATTACTCCAACAGTAGATCTAGACAGAGCAGAATAATTCAAGTGTGTATGTCTTCAGAGAGACCTGGTCAAATGTGAGTTTGGGATCTGGGAAAACGGCTCAAAAGAACCAAAGCTAAGGATGAGGATATGGGCACACACTAGTTGAATTGATGTTTCGTGTCTTGAAAGGGTCAAATGGATGAAGGAACATGGAGTTGTTCGGCAAACAAAGACCAGCTATGGGCTCTCAAGGGCTGTAGCTATTGGGTGCTGTGGTCCCTGAGGAGAGGTGACAACTGAAACTGTGTATATACTCCTTGAAGGTGAGGAAAGTGCATGAAGTGGACTAGTGTCTTGGCATGGGGGAGTTGCTGTGGTTAACACACGAGGATGGAGTTTTCCAAACGGGTAAATGCAGCAGCTGCCCCTGGTTCCAGCCCATTGGTTCTAGGTAAGTTCAGTGTCACTGGAGGGTCAAGAATTTTGTTTTAATCTCCAGAGATTTAGAGAGTACAGATATTTTAGGTAATGTCCTGAAACTTTGTAAATTCAAACACAAAACGCTTGACTAAATGCTGCCTTTCCCTGCCTCTCAGGCAGTGTTGGCTCGCAGTGTTGTTCATCTTTGAGTCCGCAGCATTTATGTCAATGACACATCTAGCTGTCTTGCTCATTTCAGTCTGACATTTTCAAAGTGTAAATCAGCTTGCATCTTTGTGCCTTTTGGTTGCTATATCCCTCTCTGGTGTCCCATTTACCCAGAGTAACACTGCAGCTCCTTACTAAGCCTCCCCAGCTTCTGAAGGCATTCTTCACCTGCGTCTGCAAGCCCACCTAGGAACATTGTCCTTCCTGTTTCCTACCCACACTGGTCAGCTTTTATTTTCTAAGTTACGTTACACTTCTGCCCTGAGGGCTTGTTGTTTTGTCATTCCTTTTTCTGGAATCACTAGCTTTGCCACCCACGCCAATTCCCTGTTTTCAGGAAAGAATTCTCAATCTAGAGTGCACCATACACACCTTGACTTTCAGGACAACCTCACTGCTAGTAGCTCTTCAAGGGTATCAGTAACTCTGTTTATTGTAAGACTGCATATTGCATACAATTTAATTTAAAAAAATTACTTCCATGCTAAGAATCTATCTTGCTCATTTGGTTATCCAATGCCTGGGGAGCAGGAATTATATGCCTATAATGATCACTGATCACTGATATAACTTCCTTGTCCAGCCCTAGTTAGACACTCATAAATACGGATGAATGGATACATTCCTAAAGAAAGGGCTGTGGAAGATTTGTGTTTTACCTTTGTTCATTGCTGATATATTCTTTGGATCTGGAACTTCTAGAGCAGTGAATTTCATGTTTAGAAAGATTCTCATCTCTATTAATTAAAATTTATGCTGATGACTAACTTTATATAAATTTAAATCATTCCATTATGTATTATGTATAAGGCTATACTATAGATAAGAAATTTTCTGAAGAGAGAATAGTACGCTATAAATGTATATTATAATTATAGTAATTGTAGTAATTATTGTTATATTATAATTTTATATTATGTTATAGTATGATATAAAATTATATATCATAATATTATATTGCAAAAGAATATATTATCTATAGCATTGTGAAGCTACAAATGAAGTTATTAGTACATTTATACAAAAGCAGATCAGTTCACATTAATTGACTTGAGGATGTTTGTAATTCTAATAAAATAAAATTGTCTAATTTTATAGCTCATTCTGATATATTTCTCTATTAAATATTCCCATGCATTTCTTTAAATTATACTTAGAGTATTCATTCAGATAAGCGTATTTGACAAAATTACATTAATAATTTCTTCATTTTTGTTTGGTAACTGACAATAATTAGGTCTCTTACTTGATTAAAGTTTTGTTGAAATTCTGCAATATTAAATTTAATTCTACAACTCCCAATTTTTTTTAAGATACTAAGATAGCATTCTTGAAAACTACATTAAATTGTGAGCTAGTTGGGGACTTGAAGCCCGGGATTTCTCTTTCAGTATTTACTTCTTACCCTTCACTGTGGGCGGCAGTTGTTAGAGCCGTGGTCTACTTACAGCTGTGGTCTCTGAAGTAAGACAGTCTATAAAGGAAAGTGCCTCCTTGTGGGTTGGTCATAGCCATTTGTAAGTACGTAAAGCCAGGTGATTTCTCTATTTTTCCAGCTGAGCTGTCACAAATCACTGTTTACTTAATTCACAGTGACTTAATCTAGTGTTTTCTGAAGGTAAGATGTCCAGGGTGAAAAGTCTGGTTTCAGCATTTTTGGCATCAGCTGATTGAAGTCATTGTCCTGGTGTCCTAGTGAATGCCTACCTGTTGATTGTCCAGATGGACACAGCATTTCTATCTTCAGTGCGTGTGGGTAGATGTTTATGTGGATGCTCATGCAATTTCACATCTCCATGGACACTCCCATCTCTATCCTGAACTAACTTTAGAAGCGGTGGATGAGAGAATCTGCTGCACTCTGCTCTTGCTGCCTAGGCTCTAAAGGCAGAAAACAGGTCTCTGGACAAGTCTTGAGATGGATACATAAAATAAATGCAGACCAAGAGGATAGAAACTCTCTGCCTCCTGCTGTTTTCTCTAAACTCTGCTCTATTCCACACAAAGGCCAGTCAGGGTATGAGGCAGTTCTGGAGACACCATTCCCCTAACTCTAGGGATGGTGCCTCAAGTCATGACATCTCACACAGGGCAGTAGGAACAGTGCTCCCTGCAGCTTTGCAATGCCAACCTGCAGGCAGAAGGGTGTGCACCATACCATGTGTCCATCTGCATGACCACTGCATTCTCCTTCCCAGAGAATTTGAAGTTACCCTGATTCACCTCTCATAGCAATTGGTTCGCTTTGGCGATGGTTTCAACCAGGGTTCTTCTCACAAAGGGGATTGCACTGCATCCTGAAAATGGATGCTTATACATGATGAATTCTCTAACCATACAGTGACAAGGTAGGACAGCAGGCTGGGTGTTGCTTTGAGGAGACAGAGGAGCCATAGTCAGCATCACATGTGCTTATCACATGACATTGTGGACTGAGGGTCGCGTGTTACTTCAGAATCTATTTATTTGGGGTTATTGTAGAGAACTCTAAATGAATGAAGCCAAATCTCTCTCTCTTTCACTCTCTATTTCTGTGTGTGTGTGTGTCTCTCTCTCTCTGTGTGTCTGTCTTCTCTCTCTCTCTCTCTCTCTCTCTGCCCCTCCCTCCCTTCCTCCCTCCTTTCCTCCTTCCTTCCCTCCCTCCCTCCTCTTTCTCTCTCTGTCTTTCTTTCTCTCTCTCTCTCCTTCTCTCTCTCTCCCTCCCTCCTCTCTCTCTCTCTCTCTCTCTCTCTCTCTCTCTTTCCTTCTCTCCATTCCCCCTCTCTCTCTTTCTTCTTCTCTTTCCCCATCCATATAGTGAAAAAGTACCTGCTAGTGCTCTTGTGTGTAGACATCAGAATTTTATACTCAGTGCTACACCTATCAGTGCTATCAGTGCTGGTAACAGAATCATCTTTCTCTCAGGAACACTTGTCCTGTCATTGTCACTCTCACAAGGTGTCTTCCTTTGTGATTCAGCGAGACCAAAACAGGCTTTGCCATCTTGCCTGTTTAACTGGCCCGTTGAATACACTGGCTTTTCCTAAGGCGTCAGTCTCCAGCTTTCTAGCTTAAATTCGGTTTATTGCTTAAGGTGTGATTTTAATTGTTTTGATATTTAAAAGCTACATACAGTCCACACGTTTTCCTTTAGAACGTATGCTATGCTAAAGTGTTTTCAAGGAGGTGATCTCATTTCTGCAGCATAAAGGACAAAAAGATTCAATCTCTTGGATTCTATATGACATCCCTTTCTAGCTCATCACATGCCATTGCTAGATGGCATATAAATCATTCAACTTTTTTTTTTTTTGCTATGGCAAAGCAATCAACAGAAAAATCTTTAAGGAAAAGGTATATTTTGGTTCCATGTTGAAGGGGATTTCAGTTCATCACGGCCAGGAAGGCAAGGCATCAGGAGCAGCTTGGTCTGCATGAGCAGAAGCATGAGGTGGCTCATCACAGAGTGATAGGCCAAAAAAATAATTAATTAACTAAAAATGACAAAGAAGGAAAGAAAAAAAAGAAATAGCAAGGTGCAATGAGATACAGATATGATTGCGAAGACCCATGCCAAGTGTGTTCTGCCTTCACCAGCTAGACCCATCCCAACTGTGGGCGACTAGCTAGATCCCTCGCAAGTGTGCTCTACCCCAAGTGCGTTCTACTTATACCAGCTAGACCTTACCTGCCAAGTGTTCCACAGTCTTCCATATCATTACCGCCAGCTGGTAACCAGCTCAAGTACATTAGCTCGTGGTGGGGGATGGTACTTCACAATACCATACCTTGGATACAAATGAAACATGTTTTCTGTCTAGGCTACTGCTTTTATAGTTTGTTTTCTGGCTGGAATGTCTGTCAGATTCTTCTCGTTTAGTTCGAATCCTTCCCTTCCTGCAAGTTCTGCCCCAGCTCCACATGCAAGTATTGGCCTTCACACTGACTGGCAATTCTTTGGCTTTGATACTTTTCACCATCCTCATGTGGTCTCTAACGTGAGCTCATCCTGTGTTCTAAGACATTTATCAGTCCAGTTTTTGTGGCCATTGGTTGATTTGTTAGGTTACTAAAATGTGTGTTTCTGAGCTGTCTCATTTTGGCATCCCCAGGACACAGAATCCTAGTTGATGTGATTCTTCTCCTAAGGGCTTCAGAATCCATAAGAAAAACAAGACATTTTCTAATGAGATGATTGCATAATGTTTCATTTTGCTTTTACGAGAAAACACGTTAAAAGTGGGAGGGTGGAAGACTTCAGCGAAGACTACTCCCAAATCCTGCTGGCAAATGAAGCCCTGTAGGAAGGATGCATGTGGCATTTGAAATGAAATAGAAGACTCTTAAATTTAGAGGAACAAAGGCATAGGTAGGGGATAGAGCGGACTAGAGGAGAAGAGAGGGCAAGAAAGAAACAGAGTTAGGGAGGAGAAATCAGAGACTAAGAGGATTGCCACAGTGGAAGTGTGTCTGGGTTCCACCTGCCGGTTCCCTGGTGCCAGGGGTGGTAAACTTCTGGCGTTGAAGCTGGGGGTGGACTTTAATCCAAGTCACAGGCTATAGAAGATTCCAGGTTCTTTTCAATGCTTGGGTTTTATTATTGAAAAAATGGGAAGTTAAAGGCTTCCAATATGGAAATAGAGCAGTGTTTTATCATGCATTTAAAAATATCAGTTTTCCTTAACTCATAGCAATTGAGCATGTTAGTGAGGCTCACTGTGATATTTCTACCTGTGCACACAACATGGAGTGATACTCTCCAGAAACAGATTTCAACCCTTTTGAGGATGTCATATATAAATAATGATGAAGGCATTGCTGTGCTGTTTCCCATTAGCTCTGGTCCTCCTGATACCAATGGGAATGGTAGCAGTAACTTTTCACACACAGACACACACAGACACATACATACACACACCGCACCCCACACACACCATGGATACATATTTTTCATCCAGTACTGGGACTTGAACCTATGACCTTACACATGCCAGGGACTTGTTATTCTACTGAGCTACATCCTCAGCCTGCGTTTTGCTTTTTGAGACAGGCTCTCACTGGCTTTGACTTTACACAAGGTCCAGGCAGGCCTTGAAAGTTTGTTCTTCAAACCTTAGCCTCCCCTGTAGCTGAATTATAGATCTAACCCACCAGGCCTGACTTCCTCTTCTGATAGCACTGAGGGGGTGAACATTTGAAAGTCGACGTAACCAACCTTCACATTCACACAGACGACGTGAACTGAATGATCAGACTCTGCTAGGCTCTGCGGAAACTGGGGCTTTGTATTTGGCATTGCGGTAAAACTGCTTCTGAGGAAAAGTGGACAGAAAGAATGCGAGCAGCTTAGAACCAGCGCTGGTTATTTGGTTCATTGTACTGAGGAGCCTACCTGTGAGCAAGCAGACTTCAAGGCTGCCTGGTCAGGTGGCACAACTCTCTCATTTAGAATTAATTTTTGTCGCCCTCAGTTATGAAACCTGCAGGGTTGTTAGCTGGTTATTTTCATGGCCACAGACAGGATGGTACCCGAGACAGCATCCAGTGTGGGCAGGGTGGGTGCACACAGAGAAAAACTTCAGAAGCCTCTGTGGTGACAGAACTATCATCCATTCACCAGTGGATAGTCCGTCTACCTGAAGATGAGTGGAGTTGGAGTTGTATTTATGAATCTAGATGAACGTGGATCTATGTAGGAGGAGGCGCTTTTTTGTCCCAGTTACCCAGAACCAAAATAACCACCTAGAAACTGTATTAGTTAAATTACTGCTTGGCCCATAAGCTCTAGTTTCTTATTGGTTAACTCTTACATATTAATTCAACCCATTTCTATTAATCTGTGTATGGCCACGTGGCTGTGGCTTACCAGCTAAAGTTACAGCGTCTGTCTCTGGCAGGGCTACATGGCTTCTCAAACTGTTTTACTTTTTCTGTTTTTGAAGAGTTTTCTTAATTCTTTACTAGTTCACATAGCTCATTTTGCTCCTAGCAGCTTTGGATGGTCCATTACATGTAGCATTCAGAAATATACAAAAAAAAATGAAACATGTCCTCTGTCAGTTTTGTGATGTCTTCATTTGGGGAGATCTGAAATTCAGCATCTCTCAGGAAAATAAATTAAATATCAGGGACATTAACAGTGCTACTTGCTTGCCTGCCTTCATGGTTACAGCCAATCAATTAGGGCACAGTGTGCTTTGATTTATTTCTTAAACAGATATTGGAGTGATTAATCTGGATTAGCTCAGTATGTAGACAAGGAAATCATTTTTGATCCATCAATAGTAACCAGTTAAACTGTTTTGGATTCCCTTCTAAGCTTCAAAACACATGGATTTATCTTTTTATTTTTAAAATTCTGCATGTTTTCGATGACACAAGAGTCTAAGGACTCTTGTTGTGTCCCATATGCCTGGTCATTGAGACTTTGGGCAGGAGGTTTCTATGCTGAATGAGTTCAGAGAGAGTGGAAAGATATTGCTTGTTCTTTCCTGGCTTCAATACTTGGCTCTGCACTAAGTGCATGCCACAAAAGTCTTCCTATCTTGCTCTCTTCTTGTTTCTATAGGTCACAGCACCAGTTCGCTTCTGTTAGGAAAGAGAAACTGTTCTTTCTAATAATCAAATATCCTGTTCCCACTGGTCATGTAGCTCCTACACTGAGCGGTTAATTGCCTGGAATTGGCTCCAAGTGCTTATATTGATATCCAGTGCCTTGGGTGTATATAAAGGATGAAAGGACTTTAATGTTGATATTTAAATGTCATTATAACAAGGGATACATTAGAATCATGTGGCCCTAGTGATACAGAAAGAAGAAATTAGATTTCATGAGCAAGGATGGTACAGCTCCTTTGCCAAGCTGCAGAGGTTATTCAGCCAACTCATCTTTAGGTTCATTGGTTTCCATTTTACATCTTCACTCTGCTGAGCAGTGCAGGCACACTGACGTCTCTGCTATGAGTTTTCCCACCCGTATGCTATCCTGGAAAACCATTCTCTTTCCCAAAGCAAATTCTGTCTTATACACTGGGTTGTTTACACCTGTGTCACAGACTCTCTCCAACACTCTGATTTATTTATGCATTCCTATTATCTGCTTGTGCTTGCGTCTATGGAGACCAAGGGTCAATGTCGGGTGTCCCTTTATTTCTCTCCACCTTATTTTTGAGACAGGGTCTCTCACTGAACACGGGGCTTGGCATTTCGTCTAGACTGGATGACCATCAAGTCTTCAGGATCTGCCTGTCCCCACTCCACTGGAGCTGGAGTTACAGTTGTGTGTCACTGTCTGGCTGCTGACTTGGTACTGAGTTTCAGAACTCAAATCTTAATGCCTGTACAACCCACCGAGCGTTCTTCCTAGCTCCCAACACTATGACTTACAGATTGTTTAATGTCTTTAACACCCATTATTTTTATTCTTTAGTCTGGATCGTCCTACTCTTTCATTGTCTTACCCACATTGTACGCTTGAATGGACTGGAGGTTACAGAAATAATTTAAGTTTTGCGGTCTTCGTGTCTCCAGGACTGGGTACATAGAATGCACCAAAGAAGGATGAATTGGATGAGCCTGACAGAGTATGTCAAGAGACTGAAGTGTAATATTATTTAAATTTCCTAAGTTAATGTATTTATCCTCATATTGTACACATTTCTACCATTCACAAGCAAAGAATGTGTCTTTGTTTAGGCTTATGGAAGAGGTTTGTAGACCTTTTTAGCTAACCACTGAAATTCTCGAAATGAACTGAAACTATGTCACTAAGACCCTGGTGTGATTGCTACTTGATCATATATTTCAGTGAGGGCAGAGGTGGGTTCTGTGCAGGTGGGTACCTGCGGGGGACCTGTCTCACTTTTCTATCATGTTAAGTAGCTGGAACATGATGATGTTCAGACTCTAAGTATAACTTCACCGGTATAGCCTCCCATCATCTTGACAAAGATTTGAAGTGAAAAAGTCCCCTCTGGGCAAATGCTAGGGGACAAAGACATAGGCATTGGTCTATTGTTTGTTCAGAAAGAATGGTATTTTTTTTTTGTATCCAAGAGGAAGGAGGGAAGGACTGAGCTTTAGATGGGAACACACATCTGCATGCTGTTTCACGGTGTTTTTCAAACATATGCTTGTTCTAAGCCTCTGTATGTGTGCCATATGCACAACCCAAAATTCATTTACTTCAGTCATTTATCTTCTGTAGGAGAGTGGGCTGGCCAAGCAGGTTCTGAACAAAGAACATCTGTAGTAAGAATTAAAATACACAGTGCACCATCGATAGCAGGTTGCACGTTCACCGGAATATTAACCACTTACATACACTTTGGGTGTGTGGAGCCAGCAGTCACTCCGAAATAGGAGCATTCTGAAGTTCAAGGAGATAAAATCTGTAATAATGAAACAGGTGCTTTTTAGTTTTTCCTTTTTTACTAGATTCAATTTTCTCTCAGAGAGTATTCGCAATTTTAATAAGTTCAAACATCCTGTCTCCAAATCTAGTGTTTGAAAAATCTGTCTCCGTCAGAGGAAGGCTGAAAATCATTAGCATATGATAAAATATTTATGCAAAGAACTAATGGAGTGATCTGTTTGAAAAGATGTACGTGGGGTGATGATGCATATCGGAATCTGTAACACATGATTAGTGTAATGCTGTAGCCTTTTATCTTTATTACTTTTATACTGTGTCTTCACGTGGTCTTTTCTTTTCTTTCGTTCAAATCCCAAAGCACTGTTATGGCGTAGGAGGGAAGTGTTGCGTTGTACAGTTTGTGGTCAAGCCAAAGCCAGAGTGCCAGTCCCAAGAGCAGTAAGTCTATAAGCAACTTACTGAAGCTGTGTTAATATAATTCGGTTTTCTCTGAAGCAAACCTGAGGGGAAACTGTCACACCCACTTCTTAGGTTGCCGGGATAAACAGGGAGATGAAGCACTGCTCAGGAAAGAGTAACTGTTTAATACATCCTTATGGGAGAGCTTCAGCAGAGCTCGGGCATTTTCTTGAAAAAGAACCAGCCCAGTTACCAAAGGTTAAGGAGCTGAAACGAGACCAGATCTCAGATCTGACACCTATCAAGTTTATTCTGGTGCTACCAGTTCTGGGCAGACCTAATTGGAGAATTTTGACCTGTGTTTTTACAAACCAGAGCACAGATCTTCGTTCATTGTACAGAAATGCAATGTTTGAGCTATAGACCCATGTGCACAGCAGGGTTCCGGTAATGGAACCAAGGGATCTGATGTTGTAAAGCATTGCCCCTTAGGTTCTGATGAGGAAGTGCCTATATGCCTGCTCCTGGAAACATCCTACTCTTCCATGAACTTGAAAAACATATTTGATCAAACAGCATACTAAACTATTAATATCAATATGTGGCTTCAAGTGCAGTTAATGTTTAATTATCTGTATTCAGTGTTTTCTGTGAATAACTCCCAGCTAGTTTTTCCGAGTGGGTCAGTTACCCTATTTCAGCTTTAGAGTTTTTCTTGACTCTTCCCTCTCCTTATCCCATACTCCACCTTGGTGGCAGTGGGAGGGGGGGATTTACAGAAACTTATTATACTTGGCTCTGTTGTTTAAGACCAAACACTGCCACATTATTTAATTGCTGGGGATTTATTATTTTGTGTACTAGTAATGATTTCTTCTGTTTGAATAGTGCATCTACCATTTCTGCATCTGTTAGTACAAATAAATGTATTTTCTTCACTATGGGGAAGACCTGGAGCCAGTTGTCTTTAACTTGAGGCCCCAGGTCCTTTCTCTGCTTTCCTGCATCTGCTGTCTTCCTGGAACTCTGTCCAAGAGATTGCCTGGGTGTCATTAACTCCTTTCTTTCTTTCTTTCTTTCTTTCTTTCTTTCTTTCTTTCTTTCTTTCTTTCTTTCCTCCCTCCCTCCCTCCCTCCCTCCCTCCCTCCCTCCCTCCCTCCCTCCCTCCCTCCCTCCCTCCCTCCCTCCCTCCCTCCCTCCCTCCCTTCTTTCTTTCTTTCTTTCTTTCTTTCTTTCTTTCTTTCTTTCTTTCTTTCTTTCTTTGTGAAGTCAGTTTCTGAAGCCCATGTGAGATTACCTCTGCTCTCTGCTGGGCAGTCTGACATAACAGAATGTCCTCTTTCCCGGGTGTAGGTAACCTTCTCTTTCTTGTGACTGGACAACAGCCCAGCTTTGTCGTAGCCACCTATGGCTTCTAACGTTATTTCTCCACATCTGACTCTCTCTCCTGCAATTAATTCCCTTGTAACTAAGCCATCATCAAATGATCCTCATTTAATTGTGCATATATTTTTTGAATTATAACATGATATAAATATCCTTTGAAAGCATTGGATACTTGCTTACACGTGACAGGGATCATGCTACCTAGTCCTCCCTTCTCCACCCATTCAGTGTTTTCTGTGTTACTATCAGCAAAAGGAGCCTCTGAAGCTTTAGAAGCAGTCTAGAATCAGTCAATCAATCTTTCTGTTTTTAAATTAGAATTCTTCTTCTCTAGGTACCCATTACTCCATCCAAACTGCATTACCTGGGACTTCTTTCTCCTTTGGTATGCCAACTTGGACAAACCATTTGGTATTCTGTCGTCAGACCCTTTTTGCTTTCCTTTATCTTTTCAAGACCAGGTTATCAGATGTGTAGATCTGTCTGACCTGGAATTCACTACATAGACCAGGCTGGCCTTGAACTCACAAAGATCTGCCTGCCTCTGCCTCTCAAGTGCTGGGATTAGAGGTGTGAGCCCCTTAGCCCAGCTATTAGACCCTAATTTTTAAGCCTACTTTAGCACTTTGGCATGGTGATGGTAGTACCTGTGGTAGTGAAAAGCCACAGTCAGAATCGACAGGAGCATAATCACAGGGTCACAGAAGCCTCCGAGAATTTGGGACTCACTACCATTGCTTCATCAAATATTTACCAAGCTCTTCTGCATGCTGTAGCAGGATGGTGAGCAGTTCCTTAAAGGTAATGTCTCAACGGGGAGAGCCAGGCTTTGACGTCACACAGTTGGTTCACAGTTTGATTCTACCACTCATGAGTTGAGTTCTTTTGCTCTAACCCAACATACCATGTTTCTCACAGGCTTCTGGGAGTAATGAATGGGACAGCCAATGTGTTGAGTCGCTTAGATATAGGGAAAAAGTTTTAGAACTCTATCATTCTTAATTTTACATTTTCAAGTATAAAACTCATACATGATTTCTGGAGCCCATACCTTGGCCACATATGAGGCTGTTGTCCATCCGAGTGGCTATGGGTCTATACTGGGCATCACCTTACCTGATCCCAGGGCTCTCATGAGGATGAAGTAACTTAATTTCTCTCCTTTTGGGTGATGGTCCAGCACATTAATGGATTGTAGCACTATTTACCTGGTTGCCTAGGCTATTTTTTTTTCTGTATAATTTTATCTACTGTACTGACTTAAGGATTGCAACCTTCCTGAAGATTGTTTTATTGCTGTTAAGCTAGAGTCTTATTCCAGAGACAAAGGAGCCATGTGCTGATCTACACATCCCTGCAATATGAGCAGCACATACAATTATTTATAATGTGTTCATTCCTTTGTCATTGAAAATCTATGATATGAGGAGATTTTCAGGAAGACCTATTATTCATAATGCTTAGCCTGCCCTCATTTTAGGAAACCTGGCTTTGTCTGTTGAGTTCAGCATCCTGACCTTTCTGCCAGTGGGTGGGGAATCTCCCAGTCTCTTCTTTTCTCACACTGTCTAAACTGGGAATAAGCTGTTGTTCCAGGTCCTATGAGGCCAGGTGCCCGTGCATCCTCTCCCGTCCAACATATTTGCTGTAAGGCTTCTGTATCCTGATCATCTGGGGACCAGAGTAAGGCAGAATGTTCTCTAAGTGTGGACAGACAATCTGTAAAGAATGAGGGAGGAGAAGCTTGTCCTGAGTAACTTGAATTCATTAATTTACAGTTATCAGCGATCTCTGACTTGGCTGTCTAGTATGTCCGAAAGACATGCTTTAAATCCTAAACTCTTAGATTGGATCAGTGTAGTGGTCTGCTTTGTTTTTCATCATAAAATAAGTGATTGAAAGTTACTTTGGTTCAATTTATTTGCAACCATATTTGAATCATAGATGCAGAGCCTTGGTTTGTGTTTACTTAAGCAAAGAAACAACTCTTAGAAGGAAACAGGGGTGCTCAAGGAAGAGCTGCATGGATGGGGTCAGAGTTACTATTTCAAGCCTTTAGATCCCCCTTTTTAACTCTTGAATTCTTCCTTGGGGCGACTCTGCTCCATTGTCTCTTTGATGTTTGAGCGTTGCTGCAGTCTGTGGTAGCTGTTGGTTCAGAGGCAAATCGGATTTTCTCTGCCCACTTTAATAAAGGGTGTGCAAGAAAGGACATTGGCATCCTAAGTGACGTGTACCAACCACCATGACAGGGGAAACTGGGTGCTTTCATTGGCAAAATCTGGGTTATGTGCCTGCTCCTGTGGCCTGGTAGCTCAGTGTCTTTTGACTGGGATTCTTCTATGCATCAGTCACCTCACAAAGGGAGGGTTGCTCTTCCTGGCAGGAGAGGAAGAGAATCTGGACTGATGAAAACAGCTGACTGTCCAATCCACAGAAAGAAACTAAATCAAAATTATACATTTTTCATAATTAAGCGAAACCTATTTTCCATCATTGGCATTATATTCATTTAAAGCATTTATTTTATAGGTTCTATGTTCCAGACTATAAAAAGACGATTATATTTACTAACCTTAAATTTTAAAATGTTTTTAATAAGCTGCTCTAGGTATTGACTTTTCATATATATTTTTGGTTGATAGCCACAAGACTGAATGGCTTACACCAATTCTTGTTTAACATCTGCGCATACACTGTAAGACGCAGGGCTATACTACAGCCTGCACAGCTCTACTCTGGCCATCTCTCCATTCTGGCCTTGCTGAAGAGAAAACCCACGGAGACACAGAGCTTCTGCGGTGGAGGTGGGAAGTAACAAACCTTGAACAGAGCTTCCAGTTAAACACCTCTGTGCAGTCATGGTAGACAAGTGTGCATTATTCTTGGTCCAGCACCTCTAGTATAGCCAAGAATAGACTCAGAGAAGTGAGGATGGGATATAGCCTTCTCTGCAGAATGTATGGTGCTTTTTCAGCAACGAGTAGATGGGCAATTGTGTTACAGAAAGTAGCTGAAAATGCTCCACCTTTCAAAGAAATAGTATATCTCTGCTTATTTACCTGATATACATTTGTAAAGGAAACATTGGCAGTTAGTTTAATGTTTGCTATTATTTTTCTTTAGAGAGGCAGATGTTGAGTAGCGTCAGCCATGTGTCAGCTATGTATTTTGCTTCCTTGATTTTTTCCGCTGTCCATGCAGCCTTTGATGATGACTGTGCTTTTGATCACCCTGTGCTAGTCACCAACTCATCAGAAGGAAAACTTGATGGCTAAGAATGAGAAAGGGTGAGGCTTAGTAAAAACAGACACAGACAAATCAATGTCAGCTGTTCCTAAAGTGATGTCATGCTCCTGTGGCTTGAGATATGAGGCCCCGTGAACGACCTCTTCCTATACCTGAGGGAAGAGTTGGCTACAAGAATGTCCTGGGCCCTTATTTCCTGTTTCGGGCAAATGTGTATCCATGAATTGAACAGGCAGTAAGCTAAAATTACAGATGAATGAACTCACAGGTCCTGTTCTCTAGAGTAAACAGCATGTAAATTTTTTATTGATTTTTATTGAGCTCTACATTTTTTTCTGTTCCCCTCCCTGCCTCTTCCCTTCAACCCTCTTCCAAGGTCCCTGTGCTTTTAATTTACTCAGGAAATCTTGTCTTTTTCTACTTCCCATGTAGATTATACCCTTGTATGTCTCTCTTAGTGTCCTCATTATTTTCTAGGTTCTCTGGGATTGTGATTTGTAGGCTGGTTTTCTTTGCTTTATGTTTAAAAACCACTTATGA
The DNA here is from genome assembly GCF_950005125.1 of Chionomys nivalis. Lineage (NCBI taxonomy): Eukaryota > Metazoa > Chordata > Mammalia > Rodentia > Cricetidae > Chionomys > Chionomys nivalis. The sequence goes on from NC_080088.1 coordinate 65,953,065, forward strand.
GTGAGTACATGTGATAATTGTCTTTCTGGGTCTGGGTTACCTCACTCAAAATGATGTTTTCTAGCTCCATCCATTTGCCTGCAAAATTCAAGATGTCATTATTTTTTTCTGCTGTGTAGTACTCCATTGTATAAATGTATCACATTTTCCTTATCCATAACAGCGTGTAAATTAATGTGTGATTCTTCAGTGCAGTGTTAACAGGGGAAAGCTCTGAAAGCTGACATGGAGAGCATATGGGGGAAACAATCCTGTGATAAAGTAACAGGGAACATTACAGTAGAAGTTGAATGTAAGCCCAGAAAGCTCCATACAATGAAAACAGCAAGTATGAACTCCAATTCTCACTAACACGGATTGTGTTTTTCTCAGATTTCTAGTAGAAAGCAAGGACTCAGAGTTGTAGCTAGAAGTATTCTCTGTCCCGCTGGTCCCCCTGAGCTGGCTTTTCTCCACATGCCTATTCCCAAAGCCACTTATGAAATAGCCACTCTGAGGCTTGTTATCACTTACATGTTTGACCAATGTCTTTGGGCTTCTTAGTGAGTAGCTCTAACAATTCAATGAACTCATTTCTACTAATCTGTGTATTGCCATGAGTCTATGACTTACCAGTGTGGCACGTTATTCCTCCGGCCACTACATGGCATCCCTTTAACCCCATCTACTCCTCTCTCTCTCTCTCTCTCTCTCTCTCTCTCTCTCTCTCTCTCTCTCCTTCTCTCTCTCTCTCTTTCTCTCTCTCTTTGAATTTCCTGCCTGGCTTTACTCTGCTAAGCCATTGGCCAAAACAGTTTTATTCAGCAACTGATAAAAGCAACACATAGACAAAGGACATCCTACATCACAGAGTAGATGGAGGTGATGAGAAGGCACTGAGAAGCAAGAAGTGGAGCATAAACACAAGAGAAGATGGGTTTTCAGGAGTGCAACGTGTTGATTTTCTCTCTGGTCCCCTTCTTCAGAGCAGCTGGGTACCCTTTGGGAATTATGCCTTGTGGGCCATCCTGGAGTTTCTAGAATATTTTAAGCCTTCAAACTTTTATTGGAAATCCTGAAGTGTGGGATTCTGGGTGCATTTGGTCTCTAGGATATGGTAGAAATCAAAAGATGTCCTAGATACAATAAAAAGTGTTGTCTAGACACCATGCAAATGGAAAGTGTTAAAAAAAAAGATGAATTTGGGGGGAAGTGCACATAAGTTGTTGTATGTAGGTGCGCATGTCCTTGCAGGTGCATGTGTGTGCCTGAGGTTGGTGTTCTGTGTCTTCCTACATCACTCTTCACCTGACTTCTTAAGACAGAGTCTCATTTATTTGAGTAGAATGGTTGACTAATGATCTCCAGGAGTCTGCCTGTGTCTACCACATGCAGACACACATGTGAATCAACACCATGAAGTAAATGGAACACATTTTCTCTCTTTTCTAAAAAAAGTATGTCAATGCTACTTTACAATTTCTGATTTTATTAGCTTAATGTTATTAGTGACTGGATTATATAGAGGATTCCATAAAAATAATTTTATACAATTTATTTTATTAATGTTGCCAAAATATTTTGTTGGAAAAGAATGTTCAATAGCAGAGATCTTCTCTGGGATCAAATCCTCTAGTTACATCACTGCCCAGCTCCTGAAGTTGGAAGTGGAAGTGGGCATGCAAAATCCCCTCCATCCCGGGATGAAGCCCATATCCGAGGGAAGCAATCCTCAGGGAGCAGGTATCTGCAGGGGAAGCATCATGTGAAGAAAGCATCCAATACCTGCTGCCCAGAACCCACGGGGAAAGAGCAAAAAATGACTTTGTAAATAAAATACATTAAATCAGAAAATAAATTAATAACATGACAGGTGATAAATGATTCGAAAAGAAGATTAAAGACAGATTGTCAGACAAGATGTTTGGAGAAATACCTTTTGCTGGGAGCCAGTGTCATGGAAATATGGAGGTAGAACAGCTCTGGGTGAAGGAACCAGTGCCCACTGATCACCGAGAAGATCATCTTTTCTCAGTAGAAAGGGATTTTTGGTGTTTGTGTTCTCGCTCTTCTCCTTTATCCTACCCCCTCTCCCTCTCACTCCTCCTTCTCCCCTCTCTTTCTCCTCCCCCATCCTCTTTCTCTAATGCTGAGGATCAAACCTCCACCTTTGCATGCCAGGAAACCGCTCTGCCATTGAACCCAGCCCTTTTTTTTTTCTTAAAGACACAACCTTTTAAAGCTGAGGAACACTAGATTCCAATAGCAACATATGTTATGCAGGCCTCTGTACCCGACGTTAAAGCAAACATATTAATAGATCTCCTCTGGAATCTCAAAGCATCATGATACTTCTACACAGTTCAAATCTTGCCATTTTAAATTTAAAAACTGCCACTGCTGAATTTAATTTCTTTCCCTTGTAAGTCCCTTGAAGTTTTGAATGCCAGAAGCTACATTTTTAAAGCTAAATCCCTAGCTTGCTATTGGCCTTTTCACTAGATGCCCATTTTTATTTTACCTGCAGTGAGGAAGTTTGATTCATGATCTTTAACTAATCACATTGGTCCAGTTAAAATACGTCTTACGGTCTTTTTTTCTTCTTAAAATACTGTTTCCTATCACACTCCACTCCTGTTCTCATTCCTTTTCTTGCCATGATCTACACATGACATACAGAGTCTAAGATGTGTCAGAGGTATGTGTCTTCATCAACTAACATGCTTTATGCAGGTTTATAAGTAACTGTAAATGGTCTTGTTGGTGGTGTCATTTCTTCCAATGCTGTGTTCCGGGGCTGTGGTTTCGTCTGTTGGGCACAGCCCACCTTTCATGTCTGTCCCATTTCACTTTCCCACTGCCCCATTGTGGAACAACTAGATTGATTTCATCTCCTGAAATTCTACACAACTGTTTAGAGATCATCATTACAGACCATGGGGATAGGATAGAAAGGTTTCTTCAGGTTGGAAGTGAAGTTAATTCTACACAGTTTGTTAAACATAAGAACTCTGGACTTGGCTGAGTAGACGGTTGAGGAAAAGTCAGGCCCACATGACAACCAGGACAAGAGTGCTAATAAAGAAAGGCCTTATGATGCTTGACTAGCTTTGAGAATATTAGCATGCCTTTGTAGAATAGAGACATGGATGAACAGACAGATAAGTAGAGAGAAATATGCATTTATGTTATGGTTGCTTGGCAAAGCAGACTAGGAGCAAAGGTACATTAGTTGCACTGAACACACTTATCCAGAGTTTGGGTTCTGACTGGCGTTCTCCAATAAAAAGAGTCAAGGTACCTTGGACAAGTGTTTGATTCTAGGGCTGAGTCAGGCAAATGGATGGAATTTTTACATCCAAGCCTAGCAGCTTGTCAAAGAACATCAAAGCAATCTTCTAGTTGGCATTTTCTTTCCAGACAGCTCCAAGTAAAGACACAGACTTATTATTAGTTATGAATGCTCGGCCTTAGCTTAGGCTTGTCCCACTAGCTCTTTTATCTTAATTTAACCTGTTTCTATTCATCTATGTTTGCCCTGGGACTTTTTAGCCTCTCTTTTATTCTGTATGTTCTACTTTCTTGCTTCCTCCGTGTCTGGCTGTCTGGCCCCTGGTGTTTCACTGGCATCTCTTTTTCTCTCTAAGCCCCAAGTCTAAATTCCTCCTCCTACTTACTCTTCCTGTCTGGTAGACCTGTCTATGCATCCTCCCTCACTATTGTCTGTCCCAGTCTTTTATTGGACCTATCAGGTTCCTTAGGCAGGCCGATAAAACAGCAATAGTTCTTTACGTAAGTAAACAAATGCAACCCATCTTTACATAGTGAAACCAGTATTCCACCGCATAAACAAATGCAACACATCTTTACATAGCTAAACAAATATTCTGCAACACAATCTTAAGATGAAACTACTTTTTAAAAAACATGGAATGATTCTTAGAGTTAGACTTTAATTCATATAATAAATGGATCGAAGTTGCTATGAATCAATTATTTAATATATGAGTAGAAGAGAATGGACGTTGCATTACAGATGAATCCCAACTGTGGAAGGAGATAAGGAAATAGAGGAGTGACTGCCGGGCAAGCCAGTAGTCATAGCAAATGCAGATAGGGAGCCTCCTCCAAGCTTGGGACAGTGGACTGCTGGAGAGACAGTGCCACCCGTGCTATCTCCAAGTCCCCTCATCATTGCCTATGAATGAACCCAGAGTGACTTTCTATTGAAAATACCAATCGTCACTTTAACCAGATGACTGTGTAGGGACAAACATCACTGGGAACGTGGCACATCCGCATCACTCACTCGGATATTGTGGGCAAGAGGGACTTAGCACAAGTTCTAGAACATTCGTCCCCCAACAATGCATAGCTACAACCTCATGCGGAGCAGTCGGCCCAGGGAGCAGTGTCTGCACAGTGTCAAGAGGAGGAAAGGAAGGAAAGAGAAAGGAAGTGAGGCTGGGGAGTCGCCCTGAAGGTAAAGGCACTTGTCTCTAAGCCTGACAGATAACCCGAATTCAACCTGAGATGCACGGGGTGGAAAGAGAAAAACGGCATAGATAAAAAATGGGCCTTGGTAGAAAACCTGGAATAACCTTAAGTAAGAACTGTAGTTGAATATGGTAAAATACATTTGATAGTTTGGGAAATGGTGTCGTGACTGGTTGAGAATCTTCCATTATGGGAGGCTGGATGAGAGGCGTACAGAGACCCTGCAAATGTTCCAAATTAGCTTTTTAAAAAGCCCTTAAATGTGTCCAGTGGGAAGCCCTGGCCTTTGCAGTCATAGAATTGCTTGTCTCTTTACTTTCTTATCAAGGGAGTTGCTTTCCGTGTCTGTGGAGTGGGTCATCAGAGCCAGCAATCCTAGTATCCCAAAGTCTTAGAGACACAGCTTCCCTCTGAACCTTTTCCACCTCTGAGCACAAATGTGGTTTCCAAGACATTGTGTTAGTTCAGGATATTGGTCTGAGAGTTCGAAGACCTGCTTTCTCCCTGAGTTTCTCCATTCCCCAGCAGTCAGGCACTGGGTGGCCCAGGGTTCTCCATGGCTCCTGCTGTCTTCAATCCCGGCCTCAAAAGCTTCCATTTTCATGATTCTGAAACCTCACAGTACCCTTAAATTTAAAATCACAGGCTTTCTACGTGGATGCACGGGTGTTTTCTAAATCGGAGTGTCAGAGTCAATTAACGGGGGACAGCTTTAAGTAAGGCAGCTATCTGGTACCTTGATTTTCCCTTCAGTGCAGCGATCTGTTTCTGGCCACTGGACTTAAAAGCTGGCAAAAGTAGAGTTGTGCTGCCCCCGTGTGGCTAGTTGTTGGTACTTTAAAGACAGGCAAGGCACTTAAGAGACCCAGAGAGAATGAGACAACCGAGAGGTGGAAGACACCTTGAATTCACGTGAATCATTCCCTTCCTTGGTAAGGAACTGACCCCAGAGACTCACATTGATCCCTGTGGTGCTCAGTGATTTATGTGCAGATAGAGAGTGAGACCAAAGTCAGTGTGGTTGAAGTTAATTTGTTAGACACACAAGGAGAAGATTTCCAGACTATTCATTTAGTCCAAAGGGGAAACCAAAAAACGTTAAACGTTTTTGGATCAGGCCTATGTAGGTCTGTATTTTCTTTATTTTATTATTTTTGTTTTATTTCTGAGACAGGGTTTCTATATCTATATAATTCTCGGGAAAGCCATTAGAATCCAGCTCCCAGGTAGCTAGGCGAGCAAACTAAGTAATGGGCACCTTCAGTTCAGCAACTAATCAGAGTCAGCGGTGTAAACAGCCTGTCTGTGTAAACGTGGGCGCACAGTGAGAGCCGTCCCAGCGATAAAAGAGGCTATTTGGAAAGCCCAAGTTCTGATGCCACCCAACTGGAGGGAGAACCTGAAGCCTGTTTTATGGATTTTCCCACACAGTGCTCCCAATCAAGACAGTCTAATAGAGACAATTTTTACAGATTAATGCAGAATAAATCTTGGGCGTTTTATAACGGTGTTGTGCTAGGACGGCATACATTGCCACGGCGCGTGTGCCGATTTTCAGTTTTGCACCTCCTTATACCCACACAATGTGCTTGCACACCTAGGCTTCTTATTTGGCCTTATTTGTATCTACGTGGCTTGTTTCAAAAGTTGGTATCTTTTAAAGATATTTAGGTCTGCCATTATGGTCAGGCTGATCACTTTTTTTTTTCTTTGAGAAGTGAAGCTAGTTTGCATTTACTTTTAAGAAAGCTGCAGTGTAAATATTCTTCAGTAGCCCTTAGCTCAGAGCCACCTTATTGCCCCAAGCACCTGGGAATCAAATGCACAACTTCTGAAGTGTGCTCTGGCTGCTTTCCTGACTGGTCAGGTAGCTCTGGAGATAACACAATCATCCGTCTTTTCAACAGGTGGAAATAAGATTTGCGTTCCCTTCCTGGAAACAGATGCAACATTTTCTGTGTGGCCATTCAGGTCTGTTGGTCCCCCCCACAGATATGGACCCCTTACAGCTGTGATAGCCAGTTGGTCCTTTTCATCTGGGGCAATGGCGTGAGTGTGGATTTGCGTATTCCCAAGCATTAACCTTTTCATGTTCCTGGATGCTTTTCATAATACACTGCAGTTGTGTGGGTTCTCTGAATGCTACCTCTGATTTAAATGACCTAGAATGTAAGGGTGAGCTCTATGTACCACCCGTGCACATCACCATGTATAGTTTGTAAATGTAAGAGTGAACTCTATGTACAATTAGTGCACACATCATGTACAGTTTGTAAATGCAAGAGTGAACTCTATGTACAATCAGTGCGCATCATCATGTGCAGTTTAGTAAATAAAGTTTGCTTTGTTTCCTACTTTTGGCTATCTCTTCCAAAACTGAAAGCCAGGGGGCATTAAATTTAGTGAACTGTAGCACTAGAGGACACCTCCTGTCTCTCCCATACCAGCGCCCCTTGATATTCTCTCTCTTCTCTCTCTCTCTCTCTCTCTCTCTCTCTCTCTCTCTCTCTCTCTCTCTCTCTCTCTCTCTCTCTCTCTGTGTGTGCATGCACACAAAAACTCGTATGTAAAGACCAGAGAACAATTAGCCAAAGTCACTCCTCTCCATCCACCATGTAGGTCTTGAGGATCAAACTCAGGCTGTTGGGCATCAAGCACATTTACACACTGATCCACCTTATGAGCCCACAATATTCGTTCTTTAAAAAAGAGAAAGAGAGAGATTTATGTGTATGTCTGTGCATTGGTGTGTAGGTGGGTGGATGTGTGTACATGTACAGAGATCCACCTGCCTCTGTATCCTGAGTGCTATGATTAAAGGCGTGCGCCACCACTGCCTGGCTGGTATTTCGGCCTTTTAACAATAAATTCAATTTTTTTCTTTTTCTGTTTTACTTTTTATTTAAAAAATTTATACAATATATTTTGGTCATATTATTTTCTCTCCCCCTAGTGTTCCCGGATCCTCGTTACATTCCTACCCACCCAACCTTATACCCCTCAAACCCCAAAGCAGAATAAACATCAACAAAGACAAAATTCAAAACAGAACAAAAAAATAGTACTAAAAAAAAAGCACATTAAAAGAAATGGAGTCTGCTTTGTCTTGGCCAGTTCCTCCTTGGCACGAGGTCTGGCCTGGTGTGCAGCTGATATAGACCAAATACACTCCATTGGAGAAAACTTATTTTAGCAGGTGATTATTACACCAGTCTCTGATGGAAGGAATTTTACACAGACCTTAAAAATCATGTTTTTGAGAGCTGGACCAATTCAGGACTTTCTCAGAAGCCCCAAAGAAAGGAAAAAAAGAACCCAGTTCTGTTTCCCTGCTCAGGAGCAGACTTGGCAAGGCTATTCTGGGCCTCCGGTTAAGATCTCGAAGGAAAGAAGATTTACATTCCTGGGAACTTGACCTTTACCCCTGAAGAGACTGGAGTTATCAGTCCCAAGGGCATTGTGTGCTCTGTCTGCCATGTGCCTGAGGTGTCTTGTATTCCCCTTTGCAACATTTCTTGATTTTAGCTTCCTTTGCCCTGTTGTATGATGGCTTCCTGCCGACTCTGTCTCAGTTTCCTCCTGGCAAACTGTTTAGAAGATACTGTAACTTCTTGGTCAATTTGCTTGGCATACATATAACTTGTGCAAGACCTCCTGAGCCCAAGTTTCTTATCATCTTTATCCTCCGATCTCCTGGTCCTTCCTCCCAGGAACCTGTCACCTATTGTGCTGGCGCAGATCGGAGGCTGTGACAGGTACTTGAGACACAGGAATCTGGAGCAGTGCAGGGGTGATGTGGGGAGCAGAGGGTGTGAGTAGGACTTCTCAGCCCACAGTACAGGGGTGAGGTGGGGAGCAGGGGGTGTGAGTAGGACTTTTCAGCCTGCAGTGAGGGGTGAGGTGGGGAGCAGGGGGTGTGAGTAGGACTTCTCAGCCCACAGTGCAGGGGTGAGGTGGGGAGCAGGGGGTGTGAGTAAGACTTTTCAGCCTATAGTGCAGGGGTGAGGTGGGGAGCAGGGGGTGTGAGTAGGACTTCTCAGCCCGCATTGGTGTTTGCAGAGCATTGCACTTAGAGATTATGGGCTTTAAGTTTACAAAAATACTGTTTGAGAGAGTATCTAAGGCAGGACACCCACAAATTATTGTATCCACTTGTCTTCCAAACATAACATGGCTTAAGTGAGCAAGCATACAGGCCTGTCTGACTTTTTCACTTATTATGAGCAGAGGAGTAGGAAGGGTTTTAATGCAGGAAGCTTCATTTTCCTCCAGTGCAGAATCTTATCATATTTCAGAATGTCCGGCCCAGCCTTCATGCATATTATTTTGTTGAACTGGGTTATTATAGTTCTGACTATGTTTAACAAGTTTAAAGTCCTTCCTTCCTACTTTGGTTGCTTGATATAAAAAAAAATGTAGAAAAATTTCCCCTGTCCATAAGGACCCATTGCTGATTCATTAGGGAATCTGAAATTTCCTGCTGACGCTTGTTTTCTCCACCCATCCCGCTGCAGAGGCTGCCTATCAGACCGCTGGTCTCAGGTTGAAAGGAAGGGAACCTGCTCCTTCTCCCGAGGGTGGCTTTATTCCACAAGCACATCTGACTAGCGTTCAGAAACTGCCTCCTGAGGAAATGAGTGCTGAGGATGATGTAAACTCTGCAGGAGCTGCCCTGGGAGAGGCTGGGTTGGCATAACAGGAAGTGTGGCTCCTCTGCCTGACCACCCTTGTTCCCCAACTGGTTTGGCCATTCTCCCCGGGATGTTACCATTAAGCTGCCAATGACGTTTGCATCGGTAAATGTCAGCAACAAAAACTTATGTCTGGTTTAGTGTTAGTCTTTCTGCAACCACATAAGTTCTTCTGGAAATGAAGACAATCCACTCTTTAGATGGTCTTTGGTGGTCCAGAGCCCTGGTGATTTAGTTTGCATGTGAGTAGAGATTGCCTAGAAAGCCCCAGGATGACTCAAGCTTACTCTCTGTCTGGGCCCTCTTTTTACAGACTCGTTGTTTTACTTCTGAGTGTAGGGGTGAAATCCTTTTCAGGTCTGGGTTCCATAGCCAACTTGCAGCCCAGCAGGTCTGTTTGCCCTCAGTCACCAGATGTTCTAAGCTTCATGCTTTGTCTCTGGTTGGGGACTAAGGCTATGTACTAATCTTAGATAGCTCAACCAAGTATAGTTGAATGTGATTAGGATTAAGGGATTAACAGATGTGTGTGTGTGTGTGTTCTGAGTGGGTATGTCAGTATGATTTAGGGGAAGGAAAAAAAGTCAGGAGAAAACGAAAAGATGGAGCATTGACTACCCATGTTCATAATTAGTTAACTAGCAAGGCAGTTAGTTTTTCTTGTTGTTGTTGTTATTTTGGGGTTTGGTTTTTCTTGTTTTTTTTTTTTTAGAAAATCCCTGGTGATGACTAAATTACTTCGGAGATATAGATAGATAGGATAGATAGATAGATAGATAGATAGATAGATAGATAGATAGATAGAGGCAGAAAATTGATAGAAGATAAGAAATAAAATAGAAAATGATTGAATAGTTAAATAAATAAAATACATAAAATGTAGCTGTCTCTAAGGGGAATTTCTACTGAAATTTTCCACAGTAAGCACGTGTCACATTTATAATAGGAGATTTTTCTTTTGAAAATATTTTACTGAAATTTTCAGAACTGTGTAAGACTCAGTCCACCAGTTCTGCTTGGGAGGAGGCTTCCGGGTGGGAGATCCTTAAGTCCCAGCAAATGTGCTCAGGAACAAACTGGCTTTCCAGTTTCGTCAACAAGCTCCATAAAGCACAAGTTCATTTTTGAAACTAGATAGAGCTGTAGTATGAAACAGTACATTTGTAATTTTTAGGACTACATTAAATTGCAAGCATTCTGTCTTAGATTTCCTGTAAGAAATAAAAATGTCATGGATATTTTCAGAATGTCCACTGAGGGACAGGCAAGCCTGCTGGGCTGAAGATTGACAGTGCGGCTCAGTGTCCTCTTTGGGGCAGAGAATTTTGGCTCTAGACAGACGAGTGAAATTATCTGTTTGCAAAAAGCAAAAGCCAAACCATAGGACACCAGCAAAATTATATAACTTCTGTGAAATCCTGGCTAATAGTTTGCCATCCTGTATCCTTTTCTCGAAATTTCTTTCCCACAATAGAAAGGGCTTGAATATTAAATCTGGTAGATAGGCTGTGCTGCTGTTCTCAATTTTTGTTGTTGTTGTTTTATGTGCATGGGTGTTTTGCCTGCATGTATGCAAGTGCAAGTGCCCCAGATGCTAGGAGAGAGTGCTGGATCCCCGAACTGGAGCAAGTGGTTGCTAACTGCTGTGTGTGCTGGAAGCCAAACCTGGGTCCCCTGAAAGAGCAGCGTTTACTCTCCAGCCCTGACATGGTTGTTTTCTGTTCTTATGCTTAGGCTGCATTTCTGAAACAAACCCCCATCCTCTTTTCTCGTGGCCTGTGGTCATATCTCATGATAAACTTACAAAGTGGGCTTTCTGTACCTGAAAGCTCGCCCTTTCTACTCTTGCTGCCATTCAGTTATTTCCCTGCTTTTATGAATTTCTCTCTCTGGGTGCATAAAAGACTGATTTGTACTGAAAGCTGACCTTGTAAATTGTATTCTGCTAATAAAACGAAAGCATCTCTTGTCTTTGTGTGAGACTAAAATACACAGCTTCTCTTGGGAGGAGAAATATGGGTGTGTACCTAATTAACTTTTTGCCATACCTTGCATAGAAACTGAATAACAGACCATGAACATTACACAGAAAGAAGCAGTCTGCTGGGTTCTAAATATAATTATTTACATAGATCGTGCACTTTAGAAAAAATTAAAAAAAAAACTCTGCTCTGATAAAGAGATGAATTTAAAACAGTTACAAATGGGATTTGGCTCCAATGCATGTATTCAGTTAAGCAAAGATCACTGTGAGCGTGAGGTGGTCCTCAGGCCTGGGACTACCTGTGGTAGTAGGGTAAGCTGAGCCCCAGCCACGCAGGGGTCATCCTGCATGTCATAGAGATCATAGATCTATGGCATTCTGTCGGGAAAGAATCCTCTTTGAAGAAAACCAGTGCCTCTAATCATTTTTAAATACACCATCAAGATTCAGGAGACATATAGTTACGTTTAGGGATTTGGTTTATTAGAGGGTAAGAAAGTTCTTGCAGTATAACAAAATTACAATTAGTTATGACCTTAAAATAAAGTATCACCCAAACCCTCCTAAATGAACAATCTCTGGTGAGTCACTAGGTTAAGAAACCAAACAGACTACATGCTCCAAGGTTCAAGAACTTAATATATTTGACCAGTGGTTCTCAAACTTCCTAATACTGTGACCTTTTACAATTCCCCATGTTGTGGCGACCCCCAACCATGAAATTATTTTTATTGCTACTTCAAAACCAAAATGTTGCTGCTATTATGAATTGTAATGTAAATATTTGTTATCTGTTTTGGTTTCAGCGTGATTATCTCAGGAGATCTAGGGAAAACTTTAACAAAACTGAACACATGTTCTTCAAATACAAAAATCTAACAAAATGAAAATGTTGATAACCCTTTCAATGTGTAAATAACATATACAAAATCATCAATAAGCTTACGCGCCACAAAGCGAATAGTTGTAGAATTTCTCATCCGTGTAGTCTTGGAGATCTTTGGGAAAATAAGAAGGCAAAGGAAAGAGAAAAATAAACCATCAGTGCTACAGATGTGAATCCTTTATAAGACCCTTTGCTTCTGTGAGGTGACTGCTCAACAGTAAGGTCACATGGTCCAAGGCTAAGTAAGCTAGCTCTTAACAGCCCACGTTTCACCAGCAATGAAACAGAAAGTGACCACTGGGATGTTGTACACTGCAGAAAATAAGCTGTAGCTAGATGTACTTCATGGTGGAATTTAAGAAATAGATTACCAAATTAAAAACCAATTGCCAAGTATTACATGAAGAAGGCTATTATATATGCAGTGAATTCCATCCTGACACCTTAGGCTTTTATTTCTTAGCTTAGCAATCTCCTCAGCCCACTATCTTGTTTTTTTGTCATTCAGCAGGGAACCTAATTATCTAGTAAATATGAGAATTGCTATTCTGTGCACCACTTTTCTGTTTAATAGAATGGAGTGGCGTAAGCACATTTCAAGTAGTATTTGCTGCTTTCAATTCTTAGTTTGTTCAATAGCCCATTTCCAAGTTTCTTTTTCCTGCTATCAAGTATAGTACGGGTCCAGCTGTGTAACTGGTGACTCACATAGCCCTTCCCTGTTGGGCTCTCTACCCCAACATCCTCCTGCTAATACCTTTACATTAAAACTCTTATAATGGATACGGCAGAGAAGAATTTTAGGAAGATGGGAGACATGAATTGCATTCCTGGTTGTTCTCTTTATCTCCTATGTGAATTGGAAAAGTTGTCCAGACACTTCTTATTGAGCATTCCGTGTAGGGACTGTCTGTCCTGTGCTGTTGCGAAATTAAGTATTCCTTGTGTTTGAGTGACTACAGGTATCTGAGAGACAGAGGAAATGCAGACAGGGCAAGCATAGTAATCAGCACAGATTTTCACCAGAAAAACCTAAGTCACTCCATGCAACACCAAGGATAGAAGAGTCACGGTTGATTTTGCTGGTGGGGATGGGAAAAAGTCTCATTACTGAAGCGATAACTGGACCAGAAATACACAAAGTGCACATAAGCATTGACGGCCTATGTCAAGCTGACCCAGGGCCAGAACCTTTGGGTAAGCATTCTGGAAGCTGAAAGAGGGACAGAGTCAAATTAGAGTTTGGCTGCTATCGGTTTGTTTTGCTTCCTTATTTTTGAGACAGAATTTCATGTATCCCTGACTGACCTTGAACTTCTGACCCTCTTCTTTTACCTCCCCAGTGCTGGGATTACAGGTGGGCACCATCAAACTCTATTAGTGAGTTTGATATTTTAACTGAAATTAAGGCCACCATGGAAGCTTCATAAATGAGCTGTTCACTCTCAGAGATTAATTAATGAGATCCCGGACAGTCTAATAATTTTGATGCATAACCTATCAAGCAGTATCGTGCTGTTTTATTTGCTATCATTTTAAGAGGTTAGTTTCGTTTTTTATATACATTAAGTTGGTGGCTCATGGCTACTATTAAGAATCGAGGAAACTTTTCATTTGATTTGACTTATTGGATTGTCATAAAATAAATGAAGGCCCGAAACACTGTGTCCTTTAAAGCTATGACATTTATCTAGTATCCTGAGGTCACTTACCAGTGATTCTTTTTGAGATTTTCTTGGTATCCTGTGTCCAGTTTTATCTGTGCTGATGACTGCCTATGGTTTCTAGAGTTTGCTTTGTTACTAAAGTTGGGTATGTGTCTTAGTTGGTTTCTATTGCTGTGAAGAGACACCATAACCATGGCAATTCTTTTTTTTTTTTTTTTTTTTTTTTTTTTTTTTTTTTTTTTTGGTTTTTCGAGACAGGGTTTCTCTGTGGTTTTGAGCCTGTAGGTCTTATAGACCAGGTTGGTCTTGAACTCACAGAGATCCGCCTCCCTCTGCCTCCCGAGTGCTGGGATTAAAGGCGTGCGCCACCACTGCCCGGCTGACCATGGCAATTCTTATAAAGGAAAACACTTAATTGTGGTGGGAGCTTATAGTTCAGAGGTTTCAGTCCATTATCATCATGGTGGGACATGGTAGCATGTTGGCAGAAATAATGCTGAGAGGTAGCTGAGAATTCTATATATTCAGCAGACAACAGGAAGTGGTCTGAGACATTGGGTGTCACTTGAGCATATATGAGACCTCGAGGCCCACCTCTACAATGGCACTCTTCCTTCAATAAGGCAACACCCACTCTAACAAAGTCATACCTCCTAATAGTGCCACTGCCTTTGGGGACCATTTTCTTTCAAACCACCACAGTATGTGCAGTGTTATTTTTCATCATTTTTTTAATAGCATATCTCTGTGTAGTGCAGAGCACTCACACAGATGTTGTATAGTGTCACATTCCTATCCCTCTGTCCAAGAAAATGAGTTGGAAGGAGGCCACTCTAAAGTGATTACCAGACTAATAACTTCATTGACTTTAATATTTATTCCCTTTTTCATCAACGGCCCTTAATTCATGAGAATAGAACTTTAATATAGTGGCAATCCACAAGCCTTTGGGGTTTAGAAGGTCTGTGTTGTGCCTGGCTTTGTCTAGGGTGAGTGGTGCTATCAGTTACAGTCAAATCTGGAGACAGACACCACTCAGGACGTCGAAAATAGAAAGGTTAATATAAGATATGCCAATGACAGTGCAGATGGAAGTAACAGACTTGGCTAGGAACGGGAATTTTACGGCAGCGCTGTGACACACGAGGAGCAGCTGCCGTCACAGGACTGAGGCAGGGCGCTAGGACAGAGCTCCAACTGCGCCCCAGACAGAGCTCCAGATTGCTCTGGAGAATGGATGATCCAAGTAACCGAGTGCCTATCCCTGGGACTCACGACAGACCCACATTCTGGGGTCCTCAGAGCAATCTACAGCAAGGTGCTACCCCTCAAGACATGCTGCAGTGTGGCTGGAGCCAGTGCTGCAGGAAACCGCCCATGGCTGTTCACCGCAGCCACCGTACACTGCAGCTCCCAAGGCCAGAGGCAGGGCAGTGAAGGAAACTGCATGCCGTAGGAGTCCAATGCTGCAGAATGCACAGATGCTGCGGGAGCTGAGCATTGGTGGATGCAAGGATGGATGCATGCCGTAGGAGTCCAATGCTGCAGAATGCACAGATGCTGCGGGAGCTGAGCATTGGTGGATGCAAGGATGGATGGGGATTGCAGGTGCTTGTTCAGATGAAGGGAACGTGAGGCCTGGCATATGGAACATCCACATTGGAAAACTCCATGGCAAGGTGGTCACCAGGCTGAGATCAGACTCGCAAACTGCCAAGGGATTGCTCCTTCTGGTTCTGTGGGACTGGGACACAGAACCATTGTATTTCCCATAACCAATTTACGCTTGGCTGTTGTGCAGTGCAAATAACAGAAAAAAAAGTCAATAAAGTTGTACATTGAAAACTGAGAAGAAAAACAAACAAAAACAAAACAAAAAACCCACCTTTTCCCCAGAGCCCTTTACCAACAAAGCTTATGCTTGGGGTAAGGTCTAAGCCTATCAACACGTATACGCAGTCATGGGTAGTTTGAAGCTGAAGTGGAACAAGTCAGTGGCTAGCACCGAGTAGAGTTTGTGAGGTATCAAAAGGATTGAATGATTTTTGGAATTCAAAGTTCAAAAACATGGCACGGAAATTCACTGTTGCTACAGAAAGTGGTTTACTGTAATTGAACACAGATATGAATCTACAGTATGCCAAAGTCAGATTGGAATGACTGTATTAAGGAAATTGTTAGCTCTTTGGGGGAATGTTACTTCATGATTCCACTTGAGCAGTGTTAAGTTGAACTTTGGCTTATTTGAGCTCCTAAGATAAAATAGACTCCATGTTGGTAGTCATTAGTAGTGTTTTTAAATAAAGTAAAAGAGCATTGTCAAATAAAATTATAGATCATCATACAAAGTAGGGTCACATATTTAGTTCCCAGCTGCAACCATCCCCATTGCCATTCCCACTAGGTTCAGTTCTAAGTATTTTTAAGCTATTGAAAATGGAATTTTTCTTTGATTTCTTTTGCAGCAAGTTCATTGTTTGTATATAGAAAAATGACTAAGTTTTGTATGTTGATTTTTGTATCCTACTTTGCTCTGAATATTTATCAGTTGTAAATGTTTTCTGGAACAGTCATTAGAGTCTCTAAACTATAAGACAATGCCATCTGCACATACAGATAATTGAGCTTCTCTTTTGCTGTGTCTCCTTTATTCCTTTCTCTTTTCTTATAGCTATAGCTAAGATTTTGACACTGCATTATATAAGATTTAAGAAAATGGCCATCTATATCTTATTCCTGATTTTAGAGGAAATGATTTTGATTTTTTTCTCATTTATTATAATGTTCATAAGGGGCTTGCCACAGAGAGTCTTTTTAATGGTGTTTCTTTATATCCTTCATCATAAAGGAGTATTGAACTTTGTTAAAATCTTTTTCCTAATCAACTGAGATGATCATGAGATCTCTGTTTCTACATATATTTATGTGATGAATTACATATATTGATTTGCCTGTGTTGAAGCCATCTTGCACCCTGCAGTCCAATGAACTTCATCATAGTGTTTGAACTTCTTAATGTGTTGCCTGAACTAGGATCTCCAGGATTTGTTGAGAATTTCTGTACAGGCGTTCATTAAGGAGCGATTTAGTTTTCACGTTGGAACTTCAGTATCTATGTGGACATAGGTATGGTGCCAATCTGCTTGTTAAGTCTATAAATGGCATTTCTGTTCATATTTAGATACTTCGCAGTATGTCACAAATTTGGTGGCAGATATAAAGAACAAGTAAATTAAAATTGATTCATAGTCAGTTGCTTGCTTCTCACATTAGAAATGACTTCTTTTCAGAGTGTGGAACAGCTGGAATATGGCATGATCCTCTATTTTGTTAGCAGATTTCCACGATTCTATTTACTAAGAAGTATTTTCTGCTAACAATATGACTAGGTTAAAATCATTAATCACAAAAGTTTATGTGTAAAAACACTATCCTAGAAATTATCCTAATTTCTATCAACAGGGTACTAAGAAAGTATGATAACACCAACTAGTTATCTCAGAACAAATGGTCAGCCTTGAAAGCATACACGTACGAGTAACATTATCCAGACTGAAAAAAAATATACACGATCTCAGAGCATTTATCAGTACAATATTTTAAAGCTTTGCTTGACTAGAAAATAGGTTAGGCATTATAAAATCAACCTTAAGAGACACTATCTGAAACTGCTGCTATAGGAATGTCAGTTGATTAAAATAATGTGCATAAATAATCTCCAAAGAAGTCCTGCTAATAGTTACAAAAAAGTGTGTTAGCTTATATAAGGAAAACGTGTTTTCTGTACTGAGAATCAAACTGCAGCCTTGCAAATGCTAGATAGTGCTTTATGGCTGAGCTACACACTCAGGGTGACTATTCTACCTAAATGACAATGGATGTGTGGCACGGATAAATCTCAGATATATTATTAAGCAGGTAAACTACTGCGACATTCAAAACCATGCAAATTTTAATTTATGGTGCTTTGCAGCATCAGGATAATGGCGAGGCTGCCTTTCAGGTGTTTGCCAAGGGAAACCTAGAAGGTTTTAAGATGCTGCTAACGTCAAGCAATTAGCAACAGCTGTGTGGGATAGGCCTAGGTAAACCTCACAGTTCAGCAAAGCTAAACTGTAGAGTCGCCAATCTACATTCATTTTGAACAGAACTGACCGCAACTGGTAAAACTTGAGTTTACACATGGGAAAATAACAATTTAAAATGCTGTAGTACAATTTAATGTTAGGTAGCCATTGTATGACATTCCCTAGAGTTTGCCAATGATCGACAAGGGGTGCCGATGTTACCTTGCTCACTCTTATTGCCAAACTAAATTTGAGTGTGCCATACTATCCCCATTGTGCAAAACAGACGCCTAGAAGATAATACACGAACTCTTAGCAGTGTTGTAGAAAATGGTAGTGTAACAAAAACACTTTTCTACTGTTCCAAATTTTAAAGTTTCGGTTAACTTTTAGTAAGTTTATAATTGATGTAGTTGCTGGGAAGATGAATATTTAGGGAACTGCTCCATTTGTAGAAGGCCAGGGTGTGTGATGTGGGACCATTGTGAGGACAGCTACTGTGACACAATGACACTGAGGAATTGTTGGGGAGTTGTCGAGGGGCGGGACAGAGGCTGGAAGGAGCTGAGTCAGAGTGGCACGCTGTGGACAGTGACATCAGAGTTGGCATAAGATGTGTGTGACATGGTGTGAATTGCTAGATTGGGATAGAGGAGGAGCTCATTCAGGGGGCATCCAAGAGTGGCTGGCAAGGCTCTGAGAGCTGGCACTAGATGTGGACATCCAGTGTCTTTCCTGATATTGACAGCTGAAGGAAGGAAAGTTTTATTTGGCTCGTGGTTTCAGAGGGTTCTTTCCATCGTGGTGGAGAAGCTAGGACAGACATCAGTGGATATTGTCGCAGCCAGAAAGTAACAGGGATGCTAATGCTGAACTTGCCTTCTCCTTCTCTTCTAACAGGACCCAGCCTATAGGACTGGGTCCCCTGCATTCAAAGTAGGCCTTCCCTACCTCCTCAGTAAACCCACACTGGAATACCCACTTAAATATTTCTTTGCCCAAATTGACATAAGATCAGTCATATGAATTAGCTTCACTGAGCGCATGAATGGGAATGAACTTCCCTGGGGATAATGAAGGGGGGTGGGGAGAAAGGGGGATAATGATGGGCGGTCTGGGGTGGGGGAGAAAGGCAGGAGTGGCTATGGACTGCTACTGCCCATGCTGTTTCTTCTGTCTCAGCAGGTTGTAAGATACATAAAGAACAATGTCTTCTTGAAGCCTTCACTGAACTGCACGTGTCCATCCATGCTCTCCTTTCTCTATCCCCACAGCACCGCATGAGCTGACACTCAGCTCACATTATTTAATTATTTAACACCATGTGGTGTCAGCGTTGGAAACAGATGAAGCTGAGAGGGGCACCAGTTTAACCAGGAACCTTGGCTATGCTCAACGGCTCAGGCAGATTAATTTGCCTGTTTTGAAGAGCAGTTTTGTCTCAGACGCCATCTGTGGTTTTCATTTTTTGTGAGCAGCGTGGTCTCCATGCATCTGTGCTCAAAGCGACAATGACGACTTGTTAAGTAGTCACCTAACGTTTGTACCTTGCGTTCGGTGTCTGGCCGCGTTTTTTTTTCTTTTCCACGGATAAACTTGCAACATCAAATGACACGCATGAATTCCAGACAGATGCCCCTGGTGTCTGGAATCAAGACAAATTATATCACTCGGCTGTCACCAAGAGTGCCTCTTTTGGCGTTGCGGAGCAATTTGTTTAATGACACAATTGCTGGTCTGTGGAATGGAAGGCTGTCTTCTTTGTTGCTCAGGATTCCTGGGGACTGCAGAGAGCCAAGCAGTTGCAGCATGATTACTGTGTCTGGGAAACTGCTATCACAGCCCCCGAGTGCTGGAGCAAGGGCTGGCTCTCTACTGCTTTTCTTCTGGGTTGGGTAGAAGTTCCTTTTCTAGGAGCTTCCCTACCAGAGCTGATTTTACTAAGCTCATCAGTTTTAAACTAAATTACAAAGCAGAAAGTCCTAAGACTCTGGGAGTGAGTTCTGCAAACTCTTTTATATGCAAGATATCCTAAGATTATATTGGGAGGAGGGAGCACAGAGAGATACACAAAAGCCCATCTTCCTAAATTTCTCAGCGAAGATACGAATCTTCGATGTGCTGAAGTGAAAAGGAAGAGTATATTTATTGTACAAGGAGATAGGCGGGACAAAGTACTCAGAGGAAAGATGATCTGTGTGAGGAAAGTTCCTGGATGAGGAACTGTAGAGAGCTGGGCTACGAAAACCTACTAGCAGTAGAACATCCAGGGGTAAAGACAAGCCCCTACCATGGTGCTTTATTTCTGGGGTGCATACAGAGGGGAATCTGCCCTATGGAAGAGCGTCCACTGGCGTGCTGACTGCAAGTGAATCTTCATGAGGTCCAGACCCAGGAATTTTGATCGAGTTATCTTGAATGGGATTCAGGAAGACCCCCCCCCAACACACACACACACACACACACCAACTATAGGTGGTCTTCATGCAAATGACCCATAACCGCAGCTCTGCAGCTGAGTGGCTTTTGCCAACCGGCGGTAGCTCCTAGGCAAGAAGAGCCCTTGTCCAGGAAAGATTTAATGCAAGAGAAGTAATTAGTTCTCGGCCTCAAAGTATGGGTGGAATTTATTGCTCAGGTGCTATGTAAATTTTAATTTGAATGAAACATGCAAAATTAGTGTTCCCCTCCTCCTCCCACACCTTGAATTTCCAAATTCTTTATCTAGAGAAGGCGAGGTTGTCCTTCACCTTCAATCTTAACCTGAGAACAGATTCATCACACTGCTGGTTCTACCACTATTCAGAGCAGAGCTAAGATGGGGAATTTGTATAATCAGGCTTCTTCGCTTCAGTGACTGGAAGGTGTTCAAGCCTCGAGAAACACAATTCTCTTGAACGTGATTTGAGAGTAAAAAGGCTCACAGAGTGAGGCCTTTCCCACTTCAGCCCACAAGGTGGCGCCCGTCCCCCATCCCTGGCCTCCTAGCAAGCGATGTTGCGATGGTGTCCAAGGCAGAGAATCTGGGGAGCTCCTGTCAGTCAGCCTTACCGAATGGCCTTGTTTGAATTATTCTTAGAACACAGAGTGACAATATTCTTTGCTCTTTACCAGCTTGCTTTGGCTTGTCTCAATACTGAAGGTCGCGTTATCCTGTTCCAGAAACAATGTAAGGATCAATGGACTCTGTAGAAGAATCAGAGGCAAAACAGCTTCCCAGGACGAAAAAAAGACAAAAGATAAAAAGAGAGAAAGGTCTAGAATCAAAAGCGTACGACCCTTCTAGTAACCCACAGACCAGGAAGTAATGGAAGCTAAGAGGAAAGAAGGGAATAGGGGAATCCTGGCAGATGCTGAATCCCGGCTTCTTTTACTTTTCCCAATGTCAATTTTCAAGGTCAGACTTAAGAGAAAATAGGTTACAAGCTATGGCAAGGCTGTGGAAGTCAAGGCTGAAGACTGATGGCTATTGTTACATTTCTTCAGCGTCAACACATGAAAGGTTCATGCAAATGTCTAGGATTAAGAAAAATCTCACTAGTTTTGTTTGCAATGCGATGTTCTTGAAGCATTCAGACAATTTAAAATTTTTCATCTGTGTGTACTGTATTTACATGCTTGCCCCTCCACCATTTATTCTTAAATTCATTGCCTCTTTTCCTTTAATTATTATCATTACATGTATGCATATTAGAAATTAGCATATATATGACTTTTGAGTCCATTTTGTGTTGCTTGATAAGCCTTACTAGTTTATAAGACATTAGTGGGACTTTTAGAATTTGGAGAACCTAAGGCTCCTAAATCGAGTGTAGACCTGCATTCCCTCAACCAAGGGGCCAAGCCCAGTGCCTGCCATGTGCTGGCCTTGCACACACAGCACCAGTGTTTCTCCCAAGTTACTTGTTCCTCTTGCCACTTCGAGAACCCAGAAATTCATTTGGCAACAGGGGGATTTTCTAACAATACTTTATGTGAAGCAAAGTCCAAACCATCAAACTGATTTGGCTGAGCTAAAAATGACCTTTCTTTATGTTTTCTTACTAAGTTTAACTGTGGTGATATTTTGTTTGTGCTTTAACAAATTAAGGTTGCCGGAAGATCAGCGTGATGAGCTAGCCACACTAACTAGTAGCCGTAGAAGCCAGGCACACACATTTCATCCCAGCACTCACTCAAGAGACAGAGGCACACAGATCTCTGTGAGTTCAAGGCCACCCCGGGCTATGTAAGATTGAATCAGTCTAAAAGAGAAATAGAACCAAGCAGTGGTGGTGGCTCATACCTTTAATCCCAGGACTAAGGAGGTGGAGACAGGAAGGGATATGACTGAGTGGAGAGAGAAATATAAGATGGGAGGAGACAGGAGCTCAGGATTCAGTCCCAGACAGCATTCAGTCTGAGGACTTGTAGAGAAAGGATACCCCATTCGGTCTGTGGATTTTGTAGAGGTAAGAACTAAGGGCTCTGCTTCTCTGATCTTTCAGCTTTTACCCCCTAATACCTGACTCTGGGCTTTTATTATTAAGATTAATTAGAACTCGCACTACATTTAACTCCATATATGTACTTATTCCCAGTACTTAGGTCCCAGGGTTCATATAAAATATTCAGCAAAAAGAAAATGATTAACTTTTCTTAGTAAATTCAGAGTATTGATGTTATATCCGTTTTTTTAAATCTTCAGAAGTCTAAAATATAGGTACTGAAATAGGTATTTGGTATTATCCACTAACCTTTCTTTAAGTATGACTTCCCATAATACTGATGCTTATATTTTTATCAAGTGTCAGATGTAAGGTCCCCTGCACTTTTGGGTGATTTTCATATGAGAAGCAGAGGTTCTTCTACCCCTTTCCATTCATTTTGACGCAAGCATTGTTTTGGATCTCCTGTGAGAGGGTTTTATGGTGCAGGGAGAGCTCAGGGTTATTCCCGAGTAACTGATGTTTCCACACTTTTCTGGGAAGCTGGCTCTCCCTGCAGGTGTCCACATGGCTCTCTGATGAGTCTGTCTGAGATGCCGACTTCCCAAATCAGGTTCCTTCTTTAGCCTGGTGCAAGCCTCAGCCACGGGAAAGGCAGAAAGCGGGTGGCTTCTGGTTCCCCCTCCAGAATTAGAACTGGTTTCCGCCAGAGTCAGCGCAGTCATCTGCAGCATTGTATTGGTAGCACCCAAATGAAATAACTCATTTATATGCAAAGATTTGGGGGTTTACTGTGAGTTTATTTTGAGTCGGTTACTATAGAAGCTTGAGGTTCTTTATCATCTTTCCAAAGAAAACCCATGTGTCTCATCTTATCATCTTCAGCTCTGTACAAGATACATACCACATCGGTAGCTGTTTATTGGGCAAACTCAGAGGATTTTCTTCCTATAACCTCAGACATTGTACCCAGTTAAGATCATCAGCATCTTTGTCTACCCTCTATCCAGTCTCTTTACTTTAATGATGTTAACGATCTCAATTAATTGCCCTATCAATAAATAACGGCTCCGACCATTCAGTGCCAAGCACAGGGGAGCTGCGCCTCTTCCCCAGGGCTGTCTGTGGTTTTGCTGTCTAATCAGTGAGACAAGCATCAGCTAAATGGATGCACAGAGCTGAACCGGAGACGTAAGTTTGTGTCTTTGCCCTCTACCCTGACACTACCTGCAGCTCCAGTTCCCATGGATCCAATGCCTTCTTCTGGCCTCTTTGGGAAGCAGGCAAACACATGTGTTACATACACAAATGATTTCATAGGTGTCTCTGATCAATGGCCTCTTGCAGTTCTCTGTGTGTTTCTCTCTCTCTCGCTCTGCATTTGTTGACCCTACTGGCCGATGAAGACGACCATCAACAATAGTCTAGTTTCGATCTGCTTGGTGCACTGTAGGTTAAAACGAGGCTTCTCAAATGTATGTACAGCTGGTGGGTTTGAAACCTGCAAGCACCAAAGGCAAATCTTTCAAAGCTGTCTTTCATGAGGGTACGAGCTGTACTGGGTGAGTTGTCCCACCGAATAATTGCCGGACGCACTGTGTGGACTTTGAGCTGTGAATCAGGCATTTCCTAACAGTTGAAGTTGTTCAGCTGCAAACCAGGACTCTGTTTGAGAGATGATTGGTACCTGGCCATCTGTGACCCACCCCGTTCTTCACCTGAAAGGCTAAGGACTCACTGGTTAAATAGTTACATCTCCCAACATAGACTAGCTCCTGCTGTTTTTCAAACAAAGGCAAGAAAGTGATATAGACAGAATCTTAAGGGTGAATCTAAGTGCTGCAATTTCTCATTTGAAGAGGTCTTTTCATCCTAGCAATGAACTATGCTTTCAATTTATTGTCCCTTTTATTTCTTTTCGAAGGGATATAATTGAGTAAAGTGCTTCTCTTTGTGACTAGAGCAAGGACAATGATAACAGTGTCAGAAAAAAATGCAAAGTCACTGAGCGAGGAGTTAAACAAGGAAACTGAGGCTCACAAGGAGAAAAGATTTGCTTTGGATCAGAGAGTAAGTAAATGGTTGAACATGGCTAGACCTCTGTTTTCCTGGCTACGGAACAAGACCCTTTGCCAGGCTGCATCATCTCTCAGATTCACTCAGTCAGATATTCACCCCTTCATATTATGGTTTATTCCCTGTGCATTCAAAGGAGGCAAGGAAAGCTTGGTGCTAGAAACATGGCTCAGCAGTTAAGAGCGCTTGTTCTTGCAGAGGACCCGAGCTCCATTCCTAGTATCCCTGTGACAGCTCACACCACATGTCACTCCAGTTCCCATGGAGCCAGTATCAGTACTCCTTGGGAACCAGACAAACACATCATGCACATACGTGTGTGCAAGCAAAAACAGTCACACACCTAAAATAAAATAAATCTTTCTTTTAAAAGGTAAAGAAACCTAGGCTACACACGAGGGACCAGTTCCTTATCCTTTGCCGGGCGGTGGTGGCGCACACCTTTAATCCCAGCACTCGGGAGGCAGAGGCAGGTGGATCTCTGTGAGTTCGAGACCAGCCTGGGCTACAAGAGCTAGTTCCAGGACAGGCTCCAAAATCACAGAGAAACCCTGTCTCGAAAAACCAAAAAAAAAAAAAAAAAAAAAGAAAGAAAGAAAATAGTCCTGACTCCCATGGTACTTTGGCTCCAAGAGCTGAAACTTCGAGATTTATAATCGAAATGATTGACACCCAGAGAAATATAATACTGCACCTATTTTCATATAGCTGGCTAGGTAGCAAGAGTGTCACTCCAACTCTATCCTTCAGATACAAGCTTCTGAGAGTTGTGTCACCATAACCTGGTATGTTTTTTTTTTACCAGTATTCAAAAACATGCCAAGATTGGGAAACACGTGCACGTATGTATTTATTTTATTTAGGTTGGGCAAGAATGATACATTATTGGTGAGCTTTTTCTGTAGCATCTTAGAGACGTGTAACATACAGTGAGGCAGTGATTGATCAGTGCATAAGAGTGCTTTCTCCACAAGTGTGAGGCCTGGCATCTAATCCCCCACACCTGCATAGAAATTTGTCTGGGTTTGTGTCTATACCTGCTGCTCTTTGTGGATGGTGGAGACAGGAGGATCACGGGACTTGTTGGCTACCTACCTACTCTCTGGTTCAGTGGGAGACCCTGCCTCAAAGGAATAATAAGGATTGTGCCCATGTGTGGAATATACACACACACACACAGAGAGAGAGAGAGAGAGAGAGAGAGAGAGAGAGAGAGAGAGAGAGAGAGAGAAGAGAGAGAGAGAGAGCACATGAGAGAGAGACAGAGATGGACACGCAGACAGACACACACACACAAAGCAAGCAAGGGAGAGAGACAGACATCCAGACACACACATGGAATACATAATGTGATTCCTACTATTGATGACTTTACGTCTAAATTAAAGAGAAGTTCCATACTCAATAACATTTAGAGACTGGGCTTTAAGGTTGTGTGTGGTGAGGCGCTATTTCAGCCTAACCCTGGGTGTTCCCAGAGGCAGTGGAGTTTACTCATACTGGTGAAGTTGGCATCAGCGGCTTCACTTTCAGCTTGTTGAGTGATTAGTAAATATTAGAAGAGAGAGTAGAGTTCGATTGTCAAACATGGCAGATGTTTGAAAACTCCCCACCATTTGCAGAACAGAATGTCAAGAGAGTCTGTTTGGTATCTTTACACTCTCTCCACTTTGTGGCAAGTCCACAGGAAAGAATGGAAAAAAATGCTTAAAAACTAGAGAAAGAAAAAAAAAAGAGGGTCAACGGAAGAAAGCAGAAAACTTAATACTTCTGAGTTCAGACTGACACTCTTCTATTAGCGTTTGTTGGCACTGTCACCATGCTTGGAGACTGGTGTGCAGACCCCCCAACTTTTTGGGGACTGGAGGTCACCTTGGACATGCTCTATTGCTTCTGCCCAACTCTTACCTGACTTACCCTCATTGCTGTTGCCATCACTTTCATTTCTTCATCATCTGGGATTTTGAAAATTATCACTGGCCAGATCACCCTTCTCTAAGAAATGTCCCCTCCACTTGATCATTCCAAGATCACAGTCAGTGACTTTTCCATAATGTAGATGTTTTTACTTCCTCCAACAGCTCCTCCAAGCCATTCCAAGGTTATGCATGCTCTTAAAACAGGATTTATATTCCGTGGCTTATTCGTTTTTTTTTTTTCCTCAGCCTTTACAAAAGTTTCCTTTTTAGTCTTATGGCAGGCTGAATCCTACCTGACCAAGTCTTCACTTAGGGACGTCCTCTTTTAGCATTTGATTCTCAGCTCATTGTTTAGTTTCCCAGTGAAGCCTCTTCTACTGCCTTCTCCTTGTTGTACACAACCATGTTCTTTCTTCACAAATGCAGGTTTGTGGTTAGCTTCCATGATTATGATTCCTCATCATAGACTGTAAACTGGGTTGTGGCGAGAACTGACTCAGCTTTCTCTCCATTAGAGCCCCCAGGACAGCATAATGGCTAGCATTATAGATGTAAATTAAACGCCCGATGAATGAGTGACTGAGGCGAAGGGAACTATTTTGATTTCAAGATGGGGAGATTCCAGCTATGGCTTACAAGAAAATCTCCCAGGAAGAGCAATTACCCCTAGGAAAGTAGGAAGCTCATTCATTTTCTCTGAGGATTTGTGAAAGAATCACTCAATGTGTTGACACCTGAGTGATAAGAGGAATTTCCAGTGGAGGCCTAGACTTGTATGAAGAAAGCAGAGGGTGGCAGATTGTAAATCAGCAGGGCAGATTCCGTGTGGGCCAGTGGACCCCTCTCTGACGAAGCTACTGTAGCAAACAAAATCTCCATTTCATCCAACGATTTTAGGCAACTCAAGTTTGCCTGAATTTTAGACCTGATATTTAGACCCCAAATCTGATTGCTTTTTACAAACCCCCATAAGAGTGAGCAAAGGCAGGCACTCCTGCTTAGCTGATGCTGGTTCTTAACTGCTTCTCAGAGACCACTGTAGAAAACTACTGTACCTGCGGCGAGACTCAGACCCAGACACAGCATCGTGATTCACGACAAAGACAGTTCAGCCTGTGTTTTTGCTTTTCTTGTCATTAGTGTTTTCGTCCAGGCTCAGTCCCTCTCAAAGGGACCTCCCTTGAAGCTAATAGGCTTGGCAGGGTTGAGGAGCACTGGGACTGATTTCCTTTGTAACACTGCAGATGCCTCATGGTGGTGTGTTGGCCAAGCAGGGCTTTTTTGCATTAGGATTCTGCTAGGTCGCCTCTCTTTGACAAGAGGGTCCCCATAGGCAGTCTCTCCTGTCTGTCTGTAGTCTGCCCTCTTTCCTGGGGACACTGCTCTGGATTCACCCTTGGAGGGCTGGGTCAGTAGAGCCATTAACATCAGAAAACAGGAATCCCTGTTCTTGTCTCTGGACTATTCTCCTCGTCCCCAAAGAGTTTATTGTTTTGTTTTTTTGATTTCTTGTAAGTTTCCAGAAAAGATATAAACTTCAGTCTTTGTAGCAGTTGATAACCTTTGCCCTGAAATGTGAAATTTGTGAAAGCCTCAGATTGCAGATGTGTAGGTAAACATGACAGATTCCTCATTGTCAATAATTCTTACATCTGAAGAAGAGGAAACCTAAAGGGTAGGAAGGGATAAAAGGATCAGGGAGTTGCCCTTCAGAAGTCACATTCAGTCGGAGTTAAAATGCCTGCAGACAGCATCTGAGGCTCTTTAAAAGAGGAGTGAGTGCTCCTCAATGGTTTGTGTGAGCAAAATCATCACCTGCAGAGTGGGGGTGCTGATCAGCTAACTTGGAAAGTAAGCTGCAAGTCAACCGGAAGTCAAAAGCGCATGGACAGGATATTTGTAGGAGTTTGGGGAAACTGTTGAGTCCTTCACCACAGAAAGGTTTGTTTGTTTTAATTTAGGAGGCAGTGTTGCTGAAGAAGGGACTTCAGAGAACACCTTTCTTTGGGGAACAAAGGGAAGGAGAGGCAGGAAACGGAACTGTGCCAGGGAGTGGGCAGTGAGTAGGAGGAGTCCCCAAGCCAATGGAAGCGAGATTTTTACTTAGAAGAGGTTATGTCCACAGATTCTAGAGTAGCTGAAGAATAGGTTTGAGATTGGAGACTGGTGATTCATAGCAAATCATTCACTGAGTTTTCTTAAATATTCTGAATTTCCTTCAAACATCTGGATGAAGACTGATATAGTTTCCCAGCCTGCTCTTTACACAGCAGCCTTGCTAGCCTTTGTCATCTTTGGACTTTCTGAACACCTTGTCAACATGGTGATAGCATTTCTACTTTCTCCATTCTCTTGAGAATGCATTAGTGGGGTTTTTTGTCCTCTCTGCAGACCCATTACTTGAAGGCTGCTCTGTAGTCACCACACTCTCCCATAACTTCCATGTTTTCCCTAGAAATTCTCCCCTCTCCCCTCTGCTTACTGAACGATGACTGCTCCCAGCTTCTCCGGCTCTAGAAACATCTAGTGAGTCACACACACTACTAAGGAGTAATTCAGACTATGGCACTCTTATCCTGGAAAACCTTCCATAGCTTTATTTATTTGCTGTTTCTTTATTAATGTATTTTTTATTATTATGTGTGTGGATGGTGGCAAAGGGCTCACCCTTACCATGGTTCAACTGTGCAGGTCAGGACAACTTAGTGAGTTAGTTCTCTCCTTCAGAGTTTTCTTGGATTCTGGGGAGTAAACACAGGCTCTTCAGCTTGTGTTGTAGGCACATTATCCACTGAGCCATCAGGCAGGACCAACGTTTCATTGCTGTTTAGGGGGTCTTGCTCTGTATGGCCTGATTGATATTCGCTGTACAGCCTAAACTGACCTCAAATTTGCAGCAATTCTCCCATCTCTTCTCCCAAGCATGGGGTCATGCCACCATGCCCAATTTGTCTTTTTTTAAAAACATTCTTCTTAAAGACAGAAGTATGAACTCTTAGGCATAGCATAGAGTGAACATTCAAAGAATATTTTGAATGCATAGTTTTGAATAAATTAATCCATGTTTCCCTTAACATCTAGTTTGACGTGGGTTCCCATCTTTCTGCTCTGTGACGTCTGGTATGTTTGGGAGAGAAGGCGTTTGCCAGCAAATGGGCGGGAGCCAGCGTCATTCAGGTTTTCCTGGGCTGTGTCACCTGAAGCATAACTTCACTAAAAAGTTGAATCTACCGAGCAAGGAAACACATATCAGGCCATACATAACTTAAAGCACTTGGCAAGGAAAGGAACACTGAAAAGTGTAAGCCAGTGGCTCTCCAGCCTGGCTCTACATTAGAAACACCTGGGCAGGCTTTGCAAGCCCATCAACGTCAGCCTTATTCCAGGCTAACTAGCTGCCTTCACTATAGCTTCCTTTGGAGTCAGGGTCCCTAAATGTGTGTGGGGGTGTCATCAGTAGGATCTGGGAGCTTATAACATTTATACTGCCCCCCACCCAGTCCTGCCGAGTTGGAAATGTGGGAACGAGGCTGGACGATCTATGTTGAGAGTCAGTCCTCCACTTGGCTTTGGTGCCCGTGGATGCTTGGGAACCACTGATCTGAGGGGCTCAACTCCTACTCCCTGGACTCAGATCTCAGAAGTAAATCTGGGTGCAAGAGAGGCTATTTCTCTCTGGCATCCCAACGCAGCCAAGTGAATGATATTGGAAGTTTGGGAAGTCCCTGCTACAAATCAGTTCCAATGCAACCTCCACCTAGACGGAGAATGAGTCTATTGAAGATGCGACTGTGACCTGTGCCATCCCAGGGTCATTTTCTTCTCTTCCTTCCCGAGCCTCCCAAATTATCCCGGGGCCTGGAGTGAAACGAGTATTTTTAGCAAAGGGTAGAACATAGTGAAGATGATTTGGTCTTATTCAAAGAAACAGATGCTATCACGATGGCATAATGTTTTCCTTGAAACTTGCTGCTTTCAAGATATTCTTTGAAATAAATAATCTTTTACAAATGCAAGTGATTGCAAAGTCTGCTTAAGCAAATTGTATTTACCATTTGTGCTTCTGAGCATGCGATAAGGAAGCTTTGCATGGTAACACAGAAGATGCTACTCCGCCCAAGGAATGCTCTAGAAGCAGATTGTGTTACCAGAACCCGCAGAGCAGAAAAAGGAAGGCCTGGTATATCGTTTGATTTAGGCTTGGTATACTGTACCAGCAAGATGGAATGCTTGCTCCGGACCTCAGAGAAACATGCCTTTTAGGAAATAGAGATTTTTGAGACAGAAAGAGGTGTGCAAGCTTCCTCCTCTAACACCCGAGAGAAGGAAGCGAATTGTGGCTAATCCACAGTTGTATCACTGGGCAGAGCTGCTCTGGGACTATGACATCCTCCTTTGCACCACCTGTCCAAAGTGGGTCATGAGTTTCCTGGACATTGCAAGTCAGGGGAGGCCAGGGATTATCACAGGGGCTGGCAGAGGGAGGCAGGCAGACAGAGAGCTCTTCCTTGGGCTTTGCGGAATCCTCCCACCTTGACTGAGTGGCTTTCCATTCCAGAACTGAAATTCTCAGTCTATTTCCTTTAACAATAATTAAAAAATTCACACCTCATTTAGCATTCATGGAAATCAAGTTAGGTGTTTTTTTTTTTTTTTTTCTTCTTCCTGCTTCAAAAGTGGGTCTAAATGAGAACGAGATCTGAGACAACTCAGACTGGTTTTGTGCCTTTACAGCCGTCAATGCTGTATCTTTTGGTTTGTGGTTTACAGAGAAAAAGAATTGAAGCTTTTCATGTGGTAGAACACTGGCACAGCTAGCTGCCCAGTCATCCGGTTGAGGAAATTGCCACTGGTAGATAGTTCAAGGAGAGAAAGGGTCTGAACTGTGTTTTCTGATTCCATCTTCAGGCTCCTTGAGCCTTCGCCTGGCACCCGGAGAAAGTGCTCATAAAAAGGAAGCAAAAGAACTGCTGTCTCCCTTCTACATGATGTCAGGAGGCGCCATCTTGGTTATGTTGATTTTAAGTAGTGTTTGGTTTTAGAGGAAGCCTTGAGTTTGATTTTCTGATCCCGCTTCATCAAACTAAATTTTGCATAGTTGCTGATTACTTTTTACAGAACCCAAACTCAAACTCCACAACGAACTCCCTGTTGTTACAGCGCCCCTGCTGTAACCAAGTGGAACAAGCAAGAACTCTGAAGACAAAGGAAAGAAAAAGGCCACATGAAGGCTGAGTTCACAGAGGTCTTCCTTCCTGGACGATCAAAGAAAACCACGCATGTGCACAATCCAGTCTCCAGCTTGTTTTGTTTTTGTTTTTCTGCCGTAGTCCAAGAGTCGTCTCCTGGGTGATCTGTGTTGGTCACTTTTCCATTGCTATGATACAACATCAGGACCAAATGCAACTTGAGGAAAAAAGATTTTATTTTGACTTAAAGTTTTCGGGGGATAGAGTCAGTAATGGTGGAAGCAAGCAACAGGAGCAGCGAGCTGGCTGGTCACATTTCTCACCCAGCCACAAGAAGCAGAGAAGAAAAAGAAGCCTGACCCCAGTGGCACACTTCCTCTAGCAAAGCTCTACCTCATAAAGCTTCAACAACCTTCCCAAACAGCACCATCAACCCAGGACCAAGTGTTCAAATATAGGAGCCTACTGGGGATATTTCTCTTTCAAACTACTACATTGTCTCATGGATTTTTTTTTTTATAAATATAAAACTGTTGTCTTCCCCTCTTCTGAACAAAGCAACAGTTCAGCTGTAGCTTCCTGGGGGCTAGATTTCCCCTGGTCTCTCCGTGGTCCCGGGAACAGCCCTTCCCACAGTCACAGGTTCATCTGGGTTGTGTAAATTTGAAAAAGCAAGATCTGTTGACTACAATCAGTTACGGTTGCTATTTGTTCCCTAGATCACTGTGCCTGTTGAAAAGTGGCGGAGTGCTCCCTGCCATTTTTGGTATCTAGTGAAGAGAGAGTTCATTTGTGAGAAGTCTCAGTTCAGGTTTGTTAGGATTACCATTTATGTTCACAGCAACTTCCTGGATCTCCATGCCAACCCTCCCCAAGTCGAAATGGACAGAAATAGTCCAATTGCCCATGTGCTGGCTTGGTGGGGGGCATGACACCAAGCCCGGGGCTAAGAAACCGTGTTGTGGTGTGTCATAGCCATGTGGAGGAGGGAAGTACAGAAATTAATCTCTGGGAAATTTTTCTGAGTTTCAGCCCACATACAATACAATTCAATTTTCTTCTGAAATTGAATTTATCACTAACCATAAATATTTTCCTTGCATGACTGGTAAAGATTGAGCTTAACGTTACTTTACCTTTCAACAAAAGGAAATCAGTTAAACAAATTAAAGGAGAACTGAATCATCTAGTTTTTTCTATTAAAAAAATATTGCAGCCTTGCTCTTGTGTGAAGACAGAATGAAAGCAGGTAGAAATCAAGTGACGTCTTTAAAGCTATTTCTGAACTTTGTGATGATCGTGGTATTTCTCTAAAGGCATTTTAGGGTTCCTACGTTGCCCTTGAAAATAATTCATTCAGAAACATTAGATCAATTCCCTCCATAGGAACTCGAAGTAGAATGGGGTCTTAGCTCAGTGAGGTGTGATGATGCCCACTGGAGTCCCCGTTGGAGCATCCTTGGTGACGTGAAGGGCATTCTTCCTGGGAACAGTGAAGCAATCCTGACTATTGCTATAGTGAAGTGACCAGCAAGGGTCTCAATCTTTCAAATCAGTTGGTTCATTCGTTCAGGAAGAGTCTATTTCAGTTTTCACCCCTTTAACGACTTAAGTATCAGATATCCATTATCTAATTGTTCCTGTGGCTGAGAGCTTACCCGGGCACTCTGCTCAGGGTCTCACCAGGCTGGGGTCCCAGTGCTTGTCATGATTTAGCTCTCAGGATATCTTTTGAAGTTCATTCAGGCTGCCGGCAGCATTCCTTTCCTTGTGGTTGTAGAGCCAGGAGGTAGTATCTTCTCTAGCTGTTGGCTGTGACCGCTCTAGGCTCCTAAAGGCTGTTCTGAGGCATCGCCATGTGGCTGTCTCCATAGGTAGTTCACAGCATGGCAGCTGGCTTCCCCAGACCAGCAGGACCATCTCTCTCCAGTCTGCTAAGGAGGAATCTTACACAGCATAGCCTAATCCAGGTCACTGTCTCATCCAATCCGGAGTCCCACTCCCACTCAAAAATAGCAGATTGCTTAGGTCGTGTATGCCAAGGAGTAGCGAGGTACTGGGGATTTCTTAGAATACTGACCTGCCATGAAAGGGAAGGGCAAGCAAATTCGAGCATCAGCCATATGTGCACTATTCATATTCATTATTTATGTCTCAGAATTGTGTTTTGGGATGCCTGCGAATACCCAATTCTTTTCAAGATCAAGAAACCACTTTATAAAGCATCAGTCAAGCCTTGTGGCCCTGGCTCAATTGCTCAGCTGACTGGGGCAAGAGGATCACAAATGCAAGGCCTGTCTCTACGTAAACTCAAGTTCAGCCTGGGCAATTTAGTGCAACCTTGTTTGAAAATAAAATAAAATGGGTAAAGGGTGGGGGTAGATCTCAGTGGGACAGTGCTTGTCTAACAAGCCCAAGGACTCTAATCTGATCATCGGTAATGCGAAGGAGATAAGTAATTGCTGCAGACACAGCGTCCAGATTTAAGTAAATGTCTGTCTGACTTCACAGCCAGAGATGTTCGAAGCATTCCCAGGTGTCCTTGGGAGTTGATTGATGGTCTCCACAGAAGGGCACTGGATGGGCATGTGATGGGTGAAACCACTTAGTGATGTGTCTTTATCCTCGGGGCCAGCGCCTTGCAAATATAATGTGTGCACATCAAGTGACTAGCGCAGTTCATGTCAAGGGGCTTCAAGTTTACCCTCTCGCTCTCCAAAGTGAGTTCTCCAACCCAAAATTTACATCTGAATTCGGCAAATATTTGTATAGCGGTCCATTGAGTTCACTGAAGGAAATAAAATTAATCCAGTAGTGTTTGAAAAAATAGGGTTTCCTGTATTTTATCTTCAACAAGAATCCTCATGGTAGAGTAAACGAAACACTGGTGGTGCAGAACCCAGCATGCAAGTACCTTCCTTCTGCTCTCTTCAACTTTCTGACCTGTACCACTTCTCCGAGGAGGTGTGTGAATCAAAGAAGTCTCCAGCAGACATCGGGTTATCAACAGTAATTTCTATAAGCACACTCTATAGATTTGCACAGGGCTCTGCAAGGTGCCACGGGAGTGTGAAGGAAGCGGGGATTGCCTGCGGCTTGGGAGCTTCCAGAAATTTTTGGATTAATTTCTTCTTTCAGGGATCCAGCTGTGGACTTTAATGACTGAAAAGTTTCCCAGGCAGATGTTTTGTCTCTGTGATGGGTATCTTGACTTTCTTTTTAGAGCTTTTGCCTCTCATGCTTTGATCAGAATTGCCACCTTAAAAGCCAATGAATAAAATTAGTGAAAGAGGTACTGACACTCTAACCAAACCTTAAAATGTCAATGGTAAGGGAGCTCCCCCTGGTGCTCCCATGGCTGTGGATCCCATGGCTTGCCATTTGCCCGTGTGACAGTCTCACGTTAGAGTTCCTCCTCCATTCTTACTTCCACTTGCTCATCTAAGCGTTCTTTCTTCCTTCAAAACAGCACGTAGGAGAGAAATTATTTTCTGGTTAGCATTGTAAGCCCCCTTCACTATTTTAAACCTTCTTTGCAGTAACTATATAAAAATGTAAGCAAGAATTGTTAAAACGTAATTTAGTAGTGCTTCAGAATTTAACAAACAGACTTATAAGCGCTGCCTGTTTGCTATTTACACGGTTTGTAATATGTTGCCGGTTTCTCTATGAAGATCAGGTTGGCCTTCAGCTAGCGTTCTTCTGCTTCATACTCCCGAGTATACTGAGATTGCAGGCATTCACCTCTGTGCCCAGCTTTACATATTTATGTAAAGTTGCCATGACACATAGCCTGCAGCTTTGTGTCATATACTTTCTCTTCATTCTACATTCTATTTATCACATGATTTCATTTTTTATAACATGGCTTAAAGACTGTTTCTTGTTTCTTTGAGTAAGTAGTTTTGTAAACACCGAGTGTGTCTTCTCTCACACATTCAATCCTCTTTTCCATTAGGTGAACCCATCTCACCCACCAGCTACCAGCCAGACCTCAGTTTGCTCAGCCAGTCCTGGTCTTGCCTTTTGTGAACATGGCTAAAGACCTCATTTTAAAGTGAACTGTTTGACTCCCTTACACTGTCAGGTCCAGTTTAACTGTTCCCCTGCCCCCCAAAGAACTTTTGTTCTGCTCTATTCCACTCTTCTTTGTTGGATTTCGCTATCCCTTCATTAAAGTCTCAACCAGTAAGCAAATTCATTCATTCTATAACTGTCAGAACACGGCACAGTGCCTAGAACAGAACTCGTGGCAGAGAACGCTGAAAGCTAGATGCTGAAATAAACCCTCGGGGAACCATAGGCAAAGTCGGTGTGTGTGTGCTACTGCCCAGGTCTGCGTTGAGGGGAAACCTGACACAGATAGTAGCAGTGTGAACAGAAAGGAAATAGCAGAGAAACACTCAGAACCTGAGCAATGTGTGTATGAGCATGCGAGAGCGTGTGTGTGGTTGATGGATGAGGGATGAATTAGAGTCCAAGGTAGTGCTCAGTGCTTTCTCTTTACTGGCCAGATGGAGGTTAGTGCTCTGATGATGGAGATTAGTGCTCTGATGATGCAGATTAGTGCTCTGATGATGGAGGTTAGTGCTCTGATGATGGAGGTTAGTGCTCTGATGATGGAGGTTAGTGCTCTGATGATGGAGATTAGTGCTCTGATGATGCAGATTAGTGCTCTGATGATGGAGGTTAGTGCTCTGATGATGGAGGTTAGTGCTCTGATGATGGAGGTTAGTGCTCTGATCCGATGAGCAGCAGGATGAGAAAGGCTGCGAGAAAAACCGAATATTAGTTTATGCTTTAAATAGTAATATATGAAGACACACATGGAAGTAACTAGTATCCTTTACTAAATTGAAACATTCTAAATCATTTAAAATTATATTTACATCCGGGCAGGGGCGGTGCATACCTTTAACCCCAGCACTTAGGAGGCAGAGGCAGGCAGATCTCTGTGAGTTTAAGGCCAGCCCGATTTACACAGTGACTTCTAGGACAGGCTCCAAAGCTACAGATAAACCGTGTCTTGAAAAACAAAAAAAGCAAAAAACCAAAAAAAAAAGTTACGTTCGCACACACATACACACACATGTGTGAGTCTGTCTGTCTGTCTCTTGCTCTCTCTACTTTTGTGTAGGTCAAAGGATAACTTCCGGGAGTCAATTCTCTTCTTTTACCACATCTGGCTTTGAGATCAAAGATCAGTGAGTCCTTAAACCTGCTGAGCCATCTCAATGGTCCCAAAATCATTTTTGAATGCATTCAAAATTGAGTAGGGCTGTGGACTAACATATGTAAAAGCCACAAAGGTGTTGCAGCTAGGAGAGTTATTGAGAACTTGGGCTCATTCAAGTGGAAGAAGCTAGACTGCTTCTGTGAGCAATAGTTGAAGGGAAGGGTTTCCATTAGTAGGTTCAGGGGAAATGCAATGGCTGAAACTAGTTTCTGCAAAAAAGTCTAAAAGCTGTCTTGCATAAGGGAAACCAGCACAATTTCTAGTGCACCGAAGAGTGGGATTAAGGCCTGGAAGATTCACATTCTTTTGGCTGAAGGATATTTTTAGGGACAAAGCTGTCCCGCGAAGAAAGAGAGGTCCGTAGGCTGGGACTGGCCATTGCTGAGGTTTTTCAAAAGTGCTTGCCTTCATAAGTTGGACTGTGTGGCCTTCAGCTTAGGATTCTGAGATCTTTTCGTTTTTGTTCCCATGAGCCTTCTGCCTCAGTCTCCAGGTGCTGGGATCCCAAGTGTGCACAGACGTCTATCTGGTATGCTGGGGTTTATCAGAACTGTTTTGTGTTTAGCAGATTTGTTTTGAGGGATGGCTTGTCATATTCCTTGTCATTTTTGATTAAAGGAGGTAGATGGATATTATGGAAAAGGACCCTCTTGGTTTCTCACTGCAGGGCTATAGTCATGTTGGGAACAGGGGCATAAGAATTAAGTTTTTAATCTTTTTCAAATCACCTCTCAGTGACTTTTTCTCTTTTAATGTGCTCTACTCTCAGGATCCGAGCTATTTTGTCTGTTCCCTTTAGCAGAGATCTAACCAGCTCCTTTCTATCTTGGCTTTCAAGAAAAATCAACCCGACACAAATGAAATTTCAGATAGAAAGGTTTCACCTATTCTGGCTTCCAGGTGCCCCTAAAGTAAGTTCCTCTGTTCAGAACCAGTTCCTGCAAGTGGAGTGAGGGAGCTTATCTCCCAGGCTCACTGTAGGTGGTTAGAGGCAATCTTTACCTTTGTCGTGAGCAATTTCTCAGTTCTGATGCCTTTTGTGTTGGAATCCTCAAGGTAAGTCCTGTCATCCTCTGCTCCTTCATTCTTTGGCTCTTAAGATCTCTTTGGAATAACACGTGGTGCTTGGGGAAGAGGTTTTACTGCATTGTGATCTGGGCATGTTGTGAAACCTTTGGGGGTTTCTGGAAAGTAACAAGAGTCTCACAGGACTTAAAAATTGCGATATTAGATATAATCCAGGTACTTGAAAACTATGGGCCTATAGAATCCAGATAATAAATGCATGCTAAGTGCACCAGCCCTTGACTCGGTGCTGATGAAATCTGTCCTTTCTTGACTGTACTCTCTAAGTCCCATTTTGATAATGGTTTTTATATAAAAATTATACTTTATCAAAAGTATTTTATTTTTTCCCCTTTCATATCAGAGACAGAGAATTTTTATTTGACATAAAATAAGGCTCAGTTGATGAATTAAATATCTTCTAATGAGTTTGCTTATTATTTTGAGAAATATATGCAGATGGGTCTGTAACTAGAGAGTGGTAATGAAAATTTAAATGGCAAGACACCGATATCAGAAGTTGAAACAGTGAAACACATGAGAAAATGTGTAATCAATTCTGGTATATTTTTCAGAAGCTCAGAAAGAATGTGAAGCAACTTTAAGAATTAATTATTCCAGGCTCTTAATTTTAGCTATGGATGCTAAGGTTAGGGCTAGGGGTTATAGGTCAGCAGTGGTAGAGGACTTACAATGCTCTGAGTTTGAATCCCAGTATTCTGAAACAAAAAAAAAGTATTTTTAAAACTGAGATGGTTTCTTTAGACATTTCATATGGATTGAACTTCCCTTGAATCCATGCATGGCAATTCTGTCTGAAATGAATGATCCTGTGTTTGACCCAAATTAAATGTCATTTCTTCTACCTTGAACTTCCTTGAGTCTCTCAGTCATGTTAATTGTTCTTCTGGCCTCCCTGGACCACTTCTACATCAATGTATGAATTGATAAATGTTGGTTTTCCAACCATATCTGATTTCTTTATTTTAAAGGCACGTCTTCACTATCCACCCACCGAAATATAGAGGGAACCTATGAAAAGGGAGATTTCTGTACTGCTATTGATGTAAAGCAAATATCTAAGCTCATTGGTGGATATGGGCAATAACTTGTGTCAGGCTCACTGCTTTATAAATAAGACATTGAACCATGGCCTATTATAGTCTCACAGTCTGACCATCATGAAGCTTGTTAAAACCATCTTCCATCAGTCTTGTGAAAAAGCCAAGAGAATAGGCTTGCTTCAGAGGAAGAGGAGCAAGCTGGTCCTCTACAGTAGATGATCTCAGGGAGACATGAACTGAAAAGAGATTCTGGCAGCCTCGCTTCTTATTGTTCATTTTCTTACACGTGAACTTCAATTCCTGCTCCTTCCTTTCTCTCCTCCTCTTTTTTTCCAGCTCACATGTAATTATAATAACTATTTCTAGAAGGAAGCTTCTAGAATGAGCAAGTGAGAGTCTTCGCCTTCTAGGAACTCCTAGTCTAGTGGGTGAAATAAGACATGACTAAGATGCAAATCAAGTTCATACAAAGTAGAAAGTTGTCTTTCCTGTGACAAACTCCAACGGGACCTTAGTCATCTGGAAGATAAAGTCTGGCTGACCCACAAGAACACCACAATTTGGAGGGATCCTTCAGGGCCTGAGTAAGGAAGTCTTTTTTTCTATCTGATTCCACTTTGGACATCATAACCTTGTTTTTGTTTTTAGCTGCAAAAGAACTACTTAGCTCTAAGATATTTTCTGTGTCTGGTTATGTGGGTAGATCGAGTCTGAACCTTGATCTAAGCAAATGCAGAATAAAATAAAATGCAGAATAAAAATAATAAATATTTGTCAGATGTCACCAAGCTTGAGAAGTGATGTGGGATTGTTGGTTAATGACTAAAACTATTTTGGACTATGGTCAGTGGGCAGAATATAGCCAGGCTGGAAGATCAATATATATATATATATAGAGAGAGAGAGAGAGAGAGAGAAGGCAAGTCAGCAAGACACCATGTAGCTTCCCAAAAAGCAAGAGGTAACAAACCATGAGCCTCATGAGAAAATATAAAATAACACTAGTGAGTTAATTAAAGATGTAAGAGCTAGCTAGAAATATGCCTGAGCCATTGGCCAAACAGTGTTACAGTTAATATAATTTCTGTGTGATTATTTCGGTCTGGGCAGCTAGGAAACAAACGAGCAGTCTCCATTTTCAGAGAAGGAACCCTGCCCTGAGGTCTCTCCTCTGCAGGTGGCTGCAGTATGTGGGCTGCTTCTGTGCCTGGTGGAAAGGACACAGAAGGGTTCTGATCCCTGCCTTTGAGTTTCAGTCACGTTCATGCTCTGTCAGGACTATACTCTGTCGGGGGATGCACTTCAAGAGACACCCGTCTATTCTCCTTTGTTTTTCTCTTTATATCTCTTTACTTACATCCATATGTGCACTCCAAATGAAACAAGAGCAACTATGCACTGTTTGCACTTATTCCCCAAATATGTGGAACACCCCATACCATATATTGTATTTTGTCTGTCCAGATTCAAGCCGAAAGCCCCAAATAAACTTAAAATTTTTTATTTACTGCTAATTTAGATCATGTTAAGCCACACTATATACACCATTTAAAAAACAGTGCAGTTCGTCTCACCTCCTTGTACTGCCTAGTAGAAATGCCATGGGAAAGTTTTAAGTTGTCACATCATAATAGAAATAGCTTCTGCTTACCCAGCATATGTTATGTGATATGGAACATGCTAAGTGGTTCCTTTATGTATTTTCTGACTGGTTCTTAAGAATAATCATGTTAGTAGTTTTGTTCTCACTTTGATGATGATTAAGGAACAGTGACTTGGCAATTAATTTAGGGTTTTATTGTTATTTAGATCAAGAATTACAGTTTATTCTCAGGATTCTGATAATAATCATTCTTTGGTTCTTGAGACATTTGGTTCATTTTGATCTTGTTATGTCTTGCATAAGTGTCTGTCTTCCAAATACAGCTAAAGATAAAAGTAAACATGAGGATTGTTTCTCTTTTTCCAGCTCTTATTATAATTACAGTGTTGCAGTTAATACAGTTTAATATAGTGTTATCATCTTTTTTTCCCCTACACTATACCCTTTTTCTCTTAAAATTCTCAGGTCACAGGAAATTAACAAAGACTATTACTAAATATACAGGGTTGTCATAATATGAAATGGGATACTCTCTGGGCAAAATAAAACATCACATTGTCCAAATTTTGTGCCTAGTATCACTCTTTGTGTTGTGTTTTACTTATCTTATTTATTAACTTTATAGCCTTATTTGTTCATTTATACATGGACAAAGGAAGGGGTACCATGGCTGTCCTTAGAAGTCATTGAATCCACAATGTGAACTCTAAGTGTCTTTTGGACTAAATGTGGAAATGGATGCAAGCTGTGTCTGAGGGACCTATTCCAGACACCTCACTGGAATCCCAAGCTCTCAGAGCAGCAATTAGGTGTTGGGCTCAGAAAGAATGCAGGCCGGGAGATT
Organism: Chionomys nivalis; assembly: GCF_950005125.1. Taxonomy (NCBI): domain Eukaryota; kingdom Metazoa; phylum Chordata; class Mammalia; order Rodentia; family Cricetidae; genus Chionomys; species Chionomys nivalis. The sequence goes on from NC_080088.1 coordinate 65,994,259, forward strand.
CAAGGTCTTCCAGTCAATTCCTAGGAAAAGCAAGACCAAGCCTAATTCTGACTCCACCCACCTCATGCATCCATTGGCTGTTTTGTTCCATCAACTTACTTTTTCTTCATGAATGTGGCCTATGAAATTTAATAATAAACTAGATTCAGTTCCTACAATGTGGGACTTCAAAACCTTGATGTTTGGCATCTGTGTGCTTCCTTCTCATCTTCTTGAGAAGCTCTTTCTTGGTCCCATTTCTGGGAGGTTCTATCCCACTTATTCATGAGTGTGCAGTTCTCATGGTGCTTTTTGATGAAACTTGGCAAGGTCCCTTCAACCGAGAAGAGTAACCTTCTCTTCTAAATGTCCCTGCATGAACCTACCTCCCATTAGCAAGTGTCTCGTTCTGTAGTCGCTGAAACAGTCAGGCTCATCCACTAGACAGTAACTTCTTGGAGAAAAGAAATATGTTTTATGTCTTTATGCCTCCTACCTGCTGAAGAATTTAGCATATGTTCAGTGTCCAATGATGGGATTACATCCACCCCTTGATGGGTAGAAAAAAAAGGAAAATAAATGCACCGCTTTATGTGCATATTACATATATTTGTGTGTGTAACAGTTGTGCATATATAAGTATACATACATAAACACAAATTTATATATGCAGATACGTATTTGGATGGATAGTATATACATATATAGATGTATATACACACAAATTGAAAATATTAAAATAATATTTCAATTTTTTGAGATTAATATAATTATATCATTTCCTTCTTCCACTTCCTCCTTCAAAAACTTCTGTGTATCTCCACTTCATGTTTGCTTGCTCTTTTTCTAATTTGTGGCCTCTTTTTCTTTAATTGTTGTTACATATATATACACTGTGTATGTGTGTGTGTTTCTAGATATATAAATACAGTCTGTATAATGTCACTTTTATGTGTGTTTTCAGGGCAGACCGTTTGGTATTGGAAACCCAGTTGGTATGCTTTTTTCTGGGGAAGACTACTTATCTTGCTCTGAGCATTCCATTCCTTGGTTACCTGTAGTGTTTTCTCTAAGCTTGAAGTCCCTTGATCTCCCTGGAGCTCCCTGCTTCCTTGTCAGCATATCTATTGGTGTCGTCCTTGTTCAGCTCATGTTTGGACAGCCATGTTGATGATATTTCATGGGTGCAGCTTCTGAAATTTTTAGGAGACACAAGCTCACGGCAATCTCCCTGGTCCTTTGGTTCTTACAAGCTTACTGCCCTCTTCAGAAATGATTCCTGAGCCTTAGGTACAGGAGTTGTGCTATAGCTGTGTCCACGTTCACTGGGTTCCACAACTCTACATCCTGATTGGTATGGTTTTTCTGTAATGCTCTATGCCTGTTGCAAAGAGAAGTTTCCTTGATGGCGGTGCGGACCTCAGTTATTTGTGGGTATAAGGACAGATATTTCGAGTACAGTGATGACTGATGACGGCTTGGTAAAGTGGTGGTTGTAGATTCACCGCCAGGATCCATGACTTCACCAGCTCTGGGGAGTTGGCTAGTTTTCCAGCACCAGGCATGGTCTCCTTCTTGTCGAGCAAGCCTTACATGCACTCAGAGAGCCGTTGATAACTGTGCGCCACTACTGCACCTTTGGGGTTGTGGTGCCATGCTCGTGTTGTATACACAATTTTTAAATGTCAAGGAAAGGAGATTGGTGATGGATTAAAAGGAATAGGGTCTATTATTGAATTTCATTGGATATGTTTAATTGTCAACAAATAATTTAGCAGGTTATATAAATATAGGAAGTGAGATGTGTAGAGAACAAACATAGCTTACCTTCTCAATATATGAGTCAGATTATATACAGTTCAGACAGGCGAACTCATTCCTTCCCGTTTTCCCCTAGTTGCTTCTAAGGATAACTTACAGCCTAGTGAATATTCCCAGAACGAATTGCTGGTTTTGTTTAATTGACTATTTGAAGCTAAAGATGGCCAAGGGGTGAATTAATTAAGGGAATTTTTAATGCAATTATCAGGTGCTCCAGCGTTGAAGGCACGCATTAAAGATGGTTTCTGTCTTGGAGTACCTGGTGAAGAAAATCCTGAGACGAGGGTACTGTATTGCATCTCAGGACCCTTGTGTTCCTGGTGGCAGGACCAGATGTTTGGCAAACAGCACTGCTTGGTGCTGAGAGGAGCATCTCAAGAGAAGTGCAAAGAATTCTGTAATTCAATGATATTTCCACAGCTATAAAGAGAATCCTGACCCTTGTCTCTACTACTAATAAACCAGTAAAATACTTAGTTTGAAAAGGCTGCACACCAATTGGAAACATTTTAAGAAAAGCATTTTTAGCCGTTTACAAAGATTCAATAATTAATTTGGTCATCTAAACTTCAAAGGATCAGAAGAGGAAAAGTTTCAAAGGAAAGAAATGAAATTACATTGGGATGATCAGAGCTAGAATACGTATACCACCATCTACTAAGTGTGTGACTTCCTGGTACTTCTGCTGCCCTTTAAGCCTCTTTTTTTTTGTATCTAAAAATTAGGCATTTTAAAGGGTCACACTGTATCTTACTGTGTGGTTGTGAACATTGAATGAAAAAAAATCCCATTCATTCTAAACGGTGATGTGTTAGACATATTAAGTTTTGCTAGCCTTTATACGACAAAGCCAAAGATGTGGCCACTAACTGATAAATTAACCTTACATCATGAGATCGCTACTTGCAGAACAAGGTAGTTGGGCTATATTTCTGCTTGCCATCAGGAGCTATGCCACCCACCGGAAGTATGCCGTGTCTTTCTCAGTCATCAGTTTCATCCTCTTGGAAATGAAAGCGTTGGCCCAGATGATTCTAACGGGTCTTTCCATCCCAGTTCTTAGGTTTGGTCGTTCTACATGAATCACTGTCATGAAAAAAAAAAAATCTATTCGGTTTGCTGCCTGAATGATCCCAAGTAGCAGAAAGTTCATTTGCCCAGGCGTTCTTAACAGGCAAATAGCCTCTATGCTTCGAAAAGCCGGCTCTCAGGGCTCAATGCCTTACTCCTGAGCTGCTCCTCTAGGCTCATGCTTACACAGTAGCTCCATGGGATTGAACACTCTGAAAGGAAAATCACAGGTTGGCATTTTAAGGATACTGGCAGTACAATTTAAAAAAAAAAAAAACAAAAAACAAAAACAAACTCACATGCATTTTCTCGACTTTAGGAGAAATGATTAGCAAAGCTGTACACACTCAATTACAGTGATTATGTAACTGGGGGCTCTCTGACAAAAAAGAAAATCAGTATGACACACACTGAGGCCTGATTGTACTTCAGAAGCAGCATGTCTTGTCCCCAATTTTGAGAGAAGGGAAGTGAGAGATCCTGTAGCATTACAGGGATCAGTTAAGATTAGAAACTCATAGGAATTATTAGCACTAAGGTTCAACTAAGATGAACATGGGTCTGTAACAGGATAATGTGTTCTCCCAATGTCTTTGTTGAGATTCTTTACAATGAAGTTTTCCTAACTACATCTTTTCATTTTCATATAGGGAAAAAAAAGTACCATAAGCTATAACCATCACGGTTGACCCTAGCAGTTCCAGAAAACTTTGGGGCCGGGCACAAAGAGACAGGAGGCCAGGCGGTGGTGGCGCACTCCTTTAATCCCAGCACTCGGGAGGCAGAGGCAGGCGGATCTCTGTGAGTTCGAGGCCAGCCTGGTCTACAAAGGGAGTTCCAGGACAGGCTCCAAAGCTACAGAGAAACCCTGTCTCGAAAAACCAAAAAAAAAAAAAAAAAAAAAAAAAACACAAACAAACAAAAAACAAAGAGACAGGAAAGGGTGGCGGTCTCAGATCTGTGTCCTCCCATCGTGGTCCTTCCCTTGACGAGCTGTGTGACCTATATCAAGTCTTTTCCCTCACCCGTTTGTTTGGTCATTAGTAATAATGTCCAGCTCTAAGACAAGGACAATTTAATTTGCTATCCTAGAGGTGCTTGGGCAAATGCAAAGGGATCCACCCCAAGTTGTTTTGCTTAAGGGAAGTGGTACTGGTAAGCATTTGAGGTCAGTGGTCCTAGGATGTTGGAGGGGAAGAATTAAGCAACCATCTAGATAGTTTCACTTTGGGTTTAAAAAATGGACTCCATAGAGAGGGAAAAGTTATCCAAGCTTCTATTTAGACAACGCCTGAGTGAAAATTCTGCTAAAACTAGGAATGAATCCAGTTATAATCAACTTTCTGCTGACTTTTCTTAACTATAAAACACTTTTTCTTTGGATATGATTTATTGTGGAATTGGTCATCAGTGACTTTGATTATATACATATATGTATAACACTCATTAAAAATTCAACAATTAAAATTTCAAACAAAAATCTTTGATTGCCACCCCTCTCCTCTTATAGTGGGAACAGCTTTATCTTGTCTAGTTGTAGTTCCAAAGAGAACAAAATATCTCATTATTTCTATCAGCACTGCCACCATCTCTAGTAGGGCACCTCAGAGTATATATGTTCCTTGTCCTTTAGAATCCCAAATTAACTATCGCCATCGACTCCATGACTCTTTTATTGTAGGGCTTCAATTATAAGGACCGGCAATTTTTTCCATTAAGCATTTTATAGGCAAGTGAGCTGATGTAGGGAGGTTAATTGAGCCTTCTGAGCCCTAGGCCTATGTTAAGGACTATACTGTAGTTTTCTAAGATGAAACTTCTGTCTCCTTGCAAAGGAATACGGCCAGTATGGGAAACACCCTTCCTTTATTTGCTATGTTTTTGTGGTTTTGCAATCTTCAAATTAGTAAACATAAATCTTCTCTGAAATTATATAAAGACTCCTGAAGATAACACAGTAATGCTGAGATCAAGTGGTTTTTTTTGTTTGTTTGTTTTTTGTTTTTCTCCTCTTAAACTGTAATTGCGGAGGAGTATTTCCCAGCAAGGATCAACTTCCATGATACCAAGTGTGATGTGGAGCCTATCCTAAGTATTATCATTGACATTTTTTTTTATTGGCAACATGAAAGGGGGCTGAGCAGTAATGTTACTATAAGACTTCCTGAAGGCTGAGCACAGAGTATTTTGAAAACAACAACCATATAACTTGAAGCCATCAAATCTCAGGAGTTACAAGGGAATTGTCTGCACGGTTTCTGTCTGTTTCTGTATAGACGACAACGCATCCCTTGATAGATAATCTTGAACATGGGAGAATCTCAAAATCCAGTTACAAGGGCTCATACCATCCCGTCTTCCTTGAGCTTTTGGTATGTCTTCATAAACACAGACCTCCTTGTTATCTGATTTCTGAAACTAACTTCTTATTTATGTGGGTATCAACCATTTATTTCTCTAGAGTGGTGGGGTTTATTTAGGTTTATTAAACAGCATTCTTAGGAAATGGGAACTATGAGGAGCCCCCGATTTAATCAGCTGTGTACTTCTTGCTTATGAGAGCCACAGATTAAATAATGCTATCAGGGGATAAAGGTGGTCCTACTGCTACCGATGAAAGCTTTTCCAGGTGTTTTCTTCAGGATAAAATTTGAACTACCCCTATTCATCTTGTACATTAATTATTAAAAATCCACATTTAGTCAATACACTTGCAAGTAGCTATAATACTCAAAATACTCTACAAGGGGTTTATAGTGACAAAACTGTTAATTCCATTCTTGCCCCCAAATTCTACATTTAATCATATCTAGAGAGCACATTTAAGATGATTTCCTTTATGGTTTTCTTTTTGCACTAGATTCAATTTATCCTGAAGCCGACTTTTAACTCTTGTCTTAGCAAATAATCAAAGTTTCTGATTCAGTCTCTTTTAAAAGCTAGTTCTAACTGTTTCCTTGTTCTACCCTTTTTAAAGATGGAGATGGGACTGCCAAAAAGTGGAGAAAGGAATACATTTCTCTGGTGCCACAGTGGTCAGCATACTCAACCAAGTGACAGGCAATTGGCTAGCTTACTTGTAAAGAAGTCCCATGTCTTCACTGACTGTAAAATCCGAATGCATCATATGAATGCAAGTTGTCATTGGATCCCCTGACACATTTTTTCTGAACTGTTTGTATATTTTCACAGCCCAGTGCTGTGTGCGACGTAAAGGACCAAACCATGGTTTTATTGTGATTTTTGTAGTATATTTTAAGTGTTAGTTATGTGCTATTTCAACTAGTTACATTCCCTGGAAATTTGGAAACTAAAATTAGAAATGAGAGCAACTAGAAATGGCCTGTGGAGAAAGCAGCGAGAAGATAGGTGTCAGGATAGATATTAAAATATCAAAACATTTTAAAGTCACTTTAGTTGCACTCAGAGACTTCAGATACTGGTTCATCCTTTTTCTGTCATATTTGCTCTCCTCTCTTTCTAATTTATTCCAGTTTTACTATGAACATGGGTGTAGACATGTACATCAGTGTGTGCACATGTTTCAGAGAGAGACACACAGAAAGAATTGAAAAGATAAACCTAGATATGAAGGATTGTTAGTTAGAGCAGAAATCCGACTCCAGATACCTTTTCAGGCTACTAGATTTTAAGATGCGTTATTCAAGGCAGATAATTTTTAAAGTATTCTGATGAAACAAAATGTCCACTTGGGAATATGTTGGGAACCTCGATTCTCTTTAGGAGACTTATGTATCTATTTGACTTTAAAAGATACGTGAGTGGTAGGATGAATTTCATATTAGCACTAGAGAGTGAACCTAAGATCTCAGACGCACTCAGCATGGCTCCTACACTGAGCTACAACCAAAAAGCTATTGGGTGCATGAATTAATCCCATCATCTGAGTGTTTGATGAATGTTTTCTATGCATTTCAAACACTGGGAGTATCAAAATTGACAGAACCCCATCCTTGTGGCTCACACCCTGTACAGAGGGACTGGCTCGCACCAGCGGCGGTGTTGTGACACCTCAGTCTACCTGGGAAGGAAGACAGTTATGTGTGTGGATGTGACAGAGCAGTGTGCAGTGTGCATTATTTAAGAACAGCAACGAAGGCAATGGAAACTCCAAAGGATACTCTCCTAACCAAAACTGGGAAAAAAACAGACCATCACTTTAGCTTTCCAACTCAGAGGGGGTCACACCTGAACAGGACAGAATGTAGGATGCTTGTGCTGTGCCCACTCTGCCCAGCAAACAGCAATCCCTCGAGAGTGATTTTTAAAACTGTGGCAGAGACCCGTGCTTTCAAGGATGCTTGGAATTCCCATTGTTCCCCTCTGTGTGGTTACAATTAGGACAGGGTAGACATCAAGGCTAGGAGGCCTGAGTGTAACTCCTAGATTTTCATTGTGTGACATTGGGAAGCTATTCCACTAAGTGTTCGTTTATGAAATCAGGTTATAATTACCTCCTTCACTTTAGTTGCAAGTTTTTTAGTTGTTGTGAGAAAACACATGGAAGATTAGTGCTCAACATTAAATAACAAGGGTAGCCAAGTATTGAGGCGCACACCTTTAATTCCAACACTCGAGAGGCAGAGGCGGCGGATCTCTGTGAGTTCGAGGCCAGCCTGGTCTACAAAGTGAATTCTAGGACAACCAGGGCTACACGGAGAAACCCTTTCTCAAAAAAAAAAAAAAAAAAAAAAAAAAGATAGAAAACTGTGGGGTAACAGTGGGGTAACAGAAGTGGCAATTATATTCTTTTTGGTTTTTTGAGACAGGGTTTCTCTGTGGCTTTGGAGCCTGTCCTGGAACTAGCTCTTTGTAGACCAGGCTGGTCTCGAACTCACAGAGATTCACCTGCCTCTGCCTCCCAAGTGCTGGGATTAAAGGCGTGCGCCACCACCGCCCGGCGGCAATTATATTCTTAAATGTGAAATTCATTGCATGTTTATACTTGTTAATGACATTGTTTTTATTGGCATACAATATCAAAATCATAATAAAAGAGAACCTCTGAAAATGAACAGATTTGTATTCTACAAACTTTTCAGACACTAATCTGTGTGTCCTAAGTTAAGCAACTTGACCTGCGTCTGGTTTCTTCATTATGACAAGCCCACCTTAGAGGACTGTCACAAGGACTCAGTGTGTCAGTAACTGTGATGCGCTTAGAGGTATTCAAGACACTTAGCCCTAATATTTCTCATCAAAACGGATGTAATTAAAAACTTGAACATTTCTCTTTTTAAGCAGCAAAGGCATTCCTCTTTGTCTGTCATAAATAGAAACAAGACCTCTCCTTTCCTGTCTTGAAAGATGTCCAAAATAGACATGCATATACACAGGGTGATTCCATTGTTAAACTATTGAATAAAAAAATAACAAAGCAAGAATGAACTTGCTACAGAAAGAAATTCACAAATGATTAGACAGTACTTGTTTACATTGCTTCAGCCAGCCTACTTTAATTGACCCTCTGAGAGGGTGAAGCTGCTTCAAGTACTGGAACCGTCCAAGACAAATGGTTAGAGACAAGTTTGCGTACCTGGCAAGCCTGCTGTGGTCAAGACCAGCTTGCCTATGTTTCTGAACTTTGAGTTAAAGGACTAATCTCCCAGAAGGATGGTGGATGTAGAGAGGTGGGCCTTCTTGTGCTTCCAACAGACAAGGACAATGACAGTATTTTACTGATGAGCATTATGCCTGTCATCACAAGGTTAATCACTCACTTCATGTAGCTTTCCAGTCTCTGTTAAACACCTTCTGCCCGGGAGTGAGTGATAATGTGCATGAATCTCAGAATCAGGGTTCTGCAAGGTCTGCATGTTAGAGCAGGGACTTGATCAGATGGGCAGCAAAAGGATAGCATTCTCTTTCTTACACCGCATGTCACTGTCAGTCTTTGGTATTACGTGACCTTGCTTAGAGCTGTGAGGGTGGATCTCATTCACCTGTGCTGCAGCTGTAGCGCAGAGAGCTGATCCAGTATCTTACTGAAAATAGATGATAAACCAGCATTCAGGAGGTAGAGGCAGGCACATCTCTGAGTTCAAGGCCAACCTTGTCTATAGAGGCAAGTTCTAGGACAGCCAGGGCTACATAAAGAAACCCTGACTTAAAAAGCCAAAATGGAAAAAAAATAGAGAGAGAAAGAAAAAAAGAAAGAAAAGTTCAATGTACACAGTGGCATAGACTTTAAGTTTGTTGGTGGCAAGGGAATTGTAGAAGTGTATGTAATTCCCTTGGGTTACTGACACTGTATCTTGAATACCAGGTGTACTCAATACCGTGTTTAAAATGGATGTGGGAGGTTATCCTACTTTGATTTGGGAGTTGGAAGATTTGGTCTGTGAGCAAGCCAAAGACAATTAAATCTCTCTATGTTTTTTTTTAATTTTAAAATATGGAGATGACTAATACTGTCTATATTTTGTTTGACTGGAGGTAAGAGATATAAATATAGCTATGTAAGAATTCTTCTGATGTGTATTTGGCAACTTTCTCCAAACTAAAACTTTTCCTACTCATGATGTCTTCAAAACTAGAAAGGGACATTCTTCATTTATCCTAAGAAAGATAGCAGAAAAATTGGGATTTGTATAGCTCTGAGATATCTCAACCATCAGCAGGTTGATGTATCTTCTCATCGGTAAAGGCAGAGTTACTGAACATACCCAGAAAAGCACTGGGCAAAGGTTGTAATTCAGTGAAATAGATATAGAAGCTTTGAATTGATTCATAAAGACCTCATTTACATATTTCTTCTGAGTTCAACCTTCATGAACTCAGGACCTAGGTTTTTCAGATTTCTGTGTATCTATTTTTCTCCACTGGGGAAGTGAAGCAGATGGTAGTGCTGATGAAACATTTAAGGACAGAATAGCTTTTTAAAAATGCATCAACAGTAGCAGAAGTGCAAGGGAATGCCATGTCTTTGTCATTCATTGAAACCCAAACACCCCATTCTTTTTAATAGAGATCCAAGACAGGGCTAATGTGTCTCTCAGAGACCTGACGTTGAAAAGATATTTAGTCTTTCCATCCTATAATAGATAACAGCATGTCAAGACAGGAGGACTTCAACTAGCAGGAGCTGATTCCTCTTTTCTTCCTCTACAACTTTGCTTCTAGGTGTATTTCCTCTCCATCAGATACCTTGACTGTCCACAGCCCATTAAAGAGTAAAGATTTGAGAAGACATGTCTTTTTTTAATCCTGCTTGAAAAAGAGGGGCGGAGGACTGCAGTTTTGGAGGAATGTAACTAATTTTGAGAGTCTTGCTGTATTCTTCCAATATTATCTGTATGTATTGCATGTATACGGTACACAGTTATATTTTGAGATGTGGAGAAGCTTTTAAGAATTACAAAGTATATGTTCCAATCATAGAGATTTCTGTTTCATATTCTCAGAGCCTCTCCTTAGGAATTTGCATCTTTATAGCAAACATCTCAGGTGAATCAGAGGTATTCAAAACACCACCATCAACTCTGTCATTCAGTTGGTGTTTCCCTGTTGTCAAAATGCTTACATATGCACATTCTGTTCTGTGAGGTAGATGGGGATCATTATCTTCATTGTGAGAATGAAAGGGACCAAGTTGAGCTGATTTCCTTAGTTCTTCTTTATAGTCTCTGCCTTCTTGTTTACTCTTGAGATTCCCCTTAGATGACCTTTTACTGTTGGGGTGTTGATTTGCCAAAGACAGGGTCCTCCCCAAAGCCAGCCAGTACTATCTGTGCCTGCCTTGCTGAAAAAATGAGGCAAGCCTTCCTGTAGCCAAGGAAAGAAAATAATAATTTTATTTGTGGACATTGAACATTTTCCTAATTGGCTGTGTTGCCAGTTGATTTCAAGCAATCCCTGTCTTGTCAGATGTACTTTGGAGTGTGCATCTTTTTCACCTATCTTGATTGGTGTTGTTCAAATTCCAGGAATGAATCTATCATCCCCAGCCAGCCAAACTGGGCTGCTGCAATGGCTTCATACTCTCCCCTCCTCCCATACCGTCCCTCCTTAATACTCCTCTCAACTGTCTGTCACACCAGTCTTTGCTTTGCCCACCCAGTAGTCAGGAAGGCCAGACACCTGGTTGGGTTGTCAGATTCACACCTCAGCCCTTCTCATGGCCCAAGTGAATCTCAGGTAGTCCAGCACATTTGTGCTTATATTTAGACAACCCCCGGGTCCCTCTGAGTTTGGGTCCATGTTCAGCAGGGTGCAGGGCTGGTATTTTCCCCCAACCTCTGAGAAAACTTCAGTCTCCACTTGCAGATCACCCACTGAATGAAGAGAGAGTGGTGCTATTTGAAGACCGGTTGGAGAGAAAATGCAAACATTACTAAGGGGCTCTCCCAGACAGACCACAGCCTGAACCAAGGGTGAACACAGGTTTCCAGAATCTCCAATGCTGTGTTTCCTTTGATGCTCGCTACCAGGAGCAGGGCAAGCTTTTCTGGAGACAAGCGTGCACTCAGTGATGTTGTTTACTGCCCTTGTTCACATCAATCTAGCATCCCACCTTTATTCACCCTCGAGGCAGGTTGCCTACTGAGACCTTTCTAGGCACTGAATCTGCTTTGTAGCTTTCCCGACAGAAACAAGAAATCTGGGTTCCAAAGAGATGGAAACAGTTTGCTGTTCCAAAATGTGGCAGGGGTGCGCGCGCCCAGGGTCGGGGGTGGGGGGCAACATAGGTGAACAGGAGGTCATTGCTACTTTCTCCAGTGTTGACTTCCTTCCTTCCTGAAGAATGCTATATATTTTTGGTCACTAGAGAGAGGACAGATTGCATCTCCCTGCTCCTTGCACCATCTCATCTTTGGCCATCCAGGGTCCTTCAACAAGCTGGTGGATGTTGTTTTTCTCTTTGAGGGGGAGGGACCGGACACAGCAGACCCAAGCTGCAGTTCCCTCACTCAGCCTCTGAGAATTTCTCATCCAAACCTCAATCACGTAGGATTGCGTAGAGAGGAGAAAAGGGGAGAGACAGAAGACAGAGAGGGGGGAGAACGGGGGGGGGGAGGAAGGAGAGAGTCTGGGAGCAGAGGGCGCGAGGAAAGGGAGCAGGACCTAAGCGCCACGCTTTGCAGTGCTCCTCCAGCCCAGCCCCCAACTCAGTCCCACCAGGAGGCTTTCCTGCTCTCCAGGAGCCTGAGCAACTCAGGCTCCTTGTCCCACCCGCTGTCTCGGCGGCTGTCGCCTCTGCCGGGAGTTTCCTGCGGAGCTAGCGCTCGGACGGAGATAGCCCGCGGAGGCGCCCAGAAACCTCTGCCAATGAGTGGGACTCCGCCCTGAGCGCCCCCTCCCGGTCCAGGGAAGGCGGCGGGGGGCGCCCCGCGCTCCCGCGGCTTCCAGTCGCCCCCGGCGCCGCAAGTTAGGCGAGTTGGTGGCCGCCTTCACCTGCCTCGCTTCCCTGGCCCCTGAGTCCGCGCCTGGCCGGGGGAGCCCAGGTGGCGTGCACGGCCGCCTCCCGCCGTCGCCCAGGGCGGCCTAGGGACCCTGCGTGCGCCCGGGCGCCAGACCATGGTGGGCAGCTGCGACCCGGAGCCGCAGCCGCCGCGAGCCGACGTCGCCCTCAGCCAGCCCCCGCCCCACCCGAGCGGACGCGCGGGGGCTCGCAGCGCGCGGTCACTTCCTTCCACGGCCGGGATGGGCAGCGCGGGACCGAACGAGCGGCCCAGCATCGGCCGGGTAACCCCTATCTGAGCTGCGGCCGGGAGCTGCCGACAGCTGTAGCGAGCCTGGGGTCCGGGCAGCGTGGCGATGACCTGATCCCGAGCCCGCCAGGGCGCCCGTCCCTTGCTGCCCGGCTCGCTCGCAGTCTGTGCAGAGACCGGCTCGGTGCGGCTGCCCGGGCGCACGGTGGCGGGGAGCTCCGGTGAAAGGCGTGTGGGCGCCGAGCTGAGGAGGACACCTTCGGCAGCTCTGCCTTTGGAGGGGCTTCTGTAAACTACTGAGTCATTCCAGATTTAGGATTCCCTAAATAATCACCAACTGTGCCCGTCTCGTGCCGGTACGCAGGCAGAGAGAGCGAGAGCTCCCGCTCTCGGGACCCCGCAGATCCCCAGGGTGCTTGGCCCTCGAGGATCTCCCTCCCTCCTGCAAGTCCTCCCCCCCCCCCCCCCTCGTCTCCCGCTTTCTTTGCAGTGCTGCTGGAGGAGAGGCGCACTCACCGCAGCTGGAAACAGCTGCCCCCTCCCCGCGCCCCAACCCTGAGTCTAGCTAACCGCTCCCACTTCTCGCCTCCCTCTTGGAATTCCAGAAGTGGGGAGGCAGGCCGGCCCCTGGAGAACCGCAGCCGGTGCGATGCCTTCCGTAGACCTCACCCAGCCGGGACGGACCTCCTAATCGCCAGAACCGCGGGCCACAGGGAGTTGAATTGCTGCCTTCCTCTCTTCTCTGTCGCGGTTGGTGGCTCATTTTCTAAAGGAACGTTTTAGTCACTTTTTAGTATGTTCTTTTCTTTATTATTTTTTAAAAGCCAGGGGCACGCTTCTCGCCTCGGTACAGACTCTGCCTTGTAAACGGGTTTTCTATGTATGTATGTGTAGGAATACTTTGGACACCTTACAACGCTTGAGCCTCTCCAACCGGGGCACGGCTTGTTATTTTGGACATCTTTTCCCATTCTCCACTTGGTACCCTGAACGCAGTGTGACCAAACTCCTCACTGCCCTTTGGACGTGGATCGCCTTGAGGGTGCAAGTTTGGGGTACAAACGTCTACTTCGCCAGAAGGCCTGGGACCGCCCCGCCCCTGCCGCCAGTGGTTGGGGAAGTTTACATCTGGATTTTCACACATTTTGTTGCCACTGCCCAGACTCTGACTAACCTTTTGGGCTCCAGGTTTTCAATACTGCAACCTCCTTAAATATTAGCACTGCCTCCCTGCGCCTGCCCCATCCCTCCAGGCCCTCGAGGTCCTTCCCTCACCCCAGCAGAGCAGGAACCCGAGGGCTCTGTGGAGCCCGGGGCCTTGGGCCCGCGCTGAGCAGCTATGGCTGCAGCGATAGCCAGCTCCTTGATCCGGCAGAAGCGGCAGGCGAGGGAGTCCAACAGCGACCGGGTGTCAGCCTCCAAGCGCCGCTCCAGCCCCAGCAAAGACGGACGCTCCCTGTGTGAGAGGCATGTCCTCGGGGTGTTCAGCAAAGTGCGCTTCTGCAGCGGCCGCAAGAGGCCGGTGAGGCGGAGACCAGGTCAGTAGCAGCTGGAACAGTGGGCTCCCCAAAATCTGACATCCTCCCATCCCCTTTCTTAAAAACTCCTGGGAATTGCTCATGGAAGGGAATTAGAATTCCTTTCTTCCATGCTGGTCCATCCTCTTTCAACAGCCCTGTGTCAGTTAATAGCTTTTCTCAAATTCGGGAAAACACTTTCTGCTTTCATAAGTCCACAGTTTGACTAGTATGAGGGCCACTTGTATAGATGCTCCTAGGTTCCGAAATCTTTAAATGTCCTGGAGGGCAGTGACTGATGTGTTCATTAACTCATTTATTTCTTTACCTGTCACCCATTGTTCTGTTCATCCTTCCATCCATCCGTCTGTCCATCCATTCATCCATCCATCCACCCATCCATCCATCCATCCACCCATCCATCCTTCTATCTATGGAGAACTCTAAGATGACTAAAGTTCTTTATATTCCTCATAACCACACATGGCAGAGGATTAGGAATTATACTGGATACTAGATGAACTTAGTATTATTTCGATTTTCTCTGTCTTCAACAAGCTTATGCTATTTTACCTTTTAAACCATCACAGTTGACCAGTTTTCCATCTTCTCACGTGCTCGTGTGCTCCTTTCTAATAGGACCCCTTCCCAACCAGTTGATGGTTACCACGGGCTCTTATTATGAACTTTCTGTCCCATTACCAGTCTCTGCACACTAACACTTTGGAGTCACTTTTATGACGTGATATCTGCAGTTTGGCTTCAGAGAGTGTAAAGAAAAGTTGGCTTCTCAGACATTTCTATGGCAGAGCCTTTCTGAAGCTAACTCAGGTCCACATGGTCCCTCGTGTGCCTCTGTTGAGCGAAGGAAAACTGGATACCTTCACTGTCAGGAGGACGAGTCCCACCATAAGCTAGGACAGTGTTACACCTTGAGATATCAAAAGCACATCTCCAGTTGGTGCCTTAGGGTGTGGCCAGGGAGACAGTTGTAGTCTACTGCACCCTCAGTGCTCATAGCTGAAGGAAGGGTGGGTGAACAGGGCTCCTGGCTGTTGTTGAGTTGACTACCTTATTCTGTTAGCAACTCTGACTCTGGCACTCTCTTGAGTTCCACAAATGAAGTGTGTAAGTTAGATCCAGTGTGAGGCTCAGAATAAGTTAAGATTTTGAGAGTGAGCTTTGGGAGGGTGGGTACTTCGCTTTAACTTTCATTGACTTTCCCTGACATTCCTCACCCCATTTGTGTCTCGTTTTCTTATTCTCTGAGGGCCGCAAAGCGGCAGATTTCAAGAGTAAACAAAACCGTTGATGGTCCCATCTCAGCAGTTGCCAAAGTCTTTCCTTCTTACATCCTGTTAATATGGCCTGTGCCTTTGGTGAAGTGGAGACTGAAGAGAAAAGCAGAATTATCTCTGCATATTGAACATTTCATTTCAAAGGGCAGTATAAATCCCTCATTTTGTTGTGCAGAGATCCTTTGGAACCTTCCTCTCGGGCTTATGTAGTCTGCAAGGGTCTTGAAGGCTCTAGACCCAATGTGACTCACATACGCCGACTCTGGAGTGGAGGATGCACGATGGTTGGGATACTTATGTGGTATTTATGAGGCGATGCTACTTGACCTTCTCAGCTAACAAGCTAATAGAAGTAATAAGTTGCACATAATTGTGAATGGATGCGATAAACTCAGTTTGCAGATGGTGATTTGTAGATGAACAGTTAACATGACTTGGTGTGTTGGGGGGGGTGGATTGTGTACTGTTTCCTGAGGTTCTCTCCTTAGTGCCTTATTAGAAAACAGGGGATTCTCTGGGCTTACTGTTTGCTTTGGTGCTCATTTAATCTGCTTCTCTTGTTTACACACTCAGTGTTCATCTTGAGGATCTTGGTGACTGACTTGCTTTAGCTAAAGGGTCACATGACAACCTAGCAGAAAGACTGTAGGAATTGCTAAGGCATTCTTTAGTAAAAGGACACAAGGAGTGAATTCATACACCAAAGACTTTGGGTTGTTGCAAAACCTACTTAACTCTGCAGAAACGGAGGTGTGGGTGTGGAAGAGCTTTAGGGGAAGATGATAGTTGTGCTATTATTGCTGCTATCAAAGCCAAATAATTAATGTGTTGATTTTATGTCGGTGACCATGATTCTCATGCTGTGAGATGAGACTGTTTGTTGAGCTGGCCCCTTCCACACTGCACTTCTGCAGAGGCTCCTTCTTCAGTGGATCCAGTGGAAGCTGCTCAGCACCAACAGAGGGGAACTGTTTTCCATTTTGTAAGTGCTTTGATGGTGCGGTCACCTAATATTTGGGTTCTCATTCAAAACTGTTCATGCTCCAAACCAAGTCCTTCTGAATGGCAAACTGAGTCCTACACATGAAAGTGATGAAGGGGAAAAACTTGCCTTAGGAAGAAATTTCCACTGTGAGCTTCTAGCACTGAGACACACATTCCAGGGGCCAGACTTTCTAGGAGAGTTCAGCAGAGGCACCAACTTAAGCTAGGTGTTTAATGGGCAAGGGCATGGTTGTGGTTTGGATTTCAGGGCAGACACAGTGAACATCTCCCTGTTTCTTTTCTAAGTTCACCAAGTTCTAGTCTGGAAAAAAAAAAAGCCGAAACCACACAAACACATCGCGGATCTAGAACTCATCATGGTACAATGGCTCTGTTTTTAAGCGCCCAGAAATGCAGACTGAAGACATGGAAACTGGCAAGGCAGAGCCTCACAGGGCCTTCAAGTGCGGCTGTGTTTTGAGAGCACAGTCCCTCGGGCATCACGTGCTGGTGTACTCTGGGATCGCACACCAGAATCCTGATTTGAAGAGATGAGAAATACAAGGGCCATGGCACAAACCTAGAGCATGACAAAATTGAGACTGGAAGTAACTCCAATTCATTTATTTTGGTTTGCTCTATTTGCAGTATAACAGAAAAAATTAGCAGGAGAGGTGGGTGTCTGCTGTCAATTGATGGGAATAAGTTTTTTAACTGATAGATATTGGGAGCAATAGTAGGATTATCCATATTATTTCACAATCAGAATGCACAATGTAGAGGTCACTCAGTAAAGGTTAACAATGGTAGTTCTGAGACTACTGTCACCTCTAGCCAGCATGAATCACTGAAGTAGAAGAGATAGTGAAAGCCTGAAACCAGGACAGGTCTTGTTAACAACTTGTTCACTGTGTGGGTTGTAGTTCTTTGAAAAATGAAATGTTGGAGACCCTGAACTGCCGTGCTGTCTGAGTCTATTGGACCATGAAAAAGCCCTTCGAACATTTCTGTTCTTTCACTTCCTAATAGAGAATGGCGATGGTCATTATCGGAGACATTCCTTTGGTGTGAAGTACCTGTATGAGCCAAACTTGCTGCAGTAGTGGCTGAAATGTGGGCAATGCCTAATTCACTGCACTTGGGCTTTTAGTCTGCCCCATAGCCATGGGTTATTATGTCTGGCTTTTGTTTTCTTTTCAAGAGGCGCAGTCAGTCTCAGGTATTTTCCTCCTGACTCAATAGACACCGGTAGTAGGCCCTATCAAGACAAGGTGGAATTGCTGCTGTTTGTCAGAGTGGACAAGGTGCTTGGGAGTTGTCCAGGGTCGCTATCATTTTGCAAATGGCGTTCTCTCTGGAAAGTACGGAGTGACTAGATAAATCTAAAATCTGTGTGATCAAAGTCAAATCTGTAAATTTGTTTTCGTTATTGCTTCCCTGTGTAACTGAGTCCTTTCCCTTAAGCTATTAAACAAAAACACCAACAAGGAAAAAAATCCCTCCCCTAAACCACAAAGAACACTTTCCCTAATTAAAGCACTCGGTTTTTTACACCATTTCCCTTTTAAAAACGACGTAGTATGATCACATCTGTAATAAATTAGATCAGAGAAGTGATTGTAGTTTTACCACATTTCGTTGATTTTCTTATTTTTCTGAGCCTTTTTCTTTCTCCCATAAAATCATCATAGTTGTTTACAATACGTCAGTGTTCTTCCAGCTTCCTTTGGCAGATGTTTAAAATAGCATGTAGCAGCACACTCATTCAACATGTTACTATCAAACTTGCCAAAACATCTAAAAATATCCTTCCATGCAAAGGAAGAAAGCCTCACGAAAAAAGAAAATCTTTAAGAATATATACCCAAGGGGCGAAAGAATGCTTACTCCTGGGGTCTGTCGAACGGAAAGTAGACTTTTACAAATTAAAGTACGTATAGTCTGACACATGCGATTTTACATTTACAGCAAATACCTTTATTGCATTTTCCTTTTAAAAGGCTTATGTCTGAAATGCAAAATCAGTCTAATCAGATGATATTTGGTTTGATGTTTGTTAAAGACATACTCAGTAAGCCAATTTTTCATTTTATCTGATGTCTTTCTGTTTAAAGTGATGTTTACTGTTTTTTAAATCCCATTTCTATATGGCAGGACATTCTCACCAGCAACTGCTATCCCCTCTGTAAGGACATTGTAGAACAGTAGCTACTGTGATGTCTGGCTTCCTTTCATCAAGTCCCCACACAGGATTCAATCTTTAATGTCTTAATGAAGTTGATATTCTTGAACAGAATTAGGAAAACAGTTTGCAGGAAATGAGGCAGCCTCTGTAGTTGAGAAAGCACTAGGAATATTTTTAGACCTTTAGAAACAAGGATTTTGTCTCATAAATCTGGATTGTTAGAAATCCTCCCAGGTTTAGGAGCACAGTGCTGTTTGGTTCTATTCCTAGTGAACAGGTATGTGTATGTGTGTGTTGATATTTCTGTAATAGTCTGAATCATGATTGATTGATCTTGTCTGTTCCTCCAGAGCTTCATTTTACGGGGTGCTTGCTATTGTGTCGCTGTGAGATTATTGCAGACTGTATGAGGCCTCCCAGCACAGCCTTCTTAGACAGATAGCCATCCTTGGTAACACTTTTGACCTTTAGCTAATGACTTGCTTGTGGATCTATGGAACTTTCCTTCTCGAGAGAAAAGAAGCACTGTGTCTATGGGGCTCAGCCTCCAAAGTCAGCACCTGAGAGCCTATGAGAGAAGGAACCTTTGCTGTCAAATGTTTTTAAAATAACCAGATATAATAAACCGTTTTTTGTTTGTTTGTTTTTGTTTTCTTAAGATGGGGTCTTATTATATAGCTCTGATTGTCCTTGAATTCATAGATATCTTATTGACTTTGCCTTTCTAGTGCCAGGATTAAAGAGGTGTGCCACCATGCCTGACACTATAGCAAACATTTTATAAGTAACTTTGGGATTTACAGTTTCTCCAAACGTTCCTTTTCAATCTTTTTAGCAATGCATTAGTGAATCCAGCCCCCTGCCCCCCAATCATAGAAAACTGAGAACACCATACTCAGTGTGCTGGTGAGACTGGTTCTGGCTACTGTAATCAGAAGGAGGCTAAGTCATCACTAAGCCCCATTGTTTTCGTCTGCTACTCCATCGAGCTAAGAGGTTCTGGTTCTAAATAACTTAATTGCTTTGCGAAGTTGGAAAAGTATTCTGGAAAGACATCTCAGTCCTAGATCAAGAAGAGTAGAGAATGATTGCCTGGTTTCTTTGCTCTGTGCCCTGTGTGTGGTCTAAAGTCCCCAAGGAAGAAGAGTGAAGTGGAAAAGCTGATGGGGATCTTCTGTGCCGAGGAGGCATCCCAAGGCTATCTTGCTCTGGGCCAGGTTCCTGGCTGGGATTCCCTTTGTATGTCAGGAGCCTCAGAGACAGCTACTGGTGCCCCTGGGAGCAGCAGAGGATCCTTTGGGAGACTTGGGCCCACTGGGCAGACTTTCTTGAGTGTAAACATAAACACTTGCTTCAAAAGTTTCTCAGATGTTTTCCAGAGTCATGTGGCTGTTATTGAATTCATCATAGCCTTGCATGATTATTCTCTTAGCTTTTTAAATCTTCTTTCTTTGTTTAGGTTACCATTTAACTCATAGCAGAACTATTAGACAGATGAACTGTAGACTGCGATGTCAATATGAATTCTGGGTGTTATTTTTAAGAACATTAAGTGTGCTTATTAATCCCTTTGAGCCTCAGTTTGCTGACTGTGAAATTGGGATAGTCTATCTAGTTTTTCCTTACATCATACCTCTCTCCTGGAGTATTGTCTAAGCTGAGTTCTAAAAGATGAGACAAACAGAAAAGGGTGGAAGGCTGAGATGTTCAAGGCAGAGGAGGGCAACGTTTCTTTGTTTCTTGGAAGACCCCAAAGAAAACTAGAACAGTGGCAGCCCCAGGAGAGGGTGACAGAGGAAGCATGGCAAGGCCATGGCTGGACCCCAAGGCCTTGAAATCCGAGAGTAGTGGGAAGGATTGCTAGGGTTGTCTTGAAAAGTCTCCCAGTCTACAAGAGCAAAAGTTCTTGTAGAAATCCCATTATTTGCAAACCACCCCCCTCTTTTTTTGTCTCTGATTGGGTTTTCCCAGGGACTATTTGATAAATACAATGACATGACCCCCCACTTTTACAACCATGTTTTGGAGTAAGACCAGCTTATCTCAATATACTTTCAATTACAACAATACTCAACAAGAAACGGAGCCCAAAGGGTTTGGGGATTAAGCTGCCTCCAGTGAAGCTAGACATTAGAGTGCTTTCCAAAATGCTTGTGAGTTACAGTTTTCACTAACAATTTAGAATATGGAGTTACATAAGTGAGTCTAGACTAAGCTTATTTGTCTGGACACAGTCAACATTGAACAGATATTCTTTGCAAAGGCTACTTATTTGTCTGTTATTTGCCTTTGATCAGTGTGTAGTATTTATATACCTCAGACTCCCTCCTTCTAGCCACAGGTAGATTAATGCCTCTTAGTTGGAGTTTATGTACAGTTCTTAGCTTTTTTTAATTTTAAGTGTATTGTGTGGATTAAGTGTATGTAAAGGGTACCACACGTTTGTAGAAGCCCCCAGAGGCCAGAAGAGACTTGGATCCTCAGAAACTAGAGTTATAGACAGTTTTGAGTCATCGTGTGGGAGCTTGGGATCAAGCCCCATCTTTTGTAAGAACAGAGACTGCTTTCTGAACCACTGAGATGTCTCAACAGCCTGCTCAGCAAAGAATGGGCCTTCAGTTAGTGTCTCCACTCTCCGCATTAGGACAGTAAGGCCCTCCAAGTCAGGGTCTCTAACTTTGCAGTGTTGGTTAGATTCTAGATTTAATTTAGGTTTGTTTTTCATAATCTCGTGTCCATTCTGTGCTGTTACAGCTTGAAATAAACCTTGGTTTTCTTCTTTGAAAACAAGAAGCATAGCTAAAGATCTGTTTGCTCGGAAGGCCATTTGCTCTGGCTCTTTGCTCCATAGGAGAAAAACTACCCATGACTGGAGCCATAAACCATGAATCTGCTCCCTGCTTATTAGGAAGGACAGGCTTGTTTTGTTAAGGTGCTGTTTTGTGTGTCCCTTGCTTTAATTACTTGTGATTTGCTAGCAAAGATATCTTTGTCTAAAATATCAGTCTTTGTTTGTTCTTACTTCACTTTGGGGGTTATTCTGTCTCACTCAGGATTTGAAATAAAACCTAATGTGCTACAGTGTTTGCTATGTTTTATAAGCTAAGGTCAAATGGGATTGAAATGAAGCACAGATGAGATTCACTAGAGAAAACCTGGGATCTTATGTAAGTTGTTATAAAGAGAAAAAGAGCAGATGAAAATTTCCAGAAAAGATTTTAATTTTATTGCGTTTGTCATTTATGTATTTATTGTATTTTAATTTAGGGGATTCTGATGATGAACCAGATAATCTTACAGTGGCCTCAGGTCAGAATTAATTTGCAAAATGGAGAAGTGAGGGACAAAATGTAAGTACCCCAACTCGGGTGTGTATACAAATCGCCTGGTGAGAATAGAAGTTGACTCCGTTTAAGGCAAAGAACTCTACCTGTTCTACCCACAGAATATCGATTCAGTGGTGTTAGGGTTTTTTTTTTTTTTTTTAAAGAATATCTATTCAGTGGTGTTAGGGTTTTTTTTTTTTAAAGGACCAAAAATTACTCCAGGGAGGTGTAAGAAAGTTTTTCTATGTCTGAATAAAAAAAGAATGTTGAGAAGTAAAGGGAATCTCAAGTTCTAAGGAAACCCAAGTCTCCTATGGACAGAAATAGAATTGCTCCCATCATGTTCTGTTGTTCAAGAAAACTGGGCTGGATTTTTGTAACCAAAGTGCAGTCATGAAGAAGGGTGAAATGGTATGTGAGTGATCACTCTGAATCTTCTAGTTCTAGGAAAGGAAGCAATGCCGGTAGTCCTATATATACAGGGCATTTCTCTGAGAGATTAGAGATTGATTTTCCTTCTGTAAAGAGCGAGAGTTTCCAATCATTCACTTCCTGGCGTCCTCTGTCTTTTCTTACATGGTTCTGGGGGCATTGTCTTCTGTAGTTTTTGCTCAGACAAGAAGTTGGGAGGCATATGTTTGCACGTGTATGTGTGTGCGTTTCTAGCTGCCCACAAATCCTGCAACTTGCACCTGATTTTGCTTGAGCTGATGTATACCTGTGAGGTTTGGAGAGCAGCAACTGTACATATCTTGGTCCATTATTGGATTCCAGGCAGGTGTCTGAAATTCTGTTTTGGGAAATGACAGTTTAGTTAGACATTTTGCCTCAGGCCTTGATATATACAATGTATCCTTGTGGATGCCTATTTGTGACCCATGTCTTGGGATGTATACCTAGCTGTGTGTAGGATTTAAACGTTTTGTTCCTCTAAATTGAGAAAAAAGGAACTAATTGTAGTCAACCCATTCACGAGAGAGTCATGGGTAAATTAGAAAATACAAATTTAAAAATGATGAAGAAAGGATTGGGCTTCCCCTAAATTCTATGCCTCCTTGCAATACCACACCTATCTCTGGGGCTTTTGCTCAATGCTGATACTGAAATATATGCAGTTGTTAGAGGGAACTGTACTTGAATAGTGATAATCAAGTCAGTTTCCAGACATTTGCTGAATTTTGGTGTGCCATTTATTTGGGAATGAGCATATAAGAACTAATTGGAAAGTCCTTACGAGCAAGGTAATATAACTCTAGTCAAATATATATTACTGCATTCTAAGTTGTACGTTCACTGTGTTCTTTTAGAAAGTTTCTTCTTGAATGCCTATATTTCAAGAGTAATTATCTAATACATAGTCACAGTCTGTCCTTTAAAAATGCTTACATAGTTGTGGATCTCTGCATCTGGTTCCATCAACTCGCTTATTGGAGTTCATTCTTTGTGGTGGGATGCCATGCTCAGCCTTAATGCAGGGGAGAGGGCCTTGGTCCTGCCCCAACTTAATGTGCCAGACTTTGTTGACTCCTCATGGGAGCCTTTACTCCATGGGAAGAGTGGATGGGAGGTGGGCTGAGTGGGAAGTCAAGGGGGGTTGGGGGGGGAAGTGGTTAGAATGTAAAATTAAATTAAATCAAAAAAATGCACGCATAGCTGAACATACAGCTTCACCAGCTTGCATTACCAAGTCTTTCTCCACCTTCGCCACGAACCTCTTTAGTCAACTGCAATCTTCTTCACTGTCGTAGAACATTTTTTTCCATCCATCTGTTTCAGTCTTTCCGTTTCTCGTTGTTTGTTTTTCTCTGTAGGGGTACAGTTAACCTCTATACCCATCCTGTATTTATCCAGAAGCCTTTCTCTTGCCTTTATCCACCCGGCTGCAGCGCTGCCATTATTTCCAGCTCTGCGCAACTCCCATCTTTCCTGCCAGATCTTCTGAGTTTCTCCCAGGTGGCATGAATCACTTCCTGCCCAGGCTTTGTACCCGTCTTATGTGCAGTTCATTCTGCCTTATCTTGTAATTATGGTGTAAGTGCTGTCTTTACCTCTGGAGTGTGATTTCCTGGATGGTAAGAACTCTGTCATACCAAACTCTCTCCTTAGTGGTGGTCAGAAAAACCTCATCCAAACACAGTTTTCTATTAATGACTAGTGTGCTCATAGACTCAATACTAGTTAAATTTTAAGGACAGTGCTCCATAAACAGGAAAATCTTGGGCAAGGCAGGAAATCAATGTTTTAGCCTAATTTTTCTTAATATTAAAATAGCAAAATATCATTGATACATTTTCATTTGATATGTAGCTGTTAAGTAAATGTGTAGAACCCTATGGCCTCCCTTCTTCCCCAACTTAATCCTAATGGCTACTCACATCATTCATACTTTGCTTGGTTGTGTTACAGGCTTCCTTTGGCTTCCTTTTTATCAAGCAGAGTAACTTCTTAGGGAGGAGGTACATCTGCATGGATGCAAAAGGAACCTTGTTACATTGTCTTATGTGTTTGACTTCAAACTGAGAGATTACTGTTGTAAGCAGTTCAGAAAAGGACCCATTTTTCTTTTGACCAACTTTGGTTTCTTAATGTTGGGTTAATGAGGAATAGCCTTTGTTATTGATTTCAAATTTAATCCTGTCTGGTCCTTACATTTACATTTGAGACCAGCAAGTCATTTTGGTGTTAAATACTCCTGAGGAAATATATTCACTCTGGTCTCACTTTACTGGGGGAGGTTGTAAGTGGTGGGGGAATAAAATATTGATTGGTTCTAATTAAAAAATTGCCTTCTATCAACACTTTATTCCTCTGTTAGCTTTATTCTTGTCTAGTTCCTTTTTCAAAAGCTGTTGATATGCCACCATCTTCTGTGTTTATTTTATTGCCTGTAGACATTTGAATGGAAGGTTTTAATTCAGTCCTAAGTCACTGCAGCCAAAAACGAGCCCCACTGACCTTGTCCTTTGTCTTCCATAGCTCATTCAGTTTTCCCAGTTAGAGTAAAGGGGATTCTGAGATTCAGCTCTATCATTCTTGATGCATACTTCTGCTATGAATACCCTTTCTGTTGCTGTGTGAAAACACCGGCTGACACCAATTTTAGTAGGGAAGGGTTCATTTCAACTGGCTTTTTGTAGCTCATCCATGAGGGAAGGCACAGTGGGAACCTGGAAGCAGGAACTGATGCAGAAACCGTGGAGGAATGTGCTTACTCACTTGGTCCCTAGTTTCTATTTATTTAGCTTTATTATACAGCTCAAGAACCCCTGCCTATCGATGGTGCCACTCACAGTTAACTGGGCCTTCCTACAGCAATTAACAATCAAGAAAAAATACCGCAAATATATCCCCACGGTATAATATGGTCCAAGGAATCCCTCAGTTGAGACTCTATGAGACAACTCTTGGCTCTGTCTAGCTGAAGCTAAGTAGGAGAATACTCATGGAGGATTCTAAGATGTCTCTATATTAGTTTTAAGAAAATAGTTTAACAATAGACTTTATTTAAAGTTTTATAAGAGCTTCTATGCATACTAAATGGAAAGAAAAATTGGCAAATATGTGTAATTCCTTTCTTACCTGTATTTTCCTTAACTACATTAATATAATTGATCATGCAATGATCAATTTTTGAAAATTTTCTCTTGTGATTTTACTTTGTAGAGTTTCACTAACTATTCAAGAGAGACTTGCTTGGACCTCAAAGCTGGAGTAATTAAAAACAATAAACTGTGGGAACATTTTGTTGTTGCTGTTCTTTTACTGGAAAACATGTTGATTTATTTACCAATGGAAACTCAATGAGATGCTAACAATGAAGCTGACAGGAATGGAGCCACTGATGAAATGAAGTAAAAGAATTTCTGACTAAGTCAGTGTATGATATCATGTTTATTATTTGCGTGTGTGTGGGGGGTACGGGCTATGTGTGTATCAAGGTCAGAGGACAACTTGTGGGAGTCAGCCATTCTTGCCTTTTATCATCTGGGGATAACACAGGTCATCATGCGTGGTGTTAAGTACCCTACCTGTTGAACAGTCTCATCCATTCAAGGAATATCATATTTTAGGTGGATTTAAACTGGACATTAGAAACATGGAAAAGTACAGGATACCACATGAAATGGAACAGTGCTGGAGAGAAAATTCATTCCTAAATTATCAAAACTCAAGATATCTCAGGCCTTGGGATCTCCCTTGAGGCACATTTTTTATCACTAGTTAAGTGACAGAAAGAACATTTATTATATATCAAGGCTGGCATCCTCTGAGTTTCATAACTCCTAATATTTTATATGGTTTATGAAAATTGATTGTGCCTCTCTGCTAGAGGATGTAGAATTGAAGATTTTAATTGAAATACTGCTTACAGTGATATTTAGTTTTTATCATCTGTTCCTGGAAGTGTTACTGGTATTTAAACTTTTCCTTTCTTTTTTTCAAGTCACTGACCATGCTATCTTACATTGCCAGAAAATAAGTTTAGGCAATGTTCTGAACTTCAGTTCTACACAAGTCCATTTTAGCTATTCCTTAAGAAAGACTCTCCTTGTTTTAGAAGACACTATCATGATATTATGAGGTTGAGGCTGCTGCATAGCATGTATCAAATATAAGGGATATTTGGAGAAATAATTTGTATGATTCCTGTGTAGATGTTAGAATGTACATAGGACTTTATCATACCGCTAGTTGATTGATAAAATCATGGCGCCCATCAATGGAATGTGGCTATTTGCCTGTTTTGTAGTAAAATACAATCCATACACATTGCTTAACACATGGGTGTCGCAGGAAATGAATTTGTTGAATAAATTTTCTTGAAAATGACATATGCCTAATAAAACTAGATAAATACAGGTAGTTCTGGAAGAGAGGACACTCAACAGTGCTCATCAACATCTTCATCAGTGCTGCTCTTCTTTCAGAAATTGGCGGTAAATTTTTCAGATCAATTTTTCCCCACACATGGTGCAATTCAAAGCAAGACAGTGCGCCATTAATGTGATTGTAGTCTTAGGGATATAGCTGACTTTAGAAGACATGTGATCGCCTCAAAATGTGCAACTCTGTGATTCCTCTTTTCATTCATTTACATTCTCAGCTATTTGACAAATATCTATTGTTTATTTATAATCTACCCCAGTACTGAAGAAGAAATCCACACAGAAGACAAGAGTTTTTGTTTTGTTTTTCTTTCTTAAGGAAACTTTGAGCTAGAACACTACTAGTATCATCCATGGAACAGCTTTGTATTTGAATACTTAGCAGTGAGGAATCTTATTTTGGCCAATGGCCAACTATACCATATGTGGTTAACTCTTTTGATTCCCCCACCTCCAGTGTTAATATAAAATGATTCTCTTGGAAACTTCTTAAATTTGGGAGTGAGAATGGACAAAAAAAAAAAAAGCTCTGTTTATTTCTTTTTATGTGTAATTGTTCTGTAGATTAGTAGTTTCAAACTTTTAAAAACTTTTTAATATTTTTGAAATTAAAATATGGTTATACTAGTTTCCCTTTTCACTTCCCTTCTCCAACCCTTCCCATGCTCTCTGTTGATGTTTTTATCTCCATTTCTTTAATTATCACACACACACAAACATACACATACACACACACTCTATGCACGTTCATACATGTATATATATGTATATATATCTTTCAGTCCATATAAAGTATGTTTATAAATCAGGGTTGAGAAGCTATACCTACCAAGTTTCAAGAACATAGTTGCCTAGACAAAATCTGAATAGAGACAATACCAATAGACATGCTAATATGGAAGGGGAGAATCTCATGGGGCCTCAACCCTAGAGGAACTGCAGGCAACCTTGGAATGCTTAGAGTGGAAGAAACAGCCCCTCCCATTGGTTATCCAAACATTAACTTGCAAACAAGACATTGAGGGTTGTCATCATATCACTTTACCTTCAAGGACATATTAAGACTATTCCAGACTCATGGAAATTTTTACATGTTCTATGGACAACACTGAATGCCAAGGTTTTAGGTATCTTAAAACAAAAATTGTGGTTTATCCCAGAATGCTCTATCTTTATTCTGTATCTTATGACCTCCAGTCTAGCTTTTCCTTATTTCCTATCCTGTGGCTTCCATTCTGTAGCTCTGCCCCTCTCTAGAGATATACAGTTAACAAGCTTGAAGACTGAGAGAGAGATTTACACTGTATATCCTTGTTTTTCTAGCCTGAGAATTAGAACACCTAGCTTAAATTTGGGTTGAAGTTACTTGAGATTGCATTGTATATAGGAAATATATTGACCTTGATTAACTTACCAGTTTAGAAACATCTCAGTATATCAATATCATTATAGAGAGTGTTTCTTAGAATAAAATACGATAACCCATGCTTGGTCTGATAACCCCAAAATATCTTCAGTTGGCATTAGAATTTAGTATTTGTATGAGGCCTTTAGGAGATCACTTTATTCCTCTGCATAGTAATATTTGGTTAGCTGTCCTTAGAACTGCTGCTTAGAATGTGGTTTGAGACGAGAACTTTATAATTTCACAGTAGGGATTTTATTATTTTTTAATGTTAGCCTAACTCTTTGGATTTTCATAAGAGGTTTTCACAGGCTTTCTAAATTAGGTCTCCACTTGGTCTAGACCTCATCTGAATTGATTCCGGCATATTCCCAGGTAGGATTCACAGCGTGGGAGCTATGTGCTTGAAGGCCTTGCTGTGTTTAGTTTTTCAATGGTTCTGAGTATAGTGTTGTTCACAAGTGTACTTTACAGTCAGTAAATTAATATAACGAAAAGATACACGTTCTGCTAATTCCCAAATGGTAGCTTTCTTTGTCTTCCTTGGAGTTCTGCAAGCCCCTATTCATCATACAGACCTGCTTCCCAGAGAAGTTCCTTGCTTTCTCAAAGTTACTCTTTGAATCATTTTCTCTAGTACTTCCCTTTGCAAGTGAGTGATTTATCAGAGTTTTTTGAGCTTGTTGACAGTGGTCCACGAAACCCGGGTTGTCTTTTTGAATATTAATGTTGTTGAATAGTAAGTCTTGACAAAGATAGTCTCTGCTTCTGTGTGTCCCCTTTCTCTCCTATCAACTATGGTTCCCCCCCCCCCCCCGGTGTTGCTCACTTGCTTTCTATCTGATTCACACCATGTCTAAGTTTCTCTTTCATGTCTGACTATATCCCAGTATCTTTCTATAGTTTTCCCACAAGCCACTCAAATAGAGCTTGCCTCAGTTTGAAATTATATCTCCCTCAAGGTCCCAATCTGCTTTGTGTTTTCTTAGTGTGTTTTCTTATTGTCACTTAATGAGTGACACTAGCAAACATGTCAGTTTTCTGTCACCAACCTCTTTTGTCTGCCAAGTTGAAAGTTCCCGTTTCCCTGATCCCTGTCTTATTTCCCCACTTACATTCATGGGTCTTGTCTCATCAGTGTTTTACTCACATTCATTCACCAGGTACTAATTCAGGACTTTCCAGGAACTACAAGGGGTAGTAGCTTGATTCATGTAAAGTTGTTATTTCACGTAGTTGACATCCTTGGCTCAATATTGTTAAACTTCATTTTATATTTTTCTGAGAATTACATACACAAGTACTCTATTTACATCGTTTCTACCTGCTTTCCTCCCTCCATCCAGCTTCTCCCTTCCCCCCACCTCCCTTTCAGATTTATGACTTTTTAATTGAGAATCTATCTGTCTGTCTATGTATTTATCTATCTATTATCTATCAATTTATCAATCATTTTCTCTCTCTCATACACCCACACACCCACCCACCATCACCACCTACTGGGGCCACTTAGTGTTGCACCTATATGTCTAGTGATGACTATTCTGGGGTTCCATAACCATTAAGGGAGCTTGTTCCTTGAAAAGATTCTCTCTTTCTTAGCAGCCTATAGCTCTTTATCTATGGATTTAAGTGAGATTTCCTCCACCCAGGATGGAATGTCAGCTCATGTTGTCATTGCATAGGTCCTTTTTAGATGATCATAGTATTAAGATTGAATGGGTACATCTCTCAGTATACACAAGATACTGTTTCACTGCAGAAATCCTGGTCCACTGATATAATCTTTCTCCCCACTCATCTGTGATATTTCCTGAGGTGTAGGTGCATTGGTTAGGTTGTAGATATACCAGTTTGGAATGCACCCTCTACTAGTCATTGGTTAGGTTGTAGATATACCGGTTTGGAATGCACCCTCTACTAGTCATTGGTTAGGTTGTAGATATACCAGTTTGGAATGCACCCTCTACTAGTCATTGGTTAGGTTGTAGATATACCAGTTTGGAATGCACCCTCTACTAGTCAGTTGCTTTTCGTATTTGACCAATTGTGGGTTTCTGTGATGGTCTCCCCTCTGCTACAATAAGAAGCTTCTTTAATGAGAGATGGGAGCTCTGCTGAGCTGGGGATGTATGGATGGGTACTTAGATGGGAATTATACTGGTTTGGAAAAGTGGCCTTGGTAGGCTTTCTTCTCGGGTCCCCATCTTCCCAGTCAGGAGTGCCTGGCGAGGTTTACAATACAAGGCATGGATTCCCTCCAATCGAGAAAGCCAAAATGCTGAAACGATTAGAAGAAAATGCATGTTCCAGATGAAATACAGGGGTAGGGAAGGGGTTTCTGAATAGGACTCCATTCTCTGAGGACCACAGATCATTAGTTCACAAATGGGGCTCCTAGAACTAAGAAACTTCTCCACAGCAATGGGAATAATCAGTTGAGTGATGAGGAGGTCCACAGAATGGGAGAGAGTCTGGAGCACTGCACATCTCATAGAGGACTACTATCTAGAATATACTAAGAACTCAAAAAACAAGAGCTACAAAAACATAAAAATGGGCTGTGAATCTGAACAGAGAGTTCTCAAAAGAAAATATTAAAATGTCTATGAAATGTCTTTAAAAGTATTCAATATATTTAGCAATTTGGGAAATGCAGATTCAAACTTTTTTGAGATTTTATCTTATCCCAGTCAGGAGGGTGAAGATCAAGAACACAGCCAATACCTGAGAGGATTGGGGAAAGGGGATCCTTGTTTATCATTTGTGGGATCACAAACTGGTGCAGCCGCTATGGAAATCAATGTGGGGACATCTCAAAAAGCTAAACTTTAGAACTACCCTGTGACTGGCTTCTCCTGTTTTCTCATCTTTCTTGCCATACTTCAGGGGCTTGTTATGACGTAGAGTATTGTGAAGTCTTGAACTTGGTGTGTCTCCTCTCTCAACTATCTGATCATAATTTAAAGAAAAACCTATTTGATATCATATTACTTTCCTATAAAAATGGTGGCAAAGATCCCTGGCTCCTTACAGTGGCTTTAAACTGACTAGGATTCCCTGAACTTTTGTCTCAGCCAATCTCTTTTTCTTTTCTCTTGGATATTTAATTATATCCCCTACTCTGCCAGGGTGGCATTTGAGCTAGGCCAGGGAAGGATGTGAAGAATTTCAATAAAGCAGAAAACATGGTCAGAAAAACACACGAACACATAAACAGGCGGTGAAGAAACTGTGGCTACATATCCTAGCAATTCCCCAGACTCAGAAATGCATGACGTAACAGATAACAGGACTTTTCCTTGTCTCCCCTCTTTGATAGTTCCCATTAATTTTCAGTCAAAGCAGCTGCTTCCGATGTGGTCTAATTCGGGAAAACAGAACTCGATAGACTGGAGAGCCTTTTCATGAATTAGCGTGTCGGGAGATGTGAATCAGCTTTTGGCAAGTTCTGCCTTGAGATACCTGGATTATCATGGGGCCCCTTCTTCATTTGGAGTAAGTTTAAATTTCAAAACGAGAACTTTAGAGCATGATATTTAAATAAAAGAAATTCTTTTGACAGCCCAGACACTCTGGATGATGGGCTTCATCAGAAATGATATTATCTTACCATTTGTTCCTGGATTGAATTTTGAGCTATCATCTAGTCTAATTGTAGCTTGCACCCGATACTGCTGGTTTAGAAACTTTCACAGGAATTATATATTCAAAAAAATGGGGTTTTACTGAATAATTCAAAAGATAATGCCTAAGTGTGAAATAAAGGTTTGAAAGTGACTTTAAGTGGAATTAATGTGGAACCGATCAAAGTTTTTGCTATTTTTGATTTTATTAAACTAGTTCAACACTAAAGACTGGAAATGGTTCATTTCCTTTCAAAATCTAGAATGGAATGAAAAGGGGTGCTCATTTTGAAAAGCTATTGTTATGGTATGTGCAAGGAGTCTCGAACAGTCCCAGAAGATTTCTTAGTCCTGATTTTCCTAGGTCTCAGGGGAAGGTTTTGAATGCATGTAGTTCTCAAATCTTTTCCCATGCACGAGCCACTCAACTACAGTTCATTGCAAAATTCTCTCCAACATTACTATCAAGAAATACGTGGCAAAATTTGTTAACGTTTGTGTTTCCTAAGACATCCATGAAAGTTTTGCTTTATTTTATTTTCATTCCTTTCCACGTGTTTCATATTTTACAATAATGAGCGTCTCTTTCAAAGTTATTTTCAAAGTTAGAGAGTTATCTTTAAGATTCTTCAGTATGACATCATATGGAAACCTGGTTTAAGGTTTTTATTTTACTTCTGTATGCCTTTTACTTCCGCTTCATAGCATACTTGTCATTGTATCACATTTATGTGATTATAAGTTGTGCATCTTCCTGAAGGTTGACATATTTGGGACATGATTCCCATCCAGTTTCGACCTGTAACTTGTTCAGCATCTGATATCTGGTATACCACTGTGCTTTCATAGATAATCAAAAAAAAAAAAAACAGAAGCCAAAGAACACACCCCCTTTAATATAGAGCAGTCTCTGTGGTATACACAATTATTAAATAAAATGCAATATGAATTCCAGTGTCTCCATATAATGGTTCACTTATCATAGGTGCTATCCCAGTATGTTGATTTGGATTACTTTGCCTTTGTTTACATGAACATAATTTTGCACATGCCCAATTACATAAAAATAATAAATAACAGCTATAATTGTACTTTGATGTTTTTACTTTCAAACTGATTACTGTACTTATTAATAATAAGTTCTCAAGTTCATTGAAAAATTAAAATAAGACATAAAATCTATTTTTTAAAAAATGATCAGTGATTACTTAAGCAAACCTGACATTCTTAATTAGCATATAAATGAGTCATTGTACCTCTTTTAACCCAAAAGAATATATCTTTGGATGCCCAATCCTCTGGCTGGATAGTTGGACACAGCCTTGGTCCGTTGGAACCTTCAAATTCTGAGCTTCTGTGTAGTCCTTGATTGGTCTCAAACATGTCACATCTGTTCTGTGAAATCGCTGGGGGGCTAACTAGGAGATGCCATCCCAGCTCTTCCTTCAAGAAGTTGCTATAAATTATTAAGCAGCTCCTTCACGTGATCCCATAGGCAGACCTGCCAGGGCATGCCAGGATTCCCTAATAATAATGAGAACTGACTAGTATCCTAGGATTTGAAGCGCAGCAGTAAGTACATGGAGGACAGGGACACCGTGAACATTTCCCTGTATTCTCACACGGCCGCAGTGTAGATGTTGCTGCAGTTGTCTGTTTTTATATTCCTGCCATTATTTATGATGTTATTTATAGTGATGTTCATATTCAGACTAAGGAAGAAGAGATTGGATTAGTGTAATTGTTTGAAAGGCAGAGTCTTCAATGGTCACTTATTCTCAATATTTTGACCAGTTATGACACTCATTAACTGTGCTCAGTTCATGAAAGAGACCACTCAGTAAAGCTGGGACTAGCATTGATCTGTGGGTATAAACATAAATATTTAGAAGATAGTTTGATAACACATCCCTTTAATGAAACAGTAGTAAGAGGTTCACACCGAGGGCCTTTGACCTCCTCACTATGGGCTTTTGAGCAGATTTGGGATGAGTCTCAAGCTAAATTAGAAAGTCGTTGGTTACACCCTTAACAGTAATGACATTATTGTACCAATGTACTAATCTTGCCTGGTAGGTCACTATTGCACCATATAGGGTCTACTTTGGGATGGGACCACTGCTGACCTTTACTCCACA
Source organism: Chionomys nivalis (assembly GCF_950005125.1). NCBI lineage: Eukaryota > Metazoa > Chordata > Mammalia > Rodentia > Cricetidae > Chionomys > Chionomys nivalis. The sequence goes on from NC_080088.1 coordinate 66,028,166, forward strand.
GGGGCCTGGTTAGCACTGTCTGGCACTGTTAAAGCCAGCAAACAAGAAGGAAACTTGCAACTTAATTCCAACTTTATTTCTTCATCTCGTTCAACTAAATTGTGTGCTGTCTTCAACAGTAAGGTATCACTGTAGAGGTCTGGTGGCAAGCATTAGCAATGACAATAGCCTGTATTATTTTGGTGGTGGTAGGGATCCCTGGTATCTCCCTGACCAACCACTTATAGGGAAATATTCCACATCCAGAACAAGAATTTTATTTAATAATTTATGGCTTCAGGTAAAAACACTATCAGTCCAATGGTAACATCATTCATATTCTCTCTCTCTCTCTCTCTCTCTCTCTCTCTCTCTCTCTCTTTCCATCCATCCATCCATCCATCCATCCATCCATCCATCCATCCATCCATCTATCTATCTATCTATCTATCTATCTATCTATCTATCTATCTATCTATCTATTGATTTGTTTTTCAAGACAGGGTTTCTCTGAGTAGCTTTGGAGCCTGTCCTGGAACTAGCTCTTGTAGACTAGGCTGGCCTCGAACTCACAGAGATCCGACTGCCTCTGCCTCCCAAGTGCTGTGATTAAAGGTGTGCACCACCACCACCCAACTTAATTTTATATTTTTGTTAGCTAATAATAATAGGTTTTGATATGGCTTTCTCATAACCGTGGGATTGGTAAATCTTTTCCTCCTCTTTCTTTCCCTTCAAATCTCTTGACTCATTCCTGTTCAAACCTTTCCAACTTCAAAACTCCCCAGTTTATTTTCATATCATGTATATTCAACTATCCCTTCCCTGTTGGGGGAGGGGCTGAGTGGGCCAGTATCTCTCTCAGAAGCTTATGGTCATTCACAGTTGTTGGAAAGGGGGAGTCTTTTCTTCTGTGGCGTAGTTGTAGGTTTACCACCCATACTGTAGTAAACAAGCCCTGCCCATGCTCATGTAAGTAACCTTCTTTAGAGTCAGTGGGTCCTACACTCAAGAAGAGATGACAGCAGAAGGGTGTTTGTGGGGAAGAAGATGGTTAGTAGTAATGGGAACAGGGTAAGAATAGGAATGGGGATGGGTTTAATAAAAATAAATGGGACCTGCTGAAACTGAAAAGCTTCTGTAAATCTAAGGACATGGTCAACAAGACAAAGCAGCAGCCTACGGAATGGGAAAAGGTCTTCACCAACCCCACTTCAGACAGAGGACTGATCTCCAAAATATACCAAAAACTCAAGAAATTGATCATCAAAAGAACAAATAATCCAATAAAAAAATGGAGTACAGACCTAAACAGAGAACTCTCATCAGAGGAATCTAAAATGGCTGAAAGAAACTTAAGGAAATGCTCAACATTCTTAGCCATCAGAGAAATGCAAATCAAAAATAACTCTGAGATTCCCTCTTACACCTGTAAGAATGGCCAAGATCAAAAATCATACTAATGACAACTTATACTGGAGAGGTTGTGGGATAAAAGGAGCACTCCTACATTGCTGGTGGGAATGCAAGCTAGTACAGTCCCTTTGGATATCAGTATGGTGGTTTCTCAGAACTGGGGAGGCAGAGGCAGGCGGATCTCTGTGAGTTCAAGGCCAGCTTGGTCTACAAGAGCTAGTTCCAGGACAGGCACCAAAAACTACAGAGAAACCCTGTTTCGAAAATCCAAAAAAAAAAAAAAAAAAAAAAGAGAGAAAGAAAGAAAGAAAAGAAAATTAGGAAACAATCTTCCTCAAGACCTAGCAATACCACTTTTGGGTATATACCCAAAGGATGCTCAGTCGTACCACAAGGACATGTTCTCAACTATGTTCAGAGCAGCTTTGTTTGTCATAGCCAGAACCTGGAAACAACCTAAATGCCCCTCAACCAATGAATGGATAAGGAAATGAGGTACATTTATAAAATGGAGTATTACACAGAAAAAAAATAACAACATCTTGAAATTTGCAGGCAAATGGATAGATCTAGAAAACATCATATTGAGTGAGGTAACCCAGACTCACGAACACAAATATCATGTGTACTCATTCATAAGTGTTGTTTTTAGACATAAAGCAAAGAAAGCCAGCCTACAATTCACAATCCCAGAGAACCTAGACAACAATGAAGACCCTAAGAAAGACATACTTGGATCTAATCTACATGGGGAATAGAAAAAGACAAGATCTCTTGAGTAAATTGGGAGCATGGGGACCATAGGAGAAGGTTAAAAGTGAGGGGAGAAAGAGGGAGGGGAGCAAAATGTATAGCTCAATAAAATCAATAAAAAATAGCTTGAAAATAATACAAATATGAAATTGTCAAAGAATCAGTAATAATAATAAATAATAATGATACAATATCTCTGAGGTGTTGAAGAAATCTATATATATGAATCAGGAAAATAAGATTTTCAAGTGTCAAGACCAAACTTTTAAAAGTTTTGTTTTTATTTTGTATGTGAGTATGTGTGCATGAGTGTATACAGGCATGCATGTATGCATGAATGTGTGTGTCTCTGTGTGTGTGTCTGTGTGTGTGTATGTGCGATTTTTTTTTTTTTTTTGCTTTTGGAGCTGAGTTAATAGGTGGTTGTGAGCTGCACAACATTAGTGCCAGAACTGAACTCCTGGACTTGGGCAAGAACAGTAAGCCATCTCTCTATTCCCAAGCAAAACATTTTATATAATACCTAATTATCTTGATTTATAAATTTCAGTTTAGACATGCTATGTGGGCCTCCATTTTCTTTTGATACTACAAATAGAGATTAGCATACATAATAACCAACTTAAAAGCACATTTTATGGTACAAAGCATGTGTGCATGTTCGTTAAGGTGTTACTTAATTTATAAACATTATACATAAATATATAATAAATTATTATTGCTGTCAAAGTATAAACATAACACTCTAACTGGAGGAGTTCCATGGTCATGAGGTACTTGATATTTTGCATGGACCTTAGTACATCATGCCCAGGACATTGTAAGTACTCATTTGCCACAATCACACTGCACCATTTCACATGCTTTCCTTTAAACTAGCCTATTTACACACACACATTCTCTCTCTCTCTCTCTCTCTCTCTCTCTCTCTCTCTCTCTCTCTCTCTCTCTCTCCCCTACTTATCTACCTACATACTGACCTATTTACTCTCTCTCTCTCTCTTTCTCTCTCTCTCTCTACCTATCTACCTATCGATGCACCTGTCTGTCTACCTCCCTCCCTCCCTCCCTCCCTCCCTCCCTCCCTCCCTCCCTCCCTCCCTCCCTCCCTCCCTCCCTCCCTCCCTCCCTCCCTGTCATCTATCTTTAAATCATTACAGCTCTGAATCATCAATCTGCAGCTTCTTTGCACAGATGAGGACAAAGAGAAAAGAAGCAGATCAGCCAACAGACTAGTGACAGAGTTAGGAATTGAGGCAAGCATGGGTAGCACTTCAGAGCAACTTTTATCCTTTCTGTCTTCCTGGGGAACACTGGGTAACTTACCAGAAGGGATAGGGACTGACTGTGCTCTGCCCACTTCCAAGGTAGGGGGCTGTCACTCACAGGACCTCTTTCCAGTGGAACCTCTGAAGAGCAGCAGAGGACAATGGCTCTGTGAAACAACCCTTCTCAGAAGACACTCAGTGTAGTCTGGGAGATGTTTTTTTTTTTTTTTTTCTCCTTAAAAATCCTCACATATGTACTGGAACTCTTGGGTGAGAATTATTTGCTATAAAGAGGAGTCACCACATTTGGAAGCTCCTCGACACTTCTGCAACTGAATAAGCAAATTGACATCTGTTCTATCATTCTTTCCTTCTGTTTCAATGAAGTTGTTTTCTTCTAGCAGAGAGACTACTCTCCTGGGTGCTGTTCCCTCCACTCTCACTTCCATAGAGAATGTGTGTTACCTTTAACCCCTTTCTCTTGAGTTCTATAAAACCCAAAGCAACCTTTCCATAATCTTTTCTCTTTGTTCATTTTATTCAGGGCAGGGGAGTAGAAGCCACCCTCCTTGTTGATATTTGACCTCTTAGGACCTCTCCCACAGTTACTGTCAATGTTTCTTCATTCTCCACTCTTTTTGACTATGGCATCTATAATCAGCACTGACAAACTCCTCTTGCCTCCACTGCTAGTGACTTCCAACATTTTGAGCCTAATGGAAAGTTACCAGTGCACATCCCATGACCCCACAGGTGGCATTTGCCACTGCTGGTTAGTCTTTCCCTTGAAAATATTCTTTACCCTTGTCCAAATACTCGTTCTCCTTAGTCAGCTCACCCTCTCTCCTTCCGTATCTGTGCATTCACAAGGCCCTGCTCTGGGTACTTAGCACTCGGCTTATAGTCCTCACCCACCAAGCACCACTGCACTGATGACCTCCATTTAGGCTTCTCACCTGTGTGTTTATTTCTGCTTTCTCCTACCTGCAAATAACCCAAGCTGGACAGGTAGATATGATAAACTCGGTTTCTCATCTATTGTTTCCCTTTTCTCAGAGTTCCATCCCCACCTTTCCTGTATAAGTTAGTAACCCTGAAGGTGAAGGGGTCACTGCCAAGAATAAACTCATTGGCTTCTTTCAGACTGCCTTTCACCACTGTGGTGTATTAACATGTTGGCAGAGGATCCGTATGTAGGAACATACGGTTCATCTGCCAACATGCCAAGAGCAGCCATTCAGATTAGTACATAGCTCTGCCTTGAAACTGTCACCGATCTCTAATGATTCACAGAGGCGTTCCACACTGCCAGACTCCTTGGGTCAGTGCTGTTCAGCAGGTGGGGGTGGCTTGTTTGGCTCAGGGAAGTATAAATTTTTGGTTTCTTTCCTGCCATTCAGGGAGGCTTATGCTATTTGGAGTGAAATAGACCAGGTAGGGATCTACCCTATGAAGGGAACTCCGACTGTTCCCTGGTTATACACTTCCACTTCCTATTTTTGCTGCCCTCCCACACATCTTTTGTCTCTGCCCACATGAAGGTATTAAAGAAGTCAAGACAATGCTACATCCTAAACTACTTTCTATCTCCACGTCTTGGGCACATCAGTGTCTACTCTCCATCAGTTTGCATGTGCTAAATGCTGCCACTTCCTTACTTGCCCCTTTGTGCATCCTCCCATCTGTGCTCTCTCTAGGATTCTCTATGGTGTTTTTAAAATAACAGGGCAGGTTGGATATTTTTATTCTAAAAATTTTCTGTGACAGTTCATTACTTTGCAGAAAAATAAGAATCTGTAATATAGTCTTTATTTAGAAAAGTTTTTAAAACACCAATTTAATATATATAATATTAATATAAAACATGTCTTTTCTATCTTAATAATTATATATTTTACTATTTAAAATAAATAATTTAAGCATATCGTATAAATACAAGTAATAATGCTACAGTGGTGTCTTAGTTACTTTTCTATTGGTGTGACAAAGCACCATGTTCAAGTCAACTTATAAAAGAAATAATTTAATTGGTCTATGGTTTCAGAGGGTGATGGTGGAGCAATGGCTTGGTGGCAGGAACAGCTGAGAGCTCAGCATCATGATCTTTGAGCAGTAGGCAAAGAGAGCTAATTCAAAGTGTTGCAAGACTTTTGAAGCCACAAAGCCAGCCCCTGGTGACATACTTCCTCCAGCAAGGCCATACCTCTTGATCCTCCACAGACACCGAACTGGAGATCAAGCATTTGATGGCTATTCTCATTCAAACCACTACAACACAAGGAGTATAATTTACTCATAGCCAACTTCTTTTGGTCAATTATTGGCCTTAGATTAGCAATAATAAGGGAGGGAAAATTATCACCACTTGGTTAAATTACCTGCTTTGTCTGAGGGATCTTTATATTCAGTTGTGTTTTGGACCACACGAGTGATTGGCAAGAAAAGGGAAGCTGGTAGGGAGCTGTTAGCTTTGGGCAGATGGTGAATAAAGTCAAGGACTGTGTTGTCCTATTTGGGATTTCACCACTGTGCATCTCAAGTCCTAGAGGACTGGCAAGACCAATACAGAGGTGGCCAGCCTGGATGCAGATGAACCTCTGCTCTATTCTGCGTCTGATGGGCTAACGTGATAAAAAAAACATGTTGCTCTAGCTCCCATATTTGTGCTCTTGGTTCTTTCTCCTCTTCTGCACTGCATTTCCCTGGAGACCCTTGTATTGGTGCCGCCTCTTATTGTTTGTCACCTTGGGGCACTGTTCGCTCTCAGTCTCTAAACTCCAGCCGCATTTTCAACATTTACACTCAACAGAGCCCTTTCTGCCTTGGGAAACTGTTCTCTTCTCTTTGGTCTTGTGTTGAATAGTACCCTTTTCGAGCTCTCACATTCATCCATATTCTTCTGGACTGGTCACTACTTATTCTTCTGGACTTATCATCTTTTATGTTTTAGAAGTAGCCATTTTCCTTCTTAGAGAAGAGGTAAGTTCCAACATTCTTTTAGAACCCCTCTTGTATTTTTTTTTTTTTTGAGACAAGGTTTCCTTGTATAACAGCCTTAGCTGTCCTCTTGTAGACCAGGCTGGCTTTGAACTCACAAAGATCTGCCGCTCTCTACCTTCTGAGCACTGAGATTAAAGTTGTGAACCTACACTGCCCAGCATCCTTTTTGTATTTACCATCAGTTAACTGTAGAATTATTACTTTCTATCCTTTCCCCTAGAAGGGCAATTTCAGCAGGCCACTGTCCAAATCTCTCATATTTACATTTGTATACCTTGGCACAAGATCAAGGGCAGAATACTGGGGGAAGGAGAAGGTCTGTTTAAGAGTGGAAGGAACGGGACCAGGCATGCACAGAACATGGCTTTGGTCTTTCACCTTATTTTGGAATACATTGTTAAGAACACATATGGGCCAGGCAGGGGTGGTACATGCCTTTATACCCAGCACTTGGGAGCTAGATTCAAGCAGATTTCTGAGTTCCAGGCCAGCCTGGTCTACAGAGTGGGTTCTAGGACAACCAGGGCTACTTAGGAAAATTCTGTGTCGAAAAAAAATTAGAAAATTAAGAACACATGTGGTAGTTGGTTACTTGTATCTTCTCAGGATTCACATTATAAGTCAATAAAATAAGTATTGCTTTGTAAAGCAGTCATTTAAGTGCTGTTTAGAAAAACACAACTGTCATAATGTGCAACCAACTCAGACTGTGCTTTTCAATGTTGTAGCCATGAACTGCATGTGGTTTTTGAACATTTGAAAGTGGTTAATTCAAAGTGAGATATGCTGTAATTATAATCTACAGAGCAGATTTTGACAACAGTGTGAGAAAAATGAGTATAAAGTATCTTGGCCTCATATTTCTGCTGTATTATATTAAATAAAATGTATTGTTGAGTGTCTTCGTTAGGGTTTCTATTGCTGTGAAGAGACACCATGACCATGGCAGCTTTCATAAAGGAAAACATTGAACTGAAGTGGCAGTTTACAGAGGTTCAGTCCATCATCATCCTGGCAGGGAGTGTGACAGCAGGCAGCAGGCAGACATGGTGCTGAAGAAGGAGCTGTTGTATATTGATATGCTGGAAACAGGAAGTAGACTAGCACATGGGGTGGTATCTTGAGCACTGGAGACCTCAAAGCCTACCCCACAGTGATATACTTCCTCCAACAATGCCACACCCACTCCAACAAAGCCAAACCTCCGAATAGTGCCACTTCCTTTGGTGACCATTTTCTTATGTGACAACCTGGACCATTTCACGTTGCCTAGATGGATCACACTGCAATGCTGCCAGGTAGTCCTGACCTTGGAAACGAATGTGGCATTCTTTCTCCAGCTACCAGATCTTATGAAGGAGGAAAGCCCTTGTGACAAAATGAAGCGACAACTGCTGTCAGCATTGCTGTGCTGGAAAGTCTAAGATGCTCAGCTTTCCTGCTTATGGATCAAGTAGGGCTTAGTTCTTCCGGAGTTGTTTTTGTGACCTGCCATAAGTGGACTGCTTGCACATGGATGCTGTTTTTCAAATAACATCATTGCCACCTTTTCACAATGTTTCTGGCTTAGATTATGTGTTTTCTCTTGTGACTGCCCACGATTTAATAGCCACCATCTGTATTTTCTTATGCTAAATCCTTAACTGAAGGTTGGTGTTTTCACATAAGCACGTGGGAGACTTAGGAGACTGTTAAGTTTTGAAATATTCTGAACATTTTGCCAATGGGATGTTGAAATCAATTATAAATTATCCTACCACTGATACTAAGTTCTAGAACACTGAATTCCAAGAAGATGCCAGTCCATTAGGCGAGCAGATGAAATATGCTTCATCCAAAGGATCGTCTGCAGCACCAGCAATTGTAATTCTTAATAATGAGCCAAGAAAGGGAAGCTTAGGCACCTGGAATGGAAGCTATACATCATTCACTTAATTATTAGTGGATATTAATTATTATGGCTTAAAGTTGGAACTGATTTAGAGTTCTTTGAGATTTCTGGCACAGCCTTGAATTTAAATCTTGGTATTAATTTCTGGAAATCCCCACCCCCATAAGCACTAAGGTATAAAGCATATTCGTTATGCTGTACTGTGGTGTTTGAGCCTGCTCTGATCTGGGTATTTTATGATATCAATAAGTAATGTGCAATGAAACAGTAAGTCAATGCCTCATCCCTAATACCAGTATTGTTATAAAACCATAAGAGAGAGAGAGAGAGAGAGAGAGAGAGAGAGAGAGAGAGAGAGAGAAGTCTCAGTGATGAAACTCCTTTTACCTTAGATGAAAGACTGAGTCATGAATGGAAATACATAAGTGGCAGAGCTGGGACCAGAGAGTAAGCTTTGCCCCTCCCCTTCAGGGTAGAGATGTTTCTACTAAGTTCTTGTGAGGGAACTTGGATCTTTGAGAGTGTCCTTCGTGTTTTTATATAGCTCTTTTACTGTTGTAGTGAAAGAACACAGAAGGATATTTGTGGCACTGGCTTCCTGAGGAGTTAGAGGTTCATGGCAAAACTGAATAGCCGAATGCAAAGGTTTTTCTGGTGCATCCTCTCCTGCTCTAAGGGACAATTCGGACGTCTCGTTTAGTTATCCTGTAACTTTCCCTTTTATGTACATTGGTGTTTAGGAAGCACTCTTTGGGTATATGTTGCATGGTCCTTAGAAAAGTAGGCAGGTACTGTTGAAGACAGGTGGGAAATGCTCCCGGTTTCCAGCTTTGGGAATAATAAGATGAAAATCAAGTCAAATAGAACAAATTAAAGAGTTGTGTGTTTTCCTTAATTCAGAGTGTAAGCTTTCTAGAGAATACTTTTACAGAGCTTTCTACTAAAATGAAGAAAACTAACCCTCATTCCCTTGCTTTTAGAAAGTTGATATAACTCAAGCAGTCGGTGCTCACAGCAGACAGTCTTTAAATTAACTAAATTTAAATTTCGTCAATGAATTAACTAAATTATGTTACTCAACAATCTAAGGTTTAGCTACTTGTATTCGTGGCTGCAATGTAGTGTTGAGCCTCTACATTTACATTTTTAGAAAACCTCTGGTGGTAGTTAAAAGGGTCGGATTGATGGCTGGTGACCTTGAAATATATCTCAGAAGTCATTTCTTCCACGTAGGTGCTCTGTGTCCTCACGTGAGAAATAACGATGGGACTAGCAGTAAGCTTCCGATGAATGGTTTGTAGTCCTCTAGGGAAAATAGGTGTTTAAATCTGAATCTCCTTAAGCTGCAGAGGAGAAGTTTTAAAGTACTTGGAAGACTTAAAGTTCAGGAATAAATAACTTAGGGGCTTCCTGCGGTGCCCCAAGATCCTTGCATAGTAATTGACCCTATTTTTCTTGCGGTTACTGAATACTTCAGTGGCATAGGATATCCCAGTCATTCCAGGTACCTTTCATTTACATCTTTCTTTTCATGTTAGTCTCACAGTGTGCCATTTGTTAAAGGCAGGAAGAGTAAGAAACATTGGTGCTGAAATGATGATGCTTTGACTATTATAATGTGAGCTGTTTCCCAAGGCCTCTGCCTCTCAGTTGAAATAGATGCATCCGTAGGAGGACTATCACATCAACAACAACAATTAAAATGCACAGCACAGCCCAAAATGAAACGGGGAAATCTTCGGGTGCCAAAAATGAAGAGTCAATCTGTAGGCACATAAAGGAACAGGAAGTGGTTTGTGTACTTCATGGGGATTTTCCAGATCTAGACTTACACATTATGACTTGGACATTGTGATGAACCCTCTTGCCTGCACAAGGCCTTGGGCCTGTGCTTGCCAGACAGAGACTTCTTCAGAGATATTGGTCTACCTTTGGGGAGGAGTGACGGGGAAAACTTCCTACCTTCTAAATAAAATTGAAAGGGTTTGATGCCCATCTAGGAGGGAGGATAAGGTGTACTGCTGAATCACTGGGTCACTGGACAACTTCCCAGGTGAAGTCCAGGATCAAATTCTCCTTGTCCAACTGGAGTTCCAGTCAGAGAGATTCCACATAATAACTTCTCTCCAGTTAGAGAAATCCAGAAGGGATAGCATGCAAAGCCATCATGAAATTCTCAGTGTAGCACAATATGAAAAGATCCCTACTAAGAAAATATTATGGACAAAACATGGAAGCCATGCAGCAAATAAATCCTTACGCTCTAACCACTAGGCAGATGTGAGATAAATTCTCCATAAGCATATTTGAAATGTTTACTAATAGAAAAAGGCAGAAGGCCCAAAACAAGTAGAAAATACTGGACAACATGGGAAATAAGATAGGCATTAAGAATGAAAATGTGGTAGTTCTATTAGGAGAGAAAAATCTTAAGCGTGTATTCAAAAGTAGGCTATATACAATGGAAGAGAAAAATGATTGAATTTCAAATGAAATCAGATAAGTCACTCAGAGTGCTTCCCTGAGAGATTAACATATAAGTGAAAAACACTGAGTGTGACTGTATGGGAAATGGAGCATAGAAAAGGAGGCTCCAACCTGCATGCCACAGGAGTCCTGAGGGGGATCCAATGCTGCATCCTCTATAACCAAAGAGATTAAAATTGAAGTTGCAAAACTCAATAGTTCGCATAACCTCTTTCCCTTGTGTAGCTTCTTAAGAAAATCCAGATTTGTGAACACTGTGGTAAGGTTACACAACACAAGCACAGCCTTCTCAAAAACAAACAGAGAGAAAAATGACACATTATACAATGAAAGATAAATTCTTAGCCACAGTGATAGGAGTTTCTGTGAGAATATGGGACCACAGTTTCAGGACTCTGAGAGAACATCTGCTCCCTTTTAATGTTGTGTATTCAGTTAACAACAGTTAAAGAAAAGGAAGAAGGAAGGCAAGAAGGGAGGGAGAGGGAGGCAGAGGGGGAGGGAGAGAAGGAGAGAGGAAGGGAGAGGAATAGAGGGAGAGAAAGAGCAGAAGAGAGGACACTACAGTAGCAGATACTAAGAAATCTTTCCCATTTCTGCAGCTTCATTGTTGATTCCAAAGGAGGGAACTGATTGTGGGGGGAAGGGATTGGAAGGAGCAATGGACAGTAGGAATGTTGGTAAAACTGTAGTAAATGCCGAAAAAATCTTATGACAATTTGGGGGCTTAAAAAGATAAAAAAAAAAAAAAATTGAGGCTGAGACAACATCTACACTTGGACGTGCTAAATTAGAAACTCACACTTAAATTATGAAAGTGTAACCAAGCGTGCACCCTGTACTCTGGTCACCCTAGCACTTTAATGGTAGAGAGGCATGGGGTAGGGAGTGTAAAGCTGTCATTGGCTACTTAGTGAGTTGGAAGCCAGTCTGTGCTATTCTGGAGTCTGTTACACACACACACACACACACACACACACACACACAGAGAGAGAGAGAGAGAGAGAGAGAGAGAATCCAAACTGTAATTTCCAAATTACAATAGGAAAAAAAAAACTGGAAGAATAAGAGGAAGATCACTTAGAATTAAGAACCATAAGGATTATAAAGTCTAGAAGTACATGAGGAACAGAAAATGCAAATTGAGGTTAATGCATAAATAAATCAATCACATTACAGCAAACACAAAATGCTTGTCGTTGTCTATTGGAGGAATCTCCAGATCAGATGAAAACTCAAAAATCCCTATATATATAATATCAAACAAACTAGCCATTGAATGATATGTGTATGTTTTGTGTAAAAATGTACAATACGCAAAATTGCACTAGGCACCATTTGTGGACAGAGGGAATAGAATCACAAATGTGTGGATTGCAAAACTACACTATAAATTCAAAAATACATGATCGGTTCTGGTAAGGGGAGGAACAGTATTAAGGGGATACCTGTAATGTTTGGATTCTGGAAAATGGTTTAAAGCAATCATACACGTGCTAGTGTTCGATGATTTGTATGGGCTGTATGGATATCTGTGAGGCAAGAAGCCTGAGAATCTGCTCTCTAGACCTTGTGGCCATACTAAGTCCATAGTCTCAGCCCTTTACATGTGGAATGCGGTAGCTTCCAGGACGTCCTTCATTGTTAGCTGTACACTTTCCCACATGCCAAAAAATAACTCATTATAAAACAGAGATTAGGGAAAGGAAATAATTGGTGGATAGGTAAGATTAGTATAAACCTGAAAATTATAATTATGCTAATCCTCAGTAAATGTAAATGGCAATCACAGATCAAATTGTTACACGGGACATCAAGAAGTTGTTAGACAGTCAATATCATAATTAAAAGAAAAGATTCCATGAACATCCCAGCTAATGGATTTTCCGTTTGTGAAAACAAAGAAGATCCATATGCAAATTGATTGTATGAATATATACTTGTAAGGGGCATCTTGATTTTTTTTGGGGAAAAAAATCTGACATTCTAAAATTGAACCAGCTTTCTTTTGACTTGAGCAAAAAGAAAGTTTTAAAATGTCAAATAAGCTGGGCGGTGGTGGCACAGGCCTTTAATCCCAGCACTTGGGAGGCAGAGGCTGGCGGATCTCTGTGAGTTCAAGGCCAACCTGATCTACAAGCACTAGTTCCAGGACAGACTCCAAAGAGAAACCCTGTCTCGAAAAACCAAGAAAAAAAATCAAATAAATGTATTTTTGTTTTCCTGTTTTGACTCTGTAAAATATAAAATTCAACCTATATTTTAATGTTTTGTCCTTTGAAAAATATTTATTTTATGTGTATGTGTGTATCTGTGTGTAAGCGGAATGTGTGTATGCCACGTGTGTGCAGGAGCCTCGCCTGTGAAGGTCAGAGGAGAGTGTCATATCCGTGGAAACTGGGGTTACAGATGGTAGTGAGCCACAGTGTAGGTACTGAGAACTGAATCCAGGTGGTCTTCAAGGTGAGCAAGAGCTTCTGAATGCAGAGCTGTCTCTAGTTCCTGTTTATAGTTCTTTGTGGAGTAGGTACCATATAAATGTAAAAGTGCTTACATTTAAAAAATAGATTTTGGTCATTAAAAGCTCCCTGTCCTCCATCTCTGGGCTGAGAAGATTCATCAGCTGTTCTCCAATAAATCAGCACTCTATGGGACCCTAAAGCATGATTCTTGTGGTTTGCTATGAGAGAAGTGGGCACTTAGTCTCAGACTGCTGCAGTCAGAGCAGCTACTCTGGAGAGCGTCGTTTTGGCTTTCTTTTCTTCATGGGATCTCACTGTCCATGTCATGGTTCTAAATTTGCAGTCACAGAGGTGGTGGCTGGTACCTATGTTGGATTTGTCTCTGAGAGCTTTCCTAGTGTATGTGGGATCTAGCACCCCATACATGTCTATATCTCAAGTGTGCTGTTCACACTGATAGATATTTTCAGTTCCTTTCTGTGTATTGTATTATCAAAAAAACCAAAAAAACAAAAAAACAGTGGCTTACACCCCCTCAGTTCGTAGCACTAATAATTCGGTTGGAAAGTTTTAAATCTTTACTGACTTACAGTGCGGAAAGATGCTCATCTGTTAAAAACATTTTTTCCACGTTCAGTTCTACCTTGCTACAAATAGCTTTGGTGCATCTGTTTCTACGTTTGAATTCTTTGTGTTTCTTGGATCCTGTCTTTGCAGCTACTGAACTTTCTCATTTCTATTATCTTATAGATGGAACCTGAAGCCCAGAGAGAGGGGATTAATTAGTTCCTTAAAGAACCTTGATTACTAAATGGTGTCGATAACCGAATGTTAAGTATTGGGCATATTCTGATGGTTAAAACTGACAAGGTTTCATTCACCCTTGTGGATGCTACAGTCTAGGCATAGAGCTAGATGCAAAACAATGCATAGAAATTGTCTACTGATCTATTAGGAAACATTCAGCGAAGGGAAAATACTGTGCCGATGTGTACAATGAATACGGAGGTAAATTTAGACTAGGGGACTGAGCAAGAGATCTTTGAAAAGACTGGTCCTTATCTCAGGGAGAAGTCAGTGCAGGTATAAAAGGCACAGGAGCAGAGATGCCCAAGCTGAGGAGGGAGAAGGCATGTGCCGAGAACCCAGTGAGCTTGGCATAGTAAACTGAGATACTGCTGGGGCAGCAGGAAGAGCCCGGTGGTACGAAGTTCTCCAGGCTATAGTAAGGGTTTACTGTTTTATTGTAAGTGAAATAGGAAACTGTGAAAGGTCTTTGGCAGGAGAGCGGCGTGAGCCAGTTTATATTGTAAAACATTACCTCGATGTCAGTGTGGTTTGGACACAGTGTTAGGAGGGAAGCGGTCAGTGTCAAATGATAGGCTGGGCAGGAGTGGTCGGATTAGAGATAGAGGTGGCAGTTGGGATCAGCCAAGAAGACTGCAAGTCTGTGACCTGTGCTTCCCGCGGTGGACACTTCCTGTTCTGGATTTGCCAGTGCAGAGCCTGGTGGGAGTGTCCTCACGGCTGATGGATATACCCTACGGCTCTCTAAACTGTGCATTACAGGAAGCTCTATTATCAGTCAGCTGGTTCAATCAACTAGAGATTTTGGTATAAAAAAGATGTTAGACAAAAATTATATTTTGTCACGGTATCATTTTACATGTTAGGTAATTTGGATCTGGGGAATGTAGGGGAGTTCTCTGGACTTTCTTGTTTAGAACGCTGGGCACTCTGGGAGAGGTTCAACATTTGTATGTGAATTGTGATGTCAGAAAACTGTCAAGTGTCGCCTCTTCCAAATAATGCATACTGCTCATTTATTTCTGGCGCTAAAAGATGGATCTGTGAAAAAAAAAGAAATTTAAGAGTAACAAGTAACAGATTGTTTTCTAGGCCAATTATAGAACAGTTTCGGTGTGCACAGAGGTGTCTATTTCCCTTCAACCCTTTTTGTTTGATTGTGTTTGTGCCAAAAACTCTCTTCAGTTTTGGACTAATATTTCCCTTTTACTTCTTGCCTTTTCTTTTGTAATTTTCCTAGGCCAACTGTCGTTATGGGAGAAGAGAGATTAAGCTGTCATGTTATACCTGGAAAGACAATTCTTGATTAGTGAGGAGAGGTGTGTTCAGTAAAGATATAATCCTGGAAGCCTACATCTGGCTGTTATTAACCCTGTGACTTGGGTCTATTTTTCAGTCTTCCCAGTTTCTACAGAATATGTACAGTTATATACTCAGTGTTAGTACCTACCTTATGTGATTATTTTCATAAGAACACAATGTTACAATCCACATAATGTGCCTGGTGGTTCTGAATATGAGACATTTGCTATCTTTACATGCAATTCAGATTTGGCCAAATTTTATAGTTCTAGCCATGGGTTTATTTATATTTACTGTGTCTCAAAACTTAACCTACCTCATAAGCTTGGTTATCTCCTAACCATGTACTATAATATGCGCTCCTAAATCCTTAGGAAGGCCTTCAGAAGTGGGTCCTGGTCACCATAACAAGCACACAAGAAGCAAAGTATGCCTGTGCTTGAGCAAATGAAATAGCTTTCTGAAGTCTGAGTGGCCAGTTTGAGAAAAGCTCAAGGATCCATGGGGAGATATGAAAGATGCTTTTCATTTTCAGGAGTAGAAGACAAAGAGGTCACTGTGCAGATTAGAGAGCTCTGAGCCCAGGAATTAAAGGACATGCAGCCACCGTGGTTTTTCCTCCTCCTGGTATTTTACTTCTTCACCTGAAAAGTGAGCCTTGATTTAGCACTTCCTACGCCATTCTCCCAGATCTTAACTCTAGTCGGGGGTCATCTTCAGACTTGCATTATCACGTGATCTGTGTTCTCTAGAACCTCAGTATCAATTGTGAACCATCCCTGAAGCCATGTTCATTCTAGGTCTACATCTCTGGAGGGTCATCTGAGAAAACCAAGGAACTGTGTCCTGGTGAGGTTACCACAATCGGACTACCCTATCTGAAACCAGATCCTGAGGAAGCAAGAAATCATTTCTTTTGCTGGAAATGGTTTTCTTAAGCTTCCTTTACTCGTGGACTCTATTGGGATCTGAGATGTATTTGAACTTGGGGAGGAAAAGTTTGACATCTCTGGGCAGTTGAGGGAGACATCACATCTACCATCCTGAGGCTTTTTAAACATAAACATAACTGTGTCAGCGAGATCTTTGTGAGTGTCTTTGCCTTCATTAGGGCTCTTATAATTTTTGGCTATCATGACCACCACGCACAGTACCCCAATGAAGCCTTCTTCAAACAAACAAACAAACAAACAACAATAACAACAAAACTATCTTCACTTTGACCCCTGACTTTAAAAAAAACCAAACTCTTATGTTTTCTCTGTGTCCTGAATCAATGCTCCTTGAGGAGTTGGGAGCAGGATAGCCCTTCAGCATGTGGAAAGATTTTGTTTTTATAACTAGTATTGATACATTTTAAAATGTGTTTTTTTGACTCATCACATATACAAAGTTTGGAGAGAAATAACATGCATGTGGCTATAAATAAGTATACATATATAGAAGATGTAGATTAAGTTTTTGAACATATAGGACACATAGTAAAAATGATATTGATCTCTTGTTTAAAGAATGAAATAAAACTTATCTGTTTAAAGCATTGGGATTGTTTGACTGACCTTGTGATGTTCCTTCCACTGTTCCCCTCCAGCCATATTTGCACCCCTGGCCACCCATTTACTTTTGGAGTCTCTCACCATATTGAATGCATGGTTGCTCCTGCCAGAAGCAAAAATCCTCTTACCTATTCAAGGCTATCTAAAATGGGATTTCCTATTCAGAGTCTCTCTTAACTGCCTTTTGTCTCCCAACCTGCCGTCCTCGGTAAAATTAGCCTCTTCACTCTGTGAATCGGTGGCATTTTATTTGTTATGTATGACAGCACTCTTGGTGTGCGCTGGTGGAATGATTGGTTGTGAGTGCCTCCCTGATGAGCCGTGGGTGCCTTCAAGGCAGGAAATGCTTCTTGCTCATCTTTGTAGCGGGCGCCTCACACTCGTCGGAAGTCAGTAAATGGTGTTTGAGTTATTTTAAACTTTCACGAGCACATTAAAGGGAAGGGTGTTGGAGGAAGGGGTGGGGTTGCTATGAAGAATGAAACTGGCTCACTACAAAAATCTCGTCTCTGTTGAGGTTTTTATGTCTTCGGTCAGATTTCTACCTTGCTGTCTTCCTCAGCTCAGACTGCTTTAGCAAAAGGACACTCCAGAAAAGCAGGGTGTTTCTTTCCACTTAGCTCTGAGGCAGCGTGAAGGTTAAGGATAGCCTGCCTCAAGGTCACTTGATTCCTGTTGAAGTGCTAGGCAGCTCCATGCTTTGGAGACCGTGCAGTTTATGGAGACTGCCTCTGTGTCTGTCAGACGGTGCAGTGTGAAGGCTGGAGGCATTGCATTAAGGGCTGTGAATGGCTCTTTCTTACAAATGAGCTCCTCTGAAAGTCACAGGTGACAGTGGAAAATGCCAGCTATAATTTACTCATTGGCTGCTTGAGCACTGTCCACTCGCCTTGTGCCTCTTACTGTGCTGGACTTGGGCGACAGTACCGAATGATTTAAAGTTCCTGCCCTTGAGATGATCATAGCTATTCTGAAGAGAGGGATGTTAGCAGGTGACTGTGACCCTGAAGTGAGTCCTCTGCTATTCTGTGTAAGAGGGAATGTTGAGACAGAGGATGGAGTCTGCTTCAAGGCATCTGGGAAAGTCTTCCTAATGAGGAGTCCAGGGTGAGGAGGAACGCAGAAACCATGAATTAAGGGCAAAGGAAATGATAGAAACAAGGGTTATGAAGCCAATGTTGGCAAGCTTTCTGCACAGGGCAGATAGTAAACATGTCTGGCTTTGCAGACTTTAAGATCTTTGTAGCAAGTGGAGCACAGCAGTTTACTCCATCTCTGGTTGGAGTAAAGGAGCAGCCATAGAAAGCGGTGGCCAAGCATGGCTGTGTGCCAATCAAGTTTCTTAACCAAATCGACAGTGACAGGGCTGTGGTTTGTGCTCTTATTATAGAGGAAAGCTGGCTCTTCAGGGAGCCTCTAATCTGACCGGATTTGGGCCAAGGTTTTTAAGTTTAGAAATACTTTGCACTCACTGATTGTGGTCCAGGAATGTTCTGTAGTGACTTTCTCTGGCTCTTCACTCAGGCCAGGCGCGTGTGATTCATTTTCTTAGCTGCTCATCATAGTGCATTCCCCTCTGGTATGTGAAGTCCTTTACTATTGTCTTAATTTTTTTAATTACAGCACTTCTACCAATTAAAGACGTGTTTTTTTTTTGTTTGTTTCTTTACCTAATTTCTTACGAGGCTGTGTGCTGTATGTGTTCCCCTTTGTTTGATCCAGCAACGAAGGGGGGGTTGCTGGAGATGACATCATTTTAGCTCCAGCTCCATGTTTCATGATGTCAAATAACTACTTAAAATGGGTTATGTTGAGATTTTTTTTAAACCAGGAATTATCCCCGTGGAAATCAGGTCCAGTGCTTAATTTTGCGTGTGTAAGTGAGTGTGTGTGTATGTGTGTGTATGTTTGAATGAAATGCGTCATTAGTGCTAGTTGAAAGAGAAAATTGATTCATATACAAATTTTGAACATCCTTTTAATTACCCATGGTTTGTAGGGACATCCCTGACCTACAGGTAGGTAACTGCTAATGGCATTCACTGACTTGTTTCACTCATACGGAGACAGGGGGACTCCTGATTCTCTCTAAGTGTCTCTCTCTAAGCTTTTGAGCAGATCCTGCCAGTCTGCAATGACACATACTCAGCCTCATGCCTCAGTTCTTGAAGATTCTCCTTTTGTCTGTTCACTGCAGTGTGTAGTGGTTGAGGGGCCTCCAGGCTGCTTCACTTTTTACTAAACAGCATGTATTTTTAATGCATAACCATAGCTCAGTGTGGCTATAATTTTTATATTGTTTCCAGATGAGACCTAGTCTTTTTTGTGTGTTATGCTATTTTCCATTTCTGATTTATTTATGTGGTACATTGATTTATGATTTGTAACTATGTCCTCATCTATACCCTTCAGCTATGATTGGTTTTATTACTTATTATGAATAACTTTTTGCCCCCGTAGTCTTGTTTTGAAATCTGCAGGGAGAGAAGGCCCCAGAAACACTTGACAAAACTCATTTAACAGCCTCCTTAATCTCAGTTCCTTTAAGTGGGCAGTATTAAGCCATAACACAACAGGCCGACTTGTAAACGACCAACTGATCCTGTGTGTGTGTGCTGTCGTTATCAATGAATTTCACGTTTTTAGCTTCCAGCTACTAAACATCTTTTTTTCACTCCCCTGATGAAAGCACAAACTAAGAGCACAGAGAAGGGAAACTGTATTTAGCAGCCACTGGTTCACCCCAAACTTCCCGGTGGCATCAGGATCCAGACACATTGTCACTCAGGGTGTCTCATCCTTTGAAGATGCCCTTGCCCTTCACAGGGCTCTGACTTGTGGTTTTCCCGCATCTTCATTCCTTGGGCAACCTGTTCTCTTTGAAGACAATTTACAGAACACCCTTTGACCCACTTTGCTAGGTTCCACTCATTGTCCTTAGTGCTGGCCCTGATGAAGTGTTCACCAAATTGGCTGCTTATTGTTTGCGTCTGCCTTCTGGAATATGGAGAAAGTCCAGGTGTCCCCCAACCTCCTGCTTCTTCAGGGAACAGACATCAGAACAGACTACCTATTTAGCCTGTCTTCGTACAAAATAGTCTTTCAAACCCTCTTTGCTTTGCTTGCTTTCTTCTGGACATATGCCAGTTTTCCTGTGCCCCTTTTAAGACAATCGACCTAGCACTGCTAGAGGACAGTGGGACCCTAATCCTGTGAACCTAACCCGCTTCATCCCTTACAGCTCTCGAACCTGGGCTAAGAGATACATCTTTAGTGGATGTCTGTAATCTTCCCTGTAATATGAGAGAGCATAAGTGACATATTCACTCTTTGTCAGCATTTAATACAGGCTTAGCAGCATCACTAGGACAATGCAGACAAGTGCTCCCAGGGAAGCGGGCTCAAAGGATGGCTACTTGGATGAAAAAGAGAACCACTAAGCCTCTAGCTCCAGTGTTCCTCACAGTTTACATCATGGTCACACATTCAGTTTTGCTTTAAATTTTAGAGTAGAGTTTACATGCCAGTGTATTTCCTAATTTGGGGGGATAGATATTGATAAGTTGGTCTCATCTAAATACAACCCAACTTTAGTATCAAAGTGTGGACACACAATATACACACAGTTTCCTTCATTTCTTTAGTCCGCACTCATTCTCAAATTCTCACAAATGAGTACTTGGTTTTCAACAAATGCTCGCAGATCAACAGTGAAATAAACAAAACATAGTTGATGGAATGTTTCTACTTGAGCAATTAAAATACAACTCTCTACTCTGTGGGTTAAAGGCTCTTCGCCACTCTGGTAACTGATGCTCAGCTAGATAGTTCCACATCACCCTGCTTTCCTGGATCACCTTCCCACCTCCTTCTCTCTTTGATGCCCTCTGCTCTTTCTGCCCACTGCTTGCTCAAAATAAGCACTATGTCTTTCTGTTCTTTGGAAAGGAGAGGATGTTGTTTATATAGAAGTGGATTCTGATGGTCCCTCATCTGTGTGCCAATTGGGTGACCTGAGCAAAAATACCTTTGCTCTGAGCCTCAGTTTGCTTGTTGCTTAGTTAGTTTTATCTTTGGACGTGATGTAAGACCTGACTGTGGGGACTCACACCTGTACATCTGTCATGATGGAAACCGAGACAGGCTTATTGCTTGAGTTTGAGATGAGCCTGGGCTAGATAGACTGGTCTACAGTAGCATAAATACTGTTCAAAAAGCTAAGAGCAAAATAGAAAGTGATGGGAAAGCACTGGACGCCACGGGCTTTTCATTTCTAAGATGCCTTCTGCTTTCTGCATTCTGCTAATTCATCCTAAACTGTATGACCAGGTTCTGGGGTTCCCTCTCTGCTCCCATTTCCTCTGTGCTCCTAGATAACTGCTGAGTGGCATTGCCCATCAAGCCATCAGGAATACCCAGAATGCTTCCTCAAGTTTCATCTTCTCAGAGTATCCTTGAATCCAAACGTCCTGTTGAAATCGACTTGTTAGCCTCAAGGATGTGGCACTATGCGTGGGATCCTCCCTACCCTTTACCTCTGTCCTCACTCAGCAGCTTAGAGGAGTCAGAGAAAGACTTTCTTTTCTTCTTTTTCTGTAATTTCTACTGTGAAAACCTATATGTGTACTTGATAGTATGAGTTTAGCTTGCTTTTTTTTTTGCTTTTCTCTTTTCCTTTTTTTTTCTTTTTGGCAGAATCTCATGTAGTTCAGGCTGACTTTGAATTCATTATTAGACTGGCTTTGAACCACACATCCTCCTGCTTCTGCCTCCCAAATTCTGGGATTATAGATATGCACTCCTTATAGATATGCACTCCTATACATGATTATTTCTCCCTCTTTTCCTCATTCTTTTTATTCATTTTTCTGTCTGTCTGTCTTTTTTTTAAGCATAGTCACCTAACACTTGTGATCCTCCTGCCTCAGACCACCAATCTCTACTATCACAGGCGTGTGCTACCATGCCTCCTAGCTTTTTTCTTATAAAATGTATTGTTTTGCCTTTTCAGCTCCCAAATACCACATTCCCTTTAGTTGTCACATCCCTTTATGCTCCTTCTTTAGTCTTACCTTTGGCATTGACTGTTTCCCTTTTGTGGACGACCTTGACAGTTCTGAGGGGTTTGAAACAAGTGTTTTGGGTGCTAGTTTGTGGAGATCTGCTTTGGGTCTCTCCTGTAGTGAGAGATTATTGCACTTTTGATGAAAAGTTGCAGGGATAAATTGCCATCTCGGCCCATTATACCAAGGATACACTTATTACTGTCGGTGTTCTCCTTGGTCACCAGACTGAAGTAGAGTTTTGTCATGATTAAGTAAAATCCTCCCTCCCCTCTTTTCTATACTGTTCTCATTAGAAGGAAGCCACCACATCGAGCCCATGGAAATTGGTTTGTTATTTACCTCAATGCCCAAGGTGGGTATTTCTGATAGTCATTTTCTCTTCTCTACTGGTTATTCAGGGCACGGCATTCTTCCATTCCATTGCTTCAGCATCCCCTAGGGTTTAGCCATCTTAATCTGGAGAGAGTGGGGAAGAGAATGTTTGCTTTTGAAAGCCTTGGCCTGAAAATGGCACATATCCCTTCCACTTACTTTCCATATGACACTCTTTCATCTGCCAAACCTAATTGCAAGGGAGGCTAGGACATATGGTCGAGCTGGGTGCCCAGGAAAAGGAGGAAATGGATTTGAGGGAAAATGCTTGCAGCATTACCACTCTGCTTTAGTAATATAAAACATAACAGACTAACTCCTCCATCATCATTAGATAATTTGGCCACCAGCTCATTAGAAAATAGAAAAAAAGATGAATAAAATACTTCTCAACCTAAAAGTTGCTTAAATTATAAATAATTTAATAACCCTTATTTAGATGTTTTATTTAATTTCACTGTTCTATTAAACTCACTCTTGATCTGTAAACACTTGTTGGGCACACTAACCGCATGTCGGCATTTGAGAATTTACTCTCTGTGTTCTGTCCGTCCTGGACTTATTGGCAGCGTCTGCTTGCTGTGTTTTCTATTTGGAAAGCCTCTGTTCATGTTTTGATTTTGTTATGTGTTTCATCTTTTCAGACGAACGTTTTATGCATAGGTTGTGGAGATGGTTTAGCCCCAGTGTCCGAATAAAAAGTGCTGAGTGTGGTATCATTCACTCATAATCTCAGGGCGGGGGGAAGAGAGAGAGAGAGGGAGGGAGGGAGGGAGGGAGGGAGGGAGGGAAGAGGAGAGAGAGAGAGAGAGAGAGAGAGAGAGAGAGAGAGAGAGAGAGAGAGATTATTCCTGGGTAGATTCCTGGAACTCATTGACTGGCCAGTTAGCAGGGCCCGTGAGAGTCCCTATATCAAGAGAACGTGGGGGCAGATAGTGCTTGAGGAACAATACTTGAAGCTGTCCTCTGGCATCCTCACTATCACCTATCACCTCTATCTATCTATCTATCTATCTATCTATCTATCTATCTATCCATCCATTTACCTGCCTACCTATCTATCTACCTACCTATCATCTCCCCCATCACACACACTTTCATGCATTTGAAAACATGTGCACATATATGCACGTGCCTTCCTGCACATGAATACACGCATACATGGGTGAGGGGACCCTGCCCATTCCTCAAGTGGCACTGGTATTTTCATCTAACTTAGACAGAATTAGTCCTTGCTTCTGGGGCAGGGTACATCATGCCACATTTCTTCACTCATTCAGCAGCCCCTCCCTTGACACTAGTGTAATTTGTGTTTCATACCTTAGCTCAGGTGTTCCCTGAATATAGCATAGGGCTTTTCCATACCCCCATCTCTTAGGTTCCTAAGAAGAGATTGACAAAGAACATGTATGTTTTTAATATGAACAGGATGCTTTATATGTCAAAAAATGGTCCTAGATATTTAGTATTTCTTTCACATACAGCAAGACACTCCCCTCCCTCACACTAGTCCCACACTTATATTGGCCAACCTTTCTTGAGGGACTGCTTTTGGCTGGAGCTAGAAAGGCTGGTAGGGATAGAGAGAACATAACGGGGCACTGTTCTACAGGTGCAGTGCACAGCTCAAAGTGGCCTGCATTGGACTCTGGGCATGCTCAATAGATGTGCTGGTCTCCTGTGAAATCTCTGTGATCCAGGACCTTTGTATTTCTAGATCATCACGCAATTAAGACTCAGATCCAGCTCTAACTCCTCCCTGCTCTTGGCATACGGAGGTGGTGTAAAGGTCTC
Source organism: Chionomys nivalis (assembly GCF_950005125.1). NCBI lineage: Eukaryota > Metazoa > Chordata > Mammalia > Rodentia > Cricetidae > Chionomys > Chionomys nivalis. The sequence continues at coordinate 66,052,319 of NC_080088.1, forward strand.
GTGCTCATTATTCTGAACAAGACTTACCAACCTGAATTCCCAAAGTCCCAACAGGGGGATAACTTCACCATGGCAAAAAACAGTGTTTAATTGCAGGTGCAGAAAGAGAAGCAGGAGGAAAACAAACAAGAATTTGCAGGCTCTAATGAGTAATTGGCCATGCATCTCATTACCCAAGAGGACAGGACTTCCTAAAGTGACCTGAAGCTTGTCAGAAAGACATGGATTGAGAGACCTTATCCCTCTCCTGCTGTCATTTTCTCTCTGTCTAGTCTCAGCCTTCACAAGTTCAGTCACTATTTTACCACAACAGACCCAGGAGGCTGTGCATTCTTCACCCTTCTAGCTTCCTTGATTTTTATAGTTGAAACTTTATGCACTGATTAGGATTTATAGATTTGTGCAGTTTTCTGGTCCATACCGTCATAGTTACTCATTTGACATTTTCAGTGTTTACCATATAAGTAGAATTTTTGTTTTTAAATCTACATGAGAAACCTGAAACTCGGATGTTACATTGTTGCTTGGGATGCCAAGAAAGCTGGGGCTTTTGGATGGGTTTTATGCCCCTAGAGCTGAGTGGGTCATACCAGAAGCCTTTGCCTAGCCATGCCAGCTTGTTGAAGATGAATGCAGTTGTTTGTTATGTAACTGTGTGTTTCTCTGATGTAGCCATGGTGTGCATATAGTGTTCAGTGGGTCCATGGAGGACAAGCATTGAGGACAAATCCTGTCACCACTAAGGGTAGAGCACTCTAACGTGGCAGGGAGCAAATTATAGAAGGGACTATTTGTTTGACTTTCAGCTTGTCTCAATAAGGAAATTTAGGCCCTCAAATTAAAAGTATTTTATTTAATTCAAGAAAATATATCACTATTAACTGGAATGCCTGATTTCTAATTCCGTTCCACATTCACCCCTTGTTGCTTATTTTTAATTTTCTTAGTGTTTCTTTTGTCTCTTATGACGGCTTTGATGCCGAACACATTGTCTTATATTTCCAGTTGTGGCCATCAAGTCACGTACTGGATTCCTGTTAGAACCACACACCATGAAAGTATTCGGTTTACCTGATGTATTCCTAGAGAGGGGAAAAAAGTGAATTCCTAACTGATATTCATGGAACAAACACAAAGGTCTAGGCTGACAGGCACAAATTCAGTGATGATCCTTCCAGAGACATCATTCTTCATTCTTAACTTCAGTAATGTGGTTTCCATCTTTGCCTTGGTTTCTACCATCAGCGACAGCACTCTCTGTTTCTGCTTATGGTTTATGAAATAGCTGGAGCTGTAAGTATCCTGATAATTTCCATCCAGCACTAGACAAGAAAGGATGGCAACGCTGTAGAAACCAGTTTGTTGCTATAGGCATCACCACAGTGGAAAACCTGTAAATATTTATATAAATTGATAAGCAGAACTATAAATGTGCTGTATCAAGGAGTTTGATGATTTAGTTATACAAAATGTCTAAAAGTGAGGACCACTTATGACTTAATTTATTTTTAAATAAATGTTTCTGACTTGAGGTTTTGACTGTGTTGCTTTGTATTCGAGACACAAGTTGCACCTCTGTGGTGAAGGGTAGTTGTGAAGGTCTCATTCCTGCGCAGTTTTCATCTCACTTGTAGTTCTTTTTGAATGAATTTGACCAGAATTTCAAAACCCAGGTGCTTCTAACAGGTACCTGACATACAGAAATAAGAGGTCATTCAGATACCAATTATGATGTCAGGAAACATAGGCGTTATCATGGCATTTTTGCCTTTTCAGTGATGCTGGAATAGAGCCGTAAACTTGGGAGCATCTTGCAGGAAGGCACCATCTGTAGAAGAAGGGGGAATAATTTACTATTTAACTTGTCTGTGTTTTCTAACCATAATTAGCTTTAATATTTACTGACACATGAGACATTTCAAAGCATTATGGTTCTGCCCCTAGGAAGAAGAATGGCATAGCTATTACACAGAAACAACCCCCTTCCAAATGCTAATTTCAATATTTATAACATGGGCACTTATGCATTTACTTATGGAATGTACTTAACAACTTGCAAGTGTGCATTTTTATAAACAAAATAAAAAGCAAATAATTATTTCATCTTGTCTTGCAGAACCCCAGCTGAAAGGGATTGTGACAAGGTTATTCAGCCAGCAGGGATATTTCCTGCAGATGCATCCAGATGGTACCATTGATGGAACCAAGGACGAAAACAGCGACTACAGTAAGGAACACCAGCTATTTTCAATGCTGTGCAAATTGAATATGTAGCCCAACACAGCCATGCTGCTTTTTGGACTATTCAGTGATAAATGAACTAGTCTTCCCATTTAATCTTCTTGTAGCATTAGTTTCTTATTCTCTATAGAAAATACAGCTCTATATCAGAGGAGATATGTGTTCATTGAGAGGGCAGGGTGCTTGAAAGATTTTCAGTAGCCATTAGATACAGATGTCTTCTTACTGGGAATTTTTTTTTTTTTTGCCTGTGAGCTAAGCACTCATAGAAATAATACAGACTTTACAACACAAGGTGATATTTAAATCTTGGACCTAAGTGACAAACAAATTATAATTCTCAGAACATATTTTTTTGGTGGAAAACATTACTTCTTCAGGCAAACACGAAACACATAATGTATATGTCATTTCATTGTGGTTAAGGACAACATCTGAACACCCTCATGATGTTCAGTACATGTAATTGGAATAAGTTAGTAAAGGCTGGTAGATCTAACATGGACTTAAAGACAGTCTTGAAATAAAAGTTGCGAATGTTAACGATTATTCAAAAATATCTTCCAGAAACAGTTATTAGAGTTAACAAGTTCAGAAGGGAAATGCACTTCATCAAGGCATGAGAGAATGTATTCATATTTTGGAAACAACGAATACACATGCTTCAGAGGCGAGAATGTTTTCACAATCATACAACTGCCTCAGGGCAAATTCCCCGTTCTAGGATTGCTCAGGGTGACATATCGGTTTTATAATGACATATTGGTTTGTATTTATTGCTAGATCTGTACTATTAAATGTACAGTGAATGAACCCGGGGTAGTAGGCACATGAGTATAATCGAGCTTTAGAGGGGAAATGCAGCCAAGTCAAAAGTTCAGCATTATGTGAGGCTTTATAGTGCCTTTAAGGGCAGCCTGAGCTACCTGAGGCTGCACCTCAGAAAGAAAGGAGAAAATCGGAAACACAGAGTATATGTTCATCATATATCCACCCAGTGGTTCTGATGAAAGTGATTTTGTCACCCTGGAAACCTCTCACACTTCAACAGGTAACATAAAATCAGATATTTTACGGTGCTGTAACTGTTAAATTAACAATGGCGTTTGAGGCAAGATTTAAAACTCTTAAAGCGCTGAGACATTCCTGTCCACCCCTTTTGAATTTTCTCTGTTTATTTAATATTGTGCATTACAAAATATGAATTACAATAAAGAAAAGATCTTATTATGAATAATCCCATGCCACTTTTCTCTCATTTTTGGCCAAGCAGTTGATTGCTTCATTGTGGTTTGCACTGTTAATTTGTGTTTCCATGAATGCATTCTCTAAGTGGTTCAAGCTTTCAATTCAGGCGAGAAGAATGAAGAGCCCATACTCCCTGCATATGTCGGTCATCTATTGCATCTGCACTTGAATGTCTGATTGAGAGGGCCACACTTACAAGCCGAGGCAGGGAACTGCCTAGCTGTGCCTCTCGTGTTGATTGTGAGGTATCTCTAGACCTCAGTTCCGTGTTTAACACAAAAAATGACTAAAGAGAAAAACAGTAGCAGCATTTTCTTTCAACACCACCCATTGGACATTTTTAAAAGTTGAAAAATTAATGTTACCACTTACAGCAGCCATGCTGAGACCCTGGGGACATTTCGGAAGAAGAGGCGACAGAACGGAGAGCTAGAGGAGTTCCTTAAAATATTGCCTGGTGCATGTGACAAGGCCATGGTAAACATGTACACATAGCAGCCAAGACCACAGGAAAGACACGTAGAAAGGACAGGGAAGTTGGAGAGGGAAGAGTTGAGAAGAAAAAGGGGGTCAGAAGGATTGAAGTGGAGTAAGAGAAAGTGGTAGGGGGATTCTTCATTGTATACAAGTAAGAAAGCATCAAAAATTAAAACCATTTAAATGAAAGAGTTATAAACTGATAGAAACCGATTTGTTCCCTAAGCAAGTCGAGTACCCATTCTCTCTCTGTTCTACAGGATGCTGCCTGAACCCAGTTAGCTGTGTAACACCTTCCACCCAGAGGAGAGAGGGTAGCAAACACCATGGGATCCAAGCACACAGATCCTTCATTGTTGCCAGAAAAATAACTGAGAGTGATCTACTCTGAGTCTAGGCCCATCACATACTTGAATCCATGCATATCTATACATACATACACACATACATACATACATACATATATACATGTATGCACATATATTCCAGGCATACAAGAAAAATACGTAGAACACCAGAATTCCTGGTACACATGCACCACATACATATAGGGTAACTGATGATGTGTTCTATAAAATGCTTACAGAACTGATTTAAACTCAGAAATTTATACCATTGTTTTTAAGCTAAGATGATCTGCCATGAATAACTTTGATAAATTATTATCAAAATAACTTCAGTGTGCACACTCTAAAGATGAATGTAAGTTCATTTAGATATCTATATGAAAGTTATTGTTTTAATACATTCATACCTTCTCTTCAAGAAAAAAATTCTGCCTTTCTTGATGATCAGATATTGTAACTTCCCCAAATTTGATTTTGCTTATTTAGATATGAACTACTATAGCCGAATACTCATTTGGATGAGTGAGTTTATTCATCACCTAGCAATCTAAAGGAGTAAATAGTAAGTGATATAGAGATAGTTGCATAGACAGACAGATATATACAGGTAGCAAGATGCCATCCAAACATCCAGCAGAAATCAATGGGGAAGGCTTCATTGAGGCAGTCATTTGGAATTCTAGGAAGAGGAAGTCTATGGCATAGCAGAGGGTCCCTTGGGTGAGGCTTCTAAATGAAAAAGAAAAAAGTAAGTTGGGAGTGGTACATGTTGGTGAATGGGGATATTGGAGTAGCTGGGGGAGAGAGATTAGGGTTAGATATATCCTATTTCTTTGTATACTTGTGTGAGATTCTCAATCATAAAGAATAAAGTGAGAAAAAAACACTAAAAAGGAAAAATTGGAACGTATAGAGATGATATCATCAACTCAGCAGCTCACAATGTCCCACAGATGCTGGGAAGCTGAGACAGTAAACTTGAGTTTTGGAGTGAGATTTTAACCCATAGATGGAGTTAATCCCAAGAATGAATGGGTTTTGCTTTCCCACTACAGGAGCTCTACAATATGGGCTAAACAATAGTAACCTCTGTTGGAGACAGTTCGCCTTCTAGTTCTTCTCAAGGGCACGAAGCTCGAAGCTCACACTCTTGGATGACCTTGTAGTGAGGGGCGGTCTGTTCCAGCAAGGGGACTTGAAGGACATTTCGAGATCAACATGCTTGGGTTCTAAGATTAGGGACTGATCTCACTTTAGAGCCAGCTTCTCAGTGAGCTGCAACAACACAGGACAATTTACCAACATAACGTACATTACACATACCGTGTTAAAAGTAACCTTTTCTGTTTATATGCTGAAACCACTCTTCATATTGTCTAGTATATTTTATTTTTTTTAATTTTTTTTGTCTAGTATATTTTAAGCTTTTATTTAAGGCAGAGCATTGTAATATACATGTTACATTCTGTCATCCATTTTATTATGGTTATGAGACTCTTAGAGGTAATATACTTACCTGCTTTATCTATGTCATTCAATGATGCCGCAGTGTGGATCATGCCTTAAACACATGGACCTTTGGGTGCTATTTTAGATCCAAATTTATATCCATTTTATTCTTACCTTTAATTTCTGTGGCTATGCAGCATATTTGTTTTGCTCCTTATTTATTTATTTCATCTCATTTACCAGAAGGTAAGCTCCTATGTGAAGTTTTGTTTTGATCCTTTATTATATTTATAATGGTCTATCATGCATAGTACACATTTGCTGGCTGGCTGGCTACCTAAATGGACAGGTCTTCTTGTAAACAGGTTTTTCAATGGTTGGTTAAATAATTCACATCTCCATAATATTTACCTTTTACTTGTTTAAAATTTTATTTTATTATATTGTGTGTAAGGGTATTTTGCCTGCCTGTGTGTCTGTGGACATCATGTGTACAGTGTGCCCAGAAGTCAAATGAGGGTGGTAAATTCTTCAGGAATGGAGTTACAGATCCCTGTGAGTGTTATCTGGGTGATGGGGTTGGACTCCAGGTCCTCTGGAAGAGCAGCCAGTGCTCTTAACCACTGTGCCATTGCTCCAGCTCTACTTTTGTTTTTTGAAATAATTCTAGACTTTAGCAAAATCAGATATTGTAGCAAACACATTTGTACTCACGAAGCTGTCTCTAATTCCATTGTTTCCTACAACAGCAGAACAATGATCTAAACCAGGAAATGAACACGCTTACAATGCTATCTACTGGGTTACAACATCCTTACGTCAATTGATGAACTTGCTCCTGACCCTCTCCCACAACATGTACCAATAAAAGATGTTAAATGAAATAATAACTTTTAAAAATCTTTTCTCTACGTGGAGATGAAGGCTAGACAATGCCAGAGAGACATTCAAATTCAACTCATGTTTTTAATAGAAAAATTATAAGCCTCTAAGTTGTTAACATGTCTTTTCTTCTCCACTCTGTGTGGGTGGGGAGCAAAAGCAGTTGATTGTTTGAAAAAAAGAAAAGAAAAAAAAAACCCTCTTGTTACTATAAGCATCTGCCAAAAATGTTGTGTTTGGTTCATTAGGTCCAAACCGTCTTTACCACGGCATCTTCAGAGAACTGATAGACACCTGCTCTTTTGTTCATGGAGAAAAGACTAATTATATGTAATTGAGTACAAAGCAAATGGGTTTTTTTTTTTTCTGTAGTGGCAGATAAGAATCGCTACAAATGTAATGATAACAAAAATGCAGGGCTGTGTTGGAACACTGCTACAAAAAAAGACATTTGCAGCTTGGAGAGTATTAATAGAAATATTTTACATAAAATTTAAAAGCTCGTTATTCTGTTCTATACGTTCTCACAGGAGATACATTTGAAGAGGGTAAACAATGCTGCAAAGATAATGATGATGATGTAACCAATTGTATTGTTCTCATTTCATTGGGGGGAAAATACACAAAGTGCCCTCTGCCTGTGGAGAGGGGCTGCATGCTAAGATTAATGTCACTGTTAACTGGTGAGTGGGGTCCATACTGTACCCACCTGGAGTGAGGGGAGATGGGCATGGAAAGCCCCTTCATGTAGCACGAAGAAGCAAAAGGTTTTAATAGTCTTGGAGTGAGGGGGGAACTTTGGAGCCTCCCCTAATCCTTTTCGGCATTATTTTGGGAAGGAAATTCAAGCATGTGGGGCAGAATTATAAAGGCACAAGTGAGTTTTCAACTGAGAAACTGTGTGAGGAACAGCAATGCTAACCCTAGACCTAGTAGGCCTTGCTGTAAGGTTGGAGGTGGATTATAAACCATGCCTCTGGCACAGTCACACAAGGCCCCGGTGATGGGATGGATGAAAATAAAAGCAAATGCACTCAGGACTCATGTTTGAGCACAGACACAACCAGGATGCAGGAGAAATGACTGGATGGCTACTTTTCAGTCCTGGCTGGTGAGTGTCACCGCTATTTCATCAAGCAAAGCCTTGTGGAGAAGACTTATTAAGACAAACGATAGAATCACTCCCACCCCAGTCCTCACTTTAGAGCATTCAGTCTGAGAGAAGTCCAGTTCTCGGAGTCCTTCCCAAATCACCAACCACAGCCAAACCCAGTCTGTTCTTTCTTTTGTCTTCTTGACCAGACTCTGACGTTCTGCCGTGGAGTCATTACACCCACATTTGTTCAAACATGGAGGTGGTGTTTCTGGTATTCCTTGAAGGGAAGACATCGACACCTTCAAAGCAATGTTCTTTCCAGACCACTCTCCCCAACCTAGGCACATTCTAGATTTTTTTCCCTGCTACGTTCTCTCCAGCTGTTCCTCATCTGCTTTCCTGGTCACTTGCTTCCTTATCATCACAACATGTATTTGGCAGATTTTTTTTCATATGAATACAGATTTAATTGGAGTGGTTTAGACACCTAACTTGTGGGCTAAAGAGTTGGCTTGGTGGATAAAGCATTTGCCGTGAAAGCTGGAAGACCTGTGTTTCCATCCTCAGAACCCGTATACGAGTGGAAAGCAGCAGTGTGTGCACACAGCTGTTATGCTAGCTAGCCTTGCAAGGTTAATTAGCTGAGGCCACATAGTGAAGTCTGACACACATTGTGTGTGTGTGTGCATGCGTGTTGGCCTCTTTAAGGCATAATCTTTATTTTTTATTTTTTGTTGAGTTAAGCTGAACACTTCTTTGTATGCCATATGAACTTTGTATTTTTCTTCTGCGTTACATCTTTTTATGCTACTCCATGAAAAAGACATTCATAATTTGTATTTTATGTAAATTAAATCTACACAATATCATCTTTGTTCTTTGTGTTGCACAACTTTCTTGCCCAATTTGTTGTCTTTGAACATTTTTGTATTGGCTTTCTATTCTATTCCACTTTAAAGATAGTTTTATTCTGTTTTTTTCCCTTTTTTTTAAAAAAAAAACTACTCATTCCTGCTAAGCTTAGTGACACAGGCCTATACTAGGAAAGATGTGGCAGAAGGATCAGAACTTTAGGGCCTATCTGAGCTACTAAGTTTAAGACCAACCTGGCGGTTCAGTGAAACCCTGTTTACGAACATAAGGTCAAAGGAGAGCTGAAGAGAGCGAGAAGATTGTGGAGCGGTTGGTTAGCATGTTGGCAGCCCTAGGTTCAGTCCTCAGTAACACACACACACACACACACTCAAAACCACACTCACACACATACACACATATTCACAGGCAAACACTCTCAGATACATGCATGCACACACACATATACATTCTCACACTGACATACTCACACGCACACACACTCACAGTTAAACACACTCAGACATGCATGCACACACACCTCTATACATTTTCACACACACTCAGAAGCAAACACACTCAGACACATGCATGCACACGCACATATACATTCTCTCACACACATAAACCCTACTCCTCCTAGACTGAAAATTTCAGTCTCTTGTTTATTCTAGTAATGCATATTTCATTTTTTCTTTATTTTACAGTTAACATATAGGTAATTTGGATCCCTTTTTTCTAAGTTTATAATATTTCATATTCCTGTCAATCTTAAATACAATTACAGTTTATTAGATCTCATACTATTTTAACTTCATTATGATTTTAGTGTTAGGAAACGTATTTCAAAACTGCCTGTATCTGGTTTTTAGAAATCTAATTGTAAATGTAAGAAGTTAGCCATCCAGTTATGTTTTCTATACAATACTAAGCATACGATGTTTTGATACCACTAGTCACAAGCATATAGACACAGCCAAAGCCAGCAGGAGCTCATCCTGCCCAACTCTGAACAGAAACAAGAACCAAATGGTTGCTTGGGGGAAAAATTATCAAGGGAATCGTGTACCTAGTTATAAGGACATACATGCAGATGCCTCCCAAAAGCTTTGAAGACATTCCCTGTCTCTAATGATGGGTCTTTGGGACCCAGACTTTCTTCCTCTTTCACACGCTCGAGCACATTTGTTAGAGCTTTTGGCAGAAAAGCGACGCCGTATCTAATTCTGTTTTTTAGAGTCGTCTGTATTTTAGGACATTGTCATTATTCCTTATGAAATTATACCTGTAGGTTGAGTTGAAAGAGAAGAAGTGGATGCATTATCCAGCGGGTATCCCCAGACAAAGCTTTTATCCTGCCAAGCAGCACTTTGGCCCATGCAGAGCTGACACTCCTCATGTTATTTCCTCTCAGTAGCACAATTAGCTGTCACTCTCAACTTGTGAATTCATTTATTCCATTGGATAATTTTTTTTTAGAAAGGAAAAAAAAAAACACTTTGTAACCTGATTTGGAGCTAAAGAAGGTATCCCTGGCATTTATAAGAAATGCATATTTTGTTGTTAATAACATTGCCTCCAAATTTTATTTGTGGAAAACTTGAACAAGACCCATTTATTTCCTCGAATAGTTTAGCACCTTATTGATATCCCCAGGACTAACTCCCTTTGCTCCTTTAACCTGGATCTGTCACCTTCTTCCTGATAGGAGATTTCTTTCTGATGGGAAAACTCTTGCTCCAGTGTAACTTCTAGCTCAGAAAAGGAAAAGGAGAGACGGTTGAAATGGTTCTCTCCCACAGTTTATAATGTACTTTTAGGTGGGATACATGGGTTTAGAATCTTTTTTAAACCGCATAGCTACGTGGATTTCTGAATGCTGGCAAGACTTAAGTTGCCTTTAGTGTTTTCTTGGCTCCATGTGGTAGCTAATGTTTGGCCTTGGGTCAGTCACATAAACTTTCTCCCATGTAGGTGAGCTTGGGCTGTACCACATGAGAGGGACATATACCCTCTTAAACCCTTGATACTCCCTTTCTTTCCTTTTGTGCCAAAATAAATGTGTGCTCAGTAAATCTTTTTGTGGCTTCCTCTTCTTTTCCTGAGAGGTATATTGTAAGCAGATATGAATTCATCAATTTGCAGAGCACTGCATTGTATCGTTGAGATGCATATAAAGTCCCAAAGAGTCGCCTGCATGTTCATTTCCATCCAGGATGGGGCTTCACAGGACTGTGTGTGCCTTGGGGCCAGTAATTTAACTTTTCTGTGTCTTTAATTCATCCTTTCCATACATGAGAGTGTACTGGTCCTTAGATCTCAGGAATTTTGTATCTATTAAATGAGACAATTTATGAAAAGTGTTTTAAACAGTAATTCTCAATAAAGCTCACCCATTATTATTATCTTGTCATTAGAGCTAGACAGCCTACTTTGTTTGCTTGGATTTTTGGGGGGTGGTTGCTTGCAAGCAGCTCATAGACAGTGGCTGTTTGGCAGACGTAGAATTCTTCTCAGTGGCGGCTGTTGTACAAAACAGTTTGATGTGCTTCCATTGGAGGGTATTGAAATAGTTAAGTCAAATAGCTCAGAAGGTGTGGAGACCCCTTACCTGCATCATCAGCATTATATGGAGGATCTTGTAGAAACAGATCCTCCAGCTCAACTTTAGACAGATGTATAAACAAACCTAAATTCGAGAAGTGACAGATGACTTAATAGTGTAAGTAAAGCTATGTACTACATAGATTTATGCTTTCATGTTTTTACACATGCTGATTCTGTTTTGTTTTGTTTTTTTGAATATCGTCAGTCTTATTCATGTGGTATGATAGTTAGTATCATCTACTTGAAAGGATCTAGAATCACCCAGGAGGTGGACCTCTGCCTGAGCATATTGGGGGAATTATCTTGATTATGTTAGTTGAGGTAACAAGACCCACCCACTGTGGGCGGTGCTGTGCTATTCCCCTGACTGGGCTCCTAGACTATAAATGAAGAAAGGAAACTGAACCACAACTCCTATTCAGCCCTCGCTGTTTCCTGACTATGCATGTGATATGACCAGTGGCTTTAAGCTCTGGGTGCTTTGTTCTGCTATGATGGACTCTGAAACTGTGCATCAGAATACATGGTTTCTTTCTCAAAATGCTTTGGTCAGGGTCGCTTGTCACAGCAACATTAAAGTTAAGACACACGATGATGAGTCACCCCTTCACACCAGAGCCCCTTTCAGCCCTTGTGCTCTGTCTATGGCACACCAACTCCATATATCCTCAGCAAATGCGCCCGGCCACAGAATCCTCACTTCATCTGCTCATCTGTTTACATCTGCACAGATCACATGACACGGGCTAGCTGCATCTGTGCTTCCCTGTTCGGTTACGACTTAATTATTTGTTCTCCTAGCAAGAAATGAACACATTCCAAGATCCCAAACCGCAGGGACACATGTGCTTTCTCTCCTTGAGTTACTTCAAATGAAAACAGTTGGAGAGATTTTAGCAATAGACACATCTAATTTTTCTTATTCTCCTGCCCCATGCTTAAAGCCCCAAGACCTTCAAGTTCGGGGTGGCTGTGGCTCTCAGTCAATGGCTGTGAAAAATAACGGAGTACGGACAGTGAAGGAACAGTTCAAATCTGCTCAGCATCACCCATTGAGAGCCATAACAGCTTGAATCTAGGGCCGGGTCACCCGGTTTCCACCCTGCTGAATCTTGAACAGTCTCGTCTCTGCAAAATGATGTGTTTATAAAAGACAGGCTTAAAATCTGAAACTTTTCAAGTTTATAAGTTGATGATGTCTATTTTTAACTTTTGAAGGACTATTAAAAATGGCAAAGATGTGGGATCCAGCAGTGCAGTGGGTTTCGTACTGAATTTGAAAACAATGATGCAATTCCCTCCTACCTTCAATAAGCATACAAACCTGAGCCAGCCTCCGCTGTCTTTGACATTTGCAGTTGTTTATTTCCTAGGGGATCCTTTTACCTTAGGTTTCCTTGTTCATCCGCCACGGTCAAGGCATAATACGAGACAAATTCACTGCTTTGCTCAACTTCTTTCTTTCCTTTTTGTTTCTGTTTTACTGTTGCACATCGCTAAGAGGAAAACTGGAATTTGACGAGTAAAATTTGATGTAAGTTAACCTCCTGCCTTCAGGCTTCTCTGCCGCTGCTCTCTGTTCTCCTTTCTGTTCCTCAAACACATCAGCTCTGTTCCACCTGAGGGTACTAGAATAGGCATTCCTCTTGCTCAGGATCCTTCTCTCTAATAAGTGTATTTTAGTCAGGTTTTTTTTTTTTTCTGGTTTATCTAGATAAATTTCAGTCTCTGTTATTAACATTCTCCTTTAGATCCCCAAATTCTTTTTCATTTTCTAGAGCTCCTTATTCAATAAGCTGACTTTATTGTCTAGTGGTACTACTAAAGCAATCCCATACAGAATACATATTCTTCTCCATCTATACTTGCTTAGTCTGTCTCTTCAAGCAAGGCTGTTGGTCTTTTGTTTTGACAGTTTTCTTTTTCTGTGGTTTCTTTAACTGTAAAGTCTTCTTTCCCTTCTGAACAAACTGTATCACTTATTTATACAGTTGCAGCTGGTGCATTTACTGCGTGTGCAGCCTCCGGACTACCCCTGGAGCGCAGGCTGGGTCCTCTCTTTATAATTTTTTTTTTTTTTTTTTTTTTTTTTTTTTTTTTTTTTTTATTTTATTTTTTTTTATTAATTAATTAATTTAATTATTAAAGATTTCTGCCTCTTCCCCGCCACCACCTCCCATTCCCTCCCCCTCCCCCAATCAAGTCTTCCTTCCTCCTCAGCCCAAAGAGTAAGCAGGTTTCTCTGCCCTGTGGGAGGTCCAAGGACCACCCACCTCCATCCAGGTCTATTAAGGTGAGCATCCAAACTACCTGGGCTCCCACAAAGCCATTACATGCAATAGGATCAAGAACCCATTGCCATTGTTCTTCAGTTCTCAGTAGTCCTCATTGTCCATTATGTTCAGCAAGACCGGTTTTGTCCCATGCTTTTTCAGTCCCCGGCCAGCTGGCCTTGGTGAGTTCCCGATAGATCATCCCCATTGCCTCAGTGTGTGGGTGCACCCCTCGCCATCCTGAGTTCCTTGCTCGTGCTCACTCTCCTTCTGCTCCTCCTTTGGATCGTGAGACTTCAGTCCAATGCTCCAATGTTGGTCTCTGTCTCTGTCTTCTTTCATCGCCTGATGAAGGTTAATATTCAGGGGGATGCTTATATGTTTTTCTTTGGGTTCACCTTCTTATTTAGCTTCCTTGTCAATAAGTATACCTTGGCTATGTGCTTAACTCATGGTAGTTAAGTTTATGGTGAGTGGCTAGTTTTATTATTTATTCATAGTCAAAATTAAATAAAGGAATAGGGACAAATCCTGAATGCATACACATGTGGGCTGGTGTTTCCAGGGCATATTGCCTTGAAATTTAAGGGAGGGATTATATATCTTTAATAAGGGGAATCAGGAAAATAAAATGGTTATGTGCCGACATGATTTCATTAATATTTTTACATTTATTTATTTTACATGTGTTTGGGTATGAAATGCACATGCCATGAAGTATTTCTTTTTTGGGGGAGTTGATTTTCTCCTTCTACCATGTGGGTTCCGGAGACTGATCTCAAGTCTTCCCTCTTGGCAGCAAGTTCCTTTACCCAGTAATCCGGAACTTTTTTTAAACTTGTAGGTTTGGGATGTATCTACCATTAATGTTTACTGAGCATTTTCTAATTGTTTACTACTTGTATGAAATTTTTAGAAAGTTTGCTTTTATCTTAGGCATATGTAAGAATAGAAACTGCAACTCTTCCTTTTGAGTAAACCGAGAAACAGGAAAATAAAATAATTACCCCCATGGCTGTACTGATATTAAATAACAGGCCGGGTTTGAACTCAGGGAGTTTAACTCTAGAGTTCTGGACCCAGGCTACACTGTAGCCCCAGGGTCTCTTTCCTGATGATAATCCCTTTATTCCTAGCAAACATTTCTTTATATTGTGTGCATGCATCCCTCTGACAACACCTACCAAACATTAAGAAGGAAGTGTAAATGGCAGATCAATATTATGATGCAATTTTTTTTAGATGGATAAACATTGAACTTGAGAATTTTTTTCCTCAATATGTTTGGTAATTAAAGTGCTGCTTAAGAGAAAGTAGTAAACCATTATATGGTAATCTTAAAGAGATTGGATTTGTTTTCCTATTTCATATTATCTGACTAGGGAAGTTTGACGTGGGTGGGATGTGTATGTTTGTGAGTGTATACATTTTCACATATTTTCTAGCATCCCATAGACAGTGGTACCAAGCAGGCATTCAGCCAAGAGCTAGTGTGGCTGCTCTTCATAAACTGCTTGCTCCTACACTGAGATAGAATGTGGACCCCCCCATCTATGTCACCTCAATTCTGCACAGCCTCACTGAACCTACTCCTTAGTATCTTGGTGGAATCTTTTAAACCATTCTGCAGCAGTTTTACCTACTGCCTCTTCTTTTAGGAACCATGGGAGCCATCACTCTTATTGTTTCTTCAATATGCACTTGGGCTCATTTTCCCTACTCCAGACTGGAGAAAACACACAGGAACTGTGTGGATACCTGGATAGTCGCGGGTACCATAGGAATCTCCCCATTTGCCAGTTATGTGAACTTGGAAAGATTAGCACTTTGAAGCCTCAGTTTCTGCTTGTGTGTGTATGTGTGTGGTGGATTGACACTGTTGTCAAATTTATGCTATTTTTCGCTCATGGAAGGAGCGAATGGTTTAGTTTGGAGGAAAGGGAGAAAGAACAGAATTTGGAACTTTATGCAGTTTGCTGGCTCTACTTTGGGGAGGTTGTAATGATTACTTCTTCGTCCTTGATGACTGATAATTTGGAAGGGGAAATACCAACATTTCCTGTGCAAAAGAACATCGCTCCTGTCCTGTCCTGTGATCTAACGCTCTTGAACAATGCTATCACAGAATCACCTAGAACAATAAGATCAAAACCTCTAAGGTTAGAACTTTGGAATCAGTGTTCTTTAGAAATAACCTAAATTATGGATTTGGACATGAAGCTGAGTTAGTAGAGTATTTATATATCCATGCAGGAAGCCCTGGACATGGTCCCCAGCATCACAGAAAAGAGGGTTTGGTGGCATATACCACTAATCTCTGCACTTTATGAGTGGAGAGAGGAGGATCAGAAATCCATGATCATCTCGCTCCCTGGTGAGTTTGAGAACCACCTCAAATAAAGTGCAGTTATTCCTCTTCATGTTCGTACATTAAGGCTTGCCAGTGTTTGGAAGATGATATTTCTCAGTCGGTTCTAGAGTTTCTGATCAGAAGGTTGCGCCCGGTTTTGCGTGGTGGTGGTGGCAGTGGTCACATCTATACCACGTTCACACTCTGATTCCGATCAGAAGATTGGGCCATCCTTGGTACTGTCACTTCTATCCCAAGTTCACACTCTGATTGGCATTGCTGTGGTAGAGCGCTGACCCAACCTCCAGTGAGTAGTTATGACTACAAAGGGATATGATTTAAATGTACATTTTGATTTCAGGAATCTTGAATGGATACAGTTGATGTCCAGTGAGCACGTCAGGGGTGTTGGCCTGGTGGCTGGTAAGGTTTGGGAAGCATCAGCATTTCCAGGGAGCTAGCTCAAACTTTAATGTCTTGGATCCAAGATTGTTTGTCAGCATTTCTGCGCAATAAAATCATCTGTAGAGTTAAAAAATATTGATTTTTTTCCATCACAGAGATTATTTAATTGATAAGGCTGTGACCTAGACATCAGAACTTTTTTTAAAAAACGAAACAAAATAAAACCTTCCTAGAATTCTGTGTTACATAGCAGTTTGTGAACCGATGAGGTAAGCCCATCTTGGGAATTTCACTTTTGAAGTTTGTGTTCCAAATTTGCTTTAACTTATTGTGCAACTTCAGCTAAGATTTTTAATTAGCTTAAAGTACAGGGTTATCATTGCATTATCTCCTGGAATATTTTTTTCACAATATTTTTTTTAAAAGTAGGTTATAGAGCTGGGAACGATAAATCTGTAGTTTGCCCAGCTGGATCCACTGAATTTCTACAACATTCTATTTGCCTGACTTTAGACAGCTTCCTTTGGAGCTGTGTCAGGCTTCTGACACACGGTGATTGACTGTTAACCATGGCTGTCATACAGATACTGCACTTTCATACAGATCAACATGCTGAAGCTTAGAAGCCTTCTAGTTATGGAGCTACAAAAGGGAATTTTAAACTGCTCCGCCCAGTTCTCCAAACATTAGAGGTGGTTGGTCCTTCACGTAAAAACAAAACTTGATGTCAGATACCTCTGGTACTGTGGAGTGATCAGATGATTCTTGAGATTTCAAAGATCAGAGATCCCCCAAAGCCATGTACTCAGTAGAGGTTAGTTTTAAATTGAATCTTGAGGAATAGGAACAGGACACATAAGCTAAGATTAGAAAAATCGAGTTTCAGATAAGGAAGCAGGCAATCACTTGGTGGAGAAAGCTCCTGCCAGGTTGGAGAAAAATGAGTTGACTAGCTTGGAAAGAGATTGTGTGGAGGAGTTGCTGGGCCCTGTTTCAGAGTGGCTCGGATTACATTAGAGGGGTGCAAAGTTGCTGTGGCAGGAAAGAGTCCTTGAAAGCGACTCAGTAGTCATAGGCCAGTGGGAGCAGGATGCAATTCTTTGGAAGCATTCTAGCTATCCTTTAGAGCAGAGATGAGTCAAAGAAGAGCTTTTATGTGGAGAATTAATAAGGAAGGAATTAGCATTTTATTTTTAAGTCCTTTTTGATCATCCCATTTCTAAAATGTCTTGCCACACTGCATTTACTTTTATGGACACTCCTAACAATTTAGAGTGAGGCAGGCATACGCTGTTGCATGGTGGCTTACGCTAATGAGGCTCACAGTCAAGGTCCAGAATGACTAAAATAGTTGACTCAAGGTGTCTTGTACTTCCTCTGTGTGATTTGAGCTAAGAACTGAAGGCTCATATTTTATTCACTGGAATATTTCCGGTGCCTAGAAAATTCTGTCTCGGGCTTCCAGTTTTGCCCACCATTCCTCTTTTTCTCACTGTCTTTAAAAGTCCTTGGATTCTAGTTTCTTCACTCAGCTCCTATTCACAAACAATAGTTATCATCTATTATCATCAGGACGTAAGCTTCATCTCAGGTTGTTAGCTGACTTTATGATCCTGGGAAAACCTCAGTTTTGCCTTTTGATTTCCTAGTCTGTAAATATGACCACACAGAACATACAACAATTTTTTTTTAATATTTTAAACTAATTGCTACAATGACAAAGGTCACAAGTATCTCCTTCCACCGCTGTGTTACAAGTACCTTGCTCTGTGTCTGGATTATGCACCCTGCATTAGTGACTAAGACTAACAGGAAATATCAGTATCAGCTGCCGCACTGAGTGGAAGATCTGTGGGACATATAATTGCAAAAGTTCTACAGCAAGCAAAGGTTTCTTGGACGTTTTGCCTAGCCCATTGATCTTGGGGACTGACACCTGTACCTTTCATTGAATTCCCCAAATGGGCTCGGAGACACATCTGTGCAAGACAAATCGGCTGTGAGGATGAGTGATGACAGGCATTTGCTTCCATTATCGATAGTGATTTGCTTCATTTTTCATCCTAAAGGGGGGAAAAAGACTCCTGTTGAATTGACTTGTTAATTATGCAGGGCATTTTCAGCATCTCTGAGCTATCATGGAGAGGGCGATATGGTAATCTCATCATTAAAAACCAAAGTCAGGCCCTGTCTCTGAGCTCAGGTGTACATATTTGCTAGCTTTTGTCGAAGCAAGAGATCACCAGGCTGCACATCTTCACCAGGCTGGAAATCTGCAATCTGTGCTGTCAGGCAGAGCTTAGAAGAAAAATCTCCGTCTCTAAGTCCCAGACCACTAATCAGTTCCATAAGTCAACAAATTCAGCGGGGAGACTAAATCAGCCAGTGAGATGATTTGGCCAGTTGTTTATAAAACAGGGCACCAGACAGAAGGCATCAAGCCGGCACACCACACAGGGAAGTATGTTGACGCTCGCTTGTGTATGATCTTATTTAAAGTATGTATTGTTTGTGAGTCCGAGATATACATTGTGGAAGACGAAATGCACAGCTTCTTTCTACCTCACGATATTTTAAGAAAGCTGAGGTAAAACATGGGGCAGCTGTCATCCAGCCCTCCCACCTCCAAAACTCTAGATTCAGAGATGGAAAACAATAAACCAATTAATGATGCTTTTTATTTTACCTTGATAGCCTGAGGTTCAGTTTGTTTCTGTTGTATTACTTTAATTTATCTTCATAAAAGCCCGGTGACCTATACAGTCCAAACAGAAAAGAATCCTAGTCACCAAGGTCTTAAAGTGGGTAATGTCACAACAAGGATCTATGGACTTGCACCTCATGCTGACTTTGTGCTCCTGGCTTGGAAACTAAAGGAATGAATAGGGCCAGTCCTAATTTTTTCTTAATTTTTGTAAGAAATGCTATTTTAAAGCATGAAATACATTTATTAGTTTTGTGAGTGTGCAAGGCAGGCACTCTGGATATCACAAAATGGAAAGTAAAAATCTCAACATTTAATAGCCTTTCAAAGAAAATTGCTAAAGCAGCTTAATTTCAGAAATGAAGCTCCCCACTTATGCATACAGTACAGCCTCATCCATGCAAATGTACATTAACCATAGCTAGAGTAGCTCAACAAGACGCAAGTATTCCGAAAGGTCGTAGGCAAATAAATGATCTATCTACTTGATACTCTTGAAAATACCATTCTTAAAGAGATATGCATGCAAATACACAAACATGAAAAATCTGCAAGATAGGTTTTGTGTGTAGAGCATTGTAGACTGGGATGAGGGGTCAACCATCAGTTTGAATAAGTAAGTCTCATCCTCCCATAATTTGTATACTCACCTTGCGTAGAAGGATAGAAGATGTCAGTGCCTTTTTGCTGAGCATTTAACAATGGCATTTTATTATCGACAACAGAAAAAAGGTTACAGAATTGATGTTAGTGAGTCATAAATAAACGAACTACTAAAGACAAAGATTAATTTCATGACTAAGGAAAGACGAGTTGAGTGGCTTACAAATATTATTGTAAATGCTACAATTATAAATACGTCAATAGTCTTTAGGACTGAGGGAGAAAACAACCGTGTATCTGCTTGCTCTCAGGTTAAGGCTTTGTTATTGTAAGAGGCTATTCATACTTTAACAAAATGTCTCTGTTGAAAACAGCTTCAAAACATCGAGAAAAATTAATTTTCAATATCTTCATTCTCTTTCAGTGTCTTCCATTAAGGCTCTAATGAGTCATAGGTTTTTCTCTTTTTCTCACTGCCCACCCAAAAAAATTCAACCAGGAGTTTGAAATGCAACCACACTTTTTTATACCAGTTCACTATAACAAGCACAAGGACATTGTCCTTGGAATTCATTTATGGGGCCAAGGGATTGCTCAGTGCGTAAAAATGCTGCTGCTACGGAGCTTGACAACTGAACTCAATTCCTGGGACCGGACCCACATGCCGGGAGGGGAGAACCAACTCCTGTAAATTGCCTTCGAACGTCATACGTAAGCCAGAACATACACTTCCACACAGATGCATGCATGCACAAAATGAAATTTAAAGTGTTTTCTCTGAATACACCGATATTTGTACCTTTCAGGGGAGATTTCCTTCGAACTTTCTCTCTTCATCTACCCTCTTTCTTGTTTGTGACTTCATTGGCTGAATCTCATATATTTTATTTATACAATTTGGATTTATTGTTATCTTCTTGTCACTTGAGGTATATAATACACAGCTGGAATTTAAACTGAAAATAGCATAGCATTAAAAAAAACCCACAATTTTTCTATTCTGATATCATTTTGATAGATGTGTATGTTAGTGAGGTACTCTAGAGGAACAAAACTCAAAGGATATGTGTGTGTGTGTGCGAGTGAGTGAGTGTGTGTGTGTGAGTGAGTGTGTGTGTATTAAACTAATTAATCTTTAATGTAACAACCACAGCAGAATCATAGCTGAGTACTTCAACTCTGTAGTTATGTGTTCCTTGATGCCGGGGGCCTCAACAGTCAGTATTGTCCCCTGATAGCTCTGCCTGGGGAGTAACATCCCATAGTTGATCTATTCACAAGGCTGGGTGTCTCAGTAACTCCAAGCCTGTGCGAGAATCCCAGAAGATTCCTGGAGAACTGCTGGTCTTTAGTGTACAATGAAAGCTTGGAAATAAAATGGTTCTGATATAGGGAAGGAATCAGTAGCAGCAACCTGGAGGCACAGAGAAAGCTGGAGCAAACAAAGGTCGAATAATCTTCCCTCTGCCATACCGTTTTATCAGAGCTGCTACAGAAGGCGCAACCCATGGCTGAGGCATCTGGGAGGCTCCCTACTTCAGTGATTTTATTTGTGGCAAGTTGACATTAAAAGTAATCACAACAAGCTATAATACTTTGATTACAACAAACTGTATCTGCACACTGCCCCCTTCCTTTCCATTCCTTCCAGCCTGTCATCACTCTGCAAGCACCGAGATCTCCTGCCACACAGCACACATACATGTTCTCTCACGGAAGCCCCTGCCCTCTGCGTTCCGCAGCTCACGAACTGTATGGGGTTCCTTTTTTCTGCTAGATTCCATATTCGAATGTGTTTTATGTGCGGTAAATATTAACTTCCATTTTTCTTGCATAGTCAATTATGGAAATATGACCTAGAAAGGATATGAATAAGCAAGCTAGAGAATGCTGATGCTTTTATTTATTCGGCAAATGTTGAATAACAGCTTCTTAGACCATGGTTCCATGTTAGGCCAGAAGAACAGCAATAAAATTTTCCAGTGCCTTCAAGGGGAAGGAAGCCTGGGAAGCACTCCCAGAGGGGCGTGTGTTCACCGGGGATTCGATCTGCTGGGCTTGCTGCTCATCCCTGCACTTGTAGGGCGTTTGACATAGTGAAAGTGCACCATAGATCTTTAGGAAAGTAATAGAGAGCTCTACATCAAGCATAGTTTGTAGGTACTGACAAAGTTCTGTAGACCTGTATGTCATCACATACGAAGAACACAGACTGTAACCATGTTACCAGATGAGATGTGGCAGAAGTGCCCTCAAGAGATTTGCACTCAGGAATGGAGGTAGACAGGTAAACAAATTATTCTCGGGCTCATTTACAACGTGCATCATGGAGAAAAGGGACCTATCTCTGATGGGCTTCTGCGGGGCTTGGGTGGAGTTAAGAATATTAGAGCTTGAAGAACGAAAAGAAGGGCTGGAGAGATGGATCGGAGGTTAAGGGTGCTTTCTATTCTGCCAAAGGACCAGAGTTCAGTCCCCAGCACCCAAGTCTGGACAGTTCATCTCCATTTGTATCTCTAGTTCCAGGTGATCTGACACCCTCATTAGGGCATCTGTAAGCCTTTACACACACACATTGTACATTCACATAGACACAAAGACACACACACACACACACCTTTATCAATCAAATGAAAATAATAATCTACATCTACAAGTGGGAAAACAGTCTTTCCAGGAAGAGATAGAAGAAAAAAAAGGACAAAATCTATTCTAGCTTAAAGCCAAGAGGAAGTTAGGAAATGGATAAAAGCTATATTTTGATTATTTTGGTGCACAGCGTGGGTGACAGGCAATTTTACACCTGTAAATATAAGATGGTGTCAGGTTGTAAGAAATGGGGACAGAGGAGACACTAGAAGTTTTTAGCAAGAAAATAGCATGAGTAGATGCTGAAGAATGGGGTGGATTAGAATAGCCTCATTACTAAGAGGCTTAAGGATGAACATCACATCTAGTAGTAATTATTACCCAGTGTGAAGGGCTTCTGTGAGCCAGTATGAACGCTGCATGAGACAGAAGTAAGGCTTTCCCCACATTCTGAGATTTTAGGGGCCAAGATGAAGACTTTTCCTAAGGAAATTGTCTTTTTAAACATTTATATTGTTAATTGTGTGTGTGTGCACGAGCATGCGTGTGTATGTGTGTGCGTATGTATGCATGTGTTCTTGTGTGTGTGTATACATGTGTTCAGGTGCCCAAGGTGGTAGGAAAAGCCGTGGAATCCTTAGAGCTGGCCTTAGGTGGTTTCCGATTGTTGGATGCAGGTACTGGGTGTCTGAGTACTGCTTAAGCAGTTCTTACCGACTGAGCTCCATCTCCAAGTCCAGATGAGGAGATTTCTTTAGTTCTTCACACTGAAAAGTCTTATTTAAAGTTGTTTACTGAATCTTTGCAGCAAAAGCTAAGTCTCCAGAAGCATTCCACCCGAAAACCCTTATCCCCTTGTGGTTTATAGAGGGCGTTTTTCCAGTGTGTGCTAGTCCCTCAAGGTGGTTATTTGTTCTTTCCTTAAGCCCCTCTAGGAGGGGAAGCCATTGAATGGCTTTTCCTTGTTCCAATTTACTTGCATTAGCCATGCTTCTAACCTTTGACAGAGAAGCCTCTTCCTTAGGGGTCATTATTCTCAGGTTCTTTTCCCTTCATTCTTTCTCATAAAAGCCATTATCTTATTTGATACTTACCAGTAGATACTTTTATTTACAATGCACAAGTACCTTGCATTTAAGTTGTACTTTGCACACGAATTCTGCCTTCATTAGCGTTCTGTGTCAGGATTAGGGAAGGGTTTGCATTGCATAGATTTAAACAGTGAGGACCTTTCTTTTCCTGAAAGCAAGGATTAGTAATTGAGCTCTGGACCGCTGCCACACTCCCAGAACTCTCTGGGACTCTGCTTCTTCCACCCATCTGCCATCACTCACTTGGGAGTAGCATTTGTTTTCAAGTCTGAGATGATCCGGGTGCCTCACCGCGCCCATCAAAACAGTGAAAGATGAAATGTCGAGAAGAATTTGTGAAGGAAATATTTCTGTTTTCTTTTTTCTTTAGGAAGGTTTTTTTTAAGCTTTTAACATATAAATGCATTTTTCATTTATCAAATGTCATATACTCAAGAGACAAATAACTGGTAAGAAACATTGGGAAAAATGTGGTAATCTCAGAGGACTATATATAAATACATTCATATGTACAATGACATTAGCACTATCAAACCAAGAGTCAGTGATTCAATATATACAAATGATAAAGAAGCTGAGAAAGAAATCAGAGAAACATCACCTTCACAATAGTCACAAAGAACATAAAATACTATGGGGGTAACCCTAACAGAAGTGAAAGACCTGTATCGGAGCACTGGACTGAACTCCCAAAGTCCAATTGAAGAAGAGAGAGAATATGAGCAAAGAGGTCATGACCGCAATGGGGACACCCACTGAAACAGTCTACCTGAGCTAATGGGAGCTCACCAACTCTAACTGAATAGGGAAGGAAACACCATAGGTCCAAACTAGTCCCTCTGAATGTGGGTGACAGTTGTATGGCCGCGGCAAACTGCAGGGCCTCTGACAGTGGAATCAGGATTTATCCCTACTGCTTATACTGTTTTTGTTTGGAACCTGTTCTCTTCGGATGGATACCTTGCTCAGCCTAAATAAAGCCAGCAGGGCCTTGGGCCTTCCCCAAAGCAATGTGCCTAACTAACCATCTCTGAAAAGTGGTTGGGGGAATGGAGTGGGAGGAGGTTAGGGGGAAGGAAAGGAAGGAGGGGACGGAGTGGGAACTGGGATTGGTATGCAAAATGAAAAGATTGTTTTCTTTTTAAAATAAATAATAAAAAAAACAAGAAATGAAAGTTATGAAAGCGCCAGGAAAGCTCAGTTTTTATTGGCTGAACTAAATTATTTGTAGAGAGATGAGGACATGAAGTTGGGAGAGGGGTGAGGTGGGTAGGTATCAGAAGTACATGGAGGAAGGTGGAATGGAGATGATTGCATTATGTATGAAAATTTTAAAGAAAAACTAAAAACTTTGCGGAGGATGCATGGATGTTTGTTGGACAGAGATGAACTGTAGCTCAATAATGGTTAGCAAAGCAATTAACTTTAACCAAAATTCAGCTTTTTTAGGAATGGTTCTTTAAGCATATTAAGGTCTGTCTGCCTGTGTCAAATAGTCTCTAAGAGCTACCTCTAGCCATAGCAAATGTAGGAAAAGCAGCTAAGATACACATTAGTTTGTGAGAAGATAAAAACAGTTATCCTTGGAAATTGAAGTTTAAATGGCACAAAGAAAAAATACAGTTTTATACAGGTAACTACATCAGTGAGCTAGAAATCCTGTGCTTTGCGCCACTATTAGCTCAGTTACCTCTCTGAATTAGTTTGTCTTAAAAATTGATGCAGTCCTCATTCTGCCAGAAATTTCTCATGCCATTTATGGTTTAGGATGAAATATAACTGTTGAGTTTATAAGCATTTTGAAAATGCATAGATATGAAATATTATCTTTTGAAGCATTAAGCAATGTGCTGAGTACAAACTAAGAAAATTACTAAGGAAATACGTTGATGTTTTACATATGGTGAATCATGACTTATGAGAATTATTAGGTATTGGACTAGGGAGATGACTCAGTGAGTATAGTGCTTAGAGTACAAATGTGAGGTCCTGAGTTCAAATCCTTGGAACCATAGAAAGCTCGGTATGATCATATGTAAGCAAACCCTGTGCTCCTGTGCTGAGATGAGGGCGGAGATGGAGCGTGTAAGCTTGCAGACTAGATAGCCTGGTTACATATCTGAACAACCCAGAGACTCTGCCGCAAAATAAGGTAGAAGATGAGCACTGACACCTGGGGTGCCCTCTGACCTCCACGTGTGTAGTGTGGCATGTGTGGACCCATGTACATTAGTCATCCGTGTACAATAGGGGATATTCACTGTTAATGTTAAATAACTATTTGTGAAACACTTTCAGGAGCACAGCACATTTTTTTTTTTTTTGTAAAAACCTCTGTATTGTGTGCACTGTGTATTGTTATGCCCACATGGAGGGGACACGGCATTCAAAGCCTTGTGACTCTGAGTGGCTGGTCTAGAAACATCCACCTTCACACTGTCTGTCTCTTTATCTGCGTTGCTGCTCTAGCCTTCGTGTGTCAGGCTTCTCTTGTCTGTTTGGTAAAATCCACATCTCTATGATTAGGAGGATACTTGTCTATTTCCAGGTTGTGCTTTCTCATTTCTCCTAAGAATGACCTCAGCCTTCCTCTGCTTTCCGAAGTGTCAGCTTTAATCTTGTGCTCTGTGTGAAATATTTCCTAAACACATCAGGCCACGAAGAGATTTCATGTTTTCCCCTGAACTTCCCAAACATACAAGCTATGTTCAGAGAAGTATATATTTATATGATTATAGAAATAAATTGTGCACTGTATTAGGTTACTCTGTATGTCTTTATTTTGTTTCCTAAAACAGACTGTCTTATATTTCTTAAGCAATTTAAAAGGTGCATGATCCATGTTGAGCCTATAGGAGGAACTAAAATTAGCTCAGCTCTAAATTGAAGGAACGATTAATCCTTAAACAACGATTCTAACGTAGTCTATACTTCTGTGCAAATCAGAAAACAGATTTAAGGACGGAGAGACTTAGCCAGTGTCATCAACTAGAAAAACAGTCCTGCCACCGGAAACCTGTAGTCTAAGGCTTGATCCTTTCCAATTCTCAACTGAACACTTGACTAATCTAAACACTGTACATGCCTGTGTTGGTGCTGTGTGTGCAGATAGCTTACTGTCTTGAGTTGAAAAAACCCAGGTCGAAGGAAGAGGGTTAATTTGTGGGGGTACTCTATTAAACTTTGACAGTATCAGAAATGAAGCGTTTGATCTGTAGAGAGGGTGCACGATCTCTGCTACTCAGTTTATTAAAGAACTCCAAGGAATTCTTTTACAAAAGTAGTAGGAGATACTTTATGCCTCCCGGCAATGCCATCTGCAGAGTCTAACGAGGTGGGTGATTGCTTCCCTCTTGTGTGTGATGCAAATATTTTCAGGGTCATATTTTCTGCTTATGCTCATTCTGTAACCTCAAAAGCAACTGGACCCAAGGCCGTGACATACACTTCATAACAAGACATTGCTAGAAGGAGCATAGGAAACCAAACCACCTTTGTCTTTTCTGGCCCATGCATTTGCCTTTCTCTGAGAGGACACAGTAACTTAGTATTTCGAGTCACAGGTAATTGGAATACATAAAGATGACAATGTTCCTGTTTGATTTTAAGTTGTTTAAATCAGCTTGCCAACTTAATTTTTAATGTTTTATATAGCCTGTTTTTTCATATGACATATCTGTTGCTGCTCAAGCTATCTATATATTGCCTGTTCACTTGTCGTAGCTACTGTTCTATTGCTGTGAAGAGACACCGTGGTTAAGGCAACTTATAAAAGAAAGAATCTAATTGGGACCTCGTTCACAGTTTCAAATGGCGAGTCCCTAGCAACCATGGCAAGGAGCAAGGCAGCAAGCATGTAGACATGGCATGGAGCAGTAGCTGAGAACTCACATCTGGTCCACCAGCAGGAGGCAGAGTGAGTGAGACAGGGCCTGGCATAGGCATTTGGAACCTCAAAGTCCATCCCTAGAGACACACCACTTTTCTTCCAGTAAGACTACACCTCCTAATCCTTCCCCCAAGCAGTCAGTCCACTTACTAGGGACCAAGTATACATATAGATGGGCCTATGGGGGCCTCTCTCATTCAAACCACCACGTCATTTATCAGTGTATCTTCATTTCCATGCAAAGATTCAAAATCTCAAGAGGCAAGCTCTCCCCATTGTTGTTCCCCATTAGTCCACGATTGTGCTCATTGTTTGTGCCCAAGCCCTTTTCAGGGTCACAGCAAGAAGACTGAAGCCAGTTTGGTTGTGTTTTAAAGATTATGTTTTATTATCGAGAAGTTCTTGTTGCCAAGTTATTTTTTTGTTAGAAAACTGTCCTGTACTACTTCGTGTGTTTATTTTGGGGAGCAGGGATTCCAGACATTCCAATCCATGTAGACTCATGCAGTCCTTTAACCTAGCATTTCTGTTTTAGTTGAATCACACACCTCACTGGAGCGTCTATGAATGAGGAATTAATGGTGTTGAAGAGGCAAGCCAAGGCAGTGTAGTCCCCAACTTGTTTTCATTCTCCTTCCTTCCCTTCCCCCGCTCTATCTCCTCTCTCCCTTTCACTTCCTCTCCCTTTCCATCACTCTGTCCATGCTGTTTCCAATAAATGGATTTTGACGCTGAAAATTGCAAGAATATTATAAAAAGCAAGATGATTTATTCACTACGTCATTAATCTTTTCCTGTGTTTTATTTTTTTTTCTTCTTCTAGCCCTCTTCAATCTAATTCCTGTGGGACTGCGGGTGGTGGCCATCCAAGGTGTGAAGGCCAGTCTCTATGTGGCCATGAATGGAGAAGGCTATCTCTACAGCTCAGTAAGTAGCTCACGTGTGTGTGTGTGTGTGTGTGTGTGTGTGGTGTTAGTGAAGTGATCCGATCAAGGAACTGATGTCACTTTGTATTTTCACATTGATTTTCAGTACTATTACATTTTGGGTGTTAAAAATCATTCCCCAGCGATGAAAATAAACCAGTTACTTTCTGTGTTATATATTCTTACATCTCGTTTACACTTCCAAAGAGTGCAGTTTGGAATTACCTGTTTGTTCAGTTCAAAGACTAAGACACTTTTTCTTTCCCATGTTAATGCTCCATCAGGAACAGAAGTGGTTTATAGAGGGTCCTCTTTATCTTATTGTAGAGAAAGAATTTTCATAGACTCTGCTTTTGTTTGTGCTTAATCAGTTCTTGTAGTACCCAATATGTCATATTCTTTAGTTTAGTCATATATTTTGTAGATATTATCTAATTTAAAGACAACGGATTTGCAGAGTGAGCTCTGGATTAGGAGCAATGACATCAGTGTAGTATGTACATGTCAATATAGTGTGTGCGGGCACGTGTATGTGTGCCTGTGTGTGTGTACAAATGACTTTTCCACCTTATCTTGATTTCTGGATCTTTAAAGGGTTGGTGTTGCTTCCTCCCTTGTATACGATCTCCTCAAATCTATAAGTGACAATTGTGTATTACCAGTGGCTCTAGTTTGAGTACTGACATATTTTTAAGCATTTAAGACATGTTTTTAAGTTAAGACTATCCTGATTATTCTGTCTCAAAATTTTTAATTCATGCACCGAAAAATGTAGTTATTAAGTATAGTTTATATTTTTCAAATGGGAATGGCCTATTTGTGTCTCATTAAAAAAAAATGTCCTTTTGAAAACCACAGCTAACGAGTTCTACCCAGTCTGTAATCTTGGCCATTGTACAGAATATCTAGGAAGTTCACCTGTGTTTCTCAGCTGCAGGTTCAACACTGAATAGTTGTAGTAGACATCAAATAACTAATAAATGAGTATCTCATATATTATTATTGTTATTAGTAATACATCTGTCACCATGTTGTATTAAAGCTGCAATCATATGAACGTTCCCAACAACCTATGGTAAAAACCATGGTTACAGATAGTCCAGTTACTCTGATGGGATCATCGCATGTTGTTTGTCTTTATTACTATGTCACAAAGTCCCTCACAAATATATCTGTGATTACTGTGCTAGTTAGAACACAACATGCCGGGTGGTGGTGGCGCACGCCTTTAATCCCAGCACTTGGGAGGCAGAGGCAGGTGAATCTCTGTGAGTTCGAGACCAGCCTGGTCTACAAGAGCTAGTTCCAGGACAGGCTCCAAAGCCACAGAGAAACCCTGTCTTGAAAAACCAAAGGAAAAAAAAAAAAAAACACAACATAACTTAAAAAGATCAAAGGTGACGGTCTACTTCTGAGCCTACTCAGATCTGGATATCCATTTATAGACGGCATACACATGCACACATTTTCAAGTAGATGATCAAAATAATATTTAATGATGACACATTTTCAGCCTAAGTGACAAGCATTTGCATTTCATGCATCATGTTAGATACACTAACAACTCTTCATGTGAAGTCATCAGGAAACCCCTTTAAATTTTTTCTTAATTTTTCAGCACCAGAGATTGAACCTAGGGACTTGCATATGATATGCTCTACCCCTAAGCTATAGCCCCAAGCCCTTACAAATTCATTCAGAATAGAAAAAAAAACAAGAATAAAGAGGGGTCCTATGATGAATAATTCTAGCTAGTTAAACTGCTGCTGCAACACAAATGTTGACTGGGATAAAAGCAAAAATGTGAAGATAACCCGAGGATGGTATTAAAGATGAATACATCACATAAGCCTGCAAAGGCTCAGGGCGCAATGGCAGAGGGTGCAATGTTACTGTAGGACTTGGGCCATTGAACTAGAGTTGATTTTCATTGGCCAGTGGTTTGTGTATAGAATGTATGGGCAAAAGGGGTTTGTTCAATTTTCAGAATTGTATTTTTTCTACACTTCTTATTTAGAAGTGAAGCTAAATGCATGGGTCTGGGGTCTGAAGGATGGAGAGGCTTTAAGGAAACTTGCAGTTTTGATTGCAGTCCTAACTTAAAAATAGTGCTAACACCTTTGTAAAGCCAGTAATCATTCCCTGCATGTCTTGCTATACAAGATTGTTTTTGTCACCGATAGAGTCATGGTGCTTTCTTTGCTAGGGCACCAGGGGCAAGTGTCCTGGAATGCTAAGCAGATCATCCCTGGCATAGGTGAACTGGTTCTATTCTCTGTAAAGGCCCTATCTCTGTCCCAGACTGGTAGGGTGCATACTGGTTTTTAACAGTCTCTATAGGACTCTAGGGACCAGTATCAGAGTGTATGGGCCACATCACACTCTGTCCTCCAGCTCCTCTGTCTGGTGGCTGCAGTGCCAGACTGGCGCAGAGGCCTTGTGGCGGTTACAGAGGCAGGTGTAGACCCCAGCTTTCCTGGGATGTGTTTGCCACATACGTAGACTTGAAGTTATTTGAAAAGCAGCTTCCTGTTTCCTGTGACCAGTGCAGTGGGACACATCAGTGAGGTCCATCAAGAGACATGTGGAGGGATGGTGGGTGGTGTCTAAACTGAAGTCCTAGAGAAGCTGAGGCCAAGTGCGATCCTGTTCATACTGCCATTTTCTGGCTTCTGTTTAAATTTAAGCTGGAGGTGCATTCTCTTGTTACCTTTGAGTTCTCTTCATTCACTAAGAAGCAGGAGCAGAGAAGAGTAGTGGAGGTGTGCTAATTGCTTGGTAGCGTGGAGAGAGCTAAAGGGTTAAGGTCTGTTCTCAAAATCCAGGCAAACTAATGTATATCTCTATTTATAACTATATCTATATCTACATCCATCCATATCATCTGTATTCATATTCATATTTATCTATATCTATTTACATCTATATTTTTATCTATATTGTCTATATATATCATCTGTATCCATATCCATATAGATTTATATATCTATATAGATATATAAATAAAGGTGTAGATATATCAGGCAAGATTTTTGATACATCTGGATTTGTTTTTTTAATCATTGCATTTTGCCTGTTTAAACTTCTTTGGTTTTTATCTTTTTAAACTCTCATGCATTACTGAAAATTTTCCATTTTTCTTTTATTCTTCTAAACTTAGGCTGCATTTCTTTTCCTTTAGTGTTTGCTTATAGTTTTCAGTTTGCATATAGCCATGATTACATAAATATTTTTGTGTTTCTATTTTGTAAACAGCTCATGAGCTATAGAATATTTTCTTGGCTATTAAAACACATTTCACCAATCTGAATGAATGTATTTTAGAATAAATTATTTGTAGATAGTGATTGCATTTTATCATATTTGGAAAATAATTTCTACGAAGTTTCTGTGTGGGTCAGATTTAGACTTGTCGTGTTTACTGTTTCTCCAAACTACATATTTCATTGTTCTTTTTGTGAGGGTCTGTATGAAGTGACTGCTCGCGTTTTGTATGAGGATCTCTGAGTAACAGAAAATTTCCTGCCTCATAAATTCATGCACTCTTTCTTCCATTCCTCCCTTTGACTGTTGTTCATTTACTTGTAAACATCTCACTGGACTGGCATTTCCCATAACATCCATGAAATGATTATTCCATTAGTTTTTGGCATCTGTTGTTGAATGTAGGAATTTGTTGTCAATTTAATATTTCCTTTGAGGTAATCTCTATGGAAACATAGAAATATTTTCACTTTATATTTCCTGTTCTTAAACTGTCTTTACCAGTTAGAAATTTGTAATGAATTTATAATCCAAAGAGTTATAATTCTCCAATTTTAAAATGTTTAACTTTTATGCCATATCCATTTTACCTCTCAACCGTGCTTTCCAGTTTTTTACACAATTTCTATGTTGTAAGTTAAAACCATTCAAACTCAGTGTGTTCAAATTTTAAGCTGTTTTGTGATTTCATCATGGTGTCTCTCATTTCTGATGCTGAATGACTTCTATTAATATCCTCCCATCCTTGATTTATTTCTGCCTGTTTTAGTGTATGACTTTTTTCACTTCTTACGGAAAGTTATTAGCTTATCTCGCCATTTCTGGCATAATTGGTCAGTGTTTTCCATAGTTAGGAACTCACATTTTAAGCATTCATTTTCTTGAGTGTCACATTCAGGCTACACTTTAGAATTAATTCTTTACGTGCACTGGGGCTCTTTGGTTTGGGGACGTGTTCCTTTCCTTTTCTCTTTGATAGTTCTTCGTGTGATATCTGTCGCTTTGTTCTAGCAACTTTTGGGGTGACTTCTCTCCAATTGCCAATACCTCAAGTTTAGAGTAGTTTTGAGGTATTCCCTAGATGAAAGCAACAGTGGGGTGAATGCAGGAGCCTGGGCTAAGGCGCGGTTTGGTCTAGTTGCTTTTGTAATGGACTGCTCTATGTTTTAGAAGGGAGCATCATTTGTTGTCACTGTGGGATACCCCAGTGCAGCTCATTGTATTATTAGCTAACCAGACTCTGGTCCTCACTTTGCACAGAAGAATTTTAATGAACTGGACTAACTTGAGAGAACTCTAGGCCAACTGGCAGTCTTCAGGACCCGAAGCCAGGCCTGCCTGAAGATGCAGCTGGTTGCTGTGTCATTTCTATTCTGTGGGAATGTTGTTTGTTTTGACAGAACTGTTCTTGAAGTGGTGGATAGTCCTTGAATTTTGTATCCTTCTGTCCTTGCCCTTACTGTGAGCAAACAATGAATCTCTCTTCTCTTCTCTTCTCTTCTCTTCTCTTCTCTTCTCTTCTCTTCTCTTCTCTTCTCTTCTCTTCTCCCTTTTTAGTTAAAAGTACATAAAGTAAAGTTTCCATCTTAATAGTCTTGCATGCACTCTACTGTTAATCGTATCTCCACTTTGGTCAACAGATCTCCATACCTTTTTCCTATTGCAAGCACTACAGTTGCACACCCATTAGAATCTTTTCCCTTTTCTCCTCCCCATGGCGTATTTCACTTAGCAAAATGTTTTTATCCCATCCATGTGATAGCATACAATATTTGTCTTAAACAATTAATAAAATCCCATTTTATGTATCTTTTTGCTCATTCTATTGAAAAGTATTTTAAGTTCTGTCTACTCTTTGGTTATGGGATTAATGCTGCAGTGAACACAAAGTTACAAGTAGACCTTCAAAAATCATTTCTCTGGATATACGCCAGAGACAAAGTTATTAGACCACATAACTCTATTTTATTTCCTTTGCGGAACCCCATACTGTCTTCCTTGTATCGTCACTTTTTGGTATTGCTACCAACAATACATAATGGTTCAAATGCGTATTTCCAGTTAATACTGGACATTTTCTGAATTAAAAGGAAATTCTTTTAATATTGGTCATCCCACCACTTAGGATATGCACAAGTATAGCCTGAATTAAAGCTTGGTTTTCAATATTCCAAAACTGATTGACATTTCATGTGTCTATTATGATGTTCTCTGCATAGCCTTCTGGGATACGAGCGTATTTAATTCCTTTGACAATTCTTTCATTTGCTTGCTTGCTTCAGTGTGTGAAGCTCTGAGTTAGTGCTTGCGTATATTCGCTCCCTATTAGATACTACTTTCAGATATGTCCTTTCACTTTCAGGTGCCCTTTACTCTCTTGGTTGTTTGTTGTGCAGAATTTTTAGTTGGTGAAGTTCAACCCTTTTGTTCCCAGCCCTCTTGGTGTCATATTGAAGTAATCATTGCCAAATTTGATGTCGTGGAGCTTTTCTTCCAGTTTTCTTCAAGAAGATTTAATGTCAACACTCACATCTAAGTGTTTAACCTATTGTGAGCAACTTTTTAAAAAATATGTTTTAAAAGGACTTTTCCATTTCTGTGCACGTGGCTATAAAGTTTTCCTAGTGTCATGAATTGAAAAATGTGTCTATATTTGTGCCAGGATTATTCCACCAGAGTACTGTATCTGTATATATACTCTAAGGTCAGAAATTATGAGAGTAATTGCTTTAATGAGTTTTCCACTTTGGGAGGAGGGGTTATTTTTACTTTAAATATGGATATTTTTATTTTACAAAAAGGACATCAAGATTTAATCGAAATGATATTGGACATATAGATTATTTAAGGTAAATTTAGACATTTAAATAATATTAAATAATCTGATCTATAAACCTGGGATGCCTTTTTATTCATTTTTATCTTCTAACATTTTTATAGCAAGAAATTTTGAGGTGTCTAAGCTTTTCACTTTGATTAAATTTAAACTCACTGTGCCTTTCAAAAGGGAGTAGAAAATAGTTTTAACGAAATTAAATAACACTTTGTTTTTAAGTAGAGAAAAATGAAGCCTGTTCCATATCCTGTGAAAGAACCAACTGAAACAGACATTTCATGGAAAATTTCATTATAAGTATAAATAGCATTACATACATATACATTAAGTTTCTTTAATTTATTTATTTTTTTTGCGATTTAACCTGTTCTGCCTTGAACTTTGATCTGTTTTCTTTTTATATTTTATTCTCTTTGAGTCTTATAAATTTTGAAAATGCCTATAAGACATCTAAATTTCCTTAATTTGTTGTATTTAGGTGTGAGTCAAATGAAGAGGGAATATTTTTTTAATCTCACACAGAGGGAAGTCTACCTTCCCTATAAATTTATTTCCATCAACCTTTTTTATACTTAATTTGAACTGAGCTTGTATACATGGCTGAACTGCAGAGAAATATCTCTTAGAATATTTTGCAAATCTACATCATTTTCATATTGTGGTTAGGACATTGTTGGTACAGTGTTTTCCGTAATTCCTGTGTAGAGTGGCATTTTTAATAAATATTCAAGGATGGCACTACAGTCCCATTGCTGACATGATCGTGTTATCCTTTCTCTGTTCTGAATCTGATAGTCACAGTCCTTCTAGGAGCCCAGCTCTAGTGTCAGCAGATTATGTCCCTTCTTCCTATCATCTTTCCTGCCATCTTTTCTTTGCCCCAACCTAGAAGGAAACAGTGAAAAGGGAAAGTTTGGAGCTGAGCCTGTGGTTTGTCAGCCTTTGGGAAATAAGAACTTAAGTGAATGGTTTGGACAACTTGAGAGCCTTGACATTTGCATCTGGAAAAATTATACTTCAGATGTAATTTGGGTAATTTGCATTTGAATGAGCAGTTTGATATACTTAGCACACATGTCACTGACATTTCACTGATTAATAGTGATTAATATGTTTGGGAAATCTCTACTTTTTATTGTAATAATTGTTTATTTTATAAACTTTAAATAGTTATCTCTCAAATATGGATTAGGTAGTTTATAAACTGACGATAGTTTCCTTTCACCCAGAGATCAGTTAAAATGACGTGAACACAATTTCTTGTTTAATGCTGCCTTAACCTGTAGTGATTGTATATGCAATGTTGGGAAAGAGGAGAAAAAATTAAGTATTAGCCATTGATGAAGGGCTAAGATTTAGATTAGGTAGTTGACTTAAATACGCAGATTCTAGCAACAGTACCTAGGCCTGAACTGAAAACCCATAGGATTTTCATGACACCTCTATGTCCTTGGCTTTATATGTAATGACACCTTTCATTGTGGACTGCTTCATATCTCCCTCACCATTTAATATAAAGTATCTCATTAGTGCTTTGTAATAACTCTGACGTTTACTATTACTGAGTGACAGATGGTCTCTCTGGGAAACAGAAAGTTTAAGTGAATAAAGTGATGTCCCTTAGAGTCAAGGAAAGTCCAAAGGAAGGAACTTTAGCTCAGTGCTCACGTTTGTAACCAACACGGCTCTTGTTTCCTCCCACAATGAACTATCTATTGCTCTATAGTTTTACAATTCTTCTCAAAAGCAGAATTCTTTGTAAAGACACTAGGAAAAAATGATTAGGGAAACAAAAGAGAGCGGCTTGATTAAGGTACAACCTTTAACAACATTTAGACTTTCACCTCTAGGTCTGTGGGAGCAGACATCCTGGAAATTGGAGACAAGGCTGGGATTTTGAAGAAGAGTTAACTGTTCTTGAGAAGCTCAGAGAGTGGGGGCTCTGGGGGAGAGGACAAGAGAAGCCCCACTGAGAGCTGCCAGAGACCATTTTACACTCACAGGTTGGAGGAGATAGAAACCTGCTCTTCCCTTCCTGCCTCTAATTATTTGTCCTTTTGTTTGTTATAGATGCCCAAGCTTCCCCGTCAATAGATACACAATAAACGTTTCACAGAACTGCAGCCAAAATAGTTTCCTCATTTGGGGCTTTGAGAAGACGTTTATCTGTGCTTCTCCTTTTGTTAGAATTAATTGTTTTCATGCCTCGACGATCCTGTCTCGGGCTTCAAGGGAGAGATCCTATGCGATAAGGATGTATCTCACGTGGTTGAAATCTGCAGTCCCCAGATGAAGACATCGCCAAGACCTTGTTGAGCTAGTTGGTGGCGATGTCCTGTGGCCTGTTTGTGGCAATAATTAATTGTCTGTCCGGCAGTTATCTTTGTAATCATGTTTTTGATTGCGATGATTCATGCTCCCCAACTCAGCTTTGCATAATTTCTGGCTTGTGTGTAAGGGTCTGTAAAATTGTCAATCATGAGCCTCTTGTGTTGAGGTTGATCAAGGATATAGCTTTAAAACTTTGTATCACTGTGCTTTTCTTTCTGTAGTAAGGAAACACTGCTTATCCAAGGAGTAGAAGGTAAAGACTTATCATGGCATTTTTCTTGGAGGAGATACACTTCCTTTCATCTCAGTGGAAAATCTCTGCCTTGGACTATAAAGTAGTGTACTAAAACATAATGTATTTAGAACAGAGAAATGAAACGATTACCTACAGAATATCCATCCGTCCATCCATCCATCCATCCATCCATCCATCCATCCATCCATACATACATACAAACAAACATCCCTCCCTTTATGAATTCATTTGTGTGTATGTGAATGTGAGTAGATATATGTGTTCATGTTCTCATATGTGACTATGTATCTGTGCACATATGGAGGTTAAAGCTTAACTGCAGATGTCTTCCTTGGTCTTTCCCTTATTTTGAGATAAGGTCTCTTACTCACCTGGAAATCACTGATTGGCAAGACTGGCTATCCAGTGAGCGAGCCCCAAGGATCCTTCTGTCTCCACCTGCATTGTACTGGGATTACAGACATGCACCCCTGTGCTAGGGATCTGATCTCTGGTCCTCGTGGCTATATTCAAGGCACTTCATCCTCTTAATCAGCTTTCCAACCCTCCCATTTCACTTTAAATCCCTTTATCAGCTTCCTTCTATATGGAAACATCTAAAATCTGAGGCATATTCAGAGTGGTCTCTTCGGAAGCATGGTATCTAGTGGGGAGGGGAGAGAAAAACAGATGGCAGGATAGAGGGAAGGCCTGAGGGAGAGAAACAGGTGGGTCTTCATCATGAATATCAAATGCATCCAAGAGTTCTGAAGTCAATGATGCCTGAATAAAGAAAGTTAAAAGGTCAAACCACAGAAGCTTGCTAAATGATTTCATTTTTAAGAATGTAATCTAGCTCTTGTTGACTAGTTCCAGGATAGCAAGGACTGTTACACAGAGAAAACTTGTCTCAAACAAACAAACAAACAAACAAACAAAAAATGTAATCTAGGTCACGAATGTAGATTTTTATCTTATTAATCTATGGTTTCCTTGAAATTTGAATCATTTCTTTTCATCTTAGAGTAGTTTTCAGCCACATCATCTGGCCAAGGCGCACGCCTTTCATCCCAGCACTCATGAGGCAGAGGCAGGTGGATCTCTGTGAGTTTGAGGCCAATCTGGTCTACAAGAGCTAGTTCCAGGACAGCTAGAGCTGTTACACAGAGAAACCGTGTCTCAAACAAACACACAAACACTTCTTTTGTCTATTTCAATTTTACAACATATATATTAGTTAATTGAAGTGGGATGCTGATCTAATAGAAAGAACAGAACCTAGACAGCACAGGAACCTGACAGTTAGCTACTTACCAATGGGAGGTATACATTCTCATTGGGTTATTCTGTCTTTCTTGAGAAAGAATTAATGTCACCAGTTCTGCTTTAACTTGGTTAAGTAATTGTAAGCAGCACTCACCACATAGGACATTTTGAATACCTTCCTATCCTTCCACACTACATGTCCTCCAAAGTTAGAGACTATATATACTATAAGTTAATATTTCACACTGCAAACTGCAGTTCCTACGCAAAGGCTTAAATCTTGTTGACTAAGTTGATGGAGGATCGCTGAGTATAGCGACTGTAGTTCTTGCAATAACTCACGTCTGTTCGGTCCCAAGGATTTCCTGACTGCGACCCTGTGTGTTTCCCAGAGCAGTTAATGTTACACTTGAGTAGATTTTGACTGCTTTGCCATCCAGTAGTGAATTATGTTGGTCTTGCTCCTACAGTTTGTAACTTCCAGAAAACGTTCTTACTTTACCCATAAAGCTGACCTATACTGTAAAAATTAACATGTGGTTCTACTGATGTTTTTTCATTGAAGAACAAAAGTGAGACCGCTTCTCAGAGCAGTGTGAATGAGAACCTGGGCTTAGTTAATTTGGAAATCATACTA
Source organism: Chionomys nivalis (assembly GCF_950005125.1). Lineage (NCBI taxonomy): Eukaryota > Metazoa > Chordata > Mammalia > Rodentia > Cricetidae > Chionomys > Chionomys nivalis. Next base: position 66,090,917 of record NC_080088.1, read on the forward strand.
AATTTCTAATTTTTCCTTTCTGACTTAGGGACAGTGTGTAGTATAGTTATTTAACATTCTCCATAGGAATGATAGTAGCAGACTATATATATATTCATATTACTCATGTTTTATTCTGTTTTTTTTTTTTTTAAGACAAAGCCTTGTTTCTAGTTCAACATGGCCTAGAGTTTACTGTGACCCATGTTTTCCAGGGACTGCAGTACTCCTGCCTCAGCTTCCAGAAAGTTGGGATTACAGATATGAACTACCATGCATATCAGCAATAGCCTTAACAAAGAAGGCTTGGGGAATAGTCAGTTCCTTATCATCAGTGCATGAGACTTATGTGGGGTCCATCCCACATTCTTAGTTATAGTGCTGGTTCCTGGGTCACCACCCAGTATCTTTTGCTACCTGGGCTACTGGGTGATCACTTGCAAAATATGTCTAATCTAATCATGGGCAATTAACTTAAGCCTCAAGAGTTGACTTTAAAGGCAAAACAGGAGCTGGTCTGTGACACACGCCTTTAATCCCAGCACTCAGGAGGCAGAGGCAGGAAGATCTCTGTGAGTTCAAGGCCAGTCTGGTGTACAAGAGCTAGTTCTAAGAGAGGCACCAAAGCTACTGAGAAACCCTGTCTTGAATAACAAACAACAACAACAACAACAATAACAAAAAAAAACCCCAACCAAAAACAAGTAGGGATAAGTCCTCCGATAGATTTCATAATCTCAAATGTTAAGTGTTAAATGCATATACATACAAGCAACAGTGAATGGATCCAACAGGCTGTATTTATATGCACGTATATGTATATATGTGCTTCTATGTATGTTTACATTTGTATAACAGGAGTAAAGATTGGAGGCCATAAATGTGAGAGTAAGTTGGGGGGTGCATGAAGATGGGAAAAATTAGAGGCAAAGGAGGTTGAAATGAGGTAAATACTGTACTAATGTATGACATTCTGAAAAAAGTAGGAAAAAAACAACAATGACAACATAAACAGACAAACAAAACCTCAATCATATCTGGTTTCCTCTCACACCATGTGAAAAATAAATAGTTTTGATCTCCAAATGTATCTTGAGTTGTACGAGAAATCACACAGCTTAATTATTTTTCTTCTTTCATCCTCTAGCATGATCCAACATTGGGGACCTTCTCTTTTGGAAATGTCTCTACACATGTCACTTGAAAGGAAACATACTATATGAAATAGACCCACCACCCATGTCTTTTAGAACCATCAGAGAGAAAAGAGGGAAGATGGGAACAGAATTATGTGAAGGGAAACAAACCTAGCCTGTTTTCAACTGAGATTTGTTTAGTTTTCTTTTAATTGAGATGTGAATGGAAAAGGTGTGGCATTACAGAGAAACAAGAGGCAGGACACTGTAGCCACATCTGTAGTAGAGAAGTTAGCTGTTTAAGCAAACAACACTAAGCAAAATAGCATGAATGAAGCAAGCACAAAAGGATGTGATAGGTGGTTAATTAACAGTAGTAGGCAGAAGGAGGCCACAAATAGGATGTTCTTTTCATTCACCATATGCTAGCACCTAAATATTATTTCTCTGCTTCCTTCAAATTAAAGTCTAACCATTGCAATGGGGATCTTAATTACACATATTAAAATAAAAGCTGTGTATCTTTCAGTCAGATGAACTGCGAAGGACTTTATTATTTTGAGGCCACAGAGAACATCACACTCCCGTGGGGAGAGTATGTGCCCTGGTTCATTCCAAGCCGTTCTAGTTTGGGCTGATTTCTTAGTGTAATTATTGACAGCACTGAATTAGCTCTCAGAGGTGTCCTGGATTAGAATTTGGGAAATAAGTATGTAGCTGCCTCACTCATGTCCAGAACTTGATCCTATATGTGAATCAGTGGGTAGATTGAGGCGTCAGTACGAACACAGAGCCTCGTGGCCTAATTTGTAATTTTTCTAGTTTTTTTTTTTTTTTTTTTTTATGTCATGGTTTCATTACACAGCTCGAACTGATCTCCCAACTCACAATCTTTCTTGTCTCAGCTCTGAGTGAGGGGAAATCACAGGTGACTGGGCTTAATTTTCATAAATTCATTTTTCTGTAGCAATACTGAAGTAGGTTTGGCTATGAGCCACAGAGGGGCTATAACACTAGCATAAAGAGATCCCAGACCTACGTTTTCTGATGTAAGCAGAATTCTTGAACTAAACAGTTATTGATGTTGGGTCACTGGTTGGTTCATCCTGCCTTCTCCTCATGGGACAAGATGGCTCTGATATCTCCAGCTCTCTTATGCATTCTAGGCAGTGGAAGGATTGTAGAAAGAGAAATGACTGTGGGCAAAAAAACTGAGTCCCACTCAGGAGTCGAGCTAATCTCTACTTACAGTTCAGTCATTGCAAAGGTGTCATGTGGTCACCTCTTGGTGGAATGAGGCCACAGTAATGCTTGTTTTAATGCATCTGGTTTGTTTTTAATTTTAAGAAAACTAGCATGCCATTTTCATCAAAATCATAGTTTTCTTAGTGAATATGAGTACCTCCAACAAATTTCTGCAACTGGGTAATTTAAATAATGGGATTATTTGTCACAATTCTGGAGCTGAAGGTTAGAGAGAGAGGAAGCGAGCTCTCTCGGTTTGTTCTTACAAGGGCACTAATTCCATGATGAGGGCTCCATTTCTGGGATCTAACTACTTTTCAAAGGATCCTTTCAAATGTCACCACATTGGAGGGAAGGACTCACCTTGAGTTTGAGAGAAATAGAAATATTTAGTCCTTAGCAACGGACTCAAGAAGAGAATTGATGGTGGGGAGATAATTCAGTGGCTTATACTGCTTATTACATAAGTGCAACGGCCTGAATTTGACCCTCAGAACCCACATTTTAAAATCCAAGGATGGTGGTTTCTGCACCCAAATGTTTGAGTCATAGAGACAGTCAAATCCCTGAGACTTGCTGGACAGCCGTCCAGTCAACTTAAAATGTTCTAGACCGGTGGGTTCTCAAGCCATGGGTTGTGACTCCTTTGAGGTCATGTGTCAAATATCCTACATATCAGATTTTTTACATTATGATTCATACCAGTAGCAAAAATACAGTTACAAAATAACAACTAAAGTAATTTTATGCTAGAGGGTCCCCACAACATGAGGAACCATATTAAAGGGTCACAGCATTAGCAATGTTGAAAAATATTGCTCATGAGCAATAAGAGACCCCGCTTCACAAAACAAGGTGAATGGTGACAGGAATGACACCTAATGCTGTCTTCTGGCTCCCACATGTATGCATCATGCACTCATACACCTACGTGAATATGTGTCCCTCCCACACACACAAAGAAAAAATCCTAGATATCAGGTGCATATCTGGCAGCTATAATACCTTTTCAGACCAAAAATCTGTATACGATATAATATTTCAGATTATGAAAGAAATAAATACACAAACGGATTGAAACATAGATCATAGATGTAGTCTTTTCATTAAGTTGCATAATATCTATGCAATAGATAATAATACTTAAGTAATAATAGTCAACAAGCTTGTGAACTTCTACTAGGAAGTGAATGCTGAACTTTAGAGACTATAGGGAAGAACGATTACCTCGAATTTTATTCAGAAGGAAACAGATTAGATTTTTCCTGGAATTTGGACAGAGGCTTTTTGCTTATTGAATTTTCCTATCAGGTTGCTGGAGATTTCCTTTGAAATGTATCACTATAGTTGGGGCAAGAATGAACAAGCATTGCTACAAAACAGCAATTTTCACTAGATGGAACATGCTATCTCTGGAACTGTGACAGACAACTCTTAGTCACTCACCGTGTCATGAGGAAACCGAAAGGTACCATGGAGCAGCGCCTAGCAGTGTCCTTGTGCAGGCATCCGTGACTGGTGTCAGCACTCTGCTCATGAATATTCAGAGGTCGTGAAGCTTTCCATCCTCCCATCCATCCAGTCGTTTGCTACCTGTGTGTTTATAACTAGTTGTGGGCACACATTTTCTGAGATCAGCAGTTCTTAACCTGTGGGTCATGACCTCTTTGGGGGTTACACGCATATTGGGTATCCTGCATATCAGGTATTTACATTGCAATTCATAACGGTAGCAAAATTATAAAGTAGCAATAAATTAATTTTGTGGTTGAGGGTGACCACAACATGAGAAACTGTATTAAAGGGTCTCAGCGTTAGGAAAGTTGAGAACCTCTGTCTTAAAAGTAATATGAAGAACTCTTTCACTGTAGTGGGAGACTACAACAGTCAACAAATAAGCCGGGCGGTGGTGGCGCACGCCTTTAATCCCAGCACTTGGGAGGCAGAGGCAGGCGGATCTCTGTGAGTTCGAGACCAGCCTGGTCTACAAGAGCTAGTTCCAGGACAGGCTCCAAAACCACAGAGAAACCCTGTCTCGAAAAACCAAAAAAAAAAAAACAGTCAACAAATAAAGAGGAACATTCCCCATATATGATTATTGCTGTCAGAGAGATCATGATCTATCTGCTTTGTTTAACTCTCAGAATAAAGTTTCAAACTTTCACTAATTCATCCTGAGGGTGTTTCTGTCCTTTGTACCATGTATCTGTGCATTTTGACTTGCCGTATACATTCTGTAGAATGTCTAACAAGATGTATAGTTTCAAAACTTTTGTTAACCACATACGTAAAGGTTTTCTAAAGTTGCTAGTATGTTCTTGGGATTTGCATGAAAGAAAATTTCTGATTATTTCAACAAAAAGATACTTATTAGCATGCTGGTATTATTTTAAAACCTTAAGAGTTCCGATTGGCAGTACATATCTTCCAACCCCAATTATTATTTTTTAAGATAATTTTAATAGCATATATGAAAAAGTATTACACAATAGATCTTAGACCTCAGTAACTGTAAGATAAAACTTTGAAGAAAGCAGAAAAGTAGGTCTTCGTTACTTTGAATGAAAGAATGGTTTCTTAGAAATGACACCAAGGAACAATCAATAAAAGAAAAATAAACTGGATTTTATCATAATTAAAATCCTCTGTGCTTCAAAAGATATGATCAGGCAAAAGCTCAATTCATAGAAAGAAAGAAAACTTTGAAAGTCACCTTTCCAATCAGGAACTCATATCTGAAATATATAAAGTACTGCTACAACTCAGTAATTAGATGGCGTGGTTAAAGTGTGCGAAGGTCTGAGCAAAGTGTAGTGATGGAGCCTGTCCTGGACCACCCCCAGCATTGAAGCAAATGGGTGTAAAGAACCTAAGTAGTAAACATGAGGATCAAACACACAAAATCCAGCCAATAGCTACCAGAAGAGATGCTCAACACTGCCAACCAGCAAGAAGATGTAAATTAAAATCCCACAGAGATACTGCCTCATATGCACTAAGGTTATATTTAAATGTTAGAAAATAACACCTGCAAGTGAGAAGTGAGTTATTTGTACATTGCTGTTGGGGATGTAAAGTGTTGTACACATTTTGGAAAACATCCTGATGCTTTGTTCTAAGGTTAGATGTAGTTTTTACACGACCAGCAGTTAGACTACCAAGTATTTACTACAAAGAAAGGAATGTGTTTTTACACAAAACTCTGAGTAGCCACAGTATTATAATTGACTATAGTCCCAAAGCTGAAACAACTCAAATATTCAACTAATGGATGGATAGAACATATGTGTGTGGCTATTGAAAGTCACTGACACATACTGCAAAACAGATTAACTGTGAAATCATATTATATGAAACTTATATTTTTAAAAAGCGAATTTTTAGGATAAAATAAAAGGCAAAAGTATTTTATTTACAGAAAACGCCCAGGGTAGGCTACTCCATCATATGAAAACAGACCAATCATCCTTGGTCATATAGTGTGGAATGCCGGAATGCACTTATGAGCGAGGAGAGGAGAGTGATGCTGAAGGGGCGGAGCTTGCTTCCTGGGCTCATGACAAGCTCTCAAATTGATCTGACTGCTTACAGTTCTGGGCTTACACTAAAAACCATTAGGTTGTATATTTTGAGTGGTTAAACTGTAGAGTATGTGAATTAAAAATAAGGTGGTGACTTAAAAGCCAATTTTATTTAAAATGTCAGTTAAATCATGATTTAATAGCAGTTTAAGGGTAAACTCAACATTTTTCTTAATGTAGTCAATGCAACCCAGTTGGGTTGCATGTTTTGCTTGTTTAAGGTAGTGCAAGGATGTGAATTTTATCACTTTGGAGAAGTGAGATGAAGTTTAGCATCTTTTGTTACAGCAAAATGTGGGAAAAGGAGTGGAAGCAGTGGAGTCCGTGTTGCCATGGTGATGCTGTGCTTTTTTTTTTTTGTTGTTGTTGTTGTTTTGTTTTTACAACCATAAACTCTAATAATTTTGATCACAAAACACAGACTGTGAGGGCAGAGTTCTCTAAGGAGATTACTGTTCCCTAACACCAGTGTGTTCAAGGGCAGTTTTAGTCTATGCTTTAAAATGATGTCCACAGTCAACAGCAAAATGATACATTTGAATAACTGTAAGTTTAAATCAAAAATGTGATTTTGCTTTCTCTCCTTAACTTAATTTTAAATTTTGTTATGAGACATTTTATAATATTGTGTGACTTAAAATTCCACCTTAGGGCTACTTAATAAAGCATATGCACAATATGTATATGTATTTAGCTTCATTCTGGTGCAGTGGTTCTCAGCCAGGGGGTTGCAACCCTTTTCGGGGTTTGAAAGATCTTTTCATAGTAACTCTGTGCAGGTATCCTTGACTGGGGTCAATGCTTGCTACTGAATATTCAGAGAGAGTGAAGCTTTTCATCCTCGCATTCATCCAGTTATCTGCTACCTGTGTGTTTATAGTTGGCAGTGTGTGGACATTATCTTAGATTAGCATTCTCAACCTGTGGGTCATGGCCCCTTTGGGGGCTGCATGCATACTAAGTATCCTGCATATCAGATATTTACATTACAATTCATAACAGTAGCAAAATAACAGCTAGCAATAAAAATAATTTTATGGTTGAGGGGTCACCACAACACAAGGAACTGTGTTAAAGGGTCACAACGTTAGGAAGGTTGCGAACCACCATCTTTGATGTTAGAAGTAAAATGAGAAGCACTTTCACATGTAATGGGAGACTACAACATTAAACAAGTAAACAGGAACCTTTCCCATATGCGATTATTGCTGTCCGACAAATCAAGATCAGTCTGCTTTGTTTATTTTAGTGATTACATAGTGTGCCAATCACTTCAGATCATCTCTTTCAATGTATAGTAACACACAGTGGAGAGCCGTCAGATGTCTTCTGCCAGTCATCATAATTGGTTTTATCTTCATTTTTGCAAATAATAAGCACACTCTCAGGTCATAATGGCAGCCTTTTCGTGAAGTGTGGCTATTTGGTCGGTGTTTCTTTAATGACATCGTGACAGTTGTTCTACCATCTCTTTCTTGTGTTCGTCCTAAACCTCAGTATGCCGGCCACTGTCAGGTCACATAACTAACTGGATGGTGCACATTCTCAGAAATGTTACTGCTTTGAATATTCCACATCTCCTTAAAGCTCAGTTCAGACAACGTAGAGGAGGAGAAAGGACTCTTCTGAAAATTACCGAGATCTAAAGAGTTTCAGGGAAATTAAAAAGATTTTCTGTACAGTTTAGTTGGGGAGGTTTCAGCTCCATTACTCTCTGCTTGAGTAATGGAGGCCTGCATGGACAGCGGACTGGAGGCTGCTGTGCTGAGCTCAGGCAGGCAGCTGTGGTGGAGACTGCAGTGCGGGAGCAGTCACTTCCAGCTTCACTGCTCTTGCTGATTGGGATGGGGTGATTTACCTATTTGCTGTCTCCTAGCATCTCTTGATTGTTCGGAAAGTGGTCATGGCATATTTACTTGGAGGGCTTGTCAGAAAGATTTGGAATGATAAAATAACAACTAATAAACTTAAATCCATGAAAAAACACGCAGTAAACGTAGGTTTTCTTTCTGCCTCCTAAATCTGTCAAGGTATTTGGCAAGGCAAAGATATCTCATGCATTACATATACTTTGCATTTGAAAATTTCTTTGCGTATGTGGATAGGTTTGTAGTCACGCTTTTGCTTCTGACCTGGTGTCCCCTTCACTTCATTACCTGGGATCTTGTATCCTACTTACTTTGTATTTTATCCCCCTCCAGGTTGGCCATTCACTGGAAACCTTCACTGAACATTGTCTCGCAAGCATATTATCAAATCTCCTCTTTGGGGCTGACCTTCAAAATGCTTGAACAGTTTTGACCTTAAATGACCTCCGTGACTTCATTTCCAGATTCCTTTCCCTTTCAGGCAAGCTTTCTTTTCTTGCACCATTTCATAATCTCACCTCACCTTTTCATACCCTCAGACTTCATCTTTCACAGTTTCTCTTGTTATTGTGGTTTGCTCTGTTTTCCCTTCAACACTCCACCTTTGTCTTTTTTATTTCCACCATCAGACCTGCCTTGGATTCCCTCTTCTAACTAAACTTTGCCATCTTAGGCGCAGCTCATGCTTTTGTCTCCAGATTGGAGCCATCAGCATCTTGAAGGTAAACCCTGTGATGGTTCTTGCTCAGATTTCCACCCAATTTCCAGGTGTTTATGTATTTCTTCATCATAGCACCTGCCGGCACCTGCACCAGGAGCAGTTACCAGAGTCATCTCTTGGACAGTTTCTAGTTTCCGTGTTTCTTCAGATAGGTGGGGCAGCTTTGTGGCCTGACAGCCCTCACTGAGAGAACCATCAAAGACCTAAAGTGAGAACGAACGGTACAAGGTTTGTTTTCCTTTCTGTATCTATCACAGCAAACACCTCCTTTGTGTCCACCGGCAGACTGTTTTCATTGCTTCGTTCTGCTCCCCAATTCTTTTTCTACCTGCGTATTATTTCTAAAATCTGTATGACGTATTCATGGTTATGGTTTGCACTAACATGACGTTTTACCAGGAAATGGAGTTGTTGGACTGCGGATGTATTCCAGTTGCTGAAGTGCTTGCCTGGCATGCTCACAGCCCTAGGCTAGATCCCCAGCAGCATAGAACCTGGGAGTGGTGGTTTACAACTACGATTCTGCTAACTGGACATCGTTACAGGGAAGCAGAAGTTCAAGGTCATCCTTAGTTATGTAGTTAGTAAGTTCAAACCCAACTTGGGCCTAGTAAGAGCCTCTTTCAAAATAGAAAAGAAAAATTAAAATCCAGTTGTTCCCCTGTGACAGAGTAGAGATGATTCTTCAGTTTAGAAAAAGCAAATAGTATTTCTACAGAGAAAATGAAATTTACATTCTAGGGTTTTGTTCTCAATTTTTCTGTTAGAAAAGCACGCTTGTCTCCATTATTACACTTTTTTTTTTTTTTTTTTTTTTTTTTTTTTTTGGTTTTTCGAGACAGGGTTTCTCTGTAGCTTTGGAGCCTGTCCTGGAACTAGCTCTTGTAGACCAGGCTGGTCTCGAACTCACAGAGATCCACCTGCCTCTGCCTCCTGAGTGCTGGGATTAAAGGCGTGTGCCACCATCGCCCGGCTCCATTATTACATTTGATTCTTCCTTCTGTGACATAGGACAGGCAGCATCCCAGATCGGGAATTAATTTTCAGTGTTCACTCTAAGGTAATTTGTGTTGCACAATGCTAGTATGCCTAAAGTTCACATAATTTGACATGTTAAATTGTGGTTACCCCAATATTTACTGAAGTGAGGTAAATGGTTGTAGTTTAGCAGTTTAAAGGCCTTTGGTCAGAGGATCTCCTGCCTGACATTTGAAATCACTTGTTTTGGCCATTAGATACAGATACTAGATTTTTATTGTCCCAGTGATACAGTATGATCAGAACAGTTCAAATTAAATTTTAGATATATCTTAAAATTTATCTATGTTCTTTTAATCATTAAAACAATATAAATTAAAATTCAATGCCTGGTGTTTTTTTTAACATTTAAAATCTTATTTTTATTTGTGGGTACATGTCTGTGTCTGCGTGAGTGTGTGGCATATGTGTGTGGGTGCCCTGAGGCCAGAAATAGGATTCTCTAGATCTGGAGTTATTGGTGGTTGTGAGCTGCCAGGCATGTGTGCTGAGAACTAAACTCTGGTCCTTTGGAAGAACAGCAAGCTCTGTTAACCATTGACCAGTTCCCCACCATCTCATGTCTAATTTTTATGCTAGGATGCATTGTTGGAATGAGGTTTTTATTCTTAAAATTTTTAAATGTTCTCTGTTGCCTTATCACTTCCCTAGTGACTTAATGTATTAGTGAAATCTCAAATGGAAGTATGAAGTATGGTTCAGTAGATTGCATGTTATCCTTTTTATGACCTCTTGTATGCCTTTCCTGGTCCTTTTTCTCAAATCTCTCTATATAAACAGAGTTGTGGGCACCTTTTTCTTTACAAATGAAGAGATGTAGGCAGCATCCCCAACGTCTAAGATAAATCATGTGACAATTTAAAATAGAGTTATACAGCCAAAGTCTCACATGAAAAATGCAGACTGAAATTGGCTGTATTCCACACTCTCGAGAGCCCAAGCCAGCAGTCCAAAATGGAAAATGGAGTGTTGGGAGAAAAAAAAAGCATTTCCCCAAAGAAGCACACATTCATCTCGGGTGGCAGGAAGGACAACTCTTGGAGCACTGTTGTAGGTTTGGCTTCTTCCTTGGCACCTCATAGTGCCTGGCTCTATGAGGCAGCTTCCAGCAAACTCTGCAAGCCCTGCTCAAATGTGGCCTCTGACAGCTTGTGTTTGAACACCGCTTGCTATAGTGAGAGATCTACACATTCACCATTTCTGCCTGTGTTTTCCAACGTCATGCTTGCCCAAGCCTCATTTCTACAGAGTTCATCCTTAAAAGAAAAGAAAATCAGTGATGTTCTTCATACAAATTGAGTATTCATGATTTTCATACTCAACTCTAAAATGCTTCAAAATCCGAAACTTTCTTCTGAGTGTGGACATGATGCTATGACAGTAGACCATTCTCCACCTGACCACATGTGAGAAATAGCAGCCAAAATTCAGGCACATTGGAAATATTTGTATTCCCTCCAGTCGGTAAAAGAACACAGATAAAGTAGTAATGGATTTGGTGTTTTTATTTGGGTGCCATCCTGAAGACCTCATGGATATATAAAAATATTCCAAAGTCCAAAACAATGAATCATACAAACACTTCTTGTCCCACGGAATTTGAATGAGGGATGGCTATCTTATATTCACACAGAATCTGTCTTTATGGAATCATCTCTGATATTAATGACTTTGTTACCTAATTTAAATTTAGGTTCAATGCTTCTCTTTGTTCCTGATTCTGTGATATGAAGTCACACAGATACATGCTGCTTGTCATGTTCTTTGTATGTGGTTAGGATCCTCTAGCTCTTGCCATTGTGAAGAATAGATATCTCCTTTTTTATATCCATTCTATTATGATAATGTGATTGTTCATTTTCATATCTGTCCATATGCATTTATTATCTCTCCCAGTAAACGATGCTTAGTGGAAAGAACTTAAAAAGTATTTGCAAATTTCAATTATTTGTTGAACACATTAAAGTACTATATAATGTAATCTTGTTCTCCACGGGAATATTAACCAAATCCAGTTCTTTCGAAATGACTTTGTTCATTTTTGTATGAGTGGACCTTTCAATAACTAACTAAAATGAATGAATAATTAATAGAATCACTAAATTTTAGAAGCAGAAAGAAATAAATCATTTGTTTCAATCCCTACACTGTTAGATTGACATTTAGAGCCTACCCTTGAGATATCTTTACTGAGAGTTCTATGTGGGACTGTTGAGGATTATCCTATTGTATCATCTGTGCAAATGACAAGTCAGTTTATATCTCCAGTGGCCCTTTCTGCTTTTCCTGTGCTCTTCTCTGGCGCCCTGAGAAAACCTCTTATAACTCGTCAGTAGTACAACCCAGAGAACAAGAGTTTATTAAGGTTTATTTAGTCCCGTGTTTCCAAGTGTGTTGGTATTTTCTCCTCGTGGCTCAACCCTGAACCGTGGTTTGGGTCTTTGCTCTTCCTACTCCAGAGGCTTACCTGGACTGGAGCTCTAACTTCACCACCTTCATTTTTGTGTAGAAAGCTGTAGTTCATGTTGAACTATAGAAAGAAAGAAAAGAAGGTCATCCTTGGTCTGTAGTCATTCTCTGCATTGGTTTCCCTTTAACGCTCCTTTTTACCAAAAGGAATCTCATCAGGCTGAACCTCTGTGTTGGATGGCGTTTATATTTTAGCCGCACTTCATTAGCACCATTGGTACTACATGTTTGGTGCACTCTTCAACTACAACACAGGTCCCAAAGCATCACTGTGCTGCTGCATAACACACTTGCAAAATGGACCTCTCAAGGTCACCTTGAGAAAGCTCCCATTGATTTTCACACTACCTGCTGCCGTGCCTCCTTTTCTTTGCTGCTTTCCTGCTCGGCTCTCTGTGATGGTTGCGATGTGTATTCATTTTCGACATATTCACCAAGGGCCTTATCTAAAATACATCATTTTCAGTTTATAGAGGTATTCCCTTATCCAGATACTTGGGGGTTATCATGATGACCCTCAGAGAATAGTGCCCTTTTGATCTTCTTTTAGTATTCCATAGATAGGAACTGTAGCATCAGACTCATCTGAGCTATGGACTAAGGCATTTGGTCACATCCATAATGGGAGCCAAGTGCTGGTGCCCCAGGGCTTCTGTAGTAGATGATGCAAAAGCATTTCCAAGGGATTTGATTCTCTTCTGTATTAAAAATAAACATTTAAAATGTTCCTGTAATTTTAAGTCCATTATACTATTTATGCTTGAGGGGTTTTCATGTTCATAATAACACTGGATCCAATCAAACCTGGGGTTTTTCAGAGTAGTGTAATTATTTCTATAGCTAATACAGAGTGAGTTAGCAGCATACTTACACCTCATTTCTCTCCCTTCTTAGGAAAGTAACCATTTTACCACCCATTGGGGTCTATCATTTCTAAGATTTTTATTTGCCTTTTGATGCCAGACTACTGGCTGAGATGTGTGTCTGAAAGAGTGATGCCCATGTTTTGAAGCCAGGAGGACAGCAGGTGACAGCAGACTGATTGTGGAGTTTGGCCAGGAGGTAGAGCTGGTCAAGGGCAAAGGCGCATGGAATCATGTTCCTGGGAGCAAGGAAAAACAAACAGACGATTATGTCTGTGCCTGAGACATTTTCCATTTAGCTTTTTTAACTTTTCATGGAAATTCAATGTCAGTTAAAGTTCCATTTTCACCCCTCATGATGCCTAGCCCAGGATTAAGAAGTGGTGTAAAATGTGGCAGTGGGAGCCAAGGCTTTACCTTCTTTACCTTGAAATGTAATACCTGGAGCAGCCATTGCTGTTGCTGTGATCACATCCTTGAGGGAAACATCTTAGTGGGGTGGGGGTGACTTTAGCTCACAGTTCCATAGCGGAAAAGGCAAGATGGCGGAACAGGAGTGTAAGCTCGGTGGAACTCATGACAGTAAAATGGCTCCTAACTGTGACCACTGAGCAAGGGTGAACCTCCTGCAACTATGCAGGAAGAATCCTCTATCCCCCTGGTACTGTGCAGGCCAGCTAAATCCCATGAGTTAAAGTCTCTACAACTATCCAAACACCAGCTGTGGATCAAGCGTTGTCTCGTTGTCTCTTTGAGGGCTAGTTCACATTCAAACCAGAACAGAGTTTGAAGTTAGCCCACTGAGGTTTCTCTGTTCTCTGCCCTGCCTTTAATGTGTTTACACTCATCTCGAGTTTTTCTTTCAGTACCTATTTTCCCCCTACCTGCCCTTTCTCTGCCTCCTTTCTTTCTAATTGTTCTCTTCCTTCCGGCCCTTCATCCTCTCCTCCATTCCCCCTTCCTATCCTTCTTCTCTGGTCTGTATGCCGTGCAAGCAAACTTCTCCCACAGGAGTTCCTAGTTCAGCAAGGGAGGCAGATAATACAAAGTAAAGGCATTCAGAGAGAATTCTGCCCAAGTTCTGAATGTGGAGGAAACCTTATGGGGCAGAAATCAGTTTATGAATATAATTCTGCTGTTTAATGTCTAAGAAAAAAAAACTGTCATTGTTAACTGTGATCATGTCATATGGATTATGTGATAATATATTATTCATTTTAATATTTAAAAATTACCACAAATAAATAAATACAGAAGAAACCAGAAGTTACCTACTGTCGGTGCCTTTGTATGAAACTTTGCTCCTTGCCTTCTATTCAAGATCAACTCTGTAGTCAGATAAGCCATGGGAGCTCTGTTTACCAAGACCATGGAAACTATGTACTCGGCAGGACTGCTTACTCCATTGACAAACAGAAAGTTGTATTTCTGTGGGGAGTAGGAGGCAGGTAATATAAGAACAGTGGAAGAGATGAAAGTATTGTCAGTGTCAGTCTCTACAGAGACAGTGGGAAGCATGAGGATCACCTCCCACTCGCAGGGCTATTGCTGAAAGCCTCTGTGGGCTGAGAGGATTGTGTACAATCCTTTCCGAGGTATTTGAATCCCGCAGTCCACAGCTTTGGGGTAGGGATAATAGCTCTGTCTGACTGAACAATGCCCCAGGCTCTCACTGTGTCAATTGATGAAGTGATAGGGAGGATAATTGCAACCCTTAAGGGCTTTGAGTGCTCCCCACACTAGATCTTTCAGTTCATCCATTCAGTCATCGCACTGACTCTCTGAATTAGGTCCTAATAGTGTCTTCCACAGACATGGATGAGGAAGGAAAATAAAATGGTCTTCTCGAAACTGAAGCCATTAGCTATGTTAAGTGCTGTTGATCTAATAATAAGAAAACGTGAAGTACTATTGATTTTGTGGTGCATGGCCATTTCAAAAGACTTTTATATCGTTTATAGTTTTATGATCAATGCAGCCCTGTAAGATAAGTTAAATCGGGTGTATTTCTTTGTCTCCTTAACGATAAAAACATTAAGGCTCAGGGACACATGCTGAAGAACTCATAGGTGATAAGTGCTAAAACGGAGTCAATTTCCTGACTATATTCTCTTGAAGCCAGTTCAATGTATCCTGACATCTCTCTGTAACTTAAGCCTGCATAGACATATCTGGCTTAGGCAATTCTCCAGTCCAATAGAATAAAAATCGAACAGTTGTGGAAGTTGGGGACGTAAATTTCAGTGTCTTGGTAACTATCTTACACATTGTACGGTCTTCATTGGAGTTGCTAGATAAATGAGATGTCAGCGCATTGAACAGCAGGCATCACTGCTGCTGGCTTTCGATTGGCTCCATCTGTTGCTAGGAGGAATTGTGGGCTCTCAGCAGCTGCCAGCCAGACAGGCATTTCTGAGTGGAGCTGAACCCAGGTTGACAATAGCTAGTAAAGGAATGTGTCCTCACCTCGCAAGGACATCCTTCACGCCGATGTTTTTATTTATTAATTTTTTATTTTTTATTACCTGGGCCAAGAGAACTTCTGATGTTGATGCATTTTATTGTTTTTTTTTTTTTTCATGAAGCCCATGTTTCTTCTTCTTTTCCTTACCTAGGTTAGTTTAGTTGCTGACAGACCAGTCTCTCACCTTACAAAAGAATAAGTAATTTCCAACTAACATCTGAAATGCAGAATTTGGTTTTTTCTCTAGTAGGAAAGTAATTATTAG
Source organism: Chionomys nivalis (assembly GCF_950005125.1). Classification (NCBI taxonomy): domain Eukaryota; kingdom Metazoa; phylum Chordata; class Mammalia; order Rodentia; family Cricetidae; genus Chionomys; species Chionomys nivalis. The sequence continues at coordinate 66,106,546 of NC_080088.1, forward strand.
CTTAAAAGAAATAAAGCCTATTTAGAGAGAGAGAGAGAGAGAGAGAGAGAGAGAGAGAGAATGCTGGGTGCGCATCATTTTTCTGGCGATTGCAAAAGAGATTTTCTAATGTCCTAAGGGATTAGGACTGTGACAGAAGAGTGAGAATAGTTCTGTCTGGGTGGCTTCCCGTGTTGAAAATCCTGTTTGTCTGCAGTGCAACTGAAATAGATGCTGAGGAAGGCAAAGCATTATGCCCATTCTCTCCTTTCTTGTCTTCCCATAGCATGCTGTCTGCCTGGAAGATTATCACCTTGTTGGCTTAACTCATCTTTGCTCATTCAAGTAGGGTTGATGAACAAGACTTGTGGCAGTTTCCCCCATATGTTCCTAGCACCAGGACTCACGCTCTGCTTCTGAAACTGTGAATCATAGACCACCGTGGGAGCTGCTGTTTCTTGTGGCCATTAGCATTGCTCAGTTGTTGAATGCCCAAGATCCAAGGATCATATTTTATGCAAGTTTGCATTCCTAGTCCTTAGAACTGCACCTGGTTCCTAGTGGACACCACTCCTTAATGCCCCGAATACCAGCCCTAAACTGTTCAGTGTGTTAACAAAGGCATTACTGTAATGTATTTCTCTATATCTCTGAACAGCCCATTCCAGATCTGGGTACCTCAAAGACCAGGTTTAAAAGTCAAAATCAAATTACTAAATCACCACAACGAAGCAGAGAATGTATCTCTGACTGCTGGAAGATGCTAACTGCGTCTGATCACATCCATACATGGAGGTCTTCAAGCATCTTTTAACCATGGAGTGGGATCCATGTAGCATGGTGTTTAATGTGGAAGGGGGACTCACAGGCTCTTTGATAGACTTGAAAAAAAGGCTTCCAGAAGGGGCTTGAGATGCCTGAAGGTACCTAGAGGGCAGTTGACTCAGCTCTACTTGACCCCTATTGGGCAGTCTCTTAGCTTTCTTCACAGCCTCCCACTTAATGTTTTCTGCCAAGTTAAGTTGCACTCAATTCTGTGTTCTCCATAAAGCTTTCATAGCTATGGATTTTGATGCCCAGTAAATATTGAAATTAAATTGAGGTTCCCTTCCTCTTTCTACCCCATTGTATTCCTTACAAAGAGTGTAAGAGAACAAACATCTCCTCTGGACCCTCAGGTGAAACCAGTCAAAGAAGAGGCTGCTGAACATACAGTCCAAGAATTAATACATGAAGGTTTGTCAGCCATGCCCCCTCCTGTCTTTCCCTGTAGCCTCCCTTGTCCTCCACTCCCTTAGCCACCATTCAAGATGAAGAATCCACAGCTTTCTTCTGTGCATTGGGAAGTCTAACAATTCTCAACACTAAGCAGATCCACCTCTTTTCTAGACTCCTGAACCCCAGCCGAGCTGTTTGGAAATGGAAGCAGATTGGGGCAATGTGCACTTGCTGACCACCACATGAACTTACTGTTGTTTTCCCCTCCCCTCTTTCCTTTAATCGTTTTCTACATTATTGACAATTTCATACTCGTCTAAGAGGAAATATAGTCATATTCTTCTCCAGCTTTTTCCATATCCCCCTCAACACATCACCCCTCCAACTTCAACTCTCTCTCTCTCTCTCTCTCTCTCTCTCTCTCTCTCTCTCTCTCTCAACACATTGAACACAGATAGTGCTTACCATACAGGCACAGGTGCGTGGCAATCTAATGGATCGTGACAATCCTACCAGTGGCCACATACTCAAAAAGAGTAGTTTTCTCTTCCCTAGAAATTTTCAATCATCTACAGCTCCTAAGAAAGGGGTAGGACCTGGAAATCATCTACCCATCTAGGCCAGAAACTTGACTGGCTTGGCCTTGTGTGGGTACCCCAGCCACTGTGAGTTCACAAGTGCCCAGAAAAAAACATTTTACAACTTTCCTACCTATCTACTGGTTCTTACATTCTTTCTGCCTCCTCTTGCACAATGTGTTCTGAGCCTTAGTTGGGAGGGGGTTGAAATAGATACCCCATTTAGGATTGAGCACTTAGTCCCTTACTCTCAACATTTTGAGCAGTAATGAGTTTCCTTATTAACTCCTATCCACTGCAAAAGGAAGTTTCTCTGACAAAAGCTGAGAGTTGTCCAAGTCCATGGGTATAAATGCTTTGAAGGCAGTTTGGCAGCATGTCTGTTTAGCAAAATAAGAGTAGATTTTTAAAAAAAAATATTTATTATGTATACAATATTTTGTCTGTGTGTATGTCTGCGGGCCAGAAGAGGGCACTAGACCTCATTACAGATGGTTGTGAGCCACCATGTGGGAATTGAACTCAGGACCTTTGGAAGAGCAGGCAGTGCTCTTAACCACTGAGCCATCTCTCCAGCCCCTAACAGTAGATTTTTATCTAGTGCTTAGGTTCCAGCCTTGGGTCTTTGACTTCCAAGCTGTGGGTTTCTGACTAGGCCTACAGTACTAGGTGTAGAATTCCATCCCGTGGAGCAGGTCTGGGATACAGGCAGAAAGACTTTGTTATACCGTAACAGTCGTGCCACTATTGCACGAGTGAACATATTTTACTTGGCAGGCAAGTCTGCAGCATACAGGGTGCAGTTCTTAGTGAGACCATTGATGCATTTTCTCTGCTCCCAAACTGCATAGCATCTTCTAGCTCTTCAAAAGCTGGAAACCAGGGAGGAAGTTTGCTGGTTGGTTTGAGACTGGATTCTCTATGTCTTACAACCAAACTGTGAGTGCTTCTCCCCTTAAGGTTTGATCTCTCTCTCTCTCTCTCTCTCTCTCTCTCTCTCTCTCTCTCTCTCTCTCTCTCTCCTTTAATACCTGTGTTTATAATTTTAGGTAAAATATAATTACATAGTTTTCCCCTTTCCTTTTCTTCTTCCAGCTAGTTCTCCTTGACCTCAGTTGCCAATCTCTCTGTCCTTCCTAATTCCCTCTCAAACTCACTCTCCTTTTCTCTGCTTATTGTTACAGTCTCTTTTTATCTGATTAGTTGTTGTCTTACACACACACACACACACACATAAATACAACCTGCTAGATCTGTTTAGTGTTGCTTATATGTACATGATTTCAGGGCTGATCGTTTAGTATTATATACCAATTAGGGTACTCATCCCTGGGGAAGACTAATTCTCACTGTCTCAGGATTCCTGAGTTGCCTAAAGTTTTTTGTCTAGGGGTAGGGAACATGGGGACCCTCTCACATTAGCATGTCTGTTGGTGTCCTCATTGCTTGGGTCTTGTTAAGGTGGCCTGGCTCTTCTTCAAAAGTTGAAATTACGGCGTTCTGGTGCCAATCTCTATGTGGCTTCATCACCACTTTATTCTCTTCCTCCACAGTATTTACACAATTTCCTAGCCTTGTGTTCTTTGATTAATGTGTTTTTCTAAGTCAGAGGTGGTTTGTAAGGTTTGATGTCCTTGGACATTCACTACCCTGTATATGATACCTGACAGCAATAAGTTCCACTTCCTAGGTTAATGTCATAATCACCAGTAAGTAGTAGCTATTGTCCATTTTTACCAGCTGAATATTTCATGGGATCCTTTTTATTCAAGCCTGAGTTGCAAGACGAAGGAAATATTAGGACCTACAGGGATTGTCCTGGAAGGATTTAACTCTAGGCCTAGTGACTCTCACCCTCACTCCACAAAGCCACTGCTATTGTCTGTTGCCTCTAAGTGCAACACTTCAGTCTGTGTTTCTTTGGGCTTTGAGGAATCTTGCTTATCTTCCTCTTGGGTTGTTGTGTCTCTTTTGGGCCCAGTGCACTTGGTATGCTCCAGTATTAACCAATTTCCAGACCACTTTCAGGCTTTCTTACCATTTACAGACCATCATCACCTTACCAGTCTGGTGATGTCTATTATTCTCTTTTCAAAATTAATGATGTTTAGTATACAAACCAGATAGACGTACAAAGGAGATTATAACTGTGTATAGTGAAAATCACACTACAATTTATGCTCTTGATTATTCTCATGACTGCCTTTAAGAAAGACCTGGGTTGACCAAAACTGGCTGCTTCTACCTCTCTCTCAGGGCCTAGCTTCAGACAATTGGAAGACAGTAGACTGGTCATTTGTGACTGCAACATTGTGAAAACTGACTCGGTTACCTTTGTTTAAACAAAAGCTTTAAGATTCTTTCTAAACAATTCCCTTGGTACACTTTAAAACAGCATCAGGGGAAAAACCCAGAAGTCTGTTCCATCTAATGTGCAAATCTGTTTTAAGGTCAGTTACACCTGACTTTACTAACATTAAAATGGATCATAATAATCTGAGAATTAACTGATGGCCAGTGCTGGGAGGAGGATTATTTTGGGACAGAAAACGTGAGATCTTCCAACCAGGATACTTAGTCTTTGGGTGCCATTGGGTACAGTCCATTCCTAAGCTATCACTAGGGTACCAGAGGAACTTCCTGCGTTCCCTGAAGCTTTGCTGAAGTTCCTTCTGGGTTTTCTAGGAGGGGAACAAACACTGTAGAGAAAAAAGATACCCCACGGGACTGGTGGAGCAGTGAGCACACGGTGGAAAAAGAAAGCATAAACAACTGTGTTAGCCTTGTGATTCTGGTACTGAGATTAAGTCCTTTCAATGGAAGAGTACCCAGTGGGATCTGCTGGCCTTAGCGCTGGAAGGTATGAGCTCACTGGCTGGCTTAGGCTTGGTGCCTTGTGGGTTGCGTTGAGGGCCCTTTTAAAAGCTTCATCAGATTCTTCACTTCTTTCCCATAAAGCCTGCCATCATCCTCACTCTCTGGAAATTTAGCACTTACAAAGCAATGTTAAATTTCACCAGGATTTACTGATCGTTTTTTGGGGGTCACGTCTATTGAGTTCCTTTAGGAACCACATTCTATCCTATTCTCCTTCTTAATGCCTAGAAAAAAAAGTTCAGGTAAGATTTTAATGAAGGAGTTTCTGGTGGTTATCTATGGGCCTGGGACTCTCAATCCCTGGGATGGACTAAGAACTGAATGTCAGGGAAAGACAGAAGACCAATATCCCGAATGAATGGAATGGGAACTGAGGCTGTGAGTAGGCTAAACAGGGATTCTAGATTGGTGTTTTACAGGGTCCCTGGGTCTTCCTCTTTAACCTACTGGTCTTGTTGAGATACCCTGACCCTTCTCTTCCTCCTTTCTCTCATTACAGCATCTTCTGGGAACCTGATGCCACCCTACCAGAAAGCCCATTTTCGCTTTTCCTGTCCACCTATATCCCTTTAACTGTCCTTGCAGATGTATATTTGAAGTGTTCCCATAGAGTTATTATGTTTCTGTATACGTATTTATGATGTAGTGTAACTTGTGTTTCAGCTCTGTGTCTAAGAGAAGCTTAAATTGTTCCACCCTGTAACTCCATTATTAGGAGAGGAAATAAGCTTAGGGATATTTTAGAAAATATGGACGAATAAGCTGCATCTGTAACCACTGCAGAAGCACACATTTACATGCAACCAATCTGTATGATAATCACAAGCACTTCTCATCCAGCATTTCAGCAAGGGAATGGAGTTTGAATTAGCGGGATGTAGTCAAAGAGATACAATGTCAGCTACGGAGATTAGTGCAAATTGGTGAGAATCCAAGAGCTGTCCTACACTGTGGTTATCACTCAGTCTCCTGTATTTTCCTCAGCTAGTCTCTCTATCAAGATCATGTTCATCTAAAATCAAATGAAGCTTGCCTCTTGTGGGAAGTGTTCAGACTCCTCACTCAACCCAAACTACTTTTGTGCTTCCATCGCTCTAAATATTTAATCACTTTCAATTCTTTTAAAACCTTTATTTATTTTTGTGTAGATTGCTATGTGACTGGTGCCCTCGAAGAGGGTGTCTGATCTGCTAAAACTGGAGCTCCAGGGGTTTAGTGGGTGTTGGGGATCAAATCCCTGTAAGAACAAACAGTGGTCTTAACTGCTGAGCCATCTCTCTATCTTCATTATTCAATTCTTTATTTTTTGACTTTTTTTTTTTAAAAAAAATTATGTACATTGGTGTTTTGCCTACACGTATGTCTGTGCTCTGGAATTGGCATTACAGACAGGTATGAACTGCCATGTAGGTGCTGAGAACTAAACCTGTGTCCCTGAAAGAGCAGCCAGTGCTCTCAATTGCTGAGCCACCTCTCCAGCCTCCACTCTCAGTTCTTCGCCTCTTTCTAGTTCACTATGCAAGACACAGATGTATTACTTCCTTTCTTCTTCCTGTAAATAAATCGGTAAATAGAATTTAGCAAATAACGATGGCCTGAATAAATGTAGGGGTGAATTAATCTAGGAGAGTTTTAGCTCTTTATTGACGATCTTAGGTGTGATGGCTGGCTGCGGCATGCCGTGCTCTGTGTTCAGTGGTGTGGTGAACTTGTGCACTCGCGGTCTAATGCAGCTGTTGTATTCTTCTATGTTTTTATGCTAAAGAACGGATGCACAGAAAGGTTAGGAGTCTCGAGACCAGCCTGGTCTACAAGAGCTAGTTCCAGGACAGGCTTCAAAACCACAGTCTCATGAAGGTTAATATTCAGGGGGATGCTTATATGTTTTTCTTTGGGTTCACCTTCTTATTTAGCTTCTCTAGAATCACGAATTATAGTCTCAATGTCCTTTATTTATGGCTAGAAACCAAATATGAGTGAGTACATCCCATGTTCCTCTTTTTGGGTCTGGCTTACCTCACTCAGGATAGTGTTTTCAATTTCCGTCCATTTGTATGCAAAATTCAAGAAGTCATTGTTTTTTACTGCTGAGTATACTCTAATATGTATATATTCCATACTTTCTTCATCCATTCTTCCATTGAAGGACATCTAGGTTGTTTCCAGGTTCTGGCTATTACAAACAATGCTGCTATGAACATAGTTGAGCATATACTTTTGTTGTATGTTTGGGCATCTCTTGGGTATATTCCCAATAGTGGTATTGCTGGGTCGAGAGGTAGGTTGAACCCGACTTTCCTGAGAAACCGCCACAAAGAAAAACATATAAGCATCCCCCTGAATATTAACCTTCATCAGGCGATGAAAGAAGACAGAGATAGAGACCAACATTGGAGCACTGGACTGAAGTCTCACGATCCAAAGGAGGAGCAGAAGGAGAGTGAGCACGAGCAAGGAACTCAGGACTGCGAGGGATGCACCCACACACTGAGGCAATGGGGATGTTCTATCGGGAACTCACCAAGGCCAGCTGGCCGGGGACTGAAAAAGCATGGGACAAAACCGGTCTCGCTGAACATAATGGACAATGAGGACTACTGAGAACTGAAGAACAATGGCAATGGGTTCTTGATCCTATTGCACGTAATGGCTTTGTGGGAGCCCAGGTAGTTTGGATGCTCACCTTAATAGACCTGGATGGAGGTGGGTGGTCCTTGGACCTCCCACAGGGCAGAGAAACCTGCTTGCTCTTTGGGCTGAGGAGGAAGGAAGACTTGATTGGGGGAGGGGGAGGGAATGGGAGGTGGTGGCGGGGAAGAGGCAGAAATCTTTAATAATTAAATTAATTAATTAATAAAAAAATCAGCAAGAAGAAAAAAAAAACCACAGTCTCAAAAAACCAAAAAAAAAAAAAAAAAAAAAAAGGTTAGGAGTCTACTACTTTTGAGAATGTATTGAAAAATCTGTTGTTCTTAAATATCTAGCACTCTTTGACTTAGAGGCGAGCTTTTAGTGTATGATCAGTACAAACAATGAGAGTGATTCCCTATCAGTTCCCAAATACCAGTGAGCCCTGTCAAAGCAAGGTTTCTTACTCGAGCAATGCTAATGATTCTATTTTTGTCTTCTCAAAACACTGATTTTTTTTTCTTCTTTTTTTTGGCTTTATCCTATCCATGTGTTGCTTGTAGTTCATAATTTTTACTTCATTACTCACTTTCTCCACAGGTGAGTATTCCAAGATTGAGGTATTATAAAGCATTTGGCTATTTAAAGACATATGTAGACTCTGAGTGGTACTGTTATGCTGTGGGTTATGTCAGTGATACATATGGACAAAGATGTCGTTTGCTAATGCCTACTTCGGTGTATTAAGTCTTTGCTGTACCTCAAGGAATCACTCTACAGTCTTTTCTTTAAATATGTGAATTGGTAATTAAAAACAATTATCTTGCAGTATGCCTTGCATGACCAGTCAAGTGATTGGCATTGAGTGGCGCAGAGTATGGTCCTTGAATTCCAATTAATCCAGAGTATGCGTTTCTCTCATCAAAGTATTATATCTGCACCAGGGTAGCAATCTAAATGTGGCCACTCCCTTTTAAAATATTAGTTTCTAGCGTATGTTCACGCAAGTAGATGAATGAACCCCTTTGTGGGCTGTGAATCAGATTGTGGGAGAATTCTAGCCAAATAGCCTTTTGATTTAAAACAGCAGCAACAACAACAAAAGGAAACTAAAGCACTCATACCAATTCTTTGAGTTGAGTAATTTTTCTCAATAGTATGTATGCCCTGAACATAAGAAATGTCCCATAGAACACAGTAAAAGCTAGCAGGATCTTTGCTGTGCCCACCTGCCAAAATCTGAATAATAAAGCCTATAGAAAGCCGTTTCAAAGCAGTCAGGTCATCTAATTTAGGGACCTTCTGCTGACCACTTGAATTTGATGCTTTGTGTAAACGTGTCATCAAGCCTGGATTCTCGGGGTTTGGGCTACAAGGTGTTCAGGAAGGATAACATCAGTAAAAATGAGATAAGAGGATTAGACTACACAAATTCAATATTTCCTCCTATTTTCCTTTGAAATATGATGTGTAGAGTATAAAGTTCTTTGGTTTTGAAATTTCAAAACATCCATTTCTCACAACATTTTCAAAGGAATTATGAAAGCTTGATGCAAAAATTATACATTGCATATATACACTGTTTATGAAAGGCAACCGTTTTCATTTGTTATGAAGACTTTAAAAGGTTGTTTAAAAAAACTGAAGAATCAATGAAACTTTACTTAAAAGATAAATATCCTTGTCATATTTTGAGACTTCCTGTTTCTTACTAAATTATGGCAAGTTTTGAAGCTTTCATTTAAAAGTAAAATGAAACATCACTAGTGTAATGTTTTAAAACCAGAATTATGCTCAAATAGCTGTCAAACATGAGAGTGTTTGTGATAAAAATAATCTCTTCCCAAATTTGACTTTGACAATAGTTTTAAGGAAAAAGTTACTTGATTTCATGGGGTTGTTTCTCAAAGAGCAAATCCAGATTTACCTTTAAAAACAACCGTTGTAGGTTGTGCTTTCCTTTGGAAACATGGTAGCGATGAATCAAGGCTGTCCCTGCTGTGATTATATCCTGCTCCTCTTAACTGGACAGAAAATTGGAAGAGAAATATAGGTGTTAATCTGCTGTCTCCACACTTGAGTATTCTGTGTTTGGAGTGTTAGGTTTAACTCTAATCTTGAAGTCTTGCATCTGTTGACTGGCAATGCAGGAGAATTGGCATCTGCTCTTAGTCTTGCTATAAAATGGTCATCACAATTGGGTGAAGCCTGAGGAGATGCCTGCTCTGCAGTGGGTTCTGGAGGTTTATAATGATCTACTTAGTAAAAATGTTGCCAGAATTTCCACATTGCTTTGTAGTGGTAGATACGTGAACTTGGAAGGAAGAAATCCAGTTCTAGTCCATTCCTGCACCTGTCCTATGCCAAAGTGCACAGAGCATTGGCAGAGGGATCTGAGACATCAGCTCAGTAGGAAAAGTCTGTCTTGATAAACTGGAGTGAGAGGGGTGGAAGCTAGTGAAAGTGGACAGAACTGAGGCATAGCTTTGCCCTTTCCTCAGTAGCATGCTCAGTCATAAGCTTTAACATTTCATGCCATATGATGCAAGGTGCCTGTAATTTTTTAGCCCTCCCCCAACATTGTAAGACATTTAACCTGCTAATGTCAGTTTGTATTATTTAAAGATAGGACCGAACTGACAATATTTTGGTGATCTCTATCCCAAGGCACCAAATTTCTTGATTATTTCCATATTCTCTATGTCTGAGGAAGGCATCTTTTGAAAGAAATGTTTTGTATGTCATGGTTAGTCAATCTGATTAGCCAATTTTTCCTTATCAATTTATAGATTGTCATCACATATGTTGTTTTTTGAGAGTTGTGAAACTTGCCAATTTTCTTATTCACTCCAAAATAAAATACAATCAAAAGACCAGGAAGAAAGAAAACATATCTACAGGGTCTAAAAATATTACAATATCTTTTTTTTAAAGATTTATTTATTTTGTATACAGTGTTCTGCCTGCATGTATCCCTGAAGGTCAGAAGAGGGCACCAAATCTCATTCTAGATGGTTGTGAGCCACCATGTGGTTGCTAGGAATTGAACTCAGGACCTCTAGGAGAGCAACCAGGGCTCTTAACCTCTGAGTCATCTCTCCAGCCCTTTTTATGGAATCTTTTTACTGTATCTTTTTATGGAATCTCTTAGACTCTAACCAGTAAGTAAAGACATTACTTGGCTCCCTTTCGTGCTAATGTCCATAGTTCTATTAAACACTGTTCCTTTCATTGTTGAATGAGATAGAATGCTGAACATTAAAAGGAGAAATAAGAAAGAATTTCTGAACCAGTCATATTCATTTGCTGGAAACCAAATCTGCTAGGTACCAGCATTAGAACTTAAAGTCACCGGTTAGTGACTATGCCTGGAGGGCTCTCATGAGTGGGATGAGAACTCTTGCTTAAGAGACCTCAGAGACTTAGCTGTGCCTGCCCATCAGATGAGTGATCCAGCTATGAATCAGAGTGAGCAGTGAGCAGTCACCACACATGGCATCTTCATCGTGGCCATCCATGTCTCTGGGAATGTGAGAAGTAAATGTGTTTATTAATAGACCATCCATTTAGTGCACTTTGTGGGAGCATTTCTAACAGAGTAAAGAAGATGGAGGAGGAAAAAGGAAATCCTGAATAGAAAACAAAGTCAGGGATGTGCTAACAACATAGTCCAGTCCATTCCACAAAGAATAAGAAAAATTCGAAGCGGGCAAGATCCCCACATCTTTGATTTAATCATGAGTGACAATATAGCGTGTTATATTTTTGAGATATATAGCTTACCAAAGCCTCTGGGCCCCTAAATTCTTCTTTTCCAGATCTCACAAAATTGACACATCTTTTTTAGACAGGACATTTCAAACTCATACAAAATCAAAACACTTGAATAATTCCAAAATAAAATTGGACTGGGGTGAGTTGGGATGGAAAATTACATTGACTTTTATTTTAGAAAGCCTTGTAAAAATTAGGTTAGAGTTTATTAGTGGAAATCCCTTGATATTAACACTTCATTTTTTCTTCTGTTAAAAACAGTAACAAATCATTTCTGAAAAATAATTTTATTTTCCAACAGAAAGTGACTTTTTTTCTTCTACACTTTGCTCTTCTCTTTTCTTCAAGACATCACAGTGGCTCAGGATTAGATTAAGTCATGGAAACTATGACTGACTTAAGTCACGTGCCTCTCCTGCACTGCTTTCATCTGTCTGGGAAAGGTATTTAAATGAAATGAAAATCATTTCTCAAAAAAAAAAAAAAAGAAAAAGAAAATCATTTCTCATAAAGTCAGTCGACTATGACAAACAATGCTGCTATAAACATAGTTGAGCACATGTCCTTGAAGTATGATTGAGCATCCTTTGGATATACACCCAAAAGTGGTATTGCTGGATCTTGAGGAAGGTTGTTTCATAATTTTCTGAGAAATTGCCATGCCGATATCCATAGAGGTTGTACCAGCTTGCACTCCCACCAGCAATGCAGGAGTGTTCCCGTTACCCCACAACCTCTCCAGCACACATGGATCTAATCTGCATGGGAAGTAGTAAAAGACAAGATCCCCTGAGTAAACCGGGATCATGGGGACCATGGGAGATGGTTGAAGGGGAGGGGATAGGCAGGAAAGGGAGCAGAGAAAAAATGTAAGCTCAATAAAGATAAATAAAGTCAGTTGAGAAGATTTCCAAAATTCTCAATGAAAGAAGAGATAGGTCTCTGCACACAAGTACTAAAATGCCTCTTAAATTTTGACACATTGTGTGTGATATCAAGTTATAATATATGACCTCTTAATAGTCAACTGAAAATAAAAAGTTATTGGCATCTATACACATAGGAACATATAAATAGGATGCGTGTTTTTTGATTAAATAGTGAATTGTTCAGAGAAATGATTGATTTTTATAAACCAGAAAATTGTATAGACTTTTAACATAATTTCCCTAAATGTATTTCAGTACTGTAGATAAGGAAGTAAATATGTGCATAACTGAGTACATGATAATTTTCCTCAAATATCCACACTTTTTTAATTTTAAGTGAAAATAATGTCAAGAGACCTGAAATTTCAGTTAGGTAGGTCATTCACCTAACTTAGGTACCACCCCTCAGAAAGGTAGGGCCACCCCTCAAGAAAGTGGATCCTTAATAAATGGTAGGTATCCCTTGAATGAGACAGTGTTCTTTTGCATCTCAGAATTCCAGCCCCTAGCACAGTAACCAGCACAGCCATATCCATGCAGTGTTGGCTCCTGCTGTATCAAGTTTCCCTTCCTGGGATGTGGTTGATCTCCTTGCCTGCTCAATTTGAATGGGATGCCCTTTTTCCCTTTTCTTTCTCCACCTGACAGCTGCAATGGTTGCATGTATGAGACTTTTTTCTCTTTAACACCAATAACCTGACCCTAGAGCCTTATAGAAAAAAAAAGAAAAGAAAAGACAAATACCAAGGGGAAGGAGCAACCTAAAGGGCTCCTTTTTCATTTATTAACGCAAGGAATTAATGCTGAAAGTAAATTTAAAAGCATTCAATTATCCATATCCTTGTGGTCTAAAGTAAGTTACTGTTATTATTATTTTAATTTTTACAGAATTAGAACAAAAGGATCGTGATTGATGGAAAATATTGTTTTCTGTCTCACAACATGATGCCAGGAGGATGTGTGAATACTGAAAAATAAAATTGATATTTCGCCCAACCTAATGTGAAAAGAAGCTCTGGGGTTTGACCAAAGTCAGTTTGGTGGATCTTGGTGAAGCCCTTGTCTAGCCATGCCCATCATGCCAAGGATACTTTTAGTTCTGGCCGTGACACTGATGGACTTTAAACTTAGCTAGGGGCTAGCTGGCCTCCTGCTTGAATTTTAACAATGTCATATTTTCATTGTTTGCTTCATAAGCTATGAAATAATTTTCTGTTTCCATTGAGGCAGCAGCATTGGTTCCAGTGCTCAGTTTGATACAAATATTGTCAATAGTAGCATACTTTGCTTTTATCACGACTTTGGAGAAACACTTTCTATTTCCTCTAATTAAGATTCACAATCTGTTGCGCCAGGAGCTTATTGTCAAAGGTCAAATATTTTAGTATTTTGCCATAAATCTTGGGAAAATGAATTTCTATGGATAATTTACTCTCAAATGCTCCTTTCCTTTTCTTAATTCTATAAATTTCCTGTATTTATGTCTATTATCATATGCCTTTTGATTTGTCTTTGTAAGCCTCTATTTCCCAAGTTGTTTATTTGAGGAAAAAGTTAAGTTTTTCAAGAAATATCCTGAAATATTCTTCTGGTTATAGTTTAATTAAAAAGTCACACCCAATTCTCAATTTATTATTTATAGGATAATTAATGCATTAATTTTTCATTGTATATATGATATTTTTATTGCAAATAATTTTTAGTTAATAGAATTAAATTACCAAATGACCATAACAGACTCTTATGAAGGAACATGATAATGTATGTCTGCAGGCCAGAAGAGGGCACCAGACCTCATTACAGATGATTGTGAGCCACCATGTGGTTGCCAGGAATTGAACTCAGGACCTTTGGAAGAGCAGACAATGCTCTTAACCACTGAGCCATCTCTCCAGCCCCAGGAACATGATAATGTAATGGTACTCAACAAACAGGATCTAATTGCAGACTATTCAGCATACAGATGTATATATGTACATGTACAAAAGTGTAGGTATGTATCTATTCATATGCATTATATACTTGTACATATGTACATTTACTTGGTATTGTGTGTGTCTGATGTGGGTGTGAGTTTATGCATGCTATGCATTTTAATAAAATGTACTGTACCAATCTGTCTTTGCTGAATAGCTGGGGTTGTTTCTCAGCTTGTCTCAGAAGGAGATGCGTTTACTGGTGTGCTGTAGGTTGGGGGTCCAGATCCAGGCCCTGCTTCGCACTGTGAGTGCAGAGCCATTCTCTGAAGGTTGATTCTAAGTAATTCCAACACTTGCACCACCTCACTGAGTTACAGTGAACATAAACTAAGATTTAATCCTCCTGAGAAGTGAGTGGTGGCATGATTATTGACTGAACAAGTGCACAAATGATAGACTATGTCTGAAAATGTGAGATTCTTACAATTTTTGGAACATGCTCAAAACTGAGGAAGGAAGCCACATAAACACCCATTTTGGCAAAGACACTGGCGCATTATCAATAAATATTCTTTTAAAGCACTTGCATAAAGTACCCCATGATTAATACAGTAGTGATTGATTCTAGTGTATTAGTCTTGTGATTTGGCTCTAGGCATTATCCAACAGGCAGCAGTGATTTTTGGATGTCTGCCATCTACATATTAAATCATGCATGTCTCTCCTGCATATGAGCCATCAGCTGCAAGGCTATCTGGCCCTTGAGTCCTTATTTGTATCATGAATTAGAAAATCCTAATGTAATTCTTTGAAGAAATCAGGACACATTGTTGGTCAGCTATGTACAACCTTAATGAGGGTGTGATTTTTGTATTAAAAATGAGAAATAATGGTATATGATAGTATGGAAAAACCTTCACTTAAAATTGACATTTGTAAATCAATGAGATATTTTTATCAAATGAGAAATGGCATTCTAATAATTATAGTTGCCAATTATCGAGTCCTTGATATTTGCTAAGCAATATGTTAAGTGTTTTCCATCTTGGTAAATAATGTTAATTCTATTAGTATTAACAGAGGAGAGACTGAATTGTCAAGAAGTTCGTTTAGGAGTGCAGCTAATTAGTAAGGGTGTATCTCAGGTCTGAGCTTATGTGTCTTCAGGAGACTTGTACTTCACTGTTGTGTCTACAACTTACGATCTATACACACGTGTAGTTCCGTTTCTAGACATCCTCATTTTATCACTACCATATGAGAAGCACTTGGTTTTTTGTTGTTGTTATTGTTTGTTTTGGTTATGCCTAATACTACTATATATTATGGTATACAGATACACGATGAGTACTTTAGTACAAACAGAAGTCTTGGGTACTTTGTCATGTGCATGCATGTCTATAACTGGATGTACAGGCGCAGTTGTATTTTATGGTGTGGAGGTCAGACGTTGATATTCTTATCAATTACTTCCCCTTTTTTTTACTGAGGCAGGGTTTCTTGCTGTACCCAGAGCTCACTGAGTTGGCTAGTCTTCTGTACCGGTTTGTCTTAGGCGATCCTATCTATACTTTGAGCACGAGGATTACGGGAAGGCTGCCACAACCACCTCGAATTCATGTGGGTGATGAGGATCTGAGCTCAATCCTCACAGTTATGTAGGTGTTTCACCTACAGAGTTATCCAGTAAATTCTATGTAGTCCCCAAATGACGAGAGGATTGATTTTTGCTGAACACTTAATATTTATGAAGTACTCACCCATGTCAACAAACACTAACAAAATAGAATTTATATGCTATTAATTCATTTTGTAGCAAGAAAACAGATATTTGAAAGTGGCTTATTTCCCCACGTAACACAAACGGTGAGAGGTAGAATCAACCCTGGCCTTGCCCTTCCCTCACTCAGATTCAAGCCAGGTCTCTGCACCCACCCCACATAGTTCTAGTCCTTGTCTCACATATATTGACTAGCAATGGTTATTGTGTTTCTCCATTTTTCTGTTCCTACTTGTCTTTCCTCTTACCTTTCTTCTGGCACAGAATATCTTAGATTCTCCTCTCCTAGTGACCGGTCCTCTTATCTCCTTCCTTTCCTTTACCCTTCTTTCTTATTTGAGACAGCATCTGTTTGCATAGCCAGGCTGGTTTTCCCATCTTAGCCTCCCAAGTTGTGGGACTGCAAGTATGTACGATCATGTCAAGTTGACATAATTTGGTTTCTTTATAGCACTTGGGATTCTTCTCTATTGATCTGTGTGTCATAGAATGTAAAGACCATGAAACCAGGATGCTATGTGTCATTTTTGCTCCTGTATTCTAATATCTAGAGTGGGGATGGGTAAAAGAAACATAAAATGATTGGCTAATAAATGAATGGATGAATGATTTTAAGCTATACCTCATCATTCAAATTTGTTTTATAGGTTGAGATTGAGTAAGAAATTTTTAATGTCACTTTCAGTTTTCTGAGTGATGTTCGGTGCTTTTCCTGAATGTCACCTAAATTGTTACAAAAAGTTTCTGGCTCTGATAGGCTTGGCTGCCGATGGGTTATTTGCATCTGGGCTGAGATAGCAAGCACCATCTCATATGGTGTGATTTTGAATGGCCATTCTTTTTTTAAAAATTCTATTTATTTATTTATTAAAAATTTCCACCTCCTCCCCTCCTTTCATTTCCCTCCTTCTCCCCCTCCCCCTCCCCTTCTCTCTCCAGTCCTAAGAGAAGTCAGGGTGCCCTGCCCTATGGGAAGTCCAAGGCCCTCCCCACTCCATCCAAGTCTAGGAAGGTGTGCATCCAAACAGACTAGGCTCCCAAAAAGCCAGTGCATGCAGTAGAATGAAAATCCAGTGCCATTATCATTGGCTTCTCAGTCAGCCCTCATTGTCAGCCACGTTCAGAGAGTCCGGTCTGATCCCATGCTCGTTCAGTCCCAGTCCAGCTTGAATGGCCATTCTTAACTGTGATGCAAAGTTAAGCATATAAATCATGCTACATCTGAAAACTTATGAACTTTGGAAGGCATTTACAATACAAAGATTGTGCTTATATCTTAAATGTTTACAACCAGTCTCTAAAATACCAGTTTACACTAATAATTAAAAAGAACAATAGAGCTAATACATGGAAGTGGAAGGAGGGCTTAGAGCCAGAGGAAGAAGAACAGAGGAAGAAGGAGCAGGCCATGGTAAGAGGGGATTTAAGATGATCAAAGTACATTATATATGAATATGGAAATTCATAATTAAACCCATTATTTTGTAAAATTAAAAAAATTAATAAAGATGGGGAAGTATTTTAAAAGATCATTTCCAAATAGAAAAGTAAATATAAAAATCGTTCATGATCTTTGCTAACTCTCACAAATTAGTTTGGGAATAGACTAAAATTGATCTTGATCTTTCTTTTGTTGCAAACTCAATAAGAAAAGATTTTGTCTGAGCTCTGCTTACTTGAGTGCATGTGTCAAAGTCATAATCCAAATTATGGCTGCTGTAGAATTGGTGGCGCAAGAAATAAGATGGTCATTAGTGTATGGTCAGGCAGGCTTTTGTTAAAAATTTGGAATCATCAAATAGGCTAAAAGTCTCTTTTGGATTTTAAACAGAAACGTAGACAGAAGCAGTAATAAGAGATCACATTACAATTTATGTTAAGATTGTTGCTTTAAAAGTTTAATCCTAGGCATAAATCTAATTCTTGAAGAAAGACTCATGAATCTCTTGGGAAAATAGATCTGCTGTTTTGTTTTCCTTGTAAATGGCACCCAGATGGTTTGTATAATTGTGCTGACGCTTGACTAATCTTTCTTGATAACTAGGAATAATCTGCATTAATTGCTATAAATTGTTCATTTCCTTGTTGGGAAATACTTTTCTTCTGTTAGGTAATTGTTTATATTTTTTAAGTTAGCCATCTTCATCACACAGATTAATATTGCAATCCACAAACTTACTTTTTGCTGTTTATATTATGTTGAAATTGCATCCTTTCTATATAAAATTATGCCTCTAATGAAGATCCCAAATCCTGGAGCATTTATAAAATTATTTCATTTGACCTTTTTTTCTAGGGACAACAATACGTTGTTAAACAGTTACTTAGAAAGTTACTTGCTTTACATTCTTCTTCATGACTGATGTCATCAAATAAAGTTAGCAAAGCAGTAAATACCTTTTGGCTGAGGATGCACTGTGAGAGCATCTTTTGCCTGTGGTGTCACAAGGTTCTTTTGTCTATCATAGCAGTTAGGACTTGGTTTTGAGAACAGCATAATTATATTATACTTATATAATATATATGTAATGTAATATAGTTACATATTATATTTTATCTACTAATTATATTACACACATATGTAATATAATTACACATATATAATTATGTAATTATAGTCTATCTACTAATAGATAGTAAGATGTCACAGATACCATTTATGAACCCTTTATGAGATCATATTCTGGCTTAGTACTTGGTTTAATATAATTATTAAGTTGTTGAAGTTGAACCTGAATCTATATTTTTTTACTTTTCAGTTAGATCCTTAGAAACAATAAATGTTTTGCAATGATTTTCAAGTTGTTAAAGTTGAACCTGAATCTATATTTTGTTACTTTTCAGTTAGATCTTTAGAAATAATAAATGTTTTGCAATGATCTTCTTTTTCTTCTTCTTCTTCTTCTTCTTCTTCTTCTTCTTCTTCTTCTTCTTCTTCTTCTTCTTCTTCTTCTTCTTCTTCTTCTTCCTCCTCCTCCTCCTCCTCCTCCTCCTCCTCCTCCTCCTCCTCCTCTTCCTCCTCCTTCTCCTCCTTCTTCTTTCTCTGAGTAGCCCTTGCCTATCTTAGGGTTACTGTGGTGGCAAACTTTTCTCAGTAATTTCACATATCTTGATTTTTAGAGCTTTGCCCATATGGCTGTTTCTAACCTGCTTTGATATGGTAGACCAGATGGCTAAGGAAATGAAAAGAGTTCATGGTATGGACTGTAAACTTCTAACAAAGCCAGATGCTTAGAATAGTTCTAGGTATCATGCTGGTACAGAGAAAGAGCAAGACACGATTCCTCATTAATTTGTATTTTAAAAGAATAAAGCACAACTGATAAGTGGGATAATATGCACTCAGTAGTGAATAATGCAAAGCGGGTCAGGGTGAAGGAAACTAGTAAGGGTGTTAGGAAATCCAGAAACCAGTATCTTACCCTGGCAGCTGTGTGACTAGATACCAACCTTGAATGTTCAGCAAAGAAAAACATGAGGGGTGAGAGTATGAGCTGTTTTAGATCTGAAAGTCTCTCATTTCCTATGGAGCCATTCAGGGAATTTCCATTTATATTGATCATTCATTTTTTTCCCCTGTTGTTGCTGCAGAACTACATTTTAAATTTGGTGGGGTTCTTTCATCATCTTAAAATTGGGTGGGATATACATTCCAAAGAAATTTTAGGTAGAGGGTGTATTTTACACAGCAGACTGACTCCCAGATCACTCACATTTCGAAAGATAGCGTTCTGTACATTACACGTCATGACATGCCCTGCCTCTCCAGCAAGTCTATAATGTGTACGTTCCCCTCCGCGGGTGAGCCCCTCCTCAGCTGTGATGAAGTTGTCACATTACTTTGTCCCTTGAACATAATTTACCTTAAAAAAAAATCCTTCAGTAATCTATCTAAAAGCAACCAAAAACCTCATCCTAAACATTTTAAGTAATAATGTATACAATATCTTCACTTACCCCTTTGGAACAGTTTATACCATCTTGTCCTATGTGCCTCTTTGGAGACGTTAAAGACATCTATGTCAAAAAGCTGTGTATTTGCTATGTCTATAGCATGCACAGTTAAAAAACAACAACAGAAACTGTGCTGTTGATTTCAGAATGAGGCAATTCAGTCTCTGCAGCTTGCTGTGAGTAACTGAGAAAAGAACAGATTTCTGGGTGCTCAAAATTCTTCCTAACTCTAACACCACAGTCTTCAGCACCAGAAACTGTGAATGGAAATGCTTCCAGCCAGAGTCTACCATTGATGTGTGTTTGGCTTGGAGGGTTCTGTGATTTGGCAAGGACCTTATGGAGGCTTACAAATGGAAGAAACAAAAATGAATCATAATTATAAATTTTGGAAAATTCACCTCTCTCTGATGGGTGCTAACAACGCACATAATGGAAAATCCAGGCAAACATCTGATGAGAGACCATGCGAAACTCAGTGAAGCCTTTCCCTCCCCACCTCAAGCCCATGCTACAACAGCAATGTCTATTCGTTCCTTTGGTATTTGGCTCAGTTGTCACCACTTTTTGGAATCTTCACAAAAGGAGAGTGGATGCCTTTCCATCTCTAAGTCTGCCTTTCTGTGTTTATAATACTAAATACTTTTATTTCCAATGCATCTACTGAGAAAAGTGTTTACCGACTGTAATAGCTTATGTTCATCTTCCTTGATTTGTGAGTCCTCATGGGAAGGTCGTACTAATACATGGAAAGAATATGTATGTGTTTTCATAAGCAGCTAGCACGCTTTTTGTTGGCCTGATTACTTTTGTTTTCCTTTTACCTTCCCCAAACCAAGATAACCTTCAAATAGTGTAGAGCCTTACTTGAAATACTCCCTTAACAGGATGTCTTTGCAAAGTGGCAACATTTCAGTTCTTTCATGCAAGAAGTTGTAATTACTAAGGGCCTCCATAAATTATTTCTTAGTCTGACCTAAAAGGTGGATCACAGCATGAACACCAAAACTAAGAGTATAATTAAGCCTCTGTGCATTTCTGTTTCATTAGGAGGGGTAGGAAGCAAAGTAAGAGCTTCAGAATTTGTAATGAGATGATTTACCAAACCATTTTATGCGGTATAGTTTTTTAGAAAAGTGCTTATTTATTTACATCTACCATATTTAAGTTGATGTTCTTTTTAACTTTCTCATAATATTTGTGCATATTTATGAGGTACTATGTGATGTTTTGATAGATATACATATTGCATAATGTTCACATCATGAAAATATATTTATTTCTTCAAATATTTATCTCTTTAAAAAAACCAAAAACAAGTATATTTCATTTTGCCATTTAACCACAAAGAATTTATCTTTTCTGCATGATAAAATCATTCAACATTCAAAAATCTTTCTTTAAGCTTGTGTGTGTGTGTGTGTGCGTGCGATGTACATGCATATATGTGGGTGCACATATGTTTGTAGGAGCACATGTGTGCACATTCATGGGGGATGCAGGTCAACACTGAGTAGCTTCCCTAATCTCGTTCCATTTGATTTTTTAGAGAGTCTCTCACTGAACCCAGGGTTCACTGATTTTGGCCAGCAACCTCCAGGAATCTTCCTCTCTCTCCCCTGCCAGCACTGTGATTGCAGGTCTGTCCTGCTCTGCCTGGTTTATTATGTGGGTGCTGGGGATCCAAACTCAAGTCCTCATTTGTGCAGCAAGCTCTTTACTAACTGAATTGTCTCCTCAGCCCCATGTCTAGCTTTTAAAATATACTATATGCTGTTTTCTGTAGTGACACCACCATGCAATAGCTTATCAGGACTTCTGAGCTTCTGCCCATGTTGTTGCAGGTTTATCTTTTTAAATGAAGAGGTGAGTGTATGCACCACCTTCCTTTTGTCCGTTTACTGGTTGATGGATATTGAGGTCATTTCGGTTTCTTGCCTGTAACATGCAGTGCTGCAACACTCAGCAGTGAGATCACTGAGTCATGGAGAAGTTGTTATGCTTGTATATTTCTTAAAGAACACTCATACTGTTTTCCATAGCATGTGCTAGTTGATATCCCAAGCACTTGTGTGAATGGGTTTCCTTCTCTTAACGGCATTTGTTGCCCTTTCTGTTTTCACGGTAGCTAAGCTACTAAAGTTGGAGTGAGGTGATATTTTATTGTGGATTTTATTGGCATTTTTCCTCACTATTTGTGACACTGAGCATTTTAACATATACTCTTAAACCATTTGTATGTCTTCTTCTGAGAAATGTCTATTTCCATTTTGTGCCTGTTTTTAAACTGAATTACTTATTTCTTTTGCTGTGGAGGTTTTATCTTTTAGTTTCTAATATATCTCCAATATTGAGTTCTCTTGAGATGATCGTGTCCTGGTTAGCTCTAAGGTTCCATTTGACTTAACCTGAAAGGAAAGTTATCCAAATCATATTGATTTGTAGGCGTATCTGTGGGGAATACAGTCATTCTTGTGAATAGATGTAGAGATGCCCAGCCCACTGTGAGTGGACCCAGCCCCTGAGCAGATAGTCCTGCGCTGTGTAAGAAAGCTAGCTAAGCATACGCCCATGCAAAGAAGTCATCAAGTAGAATTTCTCTCTGGTTTCTGCTGTTCTTCCTCATCTCTGAGTGATTCCCTTAGTCAGAGGTTAAGGTTAAATGGACGAATAATCAGTCCTTTCTCTATGTTCTTGCCTGGGCTTTGCTCAAAGATGGATTGTGAGACCTGGAAGTTTAAGATTAAGCAAACCATTTCCTTCTCAAAGTTTCTTTTGGTTATTGTATTTGTCACAGCAGTAGGATGAAAGTAGAAATATAGACTGTGAATATTTTCTCAATGCTGCAGGCTAATGCTTTCATCTTTTTACCTGTTCCCTTTACTATGCAGAATAAGCTGATATTCTGTATAAGCGACGGATCTAGAAAATAGTTCTTCACATGTTCGAAACTGCAGTAAAGGGAATGAGATTTTAAGGAGAGCACCACACATGGCAGGTGACCATGGCCACATTCCTCTACTTGAGGCTCTGTAGATAATGAAGTCTGCTGTTGATTGTGAGCGCTAAGGTAATCGATATTCATATTTTATTTGGTGTTATAGCATCAGTATATATCCTAAGATGGAAATTTTTGTTTACCGGGCCATGTTAAACACAAATTATAGTTTATGAACTAAAGCAGTTTATTACATGTCTACAATATACCACTGAATAAAGTTTGCTTTCTCTACTCACGCTTGTGCCTCCTAATTTGGGAAACTCCCAAGCTGATCATTAAATTTGTTGCGTGTGAGGTCCTTGTGGCATACATGACTCTTGTGCTCGGTAAATAATACTGAGGCCAGTGAACTAAAGACTCAGTTTCTCCAGAAATTTTTATTGAGCTCTACATTTTTCTCTCCATCTCTTCCTGCCTCTCCCCTCTCCTTCAACCCTCTCCAGAAATTTTTACAGCTCAGTTACGCTGGGAACTTGAGATTTGGAGTCTTTGGAGATCTGTTCTCTCTCTCTCTCTCTCTCTCTCTCTCTCTCTCTCTCTCTCTCTCTCTCTCTCTCTCTCTTTCTCTTTCTCCTCTTTTTTCTCCCCAACTCTGTTGATGTCACTTGAGAATCATGACAAACATTGTTTTCTCCCCATGGAATTATAGATTAAAAAGCAGTTTTGCGGTGTGACCTGCTTCTTATGTATTCAAATAGATCAATACATTTTGTACTTTCTTTTTCTTTACATTTTTTCCTGCTCATCCCACCTTATGTAGCTAGCTAGACTCATATCATTAGAAATCTAAACTACAGAGATAATAACTACATTTTTATGATTGTGTTGAAAATGTATGGTTAAAAATTACTTGAAGGGCATCGTAGGTGACAGCTATAATTGAGCATAGTTTTGAATGTTTGATTACCCAGGTGTCTACTTAACAATATTAAGTGAATGTCCTTGCTGTTCCTGTCATCAAAAAATTTCAGGCTTGGGGCCTGACGAGATGAGATGGCTCAGCAGTTAAGAGCACTGACTGCTCTTGCCGAGGATGCAAGGTTGGCTCCTACCACCCCCATGGAGGCTCGTAGCCATCTGTAACTCTAGTTCTAGGATATCTGATGGGACCTCCAGCCTCTGGGAGCACTTTATGGGCATGGTGCACAGACTTCCACGCAGGAAAGACACCCATACCCATAAAATAAAAATACATAGGTCTTCAAAATGAAAGAACTTTCAGGTTAGAAAGGGTGTTGAAATGGAGTACTGACTGCTCTTTCCCCTCTTCTGGATTTTAACCTGTAGAAAATGGGGACAAGTATGCATGCATGGGTTTTATTTTTTTGTGACAAGTGTCTAGTAGTGTTGAATGAAGCATTCAGTATTGATCGAAGACAAAAGCATTTGGTTACCTCTGGGTATCTGAATGTCAAACTCAGGGCCTACTCACAGAGAAACCTGGGTCAATAGATGGTCTAAAAGGGCTTTAGGTGGTTGGCCTCTTACAGCTTCTCTGACAGACAGAACTGGGCTTCTTCTGTACCCTCAGATGAGATAACCTGGTGCTGCTTCAGAACACTGACCATAAATAGTGCTCGGTATCCACAAAGCAGGCAGGGGATGAAATAGTAAGTACTCTTTCCATGTGCTTGGACATAAACAACCCTAGTCACATTTTTAACATGGGCCGATAATCTTCACATTTGCTAATAAGATTGACTACTTACTTTTTTGGGGGGATAAAAAGAAAGACACAGAAATTTAAAATTTGTTTAGTTTTAGTACAGAGGGAAGTTTACAGCCAGTCCTAACAAAGCATGATTATAATGTGGTCTCAACAACTAAAACTAAGCTTCTTTAAATATTTGACTTGTGTATATTGAGTTACACTGTGAGTAGACATTATTTCAAGTCCTTTTGGGCTTCATCTTTAAATTCTTTTTCTTGCATTGGAAGATCATAGGTTTCTTGTTTGTTTGTTTGTTTCAAGACAGAGTCTCCATGTATAAGACCTCTAGCTGTCCTGGAACTCGCTTTATAGACCAGGCTGGCCTGGAACTCACAGATCTCCTCCTGCCTCTGCCTCGTGAGTGCTGGGATTAAAGGTGTGCACTACTACCACCCGGTGATTCTAGACTTCTATGTAGCTTTTTTTCAGACACTCTTCATTTTGGTTAAGCTTCCTTCTATACTAAATAAAGCAGCAATAAGCATGGGTGTGCAGATATTTCAATGGTAGGCTATGGAGCTCTCTGAAATAGCAGGGTCATATGGTAGTTTTATTTATAATTTTAAAAGAAATCTCCAAACTGATTTCCACAATGGCTGCATTAATTTATACTCCCATCAACAGTGCGTAAGAGGTTCTTTCTCTCCACATTCTCTCCAATGTTTGTTAATGGCAGCAGTTATAACTGAGGTGAGGTTGTATCTGAATGTAACTAACTTGCATTTTCCTGGTGACCAGTGATGCTTAATGTTTTATTAAATATTTTGTTTATTTGTGTTTCTTTTTCTGGTAATTATTTCTTTTGTTCCTTTGCTCATTTATTGATTGATAGCTTTATTTCTTTAGCATCCAGTTTCTGCTTTTCTTTGTCTATTCAGAATGTTAGCTCCTTGTCTGTAGTGTAGCTGTTAAAGATTTTTCTCCCATTCTGTGCAGAGAGTTTGAGCTCTGCTAATAACTTCTATTGTTGTGCATAATGTTTTCTTTTCATGTAGATTCCTCTGTTTATAGTTGGGGTTAGTTCCTATGCTACTAATGTTATGTTCAAAAGTATTGCCTACCCCATAATTTTAAATCATGTTACCCCATTTTGCCAGAAATTTTGAGTTTTTTGTTTTTTCTTCTAATAATCTGGAAACATTTTGTCTTTTTTATTAAAAATGATTTTTTTTCAAACTATATTTCCTGATCATGTTTTCTCCCTCCTCCGACTCCTTCCAGATCATCCCCAGCTCTCCTCCCACCCAACTCCATGCCCTTTTTTCTATCTCTTTAAGAAACAAGCAGCAAAAAATAAAAACCAAGGAGATTGCACATACACATTCATAAAAGCCTAATAAAAACACAAAAGCAGAAACAAAATTTAAAAAGCAAAAGACAAATAAGACAAAAAAATGGCCAGCCAAAGCAATATAAGAGAAAACATCCACCAAAATTATCACTGTGTCTGTTCTGTGTTGCCATCTACTGCTAGACATGGGGTCTGACCAGAAATCTCCTCAATATGCCTAGTGACACTCCAGTGGAGAAGACTAATTGGCTAGGAGGTGCCAATTGCAGATATCTTTTTGGTTCGTGGTAGGAGCCTATGTCCACTTTGCCCTCTCAGTGCTGAGATCCTGACTTCCTTGAAGCTGTGAGGCCCTGTGCATGCTGCCTCTGTCTTTAGACTTCATGTGTGCATCAGTTTGAAGTAGCCTAAGAGATAGTGATTCCTTTGAACCAAGCTTAAGCTGGGGCACATTCTCATGAATTTGTCCTTCAGAATCCCCACCAGATTTTAAAAGTGAAGATTGTAGAAAAGTGTCTTATTATACCTAGTAGGAGGAGGACCAATAACTGTCTTGAAATAGAAGTGGGTCATTTGTTCTCCCTAACAAATATCTATGCCAACCAAATTTTATTAGAGCATCTTGGACTTTCACAGGGACTAAACCAAGATGAACTAAAAGAATAACTCCAGTCCATTCCATCCTTCTCATCTCATGTGAGGGTGGGGAAGCAGAGGGGCAGCTGGAAAACAGTTGGAAAGGTTATGTCTCAGGAGCACAGGCTCCACAAAAGACAGCCTTAATCATAAGGCTAAAGAACGCTGCGTTCCCAGTAGAGCTAACACCGTATTAACCAAACTTTGTGTGATAATGGAAAATTACGGCTGAACACAATAACAAAACCCATCTATTTATAAAGGAGCTGTTGGAAAAATGCAAAGACAGAAGGTGAAGCAAAGCAGTGACAACACGGGAAACTTTAACCCTGACCACTACAGCTATATTGGATGGTAAACATAGCCTAGCTTCTAGCCAGACACATACAAAACATCACACTTGAGTGCTTTTATTTCAGTTTCTTTATCCAACACAACACCTAACATTCAACCCAATACCATCTCTGGCTTTCAGAAGTACAAGGTATGCTTAAAGGCAAGAAGAAAGTGTGAAGAGAAAAGCCAAGCATCAGGAACAGACTCCAATATGGCAGCCACTGAAGAATGAAACAGGAATTTGACAAACATAGTTACTAATGTGTTAGTGCCCCTAATGAAAACACAGCACAGCATGCATGAAAAAACATAGGGACTGCAAGGAGAGAATTGGGACAATCCTTTTTTAAAGCACTTTAGCAATTTGTGTGTAGAATTTATTGAAATTGACCTTGGAAGTCCAAGGTATATTAAATGCCATTTACTCATAAATGTTGTTTTCCACCTATTGGGAAATACTTTTAAAAACTGTGAAAGGAGGAGAATGTTTTACATGCTAACGGAGGTTACAAAATGTGATTATAAAATGTTCAGTTCAAATTAAAGCATGCAGACAGTAGAAGACAAGCGACAATGGAGTGGGAGGAGTAAGAAGAAGAAGAGGAGCAGAAAGTCAAGAGTTGCACATGTGGCTGCTTCAGTCTAATGGTGGGAATAATCACCTTCTTTGTGGTATAAATAGAGCAATTAATATGGAAACGGTCAGCATACTTGAAAAATATGACGCGATTAGGCAGTGTCTATAAAAATTCCACTTTGAAAATGAACCCATATATAGAGACTTAAAGTAAAGGAATAGAGACAGGCACATTGTGCCAACAACAACCAAAAGAAGACTGGAGTAAACATTTCCATTTCAAAGTAGATTTCACATCAAGAAAAAAATTATCCAATATGGGTAGCAGTATCTAATAATAAAGCCAGTAACTCCACACAAAAACATTACAGTTTTTAAGGCTGATGTGTTGAATACCACCATATCAAAATGTATGAGGCAACTACTTACATAGCTGCTGATAGAAACAAATGAATCCATTATTCCAGTTATCAGTACCCTTCAATCAGTACTGGACAGAACCAGTTGGCAGAAAGGCAGTAAGGATAATGTTCAACTCAACATCATCATCAATCACCTGTATCTAGCTGACATATAGACTCTTTCCATTTCATCCAACAACAACATGATACACATTCCTCCTCAAGCCCATATTAAAGAGTCATCAAAACAGAATGCACTCAGGGACATGAATTACGTCTTAACAACAATAGAAACCTTAGAAAATAAACAACTAGATACCCACAGAATTAAATTATAAATAAGTGGAATATAGTTAGGAGAATTTCCACGGGCTTGGAGATTTATCAATATGCTGGACAAATAAAACTGGAGAGTCAACAAACTTTTTTTTTTAGCTAAATGGAAGACAGAAAGATAGTATGATGTAACGTACATGTGTAATATTGAATATATAAAAATTAGATTAGATATAAATTGGTAGAACATACAATCTTGATTTTTCAGGAATGAAAGTGGAATGGAGCTGGTAAGAGAAAAGCAGGAAGCTTTCAGGAAGGTTGTAACATGGCAAACATGCAGGATGTAAAATCTAGAGAACTAACATACAATGCAAGGACCATAGTTGATGAGTTTTACTGTGCATCATTCATTTTGAATAAAAAATTTGTACCTGCTTTGGCATAAAAACAAATAAAACAGGTAGCAATATGAGATCTTGACTGTTTAATTTGCTTATAGAAGTACCTTTCTACTATCTACATCTCAGAACATAGTAAAACTTGCTTTAAAAATGTAGTAATATAAAATAAAAAACAGGATATAATAAAAGTGGTTCTTAGTAGTCTATAGCATTGAATACATATATTAGGAAGAAGAAAGATGTAAAGACTGATATTTAGAAATTTAAAAAAGAAGAATAAAGTAAATCAAAGAAAAGTACTAAAAATTTGGGCAGAAATAATTGAAGTTGAATGCAGAATTAATAGAGAGTCAATAAAATCTAAATCTTGTTCGTTGAAAATATCAATAAAATTAATGCGTCTCAAGCTCAGCTAACCTGATAAAAGGCAAAATGTTTATGATTACTAATATCAGAAATCGAAGTGAGGCTGTCATTATTATTTGTGTGGATTTCAAAAAACAATAGAGAACATTATGAGAAGGACTGCATCAACATGTTGATTAACTTAGGTGGTGTAGCATTGAAGAAATTATCAAACTCACACAGGAGGAAAAAGAAATCACAATGCTTAAGTAATTCCACTTCTGCATTTTATATAACATTTATGAAAGAAATTGAGTCAATTCTCTACATTCACTTCTCTAAAACAGAAGCGGTTCATTCATTTCATGTGATTAGTGTTACCATAATTTCAAAATTAGAAATCACAGGAATAGAATATGCCTGCCATGGATACAGACACACAAATCTTCAAAAAGATAATAGCACATTGGTTCTGGCAACTTTTAAAATGAATAATTGCATGATCATTTAGAATCTATTCTAAGTATGAAAGACTGTTTCAGAATTTGAAATTGATTAATATAATCAACCACATGAAAAGACCGAATAAAAATATGTTATTTTAATGATAAATGCAGAAAATTTATCAGAATTCAAAACCTGTTACAGATAATGTCTCTGAGCACCTCAGGGATTTCTTCAAATAGAAAGAACTTCCAGTAGCACTGTTCTCAGACCTTAAGCACTAGACCATTTTCTTTAAAACTTTATGGAGGTTGTTTCCTAATTTTCTGAGAAATTGCCATACTGATATCCAAAGGGGCTGGACCAGTTTGCACTCCCACCAGCAAGGCAAGAGTGTTCCCTTTATCCCACAACCTCTCCAACATAAGTTGTCTTCAATGTTTTTGATCTTGGCCATTCTTACAGGTATAAGGTAGAATCTCAGAGTTGTTTGGATTTGCATTTCTCTGATGGTAAAGGGTGCTGAGCATTTCCCAGTCATTTTAGATTCCTCTGTTGAGAGTTCTATGTTTAGTTCTATACCCCATTTTTATTGGATTATTTGTTCTTTTGATTACCAAAAGTGGTATTTCTGAAAATTGGTAATCAAGATGGATAAAAGACTGACAACGTAGGCACATTATTTCCCAGAAGGTGCATGACTGTGAAGATCCCTGGCAGATACTGGAAAGATTAGAATGGAACTTGGCCCTCTGGGCTAAGCATCACAGTGCTGTATCCAATAGCTCCAAGGTGAGAAGAAAGTTCTTCTCTGGGGCTGGTTTAGCGACCATGCTTTTTCCTGAATATTTTAGGGGTAAAGGTACAAACAGTTAATTTCCTAGACTAAGACCTGTGTCAAATGAAAAGTGAAGGTAAGTGCAGAATATTAATAGCTTGTTAGTGTAGAGCAAAGACCAGTAGATTATACTCTCCTGAGTCAACTGTGAGAGAATTCTGGGCCACCCAGACCTGTTCATCCGTAAGAACAGAGAAACTGTCTCTCTTGTTCAGTATCCCCTGCTCAGGGCTCCTTTCTTGTCAATGAGTCCTGTCAATAAGGATAACTGTGAGGGACTAGCTTTATGTAGATTTGAATATTAGAACAAAAGTTTGACTGAGTAAATACTTTCACACCAGGGCTCCACAGTGGGGGAAAAGGAGTACAGTTGCCAGTACAGGAAAAGTCAGGTTTAAATGATGATTTATATACTGCTGGGATATTTTGGGATGAATCCCATTATGGAAGGGAGAAACATGATTTCATCAAGATTTCTACTGAACTGACAGTGATTATCCAAAAGACAAGTGGTCCTGAAGCTTTGCAAGTTGGGTTCCCCATAAGTTGTTCACTTGTGGGTTTATCTAATGAATCTGTCAGCTGTACATTTACTGCATAATACTTGTGACTCATATCAATTAGCATTGTGATGCTCAGCATCAGTATGCTAAGAAGTCATAAGAAATTGCAAATTAGAGTATGAGATATCATTGTATACCTAAATACTGGCATTAACAGTTGCTCATATGGTGTGAAGAACAAAGAACTCCCCTTCATCGTTGCGGTGATACAAAATACTGGATCCGTTTTTGAAGACATTTTGGTACTTAGTTGCATGGTTAACTTTAGGCTTACTATATGGTGCAGCAATTGTATATATAAGTGGTTACCAAAATGACCCAAGAACTTAGCAGTTATACAAGAAACTATAGGTGAAGCCGGGCGGTGATGGCGCACGTCTTTAATCCCAGCACTCGGGAGGCAGAGGCAGGCGGATCTCTGTGAGTTCAAGGCCAGCCTGGTCTACAAGAGCTAGTTCCAGGACAGGAACCAAAAGCTACGGAGAAACCCTGTCTCGAAAATCAAAAAGAAAAGAAAAAAAAAAAAAAAAAAAAAAAAAAAAAAAAAAAAAGAAAGAAAGAAACTATAAGTGAATGCATACTATGTAAGCTCCATTCAAACTTTCCAAAACTTAGTGATGAATAAATGTGTCAGTAGATGCATGAAAAGATAAATAAATCAATACTCATTAGATGCATGAATTAATCTGTGGAGTGTCAATGAGATGAAATATCATTCTACCATAAAACAACCAATCCACAGAAAGATGTGTAAGAGACATAAATACTTATTTCTGAGCAAAGGGGACAATATGAAATACTCTATATTTCATAATTCTAGTTCTATGGCATTCTAGAAAAGGAAAAAATAAGAAAAGGCTGAAAACTCAATGTTAGACACAGGTAAAAGAAGTGAGAAAAAAAAGAAAAGCCCAGTGTTTGCACAGCCTGAGATGAGTGAGGAAGGAGGGGGTGAAATGTGCTCAGAGGAGATTTAGGATAGCAAAGCTATTGTGGGGCTCTAAGAGCAGACACATAGTATTGTGCAGTCTTCAAAACTAAACCCGAGGACTTTAGTCTCCCCAGCTATTAATGCCATCAGTTGCAGTAAGCATACCACAGGAATGCAAGATCACATAGGGAGATTCCGTGTGCAGGAAGAGCATTGGGGAATTCTGTGTGCTTTCTGGGAAGATTCTCTGCAAACCCAAAACTCTTCTAACTTTGCGCTGACTTGTTTCAGTGCAGGAGGTAAGAGTGATAAAGTAACTAGGGCACACCGTGAGAGACCTTGGGAGTTTGCTTCTTTCTAAAGTGCTTGGTCTTAGTCCACAGATTATTGGAGAAGACTTGGAGGAGTCGATAATAAAAGTAACACAATTAGTGAGTAAAATATTCACATCACAAAAATTTAAAATTTAAAGAGGAAATCAGTATATATACATGCATACATACATACATGAAGCTAGCTGTAAAAGAACTAAGCAACAGAGCCTATGGCACTTGTGATTTGGTGCAGTGAACTGACACAGAGCCAAAAACAGAACCAGAAATACTGCTTGTTTAATTTTTTATTATAGCCAACTTAACTACTCATACTCAATGGGATTTTTCAAATAGCCCTTCTTAGGCAGACATTTTGAGGAATGGCATAGAATGTCAGAGTCTCCATCAAAAACATTATTTTATTAAGGTAGGTTATTGTTGATTATGATAATGAAGGAAGTATTTGTGCTTATTTGGCAATATTGAACCCTAACTTCCCTCTATATTTGCGTTTATTTATTCTTTCCTTCCTCCCTTCCTCCCTCCTTCCCTCCTTTACTCCCTCTTTTTCTCCTTCCTCCCGTCCTCCCTCCCTCCCTCCTTCCCTTCTTCCTTCCTCCCATCCTTCCTTCCTCCCTACATTTACAAAATGTGTTGAATCTCTAGCATGCACCAGACATTTATCTAGCTATCGGGGATATTGTTGATAACAATGGAGCTTATTTACATTGTAGAAAATTAGATAATTTTTTTCAGAAATATATCAATATTCTAAGGGTTAATGATGAAAACAGACCTTAACTATAATGACAAATGTGTGTTTCATTCATTTGGCCTTTATTAAATTGTCATGAATTATTTATTAAAACTTTTAGGGTGGGTGAAGAAGGTGCAGGTGTATGCTTGCTTTCTGTCATGCCACTTAGAAGAGTTAGGTTTGGTTCCTCTTTCCAGCTTTTAACATTATTTTAAATTTAAGAATTAATTCTTTGTGAAATTTCATAGAGAACAGTCTTGCCTGATCAGCAACCATGCTGTCTTCAGGGGTCATTGCTGTAGGCAGAGAACCTGAAACATTAAGAGCCTGACATTCCAGAGTTGATGTAAGAACTGTAGAAAGCAGGTTTGGAAAGGCCAAAGATGAGTATTTGTTGTGCTTTAGACATATTACACCCAGAGGACTGCCCCTAATCCCATCTGTTTTCCTGTGTTGCTAAGTGCCCAGGCTGAGGCCACATCAGTGCCTGTAGAGTAACACACACTGGTGTGTTTGGTATAGAGAGTTTGGATGCATCACGGATGGTAGTTTATTGCTAGGCTGTCATCTCTCCTGATATGTCCTACTGCCTGAAGTAGGTTCAGTTGTCTTTCCCAAAGTTCATGTTGATCTGGAAGCTACAATGTGAGCTCATTTGGAAACGGGCTCTTTACAGGTAAAATTATTTAACAATGTCTAGAGGGTTTCATATGATTGAAGATGGACTCTCATTTCCAGGCCCTTAGTCCTTATATGGAAAGCAGAAGAACCAAAACACAGAGAAGCATTGCCTATTGGGTGGTATAGCCACAGCTAAAAGAATCAAGGTTTTCAGAAACCCCTAAGAGCTGAGTAAGGAGTCTCTCATGGAAAGTGTGAAGGAAGATGAGTCCACTGTCTCTCTCCACTTCCGTGAGAGAAAATGTTACTAATTTTTAAAGTCACCAGTGCTACTGTAATTTACACGAAATTTTTGGGGAAATAAATGAAATTCACACTGACCGAGAAACTAGAAGCTAAAAGGAAGCATGCCACCTAATTCTCAGGCTTCATAGGTGAATGTGGTAAACACACAAAAATCCAAAATTTTCAAATTGTCATTGTAATAGAGGTGAATAATTTTTTCCGCAAAGGCATACAATTTATATTTGTAAGACAGACCTTTAGCGCTGTTCATCTGTTCTATTACCTCTAAATATAAAACCCTCACACCAAAATTTAGAGTATTTCAGTATTCTTTTGCGAATGATTTTATTCTACAACCATCCACAGCCTGATGATACTTGAAGTCTGTGAGTAATAACTGACCAAGTTGAGGCAAATGACTCTACCTCCGTTTCTTCGTGAGTCACATGGGGGTAATAGAAGTTTCTAGCTGTAGGCTTGTGAGAACTAAATCAACTAAAAGTCATCAAGAAAGGTTGAACACATGTGGGGGCCTAGAACCATCCAGTATCCTCAGACTTGTATGGGACAGCCAAATGTAGGAGCATGAGTCTTGATTTTGAATACCTAGAGAGTTACATGGTGGGCCTGAAACTTTTAAGAATGTTTCCTCTTCAAAGACAATATCACAAAACATACGGAAATAATTAAAATAATGAGGTATTTCCTAATCTCATAACTAGTGAGCAAAGAGTCTCACTACATTTCTTATTTAATGCTAATCTATGACAAGGCAATAGATGGGTTATCTACGCCATTAGCTAAAGTTTGTTTGAAAAAGAAAAATCTCATTACATTTCCAAAGCAGGATTCACAAAATAGGCTGCCAAAACAGCCACGAGGTTCTAAAAATAATAATAGCGAGTCAAAGTCTAACCCTATCACAAGCTCTTAGATCTTTCACACTGTCTTAGATTTTCATCCAGTTCACATGTCTGAAAAACATTGTTGATTGCATGTTACGCTAACATTTTTTTTTCTAGAGCATCTCTTATGTAAATTTATAACTGTTTCATCAGCCATGTAGTCAGATGCTAAGCTGAATTATTTGCATAATTTAATATGTATAACCTGCCTACCATAGAAGCATTCTTTCAGAACTGGAAGTCAAATCCAAATCTGCAAAGGCTTCTGGAGGTGAGCCAGTTTGGTCCTCTGAATGGAAGCCCAGAGAAGGGAAACTATTTACTCTTTTTTTTTTTTTATTCTTTTTTAATTAAAATTTCCAACTGCTCCCCGTTTCCCATTTCCCTCCCATCCTCCCACACATTGTCCCCTCCCCCCACTCCCCTCCCCCATCCCCACTCCTCTTCTCCTCCCCCCAGTCCATTCCCCCTCCCTCTCGATACTAAAGAGCAGTCCAAATTCCCTGCCCTACAGGAAGACCAAGGTCCTCCCACTTCCATCCAGGCCCAGGAAGGTGAGCATCAAAACAGGCTAAGCTCCCACAAAGCCAGTTCATGTATTAGGATCGAAACCTAGTGCCATTGTCCTTGGCTTCTCATCAGCCTTCATTGTCCGCCATGTTCAGAGAGTCCAGTTTCAACCCATGCTTATTCAGTCCCAGTCCAGCTGGCCTTGAAGAGCTCCCAATAGATCAGTTCCACTGTCACAGTGGGTGGGTGCACGCCTCGTGGTCCTGATTTCCTTGCTCATGTTCTCCCTCCTTCTGCTCCTCATTTGGACCTTAAGAGCTCAGACCGTTGCTCCAATTTGGGTCTCTGTCTCTCTCTCGATCTATCGCCAGTTGAAAGTTCCTGTGCCATTCTCCTTGGCCTCTCGTCAGCTCTCATTGTCCGCCACATTCCGAGAGTCCGGTTTTATCCCATGTCTTTTCAGTAGCAGTCCAGCTGACCTTGGTGAGCTCCCAATAGATCGGCCCCACTGTCTCAGTGGTTGAGTGCACCCCTCATGGTCCTGACTTCCTTGTTCATGTTCTCTCTCCTTCTGCTCCTCATTATAACCTTGGGAGCTCAGTCCGGTGCTCCAGTGTGGGTCTCTGGCTCTATCTCCATCCATCGCTAGATGAAGGTTCTATGGCGATATGCAAGATATTCATCAGTATGATTATAGGATAGGTTATCACAGGCTGAAGTAGTGACAACTGTGTTGCAGTCCCTGCTCCCATTCCACCTTCTTTATGCTTCAGCTGCTGCTTCTGTACTTGACAGAGAGGCTCCCCTGGGGTTTGCCAGTGCAGCTATGGCTCCTGCTTGCTCTGCTTCCCAGAGCCGCAGTGCCCTGGGCTCCAGAGCCAGAAAGGGTGTGGCAGCCAACACAGCAGGTGTATTCGACTGTAAGCTGTGTAGCATACATTAACTCTCTCATACTTCTCTCAGGACAATTAGATATGTTAGTAAATGTGTAAACTGCTTAGAATGTTAGTGTGTGGTTATACAGAGCCAGTGAATTAATAAAGCTATTGAGAGTCTCAGTTTCCTCAGCTGTAATATATATGGGCGGTGTGTGTGTGTGTGTGTGTGATCACACAGTAAGCAAGCATGATTTATAAGTAGAAAAAGAAAACCATAACTTTGTTTTTTTCCCCTTGTTCTTTTAAATATTTATCAATACAATGTAATGCAAAATCATTTAATAAGGCTAAAGTCTAAAGTACTACATAATTTGGAACTGGATATTGTCACACATATCTGTAATCTTTGCATGTAGAAAGGTGAGGTTAAAGGATTGCCATGCATTTGTGGACAGCCAAGGCTACATAGGAAGATCTTGTTTTCCCATCCCTGCCTTCCCCCAGAAAAAAGCAAGAAAAACAATATACTAATTTAGTTCATACAGATTTCCCAAGCCAGTACAGTTCAATAGGAGCACTCCCTTCTTTACTGAAAGGTCATTCATTCTATATTCTCTCTAGAGTCAGGCCCTGGATGGGCATATTTACAGGAAGCCACCTATGAACACCCCCACTTTTCTTCCAATCCTCATTCATGCTGCCCCGATGGATCTCAGGGCTACAGAGAGTGGGGCAGGAAAAAGAGAGAAGCTCCAAATGGGAGGAATAATTTCAAGGAGAAAATGCTGATTAGTCCGATTTGATCGTGTGAATGTGTGCTGAGTGATCCTACTGTACCTGATAGACTTGTGCTATTGGTACACACCAATCAACACAACAAAATGGGCTGTACATTGTCCTATACTCCAGAAATCTCCAACAGGAGCTCCATCATCCTCATCTGCTTAGCAAGTTCAAGGGTGGCTGGACTACCTGAGACCCTGTCTCACTCTCTTAAATACTTGAGGTGAGACTATTCATTTGATCATTACTCGTCATCTCCATGCATTAAGTTGCCATACTATGCCACATGAATATGTACAATTAGATTATAACGAAAGAAAGGTTTCTGGGGTAGTTCATTCCCACTGTAGGTTTTGTGCCCTTTAGAGACTTCTCTTCCTGAACTGTCCAGCTGTAACTTTATCAGCTCCATGGCGGATTTTACTCTATAGACCTCTGTTGGCAATTCTCTACTTACCACCATGTCCCCTTACATTGGACTTGCAAGGACTCTAGGCTGGTTTCTCTTATCATGTGACATTCTTTGGAATCCATGGTCTCTCCTTCTCCAACTTTGGAAGAGTTTGTCAGTTAAATTGCAACCACACAATGGGCTACCCCCCTTTGCTTCCTAACTTTCAGTGAGACTGTGTTTTAACATTGCTAATGTGCCCTCTAGTTCAGTGGGAACATCAAGGCCTCCAAAGGATCCCACTAAGCAGCTTTTATACAGGCTTAAGATGAAAGAAAAAAAGATTAAACTTTTCTTCTACCCTCATATATCTGTGTCTTTTTCATAGAATGGAAACCCTTAGAACCAGCTTCTGCATCGTCTGTTTGGATACTGCCATTTCCCTTCTGATGTGGCATTCTACTCTGTATGCTATGACTATGTTTTATTATGATAGGTTGTTAAAGAAGCTGTTTTGTTCAATGGCCTAGTAGAGTAAAGCCAGATGGGAAATTTGAGCAGAGATATAGAGAGAAAGTAGGCAGAGTCAAAATGGTACCGGGTAGATGCTGAAGGAGAAGGACACACCAGAACCCTTACCAGTAAGGCACAGCCTCATCCAATACACAGATTAATAGTAATGGGCTAATTTAAGATGTAAGAGTTAGGTAATCAGAAGCCTGAGCTAATATGTCAAGCAGTACTGTAATTAATATAGTTTCTGTGTGATTATTTGGGAAACGAAAGATCATTCTCCATTTCTGCCTACACCCTTTTCTGTGCTGTGATTTTTGTCTAGCTTGAATTTGTGTAGCTCTTTGGAGTGAGTTCTGATGCAGTTTTTTTGTTTTGTTTTGTTTGTTTGTTTGTTTGTTTTGAGGCAGTGTCTCATGTAGCCCAGGCTACCCTGGAACTCTGTATAGCTGTGGCCCTCTTTGAAATCTTTGTCCTTCTACCTCCATCTTCACTGTACTGGCACGGCAGACATATTTGTTGTTACTGCTAATCTCTAAAACATTAACACTCAGCTTCATCATCCTGTTATTTAACGGATCTATTTTAATGTTCTAAGGATGCATTTTTCTCATAAGAACGAGAAAACAAATGTACACTAGGCTCCTAAGGCCTCTTTAAACAAAGGTGTAAGCTCTGGGCTTAGTATGGATAAACTGCATTGGAAAGAACAATTCTAAAGGTTTCCATGTAGTGATATGAAGGGAGTGAACTATGAGTAGGAGAGGTATATATTTTATGTAACATTATTGAGGGGCACTCTATGTTCCTAACTTGATACAATTAACATCACCTGGTTCCAATAATTGCAGAGCCAATATTTTATTGAGCTGAACTGTAGATTAGTTGGATAACTAAGAAGTAGCTGCAAGTAGAATGCAGGCTTTGCTTAGCTCTGTCTGCCTCTCTTACCAAGATCAAAAGGTCCAACTCCCCTAGTTAACACTCACCGAATTAGGTGTTTTGCCCACTTTGCTATTTTTAATACTAAATAGCTTCTTTCAGGTGAGTTAACAGGTATCGTATTATAACATGTACAAACAGTTAGTAAACGTGATGTTTGCTTTGCTGTCATTTGGTCTTGGTTTGTCTCACTGCACACACTTCATATAGAAACACTTGCTCTGAATTTTCCATGGCAATCTCAGCAAATGCCCATAGTGAATAAATAATGCTATTTTCTAGAGGCTTTTATTTTGGAGAATCTCTGCCTTACTCTCCCTTGCTAGGTGAGAATGTAAAGGGAAGATTTATCCTGCAATTTTAGTGACTCACTGGACACAGGAAATGATCCACATTAATTCTACCTGCCTTTATTTTTTTTTTCAGGCTTATCTTCTAAAAGAGTATATGGGTTGTCACAAGAGGTAATTAGGATGTATTAACCTTGAGGCATCCGTTTTGGGTCTGATGTTTGTAACTGTCTTCTTCAGCCTGTATAATTATCTGACGGTGATCAATCATGAGGCTGCTGATGACAGGCATTTTTCAACATTTTCAGGGCTACATTTTCAGAGTCACTTCTTCCACATCTTAACTCAAATCTTTGAATCAATCCACTGAGCAGGAAGGGCACGGGGGGGGGGGGGGAGAGCAATTTCCCAGCTTGCCCTCAAGCTTTCACTTGGAGATGGAATCCCTCCATTTATTCATGTTGCTAGCAATTTTGAAAAAGAAGTTTTATGGGAGCAGAAGTGAATTTTCCAGAATCCTGACAGTCTCAGTGTCAGAGATCCATGCATTCATTCATTTAGCATATACTGATGAGACACTAATTGCAAAGGCCTGAGAGAGAAAAAGTTGCTACCTCTCTGAGAATGGGTTGTTGTACAAAGGCATGTACACACATGTGTACCCCCACACATGTGCGTTCACACATGCACATGCACATTCCCCACCCATGTACATCACACACACACACACACACACACACACACGTGCATGTGAAAAATAATTCCTTCCAAAGTAGACTCTTAATGTGATTGACTTGCTCTTCAGTCTCTGGAGAGCCTGATTTTGTATTCTACACTTTTTGTTTTTCTCTCTCTTCTGCTTCACATCCAGCATTTCAACTGATTTCCTAAATTTATTCTTTGCCTTGTCCTTGTCTGTGAAGGTCCTGTAAAAGAGATGTAGATGTAGAGAGGCTATGTTTTGATCCTGAAATCTGGGAGAATTTTGTCTTTAAAGCCGGTTATGAAAGTGGTGGTTTCCCCAAATTCAGCAGATCACAGATCAAGGGATATTAAAGTGGGAAAAGATCTCCCCACTAAAGAGCTGGCAGTCAGTGGTCAGTCTTCCTCTTGAGCTATCCCAGTAATAAATACCTACCCCCTGCTCAGGATGCCTATTAAGCAACTTAGAATTTGGTGAAAGTATGTCACGGGTTATGTTGTCATATGTCTTCCTTTCAATTTTGCTCAAGCAGGGAGAGATTGTGTTTGAAAGAATAACAGGAATATTATATACCTATCAACATGCAGCCTTGTGTCCCATAGTTGGAGATTTATATTAATTGGTGTAGTGGTTTCCGGCAATAAGGTTCAAATTTCTACATCTGGACTCAGTATTTCTAGGAGTACATTTTGACACAGCAACTCCAGTGAACTCATAACACACCCCACTTCCCTTTCTCCTGTTGATGAAAATACAAAGCAAGGCCTGAAATGAAATGAACCTTCCATGAGGCTTAGCTGCCTCAAAACAGCAATAACTGTTATTGAAAATTTCGGGAGTAGATCATGTTTATCTGAAATGTTTTAGTTTTCATTTCAGATTTGTCACTGAGTGATTATTTCATTTCCAGATGTCCCCAAGGAACTTGGCTGTTACTGTTTCTTTTTCTTCAGCACTCTGAACTTCCAAGACTCCCTGTCATTTTATTAGTCATTCTTAACATTGCTGAAAGGCAATAATATTTCTTCAATTTTTTCCCACCCAGGATATCCCAGTCCTGGAAAAGAGAATGAATAAGAACAGGTTTGTTTCTGGAACTCAATCTCCCTCCGGTGATAACGTTTTAAGTGATTTTAAGGAATCTTACCTCAAGACACTGATCCTTTATGACTATTCTTTGTGTTACTCGCCAAACCTGATGTCCTCAGCTTCTCTTGTTTCTTCCATATAGCACTTTGAGAGTCACTCCAATGAAAACTAAATTGTGTTTGATTGCTTCTAACATATTCAAATATTTTGAGTGAGCTGGTGTAATTTGGGGATGAGGCACAATATAGCAATGTTTGGGATTATACCTGAAGGTTCAAGAACAAATAGGTTAATCAAGGTTGATAAACACTTAAAGTAGTGTCGGGAAGAAGGAAGTCAAAGGGACATGCTAAGCCAATGTTTTTATTTTTCTTTTCTAATAAGTTTTGAGAGTTTTTTTTTTTTTTTCAAATGAGCAAATGTGCTAGATTCTCT
Source organism: Chionomys nivalis (assembly GCF_950005125.1). NCBI lineage: Eukaryota > Metazoa > Chordata > Mammalia > Rodentia > Cricetidae > Chionomys > Chionomys nivalis. Next base: position 66,147,352 of record NC_080088.1, read on the forward strand.
TCCCTCGGTGTAATGAACAGTGATGAGTCCCTTACAAGTGGTTGACTGTGTCTGGACCACCTTCCCTAGACTTCAATGCTTGTTTAAATTGATGTGTTGGGGCTTTGCAGAGTGACACATGCCTCTCTTGCTTATAAAATGTCCATCATGTTTTGTGTCCCGAGTTAATGACTTTGAGATGACATTTTGGAGTGAGATTTGTAGCCTGTCTAATTGATTGTTCATGGTCCAGTTTTCTAAAGAACCATCCCCACAGCTTGGAATGAGATGGTCTGCCAATATCCTTGCTAAGCAACTCAGAATGGCAAGAAAACCCATTCATCAATTTAATTTATCTCTATCTGACTCATGAGTAATGGAACTCTAACATCCCACCAACCAACCCTGGTATTCCTCTCACTGGATTTTTATATTTTCTTACATTTTTTCACTTAAATTTCAACCTACTACATAGTACCTTCCCATAATATAGAAGGATTTGTAGGTTATATAAGTATGGAACTGTATTTTTCATTTCTGTTGTCTTTGCTGAAAGAATACACGGAGTGGGAGAGGTATTAATTCCTGTTAGCCTTTTCTGTTTGGGTCTATTAATTCCTATAATGCACTCAGGTCTTTATTTTCCTCTAGTAGCCTTCATGGGTCATGCTGTGACTTTTAAGAATTTAGATTGGGTTTTTATTTTCTTTTGTTCTCTTGGTTAATTTTTCCAAACGATAGAAGGGCAAAGAGACGTTCTATGCAATGTTGCTGCAATACTAGGATACCATGTGAAAAGAATCTGAAGAAAGTCCCGTTTCTTGCTCGTGAACTGATTTAACTGTTGCCAAGTAAGGTGCAGGAAATTAAGCCTACAGGCTCCTTGGAGAGAAGGAAAATGCTTTCACTTTTCAATGAGCTCTGGGAAACTGTTCCAAAACCACTAGGAAAAGCTTTATTCATCTGAAAAGGAGCTCTGTGGTCATCAGCGTAAAGGGCTCTGAGTTTTATACTGTGAAAAGCTTCCCTGGAATAAGCCACCAGGTCTTGACTCCTTTGACCTTGAGATGCAGGAGAGTATGGCACACAGAATTGAAATTGTAACCCCACACAAATTATTTTTTTTTCTGTGGTATTTCAGAATTATCAACCTTCTGCCTTAGTAAAAGTAATACATGGTCACTAACCCAAATACTGCCATTTATCATCAAAGCAAAGGTGCAATAACATTTCTTTTCCTAACACAGGCTTGGTAACAGTGTTCAAACTCTTTGATTTCTTTCTCTAACTCATGGAAATTTGCCCCGACACTTTCACATGCTGGGGAAGTAGCCATGTGGTGGTGACTTTCCTTGTTAGAATTGCAGTAATAGTAAAAGGTAAGAGAACCTTAAACATTCAATGGTATAGAAATTACTACATAAATTTAGATATGAAGAGGTTAAAAAAGAGAGTCATTACTAAGTAAGAGTTATTGTATCACCAACAGTGGTGTTGAATGCCTGTAATCCCAACACTCAAGAGGTTCTGGCAATAGGATTGCTGTGAGTGTGATCCTCCTCCTGGCTTGAAAAGGCTGATAGAATTTTAATAGACAGGAAAGGGATGAGGAGGTTGGACTTCCACCTGAAAGAAACATCAATTTATTGACAATTTTCTATGTGCAAAATACTGTACTAATTAATAATTTTCTTTTATATTTAAATAACTTTTTTTCATTTATTTTATATACTAACCTATTTCCCCACCCTCTTGTACTGTCCCCTCCCCTTTTCCATCTACCCTCATGCCCATCCACTCCTCCTCCATCTTCACTCAGAAAGAGCCAGGTTTCCCATGGGCTTGTACAAAGCATGGCACATCAAGTTGAGGCAGGACCGAGTTTCTCCCCTTATGCTGAGGCTGGGCCAGGTAACAGGTTATGGGAATCAATCTACCTCAAGACCCAGCTGTACCAGTTGTAGGCATTTACCTAAAGGAGGCGTAATTTTACAACAAGGACACTTACTCAACTATGTTAATGACAACAGCATAATTTTAATAACCAGAACATGGAAACAACCTAGATGACCCTCAGCTGAAGAATGAATAAGGAAAATGTGACACATTTACACAATGGAGCACTACTCAGATGTAAAAAAAAAAAACTAACCAAACAAAAAAAAAAAAACAATGGCTTCATGAAATTTGCACCCAACTAATGAAACATTTTCAATGAGCCATGTGTTAGTCTTCCCCCACAACATGGAGGAAGAAATGCAAAGTTCAGTTTATTTCAGGCTCAAAGGGAAAACAAGAAGGAAAGTCACCAGAGTCTTTGTGAAGTTTACAGCACATGGCAAATTTTTCTCAATGGACCATATGGGACACTGTATTTACAGGAATAATGTCTATTGTTTGTTAAAGGGCTAGACAGTAAATACTCTAGGCATTGTACATTACACAATCTCTTTTACAATTACTCAACTGTAGCTCCAAGACAAACTGTGTGGCTCAAGTGAATGACTAGCCATGAATGTGAGAATCGTACCAAATTGAAATTTATCTAATTTTTTAATAAAATGTTGAGAAATATTAGAAACACTTATCGACAATAGATTTATGAAATCAGATGATTGACCTGGATTTGCTGAGTGTCTATAGTTCTGACCCTTAATAGTATATAACAAGTGCTTTATTGGAATTTATCACAGACAATAGTTAAAAAAGAAGAAACCCTACTGTTTGTCAAAAGCTGTTGTTCCACACGACGTTTGAGTCCTTTGTGTGAGTCCCAGTCTATGTGAATAACCCCAATTACAACTGAGGACTCTATAGTTTGGGGGAAACAGTGGCCCCAAACTTTAACACTAAAGAATATGATACTATTCCATTTAATATAAGCAGTTCACTAAAACATAATGTTATTAACTCAACCGAGTTAAGTTTAGACTCTGAGGTAAGTGTGGTAGCGTATGCCTTTAATCTCAGTACTATAGCGGCAGAGGGATGCCGCAAGTTGGAGCCCAGCATACCGTATTTAGTGAGTTCCAGATTAGCCAGGGATACATAGCAAGACTGTCTTCTAGATGAAACTTAAAATCTGTTATTAAACTAAGGAATGTTCCAGGTTTGTTCTTGAAAAGAAGCAAAGTTGTGTTTTTGTCAATTTTGAACAAGATTTTTTTTATATTCTTTAGTTATCTTCCTATTGCTAAAAAGTCTTAAATTTTGACTATTTGAAAGGTGAACACAATGTTGATCTGAAGATATCCCAAGAAAATAAGATGTCCACTATACGTACATATACTCGGAGAGACCCTTTACTCTTGTCCATCCAGACCTTCTCTCTTATAGAGACAGAGGTAAATCAGCCAGCAGGAGACTGTGCGTGCTAGGAACATTTAGTATAAATGTCAATGCTAGGAGTGAAAATTCTATCCTTCTTGGTCTAGAAGAATATAGACAACTTATCTATACTACAGATATTCAAGGAATTCTAAATGACTTAAAGGGCTCTAGAGTTCTCTTCATTGGCCCATAAATTCCTTAACTAAACAATTGTCTATCAAATTATTTCTGCTTAATTAGTTATTTAAAATAGTCTAATAATTAAAACATGAAACAATTATATAATGAAACTATGAGATTACTTAATTCAGTCCTTTGCACCAATTACTATGCCTGACTGGCAGGAAATATAGAGTTGAACACAAACCTATGCTTACATATGTCAAGTAGAAGAAAAGAATTAATGCTAATGATTGTAACTAGAAGTAAAAAGACAATTTGGAAGGAAAGGTTTTGTTTTCTACTTAAATTAACAATATTATGCCATTTCATAGAGTCTTGTCTTAACATTTGGAAATTCTTAAAGTCTAAATTACCTCTTTCTCTCTAATGAATAAATATGTATATGGAAATGATTTTAGGAATTTTCACTCGTTTTAATAATGTATTTATTCAAAAAAGTAGATTATCACTCACATGAAAAAAGGCGAGGAATATTGGTGGTATGAATGATGGGTGATATATCTCTACCACGCACTGTTGCATGGTGTAATTTTTGAGACAGACAATGTAAAGAAATTAAGAGCAAGGGTAAAGATGCCTGATGATCATGTGACAAGAGGATAATTTCATTAAAAGAAAAATGGAGGGGTGGAAGCAGAGGGTTATTTTCAGCACAACAGACTTACAAGGAGCAGGTCTCACCAACCCAGGGAGGGACAGTGTCATCTTGGCTATCTTGTACATCAGAGAACCAAGTCTCCAAAGCTTGAACGTAAGTTTATTTTGTTTCAGTTAGACTACGCAATTGATGCATGAGCATGTGTGGGTGTGCAGATGTGCAGCAGTGACTACGACTAGGTGTGTGTTCCTGTGAAGGCCAGATGTTGGCACTTGGTATCTTTTTTTCATCCCTTTCTACTGTATTTACTGAAATAGGGTCTTTGCTGGGGACCTCTGGCTCTGCCTCCTAAGTACTGGGTCTAAGCCTTCCTGGCTTTTGTTTGGGATCTGGGCACCAAAACTCTGGTCCTCTCTCTTATGTGGGAAATGTTCCTTCTACTTACCAGCCCTCCTGTCTCTGTTCTGACACTATGTTTCAAGCAGCATTTCCATGCTATGTGACTAGATCACTTAGTCCTCTCAATGGAAACTTTCAATCCACAGATGAGTGTAAGTCATTGGAGTTTTCTGACTAGTTTGTAAGTTTCTTCTCATTAAGGATGGGAACTCACTCAAACATAAGAAGTTAGTTTCTTCTCAGTACCTATTGTTTATAGTAAGTCAAGTACTTCTCTCTGATTTAGTCTTTTAAGTACTAACTCCCTAAGACCCATTAAATTAGAACACATGAGATTTTTTGATATCTCATAAAAAATGTAAATTATTCATGTCTTATTTATTACATAATATTACTTGTTTAAGTGTCTGTAGCCAGATCTAAGTTCTTTGAAAACTCCTTGTAATACTGTAAATTTTAGTACTTGACATTGCAACTGAAGACATTGTATTAAACACTTACCCCCAAAAGGACTTTTAAAATATCTCTCTAAAAATTAACAAAGTGATCAAAAGCTCAGAGGCCAGGGGAATTAAGAGCAAACTTTATGCCTCCCCATTGCCAGCTTACTTGATTAAAGCAAATGTCAGAGGTAGCATGTGGGGAAACTTGCAATGCTTTAATTTACATGTATAGAGTCAGCACAAAACTAATAGCCGTCTGTCACCAAGGATTGTTAGGTAATTGCTGGGGTTTTATGTTGAGCAAATGAGTGTGGATTTTAACAATACTCTTTGGGGACCCTTTTGGGCACCCCCTCTCTTTTCTGTTGGGCATGCCATTTCATGAACACATTTTCTAATTCTTTAACCACCAGCATGGTGGCCCCTGTTGTCTTTGGCAGTTAACGCCCATCCTAGGAAAATCAAGTAGGTGCTTTCGCAGAAACACAGGCCAAGGCAAACTCTCCATAGACTGTTATTGATGCTTTTTCCTTCAAACACTTTCCCCCATCAAGGACAAATGCTTCACCGCGCTCTCTTGGTTGATAGAGAAATGAAATGACTTTGTGCTTTGTGAAATTTTATAACACACACAATTGCTGTGAAGAGAGAATTCGTTGCACAAATTTGCCTGCAACCGATAAAGCAAAACATGCCTTCTAGTGTGAACAACAGACTTTTCCTCTCTTTGCCCTTCACACTTGTGGCAGAGGACATGATTTTTTACTTGTTCCTGAATGTGCTTTCAGTGTTTCCATATTTGCCTAGACACAGACACACAAGTACACACGTACATGCATACACACATGAAAATGGGGTATGGAGTTATTCAGTAGCCATATTTGAGTCTGGGGTATTAATGTAAATTTACCAGTAATTGAATCAATCAACCCCCTTCCTTTCAAAGTCATACACGCATGCAGAAAAAGCTTTCCATCAGAGTGAAAGACTACAGTTGAAATGTTGGCATGGAACTGGATTGTCTTACTTGGAGTATCTTACTTTAACAGGGTCATTCCAGGGCAGGAGAACTGCCATGTGTTTGAGGAATAGGAAGGGATAGATAGTGAGTCCAGGCCAATCTATCCTGCAGATTGCAAGCCTGACTCAATAAACAAACAACTAGAGGCAAAAATGGACTGTCTTACTTTGTCACTTGCTATTACATTCTGTGTTAGCCTCACAAATCCGGAGACAAAAGGAAAGGAGCTGTCAGATTAGTAAGGCCATGTTTATCTGGGTAGACTAATGAACTCTGGCTCAAGACTTGAAACCGAAATCTTTAGGTGAATCAGGCTAATATAAAAGCTGTCTTAATTACAGTTAAGAAGTAACAGCAAAACAATTTTATGTTGGGGGAGGGTCACAATAATATGAGGAGCTGTATTAAAGGGTCACAGCATTAGGAAGGTTGAGAATTTTTGATGTAAATGAACCTGGAATATGCTACAACCTATGTGGTAAGCTCAGGCTGAATCTATGTTTTCCTTGGTAAGAGAGTGTCAACAATGAAGACATTTAGAGATGGAGGGACACAGTGAGAAGAACATAAGATCTCTTCCCCAACATAAGCTCGTAATACAGAATGTTGGCAGTAGACCAGGACTCTTGGGTTTCGATGAGATCATTGGCCCCACACCATGAGCTATTCGTATTTGATTCTTTCTTTCTTTCTTTCTTTCTTTCTTTCTTTCTTTCTTTCTTTCTTTCTTTCTTTCTATTTTCTTTCTTTCTTTCTTCTGCATATGATAATATATTATTATTAAGCCACATATTAAATATGGCTTAAGCCATTTCTACACTTCTGTAGAAAGGAAAGTTTCATACTACATATTCTGTGAAAATGAGTGTCTTCCTTATTGCTTATCCTTGGACCAAATACATTAAAACTACCTTCAAGTTACAGATTTTTTTTGAAATAATAAAGTATAAAGCATGCCATCCTTTACATTTAAATAGTTCTATTTTTTCTTTCTGATGAAAATCAAGTGTTCCTGCACATGTTTGAACACAGCATGGTAGGGGTTTGTTGAATTTTCCCCCTCCACATTCAGAATGCCCCTGTTTTAGCAGTAGTAGCAACATAATTGTGTTCAGATCACTCATTTCTCTTGTTTTTGTATTTTATGAAAATAATAGTTGCCTGCATCTCTTGTGCTAACAACTTGCTTTATAACCATGCAACTGTGCCTCAGCATCTAATTTATGTTTCTTACTCATCACCCTAAGTGATAAAAATACAATGTGACTGCTAACTTATTATACAACATTTACATTGTAAAGATTTCCCCATTCAGTCTCCTAGCAAAGCCTTCTCCAATCTGAGATTGGTATTTCCCGAGTCTGAGTCTGTTTTGCAGCCACATTAATCAAGCTCTGTTCCATGTTCCATGACCTTGAAAAAGGAACTAAATAGAAAAGTCGTCCTTGAGCTTCTAATGAATTGACACAAGAAAAGCTGTTCTGGTTGAATCTTCAATGCAACCAAGTAATTTCTTTAGATTCTCGTGAGAATTATTTTTTAAATCCTCTATTAGTATACATTCAGCTGAGTAACTTCCAATTATATAAGAAATATTGATAGACAGATGGCAGGAGTAGATATGTAAACACACACATTCAACACATATGAGAAATTTGGTTCATGGCGGGCACTTGCTTTCTAGAATTGCTACATGTTGATTACAACATGGAATGCTTAAAAGAATCTTAAGAAAACAGATGTTTTTTCTTCTGCTTTGGCGACAGCTGTTGTTTGCTCTGGGCATGAGAACATGTCCAAAGGAGACTGTTAGCAAGGTAGTCTTTTCTCCTCTAAGAGTAAAGACCCAAGTAACCAGAACCTTTGTTTCCCCAACCAATTGGCAGAACCAATCCTAAGACATGATTCAGATGAACTGCACTTAGACATCATTGCACTAATGGTGAAATCAAAATGGCTTTGACACTGAATGTATGAAGAAAGCTGTTCTCTTACTATGAAGTGAAAAAATTCGAAATTTCCAGATGAAGTTCAAGATTTAAGAGAAATGGTTTAAAGACTTTGGAAGGCACATTACAACAGGAAATATGTGTACAATTGGCACAGGGGTCCGGGCACCGTGTGTCTCTTTGTTGTTTGGGGAGAGGACATTTAGATCATGGGCAGATTCTGTTTTGATTGCTGTTGAAGCTAAATAACACACTTAAAATATTGAGACCTGCATTAAAAACCTTAGCTCTGTTATCAAATGCTAATGCTAAAATTGTGAGATGAGGGACACAGTGAGAAGAACATAAGATCTCTTCCCCAAGATAAGCTCATAATACAGAATGCTGGCAGTAGACCGGGACTCTTAGGTTTCGATGAGATCATTGGCCCCACACCATGAGCTATTCGTATTTGATTCTTTCTTTCTTTATTTATTTATTCTACATATGATACATATATTATTATTAAACCACATATTAAATATGGCTTAAGCCATTTCTACACTTTTGTAGAAAGGAAAGTTTCATACTACATATTCTGTGAAAATGAGTGTCTTCCTTATTGCTTATCCTTGGACCAAATACATTAAAACTACCTTCAAGTTACAGATTTTTTTGAAATAATAAAGTATAAAGGGGTTTGTTGAATTAAACCCCTTTAATTGGTTTACAGGGCAGGGATTGAACACTAAAGAGTGCACCCCAAAATAATATGAGTTAGTCCTTAAAAAATTCAGTAAACTCCAGGAAAAAGAGAAGGCGTTCTGTAGCAACAGTATGCAAGATTTCTGAGGATGATAGCACCAAGTCCCTGAGACTCTCACACTTTACTCTATCAGAACATAATTATAATTTATAGGCTTATGAAAAATAGAGTCATATTGCTGTAAACTCAAACTTCAAAATAGAAATGGTAAAGGCAGAAATTAACCTCCAATTGAACTCTAAACATCCCAAAGTCAATTAAATAAAATTACCAAAGCTTAGAGCAACACTATCCAATTTGCTTTTGTTAAAGAATTTTCATGATTATTATTTATTTTTTTTATTTTATTAAGTACCTAAATGCTTACTTTATATATGTCTATGTACCATGTGCATGGCTGGTGCCCATGGATGCCATAAGAGGGTGTTACCTCCCTTGGGACTGGATTTATAGCAATTGTCAGCTACTTTGTGTGTGCTTGGAATAGAACCCAGGTTCTCTGGAAGAGCAATCAGTGCTTTTAACTTATGAGTCATCTATCTAGCTCAATTTTAATTATTCTTTTACTGTGCCATTTATCTCTGCATCTATCCATAAATAAGTAGAACAAATAATTTAAATAAAACTATCTCCAGTAAAATTTTTATAACACACTTTACTATTTTGTACTGTTACAAAAGAAGCAATATTTTTATTTAATTAGTTTTTAAATTAAGTTGGTTTAGCTATAAACTATTTTAAGGAAGTAAAAACGAGGGGTTAAGCATATTTTGACACCAAATTTATTGGATATATGCTATAAACTATATCAAATGATATGCAAATTAGCATGTATCATTTTTGTTAATAAGAAAAAAGGGCGTATGTGATTTCCTTATCTGCCTTACTTAAAGAATATTTAAATGTTTAAAACAACCATAACCAGGGGTTGGAAAGATGGCTCCTTTAGTAAAGAAAGTGCTTGCCTTTAAGACAGGAGGGGCTGAGCTTTCCTGACCCCATGTGGAGAGGTCAGGCACAATGAGAAGCACTTATGTTCTCAACACCAAGGAGGAAGGACAGAAGGATCCTGGAGCTTGCTGTTCAACTAGTCTAACAAAACTGTAAAGTCCCAGATTCTGCGAGATATCCCACTGAAATGGTGTCTGCTTTGGCCTGAGTGTGTGATTGAGTGTGTGTGTGTGTGTATTTCAATTACAGAGATGTTTGTTATATAATTCTTCCTAGGGAGATGTAAAGAAATGTCTATTCACCTCAAGGAAGTACCAAGAGGTTATCAAAGGGATTTCATTCAATTCCACTTTGATACAATAGTGAGTTAATCCGGGTTATTTACAGGAAGACAAATGATTCAAAGGCAGTTCATTTGCCCAAAAGACCCACACAGTTATGGAAAGAATCCCAACCTATAGCTAATCTTGTACTTCCCATATACCCTGACATGTCTCAATGCTGTGTGCAACTCAGTGAAAGTATGGCCTGGCATCTGACATGAGGGTCTCTTGGCCCTTCTAACCTCCTAGGCAGGAACGTTAGCATCCTTGTGAATATTGCCATGGGCCTACCTACCCTCTACTGTTCAGTTCATTTAGCTCCTGGATTGTGGGCAAGGTCTTTGTTGACTACCACAACAACACTGCTTCATCATGGCCAATGGTCATGTCATGCCTAGAGGAAAGAGCTTTTCTACCAGAAAATATAAAGCAATAAAAGGATAAATTACTCTCGAAATGTCCCAAGGTTCTTCTCTTTTTACATAAACTCTTTATTTTAAAGAGGAAAATGTAGACTCACTTAGAATATTGAAAATGTCCTTTTACTTTGCTATTACATAGTCCAGTTTTATAAATCCATAACGAAAAATCCAAAGCAAATGACTTAGTCATAAAGGAAGTGTGCTTTTCTGTAGCCAGCTGAAGATTATTGTGAAGGAAAGAGGACAGGACAAAGGCCAACTAGCCATGCCTTCTCTTCTCAACAAGGACCCTGAATATTTCTGGCTATAAATTCGTCATCTGGAAGAGCTCAGTGTTGTAAGGCATCACAGAAGTGACTTGCACTTTCCCTCCTCACCACGAACAGTGCCACAAAGCTCTATAAATCTCGCTGAATGGGTTGCTTTACCTCATTTTCGTGAAATGCCAACCAGAGCTCTGTCAGGCTGGCACTCATTAGATGCTGCATTACCTCAAGAAGGCCATTAAAGGCCATTGGAGGTGTTCCACCAGCTTAATGATGCACAGACCTCTTGGAAAATGTATGTGCATAGCTCTGTCTACAGCCCAGGTAACGGATTTCTCTCTTTCATATTGAGGAGGCGTCAGACATGAGGAGCACATAAACTGAATTCTAGGCAAATATAATTTTCCGAGATTGCTTTTAAACAATAATAGTATATTTACCTTTATGACTCATCAGAGGTTGTAAGTGGAAAAGTGGAAATAATAACAGAGAATCAAGTCGTGTTTATATTTGATATGTAAAACAGGAGATGTCTGGATACAGTTTTTACCACACTATGAATTGCAATTCATTATTAAAATATATGCTGTTATTTACATCAGCATGATTCCCATAGTGCATTGAAAATTCAAACTTTTATAAGCACCATAGCACTCCTCCCTCTGTAAAATCAGCTTAGATGTGCCTAATGCACAGTACTGAGACTTTTTCCCTCTCCAGATCAGGCCGCATTTTGATGTGCAAGCCATACTCCTAGACCTCGTCATGGGCCTTTTCTGGATGTAAGTGGGAAATTCACACCATTCCTAATAATGTTATTTATAATTAATATCATTTATAAATATTAATACTATTAATATTAGCATTAGCAATGTTTGTATAATTAATGTTGTCATCATTAATGTCTCTAGTATACATATTCTTAGTATTAATGTTTAACTCTATGGTTAATTTAACAACAAGTAGTCTTACTCGCTGTGTAATAATTCAGTGCTCAGTCTGAGATATTTCTGTTTGTTCTTACCATAGTTCCATAGCCTTTTCTGGGAGGAATGTTCTTCTTCCTCCCTCTCCTTCTCCTTCATCATCATCATCAGCAGCAGCAGCAGCAGCAGCAGCAGCAGCAGCTGTCACACTTCCCTACCCACCCAATTTTGTGTTCTGTATGTTTTTTATATTCATACCCATCAAGTCTAGGTTGTGCTATGCATATATAATGTGGATTTGTAGCCTTCCACTGGAGAGTGGTAGACTTGCCTGGATCTATATGCTTAAAGAAAAATGACTACTCTTCTCCCAAAATCTAACAATTGTCAGTGGCTCCTTGGTTAGGAGTGGAATTTCTTCCTAACTCCCCTCTCCATGTTGAGGTTTGGACTGGCTTGGGCTTGCATGGGTCTTGTGCATGTCATAACAACTGATAGTTCATAGGTGTAGTTGCCCTGCTGTGTTCCATAGATACTGTTTCCTCGTAGTCTTCCACAACCTCTGGGACTTATATTCTTCACACTCCCTCATTCGCAGTGATCCCTAAGCTTTCAGGAGGGATGTGTGATGTAGATGTCACAGTTAGGGCTGGGCATTCCACAGTATTTTATGCACTGTACCTTGACCAGTGGTCTATTTGTTAATCACCATCGACTTCAAAAAAAAAAAAAAAAGCTTCTTTTGTGAGGTCTGGGAGAGGCATCAATCTGTGGGTATAGCAATCACCCATTAGCAGTTGGTTTAATGCTATTCCCATTTAGCAGAGTAATAATATGCTCTCCCTAAGGTCTATGATCTGTCCATTCACATTCCTGCCTGAATAATGATGCCAGGTGTGCATTTCATTTTGTAGAGTGGCCTTCAGTACAATGAGATAGTGGATTGGCTGTTCACATGATGTTGGTGCTAGTGTTGCACAATGGACACCATTGTAGCTCACAGGAGCCCCAGCTTGTTAAGACCGATGGTTGCTTTTTTTCCTCTGGTAGGGTTCATAGCACCTTCAAGAACAAAGAAAAGAGCATGTCGGGATGCAGCTTCCAGATCAGCACCAGCTTGATTATCTCCTCGTTCTGTTACTCAGTTATGTGATGCCATTGGTGGCAGGGTCACATGTAAAGTTCTGGAGAGTAGTCAATATTATTAGCAATAACTTGTAATATTTCAGGTCTGTGGAAACCTCACTGACAAACAAGGTAACCCCAAAATTAACCCTTTCCTCACATTGAGCTTTTTATTGGCTATTCTGTGGTACTTTATGAGAGCTTTGTGGTCTTGTTACAGGATTTTAACTCCCCCCCCCCTCTCTCTCTCTCTCTCACACACACACACACACACAGAGAGAGAGAGAGAGAGAGAGAGAGAGAGAGAGAGAGAGAGAGAGAACAGGGAGATCTTCTATAGTAGTGGGTAGTTTTCAAAACAACTGTTTGAAAAGGTTTGTAACATTTAACATTTATTTTTAAGTCTTGCTAAGTGGCCCATGTTGGCCCCAAGCTCACTCCATGGCCAAGACTGGTAGCCAGAATTATGTGCTGCCAAACCCAGCTCATCTTCAATTTTCTATTTTAATTCTGGCATATTAGCTAAATATCTGTACTTTTACCTATTTGATAGTCACAAAAAGTCACAATTTAGTAATATAACATTTCTGTTAATTAGTTTTATTTTCACATTTATTTCAAAACATCACTTTAGATATGATGAGAAATTTAATTTTTATTGATTAAATTGAATAATTTATCCAAAAGATTAAGGCAGCATTTCAGATATCTGCTTTTGGATAGATATGTCATTAATAACAGATACTCTGGTAACAATAATAAATGATTCATTCCCTTTATAAAATAAACATGTTTTATAAATCAAGTCAACATTTGGAAAAAAGTTCTAAATTGTTTTTATGCCTAAGTATCAAGGTCAGCTTTCTTGCAATACCATGAGAATCTTATGATATATGGCATAATTATTTTTTTATGACAGGGTTTCTTTGTGTAGCCCTGGATGTCCTGGAACTCACTCTGTAGATCAAAGCTGGTCTCAGACTCACTGAGATCCACCTGTCTCTACCTCCTGAGTGATGGGATTAAAGTATCACCATTGCTGGAATCAAGGAATAATTACAATAATATTGTCTCTTCTCTCAAACTATAGAACTGAGCCACATTTTGTATTCAATACTTTTAAGTAATTTCAATACTGAGTTAATTTATAATTTTGGTATATTTTATAGAAAATCACATGAACACAATGGTTTGGCATTTGGTTCCTTGAGTTTACTAGAGCTAGCTTTTCTAACTCCTTCCCTCCTTCCAGGTTTTTCCATCTCCCTTTTGCTCCACCCCTTTCCCATCTCCCTACTGCATACTTTGTTAGGCATTTCTGTTACACATGAGGGTCCTGCCAAGATTAGCCATTTATCAGTATGTTCATATGACCTCCTTCCCCATAGCTCATTTTTAGTTAAATCATTTCTATGTCTAGAGGAACAGTCCAAAATCAATAAGTGATCTTGCTGCTCTGCTTTCTGAAAGGAAGTGACTGACTGAGTAACCTACATAGCATTGTGGTGAGAAAGGCTTCAGATCCCAATTGCCAGAGATCCCAGGCTTCTGTTGCCTCCTGAAAGTCCGGGTGCATTTCTCCTTCAGTGAAAAAAAAATATGGAGACATGATTTCTTTCCTGTTATCTCTTCCTTTCCTCCTTCCTTTCTTCTTTCCTTCCTTCTTTCCTTCCTTCCTTCTTTCCTTCCTTTCTTCTTTCCTTCCTTCCTCTTTCCATCCTTCTTACCTTCCGTCTTTCCTTCTTTCCTTCCTTTCTTTGTGTTTCTGTGTGCAGGTATGTGTGGGTGTATTGTGTGCACAAGTGTGCACTGAGGCCACAGGTTAACACTGGCATCTTCCTCTGTTGCTGTCCACCTTACTTTATGAGAGCTGAATGTGGGGCTAGAAGATTCAGTTGGACTACTGCCCAATGTTCCCCAGGGATCTTCCTATTCTGCCTCCCTAGCACTGGGGATATAGACTCACACTGTCCTACCAGACTTCTCATGGAGGTGCTAGTCATTGGCTCAAGTTCGCATGCTTCCATGGCAAGCACTTCGCCATACCAATTTTTCAATGTGTTTCTATTCAATTGGTTTGAAATGATCTGTGAGCCCATTAATCAGACAATAAATATATTGTCAAGGAATAATATTTCATACTTTTACATAGCTAAGCTGTCAGTAGGATTGACTTTTTTTTTTCTAGTTTTCTTTGGCAGTAAGACAAAATTCATTTCCTCCAGGATATAATGAGAGTAAGGCTGAAATGGAGCAAAGCGAAAAAAAATCACATTTTATACTGTGCTTCTTATTAGCATTAATCTTTCTTGAGGCTCTTTTTGTTTGACATTTCACAGAGAGAGGTATCTCATGAATTAGGTAATATGTTAACAAATATTTTTCATGAATTAGGTAATATGTTAACAAATATATTTCGTGACTATCCCCTCACCATTTGTACATAGCGTTCACTGCTCAAATGAAGAGGATCATGGCATTATTTGAACACAGTGGGTATTTTTGAAATATTTGGCAGTAGGGAGCCCCTGCCAGAGCCATTACCTCTAGTTAGAGGCAAACAATTGGGCACACACATTCCATTTCCTCTGTCAATTAGGGGTGTAAGGTGGCATTGCTTCTTAAGCTTGAATGTTTCTTTGTCCTGCAATGAAAAAATGCTTTCTTTGAATTGAATTAAACCATCTCTCGTTTGCTTATTTCTGGACATGTGTGATATCCCCTCAGAATTCTCATCGTGAGATAATATCTTTTTGATTTGGGGGATGGACTTATCTTCTCCCTAAGTGGTTCTTCTGCAGCTTGGACTCTGTAAAAGCATTGCATGACTATTCATAGAGGTGGTAATGTGTTGTTAAGTCATCTTGCTTTTCCCATTAAGCACAAGTGATTGCAAGGGAATATAGCTCAGGGGAAGAGTGCTTGCCTAGCATGCTCGAGACTATGGGTTCACCCCCAGTACTACAGACCAAAGGACAAAGTAAACATAGGACTTTATTCATGGTAAGGATCGTGATTGTTTATAGTACAGTCTATCGAGTAGAGTTTAGTCTTAACTTTGCTTATTGGATATATCAGTAACTGTTCATAATCTTTCATGTCATAAGAGCATTAATACAAAGATTAATGGTTATCTAATTTCTCCCTGTTATTGTGCTAGGTGTAGAGAATACAAATATGAGTTAGGCTGATCTTAATGTCACACAGTTCCCAAAATTTGCATTGAAAGGCTCCACCCCATCTGCCTCTGTCTCTTTGACTGACTCTTGCTCTCCCATACTAACAAGCAGTTATTGTTATTATGTTTGTGAATGTATGCCCAATCATTTTTAGGGATACTTAGCAAGACTGAGTCATAAGATGTAGCATGAGTAATAAAACCCCAGAGACAGATGTTGGGGTTCAAACTGAAGATCAGAAAAGCAAAACAGCCAAGCTACTAGAGAGCTCTTACCTCTAAGAAATCCTCAGACTGAAAGAGAATGAGTTCCTGTCTCTTCTTGGCTTATATTCCTCTCCAGCGCTGGGACTAAAAGTGTGAGCCACCACCACCTACATCTGTTTCTGCACGGATCTTGTGTAACCCAGGGTGACCTTGAACTCACAGAGATTCGTCTGCCTCAGCCTCCCAAATCCTGGGATTAAAGGTGTATGACTTCACTGCCTTGCCTCTCATGGCTTAGTTTTAACTTTTGGTCTTAAGGCAAGCTTTATTTATAAAACATAAATAGAATATCACTATAATAAGCAATTGAATCTTCTGCAAATAACACTTAGAAGAAAGTCAGGGAGGCAAGGAGAAGAGGAAGGGAAGAAAGTCACAGTATCTTCCTTGGCAGACTGAGAGTGAGTTCTCATCAGCAATGCTGTCAGAGATTTCTTGCTGATTCCAGAGTGGGTTGAGTAGCTTTGTAAGAGAATTTGGTGCTGTGGTACAGGAGTCAGAGACACCTGTGGTATTAGATCAGAAACAACAAATAAATTCTGTGGTGTAGCAGTGTGTGCCTTTAATCCCAGAGCAGGAGAATAATGAAAGATTTCCGGGGAAGATGGTAAAACATGCAAATTGGTGCCTCAGTAGCTTTCCATTGTTGACTCCTGATCACCTTAATATTTGAATTAACTTGTATCCTTCTTTGGTAGTCCATATAAATTAAAAATTTTAACAAAAATTGTTCTTAGTTGTTCCATAATTCATTGCATTCTTTGTGGCAGCAAAAACTTCATTTCACGTTGTGTTGGATTTCACTAAAATGAAGGCTGTAGGCATTGCTCCCTACTTCTCAGCTGATGAAATATTGAAAAGCAATGTTCTTAATCTTCTATATTTATCATTGTTTGTTGTTACCATGAAACAAACACTATTCTCCTTAATGAGATATATATTTTATGAACAGAATTTTAATATTGAAATATGTTTTAATTTTGTAAAAATGTAATAATATTTAGCAAAACTGCTTATGCTAATAATGATAGATTAATTTTATCTTGAAGTTTGGAAAGTATGGAGATCAGTATCATACAATGTGTAGAAGTTTTTTGCAGTGTTCAAGAATGCTCAGGATCCCTGAGGTTTTGTCCTGGATTTAGCTTATATCAAACTCATCAACAGGAGTGACTGGGTACACCCAAATCAAAACCCGTTTCTGTGGATGACTCTTTGGCAAAGGATGGCTTTCCTAGTGTCAAATGCTAAATTTAAAAGATTACCTGAATAAAGAGAAATAAGGAGACAAATTTCTCTATCATGAGAGTTGAACTTTCTGGCTGGAAGACCCAGACTCTGTGCTTAGAACGGGCACTCCTCTTCTGCTTTAGAACCAACTATTCTAAAGACCGTGATCCGTACCCTCCCTTCTCCCTGTTCTTGATGTGGTAAAGAAGACCTGTTAATGTATTATTATATTTTAAGTATTCAGGAACAACAAAGTCTGCAACTCTATCACAAATTTGACTAACGCAGTTGTTTGAGCAGCCTTGCTGTTTTACCCTGAGAGTTTTGTTGAATATCGGGTGCAAATATTGAATAACAGTGCACAGACTTTTAAAGCAGTACACTGCATCATCACATCTCGGCCACAGTATTGTATTAGCCAAGTTCTCATGTAAACAAACAAACACAAAAGAAACCACATCTGCTTTGTGAAAGGCGTTTGTCATGGGAGTTAAACTGAATCGTTACCCCCCCCCCATGAGTTTATGATTCTTATTGAAAATCTCACGGTGTGTTGCGTTTATATGAACTTGATAATAAAAATTGCTGTCACAGTCATTATCTAATCTTTGCAACCATTCAGTTTTAGTTGAGGTTGATGGAGCTTTTTTTATAACCACATCCAAGAGTCCAAAAGTAGTCGATAAAACTAACGTATTTATTGTGGTGTGCGTGAACAGTATCCCCTATTGTTCCATGTATTTGAATACTTGGTGTTGTCTGGGTGTTGCTGCTTGGGGAAGCTAGAGAACCCATAGGAAGCTTAGCAAGGGGAGGCTTGCTGGGGAGATTTCCAGTCCTGCCCCATTTCTTGCTCACTTTCCTCTTCTTACCTGTTGATGGAATTAGGATTAGTTAACTGTGTGCTGCTGCTGCTGCTGCTGCTGCTGCTGCTGCTGCTGCTGCTGCTGCTCTTCCCTCCCTACCATTACAGACTCTGGAACAGGGAGGAAAACAAACTCCATCTTCTGTAAGTTGCCTTTGGTCATGGTTTTTCACCTCAGCAACGGGAAGGCTAAAAACACCACTCTAAACCCTTGGCTCACTAGTGGGTATTGGTTATATATTGACGACTGAGTGCAGGGAAAGGTTAGAGAAAGATGGGATGCAGGTAGTGAACACATGAGTCATGACAAAAGATATAAAGACAATGGTTTTTAAGCTTTTAGTGCTGTCCTGGGGCTTCTATTCTGTGTGCGTTTTGGTGGATAAGTGTGTAAAAGTGTATTTGATAATAAAAGCGTAACATCTTGTGACAGTTCCACAGTTTCCAAATGCCTTTTCTGACTGTACTAAAGTTCACTGGGAGGTATAGACTTTGGATCTGGCTAATCTCATTCATTGCCTGATGTGTTCTATTTTATTTGCAAGTTATTTATAGTAAAGTTTTAATAAAATATATTTTACAAGGTAAAAAGTTAAGAAACACTAAATGTACTAAACCTGTTATATTTTTATATTCAGGCATGTGTGTGTGTGTGTGTGTGTGTGTGTGTGTGTGTGTGTGTAGCAATAACAGCTAAAAAATAGTGGCCTTGATTTTGAGAGAGAGTGGTGGAAAGTGTTTGGGATAAGTTGCGGGGGGAAGAGTGGAAGGAATACAATATAGTTATATTTTAATAAATAATTTAAAATTAAAAAATAAAACAGACTTCTGAAGGGAATATTTCTAAGGAAAACAAAATTCAGTAAATCCAGTCAATTTGTTGATTTTTCAATAAAATGCAAAAAATAATAATATGACTAATCAAGTGGCAAGAATTTAATAGAAAAAGTCAATGTTGTCAGTAATTTCTTAAGGTATTTTTTTAGTTCAAAAATCTGAAAAATAATAACAGTTAAGCTATTCTGGAATGCGTTTGAAAGCTTTACATATCTAAAACACAGAGAATAACAGAAGGCCACATCTGGAGGATGTGGTAAGTTATATACTGTTATCTACTCAGCGTGAAGAGTGATACTTCCTATGTTCAGACAGCACAGGCATTAACTAAGATAGGTGAAAGTAGCTGCTTAGAGGGCACGAGAAAGTTCCATTCAGGGCCAAATCTATGGACGAGGAAACAATGACAAATGAGGGTCGTCATTCATGGAAAACTTTCAGGGGTAGTGTCTATTTCAAACGTATCTAAACTAACGACTGTTAAACTAATCTTCCATTTGTGGCATTTGTTATCAAGTATGTCTAATGGACAGGTGAAATTTGTCCCAGAGAAAACAAATGTCCTTCGTTAGTTGACACTACTGTCACTAGATAGTCATAAGCGACAGAAGAGGTCATATTTATGAATCATCCTTCCTCTTTACAATTCTCACAGTTGATTACTCATGATCAAGGAAACTTGAATGATCATCTATCCCAGGTTACAAAATTTAGTGTCTGGATTCCAATAAAATTTGAGTTCACCATCTTGTTTATGTTCATGTCCTGAGCTCTGTTGTAAGGAGCTAGGTGGGGTTTTGTGTATGTTTTGTTCATTTTTTTGTATTTTTAAATTTTTCAGCAGTTGATTCTTACTCAGAATCACATGACCCTCAATTTTCCCTTATTTGTGCCTGAAAAA
Source organism: Chionomys nivalis (assembly GCF_950005125.1). NCBI lineage: Eukaryota > Metazoa > Chordata > Mammalia > Rodentia > Cricetidae > Chionomys > Chionomys nivalis. Next base: position 66,167,290 of record NC_080088.1, read on the forward strand.
CACACAAGTTTAAAATCCTTTCTAGATTTAAGTTCTTCTGGTTTTCTTTTTATATTCCTCATTAGCAATGGGAGAATCAGTAATTGAATAAGAAAACAATTAAATTCTTGACCTTGAGCCATCAAGGTCTGCCATTAATCTGGTTTTGAAAAGTAGTCAGCTAAGTACATGCTATTATCACAATCATATCACTGACATCGTTTCCTTGGCCTGTTCAGATAAGTGAAAGTTAGCTGCACTTTAAATCACACTGAACAGCTACTTGTGGAGTGTGTGGGGTCCTTCAAGCCATATCTAATTGTATGCATCGATAACTGTAAAATAAAATGACCTTTAAGCTCATAGACACCAAACAAATTCCTCAGTAGCCTGGAAGAAAATCAAACATACAAAAAATGCATGCAATAATCCAACGTTTAGAATCAGCTGCTCCTTGCTGAGGTCATTTCTGGAGACCGAGTCTTCTTCAGTCTTTGGAATGAGGCTGGAAACCAGATGTAGGTTTGGATTAGTGTGAGAGATGCATGAATCTGCTCTCAGCAGCTTCTCATGTCACCGGTCTCCCATTCTCAACATGCTTCGGTTATCAAGGGTTGCTGTAGTTTTTCACATTGCTTTGAAATTTGTATCAGAGAGTGGAGCCAATCCCTAAGTAGAATGGTCACGGTAGCAGATAAAATAAGTCCTTAAAGCTTGAGTTAGAGGAAAGGTGTTTCCATGTAGAAAATATTAAATGTTTCAAAACTCGGAATTCAGCACAATTTGTATTTATGATGGTTTTTCTCAACTGTAAGATATATGGTGACAAGTGATTTGTTTATTTATATGTTTTATTGTTTATGTCTTTTAGAATTATATTGTACTTCTTGATGTTAATCTTGCCTGTCTTCTATTTTAAGTGATCATCTATGTCACCAAAAAAGGCCAAGCAATTATCTTACTGTCTTCTAAATACTTTTACAAATTCATAATACTAATTACTTTAACCATTATTCTGAGAATACAAAATTTGGAATTCATATTTTTAATTAGTAAACAGAATGCCTTTGATTGGAGATTTGCTTTTTTGGGGGAGCTATTTAAAAACAAAAACTATCATTTTCTTGTCTGCATTAAAAGTATATCTATGTTTTAAAGTTGTAACTTACTTGGAATTTCAAAATGAGATGAAGCAACTATGATTTCCCCTCAGATATGAATTTTCTTCAAGGACGTATTAATTTGGCTTTTACAGCTATTGACACAATTGCAATGCTTTCACAAGCAAACTTACTGGAAATCAATGAGCCAAGTGGATACAAAATGGGCATCTCCAACTGAGGAGTCAAATGTTAATTATAGCCCCGTAATCACAACTTTCAAGCAATTTTAGTGTACAATTCCATGAAGCAAGAACTCTGTCATCCTTACCTCCATGACGCCCATGTCTGTACCCTTTGGTTTGTAAGGATCTCTGACTCTCTAAGTTTGTTGCTGTATCCGCCTTCATGTCTCTCACTGTTGCTTATGGCTACCAATTGAACAGGATAACTCACATCAAATTCCATCAAATCCTCATCTTCCTGTGTGAGGTTTGTGTGAGCTCTTGAGAGCAGAACGGCAGCGTTGCTGCTTTCTATGCTCTTTGCATGCCATCTGGCCTGGGATGGATTCCCAGCCGACATACGATGAGTGGAGAGTAGTGGATGATTATTGCAGGAATAAATATTTCTGAGTCTCTCCAAGGCGCTTTTCTTGGTTTGTGGTTAGATGCCCAAGATATCAACTTATAAAAAGGAAAAGTTTATTTTGAGTCAGAGTTTTGTGGCTTTCAACCCTCAGTCACTGGGCCCGTTTGCTTTGAGTCCTGTGGTGGAGTAGCAAAGTATGGTGTGTACCCACTTATGGCTGGCATGTAAAGTCAAAAGAGGCAGAAAGGGTTGAGGGTCTCAAACTCCCGTGACCAACACTTCTCATTAGATCTTTCATCTTTTTATAAAAATTTGACTTTACTCATGTGCATATATGTGTGATTTGTAACCTGTGCCTGTGAAAGCTAGAAGAAGGAGTTAAATCACCTGGAGCTTGAGTCAGAGGTAGTTATGAGCTACCTGATGTGGGTTTTGGAACCTGATCCTGTGTCCTCCAAAAACAGTGCATGTTCTTAACTGCCGAGCCATCTCTCCAATTCTTAAAACCTCACCTCATAAACGCTCTCCCACCCTGTAATAGCACACCGTTGAATCCGGCACTTTCAGAGTCTTTGGATATCTTTCCAAATCTAAATCATAACATCCACAGTTAAGGGGAACGAGTATGATAGTCACAGTAATCACCTAGGAACTGAAACCTTCAAAAGTGGAAGAGATGGTTAACTGGAATAGAATTTCAGTCTGCGTGATGAAAATAATCGTTTGGTCCAGAGTGAACTCAGACTTGGAGTGCTCTAAATACTAACCTTTTCCTGAGAGCTTTATCTGTGTAGCTCATCTGTGTGACATGCAGAGCTGGGGATGGGTTCTGGGATGTGCATGCAGGTGTCTTCAGAGGCAATAAGATGCTTTCAGATCCTTAGGAGCTGGAGTTACAGGCAGTTGTGGGCCACTTAAGCATTAGAATAAGCTCTAATCTGCAAGAGAAGGAAAGGAAGTGCTCTTGACCACCCAGCCATCTCTCTAGCCCTTCCATTCACTTTGTGTCAGTGACTTCAGTGTCTCTTGACTGGGACAATTTTGATTCCCCTAGAAGAAAATTGATAGAGTCCACAGACATTTGCATTCTTAACAAATTAGAAAAGTGGGCACTGCTAGCGTCTGAGAAGAGAGAGGCAGGTATGATGCTCATCTCAGTGGAGAGTGGTACCCATAGCAAACAGCTGCCTCTCCGGCGTGCTGCAGGCATCCAGGAAACTAAAAACTGACTCCTATTATTTTATCTTTCAAATATTCTGTTTTTATATTTACTTGCTAATCCTACAATATTCTTTATAGTTCAGTAATTTGTTTAAATCATTCCACTATTCTTTCTTTTATTTTTCGAAAGCTTGTTAATCTTTTAATTCCCGAAGATGCAGGCTTATCATGCTTATTCATTTTCTTTGTTAGTCTCTATGAATATGTAATGCAGCAATTCCTCTGAGCACAGTTCAGCTACGTTCCATAGGTTCTGATGCCATGTGTTTTCCCTTTTATATCTAGATATTCTCAAATTTGGTATTGAGGCTTTGTACAATACAATGTGAGAATCCAAGGGTCTTGTTCTTTTAAGAAGATGTGTATATAATATAATGTATATAATTTCTTAAAGATGATGTTTGATGTAGTTTTAAGTCAGGTATTGCTAAGGTGGTGATGACACAGTAGTCATAAGAAGGACATAGATCAAAGGGTAGATATACTTAACTTCATTTCATAAAACATGATCTTTTGTCTTTGAATCTTTCATTATTTTTTGTCTTCCTCAGAGTGTGCATATGTTCATGCATATTTGTGTGTTGCTTTTAATAACTGAGAAGTTACTTCATTGCCTTCAGAATTGAAAGTTGTACAGCTATCTAGGGCTGCTCTTATTTTCTCCCTGAAATTTATTTGTTCTTCCTGAAAGTCAAAAGTGTTTCCTTCATTATCTTAAAGAATAACACTTGTCCTAAAAAGTAAGAGCTATGTCTTAAAATAAATTATTAAATTTATTTATTTATCATGCTTATTTGTGTGTGCACATGCATGTTTGTGTGCATGACTGTCTCTGTGTGTCTGTATGGAGGAAGGGAGACATACATGTGTCGTGCTGCTTGTGAAGGTCAGAGGACAACTTGGTAAGCAAGAGAAAAAAAAAGTTGTTTTTCTCCTTTCACCAAGTGGGTACCAGGGATCACATTAAGGTCAGTAGATTAGCATTTGCCTACTGAGACATCTCTATGGCCAAGAATACATCTTTTTTAAAAAATATGTATATAGCAAATAAAGTAACAATAATATCATAAAATGAGAAAATGCAAGTAATACAAAAATAGAGAAATAAGCTCTAAGAAGTTGAAGGGCAAATACATCTTTTGGCAAGATATTATGATGTTCAAAGGACTTAAATATGGAGTATTGAAAGATTAGGACACAGAAGACTGAAGGTGAACAGAATTCAGGTAAATGGAAAGAGAAATTGCATAATATAATCATTGTGCCCTGTCAGCTAATTTACTAGACTTTGAAAAGATTTCAGTCAGTATTTTTAGGTCCCTTACAATTCAGAGCTTAATCCTTTGCATTTAATAACAGCTAAGATAATTTTCATACATGTACATTTCCATTCTCATTTGCAACAGATCAACAAATCTAAATTGTTTTCAAGAATATGAATGGTTTTACAAGTGGGGTATTGTTTTAAATTGACTGAAAAGTCAGCATTTCCCAGAAGATATGAAGTAGTAAAGGGAATCAGGTAAGTCATAGTAGCCTTGTTCTAAAGGTGATTGTTAATACATTGTATGTGTGAAAATATTTGTGTTGTGTGTATCTATGCATGCAGGAGGCAACAGATTAATATTGGATATCTTTTGTTCTGAAACAGGGTTTTTCACCAAATATAAAAATTGGCTGGAATGGCTGACCAGTCTATGTTCTCCCACCCACCCTCTGTACTGGCAGTACAGATACACCTCCACCCCTGTGTGTGTGGATGGCGAGGATCCAGTTTCCAGTCCTCATGTTTGCCTGGCAAGCACTTCATAAGCTGAGCTCTCTCTCTAGTACCTCCCTTATCATCTCTCATAAAACAATGATTATTTTCAAGGCTGAGAAGAAAAATCCAAAAAGGCTTGCCATTGCATGATACTGCCTTTGAACTTGATTTAGAATCACCTACGAGATGAATGTCTGGTTATGTCTGTGAAGGAGATTCTAGGTTGATTGAGGTGGGAAGGTGTACTCTGATAGATGTCAGGAGCATTCTGTGGACACGAGTACAACTGAGTAAAACAGAGAACACAAGCTGGGTAAGCATTCACGACTCTCTGTGTTAGTTATTTTTCTGCGGCTATAACGAAACACCATGACAAGGAGCAACTAATAGAAGGAAGGGTTTGTCTGGACTTATGGCTCCAGAGAGATAAGAGTCCATCGCGACAGCAACAAACAGCAGACATGTCATGGCCACAAAAAAGGAAACTAGAGCTCACATCCTCAACAAGATGCAGATAGAGCAAACTCGGGGTGTCATAAGATTTAAGCTCTCCAAGCCAACCTTCAGTAATGTACATATTCCAGTGGCCCCTTCTAGTCCTCCCCAAACAGCATCATCAACCGGAAACCAAGAGTTCAGATATCTGCCCCTATGGGAGGCATTCTTATTCCAGCCACTGCACTCTGCTTCCTGACACAGGTGCAGTGTGATTGGTCAGTTGCCTCAATCTCCTGCCACTGTGATTTCCCTGCTGTAATATACTGTACCTTAAACTTGGGAGTCAAAATTGTCCTTTCTTTTTTTTGTTATTCTATAAGACTTTGCCTCAACAATGGAAAAGAGGATGGATACAACCCTCTAATAAACAGTAATTAGATGCCTGGTTTACAAGGGTTGTAAACATCTGAATTCAGCTTGAGAATGATCTCTGACAAATTCACATTTCAGATTCTTGCTGAGTTTTATTCTACCAGGAAGGTCATGTCTGGTCTTGAACTTTCAGTGGAAGACTGTATCAGTCAGGGTTTTCTAAACAGGACCCATCAGATTGACAGTCATGGTTGTCACAAGGTCATACAGCGATGGCTGCCTGTATGCTGCAGATCCAGAAAGCACAGCAGCTGATTTGTCCCAGAAACTGGAAAATCAGAACAAGAGGGGTCAATAATGCAGTGCCAGCCTGAAGATATTGGAAGACCCCCAGAGAGACAATAGGAGTCCCTATTGCAAGCCTGGAGATATTGCTTTCTTATCCTCATTTAATAGCAACAGCAGAAGATGTACCAGGAAGAAGTGGAGCTTGCACCAACTGGCTTGCATCCTCTCTCTTCCTGTTTTTCCATCTAGGGCTCTGGCCTGCTGGCTGGTGCTGTACATGGTCAGGGCACGTCTTTTTCCCCTTCAGTTGCTGTTCTGCATGCTAAGTATGTCTGGATAGACCTTCAATGACATGTCAGAAGTATGCCTTAATAATCTCTTAGGTGTCTCTCAATCCAATCAACGTGAAGATCAAGATTGATCATCGCAAAACCTATTTCTGAGACTTAGGTGTAATATAAATCAACCCCTTCCATTTCCTCCAGTTCCACTAAACTCTCAGATTTTTACTTGGACTTTCTATCTTCTATTTGTGGCTGAATTAACCAGCTAGAACACAAATTATTATTTTGTTTCACATTGCTATTACAAAAGCAGGATGAGTTAAAATAAAATTTCCACGGTCATTCTCTTCCGTGAAATTCAGCATAGGAGAGCAGGAATTTGTCTTTACTTCCTTGGTAGTTCTGGAGTAATGTGAACATGCTGAGTCCATTTGCATTTCTTCTTATTATTACCCCCGAAGAAGATATAAAAGTATGAGGGTTCTGATTTTGTTCAGTAGAGACTGGAAAAGAGCTATCATTTTATACATCTCACTGAAACTGTTATGTTTACAGTAATTTCTTCTATCGTGTTCTTGTTAGCCTATCATATTATAAGTATGAGGACTAGAAAAATAGGATAGAAACCAGGCTTGTGTTGAAGTCACTGTGGTTGGTATGACTCTAAAACCTTTGCATTTTCAGAATGATGGACTACTTCCCAGTGAGTGTTTAGAGAATCTTTTTTTTTTCATCAGATTTGGTGATCTAGTTAACAGAATTTGACTCAACTTGCGTTAGCCAAATCAGACTTACTATTGATAGGCCCAGTGCCTTCCTACTGGTAGTGTTTTCTCAAAAGGTCTGATGAGGAACAATCAAATTATTCCCCTTCCCTGAGAGTGCACCCTGCATCTGTAGGCAGCCTCTGAAGAGGAGTAAGAGGAGAGGAATGCGCAACATATTTATAACACAAAGACTTGGGATCTTCCTGAGCCTAGTTCCCCTCTACACGCACCAAAGTCTCAGCGCCCTGTTTACAGTTGTCTTTTATGCACATCAAGTGATCTCACTGAAGCCTTCCTGCTGAATTGAAATTATTTTTCTGGGTAAGCTATCTTACTCTATATTTAATATCGTGACTGAGAATAAGAACATGATTCACTACAGGGTACAGGTGATTCGGTGGAGAAAATGAGACAACATTTTGATAGATGGAGGCAGCCCTTATCCATTTGCCTTCTGTTATAGGAAGAAAGAGGAGCAGTCCCGAATCTTATTGGTATTGAGTATACCAATGGGTGATGTATACCGCTCTCTGTCTTTCTCTGGCTCTCTGCTGACTCGGTCATCTGTCTCTCACGCTGGAGAGTTTACAGAGAGTTTGCCAGAATTAATTAAATAATCTGTTGAGAAATAATTATCTGGGTATCAAGCCATGGAACGAATGGAGAGAATCTAATGTGTTCATTCTGCCTATGGAATTTGCTATCTGTTTCTAGCTAGTCAACAGTTCCTGCTGTCTGGATAGTTCTTTCTGCTTCCACAACAGTCTCCTCCCGTTCTAATAGCTCCAATTTAAAACACACGAGGAAACAAGTTTAAAGCCGTTTTTTGGGGGGTTGCATAAAACACATAGTAACCTCTAATCATATTTTGTTATTCAAGTTCTATGGGTCCCAACTTTCAAATCTCCGTTTAGTGAGAAAGAAGTTTACCACCTGTTCAAATATCCATTTCCAGGGTTTCCCTGTGTTCTAAGGTTTGTCCAATGTTATTGGAAGCTGCGTCAATAATGTACCAACAATACCTACAGAATTCAAAAGTCTGTCATAGATAAAAGGCCAGAGAGAACAGCATAGATTCCCACTTCTCAGACAAAATTAATCTAGGCTATTACTCCAGATGAACGTTCAGCATTTCATATTTAATCAAATTTAGCAATGTCTAGAGAATGTACATCTCGACTACTTTATTGAGGTGTTTAAAGATTAGAAAGGTAAATGATTTTCTTAAGTAGGTCATTCTTAGCTTAGTGTTTTGCTCTATTGAAGGGCGAGTCCTGTTTAGAAAGTTCTGAGACAATGTCTGCTATCTATATTTTCAGTTCGATCTCGTAGCACAAGAGGTTATCTGAGCTGATACACTGACTTCATTACAGTTGTCAGTCATTACTTGTATTCCAGAGCCTCCTACTGTCCTATCTAAATTTCACATAGGTGTTTACCTTTAGGACAATAAATAACCTACAGGATAAAATCGAATTTTTTTTCTGTGTGAGATTCCGGGTCAGTCTCATATGAATTCACATCCAAATTAATCACAGTTGCCCAATAAAATATTTTTTCCTATCCTGAGAGGCTTTATTTTCAGATGATTTCGATGTGAGTGTCTGCTTTCCGAATCTACACCATTAAAGTGCTACACCATTTCGCAAGGCCAGCTTCACGTATTGGCTTCTTGGAGGCACTGCAAACTGGGTATGTGAAAGCAATTGCTCCCTCCAGAGAGGCTCAGTCTTTGTCCAGGCATCAAACATAAATGGGGGGCGCCTGTGGCGTGCAAGGGTCTCAGCAAGTTCCTATCTCTACGCGTCCACTGAAGTGTCTAAGCATATAGCACAGTAATCTGCGTTTTCCTAAGGTTAGTGATTTTTACCTTGGCACACTTGCTTTCCATCTTCCGTGTGCGCGGTCCCCTTAGCAGTGTGGTTGGAATGTGTTTTTCTGTCAAATTACAGGATAACTTGGGCTACAGTGGGAATCTCTGAAAACTGTTTCTCATGGAATACATTATGAGTCTCTAAAGCTCTTACTGGAAGATTACCATTTTACTGACAAGAAAACTGAATTGAATGCCACTTTTCCTAGCTTTTCACACTTAAAATTTTATAATTATTAAGTAGAGTATAAGAGCTTTGTTCTTAAGACTTCTTGAATAGATCTCTCTCTTTATATAATATTCTTTAGCTGTGCATACTTTGGCTACATTATTTTCATTTATGTATTTATAATGCTTATTATCATAGGAATTTAGTTCATTTTATCTTCTTTAAAACTGACATTTGTACTCTCAAGAACCTGTAATTTATTTTCAAAATGTTACATTGTGTTGTGTAGCATAAAGTGATGTTTGATCTCTCACCTACTAACCTATTAGAATACGATTTAATATTTATTTCCTTTGTCTACAAACATTACTGTTATATCATCATGTAAATAATCACTTGACTAACATTACTTGTTAAGGGAAAAATTTATTTAAATTTCATTTATTCATTCTATGGACTTGACCCGCTAAGGACTTACTTTTTAGATAATTTTATTCACTTGATACATAAAATTTATTGCACATCAGCCACATATCAGATCCTAGAATGCAGATGATTGGTTTGGGATGTCCCAGTTCACAAGTGGCTAAGAGGTATAAGGATGGTGTCCCTCTCACAGTATAACACACTCTACAGAGCCTGAAATTGCAGTTATCTATCAGCTTTGGGATGGAGGTCATGCTGTCCATGTAATTCATAGACTTTTTGAGTGGATGGATCAGGTTAATCAAAAGCTCAGATCGCATAGATCTCATCTTGTCTAGTTTCCATCCTCTTTTTCTGCCAGACACAGAATTTAATAGGTGTACAAAATAATTATTGAAACCTTGCAAGCAAGGCTAGAAGGGGATTAGTGAAGTGGTATTGTTTTTCCGTCTTGCTGGTTACAGTGCCCCTGGCACACTCGGACTATGGATTCCCTGGTAGTACGGTGTGCATTCCTAGCACACAGGGTAGTATAACATTCACTCCTTGCACACACGGACTGTGGATGCCCTGTTTGTATGGCGTGCACTCCTTGCACACACGGACTGTGGATGCCCTGGTTGTATCGCGTGCACTCCTTACTGCAGTTTTTTTTTTTTTTTTCCCAAAGCAGCTATGGTGATTCAGTTTCATCTTTAATACTACAAGGTTGTGTCATTTTTTACTCTGAGGGGAAAATCCCTGAAGGCAGGGTGACTGTGATTAAGTTCCCAACGTTTCTAGTGTCTTGTCAAAGAACACTGCCTAGATGTGATGAGCCTTGACAGGCTGGCTGCAGAGACAGATGAAGCTGTGTACGCCAGGACTGTTTCGGTTTTTAGGCACTTGGCATGACTAGGGGCAATGTGCTTAGAGGAAGATGTGGAGCCTTGGAGATAGGGACCGCTTCTTTCACAGATGATCTCTTTCATCATTTATCTTAGTTTTATTATTCATCAACAAACAGTGAGTGCATATATTTATGGGCACAGTGTGATGTTTTGATATATGTATGCGTTGTGCAATGGTTAAATTAAACTAATTAACATACGTGTTACCTCACGGAGCTAACATTTTTGCAAAGAGAACATTTCAGATTTACTCTTTTAGCAATTTTGAAATGAGCATGATCTACCACCAAACCGTACTGTACAGCCGATCACTAAAGCATTTAGATAACCTAGGGTTTGTGGCTTCCTACCGACCCCTGCTCTACCTTTCCATCACCTTTATCTCTTATAAACAAATGCACACAGCTTTAAGGAATGGGCACTTGTAGAGAATACAAAAAGGGAACAGAGGAAATCGAATGTCCCGCAACTTCCATGAGCTTTTGTCATTTATGGTTCTTTTTTCTGAGTTGTTCACTTCTAATTGTTCTGAAGATGCTCCACTTCCAGCGTAGGGTGAAAGTAACAGCTGCATGCCGTGGGCTTCAGTGAGCAGTAATTGACCTGCATTTGTCAATGAGGATTATTTAGGACTGCCCTTGACTTACAATCAATGCTTTCTCATTTTCCTACAATTATTGCTCACTCCCTCTGCCCTTTTATGTGCAGAAAAGAAGTGGGATTTTAGCAGTTCCTCATAGCAGTAAATCTTTTCCCCAGTTAAACATATTCTGATGAACAAATGGAGGGAAACACCAGGAAATGATTAATATGTACGCCATTGATTGCTTAATAGTCTAGTTGTAGAGAGAGGAGATTTAGCAGGCATTGTCATAAGCAAGGGAAAGGACACAATGCCAGCTAAGACAGAGGATTAGAATACCTGTGAAGGTGCAGGAGTTATGTTACATCTTTTTCCAAAATTCCTTCTAAAATAGACATAATAAATAGATATAATGAACAGGCATAAGGAGACTGTATACAGCTGTTAATCATTTACTTATCGAAAGAGGTGTGTGTGTGTGTGTGTGTGTGTGTGCACATGTGTATGTGTGTGTTACCATATGAGAGAGACCCATTTGAACTCTATAACAAATTATCATAAAGCAATATCCATAAAGCAGTATCTTATATTCCCAAGTTTGGAGGCTGGAAACTAAAACAGCTGCAGGTACTCTGTATGAACCCTCCTGGTCAGGTGTATTGATAAAAGAAAACCAATTACATTTTCTGTTTTTATTTTCTTTTAATTGGCAGATAAAGCTAATGTGTACAGCATGATATTTCAAGGGTAATTAACACTAAGGAACACATTATTTGTCATACTTTATTTTTTTTCCTTTTACAATTTCATACTTGCATACAAAGCAGCTTGTTCGTATCCAAACCCTCTTACTCCTCCAACTTCTCCCAAACTCTTCCCTGATATCTTCACCAACTTCATATCCTCTTCTGTAGTGGAGGTCGCTTGTTCCTTTCCTGGCTGCCCAGACTCCAGAAATAACTACACAGAAACTACATTAATTAAATCACTGCTTGGCCTATTAGCTCTAACTTCTTATTGGCTAGCTTTTACATCTTAATTTAACCCATTTTTGTTATTTTATATTTTGCCATGAGGTTCGTGGCCTACCAGCAAGGTTCTCGCATCTTTGTCTCAGGCTTCTCTCTGACTCCACCTTCTTTCACCCAGCGTTCAGTTTAGTTTTCCCTGCCTAGCTCTACTCTACCCTATCACAGGACAAAGACAGTTTCTTTATTAATCAATGGTGTTCACAGCATACAGAGGGGAATCCCACATCCCTCTTCTTTTCTGAGACGTGTTCATTAGTGCTGCCTTTATGTGCATGTCTGTGCAGCCGTCCGAAATCTGACAGACCGAAATCTGACAGACATGCATTTGTGTGGCACTTAGGAAACGCCACCTCCTGAAGAAAACTGACTTCATTCTCCAGCAGCCATTGATTGTTAATAGCTCTCAGGTAAAGGTAGGAACCTATAAGCCCCTCCACTGTCCACTCTAGAATGTTGATTGGCTTCATCTTGTGAAGGTCTTGTGGAGGCAGCTGTAAGTTTATGAGTGCCATGGTCCTGTCATATCCAGAAGATACTCTTTTTAAAGAGCACTCCTTAACCTTTGGCCCTTATGATTTTGTGGGTTTTTTTTTTTTTTTTTTTTTTGAGACAGGGTTTCTCCGTAGTTTTTTTGGTTCGTGCCCTGGAACTAGCTCTTGTAGACCAGGCTGGCCTCGAACTCACAGAGATCTGCCTGCCTCTGCCTCCCGAGTGCTGGGATTAAAGGTGTGCGCCACCACCTCCCAGCTGGCTCTTATGATTTTTCTGCCCTCTCTTCCACAGTCTTCCCTGAGCCTTGGGACAATGGTAGTGATACTGATGCAGAATTGTTTCTAAGCATCACACAGTCACTTATTCCCTGCACTCAACTAGGTTAACCACCAACCACTACAAGGAGAAGCTCCTCTGAGGAGAGGTGGGAGCAGTGTTTATTCATGGGTTTAGGTATTAGTATTTGAAGATAATTTGACACTATGTCTACTTTGCAAACAAACAAATAGTATTTCCTTGCTTAGGTATATGTGCTCCCCAGACAAATTATTTTGACCAGTTTTACAGGACCAGATATGAGATCCTGCCTAAGGATTGGACCTTAAATCCCATCAGAACAATGTTGATTATCTTCACTGTACCCACTGACAATTAAAAAGACAAAATTCCAGGATTTCTGCTGAGCATATTTTAAATCAGAATTTGGAGTGGGGAACCCAAAATCTGTTTTTGTCGTGTATTCCTGCTGACTTATTTATCTGCCAGAGTACACTGCAGAGAACAGAGTCACTGCAAGAACCTCACTCAGGGTGCTAGCCTTGGTCCTCCTGAGCATTGTCTACAGCTCCAAACTCACCATCATCTTCAAGCTTGACTGACAGTGTCAGACATTTCACACTTTCCCTTTCATTTCATTTTAACAAATCTTTGAGATAGCATTATAATTATAATTAATCACTACAAAAGGAGACAATCAAGTGTTTGAGGTTTACACACATAAAACTGAAATGTGGCAGACTTAAAATTTAATCTCCAAAATGTATACTTTACTTACTATACCATATAAATATATTTATTTTTATAAATATATATTTTATCTTATATGTTATAAAAATAGAATTTTTATTTACCATGTAACACAAAGTGTTGTTGAGAAACAAGGAGAGGAACACATCTCTCCCTCCAGTGAAGTGTCTCATGCTTGCTCTTACCAGAGCACTCTAGAAAAGTGGGTCCTAGAGAGATGGAATTTTTCATCCTTCAGCATCATCTTTAACGTCTCTGTCAATCATCAGCATCGCCATCCAGAGACGCTTCTCTGGCCTCTTTATACAGAACTATGGGTGGATGATACCTTCAAACAGACAAAAGCTCCATGGTCTGCCTGTAGTAATAAAGGAGTTGGTAATTGGATTTCAGAAAACACTGCAAGAGCTCTCAGATTATCAGACAAAGTTCCAGCCCCAGACATTTTCTCAGTGGTGCCTGCAGGACTAGACTGCAGCCAAGGTGACCTTGACTCATAGCTAATAAGTGAGAAATATTTCTCACCCTGTATGGACTTTATCCCTCCGTCTCATGAGCCATGGGATGTGCATTTTTAGTATAATTTATTACATTAGGATGAGGATTGGAAAGGAATTTTTTTGTCATTTTTATGATAGTGAATTATACAAGAGGACCATACTATTTCAGTAGTAAATATTATAAAATATTGAAATTGCACATTGTAGTTGGTATTTGTCAGTTAATCTGTACATTCCCAGCTCCCCATGGTAGCGTTATCCTAATTCAACTTTGTGTTCACCAATAGAGTTTGTGTATAGTGGAAGTAACTAAGACAAATCCTTGCCTAGAAAATTTTGAAGCAAAATGGTGGACCATTAATAATTTTACACTGTCATCAACTCCAATTAGATTAGACAAGCAGGACAGATGGTGAATGTGAAGTTTTATATTGACTCAGAATGGACTGTCCAAGTTAGAGAGATGGCTCAGTAGTTAAGAAAACTTAGTGCTATTGCAGAGGTCCTGACTTCTGTTCCCACCTCCCACATAGGGCAGTTCCTAGCTACCCGTAACTACAGTTCCAAGGGATCTGATGCCTTTTTCTTGGTCACCCTGGGTACTGGTCTGGCTGTGGTCTCCATAAACTCATGGATGTACATGTAATTTAAAAAAAAAAAAATCAGTCACAAATCATTGTCACATTAATTAGATGTCGGCAGTGGTGGCACACACCTTTAATCCCAGTACTTGAGAGGCTGAGGCAGATGGATCTCTGGTTTTGAGGCCAGCCTGGTCTACAGAGATTGGATTGGAAAGCACCTAGAAGACTGAGATAACGCGTCTCAGTTTGGAGTGAAGAGTGCCTCCAGAATGGGTGGAGCCAGCCAGTAGGCCTGGGGCTTAGATAGAGTAAATAGCAGGAAACCACTTACCAGAGACTTATTTCTTGGATGCCGTGGTGTGAGCTACTTCACCACACTCACCCAACATTAGGCACAGAAACCATGAAACACAGTAGGATACTCATTACCCTGTACGTGCAGGCAGACAAGTATTTTGTTATAACCACACAAGGCCACTAACAGTCTCCTTACACTAGTGAATATCAAAAGTTCTAAAATTTCAGAATTATCTTTTACACTTTTGGATGTCCTAAAATATTACATATTGTGGGCAGGGTCGAGGCTAATAAAGAACATTGCTCTTGATTTGTTAGCATAGGTTTTCATCGTTTTAACAGCTACTCTAGCAGATATCAAAGTGCAGAATCATGAAGAGAGGTGAAACCTAAATAAAGCAGTAGCTGTGTGCTGATCTCCATTTGTTAACTATTTCTTTTACCATCCCCAAAATAGAGGTTTAAAAATGGCACTGAGCCTCGGTTGAGAGCTTTGTGTTGTTTTTAAGTGTAGTCACTGTGAGTTTCCTAGGTAACCTGTCACATTTTGTGTTCAGGCGCCTTTGATAAGTAAAATCTGTCGAAGGTACATGGCTAAAAGGAGCTAGTCTTGTCTTAGAAAATTCCAAGATTTCTTTCAATGTTATTCTTTGATCTGAAAATGCTGATAATAAAAGATACACTCTATGAGTCTATAATAAATGCTGAGCAGAGGTAGAGTGGAAAGGTTGCTTTAAAAAAAAGCAGTAAATATGTCTATCCAGCCAAATAGGCCATCAAATGGGGAGACATTTTCATTTGCATCAAAATAGAGAGGCTGCATTTTAATTTATCATCCATTTGCCTGAATCTAAAAGTCTGTCTTGTTCTTAAGGTAGAAAAGATAGTTAAAGTATGTTCAACAAAAGGAACCGAATTGAGAATTCAGGCTGCCATAAACAGCAATTAGTCTGGTAGATGGAATAGATTTTCACTTTCTAATGTGTTGTGCTAGGGTCATTCAATAGGTATCAGCCAATTATTCATACGGATATGTCAGGATTTCCCCTGTTTCATATGTGATAAATGTATCGTGAATCAACATGGCCTATTTCCAAGACTATATTATTATCTTTGAGTTTTTTTTTTTTTTTTTTTTTTTGATTTTTCGAGACAGGGTTTCTCCGTAGCTTTTGGTTCCTGTCCTGGAACTAGCTCTTGTAGACCAGGCTGGCCTTGAACTCACAGAGATCCCCCTGCCTCTGCCTCCCGAGTGCTGGGATTAAAGGCGTGCGCCACCGCCCAGCTTATCTTTGAGGTTTTAAGGATATATTTTCACAATTCAACTGGCCTCTGCCAGTTCCACATCCCAGAGAACCCTGTGCCAGGTTTGGGCAGGGTCGAGAATTTATGTTAATGATGCTTCTTTTCCTCTGCATCTCTGAATGTTGACACTTTCCAATAAGAACATCTAAAATCCAATCGTTTAAGGAGTCTAGCAAATTCTTCAAGTTAAATGCAAAGGTGTCTGAGGAGGAAACTGAATTTCTTGTGGATTTGCAGTGAGGTGATCTCAGCAAGGGACCATGTCCAACTCCCCAAAATGTGGATAAGTGAAATACAGGGTTAATCTTAGGAGAACAGGAAATATGGACTTCTCAGGATTTTCTTCACTAATCTGATTAGAACCAAGATTTCTGTCCTTATATTTCTCCCATAGTCATAAAATCAAAAATGGACCTATAAATAAAATGACTTTAGGCAAATGTGAGGAATTTGTAGAAATATGTTTAGGAGGCCCCCGGTCCACAAGGTCTATTTATAAGAAAATAAAATGCTAAGCATGCATGAGTAAGAAGTGGAATTGAAAGGCTTTATCAAAGGGAAAAGAAGCTCTGTTCAAGGAGGGCCTTGGAGTGTTTTGCACTTCAGATAAACTTCCAATAGTACCAGCAGTGGTTAAACCACTGTCTGTCTGCCACACAGTCTTATGCATTTAAACCAACTTCTTATAGAATCACGTAAATATATTATTTTTACTTGTCCTCCACATGATTTGAAGCAGTGTCTCCCCTGATGCTAGTAGTCAGTCCATGTTTCTGTTTGTTCATTTTGAGATAAAGAGTCAGGTAGTCAAGGCCGGCCTCTAACTTGGTATATACTGAAGTACTAAGTTGAGCTCCTTGTATCACATGCATGGATTGGCCATGTGCCATAGTGCATTTATTAAGACTCCTAATTCACTGCCTTAGTACGCGTGAGTCATTCGAAGTTTAGCATAGCACTTTCCCCCAGAGACGGCATTGATTCATGTTATTTCCTGATGATCATATTTTGTGTGTGTGTATGTTTGTATGAGTGGAATGAATAATATACTTGAGTTGTAATGAAAAGAAAAGCAGAGATCATGAGTAAAATTGCATTAGATTTCATGAATTAGGAAAACCCTCAGGAAGAAATAGTGTTTGAGACAGGTATAACATGAGAAAAACAGAACAGAGCAGACAGTCAAAAACTAAATTTCTGTTAATCCAAACTGAATGAAAACTAACTAAAGCAGAAAATTCAAAATATATATAAAGGTCTGGCAATATACATACAGTTCAGTGGTGTAGTGTTCTCATAGCATGCTCAATTTACTAGGTTCAGTCCACAATAACATACACACACACACATACACACACACACACACATGCACAGGCAGGATGCCTGAGGCTCCATTGGCATCCTCTTGCTATCATAAGAAACAGGAAATCCAGGTACTAGGTAGTTACTTAACTGATTGGAAGCTAACTACAGTGCCTGATTGAGGGCTCCAGTACTATTCAGGGTGAGGTCACTCTCAGCCTTGATTGTGAATCAGAATAACGTGAACTGATTAGTAACACATTGATTCCTTAAAATTTGTTCCTCTCATGCATATGTAACTTTGTACCATTTGACCAACAACTTCTACTCACCCTCACTCCTCCTCTTCAGCCCTAGCCCATCTTCCTACTCTCTCCCTTTGCAAAATTAACTTTATCAAGAGTTAGTATATAAAATGGGCAGTTTTGTGTTTGTGTTTTTGAGCCTGGATTGTTCCTTTCAACGTAATAGCCTTCAAGTTGATTATAGTCAACCACAATGTGTTATACACTTTGCCCTTAAGATAATGATTTTAAATGTCTCACTGCAAACATGATAGGGAAATTAGATGAATGGTTTTACTGTGCCGTGTCGTATGCATGTATCAAACCATCGCATTGTACCTGAAGCAAGCCGTGTTGCACACCTGAAATCATAGCAATGGTGGTGCTGAGGCAGGTGGATCTTGAGTTAGAGGCCGGTCTAGTCTACATAGTTAGAACCTGTCTCCAAAAATATATGTAACCAATTTATTAATTTTTTTTTTAAAAAAGTCACTGTTCTCTGAATCCACTTCCTAGATGTGGATTTTGGGAGACCCCTCATAATTTAAGCTTTCTAGTATCTTACAAAGAGACGTGGATGGTCTTAGTTGTCTTCTTTAAAAACCCCTATTCTAAATTCAAGCAGTTCTTAATGTGAAATGAGGACAGTCATAGCAGCAGTGCCTGTGAGCTCAGGCAGGCTTTGCAGGATTACATGTTTATTGATCCCTATTGCTCTACCTCAGCAAAATATACCACGAGACCTGAGGAGCCTACAGGCGTAATAACCAAGCAAAAGCCATATATATTCGAATTATCTTCAGGATCGTTTTCATTTTTTTTTTAAACTTCATGTTAGCTCCTGGGAAGCCAGTCAGAAAAGCACTTCTCAGAGATTCTGGTGGTTGTTACAAATATAGTTGTTTATGTAATTTTTATAACACTGTCCATATAAACTGCTTCCTAGGCAAAAACTAACTTAAGTAGACAACAGACAACTAAAAAGGCCAGGACCACTAAGTGAGCACTGCCTTGTGGCCATAGATCAAGGCGTGCATTTTAATTCTGTAAAGGCTCATCAGTCCCTGCATCAAGAGACAGCCAGATTTGATGTTGTCCAAATACAGTGACCACTTAACGGCTCTTTTTTTTGTTCTACCTGCACCCAACTTTAGTCAAAGTACCTACCCTGTTGTAGACACCAGTAAATTATGTCCTACAGACTAACTGGCCTCAAAGAAGCCACAAAGGGTGTCACAAAATGCATTCAAATCTGGTGTGTTCAATTTATAGAAATTCACCCTTTTAAAGTTTAATTAATGCAATTTGATTTCTTGACTGTTTGCTATAAATTAGAGATTACTAGTGAGAGCAATTCGAGATAGTTTTTTTCTTTTTCTATCAAAGGTACCCTCCTGCCAGGGGCCAGCGTTCTCTAAACCTTCCTGATCTTGGCAATTTCCCATGTCTGCATCTGTTTGCCTAAACCCTGGATGCCGGCTGGCCTCCTAAGATTAGACCCTCCATTATACCTTCCTCCTTCATGCAGATTATGAGTTAACAAATCACCTTGGATTGTGAGGCCTAGCTCCCACCAATGGGGTGAGATACTGTCACTACCCTGTCATCAGATAAAAACCAAGCGATCAGACCTGCCCCAGAGTGCTTGCTAACCCGGTTTGGGTCTTTGCACACTGTTATGCAAAAGTAAATTGCCTTGTTAAATTGCGTTTACTTTGTCAGTGTATCTGTTTGTAGGCTGGGAATGGGAGGATGGGACGGGGGGTCAGTGCTCTTTTCCAATGAAAATGGGCACTTGAAAATTTTAGAAGAACTAGATACATTATACAGTTTTTAATCTATTTAAAGGAAAGCATTGTTAAAGCCCCTAAATTAGTTTTTTCCCCATTGTCTTAATAGAATACTAAGCCTTTTAAGTTGTCCAGAACAAAAAACCCAGGATAGCCAAAACAATCTTATATAATAAAGGATCGTCTGGAGGCATTACCATCCCTGACCTCAAACTCTATTACAGAGCCTCAGTATTGCAAACAGCTTGGTATTGGTATAAAAACAGAGAAGTTGATCAATGGAACCGAGTAGAAGACCCTGATTTCAACCCACAAACTTATGAACACCTAATTTTTGATAAAGGAGCTAAAAGTATTCAATGGAAAAAAGAGAGCATCTTCAACAAATGGTGCTGGCAGAACTGGTTGTCAACGTGTAGAAGAATGAAAATAGATCCATATCTATCACCATGCACAAAACTCAAGTCCAAATGGATTAAAGACCTCAATATTAGTCTGAACACACTGAACCTGATAGAAGAAAAAGTTGGAAGTACTCTACAACATATGGGTACAGGAGATCACTTCCTACGTTTATCCCCAGCAGCACAGACATTAAGGGCAACATTGAATAAATGGGACCTCCTGAAACTGAGTAGCTTCTGTAAAGCAAAGGACACTGTCACTAAGACAAAAAGGCAACCCACTGACTGGGAGAAGATCTTCACCAACCCTGCAACAGACAAAGGTCTGATCACCAAAATATATAAAGAACTCAAGAAACTAAACTTTAAAATGCTAATGAACCCAATAAAAAAATGGGGCACTGATCTGAACAGAGAATTCTCAACAGAAGAAATTCAAATGGCCAAAAGACACCTAAGGTCATGCTCAACCTCCTTAGCGATAAGGGAAATGCAAATTAAAACAACTTTGAGATACCATCTTACACCTGTCAGAATGGCTAAAATCAAAAACACCAATGATAGCCTTTGCTGGAGAGGTTGTGGAGAAAGAGGCACACTCATTCATTGCTGGTGGGAATGCAAACTTGTGCAACCACTTTGGAAATCAGTGTGGCGATTTCTCAGGAAATTTGGGATCAACCTACCCCAAGATCCAGTAATACCACTATTGGGAATATACCCAAGAGATGCCACATCAAATGACAAAAGTATCTGTTCAACTATGTTCATAACAGCATTGTTTGTAATAGCCAAAACCTGGAAACAACCTAGATGCCCTTCAATGGAGGAATGGATGAAGAAAGTGTGGAATATATACATATTAGAGTACTACTCAGCAGTAAAAAACAATGACTTCTCGAATTTTGCGTGCAAATGGATGGAAATAGAAAACACTATCCTGAGTGAGGTATCCCAGACCCAAAAAGAGGAACATGGGATGTACTCACTCATAATCGGTTTCTAGCCATAAATAAAAGACATTAAGCATATAATGTGTGATCCTATAGAAGTTAAATAAGAAAGTGAACCCAAAGAAAATCATATAGTCATCCGCATGGAGAGGGGGAAGTAGACAAGATTGCAGGGCAAAAACTGGGAACTTGCGGGTGAGGTGGCATGGGGCAAAGGGGAAATGGGATGAGAAATATGAGAAGGGGAGGATGGGAGGAGCTCGGGGGATTGGGATGGTTGGGATATAGGAAGGATGGATACGGGAGCAGCGAAGTATATATCCTATCTAAGGGAGCCATCTTAGGGCTGGCAAGAGACTTGACTCTAGAGGGGTTCGCAGGTGTCCAGGAATATGTCCCCAGCTGGTACCTTGGGCAACTAAGGAGAGGGAACCTGAAATGACCCTATCCTATACTGATGAATATCTTGCATATCACCTTAGAACCTTCATCTGGCGATGGATCGAGGTAGAGACAGATTCTCAATTTGGAGCAATGGTCTGAGCTCTTAAGGTCCAAATGAGGAGCAGAAGGAGGGAGAACAAGAGCAAAAAATCAGGACCACGAGGGATGCACCCACCCACTGTGACAGTGGAACTGATTTATTAGGAGCCCACCAAGGCCAGCTGGTCTGGGACTGAATAAGCATGGGTTGATTCCGGACTCTCTGAGCATGGCGGTCAATGAAGACTGATGAGAAGCCAAGGACAATGGCACTAGGTTTCAATCCTAATACATGAACTGGCTTTGTGGGAGCTTAGCCTGTTTAGAAGCTCACCTTCCTGGACGTAGATAGAAGACCTTCGTCTTCCCGCAGGGCAGAGAATTTGGACTGCTCTTCAGTATCGAGAGGGAGGGGGAATGGTGTGGGGGGAGGAGAAGAGGAGTGGGGATAGGGGGCGGGGAGTGGGGGGAGGGGGCAATATTTGGGAGGAGGGGAGGGAAATGGGAAACGGGGAGCAGGTGGAAATTTTAATTAAAAAAGAATAAAAAAATAAATAAAAAAAAAAAAAAAAAAAAAAAAAAAAAAAAAAAAAAAAAAAAAACAGCTACAAGGAAATTTGTACTAATTAAAACAAGCCTACAGATGCTATATAGCTTGGAATGTTTTGTGTCAATTCTGTGTGTATACTTTCTGTAACAGAGAACATCTGTCCACGGGAATGGAGTCAACTCCACCTGCCTACGTCTTCTCCTGGGTGATCTTTCCTCACTTTAGCTTGATGCTGGTGAAAGGCTGATAATTAAAAATAAACTTGGAAAGAGTAAGGGGAAAGCAATTCTTGAATTTAGAAATAAAGACAGCCACAGAAGCTCCAGCAGGATTTCCAGGACACACATGGACACACGTGCCAGCTCATTTTATCCTCAGCCTAGCCCATGGGGCTGGCTCTTCCATCATCTCTTTTAGGAAAACTAAGGGCAAGAGAACTTAATGCCTGGCCCACTGGCAGGAGGTCAGTGGAATGGGTTGGTGTTGCAGTAGATGAGAAGCCATGTTTATATGACACAGAACATATGTTTTTGATCACTGTCCTGTTGTCTGCTTAATGTGTAGCAAATGCCACCCAGTAAGCTTGTTTCTCCTGCTGCCCTTTCCAGGCTAGGGCTGATGAGGGAGTGAAGACAAGCACACAGAGAAATAACTAGTGTCAGGTTGACTGGGCACTCTGGTGGAGAAACCATAGCGCCCAGGATGTCCAGCATGTTTATTATACACAATTCAACTGGGAGGTAGGGTTATTGCCTACAGATAAACAAGGCGTTCATGGTATACAGCTGGATAAAGGAGACAGGGTTAGCTAATCTCTGTTAAGGGAGCAGTCTTCTGGCCACAAATATCTGAGCAGAGAGAGCAGGCTGACATTTTATGCATGCCCTGCTAACAGTCACACTCAGGCCAGAAGGGAAGGTTTTACAATTTCCCTGAGCCAGGCTCAGGGAAGGCTTTGCAATTTTCCCATGGGTCTGAAGCTTTGGTGGCTTTGACCTGGCTGTCTACAGCACATATTCAC
Organism: Chionomys nivalis; assembly: GCF_950005125.1. Taxonomy (NCBI): domain Eukaryota; kingdom Metazoa; phylum Chordata; class Mammalia; order Rodentia; family Cricetidae; genus Chionomys; species Chionomys nivalis. The sequence continues at coordinate 66,190,055 of NC_080088.1, forward strand.
ACAGATCTCATCCACTCAGGGTGTCCTCCACATCCCATACCCTACCATCCAGATAATCAAGTAAAGCAAACACAATGGAAATATCAAATTATCTGCTTCAGTGGATTCATCTTCTCACTCCCTTTATATTCAATTATTAAGACATTTATCACCCCGCACAATAAAAAAGTTCCTGTACACTGAAGCGATAGGCTGGGAACCAGAGTGTAAGTTAGGTCTGCTCTGCATCTCCCTGGGCTCCAATTGCCTTCCTTCCAGATGATGGTTTTGAAGACTTTTTTTTTTTAAAGCTCAACAACCTTAAGAATTAAATTTGATTTCTAAGATAAAAATGACAAAGGAACAAGATAATTGCCTGGAGATTATTTTCCACCCTGAATGCCTAGGGAAGGTTGATTACTTCTTTTATGGGAAATTGTTCACGGAAGATTCTGATTGTCTGGCATTTTAAAGGTATTGTATGCTATAGGATATGGAGATATTTTTATTAAAGGGAAAGCAAGACTTTTAACATGTGAGAACTGTAAGGCACAAATTGCAATTTATAGAACAATGTGCAATTTCATCTACTTTCCAGGAAAAAGGGGTCTTGTTTTCTATTTGAGGCTAAAAACTTGGGAAACAGTTTCTGACTTATTGTTCAAGACAATAGGTGCAAACCAGAGAGGAGCAGTAGGTTGGCAAGGGAAGGAGGCCTCCATTTGCACTGTGAGGGGCTAATTAACAACAGTGTGACTGTCCCATTTACAAGAGACTCAGGTTATGTGGTTTGGGAATAGTTCTTTGTACCTGGAAGGAAAAGAAAGCGTAACTCGGAGAACCATAAATGGAAAAGAATTACAGATCTGATGTAGAAACAGCATTAGGGTTATCTGTTAGGGAATGTAATAACACGCTGCACGGTCTTTATAACAAATGCCTGGAAATTAGAGGAAGGAAACTGAAAGGTTCCCCAGATTTCTGTGGAATGTGAGATTTCTGCAGACTCCATTGCTGGCTACATAGAGATGCCTTGCATATAGTAGAAATTAAAGATGTTTATACAACGGATTATTCATCACCTTGATAAGCACCTTAACTCCAACAAATGGATGGAGACAGGGAAGGCAGAAGCGTGTTCAAAAAGTCTGAAGATCGCATCTTGGGATGCGATGGCTTAAAGCAAAATCAAAGCAGTCTCTATGAGGCTTTCAGGGAAGCTAGAAAGGTTTCGTGTAGCCAAATAATAAAATATATCAAAGAAATGGACTTGTTCTGTGTGACTGCTGAAGAAATCACCTGGCACAAACTCATGCTCGAAGAGTCGCATGGTGGTGCTGAGACCCTTCGAGGAGGATGAGGAGAGATGGAAAGTCTGCTAGGCTGCTGAGGCGGTACCAGGACAAAAGATTCTTACACTCACTGTTTCTAATGCCCATTTTACTCTAACGCAATTACACTCTCTGTAATCATCAGTGAGAAACATCTTAATAGAAAAAGCATGCTTATTCTGACAGTTGCCATGGAGATCAACCAACAACTATGTGGAGGTTGGGGTCTTACAACTTGCAGGGAGTAAAGACAAGACGGGAAGTGCTTTTTTTTTTTACTTGAGGTATGAGTTTGGGGCATCTCTCTGTTCTTCCTAACCATCAATCAGCAAAACGGACTTGGTGATGAGTGGGGTAGAGTGTGTAGAGAGAGGGAAGCTGCATTACCCCCACTATTGTGGAAAGACAAGCAATAAGGGCCAAGCAGAGAGAGCTGATGGGTTAGGATGCCATTTGCATGGAAGGCCTCTCTACTATTCAGCTCCGCAGGGAGTTCTGAAGGACAAAGGGGAACCAGAGCCAGTTCTTTTGCTTGTGGTGAGCAAGACACTGTGGTGAGTTCCTAGACATCCTGAAAGTTTAGACATTGCTACTACAGAGCCGCTGACCTTGTGGAAGGCAACTGCCTTATGCAGACCTCTGGGAAGCTGAGAACTTGAAGAATATCTGCCAGCTGTGTTTGCAGCACCTTAGGAGTGGGTTTTCCACTCCAGGGGAGAAGTCTGCATTATGCATGATGGTACCCAGAAGGAATGTGGTCATTGTGTTTGTGATCCAAGTTCCTCTCAAATATTCTTCACAAAATGAAAAGTCCTAAAGTGATTCTTTTCCAGCCATACATATGTGATCACGGCTGTTCTTGCGAATCGGCTTTGTCCTAAAGTTGATCTCTAACACAGCCTGTACCCTTTGTCCTAGCTGCCAGATGTATAACTTCAGCACATTTATGACTGTCGCCTTAAATACGTTTTAACAACGTGATTGCTAAATCCCCTTCATTATGTTGGTTTTTACTCTTATGTAATTTGCCCAATCATAGCAACCAAAACTACTCGGAAACATGAAAATACAAATGATCTATTCAACTGTCTGTAGTCAGAGATCCTCTCATCTGGCTGTACAGACACGTGTGGATTGTCTGCTGATATTGACGCAGACTGTCACCTCCCGTCATTTTGAATCTTCCTTTGACAAAAATTATATGGCATCCCTATTGTGTAATCTTCCCCTGAACACCCCGAAATGAACATTTTTCAAATAAAAGAAACAAAACACCAAGATTTGCAGGAGAAATTTTAATTGCTTACTTAGAATCCCACTACCATCTTGCTCCTGTAGCTTCAGTTCTGGGTTCTCCCACTTATTAAAAATGAAAGGTTGGGGAAATGCCTTGTTGTCTCTGACATCTAAATTTCCTTCACTGTCAGGTGTCCCATTAGTCTCTCGGGTTGTTTGGAGGAATAAATGGGTGTGGAATCTTAAGCACTTGATGTGTGATGCACACTTGTGTGGATGTGTGTTACAATCACAGGCTTGTCTCCACTAAAGGAGTCTAGTGAGTTGAGAAGCGGCCCAGTGAAGAGCCTGACAGTCAGTGAACGACTCTAAGTGGATTTGTATCACTACCACATAGGGGTACAGGAAACTGCTGAAGGAAGACATTATTCTTCTTGACTTAGATTGGTCTTATCATGGTACTTTCTGGCATTGGCCCTTAGGTCCATCTGTGGAGCCTGGGCCATGCTCCTTCAAAGTTCCATGGCTACCACTTCCACAGTTTCCCCAACGTTAGAGATCCTGAAGACTGAGAAGCTGTTCAGTCACATTAAATAGGTGACACGCTGCCTCTCTCATGGTCTGTAGGTGGTTTTCTGAGTGTTTGACTGTCTGTGAATAGGCCACAATGAGACGCTTTATAACTCTGTTTATACTTACTAAGTCAATTCTTTGGAAAATAAATCCCAGTATCAATACACGCAACAATTCCCCTGTGGCAGGAGAGAAAATGGAGTTATCAAATAGTCTGGTCACTTAGTGATCTTGGGTAAGTACTTTGTCTTATTGGAAACTGTCTCCTGGATGGATTATCAGAGCCAACTGCTGACTTTAATTTGTAAATGAAATCTGAATAATGAGAAGAAGCGAGGATGCAAAATGGGATATTTTTTCATTAACGTGAACTTTACATTGGTGGGTGTTATTATTAGATGCAGAGTTGTGACCATATATAAAGCAATAAACATCCTCTTTAAATGGAAACTCGTAGGCCAGTTTATCTGGTAGTCCCCACCGACCACAAATACAACTCACCGACCACAAATACAATTTCCACAAAAAGTTAATAAAGAAGAGGCCCACTCACCAAAAGAGGACCTAAAAGTAGGAAGCCCTTGTCGCTCACCTTCAAGTTCTGGTTCTGGCTCAGCAGGGCAGTTGTTTCCATTACAAGGAGAGAGAGTGTCAGCATGCAACCTTTCCTTGTCTAGAAGGATGACAGTATTCTGTGGAAAGCTTCTGACGTTGATGAAAGATGGGCACATCATATTCTGACAGGCTCTGCTGGAGGCAGAGCATAGCTGCAGATCCGTGGTGGTTTACAGTTCTGGAGTCGGCAGATACCTGTGATAAGCACAGCTATGCGTGAGACAGGACACTTGTTTGTACATATTTCTCTTTGACATGGCATTGTTGCTAACTGTGTACCCCAGCAAAGCTTGGGGATAAGTGAAATCATTAACAGGGATGACCGACTTGCCTTCATGTTCCCCCTGTACCGTCTCATTTCTTTGTATTTTGATGTTGGAGAGAAAATATGAGCTGTAGGATTACCATAAAGGGGGAAGCATACTATTTATGACTGTTATGTGATGAAGCCTAAATCTGCCTTGAGTCTGGGCAGGATAAAAAGGTTGGTATTAAAGATGACCTTTAAGCTCAATAGTCTTGGGGGGAAATGGTCATTTTGGCTGTGAGAACTGTTTTGTAAGTTGTTGGCCTGGTTTACTGTGATGTTGAATGGCTGGAGAGAGAGGACAGGGGTCAGCAGCAGAAAGCTACTTCATGTCATTTACTGTCCACAGCATGACAAGTTGCTTGAACTGCACCTTTCTCCCCTTATGATTTCTCCATAGTGCCTTTACATACAATTTCCCCCCCAAGACTAACTGGTTGAATTACGTCAGTCCTTGACCATTCATGATCCATCCTGTGGTCCTCAGTTTTACATCTGTAAAATGACACCAACAGTCCGTGAGATCTAAACCTTGGCTGTGTAACTCTTCTGTTTTGTTGCTTGCCAAAGAATAACTGTTAATCATGACAACAATACGGTGCCAAATAAGCAATATGAGGAACATCCACTTCTGGCAGTCTCAGTGTTTAAAGGTGGGTCCTGCTGTGCACGTCTGCAAAAATGATGGCATCGCCATCCAGAGGAAATGCATCTACAAAATAAGTTAAGCAAAAAACAGAAGTTAAATTGCAAACACATGCTGCTCCAGTTGCACAGTGGGCTATTTGGAGAAGCACTGTGGGCTGTTTAGTGTTCCTGGGTTTAATGTGGGAGAGGCTTCACTTTGTAGCAAGACCTAAAGTTTTGTGTTTTCTTACTTCCTCTAAAATACACAATGGTCCAGAGTTTATTATGTTCTTTGGAAGGAAAATTCCTTGCTGTTACTTCTAAAAAATTATTTTAAAGTTTCCAGGTTATAGGTTTTATACATTGTTTAGAATGTTTCCTTATAGAAAACTGTGTATTATTAAAGTAGCTGTCAGTGAGTTTGTATGTCCAATACTATGGAAAATGGAGCTAATAGCAAGCTTTTCCAGTTCCACTTCACACACACACACACACACACACACACACACACACACAGAATAAACCACAATAACAGCACTTGAATCACAGTATACTCCTCGGATCTTTCATACCCTAATGTATCTGTTATGAAATTCTTAGAGTTCAGTTTTTTCAGAAGAAATCTTACCACTTCTCACATGTCTACAGTTTTACTCCTAGGAAAAAAAGCTCTCTTTCTGGAGAACTGGAATGGACTGCTGTCTGTCATCTCAGTTTTAACCAGTCTGTTGGAACAGAACCTACACAGCAGCCAGAGTACCCTATAAGAATGTGTGTGACCTCATGTCAGACTCATCCTTTAAATTTTGAATTCTCTCTGATCTCCACTAAAGAACAAAGACTCTCATTGTCCTTGCAGTATCTAACCCATGGGTACCACTCTAGTCTCATCTCTTTCTTGTTCTAATCTTTACTTACTTTTCCCTCAGATACCTGACTCTTACTGCTCTTTGACTTTCTCTGCCTTGGGAAATGTATGACTTTATTAAATTTTTCCCATTATCCCACTCATGTATTCTAGCATCTTACTCCCATTTACATTTTAAGCAACACTTATCAGTCTTAATATAATCCTTATTATATTATGATTCCCCTTCTGCTACAGTATACTCTCCAAGATAATGGGATATCTCTCGATATTGTCATACTTCATATATAGAAAGATAATAACCAATAATTACTTGATTAATTCTCAATCACAAGTCCTACAGTTATTATTTATGTTTATCTTTTAAAAACATAAAAATGTTTAAAATGCCCACTCTTTTGTTTTCTGACTGTAATATTTGCTTTGCCAAATCTGATTAGTAAGAGAGGATAGATGAAATTCCCTTGTTGAGCATTGTTCGAATCTTCGTTAAGTTATCAGTTCTATCTACTTCTATGGACAAGACAGCAGGCTACTCCAGTACTTCAGAAAGGTGGCATTCGTCAAAGAGTAAAACTATGGACATGTGAGAAATTGTAAAACTATGCATACATCTGAAAAAGAAATAGAACTGTAAGAATTTCGTAACAAATTACATTCGGGTATGAAGGAACAGAGGAGTACGGAGTGATTCAAAGGAATTTCGTAACAGATTACATTCGGGTATGAAGGAACAGAGGAGTACCGAGTGATTCGAAAGCTTTTCTTGTGGTTTATTCTTGTGTGTGCATGGGGTGGAACTAGAAGGGTAGACTTGCTATTAACTAAGAAAAGAAAAGACTATTTTCCATATTATTTGACATATAAACCCACTGACAGCTATGCTAATGATAATTTACTCTCAGCTTCGTATGAGCTGTAAGATTTAGTTCTTTCTGTTTTCTGGTACTTTCCCAGACCCCACACCTCCAGCCTTGGTAATCTCTTTGTATTGTTCATCCAGGTATTTATGGAGCTATGTATTAATTTAAGTCATGTTTCTCCTACTTCAGATTTTGCCATGCAAATTCTAGCTACTTTTTTTTTGACCCATAAACTGTAATATCTGTTTTCTTGAATAAGTGAGTCTAATATTGTTTCCTGAACATTGCCTCCTAGGGCAAGCATGCCTGTTTGTTTTCCTTCTCTCAACTGTCAGTTGCCTATTGCCGTTCCCCAGTGTATGAAAGCCACTGTTCTCCATATATACTTACAGAAGATGATTCTCAGTTATTTAAGGTGGGAAGGTAAAGCAAGTCATTTACTTCAATATTGCTAGGAAAAAGTAAACTAACCCAGTAAAAGACTACTGCAGCCAAAGCTTGGCTGACCTACCTGTCACTTGCCTGCCTGCTTGTGTGTCTTCCTTCCTTCCTTCCTTCCTCCCTCCCTCCCTCCCTCCCTCCCTCCCTCCCTCCCTCCCTCCCTCCCTCCCTCCTTCCTTCCATCTTTCTGTATGGTTTCCTGCCTGTTTACCTTCCTTCAAGACAGGAGCAAATAAATAAGTCAGTTTTCAACTGCACGTGACAATGTGACTAATTTTCACCTCCAGACATTTCAGTTTCTCAATAGGTTTAAGGGAAAGGATTTGGTTTTTCACCTCTACCAGTTGGAGTTGGCTGACCTTGAACAGGTCACTATGAGCTTTAATTTCATCACCTGTTTCCATGGAAACTGGAAGTCCTGCTGCTTATCGCAGAATTGCATCAAGGATTAAATGTGGTCATGGATATAAATTTCTCCTTCTAAAATCCTACACTCCAGTGAGAGGATATTTTTATTTACATCATGGTTATCGCCAAAAGTAGGGCGTTCAGAGTGATAATGATTTCCCTTTAATCTGTCTTGTGTGTTTATCTTCCTGACTTCTGCAGACACGAACATTTTTTCTTTTGATATAAACTGTGCCTGTTTAGATTAAATTTTCATTTTAATAACAGAAATATAAAATACAGATGTTAACAGAGACGTATTTTTCTTGCACAAAGAGGTCCAAACTAGCATACCTGAATATGGTTTACAGAAGACATCAGGCACTCAGGGTATGTCTTCACTCATTCCTTCACTCACTCACTCATTCATTCATTTTGCTTTCCCACACACGTCTGAATTCAAAGATAGCTGCTAGTCATTCCGTGATGATAGCCACAACAGCTGGGAGAAGCAAAAAGAACAAAATAGCTTTGTTCAAACCAGATATGCTCATGTTAATCAGGCTTCCTGAAAACTCTACAACTTATTTATTTCTTCTTACCACATCGATCCTAATGGTGACATATACCCATCATTAGGAACGGAATATTTCCTCTTGTTCTTAAAGGAACTTACTATAAAAATATGCTTTTTATCAGAGACCTCCAAAATTAAGACTGAGAGCTGAAAATATAACTTTCAATTTCTGACAAAAACCTTTTCTTTTTCGATAAGTAATTATCTGCCCCTGTGGAATGTAAGGTATTTTATGAAGCCTGCACATTTTAATTTTTAGCAATGAGACATTCAGTGACAGTAGGTAATATGTCTGCCACCTAAAAACTGATAAGCACGAGACACAAACTGAAACTTGCCTGCTCTCCAAAATTCACTCTTTAGGGTTCATTTCTGGGAATGATACCTCAAAAACGCTTTGAAAGCAGTCCTCAAAGAAAGTTCCCAAGAGTGCTGTTTTTGTTTGTTTGATTTTAGCATTGAATTTCTTCAACATTTATATGCATCTTAGAAATTACCCTGTTGGGATAAAAATGAATCTGTTCATAATAAAATTCATGTCGGTATCAGAATGCTGCATACTTGTGCACACTCTCTCTCTCGCGCTTGCGCGCGCGCACACACACGCACCAAATTCAAGTACATGTTTTACTGATTCATGTAGCAATGAACAGCATTTGTCTGATGACCAAGAAGAATTGCCTGATGACAAAGAGAAGCAATTAACGTAAGTGTGTGCTTGCAATTCAGACTCAGAGATAGTGAACTCCTTCTAGGCCTTGTGTTTCTGCCTCAGTCAGGCTATTTGTATTCTCATAAAAGTGCTTGGAGTTATGAGGTTGAAACTAGGGGCAACACTGCTGAATAGGACAACATGTTTTCCTTCTCATTTCTGGAAATTACATATCAAGGCTTTTATAGATTTAATTCCTTTTCCCATTGATAAATGATAAATTAAAAAGTTTTATTTTCTTCCCATGAATATTCTCAATTTTAAAGAGCTTAAGGTGCATCTTTAAGGTTTTCCCAACTCTTCTTTCCTCTACTAAGTGGCTAATAAGTGAGAGATGCCCAAATGCCCTGAGAAATGAGCTAGTTAAGGGAACACTGGGATCCTCAAATGGATCCCCTTACAAAGCAAAGGGTGTTTTGCTATGGAAGTAATCGCTCTGATGTTTAGCAAGCATCAAGTGGGACTTTCCTTTGGTCATCTTTACAAACTGGTTTGCTCTGCACATCCTGCAGTCACCCTAGTTTTAGTGTATCTAACATGGTGGCAGGGAGCCCAGTCAGGAGGCTGTTGCTGCACCTGAACCTGTTTCTCTGGACTTGAATGCATCCGCCACATGGATGCCAAAACCATATTTCCTGAAAAACAAGTCCACTCATTTCCCTGTCCCTGAAAACCTCTGCTGGATCCCTGTCTCCAGTTCACACCCCTTGTGGGCCTGAAGCCAAGCCCCATAACGGAGTACTGACGGTTCTTCATGTTTTGACCCTGTCTGCTTTGCAAGCAGCATTTCCTGATCCCGTCCCCCTACATGCCATATGTTCCAGCAACACAGCGCTTCTCCTCACTCTCCAAATATAGCAAACACTTCTCCGTGTTTGCTTTTAGCTATGCCTGGATTGCTCTGAGCCCAACACCTTTTGTACCTGCCACAAGCTTTCTTTCACTCAGATGGCACCATTCTGGCCCTTGGATGAAGTCAGTCATCTATGTCTCTATCCCCTTCACATTATGCTCATATCTGAGAAAGATTATTAAATTTCATTACCCATTATCCATTATCTTAATGTCAGTCTTCAGGACTAGCCTCTAAATTTAGGAAGCCATGGCAACATAATCCTTCTATTAGGAATGGGTAACATTTGGGTGTGTGCTCAACCCTGGTACTAGTACATACTTACATGTTTCATTAACTCCTTTCGTTAAAATTACGAGACTTATTCCCATGTCATTGATGGATGTATGGATGCTCAAATGTGCTAAATCAAGACAAACTTACTAATAAAACATAGTGCTAAGATGAATCCATTTTGGACACCAAAGCCCGGATGTTTTCCATATCTTGTTCTTTCCTCTGAAATTGAGCTTAGGCTGTCATTAAAAATTGCAGTCATCATCTTCAGTACAAGATGGCACAACCGAGGCTGATGTGAAGAAAGTCCCATAGGAAGCTTTTAAGGGGATTCCCTGTATTGTTTAGAGCTAGCTCCCTGCTTGGGAGTCAGGTGCAACCACCCTGTCAATAAAGCTATAAATTAATCCTTTATTACTTTATCCCCCTCCCCAACCATGGATTTTTGGTCTCAATTCCAACAAGGCAAGTTTCAGCAAATGAAGAGATAAAATTATAAATGGGGCCCTCACCTTCCATCGTGCATTATCGACTCCATCATGGAGCCTCGTAGAGCCTGTCTGTGATGTTTTCCTGACACACCAGCCATCCTAAAGTCCAAGCGCTAATCTCAAGTACCACACACAAATGATTTTATTCTTGAAAAAGTCTACAAAAATGAACTTGTCTCTTCTGTTTCAAATTTTGTGAGATATTTGAAAATGTTTATTTACTAGTAGAGTACCTGATTGTGTGCCGTCAAAATTGGACCAGAAGAAGAAATATACCCACACCTCATATTGAATCGAGTAGTTTCAGCTTGATTGATAAAAACAAGAGTGTACTATGTCATTGTTTGAAAAAAAATGCTTTTCACTGCTCTGTGCTGTGTCAAACCCCCCATTCATGCTTCTAATTTTTTGTTCCTTGAGAATAGTTTTTTACATTTTATTGCACTGCCCTACCTATAATACAACTTCTTATTCTTTCTCTCTCGTTGAATAAAGAAAGAAAGAAAAGAAAAGAGAAAACAAAATAAATAAGTAAACAAAACAAAATAAAAAAAATGGATTCTGATTTGTTGTGGCCAACTTCTGAGTGTGAAGCCTGTCCTGGCGTATGGCCACTATACCCAGTGTCCCTCCACTGGAAAAAACAAAACTAATTTTCCTCTCAGTTATTAATAGCAAACAGCTTCTTGGCTAGGGGTATGCTTTGGCCCACTACCTCCCCTCAGTGCTGACATTTTGTTTGCCTTGAGCTGGTATAAATCTTATGAATGCTGTCTCTGTGAGTTTGCATGGGCATCTGACCTATTGTGCTTGGAAAATGTTCTTTCCATAAAATCTTTCACCACCTCTGTCTCTTCTGATCACCTCTTGTTCTTCATAGGTTCCTAAGCCTTGAGGGGAAAAGTGTGATAAAGACATCCTTTTCAGAGAAGAGCATTCCAAAGTCTCTTCTTCTCTGCATGTGGGTGTCCATATTAATTCCCATCTACAGCAACTAAAAAAAGGAGCTCTGATGAGTGTTGGTACTATACGATATGTAGCCGGGGCAATATCTCCCATATCATATAGTAACTTTACTTCATTTCATACTTACAATATATAGCCAGGCATTATCTCCCATCTTATATAGTAACTCTAGTAACTTTAATTAATTTTATACATTAGGAAGTTTCTAGAATAGCAGTTTTCATATGCCTTTCTCCCATTCTTTTTCAGCTTGAAGTATTTTTAAATACTTTAATCTTTGAGATTGTAATACAATTACATCACCCCACCATACCTTACTTTTGCTTTCTCCAAATCCTCCCATATACCTTCTCTTGCTTTTTAAGTTTATGGCCTCTTTCTTCATTAATTTTTGTTACACACACACATATGCATAGACATAAAAATTCCTAAGTACATAAATATGTTCTCCTCTGTCTGTGATAAAGTTATTTATATGCATGCCTTCAGGAATGATTTCTGATTTTGTGTAACCAGTTGGTGTGTTCCTCCCTGGGTGAGACAATTTTTCTTGTTCTCAGCATTCCATAGCTGACTCTAGTTCTTTGTGTAGTGTTGAAACCTCCTGGCCTATCCCCTGTGATCATGTCTTTTCAAAGGGCCCTTAGTGAGTCACTCAAATTTATTATTTGCGTTACATTCTTGCTTCTTAATGACGTATGGGATCTCATGTTCTCCAGTCACATGTCCACTTTCACATAAACTCTTACCTGATTTCAATCTCTCATTCTTCCCTTTGGAGGTTAGAACGGTTTCTTCAGCTTATATAGAGTGAATAAAAAGGTTTTGTAAAGTTTTCATCTTATCCATCCATTCTAGGCCTGGAGTCTTCAGTTTTGCAGGGGAAGAATGTTATCAGAGTCAGAGACTGTGTTTTATGCCTAGAGAGCTGAAGAAATATCCATGCCATAGCTCTGGATTACCCAGCATCCATTGCTGCCATTACTTCGGTTGATGTAAAATTCTCCATAGAAGCCACATATGTGGATTTATTGATGTAATGATCAATTGTAAAGCTCCTGTGCTGTGAAAAATTCTCTCATAAGGGTAAATATGTCTCAGTTGATGTCATGAGTAGGTCACTTCACTTATATCTCCTCTTGTAGAAGATCCTTTTCTTTCCCCACACAGCCAGTTACACCTTCAGTATGCAGAGTCATGAAGAAAGCAGAGGACTTTTGTTTGTCCTTTCAAGGTCTAGGAACCAGAATGGAGTGAGCATTGTTGATTCTCCTTTATACACACTGTCACATCACAGAGATCCTCCTGCCTCTGGCACCCCAGTGCTGGGATTAATTAGTGTGCCACTACTGCCCAGCTAAGGTTTCACATTTAACATTTAGGTCTTTGATACATTTGAAGTCAACTTCCTTCTCCTAAATGTGGATGTCCAGTTTCCTCAGCACCATTTGTTGCAGATGCTTTCTTTCCTCCTGCATTTGTTGTTGTCTTTTTGTTTTTGTTTGTGACATGATGTCTAAAATCAGGTGAGTAGAAGCTTGTGGACTTCAGTATGGGTCTTTGGACCCTGAAGTAGAACTTATCAGTGTTGTTTAGCCAAATGTACATGTTATCAAGCTACCTTCTAATTACGTGTTTCGGTACTCATAGACAAATGTGACACTCAGCCTTAATCAGAGAAGCGTCTTTTTTTTTTCAGTGAAATGTGATAGATACAGAAATATGATTGCTCAAGGTACTGAGAGTACTTCAGTGGTAAATATTCATCAATAAATGATGCATTCATATTACTCACTCTAAGGCTCAGGGAATATTGCCACAGAAGATTCAGGAAGAATGTAAGAGCTGAATAATACACAGAAGAAGGGCTACTGAATGGCATCTTCTGGGTAATCATGAACTCTATGCAGTTGCGCTTGACTACACCAGACATGCACACTAATGGACCTGTCAACGACCTATCATGGATAGGGAATGAGTAATTGAACTGGACAGTCACTGTCATCAGTTGTATAACCACTGGTAAGCCTTCCAGGATTAATTGGACAGTCATAAACCTATGGTCATAAAATGGCTCAAATTAAGCCCAACAAGTCTCAAAACAAAACAAATGTGTGTGTATAATATATATATATGCTGTCAAATGCAACAGGCTCTAGACCTACAAATGTGTGGCTATTGAATTGTAATAATTTAGCTTCAGAGTCATGAGAACTGCATTCTGAATGGCATGGTCACATGTGCTTTGCAGCCACTGTACCAGCTAGTACAGAAAGAGTCAGGTTCTGTCATTACAGATGCTGGATGTTGGGCATTTTTGCTTGCTTAGACTTATGTAACACTGCAGTAGGATAATGGGATTCTCTCCCATCTTAGTACTCTGAGGACTCCCATCTGCCTACTGTGGAGCTAAGACCAGCCAGAGTTATTCCAGACTACACAGACACCTTTACTGATTTCCACATCAACCTTTGATCCATCTGGTTAAAAGGTGAATATTTATATCAATCATAAATAATTCAATAGACAGATTTTCTTCTTTACTCTACATTAAAATGATTAGTTGAACAACATGACTATTCTTAATCACACAAAATGCTGGTCATTATTTTTTTAAAAAAAAAAATCTAATGAGCTGCATTTGTGGACACAGAAGAGGTTAGGGTGGAAACTGCAGTTAGAAATGTATTCCATTCCTTCTTAGAAATGCTTAAGGTCTTTAAAAGACAGGTTTCGTTAAGCATGAAAGCATGTGGTGTTTACAAAAGGCTTGCTGCAGCCTTCTAAATCCCACTTTCGTTGACACTATTCAATAAATCTGTGTGCATATGAATGAAAATGAAGCTGTACTTCTTCAGTCAATTTCACATAACTCTAATTACTTTTAGCTAGAGAAGATCTTGTTTAGGAAGATAATTAATGTAGGTTAAGGTGAAAAACAGGTTACAGGGCATGTGTGTATAAAAGTAACAACTTATTAGGAAATAAAATGTCTAATCCTGTCAGATATTTTGACAAAGGGAAAGAATGTTTAGTATATGCACACTACCATCAATGAGTAAAATATTTTTAAAGAAGTTGGTATCTAAAAGATTATACAAAGGGAGTCTTTGACTCCCTTTCTCATTCTACTTTGATGACTAACGTTTTAAAAATAATCAAATCAATGAAATGTGTTAACATATTTATTTGTACTATCAAGCATTGTTTAGCATAGATTTTTATTCCCAACTTTCTTCATTGATGGAGTTATAAAATTATTAAAGGCGATGCTAGAAATAACGATACATTCTTACACACATTTTCAAGGTGTATCAGCTTCACTAGGTGGTTGCTCAGCATACTGCACATCATTTCCATGTCTAAAACCTTTTTACATCCATGTATGTTCTCCTCCTTTCAGCAGGTGGATTGCTAGTGTCTCCAACTTCTTAGGACAAGAAGACAAGAGATAGGCTGATATCTTTTCCTGTCACTGTGCTCCTCCACAGCGGCTCTCCTGCTTCTTTTCTGCTATAAGACAAAATGAAATATTTTCTTGATTTTTAGATTCTAATTCAAAATTTAAAAAGACATTGTCACTGATGGAACTAAAACTCACATGTCAGGCTCTAGCATGCAATGGCCCAGTGGCTAAAAGCTCTTGCCATATGAGTCTGAGGACCATACGTGTAGTCGATCTCCACAGTCACATGAGAGTGGGTACAGTGGTGAACTGTAGTCCATTCCACCTACTACCTGGAGTGTGAGTGAGACAAGAGACTCTCTGGAAATGTGCAGACCAACAAGCCTGGCACAATTAGTGGTGTAAAACAAGACCCTGTCTTAAGCACTATGTAAGTTGAGAACTAACACGCCAGGTTGTTCTCTCTCTGCTGTATACAAAATCCTACAGATGCACCTGCACTTGCACACAGGAACATGCACAAGTGTACACACTCACACTCACACATCATTTGCATGCACATGCATACAAATCATTCACAGACACACAACATTCACATAAACATCATTCATTCACACCCACACACATACATGCAGATAAAAAAATCTCACAAATTATCATCTTCCTCGGGTTTCTATAAAAAATAAAATACATGTTTCACTAAAGAAGTATATTTACCCACATTAAATCGAACACGTTCATATTATCTAAGTCCGACCACAAAGGAGAATGGAATCTTCACCAGTTACCTCTGGCTTTAATTGTTTGTATATTGGTTTTCTTGTAGACAAAGCACGGCACCTTGCTGCCTGACACGAGAACTCACATCTTTCTTCCTCTTGAAACATTTAAGCATAGGATGGTATCTTTGATGGATTTGTTTTTTGCCTTCTAAATGAAGGAAATGCAAAGCTCTTGATGAAATGATTCAGATCCAGTTAGGTAACATGCATTGAAGGAATAGCCATATGAAAAAGTTTTTTGGAAGAGGTCTTTGAAAGGATATGTTGTTAATCACTCCCAGTAGATATGTTCTTCATAAGTAAAGGGGAGTATGATTCCCCAGAAGTTATCAATATGTATTCCATATTTGAAAATCAATGTGAATGAACACGAAGCTGCTATTAGCAGTCATTAATTACCGCCCTGCTTGCTGTGCTGTTGTAAAGGGTATTCATTCATTTGCTTTCTCTGACTGACAGGCAGTAATGACTTCAATAAGCTAATGAGGCATCTAGTTACATAAAATATGATTTAAGTTAATAAAAGGGTAAACATGATTTTAATGAGTTCCTATGCTAATAAAATTTCAGTACTTATGGGTCAACGATAGTGGTATGAGATTGTCTCTCAGGCCCACCACTGTTCCTCACTGGATGTATGGCCAAGCAAGAGTTTATTGAGGATCAAGTGAAATGACAAATGTGGACATTTCTTCAAAATATAATATTACTAAATGTATGAAAAATTAACCTTCAGATTAGGTCTGTTCTTTAATACCTTCCTTTATACATTTATTCCTGACCTCTCAACATCTCTCCATTTGAGTTGTTGTTCATTTCTACCTTCACAGGCACACAGGGAATGTTTTGGTAATCTGTATCAATACGTGACTTTCAGAAAGAGGGTAATAATGCAGAGGTTAGCTGAAACAACAGCAGAAAGTTTTCAGGATTTGATCTCTGTTGACTGAGTTTTCTGTCCTGCCCTGTTCCCACAGTCATTAAGTCCCAAAGAAATCACACAGAGGTCTACATTAACTATAAACTGATTGGCCCATTAGCTCAGGTTTCTCATTAACTCTTATAACTTATATTAGCCCATTATTCTTGTCTATGTTAGCCACATGGCTTGGTACCTTTTTCAGTGAGGTAGTTACATCTTGCCTGCTCTGTGGCCAGGTCAGGACTAAAGACCAAGCTTCCCTCTTCCCAGAATTCTCCTGTTCTCATTTACCCACCTCTACTTCCTGTCTGGTTGTCCCGCCTATACTTCTTGCCTGGCTACTGGCCAATCAGTGTTTATTTAAAATATAATTGACAGAATACAGACCATGGTCCTACAACAGATCTTGTTCCTTAAGGATCCAGATGTCCAGCAGTGGCCTTCTTGAGCTTGACCTTTTACACCAGACAGATGGTTTGTATGAGGTCTTCTGGAACAGTAGCCATTTATGTACAAACTTTACACATTTTCATTTGCCTTTTCCTCTGGCTGTCAAAAGGAAGATATCCCACTATCCCTTAATATAATGAAGTAGTGTGCTTATTCATGTTTATCTATGGAGGAGCTTGGTTCTTCTGCTTCTCCAAGAAGAATATTCTTATAATATGATGGAAAAGACAAGGTCACTTTCTAGCATAAAGAAACTCAAAGGGCAGAAGGCTTGAAAGAGACAACAAAATCCAAAATGAGACAAAGCATCTAGATGTGCTTTGTTTCTCTTTCATAGCCTTTTCAATGGCTGTAATAGTCAGTTTTACTGTTGCTATGGTAGCGCATCTGACATAAAACTTTTAAGGGGAAAGTATTTCTTTTAACTTATGGTTTGGGGGTTTCAGAGGGCCCATGCTGGGACAGTTGCACAGTTGCAAAAGAATGTGGGTTAGGGGAGAACTCTTAGAAGACCAGAAGCAGGAAGCAGAGATCTGCTTCTTTCAGCAAGGTCACACCTCCAGAAGCGTCTAAAATACCCCCAAAATAATACTACTACCCAAGGAATAAGCCCTCTACATATGAACTTTTCTGATAGGGACACTTCATATCCAAACTATAACCTTGTGTCGCAGCCCCCATGCCATCACACCCATCTCATAATAAGAAGCAAATGCAATCCAGGTTCAAGAGTCTGCAAAATCTTCATAGTTCCAACACTCTTCAAAAGGCCAACTTTTAAGTCTTGATTGAAACTGAAATTGAACTATCAGCTATGATATATATTTCTGAAAGGTCAGAATAGGATAAGATGAAGAATAAAACAGTTTCTCTGCCTATAGCTTCATTGCTGCATCCAGGGCATGCTTGTAATATGACTAAAGGTCCAAAGTGAAACCCTACACACACAGCTTTGCTCTTTGCAGGTTGTGGTGTCTTTACCTTGGGCTAGATTGGCCTGTTGTCTGCAGCTATAGGAGATGTTTCTGGCCTCTCCATCATCTTAGAGTTCCCACTGAAGCTTGCGATTCACCATGACCAACCACTTCATACATTGCCTATCTGGTATACATTGTCATACATTGCTTATTCTCCCGGGCCCATCTTTGGAATCTGGGTAGAAGCTGCCATGATCCCATAACACTTGCATTTTCCATGCCTGAAGACTGAGTATCATAGAAAGGCCAAAATTGCTACCAGCGCCACTGGTAGCCTGACCCATAGCTGCGGTGGACTATGAGTGTCTGAGTGATAAACGTGGAAGAATCCTCGATTCACTTGTGTGACCTGGAGCTCTTTATTCAAAGGAAAAACTAATTCCTGAGAGGCACACA
This sequence comes from Chionomys nivalis, assembly GCF_950005125.1. NCBI lineage: Eukaryota > Metazoa > Chordata > Mammalia > Rodentia > Cricetidae > Chionomys > Chionomys nivalis. Next base: position 66,208,090 of record NC_080088.1, read on the forward strand.
AGGTGTCTTTCCTGCTATCCTGGTTTAAAGTACTTAATTTAAAATAATAATAATAACAATAATAATGATCATTTCAACAACATTCTTATTGTCCATAACTCCAAGTGTGCTCTTTATTTTGACCTAACCATTCATTTTAAAAATCTTTCTTTCTTTTTTTTTATTAATTAATTAATTAATTTAATTATTAAAGATTTCTGCCTCTTCCCCGCCACCACCTCCCATTCCCCCCTCCCCCAATCAAGTCTTCCTCCCTCCTCAGCCCAAAGAGCAAGCAGGTTTCCCTGCCCTGTGGGAGGTCCAAGGACCACCCACCTCCATTCAGGTCTATTAAGGTGAGCATCCAAACTACCTGGGCTCCCACAAAGCCATTACGTGCAATAGGATCAAGAACCCATTGCCATTGTTCTTCAGTTCTCAGTAGTCCTCATTGTCCATTATGTTCAGCGAGACCGGTTTTGTCCCATGCTTTTTCAGACCCCAGCCAGCTGGCCTTGGTGAGTTCCCCATAGAACATCCCCATTGCCTCAGTGTGTGGGTGCACCCCTCGCGGTCCTGAGTTCCTTGCTCATGCTCTCTCTCCTGCTCCTCCTTTGGATCGTGAGACTTCAGTCCAGTGCTCCAATGTTGGTCTCTGTCTCTGTCTTCTTTCATCGCCTGATGAAGGTTAATATTCAGGAGGATGCCTATATGTTTTTCTTTGGGTTCACCTTCTTATTTAGCTTCTCTAGAATCACGAATTATAGTCTCAATGTCCTTTATTTATGGCTAGAAACCAAATATGAGTGAGTACATCCCATGTTCCTCTTTTTGGGTCTGGCTTAACTCACTCAGGATAGTGTTTTCTATTTCCGTCCATTTGTATGCAAAATTCAAGAAGTCATTGTTTTTTACTGCTGAGTAGTACTCTAATATGTATATATTTCATACTTTCTTCATCCATTCTTCCATTGAAGGGCATCTAGGTTGTTTCCAGGTTCTGGCTATTACAAATAATGCTGCTATGAATATAGCTGAGCATATACTTTTGTTGTATGTTAGGGCATCTCTTGGGTATATTCCCAATAGTGGTATTGCTGGGTCGAGAGGTAGGTTGAACCTGACTTTCCTGAGAAAACACCACACTGCATTCCAAAGTAGTTGCACAAGTTTGCATTCCCACCAGCAATGGATGAGAGTGCCCCTTTCTCCACAACCTCTCCAGCAGAGGCTATCATTGGTGTTTTTGATTTTAGCCATTCTGACCGGTGTAAGATGGTATCTTAATGTTGTCTTGATTTGCATTTCCCTGATTGCTAAGGAAGTTGAGCACGATCTTAAGTGTCTTTTGGCCATTTGAACTTCTTCTGTTGAAAAGTCTCTGTTCAGCTCAGTGCTCCATTTTATAATTGGATTGATTAACCTTTTACGGTCTAATTTCTTGAGTTCTTTATATATTTTGGATATCAGACCTTTGTCAGTTGCGGGGTTGGTGAAGATCTTCTCCCAGTCAGTGGGTTGCCTTTCTGTCTTAGTGACAGTGTCCTTTGCTTTACAGAAGCTTCTCAGTCTCAGGAGGTCCCATTTATTCAATGATGTCCTTAGTGTTTGTGCTGCTGGGGTTGTACATAGGAAGTGTTCTCCTGTGCCCATGTGTTGTAGAGTACTTCCCACTTTCTCTTCTATCAGGTTCAGTGTGTTTGGACTGATATTGAGGTCGTTAATCCATTTGGACTTGAGTGTGTGCATGGTGATAGATATGGATCTATTTTCATTCTTCTACAGATTGACATCCAGTTTTGCCAGCACAATTTGTTGAAGATGCTCTCTTTTTTCCATTGTATACTTTTAGCTCCTTTATCGAAAATCAGGTGTTCATAGGTTCGTGGGCTAAAGTCAGGGTCTTCTATTCAATTCCATTGGTCGACTTCTCTGTTTTTATGCCAGTACCAAGCTGTTTTCAATACTGTAGCTCTGTAATAGAGTTTAAAGTCAGGGATGGTAATGCCTCCAGATGATCCTTTATTGTATAAGATTGTTTTGGCTATCCTGGGTTTTTTGTTTTTCCATATAAAGTTGATTATTGTCTTCTCCAGATCTGTGATGAATTTTGATGGGATTTTGATGGGGATTGCATTGAATCTCTAGATTGCTTTTGGTAGAATTGCCATTTTTACTATGTTGATCCTCCCAATCCAAGAGCAAGGGAGGTCCTTCCATTTTCTGGTGTCCTCTTCAATTTCTTTCTTCAATGACTTAAAGTTCTTGCCAAATAGATCTTTCACTTCCTTGGTCAGAGTTACCCCAAGGTATTTTATGCTATTTGTGGCTATCGTGAAAGGTGATGCTTCTCTGATTTCCCTCTCTGCTTCCTTATCCTTAGTGTATAGGAAGGCAACTGATTTTTTGGAGTTGATTTTGTAACCTGCCACATTACCAAAGGTGTTTATCAGCTGTAGGAGTTCTTTGGTAGAGTTTTTGGGGTCGCTTATGTATACTATCATATCATCTGCAAATAATGAAAGCTTAACTTCTTCCTTTCCAGTATGGATCCCCTTGATCCCCTTATGTTGTCTTATTGCTATTGCTAGAACTTCAAGCACTATATTGAAGAGGTATGGAGAGAGTGGACATCCTTGTCGTGTTCCTGATTTTAGTGGGATGGCTTTGAGTTTTTCTCCATTTAATTTAATGTTAGCTGTCGGCTTGCTGTAAATAGCTTTTATTATATTTAGGTATGACCCTTGTATCCCTAATCTCTCCAAGACCTTTATCATAAAGGGGTGTTGAATTTTGTCGAATGTTTTTTCTGCATCTAATGAAATGATCATATGGTTTTTTCTTTCAGTTTATTTATATGGTTGATTACATTGATAGATTTGCGTATGTTGAACCAGCCCTGCGTCTCTGGAATGAAGCCTACTTGATCATAATGGATAACTTTTCTAATGTGTTCTTGGATTCGGTTTGCCAGTATTTTATTGAGAATTTTTGCGTCGATGTTCATGAGTGAGATAGGCTTGTAATTCTCTTTCTTGGTTGGGTCTTTGTGTGGTTTTGGTATCAGGGTAACTGTAGCTTCATAAAACGAATGTGACAATGACTCTTCTGTTTCTATATTGTGAAATACATTAAGGAATATAGATATTAGCTCTTCTTGGAAGTTCTGGTAGAATTCTGCATTGAAACCATCTGGTCCTGGGCTTTTTTTGGAAGGGAGATTTTTGATAACTGTTTCTAATTCTTCGCGACTAACAGGTCTATTTAGATCGTTCACCTGGTCTTGGTTTAGGTTTGGTATATGGTACTTATCTAAAAAAGTGTCCATTTCTTTTGCATTTTCCAGTTTTGTGGCATACAGGCTTTTGTAGTAAGATCTAATGATTCTCTGAACTTCCTCTGTGTCTGTGGTTATGTCCCCCTTTTCATTTCTGATCTTATTTATTTGCGTGTTCTCTCTCTGTCGTTTAATTAGTTTGGATAGGGGTTTGTCAATCTTGTTGATTTTCTCCAAGAACCAACTTTTTGTTTCATTGATTCTTTGGACTGTTTTCTGTGTTTCTATTTTGTTGATTTCTGCCCTTAGTTTGATTATTTCCAGTCTTCTACTCCTCCTGGGCGCGTCTGCTTCTTTTTTTCTAGAGCTTTCAGGTGTGCTGTTAAGTCCCCAATGTATGCTTTCTCTGTTTTCTTTAAGTGGGCACTTAGTGCTATGAACTTTCCTCTTAGCACTGCTTTCATCGTGTCCCATAGGTTTGAGTATGTTGTCTCTTTGTTTTCATTAATTTCAAGGAAGACTTTAATTTCATTCTTAATTTCTTCCTTGACCCAGGTGTGGTTCAGTAGTTGTTCAGTTTCCATGAGTTTGTCAGCTTTCTGGGGGTAGCATTGTTGGTGCCTTCTAACTTTAATCCGTGGTGATCTGATAAGACACAGGTGGACACTGATATTTTTTTGTATCTGTGGAGGTTTCCTTTGTTTTCAAGTATGTGGTCAATTTTCGAGAAGGTTCCATGAGATGCAGAGAAGAAGGTGTATTCTTTCCTATTTGGGTGGGGTGTTCTATAGATGTCTGTTAAGTCCATTTGATTCATTACCTCCAACAATTCTCTTAATTCTCTATTAGTTTTCTGTCTGATTGACCTGTCCATTGGTGAGAGAGGTGTGTTGAAGTCTCCTACTACTAGTGTGTGTGATTTGATGTCTGCCTTGAGTTTTAGCAATATTTCTTTTACATAAGTGTGTGCTTTTATATTAGGGGCATAGATATTCAGGATTGAGACTTCATCCTGCTGAATCGTTCCTGTTATGAGTATAAAGTGTCCCTCTCGATCTCTTCTGATTGATTTTAGTTTGAAGTCAGTTTTGTTAGAAATTAGTATGGCCACACCTGCTTTTTTCTTAGGACCATTTGCTTGAAAAACCTTTTCCCAACCCTTTACTCTGAGTAGATGCCTGTCTTTGTGGTTGAGATGCGTTTCTTGCAAACAGCAGACTGTTGGATCCTGTTTTCGTATCCAATCTCTTAGCCTGTGCCTTTTTATTGGTGAATTGAGACCATTAATATTAAGTGATATTAATGACCAGTGGTTGTTAACTCCGGTTATTCTTACTGCTTTTGGTAGAAGAGTTTGTGTGTCTCCCTTCTTTGAGTTGTGCTGTTGAAGGGTCGCTAGATGCCTGGGTTATTGTAGGCAGTGTTGGCAATGTTGGATTCCTTGGGTTGTGATTTTCCTTCTATTACTTTCTGTAGGGCTGGATTTGTGGCAACGTATTGTTTAAATTTGTTCTTATCCTGGAATGTCTTGTTTTCTCCATTGATAGTGAACGATAGCTTGGCTGGGTATAGTAGTTTGGGTTTGCATCCATGGTCTCTTAGTTTCTGTAGTACCTCTACCCAGGACCTTCTGGCTTTCATGGTTTCCATAGAGAAGTCAGGTGTAAGTCTGATCGGTTTACCTTTATAAGTTACTTGGCCTTTTTCCTTTGCAGCTCTTAATATTCTTTCTTTAATCTGTATATTTTGTGTTTTGATTATTATATGGCGAGGGGACAGGTTTTTTTTGATCCAATCTGTTTGGTGTTCTGTATGCTTCTTGAATATTCAAAGGAATATCTTTCTTTATGTTGGGGAAGTTTTCTTCCATAATTTTGTTAAAAATATTTTCTGGACCTTTGAACTGTGCCTCTTCTCCTTCTTCTATCCCTATTATTCTTAGGTTTGGTCTTTTTATTGTGTCCCATATTTCCTGAATGTTTTGTGATGAGAATTTGTTGGTTTTGGTGTTTTCTTTGATCAGTCTGTTTATTTTCTCTATGGTGTCTTCAGAATCTGAGATTCTTTCTTCTATCTCTTGTATTCTATTGATTATGCTTGTTTCTGTAGTCTCTGCTCGTTGACCTATATTTGCCATATCCAACTGGTCCTCAGTTTGTGTTTTCTTCCTTGCTTCCATTTCAGTTTTCAATTCTTGGACTGTTTCCATTACCTGTTTGATCGTTTTTTCTTGGCTTCCCAGGGTATCATTTACGTATTTACTCATTTCTTCAAACTTTTTGTTATACTTCTCATCCATTTCTATGAGGGCGTTTTTCACATGTTGTTTAAGGGACTCTATTGCTTTCAAAAAGTCAGTTTTTTCCTCTTCTCCTGTGTTAGGGTGTTCAAGTCCTTGTGCTGTAAGATCATTGGGTTCTGGTGTTTTCATGTTGTTTTTCAGATTGTTGGGTGAATTCTTGCCTTGGCATCTGCCCATCTCTTCTTATCGATGCTATCTATTGGGTTTGATTTAATTGTAGCGGGGCAATCTGCTCTCAGTGCGGGCTTCACTGTTTCTTGCCCGCACTATCCAGCATCCAGTGCCTCTGCCGCCTGGGCACACCTGCCCTCCGGTGCCTCCACCGCCCGGACTTGCCTGCCTGCCGGTGCCTCCACCTCTCGGGCCTGCCTGGGGCCGGTGCTTCCGCCGCCTAGGCCTGCCTGCCGGTGCCTCCGCAGCCTGGGCCTGCCTGCGCGCCGGTGCCTCAGCCGCCCAGACTTGCCTCTTAAAAATCTTTCTGTTCTGTCTCTTCAACTCAGTTCTCAGTGTGAACCTGGCTAAAACCATGCCACAGCTTTAAGGCTGTGCTAGCTTGAAATTCCATTTACAAAATTAATTTAGTCTTTAATGACTTTCATATCCAGCCTGACTGAAAAAATCTCAGGACAAGGATAGAATGTGGGCATCTTCATTGCCTGAATGTAACATAAATGGTCTCTAGCCAAATCCTCGATAAGATCTTCATTGCCACCTGGACTATTTTGAGCCAAGTCTTTACTCTCCGAATTCCTTCCAGTATTCGGGCTGCTGATCTCTCACTGTAATCATCCACTAAGCTCTGCTTTTTCTAGCAAAAGGCTACTCTAGCCTGTTTCTCTAAAGTCGGCTGAGTTCGAATCCTCCCTAATAACAACAGTTCTGAGGTTTAGTCAAACATGCTTTCTAAGCATATTTCGTCATTTTGAGACTTGGAGGATCTCTAAGGGACTGGATATTGACCCCTGTTTTCAACTTGATCCTGGGCTCCATCATGGGTTCCAAATTCTCTCTTCCAAAGTACACTGACTGTAGGCTAATCTAAAAAGCTTCAATCGGGAGACCTCACACAGACTACTTGTTCAGCTCTCGACCCAAATCTGGCTTCAATATACATTGGACAAATGGCCCAAATATCTTTTTGAGAGGGAATGGCAGCGTGGTCAGAGGCCCCTCCCCCATATAACTCAGTTCACTTTAACCCTTTTCATGGCTCTGGTTTGCAGCCCCACCCAGAGTAAGAATGCTTGACACCATTTCTCCTGGGCTTCCAAATGTGCACCAATTCGTAAGAGAGATAGCATAGAACTCTTTTGCCTTGTGCTTTTAGCCTGCTTGTGCACACTGTCTCTCTACCTGGAAAATCCTGCCTCTATCATTAATAGCTAAAAGGTAAAAAAAATATTTCAAATATTCTGCCCCATTTGCAGACAAACATTAACAGGGTTCAGTCTCATAGAGATTCAGTTGTCATTTGGTTATGGAAAAATATTGAGAAATTATTTCATTGTATCCTGTTCTACTGAAGAGGCTGGCTCTGGAGCTGGAATTTGTTCAAGACCCAAATGTGTTCATTTAACTTTCCTCCAGAGCTTCTGTTCTGGGTCAGACAAGCCACCTGACTCAGAGACACAGAGATAAAAAGCAAAACACAACAGCCCCAGAAAAGATGCTTTGTGCTTAAGAACAATTAAGAAATAAGCAATGTCCCATAGAGGTTGCACGTGACAAGGTGTTTAACTCTCTTTCCTTGGTTTTGTTTGCTATCTTTAAAGCTTTCTTGGAACTTTAACTTTTGTGTTTCAGCATTTGTAGGTTCATTGAGTGTGATATAATGATCTATACAATTAAAAGTTACATGCCCAATGGGCTCACCTTACGGTACCATGTGGCTTGCTACCATCCTGACTGATGACCTAGGCTCATCTGTGTCTTGCCACCATCTTGGCTGATGACCTAGTAACTGTGCAGCTTGCAGCCCTGCTGGCTGATAACCTCATCAGTATGAAAGCATGCCATGTAACTTTATGGCCATCTTGGTTAAGGTGATTACATGGCATATCCTTATTTATCATTGCATTCCCTTTTTTAGATTAAGGAGGCAATGCCAGGCTTCCAAGATTTTTTTGTTTGAAAGCTGAGTCATATAAGAAACTGGCATTTTGTAAAAGTATACTTTTTTAAAAAACCAGAAAATGAGGTTCCCAGTCTTTCTGTAGACTTTACTTATGGGTTTAAAGTTTCTGTTGATACTACTAAAGGATCTTAAATTTAAGAATTATATATTTTTAAATATTTATTTACTTACTTTAAAACCTGACCACAATTACCCCTCCCCCTTTCCTCCCAGTCCCTAAGAATTATATTTTTTAAGGTTCAAACTTAACAGGTATAAAATTAGAAAATCCCAATCTTATAAAAGAGTTACTAACTTACTATAAACTGCTAAAGATAGTAAATATACACAAGTGATTGGTCAGTCATGCTAAGTAGAAATGTAATTTATTTATGGAGACAAACTTGGAGTGAGAGACCAAATTTTATCTCCCATCATAGAGTCTTCTGTTATCAAATAGTATTCTGCATATTTTGTCAAAATTAAACCTAACTCAAGAAAAGAAAAAAAAGTTTAAAGTAAACTTAAATTATGTTTAATGTAAAATAGTACTCAAAATAAGGTACATTTTAAATTTTGATTATGAAAGTTTGAATTCTTAAATAAAATGGGTTAAATTTATATCACACTTACATGATAGGAAGTTCCCAGGCTCAAGTAGTTCCTTTGGATGGAGCACAAGTTCCCTTAGAAGGAGCACCATCCCTCCCACAAGTATAAGTTGTATGCTAGCTTCATTATCTGATAAGGATATATGAGAAATAAGACCTTCTAGGAGCCTGATGCTTCTTCTTCTGGCTGCATAGTCCTGACGAGATTTAACCTTATAGGCCAAACCAGAAAAACAACAACAAAACAAAATCCTCATTATCTACAGAAAAGATAAAATCTCATTTCTCATATGGCAGGGGCATGGATTGTCTTGTTCAGTGGAAAAATCTCAAGAGTCTACACACACATCCTAAATGTCTCAAACCACACATAGGCAAATAGCAATCACACTGCTCTCAATATCTCATGAACTGACAAGAGGGGAATCTTCTACCTAAGCCTACCACCGACTGGTATGGGACTTACATACTAATTAGATTGGTCTATGTTTTTTACCCTGGTATCCAGTCCTTCTTAGCAAATGCTAATTACGGTTCATACCCTAACTACTCATGTTCCCTCATTCAAGGGGATGCCAGATACCCTGCCATCAAACCCACAGCTTTGAAAAGTTATTCAATATATCCTAGCAGTATCCTTGAAAGTTGGTTTTATATGTGTAGCATCTACAAATGATTCTATTAAGTGATATTCTAAGCCCTCGGGTTCTTCAGGAGGAAATGACCTAGATGAAGGAGACTCACTCAGGCCTGGGCTCACCTGCGGGGATCTGAGAATGTAATCTAATCTCTATCCAGATAGAGGGTTTCAGGGCCAGCGCCTACAGTTTCACCTTCAAGCCTATAAGGATTATGTAGGTTTTCACAGAGATGCTTTGTTTTCTAAGAAATTCCGAAAGCCAATATTCGGCAGAGCTCATTTCATTTGGTTTTCATGCTTTACAAATTATGCCTCTAAACAACCAATCTATTTTGGTTGCTGTTAAGAAGCCTGCTTATTGTTGTCTGACAGAATATAGTGCCCTCTAGATTTGTCCACCAGCAGAAAGAGCAAAGAATTGACTTTAGCCTTTGTTGTCATTCAGTCAAAGTTACATGCAAATTGTTATAGATTTGACAGGACTGAGTGCTTTCATCTTTCATCTGTTGCTTCAGTGTATGGAATGAAAATATTATAGAAAAGTACATCCTTTATTTTTGACATGATAGTTACTGTCTCGGTAACTTAGGATGTTATAGAGCAGGGGTTCTCAACCTTCCTAATGCCACTATCCTTTAATACAGTTCCACATGTTGTGCTGACCCCCCAGCCATAAAATTATTTTTGCTGATATTCCATAACCGTAATTTTGCTACTAGTATAAATCATAATGTAAATATCATATATGCAGGCTATCTACTATGCTACCCCTGTGAAAGGGTCTTTAATCTCTAAAAAGGTCTCAAATCATAGATTGGGAGTCACTTTTCTAGTGTGTTCTGGGGAAGTGCCTGTTAAGGAGAAAACAGGCCAGTTACTGTCTCTGGAAGTGTTTTTAAATTGGAAATTGAAAATCATTTCTTTTGGAGGAATACACCTTGGAATTAAACTGTCTCTACATGAAACCTAAAATTTGCTATAGAATCTTGAATTCCAGGTATTAAGATTTGATATGTGTTAAGTCATGTCTTTAAACACTATATATATAGTCTATATTTAAGGTAATAGTTCCAATTTTTTTTAAAAAAAAATTACCTACCTTAGTGCCGGACAATTATCTGTATTCTGTCAATTATGTTTTAAATAAATGCTGATTTGCCAGTAGCCAGGTGAGAAGTATAGGCAGGACAACTAGACAGGAAGTAGAGGCAGGTCAATGGGAACAGGAGAATTCTGGGAAGGAGGAAGCCCAGTCCTCCCCAGTCCTGTCCCAACCACAGAAGAAGGAAGATATAATTGCCCCTCTGAAAAAGGTACCGATCCATGTGGCCAACATAGATAAGAATAATGGATTAATGTAAGTTCTAATAGTTAATAAGAAGCCTGAGATAATGGGCCAATCAGTTTATCATTAATATAGACCTCTATGTGATTTCTTTGGGGCTAAATGGCTGTGGGACCTGGTGGGAGGACAGAAACCAGGCAGGACAGAAACCTAGACAACACCTTTCTAAAAAAGGGTTGTGTTTTACTTGAGATACTCCTTTCTTATTCATTAAATAATAGCTGGTATTATTAATACATGAAACAAATAAATAAGGTTTATCATCTTATAAATAAGGGAGAACTATCACTTGGATACTTCCTGTTAAGATTCATTCATTAGATGCTAACTTTAACTGGTTTCTTTTTACAAAAATTCTAGGTGTTTGTTCCTTATATAGGAGTCTGGTGTAAACAGTTAGCTAATTACAGCTACCTTATTCTTTTATAAAACTCTAGTATGTGGTCCAGCCTATTGTATAATCACCTTTACCCTTAAGTTAACTTTTTATTTAACCTAAGGTTATATTGACTCATGTTAATCTTATGTTTACCTCGTGTAAGTGTCTCTTAATGTTCGCTATGTGGTGTGGGAGGTCCTTCTGTCTATGTGTTGCTTTTATTGGTTAATGAATAAAGAAACTGCTTTGGGCCTATAGCAGGGCAGAATTTAGGTAGGTGGGGAAGATGGAACTGAATCCTGGGAGAAAGCAGGCTGAGTCAGAGAGACGCTAGGTAGCCCTGCCGGAGATAGATGCCGGAATTTTTCTGGGTAAGCCACAGCCTTGTGGCGGTATACTGATTAATAGAAATGGGTTAAATTAATATGAGTTAGCCAATAAGAAGCTAGAGCTAATGGGCCAAGCAGTTATTTAATTAATACAGTTTCTGTTTGATTATTTTGAATCTAAGCTAGCCAGGCGACTAGGAACCAACAAGCTCCCTTTTCCAACAGCCATAAAGTTCAGGCATTACCTCCTGACCTTTGCTCTGGATTCTTCCATCTGTTAAGCTTTGTCATGGCCCCTGGGATGGACCTTCTTCTGAGACACTCTAGCTGTTGTCCGCCTCTTCCCTCTTCTGTCAGCCATAAAACAGTTACATAAAAGATTGGTTTCTAAACCTCTGAAAGGAAACTAATGGGTGGGTCATGAACCATCCAGCTCATCCCTCTTCTTGACACTCTAAATATCCACTCTAGATATTATTTGTGAGATTGTGAAAGGATACTAGTCATGGGCCATCTAATACATCTTTTTTTGCCACTCTGGATATTGTTTGTGAGATTCTGAACTAAAACTGCTGGACTTCTTTGCAGTTAATTTTTCAGGCTTATAAGCACAGATTAGCTTAGCATCCTTCACAGCCTGGCCAGCTCCTTGTCTGCCACAGTACATCACAGCTTAGCATCCTTCAGTGTCTGGTCAGCTCCTTGATTGTTGTAGTGCATCACAACTAAAAAGGACTAGGTCTGACTGCTGCTAAGGACAGAATTTGTGCCCTCCGTAACAATGCTGCTTATATACCAACAAATCTTACGTGTTTGAGATGATGCCTAAAGACAAGGGCCAGACCAAAACCTAACCGCCAGCCTCCTCCCATGTATGGGCTTTTCCTTCCCACTCTGGCTCATTCCTGTAATCAATCCTTCCTCCTAATTACCTTCATACTCATGTGTTTACCCTGTATTTTAAACATTTTACTTACTGAACTTCACACTATACTTAAACAAAATGTCCAAGATAGCTCTGTCAATAGCTGTGTCACCCTACAGTAGCTCCATTTGTTCTGGCTATATCCAAGAAAAAGAAGAAGGAAGAGGAGGAGGAGGAGGAAGAGAAGGAAGAGGAGGAGGAGGAGGAAGAGGAAGAAGAAGAAGAAGAAGAAGAAGAAGAAGAAGAAGAAGAAGAAGAAGAAGAAGAAGAAGAAGAAGAAGAAGAAGAAGAAGAAGAGATGTCTTAGATGCTGCTGTAGGAAAACTCTGTTAAAAGGGAATTTAATCTCTTTTATTTAGATAATAATTCTTTACAGTAGCCCTTTATCTTCTCCCCTCCCGTCCTTTGATGTTCTGTAGCTCCCTGCTACTTCTGTTAGCTCATTTTGGTGCCGCAGTCCAGGCAATGGGAGTAGTCACTGTCACCATAAACCAAGGCTGTGACCACTTTTTCTCAGCAATACACTCTGTCTCTCCCACCTCCACCCTTTCTCTCAACCTTCCTGGGAAATCTCTCAGATCTACCCAATAGCCTGATCATCTGCTTACAGCCTCCAATGCTTATTTTCCATATCCCTTCAGACAGTGTTCTTAACCACTGAGCTATCTCTCCAGCTCTCCATATCCCTTCAGGAATACAGGATGGTAATTGCTTGATCCATCACAGGTAATCACATTAAGACTCCCCCCTGCTACATGACCAGAGGACCCTCTCTTCAATGGACTCAGAACTATCTCCTCCCAACCTTCCTCTAAAGGAAACAGCTATAACATTCCTGCCCTATAGTTTTTATATCCTCTCAGAGTTAGGAATGATAGTTTCCTGCTGAAAGACTACATTTCCTGGCATCCCTTGTGGACTAAGGAAGTCATTTCCGCCTGTATAAGAGGATCCAACCCATCGTCTTCTGTAGACGTTTTGGCATCTGCATATGTGCGTGACAAAACACTCCCTTGCCTTGAATAAACATGGCGCCTGCCTAGGATAAGACCAACCCTCACTTTCTACCTTCTATATCCCTACAGCTGCTTTTAAATAATCTAACAAGAGCAATCATTGTACCTTCACAAAACCAATTTTCTATATTAGTTACCTTTGCATCGCTGTGATGGAAATATCTGACAGATAAACTTAACTTTATGCTGCTGCACTCCCTTGATGCTTTGCCCATAATAAAGTTGAACATCACGTTGGTAGAAGCCAGTGCTGTAGAGGCTGTCCACTTCATAGTGGACAGGAAGCAGGGTGAGGGGATGCTGTAATAGTGGGATTTCTTTATTTTCCTTTTAATCCATGACGATCACTGACATTCAGAATAGTGCATCCCACATTCAGAATGTGTCTCCCTTCTTAATTGGTCTGCTCTGGAAATAGATTCACAGGTACATGCTGAGTGCACTTGTCTAATCTCATTGACATTCCTTAGTCAAATTGACAGTAAGTATTGACCGCAAGAGAGGGAGCCTGTCTTGTCCAGAATCACAAAGCGTATTATTCACAACCCCCCCTTTTGTTATTACTTAAACCTGCTAAATTACTTTTGAGAAGCATGACAATTCCTGGTAGTGAATATGTCCAAGGAATTAGTGTACACTTAAAATGAAGTATTGTTGGAATTGCACTAACTTTCATTTGTTGAGTTTCCGTTTACATTTTAAAAGAAACTTATTTATACAATATGTTCTGATCAATTTCCCTTACCCCACATTTTCCTAGATCTCCCTGACATCCCCATGCACTGAACACCAAATCCTTTCCTCCCCTTTCTCTTTAGAAAACAAACAAACAAACCAGAATAAAAGCAAAAAAAAAAAAAAAAGACAAAACACACAGAGAGAGAGAGAACAAATGCTATTGAAACACAAAATCAGAAACTATCCTATATAAGCAAAGAATCAGTAAGAAAATATAAATATTCAAATATGAGACAAAAACACCATTGCGTTCATTTTGTGTTGGAGCATCTACTGCTGGGCATGGGGCCCACCCGAAAGTGTGGTTTGTATATGCAGTTCAACTCCGCTGGCAAAAGCTATTTTTTCCTTTGAAGGCAGATGTAGATTGGAAATAGCTTCTTGGTTCAGGCTGGAAGCTTTTTCCACTCTTCCCTCTCAGCACTGGGACATAATCTGTCTGTTATGAACCTGTGCAAGCACTGAGCATGCCGTCAGCCCCTGTGAGTTCATATGTGCATTAGTCCCGTTCCGTCTTTAAGCACTGTTTCCTTAGAGTTAGCCATCCCCTCTGATTCTTACATTCCTTCTACCTCCTCTTCCACACAGCTCCCTGAGCCTTGAGGAGAAGGGTTTGATGATTATGTTCCATTTAGGACAGAATGTTCCAAAATTTCTCACTCTGCATTTTTTCCAGTCATGGGTCTCTGTGTGTGCAAGAGGAAGTTTCTCTGATGATATTGTGAAGTCGCTGACCTATGAAAACAGTGAAATGTCTTCAGGAGTTATTATTTTTTTCAATGTTCATTTAACAAAATAATATTTGGTTTTCTCCTAGGCTCATGACCTATCTAGTCTCAGGCTCTTGGTCAACCAGGTAGTGTCAGGCATGTGTTCCATCTCCTGGAGTGGGTGGGCCTTACATCTGATAAGATAGTGACTGGTTACTCCTACAACATTTGTGCCACTATTGCCCTATCATAAAATGCAGACAGGTTACTGTTGTACATTGCTGGGTTTGTAGCTAGATAGGTGGTTGCCTTCCTCTTCCAGTAGCATGTAGAGGACTATGATGGGTGAAGGCTATCAGCTTGGCCATTATAAGTGTCATAAAATAAAATCTCAAAGTATTTTTAATTTGCATTTCCCTGATGACTGAGGATGTTGAACATTTCTTTCTTTTTTTTTCTCTTTTTCTTTCTTTATTTATTAAAGATTTCTGCCTCCTCCCCGCCACCGCCTCCCATTTCCCTCCCCCTCCCCCAATCAAGTCCCCCTCCCTCGTCAGCCCTAAGAGCAATCAGGGTTCCCTACCCTGTGGGAGGTCCAAGGACCACCCACCTCCATCCAGGTCTAGTAAGGTGAGCATCCAAACTGCCTAGGCTCCCACAAAGTCAGTACGTGCAGTAGGACCAAAAACCCATCGCATTGTTCTTGAGTTCTCAGTAGTCCTCATTGTCCGCTATGTTCAGCGAGTCCGGTTTTATCCCATGCTTTTTCAGACCCAGTCCAGCTGGCCTTGGTGAGTTCCCGATTGAACATCCCCATTATCTCAGTGTGTGAGTGCACCCCTCGCAGTCCTGAGTTCCTTGCTTGTGCTCTCTCTCCTTCTGCTCCTGATTTGGACCTTGAGATTTCAGTCTGGTGCTCCAATGTGGGTCTCTGTCTTGGTCTCCTTTCATCGCCTGATGAAGGTTAATATTCAGGAGGATGCCCTGAGTGAAGTAAGACAGACCCAAAAAGAGGAACATGGGATGTACTCACTCATATTTGGTTTCTAGCCATAAATAAAGGACATTGAGCCTATAATTCGTGATCCTAGAGAAGCTAAATAAGAAGGTGAACCCAAAGATATTGAACATTTCTATAAGTGAGTCTCGTCTTTTGAGAACGCTCTGCTTAGCTTGATACCCCAGATTTTATTTGGGTCATTTTGTTTTCTTGATGTATAGTTTTCCAATTTTGGGGTTTTTTGTTGTTGTTGTTGTTGTTGTCATTGCTGCTGCTGTTTTTCTTTTGATTCTTTATACATTTTAGATACTAACCCCCTATCAGATGTGTAATTGTTAAAGATCTCTACTCATTCTGTAGCCTGCCACTTTGTCTGAAAGATGGTATTCTTTCCATTACAGTTGTATTACAGTATTACAGAAGCTGCTTACTTTCGTGAGGTCCTATTTATTAATTATTGATCTTAGTGCCTGTCCTACCAGTGCCCTGTTGAGAAAGTCTTTTCCTGACCAATGAGTTCAAGGCTGTTCCCCACTTTCTCTTCTATCAGCTTCTGTGAATTTAGTTTTCTACTGAGGTCTTTGACCCAATTGGGGTTGAGTTTTGTTCAGGGTGATAAGTATGGCTCTATTTGGGTTCTTTTACATGCAGCCATCTGGTTTGGCCAGCACTATTTGTTGAAGATACTGTCTTTTTTCCAATATGTGTTTCTGGATTTTTTTATTTTTGTCAAAATCAGGTATCC
The DNA here is from genome assembly GCF_950005125.1 of Chionomys nivalis. Taxonomy (NCBI): domain Eukaryota; kingdom Metazoa; phylum Chordata; class Mammalia; order Rodentia; family Cricetidae; genus Chionomys; species Chionomys nivalis. Next base: position 66,224,199 of record NC_080088.1, read on the forward strand.
ATAGTCATGCGGATTTATGTCTGGGTCTGTTATCTCTTGGAATTAGTACTTTTTCTAGATTAAACTAGAAAGGGAAAACAGTACACAGAAGTTATTTCTAATCCTGCTTGATTGGCATTCTCATTTTCATTGTTACTTTAATATCTTCACGATCTCAAACATGAGTGTTTTCTGTTGGTTTTTTATTGATCTCTGTAGCACTGCTGTCTTTTTCCTTGAATCTGAAAAGAAACTTGACATCAGTAACGCATTACCTTGATAATCCCTCAGCTAGTACATACATATGATAAGCTTTTGACATAATGAATCCTCGTGGTCATCAACAAGGAAATGCCTTTTATTCCAGATGGATTTTGACAGCCTGATCCTTGAGATTTCCTAGCATGAGATTGCATATTACGGTCACATCCTCACTTCGTTTTCAGAGTGTGAGGAGCAGTGGTCAACCTTCACACACAGCTAGACTGTACTTTGCGTCTTTGCCTTTCCCGTTTGATAAAAAGGTATTGTTTATTACACCTTTAAGTAGCTACTTGAAAGATTTATCCTTTCCCCAAAGGCTGAATCTCCTTGATTTCTGAATTTAATCACAAGTTAAATGGTCTTTTTGTATCTGCTGACACGTTTCCTTAGGAGAACAGTGATACATTTGCCCTTCATTTGTGTGTTAGCTTAATTAAGCTTCTGGGTTGTTTGTCCCAACTCTCCTTTCCCTTCAAAAAGGTAAGAAATCTCAAGGCTGCAGAGCATTTAATATTATTTTCAGTGACATAACTCTCGTATGAAATGTTATCCTGAATGCAATGTTAAGGTGGGTGAATAGCATTGCTGCACAGTGCCATACTAGGCCCATGCACTCTTCCTTGGCAATCAGTCATCTTTGGTTCTGATTTTAAGGTCATAAATTTCTATCAATAGAACCAATATCACAGGTCATCATGTTACATCTCTTCTGTAACCCCATTTTACAGATGAAGTAAATGAGACCACATGAATTAAAGTCATATGCTGGTATGTGTACTTTTAGTACAAATATCAGCTTTAGTTCTTTGTATTTTATCTTGCAATATTCTTCTTAAAACTGTACTAAGATAAGCCAGCTCAATTAAGTACAGTTTCACGTGATTGCTGAAGAGCCTGTCTGAAGAGGTTTCAAGAATGACAAACTTACATCATCTGGAGGTGGTCTGTCAATGAACTACTGAACAGAAATGATGACATTATCTAAGTAATGCGCCATATCAGTAGACATGTAAGAGATGCCCTGAGTGGAGCGTAGGCCACCTCTTTGGCAGAGGAGACTTGTGGACTGTTCATGTTTGCCTCTCCATGGACCTTCCCTCCACTCACCAGCCTCATCAGTTTGGTGTTGATATTAGTCATTCTACATGGGGAATCTGGGATGAGCTGCATCTAAAGAGCCCATCATCTCTTTGAACTGTTACTGCGTTTTCCATGCTCAGCTGCATCATCACAGATTTTAGCATCCCATTTCCTTAGTGGTTCTTATTTATACTGGACTTGTAATTTTTAATCAAGTTAAGGGGTAGAGAGTAAATACTAAATAAATAAAATGATGAAAAGTATTTTGTCAGTTTTAAATGTTGCTCCAAAATAAAAGCAAAGATGTCTTTGCTGAAGTCAATAAGCAATCAGAGAAACCTGCTAGCTGCAGGTGGGACTCCAACATCATCCTAGTTCTGGTTCTGAGCTAGATGGATCACAAAATGTCTGGTAGTGGTGATTCTGTCTACTTTGCTACAAACTGCATGAGGACAGAGTAAATCATCACTATTCTTTAAACATCAGTGCGTGTACATATGCAAACCAGACATCCTGTAAACCCTTGCCATAGAGATCTAATAATCAAAATTCATATAGGAAAAGAAAAAGAGGTAAAGTTGTGTAGCAAAGTGAAGAAGGTCTGAGAGGAACTAGAAGGAGGGAAAGGGGTACATACGATCTAAACACATGTATCCATGCATGAAATTACCAAAGAATAAATTTGAAAAGTTAATGTTGGTTGTACTGTTCAGATTTTAATTTCTTTTTTGTTGAGAAGTCTGTAAAACAGACACCATATACAAAGTGCCAGGCTCTTATAAAATTATATGCTTTGATATTTTTATTATTGCTTAATATATAGAATAATAGAAACTCTGAAGCACCAAATTCGGCATTGATTTTTAAACAATGCATAAGGGCACTAGTATGAAAATGTACCTTTCGTGAAAAAGACACACAAAAGGGCACACTAATAGAATATACATGAGTGGAAAGAGAAAAATCCCAGCGGCATGTAACACTTTATTTTTAGAGTGGTTCATATTTAAATGTATGAAAATCAGCACATGTGGACACATACAGCTGTGAGGAATAAAATTCATTGAGAATAACACATGCATCTCTCTGCGTTCCTGGTGTCAGCTTCGGTCTTGACCAGGCTTTAATTTTGTACATGAAGGAAAGAATATCTCCAGGTTTCACTGTTCTCAGGCAGCTCAGTTCACAGATTTAGGCACGTATTATCACCATAAGAACACAGTGGACTTGAGGCCAGCGTACTAAAAAAGTCTTGCATTTTCGAAGCAAGCGTCGGAAATTTTGGCAGATCACACCAGTCTCTTCTTGTTTTGGTTTGTTTATTGAGACAGAATCTTGCTGCAGTAGATCTCATGGCCATGCTCCTGCTAGTGCCTGGATTATGGGCATTTGCCACCAAGTTCCACCTAAATCACTTTCCTCCCACCACCCCCAATCTTTCTTTCTTGAGATAGGGTCTCACCATGTGTTCTGGTTAGCATGTACCTTGGCATGCAGTCCCTGAACTCACAGACATCTGTCTGCCTTTGTCTCCCAATCCCTGGTTCGAAGGCATCTGGCACCACACCCCACTAATCAGCTTCTTAAAGAAAGAGGAAGCGACACATTTTTAAAGGGTGTGGCTACCTTTCAAATCTCCCACATTAATTTTTGACAGTTATATCAGAGACACAAATAGAGCAGTTTGTGAGTTAGGGGGAATAGAGATTTCTGGAAGATGGTGCTTTTCTTTTTTCTACATACCTGCCTACACTGGCTAGCCCAACATGTACCATTCGGTAAAAAGAAAACCAGAGAAAGTCTGGTGCCATTTACTGACAGATAAACTCAGGTTTGAGAGGCCAAGGCAGAGGCAGCTGTTTTCCCATGACATCCTCGTTATCCTCCGGCATGTCACACTGCTGTACATATACAAACGGCCTTGGTGATGAGTATTGTAACTAGGAGAGCAGGAGGCCTTTATGGTTTTTAAGTTTGTTTCAACATGAATTGAGAGCCCATCCCAGAATAAGCAATGTTGTAAAAATGTTTTTTGTTTTGTTTTTGTTTTCGGCTCTTTTGGGGATTTTTTTTTTTTGGGCGGGGGAACACCACCCAGCTCCCAAGTAAATCACACAGGAAGGCTTATACTTACTTATGAATGTCCCTCCTTAGCTTGACTTATTTCTCGCCAGCTTTTCTTATCTTATACTATCCCATCTACCTTTCATCTCTGGACTTTTTCCTTTTCTTACTTCTGTACATCTTACCTCATTTTCACTCTGTGCTTCCTTGGGTGTCTGGGTGTCTCTCACGTCCCCCTTTCCTTTCCTTGCTCCCTTTTCCCTCAGATTTCTCCTTCTATTTATTCTTTCTCCTGCCAGCCCCGCCTGTCCTTTCTTCTCCTCACTATTGGCCATTCAGCTCTTTATTAGATCATCAAGTGCTTTAGACAGGTAAAGAATCACAGCTTCACGGAGCTAAACAAATGCAGCATAAAAAAAACAACACATCTTTACATTGTTAAACAAACATTCTAGAGCATAGACACGTGTTGCACACCTTAAAATAATATTCTAAATAAAATAGAGTTGTGGTTGTGACTGAACTCTGTTGATGTGAAATATGACTTTGGGTTTGAGGTATATTACTGACCTGTTATCCCAGTCTACACATGAAATCCAATTTTCAAGACAAGAGTCCAGGGAAAAGTTATTATTAAAAATAAAACTGATACTGGTGGAAAGGGAAACTGACCTGAGGATCTACTTTAATGAAAATATCCCAAAGTGGCCATTGAATTGTGGATCCTTCATCCCCCACAGAAGGAGACAGGCTCCTGTCCTGAGTATGCCTTGTGACCTGTTTGGTGATTGGGCAGTGATAGTGGCAGTGTCTACCCCAGCATAGGGCTCAGCTAGATTGCATTTCACATCACGTTCATTTCTCAGTCATGCTTCAATGAGGATGCTGGCAATCCAGACATGTATGCTGCAGAGCGGGCAAAATTATGAAGCAAGTCACAACATATTGCGGAAATGACTGAAGTTGCTAAAAATTTAAAAACACGTATGAACTTTTGACACCCTCTCGGGTTCCCAAACACTTCATGGAAACCCAAGTCACCAAAACAAAACCTCAGTGATTCTGGATTCTGGCTCAATCCTTGTCCTGCTCTGAGAACTCTTCAGTTCCAGTCTCAAAGTCTAGTATGACTCTCTTCACCATGGATACTGAAAGGATTCTTAGAGTCACCATTTGCTGATAGCTAGATTGAAATTCATCCCAATTTAAATGGCAGTTTGTGATATGAAGTGCTTCATATATAAAGGGTCACATGCTGGATACCTTGTCCTACTGTGTGAAGCCCTACAAGTGTTCTGGTGAAATGTGAGTCTAAGTTGTCATGGTTTTCCAGGAGTGATTGTTGAACTGTTTCACAGTCCAGCCGTATACAATTAAAGCTGCTTTGTCTCATCTTGAAAATAAACTTCAATGGAAGGATTTCCCCACCCAGGGCATTTTTATCAAATCAAATGTTCTGCCCTTTGTGTTAGAAAATGCTGTTACTCTGTGTTATTATATACATATATATATAATATATATATAATCTTGTGATATGTATATATATATTTATGTGATTGTATATAATTATAAATGAGAAGGGGGAATCCTTTATTAATTATAATAAAAAGATCTAGTAAGGTCTTCTTTATTACAAACTCTTAAAATGTGAATTTATTATTTTTATAGTACAAAAGAAGTGTATGGGTATGTAAGGGATAATGAAAGAGAGAAAAATATGGGCCTTCCCACTGATAAGCCTAATCAATAGTTTAGTTGTTTTATTTTGATTGGCTCATTAAATGGTCATTAAATCACCATCCATTTCTGTTCTTCACTAAGAGAAAATTTAGAGATCAAGGCTTTTAGGTGTAATCCCCATTTTGTGAATAGAATTTTGGAACAAATAAGGCAATTTTTTTTTATCAGAAGTTTTCATATAGTTTGTCAGAGCGGCCAATCATGAGGCACACACAGATGCTGAAGGGATGCCCAGCACTGCCTGTGCACAGAGGACCATGAATAAGATGACAGCAACAACGTTAGCCATAAATGTCTAACTTCCTGGGGAGTCCTTCGCCGAGTTTATGTATTTCTCTGTATCCTTCTCTTTTTCTTCCCTCAAGGTTGTTTTTGTAAAATACTTTAGATTAACAGAAAACTTGAGAGGAAAAGAGAGTTTCCAAGTATTCCTCGCTCAGACACATGGGCAACCATTTCCATCATCACGATCCCCTGCTACGAGTGGCATGTTGCCAGGGCTGATGTCCCTTTGTTGTTTCGTTGTCACTTAAGCTCACAGCTGCCTGGAGAGTTGGCCTTTGCTGTTGTACATTCTTTGGGTTTGAACACATGTATGATGTCTTTTATCCATCTTGAAATACTCACTCTTGTATTTACATTGCCCTAAAGTATCCTGTTCTCTATTATGTCTTCTGCATAATGACTCTCCAATCTCTATTGCCTTCATGTTTTTCTGTAGCTACTTATGAAAATATTTCTGCATGTTATGTCAAAGTAGCTACTGATACTAGAAACACCAATTGGAAAGATGCTTCCTTGGGGGAGGGGAGATTCTGGGTATCATTATAGTAGTCTTGTGTAACTATACAATTTCTATTACTGCTTTTCTCAATTTACTCTTACCAGAGCCTGAAAAGTGGACAATGTTCATTGGAAGAGGTCATCTTTTTACTGGAATTTTGGGGAGCTTGTGACCTGGCCACCCAACAAGCTGGGTTCACCCACCCATCCTCAATATGCCAATTGAAGTGGAAAAAAAGTCATGATGAAAGCAGGGAAAGAGACTTACTTAATGTGATCAGGTTGGGAAGAGTAGCATAGTGCAAGGACTCTGTCCTCTGGTCGTTCAGGTTTACACATGAAGCTTAGATTTAAACAGACAGAAGTAGTCAGACCTTAGCAGTCCTAGGTAAGTCCTGGCCCATCATTGCTGTGGCCCATTTCTATTGCCATCTCTGACAAATTGCCTGATCTATATGAAATATCTTCCTAAGAGACAAGCTCTCCCAGAATTCAGCCTTTTTCTCCCACAGCAGGAGGTTCCTGAAGAAAATCCAGTTTTTTTTAATGTATTGACTCAGAGCTAAATGAGAGGCACAGTGATCTCTTTAGAATCTTCGTTCCTGCTGGGATGTTGAAAGCATTTTCTGGTAACATGTAATATGAAAGTTGGAGAGAGGAAAACTGGAAAATAAGAAGGTTAAAGTGGGGAAGAGCAGGAAGGTTGGGAGAGATGAATCTTTGGGAACAAGGGTTTACCAAAACTGTGTATGAAATGGCCACAGGGCACCTACTATTTTGCAAGTTAGTTTAAAAAATAATTTTAAAAGCACATATGAAAGGTACTTTGTAGAGGTAGATAATACAGCTCCCAGACAGCATGATTATTAAACATACAACTAGTAGCCAGAACTAGAATAAGATGAGCTGTTACCAAGGTTCTTGATAGCCATCAAAACTAGATGATAAGAACTTGTTGCTAAAGAAAACACATTTGTTGTAGGATCCAGTGCAGTCAAGGTGGAGTTGTGCTAGAAGCCTGCTCGTTGCTGGTTAGCTCTTGCACTGCTATGCAGGCTGCTGGAGAAGAAAGTCATGCATGGTTTTGCCCAGCTGTGAAGTCTGTAGCTGCATACCAACCTGCTTGCTGGGCAAGATGTAACCACTGGTACAAGAGTGGCGTGACAGCCGGGCGGTGGTAGCACACATCTTTAATCCCAGCACTCGGGAGGCAGAGGCAGGCGGATCTCTGTGAGTTTGAGACCAGCCTGGTCTACAAGAGCTAGTTCCAGGACAGGCTCCAAAACCACAAAGAAACCCTGTCTCGAAAAACCAAAAAAAAAAAAGGGGGGGGCGTGACTGTTCATGGAGTCACTTTCATGGATTGCTTTCTGATTGAGTATTAGGTCTGCAACACAGGGCTAAAAATTAACAAGTTGATCATTTTTCCTTTAAAATAAGTTTTGATGGAAACATGGAAATTTTTGTAGCATAAAACTTTATTCCAGATTTAGCATGTAAAAGACATATCAGTTTGCTTGTTACTAAAATACATATTATCGTGTAACAACTATAGAACTCGGACCATTGTGTTTGATTCTGGAGAAATAGATAATAATGCCAGGCCTAGACAATGTAAGTTCAGAATGCTCTAAATTTTCATCTTTCTCAAGACTTCTTCTTAAAATCCTCTTTCCTTATTCTCACGGACTATGTGCGCCTTGGGGGTTTCTTTCTAAAATCTTCTTTCTTTTGTGTGCCTCAGGGGTTTCCATGGCCCTTCTTGTTTTTATCCACATTTCTCTTTGACCTTCTGTCTTTTAGGCTTCTGACTCTTTCTTTCCTACCTTTCAAACACAAAAGGCTGTATCAAATCCTACTTGCTGTTGTCATGAACTACAGCAGATCAAGTCATTTCGACAATGGAAGTTGGTTTGCTGATCATCTTGGAGCTTTTTGAAGTTTAAGATCCCTGTGACTGCAGGACTATCTTCCTCTGTAGCCTTTCTCCTAGGATTTCAGGTGGCCAGTTACTTGCTGGTTGCTCCTTCTCTGCATCTCTCCTTGCCTTTGTGTGCGCTTGTCTCTCTGTGTGTTCCAATTTTCTCTTTACAAACATATTGGTCAGAAAGATGTAATATTCACTCTAATGACCTCATGTTAGTGTGCGAGCACTTCTTTCAATGCTCTGTTTCAAAACACAGTCATAATTTGAGATTCTGGGGTACAGTTTCAACATAGGAATTTTTTACTGCCATGTGTAATCTTGTCCATTCTAGAGGGCAGAGAAGGAGGCACATGCCAAAGTTACATTTTCAATATTCTGAGCTAAGTAAATGAATCTGATGGCTGAGTGATTATTGTTTGGACCCTGCTAGTTTTTCTGTAATTTTGGAACAGAAAAGTATGCCTTTGTGACAGAAGAGACGGTCAGTTCCTATAGCTATGGTGTAATTTGTGTTTTCATGCTTCCTGGGATACTTCTAAGTGTGGAAGGGAAGCAGAAGAGCAAACAGGCAAAACAAGAATATGAGAGTCCTCTAGGACAGTTTCAATAAGGCACAAGAACCCAGGATACCCATGCTCAGGTGCCATCAGTAGGGTGAAAGTGCTTATGTAGTCTCATTGTTGTTAACACAACAGAGCCCTGGGTGAGCCTCTAACCAGAGTTAGTACATCCAAGGACTGAGAGGAGGGGACAGTCAGAGAATGTCAACTAATTCCTAGGTATGAAGAAGGCGGATCCAACAGTGCCTGAACTTCTGACTTCTAACGAGAACTGAAAAATCAGATTTCTACATGAAACCTTATGATCTTGAAAATACTTCTAGGTGGAAATCAAATAGTGGGTTGTCTCTGGGAGGTTACCAATTGTTCTTTTTAAAGCACGTTGCAACACATGGCTTTATTTATCTTCTAACGCAAACTTTAAATGAGTGTGATGATTGAATTGCTGATGTGATAAAATGGTGCCTCATAGAAATCAGGAAGCATGCTGGCTTTCACCCAACTAACAAATGGTGCAGGCAAACATAAAACCCAGTGTTTTAAATCAAAGCCTTAGGTTTTCTTTTGCTTTGTTCTATGCTTCAGAAAATGTATTTTAATCCAGGTATTGTGTGCCATGCAATTACTTCTGATCGCTTAATATGGAAACTTAGCTCTTAGTTGCCCATTGCAGTTTTTGAAAGAAAAATGAAAAGAAAGAGAAAGAAAAATCATGGGCCTTAACTGCCTTTGGTGGTATCAACTGAAGCCCATTGGAACCAAGTCACTACTACTCCACCTAGTGGCAGCATTATGGAATTGGAGGTTAAGTATGTCCTCAGGAAAACAAAATTGAGAAGAAAACATGTGCATGACTTCAGTCTTAATGCCGTAGTAACCTTTGGAAAGGTCAGGACAACGCTCTTCTAAATGACAGGATAACGTGGAGTAAAGAACACAAAAGACCTGTGCCTAGAATTTCTAACTCTGAAGCCAAGCTTCCTCATTAGTGCCTTAAATTCTTGATTTCATTCAGAGGATGCCATGATTATTAAGTTATAACATCATAAGCTTATTACTGGATAATAAAGCAATCTGTTAGGTGGTTGAATAAGTCCATCTTTCGCCTTCCTTGGGAAACTTCTAGCCCTCAACTCCACAAAGCTGGCACCACAGTTGGAATTGGCAAGAGGCATGTTTACACTTCCCTACCCCAACCCCCCAGCTGTCTCCCCATTCTCTTCTCCTAGATCATGGCAATGCTACTTTTTTGGTTGCTTAGTTTGTGCTGTTTTATTTTGTAGTCCAGGCTAGCCTCAAACTCAGGATCTTCTTGCTCCAGTGCCTACCATCTGCTGCTCTTCAGCTCCCTAATACCAACCCTGGGTGACTCACAACTGCTGATAAAAATTGACCAATCTTATGTTCTTCCCCTTTCCCTATTCCCATTTCTTTCTTCCTCCCTCCTTTTCTTTCCTCTTTCCTTTGCGTTCACTAGCTATTTACTAAAGTTTAAGCATTTCTCAAGGTCAGATACACCTTTCTCCTTATTCAGGATGGAAACCTCCAATCTTATGTTTCATAATGCCACAAACTGTTTTATTCCACGGGACACTTATGTTTACATCATGTAAAAAAAGCCATTAGAACATGGATTGATTATTAAAGTACATTAGAACATGCACATATTATTAAATGTTCACTGAAATGCTGTCAATTGTATGACTATGTCAGTGATTACCCTGGAACTATGTACAAAGTATACTACTTTGTCAACATCACAGAAGCCCTTTTCTCTTTCCTACTTTGGCTGACTTGTCTGTAGCCATTTTACATATAAAATATATTAACAAGATACAGACCACAGGCAGATATATTGCTCATAGACTGATAGATTTATTATAATTAACAAATATAACATATGCATTTTTACCTTTGCTCCAATACCGCTGACTATATGCAGTAGAAACTTGTGGAGTCGAACCTAATCTCTCCTGCGCATATCATTCTGTTCTCCCACACAGTAATTTTAAACACAGCTTTCCCAAAGTTTGAATGCTGGAAATTTGCATGCTGATTCTAGTAGAGGAAATGGCTGGATTCTGTTCATCCTGAGCACAAGCCAAGTTGGTGAGATGCTGTAGCACATTGCCCCTTGGCTTCATGTCAGAACACTCGACTGAGGTTGACTTGGAATGATGAGGTCTTTCCATTTTACAAAGCACTGGCCTCTGGTTAAAGAAAAAAGATCTCTACTGTCTTTCAACATTATCTCTCTTAAGCCAGACAGACACAAAGGTGAAAGAAAACTTAAAATATCAAACTGAAATCTATCCGAAAAGAGCAAAGGCTGTGACTAACATGTGGGCCCATTTCAGGAGCAGCCGAGAGCAGAAGTCAACTGCATATCAAAGACTGAAGCCCAAACATGGGAACTGAATTTGGAGACAAGGAAAAGAATGTAAACTTAGCAGAAGACGTGGTCCATGTTAAACAAGGCTTGTCAAATGTTTCTCAAACCAACAATCTAATGTTTTATTCTATTTTTGTTGATTGCAAAAAGAAATTAGCACAGAAAATGGAACAATTGTTCCTCTCTCCACTAAAGGAACAGAAAGAAAAACGGGACAGATAAGCTTTTTAAAATTTTTGTTTTGTTTTTCTAAATCAAAACCCAATTATATGGCTTCCCCCCCTTTCCTTCCCTCCCTCCATCGCCCCCTTGTCTTCTCTCTCCAACTCCTCCCACATTCCCCTCACAACCCCTTAAATCAATAGCTTCTCTATTATTGTTGTTGTTGTTGTTGTAATATATGCATAAATATATAAATAAAACTTGCTTCACCTATTTTCATTGCTTGTGTGTATATGATTTTAGGACTAACCACCTTGCATTGGATAAGCCAGTTTGGGGACTCATCTCTTGGAGACACTAATTCTCCCTCTCTCAAGACTTGAAAGAATAGCAGGCTAACTCAGAAGGGGAACTGATAGTTTTTACAATTATTGTAAAGCAGAAAACTTATTTATGTATTTTGCCAGAATGACTGTCCTAGAGTGAATCTATTTTAAAAATTAAGTTGCTATTCATGATACCAGTCTATTTGATATGTGCCAAACACCTGTATGAATAATTCATGTACATAAACTTTACTATCTATCAAATGACATTTTATGTCAGACTTTATGTAGGGTGGTAGGCATACAGAGACATTTCAGTGTACAAAATAGTGTATTTTAGTATTGAGTGATTCACATACAGGTCTCTGTGTTCAGACTTGAAACATTAGTATTCTCATTACATTCTCCAAGGCCCAAAGCATCATTTACATGCTGTGATTAATGTACATTAATATCTGTTCATAAAGTTAAAATATATTTATATCACTATGTAATTGGTTCTCAAGTCAAGAGAGACACAATCTTTCTTAAGGCTCCTGACATGAAGTCATTATCTTTTGTAAGCTAGCATAGAAATAAAATACCAATTCAAACATGGTATTTATCCGGGGGTACTATGGACCCCAAGAGAATGGTTGTTTTGTTTATATTTAAGTGTTTTTTTGTTTTGAGTAAAGTTAATATGTTTTCAAACAATAAGTTGCTACCTTTTAGATGTTGCGCATGTTTGTTCATTGATGGCTAGATATAATTTTAAAGTCCAATGGAAAAAAAATACTTCAAGAACGAAAACACAAATAGTTGGGCTACATTTTGAATTTTGTTTCTTAGCTCTGAAAGTCGTTCAATGGAAGCTTAGCTATGAACTCTCTTTGTATTGGGCTTGGTGAGCCATTACCTGGGCCTTGTTGTTAAACTACTCTGGACATTTGGCACAGGCTAAGCTTGTGTACTCCACAACCATATAGCCAGATGCTGTTAATTGAAACAAAGGTTCTGGTCTTGAACAAGTGGTGCTTAGTGAGGTCCTCACTGCAAAACTACATGAAGTGTTGAGTTTTTATAGTAAGAAAGACACAAATAGAGCTCTATGATGGGGTCCAGAGAGGAAAGGATAATCTTTAAGGTCAGAGGTGCTGTACGGGGAGTTGAATAGGAAGGAGGTCTGGGAAAACAGGTGAAACTGACATACTGACTCAGTGGGCATGCTCCTTATGAAAGATCAGCAGCAGCAACAGCAAATGAAATACAAATATGCAAATTGTAACCAAATTATCATGGGGTAAAAGGTGAAAGGCCAATGTACATCTATCAGCTGTTTAGCAGTACTCTTAGGATAAAGAAAAAGGACATACATAAGCCATACATATCTGAATCATTATTGGCATGAATCTGTAGGCAAACATTGTTTGTGTTCATGGGAAGAGAGAGAAACGTGCATGTTTGGAGGACTGTGAAGGAGTGTGGCATCTTCCCACTGGTTTTCACAATGTTTCAGAAAGAGATTTGCAATGTCTAAGGAAGAGGTTTTCTAGAGAAAGCTACACTATAGGAGTGGTGAGAAGGTAGCTTAGTTACTAAAGTACTTAATGTACAACCACGGGACCCACGTTTGGGCTCTCCTGGGCCCACATAAAGAGACGGGCATGCCTGAATATACCTGTGATTGTAGCCCTGGGGAATCAGAGGCAGAAGAAGCTCCAAAGCTTGCCTGCCATATAACCATGACAAATCTGTCAGTTCCAAGTTTGGTGAGAAATATTGTCTCAAAAATTAAGGTTTAGTGGGAGAAGAATTTGCCACGATCAATATCTGGCTTCCACATGTATGCACACACGCGCACACATATGGGGGAGGGAGTATCACATCAGGACAAATGAATGGAACTCAGAATGTGCATTTATTAGACTCTTAGGTAACAGTGAGACACAGGTTGAGCCTACCCTTTGCTTTTATTCTGATTTCTCTCTGCCCACAATGCCAGTTCTACTTTGAAAATAATTTTTTTAATCTATTAACCATCCCTAGTAAGATCATCCATCAAACCTGTTCTATCTTTACCTAATTTACATAAAATGATCAACCCTTGTTACATTTTTATCTTTTCATACTTCAGTTTGCTTTGCAGAATCATGCAGAGAGAATGCTGCTACCTACAATGAAAGTGACCAGAAATAAAGCGTTCATGGTTTCAGTAAATCAAAGCAACAACAGTTACACGAGCCCAAGTACATTGATGAAGAACATCTGATTAATCGAAAATATACATAATAATAAGTTCAAGCCATTGCTAATCTGTGTAAAAGCAAAACTCAGTGAAAGCACCTGAGTGGCATGCTGGGCGTGGGTGTTCTAGACCGGGCACTGGGCTCTGATTCCAACCCTTCAATTAGCCAATCCTATGATCCCGATTGGCTCATTTCTTCTTTCCCCTGTCCAGCCTTGCTTTCCTCAGCTCCAAATTTTAAGGATCGTTTTGCTCATCGTGAGGATAGATCTAAGAACTTCCTTTGTATTGAGTATCTTTCATGAAATCAAACAAATACGTTTGTGATCTCCTTGTCTTTACAATAGCATATCAAAATCACAAGAGAGGGAACTCCTATTCTCTAACCCTGAACTTCAGAGAAGAGCACAGAGTGAGCCAGGCTCCTTTCTCCCCGTTCCTTTTCGGTGGTAAATGTGTTTACTTTGAATTTTGTTCAGAGGGCTCATCATCACAGCAAGACGTGCCACGGGAAAGAGCGCTAGCTTTGCAGTGCCATCAGAACTCTTTGTCTAGCAGAGTCTGTTCAGGCTATTGCAGTGAAAGCGGCTGATGGGACAGTACACGCAGCCTTGAGGGCGCCAGCTCAGAGAGCGTCTGTAAGGTGTACGTGTACAGTGCTCTTCGAGATATACTGTCAGGTCCAGATCTGTTAGCAGGCTTCCTTTGCTTTGCTTTTTTGTAATCTTATTTTCCCTCCGAAGGATTTAACAAAGGGATCTATGGTGTCTGTTGTACGTGACAGTGATGGCAGCATTCTAGCCATTCTGCATCTCGGGTGCTCTGTGCCACATTCTTCTGGCCTCCACCTTCATGGCGGCAGCAACTTCCTGAATTCCTTTCCTCAGTGCCATCACTCACCTGAGGTTGCAGTCACTTACTGTATTTAGAACTATCGAGCGAGCATGCCAAGTTCTGGGGCTGGGTCTCAATGACAGCACACATTTGAGGTGGTCTGAAGGACATGACCCCATTATTCTTGGGCACCTGACTAATTGTTCCTCAGTTGGCGACATGGTTTTTGGGTACAGCTTCTGACTGAAGGAAGTATGTCACTCAGAACAACTCTGTGCTTGGAAAATTGAATTGTCATATATTCCTTACCCCCAATCTTGGTTCTACAATTCTTCCTCAGTACGATGGACACTGTCTTAGTTAGGGTTTTTCACTGCTGTGAAAAGCCACCACGACCATGGCAACTCTTATAAGGAAAACATTGAATTGAGGGAGCTCACTTACAGTTCCAGAGGTTCAGTCCATTATCATCATGGCGGGGAGCATGGCAGCTTGCAGGCAGACATGGTGCTAGAGCAGTAGCTGAGAGTCCTTCATCCTTAGGCAATAGGAAATCGACTGAGACACTGGATGATATTCTAAGCATAGGAAACCTCAAAGCTTGCCCATGCAGTGGCACACTTCCTCCCACAAGTGGACCATACCCACTCTAACAAAGGCACACCTCCAAATATTGCCACCCCCTATGAGATTATAGGGCCCAATTACATTCAAACTATCACATTCCACTCTCTGGCCTCCATAATCTTGTAACAATATCATAATGCAGAACTCATTTAGTCCAACTTCAAAAGTCCCCATGATCTATCACAGTCTCCAGAATGTCTTAAAATCCAAAGTCTCTTTATACAATCTCTTAACTGTAATCACCTGTAAAAATCAAAGGAAGCATGGCAAGGAAATACTGGACCAAAGCAAGACCAAAAACCAGCTAAGAAACCTTTAAACACTTAATCTCCTTTTCTGATGTCAAACCGCTCTAAAGATATCAACTCCTTTCAGCTTTGTTCACTACAACCCACGTCTTTCTCTTGGGCTGGTTCGACTCTCTGTTTGCAGCTCTCCTAGGCTGACTCCCATCGCACTGGAACTGTAAGGTCAAAATAGACCCTCCCTTCTACTAGTTTCCTTGGTCACAGTGTTTTTGTTATAGCAACAGAAAAATAACTAATAAAGTAGGTATGTGCCGTACCTCTAGTGAAGTATTACTTTGAATCTAAAGACTTTTGCTTAGTTACCACAGGTGAAATGTCATTGTATTTTTGAAATTCAAGATTTGAAATAAACTCAGATATTCTTGGAGGCAGATCATGGGGTCTACTGAAAACGAAGAGCAATTCAAATCATGGAAAATCTAATGAATGAAATAATCAAAATTCAAATAAGAGCATATATTATTGAGGGTTCTCTAGAGTCATGGTACTTATGGAATGAATCTCTCTATTTATATAGGGAATGTTTTGAAATGACTTATAGGCTGCGGTCTAACTGATCCAACAATTGTTAACTAGAATGGAAAGTCTAGAAATCAGGTAGTTGCTCCGTCCTACAAGGTTGGGTATCTCAGCTGGTCTTCTGGATATGTTGGAATCTCACAGAAGTAGGCTCTAATGGATGTTCTAGCAAGGGTGAGGGTTTGAAGAACAAACCTTTCCTTCTTCCGTTGTCCTTATATAGGCATCCATCAAAAGGTGTCACGCATATTAAAGCTTCTTACCTCAAGATTCAGATCACAGGAGGGCCTCCACTTCTAAATTATAGTTCATTCCAGATGTAGTCATGCTGACAACCAACACTAGCTATCCAGAAAAGTATTTGTTTTAAGTATATATTCCTTGTACTAAAGTCTAAATTTTTCTGATAAAGATTGATTCTTCTTCTTCTTCCATTTATCTAGCTTATTTTGTGGCACTCACTTAATGGTATAATGGGATCTTCTTTCAAGAATTTGGGTTTTTTAATTTTATTTTGGTCTCTTGGAGTTGTTTTGCTTTTATTTTTATGCAATGTTGCCATGTACCCCTCTACCCAGGTTGGCATTGACCTCTCAGCAATACTCTCTCTCAGCTAGTGGAGCGCTGGAATTCTCTGATAATTTTCATAAGACGGTGTCATTTCTTTACATGGAGTCAGATAATTGTTGGGGACACTCTTACTACCTCTAAGATTTTATTGGGAGGTAGGGGAAGTAAGTTTCTACCCTAGCATCCATGTCTTAGGTCTTAGTAAATGCACTCCATCACAGGAGTTTCTAGGTTATATCTGGCTAGAACATTAATGGCATTTGGCTCCTGATTTTTTCCCATTCATTTTGTATTTGAAGTAGCTATACACACTTTGATACAATACTTACATATTTAGAAAAGTAATCTGTTTCTCTTAGCTCTTCTCTAACCATATTAATACCTTCTCATGAAGCAGGCATTATCTGTGGGCATCCTTCAGTAGATTTTTCAAAGTACAATAGCAGTAAATATTAATTTGGGTTTACGCACACATACTCGACATACTTAACAAAAATGCCCAAATATATTCTTTTTTTTTTTTTCTTATTTATTTATTTTTATCCAAATATATTCTTATACTATGAATATGTATGTATTCGATACAAACAGTGGCATATTGAAGTACACGTACATTTTCATATAGCTTTTCTTAATGTCTTGAAGGATATTTTATATCAATTGTTTTACATCCAAGAAACTAATTTTGGTATGAATAATAAGGCTTCAGGAGGTGAAGACACAAGACACGCTTGCAATTGATTAATTTGACCAACAGTTATATTTTACATTGAGCGAAATTAGTGCCCAAGAAGACAAATGGCCTTACTCTTCACACGACTTAGAAATGCACAGCAGAGTGAGTCAGGCCTCAGGATGTCTTTTCACCACCAAATTCATTACCTTGGAGCACGTCGTTTTTATTTCCAGACTTACTGAGATATGGGGGAGTGTAACAGTCACAGTGCCCCCTTCATAAAGCTTTAAAAGGTCAATTTTTCAATGACCTTGGGCAATTTTATAAAAAATGAAATATCAAGATAAAGGTTAGAAAGCAGGTTGAGAAGGTGCTTCCGTCCTCTTCCTGAGGCCATGGCGTGTTGACAAGGAAGGTCTCCCCAGGGTAGTAACTAGGATGGTAAGAAGGGAAGGCGGTCAGGAATGAAGGGAAACAAGATGCACCACTTGTGTTTGAGCAACAGTAAGGACACCAGAGGCCAGAGGGCAAGGTTTGTGCCTTTACCAACTTCATATCCATCTCATGATCATGCCAGCCAAAGAAGAGGAAGGATGGGTGAGCAAGAATAGTGCCCTGTTACCATGTCAACTACACAGGGCTATGCACATCACAGACACCCAGGGACAAAACAGGCATATTACAGTTCAAACAAGGGGAAGCAGGCAAGGTTGTGATGAGAATGGGCTGTGGCTTTGATAGAGATCCTCCTTAGCATATACTTAGCTTCCTTGACCACCATGCGAAAAGATTTGGCTTTGACTAAAAATTCAAATTTATTCACTTTCAAAAATTTTAATGCAATTTCACACAGTAACAAAGTACAAAAATATTGCAAATTATCATATTATTCAATGAAAGGAAAATGATTTCAAATAATTGCTTGGTTTTGTAATCAAAAGAAAGGTGTTATATAATTTAATCTTTGTGACCCTTTGTGTCTGTAGAAATCTTTTTTTAATTTATTTTTAATTTCATTTTACATTCCAATCATAGTTCTCCCTTCTACCCCTCCTCCTGCTCCCAGTCACCTACCCTTCAGCCCACCCCCCATCCTCTCTTCCTAATTTGTAGACAGAGACTGCTTGTTCTTTCCTGGCTTCCCAGACCACAAAATAATCACACAGAAACTATATTATTTACAATACTGTTTGGCTAATAGCTTAAGCATATTCCTGGCTTACTCTTATATATTAAATTAACCCATTTCTATTAATTTGTGTTTTGGCACATGGCACTGGCTTACCAAGTAAGTTCCATCTGGCATCTGTCTTTGGTGGCTCCATGGCTTCTCACTGACTCTGCCTACTCTCTGTATATATTTTTACTAGGTTGGCTATATTCGGTTAAGCTATTGGCTGAAAGTAGCTTCTTTATTTATTAACCACTAAAACCAACACGTATACAGAAGTGGCTTTCAAATATTAGATTTTTGTTATGAATCAAATTTACCTGTAGCCTATAGGTTTTACTGACATTAAAAATGGTATAAATCTTCTGTCAGTAAAATTAGAAGGAAAATCTTCATTTTGAAAGGATATTTTAGGAAGTAATATTTTTGTAACATTTTAATATGAAAATTGTTTTTCTCATTTGTAGATAAGAGAAAATTTAAGTCAAAATTAAATAACATTGTTCGGTTGTCTCTTCTGTATTGTTAAATATTATCATTACTTTGTTTCCCTGTTGTGTAATTCTTGTTATTTATTTCAACAAGAATAAAATAACTGCCAAATGTGTTGAGATTTGTAAAATGTAACAAGAAGCAGTTTCCCATGAACCGAAGTGTAGTGGATATAGGGGAGGAGGACAAACCATATAGACAACACCTTAAATATTGCAAGAAATGTACAATGCTTTGAGAAAATGAAGGCGGGAAAGTTTACCATCACCTAATGTTACTGTAAATATCACCCTTCCTGGGTGTCTAGGATAGAGAGTCAAGAGAATGTCATCATCATTGTTCAGGTAGGAAGTACAGTGTGCCCGGGAACTGACATTTGATGAGAACTACGTCATTGTAGTCAACTATGAAAAACATACACCATTTTTGTCAGATTTTCACTAGGATCTCTGAATTTCCATCTCCTTATTCTTCATGATATTTGCATCTTCCAAGAAAATGCATTTAAATGTAGCTAGGAACTGTCTGTGTTGCCACAGTTAAAGCCTGTTCAAAAGGAAACCATTGTCAACTACAGACTAGGAAGACAGAGACCGTGTATATCCGAAAGCTAAGTGGAGAAAAAAGTCAGGAATAAATTTGACATGAGAGTAAATCCAAGTACAGCCTTCACTTTGAAGGTGTGACTCCTGGAACCAGGTGGGATGAGATACTGGGTGAGCTTCAAGGACTTGGGGAATGATTTGGCTTTCATTCATCCTCGGGACTGAGGTGGGTGGGTGTTCTGAACTGTTAAGAACAAGGCCAGGCTGGAGACATGTTCAGAAGGTGAAAAGGAGCTTGTCACAGGCTTAGATAGAACTAGAACCAAAGCACAGAAACCTCTGATAAATATTTGTATCTGAACACTATCAACCTATTCATATTCTACTGAAGTAATGCATATTCTAATGGATGAATAATTTTTAAAAAGTAAGTGACTGGGTTGTATCATAAACGTTGCCCTCTTCTATGTACATGATGCACTTATGGGGAGGTTGTGTCATGAAAACATGTTTCTATAAACCTTATTGCAATTTCTGCATTAAGGTAAGAGCTCAAGATCACAGACATAAGAATTCACAAATTGCAATTTGAATTTTCAAGAGGGAAAACTCTTCCTTATTATTCTGCCCATGACTCTGTTTTCAGTATTGGTCAAGGCATTCTAGGGTTTGTCACCTTTGACTCTCAGAGTGTCTTCACTGCACACCAGATGTACTGAAGGTCTAGACAGTCATTGAACGAGCTTAGAATCCATCTGAATGCATGTGATTGTCTAGGTCTTGGGCAAAGGCTTTTAAATGAATGTGCACTTCATGTCATGTATGCTTGTGCATGCCTTTCTGGACGATAGGCAACACACAAATGCGTGACAAAAGCACAGAATCTAATAGCTTCTTGTGAGGAAAAATATACAGTCATTCTGTTACATGGATAATGCTAACATGGTGCTGCATTCATTCTGAAAGTTTATAATGTGTGTCCATCTGTATCAACTCTTTCTATTGACATGTCTCTTTTTTCATATTTTTCAGAGTAATTTCTTAGTTGACTGAAGGAACTACCACTATGCCCCACCTCTTATTGGTCCTGATACCTTCCAATATTGTCAGTCTATAAGAAAATCAATTTCTGGCTTGGAACTTAGTTGAAAGATTGAGAAAAAGCTTAAATTTGCTATTATTTTAAAAGTATACTGGGGGCTTGTCTAGATCTAGAGCATTGAAATTACTCTGAAAAATATGAAATTCAGGTTTTAGCCACTGACTTGAAGTCTCATAATAAAATATGTATGGTAGTAGAAGCACAGTCTTTATTGGTACATACTCCAAGTCCAGGATTTCTATTTTTATTATGCAAAAAGAGTGTAGTAGAAAATATAGTGTAAATTCACAGATGCCCAACTTTATGTTGAAACTGAAACAACAGTTTTTAGTAGAGGTTGTACTGCAAGTCATTGCCCATGCAGATTTAGTTCCCTAAGGTTGCTCTCTGGAGTCTCAAAGCCCCTTAACATCTAGAGATAACACTGTGTTTGTTTAGTACTGAGATAGATCAAGACACAAAAGCATTGAAATTACTCAGTCATCTTGAGTTTGTGTGTGTGCGCACATACTCACGTGAGTGCACCTGCACCTGCATGCATGTGCATATGTGTGCAGAGGTCAGAGAGGTTAATGATAGGTTTCTCCATGTTATATTTTGAGACAGCAAATCTTACTGAACCCAGAACTCATTATTTCAGCTGAATTGGCTTGCCAGTAAGTCTCAGAGATCCGTCTGTCTCTGCTGAACCAGACAGACACCATTGTTTTCATTTGGGCTCTGCGGGATCTATCATAGTTTCTCATGCTTGGCAAACATTTTACCTACTAAGTGTTCTCTCCAAACCCCCTGTATACTTTTAAAATAATAGCAAATTTAAACTTTTTCTAAATCTTTCAACTTAGTTCCAAACCAGAACTTGATTTTCTTATAGACTGACAATACTGACAATATTGGAAGGTAGCAGGACCAATAAGAGGTGGGGCATAGTAGTAATTCCTTAAGTCAACTAAGAATGTGGTCTTAGGAGGCATTAGGGAATCCATGTCTGTCTCTGACTTCCTATTTTGTGAAATGATTTCTTTTACACCATCGTTCTTCCTTTTATCATCTATCTAGAACATTTTTAGCCTCTAAAACTACCAGCTCAATAAGCTATTTTTCTTTTAATGTTAACTTGCATCAGGAAGTTCATCAGTTTGAAAAACTGACCAATACTGGCCTGGTGATGCAGTTCAGAGCAGTGTACTTTCGAGCATACACAAGGCCTGGGTTCAGTGCCAGCACAGAAACCTGAAAAGACTGATATGATACTTTTTGCTAATTGAATCTGTACTTCTTTAATATCTGTATTTGGCAATGATTTGATTCTTTCTTGGTAATATGGAAATGGTGATATAAAGAGCACACCTTGTTAAGACCAAGGCTGCCAGGCAAGAACATGCAATAGTTTTCTTCTCTCCCCTCATCTTCTCCAGCCAATTTGTTTCTATGATTTTTTATTAGATATAACATACAATAAAATTTACACTTAAAGGCTTTCAGTAGATTTTTGTATTTCTACAAAGGTACACAAATATCAGAACTATTTAATTCTGACTCCATTTCCATTTCTTCAGGGAAGCAGTCATTCTCTGTTTTATTCCAACTTCGTGGTAGCACTTCACATCCATTATTTTCCATCTCTGAGATGGTTTTCTCATTATATGCAATATTACAAACCCTGTTGTAATGTTTCATATAAATGGAATCAAATAACATGTAGCATTTGCACCATGTAGCCTAATGGTTTTGTGTTTCTCTTAGCATAATGTTTTAAGGCTCATTTATATTTTCAAATGAATCAGTATCCCATTACTCCACCCAATGAATAGCAATACATTATACAGCTATGCCACATTTTGTTGATCTACTCAACAGTTGATAGATATTTAAGTTGTTTCTGTAATCAATACTACTATCAACATTTATGTATAAATTTTCTTATATTCATGTTTTCACATCCTAGAGGTTCATGGCTAGGAGTAAGATGATTGAATCCTTGCTAACTGTATTTTTATTCTTTTGGGAAAATGTCAGGCCACTTTCTCTTCTATTACTTCACTTTGTGGTCCTATCAGCAATCTGTGAGAGCTACAGATTTTTTTCACAATCTTATCCTTATCAACGCTTTTAACTGGGCAGTTTCTATCAGCCTCACATTAATATCTTATAGTCATTTATTTCCAAGATAATCAGGATATTATTCTTACATTGAAGAGTGCTACAAGAATTGTCATTTTCAGTTTTAATATAAATGGTGTTAATGTACTGTTACTATTATTATTGCATTTCCATTCTCAGTCCCATCTTTTGTTTAGTAATATGAAACTCATTTCAAATCACAGGCGTCCTTTTGGTGGCATCTTTAGCACTCTCCACCGTCACTAGCCTCCTAGTGTTGTTTATCTCTCTCTAAATGAAGGCAGGACTATCATCTATAAAGACATGGTTCCTGCCGGCTTTATTTCTACGCAGTCATTGTTTGTGCAGTTCTCTGCGTAAATGCATCAATTTGTGAGGCTTCACATTGCAAACTTTGCAGTGTGCAGTGACAAAGACTCGTTATGGCGGGCATGCATGGCATGGGGAGGGGGTTTACTTGCTTTTAGCTGGGTGGCATCCTATCACATTTTTCTTTTGCTTATCTCAGAAGAAGAGACAATTCATCTTTAGAAAGATACATTTCATTCATTGGCATATTAAGGCATTATTTTATTGTATTGATTATAAAATTGTATTATGCATCATTAGAAAGAGAAGTGTTGAGTCTGAGGGGCAAGTCTGAGATTATAACACAATTAAAAGGGCTGGAGAGATGGCTCGGCTATTAAAGGCCAGGCTCACAAACAAAAATAACACAATTAAGAGTAAATTCTGATATTGGTTTGCAATTTTATTTTCATGCATCTTTTAACTAACTCTTTAGCATTTTGATTTTCTCACTTAAGAGACGAGGCTGAATATTTCTTCCTGGAATAGCAGTGTCATTCTAGGTTTCACGGAGGATTCTTCAAGAGGAGTATTTTCTTCTGCTGCTTGATGATTTGTTTCTTGAGACAGGGTTTCTCTGTAGCTTTGGAGCCTGTCCTGGTACTAGCTCTTGTAGACCATGCTGCCCTCAAACTAACATTTTTATTATTAAGTATGCATTTAAAATGAATCAAAGGTAAAACTACAGACTTTAAGTGAATTCAAGGGGAAGCTACAGGCATCGAGCAAAGTAGCAGCATACTGATAAATGTAGGGGCAAGTGTTTTGCTGAGTCTTAGATTTTTGTGCATATCACACATTTGCTTCAAAAGCATCTGGTGTCCCTGTGTTGTGTGTGGTTGCATTTTGATTTTGATTAGGGATAAGTTCTACTGGTTTAACTCCATGCTAACAGCCACAAAAATGAGGAGTGTCCAAAAATTTTGATTTATGAACATTTGACTTGCTAAGATTTTAGACTTACCCAGGGCTTTAGCCTCCAGTGAGTGTGATCATATCTAAGCAGCTGTTTTTTTCTGGACTAAAAGTTGGTCATTAAAAGAATCTTGAGTTTTGATTTCATATAATGACTCTCTATAGGAGCCCTAACTGAAATCCTGTCCAGCTTCCTGTGCCTTGTTCTGAACACTGGGGATATGTTTAAGACTGGCTGGATGCAGCCATTGCTGATTCGTTGCTAATTCCTTTTTCTTTCACTGTGCTTGTTTCTGCAGGATGTTTTTACCCCGGAATGCAAATTTAAGGAGTCTGTCTTTGAAAACTACTATGTGATCTATTCTTCAACCCTGTATCGCCAGCAGGAATCAGGGCGTGCATGGTTTCTAGGACTCAATAAAGAAGGTCAAATCATGAAGGGGAACAGAGTGAAGAAAACCAAGCCCTCATCTCATTTTGTACCAAAACCTATTGAAGGTATGAAAGCAGCTTCTTTGTCATGTGTGCTATTCAGCATAACGTAAAGAGATATTTAATCAGTTTTCAGTTGACTAAGTAAACACGTGGAGGAACAAAGGAAATGTAAAGGCTAATAACTATGTGTTCCAGAGGACATATTCTTCGAGGAATGAAACATGATTACTGCTGACATTAGTGTAGTGGGAAAGGTAGTGTATTTCATGTTGTAGAATTAATATTGGGAATTAGAGAAAGTATTGTCACTTCCACAGAAAGGAATATATCTTTGAAGACTAGACCAGACTCATACAAATAGAGACAAAAGCATTCAAAGAATACTATAGCTAAAGGAAGACATGTGCCCACTTTGTAAGGCTGAGTAGAAGGTCCCTAAGAAGTAGATAATACTGCTGTGGGAAATACACTCAAAATTAGAAATGCTTTGGCAAATAACACTTTCAACTCCTGTGTCATTTTTTAACAGTTAAGCTGGTGTATTTGTTTTTTGCAAAAGTAGCACAATGCCATTAACAAACTTCGGTAAAGTTAGAAAAATATTTTAAAAATCTATGAGTTTTATTTATTCTTTATATAGATAATAGAGTCTTGTGGAACCCCTCCCACTCCATTCCCCCAAAGGGAACATCTATAATCTACCTCCTTAATTGGAGCGGCTTCCTGTACTCTGGTTAGTTGAGTTTTCCCTTGGGGTGGAAAGCCTTATGTATATGTCAGAAGAAATATGTGGGATGCTGTGCTCACAGTCCCAGATGCACTTCAGCGTTCTGCTTATTACTGCATTTTGTATAAAATCAGGGAAGGTACAAGATGACTCTTACAGTGTTATAAACTAGAATTAAGATAGGCCTCACACAATACCTGTCAATAGCAGGTTAGTCATACAACTTCTCTCAAAACTAAATGTGGAAATAAGCTTTCCAGAAATGGTGCTGTGGTGTCCCAGTTTGGGGACCTCGGCTGTTTGAATCTTTCACATCTTTCATCCTAGTGTCTTGCCGTGATTCCTTAGATCTGCACAGTGCAGCCAGAATGATGCACAAAATGCAGCTGTGTGTAGAGTGATGCCTAGACTTGTGCATTGCACCCTTGTCAAAAACCACACACACACACACACACACACACACACACACTGTGTGTGATCTTGCCAGCTTCATTACCAGACTCATAGGGCAAGAAAGAACTAGAAGAAGGGGTTGAAAATCTATGCAAGTTTTCAAGTCACCATAGTCTCCACTCGCCACATAATCTTAGTGCTTTAGTGGCAACACCTAGACGGTTAGCCATACTTAGGTACAGAGGAGATGAACATATAGTCTCATGATGGATGGTTTCATGTCAAATACATGTGCAGGTCTAGGAGGGCAGTGGTAGAATGGGTACTGAGACATCAGTTCTGCCTCCAGATTGCATCTTCTTCACTTTAGAATGCCCTGGATTCCCTGATCAGAACCATGTTAGTTGTTGGTTGTAATTTTGCTATCACTGGTGAATCGTAAGGCTTTCCCCCTTCATACTGTGAGGAAGATGGTGTCTGTTTTTAAATCAGATTCCCTAATAATTCAGTTTAACTCCAAGGTCCTTTGTGTAGTTTGTTTGTAGGAAAGAACTCTTAGGTGTGAAAAACAAAGAATGTCATAAGACTCAATTCTGAAGACAGAAATTTAGCTGCTGTCCCATCAAGGACCATTTAATTCCCTATCCATGTTTTTGTCATTTTTTTTAAAGAACAAAGTATATTTAATCAAACAACATTAGTGAAGTTTTATAATTCTTTCTCTAGGTGGTGCTTTAAAGTATGCCTCAATTATTTTCTCATTTTTATTCCATTTTTATCAAGTAAGTTCTAGTATAATTTGCTTCACAAATGTTGAAAAAACTGAAGCAAAGAAGTCAGTATGTAATTAGTCCCGAATCATAGATTCAGTGGGTAACAGACCGTGGCTTCAAACCAAAGCACTCTGCCTCAAGCAGTCAAGTGCTGAGCTTCCATGAACATGGATGACATGGGCTGGTCTAAGTCAGAAAGGCTGTGGCCATAATCTAATTACTAGGCAAGAGGACTCAATGCTACTGAGTATGTCTACTAGTGGTTGCTTCTCCTTTTCTTCTGGAATATACCACAGTATAGAAATAAAACCCCTTGCACATCCTTGGAGAGATTTATGCTGATAGACATTACATGATAAACATTAATTGGTCAGGTCTTTGACGTTTCAAATATATTCTGTTGTGATTGTCAATGAAAATTTGAGCCAGTTTCCATCAATTCTCTATGCAGCTATATTGGGTTTCTATTAGTAAGAAAGATAATTGAAATCACTCACGTGACTTTTCTTTTCTGTGTACAAGAACGTCTTCTTTCCTGCTGGGTTTCCAAACTATTTTTGCTATATACAACCTACCAATTTAGTATTCACTAGACAAGTTGTGTATATTATCTCTATTTAAAAGATACAAAGAATTACAATAGCTCTAGGTTATTATTATCTTATAAATATTTATTTAAATCAATTAAGTAAAGTGTCCAAGATCACAAGTCTAGAAAAATACAACCATGAGATTACAATCCCTGAAGGCCAGAGCCAGTGAATAAGTGATTACCACTTCTTATGTTGCCCTGATATTGGGAATAAGCTGTGAATGCCCAATTACCCAGAGAAGCCAGTGATGAAATGCTGTACCATGTATTAGTTACTTTTCTGCTGCTGTGATCAACTACAATGAGCAAGGCAATTTACAGAAGAAAGAGTTTATTTTGGCTTATGGTTCTCTAGAGCAAGACTCCATCATGGACAGAATGGAAGCAGACAGTAGGAAAAGAAGGCTGAGGACTCACATCTTGAACTTCAAACAGAAGAGAGAAAGCATCCAATGTAGGGCAAGGCCTTAGACTCTCAAAGCCAATCCACCGCCAGTCACATTCTTCCTTCAGCTAGCCAGCACCTCCTAAACCTTCCCAAACACCACCACCATTAACTACAGATCTGGTGTCCAGATGCCTGAAACCATGGGGCTATGTCTCACTCATATCACTATAGACCATGGTAAAAATCACATGGTAATCTGGTTTTAAACCTGGCAGAATAAAGACAACTCTTTATGAAGTGATATAAAATTACATATTGAAAATGTATGCATGGTACCAAATGTAGTACCGTGTTCAAACTGAGTTGAAATTATTAAGAATGTGTTGTCTTTGTGCCTGTTATTTTAAAAAATTGTTAATAAAAATAAAAAGGGAAAATTAATTTCAATATAGAGGCTGAATGTATTTTTAAAAAAACATGAAGATGCAATAATCTTAGAAATAAATAACTCAGTGAGTCACCCAGTCCTACAGTTTACTGCCCACAAGAAGTGACCTTCCCTAGTATATATAGACACAATGAGTAGACAATAAAAGACATGCCATGCTAAAGGAAAACACTAGCAGACAGGAGCATCTATACTTAGATCAGATAAAATATACTTTGAGGTAAACTCTACAAAGAGACAAAGAACTTATAAAACATATAATTAGAAGATGCTTTTAAAAAAGAAATGTGAAATAAGTTCACTGCAAGCAATTAGGCATATATCTGTTTAAACAAGTAGTTGTTGGGTGTTTTATTTTTAATATTCAAGAAAATCTTTGTAAGCCTGAAAACCCACTGCTTCTACCATTACCCCCCTGACAGACCCCACACTGCATGATGAGTGGGCTGTTCTTTTGTGAAGTAGATTAGCCCTAGGTGGTAGAAAGCCAAAGTGTGCTATTTAATATTGTGATTGTTTTTGTTTTCTTCAAACATCTTTGCCTTTAATCCCATTCTTGTGTCATCTTTTTTTCCAGTGAAAGGATCAGTAATTCTTACGCAGATAACATGATAATCATCACCACGTGCCCATTCCCCTTCAGTCCTTCACTCTCTGGTGTTGCCCATAAGGACAGTGTTAATGAGGGGTTGCTGATACGTCTACTGGACGCACTGACTTGGTGTGAAAGTCCATTGCTAAGTACAGTGAACAAGCTTCTACTTACTTGGATTGTCTCTAGAATTTACCACAACAGCACTAAAGAGCATTATTCTGAGAAGTGACACCCCAGATTTAAACTGTCTTCGGGTGACCTCCCCTGCCAGTATCAGATAGAGAGCAAAAGACTCTTTGACAAAGAAAAAGATACTGACACCTCAATTTGTCTTCCCTCCTCTTTCAAAAGCTCTCTACTCAGCTCTTGCAAGTGGTTGAGTAATTAAAATCAAATTATTCCCCCCTGAAAAATTGTGCGTGTGTGCATGTGTGTGTATGTCTGTGATATGCATGTGTGCACTTGTATGTTATCCAAAGACTTTAAGTTTCCAAGACTGGGTACTGGAGAATGAAAGATATTACCGAAATATTTATTTATTGAAATCCATCCCTATGAAAGTATTAAGTTTGAATTAGGAATACTAATACACTTCTGACACTTTTTTGATGGGGAAAGAAGATTATAATGCTTTCCACTCTCTCCTCATTGTGGGGAAGTTACATGCTATCTGCTTTCTTTGTTAGTTATGGAATTTTAAGACCTAGCAGAATAGCATAGATTGTGGGATCTCAAACAATGATATGATGACCATCTGTGGGGTTCTTAAAAGCCACAAACCTCCAAGTGACCTCATCAAGTCTGGGTGTGTCCTAAGTATGTACAACTTTTATTTATTTATTTATTTATTTATTTATTTATTTATTTATTTATTTATTTTGGATTTTTCGAGACAGGGTTTCTCCTTAGCTTCCTGGAACTAGCTCTTGTAGACTAGGCTGGCCTCGAACTCACAGAGATCCACCTGTCTCTGCCTCCCGAGTGCTGGGA
Source organism: Chionomys nivalis (assembly GCF_950005125.1). Lineage (NCBI taxonomy): Eukaryota > Metazoa > Chordata > Mammalia > Rodentia > Cricetidae > Chionomys > Chionomys nivalis. The sequence continues at coordinate 66,253,275 of NC_080088.1, forward strand.
TTAAAGGCGTGTGCCACCACCGCCTGGCTATGTACAACTTTTAAAGCTGTCCAAATGAGCCCGGTGCTCACCAAATGAGACTGGATGCTCTGAAATAAACTGGGTGTTAAATTACTCAGCTTATCAAGCTGATCAAGTTTTGTCACAGGCAGTTTAAGTTTTTTTTTTAGATTATTGTGATCCCTGCACTGGATGAAGTTGAGTGATTTGTTCCTCTGACAGTGTATATGCAAAGAAAACTCTTACCTCAGAAGGGATAAGAGGCAGGGAATCCGGACTGCTCTTCAGACTCCAGAGGGAAGGGGAATGGAGTGGGGGGAGGGGGAGACGAGTGGGGTTCAGGGGAGAGGAATGGGGTTCGGGGGAGACGAGTGGGGTTCAGGGGAGAGGAGTGGGAGGAGGAGGAGGGAAATGGGAGGCGGGGAGGAGGAGGAAATTGTTTCAACAAAATAAATAAATAAATAAGATTTAAAAAAAAGAAAACAAGAGTAAGTTTATCCTGGAAGCAAATGTGGGTGACCATGATCACAGTTTAAGTTCCCTTAAAGTCCTATTCCAATGCGGTAAGAGTTGGATGAAGTTCTAACAGCGACAGGAAAAGAGAGTCATAACTTAAGAAACCTTTCAAACATGTTGTTAGAGACATTACATAAAGTGGCAAAAGCAAAGCAGAGACATCTCTTCTACTGTCCTGGGTGCTCTCTGTCAATACAGCCTGTGGTTAGGAACCACTAAGGGCTTTCATAAGTTAACGCCTTCCAAAAGGCTTCACCTGTTAGTCATAAGAATGTCAGGTCAAATACGAGAGGGCACAATGGTTATTAATGGGGCTAAGGATGCCCCAAGGGAAATTGTAACTAGGCTGTGGACTTGAAACTTTCACTGGCACTTCTGCTCGCTTCATCAGCCTTGTAGAAAGTTCAGTGGAGTTTTATTCCCTTCAGGAACTTTCTGTCACAGACACGATGAGCATAACTATTCAAATCATGTTGCAATTTGAAATTCATCACTGTTACTTAGATAGGCATGTTTTAGTGCTAGGCTAATTACTACATGGAGTAGGCAGGTGCCATGCCAATTATTTTACTAACTTAATCAACAAAAAATGTGTAACCTAAGAAACACCAAACTAACCAAGAATGAGATCGTCTAGTTCTGAATTCTTTTAGCAATTGCCTGCTAAGTAATTTTGAGGAAATGATTTTCCTTTTTCAGTCTTGACCACTTTTGAGAATGAAGTCAGTTATAAATTTCATCTGCTTCATGGAAATAAAATGAGGATTAACCATGGTAAGAAGGTTCAGTGCCTCAAAAGTTTCCAGATTAAAAGAAAAATGCCTTTAAATTTTTTTTAGAAAAACTGTACATTGCCTTATCTTCTGTCTTCAAGAAATGCTAAGAGGTAAAACATTTGATGAAAAGAATATTGAGTTGTAGAACAGAGAATCCCTCCTACAGCTACACAGTGAGTCACCAAAGAGAAGTACACACTGGGCTTCTTAAGTTCAGAAGCTCCAACTTGAAAAATGAAAACACACACATACATATGCACATATATGTATATATAGCACACACAAATACACAATGCATATATACATATATATGTATACACACATATATAAACACATGCATGCCAACACACACACACACACACATATATATATATATATAATCATCTGGAATAAGCTAGATAGTTCATGTACAAAGAGTCTCTTTGGGGCTGACCCATACTATAGATAAATACAGAAAGTATTTATAATATTTATTAATTATTTATAATAAAATATAGACTTCCCTGGCACAGTATATTCCAGAAAGGATAGTCACACTGACTCTGTCGCTCTGTCGCTCTTTCTCTCTTTCTCTCTCTCTCTCTCTCTCTCTCTCTCTCTCTCTCTCTCTCTCTCTCTCTCTCGGTATCTCCCTCCCTTCCTCTTCCTGTCTCACCCATTGTCTTCTTCCCTTCCTCTTTTGAGTTTCCCTTTCCCCACTGTAACTCTTCCCAGCCACTTTCTGCTGATCTCTGGAGTGAAACATCCCCTCCTCTTCCGGACACATTCTTCACCCACTTCTGTCTTTGACACTTGAATACTGTTCCTGCTCTATTCAGATAATGACATACATCTTCTTTTATTCATAATTTCTCAACCTTTGCAATAAACATTTGAGCATGCTGGGGACTTTCCTGTGATCTGTTACCTCCAAACCAGGGTTTAACTCACTCCCAACAGTTCCATTGAGATTCCATGTGACATTAATTAAGGTGTGAAATTGCCTCATGCTAATTGCCCAATCCCTTCTGTGATCTGCTGTTAAGACAGATGGATATTTTCAATGGTGCATTAACTTACAGAACCACCTAACCTTTCCATTTCTTGGAAATTAGAGAAGGTCAAAGAAGATTCCATTAAATTGTCAGTAATAAAAAATATTAGTCTTATTTCATTTTTCTTGCATAGAAGCTAATAGAAGACAAGAAATAGGAGTTTCATCCAAAACAGAGGGCTTCCTGTCTCCATTTGGATGGAGAATTTGTCATTAACAACTGCAATGGCACTGTCCAAACATCCAACAAAATATTTCATGACAGTGGTGACTGTCAGAGCTTCCCACATCCCCACTAGAAGTCCCTGCTCTCTGCTCATCTCTAGAGAATCAAGTAGTGGTGGAAAAGGAGTCACTGAGACCCCATTCTGCAGCCTTGTCCTCTTTGCACAACACTTTTGTTTCAATCTGTTGAATTAACTGATTATCATTTGATAGTCACCGAGACCTTGGTGATACAAAAGTTGATAATTAGCATCCCCTTTTTAATTGGGAAACAACTTATTTAAAAGAAGAATTAAGTAATTAACTCAGGTTCACATGACAGTTTTCAACTTCAGACCTCACAAACATTTTCCTATCAGGAGTGTGAGTGGTGTGTGTGTGTGTGTGTGTGTGTGTGTGTGTGTGTGTTATTGCCCATGCATGCATGTATAAAACAACACAGCTGACACCAAACAACTTCACAGGGACATGGGGAATAGTGCTTGACTAAAAAGAGGCTCCCCAGATTACCAAAGGGCAGAACTAGAACTAACCTTAATATCAACTGACTCTAAATTACCAGATTTCATTGAACATGACAGTTTCTAGGTACAAAAAAAAACTGATATGCTTTTATTCATCTTTATGACACAATACTCCATTATACATATACATACTTTTATTCTTTCATTTGTTGAACATGAAATATAGATCTGTATTTTGACTTCTGTGAGAAGAGAAAGATACATGGACATAAAGGTATTTACTCTATGATAATGATAAATTTCCTTGGGTACATAGTCAAGAACAACACAGCTAAATAAACTGATAGTTCTATATTTTATTTTTAGAAGAACCTTTCTCTAGCATTCTATGCTGGCTATATTAGCCTGTATTCACACAAGAGTCCCCTTTCTGTGTCTTAAAATCTAATATGACTGCATGAGATAAAAATCCAAACTTTAATTTCTTTTTATATGACTACAAGCCTGCTTGTCTGTATGCAGTGTGTAATACTCAATATAGTTTTTATTTAAAGTTTCCTAAGGGCTAAAGATACTGAACACATTCCATGATCATTTTTCCATATTTATTGGCTGTTTGTGCTTTTGCTTTTGGATAATGCTGTTGATTTGAATGAAGAATTTTCAAAAGAAGACATGTAAATGGATAATAAACATTTTAAAAATTAAAAAAAACATTGACAGGAGTTGTAGAGTTATAAATTGGCAACATTTTAAAGTTTTAATTTTGTTGGTCTCTTAATTTTGCATTCTTAATGTTTTACAAGTATAAGAATACTTATATCAACATGCAGGCTTATAGCAGGCCTCAAGGTTTGTTACTATAGAGACATAGCAGGAGGGCATGCATGAGGAGGCACCACGTACATAGCTTCTCACACCTGTCACCTTTAGAAATAACAGCAACTCCTGTGTTTTGTTTCTTTTATGTTTAAGAAAATTATTGGCTTTATCTAAGCATTCACAGAAAAATAGTAATGATTATTGAATATTGCAAGTTTTAAACAGGAGGAACGACTGCGCTATGGTGATGCACACCTTTAATCCCAGCACTCGGGAGGCAGAGGCAGGCGGATCTCTGTGAGTTCAAGACCAGCCTGGTTTACAGAGCTAGTTCCAGGACAGGCTCAAAAGCCACAGAGAAACCCTGTTTCGAAAGCCAAACAACAACAACAACAAAAAACAAATCAGGAGGAACGAGCTGTGATGATGGCATAGAAATCCTGCATATTCTGATAGCTGTATTGGAATGCAGGCTCTGGTGAACAGGTCATGGGAAAGAAAGCATTAGACAAAAAGTCTGTATTAGAAAACCCATGCTTTGTTGTTGGAGAATAGGGAAAGGAAAGAGTTGAGATAAGAACATGCCTTGATTTGAACTTGGTGCTAAAGAACCAGGCAGAAGTGTCTCCTTTACGACCATCATTTCTGTACAATTCATCCAAAACCATTGTAGCAGAGGGGATGGCAGAGGAACACTGTCATTCTCCCACAGAGATAGTCTGAGGGTGAAAAAGACACAAAGGGTGCTCTGCCCACTTCCTGTCATTCACTACTGAACCAAAATAAGGGAAACTGTTGGATCAAGGACAGCACAGACGAGCCAGATGTAAAGAAACAAAAACTGTTTCAAACATTCAGATATTGCTCCTTCGGACCTTGAACAAATTCGGGGATTGAAACTGTTGACAATAGGTGGGAGGTACAGCCAGAAGTACAATTAGAACTGGCTCCATACCAAATATCATTAAGTTACTCCTCTTAAAACTAAAGTTGTATTGGGGTATTGGAGAGATGGCTCAGCATTTAAGAACACTGGCTGCCCTTCCAGAGGACGCAGGTTCAGTTCTAGGCACTCAGCAGTGACTGTCTGTCTGTAACTCCAGTTTCAGGGTTTCTGACTCCCTCGCACAGACATACATGCAAGCAAAACACCAATGCACTTAAACTACAAATAAGTAAATAAGTAAGTAAATAAATAAAGTGTGTATTAGAAGTATAGTCCACACATCTGTATCCAAATACAGTTAATGGCTTATAATATTTCACATGGTCTCAAACTGTCACAGGGGACACTGGATCTGGGTTTCTGAAAGCAGGTGTGAATCTCAGAGGACAGGAAGGATGGGGCATTTTTTTCATCTTGTTTTCACTTAATTTCCAGTTTACAATTTTTTTTTATTAAAAAAGAAGAAAATGTCACCTTTTGCCTTCTATCCTGAAATGGGCCAAGATGCATAACACAGAGAAGTACTTAAACATCGACAGACAAGTACTTAATGATTGAGGTTCTAAACAAATGAGATAGTAGTTTACTGTAGCAGAAAGAGAGGGAAATGCCCTCCCCCTAACAATGATTGCACTTTGAACTATGACCAAAGAAAGAAAATAGCCTGTTCTGCTAAAAGAGGAAAAAGCTTATTCTGGCGTGGGCTAGGAAAAGGAGCCATGAAATTTCTATTACTATTAGAGATAGCATCTAGACAGATTCATGGAAATGCCTGTTCCATGTTCCTACTATGATTTTGATGACCTATGATTAGAAATTAACAAGCAAACTCCACATTCTGATTCTGATGTTTGTATGAGATCATCATTGTATTACCACAGACTCTGTAATTGTCATTTATTACGTGGAGTTAATTATTCTGGATTTCTCAGATGTTGTGTTTCTTAACTCCTTAAAGTCTAAATTAAGTTCCTTCCAAATGAAAGCACAAAGTAGCTAGCTTGATCAAACAAAAACCACATAGCAATTGCAGCCACAATTGCTACTTGCAAAGGCCACAGTAGAGACACAGTAGATTTCAGATGCATAATGAATCCTGAGCTAGAATTGTTTCTATGAAGCTGTGATTATATTTAGAAGGAACTAAACAATTTAATAACATTTTCGAATGTGGTTTTTTTTTTTTTTGAGAGCAACAGTGGGATTCAGTTTGACTGAGTTTTCTCAACTAAGCTGCCTTGCTGCTTTAAAGCCAAATAAATATTTTTCATAAAAATGATTGAATTATTTGATTTTTCCCCAGATTCTTGTATATTTTTCTGGATGAGCATATTATTTACTCTTCATTTACTATCAAATTTAGACTGGTGTATATTAACATATAGCGGTCATGGTTTCCAGTTGTAGGGATTTGATAAGGTCTGAGACTAATGAGTCCTGAGCTACTCCTCTCTCCCCACTTCCTTGTGTTATTTCATCCTGTGTTCATGCTTACCTTCACAGGACAACCCAGGTGGGGATGTTTGTATTTTAATTGTTCGTAGCATCATAGCTAAATTGATACTACATAAGCAACACCGTTCTAAAATTCTCATTGAATCCTTGAATCCTCTTTCTACGTCTATATTCTCTTGGTTACATCTCAATTCTCTACTCTTTACTTTCAGTACTAAGACATTTCTGATTATTGAGGACAGGATGACCATCCATATGCTAACAGGGAAACTCTGGATTAAATAGTTCTTTTAAAAGAAAATATTTATTTACTTTAATATGTTTGAAGTGCTTTGCCGGCATGTATGTAAGTGCACTGCATCCATGCTTTGTGGCTGATGAGGCCAGAAGATAGGGTCAGATTCACTGGATCTGGGGTTGCACATGGTTCTGAACCATCGTGTGGGTGCAGAGAACTGAGCATGGATCCTCGGCAAAGATCAGCTAAGTGTTCTTATCTGCAGAGTCATCTCTCCTACCCGGATATTTACTTATTACTTAACTCAGGGCTGTTAGGATGCTTTTAATGAGAAAATACAAAAAGAGAATTTATCACTTTAAAATTTTGAAATGTAGCATTTCAAGTGTACATTTCAGTGCCCATACGTTTGTCTAGAACTTACAAGCCACCCCTGGAAACCCTCCTGGAACTGTTCATACTGCAGAACTGAGTCTCTCCACCTTGCTGCAGAACTGAGTCTCTCCACCTTTTAAGACTTAGCTCTCCCTCTCCTCTCCTCTCCTCTCCTCTCCTCAAGGGCCCTCACAACAGTTCTACTTTGTCCTCTTGCATACCATTAGCCAATTTTCTCATAGTGATTCATGCAGTATTTGCTTTATGAGCTGGGTCATTTGGCGTACTGCCATTTCTTCAAGGTTCGTCCATGCTGTGGCATGTATCAATATTTCTTTCTTTCAAAAACTAAATAAAATGTAATATATTTGAATATATAGCACATTATATTTATCTATTATTCTGCTAATGGCCACTTTACTTCATCTTTTCGCTATTATGAATAATGTGTCTATAATAATGAGTGGGCAAATATATGTTTAAGGCCCTTTTTCTTTACTTTTTTATCTACATCTCCAGAACTGCAGTTGATGGACTTTTTGGTAATTCCATGTCTTAACAATTCTCATTTCTTATTGTGGCTGTGCCACCTAACATTCTGAGCAACAATACCCAAGAGTTTCAATATCATCACATACCTGCCAACTTTGTTGGTTTCTACTTATTCTTTTCACTACATCCATGTGATATTTGTTTTTAAAACCATTTCTTAGTGACAGTAGAAATATTTAGTAAAAGTAAGGCCAACTTGAATATTAATATGCAACAATAATAGTGTAAACCTTGTCTAATATCATTTAGTCTGTTGAGGCTTTTCTAGATCAGAACTCCTGACTAGACATTCACATTCTAGTTCTGCCACTGCTCACCCCTCTATATTAGAGAAATGATTTCTTTTCCTTTATGTTTCAAACATGAAGATAAGAATTTCTTACTATGATGATCACAAAATTGTTCTAATTAGTGAATAAGACAATCCATTTAAAGTGGCTCTGAATATTTCAAAATGACAGGCTTAGTTGTGGGATTAACAGCTTATACTTTGATTTAGAATATATTTGTCGGACACCTTGTACTTTGTCACTTCTTAAATTTTGTTCCATCATTTATTTTGAAGTTTTCAAAAATGGGCTCAAAGACAGTTATTAAAGCTCTCAGAGGTGGCTGTTATCACACTAAAGAGTGCTTGTCCTTTCCCTGTCCTTTTCTTTACATTGTCATTGAATTCAATTGCACTCTGTAAAGTACATTCTGTTCTAAGTTTTGAGAGCTAGAGCTTTTTACTTGTTACAGTCTAAAGTTGGGTGTTTTGCTAGGTTCCAGGATTTGTAAATGATAACGAAAAAGTAATTGGTTTAGTAGTGCTCCCCTCTCTCCCTCTCTCTCCCTTTCTCCCCTTTCTCCCCTTCTCTCCCCCTTCTCCCTCCCATCTTTCCTCTTTTCCTCCTCCCTGCTCCTTCCACTTTCTGTATTTGCATGTAATTCCTAGATTTCCCTGAGTTTTCTTACAACACAAATCCACTTTATGAACAATAATGTAGAGAATGAAATGTATTTGATTCGTAGGGTAGAGGAAAGACAGTTTCCTTCAGCGAACTGGAAAACATACTTGTTAGTCATTTGGTTTATTAAAACCTTGAATTTTATTATTTAATTTAATAAGACATAAAATAGGGTGGCTGAATTACCCTAAAAAATTTATCTTCTGTTGTAGTATTATTGAGTTTTAGTTTAATAAACTGTAAATTTTCTTTGCAGATTCTATTTCAGGATGGTTACTAAGCTTCAATTATTGGAAAACTTACCTGCAGTGCTAATTTTAGTACTAATATTTGTGTGTTTCTACTTGAAGTACTTTATGTCTATGTGAGAAATAGTAAATACATAAAAAGTTAACAGGAAGAATTTATATAATGAAGACAGAAGGGATATTGAAATTATAGGAAGCTCAAAATATACAAATGCATTATTCTAATGGTTATCCAGAAGTACCACACCTAATACAATGTTGAAATTATCTATGACCCAATATTTTTTTCTGGGTATTTAAACACAAAATTTCTTTTTATGCATTGAGATTATGACTTAAGTGATCTGTGTTGCATCCTGGAGACTGGGTTTTCACTGTCTGTTAGCTGATGGAATTTAGAAAACTGCTTCCTGGCAGCCTGTGGATTGCTTTCCAATGGAATCACTTTATTACCTTTGAGCTGCCTTGTACATTAGCCAGCTGTAGATAACTGGATATATAATGCACAAATAAAAGTTTGCCTTCACCTTGGAGATTTTGGTAACTGCTCTACTTTCTTCATAACAGAAATACAATTAAGATCAGGGAGGGGAGCAGAGAAAAATGTAGAGCTCAATAAAAATCAATAAAAAAAAGAGCTAGTACACTGGAGGGACTTTAATGATCTGCTAGGCTATACTATAAGAATTTTTAGGGTATTTTGTTGTTGTTGTTAAAGATAGGAAGGTGGGTTACCTATTTACACCACTTGACAACATCAGAATCCACTCTATGGGCTATTAGTGCATACCTTACCTATAGGTTGCACTTTCCCACTTCAACCAGTGGCATTTGGAGATATTAGAAGCATTCATGGAAATAATTGAAATGTTTAAACATGCCGTTCAAAAATAGATGTGTGATACTCTTGTATAAGACATTTAAAAGTATCTTTCATAGCTATATTCTATATTATTCAGAGAATGACTATTGTATTTTATTAGCATCACCTGGTAGCTTAGTAAAAGTAAAGAATCCCAAACTCACCACAGAACCTATGACCTGTAAGTCATATAATAACAATATCCCTACATCATAAAAGTGCACAGTACTGCACACTACTAAATACACTTGGGAAAAAAGCCTGTCTCTTGGCTGAACAAATGCTTGCAGTTTTTAGTCTTTGTTTTGGAAGTAGTGGAGTAGCTAAGACCAGAACAGTTTATTCTGCATTCTCTAAAACAAGTTGTCTAAAATATTAATAAATGGTATTTTTACTTTTCTTGATCCTTTCAGATATTGGATATCTATTCATGCTGATGAAATTGCTATTTTTTTCAGCCATAAAAGTGTGTCTGAGTTGACAGTCAGCAGCTCAGACAGCCCGTGGACTAAATAGTCCAGCTCCCGATGATATAAACACCCTTGTCTTACCCAACCGAGGAAACTATTTGATTTTCAAAACAACATTCAAATTTCTGAACCATTTTGGTGGTGACAGTCAGAATAGATAGTTCTTATTTCAAGAAGGAAAATAACTCCTGATCCTTTGGTAAAATATGCCTATGTACATTCGTCTCTATCATAACAGCCCAGGGAGGCTAAAAGACTCACTGTGATTTATCTTGTAGGACTGGCTATGAATTGGAAAATCCTACTTATTCTAAGCAATAATTGAACTAAAGCCTTGATAACTCTCAGATGACAACCTTGGAGCCAGACAGAGAAGAGAGGATGTGAACTTAATCTTATGTTAAATAACCACATTCCTTATTGGAAAATAGCTAACAGTCCATGGGCTCCGTGCCTTAGTTTAGGTGAGGGAAGTCTGGGACAATTAAGGAAATATGTTGATGTTATTCTACTTCTCTATCCTCATCCAGATATCACTGCTGCTAGAGGGTGCCCTGAAAATTCTAAATATTCTGAACATTCTCAATCAAATTGGGAAGTTCAGTGAAGTCAGGTCTATTTTGATTGTCATAAGTAATTTTTTTTTTTGTAATTTTGCTTTCCAGTGTGTATGTACAGAGAACCGTCACTACATGAAATTGGAGAAAAGCAAGGACGTTCGAGGAAAAGTTCAGGAACACCCACCATGAATGGAGGCAAAGTTGTGAATCAAGATTCTACATAGCTGAAAACTCATCTTCTTCTTCCCTTTCCACCCTCTCCCTTCTCTTTCCTTCCCTTTCCCCGTTTTCTCCAATAAATTCACCCCAACAAGAGAAAAATAATAAAACGGCATCACAGGACTTAGTAGCTGAGATTCTGCACTCAAAAATCTTCCTTTGTGTAGGACAAGAAAATTGAACCAAAGCTTGCCTGTTGCAATGTGGTAGAAAATTCACATGCATAACAATTATCTCACATAAAAGCAAAGAAAAATAAATCAGGACACCACAGACACTAAATTTAACTGTGTTGTTATTAACAGAGGGCTAATTGTAAATAAAGACACAACTATATTGCAGACAAAATACAGTCACTGAATGGATGGAAAAGGTTTCTAGAAAGCCACTTAGAAGATGTTGTTGGACCTTAAATCCTTTTAAGTTCTAGGGAATTCTGTGATGTGCAGTTTTGTTTCATATTTGTATTTTCTTTAGACTTCTGTAAATGAGGCACAGTTACCTCCTGTTTTCAGGATATTCTCCAAATCTTAAAATTGAACTTGTCAAAATTGCATTCTTCTATTGTCTCTCAGACATATATCTAATGTCTATCAGTCAGGGGCCATTTAGTATGAAGAAAAGTTTTAAACATTATTCTTGATGTTGGCAATATTTTTTTATTTTAGAAAATGAAATCTTGTGTTGAATTTAATTTTATTATCTGATTTCATTCCTCTGTAAAGAGTTTCTCCTAAGGGAATATTGTATTTTTCTCTGAATATTGACCTAGGATTTCACTATTTTTTTTTTTACACATTTAGGGAAAATGGTTTTATTGTATTTCTGAGAAGGTATAAACACCCTCTGCCATTGCTGTATCTGGTGAAGAAGCATTGGCTTCTAGCCTTTTCCATTCAGTCTTACTGTTGATTTGTGGGTACTTTTGAACATGTATGTGCATATCTAGCTGCCATAGAAAGTTATTCTTTTTTGCTATGTCTTGCAGCAGGGAAGAAGGAAGCTGGGTTTTACCTAAAGAAATGGGGCAGGGATATCGAGTCAAAGCCAATTTAATGGCCTCTTTTATGTTGCCAGAATTTTGTGTGTAGACTGTTTTCCAAACTCTATGAAAAATCGGGAGAGTTATTAATGAAATTCCTGACTTACCATATATGAGGGCACTAGTTTGTTTGTATTATCCACATTGACAAGTCTAGTTTCTGTGTTCTAGAAAACAGAAGGTAACTAATTAAACATGGAATTTTCAAAGGACAGTGAGAAAAAATTTAACAGCTTTGATTTCAATAGACAGAGTTTTGTTGATGGGTTTGTTTATGGAAAACGAACTCCATGTAAGAGCAAGCAAACACACTGTTAGGAATACTGAAGGACTAGGAAGCATTAGCAAAGGCATGAAGTTATACCATGGCATTGGATTTACTAGATCTACTTAGGCCTGGAAACCTGAAATGGTATAGAAACATCCACATTCAAACAGAACAAACCAGAACGTTTAAAATGTTTGCAGATTTATGGGTATCATAATGAGAAGACTCAGCATGTAACTTTTCCTATATATCTACTGTCCAGCATGTATGACTCCAACTATGACTTCCTAAAATACACTCTTTGCAGAAGATCTAGGTCCTCACCTCAAACCTTTCCACTGGTTGCTGTATTCTTTTAAGGCCAATGTAGTGTCTCCCCTCTACACAATCATTATTCTTAAATGTGATTCTTGTCCTATCAAGTATCCTATTTATGTTCTCTGAACAATGGCAGGAAATGTACTAGAGGAATTTTCCTATAAAGCTAGGAAGAATAGCAATTATGCACAGAGGTCAGGCTTTTGAAGACATTTTAAATCAGAATACAAGGAAAGTAACAGATACATTTAATTTTTATATAAGGAATATTGCTTTCTGAGGAAGAGAATAACCATGTAAAGACACAAAATCAGAAGATGTATTCATTGTCACTGCTGATCCAACTTAATTATAAATACACCTGTCACTTCCAGGACCAAACAAGTCCCAAGCACAAAGCCTTATTTTCTTTGAAACAAATAATAAATAAAGAGGCTTCAACAAATATGGGTCATGGGATCTTTTAGGAGGAAGTGCCTGGAGGTTTTAAGGTGATATGTTTACTCAACCATAATGCAGCTGAGGGCCCACAGGAAATGCAATTGGTGGAAGTCACAGTTGCCCATCTCATTGATGATTTCATGATAGAAATTCAGTCATGTTGTTTATGAAAATATAATCTGATATCAATCTCTAATAAAATTCCTTCTCTATTTTCAGTGGTTGTCAATCATTCATCATACAGACACACCTTTGTCCCCATCCTATCAGTAGATAAAAAGACCACTCCATTTGTCTTTAGTTTTCCCTTCATACTGTGCTTAGCAAATGTAAACGTGTTTTGGAAATGAACTTTGTTTTTTTTACAACTGATTTCAAGAGCAAGTTGAAAGGCTTACATTCCCTCTATTCATAAACCAGGAAAAAGTGTGGTTTAGGGCACAGGGCGAACATTTGTTTACTCTCTGGTTGCTTTGTAAATACATTAAAACCATAGATAGAATCAATACTCACTGCCTTAAGTCTTAAAATACATGAAGAAATATAAGCATAGAACTTTCCTATTTTACTTAAAAACATGAGCCAGTGTCGACGGTTGTTTTTCAGCTTTCTTTCCAAGTATAGCAGTTCTTTACTGTGCTAGTCTTTGTTCTCCTTCCTGACTTCAACTCACCTATCACCTGGTTTTCTTTAATTTTAATAAGGATTCGCTTTTTGTTGCTTCTAAAACGATGCAAGAATATATTTCCAGGGAAGGACTGCAGTAGAGAACTCTAGGAGCCCTTCTGTTTTAGCTGAATGGTCTTAATAATGGAATCAAAATGCTGTGAGTCTCACAAAATGGCTTTTTGGTCAATATTCTGTACTTGATATTTTAGCTAGATGTTTGAGACCTAGAAACAAATGGTGCTGAAGTTCCACCTGCTAACGTTGAGACCTTGTGCTTCAGGAGACTGAACACAGCGAGCCACCCTTTTCCTGATCATAGTGATAGTTTTGGTTTTGAATTACATATGTGAAGTTCATAAAACATATTTAGCCGTTAAGGATTGGCACAGTGACTAGACACCCATGTAATATAGTGTGATTCTTTATGGACCTCATTCTTATTCAAACACCTATACAGAATAACTCTTCTACCTAAGAAAATGGCAATCCTGTTGCTAGGTATTTTTTCTCAGTTGGCGATTCTGTCATGCCACAGAGAAGTGTTAAGAGTGCTGAAACAAGAGGAAGGGATGGAGTGGAACTTGATGTTGTGTTAAATTGCCTTTAGGTCCAATCTGGGACCCCTGGTTGCTTAGATAAGAAGCATGACTACTTTGACAGTGATTTGTGTTTTAAAACGTCAAACCAGAAATAGAAATTCTACCCTTATGCCCTGGTGTTTAGTATAGAAAACCTTGCTTTTGAAAAGGCTTTCCATGAAGTTGCTTGATTTCTTCTGCACAAGATGAGACACAGTCAAGCTTAAAAATTCCTGCTCATTTTAATGCCATTAAATGTTGGGTTTATTACTGTGTCATAGATTGTAAATAGCATTTTTTAAGCCAGAATCACATTAAAAACTGTGGATTGTTCTACAAATATATATGTGTATATATACATATGCTTCTGAAATGAGGATATATTATATAAAGTTTTTATTTGATCTGTGGACTTTCATTAGGTAGTCAAAAATAAAGAGATTTGAATGCAAAACTTTATATATAAATGTATATTTCTAATGATAGCAAAAATTGCCACTTTATAAGAAAAAAGAGTCAAGTGGGAACAATACTAAAGCACATGCTCCTTTGGAATGTTGGTGAGTTTTAATCCCCTCTGATGCAGTGATAATGCTTTAATATCAAACATTTCTTGGAAAGCTATAATTCCCAATAGAAGTCTTAACCTGAGGTTTGAGAGATGGTTGAGAGATGGGGAGAGGAAGTGAAATACTGATATTTATCAGGGCACTTTGGAGACCATATTTAAAACCAATATTTAAGTCTAAATTGAGTGTAAATTGCTAATGTTCAGGGATGATATATTGCGCTTCAGTGACAAATAAAAGCAGAAAAGAGAATACTTACCATTATAACAGCATTGAAATCATGTAATGAACTTGCATCATTAGTTTTACTACCTGGAAACAAGGAGCTGTTGTTTCTTTGTCTTTGCTCCAAGCACAATTTAATGACAGTAGCATTCATTTTACTCAAAGTCGTTTAAAAAATCTCAAATATATAGTAACAAGTACAATCATTATTGCTACATTTCAAGGTTAACTGTTATAATCTTAATAAATGATTGACACTCAACTGTTAATAAACATGTTATATGAGAAACCTAGCAGATTAATATTTGTTTTCATTAAAGCACAGTTTATTTAAGTCATTGGTATTTTTTTTTTAGATCAGCTTTGTAAACTGTTTATACATCTCAACCTTCCTGAAGTGAAAAGAAATTAAAATCTTGAGATCTCATGCATGTAGAGTATAGGCACTTTTTTAAAAAAAAAAAAATTAAACTTCACTGAGAAGTCTCTCTTTTTCTTTTAGTGTGTCTATGCTAAAATGTGTGGTTGAAAAAGTGTGCCATGTACAGAAAGACATGGCTTTACAGATGGGAAGTCAATTCGATTTTATTCAACATTCAAAGCTAAATAATACTTTCTAATTGCAAAGCTACCCGCAGTGGCCTGACACATGCTCCTCTAAGGGTCAAGAACTGGAGGACATATTCATCCTCTTCTACCTAGGCACTTGGTTGAGATTAAGGATGATAAACTGATCATCTCTTATATCCAAGAAAATGGGACGCATGTGTCATAGAATGCCCACCAAAACGTTTCACAGTGGTGTGTCACTGAGAAGTTGAACACTGTGGATGGTGCAGAAAGAAAGTCTAGAAAGAAGGGACTTCCAGAAGCAGAAAATATGCCTGCTGTGTAGATACCAAGATGAAAGAGGACAGTCTGACAGAAGAAATTATTTGAAAAAGAGCCATAAATATGCAAAGTTTGGGACTGAAGCAAGGAAACCGTACATAATATGAGGTTGCAAAAGAACTGACCTGAGATTAATAAAACTTAAAAGTTACTCAAAATGTTGTCAGTGCAATCTCTGGAGTTGAGTCTTTTATCTGGCAGGGTGTTTCTTGGATGTTTATATGGAACTCTTCAGCAAATGGGCAGTTCACAAAGAGGTTGCCAAAATCACTATTGGACATAAACTGTATTTAGTTTTCTTAGCATTATTCACAGCATCTATACTGTCTCTCTTTAAAATCCCCTGCAAAAGAAAACATCTGCTCGCATCTCACTGCTGCATATGTGTGCACTTTAAAGAGCTACCTTGGACACAGATCTGAGATGTGGCAGGGGTCTGATATCACTACCCAATGGCTATAATTCTCCAACATTATGAAATGCTTTCCATAAAGAAGGCATTATGAGTCATGTGGGAAAGGATGAATAGGCACAATCTTAAATAAAAGTGATAATTCTTTGTCAGCCAGGATAGTTAATACACTTGTATAGCTGAGAATCAACAGAATGGGAAAAAAAAAAACCATAAATGCTGGGACACAGAATTTTCGCTTGAATATGGGAGAAAATGAATTTCCTATAACTGAAAAAGACCACAAATGGAGGAACTGAGAGAGAAAAACATGCTACAAACCTAAAGGAGAGATTTGGCAACTCTTGGCCAAAATAAGGACAAGTGACATGTTTGACAGTGACTCAACACATCATATTGTTCTTTTAGATGACCATCACACAAAGGAGCTGCAAAGTGCAGGATGGCTCTTCCTTATCAGACATTTGTACTATATTAACGCATCCAGTACCCATCAAAGTACTTCTAGTATTAGGTCATTTCAAAAGGCTCTAAATGTCATATTCAGCACTGATTCTAGATAGTCCCAGGTTATTAGGAACTTCAAAGTCATTCAGCCAACATACATGATATCCCTAATCTCTACAATATCCTATGTTTGAACACTCAAGATGAGAGAAAATATACTAAATCTCCATAACTGCATCTCCCAATTGTGGACTGTATTTTTTTTGTTTGTCCTTGAGCTACATTTTTCTCTAAACTTCCCTTTATTTTCCATTAACTTTCAATTTTATCTTTTTGCAGATGAGCTAATATACTTATTAGAAAGCATGTATCCTGTAATCACAAGCTTCCATAATTAGTTTCTTAAATTTTGAAAATACTGTTCATGTTATCACATTTTTATAGCTTTTGTAAGTTCATCTAAAATACAGTGTGTCTTAATTACTATTCCATATATTTTTATTCATTCTTGTGTTTTAGCACTGACTATCCCTTATATTTTGTTATCTTTAAAATTATGTTTATGCCTCAGAGAAGCTCACAAAAACATTCTAAAAAGAGGCCTTTAATATATGAATTTCAAAGCCTATCCAAGCTTTGCCTTCTCCCAGTCAACCCCATTTTCATTTCTTGCCTAATTTTTCTGTTCACTGTCTCAGTATTTGGTAGACCATCTTAGTTCTGATTTAGTTTATGATAATGTCATGCAGTTTATTATAAATGTCATTTAGTTTATTATAATATCTAATAAGTTCTTTGTAGTAAATTTTTCTGTGTTGTTGATTTATCTTAGAATTCTAAACTTTCTAATCAATATGCTTGGCACAAAACATCCCTGCACGACCATGAGAATATCAGTGTAAGTAAATTAGGAGACATTGGAATGTAAAATCAATACAGAATTGGCAGATATTATTTAGAGAAATCAAAAACATCCAACACAAAGTCTGTAATAATTAGTACTTTTTGAATAATAGATCTTTCATTCATAATTTCAAATTATTGTTTCAGTTCTGGGTACCATTTGCACATTTATACACAGAAAAAGTCAAAGGGATATAAGAAGATAAGCCTCTGTGCCAGGATATCATCTTTTGCAGGAACCCTCATCAATGCAAACAAAAAAACAAAAAGGAAATGGGATTGTGTTAATAGGGATGAGAGCAACATTGACACTGGGTAAGAAACTGGAAGTCCATATCACAAGTTGCAACTGTCCTTGAGGTTTGCACTGAGCGTACTCCATTTTCACTGAGTACATCCTGATTCTATAGGCCCTCAAGACTATACAAGGCTATTAAGATACAGTTCTCAGAGACTGAAGAAATATCTCTGCCTGTAAGGTGCTTGGCACACAAGCACCAGGGCCTCAGCTGATGCCCATCTCCCATGTCCAAAACTTGGTGTGATGTTGTGTGCTTATAAACCCAGTCCTGGGGAGGGAGAGACAAGAGGATCCCTGATGATCACTGATTAGGCATCCTAACCTAATGGTATCCCGAATCCCAGATAGAAACTCTCCTTCAAAAATCAAGGTGAATGGCTCCTGAGGAACACCACACAGGCATGCACACACACCAACACACTCACCATACACACTATGTATGTGCCCACACACACACCTTTACACCTCCTCTCAAAGAAGCATACACAACGGTTTAATTCAGCATAATGGTTTCTCTAACAAATTGCACCATTGTTGTTTCTACTTTGTATGTGGAGCATAACCTGCTTCAGTGTCCCTTATCAGATGTTAACAGGAACATACTGGAGCTACACAGGGAAGGATTTTCTTTCTTTCAGTCCTATGAGTTAGAATGGGATTATTAATTTGTATGAGGTACGCAGAAACCTTATCCGTATCACCTTGCAGAGTCTGTTGGCTCTGTTAGCAAGTTAACTGGGATATAGGCTATCATAAAACCTAGATGTAGCATTCTTGAGGATAAACAACTCCACTCACATGGTTAGCAGCAGCCAGCGCAGGCACATCTCAATGCATACATTAACACAGCATGTACTGTGGTCAGGGGGACACACACCTGCTTGACCAACCCACTTTCCATCATCTGCCTAGCACCATTTTTGGTGTGGCTGAAAAATAAATGAATATGATCCATTAGAACATAGTTATCTTAGTATCATGTATATCTGAGATAACTACCTGCTCCAAGGTTGTAAAGTGTGTTCTCATCTAGAATTTGACTGTAAAGGGAGAAATTATAGTGAACTCTCCCTAGGTCTTCATTTTTATCCTGGAACCTTCACCACCCTTTTCCCTCAACAATTAAGGCATAGATTTTAGTCAAATGTTTGTATCACTTCTCCAGATGGATTGCTCAAAGGAGCAAACCACTAATATGCATATATGAGATTATTTCATTTTTAGTTATTTCTATCTCTCTAAGCAAACAAAAGTAATTTATTTTATCAAACTTAAATATTGTTATATTGGTTACTATAGAGGTCTAATTTCTATTCTGGTTTAGGACAAACTCAGTGATTCTTAACCTTTACTGAATATTGCAGTCATCTTAGAACTCCTAAAATATATATTAAGGGTACTATCTTGTCCCTGAAAATCCTCATTTAGTTAGCTTAAAGGAAAGTAGTTCTCATCTTTGGGGACTATAAATCACCCTCTTAAGAGAATTCCCGAGAAATCACAGTCAGTATTAAATGCTTGTTTAATGCTAGATTGTGATCAATCTCCAGGGGTCTTACAAGTTATAAGTGTCCTTAAAATTACAGATAAAAGCCTCCCGTTTTTGACATAGCAAAGATAACATGAATACCAGGAAATATTAACCTTAAATATGCACGTGTATTTCCTATTATATTCCAGCACTTTGCTTAACCACTTAGAGATGTCATAGTGGTATGTTTTCCTATATGCATTTCAATATACCTCTGAATCAGGAGTCTCCATTTGTCAATTAAAGGACATAGACTGGCAGATCAAATCTTTCTGATCCAGATCCTACTGTTGTATGACAGTATTCCTAGAGAGACAGGAACACATGTCTACCCACTCTAGATAGTGTGAAAGAACAAAATAGGAATACCACCCAAATCAAACTTGGTGAAACAATGAATTTTTCTATGGTTATATACATTGGGTGTAAGATAACATGGAGGAGTAGAAATGATTCAAAGACAGCTGCATCACCAAATTCCCACCCCAGAAAAGGGTGGCAGATCATGAAGTGAGAACCTTGAACTCATTACACGACATACAAAGAGAACCAACGAATGAAGACTGTATTTTCCAGGCAGGTTGACTAAGACCTTCTTCTTCCAAGTAGCTCAGTTATCTGATAGGCTTCCTTATACTTAAGCTGGTCTGAGTGTGTCTCAACAGCCTTTACTGCTAATATACACTTGGGAACCATGGGGCAGAGTGGGGTAGGCTCATGAACCTGGTAATTTCAGGGACTTCCTGAAGTCTACGAGTTTTTAGTTTCTGAGCCAAAAGAGCTACCCTGAAATACGAAGTGTTTCTCCTCATTATAGAACATTTTGCGTCTGAAGGATCTTCTGTCCAAGGTGGTGTTTTTATTTTAGAAGGGATTGCTTCATAGCAAATGCGTCCCAAAACACACTTCCATACAAAAGAGTAATAACAACTTAGAAAGGAGGGACTAAGGTGTTCCAAGCAAATAAATCAGGAAGCAAAGGTCTTATTCCAATAAGTGACAAGACAGACTTCAAAGTAACACATGGAAGAAGAGATAAAGAAGGTCCCTTCATACTAATTGAAGTAGTAAGCCATCAAGAGGACATTACAGTTCTAGTTATACATCCATTGAACACAGGCATGGCCAATTACATAAAACATATACTACTCGACAAAAAGTCACACATTAATTCCTACGACAGTAGGTGAACTCAATTCCCTACCTTCTCCCCAATAGACAGGTCATACAGAAGAAAAATTCATAGATAAACAGCCAAGATGAATGTTACTATATATAAAATTGACTGAATAGATTTCAGCAGAGCATGCAACCCGAATGCGACAGATTAAACATTCTTATCAGCAGTTCCAAGAAATGGAGTCTAGAATTAATCACATCTGAGGACATAAAGCTAGTCTAAAAAATACAGGAAAATTAAAATAACTCCTGGCATTCTGTCTGAATGCCATAATAGTATAAAGCTAGAAATCAAAATGGCAAGAATGACAGAAAATACACAAATCCATGGGGACTAGATGATATGCTGTTGAACAAATGCAGGGTAATTTTGAGATAGAAGCAGAAATCAATAAGACAAAAACAGGAAAAAAATTGAAAATCAATAAAAATGAGTTGATATTTTTACAAGCTAAAGAAAACTGATAAACCCATAGCCAAATTAACTCCCAAAGACCAAAATATTAGAGAAGAGAATGAAGAAATTATAACAGATATCAATGAAATCCAGAGAGCCATAAGGGCATATATCTATATTCTACCAAATTGGAAAGCCTAAAAGAAATTGATGAATTTTAAAATACATGTGCTACCAAAGCTAAGTATAGAACAGATAACAAATTTAAACAAAACAAGATTTAAATAAAAGTTAAAAAACAACAACTTTAAGCCAAAAAAAAGACCTAGGTCCAGATGGACTCATCATAGAATTTTCCCAGACCTTTAAAGAAGATGAAACCAAAGCTTCTCCAAATTATTCCATATAATAGAAATAAAGGAATACTTTCAAACCTTTCTCTGAAGTCAGAATTATCCTGAGAGCTAAAATCAGATAAAGAAATAGTAAAAAAGAAAATTGTAGACCAGTCTTCCTGATAGACAAATACACAAAAATGAATGCAATAAAACTCTGATAAACCGAATTCAAGAGCACATCAAAAACATCATCTACCATTATCAAGTCAGTTTTATCCCAAAGTTGCAGGGATAGATCAACATATATAAATTAATGAATTAATTCACAGTAGTAGACAATTCAAGGACAAAATTCACATGATAATCTCAGTAGAAGCAAGCAAAAAGATCTTTGACAGAATCCAACTTCTTCTAATAATAAAAGCTCCAGAGAAACTAAAATCACAAGGTGCATAGCTTACACAGTAAAGGCAACATGTAACAACTCAACAGCCAACATCATGCTAAGCAACAAAAAACTAGAAACATTTTTACTAAATCGAGCAAGACAAGGAAGTCCACTCTCTCCACCCCTTTTCAGTATAGTGCTTCATATTTAGCTAAGCTAGTAAGAGACTCAAAGACAAAGGAGGTGGTATAAATAAGAAGGGAGAATTATGAAAATCCTTATATGCAGATGATATGGTCCAATATATTAAAAACAAAACAAATAAACAAGATGATTCCACCAGCAAATGCCTAAAGCTGAAAAAAGTGTAAAGATGCAAACACTATACTGAGTGAAGTAATTCAGGTCTGGACAGACATACGCGATACGTCTTTGTGGCTCTATGCTTTGAATCTTTAGCTTTACAGGTTGATCTTGGAACATCTGTAGAATACAAGAAATTAGAAATAAGCGATTGGCAAGTAGAATATATGTGGTGCGAGAGTAGAAAGGATATGACCTTAGTAATAGGGATTCTGGGAGTAGAAATGTTCAAAGAGGATGGACATGATGTAGGGGCAGGAAGGAAAAGCTAACCAAAGTGAAAAAACATGTGAAAATATTAATAAAACCCCCCTATTTTATAATCCCATTAAAATATAAGCTAAAAGGTAGTTATAGTAGAATTCTATTTGGCTGGGTACTGCTAATGTTAGAAGTCACTGTTTATCAAACAAAATCCAGTGATCTAGAATCATGCAATCATGCACCGTCTTATGAGTTCTTGGTTAGAAAGGCCACACATCACACACACACACACACACACACACACACACACCATCACCACCACCACCGACAACAACAACAATAACAACTATAGTCATTCCTCTTTTTCACTCGTCTCAACTAGCAATAAAACTTTATTCTGAAGTCACAATACATTTTCATTGTAAAATATAGATAAAGCAAGCTGAAAGATTCCTACTTTTTGGGTAGCTTTTATAGTGCAAATGGTGCTGTGCAAACTTCTGAGGATGATAAAGCATCAATGGTCTTATCAAGGTAGGAACCCTAGAAATTATAATGCCAACCAGTCAGACAGCATTTGCCCAGTAGTGCAATAACAGCATGACTATGGTGGGAATAACCAGTCTCTAAGATTAGAATTAGGACCACTCCACGGGATGAAAGAGCTACCAAATATTGTTAATCTGGAAAATGAAACAAAAACCAAACCGAACAAACATGGCTGGGAAGGTCATAGACCTAAGGTGGGGAACCTCACAATTATGTTTTTTACTAAATTGACATGCCCATGGCATAAAACTACAGTCTAGATATTTGTGTTTGTATTCATAGACAAATGCTAGTCTCATCCATAGTTAGAGAAGCCTCTATTGGCAATAAATAGTGGTGAATGCATAGATTCATGGATCTACAAGGTGCTAAGAATAAATATCAGTTTATTGCTTAGTCCTGAACAGAACATTCATAGCACCCTCTGAGGCTCAGGAAACCTCAGGGAAGGAAGAGAGAAAAGAACCAGAAGAGAAGAGATGGAAAATGCTGTCTTAAAGGCATGACACAGTCATTGCAAACATGATCTCTTAACATCTGTGGTTTTGCAATGGATCGCATAACACCAGGCCTATAAACAGCCAATCAAGTTTTACAGAGGGATCATGGGCCCTAATTCTCCTTGCTGTACTTGATAGATTCCTGGAGAGTGATAGTCAGTCATTGCCTTGAGTTTTGTACTAAATGGTGTGTTCATTGGATATTTCCAAACCCTTGACCCATACAGAATGTTCTGATTAAAACCAAAAGGTTCCAAAACCAAATAGAAAGACATGAATGCTGGAAGAGGGCCCATGGAGAGACTATATGGGGATAGGTGGATGGGAGATAAGGAGAGTGGGAGTTGAGTAAAGAGGATGTACTTACACGTGTTTGATACTGTCAAAGGACAGATTTAATGAATAAAAAAAGAAAGTTTGTATGATAGGTGAGTTTCAGATATTTACCTAAATCTAAATTAGCTTTTAATTAAACTATATATTTTATATATGATATATATGTATATATATAGTTAGCTTAAAACAGAGATATATGTGAAGTAGAAAAGTAGTGAACAAACAAAGAATGCCAAATAAAAATTTACCACTACACATAAATATGCTTGAGGTGGAACTTAGCTTGAATATTCTAGTTGATATAAGACATCCATTTAGAATCTGGACCTTTCCAGACAACCAACTTTATTTCTTGTCTCTGCTCCCAGCATGTGCAAGACTACTTTATTTTAATAAATACACTAAGACATACTTTTCTGACAGTGTCAATAGAGTCTCTTTTTCACACAGTGTAGCTTATGCTCAATCTATTTTTTTCCCTTGATTCTGAACATCTGGTATCAGGATAGAATTAAGTTACAATTGCTTTCTTGACACATACTAAAAGCACACTGCTCCTTCTAAATAATACTGTCACTTTGGCATTTTATTCTTTGCTCACAATATACTAGAGAAAGCAAGACACAGCATAGGACACTTTCTCTATATGTACCCTGACCGATTCAATGAGAGCCTGATAAGGAAATGTGAGACTGTTTCAGAACACTATGGCAATCATTGGTTCTTGTTTCAATAACCAACCATTTAAGCCCTTTTATTCCTCATATGCCTGTATCCTTTTTGAACAAAAACACAGCTTGCCTCACATACTCCCTTTGACACACCCCAGTGACCAGGGAGAAGTTAGAAATTTGTTCTAGACTATTCTGACTTCCAGTGTTCAGAATCCACCTAATGCGAAGTATAGACATCTAAATAGAATAACCCAGGTACCAGTACATTTCTCTTAGAAAATTTAGTCCCTTCTGTCCCATTGTAAAGAAGTGATACAATTGATATGACCTAGCATAACTTCAACTCTACACATTAAACTGATCATGGAAGATACTGATTAAGCATAAGTTTTGGTGTATCTATTTGAGATATCTCTGCATGAGATTAGAATTCACATCAGTGACCTCAGTACAGTAAAAGTCCTCATATATATGTGTGGTCATTATGTAGTATGCTGGAAACATACACAGAACTAAAAGGTGAAGTAGGTTGTACTGGTTAGCCTTTCGCTGTTGTATTGTTGCTGTTGCTGCTGTTTCTTTGGTTATTTGATTGGTTTATTGTTTGGCACAAGCTACAGCTGTCTAGGAAGACAGATCCACAAATGAGAAAATACCTCCACCAGATTAGCCTGCAGACAAGTCTGTGAGGCATTTTCTTGAGTAATGATCAATGTGAAAGTGCCCAGACCCCTGGCAGTGATACCATCTTTGGAAAGTGATCCTGATTTGTATAAGAAAACAGGCTGAGCATCACTATAGGTTGGAACTGGCAAGGTTCCAACAGGCTCCCATGGGTGTCTTTCTCATTTCGGTGGCTACATGGCATTTCTCTGGCTCTGCCTTCTTTTCTCCTTTATCTCTGCTTGGAATTCCCACCTTGTTCTATTCTGTACTGCAATAGGCCCAAAGCAGATTCTTTATTAAGCAATGATTCACAGCATACAGAGGGGAATCCTACATCACCTCCCCTTTTCTGTCTAAATAAAAAGGAAGGATTTAACTTCAACAAAGTAAGATTGCATAAAACAAAAGTTATCAACCAAGAATTACAGTTTCAATATTTATATCTACTTTATCTTTTATTGTAACTAAGGAAAACTATAATTATAAAAATTTATTCTTCAACTCCATCAAAGTCCCCAGAAGGATATAATATTACCTAGGTTAGCAGGAGGTACATTGCAAACAACTTTCAAAACTCTAGAATTGACAGAGACAACTCACCCAAAGTTCTTTAACACTGGGGAATCCATCCTCAGCCTCCAGGCCCATAGTATCTGGCAAACTTCCCATGAAGTAGGAAAATTTAAAGTCAGTCTGCCTATATTGGTAGTTTGTCAGTTACTTTTTGTATGCTTGTATCCTACAGAGTGTCTGGCTGACTCTTTCATGAAGCAGGAAATCTGAAGAACTGTCTTACCTTCTTTAGGCAACTTCAGCAGTCATTTGTCCATGGGTTCTGCATATCCAGTTTATAAAGCATACCATCAAGCAGTTCATGGAAGAGAAATTTCTTTGCCAAATGGCTAACAAACTCTGTAAGTAGCCTCTTTGATGCCCATCTTCCTCTTGGAGTAATTGGTGCTACCAGGAAGAGATGAGTCTCATTGTGATGAAAAGTCCTAAGTTCTTAAACATTTTAAATGCCATTTTCTGTTAGTCTTTGAAAGGTTTGAAGAATACCTATCCATCTGAAATATATCTCTGTACATCTAGAAAACCTAACTACCATGACTACAAGCTTGACTATTATAGATTGCTATCTATTATCCTGTATTTCTTAATTATACATTATATTTTTAAATGAGCTATACAAACACAATACCTTAATCAAGAGCAGAAATATACATATAACAAAATTGACCTTAAATTTGTATCAATAGACCAAGATCCATACCATTGCAAAGTATTCATCTCTACAGTACATCCCCCTTTAAATGTAAACAAAAATTTATAAATAATCATTTAGGGAAATGGGTATAGTTCTCTCCAAACTGCTTTCTACTTTTCATTGGGCAAAGAAATTTGGGGGTTTGCAGAGATCTTTCAGGGGATCTTGGTCCATTAAACCACATTGGCTTGGAAGGAATCCATAGGTTCTTATCTTCTGTAGAAACAGAAGCAGAACTTCTTTTACAAAGCAATATATTCTTAGACCCAAATTTTAAATCAAGATACCTTTAAAATATATATATATATGTTGGTTTAGCTTATCATCCTGCACAATGAAATGTCACTCTGTACTTAGCTCATTCACAGTCAAAAAATTCAAAGAAAACACAATAATATGTATAATCCCTACTCTCTGTGTATATTCCATCTTTGCATGGCTTTTTTTTTACTTCTTTAATCTGTAACTGTCTGTACTCTATCTCTTTAAGTACTTTGTTTTGTATTTTTCTATGCTCTTTATCTTCTCTCTCTCAAGCCTACAAACATTTATTCAACACTGTGACCCATTTAGAGATCTTTTTCATTTGAATCTGTCTTTATTGCATATCTGTAATTCTTTTCTGATTACGACCACTTCTTAAAATGCTAAGTGACTTGACTAGGACTAAGACTGTTTTGCCTTTTGGCTCTGCCCACACCAACATGGTGGAGGCATGGTCACTACCTCTGCCAGCTGTGCATACTGCCCCAGTTCCAGGTATGCAGTGAGTCTGTGTAGCACCATTAAGCATTAGTTTGAGTTTACTGTTAAATTATTGTTTTTTTCTTTCTTTTCTTTGTTAATTTCTTCTGCTTTCCCTTATCCAATATCTTTTTAGTTGCCAGGCAGTTTATATAGTGATGACAGTATACATATTTAATTTCAAGTCTACTTAAAATTAATATTTCACCAACTCGGGTTGAAAGTTGAAAGCCTGCCACTGTGTGGGCCCCCTGAGCCTCTCATGTGTGATTATCTGCAGACACTACACTTCACTCCTGTTCTGATTTCTCCTCCCTGATTTCAATCATGGCTTTATAACTCAAGAAGAGAATGTGTTCACTCGCATCATTCCCAAACTGCTGCTGTTCATTTCTGACTTCCTTCTAGGATCCTTATTTCCCTTAGGCCCAATCATCACTACTTAGTTATGCGAGGGGTGGGGTAGGTTGGCTAGCAATGGATTCTTTTCATTTTCCCTTCTTCTGAAACTGTTTTAATTTCCTTTCATTCTGGAAGATATGTTAGCAGGGTAGCAGTGCTTCTCATGCAACAACACTTTAAACACACCTCTGTCTTCACATTTCAGTGATTGCCCTCTGACTCTGTCTCTAGAGACTATGTACTCTCGGCATTTGCATTAGTCTTACTTTGAATTGGTCTTACTTCTGTAACCAGCATACCTGACAAGAACCAGTTGAAGGAAAGAAGGATTTATTCTGACTCACACTTTGAAGGGGCCATGCTAGCATCATGGAAAGAGTATGAGAGCCATAAAGAAAGACATAGTAACGTCAGCAGGAGGCTGGCTTGTTATTCACACCCACAGTCGGGAAGCTGAGAGTAAACAGAAATCAGAGTTGAGTTATAAACCTCAAGGTTTATATTCAGTGACACATATCTCCCAGGAAGGCTCCACCTACTAAGGTCCACAGCCTTCCCAAATGTCACAAACAGCTAAAGAACACATGTTCAAACTCACATGCATAGAGGCACATAACATATTCAAAGTACAGATTTTTTAAAATTTCTTTCCTTTTTCTTAAATTTTTCATAATCTGATTTTTATGTGTCTCCAAGTGGATCTTATATGACATTCACCAAAGGTATTTCCTTAGCCAAATAGAAGAAATACCTTTCTTCTATCCTTGACAGTAAAGTTTGAACCACATGACACAGGGCTGAAACATGGCCCCCTTGTTCAATTACATTTTTACCAGCTTTCTGCTTTCCACGATTTCCTTCACTGCCTAAACTTGGTTGTCCTGGAACTTGCTTTGTGGACCAGGTTGACCCTGAATTCAGAGATCCTTTGTCCTCTGCCCCTGCCTCTAGAGTGCTGGGATTAAAGGTTGTTCAGACACCTGGCTCTGAGCTTTTCTTATTTCCTTTTCACAAGTTGAAAGTTTAGTTAGGTGGGATCTTGGCCTGAGGTCACCATTCACTTCATTCTGTTTATTAATCTGTTTGTCTCCCTGAACACAGGACTTAGCTCCATTCTACTTCTTGGAGCCACATCCCTTTGGCCTCAAATTTTACATTTTGTGTATTTTTCTTTTTTTAGTTTATTTCTTTTTACTATGGATCTGTATAAGTGTGATCATAAATAACCATACAACAGAGTCAATACTATGCTCTTCTAATATTTCTTCAGCTAATTGAATTAATCCAAACTCTTCAGTTTAGCCTCAGGCAATTTTTCAGACAAGGGCAAACAGCAGGCACATTATTCACCAAAATATTATAAGAATGATCTCTAGGCCACCACATACTAAACTTCTCCTCTGAAACCTCTTGAGCCAGACCCCCACAGTTCAAATCACCCTCAGCACCACTGCTTTCCGTGCTCCTACTAGTATTACCCATCAAACATCACTTAGAACATTCAAATGCTTTTTTAATCCAAACTCCGAAAGTCCACATACCTCCAAAAAAAATCATGGTCAGACTTATCAGCAATACCACAGTCCTTGGTACCAACTTCTGTCTTATTTAGGACTACTATTGCTGTAAAGAGACACCATAACTCTGGCAATTTTTATAAAGGAAAACATTTCATTGGGGCTAGTTTATAGTTTCAGAGGTTTTAATCCATTAACATCATATGTCATGCAGGCAAACATGGTGCTGGAGAAGGAGCTGAGAGTTCTACATCTTGATCCACAGGCACAGAAGCAACTTTCCCAGCAGGTGTAGCTTGAGCATAGGAGACTCAAAGCCTGCCTTGACATTTGTATTCTTTCTCCAACAAAGCCACACCTACTCTAGCTAGGCTAGACCTCCTTCTAGAGCCAGCCCCTATGGGCAAACATTCAAAAACATGAGTCTATTGGGTCCATTTCTAATCAAACCACCACAGTGTGAGTCTGTAGGTCTCTTTATATGGCTACTTTTGACTTGTTATAGCTATTTTTTCCAGTTCTTTGCTATAGTAGGAGGTCGCTTGTTTGTTCCTGGCCTCTCAGACCCCCGAAATAATAACACAGAATCTGTATTATTTGCAATACTGTTTGACCAATAGTTTCAGCATACTTCTGGCTGACACATATCTTAAAATTAACTCATCTCCATTAATCTGTGTATTGGCACGAGGCTGTGGCTCACCAGGTAAAGTTCTGGCATCTGTTTCTGGCTAGGCTACATGGATTCTTTCTGACTCTGCCTTCTTTCCCCCAGCATTCAGTTTAGTTTTCCCCACCTACCTCTGTTCTGCCTTGCTATAGGCTCAAGCCAGCTTTCTTTATTCATTAATGGTAGTCACAGCATACAGAGAAGAATCCCACATCACTTTGCTTCACAGCACCTTTCTCCCTGGGTCTCTCAAAACATGAACACAGGATTTTCTATTGTTACCCTACATATCCCTATGAGTTTTTTCATTGCTTTGATACTTGCACATTGTTTAGATAAAATCCTTTTTTGTTGATATATCTTCAGACTCATTTATTGCTTCTTCTATCAGTTCCATTTTGTTTTGATTCTTTCATGGGAAAATTTTGCTATTGTTTTTGTGAGTAGAATTCCAAACTTTCCTTTTGATCTTTCTTTACATCTTCTGTTTATTTGGCACACATTCAATGATCCTTTGTTTTCAGGGGTCACATTAATTACAACCTCTTCTTCATTTCAGAGTGTTGTCCTTTGATTTATTTTTTCCTAGACAAGCTGGTATTTTTCTATTAACTCATATACCACATGATTTGTTATTGCCTCCTGCACATTTGGAATGTCATGTGTTCTTATGAACCAATTGATCATCTTTAAATATAAAACAGAATGTTAACGTACTGATTCCATGAGAGGTAACTGGATGGGTTCACAAGGGAGTTGCAAATGCCTTTCCTGTAATGTGGATACAATCCCAGAATAACTGTTAAAGCAGTTACAGTAATTTACATGCTCCTTGACTCATAATGAATGGACTGATTTAGAGCTTTTGGCTTTATGATGGTGTGAGAGGGAGATGCATCTAGTAGAAATCTTTATCAAAATGTTGCTCTCTTATCCTAAGTCAGTGATGAGCATTCCTCTGAAACCATCTTGTTTCCTGGCAGCCACAGCATCCAACACTACATTCTTTTTAGGTTTCTAAGTTATGGTGTTTGCTATGTTAGGTATTTAATGTGTATTTTTGAGATTTGTGGTATTTTCAACATACAATGAGTGGGTTTATCATGAAGTGATTCTATCAGAAGCCCTTGAGGTACTGATATGAAACTGGTCAGTCTCTGAAAAACCCAGTGTTCAGTTTCAGACATAACCAGTGGCTTATGCATTTAGTTCTCTTAGTCTTTGGGAAAGAATTCAGTTTATAAGCATCAATTTGGGATGATTTTTCAAGTTCCACCTTTCTTGCACTCCTGGTCTTTTGTAACGTTCCATATTGCCTTGCATTGGGGAATTAAACTTGTAATAATTCAGAATACTTCTGGGTATGTGGATGTTGAACATGAAAAAGGGCAGGCAGGGAACAAATAATAGTGAAGATGGGTTTGCTTTTTGAATTGTAGCTGTCCTCTTTTTTTTTTTTTTTTTGGTTTTTCGAGACAGGGTTTCTCTCTGGTTTTGGAGCCTGTCCTGGAACTCCCTTTGTAGACCAGACTGGCCTCGAACTCACAGAGATCCGCCTGCCTCTGCCTCCCGAGTGCTGGGATATTAAAGGCGTGTGCCACCTAGCTGTCCTCTTAAAAGGAGTAAAATTTGGACCCCTCAAAATTTGGGATCCTATAGACTCTGCTGTTCCCCAAGTTTGTTACGGAAGGGAAGGAAAATAAACAAGGCATATATTGCCATTTTTTTTTTATATTTCCCTGAAAAGTTTGAATTTCTTTTCCTGTTACTTAAGCCAGGCTTGGATGGTTTATTCTGCACCCTCTCAACACTTTTTTCTAGTGCTCTATTACTAGAGAAATTAGATGAAAATATGGTAAAGTCATCATGGGTTTAATGATAAATGAATCTAGGACTATTACTTTTCAGGTTCCCTAAGGACATTTCCTTTGTATTCCAGCCAGTTTCTACTCACTGAAGAAAATTCAGTTAGTACACAGAATCCATAATGGACCCCGAGGTTTCTTAAAACTTCCAAAATTTAATGTTATTTTTTATTTGTTTTACTTTTCATCTCTAGTCAGTTTTCTGAATGGATGTCTTCTCTTTCCTTCAAAAACCCCTTCCAACAACACACGTGCATACATCAAGCCCAAGAAAATTAGAAACAAAAACAAAATATCTCAAAATTGCAAGAATCCTGTTTGACTCAGGGAAAAGTAAAATGTCTCCATTTAACCCAGTTGCCACCTAAGTATACAGTGTAACCATATAATTTTCAAAACATTGTGGGTGAAGGATTGCTTTTGTAACTGACATGCTGAGCCTGAGGAAAAGGCTCAGTAACTCATAACACTTGCCATGAAAGCATGAGGACCTGAATTTTATTAGTCAGTGCAAATATAAAAGGCCAGATGTTATACTTGTAAACCCCCGCCCCCATTGTGAGGAATGAAAACTGGAGGATTGCTTGGCCTTGCTGGCTACCAGTCTTGCTCCAGGCTCACTGAGTGAACCCATCTCAAAGGAATATGGTGGGAAATGACAAGGTATGGCACCTGGAAACCTGCCCTAACTCTGTGGCATGTGTGCACAGGTGCATGTACAGGTATATTCACCTCTATGCACAAACACATGATGTGCGATTCTCCTGTATGTTGTGAATATAATTTGTTAATTAATAAAGAAAACTGGCTTGGCCTGATAGGGTAGAGTAAAGCGAGGCCGGGAAAACTAAACTGAATATTCTGGGAAAGGAGGCAGAGTCAGGGAAAAGCCATGGAGCCACTGCCAGAGACAGACATGCCAGAACCTTACCAGTAGGTCACAAGCCTCATGGTAAACTATAAAATAATGAAAATGGGTTAAATTAAGATGTAAAAGCTAGCAAATAAGGAGTTAGAGCTAATAGGTCCAGCAGTGATCTAATTAATACAATTTCTGTGTGGTTATTTGAGGAGTCTGGGTGGCCCGGAAACAAGCGGCCTCATACAACAAATTGGCACTTCAACATGGTCGACTATGTCCCTGTAAAACCGGAAAAAGCTTGGAAAAGAACTCTAGACACACACACAAAAAAAAAAAACTCAAAGTTTAGCCGCATTTCTTTTTCAGATGGCTTCGTGCTGCAGCTCCTTTAAGAGGGGTCTTTCTGATTCAGCAGTAGCAGAAAAACAGCTGCAGTTTTGAAATGGTGACTTCCCGGCCGTGGGCCGTGCTGTTAGCATCTGACTCTTTTGGGAGGAGGAGCATTTAATTGAGGTTTGTGAACAAAGAGCTACAACTTGCTTAATGGCAACATAGACCTGCTGTGTGGCCTGAAAATGGGTTTGTGAGCATGGTTTGTGCATTTTAAGAAATGCTGCTGGACAGAAAAGAATTACAGATACACAATAGGACAGAGTCAGAGAAAAAAGAACTCTAAACAACTCACATTGTTGGATAAATGTTCATAGGCTTGGGAGAGAGAAGAAAGAGTATAGAGAGTTATAAAACGACATAAATTGTTTTAAAGAACAAACAAAACAAAGTTTTTAAAGAGACAGAGTAAGACAGTCATGATTAAAGGAGTAAAGATAATAAAATAAATAATCAAAAGTAATAGAGTAAAAACAAATAAACCATGTAAAGATGGGCTATACACAGAAAGTCTGGATTATGTATATTATTGCGTTTCCTTTGATTTTTTTTTTTTTACTATGAAGGAGTTAAGTACAAAGAGACATTTCATTGTATAGACTGCTAAGCTAAACCAGCATAAAGGTATCTTGACTTTAAAATTTGAGTCTAAGGATATGTTGCTTTGGAAAAAAAGTTCTTCTTTTGTTTCCACGGAGGATAAGAACCTGTGTATTGCTTCCAAACTCATACGGTTTTATGGACCAAGACCCCTCAAAAAGTTGCTGTGAACACTCCCAAAAATTACTTCACCCAACAAAAAGCAGAAAGCAGTTTGGAGAGAATTATATCCAAATTCCCTAAATGATTGTTTATAAATGTTTATTTACATTTAAAGGGGAATATGTTACAGAGATTTGCATTGGTATGGATCTTAGTCTATTAATACAAATTTTGTTGTACTATGTATATGTATTTCTGATCTTGATGAAGGTATTGTGTTTGTATAGCTCATTTTAAAATATAATGTACAATTAAGAAATATAGTTAATAGACAATTATCTATAATATCCAAGCTTGTAGTCATGTTAGTTGGGTTTTCTAGATATATAGAGATATATGTCAGTTAGGTATTCTTCAAATCTTTCACAGACCTTCAGAATATGGCATTTAAAATGTTTTAAGAACTTAGGACTTTTCATGACAATGAGACACATCTGCTCCTGGCAGCACCAATTTACTTCAAGAGGATGATGGGCATAGAAGAGGCTCCTTATGGAATTGGTTAGCTAGACAATTAGAAGTTAGAGCTAATAGTTCAAACAGTGATTTAATTAACACAGTTTCTGTGTGATTATTTCAGGAGTCTGGGTGGCTGGGAAACAAACAAGTGGCATTACACAACACACACACACACACTCACACGTGAGAGGGGTGAGATAAGGAGGGAAGAGAGGAGAGAGACAGAGAGTAATGATGCTGTGAATAACTGATTGGAAGTTTCTCTTTAGCCCACTGATTAGATTTAAAACTTATCAAAAAAAAAAAACCTAAATAACCTCTGAGTGGATTTAAAGATAATCAGAGTGTCATGTTTCAAGCTACAGTTAAACCTTAGTGCTACAGATGAAAGACAGAAGCTGCCAGCCCATTGAAAATTCTTAGAATTAAATACCTGATCCTCTTTGCCCAGCAAAATCCACAGCACTTCTTATAGTAAATGAGGCACTTTGGAAAAGGCCTCAATGACTGCTAGTCCATAAATAAATAATATGATGCACAGTCTTGTTAGAGCTATGTAGACAGGATAAGTCCACTAAATCTGTTAATGCCACAACTCTGAGAGTCACATAATTATGAATTATAGAATGCCAATAAGAGCACCTCTGTGCGGATGCATGGTGATAGATTTCCCTAAATATTATTTTATTTAATAAAAAGTTAGTTTCTATTCTTTAGTCATGTCAGACAGTTTTTAAATGAAGGTTATGGTTTTCTAGACTATGTACGATCGTCTTTTTTTTTTTTAAAGCAAAACTATAGATAAGGTTGGTAATAAAGGTTACAAGCTTTCTTTTTTTTTCTTTAACAAGTTTTCTCACAGAAGAAACATGTTTGCATTCTAGATGTAACTTGGTTCTCCAATTTTCTGCAACATTTCAGTTTTGTTTATATCAGCATTTCCTATTGAGCTGAGATGGCCAAAAGTAAGGTTTGGCCAACTAGGTTGGCAAAGCAGGAATGTAATACATTCTTTATAATTTTTAAACAAATTCTTTTTTTAATATTTATTGCAATAACTTATATGTGAGGATGAAATGTATATAGGGGGTTGGGTGTGTGTTTGTGGGAGGTGGGCATGCTTATGTGATGTGGGAGACGGGTATGTGTATGTGGGAGGTGAGTGTGTGGATGAGGGAGGTGATTGTGTGGATGTGGGAGGTGGGTGTATGTATGTGGGAGGTGAGTGTGTGGATGTGGGAGGTGAGTGTGTGGATGTGGGAGGTGGGTGTATGTATGTGGGAGGTGAGTGTGTGGATGTGGGAGGTGGGTGTGTGGATGTGGGAGGTGAGTGTGTGTATGTGGGAGGTGAGTGTGTGGATGTGGGAGGTGGGTGTGTGGATGTGGGAGGTGAGTGTGTGGATGTGGGAGGTGGGTGTGTGGATGTGGGAGGTGAGTGTGTGGATGTGGGAAGTGGGTGTGTGGATGTGGGAGGTGGGTGTGTGGATGTGGGAGGTGAGTGTGTGGATGTGGGAGGTGGGTGTGTGGATGTGGGAGGTGAGTGTGTGTATGTGGGAGGTGAGTGTGTGGATGTGGGAGGTGGGTGTGTGGATGTGGGAGGTGAGTGTGTGGATGTGGGAGGTGGGTGTGTGGATGTGGGAGGTGAGTGTGTGGATGTGGGAAGTGGGTGTGTGGATGTGGGAGTTGGGTGTGTGGATGTGGGAGGTGGGTGTGTGGATGTGGGAGGTGGGTGTATGGATATGGGAAGTGGGTAGGTGGATGTGGAAAGTAGATGTGTAGATGAGTGGTCGCTATGTGGTTGTACATGCAGATAACAGCTAAGAGAGTCTGATCTCCTAGTGCTGGAGCTACAGGTAACTGTAAGGAACAAAACACAGTAGTATAAGCCAAACTAGGGTTCTGCCCAAGTGTGGGGTATCCTATTAGCTGCTGAGCCATCTCTCCCACCCTCTTTTACTAGTTACCGTTCCAAATGTGAAAAAAAAAATTAGTGAGGAAATTTCAGTAAGAGAAAAGTGGCTTATTGAGATGATCACATCAAAGAAAACGAATCTTAGTAAAATAGTTTTTAAAGAGCCTTCATGAAAAATTCACTCTTTACAAAACAATCCTTACCATTTAATTAGAGCTTGTGGCATTCACTGTACTGTTGCTCGATTTTCCCCTCTTTTATTCTGAGTTGCTCTAGTGGTGGAATAGTTTAAGCCAGTGTTCTAAGTGGCGTGTGGGAGTCTTCACAAAGCATATATTTCATTAATAAATAAAGGGATATTTGCATATATTTAACTCCCCCATCATCTTCTAAACTGCTCTCCTTGAAGGCAACACAGCATATGTCTACATAGTTGGCTTTCTACCTGGGATTCTAGCTGAAACCATCTCTGTGTTGACATAATACTCTGTACTATTCATATTTAAAAAGAAGATCATCCAAAAGTTTTCTCTCTGAGAAATCTTTAGCACTCTGTAAATGCCTATAAGACAAATGAACATGGGTGAGTTATACATATAATTTTGAATTTTCTAGTAGCCAAACAGATAGGACCAAAAAAGAAAATAAGTGAAATTATTTTCATACTATAATATATGAGGTCCAATAAATCCAAAGTATTGTAATTTGAATATAATTTGAATATATATCTAACATGAAATTCTCAAAAAGTACTTTCTATTGATTGTTAAAGCAAGGCTTTGCAACGTGGTGTTTATTTTCACAATACAGCTCAGTTCAGACCAGCCACACTGAAAGCATTCAGCAGCCACATGTGGCTAGTGGCTGTCTTGGCAGAAGTAGACTTACAGAAAACAAATGAAAAGGCTAGGTGATCGTTAAAGTTCTTGAATGCTTACACATCAGATATTGCTCTCCAGTGAAATGCTTTTCATTTTCTGCAATGTCCTTTCACGGTTGGGCAATCCCTTCCTGCTCCTGACCCTCTCTGACTTACACCCATCTTTTCTTTTACTTCAGATGGCCCCTCCTCCCTCTCTGGATGGGCAGCTGTTTCTCTTTAGGCTTGTTGAAGATATCATTACCATGTCATGCTAATACCCTCAACCCAAAGTCACCTGAAATTCATGGTGTTTTGAATAACCCATCTCTTTTTGCAATCTTAAATGAATGTATCTGTACCAGGGAGAACTTCCCTAAACTTTCAAAAGTTCTCTGACAGTAACACTCAGTCCATCGCTTGTAACCTTCAGAGCACCTGCTTTGGAAACTCCCCTTGCAGGAAGGAGACAATGCAACCAAGGACACAGTCTTCGGCCACATAGTAGGTACATGACTAATTTTTCTCAGATGAATGGATAATTGGTTAAATGAGTACAATTATAGAAAAATTGAAAGAGAAAGAGCTTATAAAAGTCCCATAGCTGACCAGAGGTAGGTCCTAGACAATGGTCCAATCGAATGTACACCATTCACACATTTAGAGGCTATTCTTTAGCAAGTCAGTCATTGCAGTGTGGAGAGTAGGATTACAATTACTTGAGCATCCAGGAAATCTGAATTACATACTAGATGCCCCGTTTCTGAAAATATAAAGCTATATGTACTTCTGATGGGATTGTGGACTGACAAAGTTATTATAGAAATCACAAAGAAGTCACTATGTCAGACCTGCTTTAGTCTTATAAAGCCACCTATGGGCAGGCAGATCTCAAATTCTAGTACAAATCCTTGAGAAAAGCATTTGAGAATTTTCATAATTGTGGTGTTTGTTGGCAAAGAATTACAGTGTGGTTTTTCTTTGTTTAGTGTAAAGCTTTCCGAACAAACCAAATATAATTCAAAGAGAGTTTAAAGACATATAGCACATAGGTCGGAATGATTCTATCTAGAAGTTGATTATAGTGGAGTGGAGAATAAGAGCAAATAAAAATAAAATATGTGTTTCACATAGGTCTTTGCAGTTGATTTAGCCCTATGAAATTAAGATTCACAGTGCAGAAAAAGACTGAGAAGAATATGTATGCGTATGTATAACGTGCTAACCTTTTCTAGTGTGTGTGGGCGGTTTCAGTGTGTTTAAAACTGTCTTTTCTCGCCTTTCTCTTGTCATTGTTTCCTTCCTCCCATCCCTGCTTCCACTTTCCTTTTCCTCTGCTCCTTACTTTCCTTTCACCCCTTTTCACTCTAACCCCCTTTTCCTTTCTTTCCTGTCTGTTGACCCACACCACCTCATGCCTGCATCCTTTCGGTTTGAATCTTTAACTAATTTAAAGTGGCCATTTTGGATACAGACAGGTATAGAGCTGTTTGAGGTGCCCTGAAGAGTGCAGCATCATCTTGCCATCTGCGCATCTTAGATTACAAAGCAGCTGTTTGATGGACATAGAGACCTCTTTCAACACAGACAACTTGACCAAATTATCCCTTCATAAAGCAGTGCCTGTGCTTCCTCTAGTTCTTTGGTTCTCCATCTTTCTCATGCTGCCACCCTTTAATATAGTTCTTCATATTGTGGGGATCGAGAATCATAAACTTATTTTCATTGCTATTCCATAACAGCAATTCTGCTACCGTTATGAACCATAATGTAAATCTCTGTGTTTTTGTGATGGTTTTCTGATTCTGAGGGGTCATGAACCCCTGATCTAGCTGACCCTCCTCAGTTCATCTCCACCAGCTGCATTTATCCATTTTCGTTTTTCCTTAAGTGTTTAATCTAATCCTGTCTTATTGAATCCCCTTGGTAAGACTGTTCACTAAATAAACTGAGAGTGTCATATTCTAGGTGATGCATAAGTAAAGATGCATAAATATAGTTCTCAAATTCTGCAATATATCAGTCTAGCAGTGAAACATAATGAGTAATTTTATCACTAGCTAAGATTTACAGATGTAGTTAAACAATGATCTGATAGTTATTTTCACATCACTAATTTATTCTTTCATATCACAATCTGAGCTAGAGCTCAGACATCAAAAATCTAAGAATAGATTGTCAACACCAATTTGACTCTATAAGTGCTGTTTACTTGCTATGTTTTCAAGATACAGAGGTGAAAATTGGGACTGCTTCACTTTTTTTAAACTTACAGAACAAAAATTAAGGATATATTAAACTAATTAACATATAAAAATGAAAAATAACTCTGCTATGACATAAATAATCTAAACCAATGCTATCAATATATTCTATGTTGCTCCAAAGATTGGTGATGTTTTAATGGAAGAATGACATTGAACTAAAAAATATCAAATACAATATGTGTAATGGCTCAACGGCTGCAGAAATGTGTGGAAAATAATGGAGACTTCCTTGTGACAGAATGTTTGTGGAGCACAGCACTGACAGAAGAGAAACAGACGAGAGAGGAACGCTTCAAGGACACTGATGTCAATGGCTAATGCACAGCCTTCATAGCTTTAGAACAGATTCTGACAGGTTTACTAACGGTGATGGGGTGGACTGTCTTTTTTGTACCTAACTGATAGACACTTTTCAGCCATACTCTGAATTTTTTAAAAGGAAGCTGGAAATTATGACTATAGAAATCACTTATAGCCATTGCAGTAGGCAACCTTTATATCTTGACCTGAAGTCTTTTGGTTCCCTTTGATACTGCCACCTTTCTTTAGCGCCAACCCAGAGGCAAAAATTTCTGTTTTAAATAGCGTTCTTGTGTTCACTATTTTTGGAGGTACCAGGGGACACTTGTTATTCCTCTTGAATAAAACTATTTAGTGTTTTTACAATCAGTGTCCTGGAGGTTGGCTTAAATGACATTTTAATGTGCTAAGTTAAAGTGTTAAAGAATAACAATGACTTAGTATGTAGCATTAATCTAGATGAACTGGCATTGTTACTTACTGCTTTTGGATAACTTACATCTTACAATTCTGGCTATTTTTAGGACAATTTGACTTTAGATTTTTTTGGTAAAAAAAAAAACACAAACACATAAAAATTCTTAGTGACAGCTGGTCCTTGATTTTGGATAAACTAAAGGTCAATTAAGATTATTCTAATGCGATGAACTAAAGAAAGCATATGAGCAATTCAAAATTCTTCTCTGTTACTGTGATGACTTCTTTATCATGTTATATTTATATAAATGTAAAATGTTGGTTTCTGAAATCGCTAAA
The DNA here is from genome assembly GCF_950005125.1 of Chionomys nivalis. Taxonomy (NCBI): domain Eukaryota; kingdom Metazoa; phylum Chordata; class Mammalia; order Rodentia; family Cricetidae; genus Chionomys; species Chionomys nivalis. Next base: position 66,293,207 of record NC_080088.1, read on the forward strand.
TATTATGAACTATAATCAATGCTCAGTTAAGTTTGCCAGATCTTGTTCATTTCCTCCTATTAATAGAGTTATATGCTCTAAACTCTAGAGTATATATTATACTCAGTTAATGGTTTTGAGACACTGGTATAAAGAAACTTGGACTCCCTCTTTGTAAATTGTGGTTTCCTGTGTCACCTTGGCTAAGAATGAATCTCATTTTCTAAGGCATTGATCAACTGACTGATGAGCAGCGAGTGGCTGGTAGGTAACTACCATTTGACCAGGAGCTACAGAGGGAACAGAATTCTGCATACTTTTTCATCAGCTCTCTGTCATGGTCACACACCAGTATTGGATCAATTTGGGTTCCCAGACTTCCATGTCCATATAGGAAGCAAGGTGAAAATCCACTTATAAATGAAAGAACAAGATAGGTGTGATGGCATGGGCTTTAATCCCAGTACCCAGAAGGTTGAGACAGGAGAATTGGGAGTTTCAGTCACCTTGGGTCATTTATCTAGCTCTCTTAGATAGATAAAAGGTATGTAGGTAGATAGATGATAGATAGATAGATAGATAGATAGATAGATAGATAGATAGATAGATAGATAGATGGAAGGGAGGAATAAAGGAAAGAAGGAAGGAAGAGAAGGAGGGAGAGAAGAGAGGGAGGGAGGGAGAGAGGGAAGGAGGGAGAGAAGAGAGGGAGGGAGGGACGGAGGGAGGGAGAGAGGGAAGGAGGGAGAGAAGAGAGGGAGGGAGGGAGGATGCAGCATGAGGGCTAACTCTGGATGTTGTACTTGTGCCATGTTAGAATAGCAGCTCATGTGTTTGGGATGCGTCTGGGGTAAAGAAGTCATGGGATGGTAGAAATCTGTACAAATGACCCTGATAGTTATAATGAGGTCACAGAGATCTCCTTTACCTTTTCCCTATTTTTCTATTTTGTACGAATAAGAGTTTCTTGCTAATATGAGCTAATTTGACAAGATAATCCACAAACCTTGTCAGTAGTGTTTGCTCTGTTCCCAGGCAACAGATGCTTATTTTAAACATGGTCTTTCAGAAGCCGTGAATCATCATTACTGTCTAAGTTTGAAGTGACATTTAACAGTGGAGCAATGGAGACCTTGGAGGACCTTGGTCTTCTGTGTCTTAATCAGTTCACTTTAGCTCACGGTAGCACAGTGCCTGCATCCTGCACTTGTAAGTCCATTTACTTTCTGGTAAACCTGAGTCAAGCACTTCCCTCCATGCAGAAAAACCAGAGATGCATCCAACATCTGCCCCCTCTGTAGAGTATTGCAAGGATAATAAATGCAAAAAAATCAATGTAATATATGTCAAACTATGTAGTAAATGATATAAAGAGATATAAAGAGAATAGAAGAAGAGGAGATGGCACAGGGGTAGAAATCACCATACCAGTCAGAGGAAGTAGCCTAAGCAGAGATCAGAGGGCACAAAAATGCCAGATAAAGTCAAGGTTTCCAAAAGAGATCTCAGCGATTGCTGGATGGTGTGAAGAGTACACCAAGACCATCTGTTATAATGGTATTTACAGTTATAATTTTCCCTTGGACCTTCGTAAAATGAAGCAACATACTATTAATTTGCTTTTAACTTAATTAACTTTCTATTGATTTTTCTTTTTAAAAGGGCTTGTAATTAGTTGGCTTAGTATACTCGTAGCTTTTCTCATAAACACCACTAACTGCCTAAAATTATTTATGTCAAGAATGTCTTTCCATGTCAAATAATCTTCAGCATCAACAATGATGTGTTACTATAAGTTGAGCAACATGGTGTTACAGGAACAAGAAGACAAAATTAAATCAAGGAAGTTTAGTTTCATGGCTGTTGGCCAATTTTGTGTCTCTGGGACAAAAATACTTGACAGAAACAAGTTAAAGGAGGAATGGCTTATTTGGGCTCAGGGATGTAGATTGGGAAAGTCATGGCAGTGGGTATGCCTCCAACACAAAAGTGGATATGAACTCCACCATTGCAGTGGGAATGTGAGACAAGGTAGCCACCGAAGGAGAAAGATTCCCAAATATTACCGGTAAGTCATAGCCTTGTGGCAATAGATAGATTAATAGAAATGGGTTAATTTAAAATGTAAGAACTAGCTAAGAATACACCCAAGCCATTGGACAAACAGTATTGCAATTAATATAGTTTCTATGTGATTATTTGGGTCCAGGCAGCTGGGAAGTGAAAATGGAGTCTCTCTTTACATCATGCTTCTCTGAATTTTTGGAGATTTGCCTTCATAAAAAAATTTCTACAACCCTAGTATGTACAGATAATACATAGGGGATTAAACCTTTATAAATAATAGTAATAGAATTACTGAAATAAATAGGTAAAACCATTTTGGTAATTCCAAATTACCAATGACAGTCAAATTAAAGGAAGAATTATTTCTCAGGATTTGTAAGAGTCATACAATAGCTACATGACTCAACAAGGGTCAAAAATAAAAAGTTACTCTGAAATTTCAATGTTGCTAAAAATATAAGAGAATAATATTTCAAGATGCACTCTACCTATTGGGAAATGGAGGTGTCTGAGCAAGTAACAGCATGCCATGTCACTATTTAGAGAAAAATTTAATACATTTGTATTATTTATAATACAGAACCTCATGAGCATGGCAGATGATTGAATGAATGTGTAGTTATACCTTGAAATACAACTACATTGTAAGGAGCAACTATCCTTTAGTTGCTTTTACTGCTTCTGTCACTGTTTCTAGTAATTACAGTTCCTTCAATAAGTCTGTGCATAGTACAGCCATTCCCTGATTATTGTTATACTCATTCATTCATCTACAATAGACCATTATGTACAAATTATGTTACTTTCCCATTAGACAATTTCAATAATTTCTTATCTCACTTGAAAAGTTAAAGAGCTTACTAGGGCCATTGTTTCGACAGCACTAGGGTAGCATTGATACACAGTAGATACATTTTAGGAATGTAAAAAGGCAAGACAGAAAGCAGGAAAATGTGGGAGCTAACTGAACAGTTATCTACTGACAGAGTCCAACTGGAAGACAAGTCTCCTGATTCCAAGCACTTTTACTGCTGAAATTTAATAAAATTTTATTCTTGGACCTCTTTAACAAGTAATGGTGTGTGTGTGTGTATAAAGTAAGGTAACACACCTGAGTTGACAATCATATTTCCTGGGCTTCCAGGGTTGATAACTCATGTTAACATTTTCATTTTACCATATGGGAATGTATATTTATCTACTTCTTATTCATGCATTTACAAGAAACCTTCATTTTATATCTCTTATGATAAAGTATGATAACATTATCACATTTATAAATGATAAAGAGCAAGGTTCATGAAGGGATAGAATCATCTTTTATAGGTTAAATGATTCTGATTTTGAGCAATGAGAATTGATGATAACTTTAAGTTTTGATTGAAGAATTCTCATCATTGAAGAAGCATTTTTGAAGGCCCTCTTGAAATTTATTCAAGTAAAAGAGAAGAGTGAAGAAGATACGGAAGACTCATGAGTATTTTGCATATTAAATTGTTCTGAAATGAACATATAATTCTGGATAAAATTCATATGACAAACTGAGAAACTGTGAAATCAAGTATTCTTAAAAATTGTAGATTAGATATTTATTGGTCTGAAATATGCATAAAATAATTGTTCAAAAGAAAGAAATTCTGTCAAAAGGCATAAGTCACTTGATTGACCTTTCCTTAATGCTATCCTCATATTTAGTATTTTATGCTCTGTTGAAGATATGTTCTGTTAAAAAAAAATGATACCACAAGAAAATTTTGCTTTTTATTGTCTTCTAATACTGTTTCATAAACAGATTTAAATAGCTGATTTTCAGCAAAGCTTTTAATATTGTGCGCATATTTTTTCTCATATACAATAAAGACTCAATAAATACATAAAACAGCTAAGAGATATAAATTAAATACTTATAGATTGCTTTGCAATGTTTATATCCCTAATGTGAATAATTGGGCAGATTTGAACAGACAAAATTGCTCATATTTAAATTTATGAAATGGTATATTTTTATATGTTTATACATAAATTTTAATGGGTGTCACTTAAAACATCATATTCATTTGGACAACCGAGGACAAAACCTCTAAATCAAGTCACAGTGGGGCTAGAACACCACGGAAGATTGCCAAAGAGGAGCATATAAAACTGGAAGAGGTTGAATACAGAAAATGGAACACATTGTCCTTCCATATTGAAATAACATGTTGATAAGTTACATGTTATTGTTGTTGCTGTTACTCTTTCTCTGCATATTTTATGAGAAGTTGTTATTATAGCAATTAGGATTTTAATAATAGCAGTATGATGATTACAGAATGGCTTCTGTGTGGAGATGAAAGAACCCCGAAGAAAAGAGAGAGAGGCACTGTCCAAAGACACACATTGTAATTGCTGTGGGATTAATAATGCACTCATCCCAAGCTTCTCAGCTGCACTCAACCCAAAGATTCAATTTACAGGATGGTTGACCGTTTCTAGTCTACTCTTCACTTTTTTTCAATGTATAATAAACTAATGCACTTCCAATCAGTACAGAGATTTTCTAAGACACTTAGCTTTGATATATAATTTACAAATTTGCTATTTTTATTGATTATTCTCTTTTGGCTTAATGTCTTCCTGTTGCTATTTCCATCATATCATCTCCTCCAGCAACTCTCTGTGTATCTTTGGGAATATGAGTTCTTTTAAGGTTATAGACAATTTCTTGCTTACTTTATTCTCATATTTGCAAACCTGCCTTCTGTCTCCAGAGCAGAGCTTAGTGAATGCAGAATTTGCCACAGTGTGCACACTGTGATCTAATTTCTATCCCAGTAGTTTATATACATAATTTCTGTACATAACATAGGTCATGAGAGTAGTTTGCATATAGGAAGATTTGTTATGCTTAAAGTAAGAACTTAACTTCATACTCTCAATGTAATCGTCCCCAAATAGCAAGATCCTAAGATCTTGGATGTGCTCAAGACAGAGAATGCACAATTCTGTACCCACAATGAACTTCACTAATCTTGGACTGTGCTTTACTTTCAGAGATTTGTGTTCAGCTAAGAATGATGATCAGTTTATTGGATAAACATATATGAAACACTTAATTTGAGCAATCATATTTTTAAACACGTGAGATACAGATCTATTTTTATAAATCTATCTATACAGAAAGCACTTTATAAAACCAATGGCTGTCTTCCTTTAAACCTCCCAGTTTTTCCCTATAAATTTACCTTTTTTTGTCTTCAGTTCTGTCTATCCTAGACCACCCAGGTACCAAATATCTTCACTGAAGATTTTCTGTTAAAGTTTCCTACTAAATACAACCTGCTTCTACTCAAATAATATCAATTGCACCTTACTAATTGGTAAAGTTAAAGCAATTTAATCTTTTCCATTCTATCTCTGAACATTATAGACAATTTCTCGCTTTTCCATTTTATTTGAAGCCACCCAATTCTTCACAGATTTGCCAGTGGGCATTTGTGTGCCTGACTTTTCATATTCATTTATTGAAGGCACCCCAGGACTCCAACTTAAATTTTATTTTCCCAGAAATGATCTGCTAAGTAGACTCTCCCAGGCTTCAATTTGATAGTAATTTATCTTTATGACACTTCTTACCATTTTACTTGCTTTGAGTTTTCTTATTAATTATTTATTTTCCCCTTGAGAGACTTTTTTAAGAACAGGGATTATAATTAAATTATGCTTATTAAGATTCCCAAGTGGTTATCATCGGGTCTATAGTGGTTAGTGATCAAAATTATTTATTGGGTAAATAAGTGAATGAATGAATGAGTAATGAAAGATTCATGGCTCCCTAAAATTAAGAATTTCTTTTTTGGAACATTGCCTGTTTGCAGCAGTAATAGCCTAAGTTTTCAGTTATTGCTCATGGTTTTTTTTCTCCCAAGTTATTATGCAAATCATTGACTCTGGCAATACAAGTATTCTATTGACTGATGAAAATGCTTAAGACAACAGAAAGAGGGGCATATTAAGAATCAATAGAAGTTGCTACATCGGTATCTTTTTAACACCATCTGTCTCTCAAGTCGCTAGATGAATCCAAATCTCATTGAATTTTTGCTGGCCCACAGCACTAAAATGCTTCAATAGCAATTTTAGACAGCTTGAGCATGCTTCAAATAGACAATTTCATTGCAAGAGCCCTGCTTCTTGGAGAATCCATAGGGTTTATAACAAATAGAGCTTAATTGGTTTATTAAGTAAAATTTACAAAGTCAGAAGCCTTACTTTGAAAAACTCGAAGGCATCATTAAGCTGATGGTTTTGGTATGTGATGCTTCGCTGTTGTTGGAGAAGAGTGGGCAAGTGACTGTGTGCGATGTGTACCATTTAGGCTGAGAAGTAGCTTCTGTAACCCAAGTGCATCATAAGCATGGACTTCACAATGATGCTGGACATTGAGGCTCAATGTGACACTGTCCTAATTTGCTTGCTACTGCTGTGATAAAATATGACCAAAGCAATCTGGGGAGGAAAGAATTTATTTGGTTTGCCTTTCCCAATCACAGTCCATTATGAAGGAAAGTCAGGGCAGGAATTCACGTTGGAGAATTGAAAGCAGGAACCAACAAAGAGGCCGTTAGAGGAAGCTGTTCCTTGCCTTGCACTCATGCCTAGCTCAACCTTCCTTATGCAATTGAGAACCACTTTCCCACTGGTGGCACCAGCCACAGAGGGCTGGTCTCTTACACATCACTCATTAACAACAACAAAAAGTCCCACAGATGTTCTTACAGGCTATTCTGTTGGAAACAATTTCTCATTTGTGATTACGTTTTATATGAGATTAATTTATGTCACTCTATCAAGAAATCTTGACCCAAAAATCAGAAATCCCAAATTCTTTCTCCAAGATCCAAATTATCAGATCAAATTAAGTTTATTTAGTTATTGATCTAGGTCACAACCATAAATGCTGTCATCATGACGCCTTCATGAAAAAAAAATAGTACTTCCAGTCTGCACCTATTGGTCAGCTTATTTATTATTTTCTTATGAAAATCAAAGTTAACAAAGAAGAGGTTTATTTTGGTTCATGGATTAAGGGTTACAGTCTAGCATAGTGGTGAAGTATGGTATAAGCTGGCATCATCTGGGACAGCAGAAGCTTGTGAGACAATGAGCTCACATCTTGATGTAGCAGGAAGCAGAGAGATCAGGCATTGACCAGATCAGTTCTATATATAACTAAGAAGGCATGCCCTTTAGTGACATCTTTCTTACAGCAAGATCCCACCTTCTAAGGGTTCCAGAATAACCCAATACACTGTCACCATCTGGGAATAAAGGGTTCAAATGTATTAAATGCCTACGGGCACATTTCACATGCTTACCATTTGTAAAGACAATGCCTAGAGTACCTTAGCATATATTCATGTGCATACAGTGTAAAGATTTTTGAACATCTCTTTAGGGGTGAAATATATATTCTTGGTCTGGAGAAATGTCTCAGAAGATAAAAGTACATATCTCATCCCAAGACTGATAACCTAAGTTTGATCTCTAGAATGTACAGGGTGAAAGGAGAGAATTGACTCCAGTGATTTGTCTTCTCACCTCCATATGTGTGTGCACGAGTACGCACACACACACACATTCAGTTTACACACAATTTATTGGGGGTTTTAACCATGATTTCCATAGGGAAAATTTCTTTTATTGCACTGAAATGACTGTATGCATCACTAACTCCAGTTTTGTTTTGTTTTTCTGTCGTTGTTATTCGTGTAATTCATTTGTTTTTGTTTTTTGATCTTAGACTGGTGGTTCGAATGAAACACACACTCTCTCTCTTCATAAGTGGGCTTTTGAGAGTTTAAAGACGTGAGGAATTTCCCCAAGTCTTTTGCTTTGTGGTTTGGGTTTAAGGTGTGAGTTCTCAGTTTGCTACTCCCACTGCCATGTGTGCTGTCTGCTCTTATGCGGACTCCAAGCTTCTGGAACTGTAAGCCTCAACCAGGCCCATAAGTTGCCTTGATCAGCATATTTCACCACCGCAGCAGAAAAGTAACTAATACATAGAGCTTTATTCTATTTTTTTGTATTCTGTCACAAAGGAAACATAAGGTGATTTATGTCAACACGGGGCAAAAGTCAATTAACCTCCAATCAATACACATTAAACATCCTACATTGTGGAAACCATTATTCTGTGCAGTTTTATTATATAAATACAAATATTGTTGTCCTAAATCTGTGCTGTTACATTATATAAAATTTCTATCCATGAATTGATTTCTATTTTACCAGAAAAAAACTTGTGGAAGTCCCAAGTCCTGTATGTGCACAAGCAAGTTAAGATCAGGTCCTTAGGGCATACCCTGTGTGATACACAAGTTCTCCTAAGGCTAGGAGTTGTCATGGGGCGGCAGACACACTAAGAGAGCAATGTGTGACATATGGTAGTATGTAAATAGATGTCACTGTTCCTGAGGAATGCCAAGAATCACAGCACTGTCAATATCCAGGGAAAGGCAAGGAAGACTACATCTAGAATCTCAGTGCAAAAATGGTTCAGACAACACTAGTCCCAGACATCTAGCAAGCAAAACCAACAGAGAATAAAATTCCATAGTCTTAATCCATGCAGCTTGTAGTATTTGGCTATGGCATCTATATGAAGCTAATACATTTTTTTCATAATTTCCAAACTTCAAATCATTCAGGGTCAACTGAAAGGCGACCTTCAATATCTAAGCACTGTAGCAGAGGACATTTCAGAGGACACTCAGACGGTGATGGAAGGCTCATATGGAGATAGCTCAGAGACTGACAGAATTGACTCTGTTCATGATGGGAACTAAAGGAAGTGAGCAGAGACAGTGAGAGAGGCATTCAGTGCTCTCAATGAACACACAAACAGCACACAAATGATCTTTGTTGCTGCGGTGATTTCACTCACCTCCATAGCCTTGAGAAACAGGACATGTCGTAAAATGATCTTATATAATAATACGTAACAATGAAATGAGATATGTTTCTGTCTTGCTGTCACCACCTTTAAGTAAGATGATATCACATGATTTGGGTTACTTAAAACAAGGACACCTTCTTGTTCACATCTCATTAGAATCTAAGAACTTTGGAGAGTAGGTAAGAGAAAGAGAGAGGAAACCACATAATTAGACGGAGTATGTTACAGTCTTAATGCCACATGAATCTTTGGGGTTATGGAAGATGGTTTGTAAATGCTGGCATTTGCAAATATAAGTCATAAAGTCTGGGTAGGGAATGATTACAGCCTGCTCTTTCTTCTTGGTACCTTGGCTGAAGTTAATTGGAGATTAATCATGGGACTTACGAAGGAGAAAATGTGTCTGCATCAGGACAAATCCAGAGGACCGAAGATTACCAACTTTTAATGATAAGGTTTCACCGGTGGAATTGTTCCCTGGTTTGTAACGTTATCATCTTAATCTTTTTAGGATAATTAGAACTTACATATTCTGTGCCATGTCCTTGGGAAGACCTGGGCTCCTCGTAAACTAAATTCTAACAAATGATCCTCCAAGACAAGTAGGTTTAACGTGAGAGCTTGCCCAGACACATAATTCAGGAACAACCGTGTGGGCCAAAGATCCAATCCCATGCAACTTTCCTAACTCCTATTCTTTAACGCAAATACTAATCAGCACACCTATACAATACCATTATTTCTGTCTCCACTTCCCTGCTCCTCTTTTTTCTCCAGACACTGTAGGTGACTCTTCTTACCTGATCAAAACTTACTCTGTATTAAGACATAAAGACCACTGAGGGGTGGGTATTTTTGGCCACCTTGACATGATTTCATCCTTCACTGTGGAATAAACTCCTATCTACCAGGTCTGGTCAGGTTTACTATAATGTTCCAGTAGGTGTTTTTGTTGTTCAAGTCAATTTCTGTTTGGTTGTGTTTTTTCATGAATATCCTCTTAAGTTGTATTTTGCAAGCTAAGAAGAAAAATATGAATTTAGTCCTAACGATTGAAGGTTAGTCATGCTACTTAGTAAAGACTACTTCTGAGTGGGAAAGAATCTGCCTCCATGCCTTAAAGCTTTATCATCAGTAAGAGGAACCTTACATTCATCAGCTTGACAATGTCAAGTGATTGCTATTTATATAGCTCAAACTCTAATATATAAACAGACAAGAGATGGTTTTACCACTGTTTTGCCATTGTCTTTCCATGTTTATTTGGTTTCTGTGTGTATTTTGATGTGTATTTTGACTTCATTCTTTCATTCTCTCTCTCCCTCTCTCCCCTCCTCTCTCTGTAAAATATTAAAACATATTTCACATGGTAGCATTTTCCCATTTTTAATTTTGATGATTCAGTGTGAAGATGATAATGAACTTGGTATTTTCCAAATAATGGACTTTTTCTTATTCTTTTAAAGATGTGATTATTTAAGAACACACTTATACTTTTTTCATTTTCCCATTTTCACCCTTTGAAATAAAGCTTACATTTTCTTGAAGTGTGGCAGCATGTATGGAATAAATTGTCCTGGTACAAGAAAAGACTGTTAGCATAGCTGTGGTGTGGCTAGAGGTAGCTTCTCAGGCATCCCTCATGAGCTGAGATTTTGCCAATTGATCTACAAAGATGTGTCTCACATAATACCAGCACTTGTCAATTCATTTACTAATTAAAATATAGGGATGTTTACCTGCATCCTCTTTTTCATTTTTAAATATCATCTCATAAAAAAGAGAAAACGGTAAATACAAACCTATAAAATTACTCCATTCCTCTTCAACTGTCTTAACTCTGATATTAATTTATTTCTTTTCCATTCACCCCTCTTCTAGCAGCTCCTGTGGTCTAAAATCTTAGGAAAAAAAGAAATGCTGTTTGGTCCATGGATAACGGTTCTCACGGAATCACTCACTGACTTGAGGGGCATTTGGTGTTCTTACAATAAATTAGAGAAAATTAGGTTTGCTTAAAGGTCTTGAGAATAATGAACGGTCTGGCTTTCTCTCATCTACTTCTGTATATAAAGAAGTTAATTTCTTTCTATTTGACAGGGCTTTTCTATGCTTTTCCTATCTTTTTGAGCTTACAGAAATCTCAGTATTAGGACTTTACCTGACATTTTGGTCCTTAATACATTGGAATGTTGAGTAAGTAGTCCTTGTCAGATATGAACAGCAGAGGCACCATCCACAGCCAGGGAGAGTGACTTAGAGGGTTTTGTAAGATGCTTCTGTATAGTCTTTTTACTTTGCAGTGCTACTTAGAGATTCAGCTTTGCTGCTGTCATTAGAGATACTGAGGCAGAGAACTAGACTCTGATGTCATTACTGTAGGTGGAAGTCTAGGTCTACTACACATTTGACCCATTCCAGAAACCCTACAACTGTGAGGCTTCCAGCACATGCAAAGTATTTTGCTGAAGGTGCATGGAGGTGCTCAGTAAAGTGAGTCATCATTTTTGTATGATGATTAAATGACCTTTTCATTTTTAAAAAATCTGTTAATATGCAACACTTCAACAACTCACATTTAGATGAAAATTTTTGCAGTCTTTAAAAGTCTAACACTGTCAACACTTTGTGTGTACTGACACTGTGCGAGGTTCCTGGCTAAGCTGTCTGGGAAAGGAGGGATGAATAAGAGTGGGCATACACTTGGGCACTTGTTAGCCTTGTCATTATCTTGCTAAATTGCCTTCCCTTCCCTAAACTTCTAAAAACAGCCTTTGCTGCAACTTCCACTAATGTTAAAGCAAATTAGATGCAATTTGTCTTGATTTTCTTTTTGGACTTTCACAAAAATGTTTAAAATAACTGGATCCACCAATTACTATCCCTGGATGTGATAAAGATGCTTAGAAATAGCATAAACATCATTTAGGGTATAAATCTTTTTTGAAACTGGTTTTCCCCACCTCTAGGAGAATGTCAAATGCTTTGGTTATGTTGACCCTATGAAAATGGGAATCCTCATAGAAGATTGAAGCAGATGAAATCTAAGCAAAATAAATTCAAACATATGGAAACATTTTATTTTTTAAAACCAAACGGCTTAGCTACACTTTCAGTTACTCTCAAGTAATCAGAATATTTTATTAGAGTGAATATTTAATTTTTAGAGTATGCCCAGAGGCAGTTTCATGTTTTTATGCATCTAATTAGTTGTGTGGTTTGCATTTTCCCCAAATAGTCCATTTTCAGTACTTTTCTCTGCATGAATTCTATTCAAATTAATAAAACCAAGATTAGGGCTTTAACTTTCTATTATTCCAGCATATAAAAATCCAGCATAAAAGCAAGAAGAAAGAGATAGGACAGACTCTTCTTAATTACAGATTGTGATCACAAAGCTAATTTTTTTCTTTGCGTGGTGTCTTTCTCTTAGTTCTGTACACAATTGGCAGATGACACTACAATACCGGAGGAGCCAGGCAGTGCTCAGAAGATAAGATAACGACTAACCATGCTCAGCAGCATCAGAATCTGCTGTTTCCAAAGTTACAGAGTCCCAGAAAATCATGTTGCAACAAATTCTGCTTTGAAGTTTCAGCAGGGAAAAGAGGAAGAATGCAACAAATTCATCTTTTAAAATTCATTGTTTAACAGGCAGTGGTGGCAGCGCCTTTAATCCTAACACTTGGTAGGCAGAGGCAGGCTGTTCTCTGTGACTTCTGGGCCGGCCTACTCTACAAGATCTACTTCCAGGATAAGCATCAAAGTTATACAGAGAAACCCTGTCTTGAAAAATAAAAAAAACAAAAAAACAAAACAAAAAATGCTCATTGTTCAATTAGTTGAAAAATTTTTAAACAACTGTTTATGTAAAAAACAGTTTTCATGTTAAAGGAATAGGAGATAGTATACTATGGACTCATTTTGAGTCCATTGAGTTGAGCTATTTTCTAGTCCTACAATGCTATCTGATAGAATTCTTATCACTTGGGTTGGAGAGGCTAATGTTCGGCTAAGTCAATAGATTGTAAAAGTTTTTTTTTTTTTATTTATTATCAAAAGGTGTTAGTTCTAAGTTAATAGCTTCCAAAAGGTTTTTATTTATTATCAAAAGTTTTTACTTATTATCACAAGGTGTTAGTCAGATACAGAATGGGGCAAGGAATGACTTTTCCAGAAGGCAAAAAGTATCTTGAGATAATAAAATTAGCCTCTGAACCTGCAAAATCCCAATATTTCCAGAGTATTAAAATTCCAATCAGTCCATAAGCCTCTGCAGACATAGAAACTCCTTCTATGTGTGTTTTATGTTGCCAGCCAGACACAACTTCTGTTCAAGAATTTTCATTCATACAAGGAAGCAATCTGTCTTAGGGTTTCTATTGCTGTGAAGAGACACCATAACCACGGCAACTCCTATAAAGGAAAATATTTAATTTGTTTTAATCCATTATCTTAATTGTGGGAAGCATGGTAGCATGAAGAGAGATATGGTGCTGGCAAAGGAACTGAGAGTTCTACATCTTGATACACAGGCAGCAAAAGACCTATATCCCACACTGGGCATAGCTTGAGCCTATGAGACCTCAAAGCCTGCCCCCACAGTGATACACTTTTTCCAACAAGGCCACACCCACTCAAACAAGGCCACATCTCCTAATAGTGCCACTCCCTATGGGCCCAGCATTCAAACACAGGAGTATATGGGAGCCATTCTTATTCAAACTACCACAGACTCCTCACTGTTTTGATGTGGGATTCCCCTATGTATGTTGTGAATATGTTTTATTACCATTGGTTAATAAAGAAGTACCTTTGACCTATAGCAGGGTAGAATATAGTCAGGCTGGAAGAGATAGATAGATAGATAGACAGACAGACAGACAGACAGACAGACAGACAGATAGATAGCAAGAGTAGGTGGAGTCATGGAGATGCCATGTAGTTGCCAAAGGAGAGGACACTAGAATCTTACTACTGGTAAGCCACAGTCTCATGGTTATACACAAATTAATAGAAATTGGTTAATTTAAAATGTAAGAGCTAGTTAATAAGAAGCCTGAACCACTGGCCAAGCAGTGTCGTAATTAATACAGTTTCTGTGCAATTACTCGAGTCTGAGCGACCAGGAAACGAATGAGCAGTTACCATTTACAAAATGGAGCACCAGTATGGGGCAATTACATCCACATAAAAAATGAGAGAACTTGGGAAGGAATTCTAGACATAACAGGGCAGAGTTAAGCACAACTTCTTGGTAGCCACATTTTTTAAAAAGATCGGCTCTGCTTGCTGGTAGCAAGCAGTGGTGTGGATCCTCTAAGAGAAGGCTTCCCCAGCATAAGCAGCAAAAATTGTGCAACTTCTTTAAGATCTGGCTTCCTGGTTCATGCTGGCAGAATGAACTCTGGTTCTTTTGGGAGGTCCTGCACTTAAATGGGGACTGTGAGCCAAATGTTACAAATTGCTTAATGACAACATAAACCCATTGCATGCCTGGAGATGGGACGGTAAGCATGGCTCCCAGAAGTCAGTGAAGATACCTCCATCATGTCCTAGTCATGTCTGTTTAGCAATTAGAAAAACAAAACACAATAGTGCTCCTGATCAAAAAAGAATTCCAGATACACAATGGGACAGATTCAGACCAAAAAAACCCTCTAAACAAGATACAGTGTGTTTAAAAAACATGGGTAGGCTTGGGAGAGAGAGGAAAAGAACACAGCCAGCAGGCATACACACAGAATATTGTATACATAATAAATAAATAAATATTTTAAAAAAGAAATAAATAGTTTAAAAAAAATAAAACAAAGTCTTTAAAGAGAAAGAAAAATTAATATAAAAGAATACAGACAGTCATAGATTAAAGGAGTAAAGAAAATATGCCACATAAAGATGGAATATACATAGAGAGTCTGGATTATGTATATTATTATATTTTCATTGGGATCATAGGAAGCCAAATGGAGTCACTTCTTCAAGGTATCAAATTCCTGGAAAGCAACAGAGGACTTTTGTGTAAACAAAAGTTTTACCAGTTATTGTGTTGTGTGTGTGTGTATGTGTGTGGGGGGGGTGGTTAAAACATTTGAATAAAAGTTTTATAAGGTGGAGAAGTTAAAAAAATAATCATTTTTCCAAATGTAAGTATAAAGAATACTAAATATTTGATAGAAAAGACTCATATTTAATATTCTTTGTACTTTTAACCCACAGATGGAAATTGCAAAAACAGGCCTCCTGGCTTATCTTTCATCTCCAGTTTCAAAAAAAGCAGCTTATCTAAAAAAGGAGTTTCTGATTCTGGTGAAATCTTGGTCTGCACCATCTTTAATCAGGACAAGAAAAGCCACTGCCACACTCTGCACTGAGAGTTCTGCCCTACCTCAGGTACCAAGCTGCAGGGTTTGAGGTGGCAAACTTTCAGGCCAATAAAATCTACTCTCACTAATCTGTAATTGAACTGAGCCTAGTCTTTCATTAGCCTCTGCTGACATAATTCTTACACTAGTGAAATCCCAGGAATCACTTGGACATGTTTTAAAAATGTATTCCACTAAAGCAGAAAATCTGAAAGAAATGGATGAATTTCTAGATGCATATGACCTACCCAAATCAAACCAGGATGAGATATGCAATTTATACATCTATTAAAGTAGTGAGGTTGAGGGAATAATAATAATGAGAAAAACTCCCAAATTGAAAAGTTCAGGCTAGATGGATTCATGACAGAATTCTACCAAACTTATAAAGAAATACTAACCCCAACGTGTCTCAAAATATTCTGTAAAACAGAAAAAGAAGGAATGCCACCAAACTCTTTTTACAAAGCCAGCATTACTGCTATCTAAACGAGATAACACAAAACAACTAAAAAAGAAAATTATAAGCCGATCTCCCTAATGAATCCACATGCTAAAATTCTCAATAAAGCATGAGAACTGAATTCAAGAACACATTGAAAAAAGCATACACCACAATTAAGTTGGTTTCTTTTACAAATGCAAGGATGATTCAACATACACAAATTAATAAATGTAGTCGTGAGAGCAAAACAGGAGCAAGAAAGTTATCCCTTGCAAGTTAATGGGAGACTAAAGCAGGAAAACCGTACTTTGTAGGTTAAGGGTTCAGTGTCTTGTTAAGACATTTAGGAATAAATTCCTGTTTGTCCTATGTCTGTTGGACCCATCTGCAGCAAAGATGTTAAGATGTATGCTTGCTCCTGAGTGGACTTGGTAGGAAATATGGTGAATTGTGGGTTTTACCTTTTTAAGTCCCTGAAAAATGTGACTAGTGGCCATTTCCTGGAAATGGGGGCACTGACCCGGCCAAAATCCATCTACCTGGCCAATGTTTGCTTAAAGCTTCCTTCAAATTTGTCTTTAAATTGTGGTAGTGTCTTACTCTTCACTGGTGGGATTAAAAGCAGTATTGAATAAAAGAACTCAAGGACAAAAATCACAGAATCGTTTGAATAGGTGAGTGAAGATGTCTATTTATTGCCCAGGCTTATTAGCTTTAATATCCCGAGTTCAAGGATTCCACCAGTCTTAACCTTTCCAGCATGGCACTATGCAAGCTGGTCTCCACACACAGTCCTAAGAGTTACATATTAGGCCAGCTAGAGGGCTCAGCAGATAATGACACTTTGCCAGGAATCATGACAGCCTGAATTCAATCCCCAGGACAGGTATGATGGAAAGAGAGACCTGACTCCTGCAAGCTCTCTTCTGGCCTTTATGCCCATAGACACACAATAAATAAATGTAATTTAATTTTTTTTAGAATGCATGGAGAGAGAGAATTTGATGGTATTGTTGGAAGGGTTGGTCAATGTGAGTTAGTTATCCTCTGTGCTGCTGATTGCTGATGGCTCTCAGGCTCTGACTCAGCACAAGGACCCATCATTTTTCTTGGTGAATTACACTTCCAAAGCAAAAGTGTGGGAGGCGATTTACATATCAAAGAAGCAGAGGAGAATTTACAATTACACATTTTCCAAGAGAAAAAAACGAAAAATTTTAAAGGGGGAACATAGAGGAACTTTTAAGGGGATACAGTCTCACCTGCAAAGCAGGAGCCATTGAGGATTGTCAACCTGAAATGGAACGAGTCTCTTGAAACTTCAAAGTGGCTCACATCGAGATACTTCTGCCATACACCTTCCCAATTCTCCCTAAAAGCTTCTTATTAGGGGCCAAGTACTCAAGTGACAAAGACTTATGGGCACAACTTATTCAAACTAACACATGGAGTTGAGAAACTTTTTATATATATATATTATTTTTAATTTTGCTAATGCATGTTCATTAGTGTGGGTGTATGAACTTGTTAGGGCACAAATCTACAGAGGCCAGAAGAGAGCGTCAGATCTCCTGGGGCTAGAGTTATGGGCCTTTGTGAGTAAGGGAAACTGAATTCAGGTCCTTTGCAAGAACAGTATATGCTCTTAAAAGCTGAGCCATTTGCCAGCCCCTCAAATGGACTGTTTAATCATTTCTTATCATAAGTCTATGTTGATTGTCATTACTCTAATGACTCCTATTTCCATTTCATTAGCATTTGAAAGCTATATTTATACTTCCTATTGCTTTTAATTTTCTACACATTTATAATTGAAATATTATTAAGAAAGTGTCAAGTTGGGTCTGTCTTTCACTTTTATCCATTTGACAGATTTCCAATTATTAATTAGAATTTTATGTCATTTACTGTGAGTTTGATTATCATTATCTTAGAGAAACTTCATGTGAAAAACTGTCTTTGGTATTCACCCTTATGCACACTATTTGTGTCTTAGTTAGGATTGCTGTTGCTATAATGAAGCACCCTGACCAAAAGAAACATGGGAAGGAAAAGTTTCTTTTACTCATGGTTCCGTGTATCTTTTCTTTATCAAAAGTAATGATGGCAGGGACCTGGAGGCAGGAACTGACACAGAGGCCACGGAGAGGAGCTACTCCTCAAAGCTTGCTCAAGCTTGCTTTCTTACAGAACCCACTTTGGGCTGGGTCCTCCACTATCAATCACTAATTAAGAAAATGCCCAACAGACAGATCTTATGGAGGCATTGTCTCAGTTGAGATTACCTCCCTTTAGATTACTCCAGCTTCTATCAGTTGACATAAAATTACCCAGCACAACTTGCTTGTATTCTTCATTCATTAATTGCATAGATCAAAATTCCCATCTGCCATTATTTTTTCTTTGACTGATAATGTTCTTTAATATTTTTTTTGTTTGTTTGTTTTTGTTTTTCGAGACAGGGTTTCTCTGTGGTTTTGGAGCCTGTCCTGGAACTAGCTCTTGTAGACCAGGCTGGTCTCGAACTCACAGTGATCCGCCTGCCTCTGCCTCCCAAGTGCTGGGATTAAAGGCGTGCACCACCACCGCCCGGCTCTTTAATATTTTTTATCATAAGATTGTTGGTAATAAATAACCTAAGCCTACTTGCCTAAAAATGTATTTGCTCCACTTTTGAAATGTCTTTTGGATCTCTATAAAATTCTAAGATGACAGATTATTTTTGTACAGATTTAGAGAAAACTTTGCAATGTCTTTCTTTTCTATAGTATTTTTTAATGAGAAGCTTGAAATCTTACTTTTGTTCACCTGTATTTGTAGTTTTTTTTTCCTGTCTGCTTTAAACATTTTCCATTCATTACCTTTTTTAGCCTCTTATTTAAAATATTCTTTGATTTGAGCTTTCTCATGATTGTATGATTGAAGTTTGATATTGTTTTTGAATTTCCAAATTGATAGTTTTCATCCATTGAGTAAAATATTTGTTCATTGTGTCTTCAAATTTTATTTCTCTCTTCTTTTTTTGCTTTGAGTCTTCTGAGACTTCAGTCACTGCTATAGAATCATTTCATATTTTCCATATGAGTTATAATGATTTTTCATCTTATCCTACCTTTGCTTCATTTTATAGTTTTGATTTCTGTATAGTATGTTGATCCATCTGTTGCTCAGTTTACTCAACATTTCTGTTTTCAAATAATTGTATTTTTATATCTTTACATTTAAAATACATTTTAGACTTCTCTTATATCATAGAGTCCATTTAAGATAATACCTTAATGAATGTTTATATTAGTTCTTTATCCTTACCTTTTGTAATTCTGTTTCTTTTGATTGACTTTTCTCAGAATATGTCATTTTTGTTTGATTTGTGCTAACCTTTTGTTTAACTGAATAGATTATTCATTAGCAATTCTTCTGTCTGAATTTTATATTCTAATTAAGAATATTAGTTCTTACTGGTAGTGAGAGTGCTTGCATATTAATTTGATAATTTAGACGTTTATTCTATTTGGAGGGGTTTAATCTAGAATAATTTTCTTTACTTCCATATACAAAGTATCTGATCTCTGGAGTCCTACTGGATGCATCTTGTATTCCACAGGTGTTCTTACTCTAGCCGACAGCTCTTTATGAATTCTTGGAACTACTAATTTTATGATCCTTCATGGCTCTCTGTTTCAAACTTTCCTTGATTCAATTTTGCTGCATTTAACAGGCATAGATTGGCTTTCAGACATAGGATAATATTCATTCAAAGACTCAAGGGATTTTTTTTTTAATGAAAATTTCTGGTTCTTTACATAGTTGCTTCTCTCAATCATGGTCTCTAGGATATTTCGACCACTTTAAGTCTTCCATGAACTCTGATGATAGGTTTCTCTCATTTCAACTTAGGCAGAAAACCCCAATGGCTGAGCTCATCTCCTTCACTTTTTGTTTATTGTTTTTGTTGTTATTGTTTTTTAATTAGAAATCAAACTGCCGGTTTGCAATACTTGAAAATCATTCTTTTTTGCCCTTTTCCCAGGATCAGAAGATATGCTGTTAAACCATTCACTTTCTCCCAGGAAGAATACTGTTGCAGATATTACAGAACAAGCCCCGTCCACCAACACTTCCACACACACAATTTAAAGAAATGCAAGCAACAACACAAAAAGACTCTCGAATTCTAGAATATATATTAATATTCCTTCCCAGTAAGAAGTCACTGTACACTTAGAGATCAATAAAGGAAATATTCTCTTTAATAGAGTAAATGTCTTACTCTAGTTACTTCTCAAAGAGGAGCCGGCTATAAATAGAATATTTTTCTAACATAATTTGATATTATATACTTCCAAAATGTATATGCAAAAGCATGCATTCACCTAAGGCTTATGCTATCCAGAAACGCTGTGATCCTGTCATTTCTTTCAGGTCCCAGCTCCAGATTAGAGATTCCAAGAGCAAAAATCATTGCCAAAGCTATTTTTTGAAATACACCAGCATTGATCTTTTTGAATAATTGTTAACCAGGTTCATCTTACTCTGCTGGCAGAAGCAGGCTTTTTCTGACTAGAACACAGGAGAGTTAATGGCAGACCAGGATTTAATGATGTTTGCAGCCAAGTTCCACTGTCTTGAGCTGCCCCAAAGACTTGAGTATTTGTTTTGGGGGTAGACCTAATGGCCTGTTGTAGGTCAGAGTGTTTTCCTTTTGTACTAATGGAGCCTAACTGGAGTTGAGCGGGCCGCACATTAGCTCCTGCTTGTCTCTAATGGGTCTGGAGGGCATTCTAGTTATTTGGGGGTGGGGGAGTGGAGGGGGCAGTGTTTCAGAAGCAATGCTTCCTTAGCTAAATTCTATTTAACGTCTCACAGGAAAACCCATTAGTAAATCCTTTATAGCGCTAATTCTTTCACTTCAAGTTTCTTCTATATCACTGTCATCAATAAAAGGATTAGGTTTCCAGAAATCCTATTGAACTAAGTAATGTGTTTTTTTCCCCATGAAGTCAGATAATAAAAAAATAATGCAAACTGGTTTAGTGTTCTCCTAAACTAAGAAAAATGAGATTTTAATAAATTCTAACAGTATTTATTATAGTTGTAGAGGTATCATATTTCTTTGGCATCATGAAAATTTGTCTTTGAATCTTATTTTTTAGACCTAACACCCTATAAAATTGTATTTTCTAAAGCCTAATTACAAACCCATTAATGTATTAGTGTTATGTACATGAATAAACTGTTAGTTTCAAATGGCATTATTTTAAATTCTGATTGTTTTTCTTTAGCCAGTTACATTAAAAAAATGCTAAAACATCAGTAAGAATCTTATCCATAGACCCTCATATTTATAAAAATGCTATAAAAACTAAAGGGGTTACATACAGGTTCATGTAGAATAAATGTTCGACTCAGAACTAGAATTCAGATGAGCATTTTATTTGATGCTGTATTTTGCATTATGTTGCTGCTTTGTGAAAATTGCTGATAAAAAGTGACACAGAGGAGTAAGTGTTTTAGAACACATAAACACACCCGCAACAGTTAAGGAGAGATGGTAATGTGAGGATGTGGAGTGAGGTACTGTGTGCTAGTTATTTGATCTTACGACAGAAAAAAACGTAGCCAAGACTGGTAGTTATTGTTTGCATATGTGTGGGTGAGGTGAGTGTATGCTTCTCTGGGTATGTGTGAGTATGTATAAGAGAGAGAGTGTGTGTGGAGTGTGTGTGTGTTTGTGTGTGTGTGCACATATATGAGGGTGACTAAGTGTGAATGTTTGAGTATTGTGAGCTTGTGTGTTTGATTGTTAGCTCCTAAAGACACATTTTATTATATCCCAGAGAAGGGTAGGTAGGTAAAATAGAGCAAGAGAATTTTTGAAAAACAATAAAAGGAGAAGGGAGTCTAGAGGGAGTTTGGAATAGAGCAGTAAGTACATTAAGAAGCACAAGGTTCTTTTTTTTGGAATCTGGGAAACATCACATGGACTACAAGCCATGTCAATCTTGCTTCTGCAGCATACCTCATAGGATTATAGTAACATGTTCACTACAGTCCTATATTTTTGGGTTTCTTCCCAAAACATTAAATACTGAGGCAAGTGCGGAAAAGGATTCAATGATGGAATTTACACAAAATTATTGTGAATGATTAACTACATTGATTTGAAAGCATATTTAAAACTGAGTTAAGTTGTCCATAGAAGTCTGTGACTATAATCTCAGCAATTGCTACAGAGACATAGGAGCTTCATCCTAAATTCCGTGCAACTTCATGTGTTGTAAACTTGAACAGTCAACAGAACAATATGACAATATTATATATCTATTTTATATATCAAAAACAAAAACCCAAATCAAAAACACACAAACAAACAAACAACACAAAACATACCACATGCACAGACACATACACAAACCCTGAAAAATCAATAAGGTGATCTGATCCTTTAGTATTCTGCCAATATTTCAACTTCTTCTATTCTGCCAGTATTTCAACTTCTGCTATG
Source organism: Chionomys nivalis (assembly GCF_950005125.1). Taxonomy (NCBI): domain Eukaryota; kingdom Metazoa; phylum Chordata; class Mammalia; order Rodentia; family Cricetidae; genus Chionomys; species Chionomys nivalis. The sequence continues at coordinate 66,315,505 of NC_080088.1, forward strand.
CAAATATTATATTAATGATTAAATGGCTAACTCTCTTTTGAGGATTCCATAATGCTAGACAGGAATTGAAGAAACAAAACAGAGTATGAAACCCTTTTCTTTTGGCAAAACGCCTATTTTTATATGAACTTAAATTTAATATGAAAAGTAGAAAATATTTATTAAATACTAATTTTATCATATTAAAACTTAGTTTATAAAGCTCTGGTTTTAGTTATGACTCCCAAAGCTCAAGGAAGAACTCATGTCCTTAGAACTTCAGAAAAGTTATTGACAATAGTGGAGTTAGATCTGTTGACAACTTCGTAGCATCCCAAACCAAAAGATTCATCTCAGTGATGCTAAATCTACACAGAGACCAACTGAGAGTACTTCCAGTGTCCTGAGCTGACCAGTCTATTCAATAATATAAAGAACTGCTAGTTTGTAACCCAAAGTATACCAAAATATGAAATTAACATCTATGAGTTTATATTGATATAATAAGTAGTTGAATAAAAAGAAATAAATAGTCCATCTAGAAATTTAATTTATGTAGAAAGTCTGCTCTTAGGGATGTGAAATCAAACTTCCTACATGTTATGTATATCCTGACATAGACACTTCCTTCTGAAGAACCCAGTTCAGATATGCATGCTAACTGAAGCTATTTACAGTAAGGCATACTGGAATTGTGATTCAGAAACTCCAATGTTATCTTTGTCAGTCTGAAGCCACAACAAGAGAGTCATTAAAATCAAGCTTATCAACTCTTGTAAAACGTCATACTTCTAAGAACATAATTTAGAATTATCTGAGAAGTCTTTCTCTTTTCCAAATTCTTCAATGACAATTGCATCATACACTCTAATCCTTGTATTTCATTAAAAATAATCCCATCTACATGTTCAATTCAACTCTTATCTCTTAGACTCTCCAAAAGCCCCTATCTAACTCCATCCTCACCTTTTAGCTTTAAATGTATTAATTAGTGAATTAATTGCTTTAAAAGATTAAGACTTGAAAGATATTAAAAAAATAATGCCTAATAAATAGGTTTGATGGCCCCAGGGCAAGTTAGAAGAAAAACACTGTAGTGGTAAGAAGAAAAGATGAATACAGTTGCTCACTTTCTGATCTTTTGTTTTCTAAGTTATTATCTTTATAGTTCCATGGAAACACCGTTTCCCAACATTCTTTTCCCCAAAAATGACTTCCACAATTGCTTTTCATTTTAACATGAATATTCGTTTTGACTATAAGTGACCAAATTTATACATTCCTGTCAATAATAGTCTATGTGCTAATAAATAATTAACAGAATACTTATATTATGTATGTGGTGATCTATGGCACTTTCAGGAATTATGAGTTATGTAGGTAGTCACTGTTTCTTGGATCTGAAATGATTTTCTTGATGAAGTAGCAGCAAAGAGAAAAACACATTGCAAAATGTATCTGTTAATTGTTATGCAGAGAAAATACAGACTAAATTGTGATGGCTATAGGTGGCTGTTCACATGGCAGAAATAAAGTCCATTGACTGAAAATAAAGGGCAGCCTTTTAAAGAAAAGCTTGCTTGTGATACTGTTTAAACTGGGTCTCTACTCCATTTTTATTTTTGTGTTAGATTTTCAAACATATATTGTATTCCAATGACAAACAGATGATAGTATGGCCACAGATCTTGAGATGTGTCTTAGCTACTTTTTTTTATTGTTGTGATAAGATACAATGAGCAAGGCAACATATGAAAGAAAACATTTGATTTGGGCTCATAGTTGCAGAGGGTTAGAGTCCATGACCATCATAGTGGGGAGCATGGCAGCAGGCAGGCAGGCGTGATGGAGACTCAGTAGCTGAGAGTTCATATCTTTATTTGGATGTACGGGACAGAGAGAGCTAAACTCCAAAGTCCAACCCCATTGACACACCTCCTCCCACAAGACCACACCTCCCGAGACTTTCCAAGCACTTTCATCAACTGAGAACCAAACATTCACATATATGAGACTATGGGGGATATTTTCATTCAGATCTCCACAAAAGTGGCACACACTTCAGAGGGTAGCACACTTAAAACAGAAAATGAAATCACTCACTGGCTACATTAGTTGCTCAAATTACAACAGCACACTTGTTCTCCAGGTAAAATGTTCATTGATCATCTATGTTTAAAACACTTTGTGTTAGAATGTGAAGCTTGGTGTTTTCAGTACCTAGAAAGTTTGACAAGGGAGCCGGAGGGAATAATGAGGAAACATTTGATTTTGAGTTGAGGCTCAGATTTTTTTTTTATCCAGAAGGGAGTGAAAATGGGAGCTTCTAGCAACTGCTGTAGCAGACTTCAAAACTACCAGGCTGCAAAACCAGCCTTTGATTTCTTTTATCTTCCTATTGGGCATGCTTATCAGAAAAGATTAGGAATGCAGGCATAACACTACCAGCAGCCCTGCCAGCTCCAAAGCTTTCATTTAACTCTCTACAGCAGCCTAGGCTTTCGCTGCTGTGGGGCAATTGCTGATGCACTCTGTGTTTCTCAGTCTACCTGGCCTTTGTGAGTGTTCACTTCAGAGACAAAGGGACAAAGGCAAAGTCCTGGTTACAAAGAATAAAGGTAAGCGGAAGGGAAGTCATTCAAAGAGAGGCTGAAGGAGAACAAGGGAAGGGTGAAAATGGCCATGCCCATAGTGGAGTTGTTGAAGCAGGAATGGAGGATGGAGAGGAGAGAGGGGTGCATTATTTAGGCTGATGTAAGGGGGCGGGGAATATCAAATGAGATCAAATGAGGGGAACAAGGAAAAGAGGCAAACTTGGGAAATGTTCTTGGGACCAAAAAAAAAAAGAAAAAAAAAAAGAAAGAAAAAAAGTGAGAATTGAAACTCCAACAAAATCAGCGGCAATGACAGGTGAATGACAGGCAGACGAAAAGCCTCAGGTTCGCCCAGAGCATCCTCTGAGTGACTGTTGGAGAACTTGGACTGCGGAGAGAGCTCACTGACCTCCACTTGATTGATCCTTGTACCCCCATTTCCAGCACCTCTCAGATGGTATTCTGCTGCCTCAAGTGCCACTGGGTCTCAGCCTGAGGAGTCCCTGGTGCTTCAGCAGAACTGTCTTAGCACTCTGGGCATGCCCCTTCACACCCCTGGGACCCACACGCGAGTGTGAGAAGGTTCTGGTAGACTCCACAGGGATGCATCATAAGATGAGGTAGAAGAGGTTCTCCACTGAGCAACTTCTCATCAGAGCCTGATCAACTTCTCATCAGAGCAGAGGGACATATTGATGCTGAGCAATTACTCCCAGCGTGGTCTTCCTTCAGCTTAGGACCTCCAGGTAGCATGCACAATGTTCATGTCAGTGTAACATGGTGAGCGGATATTGATTTTTCTTTCCATTTTCTTTTACCTTCCTGCAGTAGCACCATTGTGTTTTAAATTCAACAAGGCTGGGGGGAAAATTCATTAACTTCCTTTTTACAATGTCAGTTGGCTTCCTCCCAGGAAACTATAGGAGAATAGCCTGTAGGAGCATTCCATACCACGGGAAGGTAGGCTAGAGGTCAGAGCAGCCTTTTCTTTTCTCTCACTTAAAGCCCTTTGAAGGAAAGGCACAATTACTGAGTCATGATTCAGCGGGGGCTGTCATTAGTGACAGACCAAAACAGCCAGACTTCACAGTTTGCCACTGGCTTCCAGCCTCCTGTTCCAGCTGCCAGGAAATAGTGGGGGTGGCGAAGAGGCCTTGGGTCTGGATCAAAGCCAAGAGGAGTGAGCTTGACAGGCGCCTCATCTCTGCAAAAAGTCAGGCTGCAACTGGCCCATCAAATGACTCCCATAGCCGACCCACCACGTATCAAGAGCAGGAGGGGAATTTTCGTCAGAACTGGCTTTATTTTGAAACCAAAATACAGTTTTCAACGTGGCACAAGTTGTTGGGCCTCTGAGACTATCACAGCCTGACAGACATCCTAGAGGTAATTGAATCATACAACATGTATGTTGAGAAAAAATAATAACAGTTAGAGACAGTACAGGAAGACGCGTTAATCACACCCAGCAGAGCACAGAGGGACCCAAACGATGCAAATGCTAAGCTGTAACTCTGGCCATTAAAAATGCTAGTGTGGACTTCCTTTCCTCAGTCCCTCCCAGGGTGATGCAGTATTATGAAAAGGTCTCTTGCATTCCCAGAGACAGGAACTTTAACTGGATTCACAGGTAAAGTTAATAGTACAACTTGAGGTCACTTAAGAGTGAAGAGTGCCATCTTGCAGCGTATTCAGCAAGTTTGTTAGGCTGCCTTGAAGGCAACACTAACAACCAACCATGCTCCCCTTGGATTCGCCAAGTAGTCAACTTCTACAGCCTAAGCTAGTTCATAGCTGCAGTCGCGTTGCATACTCTTCTAAGACCCTGACTGGGATAATGCATGTGTGTTTGTAGGTGTGTTGTGATAGTCATTGGCTGGAAACAGAAAAATAACTAATGTAGCCTTATAAAATGAATATTTTTCAAAAATATTGGAGATGATATATGGATACTGCTTGATAAACAATAATGTTTATAATACTGTTTATTCTCTGGGTCAGTTGGAGGCAGTGACTTGATCTCTTATAAAATTCTGTTAAAGATGCCTGTCACGTCCCTCATTCTTTCCCCATGTGATGCTTTCTGTGATGTTTAGTAAATCACAGATAGAGAACAAAGCTTTTTTTTTTAGACACACACACACAGAGACAGACACATGCTCGCACGCACAGTGGCAAGGACAGTCAGGTTCACAAAACAGTATTTAAACTCATACAATATAGAAATAGAGGGAGAACAAAGGAGAGAATGCAAGTCTGGGCTCCCTGTTGGTCAAATGACCCCAAGAGTAAGTGCTGTTATTCTTTCCCTCGATGTGACACTGATGAATTATTGGTGACTTGGAGTTTATTATTAATACTTTCATACTGGTGCAGCCTCCAGATGAACCCTGTTTCATAAGTCTCACCACAGCCCTTAGCATGGTGGAGACAATTTACCTTTCTGTAGACTGCGGAACTGGGACATAGAGAGTCTGTAGATCTGCAATTATCCCGACCACCTGTCCTCTTGATGCTTTCTGTCCCTCGTCACCCCGCCCTGCAGCTCATCTTTCACAGAACACCGGGCATGCAAGAGATGAATCACTTTCGAGTTGCAGCATTTTAAAAAGGCTCTTCAGCCAGGCCTGGGCTGAAATGAGTTGAAGCTTTGATCGGGTCACTATTTCCTCCGTCTTCAGCACTAGTGCCGTGTGTCACTTTAGCCTGAGTACCCACATTCTCCCTACAATCAGACACTTTCTATGTGAGCTTGAACTTTAGACTCCCTCTCCAGAAAAAAAGCAAGGGGCAGGAAGGTTTTCTTCCTTTTATCTCCTTTCTTTCTACCTCATCGTTCTGAAGTTCTAATAGAACTTCACGGATAGAAGTGACTTTTAAAAGGACATTAGTAATAGTATTTCCAGACTCACTTTGCTAAAGCTACCAGAGGCCTAAGTGATATATATATATATATATATATATATATATATATATATTCCTTGAACACTCCATACATTTATCATTTATACAATGTATCTTGATATTATCTACCCCTGTGTCCCACTTTAATTTACCCAGGATCTCCCATCATAAGTCCCTTCCAACTTCATGTCCTCCTTTTATATTTATTTGTTTGCATATTTATTTGTTTATTTACTTTTAGCCCATTGGATTTAATCAGTGTTGCCATGAACTTGGGACCATCCACTGGGTTATTGGGAAACCTATCAGTGATTGCACTCCTAAAGAGAAGTGACTCTTGCTCCCTTAGCAACCATCAACTGTCAATAGCTTGAAGTGGGACCTTGGGAGCCCCACCCTAACCCCATGCTGCGATTTTAACTGCCTTTTTCTTGAGAAGATCTTGTCTATATAACCATAGGTGCAGTGAATTTATGTGTGCAACAGCCATGTCCTGTCCGGAGGACAGCATTTCGTCGCAATCCTCACTATCTTTCTTTTCCTATATGTTCCTTCCAACTCCTTGATGTTTCCTGAGCCTTGCTAGGCTGGTGATACAGTGTAGATTTGTGCTATCTACAGCTAGCTGCACACCTAAGTACACATATTAGTTCTCAGCTCTAGGTGGAGTTTTCCTGTGTTGACAGCCTCTCTTCAGTAACCACTTAGGGTCTTAATCTTACTTATAAATGCTTGGTCAACAGCTCAGGCTTGCTACTAGCTAACTCTTATATTTAAATTAACACCTATTTCTTATCTACACTCTGCTATATGGTTTGGTACTTTTTCTCAGCACGACATGCTTATCTTGCTTCTCCCTGCATCTGCTGGTGACTCCATTCTCTCCGCCCTTCTTCCTCCCAACATTCTCAGTTTGGCTCTCCTGCCTAGCTTTATGCTGTTCATCTACTGGCCAGTCATCTTTATTAAACCAAAGACAGTGACATATATTCACACAGTGTCGAGGAATATTCCACATTCAGCCTTCTGACAATAATACATTTCTACATTAATCATTACTCCACTGCAAAAAGAAGCCTCTCTTGGCAAGGTTGACAAGATCACAAATATATGGATATAAAAATAAGTATTTATAGGCATAGTAGACACTTTTGAATCCAGAACTTAGGAGGTAAAGGTAGGTGGAGCTCTGTTAGATTATGGCTAGTATGGTGTACAGTATGTGTTCAGGCCATCTAGGGCTACAATGCAAACATGGTTAAAGTTTGCAACCAGGGAATTCTTAGGCTCTGTGGTAGAACCTATTCATGATTTTTTCTAAAAATGACCATGATATCAAATTACCACTCTATTCATAGCATCTAGGCAACAGAATCCCCCCTCGATGTGCATCACCTTACAAATGAACAATGCTAATATGAGGCATATGTACATGGAACATACTAAGCTGTAAAAAAATGGAACTTGCAGGATAGAACTTTTATATGGATTGTTTGAAAAGAACATTGAATGCAATGATTGAAGATATATGCTACGTGTTCTCTCTCATATGAGGCTCTAGGTTCAAATCTTTTGCTGTATATGTATCATATGATATATATGTGGGAGCTACAAACAGGTCATTGAAAGGAGAGATACATTTAGATGGGGAAGGTAGAAGAATACAGGTAAAATGATAGTAGAAAGGGCAAAGAGGTTGAAGCATGTAGCAGAGCCATATATATATATATGTATGCATATATGTATATATGTGTATATATATATATTGAAGTTATTCGAGATAGAGTTAAATTCAAAGAAAAAAATCTATTTCCAAATGAAAGTTTGTGAAACATCCAAACAGATGATGTTGAAGTTCCTTCTTGCATTGAAAGCCTGTAAATACAAATGCTTATTAATACTTGTGTTTATACTGGAGTGTGCCAATTCTTTCAGAATAGAAGAGCCCATGTGTACTATGATGAAATGAAATAACCTTGATATAACAACTCCTAATTTCTGTAGTAGAGACTCCCATGCTTCAGCAGGTACAGTGGTTCAGGTCTGTGGCAGATAAAGGGGAGATCAGGCGAGGCTGTCTTGCCATCTGCTTTGATGGGGTTGACTGGGTTGAACCCTCTATAAAGAAGGCAAATAATATCTGGGATTAATGTCCTCATAAATAAGTGGTATAAATATGTAATTTTTTAGCACAATCCCTTAGTACATCTGGGCGCTCAAATTCAGCTCTCTCTCTCCTCATCCCTGTTGTTAAGATCCTCCCAGCATGCTAATTACTAGCTTTCCATCTTTTCCTCTCCCTGCCTACACTCGTCTGCCTCTGTGAGATCATAGGACATCTTTTCTCAGCAAGAAATACTGACTTCTGAGGATGTAGTCACTTGTCATGAACTCTCATAGTTGTCGAAGCCAAGCAAGTAGTGTAAACAGGCAAAATGTGCCTCACTTGAGGTCATGGGTGCGGTGTAGGCTATAGCAAATTTCCAGCACTGCTGCCTGAGTACTGCATTTAGAGATAGTAGAAACTGGGAATCCACATTATTATCAGAAATTGCTCCTGTAAAGCTGTAGGTGCATTTCTTCAAACAAAAACATCTTTATGGAGCAACCTTGGCAAGAAATGTGTGCCATGTGGCAAGGCGAATAGGGGGAATCTAATTTATTACTCATGTTTATAACTTATATGTCTCTGTTATTAGACTTGAGATCCTTGAACATCTCCTGAACATCACTCACTGTAACTTCTATCCTGCAGTTTCCAAGTGACAGGTGATTTAACTGAAGATGTCTCAAAGACTTAATTCAGGGCTCAAGTCCTGTAGCTAGAAGAAAAGAAGTGAGGTGTGGGTTTTGAGTGGGCATTTTTCAAAAATTTTTGTAGTTCAAATAACAAGTGAGCTGTTCAAAATGAAAACCTCCAGAGCGTTAAAAGCATTCCAGGTGATACATTTAAATATACAGGTTAGGATTATTTCATTTATTGAAACCAAATCTCAGTACACTGAGTGACCATCTTCTTTTCTGAATGAAGAAGAAGAAAAAACTAGGAAGCAAATGTTTCTGTACAAAACTTAAAATTCAGTGAATTTGTGGGTAACTTAGAAAGCATTTTCTTTATTGATTTTATGTTTATATATTCTAATAAAAATTAGTGATTATAAATACTTTTCAAAAGATACATCATCTTAAAGAAACAAATAATTCACCCATATGTAATTGCTCACAACTGTTATTATCCGTGCTGGCTAGTCTCATGTTTACTTGGCACAAACTAGAGTTATTTGAAAGGAGAAAATGCCTCCATTAGATCCAGCTATAAGGATTTCTCTTAATTAGTGATAGATGGGGGAGGGCTTAGACCATTATGAATAGTGCCATCCCTGGGTGGGTGGTCCTGGGCTCTATAAGAAAGCAGGCTAACCAAGCCATGTGGAACAAGTCAGTAAGCACCCCCCCTCCATGGCCTCTGCATCAGCTCCTGCCTCTAGGTTCCTACCCTGCTGGAGTTCCTGTCTTGACTTCCTTCGGTGATGAACAGCAATGTGGAAATATAAGTTGAAAGAACCCTTTTTTCTCCCCAACTTTGTTTTTGGTCATAGTGTCTAGTTACAGCAATAGGAACTCCAACTAAGTTACTATTACATGTGTTTTTGACCTATTTTATTGGCCTTATTTTTATTATTTATAGTTTTTATAATATTTTGCTTTAAGAGTAGCAATATGTATTTCACTCAAGTCTGTCTTCAAGCATTACAGTGTTATTTCATACTTTGTTGTCAATTCTTTTGCTGCATGTCATATTTTTTCTATTGTTTGTTATACCTTTTACTTTACATAGATTATAGACACAAAGTAGATGATTGTAACATTTGCTTTTAATGGTTACATTTAACATGATTTTAAAGAATAAAAAAATTTAAAGAAAAAATTTCAAAGAATAAAAAATAAAATTTAATATTATCATCATTTATTTTATTTCCAGTTCTTATTCATCTGTAAATCCATGTGAATTATCTTCTTCTTGAAGATTTTTTCTTATCCCACAGACTATTTCTACAAGAAATAGATTCCAGTTTTTGCTTTTCCACAGAAACTATTTTGTCATTAATCTTATCAAATAACTTTTTTAGTATAGAACAGTGTTTTGTTTGGCTTCCTCCCACACACACGCACAATTGGAAGTTTGAATTTATGAGATGTATGTTTTTTAGATTATTTGAATTCAAAAAACATTCACTCTGATGTCTAATATTTCTTTCTTTGTCTTCCTTTCCTTTCCTTTCTTTCTTTTTGAGGCAGGTCTCATGCAGTCCGGGTTGTTATCAGAATCACCATGTAGCTATTGGCCCCGAACACCCCATTGCTTGGTCTTTATCTCCCCTGTGTACGTGGAATCAAACCCAGAGTTTTATGCATGGTAGGCAAACAATCTTTTAACCGGACCATATCTCTCAGCATCCTTTCTTCTTACTGTACTATGTGTCTGTTGTCTAATTGCCTTCTGGATTTCCCTGTGATGCTTTGAACTAATCAAACTAAATATATGAGGGAAGTGTGTGTTTAGTGTTCTTCCCCTCCATTGGTTGTGCCTCACGGAGGATCAGCCTCCAGCTGTGCACACCCCCCACTTTTGTCACAGTTGGCAGAGGTGGAAGGACGTTTCTGTCAAGAAGAGTCCACCTCGGTTTTGCACATACCTTTATCCCCGGGATTTGGAGATCCAACTCCTCTCCCTGCAGAGTTCTGAGCCCAGCATGCATTTAATCCCTGTGAGAGTCACATGCATTAATTAGAACAGCCCTGAGTAATTTCTGTCTGGCCGGAATCTCCACTGTATTTAGTATTGATGAGACATGGGCCTCTGTAATTAGATCTGGAAAATGCCACCAGGAGGTGCTTAGCAAGTGGCCACACTTTTCCTAGGGCTCCCACTTAAGATGTAGAGAGCTTCAGGAACGATGTCTGGAGGGAAGGATTATGTGGGAAATTAACACGTTTTCTTTTGTACTAATACTGACTCTTACTCAGGCAGATCATAGGGCCCCTTTGCTTGGTGAATTTAGAAATTACCTATTTACAGAATCAGAAACGACAAGGTCAGTTTGACCTTTCTGGAAACAAACTGTCCTGTTAGGAAGCCTACTGCATTTTAGCTGCTTGGCTAATGTGGTTGCTGGGGTTTATGGGAATCTTTGTAAGATGGTTCACATTGGCTTTGCATTCAGGTATAAATGCATATGCAGCTAGCATAATTCACATGCATAATCCATAAACATTTACTTCAAGGAGTGCGACAAGGTTTTCTTTCTGAGTAAATGCCTTTTTTAAGAACTCAAGTGGGTTGTTAAAAGCAGAAAATTTAAAATTAGCATTTCAAATAATGACATCTTCAATGTTCATTTTTATATCCTAAGACATTTTGTTAAAGTAGAGAACCTTTGTGAAATCATTTTAGTGATGCATATATTTGAAGATTTCCTTTCTGTTTGCCTATTGATCATTTCTCCAGTCTGATTAAGACTGAAGATTAATAGATATGAATGAAATTACCAAATAAAATCCAAGGGCTTCTCATGTAGTCGATTAGCTCTTGGCTGGCTTTTTCAAAATAATTTCTTCCAGTTATTATATTGAACAGTAAATCCTTTCAGCCTACATCAAGTTTTGCAGTAATAGTGATGTAAATTGAAAGTATAAATTGACTTTGTTCACCTGTTTATTTAGTAGGTATTCAGTTTTGTTTTCTTCAAGGCAGAGCTTTTCTGTGTAGTGCTGGCTGTCCTGGAATTTGTGCTATAGACCAGTCTGACCTCCATGTCAGAGACCCACCTGTGCCTGCCTTCTGAGTGCTGGGGTTAAAGGAGAGTGCCACCACTGCCCAGCTCCCGTATTTATTTTATCTGAATATATTATATGAGAAACTGTCACTTTGAAGTTTGTATGTTTAGGTCAAAGCTTACTTGAGGAGTGATGCAGATCCATCTGACCTTGTGATGAGGATGCCCTGCACAGACTGTGAAACCTCCCATGTAGGCGCAGGCCATCCTGTCCTCTCGGTATATGGGAAGATGTTATTTAACTCCTCTGTTCTTTCAGTTTTGGGAGATACTGATTCTCAAATTTCTTGTATTTCCTTTGGACCTTTTTGTGCACCTTGGCTTTCCCAGGACCTCTTAAGTCTGCCCGTCTGTTAGGTCTCACTTCAGCTCTCATTTTATTCCCTTCTGGTTTCTTTCCCACAGCTTTTCTTACCTACATTGGATTCAATCAAAACAATGTTTATTTTGTTATGATCTTGTCAGTATTTTCAGCTTAAAGTTTACTTTTTAACAATACATTCATTTTATTTTATGTGCTACCTCTTTGTATGTATGTCCACCACCTGCATGCCTGGTGCCCAAGGAGGTCAGCAGAAAGCATTAGATCTCCCCTAAAATGGAGTTAGAGGTGGTTTTGAGATGCCTGTTGTGGATTCTAGGAACTTATCTCCAGTCCTCTGGAACAGCAACAACTGCCCTCAGTCATTAAGAATTTCTATGGCTCTTGAACTTGCATTTTATAAGTTAAAGACGTTCTAGATTTTTAAAATTAGACGTGTTTTTATTTATGTTTATGTGTGTGTGTGTCACATGTGCGCAGATAACAGTATCAGTCAGAGGAGAGCATTAGATCTATTGGAGCTGTGTTTACAAGGGGCTGTGAGCTGCCCAGCATGAATACTGGAAATTGCTGTCAAGACCTCTAGCAGGCAGCAAGTGCTCCTAACCCCCGAACCATCTCTCTATCCACAATAAGTGCCAGGTTCAGAGTCACTAAATCCACCATGCCACTAGAACAGACAGTCATCTCCATCCCCTTCTTCATTCCCCTCTTTTCAAGATGCAGTAACTTTGAAGAAATTCTTTTTTCCAACAAATTTTCTTTGAACATTAAAATTTAATTTTACAGTTTTATACACTCACATCATGAGTCTTAGCTGGTTTTGCCCACCTTTTCCCTCTTATTCTCCCCGTCTGCGCCTGAAATTTTTCTTCCTAACCTGCCTCTCTCCTGTTCTCATGTCTTCTTAGTGTGTATGTGGTCCACTGAACTTAGACTTTGTTGACTGAGTGTGGGTGGGAGGTAACTTGCTAGAGCAAACATAACTTGTCAGTAGCTGTGCCAGTGAAGAAAATAAAACTTTTCCCCCAGCAACTTTCAATTGCCAATAATCTCCTGAGAAGAACTGAGGCCATTTGGGCGCTTCCCTGATCCATGGTTATAGCATGAATAATAAAAACCTGGAGACAGATATTGGAGTTCAAGTTGAAGATCAGAGAAGCAAAGCTGCCAAGCTACTAGAGATCTCTTACCTCTATGAAATCTTCAGACTGAAAGAGAGCGAGCAAGCTCTTATTTTATCTTGCCTTATATTCCTCTGTACTGCTGGGATTAAAAGTGTGCACCAGGACTGTCTGACCTCTGTGGCTAACTAGTGTGGCAGGCATTGCACTCTGGTCTTCAGGCAAGTTTTATTTATTAAACCACAAAAAAAAATCACAATATTTCCCTTTTTCTGTAAAGTAAAAAAGAAGTCTATAACTAATATAAGGAAAACCATATACAATAAGTTCAATAACTATATGCAATATATACAGGCAATAAGTACATCAATAGTGTCTTATCCTTTTTCATTTGACAAATTCAGAGAAAGTACTGTATTTTCTATTCTGTCTTGGTGGGTCCATAGTCTTGTACCTAATTTACTTTCTGTCATAATTTACGTTACCACCCAAAACTATCTTTTGAATAGAACTTTACACTTCTTTAGTGAATTTCCTTTCTTTGTCTCATAAACAAAGAAAACTATAACTATCTAGTCTTCACCTACCTCAGATATCCAAGAAGGAAATATTGTTAACTGAGTAAGAAGTTGCAAGCAAGTGATTTCCAAAAAAATGTGGTAAATGACAGAAATAGTTGGCTGCCTGGAAAGTCACCCAAAGTTCCTTTCTAACATTGGGCCATTGATCTTCAGTCTAAATGCCTAGTGAAGAAGGATGCTAAAAAAGAAGTCTCACACTAGTTCAGAATTGAGTATAGTAAACGGCTATTTATTTATTTAGGGGTAGACTCACATATCACAATCCTCTGCTGGAACAGGGAACATCAACCAAATCTTGCAGCCAGAAAAGAGGCACTTTACATTGGCATATATAGTATAAGAGGCCACACCCAAGTGAGCGATAACTTAAAGGCTACTGCCAGTAGGAATTCCTATAGCACCTCCCCGTTTTGTTTAAATAAGAAAGTTTTGAGCCAAATACAAAATTATATACAATAAGAACAAATATCAGGTATAAAAATTAGAATTACAACAAGCATAAACAATATTAAGCAAAAAACATATGACAACTGTTTCAATAATTATCCTATCCTAATGAGTGTAAGTCTTTTATATAACTTGGCAAAGTCATGAGAGAAAAATAACTACAACTATCTAGTCTTCAACCCCAACAAAGACCTGAGAAAGAAAATAATATTACCTGAGTAAGTAGGAAGTGCAATCAAACAACTTCCAAATGTGCAACAAATGACAGAGACAACTGGCTACCTGGGCAATCACCCAAAGTCTCATTTGCAACATTGGAGCAACCTACTTTGGCTAAGGTTTAGAGTAACTGACAGACCATTTTCAGAGGCAGGAAAATTTTCAAAACCACCTTACCCTATCTTGGCAAGATTTGACATTCCTTTTTCTTGTATCTTGCTTGTCCTGTCCGAATATCATGCATTTTGTCAGTGGTTTATGCATGGGCAGCTCCTCGCCGAAAGGCCAGTTTTGCCAAGAAGGAAACAAGCTCCAAGTGGAGTGTCTTTGGTGCTCAACATTCTCTCAGAAATAGATCGGTGTAAAAGAGTTTTCTGTGAAGCAGGATATTTGAAAAACTGTCCTACCTTGCCTGGACAAGATTTGGCAGTCACTCTTTTTTGTGTCCTTCTTCTCCAAATAGAACAGCATACTGTCAGCAGTCTAGACAATAGCATTTTCTTGTCAAGTGGCTTCTTTTTCCACAAAGAAAACAAACTCCATATGGAGTTTCTTTGATGCCCATTATCTTCTCAGGAGCAGATATGTCTCATTGTCTTTAAAAAAGGACCTATGTTATTAAAACATTTTAAATGCCATCTTCTGTAAATCTCTAAAGTGATTGAAGATAATCTTTCTATTAAAAATATGTTTCTGTTTGAAAACATACCTAATATGACAAGTTTAATTGTAATAGGTGACAAATTACTAGCCTGCATTTCCTTATTATCTTAAATAGTTGGTTATAAAAAATTTCAAGAACTAGAAATTTTTCATTACATTGTGAAATGAGCTTGAACAAGATTAAAAAATTAATCTCAAAATTATATTAATATACAAAATTTGTATACAATGTACAAAAGTTCAATCTAATCTAAAATATTTAAAACTAGTACCTGTTTTTCAAAAGTAGATTAAATAATCTACCTTTTAATCTTATCATATCTATATTATCTTTTTTTTCTTTTCAGAGTAGATTCAGTAGTCTACTCTTTTATCATATCATATCTGTATCCCTTTTTTCAAAACAAGAATTCTGAATTTAATCTCCTTTGTTCAACTTTTCTCCTGACTAATACCAATAACAACCTGCAACCAAGCCCCCTAAACAATGACAAATATCCACAACTTATTGAATGACCAAAACTACTCACCCTACCTCTTGGAAATAATGAACAACATATTCTTAAATTTACTTCCTGTGGCTGGGAGTGATGGCATCTCTAAGTAATCCTGAAAAGAAAAATTTGAGTTAATTGTCAAATCCTAGGGGAGGTAGCTTTGTCATTTGTTGTCCAGTGTCTATGCAATGGTAGAGTGTAGGGTTTGTCTCAAGTCTGGCTAGAGTAGTCTGTTAGGTTGGATCATATCAGCTAATCACCTTGAAATTGCTCTGAGCAGCTTGTAGTCCAAAAACTAATCTTTACGTGGTGTTTTTCACATTAGTGGTTTTATAGTCCTGTAGAAATCATCATTGTGGGGTCCTATCCTCCTTTTGTAGACTTCAAAGATTGTTGTTAGGTGTTAGGTGTGCTACAGAAAACTGATAGAGACTCAAACCTGAAATCATGTTCAGTAAAGTAGATGAAACTTTTTTCTAGAATTAGCATTAATATTTTTTGCATTCTTTTTAAAAAAAAATACCAATCCAAATTCCCACTCCATCCCTTTCTCCCATTCCTTTTACCATCCTTCCACCCATCCCTTCTAATCCTAAGAAAGGGTAAAGCACTTTGCTTGGCAGAAGGTCTAAGGCTCTCCCTACTACATCTAGGCTGAGCAAGGTATATGTCCAAAGAGAATAGGATCCCCAAAAGCCAATACATACAGTAGAGATGAATTCCAGTGCCACTGCCAGTGGCCCCTCAGTCTGCCCCAGCTATACAACTGTCAATCACATTTATAAGAACTAGTTTGGTCCTATGCTTGTTCCTTCTCAGTTCAGCTGGAGTTGGTGAGCTCCCATTAGCTCAGGCAAACTGTTTTAGTGGATGAACTCTTCACGGCCTTGACCTCTTTGCTCATATTCTCATTCCTTCTATTCTTTAACTGGACCTTGGGAGCTCAGTCCAGTTCTCCAAAGAAGGTCTCTGCCTCTCTTTTCACCTGTTGTTGGGCAAAGTTTTTATGGTGATATTTACGATAATCATCAGTATGACTACGCAGGGGCAAAAAACAATGACATTTTGAATTTTTCATGCAAATGGATGCAATTAGAAAACACTATCCTGAGTGAGGTAACCCAGACCCCCAAAAATGAATTTGGTATAAACTCACTCATAAACAGATACTAGCTATAAACAAAGGGCATTGAGCCTATAGTTCATGATCCTAGAGAAGCTAAGTAATAAGGTGAACCCAAAGAAAATTACATATAGACCCACCTGGAAATTGGAAACAGACAAGATCACCTGAAAAAATTGGGAGCATGGGAGCAGGGGGTAGAAGGAAGGAAAGAAGGGGAAGAGGAAGGGAGAAGGGAGGTGTTGAGGAGAACTTAAGGGAATGGGATAGTCAAGATGGAGGAAGGACAGATATGAGAGCAAAGAAGGAGATATCTTGATTGAGGGAGCCATTATGGGGTTAGCAAGAAACTTGGCTCTAGAACTGAAAGAAAAAAACCATATGATCATTTCATTAGATGCTGAAAAAGCATTCGACAAAATTCAACACCCCTTTATGATAAAGGTCTTGGAGAGATTAGAGATACAAGGGTCATACTAAATATAATAAAAGCTATTTACAGCAAGCCAACAGCTAACATTAAATTAAACGGAGAAAAACTCCAAGCCATCTCACTAAAATCAGGAACACGACAAGGATGTCCACTCTCTCCATACCTCTTCAATATAGTGCTTGAAGTTCTAGCAATAGCAATTAGACAACATAAGGGGATCAAGGGGATTCATATTGGGAGGGAAGAAGAAGATCCCACTTTCAAATTGATGAGTCTGAGCTGGCATCCTGTGTTATCACTCTGCAGCAGTTCATTGATAAGTAGGAAAGGCAAATGTGTCTTAGTCCAGGTTCCATAAAACAATGAATCATAGAAATTCAGGCACACAAAATTCATAAGAGAATGTACTTTTGAGCACAATAGCAAGGCAGTTTCAGAAGCCAAATTCACAGGCCAAAAGGCAAAACTAACTTATAGTTTTAAAATTAAAGACTGGAATGATAGCACATGCCTTTAATACGAGCACTCAGGAGACAGAGGCAGGCACATCCCTGTGGGTTCAAGGCCAGGCTTATCTACAGAGTGAATTCTAGGGCAGTCAGAGTTTTATATAGAGAAAAACTGTGTTTCTAAAAACAAACAAAAAAATTAATATCTCAGATAATTCTCTCTCTCTCTCTCTCTCTCTCTCTCTCTCTCTCTCTCTCTCTCTCTTTCTCTCTCTCTCTGTGTGTGTGTGTGTGTGTGTGTATGTTAGCAGATCATCTCTGTAGCTGTAATAAGCTCTATGCGTTATCTTAGTTTTCACAAAGATTCTATTTTCATACCTTGTATCACCTAGGTATTCACTGTAGGCTGCCCTTAATGGATTTGTTGATTTTATTGTGGCAGCTCTTCCCTTACACTGAACATAGTATGAAAATGTAGACATTTGGCTGCAATATCAACCAAGCTTTGTAGCAGCTGGAGTGCTGTGCATTTCAGTGCTAACAGAGAGATCTGGAGATCCCAGTTAGGCCTAGAGATGAAGCTCTCAAGAGGCTTTTATCCTCTTACACCCTGTCATTGCATGCACCTTTCCTGCTCTCTCTAGGCATGAGTCAATCTCATGGCCATTGTAGAGCCAGTCATGGCTGCACAGCTGAAGAGCATCATGCTTTCCTGTGTGATATTAATGTGTGCTGTCCATTTATTAATTTGCTGATGTGGGAAGGTCATTGGTTAATTAATAAAGAAACTGCTTGGCCTCATAGGTTAGAACAGAGGTGGGTGGAGTAAACAGAACAGAATGCTGGGAGGAAGAGGAAGTGAGCTAAGATGCCATAACTTTGCTCTCTGAGGCAGACGCAATGAAGCAAGCCGCCAGGTCAGACATGCTGAATCTTTCCCGGTAAGACTGGTGCTACACAGTTTATTAGAGATGGGTTGATCAGGATATGAGAATTAGCCAGTAAGGGCTAGTGCTAATGGGCCAAGCAGTGTTTAAAATAATACAGTTTGTGTGTTGTTATTTTGGGGCATAAGCTAGCCAGGTGGCCTGGAGCCAGGTGGCAGGAACACAGTCCACAGCTCCCACTACAATTTGCCTTTAAACAAATACCTTTTCAGGACTAAACTTTTATACATAAGAAAGTTTGTTATAGGACAAAGGTAATTCATTGACAAATTGTGTGATAACATAATTGGATTTGGATCTGATAAATTATAAAATTGTATTATTCTTTTATGTTATAGCTAAAGAGGCTTGCCGTTCAAGCCTGATAAAGCTGAGTTCCATCCTAAAATCTACATGGTAGAAGTAGAAAACCAACTCCTTCAGGTGATTCACTGACCTCCACAAGCACAATGCCATGTATGTACTATTTGTAGATAACATGCATACATAGGTACACATAGGCATGCACACATACATACACAAACATATACAAACACAGGCACATACAGGCACACACATACACATCTAAACATTAGCACACAGGTACATACACCAACATACATACCTATTTACAAACATGCACACACAGATACATACAAGTATATGTGAAGAAATTGTAGAATGAAATATATCTTTCTTTCCACATGAAATAAAGTGATGGATATTTATGAAAAAAGATAAAGTAAAAGTCTATCCATAAGGGAGTTATGAAGCTGTGTGGCTCACATTTTACAGATTATTATTAAGATAATGTCATTAAATATAGATTAAGTCTATGTTCATTGAGAGATACAAAGTGATTTTTCTCATTACGAAGTTAAAACTAACAGGAAAGAAGGTAGTAGAAAAAGTCTCGTATGTTTATAGAGAATTTGAAAGATTGATTCCATATACCGCTAGAGGCAGGTGGAGTTTTTTACTACTTACTGTCTTTTGAAATGACCAATGCCGTGTTTGTAAAAGTTTTCTTTAAAATTTTTACTGTGACCTAATGTTTATACATTTCATGGGATACATAATTATAACTTGATCTATACAAACAGTGAAGTTATCAAGACAAGGTCATAAGTGTTGTTCTTTTGGAGACAAGGCCACGTATGCGCAGAAAATACAGTCTCCAAGTGGACTACAAACCCCAGTGGTACAATGGAAAACCACGCACGCGCAGGACACTTCCTCCCAAAATGCCCAGAGCCCTTTAAAAATGGGCGTTCCAACCCGCCCGTCTCTCTCTCCTCTCTCTCTCTCCCCTCCCTTTTTCCCTTCCGTCTCTTCACTCCCGCTCCTTGTATGTTACCCTCCCCCATTAAAGTTTACCCACGTGGGACCCCGCGTGTCTCGTCTCTCCTTCCCCAACCCCGCGCGTCTCGTGTCTCCCCCTCCCGAACAACACCCCCGCATAAAAAAAATAATAACATTTTGGTGGTCTCATTTTTCTGATCCTCCTCCGAGAAATTGTTCCGCGGTTCGGGCTCCCAACTTCTCTTCAGTCAGATAACGGCCCAGAGTTTACTTCCCAGATTTCTCAGAATCTGTCTAGGGCACTTGGAATCCCCTGGAATTTTCATATACCATACCACCCCCAGTCTTCAGGTAACGTAGAACGGACTAACCGCTCTTTAAAGGATGCCCTCGTTAAGATGTCACAAGAACTTCACCTCGACTGGGTAAGGCTTCTGCCTCTGGCCCTTCTCAGGCTTCGGGCTCTCCCAAAGGGCCCTCTTTTCATTTCACCCTTTGAACTCATGTATGGGCGGCCAGTTTTAACCCCTGGCCTCCCATCGGGAACCTCTCCCCTTCCTGATCACCTGCTCACTCCCCTCCTTTTCCACCTACGTTCACTGCTGTGGGACTTCACGGATCACTCACTACCTCAACCATGTGCTAACACATGTCCACCGCCGGTTAAAATAGGAGATAAGGTTTTATTCTCACCTCCAGGTCAACGTCCCTCACCCCTTTCCCCTAAATGGCAGGGTCCTCTCAGGGTAATTCTTCTAACTCCCACAGCTGCCAAGCTCGAGGGAATTCCTCACTGGATTCACCTGTCACATCTGAAACCGTTCATCCCTACAGCTCAGAACAATCCTCCTTACACGGTAACTCAGACGGGACCATGTTCCCTCAAGTTCCAAAGGACAACAGGTCCAACCCCCTCTACTCCACCCTAAGGAAAACAATGGTCTCATTTTTCATTTTTTCCTCCTGTGCTAATACACCCTCCCTTTTCTAAATTCCTAAATAACCATCCAGTTGTCTCTACAGGAATCATTATCAAACACAGAGCCAAGAGGTTCAGGTGATAAGCAAATGCTTAACCAAGTTCCTGACATAACAGGTTTGTCACTGACTGCAGCAGTGACTCCTAAAATGTTAAGGAACATATGATTAAAATCTATTTCTTTTGAGACATTTTCTTTAAGCTCCAAGACACCAGCCGGACCCACCTGGACAAAGCAGACACAAGCAAAACGGAATAAGTATCATTCAATTAACGGAATAAGTATCATTTACCTTTTTTATTCTTATTCTTAACCCCTGGCCTCCTAAAAGCCCCCCCCTCCACCCCAACCCCCTCCACCCCAAATCTCCCCTCTAACTTTTTTCTCTCTACTAATGCGACTTTTGCTTTCCAGCATCCTAACGGTGACCCAGCTACTCAAGAGCCAGACAGATACAATCTCCAGACAGATGCGATTTCTTCAATCAGCCACTTGATGCCAGCGGACAAAACAACGATACATCATTAGGACAACCCCTCGACGCCCAAAGTCAGCAGGAAGCAGTCATGAGAGACCGGGCTACGCCCCTATTCCCTACCCGTTAAGACCCTCAACCCCCCCCCCCTCAATTTTTTTTTTTTTAATAAAACCAAAAGGGTGGAATGTTGTTCTTTTGGAGACAAGGCCACGCATGCGCAGAAAATACAGTCTCCAAGTGGACTACAAACCCCAGTGGTACAATGGAAAACCACGCACGCTCAGGACACTTCCTCCCAAAATGCCCAGAGCCCTTTAAAAATGGGCGTTCCAACCCGCCCGTCTCTCTCTCCCCTCCCTTTTTCCCTTCCGTCTCTTCACTCCCGCTCCTTGTATGTTACCCTCCCCCATTAAAGTTTACCCACGTGGGACCCCGCGTATCTCGTCTCTCCTTCCCCAACCCCGCGCGTCTCGTGTCTCCCCCTCCCGAACAACACCCCCGCACAAAAAAAATAATAACAATAAGTACTTCCATCTTGTCAAATGTTCATCATTTCATGTGCTAGGAAACAGACTCTTGTTTTCTAGTTATTTCTGAAAACACAGCTTACAGTGTTTTGTTTGTTGGAAACATAGTCTAATTTCTAGTCTCTACCTGTGTTTTGGTGACCTTCCTACATTCTGTCCTTTCTCCCTGCTGTCCTTCTTAGTTTCTGATGACCACTGTTACATTCCATTCTACTGTAAGACTGACATTTTCATTCCTTCAGTGAATGAAAACATATGGGATTTATCTTTCTGTGTCAGTCTCATGTTGCTTAACAGTGATTTCTATCCATCTGTGCTGCTGCACATGATGGTGTTTTATCATTTTTATGGTTGAACAGGAGAGAGAGAGAGAGAGAGAGAGAGAGAGAGAGAGAGAGAGAGAGATTCTGCTTATTCATCCATCCACTGGTTGAAGTTTGGGTTGTTTCCATATTTTAGCCATTATCAATAGTACTTAAATAAGCATGAGGCATTTAAGTGCTATATTAATATTGCGTTTTGATTTCCTTTGGAGATACAGTAGAATTTATGTGTAAATGGAGACTACTGCATTTTCATTCCCTGGCTATCCAGACCCAATAATCACACAAAAACTATATTAAATACAACACTGTTTGTCCAATGGTTCAGGTATATGCCTAACAAGTTTCTATATCCTACATTAACCCATTTGTATTAATCCGTGTACTGCCACAAGGCTGTAGCTGACAGGCAAGGTTCTGGCATCTTTCTTTTTTGGCAACTACATGGTCTCTTCCTGACTCCACCTTTTTTCTCACTGCGTTCAGTTTAATTTTTTTGCCTAGCTCTATTCTGCCCTGCCATAGGCAAAAGCAACTTCATTATTAACAAATGGTAATAAGGCATATTTGTAAAGCTGGGCAGTGGTGGTACATGCATTTAATTCCAGCACTTGGGAACAGAGGCAGGCAGATCTGTGTGAGTTCGAGGTCAGCCTGGTCTACAAGAGCTAGTTGCAGGACAGGCTCTAAAGCTACAGAAAATCCCTGTCTTAAACTAGAAGAAACAAAATAAACATGTTTATAGCATACAGAGTGGAATCTCACATCATATATGAATCAAAAGCTATTTCAGAGTGGTTGTCAAACCACATCTACAACAGCTCTTAATTTACAGTCTCACTGTGAGTGTGTAAGTTCCCTGTATCCTCCTCAGGCTTTGTTAGATTTGATTTTAAGGCAGGCCTTCTAGCTGGTGAGAGATAATATCACTATGGGTTTGAAATGCTTTATGATACTGAACATTTTTTCATATGTTTATTTTCCATCAAATGTCTTATATATTCATGTGCCCCTTCTTTTAACACTATTTTCTTCTTCATAAATTTTGATCCAAACTTATTTAAAGAAATCTTTTATCCTTCTGTCTTTACAAGGTTGGCAATAACTTTATCAGAGTTATTACATATTACATAAATGTTACATAAATGTTAAACACAGGTGGTTCCTGGAATCCATAGAAATAAAGATACTATATAGTCCAATCATTAAATATTGTATCTCTATAGGGTATAATAATGGATAGAGGGGCAACTGTGGCAAAGATCAACTAACTTATACACGCCTCCTAATAATAGAATCTAGAAGCTAAGGTGACAGTATGTGGAGGCTCACTTTTTTCTTGTTGCAAATAAATGTAGAGACATGTGCTTGACTAAAACTCTGTAGTGCTATGGGAGCAGGAATAGAATGTCTATTTATTTATTTATTTATTTGTTTGTTTGTTTGTTTTTTCCAGACAGGGTGCCACTGTGTAGCTTTGGAGTCTGTCCTGGAACTCTCTACAGACCAGGCTGACCTGGAATTCACCTGCCTCTACCTCCTGAGTGCTGGGATTAAAGGTTTGTGTCACCTCCACCAAGCAGGACTCATTATTTCTCCTCTTTGTTAGCTGGTTACTGGTGACAATTGAGAGCAAGATTAGAAACCTATCCACATAGAGTACATCTATTTTAAATTTCAAATGCTAACAATTTTTTTTTGTTGGAAAATAAAGATGGTATCTGGAAGTGGGATGATTCATGAAAAAAAAGGATTATATGTAACATGGACAAAGTAGCAGATGGAAAAATTCATAAATATTATGAGTTGTGAAACTGACAAATGTCATTATGCTGTGGCAAAATGTTCAGCAATGCTGCTGTACCATAGCTTGGAAGGCATGCAATGTGCTTCTCAGTCTGTGCTTCTGAAAATTCAGTCAACATAATTCAGAATCATTCTATTGTGCTTGCTTCTCAAACTGCAGTATGTAAGTGCAGGAAGGAAAGCAACGTAAAGGTTTTGCTACCCTTCCAGAGGACCTGAGTTCACTTCCAAGCACCTGTATCAGACAGCTCACAACTGCCTGTAACTCCAGCTCCTGGAGATCTGTAAGGTTCTTTTGACCCTGCAGGTACCTGCATACATATAGCATACATAGAAACATGTGGGTCTCCCTTTCCTTGGAAGTTGTTAGCCACTGGTTTACAAAGGCAAACATAGCAGAAGTGACTAGCAGGGTTCAGATGGCTGTGAACCTGACAGAAAGAACTCCCGAGAGTCAGCTTCAGAGAGACTGCTCATTTTATTGATCTGGGGGTAAGGTATATAAGAGCTCTCATGGTTATA
Source organism: Chionomys nivalis (assembly GCF_950005125.1). Taxonomy (NCBI): domain Eukaryota; kingdom Metazoa; phylum Chordata; class Mammalia; order Rodentia; family Cricetidae; genus Chionomys; species Chionomys nivalis. Next base: position 66,339,541 of record NC_080088.1, read on the forward strand.
AGAAGGAAGAGCAGATTGGTTATGACACAACACCTAATCATCATATGGGTGGGAGGAAAGAGCAAGACTTATGTGCTGAGTCACACAACATCTGCAGGGAGTTCTGAGCAGGGTCATCCTCTAAATAAGGTCAGGCCTCTGAGAATAGAGACACTCTACAATTAAGATGCCAAAGATGAACCCAGCAGAGAAAGGGAGTCCTCTATTTTACTTCCAGCTCAGAGAGCTATCTCAATTTGGTGGGCTGCAATCTTTATAGCAAGAGTTTTGCAACAGAGATATACACATACCTACAAATGTAAATTAAAAGAAAATCTGAAACAAACAAATAAACAAACAACAAACAAAAATGTAACACGAGGGCCTGCTTGTTGGGGGTTATATCCTGTCCAGTTTCCATAGCCGATAAGCCCCAAAGAAAATCACACAGAGGTCTACATAAGTTATAAATTGATTGGCCCATTAGCTCAGGCATCTTATTAACTCTTCTAACTCATATTAACACATTATTCTTATTTATGTTAGCCACATGGCTCAGTACCTTTTTCAGTGGGGCAGGTCATATTCTGCTTCTTCCGTGTCTGGGCAGGACTGGGGAAAGAGCTTCCTTCTTCCCAGAATACTCCTGTTCTCATTGCCTTGCCTCTACTTCTTGTCTGGTTGTCTCACCTATATTTCCTGCCTGGCTACTGGCCAATCAGCATTTATTTAAAACACAATTGACAGAATACAGAATTGTCCTGCACCACAAAAATAAACAACAAAACTAGCCAGTCCCCACATGAAGGGCAGCAAAAGAATGGTAAGAAAGGAGGAGTTCTAGTGCAGACCTTGGTCATTGATAAACACTTGAACCTTCAAACCATTGCTGAACCAACAAAAGTTAGAAGGCTGTCCTGCACCAAAAGTAGAACAAGTGCTAACTCATCCTCAGGTTTGTGATAAAAATACAGTGCAATGATGTTCAGGACAATGCAGTGGGAGCCACACAGATGAAGGTGTGAAGGGGCTATACCTGGATATACAAACTGGGGGATCCAGAAAAGTTACACAGAAAACTTAGTCAACAGCTAGAGACATCACTGTGATTTTTGCCACTGGGATGTAGCAAGAATTCTGAATGGTCTTAATAATAAAATCCAAGAGTCAGATATTAGGGGGTGAAAGTTGAGAGATCAGAGAAGCAGAGCAGTCAGACACTAGAGTTCTTACTTCTACCAATGCTCAGACTGAAGGGGCAATATTATCTCTATAAATTCTCTATAAAATCTCAGACTGCATCTGACCTCCTGTCTCCTTCTGCCTTATATTTCTTTCTCTGCCCAGTCATATCATTCCTGTCTCTACTTCCTTAGTGCTGGCAGTAAAGACATAGGATCTTTGTATGAGTTCTGTTTCTCTTTTAGACAGATTAAGTATTGTGTAGCCTAGGGTGGCCTTGAACTAAAAGAGATGCCTCTGCCTCTGCCTCTGCCTCCCAAGTCCTGGGATTAAAGATGTGTGCTACCACTCCCTGGCCTCTATGGTTAAAGACCTGCACTCTGATCTTCAGACAGGCTTTATTTTTTAGGTCACAAACAAAATATCATTACACAAGAATGGAGAATTGGAAGATTCTAATTGATCACAGTTCCTTCCTTCCATCCTTCCTTCCTTTCTTTTTTCTTTCTTTGCTTCCTTCCCTTCTTCTTTCTTTCTTTCTTTCTTTCTTTCTTTCTTTCTTTCTTTCTTTCTTTCTTTCTTTCTTTCTTTCTTCTCTCTTTTATGAAGATTCCAAAGCTTCTGAAATTAACTAAATTTTATCTGGATTCCTTATCAACAAGAAATATAGTCAGTGTCCCTACTTATACTAATAATAAGTTGTGAGTTTGCAAAAGTATTGGTTAATCATGCATAGGAAGAATTAATGTATGTATAAGCCTTCAGATTATCACCTAAGAGATGCTTTTGTTGGGCCCTTTCTCCTTTATTGATTATACATTGAGCAAAAGTACAATTGTTTTGAAGGGATGATATTGAGGGAGGCAATCATTTTCTGACTCTTTTGCACTGCCAAATGCTCTTATGGATGACTCTGGGCACTGGACTGAGAATAGAGTATAAATTAGCAAATATGGAAGCAGGGCAGTTAGGAGGCACTCTGGCAATGTATGCATGAGTGTGTAAGATGGTTTGGACATGAGAAGAGGAATGTGATGCTGAATATATTTGGATTTTAGAGCCAATAGGATTTTCTGATGTATTAGATTAAAAAGTGTGAAAGAATAGAGAAGAGAGGGTTTTAGTGATGTTTTCCAAGATTTTGGCATCAAACAATAGAAATGGAGAATTATTATCATATAAGTAGTGGAAGAACACAGGTAAACATGTGTTAGAAGGCATGACCAGGAGTTCTTATTCATCCACACAGTTAAAGAAAACTGTTCAATTTATTATTTTGACTATCAACACACACACATGTGCACACATATACACACATACACATGTACACACATATTGATTTTTGTCAAGTTATTATTATTATTATTATTATTATTATTATTATTTTCATTTTTTGTGGCAGGGTTTCTCAGTAGCTTTGTATCCTGTCCTGGAATTAGCTCTTGTAGAACAGACTGGCCTTGAACTCACCGAGATCCACCTGCCTCTGCCTCCTCAGTGCTGGGATTAAAGGAATGCTCCACTACTGCCAAATTATTTTTAATTAATTTTTCTCATTTTATTTTAGAATTTGTGAATATACAGAAAATATTGCCCATATACAGAAAACTAGCACAAACATTACTATGACTTACCCATAATTATTTCAAACAAAGCCCTATTTTCCCTTCCAGGCTTACTATATCAGGCATCTTATGAGGAACAGGTCTCCAGTTCAATCTGAGGACAATTATGGCTGCTCGCATAACCAGCTGATACTCATTGCTGCGGTCAGTGTTACAGTTCCCAAGGCTCACAAGTTTTTATTACCTTTGAGGCTTTATCTTGCTCAGCATCCTGCCTAGCATGTTCTGGGACTAGAATGTCAACCAGCAGGGAAGAAATTTGCAGTTTAGGTGTAACTTCCTTTCCCTATATATCTTGTAAGCAAGATGTATGGTGTTTTCAACAGTAGCATATTATGTTCTTGCTCTTGTGGGCAACCAAGAAGAATGACAGTAGCCTTTGTTGTTTTGCTGGCTTCTGGGATCCTGATTTCTGGCAGCTAGAAAGAAAATTCTCTTGCAAGGCACACTCAGAAACCTTTAGACTGTTTATGTTCTTATGGAACAGGTCTATTTTTATCTCTTAGTTCAATCTTTTCCTTTGTTCCTGTATCCTAAGTTGTCAGAAGTTGATTAATTTTATCGCGGAGCTTCCTGTTGTTCTTTGTCAGCTTATCCAGAGAGGTTAAGAGCCACTGAACAGCACCATTATTTTCCTTACTTTTCCACAAATTGTCAAAAGTTTTATGTATTAAGTTACCAAATTCCTTGCTTCTCACAAATGGAGAATCACAGTAATCACATGCATTTATCTCAGTAAGTTTGTTAAATAATCCATAACATAGCTGTTTTTTTTTTTTTTTGGTTTGTTTGTTTGTTTTGGGCTCCCCATGCTTCTAGAAGAGGCTTTAGTAGCTATAGATGTTGGCAAATTGGAAAGCCTGTTTCAGAAACTTAAAGGTTAATTTTAGGCTTTTGTCACTGTGGAATCATTTCTGGTTCCATAATTAGTATTAATCAGGGTTCTCTAGAGAAAGATAGAATAGAGAATATATATATGAATGACTGATAAGCTATGGTCTGTCTCAGGTGGTCTTCAATATATGTTGGATAACCAAAGAAGTAGGTTCCTCTGCAAACTAAGAAATGCCTCAGCATCAGAGTAGACAAATTTACCTATGAAAATGAGGCCAAGCACACCAAAAGCAAAAGCTTTTTTCTTCTATGTCTTTTTTAAATTTAAGATACCACCAGAAAGTGTGGTCCAAATTTAGGGTTTTATTTTCCAACTTCAAATGATACAGATTTAAGGTAAACTTTCTAATCTTAAATGATCCAATAAAGCATGACCAGCAGGCTTGGGTTTTAGCTGATTCCAAGTAAAGTTCTGTTTGGCATCTGGCATCTGTCTCCAATTGGGGGTGGGGCCACCTGGCTTCTCTTGACTCTGCCTTCTTTCTCCCAGCATTCACTTTAGTTTTCCCGCCTAGCTCTATTCCGCCCTATCACAGGCCAAAATAGCTTTTTTATTCATTAATCAATAAAAACAACACATATACAGAAGGACTTGCCACACCATTTCCCCTTTTCTGTTTAAATGAAAAGGAAAGTTTTAACATTAACATAGCAAAATTACATATAACAAAACAGTTACCAAGTAAGAATTACAGTTATAATATTTATATCTATTATATCTTCTATCATAACTTAGGAATACTATAACTATAACTATCTATTCTTCAACTTCATCAAATATTCTAGAAGGATATATTATTACCTAAGTAAACAGGAAGTGCATTGTAGTCAACTTCCAAAGCTCCAGAATTGACAGAGACATCTCACTGCCTGGACAGTCACCCTAAGTTCTGTATCATTGGAACATCCATCTTCATCCTACAGGCCCATAGCATCAGGAAGACTTTTCCATGAAGCAGGAAATTTCAAAGACAGTTCCACCTATATTGGCAGTTTGTCAGTCACATTCTTCTGTGTCCTGCAGAATGTCTGGCAGACTCTTTTATGAAGCAGGAATCCTGAAGGACTGTCTCATCTGTTTTAGGCAACTTCAGCAGTCATTTCTCTATGGGTTCTGCCTGTCAGGCAGTCCAAGCAAGAACAGTTTCTTGCCCAAATGGCTAACAAACTCCATGAGGAGCCTCTTTGATGTCCATCTTCCTCTTAAAGTAATTTGTGCTGCCAGGACCAGATGTGTCTCATTGTCACGAAAAGTACTACGTGATTAAAACACTTTAAATGCCATATTATGTTAGTCTTTGAGAGGTTTGAAGAATAACTATCCATCTGAAATTTATCTCTATACATTCAGAACACCTAACATGGCTACAAGCTTGACTATTATAGATGACTGTTAACCTATAATTTTTGATTATACATTCCATTTCTAAATGAGCTGCATGAACACAATACCTGAATCAAGAGCAGAAATATTTTTGGGAATGTACATGATGACCTTTCAGAGGTCTTGGTCCATCAAACTACATTAGTCTGGAAGGATTCCACAGGTTCCCATCCTCTGTAGAAACAAAAAAAGAACTTTTTTCCCAAAGCAATAAATCCTTAGACTCAAATTTTGAAGTTATGATTATATATATCATAGTTTAGTTTAGCAGCCTATACAATGAAATGTCTCTCTTTACTTGCTCCATCACAGTAAAAAAAATTAAAGAAAAAACCAATATATATATATTCTGTGACTGTTTGTACTCTTTATCTTTAAATAATAACACTGTGGCCCATTTAGAGGTTTTTTTTAAATCTGAATTGTCTTTATTGTATATCTTTAATAATTTTTTTTGCCCAGAAGTGCTATATTTTTTTATTGCTAAGCTGGGTGGCTGGGGCCAACATGCTGAATCAGGAAGACTTTTCTTAAAGGACTTATGCCTCTGCTTGCTTCTAGCAAACAGAACCCACCCAAGAAAATTCTGCTATCAAAAAGCCATGCTTAACTTTGTTCATTTGTGTCTAGAATTCCTTTTCAAGCTTTCTTAGGTTTTATGTGGATATAGTTGGCCATATTGGTGTGCCAATTTCTTGTCAGAAACAGTTAGTTTCTTCCTGACTGCTCAGACTTGAAATAACCATACAGAAACTTTATTAAAGAAGTCACTGCTTGGCCTATTAGCTCTAGATTCTTATTGGCTATCTCTTACATCCTAAAATAACCCATTTCCATTAATCTGTGTATCACCATGTGACTGTGACTTACCAGGTAAAGTTCTGTCTAGCATTTGGCATCTGTCTCCAGTGGGGGAGGATACCTGGCTTTTCTTGACTCTGCCTTTCTCCCAGCATTCCATTTAGCTTTCCCCACCAAGCTCTATTATGCCCTATTATAGGCCAAAATAGCTTCTTTAGTCATTAACCAATAAAAGCAACACATATACAGAAAGATTTCCCACACTAGGTCATTGTCTCATTTGCTACACATTTTTAAAGGTTGTTTAATTTTTTAATATGAAACCTTTGTCTTTAAGGTATATAGGTATTAAGAATTGTAGGTCAATAGTCATCCATGTTTGTCATACTTATAATTAGACTAATCAGGTTCTTTAGATGCATAGAGTTTGTATTCTGCATAGATAGGCAATCTTCAAATACTTCAAGGAACTATAGAATATGGCATTTAAATAGCTTAGTATTCTTTTGATGTAAACCATAATTGCTACCTGTAGCACTGATCTATTCCTGAGAGAATGTTGGGAACCAAAAATACTCCATTTGTTTCTTGTTTTATTTTTGGCAAAACTGGCTTTTGGGCAAAGAACTGACCCTGCCTTTACCACTGCCATGACAATTGCATTGTGTCAAGACTCTACTAGTAGGATACAAGCAAAAAGACTCCCAAACATTGTCAAGACAAGGTAAGAGAATTTTTCAAATTTTCTTGTCTCTGAAAATGATGTGTCAGTTACACTAGACCTCAGCCAAAGTTGGTTACTCCAATGCTGCAAATGATGCTTTGGGTGATTACCCATATAGCCAGTTGTCTCTGTCATTTATTGCATCGTTTAGAAGTTGCTTGATTTCATTTCCTGTTTACTCAAGTAATATTATTTCCTTTTTCAGGTCTTTGATGGAGTTGAAGACTAGACAGTCTTATCTACTTTCTTCTCATGACTTAGCCAAACCATTTAAAATAAAAAGACTCAGAAACTTTAGGATAGGATAACTATTGAAACATTGAACATATATTTCTTGTTGATGTTGCTCCTGGTGGTTGCAATTTTAATTTTTATTTATGACTTTGCCTTTTCTTTTTCCTTGACAATATTTGATATTTGATATCATTGTATATAATTTTGTGTTAAGCTTAAAACTCTCTTTTTTAGACAAAAGAGGGAGATGCTGTGAGAACTCTTTCAGCCAATAACCTATAAGATACTGGCCCAATTTGGGGGTGGTTTCATGAAATATATATATATATATATATATATATATATGAAATGGAATCAAGTCCAGCAGGCCTCTTGGCTGTTGGATTCAGTTCCAGTTCCCAGAACTCACAGAGGACTGCAGATCACAATTCTTTCTGTGAGTTTATCCCCAGATAAATAAACTTTTGTTATACTCCATTCTTAGCTATTGTTAAACTCTCTTGTACATCAATAGCTATGGAATCTGAACATCTCTTTAAGTGTTTCTCAACCATCTGTGTTTCATCTTTTAAAACTTTCTATTCAGTTTTGTTTCCATTTTTTTAAATTGAGTCATTTGGTTTCTTGAAGTCCAGGTATTTTTTTTTTTGGTTTTGTTTTTTAGTTTTTCATAGATTTTAGATCTTAGCCCTTTATAAAATGTGTAATTTAGTAATGGTCTTTTCCCATTCTGTAACCTATTATTTTGAATGTTGGTGTCTTTTGCTTTTCAGTTTCATGAGGTCCCATGTGGATGTACACTTCTTTTTCCACCTGCCAGTTACCAACCAATCTCTTCCTGCCCAGTTATAGGCTAGACAGTTCTTTACTAACCAATGAGAGTTAAACATATTCACAGTGTACAGAAGAATTATCCCACACCAGTCCCATTTATTAGTTTGTTGATCTTCTATTGTTATCCTGTACCGAAAATCTTTTCTTGTGCCAATGATTTCAAGGTTATTCCTCATTTTGTCTTCTATTAGGTTAAGTGTATATAGTTTTATCTTAGCTCCTTAATTCTTTTAGAGTTTAGTTTTGTTCAGGGTGATAAATATGCGTCTCCTTGCATTCTTCTACTTGCAGCCATAGAGTTTTACCAACACCATTTGTGGAAGATTCTGTCTTTTTTCAAGTGTGTATTTCTGCCTTCTTGTCCAAAATCAAGTGTTCATATGTGTGGACTTATGTCTGGCTCTTCAAACTGATTGCTTCCATGTGAATCTTTCATGCCAATGACATATTGTTTTTATTACTATAGTTTTGTAGTATGATTTGAGATCAGGGATAGTGATACCTAAAGAGATTCTACTTATATTCAGGATTGTTTTTTAGCTATCCTACTTTTGTGTGTGTGTGTGTGTGGGGGTGGGGTTCATAGACCTGAAAATTGCCCTTTGAAGATCTGTGAAGTATTTTGTTTGAGTTCTGAGAGAGACTGCATTGAATCTGTAGATTACTTTTGCAAGGATGGCCCCTTTTCATGCTATTAATTCTACTGATCCCTGAGCATGAGAGATATTTTTATCTTCTGATATTTTCTTCAGTTTCTTTCTCTAATGTGTTAAAGTTTAGCCTACAAGTCTTTCACTTGCTTGGTTAGAGTTTCCTTAAGATATTTGAGGCTATTGTGAACGGTGTTATTTCCCTGATTTCTTAGTCTATGGAGGGACTGGGCATCCTTGTCTTTTTTCTTGAGTTTAGTGGAAATTCTTTGAGCTTCATTTATATTGTTGTTGGCTATGAATTTGCTGTAAATCACCTTTATTATGTTTAGGTATGCCACTTGTGTTCTAGTTCCTTTAGGACTTTTATTATGAAGGAGACTTTAAATTTGTTAAAGACCCTTTCTGGATCAAATGAGATGATCTTGTTTTTGTTTTTCAATTTGTTTATATGGTGGCTTACTTTTATCAATTTACATATATTGAAGCATCCTGTAGTTCTGGGATGAAGCCTACTTGATTATGCAGTTTATCTTATTAATGTGTTCTTAGATTTGGGTTGCAAAAAAAAAAACCATTGTTTTTCCAATGTTTTCAATATAAAATAGATTAAAGCAATTTCTGTTTCTTCCAAAGTGCCCACAGAAATTTCCTAGAGACAGACTCCTGTATTTTTTAATGCACTCCAATTTGCAATAGGTAAAATATTTTTTGTTAGCACTTGAACACTGCCTAGCCTGGTCTATGTTTTTTATTCTTTATAAAAAGGAAACATTCATTTTTTATATAAAAATTGAATTTTAACAATTAAGAACTGTCTCAGAATCTGCTCAATGCCACTGGTGTTATTGCTTAGAGATTGTGGTAAAGGTTACAGCAACTTTTTTTTTTAAAGCAGAATGAGGTTTAAATTGAGATGTCCAATTATAATTCCATATCAGGGGCCTGTTAGTACTTTCATAAAGCTGCTTACAAATGTCATTGTTCTTCTAATTTATGGTTTTTACTCAGTGGCACTTGTCCTTTGATTTTCTCACAAAATCATGGCTATTTCTCCCTGATCCTTAAGGTGATCGATGAAGGAAAATAGGATCATAGCAGTCTAAAACAGATTGCAGTATACGGCAAGACTGTTAGCTTGATGGCATTTTAAAAAATAAATTGTAAGAAGAATGAGATGAAAGCAGAGAATAAAATTGAAGCACAATTATTTGGAGATTAGCATAAGAAGTTCCATACAAATTCACACACATTATATAAATGACAATTCTCTCAAAATTTGTTACTATTCTATATTTATTAATAAAAGGCTTGTTTTATGCCTTAATATGTACAAAAAAAAGAGATTCCTCTAAGACCTTTACATTTCTGCTTGACAGGGCCTTTTTAGTCTTATCCTCCTAGATGCCTATATAGATTCAACTCAAAGTTACAAAGCTGTGCTTCTTTGACATTTCTGACACATCTCAGGGATGTTTCCCGTCCCTTGGGCTAGTTTTAAATTCTTTTTAGATTTATTTATTTTCTTTTACGTGTATGTGTGCTTTTCCAACATGTATGTGTGTGCACCACTTGCATGTTTGGTGTAGGTTTTCTGGGACTGGAGTTATGCATTGTGAACCACCTTATGAGTGCTGGTCCTCTGTGCTGAAGAGTCTCAGGGGCTCTGAACCTCTGCGGTAACTCTCTAGCTTTTCTTTGGTTACTTGAAAAAATATTATTACTGTCTTTCATGAGCCGCCCTTTATTTTTCTGAAAGGAAAAGTTTAATGTCCTACAATTTATAACTCAACCTTCTCTCCTCAATATGTGGTATTTCTTCATTTTATTTGCTGTAGGGCCCATGGGTCTACCCCTTCTCCCGGGGTTCATTTTAAGGACAGTTTCTGGCCAGCCAGCTAAAAATCCTGTTTGTTGCTGGGCTCCCTCTGCCTCGCCTGGTGTTTAGCTGTAGGACCATTATTTACTCCACCTTGGGCATGGTAATTTCCCACCTGCCTTGGGGGAATTCTATTGTGCAGCAGCTAGGTATATAAGGTTTTTCCTAAACTTGTATAAACAGCATTTGGCTGATCTCCTTTCGATGACCCAGGTCTCTTGTGTGTTCTTTCAATCTCCAGGCCCTTCCCTGGCTGGCGAACGGTACAGTGGTGCAAGGGTGAGAGTAATGCAGGAGTTACAATTCGCATAATTTATTGATATTCACAGGACATGGTATAAGACTGTTACAATTTATTTGCCTACTGAAAATTATTTGCCTAGTGAAAACAAAAATCCAGAAGCAAACTTTCTGTGATTTCCCAACTTCCTTTGATCTGTGAACCAGATTTTTCTCTGTAGTATATGACTAGTGGTTATGATCAAGGCAGCTGGAACACAGGGGACCTTTAGTAGAGATGAAAGTCATTTTCTTTGTTCACACTTCAGCAAGTTTTATAATAATTTCAATTAAGTTTCATTCATTTTAAATACAGAACAAGAATCTTTCCTTGATTTATTGCATGGGCCAAAGGTTTTCAAATTCTTACCCGATTTCCCAAACGAAATTAGAGGTTTGAATCTGACTGTTAAGTTCTCCTTTAAGAGTAATCACTCTTTAAATTAATTGGGATATGAACAGAGAGAAGACAGATGTGGCACTTGGAACACATTCCTACACATTGGGTGAACAGTCATAACGAGGCATTGTATTTCCATAGTGAGATAATTTTAATTGACAAATGGACTGCTATGGAAATGATTTTCAACCCTACCTCTCATTTATTCAAGGTTATAAGAATGATCTGATTGCAAGCATAATTTATTGTGTCGTCTCTGATACTATTTTATTTCTCCTTTATGATTTACACTGAAAACGACAGTAGTTACACAATAGTAATGATGTATGATAGTTTGGGGTGGGCATTTATATTTCATCTAATTAAAGAAAAGGTAGTATTTGCTAAGCACAGAGAAAAACTTAGGCTTATTTTAATTAAACTTTAGGAAATTATAAAATATATCTTTGGAAATATTTCAATTGACTGAGGTCCTAAAACTACTTGGAATTTTAAAGTAGTTGGTAAAATTCCTATTAATATTTCTAATATTCCATTAACAGATTTATCACATTAGTTTGCATAGTTTTTCAATTCATTCTTTTGCCTTATATGCAATAGAGAACATGATTAAACCAATGCAAGTGTTTGCCAGAATGAGTAAAGTCATTCTTTATTCTCTCTGACACATTATTCGAATCTCAAAGAGATTTGTTTATCTTAGGAAAGAGAAAAGCAATGCCACCTCCAGATAACCATTGAAGCAGATTGAAAATTCATGCTTCATGATGTAATTTCAAAGAATATTAGACATCCAAATTCATGCTGTCAGTAAGACCACAGAGCAGGCTCCTTGAGTGTCTTTAATATATATGAAAAATAGCTGCATGTATACCTTGCGGCAGAGCTAGCTAAACATTGTATGCAATCTTATTTTTAAAGGTTTTTTTTGAAACTGTGTATATGTGTATGTCTGTGTAGTTGTGGTGGTTTGAATGAGAATGGACCCCATAGGCTCATATATTTAGTCACCAGGGAGTGGGACTGTCTGAGTGGGACTCCTTAATAGAGGAGGTGTGTCACTAGGACAGGGCTTTGAGGTTTCAAAGTCCATGCCAAGTCAAGTCTCCCTGCTTCTCACTCTCTCCCTTCTATCCTACACCCCCGTAGTACTTTTGCATCATGATGTAGCTCTCATCTACTGCTCCTGGGCCATGGCTGCCTGCTTCCTACCATGGTCATAGGGCTTTAACCTGAAACTGTAAGCAAGTCCCCAATTAAATGATTTATTTTATAAGAGTAGCTTTGATCATTGTTTCTCTTCACATCCATAGAACAATAACTAAGCCAGTGGGTGTGTACACATGAATGCAGTGCCTGAGAAGCCAGAAGAAGGAGCCATATTCCCTGGAGCTGCTGCTACAGTTTAGATCCATCTTCAGGTGAACTGAGGGCATAATTTGAGTTCTCTGTGAGAACAGTATATTATGATAACTGCTGAGACATTTCTCCAGACCCTAAGCTCATTTGTATAACAGTGCTTAGTGAGAACCTACACTATCCAATTTTGAGGTTAGGTATAAGTGCATAGAATTTCAGAATGCATGGAGACATCTCAGATGTGAGCCACTGTGAAACACTTTTGTAAGCTTTATAGGTAGAAAAATAACATTCATCACATGTGTTCCCATAGCTGTACTAAAAGGAAAACCTTGTAGATGAAGCCAATTCTAGAGATAAATTTTGTTTAATTCAATGTCAAATATTGACATTTCAATATATGTTATGTATATACTTATGTCTGCATTACTTTTCTATTGCCTTGATAAAATACAATAACCAAGACAACTTATAAAAGAAAACACTTATTTTGGGCTCATGGTTCCAGAGGGTTAGAGTTGATGGCCATTATTATTAGGAGCATGGTAGGAGCAGAAAGGCATGGCCCTGGAGCAGTAGGTAAGAGCTTATATCTTGATTCACAAGCACAAAGCTGGTAAATCTAATTGTGTTTATCAAGGGTTTTAGGAACTTCAAAATTTACTTCCACTGACACATGTCCTTCAGCAAAGGTCACACCTCCTAGTCCTTCCCTTACAGTTCCATTGACTGGGGACCAAGCATTCAAATATATGAGCCCACGGGGGTCAATCTCGTCCAAACCACAACATTTTACTATAAAATTATTCCTAGAATATTTCCAATTATTCCCAGTAAATTTTCTAACATCAATAGTTACTATCTATTTCAATAAGAGGTGCTTATTTCATATTCTAAGTGCTCAGTAGCACGTAACACTGTGGCCAGTAAATGGAACCACACACCTCTATGCTGTGGATTTATATAAACTGTGAACTCGATACTTTTTAAAATCAGTATTATAAATTAAATTTTTCAGTCTCTTTGTGTTTTACAATCATCAGCTTATCCTAAGTACTTGTGTTCATTTTCAATGACCACTCTAATAATTACCATAAATTTAGTGTCTTCAAATAGAAATTTCTTTATTATCTTGCAACTCTATAGGTTAGCAGTTGAAAATAACTATCCAGGGTATGATACTTTTGAAGGCTGTGTAGGGAGTGGGCTGACAGAAGTGACCTTGATGCTTACTCTATACCTGTCATTCAAACCTTGGCTCCTAGTTTCCTGTGTCTTTCTCTGGCCTGTCCCTCACGTCTCACTCTTATAAAAAAAAAAAAAAAAGATGCCCAGAGAACCCAGGGTATCCTACCCATCTTGATATTCCTGGCTTAATTAATTTTACCATGTGAGTAACCATAAAGGTTTGGAGGGCTAGGAAGCAGGTATATTAGGAGAGATATTTAAGCCCAGACTACATATAGACACTTGTCCAGGATCCCTGTACAGTGTTAGCTCAAGCACAATGACCTTGTGTTTAAAGTCAAATAGTAAACATTTGTATGTATGTCTTGGCAGCCTTCTGGCTTTAAAGTGAGGAGAAGCAAAGATTAATTTAGCTGAAGTAGAGCAGTATGGGAGTTCATGCCACTTTCTGAGTGTTAGTGCAGACAGAGGAAACTAAAGAGTCACAAGGAGATGTCCAATATGGCTCTTCAATGACCTGACTCAATGAGAATTTAAAATATGGCTTGTGCATGCTTCACACCAGGAGTTCCAAAATGTTTCACTTTTTATTTGTTGGAAACACAAGTACCAACAAATAGTATATAGTATTATATTTGTTATAGTATCGAGTCCCTTCCTAATTTTCAATATATATAAAAATCTCAATTTTGGATATTACTGGAGTGGTCTCAACAGATAGAATACTCAGAAATGATTCTGAAAAAAATGTGCAACTTATGACACATTCATGAAAGAAATTCAATTTTAGGAAGGCATTTAAAATAAAACGTGTATTTTCACTATGTATCTATGTTATTTTACATGTGTTTATCAGATTGTATACTCTGGATTTCATTCTGTCACCCCAGCCTCCTCTGCTTCCTATGCCTACTTCAATACCAAAACCTCCCAAGAGTTAAGGTGCTTAAACCGACCAATGGAAATCTGTAGGTGGTGAGATGCGCACAGCCCCTCAGACCCCAGGGCATGGCTTCATCATTTCTGCCATTTACTCCTACCAGTAATTTAGATGTTTTTGAGCAGTGGTTCTCAATCTGGGGGCCGCATCTCGGATATCTTGCATATCAGATACTTACATTATGATTCCTAACTGTATCAAAATTACAGTTATGAAGTAGCTACACAATAATTTTATGGTTGGGGGGTCATCAGAATATGAACAATTGTATTAAAGGGTCACAGCACTAGGAAGGTTGTGAACGACTGTTGTAGGGAATTTAGAATCACTGTGTTCTACACGCTGAGAATTTTGTAAGTTTTATCCATAGTTCTGTTTGTTTAGTTTGTTGGTTAGCTTTATGTGGCTTTTTGAGGCAGAAACTGTGCATGATGCCACCATCACCATTCCAAGTTTACCCTGTGCTTGGGTGTCACACAGCACTTGGACAAGATGGGCAAGAACTCTATGAGTTGGTACATCCTGCCAACCTTTCCTCAATTACGTTTTAAAAGGTATTTTATTTAAACTTTTCAATCTTTTTCTTAAGAGTTCTACTACGTCAATTGCTGGTTCAATATTTTACAAAGAGCAAACCTTCATCTGGCGATGGATGGAGATAGAGACAGAGACCCACATTGGAGCACTGGACTGAGCTCCCAAGGTCCAAATGAGGAGCAGGAGAGAACATGAGCAAGAAAGTCAGGACCGCGAGAGGTGTGTCCACCCACTGAGAAGGTAGGACTGATCTAATGGGAGATCACCAAGGCCAGCTGGACCGGGACTGATGGAGCATGTGATCAAACCGGACTCTCTGAACGTGGCTGACAATGAGGGCTGACTGAAAAGCGAAGGACAATGGCACTGGGTTTTGATTCTACTGCATGTACTGGCTGTGTGGGAACTTAGTCTGGATGCTCACCTTTCTAGACCTGGATGGAGGGGGGAGGACTTTGGACTTTCCACAGGGCAGGGAACCCTGACTGCTCTTTGGACTGGAGAGGAAGGCGGAGGGGGAATGGGGGAGGGGAGGAGGTGAAAATTTGTGTTAATAATAATAATAAAAAAAGAAAAAAAGACCATATATATATATATGAATCAGCGACTACAGTTTGTATAGTGTAGCCATGAGTTGGCAGGGCCACTCACTCATTGGGACTCTGTGTTGATGTGGCCACCCTCTCTTCATAGTGAACAGCCTTGATTGTGTGGGGCTTCAGGGTTTATTGACTTGTGCCTGACTCTGCAATGTTAGGTTTATAGTTTCCCATTTTTCAAAAACACACAAAACAGTCAAAGTCCTTGCCCTCTAGTGCCCACCTATTTTGTCATTGGCTGCCCTTGACTTCCTGGTCACCCATTCTTATCACAATGGTGTGTGTAGTTAGTAAGCTTATCTCTCATTAGAGATGAATATACTGGCATCAAAGGACTGACAGAGAACACATTTGATCTAAAGGAGTAAATGACTGATTTTAGAGATAGGGACATTTAAGTTTGCACTCTGTTTTAGACACAAATGATAGCTTTTTCTTGAAGTTGTACAAATGGAAGAAGTAAATAATAGTATAGGTCTTTGTGATACAAAACATGAGTTTTACACTAATTTTCCTGTATTTGGATGAATATTGTTTTCCTTCCATGTTTGAAGTTGGAGACAAAGACATCGGAACTTGGCTCTGTTCTGAAACAGCTGTGTGTGTGGCTTTGGGTTTGTCGTTTCCATCTTTGAGCCCTTACATTGCCCATCTATCAAAAAGAACTGTAAAATATGATTCCACAGATGCTTTCCACTCTGAAATCATTTCCTACTTAGGGGACTTTCAAAATATCAGTCTTAACTTTAGAATATTATTTCCAAACCAATAGAAAAGAACCAGCTTAGTTAAAGGCTTAAATTGATGTTTCTACAATGAAAATGTCACCAGAACCATCTGCTATTTTTTTAGGGTTTAGAGTCAGCTTCAGCAAGTCTAAGGTCCCAGGAGAGGAAGGTGCTGGCAAGAGCAATACCGCAGTGACTATCTGGGACCTGAGGCCTGTGTGATTCCACTCCCCAAGAAGGTCACACATACCTAGTTGTTCTCAAGCACACAAGCACAGTTATGTTGACTCGATTTATATTTCATCCAAAGGACTGCATTCATATGCTTTTTAACTGTGATAAAATGAAAGTAAACATTCAGGATGATATTACTCCAGCTTCCTAATATTTTTTTCTACAGTCACATTTCAATAGGTTTTATTGCATTATTGTTCTATGTAACTCAGTATTTTAAATAAGAACTGATTAACTCTTTGGTCTCCTGGAAACAGAGTGGAAATCCAACGCATGGCCTCAATTCTTCTCTTCCCTCTTTTCACAAGAGGGTTCTTGATGCTATGATCATGCTCTTGACAGATGTCACAATGGTGCAGCTGGGAGCCGTGTTGTGAGGGGAAGCCCAGTGCAGGTGCTATGGGAATTCCTTTCAATTCCCATTAACATTTCTCCTTAGTCTAATTTGTGTCAGGTACTGAACCTATGACTTGCCTATTAATTTGGACAGCTGGTCTCTGCCTCTAAATCCTGAGCTGGGAGTTGTGTTTGAGTCTCTGCTCTGACTACGCATAGCAGCTTCTCTCAGAAATAAAGTAAAAATGCAAAGGCAATATGTTGCTGAGCGTGAGATTTTATGCTTTCAGTTTGGTAATCATATTATGTTCTCAGAGATGAAAATCAGGCCTGCAAGTAAGAACTGACATCAAATCTTCACTGTGATTACAAATAGTGAGCCTAACAAGGATTCCTGGACTCTTGTTAGTAAGGATGTAGCTATTAGCCAATGTGGAGTCCTTCAGAGCACAGGTTAGACCATTCTGATGATGGGTTTCCACCGATTCAAGTTATAAATTTATTTCATCATTGCTGCTATAGTTTCGACAGTGGGAGAGATCCCACAGGACTGACTGACTAGAAAAACTGGATTCTTGTGCAAAATAAGCTTGTAAAATAGAAGAATCATCCAGAGAGCTTTTTAGAAATGCAATATTCAATGTCGATTTTCCCTTGCCAAGAGCATCTTGTTCTCCTATGTCAATAATTTCTCCAAAATTTGAATTGCAACTAACACTTTATGTGATTCTAGTGATTTTTCTGGCAGGTATCCACACACTACACTTTGGTATCGATCCACTAATCTCGAACCCTTGAGCCATTTACTATAAAGGTCACCGTTTCCAAATGTATCTGTACGAGGACATTTGTAGTTATGTAGGCAATTACTCTTTAGAGTCAAACTTTAAATGTAGATGAATTTAATACAAGCCTGCATTTTGGTTATAAGGAGAAACTTATCTATTATTCTCTGACTGAGAATGAAGTTGTTATTGTGAATTGACATGATATGATTGATGACAAAGGGTGGAAGATCTTCTAAAGAGAGGTTTTCTTTTCAAGCACCTAAGTTATCACTTGGATCAAAAGTAGGTTTTGGATCCAATTTCCTTTACTTAAAGACTGTGTATCAAATATTATCTAGAATGCATAGACACACATATTTGCCTGAATAGAACATATGTACACAAAATTTTACAGGAGTATTAAAATGGAATTTTTTAAACCTTGATTTAGAATTAAGTTTACTTATTAAGATAACACCTTCCTGATATGCATAAGGCATATCAGGAAATTTGTTGATGACATCATAAAGCATTATGAACTGGGATGGGTAAAGCCAAGTACTTCTACATTGTGGCGAACCCTAGAACTAAAATTGAAATACAGATACTAAAAAGAACTAGTTTTTATGAAAGGCTGGGACTCACTCTTCTAGGACAATTCCATCCTAACCACTAAGGAAACAAAGGCTGCTTGTGACTTTAGGTGACAGTAGAACAGAACTAAAGCATCTTGCATTTAAGTTGACATTTTCTATTGCAGAGCACAGCTGGTGTCTCTTGTTGAATAGTAAATACTTCATTTTAACCTATTTAATTCAAAATGTAATTCTTAGACATATATAGAAGTTCCTGAAACACTTGGAATAAATTAGTATGAAAAGGAGGGGAAATACCATAAACACCAAATCCATGACAGTGACTTTGACGTAGAAGAGTTACAAGGGCATGCATGGCCTTCACTTAGGTTAATATCAACTTGTTTCTTAGGTTGCGTAATTTCTATGTATTGAAAATAATTACTAAATGAAGAATTAAGACATGGCATTATATAAGTCTAAATATGGATTTCAATCTGCATAGTTCATCAGTCAAGGCTCTGACATTCTCTCGTGTTTGCTCTCTCTCTTTTCCCTGATACTCATTTACTCACGAATAACTAAGTAAAGACAATTGCTTATTATATAAAAACAAATTTCTGTACTTACAGTAACACTGAAAAACATTTTTGTTAGGGTTTCTCTCATGTCACATTTTTATTGCCAAATAATCATCATTGGAAAAATCATTTTTATCAACAAAATATGTATTTACTTTTCCTGAATGACTTATCTTGAAACATAAGACAGTTAACTGTCTTTCTGAAGATATCTGTGGAGTGGGTCAATTTAAGGCATAATGACAGTGTCATACAGTGATGTATCTGGTGAAGGTTGTTACTATAGCTCTGGGAAGAGTGGCAAAGAAGGAAATGGAGTGATGTTATCACTCTAAAGGCAAATTATGAATGATGAAAATATTCTTTAAGAAAAAAATATTATTTGATATACAGAAAAGCTGTGGTTCCCTCTTGATTTGCTTTATTTAGCGGAAAAATATTAAACAACAAAAGAGGTGTATCTTCTTGGGCATTAGGCTGAAAGATTTTTAATTTTTAAAATTGTGTGTGTGTGTGTATGTGTGTGTAGTTACCTGCAGTGGATTCCATAGATCATAGACGAAGTTAGAGGCAATTGTGAGTCACGTAATGTGGGAGCCAGAAATGGAACCCCAGAACTCTTAGAAAACAAAATAGTCTGTTAACTGCTAAGTCGCCTTCTCTGTTTTAGGCATTACAATAGGTTTAACGGTATTTATTATAATTTTCACCAAAATTTAGTTTTGGCTAATCAAAGCAAACATTTTTTTCATTAAAATGTTTATTGATAGGAATCATGTAAAAATTTCTTTTCACAGAAATTCAAGTCCTAAGAAAAACTTAGGTTATTAAGTAAAACCCCAAATCTACTTTCCTGTCATCCACCCTTCCCCACTTGGATCAATTTGAAAATGGGAAAGCCTGCAATGCTCTCAGGCAGCTTACTCTGTTACTGGTCAGAACCTGAAATAACATATATTCTTTCTGTGTTGCTCTGAAAGACTCCTCTGTTAAGTTTCTAGTGGAGGTGAAATTCTGAACCAATGAGTATTGAAAAACAAAAGTAAAAATAATACAATATTCACATCTTAAAGAATTTTTTTATGAAATAAACACAGATTGTAAGCTCACCCCAATATTCAGATTCAAACACTTTTGGTTTAAATGTTTTGTGCTGCCCTGTAAGACAATATCTATGTTTCTAAAGTAATATTTCTAACTGAGTATGGAATAGATGTATTTTAAAAGGATTCAGTGTTACCTTGAAACAAACGATTAAAAATAAAGAAATGAAGGGTATAAGATCTTTGTTCCTTTCTGCTCCATTCCTCTAGTTTCCAAATAGAGAACTTTCCCAATCTTCTTCCTCCAACCAGAGGTCACTGGTCGCCTCACAAACTATGATGTTGCAAAATTTTCTATTTATCATTTTCTGTGATGTAAAATTCCTATAAATGGAGTTTTAAGTTTTCTATTTTGAGAGCATTGTCAATCTATATTATTCATCCTGAGCAATAATACAGGCAGTTCTTCCACGAGCATCAACCTGCTTTTTCCAACAGTCGTGCTTGTCTTAGTGTAGTGCAATAACACAACCCAAACAGCCACACTGACCCAACCCTATCACCTTCTCAGATAACACTGCTTTCCACAGTCGCCTCTCCATTTCTGAGTCTTATAATATTGAAAATGTAGAGCCGTCTTGTTAGGGGCTTCACTTGCTGTCATTTTACAGCTAGATAATTCTGTTCTTCCTTCTTCCCTGATTTCTGGCAATTATTAATTCCTGGAAATGATTAATCTGTTTTTCACTTCTTTAGTTTTAACATTTGAAGGAGGAAATATGAGGGAAACCACACAGCAAGCAGTGAGCAATCTTTTGGATTGGCACTTTTCATCGATACAGATGATTCATCTAGATTATTTATGTACCATATTTTATTGCATTTTAATTGCTAAGTAGTGTTTCACAGTGTGAATATACTCTGGTTTAGCACTGCATTCATCAAAGGCTTGGTTTTTAGTTTTTATGAATAAAGTCATTGTATACATTTCTTATGTAGTTTTGAATGAACATATAATTGCCTCTGTTTGAAATGTATAGCTGAGAAAAGAGACTAAATCATAAAATAAGTACCAATACAGTTTTTTTGAGATTATAATTTAATTACATTTTTCCTTTTTCTTCCCTTCCTTTAAACTCTCCAAGATATCTATATTCTTGTCTTCATACTCATAGTCTTTTTTTCTTCTAATTATTTTTATACATATATGTATTTGTATACACACACATATACATTTACATATACTTATTCCAAAACAACTGTTATGTCTGATTGTTACTTGTATATATGTTTTCAGGGATAAATATCTGACAATGGACAACCAATTGGTGCATGCTTCCCTGGGGAAGACCACGTGTCCCGCTTTTAGCTTTCCTCGGTTGACTATAGTTCATTGCGTAGGGTTGAGGCCTCTTGTCCAGTTTGTCAAGTTCATTGGTGTTCTACTTGTTCATCTCACCACTAATAAAAATTCAGAATTGTTGAGCCCATTCCCAGTGAATACATCTTTCAGAGACTCCAGCACCCGAGGCTCAGGGAACATTACAGAAGAGGAAGTAAAGTATTGTAAGAGACAGAGAATGAAGAAGTTTGCTGTGAGTGAGTACATACCATATTCATCTTTTGGGGACTGGGTTACCTCACTCAGGATAGTGTTTTCTATTTCCATCCATTTGCATGCAAAATTCAAGATGTCATTGTTTTTTTACCCCTGAGTAGTACTCTAATGCTTTCTTTATCCATTCTTCCAATGAAGGACATCTAGGTTGTTTCCAGGTTCTGGCTATTACAAATAATGCTGCTATGACCATAGTTGAACAAATGCTTTTGTAGTATGATTGGGAATGGCCAGCTGGACTGGGACTGATGGAGCCTGTGATCAAACTGGATTCTCTGAATGTGGCTGACAATGAGGGCTGACTGAGAAGCCAAGGACAATGGCACTGGGTTTTGATTCTACCGCATGTACTGGCTATGTGGGAGCCTAGTCTGGATGCGGGGGGGGGGGGGGGGGGGGCGGACCTTGGACTTCCCACAGGGCAGGGAACCCTGAGTGCTCTTTGGAATGGAGAGGAAGGGGGGGAAGGGGAGTGGGGGGAGGGGGAGGGAAGTGGGAGGAGGGGAGGAGGTGGAAATTTTTAACAACAAAAAAAGAAGTTTTACTGTGAGACTGTGTCTTCTAGCAACATCAGAAGCTTTCCCCATAAAGTCTCACGAACATGACAGCCCAAACTGGAGCTAAAAAGGAAGACACCAGAGAGCTGCCTTACCAGGATTGCACCCATGTTCCAAACTAGTTGAGATGATAGGAAAAAGAGTATGATGGAAGTCCCAATCAGAGGCATCTCTGAAGCCCAGGCTGCTCAGCTACAGAGGTCCCCATGTGACGGGTTAAGCCTCCATTATGACTGCATTACAATTTTGCTTCTCTCTTTGCCTAGTCCTGACTCCTTCACTTCTGGGAGTTGAGTTTTAGAAGACACTGCTGCGGAAACTGTATAAGTCATATTGTCTTTTTTTTCTTTCAAAGGAAATTAATTATTCAAATATATCTTTCTAGGTGAACAGATAGATAAAAAAAATAAATGAGGATGAATTCAAGACAGTTGGCATTCAGAAAAGACACAGAGAAGCACTTGAGTGTGACTTAAAGGGTTTACCATGCTTCTGGTTCTGTGTTATGATTAAGCCTTGGTCTAGCTACAGCCATGTAATACATCAGAGTTTCACTGGTGGGGCTCTGTCTGTAGATAAGACTTCTCTCAGAGAGTTGCCATGAGGTAACTGAGATGTAGAGGGGGATGAAGAAAATGACTCCTGAGTAACTTGGCTGATGTTGACTTCTACTGATACAGAGGAGAAAGATAATGGGAGGGTAAGTACAATAAACTGTTGATTAATGTAAAATTAAAAGTCAGTAGATGCCCCAACCAGCTCATAAACTTGTTTCAGTGACAAGCTTGTCTTGTCAGTATTTAAAGAAAGTAGTCAAATATATGGCATATAAATGATGAGGCACTAATGCCACCAACATTCAAATTTCTGACACATTGGAGAAGTAATCAAATGCTTTGAGATTTAGCGTGGCAGTTGGCAGACTGCTTCTGGAGAGCCAAATACTAAAAATTTTCTTCTTTACAGACAAAACAGTCTCTATCACAACTCTATCAATTTAATCACTGTGGCAAAATATAGCTGTATATCTTCTATATATAAATGTGAAGTGTTTAAAAGCAAAACTTCATCATAATTCAAGCAGAAATCTGGATTTATGAACACCAAGTGTTAAGGGAACAATAGGTTACTTATTCCCCTCTCCAGAGGTATAGGGTTATCTTGCAAATTTTACCAGGAAGAAGGTATCAGAATTTCATAAACCTTTCTGAGTTCTGGGAATAACATATCTCACACTTTGAAATTGTGCTCTGACTTCTGCTTCTGGTGTGGGGAAGGTTGCCAGAGCAATATAAATCTCATAGGAAGTTCCTAACAAAAAATAAGTCCCCTTGGATGCACTAGAGAATTCTGTGGATAGAAAGACATTAAGTGACCTGTATAACAGGTTTCAATAAGAAAATCACAACTGACACAGTAGCTGAGCTAAGGTATAAATGTAAGTTTGCTTGGGAGTTAATTCCTACATATCTTAAAACATTACCATCATCTTGCATAGCAGAGGATGAACATAAACACATACCTGACTATGACAATGGTAACATGAATTGATGGGAAGTAGTTATCAATTGGACATATCAATCTAGACCTCACCCATAGTGGCAGGGAATATTGAATATATTTACACAAACAGCAATGTGATTGGTGCATATTAAATTTTGACAAGCAGAGCTTCAGACTTAGAGAATTTCAATGAGCAGAATGAAGTGGCATAGGAACTATAGTTAACCTTAAATTTGACGGTTGTAGAATGGGCCTTTTCCTGAGTCCACAGGTATAAGAAAGTCTAATTGATGGGTTCATTTGGTTCTTCCTGATTAACAGAGTATTATGTTATGATTTGTGTGATTTACAGAAGAAAAAATATATAAGGCTCTGTTAGCAAGAAAGATCAAATTTGTAGGAAAAATCCTTATTTATATCTAAAGAGTGCTACCTTTCCCTCATCAATAAGCAAGACTAAGAACCCAGGAAGAACCTTATCCAAGTAATCTTTGCCTGTTTCCAGTTCAGACCTCAGAGAAATAGTGTGTAGTGGTAGAGATTACCAGGACTGCTTTTTCTGTGGGGATTTAGGAAATGTGTGAATTGACACTGAAGAGGGAATCATATCACAAAGTCTGATGAGTGCAGTTTGCAAGAGGAAGAAAAGGTGATTGACTGTGAGTGGGAACATGGGTAGTTGGTTTGATCTACATACATGGTTTGTAGGGATCATATAACTTATATTTCTGACCTTTAGTTTTGTGCTTTTTTTTTTAGGAAATGATGAGATATTTTCAGGCCATGCAGTGCACTGCATGGTAGACTTAGCTTTTACTCACATAAAAAGAGTTTATATGCTAAATGGTGCTTCTCAGAATTGAGGTGGTGAGGACTGCTTCCAGGCAGCAGTCTCAGAGGCAGTGAACATGCCTCCACCATGTTGGACTGATTGGAGCAAACAGGCAGGGTGGCAGAGTTGGTTCTAGCCATGCCTGCTTAGAATTTATTTTAAATGGCGCTCCCGGTCAAAAAAAATTACAGATACACATGCAATAAAGACAAATCCTGAAGGAAAAAACCTCTAAATGGGCCACAGTATTGGTTAAATGTACGTAGACAATAGGTGGGGGGGATAGACAGTTATGAAAAGAAGTAATTGGTTTTTTTAAAAAATTAAAGAGACAGAATATAGACAGTCATATATTAAAGGAGTAAAAAAAAAAAAGCCGCCGGGTGGTGGTGGCGCACGCCTTTAATCCCAGCATTCGGTAGGCAGAGGCAGGCGGATCTCTGTGAGTTCGAGGTCAGCCTTGTCTACAAGAACTAGTTCCAGGACAGGAACCAAAAGCTACAGAGAAACCCTGTCTCAAAAAAAAAAAAAAAAAAAAAAAAGCCATGTAAAGATGGAAAATACACAGAGTTTGGATTACATATATTGTGTTTTCTTGGAATTTTTTGACTGTAAATGAGCTAAGTACAGAGAGATATTTGATTCTGGGGGCTGTTAAGCTACACCAGCATATATATTTTAAAGGTACCTTGAATTCAAAATTTGGATCTAAGGATATGTTGCTTTGAAAAAGAGGTTCTGTTTTTATTTCCACAGAGGATGATAACCTGTGGATTCCTTTCAGATTAATATGATTTGATGAAAGAAGACCCATCTTCCCGAGAGGTCTCCATAAACACTAGAAATGTTTTGCCCAATAAATAGCAGGAAGTAGTTTGGAGAGAACTACATCCAAATTCCCATTGTTTATAAATGTTTGTTTACATTTAGAGAGGAAATAGGCTATACAGATTGCACTGCTATAGATCTTGGTCTATTGATACAAATTTAATGTCAATTTTGTTATATGTATATTTCTGTTCTTGATTCATGTATTATGTTTGTGCAGCTCATTAAAAAACGTAATGTATAATTAAGAAATACAGTCATTTATAACAGTCAAGCTTGTCATCATGTTAGTTAGGTTTTCTAGATGAACAAAGATATAATTCAGATGGATAGTTATTCTTCAAACCTTTCAAGACTTCAGAATATGGCATTTAAACTATTTTAAAACCTTAGTACTTCTAGGTTGTTTCCAGGTTCTGGCTATTACAAACAATGCTGCTATGAACATAGTTGAGCATATATTTTTGTTGTATGATAGGGCATTTCTTGGGTATATTCACAAGAGTGGTATTGCTGGGTCCAGGGGTAGGTGGATCCCGAAATTCCTGAGAAACCGCCACACTGTTTTCCAAAGTGGCTGCACAAGTTTGCATTCCCACCAGCAATGGATGAGTGTACCCCTTTCTCCACAACCTCTCCAGCAAAGGCTATCATTGGTGTTTTTGATTTTAGCCATTCTGACAGGTATAAGATGGTATCTTAAAGTTGTCTTGATTTGCATTTCCCTGATCACTAAGGAAGTTGAGCATGACCTTAAATGTCTTTTGGCTATTCGAACTTCTTCTGTTGAGAATTCTCTGTTCAGCGCAGTGCCCCATTTTTTAATTGGGTTGATTAGCCCTTTACTTCTTGAGTTCTCTATATATTTTGGAGATCAGACCTTTGTCATTTGTGGGGTTGGTGAACAACCTAGATGCCCTTCAATGGAAGAATGGATGAAGAAAGTATGGAATATATACATATTAGAGTACTACTCAGCAGTAAAAAACAATGACTTCCTGAATTTTGCAGGCAAATGGACGGAAATAGAAAACACTATCCTGAGTGAGGTGAGCCAGACCCAAAAAGAGGAACATGGGATGTACTCACTCATATTTGGTTTCTAGCCATGAATAGGGAACGTTGAGCCTATTATGCATGATCCTAGAGAAGCTAATTAAGAAGGTGAACCCAAAGAAAAACACTTAGGCGATGAAAGGAGACAGAGACAAAGACCCACATTGGAGCACTGGACTAAAATCTCAAGGTCCAAATCAAGAGCAGGAGACAGAGCACGAGCAAGGAACTCAGGACCACGAGGGGTGCACCCACACACTGAGACAATGGGGATGTTCTATCAGGAACTCACCAAGGCCAGTAGGCCTGGGTCTAAAAAAGCATGGGATAAAACCGGACTTGCTGAACATAATGGACAATGAGGACTTCTGAGAACTCAAGAACAATGGCAATAGGTTTTTAATCCTACTGCACATACTGGCTTTGTGGGAGCCTAGGCAGTTTGGATGCTCACCTTACTAGACCTGGATGGAGGTGGGTGGTCCTTGGACTTCCCACAGGGCAGGGAACCTGGATTACTCTTAGGGATGATGAGGTAGGGGGACTTGATGGGGGAGAAGGAGGGAAATGAGAGGTGGTGGCGGGGAGAAGGCAGAAATCTTAAATAAATAAATAAATAAATAAATAAATTAATTAAAAAAAAACCTTAGGACTTTTCATGACAATGAGACACATCTGCTCCTGGCAGCACCAATTTACTTCAAGAGGAAGATGGGCATTGAAGAGGCTCATTATGGAATTTGCTAGACATTTGGGCAAGAAATTGTTCTTGCTTGAACAGCTTGATGTTATACTGTAAGAACTCGACATGCAGGACCCACATAAAAATGACTGCTAAACTTGCCTAAAGATCAGATAGTTCTTCAGGGTTTCTGCTTCATGAAAGAGTCTGCCAGACAGTCTACAGGACACAGAAGAAAGTAACTGACAAGCTGCCAATATAGGCAGAACTGTTTTTAAAATTTCCTGCTTCATGGGAATGTCTGCCAGATACTATGGGCCTGTAGGCTGAAGATGAATGCTCAACAATATAGAAGAACTTTGGGTGACTGTCCAGGCAGTGAGATGTCTCTGTCAATTCTAGAGTTTTGGAAGTTGTTTTGGGACAATGGTTTTACCCTATAAAGATTTGTTTCTAGTACTTGTTCAATAAAATGCTGCTTGGCCATTAGCCATGCAGGAAGAAAAGATGGGTGACAAGGCAGGAAGTAGAGGCAGAGCTATGAGAACAGGAGAATTCTGGGAAGAGGAAAGAGTCAGTCTGCAATTGTCACCCAGACATAGAGGACACAGATGAGAATGCCCCACTGATGAAAGGTACCAAGTCATGTGGCTAACACAGGCAAGAATTATAGGTTAAGATGTAAGAATTAATTAATAAGAAGCCTTAGCTAATATGCCAACCTAGTTTATGATTAATGTAGACCTCTGTGTGTTTCTTTGGGATGAAACGACTGCAGGACTGGGCAGAACAAAAAGTTCTGTCAACAAGAAGTTGCTTAAAATGCACTTCCTATTTACTTAGGTAATAGTATATCTTTCTGGAGTCTTTGATGAAGTTGAAGAATAGATATAGTTTTCCTTAGTTATGATAAAAGATAAAGTATACATAAATATTGTAACTGTAATTCTTGCTTGATACTTGTTCTGTTATATTTAATTTTAGTATGTTAAGCTTAAACCCTTCCTTTTCATTTAGACAGAAAGGGGGAAATGATGTGGGAAATCCTTCTGTGTATGTGTTGCTTTTGTTGGTTAATCAACAAAGCTGTTTAGGTCAGTGGCTTAGCAGAATAGAGCAAGGCAGGAATTCCAAGCAGATAGAGGAGGAGAGAGTAGGCAGAGTCAGGGAGATCCCATGTAGCCATCACAGGAGACAGATGCCAGATGCTGGACAGAACTTTATCAGTAGGCCACAGCCACATGGTGATACAAAGATGAACAGAAATGGGTTAATTTAAGATGTAAGAACTAGCTAGAAATATTTATAAGCTAACAAACCAAGCAGTGTTTTAATTACTACAGTTTCTATGTTATTATTTCAGGTCTAGCCATCTGGGAAACTAACAAGCAGTCTCTGCTAACAAGTCTGTATCTTTGAGTCTATCCACCTATAATCATATTGTTGTTTTATTGGTGTCCTGATAATGTAGCATTGAGTACATACTACAATTGACTTTCAATAATAAAGATTATTAGTATTATCACTATCATTATTTATTACTATTATACAAAGTAGTACTACTATTCATTAGAAATATACCTTAAAAGTTGAGTATTATTTATTCCCCAGTCTGGCAGTTTATGCTACAATGTTATTTCTTGATGATAGTGACTAACTCAACCATGGGTCCTGATCATGGGCAAAGAAAGACTTTGATAATATTGTTCTGTAAACTACAAAACTTAGTAGGTTAGCTGTATTTACTGCATTTTCACTGCTTGATAGTTTCAAGTAATGATGGATTTAATGGTAGCATAATGCTATTCTAAATTGAAGAATATTCTATGAAGGGAAGAGTAATATTCTGTAGTCTTTGAACAAGTATTATCTTTTAATGGGTCTATTTCTCTGAGCTGTGACATTCACAATATATCTCGTGCATCCTAATTAGATAGTAGAAGAAGGCAGAATAAAATAGGAATTATGATATGTTATTTTAACATCACATGGAGAACTGGTAAAAATCTTTCTATTGGAGAATAGAGATTTGTATGGGAAGCCCTTTGTGTATACTTCATGATGCTGGCTTCCCTCTTCCTCTTCCAGACCTGACATTTGAATTCTCTTAGTTCACACTGATATTTTTATGAGAAATTTTACATATAAATATTATTAATGTAACCAAATAACTGGGAAGAAGCAATTTAAGGGAAGAGTGGTTTATTTTGTCTCAAGTTTCAGTTTAGTCCATGATGTGGGAAGACATAGGAGTAAAGAGTGACTCTTAACTGTGGGGTTAAGACACTGAGTCCATTTGCTTACATGTGAGAGCATCAAGAAGTAGAGATGGAAAAAGAAGTTGATCTAGCCTATAAATCTCAAAACTCATTCCGAGTGACCAGTTTTATCTAGTGAGACATGACCTAAGAAAGCTTCTATCATTCCCTAATACAGTGCTACCATCTATAGAATACATTTTTGATTACATTTGCCTGTGACGGATATTTAACATCCAAATCACAATGTTTTACTTCTGAAGGCTCACAACCTTCTCATAATTCATAAAATGATATCAGTTCAATTTCAAAAGTTTCCAAACAGTTTGATCATTGTTCAGAAGCCACAGAATTCAAAGTATGTTCTAAGACACAGTTAGCCTATGATCTGTGAGTTTCTATAAAAAACCACTAGTTTGGAGTCAACATTCAATTACCTGTGGGCAATTTTACATCTATGTGTAACATTTATACACAAATTGCCACAGTATAAGAATATTATCAGGATATTGACCCTCAAAAATATTTCACACTTAAGTTAGTCTGCATTCATCTTAAGAATTCATCAAAATTATTTTTTTTGTCTTTATAATGATTCTTTACTAGCAACTTCAATATCCAATGCATTAATGGGGTTTACAGTCTTGATAGACATGGGGAATTGATGATGGGCAACACACAGGCAATTCAATATCACAATTATTAATCCTACTAATTCTAATACATAAAACCAATTCATAACCTTAGTTTGACTTATCATTTCTCTATAAGACACTTCTTTTTTTCTTTCTCTAAAGATTTATTTATTTATTTTCCCTTTTTCTTTTTTTATTTTATATTAATTAATTTATTTAATTATTAAAGATTTCTGCCTCTTCCCCGCCACCACCTCCCATTCCCTCCCCCTCCCCCAATCAAGTCTTCCTCCCTCCTCAGCCCAAAGAGCAAGCAGGTTTCTCTGCCCTGTGGGAGGTCCAAGGACCACCCACCTCTATCCAGGTCTATTAAGGTGAGCATCCAAACTACCTATAATTCATGATTCTAGAGAAGCTAAATAAGAAGGTGAACCCAAAGAAAAACATATAAGCATCCTCCTGAATATTAACCTTCATCAGGCGATGAAAGAAGACAGAGACAGAGACTAACATTGGAGCACTGGACTGAAGTCTCACGATCCAAGGGAGGAGCAGAAGGAGAGTGAGCACGAGCAAGGAACTCAGGACCGCGAGGGGTGCACCCACACACTGAGGCAATGGGGATGTTCTATGGGGAACTCACCAAGGCCAGCTGGCCGGAGTCTGAAAAAGCATGGGACAAAACCGGTCTCGCTGAACATAATGGACAATGAGGACTACTGAGAACTGAAGAACAATGGCAATGGGTTCTTGTTCCTATTGCACATCAAAATTATTTTTTACTATTCCGATTAGTTCATATGTTTATTGACATTTGTGTTATATCTTGGATTCTTCTCTCTTTATTTTCACATTTTTGGTGATGTCTTTGGCCTCAATTCTTTGATATAGCTAGGAAAAGTAGTCTTACTGAAATAAATGTCAGAGCTGAAACTAGAAATAAAGACTTCTTTTACATTTGTGGAAATCATACTCTGACAGTAGTGGTAGCTATGATATAAGGCTGTATGCTATGTGGCACTGAGTTTGGAGACATGCTTGCAAAGCTCATTGCTATTGTCTGTTAGTGTATTCCGTAAGTTACACAACCTCTGTCTAAACTTCCCTCTCTTATCTGCAAATTTACCCATTCTTGGCTAGACTCATCACTGCCTATAATAAACCTTATAAACTAACTCACTTTGGTTAAAATCAATAAAAGGCATAAAGCTGTGCTATTTAACTTTATTTATTCAGTATTAAGCTGTAATTTTTTGCTATTTTTTATTTATTTTTATTTTTTTATTTATTAAAGATTTCTGCCTCCTCCCCGCCACCGCCTCCCATTTCTCTCCCCCAATAAAGTCCCCCTCCCTCATCAGCCCGAAGAGCAGTCGGGGTTCCTTGCCCTGTGGGAAGTCCTTGGACTTCCCACCTCCTTTCAGGTCTAGTAAGGTGAGCATCCAAACTGCCTAGGCTCCCACAAAACCAGTACGTGCAGTAGGATCAAAACCCAGTGCTATTGTTTTTGACTTCTCAGAAGTCCTCATTGTCCTCTATGTTCAGCGAGTCCGGTTTTATCCCATGCTTTTTTAGACCCAGTCCAGCTGGCCTTGGTGAGTTCCTGATAGAGCATCCCCATTGTCTCAGTGTGTGGGTGCACCCTTCGTGGTCCTGAGTTCCTTGCTCGTGTTCTCTCTCCTTTTGCTCCTGATTTGGACCTTGGGATTTCAGTCCAGTGCTCCAATGTGGGTCACTGACTCGGTCTCCTTTCATCGACTGATGAAGGTTAATATCCAGGAGGATAACTATATGTTTTTCTTTGGGTTCACCTTCTTATTTAACTTCTCTACGATCATAAATTATAGGCTCAATGTCTTTTATTTATGGCTAGAACCCAATTATGAGTGAGTACATCCCATGTTCCTCTTTTTGGGTCTGGCTTACTTTACTCAGGATAGTGTTTTCTATTTCTGTCCATTTGCCTGCAAAATTCAAGAAGTCATTGTTTTTTACTGCTGAGTAGTACATATATATATATATTCCATACTTTCTTAAAACATTCTTCCATTGAAGGGCATCTAGGTTGTTTCCAGGTTCTGACTATTACAAACAATGCTGCTTTTGCTAATATTAAAATTTAAGAACTCAAAAAGTCTACCATCCGTTCTTTATCTATCAAAAAATATTTAAATCTAAAGTTCTAGCCATCCAGTGAAAAGAACATGCTATAAGTGACATTTTCAGAGTGATGCTTATGGAATTATTCCTCTACATATCTTCTAAGTTTTAGATATTTTGAAAATAGGATAATATATATAAGAATCAATGTACTCAGAGTAAATTTATTCAGGTTATTTTTATCTATACACAAGAGTCTTCAAAAAGGTAATTAACTTCTATAAACTCTTACACTTATAATTAATATAATGTATATGGTATAAAAGTTTTCTCTACTTATTACATGTCATAGTTAATTGTTATAACTTTTAATCATGGAATAATTTTAATCACTTAATGGTGAGTGTTATTTATATCTACCTACCATTTCATTTTTTGTCTATTAGATGAAGAGATCACTAAAACTTCTTTTATTGATAGTCTATTTCCCTTGTTATGTGTTTGTTATTCTGATATCAACCTCAATTTTCAATGGATTAAAGAAATTGGATAGGATGAAATTTTCTTGGAATAATGTTTATCACATATCAAACTAAAAATGAGAAACATTGCTTTATATCTCCATAGCCAAATAGTCTATAAGTAGCATGTAATTTAGCAAATATTATTTAATGAAAGTGGCCTCCTAGCCATTCAAAATAAGCATAATAATAATATACCTGGTTTTCTTTTGAAGGAAATAGATCTAATAAAACAGAAATAGGTTTGGTATATTATGATATATTCTGTTCCAGAAATATACAAAAGAACTGCATTTCAAGGCGATTTAGTCATGGAGTATTGATGTATAGCTAGGAAAATCTCACAAGAGATTGTACTTTCAAGTGTGATATTGATTTGACATTTTGAGAAAGTAAA
Source organism: Chionomys nivalis (assembly GCF_950005125.1). NCBI lineage: Eukaryota > Metazoa > Chordata > Mammalia > Rodentia > Cricetidae > Chionomys > Chionomys nivalis. The sequence continues at coordinate 66,372,280 of NC_080088.1, forward strand.
AACAGTAACCCAGGTACTGTAGGTAGAACTTGTGTTTGTTGCTTGAAATTAAACAACTGAAAGAAAAATAGGTTTGTGACAGAAAAGTTTAAAAAGACTAGTAAAGACCAAAATGAATGATGTTATGCACTATATGAGCAAAAGCACAGTCTACAAATGCATCTTCTAATGTTTAAAACAGGATTTTTGGAAATCCTGATGGATTTGGTTTAATATAGTCCATTAGTATTATTTATAGGGTTTATTTACTTTTCATCTTATTTCACTTTTGTCTATTGCATTTATCGATTGACAGAGGTATAGCTTAATGATACGAAGAAGTGCACTTTGAGAGTTGTAGAATAGGAAGAAGATCTGGACAGTGAAACGTTAGAATTCTTTCTTAGAAGTGCTTTAAGAAAAGCTGACTGGAGAGGGGTTAATGAAGGATGCTAGTGAGTGACCTTACTGGGTCCTCCAAGTAAACATTTCAGAAATTCTGTGAATTTTTTATAGAGTGGCAAACAAGCTTTGCAAGTTCATGATAAAATTTGCAAAGCTGCTTATGGTTCTCAGGGATTAGTGGGGCTCTGTGAGCCCATGGATTAGCCTTTATACTTTATGTGTCTGACTTCACAGAGAGAAATGACACCACTCCTCTGGCTTCAATGGACTATGCAATGTCAATTATTTCCCCAATCCTGGCAATACTAAATTCTCATACCGAAGGCTGTTGTGGTCAAGGTCATCCACACTGTTGCTTGCTGACGAATGTAGAAAGATGAAGTTAACTGCCCTTGTAAGAGATGATTGGGAGAAAGTTTATAAAAGCATAGAATCTCTGGGAAATTGCCTAAAGGTTATTTAATTAAATCCTCAGTATTATTCAGGAATCTGATCAGGGTTCATCTGACCATAATCATACAAAGATGAGCTAGTAGCTAAAATATATGACAGCATTAATTCCTATCACCATTAGCACTATGTGCTTAGGGGCTCATGAAAGAGGGACATAGTGAGCAAAACACAGACATCCTAAGATGGCTAAGATAGCAATAGGAGCAAAAGATAAAAAAGACATTGTGTACTCAATGGCTAATTCTCAAGGACACTAATAATCAAGGTTGTACAATATCCTTCAGAACCACATATATTCAAGGAAGTAAATATGATTCTAGAATCACTCAGATATGTGTACTGGTGCCTTCATGGTGGTTTACCAAAGGGAAAGAAAGCATTGGACCTGAGTTTAGATGTTGAATAGCTGAGCAAGAGAAAAAGGGAACCTACTTCCTATGCACCGTCTTTAAATGTGCATATGGCAAAAGGTTTACTCTATACATCTCTCACACCTCTTTGCTCACGTACCTGAAACCAGTTGCAGGATGTATCCATTGTGTGAAAGGTCCTTCTGTCTGCATGTTGTTTTTATTGGTTAATGAATGAAGAATTGCTTTGAGCCTATGGCAAGGGCAGAACAGAACTAAGTGGGAAAAACTAAGCTGAATGCTGGGAGGAAGAAGTGCAGAGTCAGAGAGATGCCATGGAGTTGCTGCCAGAGTCAGACATGACGAAATTTTGATGGTAAGCCACTGCCACATGGTGATACACATATTAATGGAGATGGGTTAAATTAATATGTAAGAGTTAGCCAATAAGAAGCTAGAACTAATGAACCAAGCAGTGATTTAATTAATAAGGTTTCTGTGTAATTATTTTGGGTCTAAGCTAGCCAGGTGGCCGGGAACCAACCAGCAGCTTCTCCAACACATTAGAATAGCTTCCATTCCTAGAGGGTACAATGAAAAGGCTGTAGATGCCCTAGAAAGCTTCATTTGAGGGATCATCAGAGAAATGTTCTTAGGAAACAGTTTCTCCCATTTCTTGTGAAAACTGGGGTTGTGACTTTCCTCCCCATGGGAAAGGATCAAAGTGTTGTATTGCCCCAGTCCTTCCTTTGTTTCTGTGCTTCTTCAACTGGAACTGGCAAAGGGTACCTAAGACCCAAGTGTCAGCTCTGCTTTTGGTATAACTTCAATAAAAACTATAAGTGCTCTATACACTCATGTGATACTTTTGTTTTCTAGTAGTAGTGATAACAGCTATATTTCTAGATTTGTGCAGCACTTACATTTAACTATGTTACCAGAAATTGATTTATTAATTTCCAGACGAATTCACAGCTGGCAGATCAGCACTTGGAAGCTTAGAACTTCTTAACTGAGGACGATTGTCATGGGTTCAGTGATAGGCATTTGCTATATCTTCTAGAGAGCAACATAGTTCCCTTCCTCAGTGTTTGCATTCTTATGTTTCTAGAGACGAATTCAGATGCTATTCATATTAGGTTGAATAAGAGGAATAACAGTCCCTGCCTGTGACCTTATTTTCTGTCAGTTGGACTGTTATTGGTAATCGTTAACTTGCTTGTGAGCACTTGGGCAACTTTTCTAAGGAAATCAATTAGATGTCACTTATTACGGACAGCTTACTGGGGGCTGCTTCATTGCCTGCAATAGGAACATATTTTTGCTAATTTGGAATGATCAATCTGTTAGCAATTTGGTGGTAAGCCATTAAAGAATTGAGGAAACACCGAGAAATATATTTTAAAAGGAAACAAAAATTGTGCAAGTAATCCTGAAGAATAGTCCAGAATATCAGAGGAGCCTTCTCCGGACCCGAGGTTTGTTTGCGGATTTTGCCACCAGTCTCACATGCAATGTGATTCAGGGGATCCCCCAAGTGGAAAAGCATGAATGCTGATAATCATCAATGACTTATGCTTACTGCTCAGTCCTATAACGGCAATTCTCAGTTAACTTCTATAGGGGAGAATGTGGCATTAATCATATTAGGTGGACGTGAATTCAGCATTAAAGATGAATGTGGATCTCTGTATCTGTCAGCTCCTATCTTAAGCTCCGAAATATATAGATGTAATCACCATTCTCACAGGGTGCACACATCTATTATAAAATAGTGGGTTTTTTCTCTCAGTTTTATTGCAGTCTAAGTAAAAACTGAGAATTTTCTGTGTTTAAGATATTTTGAACTTACATATAGTGAAATAAAATTCTCAAATAAAATTATTAAGTCAGCCATTCACTCTATGCTAACTCCTTCCAGCTCTTCCCAGGTGGCCTTAAGTTAACCTTCTCACCTTCAGGTTCTCTTTATTTTTACTTCTAGCCTATTAAGTCTAGTTAGTGCTGCCCATATATGTGCAATCACCCACTAGAGCATGATCAACCTACCAGAGAAGCACAACTTAAATATAATTGATCCCTCTCCAGCACCCATAAACGAATAGTAACTCCTCCTAATGGAAGAGTCTCTTGTATTCTTTACCCATTCAACATACTGGAATACTGACAGTCTTGATCTTGTATAGGTATTGTCCAGGCTGTGAAATTGTGAGTGCAACAGCCTTCTGTGTCCAGAAGAGACTTTCACAGCAGTCCTCTTCAACCTTGGCTTGTACAATCTTTTTGCCTCCTCTTCTGGGATGTTCCCTGAGCCATGGCGGGCTTTGTTATATCTGTGATATAAACTTCCCAGGTATGATCTCTGCACTTTGACTAGTTGTGAATTACACCATGCCTTGCACAAAGAAGTTCTTCTGATGAAAACTGAGACATACACTAATTCATATATATGATACCATGTTCATTTAGCAAATTAGTGACAGGTTTACTCCTAGGCCCTATGACTTCCCTCAACCATGGGTTCTTGGTCAGATTTACAGTTCTAGAGATAAGCTTCTTCCTTAAAACCAAATCCAAACAAACTATTTGATTACCTGAATAACACCCATGCCATTATCATACCCATGGGCATATCTTGCTAAATTGGTCATTATTGTAGCTCATATCTGGGTAATACTACTGATGAATTTGTCCCACAACAGTCAGCATAGCACTTTCTAGTACTGTTAGAGATATATAGCATGGAGTATGTTTCCTAGTCAGAACCAACTTGGTTTTTTATTTTCTAAAACCAAAGTGTCTGATGTCTTCAGCAACAGGGTCTTACCATCAAGTTCTGGTTGGCCATCAAGAACAACGAGAGTAAACTGCAGAGTTCGGGGTGGGGGTCTCTGAATACCCCTGACCAACAACTTGAAGGGCGGTATTACACATCTGGCAAGAGACAATTCACTTGGCAGTTTATGGCTTCAGGGAGATTTTGTCTTAAATTTGTATTAAAAAGTTTATATTTGTATTAAAAAGTTTATAATATAGTAGATTTCTAGGTTTTCCTCTGACTGTTTTGAAGATTTTTAGTGTTGCACCCCCGTACCTCCTCTGTTCCCCTCTCCCTGTCCTCACTTAAGCCTACCTCCTTTATTATTCCCCTTTCTTACTTCATATCACTTACATTCTATTAGTTCTTCTCACTTTCTATTCCCTCCAACTTTAGAGGTCCCCTTCCTGTTTTCCAGAGGTATTCCAAGTTAAACACAAGGTTTGATTATAGACTACTTGTTCAAAAGAATATGTGATGCTTGTCTTTCTGGCCTAGGGTACAATACTAAGTATATATTTCTTTCTGGTTCTATCCATTTAGCCACAAATTTTATTTGCTTTTACAGATGAATAAAATTCTATTGTGATACGTACTATATTCTCATTATCTATCTATCCATTGATATCTAGATTGTTTCCATTTCCTGGCTCTTGTATGAAATGGCAATAGACATGAATGAACAAGTGTATCTGTAGTAAGATATGAAGTCCTTTGAGTAAATACCCAAGAGTGATATAGCTGGGTTATATGGATCTATGTATAGAGCAATGGATTTACTTTGAGCTCTTTAAAGAACCTCCATAACGGTTCCCACAGTGGTTGTACCAGTTTGCCAGGCTACACTCTCACCAAGAGCAAATGAGTGTTCTTCTTTTGTTATATCCACACCATTATTCATTGTTAGGTGTTTTCTTAGTTATTATGACTGGAATAAGATGAGATCTGAATGTACTTTTGATTTTTATTCCCCTGATGGTTACTGATGTTTTCAAATGGTTTTTAGACTTGTGTTTGCATATTGGCTATTCTGAATAACAGTAGACATAATACCATAGATATCATGTAAAAAGGCTAATTTCATATGTTTTGGACATATATCTACAAAGACAATTCTAGCATGTAGAATATTCACTGTTTTGATTGTTTTGAGATGTGAGATTATTCTCCATAGAAAGTATAGAAATTTAAATTTCCACTGAAAATGTAGAATTTATTGTTTTAATTTAGTCTTTTAATTTTTAACCTTAATTTACTTAATATTTTTTAGTTCAATGAAACAAGAACCTTATTAAATAGATCAGGCTGGTCTCAAACTCACAATCCTCATGACTCTACCTGATAAGTGCTGTCATTGAAGAATTTGCCCTCACACAAGCCAATTGTTTTAAGTGGCCCATACGAATTGTACATACTTATCAGGCACCATATACTGTTTTGGTGCACATTCACACTCTATAATTTTACTAATGATAAATATATCTACCTCTCCAAATGTTCATCACATCTGTATGGAAGTATTCAAAATCTTTTCCTCTAGCTTTTTGACTAGGACAAAATTTTCCCACTGTAGTCTACCACAGTAGAATGACTCCTCTGTGTGCATTAGCATACCAGAAGAAGAGTTCCCAATTACCAAACTGCTTTCTTGCCTTACTCCCCAGATGTTAGCAGACACAGTTTAGTCTAAACTGCTATAAAACAAACTTTTAAAATTCGACATTGTCCTTTTGATTTCCATTTTCCCTCTATTTTTTTCTTTCCCTCTCTCTCTCTACACTGCTCTTTCTCTTCTACTTCTTTCAGTTTTTTTCAGAAACACTTTAGTACAATAACATGTCTTTAGTAGTGCTACTGATTAAGATTCATTTGTTGTCATATCCAAAGAGAAAATAAATCTTTGCCCAGATAATGTGACATTTTCTCTGTGTTTTCCAATACCATTTTTTTTCAAGTCTTATACTTATATCTTGAACTCATTTTGAGTTGACTTCATACAGGATATGAAATAAAAATTGAATGAATAAAATAGCAAGCCAAATTCAAGAGCACATTAAAAGAATCTTACACTGTGATTATGCAGACTTCATGGCTGATGTTGCAGAGATGCTTCAACACCTGCTATTCATCAATGTCCTATACTATAGCAGCAGTATAAAGGAGCAAAAACCTGTACAATTTTTGCATTACATAAGGAAAACCTAACTTGTTAAAATCCAACAGCCAATTTTAATTAAAACCTCTCAAAATTAGATATAGATGAAACTCCTCAAAGCAACAAAAGCCTTAAGTAGAAATGGAGATACGTGGCTTCAATTTTAGCATTTGAGAGGTATAGACAAGAGGATTTAGAATTCAAGGTCATTCTGGATAAATAGTAAGTTTGAAGCCACCAAGTGCTACACTTCACCCTATCTCACAAAAGCACAATGGAGCTGGTGCAAAGACTCACAAGGTAAAGACACTTATCTCTATCCTTAAACCTGAGTTTGATCTTAAAATGCCTCCCCACCCCTGCCCCATGATGGAAGGAAAGAGCTTCATACTTGTATTGTATGTGACAGATACACGCATACACACAAGCTTGTGCGTGTGCATATGCACACTCACACGCACTTATTTTTGTTTTAGTTGAGACATGGTTTCTCTGTATAGCTTTGGTGCCTATCCTGGAACTCACTCTGTAGACCAGGCTGGCCTCGAACTCACAGAGATCCACCTGCCTCCGCCTCCCGAGTTTTGAGACTAAAGGCATGTGCTACCACTGCCCGGCAGAAATGTAATAATGTTTTTTAAAAGAAAAATGAAAATTGTGAACAAGCAAAACAATAAAGATTTGGTTAAGGACCTAGCTTAATATTAGCATGCTTGTCTAACATTCATGAGGAAGCCATGGGCATAATCCTAAGTATTACTATTGATAATAATAATAACTACTACTACTACTACTACTACTACTACTACTAAAACAGTGTGTGAAAAGCCAGCAACTAACACAAACCTGCTAGATTAATCTATGTTGATACTTTTTCCACTTATAAGATGGACTGCTGAGGCAAATCTGTCACCCTTGTACAGTTGAATAAATACGAGAATAAATTTCTGCACATCAAACACTTAATCCTTCAATAAATAGACATGAATACTTTATTCTTTTTGTGACCTATTCCTTGGACACTAGTGGGAGAAACAAAGGTAATTAATAAATCCCTGTAATTAACTGGCCTAATAGCTCTCTCTTTTGTCCACCTCTCTATCACTCAGTCATTTATTCTTCTAAAAATATTAAATTAGCATTCTTTGTTTAGTCATTTGTAGGTAGATATGTGGAGAGAATTAAAAGCTTCCTTTATGCACACAGTGGAAAAAGGAGGCAATGCATTTATTTCATTTAGCTACCAGTAGCCATAGGAAAGGATTGCTTACTCTGTTTCAACTGAAACATTTGTTATCAGGAAATAATAGAACGTTGGTAATAATACTATTAATATGGGTTTATTAATAAGTTAATTAGATTTATTAGATTGAATTTATGTTAATAGTGATCAAAATCAATCTATGAGAAAGGACCAAGCAAGGCAGTGGAGACTGCTGATATGCCTACTGACTCATCCTCAGGACAAACACGTTCCTATGAAATCTGTTATGTTTTTGAAGTTGGTATTTGGTTGTTCAAATACAACAGACTCTGAACCAGTCCTTGGCATTTAAAATTTTTCATTTGAAAACCTCATTTGGTCTGTTTTCTCTATTTGGAAAGTGATTGAAAAATTTGCTTACCTTCTTTCCTGCTCTTCTTTCCTTTCTTCCTCCCTCCATCCCTCTCATCCTCCTTCCTTCCCTTCCTTTCTTCCTTTTTTTCGTCTTTTTTTTTTCGAGACAGGGTTTCTCTGTGGTTTTGGAGCCTGTCCTGGAACTAGCTCTTGTAGACCAGGCTGGTCTCGAACTCACAGAGATCTGCCTGCCTCTGCCTCCCGAGTGCTGGGATTAAAGGCGTGCGCCACCACCACCCAGCTTTTTTCGTCTTGCTTGTTTTTAATTATGAAGGCAAGTCTCTACCAGTTCAGTTTTCTACCTTTGCAAAAATTACGCATATGGTTTCTGAATAAGGCTGATAATTTTTGAAATTGATTGCTTACTGTGGCATCTGGGAGAGTAAAACAGATGAATGAATAGGACATTATTTATAAAGCAGTGCCTTTGTGCATCTATAATGGATATTGCAAACATAATCACTTATCAGCTTGCAAAGCCACAGTGTGAAATAAATAACCCAGCCATTCTATCTTTCTAGCTCCCCTTCAACAGCAGGAAGAGAGCAAGAAATTATGAACTCAATAATATTTACCACAAATATACAAAAACCAATTCCATAATCTTGATTATTATTTTTTTTCTAAAATATAAATACTGATTATCTACATATGTACATTTTATTATGCAGAAGTAAAAGATAATGAGTTAAAGTTTCTTAATTTCATTACAAGTAAGAAATTTTAAGAAAACAGTGATGATTTTAGTTGTATTTATATTAAGCTTGATAATTTATCTACCAGACGGGCTATACAAAATGGAAAATGATTAACTCTGCTAGAGCTGGGAGGAGACTTTATGAGAAAAGGTAAAGTATCTAATAAATTAAAATGATGGCTCAGAAAAGGAAAATGTGGAGGTATAGAATAAAAGAATGAAATGTTTGTATCTCTGTCTTATTTGATATATGGTATTATGTTCAGGGCTAATCCCTTATGGTTGATGAGATTTAGCTGGAATACATTTGCTAGCAATCTGTATACCCACAGCAATAGAAATACATGCCTTTGCCTTAAGAATATTTTACAATGAAACTCCACAAAACTCTCTAACCCCAAGATAATTAGTATTAGTGGAGACTAAATGTGCTACTATAAATTAATGAAACCTGAGGTCAAGAATCTTGAATCACTACATTAATAGAAACCAAATCATTGTAATCAACTTTCTCTTGCTTAAATAGGGGAAAATGCATTTTTAAGATTTACATTACTTAATCTATCAAGCCAAGTGTGTAAGGGACAAAAACACTAGGTCAAAACCAACAAAAAGTCTTCCAACTCACATTCTTCCCTACAATTGTGACCTTGGTCTGTATTCTGTCACTTATGTTTTAAATAAACTCTGATTGGCCAGTAGCCAGGTAGGAAGTATTGATGGGACAACCAGACAGGAAGTAGAGGTGGGTCAATGAGAATAGGAAAATTCTGGGAAGAAGAAAGCCCATTCCTCTGCAGTCCTGACCGGACCTCAGAAGAAGCAAGATGTGACTGCCTTGCCGAATAAGTTACTAAGCCACGTGGCTAACATAGACAAGAATAATGGGCTAATATAAGTTATAAGAGTTAATGAGAAACCTGAGCTAATGGGCCAATCAGTTTATAGTTAATGTAGACCTCTATGTGATTTCTTTGGGACTTAATGACTGCAGGAATCAGGCAGGAAAGAAACCTCAGTCAACATGACCTGTTATGTTTTGTATTTTAATCATACTTTCCCACCTAAAATTCATTTTTAATTTGAAAATCAAAAAAATCATTTTGCATCTAGAGAATCATTTCTATCTAATTCCTTGATAATCCATATGTTGACAATGTTGACAAGCATAACTATATCCTGGTAACTTTTTAGTAAAATATCAGTCAATTATCAAGTATAAAGGTGGTGTGGGAAGTCCTTCTGTATATGTGTTGCTTTTATTGTTTAATGAATAAACCTGTTTCGGCCAGTGGCTTAGCAGAATTGAACAAGGCAGGACTTCCAAACAAATAGAGGAGGAATGAAGGCAGAGTCAGGAAGAAAGCATGTATCTGCCTCAGGAGACAGATGCACCAGAACCTTACTGGTAAATCACGAGCCTCATGGTAAAATATAAAATAATGGAAATGAATTAATTTAAGATATAATAGGTAGCTGGCAATATGGTTAAGCTTTTGGACAGTGTTTTAAGTAATATAGTTTCTGTGTAATTATTTTGCATCTGGGCAGTTGGAATGAATGAACAGCCTCCACCTACATAGAGGAAAGAAGGGAGTGCAAATGCTGAGTTTGAAGGGAGCTGCTTCTGATAATGAGAATGACCTTGGGAAAATGCAGAAAACTTTCTCTCAGTTGCATCAGAATCCCAAGTTATTTTCATATGCACAAACTACAGAGTCATTTATTTCCATTCAATAAAGGAAACATTTCACCTTCTGCTCATTATCCACTTGTTACCCAACAGAACACATAGCTAGGTATAAAAGACAACAAAAACAAAACATGCTCTCTGCTCTCATGGAATTTATTCTCCATCTAGAAGAAAGGCTTGTCACCATATTCATAGCAAAGTGGAGTGAGGGCTTTAGTAGGAAACAAGTACCAAGTAGTTTTTGGCACTGTGTGGAAAGTAAACACCTTGATATTTTTGTCTTCCAAGCGTTGTAATTAAGGATGCTCAATACTTAATAAGTAAATTAGATCTATGTGAAAAACAGTAGAATATGTTGATGTGCTTGTGCACCATTTCCAAAGAAGTTTTCTAAATGCTAAGTTATTACATAGTCTGAGAAATTTTAAAGGTATTTCTAGACTGGGAAGATATTTGAAATAAATTCTTGACCATTGAGGACAGGGGGAACTTTGTGGGTTTTTTTTTTTATTTTTGGTATAGGCCAAATATAGGAAAGTAGAAAATTGTTGTTTATTTTCTTGATACACACTATGTTCAGGATATGATTTACCTTCCTTACCCCATCATTTCATGCACTCAAAGCTGAATCCACAATGTAACAGTATTATAAGAAAATGGAACTGTTAAGAAGAGGAAACTTATGGGAGATAAATAAGACATAGTTCATGCTTGGATGAAACTAATGCCCTTCTCATGGGATTGGGTTAAGTCTTGTGGAAGTGATTTACTTACTTAAAGAGCTGGTTTGCTGCCGAATGAGTCTATTCCAGATTCCTGCCCTGATTCTTATGAATAGTGTGAATAATGAGACACTATTCAATGTGATTCTCCTCTGTCATTTCGTGGGGCAGGTATGATGTGCAATGAGACTTTGAAGATTCAGATGTTTCTTTCTTGTGGTGGTTAGAATAAAATTGGACCTTATAGGCTCTTATATTTGATTCCTTGGTTACCAACTGATGGAACTGTTTGAGATGGATTAGGTCCTGTGACCTTTTGGAGAAGTTGAGTCACTAGGGGCAGGATCTGAGATTTCAAAACTAATTGTCAGTCTCTTTCTATCTGGTGATTGTGTCTCGAGATATAAGCTCTCAGGTTTTGCTGCAGCACCATGTCTGCCTGTCTACCACCATGCCCCCACCATGAAAGTCATGGACAGTAAGCCACAAATAAACTCCTTATGTAAGTTTCCTTCATCATAGTACCTCATCACAGCAATAGAAAAGTAACTATGGCAGGCCTCTAAATCTCTTAGCTAAAGTAAACGTATTTTTTTTTTAAATAAAGTACCCAGCTTTATTTAGTAATACAAAGGAATTAAGGCATTCTCCTGGCCTTGTGTTTATGGAGAGCTCAGGAGATTGTGTATTCTCTAACAATATCCATAAGATCAAAATAATGGCAAAACTTTACATTGTAAGTAGTATTTATGAAATAATTGAATACTGGTGAAATCTAATAATAATGGTTTATTATTAAGTATATAGAAAATTATCTTTGAATAAGACCAATATGAAGATAGACTTGACAGCAAATGCAACCAAACATCACCCAAACATTGACATGTTTGTGAAAAACACTCTGTGAAATATATTCTTCTTAACATTCAGAATCCCAAACAGAGGAAGGATAGATTAATGAGGCCATTAAAAAAGACTAATGCTGACAGTGATCAATTAAGATATATTATAGCAATATAGACCTCAGGGGAACCTGCTTCTGTATGTGTACTTGTAGAACATAACTCAGTCTTAAATAAATGCTTTGTCTGTGGGTTTAGGGGAGGATCTCAAGTTCCTCAGAAGGACAAGGGGATAAAGAAGGGAGGAGGGGAAGGAGAGAGGCAGGGAGGGAGAGGAGAGAGGGAGGGAGGGAGGAATATAGAAACCCTTGAAACCAACTACATCTTGAAGAAAATTCCATTTCCTCAAACTCAAAATGTAGAATTATAAAAGTTATTTGTCAAAAGGAAACAAGTGGTCAGCATTTAGAAGCTTGAAGAGTGAGGTTTTAATTATTTGGGACAAAGTTGTCCTAGAGAGAAAACAGTGTGTCAAGAAAATACTTTTATGTTTCCTTTCCAGTTATACAGAACGTTTTATTTTGTTTTTGAGATTATAAAATAATTGTATCTCTCCCTTTCCTTTCCTCTCTCAAAGCCTTCCTACATAACCCTCCCTATTCTCCTTCAATCTCATGGCCATTTTTTCCACTAATTGCTATTATATGGATATATATATATATATATATATATATATATATATATATCCATGCATATTCCTAAATACAGCTTTTTCAGTCAGTATAATGTTACTTTACCAATAAAAGCAAACTGTCTGCCTAAAACCAGTCCTATGGGATATTGAAAATATGTGTCTATGAATGGGAAAACACAGATCAGAGAAGTGAAATAAATTACTTGAAGTTCATTATTATAAATGGTTAACCTGAAACTACATTCTGAGCTTCAGGTTACAAATACATTGCCTATTATCTTACATTGTTCAGTTCACCTTGAAAATCATCTTTAAAGTAGTAACTTGTGTTTAGAGAGATAAGTTTATCTGTCCACATAGGTTGATACTACTATGTTCAGAGGGCAACATGAAATAATTTAACTGCATTTTCTGAAATGTTCCTCTCCAATGACCACACGATACAATAGGAAAAAATAGAAAAATTACAGTGGCCTCTAAGTAAAACTATTAAAAATTATTATTCTCTGCTTTCCTTTTTTATTGAATAAATTATTTTTGTCATTTTTCTGTATTTGAATGTGATTGAGATCTCTCAGCATGGTGGAATTTATATCTATTTATTCATGTAATGTTAAGTCAATCCTTTTTTCATGTCTCTAGAATTTTTGCAACATTTTATTACATGTATGTTATACATTATAACGAATAAATAGCATCATTTGAATATTAAACTTTTAGGTTGTTTTTGATTTGTGGTTCCTTTAGATAATACTTGGTAATATTATTTATTTTGAAAATATAAGACTGTGTTTATATTATTATTTTGTATAAATACATTATAACTTATGAAGTATGTGATAAATTAATCTATACAACTTATATAAATAGAAATATTTGGGGTGAAGAGAAATTGTAGAGCGAGTTGGGAAATATTTGGACTAAGTGGCAAGCTGGAGATGGGTGGGTGTGTAGACAGGTAGTTATGTAGCTAGATGAAGGAAGAAGGAAAAAAGGAATTAAAAACGAGAAAATTTTCACTTTACGCAAAGAGCCATAATGAGTCTATTTGAAGAGAGTATGTAAAACAAGTGAAATGCATTTTCTTGGAAGATAAGGAGTTTGCAGAGAGGAGTGATGACATCTTGGCACATGTTTAACATTTAGAGATATTAGCAAGAAGCGTTTGGAGTCCTTTCCAGAAATGTGATTTGCAGCATAGCCTTAGAGAAGAGGTTATGTTGGGACCCATAGAGGAGACAGAAACCAAATGAGTGATTTGATGGGGAAGGGATGAGTACACAGAAATTCAATCAGGAATAAAGTCGTCAAACTTGAAAGGATAGAATACTACATAAGGATTAAAGCCCAGAAACTGTAGGAAGCTACTTTTCTCAGGGCAGCTGAGGAGCAAAGAGCCCTGGCTGAAGGGTCAGAGGATCTATACAAGGAAGGAGGACAGGGCATGGTCACTCTGCCCTCCCGTCTTCTGAGCTCAGAGAAGCAACCTTTCTATTTAGGACTTAGACCTTCGAGGGGAGGCATTTCTGGTGAAAGGACAGTTGAGTTGCGCCTTCATGAGGGTGAAATCTTGCTGAGGCTCTGCTCCCAAAGGGATAAAGCAGTGGAAATCCTGGGAAAAGGGAAAGAGCAAGAAGCAAGCAGGGTCTGCCTTTTGGACTCCTGTTGTCTCTCTCTATGTCTTTTGTCCACCTGGTTAAATGGAGGATGCCGAGAAATCAGAGCCCTGGAGTCTTAGCTCTGCATGCCAAAGCCAAACAAGGAAGAACCTGCTTGAGTCTGCGAAAGGCCTTAACATACTGAGCATAGCTCTCCTGTCCAGAGTAGAGGGGGAAAATCCAGGGGATACTTTTAATCAGGTGGAGCATCTCAGGACACAGCAATTTGTTTACTTCTCTTTGCTTCATTTATTCCCTCCTAAAATGAAGCTGTGTTCATTTTTTATTGTGTAAAGTTTCCTAAGAATGAAAATGAGACAATAGCATGAAGGAATTTTGAATGTTACCAAGTCACCACTTTCCTTACCAAATTCAAAAAAAGTTGTTGGGTGTGACGGCATGGAGCACTTGTGCAAATTATCACACTGCTTTTCTCAAAAACAGTTGGGAAGGGATGGAGGGCCAGAGGAAAGCAATGGGCTCCATTTGTGAACAGACTCACATTTAGCTCATAGGCAAATGCTTACTTGAAGAGTTTAATTCAATTAATTGCATGTTTACAGAGATATAGCAAGAGGAGACTAATCAATATTATCCCTATAATTGTATTTCAAGGAAGCAGAAATTGAAAACAAAGGGTTGCACTCCCTAAATGATCGTGCACCTAATAAAGTTCTTTGAATCCAGATCATATAGCAGAATACATTGGTTAACATGCTATGTAGCCAGTATTTGTGTGTGAGAGATTACGGGAGTTTATGTCCAAGGTTATGGTGCTGACAGAGCATCTGTGACAGATTCAATCAAGCAATCTTGGGTGAAGGTCCTTTTCCATAAAATCCTGATTTTCTTTACGTAATGTTGCCAAGGATGATACCAACAATCCATTTTTATTCTCACTCTCTGTATTTGTTTGCTTCATGAGTTTCATGAGTACAGGAGTTTAATCTGTTTTCTTTTCTTTCAAATGACTTTATCTCCATTGATAGAATATGCCTGGCATACAATAGATGTTTAATTAGCATGCTGAATGTTGAATGAAAGCCTAGGCTTTTGTTGAAATTCTCTGTCAGAACAAAAATCACTATCACCATTTCCTTGTAAGAATTTTGTACTGGGGACTATTCTTTGCAAAATGAGCTAGTTCTTTATTTAAGGAACACATCTTAATATGCAGTATGTGTTTACATAGGTGTGTAGGGTACAAACAGCAGATGGTTGTAGAGAAGTGACAGTTCCTTACTAGTCAGATACCAAAAACAGATGAGAAGTTCCATATTCTGCGATGGCATCTAAACAGATCTGAAGGAAAAAGCATCTGCCCCTGGAGTTTGGAATGTAGAGCAGCAATCTTGATTGTGGATAGTTTTAAGACCAACCTAATGTCCTTTATATTAGTCTAGACTGATGACTGGACTGTTAACCAAGTCAGGACAGAACCAGTACTGATGGAGGGTGAAGTGACTGTACATGAGCAGCAGGCAAGGTATGTTGGGTTGTAGCAGAGGCGGCACTAGGGACTTGGTAACTCAAGCAACAGGAATCCACATAGCAAATGACTGATTACCTACAAGGTCACAAGGACTTGTTTGACCTGAATGACTGTACATTCAATGTATATCATCAGTTGATAAATATTTTAAAAAATATATGGTGATCAGGCAGTGGTGGTACACACCTTTAATACCAGCAGGCAGAGGCAGGAAGATCTCTTGGTGTTCAAAGCCAGTCCTGGTCTACAGAGTGAATTCCAGAAACCCTGTCTGGAAAAGAAAAACAAAACAAAACAGCAACAACAAAAAAATCAAAACAACAAAAACATAGTATGATGGTTAATGTGTGGTTGGGAACTGTGAAAATATGTACTGAAATCATTATAAAAATAGTATCATTTGGTGGTTGAACATCAACCCCAGAAATAAAGTGTACATCTTAGCAACAATAGAATTTGAATTTGAAAAATAAATAAATAAACAATAAAGTTAGCCAGGTGATTGTAGAAGGAGCTGTGGGCTGGTCTGGGAGCTGCAGGCTGCATTCCTGCCACCCGGCTCCCAGCTGCCAGCTAGCTTATGCCCCGAAATAACAACACACAAACTGTATTCTTTTAAACACTGCCTTGTCCATTATATCTAGCCTTTTCTTGGCTAATTCTCATGTATTAATTTAGCCCATTTCTAATAATCTCTGTAGCACCCCAAGGTGCGCTTACCGGGAAGATTCTAGCCTACGTCCATCCTGAGTCGGAGCTTCATCGCATCTGCTCGGGAGAGGGGAGCATGGCATCTGTCTCTCAGAGGAGCTGCCCTGCATCTGAGCTCACTTCCTCTTCCTCCCAGCATTCTGTTCTGTTTACTCCACCCACCTATGTTCTAACCTACGAGTGCCAAGCAGTTTCTTTATTTTTTAACCAATGACCTTCCTTCATCAGGCGATGGTGGGGCACGTCTTTAATCCCAGCACTCAGGAGGTAGAGGCAGGCAGATCTTCATGAGTTCAAGGCCAGTCTAGTCTACAAGAGCTAGTTCCAGGACAACCTCCAAAGCTACAGAGAAACCCTCTCTCGAAAAACCAAAAATAAATAAATAAATAAATAAATAAATAAATAAATAAACAAATGAAATTTGAACAGTTTGTTAGTATTTTACTCTATTACTCAGTAAATGCTTAATAGAGGAATAAACGAAATTACTATTCTTTGAACACAAATATCAAACATGCTGTAGCATATATCCAAATGTTGTATGCAGTTTCATTAATCACTCTGGATCATGTATTTAGGAAAAGGCTAAACGTCCTTATGACTACTTGGATATTGTTTGTAACTATACTAGACAGTAATTTTGAAACTTAACCATAACTTTACTTTTGCAGGATCCCATTAAGAGAACATCATGACAGTGGGAAGCAATTCTAGAAAGGTTTATCCATAGGGTTGGGAACACTGTGTAGGGGTTATTGATTATTACTTGTACTAGATAGAGGGTAGGGGTGAAAACTATGTTTGTTCAAAAAAAAATGGATAGTAATGGTAATAGAGTGAATACTTGAAGACTTGTGAGCTATTATTTATGGATAATTTACATTGGTATAGTTTTTGTATATTGATACAAGTTCAAATTATATTTGATATTTTTGTTTACATTATTTGTAAAACAACCTATGCAAAGTTGTTTTGTCAGATTGTATATATGCATGTTTCTACCTCTGTTTAGGACATTTTGTATATTGATACAACTTTTAGGATATATTTTCATATTGCATTATATATTACTCTTACTTCTGATCAAGATTCTTATAGATTGTTCACATTTTGAGGACATTGTCCTCATTTGTTGCACATTTGTTTATAGATTATTTAATATTCTGACATGATATTTTAGTCTTTAAGTTATACAGGTATTAATTATTATAGGTCAATAGTTATTCATGTTTGTTATACATACAGTCATATCAATTAGGTTCTTTAGATACTTAGAAATTATATTCTGTTTAGATAGGTAATCTTCAACCACTTCAAGGATCTGTGGAATGTGGCATTTAAATAACTTAGGGTTCTGTTGACTTGAGACAAGATTGCTTCTGACAGCACCAATCTATTACTGGGAGAATGTTGGGCACCCAAGACACTCCACTTGGAGCTTGTTTTCTTCTTGGTAAAACTGGCCTTTGGGCAAGAAACTGACAATGACTCAACTACTGACAAGTTACATTGTATATGGAAATGGATAAGCAGAACTGTCAAATCTTGCCAAGACAGGGTAAGATGGTTTTGAAAAATTTCTTGCCTCTGAAAATGGTCTGTCAGTTACACTAGGCCTTAGCCAAAGGTGATTGCTTCAACGTTGCAAAATGAGACTTTGGGTGGTTGCTCAGGTAGCTAATTGTCTCTGTCATATATTGCTTGTTTTGGAAACTACTTGATTTTACTTCCTGCCTGCTCAAGTAACATTATCTCCCTTTTCAGGCCTTCGATGGGGTTGAAGATTAGATAATCATAGTTACTGTACTCTTATGATCTAGCCAAGACATTTCCTATACAAAACTTAGACTCCATAGGATAGAATGTTTATTAAAACATTTAACATATGTTCCTTGCTTAATATTGTTTATGCTGGTTGTAATTCTAATTGTACTTGATATCTGTTTCTAACATATATAGTTTTATATAGGGTTTGGAACTCTCTTAACAAAAGGGAGAGGTGCTGTGGGAGCACATTTTGCTCCTTCAGCCAATAGCCTTTAAGATACAAGCCCACCTAGGCATGGTCTCTTATACTGTAAAGCAGCGGTAAATGTGTGCCTGCTCTTGGTTCCAGTTGCTAGACTCTGTTCCTGTTCATGCAGAGGACTGTTGTCTAGGACAGAGATCTGTAAGTTTTCCACTTAAATAAATAGCCCTTTTATTATTCATAATTCTATACTGGTGTGGGATTGTTTTGTGACTTATATCATCAGAGGATGATCACTGTAGGTTTGTCCTTGGCCTCTGTCTACTTTCTTTAAGGTAGAATAAAACTCTTACTTTAGTTGATGTGACTAGTCAGATTTTCTCATGATGCACCCCGGTCTCAAGTTTTGTACCTTCAGATTTATGCTTTCTTTGCACAGGGAAGGGCCCTGCTCACAAACTGAAGGTCAGATGTAGGGTAAGCAGACACTGGTGTGGATGAGCCCTGCCTTTACTGTTTTAATTGCCACAGGACACAGTTGGTTTTCATTTTAATAGAAGGGTTTTTTTGGTACATAAAATAAAGCATTTTGGGAACAAAGAAGATGTACAAGATTAGGGTACAGGTCAATGATATCCAGACCAAGGGCTATTTTGGTTAATAATACATCTATCTTTAACTGGATTCATTCCAAAGACTTTCAGTCATCCAAGAGAGAATACTTGTATGACTCGATTCTCCATGAACATGGTTTGTTGTACCAATTGGTTACCCCTTCTAGTGAGTGGGGCAAGATTTTCTATTCTAAGAAAAGCACATTAAGAAATGCCTTCCTCCAAAAAAGTGGTCTTTTAAGGAGAGGAATATTGATGTATCTGGGTATACCATTTAGTGATATAATTAATAATTTCTAGGATTTACTATGCATGGTAAACATTGATGTCTTTAAGCCAAGTAGAACCATCGTCACTCAAAGAAATAAATTAAATGTTTCATAAGACTTATGAAAATAACTAATTACTTTAGTGAGAAAGCTCCCATGATCACAAATCATGCCTAAATAATGCAGACCTTTCAAGGAAACTGTAGTTCAACAGCTATTCAGTATAAGGCTGTTTTAAACACAGTGTTTAACCTGGAATTATTAATATCTAGTTTCTGTGAATTTTAGGAAATATAGAGTATAATATGATGTACATAATTAAGTAATTACAGAGAAACATATACTGAGACAGAGCTCTCTGACTTCAAAGGGCATGAAAAACATGTGCGTTAGAATCCAAGGACTGAGGCTTTGAATTAAGTTTCACCAAACATCACCAATCATAGCTGGTTCACAACCTTTCTTGAGGTCTCAGTACAGGCACACTTCAAAAGCTGTGCTAGTTATTTCTTAAGTTCTTCATAGCAATAGCTTTCCATAAACAAAAACAAAGCAGAAAATTGGACTTGACAGGTGTGATATTCCAAATAACTGGATTATGACAATAAATTGAGGTAAAAAGAAAGCTGATTTTGTAGCAACTTGTATGCACAGGAAACAGAGGATGGAAGCAAGAGTAAATAGAAAGAGTGATTATCAAAGGTTATTTTCAAATCCTGTGGGAAGGAATACTTCTGGCATACATCAAAAAAGAAGACATCTCTCACATGATGACTTTGTGTAAGACTTTTGTCTTACAGCCTTCCTTTTACTCAATTTAATAGTTGGAATTTAAATTCCATTGCATTTGAGTTTAATTAAAAATTTATAGAAAATTTCACTGCTCAAAAATACCTTTTCCATTTGTCTTCACCATATATGACGGTTAATAATTTACAACATATATCATTGAGAATTCTTAGTTGCAAAAACCAGAGTACACTTCTTTAATTTTAGCAGGATAAAATTATTATCTAGTTGTCTATTATTTAGGACAAAAGAGCCTCTGTGGGTCAAGGACAGACAGACTTAGATGATAAACACCTAGGAGCTATGTAACCAAGAAGCACACTCAGAAGGGTGAGGAAGGGACACATTAGCAAACACTATTGTTATTACTTTTGGGTTATGGTAGATTATACTCAAAGTAACTGACCCACTGGAAGTCCAACATTTTTCTGTGATTGCAGCAGAATGTGCAGTATCACTCTGGTCCTCACCAGACTCAACAAGAATCAATCAGTTTGACCATATATTGGCTATGTGATGTTAGTTGCTTTACTTCTGTCTATATTAACTTTTGCCTTTCAAAATAATTAATCAAATATCTTTAGATTTTTACATTAATGAACAAAGTATTTGGCATTTGGGCATAATCAATGCATACAGAAGCCACAAATTACTATTGTTGATATTATCTATCATACAGCTAAGCACTTCAGTATTTGTTTTGTAGATTTTTTTGATATTTATTTTATTGCTTATGTGAAAGTGTTGCCTACATATATGTATGTGCACCACATGTGTACCTGACTCACTCAGAGGTCATATGAGGATATCTGAACCCCTGGAATGGGAGTTATGATGTTTGTGAAGCACCATATAGGCGAGAGCAACCAGCACTCTTAATTGCTGAGTAATCTTTTTAGCCCCTTGCCAAGGGAATTTAGTTATGGGAATTTCTACTATTTACTTCTTTTTCATTATATTTTTATTTGTATATGTGTCCATGCACATGCGTGAGTGTGTATGTGTGTGTGTGCATGTACATGCACTGCCAAAGCAAATGTGTGAAGGCCAGAAAATCAGAGTCCAATTTGTAGAAGTGAATTTTTTCTTTCCACCACGTGGATGCTAGGGACTAAACTCAGGTCTTAAAAGTTGTCAGTAAATGGCATTACTGCCTGGGCCATCTCCCCAGTGCAAGAATTTCTATTCTTATATCAGTGTTCAAAGTACTGAAGACAACAAAACATGACATGCTATTATCTTACCTTGTATGAAGAAAGCAATGTTTGCAATAGCAGAAGGAAAGCAGAAATATCCAGGAAGGCATCACAAAAGGAAGGAACACGTTGGGAGTTCTTTTAGATATAACCAGTGTCTATTGATGACTATCCAATTCTATGCTAAGCAAATAGAAGACCAAGCTTCCTTATTTTGGGGAAATCTAATACATGAATGAGCAGTGATGGTAAGAAGCATGATTCAGCTCTGAACTGAGGAATGAACTGCCCTAGGAGTCCCCCTTGACTTTACTGGATCATCCAAGAAACCATGTGTTATGTCGAATCCTCAAAACAGAAGTTGGTTGAAATTCTACCAGTTACCTTTGGGAGAGAGTTGACCTTGAAAAGCACATCAAAGGAATGGGAGTCAGTAAGAAACTCTTCAGAGTTAGATGTGCCAGATACCAGCTGGTGAGCACAGACTGAGTAAGATGACCCCAATTAACACATCGTTTCCAGCAATGGTCACAGTTTTCTCTGAAAATTTTTACTAAAAACTTCCAATATTTTTACATTCAAATGTTATCCTTTCTTATAGCACACATGAAAAACTTAACCACAAGCTACAAATAAGAGTTTATAACATTGAAAAGTTAATGTTATGTATAATAAGTAACATGCATTGTTAAAACGTTTTAATTAAAATTATTAATAAATGATGTTAGAAAATAATTAATTTTCCCATAAATATGGTCATTCATGATGATAGTTTTAGGCACTTTGCAAATATGAAAACATTGTTCTTTTTTACACTAATGAAAATTTTAATCCTTCTTAAACATTTTGTTTATCAAATATTGAACTTTAATTTTAAATATATAAAAATGCAAACTGAAATACATAATTTATATTGTTAACACATCTAAGGGTTTTAAGAACATTTAATTTATTTTTTCTATTTTCATGTGTATGGGTGTTTTGCTTCATATTTGTCTATGCAACACATGCTTGCCTGGTGCTAGTAGAAGCCAGAAGAGGGTACTGGATCCCCTGGAAGTGGAGCTGCAGAGGGTTGTGAGTGACCATGTTGGTGCTGGGAATCAACCTTGGTCCCCTGGAAGGCATGCTGTTAACCACTGAACTACTCCAACTGCCTGGATTATCTTTTCTTAATAGTGATTTATATCTCATAAACAGATGTAGTGAAATTTAAGATTATCAACAGAAGCACATCTGATTTTCTTCCCATTATATAAAAGTTATAGTCTTTCATTTTATTGAAAGCTATTATCTCATTCCATCTTAATTTCCTATGGGTAATAACAAGTGAATTTTTCTTAAACCGATGTAATTTGGTCTGTAGTAAAAGAATAGTCATTTAGCATTATATTCAATTTAATGAAACATGCTAAGATTTCTTTATAATAGCATATCTACCAAATAATTGTTTCATTTGGGAAAGGACATATTTGAAAACAATTAATGGGGCCTTCCCTCTCATTATTAACCCTGTCACGTGAATTACAATTCTTGACAAATATGGTAATTCAGAATTACATAGCAGTCTTAAGGTATTTGTAAGAAATAATCTCTACTACTTTAGATTACATTAATATTTAATTGTTAACCTTAAATATTAATACTAGTTTAAACTCTAGACATAATAATTTACCCTACTGTGAAGCTGTGCTGGTTTTATGTGCCTAAATAAATCTCATGCTACATTTTTGAAATTTTGCAGAACTATTTAGACAAGAAAGTTCTATCCATCCTTTCTTTCCTCTATTCCTCATCCCACTCCTCCACTCTGACCTGCCCAGCAGGTCCTAAGTTACTCCAGGGTCTTGAAGAGGCACTATCTGAAAGACATGGGGGGAGAGAGAAACGGACGCCAAGCAGTATTCCTTGTCAAGGCATCCCATTTTTTGAAGCAAGTTTTATGTCTTAAATACTCCTTAGAAAGGAGCTAGGGTGATGTGGGAGTGTCATATCAATCTGTTGCTTTCATTGGTTAAGTAATAAAGAAACTGCTTGGCCCTCATAGGTTAAAACATAGGTGGGTGGAGTAAACAGAACAGAATGCTGGGAGGAAGAGGAAGTGAGCTCAGACTCGACAGCTCTGCTCTCTGGAGCGGACTCCATGCTCCCCTCTCCCGAGCAGATGCAGGGCAGCTCCTCTCAGAGACAGACGCCATGCCCATGTGCTCCAGAGCAGATGCGATGAAGCTCCGACCCAGGATGGACGTAGGCTAGAATCTTCCCGGTAAGCGCTCCTTGGGGTGCTACACACATGAATAGAAATGGGTCAAGCAGTGTTTAAAAGAATACCGTTTGTGTGTCATTATTTTGGGGCATAAGCTAGCCAGGCAGCCATGAGCCGGGCTGTGGGAAGAGGCCCACAGCTCCCTACTACACTAGGGCAAGGGGGAACTGAGGAAAGGGGGAAGGGAAGGAGGGGCTTGGTAGCTAGGCAAGTAAATGGGGCAGTTGCAAGGTCAGTAGCTAGAACACCTGCTGTTAGTGATAAGCAGGAAGCAATGAAGACACTCTGTGGCTCTGTGGTGCTTTTTAGAGCTTGAGTCTCCACGGTCAGCACGTAATGTTTTGGCTAACTTTAAGTTTTTTTGTCTCAAGATTTTTCCTTCAAGGCCCTGTGAGATGTGAGAAAGGAGAAGCCTGAAATGGCTCCTGACATATGCTTTTTTTTTTGTCATTCCTCAGCAAGACCAAAGTAAGCAGGTCTTTGACCTATGACCACAGGGTCCCTGGCTTAGGCTATGTGGAGGGCAATCCTCGTTTCCCTGACATCATGCCATGTTGAGCCGGCCTGTACAGCCTCTGTATGATGTGCTGTTTAGGGGAGAGCTCCACAATATTTTCGTCATTGGGCCTTTGTGTAAATTATCAATGAAAAGACTGTGAGGAGCTTTTTTAGGAGTGAGGGCCGGAGAGTCATGAGACATGTTTTAACCTATTTTTGTTTTTACCAAAGATCCTGCTCCAAGCGTTCCAGGGTTGAGGAGGTGGGTTAGTAAGGTTAGAGAAGGGGTCAAAATCTAAAATTTTTAACATATGCATTAAACCCAAACATTTTACAGGGTGTTTCAAACTTTTTCCAACATCTATAAGCAGTTACAAATATCATTAGGTCAATTTCAGTAAGAGTACAATGACAGACATTGTTGTTATTAAATACCACCAGTTTTAGTCTCTGAGCAACAGTTAAAACCCCAATTTTTTCCCTTCTTAAGTGAAGAGGGGTTAATATTTTAATCAAAATGAGTTCTGTGTCCCAAAGATTAAAACAGTCAGATGTTTAGTCTGCATCTTAGCTCCAAAGTGTCTCAGGGCAGGTGGGACTCCTGGGCAAGGCAAGTGGGACCCAGCCACCGGAAGCACATCTTGGCAACCATCCCAGTGGGGTCTCCTTGGACTCTTTGGAGACAGAATGACACCCTCAGAGTGGTGTAGCAGGCTCCGCAACCAGGCAGTTCTCTCTGTGGGGACAGGGAAGATGAATCAAGGACTCCTCCCAACTCGGTTTTTGGAACTCCTTTACGGGTTCTTTGTAGTTACGACATCATTATGTCCAGCTTATTTTCTTTCTGTGAAAAAAAAAAAGCACAAACATATCCTCGTCCCCAAATATATATAGGTCGGGTCTTTTCATTAATGCATTGCAAGGGCTTTTTTACCTTGCCTTAGTAAAGCTTGGTGTCATCATGTCAGATCTGTTTGTATCAGGATCTGTTTGTAACTTTTATAAGTTGCTTTAAAGGAGCCTTGGTACACTCCATAAATATGGATTTTTATAGATTAATTATGAGCTTGATCTTTAACCTCCTTCTAATGATCTAAAGTCAGGGTTAAAGGGGTAGTTAATTGTTGTCTCATTTTATCAAAGACAAACTGATACACAAGAACAAAAATACAAAAAGACAGACACAAACTCAAATCCAGAAGCTGGTACTTTCACCATCACCCTGATGCAGAACTGAAAATCACAAGAACAAAAAGACAGACATAGACTCAAAATCAGAAGCCGTGTGGCAGCAAATCCAAAAATACAGATGGAGAATCACATCTCCCCAGTGACTAGGGCGAGCCACCTGGTCTCTCCTCCCTCCCACAAATGCCCATGAAACATCTTTTAAGGCTCAGGGCCAGAGGTCTGGGGCACGTCTACCCCCTCTCTTGGTCCTGTTTTAATATAGACTCTGCGTAGGTATAATTTTTATATTACTGATTTACAATTACACAGAAACAGAAACATAATATATAAACAGACAGACATAAAAATGAGCTCATTTAGGATCTCCTGTTTACCAAATGCTTGCCCCATGCCTGGGGGTTAATTTTTGGCCCTGTCATCATCAACCAGGGCATTTTTTATCAATAAAACACAATAAGTTTATTAAATTTTTTAACTCTTATTCCTCTCTCTCTGAATGATTGTTTAAATTCTTGTCTGAATTTCTATTCCTTTGAAAATGCCCATGTCTATGGGGCGACAATGAACCTGCTCCTACCTCGTCCTGCAGATCTGTACGAGTACTACAGCTGCAGAATCTCCTTTTTTTCCTGGTCCGGGGTGCGCTCCGTTGTCTGATAGGAGGCCGTGCTTCAAGTCCCTGTTCGGGCGCCACTTGACCCGCCCAGCAGGTCCTAAGTTACTTCAGGGTCTTGAAGAGGCACTATCTGAAAGACATGGAGAGAGAAATGGACGCCAAGCAGTATTCCTTGTCAAGGCATCCCATTTATTGAAGCAAGTTTTATGTCTTAAATACTCCTCAGAAAGGAGCTAGGGCAAGGGGGAACTGAGGAAAGGGGGAAGGGAAGGAGGGGCTCCATAGTTTGGCAACTAAGTGGGGCAGTTGCAAGGTCAGTGGCTAGAACACCTGCTGTTAGTGATAAGCAGGAAGCAATGAAGACACTCTGTGGTGCTTTTTAGAGCTTGAGTCTCCACGGTCAGCACATAATGTTTTGGCTAACTTTAAGTTTTTTTGTCTCAAGATTTTTCCTTCAAGGCCCTGTGAGATGTGAAAAAGAAAAAGCCTGAAATGGCTCCTGACACCACTCCACTCGTCCATTCTCTCCTTCCCTCTCCCTTACTCTCCATCTCTTCCTACCTCTTCCCTCTCATGTTTATTTAATTCTGTTTTACTTGCTGTGCTAGAGTTAAATATCCAGGGCCTCATATATGATAAGAAGTGGCCTACCACTGAGTTACATCCCTAACCATAGATATATAAATTCTTTAATGTTTCTAAGATTATAATTACATCATTTCTCCCTTTTCTTCCCTCTCTCCAAATTCTTCCAGATTTACCTTCTTCCTCTTTTGCAAATGTGTTGTCTTTTTTGCTTTTAGTAGAAATATGGACAGGTAAATTTTATATATTGTTTGTAGTCTGAATTTTTTTCTGCCATGGTCACTTAGAGTTTTAAGTCATTTAGTAAATAATGCTTTTGTCTTACATTACATTTGAAAATTTATATTAAGGTTTTATTATTATTATTATTATTATTATTATTATTATTATTATTATTATTATTATTACAGGGTTAATAGAAGCCGAATGGTCTAGAATGGATTGGAACAAAGCAGATGTTAATGGCTGATTTGAGGACAATGTGACCTTATAAGCCTGTTGCCAAAAGAGCAAAGACCTTGTATTTTGGGGAGTATTCCCAAGGCTTAACTACCAAAGAACAAGTAACACAGTTTGGGGGATGCTGAAAAGTCTGAGTCAACATTTGTTAGCTATTCCATTTCCCTCAGCATTGCCTTTGCTCTGCATGTAACATTTTCCAGATTTCACACAAGATAATCCCATTGCTCCTCATCCCTCCCACTTTAACTATTCAAGTTTTAATTGTCCATGCTCTGGGGCATTGAAGCAGTAAGTAGATATTACATATACTGACACGGAACTTCTCAGTATCGAAGAATTTAATATGCATTATCACATTAGATCTTGAAAGAGCTATTTCAAAATTTTAGACTAAAAGCAAGTTGGTTTTATGTATGGTTTTTAAGAAAGGAAAGAGATTGATGTTTTTACCTAATAAAGAGCTATAACAATAACTATTTGACAAAGAATTCTAATTCATGTAAATTACCTTAGAATGAAATTAGTCTGCTTATCAATACTAGATAAATTCTTACATAATATTATCCATTTTGTAAAACAGTACAATTTAAACCTTTAGATGCATTATTTAGGCATCACTTATTACTATCACTGGGGATTTTTATTTGTTTCTGGTAAGCATCCTTAAAATTGTTTCCAGTGTTCTACTATAGTCAGTAGAATAGAAATTGCTATGGTGTTGCCTGTGGAATATTTCTTTACACTATATGAATATATGGTATTGTGATTGGTTAATAATAAACTCACTGGCTAATAACTGAACAGGATAGGTTAGGCAGAGAGCCAAACAGAGAATGCTGGGGAAAAGGAAGGTGAAGTGTGGATTAGTGAGCAGATACAGAGAGAAACAGGATGGGTATTTCATACTAAGAGAAGGTACCAAGTCACATGACAAAGCATAGATAATATATGGGCTAATTTAAAATGTAGGAGTTAGCTAATAACAAGCCTGAACTATTGGCTAAGCATTTATAATTAATATTAAGCCGCTGTGTGTTACTTGGGAGTGGATGGAATAGAAACTTCTGCCTACAAGTAGCAACCTATGTGGGGCACCTACATCCATATAAAACCTGAGAGGTCTTGGAAAAACATTCTAGATACATAATAATGGAGCCAGACATGTCTTCTTAGTCTTGTGCCTCTCATGTCAGCCATGTTGTGAAGATGCATCTCCTGACCACTGCCTGTGGAATTGAGCCACCAGGCTGGGCTCTGCCAGCACACTATGAACTAAGCCACATGGTAGATTTAAGTTGTCCTCGTGCAGACAGAAAAGATCATAGATATGTAATAAGGACAGATCCAGATGGGGAAAAAAACCCCTCTAAATGGGATATAGTGAGTTTATTATGTATACAGTATTGTCAGTATTCTGCCTGCATGTGTGCCTGCAGGCCAGAAGAGGGCACCAGATCTCCTTACGGATGATTGTGAGCCACCATGTGGTTGCTGGGAATTGAACTCAGGACCTTTGGAAGAACAGTCAGTGCTCTTAACCACTGAGCCATTTCTCCAGCTCCCCAATATAGTGAGTTTAAAAGTAAGTATAGTTTTGGGAGGAAAAAAAGCAAATGGTATATACAGTCATAGATTAAAAAATAGTTTAAAAATTGTAAAGTCCTAAAATAAGGAATAAGGTAATAAAAATATAATAAACCATATAAAGATCAGAAATACATAGAGCATCTGAATCCTATATGTGACTGTGTTGTCTTTAAATTTTTTGACTGCTGAAGAAGGAGTGATAGCTGCTAAAAGACATTTTAAAATAAATGCTACTAGATTACACCAAACTATATATTTTTTAAGTGTTTTGACTTCAAAATTGAGGTTAAAAGATGTGTTTCTTTGGGGGAAAGGTTTTTCCTCTGAAAATAAAAGACAATGAATTAATTTCAGGTTGATATGGATCAGGTTTGATTGAGGAAGATACCCTAAAAAAATTGGGCTGCAATAGAAAGAAATTAACCTGGAAAAACTATAAAACACATGACATATATTTTACCTGCTTAAAGATAAAGCACAAAAAAATTATTTCTGGCTGACTTGTGTACAATGTTCAGTCTATACTTTTATTAGTGCTGATATGTATGTTACCTTTAAAGGTTTATGTATTTTCAGATCAAAGAGATCAGATCCCAATGAAAACAGAAGGCCCAGGTGATCTAGTATCTCAAAACACCTCTCTTACTGTCTCCTCAGAGTCCTACATCCAAATCAGCTTTAAGGCTAATGATGGAGAGGGTCCAACCTTACTGACTATTCCAGCCAGCCAAGATGAAATCATTATCCTGATTTTTTTTCAAGGTTTCCCCAAAGTTTCCAGTACCCCTAGACAACAGGAAGCAATCTATAGAAAAAATGCCCACATTCTCAAAATATTGGTTATTGATGTTTGTTAACATATAAGGGAGGTTGGTTGCAATTTATTATTGGTAATGGTAAAATAAAAAAGTTGAACCAAGGAGATTAGATTTAGGATATTAGATTAGTCTGAAAATAAAAAGGAATATAGAAATGATAGGATAAAAGAGTAGATTATTGAATCTAATCAAAAAACAACTATTAATCTCAAAATATTTTACATTTATATGAATTTTGGTGTATTGATATAAATTTCAATTTATTTTTGCTATACCGTATATATGTTTCTACTCTTGTTTGGGGCATTGTGCTTATGCAATTCATTTAAAAACTTATAATTAAAAATATAGGTTAGTAGTTAGTCACCTATAATAGTCAAACTTATAGTCATGTTAGGTATGTTTTCAAGGTCATGCACAGATACATTTAGATCAATAGATGATCTTCAAATACTTCAAAAACCTACAAAATGTGGCAATTAATATGCTTAATAATCTAAGGTTTTTCATGGCAGTGAGACAAGTCTGCTTCTGGTAGCACCAGTCTACTTCAGAAAATATGATGGACAACAAAGAACCTTCATATGGAGTGTGCTTTCATTATAGTAAAAGTTAGGCATTTGGGCAAAAAAACTGCCCATGTTTCAATTGCTGGCAGTGTACTGTACAAACTGGACTAGTAGTATACAAAACAAAAAAAAATGTGACTGCCAACGTTTGCCAAGACAAGGTAGATCGTGTTTCAAAATTTCCTGCTTCACAAATATATCTGTCAGATTACTAGGCCTGTGGGCCAAGACTGGATGTTTCAACATTGCAGAAGAACCTAGGGAAACTTTCCAGGCAACTAGTTGTTTCTATAATTTCTTAATTTTGGAAGTTGCTTCTTCGGTACTTTCTGTTTACTCAGGTAGTATTAAATCTTCCTTAGGTCTTTGATGGCATTGAAGACAAGATAGTCACAGTTGCCATTTTCCTAATCATGGTAGGAAGTAAATTAGGTCTGAAAGTCTGGACTATCAGGAGAGGACGGCTGATGGATTATCTTCTCTATGTTGCCAAATACAAATGGACTGGATACTGCAACTGTAATTCTTACCTGATAACCGTTTTATTGTATATAATTTTATTATGTTAAAATTAAAACCTTCTTGTTTTAATTAGACAAAAATAGGGAAATGTGGAATATTTCTTTATATAGTGTGAATATATGTCACTGTGATTAGTTTAATAAAGAATCTGACTGGCCAATAGCTGGACAGGAATAGATTAGGTGGGAGAACCATGCTGTAGACACTGGGAAGAACAGCAGTTGAGTAGATGCAGAGAGAAGCAAGATGCGTTTGCTATTTTGAGAAAAATTATTGCCATGTGGCAGAGAGTAGATAAGAAATATGGATTAATTTAAAATGTAGGAGTTAGCTAGTAACACGTCCAGGCTATTGGCTGAGCATTTATAATTAATAATAAGTCTCTGAGTGGTTATTAATAATAAGTTGGTGGGTGAGATAGAAAAGTCTGTCTATATTTTCATTTGAATATATTCCACACATGAATTTTCTAAATTTAGAGTGGTTTTATGAGCCTGGTGATGGTGGACCACACCTTTAATCCTAGTACTCGGGAGGCAGGTAGATATCTATGAGTTGGAGGCCAGCCTGGTCTATAAAAGCTAGTTCCAGGACAGGCTGTAAAGCGACAGAGAAACTCGATCTCAAAAAATAACAACAACAGCAACAACAACAAAAGAGCAGTTTCATGATTGAAAATAAATCAGTCTTTTGAAGTTGCAGTCTAACCGCTGAACACATTTCTCAAGTGGCTGTTTGCTGCCCTCCTATTGTTGAATATGTGTTATTTACCCAGGGATGTTAAACAGTGGAATCCAGAGGGTCCTGTAGTTACTGTGAAGGTCTTAGATGACCTTTCAAAAGTACTAAGATTCAGATTTTGAGTTTTAAAAACAAGAAACAAACAAACAAACAAAAAAACCCTCATACTTTGATTTCCTCAAAGTGATACTGGGAGGCTTTGAAATGACTTTGCCCAGTCATCAGATTTCCCTGTGGAGTGTGCAGACTCTGTGGTTAATATTTTGATCTCTGAGGAAAGCCTGTGAAAAATGCCAAACCAGCACAAATCATAGAGCTTAAAAGTGCTGGCTGCTCCCTCCTACCACTATTAGATGTCTTGCTGAAGTTTCTTTTATGGACCTCAAAGAGATTGAGCTGAATCCTAAAACCATCTCCATGGGTAAGGGAAAATAGGAGAAGAGAATACATTGCTTTGGTTCTTTCTGCTTGATCCCCAGCTCCTGTACTTCGGGATGCCTTGAGTGGGATAAAAGAAGGGCCTGTTGTTTTGTTGAAAAGCAGAACTATGGTTTCTGGCACTTCAGTACAAGCCCCAGGCTGAACACATCACAGTTGAAACCTGGCCACTTCTTAGTTCTCTGCTGGCAGGGTAACATGCACCTGTACATTTTTAGGCTGGAAAAGGAGAACATAATCATAATTTTAAAAATGAGGCTTACTAAGGCTATAGAGAAATTTGAGAGGTCAACGGAAAGTCTCTAGACTTTTGTTAGATAGCTGCTCCTATTTTCCTTATGTATGGGATTTGTTGACCCATTCTTTGTTGTGTTCCTGGGGAGGAAACATTTGAACCAGAAATTCACAGCCATGAATTTGAACACATGTTAAGGTGCAATTTTGATCAAATTACTTATTTTCCATACTGACTTATTTTTCTTTCAGCAGGAAACATTTTACAGTCTTAGCATTTCATACCTCACAGGAATATTGTGAAATTCAAAAAGCTAATGGATGATGGAAACCTTGGTACACAGAAAACATACAGAGATATAAGAAATGACTGTGGCTCCCGAGAAATGCAGTGGATTTATGGTTGTAAGGACAACATTTACATAAAGACATTGTTCCACTACGCCTTTGCTTAGTAAAATTCCAGTTGTTAGCCATCACATTTATTAAATTGAGAATTCAGAACTAGGAGAGTAGGTGCAAATGCAATTTTCTTTGTGGGCATAGGGTTTTAGCAACTGGATGCACAGATTGCAGGCATGGTACTGCGTTTTCATTCTGGATTATGAAGCATCTACTGAGATTTGCAGTGCCCAGAATGACTCATGTCTTTTACTATATTTATTTATCTTATTGTGCATCGAGTGGGGAAATGACACATGAGCACCAAGGTGTACATGTGAAGATCAGGGGAAAACTCCTGGGAGTCAATTTCTTTTTACTTTATTGAGGATTTCTGGGGATCAAACACAGGTTTTCAGGATTGGTGGCAAGAGCCTTCTCACTCACTGAACCATCTTGCTGGCCCCATGGAAATGAGATATTTAGTACCTATTTAATTTTCTTCTATTTATTCATTGAAAGAGGGCAGTACCCTTCAACGGAAACAGGGATGGATTCCTGTGCAATGGCTTATTATATGTCTACTTGTCTCTGCTAAAATAGGAAAATAACCAGCAGGGAGTTAGAAGAGTGGATTGGTATCTGTGGAATGCAAAGCTTTTCTATTGGTATTTAGAGTGTGTGGAGAGGGGCTAGTCTATTTTTATGCTTCCCTAAAGTGAAGTATGCAATTCTTCTATTCCCACCTACAGTTTAAGGACTTGCAGTTCTCACTCAGGGTAGATGATTAAGAAAGAAGAAACCTACACCATGTACATAAGTAGCCTATTGGTAACTATTTATTTAAAAATATATAAACGAATAAGCATGAATCATCAGATAGAAGTTTAAAAATATCAGAGCAAGCAACCAACATAAAAGAACCAAATGGAAGAGAAAGATAAGAAGATATCTCTGGGTAAATCAATAAAACTAAGAGTAAATTTGAAACGCTAAATCCATTTTGTTGAAATTCTTACAGGAATCCAAGTAGAGTTATTTCAATCATAACAACCAATGTGTCATTGGAGATATAAGAAAACAGATAAAAGATAAAGTTTTAAAACTGAAGTTATTGCCCATAAGAACAATAGTGGCATAAATGTTTTTTCAGTAACCAACTGCTTTCCAATTTCCAATTTCCACAGAAAGAAATGGATGTCTGGTATTGCAATTCTGTCCAAGAACCCATAGCTAAGGAGCTAATAAGCATGGGGGAGATCTTACTACTATTATTTTGCTAATTAGGCATAGTATCAAACTTGTTTCTAAATATATATTTCTGTACCCATAGGTTAGTTCATCTTTCTGTACTCATCTTTGTATTGGATTGTGGTTAATACAAATTCACAGATAGTCAGAGGGCAGAGAATAAGTCTCTCTGAGTGCTCAGCCAGAAGCAGAACATCTACATCATGTACCCTCCCTCCAAATCTCAGGGAATATCTCCAAAGATGAAGCAGAAGGATTGTAAATGGCAGAGGTTAGAGTGAAACAGTGTCTTCCAGACATAGTAGGGCCCTTTCACTTGTCAGCACACAAGCATCTCTGGTTAGGTACCTAAGATCTAAGCAAGGCCAAGTTAGCATTCTAATATGGATGGTAGAGGAAGACATGAGCCCTCACCCCTAACTGAGGAACTATTGATAGTTTATGGAGGCTGGGGTTAGGGAAGTCAATATTCTATTGAAATATGGCTGCTTGTAGGTTACCCATACTCCAGTGGATGTCCCTATATCCATTTTCATGTGGATAGTACTAATTGGTACCAACTGTTATTAAAAAAAAGAAATAGAAGAAAAAAAGGACATAGAGATGCAAGTAGGATGTATATTGGATAACAGGGAAAAATTGAAGATAGGGAATGATGGTAAATATAATAAAAATAAAAATGGTGTATATATTGTATACATATTAAATTCTCAAAGAATAAGTAAAATATATTAAAATTTAAAGTTCTAAATAAAAAGAGATTTCTAACTTAGAATAGTCCATACTGAAATTGTAACAGTGTACTTTCTAAATATAAATTGTGCTATATTTAATTTTACTATGTTAAAGGTAAAACCTTCCTCTTTATTTAGGCAGAAAAGGGGAGGTAATCTGGGATTCCCCTCTATATGCTATGAATGTGTTTTGTTACAATTGGTTAATAAAGAAGCTTCTTTGGGCCTTTGACAGGGCAGAATATAGCAAGATGGAAATTCCAAGCAGATATAGAGAAAAAAAAAAAAAGAATGCAGGGTCAGGGAGATGCCGTATAGTTGCCAAATAAGAAAGACACCAGTTGCCAGCCAGAACCTTACAGGTAGGCCATTACCTGGTGGTGATTCATAGATTAATAGAAATGGGTTAATTTAAGATATAAGAGTAAGAGTTAGCTAGAAATATGCTTAAGCTTAAAGTGTTTTAATTAATATATTTTCTGTGTGATTATTTCAGGTCTGGGCAGACAGAAAACAAATGACCTGTTTCCACCTACAAAACATAGTCTGTGTTTACCTACAGTTTTTCCCTCCCTCCCTTGGTTCTTCCCTTCCTTCTTTCCCCTTACTCCTTCTTCTCCACAACCCTTCCTTTAAATGTACAGGTTAGGTTCCCTAATATTGTGTTAGATAACGAATGATGACAGTAGGCCTCCATATTCAGTAATACTAAAGTTTGCTATTTTTAATATAAGTGTATCATAATAGGTATAGAGGATATTGTCTCATAACATTTTGTCAGGGCATATTTCTTTTATTTCACAGGTCATTTTTATACATATGTATATATGTATGTATATATACACACATATACACATATGTGTGTATATATAATGGCTTCCATTTTTGTGTTTTCATTGTATTTTAGTGTCTGAACATGTGTATCTCTGACTCTATTATGTTTCTTGTGCTTTTTCTTCTTTTTAAATAAACTTTTTTTCTATTCTGATTTTCTAATTTTATTTTGTCATTATTATTGAAATGCCCTAAATATATACAGAAAAGGTATGAATTTAGATGGAAGAGCAGGTATCGAGGATCCCAGAGGGACTTGGTAAATGGAACCATGATGGAGGAAGGTCATTGGTTAAAAAATAAAGAAACTGCTTGGCCCTTATAGGTTAGAACATAGGTGGGTGGAGTAAACAGAACAGAATGCTGGGAGGAAGAGGAAGTGAGCTCAGACTCCATAGCTCTCCTCTCTGGGGCAGATGCGATGAAGCTCCGACCCAGGATGGACGTAGGCTAGAATCTTCCCGGTAAGTGCACCTTGGGGTGCTACACACATTATTAGAAATGGGCTAGTCAAGGTGCAAGAGTTAGCCGAGAAAAGGCTAGATATAATGGACCAAGCAGTGTTTAAAAGAATACAGTTTGTGTGTTGTTATTTCTGGGCATAAGCTAGCCAGACAGCCAGGAGCTGGGGCGGCAGGAACGCAGTCCGCAGGTCCCACTACAGAACCATAATCAGAATATATCATAGAAGAAAAATCTGCTTTCAATAAAAGAAAATGGGGGAGTCAAAATATAAAACAAACAAACAAAAAATAAATAACTCAAAGCCAGACAAAAAAATATTTCTAGTATGATGTTAAGGAATGATGGCAGCTTGCGTCCTTGCCTCAATATTCAACCACATTAACATCTTTTTATTTTCAGTATAAGCATGTCATAATCAGTATATAAATGATATTGTATTATTATTTTTACATTTTCACTTAGATAATGTTAGTACAATTAAGAGATAAAGTATCCTGCATTCACCAGGTGTGTGTTGTCTATGGACATATGTTAATTTTAGTTCTTTGCCCATTTAGAATTTTTTGTTTCCTTTTATGTTTTCCAGTTGTAGTTATTTTTATATCATTTTTAATATTAGTGCTCCAAAAGTTAAATGGTGGTGCAATTCCTCTTTATTTATTAGTTCCCCTTTCAGTTGGTTGATAATATGCTTTGTTACTTTCTTCATTTCTTTCAATCTTTCCCTTTATAATTCTCTTTCTGTGACTGTTTCTATTGACTGTTTTCCAACTTAACTCACTCTTGTTTTCCACAACTCCCTTTCTCTATTACATCATTCAATGAAATTTTAATATTTTTAAGGTTATAATTTGTTGTAAGGATCTGCTTGTTCATTCCAGCCACTCAGAACTGAAATAATCACACAGAAACTGTATTAATAAAATCACTTCTTTGCCTATTAGCTCTAGCCTCTTATTGGCCAACTTTTACATTTTAATTTAACACATCTTCATTAATCTGTGCATCGCCACAAGGTCATGACCTACCAGCAAAGTTTCAGTGCATCTGTCTCTGGTGGCAGCTTCATGGCTTCTCTCTGATTCTGCCTCCTTTCTCCTGGCATTCAGTTTAGTTTTTTCCACCTATCTAAGTTCTGCACTTAGGTTCAAGGCAGTCCTTTATTAAGTGATGGTATTCATAGCATACAGAGGGGAATCTGACATCACCTCCCCTTTTCTGTTTATATAAAAATGAAGGTTTTTAACTTTAACATAGTAAAATTGCATATAACAAAGCAGGTATCAAGCAAGAATTATAGTTACAATATTTATATCTACTTTGTCTTTTATCATAACTAAGGAAAACTAAAGCTATCACTAGAAACATCTCAACTACATCAAAGACTCCAGAAGAATATTTACTAAGTAAACAGGAAGTATATTGTAAGCAACTTCCAAAACCCTATAAATGACAGAGACATCTTGCTGACTGGACAGTCACTCAAATTTCTTCTCTATCATTGGGGCATCCATCTTCAGCATATAGGTACATAGTATTTGGCAGACTTTTCAATAAAGCAGAAAATTTCAAAGACAGTTCCTCTTATATTGGCAGTTTGTCAGTCAGTTTCTTCTATGTCCTGCAGAATATTCAGCAGATTCTTTAATGAAGCAGGAACCCCAAAGGACCACCTCAACTTTAGGCAGTCATTTCTCTGTGGGTCTTGCATGTCCAATACATCAAGTAGTAAAGGCAAGTGCAGTTTCTTACCCAAATGGCTAACCACCTTTATAAGGAGCCTCTTCAATTTCCATCTTCCTCTTGAAGTAGACTGGTGGTGCCAGGAGCATATGTGTCATGAAAAGTCCTAATTCTTAAATATTTTCAATGCCAATCACAATTTCAATTTTGTAGTATTTGAAAGGTTTGAAAAATGTCTATCCATATGAAATACATCTCTGTACATATAGGAAACCTAACTATCATGACTACATGTTTGACTATTATAGATGACTATGTATTACATTACATTTTTAAATGAATTAGTTTTAGTTTAGCATTTAGTTTAATTTTCTCCACCTATCTATATTCTGCACTGCGATAGATCCAAAGCAGTCCTTTATTAACTGATGGTATACACAGCACACAGGGAATCCCACATCAATAATTTAAAATTCTGATATTTGGTTTCCTTATATCTTTTGTTTGTTTGCTTCTCTTTATATTTTTTATCATTCACTTTACTTTTATACTAGAGGCACTTGCAATCAATCAGGTGAAATATAACTTTGCAACTGTGTTTAATGTTGTTTCAGAACACCCAAACTTTGCTCTATGTCATTCTTGGCATCTCCTGGTTAAAATTTTCAACTGTAGTTGACAATTTTGTGGTTCTGTAGGGTTTAGTATGCCTTGTTGTACATGTATCTGGAGATTTTGAAAATTAAGTTATATGACCAACCATTGCTTGAAATCCCTTGGAAAACATCAATTGGTTTTACAAGCATTTGACCATTTAACATCAAACAAAATACTCGAATGTGTTTTCTCTTGTCAATGGTTCCAGTGTTTTTTTAGTGCTGGATAGCATTACTTTATCTTGACCATTTTTGTTCCAATCTGCCCTACTTATAGGCCTATGTGGGTTAGTTCAGTTCTCACCATCCTTGATCAGATCCTCACATATGCAAGTCAGGAATAAAGTCATAAAAAGACTGTATTAGGTTGTTTTCCAAATGTCCTCTTTCCCTTTGCTAAATAGCCTACACATATTCCATTTCTGAATGTTCAAGGGAAACAACAGCAACAAAAACAAACAAACTCACTAGCTAACCTAGACTATCTTTGAGGACTGTCTTTAGAAAGATCTGCTTACCACGATCAATGGCTGATATTTAAAAACTTGATTCCAGGATGCTCTTCGTCATTCTATGATAATATTTGACTATGCTATTTATGAGACAATATGACTCATGTTCAATGTCACTTTCATTTTTAGACACCTTGGATGTTCTAAAGTGGTACATAAAGCATGCCTACGTGATTAGCTGTCAACAAGACACCTCTGAGCCTCTAAAAAGAATCTATGATAGGTAACATTTTGGATGTGTGGCCAGAATTATTGCTAGGGTAAAATAGTCCATCCTGTGCCTCTCTAGTGGGAATGGCTCTTGTATGCTACATCTGGGTTCCTTTGAGCTTGTGTGATCTCCCCTTTCCATTGCTGGTATTTGTTTTAAATTTGGTATACTAATTCACATCCATGAGTGGATGCTAAGATCTGTTCAACTTCCTCGTAGTTATTGAACCTGGGAATGGACTTAGATACCCCCACTGTACTATGACTCACCTTTCTGCTAGAAAATAGCTGTTTGGTGATTTTGTTATTTCGGTGATATAGAAAGAGATGCAGAGAGAACTGGAGGAAGGAGAGGGGAGAATGGGATTTGGTCTGGGCTTTGAGCCTCATTTCCAAGCCATAGACATGGTTTAGTTGTCTTTTGGAAGCTGCCATCTGCTGTTGCTCTCCTAATTTGTAAAGTATTTCTGAGTTGTCATTAATCTCCTGTTTCCTTTCTTGACCATGAGCAGATCTCTTTTTTTCTCCCTATGTTAAAAAATAAAAAAAAATCATTTTCTACTTTATGTTGCATTTTAAGAGAAGAATTCAATTAGACCATACAAAATTACCTCTGATCGTGTTGCTCTTTAGTCTGGTGGTAATCTGAGTCTGTTTGTAATCTAGATTTCATGGGATTCTCCCCTTGCCTTTGTTCTTCTCCCTCTTCTCCTTCCCATCCTCCCATCTCTCTCCCTATCTCTCCAGTTTGCTACAGTTTCAGAACTA
The DNA here is from genome assembly GCF_950005125.1 of Chionomys nivalis. Classification (NCBI taxonomy): domain Eukaryota; kingdom Metazoa; phylum Chordata; class Mammalia; order Rodentia; family Cricetidae; genus Chionomys; species Chionomys nivalis. The sequence goes on from NC_080088.1 coordinate 66,411,425, forward strand.
TTGAGAGTAACATCCTTTTATCCAACCAGGATTAGAGCAAAGCACTGGTGAAACTCTGGAGGTCACTTGATGCTTTACATTTGATCTGCAAGGCTATTTCTGCCATAAGATCTGTGTGCCGCTTCTGGAGTCTGTGGCCTTCTCTTTGTTTTCCATTTCAGTTCTAGCTTTGGACCTTTACAGCTATCTCCCTTCTGTGTTGAATTTCTGCCCATCTCCAGAAGGCCACTTCATGCACTAAAAGGGGTAGTGTGACTCAGAGATTCCCTTTAGTCTGCTGCCCTGCTTCAGGCCTTGGAGGCTAGCTGCAGTGGATATTAAACACCTAGGGTGCCTCTGGGAAGTTTCCTTCAGTTTTCCTGCTTTCCTTGAGCTTTAGCAAGCCGCTTGCCTTTGTCAAAAGACCACCCTTGCAGAACAATCTACCTTAGTTCTTCTTAGTTCCTCCCTCAGCCCTCAGCCCTCAGCACTCTGTGTACCAAACTCATTACTTAGTGAAGACTGATAGAAAAGTCACCAATGTGGGCAGACTCACATTATGGCAGGAAATCCTGATCTCTGTAAGCTTCATCTAATAGGTGTACTCAAATATGATCTCTTTGGGTTGTTGTTGTCATTTTAGTGTTTTTATAATAACTTGAAAGTAGATTTCTTTCCCAGGAGTGAACACCGCCGTGGATCTTGCCTCGTAAATACAACTATTAGCATTTTGGAATTCAATTTCTTTAAATTTTATTATATTGCTTGTAGGTTTATAAGCAACAGTGTGATATATTGTTCCACTGACTTGTTTATGGTGTTCGGCATGGGAGTGGCAAATGTCTTTTCCCACACTGCACTGCATAGCCATAGAGAAAATTCTCCATCTGGTCAAGGTCTTTGACCTTCATAGAATTGGAAAGTTACAGAAAAGAGTATTTTCTGTTAAACTTCACTTTCTCATTCTTATTTTATAAGATTAATCTATTTGTTTCATGTGGCAGTGTTAGTCAACATTACTAGCTCCCTAATATGCCTCCATTAATGTGCAGCCTTCTCTCAAAACCACGAGACTCCAAGTTTTCTGTCTCTACTAAACAATGTTTGGTATTCAGTGTGTATTCTGTCATTTTAGTCAACAGTGTTAGTAACACATGATAATTCAAATTTGCATTTCTCTAATGATTAATAATTTTAAATGTTTCTTTATATATTTATTGATTATTTGAATATTTACAAAGTTGTTACTGAGCACTTATTTGCATTTTTTAAACCAGGCTGTTTTATTGTACACATGGCGATTTTAATCTGGCCCTTTACAGTAGTTAGAATTAGCACGGTGCAAGTCTTCATTGTGCAAAATGGATTTCCCAGTTTCTACCTTGAATTTTACTCTTTTCCCAATAAGTTTTTATCGAAATCACATATATTTAAATGGTTGGCAATTACTATTTTGGTAGATGACAAACATCTAGTGTGGTGTGCGTGTGTGTGTGTGTGTATGTGTATAACTTCCCTTACTAACTTGTCTACCTTTTATTCTTTAGAGAAATTAGGCAAATGCTGTTTGGAAAGCTTTTGAAATTTTACTCTAGATCTTTTAATGATTTAATTTTAAGTCTTTATTATCATATCAATGGCTTTCATGGGTACATTTTGAAAACCTATATTCTTAAAAGGAAGTAACTTTCTCAACATCACACATGATGGATATTGAAGCCGACTTCACCTGGGAATCCTCTGATTGTGCTCATACTTATGTGCACATTAGTAGCTACTGCGTGAATGGTAAATTAGGAACTTAGAGATGGACTCATTTTTCCCCTCAGATTATTCCACCATTATCTTCTTTAATATCTTGCTCCTCTGGTTTTGGGTAATTCTAATGTTTCCATAAATGATCTACTAGTTCTGAAAGCACCCACAGTCTATAGCTCTTACCCTGACCCAACAGTGCTTTAAAAGGGAGTTGTTTTACTTATTTTTATCTTTTAAAATACAATCTTTTCTCATTTTACATAGCTATCCCTGTTTTCACTCCCTCCCCTCCTCCTTCCCCAACCTTCCTTCCCAGCTACTCCTCAGAAAAGGTAAGACCTCCCTCCCATTGTTGTACCTAAATCCTGAGACCCCCCCAAGAAGACCACCAGGGGGCCACAGTCTTCCGAATGCAAAAACAAAGTTTCTTTATTGCATACCGGTTAGCATGGGTCCCCTACCTCTCAATCTGACACATTATTAGATGGAGGGAGACAAACCTCGTCTATTATTGTAAGGGGTTTATACTTTAAAAAAAAAAAAAAAAAAAAAAAAAAAGAATTGGCCACTCATGACTACCCAAAGCACTACTGTTTTTCTCTGTTAGGTTTGATTCTTTATTCATTCAGTTTGCCAATGACAAAGAAATAAAAGCTAGAGTGATTACCACAATGACCTAGGTTTGTACCAAAGGCAGAATGTCTTAGATGCTGCTTTAAGTGAGGTTACAACATCTTTCATGTTTCACATTAACAGATCTCTCTCTCTCTCTCTCTCTCTCTCTCTCTCTCTCTCTCTCTCTCTCACACACACACACACACACACAAACACACACACATGTTGGGGGCACAGAGGTCCCTGTACTTACAGAGAAAAACTAAGAAAACAAGAAACGTTAATCACGCATCACACAGGGGTATCTCCTCAATGGAGGAGCTAAAAATCAAATACTTACATTCCATCTTGAAAACTGATAGTGGATTTTGTTAGCAACCTGGTGACCATTTTGCAGAGTACATCCACCTTTTGCTATAGAGGCAGATCTCACCCAAATCCCCCAGAAAGATAACCCCAGACTCTTCCTTTCCTAGGCTGCTACCCATCCTAGGGGAGGTGCCACATGTACTTTATGTCCTGCTGACCTCTACGCTATTTTGGTCAGAGACCCCATTAGATTCCAAGCCTTTTAGCTATTGAACCCACCCTCACGGTCACATGTACTTTATAAAAGGGTTTCTGTGTAGTCACACCTTGCTTTAGTGAACACCTGGAATTTGGCTGATTGTTGCTTGGAAACTTTCCCCCAATTTCTACTGTGTTTAAAATATGCTGATAATGAACTGCCTGATATTAGACTCCCCCAAATATAATATAGGTTGGCAAAGTCAATTTGTATTGAATTTTCCACCTTATCTCTTTGAACAGTTCTCTTCCCTGAATGACACCTTCAGGGACTCCCTCGTTTTACATATTTATGAACAATGGTACAGTCTAGAAAAGGAAATGCAGAAATGATACTATTTTGGTTGAGGGAATCAATAAAGTCTCACCAACTACAATTACTGTATGCACTTTAACTGTTGCTTAATATTTGTTGTTATATCCCTGGAAGCCAACAAGCTCAAAAACTGCCACGGAACTGAATGAGAGTCAGTACCTTGGAAATTCTCAAGATGGTCATGCATAGAAATTTCACTTAGGAAGGAAAAAAAAAAGGAATAAAAAAAGAACTTTCATTGGAATTCCACAATCTCTGGAAATTACCGGTGCTATCAGGCTCTATTGAGCTGGACATAAACTGCTGCTGAGCTTCCATTTCCATCATGGGTTCTTGAAATCCTGGTGTGGTCTTTCTCAGTATCTTCCAGAACCAATGACCAATCTTGTTACTCCAGCCAATAGAGTTGTCAGAAGGGAAAATTTATCACTCTGTCTCGTTTCTTCTACTATTACTCTAATGGTGGGGCCACTTTTGTTTCCTTGAGTGATTGCAAGAAGTGCCACCCAGATTCCCACTTCTTCAGGCTGCCCGAAATCTAATCCCTTTTAGGCTGCTTGGTTGATTTGTCAGTATTTCTGACAGGATCCTCTGTCAGCCTTTCTTATTTCTCTCCGATCTCTTGAAGTTTTCTATTTCACTTGGACAGTGCCTCCCAAGGGCTTTACTCTGACCTCTAAATCTCTCCAAAACTTCTACTAAAACTTCTTTTTCCATCATTATTTTTATAAATTCCTAGTCAGATCTCCTAATTCAACTCTCTTAAATCTTGTAAGTTTCCCTTGCTATCCCTTGTATACAGAAGCTGTTTTTGATGAAGGCTTTTAACCTTCTGATCTTGAAGACAACCTCGAAAAATGTATTAGTAACCTCCTTTCATACGGGATTTTGAATTTATCTCTTTACCCTAAGTCTCTTTCTCCCATGGATTAAAACCTATTGCCTATAATAAGCATTAATAGGAATAATCAGTTATAAGGAATCACTTAGTCATTGACAATTGATATTAGTAACTCCTGTCAGTAGTTGCTTTAGTAGCTGATATCAGAATGCAGTATCTGTGGACTGTTTTACGTTCTCTATGGTGCAAGGAACCAATTGTCCACGTGTTTCTAAGTTGTCTTCTTTAACACAGAATCTTGTTTCTGGCCAAATGAGTGATTCTCAGACTTGACAAATGAAGCCACTAACCATATACGAGGTTATTTTGCTGCTTTAGCCCAGGTGTCACAGCTGTGCTGAACTCTCTGGGAGAGATGATCGTGACCATCTGACTATCAGGCATGGAATATAGCTGCTGACAGAGACTCAGAGAGTCCTTCATAGTCATGGTTACACTTGAGAAATCCTTTCCGATGAGAAATGATTGAAGAATCTAACACAAATCTCTAGTGATAGTTTTCTATGTGAACCCTGAGTGAATCAACGGACAGAAAGAGCTTTGGTTTGTGGAGCTAAAACCTGAGAAAGTGACAGGTTTCTATCTTCCAAACTTTCACCTGCCTTGTGGCAGAGCACACAAAGGGAGTGCCACAGATCTGACCCTACACACACTGGCTTCTAGAACGTATTTGAAGAATGTTCCTTCAGAATAAAAGCAGGTAGGAGGACTATTTTCTAGTATTGAAATATAATTTCACCATTTGAATTAACGCATTCTTTATAATTTTCCATGGAAATCAAAAGATTCAAAGCTCTGAAAATCTAACAAGCTGCTTCTTTTAGAAAACTTGTTCTCATGATAGATTCTTAGAGGGAACAAGTTGATATAAAAAGGGATTAATTAAGGTAAGAGATTAAAACTTTAAAAAGAATTTTAAAAACTACTATCTCATGACAATTATGGTTAACCATTATTTGTGAAGCAAAGGAATGGATCTTGCTTAGTGGAATGGGGGTCACAAATGTTCAGCTTTTCTAGAAAGTACAGAAAAGAGGAGTCAGGGAAGATAGGAAGGGTATGGATAGAAAAAGACTTAGGATGTTGCTTTACTGGTCGATATTAGACTTCATTAATGTTCAAAGATGGACAAGTCCTAGCAATGTTGTTCACCAACGTCAGTGCACATAGAGGCATTCAATGATGAGACAACTAGATATGGAGGGTGTTTTAATTATGTATGTTTTAAATAGAAATTGTCAATTACTACTAAAGTTTTAAAAAGTGGTACACATTTGTTAGATTCTTTATTTGAGGAGAATAGCAGATAAAGGAGAAGCATTTATACTCAATCCTGATTTGTATTCCTGTCACCCAGAAGATTAATCTTCGATCTGGACCAAAGAGAGCTGATGATCTGAAAGACAAATTGTACCTATAATATATGATACTATTGTCTGTCTATCCTAATAAATTTGGATTCTTACCTATAAAAATTATGAAATAATTTCTCAGAGAATTACAAAAAATTCAGGTAGAGGCTTGGAAACAAGGTTAATGTAGAATAAATCTTTTTTAAGTGTACCAAAAGATAAGATATCTCCTAAAAATCATAGAGTATTCAACCTGAAGAGAACCTTAAATATCAGGTCTTACCTCATCTGAGAGATGGAACCAAAGGAAGTGAAATTAACTTGGCAAAAGTGAGTCTAAAATCAAAGCATGAAGCTGTTTCTTGGTCACACTCTGGTGTCAGGGAACACTCCTAAGAGCTGCAGTTGGAAGCTGAAATTCTAAATTATAGAATTAAAGCTATTCCTGGCAATTTGAAGGGGCTCATCAATTCTCATCTCAATGAGTTATTTATTTATTTAACTTCCATTTCAATAACTTATCACCCCTGAGCCAAATAGTAAGGCTAACACAGGGCTGGAGTCTAAAAAGTCAGATTTCCTCCTTGTGCTCTATAACACAGAAGGGAAGCAGTATACAACTATTATAGATTTTTAAACTTAAGTCTGATAAAAAGGCCAAAAAGAGAGGAAAATAATTGCTGGAGAAGAGCTATTTTTTTTTTTTAAAGAAAACATGACTAGGAAAAGAGGTTGATGGCAAACAAAGGATTTTCATTTTCTCAACAAGCAGTGTATTTTACTGGTGCTTTAATAAGTTGCAGCATCTAGAATTCCCCAGGAATGTTTTATGCAAAATAACTTGCTCAATATAAATGCCTGCTAATAGGCTATAGCTCATAAAGCTATAACTTATCTGGGTACATCAACAAAGGGAGTATAAAATTATACAGCAAAACCTCCTTGTTGGATGAGCTATGAAAGAATATTGCGTAGGACTTCAAAAATGGAAAATTAATTTACATTATGTAGTGTCAAAATATAAGTTTGTACTTTAATGTTTTCTGCACACCTGGTGGTATATTTCTATTTTGGGTAAAGACGTAGAATAAAAGCTTACTGTACATCATAAGATTCTGCCTTACTTGCATACAATTATAATTATTTTAGAGGCCTGCACGATTCCTGATTTGACAATTTCAGTAAAAATATTATGTGGTTTAATTTTTTTCTGAACGTATATAGACAGCATCCTTTTATGTGCCATGCAGGGCTCTGTGGCCCTTGGGAATCTAAACATGCAACTTTCCTGATAGGCTCATTGTGTACGGGAAAAACCTATAACTCTAATGCGATATTGACACACCATCTGATCTTGAAAATCGAGACAAACTCTTAACTATTCTGATCAAATTAAAGGACAAAGACAGGTAAGGAGATGGTGCTGAGACAGGAAGTGAGCAGTATAGTCTTGAAAGAAATTATGACCAGATATCAGGTTTTCAAATGAAGCCTAGAAACAGAAGAGTAAATTCCTAAGGCTGCAGAAGAGGCTAGAATGGAAGGAGAGACTGAGACAGGCATTTTAATGTATGTGTCCTTTCATGTCCCTGTCAATAAAAGAAACTTGATGCATGGTGATTCTGGATCCCAGACATGACATGCCAGCCATGCTTACAGACAGGTCTTACAGCTTAGTTCTTTCTCCCTTCATACTTGTATAAACAACTTAGAAGAAGGAGATTGTGTGGACTCATAGTTTCCAGTCTTTTTTTCCTTTAGACTCTCCTAGCAGGGATCAAATTATTTGAAGGGACACTTTGTTTTCTTCTTAGGTTATTAGACTATTGAAACAAGGAACCCCTAGAAAGTGGGGTTCCCATGGGAGTCTCTTCCTAGAAGACAGAAAAGTCTGAGATCCAGCAGCCAGAAAGGAGTTTGGCTTTCACCCAGTACTGCCAATATCATGCTGAACACCTTGCAGGGGAGACTGGCGCTGGGCCAAGGATGATCAGACTTCAGTTTAACAAGGATTGGGATGCTATGTGTGCCTCCTGAATGCTATTTAAACCCAAACCTTCTGTTAGGGTCTGAAAGTGGACTTGAGAGGTCATTGGATGTCTTTTTTTCTTCTCCCAGTATGCAACTCTAGTAACACCATGGTCACATGATTTTGTGCATTTGCCTTGTGGTGAGGCAGTTTTATGGGAAAAGTGTGGTGAAGGAAAAGATTCTTATATTATAGGTGGGACGTGGATGGGAGGGAAAAGGAGAGAAGGGGGAGGAGGAGTGGAGAAGAGATAGAGAGAAGGCAAAGGGAGCAAAATACGTGCTTTGAATAAAGTCTCAGTGCCCTACCTTCCACAGTCTAGCCTCACCCAATGTCTATTATGATTTTCAATTCAACAGTCAATTAAAGAAAAACCCTGATGATGCAAACAGTTACCCCAAACTCTACTTCTGAATATTGCCTTGATCATGGATCAAGCTGTTAATACTTGAGCTTTGTTGGGATGGGGCATGCTGAGTGTGCCCTACAGGCAATCTATAAAAACCTGCAACTAGATATTGGAACACAGAGCAACCCTGCCCTTTGTTGATCAGTCACAGAGACTCACTTAAATCACAGGCTTCCTCTATGCGAACTCAATCCCTCCCTCGGGCCACATTAAAATCAACCCTTCGAAATTCCTAATTCTGTAAAATGAATTCCCATTTATTATACAGCCAGGTAGAAAGGAAGTTCATTCTTTCTATCTTATGTCACTCTTCCTCTCCCTGCGCCCTTTCCTACAAAGCTACTTCTCATCCTTCCTGGCTCATGTCAGGAATGTTTTTACAGGGTTTTCTGGTATCAGAGAGGGCAAATAAATCTTGCAGCACATCCAGCACTTTCAGAACATTCTGTGTCACATCTCTACAAAGTGTGTATTTGGGACAATTCAATAAGAAATTTACTTAATAAGAAGGTTTATTTGAGTGGTTTCTCTAAAACTTAGCCCACAGAACAGCTAAACTGCAAAGTTGGCTTCACTAAATTGTGGATTATAACAACAGTATTGACTCATAGAGAGACACAAAAGGACAAATTTGCACATGTCTCTTTCTGGGACCTTATTTAGGTTAACTTGGCTTTATGTTGGTTAAATGAATGTTTGCATGAAGGAATCTTGGAGCTAATTCCCTTTTTGTCTTCACATTAAGTCTTAGAAATGTTTTCTCTTCTAATGTACTCATTAAACTTTGACTTGGCATGTGAAAGCCTTCTGAGTACACATTATTTAAAACATAAGAATGGCACAGATACTCTTGTATGTCTGTCCAGGCAATCTGTATACTGGTACGTATATGAGAGCATTACATGTCAATGGGAGATGCTATCCATGGCCACTAGTGTATTAGTAACTTCCCTTACAAATAAAACCAAAGTTGTAGGAAGCCCCCAGACTAAGCTTCTGTACCAGACTTCAGTAGACCTAACCACAAATTAGAATAGAGCCTTCTGTACTATAATTCTGTATTTCCAAGAGAAAACTCAGCTTCTTCCTTGGATTGTGTGGTGGTCTAATGATAAATGTTCTCTAGAGGCTTAGGGATTCGTGTCTTTTGTCCCTAGATGGTGGTGATACTTGGGAATGTGTTGTTTTAAATGACAATGTCACATATAGGCTCATATATTTGTATGCTCAGTCCCCAGTTGATTGAAACTGATTGAAAGGATTAGGAGGCATAGCCTTTTGTGGAGGAGTTGTGGCCTTACTGGAGAAGATGTGCCTCTGGGGATCAGATTTGAGGTTTCAAATGTCCATGCCAGCTCCAGTATCTGTCTGTCTGCCTGTGTGTCTGTCCATCTCTGTCACTATCTCTCTCTCTCTTTCTGAGTGCTGCCAGCAAATTAGCTATGTGAAGCTCTTAGCTACTTCTTCAGCAGCAAGCATGTCTGCTCCTCCACATGATGACAAGGAGCCAACCCTCTGAAACTGTAAGCAACTGATAAACCAACCTGCCTCTATCTTAGACTTGGAAACAATCTTACAATAAAAACAAACTAGACTCATTCTTTTTTTTTATGATTATCTCTGTTTCTCAAGAATTGGGACATGCCCCACATGTAGCCTTAATACAAATGGTTCTGTACTGTCTGTTCCAGGGAACATCAACCATGCCTTTGTTTCAAAAGGTTATTGTTACTAGCTTGCTATGACCACCTTGCAACTATGTCTTTGCTTCAGGAGTTGGTTAAGACCAACTTGTACTTATGATCTGCTCTGTTACCCTGCCTATCTGCTTGCCAAATCCTCCATTTGGATACCTCCAACTCCTGAACTATAAATATCTTACTCATGTCCAAGGATCTTTTACCTCACTTTAAGAAGAGACAACCTAAGAACATGAATAAAAAAAAATAAGCTTGCATTAATTAATCTGGCTCTGATGATTTGAGCCAATGATCTTTCTCCTCAGATCTGTGGGATTAACACAAGATGACAGGAGAGTTGCTTCTGTTATGGTGTCTCTTCGCAGCAATACAATAGTAACTAAAACAGGAGGGATATGGGTATGTGAAGCTTTGAAGAAGAAAGCACATTACTGGGATCAGGACTTGAGCGTTTATTGTCCCAACTCACTTTCTGTTCATTTTTCCTCTCTGCTTCCTGCTTGGGGTGAGGATGTGAGCACTCAGCTTTCTGCTTGCCCTCCATACCTACTGCTTGATGCCATGCTTCCCCAGAGACTCTTAGCCCTCTGGAACTGTAAGCCAAAAATACATTCTTCTATAAGTTGTTTTTGGTCCTGGTGGTTTCTCACAGCAAGAGAAAGGTAACTAATATATTCTAATAAATTAGGATTAAAGAGATAAGAAATACATTTCCCAAAGTCCATTTTAAATGACAAGAGGAAATTCCTCCTGTCTTACCCTCATTCAAACCAGGTATCAGGAAGCAACATGACATTCACCATCCTATTTTTCTTTTCATATCATCTCCCGAATGTTAAAATCAACACTTTTTTGTTCTAAACAAAGTAATCTCTTCAGTTTGGCTCTTGGGAACATTTACTCTATTTGACAGAATCAAGTGTTGCTTGGTAACGCCAGTTGAGAACTTTATATTGTTGTAATTTTTTTTTTTCCTTTGACACTTCTTATAATGGATGCTGCCTCAACCCATTTAGGCAGGGAGCTGGGAGCTATCTCCTAGTTTCTATTGCATCATTTCTATAAATTTTAACAGCAATACAGGGCAAAAAGGAAGAGAAGCTGAGAAATTTTCTTTTCCTAGTACAGGTCAAAACTGTAAATAAACCCATTTCTTTTACCAATTCCTGTCTCCAGGATATTTTTGCAAAGTGTCTGGCAGCAGATCTCAGTTTCTAGAACTGTTATAGTTGAAGCTTTAGCCGGGAGATGGTTGAGCACAGTCACCTTCTCTGGATATTTTTCCTTGTTTCATCGGAGTTCTTTTCCATTGGCAAAGGCATCTTTCCTCTGTGCCATCTTTGTGAAAGATAATCAGGAATAAATGTTCTCTGCAGGTGCCTGTCTTTAGCTTATTACTTTGATAAAATGTACCTGGATTCAATATTTTAGGACAACGAGAGAAGGGCTCTCTAACAGGCCTAAGCATGGCAAACAGGTCTTGCCTTCTCCCTTCCCTCTCCCTTGTTGAAATACTAGATTACATCCCCTAAGCCAGCCACCAAGGGTCATTCATTCTCTTATTTGGTCAACTGTTTATGTCTCATTCCTGAGGCTGATCACCAAGGCACAGCTATTAAAATATAGTCCAGCAATCAACATTCATTATTTCGCTACACTGGCTAACATGTGCAGGCTGCATTTTCCAACTCATCCTAGCAAAGACTTCCCCCTTTTCTCTTTAAAAGTCACTCCTGTAACTATACCTGCTGCTATATGCCTGATCCAGAAGCAGCCCCCACCCCACCCCTGCTTGTCCCTCTAGGGTAATCAATTTTGGTTGTGTTGAGAATTTGGTGTCTGGGTGTGTTCTAGGTAAACCTCACAGCCCCTTCAATGAAAGGAAAGAAAGTTGGGGTGTCCCTAAGGATCACACTATATATCATCTAGTAGATAAGTGAGAATCCCTTACCTATCAGCCCTCGTTCCACTGAGTATTTCACATTTCCCTGTCTTTTGGATTCTGATTTCTCATGGACCTCTGGGACCTCTCCAGATAATTCATGCTAATGAAGTATCTCCCCAGGGACCCTAAATAGTTTATACTGAAGATATGGTTCCAGATGAGGTTAGTCACAGCAGAATGCTCTGGCATTATTCAGACAGGGGCTTTCATTGTGATACCAGTTGAAGGAGAGGGAGAAGGATGTAGGTAGATGGGCGGTGAAAGCAGGCTTCCTCAGATGGCAGTTTCTTCCGGATCTATACATGAGATCAATAGGAGATAAAGGAAGACTCAGGGGTACTGCAAGGCATCCAATCCAGAATCCTTTAGCAGAATCAACCTTAGGATCCCTCCCCATCCTGAAGAGATGTTGGTAAAAGCTGGTATTCTCACTTTCTTCACAGTTTGGCTATCTCCTTGATAACCAATGCCCATTATAGTCTCTCTTACCTGATAGCCCCCGGTGGATGAGGGGCTAGAGACAGCATTCACCTATAAACTATGATTGGGTCAGTCATATATAACAAATCCCACAGAATGTTGGGTTTTGAGGTTGGAATGAATATCTCAGGTTGTCAGTTTTCTTCCATCTGTGGATAATACGTCTTTACCTCTGAGAACTTCCCAGACCTTGAGGTATAATGCCCTTTGTCTCACACTGACTTATATATTCTTTGATAGGGTAAAACTGAGACCACCCAAATAGTGCTTTTCTGAATTCCAACAGTCAGTGTATTAGCAAACCTGGTGAGTGTTAGAGACTCCTGATTTGTAGCCAACTGGTCAACGAGGATGACCAGAGGATCCTGAACTTATGCCTGGTGTCTGAAGTTAAGAAGTATTATGGCAGACTGAACCATTAGCCTATGAAGTTTTACTTCATTGAGTGGTGTCAGAGCTTACTGCACCTATCTTATTTTTAACAGGATAAATTATAGTTCATTAGGAAGCGTAGTGATTTCCTAGTGTCATAATATGTAAGTAGAAATTTTGGGTATATTGAATCTTATATACTTATCTCAGAGTACTTTATGAGATGTCATGCTGCCTGTGGATACAGACTCCTATGCATTCCTAGGGTAGGAATTTCTTTTATTTATTTTATTCTTTTTTAATTAAAATTTCTGCCTCCTCCCTGTTTCCCATTTCCCTCCCCCTCCTCCCACACACTGCCCCCTCCCCCTCCCCTCCCCCTCTCCTCAATCCTCCCCCCCACACTCCATTCCCCCTCCCTCTAGGTACTGAAGAGCAGTCCAAATTCCCTGCCCTACGGGAAGTCCAAGGTCCTCCCACTTCTATCTAGGTCCAGGAAGGTGAGCATCCAAACAGGCTAAGCTCCCACAAAGCCAGTTCATATATTAGGATCGAAACTTAGTGCCATTGTCCTTGGCTTCTCATCAGCCTTCATTGTCCGCCATGTTCAGAGAGTCCGGTTTCATCCCATGCTTATTCAGTCCCAGTCCAGCTGGCCTTGGTGGGCTCCCAATAGATCAGTTCCACTGTCACAGTGGGTGGGTGCGCCCCTCGTGGTCCTGACTTCCTTGCTCATGTTCTCCCTCCTTCTGCTCCTCATTTGGACCTTAAGAGCTCAGTTCGTTGCTCCAAATTGGGTCTCTGTCTCTATCTCGATCCATCGCCAGATGAAGGTTCTAAGGTGATATGTAAGATATTCATCAGTATGGCTATAGGATAGGGTCTTTTCAGGTTCCCTCTCCTCAGTTGCCCAAGGTACTAGCTGGGGACATCTCCCTGGACACCTGCGAGCCCCTCTAGAGTCAAGTCTCTTGCCAACCCTAAGATGGCTCCCTTAATTAGGATATATATTTCTCTGCTCCCGTATCCACCCTTCCTATATCCCAACCATCCCATTCCCCCAAGCTCCCCCCATCCTCCCCTTCTCACGTTTCTCACCCCATTTCCCCTTAGCCCCCATGCCACCTCACCCGCAAGTTCCCAGTTTTTGCCCGGCAATCTTGTCTACTTCCCCTATCCAGGCAGATGACTATACGTTTTTCTTTGGGTTCACCTTCTTATTTAGCTTCTCTAGGATCACAAATTATATGCTCAATGTTTTTTATTTATGGCTAGAAACCAATTATGAGTGAGTACATCCCGTGTTCCTCTTTTTGGGTCTGGGATACCTCACTCAGGATAGTGTTTTCTATTTCCATCCATTTGCATGCAAAATTCACGATGTCATTGTTTTTTTTACCGCTGAGTAGTACTCTAATATGTATATATTCCACACTTTCTAAAATCAGGAATACAAGGCTGTCCACTCTCTCCACACCTCTTCTATATAGTGCTTGAAGTTCTAGCGATAACAATAAGACAACATAAGGGGATCAAAGCGATTCAAATTGGAAAGGAAGAAGTTAAACTTTCATTATTTGCAGATGATATGATAGTGTACATAAGCGACCCCAAAAACTCCAGCACAGAACTCCTACAGCTGATAAACACCTTTAGTAGTGTGGCAGGATACAAGATCAATTCCAAAAAATCAGTTGCCCTCCTATACACAAAGGATAAGTAAGCAGAGAGGGAAATCAGAGAAGCATCACCCTTCATAATAGCCACAAATAGCATAAAATATCTTGGGGTAACTCTAACCAAGGAAGGAAGGATCTATTTGACAAGAACTTTAAGTCTTTGAAGAAAGAAGTTGAGAAGGATACCAGAAAATGGAAGTGTCTCCCTTGCTCTTGGATTGGGAGGATCAACATAGTAAAAATGGCAATTCTACCAAGGGCAATTTATAGATTCAATGCAATCCCCATTAAAATCCCATCAAAATTCTTCACAGATCTTGAGAGGACATTAATCAATTTTATATGGAAAAACAAAAAACCCAGGATGCCAAAACAATCTTATACAATAAAGGAACTTCTGGAGGCATTACCATCCCTGACTTCAAACTCTATTACAGAGCTTCAGTATTGAAAACAGCTTGGTATTGGCATAAAAACAGAGAAGTCGATCAATGGAATCGAGTAGAAGACCCTGATTTTAATCCACAAACCTATGAAAACCTGATTATTGATAAAGGAACTAAAAGTATTCAATGGAAGAAAGAAAGCATCTTCAACAAATGGTGCTGGCAGAACTGGTTGTCAACCTGTAGAAGAATGAAAATAGATCCATATCTAGGGTAGGAATTTAATAGAAGAAAGATCACGGCAATCAAAGGAATGGGGCACTCATTACAGCAAATCCTTAACAGCTAGGTTGATTGGGTGTTGGAACTTTTGCTGAGCATTTCAGAACCATGATTTCCATGGCAACACTTAAGTTTTTTTTTTTTTAACACATAAAGAAATCTTGTCTCTAGGGATCTAAGGAATTTATTTCTTGAAGATGAAATAAAAAGCTGTAGGTCTAGGATGAATAAGAGACAACAGAGCACCTAAAGAAAACACTGTTGAGAGAGGGAGGGAGAAAGAGAAAGAGAGGAGTGGAGGAAGGAGGGAAGGGGAGGAAGGGAGGAAGGAGGTGTAAAAGAAAGGAGAAAGCAAGAAAACAAGCAGGTAGTTATTAGGAACACACATAATCCAAGTATTTAGGAGGCAGAAGGGTTGAAAGTGTTCCTATAGTGGCCAACTTTGATTTTGAAATAGAGTACTGTATGTGTATTTCTCTTTTTCATGGATAAATGTCAAATTCTGAAGAGAAGATTATTTAGGGAGCTCAGACAGTACAGTACTTGCCTACCATCCATGAAGCCCTGTGTTTAATTCCTAATACTGATAAGTGAATACTTGGGTATCTGTGAGAATAATTAAGACTAATAGGAACTTTTTTGACGAGCTAGGGTCCTCCAAAACTCAATGATCACCTAAACTGCCTTGAGTTAGAGGCTTTTGAATTCTTGTAAATGCAAAAAAAAAAGGAATTCATAGTCTACAAAGGATGTATTTCAGAGAGATAGTTACTATAGATTCATAGGTAGGAGCATAAAAGGGAGGGAGAGGTCATGGGAAGAAGGAAAGAAAAGGAGGAGCACAGAGTGTGGAAAGCACTGAGTTTTCTTATAACAGGAGGAATCCCAGGGATTAGGTACTGGAGGCTTTTTAAAGAATTTATATCAAAAACTGGGATGAGTAGTGCGAGGGGGCATAAGTGGTAATTCTTCACTGATTGGTTTAACCAGGTGTGCAGATAAATGCTCTCAGCTTCCGTCACTAGGCACAGACAGTCATTAGGAGACAACAACAACAGCAAAAACACAAAACAAACTATCTAGACACTTCTGGTCTTTTGCAAGAATATGAGCTTTGGGATCTTTGTCCTACCTGGCCAGTTCTTCTCTCCCATTCTCTGTATGCCCAGTACTGGGAGTGGGGGCAGGAGGACCAGAAGTTCAAGGTTTTCCTAGACTCCACAGTGAGTTCAAGGAGATTTTATGACACATAAGAATCTGTCTATAAGAATGACTTAAGAGAAAGGCTTATTTACATCATATGCTCTCTCTTACCATATATTTCCACCTTAATTTTTAACACTGGTATTTAATACAGATTTAAAATATAATATTTAGCTATTTTTTCGTCAGTCGTTTCACATGCTTTTCTTAAGGAAACCCAAGGCAATGCCTATTTGCCTTAGATCGAATGGAAACACCAGTTTAAAGGAAAAATTCTGCAATGTCTAGCTCACTGAACTAATGCATTCACGGAACTTACTTATATGAGTATGAGTGGAGCACTAGTTACAGGAGTAACTAGTGACTGACCCCCCAAACTGCTGGATCACCAAAAACTCTCACATATAGTTTCATCTAGTCCCAGCTTCAGTTAACTTTCCACCCCCTCTGTATTCTAGGATTTTTCAAAACATGAACTTTGTGACAAAATTCCATACAGCCGTTGTGCAGTGAGTTAGTCCCACTAGCCAACTCCCGAATAATGACACAGAGACTTCTCATTAATTGGGAAAGTTTGGCCTTTATCTTTGGCTTGCCTTCATCTAACTGTCATAACTTAAATTAATCTGCTTCAATTAATCTATTCTACCATGTGACTTTTTTGGATCTTTATTTATTTTTAAATACTATCTTTTCTCATTTTACAAACCAATTGCAGTTCTCACTGCCTCCCCTACTTCCCCCATTCCTATCCCTATTCACTCTGCAGAGAGGCTAAGGCTTCCCATAGGGAGTCAACAAAGTCTAGTACATTGCTTGGAGGCAGGACCAAGACCCTGCCCACTATATGTAGGCCGAGCAAGGTATCCCTTCAAAGAGAATGGATTCCAAAAAGTCAGTACAAGCAGTAGGGATAAATCTTGGTATCATTTCCAGTGGCCCCCACAGTCTGCCCCAGCCATACAACTATCATCCACATTCAGAGGGTATAGTTGCTGGATGAAGAGACTGATGTGGGAGTCCCCTCTGTATGCTATGAATATGAATAAAATATAATTTTATTGCCATTGGTTACAAAATGGCATGCCAATGTTAGGCAATTACATCCACATAAAACCTGAGAGAGCTTTGGAAGGAAATGTAGACACAAAAGAACAGAGTTTAGTGCAGATTTTTGGTGGCTGCATTTCTTTTCCAGATGGGCTCTGTTTGTTGGTAGTGAGCAGGGGCACCTCAACTCCTTTAAGAGAGGTATGTTTGACTCAGCGTTAGCAGCGAAGGCTGTTCAGCTTCCTTAGGAGAGGGCTTCCTGGTCGTGCTGGCACAAAGGCTCTGACTTGTGTTTCTAAAGAGGGTAGAAAGCTGCTGATTCCTTACCAGCTAATATGGTTTCATCTAACAAGACTTCCTGAAGCAACGGCCCAGATGGTCCAACATCTTTGAGAGCTTCAGGACTTCTGGCTGAGATGGACCTATCACACAGGATACACCATGAAAGACCTGATTAACAGTGCCCCCAATAAGTGGGACTTAGTCTAGAGATCAACATTAAAACTCCCTAAATGATTGTTTATTAATGTTTGTTTACATTCCAAGGGA
The DNA here is from genome assembly GCF_950005125.1 of Chionomys nivalis. Lineage (NCBI taxonomy): Eukaryota > Metazoa > Chordata > Mammalia > Rodentia > Cricetidae > Chionomys > Chionomys nivalis. The sequence continues at coordinate 66,428,997 of NC_080088.1, forward strand.
GATATGTTATAGAGATGAATACTTTGTGCTTGTATGAATCTTGGTTTACTGATACAAATTTAAGGTCGATTTTGTTATATGTCTATTTTTGCTCTTGTTTAAGGTACTGTGTTTGAGCACCTTGTTTTGGCAAGAAACTGCTCTTGCTTGGACTTCTTGATGGTATGCTGTATGAACTGGATGTGCAGAAGCTATAGAAAAATGACTGCTGAACTTGCCTAAAGGTGAGACAGTCCTTTGGGGTTCCTGCTATGTGGAAGAGTCTACCAGACATTCTGCAGGATTCAGAAGAAAGTGACTGGCAAACTGCCAATAGAGGCAAAACAGTCTTTCAAATTTCCTGCTTCATGGAAAAGTCTGCCAAATATTTTGGGTCTGTAGGCTAAAGAGGAATACCCCAATGTTACAGAAGAGCTTTGGGTGACTGTCAGGCAGTGAAATGTCTCTGTCAATTCTAGAGTTTTAGAAGTTGCTTCCTGTTAACTTAGGTAATACTATATTCTTCTGGAGTCTTTGATGGAGTTGAAGAACAGATAGTTATAATTATAGTTTTCCTTAGTTATTATAAAAGATAAAGTAGATGTAACTATTGTAACTGTAATTCTTGCTTGATATCTCTTATGTTATATGTAATTTTTTTTTTTTTTTGGTTTTACGAGACAGGGTTTCTCTGTGGTTTTGGAGCCTGTCCTGAAACTAGCTCTTGTAGACCAGGCTGGTCTCGAACTCACAGAGATCCGCCTGCCTCTGCCTCCCAAGTACTGGGATTAAAGGCGTGCACCACCACCGCCCGGCTTGTTATATGTAATTTTAACATGTTAAAATGAAAACCTTCCTTTTTATTTACACAGAATAAGGCAGATGATGTGGAATTTCCCTCTGAATTCCATGAATATGCTTTATTACCATTAGTTATTAATGAAACTGTTTTAGCCAATGGCTTAGTAGAGTAAAGTCTGGCAGGAAATCAGAACAAAGATGTAGAGAGAAAGTAGGCAGAGTCTGGTAGACTCCCATGTAGCTGCCAAACACACATACACACACTGGAAACTTTACCAGGAGGCCACAGCCTCATTGTGATGATTAATAGAAAAGGGTAAATAGAAGATGTTTGAGCTAGCTAGAAAGAAGTCTAAGCTATTAGCCAAACAGTGTTTAATTAATATAGTTTCTGTGTTACTATTTGGGTCTGGGCAGCCGGGAAATGAATGAGCAGTCTCTACCTACAAGGGATAAAGGCTCTATGGTGACATTTAAGATAATTATCAATCTGACTACAGGGCAAGGCCAGTTTAGGCACCTGCTCCGCTATTGCTTAGGGTCTTGGCTAGGGTCATCTTTGACGGGGGGGGGGAACTTGGAGGCATTTTTTAAAACCTCTTCTACATTTCTGTACACCTGACTTGTTCTGTATCTTCTGATATCTCCTTGTTTCTAGATTCTTCCTCCTCTTCCGCTCTACTGCCTGTAATTCTGCCTATCTCTCCTGCCTAATTATTGGCTACTCAGCTTTTTTTTTTAATCCAATCACAGTGACACATCTTCACACAGTGTACAAATAACCCACAACACTGGTGACAGAGGTGGGGCTGGATTCTCGGGCAAGGGTAAGATGAACTTCTGCAGCCAAACTTATGAGGGGCAGTCAGTAGGCTCCCATTTGTTGAGGGTCTAACGTAGGTAATTATAGCTTCTTTGATTAGATGTTAATAGCTATGAGGCTCAGAGAACATATTTCATAGCTATCATGGAGAATTTTAGGAATGAACAAAAATGACATACATTGGATAAAGGACTTGAATTGAAGGCTATCTGGCTTTGAGGAAATCCCTTCACAGTTTTCAGAGCTGGTTTTGTCTGTGCTTGTGATATAATAATGGCTTCTCCTTCTTGAGGTTACTGTGAACTATAGCTCAGCAGCACCCTGCACAGCACATAGCAAGTTTTTAGTCATAATTACTATTCCAGTTTGGATATCAGTAATTATTATTGATTAATAGCACTCAAGTGATTCAATTATTTCTGTTTAGTAAAATACATATTTAGGGAATGAAATCAAAGCACAAGGGAATCAAATGATAGAGGGTTGAGCATGATGCTAAGTGGTTTCAACAAAGCTCTGTGTTTTCAAGGAGCAGTGCTAAATAAATACGGAATTCTGCTCAAATAAGGTTTATCTTCATGGAATTCTCTGAGGCAAATGCCTCACAGAACATAGTAATATTATTAAGAAGATAGAAATAAAGAATACAGAATTTATCTTTAGGATTTGAAGGCAGAAATCATTCTATTAATTTCAGCATATGTAATAATATGTGCTATGCAGTTACAAAGAAATATAAATTTGGCTTGAGACAGAATGCAAATTGGTCATTTGAAGCACTAAACACACACACATAAAACATTGTTAAAATTTTTGGAAGAATGCATTCTACTGCAGTTACTAGGAACAATGCAGGAGCCAGGATCCTCTCCCTACTGCCACATTACTCAAATACCCAGGCATCTACAGTGTCATGATTAAGTAGGATAAATGTTTCACACTGAGTTTTGGAGTGTGCAGTAGAAAAACAAGAGTGCGCTACTAGGAATAGCAAAGAACAACTTTAAATTATCTTGTGTCTCAAGGACACAGTCTGTGCCCAGAGGTGAAAAGTAGATACAAGAAAAACAGACTCCAAGCACACTAAGCACACAGTTGTGAAGATCACTTTCCTCACCTCAAAGAGTCCGAAAGACCCTTGGCTTGCTATTAAGCAGCATGATGTCTGTCTTCTGGTGAGAATGCAGGGGAGTTCTGGGTCCTCACACTGTTCATAAAGCCATAAAGCTATCAGGAACATAAGTCTAAAGTAGAATTTCTCCTTTAATTAGAAGGTATCCCATTAATTAGAACATTTATTAGACAGTTGAGTGGTTCACTAAATTAGTTCATGATTGCTCCCAGGAAAATAATACTATCATCTAAAATATTGGTACATTTGATGGAAAACTTTAAAAAATGATCTGGATAAGAGGACTCATTAATCATCAGAACTCTCTCTCTCTCTCTCTGATAATAACATTTCCTCCCCTGAAAACACATCATTAACCTTGAATTTAGTGAACTAGCACCTGTGTCATAATATCTAGAGAGATATAAATATGTCGTCTACCATTGTTTAAACATAAATGGAAATGCTTCTAACTTTAAAAAAAGATAGAACATAAAATCACTAAAAACCACTTTGTAATTCAAACGTGGGGCCCTTAATGAAGAAACGAAGCTGATCAAATACTAGTTTGCGGTCGCTCTGGCTTTGTCTAAGATGCATTATTTCTCCAAATACAAATTAATTTGTCTTTATCAAGGAGCAGGCGCTGCAGATTGGAATTTAGCAGGAAATAAGTGAAGAGCACTCCAAGAGGAACATGAAGAGACTGCTTACTCAGAGTTTGTCCCGAGAAAACTGGCCAGCATCACCTGCGGCTGGCGCTGACTTCATGCTAATCACTGGACTGTCAGCTCTTGGCAGAGGGCAGTGTGTGGTCATAGATGTGCCAGCAGGAGAAAGTTGAAAACAGGCTGAGTGGAAACAGAAACGCCTGTGTGATTGTTTAAGACCTGGCTTTGTCTTTCCGGGGTGATCCTGAGTGAAAGGGGAACAAAGGTTAGGGAAGCTGTTATGAGGTACAGTTGATTCCTTCCTTCTGCTGCAGGCATTTTTAATCAAACTCTTAGATTAGTTGCTATTTCATGAGCTAGTACCTGCAGATTTAAATGTGTATAGAGTGTGGTCAGAATCTATTTCTTATATAGGCTGTCTAGGAGATTTTCATACTCTGCCATGACTAGTAGAATTCGGGAAAGTAGAATGGATAATCCTCACTATCATAGAAATCAACAGAAGTGAGCAGCCCTAACTAGTCAAGCCTGCTAGCAACTGTATTGTATGTGTTCCACCCTTTAAAGGACTGAAGACCTAGCCAGAAGGAGACAAGGACAGAGGAATGATGCACAGACTGAATGTCAGTCCAGGATTCCAGAGGGGCATGCAGCGACTTCCTCTGCTGTTAAAGATCTGAGTAACCCCACACACTGTAGAGCAGGCAGAGAAGTCCTTGGGCTTGCCCAGTGATAAGGCCTTGCTTGTATATCTCTCTTCCTTTCTTGAAAAAAATATAAGAAAATGTTTTCAAAATCTACATATTAAATAAAATTCTAGAAAAGTGGTTCTCAACCTCCCTAATACTGCAAACTTCAAGTTGTGATGACCCCCAACCATAAAATTATTTCCACTGCTACTTCATAAATAACTTTGCTACTGTTATGGATTTTAATATCTGTGTAATATTATAGTATCTGTGTTTTCTGATGTCTTAGGTGACCTCTGGGAACGGGATCATGATCTATACTTTAAGAACCACTGTAGTAGAGAATAGGTGTAAAATTAATGTCAAGGAGACTCAAAGTAAAAGCATAAATACTGGATATGGGCTACGGGAGTCTGTTTTAAGATCTTCTTTAAAATTAAAGAAGACAACATGGCCTTAAGGAAAATGGATCTGAAAATCTCATAAGGGAAATAAAACCAGTGACAAGTGAGATGGAAGAAATGAACAAAGGCAGAGATGAAGCTGAAGAAGACATAAGAATACAAATCTCATAAAGCATAAAAATTTGTGACATAGATCACAGACTTAAAACACACTTACTATGAAAGAAGAAAGACACATTTCTATGCAAGATGAAAGATAGGATTATGGCTTGGGAATTATAAACTATCATCCTACTGATAAAATATGTTCCCAAGGGAAAGACAAAAACAAGAAAACTTGATTATATCGAATAATAATGGTGACACCATGAGGTGGCTACTGCTCACATGTAATAAGTACTTACCAGGCCACAAGCTGTGTGCTCTGTGTTTTCTCTGAATTGTTAACTTTAAAACATACAACAGAAAATAAATAAATAATAATTTAAAAAAGTCCTGTGGTGGTGGCACACACCCTTCATCTCAGCACCCAGGAGGCAGAGGCAGGTAGAGCTCTGTGAGGCCAGCCTGATCTACAACAAATAGAGTTCCAGGACAGCCAAAGATACACAGAGAAACCCTATCTCAAAAATTAAAAAGCAAAATAAAACTCCCAAAGCAAAACAAAAACCCACAATAGTACTGTGAGTTATGCGTCAATCCAGTTTCTTAAAGTGATATAAAAATTTCTCCCAGAAGGTTAAATAAAACCTTTCTTCAAGATTCACTCTCTTTTTTATGTCTTTCTGTCTTTGTCTCTCTCTCCTTCCTTCTACCTCTTTTTTGAATTAAATAACCAATCACTAAAAGGCTGTGACACAAAGTAAATTCAGTGTGATGGTGCGCTCTTTCTATATAGTAAATTCTCTAACCATTACACTTTCTAAGGTCCACACTGTTCCTTTTCTGTGTGCACTTTTATCTGATGCTTTCAGACAAAATTTGAAATGGAGAATCATGAATTGATACCTACCTATCTGCACCATTTCTCCTGAATGTATTATAGTTATTTTCTTTGGTTTCATTTATATCTTCTTCAATATAATGATTTATTTCTTAACAATATTGCAATGCATCTAAATGTTGTTCTGGTCTGGAGACCCACATTCCCAGCTGTAGTCAAGATTCTTCCGAGTAGACTAGTACCTGAGCCTGGACCAATCGATTTCCCCTCGGAGTACGTTTTACCACTTGGATACAGTTTGTGTGTCAGCATGGGCTATCTGTAGTGAGATGTATTAGTGAGATGTTTGATTGTAGGTAATAAACTCTGTTTTCCTGACTCAAATAAATAGCTTAATATTTGTATCCTCTAAAAAACAAACCTTTAAAAATAATCCATAGTGTGTAGGAGATAAAAGATGCTATTTAAAGTTTCATCATCCTGTTCTAAAAACTTTAGTATAAAAGTAGACACATTCTTCTAAAAGGTCAGAGTAAATATTTTAGGCTTTGTGTACCTTAAGATTTCTATTCTGTCCTCATGTATGAAAGTGCCCAAAGAGAACAAATAAAAGAACAAACTTGAAAGTTCTAATAAAGCGTTATTAAAAATAGACAATGGGTCAGACAATGGGTTATTAAAAATAGACATTGGGCTTTTGTTTATTGGCTCCCTCTCTTCTCAATATGATGACTATACCTCCAAACAGTACACCTTGTTCCAGTTAGGAAGGCAGTGTATACTGAAGAGGGTTGGATACAGAAGAAGCATACCCAACAAGCCTGATCCTTTCCTAAAAGTTTTCATCAGATCTGCATCTATGTTGGGTCAGAACTCTGGGCAGTAAAACCAAGGTCTTTTCCTCCAAACAAATAACAGTACTGTATTCCTCAGTCTTGCCATACCCTCCCCTCCCGTCCCAAGATTGTCTGGAAAGTCACTCTCAACTGCCAACAAAATTCATATGAAAATGATGTATGAACTCTGAGGTGTGCAGTTTGGAGCTTGTTAGACCCTTTCCCCTCTGCCACATTCTCCAGGCATATTCCAGATCAAAACTTTCCAGGCCTCTGTTTACACCATGGATGCATTGATCAAAGTTCAGAGTTGGCTTTCCTCCTATACATGTGAATTGAGGGCGTATCTATGGTCTTTCATCCATCTTTCTCTGACAGCCATTTGCCAGCCGCATCAGCATATCCAGACTCTCTAAAAATACACACGACTACACAGTCTTGCAGAAAGGAAAACTTAACTTTCCAATTTGTATTAGAAAGCAGTGGTTTGGCCTGTGGGGACATCCTTCTTCAGCATTGTCATTCAGCTTGTCCTCAATGGGATTTGTCATATTCATGTATAAGCCACCTACAGCAAGGATCAGTGACTTAATACTTAGCAAGCTTTCCAGGTAATTCCATTTGGGAGTTTCCTTTGTGTGTAGTAAAGAAGGAAAGGGAGAAGGGGCTAGTAAACAGCATTTGGTGTGATGCACAGTGTGTGTGAGTGAAATTACAGACAGAAGACATGAAAGGTGCTTCCTGTGTGGGCATCTGCTAGTGTAATTCAGTACAATGCAGATGGAAATGCAGTGTTCTGTGGATTGTTTGAAACAAGACTGCCATTACAAACTGTCATTCTTCAGTGCATATTTTATTTGTATTTTTTTGGTATATATATATCTGAAAATTCATTGCTCCTTTCTGAGTTCAGAACAAACAGAAAGCCTTAGGTAAATGCATCCAAAAATGGTTACATTTTAATTTGCACATATGCTGGTATTGCTGTGCAGGAGTGCATGCCATGACCAGGATATATATATATATATATATATATATATATATATATATATATATATATATATATATTTTTTTCAGGGGGCCAAAGGATTGTGGAGGCTTTTCTATATAAACTGAAGAGCACTTGGAAAATCCAGTGAATAAGTGATTTGAACTTGCTGAACCTGAAGTGTCTCCCAAGGACTGAGAATCTTCAGGTTAAACCTGGGCTAGGGCTACAAAAAGCCAAAAAGAAGTGGTCTTTCTCACCATCTGTCTCACAGGTAACCACACTGGTACATTTATTGAGGGGCTCTCACGGTGCCTGGGACTGACGTCCATGACCTTGTTTGTCCTCAGCATTCCCTCAGTATCTGTAGCATAACTCTTGCCCCCAGTGTTTTGATCAGGAGACAGAAAGCAGATGACCCTGCTGCACTGTGCTCTGTAGGCTCAGTAGAGCTTTTCTCCCACAGTCCTTAGCAGATACTCTTCTGATTTACTATTTCTTTTACTTTTTTCTTTTAAGGTTTTTCTTAGTTGAGGTCATTTTTTTTTTCTGACGCTAACCATTTGTTTTCCAGTTGAGTCTTGAGATTAGTATATGAGTGAAAAATCTAGCCTTTTTTCAATAAAGAAGTCTATATTGGGAGGTATTTCAAAATTATTTTCTGCTGAATATATATTCACGGTTATAGGAAAAATACCCATCATGTGTTTTACAATACAGTGTTAAATTTCTGTGGTTTAATATAATATTGTATTAAGGGACTTGGAAAAATGGTGCAGAGAAACTCCACATTTCTTGCTTTTCCATTGTGAGTTACTGGGAGATGGGTTGAATACTTTCTCTGATTCTCACCTATATGGTAGATGTTATTAGGTCAATTAAACCTGCCAGGGTTCTGTAGCAGTTCAGTCATATGGTATACACCATATTTAAATTATATCAAGTGCTATGACTACGAGGGGCATAGGTTTTGTAAGAAGTCTGCCTAGAAATGGAAGGACTTATTTGAAATAGCTGGGAGAAACTGGGTATGAGAGAGATGGCTAAGTAGGTAAAAGTGCTTGCTCAAGACCTAAACACCCGTGTTTGACTCCCAGATCTTGAGAGGCAGCATTGAGAACAGATTCAGTGAGTTTTACTCTGAACTCCACAGACAGGCTGTGACATGTGCCTACATACCCATCACACACACACACACACACACACACACACACACACACACACACAAAGATACTCAGTATAAAGATTAAATAAGAACATCCAAAAAAAAAGCAAATGAAGGAAGGAAGGGAGCAAGAGAGAGAAAGAGAAGAAAGAAAGAAAGAAAGAAAGAAAGAAAGAAAGAAAGAAAAGAAAGAAATTGGACATGAAGTTTGCCTTTTGTTTTCTGTTCCATGGAGCTTTGATTATAATACTCCATATTTTACACCTACAGGACTAATAGCTCCTGTGTACCCTGTGCCTTCTAGAAGGGACTCCATGAAAAAATGATAGACAGGTCTTTTCTGCTTTTAAGAAAAATGTGGCAGACAAAGAGACAGTGCTGGAAACATTATTGCAAAATTTAAGGGGTGTTGCCTGTAAAATCACTTAGCAACTAACTAATTCTTTCATTGCAATGTTAATAAATAAAAATAAGGCAAATGCATAATGTATAAATGTTAACATTAAGATAAATTAGGGATAGCAATAATTTTTTTTTTTTTTTTTTTGGTTTTTGTTTCTGATATGGTCTTTGTCATGGCTCTTCTGGTAATGGAAATTCAGTCCTTTAAGAAGGAGTATCATCTAAAGGGTCAACTGTTGATTCTTCCCAGTCCCTTTGTCTGTAATTAGTGCTGACCTGAGGCTCCCTGCTTCCTGGATCCCCATATACATAATAGGCAAGGTAAGAAAGGCTCAGCTCCATGACCCAAAGTAAATGTAAAGGCCCTGTCTTCTGCAAAGCTCCCTGCAGGACTGGTCCAGCCTTCCCCCATAAGCAGCGCAGTGTGGATTCTTTGTGCCCAAGCCTGCTTGCATCACTTTCTGTCACAGCTGTTGATCTTTAGAACATCTTGCTCCCACAAACTCTAACAGCATCTGCTCCCAGGGAACCCAGCCTAGGGTTGGATTGTAGGTGCTAAAAGCTGCTTTTTCTCGGTACCATGGTGTAGAATAAAACCTCTTTCTTCTTCCAAATTTCTTTCTTCAAAAGCTACAGGGCTTGTTATGTAAAGGATTGGTCAAGAGAAATGACTGGGCTATCAACAATTTTGAAGCAATTAAGCACACGTATACAGCTGTATCAGATTCGGTTGTGGACCAGGATCTCTGTTTATGTTTCTGTTTTTCTCCCTTTATTTAGCACAGAATTCCATACGGGACTAGCTTACATTCTTCAGTGATGTACACGTCATTGAGAGTCACCAAGGTAGTTTTATATAATTTACACAAATTTCTCCAATAAAAGTTTATTTTTCTGGCTCAAATATAAGACCTCATCAGTTATAGCTCTATTAATCTATTTCTTAGTAGCTGTTGCATAACCCACACAAACGCTGCAAATTCAGACGTTTTCCTTTCTAATCTAAATATACTTGCCAATTTCAGAAACGTCAGCAATCCCCCCTCCTCTGTGTGTGTGTGTGTGTGTGGTTTATGTGCATGAGTGCATGTATGTGCAGGTAAGAGGTCAACAGTTATCTTCTGCCTTCTCTTTCTACCTATTTTTTGAGACAGGGTTTCTCACAGAATCTAGAGCTTACCAATGAAGCTAAACTGGCTGGTCGACAAGCCCAGGGATTTACCTGTTTCCTCCTCTTCAGCACTAGAATTACAGGCACAGAAGCATGCCTAGTTATTCAAGTGGATGCTGAGAATTATACTTAGGTCCTAATGCTTTTCCAAGAAACAGTTTACACACAGAGCTATTTTTTCGTCCCCTCGCAATACTTGGTGTGTATCTTATTAAGGGTTGGTACTGCCTCCAAGGAAGCTCATTATCTTTTTCCAGACATGTCACAGCAGTCAGTATATTAGGAGCTTATCTCAAAATTATTTTTGAAATAAAATCCTTCACCTCTGTGTTACCTGTAACCACCCTGCCTCCCTCTTCTTTTCGACAGTCCCTGCCCCCTTTTCCATCCTTCCATCCCTCCATGCTTTCTTTCATCCATCTCTTCAAGCTTTTCCTTACCTCTGCCTTCTCCCGAGGTCCTCTTCCTGGCCAGCATGTTGCATCCACCAGCCTGAGTGAGGCCTCACATTTAGTTGTTTTATACTCACACTATACAACTTATAATGCCAGCAAGGGCTTCATTTTTTTTAGTTCTAATGTGAACTCAGTGTTTGATGCTCCATTGCTGTTTTAATTTTCAACTTTTTTCTCTGATATACAAAGAATTGTGCTTAAATATGGTGAAACTTTTCATTATTATAGTTACAGAGGTGAAATTTGGTACAGTTGGGTACATTCTAGGAAGAGCTTTGTAAAACTATAGGTATGATTAGAAATTGGTAGGACTATGGTTACCATAGGGGCTATGGACATGAGTCCTACCTAGGATTATTATTATATGGTAACTAGAAGACTTTGAACTTATTATATTACCTCCAAGATTCTAGTCCATTCGTTAATGAGTGGGGATAATGAGTGTTGGGTATTGGGGAGGGCTCTCTCCACCCCCTCTCTGTCTCTCTGTCTCTCTCTGTCTCTCTCTGTGTCTCTCTCTGTCTCTCTCTCTGTCTCTGTCTCTGTCTCTCTCTCTCTCACACACACACACACACACAAAACCTGATGAGTTTGTGGCTTATTGGTGGCTTTATAAATATTTGCTATCATTATCACTGAAAAGTGTACAATATTTTTGTCAGTCCTACTTTACTCTCTCAAGTAACATTTTTTTGCTGGAACATATTTAGCTTCTGACTTTATGTAAAGGTATAAATTTGCATGATTTTGTAATATGTAAGGCGCTTTAAGCTACCAGAGAAAAAGCATTATGCAATTAGAGAATATTATTATTCATTGCACTCATGTGAGAATGCTCTAGGCTCCAGATGGATTCATCTTAAAGGAAGTATTAACTTCAAAGTCTCTGTGAACCTTATACATGCATGCTTAATAAATGCTAACATTTCATAATTTCTCACTTTTCTGTTAAAAGTAAAAGTAAAATCAAAAAGTTACTATAACAGGGGGTTTATGGCATGTACATAAAATGTTAGAATTCAAAATGTTTCCTTAGCACGAGCCTCATGCAATTTTTAAATATAAGGATTTGTAAGCTAGAAACTTTCCAGTCATTGATAAGTATAGTCAAAGTCCTAACTCTATGCATTTGAGCTATAAACACTTCCTTACTGCCATCTTAGCATCTAGCATTTACATGTAGATTGTTCCAGCAGGTTCAACTTTTAACTATCACAATTATCCTCTTGGAAGGTAAATCAGAAATAGTCAATCTTGTTATAAATAAAAAACTAGAGTCCATAGCCACCACCCTGGGCACAGGGAGCTGCTGGGATCAGAGTGAGTCCTAGTTAGAACATTTCTCAGGAGAGGGATAGGCTCCTTGGAAGAACAGCTGCTCACATACTTCCCTGATTTCCTGGGTGTTGGTGTAGAAGACTCTCAATCTGAGAGCCACACCCAAACAATGCTTTCTCAGCGGTCCTGATGAAAGGTCAAAGGGAATAATATCCTGTGTTCTTTTCCAGAACAGACTTAGCAAGTTCCAGGGTGAGCCTGGCATCTGGCCTTGTAGATGTTAAGGTTTCTGTTTCTGAAAAAACTCTCAACTTTTTTCCATGAAAGGCTTTCGTTATCAACCCTACATTGTTTAATTTTTTTGTTTTTGTTTTTGTTTTGGTTTTGGTTTTTTCGAGCTAGATTTTCACTGTCTATCCAGAATATGTCTGGAGAACTCACTTTGTAGACCAGGTTGGCCTCAAACTTACAGTGTTACCACTGCCTCATAAGTACTTAGATTAAAAACATGTGCCACCACACCAGACATTGTTAGAGACCAGCTTCAACAAAAATATCACTTACCAAGGTAGGGGTTTAGGGATTAGGAAACTAGTGAAGAGGATGAAGACGTGAGTGAAAATAATAAAACAGAGAACATAGGAGAACAGCACTGGGAGGGAGTTCCAGTTAATACTTAAAAGGGTCCATGTTTAATTAATTTCCATTTGCTTAAATCCCCCGACCAGAAATCGTAAGTATAACATTAAAAAACTGCATTAATGTGATACAAGGAAATGAGCATACCAGTTTAAGGTTGAGGATTATATTCTTAGTTAAGCATTTTGTTGCTAGAACAAGACAAGTAACACTCACACCCTGGACCAAACCTTTCTGTAGGCAAACTACTCCTTGGGTGGAATCCACTGTTTTTTTTTTCCCTAAGGGAGCAGGAACTTAGTGGGATCCTTAGACTTTTGTTTGGGGAAGAAACAGATCTCTCTACCTGATATACAAGGTCTGGATATTACCCACACCTTTTGACAATAACCTTGAGAGAGCAGAACTCTCTGACCTAAATCTAGGTGGGACTTTTGTTTGCAGTAGAAACAGACAATAACATTGAAGGAATAGAAGTAAGTTCCAACTCTCTGACCAGGTCAGGGTGGAATGGGAACAACTTTGAGCAAGCTAAAATTCTCTGACCTTCAGACAAGGTGCAAATAGGCTCACATTTTTGGGCCTCCACAAAACTTCAGCATCTTGAAGATGCATGCAGAGTACTTGGAGGGAAAGCAACACTTTTCACCACCATGAAGTAAGTATTACCATGTGAGTCACCTGTACCATGAGTACTGTACCACCATCCACTACAACTATATGTGTAATAGCTCTTATATGGGGGACACTAACTGAGGGCGACTAGCCTCATCATGGTCATACTAGAAGCAGGAATCTTGGGAATGTTCAGTGAAAGGAAGAAAATTTCTGAGAAATCTGGCATTCAGCTTCCCCAGGAGAGCAGGAAGAAAGCATTGCTCACAATCACAAGTTTCTCCTCCCACTCAAAGAAGAACTAAACTGCTGTATGGAGAATGTTGATCCATGAATGTGAGCACTTTTGAGACATCCTGAGAACTGAGAAGCCTTGCAACTCAAGGATGCTTGGTCTGAAACAGTGTGAAAATAGAGATAGTTAAATTATTAAAAGACTTGCACAAAATGGGGATTATGGGGATTAACTAGGATAGAGTTACCACTCCCATGTGTACCAGGGATTGAACCCATGGCTTTATAGATGCTAAGTATCTGCTGGCCTACATCCTCATTTAAATCAGCCTTGTTTACTTGATTTCTGAACGAAATGTTAAATAGGACAAAGGAATCGATAGATGTAGGTAAATAATTCTGCTTAATGTCTGTGTTCTGAGGCTTAGCCCAGCTATAGTCAGTTGGCTTCCTGCACTATATTAAAACATCTGTTTACACTGGGCTGCTGGATGAAGGATAAAAGGTTTTTCTCTAGAGAAAACCAGCCATACAGAAGGAAATGTTTACATGTGCATTTTTGTGATGATAAGCTTCTAAAAATGGAATTAATGGAGTTGAAGTAAGTATGTTCAATTCTTCTAAGTTTTTTAATTAGGAAATAAAAAGTAAGAAGCCATAAAATATAGGTTTTCATAATTCAGTTAATGCAAACAACATTAGGGTTTAAACAGTAGGACTGATGTTGAAGACTGCCTTTGTTAAAGACTTGATTCTGTACTTCATAAAATTTATTTCTCTTCTTAGGGACTGTGAGCATGAGTGGGAACTAAGTCAAACCTTCACAATATTCTCTAGTTGACCAGATGTATCAGATGCTGTGGCTTATGATGGTTTTTGCCATGAAAACATGATTCTTTGTCCCATAGGGTATCTTCCAAACTTTGGTACATCCTCTTACTACAAAATCCAGGTTCCAGTAAGAATAAATCAGTCCTCACAAACCCAGGTAATGGGTTTTTATGACCCAGAGTGAGTCAATCTTGCCTTCAGCCATCCCAGGAATCCACCACCAACTCTTAGTCATCCATCCGCAGAAAGAAGAAAATAGAAATTAATCAGGAGTGTGCTCCCTTCCTAGAGACTAGATTTGATAGGATTATGACACTGGCCAGCAGGGAGGAAATTTCTAGCCCAGTTTTGTGATGGTTGCACCTGTCTTCATTCCCACTGACAGTGGAAAAGTACTCCCTTACCCAACATATTAGACAAAATATTTTGTCATTTGATTTTGTGATAAAATATCTGAGTGAGGTGAGATAAAGACTCAAAATGTGCATTTCCCTGGAGTCTAATGATATTGAACATTTTACAGAGAACTGTTTATTTCCATTGTCTTTATTCATCTGAGCACTTAGTTTAGTTTCATCACCCATTTTATGCTGGGCTGTTCATTTAGTTATTTAGTTTTTTTGTCTTTTCTGTATGTTATATATATTCATCCTGTGCCAATTAATAGATTGTAAAGATTTTCTTCCATTCTATGGGTTGTCTTTTTTTTCTTGATTGATAGCTTTTTCTTTGTTTGTTTTTGGGTATTAGTTTTTCAAGACAGGGTTTTTCTGTACCTTTGGTACCTGTCTGATGGAGGTGGGTCTTGTATTAATCTGTTGCTTTCATTGGTTAATTAATAAAGAAACTGCCTAGGCCCATTTGATAGGCCAACCCTTAGGTGGGTGGAGTAAACAGAACAGAATGCTGGGAGAAAGAAGCTGAGTCAGTGAGTCGCCATGATTCTTCCACTCCAGACAGATGCAGGTTAAGATCTTTCCTGGTAAGCCAGCTCGTGGGGCTACACAGAATATTAGAAATGGGTTAGATCAATATGTAAGAGCTAGCCAATAAGAGGCTGGAACTAATGGGCCAGGCAGTGTTTAAAAGAATACAGTTTCCGTGTAATTATTTTGGGGCATAAGCTAGTCGTGCGGGCAGCCGGGTGGCGGAACACAGCCCCGCCGCTCTTATTACAACACCTGTCCTGAAACTAGCTCTTGCACACCAGATTGACCTCGAACTCACAGAGATCTGCCTGCCTCTGCTTCCTGAGTACTGGGATTAAAGTGTCATGCAACCCAGCTCTTTTTTTCTGCAACACAAAATCTTTCTATATGCATGAAGTTTATTTGTTAATGAATAGCCTTATTTCCAGAGTGAATGGAGGCCTCTATAGAAAGTCCTTACTTGGGGCTATATATTGTTGTGTGGCCCTTACTCTTTCCTCTTACAGTACCAAGTCTACAATGTGGTAGTTGATTTTGGTGCAGGGTGAGAGAAATGGATTGAGTTACATAAGATATCCAGTTGTCCAAAGACCATTTGCTGTAGAAATTGTCTGTTCTTCAGCATGCCTTTTAAGCAACTTTATCAATTATGGGGTGGCTTAGTTACAGCAACTTATATTTGGGTCCTTTGTTCCATTCCATTGATAAATATATCTGTTACTGTATCTGTATCATGCTGTTTTGATTATTATAGCTCTCTCATTATTTTTGATTTCTTTAACAGCATTGTCTTTATTGTACTCTTGCTGATAGATACCAGATTTTAATTTCTTTGTTTCGTTACAGGATAAGAATGGTAATTATGATTTCAGTTTCTTTTTGTATGTTTTCTTTTTGTTTCAGTTCCTGTTTTTTTCCCTCCTGTGACATTGGTGAAGGATCCAGGAATATGACAAGATGGTGAAATAAACATTGTGTGTGTGAATGCTTTTTCTCCCCCATATTGTAGCTGTTAATCTTCTCTCCACATGTATGCATTTCATTCATGTCAGTACTTTGTTTATGTGATTTACTAAACATGATTGTACATTGTATAAAAAGTAACACCATAATTACATCCCAAACTGGGATTAGTATGTTTCTTTTGTCCACTTAATCCCATTTCATTCCTTAGGTCGTAGGTATTTCAAGTACAAAAGCAGTAGCTGTCATATTAAAATGGAACACAAAGCTACAAATAGATGAGTGAGGTGAATTGTCTTCCGTGTTTAAATAAACAAAACAAATATACTAAGAAGACAAAGTTCTGCCATTTTACAAAAGGTAGCTGACAATGATGATCATCTTATTTAGGAAAGTAAGCCAGATACAGTAGTACAACAATCACGTGATCTCAGTGATGTGGAATCTGAAAACAAAATTTATCTAAAAATTTTGAAAATACATTGGTGACTTGTGAAGATTTGGCAGCGGGAAGGGATGTTGATCAATGGATCCTAAATTATGGTTATATGCTGCTGAGAGGTCAAGAACAATGGCACTGGGTTTTGATCCTACTGCACGTACTGGCTTTGTGGGAGCCTAGGCTGTTTGGATGCTCACCTTACTAGACCTGGAAGGAGGTGGGATGTCCTTGGACTTCCCACAGGGCAGGGGACCCTGACTGCTCTTCGGGCTGCTGAGGGAGGGGCAGTTGATTGGGGAAGGGGGAGGGAAATGGGAGGTGGTGGCAGGGAGGAGGCAGAAATCATAAATAAATAAATAAATAAATAAATAAATATTCCACTGCAAAAAAAAAAAAAGAAAAGAAAGAAAGAAATTCTGAAGTATCATGAAATAGGGTAGCTGACAATCAAACGATCCCATGATTATACATTGCTTCCTGGATCAGTCCAAACTGATTTCCAGCATGATTTTCTGGTTAATGAGGTAGAATACTTAGACAACATGAGTTCAGGTGAAGATTACCTATGCTTGGGCAGGATTTAGGTTGTCTCTGTTCCTTTTCTTTATCTATTATTTGTAAAATGAAACAAATAAATATCAATTTCATGAGGATAGTATGACTATTTAAAGAAGTAATATAGTTTATATACATGCTGTATGCAAAAGTTATAATATAATAACTGCTTGATAAAGATCGGTTATAAAATTTGAGTACGTTATGCTAATATTTGTAATTAATTTGCATATTTAATCAAATATTTGCTAATAAACTAAGGATTAATCTATTCTTATTTCAATTTTTATGACTATGTTTACTATATATTTCCATATATATGTATATATACGTACATACATACACATATGTATATACACAGAGATATACATGCTTTAATTTTAACTAAACAACCATTCTTTTCCATTGAAATAAAGGAACAGTTGCTGTCCCATGAATTCATTGTAACTCTCTAATTACAATGATACTTTTTCTGCAGTATATTTTACAGTTGCTGATCTCATTTTGTCATTGTTCTCTTAACTTTTTGATGAATGGAAAAACCTTTCAGATTTTTTTATAATGAAGTATTTGAATTTTACCCTTAATATGACGATTAAATTATGTTCCTTAACTTGGGAAAAATATCTGTCTATTTGATCTCAGTTATCTTATCTTAACATTTATATTCATCAAGGATCATTTTTGTCTAAGTAAGAATGTTATTTGTGGACCTCATTAACTGTGAGTGTGTATGAAATTTGAAGATGAATTCTTATTGGACACCAAGGGCAACTCTCACCTGTTTTGCTGCTATTTGTTCTAGACTGAGAGAATGAGCTTCTAACTTCCAGCTTCCCTCCATTTCTCTGTTAAATGTGACATCTGTGAAGGGGTTCAGAATGATAGACATTGTTCATAACACGACAAGAATACCACATTTCAGTTTACTTATAATTTCCATGAAGCTAGTAGTTAGATTTGTTTGCATTTCTTTGTAGTGCTATTATGTGTATCTTCTTGAGGAAGAGATCTTTATTACTCATAACTAAGATCAATTTGTGAAGAACATTTGTAAAACAAGCCATCTAAGCCAATATATACTGTGTTAATTTCCAGAGCTTTGAGGCTGACTTTGGTGCTTTAGCACTTGGATCATGCTTTTCTCTCAGTATGTCCAATTCTTGATGGTTTTTCTACACAATTTAAAGAAAATGACAATGGTGACCTGACAATGACAGTAACTATAACCAAGGTTCAGTGAACCTTACTGTGTGTGACTTCCTGTGTAAATGCCACATACTTTGTTCATTTTATTAACTAAAGAAACAAACAGTGAAGCAGAAAGGCTAAAACAATGTTTTAAAAAAATGCGTTTTGTAAATTTGTTAGGCTATAAAAGCAGACGTTTTGTGAGTAGACCCAAGTGTAAGATCCTGTGAATGGCCTAGTATGTGACATTAGCTGTGACCTGATTTCATGTCTTAAGACCAAATAAACCACTGTTCTCATGCAGCCTTGTTGGAGAGTTGAAATCTCCATGGAGATTCTGAAAACAAGGAGCATGAATGGGACAAGATACTTTAGTTACGGCTGGCTCCATCAAGAGGCACAGTGGCACTGAAGATGTTGAAGTTATCCCCAGGTAAGCAAGCACTCTGATGCCGGAATTCCAGAGCAGACAAGCTTGATGAATAACTTTTCCCAACTTCTTCCATGCTGCCCATATGGCTTTTAAAAAAATGTCACTAGCTTATGTACTCATTTCTAACTTTCCCTTATAATTGCCATAAAGTTCCTTTGCATTTATGGAAATATAATATTTAGTGTTTAGTTCATAGTCCCGGTCCATGTTTTCTTTTTTATTTTCTTTTATTGATTTGATTGAGCTATACATTTTTCTCGGCTCAATTCCCTCCCTTCTTCACCCCTCCCCTTCAACACTCTCCCATGGTCCCCATGCTCCCAAAGTACTCAGGAGATCTTGACTTTTTCTACTTCCCACAAAGATGAGATTTGTGTATGTCCTTCTTAGGGTCTTCATTGTTGTCTAGGTTCTCTGTGATTGTGATTTAGAGGCTGGTTTTCTTTGCTTTATGTCTAAAAGTCACTTATGAGTGAGTACATATGATAATTGTCTTTCTGGGTCTGGGTTACCTCACTCAACAGGATGTTATTCAGCTCCATCCATTTGCCTGCTCTTACAGTTCTCTGATGTGCATTTTGATGGATGAAAGGAAGAAATATACCACATTCTGGTGTAGGAGTTCCTTCTGTTTGTGTGTCGTTTTCATTGGATAATGAATAAAGAAACTGCCTTGGCCTAGTTGATAGGACAGAACTTAGGTAGGCAGAGTAGACAGAACTGAATGCTGGGAAGAAGGACAGAGTGTCGATGCCATGGAGCTCCTGCCTGAGACAGATGCTGGTTAGAATCTTGCTGGTAAGACACAGTAACGTGGCAATACAAAGATTAATAGAAATGGGTTAAACTAATATGTAAGAGTTAGCCAATAAGAAGTTAGAGCTAATGAGCCAGGCAGTGTTTAAACGAATACAGTTTCTGTGTGGTTATTTCGGGTGTAAGATAGCTGGATGGCCAGGACAAACAAAGGACCTGCTCCCTACAACAACGTTCTCAGTTCACATAGCTTAGAAAGCTCTGGACAACTGAATATTTATTTCCCACTTCCCCAACCAATTTTAATGCTATAGCTAGTAAGCACAATCAGAAGGTCTTTGAGTGAGATTATAATTTTTCTATATGTTTAAATAAAATGTTAAATAATTAAAATTTAGGTAATAAAATCTTGACTTTGGTGTAAAGATTTTATGAAACTTTAAAACACCTACTTGAAATATTGAAAGATACAAATAATAATCCTCTAATATAGGAAAAGAAAGTTAAAGTAAGAAAATTTTCTTAATAAGAAAGAGTGAAATCAGCAATTTAACAAAGAAGCAAGCCATCTACAGATGGAATATCAGGAAGTCAACTGATTTCCCACAGGAAACAATAGAAAGAATAGTCATGAACCAACCATATCTAAAACCCTGGACTTCGGATGACGAGGGCAGCTATCTCTGAGAGAATATAATTTCTTCCTAACGTACTTTGCTGAGGAAGGCTCTCAGCTACAGCACAGGAAGATGATAAAAAGGCAAACCCCATAGATATCAGAGTTGAGAACACAGACTTTAAAGAAGAAGAGGAATGAATTAAAATATAGAACAAGGAAAACTGTTGTGGCTCATGCCTTAATCCCTAAACTCAGGAGACAGAGGCAGGAGTATCTCTGAGTTTGAGATCAGCTTGGTGTACATATTGAATTACAGGGCTTCCAGGGCTATACCAAAGACTCTGTCCCAAAAACCTGTGGGGGAGAAAGGTGAAAGACATAGAAATAGAAGCAATATGCTTAGAAAGAGGATACTGAGATCTGTAGATCTGCTCTTGTAATGAAGCCATCTTGATCTCCACATGTCCAGTCAAAAGCTACCTAGGATTGGGAAGAGGACTGATTGGAGAAATTAGAAATGACAGTGCCCTAGATTAAATAGCCCTAGATCTAGCCTTGGGCTATAATGCATAGGAAAAGCTCTACATTGAGGAAGCAAGGGTTAGAAGACTCAAGAAGGTTCAGCCTAGGATTGAAAACCCACTATTATTTTGTTACAAGAATATAACAATAAAAAGACTCCTAATGCCATATTGTATTCTCATAGCTCAGTGTCTCATTCAACTCTCAGCAGAGAAACTTCTTATTGGGAAAGATAGGAACTAACATGGAGACACACAGCTGGGCGATGTGTAGAAAATCAGAGGCTTTGAAGTACTCATAGTGGGGATGTCTTTATCAAGCCCCTCCCCTCATGACTCAGGAATCTCTATGGGAAAGGAAGCAGAAAGATGGTAAGAAACAGAAGTAGTGGATGATTCCAAGAAAATAGTTTCTTCCAGACAATAGAACTGCCACACATTTGACTTCACAAAGACTGTT
The DNA here is from genome assembly GCF_950005125.1 of Chionomys nivalis. NCBI lineage: Eukaryota > Metazoa > Chordata > Mammalia > Rodentia > Cricetidae > Chionomys > Chionomys nivalis. Next base: position 66,449,901 of record NC_080088.1, read on the forward strand.
GCACTATACACATAACCTATACAGGTTTGAGGCAGATGAGGCTCCAGCACCGAGAAGGGAAAACAGACATGGAGTCCTGACTCTAACCAAGAAGCTGTTTGAAACAGGTATCAGTTGGCCAAAGGGAAAATCAGTGTTCTACAATGATGAGTCATTGTTTGTACTGACCGTAGTTCAGGTAAACACAAAAAGAATTCTATGTGATTTTGTTGATGTTTGTAGGCTTTCTGTTTCACTTTGTTTTGCTTGGCATTTTTTTTATTGTTTTTTTTTTTTTGTTTTGTTTTGGTTTTCATTTTTGTGTGTTTTAGTGGGTTTGTTTTTCAAAAGAGAGTGAGAAAATAAAAGAAAAAGAAGAGTTGAGTGGGTAGGGAGGTAGGAAGATCTGGGAAGAGGGGGAGATTAGGTAAAAAAAGAGAAAGGATCAAAATATATTGTTTAAAAACAGTTTTAAATAAAAAGAAGGTCTTGATTATCTTGGAAAAAATTGTCATTCAATTCATACTTTAAATACGTGCAGTGAATGATGTTCACACTAGATAACAAATTACAAAATCAAAACCCTACAGGATCAGACCACTCCTAAGGGTACTAATAGCACTACCCCCACAAAAAAAAGCTTAAAAGTATTTTTAAGTATGGAAAGTAACCATGCCTAAAAGTTAAACATCACAATCTGATATCCATTAAAATTATCACAATTCAAAAGGCAGAAAAATATACTCCAACGAGGAGAAAAATTAGCCATTAACAACAGGTACAGATATAATAGCAGCAGGATCTACAGGAAAAAGGACTCTCAGATTCTTTACAGAAGACTATTTGCAGATGGCATATAAGCACATGAAAAATTATTCAAAGTCATTAGTCATTAGGGGTGTCAATGAAAACCCAATGAGATACCACTAAGTACCTATTAAAATGGCTCAAATTAAAGTCATTGATCATAGCAAATGTTAGGATGCAGTAGGGCTGGTATTCGCACACACTGTTGGTGGGGACATAAAATACTGCAATTACTTTTAAACCAGTCTGTTAGAGTCTTAGAAGTGTGAATATAATCCACAATATGATGCATCTGCTCTGCTTCTCTTTTATTTGCAATAATGTCTGCCACAACTCTGTGCTAATAAAACTGCAGTGAACATTTGCAAATCTATTTGGATATGTGATTTACTTCTTCTTTTAAAAATACAAAATTGTAAACTCTACCATGAAGAGTACCATGTAAACTACTATGTAAACTCTATACATGAAGCTTTTCCATCTCATCCACTTCCCTAGCTAAGTCCTTTGGCCAGTGTCTAATCAAAATGGGAAGAGAAATATTCATTATCAAAATAATATGATTTACTACTGACATTGCCTTCTCATTACTTAAACAAATCATATACTTCTAGCATATCAATGCAATGGAATGCTACTTCAAACTAAAAGGAAATGAACCATTGGTTAGAAAGATTGATAAAAAAAATAAATATAACCATACTACCAAATAAATACAGAGTATTATTTCAGTTGTATAAAGTTCAAGAAACTATATGTCCATTTACAGTGATGGAAATATATTAATGACAGCCTGAGAGACAGGGGTTCAGGAATGTAAAAGGGAGAACTTAGAAATGAGCACAATGAAACGTGCAGGGCTGATAGGTATATTAAAAGGGCATACAATGCTCTAAAATTGTACTCTAAAACATAGCAGCTTATTTTATATCAGCTTTATCTTAGCATGTGTTTCCCACAAGAAAATAGCACAGTACAATCTAATGATTTTACTCCAGTAATATAGCAAAACATAAACTATGATTTCACACTTTGTCTTATGAAACTTTGTTTTCTACTTATACTTTTAAATGTGTTTGAATATTCTGACATTTCCAATACATATACAAATGTATATATGTTGGGATCCATAAAAGGCAATTTCTTTTCATTGCATGTGTACTTTGGCCATATTCAGTTCCTCATAGCCCTCCGTTTTTTCTTCCCTCTCTAATTTCCCTTTAGTCCCTTTTTATCCCCTATTTCTTCTCTCTCTCTCTCTCTCTCTCTCTCTCTCTCTCTCTCTCTCTCACACACACACACACACACACAGAGAAGCACACACACACACATACACACACTCACACACACACAGAGAAGCACACACACACAGAAGCACACATACACTTTATTGAAAATAGTTTCTTTTCTCATACAATGTATCGTGATTACTGTTTTTCCTCCTTCCTTTCTTTCTCAATCTATTTGCTATTTGTGTATAGAATGGCTACTGATTTTCTTTAGTTAATCTTGGATCCAGCTACTTTGCTAAAAATGTTTATTAGCTGTAGGAGTTCTTTGACAAAATTTTTAGGGCCACTTATGTATACTATCATAACATAGGCAAATAATGAAACATTGACTTCGTCCTTTCCAATCGCTATCTCATTGAACTCCTTCAGTTGTCTTACAGCTTTTGCTAAAACTTCAAGGACTGCATTGAATAGATGTTGAGAGGCAGCCTTGTCTTGTTCCTGATTTTAGAGGAATCGCTTTGAGTTTCTCTCCTTTTAATTTGATGTTGACTATAGGCTAGCTGTAAACTGCCTTTATTCTGTTTAGGTATGATCATTTCTTTCATAATCTCATCAACACTTTAATCATGAAGGAGTGGTAGTTTGGCCATAAGTCTTTTTTGTATCTAATGAGATGATTGTGCAGGTTTTTTTTTTTATTTTTTTAAAATATGGTGGATTTTCATATATTGAACCATACCTGCATCTTTAGGAAGAAGCCTACTTGATCCTCATGGATGATCTTTTTGATGTGTTCTTAGATAGTTTGCAAACATTTTATTGAATATTTTTACCTGTTTTAATAAAAGAAGTTAACCTGTAATTTTCTTTATTGAATTTTTATGTGGTTTAGGTATCAAGGTAACTGTGGCCTAATAAAATTGTACAGTGTTCCTTCTGTTTCTAGTTAATGAATAATTTGAGGAATATTGATGTTAATTCTTCTTTAAATACCTGGTAGAATTCTGAACTAAAACCATCTGGCCCTGGAACTTTTTTTTTATGGTTGAGAGATTTTTGATGACTGATTTATTTCACTAGTGGTTATAGGTCTACTTAATTTGTTTATCTAATTTTGGTTTAACTTTGGTAAGTGGTACCTATTGAAAAATTATCCACATCTTTTAGATTTTTTAATTTGGTGGAGTACAGGATTTTTAAGTATGTACTTATGATTCTCTGGATTTCCTGAGTATCTGTTGTTATGTCTCCTTTCTATTTCTGATTTTTTTTAATTTGGATATTCTCTTTCTGTCTTTTAGTTAGTTTGGATAAGGGTTTGTCTATTATTGATTTTCTCAAAGAACCAACATGACTAAAAATGCTAAAATTATTTTCAATCTGTTGGCTATTTGCACATCATCTTTTGAGACATAGTCTTTTGGCACCAAATAAGATGGCCACCTCTTTATGACTTTACTGATTTGTTTTCCATAGTTGAATTTTGCTTACAAATATATTATTGAGCATGTTTGCATCCATACTTATCAGAGAGATTATTTTATATTTTGTTTTTATAATTTTATATTTTGTGTTTTCTTTATTAGGTTTGGTATTAGTGTAAGAACAGCTTCATAGTGAGGGGTGCACCCACACACTGAGGCAAAGGGGATATTCTATCGGGAACTCACCAAGGCCAGCTGGCCGGGGTCTGAAAAAGCATGGGACAAAACCGGTCTCGTTGAACATAACGGACAATGAGGACTACTGAGAACTGAAGAACAATGGCAATGGGTTCTTGATCCTATTGCACGCAATGGCTTTGTGGGAGCCCAGGTAGTTTGGATGCTCACCTTAATAGACCTGGATGGAGGTGGGTGGTCCTTGGACCTCCCACAGCGCAGAGAAACCTGCTTGCTCTTTGGGCTGAGGAGGGAGAAAGACTTGATTGGGGGAGGGGGAGGGAATGGGAGGTGGTGGCGGGGAAGAGGCAGAAATCTTTAATAATTAAATAAATTAATTAATAAAAAAATAAAATAAACATTTCAAGGAAACAAAAACAAAACAAAACAAAACAAAAAAGAACAGCTTCATAAGAAAGTTACTCCCCTTCCTATGTTATGAGATAGTATAAGAAGCTTTGTGCTGGTTCATCTTTAAAGGCCTCATCAGAATTTAGCAGTGAATCCACAGAACTGGGCTTTGCTCAATTGAAATATAATTTTTATTACTGATTTAATGTCAATGGTTATTAAAGATCTATTGAAGTTTTTTATCCTCTGATTTAATTTTGTTCGATTAAATGGTTATAGAAATATATCTATTTCTTGTAGATTTTCCAATTTGTGTTGTATATATTTTCAAAATGTGCTTATTAACATGCCTCTGAATTTCATTATTATTGATTATAATGTCTTCCTTTTCATAGCAAATTTTGTTAATTTGTATTGATTTAATTTTGTTTTCTCCATCTTTTTAATTTTTTGATTGAATTTTGGATTTTGGAAGATTCAGTTCTTTGACTCTTTGTAGTGATTATTTTATTTCCAATTCATTAATTTCTGCAATGATCTTCATTATTGTTTTTCCGTTTTCTGACTTTATTTTTACTTGTTCTTTTTCGAAGGCCTCTGTTTACACCATTAAAATTTCCTCTTAGGATTGCCTTCATTCTGCCTTACAGGTTCTCCTATTTGTTTTCGTTTTTATTCAAACCCAGATATTTCTAAATTTTCTTGACTGAGTCTTTAATCACTTAATAGTGTGTTATTCAACCTCCTGGGGGTGATACATATTCTATAGTTTCTATAGATGTTGGTTTGTTTGTGACCAAATGGAATATTAGAAATATTTCAATTTTCTTATATATGTTAAGATTTGATTAATAAACTAAAATAGTATCTGCTTTAGAGAAAGCTCTTGAGGCTGCTGAGAAGAATGTGTGTTCAGTAGATGTGTGTTGAGCCCATTTCAGTTGTAATTTTATTTAATGTTGACTTGTTTTTTTCTGGATGCCATATCTACTAGTGATAGTCATGTGTTGAAGTCCATTAATATTGTGTGTTGTGCTAAAGTCAGTTTGTGCTTTTACATCTAGTAACGTTTGTTCTATAAGATATGATGCTCTTATGTTTCAGTGTATATGTGGTTAGAGTTATATCAGAGTCTTTTTTTTTTTTTTTTTTTTTTTTTTTTTTTTTTGGTTTTTCGAGACAGGGTTTCTCTGTGGTTTTGGAGCCTGTCCTGGAACTAGCTCTTGTAGACCAGGCTGGTCTCGAACTCACAGAGATCCGCCTGCCTCTGCCTCCCGAGTGCTGGGATTAAAGGCGTGCGCCACCACCGCCCGGCTTATATATCAGAGTCTTTACTGATTTTTCTGTCACTTATCATGAAGTGACTTTCTCCCTTCAGTCTAATTTTTATCTGAAGTCTATTATGCACAAACAATGGCCTGTTTTCTACTTCCCCTAGCTTGGAATACATTTTTCCAGCATTTCACCTTAAGGCTGTGCTTATCTTTGCCAGTAAAATACGTTATCATCAATAGTTGGTGCACATCTTTAATTCCAGCACTTGAGAGGCAGAGACAGATTGATCTCTGAGTTCAAGGCCCATCTGGTCTATAGAGTGAGTTCCAGGACAGCCTGGGCTACACAGAGAAAACCTGTCTTAAAAAACAAAAACGAAGAACACAAAACAAAAACAAATAAAAAAAAAAGAAACAAAAAAACCCATAAACATTAAAACAAACAAACAACAACAAACAAAATTCAAAACAAGAAGATGGTTATTTTTTAACAGCAAACTTATATATAGTCCATATCTTTTTGATTAAAAATCGATACCATCAACATCCAGTTATTAAAATGTGTGTCATAAGTCTTTTCATTTTGTAATTTTTAAAAACCATGTTGGTATTTTCTTACTCATCATTTGCTTACTTGGTATCCTAGTTCATTTTATTCTTTCTTGTACTGTGTAAAAATGCTACTATTCTTCAGTGTATAATATTCCTGAACTGAAAATTATCTTTTGGAACGGTGACTTTCTTTCTCTTTTTAGTCTATGTTTACTATGGGACATTTTTATTTCTCCTCCAGTTTGATGAACAGCTTTTCTGGATATTTTATCTTGTCTGGAAATTACTGTATTTTAGAAATTAAAGTGCATAGTTCCATGCCCTTCTGACTTTTAAATTTGCTCTTGAAAATTTTGCCTTCATATGTGATTTGATCTCCTTTACTGTAGCTTTCAACATTATTTTTCTATATATATTTAGTGTTTTAATCATAATATTGTATAAATTCTTTTGTGGTCTTCTCTGGTGTTTTAAACCCTCTATTATCTTCATGGCCATGGTTTTCTCTAAATTTGGGCATTTTCTGCGATGATTCTATTTAATATACAATCTCTGCTTTTAGTTTATTCCTTTGTCTGTGCTCATGATTCACAGATTTAACCTTTTAATGGCATCCCCTAGATCACATATGGTGTATTTGTAGCTTTTTATTAGTTTATCTTTGCCATTGTCTAAGTGTTACAATTCATCTACCTGATACTTTGCCTTACACTTTATTCATCTTATTGATAAGAATTTTCTATGATCTTTTAAAAAGTTTGCCTTATTGAGATCTTTATTATCAAGCTTTTAGTGTGAGTTGTTAAAATATTCAAAGACCTTTGATGTGGGATGTCCTTCTGTATGCTGCAAATATGTGTTGCTTTCATCGATTGATAAATAAAGCTGCTTTTGCCTATGGCAGGGAAGAACATAGCTGGGCAGGAAATCCAAACAGAGATAAGGAGAGAAAGAAGGCAGAGTCAGTGAGAGACCAGCAGTCGCCTGAGGAGTAAGATACCAGAACATTACCAGTAAGTCATGAACTACACGGCAATACAGAGCAACAGAAATTGATTAATTTAAATATATAGAACTAGACAGTAAAAAGCCTGAGCCACCAGTCAAAGAGTTTTTAATTAATATTTAACCTCACATTGGTTACTTAAAAGCCTCTGTGGGACCAGGCAGTTTGAGAAACCTCCAGTTACAGACCTTTTATTGAATTCATCTTTTATAAACTATATTGATTTCCTTATTTTATTAATTCTGAAAGTAATTTCTGAATGCTTTAGATCTTTTTATAACATTTATTTTGCTTTTTGCATCTTTCGTACTATATGTATTATATCATTTCCTCCTTATCCTGTTCTCTCAACTTTATATATATATATCTCACCTCCTCTGAATGATATAGTGATAGCCATTTAAAAATAATCACTCTTTAAACTCTAATAACCTGGAACAAGAACAAGAACAAGGATCATGTGGAGTGTACTGGGGTATTATTTTTAACAACTTACTAAACAGAAGGGAAAGGAGTAGAGTAACAACAGTTATTAATATTAGAACAATAAGGAAGAAATAGAGACATGAAAATTACATAGAAGGGGGAACAATAAAGGTGGAGACAGGATATACGGCCACAGCTAAAGGTAGAATGAGAGGACAAAGAAGTAAAGAAATACACTAAACATCTGAATAGCATGAGCATTCCAAAGCCTAAAACCCTGAGAATCCCAACTCCAGGTCAATGTGTTCTGTGGAAAGCATATTGAAACAAGCAAACAAACAAACACAGAAACTGAGACCAGTCAGAAAGAGCACAGTGGACAAAGTTAATCCACTGAATTTAAATTAATTAAATAAGGAAAGAATTAAATTGAAGGATAGAACTTCCTAGGTATTTAGAAACTGCATGTGATACCTTGGTCAGATGCAGCTGCAGGGGTGTCCCCGTGTTATCCCTCATATGGTCAGAAATGCCAGGCCTGTCTTTTGCAGTCCATCATGCAGACATAGTATCTGTTTTTTCTATAGGTTCCTTCATAATCTTGTTCCGTATGTCCTCTCTGCATACTTGGATGTATTCACCTGAGTAGTTCTCTAATTCTCAGAGAATCTCGTTGTCCTTAATCTAAATGCCAATCACGTATTGGAAATAGATCAGCTCCTTGCTTTTCATTCTTACATGAGACAAGCCCAGAGAGTTTCTTATAAAAATGTGACAACCATCTCACCTTCTGCTTACAGAATATTTCTAGTCATGCAGAAGGGAATTAGAACTCTGCCAGAGCTGGCACTTTCTCTGAGAGAATGACAGAGAGGTGGACCTTGAAGGTTCCCAGAGGGTCCCCATTGAGTGTTCAGCAAAGCAGTGTTCAATATATGTGTGTAAGGAAACCATCTGATGCCACAGAAAGAGGGGTCCCAGAAAAACAAAAATCACTGAATTGAAGAAATAATTGAAGACATGAATTTAAAAATGAAAGACTTAAGAATAAACAATGTTTTATATACAGAATAAAAAATCTTTGCCTCACTAAATATGTAAATAAATCAAGTCCCCAAGGGAGACTGTGGCACAAAATATTTAAAATATGTGTCTGAAGAAGAATTTTCAAATTGGCTGTAGTAGTGGAAGCTGGGGCAAGAGGTGATGAGTTTGCAGCCATTCTTAGCTTTATGGTAACTTCCCAACGAGTCTACCTCGTGGAAGGTAATCTTAGAAAAATAAAATAGAAAAATGCACAGATGATGCAAGGTAATTCCCCCTGAGCTTCTTAATAAACAGGAGGAAAACTACAAAATATTCTGAAAACAAAATTCTTTAAGGCCTGTTTTTAAAAAAATAAAACAAGGGAAAAGTCAGAAAAGCATTCTGAGAAGGAGTCAACATTTCTTGTTACAGTTATTAAGTTCTTCCACAGTATCACACACACACACACACACACACACACACACACTCATAAGAAAACAACTAAAAAGCCATAGACAATACATGAACAAATGAGTGTGACTATTTCAAAATGTTATTCACAAAACCACTTACCAGAGCTTATCACTTCCTGGTTCCAAAGAACAAGGACGAAAGAGGCAGTGTATATTTCTCTCAACTATAATTCAAGTTGGAAACACTGGCATAACATACTAAAGTCCAGAAAAGGGCATCTATTATACTACACTTTTCTACCAGATCAAAATACCTTTTAGAAAAAGACGTACTTATATGAACTGTTTCAAGTACATAGATGCTAAAGAAATTTATGATCAGTAGAGGCATGGTGCTGTATGAAATGTTTATACTCAGTCCTTGGGCAGAAAAAAATGGGTATCAGATGAAGACATATATCTGCGCATGCCTAAGAATAAGGACATTTATTAATTAAATCTTACTAAATTATTTAATGATTAATATAAATCTGAATTAAAATGACATTTATAAGAACATAAAATACAAAAATCTACAGGTAAAACAGATGTTATATTAGAACTCTTATATTATATGTCTAAAACCCAAGAAGTAAGTATAAATCTATACCATGTTCATAGACGGGAGGTGTGGATGCTTTTCTAGTTCTCAGGGTTTGGGGTGAATAGTCCATGTATTTAATGAGTTCCTCTTGTATATGATGAAAGTCTTTCTACCTGCTGCATTCAGAGTTCTTTAGTACATATTAGAATGTGTTATAGTATGAACACATATGTATTTATACTTAGTTTGCTCTGCTTATTATATATAAAGTGCAATATGTAAATTTAATTAAATTTGAGAAGCTTTCTTATTTGTTATTTTGAGAAATCCATACATTAGTGTGTTAACAACATTCATCCCTCTTTCTCTCCCTCCAAATCCTTCCATGCTCCACATTTTTTTCATATTCATAACACACACATACACACACACACAAACATGAACACACACACAAGTGTGTCTATTTATTGCTTTACTCACAAATATATGCACTTAGTGCGGACCACTTGGGATTGGAAAACCTAACGGAGAGCTTGTCCTTGAAAAAAAATACATTTTGCCTCTTGGCAGACAATGACTGCCTCTAGTTCTTTGTATGAGGTAAAAAAAAAAATTCCCTGTGCCTTTGGGCATGTCAGCCGGCACTGATACTGTGCATGTATTGTTTAGGCATTGTTTGGGATTGCTGAGTTTAGGTATTATTGATATTTGACTCAAGAAAATCATAGAAAAGCTTCCAGAAAGATTATAAGAGCCAGAGGACCAGGAGCTATATCCATGAACATTTGAGAAGCTTTGGCCATTATACATTCTGAGAATTTCTGTCCTTTTAATTCTTCTAAGATTCCCATTATATGTAAGTTGGTGGTTGATGGTGTTTGGTGAGGGATGGGCCGCCTAAATTTCTATATAGTAGCATATGGGATGAGGTCTAGACCCAGTACCAATCCAGACCTTTTCCAAAGTATCCTTAGTCTTTATTTATTGCTTTCAAATGGGAAAAAAAGGGACAGCTAGAAATGAAAGCTTCTTGTTTTTTGAGTTCTTTATGAGCATTTATATGACCGTCTGGGATTTTTGACTGGGAAGAAAACTCAAGTTGGGTATTTTTATTGTTCCCTCTTATATCTCATTTATTCCCACTTCTTCATCATAGATGTTTAATCAGGTAGCTGTTGGCTTTGGACAATATAATGAATGTATTTTGTTTAAATACCCTTCAATAGTGCTACCCAGGAGCCTGTGTCTTCTATAGGAAATACCAGAGGTAGGATATAATTTGGGGTGTGTGGTAGTGCCACGACTTGCATGGTTTTTGCCTTGACCTGACTGGGGCAATGGGGATGAAGAAACAATATGTAAACAGATATGCTTACAGAGAGTCTTGTATCTGGCAGGACTCAGGCTTGGTTCGGGGCACTGTAGCCCTCATTGTCCTCATGTTTGTCATATTCTCTTAATATCAGGAAGTAGGTGGGGAGCAGGTGTCTTCTTTGGATCAATAGTGGAGTCAACTGAATATTTCAGGCAGTAGAGTGAGGAAAAATAGAGTTCTTGGCAACCTATTGTCATGAACTGTTCTCGTAACCATGTCTGATTTCCTGGGGTAGCTCTGTGCTGTCTCCTCATGACATACTGTTTTCGGAGTATGGTTGTTCTATTGTACACAGTTCTTTACTGTTTCTAAGTCCAAGTTAATGCCACTGTCTACATGCCACTGTCTACATGCCACTGTCTACATGCCACTGTCTACATGCCACTGTCTACATGCCACTGTCTACCATAGGCTTGTATGTTTGACTTGTTTCTCCAGTTAGTGGAACTATTTGGAAAGTACTAGGTGGTGTAGCCTGCTTAAGGAAGTGTGTCATGAGGAGGTATGTATGTCACGAGAAGGTATGTCATAAGGAAGTATGTCACGAAGTTTGAACAGCCTTACGCCATCCACAGTGTGCTCTCTGCCTCCTGCTTATAGTTAAAAATGTGAGCTCCCAGCGATTCTTACCATTATGCATTCGCTCTGCCATCATGACTCTAAGGCCCTGCAAACACAAGCCCCATTGACAGCTTTCTTTTCTAAATTGCCTTGACTATAATGTTTTACCATAGCACCAGAAAGCAACTAATACTGTAAGCATCTGAGTCAGCTCTTCAGGAAACCATCAGAGTAGACTGCAGTGACGACCCCATCACTTATAGCACGAAGTTCACATTCTCATCTAGAACTGTGACTTGTGCATGTTCCTCTCATGGAGTCGGCTTCCTGTGAATCAGGCCCAGCAAATGCCATGAGATTTTCTTAACAGAACCTTAGCATCTTCTTCAACTACCTTTCTGTTTATTTTAAGTTGTGATTAGGATCCAGATATCAAAACATATATTCTGGTATTTCCTAGGATTTGCCTTCTTTAATATTTATCAATTTAAGACATTGTGTCTATAAAAGTATTTAGTATTCTATGTTATTCCTCAGTTTTTTTTCCCAAGTCACCATTCTATACCACTAGGACATTCTCTTCCACTCATTCATTATTGTTTAAGCTCTTGTTTCAGTTTATAAAATTTCAATTAATTTATCTTCAAGATTAATTCATTTTTACATGATCTCTGTTAAAAAATATCAAAAGTATTCTTCACTTTTTCCTGAATCTGTAATTTCTTTGTTTCCTTCTGATTCTTGAGGATTTATTCTACGTCTGTTGAATGCTACCCACATGTTTTCACTTTTTCCTTTCCCTCCATTTAAGTATTAACCCTGGTATTTAAAAAAATATGTTGCATATTTTCAGCATTTATGATATATGTAAGCCCAGTTCTTTAATGATTATTTTGTTTGTTATGATGATGTTTTACATTGACTTTTATATGTACTGTAATTTTTTGTTGAAGGTCAGCTGTACTGTATTGTTGGACTAAAGAAATAGGCAGTTCATGAGAGGACTCATGTTAATCTAGAGTTAAAGTCTGTGTATTTAATGTTCATTGTTGGTAAGGTTAACAAAAATTTCCAATTTCTCTAATGCCAGATTTTTTTCCTTCTTCTTTCTCCTTATTACTAAGTAGAAGTACTCTCTTATGAGGTCCATATGTCAGAGTTTTGTTAAAAAGAAATAAGATTGCTTTTGAGCTGCTGACAGAAGTAGCTGCAAAACTTGTCAAATCTGCTCTTTTTCTCCTAACTTGCTGCAGTTAAATCTGCTATGCTGCAAAGACTGCTTGTCTGAGCTCTTGAACTTTAACTTTTGTCTCTGGCAATCATCCATGTAGAAGCTTGCCCATGGGACTTCCATCACTATGTATGGCTGCCACCTCCTGCATCATTTTAGACTTCATGAGTTTGTCCCACGCCAGCATAGCAAGCATCTTGGGCTGTGCTCTATACAACCAGGGTAATATGCCAGTTCTTTGTTTCTTCTTTGTAATTGTAATTCCTCACAATTTGTAGCTCTGAGGGTTAAATATTTGCTGATTTCAGAAAGGATGGTATCTTTATTCTGTGTATAATGTAGCATATGCTTCAGAGAGGAAAGAATAAAGGTCTGTTTGCTTCTCATTTGTCTGAGATAAATGTTAAACTACTTTGATAATAATGGAGTTTAAAATCCATAAGAAACAATTCTCAGAAATAGTTACCTAAATGTTGACAGATTTCACATATTAAAAAAATAGACTGATATAGAGTAAAAAGTACGATGATTTAAACTGATGGACTAAAGACAGAACCAAAAAGAAAATATGCATAATATGTCTAACATACTTGATAAAATTACCCTAACATCAATGGAGAGAAAACAAAGGATCAGTGTAGTAGAAATGTTTACAGAGACTGTCAACCTATAGTTTTAAGAAACAAAGCCTTTATTTACTAGGTAAATTGTCCTTTGACTTTCTAGGTTACTAATGAAATACATTGAATATTTGAGGTATTAGGAGCTCTTTTTTGTTGTTTTCTTTACCCTTATTTGATATTTTTTCCTTATAAATAATATATTTTGGTTATTTTACTGCTCATTACCCTCTCTCATTCTTTCCCACTCCTGGTAGACTTCCGTTCTTCATAAATATCCCTCATATTTTGATGTATTTTGCTTGTCTTTGTGGTCTACTGAGTTTAATTAGGATCCTCTCTTTTACAAGTCAGATATTTTAATTGGCTTACAAACTACTAATAGAACTTGGTATTTAGGAAAGGTGAAATTAAATAAAATACAGTTACCATTTTTCACAATTGAATGTCATGGTCCCTTGATTCTCCTCACCCTCTCTCTTCCTTCAACTAGAATGTTCTGTCCTCATTATTATTACCATACACCTATCTTTTATCTGTATTAGTTGATTGAGTTCTTTACCAAGACTTTGTCCTTAGTCGACATATCAGCACAGACACCCTGTTTCAAGATGACACTGCTGACTTTCAGCCCAGAGGAAATAGCTGAATTAGGACAGACACATCAGAATAAAGTCTATTTGTTTGATTTCCAGCTATGTTATAGTAAATGGTAAATGGGTATGTTATAGTAGTTGTTATCTTGTTTCCTAACTTTCTCCTTGGCTCTGGCTTCATTGGTAGGCTGTTTGTAGTTCAATTAGATGGAGGAAAGACTGGATGGAGAAATAGCTTACGTTTACTGGCCTGGTACTACCTGTTCAAAGTTTTAAATATGTAGCTCAGTAAGTCCTGACGTTCTGAGATTGGTGTTATTCCCTCTCATAGCACACAATCAAAGTGGGAGCCCTAACACAAATAGCAGGTAGGAAAAATAGAGTTGCAGGTAAAATGTGTCTGACTATGGAGTCTGTGAATTTTCAGCGCACAGGCTGCCTGCCCTTCTTCCCTGTTAAAATCTGTTTCTGTAGTGGAGCACAGTTGCTGACTCAAAAAGTTGTCAGGGCAGCTATAATAGGCATGTCAATAAATTAATTCTAGGGTTCATGGTATTGTGTTTTACACTAAGAGATAACATGAATTCTTTCTGGCATTCGAGTTTAATAGTTTACAAAATAACCACATTCTTTGTCCAAATAACACAGGATGAGTAGAAGTAACTATGAAGGTTGAAAATGACATAATAGGTGTGAATGATTACAAGCATCTTAATTATAGAGAGCTTGGCCATGAGAAATGGGGAAGTGGAAGAGGGAAAGTAACAAGTTTGTCCAGTTAAGGAAAGATACAGATTTATCTCTCCCGCCCCTCTTTAAACTTTTTTTCTCTCATACATTTTTCCAGACTGCAGTTTCCACTCCTGCCGCTTCTCCCTGCCTCTCCTCCCACCTCCCATCTACCCTAGAACTACCCCTCCTACAAAATGCAGGTCTTCCAGGGTTATCTTCCAAACATGGCATAGCAAGATACAATAAGACTGGCCGCAAACCCTCATATTGAAGCTGAAGAGGGCAATCCAGTAGGAGGCAAAGGATTAAGAGTCACTCCCAAATGCCTTTTTCTAAGTGAAGGAGATGCTCACAAATCTAAGTATTTTTGTTTACAACAAAGCAGAAAATTTAAAAGCAAGCCAGAGAGACAGAACTTTGTTCTACTGGCAAATGGAGCCATTTGTTCCTAGGAAACAGGAGCAAAGCCTGTCTTTTAAGGTGATTATCCTAGCAGGGGGATGCTGTGTGGGCTGGCAGGGAGGAGAACCAGAGACAAGAATCTCTTCAGAATGTAACCTAAATCACCAATGTGAGGAACAATCACAGCTTAAACCAGAAAATATGTACAAATGAAAGGAAGGCGATGTTGATTAATTAGGACGAGACAAGGAAGGGTTTTCCTTTACCGTTATGGTTTCAGATGTGTCAAGTCTTAGAGCAACACTCAGGACTACTTGGTTTTTCTGCTGCAGGTTTTGACAAAGCGCATTGTGTGAACTCACACACCTACCTGAGAGGGTCAGTATTGCTTATCACACCATCCCCAAACATGGGCATATTTGCTAAGGCATCCTGTCTCTGCAGAATAAGTATCTAACAAAAAATAGATCAGGTGCCGCATCTCTCTACCTTTGAACGAGATTTTAATTAATGATGAAGACAGCTGAGGTCATTAGTTTCTATTTTATGGGGTATTTATGCCAAACATACTTTTTAGAAAGTCTTTAGGCTTATGATATATTTTATAGAAAAACATGATCATTAACTATTGAGTAGAAACAGATGGATGGAAGTCTTCCAATGGTCACATTTGAAATATTTGTTATAAAAGCGTGAAGGGATTCTGCCTGGAACACGGATTTAAAATTTCCTGCTTCCTTGGTGTTTCACACTGGCAGATTATATAACTGAACATTTGTATGGTTTTTTTCCCTCCTTTTCCACATGTTTGCAGATCTGAGATGAAAAACAAGCAAATATTCTAATTGGGGATTGTTTCCAGTGCAGAGGACCCTTCCTCTCCAACTGAAACTACCCAAAACAGACTAAGGAAGAGCCAAGGCAACCATCCCGTCCCTGCTGGGAAGTCAGACAGTGTATGCTTTGTTCCTCGTGCATCAGATCCATTAGAAGCTGCATGCACGAATCAGACCCTCTAAGGAGGAAAGCCATGTTTGGAACCCTTACCACATTTCAGTAGTTTGAGAACCTTGTGTGTGATGAAAAGTTTGCAAAACTTTTGCAGGAAGTCTTTTTGTATGAACTGACCAGACAGTGGCTCTTTTAATACACTTTAGCATCAAAGAGAGGAGTATTAGTAGCCCTGCAGAATGCTTACTTTTGGGAACTTTTGCTTCTGTGAATACTTGCATTTGAAAGAATTTCACAATGATCCTCACTAAAAGAGAAGCTAATTGAACTGTTGTACTGTTGGATATTAGAGAATGGTTGGCGCACGTCTCCTTGTTAGTACAGTGTTTAGTACCCCCGCCTGTCACGGCAAAGACTGGCTCAGTCCGGCTCTTGAACTAAAACAGACTTTTGTTGCCATTGACTTCAAAGTTCAGGATGGAGGAGGACAGGTGCACAGGCACAAACCCTGGGCATCTGCTACTGCCCTCCTCAGTTATAAGGACACACTCTCTGCTCTACAGCCTATGAGAGCTTTATTATCAGACCCATTAACATTCCTGATTTATGTATGAGGACATTTCTATTCATGGTGCTGCATCTCAGACAACTGTAGCCCAACTAGAGGATAGGCAACAATAAGCTATTCAGAATTTTGATCAGCATGTTTCTAAAATTTTATTATCCAAAACCTGCACTTCCATGGGTGTGCACATTATGGAAATCGGTGTTGACGCCACACGGGGACTTTTATTTCTGGAGAGATAGTTCCCAGCACATCACTGCACCCGTCCTACACATAGTATCTTTAGAGCTTGTCGCAAAGGTGTTTCATATTCCACACTTTTCTTTTCCCAGGACAAACATGGCCTGTCTTTGTGTGTGTGTTGTGTTTTGTATGTGCATGTGTTTATGAGGTATATGGCATTCCCATATCTAAATGTGTGTGGGTGCGCATGCATGTGGAGATGGAAGCAGGTGGTAGGTATTTTTCCTTGTAATTTTTCAGAGACAGGAGCTGACCCTGGAGCTCATCAATTTGACTAAGTTGACTGGCCAGTGAGCTACAAAGATCTTCTGTCTCCATTTCCCTGGAATTAAACGGGGAGACACATGCCATTGCACCCAGATTTTAATTGGTTGCTGGAGATGCAAGCGCAGGTTCTTATGTTTGTGCAGCAGGCATTATACCAACTGAGCCATGGCCAAGACATCGTGTTCCTGCTGTAATTTTCTCATTCTGATTAATTAATTAGTACCTGAAAGCATGACTGAATTATTGAATAAATGGCAATATAAAGTGTTTAGAACTGTGCTTGGCATATTATCTTCATGTTTTCAGCATTAGCCAAATCAATCAATGGTCTCAAAGTATTTCCATCATCTGACCTGTGCAGTAATCACTGCATGCATGCCTTGTTTTTCTCCTAGACTTAGGGTAAACTAAGCCCAGGAGAGAAGCACAGATTATGAAGGCATAGAAGTTCAAGTGATTCAGGATCAATTGTGCCAGTTCTTTGCTGAGGATAAAAAACACCCAAGAAATCAAATAAAAATAAAGATTATTGGGATCTTAGCCTCAAGGAACTCTGACAAAGCAGGTTTGGAATCATTCCTTGAAAACAGCATTTGACAAAATACTTCAATTTTCACACCAATATTTGTACTTATATTTTTAAAAGATGTTCTCATAAAATTAATTGAACAGGTACAGGATTTTTTATGTGTTGCTAGAAAAAGCAATTTGAGTTTCTAATTATGAAGCTATAATTTCCATAATAATCTCTGTAGTAGATCCCATAAGTTCTTGCATTGTTTTGCAGATGAGGAATTGAAACTTAGCAACAACAACAACAACAAAGATAGTGCCATCACAGACATACAAAGAAGACAAATTGTGAGAGGCCTTCACTCTCACATACAAGACTTCACTGATAACTCACAGTTAACCTTTCTAACTGCTGAGAGTCTTCAATCAATTGGAAGTTGCTACCTTTTGCTCCCAAAATGCCTCACAATAGCAACTATTGTCTCTAGTTGAAAGATGAGAAAATTGAAGCCTTGACGCTCAAGTGAATTAACTCAAACTTAGACAGTCTCTTGCCCAAATTTGAAGTTAGGTTGTCATTTACATCCAAATTTTTTAAAAATTTGCCTATTTTCATTCAAGATCCAACTTTATTGCCTCCTTTTACTCATATTAACAGATCAAAGTGTGGTTTGTGTTTCCTGACAATTAGCAAGGGTTTCCCTACGTTTTTGTGTGCGTTGTATATAGACCCTCTTTCTAGACTGCTGCCTTTCCAATTGGAAGACACAGTGTTCTCTGACTTGTTGGGATGTTTCTGATCATTTGGTGCAACCTAAGTTACACCAGCTTTGATAGTTGTCTTACTGCTCTAGCTAAGATGTTAATACTATATTGAATGCATGTGAAGAGAGTGGACAACCCTGTTCTGTTCCTGATTCTAGTGGAATGCTTTGGGTTCTTCCCATGTAAGTTGATGTTGGCTGTGGCCTTGCTGTAGATCACATGCATTATGCTGAGATATGTCCTTTGCATGCCTAGTCTCCTGAGAACATTTATCATAAAGGAGTATTGAATTTTATCAAATAAAATGATTGTGTGGTCTTTGCATAAAAATTTTGACTTTCCATCTATTTATATGGTGGATTTCTTGATCATGGTGAAAATCTTTTTGATGTGTTCTTGGAATCGGTTTGCAAGTCCTATATTGAATATTTTTGCATCTTTGTTCATAAGTGAAATTGATATGTAATTCTTTATCTTTGTTGGGTCTTTATAGTGGCTTCAGTGTCAGGGTAAGTGTGGCCTCATAGTTGTAAAACAAATTTGGTGATGTTTCTTCTGTTTTCAAATCTTGGGCAATATTCTAAGGGGAATAATTTGAGTACTGGAGTTAATCATTCTTTGAACATCTGGTAGAATTAGATGCTGAAACAATCTAGCCCTGGGCTTTTTTTTTCTTTCTTTCTTTCTTTCTTTTTTTTTTTTTTTAGGAGTGAAGAGATTTTTTAGTGCCTACTTTTATTTCACTAGGGATTATAGGTTTTATTAATTGCTTATGCAATCTTGATTTAACTTTGGTAGGTGGTATATCCTAAGAAAAATTATCCGTTTCTGTTAGATTTTCCAATTATGTGGAGTATAGGTTTTTCAAGTGCATTCTTATGATTCTTTTCATTTCCTCCGTCTCTGTTTCCTTTTGTCTCTCTTTTTTGTTAATTTGGATCTTCTCCCTCTGTCTTTAGTTAATTTGTTTTACAGTTTTTCTTTTTTTTTTTTTTTTTTTTTTGGTTTTTCGAGACAGGGTTTCTCTGTGGTTTTGGAGCCTGTCCTGGAACTAGCTCTTGTAGACCAGGCTGGTCTCGAACTCACAGAGATCCGCGTGCCTCTGCCTCCCAAGTGCTGGGATTAAAGGCGTGCGCCACCACCGCCCGGCTTACAGTTTTTCAATCTTACCAATTTCTTCAATGAACCAGATCTGTTTCATTGATTCTTTGTATTCGTGTTCTTGTTTTTTTTATTTTATTTTTGTTTTGTTTTATTTGTTTATTGTTCCTAATTTATGCTTTCAAACCCTAGTTTGATTAATTCTTGCCATCTACTCCTTTGAAGTGTGATTTTTTCTTTTTTCTCCAGAGTTTTCAGGTATGCTGTTAAGTTGTTAGTATGAGATCTTCTCCATTTTTAAATATATGTATTTATGTATATATATGTATATATATTTGGAGAGAAAGAGAGAGAGAGCAAGACAGAGAGAGAGAAAGAGAGAGAGAGAGACGTAATGCTATGAATCAGCCTCTCAGAACTGGCTTAATTGTGTCCCATAAGTTTAGGTGTATTGTATTTTCATTTTCATTTAATTCTAATATCTTTTAATTTATTTTTCCCCCATTTTTACCTAGTCATGAGTTATTCAGTTTCCATGGGTTTGTAATGTTTCTTTTGTTATAGTTCTTGTTATGGTTGTCAACTTTAATTCCTAAAATCAAACAGGATTCAGGGTCTTGCAAAAGGAGACTGTTCTTTCATTCTTGGCCACCTAGACGCAAATAATCACACAGAAAGTATATTAATTACAACATTCTTTTTGGCTGATGACTCAGGCATATTTCTACCTAGCTCTTACATCTTAAATTAAACCATTTTTATTAATCTGTATACCTCCATGTGGTTATGGCCTACTGGTAAGGTTCTAGCATCTGTCTCCTTTGGTAGCTACACGGTGCCTCCTTGACCCCGCCCCCCAACTCACTCTTTATATCTCTGTTTAGATTTCCCACTTAAGAAAACTATTGGTCAAAACAACTTTATTCATTAACCAATAAAAACAACACATATCCAGAAGGATATTCACACATCAGGATCTTATTTCATTTTCCTTGTATCTGTTTAGACTTGATCAGTGTTCGAGTATGTGGTGAATTTTGTAGAAAGTCCCATGAGGTGTTGAGAAAAAGGAATTGTGTGTGTGTGTGTTTGTGTGTTAGTGTATGTATTTTAGGTAAATGCCCTATAAATATCCATTAGGTTCTTCTGCTTTACTGTGTCATTTAGTTAAAGCACTTCTCTGTTTAGTTTTTATCTAAATGACCCATGTATTAGTGAGAATGGAGTAGTAAAGTCACCTAGGATCATTGTATGATGGGAAATATGTGATTTAAGTTATAGTAATATTACTTTTATGAACTTTGGTAACTTTGCATTTGGGGCACAGATGCTTAGAATTGCAAAATCCTCTTAGTGGACTTTTCCTTTGATGGATATATAGTGTTCATCTGTATCTCTTTGGAATAGTTTTGGTTGTAAGTCAATTTATCAGGTATTAAAAATGGCTTATACTGGCTTGTTTCATTGGTACATTTACTTGGAATATCTTTTTCCTCCCCTTAACCTTTAGATAATACTTTTATATTAAGATGTATTTTTTGAATTCAATGGAAGGACAGATACTGCTCTTGAATCCATTCAGTTATCCTCTGTCTTTATACTGGGGAATTTAGACCATCGATGTGGAGAGTTGTCAGTGAGAAGCGTTTGTTGATTCCCACCATTTTACTGTTGAAGACTATGTTTCCTCCCATTTTTGATGTATTATTCTGACATTTATTCCTGTGTTTTCTTGGATGTGTTTAACTTTGTTAAGTTGGAGATTTCCTTCTGGTGTCTTCTGTAGAGCTAGATTTGTAGACAGATATTGCTTATTTGTCTTTCTTCATGGAATGCCTTCTTTCTGCATCTATTGTGATTGAAACATTTCTAGATATAGTAGCCTGGACTGGCATATGGGGTCTCCTAGACTCTCTCAGAATATATATATGTATTTCTGCTTTTTAAGAGTCTGCTCAAAAAAGTGAAATGTTTGTTTTTCACCACAGTTTCTTTGCTTATATAGCTCTCAATTCTGTGCTCTTATGAGATTCCTGAGTGTGTGCATATGTTTGTCTATATCTGTTTCATGTACCTTTTCACGGGCTCTCTTCCTTCTGTTTGTTTTGTCCTATTCTGATTTCTTTGGTTATGTTTACTCTACTTTATTTTATTACTGTTCCCTAGAATGCCTGTCTGTTTTCCAATGAAAGACAGCAAATGGGGAGGTCTAGGCGGGAGGGAAGGTGATGAGGAACTGGAAGGAGTCGATGGCAGGGAAAGCATAATCAGAATATATTGTATGGAAAAAATACCTATTTTCAATTTAAATAAGAAAAAGAAAGAAAAGAAAAGTCAGGTGTTATTCTAATAGGCCTGCCTATTTATATTGCTTGGTCTTTTCCTCTGGCATATTTTAATACTCTTTGTTCTATTTGTTTGGTGCTTTGATTATTTTGTGCCAAGGGGAATTTCTTTTCTTGGTCTAGTCTATTTGGTATACACTTTTTGAACCTTTATAGGTGCTTTCTTCTTTAGGTTAGGGAAATTATTTTTATGATTATTTTTTAGCCTTTGACTTTTTTATTCCTATTAATTTTGTCTTTTCATAGAGTCCTAGATTTCTGAGAGGTTTTGTTCCTGAGATTTTTTTCTTTGACCAAGTTACCAACTTCTATCTTTGCTTCAATCCCTGATTCTCTTTTCTATCACTTACTTATATAAAGTTGATGAGGCTTTCCTGGAAACTTCTTTTTTAGTGTTCCTACATTTTTAATTTCCATTTTCCCACCAGCTTGTGCTTTCCTCATTGATTCTGGTTTCCACTTTTATGTCTTGAAAACTTTTCATTCCTCTATTTATGTTTCTGTGGATTTCATTAATTGATTTATTCATATCCTCTTTATAGTGCTTGATCTTATTCACAACAGCTATATTGAAATTTTTGTCCTGTGCTTCAGGTAGGCTGCACACTATGCTGTCATCTAGGCATCAGTATTTGGGGTGAATGTAAGTCTATAAGACACATAAGTCTGTGTGTTGATACCTTGTTTTATCTTTGTTGATGGAGTTTTTAATTTCCTGGTTTCTGTTGCCCTGTCTGGATCTTAGAAGCATGTAGTCTGTGTTGTCTCCCAAGTAAGGAAGTGTTTTTTCTGTCTTTTACTTATTTTTCTTTCTTTTTGTGAGTCTCTGCTGTGTCTGACCACTGGGTATCCATTGTAGAAGTAGATAGAACTTGTTTTTAGTTATTGAGAGCTAACATTCAAGGATGGAGATGGATAGACTAGAAGCTGAGAGAGTCCACAGGAGGTAGGCAACTTGAATCTGCCAGAAGGATCTGATTCCCTGGCTAGCATGGCCAAAGGATTTCCTGGGGCAGAATTTCTAGGTTGTTGGCAGTAAGACAATGGGTTGGAGTGAGGAAGGAAGGCCCCAGAGGGGGAATCTGCTTAGTTCCCTTGGAGCTGGGACAGAAAGGAAGAAGGCATTATCACAGGTGGTCCTGCTACAGAGCTGGGGATAAGACTGGAGAATTGGAACTGGAGGTGGGAAGGAAAGTGAAAATCACTTACTTCACTTCCTGGCCAGAAAAGCCAGTGAGTTTCAGGGAAGAGACTGTCTTGGGAGTTGTTAGATGAAACAAAAGGATGGGGTGAAAGAAATGGTTTTAAAAATTAAGAAACAAACTTTACATTGAGAAGAGAAATAACACCCTTCAGAATATGAGTGCCATAAAGAAATTGCCCTTCCTGGCCTAATGGTCTACTGTTTCACTAGACAGGATGCCCCACCAAAAGTCAGAGGACATGCACAGGCTTCAGAAACTAATTTATATTAAATCTGTGAAGATTTCATGCTCTTTATTCTATCTCCAAAGCATACTCCTTTCTTTAATCTGTCACCGTGTAGAATACGGTTGCTGTACCCAAGAAGCAAGCCATCATCTCTCTAGCCATACACTTCCTGGAGCTCTCGAAGAAAATTGTCATGCTCAGTTTGGCATTGTATATGTGTTTTCTCTTTCTACGGTAGTTGGAACCTAAGAAGAAGAAGACTTTCTTCTCCCTGTCCCTGTGATTGTCATATAAGCAGTGTAAGTGGCTTTGCAATGTTCCAGTGAGAAAGTTAGATGTTTAGTTAACCAAATTCCTTTAAAAATGTGGGTTACTTTGCATGAGAAGTTTGCAGAAACAAAACCAGCCAAAAACAAAAACCAAAAAAAGAAAACGAGGAAAGTGGGGAGTCCTCGAGGCATCCTCACAAGTGTCTACAGTTGTCATTCAGCATATGACTTCATACATCTTCATCAGGGTTAATCCATTATGTGATGTTGGGGACTGTGGACCCACAGACCCTGAATTTCCTGCGACCTCCTGCCCGCTGGAGTAAGCAACTTGTTTCCCTATGCTTGCAACTGCTCTGAGCAAACAACTTGTTTTGCAGCTGCTCTGAGCATGAGACCCTCAGGAATTCCTGATGGCAGGGGAATGGTTTCTGGTGGGCTTTAAGCTGAGAGTTAGGCCTGTTTGTGTATGTTTGTGTATGTGTGTGTGTGGTATTTCAATCTCCATCCCCTTGCCCGACTCGCGACTGTACTGTAGCGCGTAGAGCAGGCGTTGTGCTACAATGTGAAGATTGGTGGTCCTTATAGATTCAGTGCTTCCAAGTATGTTTTATTATCACTTCTCTGAACCCAGAGAACAAAGCTTTTAACTAAAAGGTGATAGAACCTATGAATGTATGTAAATCCAACCCAAGTTGTTTTTAAATTTAATTTAACTGAAAAATGTCCACATTTTATAAAATGCATAAGATCTTCTCTTAAAGAAAAAATTTACTAGTAATTTCTATTTGCTAAGAAGCCAAGATGCTTCATTCCCTGACTGGCATTCAATCACACTGGGTTCCTAAAACTTTTGCAAGATTAAAAGGCTCTATAACTAAGTAAGACAATTTGAGGTGTTTCGTGATTACTCGACACTGAATATCATCGCATCTTTCTTTCATTGAGAAGCAAATGGCTGTTGGGGAAAGACAGAACTGCTGTGGAGTACTGATAGTGATTTTTTACTGAACTAAGTGGTCTATTCCGCCAAATATCCTGTTATGATGAGTTCATCAAAGGTCACACTTCTCTTTCAACTTCTGAAAGTCAGTATAAACAGTTCACACCATCGATTTTGGCAGGTGTTCCCTACTGCAAGAGTAGACTTCAGCAGCAGACCATGCATCTAGAGAAAAATTTTAAATTATTTTGTTTGGCTAGGAGACCAAGATCATAAATTGGTTAAGGAGGAGGTGGAGGGGAAAACAAACCAGGGCACTCTTTTAAAGTTTGTTAAATATTCTTTCAATATTCAACTAAATCACAAACTATTTTCCAGTTTTTACCTTTATAAATATTATATTTTAATCCAATTCTTTCCTAATGGATCCAAATTGGTCATTTATTCTCAGATACACAAATCCTGGCATTAGAACTTTTAGTTTGTAAACTCCAGTTTGCTTACCTTCATCATTTCTCATTAAAATTTCAAAGCCTAAAAGTTTTCATGTCCTTTGAAATAATAAATTTGACCCCGATAGGGTTATTTTTGAAACTAAGCAGAAAATGGTACAAGATTGTGTGTATGTATGTTTGGACAAGTGAATATGTTTTGACTTGTATAAAGAGGGCAGTAGTAGGGTGCATAGGGAAGGAAGACATATACATAGCACAGTCTATGCCCAGAAGATGAAAATGTACAGGTATTCAGAGAAAATTCAGAGCAAATTGTAATAAGGAAGAAGTTTGTCTGAGTAAGGTGTTTTCATATATTCATTTTTGTTAAACTTTCTGAAAGCTAATTAGGCCCTGTGAAATTTACTTTATTTAACTTTCCAAGAAATAAAAACATATCTTTCAGAAACTAAGAACGTCAAAAAGTGCCTATTCTAGACACCAAGCAAGCAAACTGCTGAGAATAAACGTGAAAAACAAACAAACAAACAAACAAAACCTTTACCTTTAACTGCTTTGTGACTTGTGTATGAAAAGGTAAATAGCCCAGTGTCTAGAAGTCAAACAATGTTAAAAACATCAAGTTGTCTGGTTTGAAAGAACTGCAATGACTGTTTCAATACTTAAGAGATCAGTTTCCTTGGCTTTTAGATGTGGAGCTAAATTTAACTGTGGAATTTCAAACCAACGATAAGGTATCCTAAGTCAGTTTAGTAATCATTAGATATTATGATTAGTAAATATTAGATATAATATGGGGGATATAGAGGAGAGGTGAACAGAGAAATTAATAGGCAGTCAGTCCTTTTACTGCAAAGTGAGACATTCCTTTTGGTAGATGGTCCAAGTTGGAAAACATTTAAGTATATTTCAATATTAAGGCAAAAATGGTGGCAGGGTAGTCAGCTCTCACCCACCATCAGCCTAGTTATAACTCTATAGGAAGGAAGGGGCTTTGGTATTCATTACAATAAGGTGAAATAACAAAGCTAATGTTTGACATTGTACACATGCGTCAGCTGAACTGCGATGCAAGTTCGTGGTTCTGGAGTCTCAAAAGCAAATCAAATTGGAAAGGGTGACAGAAAGACTACTGGCAGGTCTAGATCTCTTGAAGAAGCAAACCTGTCTTCTCAAACTTCCAAGGTCCCACAGGCGACGCTGTAAATTCACCCGAGCAAAATATGCAGTGCCATACGAGCACACGGGGAAATCCTGTACCATAAAGAAACAAGCAGAAACACAGTCAGCAATGTGTTACACCATCATGTCACTGTGGCCATGAAAGCTTTAAATGAGTTTTAAAATATAGAAGCTATGGATAAATTTATGTAAAACATTCTAACTTCTGGAACTTCCAAATATAAAAGTCAGCCAACACAAAGTCAATGGAAGGCAAGAAATAGGAGATTATGCATAGCTAAAGAAAAAGTTGGAGAATCAGTCTAGCACAGGCAGCCTGAAAATGAAAGAAGTGATAGGTTGAGAATAGAGTGCTTGAAGACGTTTCTTGGGCTTCCAAAGGGAATAAAGGAGCTGTAGAAATGGAGTGAAGCTATGATCGTGTTTCTTTTACAAACATGGATGCCCTTGTGTTTGGTGCATAAGATGTCAAGAATTGAAATGTCCTTTTGGTGGACTATTCCTTTGATGAGTATGCAGTGTTCTTTATCTCTTCCGATTAGTTTTGGTTTCAAGTTTCTTTTGTTAGGTATTAAAATGGCTACACCAGCTTGCTTGAAATATCTTTTTCAAACCTTTACTCTGAGATAATGTCTGTTCTTGTTGTTGAGATGTGTTTCTTGGTCATAGCAGAAGGCTGGATCCTGTTTCAGCATCTATTCTGTTGTCCTGTGCCTTTTTCAGGGAAATTGAGATCACTGATATGGAGAGATAACAATGGCAATGATTATTGATTCTTGTTATTTTGTTGCTGTTATTGTTGTTGGTGGTGTATGTGTGTTTGTGTTTTGTGTTGTGTGCATGCTTCCCTTTTTATTTAAGAGACAAGGGCTAGTCAAGTAATGGTGACACACACCTTTAATCCCAACACTCAGGAGGCAGAGGCAAGTGGATCTCTTAGTTTGAGGCCAGCCTGGTCTGCAGAGTAATTTCTCAGGCTGCCTGGTCTACAGAGTAATGACAGCCAGAGGTACAAGGAAACCTTGTCTAAAAATCCACTGAGGGAATGGGCTAATAATTTCCAAGAATTAATGAATGAATGCACTTAGGGCTTTCAGTGTCATCTGGAAGGATACAACTTGATGTTATAGTGACAGTTTAGAACATTAGACACAGAAAACTTGTAAAACAATTGGCTCAGCATTAGAGTTTTCTCTAAAGGAATCTTATTTAGACTTAACACTTCTTTCAGAATAGTAAGAGTTGGATGCCAGAATTTGAGGTAATGTAGTATTTAACATTCTGAGAAAGCAGTAGTTGTAAAATTAGAATTCTTTAATAATATTATCTCTACAGTTAAGGGTTAAATAAAATCATTTTCAAAAATATTACAGGATTTCATCACAAAAGATGTTATGTGTATAAAACTTTACATTGTCATATTGCATATAAAATAGTCTTACAAAGCAGATCAGAGCTATAAGAGGAAAAAACATACAAATGGTAAGCAGGAAGCAAAACTGTGCATTTTCTTACATGAAACACTATTCATTTGGATATTAAAATAGACAAATATGCAACAATAGGTCAAGAATAAAAGCAAATGCAATAAATATGCCCTTAGTCCTCATATTACTGGAGAAAATTAATTTCATACATGGACAAGTTAATTACATGTTATAACTTTTAATGTACCACTATATTATTAGTTCATGCATAAATTCTGAACAAGTATAGGGGAGAAAATGGGACAATAATGATAAAATGATCCATCTAGAAGGTATAAACATGATAAAAATACCAATAGGAGAATTGAGTTGTAAAAAAATAACAGTGATATATATATACATATATATACTAGTTATAATATTAATTGAATTTATTAAAATTAAACAGTTCTTTGATTTCAGATAGTACAAATGCAAAATAAATGCACTTTATGTTGATTAATTAAAAAAAGGTCACTACAGAACAGTGAATTATGAGGAAAAATCTTTCAGTGTAAATAAAGCAAAGCTAATAGATTTCATATTAACTGTAATAGATCTTTAGCAAGAAAAATATTTTTTAAATATAGGGATCATTATTCAATATTGATAAAGGTTTATTTCACTAGAAATATATAACAAATCTAATCTCAAAATAAATAATCCAAAATTCGACAATATTATTAAAGCACAGACGTTAATCTAAGAGGACATTTAAACACAGTCTTCTCAATAATTGATGGAATAAGTGGCAGCAATTTCAGCAATATTACTGTGCCTGTTAGTAGTAGGATCAACAGAAAAGGATATGCACTAGACACTGTACACTCTCTGGACTGGCACCATTCTGGAGTAAGTCATATTGACTGCAGAAATGTAAATGGAACTCTCATTGTACAACACACAAAAAGTGAATACTACACAGTTATAGAAAAGTTTTGAAGTGCACAAGGAAATCTTACATAAGCAGCTTTCATATCTGAACATTTCCCTGCTATCCAATTGATTCCAAAGAATACTTGGTCTATGAACTTAGAATAGAGGATTGCTGTCTTAAATTATTCCAGAATGAATATCAAATTTAAGCCACAAAGCATTACTTTTTGTGTCTAGCTATTGTTTTTAATTATATGTAACCATGAAATGGAAGATATTCAGCCATCAAATGGAAGTCATTGTGGGCTGATGATAGTACCGGTCCACTTCCCAGCAAACACCATCCATGCGTACATAAACACTAGAAGTCTGGAAGCACAGGAGGGACTTTTTTTTTTTTGCCTGTAGTTCAAATTCTTAATTTAATCATACCACTGTGTCTAACAATGACCACAGTTTACACTCACCATTCCATTCATGAGATGTGGTAAGAAGAATAGAGCCATATGCTAGAGAACATGTGCACTGCAGTCTATCAAGCTGTGGTGGTTTGAATTAAAATGGACCCCATAGGCTTACATATATTTGAATGCATAGGTGTGATTACTATTCTTGGTTGTCAGCTTGACTACATCTGGAATGAACTACAATTCAGAAATTGAGAGTGCACTTGTGAGAGATTATTTTTGCTTGGTTTGAAGTGGGTGAGTTGCTTCTCTACCTTTGAGGTAGGAAGGCACATACCTTTGATATTGAGGTAAGAAGATACACCTTTAATATGGACCACATCTTCTGCTGGACGTTTATATAAGGATATGGAAGAAGGAAGCTTTTGCTCTTTGTCTGCTTGCTCTTACCTTGCTAACACATCTATTCTTTCACTGATTTTGGAGCCTACCTCTTTAGAATTCCAGCATACACTGAAAGCCAGCAGAAATATTCAGCTTTGTAGAGTGAGCAAGTACTGGATTCTTGGGCTTTCCATTCACAGCCAGCCATTGCTGGGTTAGCTGAACTATAGCCTATAAATCACTCCAATAAATTCAATTAAATATATATAACTTTATCATATATATTTATTTATATTTAATTGAATATATATAAAATAAAAGTTCTGTTACTCTAGAGAACCCGGAACTCATTGACACTACTTGAGAATGACTAGGAGTTGTGACCTTGTTGAAGGAAGTGTGTCACTGGGAGTGGGTTTTAAAGTTTCAAAAGTCCACCCCAAGCCCTGTGTCTCTCTCTGCTCCTGTTGCCTGTGAATCCAGATGTAGAATTCTCAGCTACTTTTCCAGCACCGTGTTTGTCTGAATGCCAGCATATTCCTCAATGTAACAACAATGTACTAAATTTTTAGAATTGTAAGCAAACCCCATTCAAATGCTTACTTTATAAGAGTTGTTGTGGTCATGGTGTTTCTTCACAACAGAACACTTATCAAGACACAAACCAAGCATAGAAATTTGGGTTTGATTTTCTATGCACTAAATATCACCTAACATAGTTGTTGCAGAGTATTGGTATGTGCAAAGTAGTATTCTAGGAAATATATGATGGATATAACTAGAAAGGAATCTGGAGAAAAAACATTAGTACAGATATCTGAAATCTGCACGCATATAGCTGACTTGTGTTTTTTAATGGTAATGGAGAGAACTCTGACTTGAGTAAATAAATATTATCAGCTTGTATTCTTGAAGAAAAAATTAATGCTACCATTATGATGAAGAGGCATGAAAAAATTCACAATTACTGACAATGAAGAGAATTATTTGATTTTAGGAGATAGAATTCATGAAAAATAATTTAATTTCAGCTAAGAATGAGTTTAATTTGATTGGGCAAGTGGGAACACATCTTTTTAGTTAACCTGTCTGCTTTGTCCTGAACAGGGAGCAGACTCACAGATTGGTCAAAGTGTCTGCATATTCTAAATTTGGCAAGTTTCAAAATTAGATTAGATCTGACTTTGGTGTTCTAGACAGATTATGTAATTAATTGACATTCATTTGACACTCATGTTTGCTCAATCTGCCTGTAGAATTAAAAGCTAACTAAAAATGTATGAAATCAGAAGGATTTAGAGGATAATAAATATTATTGGGTCAGTGATTTCTTATCTCAGACACAGATGGGATAAAGGGATAGTGTCCCTAGATGTCAAGGCAAAAGCTTCAGATGAAAGCAATGGACCTGAAGATCTAAGGGTTCATATGACCGCTGCCTTCATATTTCTTCTGAAGCTCAGAATTGATGCTTTGTTTTCTCACAGAACAGTATTGATGTTTCACTGAAGCTAAACCCAATATATTGTTTTAAATGATCTTTCAATGAAGAGGCTGTACATTTGTCTCAAAGTATTATCATTGGACATATGACAAGTGGAAGGAATAATATACCAGAAGGCTGCATGCTTTATTTAGCAGATCATTTGGGTGGAGGTCAACTACCTTTTTGTTTTTGTGTTAAATTATCTCTGCCAATTTTTGTATAAAGGGCACTCAAGCACTTTCAAAAGTCCCAAATTAAAACTTGTTAATAGTTTATAAGAACTTAAAACCCTTAATTTATGAGAAATATGTTCCTTATATTTTCCGTGTTGCTGTATTTTAAAATACCATTAATTGGAAACAATACTTTAATTTGAGTCATTGAAATATCAACATCGTACTTCTTCAGGTATTGTTGTAACCATCTAGAGGAAATGTTCCGAAGTTAAATGAAAAGAGACAGCTACTGTTCTTGACTATGAAGGAGACATTTACCAAACACCTTAAAGCCCCTTTTTAATCTACTAAGATGCTCACTCAGTATGAACTCATGCTACATCACTTCATAATATTAACCTTTACTCAATGTAAAAATATTAGTGTGCCTGTTGTTCCATTCACTAAAAATCATGTCATATTTACTTCTGGATTCCATATTTTCTGGATCCCATATTATTTCTTTATAAAAAAGATTTAGCACTTTCTGATTAAATCAATTAGACATCTTTGAAAATGAGCTCCTGGAATTTGTCATTAAGAAGAAAGATAGAAAAACCAGGATGCTGATTATTTGTTTCTCATAGCTTCAGTGGGTGCCTGAAGATGAGCCATAAGAAATTTACTGTTCATTTTTCCCCAAGGAAAAACTGGCATGGACATTTGGCTAGTGTGTCCCTAAAAGTGTCTCAGCATGACATAGTTAACATAGTTCCCCAACAGTGAATGTTGGTGCCAGCATTCCATAACTAGATAAAGGTTACACTTTTATTGTGATATTTTCATCATTTTACCTGCTACTTTAGAAAGAGTCATTTTTCTTTTGAGAAAGTAAAATAAAACTTTTGAAGTGTCACTTGTAACATATTATATCCCAGTTCTCATTCAGTAAATGTACGGTAGAAGGAACACTGACCCTGCACAAGGCAGTGGGACTTTTCTGTTTAGAACAAACTTCTCTTTGAAGAGCATACAGTCTAGGGAAAGGTATCACCAATAAATGTCTTAGGGTGTACCAAAATTAACCGTATATTGGGGGAGCAATAACTATATCCGCTTAAGGAATAAAGAGGAGGTACCATATAGGTGGTGACAATTGGGCTCATTTTGAAGGCTGGGTAAGATTCTGACATGTGAAGAAGAAAGGGTAGAAGTGTATTTAGAGAACAAGAATAACTAGTTCCGACTAATAATTTGTGGTGAGCTGGGAAACCGAGAGAACAAAAAGAAAGCTGTACTTATTAGGAAAAGTGAGGTTGTCTTCATGATGACAGTGAGCACACACACTGAAGTCCCAGAGACCCAGACAACAGAGAAGAGTTAAATACAGACAATGGGATGTGGGCTAGAGAGAAAATAGTGACACTGCATTAGTAAATACTCATTAAATGCAAGAATTAAAAGAATAAAGAATTAGAAAATAATGAATCCAATATCCAATGCTCACATAAATGTCCCATGAAGACTGAAAATGAGTTAAACCGCCAAATATTTCCTTATGAAAAGCTTTACTTATATTTATTTTACGTGCCCCTTTGTGTTTGTGCACACATAAATACTGTATCCTCAGAGTTCAGAAGAGAGCATCAGATGCCCAGGGCTATAGTTATAGGGAGTTACAAGCTGTCTGACATAGCTGATAAGAACCAATCTTTGGTCCTCTTCAAAAACAGCAAATGCTCCTAAGTGCTGAGCCATCTCTCCATTCCCACAGTGATCAGTTTCATTAAGTTAAATAGAGTAGTATTTCTGACAAACTGTGTTTTTATTTAGTATAACATGGGGTTCAGTGGGGCCATCTGAGGGATCCTAAGTTTGGATTTAACCAGCAGAGTTTCATGAGCTCCCCTACGAATACACAACTGCTGAGCATTGTACCTCTGCCTACGCCAGAATCTGTTGGTTGACAGTTTATCAGCTACATATGGTAGTATCCAAAGGACACCCCCCTTCCGCGCATGCGCCTTAACAGCTGTGAGGTAAGCCCAACTCCTGCACCACAGTTTCTGAATATACAGCTGCGATGAATTCATGGTTGCCAATACCCGTAGTACTTCAAAATGGTATTCTATAGCTCCTTTCCTATCATATGGCTACCGTATTCTTTTAGCATCGTCTTTTTCTTTCACACTATCAAAGATTTTATATTCAAAAACATGGCAATAAACCATATTTGATGGGTATACATGAGCGTAATATAATATTCATCCGGTGGTAAAGAGCCAGCATTAGAATTAGCGTTACATTTATGGACCTTTCATGTTAGAAAATAGGATGGGGCCATTGTTTTTTGATAGTAACTTAGTTTTTGTTTGTTTTCTTTATTTTAAGATAACTAATTGGCAAGTAAGAATTATATATACCCAAAGTATAAAATACAATGATTTGGTATACATTTTGGGGTATCATTCACAATCAACTTCATTAACACATCCATCTCAACTCATATTGAGTGTCAGATTCTTTGAACTCCTTTATAACTGAAACTTTGTAGTTCCATAAGTTAATTCTTTGACAATTTTCTACATGAACATAATGCATTCTGGTGATTCCCCTCTCATTTAACTGCCTCCTACCTACATCAATTTTCCTCCTCTCGGAGATTGTTTTCTTCCCAAATTTATAATATACTGTAAGACCAACAGGGAGTGAGGTAAACGATGAATATCAAATAGAGTTGTAAACATCATCCTAGGAAGCAGCAGAAATGGGAGACCACCGAGGTAAGCAATTTCAGGACAGGAGTCAGATGCCAGACTTCATCTTGATTAACTTGTGACTCTATTCAACAGAAATAAATGTGAAGCTTCCCAGTGTTTACAAGCATGATTGACTGCACAGGCACAGAACCGGGGGATGACTGTGCCCTGCCTGGTTAAGTGATTTTATAAGATGGTCTCAAACACAGAGGAAATGGATTGGGAGTGAGGCTGAAAGCGGGAGTTGAAGCCATCAGCCTGAAACTGAAGCGTTCAACAAACAGCTGGGAGGCTAACAGGTTACCCAGAGCAATCTTGGGAGAGAAGCGATAGACTTGGGTTTCCTCAAGTAACGATGCATTAATTAGCATTTTAGGCTTGTTGTTGTTCAAACTGAGGTGAATCTGGCCTCATAAAGAAGACAAGAGCTAGTGAGATTAGAATGTCTCTGGGGTTGTGATCGGCTTTGTTTATACTGATGATTTGCTGGTCGCTCTGTGAGAAAATAGTTGTCAAAATGTCACTTCATGGCTACAGTAGGACATGAGGTCTAAAGGTTTAGAACAGTAAGTAAGCCCCACATTACTGTCATAACTGTAATTTTGCTGTTGCTATGAGTCATAATATAAATATCTGTGTTTGCTGATAGTCTTAGGCGACTTCTATGGAAGGGTCATTAGTCTTAGGCGACTTCTATGGAAGGGTCATTCAGCCTCCAAAAGGGTCATGACCCACAGGTTTGAACCACTAATCTGGAGGCATAGATTACATGCTTTTCAATATTATAAGCCATTTTGTGTGTAAATGATTTACCCTTAACTTGCTAGTATAGCACTTGACATGTAAATAAGAATTAAAATAAATACTATATTATGAATAAAAAGAAAACTGAGGAAATCTGGAAATTACATGGGATTTCAATTCATACTTCAAAATATGGACTTTAAGAATAGTAATATATTTAATTTTCTATATATTTTCAAATTTATTAACTAGTTTAATCTTATAATTTGGTAAGGAAAGTGATAGTATTCTCATTTAACTTGTATCATTTAAAGACATGGATGTAAATAATGAGTAATGATACTCACTGTGATATTACAGTTCTTCCCAAGGTTTTGTTTCTCACGCTGGTTCCTGAATTAGTGTTGAAACACAGATATCCTTCCTCACAGTCCTGTTCTTTCACTAATAAAAGAGAAAGCATTTTGAAGTCCAAGAAAGATAGAACAGAAAATGTTGAAATTATTGAAAGTAGCAAGGCTAAGTGGGGAGGAGGGTAGTACAGAGGAGAAGGGAGAGGAGAGGGATAAATAACAGTATGGATGTTTGAACAAGTCATAGGGAAGCACACTTTACATTTATATGATAATGCATAAAATGTAAAAGCCAGAGGGCTAGGATGTCTTCTGTGAGATGATGCCATCAGTATATGATGGGGAAGATGCACTCATGAAATCTTAACAACATGGTTGAGTACACAGGACCTGGGAAAGGGGTATCAGTTGCCATGCCAGGTGGATGGGGTGATCTTATAAATGGCTTCTGAGAGAGTCAGTCTTGTCCAGGGAACTCCCCATCCAAACAGGTGGTCCAATCCGATGTGGTCAGCACCAAACACGTATGCCTTTGAGCAACAATGTGACGTGTGTGTGTGTGTGTGTGAAAAATCATGAGACATACAGGCTTTTGTAGTAAGATCTAATGATTCTCTGAATTTCCTCTGTGTCTGTGGTTATGTCCCCCTTTTCATTTCTGATCTTGTTAATTTGTGTGTTCTCTCTCTGCCGTATGATTAGTTTGGATAGGGATTTGTCAGTCTTGTTGATTTTCTCCAAGAACCAGCTTTTTGTTTCATTGATTCTTTGGATTGTTTTCTGTGTTTCTATTTTGCATATTATATGTGACTAGCTAACTACTATTTCTGGCCCCACATCTTCCCTGTTATTGGCGAACCATAGCAACTAGAACTGTGAGCCGTGATAAATCCTTCCTACCTTAAGAGAAATGAGCAAAGATGTAAGACAAGTTGAATAATTTGTGAAAACTGTACAACATAGACGAGTTATTTTGAGGCTTTTGTCAAACACATTGGACTGTGGATTTAACATTTAGTCACCAATTAGCTGGTTAGTTTTCTGAAAACTCAAATAGACCTATAACCCCTAATGAAATAGAAGCAGCCATTAAAAGTCTTTCCCCCAAAAGAAAAGAAAAGAAAAGCCCAGGATCAGATGGCTTCAATGTAGAATTCTACAAGAATATCAAAGAAGAACTAACACCAACACTCCTCAAATTGTTCCACACAATAGAAACAAAAGGACATTGCCAAACTTAGTTTACAAAGCTACAGTTACCCTGGTTCCCAAACCACACAAAGATGTAACCAAGAAAGAAAACTATAGACCAATCTCTCTCTTATGAACATTGATGCAAAAATACTCAACAAAATACTGGCAAATTGAATCCAAGAACACATCAAAGAAAGATCCACCACAATTCATGCCAGAGATACAGGGATGGTTCAACATAAGAAAATCTGTCAGTGTAATCTGACATATAAAGAAATGGAAAGAAAAAAAGCACACATGGTCATCTCATTAGATGCTGATAACACTCTCTACAAAATTCAGCACCCCTTCATGATAAAAGTATTGGAGACATCAAGGATACAAGGAACATATTTAAGCATAATAAAAGCAATTTACAGCAAGCCAACAGCCAACATCAAATTAAATGGAGAGAAACTCAAAGCAATTTCACTAAAATCAGGAACAAAACAAGGCTGTCCACTCTCTCCATATCTATTCAACATAGTTCGTAAAGTTCTGGCTAGAGCAATAAGACAACAAAAGGAGATCATGGGGATACAAACTAGAAAGGAAGAAGTCAAACTATCACTATTGACAGATGATATAATAGTATATATAAGTGACCTCAAAAACTCTACCTGGGAACTCCTATAGTTGATAAACTTCAGTAATGTGGTTGGATACAAGATTAACTTAAAAAAATCAGTAGCGCTCCTATATGCAAATGATAAATGGGTGAAAAAAGAAATATAGAAACATCACCCTTTTAGCCACAAATACAAAATATCTTGGGGTATTCTATCCCAAACAAGTAAAATACCTGTATGACAAGAACTTTAAGCCTCTACTGAAAGAAATTGAAGAAGGTATCAGAAAATGGAAAGATCTCCCATGCTCTTGGATAGGAAGGATCAATATAATAAAAATGACAATCTTACCAAATGCAATCTACAGGTTCAATGCAATCCCCATCAAAATACCAACACAGTTCTTCAGAGACCTGGAAAGAACAATAGCCAACTTCATATGGAAAAACAAAATATTCAGAAAAGCTAAAACAACCCTGTACAATAAAGGAACTCTGAAAGTATCATCATCCCTGACTTCAAGCTATACTATTGAGTTACAGTAATAAAATCAGCTTCGTATTGGCATAAGAACAGACAGGTGGACCAATGGAATCAAATCAAAGTCCCTGACATTAATCCACACAAATATGAACACCTGATTTTTGACAAAGAAGCCAAGCATCACTCCTCCACTGCTGATGGAAGTGCAAACTTATACAGCCACATTGGAAATCAGTATGGTGGTTTCTAAGAAAATTGGGAATCAATTTACCTCAGGACACAGCACTATCACTCCTGGGCATATATTCTAAGAATACTCAATCCTACCACAAGGACCCTTGTTCAACAATGTTCGTAGCAGCATTATTCACAATAGCCCAAACCTGGAAACAACCTAGATATCCCTCACCTGAAAAATGGATACAGAATATGCGGTCCATTTGCACAATGGAGTACTACTCAACTCTGAAAAATCATGGCATCATGAAATTTGCAAGCAAATGCATGGAACTAGAAAAAAACATCCTGAGGGAGGTAACCCAGACTTAGAAAGATGAACATGGTATGCACTCACTCATAAGTGGATAATTAGATGTAAAAGAAAGGATAACCAGACTAAAATCCACAGGAGGCCGGACGGGGGCTGGAAGAGGGGTATGGGGGAGAACTGTGGATGGAATGTAAAACTAAATTTTAAAAATAAATTAAACTTAAAGTTATCTTGAATATAAAATAAGGAACTGGATAATAACCAATCTAAATTAAACAACAGACAAAACACCATATTGGCAGAAGAAAATGAAAACAAGGCATGCTGAAGGTAACTGTAACATTTCAACATAGAGTCAGGGCCTTCGATTTTTTCCCTAATATCGGGATGACTTACTGCTTTTTATAACTACACTAAATTTGTCGAACAGAGTATTAAAAGGTGTGTGATGACTCTGTACCCATAAAACATAAAGAAGTTTCTGGAAGCTACAATACGACCACACTTGCACGATGAATTTCTTTGGAAATGACCTCACGAAAAGGAGACTGTTTCTTTTCACACTAAATCCCAGTACTTTCTCCCATTTCATTAAAACCTTCTGTTTGGAAAGTTGACACCCCTTTCCTATGATTGAACTACAATATAAAGAGCCCATGGGATTCAACATTTGGAGGAAGGATTGCCGTTCCTGAGAGGAAGATCCACCAGGTAATGGCAGTGCAGGCTTGACACTCTGTTAATCCCAGACCTTGGTGGAATGACTCTCTCAAAATTACTGTCCCTGTGATTTACTTACCAACATGAAGTAGAGCAGGCGTGGAAGTTTCAAACTCCACCAAGAAAGTCCAGCATTCAGATATTTGGCTTTAAGATGGCTGGTGATAGAGCATGCCATGCATATTTATTTGATATGGAGAGGGGTGGGTATACACCAAGCCATGCGCAGTTTTATTTGAGTCATATTTCTACAAGTAGTAGACAGATTATGTTATTATGGGAACCTCTAAACAGTGTAGTATTTTATCAGGATTTTATTTTTAAGGTCCTATAAAAATAGAGTTATCACAGCAGCTTCTAGTAACATGAATGGTGAGAGGAAAAAAAAAGAAGCCAAGGAACAGGAACATCTTTGTTAAAAAAAAAAAATAGATTTTTAGGCTTCAGTAGACCATATGTCATGGCTGAATCTACAGCTCTCAAAATGTTCACGGGCAAGGTATAAATAAACATGGCTATGCATACCAGCCACAAGATTTTTAGCTGAAGCAAAACATTCTCTGTGGCTCGCCAGATCTGATCCTCAGTTACAGGCTCCAGAGAGTGACTGGAAAACCAAGTATCACAGCAGACTCTGGACATTTTTAGCGAGATGTTTGGGGGAAGTGGATAAAGGTTCTGCATCTCTCGGCGCCTTCTGTTGATTTGCAGAACATCTTGGCCTAGGCATGTGCGAACGTCTTAACCGGGCGCAGCCCTTCTCCCTCTCTGTTTGTTTCTTCTGTTTCTCAGGCTGCTGCAGGAAGTGAAGCAGAGAGCTGGTAAGGTTTGACTTTCATGTGACAGACAAAACACTTGCTTTCCAGTTTCCCTGGACATGAAATAGGATGCAGAAGTGGGAGCAGGGGTAGAGAAGAGGCCCTATGCTCTCAGAGGAAATGCAGATATGACAGTGACTCTTCTCTTAGGCTCCTCACAATAAGATTAAGACTAATGGAGGTATTTATTACCCTTAATTATATTCATAAGCATCTGGTGGCTAGAACACACTCATAAATTAAAATACCTTTAAATTATATAAATTAGGTAGCGTCGGTATAATTTGCATATTTTGTGAAAAACCCTGTAGAGACCAATCCTGCCATTTCCTAAGGGCTGATGACTCTGATTTTTTTTTTCAAAAGTGATTTGGGATACATGAAAACAGTAAAAATTAAAAGTAAATAATAAATAAACTCATAAAATATTTGCATGTGAGAAGTATTTGAATAGATACTGTCAAGATTTACACAATTCAAATAGCACTGGCTTTATTTGGGCTGTAATTCACTAGTGGCTTTCAGCATTTGGTGTTTAAGACCTCATATTATCCATTAGTACTATTAAATATTTTAATAAAGGAAATAAAATTCTCCCTTTAATCATGTGATAAATAGCTTTCTATCAATATCCAAATCGACTTTTTAAAAAAGGGACTTGGGTCTCATTCTCATTAAAAGGTCCAATCCCCTTTGTTTTGGATAATGGGTTGTTAGCAGACTATGGCCAGGGCGCAGGACAAAAGATAACCAAGAAATGGGCATAAGAGCTGAGGATCCATAATCCCAATTAATATGTAAGTGACTCCTCATTAACTCTGACTTCTAAAAGCTCTCATTGCCTTGCAACTGCCTGAAGCTGGGCATGAAGCCTTTATCATATGGCCCATTGAGGGATACTTAAGAACCATCTATGGATAAAGCATAGACTGTTTAAAAGGGTGGATTAAAAATTTTCTGTGCTAAGTGACATTCCTATTAGGCACTTTTCTTATTTGTTAGTAAGGCTCATTTATATTTATTTTATTAGGCATATGCATACATATACTCTTTCTGAGATAAACTGATAGGTATATTAATAAAGTACATGCACCCACAATTTTATATTCACTCAGCATATGACAATATAATGACATCTTAACTGAATTGTTAGCCATTTATCAGTTCTAGTATTTATATTTTAAAAATGATTAAAGGGCAAATAATGGGACATTGGAAACGTTTTCTATAAAATTTATCCAACTATTCAAATGCTTGTATAAGAGTTTGGTTTGCATAATTTTTAGTCTTCTTCTACAACTAATTATAAGAAGTAAATTTTAAAATATCCGAGCTAAGGATTTTGGGTAAGGCATATTCTGATTAGGATCTTTTTAGATCTAGCCTCCATCAACTACACCTAAGTCATTTACTCCTAGTTCCTTGTACATAAAAACGCT
Source organism: Chionomys nivalis (assembly GCF_950005125.1). NCBI lineage: Eukaryota > Metazoa > Chordata > Mammalia > Rodentia > Cricetidae > Chionomys > Chionomys nivalis. The sequence continues at coordinate 66,490,143 of NC_080088.1, forward strand.
GCGGAGTATCTGCTGTGTGCGGATTAGCACTTAGGCCCAAGCAGTCCTTCGACCTTGGAACAACAGTTAGCCAGAGACCACTCAGCATGAGGACCTCCTACTGAGGCTGCAGGAGGGGAGGCGTGGATTCCTGGGAGCCAACATAACAAACAGGAAATAAATGGACAATTCAGAACCTGATTCAGAGACAAATTGCTTCTAAAAATAAAGTCGTGAAGGAACATGGGGTGTAACTCAGGGGATAAACTGCTGTTTTTATATATTGCTAGGGAAACTTCACTCAGCCCCTACCCTCAGCTCCTTTGCTTTGCTTGCAATGAATATAGACCAGAATGGGAGTTGTAGCGTGCTTGCTAAAATCTGACTTGACAAATCTTTATTTCTTCATCTTGTTTCTTTTTTTCGAGTGCACATGAGGATCCCATAGAGCTCCCCTTTTACAAAGTGCTGGTGTTGCAATTACTTGCTGTTTAGAAAATGTGGCAAAAAGGATGTATCAGCTCGATGATTGGACTAGACCAATGGTCCTCCACCTTCCTAATACTGCGACCCATTTAATACAGTTTCTCGTGTTGGGGTGACTCCCTAACTGCAAAATTATCTTCATTGCTACTTCATAACTGTAATTTTGCTACTCTTATGAATCAAACTATCTGTGCTTTCTGTTGCTCTTAGACAACCTCGTAAAAGGATTTTTCAATTCCCAAAGGGGTTACACCTACAGACTGAGAAACATTGCTTTAAGCCATTAACTCATAATTGATAAAGGAAAGTCTGCTTACTAATATTTTTGTCAAATGTTCATTAAGTGAAATTAAGATTTCCTAAAATAGGGAAAATTATACAAAATAATTTAAAATTGTATTTAGATTGTAGCAAGTAAACCTGTCTAAAATAAAACTATGCAATGAGTACTGATACCAAGCATAGTATGAACGTATTTACTATCATCTTTAAATATGCAAATAATATTTTGCATGACGTTTGGGTGTTGCTAAGATGTTCATTTTTGTGATATACACACTGCTATAAATATTCTGAAGGATGTTTTATAAAGATTGTAAGCAATCTAATTCTAAATAAGAGTGAAATTAAGAAGCAAATGAACAAATAAAAATCAATGTCTTGACTCCCAAGCATCTTCAGAATATTTTGGTGATCTCTGCAGGTGAGGAATATGTCATGGTGGGGATTGTTCAAAGGGGTAAGATATTACCCCTTCAAAGAAATAGTCTTTACCATTAATAGTAAATGACATTGTTCATTAGGTGTGATATATAATGGATTTCTTTGAGTAAATATTTTCAACTGCAAACACACTAATGTAAAATCTGAGTTATATAAAGTTTCAAATGGTAGACGAGAAAGTGGGAAATACACTTGAGTGCACTGACACAGGAGACCACTTTCTAAATATAACCCCAGTAGTACAGACACTGAGAGAAACAATTAACAAACGGGAACTCCTGAAACCGAAAAGCTTCTATAAAGCAAAGGACACAGTCCACAAAACAAAACAATTGCATACAGAATGGGAAAAGGTCTTCACCAACCCCACATCAGACAGAGGTCTGATACCCAAAATACACAAAGAACTCAAGAAATTGGTCATCAAAAGAACAAATAATCCAATGGAAAAAAAATGGAGTACAGAACTAAACAGAGAACTCTCAATAGAGGAATCTAAAATGACTGAAAGGCACTTAAAGAAATGCTCAACATCCTTAACCACCAGAGAAATGCAAATCAAAACAACTCTGAGATTCCATCTTACACCTGTCAGAATGGCCAAGATAAAAAACACTTATGACAACTTATGCTGGAGAGGATGTGGAGTAAAAGGAACACTCCTGCATTGATGGTGGAAGTTCAAATTGTTACAGCCCCTTTGGATGTCAGTATGGCAATTTCTTCCTCAAGAACCAGCAATACCACTTTTGTGTATGTATCAAAATGATTCTCAATCATACCACAAGTACTTGTGCTCAACTATGTTTATTGCAGCATTGTTTGTCATAACCAGAACATGGAAACAACCTAAATGCTCCTTGATTGAAAAATGGATAAAGAAAATGTGGTACATTTACACAATGGAGTACTAAACAGCAGAAAAAAAATAAGGACATCTTGAAATTTGCAAGCAGATAGATTGATCTAGAAAACATCATATTGAGTGAGGAAATCCAGACCCAGAAAGATCAATAGCATATGTACTCACTCAGAAGTGACTTTTAGACATAAAGCAAAGAAAATCAGCCTACAATTCACAATCCCAGAGAACCTAGACAACAATGAGGATCCTAATAGAGACATACATAGATCTAATCTACATGGGAAGTAGAAAAAGACAAGATCTCCTGAGTAAACTGGGAGCATGGGCACCATGGGAGAGGGTTGAAGGAGAGGAGAGAGAAAGAGAGGGGCACAGAGAAAAATGTATACCTCAAAGTTCCAAATGATTTAATTTCCGACTGGGGAAACATGGTTAGATGACCTCAGACACACTCTTACAAGAATATGAGATGATAAGTCAATGTTTTCAAATATGTAAATACAGGCTACAGCCTAGAATATAATTTGAGTAAATTGAAAATTAGACTGTATCAGAAAGAATCAGTGAGAAAAGGTCTAAATATATTCGGCTCTTTCAATTCTGAGTATTCTAATTTATGAATAATATATACTTCAGCCATACCAAAACATTTTCTGTTCTCTATACTCATACACTATTTTGCTCTTATGCACTCTTGAATGTGTGTGTGTGTGTGTGTTAATGGGTAAGCTGCCCATTGTGGACAGTCTAATCTGGTAAAATACTGCTCAGGGTCTCTCTGAAAATGCCTCTACACCACAGACTGTACTAACTCTGGTTCTCTTCTCCATTGATGTATCCTGGTCATAAATGTGGAGGTATTCGCTGCTACATTCATTGCCCTTAAATGATGTGTATACTGAGATGCATGTAGTACATTCTGCTGACTTTCAATCAATGTTTTATGTTAGCAGATACTAATAAGCAAATGCTGAATAACTGAATAGATTTCAATCCATTAATAACAAAAAAGTCATTCACAGAATGTATTACTAAAGAAAATAGAGTGAACAGTAATCTCTGAAGTTAGAAGACACCAAATGGTTCAAAAAACAGGTATTGTGGAGATAGCTGTTAAAACTGAACTCATGTTAAATTTTATTAAGCATCTGTTTATTGCAGCTGATGTGTGGTAGCTGCATTAAGTCACAGGCCACATACAGCCATGATGTGTATAAGGAATAATTTCATAATCTTCTAGTCATAGGAAAGTTGCTCAGGTCAGATCATCTAATCAGTTGCTTCTGAATATGTGGGTCCAACTTCTTTGGGGTGTAGAACAAGCCTTTCACAGGGGTCACCTAAGGCCACCACAAAACAGAGATCCTCACATTATGATCCATACAGTAGCAAAATTACAGTTATGAAGTAGCAACAAAAATAATTTTGGTTCCCAGCACTCGGGAGGCAGAGGCAGGCGGATCTCTGGGAGTTCGAGGCCAGCCTGGTCTACAAGAGCTAGTGCCAGGACAGGTTCCAAAGCTACAGAGAAACCCTGTCTCGAAAAACTAAAAAAAAAAAAAAAAAAAAATTTTGGTGTTGGGAGTCACCATGGAACGAGGAACTGTATTAAAGGGATGTAGCACTAGGAAGGTTGATAACCACTGATTTAAAGAATGTACATATTTTATTATTCACATTTTCTCTTACAAACTTGTAGAAGCAAGAACCTCTTAAAATTCAGTATGACAGCACATATTACTTACATGTGAATTAAGAACAAAATTACTTTATATTAAGAAGAGTAAATAAATGAGTCTTCTAAAGCATTACAAAGTTTAGTATAGGGGGAAAGGAAGTAGCAATAGTCACCTGAAGGATACTGGATAATACAGCTGTGGATAACAATTTTGTCTATAGAGATAGATGACCCAGGCATAGAACCCAGCTCTGTCAAATATAGCTTGAGTATCTTTGGAAAACTATTGTTGCCTTCTCAACTTCAGTGTCCGAAATGTAAATGAACAGAATTGTAGTGTATTCCTTTAAAATGGTAATGTAAGTACTCAAAGAGAAAAATAGATTTAAAATGCACGACATTTTTATTATCATTATTATGGTTATTATAATCATATCATGAGAAATTCAAGGATGCCATGTCGAAGACCAGTTAATGCTTGCTACTATGGCTTTTAGGAAGTATCAACTAAATAGGTCTGAGGAATTTAAAGTTTTTGTCAGGTGCGAATAGCTATTTCAGGCAGCATATTTCAAGATTTGCAGGTGGGAAAACTGGCAGTCAATATTGCCGTTCATTTGAAATACAAGGTTCATGTGAGGATATCCCAAGAAATAGACCTGGAGATGTGAATAAAGTCAGAATACAGTAGCCCTTTTCTGCTAGTCTACCTCAGACTACTTAATCACTGCTGTCTTCTAAATATTATGTTTTTTTTTTCTCTACAGATTTTTAAGTAAGGTGCTACATGATTTCCTGTCAGTCCTAAAACCTTTACAATATTGTTGTAAAGTCCAACAAAATGTCATAGGACCTATGTACAAATACTTGTGCATAGACATGACATTGGGACCCTGTGGGTATCACACATAGAAACTTAAATGCAGACATGTGGTGGTATTGCTCATGAATACTATTAGTGAAAATTATAATACGAAAACAGTTAGATACATGACTATATACTGTATAATTGCAGAATAACTGAAGAGAACATAGTCTAATGTCCAAGTCAGGTCATGAGCATCTTTTGTCTTTTTTTATGTAAACACTTTCAATGTTAATCTGTCCCCTTTTCTCTCCACAGATTAGAGGCAGTGCAAAAGACAGATAGTACTGTAATGCACACAGTGTACTCTGTACTGTTAAAGTCAACAAAGCAGAAGAGACAGGAGAAGAAGAGGCTGTCGTCTAACAATTTATTCTGCCAGTTATCATCTCTGTCGGCATAAGAGCATCCTACTTTGTGCATTTCATTCATAGGTACCCAAGCTCACAAGGATTTAATCTAAACAACTCACTTCAACATAGCTTATAGAGCATCCATCCTAAACCAATCTCATACCAGCATCTGGGAGAGAGAACAGAAGGGATGAAATTGAGAAGGGTCATGGCCTGGGCCCCTGTATGCTCCTAATACATGCAAAGCCAACTTGATGAACCAACTCCAGAAGGGGACGTATTCCTCAGTGGCAAAATGGAAATAGAAACTTCAAGGTCACAGACACTAAAATATGTTAGAACTTGTAGGATGTTAGGAATTTCCTAATTACATAGAATTGTTATTTCTGAAACATTTTGTGGACATAAAAATACTTAATAAAATACTTAGAAGGTTCAAAGTCTATAATATATATAGGAAAAAAATGGAGTTGGCATGATCATTTTGATTAGCAGTGCATCTTATGGATTATCTCTTGTTAGCTTCAAAATGTGAGCAATAAAGATTATATATGCTCACCATTCACCAAGTAAATAAATAAATGCAAATATGGATTGAGACAGCAGGAAATTGTATTTAATTATATCTATATTTTAAAAGCAGACCCTTAACAATACTTTAAGAAAGCTTGACTAGTATAGGAATATGTACTTATCAAATATGAGAAATGGAGATATGGAGGAGGGCACCTGGCCTAAAGGGAAAATCCATGGTTGGAGGGCAAAATAAGGAACACTGGCTGGGATGGGAGTACAATTTCTGGAGAAGACGTGTCTGGAATCCTTTCTTCATAACTGCGTTGATTCTTGAGCAATTTCTGGTCGTTTAGTCACCCTATATCTCCTTTTGCCTTTTCTAAGACATGTGACTGTGTTCATAAATATTAATAAGTATGCCAAAGGGCTATTTTTGAAAATTAAATAAGAAACATAAAATACTTAGCACAGTGCTTCATTATCACAGACACTAATAAATATTAGTCATCATTATTCTTACAAAAGTTTCATTACTGTTCCTGACAGTCACTTAAAATGCAATGAATAATAGAGTTTATACTGGCTTAGTGTGGCCTTAGGGAAAAAAAATCCAAGAGCAGAGTTACCTCACCTCATTGGTGAGAGATACCAATGTCTCAAACTCCTTACCTAATGTCTAGAAATTTTGGAATGAACTTAGCTATATGCTGCAGTTTCAGGAATCTGAAAGTTTCTCATTAACAGCACAGCATGATGCCTTTACCTAAGCACACCGTATATTTAATTGTCCCTTGCAGTGCATTTCTTTTAGGAGTGTGGTTGTAGTTAATTATGTAAATATATTTCGCTTCATTTCTACCCCGGCTTGACTGAAAGTTCCCTAGTGGCATAGACTAGGCCAAATTTATCTTCCTCCACATCTTCCTGATTGGTACATAGGAGACCTTTAACAGACATTTTTGCATAATGAGCGCCCTCTTGGGTGAATGGAGAAATTATAACATTTTAGAAAATTTCCCAAGTGACTCATCAATTTCTCACTGATGTATATTTCCCTAAATAATTCTACAAGTCTTTATAAACAGCAATATAAGTTCCTTGAGCTCTGACTTGGCCAGTTTTCATTCTTAAGAAGATATTCTCTCCCGCAGGGCAGGGAATTTGGACTGCTCTTCAGTACCTAGAGGGAGGGGGAATGGAGTGGGGGGAGGGGGAGAGCAGTGGGGAGAGGGGGAGCGGAGTGGGGCGAGGGGAGATGTGTGGGAGGAGGGGGAGGGAAATGGGGAACGGGGAGGAGGTGGAAATTTTAATTTAAAAAAATAAAATAAAAAAAAAACAAAAAAAAAAGATATTCTCATTTCAGCCTATAAAATGAGTGAAACTGTACTAATAGTAGAAAATTTATTGGCTTGTTAGTGTTCCCTTCAAGTGGAGGTGACTGAAGAGTACCCTTTATATCTCAACTAATGCAGAGGTAGCCTTCGCCTCCATGTCCCTATTATTGAATGCAGGAAAAAAAAGTCAGGTCAACTTCTGACAGAGTCATGAAGTCAGAGTATTCGTTGAAAAAGAGGATAAGATTTTAAGAGCATGCTTGCCTTTGTTCTGTGACATGCTAGGTTGTATTGTGAAGAAAATGTGAAATGCTCCCCTTTATACCATGTTTTCACAGATACGGCATCTAACCCTCATCCTGAACTGCGGGAGAGGTTGTGTTTGATTTCTCTGCAGCACAGTAGACTTTGAATAGTGTCATATTGTTCTATATTATTTTAATGCAACTCCAAAAGAGATGGTTTGGAAAATAGTGAGCAATTAACAGTGATACTAACACTTTTGGGGAAAGGAAGAAGTAGAGGGGCTCTGGGATACTAAAATTTTATTTTTATTTTATTTGGATGTTTCGTGTAGTGAATATATTTTTGCCCATTTGTGGTAGTTTGATTTCATGAGATTACATTAGAAGACTATTGTTTTCAAATATAGTATACATGTATTACATACTTAGAAAAGTATAGGGATTTAGTTTTTTCAGCCTGAGAACCTGATAGGTTCCATCTTACAGTATACAACCATAGCCCCACAGAGGTAATAAGTTGACTTAATCTGTCTTTAGAATGTTTTCTAGAACTTCTCTCTTTGATAAATTGTATATTGGGAACTTATTCAACTGTAGAAAATGACCTAAAAATAGTGCTTTGCTTTTAATAGAGACTATACTTGAACTTAAAATAGTGACTTCAGAAAGAAGATTGAATGGTTAGCTTTTGAAATATCAATTGTGGTAATGACAAGCTTTTCACTGAAATTAATATCTAAATTGATTGTTGAAATGATCCCTTAACTTTAAGAGGCATTGTTAAATTGTATTGAAGAAAGACATGGAAAGAATAACACTCTAAGCTCAAACTCATCTAAGATATAGAAACATGTGTGATCTCACAATGGCTTGACATATGTTGAGGCAAATAATCCAGTTGTCGCACGTCCTCTGTCTACATCCTTCCTGATCTCATTCTAATTCATCCTGTCCACTTCCCTACATCTTGAATTTGATGTGCTTGGAGCAAAGTAATTTATCAGAAACGAACAAGACAGTTTTCAAGCTTAGCCTCAAGAAGTCTGGGAAGCTTCTGCTTGTTGTCTTGGGAATTCTGCCTTTGTCAGCGGCAAGTTCATATCAGACCTTAGGTGTATAAGAGACTGGATCACCCATGTGTCATAGTCTCATTTGCAAAACTGAGAGGCATTTCCATGAAAATCAGCAAAGCTGACTTCACCAAAGACTGCAGATGACTGTGGACAGAAAACAGAACTGGAGAACTGGATCTTGTATGAACTTCCTGACACAAAACTATGAACGACAGCATTTGATTTTGACCCTGCGACCTTAAGGAAGGTTTGCTAGGCAGAAACTGCTGTTAGTTATGTTCATATTATTGGTATGTGCCTCTACTAATATATATAGCTACTGGCATGTGGCTCTAGAGGTATTCTCAGCTCAAGAGCAGGCTAACATACTTAACACAATTTAAAATTCCACCAAGGAAGGCATATTTTCCAATAATAAGCAGTAATGAATGTCTCACCAAGTATTTTAAGTGCACTGGGAGATAACACTGAATGAGATCTAGACCTGTGAGTGGAAACACTGAGTTTTTCTCTGTCTAATATTGTGACTGTTGTGGGATCTTTATCTTATCTATAGTATGTTGAGCTATGTCCCTACATCCTTAGATTCTCCAGAGCTGATATCATGAATGGATGTTGTAATTTGTCAGAGGCCTTTTCTGCATCTAATGAAATTATCATGTCACTTCTATCCCTGAATTTTTTCAGAGTGGTGGAGTACATTTCTTGGTTCATGTTTGCTGAACTGTCCCTGCATCTCTGGGATAAATCCAATTATATCATGGTAAATGATCTTCTCATATGTTCTTGAATTCTATTTGCATGTATTTTGAGAATATTTTTACAACTCTGTTCATCAGAAATTCTGGCTTATTATTTCTTTTTTGTTATTGCACACCTTTGGTTTTAGTATTAGGGTAATACAGGCTTCATTGAATGAATTTGAATGTTTTCTTTTTTTTCTAATTCAGGGAACAATTTGAGAAGTACGGTTGCTAGCTCTTTGAAGTTGTGGTTGAATTTTCCACAGTAGCTTTCTGGCCCCTCTGCGCTTGTAAGTTAAGAGATGTTTAATTACTTCTTCTACCTGATTGAATGTTAGAATATGTTTTATTAATATTTGAATATTTTATTGTTTCATATATTATGTGTGTGTATGTATGTATCTGCACAAGTGAGTGCTAATCCCCCTAAAGTCAAAGTCATTGGATCCTCACACAGCTCTTATTATAGGCAGTTGTGAGCTGCTCAGCATTGGCATAGAGAATCAAACTTTCGTCCTCTGAAAGGTCAATATGTACTCTTAACCAGTGAGTCATCTCTTCAATTTCCAGTGTTTTCACTCTTAGTTTCTGCAGACGAGGTGAGAAAGGGATAAAATGAGCCTTGGATAGGTGTTGGTCCAGTCAAGCTTCAGTGTCTACAGACATGACTCATTACTTCTGTACCACTTATCACTTTCCCAAACTCTTTAATGAACATTTTCACATTTGGGTGCAGTAATGAGCCTCTGGAGACAGCCAGGAAGGGATGGTAATTTTCATTTTAAAGAAGAGAAACCCGAAACAAAGGAAGCAAGTGCTTCACAGATGTTAGCAGAAGGGCAGGGGCAGAACAGATGTTGCTGACTCTCCTTGCGTCTCGGGGGATGACTTGACAGTTCTGCTGTAGGGGTATCCCTGTTCGCACCCCTCCTCTGGGTGGAAGGGACAGAAATCCTGGTCTCTGAAAAGCTGAGAGTCCGAGAGTCCTTCAGGGCTTCCCCTCTGGCTGCTGCAGAGGGTACTCCCTGAGGTAATGCAGGAAACCAAAGGACAAGAGAGAAGAGAAGACTGTGAGTGGAGGAGTGTCTCAAATTTGTGCAGCGTATGAACTGCACATGCTTTTACACAGACGTGTATCAGAAGCAATGGTAGACAGGTCTCTGAGGTTTTCTATGTAATATTTATTTAAAGCTGGAGTTTCCAAGTTGCTCTTAGAAGCAGAGCAGCTATGTCCACACATTCGCCAGCCTGTAGCTTCAGATGCGAGATCCCTCATGCGTTTCTTAAGTTGCCAGTGTAATAACGGCAGATTTCCCCAGCTTTTCTTTAGCTCGGAGGCTTGGTAACCTTCATTTCTGAAGCCCAACTTTCTGGACACAGTATTCTTTGTTAGTATGCTATTTTTGTTCTAGGAATATAAATGTATAATTTTATGGCTTCCTGGTGTCCAAGGTTAGTGATTAAGATCTGCTGCCATTCTAATGGAGGTTCTTAAATTTGATGTGGGGCTTGACTCTTGCTGTGTTCAGAATTCTTCATCCTGCGTATTTTTATAAGCTGGACTCTAATGTGGTGTCAAGTGAGGCTCTTATTCCATCAGAGACCCTCTGACCCTCATAAAGGTCCATCTCTCTTAAAGGTAATTTTCATTTGTTTTACTGAGTAGGTTTTCTAGCTCTTCTCATTTTCTTTGTATTCTGAAACATTTGAGTTGTATTAATTTTTAAAATGATGTTCCAGAAGTCTCAGAAAATTTCTGCATTCGAATGTGATTTTGTTTAAGGCATTTGAAACACCAGACTGGTCTCAGATATTCTTTCTATGGCTTGGTCTAGTTCATGATGGAAGCTTTCAATATGTATTTTGTCTAGACCATTCAAACCTTCATTTTCATTTTTATCTTCATGATGTCACTCCCTTTGCTGAGTTTCTCTTTAATAATAGATATTGGTTTTCCAATCTAACTAGGATGTCTGCATTCTCTTAGATGCTGTTGATTCTTCTCAGAATCATTTCTTATGAACACTTTGTTAAGACTATGTACCTTTTTCTGGGATGTTGTTAAATGTACTATTATGTTGCTTTTCCTATGTGATGTCACAGTACCTTGCATCTCCACACTTCCAGTGCTCCTACTTTGGTACTTGCTTACATGGCTATCAATTAGACATTGTGATAATCTGGTATTGCCAGTACAGTGCTTCCTTCTGATGATATGCCATATGGGGTCAGTTTGATAGTCTATGTTGACTTTGATTCTCACTTTATGTCATAGCGGAGTATCTCCTCAACTACAATCAGTGGCACCAGTGGTGGAAGCAGAGTTGTGAAGAACATGCCCTTTAGGCCCATAATTTCACATGGGATAGGAGCACACTTCTGAAGTCCTGGCAGTGGTGTGTAGATTATTGGCACCCAGCAGTAGTGGCAGGGATGCTCTCTTGGAGGTAGCATGGCGCAAATGTCATGGGGGTAAACTAACTAGTTTATGATTAGAATTACATCCTGACAAACAAAATGAAATCCATAACTGCCACTATTATTGGGCCAAACCCTGTGGCTAGATGGAATAATTATAGGGGCAAACTTACTACTATTATTGTGCTAAATGGACACAGTGTTAAACCAATGCCTATCTACTTACCATAGTACTCATAGATTAATCCATCTCTCAACTCTATCATTGGAGCTTCTATTTGCAGTATATCATGGTTAATTCAGAGGCCAAAACCTTCTGAATATTCAGAAATTAAGAGACTACAGAATTCTCAGTCCTAAAAGGAACCTATATAACATGCTCTACTTTCCAAAAGCTCAGGGATCATAATGAAGAATAGAGATATGTCATTGGTCTAAAAATATATGCAAACAGAGATAATAATCAAATTAACAAAGTTAGCCTCAGAACCACATATATCACTATTTTCTCTCACTTGTGGTTCCTAGAATTTTTATACTTACAAAAAATCATGTATGGGTACATAAAATACTTTCATATATGAAATGTAAATGACACAGTGTGATGGAACAAGAGGAACCAAGAGGGGCAAGGAAAGGCAAGACCAGAGATGGTGAGGAACATGTGGGAATATGTGCAATGTGTATGTTATACCTGCAGGAAGATTAGATTTCAAAGGGAGAAGTGCTGACTTAAAGAATATTCCCTAAACCTCACATTCATGTATTCTCATGCATAACAGTGCCACATTCCCAAGTCAAATTAGAGTAAAAATGAACTTTATAATTTGATCTCTAAATAGAAAGCAACTGCATTTATAAAAACACTTATCTTTGTGTTGTAATTCTGCTTTATCTAGAATATATGATCCGTATACGACAACCAAGGATTGCTGGGAGATGGCAGGAAAACACTCCCAGTTTCACTTTCTGTTTCTGTGATGAAATACCATGAGAAAAAAAAATAAATAAAAAGAAAAGCAAGGCAGGAGAGAAGGGGTTTACTCTAGCTCTCAATCCAGGTTGCAGTTCATCATAGAAGGGATGTCACAGCAGTGAGAGCTTGGTTGTCGCATCACATCCACTGTCAACAGCAGAGAGAGAATGAATCTGTGCATGCTTAATGTCCAGCTAGCTTTCTTTACTCTCAGGCAAGGCTGAGAATGATGCCAGACCTCCACTTTCAGCCTAGGCCTTCCCACATAAACTGTGGTAGTCAAGATAATGTCCCCCACACACGTCCACAGGGCATTCTGATACAGATAAACACCCACTGAGTCTCTTTTAAGGCTGTGTCACACTGACATTTAAAACTATCCATCACAATCATTTAGCACATCGAGGGATTATAATGTACCTCCACCAAGGGACCACACACTCTTGGTGGTCCCTTGGTGGAGGTACATTTCCCTTTAGTTTTTTAAGAATAAAGTTGATCTTTAAGGATGTTGAGTGGCTTGGCATCCACAGGATGCCTGAGGTGATAATCAACTTCAACTTTTTTTTGTTTCTTTTTATATGGGAGATAGGGTTGACTAAGAAAATAGTATTTTTTCTTGTTGTTGCTCAGAGATCCTGACCTCAGTTCTTAGATGCATACATTAATCAGTAAATGAGTAATATGAATTATTGATTTTCTTAGTATTAAACATTGTGCAATGTGTGTGTATGTGTACATATATGCATGAAAATACAAGATAAAAACAGAAGCTGGGATACCATGCATACATGTACCATATAGGGAAAAGGACAAATCCAGTGTACATATGCACATGTAAGTTCACATATGTCTGTGTAAGTGAAAAGAAAGAAAAATGACAAGGACAGGGCCCCCCAAAAATGACAAAAATAGGGAAAGATTTATTTGTCATTGGAATTATCTGTTTAAGTAAAAAATTAATAAAGACATCCTATAGTTGTAGGTCATGCTTCAACTACGTCTGATAGATTAGCACCTAGTGTTAGACCTTTTGAGCACTGCTTGCATTCAGTTTTATTGTAAGAATTGATCAAATATTCCTCATTGCTTAAATGCTCTACTGTTGAGAAATTTTATCAATATGTTCAAGAACATGAGCATGTTATCATAGATAAACAATCGAACTGTCTTGTCATTTTATTAGTTGACATCTAGTTAACTTAAGATATTTAACTACTATGCGTGGATTATCAAGGCAGAACATGATGTACAAAACACACATGTACACACACACACACACACACAAACACACATCTAAAATAGAAAAGATGGCAAATTTGAAATTTTCCATTTCATTCTTTGGAGCTGAGTCTTACGGGTCTGACCGAGAGCCTGCACTGTTGAGGCTTCAGCAAATGTTCTTCAGGGTGTTTTCTATCTGTGTCAGGCATCAGGCTTCCTTCAGTGGAACAAATGCCCAAAAGAAGTAGTCTCAAAAGTGAGAGGGCAATTCGCATCTGCAGAGATGAGATGTTTCGCTACCAGTTTGATGGACTCTCTTGCTTTGGGTCTGAAGAGAGGAATAAGCATTGTGGTGAGGATAGTGTGTGGAAAGTCTGCTCACCTCATGGCATCTTGGAAACAGGGAAAATATCAGGAATTGGCCATTGATAGTCACAGATCCACACACATATGCCTATTGAACTAGACAGACTGGCCCCACTATCTAAAGTTCCAACCAAATGTAAACTGAGCCTTCAACACATGAACCTGTGGGTACATTTTACATTCCAGCTCCAATTCTATGTTTTGCTGTTTGCTTGTCTCTTTGTATTTTGCCAAACTCTGAAAATAATGGGATATGGGTTTAGGCTTCTGGAAATTTTGTTAAGCTGACTTCTAAATATTATCTTCTGTAGGAACCAAAAGCTACTGTCCAGTTATGGCCTTCTATTTTCTCTCCTGTTCCTGTGCTTTCTGTCATTTACCAATAAACCTCATATACTTCTCTCTATTCATATATTGACTCTTTCCAACTTGACCTTCCCTCTGAGAGGTCTGGAGGCCATTTTCATTTTATAGTTTCCAAACCGTAGAATGCTTCTTCCTCCTTGTTTTGTAAAACTTCTCTATTCATTAGAGTTATTTTGTTTGCAGATGATTAGAGAACTTAATTTGGTGTGAGAGCTAAATGGTCTTGCTAATGTTCCCAAAATGAGCCTACTGGACAGTTTCCCACTTATGGAACAAAGTTTTGCCAAAAAAGAAGTTAAATCTCAAGTAGACAAGTCTACCCCCAAGAGCACGCAGTGGGGAGAGATCCAGAAAAAGGGAGCTGGCTGTCTGAAGTGTGAATGAATGACTGGAGGTGAGGCAGCCTATGCATTGCCCAGGCGTAAGCTTCTGGCTCTTCTCTTAATGTGTTTGTGAATTGGAAGTGATATTAAGATCCGAGGGTATACTTTTTGAACTCCTAACATCAAATAATCACTCACTAAACACTTAGAGAGGTAGGACCCAGGGATGTGAAAGGCGATATTCAAGTCCTTGAAAAGTAACTGAGGCAACATTATCACCATAACCTGTTCATCAGAGGTGGGATCCAGGGCAGGGTGGGGGGTGTAGAAATGACAGGGAGAGACCTTCAGTGCAATGTTCAGCGGCACAATGACAAGCCTTTGAAAGTTTAAAAGTTACCAACACTTTAAAGTTTACCAAAAAAAAGTTACTAAAAATTAATTTTAAAAATAAATCAAATGAAGCTAGTGTGTCTCTTCAGGATTACCCTGAACTTTACTAATGTCAGAATTACACAAGAAGAAAAATCGAATCTCAGATTCAGCTATATTAAAATAAACTGGACATGGTAGGCATAAACTTACTTTAGAAGAACAAAGAGAAATTTGTGCTCCTTCAGACAGGCTATATTTTGATTCCACCTTTTTGCTAGAGTTACTCTACCATCTCTGAATAAAGCCTATAAAAGTGAAGAAGAGGCACAGGAGATTTGTGTTTCTCTGGGCCAGGGTGAAGATGGCTTGCCCTCATCGACCACTCACAGTAATGGCAGACAGTGCTGCTCTCCACTGGGTTGTGTGTTCTCCGTAGTTTATCGGAGTGAAACATGAGTGTGTGAAGGCCCATAGAGCACTGTTCAAGCTACTGATGACACCATCCACTCTAGGGTACTGACCAATCATGTGTCCAAGCTGGGGCATAACATAAGTTATAACTGAGTGTACCAATGGGGATGCTTCAATTATAAATACAAAATTGATCCTGCTTTAAATCCCCAGAGAGAAAATATAATAACAGAAAATTTAATGGTTCTGGCTTAGTGGTTAAAGGTTGAGATTGCAAAGTACAATGTCCTTTCATTTATGAGTGGAAATCTGAGGGAAAAAAAAACCCTTCAAAGTCCTTTTTCTGTTGTAGTTCAGTTGGAATTATCTCTCTTGTTTTGTAAAAGCATGGTCTCCCTTTCATTAAAATCTGACTACTCCTCACTATAATTGCTTTTACCTCCAAGGTCTCCTACGTTAGCATGGTACTGTACCCTGAAGCTAAGGCTCATGAAGGTTGAGGAAGTACAACTATCAACCCCATGCGTATAAACTGTCAGAAACAAACCCATGTTTAATCCTACGAATAAGACTACCAGAGTTAAGTGATTCTTCAGAAAGCCATTTCACAGTACAAATTTGCCACATATTCAGTCAGAGAGTTAGTACTAACTGTGAAAAAAATAATTGACGAAGCTAAACTGGTGCAGCATCACCAGTCTATGCCAGTAGTCCTAGCCATCCATGAACTGGGGAGGATTTTTGCAGCAGCAGTGTCTTGCTGGCATAATGTGTATACTATCCTGGGGAAGGAGCAAGTGTGAACTGTCTAGTTCCTCTAAAAGCAGTTTGGTATGCCATGGATTTCAGTCCTCTGGCTCTGTGTTGAGAGTGAATTCACATAGCAAGTGAGCTTGGTAATATGGCCCTGCCATATGGTGTTGTATCTCATGCCATAGCCCCTAGCATGACATATTTATGTTGCTACAGATTTACTTAATTTAGGAAAGTCACCTTCCTTCTAAAGGGGGTGCTACACACTGGTCACCAAACAGTGAAGCTAAGACAAATCAAAGTTTACAGAACTACAAAAACTAGACTCAAAGAGATGTCTTATTGAAAGAGAGTTGCAGTTTCTCACTAAAAAGGGTCACTTCCAAGGCTGCCTCCTTGGTCTTTGATGAGAAAAAAAACCAAACCAAAACAACAAAAATGATGAAACAAAAATAGTATAAAAAGAAATATAACTGAGGACCACTGAAAAATCACCACTGAAAATTCTTGGAGAATTTTGGTGTTCCCTTACAATATAGAAATTACGATGTGAACCTCAAAACAGCTACTTTCAGAGCTAGTTGGGGGAACACAATGATATTACAAAAATTATCTCACTGTGTCTAAAGCTTATATATGCCATGGCTACTTCAAATTTAACTTTATGAAGTAATTTAGACAATTCAGATCAAGTCAGCTTATGCAAAAGGTGCTTTTGTCTGGGTCAAGTCAGATGACTCATGCACAAGTCCACAGTGAATTTTCTATTTTTGTGTCATCATAAGACACTCAATATCCAAGAGGCATCCTTGAATTTTTTGTTTAGGTGGGCTGTGGACATCACTAATCATCTCTTACGTGTAAGATCAGGGGTTACCCATTCCAGAGCTGAAAAGCTGGGTCATGGCAATATTACTAAGTACAGTCTAGTTGGTCAATAAAGTCTGATACCCATTCCTACATCCCTAATATTAGCACACAGATTTTCAGTCTGAAGTTTTCACAAACTTACATATTATCCCACTTCTTTCTCAATTCAGAGCCAACTGAACAAGGCAGGAAAGTCATCACACAGATATAAATAAATGAGCCATTATTTCTATGAATGATAAAAAGGCCCGAAGATGCTCCATTAAGTCCATGGAAAATTCATGAACCAAACATTGTCCTTAACCTGTGAACTTTTCCATTAGAGAAACTGAGTTTGATTCTAAATCTAACACTGCTTCACATTAAACATTGAGAAAGAGAGAAAGGCTCATGCTGGCTTCACCAAGCGTACTGCTGTACTGTTTATGCATGGACTATGATCCTTGAACAGAATGAGACAACAGGAAGAGGGCAGACTCCTGATTTTCTCACAGTTTTCCCAAGAAATCAATCTTGATTCTGGTTTCTTGGTTCTAACTCTACCCAATACCTTTGGACTTAATTTACCTCCCATTTTGAACATAGGCAATGAACTGTTTTAAGTCACCGTTGATTTGGTTACCACACAATACACCCAGTTATGTTTTTGTTTATTTACTTTTGTTTTTGTTTATTCCCTTAATGCGCAGGGAGTTATCTTTAATTGAAGGCTGTGTTTAAGATTTTGAAACCCTATTTTTCAGGTGGATTAGCAATATTTTACTCACCAGCATGCCAAAAATTTATGAAGGCTTTGAAAGAAAACCCTCATGTTAATTATTCCCAGAATTGAGCATTTTAAAACATATAATTGAAGGTAGAGAAATTAATTTTGCTCAGAATTAATCTGTAGTATCTGGTGGATCAGAATAAGTACCCATGAAAATGTGTAAAGTCGTTTGGAAGAGACAGAATCTCCTCCCCCTCTAACCAGCAGAATGTGTTTATCTTCTTGAATTTATTTAGCACATCTAAATAAAATTATAATTCAGAGGAGCCTTTATATACTTATAGATGTAGAAAAGGCACCCAATGAAGCAAATGCCACTAGCAGCTTTCCATAGGCTGCAGAGAGACAAGGAACTTCAGTCACTGTCTGAACATATTTCTATTTCTAAACATGAGGCTGTGTTCTGCCCTGCAGACAATAAAACTGATACAACAGCATCCAAGCATCTAAACATTTCTAGTCCCTTGTGAGAGCATAACAGTAGTTAGATAAGCCAGATTCAGGTGATTAATCTGACATTGTCTCATTTCCTTCTTGTCAGTACAACTTCTGAACATAGTGAGGTTGTGACACACCTTCTATGATTACTAATTTTGATTGTCAACTTGACTCAACTTGGAAAGTGGAAACCCCAACCCAGGAACTGCCTTAATCAGATGGGTACCTATGGGCATGTCCATGGGGGCATTTGCTTGATTGTTAATTGATATAAAAGGGCACAGAACACTTTTGGAGATGCCATCCCTAAGAATTATATAAGAATGCTGGATGGGCACAAGACAGAAACAGAGAGAGAGAGAGAGAGAGAGAGAGAGAGAGAAAGAGAGAGAGAGAGAGGGAGGGAGGGAGGGAGGGAGGGAGGGAGGGAGGGAGGGATTTTGGTCAGCACAGTGTGTTATCACAGCAAGAGGGAAGCCTGCTAGAACACTTTCCCTGAGAAGTTACGGCTCAGGTATACTTTGACACTCATTCTTTGATACAGAAATTTCACATTTATCCACCTGATCCTGTAGGTACACCCGTGCAGACAAATTTATTCTATTTTGCTTTATTGGTAGCTATTTTAACAGTTACATAGAATACATTATCCTTTCATTACAATATAATTATTTTCCATAAAACTTTATGCAGTTTTTTGTTTGTATATGAAAAAATGGAAAGTTACAAAATGATATTAAAATCCCGAAATAAACTTTCATGCTGTCATCAGCTGAGTAAAGTGAAAGTGTGACTAACCATCAACCGCTGAGAAATTCCTACAAAGAATGTGAAACGCGAAATATCTCATTAATTTCACCCATATTGTTTATCTTTGAGTGAAGATAAATTATGTGAATTATTATATTTACCACATTGGTCCTGAAAACTTCATTAAAGATGTTGTAAGATAATGAGTCGTAGCTTGTGTAATGAGGCTTTTAAACTATTAATGCTAATATACTAAAAAGTCTTTATTTTTTTGTATACGTATCTAAACATTTCTCTAAAAACACTCAACTAGAGATGCTAGTATTAAGAGTATTCAAATGCATATTACTGCATTAGTTAGTATTTTCCAAGCATATATACTCTGAAACAAAGATAAAGAATATTCAACTAAGTATTTAATAATGCAGTTTAAATATAATAGTTTCTAGTATCTTACTGCTGCTTATAATAACTATTCTTAATGAACAAACTCTTAGTTCATCAAATAACTATAAATAATTTACAATGTTTTTCCTGATGCATACATAAGTTTAATTTGTTTAAGAATACAATGTCACAGCTGGACAGTGGCGGTGCAAGCCTTTAATCCCAGTACTGGAGAGGCAGAGGCAGACAGAACTCTGAGTTATAGGCCAGCCTGCTCTACAAAAGCTAGCTCTAGGGCAGGCTCCAAAGCTACAAAAAAAAAAAAAAAAAAAAAAAAGTCTTGAAAAAACAAAAGAAAAAAATTAAAATATCACAATACCAGAAAATTCTTTCTCCTTTGGTAAAATTCTATGACTTTAAAAACATTTAAAGTATTTTATGTAGAACCTGACTCACCAAAATGAGGACAGGTTAGTAAAGTGGTATGTACCAAATGGTAAAGAAGTAGAATTACTGTGTAATATTTTTCTATGCACATTAATCAAATAAAATAACTTCTTGCCCCAAATATTTCTGGATGAATTCCTAAAAAAGTGAATTTTATATATAATCATAAAGAAACATTCCTTAGTTAACACTAATTTGTTTGGGTATATTTGTTATATTTGGTTAAAAAAAATCTAAAACTATTCTTCATATTTGATTTTTACATATTATTAAGGTACATACAAATTACGGACAATATTAGTTGTGCTTAATTTGAGTAAAGTCAACTCATTGAAATGACTGTAGAATATTATCTAAAATACTGTTTTTCTTCCAAGAAATGCTAACCAATGAACTAATCAACCAGTAAACTAATTGACCAATGAACCCATACCAACTGACTAATTTACAAAATCACCAAATGATCAATAAACTAACCTGTCAATAGACTAGTCAACTGACCCAATAACTAATCAGTCACTGTCCTACCAACTAATCAATCAACTTAACCATCAACTAACCAATCAACCAACCTACTGGCAGACTAGTCAGCTGTCCCAACAACTAATCAGTCGGTCAACCAACCAACTGACTAGTTAACTGCCCCAACTACTAAACAGTCAACCAACCAATCAACTGACCAATAAAATAAACTGACCCTACCATTAATGAACCTACCAACTTAAAATCAACTGATAAAGCATCACATACATAAAAAAGGAATAATTTGAAGATTAAAGGGGTAGAATATGGGACCTTTCCTGAAGAACTTTACAAACTAATGATAAACAGGTAAAGATGAGAGTGCATTCTGAAACTTTTGATTATCAAGTAGTAACAATGTTTTGTTTACAGATAAGCTGTATGATGTAAGACATGGCAGCATATTTTGATTTTTGTGTCAAATATTGCATTATCATAACAAAAGTGTTTGATACTAAAATATTTAAAAATTAATAAAATCTCATGTAACTTATCTTAATAAAAGAAAACAACAGACCAATATCACTTAGGGATGTAAGTATTTAAATCATCAATCAAAGGTGGGATATTTGTAATTCAACAAAGTATTAAATAATGTGATTTATGCTAACTATGCAGAATTGATGTGACAGATAGTGAAACAAGGCAATTCAATGTAAATACCAACAAGAGGATAAAAATTATCTCAAAACATGTACATATGAGTAGAAAATACAGATCTGGAGAGATGGTTCAGCAGTTAAGAGCACCAACTGATCATACCAAGGACCCATATTTGTTTCCAAGAACACACATAGTGTCTCACATTCATCTATAATAATCATCCTTGGGAAGCAGCTCCTGGTCTCTGAGGGTACCATGTTTACAGATGGTACACAAGCATGTAGACAAAACACCCATATGTATAATACAAATAAATAAGCACAAATTTGTAAAGCAGGAAAAAGAAGTCGAGTATACATATCTTTAAAAAATCTTTTTATTCTTTGAGAAAGTCAGACAATGTGTGTGGACCATATTCACATTCCCTCCCCTAATTCTACCCAAAGCATTACCTTGCCCTTTCCACTCAGTTTTGTGTCCTTTTCTCCTCAATCAAAGCCAATTTGTGCTGCCCAAATATTATTGGATATGTGGTCTTCTTCTTTTTCATTATAATTTTCCCTTTTTTTATTTATTTTTACTTAAAAATTTCCACCTCCTCCCATTTCCCTCCCCCTCCCCCATCTCGCTCCCCCTCCCTCTCCAGTCCAAAGAGCAGTCAGGGTTCCCTGCCCTGTGGGAAGTCCAAGGTCCTCCCCTCTCCATCCAGGTCTAGGAAGGTGAGTATCCAAACAGACTAGGCTCCCACAAAGCCAGATATATCTTAATTAAGGGAGTCGTTTTAGGGTTGGCAAGAGACTTGACTCTAGAAGTGTCCCCAGGGGTCCATGGAGATGTCTCCAGCTAGATCCTTGGGCAGCTGAGGAGAAGGAGCCTGAAATGGCCCTATCCTATAGCCATACTGATGAGTATCTTGCATATCACCATAGAACCCTCATCTGGCGATGGATGAAGCTAGAGACAAAGACCCACATTGGAGCACTGGACTGAGCTCCCAAGGTCCAAATGAGGAGCAGAAGGAGGGAGAACATGAGTAAGGAAGTCAGGACCGCAAGGGGTGCTCCCACCCACTGAGACGGTGGGGCTGATTTAATGGGAGCTCACCAAAGCAAGCTGGACTGGGACTGATGGAGCATGTGATCAAACCGGACTCTCTGAATGTGTCGGATAAGGAGGGCTGACTGAGAAGCCAAGGATAATGGCACTGGGTTTTGATCCTACTGGATATGTGGTCTTCTAATAAAGATTGGTTAACTTAAAGACATTGTATTCTTTAAGTTAACTTTCACTGAAGCTGAGAATGACAAACAGCTCCATTTCATTTACTAGGAATGGAATACCATGTCCAGCTCCAATCTTGATGCTGAGATTGGTTTGCCTGTATTTCCATGTATCTTGTGCAAGCTGTCACATACACCTGCTGTGAGTTCATATATGCAGCTTTTCTATTTCCAGAAGATACCATTCCCTTGTAGTTATCTCCCAATTCTGGCTATTGTGGTCTTCTAATTTCCTTCCACAGTGATCCCTGAGATGTGAGGGTGGAGATGAAGTATGTTCCATTTAGAGCTTAGAATTTTGCAATCTCTTATTCTTTACACCTTGACCAGTTATGGGTGATCCCTATGCTGATCCTCATCTACTGTATTCATAAGATTCCTTGATGAGGGTTAAAAAATACATTAATCTCTTAATAATTAATTATAACTCACTAGGAATTAGTTTAATGCTGTCCATTTAGCACACTAACTAAAGTTATCACCTAGGGCCTATTATCTTTTCAGCCATAGATTTGTAACCTGATAATGGTGGTAAGAAGAAAATGGTTGGTTTCTTCCATGACATTTTTACGACTATTGAACCAATGGGCATAATTTTCCCAGTCAATCAACATAACAGTTCACAAGGCTTGTACAATCTTGTGATTAAAACTGATAAAACCTGGTGGATAAAACTCATGATTATTTTACTCCTCCAATAATATGTATAGCACCTTCTAGCACAGTGAGAGATAGCCAACAGGGATGAGGCTTACAGTCAAAACCAGCTTGATTTCCTCATGGTCAATGAATAAGGTATGTGTTCCTTCAGCAATATGATTTTACTGTCAAGTTTTGGAGGGTAACCAATACTACTGGTTATAGATTGCAATGCTTAGTAAACAGTGGGATATTGCTGGCCAACAACTCCAAAAGAAGTGATCCATTCCTGAAACTGGGCTGTGTATTTGTTAGCCTCTGGTGTTTATTATAGATGACATATAGTGTAGTTACATTTTAACTCTTTTAAAAATATATGGATAGATACATTTTAGGAAGCTTCTTGAGAAGTGAAAATTTTAAGACATTTCATGCTAGTCAAAAATCTGGATGGAGGTGGGTGGTCCTTGGACTTCCCACAGGGCAGGGAACCCGGATTACTCTTAGGAATGATGAGGGAGGGGGACTTAATGGGGGAGGAGGAGGGAAATGGGAGGTGGTGGTGGGGAGAAGGCAGAAATCTTTAATAAATAAATAAATAAATAAATAAATAAATAAATAAATAAAATCAGGAAAAAAACCTAAAACATGAGAGCCTGCTTGTCAGGGTTTCTGTTCTGCCCAGTTACTGCAGCTGGTAGGGTCCCAAAGAACATCACACAGAGGTCTCCATAAGATTATAAACTGATTAGTCCATTAGCTCAGGCTTCTTATTAGGTCTTGTGGTTTATATTAACCCATTATTCTTATCTATGTTAGCCACATGACTCAGTACCTTTTTCAGTGGGGTAGGTCATATCTTGCTTCTTCTGTGGTCTAGGGAGGACTGGGGAGGAATGGGCTTCCTCCTTCCCAGCATTCTTCTGTTCTTATTGCCCCACCTTCACTTCCTGTCTGGTTGTCCCACCTATACTTCCTGCCTGGCCAATCAGCATTTATATAAAACATGATTGATAAAATACAGATAATTCTCTCGTACCACTTCCCCCTCTTTTTGTAAAACAAAGGAAAATATCGATAGTCCATTTTGGGGGAATGTGGGCTTAGTATTCCAGGCTACTTCCTGCTGGTTGGAGGCACTGACAATCTTATGGGGACCTAAAGGAAATTTAGAGTTATGATCAAGTATTGACAGGAGTATCCTGTAAGGCTTGATCATCTCAGGCAGCATCTTGAATCTGTTCTGGATGTAGAACTCAGACATCTGGGCCATCTGTTCCTACTGGAGATTTCTCAGGTGGTCTTCCTTGATCAAGCCTGATTTTTCTTAACTCACAATGAATCCACAGCCTCTTATTTCCTGTGGAAACAAAAGCAAAATCTCTTCTCCAAAGTAACATACCTTTTGACTTCAATTTTAAAGTCAAGGTATTTTAAAAATACCTATCTTGGATTAGTTCAGCAGCATTTATAAACAAATATCTTTTAGCAGTTGCTGCTCCTTCCTCAGCATTCAAACAATTCAAAGAGAGCATAGTAACATACAGTATCAAGATTCTCTGTGTGTTTTCCATCTTTATGAGGTTTTACTTTAACCTCTATTTCTTTTAATTTTACTTTTACTTTCTGAGACAGATTCTCTGTATCTCTTTGGCTGTCCTGGAACTCCCTCTGTAGAACAGGCTGCCCTTGAATTCACAGAGATCTGACCTAGAGAACAGTCCTTTGCACGACCAGGAAAGAAGTCTAGTAGCTGGAAGCAGAGCCAGAAGCGAGAGAGAGAGAGAGAGAGAGAGAGAGAGAGAGAGAGAGAGAGAGAGCGAGAGAGCATGGCGATAGCTGTTTTTTAAAGCAAAACAGACCATGCCCAAGTGGGCTGGTATTTTAAAGGCTATTAGCTGAAGGAGAGGAAGGAGCTCCCATAGCAAAACCCATTCTGTCTTTCTTTTTCTGAAAGTTTTTAAAAAAATGTTTAATTTTTTAATTATAAACAACAAATAGCATGCTCCAGGGATACAGAAAGGAGCCCCTCTGAACTTGTTAGTATATCCTTCACCCAATACAGTCATAGGCTCATGCGTTGGACAGATCCATGAAATTTTAAAGCTACTGTTAGAATTATCAATTAAATTTTTATGACGTCAAAAGTTTCTAATAGTATGATTAATGGGAAGCTTTTATTTTAATTTTTAGAAGACCTTAGCAGTTCTCCACCTGGTTGCACACCCTTGTGTTTTCCTAATAAGCCTCCAATACCCACATGAACAGACTCCTGTGGATTCACCTACAGCTCTCAAATTGGACTTAAGGCCCATACAACAGAAGGGAAATCATACCTAGTACTAGAAACCTAGCAATTTCCTGGGAATAGTGAATTCATGGACCTTAGGAAAGGATAAGCAATGCCTACTTTTCTATATCAGCGTAATTCCTTACTACATTCTAAATCTTACCCTTATACCCATAGATAAGTACAAGTACCAGTCCTCATCAAAGAAACTTCGTTCTACAGGAAATAGATATCATCACAAAAATATCACAGCTGGACACAATGCAGACATCAACAGATCTTGGCTAGGCTAATTCAACTAGAAATGTTTGTGTCACAGCTGCTCCATCTGAGATCAAGGAAACATTACCAGGGGGATTGAGTGGTGGGGCAGTGGTGGCAGGGGATGAGGGAGGGATGGGGTGAAGGGCACGAGCCAGAATACCTAGACAGCTGCTGTGAAACAACCTCTTCTAAAAAATGGCTATATAAAAATACCAGAGCCATGGCAAACAATAGTAACATCAACAGACCTTCCAGCATGGAGAGGAGAAAATTTTACAGGGTCCCACTGCTAGACAATTACAGGAAGCAAATGGCTCATGGGTGAGAGAGAATTAGCCTCGTTCAGAGATATGGGCCCTTATTTGTTATCCAACTATCAATCATCATTTCTGAAACCACACAAATACAAATAACAAAATAGACCAGTATGTTGTCTTTTTGTACTTGGTTATAAACACATTTATACTCACACAGGTATGTTTGAGTGTGTGTGTATACACACATATATGTGTGTGTGTGTAACAATAATAATCAAAGAAAGAGAAACTATCAATTTGAGAATGTAGGGCCATGGGAGGAGTTGGAAGGAGGGTATTTGGGAGGACTGGCAGGAAGAAAGGGAAGTAGGGATGTGATAAAATTCTATCCTCATAAAAATGAAGTATAGATAATGAAAACTTAAATCCCATTATTCTGTTATGTGCCTTACTTTTAATAATAGAATCTATATATTAACACCTGGAACTTTAATTTTTGACTTTACTTTTGTTCTTGGATATTCTTGGAAACATAAAAAACCACCTTCACCACGTATTTTGACAATAACCATGAAATGTATTATGTTCCCAAATATCTTTCCCACCAGTAAGATATTTACCTAGTTCTGTAAGTTTTGAATTTAAAAAGCTCAACCAGTCGATGAAACAGTTACAAGATTTGCAAACTCAACCATTCCATTGCCTTGTCTTCTTTGGACTTTTTTAGTATCCTTTCTTGAAATACAATCTGATCGCAGAGGAGGGAAAGATTCCGATGTGTGAGCTCACTGGAGCATGGCTGGCGAGTTCTTTTTCAAACAGACAGGCAATTTGGCTCTGCTATCCCCACACAGACCATCAAAGGCTAGCTGGGCATCTGTACACAGTGCAGTTTATAAAGTTTGTTCCCTGTGCCTTTCCTGATCTTTGAGTTCTTTTCTTTGTTTAGTAACTGGGCTCTTGTACATCACCAATCAGTTCATTTGTACTTTCTTTAATGTTTTTTCTATAATATTCATAACTGTTGAGAATACAGTCATGTAGAGCACTGGCTTAGACTATAAGCGCTCCTGAAACATACAGTATGCTTTTCTCATTAAAGGACCTGAAAGGGCAACAGTCTTCAAGATGACAGTTAAAAAGACAGCTATGAAAGACTAACGGTCATGTATGCACTTGAGAAAATCTTTATGTTTTCCTGGGTGCCTGAGAGACAGTTACATCTGATTTAGTGCTTGCAGAAAACAAAGCTGGGTAGTTGACTAACAAGGGGGAAAGACCTGAAGATTATCTACTGAAAGGAATGCCTGACTCACCTGAGGGAAGCCTAGGAATCCAGGGCCAAGTGAGAGAAGAATCCACTTGATAACCTTTGGATCGGTCTGTCTGTCTGTGCTCATTCTGAAATGATCAGATTAGTATTTTAAAGAGGAACATTGTGGTTGGATACCATTTAATGTTTATGTGAGTCTGCAAAACAAGCAAGCAAGCAAACAAACAAACAAAAAAATCCTTCCCATATCTACAATGGGCTTGGTTGCCAAGGGATACCATTGCACACAACCTGTCAAGTCACAGTCCCATAGGCAGGCGTCTCTAGTGTTATTAGCCCTACACAACCCCTGAGCATATTGAAAAGTTCAGCAAAATTGCTGCGCGACGATCATGCCACAGCTTGTTTAGTGCATTACAAAAATTAAATTTCTGCAGAACCCATCAGCATTTGCTATAAATAAGACTCTGTAGAATCTCAGGGTACACTTGGCCACGGCCTGATTCATCTCCTTAGCTGAATATTTCTAGTTTAGATGAGCTTTAATGTTAGAATAAATATTTACTGATTTACTGCTCCATGGGCTCTAGTCTTTAAAAAGGTAAAGCGAGCTTAAATTCATTATTTATTTATTGGCAAAGTCTAACCCACAATACAGAAAGTATTTTGAACATGAAAGATCACTAATCTGCTCTTATGCCAATTTTTCAGAGGCTACAAAACACAAAAATATCCAGAATAATATGCTGGAATTACTTTTAATAATTTTAATATTCCTTGATAATGGATTTGAAGGAAACAACCTGTTATATATTGTTCAATTAAAATTCATGCATGCGTATTAAGCTAAACATCTGGCTAAGAAATTATTTGAACTAATAGTTGGTATAATGCTTTGACACACTTAGAGTCATTAAAATTATCTATAGAGAAACAAATGGCAACACTTGTCCTTCAGGCTCCTGAGAGATGTGGAAGAGAGTTTTATTGTTATAGCATAGAAAATATATGCTTTGTTAATTTTAGCTTTGCATCATTGCAGATCTGAAAACTTATGAACACTCTCTAAATGCTAGTATAATTTAATAGTATGAAATAATAAATATATTTAGCTAATTAAAAACAAAAGTCAACTTTATTGTACTGTTGAAGAGACTTAAGTGTCACACAGTGCGCATCATATAAATGGTTGAATTATTGAAAGCATTACCTTTGAAACAATAAGATCTTCTGTAAGCATTACTTTTTAACACTGAGTAAGGGCTTTAAGAACAAAAGAGCTACAATATTTTTAAAATAATGAAATGAAAACTATGAGTTAAAGTATTTAATAAAATATGTAGACAATATGGTACATACTGTGAATCCTAGCACTCAAAAGACTGAGACAGGAGGCTTATGACTTTGAAGTCTTCCTGCACTGCATAGGCAAACACCTCATTAAAAAAAAGAAATTGACAAAATAACAAATCATTTGCAAAATTTCACAACAAAACAAACTACCATAGACAAACAGAAATATCGGTGAAGTTCTAATATCTTGGGTTAGAAGACAACAATGTATGTAAATGTTTGTTCCCCACAAATTCCTCAATAGACTGAAAGTACAGTCTCATGTAGGAACCCAGGATCCTATCAATTAGTTTTTGTCAGGATGTTATCAGAAGCTAACTCCATGACTGATGTGCAAATACAATGATGAACATGCATAAAGTATTGTAAAGCGAAGTACATTAGTGGGACTTGCATAAGTGGGTATCAATATCAATATTAACTGCAAAAATAAGACCATCGTATTAGTCCAAGAACAGGTAGATAATACTATTCAGAGTCTGGAGTCATCCATATATCTTGGTTAGATTTACGAGGAAGATGAGATTACAATGAGATGTGGACAAGTAAACAGTACCAGGACAACCAGGCATTGTATACTATGTACAAATATAACTTTTTATAGATAAAATATAGATTTAATTGTGAAATATAAGGACATAATCTTTCAAAACAAAGGAGAATTTGCTGATAAAAATTTTCATAGGCGAGTCATGAAAAAAGCTGATAGTCTCCCCAAAATAAAAACAGATAGATAAATTTGACAAATTAAAATTATGAATATATGCCAAGTCAAAGATAGTTTTAAGGAATTTAAAAGTGAAGACAAAAAATAAAATAAATATTTCTATAAAAATATGTTACTGAGGTTTTATATACGGAATACACACAAAGCAAAACAATGTTTCTTTAAGAGGCAGACAAACTAAGAGAAAAATAAAAACTGGAGGAAGCATTCTGCAGTAGAAGTTACCCTAAAGAAGAAATATCCAGAATTTAGTCATAAAGGAAACCCAAATTAGAACAAAAATGCAGCGCTGGTCACAATTGCCCATCAATGAATGTTACAAAGGAATAAGACTTAGACAAGAGAGCTGTACACTCTGTACAAGCATTTGACGCCATTGTATTAGTTACTTTTTTGATGTCTTATTAAAAGACTATGATCAAAAGCAACTTTTGAAAAGGTTTATCTGGGTTTATGATTCCAAAGCAATAACAATCCATTATGGTAGGGAGGCATGGCAACCAACGGCAGATACGTGTTAAAAGAGTAAGCTGGGAAATCACATCTTAAACTGCAAGCATGAAATACAGACACCCAACTGGAAGTAGGGCAAGGTTAAAATCTCCCAAAGCCTGCTTTCAGTGATGTAATTCCTTCAACAAGGCTGTATCTCCTTAAACAGCACAAACTGGAGACCATAGGGGCACATTTCTCTTTCAGTTCTCTACTATATATTCAGACATTCTATATACAATGAATATTTATGCTAACTTTGAAATATTCCTGAAACAGCAGTGATAAAATCCAACCTATCACACTGCTGTATATTCAGTGATGGAATAGTAAGTAGTCATGAATTTGCAAATCTCAATTACATAAGACAAAATTTACAGCTCTCATAAATAAAACATGCATACATGCATCCAAACAAGCTAGAGAAAATAGTTTATAATTTTCTTTTATAAAAGTTACATGAAAAACAACAAACATCACCTGTGTTTGAAAGAGAGATTCTTATTAACCCTGCCAAGTTGAGTCACTGAGGGTGATGAGGGTGGTTTCATGGGCACTCACAATGTTGTGTCTTTCACAGTACTAATTGCATCTCTGTGTTCTGATTTTGAAAATTAGTTTCATTTCTTTTTACAACCATGACCCGTGGGCTTTCTCTATTCTTTACCAGAAATATAGAATAAAAGTTGGTATAGAAAGTCCTTCTATATATGTGTTACTTTCATTGGTTAATAAAGAAGTTACTTTGGGCCAATGACTTAACAGAATACAGCCATACTGGAAGAGACATATAGAGAGAGGGTAGACAGAGTCAGAGAGATGCCATGTAGCCCTGCTAGAGTCAGACACTGGATGGAATCTTGCTGGTAAGGCACAACCACATGGCAATACACAGATTAATAGAAATGGGTTAAATTAAGATGAAAGAGCTAGACAATAAGAAGCTAGGGCTAATAATAGACCAAGCAGTGATTTAATTAATACAGTTTCTGTGTGGTTATTTCAGGGCTGAGCAGCTGGGAACAAACAAGTGGTCTCCTACTACAAAAAGTGATCTGGCTGCATCAAGAACCTAAAGCAAAGCAAGCTGTGCTGGCACATGCCTGGAGGCCAAGGCAGGAGGACAGAAAGTGTGATGCTAGCATGGAAAGCTGAAAATAATTGTTTCTTTTTTTTCTTTTTTTAAAATTTATTTATTTATTAAAGATTTCTGCCTCCTAGCCGCCACCGCCTCCCATTTCCCTCCCCTCCCCAAATCAAGTCCCCCTCCCTCGTCAGCCCAAAGAGCAATCAGGGTTCCCTGCCCTGTGGGAAGTCCAAGGACCACCCACCTCCATCCCCGACTAGTAAGGTGAGCATCCAAACTGCCTAGGCTCCCACCAAGCCAGTACGTACAATAGGATCAAAAACCCATTGCCATTGTTCTTGAGTTCTCAGTAGTCCTCATTGTCTGCTATGTTCAGCGAGTCCAGTTTTATCCCATGCTTTTTCAGACCCAGGCCAGCTGGCCTTGGTGAGTTCCCAATAGAATATCCCCATTGTCTCAGTGTGTGGGTGCACCCCTCACGGTCCTGAGTTTCTTGCTCATGTTCTCTCTCCTGCTCCTGATTTAGACCTTGAGATTTCAGTCCGGTGCTCAAATGTGGGTCTCTGCCTCTGTCTCCTTTCATCGCCTGATGAAGGTTAATATTCAGGAGGATGCCTATATGTTTTTCTTTGGGTTCACCTTCTTATTTAGTTTCTCTAGGATCACGAATTATAGGCTCAATGTCCTTTATTTATGGCTAGAAACCAAATATGAGTGAGTACATCCCATGTTCCTCTTTTTGGGTCTGGCTTACCTCACTCAGGATAGTGTTTTCTATTTCCATCCATTTGCATGCAAAATTCAAGAAGTCATTGTTTTTTACTGCTGAGTAGTACTCTAATATGTATATATTCCATACTTTCTTCATCCATTCTTTCGTTGAAGGGCATCTAGATTGTTTCCAGGTTGTGGCTATTACAAACAATGCTGCTATGAACATAGTTGAGCATATAATTTTGTTGTATGATAGGGCATCGAAAGTGGGAAGTACTCTACAACACATGGGCACAGGAGACCACTTACTACGTATAACCCCAGCAGCACAGACATTAAGGGCCTCATTGAATAAATGGGACCTCCTGAGACTGAGAAGCTTCTGTAAAGCAATGACACTGTCAACCAAGACAAAAAGGCAACCCACTGACTGGGAGAAGATCTTCACCAACCCCGCAACTGACAAAGGTCTGATCTCCAAAATATATAAAGAACTTAGGAAACTAGACCGTAAAAGGCTAATCAACCCAATTATAAAATGGGGCACTGAGCTGAACAGTGAATTCTCAACAGAAGAAGTTCAAATGGCCAAAAGACACTTAAGGTCATGCTCATCTTCCTTAGCGATCAGGGAAATGCAAATCAAGACAACTTTAAGATACCATCTTACACCTGTCAGAATGGCTAAAATAAAAAACACCAATGATAGCCTTTGCAGGAGAGGTTGTGGAGAAAGGGGTACATTCATCCATTGCTGGTGGGAATGCAAACTTTTGCAACCACTTTGGAAAGCAGTGTGGCGGTTTCTCAGGAAATTCGGGATCAACCTACCTCTGGACCCAAAGATAATTGTTTCTAACTCCAAAGAAAACCACGACAACAAGAACCCACAGCAATAAGTGCAATGTACATCTGCCTATGTTTTATTTTGCAATTATTTATTTAATATATATTACTGTTGATGACTTTCTTGAAAAAAAGATATAAAACACTTTTAAGTTCACATTGTTATTTTTCCATTAATGTTAAACATAAAAACCGCAACATTACTAACTCACACACAGAAAATATAATCCTGTCTCTATGTATGTGCTTGTAATAATCACTTTTTCCTGTTGCTAAAAGGGGGCCATTGCTTTTCAAGTTTTATTTATTTCTACTCAGCTATTTTTACTTTTGAAATAACTGTGTGCAAATATCCTATCGTCATCAGTGCCTAGGGGATCTAAATCCATGTTTAAATTTCACCCTGAAAAAAACCCTTCACTTTTCTCTTCAGACAGAAGGTGTGCGCTGTGTGGCACTGTCTTCTGTCATCATCCGCTGAGAAAGCAATGGAGTACAGATTTTATCTGTGTAATTATCAGGTCCTACCTGCCGAGCCAGAGTTCATTAGAAGGTGCATGGGGAGCAGCACATCTCCCGTAGAGGGCATGTGCACCATTCACGGATGTTAATGGGATTTCCATACACGCAGTGAGAAGAGTTTGAATAGGCAAATGTAAAAATTCCCATTTCCTCCCTGCATTGTTGCACTGTGGGCTTTTCAGTTATGTGGAACTCCTAGGAACTCAATTCATTTAGCCTGTGACTTTACTTAGCAAAGAAGATCCACAGGAAACCTTGATGGCATTTGTCAACATGTTTGCTGTCTTGTATTCCTGCTTACACAAACACAGTTATGCTTGTAAGCTCGACTTCTTAGGCCATAGCATATTTAAATTTTCCTCAAGTTGATTTTATGCACTTGCTTGTACAGAATAAGAGTTATTTTTATAATTGGAGTAAGTCTTTGATTCTCTGGAAACCTATGATGATTTAACTGGAAGTTTCACATTTAAGAAACAACAGATCTCATCCCTCAACTCTATCTTTCTGTGACCTCTTAAGATTTCCACTTCCATTGTTGGGCTAAGTAGTCAACAAGAAAATCCAGGTCTCTAATAGTCAAATTTTATGAGTAGCAACTTGCATTTCAGAAGGGTGGTTCATGTTTGTCAACAAAGTCATGGCTGTTACATCCCTCTCATCATTCCTTCCTGTTCCCTTCAGTCTGTAAGAGAACAGTGGTCTTGTATCATGTCTATAAAAGGAGAATGGAGTCTACATGAACATGAGCCACTTTCTCATAGGAATAAAACTAACAGTGCCTTACTTTAAATTTGGGGGTTGAATTCACAAAGCACTTAAAAGTATTTAAAAATATTTAATACTTAGAAGTAAAAATAAGGACAACAGCAGGACAGTAACTATCAACTTACATACCGATATGGTTCTCGAAAAATTTGGTGACTTCAGAACCATTTGTAGAGTACTGAAGACACAGACTGATGGTCTCTGCTACCAAAGTTTATAATACCCAGGTCTGTGTGAGCATTAGTATCTGGAACCAGATCTTAATTGAAGCGGATTCCCAGTATAGCAATCTCAGCTTGAGAACAGGTGAAGGGAGGCGAGCAGACATCATTTTCCAGGCTCTGGTCCCCTCTAGAAACTGAATTAGAATGCAAATTTTTACAGTGGTGTTAGTTTCAGCGTGGTTTTGGTTGGTCCATTCACTGCATGAGTCATTGAGCACGATGCTCTAAAACAGCACGTCCTTAAACTCTGTAGTTGGGACAGGTGGAGAGCATGACCCTGGGACATCAACTCTTACTGTCCCTCTTCCATTCTGGTGCCTTGGTGCCATCTCCATCCAGTGTTCCAGTCTTTACTAGCTTGTCACTGTTGTCAGACATTCTCTTTGTCTGCCCTTTTACCTCACTTCTCTACAGCCTCATCAATGTGTCACTGTCAAGAGTCCTGCCAGATGTTGACGCCGCATGCATCAGTCATCAGTGACTTCTCTCACACCCAGCACGCATCCAGTATGACTCTGAGAAACATTACGTTAACAGCGTCTAGCATCACCAGAGTAACGGGCCTCTGAGGGTGTCTCTGGAGGATTTCTTAATTAAGGTAACTGATGTGGGAAGACCTGCCCACTGGGAGTTGCACCAGTCCTACCAGTTCCAACTGGGAGTGAATAAGAAAGAGAAAGTGAGCTGATTGCATGTATTCCTCTTTCTGAGGTATCCAGTTGTGGATACAAGGTGCCTAGCTGATGTAAGCTCTGTCTGGGCTGCCTTAACTTCCCTACCATGATGGGCACCTAAAAGACAAAAACAAAACAAAACAACAACAACAACAGAACAAAATGAAGCAAAACCAACCAAACAAAAAACCTTTTCCACTTAAATTGCTTCTGTCAGAGTATTTTATTTCACAAACAGGCAAAGAAGCTGAATAACAGGCCATTTTCTTTTCCTCATATCTCCCTGCGTCTCTTGCTTACTTTGACATTTCCAAGTAGCAGAATTGAGCTGTTAGTGATGGCTCCATCACTGAGTCTCTGGAAGTCTTTTAGCACAGTGGAGACAAAGTAAAGAATGGCACAGTGCAGCCAGCCTAATCTGTCCTGGGCATGTCAGCAGCACTCCTGTCTGCTCTATGTTCTCCAATGCTTCTTCATGGTATCAGTCTGGTTTGGAGGGTCTCATCTCAGATCAAACTGAAGAGGAAGGGAAAAGCATGGTCCTTCTCCACATATACACCATAGAGTTTAAACCATGAACCATGTAACCAACAGAGTTACTAATGCTAATAATGACTTTAAATTAACAAATGTAAATTAGCTTTAAGAGAAATTAATGCATGCCAGACCAATGACATACTATTTTCCCTGACAGCCCGTCTAAATTTTCACACAGCAAGGTAATCTCAAATATCCTAAATGAATTTGGGCTCTTGGAGTGCTATCTCTAGTCTAATCTCCTTTACTACATTGTACACTGTATGTTTTAAAGTCCTGCTGCTTTATTTGCATTTGACAGAGTTTGACTTTAATTCATGTCGGCAGTATCCTATGGCATCCTGCTGTTCCTCTGCCTGGAATGGTCCTGTCTCTCCTAACCATGTCCCACATCCCAACTCTCAAAGAGCTCTCATCTTTGCAGCCCAGATCCTTGCTCTGATTACTCCATTGCTTCTCACATCCTTTGGCATCTAATGAGAGATTTGTTTGCATCACCCTTCATCCGTCAGTGCCGATAAGATGCTTTGCAGATGGAGATGATGAATAACTTCTGCTAATAAGAAAAATCTTTACTTCATTAAGAAGTTACTGAACATTTATTATGTTTCAGGTCCCATGGAAACATCTGCCAAGAGAGAGGAAGAGAGAGAGAGAGAGAGAGAGAGAGAGAGAGAGAGAGAGAGAGAGAGAGAGAGAGGAGAGAGCTTGCAAATTCATTCTCCTCCCAAAGGGACCCTAAGGGAGAAAACAGGCATGCCAGGCAAAAAAGTGAAGTGTAAAGGAAAGTTTTATGATGGAGGTGCTTCCAGAGATCTTCCGACAGTGACCCAAAGATAAGGGGCATACAGCTTGGTGATAGCTTTTCTCCCATGTGTGAGGCCCTAAATTTAATCTTTGGTAGCATAAAAAAGACAGAAAAAAAAAGATAAAGATAAAACTCCTCAATTCTAGGGAATTACAGTAGGCTTATCAAACAAGACAACATATAAGCTAGTTCTGAAAGCAGAAAAATAACTAGATATGATGAGAAGGCAAAAGCAGAGTGAGTGACATACGATTCAGCAAGTTGCCTGAGAGCCCCATAGTACACTGTAGGAGGAGAGGACACTATCAGACGTAGAGCATGCGCAGTGAAGAGCACTGCCACCAGGATTGGCGAAGTGCTTTTCACTTCTTCGGGTTTCTTTCTAGACATGTGGTTTTCTCTAACGGGAATACAAACAATAGGCATTCATGACCGGAAAACATCATTATTACCAGTCAAGAAAGTACTCATTATCACTCCCTTTAATCCCTTAGGGATTTGTAACATGGAGGGGTGACTTATTTGTTTGTTGGGGTTTCTGTCCTGCCCGGTACCCCCAGATGTTTAGCCCCAAAGAAAATCACACATATTATAAGTTATAAAGCTGATTGGCCCATTAGCTCTAGCCTCTCACTGGCTAACTCTCACATCTTGATTAACCCATTTTTCTGATCTATGTTAGCCATGTGGCTCAGTGCCTTTTTTCAGTGGGGCAGATCACATCCTGCTGCTTCGGTGGTCTGGGCAGGAGTGGGAGGAATCAGCTTCCTCCTTCCCAGAATTCTCCTGTTCTCATTACATCATTTCTACTTCCTGTCTGGTTTTCCCACCTATATTTCCTGCCTGGCCAATCAGCGTTTTATTTATAATATGATTGACAGAATACAGACAATTCTCTCGCACCAGGGATTGTACCTCTGAAAACAGAAGTCAAAAAGGCAAGCTGAGACTCAAGGTAAGAGCCACATACATCATTTTTAAAGGTGGCATCATTTCTGTATTTCTCACAGAACTACTGTCACTGAAAACCAGCTCTTTAGATGGTGCTGTTTGGTGACTGTGGAAGGTAAAACATGGGTCACTTAACAAGGCAGTGAGAATGGTGGACACTGGCAGCAACATTATAAAAAAACATTACACAATAATACAGAACACTATCCTATGCAATGTTATACACACGGTGATGAGCAAACTCACAGCAGGGTAATGATGGAGGAAGGTCATTGGTTAAATAATAAAGAAACTGCCTTGGCCCATTTATAGGCCAGCCCTTAGGTGGGTGGAGTAAACAGAGAGAATGCTGGGAGAAAGAAGCTGAGTCAGGAGTCGCCATGATTCTCCCACTCCAGACAGATGCAGGTTAAGATCTCTCCTGGTAAGCCAGCTCGTGATACTACACAGAATATTAGAAATGGGTTAGATCAATATGTAAGAGCTAGCCAATAAGAGGCTGGAACTAATGGGCCAGGCAGTGATTAAAAGAATACAGTTTCCGTGTAATTATTTCGGGATATAAGCTAGCCATGTGGGCGGCCGGGTGCCAGAGACGCAGCCCTGCTGCTCTTATTACAACAGGGTAAGACGGCTGGTGCTTCTGGCTGAGGGTAGTGACTTGGTAAGTCTTCCATGAAAGGAAGAGCTACAAATGAAGACTAGGATCTCAACCAAGGAAAGCTAAACAAAAGCATCAGCTCAGCAGGTCCCAAAGCCCATTCTGATTTGGGCATTCATGTTTTATTTTTAGGGATAATGGTTAGTGAAACTAAAAACATAATCTTATTTATTTATTTACTTATTGCCACTGACTGATTTTTTTAAGTGACTATTCCTAATGAAATGCAGAACAGCTGAAATGAAAGTCAGATTCAGTAATGCCACTTAGGCGCACACGGGGGACAAAACAAACAGCCTTTTAACAGCAAAGAAAAAAGGTCACAAATTTGAAAGGGAATGTGTACTTGGGAAGACCTGGAGAAAGAAAGTAAAGGGGAAATGATGCAATTGTATTATTACTTTAAATGTATTAATTGCTTATTATGTATATTTATTATATTATTAATTTAGAATTTATTAATACAAAGAAAAAGAAACAATTGCTTTGAAACTTCTAGAACAACACGTGGGCTGCTTTCAGTCATCAGCATGTGACGACCAATGAGATTTAAATTATTTAGAAGAAAATACAGTCTTATCTTCACCAGAATAACTGAGCACATTAATGCAAGGAACAGAAGTGTCTTCTGTGACAGCATTAGGGCTCCAGAGAGGCCCTCTCCAGGGTGGGGGAGGTTGTTGGTTTGGAGGCACAGAGGCAAGATGCTGATAGACCAGAGCAACAGAACACAAAGCAAGCTGACCTTTGCCGTTGCTTGAAGTAAGCAATATTTGTGAAGCTAAACTTTCTCTTGGAGAACAAAGCCTGAAGGAAGACTGCTATTCGGATCCTGTCACTCAGTAGGAAGAACAAAGAAGGCTTGGTCTTTGGAGCCAGAAGACCTGAAATTAAGTTGTCCCGCCATTAGCAAGTACTCGCTGTCAGAAAGCTGTGTTTCTCCCTGTGAGTACTGGGTATCAGGGTGGTCTCCACACACACTGTGAGGATGAGAAAAAAGAACCGAAGTGTCTGTAGGATGATGTTGATGTCACAAGTCACAGCACTTTTACATCTGGAAATTAGACATAATGGAGTGCTACTCTGCTTTGTTTAGGACAGCACAGGCATTGTCTCATCCTTGTTTCTTTTCACCTATGAAAACTGCTGCATGGAAAAGGCATTCGACTTTGCTGTTTTTGAATTTGTGCTTTTTTTTCTTTTTAAAATTAAATCCTTCCCATGTTAAACAAAGCCCTTTAAAAACAACAGTTTCTCACTCAGGACTTTTGCCATTTTCTCAAATTACAAGGTTTCTCATGTTAGACCAGCTGGTATTTATTGCAAAATACACACCCCCGTGATGTGCTAATTGTCACAAGAATGCAACCTCACAACTGTAATTAGTTCTTTGTACACAGTTTCTTCCTGCCACAGAGAGTATTTTCCTGAATACAAAATAGTGTAGGACTGCCCCTGTCAGAACACCAGCCATTGTTTCCAAGAACATGCATAAGAGAGGGCTTGTCTTCTCCAAGGGGTGATAGTTACCCTGCTATCCCCCCCCCCCCCCCGTGGGGAGCAATCTCACAATGAACCTAAAGATGTGACAGGGCGATCCACTACTGAAGTAGAAGCTTCCAGAACATAACTTCATTATATTCTTTTAAATAACTACAAGTACTTATTTATTTATATAAACTCAACATAAATAATTATCCAAATCTTAATGAAATGGAATTTTGAAACCAGCATGTTCTAATAAAGTTCATTTTAATCTAGCAGTGATTTGTCAGGCTTGCGTTCTCTATGACCAGCCCTTTATTCCCATAATACTCAAGTTGGCGACAAAAGAAGATCCAGGAGATGAGATGCTAAGACCTTGGCAATATTTACCCAGAAAGACTGCCCGGAAGCCAGCTGCTCGGAGACAGTTACGATCTGATGTCACCTCAGCAGGTTGCAGTGCAGCAGTAAAGACACACACATTGTATTGCAGTCTGCCAGAGAAATGGTGAGGGAGCTAGGGCAGTTTCTACAGGAACAAGAAACCGAACTAAGGCTGTGGCAGCCAGACAGCAAGAATCAAAAGTGTGAAAGAAAGAGTGGAGATGCAAAGCGATATAAAAAGTCCGTACTTGAGGGGAGGGGTGGGAAGGGAGCTTTCCAAGCTTAGAGTTTGGATTATAAGCTGTTACCAATATTTCATGTGAGAGTTTGGATAGAAAAGCAAGGCTCAAACATTCTGTAAAGAATTTGCTTTCGATTTACTTGTGGAGGAACACACAAGGAGTAGTTGAAAAGCATATGTGCAGAGCTCTCAGAAACATAAGGCTGACTGTGTGGGGCTGGGGACACAATGATCCCATGATTCTTCATAAAATTAGGAAGTGGAAGATAAGCAAGAAGAGTGTAAAAAAAAATGGAAAGATTCCTGGAGAACATCAAGTATTAGGAGAGGAAAAAAATTGACTACCACACAGTAATGATAGGGGCAATGATTAAGAAACTGGAAATTGTACTGTGAAGGCGTAAATCATAAACAATCCCACACCAGTTTGGAATTATGATTAATAGGGTGGTATTTATTTAAAGGGGTAAAAACTTACAGATCACCGTCCCAGACAACAGCCCTCTGCGCAATTAGGAAGAAGTTTCGGCGCCCAAACCGGAGCAGGAAGTAAAGAGAGAGCGAGGAGGGAAGTAGCCGCTTTTTCAAAGGGAGAGAGACCACGCCCCAATGGGCTGGTATCTCAGCAGCTATTGGCTGGAGGAGCGGAAGGACCTCCCGCAATACCACTGAAATCAGAAAGTGACTTTTAGGAGAGGAAAAAATGATCATCATCACATTGGAGCCTGTGTTGAATGCAAGCAACACCGTTTCTGTGAACAAATTATAAAGCTCTCTGATCCACACAGCGACTGGAAGTTTATCAGGAAATTGTAAGCATAGCTGATAAAAAAAAAGGGCATTGATTCCATGAGAAGGTAGATGAAGGTATATTAAAAAAAAGTATAGTTTTCCTTTTTAAGGAAGAACAAATTTTTGAAGTGTTATAGATTGAGGAAGAGGCTAAGGGAGGCAGGGTTTGGAGGGAAAGAAAGAAAGAGAGAAAGAAAGAAAGAGAGAGCTGTAACAAAATAACCTGTGGTATCAGGAGATCTTGACATACAGAAAACTGTGTTTAAAATTCACATTTAATATAGAGAGACATTGCTTCTTTAGAGAAGGAAGTTGATGGTGCAAAATTCTAGTGTACATCAGTTCAGGGGAGTTGGACAGGCTACCAAAACAGGCCCACTGTGGTATTGAGTTCCAGAGAGAGTCACACAGGGGAGGGGACTTTTGTTTGTCTTAATGCTTCACTAGACATTTACACAAATTGATTTTGGATAAAAGTATGTATAAACTATGGTTGATCACAAGAAACGATGAATCGCCCTACTTATTATATTTTTAGTATTGCCTGGTTACTCGAATAAACATTTTCACTCTTGCATCTATGATTCTGAACTGAATTAAGTACTTGCACAATGACAATTATCTTCTTTTCTTGCCAAGTCTGTATTGATTTGCTTTTCTTAACAAATAATACATATGGAATAAAAAAATCTAACATTTCTGAGTTAGAGGGCTTCACAGACACGTCAAAATGCTATTGGCAGATGACTTTCTATAGATAAATCTCAACATTTTCAGCAGGCAGGGAGACACATTTGTTTTCATATCAAGAAGAATGGCCCTTCAGAGAGGTCTATTGATCTCATACAGATTTCAAAAAGAATAATGGCCAACTAAAAATAGCAGTGGGAGTGTGGAATGCAGCTGTGTAACTCCTTAGTAGACATAAGGAATTAGATTAGGCAATTAAGGCCAAAGAAGCCTTGGTTTGCAGACGAAATGCTTTCAGCAATACAATCAGGGAAGAGACACACCATGGTAATCTTTAAGGCTTGGGATTCTAGATTTGCAATAGAAAAGTGAATTTGTACAAATCAAGTAGAAATAAAAAAATAATCAATGCTGAAGATGTTAGAATATAGCAAATAAGTACCAGTAAGAATGTAAATAAATAAGAATATAAATCCTGAAAGAATTTTAAATAGAAGTTAAACAGAGAGTGGTAGTCTTCAAAGAATAAGACTTCTTTAGATGAGGAAAATAGCTAATTCAGAATTTGGGATCAGAGTGTTTGATCCCCAAACCCATAATATAAAACAATCCAACCCCCCCCAATAACAACAAAACAGACATATTTATACACAATTGTAATCAAAGAACTAGGCATTTACAGCATGTATGAGCGTGTGTGTGAGCGTGTTTGAGCATGTGTGTGAGTGTGTGTGTGGGGTGTGTGTGTACTTGGGTGTGCTGATGCATGAGCCCACATACATACATGTACAGAGGAGGATGCTGAGTATCCTGCTCTATTACTGTCCACCTCATTTCCTCCAGAAACTGTCTCCCTCTGAATCTGTAGCTAAGCTCATGGCCAGCAAGTGTCAGAAATCCTCCCTTCACTGCCCCCAACAGGGCTGAGCTGTTTTCATTGTTTGTTTGAGATAGTCTCATTATATAGATCTGACTGGCCTGAAATTCCACTATGTAAACCAGGGTGACCTCAATCTCACCGAGATACATGTGTCTCTGTCTCCTGGAGTGCTGAATTTAAAGGTAGGTGTCACGACTAAAACATGTGTTTCTACGTAGGTCCTGGGGATTTGAATTAAGATCTGCATGTATGCACAACAAGGGCTCTTACCTCACTGACTCATCTTCACAGACCTGGACATTGTTCTTTAAGGAAACAAACCAATAGACTGTGTATGTATGTCAGTTACTTTTACATAACTGAACTTTAGCTGACAGCATCAACTAAAAAGAAGAGAGATTTGTTTATTTGATTCATGGCTCAGCAAACACTATCCGTGATGGTGGGGAAGTCATGAAGGAGCAAGTGCATTGTGACTGTGGTGGCAGGAATGTGAAGAGTCTGTTCACATTATGGCAGAGTCATACCAGGAGGGACATTTGGGGTTCAAAAGCATAGCTGGACTATTGACTTCATAGCGTTAAACTCAGCATTTTTTTCTTCAACACCCATGCCTCCAATTGTAAAGACGTTACCATCTCCAAAGTCCACCTAAGCTGCTAAGAAGAAACTCAGACTCACTGAATAACCTGGAAAGGACAACTTCAAACGTTTTGAGCTGCTTGAGACTGTAAAATAAGTGGCAGATTTCCAGCTTTGGTGAGTTGTCACACATACTGGAGTGGACTTTGTTGATGTGACTCACATTGAATGTTCTCTGCTCTTGTAAAAGACCCTCCCCCACCTGATGGACTGAGGTCACTTCAGCTGCTATTATTCATAGCCTCTACAGAAAACCATGTTTTGCTACATGTGACTAGCCCTTGTGACTGGGCAGGCACCTTTCTCCTATAATTCTTAACCCTCAGAGATTACGTTGTCTGATGCCCTGAGTAAAGTTGCTATTGCGGGAGATTTTAGTCCCCCTTGTTTTAGGCTATACTCTCTTGTGAGAGCTTTTCATGCTTCACCTAGGATACACGGTGAAACTAAGCTATAGTCACAGTATTCCATGGCACCAGAGAGCAACTAAAGCACTGCCGTAGTTTGCTTCTCTGCCACTGTGATAAAAGACGGACCAAAGCCATCTGGGGAAGGAAAGGGTTCACAGGGTTCAGTCTGTCATCCAAGGAAGTCATGACAAAAACCTGGTGGATGGAATTGTAACAGATAGCTTGGAGGAATATTGCTTACTGGCTTATTTCCCATGGCCTTGTCAGCTTGCTTTCTTAAATATCTCCAAACTACATGCATGAAATAGTACTGCCCACAGTGATCTCAACTCTTACATATCATTCATTAATCAAGAAAATGGTGCACAGACATACACATATCCGCTCTGATAGGGGAAATCCTAGTTTGCGTCAAGTTGACAAAAAATAATCCGTAAGTTTTCCAGATTAGTGTAGCAAAGGAAGAATAGGGTAAGCGAATTCCAAGTATTTGTAGAGCCGTACATAGAACTGAAAGCCACAGAATCTAAGAGAGGTAGGGAGGGATTGGAGAATAAACAGGAGTCAAAGGAGGCAGCATAAAGTGGAGCTTTCAGTCATGTTTCTAAGCAGTAGAAGAAGTTGTAAGCCTGTGAACATGGAGGTGAGGGGCTCTGTGTTATAGAACAGAGGCTGTGAAGTGGTGAGGATCACTGATACCAAGGCTTTAAATGTCACCAAAGAACAAGATGGAACTACTGTGGATGACGAGGAACTTTAGGACCAGAGAGACAAAAATCTAAAATGTAGCATATATATGTAGTAATTGAAGAAGATCCTAAAATAGGATAAATGAGGTGATCGGTCAATAAAGGAAACTCACCTGGTAGATGTGAAAGTTACTGAGGGAGAAGGAATACAGCCTGGAGGCAGGAGCTTGGGCAGCACAAGTGGGAATGGGTGAGAATGCTGATTCTTGTTGATTTGGGGGAACTGAAGGTTCAGAAAGTAATAACCTCTGCTATTAATACTAACTAGGTGTCAGTGTGCAAGGAAATTTATGCAAGTTGTTTCTCTTTGTAACCCTGTACTAGATGGTTTGGCAAAACTGATGAGCAGAAAACT
Source organism: Chionomys nivalis (assembly GCF_950005125.1). Lineage (NCBI taxonomy): Eukaryota > Metazoa > Chordata > Mammalia > Rodentia > Cricetidae > Chionomys > Chionomys nivalis. The sequence continues at coordinate 66,533,996 of NC_080088.1, forward strand.
GTGGGACAGAGGCATCAAGGTATACATACACTTGATAATGATTTTGAAGAATAGATATTTTTGAGGATTTAGACCATGACTGACAATGAGTGAAGTCCATGTGATCCGTGAAAGAATGGGATATTCCCAGCTTATAGATTCCTAGAGCTGCCAAACATTTGATTTTTTAAAAATCACTGTTGGATAACTCATCTGTTTCTCCAGCACTCAATTATATGTCTAATTACTTCCTAATGTGAAAATTAGTATGTCTTTTGGGATGCCTTATAAGTTTTTCTTTATATCTTTTTTGGAGAAGAATTTCTTTTAATTGAGGTGTTTAACTTTCTGGTTAATATACCTCACCTTCATATATGCCCCAAAGAATAATTTACAAGGTATGATATATTATCCAGTTTGGCATGAAAATGGCTCTTCTCTATCTTTCATAATGTCTGAGTATAGACACTCATTCCAAATCAAGCAGCTGGATTCATCAAAGCAGCTGCATCCATTAAACATGTGCATTTCAGTATTTATTGATTTCTGAAACACAGTGTTCTGGTGTTTCTATGCATCTCATGTTGATTTTAATCTGTTTTCCTTGTAAAAAATTATTTTTAGCTTGAAATATTGTATATATTATTTGGAACATGGGCTGGATATATTGTGTCAAACTGATGGCATTTTGAAATGTGTTAAACATATATAAAAGTGCAGGAAATAACACAGAAGGGATATAACTGAGTACTCCCTTCGATTTTACCAGATGCTAATATTTTTTGCTTGTGTCCAATTTCTCTTTTAAAAAAAAAGAAGTTAAACATATGGCTAAATACATTCTTTTTCTTCTACCCTTTCATCCATTATTCGTGGCAATTTCCCAATTTTGCTCACAAGCTACATTTTAATATTATTTAGAGATATCAATAATGTGCATGGTTTATCCCACATTGAATCACAGGAAATTTGATGTTTGCACTTCATTTCACATATAAAACTTACTCGTGTTTGCAAATATTTATCCCACAATAAATTTACTTTCTAGATTATTTCTAATGCCTGGATTTTTTTATTTCTCTGTTACAAATTCTATTAATGGAATAAAATTCAAGGGATCCTTTTTGAGAAGTCATGATAGGAAATGGCTTTTTAAATTTCCAAACTAATATATCTGTGGTGAATATTCTGATGAAATAAACTATATTAAATTAAGGACTTCTGGTCCGGTAAATTACTTCATGAGTAAAAAGAGGTGAAAATCATAATATCAGGAAAGCTATTTTCATTAGAAACTACTTTTTATATTCAAATGTGTTAAGAGGTACTATATGTACAAGATGTGAAAGATAAGTACAATGGAGAAAGCTAAAGAGATTCCAAAATGTGAGGACCATTAAAACTATTTGGATAGTGAAGAGGGAGTGATATAGCAATAATGAAGCTAGCCCTTTATTCTGAACTTTAATGCATGGGGATAGAAAAAAGAACCTTATCATTGAGCATTCATGCAAGGGCCTTAAGAGTTGCCAAGGGTCGAAAACTGGTAACCAGAAAACACTGCATCTGAACTGTTTCAACTTGGGAAAACGCTTTTTAATTGATTTTTATTGAGCTCTATATTTTTCTCTGCTCCCCTCCCTGCCTCTACCCCCTTCAACCCTCCCCCAAGGTTCCTATGCTCCGAATTTACTCATCAGATCTTGTCTTTTTTTACTTCCCATGTAGATTATATCTATGCAAGTCTCTCTTAGTATCCTCATTGTAGTCTAAGTTCTTTGGGGTTATGATTTGAAGGCTGGCTTTCTTGGCTTTATATTTAAAAACCACCTATGAGTCAGTACATGTGATAATTGTATTTCTGTGTCTGGGTTGCCTCACTCAAAATAATGTTTTCTAGCTCCATCGGTTTGCCTGTAAAATTTAAACTGCCGTTATTTTTTTCTGCTATGTAGTACTCCATTGTGTAAATGTATCACATTTTTCTTATCCATTCTTCAGTCGAGGGGCATTTAAGTTGTTTCCAGGTTCTGGCTATGGCAAACAATGCTGCTACGGACATAGTTGAGCACATGTCCTTGTGGCATGATTAAATATTTTTTGGATATATACCCAAAAGTGGTATTACCGGGTCTTAAGGAAAGTTGTTTCCTAATTTTCTGAGAAATTGCCACACTGACATCCAAAGGCGCTGTACCAGCTTGTATTCCCCACCAGCAATGCAGAAGTGTTCCCCCCACATCTTCAAACACATGATTTTTGACAAAGAAGCAAAAAAAAATATCAAATGGAAAAAAGAAAGCATATTTAACAAGTGGTGCTGGCATAACTGGATATCAACATGGAAAAATGAAAACAGACCCATATCTATCACCATGCACAAAACTCAAGTCCAAATGGATCAAATACGTCAACATAAAGCCAGCCACACTGAATCTTATAGAAGAGAAAGTGGGAAGTACACTTGAATGCATTGGCACAGGGAACCACTTCCTAAAGAGAACCCCACTGAGAGAAACAATTAATAAATGGGACCTCCTGAAACTGAAAAGCTTCTGTAAAGCAAAGAACATGGTCAACAAGACAAAATGACAGCCTACAGAATGGTAAAAGATCTTCACTAACCCCACTTCAAACAGAGGTCTGATCTCCAAAATATACAAAGAACTCAAGAAATTGGTCACCAAAAGAACATATAATCCAATAAAAAATGGAATACAGACCTAAACATAGAACTGTCAACAGAGGAATCTAAAATGGCTGAAGACACTTAAGAAACTGTTCAACATCCTTAGTCATCAGAGAAATGCAAATCAAAACAACTCTATCTTACACCTGTAGGAATGGACAAGATCAAAAACACTGATGACAACTTATGCTGGAAAACTTTTAAGTGTATGAAAGATCCTCTTCCAGACCAGATTATAAGGATGTAGTATGAGGAAGTTATGATAAGTCCAAGAATCCAACAGAGAAACTAAGCAGTGTAACTTCTCATCCATTTTGAGACGACAGCTACATAATCTGAGGCCATACCAACCCAATCAGTCCACACAGAACTGTCTCATACCAGTCATCAGGGATACTTACGTCACCACAGACTAACTCCTAATGAATAGAAGAGAAGAGAATAGAGGTGCAAAAGGCACCTCTGCGATAACTGGGTATGAGAGGGACAGTATTTGATGTCTGGAAACGAGTGTTCACGAAGAATTAAGACAGGGGTTAATTCAGCAGGAACCTCAGGACTGGTGTAGAGCTTTAGGGGTTTCTATGAGTTCCATATCAGGACATTATCTCTATGTGTCAGGAGAAGCACTGTTGGTCATAAATAACTTAGTGATCCATGTTTTGTCGTACAACCCAAAGAGTATGAGAGTTGGAAAGAGCAGATAATCGGGTCTGTTTAGGTCACTCAAAGACAGGTATGCCAAGGTATCTGCTTAGATGGGCTTTCAGAAGTGTGTGTGTGTTGGGGGTACCCAAAAAAGCCAAATGCTCTGCTGTGAGATTTACAGCTGGAGCAACAATTCCCAGAGAACTTACACAATAAAATAGCACAGAAGAAAATGATTAGGCTTGCTCTAGGGGTTGACAGTTATCGTTTCAGACTTGACAGTCTGCATTTCTTCAATGAAAAATTGCTATTGAAGAGCTGAAAAGGTTGCTCAGCAGTTAACAGCCCTGACTGTTGTTTCAGAGAACCTGTTTTCTGTACCTAGCAACCACATCTGTCTGTAACCCCAGTTACAGTGAATCTGACACGATTTTCTAACTTCTTAGGCACCAGGCCTAACTGGTGTACAGATAGACATCTGGGCAACACACACACACAAACACACACACACATATATGTTATACATATATAATAAAATAGAAAAATTTAAAATTGTATATATAATAAAATAGAAAAGTTTAAAATGGTATACTGAGGGTGAGGATTCTTTGTTCAATCCTGGATCTTTTTTTCTTTTTTCTTTCTTTTTTTTAAATTGACTTTTATTGAGCTCTACATTTTTCTCTGCTCCCCTCCCCGCCTCTTCTCTCTCCCTTTAACCCTCCGCTAAAGTCTCCATGCTCCCAATTTACTCAAGAGATCTTTTTAAGCAACCTCCTGAGCCTGATAGAGAAATAATAGACACAGTACTGGGAAGGAATCTGTCAGAAGTAAGGAGCTGGTTCTAGCAGCATGCTTGACAGTCTAGGACATGGCCTTGCTCCACATTAGACCTGAATTGGAATATGCAGCTTGAGCCATCTTTATCAGGCCAGTTGGGAATGTGAAGACACAAAGTCCCACAGAAGTAAGAATGCCCCAGAATGAGAGGGAGAGATGGCTCAGGGATGATGACTTTGGGCTGTAGAGGCCCATATGAGGGACTGTCTCCAATCTCCTATGCAGAAAAATAGATGCAACTTATTGCACCTTTTCATTTTGAACTAACTTTAGCAACTGTTCTGTTCTATTTCATTTTGTCAATTTGACACAGACTAGACTCACTTAATTGAGAGACTGTCTCCACCCAATTTGTCTGTAGGCATTTCTATGGGTCATTTTCTTGATTAATCATTGATGTGGGAGGGCTCACTCCACTGTTGACAGTGACACCTCTCAACATGTGGTTCTGGATTGTATTACAAAGCAAACTGATCAAGTGATGGGGAACAAGCCAGTAAGCAACATTCTTCTATGGTCTCTGCCCTGGGTTCTTGCCTTGAGTTCCTGCCCTCAATTCCTGGAGTGATGGATTGTGACCTGGGTGGTGTATGGTGAAATAGACTCTTTTATCCCCACTTGTTTTTTGTAAGTGTTTTAGCACAGAAAAGAGAAGCAAACTAAGATGGAAAATTTGCTTTTTCCTACAAAGAACAACTGACACTATCTTGGAATGAATGATGCAGGGCCTTCAGAGTGCCTCTGAATACTTGGTAAAGGGTTTCATTTATATGATGATAATGCTTTCATGGCTTACAGATGTGGAAAAACACTTGCAGGAACAGTAAAGACAGCAGTTCTGGAGTCTGAATGAAGATACTGAGCATCAGTGAGAAATGGCATTCCCAAGAGCCACAAAGTTGTTAGGAGAAACTCCCAATGAAAGGGAAAACTACCACCCTACAACTTGCTGGCCATGGACATCCTGTAGAGCCCACCATTATGAAGACTTTGCCATTGCTGTTGGATGCATGTCATAACTAGAGAGTGGGTCATTATTATTGAAGGCACTAAAGTCCTTTGGCTGCAAGACATGGAGAAATAAGGCTGAGCAAGTGTTCTATTTCTCTTTCTGGTAGCTGTATTTCATGGTGTCAGATAGTGCCATATGGCTTGCCATTAGGGAATTGTTACTAACAGTCCAGCTTTGCTAGGAACATTGAATACTACATCACCAACTTGCCAGGCAAAATATACTGATAGTTAATGGTGAAATAGTTTATGATTGTTACAAGTACAACCAGTTACTCTCTGATTGGATTTAATCAGTTCCAAAAGGAGGGAACTCAACTGTTGAAACTGTAAGCCGGATAAATAGCAAAGTAGGTAAATATCTGGAGAGGTTGTAGACCTCAGTAGAGAAGCAACAACTGTTTTTCTAAATGGATATGATACGTCTCACAAAGCGCCTTCTAAGTATTTGTGTTTAGTCAAATTATTATTGCCACTGTCAGCTATAGTCAGTAACTTAGAAAAATTCTTCTGTGTTTGCAATAGGTCATATTTTCAGCACTCATAATGAGTCAAGATCCTGAGAATAAGTGACTGTTGCTGTGGCCCAGTGGTCCAACACTCACCCATACATGGGAGAAAACAATCAGATATTTATGTCGCCTCTCTCAGGCTCAGAGGACACTGCAGACAAAGAACTGAGAAAACAGTTTAAGAGCTGGAGCCAACAGCTGAAAGCAAATGGAGGTCAGCTCATAAAACTCAAGAAACAAATGAAACTTGTGGGGTCAGAGAAGATCTGGAAACTTACGAGATTCAATGGACCCCTACAGAAATTGGTGGAATCAAAACCATTGTTTGCCTTTCAGTTGCATTAGGAGCTCCAGGAACACCACTTTTTATGGGTAGGATTTTCAGTGATGCGGCCACCTTTGTGTCACCACCATTTAGTTAGGATCCTAAAAGCCAGCCTGATAAACTCACCTGCTCCTTAAAGCTAGACGTAGGTGAGATTGTCTTTTGGGTCGGTCATTGATGCCATATGTGGGGTGAGTAGATATTTGTTCACATCTTCCAAGGTGAAGTTATACAATATCTACTATCCATCTGTTATTAACACACATAGACACATATGTACACATGGACATGCCTGTCGCAGTAGGAGGTGGAGGCTGTTTGTTGGTTCCTGGCTGCTTAACACTGAAATAACCACACAGAAACTGTATTAATTAAAACACTGCTTGGCCCATTAGCTTTAGCTAACTCTTATATATTAATTTAACCCATCTCCATTAATCTGTGCATCACCACAAGGTCATAGTCTACCAGCAAAGTTTCAGCACATCTGTCTCCAGCAGCGGCTCCATGGCTTTTCTCTGACTCTGCTCTTTTTTCTCCCAGCATTCACTTTAGTTTTCCCTGCCTACCTATATCCTACTCTATCAGGCCAAAGCAGTTTCTTTATTAACCAATGATATTCATAACATACAGAGGGGAATCCCACATCACATGCACACACTTGGGTAGAGAGAATATTCATTCGATTGGTTTATATATTGGTTTATATGATTTGGGTAGTCCAACAATGGCTGTCTCACTTTCAAGAGGTAAAGAATCTATAGTAGCTCAACCCATGAGGTTGATGATGCTGGATGTCTCTGAAGTCTCAGTCTTGTGTGGAAGGCCTAAAGGATTCATAGAGAGTTATTGCTCCTCATTCAGTTTTCGAAGCCTAGAGAAGCACACAGAAAGTAATGAAACAGTTAAATGGTAGATGAACTTGACATTAGGAGTAAAGGAAGCATTAAAAAATAATGCTAGTTTCATTCTTACATGTCCTTTTACCAGATCTGGCACCAGAAGGCATGGCTCATATTTAGGGTGATTCTCTCACTTCAAAGAATGTAATCATAAAAATTCCTCACTGAATTTCTGGGAAGCTTCTATTTTAGTTGATTCCAGATTGAGTCAAATTGAAAATGGAGATTGACCATCATTGTTAGCTGCAAAATAGTCATGCCACTGTTGCACTGTGGGTAATCCTTTGTCTGGTGGTTCAGTTGTGTAGCATGCAGGGTTCACACTTGGAAGTTTAAGAAGGATATCACTTACCTGTCTGTTTTGGCTCATCCTTTTAATATCTTTCTCTTTCTACCTCTCTTCTGCCTTGTATTCAAGGCTGATTTCGGCTTTGAACCTTGTGCTTGTTAGTCCTTGGATACTGTCGTAATGATTAGTCTCAATGTGAAAAATCAAACTCTAGCTTTCTGTTACTAAACCTCTTTTCAGTGTCTTAATGGAAAACCTCCACTGGAAATCTTTAGGATGAAGACAAGGTTAATTATTCTACAGCAACTTGTTGCCTAGATGAGTTATAGCAAAATCAAGAGTTATGTCATTGGGATATTCTTTGTGAGACGTTCTTTACTAGTTTGTTGCACAGTATACCTGAATAGTATCATATTGTACTGGAGTAACTATTAGGAAAGCCTCAAAGCTACCTGCCTTTTGAAATTCAGTAGATTTTTGTCTGCAAAGGAGGGCACATTGTGAAAGATGAAGAAAAACTGGGTTTCTGGATGAAAGAGGATACAGCATCTTAAGCAGAAGGACATCAGACAATGATCTGGGCAAAAGAATGGCTGGAAATATTTGTGTTTTAAGAGGAAGAGGCAGTATATAATGCTAGACTAGGCTATAAAGGAATGAAGTTTAGCTGAGAGTGAGCTACAGGTCAATAATGCAGCCTTTACCTCCAGTTGTCTTGAGTAAACAGATGTGGGTGCTGGAAAACTGAGTCTAGAAGCAGCTGGGGGATCCTGTAAGTAAAAGGACATCAGGAAAGTTTCCTGGAATCATTTTGGGGATTAGAGTAAGGTAACCTGGTATTTGGTATTTTCTTTTTTAAAAAAAAAATATTTATTTATTTATTTATTTATTTATTTATTTATTTATTTATTATGTATACAATATTCTGTTTGTGTGTATGCCTACAGGCCAGAAGAGGGCACCAGACCCCATTACAGATGGTTGTGAACCACCATGTGGTTGCTGGGAATTGAACTCAGGACCTTTGGAAGAGCAGACAATGCTCTTAACCTCTGAGCCATCTCTCCAGCCCCTGGTATTTTCTAAAAGAAGTATCTTTGAAATGGAATAGATTTTCCTTTCATGCTTTTGTCTTCATTTTAATTTTAGTGCCTTAAAAGTTCCTTTACTTTCCTATGTCTTTGACAGTGATTAAAATCAAAGAAGACAAAGTGTGTATCTCATTAAGATAGTAAAAAGGAAAGACAAATGTCATAATTCTTCATTTTTACCCAACCCGATTCCTTACCCAAATGCCTTTTATACAGCATTACCTTTAGGGATAAGACATCCTTGCAAAATGTTAACCGGTGTCATTCAAAAGTAAAGGTAAAGTCAGCTTTATTCTTTCTTTCTGATTCTACTACTTATTCTTAAGTGCGTTTAATACTGAATCCTTTGGTATAAGCTCTTTATCAACCAGGTTGTCACTCACTCCTCAAGCCCTTAATTCTCTCACTTAACATGTCCTGTAATATTGGCCTCTCATCCTCCTTTTAAATATGTTTCTATAGGCCACCCCTTCCTTGTACACGCACATACACACTTTCTTAATGCAGATGGCTTAGATGTGTAATTATAGCTTAACCAACTTCCTCATACTAATAGATGAGAGAAAATATTTCTATTAGTTTCTCCAGGTAAACTGAACATATCTCTAGTTAGTGTTGTTCAGAAAGAAACATAGAATTTGAGATCCATGGATACCTGTCATATAAATTATCTCTCTTTTTCTATCTCCCCTATTTCTATCTCCATATATGTGTGTGTGTGTTTCTTTCATGCTTTTGTCTTTATTTTAATTTTATTGTCTTAAAAGTTTCTTTACTCTCCTATGTCTTAGACAATGATTAAAATCAAAGTGGAAAATTTGTATCTTTATATATATACATACATATCTATATCTATATCATCTATCTATATCCATATCTATATCTAGGGGCTCTTGTTTATGAATAATGAGCATAGACCCCATAAATGGAGAGGTCAGCTTCCTGAGCATGTAGTGTGTGCAACTGCATGGAGCCCTCCTCTAAGAAGGGTCTTGGTTCAACACACTCTACAGCTGCCTCCTTAAAAAAAAATTGAGCATGGAGTCTGCATTTTCATTTTGCACTGGGGCAATAAATTATGGGTTTTAAAACAGTAAATTTATGCAAGAACACACAAAGCAATGATCGGATTCCAGGACAGAACAGGAGTTGCACCATTTCCATTTCAATGTACTCTTTATAACCACTGCTTCCTAGAACGACACAGTCTATCCAGATCTCCTCAGGCAGTTTCCTCACGTTCTGTGCCCACAAACCACTATCGCAAGCAAGCCATCATCCCTACGTCTCACTAAGTAAGGGGCACTGAGTTACTCAACATTTATTTTTCTTTTTCATGAAAATGATTTCAGGTCTCACTTTTGACCCACATTTCGCTTGGGAAGAAATGACTAGCCAGGCAAGACAGATGTCTGTCAATAAGATGGCTGTGTGTTATTGAAGCAGACTGGGACTCTAACATGATGGCTTCACTTCTTTTTCAGGTGGGTGGGTAGGGGCATAATACAGCCATATGTTGACATTTAGCAGCAATTATTTTTAAATGTTTTTTATTATACTTTGAAATTTTATGTATTTTGATCAATTCTTTCCCCTCCCCCAACTCCTTACATTTACCAATCCAATTCCTACCATCCAATTTCAGGTTCTTTTCTCTTTAAAACAAACAGCAGCAGCAGCAGTAACAACAACAACAAAACACACACACACACACACACGCACACACACACGGTCCTACTCTGGAGTGTGACTGGTATATTCAGAGTCACTCCAGTAAAAGAAACGGATTTTTGCCTCTCCCAGCTGCCATCATTTGGGACCATCTTCTTGGTTAGAGGTAAGACTTTGAGCCCACTTCCTTCTTCCCATGCTTCACTCCAAAATAACAATTAGGAAGTACCAAAGTGTACATGGATATGTAAAGGGTGCCCGAGTTGCATGTCAAAGGTAATAAAATTATAAAAGTTATTATGATCTCATGTGCTCGTACTGCATCTCTCTGTCTGAAATCTTGCACACCGGAGAAATGGGAAGGAAACAAAATGGTTTGACTTTAGCCGTTAAAAATACCTGTTGCAGGCAATGCGTTATCTTATTACTCTCCTAGTCCTCCAGAGAAGCATCTTTTAAGTCCACCTGGATACCCCTTAGGTAACTCTGTAAGCTGTGTCTAAAATGTGAATAGAAACACCTTTGAAGATGCTAGCATGATTTTCAATACTATTTAGGTAAGAAAGACAGGTATAGAGAAGGAGTCTTTTGGTTCTTCTCTATACATGTACTCTTCATAGTATAAAGACAAATGGATAACAAAGTTAGTCATAATAAAGTACTTTCCAGTTTCACTTACCACGCTTCTTTGTTTCTTTTCACATGCAAGCAATGGTGACTTTTAAATAATCTCTTGTTGAAAACAATAGTCTCAAAATGAATCCGTGGTTGCTTGTGCAAGTTCATCCACCATGACACTCCTTGACAGTGGCCATGTGAGCTCTTTCTTGGGCAGTGTTACCCAGATCACAGTTGTTCTTCCCTTGCCTTGTCGAAAGAAAACTGGGGATTTCTGGTTTAGTTGAATTGCCTATGAGCTGACCTGCAGTTTTGGGTTTTTAAGGGTTTATTTGTTTTTATTTTATGTATATAAATATTTTGTCTGCATACACACACACACACACACACACACACACACAGATGCATGCATGCCTGCATCTTGTATCAGATGCCTTGGAACTGGAGTTAAGGATGGTGAGCCTTGTAGGTGCTGGTAACTGAACTTGGGTCCTCTGTAAAAGAAGCAAGTATTCTTAATTGCCAAGCCATCTCTTTAGCCTCTGACCTACAGAGCTATTTATGAGTACCAAACCTAGGGAATTTACAACCAACAAGCAATATTTGGTAAATGGAAAAAAAGTATATGTGAAAGGAAGAAGCTAAATTGGAGTAGTATATTCAAATGTGTATTTTAGTTATAAAATATACACATGACTATCATAAAAATTATGGCACACACCTTTAATCCCAGCAGAAGCAGGCGGATGTTGGCAGGGGTTTCTGTCCCACCCAGTCCTGAAGTCGTTCAGTCCCAAAGAAATACACAGAGGTCTACATTAATTATAAACTGGTTGGCCTAGTAGCTCAGGCTTCTTATTAACATTTATAACTTACATTAGCCCATAATTTTTGTCTGTGATAGCTGTGTGGCTTGGTACCTTTTTCGGCGAGGTAGTCACATCTTTCTTGCTCTATTTCTGGCTTCCTCTCCATCTGGGAGACTACTGCAGACTGTAACTTTTCTCTTCCTAGAGTTCTCCTTGCCCTGCCTCTACTTCCTGCTTGGTACCTGTGAGTTTGAGGCCAGCATGGTCTACAAGAGCTAGTTCCAGGACAGTTAGGGCTATTAGGCAAAGAAACCATGTCTTGAAAAGCATGCATGTCTGTGTGTGTGTATGTGTGTGTGTCTGTCTACATGCAGGCAAAATATTTATATACACAAAATAAAAACAAATAAACCCTTAAAAACCCAAAACTGCAGGTCAGCTTAACAACAAAAAAAGGAAAGAAAGAAAGAAAGTGAGTTAGGATGAATCTTGCTTGTTCATAATGTATTCTCATGTAGATGGATCCTTTTACACAGTATTTGTTTCGTCACTAAAAACTTATTGAAGAAGTAAACATGATTCAAAGGGAAATATGAGGGCCTAAGACATTTTGACATAAATTTGGGATGAAACACAAAATATTAACTTAAAATGATAAGATTTAGGGGCAACGGGAAGCAAAATTCTAATTTATTAAAGTGCAAAAAGAGCAAAAAGAATTTACAGTTTCATGTAGTTTGTCTTATATAAATCAGCCAAAAATATAAATATGTGCTCTCTGACATATGTCATAAAGTCAAGGTTTATGTGTAATCTAAATTTTTTTAATTAAAATTTATTTTGTTTCTTATACATGGTTTCACACATGAATATAATAAACATTTGTTAATTTGCTTTTACTCAAAGTAACATTGCATATATTTATGAAGTTTAATTTGACCTTTGATCTATGGATCCATTTTAGACCTATTAAATCAAGCTCGGTAACATGTCCATTACCTCATCAACTAATTTATTTTGATGTGTGGTTAGAACATTAAAAATCTACCTTTTAGCTTTATTAATTTGTTTATTCATCCATTCATTTTAAGACAGGATCTCACTATGTAACTGTAGCTGGCCCCAAATTCACAGAGCTCATCTGATCTCCTGGGTGCTAGAATTAAAGGCATGTGCCACCACACTTGACATTTTAGGTACATAATATATCACTATTATGTGCATCCAGCTACTTCTTCAGGGTAACTAACTTTGTACTTTTCAGTCATATTTTCTTGTCTTATGTTGTCCCAAAACAACTTTAGGTAACTACCTGTCTTCTCTCTGTCACAGTACCTGCTAGAATGTCCATTAACAACAACAACAACAACAACAACAAAAAACCACATAAACACAAAGAAGTGTGTATATAACTTACTGTTAAGCCAGAAAACAACAGTATGTTATAATATAGAAATTATAGGCAGCTAGATACAAGAAGCTACAATCTCATTATTTAAACATTTCAGGAAGTTATTTTAAAAAATTTTAGAAATAAAGATTTATTCAGGAAGTTATTCTGCCAAAATTGGCTACCACATCTAAAAATGGGTCATAAATATGAATGCTTGTAATAGATAATAATGACAGCTTTTATAATAGCAGATTCAGATATTATTATAGGTCCTTTTAAATATTTTAGGTTAAAGAACTAAATATTTTAAATTTAAAATAATGAAACTCTTAGAAAGAGAAAAGTAAAAATCTGAAGATGTTTTAATATAATATTAGAATTTACAACACTTGTATTTTTTGGAGTTAAAAGAAATCACTGTTAACCCAGTAAAGAAAAGACAAAGATGTAATGATTTCTATGTCGAAGTCCTCATTCTTTTCTCTTTACATGCTTCCTGACCTTGCTAGTAACTTAGATTTCCCATCTGAATCTGACTGAACTTGAGTTTCAGAGGATCATTCAGCAAATTCAAAAGTTGAAGAATATTTATGTTTGCTGATCTTTATCCTCACATTAACTATTGTGTCTGAAGAAATTAATTTTTACCCACTAAACCCTAGAAGTTGTAAGGCCAAATTGTATCTTTTGATAAGAAGGCACTGTATAAGTGTATTAAGACTCAATGTTTTTTCTGTCATTCTAATGATTTCAAATGCTTACAAAAATATTGTCAAGCAGTGACTGTGCATCTTAAGTGGAACAAATTCTTCTTATAGAACAATTCAATTTAGAACACTAAATAGCCAATAGAAACTTATCTAAATGCAGGGTATCATATAGGCCAGAAAGTCCAAAGACTTAGTCCACAGTTTGCTACTCATAAATCTGTCTTTAGGAAAACTTATATGAATACATCTGAACCTCAAAGGAAGCAAATGTATAACCAGAAGTGGTTTTTATAACATTTAAATGAATCAAATTAATAACTCAAAAGCTCTTAATGCCTTGAACTGCTAAAACTGATCCATAACATGGAAAACATTGCCTATATATATATATATATATGTATATGTATATGTATATGTATATGTATATGTATATGTATATGTATATATATACATATATATATAGTATACTATAGCGTGTGTAATCTGTATAAACACCTGTTATGTACAAAAGTGCTAGGGGTAGAACACCACTAAAAGCTTTTAAGGAACTTTTGAGATTTCCTTTGGTAGCATTTATAGTAATGAAATGCTTAAAAGCAACACCTACTTTAACTACCAGTTATTTAATTCATGGTAGACATCACTGGGCATTTTCTGCCCACATGATGTAGAATTGACTTCTGGCTATTGATGTTGCAATGACTGTGGATTCAGGTCTTTCAAGTTTTTGTGATATAACCTGGAATGTTGATTTCTTTTCTTAACTGTGTGACTTCAGTGAGATTTAAGGTTGCGACAGGGCCAGCAAATGTAGGAGCAATGTGACCAGAACTAGGCTTGGGATCTGGAGATAGCACAGGTAAGCCAGTTCTGACCAAGCATCATTTAAATAGGGGAGTCAGCATCGTATATCCTGAGGATGGAATGTATATGAAAATATAAACCTTCAGAAAAGACTGAGCAATTTTAACAACAACAACAAAAAAAGATACCAGTGGATGGCAAGACCTAAAATAATAAACAGGACAGTGGGGTATGGGTATGAGGATAGTTAAATACGTAAATAGATCAAAATAGACCTGCCAAAGGCCAGCCCATCCCCCTTGTACTGACACTTTGATCCTGCAAAAAACTGGCCAAAGGTGGGCTTCTCAGTAAACATGTGTTGTTCCAAACCATAAATAACATCAAATGTGACGTTGTTTCATACCGCAATTTTGAAAACTGTTGTTGGGCAGGGTTTTTTTTGTTTTTGTTTTTGTTTTTGTTTTTGTTTTCTTTTTTTTTTTTTGTTCAATATGTGGATCAGGAAGTACTGAAGTTGCCAGCAAAAACAGTTGAATATCTCCATGATCTTGGACAGAAAAACAGTTTTTATGCAGACATTTAAAAGTACTTAGTATAAATGTGATCATAGATACAATAAGCTGAATTGAATTTAAAAGCTTTCATTGGCCAAAATATACCATTTGTCGGTATTAAAAGATAAGGCATGCTTTTATTTGTGTTTTTATTTCTGTTTGTTTTTGTTTTGTTTTTTGTTTGTTTGTTTTTTTGGGTCTTTTGTTTTGTTTTGTTTTTGGTTCTGGAACTTATTCTTGTAGACCAGGCTGGCCTCGAACTCACAGACATCTACTTGCCTCTGCCTCCCAAGTGCTGGAATTAAAGGTGTGTGCCACCACCACTCAGCTTGGAAAGGCATCTTTACCACATCCTTCTTATACACAATTAGATTCAATACACAGACATAATACTTCTAGAATTGTGTCTTTGAACTCAGCAGTTCAATATAAAAATAGAAAAGTGCATTCAAACAGGGAGAAAAGTGAACAGATCAAAACACAGTATTGTCTCTATAAAACATTTAAAGTATTTAAGAAAAAGCATATTGAAGCCAGAAGCAGATGACACCATTCACAAAGCTGAAATGAAACGCTGAACAAAATCAAGTATCAGCAAAGACACAAAGAAATAGAACTTATTCATCTAGGCAACCACTTTGGACACAATGGAAAACATTCACAAAAGCTGATACATGTGTGCACCTCCTTATTAGCCAGGCTTCATTGCTGAGAGCTTCCCTGCGAGTATAAGGCAAGTGACAACTAGTGTTCCGCAGATCCATCCCTCAGACAAATGACTTTTCAATGGGGAGCCCTACCTGGAATGGCTGTGGAGCCATTGGCTGTAAATGACCAGTTGCTCCTGTCTGTAATTTCTCTCATGTGCCACTTCATTTCCTCCCTAAGAACTGCATTCCTTCCCTAATAACAGCTATGGGTATTTTTTCCCATTGTTTTTGTGTTTATCTTGTGAAAGTATTCATCTATTGGGCACACATATAACTATGGATGGTCAGGAATATGATTTCTGTTTAATCTGTATAAATTTGATAAATAGAAACACGAGTATATTTTACATTGCTTGGACTGACATAGAAAAGTAATAGTAAAATCAGTCACAAAGACAGCTAATTTTATACTTCAGGACAAATTCCAAGCAAACTGGTTGCTCCTGGAGACAAATTCCCAAGGTCATTTTCCCAGATGTTTGTTGCTGATTCAAGCAACCAACTTCAGGTCTGAGGCAACGTTGGTGAACATAAACCTCATGGAGTAATAGACTGTTGCATGCACCCCCTACCACTCAAGGTCCAGCTAAATAACTGTTATTTTTAAGTCTTGAATTTCAATGTCATTTTTCTGTCTGTGACCCCTCACCAACTTAGAGCTACATGCGTGGCCAAGTGTTACTCACTGGCTGGTCAGTGTAACCTACCTAGCCTGAGAGAAACTGTGTGACTTATCATGCGACAATGGGTTGGGCCCTGAAACGTAGCATATAATTGTCCAGAGTTTGGCTGTGAGAAGATGCAGTGTTGAGGGATGAAGGAGGAGCTGAGTGGAGTCAGGCAAGAGAGGTTGTGGAGAGCTCATTAGGGAGGCTGCTGTGTAGAGCAATGCGGAGCTCGTGTAGAGCAAGAGAGATTTTCAGGGAGAATTTTTTAATATGAAGTAAAAGAGAAAGTTTTCATCAGAAAGAAAAAGTCTAGCACTTTGTCTTACCCCTCAGATAGAAAAGTTTAGCACTTGTCACATTCGTGGATTACTATTATTATTATTATTTTTTGCATACCCTGGTGCTGACTGGAAGCCAGTTCCCTTGGTTAGCAATACTTCATGATGGATCCATGATCTTTACCTCATAGGATTCATGAAGCATTATTGTTCCATCCTACAATGAACAGGAAAGATTTTTATAAACAATAGGAGTTTGTATGAGACCAAAGAGCAAATCATTAAAGACATTGAGCAATTGACTTCTTTACTGAAAGAGGTTGGCCATCACTCCATGAGAACATTCAAGCAGCCTTTGGAAGATCCAATGTGCTAAAGATCTATGGTGTCCTGCCAACAGTCACATGAGTGATTTGTCTTGAAAACTGATCCTCCACCCCTGTCAAGTCTTTAGTTAACTGCAGCCAAGGAACATCGCCTTGACTGTAGTACCATAAAAGACTGAGCCAGGGATATATAGCCGAATTGCTCCTGGATTTCTAACAAATGGAAAGTATATGGGATACTAAGTGCCATTATTGTTTGAATCCGCTCTATTTAGGACAATATGTTCTCTAACAAATCAATTTGTATTTTTAGATAATTCCTGCAAAAAGTCATATATATGTTTTCAAACAGACAGCCAAGTAAAACTTGTTTGTTTTATTTTAATTTTCTATTTTACATACCAATCAGGTCCCTCATCTCCTGCTGTTCCCTCCCCTCACCTTATTTCTACCTCCCTCCCATCCACTCCTCAGAAAGGGTAAGGCCTCCCATTGGAGTCAACAAAGCATGGCATATCAAATTGAGGAAGGACCATTCTCTTTTCACCTGCATCAAGGCTGAACAAGGCTTCTCATCATAGGAAACGAGTTCCAAAAAATCAGCTCATCCATCAGAGACAGATTCAGGTCCCACTGCTAGGGAACCACAAACAGACCAAGCTACACAACTGTCACTTATATACAGAAGGCCTACGTTGGTCCCATGCAGTCCCCCTAGCTGTCTGTTAGCTCCCACAAGTTCCAGCTGGGTTTCCCTGTCAAGATCTTGACCCCCTCGCTTATATAATACCACTTCCTTGTCTTTGACCTGACACCCAGAGCTCGGCCCATTGCTTGGCTGTGGACTTCCTCATCTATTTTCATCATTTACAGGATGAAAGGTCTATGATAACAATTAGGGTGGTCACCAATATGATTACAAGAGGAGTTCAGGCACCCTCTCCACTATTGCTAGGAGTCTTAGCTGGGGTCATCCTTGTGGATTCTTGGGCGTTTCCCTGGCACCAGGTTTCTCCCTAACTCCAAAATGACCCCCTCTATCAAGACATCTCTTTTATTGCCATCCCTCTCCATCACTCCCTCAACTTGAACTTCTCAATCCCTCTTGTTCCCATTCCCCATCCCCATCCCTTCCTCTCTACCTTCATGCTCACATTGTACCCAGGATATCTCATCTACTTCAACTTCTCAGGGTGATTCATGTGTCACTCTTAGTGTCCTCCTTGGGTTTCATAGAAAATTGGGAGTCGATCTTCCTCAAGACGTAGCAATACTGCTCTTGGGCATATACCCAAAGGATGCTCAATCATACTTCAAAGACCTTTGCTCAACAATGTTCATAGCAACAATATTCATAATAGCCAGAACCTGGAAACAGTCTAGATGTGCCTCAACCAAAGAATGAATAAAGAAAATGTGTTACATTTACACAGTGGGGTATTACTCGGCAGTAAAAAACAATGACAGCATGAAATTTGCAGGCAAATCAATGGAACTAGAAAAAAAAATCCTGATTTTTCTGAGGTAATCCAGACCCAGAAAGACAGACATGGTATATATTTATATATAAGTGGATATTAGATGTAAAGCAAAAGATAACCAGGATACAATCCATGGCCCCAGAGAAGCTAGGTAGCAAGAAAACCTTTATTTTTAATAGCATAACTGTAATAATATAGAATGGAAATAAGACACACACCCTTCAATAATGAAATATGACATGGAGAGAAAATGAATGGCCTGCTATAAGCAAAGCTCCATCAGGCAAGTACCATGTTGACAGATGGAAATCAGAAACAGCAGTACCTACTATATGATATTTTTCGGATGTCTTGTACCTGTAGCTAGAAAACTTCACAGAGACAGGCCAGAAATCTGCTCCTCTTTGAGAAATGCTTCACTAAGAAGGCTGAAGGGAATGTTAAGATATGAGTAACATTCCATTTCACTGTCTGTCTGGCTATTATGTGGGTATTTTAATCTCATAAAATTCATCAGATGCTTCATTGTTTCATTTATGATTTGTTTCAAAACAGTTCCTTTTAAAAGAGATTCTATTGAATTTATTCTTATAACTCCCATAGCACTTTATAAAAATGTAAGTACTCAATAAATATATATTGACTATGTTACAAAATAGGAAACGTTAGTGAGTATGGCTTGATATACTTTATTCACCTTTTAAAAATATTTTAGAGTCTAGAGAGGTGGCTGATAAGTTAAGAGTGCATACATATTTGTCTTCCAGAAGATCTGGGTGCTGTGGGACAATCCCTCTGTACACTGTGAATATGTGTTATTCTCATTGGTTAATAAAAAAGTTGTCTTCACCTATGTTAAGGTAAGATAAAGCCACGCTGGAAAACCAAACAGAGATAAAGATAGAAAAAAAAGGGTAGAGTCAAGAGAAACACGAGCAGCCGCCCAAGAAACAACATGCCAGCAGACTGGTAAGAGCCATGGGCATGTGACAATACAAAAATTAATAGAAATGGGTTAGTTTAAGATGTAAGAGCTAGTTAAGTTCAGTAAGCTTGAAGGATAGGCCAAACGTTTGTGATTAATATTAAGCTTCTGTGTGATTATTCTGATCATGTGGTCGAAACAGAAAAGCTCTGGCTCTGTTTACAAATGGTGCCCACCATCTAGCCCATAAGACCTAAAGAAGCTTTAGAAAGGGGCGATTCTATTGATACAAAAATGGACCCAAGAGCAGCTTCATAGTTCATTTCTCTCACCGTGGGCTGTGGTACAGAACTGCTTTCCTTGGCAGCAGTGGGCTTGACCTGCAGCATAGTGGATACCTGCAGCTTCTTACATAGGCTGCAGAGAAGAGGCTTATCCCAGCCATTGTATGCAGGCTTGAGAGCATGGCTGCACACTATTTGTTGATAATGTGGACCCTACAGCTTCCCAGAGTTGGGGAGGGAAGCGTGACTTTCTTTGGTACCTCTGCCAAGTTGGAAAATTTAGTTGGGTGGAGTCAAAGCCCAAAGCTGCCACTTTGGTCCTACACATGCTGCTTAGCAATTTAAAGACTCTTGTCATCAGAAAAGGAATACGGATACCCAGTAAAGACAGATTCAGACAGAAAGGAACATCTAAATGGGTCACTGTGTTTTAAAAAAAATGTATGTAGGCTTGGGAGAGAGTGGAGAAAGGGTAGAAACAGTCACAGATAAGAAACAATTTAAAATAATAAACTAAAAACATGTATGACAAGCCACATAAAAAAAGGAAAATACACAGAATCTGGATTCTATGTATTTTTTTTTAATTTTTGACTGTTAATGAGCTAACTGCTGAGAGATATTTGATTGTGGAGGTTAGACTATTGGACTTGCATATCACTTACTAATTCACATGCAAATTCACATTTAATTGCATAGGTGGGACAGTGGTACTCCATTTATTCAAGAATTACGTGATTATTTTCTGCAGTCAGGCATATAGGATGACTGGCATCTCAAGTGTCATTGGGGGACACATGTCAATAGGTCTACCTAAAGTTTTTGGAAATAAGTTTAGTGGTAAGGGTGTGAACTGGCCGATATAAGAGTTCACTAATGAGGATATATGTGAACGTTTCTGATTGAATATTATGTAATCACACAGTGTATCTATCTTTCAGTGGTTTCTAAGGGAATAAGAAACACTTCATTTTGGAGCTGTTTTGAGTGACCATGGCTTGGGAAATACAGATTTAGGTCACCGCAAATTCCATGTTTCAAATGTAAGCAGTTTCATAATTGTATAGTTTTACAGAACAAAAATGTCATAAATCAAGGGAAGTTTAAAATACATTGGTAGGTTCATCAGAGAGACATCTACAGCAAGATGGGGGCAACTTTAGATCTGGTCTATTGGTATTATATCTACCTTTTGTAAATTTGACACTAGATACTGAAGATAGGCTACCTGGAAATTAAAGAGGAAAAATTTATCATTATTTTCCTGGTAGAGGAAGTAAATATGAATATAACTGTTAAACAGATATGCTGGTTAATTGAAAAAATAATTCTTTAGAGCTATGGAGAATAAATGATATATCTAATTAAAGAGGGAATGCTAATAAAAGTGAAGGTCTCGGGAGTTCCAGGTTGAGGAAAAGTGTCATTCTCTGCTAGGAAAATGCAAGGGTGTATATGCAAATCATCATCACAGGATGTGCTTGTGAGCAATTCTGTGACAAGATCATTGGACAGAGATTACACCATCAAAGATGTGTCTCTCTCACACTGGGTTCCAAGACTGCCCTGCATATGGCATGAACCACCCAGGTTGCAGGCAAGCCACAAAGAATCTTTGTCAGCTTGGCTTTCTACTAAAGCAGACCTTAAAGTGGCACTTGTGTGGTATTGCCTCTTCCCAAGACATACCCAGGTAAAGTAGGATTCCCGGAAGGGTGCATAGAAAAGGAAGGAGCAGTGGAATGTATGTATGACCTTCTTTTAGTCTCTATATTTTGGGAAATGAACATGTATTTGGGAATTATATGCTTAATTGATTAGAAGTTCATTTGTCTGATGGCTTCTGCTTTCTGTGAGTCGCACTGATATCTGGAGATCATTTTGTTTTATTATTTTTAGCTAAAACATAATTACATAATTTTCTCCCTTCCTTTCCTTGTTCCCAACTCCAGTTTATGCCCCTCCTTTTGTCCCTTTCAAATTCATGGCTTTATTTTCTTTAGTTAATTATTGTTAGGCAGACATAGGCTATTACAGAAAGTCATAACTGGTCAAAATACAGAGAATGGATGATCTTGGGTTGCCAAGTCCCAATCAATACATCTACAGCACAACACCTATACCTAAGGTTCAAGGAATATCATAGTAATTGTAGAAAAATAGTAAAAGCCAAAAATCCAGGGCATTTGCTGTGAGATCAAGTCTCCTGTAAATGACGGGGAAACTTCACCTTGAGATTTAAGGATCTACTTGAACTCTCCCAATGACTTTCACAGACAGCCAGATCAGGTGTCTTGTGCCCTTTAGCTGGAAACCGGCCAGGGAAACCCTGAGACTGTAAACAGAAAGGAGACATGAAAGGAACCTATGGTTGATCATCTTTGCACCCCGCATCTTAAATATATTTAATGGAAGAAAGCCAGACACAGCTGTCTGGCAGACAATAGGTGTTTTACACGCCTGCATTTCAGTTTCAATTAATTTGAAATATATCCCAGGTTATAATTCTGTGTGTGATGAAATTTTAGCAGCCGGGGAGTCTATATTTCAGTGCTTGTATCATTATTCCATTCGTCATTATTTTGTCCAAAGCAACAATGACTTCCTAAGTCTTAATCTTCACATGAGTCTTTCTTACCCCTCCAGACAAAACTTGTTTGTGACACTTTGATGTATTTATTTATTATGGCTCATTTCCTTTATTTCACAAGTATCATTATGGACAATTCTTCAAAACTGGCCAGAAAGCTTCAAACTCAGAAAAATGTGTTTATCTTTTTGATAGTGAATATTTATTCACTGAGGTCTGATTCTTTTGGGTAGATGCTAAATATAGGACATAAACAACGTAACTGTAAATTCTTAAAAACAAATGCTTCTATAAAGACAATGACTCACCTTTCAAGTATCATGGTTATCAAATAATGATGTTGTTTCATTTTCCTGCCTTAAAAGCAGTAAGAAGAATATTAAAAAAAAATACCAAAAGGATCAGCTGATGGACATTGCAGTACCCAGTGTTCCATTTCTTTCTCCACTTATATCCCTTCAGGTGTTCTTTTCCAATTCAGAATTAGTCTTTTTTATACATTTGATGCATAGATGATATTATGAAAATAAATTATTTGCTATCTCATAATGAAGGCAATTATCCTTTAAGCTTCTTTTTAGGACAATGATTTGCACTTGCATTTACTTATTCCCACACCCAGGATCAAGCATCATAAATGGCTCTCTAACATCTGTAATTTAAAGACGTCTTCAGTAGACTATTCAGGCTCATTTCAGTTTTATTGGACTACTTTCCCGCTGTTTGAGTTGCTTTAACACACACACCTCCCACTCACTATTCCTCACAGCTTGTGTGCGTCACCACTCTTTCACACTTAGCGAGCGCTGTCACCACATGCTCAGTTGGCCTTTTTAAACTCTAGAGTTATTAATCATCAATTATTAATTGAGATAAGATTTCATTTTTACAGCTGGAACAGCATCCCTAGAGTTCAGAAACTGATTCTCTTTTTGCTATTATCTTCTTTCTTCCTATCATTAGTTTTTTAAATATCAAGAAAGTCACATATTGTATCAGCTGTATTACCCATGTCCTAATTTTAAGTCAACTGATGCTATAGAGTTTCATAATTATTTTAATTTGATAACTGTTTTAATAATATTTTAACTTGAAATATTATTTAATTTAATTTCACGGCTATTTTGACACCTGACTCATTGCGGTTAACTCTCCCCTTTGTGTGAAGTTAGGTGAGTGAATCTCTTAAAGGGAGCACATAGCTATTCTCTTTTCATTGACAGCAGCATGCTACCTTTCTGGTTGTTTGCAACATGCATATGCTACTGGCCTTGTATGAATTAATAAATCACAGATACAAGGCCACAAATAATAGAACTGAGAAACATCATAGAAGCAATGTGGAGCCCTGCTGAGTTTGTGGAGCCGTCAGATGACCTTGTTTTGCTCTGAAAGGAACAGTTAAAGCATGGTAAAGAGAAAATTATTTTAAAATGTGAAGTTTTATTACTTGAGCAGTGAAAGAAATTTAAGATGACTTCATTGGTATGTGCACAACATCAATATTGAGAAATTCTCTAATGACACCAAACAAATCATTCATCGTGAAGTATGGATCTTGTCACCTCTTCTTAAATTCTTGAGCTTAATACAATCCAAAGATGAGGATTGGTAGTATTGAAATGGGCGAAGAAGCAGAGCAGGTAGACTGGGAGAGGTTTAAGACAGGAAGGTTAAGAACATCTGTTGTGGACAAGGCAAGTGAAAATTTAAAAAGTTTAAAAAACATTCTGCCAAGAATATTTTCAGTAGAGCAAATGGTTTTATCAGTGGAATCATAGAAGATACTAGTATTTGGGGTGTAATTACTCCTGCACCTTGTAACTATTTGGTTTCACTTTTACATGGGTATTAAGGTTTGGACAAAAAGCCCACAGTGTTAAATTTGTGTCTCCTTTGCAATAATAAAGCATGGGTAGTTTCAATGGCCTGGAGTCTAGGGGTCTTCTTTGAATATAAAATGGAAAGCTCCATTTCAAGCCTGATATACTTCTCTGAATATTTCTGCCCAGATAGCCTTTGTGCACTTACTCAGGACATCAAGAAGGGCTTAACCACATATTGCTGCCTCTTCTGGTTGAATCGAGTTGCAAGAGGTTCACCGACTCCCCTATAAATATGAACTTATGATTCATCTTGTGAGTAGTGAAGTATTTGGGTGGTACAAGTCAATGAAGTTCAAATATAGTGAACAGATTGTTCCTGTCTCTTCCACAGAAGATGTGAATTTAAAAGTGAGAGTGGAAAATGTCTGAAAAGCAATAAGAAGGCTGTAGATAAAGATTTTAGTGAGAGACAGAGACACTATCAATAAGAGTGTCTAAGAGATACCAGAAAGTATACAAGAATCAAAGAGGGGACCTTTAAAAGCTTACCATATTTATGCGACAGACAGAAATGTCACTTGGCATCTATATGCATTGCTCCTTTCTTCTGGAAATAACCTGTCTGTGCCTTGGTAACTTTGTGAAAATGGCTGTTAAATTCCTTTGAAAAATTGAGCGTGATATGATATATTCAACTCCTATGACCTACCTGAGAAGAATATGTTTGAAGAAATACACAGAAACTAAGGGAAATACATAAATATATATAATATATTTGTGTGTCCCGTATATATGCATATATGTGTATGTGCATATGTATGTATGTATACATATATAGCCACATTTAAATCCTATCACACATGCATATATATTTTAGCTCTAAAGATCCTCAAATTAAACAACTGAGGTTATAACATGCAGAGATATTGAGCTTTGCATTGTTATATAGCTACTTCTGGGCTGTTGTTGTGAGTTTTTCTATACATTTGTCACATTGTATCCCAAGACATGCTAACTATTTGTATGACCCAGATGGTTCTGTCATTTAAAGCAAACCAACAAGATAATATGAAGGTAAGGAACCATGATTAAAAACCACGAGTGATTGTAGCCTGTTTACCCTTAACTGAGACATCTGTGTTAACTGCCCTCTCTCTTCCAGTAACTCATGGAAGAAGGTAGTGTAAAATCTGTACAGCCCTTACGTTCAATGATAGCAATGTCTTGGGGACATGGCACACACTCACTGCACCTATGCTTGCTAAAGATTTGCTTAATGTTTCTCACGGAAGAAAAAACTCAATAAGCCCTACTCCTCCTGAAAGGGCTATGGACATAAGATTCTGGCTAGGGGATCAGTGTCACTTCCTTCAGTAATGTGTCCATTAACAACTTGTCATGCTGAAGTAAATAGCCCCCTACCTCCATTCATGCTGGAAAACTACACTGAACGACCACACACCCATAAGAGCCACAGACAAGGCAACTTGCTGGCGAGCACATCACCAGCATGAGAGGAGAATAGAGAGCCAGGGTTAATAGTTGTGAAAAAATTCACTATACACATTTATGAAACTATAAAAAATTTAAAATACAAAGACAAAAGTCTATGTTTTAAAGATCTTTGGTATAAAAAGATTGTACAGGAAAGAAAAACTCTAGATAAAATCCTTAACTGTCATAAAACACAGACTAAGGGGATCTTGAATTTATAGAACTATAATAATACATTTAAATAAAAGTCCAAATGCAGTATAAAAAGGTTAGAATTTAAATTGATTATTGAAATATTTCCCTTATGAATTTCTAAAAGCACCTATGCCATTCCAGTTCAGAAGTTGAGAACATAAACAAGCGAGAAAACTTGACTTACAGCCAGTTTTACAGATTCCAGTCTGAGGAACACACTGCTTATTATTCATTTTGGCTGCTGGGTGTGCTTTCTTATTTACTTTAAAAAGCATATCCCAATTATTTTGTTACGATTTTCTCTTAGACTCATTAATTTTGTTAAACCTTTAAGTTATTTTCACACTTGTTAGTTCTTATATTTCTTTATGCAGATACATGCTTTATATTCTTGCAACTATTTGTAGTATCTATGTTTTCATAGTTATTTTATTGTGAGATTGAAAATATCCTATATTACTTTTTTCATATTCAAATGGTTAAATCCAATTTCTTCGTTTTAGACATAAGTAAAAATAAGTTCACAATGGTAGCTGAAGGTGGGTTTTTTGTACATTGCAAAAATTCATACACTAATTAATATAAAACTAAGACTAAAGAGGCATTCAGATGCTAAAGACACTGATTTTTAATTTAGGTTCTAGGTTCAGAATACTATGCATGGGGGTAAAAAGAATTCACAAGTATATTTTGGAGAATGGTAAGAAACCTAATGTTTGCCCAATTAAGCCTTGTTTTATGAAAGAAGTATCTAAGCAGATGATATATATATTTTTACTGAATTCTGACTTTTTAATGTAATTGCTAATATAATGTAAAAAATGGTTTCTTGAATCTAGAAAAATAAAATGATTTATGCAGGGAATCAGATTAGATATGAATGAAATGTCATTTTATAGTCTTGTGCGAGGTTTGGTCCTCTAAGGGCACAGTAAGTTTGTTCCAAGGGACACATGAAAAGTGCATGTCCTAGAAAAATAGCCCCACATAGAATATTCCTAAGCAACAGGACAGTAAAATAACAATTGAAGAGAGGGTGGCCATTGACAGCAATAACTGGAAATCATGGGGCGGCAGTCTCAGAGAACATCAAAGGGCCATGCCAAAGAATGAAAGTCTAGATGGGGGATAGATGTGGAAGTGGAGAACAACCAACAACAGAAAACAAACAAATAAATAAAAGAACAAAAGCAAGCATGTTATTGGAGCAAACAAAGTTTCTCCATCAAGGATTGGGAAGGCCCATAATGATGAGATTTTAGAGGTAGGGCTCTGCGACAGACTTTATTGATAGACTTCTGTGGCTCTCCCCTACTTCCTCTCCTTCATTCTGATTAAGTCCTTCTGCCTGCTGGCCATTAGCAATTTGTAAAGATTGCAAGGTCCCCTGGAGGAGGACTGGGCAGCACCCCATTCAGAGATTTGTCTTTTAAGTGACGCTAAGTCTCTTCAAATTGACAATCAAGATTACCCAGCCCAATAGACAAAGAATGGTGAAAGCTAAATTCTTCACAAGGATAAAACAGGTGTTCACGTTTGTCTGACCCTTTGATGATTCATCCAGTGAGCTGAAGCTATTTAACTCCAGGCTTAGCCACCAATCTTTTCAACAGATCTGGTCCTGTGATAATCACATTTGATAATATGTGTCAGTTTCCAGCAGATATATCCCCTAGAATAGAAGAATTAAGAGTGAACTTAAAGACTACATGGGTTCACAGATGCTGCCCACACTGTTGCTTGACCTTATTTCCTAGTCTCACCCTTTCTCCTTATTGTCATATAAATTAAAATAAAAACAGGATCCCTTTTAAGACCCCCTTCTCTCTCATGTGTTCACGAAAGAGAGAGAGAGAGAGAGAGAGAGAGAGAGAGAGAGAGAGAGAGAGAGAGAGAGAGAGAGAGAGAGAAAAGAAAACATGACAGGCCTGGGTTGTAGTTAAGTCTATCCAGTATCAAGTGTTCTAGTGGGCTCAGTTTTCACTGAACAGTGTGGTCAGCACAGAGTGTTAAGTTACAGGTGTACATCAGAACACTATTGTCTCATTTCCACTCCTATGGGACAAATAGCCGCTTACATTACTTACTAGGAGAATGGTGGATATTACAAACCATATTCTGAACTTTTAAGGAGCAGACCTTATGTTAATGCCATAACGCATTTAAACAGATGCGCCAGTTGTGTGACAAGCCCAGCTACTTCGAGAAGGGCTTTAACAAGTTGAATGAATTACAGGGGCATTGGCTCATTGCTTATCTTCTTCATACATGAACTCTCACAGGATGAGACTTGTATCAAATATTTTAATGGTTTATGATCTGTTCAAATAGCTCCACGAATAATAAAATGTGATAGGAAGGAAATGTAAATCCACGAGACTTTATTCTGATGAACACAAAGAAATACTCCCAACTGTGTAAATTATAATCGGTGTAAGAGCTCTGAGGAGATTTGCAGCCATTTTTGGCATTGGTAATGCTTTAGGGACATTCTAGGCTCTTGGCGCTCACAAATGGAACAATAACTCTGGTGGCTTCCTCTTCAGGTTTACTGAAAGGAAATGTCCCACTTAAACTCTTAACTAAACAGCCTTCCTCTGATGGACTTGACAGAGCTTTCACCCCACCCTAAAAACACCCCACCCTTCTAGATTCTCAAGGTCTTATTTGGAAATATTCTTTGCAAATGTAATTAATATGGAGTCATCCTGTATCACAATGGACTCTAAATTATTCACTAATGTTTTTATTATAAAACTTTCTAATTAAGTAAACACCAGAAGGAAGAAAGTTGTGAGAGGAGAAACGGAAGAGCAGGGGCAATGCCCAGCAAACCTGGGGCATGGGCTCCCAGCAAGGGAGTTTGGCATGCTGGTATTTTGATTTTGGACATTTATGATTTACAAGATATGAATCTATTACAATTTTGCCTTTAGTTTCAACTACTCATGCTCAACTGCGGTCCAGCAATATTAAATGGAAAATTCTAATAATAAATAATTCATACATTTGAAATAACTTGTATTATAATGTACTGTTTATTGTGATTCTGATTTACTAGTTGCTGTGGCTTATCAATTGGTACCCCTAAAATTTCAATTAATTCTTGCCATAGATCCATATGCAAGAGAGAAAAAAGGTCACATATTTTTCTTGCTCTGATCCACCCACTTGCTGGAATCCACTGGCCATCATAGATTGTGACTCCCAGGGGGAGTGGGAGTAACTGTACTTTGGCAGTCCTAAGAAATAAGACTGCTACCCCACAGGTATGATTTTTGCATCATTGCTCAAATGACAAACACCTGTCTAGGAAGATAATAAATAAGTCAAAGACTCTATCATGTAGATACTAGACTTCTGTAAAAATACATTGATTAAAGAAATTTTAGGTTGGGACACATTTGAAGAGATTTAGCCACATAATACTTCTGGAAATTTATTTTCCAAATCCATTAATGTTTCTTTTATATAAATACTAACTACTTTAGAATGAATACAGATTTTAAGTTAAAGCATAACCTTGAACAATGCAGTTAATCAGTAATTTCCACTTAGGCAAGGAATATACACATAACAAAAAAAGATAAAATATCCAATTAAGTACATGCTGGTGTCATCAGAAGCTGAAAGAAGACAATGGATCCCCTAGAACTAGTATTGAAGAGGCATAACAGAAAAACAGATGTCACAACCACATAGACAAGAATTTAAATAAAATTATCAATAATGCAAGAATGCTTGCAATTTAATAGAATAAAAAGTAGTTTTAAAATATAAGAGGATTAAAAATAGACTATAGACTAACCAAGAAATTTTCTTTTTAGATAAATAAGATGACCTTCTGAAAATATCAGCAAAGAGATTGATATTAAATACCACACAGATGGCATAGCATTATTCTAATCAGATTTTTAAAAAAGGATGACTTTACTGGAAGATAAATATAAAGAAACAGCTGGAGAGAACTCTAAATATTTCAAAAAAGATAACAAAGGCATATGTGACATCATTACCTTGTATGGTTTAATCAGCTTTTTTTTTTTAACCAGATCGTGTTTTGAATTTGCCTCGGGGTTGTGCTATTTATTAGGAAGTGTTGCAAACTGTAGGTGATGGAGCCTAGTGTGTTACTGGGGACACATCATTGAGGAGATTTTTGAGCCAATAAGCTCTAAGAAGAGGTCATCTCTCTTTTACACTCTGGCCATAAATGTGTATTTGTGTGCTTACTCAACTCCCAAGATTGGCATCTAGTAGCTATTTTAGGTGTTCTAAGAGTTAGACCTACCAAAGTTAGTTCAAAATATGTAAGTAAAAAATATTTTCTTTGTAAATTATTTCACTTCATTGTTATTGAAATCTGATCAATAAAATTTCGAATATATCAAAACGTAAAATCAGAAGAGAATTTTAGTAAGAGGCATTAATCCAAAGGTTAAAAGACTACAATAAGTCAAAGTTTATGTATAATTATTCATATTTATATAGAAAAGCATAAATATACATTTGAAACATCCAAAAGGGAAAAATGTTTTGTCCAATTAGCATGACAGCTGGAGTCTTAACATCCCTAAGGGCAGAGTACAATGATCTTTATGTAGAAATGTAAGAGAAGGGCCTGCTTGTTCATCCTGCCACCCAGCTAGCTTAGCCCAGAAAACTGTATTAATTAAATCACTGCTTGGCCCATTAGCTCTAGCTTCTTATTGGATAACTCTTATATTAAGATTCTAACTGGCGTCTGTCTCAGGCAGAGGATCCATGGCATCTCTCTGACTCCACCCTTCTTTCTCCCAGCATTCAGTTCAATCTCCCTGCCTACCTAAGTTCTGCCATATCAACAGGCCAAGGCAGTTAGTTTCTTTATTCATTAACCAAGAAAAGCAACACACAGACAGAAGGACCCTCCTACATGATAGGAACAGAAAATATCTAAACCTACAGGCTTGCACTGGCTATCTGCTACCTAAAATATATTATAGAAGCTTGAGGATTAGCACACACTTACCACATCACATTTTCCCTGACTGGAATTTAGCAGGTATTGAGATGGGTAATTGTGATTGACTCTTATAAGGGGGGTGTTAAGTTGTATTTGGACTGGAATTGACTATCATTGTGATTTGAATTGATGGGTGCCCTTCAAAAATGGCTGACCTGGGAAAATTTTGCAAGAACTCTGTAGTTGTCAATAGCTGTTAGGTGGGAGGTCTCGGGTCCTTGTTATATAGACAGTATCACATTTCATTTGACAAGGTCACTGATATAAGAGGAAAGTGGAGAAGAAGAGAAAGAGGGAGATGAGGAGGAAGGGGAAGGTGGAGGAGGAAGAGAAAGGAGAAGGGGGAGGATAATGGAGAGTAAGAGGGGAAGGAAGACAAGAAGGAGGAAGAGATGATGATGATGAAGGAGAAGGGGAAGGAGAAGAAGAGGAAGTGGAAGAGGAAGAAGAAGAAGTTGCCTAATCTATCAGTCGGCTGACTGATCCTTCAACAAAGATGAGGAGAAATGGCTTCCAAGTTTTGAAGAATTGAATTTCAAAGAATGTGAGTTTATACCTTTGTTTTGTAACAAAGCTCTTTTTGCTGTGTTATAACCTACAGTAGCACAGCTTTGCTCTGCTCCAAGGTTCAGAATATATAGAAAATCAAGGACCCAGATGGTCCATAGGCATGGTGGTCTGCTGACCAGTAAAATGAGTGAATACAGAAGGGCATCTGGTGACTCACAAAGGTCACAGGTGCCAGGGCTGAGTCACTGTGCAGCTGGGTCGGGGGTGCGGCGACCTTTCCAGGCCCTCAGTTACTCATACTACAAGAGACAGTATGTATGGGTCCTAGTGTCTACGTGCCCTTCAGCAACGTCTCTTCAGCGAGGCCAGATCTATTAGGTTCACACACTCCATCACCTCAGCCTGCAGCAGGTCCAGCAGCTTATAGGCTGTCCCATGGTTCCTGCAGTGGCCAGGAAATCATGTACAACAACCATATTCTGCCCAGGTTCTAAGACATCCTTCTGGATAGTCAGCTCAGCCTTATCATACTCCAGAGCACAGGAGGATGACATGGTGGGGCCTGGCTCCTTCCTGCCCTTTAGGATGAGTACACAGCCCAAAGACAGCTCTTGAGATAGGGAGGGGCCAAAAAAGAAGCCCCTGGAATCTAGTTCTGCAATGATCTTGCCTTATGCCGGGGACTTCAGGTGACTGGCCAGAAGGCAGATGGAAGCTCAGAAGTACAGATCTTTCAAAGGGACGAGATTTCCCTGAACAGCTTGCACGGGAAGAGGAAGCTGGGAAAACTGGATGCCCAGCGCCACCAGCTGCAATGCAACTCAAATTCTGTCGTAGCAGTGTGAGAGAAAACCGTGGGATTACATTTAGAAAAAAAGAAAGAAAGGAAGAAAGAAAGGAAGGAAGAAAGGAAAGAAAGAAAGAAGAGAAAGAAAGAAACATTCTCAAATATATAAAGAGGAGTAAACAAATGAAAAAAACACCCTGCAAAGCCTAATATCTTGACCATCAAGTGATATTAACCAAAGATGCCATTATACAAGGTTTCATATGCAAGAAAGTATATGAAAGACAGCAAAGAAAGACAAACTGAGAAAAGATTACAGACCACAAAAAGCCCAGACTTACATAGAATCTTAGCTTATATTCGAGCATCATTGCTGCTCAGTGGGGAAAAAAATGGATATTGAATCAATGATGCCAACATGCTAGGGAAAGAAAAACAAAACTGGGACCCTAATGTCATATGCAAAGTTAACATCTGATGAGTTACAAATTTAAATATGAATGCCAAAAAATAAAATTTAAGGAAGACAAATATTTTATGAACTAAATACAGGAAATAACTATTGGCACAGAAGGCTCAAAAACAGAAATGTGTTATCCCATAAATAAGCTTATTATTTCTTTTTACTTTATGTGACCTTCAAGGGTTTCAGATCTGAGCCTTTACAATATGACATAGCTACACCACCCTTTGGTATCCCCATCCTATTTCAAAGATACTCGATCAGGCAATGAAGCCAGGGAATGGAAACAATCTAAATATCCTTCAGCAGATGGATGAATAATAAAAATATGGTAGTATGTACAGTAGAATACTACTCAGCTGTAGAGGAAAATGAAATTTGCAGGTAAATGAATCTACCTAGAAAAGACTGAATTGAGTGAGATAACCCAGACCCAGAAAGATAAACATCACATGTTTTCTCACCGTGGTTCCTAGTTCTAAGTCTTCACATGTAATCATATAACATGGAGTAACCACAGAAACCAGTGAAGTATAAAGGTACCATAGCAGGTGGTAGTGACTTAAGACACAAATAGCAGGATACAGGTGACATGAAGAAGGAAATATAATTATGAAGAGGATAGAGGGAGGTCAAGACAAAAGCAGAAGGGGGGGTAAGGTACAAATAATACTAAGGTTGTTTGATTAAACCTCAGGGAAACATGCTATGCTGTCTTCCTTTACAAAACCTGTGTGTGTGTATTATATATGAGTAGTTATGGATATATTATAGATATATTTTCTGTAAATATAAAATAGCAAACAGGTTTCTAAGAGATAATAATAAATAAAATAAAAACAATAAAATAAATATTAATAAAGAACATAATAAATAATAAAATGTAATAAATAAAATATATGAGATCAAACAAAAACTAACACATTGGAATAGGTCAAAACAAGCAGAAAGAAAAGAGCCAAGAAAAAGTACAAAAACAAATACAGACACAGACCCACTTACACACTCAGGAATTCCATAACAACACTAAACTGGAAGCCGTAATATAAACACAAAGGACCTGTAGAGTAAGACACAGAAAGAAATGTCCTCCATTCCCTCTGGTTCTTGTACTCTTTGGGCCTCTTTTTCCTTAGCCCTGAGCCTTGAGGAAAGGGATTTGGTGGAGCTATCCCGTTTAGTGCTGAGTGTTCCAATGCCTCTAATTCTTTAAACATTGTCTGGCTCTGGGTCACTGTATTTCTTCTGGTGCAGGAGAATTGTTTGTATTCTGTCAATCATGTTATAAATAAATGCTGATTAGCCAGGCAGAAAATATGGGTGGGAAAACCAGACTGGAAGTAGAAATGATGTAATGAGAACAGGAGAATTCTTGGAAAGAGGAAGTTGATTCCTCCCACTCATACCCAGATCACCGAAGCAGCAGGATGTGATCTGCCCCACTGAAAAAAGTACTGAGTCACATGGCTAACATAGATCAGAAAAATGGGTTAATCAAGATGTGAGAGTTAGCCAGTGAGAGGCTAGAGCTAATGGACCAATCAGTTTATAATTTATGGAGATCTATGTGTGATTTTCTTTGGGGCTAAACAGCTGGGGGTACCAGGCAGGACAAAAACAACAACAAACAAGCAGCCTGGCCCCCTTCTTGTTGCATTCTTCATAGCGTATGCAGACCATCTCAGTAAACCACAGGTAGACACAGTGCAGAGATCAAGAAACAGTGGAGAACTGAGCTCCAAAGGCTGCATCTACACCATAAGTAATGAATCTATGCCTCAGAAAATATTGAAAAAGATAAGACAAAGATTTTAAGAGCCAGAAAACCAGGAAGTCGACTGTGAAATAGTGTCTTCTATTAATGACTGCACAAATGATACTGGAATAATGGCAATATTCATAGACATGCTAATGTGAAAGTGAGAACTAAATAGGCAACCAGTATTGCTGGGGGTAGGGAGAATTAGTCTCTTCTAGGGATAAACGCCTTATTATCTAACACAGAGTGCTCAGCTTTGAAATAATATATATATATATATATATATATATATATACAAACAATGGACAGTTTTATTTTTAGATTTTATTATGTGCAAATATATATATGTGTGTGTGTGTATGTAACAATATTAATCAATGAAAAAGAATCTATCAATTTGATAGTAGAAGAGCATCATTAAGATTGAGAAGAAGACACCTAGAACAGGCTGGAATGAGGAACAGGAAGAGAGAAAATGTTATAATTCCATTCCATTAAAATTGTATGGAAAAATATCTCTGTGGTGGAAGTAATTAAAACATTTCACATATACTCTTGGTGTGATGACCAGTGAAGTTCATGAAGAAGATGGCCTAAAATTATGGCTTTAGTGATAGAAGAAATACTCATTTTGTGTAGACAATATTTTCCATGTGATTAGTTGTTGGCCATGTCATCAGAATCCCCCTGAATTACTCTCAGAGCAAAGAACATTAGTGTCACAGTTTTCACCAAAAGAAGTAAAATCGTTAAATTTTGTTTTAGAAAGTTACTGTGTGGTATGTTTAACTTGGTAAAATCTGAAATAAAGAAAACCCAAGGAGTGTAATACACATTGAATAAAATTTAAAAATTTAAATGCATATATAAAAAAAACAAGACAGTAATAAATGTGCTGTATTTTCCAAATCCACATTCAGTGTTTTTATGACCCTTGGTCACTATTTAAAATTCTAAAGAGAGATACATCCCAAATGAATTGGACTACTGTTATTATATGAAGGAACAGTTTTAGGATAACCAAAACGTAAATTAAATAAAACAAAAAAGACAGCATAAAAATACAAAATACTTCTTTGTTCAGTCCTAAAAATTCCTGTGGTTTTGGACTATTTTCTGCATGCAAAATCTCTGTCTGGGTATGCACAGTAAATTCTCATTACTCACAATAGCCATGCTCTGTCCAATCAGTCTAAACACAGAATTAATAAATACTTCATTGTTCTTCCCAGGGGAGATCCAGAGTTATGTCTTTTGACCCTCTTGCCATAACACTTCTGTCAATCAGTCGATCAATCAATCAGTCAAGTAATCAAGTTGTTTATTTGTACTTGTGTTTAAAGATATCACATTTAATTAATTTAATTGACTTTTGACACTACACTTATGAACAATAGCCTTAAAATTCATGTCTGAATGATCTTCATTTTACATCTGTTTTCCCTAAATTATGTAACAATTTTCATGTGTTTAGGAACACACAGCTGTACTTGTATCAACATTTGGAACTTCTTCCATATGGTAAACTGAGTACCCCTCAAAAAAAAGTTACAAAAGATCTGAGTTATACTTGGTGCCATTATTAGAGCCAAGATTCTGTGGCTAAAGATACGATAAGCACAAAGGAAGATCCCATTACTATTATGTTGCTAAAGGCAATAGCTGTAAAGTGATCCTGACAACTATATCTATAGAAGAGTGCCTCTCTCAGCTGTCTTCAGAGAGTGTATTCCTATAGTAGATGACAGCACAGTGGCCTGCTGATGCTCAATATGCAAAGAGTGAGAGGCTGAAAAGTACTCAGTTCTAAATAGAACTTATGTATCACACTCCTCAGAAAAAGAAAGAGTACTCAAGCAGGAGCTGTTGGATGACTACAAGGAAATGGGATTTTCCAGAAACAACAGGGCAGTCGTATGTAGTACTCCAGCAATTGTGTCAACATGTACACCGTTTGCACATGTTCATGCCAGAAAATAATCATGCCATGGAGAGGGGAAGTGGGTAACAAGTCCCACCCTCTAGCTGAGGAGCTGTTAGAAATTGATTCCTGCTGCAAAGAGAAAGCAGCAGTTCCCTTAAGGATATGATTCCTTTTAGGTCTATCATGCGCCAAGGTAGGTCTCCCACCTAAGAGTATTTGTACAATATGAATTTGACTCAAAGGGTTTAAAAAAAAAGGAGGGCACAAATTTGGACAGGTAAGAAGGTGGGACTGTTTGGGGGAGGACATGGCAAGTTGACCCTGTTCAAAATATGCTTTTCAAAAATAGGAAAATGTTATTTTAAATTTTGGTGCAATCATATTTCATGTTCTGAAAGATTAATATATTTCTCTAGATAGGATTTTTTATGAAAACATTTGCATGTAACAACAATCATGAAAATGGCAGTAAATAGGCTATGCAATAATCTCACTTATCAATGAAACGATAGTAAAAATTATCAGGGAAAATGTATATTGTGTGATAAGTACTTGAACATTCTGTACAGAGGCAAAGAGGCCCATGAAAAGAGAACAAGTGCTGATCTTGAAGGTCACAAGAAATTTTAGGAAGTAGATGGATTCACAAGTTTGAACCTGTGAATAATTCACTAGATCAATTATATATGACTCTCAGTCCTCAAACGAAATGTCCTCATGATTCCGACTCCTAGTTATAACCTATGTATAGTTTTTTCAGATCTCAGAGTCATTGGCTAGAAAGTGTTTACTTGGCCAACTTCATATGGAAACCTGCCTTCCATGTGCTAGTTGCAGAGCACAGCCAGTGATTGCAGTGACATGTATCCATTTGACATGTTCATCCTCTGTTTGCATGTCCAGATATAGCACCCTTTGCTTTGTGAACAAGTACCCATTGAATGAAGCTATGTCTGCAAAGTTTGATTGACTTATTAGAACTCAGTAATTTGAGGAGGCTGGAACACTAGAAATTCAGAGGTTCATTACAATTTGTCTTGGGCTATCTTTAGCCTATCAAATAGCTCTTTTCCCCCATTGGACCTAAAATCCTACAATTAACTGATAAGTGGAATCTAAAAAAGTGACAAACAAATCAAAACTTTTTGGGATGTTGTAGTAAGGAACTGCAGGCAGGTCTGCTTTTCGTCCTGCCAGCTCCCACATGGCTAGCTTTACATCCAAAATAACAACACACAAATTGTATTCTTTTAAACACTGCTTGGCCCATTAGCTCTAGCCTCTTACTGGTTAACTCTCACATCTTGATTAACCCATTTCTAATAATCTGTGTACCACCACAAACTGGTGACTTACCAGGAAGATTCTAACCACCGTCAGTCTTGGGTAGGAGAAGCATGGCGACTGACTCACTTCCCTTCTTCCCAGCATTCTGTTCTGTCTACTCCACCCACCTATGTTCTGACCTATCAGGCCAAGCATTTTCTTTATTAATTAACCAAATGAAAGCAACACA
Organism: Chionomys nivalis; assembly: GCF_950005125.1. Lineage (NCBI taxonomy): Eukaryota > Metazoa > Chordata > Mammalia > Rodentia > Cricetidae > Chionomys > Chionomys nivalis. Next base: position 66,571,585 of record NC_080088.1, read on the forward strand.
TAGAAAGAAGACCCACCTACATCAGGATGTATTAACTTAGCAAAACATTAGTTTTCATCAATCAAAAGACTAAAAGTATTGGCAGATGTCATCCAGGGCCTATAGCAGAGTTCTCCCCATTTTGACACAACACACAACCACAAATGTGGGAAGAAGGGAAGTGAGTCAGTCGCCATGCTTCTCCTATCCAAGATGGACGGTGGTTAGAATCTCCCCAGAGAGAGTCAAGAAAGACCAGCAAATAGTAAACCCTCCCCAGAGAAGGTATGGACCACTCCCACAGGCTATTTAAACTGCCCTCCAGATAATGAACATGTGGTTTCCAGGTTTCACGTGGTCTCCCCTTCTCTCTGGTCCCCTCTCCATGTTTCCCAAGGGCCACCCAGGGGTACTCCATTAAACATGGGCATCTTTAATTTGGTCTGATTTTGTCTAATTGGCATTATTTATGTTGGCAGAGAGGTTTGTCTTTGAGAAAATACCTAACACAAAGTTTGATGATTGGCTTGCTGCAAATGAAAATCTAATTTCAGGTTCCAAATTCAGTTTCTTTAAATGACACGACAACAATTGTCAACTTGGATGCAAGTAAATTGTTAATCACAAGGTTTCTATTTCTTAAACTCCTTTAGTCCTATAGGTTCCTTCGCCATAGTGTATTATGAAATATAATTGTCATAAAACCATCCATTACATAAGGTCATGACTTATTTCTGTCCTAATTTTATTTCTGTTGTTCCTATTTAAAAACAAACAAACCAACCTTGACAAAAAAAATAAGCAACTTAGAGTAGAAACAGATTCATTTCATCTTAAAATTCCATGTTGTTGGAAAGTTATGGTAGCTAATTATTTGTCAATTTGATACACCTGAGAAGAAAAAACTTCTATTGAACTTGCCTCCTTCAGCCTGACCTGTGGATATATTTGTGTGGCATTCTGTTGATGGTTGTTTATACAGAAAGGCCCAGACCACTGTGGGCAGTGCCATCCTTTGTCATATGGGTCTGAGTGGTATAAAAAAGGCAGATGAGGATGAACCTGTAAACAAGTCTTACCACTGGATATTATTCTCGGGTGTAGTAGGCATAGATGTTTAACCACAGGTCAACATATTACTGTGGAGTGTCCATAATGAAGTGACCAAGTCATAAAGAATGAATTGTAACTTTCTTTCATCAAGTAGATGTGGTACATGTGAGAGAGGCATTAGCAAGTTGTGACCCTGTCAGAAGTGTCTAATGGTCCACATTCACACCACATGCTTCATCACTTACAACACATAGCCATGAACCTCCAAGAAGGATTTCCAGACTTAAGAAAATTATATGTAGCTGACAGTGGGTCTGCTACCACTTTCCCACTCGGACTTCCAGGAGGAATTTGTAATAGAAGATTTTCCTCAGTAGATATAATTTTTAATCCTTTTTATTTAATAGCAACTGTAAACTTCGGGAAAATTGAAACAGATCACAATCTAACATTCCCCTATTTCCCAATTCTCATTTTTCTCATAGTTTGCCCAGATACCAGCATCTGCTCTGACTGTAGTACATTTCTTACAATAGGCAAACTATCATGTTGCTAATTAAAGTCCACACTTAAGCTAGAGTTGACTCTATTACACATTTCTATGGGTTTTGACACATGTATACAATCATAAACCCTTCACCACAACATTTTATAGAATAGTTTACTGCCTTTAAGTGCTCCCATATTCCACCTATTTTAGTCCCCTTTCCATTTTGAATTCCTGGCTCTCCCACATACTTTAGTGTCTCATTTTACATAAAAATGTACATAGTTTCCTAGATATCATTTAGTTGGAATGGTAAACTATATATTTAGCCATTTCAGGCTGACCTCTTTTGCTAAGCACTATGTGTAAAAACCTGAGCAGGAGAGAACAGAGCTGCCAGATGTTGGGGTGCTCCATTAAGACAATAACCAAAATTACAGCAACTGTCAAGACTTTAATTTCGACTGCAAGGTATAAGCAAGAGTTTAAACAGAAAAAAAAGCACCAGTTCTCTCAATGTTCTATTTTTTTCCATGGAGGAAGGTCAGCTATGTCAGGGCAGATGGGAGAGTAATCTCACTGGCAAGACAGCCTGCACAAAAGGCTCTTGCTGTTTTATGGGCCTAGTGGGAAAGGGGGGAAAGGAGAAAAGGGGTGACTGGAAACATACTGACTATGGAGCCAGGATGGAGCATTTTCTTCAAGACATCTGAGGGTATTTGATGTATATAAGAGCAGGGCAGCTGGCCAGGGTTACTGTTCTATTCAGGTGGTGCATCGAGTCTAGTGTATAGAGAGAAGGTTTCCCACTAGGGGCCTCCCACGTGAAGACTTCGCCATTGCTTAAGGGGTGAAAGATAGCAGACAGCATTCCTGCCTGGAACATGAAGCCTAAGTGTGCATTTAGTGTTTGTAGCTTTTTTTCAGGTGACAACTCATTTCTTTTTTGTTACTAGTTTTCCATTGCAGGAGCATACTGTTTCCATTCCCTTCAAGAGTAACCCAGCTTCTGCTTTTTGGAAACTGATGTTTTAACCATTCATATGTAAGTTTTTGTGTAAATGGAGACTATATTTCATTTCCTAGCTGTCCAGACCTGAAACACACAGAAACTATACTAACTACAACAATGTTAGGTCAATGGTTTAGGTGCATTTCTAATTAGCTCTTACATCTTAAATTAACCCATTTCTATTAAGTTATCACAACGAAGCTGTGGCCTACTGGCAAAGTTCTAGTGCCTTTTTCCTTCAGCAGCTACAAGGCATCTGCCTGACTTCACCTTCTTTCTCCATGCATTCAGCTTAGTTTTCCTACCTTGTTCTAAAAGCAGTTTCTTTACTAACCAATGGTAGTAAAACATATTCACAGCATACAGGGGGGAATCCCACATCATTTGTGTGTGGACATATGTTTCCAACACATTTGTACAAATACCAAGGACGAAAATCACTGGGTCCTATAATAAGACTGTTTAGATTATAAAAAGTGGCCACACAGTGAGTCTTTCAGGGTGGTCACACCCTTCTGACTTTTCATTAGCACTGAATGAGATTTCCCACAGGATCAAAACCTGGCAATCACACAAAAGTGTTAGTGTCTTAGATTTTAGATATTTTAAAGGTAGTCATTGCTTTACTAGCAATTCTGGAATAAGATGACATTGAGCACCTTTTCACCTAGTAATTAGTCATGCAGATGCTTTCTTTGGCAAAGTATGCATGAAAATGTATCCTTTTTCTACATGATGTATTTTGCCAGGGTTTGCTGTTTTTCTGTGTCTTGTCTGTTTAAAGTATTTTTCACGGAGCTGAAGGTTTTAAAACTGATACTGCAGTGCAACCTGTCAAACTGTTTCATTGATTGTGCACCAAATCAAATGTTATTTTAATTGTCTTTGAATGTTTTTTACAGTAGTTTTATAATTTTACACTTTGTAATTTTACATTTATAGTAGGAAAACTGATTTTAGTTAACTTTTGCATGTGTCTTAGTTGATGTTTGTTGTTTGCATGTGGATTTCTATTTCCTCAGTACCAAATATTTTTTAAGTCTGTTTGTCTTCTGCTTCTTTGTTCCTTAGTCAAAAGTTATTTAAGCAGTTTGTGTTTATATATTTAGAATGTACACGTGCACACACACAAACACACACAGAGATAGATGTATAGATAGCTAGATAGATCAATAAATGGATAGATGATAGATAAATAGATAGATAGGTAGATAGATAGATAGATAGATAGAAAAATAGAGAGAAATGTAATAGCAATTAAAAAAGCGGCCATGAATTTAGAGAGTGCAAGAATTATGCATGGGAAGGGTTGGAGAGAGGAAAGAGAGGGAGGGAACTGACATAATTATATTTTAATTTAAAATGGATATATTTTTAGAAATTAGTCAAGTATAAGATATTTGCTATATTTAGTGTATTTTATTGCTAGGCTTTTAAATGTCCACCTATATATTCACATACACAAACATGCACAAAGACATACAGACACACACACACACGTAACATGAAAGGGCCTGCTTGTTGGGGTTTCTGTCCTGCCCCACAGTCAGCAAGTCCCAAAGAAAATCACATGGAGATCTCCATAAGTTGTAAAAATGATTAGCCCTTTAGCTCAGGCTACTTATTAGCTCTTGTAGCTTATATTAACCCATTATTCTTATCTATGTTAGCCACATAGCTCAGTATCTTTCTTAGTGGGGCAGCTTACATCTTGTTTCTTCGGTGATCTGGGCAGAACTGAGGAGGGATCTTCCTGTTTCCCAGAATACTCCTGTTCTCATCACCCCACCTCTACTTTCTGTCTGGTTGACCCACCTATACTTTCTGTCTGGCCAATCAGCATTTATTTAAAACATGATTGACAGAACACAGACAATTCTCCCGCACCGCACACACCAAAAACAAAAATACAGCTTAAGTAGAAGATACAGTGAATAGAAAAACCTATTTTGAGACCTGTTAAAAACTTTTTCCATCTGTCCTCTTCTAAGAACTTATGATTACTAGTCATGTGGACAAACCTGGAGACTTCATAAGGCCTCAGAAATAAAGACACACACCCATCAAGGCATGTCTATCTTTCATCACCAAAATGTGGCTGATATGATAAGTCATTTTGAACCTCTCATAAGGTCATGAGAGGGCCATCCCAAGGAATTCAACCCCTCACCTGGTGTCAGCTTGGTTACAATGGAAACTTTGTACTTTCTATCCTATTTCTGTTTCTTTCTATTCTAACACTTATGTGGATATGAATTCACCTTCCATGACCATAATGCTTCTATTCACACTACTTTCCCAACAGAGCATTAAAATGACTTTTGGATGTTTCAGTTATGGTATCAGGTATGGGATACACCTAGTAGTTGCCTTAGAGTTACATCCTCTTCTATGCAACACATGTTTTCAATTAAAAACTGATTTATAAGTAGTGTTCTTATAGACAGAATTCATGACATCAAAGGTTAACAAGGTGAATGGCTGTGATAACTGTTCTGTGATATAGTAATAATGCTAGTCTTCCTCTCTGTTTGACTCTGGACTCTACTGCTCGAGGAGGAAGCTCATCAGAGGGTACAGAATGCCTCTGCCAGGACACATGACAGTGACTTTCATTAACTGAATGAAGATAATTCCCCTTGGCCAGTTTGGGTTCGTTATTTCAAGGAAATCTTGGGGGGAAGATTCCTGTGACATTTGAGTAATTAATCCCGAATACAAAAGGGGAACTGACTTGCTGATACATAGTGAGGGCAAGGATGAATACACATGAATGCTGGAAGTCCCCTGAGTTTCTACTCATTATTTATGTAACTTTGTGATTAAAGTGAATCAAAACTACAGTCATTTGATAAAGGAGAAGGTATCTATGATTAAGGCACTTCAGAAATTAAGGTTTTGTTACTATATCATGCAAGGGACAAGATGATCCCAGACACTGAACTAAGGCAGAGAGTAGCTAGTGGATGAATACAAGGTGTAGAATGTGATAGTTTACACAGACAAGGACAATAATAGATAAGAATGTTTGCATTTCTTTGTAGTTTTTTGAGATAGGGATCTCACAAAGTCTTGGCTGACCTAGAACCTGCTATGTAGCTAAGAATGATACTGAGAAAGGCTAAAAAAAAGTCATGGAATTTTTCAAGGCAAATGATGCCTACATGGACATAATCATTCAACAGGAAAGCTTGGCTCTACTCTAGCTGGAGGCCAGTAATGCCAAAAGGGTTTAAGAACTCTTCTGCCTATCCTAGTTCCAGAAGAACGTAAATGTAACCTCTTCAGAGGGGATAATCCTGTATAGTAGCACCACAGGCCAAGTGAAAGAAAGCTGTTGTAACCTAGACCAGAAAAACAAAAACAAAAAAAAAAAAAACAAAAAAAAAAGGAATTCACTCATTGGCAGAGATTTGCCACTGTCTCTTCCACTAAGAGTTAATCAAGCTGGTCTAGCTAATCACTGATTAGTGGACTGTTACTCGATAAGGCAGGTTCATCTTAAGCCATCCTGAAGGAGTTATTGGCCCTTTTATGAGATAATGTTCTTTTCATTTCTAGAAGTCCTATGACCTAGTGTAGTTGCTCCAGAACCATCACGATATTCTTTTAGCATCTTTCTGAGTGTGTCCTTGGAGAGGTTTCAACTGTACCTTTGTTTGTTTGTTTGTTTTTTAAAGCCATCTCTGTCTTTCCATTTCAGATGCTGGCGAGAGCATAATTATACTTCCTCTAACATTTTGAGTATTTTCATGTTTTCTCTTCAGCTCTCTTCCCCATCTTGATGGAGGAGGGTCATCTGTCTATCTGTTGCTTTCATTGGTTAATTAATAAAGAAAACTGCTTGGCCTAATAGGGCAGAATTTAGATAGGCAGAGTAGACCAAACAGAATGCTAGGAAGAAGGCATTGAGGTCAGCTGCCATGGAGCCAGCCACCAGGTCAGACATTGCTGAATCTTTCCTGGTAAGCCACCACCTCGTGGTGCTACACACATTATTAGAAATGGGTTTATCAAGATGTGAGAATTAGCCAATAAGAGGCTAGAGCTAATGGGCCAAGCAGTGTTTAAAAGAATACAATTTGTGTGTTGTTATTTCAGGTATAAAGCTAGCTGTGTGGGGGCCAGGCGGGAATGCAGCCTGCTGCTCCTTCTACACCATCTTGTGACTGCCTGTCTGCTATGTGGATGACCTCCATGCCATCTTAACTTAGAAGGCATGGCTTCCCCCTTTCTTTTCTTTCCCTTCCTCCTCCAGGCAGTTGCTGAGATTTACAGCTTGCTTACCTTGGAGCTTTTCTTTCTAACAAAACAGTTCCAAACTCAGTTCTATACTCCTAAAACCTGTGCCCCTAATTTTCCAAGGTCTGAGATCACAAATTTGTGGACCATGTCTGTTGAGCCTCTATGTTTTTCAATATGAATAAGCTTGAGAATGTGTCAAATATTTTCTCCTTTTCCATTTGTTTGTCATCTAATGAAAATATATCAATTAAAGTTAAGTTTTTTCCTCACTACTTAATTCATTTCGCATCAAAGGGGGGCATGATTTGTGTAGAAGAAGCATGAGTGGCATCCTATAGGCAAAGATTGTATGTCTGCTCCAATGAGAAGTGGACGGCATGCTTTGGAGTACCAAAGCTAGGACATTATGTTCAGACAGAGCCCAGACATTTCTGTCATCTTTATTTGTAAATTAAATTAAATATACTTTGCAAAGATGTATATGGATGCCAAATAGGTAAGAAGTGATCTGGGGGGGGGCGGGGCACAGATTGGGTCATCTTCACTAAGACAGAATAACACTTCCCAGAATTTCGTTCCCTTCAGTGTTCTAAATTTGGAAGGGTCAAAAAAAAAAAAGATGATTCGTAAGAATTTATAGCTGCAAATAGGCCACATGGCTATTTTACTTTACATTCCAAAGGTCAGGACACCTTTTTTTTTTTTTAAATCTGACTTGACACCTTTGTGAGCTACACTCCTAGCAGTCACAGCTCAAGTTAATTCATTTGATAGAGCAGGAGGGAGTTCTCTGAGGTTTAAAAAAACTTATTTTATTATATCCATTTGAATACAACCTTTAAAAATTCTCTATTTCTTGACTAAGGATTTTGGGAGGGAACCTACAGATTTATTATCCCATCATCGCGTCATAAAGTAATATTTTTTTCAAGTGTAGATAAGCTCTTGAAACTTTTAAGATGTTTCCTGCCTTACTTTCCTAAGGCTGGTGCTTCTTCTGATCAACAGTCGGGTCAATAAATAACAGAGTGAGAAAGACTTAAGAAGACTAAAGGTTTAGACATGTAAATTATAGATCAAATTCCGTTAAAGTCACGGAGAACAGACTATTTTGTTGCTATTTTCTTGAATCTGGAGGGAGGAAGGGGAATGTAAAATTAATGTTAAGTAACAAAATGCCACAGTGTCAATTGCTTTAAAAAGTACAAAGGCGACTCATGTAATGTAGAGTATTAAGTCACAAAAGGTTTAATTTAAGAGCAGAGGAATCAATGGCATTGCTCAAGGAACATTCCCAGAGCAGAGATTTGCGAAGACAGCTGGGAAAGTCAGAAAGTCACTCTGGCATTCTATGGCTAAGTCACACTCCGCTGGTCAGTAAAACATCTCCCTCAGAGCTGTCTTTTCTTTGGGACAGAAACTGCATCTCTATCTTCCCTTAAAAATATGAATTAGTAGGTAATTTAGGCTATTGTAAGATAGACGTGTGCAAGAAAAAAGAAAATTAAGTAGTTCTCATGAAGGCCTGTTCTAAAGCACTGTAGCATCATGAGAATCACACAACCATTTTTTAATTCCAACTTTGCATTTTCAATTAGATAGCATTATTATTATTATTATTATTCCATAATTTCATAAAGAAGTTGAATTCTACTTCTCTTTCTTTTTCCCTAACTTTTGACAGTTTTGCTTTTAAGTTGTCTAACCCAGCTTAGACAAAAAGAAGCTCAGAATTCTTGACTAGGTTATTCTTCATATGAATATTATTCATAAACCTTGGCTTTGTATAAATCCATGCTCTAATCTCAAGGTATTTGCAAATAAGTCTTCCCGTTCTTTCAATAGCGCTCATTCTTAGGGTTTTCCTAGTTTGAGAATTCTACAGCAGCCAGGGCTCTGTTCCTGCAACGTTACTCTCTAAGGCAGACTTGATGACTGTGTTGTGTTCCTCAACTGTATTTCCATTTTCCTCCCATGAAGCTATTTTATCTACTCAAGTTACTAACTCTGAAAATTATGTTTTATCTTACATTGTTCTGTATAATAGCCTTTTAAATATAAAATGCATGAAAATTATATTTGCAGATTTCATGTTTACTTGTCATGACAGAAAAGTATGCAGTGTTATATATTTTTACTTCCTTCCACTAGATGAATAGTTGTATTCCCTTATGGAGCATTTAAGAGGTAAAGTTGAGTTACTAATCTCAGTGGAGCTCTCAGAGTTCACCAGTACCTTTATGTTTTCTCACATTTAATTCCAAATTATCCTCCCAGACACCTTAACAGGAGAACTGGTCTGACAGATGAGCTTCCTTAAAAGAAAGTAATGCAGAGGCTCACAGAATGATTTATCTGGTAAACTGGACATGCCTAGACACTAGACCAAATGCAGATTCCTCTGAGTCTACATTTTATTCCTTTTACCATATGTCACAGAGCGAAAGGCTTGGCAAGCTGCAAACCGCTATTCAAACATGCAGTGAGTATGACTGATTAATTATTTTTCTTCTTTTTAACTCGTTCTGCATATACCACAGTGCACACACTAACAGCGACAAGGCAGAAAAGTACTCTGAGTGGACATTGCTAAAGCTTTTCTCCTTATTCATCAACAAGCTAGTTGTACATTTCCAGTGTTTCAGCCGTTGCTGAAAAAGAATATTTGCCTAAATGCTGCTGATGCCTTTGTCTAAAAGAAGTGTAGGTATCAGTAGGTGACTCAGCATATCACCCTCCAGAGGACCCTACTATGAAAGAGGCCATTTGCACTATCCTTTTCTTCTATTTGTAAGATTTATAGTATATGATGTGATTTGTTTATTCTAAGGAGAAATGTAAACAGTGTCTGAGTATTAATAAATGAAGCAAATAAAAAGTGAACTTCTTCCAAATTGCAATTAGCAGAGTAACTGTGGTTATTTTCAGCTGCAGCAACAATGCTGTGCCTATTAAAATCAATATCCAAATTACCCAGCAAATCTCATCTTAAGTTCCATTGTTAGCTTGGCATTTACTACTGGGCTTGCCATAGGCCAACAGGTTTTCTGTCCTATGGAGAACAAGACTAGAGCTCAGCTGGAAAGAATCAAAGACAGAAACCTTGCCTTTTCGGAATAAGTGAGAATCAAAAACACAAGAACACTTCAAAGAGATACTGTGGATCAACACAACAGACCATTTTTAGTTGAGTTTTTAATCTTCTTTCCCTCAGGGCTGTACTTAAATTGTATTTGATAATTGGCAGAGAATTTGCACTTATAAAGCTACTTAGCATTTAGTTTAGAAAAATAAAATTCTTGTTTTCACACACATGAAAAGCAATTATCTGATTTCTTGAGTTTCAAATTGTGTAGCTAACACCATTCAATTATAAATGTTTTTTTCCATAACTGTACTTTGGGTATACTCCTGTTTTATCATCTCATCTTATCACAGATTCTGTATTTTTTTTTTAGCTTGTTATTATAACAGTGACAACTTTGATCCTAGGGGTCAAACTTAGGTCAGTAACCTTCGGCGCAAATGCAGAATTATAGAAGGTCATATAATCTGTTTGCAAGGGCCATAAAGCTGATCTTTGGAGTACAATTCAAGAACCTTCACTTCACCTTTTGTCTTTCCATGACCGTTTATAAATCAAGCTCCAAACTTTGATGAATGTGCCATGCCAAACAATCTTAAGGAAGTCTTCTGTCAAGGTAGGACTTAAAGAAATTATGTGATTGGAAAAATGCTAATTTACAGTATAGAAAGTGCAACAATAGAACGGCAGTGAGAATAACACCCAAGGTTTCTGATGAATACAATGCACGTTATTTACAGTTTTACATTTTCTAAATTTTATCCTCACTTAATGTCACCAACTTTGTCAGCTGCATTATTATGAGTATTCCATTTCAGCAATCACAGAACTAAAATATGTCGCAGAACAGTAACTCGGCAAGTGATTAGTGAGATTAGAATTCCAAGTAAATTCTCCTGATTATTTAGGTTGATTTATAGTTTTAAGGAACAACGCGAATATTAGTCAAGGTGTGATCAAAGCTCAGTATTAAATGTATCCAACAAACTTGTCTATGAATCTGTGCCTAGTGCTAATTCTGTGTTGAACATTCATCAGTGAAATGCAAATATTGCAAGAGGTAACATGAAACTCATTTCCTTCCTCATGGAGAGTTCATTATAACAAAGACAGCAATTAGTAAGGAAATCTCTATGAAGATATGTATGCCCTATAATTACTATGAGCTCAGTGGAAATGGGGTAGATGTGTGCCTCAGGAGAGGGAAGAGGGAAGTTCTCAATTTATAAAGGTGAAATATGACTAAAAGTCAGTGGTGGGCTGCCATGTGGATGCTGGGAATTGAACCAGGTTTCTTTGGAAGAACAACCAGTGCTCTTTATAGCTGAGCCATCTGTTGGCATCATACTTGTTCATACAACCGTTTTTGTGGTAGAGGGAACGGTGCTGATACCCACAGTAAGGACAGCAAAGGGCCAAGGCAGTCAGTATGAGACAGTTATAGATGATATGGACCAAGGTGGAGACCGGAAATGCTCAAGACACTTAACTTCCATTTGTGGTGCCTTTAGATTTTTGTTTTGATAACCTGATATTTAATGTTCAGCATTTATGATAAATAAAATGTAAGATAAATTGTAGGGATCTGATGAGATGGGTTGAATCCCACCTTTCTAAGTAAATGGAAGGCTAAGGTCTTATTATTAGTTGCGTTATGTGAATGAGAGGTTGGTTAGATATTTCACAATTCTGAAAACCCTCATCATCACAGCCACACAGAGACATCGCATAAGATTAAATTAGTGTTTTCTTCAAATTGACTTGGAATGCCTTCAATCAATTTACATTGCTAGATTTTCATGCTTTGCTGTTAATTATTTTAGTTACTGAGCTTACAGAGAGCAATCGAAGAGAATAAAGTCTCTAGAAGAAACTATTTAAAACTAAGAGTAGGTAGGAAATGATCATGAAGTTATTCAGAAGAACCAATAAAATTCCCTGACAGAGGACCTTTCTAAGTGCCCAGGTACCCTCTGATCCCATAGCTGCTACACACTTTGATTATTTGCTTTCTGATTTACAAATGACAGAGCCAAATAGAATGCTCAGCTCACTCAAAATATCAGGGGTAAAATATGGTAGTTTAGTCATAAGCTAAATTAAAGAGTTGCAATATATCTAAAAAATGAATTGGAAGATAAAATAACTCAAAAATTAGAACACTGATGTTCACCTGGAAAAGGAAAAAAAATATTAGCCCATAATTTTTAGAAAACCCCAAAAGGCATAATGTTAACATAGTCAAAGTCACCACTGAGTTGGCATCTCTCAGAATAAGATCATCTAAGATGATTTTGTTCACAGAATTTCACAGAAAAAAAAATATTATTTGATGGCTTTCTTTTTTTCATTCTTCATTCCTTTTTAAAATGTTTAGTTATTTTGGGAGATTATAATATAATTACATTTCTCCTTCCTCTTTCTCCCTCCAGTTCCTTGTATATATCTGTCCTCGCTCTCTTCTAAATCCATGGTCTTTTTCTCATGCATTGTTGTTAACTGAACAAGGATGACACCAATAGATACACTGATGTGGATAGAAAAAGCTCTTAAGACCTCAGTCCTACACACAAAACTACAGGCAACTAAGGAATGTTGAGACCAAAAGAAATATTCTTTCCCAGGAAAGAGCACACTCATTAATAACCAATACTTTCATTCCTTTTTAATACAACTTAGAAGAACTCAGGTCATCTGCAAAATCATTTAAAACTCACCTTCCACCTGTCTTGAATATTTGAGGAATTAGTTCATTGCCCTGGAGGACAGCACACTGATTCTCTAAGAAGGAGACTGCTTGACTCGGGTTGAAATTACATTTTTAAATACAGTTATATTATCTACCAAAATAATTTATTTAAAACACTTAATGATTGTTATATCTGATAGAAATGATGTATGCTTGTTAAATATAGTTGGTATCAGTAGTATCTGTTAGGAAACTAAATGATGAGAAATGCTTCAGACATGCAAATCCTTTCTTATCTCCCTGACACTTGCCAATTCTTCTTTGTCCATATAATCTCCTTTCCAAGGTCAAATCTTTGTTTTGTTTTGGGAACCATGGAATTTAACCCAGATTATTCACATGAGTATAGGTTGGAGTCATCCCTTGGAGATGTTGGACTCACTTAACACCTTAACTTGTTCCTCTTTCACTATGAGTTCTAACCACAAAGTCATACAGATCAACAGGAAACATTCTCCGGCCTTTAAAATGAAGAAATCAAAGGGGCAGATCTTGTTTTTCTAATTTCAGTTAATTTCATCTTAAAACCTTTGATGTTAAAAATGCCTCTTTAAGAATGAGTAACTCAGAAATACGCTATGATGAGAAATCCATGTACCAATAATAATCTAGGGACACAGTTTCAAAAGAAATGTGAGTGATAAGGAGAAGATGCAACCCAGAGGATAAGAACAAGCAAGCAAGGCTTCATTCGTATGCTAAGCATCAGCTTCTGCTTGTTTCAACTGATGAGCTACAGAAAACATTATTCAGAGCATGGTTTGAATTTTCTCCTTTCATGTCAGTCACTTATCATATAAGTCATAGTAGAAAAATATATGTTTCTGAGCACTGGAGCTCCCTAGGGAAAGATAATGCAGAAGAAGCACATGGGAGCTAGCAGTGCAAAACAAAAGTTCAAAGGAGATCTGGAGAATAGTCTCCACCTAAACCACAGCTCTATTGTCATTTTCTCTTAGTTTACAGCTTTGCAATCTTATTTTTCATAACATAGAATACTTTGTTTCTGAGATATTCTGTTATTAAAATTGATATTGCCAAACCGGGCGGTGGTGGCGCACGCCTTTAATCCCAGCACTCAGGAGGCAGAGGCAGGCGGATCTCTGTGAGTTCGAGACCAGCCTGGTCTACAAGAGCTAGTTCCAGGATAGGCTCCAAAACCACAGAGAAACCCTGTCTCGAAAAACCAAAAAAAAAAAAAAAATTGATATTGCCATTGTTGTAGTAGTCTCTATGTTCTTATATAGCATAGTCTATTTGCTTTCAGTTAGCAAAGCATTTAAAACATATTTATTCACTTCAGTGTTCGCATTGAACACATCTCCTCATAGGTCATTTTATTCAAGTAACAATCTTGAGTAACTTCTTTCCTCTGGAAAAATATGAACTAAACAAGCAGACATGAAGAAAAATAAAAGAAGTAACTAGATGACATTTATGGCTCTTGAGTTGGGATTTATTTTAACTTTGATGCATATACTTTAAAACTGTGGTATTAAATGTAAATTTTTGATTAAGAGATTATGATAGATAATAAATAGATAAAAAGATGATAGGTAGATCGATAGATGATAAATATTATAGACTAAATAGAAGAATTAATTAGATAGATATATCTGATAGAAGATAAATAGGTGCTAGATAGATGATAAATGATAGATAGATACATAGATACATAGATGATAGATAGATAGATAGATAGATAGATAGATAGATAGATAGATAGATGAGAGGGAGAAACAGAGAGAGAGTGAGAGAGAGGCTTTGATCCTTAAAATTCTGCTAGAAAAATGGAGAGACAGGATTTTAGTATGTTATTTTGAAAACAGATATGACAGTTAATTTTAGATGTTAACCAGACTGAATTCAGGATTTCCTCGAAAATGGACAAGTCAGTTTTAGAAGTTTGTGATACTGTTTACAGAGATTATTGGCAGTATCATATAGTTTATAGACTGTAAACTGACTGTGGAAAAACCTACCCTCACTCTGACTAGATCATGAAATTGATTAAAAGCCTGGGTGTCCCCCCAAATTCATGGAAATGGTAGTTTTATTTCTGTGTGTCCCTGTCCCTTTCCTAAACACTCCCTTTTTCTATCCGTAGAAAAAGACATACAACTCCTCTGCCTTTGTATTCTGATACTTACCCCAAGTTCATACACCTTCAGGCCCCAGGAAGTTATACCAAAGGCTCATAGTGTTCTGAATCCTTCATGATAGAGACGTTTGATCCCACTTTGCCAAGGATATTTAACTTGGCTTCTCAACTTCTATAACCTTGTGAGCTTTTTCTCTTAATAAATTTCATGCCTTCTATGTAGGCCTATCATCCATCTATCTATCTATCTATCTATCTATCTATCTATCTATCTATCTATCTATCTATCTATCCATCCATCCTTCCTTCCTTCCTTCCATCCATCCATCCATCCATCCATCCATCCATCCATCCATCCATCCATCTATCTATCTATCTATCTATCTATCTATCTATCTATCTATCATCTATCTATCATCCATCTTCTTTCTGCCTGTCTCTCTACACCTACTACCTCTCTGCTAAAATAAGTTTATGTCTCCAGGTCAAATTTTGTGGTATTCAAACCTAAACAAGTTCCTGAAAAATGATAACTTTTTTG
Source organism: Chionomys nivalis (assembly GCF_950005125.1). Classification (NCBI taxonomy): domain Eukaryota; kingdom Metazoa; phylum Chordata; class Mammalia; order Rodentia; family Cricetidae; genus Chionomys; species Chionomys nivalis. The sequence continues at coordinate 66,586,837 of NC_080088.1, forward strand.
TCTTTTGCTATCATATGAACGGAACTGTGGGATATTATAAATGCAATAACCAGGCATAGAAAACAAATATTACATATTCATTCATTTGCGGAAGTTAAACCATTGATCATCTAGAAGCAGAATAAAACAGAGGTTACCAGAGGTTAGGAAGGCCAAAAGAGAGGGGCATAAAGAGTAGTGGTAAGTGACAACAGGTACTGGTTGTTTAAAGGTGGATAGGCAAGCTAATTCTAGTGTTTCATAGAACAGTAGGGTACCTTCAGTGTGTATCAGTTCGTTCTGTACTTACACGTTGAAATTACAAAGGATATTCTGAAGGTTTTTAACACATGGAAATAAATGATGGAGGAGAGAGAAATACTAGCTATATTTATTTTATTGTAATGCAATTTTGTGTCAGATCACCAGATGATCATATTGTACTCATTTCAAATATGTTTCATTTCAAATAGTGTTTCCATGCAAAGTAAGCAAAAATACAAATAAAAATGAAGTAATACCTGATAATGTGTCTTGTAATCCCATAGATTTTGGAGATTAAGGTAGGAAATGTGTACATTCAAGCCTTCCTAGGCTACCGAGTGAGTTTAAGCCTGCTTGAGCAGTATAGTCAAAGTCTGTCTCAAAATAAAAGTAAAAAGAGGGCTTAGCCTATACAATGGTAGCGTGCTCACAAAGTATGTCTGAGAACTTGTCTTCAATCTTGGGTGACACTAAAGAAAGAATGATATATCCAACAAAACGTGTAAAATACTAATATTCATTTATTTTGGTGGTGAATCATGGATATAATTTTCTTCTATCTTTAAAGCTTTAGAAAATTTTAGGTGAGCATTTTAAGTATAATAAATTACAGAATAAAAGGAAATGGTCATTAAAAATGGTACTTTCTCAAACATTAGAAATATACATTCAAGCTTATTTTTAATTTCAAGTATGCTTCCCAAGCATGCTATTTATATTTGAAATATAGGTAGTAATGGATGCATAAATTTTAACTAGCTAAGATAGCACACATTCACAGATGTATATGCAAAAACATACATGATTACTTGAATTTAACTTTACATTTAACCAGTAAGTTTTTTTTTTTTGTTGTTGTTATGTTTCCTAATCTTTATCGTCAGGGATATCAGTTTTTCATATTTTATAATGTGTCATCTTTTGTTACTTCCTTTAAGAATATAATACCAAATCTCTTGTCTAACTCCAATTTCCTGTGCTAACTATAATATACAACTTCAACACATATCTGTAAGGGCACATTTGTTAAAATTTTCTTTTGTACTTCAATTTGGTCTCATTTTCTTCTTAGTCTTCTCTATGCTTTTTGGTATTTTGAACATCTTTATTGAATCAAGTGTGACATGAAGATTTACAAAATTATGACTATTGATTTAATTTTTTCTAATTATAATATCAAAACACTTTATCAATATATTTATATAAAATTTAGAGTTTAGTAAACTGAGAAATAAGTAAAAGAGTATTTGGCTCTTTAATATTTGAATTATAGAGTACTTTTTGCAATAAATATTTTCTTATTTTAAGAAGTTACTGTGAAATTTTATTGTTTCCTTAAAGACCTTTTCTCATAATTTTGGGTTTCCAGAATGAGACCTCCAAGAGTACCAGTATAGAAGCATTTGAATCATTTTATACTTTTATTTTTATTGAGTTTGTTATATTTTATTTACTTGATGCTGGGAATCTAGTGCAGGGCTTTAGGCATGGTAGGCAAATGCTCTATTACTAACCTACCACGTTGGTTTGTCAGTAACAATGGGTTTAGAATAGCGAACATGAGCTTTCCTTGCACAAGGCTCCATGATAAACACTTTTCACATGGAAGATATTATTTTCAATCTAAATCATTTCCACAAATTAAATTTGGCTTATTTTTTTCTCTCTGCATTTTTAAAACAGTGACAATGCCTTTTGAGATTCTGTGTTCTGACATATTCACAACAGTCAATGCTTTCTCTTTTTTCACCAAACACATATTAGGCATTTTCATAAACAGCTCCTGTATGCCATACACAAAGAATAAACTGTAATGTCTTCTCCTGTGTAGGTTAAGATCCAGTGAGAATGATAATCTAGAAAGTGAAACTCTACTATAAGTCCTGCTGTGTGCAGCAGAAATAAAGCGATCTGATAGTGCAAAGAATATGAAAATTTCTTTTTTTCCCCAGAACTTGGAGCAGATGGGGATTCACAAAGGAGAAGTCTTTGTACCATCACTGAGATGTAAACTGGATTGTGCACATTCCACAAGGGAGAATATTCTAGTATGATGAAGGTGGATACTAATTTATGTGTAGGGGTTGGTAGTGAAAAGGAATTGGTCTGTTAGAAAAGTAAGGAGCTTGTGTGGTGTGAATAAGTGGATGAAAGAAGAAATAAATACACAGTGCAAGATGGTCAAGTGCACTGTGCTACAATAGCAAATATCTTAGAGGAATTTAATTCTAGTATCAATCCATCAAAGTCAGACTGCTGCCTGAGTAGGTCAAACACAATTTCGGGATGTGAGACAACAGGGGTGATCCTTGAGAACGCTGGAATCTGGAGACAGTGCTAATTGGGCAAAGGAAATACAGAGCCTAGTGGAGACTGTGTGGGAGCTGAAACTTAACCCCTTGATGCCTTGGAAAAAGTGTTAAGACAATACATGTATCCAAGTGCAAAAGCAGTTCATTGAAATCACTTGCAACCAATTAATTCAAAGCCATTCTATTTGCCTTATCAAGCTGCATGCATATGTATGTGCATATAGAACCAATGTTTTCATCACCAAATCTATCATATAGATTGTACTTAAATAAGATATACTTCATATTATTAATAAAGTAGTACAAAATAATTTTGCAATGAAAATAAGTCTAAATCAAATTTCAATGATAATTATTGGAAAAATACCCATCCTCAGAAAAAAATTTCAACAAGATTATCAAACAAATTCATTTCCATCTTAATATAATTGGCAATGTCTGTCTTACTGAAAGCAGACTTTGGTAGGGTAGGATAGATATATCATAGACACATCATTCAATCAACATGTTAGGAAGACAAGATGAAGCTGGTATACTAGCACCAAGGGGAGAGACTTTCCTGAGAAATGTGCGAGAAATCAGGGTGAGCTCTGAGTGATGAGGAGCTACATTCTAACAAGTATGCAGCTAAGCTATGTGTTGCTGCCTGGAACAGCATCTGTTGTCACGAGAGATGCTGATAGTGCTCCCCAGAGCTGCTGCCAGAACCACTGCATAGGCTGGGATGCAGCTTGGGGGTTCCTTTCTTAACCTGCGGTGCGCAACTCTGCCAGCAGAGAAGACGACCACAACAGGATTCTTCTTGGGGGGGGGGGGGGATATATATATACAGCGCCTGGTCTGCCTATGATGTGTCATTGCTTGATTGGCTCGGCCCACACTGATGAGATTGCGTGAGCAAGACGTGTGAGCAATTGATAGGTGGAATTCAAACCACTCTTGGGCCAGAGGCGAGCGTGCGCAGAAGTTGTTTACTACTAGGGACAACTAGCAAATGGCGGCAATGGGCTTAGTGCCAGACCCTGAGAACATGACAGCGCCATGGCGCACAGAGCGCCTTGGCGCGCTACATTAACCCTTTCAGATTATACTGTCCCACGTTCTAGTATTGCAACCTGTTTCACAAGACAGTGATGACACCACTCTAGGTAATTGTGGGAGTCAAAAATTTACTCTTATTTGAGGAGATACCTAATGAATGGAAGTGGATAAAAATATCTTAGTCATTAACATATCATAGGAAATATCATCAGAAGTACTTTCTATTTGCTATCATGCTACTGTATATGTGAAATGGTGAACACTTGGCTGAAAATGACTTCAGATTTCACAAGTTTATACAGACTCCCTGTGGGTTAATAAAATCAAAATGAATTTCTTGCTTTTGCAATGATCTACTACTGGTAGGAAATGAGTTAGGGACTTGTCTGCAACTTTGCCCAATGACTTAAATTTTCTTCATTTATTCCCTTCCCAATCCCTTTGCGCTGTTCTGTGTTATACTGAATTCTCTCCAATTAGAGAAAAATGATTTCACTCAATTTTAGACTGACAAACCAATGAGTTTATTTAAATTGCTCACAGGGGCATGGATGAGTCAAAGGCAACTGTATCCTCAAAAAGGTCATCACAGCATGGGTGGTGATTGACAGAAGTTGCATCCCTGGAGGTCCCTGCTCAGCTTGCAAACAACTCCACTGAAGAGTGATTCCCCTTCTCAGCAGTTTGTTCACTGCTTACATAAGTTCGAGGAGGAGATCTCATACTTCCATGCTTTATGAGTCTTCTCAGTATTCTAAGCTTCATTAGCTTCCCCAGCCTCTAAATTGCATTAGTTTTTGAGTCTTATGAAACCTCAATACCTATTAAAGAAAGCTAAAATTCAGCAGAAATAGCTATAACATTGCACTCATTCTCCAGTTCCTACATTCTTCCACTTCCTCTTCTATAATATTCCCTGTACCTTGAGGGATTAGCATAGATGCCTATTTTCTTCTATTTATGGCTAGGCATTTGGCCACTATGCCTCAGAAGAATTAATGTACTCTCCTAAGCTTAAATAGTTATGAATTCCAAGCAAGAACTGCCATTCATTCCATTTTTTTCTTTCTTCCTGTGACCTTTGCTGACAACCACAATATTCTATGGACAGAAATACAAATGTTTAGAATGCATCTTGACAGGCACATTGAAAATGTTTAACAAATAATAGCAGTTGCTTCTCCTAGCTAACAGGCTTCTCACTTAGCTTACAATACAAGAAGTGAATTCCTTCTTGTAGAGGGGACTGAATGAATGAATCCTTTGAATCCAATAGGAAATTAGTGGAGTGCACCTATAGAAGTCATAGCTGTTGCGTGGAGGTCCATATTTGTCTGACATGTTGGGACTGTAGCACACAGGGTCTGTAACTGAGCAAGACTGTCAGTGACAGGCTCCTCCAGCAGCCTGTTCAGTGCTTTCCACTATAGAAACCAAGGAGCAACAAGAGCTTTACATTCAGTGCAGGATGTAAGTCTCCATGTCCTACAACCAAATATGTGGTATCTTCAGAAATTCAGTACTTTTTAGTTCTGGCACCCAGATAATAGTTGTAAGATGTGGGTCCTTAAGGACTCCTGCCCAACAGCTTGTAGAAAGGTAATTTCCTTTTGTAGTTGAATTTTTCATCAAAGATCTTGTAGCTTCCGGAACTACCTTTTTACAGGTATGTGGGGTGCCTCCATTGATGTTTGTAACTTGATGTTTGGCTCTCTTGCCAGAGGCTTTCCCAATTTTATGAGACATTAGAAGTTAAGCATTAGATAAGAAATCCTGTGCACAGGGGGTAGAGGATCTCTGAAGGCCTGTTTCTATCTTTCCTAAGGAAATGCCAACTAATCCTGGGAGATAATAAAAACAAAATGTTACTTAGGTCCATTACAGCCTGTTAGGTTCACACCAAATAGTTCAAATTCAGACTATTTTATGCTTATTGTACTTTTCTGTACAGGATTATGAATATAACAAGCATTTAGAGTCATTGATTTTCCTTCTTCTGTATTAAACCATTTATCTGAGAGATATATTTTATCACTCATACCTTACTCCCAAATTACTGTCTGATTCATCCCATAGATTTCAAGATTTCAAGGTTTGAGATTCTAGAATAAGGCTCTACATTAAAAATATAGCCTATATTATTTACTTGGAGCCACATAAGCTGAAAGACAACCCCATATCTTCATCGTTCTTCATTATATCCAAGCTTTCAATCAAGTCATATGCTAAGGGAGGGGACAGCATCACCATGCTCTCCCCCTACTGCAGTTCTTCCTTTAGGTCGACTAGTTCTTTCTCATCAGAAAGCTAAGCATAAGTTGTACTTCTTCATGCCACAGTAAAGCCCAGTTTATACACCTTTACACACTGTAATATATTGCCATTAACTGTTGGGGGAGTATCTTTGTACTTGCATTTCTACTATGGATGCTCTACCCTCATACAGACCAGCCTTGATTGCTTGCCCTATCGCCCATCACAAGAACCAGGGAACTGCTCCTTTCTAGCTCACGTCTTTAAGTCTCATCAGACTGCCAATTATTTAGTGTGATTTTTTTTTTTGAGAAAAAGAGTATATGTCCAAGAATTCAGAGAAACTATTATCTTCAGGTGAACCAGTTAATTTATTGTGACTGCCTTCAGAAGCACTAATAAAGGAATTCTTACAGTAACATAGGTAACCCAAAGGCAATTGTTTAAAAAAAAAACCCAGCCCAGTATGGTCAGTGCCTCCAGAAAGCTGCATCCCTGGAATTGCTTGGCCATGTTGCAGGCAGCAGCACTGGAGTGTGCCCCTCTTCCTTCCAGATACTGTTTTCTGCTCTGTAACTTTGAGGAAGGAAATAACTAATTTGGTAGCTTTTTGAGCTTCTTGAGTCTTGAAAGTTTTAGGAGCTTCCTAAGCCTCAACATTGCTTCAGTTTACTGTCTCCTTTGAGTTCCCCCTTCTCTCAAAGATGTTTAGTTGACAAGGCCTAGCCATATAGCAACATGCATTGCATTAGCCAAAACTCAGTCCCCAAGTTTCAGGTAACTGATGTGGGATGTCCTTTTGCATGTGTATTGCTTTTATTTGTTGATGAATAAAACTGTTTTGATCAGTAGCTTAGCAGAGCAAAACCAGGTCAGAAATCTGTACAAAGATACATAATGAGAGTAGGCAGATTCAGAAAGATGTCATATAACTACCAAAGGAGAAGGACATACTGGAATCTTAGGAACCTTACTGGTAGGCCAGAGCCTCATGACAACACAGATTAATAGAAATGAGTTGATTTAATATGTAAGAATAATAACCCTAACTCTAACCCTAGGAATATGCTAGAGTCATTGGCCAAACAGTGTTGTAATTAATATAGCGTCTGTGTGATTACTTGTGTCTGGGCAGCCTTGTGTGAGAGGGCAGAACTTAGGTAGGCAGGGGAGACAGAAATGAATGCTGGGAGAAGAAAAAAGTCAGAGGAATGCCATGGCACCACCAGAGACAGATGCTGGGAATTTAACTTGGTAAGCTACTGCCTTGTGGTGATATACAGATTACTAAATATGGGTTAAATTAAGATGTAAGAGTTAGCCAATGAGATACTAGAGCTAATGGGCCAAGCAGTGATTTAATAAATATAGTTTCTGTGTGATTATTTCTGTTCTGAGGTCGGGGGATAAGCAGACCTCCTCCTCCTACAAATTGGCACTCCAATGTGGTCAACTGAATCCACATAAAACCTGAGAGGGCTTGAAAAGGAATTCTAGACAAAAAAAAAACATACAGAATTTAACACAGCTTCTTGCTGTTTGCTGGTGGCTTGTGACAGCCCTTTAAGAGAGATTTTTCCGATTCAGCCATTGCAGGAAAAAAAACATGGCTGCTTTAAAACTCTGGTTTTCTGGGCTATGTATGCTACCATTGCAACCTCTGGCTCTTTCAGGAGACAGAGCATTTGGATGGGGTTTGTGAGCAGACTGCTGAAGCTTGTTTAATGGCAACATGGACTGGCTGTTTGCCTGAGAATGGGGCAGTGTGAATGGCTCTCAGAGGTGCCAGTGACTCCACCATGCTGACAATACCATATATATCATAAGAATTTCAGGGCTTGAGTTTTAGACTGGGTAGGCAAGCAAAAGGTACTGTATCACAGTTTAAATTCTTAGAAACAACATTTTATAAGCGCAAAGCAAAAGTGTTCATGGACAGTAAAGAATTACAGATAACGCAATAATGACAGATTCAGACATAAAAGAACTCTAAATGGGTCACAGTGTTGAATAAATGTACATAGGCTTGGGAGAAAAGAATAAGAGTATAGAGAGTCATAAAATAAAGTTAATGCTTTTAAAAATGGGTAAAGTTTTTAAAGAGACAGAGTACAGATAGTCATAAATTAAGAGGAGTAAAGAAAAATAAGCCACATAAAAATGGAAAATACACAGAGAGTCTGCATTATGTATATTATTGTGTTTTTTTTTGAATTTTTTAACTGTAAAGAAACTAAGTACAGAGAGACATTTCATTGTATGGACTGCTAAGTTAAACCAACATAAAGGTATCTTGATTCTAAAATTTGAGTCTAAGAATATGTTGCTTTGGAAAAGAGATTCTTCTTTTGTTTTCACCTAAGATGAGAACCTGTGGATTGCTTCTAGACCAATATGGTTTTATAGAACAAGATCCCCTGAAAGGTCACCATAAACACCCTCAAAAAATTACTTCACCCAACTGGTGACTGAGATGAATCTAGCACACAGGACACACCATAAAAGACCTGATTAACATCACCCCAATCAGCAGGAAGCAAACAAATGGCCCTCCTCCTCCTACAGCAGCCAGAAGAACAAGCACAGTCTCCGTCCACAAGTAACTACCAAGGAGTCTGAGAAGCACAACTATGTCTGAAATAGGAAGAGAAAACAATAACATAGTATGGCAAATGGTGAGCCCTGTGTGCTGTATCTATATTTGATGTGAAGGTACTTCTTTTACAATATTGTGATATGAGATAGGCAGAGTAGGACTCAATTCCTTCTGTCCTAGATGGAGTTGCTCTATGCTATTGCTAGCCTCCTTTAAAAAGTATGCCAAAAATAACCAAAATAGGTAATCTTAAGAAAATATTCCAAGTTGTTGAGAGCAAAGTGAAACAAAAGGTACATGTTAAAGAACTTAATGGACTTAGGACTCATACAAATGAGAAGATAAGATTTAAGGGCTGGAGTTATTAGTCAGTGAAAGTACTTGTATATCATGAACAATGATCTGGTTCAACTACCAGAACTCAAAAAAACAAAAACAAAAACAAAAACAAAACCATATCCATGCATGGGGGAAGGGAGAAGGTCCAACATGTAGAAGAAGTATATAATGAGACTTTAATTATAAAATTGTGGACAATGAATCAAAGTTCCATAACAATACATTTAATTCTAAAAGACAAAGTGAAGGAAATATTTGTAGATATCAAACCACTGTTCTTAAATGTATAGAATCACTACAGGCTGAAATTTGCCATCAGCTTACCATGGTTTTATGAGTGGGTATTAGAAAGAATATTTAATGAGCCAATTTTTCAAATTATTTCTGGTCCTGAACTCATGTTGTGGGTGATTTTTCGACTCTTGAATCTTGTTGTGAAACTGAACCAAGGAAGTTTGCTTCAGACATCTTTTCTTGCCCATTAAGTCTGAATACTAAGTACATTATCATCCACCTAAGATCATTTATTTAACATCAACATAAAGAGGTCTGATTTTATTTGAAACATTTAAAAGTTGTTTCAAATGCCAGCCAAATCATTGTCCTTTCTGTAAAGTTATATTTGGCTTCACAGAAGGAATAACTTAACTTTCTGTAATAAAAAATAGCCATGTTCGTGTGTAGGCTGGCTGTCAGTATATGGCAACTCTATATGGCACCTCTAATACAATGGTAGAACTGTTGAAGCCCACGTTGACCTGTCAGCATCACAGAATCAGCTGTTTCAAGTAGTTTTATTTTTAAGGTTTAAGTCCATATTCCAAAATTTTATACTTTGGAAGATTTCTGATAAACATGAACTTTTCCTTCCAAATATTGCATTAATGAAATTGGACATTGTTGCTTTTACTCACTTTTGCTGTCCCAGACTCCTTTGAACCCAAGGGCCTTGATGATAAATGGAGTCCTTAATTTTATATGACTTTTGTCCATGAGCATGTTCAAGATCATTTGAGTGTTAGAGTTAGTGTATTCTGAAATTAAATATGAAGATTCTTGTGTGATATGAACTATTTAAACAAAAATTTTGTGTGTAAAATAACTCCCTTAAGATAAATGGAATAAATTGGACTCTTAATTTACTCAAGTGTGAAGAATTCTTAAAATTCTGTTACTAGTCTCTTGCTTCTCTCCAAGCATCATGTTTTCTTTTGACAATCTGAAGTTCTCATAATTAGAACAAACTTGTTTGTATTATTCCTTTTATAACATAAAGGGATTTTAATATTGGACATTCTTTTCATTCATGAGGAAACTGCACAGTTACTAGCTGTGAGATATTGGGGAAATGGCTATATTTTAAAATGTAACTATGATAGTTGTGCATTTTTTTCTGAATTTTTATAGTCATAAATTATTGACCCAAGGAGATTGTGAAGGAGAGATGCTTACTGTCTACTGTAGAAAGCTGCCCCAACACACTTCCATAAAGCAAGTGCTCTGACTATATACATAACTTTAATTGTAAAACCTAACAATTTCTAATTTAGATCAATTCTAGTGTCAGAGAATTAATAATGTCTTTGAAGGTTAGTCAGCATAGTAAGATAAATTATACTTTTATGAAGTCCTTTTGCTTGAGCCATGCAAATCAATCCATAATTTTGTATCCAGGTAACATTTTTTTAGGATCCAAAAAATTATATAGTAATTAAGATTATTCTACTTTGAAAACTCCAATATAGTATAAATTCTCATAAACAAAGAATCCTGATAAAAAGCCAGGTAAGTAGTTTAGATATTAAATGTTCCTAAAGGATTGCATTTGAGGAGTTGCTCTCCAATTCTGTGAACTGTTGAAAGGTGATGAACCATTTAGGAGCTGAGGGTCAGTGACAGCAACTTGAAGTCACTGGGGGACATGGCCTTCAAGGAGACATTTAGACCTTGATGCTCCTTTTCCCACTTCATTTGTAATCTGGCCCCTGTGGTATGAGCAGCATGTTCTGCCATACACTCCCCTCCAGGTAGTGCTCACTAGGCTAACAAACCAACCACTGAAAACTCCACAACTACCTGCCCAAATAAAGCTCTCCTTTTTTTGAATGATCTTAGGGTTCTGTTTTCTCTCTGTTGCTAAAGGACTGTTAAGCTGGACTAATGATGGCCTGAAATCAGGAAAGGTCTAAAGCCGAGTCTTTCTAGATTTCAACTTTGGGATTCTTGAATTCTGGCATCAGTCCAGAATCTGCTTCTCTAGACATTAAATATTACATTTTATTTTGCGATGAAAATAATAAATGTGTATTTTGTAAAACAATTAAATTATGTGATGACTCAGTTAACCTCAAGAATTCTGAATAATTTTCCAAAATTGACAATAGTATATCAACTATCTGTCACAATACAAGACTAGTGCCTCTTTTCATAGGGAAAATAAAAAATTGTTAACATAACGTTTCTCAAAATAAATATTTTAATAGAAGTTTGTATGCCTTAATTTCTTTTAGATTACTTAATTTCTGAATAAATTTTGGCAAAAGTTATTGAACTTAGTACTTAAAAATATATATATATATATATATATATATATATTCTATATATTTTAAAATTGAGAATGAGTAGGGACCATGAGACAAATTTGAAGGAGGAAAGGTAGGAGGAAATGATGTAAATACAGTACTCATATATGAAATTCTCAAAAATTAAAATATTTTAAAACAATTGACTATTCTATGAGTGTGATGATTCTTCATGTCTCTGTGATAATGTGTTACTGATATGTATGTTCCGGTGTCTACATCTTGTCTGGTTGCACACTTCCACATTACACTACTTTATAGTCACTCCTGAGTCTTCTTTCTGAAGATATCTCCCAAGGCATCTTATACATCTTGTCAAGATGACCAAGCACTCATATTTTCCTATTTTCCTTGAAGACTGAGTCTTCCACTTCTGCTTATTCTTTTACTTGAGGATATATTACAGCACATGGAAGACTAGATTGCCATCAAACTTCTGATGAACAGGATTGATGTTCATGTTAGAGGAAAAGGACACAGTGAAAGATGAATCAATATGACTGTGAAAGACAGACTATAAAAACAATACCTATCAGAATTCTCAGAATCTTTAATAAATGAATTAAATGTTAAATATGTTTTTAGAATTCTTTACACTACTTTTGCAAAGGAAATATCTTAAATTAAAGATGAGATATCATTAAAATTCTAAGTCCATAATCTATTCCTAAGGTATCTTGATCCACTAGCAATTTAAATTGTATGACTTTTGTTTTTGTTTTTGTTTTTTTGAGAACCAAAGGCTCCAAGTAGCCAACATTTAGTTACCCATGGGTCTAGAAATGAAAAATTCTATATACCTTCATATATTGAAACAAAAGTAGACCACAGATCAAGGAGATTTCTGAGCTAAAAGATATAGATGGAATATATACAAGATTTTCTAGATCATTTATCTAATCTATAAAATTTAAGAAGGTTTCTCAACTTAATGTGATTTCAAACTACTAAAAGCTTTTCCATGTTGACAAACAGGCCCAGACATTCTTCAGATTAAATATTCATAGCTCATGATAGCATCAATGTTCTTTTTGAGAATACATATATTTCATTACAAAATTCATGCACATATCACATGTCATGGAAAATTTAAAACATAGACAAGGAAATTGGTAACCTTCATTTTAATTACCAATTTTTAGATAGTCTTGTTTCACCTTTAGCTTACTTTCCCTAGCTCATTTTCAGTGGTGTTTCCATCTGCCAGTTGGAGTATTTTGAAGCAAAATCTTTGACAAGGATATTTGTTTTGTTTTATTTTTTAGGATGTGGTAACTGATTTTGTTGTTGCTAACTAGTTAAGGAAAAGATGCATTGTATAAACAGTCAGGTCCTTATAAATATTTAGGATGCATGTTGTGGGGTTGGAAATAAAACTATAAAACAATAACAATGGACTACTATCATTGCAACCCTTTTAAATATTTCTCCAAGTTAACATAGCAGGTGGCCATAATGCGATTTACATCCTACCAAAAAGTAAATTCAGAAACATGGCAGATACTGGATGTGGTATAATGGTAACTCGGTGACCAAACTCATCATCAGATTATAATGAGACTTGAATGCTGGGTTTTAGGGGAGTTAAACATTGAATATAAAATGTGTCTTGTTTTGTTTTTTGTTTTACACATTCCTGTGGTCTTAGTTAAGATTTCTATTGTTAGATAAAACACAATGACCAAAAGCAACTTGGGAAGGAAATGATTTATTTCAGATTACAACTTGTAGTCAATATTTCAGGGAAGTCAGGGAAGGAATCTGGAAGCAGGAACTGTTGTTAACAGAGTCCATGGATAACTGGATTACTGGGTGGCCACTCATGGTTTTCTCAGCCTGCATCCTTATAGTACCCAGAGCTATCAGACCAGGGATGTTAGTATCTACAATGAGCTGTGTCCTCCCACATCTATCACCAATCAAGAAATTGTGCCATCGGCTTGACCATAGGCAAATATTGATGTGGGATTCTCCTCTGTATGTTGTAAATATATTTTATTATCATTGGTTAATAAAGAGGCTGCTTTGACTTGTGGTAGGGCAGAATATAGCTAGGCAAAAAAAACTAAAGTGAATACTGGGAGAAAGAAAATGGAGTCAAGGAAATGCCATGTAGCTGCCAAAGAAGACAGATGCCAGAACTTTACGGGTAAACCACGAGTCTCATGTTAAAATACAAAATAATTGGAATGGGTTAATTTAAGATGTAAGTGCTAGCTAGGAATATGCTAGAGTCATTAGTCAAGTGGTGTTGCAATTAATATAGTTTCTGTGTGATTATTTCGTGTCTTGGCAGCTGGGAACAAACAAGCAGTCTCCATCTACAAAATATAGTGGGGACATTTCTTTTTTTTCAATTAAGGTTCCCACTTCTCAAATAATTCTGTGTGTGTAAAGCTAGCATAATGCTAGCCAGTATATCTATGATATTAGTACTTGTGAGGATGAGCTAGGAGAATCATTGTGAATTCCAGACAGCTTGAGTTATGAAATGAGACTGTCTCTCAAAACAAAAAAAGAAAAAAAAGAAAAGAAAAGAAAAAAAATGTACTCTAAGAAAAGATGTTTTTGTAAGTATAAAAGTCTCCAAAAATCCTTCATTTAATTATAATAAAAAAGCAGAGAAGTCTGATTAGGGTGAGTGTCATGTCATGTGGGCAGTGGTGATGTAGTGAAACTCCCTGGATTGGGCAGCAGTGGGAATTAATAGATCAGATGATAATCACATCCTATTGAATTGTAACCTCTGTGCTGCAGTTAATGTGCTACTTCAACCCAAGGCAGGCATGGAGCCAACCTGCTCTTGTTGCTTTGCAAATTGTAGGATGAAGGTGTTGATGATGATCATGTTTATATTTACAAATTACATTATATTTATATTATATTATATGATCAAATTGTATAATTGTTGTATATTTACAATGAACTGGTATATTGTTTGGAAAAATAATTTATATCAGCTTACAGATTCAGGAAATATATTCATTTTATTTTAAAGCAGTCGTAGGTGAGTGCAGTTTGCATCTTTGACTGAGGTTTGACTGAGGCTCAGAGGTTACTAATTTCCTAAGGTGGAAGACACTGAAGAGCTGGTGTCAAGATTAGTAATTCTGATGCTGGCTCCACACTTCTGTCCTCCTGTCTATTATGAATGCACATGTGGGACTAGCTTTCTGTGATGCCACTATCACTTATTAGCAGGTTTTGTTCAGTCCCAAGACAACAAACTTTTTCTGAATTTGAAAGGTTTATGGTTATCAGTATAATCTTTCCACCACAAGAGAAAATTTTCTTCTAAAATGTACAAATAGGATCTCAGCAGGAAGACAACTAAAAAGGAAAATAAAAAAGCCCTCAGGCTAAAGGCAGATTGTTAAATTAAAGTGGATATGAGAAATGCATGGAGCCCTGATAGTGTGTGAATCTTAGTGCTACTGAAGCATTTAATAGGAAAGGGTATCAGATTCCTCGTTCCAGATTCCAGATAGCACTTTAAAAGACCATTATATAAGCCTTTATTTTCATTGACTGGAAAAAAACAAAACATGTTTCTTTAAAACGTGTGAAATTAAAAACTGTAGAAAATCTCTTCTTTTGGGGTAAACAATTTAGGTTGGATCCTCAAGGAGAAAAGTGTTATACCCATGCTCCCCGTTGTGCTCTGGCTTCCCACCTCTATCAAAAAAGTCCTGTGCAGCTATGATTACCATTTTTATGTGCAGATACAGTATTCTTTTTTGTGTAAACAACCTGAAATAAAGAAGGAAGTCACACGCAAATGCTTTTGTAAAGAAAATGCTTTTCTCTTCTCTTTTTATTTATTTATTAAAGATTTCTGCCTCCTCCCTGCCACCGCCTCCTATTTCCCCCTCCTCCCCCAATTAACTCCCCCTCCCTCAGCAGCCCGAAGAGCAGTAAGGGTTCTCTGCCTTGTGGGAAGTCCAAGGATCTCCCACCTCCTTCCAGGTCTAGTAAGGTGAGCATCCAAACAGCCTAGGCTCCCACAAAGCCAGTAGGATCAAAACTCAGTGCCATTGTTCTTGACTTCTCAGCAGCCCTCATTGTCCGCTATGTTCAGCAAGTCCGGTTTTATCCCATGCTTTTTTTAGACCCAGTCCAGCTGGCCTTGGTGAGTTCCTGATAGAACATCCCCATCGTCTCAGTGTGTGGGTGCACCCGTCGTGGTCCTGAGTTCCTTGCTCGTGCTCTCTCTCCTTCTGCTTCTCATTTGGGCCTTGGGGTTTCAATCCGGTGCTCCAATGTGGGTCTGCATTGTTTGTAATAGCCAGAACCTGGAAACAACCTAGATGCCCTTCAATCGAAGAATGGATGAAGAAAGTATGGAATATATCCATATTAGAGTACTACTCAGCAGTAAAAAACAATGACTTCTTGAATTTTGCATGCAAATGGACGGAAATAGAAAACACTATCCTGAGTGAGGTAAATCAGACCCAAAAAGAGGAACATGGGATGTACTCACTCATAATGGGTTTCTAGCCATACATAAAGGATATTGAGCCTATAATTCGTGATCCTAGAGAAGCTAAATAAGAAGGTGAACCCAAAGAAAAACATATAGTTATCCTCCTAGATATTAACCTTCATCAGGCAATGAAAGGAGACAGAGATGCTTTTCTCTTCTAAACCTAGCTCTGGATATCCCTGCCTTTATTCACTGGAAACCTGGGATTTACAAATTGACTTGGCCAGTCTCTTAGACCCTGAGAATTTCCAAATCAAACCATCTAGGCTCCATAGGATCCCAGAAATACTAGAAATGAAATGAATAGATTCTGCTGATACCCATAGTAAGAAAGATGCTGTGTGAATAAAGAAATCAAGACACGTTCATACGTAATGTGACCTTGGCAAAGTAAGGAGTGAGCCCTGTGTTTTAAGCCACGGGAACTAAAGGTGCCCGTGAGGAGATGCTTTGTAATAGGCAGAAGTTTAATGCACAGGAATTTCAACCTCAGTATCCTACCAGATAATAGCTTGTATTTCATGAATATAAGATCTGCACAAATGTAATTAAAGTTTCTGTTGTCAATGAAAGAAACAACTCTCACCTCAAAGGGGATAAAAATAATTTATTCTAAAGCAAAATATCTCACCTCGAAGGGGATAAAAAATAATTTATTCTAAAGCAAAATATGAGGGACCATGGCCAAAGAACACAGATTCAGGTCACTCCAGAATTTGTGTTCCAGTGTGATTGCAGTTTCATGAAATTTTTATAGAATCAGAGCAAAGAAAATCATAAATCAGCATGATTTTCAAGTGTACTGATGGAAACATCGGGCAGGTAGTATTTTTGCGAAACAAAGTCATTGAAGTGAATTCTTATTATTTATTTTATCAATTGTGTTTTATAATGCTTATCTAATAAAAATGAATATGGTCCTGAAAGAACTGCTTATCAGAAAGAGTGCTTCCAGCGCTGCAGTGCTGCTCATGGCAAGACTGAAGATTTTAGCACAGCAAGACTTAGGTTCATCTCTTGAAGTATTTTAGGGTGGAAGTGCAGGCTCAAGGACAGGATGACCTTGACTGACTGAAGCTCTCCTGTCTCCTTGAGCATTTCCTAAGTCATTTGACATCATCATCACCATCATTCTGTTCAAGTGGAAAAGCCAACAGAGGCTATCGGTGGTCCTGACCAGGACAAATACATATGACGCCTCTTCTCACTGCATTTCAGGATACCAAATCATGAAACAGAACTGTGGAAAAAAAAAAAAAAAAAAAAAGACAGACATCAAACCACAGGCCACTGTAGGGCGAGTAGGGGATGAAGGTTTTTTGACAGCTAGCTGTCTGCCTCAGGGTAATGAGAAAAAGGAAAAAAAAATCTCTAAGATATATTGGAAAAAACATTACTGTTTTAAAAAAATTCCACAAGGCTATGGGAAACGTGTGTAGGTGGAGAAGATGGAATGCAAAATGACCCATATATTATACCTTTTCCTTTGTATTTAATGAGAACTTCATGTATCCCACTTGCAACCAGATTTTGTAACATTTTGCAGCAGAGGAATATATAACCATACAAATATTAGTATAAGCCTCAGACCCTTTGCGTGGAAACGGAATTAGGACAGAAAGTTGTACATATGAATGAAGCTGTATACCTCCGGAAAAAAATGACAGACTGAGAATGAAATTCACACAGATAGCAAACACAAATCTCTTAAATCTGTGTCATTATGAAGGGTGCAAGGAGCACTAAGATATAAAATTTGATTTGAAGAACAAAGAGTCTTTTAAAGCGCATATTTGCAAAATGAATTTATTCTTAACATGGTCTTTGCTCAGGCCTAAGTGTGTGGTTTTTACTCCTTGCCAAAAGTGTTGTCAAGATGTGCTGATGTCTGAATGCGGTGTTCAACCCAGCTCTAGTTCACCTGCCACTCAGGAAAAAAGTAAAAAAGTAAGACACTCTTTAGAACCTTTGGCTGAATATTGGTTAAAAAAATAGGCATCACGCCTTTAATCCCAGCACTCGGGAGGCAGAGGCAGGTGGATCTCTGTGAGTTCGAGACCAGCCTGGTCTACAAGAGCTAGTTCCAGGACAGGCTCCAAAACCACAGAGAAACTCTGTCTCGAAAAACCAACCAAAAAAAAAAAAAAAAAAAAAAAAAAAAAAAAGAAAGAAAGGAAAAAAAAACAATAACAGCTATGAAATGTGTCTGTAAGTAAAATGGAAAAGAGTATGCAAGCTGTGTTTCTGACAATGTGGAAAATGTCAAGTAAGAAAGGAATTGTATATTTTTTTCCTTTTAAGTGTAAGGGAAACAGACATCAAGGTATAGTGAAAATGGGAGACTAAGCATGTTGTTTTTACAAATAACTTTATGTTTGTACATCAAAGGTGAAGTAGTAAACACAGAATGAAGAGTTTTCCTCAATAGAAGGTTTGAAGAAACTCACAGGTGTTGTCCAGGGTAAAGTGGGGGAATCTAGGGCGGGTGTGTGTGTGTGTTCCAGAGCAGAGGGGTGGGTCCAGGGCAGGGTAGGTGGTCCACAGTGTGGTGGTTGATCCAGGGCAGGGTAGGTGGTCCAGGGTGGGGTCGTTGATCCAGGATGGGGTGGGTTGTCCAGGGCAGGGTAGGTGGTCCAGGGCAGGGTAGGTGTTCCAGAGCCGGGTGGTTGATCCAGGGTTGGTTGGGAGGTCCCGGGCAGGGTGGATGGTCCAGGGTTGGGAGTGGGACAGTGGTCCAGGATGGGGTGGGTGGTCCCGGGCAGGGTGGGTGTCAGGCATCAATCCAAAAATTGAAGTTTCCTTTCGCTACATGAATGCAGCAAGAGTGAAACCCACTCAGATCTCAGGGAGAGTGTCCGTATCCTGGGATGTATTTCTCGACTATTTGATCTTATTTTTCTTTCATTTTTGAGAATTTTATATGAAGGTGATACAATTCAAGGGTACCTATTATAATGTCACAAGACACTATAAATGTTATTTCTCATTCTTCATATCCTATACTTAGAGAAAAAGAAAGTTATGGAGAGGAGATATTACTTAGGTCTCTAAAATCCCAAGATACAAGGTAAGGACAAATGTTTGATAAATCTATTTTGTGGACAGAGGACACACAGCACAAACTATGTGCTTAAGGCAAGTGTTCCACCCCAGCGGAGGGACAGAAGAGGGAGTGACTTTTGACTTCTGCTTCAGGATCCAGGACCTTCACTGTAGTTGCCTCCTTAAAGTTCAGCTTTAATGTTGACTGGTGTTATTTTAAACACTCCACTGAGATCTCAAAATTATTGGCCTGAAGCTTCAAGTGAAAAAAAATAAAATATAAAGTCACTTTTCGGTACACAGAGGGAGTATTATTAAGGAAAGCAAAAGGAAATTGAAAACTATAAAAATATATTGAAACACATATCTATTTGATTAAGAACACTATAGTATCTAATGCTGTTAAATAAGGTCTTTATTTTAAAATTCTAGGAAATTTAGCCAGTGATTTTATTCTAATGCTACAAGATTGTTTTATGTGGGATTGTTAATTTTTTCTTTTGTTTTTGGTTTTTAGAGACAAGGTTTCTCTATGTAACAGCCCTGACTGTTCTGGAACTCATTGTGTAGACCAGGCTTGCCTCAAACTAACAGATCTGCCTCCAGAGTGCTGGAATTAATGGCATGTGGGCACCATTTTTGCTTTTTAATTAACTAGGTTAGGTGCAACTAGCCCAATTTTGGCCATTATGTATCCTCTAGATCTGTCTCAATACTGTAATAAACAGACTCTGAGATCTCAGATCTTTGGCATCATATCTTTCAGCACAGCCTAGTAAACACTGTCTACACACACTGTGTGATTGAATCACTGCTCAGGCACCTTCAAGGTCTTCTGCCAAGTACAAGGCAAATGCCATAGTCCAGAACTGCTGTCATGAAAGAACTGCATGTTTCCTCACTTCTGAAAGCTACTTTGTCTGCATGCTACAAACATTATAACTTTAATAAATGTCTTTGCTATGCTTCAAGACAGATCAAATCCAGAAGTTCTTTTATTGTACAGAATTGTTTTGGCTATCCTGGGTTTTTTGCTTTTCCATGTTGAGTACTGTTCCTTCGAGGTCTGTGAAGAATTTTGCTTAAATTTTGATGGGCATTGAATTGATTGCTTTTGGTAAAATTGCTTTTTTTTTTTACTATATTAATTATACCTACCCAAGAACATGGGAGATCTTTTCACTTTCTGGTGTCTTCTTCAATTTCTCTCTTCAAAGATTTAAAGTTCTTGTTATATAAGTGTTCCACTTGTTTGGTTAGAGTACTCAAAGATATTTTATGCTATTTGTAGCTATTGTAAAGAATGATTTTTTTTTCTGATTTGTTTCTCAGACTGTTTATCGTCTGTGTAAAGGAGGGCTACTAATTTTTTTGAGTTACTCTTGTTTCCTGCTACATTACTGAAAGTGTTTATGAGTTGTAGAAGTTCCTTGGTTAAATTTTGGGGGTCGTTTATGTAAACTATCATATCATGAGCAAATAGTGAGAGTTTGACTTCTTCTTTTCCAATTTGTATCCCCTTGATCTCCTTTTGTTGTCTTATTTCTCTATTTAGGATCTCAAGAACTATATTGAATAGATATGGAAAGAGTGAACAACCTTATCTTGTTCCTAATCTCAGTGGGATCATGAGTTTATTTTCATTTAGTTTGATGTTGGCTGTTTGCTTGCTATATATTACCTTTATTATGTTTAGGTAATTTCCTTGTATCCCTACTCTCTCCAAAACCGTTATCATGAAGGGATGTTGTATTTTGTTGAAGGCTTTTTTCAGCATCTAATGAGATGATCATGTGGTGTTTATTTTCCAGTTTGTTTATATGGTCGATTACATTGACAGATTTTCTTATGCTGAAACATCCTGCATCTCTAGGATGAAGCCAACTTGATTATGGTGTGTGTGTTTTCAATATACTTATTTAAAAGATGCTGTAACTCTGTCCCTAAATTCTTAAATTCTTCAGGGCAGACAATACCAAAACAGTGGTACTTCACTGTACCCGACATCCATAATCTTAAATAAACGAGTTCCTTCTAGAAAAAAATAACTCATGATTAATCTGTCATGACTATTGCACCTTTATTATGTGGTAGTTACTAGTGTATGTGTTTCACATCATCCCACTAGAACATTAGAGTGAAAACGCCACCCAGTTATTACAAAGATATTTGGCTCATAAAGATGCTCTCATTGTTTCTGACTTTTAATAAATTAAATACATCAGTTATTAAGTTCACATTTGGCAGATAAAAATCTGAAAAGTCAAGAAAAAATTATGCAGTTTGTTTTGTGCTCAGAGAATGTTAGTGTGGGGAAGATAATTTAGTGCTGTCATGAGGACCTGACTTAGGAGTCATTTGGCCCAAGGGAAGCTAGGTAAAATGATGCACGTCTGTAACCCTGGCACTGGTCACGGCTGCATCAGGGGAAAATAAATAGATTTAAGAATCTCAAAACATCCAGTCTAACAAAAATCTGTCTATAAGTTTGTCAAGATATTGCCTCAAAAGGAAGACAGGGAGATAGAGGAAGAAGCTGACATGGACCTGTCTTCCATGTGTCCATACATAGGTTTACTTGTCTGTTTGCATGGTATACACATGCATACACACAAAAATAAATTTTTGAAAGTCAATTTTTGAGATGAAGTATATACAGTGAAAATGTTTGCATTTTAATTTATTTAACACACATACTGCTTAGAAGAAATTGAATTCCCATCACATGAGTTTACCTGTCCAGGGATTAGTAGCAGGAATCTTTATATTAAAGTAGCTATATTTTAAAGTACCTTGCATTGAGGAAAGAATAATCAGAAAAGCATTATCTCCCATTTCTCATTTTATTACACCAAATGTTTTGCAGGGATGATCTTAGCTTGTCTAGTGAAAAAGAAAAGTGTTTATCTGAAGCTTATTTCTGTGTGCTTGACTGCAGTAAATCAACCTCAGTCATGTTTAAAGCCGCTTCTCCAGCTCACTCCTGCTCACTATGCTGAGCTTTTTGTTCAGAGTCTTGTGTGTCAACCTCCTAACTGTTCTTAGACATCTAGATCACATACCATGTCTGTCATGAATTCCAACATTTTCAGCCTAAAACAGACACATCTTTTACAAGTGTTATGAATTCTTAGTTGTCAGTTTCGGGGCTCACATCTCATCATCTTTTCTCAATGATAGACCATTGCTATTGAAATCCTAATATAAGCCAGTTCTATAGCTGTTGGCTTATACTGTCTCCCAGAAAAAAAAAAAGCAAATTACATTGGAGGAAGACAACATGACCAAAAGCCTCACTGTATCTTTCTGGTTTCCTGAAACAGTGTCAGACAAATGCCATAAGATTATTACTAACTAAAAGTCAACAGAAAATAATAGAAAATTAAAAGAAATACATACTTATTAATATTAACACAACACTTTAAAATGCTTAATATGTGATAAATATTTGGTGCTATAGAAAGATGGTGAAATGTGCACAGGAAATAAAAGTAAAAACCTAAATTAAATTTCACATTACTCTAATTTTTTAAGTTATGTATTACTTAAAATACTTTCAATTTCAATGGAGAATTTTCTCATGCAGTAGCTCAGGCTGTCCTGGAATTCACCATGTAGTTCAGACTGGCCTGCGCTTACAGCAATCCTCCTACTTCAGCCTCCCCAATGTTAGGATTACAGGTGTGAGTAACCATACTGGGCTCAACACATGATTTTTAAGAGCATTTTAAGGCCCAGGAAAGACATAACTTTCATGTTGTTTTGTTTCTGCATGGCAGCTTGTACTTCTGGAATAGTTGGTTAATTGAGTCTTTCTCTCTTTTTCCCATCCCAATCCCCCCCCTTTTTTTTCTTCCCTTTTCTTTATTTGATCCTCTTTTTTATTATTTATTTATTTATTTATTTTTATTCTTTTTAATTAAAATTTCCACCTGCTCCCCGTTTCCCATTTCCCTCCCCCTCCTCCCACATATTGCCCCCTCCCCCATTCCCCTCCCCCTATCCCCACTCCTCTTCTCCTCCCCCCACTCCATTGCCCCTCCCTCTCGATACTGAAGAGCAGTCCAAATTCCCTGCCCTGCGGGAAGACCAAGGTCCTCCCACTTCTATCTAGGTCCAGGAAGGTGAGCATCCAAACAGGCTAAGCTCCCACAAAGCCAGTTCATGTATTAGGATCGAAACCTAGTGCCATTGTCCTTGGCTTCTCATCAGCCTTCATTGTCCGCCATGTTCAGAGAGTCTAGTTTCAACCCATGCTTTTCAGTCCCAGTCCAGCTGGCCTTGGTGAGCTCCCAATAGATCAGTTTCACTGTCACAGTGGGTGGGTGCACCTCTCGTGGTCCTGATTTCCTTGCTCATGTTCTCCCTCCTTCTGCTCCTCATTTGGACCTTAAGAGCTCAGATCGTTGCTCCAAATTGGGTCTCTGTCTCTGTCTCGATCCATTACCAGATGAAGGTTCTAAGGTGATATGCAAGATATTCATCAGTATAGGATAGGGTCATTTCAGGTTCCCTCTCCTCAGTTGCCCAGGGTACCAGCTGGGGACATCTCCCTGAACACCTGCGAGCCCCTCTAGAGTCAAGTCTCTTGCCAACCCTAAGATGGCTCCCTTAGTTAGGATATATACTTCGCTGCTCCCGTATCCACCCTTCCTATATCCCAACCATCCCATTCCCCCAAGCTCCTCCCATCCTCCCCTTCTCACGTTTCTCACCCCATTTCCCCTTATCCCCATGCCACCTCACCCGTAAGTTCCCAGTTTTTGCCTGGCAATCTTGTCTACTTCCCCTATCCAGGCGAATGATTATACGTTTTTCTTTGGGTTCACTTTCTTATTTAGCTTCTCTAGGATCACAAATTATATGCTCAATGTCCTTTATTTATGGCTAGAAACCAATTATGAGTGAGTACATCCCATGTTCTTCTTTTTGGGTCTGGGATACCTCACTCAGGATAGTGTTTTCTATTCCCATCCATTTGCATGCAAAATTCGAGAAGTCATTGTTTTTTACTGCTGAGTAGTGCTCTAATATGTATATATTCCACACTTTCTTCATCCATTCTTCCATTGAAGGGAATCTAGGTTGTTTCCAGGTTCTGGCTATTACAAACAATGCTGCTATGAACATAGTTGAACAGATACTTTTGTCATATGATAGGGCATCTCTTGGGTATATTCCCAAGAGTGGCATTACTGGATCTTGGGGTAGGTTGATCCCAAATTTCCTGAGAAATTGCCACACTGATTTCCAAAGTGGTTGCACAAGTTTGCATTCCCATCAGCAATGGATGAGTGTACCCCTTACTCCACAACCTCTCCAGCAAAGGCTATCATTGGTGTTTTTGATTTTAGCCATTCTGACAGGTGTAAGATGGTATCTCAAAGTTGTTTTAATTTGCATTTCCCTTATCGCTAAGGAGGTTGAGCATGACCTTAAGTGTCTTTTGTCCATTTGAATTTCTTTTGTTGAGAATTCTCTGTTCAGTTCAGTGCCCCATTTTTTAATTGGGTTAATTAGCATTTTAAAGTCTAGTTTCTTGAGTTCTTTATATATTTTGGAGATCAGACCTTTGTCTGTTGCAGGGTTGGTGAAGATCTTCTCCCAGTCAGTGGGTTGCCTTTTTGTCTTAGTGACGACAGTGTCCTTTGCTTTACAGAAGCTTCTCAGTTTCAGGAGGTCCCATTTATTCAATGCTGTCCTTAATGTCTGTGCTGCTGTGGATATACGTAGGAAGTGATCTCCTGTACCCATATGTTGTAGAGTACTTCCCACTTTTTCTTCTATCAGGTTCAGTATGTTCAGACTGATATTGAGGTCTTTAATCCATTTGGACTTGAGTTTTGTGCATGGCGATAGATATGGATCTATTTTCATTTTTCTACAGGTTGACAACCAGTTCTGCCAGCACCATTTGTTGAAGATGCTCTCTTTTTTCCATTGAATACATTTAGCTCCTTTATCAAAAATCAGGTGTTCATATGTTTATGAGTTAAAATCAGGGTCTTCTACTCGGTTCCATTGATCGACTTCTCTGTTTTTGTGCCAATACCAAGCTGTTTTCAATACTGAAGCTCTGTAATAGAGTTTGAAGTCAGGGATGGTAATGCCTCCAGATGATCCTTTATTATATAAGATTGTTTTCGTTATCCTGGGTTTTTTTTGTTTTTCCATATAAAGTTGATTAATGTCCTCTCAAGATCTGTGAAGAATTTTGATGGGATTTTAATGGGGATTGCATGAATCTATAAATTGCCCTTGGTAGAATTGCCATTTTTACTATGTTGATCCTCCCAATCCAAGAGCAAGGGAGATTCTTCCATTTTCTGGTATCCTCCTCAATTTCTTTCTTCAAAGACTTAAAGTTCTTGTCAAATAGATCCTTCACTTCCTTGGTCAGAGTTACCCCAAGATATTTTATGCTATTTGTGGCTATCATGAAGGGTGATGCTTCTCTTATTTCCCTCTCTGCTTCCTTATCCTTTGTGTATAGGAGGGCAACTGATTTTGTGGAATTGATCTTGTATCCTGCCACACTACTAAAGGTGTTTATCAGCTGTAGGAGTTCTTTGCTGGAGTTTTTGGGGTCGCTTATGTACACTATCATATCGTCTGCAAATAATGAAAGTTTAACTTCTTCCTTTCCAATTTGAATCCCTTTGATCCCCTTATGTTGTCTTACTGCTATCGCTAGAATTTCGAGCACTATATTAAAGAGGTATGGAGAGAGTGGACAGCCTTGTCATGTTCTTGATTTTAGTGGAATAGCTTTTAGTTTCTCTCCATTTATTATTTGATCTTCTTTAAGTGGAGACATTTAGAAAGTTCAAGAGAGGACAAATACATAGTAAGGCTGAGATGGCCATCATCCTTTGGGGGGCTGGACAAGGGGGGGGCTGGAACACCTTAGGTTGATTTAGGCACAGGAGTCCCACCCGACCACTCCAATGCTCTAGAGACAGAGACAGGAAATCTCTTGGGTAAGCTGCTAGTCTAAACTAACCAAATTAGTGATCTCCAGGTTCAGTGAGAGACCTAACTCAGTGAATACAGTGGATCATTCAAAGAAAGCATCTTATATCAACCCCTCTCTTCCACATGCAAATATCCTCAAACACACATGGGCCTTCTTGCATGCAAACAGGCATACCACACATACATATTATGCACATACAGAAATTAATAAAACATAAGCAAAAACTCAAACATTGAGAACAGTACAGATTTACAGAACATGTTAAAATAATCCAAAGATAAATGAGATACAAGCAAGAATTACACCAACGCAAGAAGACTTTGAAAGGGAAAGAGAGGGGAGAAAGAGAAAGAAGGTCAGAAACCAAGAAGATTTTAACACTGACAAAATATATGTCAAGGCAATGTGGAAGGTAGGAAAACTGGTGGACAAACACAGAGATAATTGGAGCAAACTGAAACAGAAAAGGTAAAAGAAAATAAAAGAACAAAGTCTGGGTGGGCAGTGAAGTGGGGTAATTTGGAGAAGATGAAAATGAGGGGAGTATGATAAAAATTCTAGGTATGAAATTCTCATAAAATTAATAAAAATATATTTTAAAACATATCTTTAAAACTTTCATTCCAAAATGAAATTTGGAGGCCATTAGTTGAGCAGGACTTCTAAGTTGAAAGGCCTAGTTAAATGTACTTGTGAACTGAATATGAAAAAAAATAACAAGAAATGCTAACCTTTACCCCCATAAAACCATTAATATCTTTTATTGGTAGTTACAACAGAGAAGTGTCACCATTGAGCAGCAAACTTTGCCCTTGGAAAGAACTCTAATCATCCATCATGGCAGCCCAGTGAAGGACAGCACAGTGTTTGGAAGGTTTCCACACTGGCGAATGCCTGTTGTTCCTTGTGGAGTTCCCTTTGTCCTCCTTTCCATTTTCATTTAGAAGCCCTTTGAAATTTCAATTTCTTCAGAGCAGATATTTAGAAATGCCCACATATGGAATATCCTGACTTGTAAATATTCCTAATGACTTTTTGTTTTGCTGTTTTGGTTTCTAAATTTGTTGTTAATCAATAGGATAAACAAACGTGGGCTATTCATTCAGTGAGACATCCTTAAATGTCACCAAAGTACTGTTGAGATTAAGGAGCAGGTCAGTGCTCAGTTATAAACAAGATGTGTAAATCATCCCCTTTAAGGCTTGGGGAATGTTGCAAAGGAGGGATCAGAAAGAATGTAAGAGGAAAAGACAGGATGAGGGCTGTGAAATGTTAGTTTCTGAGGAAGATGGGACCATTGAAATGATGACCTCACAGGCACTGTGGATCTCTACACAGGGTCTGGGCAAGACTGCTGCACTGTTGGTGACTGAGAAACCCAGGATAAAGAGTTACTGCCTCCAGATGTGTGCGCACTGATAACTCCACCAGGATTTAATGTATAATTTCAATCAAATTGTCACATAGATGCTTAAACTAAATGACTCACAAAAACCAAACCAAGGATTAACAATCTGGTAATGATAGAGAAGGGTAGTAGGGATTGGAGAGAGATAAGAGAGTGTGTAGGAAAAAGACTAATCAGAATAATCAGAATATATTATTAATGTGGATTAATTTGTCAAGGAACAAATATAATTGCTTGAAAAGTCTGTAGTGAGGGTCTGGGGAGACGTTCAGCAGTTATGAGCACTGGCTGTTCTGAAAGAGGATCTAGTTTGGTTCCTAGCATCCATATTGTGGCTCACAAACATCCACAATTATAGGTCCAAAGAATCCAATGCTCTTTTAGGGATCCATAGGCACCAGGCATGGACGTAATACGTGTACATATATGTAGGTATATGGTGATTTGTAGGAAAATGGTTCCAAAGGGAGTGTCAGTATTTGGAGGTGTGGCCTATTGGAGAAAGTGTGTCATTGTGGGGGTGGGCTTTGAGGTCTTTTTCTCAAACTTCCCTCAGTATAACAGGCAGTTGATTTCCTGTTGCCTGCAAGCCAAGATGTAGCACTCTCAACTCTAGTACCATGTCTGCCTGCATGCCACCATGCTCCTCATCATGATGATAATGGACTGAACCTCTGAAACTGTAAGCAAGCTACCTCAAATTTTTCTTTTATAAAAGTTTCTGTGGAGGGAGAGGTGGAGGTTAAGTGGAGGAGGGGGAGGATGAGGGGGGAACAGGAGGGAAGTGGGAGGAGGGGAGGAAGTGGAAATTTTGAATGGTATCATTTATAAAGTCATAAAAAAATAAAAAAAAAGTTTCTGTGGCAATGGTGTCTCCTCCCAGCAATAAAAACCCCAAGACAAAGCAAAATATACTTATGCATCTTTGAATATATAAATTATCCAGACAGGTGAATCTTTAAATAATCATAATAAATGAAATAATAATAATTACAGGTCTCACAAAGAGTCATAGAGAAATGTTGGAGGTCACTATATATCCTGCTGTTTCCATCTTCATACTGAAAAGAACTAAGAGATTGCTTGCATATTTGACCACAGAAAAGATGGTGGTTTAAACTCCTTTATCACAAAAATTAGCAAATACATAATTATGAGTAAAATATAAACTGAATAAAAGGAGCACTATAGAATTCTCTGAAGCCCAAACATTGCATTACTTTTTAGAAAATGAAATAATTAAATCTATGAAAGTTTAAACTGCCAGGAACTTATGGGACCTAGAAGAAGGAATATCAGGAAACGTAGGTAATTATAAGATATTTGATTTTTAAAAATTCAAGCTAAACAAACAAGTAGGCAATGGAGACTGACATATGACTCTGTAACTTTTAAAATTAAATAAACTCTTGGTAAGAATATTTCATATCTGTGGTTGGGTCCTGCGCATATACTGATACCCACATGCATTGCCATGAATATGTTAATGTGCCCTCTTGTCCATGTGTCTCTTACCGTGCAAGGTGGATTGAAGGCATTCTTATGAATGTGCCTGAGGTAATTGATTTAAAACTTTATCTGAAATCATGAGAAGAGGCCTCTGAAATTAACAAAGCTTTTAAGACGTCATTTCCGATAATGCCTGGGAAAGCATTCTCAAACAGTATGAATTTATAACACTGAAGAAATTATTATTATTATAAATTATTCCATCTTAGCTCTCAGTAAATAGGACACTTCACAGCATGGTGGAGCTTTGCCCATGTAAAGCTTTCAAAGTGTGTCACAGACTGCCAAGGCCTGTCATCCTTTCAAACATTATTTTTTTTTCTCATAGGGAAAAAAAAAGCTCTTTATAAGTAAACATTTCACCCACAAGGGACAACAAAGTATATTTGGTATTCAACCGAGGCCAGTGTCTGAACAAAGCCTGACTTCACATTGATGTAGCTTTTCTTCTTCTATATTATGTGGTATACAGAATTCTGGTCTGCCAAATGACTGTGACATTCTATTACTAGAGCTCCAAATAGGTAAATATGTATGTCAAAGAATAATTAAGGTAGATCATGAGATTGCGGTTAGTTCACTTTGAAATAGGAAGATTATTTATATTATCTGGGCGGACTCAATGAAATCCCATAGCCCCTTGCTTGTTTTATTTTGTAGTGCTGTGGAAAGAATGTAGAATCCTGCACATGCTAGATAAAACCCCCACGAATGAGTCACAGTCTGTCTCCACGCAGTTTCTTAAATGTGGAAGCAGATAGAAGTATCGTCAGTAAGAATGACGTGACATGAGAAAAGTTTATATGAGTCATTTTCATTCAAAACACTCTAGTCCTGATCCACTTCAAAGAGAAACTATTTGGAGAGGGGTGAGAACTACAGTCATCTGTGACTATAAAGATAAATATTTAGAATCAGGAACTGTGCTGATTTAATCAAGTGGTAATAGTAGCCTCTCTTCCCATATTCATGACTTACTAGCCCCAGAAAGTCAGCTAGGTTTCCAATAACAGACACAGTTTCACTCATGATGAGGGGGCCTTAAGTCCAATTCAACAGTTTCGCTGGCTGTAACATATAAGTACTATGAAAATATTGTGGTTGTTTCTCAAAAAATAAGATTAGTGTTGCAATGGTAATATACAAATCCATCTCACATGTCTACAATGCAGAGTATTAAAATTCCCATCTTGAATAACTCTCAGTGCTTCATGCTCACTGAAGCACCCACATCGAGACAAAATATAGAGGCAACTGGTGTGGTCTCACTCTTTTGTAATCTTGATGGTACTATGGTTTGAAGACAGGGATTTCCCGTTAGACAGCTAGACATGCTCCCCAACTCCTGTTCTTCTTTCTTTTTGAGTCTGGATCTCACTCAGCTGTTCAGAGTGTTCTTGCTCTCACTGGACATTCCAGGGATCCCTAGAAACAAGAGTCCTCCTGCCTCAGTCACAAATAGCTGGGATTACAGACCTGCACCACAATTTCATGTGTCTTTCTGTGCACGAATGTTTCAGTGAATAAATAAATTGTGGTTAATGCATGCAACAAGAACTCTTATACGTTTTAAAAATAAAGAAATTTTTTCTACTTGCGACAAGAGAATGAGATTCAAGTAAGTTTAACCAGTCACAAAAGGCATATACTGTGTAATCTTGCTTTTGTGTAGAAATTAAAGACTAGAAAAAGGAGATTAATTCACAGAAGCAGGGTTCAGCAATGGTTACCAGGAAGAGTAGAAGGAAATGAGTCTTAAGAATTATTTGAATGGGAAGTTCTACAGCTCTGGGGTACCGTGAGGCATTACAGTTAATGATAATTTAAAATAATCTGAAAATCATTATAAGAAAAATCTTAACTATTTTTACTGAAAGCAAACAAACAACAAAAAGAACAAAACCAAAAAGACAGTGTTGGATGCTAATACTTTAAAAAAATGACTATGCTTACAAGATTCATTCAGAAAAGTTCTTTCAGAAGTTTGGAAGTGACTTAACACCTTACAAAAAACAAAACAAACAAACAAAAATCTTTCCATACCAGGCCAGAATCTGAGAAGACAATAGAGACAATCTATCAAAAAAAAAAAAAAAAAAAAAAAAAAAAAAAAAAACAAACTTGTGAATGAAGGGTTTGAAACTGATGTTCACTATAAGCAGTCCAAAGGTAGCCAGCCAAAGGTGGCTCTCAGATTTACTTTATGGAAATTATTTAGATTTTTTGCTTAAAGCACATACTCTGAAGTCCTAATTAGAGAAATCGTGGTTAAGTAGGTCTAGGGGCAGAAAGTATAAGGACTCTCAATAATTTGTTAGTGAAACGCTCAGAGGAATTTCTGAAACATAATGGTAAATCAAAAATATTTGTATTGCTGTTCTATAGTCAATGACACTTTGCAAATAAAAGCAAAGATTATGAGGTGATGGTTTCCATGTCAATATAGATATGAATCTTGGCATCTTAATTGCTGTGTGATCCCAAGGAAGTTATTAAAACTTTCCCTGGCTCAGAAAGCTCATCTGCTGCATTGATGTAATTAATAAAATTATGGTAGGGATTTGCATTTTAGCATCTGAAGTTATCATTATTGCCATCCTCACAGTGGTGCCTTTACATTTCCTGGTACCACGGGCACTGCTTACTCTTTTGAGTACCTCTAAATGCAACGATTAGACAGCTCCTGCTGGATCCCGGTGGTGCATCTTGTAATGATATGCAGCCTAGAAGCATTAAGAACAATACAACGATAAAAGAATAAATTAAATCCAAGCCCTGTGATAGGGCAAGAACATCTGCTAAGGAGTATCGATCATCACCACCAGTACAATGTCTCTACTGGGGATGTGAAGACAGTGGGGCTGCAGAGAGGAAAACACATCATTTAACAATGCACAATAGGATGTTATGGATTATTAGGTTAGTCACTCAGCAGTAGGAAGAGGAAGAGAGAATTGACAAATTTTTCGTATTCCAACCTTTACTGTTTGATCTCAAAAATATGCTTCTCACTGAGGTATTTTGTAGTATGTATTGGATTTTTTTTTTTTTTTTGACACAAAATTTCTCTGTAGCTTTGGAGCCTGACCTGAAACTAGCTCTTGTAGATCAGGTTGACCTTGAACTCACAGAGATCCACCTACCTCTGTACCCGAGTGCTGGGATTAAAGGCTGTGCCACCACCACCCGGCTGGATTCTTTACATACATTAGGCTCCTTCTTAATAAGCAAATGAAAAATCATACATTAATTAATTCTTACACTGTGATGACTGTAGTGACTCAGAAGAGACTCCACTCCTTTTCCCATGTGCTGAATCTGTTCTGTAACCCATGACTACAAAGATGGTCCTTTCCCCCAAAGCTTCATGCATTCCTCCTACAGGTAAGACAAGTCTCAGGTTTCCTTTCTTGCCCTGGCTGCTGCTGAACCTCAAGTAGGAGACTCAGGAAGGTTTGTATGATCTTAGCTGGATCCCCACTCAGTTTTCCCACTAGGAATTCCCTGAACTGCTAGGAAGAGTTTCCATTGCTGTGACAATTTCCTATGTCCACAGCTTACAGTCACTCCCTGACTCACTCTAAATCACATCTGCATTTCAGAAACATAGTGAGGGTTTTTTGAAATATATATATATATATATATATATATATATATATATATATATAATTTTATGTGCATTGATATTTTGCCTACATGTATATCTGTGTGAGGGTGCCTGGTCTCTAGAACCAGAGTTACAGAGAGAGTTGTAAACTGTTGTGGGTGCTGGGACTTGAACTTGAAGAGCAGTCAGTGCTCTTAACAACCGAGCTATCATTCTCCAGCTCCATGAGCCAACCTTCCTTCCTTCCTTCCTTCCTTCCTTCCTTCCTTCCTTCCTTCCTTCCTTCCTTCCTTCCTTCCTTCCTTCCTTCCTTCCTTTTTTTTCCCCTTTGAGTCAGGTTTCCTGGCTGTCCTAGAACTCACTCTGTAGACCAGGAGACTGGCTTCAAGCTCACAGAGATCCACCTGTCTCTGACTCCTGGGTGCAAGATATAAAGGCATGCATCACCTTGCCCAACATTTAGTGAGATTTTTATTGGAATTATTTCTAGGTTATATAATATAGGCTCAGGGAAGAGAGTAACCATTTATATTCATCTAAGTAAGATGGCCTTACTTTTCTCAGCTACGTGGACTTTTTCCCAACTCCAGCCTCTGTCTTATCTTTTCTTAGAACATTTACTTTAAAAATGCTTGTAATTATAAATACTTTTTTTTTTTTTTGGTCTGTGGACAAATCTGTTTGGAAAGCCTGCTGCCATTTACAAACCAGGAATATCTTTCTCCAGGACCTGGAAACCATACATATTAAATATATTTTCAAAGGAAAAAATGTATCTGCCTTCCAGAACTTTCCTGTATAAAAATCATTATCAGTAGATACCTCACTGTGGGATAACTGCATTCTATGTTTAGTGTAATAGCATTCACAATAGCTATTAGAACAATAGCCAAGATTCATATCTATATTTATATAGAGAGGGGGGGTGTCATGGATAGAAAGACATGAAAATAGGTGACTATGTAGAGGAATAAAGTGGATAAATAAATCAGAGAGGAGAGGGCTGGAGAGATGGCTCAGCGGTTAAGAGCATTGCCTGCTCTTCCAAAGGTCCCGAGTTCAATTCCCAGCAACCACATGGTGGCTCACAACTATCTGTAATGGGGTCTGGTGTCCTCTTCTGGCCTGCAGGCATACACACAGACAGAATATTGTATATATAAGGTTCTTCTAAAGCATTACCATTTCCTCCCTTCTTTTCGTGAACACATAGCTCACAATTCTAAGATGTCTGTTGCCTAATCTACACTTTATATCATTTAGGTGTCCATAGGGAGCATCTTCCTGCTTCTCTTCATACTTGATATTCTTATTTTATTACAAATACTATAAATACTGCATGTTGAACGTCGGACATTTTCAAATTCGAAAAAGTACTCATGACTTTTGTTCTTCACCTTCCTTACATTACTTTCAGATCTGTTTGATTTTCAGTTCTGTGATTTTATGTTTTGTGAGATGGCATTGGAATAGCATTTGCTATAGGCTTCATTTTCCCTTTCCAAAAGTGACTTCTCCCAAGTACTCCACCTCATCACCAGTGACTAATGATGACTAAATTATCTAGTCAAACAGCAATGTTTGGGGTTCTTCAATTATTGCAGGGACTGTCCTCCTTAGTCCCTTTGATCCTTCCTATGTCTTGAGATAAACATATGCATACATTCACGGGAAGACATTGCCTTCTTTCGGGACACTTGCTGCGATCTCAGGAGTTCTGGTCTCCCCCTGCTATCTCCTTGTCAGCACGCTACAAACAAGTATCACTGAAGACAGTTGCCAGAGGAATATATTAAGTTTTGCATATTATTTTGTTTTTAGTCTAAAATCATCTTAAAATTCTTTCAGACTTTTAAAACTTTTATTTTTAAAATGTATGAATGCTTCAGAAGGCATTTGCTCAGGCATTGGCAAGACAGATATATTAAATCAACAAAATATTGCTAAGAATTCCAGAAAGCCTAAATATAACCCTAATCCAACCAACCAGACTTAATATAAACATAATTATTTCAAAATGTATTAATCAATCTCATAAAACTAAAACCACACAGCATTATTTTCAAATTAGTATTGTGAGGCTTATTTTTAATTTTTTCATTTAAACTATAGTTTAATTTCACTACAAGTACACAACAAAAGGATATACTAGTTAGGTATTTTAGCCTAGGAAGCTTAGATTCTACAATGTAAATAAGGATTTTATTAGAAAAAATAACTGTGGATATGAAGAAATCTAAGGTTGTTAGATTTTACTTTGCAAGTTATATATTGGACATATTAGACATTATGACATGAAAGGTATCAACTGAATGTAATTCTTTCCCTAAAGCATAGTATTCTTTGGCTTTAAGAGTGATTAATATTTTTCCTTTGAATAATAACATTGTTTTTCCAGGAGTTGGCAATGAAAGGAAAGTGAAAGAGACTATCTTCTACATATCTCGACCTTTCTTGATGATGCTGTCACCTCTTCTTACACCACTGAATACCTAGCTGCATCCCTTTCCTTTCCCTTACTCCATGGACTCTGACACATCCCACCCGACTCTTCTTTCTTTGAATTTATCTATTTAGTCAATTCATAACCATGTAATATTTTTCCTTTTATGACTGAACCATTTCACTTAGCATAACATTTCTCAGAG
The DNA here is from genome assembly GCF_950005125.1 of Chionomys nivalis. Lineage (NCBI taxonomy): Eukaryota > Metazoa > Chordata > Mammalia > Rodentia > Cricetidae > Chionomys > Chionomys nivalis. The sequence goes on from NC_080088.1 coordinate 66,621,879, forward strand.
CTATTCAGGTTAACATATAAGAAGGACTCTCTTATTGTATAGAATGAATAATCTTATATTGCATTATGGATCACATATTTTTCATCCATCTTACTGTTCATGGACATTGATTTTTTTTTCATAGCATAGATCTTTTGACTTGTGCTGCAGTCATTCTGGGAGTACATAACATATAAGAAGGACTCTCTTATTGTATAGAATGAATAATATTATATTGCATTATGGTTCGCATATTTTTCATCCATCTTAATGTTCATGGACATTGACGTTATTTCCATAGCATAGATCTTTTGACTACAGTCATTCTGGGAGTTCATAAGTCTCTTCATGTTATGTAAAGCAATCACAGGACAGAAGAACAAATCTGGAAGCATCACAATTTCTGATTTTGAAATACAATACAAGGATATGGTTCTTTAAAAAACAAGGCATTATCAAAGCGGCAGGCATATAGACAAACAGAAAAGACAGTTAACTGGGCCCAAAAAAACAAACTAAAGAAAGGATATTATTTTGAACAAATAGTTTGGGGAAAACTGTATATCAATATTTGAAAGACTAAGACAGATGTTTTATATACCAAATACAAAAGCAATTCCAAATAGTTGAATAATTTAAACATAAAGCCTTTAATGCATAGAAGAGAGCAATTTAAAGTAAACCTAATAACACTGAATTTTAGTATGTAGATTTGTTAACAGGGCATAAATATAATATCAAAATAAAAAAGGCCAAATTAGAAAAATGGAACTTCATAAAAACAAAAAGCTTCTATGCAGAAAACAAAAGTAGAGATAATACAAACATACAAAATTGAAGGAACTGTATTTAAGAAAGAGTTAATGCCTAAATTATATACAGGATTCCCACAATTTAATAGAACGTGAAGGTCAAATAACCTTAGTAACAGTGAGCAAAAAACCTTCAATGACATCTTTTGAAAAAAAGGCCATTAATAATACAGAATGTGCCAACAATCACCAATAATTAGGCAAATGAACATAAAAGTCCACTAAAATATCTAATGTATCAGGAGGGCATCTACCAATAAAATAAAAATCAAAAGATCACACTTATTGGAAGGGATGTGGGGGAAGCTAGGATCCTTGCTTGTTTCAGAAAGTGTGAAAACACAGCAACTACAGAAAACACAGCATCGCACTACTCCAAAACAAACAAACAAATAAAAAAAATAGAATGAGTATGAATGGAAATGAGCAAGAAGAGGCCAGAAGGAAGAAGGGAGGGAGATTATATGATTTTTTTGTGGTTGTTGTAAAATGGATAAGGCGAATCTAAATGACTATAGAAAATGAAGGAACTAAGATAGTAACTGCAATGGTAACTATCATCAAGTCAACAGAATCTAGAGCATGCAGGAGGTAAATCTCCAAGAACTATGGAGGTCAGGGTAACTAAGGTCTGAAGACCCACCCTAACTGTGGGCGAGGTCCTGAATTTAATAAACAAGGGAGAACAGGTTGAGTCCTGCATCACTCCCTTTGCTTTCCTGACTGGGTATGAGACAACCCATTGTCTCCTCCTGCTTTTGTTACAAGGATTTCCCTTACATCGTGGATGGTACTCTTGAACTGTGAGTCAAAGTATATTCCTCACACTCAGTTTACTCTTTGCAGAAGATTTTGTTACAATTACAAGTAGTTAAAACAGTTACTAAGGTTTTGAGAAAAAAAAAATCATAAAGTGACAAACTTATCATTTAATTCTAGTATTTACTTCAAAGTTACATGAATCAAAGAATACTGGTATTCATTCATGTCAAATATGGAGAACAATGAATTGAATATTATGTCAAACATCGTTATACATATTTATAAGCTTTCTTCAAACATAAAATAATCAATGAGCAAAGAGTGGATCTTTGAAAGAATAATTTATCAATATAAAAAAACTGAACAGTGTCTTTATCTCACACAAACTCAAATTAACCTTCTCTAGATCATACTCCTGAGAATAAAGAAAATAGAGAACAACTTTAGCGGACGAACAAATTATCAGTAAAGTCAACATAAGGAAAAATATGTTAAGTAGAAAATAAGAAGAAACTTTAACAGAAAATAATAGTCTTCATTAAAATGAAAAACTATTCTTAACATAGGAATCATTTGGAACATAAAAATGCAAGTCACAATCTGCAGATAACAATGGACTGCATATACATATACATGTTACTGCATATATTTATATGCTTTGTATCCACATGAATTCATATATTTTATTAATATAAAAACCAATAAAATATAAGAAAATCTTTCTTATTAGAAGACACCTAAATATCTAAGATAAAATCTTCAAAACATGATAAAAAAGTCTATATTCATCTGACATATTTAAATTAAACTTACAAATGAGATAGTACTGGAACACAAATTAGAATGGATAAAAATTAAATATTTTAAACACCAACTGCTAAAATGAATATGCAACAACTGGAAATGTTGTACATTCATAATAAAAATATAAATAATGTCCCTATTTGAGACAATCATTTTGAGCTTCTTAAACAGTTATGTGTACATTTATCAGAGCACTAATTCACTACTAGATAGCTGCTCCCTAAGAAATTAAAACCTATAACTACAAAAAACCTCAAACAATTTGAGAAGAGTTTTGCAATAACTTTATCTATAAATGTCAAATATTTCAATTCTCTGTAGCTCCAGTGTTCATTAACATATGAATGTATCCTGAACAGCCATAAACGGGATCATTTTTGGAGAAAAAGGCAATAAACCATAGAAAATATATCAATTTAATGACTCACGAATCTCTAAAATTTTATATTCAGAGAAAGCAACTATACTCAAAACAGTTCACATTATTTGATTACACTTTTGTAAAATTCTAGACCAGGTAAAATTAATGGATAGCACAAGGAAGGAAATCAGCCATTGCCTGGAGCACAGTTCTGAGAAATGCCCAGCAAAGGGCACAGGGAAGCACTCCAGGTTTGTGCAAATGTTGGTTGCATTGGTGGTTGTGTGAGTGAATTTATGCATCAAAGTCTAACTCAGAACTAAAAAGATGGTCTTTGTTATATGTAAATCACACCACAATGAAGTCATTGACGGTTTGTATGACTTGCCATAGTTGGTTTTCAATCAACTTGGCCCAAACCGTGAGCTATTTGGAAAGAGGAGCCTCAAGTGAGAAAAGATTTCCATCAGGCAATCAGTATACAAATCTCTGGAAATTTTCTTGATTAGTGATCAATATGTGAGGCTTCAGCCAAGTGAAAGTCATTCTACTCCTGGGTAGGTGGTCCCTGATGGCATAAGAAAAACTGGCTGAGCAAGTCATGTGGAGCAAGCCAATAATCAATGTTACTCCATGGCTTCTGCATCACTTCCTGCCCCCAGGATCCTACCGTAAGTTTGTACCCTTTAATGAGATAGAAGTACAAGGTCAAATAAGCCCTCTCCTTCCCAAGCTGCTTTCAGTCATTTGTTTGTTTTGTTTCTGTTTTTGTAGTGACATTTTATTTTTATTTTTTAGTTTTTTATTCATTTTACATAACAACCACAGTTTACCCTCCCTCTCCTCCACCTCCTCACAACCCCTCATCCACTCTTCAGAAAGGGTAAGGCCTCCAATGCGGGATCAACAAAGCCTGACATAACAACTTGAGGCAGGACCAAGGCCCTCTCCCCTGTATTGAGGCTAAGCATGGTATCCCACATAGGGTATAGGCTCCAAAAAGCCAGTCCATGCACCAGGGGAAAAATTCTGGTCCCATTGTCAGGGGCGCCACAGAGAGAACAAGCCACACAACTGTCACCCACATTCAGAGGGTTTAGATCAGTCTCACACAGGCTCCCTAAGGGTCAGTCTAGAGTCTATGAGCTCCCTACTAGCTTGAGTCTGCTGTCTCTGTGGGTTTCCCTATCATGGTCTTGAAGCCTTTGCTCATATAATCCCTCCTTCATTTCTTCAGCTGGAATCCAGAAACTTGGACCAGTGCTTGGTTATGGATCTCTTCATCTGCTTTGGTCACCTACTGGATGAAGGGTTCTATGATGCCAATTAGAGTAATTACAGTTCTGATTACAGGAGAGGGGCAGTTCAGCACCCTCTCCATTATTACTAGGAGTCTTAGCTGGGTCATCCTTGTAAATCCCTGGGAATTTCCCTATTCCCAGGTTTCTCCTTAATCCCATAATATCTCCCTCTATCACCATATATCTTGATAGAGGGATCTTTACCTTGCTAGAAGGAGCTTTTAGTCACAGTGTTTTTTTTTTTTTTTTTCAGAACAAAAACCCTAACTAAAGCACCATCTTTTCCTTAATTATGCAGGAGTTTGTTAGCAAATGATTCATGGTCATTGACTCCTCTTTACCTGGCCAAAAGAGTGCTAACAATCAAGCTCACAGTAGACAACTAATCTCCCTGAAATCAAATACCCTGTAGGAAGATTTATGAGTAGAGCCACAGGATGCAATGAGGATCCTAAAGTGAAGAGCTCCAAGGGGATAAAATAAGTTTGTGAGTCAGCACTTATTAATCTTACAGGAAAACCAAACAGACTCCACAAAAGTGTATACTCATATATAAAGGACCAACTTTATCCTAAACGTGAGAAGTAACTAGATAACACCTTTGCAAGGAAAGTATAAACTAAAATATGTGAAATTATCCCAGATTGAATTTAAATGAGTCTGCATCATTTCTTGTTTAAAATTGTGCTCTCAACCATCCTGCTGTAGTTTGTGCTTTATTAGTCTATATTAATAGAACACAGAATACAGCATACAGTTTTGGCGTGTCTATTGTATTCTTGTTATAGTAGAGCCATTGTTGAGTTACAAAGAATAATTCAGCAAAAGCTTTCCCATAATGAACTGTAAATAGAATTTGAAAATAGACAAGTATAAAAATAATTCTAAGGCAAGTACAAAAAAATAATAAGAAATAATAAAGAATTATTCCAGGCAATAAAGAAATATCCCAGGAAGTACCACATTTGTGATGCAAACAAAACTTTCACAGCCATCTGAAAAGACGTGCTTTGCAGAAAAATGATGTTAAAAAGATAGCACCAATCTAAGTTCTTTTAAAACCAAAATAGAAACAGCATCCTCTTTGTCAGCGTCTGCAAATGTCTCCTTTCAAAGAGACTTAAATAGTGTGTGGGTGGAATTATCAGCAGCATCCAGTCCCAAATTAGTATTGAAATGAAGGGTCAGAACCTAAGGAACCACCTTCAGATGAGAACACCAGATAATAATTTAGTTATCATAATTTTTAAATGAAATAATGTAACTCATTTTAATCGGTTTTGCCTTAAAAGTCCCTTTAGGTCTACAGCAAAATAGCCCCAAATTACCATGCCTTCAATTAAACACTCTCTGGATGCTCTTAAAGGATTGGGTTTGAATACAATGTATATCAACATGCAAAGTTGCAGGGAAGACAACATAAATGCCCCATTTAGGGCTGAGCACACAGTCACTTACTCTCACCAGTTAGGAGTCTCGGCAGTAACTATTGCCTACTACAAAAAAAAAAAAAAAAAAAAAAAAAAAAAAAAAAAAAAAAAAAAAGCATTTATTTTTTACCAAGATAGAGAACAAGAGACCAATTACTCCTCTCTCTTTTTCCTGCACTGACTTGACCAATACAGATTTCATTCATTGTCAAGAGAAATTTCTCTAAGTATTTGTCTAAGTACCTACAGACAAACATATGTATTTAGAAGACAGTTTGGACTGTGTCAATTTAGATAACCAACAATAGAAAGATCCTCGCATGATCTAGGACCTCCTTACCCATTTAAAAAAATCGGATTCACACTACTAAGCATAGATTCTTGCATGTAGAAGTTGCCACAAAGCCAATCAGAGTGCTTGGTTGCCTCCCTAAGCAGTCATAGCACTCTTGTACCAGCGGGAACAACTTCTCTGGGAAACTGGCATTGTAGTTCATAGGGATCTCTGTTCAATAATTATGACTGATGACATCTTTCCTCTCCAGCAACCTCCACTGAACATCATGGTCTAAAAACTGGTCACCAGGGAAGACACTTCCAGCTATGTTCTAGGTGGCTCCTCTATATCTTGTGGCCAAAGTGTCTGTTGTCTTCAGCAATAGTGAATCCTTTACTTAAATAAACATCCAAGAATAATAGCAAGAGCCTGTATTGTTTTGGATATCTTTGGCACCTATCCCATACCTGGCACCTATCCCACACCTGGAATTATTTGGTTTAATAACTCTTGGTTGTTAGATTTGGCATCATCGTACCAGGCAGGATTATTACAAACCTAGCTCTTATATTTTTGTGACTTTCAAAGTAATAGGTTTCCATATAGCTTTCTCTTGTATTCCTCATTTGGGTTAATCCTTTCTCTGTTCACCCTCACCTCTCCACCTCCCAAACCCTATCCATGCTAATACCTTCGCAGTACTCCTTCTTTCTATTTGCCTATCATCCCTGCTCTGCTATGACCCCTCTATGGAGTTATCTCCTACCCCAGTGAGTGTTTAGCTTTCTGACTTTTATAGGTATTTTAGGTTAAAAACATGAACACTGAGATTTGAAGCTTGGACCAAATATGAGAGAGAATATTTTTGTGCTTCTGAGCTGAGGTTATCCTCAGCTCAGAATTTTTAAAGATAGTGTAATTTACCTCAAATTTTTGTAATTTTTTACAGCTGAATAAAAGTTCATTTCATCTAGGTAGTAATTTTTTTTACCATCTATTCATTTGTTAATGGACAGCTAGGTCAGTTCCATTTTCTGACCATTGTGAATAGAACAACCATGAAAATGGCTGAGAAAATATCTCTATAGTAGGGTTCAGAGTCCTTTGAATGTTTGTATGTAATGATATATCTGCATCATATGGTTTTTCTATTTCTTCTTCTTTAGGAATGACCACAGTGATGTCTATAATGGCCTTGTCATTTTATACTGCTATAGGGTTTCCATAGGGTTTCTGCTCTACCTATACCATTGCCAGAATTTGTTGTCATTTGATTTTTGACAATAGTATTCTGATTGGAGTGGTGTAGAATCTCAAAGTAGTTTTAATTTGCATTACTCTGAAGGCTGGTAATGTTGAGAACTTTTAAAAATTGTAAGTAGTGATTTGAATATATCAAACCCTCACTCAGGAATCAAACCCTCACTCTGGATAATGCTTGGGAAACACCAAGAGGCAGTGGAAGCAATCTAAGATCAAAGATGGGGAGAATTGGTATGGATAGTGTTTTCTTTGTATGGCATGGTTTTTATACCAAGGATACTTTAGTTTCAATGGGGCTATTGAAGGGATTACATTTCACTTTCAATAATGACAATGATTCTTCATCTTCATGAGCTACAGATCTACACACTTTTGTACTCTCCATTTTAATTTTTAAAAGCATGTTTGTTGAGAAATTTGTGTTTTATGCAGTTGAGTCCTTTAAATTAGGGAGCCACCATCACAGTAACATATGTAACTATTGTTATGCATTTACAAGTTCTATGACTATAGAAATATTTATGTAGAACATACAACAAATATCAATAGTTCTTGCAAATACATGCCTTCATTATTTTTCCTTTTTTAATTTTCAAGTTGTCTTAATAAGGACATTTAAGTGCAAAATATATTGAATTATTTTAAATTCCATAGTTGCTTTTGTTCAGTGATGTTGACTAAAATGTGCTCTGAAAGTTGCATAGAACTATACTGTGGAAAGAGCTGTGACTAGTTGGTGTATCAAATGGATCTGGCTCTTAAGGTGCAGAGTCTATTTGAATAAAGGGATCTGACAGCAATGTCAAAATGTTGTAATATGGCTGTGAAATCAAAGAAGAAGCACTGGAAGATCCCTCAGCAAAATGAGAAAGGTTAATATGTAAGGAGTCTTCATTCAAACTCTTGGCAAATCCCTGTGATTTGACTCAGGGTGCTCAGGACAAGAGGACTAGAAACCTGAGCAGCAAGGAGAAGTATAACTAACTGTGCTTCTCTATAAAGATCTGCAAGCTTAGGTATTGACAAGACAGAGCAGGTGGATGGTTAATCTTCCCCCATTTCAGAGAAACCACAAAAAGAGCAATGACCATGTCCTAGAACTAAACACATCTACCTAGGACAAAGAACAAAACCAAGATGAGCATACCCTCATACTGTCTGAAATGAGTATTTTTGAATGAACTACATAGTTTTTCAGTAATTTAAATGCTCATTAGAGTAAAATGTATACAGTTTAGCTCATAAACAGAATTTAGTTTCTCCTTGTGTCATAAGGTCCAATGTACAACATGAAAGCGCTATTCATGTGGAAGACAAAAGACTAAAAGAATGTGGTCAAATAACTTTCTTTCCTTCTTTCTCTCCTTCTTTTACTCTCTTTCTTTTTCTAGGTGTAATAGTGTTTATACATGTATGTTCATGTGTGTAAGAGTGTAACTGTATGTGTGTGTGTGTGTGTGTGTGTGTGTGTGTGTGAAAGTCCAGAAGACCACTTAAGGTACCATTCATCAGGAGATATCTATCTTATTTTATGAGGCAGGATATCCATCAACCCGGAGCTTGCCAGTTCGGTTAGGCTGACTGGGCAAGCCTTTCTAATCCTTCAAGGTTCACCTCTGAGTTCTGGGATCACAAGCATTCACTACCTCATGACTTTACATTTTTCATGGTTTCTGAAGGATTGAACTTAGGCCCTTAAACTAACCCAGAAACTGAGTTATCACCCCAGTCTCAAAAGACTTTCAAAAACGTTGTATATTTTACTCTAGTTTTTGAGTAGCATAATGTATGTGATTTATTTAAATGTGTATCCAGTATGCAGGAGAGGAATTTGTTTAGCTCACTGTTTCAAAAATAATTTCATGATGAAAAATCTTGTCACGAGAACCTGAGGTTCTTCAAACAAGATTATTCTGGGAGCAAAACTTTTCCCACTGTAATGTGCAATTACAATTTCCGGCAGGATAGTTCAGATCTGAAAGTTTAGGTTTCAAGTCTTTCCAAAAGATTTGAAAATTCATAAAGTTATCAGTTTAAACTTTGCCAGAATAATTATGAGTTTTCTCTGTACTTAATATTTCAGATATCAACCCAGAGTTTTGGTTATGGCATCAAATAGAACTAGCAAAATGATAAACATCACCCTCTACATCAGTACATATTTATAATGGATTAATCATTCATTATCATAGAGGGGAGAGAGGCATGTGTGTAAACGTGAACCTGAGCATGCCAGGATATGAACAAATTGCAGTAGTCAGTATTCTTTCACAGTGGGATCTAGAAATTGAACTATGGTTGTCAGACTTGCACAGAAGGCACATTTAACCATGGAGCTACCTCTCTCTTCCCTATAAATGAAATTTAAAACAAAATGATGTTTACTTTTTAGTTATGAGAGTTTCTGTTTGATTTGTTTGCCTCTTTACACTTAATCTCACTAGTTATTTTCCCCATTGTAGTCCTTTGATAATATTATGTCCCATGTGTGTGCATGCAGATGAGCTCAACCATGTGTGCATGTGTGGAGTCCAGAAGTTGACATATGACGTTTGCAGTACTGTTCATTTTACTATTTTTTTTCTAAGAACAAGCCTCTCATTAAATTTGGAGGTCCCCATTCTCACTACACTGACTGGCCAGAGGAACCCCAAAATCCTCCTACCTCAGTATCCCTAACACAGCTGGAGGTTCTGCCACAATTGACAATAATCTCAGTGCCAGAATCCAGACTGTGGTCTTCATACTTTAGCATCAAGTGTGTTGTGCACCATCTCTCCAACACTAAACCTGGCATTTAGAAATTTTACAATGTTTACTGTTGCTCATAAAATGTTGAAAATTTACTAATGGAACTATGCTGATTAATTCTTTTAGGTGCCTGTGTGAGCTTCTAAAGTGTAAACAGGGACAAATAAATAATCAGAATTTGTTTCTCTTAGAGGAGAAAGTCCTTCTTAAAAATAGAGAATGTACTTGTATTACGTCTCATTATGAAAGGAGGAAATGAGAAGGTTATTATTGACTCAGCAAATCCCAAAATAATTTTCTATTTATATAATTTCTGACTGGGTTAGATAACTTCTCTACACATTTTGTAATTACCTGTATTGAGTGTTTGGGTGTCCATATTTTACATGTCAGAATTTTGCTTCCTTCTTCTTCCTATGGGAAAGAAATTTTAAAATATCTTTTGTTGAAGAAATATCCTGAAATGCCCTAGCCCGAGTCTTATACAGATAATGGTTTGTCCTCATTGCCCTTCTTGATTCTAAAACTAAAGCAGTATATGGCCACATCTTGCAAACTTAGATAGGAACTCTTAATAGTCCTTTATTTAAGGATGAAATACTTCAATAGAAAAGTCTGCCTATGAAGCTATTGATAACTTATGTGGATAGGTGATCATGACTTCTGAGAACAAATTGTTTAAAAGAGATTGACTGAAGTAAAGAAACAGGCAAATATTAGTGCATTTTAACTAATATTAGTTATATACTAACTATATTAGTGCATCTGAGGCACAATGAAATGGAAAAGAACGCTATCAGAAATATACAAGAAAACAAATCATTTCTGACAGTACAGTAGCCCTTAGTATTCACAGAGATTCATACAAGATCCAGAGGATGCCAGAAGTAATCTATTGTATTGTACTATACTAAACTATTTTATATTGAATTTTTGTGTACATCCACAATCAAATTTAAATGCCTTTTGTATTTTAGCTAGGCACTTGCTATCTACCCTGTAACCATGCCTTTTGCAGACTGAGGTGTGAGTGACAGAAGAGGTGCCACACATTTCTTCCCTTCTTCACAATTTCACAGGTAGAAATATTTTCTTCCTATGGAACTTAGCAGCTTTGGCATGCAACTCCATTTATCTCCTTAAACAACAATTTAGCTCTTCATGTACAGAAAGCACCTTAACTTTCTTTTTGACATATATAAATTTCTCCGTCAGAGAAGCCTTGTTAACCAATTATCTTTAAGAGGTGGGACCAAGTTAGTGTATGGATTTCTGGGACCTGGAGGTAAATGAGCACATGGCCCACCAGGTGCTCTCTCTCTCTCTCTCTCTCTCTCTCTCTCTCTCTCTCTCTCTCTCTCTGTGGTTCCCATGATGCACAGATGAGCTTTGACTTCTCACTCTAGTTTCATGAGTTATCCCCATATAATAAATAAAAATATTATTGTTTATCTTTAAGCTAACCTGGGTGTTTCCCATATTGAATTAGCTTCTACAGTTGGCACCCAATGTGGGGCTTGGGTCTCCAGCAGCTCTAGCCAGCTGCCATCAGATTCCATACAGTTCATTTGAATATAGAATTCCAATGTAGCAACCCTGAGTAGCTGTGCTTGTGGTGCCACTGACCAATCAGGGATGTCCACAGAGCAAACAATCTGTGATTTGTACTAAATAACTGGTTTAAATCTGAGCATATCTTGCATCATTTAACCCTAAAATTCAGATTCAAACTGGCCACATGGCTACAAGTGCACTGCGACACCTACTGGCAGGCACAGTTATTGCACCTACTCCAGCTCAAACTCAACCCCAGGTAAGATTTATAATTTAAAATATAAATTAAAATTTATCATTTAAAAGGGAAAGATTATAGACAATTTAACCACCCAGGAGTTCAATAGCCTTTTTACTTATAGCATATTTGATTTTATGCAAGGATTATATGATTTCCCTCCTACATCTCTCTATTTGATTCTGGTGATTAGCTTTATCCTTCATATTTTCCCCTTAAAAACATGGTTTGATAATAGGGCCAAGAATGAGGCACTTTTAGAAATGATACAGTCTTTTCAGATGGATAATGACCAACTAACAGGGAAATTCAGCACTCTGGAGAAAGATACAGCAAATTTGAAAAACAAAGCCCAGTTAATGACAGAGGATGCTGAGACATTGAGAGAATTCATACTGTTGAATGTTTTAATCTCTGTCAGAGGGTTATGATATATTGACTGATAGAATGTCTCTCCAGAAAGGTAATATGCATGCTGTAAAATATGTCTAAGGATGAATCCTTATCTTTACAGGACAGACTTTACACCTTGGAATCCTCAATGAGGACATTAGAACAGAACACTGGACAAGAGATCCAGACTTTACAAAAAGCAGTGGTAAAAAAGTTTGAAAAGATTGAGAAATTTATAAAATTTGATGACCAAGGACAAAAGGTTCAATGACAAATGTAGCCTCATCAGTACCTACCAAACTCTGGGATAGCTTACCCAGAGTTATACCTGATTTTCTGGTGATATCATCAGAAAGAGCATCTGGCACCAAATACCCTAAAGTATACAAAGAGTATACATGGGAGCCCATACATAAGACTAATCTAAGGAAATTAAACAAGCAACTGTAGTTTATGGAATACATTCATCTTTCATTAGGGAAATGGTCAAAACATGGGTTTCAAGCAACAAAATAATGCCACAAGACTGGATTCAGTTAATCTCAGTGGTCCTAAAAAATGGACTGCAGTTGCTTTGGAGGTGTTACTGGAGAGAAGAAGTGAAAATTTTAGAGTAACAGGGAAAAGCAAAAGAATTTGGGATTTCCCAAGATTAAATTCTGGGTGAAAGACATTACTTTGATTATCAGTGTCAGACACTATGATGAACAAATCTTGTTTCTATATAGCAGAGCAGCTTTAAATGCTTGGGACAGAATTAAGAAACCAGCAAAAAGAATTGAATCATATGTTAGGGTTAAACAGGGTCAGAGAGAACCTTTTAGTGACTTTTTACAAAGATTAACTAAGGCTGTGCAAATAGGGGTAACAGACCCAGAAGCTAGATGTGTACTAATTGAATCTTTGACTTTTGAGAATGCCAACTTAGAATGCAAAAAGATCCTTGGACCTTTAAAGGTCAGGTCAGCACCAATGGATAAATGGATCCTACATACAATGAATGTTGAGACACTTGACTATAGAACTGAAGCTTGGGTAGGACAAGCAATTTCCAATGGTATGAGGAGACATCAAAATACCAAATGTTTTAATTGTGGTAGAAAAGGACATCTGAGAAGGGACTGTAGACTAGGAATTCCAGGGAATAATGTCTCCTCTTGGAATGCCAAAAATAAAAGGACTCAGACTTCAGGTATATGTAGGAGGTGAGGCAAAGGCTGACATTGAACCAATAAATGTAGGTCAACAAAAAACATATAAGACAACCCAATATCTTCAGAAAACTCCTTGGGGAGCCTCTCACAGGCCCCCACCACAAACATGGTCCAATCATTCTCAGTTACTCTGGACAATGTGTCTCACCAGGAAAAAAAAATCCAGTGCCTACTGTAAAAAATCATACTGTTCTGGATGATGGAATAGATGTGGAGGATGGATCAAACACTCTAGTAGGACATGGGAAATATATATTCTGGCTGACTTCTATGAATTATCAACGACCAAAGCTAAGAATGTGTATAAATGGCATTTTTATTAGACACAGGTAAGGATGTAAGTATCATTACCCCCAGAATCTTAATTATAAAAGGTAAGTGGAGATTTTGTCAATTAGGAGGTATAGACCCAGCAGAGATTATAGTGCTTTTTACTACTGATAAAATTAAAACAGTTATGGGAAGACAATGAACTATGACAAAGAACTTGTGCTAATTTTGGGGGGAGATATTAATAGCAATTATCCCAAAAGTGATAGACTTAACCTTATAAAGAGAACTTGTATTCTTCCCTGCATTGTATGTGATGTACCAATAACTGGAGTCTCTACATTTTATACTGATGCAAATAAATCAGGAAAAGGCAGGTTACAAATAGAAGATTTAAGTAAGGTGAAACAAAGCCTTTATAATTCTGTCTATAAGACAGAATTATATTCTATTCTTATGGTACTAAGGGATTTTAAAGAACTTCTCAATATACTTACTGATTCACAATATGCAGAAAGAGTTGTCTTGCATATTAAAACCACTAAATTTATACCAGATGATACAGAATGGACTTCATTATTGATTTAGGTGCAAGACATAATCAGGAATAGGCTTTGTCCTATATACATAGCATACATCTGATCCTATATGGGTCTGCCAGGTTCTCTAGCGCAAGATAATGCAGAAATTGAATAATTATTGATTGGAAGTGTATTTCAGGCTTCAGAATTTCATAGAAAACATCATGTCAATAGAAAAGTTTAAAGAAAAAGTTTCCTATTACATGGCAACAAGCTAAGGAGATTGTAAAGGGATGTTTTATTTGCTCTTTCTATAACCAAACACCATTGCCTACAGGGAATAACCCAAAGGATACTCAAAGGAATGAGATCTGACAGATGGATATCTTCCACTTTATGGAATTTGGAAAATTAAAATACATGTAACACACCTTAGACACATATTCAGGTTTTTAATGGGCAACTGCCTTGAGCTTGGAAAAGGCTGACTCAATAATCACACACTTATTAGAAGTTATGGTCATCATGGGTATTCTTACACAAATAAAGACAGGTAATGGTCCAACATATATGTCTAAGAAAATGAAATAGTTTTTTGCTTATTATAATATAAAGCATATTACATGTATACCAAATAATCCTACAGGTCAGGCAGTTATAGAAAGGTCAAAAACTATAAAAGATATGCTAAACAAACAAAGAGGAATGGACAATACCTCCAGAAATAGATTGCATAATAATCTTAAATTTACTTAACACTAGTGAGAAAGGAACAATGAGAGCCAAGGCACATTGGGTGATGAAAACACTTCAAAATTGAATCAGCCAGTGAATTTCAAGGATGTGTTGACCTCACAATGGAAACCAGGAGATGTGCTAGATTGGGGGAGGGGTTTCTCTCTTGTTTCCATAAAAGAAAAAAAAATGGATACCATCAAAATTAACAAAGATTCACTTTAAAACCTCTTGAGAAAGAGAAATGACAGCTCATCTAGAATAATGACAACCATACAGGTGATAAGGAAACCATTTAGGGTTGGGGCAGGGTTCTATACTCTTGAAATTCACATCTTCAAAAATTTAAGAAACCCTGGATGTTTGGATGCTGACAGAAGGAAAAATAACTATCTAATAAGGAATGTGACTTATGAGGACAGGTGATCAAAACATGTATATATATATGAATATATAGAGCTGCATTTGGAGTTAGACAACAGCTCTGTACTTCTCTAAATCCAAGCGTGTTGTTAAAAAGAACATTCAGAGCCTTCTGATATGGGACAAAAGGAAGAATTTAGGAAAAATTTCATGTTCTCCATGTCTATTTTGTCTATCTTATGTTCTTTATTGGATGTATGTCTACATGAATAATGTTTAAATTTTCCATCATAAACAATACAATTTCCTACAGATACTTTTCCTGCAGTAATCTTTGACATCTCCATGAAGAAGATGGGTCCCCACAGCAACAACTACACCTGGTTGAGATGCCATCATGATGCTAATAGTGCTGCTATAAGACCAGTCTTTAGGTATCAGCTGCTGACATGTTGCACCTTCTCATGATGTTCTGGTCAGAACTCCAAATAACAACTTTGAAAAAACCCTAACAGCTACTCGAAAATCTAACAACTACACTGGACAGTATTTTTGAAACTTAACCATCACTTTATTTTTGTAGGAGAGAACATCACCACCATGGCAGTGGAAGCAATTCTAGAGGACAATGTCCCCTCTCCCAAAAAAGTTTGTCCTCAAGGTTGGGAACATCATTCAGTCCAAGATGGTGGAAGTCTGTACACCACCTCTGCATGTTGTGCAAATTGCCCCAGTTCCAAGTATACAGTGGGTCTATGTCAAGCCACTAAGCAATTGTAGCAGTCTGCTCACAGACCCCAGCCCTAAATGCTCTGTATCCAGATCTCTTGAAAGAGTTTGAGGCATATGTGCTGGCTAACCAAGAAGCTGCACTGTTTTTACTGCACCCCATGGCAACTTTCTCACTGCAAGTCCATCTAGAAGAAAAATGTGGCTACCAAGAAACTGTGTTAAACTCTGTTCTTTTGTGTCTAGAATTCCTTTTCAACCTTTTTCGGATTTTACATAGATTTTAGTTGGCCCCATGTTGGGTGCCAATTTGTAGCAGCAGGTTGCTTGTTGGTTCCCTGCTGCTTAGCCCCAAATAATCACACAGAAAATGTCTTAATTAAATCACTGCTTGGCCCATTAGCTCTAGCTTCTTATTGGCTAACTCTTACATCTTGCTTAAACTCATCTCCATTAATCTGTGCATCACCATGAGGTTGTGACCTACCAGAAAGTTTCAGCATTTCTGTCTCTGGAGGTTGCTTCATGACTTCTTCCTGACTCTGCCTCCTTTCTCCCAGCATTCAGTTTAGTTTTCCCTGCCTATCTAAGTTCTGGCCTACTATAGGTCCAAAGTAGTCTTTTATTAACCTATGGTATTCACAGCATACAGAGGGGAATCCCACATCACTTTGTAAGAATACAAAAATACAGCTCAAGATGAAAACAACATGGTGAGTTAAACCATGAACATGATTTTTTCCTCTGTTTCTTTTTTATAACTCTAAGAATGTTGCCTTTTACAAAACGCTCTAAAGCAAAGACAATGTTGAGAAACCAGTTTCACATACTTAATTCAACCACGTGGAAACTGTGAAAAATCCTTGTCATGAAATAATGCTTACATATTATTTTTTCTAAAAAGAATCATAAACCTTGGAATTAAGAGAAATGGGAAGGGAGGAACTTTGGTTCTTATTGACAAGAGAAAACTCATGAACAGACTAAGTAAGAAGACCTAGCATGGGTCAGACTTAGAGCTCTGGTTGGTTATAGGTTTTCATCACAATTACTTGGTACCCATAATCCTCATCTAATGGACTGTCAGACATTTGCCAGAGAACAAAGTCTGTATATCTAATTGTTGGTAGTCCCAGATAAATCATGCCTAAACTGTCAGCAAAATCATCAAATAAATACAGCCTGGAGTATGACACCTTTCCAGGAGATATTGCGATCATGAAAAAGGCTAACTGCTCTGGTAGAAGTTCCAGGAAAATCCAATTATATCACAATTGATCTGTTTATGTCAAGATTGCTGGATAATGAATACAGAATTAGAAGCTAGATGTAATCCTGTCTAATAGGGCTTTCATGTGAGTCTGGAAGTCCTAAGTAAGAGTTCTCATATGTTCCCAGTTACAGAAGGAGCAAAGCCTACAGAAGGAGCAAAGCCCTGTTACGAAGAAAGAGGTCCTGGGTAACTGTGGTAGTGAAGTCAACAAGAATGCCTCAAAGAGACATGAAAGTGTTCCAGGAGAAAAGGAACCACTGCAAACAATTGGTATTCTGAAAGAATTAAAAAATGGAGAGCACAGTAGTACAGGCTCCCAAAAGAGCTAGTTCCTCTGGGTATTTTTTTTTCCATTTCATTACTCATAAGAAAATGTAAACAGTAACTAGTGGGCAGCAGAGGCAATAAGATGACAGAGGAGAAGAAGCCACATTTGCTTTGATTTCCCATCCCAAATTACCACTGTGGAAGAATATTTAACATAACCAGGAAATCTTAAAGTAGGATTACCTGATAATTAAAATTAGGTAAAAATTCATGCTTGTTAGAGTTTTTAATTTAGAGACAGGAACACATTATCCTTATGGAATGAAATATTAAGTTCTACAAGCAAAAAAAAAATAAGATTGTGTCCTTTATCAAGGCTCATTTTAAATGCATTACAAAAATAATTTCTGATTTTTTTAAACTAGAAGAAGTTCCAATTCTGCTGTACACCCTAAGGCATCTCCCACACAGATGAGTTTACAGGCCACGAGTTGTAGTTTTTGGCTCAGGATTATCAAATAGGACCCCAATGAAGCTAAGAATAAATTTTCTCTGTCTATTGTCCCTCTTCAGACAGTCAGCCCTGAGATATTAATTTTGCCTAGAAATTTTGTAGAGCTCCAAGTTCCTTTACTAAATATGGTAATTGAACTAATGGCCCAGTAACTTTGGGTATGATGTGAACATTCAAGACTTTTGAAAAAATATGAATGGCATTGGACTCTAGACATTGAATTAACACCATTATTGAGAACCTAAAGAGTTAGAACCATCATGGCTGCTAAAGGAACTTTCTTCAAGTCTCAAATATCTTTCAGGGTAATACAGAATACTATCACATCTGTGAAACCTTGCAATTTAAATCCTTTTAGTCATTTATGCAGTTGAGAAAACAATGGTATTATAGAACATTAATAATTTTAGATTTTATGCCTTTTAATAACTCTTTAACTCTCAGATAATTTTAACCTGTAGTTATTTTATTTTACAAAAGTATTTGATATGAAGTTGAAAATTGGGACTTCTCTGTATTGGGTTCACTTTTTAAAAATTTTTATAGAAGCAAAGATAATTGGTAATTATAAATCAATTGAGCATATAGAAACATGTATAAAGTATAGTGTATTGAGATAGAGATTCTGATGTGCCTAATTATAGGTTGGATTTTAGAAGTACAGTATAAGTGGTAAGAAAAACTAGGGTAGCCCCCACATCCCAAGCTTGTAAGATGGTGGATGTACTCACTGAGATACAGACCATTAAAGAGACATGTATTTGAGTGAGGAGGGTATCATGTCAGTTTATGTTTTATTAAATTTGACTTTTCTGAAACTGTCTGTGACAATTGAGTGGGAAACAGTCTCATGTATTTTTGTATATATACTGCTTATTCAAATTTGAAATTTTAACTAACAGAAACTACATAATAAAAGAGTAAAATTAAATCTGAAAATATAACATAAGAGATATCTCAGCATTATGAGTAGGTAAATAGTTAAGAGAGGGCAGTGAATCTTGCCAAGAGAAAAACCATGAAATATAATCAGAAAGGACTATTTTTTCCTGGTCTCTTGACAGAAATATTCATCTCAGATTCCCCCTTCACCACCATGCTAGCAAAGAGCCCATTTCAGAGTTTTTTCTCAACAGCAAAATATTTCACTTGCTTTTCCAAAGACTGTAATTTAGCCTAAAACATTACTGCTTTGTTCTTTACTTGACCCATCCTCTGATTGATTTGTGCTCTCAGAGAGCAGTGCCTCCTCCCACCCACATTTCAAAGAGCAGTGCCTCCTCCCACTCACATTTTGGATAGCAGTGACTGAGACTTAATCACCATCCCTAGATCTTTGCTGTCTTGTAATTAGAATCCATGTAGTTAGACAGTCTTACTGTTTAATCTGCCTGACTCCCAACCACATATGAGTCAGGAGAACAGTGATGCCAGTTATTTTACAGCAAATGATTATTTCATATGACACCACATGAGTCATGACTTAATCCTAACAGTAAATAGATTTTCAATGTCTAGGATGATGATAAGGTGTTAACTATCTGAAGTTCTTTCACTAGATTGAGAAAATTTCTAAACTTTAGTCCTTCCCCATCAAGGGCCTCGGAGTCCAGAAGATGATATTCAACATCTTGAAGTACTGACAAAGAAAGAAAAACTGTTGAGTCATTTCTATACATAAAAAGTACTTTTTGGAAATAGCAAAATAGAAAATTTTCTTGCTGAGTGGTGTAATTATTCACTCATTACCAACAGTTCCACATAATAGGAAATGTGGAAAGTGCTTCATCAAGTGTAACAGAAACAGGGGTTTTAATCTAACAGACGGAAAGGACCCAAAGTAACAAATGTTATCCTTAATTTAACTATAATTGCCTCTGGGATAACATGATCACCATGTATCATAAGCATTATAATATGGCTACATTCTATCTCATTAGTTGTAATGGGTCTGTTCGAGCTATTTATCTTAAAACTTTAATTTTGGTATTTCCTTTAGTTTTCCATCTTTTGGTGTATACGTTTTCAAAATATTTACTAATAATGTCTGAATTTCAGTGGAGTCTGAGGTAATGATATACTTTTGATCTCTAATTTAATTGTTTTGTTTTCTACCTCTTTTTCTCATATTGGCTTAAGGCTTTGTCAAACTTAATGATTTTCTTTCAAAGACCAAAGTCTTTTGCTGATTTGATGTATTGTTTTTACAGTCTCGATTTTATTGATTTATTCTCTAATATATTCTATTCTTGGTCATTTTAGTACTTCTTTTTCTTAATTTGTCTACTTTTCTTTTTGGTTTAAATTTTTTTCATAAAGTATTTTCTCATCACCATTTTCCTTCCTGAACTTCTGTGATATCCTCTCTAGCTTCTATATCTACTGAAATTTATATTCCTTTTTTAAAAATTATTATTTTACTACCTTAAAAAATTTTATATCAGAGCAAGGAAAGAGATATCTTGATTGAGGGAGTCATTACGGGATTGAGGGAGCCAGCGAGAAATCTGGCTCTAGAAAAATTTCCAGGAATCCACAAGGATGACCCCAGCTAAGACTCTAAATAATAGAGGATAGGGAACCTGACCTGTCCTTGCCCTGTAGTCAGACTGATGATCGTCTTAAATATCACCATAGAACCTTCGTCCAACAACAGGTGGAAACAGGGGGATAGAACCACATCAGAGCACTGGACTGAGCCCCCAAGACCCAGTTGAAGAGTGAAATGAGGGAAAGCATGAACAAGGAAGTGAAGACCATGAGGGGTTCACCCACTGGAACAATGTGCCTGAGCTACTGGGAGCTCACCAACTCCAACTGGACTGGGAATAAATGAGCATAGGATCAAACTAGTCCCTCTGAATGTGGTTGACAGTTGGGGCAGACTGAGGGGCCAATGATAATGGCACTGGGATTTGTCTCTACTGCATGTACTGGCTTTTTGGGCTTCTATTCTCTTTAGATATATACCTTGCTCAACCTGGATGTATTGGGGAGGGCCTTGGATTTTCCACAGGACAGGGTACCTTACCCTCTCTTTAGATTGGAAGAGGTGGGGGAGGGTGTGTGGAGGGAGTGCGAGGGAAGTGGGAGGAGAGGAAGTGGGAATTTGGATTGGTAGTTCTTTAAAGTAATAAAATAATAATAATAATAATAATAATAATAATAATAATAATAAAGAAAAAGGAATTAAATCATCAGGGAATTTTAGAAGGAAAGGCTAGTGTGTTATGCTACATTATAATTTAATTATAACATTTCTTCCTTCCCTTTCCTTTATCCAAACTTTCCAATCACCATTCCAAGCTCTCCTTCAAATTCCTGGTCTCTTTTTTGTTTTTCCCAATTAAGCTCATTTCTTTTGTTTTCCATCAGTGTAATACAGGGTTTTAAGGTAAGTCCTTATGATGCTTCAAATTTTCATGTCTCCTTACTTGTTTCAAATTTTATTCCTGTGGATCCTCTTTTGCTCAAGGTTAACTTGGATAAAAGTTTGTAAATGTTTTGGGTTTTATTGTCACAGAGAACCATCCTTCTCTACATTAAATTTTTATATGGTTTTTGTTTGTTATAGTTTTTTTCAGCTCTGTGCTTTATTTATTTATTTTTGTCCTATCTGCTCTTTGGGGAGTTGTTTCTTCTTCCTTTCATTCTTATTTTCTTCCTGTTTTAACAGTTTCAAGTGCATTCAAGGTTATTAATATGAGAGTACTCCAGCTTTTTTTATTTAGGCATTTAGTTCTGTGAATTTTCTTCTTAAACATATTTCATTGTATCTCACACATTTCTGTATGTTGTTTTTCACTTTTATTAAATTCTAAGAAGTTTTAAATTTCCTTTTTGATTTATACTTTCACTTTATTTTATTCAGTAAGGAAGGGTTTTTTTGTTTATTTGCTTTCTTTTTGAGTTTGTATATATTCTGTCACTTCTATTATTGTTGATATCCAACTTATTTCATGGTGGTCAGACTGTATGCAGGATGCTATCTCAATTTTTTTATATTTACTAAGACTTGTCTTGTGTCCTGATATGTGGTCCATTTTGGAAAACATTCCATGCTCTGCTGAGAATAAGTGTATTCTTTAGTGCTTGGGTAGAAAATTTATAGAAGTCTGCCGGGTCCATTTGATTTATGATATTATTTAACCACATAGCTTTTGTTTACTTTTGATCTGAATGACTTGTGTATTGGTTAAGTGTGTATTAAAGTTATTCACTATAATTGTGTTAGGACCAATTTGTGGTTTCAGATGTAGTAGTATTTCTTTTATAAAATTATATACCCTTGCATTTTGTACATAAATGTTTAGAATTGTAATTCTTTCTTGATATATTTTTCCAATAATGAATAGATAGTGTCCTTCTCTAACTCTTCTGATTGGGTTTGGATTGAAGTCTACATTTTCAGATATTAAAACAGCTTTGCTTTCTTGTTTCTTAATTATTTTTGCTTGCCACACCTTTTTCCATCATTTTACCCTCAGGTGGTATCTGCCCTTGATGGTTAGTTCAGCAGTGTTTCTCAAAGACAACAGAAATATGACTTTTTTTTCTAATCAGTTTTTTATTCTATGTCTTTTAATTGTTGAATCATGATTATTAGTAAGAAAAGTTATTAATGAATAATGTTTATTAGTTCCTGCTATTTTTCTGTGTCATTTATTTTAAGCTTCTTTTAATTAACTTTTCTGGTATTGTTTATTTCTCTTGTCTTCTTGGATGTAACTAACCTTCCTTTCAGCATGAAGTTTTCGTTCTAGTGTTCTCTTAAGAGTTGAGTTGGTGACACAAATTGCTTGAAGTTGATTTTCTTTGAAATAGTTTTATTTTTCCTTTGATTATAGTGATAATTTTACTGGGTTTAGTAATTTGATCTGGCATCTGTGGCTCCTTGGAGCTTATTGAACATCAGTCCAGGCCCTACTGATATCCAGATCTGTGGAAAAGTCAAGTGTTGCTCTAATGGGCCTGCCTTTATTTAAGACTTGGCCTTTGACTTTTGAAGCTTTTAATACCTTTTTGTTATTTTCTGTGAATCTGGTGTTTTGATTAATATGTGTCATGGGGAATTTCTTTACTAGGTCCCATGTATTGATATACTATGTCTTTTCTCTTGTATCTCTAGGGACATCTCTTCCTTTGGATTTAAGATGTTTTCTGCTATGATTTTAAAAAGATATTTTCTTTGCCTTTAACCTGAGTTTCTATTTCTTCATCTAGTCACAGTTTTGGTCTTTTCACAGTATTCTAGATACTTAGATGTGCCTGGACTTTGTTTTTTTTTTTTTTAAATTTAACATTTTCCTTTTTTTTTGAAGCTTTTTAAAGAATAAATATTTTTGTAATTAAACATTATGCAAACACGTGCCACGCTTGCTTTATCCATGCATATGCGCTATATACAATTTTGAAAAATACTGTGTTGTTCTCTTGTTTTAAAAGTCATATACAAAGTTTTTGTGTTTTTTGCTTAATCCTCTTGCTGTCTACCCCGTTCCCCCTCCCAAGAATTTCCTTTACAAGTAGCTAATAATCATTATTCACTCATGACCTTAGGGTATGAGAGAAAGTGAGTCCAACTGTATGTGATATATGTGCAGGGGAGGAAGGGGAAGAGGTCCTTTACCAAAGTACAACAAAATGGCTGATTTGGACACGAAAAGCAGTGTCAAGGAGCTATCTGAAATTTTAACTGTACTACACTCAGGAAAAAGAAAAAGGAAGTCAGCTTTGAGAATGAAGCTACGTTACAAACATTTTCCTTAAATGATCCATTCATTTCTTCAACCTTCTCTTCAATTTTGAAAGTCTTGATGTGGAATTTTCTTCTTTATGATGTAAATATATTTTATTAACATTGTTTAATAATGAAGCTGCTTTGGCCTATGGCAGGGCAAAATATTAACAAGGTGAGAAATCCAAACAGAGATATAGAAGGAGAGTAAGTAGAGTCAGAAAGACATCTTACAGCTGCCAGAGAAGAAAGATGTCAGAAACTTACTGCTAGGCCACAGCCTCGTGGTGATGCACAGATTAATAGAAATCAGGTAATTTAAGATGTAAGAGCTAGCTAGGAATACGCCTAAACTATTGGCCAAACAGTGTTGCAATTTTTGTGTGATAATTTGGGTCTGGGCAGCCAGGAAATGAACATGCAGTCTCTTCTTACAAATGGCAACCACCATCTGGGACATGAATCCACATAAGACCTAAAAAAGCTGAAGAAAATAAAAGAACTTCTAGACTCACAGAAACTGAATCAATTGGAGCTTCTTGATAACTTCATTTATTTTTTTTTTCCAGATAGGCTCGTTTGCTGGCCATAAGCAGAGATGCAGCTTCTTTAAGAGAAGGCTTCCTGTTTTGTGCTTGTAGCACAACTCCTATGGAGTACTTCAATGGGCTGTGTGAGCAGCTTGTTACAAGTTGTTTAATAGTGACATAGACCTGCTATGTCTCTGAAGCTGGGGTTATAGATGTTTGCTTTTTCTTTAGAAATTCTACTTCTTTATTAAATTCTATGTTAATACTCTAAATTGTCTCATTCTTTCTTTCAACTATTTGTTTTCATGCTCTTCATTCTGGTATTTATTCATATCTCTATAAAGTCACTGATGACATTCATAACTACTATTGCAAAGCCATTGTCTTATGCTTCCACTAGATTGCACTGCTCATAGAATGTTCTGGCTCCTGAAGGAGACATATTATCTTTTTTGTTCTTCTTTGATTTTGTAATGGGTTCTAGGTGTCTAGAATTTGTGATGTCTGTACTGTTTTGGTGGGAATAACTTGTGTCACCTTTGTTCTGTGGATTTCTGGTCTCAGCTGTTACCTCAATCTTTCAGGTTGAGGGACAGTTGAATGATGTTTTGATTTTATGAGGCCACATTTTGTTTCAAAATTTAGACCACAAATGATACCACTAAATAGGATGACAGGATTTCTGCTTGGAACTCCACAGTCAGAATTCAGGCAGTCCCAGATTGGGGGGAGTGATAGACAGAAGGTATAGGTGAGAAGACAGGGGAAAAGGACTATCTCTGAGGTACCTTAATTAGGATCCACAGTTGGACTCCCCAAGGTCTCAGACCCACTGCCTAGTGATTGTTGGGCTGGCTTGACATGAAAGGAGAGGAAACTAACTCTGAGAATCCTTACTTGACATTCTGATTGGAAATCCAGATCAGACTCAAATAGTTCCAAATCAACACAGAGGCAGTGGTGAGTGGTAGACACACAGACAGGGGAAAGAGACTGATTCTGAGGGTCCCCTAAATAGGAATTAGTGTCCAGATCCATGTGGTTAGTCTAGGAAATATTCTTTAAGGTATTGACTAGGTAAAACCTTCCTGAACAAAAATTCAGCAGCATAGAATCTAGTCCAAAATACCAACAGATGGAATTGCATGAAATTAGGAGGGTATTGCATTACAAAGGAACTATCATCAGGGAAAACAAACCATCAGTGTATAAAATGAGACAGAAAAACACAGTTATATTCAGACAGGCTAATATTTAGAGTTTACAAAGAACTACATTAGTTAAATACCCAGAAAATAAAACTTCCAATCAATAAATGAGCTAATGAAATGAATAACTAATTTAGAGAAGAAAAATATGGATAGTAACAATTTTAAAAAGTGATTAAAATTCCTAATCATCAGGAAAATGCAAATTAATATTGAGACACTACTTCCTGCCAGTGAGAATAGCTATCATTAACACATTTGTCAAAAAATGTTGAAGAAGATATAAGGAAAGAGGTCAACTTAATCGATGCTTGCAGGAGGGATATGTTTTTTTTAAGACAGAATTTTACTGTGCAGTCACAGTTATGCTGAAACTCAACATGTAGAACGACTCACATAGAACTCCTAGGGTTCCAGCTGCCTCTGCCTCCAAAGTTCTGAGATGAAAGATATGTGCCACCGTGGCCACCTTACTTGTCTTTAATTAGTAGTCATATAAAAAGAAAAGTAAAAATTTTAAATGCCATTTATGATACACATACTTAAGTATGAATATGAGAAAATAAGTAACATTTTTTTTTGTGTTGTAAACTAAATGACTGTGGTAGAATTCTAAAATTACCTATCAATGCAGAGACAGACATCAGAGACTAGAAAATGGGTACATTTTGAATTCTCTCTCAACCATATATTATTATCCTAATAACAGTACCAATGTCTTCCTCATTTTTTTAAATTGAAATTAAATAAATTTCATGTAAAAGTTACATGGAAAGGCTAATGATCATGAATGTTAAGATGCCATTTAAAGAGAAATTATATTAACTAATACCAAGACTAAGCCATTTAAGAAGAAATTACATTAACTAATACCAAGGCTAAACAAAATTAGGTATGTATATGAGAATATGTCAAATTACATGTAGTTGGGACAAAGCAGGTAGTATACAAAAACACACACACACATGCATACACTTGTCCTTTTAAAAAAGAGAAACAAAGTCATTCAATGGAGAAAAGACAGTTTTGTTATCAAAGATCTTAGAAGAATTTTGAAGTTTTATTATTTTTTTTAATTTTTTAAAATTTGTTTATTTATTTATTAAAGATTTCTGCCTCCTCCCCACCACCGCCTCCCATTTCCCTCCCCCTCCCCCGATCAAGTCCCCCTCCCTCTTCAGCCCTAAGAGCAATCAGGGTTCCCTGCCCTGTGGGAAGTCCAAGGACCAACCACCTGCATCCAGGTCTAGTAAGGTGAGCATCCAAACTGCCTAAGCTCAAACAAAACCAGTATGTGCAGTAGGATCAAAAACCCATTGCCATTGTTCTTGAGTTCTCAGTAGTCCTCATTGTCCGCTATGTTCAGTGAGTCCATTTTTATACCATGCTTTTTCAGACCCAGGCCAGCTGGCCTTGGTGAGTTCCTGATAGAAGATCCCCATTGTCTCAGTGTGTGGGTGCACCCCTCGCGGTCCTGAGTTCCTTGCTCGTGCTCTCTCTCTTTTTGCTCCTGATTTGGACCTTGAGATTTCAGTCCGGTGCTCCAATGTGGGTCTCTGTCTCTGTCTCCTTTCATCTCCTGATGAAGATTAATATTCAGAAGGATGCCTATATGTTTTTCTTTGGGTTCACCTTCTTATTTAACTTCTCAAGGATCACGAATTATAGGCTCAATGTCCTTTATTTATGACTAGAAACCAAATATGAGTGAGTACATCCCATGTTCCTCTTTTGGGGTCTGGCTTAACTCACTAAGGATAGTGTTTTCTATTTCTGTCCATTTGCATGCAAAATTCAGGAAGTCATTGTTTCTAACTGCTGAGTAGTACTCTAATATGTATATATTCCATACTTTTTTCATCCATTCTTCCGTTGAAGGGCATCTAGGTTGTTTCCAGGTGCTGGCTATTACAAACAATGCTGCTATGAACATAGTTGAGCATATACTTTTGTTGTATGATAGGGCATTTCTTGGGTATATTCCCAAGAGTGGTATTGCTGGGTACAGGGGTAGGTTGATTCCGACTTTCCTGAGAAACCGCCACACTGCTCCAAAGTGGTTGCACAAGTTTGCATTCCCACCAGCAATGGATGAGTGTATCCCTTTCTCCACAACCTCTCCAGCAAAGGCTATCATTGGTGGTTTTTTTTTAGCCATTCTGATAGGTGTAAGACGGTATCTTAAAGTTGTCTTGATTTGCATTTCCCTGATCGCTAAGGAAGTTGAGCATGACCTTAAATGTCTTTTGGCCATTTGAACTTCTTCTGTTGAGAATTCTCTGTCCATCTCAGTGCCCCATTTTTTACTTGGTTTGATTATCCTTTTACGGTCTAGTTTCTTGAGTTCTTTATATATTTTGGAGATCAGACCTTTGTCAGTTGTGGGGTTGGTGAAGATCTTCTCCCAGTCAGTAGGTTGCCTTTTTGTCTTAGTGACAGTGTCCTTTGCTTTGCTCTTGGATTGGGAGGATCAACATAGTAAAAATGGCAATTCTACCAAAAGCAATCTATAGATTCAACTCAATCCCCATTAAAATCCCATCAAAATATTTCACAGATCTGGAAAAGACAATAATCAACTTTATATGGAAAAACAAAAAACCCAGGATAGCACAAACAATCTTATACAATAAAGGATTGTCTGGAGGCATTACCATCCCTGACATCAAACTCTATTACAGAGCTACAGTATTGAAAACAGCTTGGTATTTGCATAGAAACAGAGAAGTCGACCAATGGAATCGAATAGAAGACCCTGGCTTTAACCCACAAACCTATGAACACCTGATTTTTGATAAAGGAGCTAAAAGTATACAATGGAAAAAAGAGAGCATCTTCAACAAATGGTGCTGGCAAAACTGGATGTCAATCTGTAGAAGAATGAAAATAGATCCATATCTATCACCATGCTCAAAACTCAAGTCCAAATGGATTAAAGACCTCAATATCAGTCCGAACACACTGAACCTGATAGAAGAGAAAGTGGGAAGTACTCTACAGCACATGGGCACTGGAGACCACTTCCTACGTGTAACCCTAGCAGCACAGACATTAAGGGCATCATTGAATAAATGGGACCTCCTGAGACTGAGAAGCTTCTGTAATTTTGAAGTTTTAAATACAGTACTCTAATGCTGAATTTTTCTCTCTCCATATCCCAAACTACCTCAAATAGTTTATAGACCTAAACAAAAACATAAAAGTAGTTATAATACTCTTACAATAAGACAGAGGAGGAAAGATTGCTAAATACGTAAAATTTATATATATGTGAATCATAGCATATACAGAAATTGTTTCTTATAAAATGTAATTATACCCTGCTCAAAACATTTAGAAATATATAGTTAAATCTTAAGTCAGAATATTGATAAGACATGTATTTTATGAACAGCATAGGACATAATGCAAAAGTAACTCTTGTAATTCAAAGATATCATTTTAACTACCTAACATACAGACAGCAGTTTAATGTATGAACGAATCCTGTAGCATTGACACACATGGGTGACAAGAACTTTTAAGAGATTCAGTGCAATTTGTCAGGGAAATACAAATCAACCATGAAGTTACACAGCTTTCCAGGGAAAGGCTAAAGTGAACACTGAAAGTTACTGTGTATTGCTGATGGGGTAAGGGACGAGATGGGAGGACTCATTCAGAAAAAAAAGCTTTACGGGTTTTCATAAAGTTAAAGCGTATGATGCAATGATCCTGTTCCTCAAGATGTAATCAGTTTATGTAGGCTTTCACATGCATGACACTCTTTGGGATGTTGATAATCATTTCATTCACAATAGTCCAATTGTGCAAAGGAAAAATAAAATAAAATCAATCAACCAACCAACAAAGAAACTCAGAAAATCAACTGGTAAGAGGATAAAGCATGGACTTGTGGTGCAAGCTTAACAAAGAATTAGACATCATTGAAAAGGAATGAACTTTTGCAAGAAACACATCTCAACCACAAAGACAGGCATCTACTCAGAGTAAAGGGTTGAGAAAAGGTTTTTCAAGCAAATGGTCCTAAGAAAAAAGCAGGTGTGGCCATACTAATTTCTAACAAAATGGACTTCAAACTAAAATCAATCAGAAGAGATCAAGATGGACACTTTATACTCATAACAGGAACAATTCATCAGGTTGAAGTCTCAATCCTGAATATCTACGCCCCTAATATAAAAGCACCCACTTATGTAAAAGAAATATTACTAAAACTCAAGGCAGACATCAAACCACACACACTAGTAGTAGGAGACTTCAACACACCTCTCTCACCAATGGACAGGTCAATCAGACAGAAACCTAATAAAGAATTAAGAGAATTGTTGGAGGTAATGAAGCAAATGGACTTAACAGACATCTATAGAACACTCCACCCAAATAGGAAAGACTATACCTTCTTCTCTGCAGCTCATGGAACCTTCTCGAAAATTGACCACATACTCGGAAACAAAAGAAACATCCACAGATACAAAAAAATATCAGTGTCCACCTGTGTCTTATCAGATCATCACGGATTAAAGTTAGAAGGCAACAACAATGCTACCCCCAGAAAGTCGACAAACTCATGGAAACTGAACAGTCAACTATTGAACCACACCTGGGTCAAGGAAGAAATTAAGAAAGAAATTAAAGTCTTCCTTGAATTTAATGAAAATAAAGAGACAACATACTCAAACCTATGGGACACGATGAAAGCAGTGCTCAGAGGAAAGTTCATAGCAGTAAGTGTCCACTTAAAGAAAACGGAGAAAGCATACATTGGGGACTTAAGAGCACACCTGAAAACTCTAGAAAAAAAAGAAGCAGACGCACCCAGGAGGAGTAGAAGACTGGAAATAATCAAACTGAGGGCGGAAATCAACAAAATAGAAACACAGAAAACAGTCCAAAGAATCAATGAAACAAAAAGTTGGTTCTTGGAGAAAATCAACAAGATCGATAAACCCCTATCCAAACTAATTAAATGACACAGAGAGAACACGCAAATAAATAAGATCAGAAATGAAAAGGGGGACATAACCACAGACACAGAGGAAATCAGAGAATCATTAGATCTTACTACAAAAGCCTGTATGCCACAAAACTGGAAAATGCAAAAGAAATGGACATTTTTTTGGATAAGTACCATATACTAAAGTTAAACCAAGAACAGGTGAACAATCTAAATAGACCTGTTAGTCGCAAAGAATTAGAAATGGTTATCAAAAATCTCCCTACCATGCCGGGCGGTGGTGGCGCACACCTTTAATCCCAGCACTTGGGAGGCAGAGGCAGGCGGATCTCTGTGAGTTCGAGACCAGCCTGGTCTACAGAGCTAGTTCCAGGACAAGCTCCAAAACCACAGAGAAACCCTGTCTCGAAAAACCAAAAAAAAAAAAAAAAAAAAAAAAAATCTCCCTACCAAAAAAAGCCCAGGTCCAGATGGTTTCAATGCAGAATTCTACCAGAACTTCCAAAAAGAGCTAATACTTATACTTTTTAATGTATTTCACAATATAGAAACAGAAGAGTCATTGCCAAATTCCTTTTATGAAGCTACAGTTACCCTGATACCAAAACCATACAAAGACCCAACCAAGAAAGAGAATGACAGGCCTATCTCACTCATGAACATCGATGCAAAAATTCTCAATAAAATACTGGCAAACTGAATCCAAAATCACATCAGAAAAATTATCCATTATGATCAAGTAGGCTTCATCCCAGAGATGCAGGGCAGGTTCAACATATGCAAATCTATCAATGTAATCCACCATATAAATAAACTGAAAGAAAAAAACCATATGATCATTTCATTAGATGCTGAAAAAGCATTCGACAAAATTCAACACCCCTTTATTATGAAGGTCTTGGAGAGATTAGGGATAAAAAGATCATACCTAAATATAATAAAAGCTATTTACAGCAAGCCGACAGCTAACATTAAATTAAATGGAGAAAAACTCAAAGCCATCCCACTAAAATCAGGAACACGACAAGGATGTCCACTCTCGCCATACCTCTTCAATATAGTGCTTGAAGTTCTAGCAATAGCGATAAGACAACATAAGGGGATCAAGGGGATCCGTATTGGAAAGGAAGAAGTTAAGCTTTCGTTATTTGCAAATGATATGATAGCATACATAAGCGACCCCAAAAACTCTACCAAAGAACTCCTAGAACTGATAAACACCTTTGGTAATGTGGCAAGATACAAGATCAACTCCAAAAAATCAGTTGCCTTCCTATACACTATGGATAAGGAAGCAGAGAGGTAAATCAGAGAAACATCACATTTCACGATAGCCACAAATAGCATAAAATATCTTGGGGTAACTCTGACCAAGGAAGTGAAAGATCTATTTAACAAGAACTATAAGTCTTTGAAGAAAGAAATCGATGAGGACACCAGAAAATGGAAGAATCTCCCTTGCTCTTGGATTGGGAGGATCAACATAGTAAAAATGGCAATTCTACAAAAAGCAATCTATAGATTCAACGCAATCCCCATCAAAATCCCATCAAAATTCTTCACAGATCTGGAGAAGACAATAATCAACTTTATATGGAAAAACAAAAAACCCAGGATAGCCAAAACAATCTTATACAATAAAGGATTGTCTGGAGGCATTACCATCCCTGGCTTTAAACTCTATTACAGAGCTACAGTATTGAAAACAGCTTGGTATTTGCATAGAAACAGAGAAGTCGACCAATGGAATCGAATAGAAGACCCTGGCTTTAACCCACAAACCTATGAACACCTGATTTTTGATAAAGGAGTTAAAGTATACAATGGAAAAAAGAGAGCATCTTCAACAAATGGTGTGGGCAAAACTGGATGTCAATCTGTAGAAGAATGAAAATAGATCCATATCTATCACCATGCACAAAACTCAAGTCCAAATGGATTAAAGACCTCAATATCAGTCCGAACACACTGAACCTGATAGAAGAGAAAGTGGGAAGTACTATACAACACATGGGCACAGGAGAACACTTCCTATGTATAACCCAGCAGCACAGACATTAAGGGCATCATTGAATAAATGGAACCTCCCGAGACTGAGAAGCTTCTGTAAAGCAAAGGACACTGTCACTAAGACAAAAAGGCAACCCACTGACTGGGAGAAGATCTTCACCAACCCCGCAACTGACAAAGGTCTGATCTCCAAAATATATAAAGAACTCAAGAAACTAGACTTTAAAAGGATAATTAACCCAATTAAAAAATGGGGCACTGAGATGGACAGAGAATTCTCAATAGAAGAAGTTCGAATGGCCAAAAGACATTTAAGGTCATGCTCAACTTCATTAGCGATCAAGGAAATGCAAATCAAGACAACTTTAAGATACCATCTTACACCTGTCAGAAAGGCTAAAACAAAAACCACCAATGATAGCCTTTGCTGGAGAGGTTGTGGAGAAAGGGGTACACTCATCCATTGCTGGTGGGAATGCAAACTTGTGCAACCACTTTGGAGCAGTGTGGCGGTTTCTCAGGAAAGTCGGAATCAACCTACCCCTGTACCCAGCAATACCACTCTTGGGAATATACCCAAGAAATGCCCTATCATACAACAAAAGTATATGCTCAACTATGTTCATAGCAGCATTGTTTGTAATAGCCAGCACCTGGAAACAACCTAGATGCCCTTCAACGGAAGAATGGATGAAAAAAGTATGGAATATATACATATTAGAGTACTACTCAGCAGTTAGAAACAATGACTTCCTGAATTTTGCATGCAAATGGACAGAAATAGAAAACACTATCCTTAGTGAGTTAAGCCAGACCCCAAAAGAGGAACATGGGATGTACTCACTCATATTTGGTTTCTAGTCATAAATAAAGGACATTGAGCCTATAATTCGTGATCCTAGAGAAGTTAAATAAGAAGGTGAACCCAAAGAAAAACATATAGGCATCCTTCTGAATATTAACCTTCATCAGGAGATGAAAGGAGACAGAGACAGAGACCCACATTGGAGCACCGGACTGAAATCTCAAGGTCCAAATCAGGAGCAGAAGGAGAGAGAGCACGAGCAAGGAACTCAGGACCGCGAGGGGTGCACCCACACACTGAGACAATGGGGATCTTCTATCAGGAACTCACCAAGGCCAGCTGGCCTGGGTCTGAAAAAGCATGGTATAAAAATGGACTCACTGAACATAGCGGACAATGAGGACTACTGAGAACTCAAGAACAATGGCAATGGGTTTTTGATCCTACTGCACATACTGGTTTTGTTTGAGCTTAGGCAGTTTGGATGCTCACCTTACTAGACCTGGATGCAGGTGGTTGGTCCTTGGACTTCCCACAGGGCAGGGAACCCTGATTGCTCTTAGGGCTGACAAGGGGGGGGGGACTTGATTGGGGGAGGGGAAGGGAAATGGGAGGCGGTGGCTTGGAGGAGGCAGAAATCTTTAATAAATAAATAAATAAAGTAAAGGAATGAACTACAGACACATGCAATAAATCCAGTAATGGGTAAGAATTTTTAAATAAACAGAAACAAAAACCTATTATAATCTATAATTCCATTTATATTGCTTTTCAAAAAGGCAAAAGATACCCATAGAAATAAGATCAAGTGTATACACTCAAAGTAGCAACATAGTATTGTTATTTTAAAAGATGTAATAATGATGGTGTGCAGGGATAGTTTGTATTTCATTGTGATGGTTTACACAGCTGGATATGTTTGCCTAAACTTCTTGATCTGAGAAGGAATTTTCATAAATGAAAATTTTACCTCTATACACATATTTATTAAATCTTCATTTCACTTTCATGTGTGTGTGCGCGTGGAAGTGTGTGTATGTGTGGTGTGTTCTTTTGAGAATTCAGGTATTGCAGTAATCAGAAGGAAGCTTGGGAGAACATTTTGGAGTAGGGTCTTTTTTTACATGTTCACATTGCTTTCAGGGATCAAGCCTGCATCTACGTGATTGCATAGAATTTTTTTTTATGCTCTGACACATCTCACCAACCCAAAGACACTCAACATGTGTGTGGATGTGTGTGTACATACATGTAAAATGTGTAAAATTGTTTTCTTTTATCTAGCTGTCTGATGAGTAAATCTAATTTTTAACAGTGTCTGAATCTCATTTTCCACACAAGCAAAAAAAGTGATTTTAAGCTGTTAAATAACAAGTGTGCCCTCTGTTTGATAGTAGTAATTATAATAATTTAATTAACAAACCAAATCAATTAGATATATTTTTTTCTGTTTTTGAACTTATTAAGTGAACTTTTACAACTAAAATTTCTATAGCCTCTTTAAACTTCAAAAATATTTTTTAGAAGAAATATCTTGAGAGCATTCCAAATTGCTCAGTTATTGGCAGCAGCTAGATTTGAAAAGCTCTTATCTCAAGATCCAGTTCCAATAACTACTGACTTTTTTTGTAAAGATGTAGTATTATAGAGATTGAATCACATCCTTGTCATGAACAGAAGGTGCCGAGAACTCAGCTAAGTCCAATTCTTAACAGTTTAATTTAGGCCCCACAAAAATATAGTATGAGAGTGAGAAACTCTAAATAAAGAAAATATTCAAGTGTTACACATGCTACTAGCAGTGATGGATTCTACTGACATGAAATCATATGTCAAGTCACATAAGAACTCACTCAAAAAACTGATCATTTTCTGAAGACACAAATATTAATAGCAGGGAGGGGAGCAGAGAAAAATGTGGAGCTCAATAAAAATCAAAAAATAAAAAGATACACAGAAAAGAAAAAAGTAAAAACCCCAAGGCAAAAGGGAGATAATAACAGGTTAATTTAAGTTAAAAGATTTAGCCAGAAATGATCCCAAGCTAGATCTAACATTCAAAACTAATAAGATGTCTCTGTGTCATGATTTCACAGCCGGTTTGTGGCCTAAAACAGAAAGCCCAGTACAGTTGTAAACTTGTATTTGCCCAAACATTACTGTTGAAATTTTGCCGTCTATGTGTACTGTTTAACGTGTATTTTCAAATATTTAGCTCATTACTTAATATTCAGATAAATCCAGATTTATTCCAGAGGTAAGTTCTTTACCATCTAGTAATTCTAGTTTATGAACAAGCTTCCTATTCTCTTATTAATATGTTTATTTAAAGCAGGTTTTCTGAGTTGAAACTGTCACACAATAAACTTCACATATTTAAAGTATAAAAAAAAATTCAATGGCCAGTTACTGATAACAGAACAGTTATAGACTATTTCCAAAAGAATGTTGGTATTTTATGGTTACTGATGAATTGAGACCTAGCGCATTCTGAGAGGGGCAAAATAATTGCATTTCCTTACATTATTTCTAATGTAGAAAACAATCTCTAAATCCATCTTTTAACGTAAGCACTTGTGATCAGAGATAGCACACCACAGTGCACAGTCCAGTGTCTGATACACATGATATATGCAACAGTTAGACTACAATCTTCCAAGTGTGAAATGGGTAGAAAGTAAAACCATTCCAGTAATTTTGAGTCATTTATTAGATTCACACCCACTCATCTTAAGAATAATCACGGGTTGAAACCGGACTCTCTGAACATGGCGGACAATGAAGGCTGATGAGAAGCCAAGGACAATGGTACTAGGTTTCGATCCTAATACATGAACTGGCTTTGTGGGAGCTTAGCCTGTTTGGATGCTCACCTTCCTGGACCTAGATAAGTGGGAGGACCTTGGTCTTCCCGCAGGGCAGGGAATTTGTACTGCTCTTCAGTATCGAGAGGGAGGGGGAATGGAGTGTGGGGAGGAGAAGAGGAGTGGGGAGAGGGGTAGGGGAGTGGGGGGAGGGGGGGCAATATGTGGGAGGAGGGGGAGGGAAATGGGAAATGGGGAGGAGGCAGAAATTTTAATATAAAAGAATAAAATAAAATTAAAAAAAAGAATAAGGCAACACATATTTAAGGGCACCAAACAGTACACTGTACACTTTCAGATACATTTGAAAAATTTTCTTTCAATATATTAGAGTTTCTGGTTTTTGACAAAGGAAATAACTGGTGACTGTGAATATTAAAACTCTGAGTATTAAAACTCAACCTACATGAATGATCTGAAACTTTGCTGTGACTTTAAACTGCTCCTATGGCAACTCTTTTGATGTCTGGAAGCAGCAAGAGATGTTTTCACCTGGAGATATCACTGTGTTTGTATTACGTTTGGAGTAAAGCAGAAAATATATCAGATCCACTCATGTATCCCGCCCTCTACAATGTCAATGTCATCCTGGGTCCTTTATCTCCAAAGCATTATGTAGTTCTTATTGTAGTAGCAAAATATTTTTCAAATCTCATTCTTCCTCTCAATTCCTATCAGAATTCTTGTTACTTTTTACATTACTAAAAATATTCTGTTGTCTTCTTTTCATGCCAGTTTCAAAGCAGATGATTCCATAGTCCTTCCAGAATCACCTGTCTGTAACTGAAAATCTACCATTTGAGTTTTCCACTGATTATGTATCAGTGGCTCCAAACTGCCTACATGACCAATACAAAAACAAAAAACAGAAAACATGTTGATACTTTTGCTGTTTTTCCCACCAAATCCTTCTTGTTGCTATAGCTAGCCTTGGCTTCTGTCTCTTTTGTGTACTTATGTGTGCATTATACTGTATTTCTCACCTCTTAGCCACTGATCACACTGTTCTTCATGAGACGTGCCTATAGATGTATCCTTGTTTGTGTTCCTGTTGTGTACTGAACAGTGATTTTCAAAAATTATCTTCCCCTAAATCCCCTCTCCGTATCTGACCTCTAAGCTTAGATTAGCCTTTGATATTCACTATGTATGAATCATACTCCTGGCCCTGTGCATACTTATGACTTCCATGTTGCTGTACAGGTCCTTTAGCTTTTGTGTCTCTTGTCTTCTTTATGTGTTTGATCCTCAAAGTTAGAGATTATCTGGTTTCCATTAAACTCATAGAGACTAGAATGGTGTTAAGTACGTAAAAGGTGCTCAAACATTGAGGAGGAAGCTAATAAGCAGACATTGAAAGTACCAATGCACAGCTCAGAAATTTATATAATTTTAATCTCACTTAGTGAGTTCTTCACTAGAATTTATGAATGTGACATCCTAATATCTGGAACATCACCATAGAATGTGCTGATTTACAACTCATATCATTGTTTCTCCTGTAGCATAAGGTAGGAATTAAATTTGAGTATCTGATGAACTAGACTTAAAAGACTAATCTATATTTATATGAGAAATTATTTTTCTAAACTAAGCAGTGTGACATATGCCTCTAATTCCAGCACCTAGAGAGTAAACGCAGGACAATCAGGAGTTCAATTTTGACCTCTACTTCATTGGGAGTTAGAAAGCAACCTGTACTACATGAGGATTCCTCTTAAAAAGTATTATTTTTCCAAAAACAATGTAATAATTTTATCAAATATACTAAAAGATTATATATAATATATAATATTAACTGTGTAACTTCTTCTCTAACATATCTGAAACATTGTCAGCCTTACATTTCTGTTACCCTAATTTCTGAAAACAACTCTCTCACAAAATAAAAGACAGATATAGGCAATTTTCAAAGAGAAACTGAAGATTAAATATGCACTGATGAGAGAAGTAAGTCTGTGCCTTCCTCCTGAGAACAGTGCTCTCCAGGGTCAGATGATTTTAAAGCAGAAAACTACTGAAAGTATGTTTTAAAGGTACAAGTTTGCTATAGTATGTGCTGTGTTAATTACATCTAAAAATATTCCAAACATTTTTTTCTTTTAGCATTTAAACATCCGTTGGTTTATTCAAAAACCTCTTAGATTCCATGATAAATTAAATGATATTTTTCTTGAAAGGAGTCTAAAGTGGCAATAGTCTACCATTCAGTTTGTCTAAATAGAGTTACCATCAGTCAGGGATTCGCACTGGAATAGGAATACTTTTGAACACATAAAATTTGTTTCTTTTAGCATATATATATATATATATTTATATATTTAAATATATATATATATTTAAAGTCCTATAAGTAGAAATTTAAGTTTATAAAAAAGTCAGATTCGCATCTCTATAAACAATAGACCAGATTATTCAGATTCCTTTACACAGCACTACATGGTAACCTTTCCAGGAGTTTTGAGAAATAATGCATTAATAGATGTATCCTGTCGGGTTTCCTGATGTGTTTTCCAAAGGAATTTACTAAGAGACTCAATGTCCAAACAGTAGACTACTCTACATTCGACCAACAAAACTCATAACTTCACTCTTTCTTTCTTTCTTTCTTTCTTTCTTTCTTTCTTTCTTTCTTTCTTTCTTTCTTTCTTTCTTTCCTTCTTTCTCTCTCTCTCTCTGTCTCTCTCTCTCTTTATTAGTAACCATTATCATTAGATACTAGAATGTAAATTAAGGATCAGAAATTATTCAATGTGCCTTCTCTGTGAAGAAATACAGCTTCTAGACAGACCGGTATTTGGGAGAAGTGAACAGAGTTATGCCATCCTATGTAACAAGTTATAACTATACAAAGGAGTCATGAACTTAATGGGAATACCCACAGAAAGAATTGACCTGAGCTTGTGGGAATTCACTGACTCCAGACTGACCGTGGGAGTACCAAAGTAGGTCCTCTGAATGTGGATGATAGTTGTGTGGCTTAGGCATTCTGTGGGGCTACTTGCAATGGGACCAGGATTTATCCATGTTGCAAGAACTGGCTTTTTGGAGCCCATTCTTTTTGGAGAAATACCTTACTTAGCCTAGATATAGGGAGGGAGGGCCTCAGCCAGCCTCAAAAACTGACTTGCCAGAATTTGCTAAATACTCATGGGAAACCTTACCCTCTCAGAGGAGTGGATGGGAATGGGAATAGGAAAAGTACAGGGAAAGGGAGGAGGGGAGAGTGTGGGATTTGGGATAGACATGGAAAACGAGAAAAGACTGTTTAAAATAAATTAATATAAAAAGAAAAAATAAAAAAAAATCAGTCAGGAGGTGGTGGTGTATGCCTTTAATCCCATCACTCAGGAGGCAAAAACAGGCAGATCTCTGTGAGTGCAAGGCCAGCCTGGTCTACAGAACGAGTTCTAAGAAATAAAAATTAAAAATGATATGTCATTTATTTAAAGTAAAAACAATGTCACAATTAACCATTCAGGAAATCTGTGAAGCAGTGATCAATATCAGTATATGTCAGTTTGCTAGGGAGTAGACTTTGATTTTCTGAGGTAGGGATCCTTCAGTGTCAGCAGCATAAGGACATTTGCACCTGAGATGCTGCCAAAAGACCCCAATTCCTGTTATCATTCCCAAGACCATGACTTCCTGATATGTTCCCCAGAACAAACATGTTGCATGTATCCTATGATAACCACCAATGCAGTCCAATCCAGAAGCAAAACCACTTCAAATGTCAGAATTTGTTTTGATAATATGCATTCATAACACACTTTCACCGTTCTTGAGAATATACCTTCTAGATGTAATTATTAGGCTACGATTTCAAAATGTTAAGCGCACCTAAAACGTAAGTTACAATGTATTTTGCACAATTGATGGGGGCATTTTACAAATGCTGCCAAGTTCATACTATACATTTCTTTTTACCATTTCCTACGCTTGTAACTATACATTTTAATTTAAATATATACTAAATTATTAAAGATCACTATACTTTTAATACTTAGTCTTGCTGCGTTTCTTTTTTGCTTGTTTCTAGTTTTGTTTTGTTTTTGCCTTTGCATTCCCACTGCCCTTTGCTACTGGCTACCTTCTGAGGTGGTCTCCGTGTTGTTTTTTTTTTTTTATTTTTAGCATGAACTGCCCACTTCGTTATTTAATTCAATGTAGGGTTGTCTGGGAAAATGTTCTCTTAGTGTAGGTCTCGACAAGTCTTTTGTTGTATTGCCTTAGGCCTTTTCTGTTCTTTTGTTTGTTTGTTTGTTTGTTTTTAAGTATTTTAATTTCATATGCTTTTAAGAATTTTCCTTATATTCAATTATCAAAATTTTTAAGATGTGTCCCTACATTTTTTTTCTTTCCAAGTTCTATAATAACTTAAAAATTATTTAAATGAGGTTTTGAAACTTTTAGCCATTATTCAGTCATACAAAGTTTTTATACTTTTTCTTTCAGCTTCTGCTGGGATATCGAATTACATATAGTTCCAACCCCTACTGGATTGCTTTGTCCAGTCTTGATATGAGGGTTTGTTCCTAAGTTTTTTTTGTCTTGCCTTCCATGTTAGGTTTATGTTTCTGGAAGGCCTGCTCTTTTCTAAAGAGATACAGAGAGCAGTGGATCTGGGGGAGCAGGGTCAAGTGGGGTAGCTTGGAGAAGTAGAGGGAGGGGAGGATGAAGTTGGGATGTATTGTATGAGAGAAGAATTTTTTATCAGTTTGAGCTGACAACTCTTTTATTGGATGTCCATAGCTATGTGGAGCTTACCCAGAATAATATCCTCTTTGACATGTCTTTTTAAAGAAAACTGAAAGGCGGCTTAATTGTACCTGCAAAGCCCTTCATCTTGGCCATATACTCTTGATTAGGAGCAAGATATAAGTCCTACCTTAATGACAATATAAAGTCATAGAAGTTTATGTATGCTATTAGTGACCTTCTTCATATTCTGGTTGTCACATGCAGGAGTTTACAGGAGAGGAATCAGGTTTTAAACAAGTCATTATTCTGAAAGCATAACTATTTCACATTATCATAGGCTTATTTAATGAAGGAATCTGCACCACTATTAATGGCACTGAAATATATTTTTAATGATACAAATTATTACATCTATTAAAGAGGTAGAAAGGTGTTCCTTCACCTAAACTTATGAGCTTAGGACTCACTTCTAATAACACATTGGACAATTTACCAGTCAAAGAGAGGGAGAACGGATCATATGAGCAAGGGGGGTGTGTGGTCAAGCTCATGATGGGGAAATCTACAGAGACAACTGAACCATGTTTGCGGAAACTCACGAACTCTAGACTGACTGCTGGGGAGGCTGCAAGAAGCCGAACTAGACCTCTGTGTGGATGACAGTTTTGTAGCTTGGTCTGTTTGAGAGACCTCTGACAGTGGGCCCAGGGTCTATCACTGGTGCATGAGCTGCCTTTTTGGAGCCCACTCTCTATAGTGGAATGCTTTGTTCAGTCTTGATGTGACTGCGCCTGCAAAGCCCTCCATCTTGGTCATATACTCTTGATTAGGAGCAAGATATAAGCCCTCTCTTTGACTGGTAAACTGTCCAATGTGTTATTAGAAGTGAGTTCTAAGCTCATAAGTTTAGGTGAAGGAACACCTTTCTACCTCCTTAGTTGATGAAATAATTTGTATCATTAAAAATATATTGGATGTCCAGAGGGGAAGGTCTAGGTCTTGCCTCAACTTAATTTACCAGACTTTGTTAACTCCCCATAAAGGAGCTTACCCTTTCTGAGGAGTGGATAGGGAAGTGGGTTGGGGGAAAGGCAATGGGGGTAGCAGAAGGAAGGTGGGAGGAGAAACTGTGGTTGATATGTAAAATGAATTAAAAATTAAAAAAAATGACAGATTATAGTATGTCTATTCCTGGGCTAGCTAGAGCTAATGCACATTCTGCTGTATTGGCTAGGATACTATACCCTGCACATTCCTGCTTTGCTATGTAAGAAATATCACATCTCTGAGACTTCCAGACTGGCAAAAGCTCGGTCCCTTTGAATA
This sequence comes from Chionomys nivalis, assembly GCF_950005125.1. Lineage (NCBI taxonomy): Eukaryota > Metazoa > Chordata > Mammalia > Rodentia > Cricetidae > Chionomys > Chionomys nivalis. The sequence continues at coordinate 66,663,831 of NC_080088.1, forward strand.
GACCTAGTGCATTTATGTGCACTGATGGACAAGGTAGCTAAAGTGCTAGTCAACAGCCAACTGAGTGAGTTGTTTCCAGATGGTTTCATGGCCCAGATTTTAAATTATGCTCTTAATGAAAGCCTTTTCTACTATGGTCTTGCATATTAAATAGCAACAAACAGTCAATCAAAAAGCCTGTCACAATGACTGTCCTGTTAACTTGTGGAAATATTAAAATAGTGGCATTAAGCTGCTAAAGTGGTATAATCTAATATGCAAAGATAACAACAGGAACTGGCCACAATCTGAGAACCACATGATTATCTTTATCACATCCAAGAGTCTTCATGTGATGGGTACTGAATACCCCAATAGCTTAGTTACATTTCTATTGCTGTGATGAAACACCATGACCAAGGCAACTTGTAAAAGAAAATGTTTGGTTTGGGGCTCAGAGTTCCAGAATGTTATACTCGATGACCATCAAGGTGGGGAGCATGGCAGCAGGTAAGTAGGCTTGATTCTGGACCAGTGGCTGAGAACTTACATCTTGATATAAAAACATGAAGCAAAGGGGTAACTAAGAACAGTATGAGCTTTTGAAACCTCAAACCCTGCCCTCAGTGAGACCCCTCCTCCAAAAAGGCCACACCTCCTAATCCTTCCTAAATAGTCCTACTAAATGAGGACCAAGCATTTCAGTATATGATGCTATGGGGAGCATTCTCATGCAAACCTCTATGCTCAATATGAAGACCTAGTTTATATTTTAGAAAAATACAAAAAAGTGGCTTACAGGGTGGTTAAATATCTATAGCTATAGGGTGACTTAAATATCTATATAAGTTAGATATAGGATATATTGTGCTTGTAGAAAAATTCTAGTGAAGAGTAAGAAAAAAAATGGTGACCAGAAGAGGAAGTATAAAAACTTGAGAAGACGAGAACATGTTGCTTCTTAGTCACAGTACAACTTGAACACCGTGGTAATAAGAATATGCAATGCTGGAGCTGAACCTGGTCTCCAGCGCCAGGAATTACAGAGGCTGAGGCAGAGGAGTGGTGAGTTCAAGGTGATTCGAGACGGCAGTGGCAGAGCTTGGCTACTTTTGCTATGCAGTCTCTTTTCCATTATTAATGATATGCTTTGCAAGAATTGCTTGTTTGTTCTGAAATCATAAAGCCAAATTTTTATATTTCATATTCAGAAAGCTAATCACAGTATGACTCATGTACACAACAAATAATTTTAGTCCAATTAGAGACTCTTTGTTTTACTTTAGGGGTAATTTAATTTTCATTTACTTTTGAGTTGAAATAGTCATCTTTTATTTATGCCATCTTGTTCTTTCGCCTCTGTTTGGTACTACATTCTTATTCTTTTCTAGCACTTTTCTCTTTGTCCTTGTCTCCTCTACTGTGTTGAAAGTGACACACTTCATCTCACATATTATGCAAATAATTCATTTTACAAAATTATTAAGGTATAAAATGTATAGACAAATGACTAACAAATAATTAACATTACAATTTGCAAGATGACAGCAAATATTATTGGTACCAGTCAGAAACCTTTTGGGTTTTGTTTATTGTATTTTAGTAATTATTTGATGATAAAGCTCATTTCTCCTCATTCATCACCCTGGTTATCCTTAGAGAGTGTGCGATATTTTACTTCTTTTTGAAAACTTGGGCTGCATGCAGTATGTATACTCAGTTCTGCATGGTCATTCACTATCATACTCATATATACGTAGGACTTTCTTAAAGGCATTTATTTCATTGTTACATTTGGACAATAGTTATTTTAGACAATAGTACTGTTTTTGCATCATTTCTACCACCTACTCTCACCATTCGAGCTCCTCTAGTGTCACCCCCAATCCTCCCAATGTCATGCCCTTTCTCTAATTATTACACACACAAAACACACACACACAAGCTACTGAGTCCATTTTGTGTGGCTCATGTATATGTGCTTCAGATTGACCACTTACTTGAGACTGTATAAATTATAAGGGGCTTGCTCTGGAGAAGACTGATTACAATCTCTCATTGCAGTCAGATTTCATATGAAACCATAAAAGGTCCTAGAAAGCCAGACCAAGAGTGAGCAAAATGGCACTCTGGAGAGATTACCACAGAAGATTTCAAGATGTATAACAGCTACAATAATACAATGAGCATGATACCAGCACAAGGTGCACATTTAAATAATAGAGGAAAGAAGAAAATCCAAACATGAGGTAAGTAAGAAAAATTCTTGGATATTTAACAAAGATACCAAAAATAAACACTGGAGAAAAAACAGCATCTTTAACAAATGGTACTGGGAAAACTGAATGTCCATAAATGAAAGAATAAAATGAGGCCCATGTCCTTTGCTCTGCACAAAAAAGCAAATTCAAAATTGACCAAAGACATCAAAATAAAACCTAGAATCCTGGAACTTCTAGAGAAAATATAGGCAGCACTGCACAAGGCATGGGCAGGGAATAAATTCTGAATAAGATTCCATTTGCCTAGCAATTAAATCCAACAGTAGAAAATCGACACCTCATAAAACTGGAAAGCTTAGGTAAATAAAAAGAAACAATCAATTGAATAAAGAAGAAGCCTACAGAATGGTAGAGAAACTTTGCCAGTTATATATCAAACAGAGGATTAATATCCAATTTATACAAAAAAAAAACCAGCAACAAAAAGAGTTAAGGAAACTAATGGCCCAATTAAAAATAGTCTAAGGATCTGAATAGAGAATTTTCAACAGAAAAAATAAAAGTGGTTAATAAATAATTAAGGTTAAATATCAAACAGTCTTAGGAATTAAGTACACACAAATTAAAACTATGTTGAAATTTCACTTCACTCTAAACAGAGTGGCCAACACCAATAAAACAATGCCAACAAATGCTGATGGCAAGGTGAGTAAAAAGGAAGCAGGAGCCTTCATTTACTGTTTATGGGATTTCAAATTGATACAGCAACTATAGAAACAGTCATGGAGCATTTTCAAAAAGTTAAAAGTGTATCTACCATATTTCCTGGGGTTACCAGTCCCTGGACTTGACATACTGCTCTACAGATACTCTCTCAGTCATGTCCAGAGCCCCTATATTTACAGTTTCTAGGAAATGGAATGAACTTAAATGCTTCAGCTGATGAATATATAATGAAAATATGGGTTACATACAAAATGAAATTCTATTCAGCTGTAATGAAAAACTAAATCATAAAATTTGCTGGTAAATGGAAAGAACAAGAAAGTATCTTATTGAGTGATGTAACACAGACCCATAATGATAAATGCTGTATATCCTTCCTTATTTGTGGATCCTAGCTCCAAACCTTTAGATATATGTAATGTATAATATATAACATATAATATATAATATAGATTAGCCACAAACACCAGCAAAATAAAAATAAATTATGGGGGAGAGGAGAAACAGCTGTAGCAAGGGAAGCAGTAGAACATAGGGACTAAAAGGAAATGTGTGTGTGTGGCGGGGACCAGGGAGCGTTAAATGGCAAGGGGAAGGGAAGTGAGCAGAAAAGGGATAAATAACACTAAGGGTATGTGAAAAGCTTCCACAGAGACATTACTTTATGCTTATTTAAAAATCTTATATATATGCACACACACATATGATGAGTTGTACTCCTTGATGATAATGCTACCCTAAAAACCACAAAATATCTAGCAAAAAATTCCAGGGGCAAGCATGGGACCTATCCTTCAGGTTGTTGGTCAGCCAAGTCTATAAGATTAAAAAATAATATAGGCAATTTCTGTTGCTCTTGATACCTTCCAGAATTTGAAGGTTAATCTGTATTCCTGAAGACAGTATCCACTTTAGATACAGGTCTTGGAGTCATCAAGCCGGACTGACCTCGAATCATCTTCTGTGATGACTATCCCTAATAACATCCAAAGATGCTATGCAAGCTGTCAAGAAAGAAAAACAGTTCAGTCTTAAATGAACTGTGAAACCTATGAACCACAACAATGAGCAGCATGGGAAGACACACTAAACGATGCAATAGCGACACTTATCTCTTAGTAGTAACCAACAGCCACCTAATTGGACTTAAACCCTACTCACAGAAAGAAATTCAAGCATTGTACTGTAAACCTATCCAACTACTCATGAGGTCATCAGTACTTGCTTCTCACAAGTTCTCAAGCCAGTATAGTTCCTCACCGCAGTCTAAATACCTATTCTTAGATTTGTCGATGAGTGCGGCTCACACCATGTGCCCAGACATTTATCAATTATTTGGAGTATGATTCCAAGTATGTTGAGGAAAGAAGATGAGGAAAAAGAAACAGATGGCATATGTTCTCTAAGCCAATAAATATCTGAGGCAGTCTTTCTGTCTCATTGATTCAGACAGAACCACTTGACGGGAGATAAAAGTCAAAAGTGACAATCACTCTCTTCAAAATTGATATTTTCTCCTATAATTTCATGCTGTTGAAAGTCATATGTTTTTTGTCTACATGCATTACTTAAAAAATCATCATGTAGCAGAGTGATTTTGCCTGAGGATATTTGGTACATTTTTTTTTCCTTTTTACATGTGAAGGTATTTTGTTTTATCAGCACTGTCTGATGTTCCATTAAAGAAATGAATCTTCTTTGATTTCAACTCAGATTTGCATTTCAAAAAATGTTCAAAATTGGTTTAATGGTTTTTAATAAAGAAATTCTACAATTATGTTTTTCAGATTTACTGTATTTATATTTTTCTTAAAATGGGGCCTCAGATAGCCTGGCTCAGTATAAAGTTGCTGTTTAATGCAGGATGACTTTGTTCCTCTACCTCCAAATCCCAAGTTTTGGGTGTATAGTCAAGTGACACTACACCAAAGCTTTTTCAGTGCTAGGGATCAAAGTCGGGGCTTCAAGCCTGATGGCAAGTGTTCAATTAGCTGAGCTATAGCCAATTTTTTTTTAAAAAAAAATAAATAATTTTAGTACATTTTTATATGATATTCCCAAATATGTATACATGCTCATACAAATTTGTATGTTCCTCGGCATGGAGTTTGATTTCTATCATGTTCAGATCTGGCTTATTTGCACTATGTATTGTGCTTTCTTTATAAGACATCCTTACAATTTAATCCTGTTTTGTGTGGCATGCAGTTGTTGCTTTATCTCCAGGCATTATTTATGGAAGCTTTCCTTCTAACTATCCTAGCACATTGGTTCTCAACCTTCCTAATGTTGTGGTTCCTTAAACCAGTTCCTCATGTTGTGGTGACCCCCAACTAAAAAATTACTTTTGCTTTTACTTCATAAGTGTAATTTTGCTACTAAAGTTACAGTCTATGAAAGTCTTGGATCAGAACTTATTTAAAGGATGAAATGGAAATAACACACTCACAAATACAGAACAAAGCAGGGCCACTACCTCTTCATCCACCAGGGAACGATGGAGAAACTTCCAGACCAGGTAACCAAGATGGGCTGTCAGGAAGGCTTCCATGTCCAAAACAGAGCATGCGACTCCTTTCTCTCATTTCCTAAGGATCCATGCATCCTCAGAGAAAACTACACCCATCAAACCAACCCCTTCCTTCCATTGGTCATTAGACCGAATGGCCAAATCCCCACAACATTCCAACTTTTTTGTCTAATTAGGAAGGTTCTAATCCTAACATAAAAGTATATACAATAAAAACAATTAACAAGTATTGTCCAGAAGAAAGAAAAGGCAATAATATAAACAAAATGGACTACATCCAAGAAAAACATAAAGCAAGAAACACATTCTAGATGTCCAGACCACAGGTAACTGGCAAATTACAGGGATTAATCCAATAGTTGTCCTTTCCTGATGAGTCTAAGTCTTGTACCTAATATGCCCTTAGCTAAGATTTGAAAGGATTATAATTATAACTACCAAATCTTTAACTGTATCAAAGACCCCAGAAGGATATAAAATTATCTGACAAAACAAAAAGTATATTGCAAGCAACTTTCAAAACTCTAGAAATGACATAGACATCTAGATGCCTGGACAGTCACCCCAAAGTTCTTCTGTAACATTGGGGTATCATCTTCAGCCTACAGATGAGATTATCTGGCAGACTTCTCAGTGAATCAGAAAATTTGAATGACTATCCACCTATATTGGCAAAGTTCATCAGTCACTTTCCTCTGTGCCCTACAGAATGCCTGGCAACTTTTATCAAGCAGGAACCTGACAGATTGTTCCACCTTTATTGGCAAAGTTTGAGGTCATTTTCCCGTGGGTCCTGCACGTACAGTTTATCCAGCATACCATCAAGCAGTTCAGGCAAGAACACGTTCTTCCCAAATGGCTAGCCTTGGAACATTGAAGGCAAACTCTTTACCAAGTTTCTTCAATGCCCATCATCCTCTTTGAAGTAATTGATGCTGCCAGAAGCAGACGAATCTCACTGTTGAGAAAAGTCTAAGTCCTTAAAACATTCTCCATTGTTGCTGGGAATGCAAACTTGTGCAACCACTTAGGAAAGCAGTGTGGCGGTTTCTCAGGAAATTCGGGATCAACCTACCCCTGGACCCAGCAATACCACTCTTGGGAATATACCCAAGAGATGCCCTATCATACAACAAAAGTATATGCTCAACTATGTTCATAGCAGCAATGTGTGTAATAGCCAGAACCTGGAAACAACCTAGATGCCCTTCAATGGAAGAATGGATGAAGAAAGTATGGAATATATATATATATTAGAGTACTACTCAGCAGTAAAATCAATGACTTCCTGAATTTTGCATGCAAATGGGCGGAAATAGAAAACACTATCTTGAGTGAGGTAAACCAGACCCAAAAAGAGGAACATGGGATGTACTCACTCATAATTGAATTCTAGCCATAAATAAAGGATATTGAGCCTATATTTCGTGATCCTAGAGAAGTTAAATAAGAAGGTGAACCCAAAGAAAAACATATAGTCATCCTCCTGAATATTAACCTTCATCAGGCAATGAAAGGAGACAGAGACAGAGACCCACATTGGAGCACCGGACTGAAATCCCAAGGTCCAAATCAAGAGCAGAAGGAGAGAGAGCACGAGCAAGGAACTCAGGACCGCAAGGGGTGCACCCACATACTGAGACAATGGGGATGATCTTTCGAGAACTCACCAAGGCCAGCTGGCCTGGGTCTAAAAAAGCATGGGATAAAACCGGACTCGCTGAACACAGCGGACAATGAGGACTGCTGAGAAGTCAAGAACAATGGCACTGGGTTTTGATCCTACTGCACATACTTGCTTTGTGGGAGCCTAGGCAGTTTGGATGCTCACCTTACTAGACCTGGAAGGAGGTGGGAGGTCCTGACTGCTCTTCAGGCTGCTGAGGGAGGCGGAGTTGATTGGGGGATGGGGAGGGAAATGGGAGGTGGTGGTGGGGAGGAGGCAGAAATCTTTAATAAATAAATAATAAAAAAAAGAAAAAAAAAGAAAAACTAACAGGCCTTGGATCACAAGAGATCTGAAAAAAAAATTCTAAATTCTATATTCTGTATGTCTTTGACATCTTTAGATTACCTATCTAATTGAAACATATCTTTGTATACCTAAACAACCTAATATATAGTTATAAGTTTGACTATTATAGATGACCATTAATCTCTATTTTTAATTATATGTTACATTTTTAAATGAGCTGTATAAACATAATACCTTAAACAAGAATAGAAACATACATACAGCTTAACAAAATTGACCTTAAATTTGTATCAATAAACCAAAATCCACATCAGTGTAAAGTATTTTGAGATTAACAGTTGTTTTTTAGATTAAATTAGATTCAATCCACTACCCCCTTTTAATCATAATAATATACCCTTTTCCCCATCATTTCTGCATCATCTCTACACTCATTTCTAAACTGGTTACACTAGCTTACACTCTCATGACATCCTTTACAACGTTTGTTGTCATTTGTGTTTCTGAAAATGACTATTCTGATTAGATTAGGCATTTTAAAGTGATTTTAATCTACTTTTCCCTGTGGCTAAGAATGTTGAGCACATTTTAATGTTCCCCATTCATTGGTATTTCCTTTATTAAAAATTTTCTGTTCACTGTCATGCTCATTTTTAATTGAGTATTTAGTTTTCTTAGTCTTTTCTGTACATTAGACACCTAACTTTTGTTGAATGAATAGTTGCCATTCATTTTCTCCTATCCTGTGGACTGCACATTCTCTACCAGTAGCAAGCATTTTAGTTTCATAAAGTCCTGTCTGCTAAAGATTTTGTCTTGTCTCCTGTGGTACTGGAGTCTTATTCAGAAATGTTGTACTCTTGAGTGTGAGCAGTATTATGCATCATCCTACTTTTATTCCCTGCAATTTCAGGGTAACAGGTCATCTGGGTCCTTCTGTGACTTTTTACATATTTTCGGGTTGTTTTACCGATGTCTTTGGAAAAATAGTTCTGTGATTTAATTTGAATTGCATTTAATTTTTTAAATTGTTTTTAGTAGCATACTCATTTTACAACATTAATTCTTCCAGTCTTTCAGCATGGGAGGTCCTTCTGTCTGTTACAAGCTTTCTCAGATATGGCTCTATCTCTGAGAAGCACGTGTCTATTCTGGACTTGTCCTATTGTTCTTTTATACTTTTTTCTCTCACCCTTCAATACAGGCTTTCATATCCATATTAAAATGTTTGATTATCTCCAACCTGTTTTCTAAAAATAGTTGAATGGAATATTAAAAAATAGCCCAACTAATTTTAGGAGACCAGAAATCATCACATTTGTCCCAATACAGGTGCCCTCTTTGCAAATATGCATTTTACAGTGTATTTATCTATTGTTTTCTTTGTATAGATTTATGATCATTACTTCACAGGCATATTGAATAAAAAAATTGTTGCTTGTGTGTAGGTATGTGTCAAAGTTATCAGTGAAGACATACCGTTTTCCTTATTTATGTGCTTGATTCTAGTTCCTGGTATGGATCAAAGTCTAAACTAAAGTCCAGCACTCAGGAGAATGGAAGACATGATTCTGATCAGTTGACATACTAGTTTTTCTAGAACCTGTAAGATTGATCTAGTAAAACTGATATAGGATCTTCAAAAAACAATCTAGAATCCTGAATAATAATAACAACAATAATATAATTTAATAACATATTATATATAAAATATATAATAAACAATAATATAATAATAATTTTTAGAACTCTTCAAAGAACATTTATTTGTAGGTATGCATAACGAAACAAATAAATTTAATATATCTTCTGTTTTTTGCACTCAATATAATAGAATAAAACACTGAGTCTATTAAAGAAGGTCGCAGAGGAGATTTAAAATAAAAGAAGTCTGAGATAACAAACTGAGATGAAAAGGCAGCTTGCTGGGAGGCAGAAATACAGTGAAAACCACATGGCAGGAGGAAGTGTGAAGAAATGGAAACTGTGATCACAGAAGGGCTGAGTTTCTGTGAGATTCTGTGGGAATCTCACCTGGCTGGAAGAGCCTAAGAGATGTTGTTCAGTTTTTCACAGAGGAATTTAACAACACCTCTGCACTACAAGTCTGAACCATAGTGATTAAAACTAACTCACCAAGTTCTAAGAATACACTTAACAGATGCTGTTCTGGATGATAGATGAAAAGGAGCTACATATCTTTCTAACTCAGTGGACTGAAAGGACCTTGACAATCATTGTTGTTTTGCCTGGAACAATCTTCCTCTCATAATCCTCTTGATGTGTTAATGAATGACTAGACTCCTACTGGCTTCTGCAGCCCTACATAATGGCGCAAATATCCTAGCAATCTTGTCTAAATATGAGTGTAGACGAGTTATCATTTTATACATTTGCTTTACAAAGATTATTACTCCTTTATAATATAAACTAAAACTAATATAAACAGCTGAAAGCATGTTTCTTTTCCTTTCTTTTTTTTATCTGTTCTGCTGTGGAATATTTGTTTACACTGTAAAGATGTGTCTCTGCCTTCTGCACATTCTGATTGGTTTAATAAAGAAATGAATGGTCAATAGCTAAGTAGGAGAGACTAGGTAGGATTTCCAGGAAGAGAGAGGACTGTTGGAAAAAGAGAGGCTGAGATGTTATTGAGACACCGAAGAGTTTGGACATAGGTTCAGAAGAGAGGCAACACGGCAGAATGTAGATTAATTTTTAAAAAAAGATTAATTTAAGATGTAAGAAATGTATGGGAAAGAAAACCTAAGCTAAGACCAAACTTTCAAAATTAACAATATGTTCCTGTTTTGTTATTTGTTAGCTGGTGGCCCAAAGGAGAGTCCAAGACTACACTGTTCACAAAAATCTAGTGTTTGGCATCAAAAAGATACTCAGTGAGTATTTTTTTAGTTAAAAGAGTTAATGAATGACATCAGCCAGTGTAACCGTACCTGTGAGTTTGTTATTATTGACTTCTCTGAGCTCCTGGAGGTTAAGGTCATGTGCTCTGTCTAATTTAATTACTGCTGTGTATGGAGAGATAGTAAACAATTAAATATTTTAATATTTATTGAAAGTTTGACAATCACCATTACAAATGCAGAAACATGAAGAACCCTAGTAGGTCTGATTCCTGCAAATTATAGCTGGTCAAGACCAATAGCTACCTATGCACTGAAGACAGAGGAAAACGGTCCTTCTGGGAGCAGAGATCTCTTGGGCGGAAGACTGAGGGGTTCATGCTTTTTCACTACTTGAAGTCTGTAAGTGGAATTTAATAGCTAAATCAATAGAGTGGGACAAAAGAAACCCGCTATCCAATTGTTATAAAAAGTAAGTTTGCATGGATCCAACATCAAATGATGTATGGAAAGGTTTTAAAATGACTAGTTAAATTTTAAATTAGAGGTATACTCCTGTAATTCAAGCACTTGACAGGCTCAAACATAATCCCAGCCAGTTCCAGCCCAGTCTGGCCTTGATATGGAAATGTGTCTAGCAATAACTTTTTAGAGGTGGAGCAATAACTCAATAGTAAATTTCACCCATGTAGTCACCACAGTGCTCAAACATTACTTTGCACCATTAGTTAATTGTGTTCTCAATTCCCTTCTGCTTAAAAAAGTAAGCATCTCTCAAAATGAAATGACTACTTCATGTCCATCTCATTGACAGTGGAGCACAGGTGCTCAGCCATTCAAATGAATACAGTCATGTCCATTAAAAACTAGTGCTCATTATAATAGCAATTGAATGAAGGGGGGGCATGGATTTGAAGGAGAGCAAAGTGAGGCACATATGAGTGTTTAGAAGGAAGAAATGGAAAGAATAAATGTAATTAAAATACAGTTTCAAAAATTAAAAAAAAGATATTTATTGGAGAACTTCAGAAATAATGGTGTTGTTAGTAGATGCCCATAAATGTTCTTGCAATGAGTAGAAAGAAGCAATAACTTTTCTCCCAAGCTGAAATTATTGGAAAAATCTAACAGAACTATATTTCTTTCACAAATATTTTAATTATTAGAAGTCTGAATTCAAAATGGTATTATTTCCATTTTGATGACTATAATATAAAATCCAAAAATAAATGGGTCCTAAATCTCTTTTTAAAAAGTTTCAGATAGAGGGAAGATTATAACTCAAAGTAGCCCCATAGCTTGTTTTACTGCACGAACTGCCCTGATACTGTAAATCCCGCATGTGAGAGGGACGTACTAAAAGGATGGGGAATTTTATCTGAGGGGAGTGTGATTCTTCATCCCAGCTGTCGAGCTATGTGATCTTTTGGTTCCATCTAAGCAATCCCCTCTGGAACGCCATCACTCCAAATCACTTCGGTAATATTTCTCACCAGGCCGGCTTTCCTTGATGAGATCCTCCTGCACCGTGAAGGCATCTTGCTGTGACACCACCTGGGGAAGCTGCTTCTTTGTCATCCTTCAGAGTGCACCGAGAAAGGCTTGCTTGGATGGCTGCCCAGGAAGCCAGATAGGAATTATATTTGTTTCTTCTCAAGTGCATTCTCTTTTGACCTTAGAGCTGGAGTGGGTTGTAGAGAGAGAAAAATATAAACTCTAAATCTCTAATTACTTCTCCAGATGAAAGAAAATAGCCTTCTTGGTTAAATCCATTATAGGATGTGTAGAAAGTGACTTTCATGTTAGATGCTCAGGGGATTCCTATGACATTACAGCTTACCTTCCTAAAACATCACCAAATTATTAGTAAGGCCAACATTCCCATCACCGCTCACAACACATAATTCATAACACTAATTTATTTTCAAAGAAAAGGTTTCTCCTGTTACTCCATAATAATGTCTTAATCACTCTTTCTTGGCACAAATAGTTTTCAAAACCAAAATAATTTGCTCCAAAACAGTAGACTATATATATATATATATATATATATATATATATATATATATATAATCTATATATTTATATATAGATTTATATATATATAAATTTATCAGAGTACATAGACACATTCAGAGAATGCAAGCGAAGACTCTGATATTAGGACAAAATGTTTATGGTTTCAACAAACAACATATTACTCATACATATAGCCCTCTTTTCAAGGAAGTATGTAAATCACTCCTGATAATGCAGAATGCATACTAAGATTATTTGTGTAAACACAAAGGTTTTTTATATACTCCTAAATACTTAAATATATTTGCGTTTAGTATTAGATGGCCCAGTGTCTCAATTTATTATCCTTTTGAGCACCAGAAGATATATAGTTCTGATACCTCCAGTAGAAAAACACCATATGCAGTTTTTATTCAATCATGTCAATAGAAAACAGAAAACAAAATATAGTAGGCCATCTCAGGGTTAATATTGTTCATAGTGGTCATGATGTGTTAGAAAGGCAGGGAAAGCTGAGTGTGGAGAACACACCTGTAAACCCAGCTTGCAGGCGGCAGAGGCAGGAGGATCTCCACAAGTTGTAGGTTAGCTTAGGCTAAAATGTAATGTTTTAACTAACAAACAAATATATAAACACAAAGGAAGAAAAAAACTGGGGCAATGTCTGCATGACTGAAACATTGATGAAACAGACATAGTTGATTCCCTTACGCACTTTGATGGAAAACCTAAGAGTTAATGTCTGCTCGGCTCTGAGAGCTCTGTTCTGTTGGGTACCAATTACCTCAGGAGTGTTGCTTTCAGAAAGGGAGTGGTGGCCTCCAGCCTGACTAGGAACCTCACTGAACTGGACTGTTCGCTGTTGTGTTAGGAATCAGTTGCCTAAATAGAAAGTAGAAGAATCAATCTAATAGTCTTGCTGATGGAGTTACCAGAAATCTGCAGAGATATATCAGTCCTTGAATGGACCAGCAATCCCTAGAGATTGTAATTTTCCACAGTAAAATTGGAAGTGGAACCAAGGTGTCTTTATGTGATAGAATTTTATTTATACCTACTGTTCTACCCATAACAAGTCTGGGCTTGACACAGATATCTAATGCATTGTGACTCTGATGACCTGAAGTTTGAAGCTATGGTACTCCACGAGACTGTATTGAAATTAACAGGAGAATGAAGTACAGCTTGTGTCTCCATTTCTCGCTTTATTCATGCCAAAACCTTCCATCACATTCTTATAATTTATTTCCTATGTGTATATCAAAGTATAAATCTTTTCTTTATCTTTTCAGGATCTTGGAAAAGATCATACACGTGAGAGATGAAGGAATTTCCTAGGGAGTTATAAAATACTATCTTAATACGATAAAGGGCTTTCCTTTAAAAAAATATGATAAATAGATAAGCATATAATTTCTCTGTGAAGAATTAAATCATATATATTTTAAAATGAAAACCCACTATAAAAAGGACAGCTTGTCTTGTTAATAAAACTTGATCCAGGGCTTTTCTACGAGATCCATGATAATATTCCATTGACTGACTTTGGTGTTCTACAGTCCTTGTGAATACAACTAGTGCTTCAGCTAAGTATTTATCCAATGCTTAGTTCTTGGAATTAATTTTTCAACAGGAAAATCTTTGTTGCAGCATAAGCATAAGGAGGTGTCTGATGATTCAGCAGTCTAAATTACTAGTTTCATACATTTAAACCGTTTGAAATAACAGCCCACAGGAAGAACTGGTTGGCCTCCAGTTTATCTCCTAATCATGGGAACTCTAATAGGGGTCATTTTCATATAAGCTCCTTAATATTTTTTTGTGAAAAGATCGTGATATTCTGTACCATGTCTGTGGTACAGGTGTTTTGGTAGCGGTTATTTTGATAGGAGATTTTAGAATGTCTTTGCCTTCATTCATCTATGGTATTCTGAGATTCGACTCCTGAAGAAAATGAAAATTGGATAGAGTAAAATCAGTTTCCGAAACAACCCCAGGCCCCGCTCATCTCTTGGCTGCTTCCAGTATGCTGTGCAACCTTGAGATGTCCTTCCTTACATGTGAGTTATGAAATGGCAAGGTTGGGTTTAGCATTTCTCAGGCAGTGAATCCCACAGGGAGTTAAGCTTTAAGCTATGCTTCTCACCTTTTCCAATTCTGAAGTATTTGCGGGTGGTGGAAGTAAACAAAACAGTTAAACTTTGATTCTGTATAATTTGTGCATGAACATGCAGAAAGATAGCTTTCCCCAGACAACTACCCTGTGGTTCCTCTCTTTCCCCCACACCTGTCACTACTTAAGCATGAAGATGAATAGTTGCATTATTTTTTCAGTGCAAGAACTAATAGCCTCTTAATTGTTTTTAATGGGATGTTTTAAAGGAGCCTCTTATTTTCCATGTTGCGGTATATTTTTCAGCATCAGAGGGCCTCTGATTCGACACATCCCAGTACCATCTGCTAAACGAGATTGTGTTTAAAATAATGATTCATTGTATACAAATAAACTGGCAATTATTTTTTACCATTTAACTCTGCCACTCCACTACTAATATCCAGACTGCAGTGATGGATGTGTGTCCTTACAGAATAGGACAATATCGTGCCAGGATTGGAATAAGATTTTCCTATGCATTCAGGCCAAAATGCTGCCTCCTTTTAGAGAAGGGGGAAAGGAAAGAAACAGCACTGTCATGAAACTTACAGAAAATTCATGTGGAGATGGAGAGAGCAGTGTAGCAATCAGACCACTTATTCTCTGCACTTCTGAAACTACATATCTTCCTTTTCAATGATCCACGGGAGCAGATAAGGACTGTGGAGCACAATGGGTAGATCTGAGACAAATGATGTGATCCAAAGGGCTTTCACACTCTGACAGCACCAATATATGGGTAGAATTGCAATAGAAGATTGGAACAATAAACACTAGTGAGAAAAATGACTATCATCTCATTATTTCAGCTGCAATTCCAATGCTTCCAGTTAAGGGAGTTATATTGCCCTGCTTTATCTATTCATAGTTGCATGTATGTGTCCCTCACTTCAAAAAGAGGATGTTCCATATTCCTGTGCCAATGATCAGATAAATACTCTGTACGAACGTGTGTGTGTGTGTTTGCCTGACTTCCTGTCTGTCTGTCTGTCTGTCTGTCTGCATAGCATAGGAAGCTTGTTCCTTTTTATGTTACCTAGGCTGCTCTCAAACTTCCAGCAATCTTTTAGTTTTAGTATCTACAATGCTGAGATTACATGCATAATACAAGTTTTTGATTTACTAAGAGAGGTAGATGAATAAGTTCTAAAGACTGTCTGGACTTCAGAAATATTATAAATGTTTGATGTTTTCTAGGTGAAGAAATTATGGAATTGACAATGGTCCTTTCTTTTCCCACTCACTTTCTAAGGTCTCAAGATGTCATCTAGCTTTGAAATCCTACAAATGGGAAAATTCAACTTGTTATGTTTCTTTCTTGTTATCATTGTGCTTATTCTTTTTTATTATCATTTTATGGAAAATCCAATCTACATTATAGTAGAAAGGGTAGAGATGCTCCCAAGTGAAGATTTCCCATTGGTTAAAATCATTTCAAAGGAAAGAATTCAGTTGACTCACAATTTAGGCACAATATTACTCAGCAAAGCAACATGACCATATAACTCAAATAGAGGTTAAAGTATGCTGACTCCAGGTGGAGGCGAGTCTATTGGCTCTGCATTGAGAATATTTCAAATATTTTTGTAATTATTTAGGTAGGTAGCATATTTATGAGTTTAAGGTAATTCCTTTTTGCCTTTCAAGTCTTGGTGGACTAGATCTCTCTTTTATGCTAAGTCTTGAAGCCATCCTCTTGTAAAGTCCACAGAGGAAGTCAAAATCACACAACAGATGATGTTATAATGAAATGAGGATCCTCTGAGGTCAAAGAACCTTCACTGGTGCTTGTGTGTGGTCACTGAGAGAGTTCTCTACTGCCTGAAGCCCTCATTTATTATTATGAATAAACTAGAGTTTGAGAAGTTTTAAGAACAATTGGATATTATGATGGTAAGGAACATAGCCACTAACATAAAGATGTAGTTTTTATTAGCTTCCTCAACCTCCCATCTATTTTCATTCCTATCATGTCTCCAAGAGATGCTAGAGCACATGACCGCAGTAGAGTAAAATAAGACAACAGACATTTCTGAGCAAGGACTGGGGATCGATAAAGATCATATAAAAATAGTAGCCATTTATGAAAGTATGATAGGCTTTCCCATAACATTTAGAGAGCTCAGAAGACTGAGGAGGTAACCGAGCAGCTATGTATGCTTGGTGTACAAGTGCAAGGACCTGAGTCTGAAACCTCAGCAGATGACAAAAGCCAGGCACAGCTGCTCATTCAGGTATCTATGACATAGAGGGACACACACACAAATAAATAAATAAATAAATGAATAAATAAATAAAATGGGACGCGGGGAGAGGCAGAGAAAATTTTACTAATCCTGTGGCTAATGAATCTTGGAAGAACAGAAGAAACTATACATATACTGCTGATTACTTACTTTTCAAAAAGTAGGAACTGAATAAAAGTGACCTCAAGAAACAAAAGTTCAGGTTACTAATAGATTACTTAACAGTAATAA
Source organism: Chionomys nivalis (assembly GCF_950005125.1). Classification (NCBI taxonomy): domain Eukaryota; kingdom Metazoa; phylum Chordata; class Mammalia; order Rodentia; family Cricetidae; genus Chionomys; species Chionomys nivalis. Next base: position 66,680,778 of record NC_080088.1, read on the forward strand.
AACAGAAAGATGTACCCTATTTTCCTACAAGTTATAATGTAAAATACAGATTCCTCAAAAAATGGACAGATCCTTAACCCTGAGGCTGGTATCTTTTAAAACTTTATGAAATATGTAAGGGAAATGAATAAAATGACCAACATTGCTTAGGTAAATGGACCCAGAGCCAAGTTCTACTATGAAACATTTCTGTCAGTATGCAAACTCTAACTTGCATTGATCTTAGGGTCTATTCTGCTCATCAAAGATATGGTGATATTAAAAGATTGTATTTAGAAGCTCAGAAAAAAGGAGGAATCCCCACAAAGAACTGCTTCACTGGGGTTGCAATGAAAGAAGATATGAGCTAGTAGCCTACCTTGTCAAGGAATCCTTGAAGAAAATACAGGTCACAAAGCTGCAGGCAGATCCGAAGACAGCCCATCAAGCACAAATCACAGAGGGCTTTCCTGAGAAAGGAGCAAAAATAACATTTTGCTGAGCAGTGAGAAAAATATGGGTCACATTTTATCCTTCAGGCTTAAGGCTCCATTTTAAGCCTAGGAGCTTTCAGTTCCCACTGTCAAAGTGTTCTGAGCTGTGTATAGAAACATCTTTGTCATCCAAAAGCTTACATCTTTATAACCCATTGGATATCCCAAAACAATTAGAATACTGAATGTCTGTATGTGTCTTTTGTTAGAACCAACAGTAACTTTTAAGTATCATGCCCATTTTAATGCATTTGATTCTAAAAACAACCTCCTTCTTGCAGATGAATATTGCTTTACCACAGTGTGAAAAGGAAATGATAAACCAAGCAGGGAGTTACCTACCAATATTAACATTACTCATATTAACAGATTAACTTACTCAGCTCATATTAATTCTCTGAGTTACCTTTTCAAATTTTAGCACATGGTGGAATTTCTGTTTGATAATATTTTGCCATCCTCATATCCCTGTGAAACAATAGAAGTGCCTTATTCTCATTTTGTGTCTGAGAAAACTAATATACTAATTAAGGGACAATATCACTACTTCTCACTAAATAATTGCTATCAAAAGTCACAAATTGGAAGTTCTAAATTAATAGTTTAAATTTTCCTTTCCCCAGGAGTTTGAGTTACAGAATCCAGAAATCATATTTTCCTATTAAGAAAGTCAGCTGGGTCAATGTCACAAGATTTAGTGAGGAAAAACTAATAAAATGTGATTGTAAAATCCCAGAGAACTGCTGAAGTGTGCAGTCTGCTGTGTTTTCCCCTTGCTGGCGTGGCTTCCAGAAATAAATAAATCAGAGAGGCCTCCTGTGTTTGTTTGAGGAGGCATGGGCAGTATTCATTATGCATTGTTTCATAGAGTGGGACATGGAAAAGCCACCAGTGCCAAAGCCAGATCTGAAAAATTCATGAGAATGTGGGTGGCTACTCAGAATAGTTTGCACCCCAGGGAAAATCATCCCACACCTCTGTCACAAGGTACGTTTTGCAGTCAGAGACAAAAACATCCTCCAAAGGGGGAAATCCTTGGCCCTCCATAGAACAGCCTTTGGTAGCCTCTGCTTAGAAATAGTAGCTGCATGTGGGAGAGATGGGCTAATGCCATCTGCAAAGGAATTTCCTTTGCAAGGAGCTGAGGAAACGGTGGATTTAGTGCTTCACACGGGCTCTTTGCCTGCTATTCCCATCACTTGCTTTGCCTGTGAGTCTGATGCATCTCTTTCAAAACCGTCTCAGTAATACAGTCAATATGCATGATAGTTTCTCAAACACTGCTGGAGAACATACATTGTGTGATTATTGCCATTTTGTTACTTTAAATGAAATTCCCATTCTAAATAATGCATTTGAGTACAATTAACAATGGTTATACAACCCAATGGAAAGCATCTTATCTTATAACAAATTAGAGAGTTCCAATTTGTTCACGTATTCTGGATTTTGCTTTAATTAACACTTGTAGTTTGAGTCCATGCAAATAAGAGCAATTACTTCTTAAACACCCAGAACACATTAATTGCTAAAGATAGATTAGACATCTTAAATCCATTTTTAAATTTTCTTTAGTGCAGCACAAATTGAAAACACAATCTAATTTGTACAATAGATATTGTTGTGGTACAAGGGTAAAGAATGGATGATGCTTTCTAACAAACCATTCTATTCTATAATGCACTTCATATTTCCTGGTTTATTGCATTTGATCATATTTGTGTAAGTATTGTTTATTGCCACTAAAATCGATTATGTAATCTACCATTTTTCAATCTATATTTTCAGAGATACAGTGAAAGCTCTCAACAATAAAATGTTGGACAAATTAATGTAATGCTATAGACAACAAATATCTGTAATATTTGTAACAAGAAGGACAAAGCAAGAAGCAGTCTAGTGTCTGACTTCCAATCACTTCTGAAGCAAGCAAAACCAAATGGCATCCACATACAGATGTAGAAGGGTTAAGAATAGAGAGCATAGAAGAAAATCTACACATCCATAGCCAATGCCCTTTGCCCAAATCATTAAGAACATGCACAAGATAAAAGAGAGTAGTTAAATTAAGCAATGGTGGAAAATGTATATCCACACAAAGAAGAATGATGTTAAACTTATATTTCATACTAGTCACAAAAATAATCAGAAAGTGGATTATATTTCATACTGGTCACAAAAATAATCAGAAAGTGGATTATAGACTTATATAGAAGGTCAGAAAGTAGAAAAGCTCTAGACAAATATACAGGAAATGCATCAGGATTGAAATGGACAAGAGGATTAAGTTAAAGTCTCAATAGCTTAGGAAAGGAAAGCAGAACAGCCAAATGAGATTCTATGAACTAAAGCACTTCTGCACAGCAATGTAAACAATAAGCGAAGTGTGATGACATCATACAGAATGGAAGAAACTATTGACAAAGTACATATCTGCTAAAAAGTTGTTGTGGATAAATGTACGAAATTTGCAAAATCTCAATAGCACACCAGCAATTTCATTTAAAAATAAGCAATAGATCTATATGTGCATTTTTAAATGTTGATTTAAAGTTTCCTGATACATACATAATCTCCCTTAGATGTAGAACCTAAGCATTTGTTTTCTGTGGAAGTTGAGAACAAAGTGATGGTTACAAGAGCTGAGACAATAGGTGGAAGGAGTGATGGGGAAAGATTAAAGATGACAACTCAATTAGCAAGCTTGAAAGTAAGATCAGGGAGATGGCCGCATGAGTTAGAGAAATTTCTACACAAATCCATGATCTGAGTTCGATCATAAAATTCACAAAAAAGGAGGAGAGAATTGACCCCACAAAAATGTCCTTACCTTTGCATGCATACTATGACATACACGAGACCCCACATACACATTGCACACTAATCTAAATAAATAAATAAATAAGATTTGTATAAAAGAAAGTTAAAAGATAGGACCAAAATGGAATCTAGAATGTGTGGAACACTTTAAAAATGAAAATAGAAATTATGAGTCTATGGAATAGAAGATCTACCTAGTTCAACTTGGTAAATCTAGTTGGTAAATAAAGATGAAAATAGTTGGTATTGATTGCCACAAACATTTAGGATAGCATATCAATATGTAACCGAAATTGAGCTAAAATCTCCAGTTATTATGCCAAGAGCATAGATTAGATTAAAAAACAAAATTCATGTATCATGCTATATGAAAAGAGCATGACAGAAATTATCACTTTAAAAAATATGTTTACATCTCCACTTCCATGTGTTTATTCATCACACAGCACATCTGTGGTATTGTGATAATGCCATCCGACATTTAAGGATGAGCAAATAGAATTATTTAAGTTGCCCAACATTATTTGGTTTACATGATTCAATTTAAGATTTGGGTGCAAGAAATGAGCCCAGCCGCTGGGCTTCTAAGCATCATGCATTCTGTGTCAGTGGCCATTTCTTTCTTTGTCAGGTTGTCTTCTAAGCTCCAGACACAATAAACCACTATACCTGGTAGCCGTCGAGAAGAGAACAAAAGAAAACACTTACACATAGGAAACTAAACATGTTGCCAACACTAAGCAAAGGCAAGCAAGAAGGAGCATGACGACATCTGTCCGGGCTACAAAGAAGAAAGATTTAAAAAGGCATGAAGAAATGAAAAAAGGCCCAACAAATAGGGAAATATGAAATTGCTAAATGTATAATTATCATAACATATTCAAAGACAATATTTTAGACTGTTCTAAGAAATCTGCGTAGTTGGTTTTATAAGATATGACCATTAGCAATGATTTCAGTAAACTGTACATAACACAGGCAGAGCTGTGCAGTAAAACAACATATTTTAAAATTAAAATATAAAATTCATCTATGGACTTTTGCTCCAAAATTGAAAATTATGCATTAGTTTCAAGTTTATATTTGATATTACAAGGTCTGACTATTTGTTAGGCAAAATTAAAAAAAAAAAAAAACCATGCTAGATTTCTGTAATGGTTTTAACGAAATGTCTTCTGTAACAGCTCTTTCTTTGGACATCCAGCTCCGAAATAATGACACAGAAACTTCCCGTTTATTATGAAAGCTTGGTCTTAGGTTAGGCTTGTTCCCAACTAGTTCTAGATTGTCAAGTCCAATGGGCAGAAGCTTTCGAGTCCTTCATCTCTCAGTCTCTGCTCAAGCTGGAAATGAACTCGGATCTCAAGGCACAGTGGCGGGAGCTCAACATCACCGGGGCCAAGAAAATTGAAGTTGGTGGTGGCCGGAAAGCCATCATAATTTTTGAATCAGTTCCTCAGCTGAAATCCTTCCAAAAAAATCCATGTCCGGTTTGTTCGTTTATTGGAGAAAAAGTTGAGTGGGAAGCATGAAGTCTTCATTGCTCAGAGGAGGATTCTGCCCAAACCAACTTGGAAAAGCCGTAGGAAAAATAAGCAAAAGCACCCCAGAAGCTGCACGCTCACCGTAGTCCTCGACACCATCCTTGAGGGCTTGGTCTTCCCGAGTGAGAATGTGGGTAAGCGATCTGCGTGAACCTGGACGGCAGCCGGCTCATAAAGGTTCATTTAGACAAAGCACAGCAGAACAACGTGGAGCACAAAGTCGAAACTTTTTCTGGTGTGTTTAAGAAGTTCATAGGCAAGGATGTTAATTTTGAATTCCCAGTTTCAGTTGTAAAAAAAAAAATGACTGAATAAAGTCTCATTCAAAAAAAATTAACTTGTTTAATTAAATAAGTAACTAAATAGATAAATAATCTACGTTCTCTCACATGGCTCATTACCTCACCCCAATACTGTATATCCAACTTCCTCTGAAGTCTAGCTGGTGAATCCTCCACCTCTCAAATTCTTTGCAGAATTCTTATCGCTGCCCAGATCCCACCTATCCTCTCCTGGCTGCCTATTGGCCATTCAGCTCTTTATTAAATCAATCAGAAGGTGCCTTAGGCAGGTCAGGTAAAATGGCAAAACATTTTCACACAGTGTGATCAAATATCTCATGACAGTCTTCCCTCATTTTAAACATTTGATTACTTGATCTTCATGGCCCTGTTTGGATAGGTTTAGGAGGTATGGACTTGCTGGAGGAAGTATGTCACTAGGCACAGGCTTATAGAGTGTAAAGATGAGTCATCTTTAGGTCACTCTCCATGTTTCATGCTTGTAGTTTAAGATGTGAGTCCTCATCTTTTCTCCAGCCACCATGTCTGTTATTTACTGTCACTGTTTCCCCAACACAATAGACTCTGAACCCTATGGAACCATAAGCCAAATGAACCCTTTGTTATATAAGTTGCCATCGTTATATTGTTTGTCACAGCAATAGACAACTAGTTTTACTACATGCAATTAAGACATAATTTACATGTACATAATGAGAAGAAAACTCATACATTTGGCCAGTCTTATTCACAATACAAGACCAAAATTCCTTCCAAATTGTTAGCAAAGTGAAGTCATGCACTGAGAAGTAAATACGTCGTGACGAATCTAAACTCATTATGAGATGCAAAGAAATTTACAGACAGTCCTATTCTATTTAGTTAATGGAAACCTTGTGTTGGCCTATGAAATAGACTCACATTTTCTGCTTCTGTTATCATCTGGAAATGATGACCTGGTCTCTGTTCAGTCTCTACCACAGATGAAAATTAAATAGAAGGAGGTTCAGTGATTGTAACGGTGGTTAGTCAACTGAAAACCATCATAACAATGAGACTGTTAATTTATCATGCACAAAGGTCATTAACTTTTCTTTTTCTTCTAAGTTCATGTGAGCCATTGAGTGATCCAGAACATGTTGGCAGGAGCAGCTGGCTTGTTGTGTTTGTCAAATGAAAGTGTGAAAAAGTGTAATGGGATCTGGACATTTATATGGTGTCTGAAAAACATAAAATGAACAATTTTTTATGCATCACCCATATTATGACATGATTTCCCACTATTCAGAGTATTGTTTCCATTTGTGTCTTCTGGCCTGCCTGTCTATGTCATCAACAGTTCTGAAATTTGTTATTTTTAAGACGAGCATAATTTCACATCCATGACCATAGCCCTACATATTTATACCATAGATATTTATATACTTAAATCATACTGAGCAAGCCAGGTGGTGGTGATGCATGCCTTTAATCCCAGCACTCAAGAGGCAAAGGCAGGCAGTTCTCTGTGAGTTCAAGGCCAGCCTGGTCTACAAAAGCTAGTTTCAGGACAGGCTCCAAAGCTACAGAGAAACCTTGTCTCAAAAAAACCAAAAAAAGAAAAAGAAAGAAAAAAGAAACAAAAGAAAGAAAAAACCTTATTGAGCTGTTAATTTGATTTAAATTATTTGATCATATTAAATAATATGTACATGATTTTTCTTGCTTAAAGAATTCAAGATATTTTATTTTGATACCTACAATACAGTTTTTTTTTCTGTCTTACTACTGTTCAGTGTTTTACTGAATGCATACGTGTAGTTGGTTTGTATTTGGTCTATTTGAACTATTCCGCATTACACTTTCAAAGGACATAACTGTGAACCTTATCTTTCATGTTTATTTTTCTCTGGATATGCATTTGGAAGATTTATATAGATTTTGTACAAAAGTGCAGAAACCCTTGCATCAAAAGTGTCTGCATATTAAATTTATTCAGAAATATCAAACTTTCTTCCAGGGTAATGGCCCCAGTTTATGTTCCCATCAGGAGGAAATTTCCATGTGGCATTACATTATATCCCTAAGATTGAAGACAATCAACTTCCATGATTGCAACTGCAAAGATTAAGAATGGTTCTTACCAAAGCTTGGCCTGGCATTTCCCTAATGGTTAAATATGTTGTTATTGCAATATATTTTCTCTTCAATGACATTTTGCCTCTTCATGCCTTCTGCCTGTTTTACTTATGATAATTTACTAACTTTTTGGATATACAAGGTAACATTTAACAATATGTTTAACATATGATGAATAGTAATGAATACTGCTAAGCCTCTAAAAATACTTTTGAATTTCCTGATAATTTAGTATTTCTTCTTGATCCCATGCCATTTCTTCCCCCAACAAATATAAACACTTTCTTATAATATATGCTTGTTGTAGTTAGGATTTAGTATTTCATTATCATTTCTTTTTGCATGTTAGAGTTAAAAGACTTCTTTGCCCACCCTTGTGTTAAATAACACCTTTTCCCCTGAGGCCTTTATGGACATTGAGAAACATGATTAAACACACTGCTGTGCTTGCCCTTCAGTGAATTGTGGAGTCTGCCTGTGTGAGCAGCTGCTTCACAGCAAATCATTGCTATAATTCAAAGAGCCTGCTCCTTTGGCATTCCATTTGCAGGCTCTGCGTGACTTCATTGGGTGTTTTTTTTTTCTTTTTGCATACAACATGCTGCAAGTCCTGTGTTAAAACTCTCAGGTTCATCTGAACAATCAATACTGAGGTTTGTGCATTCTCTGCATAGTTTTCCTGCCATGGTTGCATATGTATCTCCCATGAAGGATACAAAATGTTGACACGTTAACTTGAAATTTTTCACTATAAATTTTTATTTTATTGGCTGTAGTGCTTGAGTGTTCAATGTGTAAAAGTAATAATGAACACTGTGCATTTTAGGTTTTCCTTCAGTTTACCCTTGACACAAGAGCATGCAACTATGAAATGGAAGAGGTGTGGAAAGAGGGAGGTTATAAGACCTTTAAATGTATATGGTATTTAATAGAAGTTTCAGATAAAATAATTTATTGCCTGTAATTTATAAGAGATCATGTGTGTTTATGTCTATATGTACACACACACACGTGTGTGTGCGCGTGTGTGTGTGTATCCTTTCTCTCCATGTTTATCTTTGGAGACAAGTTCTTGCTGTCTCTCCAAGGATTATCTCATAGTCATAGCAATCTTTTATCTTAGCTTACTAAGTGCTACAGCACATCCCATCTTGCCCAGACTTTTAAATATATATTTTATCAAATAAATGTAAAATATTCAGAACAATAATAGAATAACTTTTATCTCCATTTTATTTTTGCCCTCTCTGGTTTTGTAGTACTATTTTGTGATTGTATTTTTATTATTTTTTTGTGATTCTGCATACACATTGTAAGAAAAAAAAACGTGGTCAAATGTATCACACAAATCAGTGTCAAGAAAATTATTTAAATAACCCTTTCTAACAATTAGAATCACATCTTCAGCCCATTCCTTCTGCCAAATATAGATGAAGTCCCAAAACATATTCAAAATTAACTTAGATGTCGCAGAACATATCACAAACCAACTGTAGGAAAAGCACAAAGTTTAAACACAGGAACTGAGTGGATGAGGATTTCATGTTTGTTTACTTTGTTGTACTTCTGATGACCTTTCCTGAAGCTCTGGAGGTTACTACTCTGAGAAGCCAGGTGGAGCAGTTTTCTGGACCAGGGAGAGGAGAATGTTGCAGAGAAGAGACATGGAGAAGGGGATCTAGTGGTCCTGTATCAATTGATTGACACAGTTGGTTATCTTGTTGCTGAGCAACACAATTCAGAATGTCAACATTTGGTGAAGGAAAAGCGACTGAAATAATATTTGCGGTACTATGAAAGAGACCAGGCAGACTGCGTGGTTTTTAAGCAGATGGCTAAAATAGAAATTCTCTAAGATAGACCTGGGAGTCTTTCAACCATTAAACACAAAAGGCAAATATAAGATTATTCAACAAAGAACTAAGTATTTCCTTAACAATAGAGTCAACAAATGCCAACTGAGGACTGGTTCCAAGCTTGGAATTGCCAGACAAATGCCTTGCAATTGCTGTCACAGGTTCACTACAGAGGCAAAGGGGAAGATGTGGGATAAGCAGAACAAAGGGTAGCATTAACCACCATTTACCTTTATGTAAGCTAAATGAAATACCCAAATGGAAATTAAAGCATAAACAAAATAGATTATTCACTAACAGAGTACAGATGAGAGAAAGAGTCCCTATAATTAATCATGGAAATGAACAATTGTTATCCTTCTACCAGAAAATTTTACTACTTATGGAGCGACTGGTGATATGTCCTTTCAGCATTTTAATGTTTTAGAACATTTCTGGACTGCTTTTTATAGAGCTGTCCCATTACAGGCTGAAAGCTTTCTCCTCAGCACTATGACAAACCTTCTTAAGTTGTGGGTTAAGACCTGCAGAGTTCAATGCGGGAGTAAAACAAATTCGAAAATATTTAAACCTTTTCTGAATATACAGTGGCCCAACAATTAATTCAAAAGCAAATGCAGAATCTGTGATGTTTCAGCCAGCGCTAACCATGTTGCATCTCGTGACTTTTCCGTTGTCTTGTTCTGAGCACAGTTGCACCCTTTATACTGCGCAAGCCCTCACAACACACAACGCTGCTGCGTGAAACACTTCCGCTCAGATTGGAGATTATTCTGTTATTAACTGCAGGGCCTTTCTTCTATGTGTAAAATTTTCTGCTCACATAAAAATAATGGTTTAATTGAAAAGTCGAAGCTTTTAATATCTTACTGCCACCATTCCTCAGCATGAAAGTGTGGGCTTAGCATAGTTTGGGCTGTATTGTGCTGACAAGTGAGCCCATTTGTCTGATTGCTATGCCCGCATTCTTTCATCTTTGTTAAGTGGGAACTTCAACATATAACAAAGAGTTGTTTTAAAATACATTTCTTTGTGATTATCAGCGATGTTTGATTTGTGCAACTATTTTATGTACATACCTGCTTTGAAGCTTCATGTGTTAACTCTCCTAGATATGTCTGTTTCTCTGTCTGAGGTTTCTGTAGCTGAAAATAGCACACTCAGACATCAACCTTTTACACAGATGGAAATCTGCGTCAAGTTTCCTCTGGATATTCTCTTTCCACTCAAGACTTCCTGTTTCAGTACTAGTCTTCTCTCTTTCCCTTCCTCTCTGGTTTGCCTTTTAACTTCCTTTCCTCCCTCCTTGCCTTATTTGCCATATCTTTTCCCTTCTCTTTTTCTCTGATGCCAAATTTTCCTAATTTTATGTGATTCTAGTTTTGCTTCTTTAATGTGTATGCTATCACCCTCTTTGAGAATTCAGTAGATTATCTGTTTATTGATGAGATATAATAGATCACTCTCTCAATACCTTATTTGATAAAAGAATTTCAACTAATCTTCTGCAGACTCTCCCTTCACTGTCTTTCTATTACCTGAAACAGAGAAGTTTCAATTTTGATGTAACTCATTTTCTAATTTTTATTATTTGTGACTTTGAGGTTCTACACTTAAACAGATACAAAAATATTTATTTCTACATTTCTCTACAAACGTTTTGGTTTTTACAAAATGTGATGCATTTTGTTATTTTGCTCTTGTTGTTGATGATAGGGCATAGGTGGTTTCTCTTAGTTGCTTTACTAGTAGATATCTAGTCGTTCTAGCTCTGGCACCCTAGTTGAAAATAATCCATCATAAATGTGGGACATTATTTACAAACTTTAAGTTTTTTCCTCACTTGTTCTTGTTTGTAGTTATGTGAGCATTTTACTGACCTGTTCTTAGGTTAAGTAAGGTTAGTGCAGATTTGAAATAAGATTTGAGGCCAGGTGGTGGTGGCACACACCTTTAATCCCAGCAGAAGCAGGCAGATCTCTGTGAATTCGAGACCAGACTGGTCTTCAAGAACCAATCCTAAGACAGGCTCCACAGCAACACAAAGAAAACCTGTTTTGAAAAACAACAACAACAAAAATAAAAATCAGAACTTGTATGGGCTGAAACTTCTTGTTCGTTTTCAAGATATTCTGAGTATCCTGACTTCACATGTTTTCATATGAAAGAAAATGTGACTGCCATATCAGACCTTCCCTGAATAATGAACAGCACTACTGAGGCTTGAGGACTTTTAGGTTCCCAAGAGCACAGCAAATATTTGTAAATACTTCATTGATACTTCATCCATTAATTTTGTGTTGAAGTTTTGCAATCAGCCTCTTGTATTCTGCGACATTTCCACCTCAGGACTATGTTAAGACTATGTTCATTGTGTCCTCTAAAAAATGCACAGAAGTGAGGGTGTTCACATGGAGTGAGTTTCTGGCCAGGTCAGATAAGGACAAGTGCTGAAATAAAGGGCTTTTTAATGGCAGTGGTTTCTGTTTTGGTTTTTGTCTTTCTTTTTTTCAGTGAGCCAGAGGTCAAATCATGATACCTCTCTAAAGATGGGGCTTCTGGAATGTTCAGAACTGTTCTCTCTCCTCCAAGGGCTGCAAGCCTGTTGGTTTTACAGCTACTATGGCTGTGATGTTGATTGTCAAGGCCACCATGGAGCTGCAGGGATAAAGAACAACATGGCCAATGTGAAAATACCAGGAACCTTGGTGTGATTACCACAGTCCAGCTGGTTGCCTTGCAGACCACTCTCAGGGCTATTTCAAGTCCCAAGCTAAATGTCCTCACATCTTTATAGGATGACTGTGGGAGTCTCTGCTCTTGCTCACTGCCTGATTTTCTGAGTGTTTTCTCTGCTTTTCTGGAAGTGCTTCTCTGCCTACTAAAATTTAAAGCCTTGAATCCCAAGCAATCAGCTCTCCATCTCATTTTATTTCAGTCCCATATTCTGACAGCCAGTTATTCATGTAGGGATTTGCTTTTATTTGTTTAAAGTTGGATAATTTTCAAAAGCTAATTTTCTTAATCACTCTTAATATGTACATTCCTTTATTTCAGATCAGAGAATAGTACTTTTCTCCATAAATTCTATCCACATTAAAGTATTATTAATACTAAAGTATTAAGTATTGAAACAGTTATTTTTCAAGAAAAGTCAGTATTTATCAAAGTAAGTAGATTTTAAATTCAAGAGTAAAATCTAGTGTTTACAATATGTCCGAAAATGTTGAAAAGGGATGGGATCTATTATAAAGGTCACAACACAATTACTGTTCTTACAAACAAAACACATGACAGGCAGGACAACTGGTAGGTATTCTCTCTTGGAAGATGCACACAACACTATGAAAGCTAGACCTCAGGTTAGTTACTATTCTATTCGGCCTAATCCTGTATCTACAGTGTGTGATGTCTTCAGCAATAGAACTTTACCTTCAATGACAATAACCTGCATTGTTCTGAAGGTCTTTTAGACTCCTTGACCACAATAATCTGAAGAACAAATTTCTCTCTTCCTTTAATAACTTCAGAGAAGTTTTTTCATGGTTAGTTAGTACCAGAGATTTTGTTAGATAGTCTATGGCTCTTGGGGAAGGGCTATTATCACACCAAGTAACTTGGCTTTATTTAAACTATACAATTATATACATGTGTAATTTTAGGTAAGCATGAAATAATAATATGAATCTCTGAGTCTCTTTCAAACATCTTTAGTTTTATTTATCCCTTCTCCCTCCCTCATCTTCTGTATTGACATCCTTCCCACTGCTGAGCCAACCCTTATTTTTATCTCCCCTTCACAGCACCTGTGTCCTGGTATTTTCCACTGTAGACACACATACACACGTGTACGCGTACATTGCCTGCTTATTTGCTTTTTTGCTTTGCTTTCCTGGTTTCTGTGACTACTCCAGGTTGTACACTCACTTCTAAATATTTAAAGCTAGGATCCACAAATAAGAGATATAGAGACTATTAAAGAGATCCACAACTGGTCAAAACGCAGAGGATAAGTGGCTGTGGGGTACCCAGCCCCAACTGATACATCTCCAATGCACATAAGGCTACCGAAAATTGCAAACGAGAGGGCAGAAAGAATGTAAGAGCAAGAGATCTGAGAAGTGTGCTGTTAGATGGGTCCCTGCTTAAAGACAAGGAAAATGCCTCCATGAAAATCCCGCATGGTCTCACCTTTAAATGAAGAGCTACAGCTGGTCACAGACTGATGAGACAGAAGTAGAATCAGTCTCCTCTAAGAACAAACTCCATATAGGTTATCCAGTCCCAAGTGGTCAGCTCTGGGCACATAAAGGTACAAGAAAGCTGCTTGGGACTGGTGAGAGCAGGGGCCCTGGGAATGATGCAAAGCAATGTTCGAGCAAGAAATTCTAAATGTGTGTGCGCGCATGCGCACACACACACATACGTACACATGCATGCTTGCACATGACTTCCTGTTATTTTCTGCTTTAGCATTCTTATAGCAAAATTTCCTAGTAAAACTATTAATACAAATTGTTTTCTTGGCATTAAAATATATTTAGAAGGTAAAATAATTTAGAACATGTAATTATTGCTTAAATAAAATCCCAGGGGCCAAATGTTACAAGGTTCCAATTCAGTTTAACCCTGTCACTTTAGAATTCAAAAGCATCTAACGTGACAGCAAGAAAACCCTGAGCAGAAGCAAGAACCTAAGTGTGCCCTCTGCAGGAATGGAGGCCACCAGAAGCCCAAGGACATTGGTGGAGAAGAGCAAGAGCATGGCATTGTTTCAGTGGGTAAAGGAGAAATGGATGCCGTTTAAGAGTTCAAAAAACAGAATTTGTGTGACAGTCCTCATTATCAGCATAGATCTATGAAATGCCTTTAAAGTACATGCAAAAGCAAAATCATTTTCAAACATGCTATTTTCTTGGTGAGAAAAATTTCACCTCACTCATGATGTTTTGCAATATGCAAATGCGAAATGGTTATCAAAATTGAGGTAATTAGCATTTCCATTGCCCCATACTGAGAATGTTAAATGTATATGTATTATATACATACTAAGAACATTAAAATTATACACTCTTAACTGATATTAACTAAACAATAGCATGTAATTAAGTGTAGTTACTATCCTATATATTAGCTCCAATCTTACTCACCCTGCCTAACTGAAATGGTATCCTTTGATGACCTCTTTATTCCATCCTCTTGCTGGTTGCATTTTATTCTTTATCCTCTTTGGTTGGGGTGACCTGCATCCCAACTCCCAAATTAGTACACATGGAGGAGGAGGCTTAATTCTTATAACTGCCCGGTCTTAGTTTGTCTTGTTGCTAGCCAGCTTTTCTTAACTTAAATCATCAAATCTACCTTTTGCCTCCCGGCTTTTATCATTCCCTCTTTCTGTATATTTTTTCTTTCCTTCTTTTCTATGTCTGGCTGTGTCTTTGGGCGATTGGCCTTTGACGTCCTTCCTCCTCTACTTCTCTTTTCTTCTTCCTTCCTCTCTTTCATCCCAGATTTCTTCTATTTATTCTGTCTGCCTGCCAGCCCTGCCTATCCTTGCTTCTGCCTCACTATTAGCCATTCAGTTATTTATTAGACCATCAGGTGTTTTAGACAGGTAAAGAATAATAGCTTCATAGAGTTAAACAAATGCAGCATAAACAAAAGCAATGCATATTTATTCGTTAAACAAATATTAAAGACCATAAACAAATGCATCAAACTTAAAATAACATTCTATGTCACTACCCTCTCTCCATCTTTCAACCACAACTGTATGTGATACTTTTCATCCTGTGTTTTACTTGCTGCATCACAATAATGTCTGCTGTCATTATCAATATTGTACGGCTGATAGGAGCCTTGTGTGGCTAGACAGTATTCTGCACTGTGACATGTGCATCATCTTTCTTTCTTTTTTTTCAAGGCAGGGCTTCTCTGTGTAACAACCCTGCCTGTCCTGGAACTAGCTCTTGTAGACCACGCTGGCCTCGAACTCACAGAATCTGCCTGTCTCTGCCTCCCTAGTGCTGGGATTAAAGTGGTGCCACCACTGCTCAGCATGTGTCATCTTTCTTTATCAATTTAACCATCTATAGACACACAATTGAGTTCTCTGCCTTAACTATAGTGAATAATACTGCAATGATTGTTGCTCAAAGGGATGCTCAGTTGCACAATAAATGGCCAGCACACATATATTATTAATTTATTATTCAGCACATAATCGCAGTTCAGTGAGTCTTCAACCATATGACATATGATGAAGACTCAAGTAAAATAGATAATCTTGTTTCATGATAATTACAGATAAGGAGATATTGGTATATACAAGATGAAAGCATGACTAAAACCTTTTTTTCTCTCCTTGTAGTATTTTTCCTCTGAAAAAGTAAAGATCAAATTCATAAATGTATAAAGTGACAAAAATTTTTGTTGACCTGAATCAGTGAGCAAAATCATAGGAATTTTTATTGAATTGCAATTCGTACTGCATTTAAAAGTGACACAATTTGTAGGTTTCTTCTGCCTGGGTGCAGTTGCTTTTTTTGAGGTACTTGCTCATCTACACGCATTACCAAATGCTATCTGGGATGCATGTGTGTGTGTAGAAATTTTGTATACTTGCATTCATCTGCAACAAACACATCACCTGTGCTAAATTCAAACAACTACTCCATTTCGAAGGAGAAAATAGCATTCTCTGGTGTCCAAGTTGTTGGAGAGTATATCTTTTCAATTGCATCTAAGAAAATTTGCATATTAACATAAATCTTATAAAATGTTTTAACACTGCATATATTTTTCAATCTTCAAAAAGTCTTCAAGGATTTTAGAACAGGACATATTTTAATTTAATAGATGGGGAATCTGAAACCCAGAAAATATGAATTACAAAAGGGTGTTCACACAGGATTAAATATAAGGTTGAGATGTAATCCTATTTTCCATTCCTGCACAGATTTTTACATATGTACCCTGGGTTGTGCTGTGGCCTATAAACATGTGCACGTATATTTCAAAGAGAACAAACAACCGTCCTTAAGAAGCCAGGTCTTGGAAAATCCCATGCCTTCCATTGAAATTTAATGTGAAACTGTGACTTAGTGGAATACACAAACATTTCTTCTTGTTATGTAAATTACACAAGGAAATATTTGCTCCTTGTTCACACTTAGTTCTTCAGTGATTTCTCTTTATTTTATCTGTGTATTTCATTTCATCTTTGAATTTCCTCACTTTGGAACACAGGAGGAAAATTATCTCCCAAGTGTAGTTATAATATTCTGTTGAAGACTGAAATGAAAGCAGTAGACAGGAATTTGGGATGCCTGTAAGATTTTGACAATGCACTGGGTCCTCATTTTCCCAAGTAGTATGCCACTGGCACATGCTATACAGCTAACCTCCATGTCAATGCACTGGGAATATAAATATTTCCAACAAGGGCTATGACATGTAACTGGTAAGACCCCACAATTCTCCTTAAAGAAGCAAAAGTTAATATTTGAAAAACAAATAATGTGGCCTACAAGGATTGTTTTCTTGATCACAAGTGCTTTTTCATCACTTTAGACTTCCATACAAAATATTCTACTTCACTACCAGAGAAAAATATCCTCATTTCATCCAATTTAACCTTTAACCAGAATTTCATGATTACTTTTCCTTTTTCTTCATATGCTATATTCTTCTGGGACGAAGATCTGAGAAGCAAAATAGAAGTTATCTGTCTTCATAGTGTGGAGGCTCAAAAGTGTGAGCCTATTTCTCCCTTGTCTGAAGGTCAGAGAGTTTTAGCTTGTTCAAAGTTGTTACAACAGGTGTAGCTACACACCCTGGCCTAGGGTGTGGTTACTTGGTCTTTCTGACATTAAGATGGCCCATAGAGGTAGATCTACTTCTCCCTGACCAAAGGTCAAGAAATTCAAGCATACTTCTGCTCCTTCTTTTGAATTAAGAGATTTGACCTAGGGAGTGGCTGCCTTAGTCTAGGGTGGGTTCACTGCCTCAATAACAGAATGCTTTTCTCAAGGATTAATGACTTGTTGTCTCAAGTATTGAAGCAAGTAACTCTTCTAATTGTCCTTTGTATCATGTTGAAGCAGCCTTTTGTTTTCTTTCCCTTTTTGTAGTGGTTTAAAAAGTGTATGGAAAATAAACGTGGGTAAATTCAGCATTCAGTATTCACTGAGTTTCCCTGCTTTTACTTTTCTATGTCTTAGGGATCCTTTCTTATCTCTGTTCCCCCTACTTAACATCTTTCTAATCCTCATGCCCCCACCCTGGTATACTTGTTGAAGCTAGTCTCCTACACATAGGCATAATTCTAAAATGTATTTTTAAAGGGGAAATATACATTACTATTAATTACTGAGCTACCAAAATGTTCAAGTACTTTTGGACAAATATTAAGGGATTTCCTATTCTGAAAATATATAATGTGCTTCAATTGACTTAAACCATACTTACTGTAAAAGAGTGCAATTTTATTCTCAAGTCATTGTCTCTGAATGCTTCCTTTTTCTACATTTGTCTTCCTTCCTCAGATCCAAAGAGAGCACTGAAGATGAGAACTGAGCAGTGGCCTTAGCAGATGCACATACACGTGCACACGCGAGCACACACACACACACACACACACACACACACACAGAGGAAGGCAAGAATTAAATCTAATATATACATATTTGAATATATAAGCATATACCATATGTACATGTTTAGTTAAAGTCTTATGCATTCATAATAATACATGCATGCATTCATTCATAATACATTTAAATTCTGTATTTCTTACATGAACACCCATGTTAATCATACTCATTATAGCTAGAAAATATGAACTGCTCAGATGTCCTTCAGCTGGACAGAAAAAAACATGGAAACGTATTCATTTGTAAAGAGAAATAAACAATAACATTTGCTGGAAAATGGATAGAATTTGAAATTTACATTAGGTGAAACAACCCAGATTTAGAATGACAAATATTCCATGTTTTGTTTCATAAGCAGAGGCTAGGATTTGATACTTATATATGTTTACATATTTGAGTGAGATGTAGGCTGCTAGGTAAAAGAAAGGGGACCAATAGGGGGGAAAGAGCGATGAGGAAAAAAATTCAAAGAGAAATATAAAGGAAGAAGGCCCAGAGTCATTTTCTAGGTGATCCTAATCTATCAAGTTGGCAATTTAACCATCACATGAACCTTACACAGTGGCTATGCCTCAGTACTACTACAGCCTTCTTATCCTTCCAGAGATAATAATAAGAAGAAAATGCTATCTATGGTACGATTGCTTCATGGAAAACCATGGGATACCTCTTCTTATTAGATGTATTAGTTGTATTGTTTTAATCTGGAAATAATGTTAAAAACTTCTATGTTTGACCAGCCAAGCATCATACTAATAGAATTGATCCAGTGATACTTCTTTGGGTTACCATTGGCAGCATAAGCAAAGAGGAATAAACATTTCACTGTAGTGAAATTTTCAAAGTTCATGTTGATTCTGATATGATATGTACACCAGGACAATACTAACCAAGCAAAATGAACTTCTATAAATTATCTCTCCCTGAAAATTAGAACATTTGATTACCAAAACAAAGTTACTTGGGGAATGAGAGCTGGGAGTTGAACGAGCATTTACAGATTTGAATTGAAGCTGGGAGCCCCATGACTGGCAAGGGGCTGCTGCTTTCTGTTTTGGTTGCTTTGCACAGGATATCACAGCAGCAGTACCAGGTACCAGTGACTGTATATCTGAGTTAAAACGTACTCTATTTTCAGCAGAGAAACCAAGCAAGAGAACCTCAAGAAATCTGGGTTTCCAGAAACAGAAAGTCCATGAAAAAAAAGAGCCCAGCACTCCAATCCCTGACATCTGAAGCTTGCATGCAAGGTAAAAGTATCAGGAGCTAGGGGTTGAAGAACAAATCAAAGTCTGTGCATCTGCCACCTGAGATGATCTGACTTCCCAATAGACATACACATCAGATCACCATGAGAGACCTCCAGGAAGTTTTAGGAACAAGTGACCCTGTCTTCCCACAGACTTGAATACCCAGTCCATGATCACAGCCATGGGTTTCATTCTCTCCCACGAATGCTGTGCTTGACATTTCCCATTGATATGTGTTGTTTGCCACAACTTATCTTTTCCCTCTCAGAATGTCCATCTCTTGAGCCTTACTTAGATTTATGAATATAAACGTTATCAACCAGACATTCTATTTCCATACACTTTGCCAGTTCCTACTAAAAATGTACAACTAGCAAATGTGTGGAGATGATAATTTGCTCATTGTGTACTAACGAAAATGCATTGGAATAACTGGGGATGCAAAATGTAAGCAAGGTTTTACTTATTTCATTATTAAAATTGGTGTCTTTTCATGCCATTTTTATACAGGATTAATTTCTGTACATTTAAAAACATTTTGATTACATTCAACAAGTGTGTTGGCTTTTCTGCTGTCTCAAGAGGATTTTCAAGTTACTGAAAAAGCATGCATCATTGTACTTGGAAGAAATATGTACCCTGAGGTTTCATCTTTCCCCTCATACCCAATTTGTAAATAAATAAAATACTTTGTCTTCCGTAGGTTGGTTTGATACAGTTTTATTTGCTTTAAAACTGGCATACTGGAACTCTCCTTAAATGTAAAATGCTGTTGATTATGACACTTTGGAAAGAAAGAAGCTCAGAACTTAGATGAGACTGGGCAAACCAAGTATGCTAAGGGCACAATATATTTTGTTAAGTTTACACTCAAAACAAAGACTTGAGGTGCCAGTCTCTCTGCTCAGTTCTGAGGATCATCCTGTTACTCTGGCTCAGAAAAGTGATGCAATTGTGAAACAACATGTTACTGCAAATAGAGACATACGCATAATTTTAAAAAGCAACCTCTTTTAGAACAGGATGACAAAATCTACAATCAAGATTATAGACGATTACAATGAAGTAGTCCCACACTAGCTCAGAATGGCATATACTACAGGGTTCTTTATCAGCAGCCAAGGGAGTGCATGTGTTTCGACATCTGTTTATATAGTACCCAAGGCCACACCTAAAGTGGACCAGCATCTAAGACGTCATTGGCTGAAGGAGTTTTCCCCAGTGCCTTGCCCTTTTGTCTAAATAAGTGTGTTCCAAACCCAATACCCAACTATATACAATAAGAAAAGATATCAAGTATAAAAATTAGAATTGCAACCACCATAAGTGATATCAAGCAAGAACCATATGCTAAATGTTTCAATAATTATCCTATCTTAGGGAGTCTAAGTCCTATATTAGAAATGACTTGGCTAAGTCATGAGAGGAAACTAACTACAACTGTCTAATCTTCAACACCATTAAAGACCTGAGAAGGGAAACAATATTACCTGTGTAAACAGAAAGTACAATCAAGCAACTTCCAAAATGTACAATAAATGACAGAGACAACTGGCTACCTGGGCAATCACCCAAAGTCTCATTTGCCACGTTGGAGAAACCAACTTTGGCTAAGCCTAAAGTAAGTGATAGACCATTTTTAGAGGCAGGAAAAATTTTAAGACCATTTTACCCTGTCTTGGCAAGGTTTGACAGTCTTTTTTCTTTTGTCTTGCTTGTCCAGTCCAGACACTGTGTATTTTGTCAGTGGTTGAGGGATGGACACTTTTATGCCAAAAGATCAGTTTTGCCAAGAAGAAAACAAACTCCAAGTGGAGTGTCTTCAGTGCCCAACTTTCTCTTGGAAATAGGTCGGTACTACCAGGAGCTATCATGTCTCATGTCAACAGAGTCCTAAGTTATATAAATGTCATATTCTACAGTTCTATGTAGCAGTTGAAGATTTCCTATCTATGTGCAATACAATCTCTGTGTATCTAAAGAACCTGATTAGTCTAACTATAAGTATGACAAACATGAATGACTATAGACCTATAATACTTAAGACATATATAGCTTAAAGACTAAGACTTCATATTAGAATATTAAACAATCTTTAAAAAAACTATGCAGCAAATGAGGACAATAACCTCAAAATGTACACATTGCAGAAATATCTTGATCAGAGGTAGAAATGTATATTGCAATATGACAAATATATCTCAAAATAATGTCAATATATAAAATGTCATAAGCAGAGGTAGATACATGCATGCATAAAATATGACAAAATTACTTTCAATAGGTGTACAAGTATTGCAAACAGAAATAGGAGCATATTCAATATAAAAAACATAATTTGAATTTGTATTAATATACATGTCAAGTAGAAAAATTGCAATGTATCAGTATAGGATATGGGGAATGATCTGTAGTGATGTCTACAAAATGTCGCATTAGCTGCCTAGCACTGTACAAATGTAAAACTGCCATTAGTGGATAAAAGGAGTGATGTTTCTCTGATTGTAGACATCTCACAGCTGTCCATGTACCTATATAAATTTGCATGTTCCTTTAGATTTTATAATTTCACAGGTTGTTATATGATGACTTCCTTAATGGTTATACTGAAAAAAAATACCATCATATTTGCTCATATCTGGGAAACTGAGGTGAGACCCTCCAACTAGAGAACTTTTCTTCATAGCTTACAAGTATTAGATTTTATGTCTTATTCCAGATCTTACAACTACAAACTTAGGGGGTTGTAATAATAGTAGAAATTGCACATGCTACAGATGATGGAGGAGGGTCATCTGTCTATGTGTTACTTTCATTGGTTAATAAAGAAACTACCTTGGCCTTAGGTGGGTGTAGTAGATAGAACAGAATTCTGGGAGGAAGAAAGCAGTGTAAGGTAAATGCCATGAAGCTCCAGCCCAAGATGGACATAGGTTAGAATCTTTCCGGTAAGCCACAACCCTGTGGTGATATACAGATGACTAGATATGGGTTAAAGCAAGATGTGAGAATTAGCCAGTAAGAGGCTAGAGCTAATGGGCCAGGCAGTGTTTAAATGAATACAATTTGTGTGTTGTTATTTCGGGTGTAAAGCTAGCCGTGCGGGAGCCGAGCGAGATGAAAAGCAGGCCTGCTCGCCTCATCGCCTCATCACTACATACAGAGAAAATATAAACCAAAATAAATTTTTCGTAGTTAAAATTGGTGTTGAACTATGTACAAATTGCCAGGGTGTTGGTTCAAATAATGAACTATTTCTGCCTATAAGAGGGAAGGGACTTTTTTTCTGTAGTTACAAAAATGGTAAGGAGAGAGTTAACCATGCACTTTGAGTTCCCAAGTTTGTCACCACAAATGAGAGGCTTTCATAGACCATAAAATTCCCTCCCTCCATTGCCAATTGCCCAGCTGCACCACCAGACAGCCTACACATCTTTGCTAATTGGATGGAACATGCTTGGTATATTTTTCTTTCTTCCTCACCAGCGACACAAGCTGTGTGAAGTTTTCCAAAGGGAATACCCTCTTTGACAAGATTTACTCCTGACAAGCTGTCAGAGCAGTGTGGAACCAAAGATTCAAGGAATGAATATAAATGAAAATTGTACTTTAAATACAGTATTGGTAATCAAGATGCTTCTCCAGGTCATAGACACTTGCGCATGTTTCAGAGATTTTTAAAATTATTTTCCTGCTAGGAATGGGGAGAATTATGGGGCTTCTCAAAGTTTATTATTCTTTCCTTGTTTAGCGAGCCCCATACATTAAGTATGATGGTTCTAGAATATCCCTTCACACTTTAGAAACTTGTCATTAGCACAGTATACTGTGTTTTCAGCTTAAACACATTGTTCATTGTTTTTGATGTGTACTATTTATAGTATTCTTCATCAGATACTAAGGAAGACAAAGTAGTAAATTGCTCTTTTGTCTTTTAGTGGTCATGATGAGTAGAATTATTAAAATAATCCACATAATCACCAGATAAGGTGGAAATTAATTCTGCCTGTATACACATAAAACTATTAGTGTGGCTATTCAGAAAAAACAATTACTTTTAGCATACTCTGGAATTTAAAACTAGGACATAGTTAAAGACTAATATGTATCTTCTCTTCTTTAGACAGGAAAAAAATCACACATAGTCCTGGTTAGAAAGACAATTTTCTATTCTGTTCAGATAATTAGCAAAAGGCTCGAGAGCAAAACGCATTTTCTGAAGTCTATATCTTTTTATCCAGTGGGTGTTCACAGTGACTAACCACAGTTAGTCTTGAGGCTCAAGAGAATTCAACACCTGGATGTGTTTAATTGCAAGCAGCCAATGGGTTGCCACAATCACTATTTAGAATCTTGGCCAGGATCATGCTGCATCAGATTGCAACTGCTCCAGAAGGAGCTCTGGGGAGAAATGGACCATAGCATAAGAACAGACACAAAAGCCATCTTTATAGCCTCCAGTAGCCTGTGAAACGTTTAAATTGTGTTGTGTATTAGGGTTCTGCCTATTGGTATTCATATCTAGAGTTACTGCTGCTGTAACACACTCATTTGCAGTTTACCCAGTGCCCAGGTGCATATTGCCTGCTGGAAAGCAACACCTGGCTGCTATGTAAATGAAAATAGATAGGAAATGAGAAGTACCCAAGGCTTACATCACCACTGCCTTTGTGCTGACATGTTTCTCAATCTGTATCCCCTCTCAGTGGCATTACACTGGTAAATTAGCATGCTTTTATCTATAAACATCCCCTCTGTTCTTATATCCTGATAGGAATTGCTTCCCAAGTTCTTGACACCACTGTGAGAGATCCCACATTTCATCAAGTCCCTCAGTGTTGGCGTCTTCAGCTGTAAGCTAGAGTGGCAACCTCATTTGTCCTAATAAGATTATTGTAGCGAGAATGTGGGGATTAGAGTAATCTTCCTGTTTAGTTGTTTTATATTTACATTTTTAATATATCATATATTTATTATAAACAAAAATCACAATATTTAAGTTAAAAAAGCATAGTATGAGCATTTCCTTGTGCTACTTATGTGATCATTTTTATTCAAAAATTGTAGGCACATGTTTTAAATTCAAACAGTAACAATTGTTTTCATACTGAAAGGCAGTATCAAGTTTCTTGATCAATGTACCACCTTTTATCTGTAGAGCAAAATTCATTAACTGTGCTTCCTGGATTCACAGTCAAATTTCCACATTTTCAGACTCACTGGCATTTAGATATGGCCACATGGCAGTTCCTGGGCCAAAAGGAAAAATGGTAATGTACCATCTCCAGGCCTTCACACAAAAATTTCCCATGTGGGAAACTCTTTGATCTTTCTATAAGAAACAAATAAACATAAGAAATAACACATCAACGAAAAATCAAAGGATAGGTATTTAGGTTGACTTCAACAGCAAGGTCAGACTTTTATTGATCTGAGGTGATATCCCCATGACCTTGTAGCTCGGCATCTGATGGTACAGGAAAACACACTGTAAAAAGTCGAGAACAGATTTTGTATAAAGAATAGGGAGGTGGAAGATATGATTTCATCAGACCCCAAACTGATTTTCTGAATAACTACTTTCTGAAATGTTGAGATGGGTGCTAAATCAGATTTCCTGCTTTTGCAATCCTAAGTTTTGGGGCATGGGTTGGGCATTGACTTCTTTCCAGAATTCTGAATTCCATGGGTGGCAGAATTCTTGGAGCCTCAGGCCTGTTTTATGGCCATGGTTTTAGGGAAACTTCCCTTTCTATTAGACCCTTTCTAAACAAAGGACAGGAGTGTTGTTTTCTGTCTGGATACTTACTGCTGGTGACAAGAAAGGGGATAGCATTGGGCTGAGGTTCGTGAGTCTGGAATAACTCTAAGAGAAGCATTCACTTTCACTTTGTCTTGTGTGGTGAACCAAGTGATGTCAATGATGAAATCCAGGAGGAATTTCTTTAAGAAGTTTAAAAGACAGAGTAAGGACTTTAAGTAGGATGATAATAAAAAGAGATGGCATGAGGAAGGGGGATCCAGGATGGCAGGAAACCAAAACCCCATCCAGAGGAGGACATTTGCTGTTGACTCCTCCAAGCCTGCTCCCCAAGTGTCTGAACTCAACTCAGACAAGTTTGTATCTGTTGGTATAGTAGCAGTATTGCTCCTGGAGGAAGATAAAATATTCTCCACTGGCTACTGTTGGAAGTTCTTGCGTTAATTTTAGAATACCATAGCAGCCAAGATTAGAGTTGATCCTATCTTGAGCTGATCTGAAATTTCGTAAAGGCTATGAGAACTGGTGAGACAGATTAATTGATGCAAAGAAACCTCCAGTCCCATTGATACCCTTCTGAGACCTTAAAGAATGCCCAGAGTGACTATAATAAGCTGGACAATTTTGATGACCCATAAGGTAGACAAAAGGTATTAGTGTCCAGGAAAATTAGGACAGTGATGGATTTTTTAAGGAACTGATAGGTAGCTGCAGAGTTAGGTTTACATGGGCGTGAGTAGAATACGTATTTGAAAGAATTTTTCTAAGAGTATGTAAGTCAGGTCTTTCTCTTTGTCTCAGAAATATTGTAAACTATAAGAGGATTCAGGCAGATTAAAAGTTGGAAGGCCAGTCTGGTGGATAGTGTCAGAAAATAGTGTGATTACATGGTTTGGACAGTCATATAAAGCAAAATTGATGAGGTTGCATTGATAGGTTGGAGGGAGCAGGTACTAAAGGATGCAGAGAAGTGGGTTCTATGGACATGTAAGGGGGTTCTTTGAAGTAGGCTTACTCCCATCTGGTAAGGGGCCTTGTGCAGCCCTTGGGGAGGAGTAAGTTTTAAAAGACCTCTCTGAAAAATGAGAGATACAGTCAATTTAGGAAAGCCCTTCCCCCAGTTCAAAGATTACCTACCATCTTAATGGGAGAAGTGAAAGCCCGAGGGAACATAAGACAGACTCATTACAAGGACAGGAATTTTTGATTAGCACTTTGAGACAATGAAGACACAGCCAGCAGGATAAGAGAGAGAAAGACCCTTTAAAAAGTCAAGGCAGCCTCAGGAATATTGTCCTCCCAAATCCAGTCTCTCTTTGAAAGTTTTTCCTTTCCTTTTCTTTCTCTCTTTTTTTTCTTTTATGTATTTGAAGAGCTTCTACCCCTAATATAGGGTTGGCCAGTTTGACAAACACAAGATGTCTGATTGACCCAGAGCTGTGGCATCCTGATCTGGCCTTGGGCTTTGCCAAATTTGTCAACTGACTCAATATGCCTTTGTTTTAAGGTACCAGCCTTTTGTCTCCATACATCTTGGAAGCTCACCATCTTTATTACTTAGTTTTGGGTCATCTCCTGTCTACGAGGCATCTGTGTAACTTGTGTCCATCATTTCCCTCTCTAGTAGGTCACCCAATCCACTCTTGGGTGTTGGGAGGTGCTAATCAGTCTAGCATTTTCTTGCTGACCTAAATGGTGATGTATAAAGGGCAGAAGACAGAGTGCCTCAGAAGAAGGTTGATCTAAGGAGCCATAATAAAGCTTATATGGCAAAGATCAAAAACACGGGCCAGTCGTTTGATGACGGCATGCATCCTTGGATCTGCTACGCAAATGAGGTGTTATCAGTAACACACAAAAAGTGAGAATGCTATGATATTTACTGAGAGTGTTCTTAAGAGCATGGTTGGGGAAGTTTTTTCCCCTCATTAAAAGAAGAGAGCAGGCAAGAAAAGCTTCTGAAGAACCCTCGCGGCTTTGTCGTAGGTGTTAACAAAACAACCGATGATTTTTTTTTTTTTTTTGGATCACTGTTGTCCATTACAAGATGTAAGAGCATCAGTTTGGCTCAAGAGCTGGAGACATTTTTCATTAGCCAGTGTAAGTTCAGAAGTCAAGCATCAGGTCTCAATTACAATACTGTAAGAAACATTAAGAAATAAAGTTAAGGAGGACATTTTCTCAACGTTCTGATCAATGTCATATGTAAACCTCCAGCTGGCTGGAATGTATTCCAAAGCCCCGTATAAGGATAGGACAGTGTATTCAGCTGTTTTGCTCCTTCAGACTCCTGCATAAGGAGCGAACACCTGAAAAGTTTGGAAGAGAAACTGGCTAAAGTATTCATCTAATTGGTAATTTTAGAAAGAAATAGAGCTTCATGAGGTCTTTTTAAAAATAGGCTTTGCCAGCAATGCCCTTATGTATATGGATATTCTGAATGATGTCCCCAACCTGTGAGCTTAATGACAGGGTACTTGGAAGTCTCTAATCAAGGAGCATGTGTGGTAAGGGTACAGAAGGGCATACCACACCTGTGAAAGATACTTTTCCAGAAACGGTGTGTTATAGTTAGAAAAAACAGATTTTGGATTTGACCTCAGTATTTAAGAAGATAGTCCTATTATACTGAACTGCAAGAAGATGCTGCAGGGCTGAATTCAACCAAAATCATGCTTTAGATCTGGAGTTGATTTTTTGTTGTTGTTTGTTTTGTTTTGTTTTTTGCTTTTTTTCCCCCTTCCAGTAAAGAACAATTGGCAATAGATAGTAATGCCAAAGGAATTTGGTCCTATGATTGTTAAAGAAACATACTGCCCATTTTAATCCTGGTTCTACATTTCTACTGGATACTAAAGATCCTGTAGGCAGCCTATTAATTAACCTGTAAAAGACCTCATCCTTGGGGCTCACTTGGTCTTGGAAAGAACACCTCTGTCCTCTAGGCTTCCTTTTACCTATAAGGCCCTCTGTGAGGGCAAGTAAAATACGGAGGAAATATTTCATTTGTGTTAACCCTTCTTGCTCTAGACTTGGCAGTGTTTGGAGTCCACTGAGTAGAGTTTCCATAACATTCCTTAACAAGAGAACAGACAGCTCCCCATAGTGACAGGATGCTCTGAGAAACCTCCCCACAACTACCTCCTGGTACTTAGTTGACTTGGAGGGGAAAGCAAGAAATAACCTACCTGCATTTTAATCCCTTTGACTATGTTAGTATAGGTCTCCAAATATCTATTAAATGCCCAGAAAGTCAAATCATACCAATCTGGTACTTTTAAATATTCTAGAGTATTTTCAAACGCTAGGCACTCTAAATAAAATATGATTAAACACACATTTTAGTCAATCTTTGTTGCTTGTTCATTTCCCAGCCACCCAAACTCCCAAAATAATCACACAGAAATTATAATACTGTTTGGTCAATAGCTTAAGCATTATTTCTGACTAACTGTTATATCTTAAATTAACCCATTTCCATTATTTTATATTTTACCACAAGGCTTGTAGCCTATCACCAAGGTCCCAGCACATCTGTCTCTGGCAGTGGAATCATGGCTTCTCTCTTTTTTTAAAAAATATTTATTTATTATGTATACAATATTCTGTCTGTGTGTATGTCTGCAGGCCAGAAGAGGGCACCAGACCTCACTACAGATGGTTGTAAGCCACCATGTGGTTGCCTGGAATTGAACTCAGGACCTTTGGAAGAACAGGCAATGCTCTTAACCACTGAGCCATCTCTCCAGCCCTCATGGCTTCTCTTTGCCTTTGCCTGCTCTCTCTATGTATAACTCATGCAGCCTGGCTATGTTCTGTTAAGCCATTGGCCAAAAGCAGCTTCTTTTTTAACCAATAAAAGCAACACATATACAGAAGGACTTCCCACACCATTTCCCCTTTTCTGTTTAAATAAAAAGGAAAATTTTAACTTTAACATAGTAAAAATACATATAACAAAACAGATCTTAGGCAAGAATTACAGTTACAATATTTATATTTATTTTATTTTTATTATAACTAAGGAAAACTATAATTATAACTATCTATTCTTCAACTCCATCAAAGACTCCAGAAGGATATAATATTGCCTAAGTAAACAGGAAGTGCATTGTAAGCAACTTCCAAAACTCTAGAAGTGATTGGACAGTCCCCCAAAATTCTTCTGTGTCATTGGAGCATCCAACTTCAACCTACAGGCCCATAGTATCCAGCAGACTTTTCCGAGAAGCAGGAAATTTGAAGATCTGTTTTGCCTTGTGATGACAAAGTCCATCTAACCAACTCCATAAGGTTTGTAATTGCTGATTGTTGACTTTTGATAATTTAATATATTCATCATCTCTAAATACAATCCTTTATATTCTTTAAGTAACTTAGTCAACACTTTATATTATGCATAAGGTTTTTAGTTTTTCTCTTTTTTTTCCACTCTGGGAAAATTTAGCCATCTCAATCTTCATATACAAATCTTTCTTTAATAAAACAATTTAAATGTCAACATTTTCTTTTACTTTCCAGCTTCCTTTCTTAATACCACAGGACATAATAACATTAACAGAATACCATATGTTGTGAAAATTTTCTCCTGGTAGTGTAGAAAGGGAACCCAAGCAATGTATATCCCTTCTGCATAACAGTCCAATAACAAACAAAGCTCAATTTCACTAAAGTTCACCCTGGGGAACCAATACATTTATTGGATTTACTTAGAGATCATGAACAAAGGATTACTGCCAGGAGTATGAGAACCAAAGAGAACCTACACTGAAAAGTTTTCACCCAGTGTGTATGAAGGCTTCTCCACAGGTACACAGGTAGACCCTCCTCTCTTTAGTCTTCCACAATGTCACTGCAGGTCCTCCTCAAGAACTAGGACTTCATGCAATTAGGGCCTAATTGTATAAAATGAGCTGGGGTGGCCCTGTCCATCTTTTCTTTCTTTCTGTGAAAGAGTGTTAATATTAATAAGTCCAGCTGTAATCGTTTTAGGTAGGTACAGCTGAAGTCATGAAGATGGTTGTTGTTTAACCCAAAAGATAGAACAGAAAGTCTGCATTACATGAGAGAGGCACTGGTTCCCTCTAATCTTGGCCGTAACATGGGTCAAGGAGGGGAGCACCTGATGCTCAAGAGATAGGATTTTTCTCTTTTCCCCAAATCTATACAATGGCTTAAGTTCTTGTTGTTTCTGGTGATGTCAACTAAAGAAACCTCTTGTCTGGTGTGCAGGGACATGGGACCTCCCTGCCCATCTCAAATAAAAACCTGGACAAGGGATAATTAAATCTTTTATAAGCAACCACAACCAATCTGATGAATGTGGGAGTTGTTTGGTCTGGAATACAGTGCTGTGTAGTAGCACCTTAATTAAAGGAATGGAATCAAAACCACAAGCATAGACTAATGTAATAAATTAACATTGTGTGTTTGCCTACTGTTTTGCTATGAGGGTTTGTAAATTGCCAAATAATCCTTATAGAAAACTCATGACAGTCTTTATATATATGGAGTCATCTACCCAAAACACCCTCAGATCTGTTTGCAGTCTCCCCTGAAATCAACTAAGAAAATCTTCTCAAAACTACTATAATAGAATTGATGATTGAGGGACATTTAGGCAGAAAGTCCTCTCTGAGCTCCCTAGGGTTGAGCATCTCATTAGCTATTTTTACTGTAGACATCTGTGTATTGTGAGAAAAATAATAATAACCTATGTTGGAAAAAAAAATCTACCCATTAGCAGTCCTTAAAGACAAATGAGTTACTATTGGTTTGCTTTGTTATTCTCCTTTTCCTATTCACAGATTTAAGGGCCAACCTGACTCAAGTTAGTTTTGATCTTATATTTTATCTCATTATTATCCTTTCGAAACTTGTTTGCTTTCTAATGAGAGACAGAAAGAGGGTGGATTCAGATGGGATGGAAGGTGGAGAGAAACTTAGCAGGAGAGAAAACCATAATCAGGATGTGAGGGAAAAGAACCTATTTTAAATAAAAGGAGAAAAGGAAGCACATAGTTTCTAATTAACTTTTAAAGAGAAGATATCTATGTGGAAGCACAGCAGGTGTGTTCGCAAAGAAAACATCAAGTGACTTCTGCTAAAAATATCTGTTATTTTCCCATTTCTTCTAGGTCATGTGCATCTTTTACCCGTTAAAAAGAATATCCCTATCATTTTTAATGACATCGACACTGCAGAATTGATGCAAAACTCCCTAATGTTCATTTTATCAGATAATAACTATATCAATACAATCATAGTATAAAAAATGATGCTTACACTAGTTATGTATTTATACATAGTTTATTTATTTAGCTTACAAAGTACAAACTAAATCTTGTAGGCGAATCATCTCATACATCACTTAATAATCAATTACTTTTAGAAAGAATGTCAATTTGCCCATGACCTGAGAATGTATAGAATCTCCTGCTGACAATGTTTTTTATTCAATTTACCTTTACAAAAAGTCTTTTCTCATTTTACATGCCAAATCCATTTCCCACTCCCTGCCCTCCTCCTACTCGCTCCACCTTCTCCCTTCCATCTCCAAGCTTAGCCCTCCATGCACTCCTCAGAGAGGGTAAGGCTTCCCATGGGGAGTGAACAAAGCCTAGCATATTGCTTTGAGGCAGGACTAAGGCCCTCCCCATTACATCTAAGCTTAGCAAGGTATCTAGGAAGAATGGGTTCCAAAAAGCCAGAACAATCAGTAGGGATAAATCCTGGTGCCACTGCCAGTGTCCTCCTAGTCTGCCCCAGCCATACAACTGTCACCCACAGCCTAGTTTGATCCTATGCTGGTTCCCTCACTGTCATACTTCTCTTGGCTTTTATCTTGGTTTGCTCTGTGCAGTTGCATCCAGTGCTTCTGAGGTCGCAGGGGATGGGTGGATTTGGGGGCAGAGAGAACCTTCTCAAGAGTTGCTTTAGACTTTGCTTTTTATTCTGTTTAGTGTGTGTGTGTGTGTGTGTGTGTGTGTGTGCTTGTGTGTACCTGTGCAATGTTACACTAATATTCAGAGCTACAAATGCCTTCTAGAGTATCAGATATGAAATTATAAGATACAAATTAATAAAAGAGACTAACACCAAACAGGAAAAGAACAGATTTGAAAAACATCAAAAAGGTTCTTAAATTCTCATTTCTCATAAATGTCATACTGCAACACAGAATATATTGCCTAGTTACTGGTAGCGTTTAACCTTATGATTCATTGTTTTTGAAACTATAAATATAGTTAACTTAAATATCATTGGCCTTCCAAGTTCTTGGAAGCCTGAATATCACACAAATTAAATGAAAATCACTGGGCATTTATTTCTTTAGAGTCACTCCTTAGAAGTTTATGCCCCAAACAATATATAAACAGTAGCAAGAATGACTTCTAATCTTCTAACTATCATGAAACTCTCATGGAAAAATTACATCTCTTTCTCAGCAGCTACTGGAAACCTCTGGGTAAGGACTTACTTACTTTACAGGACACTGCATACTGACAGTCATTCAGCTAGAATGACTTGCCTATCATATCCAAACTCTTCTATATCCATTCAGTGTAGGTCAATGTTGTTGGGAGCTGTGACCCCCCCTCACACACACACACACCAGATCCTGAATTTCTGGTAAACAACTGCTTTCCTCTGCTCTGAGACAGCCTGCAGCTGCTCTGAGCACAAGACCCTCAGAAGTTCCTGATGGCAGGGGAGTGGTTTCTGGTGCATTTGGCTGGGACATGGCTATTAGTTAAGGGTCCTTATATAAGCTGTCCCTGGACACAATAAAGGGCACATTCTTGGGCATTCTGGCATCAAGGACGACCTGTGTCTCTGTCTGTGAGTCTTTGTGTGTTTCAATCTCCAGTTCCTTGCCAGGTTCACGAACTGTATGGAAGCTCATAGAGCGCAGATGGGTTTAGTGCCCTATACAATATTCTATTGCAAAATGAGCAGCAGATTGTTTCCTTAAAAACAGAACTCAAAGGTAGCATTTGTGGTGGTACAAGTCTGTCATCAGAACTCAGGGTAAAGGTATTCTGCAGGAGTCATTGGAATGGTGGTAACAGCAGGGACTCCATAAGCAGCATTTCCTCCCAGTCATGCCTCTGCCAACAAATTTACTTTTGCACTCCAAACAAACAACAGCAACAAAAATCCACATAACTACAGTGAAGGTGAAGGAGGTGTAGCCCTGATATTCTTCCTGTACATGAAACCCAATACTTTGAACAATTTCTGAGAAAATATAAGCACACCTAATATTTTCTTCTGCTCCTTCTTTTCCTACTCCCTAACTTGTCTACTTGATCAGAAAGAGTAAATCTCGCGTTGTCTCATTTATCAAATAACAAATGTTTTAAAATCAATACGAATTATGCTTGAGAATGACTGCTGGAGAAGGGGATCATAAAAAAACAAGCTTATATTTTATTTCTTAAAAAGTACAATTTTAGCTGGGTGTGGCGACACATGTTTTTAATCCCAGTACTTGGGAGACAGAGGCAGGCAGTCTCTGAGTTCAAGGCCAGCCTGGTCTGCAGAGTGAGTTTCAGGACAACCAGCAATACACAGAGCAACCCTGTCTTAAAAAACCAAAATAAATAAATAAATTTTAAAAAGCACCAATTTTGAGTGGTTAAAATTCAAACTGTTTTCAAATGAATACACAAAAACCCAATTACATGTTGTCCATAAGATAAATAAGATTCAAAAATCAAAGAATTGAACATGTTCTATGTTTCGTTTTGTAAGACAGAGAAGAGTAGAGTTGGCTCCCACCCACTAGGAAAGGTATGCTCCCAGACTGGCCTTGCTGAGATCAATAAGTGTGACACTCATCCTGCTGGGCTGATGTAATTCACATCTCACCTCCTTTCAATTTGTCTGAATTCCTCTGATCATAGTTGCTATGCATCTGATGCTTTTATTCATAACCAAGGAAAGCAATTTGGAAGCTCCCGTTGGATTTCTTCCAAAGGGCGACAAGATGATATGTTTCAATTCAATAGCCAAATTCCCTTTAGCTTAGATATTCTAAGTACACCTACGTACTTATTTTCAAGTTAATAAATTTCTGCCTTTATCCAGAACCTGGCACTGGTTTTCATCTTGTAAGCACAATGCCTGTGTTTTAATATGCTATAAAGTTATAATCTTTCCTTTTATCAGCCAAAGAATCATAAAGCTGAGGAACTCAAAGTCACATTTGATCTTAACAACCTGACATTTGACAAGCACTAACCTAAAATACAATATATTAGAAGCAGGAGCTATCACAGATGATACTAGAAAGCCAGAAGCTCCTATACCTAGTGACCAAGTGTTTTCCATTAACTTTTTCCTTAATATTTAACACACACACATATATGTATACACACACACACACACGCACACACACATAGTCTTATCTTCCTACAAATTTCCCAATTTTCATTATGGGTTTAATGGTGTCTTCATACATCTCTCTCAGAATAATACAGGAATTTTTAAATGATTAAATAGAATCTGTGGTAGTATAAGATGCTTGCCTAACCCATTAATTCTTATGTTATCTATAGTTAATTACTTCAATTATTTTACTTTGGGAGCATTTCTTGTTTCTGTTTCCTGTGCAGAAGATGGAATTTGCAGCCGGGCGATGGTGGCACACGCCTTTAATCCCAGCACTAGGGAGGCAGAGGCAGGCGGATCTCTGTGAGTTCAAGACCAGCCTGGTCTACAGAGCTAGGTCCAGGACAGGCTCCAAAGCCACAGAGAAACCCTGTCTCGAAAAACCAAAAAAAAAAAAAAAAAAAAAAAAGAAGAAGAAGATGGAATTTGCCCTTGTCACTTCTGTACCTCCATGAACTACATTAATAGAATGACAGGAGAGAATCTTTGTGTTGGTAACTTTCCTGTTGCTATGAAAACATAACCAGAAAAAAAGCTACTAAAGGGAGAAGGGGTATGCTTTGTTTAAAAGTTCCAGAGGGGCCATAGACTATGGCGGTAAGCAAGGAAAGGTGGTAAAAACATAAGGCTGGCCTGTCATATTGCATTTGTAGTTCAGAAATAGGGAGAGAACCAGAAGTGAGCCATAGCATAAAACCTCGAATGCCACCTCTCCTGATATACTACTACCAGCAATTCTCTGCCTCCTCCTGACGTTTACATAGCTTTCCCAGAACTGAAACCATTTCACAAGTGAATCACAACAGTTCTGTGGCCATTCTTATGTTGTGTAAGATGGATCTCAGAGTAGTTTTGATTTGCATTTCTCTGATGGCTAAGGATGTTGAGCATTTCATTAAGTGTCTTTCAGCCATTTTAGATTCCTCTATTGAGAGTTCTCTGTTTAGGTCTGTACTCCATTTTTTTATTGGATTATTTGTTCTTTTTATGACCAATTTCTTGAGTTCTTTGTATATTTTGGAGGTCAGACCTCTGTCTGATGTGGGGTTGGTGAAGATCTTTTCCTATTCTGAAGGCTGCTGTTTTGGCCAAGATCAAAAACACTGAGAACAACTTATGCTAGAGAGGTTGTGGGGTAAAGGGAACACTCCTGCATTGCTTGGGGGAGTGTAAGCTGGTACAGCCCCTTTGGATATCAGCATGGCAATATCTCAAAAAATAAGGAAGCAAGACCCAGCAATACCACATTTGGGTATAACCCCAAACGATGCTCAATCGTACAAGAAGGACATATGCTCAGCTATGTTCATAGCAGCATTGTTTGTCATAGCTAGAACCTGCAAACAACCCAAATGTCCCTTGACAAAGAATGGATAAGGAAAATGTGGTACATTTACAAAGTGTAATACTACAGAGCAGAAAAAAATAATGACATCTCAAAATTTGCAGGCAAATGGATGAAGCTAGAAAATATCATATTAAGTGAGGTCACCCAGACCCAGAAAGACAAGTTTCACATGTACTCTCTCATAAGTGATTTTTAAACATGAAGCAAAGAAAACTAGCCCACAAATCACAATCCCAGAGAACCTAGACAACAATGAGAACCCTAAGAGAGGCATACATGGATCTAATCTAGATGGGAAGTAGAAAAAAACAAAATCTCCTAATCTTGGGAGCATGGGGACCTTGGTACAGGGTTGAAGGGGAGGAGAGAAAGGGAGAAGGACAGAGAAAAATTATAACTCAATAAAATCAATAAAAAATTAAAAAAACAGTTCTGTGGAGTGTTGAACATTTATTTACTATAAATGATGACCAAAAAAGTAAAATCTGTACAAACTAAACGGTCTGCAATAGAGAAACTAAAAGGGTGACAAATTGTGTGTTAATTGAATGTAACACAATGAGGTATTTTAGGGCCTTCCTTGATTGATATCCCTGCTTCCTAGTTTATGAACATTTCTGTTAAGTTTACAATGTAATACCTGGTTTCTGCCTTACAAATCATCATGTCATAGAAACATAAGACAAACCCACAAACTTCACAAGAAAATTTAACAATAATAAGTAGCATCCTTAATGTAAGTGTTCTGGCATTATTAATTTTATATCTTATGAGCAAATAAAGTTACATATTGTAGTTTTCTAGCCTAAGATCTCTACTATGTGTTTTATTTCTTCTGAGAAAACTACATCAAATCATTTTTTCATTCAGGATAAAGATAAAATTAAGTAGAAGTTATAATGACATTTGTCAGGTAATAGAACTGAAAGTAGTTGGAAGTTTTGGAACAGGATGGCATGAATCAGGTTGTAATACTTTTTCTAGCCATTACTAGAAAAATAATGTAACTTTGTTAGCAAAAGGTAACATTTTCTTACACCAAAAATCAGATATTATGTACTAATTTATAAATGACTTTTATCTACTATTTTTTGATTATCTTTAAATAGCATAGCACTGCATATAAATTATGCTCAGCCACAAAATAAATAAATAAACAAATAAACAGGTAGATACCAAGGATTCCATTTACAAGCAATATGGCTGGCCGAATAACAAATGCAACATCTCCCATAAAAATATAGCTAAAGTGGTCTTGTCGTTCTGGACGTTTCCCATCTCTCATCACATAAAGTACAAAAACTACAGAAATTCTACCTCAGAACAGGCATGGTTCCTGTGAGCAGTGAAGCCGGCCTTAAACTGTGGCCAACAAATGACTTCCCTTGTAATTAGCCTTGGAAGGAGGAGGCGATGACTAAGAGAGCTAACAGAACAGCACTTAAGCTTTGAGAGTCAGAAAAATGCAGAAACTCCAAACAAACCCAGTTCAGAGAGTCAAGGCCTGGATAGAGATTTGTAGGCGTGCTCACCTGTCTGTCCTTGATTTAAGTAGAGCTAAAGAATAAACAAACAAAGTAAAGTCTTCTTAGAGTTTTTCACAGCAGCCAACACTGCTTGTGAGTTCTATTTCTCACCTCCTCCAGTAAAGTGTACTGAAAATTGCCTTTAGAGTACTTCCAAGTAGGTGTTACCAACAGACTCCAGAAAAGGTCAAAACAAAAACTTTTGGAAGAGTTTTACAACAAACCCAGAAGATTCACATAAAGTTATAGTAGAATGAACACACGCATAAAATTATTTTGATTATTATTCACAAGCAATAGGATAAAATCAGGAAAGGTTACAAATGCTTAACTACTAATAAGTATCTAAGATTGGGGCAGTTTTCATGATTTACAACAACAACAAAAATTATTTTAGAAACTACAGCCATATTTGGAAAAAAAGTAACATCCAAAAATGAATCTAATGATATATTCAACTGACAAGTATGTTATAGTAGGAAAATCTGTTAGTGGCATGGAAAATAGTCATCAAGGAGCTAAGCAGAATACAGAACATAAAGAAAGTACAGGGAAAAAAGCATAAGAAACACTTAATCGGCTAGCACAATCCCATTGTTAGAGCTCTAAAATATAGTAACTTCAACTTTGAACAAAATGTAATGCCTGAGCTCTAGGATATGTAGTTATTAGCCACT
This sequence comes from Chionomys nivalis, assembly GCF_950005125.1. Taxonomy (NCBI): domain Eukaryota; kingdom Metazoa; phylum Chordata; class Mammalia; order Rodentia; family Cricetidae; genus Chionomys; species Chionomys nivalis. Next base: position 66,718,482 of record NC_080088.1, read on the forward strand.
GATCAATACTGAGAACCTTGCCCTAAAAAGAAAAGCAAGCAAAACAGTAGAAAACCACTCAAATATCAGAGAAAACAAAACCCCCAAATGGTAAAATAGGTCATCTATAAAATATCTATAACTAAATACATCATGTTCTAAGATCTAGAACATGATGAGGTTATGTTATGATGAGGATGATTTTTCACTGAAGGGATGTAGCATCGACTGTTTTTTGTCTCAGCACTCTGTAATCTCTGAAAATTTAAGCCAACCTGTTCTACATAGTTAATGACTGATATCACATGCCATAAAATGAATCCCTGCTTATAAATAAACAAATAAATGAATGCATTGCTTAAAATCTATAAATGGTCCTGCACTTAAATGGGGTCTGTGAGCAGCATGTTACAAATGGCCTAATGGTCAATGATGACATAGACCCACTGTGTCCCTTGAGGTAGAACAGTGTGCATGGCAGTGAATATGTCTCTGCTATGTTAGAGTGGGAAGAACAAACTGCCATGCGCACTGTTGGTCCTAGCCACACCTGCTTAACATTTTAAAAAAGTGCTCCTGGTCAGAAAATGATTACAGATACACAATAAAAACAGATTCAAATGAAAAAGACCTCTGAATGGGTCAACGTGATGGATAGATGTACAGAGGCTTGTGAAAGAGACAAAAGAGTATAGACCATTATAAAAAGAAGTAAAGTCATTAAAGAGACAGTAAAAGTCATATAAAAGAATATAGATAATCATAGATTAAAGGAATAAAAAAAATAAGCCACATAAAGATGGAAAATATACAGAGTTTGAATTATGTATATTATAGTATGTTCTTTGAGTTGTTTGACTATGAATGAGCTAACTACAGAGAGACATTTCATTGTACAGGCTGCTACTAAATGGACATGTGTATTTTAAAAGTATATTGACTTCAAAATTTGAGTTTAAGGATATGTTGCTTTGGAAAAGAGGTTCTGCTTTTGTTTCTACAGATGATTGGAAGCTGTGGATTCTTTCCAGGCTAATGTGATTTAATGGATCAAGACCTCCTGAAAGGTCACCATGAACCCCTAAAAATACTTCACTCAACAAACAACAAGAAGCAGTTTAGAGAAAACTATGCCCAAATTCCCAAAATGATTGTTTGTAAATGTTTATTTTTCATTTAAAGGGGGTTGATTATAAATGGTTAAATGGTCACAGTCAATCTCTTTCTAAAAAAGAAAAAAGGAGGAAGATAAGATATAGAGATGAATACTTTGCATTGATATGAATCTTGATCAATTGATAGATATTTAATGTTGATTTTGTTATACTTTGTATATGTATTTATGTTCTTGTTTAAAGTATTTGTGTAGCTCATTTAAAATGTAATGTGTAATTAAGAAATACAGATTAAGATAGTCATCTATAATAGTCAAACTGTAGTCATATGAGTTAGGTTTTCTAGATAAACAGAGATATATTTCAGTTAGATAATCTTCAACACTTCAAAGACCTATGGAATATGGCATTTAAAATGTCTACTTCCGGCAATACCAATTACTTCAAACAGATGATGGGCACTGAAGAGGCTTCTTATCGAGTTTGCTAGCCATTTGGACAAGAAACTGCTCTTGTCTGGACTGCTTGTTGGTATGCTGTATGACATGCAGGATCCACAGAAAAGTAACCACTGAACATTCAAAAAGATGGGATGGCACTTTAGGCTTCTTGCTTCATAGAAGAAACTGCCAGATATTCTGCAGGACACAGAAGTGGCTCAACAGTCTTTCAAACTTACTGCTTCATGGAAAAGTCTACCAGATACTATGGGTCTGTAGGCTGAAGATGGATATCTCAATATTACAGAAGGGTGACTTTCCAGACAACAATATGTCTGTCAGTTCTAAAGATTTTTAAGTTGCTTCCTAGGCATTTCCTGTTTACTTAGATAATATTATATCCTTCTGAGGTCTTTGAAGAGTTGAAGACAGATAGTTACAGTTATATTTTCCATAGTTATGATTACTCACAAAAATATTATAACTGTAATTCTTGTTTGATACCTATTTTTTAATATATAATTTACTATGTTAAAGTTGTACTCTTCCTTTATAATTAGACAGAAAAGGGGATGATGATGTGGGATGTTCTTCTGTATATATTTTTCTTTTATTGGTTGATGAATAAAGCTATTTTAGCCAAGGGCTTAGCAGAATAAAGCCAGGTGGGAAATCTGAACAGAGAAAGAGAGAGAGTAGGCAGAGTCAGAGAGATGCCATAGAATCTTTAATTTTCTGTATAATAACTATGCAATTTTTTCTTATCTCATTAATCCCACTGAAAGTAGAAGCTTCACATTCATTTCCTGCCTGCCCAGACATGAATAATCATACAGAAACTATATTAATTATAACATTGTTTGGCCACTGACTCTAGTGTATTCCTAGCTAGCTCTTACTTCTTAAATTAACCCATTTCTATAAATCTGTGTATTGTCACAAGGCTGTGCCCTACTGGTAAGGTTCCTAAGATTCTGGCCTGTTCTTTTCCTTAGGCAGCTACATGACATCTCTCTGACTCTGCCTACTCTATGATTGACCAATAGTATGATGGGTCCATATGTTCCTGAGAAGAAGAGTGTGGACTGAAAAAGAAAAATGTAGAGCTCAACATAAAAAAATAAATAATAAAAAAAAGAAACAGAAGTAGACAATGGGGATGTTCTATCGGGAACTCACCAAGGCCAACTGAACTGGGTCTAAAAAAAGCATGGGATAAAACCGGACTCGCTGAACATAGAGGACAATGAGGGCTGCTGAGAAGTCAAGAACAATGGCACTGGGTTTTGAACCTACTGCACATACTGGCTTTGTGGGAGCCTAGGCTGTTTGGATTCTCACCTTACTAGACCTGGAAGGAGGTGGGAGATCCTTGGACTTCCTACAAGGCAGGGAACCCTGACTGCTCTTCGGGCTGCTGAGGGAGGGAGAGTTGATTGGGGGAGGGGGAGGGAAATGGGAGGCTGTGGCGGGGAGGAGGCAGAAATCTTTAATAAATAAATAAATTAATTAATTAAAAAAAAGAAGTAGACAAGAAACAAAAGATAAATTTGGGAGGGTATCCAGTGAATTCTGTGATCAGCCTCAAGTTTATTACTCAAAGTTCTTACATTACCCAGTCAAGAGGGGAAAGGCAAAAGATTCCCTTGCCAAGAAACAAAGAACAAACAAACATAATTACCTCCTTAATACCCAAGGCATTAAGTAACCACACCCTAAACCCATCATTCTGTTGACTGGCCTTTGAAGAATAAGGCATCCCATAGTCACACCATTGGTCAATCATCTTGTTGTCTAAACAAGACATCCAGTAGCCACACCTTAGGTCAAAATATTCTGTTGAATAACCTTGAAGAAGTTAAATTAGATCTGAACTCTCTGATCTTTAGTCAAGATGGAATGGATCCACTTCTGTCAGTCTATATTGTTTCCATTGGGAAATGCTGAGCAAATGGCACATGGATTTTCTTTCTATTATTTCTTAAAAAAGAATATGATTTGCACTTACATGCAAAAACATTACATTTACAAAATAACGATAACAATAATAATAGTAAATGAGGTATGGATAAAAATGTGAACATTTATCTTATAGAGGCAGAAAGTGAGATGAAGAGATAGTTCAGCAGTTAGAATTCTTGCTGTTTTTCATAGGACTAAAGCTTAGATCCCAGAAACCATAAAGTTTCTTGTAACCACCACTGCATGCATGTGTATACATAGAGGGGGGGGGGAGATTTGCACTCAGAAATGAGAGAAAAGGCTAAAATCAATAACTCAACATTCTATGTTATATTCTTAGAAAAACACGGTGAAATAAGAAATAGGATTTAAAATAGATGCAAATACTGTCAATAAATAAACTCCAAAGACATCCTAAATAGTATGGATATAAAAACATGGTGGATGAATAAAATGTATGTATTAGATACTTATTATTATTTTATTTATAATTTGTACTTATCATTTAGTAGAAATTTAGTAATAGAGATGAATAAGACATTAGTACAACGCCACTTTGCAGAAGACTATGCAAAATAAAAACTGAATGAAAGAATAGTAGAAGAAAAGGAAGGAAGCTTATTAGTCTCATGAGGGAGGGAGGAATTCTCACTATATATTCTATAACTACTAAAGAGGATAAGTATAATATGAACACAGTTATGCCACCAATTTGACAATGTAGACGAACTAGAATGGGATTTTGAAAAACACAAGGACAAAACTCACCCCAAATCATTCTATCAAAGAATAAATAAACAATAAATTCTCACAAATAAGCATCAATATTCACATATGCATATATGCATGCAATAACAATTAACAATAAAACAGATAATGAACTTTAAAAAGAGTAGAGAAAGACACATTAGGAGGGTTTGGAGAGAGAAAGAGTAAAGAAGAAATGTTGTAAGTATATTATAAATAATAGAAGATGGTATTTCCTTAATAGTTTTGTGAAGTTATTAAATATCTGGATTAAGCATAACAAAGACACCAAAACAAATCATTGTGATGTAAAAATGACATAATAATATTAACATAAAAATATTTGATAATTTATTAAAATGTAAACCTAATATCATGTAAATTATAATGTGATGTGAACAATTAAATTTCATACCATAAGTGCAAATTTGGTTTAACAATAAAAATCATTTTATATGATTTATTTGCCAGATTAACCATACAGAAAAAAATATAAATTTAAATACATTTATATGCTACAATTCAATAAGTATTGGTGATAATACTTTACACTGGTAGTAGCATTAAAAATGATGTTAATAGCATCATTTATTTTTTGAGATTAAAATATAAATAAATTTCTCCCTTCTCTTTCTTCCATATAAACTGCCCTACACATCCCTTCTTTCTGTCTTTCAATTAATGGCTTCTTTTTTGATAATTGTTATAATATAATGTTGTATATGTACATACATATAAATTGCTAAATATAACCTTCTTAGTCTCTATAATGTTACTTGTATGGCTATTTTCAGAGCTGATCATTTGGTAATGAATAACCAGCTAGTGTTTCCCCTACTTTCAATACTCCTCAGTTGTCTGTGGTTCTTTGTTGAATCCAAAGCAGACTCTTGCTATTCTTTTTTTTTTTTGATTTTTCGAGACAGGGTTTCTCCATAGCTTTTGGTTCCCGTCGTGGAACTAGCTCTTGTAGACCAGGCTGGCCTCGAACTCACAGAGATCCGCCTGCCTCTGCCTCCTGAGTGCTGGGATTAAAGGTGTGTGCCACCGCCGCCCATCTGACTCTTGCTATTCTTAATCGTAAAAAAGTTTTCTCTTTCTGATGAAAATGAGGAATGATGCAAGCAAGTGCATATTCTCCATTTCTATTTAAAAGTAACTTTCAAAGACTATTAATTGACTTATAAAAAAAGATTTATAAATAAATAGGCAATTCTTTGTGCCAGCTCCCAAAACCTAGAAACACATTCTACCTTGGACCTCTAGTGGCCACACATGGCAGGGACTCAAAAGCACTCTACCAGGAAACCAATGGCCACCACACATTCTTTGTTTATTTGTTTTGGATTTCTTTATTGTAAATAGATTCTTTTCTCATACCACATATCTTGATTACAGTTTCCCCTTCCTCTACTCCTTCCACTCTGTTTACCTCCCCTCTCTTTCAGATCCCCTTTTTCTGTCTCTAATTAGAAAAGAACAGGCTTCTAGGTGATAACTACCAAACATGACAAAATAAAATAGAGTATAATAAAACAAACAAAAAAAATCACACTGAGACTGGACAAGACAGCTCAACATAGGGAAAAGGGCTCAAGAGCAAGCACAAGAATCAGAGACCACTCATTCCTACACTCAGGAGTCCCATAAAAATACTAAGCTCAAAGCTATAGGCCCATGTAGTCTCTGTTTTTGCTGCTTCAGTCTTTCTGAGTTCATATGATCCTTGCTCAGCCGGTTCAGTGGGCCTGTCCTCCATACCCTCTGCTTCTTATACTTTTTCTGTCTCCTCTTCTGTAGGGATTTCCTGAAGTTTGAAGGGAGGGATTTGACAGAGACATTCCATTTAGAGCCCTGTTTCCGGGTCTCTCTCTATGTGTAATGTCTAGCTATGGGTCTCTATTTGTTGCCATCTGTGACAGGAGGAAACTTCTCTGATGATGGCTGAAAAAGGCACTAATTTATGAGTATAGTGGAATATCAATAGAAGTCATTTATTTTTTATACTTTTTTTTGACCAGTGGTATTTTAGGTCTCTGGGCTTCCTAGTCTCTGGGGTTGAGCACCCAAACAGTGTTGAGTATGGGTTCTGTCTCAATGAGTGGGCCTTAAGTCAGACATTGGTTGCCTACTCCTACAAGTTCTGTGCCACCGTTGCCCTAGCATATCTTGAAGGCAGGACAGATTGTATGTCACATGTTTTGTGATTGGGTTGGTACTTATATTTTTTTTTTTGATAGCCTACAGAGTACCTTTTCGCACTAAGGGATACTAGAAAATACAGGCGCAGACTCCATGTAGGCTCCAAATCAACTTCTACATGTTCAGTGAGTCCTGTGGGTGTTATCCTCAGCAATGGGGCACTGCAGTCAGCTTGCTGAGAGCAAGCCATTGTCTTTACCACAGTCTGAATTGTTTGGGTCATTTCCATGGGACTCCCTTGGGCAAGAACTCAATTTAAAGGAACCCAGTACCAGTACTTTTAAGTCTCATTTGGTGACAAGAAATGGCCAGTTGTGACTCTGTCACCCATTATTAGGAGGCTTCATTAGTGTCACTTTCATGTATTTTAGGGAGTTTCCACTCCATTACGTTTTCCTCTTACCCCTCAGATGTCCCTCCAGTCTAGCTGTCTCTCCCCCCATTCCTCTCTTCTATCCTATCACTTATCTTGCTCCACACTTGATCTTCCCATTCACTTCACAGCCCTCTCCCAGCCCACCAATAAAATCTATTATATTTCCATCTTTCAGAGAGATCCATATTTCTTCCCCTAGTCCCTTTCATTATATTTAACCACTCTGTGTCTATGGAGTCTAGGTTTTTATCATTTATTTAATAGCTAATGTCCACATATTAGTGTATAAGTACCATATTAATCTTCCTGGGTCTACTTTACCTCACTCAGGATGTTTTTTATTCTAATCCCATCCATTTGCCTATAAATTTAATAATGTCTTTGTTTATAATAGCTGTTGATGGAAATCTAGGTTTTTTTCCAGTTTCTGGCTCTTATGAATAAAGCCACTATGAACATGGTTGAGCAAGAGTTCTTGTGGTAGTATGGATCTCCCCTTAGGTATAAGCCCAACAGTGGTATAGCTGAATTTTGAGAGACCAATTCCCAACTTTCTGAGGAACAATCAAATTGGTTTCTATAGTGGCTGTACAAATTTACACTCCTACCATCAATGAATGTTACCTTTATTCCACATCCTCCCTAGCATGAGTTGTAACTTGTGTTATCGATCTCTTTGAAAGATGGACAAAGTCTTATCCAAACTTAACTAAAAGAGAGAAAATATCCAAATAAACAAAATCAGATACAAAAAGGGGGATATAACAACAGACACCGAGAAAATCCAGAGAATCATAAGGACATTAAAAACTTGTAATCCATCAAATTGAAAAATATAAATAAATAATTATTTTAATGGATAACACCAAAGTTAAATCAAAATAAGATAAGCGATATAAATAGGCTTATAACCCGTAGTAAAATAGAGGCGGCCATTAAAGTCTCTGAACACATCAAAAACAGCTCAGGGACAGATGGTTTTAGTATAAAATTCTACTAGACTTTCAAAGAAGATTTAACACAAATACTTATCAAATTATTTCACAAAACAGAAGCAGATGGAACATTATGCAATTCATGTTATGAGTCCACAGCTACCCTGGTATGCAAACTATACCAAGATCCCACAATGAAAAAATAATACAGAAAAAATATCCCTCTTGAACAGAGATGGAAAATACTGGATAAAATACTTGCAAACTGAATCCAAGAACACATCAAAAAGGTCATCCAACATTATCAAATGGCTTTATCTCAGAGATGAAAGAACGGTTCAGTATACAAAAATCAATAAATGCAATCTACCATATAAACAAACTGAAAGACAAAACCTACATAATATTCTCATTAGATGCAAGAAATGACTTTGACAAAATCCAATGTTCCTCCATGATAAAAAAAAAAGCCCCGAAGAGATTAGGTATAAAATAAAGGCAGTTTATAGCAAACCCTTAGTGAACATGCTGATGTTAAATGGAGAGAACTCAAAGAAATTCCATCATAATCAAGAACAAGACAATACACTCACCCTCTCCATACTTATTCAATATAGCACTTGAAGTTTTAGCTGGAGCAATAAGAAAGACAACAGAAATAGATCAAGGGGATACAAATTAGAAAGAAAGAAATGAAAGTATCCATATTTGCAGATGATATGATAGTATACATAAGTGACCCTAAAAATTCCACCAGGGAACCCCTACAGCTGATATAAACCTTCAGCAAAGTACCTGGATACAATACTAACACAAAAAAGTCAGTAAAAATTCTGCATACAAATGGCAGACTGAAAAGAAATCAGGGAGACAACACCTTTCACAATAGTCTCAAATAAAATAAAATATTTTGGGGTTACTCTAATCAAGCAAGTGAAAGACTTGTATGATAGAAATTTCAAGTCTTTGAGAAAAGGAAATGAAGAAGATATCAGAAGATGGTAAGATCTCCCATGTGTATGGATCAGTAGGATTGGAAGACATCATACTGAGTGAGGTAACCCAGACCCCAAAAGACGTATATAATATGTACTCACTCATAAGTGGCTTTTAGACATAAAGCAAAGAAAAGCCAGCCTACAATTCACAATCCCAGATAAATTAGACAACAAAGAAGACCCAAGGGGGACATACACGGATTTAATCTACATAAGAAGTAGAAAAATTTGAGATCTCCTGAATAAATTGGGAGAATGGGAATCTCCTGAAAAAAAGGGAGGGGGAAGAAGGGAGGGGAGGGGAGAAAAATATATAGCTCAAAAGCAATTTTAAAAAATGGCCATCCTACCCAAAGCATTCTACAGAGTTAATGAAATTCCCATAAAAATTCCAACACAATTCTTCACACATGATTAAAGGACAGCAAACAGCTTCATATGGAAATGCCACACTCACACAACGCACACACACAAAATAGATAAAAAAAATTCTGAATAATAAAAGAATTGCTGGATCTATCATTATCCTCGATTTCAAGGGTAAAGCTCTATTAATAAAAACAGCATGATATTGACACTAAACAGACATGTTGATCAATGCAATACAATAGAATATTCAGACATAATCTCCACACCTGTGGACACCCGACATTTTTAAATAAATAATTCAGAAAGACACAATGGGGGAAAAAAAGCATCTTCAACAAATGGTGTAATCTGACTGGATGTCATCGTGTAGAAGAGTGCAAATAGAACCAAATATATCACCCTTCACAAAATTCAAGTCCAATTGGATCAAAGACCTCAACATAAAACCAAAGACACTGAACCTGATAGAAGAGGAAAGGGGAATAACCATGAACTCATTAGCACAGGAGATGACTTCCTAAACAAAACATTATTTGCACAAGCAGTAAGACAAAACATTAATAAATGAAAACTCTTGAAACTGAGAAGCTTCTGCATGACAGAGGACACCATCATTTGGAAAAAGTGGCAGCCTACAGAATGGAGAAAAATTTTGTCAACTCCACAACCAATAGTAGATTAATATATAAAATATATAAAGAACTTTATAAAATTAGACATCAAGAAATGTAAATAATCCAATTTAAAAATGGGGGTACAGATCTCAACACAGAACTCTCAAAACAGGGAACTCAAATGATAAGGATCATGTAAAGAAATGTTCAATATCCTTAGCCATCAGAGAAATGCAAATCAATGCAGTCATAATTAGGAGCACATAAACTAACTTGTCAATCTTCCATAAAAAAAATGTTAAAGAAATATAAGAAATTATAATTAACTTGCTATGGAATTTGTTTATAAAAGGAATATCACCTGGAATAAATACTCTACTTTGATTTCATGACTTTAAAAAAGTTTATACAGTTTAGTTTAAATATACAGAATAATGGAACCAGATCAAATAAAAGAGCAATGCATATTTCATTCATTGATTTTTTTTTTTACAGACGTGAAAAAGCAATTGAATACATAAAGGAGATCCTTTTCTTTTTCTTTTTCTTTTCTTTCTTTCTTTCTTTATTTATTTATTTATTTATTTATTTATTTATTTATTTATTTATTTATTTTGGTTTTTCGAGACAGGGTTTCTCTGTGGCTTTGGAGCCTGTCCTGGAACTAGCTCTGTAGACCAGGCTGGTCTCGAACTCACAGAGATCCGCCTGCCTCTGCCTCCCAAGTGCTGGGATTAAAGGCTTGCGCCACCATCGCCCGGCCTTTTTCTTTATTTTTGTTGTTGTTGGTTTTTTTTTGTTGTTGTTGTTGCTTGTTTCGCTGGTTATTGGTTTCTTTGAGATAGATTTTTTTCTGTGTAGCTTTGGAGCCTGTCCAAACTCTCATTGCAGACCAGGCTGACCTCAAACTCACAAAGATCCCCCAGCCTCTGCCTCCTGAGTGCTGGTATTAAAGGTGTGCACCACCACTGCCTGGCCTAAATAAATGCTGTCAACAAATATTTATGAAATAATTAGGTGTCAAAAAAATTACTAAACAAGATAAAAGATTATTATATCATGATAAATGATGTAAATGATCAGAGAACTAAATGCTAAACCTAAAAATAAATAAATAAAATTTCAAAGAATTAAACATAAGGTACTTAGAAAGCAGAGAAATATTAGTTGTCATTAAAAACTCCATAAACTGAATGCCATCAAAACTCACCGTATTCTCTCGTTTGAAATAGTCCATATCCTGGATGATAATATTCACAATGTGCATAGGGAGATTACACTAACGGACTCACAAGTATATAGGAATGCAAACTGCTAGCCCTCTAAAATTTCCACATAAAAATGTGGAGCTGCCACCTTCAGAAAGCAGCACTTTCATTAAAAAATTAAACCCAGTGAATTTCCATGCTCACCAAGACTTGGGGTATTTTCATTCCTTCTTTAATCACAGTCATTATAAAAATGTGGAGGCCCGTTCCCTTTTATTTTAATTACTTTTCATGGTGATTAATGACACTCAGAATCTTCGCAGGTGTTTACTGGCCGTTTGTGTGTTTTTCCTGAGTCATCTCTCAGAACTGTTTTACCTGTATACCCTGCTGGGACTGATCAGGTGCAGGCCACCATAGAAAGCCTTAGCAGTCCCCACCCTCTTTCTCTTTTCCTCTCTCTTTGCATGCTACAAAGTAAAAGGAGATGACTTTATTTCCCCATTCACATAGGATATTTTGGGGAAAATTTTAATTTCCATTCTTCCCACAATACTCAACAAAGAATGTCTTGCTGTTTTTAAAACACCTGTTCAAAAAGTCATTGCATCGACGGAGTTAAAAGCAGTGGCTAAGACAAGAAAGCAGGTCATCTAGGTACTTGGAAATTGTGTGATTTCACTAATATATAACAGGTTAAAGAAATAGGATTTCCCCTAGAGTTTCATACTGGGAGAAGGATGAAGCTTAGTAGATGCCAGAGGAGGAACTTGTCTCAGTATTGTCATATAGTACTGACAACCTATTTGATTATCTTACAGGAGAGACTGATGCCCAGGGACTACACCTTAGTCAGGAATACAACCCTCTACTTAAACCTAACTTTGTAAAAAAACACAAAGATGAACTTGTGGTGACTCAATGAGTCTCTTTGTCTATCTTCCCAATGTGGGTACTTAATTGCATCTTTTCTCTGCTTTCCACCATTTAAAAAGGAATGTATTGTTGACTATCAAAGCAGCCGTACAATACTTTATATTTAGCATTTGTATATCTATTTTTCCTTGTGGCTACTAGTTTGCTATTTAAGAAGCTGTATGTTAACTATTTTTATTCCAAAGCAATCTGCATAAGTCTTGGCATATAACCAGTAGAAGGGAGGGAAGGAATTAGGCTATTTTGTTTAAGTTTTCATTTGAATATGTCAGAATCTGAACAAACAATGTTCCAGTGAATCTATGAAGCCAGAAAAATTTATATAAAAATAAACATTTTCCCCCAACCTTTCCACTGGACATTGGCTCTGTATTTCTGTAATTATAGAGCTGATTTGACATTTTATCTGAAACACTGGCTGCAGAGCTGAAAGCTAGTTTATACAATATTAGCAGCTATTTCATGGCGATTGCACAAATACTTATTTGTGCCTGCATGTGTGGAATTCCTGCTGTTAAGTTGATTTCTGGACCAGATTTCAAGATCAGTCTGTTCCATGAGCAACAGCCCAGCTGGAACACCATTTCACAGAGCCAAGCTTTCATCCACACATTTTCTCCAGACAGCCCAGTTGTTCTGCCTTGAATAATTGCCTAAATCACTTCTCGGCCTCCAAAAATACAGGAGGTAACATGCCTGGCCTATGGATTTCAGTACCATGGTTTAACATAAAACAAAATGTCCGAGTCCACTATGTCATACCTCTTAATGTTCCCAGAAAGATTCTTTATAGATTTTGCTGAAGTTAGGCAGAGGCAAATACCGGCTCTTCAGCACAAACAGAATCACTAATATTTGAGAACATCATCTTGTCTGAAAATCAAGGCTTACCAGAAACAGAAATGCAGGCAGCCAAAGACTCACAAATCAACAAATAAAGAAGAAAGACCATGATAAATGGTAATACAGCTAATAATAACAAGTTATTATCTTATAGAACACCAGTATTTATAAGTTAAAAATAAATATCCGAGGCTGGAGAGATGACTCGGTAGTTAATTGTGCTTGTCCCTAGATAGAGGTTGCATCCCAGCACCCAAGTCCAGTGAGCTACAAATGCCTGTAACCCAGCTCCATGGATCTGATGTGTCTTTTGGCCTTTGTGGGTACCCACAGGATCCTTACCTAGTTCAATACCTGCACATCACCTCACCAATGAGATTTTCCTGACCATCTGGTCATCACTGCAAACCTTATGTTTTTTTATCCCTTTGTAACATATGTTACAACATTAACCACAACACTCTAGTTTTCATGTATTTGTTTAGATTTTCACATCCCTCTTGAAGATATAGCTGATTCCAGAGTTGTGGTCTTACTGCTAGATCCTTGGTACCTCATAACTGTGAGTGGTATGAGTTGAGGACCAGTAATTAAGTGTTCAATTAGAAGGGCTTTCTCAGAAGCTCATAAAGGTCCTTTTTTATTTTTATAATTCTTTCCAAGCTTCTTCCTACAGCATCATCTTTCTATCCCAAGCATGAAAACACAGTGTGGACACAGAGCACTCCTCCGGACACATAAACATGACAACTCTTATGCACCCTAATTTCTATCTTTATCAACTCAGCAGGCAGTGAGTACCAATGTTCTTACCACTTTCTATTACGGTGTGCATGTTATGCAAGGGAAAAGTAACCGAGACATGTAGTTGCCATTCAAATTCATCACTTTCCAATTATAATGACCAAGGAGCAACTTCATAGGGGCACAAGGCAGAGCATCCTGTGCTGTTTAACTTTGTTGAGGATGAGCTCATCAAAAGATAAAGCACTATATAGTCAAGAACGTATGTCACCTTCTTGCAGGGAAAGGTTTCTGGAAAAGGTTCTGGAAAGATAAATGACCTACATTCTAATCGGTATAGAAGACTAGAGAAAGGCATTGGAAAGAGAAGAAAGTCCACAGAAATGACCGACAGGAGCAAGAAAGCAAATCATTTCAGGGACCTCAACCACCTCCTAATACTGGCTCCATGAAGACACCTATACTGATGAATTTGTTAGCTGCGATCTGCAGCAAGGTCCAAACCCATGAACAGATATTCAGAATCCAGTCTTTGTGTTAGGAAGCTCTTGAAGGCTTTGCTTAGGGTAAGGACAGTAAACAGCAATTTGTAGTATTTTGCTTAAAATAAAGACTTGTTCTAAAAATGTGTCATGCACAATTTTGTTGAGAGATCTCATAACAAGATTATGGAGTTGGGGAAATAAAATCTCAGAGAAAGGTAAGGTAGAAAGGTAAAATGGGTTGACAACCATAGAATCTCCTAACAATTTAGGGGCTTGTAGTTCATCCACCCCATTATCTACTTTCAAGAAATTAATATTATTACTACTAATAATAATAATTATTCCCAAGTCTTTCATTGGACCAGCATGGTCGGAATCTGCCACCACTGTGGTCGTGTCTGTGGCATCCTGGTCTTGCTCTCCCCTCCTGCTGCCCCATAACGCTGGGTCAGTTAGCATGCATTACTTGCTGTGTGTTTTTTCACGTATTTCCAACCCTCCTTAGAATATTCTGGGGCCTTGGTGGGGTCATGGACAAAGTTGCCATGACAGAAATGATGTCTGAGTTCCAGGAGTTACAGAAGTTCAGAAAGTGAGTACCTTTGCAGGGTCTGAGAGCTGTGGCAACTCCAGACCTGTTAACTGAACTTGTGCATTGCTGTTAGCACCACCTCCTCAGCCTTCCTTAGGGCAGCCTCACTCTTGTCAATGGACCGCAGCAGCTCCTGGTCATAAACAAGGTGCACTGCTCCCACCCCTACCCCCTCGCCACTCTTCTCTTGATGAGGAACCTCATCAGTGGCCACACTTGAGCCACCATGATGGATCTCCTGCCCCTCTGCCCCGCAAGGACACACAATTTTAAAGAAATTATTTTTGAGAGAAACAAACAGTATGGAGTTCATTTAGGAAGAAAAGAGGGGGTATGAAGTGGTGAGAACTGGAACAGGGAAGGAAATGAAGGGCCAGATGGACACGTAGTGCAAGGTTATTACACAGACTACTGGACAACTGGCTATTTTCCCTCGGGGCTGCTTCAATTTTTAAGAAGCAAATAAAGTAAACTGTGTTTCATTATTATTTATTTATTTGATCAAACTAGGTTAAAGGAAGACAAATGAAATTTGCAGTAGAATGTAAAAACAGGTGCTGCGAAAGGCTTTTAGAGGAAGGCGGGCTATGATGGCTTTCTTTAAAAAATAGATACAAAAGCTTCTGTGTTTGCAGATGTTTCAGTCCGCCCACCTACACCTATTCAGAAACATCTGTTTTCTTACAAAATGGAAACTAAAAAAAAATTAAAATCCTGCCTAATAATAACATATGGTGAGCAGGAAACTTGTTTATTTCATTTTCTTTTTTCCTAGGCTAAAAACGGCAATTTTTAGAATATGCGTTTAGTACGTAGGCTCAGGTATGTACATATGAATCTCTCCTACTGTGCTTTGAATTCCTGATAACTCTGTGTATGCTACCAGGGTCAATAGATCAATAGGTTTTTACAGCTTATTGATGTGTGTTTATTCTTATCATTTTACTTAGGGTTTTATTTCATTAAATTTTCACATATGTACAATAAATTTTACTTTCTCCAAATCTGCCGGAGCTGAATTATTTCTGTTAGGTATGCAGTAGCCCTAACAAATCTGAAGAAACTGTTGTCGAGATCACAACAGTGAATCTAGAAAAGAGTGGCTGGCTCATATGACAACAAAGCTGACCGAAGAAACAAAGGAAGGAATCAGACTAATTCACACCTGAAGGTAGCCTATTCCAAGTAAGCTAATAATGTCACCAAAGACTATGACACAAAACTATGTGTGGATGCCACAACTATGCAGTTTTATTGGTTGTGGTTTTCTGTTGCAAAGGGAAGTCTCCTTGATGAGGGATAAAAAATACACTTATCTGTAAGTATAAGGAGAAATCGTTACAGAGTGTTGTTAGGGATAATGATGTTTTAGTAAGTTAGTGGTTCCCAACAACCATGGCTTTACTAGCACTGGGTAGTTAGCTAGGCATCTAGTATCAGGCATGGTTGTCCTCTTGTTGAACAGGTCTTAAGTCCAATTAGAGAAATGCTGGTTATTGCCAATGTATCTATGACATGGCTACACCTTGGGGTTACTGTGTCATGCTGGTCATTGATGTGGTTCATGGCATCACAGCTAAGTGGGACTGTTGGTTGCTTCCCACCTTTAAGTTCACCCTTGTACCAACAAACAACATAACTTCCTAGTCAGAATTTTTCAAATAAAGAATTGTACCTGTGAGACAGTGTAAATGATCCTATAGTGCCCCGTGTCTAAAGCGTATTTTAAAGAAACTTACCTTTTAATCCACCTTTCTTAAAAGAACTGACGGGTGTCCATCAATAGAACCCATAGCTACTGGGGACATATCAACTTGAAGAATTTTATCTTCTTTAATTTGTCTTCTATCTTGTAGTCCTGAATTCATTTTCCTGGACTTGATCAGTTTTCTGTTTGGATCCTTTTACCTCTAAACATAATACTTCAGTCATTTGATATCTGTACCTCCTATACTACAAAAGGTAAAAGACCAACCGATGAAGCTAAAAACAAAACCAAACAACAAAAAAAAACTTAGCCTGAAATTTTCAATAGTTTACAAGACAAAGTATGTGGTGAAGTAAGCAAAGGGAGACAGACTTTCAAATTCTCAGGAAAAATTATTTCAGTGGCCTGAAGACACATAGATTTTCTTTTTCTATTTTCATTGGGTATATTTTGAAACGTCTTATAGGAGAGTACTTTATTATAAAAAAGAAAAAGAAAAAAATTATTCTAGAGACGTAGAGACCAATTTAAAAGATTTAACAGTAGTTAGGAGATGATTAAATTCCTATATGCAAACCATAAAATTGTTATGGAATAGAATAATCATTTAACTATATAAAGATGTGTTGCATTGGCTTATGCTGCATTTGTTTAACTATATAAAGTGTGCTGCTGTTTCACGTTGCCTGCCTAAGTTACCTGACTGATCTAATAAAAAGCTGAATGGTCAATAGCTAGGCAGAGGAGTGATAGGTGTGGCTGGAGGACAGAGAGAAAGAGGGAGCCAACCAGACAGCCAGGGGCCAGCCAGTCATAGCCAGACAGGCATGGAGGAAACAGGAAACAGGATGGTCAGTGCACAGAAGAGGAACAAGCGTGGGGTAGCACATAGATTAATAGAAATGGGTTAATTTAAGTTTTAAAACAAACATCTAGCTAGAAACAAACCTAGCTAAGGCCAAACATTTATAATTAGTAATAAGTCTCCATGTTATGATTTGTTGGCTGGCCGTCCAAGAAAGACTACTACATATGATAAAGTAAAATATATATTGCAGTAAAAGAAAATAAATGCCATGAATCTTATGCTTCAACATTCATAGTTATTGTCTATGTCTAAATTGCTTTAAGGAAAACTATTACCTTATATTCTACCTAAAAAAAATAAATTCACAGACTTGCAGTTCCATGACTTGCCAGGCAACCAGGAGAGCTACCATTTGGATCCTGAGAACCCATATCAGAACTGGGTGGGCATGGTAGTTTGCCTTTAATCCTAACTTTGGATGGTTGAGGCTAGGAAACCCTAGGGTAAGATGACTGGTGACCACTAGCTTGATTGAGAGACGCAGCCCTTGAGAAAATTTTCCCAAATCACCCTGAGACCTGAACACATATACATGCGCATGTATTTGTGCCTGCACACACATGGGTACTCATACACACTACACCTGTCAGCACCTATACTTATATGCACATCACACACAAATTGGAGAAATAAATCTAGAGTTTAATAAAAATACTATAATGATCAAGGGTAATTAATTGGGATATTTAAAATATAATTAAAGATTAGAACATCTACATCTAATAAAACTTTTCACAGGTGTCAATAAAGCTATTTTCTGTAAAATAATAGGCACTAATGATTATGCCAAATCATGAATGGTTCACTCAGGTGATGTCTTAGGAAAATTCTGAACATGTTGTAAGCTCACTAAATTACTATGCTCTTTTCTAGAGATTTTACTTATATATGAGTTATACAAAATCTGGTCATTAAAAGAAGAAATGTGCTTGGGTTTCCAGACTTGTGTGACACTGGGTTTGGGATTTTCTCTCCAAATTAAACACATAACTGATCTATTCAATAGTAAATATGGCCAGTGCTTTCAAATGGAAGCTAGTCTTCAATCTGGAGAAATGTCTCTCTGACTGGAATTATATACACAGTTTTCATTTTCTGCTATGCTGTTCGGGATAAGACCACCAAAGCATGGGAATCTAAGCTCTAACAACAGTCACCCCTATGACTAACATGCTACAGCTCAACAGCATCCACTGGATAGTTTGACTTTCACAAACGGCCTCTTGTTAATCTATTCATTGAGGTCCTTCACTCTAGAAAAATAGTTAAAGCTATATAATAATTTAGGAAACAACTCTGAGGAAGACAAAAGGTTTTGGTACATACGCTACAGAAGGACTAAGCACAAGATCTTGGGAAGGTAGGATTCAATCATCTTGAGACTGAAGTAGTCCTGTCGGTGAAAGGTTACAGCTTTGTTAAACTGGAAAACACCCTAAAATACATAGCACCTGTTTTTGGTTTGAACTCTCTTCCTCTTTACAGCACATAGGTGGTACTCCAGGATATTCTGCTCTCATGGTTTTCCTGTTGCTCATATTATTTGTCTTTCAGTTTCATTTATTAATTCCTTTTTGTTTCAGTTCCCCTGTGGCCTTTGTCCCTGCATTCTTTTCTAGATGTACACATAGTATTGGGGATTTTGTGGTTGTTTGTTTATTTCATCACATTTGATTTTATGATTTTTTTTATAATCTATTGTTTTTAATTGAGCTAAACGTTTTCCCCCACTACCCTTCCTGCCTCCCTTCTCCCCTTTCCCCCTCCTCCCTGCCCCCCCACACCCCCAATTTACTCAGAAGATCTTGTCTTTTCCTCACTCTTGGGCATAGACCCAAAGGTTACTCCCACAAGGACATGTGCTCAACTATGTTTACAAGAGCATTATTTGTAATAGCCAGAACCTGGAAACAACCTATAGGCCCTCAATTGAAGAATGAATAAGGAAAATGTGGTGCATTTACACGATGGAGTACTACTCAGTGGAAAAATTAACGACATCTTGAAATTTGCAGGCAAATGGACAGAACTAGAAAAAAACATCCTGAGTGAGGTAACCCAGACAAATATATTATGTATTCACTCATAAATGGCTTTTAGATATAAAACAAAGAAAAAACAGCCTACAGTCCACAATCTCAGAGAACCTAGACAACAAAGAGGACCCTCAGAGAGAAATACATAGATCTGCCTAGAAAAAATGTTATGTTTATATGTGAAATACTTGGTTTCCTAAAATATTCAGAAATTATATATGTGTGTATGTGTATGTGTATATACATAAATTTGGTAATAAACATAAAATGTGGAATGCATATGTTAAATAAAATATACGATATTGATTCTCATAAAGTTACAGTCTAGTTAAGAAACAAGCAATTTTTCTTTAATCTTAATCTTATGTTCTCTCTATATAAATCTAAAACACTATTCATTTTAAAGCACCTACATAATGTTCTCATTTAATGATGCTGCATAATTTTTCCAAAAATCTAATCCTTAGTCAATGACCATTTTTCATTTATTTTTTCACTTTTCTATTAATTAAAATGTTTTCACTGATAATCCTGTATTTTTATAGATAATTCTGTTTGCTATCACTCTCCATGGTCTTATATCTCCTCCAACTCCAGTTATCTGTCCTTCTCCCTACAGGTCCATTTACCACATTTATATTTTGTTTTGTAACAAAGAGATTTTTTAATCAGGACCATCTGTGTGACCATAGGTTTGGAACTATTCATTTGAGCCTGGTGAGATTACTGTTGGGTACATGACTGAAAACAATGATTGCCTCCTGCCAAATATATCTCTGGCCAATATTTCAGTAGAGAGGGATAGAGCTTCAGTATTTTCCAACAGGGTTCTTGATGACTGTGGACAGACACAGTCTTATATATACCCAGCGCAGAAAACCACAGTTGCTGTCAGATCATGTTTGTAATTGCTGTATATACGCCACAGGAAACATCTTTTAACCCTTCTCTCTATCTTCTGTTTTGTACACTCCTTCTGCTTTCTTATCAGTATTCCCTGTGCCTTAGAAGGTATGATATAAAGGTCCTGTTTAGAGTTTAATACTCAGCTATTACTTTTTCCAAGAACTTTGAACAGCCACAGGTCTCTTCATTCTTTGGCATTAACTGCAAAGAAAAGCTTCTCTGATTAAGAAAAAGTATAGCATTTGTCTATGGGCATAATTATAAGTAGTTACAATCCATATTTGTGCTGTTGCAATGTATCTAAACAGAAGTAAGTGATCTCATAGGGCCTATGACCTCTCCATTTACAGGGTTTAACTAGGTTACAGTATCAAGTGTGTATTATCTCCTGTAAAGCAAGCCTCAAAGCCAGGCTGATGGTGGTTGGTTAACCTCAGAACATTCTTTCCACTACTGCTCCAGCAGTCCTTCTTGCTTGTCAGTTTGACCTTGAGTTAATAGAGTTCCTAATTATTCAGGCCTGTTGGTTCCTTCTCTCTCTCTGATGTAGGATTTCCCTCTGTAGGCTGTGATTACCATTGATAAATAAAGGAACTGCTTTGGGCCTATAGCAGAGGTATAGGGGAACAGAGCTAGGTGGGGAAAACTAAGCTGAATGCTGAGAGAAAGGCGGTGGATTCAGAGAGAAGTCATGTAGCCCCGCTGGAGCCAGACAGAACTTTAGCCAATAAGTCACAGCCACATGGCAATACACAGATGAATAGAAATGGATTAAATTAATATGTAAGAGCTATCCAATAAGAAGATAGAGCCTAGTGGGCCAAGCAGTGATTTAATTAATACAGTTTCTGTGTGATTATTTTGGTTCAGGGAGGCCAGTACAAGCAAGCAGCCTCCTCCTACATCTCTCAGCAGTCTACATAGCACATTTGCACATAATTAAGGTTATCCAGTCTATTATCCATAAATTTCTATTTTCCTGTGTGTCACATATATCTTTGACTTGCCTCTGGTACCATCATATTTTATTTCTGTCCTTGTTTGATTGTTATTTTCTCCCACATTGTCTTCCAGCTAAGATATTTTGTCCTCTCAATGATGTTTTTATTGGTAAGACTTTCTATGGATCTTTTTATTTGACTTATTGTTTTGAGTTTGAGATAGATTTTTCTTCAATATTTCTTTCTGTTTGCTGAAGCTCTCTTTCATATCTCACACTAACTTTTTATTTCAGTTTATGTGTTTCAATCATGACCTAATTTTTTCTTAGATTTCTTCAAACATACTCATTCCTCTGAGTTCTCTGTCTATAATTCCATCTCATATACTCCTGCTATATGGAATTTCTGTAGGGTTACTAATTTCTGGAGGAGTTATGTTGTCTTGGTTTTTCATGTGTCTGATACTAGCAAATTGGAATATACACATCTGTTGTTATGCCATTAACTGGTTCATTTATTCTCAGCTGTTCTTCTGGTTGAAATAGTTTTAGGATTCATATGGGGATTGAATGTAGTGGGAAAATAGTTCCTAAGTTCAAAAGCATAGGTTGTTTCATGTGAACACTATATTCCTTCAATTGGTTATTGGAAGAATCATTACACAAAAAATTCCCAAATTAGTAAAAGAGATACCAATCCAGATATAGTATGTGTGATTATTTGAGTGAGAATATATGTTCCTCATAGGCTCACATATTTGGATGCTGAGTCACCAAATTTCAAACTCTGAAGGATTAGGTGGTATGGCCTTATTGGAGTTGCTGTAGCCTTGCTGGGGGAAGTGTATCACTGGGTGCTGGGGAGGATTTGAGGTTTTAAATCTTGCCCCCACCCTGCTTGCTGCCTGTTGATCATAATGTAGCTCTCAGCTACAACTCCAGCACAATGCCTGCCAATATGATTCCATGCTCCCTTCCACAATGATAATGAACTAACCTTCTGAAACTTTAAATAAGCCCCTGATTCTTTTATAAGAATTCCTTGGTTATGGTGTCTTTTCACAGAAATACCACAAGTAACCGAGACAGTAGGCATTAAAGACATCAAACAAATAATGTCAGAAAAACACTTGCCCTCATGATATCATAATCAAAACACTAATGTATAAAACAAAAATGTGTTGAAAGCAGTAAGAGAGAAACACCATACACATACAAAAGCAAGGTCATCAGAGTAACAGCCAATTATGCTGTTAAAAAGTTAAAAATCCAGGAGTGTCTGGACAGATAAACTACAAGTCCTAAAAGGCATTGCCAACCCAAAGTATTATACCAGCCGTAACTGAAGGATAGCAAAAGTGTTTCCTAATAAAAATGAGCTAGAAAAATGTGTGATCACTGAGCCATGTAGTCCTATGGGTGGGGGATGCAACCTTAACCTCTGCAGACTCAATGACCTTGGGATCTGGAATGTAAGGGAGGAAGATTCTGAGTCCTTTCCTGTAATTCTCCTGGACCCCTCACTCCTCTGGTGCTTCAGGCTTGGCATCCATGAAGAACAGCACCTCCCCTATGGTCCCCCTGATCTTTCCTGAGGTGCTTTATGTAGCAGATAAGCCAGATTGCATAGTGAAGAAGGCTTCCAGCTGGGCCATGATTCTGAGCCTTCAAGCCTGCTTCCCTGCAGAGATTTCCCCTGAATTAATAATTAAGTATACAGACTTTGTCTCCTTTAGTGTAAGAGCTTACTGTGTATTATCGTCACCATTTTCTCTCACCTACTTTCAGTAGCGAAGCTTCTGGACCACCAACTTACCAGATATTGAATTCTTTAATGGTTAATACAGAATTTTAACTTAGCTTACAAATTGTAGGCTTATATTTTTGTGCAATGACTTATTTGAATTAAGCTTCCCTTCCTGCCTCATGTGTTTCCAATCTCCTCATATTATTTCTGTTTATACAACTCCACCCACGTTTCCAATTTCATATTACCTATGGCCTACTATCTCTGTCCCTCAAAACACTATGTCCACTTCCAAGCGACTCATATTTTCCTGTCTTCTACAGGTACTCTATGTCAAACACTCAAATCTTAAGAGACAAACCGAGGCTACACAATGATGAATATCTTGCATATAACCATAAAACCTTCATCCAGCAATGGATGGACATAGAGACAGAGACCCACATTGGAGCACTGGACTGAGCTCCCAAGGTCCAAATGAGGAGCAGAAGGAGGGAGAACATGAGCAAGGAAGTCAGGACCGCGAGGGGTGCGTCTACCCACTGAGACAATGGGACTTATCTAATGGGAGCTCACCAAAGCCAGCTGGACTGGGACTGATGGAGCATGTGATCAAACTGGACTCTTTGAATGTGGCTGTCAATGATGGCTGACTGAGAAGCCAAGGACAATGGCACTGAGTATTGATTCTACTGCATGGACTGGCCTTGTGGGAGACTAGTCTGTTTGGATGCTCACCTTTCTACACCTGGATGGAGGCGGGAGGACCTTGGACTTCCCACAGGGCAGGAAACCCTCACTTCTCTTAGGACTGGGGTGCGGGGTGAATGGGAGGGAAATGGGAGGAGGGGAAGAGGTGTAAATTTTTAATAAATAAATAAATAAATAAATAAATAAAGAAAAAGAAAAAAGACAAAAACAATTGTCCTGGGTTTGGATCACATCACTCTATATGATTTTTCTGATTATATTGGTTCCAGAAAGTTTTCTGAAACAGGTTAACTGGGTTCTACCTAATAACCTGAAAACTTTGTAATTTCATTCTTCTTTACAACTGCATATAATTCCATTGTGTATATGTACTACATATCCACTTTCATTCATCAATGAATAAACATCTAAACTGTTTTCATTTCCTGGATCTTGTGAATAGAGCAGCAATGAGCATAAATGAATGTTATTATATCTATAGGATATAGAGTCCTTTGGGAATATGCCAATGAGTGCTGTATCTGAGTCATATGATAATTCTATTTCTAAATTTTATAAGAAAACTCTACAATGGTTTCAATAGTAACTAAATCAGATTTATTCTGATAAACCTATGATAAGTGTTCCTCTCTTCCACAACCTTGCCAGCATCTGTTTTCTTTTACCATTTTGATATTAACAATTCTGATTGGAGTAAGACAGAATCTCAAAATAATTTTACTTTTTATTTCTCTGATGACTAATGATGTTGAGATGTAACATAATTTATTTGACATCTGAGCACCAAGAGCTATAAAAGTCCCACTCAGGACTGCCTTCCTTATCTTCCAGAAGTTTTGATATTTTGTGCTTATGTTTATAGGAAGTTTTAAATTTGATTCTTATAATCACATAGTCATGTTTAATAGTGTTTTGTTTTAGCGTCTATGAGTGTGTTTATTTTCTGTGGTTTCTCCTGATTTATACTATTGTGGGCAAATACAATATACTGATTTTTAATTTTCCTTTATTTGCTAAAACTAGCCTTGTTTCATAATATGTGATAAGTTGTAGAATGTGTCCTGTAGATTGCCAAGAAGAATGAATATTCTGTAATGTTTCGGCTGAACATTCTGTAAATGTCTGTTGAGTCCATATGACATACCGTCATTTGTTTTCTCTGTACATTGTTGGCTTAGATGACTTGACAGTTGATAAGAGTGGATTACTGAAATCACCTGCTATTACTGTGTTGAGGTCAGTCTATGGCTTAATGCTTTCCCCTGAGGTTTTCGTTTGACATTTCCTGTATTGTTTCAGGTTTTTTTTTTTTTTTTTTTTTTTTGCTATTTCTATCTGTTTGTTGGATCGTATTTTTATATCCTGAATTGACTTCCTTGTTTCATTTGTCTGTTTGTGCTTCTGAGCATTCAGAAAAATATTCAGATCTCATTCTTTAAATTTATCCACATGTTTATTTGTATCCTCTTTGAAATCTTGGAGCACATTTGTGGTTTGAATGAGTTCTTGTATCATTCTGCTTATGCAGTGAATAACTTACTTCTGAAATAGTCAGTATCTAAACAATAGTATTGATGATGAAGACATGCTAATATAATGACAATTATCTCTCAAAGAATATTCCTTTGGCTTAAGATTCATATTAATTGTGTTTTATTTGTATCATCCCAAGTAGTGCTCAAAATTGTTTTAATTGTGTGGCCAATTTCAGTAGGTGATTAACTGTCACTGTCTACCACATAGTAGGACTTTTAAATGTGACATCACAGATGGCCTCACTAATGCCTAAAAACCTACAGGGCGGCAAAAAACACCACAGGTTTTTTTTTTCTCTCTTTATTCATTCTTTTCTTTTTATACATTCATATTGCAGTCTCCCCTCCCCTCGATCCCAGATCCACTGCTCTTCCATGTCTCTTTAGAAAAGAGCAGACTTTCCAGGGATATCAACCAAACGTGGCATAGGAAGACGTAATAAAACTAGACACAAACCCTCTTGTCAAAGCTGAATGAGTCAACCCAGTAGGAGCAAATGGTTCCTTACTACGGACAAAAAAGTCAGAGACACCTCCACTCCCACTATTAGGAGTGCCACAACAAAACCCAAGCCAAGCAAAACAACTGCAACATACATGTAGAGGACCTAGGGCAGACACATGAAGGTTCTGTGATTGTTGCTTCAGTCTCTGTGAGCCCCTATGAGCTCTGCTTAGTTGAGTCTGTGGGCCATGTTCTTTTGGTATCCTCAACACCTTAAATGCATGCTTACTAAGATCTATTTGTATTCACTTATTCAGATCTTATATTGGTATTATAGAAAAATATTTGAAAACACACAAAACAAAACAAAAAAGAAGGAAGTTTTATATCCTTGAAATTGATATATAACCTCACAACCCAAACTAGAAATTTGCCAATCCTCCCTCCCTATGAGAAGACTGTATTTTCTACTGCTGAATTTTTACTTTAGCCTTTGTCTTACTAATTTATGGTAGAATAAGGGAGTGAACTTGGTGAATTGTGGGACACTCTAAATATCATGTAGATATAATTCGTATGTGAATGGTAGCATAATCAGACAGAGAAGAACTAGCTGATAATAAATAGTTTGTTACCAACTTCTTGTTCTATAAAACAGAATTTCCCACTTTAATAATTCATACAAAATAAATTGCAAACGAAAGTATTAAAATATAAAGTCTTAAATTTTTAAAGGAAAATTTTATGCTTTCAGCATCAGAAATAATTTTTAGAAAAAGGAATTGAAAACTTGAAGAAAACATAAGTGAATGTGAGACATTATATTAAACACATTACATGAACAAGTCCTGGTATGCTTTGAATAGGATGACTGCAGATAATAATAATGAAGTGGATATTTTAAAATTCCAAAAGAATAGATTTTGAATTTCTTTTTATCATAACTAGCTAACAAATGCTTTAAAACATAAATATTCATGCTCTAACTTGATCATTACACAATAAATATATCTACTAATAATTCCATTAGTCCATAAATAGATACAGCTATGTATATCATTTAAAATTCCATAAACATATTAAAATGAATATTGGAAACATTAAGCTATACCAATGTGCAAAATGCTAACACACAAATGCCTCACATATATGTTGATTATATGGATACATGCATATATATTCACAATTACATAATATTATGTTTTGGGGTAGTAGAATATATTAGTACCCACAAGTAAAAGAAAAATGAAATGTGAAATGAAAGTGTTCTAGCAAATTTAAAAAGGCAGTGGAATTTGCTACAAAAAAGTTTTTTTAATATAAGATAAAACAAAGCTATAATTTTATGAGCAATTAGTTTCTTTCTGTGGTAAAATTAGGGACGACTGTTGGAAAACACTGTGAATTCACAAAATGCTTCTGAGTTGGTGACTTTAAAATCCCTAATTTTGTGTTATGTAAGTTTCACCTCAATAAAACTAAAAATGTTAGCCGAAAGGACTCTCACAATTTGATCAGAAGAACTTTGATTCTCAAGTTAAACTCCAGCATAATTGAGAGACCAATGTGATAATAAATTTAAATATAGAATACAATTTTAACATGCTAAATATGAAATGAAAATTTATGACTCAAAGTTCTTGATGAGATCAAGGACAAAAGAGGTAGAACACGTCCTCTCTTGTCAGATGTCTAGCACAATAAGCCAGGATGTTGTCTATACAATACTGTGCACACTGAAGAAAATGCTTTATTTTTTTTACACAGACAATGCCAGATAGCTTATTCATTTCCTGGAAGCCACACCTTCAGAATTTATTCCCATTTGTCCCCACTATTACTTTCATTTTCCTTTTTTACTGACTGATTCTAATTGCCAAATCAGGGGTTCCTACGCAGATAACCCCATTATCTCATTCCCCACCTTCTAGTAGACTCTCTCACATAGGAGTAATTTTGAAGTCATCTTGTTCAAAACCACTTCATTTAAAGAGTTGAGCTGGATGTCAAACCATAGAGCAGTTAAGATAGGTGTTAAACTCCAGAACCCTCAGCTCTGAAGAGTCTGCAGTGATTTCTATAGATGCCCATCAAACCTATGTGGCACTGGAAATGACCCTCAAGTTGAAAACACCTTTTTTGTCTGATTCATAGATTGAGAAAAATTAATTGTCATAACACATTCCTCCAAGGTAACTGAAGCAATGAAATCAGTTTCTCATGTCATGGCACAGCTGTTGCTATGGTTATCACCATCAGTATGTCTCGAATACAAAATTTACAGGCCAAGGGAAGATAGCAGCACTGAAGGAATCTAATGCATTTTAAATTAGGACTTAGTGGTTCAAGAGAAAAAAAAGAAGAACCAAGACTTGGTATATCTCCATCTTACACACACACACACACACACACACACACACACACACACACACATTTTGATTGATTTACTTTAAACAATTGATAATATTCCAGTATGGAACCACATTAAATACACATAAAATACTACCTTCACACCAAATGTCAGACCCTAAGATTAGAAAAGGAAGTGAAAAAGCTCACAAAAGTATTAATACGAGGAAAAGTGGTGCAGGCCCTATGCCCAGTTCAGCTCATTACCATTGTCTATTAGGCCTAGTGTACCTGTTCTTGCTGGGTCTCCTACTAGATCCTACATCCGTCTCTAATTTCTATCACAAGTGTCTTTCTTCCGACATCTGCAGCAGGGCAATGATTTTATTTAGCATGGTGACTTAAATTTAGTGAGAATCCAGTGCAGCAGTCATTTTCCCACGAATGCACTTCCTGCTCTGACTTTTTCCTCACACGGACTGTGTACACATCTCCATTTCTGACTATCTGCCTACTTGATAGAACTCCAAAGGGTCAAACCAAACGTCTTTTCTGAGCCCCAGTAACTTGGAACGCCTCTGTCAATTGAATTCTTGAAGATATAGTCCCAGTTCAAATACAATGAAAAGGAGTAAGTATATCACAGTTCACCCCTTGTCAAACTTACACTTATTTATGAGAAGATAAAACCATACTTTTACCTAACATAATGTAACTCTTTATCAAAAAATGAGAAACATTAATCTTCCCTGAAAGAAAACACATATTTACTAGTATTGTCAAATATCAGTTCTCTTCTAGCTAAGTCTCATTCATCTTTAAATATTCTAAAATGTAAAACTAAATTGTAAATTCACAACTACCAACATATTAATTAATATAGTTGTAAAATGGAGGAAGTGATGAGAGGAAAAAAATGCAGTATCTATATAAATTACTCTAGCAAAGTAAGGAAAAAGTAAATGACAAACAGTACACATTTCTGTACCAAGTTTTATGGCCTTACTTGGTAATGAGAAGTATTTATTCCACTGCCCCATTTATCTTAAAAATACTTCAATTATCTTAATTACTAACATGCTACTTTTTTATTAATTTTTCTCATTATTTTGCACACCAACCAGTTTCCCCTCCCTCCTTCCTCCTGTTCTTCCCCCACAAACTGTTGAAGCAATATAATAAAGTCATACACACATATAGATATTTACATATTTAAATATATAAATATATTATACAAATATATATATATATATATTATTAGCTAATATAGGAATTTGAATTGATGCTACCATAGAAACAAAGTGAACAGTGTAATTGAAGATGATGTATAAGGAGGGTATTGGGTCTTACACTGAGGTTTTTTTCCATTTAGAGTTGAGTTTTGTGCATGACAAAAGATTGAGATCCAGTTGCATTTTTTTCACATAACGAAATCCAGTTTTCCCATAACTCTTTTGTTAAAGATGCTGCCTTTTCTTCAATGTACATTTTTGGAATCATTGTAAAAACTTTAGGTAAGAAAAGTTCTGTGGACTCATGTCTAGATTCTCAATTCTACTCCATTGACTATGTGTCTTTCCAAGGCCAGCTGAACTGGGACTGAAAAAGCATGGGATAAAACCAGAATCTCTGAGCATGGCAGACAATGAGGGCTGATGAAAAACCAAGGACAATGGCACTGGGTTTTGATCCTACTTCATGTTCTGGCTTTGTGGGAGCCTAGCCAGTTTGGATGCTCACCTTCCTAGACCTGGATGGAGGGGGGAGGACCTTGGACTTTCCACAGTGCAAGGAACCCTGACTGCTCTTTGGACTGGAGAGGGAGGGGGAGAGGAGTGGGGGGAGGGAGAGAGGAGTGGGAGGAGGGGGAGAGAAATGGGAGGCTGAGAGGAGGCAGAATTTTTTTTTTTCAATAAAAGAAAACTGTATTAGGCTTGTTGACAGAGGTTTCTGTCCTGCCTGGTCCTGCAGCCAATCAGTCCCAAAGAAACACACAGGGCTCTACATTAATTATAAACTAGTTGGCCTAGTAGCTCAGGCTTCTTATTAACTAATTTTTTTAGTGACTTTTACTGAGCTCTACATTTTTCTCTGCTCCCCTTCCTGTTTCTAATTCTTACATCTTAAATTAGCCCATTATTTTTGTCCATGTTAGCCATGTTGTTTGGTTCCTTTATCAGTGAGGCATTCTCTTCTTGCTTCCTCTGCATCTGGGTGACAACTGCAGACCGAAATTACCTACTCCCAGAATTCTCCTATTCTTGTTGCCCTGCCTCTACTTCCTGCCTGGCTACTGGCCAATCAGCGGTCTATTAAAATATCAGTGACAAATCTTTACGAAACAAGACCATTGTCCCACAGCACATTCTCCCTGCTTTATTTTTCAAAACAAGAATTGTGAATCTAATCACCCTTGTTTAGCTTTCTTCCTGACCACTATCCATAACAACTTGTAACCAACATTCCAAACAAAGAAAAGTCTCCTTTTTGGGAATGTGGGCATAGTTTTCCAGGCTATTTCTTGATGATTGAGGGCACTGATAATCTTATGGGGACCTAAGATGTAGAACTCACACATCTGGGCCATCTGCTTCTAGTAAGGATTTCTCAGGTGGTCTTCCTTGATCAAACCTGATTTTTCTTAGAATGAATCCACAGCCTCTCATTTCCTGTAGAAATAAAAGCAAAACCTCTTCTCCAAAGTAACATACCTTTTGACTTAAACTTTGAAGTCAAGGCATTTTCAAAATATATATGTTGGATTAATCCAGCAGCATTTATAATCAAATATCTTTTAGCAACTGTTGCTCCTTCCTCAGCTATCAAACAATTCAAAGTCAACACAATAACATATAGTATCCAAATTTTCTGTGTATTTTCCATCTTTATGTGGTTTTATTTTAAATTCTATTTTTTAATTTTTACTTTTAATTTTTGGTTTTTGTGACTAGGTTTCTCTGTGTATCTTTGGCTGCCCTGGCACTTACTCTGTAGATCAGGTTGTCATTGAACTCAGAGATCTGCCTGCCTCTGCCTCTCAAGTGTTAGGATTAAAGGTGTGTGCTACTACACCCAACTACTCTCTTTCTTTCTTTTTTATTTTAAGGGCTTTATCCTTTTTCTTTTCTCTCCAAGCCTACACATATTTTTTAAAACACTATAAACCATTTAGAGGTTTTCTTCATCTATGAATATATCTTTACTGTATGTCTCTTTTTCTAACCACATGAGTCCTTAATTTGCTAAGCAATATGGCTAGGAATAAAGCCATGGTTTTGACGTCTGGATCTACCCTATTCCTTAACTTTCTGAGAGTCTAGCCTCATGTCAGAGGTAATGGCCAGACCCATGTTTATTGACACAACTCTGTGGACTTTCAAGTTCCCTGCCACTGCCCAAAACCATGTGGTTGGTTATTCATAAATACCATTTAAGTGTTTGGTGATGGAGCCTCTTAAAATAGCTTCAAGGTTTTTGCAGCTAAAGCTGAGTCAGGAAACCTCTCTTTCATGAAATGTGCTTGTCTATAACAAACAGAGCTCACCTGAGAAAAAGCTGCTACCAAGAAGCCATGCTTAACTCTGCTCCTTGCATCTAGAATTCCTTCCCAAACTCTCTCAGGTTTTACATGGATTTAGTTATCCATATTGGCGCCTTTTGTTGACAAAGGTTTCTGTTCCACCTTGTTCCACAGCTGATCAGTCCCAAAGAAACACAAGGAACTCTACATTAATTATAAACTAGTTGGCCTTGTAGCTCAGGCTTTTTTTTTTAATTAACTAATTCTTACATGTTAAATTAGCCCATTATTTTTGTTTATGTGTTGGGGGGAGCTGCGGGCTGTGTTCCTGCCACCCCAGCTCCTGGTCGCCTAGCTAGCTTATGCCCCAAAATAACAACACACAAACTGTATTCTTTTAAACAATGCTTGGCCCATTAGCTCTAGCCCTACTGGTTAATTCTCATATCCCGATCAACCCATCTCTAATAATCTGTGTAGCATCAGTCTTACCAGGAAAGATTCAGCATGTCCGACTTGGCGGCTTGCTTCATTGCGTCTGCTCTGGAGAGGAGCGGCATCGCGTCTGCCCGAGAGGAGAGGAAATGGCATCTGAGCTCACCTTCCTCTTCCTCCCCGCATTCTGTTCTGTTTACTCCACCCACCTATGTTTTAACCTATGAGGGCCAAGCAGTTTCTTTATTATTTAACCAATGATCTTCCTCCATCATTTCCCCTTTTTCTGTTTAAACAAAAAAGGAAGGCTTTAACTTTAACATAGCAAAATTACATATAGCAAAACAGTTATCAAGTAAGAATTACAGTTACAATATTTACATCTATTTTATCTTTTATTATAACAAAGGAAAACTATAACTAACTATTCTTTAACTCCATCAAAGTCTCCAAAGAGATACAATATTACCTAAGCAAACAAGAAATAAGCAACTTCCAAACTCTAGAAATGACAGAGACATCTCGCTGCCTTGACAGTCACCCAAAGTTTCTCTGTACCATTGGGGCATCCATCTTTGGCCTACAGGCCCATAATTTCCAGCAGACATTTCCATGAAGCAGGAAATTTCAAAGGCAGTTCAGTCACTATCTGCTGTGTCCTGCAGAATGTCTCGCAGACTCTTTCATGAATCAGGAACCCTGAAAGATCATCTCACCTTTAGGCAAGTTTAGCAGTCCTCTCTCTCTGCAGGTTCTCTGTGTCCAGTTTATAAAATAGTCCAGGCAAGAGCAGTTTCTTGCCCAAATGGCTATCAAATTCCATAAGGATCCTCTTTGATGCCCATCTTCTTCTTGAAGTAGATTGGTGCTGCCAGGAACAGAGTGTCTCATTGTCATGAAAAGTCCTAAGTTATTAAAACATTTAAAATGTCATATTCTATAATCTTTGAAAGTTATGAAGAATGCCTATCTAAAATATATCCATGCACATCTAGAAAATCTTAACTAACATGACTACAAACTTGACTATTATGATTATCTATTAACAACCTATATACATTACATTTTTAAATGAACTACACAATCACAATACCTTAATCAAGATCAGAAATACATACATACATACATACATACATACATACATACATACATATATATATATAAAACAAAATTGACCTTAAATTTATATCAACAAAGCAAAACTTATACCAATGTAAATTATCCATATCTGTATCATATCCCCCTTTAAATGTAAAAGAACGTTTATAAACAATATTTGGGAACATGGGTGCAGTTTTTTTCTCCAAACTTGGTACCTTTAACAGTGAGGCATTCTCATCTTGCTTCCTCTGTGTCTGTGTGATCACTGCAGGCTGAACTTTCCTCTTCTCAGAATCTTCCTGTTCTTTTTGCCCCACCTCTATTTCTTGCCTGGCTGCATTGCCTCTACTTTCTGCCTAGCTACTGGCCAATCAGTGTTTTAATAAAATACAAGTGACAAATCTTTACACAGTATAAGACCATTGTCCCACAGCATAGGCTGCTTTTAGTATTATGGCTATGCAGTATTATTTGGTATCATGTATAGTACTGTTACTTGTTGTAAGAAGACATGGGCCTGTTTTTTGTCCCAACAGCCCAGCTCCTGGCCGTCTGGCTAGTTTAACCCTCGAAATAACGACACAGAAATTGTATTAATTAAATTACTGCCTGGCCATTAGCTCTAGTCTCTTATTGGCTAACTCTCACATCTTGATTCAACCCATTTATAATAATCTGTATGTCACCACGAGGTCTTGGCTTACTGGGAGAAATTCTAACCTACATCTATCTCAAGACAAAGATTCATGGCATCTGCCACACTTCCCTTCTCCCCAGCATTCTGTTCTGTCTACTCCTCACACATAAGGGCTGCCCTATCAAAAGGCCAAGGCAGTCTCTTTATTCAACCAATGAAAGCTGCACACAAACAGAAGAGCCTCCTATACCAATTACTCCCAATATTCTTTTTCATTTGGGATTGCTTTGGCTAACATTGGTCTTTTGTGATTACATATAAATTTTGGTACATTTTCTATGTCTGTAATGATTGGTGTTAGGATTTTTATTGTAAATTCATTGAATTTCTAGGTAGCTTTTGATAGGGTGCTCACTTTCATAATATTAAATAATACAAATAGATAATATTTGTATCTAACACATGAACATGGGATAATGTCTTTCCATATTTTAGTTTCTTTCTTGTTTCTTTAGTATCATGGAATTTTTATTGTAGAGTTCTTTGATTTCCTTGATTAAGTTTACTACCAAGATTGGGTTTTGTTTGTTCATTTGTTTGTTGATGTTACTTTTGTTTTGATTTGGTTTGGTTTAATTATGTATGTGTATCTATTACCAATGGGATTGCTTCCTTGATTTATTTTTCAGTCTGTTCATCATTGTTATGTAGGTAATTTCTTCATTTGGGCATGTTAATTTTGCATCCTTCAATTGGTAAAATAGTTTATCAGCTCTACAAGGTTTTTGATGGAGTCTTTAGGGACTGTTATATAGCTACTCATATTATTATGAGGGATTATAACTCATTCCAGTCAAAAAATGATCATCATTAAGAATGTGGATTGTAAAAAAAAAATGCTGCCATAGATGTGATGAATGAAGAGTACTCATACCTTGTTGCTGAGACTCTAAACTCATGCAGGCACTTTGGAAATGAGTCTAAAGTTTTCTCAAAAAAAAACCTATAAATATAAATACTATGCCACATCTGAGGATCTATATCCTGCACCAAGTTTGTATTCTATTACAGAGACAAATTTTCATTGTTGCCATTTTAACAGTAGCTAGAAGGTAGAATCAACTTATATGTCTATCAACATATAAATGGATAAAAAAGATGTGGCACATATGCACAGTAGAATGTTATTCTACTTTAAATAAAAATGAATCCATGAAATCTGCAGGTAAATAAACAGAATAATTTTTTAAAAATATGCAGAATGATGTAACTTAGACCCAGAAAGACAAATGCTTTATATTCTGTCTAATGTAGATCCTAGCTTCAAATCTTAGTTTTGCATATTTAACTAGCAATATAAATGGACACCCAGAAAGGAGAAAAGGGCTTTTTGTAGAGTAGACACATTTAAGGAAGGTGGATAATAGACTATAGATGAAACAGAAGTAGTGATGAGAAATACTGGAGACCAAAAGATTTAAGTAAGAATAGGTGAGGAGTACAGGGGATATCAAAGGACTATTCTGACCCAAAGAAGGATATATGGAAGCCTATTACACAATACAACTTTAAAAATAAGCTGAATGGCAATAAACATTTGTAAAAAAAATAAAAAAATGAATATTGAGGCTTAAACATGGATGGGACAAGAGGATGGGGGAAATGAGGACATGGTGCATTAGCCAAAATGAGGGTTGCATGAAAAAGCTCTGTGGAAACCTACTACTTAATAGCTAATTTCAAAATAGTACTTAGGAACAAATTTTAATAGAATTATCTTGTATGAGTAGAAAATACCCATTCCCATAAGGCATGGGTTGTTAAATAAAAGCTGTAGAGCAAAGAATGTGTTATTTTATTAGGAGTTATTGATTAGGCAGGCTTAGGAGGTCCCCAAAACAACAGAGAGCATTGCTCTGGCCTTGACTATTCACTATAACTGCATGGTAAGATTCTGTCACCAGAAACAGTACTCAGTTTGGCTGTAGGACATAGAGGCATCAATCTCAAATTATCTTAGAAACTTCCTCCATACTCTTTAGCTTTTGAAGTTCCAGAAGATTCTATGCAGGCTTTGGGGCCAGAAAACACATCAATAGTTTTACACGGGAGTAGACTATGTATGATGTAAAACATGCCTGGTAGTATAATAATAAGATAATTTTAGAGTAACTATGTATTTGTTAATTGAATCTGAAGTCTGTTCTACAAGAGGGAATTTCATGCCTTTTGGTGTTATCCTGGTCAAAAGCTCTGGCTGGAAGGTAAAATCCTAGGATAGAGCTTGTTGTTATTTTATTACATGTTTATGGTGTCAAATTGCCTTTGAAATTCTTATGTTTATACTTACAGATCTGGGATGCTCTCAGCTTATTTTTTTTTATTTTTTGTTTGTTTGTTTGGTGGTTGGTTGTTGGTTGGGAGTTTGTTTGTTTGTTTGCTTGCAGTGGGCAGAACCGATCAGAATGATGATGATAAGACATGAGTACCCAGCCCTATCCAGGACAAGAGGATCAACACCACATCCACCAAGACTCAGGGAACAATGTTGGAGAGGAGGCAAAAGAAAGCAACAGCCAGAGGGTGAGGAGGCTATGAAATACTGTCTTATGACTTGGCAAGGCTTCTAACAGCTATTATGGCTATCTGCCCAAGATCTATACAAGGTTAAACTATCCAAAATTCAGGCACAGATGGAATAGATGATTTGTAGGGCCTCCCATTACTGAGGAGACGCTGACAGTGGATAATTGATGGGAGAAGATGAATCATTCCTTTTTGAGAATATGGCAAGCAGTAGATTGCCCAGGCTTCACTGGACGGTCCCATACTCAAGCACATATGGGCAGTACTAACTGGGTTTAGTAACTTGCCAAGAGAAGTGGGGGCGGAAGTTGGGAGAAGTCTAATGATAGAATATGAGGAAAACTAAAGGGAGGCATGTGGAAGGTAGCTGCGAGCGTGTTCATTGTACATATTTACAAAATCCCTGAAAATAAAGCTATCACCCTCATCAAAAGAGCTTTCTTGCAGCAGTTGGAGAGCATTAGAAAAGGCCACACAATAGGTCAAAATTCAGAGTTCAACAGAATGTAGGGCTCTTGGACCCAACTGATATTTCTACAGCACAATACCTATACCTGAAGTTTAGGGAACATTGTGGAACAGGGATTGTCAAGATTATAAGGCAGGATACTAGTGTGGGTCATATATGATGGGAAGCTATATCCAGGGAAGCAACAATATGGTTGCCTAAATTAAATTTTAAAAATATCAATATTAATTGACATGTCAATGTGGGTGGAGAATTGATGATTACAGGGAAGGGGAAGAATCAATATTTTCTAGGGATGAAATCCCTGAGGTGTTAGCTAATGTCAAGGGGTCAGGTTTAATCCATATATGCAACACTGAATAATCTCAGCAGTTTGTATTTATAAATATACACACCTATATGGACATAAATGTAACAATTATAATTAAAAGAATAAGAAGCCATAAATTTTAGAAACAGTGGAGTCATATGGGAAGAATAAGAAAAATGAGGGGATGACTCAAACGCAGTACTCATATATGAGATTGTCAAAAACTAAATTTGAAAAATTAAAAAGCTGTTTATAATCTTAAAGAAATGCAATATCACAAATACATTAGAAAGAGATTACTATTGGGAGAAAAGAACAGCTGCTTATTTTGAAGAAAATTAGGAAAATATAATTAGGCAAGACACACTGAAATTAAGCCTCAAAGAGCATTTGCATTTCACTAAATGCAAGTAAAATATGCTATATAAAAGTGGGGGGGTAGAAAATATCTGGTCTATGATACGTATGGAGTCTATGAACATAAATGTTTTGTGGATGTTCCAGATATCAAGGGTATAATATCATATCTGATCAGTCTGATCATAAACAGGGATTCAGTGAGTCATGTGATCAGAGCCAGTGACGTGCTGAAGTAGTGCCTAGAGGACCACAGAGAAGGAAGTCAACTCAACATGATAGAGATTTGGCTCCAAACAAGAAGGATGCAAGTAACAAAACAAAAATTAAGACACTGCATTAGGTCTGTACTTTTAAAGTCACTATTTTAAATCCTCTAAAGGGAGAGATTTTCTTCGCCTAAAAATTGAAGTGTCAGGATTATTCAGTGCAGCAGCATCTTTTGAAATAGTACTACTTAAGAAAATAATAATGGCAATGGTAGAAAGACCAAGAATTTGTGAACTCATTTTAAGACTATCACCAACATTTCCACTCCTTAAGATAAAACTAGTACATCATTTTTGGATACAGACATAAAATGAACATAGTAGCCGGGCAGTGGTGGCGCACACCTTTAATCCCAGCACTTGGGAGGCAGAGGCAGGCAGATCTCTGTGAGTTCAAGACCAGCCTGGTCTACAAGAGCTAGTTCCAGGACAGGCTCCAAAACCACAGAGAAACCCTGTCTCGAAAAACCAAAATAAAAATAAAAATAAAATAAAATGAACATAGTTCTGTTGCAAGAATAGCTTCAGTTTCTCCCAAGGTAAGCTAGGCCACCAGATTGCCTCTACACCCAATGGTAACTATTTTGCATATTGAGAACTGAATGCATGAATATGTGCACTCTCCTCCAAAGTAACTGGAACCACCATCCAAAGGTTTGTTTCTCAATGTGTACTGTCATGTAGCTTTCTGTTACCAATGAAATGATGGAAGGACTAAGCCTTCTCCATGCTAAATGAGGATTTTAAAAGTCAAAGGTAGTTGATGTTGATGTCAACTAACTTCTTCCTTAACCATTTTCCTGCTCATCCCCAGCTTCCATTTGTTTGCCACGAAAAGAAAATATGTTACAAATCTTAAATGCATCTAAGAGCTAGTGAGATGGCTCAGTTTGTAAAATCTATGCCATGCAGTCATGAGGATCTGAATTTAGATGACATCTAGGATCTCTGTAAAGCCTGGAAAAGGTCCAGAAAGATGGTTCAATGGATAAAAGCAGAACCCAAGTTGCATTCTGGGACTCAATGTGGTAGAACGAGAGAACCAATTCCCTTCCATACATTGTCTTGTGACCTGTGCCTACACATTTGCACTATGGGGCAGACATAAATAAACACATGAACACATAAATCAATGTAATATAAATAAAGTAAAGCAATTGAGTAAAATGTTCAATGTCGACTTCTGGCCTTCACATCTACATTTCTATACCTGCTTACATGTGAACACCTCCAACCCATGTACACACAAGTACACACAAGAAGTTAGATATGACTTTGAAATAACTAGAATATTAATGCTAGCTAAGTGTCTATTTATTTATTTATTATAGATTTCTGCCTCCTCCCCGCCACCGCCTCCCATTTCCCTCCACCTCCCCCAATTAACTCCCCCTCCCTCAGCAGCCCGAAGAGCAGTCAGGGTTCCCTGCCCTGTGGGAAGTCCAAGAATCTCCCACCTCCTTCCAGGTCTAGTAAGATGAGCATCCAAACAGCCTAGGCTCCCACAAAGCCAGTATGTGCAGTAGGATCAAAACCCATTGCCATTGTTTTTGACTTCTCAGCCGCCCTCATTGTCCGCTATATTCAGCGAGTCCGGTTTTATCCCATGATTTTTTTAGACCCAGTCCAGCTGGCCTTGGTGAGTTCCCGATAGACCCTCCCCATTGTCTCAGTGTGTGGGTGCACCCCTCGCGGTCCTGAGTTCCTTGCTCGTGCTCTCTCTCCTTCAGCTCCTCATTTGGGCCTTGGGATTTCAGTCTGGTGCTCCAATGTGGGTCTCTGTCTCTGTCTCCTTTCATCTCCTGATGAAGGTTAATATCCAGGAGGAGAATTATATGTTTTTCTTTGGGTTCACCTTCTTATTTAGCTTCTCTAGGATCACGAATTATAGGCTCAATGTCCTTTATTTATGGCTAAAAGCCCATTATGAGTGAGTACATCCCATGTTCCTCTTTTTGGGTATGGCTTACCTCACTCAGGATAGTGTTTTCTATTTCCATCCATTTGCATGCAAAATTCAAGAAGTCATTGTTTTTTACTGCTGAGTAGTACTCTAATATGTATATATTCCATACTTTCTTCATCCATTCTTCCATTGAAGGGCATCTAGGTTGTTTCCAGGTTCTGGCTCTTACAAACAATGCTGCTATGAACATAGTTGAGCATATACTTTT
The DNA here is from genome assembly GCF_950005125.1 of Chionomys nivalis. Classification (NCBI taxonomy): domain Eukaryota; kingdom Metazoa; phylum Chordata; class Mammalia; order Rodentia; family Cricetidae; genus Chionomys; species Chionomys nivalis. Next base: position 66,758,130 of record NC_080088.1, read on the forward strand.
GTTGTATGATAGGGCATCTGTTGGTTATATTCCCAAGAGTGGTATTGTTGGGTCTAGGGGTAGGTTGATCCCAAATTTCCTGAGAAACCGCCACACTGCTTTCCATAGTGGTTGCGCAAGTTTGCATTCCCACCAGCAATGGCTGAGTGTATCCCTTACTCCACATCTTCTCCAGCAAAGGCTATTGTTGGTGTTTTTGATTTTAGCCATTCTGACAAGTGTAAGATGGTATCTCAAAGTTGTTTTGATTTGCATTTCCCTGATCGCTAAGGAGGTTGAGCATGACCTTAAGTGTCTTTTGGCCATTTGAACTTCTTCTGTTGAGAATTCTCTGTTCAGTTCAGTGTCCCATTTTTTTAATTGGGTTAATTATCATTTTAATGTCTAGTTTCTTGAGTTCTTTATATATTTTGGAGATCAGACCTTTGTCTGTTGCAGGGCTGGTGAAGATCTTCTCCCAGTCAGTGGGTTGCCTTTTTGTCTTAGTGACAGTGTCCTTTGTTTTACAGAAGCTTCTCAGTTTCAGGAGGTCCCATTTATTCAGTGTTGTCCTTAATGTCTGTGCTGCTGGGGTTATATGTAGGAAGTGGTCTCCTGTGCCCATATGTTGTAGAGTACTTCGCACTTTCTCTTCTATCAGCTTCAGTGTGTTCAGACTGATATTGAGGTCTTTAATCCATTTGGACTTGAGTTTTGTACATGGTGATAGATATGGATCCATTTTCATTCTTCTACAGGTTGACAAGTGTGTACTCTGTATTTCCAAGCTAGCATTAAATTTGTGATCCATTTATCAGACAACCAAGTGATAGGATTGTTGATTTCTGCCACCATATCCAATTAAAGATTAATTTAATTAAATATTTGGTCAAACTAGGTCTTGTTATTTGCTTTTGTTTTGTTTTTCCAACTTGCTATTCATATGCACACATGGAGAGATACAAATGCAGCTATAGGTCTTTCAAATGAGTTTGGAAACTTCAAGGGATAGGATGAATTCACCGTTCATCCTAATGATCCAGTAGCAGTGTGTACATTTTGAAAATAAAATCTCAAATTACCTCTTACCTCCTGCCTGTATTGTAAATCACTTACATCAACAAATCGTTATGGGCCTCTCCTAGACTTCAAGGATAAAGAAGAGGTAAAAGGTTTACCTATGGCATACATGTATTATTTAAGTGTGTGTGTATCATGCTGAAAAGCAAATCAATGCCAAGGAATGAAATATGGTGCTAGAGAGTTAGTAGATATGGAAGGTGCCTCTAAAGGGGTAAGGAGGAGGAGAGACATTTGTGAAACAGGTTTGCTGACAATGAAATGGGCACACGAGGGACTTCACAGCAACTGAAGTCTTTGAAAGCCAGCTAAGAACACGCTAGTGGCAGAATTGGTCAAGATTTCCTGTACTCAAACGGCATGGCTCTCACGCTATCAGAATCTCAGGAGTCTTCATTGCTGGTCATTCCCTGGGGTTCACGAGGACTTTGTTCTTATTCTAGATGTCCTGAATAAGGCACATGAATGATGTTAAGATCAGAAACTCAGTAATATGGTGCTCACAAGCTACAAAGACAATAACTGGCTTCCTTTCCACATCATGTTTCATTCTTGTTAGTTGTCATCATTTAGAATTAATCTCTCAACCTAAAGTAAAAGTGTAGCCCAAAAGAACATTACTTTGAAAGCAAAACTGTTGGCCCCCCAAAACTAATTGTTGAAAGCTGTGAATAAATATGTGTTCTTTATTTACTTTTTATTTTATGTATATGGAGTGCTTTGTATGTATGTCTGGGCACCCACTTGCAGGCCTGGTACCTGCCAAAGCCAGAAGAGAGCATCTGATCCCTTGGGACTAGAGTTACAGGTGATGATGAGCTGTTACATGGGTGGTGGGTGTTAAACCCATGTCCTCCAAACGAGCAGCCAGTGCTCTTAACCAGAAAACCCGTTCCTCCAGTCCATTATATTTTTGCTTTGTTTGCTTTTTTTTTCTTTTTGAGATTACAATATAATTGCAATACTTCTTTTTCTCACTTCCCTCCAAACCTGTCCATATACCTACCCCTCCCTGAGCTCCTTCAAATTCTTGGCCTCTTTTTTTTTCACTAATTGTTCTTGTATGTATATATGTGTATCTATATAGATTCATATTTCTAAATATAACCTGTTCGGCCCATAGAATGACAGCTGCATGCAGATGTTTAGGGATGGCCATTTATCAGCAGACAACCAACTGCTGTACTCTTACTGTGGAAAGACCACCTCTCTCGTTCCCAGCTTCCCTCAGCTGCTTCCAATTCTTTCTGTAGAGTTGAGACCTCATAAGTTTCTCTATGTCTAGTTTGTTATGACTTGTTATGAACAAAACCATTGGTATTGTCCTTGTTCAACTCATACTTGGGCAGTCATGTTTTATGTGGATGAGAATTTATAGGTGTGGCTTCCAATGTTCCTAGGAGACACAGTCTCATAGCAAACTCTTGGATCTTCTGGCTCTTAAAATATTTCTGTCTTCTCTTCTTCAATGTTCCCTGAGTGGGAGTCTTTTATAGATGTATCCATTAGAACTACATTTTTCTATGCAGTTTTCCAAACTCTGCATTTTGATTGGTTGTATTTCTACTTTCTTTTTCTTTGTATTTTTTTCTTTATAGAAGTGAAATTTGTTAGTAGGTGTAAGGTCACTCTATTGATAATCAAGCCCACTCATTTTGCTTCTAAGATCCAGCAGCCTTCTGTGATAATTATTCTTTCTATGGGACAAATGGTGAATAAGGATTCATTTCCATGACTGTGATTACATGGTTAAAGCACAGAAAAATTTAGATTGCTTCCTTAGAGCAAATATATATATATATATGTATAATTAAAACTTGACAAAAATGTCCCTCAATCTTCAGACAAACTGGAAATAAAGTCATTTCAAAGATTGATCACATTTTACTACAGGCTTGAAATATCTGTCCCAATCCTTTAAATTCATTATTTGCATATTGCATTCTTTACGTGTATCCCATCTTCTTTTACTTTTATCTATACCTACAGTTTGGAATAAAAGTTGCTTCAGTGTCTAAGGGCTTTCTTAACAGCACATTTCAATTTCACAAATGATTAAGGAGTGTATCTTTTCAGAGAGGGTCTTAAACATTAAAGGAAAGAAATAAAATGTATAACAATAAAAGAAAGGGCACAGGAGAGACTAAAGAAAGGGACATTTCATGCCACTAGATCGGTGAGTCTAGTTATTCTTAGAATAACCAATCACTTCTCTTAACATATAAAAGGTCAAGTAGCATATTTTAAAACATAGAAGAAAATCTATTTAATTTAAAATTTGTTCTTGTAACTTCCAGCGTTAATTAGAGGATGAAATAACTAAGGTTAATGGACTCGCATATGTCACTAGCTAAAATGGTTGATGAAAATATGAATTTAAAGGATTGGGACAGATATTTCAAGCCTGTAGTAAAATGTGATCAATCTTTGAAATGACTTTATTTCCAGTTTGTCTGAAGATTGAGGGACATTTTTGTCAAGTTTTAATTATACATATATATATATATATATATATATATATATATATATATATATATATTTTGCTCTAAGGAAGCAATCTAAATTTTTCTGTGCTTTAACCATGTAATCACAGTCATGGAAATGAATCCTTATTCACCATTTGTCCCATAGAAAGAATAATTATCACAGAAGGCTGCTGGATCTTAGAAGCAAAATGAGTGGGCTTGATTATCAATAGAGTGACCTTACACCTACTAACCAATTTCACTTCTTTAAAGAAAAAAATACAAAGAAAAAGAAAGTAGAAATACAACCAATCAAAATGCAGAGTTTGGAAAACTGCATAGAATGACCTTTTATATGTTAAGAGAAGTGATTGGTTATTCTAAGAATAACTAGACTCACCAATCTAGTGGCATGAAATGTCCCTTTCTTTAGTCTCTCCTGTGCCCTTTCTTTTATTGTTATACATTTTATTTCTTTCCTTTAATGTTTAAGACCCTCTCTGAAAAGATATACTCCTTAATCATTTGTGAAATTGAAATGTGCTGTTAAGAAAGCCCTTAGACACTGAAGCAACTTTTATTCCAAACTGTAGGTATAGATAAAAGTAAAAGAAGATGGGATACACGTAAAGAATGCAATATGCAAATAAAGGGAGATTCTCTCTCAAAGAGATTGACTCAAGCAGAAATACTGGAGAACATCATGCTAAGGAAAACAGACAATTATACATGCAAGAAATCTTAAATTCTTAGAAGTTCAATATATGGGTAGAATGTAATATATAAATATATATATTACATATATGTACATACAGATTTAGAAATAAAATTCTCCCATTATTATATGTAAATATCAAATTAAGGCTTTTATTACATTTTGTGTGTGTGTGTGTCCATGTTCATAAAACACATATCACTGCAGGAGCCCTTGGAGAGGTCCCAATGACACACTCAAAAGAAAAGCAATTCAATCCATCTCTTTTGTTCAATTTTAAAATAGCACTTGATAAACAAAGGAAATTGTGACAATTGCAAAATTGCTAAAACTAGAGTCAAGTCATACTAGTGACAATGTTTCATTTAATTCCAAAAGGTCTTTTTAAATGTCTTAACTTTGGGGAATTTCTTTGTGTGATTCACATCATTTGTTCCTGAACCAAGGAGAAAATGTATAACCAGTGACAGTTGGCATAGCTTACCATTATACCTAAAGCAGTAGTGAGTAGGACATAATCATACAAAGTAACCCTACCAACCCTTCAGTGTGAAGTCAGCAAGCTATATTTAACAGTGTGTATCAGAGTCACTTAATTGCTGAAATTAAGGAACTTGCAGAGGGGTTCATGGATAAGCACTTTCAATACTTTTGTTTTATATGATGTAGAAAGAACATCCTGTGAATCAGCTGCCCTTTATGTGAGACTCTTTAATATAAAATACAGTCCTCAGTTTGCAATATCACACAATTATCTTACTGAATAACCTTTTTCCAAAAACACAGTAAGGAGAAACTCAGCATGAATTTATATAATACTCATTATTCAATGATGTGAACTCCACCATAAACCAGCCCCAGAAGACAGTCATAGGAAGCAGCAGAAAACTCTTGCTAGCTTTGAGTGTCCCAGAAATATGTCTCTCCACATCTCTATACTCACTAGTGGGAAACTAATCACATAGCTTTTTCTCCCTCCAAGACTGTGTTGTATATTCAATCTTCACTGCTATCACACCACTTTCAATATTAAATCTGTATTTGAAAATTCTGTTTTTTATTACACAGTTAAAACTGAATTACCAATCAGAAGGTGAGAATTGTAGTAATACTGTGTGTTTAATTCCAATAAACCTACTTTTAAAGTGGTGTGTGACCTTGGATGCTGTGATTCTTATTATCTAGTTTAGCATCATCATGTATAAAACTCTAGGGTTAGATAGGTGATCTCTAAGACTTTACCAACATCCTGGATGCATTATGTACACAGATTTGACTCACCAGATTATTTAATCTGGAATTAAAGAACAAAAGTTGATATCAAATGTGTATCAGAGCTAAGCACATACTAAACAATGAATAAGTAATAGTTATTATCCCACTTAGGCTCGTGTTTTCATTCTCTCAGGCATTCTGAAATGATTGTCAATTATTTTTTCATTTCTGACATAATATACAATTAATGGCTAAAATTTGTGTTACTACATAATTTTCTTATTGGAAAAATGAAGCTACCACATGAAATTTTGTTTTTGTGTTTCTGCTCTATTGAGTCTTTCGTTGATGTGTAGGTGAGTGTGTATGCATGTGTATGTGCATGTGTGTGTATGTGTGTGTGTGTGTGTGTGGTGTAAGAGAAAGAGAGAAAGGGAGAGAGAGAGAGCCCACAATATGTATACTGTGAGGTAAGATAAAGAAATAATGCAGTAAGAAAGTAGGAAAGCCTGAACATGAAATACACCATGGGGGAATGTGTCTTTGAAACAGGCGCAGATTAACCCAAGATATAAAAGGTGGTCAAGACTTAGAACCTTTAGGACATTCAAGAAACATTTATTTGGAGTCAAGGCTAACGAAGGATTTTGGAATGAGAAGAGTTATCTAGAAAATATCTTGCTAAAGATAAAATATGGTAGGTGATGATACTGAAGATAAACTCAATCTGAACAAAACACAGACCTGGAGATCAGTGAGGAGGCTTCCCTCATCCCCAATCTCAGTCAAATGTAAAACTGGTTAGAGAAAATTGAAAAAAACATGGAAATTTAAGGTAAATATTGCTGATGTATAATGATATAGCTGCTACCGAGGGCAGAAAGAACTGTGAACATTTACATATAAGTTCCAAGTGTGCACCTTGAAACATGGAATAAAGCATCATTAAAATGTCTGCAGGAAGAGAAGTCAACTTGAGACAGACACTGGAACAGGAAAGATGAAAGAGCTAGGGATGTTGGCTTTGAATCTTAATGAAGCAAAAATATAAATAGAATACAGAGAAGTTTGAACATAATGAATGTGGCTGTGAACTATTATCTTTGAAGCATAAAAGCAGAGACACTCTGCTTAAATAAATACAGGATGACTTTGAAATATATGAAGGGTGAAGAGTTGAAGTACCCAATAAAAGGTGTGGATCTTCTCCCTATATAAAAAAAATACTCATTTTAAACTTGGTACATAACTTGAAGAAGCACTCATAACAAACACTTTATCTAAACTTCAGGATAGTGAGCTTATTTTAGATTACCAAGAGCCTGTGAAAATAGTAATTGAAAAGGCTGTCTACTATTTATTCAGCATGTCCTTTTGCACATATAACTTCTCTATAATATTTTCAACTAATGTCTATAGCAAGCAATGCTGTAGAAATTAATTCTTGCATTGTAGAAAAAAAAAAGACAAGGAAAAAAATCCTCTGAAAGCAGAAAGAACGAAGACTTTCTGCATATTGACCTTCAAAATTTTTAACCATGTTTTGTAGAGAAACCATTCAGAATTTGTTAAAATAGCACAGAATGTATTCAAGTCTACTGAAATGAGAGAAGACCGTTTTAGTGCAACAGAGAGCCCACCTCAACTCCAAACTCAACAGATGCAGCTAAAGGTTTGTTTCCTTTTGAGACAGAGTCTGTGTGATGGCTATCCTTGGTTGTCAACTTGACTGCATCTGGAATTAACTGAAATGCAAGCATTTGTATTTATTTATAAGGTATTTTTTTGCAATAAAATTATTTGAGGTGGGATTATCCATCTTTAATCTGGACAACACCTTCTGGTGACAGCTTATATAAAGGACATGGAAGAAAGTAACTCTCTCTTTGCCTGGTTCCCTTACAATCACTGGCAAGACCATTCGTTCAATGACAATAGAGTATACTTCCTCAGAATTCTGGTGTATACTAAAGACCAGCTTAGACATTCAGCCTCATGGATCAGACAGCTATTAGATGGCTTCTTTGACCTGTTGGTGGACAAATAATGTTGAACTAGCTGGACTACAGCCCACAAACTAGTCTATAAATCCCATTTGTGTCTGTACATACGTGTGTGTGTGTGTTCTATTAATTCTATTCATCTGGAGAATCCTGATTAATACAATCTGCCTATTTGAGCCAGGCTAATTACAGAATCCAGTACACCTGCCTCAGCCTCTCAGATTCCAGGGTTATGGACATGTTCTGCCCTACCTGTCTGACAGCTGGATATTTATGATCAATGAGAAGAATGAGGAAATCTGAAGATGAAAATTACTTAAAATAGCTCAATTAGATATCAAAAGTAGGATTGTTTGTTTGTTTATGGCCGAACTGTGACTTTGATAAATTCAGATCAAGGTAATAAGGCAAGCAGATATCAAGAGGAATTGGAAATTCCCCTAAATTGGCTTATAAACACTCATTTCTGAAACTGAGCTCAGCAGGGCATCATAAAGAGAGCATTCCAGGAAATCTGGGTATGGTCTGATGAGGGAAAGATTTCCACTCCCACCTTTAATTTGCACTCATATCTTCAAAGTATTTATTAAATGTTAATTGTGTAATGGGTGCTATGTTAAGAGTAACATCATAATCAGTTATGCAGGGTTATTAATGCCCTTTTAGAAATTCAAAGGTTTATGTTCTCCTTATGTTTTAGTTCTGACTTCTTCACTATGAAGACTTGCTATACCCCTTTTCACCCAGATCAACATCCCTGTTGTGGTTTTCCCTCCCTAGTCTGTTAGCTCCATGCACACATCAGTATATTCTGTCAGTCTGGAAGGTCCATCAGGTTATAGATTATGTCAGCCTGGTTTATTCATACCCAACATAAGCATTAAAACTGGATCAAGAGTAACTTGGTAAACATTTAACATGTTTTGTAGACTGGAGATAATAACTTGGAAACGGATAAGTGATGCTGCATGCTAATCAAGAGGAGCGTCCAAGGATATGTTGTTCTCAAACATAAAGGGGAAGGAAAAGAATCAAATCAGTAAGAAATTGTCGTCACTATCAAACATAGGGACCCCATAGGCTTGTTAGTTACACGGAATCTGAATTTTTTACTCAGCCAAATAGCAAAGACACTGGATTTCATACACACTCAAGAGAATATCAAACATGGGCTCAATCCTAAACCAGATGACTCACCCTGAGAGCAGCTGTCATCCCTTTAGTTAATGGAAGCTCTAATGTCTCCGTTTAACTAATGATCTAGTCTGTTTCTCTCTTTTCTCTTTAAGGTAGTGGTGGCATGAAGAAAGTGGTAGGCAGTGAGGTCTCACTAATAGCACAGCCTCTTCATCTCTATTTATCTGATTTCCATCACAATTATCATCTCTCATTTTCTAATGGGAAATTAGACTACATTAGCTTGGAATATAGAATGAGGATAGCTTGTTAAGTCCATATCTCATGGATTTAAAAAGCCAATCAGATGGAATTAAGTCTTTGCTTGATCACCTGTTTACTGAGTTTCCATGTGAGATGAGTGAGAAGGATAATGTCTTCCTCAAATGGAGTTTATCAGTGTCACACAAAACAACACCCATGAAAGACTCACAGAACTGCTTGCCACATAATAAACACTCTGCAGATGTTTGACTTAATAATAAAGAGGATTATTAGCTAAATGGAACATGTCATATAGCAAGTGTCATGTAAGAAGTATTATATAATGAGGGTTGTGAACAATATCAGGTGTCGTATATGTTCTGTGAGTTGATTCCAGTTACAAGAGTGATTATGGATCAGAAGACTAACATTCAAGAGCATGCTCATATTCCTGTATTTGCATACGTCATTGAGTTGGCTTATTTGAGTTTTAATGCGTGTCATCCCTTGTAATTAGTACTTTAAAGCAAGTGAACGAGTTTTAACTGGGTGTCATCCTTGTAATTAATAGTATAAAAGTAAAAAGTTGATTAAAAGAAGTTGATTCACCATAAATCTGAGGCGTCTTTCTTACATTCAGCATGCTTATCTATAAGTTTAACATCATGACTGACTTACCTACGTCTAATTCACTTAGCTGAAATGACAGCTCAGAACACAATTATATAATATGAATAATTCAGTTTCTTTTATTTCTCAGTACCTCTGAAGATTTAAGGTGGTGTTCCAATGTTAAAACATCATCATGCGCTAATCTGCATCCAGATGGATTTCATACTCAGTTTATGTCCAAGTCATGAACAATTTAGGACTTACTATGTATCCTTCCTAGTCAGCACAAATATCATATTTGCTTTCCTTTATAGGTGTCTTCATATTTACCGGCACTTTTGATTACTGCAATCATATCTTACAGCCCCAAGTGTAAAATCATCTTCAGTTGTATAAAAGTAAAAGCTGCATGAGGACAAGGAACTTCTCTAAAATTTTCTGTCTCCATTTTCCTCCTAAGCTCTGATTCCACCCTGAACTCAGAGAGTTGTAAGCTCCAACGTGGAGCACCTGTGTTTTGGAAAGCAATGATTACAGAAGAAATAAAAAATAAAAAGGGATTGTGCAGCATCAAGTTATTCATCCTTACTCCTGAGCTCTGCGTCGAATGATACTTCATTACTAAGTTTATTTTTTCCATCAAAACAGTTGGGTGCAGCACATTTGTATGTGCTCCTACAAAAAGATAAAATTCCCTCCTTTGGGCAGACTATGAAACTAACGTGTATATGGGTGAATCAGCAACAGAACCAGGCCATACTTCCTTGGAGTTTTATGTCACATCTCCACTATCTCCACTGCTAGATCATGTCCTCCTAATCCAAACATCACTTTCCTTTTCCTGTTTTGGAGTGGTTTTTGGCTGTTCTCCAGGAGGCAGAGGCAGGCAGATCTCTGGGAGTTCGATGCCAGCCTGGTCTACAAGAGCTAGTTCCAGAACAGGAACCAAAAAGCTACAGAGAAACCCTGTCTCGATATATATATATTTCATATCACCCACTCAGATATATATATATATATATATATATATATATATATATATATATATATATATATATATATTACATAATTCTGTGGTTTTCTTCTTACAGCTGTGATGCTTAACCAGTTCAAGTCTTTTTCCTTCAAGAAGTCAGCTTGCGCACAAGGTTTCTGCCTGCGTAGATTTAGATAAACATTTCATGAACCAGTTTCTACATAATGTGGATTGAAATGTTCAGGATAATATTATGTGGAGCAACTTAGAAATTTTGTTTGGCTAAAACTTTATTTATGGGACGCATCACGGGCATCATTTGCTCTGCATGACACACTTCAAAGAATTTTCATAATAGTAAATCATCCAGAACCACATAAGGGCACTGATGACTTCAGAGGTTCACTTAAATATCATCATAGTAGCAATTCCGGGCTACATGGAGGAATGTCATCATAGGAAGGAAACCCTAGCAAATTCACTGTGCTTGATAGCTTGGAAAATTCCTGTGCTCTGAGCTAATTAATGAAGGACCCCTGGCGTTATCTCTGTTATTTTTAAGGAATAAAGGGATTACTATTTGGCTTTAATTACTAGGGGAAAACCTGCATAATAATGGAGTGGACGAAGTACACTCAACCACTTTTCTTCAAAAAGAAAATTCTGAAAACAAGGTTGGACAAAGAAGAAAGTAGAAGCTTCCTTAATTTTGTGAGAAAGAAAGAAAGCCATGGGACAGACTGTAACAGATGGTACTGATTAGTACCTTAAAATTCACTGGAACTAGGTTAAAGTTGACTGGCTGTTTGTGAAAGTATTTCAGACTAAGTATTCTAAAAGTACTTTCATAAATATGTTTATAAGTTTCACACCATTTTACCAATGCTAAGAAACCCAAAAGAATAAGATGCGGTGGCCTGGACTGTGCTTCCTTGGTAATTCCTGCAATGTGGGTTCTCTGCAAAGATGGTGACAAGCCATTCCTCCACTCCATGCCAAGTGGTTTTCCAGTGAAAAGGAAATGTTGGGAGAAAGAAAGCACAAGATCTCAGGAATATTTACTACACAGTTTGACATCTACATTTATCTCTAGACCCTACAGGCAATCCCAGCAACTTGCTTTTTTTTTGCTTTCTAAAAAAAGAGATAGGGACTGGAGCTTTTTATTTATTTAATTTTATAAATTTATTTTTGGTTCTTGTTTGGAGATTTTGTCTGTTTGATCTTACTACTAGTTTTGAGGTGCCTCTTTGTTTTCTAACGATAGAAAAATAAAGTGTGTGGATTAGGATGGGAGGGGAGATGGGGAGGATCTAGGGAGAGGAAATCATAATCAAAGAAGAAGAAAAGGAGTATTTACTGTTCTTCCAGGGGTCCCAAATTTGGTTCTAAGCACCCATATCAGAAGGCTCACAAACATTTGTATTAACTCTAGCTCCAAAGGATCTTCTGGCCTCTATTGTCACACACACACACACACACACACACACACACTCACACACACACATAGAGCATTCACTCACAGAAGCATATGCACACATGTACATAAGTGAAATCAATACAAATAAATCTTTTTAAAAAGAGAATGAAGGGTAGACGCACGTGGCGGAGACCGGCGTGCAGACGCAGCAGATGCGGGATAGTCCAAGCATGAAACAGTGAAGCCCACACTGAGAGCAGATCACCCCACTACAATTAAATCAAGTAGGTTTTTGGGGGCCTGACCTGCAGAGTGGTAGGCCTTTTATTGGCGAGGTTCACTGGCGAACGGGGAGCCTGGTCCTGCCCTGAAGACCCCCCTGGGTGGGGAAAGTGTTCTTGGCCCGTGGAGGGACACAGGAAACGGGGGGGGGCATTCCTCAACACCGTTAACCCCCCCCCATTAGTCTGCAAGGGCTGGTCCCCTCTGCTGGGGCTGCTCCTCCTCTGCTGCGACCTCTCACTCCCTGGCCCATCCCAGCTTGTGCCCAGGGGCCTCTTTCACTCTCCCTCCCTTCCGTGGGGCTGTGGGATCACTCAGTTTAGCTTGTTTGGGCTCTGGGTCGGGAGCTCTGGACAAAGAGCAGCAGGAGTTTCTCTGTTTTGGTGGCTGGCCTGCAGAGTGGTAGGCCTTTTGTTGGCGAGGTCCCTGGTGAACGGGGAGCCTGGTCCTGTTCCTGAAGACCCTTCTGAAAGATGAGAGGGATCTTGGCCCACAGCGGGAGCCAGGAAATTGAGCGAGGGCATTTTGTAAGCGGGCCCCCTGGTCAGCAGAGAAACCTGATCCTGTTTTAAAAGACCCATTAGATAGCATCCATAGGAGGAGATGGGCAGGTGCCAAGGCAAGAATTTACCCAACAATCTGAAAAATAACATGAAAACACCAGAACCCAATGATCTTACAACAGAAGGACTTGAACACCCTAACACAGAAGAAGTGAAAAAAAAAAACACATGACTTTATGAAAGCAATAGAGTCCCTTAAACAACATGTAAAAAATGCAATTATAGAAATGGATGGGAAGTATAACAAAAAGTTTGAAGAAATGAGTAAATACATAAACGATACCCTGGGAAACCAAGAAAAAGTGATCAAACTGGTAATGGAAACAGTTCAAGACTTGAAAACTGAAATGGAGGGAAGGAAGAAAATAAAAACAGAGGGCCAGATGGACATGAAAAATCTAGGTAAATGAGCAGAGACTACAGAAACAAGCATAATCAATAGAATACAAGAGATAGAAGAAAGAATCTCAGATTCTGAGGACACCGTAGAGAAAATAAACACACTGATCAAAGAAAACAGTAACGCCAACAAATTCTCATCACAAAACATTCAGGAAATATGGGACACAATAAAAAGACCAAGCCTAAGAATAATAGGGATAGAAGAAGGAGAAGAGTCACAGCTCAAAGGCCCAGAAAAATATTTTTAACAAAATTATGGAAGAAAACTTTCCCAACATAAAGAAAGATATTCCTTTGAATATTCAAGAAGCATACAGAACACCAAACAGACTGGATCAAAAAAAAAATCTCCTCGCCATATAATAATCAAAACACAAAATATACAGATTAAAGAAAGAATGTTAAGAGCTGCAAAGGAAAAAGGCCAAGTAACTTATAAAGGTAAACCGATCAGACTTACACTTGACTTCTCTATGGAAACCATGAAAGCCAGAAGGTCTTGGATAGAGGTACTGCAGAAACTAAGAGACCATGGATGCAAACCCAAACTACTATACCCAGCCAAGCTATCATTCACTATCAATGGAGAAAACAAGACATTCCAGGATAAGAACAAATTTAAACAATACGTAGCCACAAATCCAGCCCAACAGAAAGTAGTAGAAGGAAAATCACAACCCAAGGAATCCAACATTGCCAACACTGCCTACAATAACTCAGGCATCTAGTGACCCTTCAGCAGCACAACTCAAAGAAGGGAGACACACAAACTCTACTACCCAAAACAATAAGAATAATCAGAGTAAACAACCACTGGTCATTAATATCACTTAATATTAATGATCTCCATTCACCTATAAAAAGGCACAGGCTAAGAGATTGGATATGAAAACAGGACCCAACATTTTGCTGTTTGCAAGAAACACATCTCAACCACAAAGACAGGCATCTACTCAGAGTAAAGGGTTGAGAAAAGGTTTTTAAGCAAATGGTCCTAAGACAAAACCAGGTGTGGCCATACTAATTTCTAACAAAACTGACTTCAAACTAAAATCAATCAGGAGATCGAGATGGACAATTTATACTCATAACAGGAACAATTCATCAGGATGAAGTCTCAATCCTGAATATCTATGCCCCTAATATAAAAGCACCCACTTATGTAAAAGAAATATTACTAAAACTCAAGGCAGACATCAAACCACACATATTAGTAGTAGGAGACTTCAACACACCTCTCTCACCAATGAACAGGTCAATCAGACAGAAACCTAATAGAGAATTAAGAGAATTGTTGGAGGTAATGAAGCAAATGGACTTAACAGACATCTATAGAACACTCCACCCAAATAGGAAAGAATATACCTTTTTCTCTGCAGCTCATGGAACCTTCTTGAAAATTAACCACATACTCGGAAACAAAGGAAACCTCCACAGATACAAAAAAAAAAATCAGTGTCCACCTGTGTCTTATCAGATCAGCATGGATTAAAGTTAGAAGGCAACAACAATGCTACCCACAGAAAGTCGACAAACTCATGGAAACTGAACAGTCAACTACTGAACCACACCTGGGTCAAGGAAGAAATTAAGAAAGAAATTAAAGTCTTCCTTGAATTTAATGAAAATAAAGAGACAACATACTCAAACCTATGGGACACGATGAAAGCAGTGCTAAGAGGAAAGTTCATAGCACTAAGTGCCCACTTAAAGAAAACAGAGAAAGCATACATTGGGGACTTAATAGCACACCTGAAAGCTCTAGAAAAAAAAGCAGCCACGCCCAGGAGGAGTAGAAGACTGGAAATAATCAAACTGAGGGTGGAAATCAACAAAATAGAAACACAGAAAACAGTCCAAAGAATCAATGAAACAAAAAGTTGGTTCTTGAAGAAAATCAGCAAGATCGACAAACCCCTATCCAAATGAATTAAACAACAGAGAGAGAACACACAAATAAATAAGATCAGAAATGAAAAGGGGGACATAACCACAGACACAGAAAAAATTCAGAGAATCATTAGATCTTACTATAATAGCCTGTATGCCACAAAACTGGAAAATGCAAAAGAAATTGACATTTTTTTAGATAAGTACCATATACCAAAGCTAAACCAAGGCCAGGTGAACGATCTAAATAGACCTGTTAATCTCAAAGAATTAGAAACTGTTATCAAATTCCTCCCTTCCAAAAAAAAAACCCAGGACCAGATGGTTTCAATGCAAAATTCTACCAGAACTTCCAAGAAGAGCTAATACCTATACTCCTTAATGTATTTCACAATATAGAAACAGAAGAGTCATTGCCAAATTCCTTTTATGAAGCTGCAGTTACCCTGATACCAAAACCAAACAAAGACCCAACCAAGAAAGAGAATTATAGGCCTATCTCACTCATGAACATCGATGCAAAAATTCTCAATAAAATACTGGCAAACCGAATCTAAGAACACATTAGAAAAGTTATCCATTATGATCAAGTAGGCTTCATCCCAGAGATGCAGGGCTGGTTCAACATATGCATATCTATCAATGTAATCCACCATATAAATAAACTGAAAGAAAAAAACCATATGATCATTTCATTAGATGCTGAAAAAGCATTTGACAAAATTCAACACCCCTTTATGATAAAGGTCTTGGAGAGATCAGGGATACAAGGGTCATACCTAAATACAATAATAGCTATTTACAGCAAGCCGACAGCTAACATTAAATTAAATGGAGAAAAACTCAAAGCCATCCCACTAAAATTAGGAACAAGACAAGGATGTCCTTTCTCTCCATACCTCTTCAATATAGTGCTTGAAGTTCCAGTAATAGCAATAAGACAACATAAGGGGATCAAGGGGATTCGTATTGGAAAGGAAGAAGTTAAGCTTTCATTATTTGCAGATGATATGATAGTATACATAAGCGACCCCAAAAACTCTACCAAAGAACTCCTACAGCTAGTAAACACCTTTAGTAATGTGGCAGGATACAAGATCAACTCCACAAAATCAGTTGCCTTCCTATACACTAAGGATAAGGAAGCAGAGAGGGAAATCAGAGAAGCATCACCTTTCACGATAGCCACAAATAACATAAAATATCTTGGGGTAACTCTGACCAAGGAAGTGAAAGATCTTTTTGACAAGAACTTTAAGTCTTTGAAGAAAGAAATTGAAGAGGACACCAGAAAATGGAAGGCTCTCCCTTGCTCTTGGATTGGGAGAATCAACATAGTAAAAATGGCAATTCTACCAAAAGCAATCTATAGATTCAATGCAATCCCCATCAAAAGCCCATCAAAATTCTTCACAGATCTGGAGAAGACAATAATCAACTTTATATGGAAAAACAAAAAACCCAGGATAGCCAAAACAATCTTATACAATAAAGGATCGTCTGGAAGTATTATCATCCCTGATTTCAAACTCTATTACAGAGCTACAGTATTGAAAACAGCTTGGTAATGGCATAAAAACAGAGAAGTCGACCAATGGAATCGAATAGAAGACCCTGACTTTAATCCACAAACCTATGAACACCTGATTTTTGATAAAGGAGCTAAAAGTATACAATGGACAAAAGAGAGCATCTTCAACAAACGGTGCTGGCAAAACTGGATGTCAATCTGTAGAAGAATGAAAATAAATCTGTATCTATCACCATGCACAAAACTCAAGTCCAAATGGGTTAAAGACCTCAATATCAGTCCGAACACACTGAACCTGATTGAAGAGAAAGTGGGAAGTACTCTACAACACATGGGCACAGGAGACCACTTCCTTCGTATAACCCCAGCAGCACAGACATTAAGGGCATCATTGAATAAATGGGACCTCCTGAGACTGAGAAGCTTCTGTAAAGCAAAGGACACTGTCACCAAGACAAAAAGGCAACCCACTGACTGGGAGAAGATCTTCACTAACCCCGCAATTGACAAAGGTCTGATCTCCAAAATATATAAAGAACTCAAGAAACTAGACCGTAAAAGGCTAATCAACCCAATTATAAAATGGGGCACTGAGATGAACAGAGACTTCTCAACAGAAGAATTTCAAATGGCCAAAAGACACTTAAGGTCATGCTCAACTTCCTTAATGATCAGAGAAATGCAAATCAAGACAACTTTAAGATACCATCTTACACCTGTCAGAATGGCTAAAATAAAATCACCAATGATAGCCTTTGCTGGAGAGGTTGTGGAGAAAGGGGTACACTCATCCATTGCTGGTGGGAATGCAAGCTTGTGCAACCACTTTGGAAAGCAGTGTGGCGGTTTCTCAGGAAATTCAGGATCAACCTACCCCAGGACCCAGCAATACCACTCTTGGGAATATACCCAAGAGATGCCCTATCATACAACAAAAGTATATGCTCAACTATGTTCATAGCAGCATTGTTTGTAAGAGCCAGAACCTGGAAACAACCTAGATGCCCTTCAATGGAAGAATGGATGAAGAAAGTATGGAATTTATACATATTAGAGTACTACTCAGCAGTAAAAAACAATGACTTCCTGAATTTTGCATACAAATGGATGGAAATAGAAAACACTATCGTGAGTGAAGTAAGCCAGACCCAAAAAGAGGAACATGGGATGTACTCACTCATATTTGGTTTCTAGCCATAAATAAAGGACATTGAGCCTATAATTCATGATCCTAGGGAAGCTAAATAAGAAGGTGAACCCAAAGAAAAACATATAGGCATCCTCCTGAATATTAACATTCATCAGGTGATGAAAGGTGACAGAGACAGAGACCCACATTGGAGCACTGGACTGAAATCTCAAGGTCCAAATCAGGAGCGGAAGGAGAGAGAGCACGAGCAAGAAACTCAGGACCGCGAGGGGTGCACCCAGACACTGAGACAATGGGGATGTTCTATCGGGACCTCACCAAGGCCAGCTGGCCTGGGTCTGAAAAAGCATGGGATAAAACCGAACTCGCTGAACATAGCGGACAATGAGGACTACTGAGAACTCAAGAACAATGGCAATGGGTTTTTGATCCTACTGCACGTACTGGCTTTGTGGGAGCCTAGGCAGTTTGGATGCTCACCTTACTAGACCTGAATGGAGGTGGGTGGTCCTTGGACTTCCCACAGGGCAGGGAACCCTGATTGTTCTTAGGGATGATGCGGGAGGGGGACTTGGTTTTAGATGGGGAGGGAAATGGGAGGCGGTGGCTTGGAGGAGGCAGAAAGCTTTAATAAATAAATAAATAAATAAATAAATAAATAAATAAATAATCATACTACTGTGTCGGACACATTGAGGGTCCAAGCTCAAGCTTGAATAAAGGATCTTGCTTTTGCCTAGGGAAAAAAAAAGAGAGAGAGAGAATGAAGTACTTTATTTATACCGAATCATTCGTATTTATGGTTATAGAATCCAGGTACTGAAAGATAGACTTCTTGGTATAGAAAGCTCTCATAGTGGCTTGTTTTATTTCTTTTTAATTAAACAATAAAAAACTATTGTTTTATTTTATTAGTCACGATGACACTAGAATAAAATCTCACCTACAATCTCTCTAGCCACAGATATAAACTTTCATTTGAAATCACTTAAACATTCATAAATATCTCGATTGATTGTTTTTTCAGAAAGTGTGTCATTTTCCCATCATACTAGAAGAATGTGTTTTCCAAAATTAGTTCTAAAGTGAGACTACCTGAGTGTTTTCAAAACTATCAATGTCTGAGTCCCACCTGCAAACACATGTAAGGATTTAGTCTTGTAATTACTTACTACAGTGCCTTTCAAGTTTTTGTTTCAGCAGTACCATACACAGACAGTTGTAAAACTACTGTGATCAAAGTTTTCAGTGTTTATTTTTACTCAATAGCACTTTTGAAAATGGGCCGCTCAACAGCATGAACCCTATCTCCATATCTCCAGGTCATTCCAAGTCTCGTAACTGAAAACACTCCCAGTTAATTATTTGTCAAATCTGAACACAGACGCGCATTGATAAAGAACACAATAAATTACTTGTAAAAATCCTTCCCAGGGAGACAATGGAACAGTGTAGCTCCCACCCTCCCCCATTACCTTCCCTGGCATCTGCACTCCTGACTACCGGTTCCCATCCACAGCTCCACTGTAAAGAGAGTGGGAAGAGCTGCTTTTCCCTCCATTGCTTGAAGGCATGCCTAATGACCTACATAATGAGCCTGGGCACATGGGGCCTTCCTTCCCTTTTGTATATCCATGAAAGTCATCATAATAGTTAATTTTTAGATAACTAAATTATTGACAACAAAGTTATGAATTTGCAAATCAAATTGTAAAACCTATTTAGAAGTTGGATGAATAAACAAAATATACAGAAATGCAAATTAATGACAAAAATCAATTAGCTCAATGTCACATTCCTGTAATTTCTCCTTCAGGACTCCGTGTGCTCTCCGGTAAAGCAGTAACTATATTATATGTCATATGGAAATATCCATCATGGAAGCTCTGTCAGAAAGAGTTGTTTCTGCCAGGAAATAACTCTCAGTTATTGAAAAACAGTTCAGAAATTGTAAAATGTCATTAACTGGAACTCAGAGTAACACCAAGGTGAGAATATAATTATAAGCTGAGCTATTCACTGCTACCTCAATATAGGATCCTTTCTCAGCTTAATATTTGGTCTGTCATACTGTGGGAGGAGCTTTTGATGAACTGTGTTAACCCTACCTGTCATGCCCATGTCTGGGGTCTTTTGAATGTTAACAGCATCCACAGAGGAAGTTTGCATTCAATAAGCTCACTCTTATCATCCTGATACCAATTATAAGGAAAGCAAATCTCAAATTTGCCTACATCAAACATTTATTAACTAAACATTCACTAGCAAATTAGCACAGTATAAATTATGCAATATATATGTTAGGGCTTCAAGATCCCAGTCTTCCTGTTCTGTCTGGTATTGAAAATGCCACCTTGCCACCAGGCAGTGTTGGCACATGACTTTAATCCCAGCACTTGGGAGGCAGAGGAAGGAGGATCTCAGTGAGTTTGAGGCCAGCCTGGTCTACAAGAGCTAGTTCCAGCACAGGCACCAAAGCAACAAGGAGAAACCCTGTCTCTAAATAAATAAATAAATAAATAAATAAATAAATAAATAAATGCCACCGTGCCTTAAACTTCCTTTGGACAGTCATATCAAGGATCCAGAAGCAAGATCTGTTGTCCTGATGGCCACTATTCTTGCTGGGCTTATTGGGCAGTAGAAGTTAGAGTTTACAGTGTGTTACGGCAGCATTTAGAGTTTACTTGCTAAATGGGTGGCCTTTCTGGTTTCTAAAACATGGTTGATCTATTCATGTGGAATGGATCTTCTGGAAGTAATTTTATCCACAAAGGATTACTTATAGTATGAATATGGTCATGATTTTATCTAAGCAGACTCCAAGTTTGCCATTTAAGACTCATTTCGATATTCATGAAGAAAATTGTCAAAGTTTTGGTTATATCCCAAAGCTACAGTTCTGCCATAATTGTCTCTAGACTAGAGGCTGTGGTGAAGACTATACAAGTTCAAAGTGGGAGTCTCAATTAGAGTTCTGGTGTTCTATACGTAACTTAATAAATTTATTATATTTGTTAATTATATACATATGCACACATGTAAAAATAATTTCTACAGTGAATTTGAAAGGTGACTCAGCAACACCAAAGGTGACAACTCTTCTTTGCTCCAGAAGTCATTTTCTTTCTGTTTGTTTCATTGTTACTCTGCAAATCTCTTCTCTTGCTGAACTACAAACTCCTGAAGACAGATAAGTGCTGTGCTTTTTTCTGTCACCTTCACATTTAGCCTTATATAAATATGTTCAATTGTTGTCTTGAACAAATAAACTCTTTACTGGAGATCTTAATTTGGGCTATATAGTTGACATTTTTGCTTTCAACAAGGTATCTTATTTGGAACTCCTAACTGATGCTTTATCACACACAAAAAGATTATATGATGAATTGTTCATTTTTCTGAAAAAATGATCTGGACAGCTATGGCATATGGCCAATACACCTCAACAATTGAACTATTACTACTTGCCATTTAAGAGTGAAAACCACAAAGTGCTTCTCAGCCCATCAAAGAACACATTCTCTGAACCATGTTGCCACCAGCAGCAAAGAGCTCTGAGTCATCTCAAATCAGTTACGATGTATAAGACATGCTGCACTGTCTTATCATGAATAAGGAACAATGCGCTGCCACAGTTTGTCACCCTGCTGGACTTCCCATCTTTCTCACTCCAGTTTCTTCCTCTAGGACATGTTACAAGACAGACGTGAGACAGTATGCCATATTTATTTTAAGAAATCACTGATTGGGAGACTAAAATTGACATTTATGCCTACTTTTATATAAGATAAATTATGGAATACCTACACATTATAGTACATTAAGAGGGAATTACTCCTAAAAATCCCATGAAAATTTGCGAATCTAATAGTATTTTCTGTAGCTTTAACAGGAACCTGAAAGTGTTAGGTTGTACTATACACAGACAATCTATTCCCAGAACACAATCAAATGGACCTAGTGCACAAATGATTAAACTTTTTACTGTGTCCATCGCATCTTAGCTGTGAACCAGGATCATCAAACAAGATTCAGATTAGACATCCTGGGAGTTTCCTGGTGCCGCAACTTCTAATCTTTTAAATATACTCTATCACAACAATGTTTTTCAAAGCTGACTTCTCAAAAATCAACTTCTTGGATCATGTAAATTGCTCCATTGCCCCTTAAATGCCCCTCAAACAGCAATAAATGTCACATTCTGGGTCAGTCCTTGAACTATTTTCAGTTCCCAATCACTTGAAAAATTAGAGTCCTCGGATGTCCTTGAAAGTAGAATATCTAAAGCTCCAATTTTGGCTAAATAGGTAGGAATCTGCATGGCTCAGACAGACAGTGAACAAAAATGATGAAAAGTCTCCAATTTGTAAGGCTCTGAATTCTCCTGACATCCTGAATCATTGTTCAGAACTGTTCAGGAAAGTCAGCTTCAGTTACAGAGAGGTCAGAGGCTTGTAAGGGTCTGGCTCTCTGCTGAATTAACTCCCTGTCTAATTTGCCTTCCAAGGCTATCTTCTGCCCCTTAATTTTTAAACTAAGGTATCATGTATGAAACTATAGGAGACAAAGCAGTAAATGGGCCTTTCTGATGGGGAAAGAGAAAAAAAGATTGACTGGTTTAAGAGTTTGTACTGAAATATGGAAAATATGAGGATTGAAGCACTGTTAAAAAAAAAAAAAGTCTTAAGTCAGCCTAAGCATGTGCTGTATTGAGAATCCCAAACAGGCTAATAAAGAAAGAGGTGCTATGGGGTTATCAAAATTATTATCAAAAGGCTTTAAAAGGAGAAGATGGAGAAAGCAGGAACTCAAAGTTCTCATAAAGGGCAAATAAAATTGACCTCTGAAAACCAGAAAACATTAAAACTACTGAGTCATCCCTTATGCTCTTGACTTTGTATCAATGCTCTTGACTTTGTATCAATTGTGAAGTGCATTAAATAATTCAGCACAATGATAGCTAAAGTTTGGGAGCTTTTTAATAGTGTTCAGACATTTTTATAAATTTCAATAGATATAAGACTTTCATTCTCATAATTTCAGTCACACTTTCCTGCCTCCAATTTGCTATGTTATGTGGGAGACAAAGTCAGTTCTACTTCCCAGGAGCTGCAGAACCTCATCTATCAGATGTACCAGAGCACAATACAGGAAGCACAGGCACCAGTGAACCAAAAGAAGATGCTGAACCCCATCAATACTCCCTGAGACAGGAACTGGCCCTGCTGGAGAATAATTAACAGATGCTCTGTGTATTGTGTGCTTATCATTTAGAAATAATGTATCTACAGACATTCTGTTGGTATTATTTCTGCTTCAGAATGTAGAAAATTACTTATATGAAAAACAACAGTCTTAGGTCCCTGAAATTTAGTGAAAGCAATGAAGAAAGTACATGTTAGTTACATTTAATAGAGCATGGTTTTCCTTTGTCCCGTCTGTTCTAAACATTTAATGTTTATTTGTTCATATTATACCCCTGAAAACCTAGACTATATGATTATATCTATTTTATCTATGAGAAATGTGAGATTTTGATAAATGAAGAAGCCTTACCTCATATATAGTGGTCTGAAAAATGAGATTCATTCCAACAAAATCTATCAAATATCGAAATCAATGGTGTCTCTGATAACACTGGGATTAAGACATGGCACGTCATTCAATAAAAAGATAAAGTAAGAACTAAGACGTGGAGAAGGAAGATCCTAATAATGATTCATAGAAGACCCCCCCAACTCCCTAAAACACGAGTAATATAAAAACATGTTGTGATAGCTAATCTTGATTTCATCTTCACAAGCAAGCAAACCTTCAAGGAGACACTCCAATACTGAGAGCATCCCTGAAAATGATTTCGATTGATTTATCTGAAGAGGGAAGATGCACCCTAAATGTAGCTAACATGATCGGCATGGACTGGATTCCAAGACTGAATAAAAAGGAGAAATTGTGAAGAACACAGACAATTTTCTCTCTGCTGCCTGACTACAAAGGCACTGTGACCTTATTTATGTTCCTTCTGATGCAACTAAAGCTGGTTTTGATGCCACCACGCCTTCTCCAGAATGATGGGTTCCGTCCTAAAACTATCAATCTTCTTTCTTAGTTGCTTTTGCCAGAAATCTTGTCAAAGCACCAAAGAAAGTCACTAATATAGATTAATTTGGTTTCTGGGGGAGAGAGAGAGACAGAGAGAGAGAGACAGAGACACAGAGAGACAGAGAGAGACAGAGAGACTAAACCATTTTACATACACACATATTCATATATGATGAGAAAATGTAAGAGGAGACAAAAATATTTAAGAAATTATTTTAAGTGATTATAAAGGCCGAGTTTCAGAGTTGGTCATCAGGATGCTCCACACCCAGGAAAGCAGGGGGAGCAGTTCTTATCTCAGCTCAGGAGAGCTGATGGTGTGTGTCCCAGACTGAGAGGAGGATGAGACAGGCAGCTCATCAGTCACGCAGGGAGACAGAATCCTCCCTTCACCTATCGTTTTGTTCTAAGAAGGTTCTCAGTGAGATGGAGTTGGATCAATCTACTGATTCAAATTCTAGTCTCATCTGTAAATACTTTCACAAGTACAGCCCAAAAGAATATTTAATCAAATACTAGGTACTACCACACACCTTCTGTCTTGGGGTCAGGCTTTATATGGCTGTAGACTGAAGAAATGGGGGTGCAAAAAACCCTGAACCCTATGTTCTCATCAGGATACCTGGGCAACCATGGTTCACACTGACTTCTTTAATAAAAAAAATGGTTTAAAAACGTTTGTGTCCTAAATATATTTGTCTTATGTTGAGATTATCATTCATTGAATGTGCAAAGTACAGCCCATTCGACACCTAAAATTAACTACTAAAGACATGAACCAATTAAACGTTACTGATTCTCTGTCTCTTAGCAGGTATTTTTCCAATCCCTTCAGTCCTCCCTTGAGCTGACCAAACTGTCAATGACAATTATGAGTGCGGCATCCCAGGAGACTTGCCATGTGTCTATGAAAGGATAAAATTCACTCTAAAAGAGGCAAAATTTTGAAAATTTATTCTGAAATTCAGAAAACCATTTATAATGTATTCTCCTACTTGCAGACTTTGAGAAACACCTTATTCAGATTATTGATTGAAGTATACTTTAAATGGCCTCTGTGTTAATGTGAATTGTTAAGTGAGAATAAGTTGGTTTTTTTTTTAACTAATTTTTATTGAGCTCTACATTTTTCTCTGCTCCCCTCCCTGTCTCTCCCCTCCCCTTCAACCCTTTCCAAAGGTTTAAGGATATCTTCCAGGCAAAATATACAGGTCTCACTAACATAATCTAATAAGACAGTTAGTGTGTTTTAGTCCATCTTGAGGTTAGACTCTACTTTTATGGACTGAAGAAAGATGGGTAGAAAGAACTCCCAAGACTATGATCTCATCAGGGTACTAGGACAGCCATGGCTCCATGCTGTGTTCTCTAACAGTGAGACATTTTCAAAGCACTTGTTTTTAATACCTTTTTTTTATAGATTACCATTCTTTTCATGTACAAGGTAAAATCTAGTCCCATTTTTCTTTAAATTTTAGTTGCCCAGGATGCAAAGCTATCATAAGGCTTATTTACTACATAAATGTAATAATGACACAAATCAAGAAAAAGAAACATTTCTTAACTTTATTCTCTATGCCCCTTATTTATTTATGCCCCTTAATTAATTCTTTGTCCTTGGTTTTCTGTACCTTGCCCTAACAAGACATCCTGGCCTTAGTTATATGTATAGTATATATACCATTTTGTCATTTAAGTTTGCCATTTGTG
Organism: Chionomys nivalis; assembly: GCF_950005125.1. Classification (NCBI taxonomy): domain Eukaryota; kingdom Metazoa; phylum Chordata; class Mammalia; order Rodentia; family Cricetidae; genus Chionomys; species Chionomys nivalis. The sequence continues at coordinate 66,783,608 of NC_080088.1, forward strand.
ACAGCTGTCTTCTATATTACCATACACAGTTAGCATTTTAATGGCAAGTGGTATTCACTTAGGGATCCATTTTCTGTTACAGGAGAGGACTGTGATTATATTTGGGCCAGTAAATATAATATGTGAATTCTTACCCGTATATTCCCAAATGTTTTGAGTATTTATATTGTTTCTGAAACTGACATTGGTACCTATATTTCTTTTTTATTTCTGTGTGTTATTTTATCTAATATTTTCAAAATTCCCTGAATGGCTGAGGGATTCATCTAATAAAAATGAGATAAATAAGCAAATGAGACTAATAAAGCTCATGGGCTTGCACTCTGTTTTGCCTGAGGGATGAGAAAGGTGACAGACAAAAAGGGAAGGTCATCAATATTATTATCAACTTGTGTCTCATTTGTATGAAATCCACTGATCTCCTACATTCTCATTCTACTCCAGAGTAAAAAGTTTTCCTTTTGAGAACAGTACATGCTGCAACAGTGTTTTAAGGGTTGGTTTTCTAGTCATTTGGTGTCTGTTAAGATGTTTTTATGAGTAAATATGTTGGAGCCCACAAAACTAAACATTGAATGCACAGCTGACCGACCAATAGGCAGATCCACAGGAAGTGTATACGTACACGTCCACATGGAGCAACCCATTACAGAGCTGCGGGAACACTTGTCTTTTGGAAAAGTCCCTGTCATATCTATGGAAACCTTGTGAAGCCATGATTCTTCCCTTTGAAATGGTATTCATTCCCAAAGCATCTCAACAGTGTGACTTCTGCATGGGCAAAGGAGTGACCTTGCTCTATTCTCCCACACCATGAGTCCTTGGAGCAATGGTATTTACTCTTTGTTCTAACAGTCAAATTTATATAGAGTCAATCCCACAAAATTACCTGTAACAGACCACATAGAAATTTCTATAGAAGACAGGCACTGAGCAGGAAGACAGTATGTCCCACCTTTGTTAACAAACAAATCTGGGCGTCCTCAAAGCTGGTTATCACCAAAGAGATTAAGTGAGGAGAATGGGTGAATCCAGGATTCAGGGTTGTTTAGTAACTTCATCTAATGGTTTAGAATGTCAGGCATTCAAACAGGAGTGAGGGGAGGGGGAGAGGTATGGAGAAGGGGGGAGGGGAGTAGGGGAGGGGGAGAGGAGGGGGAGGGAAGTGGGAAATGGGGAGGAAGCAGAAATTTTTTTCAACAACAAAAATAATAAATAAAAGAATTAAAAAAAGAATATGTGCTCTGCACGGAAAACCATTTATTTTCTTAATAACATCTTGTGAAATTTACATGCATGTTACATATATCAAGAATATCAAAATGAATAGAATTATTTCCTACTCATGACTTATGTTTATATATGTATATGCTTTCCCTTTTCTTCATAAAGAAATAGTCATTGATATTTTTTAATAAATTTCATATCAAAAATAGAAAAAAAAAACAAAGAAGAATGTCAGGCATTTCCCCTTGGATGCTGGCTATTCCCTGGGTCAGGTCACCTGATTCAGAGTACTGCTTTGTCAGGTTCTACCTGCCCCTTTTTGTGATTTTGATATGCATATTGTCATTGTCCTTGCCAATGGAATTTTCCATCTATGTCTGTAAGAACTAGAAACCTCATGGAAATCCACCCTTTTACTCTTCTTCTTTCTTCACTACTTCTACTTCTTCCTCTTACTCTCCTTCTTTCTTCTCCTTATTCTTCCCCTTACTCTTCTTTTTATTCTTCCTTTCCTCTGTGCCCCCTTCACTTCATTTTTCCCCTTGTATGAAAAATAAAATGATGGAGAAGTAATGTACTTGAAATAGTTTTTTACCCTCAGGATCAGATCCTGGCCTGCCATAGACATCCAATTCTGAGCCCTGAGGGAGTACTGAGGCTGGTACTCAAGACATCCAATAGAAATACTCTTAAAGCAACTTTCTACAAACACTAACATTTAGTTAAAATTTTATTCTATACAGCAATAAAATTATTCCTAATCACTTATTGCTATAACCATCATAGATCAGAGCATCATTAAGTCCTCATCAGAGAAGCTATGTGCAGGAGATAGTAATTAGCACAGAAATGCAACAACCAGACAATGCAGAAAGAGTGAGAGACTTTGCAACACTCAGGCCCAAATAGGATGTGTTCATCAACCCCTCCCTTAAAGGCCCAGGGATCTATGTAGAGAAGGCAGGAAGAAATCAAGAACCAGGAGAAACCGATGACGCCAAGGTTTGAAGATACAGCAGAAGTGAATCACATATGAACTCACAGATACTTAGGCAGCACATACAAAAAATGTGCAGATTCAAACCAGGTAGGACGCCAGTACTGAAAAGGGGAAGTGGGGAGAAGAAATTACCCCCAGGAAGCTAGTTGCCACTGATAACTGCCTGCTAAGCAAGGTAAAATGCGGTTTCTCCAATGGAGTGATACTGGATATACCAACCACATTCCAAAGCAGGCCCCAATCCCAAGGTATAGTTGGCCAGCACAAAACACACTCCATGTATGTTGTGGGAACTTTTTGTTTTGTTTGTAAGGTTTTTGACATTTTTTTGTCTTACTGGATTTTGGTTTGTTTGTTTGGATTTTTCTTTATTTTTTGTTGTTTTGTTTTGGCTTTTTGTAGGGAGAGAATATGAGGCTAGGTGGGTAAGGATGTAGGAAGGTTGTGAAAGGAACTGTGGAAGGGAACAACATGATCAAGGTATATTTTATGAAAAAAATAATTAAGAACATTTTACTTAATTTTTTGCTCTGGCTAAACTTCTGTTATGTTGGCGTGGATTAGAGTAGCTTTTGTAGTCATGACGTTTAGGCATGTCGCAAAATATAACTCTAGGTTCTCCTGCACTGTGGATTTCAGCCTGTTTAGAGTTGATCCACACCACAAGAAAATATTCATTCCAACTGTGTAAATATATTATTTATTTATGGAATTTTTATTGGTTCTTTTTCATAACTGCCTTTCCTCCTGTGATTGCCCTATGTTCCTCTTTCCATTATTAAGTACATTTCCCTATATCTATTAAATGTAGTTTAATAACTGTCATACTTATTTGCTTATTCTAAAATCTGGGCTATCTCTGGCCACATTGGTGCTCATTGTTTTGTGGTTATTGTTGTTTATGTTTTCTCCTCTCTTGATGAATGTTAATTCTTTCTAAATATTATGCTATTTTTCTTTTCAGGAAACAACTACTTAGTTGTGAACTGCAAATTTTATCTCTTATACAGTAGTTCGTATTTGTTTATTTTGTTTTGCTTCAACAGGTTTGTTTAGAGTCTGTTCACACATGAGGAGTTCAGGAATCTTCCAGAAATCCAAGCACAGTTTATACATAGAATTTTCTCCTTTCATTTTCTATGATTCTATTCAAGAACCTTGAACCCATTCTTTTATTCTTGAAGTCTGAAATATTCAAAACTCTCTGAGTTTCAAGACTTTATAACTAGCACTTGCCTTTAGACTCAAATACCAGGAAACTCAGCTTGTGAGGGAAGAAGGTTCCATCTGCTAATGTTCAATAGCCCTCCTAGTCTCTCTGGCTCCCGTAGATAGTTCTGATTGCAAATACTGTAAAGTTGATAGGTGTCATCAATAAAACAATAAGTTAATAAGACAATAAGTTAAGTATGGTTGAATATGAATTCATCTGGCTTTTTAAAAAACAGAATCTCGCACGATAAGTTGTCTTGTCTTTAATACAGAAAAAGAGGAGAAGGAAGAAGAAGAAGACACTAAGTTAAGTAGGTTTAGAAGAAAGGAGTGGATATGGGAGCAGCTAGGAAAAAATGATAAAATGTGATAAAAACACAATGTATAAAGTTCTCAAAAGAAATAACATTTTTTCTTTAAAAAAAAAACCTGAAGAATAAAATCAATATGCAGAAAGCCAAACCAAACCCATCACACAAAGATCCCTGAATATAAGACTACCCCAAATGATAACTAACTAACTAAAGCTAAGGCCACAGTGACAACTCAATGTCTGTTCATTAAGCAGCCTTCTGGTCCCGGGCATGCCCTTACAGTTTCTGTAACAACTCTACCACAGGCTTCAGTCACACAAACCTGAGCTCCTGCCAAGGTCTTCTGAGTCAGCCATCCTCTGCTACTTTGTCCCACTCTCAACAGGAGTTTAGATTCTCTCTCTTCACACAATTACTCACCCATTTTCTGCTGAGTCAACTCTAAACTTTTTCCCAAGCCTTATTTTCTTTGTTTCCCATATAATGGGTAAATTAAGACAAATTCATGAATAAAACCTTGCCAGTGGAAAACATTGCAGCAGGCTGCTTCCTGAAATGTGATCTCGAGGAAGTCATTTACATCATGAAGGAATAGTGTCATCCACACTGGTTCAAACCCAAGGTTTGACCTTAGCTGTAACATTGGACAAAGCATTTAGCATCGCTGCCTTAGACCCTGCACAGTAAGGGCATACCACAAAGCTTCCTCAGAGGCTTGCTATTGAATGCTTCAATAACCGCTAGCTGCAATCATCTTCATTTAGACCTTCCTTTTTCTCTGGGGCACATGGATAGAAATCTGTTTGAAGGAGTAACAGTTCTCATGGAACAAATGATTAAAATTTAAAATTTGCTCATTGAAGCCAACAATAGCTTTTCAGTCACATAAAAACATTTCTATTTCTTACTGTATAGAATATATATTGTGTTCTTTCCATACCAATGTGATTTTTTATGTGAGAAATGAACCTTCAATTCATCTATGGAAAATTTGACCTTCCTTAAGGCTAAGCAAATATAAGACCTAACATAACACCTAGTCAACCCTAAAACCACATTTGAGTTCACCCAACTGATGAGCTCTGCTTTCTCAGTTTTCAAAAAGAACACTTATTTTATTGCTCTTTTTTCTGCTGGTTTTGTTTCTCCATTTGCTACTCCTGGAAATTGAACTCCAGACGCTTTTGTCTGTAACTCTACTTCCCACAGTTTTTATTTGGGGTACTTGACAATAATAACTGGTATGTTTTTCCTTGAGTCCTTAGAAATGTTTATACAAATTGTTAGCATTGAATTCAATGATGAGTCAAGGTATGGGAAATATGACTAATCCATTGAGAGCACTACTCTTGTCAGGGGCCTGAGCTCCATTCCCAGCTCCCATGTCAAGCAGTTCACAACTCCCTGTGCTTTCAGTTTCAGGGGAACCTATGCTTTCTTCTGAACCCCAAAGATACCTGAACTCACATGTGTACAAACCTACACACACACATACACATACATAGTTAAAAATAAAATAATAAAATATGTATAACTCAATAGTTTTCGCCAGAAAAAATATGAAGTTGAATACATTATATTTCTTTAAGTGACACCTAAATGACACTATCCTTTTAAAAAGAGAAAAATTTCTCTCTAGAGTATATTTTCAGAATTGGGAAACAGACAATTAAGTTTTAATTTATAAGTAATGGTATATCTTAAATTCCAAATCCAGCTGCATGGCCCCTTTGAAGCAGCACAATCCAAAGCCAGCAAAAACTGCTTAGTGGTGGATATCAACACCTTGTCTCTTGGGACCTGAGAAGGTGCAGTAAATAGCACTGTGAACGAGTCTCTAGGTGCCTAGGAACCATCTGTGCTCAGTGGTATAAATGACAAAGCAAATCATTTCATCTGTCGTCCCCGAAGTCAACCACCTACATTAGAGAGCAAGACATACACAGAAGCCGAGTTTCTTTCTCCTGGGTTGGCAGAGGCATCGCCTTTCCATCTGACTCGGAGCAAAAAAGATCTTGGGAGCAGATTAAGCCTGCCTGTTCTGCAGAGCTTGTTCCTGCGGCAGCGGGGTGATTCTCTGAGGCTGCCCTTCCAAGCTGTTTCCACAACACCCATCTGGAACTGTTTACATGGGGGCAAACCTTCCTGGTTTGCTTCTCTACATGACTGCTTGTAAGCTACCTTAGCTAATGCTAATTTGTGGATGCAGGTAAATAAAAGCAGACCACTGTAGTGAGTAGAGGGGAGGCAAAGCATGGACCCCTTGAAAGTCCAATGCAATGTCTCGCAGGTCTCATGGGTGCACAAGCGAGCTTCTAGTCCACAGACTGCCTTGAAGCACTGAAGGCACCACAAGGTGCGCACAAACCTGGGCCTGCTGGCGGTCAGTTGGCAGCAGCTATCTTCACAAGTCTAGATCTTGACTTTGTCATTTGCTAAACCAGTAGATTGTTGTAAGTTCTCAAAGGCCAGGCTAACTCTAAGTCAAAGAACCTATTATTTTTCCAAGTTTATTCATATCGTTGGCAGAATTCATTTCCTGGCTGTGATAGGACTGAACATCTCACTTTCCAGTGCTCGGTCACTGCAGACAGCTCAGTTCAAGAGGCCATTTTAACATGTCTATTGTCATTGTCCTTGGTCAACTTACATTTAGACAGGCAAACTGTTGAGGCCTTGTGGTTACAGCTTTTGACATTACTAAGGGGCACAGACTCACAGCAAAATTTACAATTCTTTGGTTTTTAGAAACTTTCCATCTCCTTTTTCTGCAATGATCACTAAGCCTTGAGTGCAGAAATGGTCTTACAGATATGTCCCTTGGGACTGGGCTCCACAGCTCTGCATTTTGGTTGGTTGTGACTTTCTATAACGACCTTGTCTGTTGCAAGAAGAAGTTTCCTTGATGACAGATGAGAACCACATTTATCCGTGATTATAAAGAGATAGTAACTTTCTTTTTCTGTAAATATTTTACTTTGCTATCTCTCATGTTTATAAACATTACTTTAAGGGTGTAGATATTTCTGTATAATCTCAAATTTTCCCTTTATTGGCTATCTGATATGAGGACAAATGATTTAGCTTAAGTTTTGTCATATTTAAATAGGTATGATGACAGTACACTAATCCTCTGTCAGTGAGAGATTTGATGGCCTAATTTATTATAAGTCAGTTTGAACAGTGTTCAGCACTTGTCAATACACAATATTTCTTACATTGACAATGTGATACTCTCATACCAAACCATCTATTTGACCAGTTTGATAAGTATGGAATTTACAAATAGATTGTAAATTTTCTTTGATTCTTCTATAAATAATGACCATTACTTTTACATCTTTTTGAATTCTTTTTTTTTTTTTTTTTTTTTTTTTTGGTTTTTTCGAGACAGGGTTTCTCTGTGGTTTTGGAGCCTTTCCTGGAACTAGCTCTTGTAGACCAGGCTGGTCTCGAACTCACAGAGATCCACCTGCCTCTGCCTCCCAAGTGCTGGGATTAAAGGCGTGCGCCACCACCGCCCGGCTCTTTTTGAATTCTTAACATCTTAGCTATTTTAATTAATAATGTCTGACCAGGACTTTTTTATACTACTAATTACCACAGATATTTTGCCTTTCTTCTGAATTTAATGAAAATATTTCCAATATTTATCCAATTTATGAAGATAAAATTGAAATATTTAATCAAGTAAGGAAAAACCTTTTTATTTTATATAGTCTCAAGAAAGTGAGTTATCAATTGTCCTTTTTTATACTATTTCTGTAACTATTTCTATAACATCTATTTCTTAAAATTTAAGGAATGTAATTTATAAAATGAGACTTATTATTATTGAGATGTATTCTTTTCTAGGCTATATAACAGTATAGTTTAAATCTATGAAATATTTTTATGCTTCATTTATTTCTCTTTCCAATCTCTTCTTGAGTCTATGTTTAAATAATTTGATTTTGAACTAGTTTTTAAGATTGTATTAAAATAAGGCATTGCTTCGGCTAGGAACCTCACTTAGAAAGTCTTAAATCTTAGAAAGACTGAGTCTCAAAAAGTCAAAAAATGCATACACACACACCATGAAGTTGTGTTTACATTGACCACATCTATGCATGGGCCCACATGTTCCCAGAGATAAATGCACAAGAGAGGATGGAAAGATTGTAAGAACCAGAGGTGGTGGATAACTTCAAGGGAACAGCATTTTCCAGACAGAAGCATTTGCAGACTCACAGAGACTGCAACAGCAGGCCCAAGACCTGAACAAGCTCATGCCAGACAAAATCACAGCATGAGAGAAGAGGAAAGGGCACAAAGTCCCACATCTAGACAAGAAGCTATGGAAACTATGCACAGATGATAACTGATGAAAGAGAAGAAATCAGCTATCTTCAATGAAGTGACACTAGTTATATCAACTAGACTCCAATGTTAGCTAATACTTTTTACCTTGTATAATATATGTCATTAGAGCTTCAGTTCTTTTTCCTGGAAGCTGTGTGACTTTGGGCATGTCATTTTCTAAGTTGTGGGGTCATCATCTGTAAAACTGAATAGAAAATTGTGTCTAAGCTTTAAACATGTACTTCTGTGACCATTACTTCAAATCAGTTGGTTTTATTTAAGGAAAACGTTTTACTAAATCTTGACTCTTGAACTGTTGAATGAAACATTTTCATAATGTTTTTATTCATAAAGTGCATTAAAATGCTGGGAGAAATGGTTTTCTATGACCATGGGATTACACTTTACATTGCATTTAAACTTAAAAGCTGAGTTTGCCGCTAAACTATTGGGAATAAAAGTAGACATCTGCTCATCCTAAAGATCAGTTTATAGTAACAAGAATGCCTGTGTCCATTGGTTTAAAAGATGCTGTTGGCATAGTGTCTAAGTGTACCCTAGTTGCATGAACTCTAATCATCTGGGTTATATTCTGTTTTTCTTCTTGAATAAAAGATGTTTAAAGGCAGAAATTGTTATATATATTCCCAGAATCTAACAATAGCTACATGAAATGATGTTGGCCTAGTTGTTTCTGCTGGCTAATATAAGATTGTATCTGAAATATTATCAGATTATCTAGCAAGAACCTTTTTAAAATAACCCATTATTACCTGATTTTACATATAAAAATGTAAAAGGAAAAGCAGACTGCATAACTGATTCATTAAGACAAAGTGGCAGAATCAGGGTTCTTTTTAAAGTTTTATTTTTTAAAACCTAACTTCAGCCTCTAAATTTTTAATCACCATAGCATCAACCTTTATTGTATATTATGGTAGGTAGTGTGGGCGAACTTACATTCATTGACAATCACAAGAAGGTAATAGGAACATCTTCTTTAAAGGAAACACTCTGGGTGATGAAGAATAAAGATGGCATAAGCTATGGTTAGGAAAATGTGGGAGATGATAGCTTGATTCTAGCCCAGAATATCTGTGAATATTCCTTAGGAAAAATAGTCCCTAAGTTATTCTTTTTTTTTTCCAAGTACCTGAATCTCTCCAGTTCTCCAAGTGGGAAAACTACTTCTGTATTATAAAACTTCCTGAGAGTTTTCTAACATAAATCACAAGAAAAATGAAAATTGTAGAGCAGTAGACTATATAGCTCATCAGAAAAATCCCACAAATTATATGACTCACTTTTTTGAGTTTACTAGTTGTTCTTTGAATACCTTTTATGTTTTCACTAAAATATAGGTTCCATGAGGCTGTACATACCCCTCATGGAAGCCTGTTTCCTCCTGTCTTCCAAGACAAGCTCAGATCCTCTCCACACATAGATATCTCCTGAAAACTGAAAGACAAAAAGCGCTTTTAGATTTACTTTTCCAGACTTGCCATTAAGGAAGCTTTTATTAAATTTGTGTTACATTACTTGATTTGCCCTTTTAATTAAGGAACTCACAATGATTACATCATTACTTGGCTGTAAGAACTGTGACTTAATTGGAGAATAAATGTCAAAAAAATGTTCTCACAAATAATTCAAAACAAATAGACTTTTAGCCTCAATAAAATTTAGAATTCCTTTGGAGGATAGAATAAAAACAATTACTTTAGTGCTTTATAAAGGAATTCATACAAAAGCAATGCATTCTTTTTAATTAAATAATATCTCCTTAAAATAGGTTGTATAATATACCAAAAAACCAACGTGTGAATTCAGAAAATCTCAATAAAGCAAAGAAAATGAATTTGAAATGTTAGGGCTATATCCATTTTCTGGGACACCAAAGGGAATGTTGGGGGCATACCCATTTTCTAGGACACCAAATGGTTTTGCTTTTGAAAATGGCATGCTCCTTTTTATTTTATCTGCTCACCAGATTACATATACTTGCATCACAATTGTAAGGTACTAGCACATAATTATCTTCATTTGTATATCCTGGAATTCCAACCTTCATAAAAAATGCCAATAAATATAAATACCTCAAGTTCACATTTAATACTCAGAAGCTCAATCAGGTCACAGAAGATGCCCACTCCTTGCACAGCTATCTTGATTTTTCTCTTCTTAAAATCATGAGAAACAGATGAAAAACATCTAAGCAGAAATCTCCAGCTGATAGTTCCCATGCATTTGTGAAGTATTTACTGGATTTGTTATAATGAAGAATACTGTCTGTTTGAGAAAGGCTGCTGTTGTGGGACAATGTTCTTGTACCCTGGAAAGATTCGTCACTCGTATTAGTTTAACAAAACACTGATTGACCAGTAGCCAGGCAGGAAGTATAGGTAAGGTGACCAGACTAAGAGAAATCTGGGAAGAAAAGAAGACAAAGAGTCAGTCGCCAGCCAGATGCAGAAAAAGCAAGATGAGAATGCCTTGTGAGAAAAGGTACCAAGCCAGGTGGCTAGACATAGATAAGAATTGTGAGTTAATTTAAGTTGTAAGAGCTAGTTAATAATAAACTTGATTGTAATTAATTATAATAGTTTATAATTAATATAAGCTTCTGTATGTTTCTTTGGAACTGAACAGCTACAGAACCAGGTAGGACAGAAGCTTCCATCTACAAATGGCATCCAATGTTCGGCAAATACAGCCATATAAAACATGAGAGAGTTTGGGTACAAATTCTAGACACATGTTCTCCCTCCTTTTGCTCCTCATTTGGACCTTAAGAGCTCAGACCGTTGCTCCAAATTGAGACTCTGTCTCTACCTCGATCCATCGCCAGATGAAGGTTCTAAGGTGATATGCAAGATATTCATCAGTATAGGATAGGGTCATTTCAGGTTCCCTCTCCTTAGTTGCCCAAGGTACCAGCTGGGGACATCTCCCTGGACACCTGCTAAAGGAGCAGAAGGAGGGAGAACATGAGCAAGGAAACCAGGACCACGAGGGATGCACCCACCCACTGTGACAGTGGAACTGATTTATTGTGAGCCCACCAAGGCCAGCTGGTCTGGGACTGAATAAGCATGGGTTGAAACTGGACTCTCTGAGCAAGGCTGATGAGAAGCCAAGGACAATGGCACTAGGTTTCGATCCTAATACATGAACTGGCTTTGTGGGTGCTTAGCCTGTTTAGACGCTCACCTTCCTGGACATAGATAGAAGACCTTCGTCTTCCCGCAGGGCAGAGAATTTGGACTGCTCTTCAATATCGAGAGGGAGGGGGAATGGTGTGGGGGGAGGAGAAGAGGAGTGGGGATAAGGGGAGTGGACTGGGGGAGGGGGCAATATTTGGGAGGAGGGGAGGGAAATGGGAAACGGGGAGCAGGTGGAAATTTTAATTAAAAAAGAATAAAAATAATAAAAAAAATTCTAGACACAAAAGAACAGAGCATGGCTTCTTGGTAGCAACATTTTCTCATATGGGCTCTGTTTGCTAGAGGCAAACAGAAGCATGGTTCCTTTAAGAAAGGCTTCCTGATTGAGATTAGTGACAAAAACTTCACAGTTCTTTTAAGACCTACCACCAAACATTTAAGTAGTGTTTAAGAACAACCTGCAGCGTGCTTGTTGGTGATGGCATGGACCTAGAAACTCCACAGAGTTGTGGCAATAAATGTGTTTCCCACATTTCTAATGGCTCCCTTCAAACTAATAAAGCTAGACACTCAGGAAACTAAAGAATGGGGAAAAGTCAAATACCAAAGCCACAGCTTTAATCCCAACCATGCCACTTAACATATTAAAGACTCATGTGCTCAGAAAAAGATAGAGATTTGTGGTAAGGACAGATTCAGATAGGGAAAAAAAAAACTCTAAACAGTTTACGGTGTGTTTAAAAATATACATAGGCTTAGGGAGAAAAGAGAAAGGGTAGAGAAAGTCATTAGAAAATGAAATAGAGTAACTGGGCATGGTGGCACACAATTTAATCCCAGCACTTGAAAGGCAGAGGCAGGTAGAGCTCTGTGAATTTGAGGCCTGCCTGGTATACAGAGTGAGATCCAGGACAGCCAAAGATACACAGAAATAGCTTGCCTCAAAAAGCAAAAATGAAAAATAAAAGAAATGGAGTTTTATAAAAACCACATAAAGATGCAAAAATCACAAAGAGTCTGGATACTGTATGTTATTGTGTTGTCTTTGAATTGTTTGACTGCTGAGGAAAGAGCAACAGCTGCTAAAAGACATTTGATTATGCATGGTGATAGATATGGATCTATTTTCATTCTTCTACAGATTGACATCCAGTTTTGCCAGCACAATTTGTTGAAAATGCTCTCTTTTTTTCATTGTATACTTTTAGCTCCTTTATCGAAAATCAGGTGTTCATAGGTTTGTGGGTTAAAGTCAGGGTCTTCTATTCGATTCCATTGGTCGACTTCTCTGTTTTTATGCCATTACCAAGCTGTTTTCAATACTGTAGCTCTGTAATAGAGTTTGAAATCAGGGATGATAATACTTCCAGACGATCCTTTATTGTATAAGATTGTTTTGGCTATCCTGGGTTTTTTGTTTTTCCATATAAAGTTGATTATTGCCTTATCCAGATCTGTGAAGAATTTTGATGGGGATTTTGATGGGGATTGCATTGAATCTATAGATTGCTTTTGGTAGAATTGCCATTTTTACTATGTTGATCCTCCCAATCCAAGAGCAAGGGAGATCCTTCCATTTTCTGGTGTCCTCTTCAATTTCTTTCTTCAAAGACTTAAAGTTCTTGTCAAAAAGATCTTTCACTTCCTTGGTCAGAGTTACCCCAAGATATTTTATGTTATTTGTGGCTATCGTGAAAGGTGATGCTTCTTTGATTTCCCTCTCTGCTTCTTTATCCTTAGTGTATAGGAAGGCAACTGATTTTTCGGAGTTGATCTTGTATCCTGCCACATTACCAAAGGTGTTTATCACCATGCACAAAACTCAAGTCCAAATGGATTAAAGACCTCAATATCAGTCCAAACACACTGAACCTGATAGAAGAAAAAGTGGGAAGTACTCTACAACACATGGGCACAGGAGACCACTTCCTTCGTATAACCCCAGCAGCACAGACATTAAGGGCATCATTGAATAAATGGGACCTCCTGAGACTGAGAAGCTTCTGTAAAGCAAAGGACACTGTCACCAAGACAAAAAGGCAACCCACTGACTGGGAGAAGATCTTCACCAACCCCGCAACTGACAAAGGTCTGATCTCCAAAATATATAAAGAACTCAAGAAACTAGACCGTAAAAGGCTAATCAACCCAGTTATAAAATGGGGCACTGAGCTGAACAGAGAATTCTCAACAGAAGAATTTCAAATGGCCAAAAGACACTTACGGTCATGCTCAACTTCCTTAGTGATCAGAGAAATACAAATCATGACAACTTTAAGATACCATCTTACACCTGTCAGAATGGCTAAAATAAAAAACACCAATGATACCCTTTGCTGGGGAGGTTGTGGAGAAAGGGGTACACTCATCCATTGCTGATGGGAATGCAAACTTGTGCAACCACTTTGGAAAGCAGTATGGTGGTATCTCAGGAAATTAAGGATCAACCTACCCCAGGACCCAGCAATACCACTCTTGGGAATATACCCAAGAGATGCCTTATCATACAACAAAAGTATATGCTCAACTATGTTCATAGCAGCAATGTTTGTAATAGCCAGAACCTGGAAACAACCTAGATGCCCTTCAATGGAAGAATGGATGAAGAAAGTATGGAATATATACATATTAGAGTACTACTCAGCAGTAAAAAACAATGACTTCCTGAATTTTGCGTACAAATCGATGGAAATAGAAAACACTATCCTGAGTGAGGTAAGCCATACCCAAAAAGAGGAACATGGGATGTACTCACTCATATTTGGTTTCTAGCCATAAATAAAGGACATTGAGCCTATAGTTCATGATCCTAGAGAAGCTAAATAAGAAGGTGAACCCAAAGAAAAACATATAGGCATCCTCCTGAATATTAACCTTCATCAGGCGATGAAAGGAGACAGAGACAGAGACCCACATTGGAGCACCAGACTGAAATCTCAAGGTCCAAATCAGGAGCAGAAGATGAGAGAGCATGAGCAAGAAACTCAGGACGGTGAGGGGTGCACCCACACACTGAGACAATGGGGATATTCTATTGGGAACTCACCAAGGCTAGCTGGCCTGGGTCTGAAAAAGCATGGGATAAAACCGAACTCGCTGAACATAGCGGACAATGAGGACTACTTAGAACTCAAGAACAATGGCAATGGGTTTTTGATCCTACTGCACGCACTGGCTTTGAGGGAGCCTAGGCAGTTTGGATGCTCACCTTACTAGACCTGGATGGGGGTGGGTGGTCCTTGGACTTCCCACAGGGCAGGGAACCCTGATTGCTCTTTGGGCTGACAAGGGAGGGGGATTTGATCCGGGGAGGGGGAGGGAAATGGGAGGCGGTGGCAGGGAGGAGGCAGAAATCTTTAATAAATAAATACATAAATGAATAAATAAATAAATAAATAAATAAAGACATTTGATTTTAAATGCTGCTAAATTCATCCAACCTATATATTTTGAAAATGCCTTTACTTCAAAATTTATGTCAAAAGATGCATCACTTTGGAGAGGAGGTTTTGCTTTTGTTTCCACGGGAAATGAAAGACTGTGAATTAATTCTTGGTAAAGAAAAATAAGGTTTGATCAAGGAAGATTTTCTGAAATATCTTCAAAGGGAATAAATAGCCCAGATGATCTAACATTTCAGAGCACCTCTGTTGCAGTTTTCTCTGAGTTCTGCATCCAGAACAGCCTCAAGACTACTGACTGAGATGATACAGGCTCATAGAATACTCCAGTCAGTACTTGACCATAATCCTAAATTTTCTTTTGGTCCCCATAAGATTATCAGTACCCCCAATCAGCAGGAAGTATTCTAGAACACTATGCCAACATTGCCCCAAAAAAATGGATTATGGATGTTCATCTTTGTTTAGAGTATTGGTTACTAGTTGTTATGGACAATGGTCAGGAAAAAAGCTAAACAAAAGAGTTTAGATTAAGAGTCCTTGTTTCGAAAAGAAACAAAGGAGAAATGCAGTGGGATAATGTTCTTGTACACTGTAAAGAATTGCCACTCATATTAGTTTAATAAAATGCTGATTGGCCAGTAACCAGGCAGGAAATCTAAGAGGGGTGAGCAGACTAAGAGAATTCTGAAAAGAGGAAAAGCAGAGTCAGTAACCAACCAGATGCAGAGGAAGTGAGGTGAGAATACCTTACTGAGGCAGGTGGTTAACATAGATAAGAATTATGGGTTAATTTAAATTGAGCTAGTTAGTAATAAGCCTGAACCAATAGGTCAAACAGTTTATAATTAATATAAGCTTCTGTGTGTATCTTTGGGACTGAATGACTGCAGGACTCTGCGGGACAGAAATTTCCATCTATAGCCTACCTTCAATTGACTCTTTCCTCTTGTTCTTAATAGCAGTTAAAGTATTGTTTACATATAGAAATCCAGATTCTTTAGAATCCCAAAGTGATTTTTAACTACAAAACACATTACTTAGGGAAAGGTTTCCATTTCTAAGGTACCAAAATCCACTGTGTCTTTCATACATAATGATGGGACACAAGCCAGATACATGATGAATGCCAGGAAATTCAGAGCAGTTGATCTGAGAAGCCTGTTGTAATACATATCTTGTCAAGCCACATAGTCAAGAGGCTACATGCACCAAGGTGCTGTACTAAGAGAGTAAGCATTCATGTATCAACAGAAAGCATTGTGAAGTGACCTGTGGATAGAATGCATCATCTAGTGACAAGCAATGCAAGGATATGATAGGCCTGCTGAAATATTCTTATATCTTCATAGAATTTGGTCTGCAACTGAGCAAAGATAAGACAACTCAGTGCAATTAACAATGATTTCTCAAAGGGATTGAAGAAAGATAAGCTTGATGTTCTTCTGTGTCCATTTCTTTACTTATAAATTATTAGCAAAGCTAACGAGAATTATCTTGAGAGTCAGCAGGATGAGTGGGGAGTTGAAGCGACAGCACATTCAAATGTTCCTGTCCAGGTCCTTTCCTGAAGTACTGACCAGATATGTGTCCGTAAGGAAGCTGCTCATCCGCTGTGTGCAAAAATGGCTTTGCTCACAAAGCACTAATAATGATAAACTGGTTTCAGTCTCTCAACCTTGTTGTAAGAACTTAGTAAGTTAAAATAGATAACATATTTAAAAGAATTCTGGGTGACAGAAAATGAAGCACTTTATCAATACTAAAGGTGAGTCTTAAGGACCTCTTCTAACCACGATGCACGTCTTTCATGGTACATGTCAGATCCTGAATCAAAACTTATCTCCCCAATTTGGAAAATGGAACATATTATCTTTTAATTCTTAATGTTCTATATATTTCTTAGAAAAACAGCAAAGTTGCATAAGACACAGTCCTTAGATACAGGCTTGAACCTAACTTGGGATAATTGGTTAGCACAGATCAAAAACACCAAAAATGGGATGACATCTCACTGTGAATGTCAGTACAACTACTAATTATGTGTGTGGTCTTAGGCAAGGTGTTTGCTTTCCCTGAGTCTTCTTAGCTTCTTCATCTGAATTATTTTTCATTCTAATCCTGGATTTTATCTCCTCTACTTCTTGACTAGTAAGATGGGTAGAAATGTGTGACCTGCTGAGGTAACACCATGCAGAAAATATTTTAAACTAGTATTTGGATGTGGGATTTCCCTCTGTATTCTTGGATACTGTTAATGAATAAAGATACTGCTTTAAACCTATAGGAGGGCAGAATTTAGCTAGGAAGAGAAAACTAAACTGAAAGCTGGGTGGAAGAAGGTGGAGTCAGAGAGAAGCCATGGAGCCTCTGGCAGAGACAAATGCTGGAAAGTTTACCTGGTAAGCCACAGCCACATCGCGATACACAGATGAATAGAAATGCATTAAATTAATACGTAAGAGTTAGTCAGTAAGAAGCTAGAGCTAATGGGCCAAACAGTGATTTAAATAATATACTTTCTGTGTGATTATTTTGAGTCTGAGCAGACAGGAACAAACAAGCAGCTTCCCTCCAACAGTATTTCCATGAAAAATACCTTAGAGCTATAAAAGTTGATTCTGAAAACAGTTTTTTGTTAGGAGAAATTCCTCTCTCTAGTTTAGAATTTAAATGACTGACACTTTGGAAGTTTACATAGCTCTCATCAAAATGAGCGTGCAAAGGGGAGCAATTGAGCACCTGCTAAGTGGATATGAAATGGGTTGCCTAGTCAATGTGGGAATTAAATGACTTCTTGTCTTTCCCAGTAGCCTGTATTTATCTGCACAGGATCAATGGATGTAAATGTCAATATAGATGAAGGACACAATCTCCATGCCCCACCCCTTACTGAGAGGAGTCGATGGCCACTGATAGCTGCTGGAGAAGGGGAAAACCCTGTTTTTAAAAATATGTGATCATGGGTAGATTCCCTAAGCTCCAGTGGGTAGCCTCCATGTATGTATGTATAGGTAGCACTAATTGGACTCAGTGGGTCACCAGAAAAAATATAAGAATATGTACATGGGAAGTAAACTGTGTTGGAGAAACATGGGGGGAATCTTGAGAGATGCAGTGGGAGGTAAAATAATCTTGGTCTCAAGCTGCTTATCTGAACCTCCCTTGTGATCACTGACTAGTGTTGATTTTCCACTTTAAAATGACTTCCAAAGTGGAATAAAATTGGGTAACAGTCACTTTGTTTTTGTACCATGCAGCTATTATGCACTTCCTCACTCTATTTTTCATGAAAAATACCTACATTCAGTAATTATACACAAAAGAAAATAAAACTGCAAAGTCATGACCATACACCCAGAAAAGAATTCCAGTATAAACTATACTCTCATCCTTTCTTGTTCTCTTGTTGGGACTGCCTTTTAAATTCAGATCTTTAATTTAGAAAGTAAATGAGGAACATTCATTTTCTGCCTTAAGGCCAAGGGCATGTCATCTAATCGATGGAACCAGTATCATGGTTATCCTAACAATTCCAGTTGAGCTGAAATGCAGAAGCTTATATTATTTATAACACTAAGGCAAATAGATGAGAAGATATATTCTTAATCCCAGTAGTTCTATTAATTCTTGATGGCCGTATGTCCCTAAGCAAAGCTACCCCACCTCAACTGAAATAATATGACACTTGTTAGACCTGTTGTCTTACTGATTTCAAGCTGACTCATCATTATAGTAAAAATTGGCATACAAAAAAAGGTGTTTGACTTTTATAGCTCTAGAATCTGGAAAGCCCAAAGTTAAGGTGCTGACTGACACATTTGATTTTCCTAGGAACCTGATCCCTGATCTTATTTTGTAAGGACACTAAAAGCATTCATTCATCAGGTCTCTTCTTTCATAAACAAATTATCATCCAAAGACCCCACCTTCACAATCTAGTAGGGATTAGCATTTCATATATGAAGTTGGAGAAAACACAAATTCTATCTAAATCACATGTTAGTATAACATATATTCCTAAAACCTAATAACAAGATGGACATTGAAGGATTGCAGTAAATGTATCTGGTGTATTTTTCAAAGTAATAGAGTAGAGATAAAATGAAAGCAGAGAGTGGGAACACTCGAGGCAGAAGGATTCAAACAAGTACCGAACTAGTGGAGCTGGGGAAATAACTAGCCAGAGGAACTTGAAACTAAAATGAAGGATACAAGCCTTTTCTTTATTTTTATTTTTTTCCAGAAGGAAGTGTGGCAGAGCTGTAGGGACAGGCCCCAAGACAAATGGAAAATGACCCGTCCGGATATTCTCTGCTCTACTGTAGCACCGTCTGTCCCCAGACCAGCACCAGGCAGCAGGACTGGGAAAGAATTGAGTGCAGAGGATACAAGCTTTAGCTACATTTCTGTTGCTGTGAAAAAAAGAAATATGACAAAGTCAACTTTTAAAAGAAAGCATTTAACTTGGGGATCGTGGTTACAAAGGGTAATAGAAATCCTGTACCAACATGGTGGGGAACATGGCAGCAGGCAGGCAGGCAGGCAGGCATAGTGCTTGGACAGTAGCTGAGAGCTGAAATCTGATCTACAGACATGAGACAGAGAGCAAGACACTAACTGGAATTGGCATGGGCCTTTGAAATCAAAGCCCAACCCTAGTGACTCAACTGCTCCAAGAAGACCACATCTCCAAATCCCTCCTTCCACCAAGGCTTACCATTCCCCAGTAGATAAACCCATAGCCGTGTGCTTATGGACAGCACTAACTAGACTCAGAGGGTTTAAAAATGAACACATATATTAACAATTTTAAAAGGAGACCATGAAGTTGCAAATGAGATTGAATGGAAGTCCTAGAGGTAGATGAAGGGGAGAGATGAGTTCATATGATCAAGATACATTGTATACACGTATGATATTTTCAAAGAATAATTTTCTTAGAGTATTCTCAGTGTTTTGAAGAACAGCTTCATGGACATGTCTTCAAAGAAATCAGGAATTTCCAGTGTTATCGATTTTTATTCCCTTCTCTTAGAATCCTAGGAGGCTACAGAGAATAAGGACATAAGAACAACAATGATAACAGGGGGGATACTGTGTATGCCATCAGAGAGCATTATGTAGAACCACTTCTAAGAGTATGTCTTGTTTTTTTGTTGTTGTTGTTTATTTTACATCACAGGTTAAAATGAGCAACATCTGACTGGAAACTGACACTGGGTCTCTTGTACAAACAATGTAGGCTACTTATAACTCCTCCATACTATACCCAAGAGAAAGTAGATCCCTTAAATTCCAAGTAAGAAGTTTATGTGGAGTAAATGTGTTGACTGCTCTTTGTTCTGAACATCCACCTTATTATTTTTATGTATATCATGTCTTTTGGCTACTGTCCAGTTCCCCATTATTACATCTTAAACATCCTTCCCTTTAAACTATATGAACAAATTTAAACCAGCCAAGCAGAAATAAATGATCACCCCAGAAATAGGTGAAATGGAATCAATGTTACTAAATCTGCACCTAGTGATTATAGATGGAAAAATTCCATCGTTGCCATGACAATGCTGCAACGTCTTTGATTTTATTTCATAAAATAACAAAATGGGCATCTAATATAGATCTCTAATTGTTTTTCACTCTTGGTTTTGCTCAACAGTGTAACATGCTCTTTGCAAAGCATAGCATTGAAGTCGCTGTCACCACCTCTCTTTAACATATTTTATATTCATGCTTTGCACAAATTCTGGAAAAAAATGTTTTTAGCCAAACTATGGGAAGTTAAGACCTACCAGGCTTAGAGGAACCAACCTGGAGTCTGCTTGGCACTGTCAGAGGTCCTGATTGAACCTAGCCAATGAGGGTTGACCACATGATCTTAACAGATCAGAACGCTTGGATGCTGGGGAGAGTATATAAGTTTCCCTTCATTGTTAAATAAATAAGTCTGCTGTACACCTTCTTGTCTTCTCCTTGACCCCAAATGTCTGAGACTTTGACACTGCACCTTCTCCCCTCTTCCTCAGAGGAAGGCATTAGGGCCCAGCAACACTAAGCTTCCCAAACATTCACTTTGTTTCTACTTAATGAGGCAGGAGAATGTTAAGCAAATGTGAACTGTTTGACTTTCAATAAAAT
This sequence comes from Chionomys nivalis, assembly GCF_950005125.1. Classification (NCBI taxonomy): domain Eukaryota; kingdom Metazoa; phylum Chordata; class Mammalia; order Rodentia; family Cricetidae; genus Chionomys; species Chionomys nivalis. The sequence goes on from NC_080088.1 coordinate 66,804,408, forward strand.
AGTCTTTGTTTTGTCCTGACAGTGTGTAAGCTCTTGACCACCTGTAGATGTTAAACCACCATACATAAACAGCTTTTCTACCTGGCAAAAGGCAAATTTAAAACATGAACAAATTAAGATGCTCCATTGGCCTTCCTGTGACTAAAGCTGTGAATATTCCAAATTTCTCACACAATCTATGGCAGTTTATGAAGGGGTCCTTTGAGCTTTCCTTCCCCCACAACTCCTCTATATCCACCACTACCTTTCTTGTTCAACTCTTTGTTAAAACTCACTGAGCACACAGACTGATGCCAGTATGTGCATGGGTGTAGGTAGATTCTTCCACAGGAATGCAGGCAACCAATCAGCAGCCACACCCAATAAAAACTGACTCTCTTTCCAACAGCTATCAGTTACTAGTAGCTTCTCAGCTAAGAGTAGGATTTACTAAGTTCCTTGACCACCCATGCTGCAATTTTGTAAATGAGATATCATATCACTCTCTCTTCCCCTCAGGCCAAGGAATCATCATGAAAGAGGAGTAGAAACACTCTATACTTGAGATTTAATCTTAGATTAGAAGCCTGGGTTTCATATATGGTGAGAGCAAACTGCACCTTTTGTATTACATTTCAACCCAGTTAGCACATATATTCTCCTCCAGTTCTAACAATAGGAACTATGGTAAACCATTTCAGCATATTGGTGAATGTTCTTTTAAATCATTAGACTGCTTTTCATTAACTTTGGTTTCTTTAAGGTACATGGATCAGGTAATGCTTTTTGACACACAGAATTTTGTTAGGACTTGTTATGATCATTAAAGCTGCTCAGAGGAGACAAGTTTTATCCTTTCTGGGCGAGACTCAAGAAAAGATATCAACACACATGAAATAACAACTGAAGTAATACCACTACTAAAAGTCTGCAGTCCTGACTAAGGATAGTAAAGGGAATGATAGACTCAATGAGAATGACAAAGTAGCCACTACAGGGAATGGAGCAAGCCCTGAGTGAGAGTGTACTTTGACTTGAGCACAGCCTGTTGAGGGGTCTGAGACCAATTGGCTCATTGTGAATTGACAAAGCTGTTAGTCATATGGGCCAAGTTCTAGACTGATGGTAAAACTTCCCTCACTGTTTTGTTTATGAGCGATTGATCCATGTATGCAAAGACTAGCAACTACAGCTTCCTTTTCTAGATGTTGGCAGACTCTGCCTACAGAGACCTCCTACTGAGACTGGCTAATCCTTACCCCTGTGTCATACCTAATAAACACACTAAAATTCTGAGTTACTGTGCTATTTATTGGTTAGAGAACTCCACCTGATTCCAGGCTCATTATATATGTGTGTCTGAGTGTCTGTCCTTCCTTTGCTCCCTCACTGCCCCTAACCAGTATATAGCTTGTGCTATAAGCTATAGCCCCTAGCTTATAGTAATAAGCTATGAAACACAGCAGTCAACTCTCCTCAAAACCTTTGACTGATATACGGATTTTTCCCTAATTTTCTCACAGTCACATTATAATTGTCTGGACAGAAGGTCCAACTCCATACACACAGGTCTATAATTTTAAAGCCTACACACTTTTTATTTTTGACCATAGTGAGCTTCTGTAACACTGGGACCCATCAAACAGCTAGAACAATGAATTCCACTGAATGTCAAAAAATTTCCTTCTATATTTGAATATGGTTACAGTGTTAAAGACTCTGTGAGCTGTGTAGCATGGATATTAAAAACCCAGAGACAGATATTGAGGTTCAAGCTGAATATCACAAAAGCAAAACTGCCAAGCCACTAGAGAAATCTTACCTGTACCCAGGCTGGGCGACTGCAGACTGAACTCTGAGCCTCTGTCTCCTCCCTTCTTATATTCCCCTTTAGTGCTGGGATTAAAGGCATGTGAGTCCCTAATACTAGGATTAAAGGTTTGAGCTACCACCACCTTGATCTGTTTCTGCATTGATCTTGTGTAACCCAGGGAGGCCTTGAACTTAGAGATCCATCTGCCTCAGTTTCTCAAATCCTGGAACTAAAAGTATGTGGCACCACTGTCTAACCTCTAGTGGCTTAATTTTACCCTCTGATCTTCAGGCGAGCTTTATTGATTAAAACATGAAGAAAATATGACTATAGAGCTGAGCTTGGAGACATATCTATCATAGACTCTGAGAAAATCCTATAGGACTGTCTGCTCAAAGAGTCTCAGGACAGAGGAGATATCAACAAGAAACCAGGTGTCTTTGGTTTGTGCATCCTCATAAATTCTCCTTTTTCCTTATGGATATTACCATGTTTGTCTTCTCACTATAAATACTATATATCAAGAAACCTAATTCATGGGTTCCAGAAAGGTGTGGGTCCAGCTGATCCACCTTCATCTGTACACCTAGTCTAGTCCCATACTATTGCCTGGGAAAACATCCTGGGATCTTTCACTGCATCTCCTCTTCCTGCTCCATTTTCAGGATGTCCTTACTGAATTAATCAATTTAGAATGAAGCTGGGTTTGAACAGGTTGTCCCAGTTTGCTTTCTGTTGTTGTGATAAAGACAACGATAAAAGCAAGCTGGAGAGGAAAGGCTTCCTTTAAAGATTACAATTTAGGGTCCATAATGAAAGGCAAGTACTTAAAAGACAAGAACCACAAGGCAGAAACTGAAGCAGAGGCCATGGAGAAACATTGCCTACAGGTTTGTTCTTCAGGCTTTCACGCAGCTACCATGTGTATACCTCCCAAGACTACATACTCAGGGATGACACTACCCACAGTGAACTGCCCCCCCTCACACACATAATTATTAATCAAGAAAGCTGGGGGGTTACTAACTATGGAGGCAATAAGAAAGTTAATACAAAAAAAGGAGAGGAGGGTCAAATAACAGTAAGGCTGTCTGAAAAAGTCAAGGAATCAGACTATTAACCATTCAAAAATGTCTCTAATACATATAAGTCTGTGTATAAATATACATATAAATGTAAATTAAATGAAAATGTCCTATCTGGGCAGACAATGCTTCTTCCAGGAGCCATAGACCATCTAACAAAAACTTCAACACCAGAACTGAAAAGCGCTTTTTTGAGTTGTTGATACAGGTTGTCTAAGAGACTCTACAAAATTATGGGCTATGGTTGTTGTCCTTTGTTGCCCCCAAGAGGTGGGATAAAAGTCTCTATTGTTAAAAGGAGAACACATTTCAGACCTAGGGACCAGAGACTCCTGAGGTGGAACACACCTCCTCCCTGAGGACTAACTTTTTATGGTAGCTAAAGTCTATGCAAACAGCCAAAGGGATAGTCAACCAACAGTTCTCTAAATCTATGATGCCTATCATCCACAACAGTGGTGAGTGTGGCTCCATTATCCTCAGAGTGCAGTGGTGGTATGCATATAATTGGTGTTATTCGACAGCTCTGTATTTGAATTTAAGACCCATTCAACATGCCCAGGGATATAGAACTCACGGATCCAAAAGGAGAACCTACAACTGCCACTTTACTGAACCAGCAAAATTCATAACTACAGTCTCAATATTTGTTCTTTTACTACAGAGATTATTGTAGTCCTCACTCATCATCAAAGGATCTTCTCTTTACAATGGATGGAGACCATTGCAGAAAATTATGATCTTTCAAGATGCAAATTTTTAAAATCAATCCCCACTAGACACATCTACAAGACAATTCCTACAACTAAGGATGAGGGATTACTGCAGAAAGGGGGGTGAAAGATTGCATCCGCCAGAGAAACAAGGAGTTTCCTGTAAGATTGTGTCTTGTAGGAATGTCAGGAAAAGTCTCAACAACATCAATACCTAAATATGAGTGTGCAAGGATTGTACCAATAGATACACTAATGTGGATGGAGGCTGGAAAAGTTCATGAGACTTCAACCATATACAAAGAACTGCAGGCAACAAGGAAATGCTAAGCATTCGAAGCATCTTTCTTTGGGTTGGATCATACTAGTTAAATGATTATACAATATCAAACAGTCAGCCTCAAGGTAAGTCCCCAAAACATTCATAAACAAATAACACTACATAGATAGAGCCGGTTGTATTTATGCATTTAGAAATGGTGTTGTGTTTTGTGTGTTGTATGTTGGGATGCCTTATGGGAGGGTTTGAATGAAGAAAATAGAAAAGAAAAATTATGTGATTAAGATATCTCAAAAAATAAAAAAAAACTCTTAAAAGGAAAAATATAATTATGCTCACGAGCCAGTTTAATGAAGGCATTTTTCTCCACTGAGGTTTTTTCAAGACGACCCTAGTTTGTTTCACATTGACCAAAAAAACTAGAGAACATACATGAACCCGTTTATTCCCCGTTGCCTAGGTGATCATTACGTTCAGGGCTTTGAAAGAATTCTACAATATGTCCTTTTCTATTTTTTCCAGTATCTTTTTAAATAATCCTACATTTATTGCACATATTTCAGCCAAACTGACTTATAGGACTTCCCAAACATGCACTGAATTTTCTAATCTTTAAGATAAAATGGATTTTCTAACCCATGTCTATCCTTTGAAAGGCTTTGATCACTGAAGATTTTTGAATATGTGTCTTGAATAGATTTGCAGTTTGGTAACCTATTTTCATCACATCACCAAAACCCTATTGAGATCTTAGTCTCCCTAAGTTCCTTATAGAACTTAACTTAAAATGTTATCATATTTTACACAACACACACACTTGACCTGTATATCTTTTCTCAATTCAATTACTAATCTCTGCATCACAAGAGTGGGATTTTGATAATAATAAGTATTTCTTAAGTGGTGTTTGAAATAAATTCAGATAGCATAATGCATTCTCTGTAAAAAAAAATGAGAGGATGGCCTACTTTTTCAGACTAGTGGGCTTAGGAACAAACACAGCAGTACTTTTCTAAAACAATAAAAGTGTCTGACACCATTAACACAAGGTCAGAAGCACAGGACAGCCTGGCTCAGTAAGGACATTCACATCATTCTCACCTTCTCTCCATACACCTAGGAACAGCTTCTGTCCAAGTCACAGATGGCAGAAGAGAGAAAATGGAAGAACAGCTGGTTGTTCCACCGAGGTACCTTGGGCTCTTTCAAAGTTCTGTTCAAACTGTCCCCAAAACCAAAACAAAGTCGGGAGAGAAAGAGAATTGGCTAATAGTAGTGCACTTAATTTCACTTGATGAGCATGAATAATAGCCTCAATTCTCCGTTTAGCTTTAACTTAGGTGACTGGTGGGTACAATTGCAGAGTGTGGGCTCTCAATAATTGCGACAATGGCATCTGCACAGATAATGTGCATAAAAATCACTTCTAGATGTCACTGAACAGCCTGAGGGAGGAAAAAATGGAATAAAAGATGGAGATAGGAAGTTGGGAATATGGGGAGCACAACCCAGTAATAATATGGGCACTTTGTGCTTCCTGTCTCTAAACTGTGTGCCTTGTGAAATTGGAAACACCTTTAAAACTTCAGCAGCCAATATATAAACCAACTGAATCATTCACACACAAGCAAAATACTGTGATTATAATTTATCATTGAAACTTAAAACCAGCCCTCTCTGCAAACATCAAGAGGTCACTGTGCACTGGAAAGACATAAACTAGGCACTATGAACGTAACTGTCAACAGGAAGAGATGCCACCATCCTTGTACTTTATGGAGCTCAGATTTTCATAGAAGGAGCAGTAAGGAAGTTGAAGAGATATGTAGATAAGAATAAAAAGCAAATGGCTTAAGCATCGTCTAGTCAAATGATGGGATAGAGGATGACAATCAGATAGATGAGGTACCTTAGCTAAGGCCATGGGGAAGAGTTCTCTGAAAAGTGAGCATTTGAACTATAATGTGACCTGAGTGAGACAAGTAATAAACAAGAGGAAAAGAACCTAGAGAGAAAGCAGTTGCATAAAAAAATATAAGCTCAGAGTATCCCAGGAATGACCGAGCATTAGAACAGTTTTTGGTCCAAAGTGTTCCCTGGTACAGAAGTCCTAAAATGAAATGAGCTGGCATCATAAGCTGAGTCAAAAGGGCTAAAAAGGCAGCTGTATTAGGCAGAGACCACACTTGTGGGTACCTAAAACCCAGGATAAAGGATTGAGTCTGGCTCTATGGTACTGCTACTGAGAACTTTACATAGAAGGATAAAGTGATACTGTTTGCATGTTAAAAGATAAGCCCAACTTTCTTGAAGATAGTGAGCACTATAGAACAAGAAAATTCTGGAAAGGGAGGGAGGCAGACAAGGATTAAAAGAGGGAGAGAGTGGATAGAAAGAAAGGAGGTAAGGAGGAAAGGGGAGGCAGAGAGAGGGAAGAAAAGGGAGGGGGAAGGGAGAAAAGAGAGAAAAAGAACTAACACGAGTTAGAATCAATGTTCAAGTGAGAGTTCCTTATGACTTGAATCTGGATGAAAACAGTGCTATCATCCCAGGCTTGTACACCACCTCTGCTACATAATTACCACACAGTGTGACATCATTATTTTTGTGTGCTTACTTCCCAGTCTATATAAGAAACCTTTGGAAAAATCAAGACCACATGTTATTCATCTGGAGAGTGTCCACCATGCAGGGTACAATGAGCAGTTTATTCTCAGTATTTAAAACATTGACCATAATTCAGTGTCTCCTCCAGTCATCCTGACGTGGACTTGATACAGAAGTCACAGTTCATATCCATCCTAACATTGTTCCATATTGGTAATAGTTCCTCGCCCTAGGCAGATTATTTGACAAATCCCCAACTCCAATTTCGTCACTTAATCATAGTCAATGGATCATCTAAGCTTGTGGTGTCCATAGCTAACTAGGAGGGCAGGTAAAACTACATGCCTAAGTCCCATTGATATACAGACCAGTGTTGTCATCTGTTTACCTTGTCTTAGCCACCTTCCAAATGATACTCCCATTGTAAATCTCTTTGGGAGTCCCAGGAGAGCCTCTGCTAATTTGAGCATGCTGTGTGATCATGAGAGTTTCTCAGTGCTCTGTAAATACAGGCATTTCAAAGCACAGCTAAAGTCTACTTGTTAAAAGTTTCCCAGACATCCTAAAGATTTTCTCTTCCAAGAGTTTGTGTTTTGGAGCAACATGAAAGTACTTCCATCTGAGGAGATTGTCCTGAGCAGTTTGACTGATGTGGGAAGACCACTTTTGGTGGTGCCACTCCCCAGGCTACCATTCTGACAGTTTAAAAAGAAGAATGGGAGCTGGACACAAGCATTCTTCACTCTCTGCTTATTGTTTGCGGGTGCAGTGTGACCAGCTCATTTGGCGGAAGCTGTTTGTGCATTCCAGCTGCCCAGACACAAAATAATCACACAGAAACTATTAATTATTAATTACAACAACCATTTGACCCATAGCTTGGGCATATTCTTATCTCACTCTTATATCTTAAATTGATGCATTTCTATTAATCTGTGTACTGCCATGTGGTTGTGGCCTACCAGTAAGGTTCCATCTGGTGTCCAGTGTCTGTCTCCTGTGGTGGGTTACATGGCTTCTCACTGACTCTGCCCACTTTTTCCTCTATCTCTGACTGGCTTTACTCTGTTAAGCCATTTCCTGAAAGCAGCCTCTTTATTAACCAATGGCAATAAAACATATTCACAGCATACAGAGGGGAGTCACAAATCACCTTCTTTTTTCTGTCTAAAGAAAAAGGAAGGTTTTAACTTTGACATAGTAAGATTACATACAACAAAACAGTTATCAAGCAAAAATTTTAGTTACAATATTTACATCTTCTTTATCTCTTATCACAACAGAGGAAAACTGTAACAATCTATTCTTCAATCCCATCAAAGACCCAAGAAGGATATAATATTATCTAAGTAAACAGGAAGTGCATTGTAAAGAACTTCCAAAACTCTAGAATTGACAGAGACATCTCTCTGCCTAGACAGTCACCCAGAGTTCTTCTGTAACATTGGGGCACCCATTTTCAGCCTACAGGGCCATAGTATCTGGCAGACTTCCATGAAGCAAAATATTTCAAAGACAGTTTTGTCACTCACTTTCTTTTGTGTCCTGCAGAATGTCTGGCAGACTCTTTCATGAAGCAGGATCCATCTCACCTTTAAGCAAATTCCAGCAGTCATTTTTCTGTGGGTTCTGCATGTCCAGTTCATACAACATAACACCAAACAATCCAGGCAAGAGCAGTTTCTTACCCAAATGGCTAGCAAACTCCATAAGGAACCTCTTCAATGTCCATCATTGAAGTAGATTTCAAGGATGTGTGACTATACCCCGGAGCTATGAGGTAAAGAGTACTCCCATCACACATCAACAATATGGCTGCTTAAACAAGATCTAAATAAGGATAATACCAAAGACATGCTTGCATGGAAAGGAAATATCTCAAGGGCTCTTACCCCTTGTCCTCCAATTGGTTATTCAATATAAAATCGTCAGACCTGAAATGATATACATAAAAGTAATATTAAATGGACTCAATATGTTATATTTACATATTTATGAATTTATACATATATGTTACAATATCAGTTACAGTAAAAAGAGATAATGATTTTGAAAGGGAAATTTTGGGGTAAGATGGGAACATGGAGACAGATGGTTTGAGGAAAGAAATGGAAGGAGGGAAATGATATGATTATTTCTTTAAAAACACGTGAATAAATGTGTAATTTAAGGATAATCCCATGTAAGTGAGCATGTAGTATAAGAGCAGCTTGATAGAATGGAAACATTATTGAACTTAGGATCAAGTAATCTGTTCAGTGTCTTACTAGTTTTATGATCCTTGGTCCAGTTGGCAGCCTGATTTTTGCTGCTCGCCTACTTGTCATGTCTGGGTTTTAAACTTTCCATCCATACTGAGAAAATTGGAAACTCAATGTTTAATTTTTCCAACACTATCCAGTTCTTTATTCCATCTCAGTGTCTACCAGTTCAGTTTAGTTCTGATGCTAATGACTCAACCTTAGAACAGTTCTTTGTCTTAGCCCTTCAAGACTGCAGCACCTCAGAGGAACAGCATGGCTTCTACAGACTACCCACCCACACTTCTTCCCATCCAACTAGAAATTACCCCCAAGTTCAGGTTCAGTTACTTACAATAATGATCAGTGAACTCAAGAACTAATACAATATTTACAATTGTATAAAAAATGTTTGAATTTGGGAAAAGCCAAATGGAAGAGGTGCAAAGTAGAATCCTGAAGTAGCCGTGAATATGGAGATTCCAGTCCCTATCTGGAGAAGCCATCTTCTCAGTACATCAGGGTTGAACAGTCAGGATGATCCCTTAGCCTCCCTCCTTCAGAACTGACTGGAAGGTGTACTACAACAACAGGATTGATTACAGCACTGGCCATTCAGTCTACTCTCCAGCTGCTCTCCCATTCCTGGAGGCTGGAGATAGGGCTAAAATCCTAATTCTTTAACAAAGTGAGTGATTTTTCTGTCAATCACCTTCTATCTTGGACCTCTGCAGCAATCTCCGAGAATTAACTCACTAGAATAATATCTAGAATAATGATAAAGACATTAGGGAAATTCTTATCACATAAGACATTCCAAAGGTTTTAATCATTCTGTGATAAGAACCATGAGCAAATAATTGATGGTGATGAAGAAGTTGATGGGGAAAAAGAAAGACAATCCATTAAATTCTTTTTATTTCCTCTCTGTTTATATTTTTGTTTGTTTGATTGTTTTCCCAGACAGGATTTCTCTGTGTAACCCTGGCTGTCCTAAAACTTGCACTGTACACAAGGCTGGCTTGGAACTCACAGAGATCTGCCTGTCTCTGTCTCCCACGTGCTTCAATTAAAGACATATGCTACCATTTTCTGGCCATAACGTAGGCCTTTTTTTAAAAAAAAAAATATTTTTATTTTATTTATTTATTTTTTATAAAAAAAGGGTTTACTTCCTTATACTTTCATACCACTGTTCATCATTAAAGGAAGTCAGGACAAGAGTCTAGCAGGACAGGAACCAGGAGGTTAAAGTTGATACAAAGGCCATATAGAGGTGCTGTTACTGGAGTGCTCCTCATGGTTTGCTCAATCTGTTTTCCTTCATTTCTCTTTCTTTCTTTCTTTCTTTCTTTCTTTCTTTCTTTCTTTCTTCCTTCCTTCCTTCCTTCCTTCCTTCCTTTCTTTCTTTCTTTTTTCCTTCCTTTCTTCCTTTCTTCCTCCCTGCCTTCCTGCCTTCCTCCTTTCTTTTAATTTAGTTTATATCCCAGCTACATATCCTCCTCTCTCCTTTCCTCCCATTCCCCCTCTCCTCCTTGCCCCTCTCCACTCAATCCACTCCTCTTATGTTTCTGTTCAGAAAGGGCCAGGCCTCCATGGGTATCAACAGAGGATAGAATAGCAAGTTCCAGTAAGACTAACCATCTCCCCTTATATTAAGGCTGGGAAAAGCAACACAGTATGAGCAATATTTTCCCAAGAGCCAGTGAAAACATTAAGGACAGTCCCTACTCCCATTGTTAGGAGTCCCACAAATAGAACAAGCTACAAAACTGTCACCTATATGTAGAGAGCCTAGGTCAGTCCCACGCAGGTTTCCTGGTTTTTTGGTTCAGACTCTGAGTTCCTAAGAACCAGGTCAGTTGCTTCTGTGGGTTTTGTGTGTGTGTGATGTCCTTGATCCCTCTGGTTCCTACAATTCTTCTTCCCCCTGTTCAGTAGAATTCCTCAAGCTCAACCTTATGATTGACTGTGGCTCTCTGCTTCTGTTTCCATTGTTGGATGAAGGCTCTCTGATAACAATTGGAATAGTCACTAATCTGATCCCAAGAGGGGACCATATCCACCATTTTTAGGAGTCTTAGCTGGGGTCATCCTTGTAGATTTGTGGGAGTTTCCTTTGCATCAGGTTTCTACCTGACTCCAAATTGCCACCCCTTTCCAGTCATCTCTTTCAGTCCTCTCCCCTCTACCCACCCCCTAACCCAATCCCTGAAGTTCCCATCCCCACCCAGCTGAGTCCACCCAGGATATCTCTTCTATTTCCTCTTCCAAGGGAGATTCATGCATCCCTCTTTGGGCCCTCTTTGTTATCTAGTCACTCTGGGTCTGTGGATTATAGCATGGCTATCCTTTACTTTACAGCTAATATCCATTTATGAGCAAGTACATATTATGTTTGTCTTCCTGTATAACCAAATTCTTAAAGTCAAGTTCTGTGCTACTGAGCACAAAGCCATACAACACACAGCAAAAGGCATGCCGGAGCTAAAATAATTTTAACACAACAGTAGAATTAAAACAGTTAACTCTAATCCCAGATACTATGAAAAACTGAAAAGATCCTCAATCCGAATATAACAGTTTCAAGATTGGTAAAAGAAATAGAAATAGAAATAAAATTAAAAATGGGAAGGTAGAAAACAAAGCATTTGTAGTATACAAATCTCATTAATTCTGACTTTACTGCAATTCTATCATATATTATACTTACTAATTGTAGCTGTTTTTTCTTACAAATAATTAAAATAAAAGGAGTGCTTAAAATTTTCTGTAAGATAATTAAACTATCTGAGATGCAGACATATACAAATAATCTATTGAAAATTTAATTATGACTAAGCATAAGTTTCCAAGGAACCACATTAATCCAAAACCTTGTGAATCTAGATGTTTCGTTCCTATAGATTTCATAAACTTTATAAGTTATAAAATTCTAAGTAACAATAAAAGGAAAAAAATCAAAAAGAAGCTAACTTCAGTACTAAGTAATGTAACATAGTAAGATTTTGTGATTCTCCTATTTAGCCCCAGCACTGTGTTCTTGAGCATCATAACTGGAGAGTCACTTCAGGATTGCAGGTATCTATAGAAAGAATTTCCCTCCTGTTCTGACAGCTATATCACAATTTCCTCTGACCTGTATATATCCTCATAGTCAATAATGACTGATCAGGAAGTCATCACGAAGTTAACAGCCAGAAATCGCAGAATAGAGAAGATGGGATAAATTTCCAGTTATTCTAAAACAGACCCAATCTTCTGGCCAGTCCCTCAGGAAGAGAAGCTGCATTTACAGCACCACCTAGTGAAAGAACAGGAAAATGGCTTGAGGAGGCAGTGGAGAGACAAGTCCTTCAAAACTCACCAAAGGAAACTGATAAACAATGATATCTTTAATTATTGATTTTCCCCTTCACTATGTGTGTGGATCTATGTATTGAAGTATATTGGTGATGAGTCAAATTCCAAACCTAATTGCTTGTTTTCAATATTTTCTTCTAAGCACCATTAAATATTTTTCATTATCATTATAGCCAACACACAACAAAAATCTGCCTTGCATTTCAGCAAGCATGGTTATGTATTCAGAAGATGGCTATGGTGGTATTTTTCTGCATCCTAGTGTTCTGTACTTTTGAGATGTTTCCTTACCTCTCCATAGATTCCAGGCTACCAATCCTTTAAAAATAAGTGGGAAAATAGAGGTCAATAAATTGAGTTCTAGTAGATGCTCATTGCAAGCCATAAATCAGTGTGTGTATTATCTAGGACTCCAAACAATACTCATTTGCTTTGTGAAAAGAGAAAATATCCAGATGCCATGTTGAATATAATGGGTGTGGTTTTATGTCTTCTTGGGTATATAGAAGCTGTATTGTATAATTGACACTGCAGTTGTTTAGTTTGCAATTGTCTAAGTGTATGTGGTTACCTTATCAGCGCTTTTGAAATGTTTGAGCACATTAATTTGATTGTTCATTATTCATCACCAAGTAGATATTTAACTCTGCTCTTAGGCCTCATTTCTAGAGAGCTGAAGCTAGACCCTGTCATTTCCATTTCAACTAACTCATAAATAGTTCAAAGTATGTGACATATAGTCACACATTAAAGGATAGTGGCCGGAACTTACCATTTGAGCATATTGGTCTCCTGCATGACTCATATTTTATCTTTTACTGCCTGTGCCATGCAATGTCATGACTCTGGACCTCCTGCTTCTATAATGCTGTCAGTTACCTAGTCTCCTGAGTCTAAGTGGATTTGCCATCCAGTGGTCTATTTTGAATGAGTTGACAGTCTTTGAATGTCAAGAAAAAGAATACTTTATAGCACAGCATTTAAGAATATTGTAACAAGGACTGGGGAGGCTGCTCAGCTGGTAGATTGCTAGGCTAGCATGAGGGAGAATCTGAGGGCCATCCTCAGGATTGCACAAACTGGGCATACACCGGTTTATACACAAGGGTCAACACTTGGAAGTGGAGGCCAGCCTAGACTCCATGAGACCTTCTTCCACTTGAGAAAGAGTTAGAGAAGGGGTAGTAGTGTACCTGACAAGACTTTGGTTACCTTTTGAAGTGCTTGTGTTTCTTAGCAACCCTTAGTCACCACAATATTCTCTCGATAATGCTTAGCCCATAATAAACAATCAATGAGTATTTGCTAAATAACTAAATGAATGCCATTGGCCCTGCCAGAGGTGCAACGAGTTGCAATTGAAGTTCCAGAGGTCAGCCCAGCAGAAGGTCTTTGCTTCTGCTGTGCCTTTACATGTTTGCTACTGCTCTCTTTCTCTGGTATCTAGCATGGTGTGAGTAGATGTGGGGGATCTCCACTGTCTGTAATATAATGTTTATCTCTTGGAAGCATCCTGTTCTACTGGGCATTTTTACCTGTGGATTGTCAAGAAGATGACCCCTCCCTAAGATGCACTGTCTAATTTGGTAATAATAATGATGGCTTATATAGAGTTTTTATGGATAAAAATAAACACAAGGATATGTTTCATAGCTAGGGTCTGTGAGTCACACCTAGGCAACTGTATGGACTGTAACTCAGGTTAATAGCTAACAATTGAGTCCCAGTAGCCCAGCTAGTTTAAATTCTTTTAATCTTAATGTTTGGGAAATGTGTTCACAGGTCTCAGAGCACATCACAGCTGAACCAAAGCTTTGAAAATAAAAAAAGTTAAACTCATAAGTTTTTGAAAAATAACACTGGGGTGAAAAACTCAAGAAGACAATCTAAAGTTTTAGAAAGACAGAGTTGAATGAGGAACTCTTCAAGGTCAGGGAACAAGAACAAAGCATCCGAATTATTACTGGCTGATGTACTCTCTTTGCTAGGATTGGTTGATGACCAAAGGTGATGATTAATTCCTTATACCCATTTCCTTCCTCAATCTCCTGATGTAAAAACTATTGATGAATAGATATGTACCCTAAAGATTTAAAGTAGGGCTGACTGATTCTTTTTCGTATATAAAAGTTTAGGTTTGTGATTCCTTTAAAATTCCTTACAAGATTATCTTTCAAGGTAAGTAATAAAGTAATTGACCCTTTCTTTGTAACTTCAAAATGTAGCCTGCCAGTATAAGACCTGACAAGAACACCTTCCTTGCCACATGGCTAATCTATAACAAGTTGCTTGGATATGAATGTATGTGGGGTCTTGGAATAATTTGTTTTTTACCTATAATACATAGTGTTTAATCACATGAGGGAGATGAAAAACATGTTTTTACCCATAATCATTCACTTGAGAAATGGAATGGAGCTGTTCTGACTCTTGTACTGCCTAGAAGATTCTGTTGGGGTATAAAATCTATAAAACAACATGAGATGAGGAAAAGAGAATAAGGAGAGAAAAAAAAGAAGGGAAGAATAAAGAAGGAAACCATCAAGAGAGTTTGTGAGTACCTTTTCCCCTACCCTCTTCATAGAAGAAAAGAGCTTCACCAACTGTGTGGATTCCTGTCAAAGCCTTGTGCTTCTGCCCCGCCCCAGACAGCAGTAATCCAATAAGCTTATATTGGGAAAAATGCTTGCAATAACTGCTATCCAAAAGTCAGATGCTGACAAATTCCATATTCTTCAGTATTTGAAAAGCTACATCAGATTCCCTTGAGCACTTCTTAAGCAAGCCAACTGCAGAAATAAAACCCATGCCTAGGGAAGTGTTCCCTCCATGACACACATGTCATCTAGGTATGCCCATAGTAAAGACCTTTAGGAAATTTAGGCAGAGTTTTACCCAATGTACAATTTTATCCAGGCTACTTTTCTTCAAACACCTGGGATTTCTGAGCACTAATATGTCTCTCCATTTTCTGACCTTCTGTCTCCTAAGTATAATTGTCTCCAACCTCAAAAATCAGCCTGAGCGATTTCTCAGGAAATTCGGGATCAGCCTACCCCAAGACCCAGTAATACCACTCTTGGGAATATACCCAAGAGATACCCTATCATATGACAAAAGCATTTGTTCAACTATGTTCATAGCAGCATTATTTGTAATAGCCAGAACCTGGAAACAACCTAGATGCCCTTCAATGGAAGAATGGATGAAGAAAGTGTGGAATATATACATATTAGAGTACTACTCAGCGGTAAAAAAACAATGACATCTTGAATTTTGCATGCAAATGGATGGAAATAGAAAACACTAACCTGAGTGAGGTAACCCAGACCCAAAAAGATGAACATGGGATGTACTCACTCATAATTGGTTTCTAGCCATAATAAAGGACATTGAGCCTATAATTTGTGATCCTAGAGAAGCTAAATAAGAAGGTGAACCCAAAGAAAAACATATAGTCATCCGCCTGGATATGGGAAGTAGACAAGATTGCCAGGCAAAAACTGGGAACTTGGGGGTGGGGTGGAATGGGTGTAAAGGGAAATGGGGGAGAGAAAAGTGAGAGGGGGAGGATGGGGGGAGCTTGAGGGAATGGGATGGTTGGGATAAAGGAAGCGTTGATATGGAAGCAGGGAAGTATATATTTTAATTAAGGGAGCCATCTTAGGGTTGGCAAGAGACTTGAACCTAGAGGGGCTTACAGGTGTCCAGGGAGATGTCCCCAGCTAGTTCCTTGGGCAACTGAGGAGAGGGAACCTGACATGGCCCTATCCTATAGCCATACTGATGAATATCTAGCATATCACCATAGAACCTTCATCTGGCAATGGATGGAGATAGAGACAGAGACCCATATTGGAGCACCAGACTGAGCTCCCAAGGTCCAAATGAGGAGCAGAAGGAGGGAGAACATTAGCAAGGAAGTCAGGACCATGAGGGGTGCACCCACCCACTGTGACAGTGGGCTGATCTATTGGGATTCACCAAGGCCAGCTGGACTGGGACTGAATAAGCATGGGTTAAAACCGGACTCTCTGAACATGCCGGACAATGAGGGCTGATGAGAAGTCAAGGACAATGGCACTGGGTTTTGATCCTACTGCATGAACTGGCTTTGTGGGAGCCTAGCCTGTTTGGATGCTCACCTTCCTGGACCTGGATGGAGGGGGGAGGACCTTGGACTTCCCACAGGGCAGGGAATCCGGACTGCTCTTCAGACTGGAGAGGTGGGGGGAAGGCAGTGGGGTGAGGGGAGAGGAGTGGGTGGAGGGGAGAGGAGTTGGGAGGAGGGGGAAGGAAATGGGAGGTGGGGAAGAGGCGGAAATTTTTTCAATAAAAAATAAATAAATAAATAATAAAAAATAGAAAAATAAGAAAAAAAATCAGCCTGAGTCAAATCTTTACATGGAAAGAGTAGGCCCGACTATGCTCTAGGTAAAGCCTATTAGTGATGATTGTCCTCAGTTATCTAATTAAAGCTCTTAATGTAGGGTGTTTCTAGAAGATGTAC
Organism: Chionomys nivalis; assembly: GCF_950005125.1. Taxonomy (NCBI): domain Eukaryota; kingdom Metazoa; phylum Chordata; class Mammalia; order Rodentia; family Cricetidae; genus Chionomys; species Chionomys nivalis. Next base: position 66,820,998 of record NC_080088.1, read on the forward strand.
AGTCTTGTTTACCACACTCTAAGGTAGATTTTTATTCCCCATGGTTTGGTACTAGAGAAGTAAACATCTAAAGAAAAAAAAAGCATATACAAGTATGCATATATATGTATGTATAATTCAAATGTATATCTTGCAAAATACTAACGCACTTCATAAATGCATGTACATATGTAGCATGCATAGAAATAATCCTCAAACAGCCTCTTGGTATGATACAGAGACTTACATATTAGAGATATTAGAGAAGATAAATCTTAGCCTTGGTGTTACCTGGTTTACAACATTGCCTCTCTTTTCTGGGTTCAGCCACACTCCATACCCCATACCTAGCAGGAGTCATTTTAACAGAAACTTATTCCATCAGCCTCAAATAACTCTGCAAAATCTGAAAAATGGTCATAAAATCACAGGTGAACACAGAGAGAATCATCCTGGCTCCTTCCCTCCTCTGAAACCTCAAATACACCCCCTCAACTGTGCCGGGCTGCTACGGGAGGATTTGATGTCAACTTCACAAAATTGGTTTACCATCAAAGACCACAACACACATAGAATCAATTCCAGAGCCTAGCCCTCTGCTAGCAGCTGAAAACCACTTAATGCACAAAGGTCCTTTCTACTTCTCCAATACCAAAGGGACACGTGAGAGACCAGTTCCATTTCACGGGGCTTGACGACTGTAAAAACATGCGCTATTGTAATTATTTAAGAAACAAAGTTTAGTGCTTGGGCAAAGAACACATAGAATGCTGCCCACGTACATCCTGCCTGCTGATTAGGAAGTTTTAATGCTGTGTAGGAACACTGAGAGGAGAGACACGATGGAGCCACCTACTGGGTCTGATCCCTATGGCGGTGGGTAAACCGCTTGCTTACTGTCATTTTAAAAGATCTCTCTGTGCTGTGTGCAGGCTGGAGCAGGCGACCTCTAATTGTCCTTCCTCAGCCTGCAGCAGCAGAGTCAGACAGAGCCTGTGCCTTCTAAGGCTGGCAGCCTGCAGGAACTGCACCAGAACTCTTTGGTCCTCCCCTGGGAAGGGCTTCCCTGGCTGCTGAGCCAAGGAGGCTGCAGGCAGGAGCAGGGGGGTGGATCTCCCACGCAGCTCCCCAGAGACTAGGCTAGTGCTGCCTTCCAGCCATCAATAATGTAGTCTTTTGTCAGCAATAAATTCCCTCCAAAATTAATGAAACAGCCCTTTTAAATTCTCCTGTCACTCCTCATGCAGCAGGGAGCTGTGCTAGGCTTCCTGCTCTCTAAATAAATATAAAAGCCTTATAAATTTTCTCAAGGCAGACTCTAGCTTGCTGGGCCACGGTCTAATCTCCTCAGCTGTCTACAGAAATCAGGAGCAAGATGGAAACGAGGCACTCCCTGTTGTACAAACAGACCCCATACACGATTGCAGACATCTGTCGATGTCCACCTTCCAGGTCACTTCTCCTCTAGTCCACAGTTTCCAGGACTGTGATCAGAGGCTACCTACCACCTAGGACAGAGATTCTCCACCTGTGGGTCAAGAAAGCTTGGTAGGGAGGGGCTGTTAAATGACCCTTTCACAGGAATCACCTAAGTTCATCACAGATCTTTACATTATGATTCATAATAGTAACAAAATTACAGTTAAGAAATAGGAATGAAATAATTTTATGGTTGGGGGTCATCACAACGTGAGGAACTGGAAGTGTATTAAATGGTCACAGCATTAGGAAGGTTGAGGACCACTGGTCTAGGATATTCAAGCACAGATGCTTTAGATAGCATCTCTGCCAGGCCCCTTCCTTTACTAGATAAACAAATTAAAGGTTAGAAGATGGCTGACTCTGGTTGAGCGCTCTATGTATTGGATTGTTGCTTCTCAAAGTCTAATATTAAATAATGCCCTCAAAGCGGACCAAAAGGATTGCTCCCAAGTGCTGCCACTGACACTGCTACCGCTGCTGCTTTTGCTGCTCTGTGGCCACTGCAAATAGACATGACCACTAAACATCAAGCTTCTGAATTCAAGATGATGAATTCTGAGACAGAGGCAGATGTACTATGTTCCCAGAACTCAACACGATGTCCATGCAGCAGGTTTCAACACAAGCCTATTGAACAACTAATTGTTCCACATAAATAGCCATGTGGAAGCACCATACAGAGAGAAGCAGGGACTCTAATTCCCGAATTCCCAGTTTACCCCTCTGACAAGCAGCTTTGTATCTAAGGAGGTTAGCAAATGCTCTAAACCTCAGCTCCTCCACTGTAAAACTGCTTTCCTAGCAGTGTGTCTTATAGGTTGCTCTGGGCGAGAGCAATGAGCTCAATGCAAACACAGCACTAGGGATAGTATCCAGAAAGTGGTTGGTAATACAAGAATACAACTTGTTTAAGTTACACAGCTGCTTAGAAGGCCTGGGTCATTGCTCATCATGTCTCTTGACATTTTAATGCCGTGTCGAACAGGAGACACTATTCAGTTACAAAGGAGTTTCCATATTACAATCTTTAAGTTATGAAAGAGAAAGCACATGAAAGACATTCAGATTAAAGGTGGCAAATAATCACCCATACACTTAGAAGACAAGAAGAAAGTCATATAAATACACTTGCAATAAAAAGGCACCTAAGACTTGCACGACACAGATCTGAATTACCATCTCAAGCCTCCCACATTTGAACAGTACACAAGTGAACTAGTCACTCTCTTGGATTAAAAAGAGGGACACGAGAGAACTGGAGACTTATCTAACTTAGAAGATGTATCTACAGAGCAAATGAGCTAACTTATGAAAGGAATTTAATACTGATTTGCATGTAGAACGAGCTCAAGAAATTAAAGCTGGTGATACTGGCTGTAGTGAGCCCACAAATTATGAATGAGGCAACTGTTGATCTGTTTCAGAGGAATGCAGAGAAGTAAGTTGTTCACTCTTCCCACAGCTATGATTGACAGAACAGAAGTTGGACAGATTCCCTGAAGGGCAGATAGATGGGGAGAGGGATCATAAGAAAGATAGTGAACTTCCAAGAAGACTGGCTTCTTCCTCACCCTCCTGATATGAGACGAAAGCCTTGGAGCTTAAAGCAGAGGCCTCGTAGAATTTTTCTCCTTCCAGTTGACTCCCCTGCTAATGGACTGGCTTAACAAGGTTAAGACCGGATCAGGACATATTCGTACAATGGTTGTTGGCCAACCCCGTGTTTCTTCAAACAGACAAGCCCTAAATTAGGGGAGGGGACCCTACAAAGAGAGGATAAACAGTTTCTAGGACTCTGAGCTTTACTGAGGGTCTTTTCCTGTGTGCCTGCTGTACATGAGTGGTCCCTCACTCCTAATAAAATCAACTGTTGATTCTGCTCGCCATGTTCTAGAATTTCTCAACTGCTAACTATCTTGCTCAACATATTTCCTGACTTTTAATTAAGTTGCAGAGAACAATGAAGCCAATCAAGACGCCTACATGATAAAATGCTACAACAAATGTTGCAGCTGCTCTCCCAAACAATAGAAAACCAAGAGTTACTATGTGGACTGGCGAGTGACTTTAGACAAAAGAGAGGGGGACAGGGACATGGAAGGGACCAGGATAGGAGACACATAGGCTCAAAAGAGCTAGCTAATACTGGACTCCTGAAAGGAATGTTTTAAATTTTAATACAGAAAACCCCTCAAAGGCCGGGCGGTGGTGGCGCACGCCTTTAATCCTAGCACTCGAGAGTCAGAGGCAGGTGGATCTCTGTGAGTTCGAGACCAGCCTGGTCTACAAGAGCTAGTTCCAGGACAGGCTCCAAAACCACAGAGAAACCCTGTCTCAAATAACAAAAAAAAAAAAAAAAAAAAAAAAAAAAACTCTCAAAGATAATATGTTGACACTTCCATATTTACTTAGAGAATCTGAGACATAAATTGCTCTTTTTCTGAAAATTTAAACAGGAATCAGTAACCTGAATCATGAATACAAACTAAAGTCTATACCTACCCTCAAATACCAACTCTCTGATCTCAAGCCTAAAAGTTTACTAAAACTCATGAAAGGAGACTTCTGGGATTAGTTTTATTTTTGAGACAGAAATTGCATCATTTTAACATTATCTTTCTTCTTTCCAAACCTTCCAAGATCCCTTTCCTTGCTCTTGTTCAAATTTATGGACCCTTTTTTTCATTAATTGCTGTTATGTGTGTACATATATGTGTGTATCTATGTATATGTATCTCTGTGTGTGTGTCTATGTGTAAAATGCTCAGTATACATACTATTTGTATGTATGTTAAGTCTTGAAAAACAGACAAACTGGAAATAGTGGGTTATTTTGGACTTACAGAAAACTGAAGTCAAGCATTGCCAATTTCAAAACTTCCTACGCTTGAAACATGGCATTTGTGAGACTGTAGACATACAGCTCCATGGAGGCGAAAAGGGACCAAATGTAAACCTGCACAGATAAAGTCAAGTGTTTTGCCAAAAGACACAAATTCATTTCAACAGAGAGAACTCGGGGCACACATAGCACACAAAAGTAACTCAACACAGATGACAGGCTAAAATGTAAAATACATCAGAAATATCTTTATGGGAGAAAAGCTATGTGACACTAGATTTGATAAAGGTTTTTAAAAAGTGAATATTAAGCTTGTAAGATTAAAACTGAATAAATTTAATTTTCAAAAAATTAAAAATCTGTTTCATGAGTACAAAAAACACAAATTACTTCTTGGAAACTTCATATCTGATAATAGACAAACATAGAACATCAAACAGAATTCTTAAACCTCAATAAACAAGAGTATTCCAAAAAAAAAAGCAAGTACAAATCATTTGTCTTCAGGAAAATGAAAATCAAAACAACAAACAGACAATAAGACAATCCTCTCAGAATTGTTAATATCTAAAACATTCTTATACTGGCTATGGTAAAAAGACAAAACACTGGGACCTCTTATTTGTTGTTGGCAGGGGGTACAATCACTTTGGAAGACAGTCAGCATCTTGCAAAGTTAATGAGAGTCTCTCCAGGTTTGGGGCAATTATATACAATTACACTTTCCTAATTAATTGAAAGCCTCTACACAAAGATCTACATGAATGTAAGATGATAGGACTGTTAATATAGCCCAAAACTGGACCCTACCAAAATGGTAAAAAGTGAATAAATAAGAAAGTCTTGAACTACCAAACCATGACTAACCTTGGGAGAATCTTACATCCATATTTATGAGCAAAAAAAATTAAAAATCACTCTAAAGAGATTAATCTGATTCTAACTATATAAATAACATCTGACAAAAAACAGACTATGTACCCGATAAAGCACATTGGTGGTTGCAAAGGATTGAGGAGGCAATGGAAGTGTCAAATTGGTAAATCACAGGAGATTCTTAAGTGATAAAATGACCAGAGGCCATTAACGGTCTCTGTAAATCCAGGTAGTTTGCCTGCCCAAGAGCCTCCCACATTCTTTTGGTACCCCCAACCCCATCCCCAATCATTAGCCCCTCTGTGTCATCATGTCCCAAACCCAACTGTGGTGGAAACTCCCTGCTCTACCAGAGGCCGTGCCAGTCACCAGAAGTCCAGTTAAGCTGCTTGCCACAGACCTTTCCCAATGTTTAGTGCCCTTACTCCCTATCGCCAGTTTCTACCCCCTTCCTGTCACTGTGCCCCAGCTCCCAAATTGGGCAAAGAGCCCCCTGTTCAACAAGAGGCTAGATAGACCTTCAGAATTCCAGGTATGCAGTCATCCCTGGACCTCCCTACTCTCTGAGTATCCCCACCTTGTCCCAACCCCCCACCCCTCCTCATTGCCTTATCCCATCCTCCAACTCAGTCAGAGACCCTCCTGCTAAACCATGGGCCACATGGGCCAGAAGACCAGAGAAGAAACAAAAAAGAAACAACACTCATCCAGCAAAGACAAAATCGTCACATAGCACTATAATCTCCCCAAACCCAGATTCTTAAACACCAGTGTAAGAACACAATCAACAGTCAAGGCAATATGACACCACCATAGCCTACCTATCCTACTATAGCAAGTCCTGAATATTCCAACACAGCTGAAGCACAAGAAAAAGACCTTAAAACCAACTTTATGAAGACGATTGAGGTCCTTAAAAAGGAAATGAATAAATCCCTTAAATCGAGGAAAAGAGAAACAAAATTGAAGAAAATGAATAAGCCCCTTTAAGAAAGCCGAGAAAAAAAGATAAACAGTTGAAGGAAAAGAATAAAACCGTTTGAGACCTGAAAATGGAAATCGAAGCAATAAAGGAATGCAAACATTTTATAAAATATCTGAATAACAAACCTCAAAACATTCAAAATCTCAGAAACTGTCTTAGCAAGAGGGATGTAAGAAGGCAGGACAAATAATTACAGCATGTTATTTTGTATGAAATTCTAAAAGAAAGCATATTAAGGAGCAAATAAATAAATCCAAAGAAAGTACAGACTTTGGCTACAATAACATGTCAGCATGTTCATTGAGTCACTTGCCCCAGACTGGCCTAGGATGCTAGCAATGGTGAAAGAGAACATGAATGATGAAGCAGTTCTCCATGTTAGCCTCACAAAAAATAAAAACAAAAATTTCTAAAATCATTTGAAGACTTGCTGAGTGTTCATGAGAATGCAAACATGTCTTCAAAGGGTCATTCTTTTATCTATTACCAGGTATTCCCTAGTAGGCCAAGAAAAGTGTGAGAAAATTTGGGTTTGTAACTTGTAGGAAAGTGAGGGCAACTGGACATACACAAGGAGGAAAGTAGTGTGTAAGTGGTAACATACAAGTGTTAACGAATCTGAGGGTCACAACCTGTGTCCCAAATCAGGTTCAGAAACCCATCATCACCAAGCCAATTAAAAGAGCCAAATTTAAAGATGAAAGCAGACAAAAAGAGATGTGTTCAATATGGCCACACTGGAAAAAGGAACAAAGAGATACCGGGAATTCCCAAATTTATCTGTCATAGCCTGAAATGATACCAAAGTTCAAGTAGAGAGCCAAGGATATGCATATCTCAGCAATACAAGTCAGGATGTTGTCTCTATGACCGCTAACCCATCATTGTCTGTTCTTCCATCTCATCTTATTAAATGGTCCGACAAGTTGTTACAACTGTGTGAAATCTTTTTCCAAAGGACAAATTACCATCTGGCTGGAACCTTTACCTTTTCCAGAATGAAATCCCTAGGGAAACTCAAATTTTGGGTGAAATTCATATTTCAAAACCCTGAAAGTCAAACTGAAGCAAACAAGTGTCTCCTTAGGATATCTGTGTCAGGTTGTTTGAATTTCATCTCTTTATTCCCCTTCTAAGTATGGCCACATTGGAGAAATCTTTTTCTGCTTTACACTATTAATTTGATTGTTTTTATTGGCTTACTGAGGATGGCTATCCAAACTTAACTAGGGGTAGAGGTCATGACCCCAAGTTTGATTATGAAAGATAATGAAAGAATGTTTTATAAATTTCTCACTTTGTAATAGAAAAGCCTAAAACCATCAATGCTAGAAAGTTCTGTACAGAATGGGAAGAACAGTGTAATCCCTTATATTTGATCAAGTTATCTACTAATTTTAGTTTTAGTAAAATGCCTAAGTGAATTCATCTCTCACTTTTTATAATGTCTTGACTATGGTTCTACCAAGAGGAAAACAGACAGTCAGCAAGATTGAATCTTGGTGGAATTAATTCTCTTGGAAACTTCTGTATCAAATTCATTACCAAGCAAAAAGAGATGCTGAATATTCTTATATGATACATTAGTATGTATTGAAACATAACGATCAAATGAAATTCAGGGCCATTTCAACTATTTATTGGTAATGAAAATTTTGGCTTTTAAAGGAAAATTTGCACCTGGCTGAAAGGAAAGAATAATATGAACCTAGCTTATTTCTTTGTCATTTATTTATTTAGCTTCTTTCTGCTTCCCCAGACTCAGAATATTAGCACAATTGTTCTATGTCACAGACTGCAACAAAGTATTCACAATGAATACATCAATTTTAATAAATCAGAATAAAATTGCAATCTCCACTTGGTGTGCCATTACCAAATCACATTGTTTGACGTTATTTCATCAATCTCCTGTTACATTACAAAATTTCCACAGAGATCTAACTTTTAAAATAAAGATTTTTAGACTGGTTCACAGTAAAGGGACACTTATGTACTGGAAAACTATGACTGATGAGGGAATGCATATACAAGTATTTCAATAATAATATTAGCAAATTGTTTCACCTCAACACATGTTAGGTAGAAATGTGAGGTACTGAATTTAATCAATAACAAGCAAAATCAACAAAAAAAATATAGAAAGACTACTCTTATAGAAAGCTCATCTCAAATTTTGGTTATAATTCCCTGTGCTTTTATGGTGTTGTTCACCATGATTGATAAGAACACCTGTACCTTTGATGGCAGCAGACTTAACAGATCTTGGAGACCACTGATTCAATCATTATATTTTGCACCTGTAAAACAAATGAGAAACAAAGTAGCTTGCCAATTTGTGTCACAGCCATGACAAAGTCTCCTGCAGTGAGGTTCCTTCCTTCCTTCCTTTCTTATTTATTTATTTATTTTTATTTTCTCTGAGCCCCTGAGACATACTGTGCAAGTATTCTACCACTGAGTACCCATTAGCCACACTTCAGGCCTGGATTCTTAGTTTGAAAGTGCATTGTGCATAGAAAAAGACATGGTTGTATGTCCCAGAGCAGTCTCAGGGCAGCTTGTGATAGAGCTCGTTGATATCTGTTTAGGAATTTTGTCAACAATCAGCATGCCAAGTGGCTCCAGCCCTCAAGCTGAAACTATACATAGCAGTTACTAGCTTCCTGTAAAATCAAACTTTATAATAAAGTCCAGAAACATGAAAATTTTTTAGATTTGTTGTTTAAATTTGCAAACAGTTTTGGTCACATTCACAAAAACTAGACGTGTTCAACAGTAACATTCCATATATCTAAACTCACTCATTAGTAACAATCCATATTCTTAAAAGACACATGAGATTTGTATAACCATGTCTATAGAGGATGTCAGTCTACAGCAGAGGAAATTGAAAATTTCAATCACATAAGTTTTTCCTTGAGTGTATGTTCTTATCCCCTTCTCCCTTTCCCCTCCATAACCCAGTAAATAAATATCCAACCTCACTCTGCATGGCATGCCTATCTGTCTGTCTCTTACCCATCAGGTGGCCCCCTGCCTCCGGAGACCTGAGACATGATATCCTGCACTGTCCCTGCCTGGGACTGGTTGATCTCGGGGTCCACTGTTCACTGACTGCCACCACATGGCCCACTGCAGCCGCCGGGGATCTGTAGCATTTTTATTTATTCCATTACAAATTGTCGTTATTTTGTTGTATTTCTAGAAACTAAAATGTGTGCACAATAACCACCGATTTTAATACACAATTTATTTGGATACTTAAGCCATGCACATATAGATTTAAAGCCTATTTTGTAAAATGCACCCATTCAAAAACTATCTCCACACAGTTCCTACTATTTTACCTGGAATAATAAACAGAAATAAAATATTAATTAAAATTCCCTTAATTTAACATCCCTAGTCTATACGTTTTTGTATGATTGGTATTTCCTTCCAGGCTTTGCTTACAGCAGGCATAATTTAAAGAGCTGAAGTTTAGTACAGAAGTAATTTTATATGCAGCTTTTTACAATACACCATAAGAAGCATTTTTTCATTGGGCCTCATAGTCATTATCGTGTAAAATGCTCGTTAGTTTCTTGAGCTGAAACTCAAGCCAGAAGGCTTGCTGTACCTTAAACACTGATGACAATTTAGAGTCTCGGGAACTTGGAGGGTGTAGTTTTAATGTCTGCGAATCTAAGCCCATGTCTGTAGGCTCAAACTTCACACGCTCTTAAGTATAATTCCATGTTTAAGACTCCAGGGGCCATTTTCCTGATGGCATGTTTCTCTGCTCTTTCTTTCCCACACACTTCTCCTTTCTTTAACACTCCATCCAGCTTCTGCTTACAACCTCTTTATACTTCAGCTTTCTCCTGTTGATTCAATGTGCACAGTATCCCTAACTTCTGCTTCATTGCAGGATTATTAAAGGAACAATTTCTAGTCTAGGGCTAAAGAGATGACTCAGTCAGTAGAAGTGTTAGGGCTCAGATCTTGGGAACTAAGACCCACTCCCCATCCGCAAGATAAGTATGGAACCTATTCCCATAAAGATGCCCTCTGACTTCTACACTCATGCTCTCACACATGAAGACCTATTTACTCTCTCTCTCTCCAAATTTAAAAAAAAATAAACAAAATTTGAAAAATTCACAGTGATTCTTTGTGTCCATATGAGGTGAGCCAGACCCAAAAAGAGGAACATGGGATGTACTCACTCATATTTGGTTTCTAGCCATGAATAGGGGACGTTGAGCCTATTATGCGTGGTCCTAGAGAAGCTAATTAAGAAGGTGAACCCAAAGAAAAACATTTAGGCGATGAAAGGAGACAGAAACAAAGACCCACATTGGAGCACCAGACTGAAATCTCAAGGTCCAAATCATGAGCAGGAGACAGAGCATGCGCAAGGAACTTAGGACCGCGAGGGGTGCACCCACACACTGAGACAATGGGGATGTTCTATCAGGAAATCACCAAGGCCAGCTGGCCTGGGTCTGAAAAAGCATGGGATAAAACCGGACTTGCTGAACATAATGGACAATGAGGACTACTGAGAACTCAAGAACAATGGCAATGGGTTTTTGATCCTACTGCACGTACTGGCTTTGTGGGAGCCTAGGCAGTTTGGATGCTCACCTTACTAGACCTGGATGGAGGTGGGTGGTCCTTGGACTTCCCACAGGGCAGGGAACCCGGATTACTCTTAGGGATGATGAGGGAGGGGGACTTGATGGGGGAGGGGGAGGGAAATGGGAGGTGGTGGCGGAGAGAAGGCAGAAATCTTTAATAAATAAATAAATAATAAAAAGAAAAAAAAGAAAAACAAATAAATGCCAATGTGATAAGTGATATGAATGTTGTATTTATTTTTTGTACATCTTACCAAATTATTATAAAACTTAGTGGCTTAAAATAATACACATGTAACATCTTACAGATCTGTAGATTACAAGATCCACCAGATCTCACTGAGCTAAAATCAAGGCATTTGTAGAGACATGCTCCTTTCTCAGAGTTCTGAGAGGGGAGCCATTTCCTTACCTGTTTTCCTTCATCCTCCATCTTCTCTTCACTCAGATTCACCTGGGTGGGTGATTGGAGTTTCAAAGGCTGGCCTTGAACTCACAGATCCTCCTCCTCTGCCTCCTGAGTGCTAGGATTTAAGGCTTGAGCTATCACACCCGGCCCTAAAATAAACAAATATTAAAATAAAAGAAGCCTGTCTAGAGCCCACAATATAATAAAGCAATAGCTTCCATCTTGGCTTACTGTATAATAATTTTTCCATTTAATTGAAATAGCTTTTCTTTTCATAGAATAAAGAAATTTATTTGAGACACAAAAGTTTAGGAGAAATTTGCTCAAAACTAATCTCAAAACTAATGAGAACATTTAAGCTTTAATCTTTCAGCATTTTTTAAATGTGCATTACTAGGAATGGTGATCTGCATACTGCAAGTGGGTCACTCTGCTTACTCCTTTTTTTTTCCTATGGGAAACTCCTTGCTTTGCAGCTAACGTGTCCAATTTCCCTCTCCCAGCCTTTCAACCACAAGTCTATGTTATAGTCATATCTATTCAAATTTCTTTTCTATAGTTCATAAGAGTGAAGTGATGAAATGAAAGATTACATTTAAATGTGCTTATCACACACCAAAACTAGATGAGGTGATTAGTATGTCGATTGTTTTATTCTGTACCTCCCTTCTCTAATCATATACTCAAAAAAAGATCATGAACACTTTCTATAGAGTAATTACCACTTTTTCATTCAAAACCAACCTCGTTCTTTCCATAATATATGCATATATCAAAATATCACATGATACCCTATAAATATATACAATTATTTGTCAGTTAAAATATTGCTAAATAAATAGTCACAATGGTTTGCTCCTAGAATCTTATCACATAGAAAGTAGAGGCAAAAAGATTGAGAATTTGAGGCCTTTCTTCGTTATGTAACATGTTCAAGACAAACCCAAATTGCACAGGGAACCCTTGTCATAGACATCCAAAGACTTGGTACTAAAACTCAGTGGTATAGTGCTCACCAGCATGTAAAAGACCCTGGATTGGATTTCAAGAACCACACACACAAAATAAATAAAGTAAATAAATGAGTAAACACACAATGTCAAATTACAAAAACATCAGAAAACAAATTTTGGACAGAAAGAGAACAAAAACTTTCTACCCTAATGGTCACCATTGGCACCACAGACGTCCAGCAAACAAACCTTGAAAAAATATCTAAGTATGGACTTACAACAACAAATAGAAATTTATTATCAACTTCTCTACAATGAAATGTATCACTAATTAATTGAATGTGTCTATATTCACCTTGAGTCAGCTCATGAGAAAATTCTGCCCATGACAGTTTCTACAATGAGTTTGTACTTGTTAGAGATTGTAGTATATCCCAAGGGCTCCCAGAGGAAGTCGAAACACTAAAGATACATTTAGCCCTAGTGTCAGCCCAGCCAGCTAACTACTGGTCAATAGCCCTAGGATTCCGTTTAACACTGCTGCTCCAATGAACAAGGGATAAGAAGTTTTGCCTGAACCAGGTGTTCAAAGCGAATATCCAGTTCTTAAACTAGACATCCCTGCTAATGAACATTAGCAGATTTGTAGCTTTAGAGTCTGCAGACAACTTGTATATCTCTCTGGTACAATCTTCCATCTTGTAATAAAGCACTCTCAATGAGCAGATTGGAGCTACAAGGCTCAAGTCTTGTGCAAGATCTCAAACTTAATACTTTTGACCAAATTACTCTAGTTTTTCTAATAATTGCTTGCGGTGTGACTTTTCCTGCAGACTTGAGCAAACACCTATCCATCCTAAGCAGAACATTGATAACAGACCTAAGAAATGATTCCACTCAAGTCCAGTTTATGAGACCAGGAATTTCACTGAGGTCACTCTGGCCTATTGTTGAGGGATTACCTACAGGAACATGGATGACCCAAAGGCAGTCACTGAAAAACGGACCTCAGCATGTGGGAGAGCTAATGAATATTGCTTCCCTGGAGCTCTCTGCATGACATGCTGGCCTGGGAGTCTTTTCTTCATGGTAGTCCTTATTGCTCCTATATCTTTGAATTTTGTTTGTTTCTGGAACTTCCTGAGACTTGTGAGGTTTTTATTTCCTGTTCTCTAATGCCTTACTGTTCTTCCTGAAACTTAGTGAGCCTCACTGCATAATGAAGGAAATTGCTACACAATGTTGCTATACAGAAATGTCTTCAAATAACAGTAAATGTAGAGTATTCACAAACTTTAGCAAAAGACTAAATAAAAGACAAATAAGTATGCTTGATTTTTGTTCTTGAAAAGTCTCATGTAGCCTACACTGGCCTCAAAATTGCTAGGCATCTAAATTTGATCTTGAACTGAACTTTTGGCCTACACATCCGAAATGTTAGTATTTTAGGTATTGACCACTATCCCTGGTGTGATTATTAGTTAATCTTTCTGCCCACTTATTCTATCCTAATTATTTCATAAAAGAATTTTAATGAGCATCATCCAAATAATATCTATACCTTTTTCTCCTTCTAGCCAATCTTTTCCTTTACAAATTTATAACCATTAGACACACAAAGACTCCTGACATTTTTCCCCATGGCTCCTAGATATCAATTGCTCTCAGGAGGAGGAGCTATAGCTCTTTGAAGGAACTTTCACTTTTGCTAAGTTCACTTATGCATCTCCTTTGGGTGTAATGAGGGCTAATGTGAATCAGGCACAAAGCTGTACTTATGCTGGGTTAATCCCTATCGCTGGGCTACATCCTATTCCGATATTAGCTTCTCTTTGATTGTTTCATGGTCATTACATGCATTGGTTCTTTTACTAGATTCTGCCATTCTATCATTGCTCCCAGATGTGAATACACCTGCCAACTCACAATCTCCATTAGGCTTCATCGCTGGTCTCACTGTGTATTTTTCTTATGGTCCTGGAGATTTTATTGCTGGACAGTGTTCTGTAATTATTCTTTTAGACCTTTCTGGACCTTATTGAGCAGAGTAACAAATTATCAAAGCAATGGTAGCATGTAGCTTAACTACTCTATAGAAATTTTAATACAATTTTTATCTTGAATTTTGCTCATTCACTTTTATAAGAGTCAGGGAGAACTCTTTGCCCTAAGAATTAAAGAATTAAAACTTTGTTGTTGATCAAACAGCCCAATTCACTCCTCTCTCTCTCTCTCTCTCTCTCTCTCTCTCTCTCTCTCTCTCTCTCTCTTTCTCTCTCTCTCTCCCCCTTTTCTCTTAGGCATTTTCTTCCAGACTCATAAATCGCCCAGGACTTCTAAAAGGCTTCCCTGCTCATGCTGCAAACATGAAATGACCTAAAATATGGCATGACATTGAACAATTAATGGATGAAGGAAAGAATTTGTTTAGTCCCAATTGGCAGAAGATTCTCTTTGACTCAGATTTAATACTTTAGGATTAATTTCATTTTCTCTATAGACCCAATTACATTACTTGGCTCTGCAATGAATATTTATACAGTTATAAATAATGTTAACACCACAGGCTTTCATCTGTTCAATTTTGTAAACAGCACGTGAAGCCTTAAGTCTATGAAGTGTGGAAATGTCAAAAGGTGTTTTAAAAATAAAACCTCATACAAAGATCAAGATGGAGGGAAATAGAGAAAACAAAATTGTTGATCGTCATATGGTGTGAATTTGATTTTTGAAATTATTTGCAACTGCTGTGAATCTATTTTACATTGTTTTAACTCAGTATCTGAAAGTATATCCCTTAGAAAGAAGGAGCACTTGGTTGGGAAAGATGGCTCAGTGGTTAGAACTCCTGCTGCGCAAGCCTGATAACCTGAGTTTTATTTCTGGAACCCACAATGGAAGGATAGACCCAGTTTTTGAGAGTTGTCCTCTGACCTCCATGCAAGCCTATGAACACATGCAAGCATATTAACACACATGTATGACATGGTAACTCATTTGTCATAAACACCAACATGCACTACACACACACACACACAATAATAAGATATATAAAAAGAGGGAACTTATTTGATCCACAGATCTGGGAAGTCAGTGGCTTGGCACTGCTATCAGCTTGATTCTGCTGAGAGATAAATGACGGTGACGTCACACAGCAGACCACATGGGAGATGGAATTTAAACTGGTGGGAATGGTCAGGCTAGTGCATCACTAACAATCCTTCTCACTGGAGTCAACCAAAGTTCCCCCAGAATGACTATCTCAATCCTTTCTAAGAGTACTGTGTAGAACAGCCTAACCAGCATGAGGCTCAGCATTTGGAGGATCACATAAAACATTAGCAACATGGCATAGAGAGCAAATTTCAAACATAAAAATTCTTGGGGGACAGAGCACATTTGATGAATCAAGAAACAGAATTATATATTTATGTCTTAAACTTAAGGGTACTTTAAGAATTAACCACCTAAAAATGTCAATCAATGAAGGTAAAGAGATTACAACTGGGATGGAAAACTTTTGCTATTGATTTTGTGATCTGCCTGCCATATTTCATGAAGTTCTTTTTAATCTTCATATCGACTTTGTCAATCCTACATGATATTTGTAACATCCAGATAGAGAAATGTGAACCTATGACAAAATGGAATAGTGATTTTGATTTTCCCAACTCCAATTCTTTGACAGAGAAGAAAGACCAGACTCTTGTCACCACAAGGCAACTTCAGATCAGGAACTATGTCTTTATCAGGTCCTGACACCCCCACAGACACCATCATCTGCCCTCTGGAGCCAGATAGTCTTCTAAGAATCATAAAACAGGGCCACAGAAGGTCTCTTATGATTTCTAAGCACAGATGTTTCTTGATTGATCAAGAACATGACCCTGTAACTACGAGGCCAGATTCCAAGCTTTTTATTAATGAAAACTTCACAATCCAGATAAACAGACCCACCCTACAAATCTGATGGAAATGCCACATAAAAGAAGAGTGTTTCTTTCTAATGCTCTCATGACTGGTTCTCAGAACTACCATCCTCGGTAACCGCGTATGTGGGTGGGTTGTGCCATCAGCCAGTGATCATGTGCATACTCACAAATAATATTAAAGGAAAAACTTGCACTCTCCCCAAATAAGAAGGCTGACCAAACAGTAGCACAATTTTTTTCATCCCAATACCAAGAAGGAAAGAAAAACAAATAATTGCTGAAAATGGAAACTATAACTATAGCCTGAAAATGGTAAATTTAGGCACCATGGAGATGGAGGGGTTCTGGGATTTTTTTTTCTCCCTCAAATCACACAAAATGAGAGTTGGTCCACAAAGCAATGAGTCTGATTGTCTGTTAGACTCCTCCAATCCTCTTTAGAAGGTAGGAATATAAACCTAAATTGCAATCCACATGCCATACCGCTAAGGAGAAAGAACATTCTGTCCTGTAACAGTCATAAACCTTTCCAAAGTCTGTAGTTGGATCCCCTCTGTTGGAGGAATTTTCTAAATTATCTAGACCATCTAAAGCTTATATAGCATCAAACTGTTCTTGCCCCCTGGTTTATTTTATTCTATAAAATAATTTTCCAAAGTGCTAGGCAGCATTTGGATTCACTGCTGATTTTTATCCTGCAATGATTTTTTATATATAACTATAAACATTGAATTTCAGTTGGCTCAGCTGGTGCATGATACCAATTTCAAGATAGTGAGGGATTAAGTGACTTTCCGAACTGCAGCAGACAGAAGAGTCTGAGAGATTCTATCGACCCTCATGGGCTTCAACTGTGAAGTCATTCGAGAAAAAAACTGCTGCCATAGATCCAAGCTCGAAAAGATCCCTGACCAGTATTGACGTTTAAAAAGCAGAAAATTGTTTGGCTTTATTTTAAATGTCAATCCTCTGCAGGTGAAGAATTTTTTTTTTCAATTTAGGAGATTGGGGGATGAAACAAACTGTGCTCAAGTGTACTGGCTATAGAAAGTTTGATCAAATTGACTACATTTTCATGAAATATAGGTTGAGTATTAGTAAATCATATGAAGGCAATGATCATAAGAAAAGCTCTTACTTCATCATCAGAAACAGTGGCGTGTGGAGGGGAAAGTACTGGTCTAAGAATTAAAATGAATCATTTGAGTCCAAACTTCATCAGTTACCTCCAAAATACTCTGCCAATCAAGGATGTCCATAGAACTCTTGATTCCATATTTGTCACAGGAGCTTCAGCAAGGTTCTTTAAATGTCTTTAGTTTCTCAAGATAGTACTTGATACATCATAGTATTGATACATCAATCTCGGGGTCCTTTTCTATAAAGTTGGGCTAAATTTTCATGCCCAAATAAATTCAGAAGGAGGGAAAATAAATGGAACAGAGAATATAAATGTGAAACAAAATGGAAAACCATAAAAACTGGTCAAAGTTAAGGTATTTGTTTTAGCATTGTATATATTTTCAAAATAATCACATACTGAAAAATTTTTCTGTCATTCCCTCCTTCCTTCCTTTCTTCCTTCTTTCTGTCTTTCATTCATTCCTTCCATCTTTCCTTCATTTATTCCTGTCTGGTTCTAACCAAGTCAGAAAGTTGAGAGTCATCTCCTGTTTTGTTTGGATGGGTTTTCTTTTTCCTGTTTCTTCACTCATGCACACATCTTATCTCTCAGGAACAGACATGGCATTTTCTGTTTAGGATTTGGGTCAATCATCCCTTAAGTCCATCAAAAGGATGCAGTGTGACCAATGATAAAGATGAAAGGCGACGATGTGCAATTGTGACTGTCAGTCAGCATATTGTCTTTCTTCTCTGGGGCCCTGTCACAGTAGTGTCATCTTAGAGTAAAGGAGTATTTGCTTTCTGGGAACAGGAAAACTCAGAGCAATTCTTCAGTGGTTTTATAATTTCTTATTGTTGCTCTTCATCAGGCTACTCCATTGTTCTACCCACCCAAGATTCTTTATAGCTGATAATTGGGTACCTCTTGAAAGAATTTCTATGATAAATATTGCTTGGACTGCCATCTCTTTAGCTACTTGACACCCTTCTGCACAACCCTTCCAACTACCCTAACAAAACTGGCTTTCTCCCTGTTCATTGTATCACACTTCACTTTCAAAATCCTGCTCATGCTGTTCCGATAGCTTGGCGTCCTTTTCTCAACAAACATATGATAAAATATGTGCCAATATTCGTCATCCATACAAAGTGACAAATACTTGGTGAAGGCACCTGTGATGTTCTTGAAATCTCAAATGTCTCTGTTCTTTCAGATTTTAATGCCCAGGGTTCCCATCTCTTTCAAAGTACTTTTTGCTTTTGATCTTATAGATATTTGGTTGTTGCCCTTTGAAATCAAAGTACGTGTAAGCCAAGATGTGATCATTTCAATATCATATATCCCAAGGGCTGAACTGTAATATATTATAAATTATGTTAATAAAATTTAATGGGCATCTATTAGTACACTTAAATGACATCAGTAATCTCAGTTTTTATCAAACTACTAGTAAAACTGAGGCATTATTGATGTAGAATTCCCCTCTGTAAGCTATGAATGTCTTGTTACTACTGATTAATAATGAAGCTGTCTCAGCCTATGGCAGGGCAGAATATAGCTAGGTGGGAAAACTAAGCCTAATACAGGGAGACAGAAGGCAGAGTCAGACAGATGCCATGTAGATGCCAATGGAGAAAGATGCCAGAACATTACTGGTAAGCCACAGCCTTGTGGTCATACAAAGAATAATAGAAATGGGTTAATTTAAGATGTAAGAGCTATCCAGGAATAGACCTGAGCCACTGGCCAAACAGTGCTGCAATTAATGTAGTTTTTCTCTGTGTATTTGGGTCTGGGTGGCCAGGAACCAAAAGTGCAGTCTCCATTTGCACACTACTACATTAGTAACTGAAACTTATCACCTTATATTGATCAAAATACAGTACAGAGATATAGGAAAATGACATAATAAAATATATAATTATTCATAATAGGTAGGTCTAACCATTAGTAAGTACATTATTACTAAATTGGGTTTATTATGAGATATTAAGATACCTAATATACTTATATAATTATACTTATTCAAACTATTATATATATACTTATTCAAACTATAATATGTTAAAATAGGTAAGAATAATATTATTTGATATATCCAGTTAAACATTTGGACAAGTTAAAATGTGCTGATAAAAAAGACTAAAAGATAAACTAACGGATTCATAATATATTTATTATTTTAAAGGATGTATATTTCAGGAAAAACACAATGCTTTAAAATGACACATTAGGCATTTTCAGTAGGCTGTGGGCAAAGCAATAATTCCCTGTGGAGTCATTTTTCTCTAATATTACTTTAACCAACTCAGAAGAAAAAGAAAGAATTTTATTCTCAGAAAATGAGGATTTAGATGATATTTTCAAATGATGTGATTATATTTTTGAAAACACAAGTAATTGCTATGGAATCTGTCAGAGTCAAAGGTTCAGTAATGTAGTGGGGAATCAAATTCTAAATCAAAAATCAAAGAATCCAAGTGTACAGAGACCACTCGAGGATACAATGGGGGGGGATGTGCTTACAACAACATTCAAAGAAAAGGTAAAATTACTAAGAAAACTCAGTAAGTTTATATATATATATATATATAGTGAAATACGCTCCTTATATAGTGAAACTTTAAATGAACACCAGTCTCAAAAGAACAAGCTAAGATGTAGAAGAACCAACACAAGAAGCTTGTCAATGTTCACTCATTTTATTTATAATGTAGGTTGATATTTACCTACAATAAATGGTAGTGTGAATAAAAATGACCCCCATAAGCCCACAGAGAGTGACATTATTAATATTGTGGACTTGCTAGAGTAGGTAAAGTAGAGTAGAGGAAAGGTTTCACTGACAGTGGGTTTGGAGATCTCAGAAGCTCAAGCCAGACCTAGTGTGACTTTCTCTTCCTGCTGCCTGCAGATCGGATGTAGAACTCACAGTTACCACTCCAGTACCATGTCTGCCTTTATGCCATGATGCTTCCTGCCATGGTGATAATGAACTAAACTTCTGAACCAAATTCCAGCCAAAAATAATGTTTTCTTTTATAAGATTTGCTGTGTTCCCGGTGTCTCTTCACATCAATAAAACCCTAACTAAGGCTATATTTAAGAAAAATAACTAAGAGGTCTGTGTTGTTTGCGTGTATTCAAAAACAATACTCTGTTTTTCTTGTTTTGTGGGTTTGATTGGGTACCAGACATAGAAATTTAATTATAATATTCATGAAAAAGCTAAGTAAGAATACACAAAGATTCTCTCAAATTGAAAGGCAACAAAGCAAATTATATCTGTTGAAAGAGAGTCAATACAAGACACTTCAGTTTTTAGTGTTTTAAAAACTTGGACACTAGACAGACTGTCAGACAATGAATGGTATGGCAGGCTGTCAAACAATAAAATAAATACAGCTGGAAGTTATCTAATAATTTTTATTGAAAATGGATTCTGCTCTCATACAATATATTCCAACCACAGTTTCCCTTCGTTCCACTGCCTCTAGCTCTTCCTCTCCTCCTATCCCCCTCAAATACATTCCCCATCCATATCCTTTTCAGAAAAGAGAGGCCTCCAAGAGACTACAACCAAACTAGACTAAACGAAATACAATAAGTCAAGACAAAAGTCCTCATATCAAGGCTGTACAAGGTAACCCAATAGGAGGAAAAGAGTCTCAAGAGCGATATTTAAAGTCTGTTGAGAGATAATTTCATACTAATAAAGAACACTGGTGTTATTGGTTGAGTTTTTAAAAGTGCATTACTTACAAGGTTCATAATTTTGTCAGAGGCAATTCCAAATAGATTTAGAGACATTCATTTTAATGTAACCATAAATGAATCAGTAATCACAGGAGAATTGGTTTGTTGCTTTAGAAAGGAAAGGATTTTCTGTTACTCTGATTCATAAGACATAAAACTGTGATGTGTTAATACAACTACATAAACTGGTAGACTTCTACCTGAAAGTCAGAGTCACAGGTGATGTGAAAAGGTAAAAACATCAACAAACACACATATCACACAAATTCACCAACAAAATTTTATGACTAATATTCATATAGAGCCTCCAAGTTAGAACAAAAGTTACCAGAATTAATGAGATGATGTTAATGCAGATATCAAAAATGGCAGTTAAAAAACATTGTCCTACGCTCTCATTCTCCATGACCCAAAGCCACCAGCATCTGAGAACCTGCACACAGCGTCTTTTACATGTCTCATCAGTAATACTGATCCTGTTTCACATGACAGCAGTTGAGTATATTAACTAGAAGCCCTGGCACACTCTGAGGGAGATTTCCCCTTTTGGTACCACTGGGACTGTAATACTTCAATTGCAAACCTGTGCTGAGCATCTCTGTGCTGCCCTGATAAATATGAATTTTCATCTCACTATGGTATACCAACCTTAACTTCTTAGAAACTATAACAAAAAATCTGATAGCTCCACAGAAGGTTTGTTTGTGTGATAGAAGGTACACCTTGCCCTTGCTGAGCTAGAAGAACTTTCTATACTCCTTTCACAATCACCACTGAGTGAAACCAAGACTGAAACCCATGCACCACCCAGCTGATTCAAACCCTGCCCAAGTTGGAGTAAGAGCAAACACCTATTCAATAAAGGTGGGACAGACATCCACATTAAAAGGCACAACCAACAACCTAATCAGACATCCAAATCTCACCAGGAAAACAAAAATAAAATGAAAATCCAAGAAACTATGTCTCTTCCAAATATTAGTACTTTACTCCCACAGTAGTATACCTAAAAAAAAGCCAAACGGCATACAAGAAAATAAATTCAAAATAACCATTAAAAATATGTTCAAAAAATTCAAACAAGATATGAATAAATGCCATAATGAAGACTGAGAAAACACAAACAGTTGAGTGATGTAAAGAAAACAAGTCAGGCTATGAAAATAAAATTCAATAAAGACAAAGAAAGTCTGCAGAGAACCCAAATGAAAATAAAACTTGAAATTAAATTATTCAACAAATCTAACAAAAAGCTGAGGGCAAAATCTCACCAACAGAATGAATCAAGTGGAAAGAGAATATCATAACTTGAAGATAAAGTAATAAAATTAGACCAGATGGTCAAAGAAAATCATAAATCTAAAACACTCATCAACAGAAAATGAGCAAAGTTACTGACATTATTTAAAAGACTGAGTCTATGAATTATAAATACAGAAGGAGGAGAAATGCAGGGCAGAGCCACAGAAAATATTCTCAAGATCCCATAGAAGAAAATTTGTCAAATCAAAGGAAATAGTTGCCTGTCCATGCCCAAGAGGCATACAGAACACCCAATAGACAAGACCAGGAAATAAGTTCTCCACATCAGGTAGCAGCCAAGATACTAAATGTATGAGAGGATATTGAAAAGCTGAAGTAAATCAATACCAAGTCCCATATGGAGCCAGGTGTATCAGAATAGCCACTGACACTTCAGTAATTATGTTAAAGGTCATAGGGGTTTGATTGATGCACATAGGTCCTGAAAGACCACAGAAGGCCACCCTGACTACTTACTATACACTGAGTAACTAGCTATCATAATTGAAAAAGCCTCCAGAAAAATAACTCAATCCAAAAGAGAGGCACTTCCTAATAGTGAAAGGGTGGGCAAAGCTGCTCCAATCAAATGGAACTAGGAAACAATTGAGAATTACCATTCTAATATTTGATAAAAGAGAACTCAAGCCAAATTAATAAGAGGAGATAAAGGATGTCACTTCATACTAATTAATGCAAGATCAATATATTCCTAAAGATATATTCTCCAAACTTGGGTTAACCCAACCTCATATAATAAATGGTAGTATAATAAGCAACAAATTAGCCCCAAGATTGAAGACAGTAACATCAGTTCCCCATTCTAACCAAAGGGCCAACCATCCAGATGAAATGTAAAGAAATAAATATTAGAGCTAAAATGTATCATAAATCAAATAAACTTAACAGATACTTATACAAATTACCATCCAAATTCTAGAAATCACACATCTATTTCAGCAGCCCATGGAACTTTCGCTTAAATAGACCACATACTGGGCACAGAGCATGCTTCAAATGTAGGGAAATTGACATACTCTGTGTATTTTATCTTATCACAAAAGAATAAAGCTAGGTATCAACAGCAATAGAAAGTAAATACAGTTATGAAAATTGCACAATACACTATTGAATAAAGATTAAGTCACCATGGAGTTAATCAGAAAAATTTTAAAATGCCCAGAATAGAATCAGAGTTAAATGATAAAATACTAAAAATCTATGGGATACAGTGAAAGTGGTCTTTAAGAGACAAGTTTGTAGCTCTAAGTATGTATGTATAATAATCAGAAAGAACTAAAATAAACAATTTAATCATCATAAGCTTTAAGGTCATGGGAAACCAAAGCAAACAGCATCCAAAGCAAAAGAGAAAAATAATCAAATTAGGAGTAGAAGCTGGTGAAATAAAAATGAGATGAACAGTATGAAGAATTAAACACTTGGTTCTTTGAGAAGATTAACAAGGTTGCCAAATATTCAGCCAAATTAATCAAACAAAAGAGAGGGAAGGCCAAGATTTCTAAAAGGGTATAAGAAGGGAGCAGAAGTAGACGTCACAAAACCAACGAAGTCCAGATTGTAAGAACATACTCCAAAAACTAAATTTGAAAGCCCAGAATAAATAGATGAGTTTCTAAACTATGGGATTCACCAATATTAAAGCCAAATATGATTTTAAAAATAAATAGAGCCAGGTAAGTGGTAGTGCATGCCTTTACTCCCAGCACTTGGGAGGCACAAGCAGGCACATCTCTGAGTCTGAAGCCAGCCTGGCCTATATGTAGTGAATTCCAGGAAAGCCAGGACTGTTACAGAGAGAAGTCCTGTCTCAGAAAGAAAGAAAGAAAGAAAGAAAGAAAGAAAGAAAGAAAGAAAGAAAGAAAGAGGAGGGAGGGAGGGAGGGAGAGAGGGAGGGAAAGATCATACTAACTGCAAGTAATGAGATTGAGTAAGACAATGAAAACATCCCAACCCAATAAAGAAGATATGACTGCATAATTTTTTTTCAGAATTTTAAAAAAATTTTAAATTATGCTTCTCAAATGATTTGTGGAATGTAGCAAGAAAGAATGTTTTCAAATTCTTTTTATGAACCAGCAATACAATCATATATAAACCATGTAAGCAATGAAATTACTAAATTATAGACCAATTCCTTGATGAGCAAAATTCAAAAATTCTCGGTAAAATACTTGCAGGCTGACTTCAAGAAAACAAAAAACACCATCCACCATGATTAAGATATATTCATCCTAGAAATGTAGAGATATTTCAACATATGTAAATCAATAAATATAATTTAGCACATGAATAAAATTAAGGACAGAAAATTCACATAATCACCTCAGTAGGTACAGAAAATGATTTCGAAAAAGAAAATAAAACCAACGTACTTTCATGATAAAAGTCATAAATAGAGTAGGAATGGAGAGGAGGGCCTACCTTAGCATAGTAAGGGCCTACCTTAGCATAGTAAGGGCCTACCTTAGCATAGTAAGCACAATATGCTACAGTCAACGTCATGCTAATTAGAGAAAATCTCAAGGCATTTCCACTAAATTCAGGATATACACTATTATTTAACACAGTATTTAAAGTTTTCCCTACAATAATAAACTAGAGAAGGAGATAAAATTTCATAATGGGGTCATCTTATGCATTTTCCTGGGAGAAAAAAGTAACCTACACCCTCCCCTCACTATGAACCACAAGGAATACAGCAACCATTGGCCTAGCAAGACATGCCCACTGATGCAATAGTGGCACCAATATTATCAGTAACCAACTTCCTGGTTGGGTTTAAGGTCAACTGAGCAAGACAAACTGATGCCTTGCATTGTTAACTGAGCCAAAAACCTGTACATAGGTGATCCTATACCTTCGGGGAGCAACTACTGCTAGAACTGTACTTAAGGGGCACAGTGTAGCATCAAACTGTCAAGTAAGTACTTACATTTACACCCATAGATTAGTACAGCTATCAATCCTCATGAGAGATGTTTCTTTCTAAAGTAGACAGTAATTAATAATACAGAGACTCACAACTTGTCAGAGAGCAGAGAATGAGACATTTCTTTTTACTGCAGTTCTTAGGTGTTTGAATCTCTGGATTTCTCCTACTTAGTAGCCACTTAGATTGTATCTTGATAAAATGTACATTTCTCTTCCAAGTTGCCCTTTCCCCACAACCTCTAGTGTTCCTCTGGTCATTCTTATAAATGTATCAGCTTGTGCAGGAATAGATTAAAATTATTTATACCCATCTTCTAAGTGTAATTCAGTGCCTGGGCTATAAAACTGAGCTGGGCATGATAGGAAGTTTCTTTTTGTGAGCCTCCCACAGTAACAGCTGAATTCTTTAGCTCTCCTGTAACCAGATATTCTTAGCACAAGAGTCAGGACCAGAAGAACTGCAATGAAAGTTTCATGGTTCTCAGAATATTCTACCCATAATGGAGCCTTGTTTTCCTGAGTCAGTGATGGGCACAAGATAAGAACCATCTTCATCTGGTCTAGTCCAAGATGTCACTCCCAGATCAGGAACAGGGGAAGGATGGTAGGGTTTGAAGTCTTACATTTCCAGGAGGAAAGCCTCTGACTGAGTTGGAGAGTAGGGGCCAGTGTGAAGATGAGTCTGAGTGAATAGAGGTGGGGAGTGATCCTGGTTTGAACACCACAGACTCTGACCTTTCTCACTGAATTTATTAAGACTTTCTTTGTAGGAGAGGAGAGAGCTGCTTGTTCTTCCCGGCCACCTGGCTAGATTAGCCCTGAAATAATCACGCAGAAACAGTGTATTAATTAAATCACTGCTTGGTCCATTAGCTCTAGTTTCTTATAGGCTAACTCTTACATATGAATTTAACCCATTTCTATTAATCTGTATATCACCACATGGTAGTGGCCTACCAGCAAAGTTTCAGCACATCTATCTCTAGTGGCAGCTCCATGGCATTTCTCTCTTATTCTGCCCTTCTTCCTCCCAGCATTCAGTCCAGTTTTCCCTGTCTACCTAAGTTCTGCCCTATCAACAGGCCAAGGCAGTTTCTTTATTCATTCATGGTAATCACAGCGCACAGAGGGGACTCCCACATCATTTCTTTTAAAGTATTTTTCCCCATAAAATACTGCCTGACTCTAGCATTTTTTTTTCAGAGCTTTAGGTGGTTGCTTCTAGTTGTTGTCATTGTTGTTGTTTGTTTTTTGTGATTTTTTCAACGGTCTTACTAGTAGTCAAATCAGCAAAATTCTAAAATTGCTAACATGCCAAAAGCCAATATTCTTAATAAGAAAATAAGAATGAAAGAATGAGCCAAGATAGCAGTTTCAATGTATTAAATCATCAAGGCCTAATTGTGTTTAAATATACTGTTGATGAGCCTGGAGGAATCAGGTCATTCTGTATGCTTCAGGTTGAAGATAAATTTATATGACACTTAGAGAATGCATGACTGACAATATAAATTATGAAAGCATTTACCCTTTTACCTGCACTTTTCCTTCTGCTTCTTGCCTTCAGCTATATCTGCATATATATCATTAGCTCTAAGAACAAATATTGGAAATAATGGAATACAAGAAGCTAAGTAGAGCATGAAGAAGTGCTTTATATGGGATATGGAAAGCACTAAAAAAACATACTGTTTATGTTTAAGATGGGGAGGTATTATATGACATTTTCTTGGGTTTAAAGAAGAAATTTTAGGAAGATGCAAAAGAAATTAGCAAAGTGATCAACCTGGGAAAGGAGACTTACCCTCGGACACAGGAAATATTCATTTTGTACATATAGTCATCTTGGGGACTGAAGGCAGAACCTTGAGCTTGCTAGGCAAGCACTCTACCTTATGAATCCATAGGACATATCTAGGGCACTATTGTGATAAGAACTATTATGTCCCAACAACAAAGGTAAAACTGACCTCTTCCCATATATGTACAATTGCTTTTAGCATTGGAAATCTCATATTGCCTCACATTATGCATTATGAGTAAAAAGTATAATGATTGAAAACAGGGGCACTCAGCGCTACTTCCCGGCAGAGACTCAGTTACTTTGATGGCTTAGCCTTCTTGGTAGTCACCTCCACAGTGGTCTTAAGGAGGGTATGGAACTTCTATGTGCCAGTGGCTCTTCACAGAAATTTCAAACAAACAAACAGCAATAACAGACTTCACATAATCACATTCCTCAATATTTTCTTCTTGTATCCACTTTCCTTCTGTGGAAATCCTTCCGCTCCTCTCTACCTTGACAGTAGTCTAAGTCAGTACGCCCTCACACACCCTGCTCTCAAGATGATAGGCACAATGTCCACGTTATTGATTGCTAGACATAAAACCTACAGCGCACATGACCTTTTTATGGCAACTTTAATAATTTTGTACAGATACTTCTTAATACTTTGATTGGGGCTGTTTCTCAGAGTACTTGAAATGGATGCATCTTTTTTTTTTTCTCAACTTGTGAATCCTTTCGAATGTTGCTGCCTTCTGAAGCAAGTGTCAGTATCAGGCTGTCTTAAGTTATTCCATATTATCTGAAAACAATGTTTCCAACCTGCTTTTCCTGGATATACCATCTTACAAGAAGTTTTTTGATAACGGAAGATGACTCTGTACCTGCAACAGCACCGGTTCTGGAAGGAGGAAGATTTCATTATCTAAATTCATCAGAGTAAATTAGGAATGTAGAGAGGCACGTGGTTAAATTAAAGTTATATCAGGAAACCCAGGTCCAAGCACTAATGAGACATAGTAGACTAGGGAAGGAGCATAACTGCCTCACCTGGACTCCGTACAAAGGTAGACACCTTAAAGTTCAAGAGCAGCTGTCTTACCAACAACTTGCCACCTGACCATCTGGTTGTATATGTTAAGGGACCAACAGTCAAGCTCTCCTGTTTGTTCTCACTGTTGATTCAACCTTGAATCCCCTTCTGCCCACCTTCCTGTTTCTCCTCTGAATCTGATGTCTCTCTGCCTATTCCTTTGTCTGGAACTGGTCTTACCCTTGACTTCTGCAGCTGCACTCAACTGCACAGTTCAGCTCTCACTTTGGACCTGTACCAGTTGTTGCAGTGCCTTTCCAGAGACCTCCACCTGCTTTGTTATCATTCCCCCGACTCGTTTGCCCTTCTCTCCTTTAAAACTCAACCAACCCCCACCCCCGGCCTCTAAGAAACCCATAGCATCTAAAACCATTGGTAGCCTAAGTGTGTGATATGTGGTTTGTAATCTGAGAGTTCATAGTAGTAATAAAAATTGGAATAGAAGACCTTTTCCTTCTCGGGGCTATAAAGAAATACAGGAGAATGTGGCAAATTGTTGACAATGAAGCTTCCATACCTTACTAATATATTGTCAGGCAATGAATTCTGACCTTCGAAAAGAAGTGACCATATTTCTGGCATGCCCCACTTATGACCTATAATTGTCTAAGACTGTTCTGGATTGTGAGTGTCTATGATAAGTGCATCTGTCTCAGCTGCAAGAAAATTGAGAAATAAACTTGGATTCTACACCAAAACTTGACATAAATCTATCAGATAAAGAGAACAATGCTATTAAAAGATTCCTGGCATCTTCAAATTCTGCACATGTCTACAACATACACACTAGAGAGATGCAAAGATGTTTGAAGATTATTAGGAAAGATTATTTTTATGGGTGAGGTGGCAGGGAAGCTTAAAGACAATGACTTTGTGAATGATCGTATCGATCATAGATTAGACAGAAAAGCCATGCTTCCTGTTTCCCATTACCCTTACTTCTTGCAAAAGGCTCAGACATTCCTGATCTCTCTACATCCTGAATAGCAATAGCAAATGAAATGTGCATTTATTACATTCACTTTTCGTGGGGAGACATAAGCAAATTTCTATTCAATCCAGTAGGGCACACATGGAAGACCACTGTACAAATTTAACTAAAGTCTAGGTTGGTGAACCAGTTAGTTTGGAGGGTTATCACAGAGCACAGATGTATAGTTATTTATAGGAGTATGGGTAGCACCAAAGCAGCTGCATGACCAAAAAGTCATACCCCATCATAGATGGGAGCCTCGTAGAAGATAGATCATGGGATTTCACTTTCATTTAATCTTCCATTTCCTAAACACTTTAGTATTTCTTAAGATCTCTTGCAGCTGGGACTGGGTGTAGATTTGAATAATATCTGGAATCTTATGTGATGGTTCTAGGATTCCTCCCTCTTCCTACTGAAGAATGTTAGCACCTTCTTTATGACGATCATAGACTTATCACTATTGTTCTGCTCAACTAGTTACCATGGCTACCGATCCAAAGTAATCTCTACTCTAAAACGATGATTAGATGATAATACAGTCAAAAGCAGTGGCAATATGCATTTGGAGTCTTCTTGACCAACAACATACAGAAAGACAGTCTCTCTTGGCACTAGGATGTTCACTCAACAACCATGCTTTTTTTTACCCATTTAAGAAAAGAAACTTTGATTCACTCGCTGCTGTTTTTCTCATGTAAGACACTTGGAAGTTAATATTTACCTTAGTTTACTCAATGCCACTATGAGAAAACACTGACCAAAACCAAATTGAGGAGAAGATTTATTTGACTAACAGATCATTGTCCATCCTCAAGGGAAGGCAAAATCAGAACCCAAGGCATGAATTTGGGTTCTGAAGCAGAAAGCATGGAAGAATGCCTCTTACTGGCTTTATTCCTGAATCTGCTTGGCAAGTTACCTTAAACAACCTAGGACTCCGGCCCAGGAGTGACATTTCCCGGGAGTGGACAAGGCAACCCTCCATTAATTAGCAATCAAGAAAATGCCCTGAAAACATGCCCAGAAACCAATCTAACAGAGGCAATTTGTCTGTTAAGGTTTTCTCTTCCCAGATGGTTCACATTGACACCAATAGCCACCACAGTGCTATATTGTCCATGTGGTAGAAATATGTTTGGTAGAAGGTGGTAAGGAACTTTGAAGATGTACTGTTGCCCATTCTAAACATGTGCAAAATGGACTCAGGAGTCAGTAACTAAGCAGATAACAAGAGAAAACATTAGCACTGTCTAATGCAGCATGAAAACACCCTGTTGCTTTTATCATTTCTTCACAAGATTAATTTTGGGTATAGCAGCCAAGATCAGAGACTATTCTTCTTCTTCTTCTTCTTCTTCTTCTTCTTCTTCTTCTTCTTCTTCTTCTTCTTCTTCTTCTTCTTCTTCTTCTTCCTCCTCCTCCTCCTCCTCTTTCTCCTCCTCCTCCTTCTCCTTCTTGTATTTTAGATTTACATAATACACAATCCTCTTTTCCTCCATATCCCGGGATACTGCCATGGGGCCACCATGAACCTCCCCACCCTTAATAAGTGCACTGAGTCTGTTTCAAGCTCCTTGGCCTCACTTGGTTTGTTGTACCTGCCACACAGGTTAGCTACTCATGACAAGTAGGCTATCGGACAGCAAGAAAGTTATGGCTAGTGCCATGGACTCTTGGACATGGCAGGCATTTGAAGGCACTCTTGACCAAGCAGGTAATATTCATACCCAGTGTACTGTTTTAGGAGATAGTTTATCCCTCCAGTTTTCTCTGGAGTGGTAACTGACCACTCACATAGTGTTCTAGAATTTATATTAATATGACTTCACATTGAGAAAACACTGTGCACCACGGTTGTCTTTAATATATGCTTTGCCTCCCGTTCCAGTTAATGATCAGAGAAGACCCAGCCATGATTATAAGATTTTCCTACCTTAGTCTTAGGCAGTCCATAAACATGGTCATCTTTAACTCTTTCAGGTCCCAGTCCCAGATGACACTTTGAACAATTTAAACAGAGACAAGAGACTGGAAGTCTGATCATTTGGGAAGATGGGAGATTTATACAGCAAAGACATTAGCAGATTATTTCTTAAACACACCAGTGTTGTTCTTCTCGAATAGTTATCATCCACATTGAGCCTGCCTACCTGACAAAATTATAGTTCTTCTAATAAGCGCACAAGGGACTAAATGGCAGATCAGGATTTAATAGTCTTGAGCTGCCCTTAGAGACATGTTCTTTGATATAGGGAAAGGCCTAATGGCCAGGCTTAAGTCAGAGTTTCTTTGTTTGTTATGGGAGCGGAACCTAATTGAAGGTCAATCTTGGTGAGCAAACATTAGCATCCTAACATCCTTAGTTTCCCTATCTATAACAGAGTTCATTAGCATACAAGTTATCTTTTGGGTCTTTTGGAGGCAGCACTCGCTCAGCTAAATCCTACTTTGTATGACTTAATGTCTCCTAAGCAAATATATTATTGAGTCCTTATAGCGTCAGTTCTATCACAAATAGATGATCAAATCTGTGTCTTTTCTACAATGCCTGAATTTTCTTAGTACAAATAAATTTACAAAGCACAGCAGTTGTGTTGACAGTAATTTTCCAAGTACTCTTGATTACCTTAATAGCTAGGTAAAGTAAACAGGAAACATGGGTTCATCAAGTTCAATCTTAATTGCTAATATTAACTCTCAGATCACATGCTTTATACACACACACACACACAAGACAGAGTGAAAGGGGATTAAACAGAGTTCAAGGAGTTTCAAAGATGCAGTGGCAGCAGTAGGATGCTGATAAGAATGTAAGGAGAGTCTTGTTGGAATTGGATAATGAGCCCTAGCATATGTCTGCTGAGAGATACGCTGTAGAGGTATATCACAAAGTCAGAAGTTTTAGATGAAACTTGGGACTGAGTCAAACTAAAGGAGAGATGTGTTTGATCATGGAAGCCATAGAGGTGAATGGTCTAACTGGGTCTTGATAGATAGATATCTTCTACAGAAGCAGGCACATGGACAGCTGGTCCATCAGAGAATGCTGCATTAGGTGAAGATGGAGCTGAACTGAAGCCCCCAGTACAGTTGAGATTCTCTGCCTGGTGTTCTTTAGACATACATAACAACTGGTCAGATGACAGGTTGCTGGTGACTAATGCCATCACCTTGATAGATGTTCATTATCTCAGCTAAAGGTGTTTCACCCTTTTCTCCAGTGTCTTGTAGATGTTCTTGGGTGTTGTGTTCTTGGTATTATTTTAATATTTCCCTATTATTATGAAGCCCCAATATACTTTGATAAGTTTATAAAATTTTCTCCTTTAACAAATAACTCATTTTTTGCCTCAATTAGGGACTTCAGAAAAATGTTTGCATTGCCACCAAGGTGCAAAATCATCCGCTAGGTTTACACTCAAAAAGGAGTTTAATTCTATTTTCAAAATGGAGTCTTTCAGGGTAAGGCATAGTCTTAAAACATCAGTATTTTATACTATGTGAAGTAACTTTAAGCAGAACTCAGCATGATCGTTTGCAATTGCAGGCTGAGGAGACTGAAGCAAGAGGAAGTCATGGCTGGAATCTAATATGAGGCTCCTATAATAGTGCTTTCATTTATCTACTAGGGAGTGTCAATAGCTCCATTACCAGTATACAGAAGTGGTTATTACTGCTTTGTTCTATTCAATTAGTTACCATGGTTACTAGGCCAAGGTAATTTCTACTGCAAAATAGTCATGATCATTTTATACCTGGAGGGAGAAATCTATGCTTCTACAGGACTAATGATGATCTTAGAAACTCTCAAAGTAGTTTTATAGAGGTAATAATAATAAAATTTTAAGTTGCCACACCAGTCTCAGATTTTACACAAATAAGGGTATTGTCTTGAGAACACTAATCCAGAAACAATATGCTTTTCAAAGATGTTTGTGTCTTTTCACAATGTTGTAATTTATTATTGAATTAGAATAAATTCACCAGGTACAGCATTTTAAAGGCAAAAATTTGACTGATAATCCTGCTTTTGTGGTACTCTGACCAAGGTAAACAGTTTCTTCTTTTACAATATTGATTACTATTAGTAACTCCTGTTTATGTGTCAAACATAACACAGTTAATAGAACTATCTTTAAGTAAACACGTGTGTGTGTGTGTGTATTTGAATAGATACAAAAGGTTAAAGCTTCAAAAAGTTTCAGCAGTAGGCTGATAGAAATATAAACAGAGGCTGTATCAATAAGTGTCCTGAAAGCAGTGTGCCAGAAACATAGGTGTATATATTTGTATTTTCCACAATAGCAGAATTTAATTTATAACAATAAATTCACAAGTTTCAAGAGATTTTCCTTGCAACAATTTGCCTGATATGACCACTTACCTTAATAATATACCTGATGTGAGTTTGGGGTCTGTTACTCCTATTTCAGTTACTAGGATGTATTCTCATAACATATTTCTCATAGCACACAACAAATCATTGTAATATAACAATGTAATGTGTGGTTATCTAAACCACGGTAGGAGGAATTTGATAGAGACATTTTGTTTAGGGCCTAGTATTCCAAGGCCTCTTACTTTCTGTATAGCGTGGGTCTCTATTTGTTCTCATCTGCTATAGGATACAGCATCTCTGATGATGGCTGAGCAAGGCATTGAAATATGAGTATTGCAGAATGTCATGAGGAGTCATTTTATTGTTATGATTTTTGTTTATTTTGATTGTTTTGGTTTTATCATTTTACTCTAGGTTCTTGGGCTACATATTTGTTGCAAGGAGGACTGCTTGTGGTTCCCAGCTGCTTAGCCCTGAAACTATATTATTTGCAATACTGTTTGGCCAATAGCCTGGGTGTATTTCTGCTAATTCATATCCCAAATTATGAATCTCTATTAATTTGTGTATTGCCACATGGCTGTGGCTTACCAGCTAAACCTCCAGCATCCATCTCTGGTAAGGCTACATGACTTCTCTCTGACTGCACCTCCTTTCACCCAGCATTCCAGTTAGTTTTCCCCACCTACCTAAGTTCTGCCCCGCTATAGGTCCAAAATAGTCCTTTATATTAATGAATGATATTCAGAGCATAATATTTATATCTACTTTATCTCTTATCATAACTAAAAAAACTATATTACTATCTAATTTTCAACTCCATTAAAGACTCCAGAAGGATATAATATTACCTAAGTAAACAGGAAGTACATTGCAAGCAACTTCCAACACTCTAGAAATGACAGAAACATCTTGCTGTTTGGACAGTCACCCAATGTTCTTTTGTACCACTGGGGCATCCATCTTCAGCCTACAGACCCATAGTATCCAGCAGACTTTTTCATGAGGCAGGAAATTTCAAACACATTTCCATCTATATTGGCAGTTGGTCAGTCACTTTTTTCTGTGTCCTATAGAATGTTTTGCAAACTCTTTCATGAAGCAAGAGGCCCAAAAGACTGTCTTATCTTTAGGCAAGTTCAGCAGTCATTTTTCTGTGGGTCCTGCATGTCCAGTTCATTAAGCAGTCCATGCAAGAGCAGATTTTTACCCAAATGGCTAACCAACTCCATAAGGAATCTCTTTGATGTCCATCTTCCTCTTGAAGTAATTGGTACTGCCAGGAGCACGCATATTTAGAAATATGAGCTAGTTCTCTAGACTACTTTTTGCTGATTGGAGACACTATTAATCGGGTTTTTCATAGTGTATTCCATGTGCTAGGTTCATTTTACTCACCAGTTGGTCAAAATAATTTTTGAGGGGTGTTCAAAGTAACCTTTCATGGGGTGTTGGTCCATCAAACAACATTAGTCTGGAAGTCTTCCACAGGTTCATATCCTTTGTGGAAACAAAAGAAGAAACTCTTTTCCAAAACAACATATCCTTATACCCAAATTCTGAAGTCAAGATACCTTTATAATATACATCCTGGTTTATCTTAGCAGCCCATACAATGAAATGTCTCTCTGTACTTAACTACTTCACAGTCAAAAATTCAAAGAAAACACAGTAATATACATAATCTAGGCTTTCTGTGAATTTTCCATCTATACATGGCTTATTTTTACTCTATTAATTTTTCTGTACTCTGTCTCTTTAAAGACTTTGTTTTAATTTTTATCACTCTTTATACCTTTTTTTCTTTTCTCTCCCAAGCCTACATACATTCATCCAATACTGTGACCCATTTAGAGGTCTTTTATGTCTAAATCTTTCCTGTTGTGTATCTGTAATTTTTTACTGTCCAGGAACACTTCTTAAAATGCTAAGCACTTTTTAAAAACTTAAGCTGCTGCATTACTAGGGCATATATAGTACTTCCTGCCTGTTCTGCACAATCCAGCATGGCAGAGCTGCTCATTGCCTCCAAGAGCCATGCACAATGCTCCATCTCTAGGCACAGAGCAGGTTCATGCTGTCACTAAGCAATCTGTAGCACATTGCTCACAAACCCCCATTCAAGTGCTTGGTCTCCTGAAAGAGCCAGAGGTTACACTGGTAGCAAGGCCCAGAAAGCCAGCATTTCAAAATGGCTGTGGCTTTTTTTTTTTTTTTTTTTTTTGGCTAACACTGAGTCAGGAAAACCTCTCTTAAAGGAGCTGTGGCATGCTGCCAGCAAACAGCAAGGAGCTATATTAAACTCTGTATGTTTGTGTCTAGAATTCCTTTTCAAGCTCTATCAGGTTTTAGGCAGATTTTAGTCAATCACATTGGTGCCAATGTGTAGGAGGAGAGAGTTGCTTGTTGGTTCCTGGCTGCTCAGCCTTGAAATAATCACACAGAAACTATATTATTTAAATCACTACATGGCCCCTTAGCTCTAACTTCTTATTGGCTAGCTTTTACATCTTAATTAAACGCATTTCCATTAGTCTGTGTATTGCCACATGGCTGTGGCTTACCAGTTAAAGTTCCAGCATCCATCTCTGGTGGGGCTATATGGCTTCTCTCGGACTCTGCCCTCTTTCTCCCAGCATTCCATTTAGTTTTCCCCACCTAGCTCTGTTCGCCTATAGCTCTGCTGTAGGCTAAAAGCTGTTCCATTATTAACCAATGATATTCACAGCATACAGAGGAGAATCCCACATCACTCTGGATCACGTTCTTAGTCACTCAAGCAGTTTCAGGTATGGGTTATAACTCTTGGAGTGGGCCTTAAGTCAAACCAGATATTGGTTGGCTACTCTTACAAACATTGTGCTACCATTGCACTAGCATATCTTGCAAGAAGGACACAATTGTAGATCAAGGAGTTTGTAGCCAGGTGGTTATGCTTTTTCTTTGGTAGTATATAGAGCACCTTCCTCTACCAAAGACACTATAGGGGTAAAGGCTTTATGTTGGCACCAGCTCGATTTCTCCATGCTCAATGAGTTGTGTAGGTACTATGTTCAGTAAAGGGGCTTAGCAATTATTTTGTAGAAAACAACCTACAGTTGATATATCCTGGGTTCTTTGGGGACCTCTTTGGCCAACAACTCAGCTATAACCCGATCCTGGTACTGGAAGTTGAATTTAGTTTAAAAACCACTACTGTGAGATAACGATCTTGTACCCTATGAAGATTTGTGACTTGTATTGATTTAATTAAGCACTGATTGACCAGTAGCCAGGCAGGAAGTACAGGCAGGGAGACCATATGAAGAAAATTCTGGGAAGAGAAAAGGCAAAGATTCTGCCGTCATCAGCCAGATGCAGAGGAAGCAAGATGAGAATGCATCACTGAGTAAGGTACCAAGCCATGTGGCTAAACATATAAAAGAATTATGGGTTAATTTAAGTTGTAAGAACTAGTTCATATTAAGCCTGAGCTAATAGGCCAACCAGTTTATAATATAAATCTTTGTGTGTTTTGTTGGGACTGAATGGCTTGTTCTCCTTTCTACATGTTATACTGTATTTATATATTTATTTATTTACATATGTACAAATATTAGCTAGCTACCACATATGAGTGAAAATATACAGAATAACTTATGGCTTATAAAATTCTAGGAGTAATAGATTTTTTAATTATCCTGATTGATTCATTTTATACAATAAACCCTATCAAAACATTACATTGTTAAGTGTATATTCACACATATTTAAAATCCATATGACTATTATTTCAAATAAAAAAATAAAAGTTTAATAATATTATTTCTTCAGATTCTGTAAAGCATATGATAATGAGGTATGATGTGATACCTAACCCATTTATTATCACTATGCCCCTGCTATATTATCATAGAGATTAAGTTATATTATAAATGGTCTCACAAAGAACTAAGCTTTATTTCCACTCAACTGCTATATTATTAAATAAATGAACAAACTCTGTGAATAGCCTTTTTTCTTTAGATTCTCTTATATACCCAAAAGGGGAAAAAGATCAATATTTTGAACCCAAGATAGAAACATTCTAGATTATTCCTCTAAGAGACACAGGAACACTGAGTTCTGCATGCCAGTTTAAAAAAAATTGATTATAGGACTCAGTTTATGAATAAAGACTCACCCAAATATTTGTCACAGTAATATAAAATAATTTGAAAATATCTCATTCCACACAACTTTTTGTTGGAAAAATATTTTGTTATGCATGCCATTTAAATTTAATGAACCATCAGGAATCAAAGTGCTAAGAAAATAGTGTTAGAAATTTTCAGAAATATATCCTTTGCATCAGGCTTCTTGATTCACAGAAGGAGTGTCCTTGGGTCATCCCTTGGTTTCCTGACATTCCCCCACCACTGTCTGTCAGTAAACAGCAGCACCTCCTCTGGCTCTTATCATTGCTCTCCAGGCTCCTGTGAAAGCTTATCTGCTATCAAGTCTGAGTATAATAAACTCCAAACTGTGCCCTAAATCTTACTCTTCTCAGCAACTTCACAGCAACCTTTCTGTCAGTGCCTGCAACAGCCCTCCACCACTTCAATTTTCTTCACCTACAAACAGGCAGAAATCTCCCTTTTTTCTTGTTTTTCAGAACTTGAACTTGCAGGACCTTCTGGTCATTTCCTCTATACTTAAATCCTTTATAAGAAGCCTACATATTTTCATCCCCACTCTGCCATCACCTGGATGCCATGAGATTTTTCTACTTCTCTCTCCAAGGCAATTTTTCTCGCCAAGCAGTTATTCTGTTATGCCATCGTTTCTGATAAAATGGACACATACCATTGTTACCGTTTCTTTCTGGAATATGTACAAGTCTAGAAAACTATAGTCCTGAGTGCTTTCAATCAGTGAAACCAAAACCATACCCATCCCTTCTCTGTCAGTGTAAT
Organism: Chionomys nivalis; assembly: GCF_950005125.1. Taxonomy (NCBI): domain Eukaryota; kingdom Metazoa; phylum Chordata; class Mammalia; order Rodentia; family Cricetidae; genus Chionomys; species Chionomys nivalis. Next base: position 66,859,348 of record NC_080088.1, read on the forward strand.
TATCCCACCTTCTAATCCAAACCACAGAATTTGATGCAGTTCTTTCTTCCTACTTATTCTTCACAATCTCACCAAGTGCTAAGGAGTAAGGCCACCAAAGTCCCTCAATTCTGTTGGATGATTCTCTCCTGAACAGTTCCAACACTTTTTTTAGCTCTGCTCCTTGCCCCTGGCTTTCCCACCATTAATATAATCCCTATGATATTATCGATGCAAACTTTCTGAAATGCAAAGTCAATCAAGCTGCATTTCAATTTCTCTAGCTTCCAAAGAACTGAGTTCTTCCACTCTCCCCTGAGGACTGGCCGCCAGTGCAGAACTGCCAGTCTTGGCAGCGTCCCCTCTCACTACATTTGCCCTGCAACCAAAGCTTTACCACGCTGAAATGCACCCAACAAATCCTGACATGTCAGTCGTATTGGAATGAATGCTATGAGTCTCTGAAAATGCATGCCCTTTTAAACATTTGCAGCTCAACACATCCTCCTCACTTCATTCAGCTGGAGCCTTGCCCAGTGCAAAGATGACTGAGCACAATCTCCCGATGTTCAACCTCAAAACTCATTGAGCCAATCTTAGGCCCTGCATCTTGTTAATTATTATGATTGTTACGTTGTTTACCTGTGTGTTCTGCAGGCAGATATACTCAGTGTTTCCTAAGATCATGGACAGTGTCTTCTTCACCTCTCTGTTGCCTTGTGAGATGTTTGGCACATACCGCATGCTTCATCTGTGAAGAATGAAGTAAGTCAAGCACAATTTATTAATATTTTTAAGATAATCATGTGATGAAATGGTGCATTTGCCCTTACATACATTTATAAGTGTTTAATTTTATGTAAGTGTACTAGTCAATTTTCTCACTACTATGACAAAATTATCAGACAAACAACTAAAGGGACTGATGTAATGGCATAAATGAATTCAGACAGATTATAAAAATATATACAGCTTTAATGGGGAAATAGACTTACAGGACCACAGGTTCCCGTGGAGAACAGGGAAGCAGAAAAGGGGGCTGCTGGGATCACGCCCGGCAGATTTATCAGTAAAACATTAGCCCAAGACGAACACGCCCCCAATGGGCAGGGCTTATCCCTACATCTCCCCCTTTTGTCTAAATAAGACAGAACTAAACCAAATACAACTATATACAATAATAACGAATAATAAATATAACAAACAATATTGAGGACAAAAGTTCTGCTAAACATTCTATCTCAAGGAGTGTAAATAACGTAGAGAGTAACTACAAATATATAATCTTCAACTCCGTCAAAGGTCTGAGAAGGGAATAAATATTACTTAACAAACGAGAGATATCCAAAATGTGCAACAATTGACAGAGACAACTGACTACCTGGGCAATCACCCAAAGTATCGTTTGCAATGTTGAGTCAACCAACTTTGGCTAAGGCCTAACATAACTGACATACCATTCTTAGAACTATGCTACCCTGTCTTGGCAGAATAAGACAATCCTGTTTCATCCACTTAGGGATATTCTGTATCTTTGTCAGAAGTTGAGGTATGGGCTTTTCTTAACACAAAGGCCAGTTCTGCCAAGAAGAAAAGCTCCCAGTGGAGTGTCTTTGGTGTTCAACGTTCTCTCGGGAATAGAGTGGCATTGCCAGGAGTAATTGTGTCTCGTTGGCACAGAATTTTAGGTTAGATTAAAGGCCATTTTCTACAGCTCTTCGAAGAGGCTGAAGATTATACTATCTATACTAAATATAATCTCTATGTTTCTAAAAGACCTGATTAACCTAAAAATAAATATGACAAACACATAATTCTCAATACCTATCTAACTTGAAGACTAAAAGAATAAACAACTGTGCAATATATGAAGACAATGATCTTCAACTGTAAACAGTGTCATTATATAAATAGTATCAGAGGTAGAAATGTACATTGTAATATGGTAGATGTATCAATACAATATAGACAAAGTTATAAGCATACCCTTATACAAAAATAGAGGTAGGAACACTCACATTCAATATTCAATATATCAATATACAAAAAACAGTACCAATACAATTTTCTAAAAACAGTAATTCACAAATACCAATCATCCCATAAAACCAGTTAATCCCCCCCTTTTTTTGAAAATACCCCTAATTTCATAAAATATCACCCCATCCCCTCAACCCTAAAACAACCACTAAAAGATGTCCCTAACCCTGAGGGCAAACTCTGTTGGGAGAGGGGATGTCATCCTCTAAGATTGCTTCTAGCTGACATGGGGGTAACGTTCTTCTTAGGGGGTTCTGTGAAAGCAAATGATGGTAAAATTCCCAAATTAACCTTTGACCTAAGAAAATTGTAACTAGTCTCTGAGCGTTTTGAGAAGGTCTGGCCAGAGTGTTGTCAAAAATGTGCACTATTCGAAATTGTCTCGTGTAGTTGGTACCAAAAAACAGGTCTAATATTAGCGCTTTAAAAAAAATTCATGACATCATAAAAACCAGATTGAGTTGATGTTGTGGGGCCCCATCTTCATCCTGGAAACTTCAAAGATTACTGTAGGAAAATTTGTTGCTTGTTATGGGAAATTTAAACATTAACAACAAGGACATATACTGACATATAAAGAAAGACACAGATATGAGGAAAGGCAAAGAAAGTTTATCAAGTACATAATTATTCTTATTCTGTCCCATTTCATGGCTCCTGACCTGAGACAGAAACTCTGAGATATATCTCTTATCAACAGGCTTGGAATTGAAGAGGGACTGAGCTATAGTCCAACTCCAAAACCAGCCCTACACATTTATAAAGAAATGTTTGATAAGACATATATAAAAAAATTAATACTTACAACACACGTTTAGTTTTATTGTTGATCACTAGTGGGTCGTAACTAGTTTCCATCCATCAGTAATTAAATATCAGGGTCCCTTAAATTCTTTGAAGATGGGCATTTTCCTGTGGAGATAAGAAAAGAAACCTGCCCCCAACCTATCTGTATTACTTACCATCAGTATGATCACCATCCTTGTGATTAAATTGTTATTTATCTTTTCCAAGTGGCTCCTCTTCATCAAAACGAACCTTTATTAATTTTGACGGAATCCACAAATTTCCTCACCTGTGGAGACAAGAGCAAATCCCCTTCCCCAATGCAGCACATCTCCTGGCTTCCATTGTGAGGTCAGCACATCCTTGAAATAAACTGGTTGATTTAGTTCAGTAGACTTTTCCATTATTCAATGTCTTTCTGGAGCTGATGTTCCCTTCTCATTAACGTTGAGAAAATTCAAGGTTAACAAAGCATTATGTAATCTATTTCTGGGGGTGTTTTACACCCCTTTCTGTTTGTTCAACATATCCTTTATAGTTTGATTTGATCTTTCTATGACTGCTTGACCTGTAGGATTGTATAGTATACCTGTAACATGCTTGATATTGTAATAATCAAAAAACCGTTTCATTTTCCTAGAGACATAAGCAGGACCATTATCTGTCTTTATTTGTGTAGGTATACCCATGATAGCCATGACTTCTAATAAATGAGTGATTACTGAATCAGCTTTTTCTGAGTATACCCATGATAGCCATGACTTCTAATAAATGAGTGATTACTGAATCAGCTTTTTCTGAACTTAAAGCAGTTGCCCACTGAAAGCCTGAATAAGTGTCAATGGTGTGATGAACATATTTTAATTTGCCAAATTCTGCAAAGTGGAACACATCCATCTGCCAGATTTCATTCCTTTGGGTGCCCTTTGGATTAGCCCCTGCAGGTAGTGGTGTTTGGTTATAGAAAGAGCAAGTAGGGCATTTCTTTACAATCTCCTTAGCTTGTTGTCATGTAATAGAAAACTCTTTCTTCAAACCTTTGCTATTAACATGATGTTTTTTATGAAATTCAGAGGCTTGTAGCACAATACCAATCAATAATCGATCAATTTCTGCATTACCTTGTGCTAGAGGACCTGGCAGACCCATATGGGATCAAATGTGCATTATATACATAGGGCAAAGCCTGTTCCTGATCAAATCTTGTACCTGGATAAACAATGAGGTTAGTTCTGTATCATCAGTTATAAATTCAGCAGTTTCAATATGTAAAATAACTTTCTGCATATTGTGAATCAGTAACTATATTAATAGGTTTTTAAAATACCTTAGCACCATAAGAATGGCATATAATTCCACCTTCTGGACTGAATCATAAGGACTTTGTTCCACTTTACCCAAGTCTTCTGATTTGTAACCTGCCTTCCCTGATTTATTGGCATCAGTATAGAATGTAGGGGCTCCAGTTAGTGGAGCATCATGGATGATTCGAGGAAGGATCCAAGAAGTTCTCTTTATGAAGTTAAGCCTCTTGCTTTTTGGATAGTTGTTATTAATCTCTCCCAAAAAATTAGCACAAGCTCTTTGCCATGGTTTATTATCTTCCCATAATTTTTTTAGTTCATCAGCAGGGAAAGGCACTATAATTTCTGCTGGGTCTATGCCTGCTAGTTGACGAAGTCTCAACTTGCCTTTTATTATTAACTCAGAGACTTTTTCCACATAAGTTTTCAGTTTCTTACTTGGTTTATATGGTAAAGAGATCCATTCCAAGATAATATCATTTCTCTGCATTAAAATTCCTGTAGGAGAAATTTTTGATGGTAGAATGATGAGAATACCATCAAGCACTGGATTTACCCTGTCCACATGTGCCTGTTGTAATTTTTCCTCAATCATTGTCAGTTCTTTTTCTGCTTCAGCTGTTAATTCTCTGTGACTGTTTAAATCTTTGTCACCATCCAAGGTTTTGTTCAAATGAATTATTAGATCAGGTGTTTTCCCAATAGCTGGTCGTAGACTGGAAATGTCTCCTAACAATCTTTGAAAGTCATTAAGAGTCCGTAGGCGATCTCTCCTAATTTGTGCCTTTTGTGTCTTAATTTTTTGCAAACCTATTTTATAACCTAAATAATTAACAGAATCTCCCTTCTGATTCTTTTCAGGAGCAATTTGCAATCCCCATTTAGGTAAAAGTATCTTTATTTCTTCAAACAGTCTGTTCAAGGTATCCATGTTTGAATCGAATAACAAAATGTCATCCATGTAATGATATACTATCGATTTGGGAAATTTCGTGCGTATTATTTGCAATGGTTGATTCACAAAATATTGGCACAGGGAGGGGCTATTTAACATACCCTGGGGGAGGACGGCTCAGTGGTACCTCCTCAAAGGTTGAGAATTATTATAAGTAGGCACTGTGAAAGCAAATTTTTCTCTATCTTCTTTTTGTAAAGGTATAGTGAAAAAACAATCCTTTAAATCAATAATTATGAGAGGCCGTCCTTTTGGCAATAAAGAGGGCAAAGGAATTCCAGATTGCAGAGGGTCCATAGGTTGAATAACCTTGTTGATAGCCCTGAGATCTGTCACCATTCTCCATTTATCTGATTTTTTCTTAACCACAAATACAGGAGAATTCCAAGGGCTGGTAGATTCTTCTATATGTCCAGCATCTAATTGTTCTTGTACCAGCTGTTCTAAAGCCTGTAACATTTCCTCAGCTAAAGGCCATTGCTTTGTCCATATTGGTTTCTCAGTCAACCATTTTAGAGGCAAAGCTGTTGGTATCTCTGAAGGGACATCAATTGCTTGTTCTTGTACAGCACGAATGGCCGGTTTTCTCCGTTTGTAATATCTTTTAATATTATTCTCAGAAATATAGGCTCTAGAAGTAGCAGGAATGCTAATTTGGGTATTCCATTGTTGTAATAGGTCACGACCCCATAAATTCATTGCAATATTGGCTACATATGGCCTTAATTTTCCTATTTGTCCTTCTAGTCCTATACATTCAACCCATCTCGTGCTCTGCCTTACTCGAGATAGGGTTCCAATTCCCAGGAGCTGAACATTTACATTCTGAAGAGGCCAATACGGATGCCAAGATTCTAGGGGTAATGATACTTACATCCGCACCTGTGTCCAGCAGGCCAGTAATAAAAATGCCATTTACACACACTCTTAGCTTTGGTCTTTGATCATTTATAGGAGTTTGCCAAAACACACGGGATTCATCCTTCTGATCATTATTGCTTGTAACAGTAGGCATGGAGCTTCCTAATTGTCCTGATGAGGCACGTTCTCTGCAGTAACTGGAAATGACTGAACCATGTTTGCCATGGGGGCCTGTGAGGCCCCCCTCTCACGTCTCACGTCTGTATCAGGTTGCCTTGTCTATCTCTTGTAGACCTGCATTCATTCATCCAATGTCTGCCTTTCCTACATCTTCTACATAAACCTGAAGGCTGAGTCCTCCTATTTCTGTTATTTCTAGAAGATGCATTATTATTATTTCTGAAAATCCGTTGTCTACAATTCCTTTTCATATGACCCATTTTGCCACAGTTAAAACATTTAGTATTCTGATGTTTCCTTTTACCATTGGAAATTGCTTCTTCTACCCATGCTTCAGTGCCATAGTCAAATGTATCAACATTCATTGTATGCAAGACCCATTCTTCCAAGGGTGCTGATATGAGCTTTAAGGGCCCCAAAATCCTTTTGCATTCCACATTTGCATTTTCATAAGCCAAAGACTCAATCATTATACGTCTTGCTTCTGGGTCAGATATCCCTATTTGTGCAGCTTTAGTTAGTCTTTGTAAAAAGTCACTAAAGGGTTTTCTGTGACCCTGTTTAACTCTCACAAATGATTCCATTCACTGTCCTGGGTCTTGCTCCCTGTCCCAAGCCCTTAAGGCTGCTGTAGTACACATGGAGAATGTGTTTTCATCCAAATTAGCTTGTTCCTGAGGGTCAGAAAAGAGCCCCTCTCCTAGAATTTGATCTAGGGAAATCTCAATTCCCTTCACTCTTTCCTGCTGTTCTAAAAGTCCAGCCTCTTGCCTGAATAAGCATTTCCATTTCAATTGCAGTCCACTCTCAAGTACTGCAGAACTCAGCTGTAACCAGTCAGAGGGAGCTGCTTTGCTTGTCATGGCCCAAGATTTTATCATCTCTTTAGCAAAAGAGGCATGCATCCCCAAAGTAATTACAGCCTGTTTAATTTCTTTGAGATCATTCATACAGACAGGCTCCCATGTATCTTCCTTGATGACCCTAGAGTTTCTGGAACCAACCACTTTCTCTGTTGTTACTACTGGAAAGGCAGGTAGAACTGTAGGTAGAGCTTTGTGGGAATTGTCCCGGAGAGATTTACCCACAGATGTAGTTAAAATTTGCCTTTCTACCCCTTGCTCTTCTTCATCAGAATTTAGAAATTCCTCAATCTTTTCAATTCTATTCACCATTGCCTTCTGCAGTGTCTGAATCTCCTGTCCAGAATTATGTTCCAAAGCCTTCATTGAGGATTCTAAAGTATGAAGTTTGTCCATTAAAGATAACATCTCATCTTTGGACATAATTTTTATAGCATAAACCGTGCCTTCTTGTATTGACAATCTTTCCGCCAATCTGTCATAAGCTTTAGACAAAATCCGATTGTCACATTCAGCAGTTTTGATTCTCTCCATTAATGTTTCAGTTCCTACTGAAAGGGACTGAATTTTATGATCAAATCAGCTGTTCCCTCTTCCATAGTAATGAATTTCTCCTTAATATCAGCCATTAATGTCAGTTCTTACAGAAAGGGACTGAAGCTTACGATCCAAATCAGCTGTTCCCCCTTCCATAGTAATGAATTTCTCCTTAACATCAGCCTGTACCTCTTCTAAATTTTGCTCAGTTTGTCGAGTTGTGTTAAACAAAGATCTGTTCTCTGCCTGGAGAACTTCAAACTGATTCTTGAGAAGATTGTTGTCATTCTCAATTGTTTTGAAGCGTTCAATCTCGTCTCGTAAAGACTTTATCATATTTCTATTATCAAACCATATAGTACCAAGGAAAACTACGAATCCCAGAAAAATCCATATCTGTGGGGTAACAGACACTTCTTGTAAAATCTCCCACATGGTACAATCAAAAAGACTGTTAAAGTCTTGAATGGTAATGTTTTCAGACATTTTTCTTGTTTATAAAAGAAAATTATTTACCAGTAATGATGTTTTCCTGCCAGTGGTGGCAAAAGAAATGCACCTGAGTCCATGTGGTCTAAGCCAGAGCCAGTCTGAAACAATTAACTCAAAACGAAAATTATTGTACTGCCTGAGAAGTTAGATTGGTCATGGAAGGGGTCACTTTGACTGCTGCTGTGGCGGCTTTTGCTTCAAAACCGCAGGTGTTTGAGAAAGCGAGCCAGGAGCGTGCAGTGAAAGCTAGCAGGCTAGGCTTGCTGGAGCCCAATCGCACTTCCCGAGCTCCAGTAGCTAATTTGCTCACAAAGGCTGGGAAAGAGCGAGTTTGCCGACCCCCCCCCCCCCCCCCCGTTCCGGGTAGGTGCAAAATAGCCCGACATTGGATGCCAAAATGTAACGGCGTAAATTAATGCAGATAGCTTATAAAAATATATGCAGCTTTAATGGGGAAATAGACTTATAGGACCACAGGTTCCCGTGGAGAACAGGAAAGCAGAAAAAGGGGCTGCTGGGATCAGGCCTGGCAGATTTATCAGTAAAACTTTAGCCTGAGGTGAACACGCCCCCTAATGGGCGGGGCTTATCCCTACAGACTGAGAAGATAGTTTAGTGGGTATAAGGCTTCCTGTGCAAGCACAAGCACCTGAGTTTAAATCCCCGGTACTTACAGAAAATGTAGGGCATGGAGCCATGCACTGTGGTGAGTGGCAACAGCTGTAGCTTGCTGATGCCAGTCTAGTTCCAGGTTCAGTGAGTGATCCTGCCTCAGGAGAGTAAGATGGAGAGTGAGAAACAAGATACCAAATGCCCTCTTCTGAACTTCATGATTGGGAGTGAATGCATGCACATGCAAAAATTAGCATGCACATACACACATACAGAGAGCAGGGCAGGAGAGAGCGCGTGCATGTAACTTAAGAAATTTAGTGTGAGGAAATACAGTTGATCACAATGAGGAAATGAGGAAGGCATGGTAACAGGAAGCAGCTAGTCTCATTTCATTTGAAGATATAAAGTACAGATTAATGCTGGCATTTACTTTGCTTTCTCCTTTACACTCAGTCCTGGGCTCCAACCTGTGGAAGCATGTCATCCACATTTAGGTTAGGTCTTCCAACCCCAAACAACACGATTTAGAAACTCATCTGCAGATGTACCCAGAGGGCCCTTAGGTGACTATATTTCCTAACTATCAAGTCGACAATTCAGTTAACCACCTCAGTAAGAATATAAGCCAAAATTAAATCAGAAACGTTTCCTTGTCGTGAACATTAGCATTTTTGTTCATAATTTTGAGGCTTATTTCATAATTTTGCGTACCCAAGTTCATATGCACAAAAGTTTCTCATTACATAAAAATACAAAATGCTCTTATAGTAAACATCAATTTGCAATTTATTAAAACTGCTTTTGTGAATATGAAAGATTGCGATAACTAGGCACATATAACTGAGGAATTGTGTATGAAAAGGAATTCCATCTACATTTGAGGAATTACAGTTTTCTGGTAAATACTTTTCTTTGGAGACCAGGGCTATGTATTATAAGAAGAACGCATGCTTAGCATGTACAGAGCACCTAGTACAAAATGATAAAAGATGGAGAGATAATTGCACAGATACATACATAGATGATAAATGAAATTATTTTAAACAGAAACATTATATAAACATCATTAAAACATTATTTTTACAATCAAATGCATCTTAGAAGTTAAAGGAGACTTTAAAATGTACAGCTCAATCTTTTCATATTAAAAGAAAGAAGAAATTGAATCTTGAAATAACAGTGTGAGTAAAAATATACGTCTTGTAACTAGAAACATCAAAAGATTTTGAAGTTTAAAAGTTAAGTTTGTTCCGTTCCTTTATTGTAAATGCTGTGTTTAATTTTTAACTTTGTAAGCTCTGGGGGCTTTTATGGAATTTTAAAATCCCACTTAGACTTTGAAGATCGAAATCAAGAGTAGTGATTCTCTCTGGTACCACTCAGTCGGGACTAAGCTCTTACAGGAAAGTGTGATGGGTAACAAAAGAGCAATCCTGTTCTCAAAATTAAGCTCCTGACAGGTGTGAGGCCTAGGCTGGGTAGCAACCTGGAGTGAGTTAGTTCTAGTGGAGCCTGAAGTATTCTAAGAAAACATAAAACAGTGATTCACAAGAAAAAGGTATTCAGAGGAACAGAGTTTCCAGACTTACCATTTGTGAACCCTTTATTTCCACGATCATAGTAACAGTTAAGATAGAGAATCTAGGCCAAAAGACGTTAAGAAGCTAACCGTGTTGTGTCTATCATAAGAGTATTTCCACTTTCACTGCACTGCTGCTGTAAGGACTGTAGTAATTCAGTGCATGAGGCAGATTATTTTATGTTTTGCTTTTTATTAAATGAGATAATACACAGGGAGCAACAAATAAGACATTTTGTAAAAATTTCCCTGACCCAAATCTTCACAAATTTCTCCTCCTTCCTTCTCTAAAGTGTTAGACATTCTAGACATTTTGGGGGTTCATATTTAAATATGATCTTAAGTTATATGGATTCTTATTCATTAAGAAAATATTAATAACTTCTACAACTTAATCTAAACATTACAAAATGGGTTCATATAGATGTTTCATGGTCTCTTACAATCTTACAAGCACACTTATTTTTTGTTGTGGTAGGTTAAACAATATTCTACCAATTTGCATAGCCATATACATATCAACTGCAACCCCAAAATTAACCTGGTGTCTTTGGGCACCAAGTTATTTACACTGCTGAATCCTACACTGATGTTAAACACATAACAAGATACAAAGAACAATTCACTTTTGCTTCAACTAAATTATTCAGAGTAAGTAAATTAATATCAATCTATGTTTTCAGTTGTCTTCTTTTATTAAGGTGTACATTCATCTCAAGAAAAAAATACCCTTACTTAGGAGTTTAAAAGAAAAATCACTTGGAAATAAAAAATAGTTTAAAGATAAAAATGAAAAGGGAAGGGAGGAAGGAAGAAAGAAAGGAAGTGAGGGAGGATGGGAAGGGAGAAAATGGAGAAAAAATGGAAAAAAATGATGCACTAAACACCTGAAAAGTAGACTTCTGAAAATGCCCAGTTCATTATTAGCAAATTCTAATGCAAAGCTCTCCAAGTGCAGCATGCACAGTTTTCTGAGCCGCATGCAAGGCTGTCACCCAGGGCACCATACAGCATGATCTTCAAAGGAGCTCACCCCCTAAAGTAAAGGATTACTGATGTGGGGAACACAGACAAGGAAAAAGAAATTTTCAAGGAGTAACAGAAACTGGGAAGAGGTTGTGAACCTTCAGAAATTTAAACTGAGTCTCAAAAGAGGGGTTGGATTTCATCAGGAAGAGAAAAAGAAGCAAAGGAGTTTCAAGCTGAGAGAAAATGGGGGGCACAGACCCAGTGAGAGGACATCCAGCGGGTCTTTCACCACCCACTAAGGAGAGTGTGAGCAGGAATGAGAATGAAGGCTGCTGAGAAAACATTGAGTCGTGGACAGTAACCTCTGAGCCGCAGAGAGCTGCCTGGGATCTCTGTTCTTACACAGGAGAAATGAACCCCACTGCTAGTTTGAACTCTCTTCTCCGAGCTCTTAGGTGGCAAAGATGGACTGCAGTCACATTCTCCTGATAAGGCTCTGCTAAGTGAATCTATGTGTACTTCTGGCCTCACTATTCTAAGCTATTTGATGATTCCTCTGTTGAAGAATTAAAACAGTTCCCTCCAAGTACATAGAAGGAGAATACTTTCAAAATTATTATATAGACAAAATAATACTTGTCTTTTAATCTAGTGTTCAGTAGAGGGCCATTTGTTTATTTCCAAGCCACCCAGACTGCAAAATAGCCACACAGAAACTTATTAATTAAATCACTGCTTGGCCTATTATCTCTAACTTCTTATTGGCTAGCTTTTACACCTTAATTTAGCCCATTTCCATTATTTTATATTTTGCCACAAGGTTCTGTCGTGTCTGTCTCCAATGGCGGCTCCATGGCTTCTCTTCTGATTCCACCTTCTTTCTCCCAGCATTCAGTTTAGTTTTCTCCACCTACCTCTGTTCTACTAAGCCACTGGCCAAAACAGATTCTTTATTAACCAATGGTATTCACAGCATACAGAGGGGAATCCCCGGTCACTAGTGCATATTATAATTATAACTTAAAATATTTTAAGATTTTATTTGTTTTTTATTTTATGTATACAGAATTTTGTATCACATTGCATGCAGTACACAGAGGCCAGAAGACAGAATTGGGCAGTCCCTGGAGCAGGAATTACAGAGAAGGACCTACCATGTGAATGATAAGAATCAAACCCGGGTTTTCTGAAAGAGTAGCAAGTGCTCTTAATTGCTGAGCCATCCCTCCAGTTCCCAGTTATAGTTTGGGTGGTGTCTCACTCCTGTTCACTATTTTCCTGGTTGGGTACCTTTTACTTATTCTTATACTTCAAACATTCCACACTGACACAAGTCAAGAAAACTGGGCTTGAAGTCATGTGTGTAGGGAGTAAATCTCTTTCATCATTTTCAATACTATCTCAGTAGAGCACTAAATTCTTTCAAGAAAGAATTGACTTAAGTGAAGAAATGATTAGAAACTTAAGGTCTGTCCACTAGCTAAGCTGTCAAAGGCTCTACAAATCCTATTTATTAGTTTACAACCCCAGAGTTTCTTAACTAAGGAAAATCATTTGTCATTATTTTTACTCTTTTTTAAATTGATTGTTTATTTTTCTTGTATTATTATACCAAGTGCAGTTATACCTTATATAGAGAATCAGTTATAAACTAGTACATGAAAGAAAAAATATTCTATACTTTAAATTATGAATGTTAAAATATTCTCTAACCAAAACAGAGAGGTAGAAACTAATGAATTAGAGAATCAACCCATAGTGTCTTCATAAAAAGAATAACATATAATAATAATAATAATAGGAATAACAAAAATTTGACAAATTTCATAGTATAAGTATTTACATAGAAAACCCAGCAATGATGATACCATATAAATACAAAATATAGTGATAATTACTCTCCTTGTATTTGAACTCATGTCTATGTAGATTATTATTTTCTCTTTCCTCTATACTGTTTCACTCTGAGATGAGAGGGTTCATAGCAAACTCCATTTCCAGATTCCTTTGTCAGGTAACTAGGTGAATATTTTTTAATCAGGCAGAATTGCGAGGAACTATGGAATATTACAGGGAACTATGGGAAATCTACAGGGAACTATGAAAAAGTAGGAAGAGAAGGAAAATGACATCCATCTGCCTTACCTTCTTCTCTCTAATTTCTTAGTGAGTGATGCTTCCTTCTGTGACCCTCCAGTCAGACACAGAAGGTCCCATGCTGTCCTCCTTTACTCCCAGGATTGTCTGAAACTGTCATCTTAGTCCCACGGGAGATCCATTTCTCCTCTTTCATCTCAGCAGCCTCTGCGTGACAACCTCCCAAAACAATCCACTGTATTTTAAATTAGCATGTTTCCCCTTTTCCCACCAGAGTTCTGGCTGATACTGCATGATTTTCAAATGAATGGCATTCTGCCAGTCTTCACCATCTTCTCTGATGACTATAAATTGGGTTTGATTAGAAGACTCAGAAAAAGCTAATGACAGTGGCCAGCTCTCTAAAGCCAGAAAATGGTACAGACACAAATAGGTGCTGAGCCCAGTGTGCTAAAGACATATTCTCTGAAGTCATGCAAGGCAAAGCTGACCTCTCTAAACATCAGTCCCTCAGAGGAGAGGAGGGGAGGGGAGAGGAGGGGAGGGGAGAGGAGAGGAGAGGAGGGGAGAGGAGAGGAGAGGAGAGGAGAGGAGAGGAGAGGAGAGGAGAGGAGAGGAGAGGAGAGGAGAGGAGAGGAGAGGAGATGAGAGGAGAGAGGAGACCGATATGATAAAATAGCTTTCAACTCAAAACTAGGACAAAAGCGAGGACAGGGGTGTTGGAGGGGTAAGGAAGGATTTCACTTTCTTTACTTTGAAAGCTTCTGCATTATTTTATGCTTTTCAACTTTGAAAATTGCCTGGTTCATAAAAGTTTTAAAGGATAATTTAGGTATTTTCTTTAAAAAAATACAGAATACACCATGATTTTCTGAGCTCAGAGCTTTTATACATCAACAACTAACTTCTGATTACTTTAAAAGTCACTTCAGAAATCTCAGTCCCATTAGCTACTCATATTATTTTTAGTGAAGAAGCAAAGGAAAACAGGTTGAAGCCATTGATGTCCCTTTGGGAATAAAGGCAATGTTTTTTTTAAAGTTTGATATTTTAGTTCCAGAAGACGGAATGATACCTGAAATTTATTTTAGAATGAAAAAAATAAATAGAAGACATAGGTCACACATAAAGGTCCATTTGAAACTTGGTTTTATAGTTTCATGGAACTTGAACAAGTTCAAGGATTCCACGTACTGTTCTCTGGAAACCCCACTGAGAACTACCAACCCAAGAACATGCAGCCTATCAGGGAACCAGAGCCAGTAACATCTTGAAAACACATACACACAAAGTCTACAGAAGCAAGAGTTAACCAGAGCCTTTCTACTTGCCTTCAAGGGTTTACACAGACATAATAGTTAATTATATAAATATATCTAGGGACAGATTAACCATGTACAAGCATTTTGCTCCTACTAATACTATTTGACTTTTTTTCAAATATAGTAGTTTTGTGGGGTTTTTTGGGAATAAAATGTTCATGTAATTTTCCTATCTCACGTGGCATGATGAACATAACACTCTGGCTTAAACAATGAAAAATAAATCAACGCCCATAGGAAATTAGCGCTTAGGCATGATAACACATCACACTGATATTGTATAGGTGATGGCTCAGGATATAATCAGCAGGAAACTCTGGAAGGTGGTCCACCATGTTGCCAAGCAGAAAGGGCTAGTTGGGCACTATAAAATGCCTCTTAAAGGAAGGGGAAAGTTTTACGAAGAGTTTACTCCAGAGATGTCAGAGCAAAAATTATTTCAGCTATATTCCAGCAAAGTTTCATCCTATATTCACAGGGAAATAAAACCAAATTATTGAGCTACACACCTCCCTAAGGAGCTAAGGTTTTTCTTTCAAAGAAGAAAGTACAGGAATAAAAACTCTAACATAACCTAGAACTACCCTTGGGTTATTCAAATATTCTATTATGTATAACAATATGCAAGGTGTTGAATATATTCTCTAAATTAAAAGGCAATGTGAACTCTTTCATCATAACTACAGAAGTGAAGAGTTTTCAAGACCCCAGGGTAGTCTGGAAAGGGGAATTCAGAACATCTCTCTCCATCAATAGCTCCAGGCAGTCAGTCCATCAGAAGACACTATATGCTCATAAGGATCAGAGGTTTGTTCCCTATCCTCTGGAGGCTGAGAAGTCTAAAGTCAAGGGAAATTCAGGTGCTGGTGCTCTGAATTTCCAGTGAGCACTTACTGACTTGTTCTGAACAACTGATCCTAGGTGCAAAGATGAAAGGGGTTCTCCGGGGTTCCTTAGATGGGTATTGAATCCCCTTGAGGAGGGCAGTGCCTCATTACTCTCACAGGCTTTAGAATTCAACATAGCAGTGGAGGAACTTAACCTCAAGTGATCAGTGCCACTCAGGAGCATGTTGGAAAAGTGAGTTTGGTTATTTTTTCTTAAGCACAGTGAGTCACAAACTCTGTAGATGGCACCCAGAAATCTACATTTTACATATTCCTTCAGGTAACTCTGGTGCACATCAATGATTAAGGACACCTCTGGGCTAATGAATGGCAGAATTCCACACAAGGTCGAATGTGGACTTTGTGAAAACACAACCATTTATGTAATCTTGAGTAGGTGAATATTCATCAGAGTCAAACTTCCTCAGCAAAATGAATACAATCATTCTTCTGTATTATTTTCAAATTTTAAATAAAGAAGAGCCACTGCTTTGGCACAGAAAATACAGTTCAGATCTACCCTAAAGAAAGAAGAATATCAAACACCATTTCACAAGGAAGTTACAACGGAAATAAACTCCCACGCATATCCAATTCACTGTGAGAAACGCTGGGGCCATAAAGGTTTAAAAAGCACAGATCTATCCTAAAGGCTCCACATGGGGAAGACCATTCTAAGAATACGAAACATGGTTAATATACTGAAAGGCAGAACTTTGGTTGCATCCGTTTCATCCATATTGCATTACTCCCTTAGAGACAGAATGTACAAGATTTCAGGCCATAAATAATTTACATAAACACCCACGGATCCTCTAAGTATCAGGG
Source organism: Chionomys nivalis (assembly GCF_950005125.1). Classification (NCBI taxonomy): domain Eukaryota; kingdom Metazoa; phylum Chordata; class Mammalia; order Rodentia; family Cricetidae; genus Chionomys; species Chionomys nivalis. The sequence continues at coordinate 66,875,642 of NC_080088.1, forward strand.
TTGTCCTCTTAAATAAGCCAAGACCTGTGAAATTTTGCCAGAGAGCTAGGCATGCCCACAAGCAAAAGCTGATCTTTAGTGAATCCTACAGCAAGCAATGTGATTGCAGTGGACTCTAGTGTGAATGTCATCTTGGAAACCAGGAATTTCTACAGGCTCTTCCCATGGTATCTGAAGTGCCCCACATTCCTTATGTCTTACCCATTGCTTGTAAAACAGATGACAAGCAGCCAGTAGAGATCGAGTATTCTAGAACTTCATATACAGGCTAATTGGCTGCCTTGACCCCAAACATTGGGTGTTTCCTCTCAGCAGAATGGAGGGAAGTGACTCACTTTTTTTTCTTGGAAGAGGGAACTGCAAGACTTCTTTCTCTCCTGAGATAGTTTTAATGTGTTTCCCAACTGTAAACAACCCCCTTAGTTGAAATGCCTAATCTTAAATTAATTCATGGCATCAAGAGAACTTAGGCCAATAGGATCAGGCACATAGCATTAGCCAGTATCCTTTTTTAAAAAAATTCACCAATGACTGTGAAGATATCAAAGCTGGTACCAGAATCCTCAAATCAATCCTAGTGATGTTGACACTGTTAGGAACTGAGTTAAACCTGTAACTGTAGACTACGCTCTGTTCATATCAAAAGATCTCCACAATTACCCTCAGGCAAACTTACTCTAGGAGAGAGAAAAACAGAGCTGTGTGTGTGTGTGTGTGTGTGTGTGTGTGTGTGTGTTTGTGTGTGCTTTGTATTAACTGCTATTCAGTTTATAATAAATATGGCTTCCTATGTGAACTTGCAGGAGATTCCTGGGGAATACTGGCCCTATGTAAAGAGTCATGTGAGTGGATATCTCTTTCAGTCTCGAGATGTTGGTGTTAGTGATGCATATTACAAAAATAAAAACAATTGAGAATAAGTATTTAGAAGCTACTCTGCATGGGGAAGCTAACTCCTGGAAATCTCTATTTTCCCTGCATAGGGTATCCAGAGGAGTTTCCCTACCGAGAGCATGCAAAGGTTATTTATGTGCCCTAACATTTATAGGATGAAATCATCACTCCAATGTGAGTATATTATCTGTATACTATTGGAATAATTAGGTCATGAGAGTAACATAAATGGGTACATAACTGAAATTAATTCTCTTACAACAGGGACCCCAGGGAATTCTGTTCTCATCTCCTACTATGTGAGGTTAGTTAGCCATGGACAACCCAAGGAGCCCTTGGGTCTGGACTGTGCCAGCACCTTGATCCTGTCCTTTCAACCCCTGGCATCAGAACAAAACTACACTCCTGTTATTTATAAGCCAGATACTCAGCCATACTTTGTTATAGTACAAACTGACCCAGACAACACAGAAACTCTCTCAACATGCAAAGAATCATCCTTTAGTAAATGTCTTCCAGGGACCCAAGAATTTGCTGAGACACACACTCCTGTAGGCCTTTGCCCAAGACTTGACATTTTAGCCAGGCTTCTGGTGAATCAGGAGACTTGTGAGCTTGAGACTCTGCTTCAGTTGCCAGGGTCAGTTCACAGCCCTGGAACTCTCTCATGCATGACAGGAGCCCTCATCATAATCCTCTTACTTTTGTTTAGCCTTTCTACTGAGTTATTTCTAGAAACATGCTCAAGGTTTAGAATTCCCCTGTAGAGCGAGCCGCCTGCAGAAGAAGGTGGGATGCACCTGTTTTATTCTTGTGTTCTGGTCTCTGCCTCTTTTGGTGCATCTGCCCATGCTAAATATTCTCTCCTTCATCCATCCAAATCTACTCAGATTTACTTGGGCCCCATTCAGTTCTTTTCATCTGAATCCTGTACTCATCTCTTCATTGTCTCAGTTTAGAAAAGTAATCCCATAAGGCCAGTACATAAATCCCTATAAATCTGTGATCAAATTTTTATAGAAAAAAAAAACTGAATCCTTCAATCCTATAAAATGTCTGTCACCCTAACCTAGCTTCAGCTGGAATGCTATCAAATCAACTTAGTTCATTAGAATCCTCCTCACCCTAGATGTTCCCCTCACGCCTTGGCTATCAGTTTCCAGTTGTGCTAGGTCCATGCTGAACCCAGCTCTCTTCCTGGCTTCAGACTGTGCTTTTAGCACTCATACTCTGTATCACCAGCCTTCTTTATTGGCCTCCACGTGCACTTTTAGCCTTCATTCTTTTTTTCTTTCCTATCTTACTATATAAATCTTTCCTCAAAACAACTTTATTACTTTTTTTTTCTCCATTTCCTAAGGGACTCCTCCCACCCCCCTCCCCGCCTTTTTAGGTGTGCCTCACTTTAGAAAGTTCCTTCAAAGGTGTTGCTGAAACAAGGCTTTCTAGTCTAAAGAGAGATATAGATAAAGAAAGGAACCCACTCATGTTGACTCTTCCCATAATTTAGCACTTCAGTGGAAGACAATCTGCTACATGAGAAGCATGCATAACCAGCAAGCACCTTAAAAGATTACCTTTTTTAGTAGCCAATACTAGGTATCTTATAATAAGATAATGTTTTTAATTTCTCAAGTTGACAAACAGTATCCAGGGTTATGCAGGATAAATGTGTCTTTCAATGTATATAGTACTTACTCTATATTATCTACGCAGCTTAGATTTTTTGTTTATTTGTCTGGTATTTTTTTGAGGTGTGGGTAGTTTTTAGTTATTTGTATGTGTGTATCTAAAACAAGCAAAAACTGTCTGTGTGAGTGTATGGACCATGTGTGTGGGTGCCTGTGGAGGCCAGAGGAGGGTATCAGATCTCTTGAATCTAAATTAATAGTCAATTATGAGCTGCCTGATGTAAGTGCTGGGAGCCAAAACCAGGTCCTTTGCAAGAGAAGCAAGTGCTCTTTTAACTGCTGAGCCATCTGTCCAGCCCTGGTAAGCTGCATAATAGTTTGCAGTCAACTCTGCAGATTTTTTTTCCTAAGAAAACTATTTAATAATTTACATGGGTAGCTAACTTTAGGGATAGTCATCAAAGCATTACTATTAGCAGAGACAAATGGCAGTAAGCTGGAATAAGAGACGCTTAATAAACGTGAATTATTTTCAGTTGCTCATAAAAGTTTTCCTTCACCAAAGTGTTCAAGGTAAATGGGTACAGAGCTATTCAAAACATTTAATTTGTCCACTTTTAGTAGATACAAAGAAAATTTAAATGTCAAAGTGGTTGAAACTATTGATGAAAGTTTGGAAAAAAAGAAAGGATTTTTTTTCCTATGTCAACGAACTACTAAGCAAAAGAAAACGTGAAAGGAACAACTGAACAACTGAAAATTAGCAAGGTAAAAATAGACACTGATTTGTAAACTAAGATGCAAAGCAAATCCATTACCTGTAATATTAATTTCCAAGCAAGGTGGAATAAATGAAGAGTTTGCAAGTACAATACATTTATTCTTTTCATTTAACAAATAATGCAGTCATCTGAGTAAATTAAAAGTAACTAGTCAAAAACATGTTTAAATCCCACTTAAAATTCACTGACAAGGAAGAACCATTCTTACTGTTTACAAGCTTACCATCTCAAATGGTTTTCTATCCCTGATAGATAAGTATATACAGCTTCTATCTCTTGCATCATGGTATGCCTATTAGTTTAGGAGTTTTATTTTATTAAAACCTAAGTCATGAAGTACCACATGTTTTCTCTTATATGTGAAATTAAAAAGTATCTGCCTGAAGTAGAGATTGGGAAGTATGTGGGTGGAGGAGAGAGTTGACGAAAGCAGATTGTATCAGTGCACACTATACACACAAAGGAAAGTATCACAATGTGTGCAAGCAATGTGTGTTAATTAAAACAGTCATGCTGGACAGGGCAGCACACACCTGCAGTGCCAGCACTCAGAAAACTGATGAAGGAGGATCACAATTAGAGGTCAGTCTAGGCCAGATAAGGAGAACCTGTTGCAAAAACAAAACAAACATAGTCATGAATGTGACTATGGAGATTACTATGTTGTAATGAAAATGGGATACCTTAAGGATAGTCAAGGAGACAATCTGGTGAGCAAATTTAAATAACTTTGCATTTTCATTTTGAAAATTAGACTCAAAGCATAGATGTAAACAACACAAAGAAACCCTAAAATTAAAGTCGGGCGGTAGTCACACACACATTTAATCCCAGAATTTGGAAGGCAGAGACAGGCAGATCTCTGTGAGTTCAAGGGCTACCTGGTTTATATACAGAGCTGGTTCCAGGACAAGCTCCAAGGCTACAGAGAAAACAAGTCTTAAAAAAACAAAGAGAAAGAGAGAGAGAGAAAAGCAATCCTAAAATTATTTTGCCCAAGGTCGTTACTGTCCACACCTGTAGCATGTGCCATCATTCCCATCCATGCTTTCTGGGTTGTCGCTTTTGTGAAGTTAGCAACAGCATGTCTGAAACAATACCTGGGCAATTTTATCAAATGATTCAGTCCTAAAAATGTACATACAGTAAGATACAGGCTGAACAGGCTATATTTAAGTATGTATATATATATGTGCATGAAATAATGAAAAAGAGGCCAAAAATTTGAAGGAGAATAGGTATGGTTTGGAGGGCAGAAAGGAAAGGGAGAAATGTAATTGCATTGTAATCTCAAATAATTGTAGTAAAAGTGATTTTTTTCCCCCTCATAGTTCTGGAGGCTGGCTAGGAAACCCAAGAATCAGGCGTTGGCATATGGCAGTGTGCCTCTTGATTTATCATGACACAGAGAAAGTGGAATGGACAGAGTCAAGAGGAATGACTTGTCCTTTTAGTATTCGATTGAGTATTGTATTGATGTCATTCCCATGTCTTCCTTTCTCCCTCCTCTCTTTCCTGTGTGTCCAGAAATATTCGCTCACAAATTTATGACCTCTTCTTTAATCACACGCACACAAAATCCCCTGTGTCCATTTAGCATTGCTCATATGCACCTGTGCTTAGGGCTGACCGCTTGGGACTGGATAACATCTCACGAAGCTCGTTCCTGGAGAAGACTGGTTCTCTCTCCCACAGCAGCCACTGATAGCCTGTAGCTCTTCATATGGGGGTGAGACCTTATAAAATTTTCCTTATCCATGTTGGCCCATGACAACCCATGTTGTCTTTATACAGCCTTGTTTGACAACTGTACTGTTGAAACTTCATGGGTATAGATTTCCCAACATATCTAGAAGTCACAGTCTCACCACATGTGCTTATACCTTGCATTTTAACATTGCACTTATTGTATGCATATTAATCTGAATATAGAAGACCGGGTAACTTACAAATGAAAGAAGTCTATTTGGCTCATAATTCTGGAGTCTGTTCTGTCTATGATAGGGCAGCTAAACCTGGTTGGTAGAAAAGCTGATGGACTAGTGGGCTTCCATCTTAGAGTATTAGAAAAGTAGAACACAGAACACACAAGACAAAACTAACTACAGGGTTGATTTATGACAAGCTTTCCATGAGAACAAACCCACCACATCAAGAAAGACACGAAACCAGTTTAATTTCCTAATTTCCATTTAATGGCCCCACTTCTCAGCACCAACACTGTGGCAATCAAATTTAAAGTGATCAGAAGGGTAAACCACGTTCTAACTATAGCACCACTCAGCTATGCACAGACCTAATTGCCCAATTACCTCTCAAGATTCCACTTGGCATATGGCAATCAGATTTCAATAAATATGGTAGAAAATACAAACATTTGAAATATAGCATGTCTTTTTTTGTCCTCCTCAGATAGGCCAATACCTTCATTCAGTCCCAGCAGCCTCAGACATCTTGACTCATACCAGCATCAATCTAACCCTTGACATTGAATAAACTATGGGCTTCTATTTTTTTTTTTAATATTTATTTATTTATTATGCATACAATATTCTGTCTGTGTGTATGTCTGCAGGCCAGAAGAGGGCACCAGATCTCATTACAGATGGTTGTGAGCCACCATGTGGTTGCTGGGAATTGAACTCAGGACCTTTGGAAGAGCAGGCAATGCTCTTAACCACTGAGCCATCTCTCCAGCCCCTGGGCTTCTAAAATACACTATGAGAGCAGTCATAGGGAGCACTAGGAAAGAAGGGAGGGGTTACAGATCTCAAATATGTCTAAGTCGATGATATTAGACTCTCAGCCTTGAGAATCAACTCAGACTTCATTCACATCCTCCAGTCCAGATACATGAGGCTGAGGACTACGTTCATTCCCAAGGTTTTGCTGGTCTAAGTTTGCAAGCTCTCATTTGGTGTGGTTAGATGCTTGCATTTTTCTTTAGCTGGCAATACATCCCTTTGCAATTCTGGGGTCCCAAGTGACATCCTGCTTCCAGGGCCTCACTAGCAGGTGATGGCTCTAGCAGCTGCTTATCTGCAGTTCTTGTCTGCCTGACCCTAAGGATCTCTGCAGCATCCTTGAAATCTGAGTGGACGAAGTCATGGGTGTGCAGTAGAGCAAACCTCCCACATGCTAAACAGGAGAAAAAGGAAACCACACAAGTTTACTATTTTGGGCCTCCAAAATGTCCCCCATTCTTACATCTTGCAGCAGGAACAAAATAGTTTTTAAATTTGCACCATCAGACCTGCCTTTACAGCTCATAAAATGCACTTATATGAGAGGTATGAGGTTTTCCTGGCCATCAACCTGTTTGTAGAGGATATTTAAAACCGAGGTTATAATAAATTGCTTATTCTTCAGAGAATAATAATTTTTATGTTTCCTATCTTTTGAGTTTAAAAAAAAGTCTTTGTAAAACTTTTACAATCCCTTATTAGTGGACACCAAATTAAGACAGACCTAGAGCAGAAGCCACAGGAGGCAGCTTTAGCCAAGGTCAGCATGGTGTACCAGCCATTTTGAGATGTATGTGCTAGATAAGGTCATCATCTACTTGGGACAAATCTGTGCCCCAAACATCTGTCCTGGAGAAACCTAAGTTGGTGAAATGGAATTTCATTACTTTGATACATTTCATACTTTGATGCATTACTTTACAGTTTCATAAACCCTCAAGACCACACTCTAAAGAAATACCATCAATTAAATCAAAAAGCCTTACTTGAACACTTCATGTTTCAGTTACTTCAGATTGCACAGGTATCTGCTGGGACTGGTTAAACTTCAAATTCTGTATCCATGGGTTAAAGACAGGCACTAAGATTCTGTGTCTTAACGTGCTGCCTGGGGCATCTGGGACACTGGCTCTCAGAACACACCTTAGATAACTAGATGCAGAAGTCTCTTATTGATTAGCATTGAACAACAGGTCTTTATTTGAAAATGGAGGCATGACAGAAGTCTGGAAAGATGAGGACAGTGTGGGTCAAGGGGAAGGAATCCGAGGCCTTCCTCAGCTCTTAATGCTGTGGGTGACATGGGCACAGCTTGTAATTGTGGAGGCCAAACTGTCCTCCATGTGGATATAAAGTGCTCTTGTAGTAAATAACTGTTTTCATTTTTGTCATTAATGAATAAACATTTTATAGTCAGTTTAATAACAGTAAATGTATTTATTTTAAAAGGTTAACTGTCCTACTGAGAACCCATCCCAGTAACTATTTAATTATAATGAAAATGGAAAATTAAATTATCTTCCTGAGAACGTGACCTCTTCTCTTTACATAGTCACATACTGAAGGAAACAGCCAGCCAGTAGAGAGTGTGACCAAAGAGCCACGAAGCAGGGGATTACAGTTTCCCTTCTCCTTCAAATGGTTTTTTTTATTTCACCTCAACATCTGGCTTTTAATTAACTGATAGGAAGCCAGGAAGACTCTTGTGTAGTCTCCAGTGTGTTTAACAAAGTCCTAGATTTCCCCAAGAAATGATTAGAGTGCAACTGGAATAGACAAAAGTCACAATTGCACATGATGCTTGGCAGCTTATAAGTGGTATACGATGAAGAATCAGCTTTGAAGAAGAGAAAAGGAGATGGGGGAGAGGAGAGAAAGAAAGGCCAAAATGTAGCATTTATCTTCACAGAGCCTGCTGTGAGTGAGCACACTCATTTTCTAGGTCTTCAGGATCAGTTCCATGTGGAAGCATCCACACATCAGAGGGTCACCATTCCCCAGCTGCCCGAGCCCTGTTGCTTTTGATCACCATCCCTGGCAGATGTGATATGATTCTTTTTTGTCAGTCTCCTCTTCCCAGCCAGCTGCTTGGTGCACAGACTCTTCCTACAGAAATATCGTTGCCTCTCGGTGACACTGCTAACTTCTGTCATAGGCTGGTCTCCTCAGTAGGACAGGGTCCTGTCATATCCTGACAGGCCAGGCTCCCAGAGCATAAGCAGCTGCTCCTCTGTCCCTTCTGCCCTAGTGTCACATTAAGAAACTTGAACAGCCTACATCTGTAGAAACACTCTCTTAATTGTGACAGGTCATAACTGCCGGGTATGCCAATTAAAATACAACAAGAGAATACAGAGAAAGAGATTGATGGTCCATCATTTACCAAGAAGCCCGTTTCCTAGTGAGTTGGTGGTTTTCAGTGAACACCATGACACTATCTGATTGATGGGTTGGTTTTATCCCCCCAGACCTTGAGCATAGCACCCATTTTCAGTCGACTTTATTAACTTTGACTATTATTGGCTTTTCTCTTTCCCATAATTATTCCTCTTCTTTAGCAACAAAAGGATTTGTCTACTTCAGATTTGCTAGAAATATCTGATATTTTCATCAGCAGAATCTTTCAACCCCCACACATATATCAGAGCACAGAAACTCACTTCCTTTCACTGGCTAAGCCCTCTGTTTTTTCTCATTGCATTTCACTTACTTAACTAAGGACTTAATTCTATACAGCTAGAATAGGGCCTTATGCAACAAAGCCAAATAGATGGCTAAGTTGAGCTGGAAGAGTCAAACTTACCATGGCTACCTAGAAGCACAGACAATGGTCCTGCTTCCTATCTAATGCACAATTCTATTTGTACATCATATGCTACATGTGCATGTTATCCATGTCTTTAAGTTCCTGGTTTAATACCCATTAAAATCAAATTGTTTAAAACTGTACCCATTATGCCGCATTGACCTTACCACTCCACAGCTTCCTCCTTCAGCATGGCAACCTCATGATCTGTGAATTGAGATTATCAGAGCTTGTTATACCTTCAAGTCCTAACATCCAGTGATAGATCTAGATTATTGATTGTTTCCTATGTGCAGATTAGGATCCATTAACAATTAAGCATTATTAGTTTCCTTAACTTATTTGGCGCATCTACCAAACAAGCTGAAAACTGACTCTCTCAAGCAATAGATTTGTTATTTTTATTTTTTCCCATTTAGCATGCCAACAGATTAACAGATATCACTTTTCCAAGTGGGAAAATAAAAGTATTTCCATTCATTAGCATACATGCCTTATAAACTAAAAAGGTTAACTTCAAAATGCTAGATAAGAAGAACATGGTCAGAAAGGAAACTTTCCCCTAAAAACGACCCATTGCTCTGACAAGAAGAATGTTCTCATAGAGCAGGCTCAGCACACACACTGCTGTTTGCCAGCCATTAGCTCTATTTTATCCCTGCCAATAAAGAAGCCAGACACTTCTGAAACCTCCTTCCTCCAAGCTTCCAGCGTGTGCAGAAAGATTCGAATCTCTGCTGTTTTAAAGGAACAGGCATGGTCCAGAATAACAAATGAAGAAACTGCTGGACACCCAAAATTAAGCCAGTGTTCATCAAAGCTGCACATGAATTCAAGTTTTCAGAAATAAGATACACACCAAAACAACAACAACAACCCAGCAAGACATAGTAATTTAATCAAATTGTATCTGTAAACAAATCTAATGAAATTAACCTGGGAAAGGGGAAAGATAAGCCCCACAGTGGCCAAACCCCTGGGAAGTCAGTAATATTGGTGTGTGAGCAAGAAGAGTGAAAGGTTAGGGAGGATCTAGATTGTCAATCATTGTAGTTTGCCAGTCAATGTAGGTTGTCAATCAGGAAAAGTTGCTAATGCATGGACTGTGCCCGTGTCTTAAAAAGTGTGTTTCTCACTATGTTTTCTGTAACTCAGACCCTGCCTGCAGGTGATGTGCCAACAGAGACTGCTTAAAGGAGGAAATCAGAAGGGCAGAAGCCTTGGGTTGTATTAGGAAAAGTAGGTCACTACTTCATGAGGATGCTTTGCTCCCTTCTGTGCCACACATTGGATTTCTACACTGGATTTTGTTTGAACAAAGCATTTCTCAAAACAGCTGTTTAGAATTCATTGCACCAACCAGTGACTAAGGATTGTCCTTTGCTTGTTTCAGGGTTGCATTGTCATGTCAGTTGATTATTTTTGGTAGTGTTGGGGATTTAACCTGGGACCTCTTGCATGTAGGTAAGCTACCACTGAACTACCCTGTCACTAGATTCGGCTTGGTTGCTTGCTTGCTTGAACAGCTGATGGTGAGACTTTCCCTAACAGTAGCACTTAGGGAGGGGTCTAGACTTTGGCTACAAAAGCATTGTTGAGAAGTGAGATAGTCAAAGGATGAAAGCAAATGTTACACCAGTAAGAAGGCAATTTTGTTACTAAATAACATGAATTAATAGCTGTCAATTCACATGGAGTTTTAAAATTTAAAAGTGTGCATATGCACCCTGTAGCATTTGGCTTCAACTAAAACTCTATGTAGAAAGCAAGGCCCGAGCTCCTTTTTACTGAGGTGTAATTGAGGCACAATGTTGAGTTACTAAATGAGGGATGTGTGACTAGAACCCTGAATTTCTGGATTTTAATCTTAGTGTCTTTCCAAAATGAGTGTTAGGTCAGACACTGTCTTACAGCTTAAACCTAAGAACACAAAATCCAGTTCACTTCATTATCCATAAAGAGGTTCAGGAAATCAGATCATGTGCTTTATCACATGAGTGCACACACGTTCATGATAGACACTGTACTGAAGTTTGCTTTCTTCTATATACTCTCCAGAAGCAGGCCAAGTCCCAGTCACAGCCAAGATGTTATGGGATAATGTCTTGACGGCACATTCCTAGCTTACATTGCTGAGAAGATTTCTTCTTCTAAGGGACACCTGCTCTTCTTCCTACTATATCTTCTTTTTTTTCACATAAGAATACATATAAATGAGGGAGAAAAAGCATGCTTTCAACGGAGGATCTACCAAATGCCTTCTTTACAAGGAAATGTTACCTTAGAACTGAGAAGGATGAACAAACAGCAAAACAGTTTGTGGAAATTAAGGTGACCTCTGTACCAGGATAACAAGAACACAAAAGTTCTGAAGAGGGACTGACCAGAAATTTTTAAGGGATTATTTTTTTGTCTTCAAAAACTGTTGTTCAAAGCATTCGTTCATATGCACACTGGCCCTCACTTATTATTAATTTATATAATCATAAACATTATTCAGTATTAAAAAAAGAAAAGTAGGTCACAACAGACAGTGGAAAGAGCATAAAGCCTCAAGTCTACTCAAAGAACTAAGTCAACTAAGGAATGCTGAGGTGGGGGAAACAGTCTTCCCCAGAAGAGAACACACAGGTTGGTTATTCAATACGAAATGTTCAGCCTTGAAAACACACATACACATAACATTATACAGATTGAATATCTTATGTTTAGGAGTAAAGGTATACATACATATTTGCATTGTAAAAACAATTAATGAAAAGAGGGGCAATGAGGGGTATTTGGGAGGGGTTAAAGGAAGGAAAGGAAGAGGAAGAATGGCATAGTTATATTATAATCTCAATCATAAAATAAAAATTCTTGTAAAAATAAGTAAAATGAAGAAAAAAAACCTGATGGCCCTAAAGTTTCTGTTTAGGGAACAGGAAATTCATGAAGGATAGTTGCTATCATCAATATGCTGAGAATTGTCACAGAAAAGATCAAAACAATTAAAGACACAGAAAATAAATTTCTTGCATTAAAAAGAAGAAAGACACATGCTTTGTAGGTATGCCCACCTGTCTTAATTAGGGTTTTATTGCGGTGAAAATACACCATGACCATGGCAACTCTTATAAGGAGGCTCACTTACAGGTCCAGAGGTTCAGTCCATTATCATCATAGTGGGGAACATGGCAGCATGCAGGCAGACATGGTGCAGGAGCTGAGAGTCCCATATCGTACAGCAACAGGAAGTTGACTGAAAGTCACACTGAGGGAAGCTTGAGCAAAAGAGACCTCAAACCCCACTCCTACAGTGATGCATTTCCTCCAACAAAGCCACAACTGCTATTAGTTTCAACCCCTTTGGGGGTCATTTTCTTTCAAACCACCACACTACCCCAACTTCTCTGCCCTACCACCACACAGGCATACACATACACCAGGAAAAAAAAAGTCTGGCAAAGAGCAGGGCCGAGTAGTTTTTTGAATGGTAGTGAGTTCTCCACACTGAGGTAGGCTCAAAGGGGAGATGAGATAAAGCTCCATTTATAAATAACAGCTATGCTTAAGGGGTTGGAAGGCTAAGGATTCTAACAAGGAGACAGAAGATATTCCAGGGTCTGCCTAGTTCCTATCATATGACTTTAGCCATCACTGAGGACATTTGTTCAACAACAAATATATGGGTGGTTTTCTTTATCCTTGAATATGGTAAACTATAACTTATTAAATAATGTCATTGAACGTATCACTATAGATTTTTGCAATAGGTTATATTGTTACCCCAATTTTATAGAAAGGGAAATGGCATGATGGTCAA